>NC_058521.1:197367517-202367517 GCF_904849725.1 Hordeum vulgare subsp. vulgare
TCTCCTCATATTTCAGATCACTGTCAAGTTGTATGGCCTCTAGGGGCACTATATCTCTCAACGGAAAATCAGCCATCTCAGCATGGCATTTCTTAAACTGGGAAACATGGAAGATCTCATGAACTCCGGACAATCCTTCCGGCAATTCCAGTTTGTATGCAACTTCGCCTCTACGTCCAAGAATTTTGTACGGAGAAATGAATCGCGGTGCTAACTTTCCTTTCACACCAAATCTCTTGATTCCTCGAAGTGGAGACACCCGAAGGTATGCTCGGTCTCCCACTTCGTATGTTACTTCCTTACGTTTGCTGTCAGCATAACTCTTCTGTCTGGACTGAGCTATCTTGAGTCGGTCACGAATCAGCTTGATCTTCTCCTCAGAATCCCGAATAAGGTCAGGACCAAAAATTTGCCGGTCTCCAACACCATCCCACATCAAAAGTGTTCTGCACCTCCTTCCGTATAGAGCTTCGAAAGGGGCCATCTTCAGACTGGTCTAATAGCGGTTGTTGTATGAGAACTCGGCATAAGGCAAATTGTCGTCCCAGCTAGACCCATAGTCTAGTGCGCAAGCTCTCAACATGGCCTCCAGAATCGGATTGACTCTCTCGGTCTGTCCATCGGTCTGTGGGTGAAAAGTTGTACTGAACACCAATCTCGTTCCCAAAGTTTCGTGTAGTTAATGCCAAAACTTTGACGCGAACTGAGTTCCTCTATCTGACACGATGCTCCTCGGAACTCCATGCAGACATACGATCCTGGTGATATATATCTTGGCCAGCTTCGTACTCGTGTAAGTAGTATTCACAGGAATGAAGTGAGCTACCTTGGTCAAACGATCGACCACAACCCAGATAGAATCATAACCAGAACGGGTCCTGGGTAATCCTGTGATGATGTCCATACCAAGCTTCTCCCATTTCCACTCGGGTATCGGCCATGGTTGAAGTAATCTTGCTGGCTTCTGATGCTCAGCCTTTACTCGCTAACAAACATCGCACATTACTACAAATTCAGCAATATCCTTCTTCATTCCTGTCCACCAGAAACTTTCCTTTAAGTCCAGATACATCTTGGTGTTTCCTGGGTGTATCGAATACAGGGAATCATGGGCCTCCTGAAGTATCAACTTCCTGAGTTCAGGATCATTGGGCACATAGATGCGATCCTCAAACCATAAAGTTCCGTGTTCATCCTCACGAAAACCTTTAGCCTTCCCGTCAATCATTTTCTGCTTTATCTCCGCTATCTCCTTGTCTGATTTCTGTGCTTCGCGGATCTTTTCGGTCAAGGTGGACTGAATTTCCAGCGTTGCTACAAATCCTCTTGGAACTATCTCCAATTTGAGCTCTCTGAGATCATCAGCTAACTCCTAGGGTAATCCTCCCGTTATGAGGGTGTTCACATAACTCTTACGGCTCAAGGCATCTGCTACAAAATTTTCCTTCCCTCTGTGATAATGCAATCTCATGTCATAGTCCTTGATCAACTCTAGACATCTCCTCTGTCTGAGGTTCAACTCCTTCTGCGTGAAGATATATTTCAGGCTCTTGTGATTAGTGTAAACATCACAACTATTTCCGATTAGGAAATGGCTCCAGGTCTTGAGAGCGTGCACTACGGCTGCTAGTTCCAAATCATGCGTGGCATAATTCAACTCATGGGTTCTGAGCTATCTGGATGCATAGGCTACAACTTTTCCTTCTTGCATGAGCACTCCTCCAAGTCCTTGACGAGAAGCGTCACAATAAACCTGGAAATCCTGCCGAATGTTCGGCAATATCAGCACTGGGGTTGTAACCAGACATTTTTTCAACTCTTGGAAACTGGCTTCACATTCCTCGGTCCAAACATACTTGGACTCCTTCTTCAAGAACTCTTTCATGGGCTTGGCGATCATTGAGAAATTCTCCATAAACCTCCGGTAATAGCCGGCATGTCCGAGAAAACTGCGGATCTCCTTTACTCAAGTGGGTGCTACCCATTCGGTAACTGCTGCAACCTTGGCAGGATCAACTACTATTCCTTCCCCTGAAATGACGTGTCCGAGGAATCCGACTTCCTTCAACTAAAATTCACATTTGCTGAACTTCGCATACAAATGATGCTCTCGAAGTTTCTCCAAAACCAGACGCAACTGTTCCTTGTGTTCCTCCCCATTCTTGGAGAATATCAGTATGTCATCGATGAACACCACGACAAACTTGTCCAAGTATTCCATAAATACCTTGTTCATTAGATTCATAAAATATGCCGGAGCATTAGTCAGTCCAAATGACATGACTGTGTACTCATACAGACCATACCGGGTGGTGAAGGCTGTCTTGGGTATATCTTGTTCACAAATTTTCAGCTGATGATACCCTGATCGAAGATCGATCTTGGAGAACACTCGGGCTCCAACTAACTGGTCAAACAACTCGTTGATCATCGGCAAGGGGTACTTGTTCTTGATGGTCGCCTCGTTCAAAGCACGATAATCAACTACCATTCTCAAGGATTTATCCTTTTTCTCAACCAAGAGAACTGGGGCTCCCCAAGGTGACGAGCTTGGGCGAATATACCCTTTGTCCAACAACTCCTTAATTTGCTTCTTGATTTCCACTAAATCATTTGCGGGCATCCGATAGGGTCTCTTGGATATTGGGGCTGTTCCGGGTAATAGCTCAATCAGGAACTCAATCTCTCTATCCGGTGGCATGCCCGGAAATTCCTCCGGAAATACATCTGGGTATTCTTGTAATATCGGTACTTCCTCCTGGACTACTCCCGTGAGAGTGTTTACTCGTTTACTCTGTGATGGGCGTTCGGATACGTACTTAATCCGCTTTTGCTCGGGGGTGGTGAGAAAAATAGACGTAAGGGCACAATCAATGTTTCCTTCATACTTGGTCAACCAATCCATGCCTAGGATTACATCCAATCCCTGAGATTCTAATACGATGAGGTCGGTGGGAAACTTATGGTTCCCAATGTTGAGACTCAATGCATCGCATCCTATCCCGACTGTCATCTTGCCTCCAGGGGAACTGACCTTAATAGGCTGGCTGAGGGTTCTAGTTGGTAAACTATACTTTTCCACAACTACCCTTGATACGAATGAATGTGTTGCACCAGAATCAAAAAGTACCAATAATGGACGTGAATTTAGCAAAAACTTACCAACCACTGTATCAAGGTGATCATATACCTCTTCAACATCAATGTGGTTCACCTGGGCTCAGGGAAAAGGATTTGGCTTCCTTGTTGCTGAGTTGTCGTTGCCGTTTCCATTTCCCTACTTGTTCTGGGGACATTCAATGGCATAGTGTCCCGTCTTCTGGCACTTGAAGCAGGTGATATGAGTGAGGTCCTTCTGAGCTGGAGCGGAATGATGCTGAGTGTCGGTACTGCCATTACCATTCTTGAAGTTTCCGCCATTGCGGTTGTTCCCATTTCCTCCATGGTTGTGGCCTCAATGGTTGTGCACTGGATGATTGTGCTGGACATGTCCTCCAAACTTACCGGATCCACTCCCGGTATTCCCTGAATAGGGGGTGTAGCGAGGCTTCTGCTGAGTGCCGGAGTTGAACTTCCCATTGCCATACTTCGGCTTGCGGTTCTCTATCTGTTCATGTTTCCCCTCAGAGATGAGGGCCTTATCTACCAGCTCCTGGTAGTTGTTGAAGTTGGCTACAGTCAGCTGAATGCTCAACTCATCGTTGAGTCCCTCCAAGAACTTTTCCTGCTTGGCAGCATCATCGGCCACATCTCCACGTGCATAACGGGTGAGCATGTTGAATTCATCAACATACTGAGCCACAGAGCGATTTCCCTGGCGTAAGTTGCGAAACTCACGCTTCTTCAGACTCATGGCCCCAGCTGAGACATGAGCGGTGCGGAAGGCTTGCTTGAATTGCTCCCAGGTGACACCAGCGATGGGGTAAGTGGTGGTGTAGTTCTCCCACCATGCAGCTGCGGGGCCTTCAAGTTGATGCACGGCAAAGCACACCTTCTCAGCTTCAATACATCCAGTAGTGATTAGTTCCCGCTCCATCTTGCGGATCCAATCATCTGCCGCAATGGGCTCAATGCTGCTGGAGAAAGTCGGAGGGTTCAACCTCAGAAAACGGGTGAGATTGTCGGCCTGGGGTGGATGATGGTTGTTGTTATTGTTCAGGTTCTCAATGAGGGATCGAATCCCAGGTTCTCCCATTTCTTTTTGGCTTCATAGCTCATTTCTTTTCTAATGAGAATGGCATCTGGGTCCCAGAACACCATGTTGACCGGTGATAGTTGACTGCTGACCACCCTTCTGGCCCCACTGTCATGGGCACTGGCTAGCCATGGTCGTGTCTATTTTTGGGATGTTTTCTTTTGTCAAATGAATTTCTTAATTAAAAATGACTTCATTTAAATTGCTCATAGCTAAATAATCGTGCATTGGATTAAAATGATTTTATATAAAAAACGATTCGAATTTTGTGTAGATTAACAATATCCACCTTTCATTCATGTTTAAATATTTAAGCTTGTTGTTTGCATGAATTTGCGAAAATGCGATATTAAAACGGTTTAATCCATAACTATTAAACTGTAACTCTGATGAAAATGTTTTATACATGTAACTTGCCTAGAAAAGCATGTAGAATCATATGGTGCAATTTATTTACCCATTTAATAAATATTAATGAAGGTAAGAGAAAAACCAAAATCATAATCACAAGAAGTATATGAGGTCATCTCGGAAATGATATGTGTTGTTCCGACCTCATTTAAAAGGCCTAAATGATGTAGTTGTTTATGCTTCTCACCTTTCCATGTTAAACAACATTTAAATTTGTTGGGTGCCTAAACGAGAGTGAACTGAATATTCAAATATGGAGTTCCGTCAATATGCAATCCGTTGCATATTGAGCTTCATTTAATGTGTAATACTTTCTTGATGAGCTTTGTCATGTCTTGCATGATCATATGGACATGCATCATATTTATTTGCGCATCATGTCATGAATATGCTGTGATGTTTACCGTGTAACTTCTTTGTTTCTGGATTTGCTTCTCTTCGATAGAGTTCTGAAAGTGTTTCGGAGTGTGAGGATTCGTTTCACTACGGCCGTTCGTCTACTTCACGGATTCCTTCTTCTTCCAAGGCCGATCTCACGCAAGATGACCATTTCCCTGGATACTTTCGGATTTCAGGCTCCACAAAACCGTAAAGATTCGAAGTCAGAGGCGTGTACGAAGATCTCTAATGGGCTCGTCTCACCTAACTCGCTACTCGTCAGGTATGGGAAAGAACTCACTCGACGGTGAGGAAGACACAGAACACGACAGTTTACCCAGGTTTGGGCCGCTAGGAATCGTAATACCCTACTCCTCCTTTGGTGGATTGCCTCTCGTGGGGGTTGGTGGATGAACTAGTACAATGTTCGAGGGCCTCCGGAGGCTGGATGGCCTTTCTGTGATGCCAATGTGTGAATGGATGGATCCGGGTCTTCCTCTACGAAGTATCCTATCCTCTATATATAGTGGCGGCCCGGGTCCACTTCCCTTATCGTTTCGGCGGGAAGTGATCCCACAATGGCCAATTCTGAAGGGAAACAAGGGAACATGCTCTCCTGCCCAAAGGTGGTCTTCGTTTGCAAAGTGGCTGCCAGTGTTGTACGGACGAGTCCAGGGATGATGTCTGTCCTGCTGGCGGGCTGCAGTGGCTTTGTTTCACCAGAAGGGAAACCTTTGGAAGATGCAATGGGAACCCCGGTACGTCCTTGCCCACTTTGCACTGAAGGGGAAACTGTTACGCCCTGTTGTTTGCTGCTCGCCTGTCCTTTCCCCACGTCATCCTTGACTCCTGAGGCTGGGCCTTGCCTTAGAATATCCGCCGCTCTGGAGGGGTCCTGGTGAGGACCCCTGCGGGTCTTGATTTTGTTCCTCCTCGAGAGGCTTGGCCCCTCGCGAGGGCCTTGCCTTGAGCGTTACCTCGCCCAATCGTCCTTGCTAGTTAAAGTGGGCCAGCCAGGGGCCACAGGAAGGCAGGTCTGGGTATCCCCATTCCCAGAACGCCGACAATAGCCCCTGGGCCCAAGGCGTGCTCGGGTTGGATTTTGGGCGAAGCCTTGGGTGCGGCCCGAAGCGCCGCGGGCCCTTTACACCTGTGAGCCAGGTCTTGTGCACGTCACGCTGCTGATGTCGGGTTCCCCTTGCCTTTTGTCTCCGCTCGAGTTATAAGGAGTCTGACTCGTCACGTTGGTCATTATGAATTTCCCTTCTCCCACACTCGCTCTTCCTCCTCGGTCTCCAGCCACATCCGCGTCTCCCAGATCCAGCGTCGTGCCGCTCCCTTGCCAATTCAAAGATGTCGCCCGCCGGCAAGCAAAAACCAAAGGCGCAAGGTCCTTCCCCGGCTCCTCCGCTCCTGGAGTGCGCCCTTTCCAAGGATGTGGATATTGCCCCGTGCTTCCATGGACTATGGCTGAGTCCAATGACCACGTGTTGACCTTGATCTGTCCTGGCACCATAGAGAAGTGACCCGTGTCGAAGGTGGTATACCCCTTCTTTCTCCATAGCGTCTTTGCCGGGCTGGTGCCGCCTTTCTCATCATTCTTCATCGCCATCCTGAATCACTACGGGATTCAGGCCCTTCACCTCCAGTTCAACTCCATTTTGCTCATGTATGTCTTTCCTTTCTACTTCGAGGCCTTCGTGGGCGTGCGGCCTTCAGTGGTCCTCTTCCGTCATTTCTTTAGCCTTTGCCTGCACGACGGCACCCATTTGTCGGCGTGTGTCTCCTTCATAGCGGCTCAGAGCAGCAATTTGCTCCTGAAGGCCGGGAAGTAGGTGGAAAACTTCAGGCACCGCTGGTTTCTCATGAGTCTCAGGGACGCCAACCCTCGGCTAGAGGAGCCGAAGGGGCTGGCGGAGAAGACTTCTGTGTGGAGCTCGGCGAAGCTCTCCGACCCTCGGGCCGTGCCATCACCGCGAGGAGGCTGACTGGAGGAATGATAGTGAAGGAATTCTTGGCGCAGCGCCTGGCGCCCCTTCAGGCCCACTCCAGGCCCCTATGGGACTAGCGAGCTGGTGACGACGAGCTCAGGCTCCGGTCCTAGGACCTTCCCACTAAGGAGCTGAACAGGGCCGTGGGGATCTTGCTGGGCGGTGACCCGGTGACATGCCCGAGGCTGTGGGTCCGTTGTACCATCTCGACGACTGGGCCGATCTGATCGCCATGCTCCCTGTATTCGATGAGCGGGGCTCTTCCCGGGTGAGGGCTCTGGTCCGGTGAAGGTATCACCGGACGGCACCTGCGGCAGGGAGGACTCGGTGAAGACCGTCGAAGCCAGCGCCATGAACGCGCCTCCCTCGTCGCAGGCCATCCTTCTGCGCGAGCTTGAAGATGATGATGCCACCGTCGAGGTCTCTGTGGTCATCTGCTGATGCACCGCTAGCTCTCCCCAATGCGTCACAGCCTGCCGATGAAAAAGGGGAGGCTCGCAGGGTGACCTCTTTGGCCTTTTTCGCCGAGGACCCTGAGCCCCCGAAGCGTCCTGAGGCAGTCGCGGCGGCGCTATTTCCCGAGGGGCAGGCTCTTGAGGCCCCTCGATCTACTGATGCGCCAATGCTCACAGTCTCCGAGCAGCCTCCGAAGCCCCATGTCCTTCGTGACGATGCCTCCATGACGTCACTGCACGAGCAACACTAGAGGCTCCACAGGAGGATATCCTGAAGACCTCGGTATTCACCCAGGGCGTCCTGAATAATGCCTTCACCGCCCTGGGCAGGGTCACGGCTGCGATGGCAAAGGGAAAGAAGGAGGCCAAGGCCGCTTGCACCGCACTCGAGGAGGCGCTGAAGGAAGCCGCAACGGCTGCCAAATGCTCCGAAGAGGTGGAGGATCGCCTAAAGGCCTTCCAAGCATAACAAGCCAAACTAACCGAGCAGCTCCGCTAGCGGGAGGAGGAACTCGCGGCCCGCGAGGCCAAGCTCGCCGCCCGGGAAGAAGAGCTGTCCTAGGAGGGAATCACATGTGCACGTAGCAGGCGCGCTTGGGCGAGCAGGAGAAGGAGATCGCCTCAAGGAAGACCCTTCTCGATGCCAAGGGGGAAGCCCCCGCCGCGGCTGAGAGGAAGAAGGCCATGGAGCTGGCCGGCTTCCCTGACGTTGAGCTCAGGCTTCGCATGACGCTCCACACTCTCTGCCGGGACGGTTTCGACGAGCCTCTGGCTACCCGAGAGAGCGGTTTAACCATGCTTGCGGCGGAGCTCACCGTGGCGTTGGAGGACACCGTCGTCCAGATGGACAAGTTCTTGGACAGCGAGTGCCGTGACCTCTTCTTTGAGGCCGCGACACGCGTCCTCAGTCACCTTCATCTTCGCGAGCCGGGATCTGACTTCGGCTCCATGATCTAGCCGGTTCCCACTGAGGTCCTCCACCGCACTGTGGAGGCAGTAAAGGGCCCCGTGGAGGCGTTGGGGAAGAGGTTCTCTCGCATCGCAGCTCCTTCATCTCCGGATGCCGCTGAAGCCAAGGACAAGGAAGACGATGCTTCTAACACCGACGACAAGCCCCCTGAAGATGGAACGACCGGCGGCGGCGGCTCCTCCTGATTTCTTCCCCCTGTTTTGTCCCTGCAATGCACATTGTGCATCGTGGAGGCGTCAAACTTATTTGCGTTTACAAGGACTTATTAAGGCTTGTAATAACCGACTGACTGCTTGCATGGTTTCTTCGCCTCGTTTCTTTCATGTTTGTTGTGATACTCTGCGTCGGCAGGGCCAACCCCGCACGTTCCTCCGGCGCCAATGAACCGACCGGAAACCAGGACGACCCAAAGGGGAGGGGCTACGAGCACAGTTAGGCCCCTGATTCACGATGCTCACGGGTCCCCCCTTGACGTGCAAGCAACCCTCATTAGGAGAACGCGGCGAGGATTTTGAAACTTCAGAACACCTTCAACACTCTGCGTCCGCAGGGTCCACCCCGCACATACCTCCGTCGCGATTGGACCGACCGGAAACTAGGATGGCCCAAAGGGGGAAGGGGCTACGGGCACAGTTCATGCTCCTGACTCGTGATGCTCAAGAGTCTCCCTTGACGTACGAGCGACTCCATCGTTCTCCCTGAGAGATTTTAAGTGGCTTGTTGAGCGCACTAGGCTATGCGTCGGCAGGGCCCGCCCCGCGCGTACCTCAACCATCGTTGAACCGACCGGAAACTAGGACGACCCAAGAGGGAAGGGGCTACGGGCGCAGTTAGGCCCCTGACTCGTGATGCTTAGGGGTCCCCCTTGACGTACGAGCGGCTCCGTACCTCCAGTTGTCTTTCCCCGCACTGGGCGTGGGTGTAGTCGCAGGTGGACGGGGTTGGCTTCCTGGCCAGCTGTGGGCATAGTCATTGGTGGACTGTGTTGATTTCCTGGCCAGCCACGGGCATAGTCATTTGCAGACTGAGTTGATTGCCTCCGACTTCTCCCCAGCGTGGAGCGTAGGGCTGCCACTAGGTGTCGGATGGACCCCTCCGCATCCTCAGGGGCCCCTGGGCGTATACAACATCGGCTCGTTATTACGTGAGAGTGTCACGATGGGGGTGTATCTGGGAGGTCACAAGGACGCTTTGGCCTCGCGAGTGTCCCTACCCCCGAGGCATTGGTGCTTGATTCCTTTGAGTCTTCGCCCCAGCACGGAGCATAGGGATTCCACTAGGCGTCGGCCCTCTCGGTAGCCGGCTGGGAGGAACCTTGTTGTTCCTGAGCGTCGGGGCCCGTGGCAGCGTTCACTACCGGTGATGGTGACAGGCGCGCGTCGGCGGGGCCTGCGGGCGCCGTCTGAGCAACGCGGGTGGCGCAGCACTCGGCGCGAGCCCGGCGAGCGTTAGCTATCGGAGGGGCGAAGCTTGGTGAAGGTGGAGCTTGGAGGAAACCTTGACACACCCCTAAAGATTAGAACTCAGGGCGTGTACGAAGATCTCTTGTGGGCTCGCCTCACCTAACTCACTACTCGTCGGGGATGGCAAAGAACTCACTCGATGGTGAGAAAGACACAGAACACGGTAGTTTACCCAGGTTCGGGCCGCTGGGAAGCGTAATACCCTACCCGTGCTTTGGTGGATTGCCTCTCATGGAGGTTGGTGGATGAACCAGTATAGTGTTCGAGGTCCTCCGGAGGCCCGATGAACTTTGTATGATGCCAATGGGCGAATGGATGGATCCAGGTCTTCCTCTACAAAGTATCCTATCCTCTATATATAGTCGCGGCCCGGGTCCTCTTCCCTTATCGTTTCGGCAGGAAGGGATCCCACAATGGCCAATTTTGAAGGGGAACAGGGGAACATGCTCTCCCACCCAAAGGTGGTCTTCGCCTGCCAAGTGGCTGCCAGCGCTGCTGGGACGAGTCCAGGGATGACGTTTGTCGTGCTGGCGGGCGTCGGTCGCTTTGTTTCACCAGAAGGGAAACCTTTGGAAGATGCCTTGGGAACCCCGGTACGTCCTTGCCCCCTCTGAACTAAAGGGGAAACTGCTCCGCCCTCCTGTGTGCTGCTCGCCTGTCCTTTCCCTATGTCATCCTTGAATCCTTAGGCTGGTGAGGCCCCCTGCGGGTCTTGATGATGTTCCTCCTCGCGAGGCTTGGCCTCTCGCGAGGGCCTTGCCTTGAGCGATACCTCGCCCAATCGTTTTTGCTTGGTGAAGTGGGCCAGCCCTGGGCTACAGGGAGGCAGGTCTGGGTACCCCCATTCCCAAAATGCCGACACATACCACTACTATCATTGCTATGCTAGTTGTCTTTCTTCTATCGCTAACCATAGCTCGTTCGTCGTGTCCTGAGAACGAGATACGCAGCTCCTATCGTGTTCATCGACCCTTTGGGCGTCCTTGCTGGATTTGTTTTACCCTTCTCCAACGTCTCGTGCACTGGTATTTCAATGATACGTCGTGCTATCTCGAGGTCGAGACTTTCTAGCGCAACTTGTGGCTAGTTTGTGATGGATGAGTTGGAGCACCCGTGTAGTGTTAAATCTTTCTAAGAGTCTTGCATGCGGTTATGTGGCAACTTGGTAATTTTTTTAACACCCGATCAAAGAAAAATTGAAGGAAACTCAAATAAAATACACCAATAGTGTGTCTAACCGTGACCATCTCTTCTTGTGAGGTTCAAACCAAGAAGGGAACATGGCGGTGTTATGTTTGACTCGTAAGTAGATGTTCAAGATCACTTCTTGATCATTACTAGTTCACGATCGTTTATGCATAGATCTGTCTTCTTATTCTTGTACTCGTAAGTTAGCCTCTCAAATAAATGCTTAGTGCATGCTGGAGCCTTCCCATTTGACCATAACTCACCCATTAAGCTTTGCTATTATTAATACCCATAGAAATGAGATTGTTGAGTCCATGTGGCTCACATATTAATACAACAACAGTTGCAGGTACATGTAATGTGGTAATTTGAAGTGAGAGTGATGTTTGTTCGATTTGGCATTCTTCTTCTTCTTCATCGATCATAGGATGGGTTCCAAGCCGACAGCCTGGGATAAGGAAGAATGGATTCCGCTTTTATCTTTTGGTTCCATTCATAGTCGAAACCTGCTTTTATGTATGATGAATAATATTGATTATTATATCGAGGTGATCATGATTTAGCTTGTGGCAAGTGTAAGCCAAGTCCATATACCCATCTCATCTTTACATGTACTTGTAACGATATCCATTCTTGCGAAACGATGAGATGTGTTTCTACCCATCAAGGCCCTCGAGCCAAATCAAGGATAGGACCGCGTCTTTGGTGTTATAAGTTGGTATGAGGGTCGTACCAACCTAGGAGCCCCTTTATTGATCGAACTTGGACGAGTCAAGTCTAGTGAAAAACTTTTTTTAGTTTAGTTATATTGGAGAGTAGGATTATTTTTACTCCTCTTCCCTACTTTGGTGAGGTATCGCGACATAGGAATCTTAATTATATCCCTCTTGAGATCATCTCAAACGTATCGACTTTTCCAAACACTTTTGCTATTGTTTTGGCCTCATTCTTGCAGGATTTGAATGAAACTAACCCGGACTGACATTTTTTTCAGCAGAGCTGCCTGTATGGTTTTCTTGTGTGCAGGAAAACGGATATTTAGACGTCCCAGAAAATTCCTAGAAAAAACAGAGAAAATCCACGCATCGGGTGGGACCATGGGCTAGAAGATGGGCCAGAGGGGAGCCACAGGGCCCCCATGCGACCAGCTGGCGCGGCCTGCCCCTGTCCGCGCCGGGAGGTCGCCTGGGTGGGGCCCACCCCCTCTGGTGCCCTACTCTGGCTCCTATTTTTACCCTGACAAGGAAATTCTAGAAAACAAGTCATTTTGCAAGTTCTCGATGCAGAGCCGCCGCCACCCTCGGTTTTTCTTCGGGAGGGCTAATCTGGAGGCTATTTTGGCCTCCGGAGAGGGGAAATCTATGCCATCATCAGCACCATCATACTTAGATGGCTTCCCCCATCATGTGTGAGTAATTCCCAGCTGTAGCTGAAGGGGATGGGAGAGATTGGATGAGTTAGACCATGTAATAGTTCGTTGGATTGTTAGGGGCATGTTGCCGATCATGTACTATGGTTTTTATCATCTTTTCTACTACTTGTTACTCTTAATGCTTGTCACTTTGGGCCCGAGTGCCATGATTTCAGATCTGAATACCTTATGTTTTTGTGAATATATTTGTGTTCTAGATCCTATCTATGAGTAGTACGCACCTATTATAGTTCAGAACCGGCGATCCCAATGGTGACAGCTTGGGAAACCAAAGGGGATGGGCTATAGTTTGAGGATTCCATGTATCCATTGATTGTTAATGCTTTGTTCCGGTGCTCTTTGGCAGGAGCACCTTAATATACATAAGTTCCATTTGGCCCCGTTGATAGCGGGATGGTAGGACAATAGATGTCGTGCAAGTTCTTATTGCAACCACGTACGACAACCTCGGGATACATGCCTAATGTTTGATATATGCCTAGATGATCATTACTTTTCTAAGTGCCTTGCCCCAAGTTAGATAAATTTAGAATTCTACTTGGAGTTATTTTGCTTGTTGCGATTTATTCACTATGGGTAAGAAAGGAGACCCCAAGGTTCCTATTTTACCATCCACTACGAGAAAAGGTACTGTTCTCAGCACTAGCACTACCTTGAGTCACCTTCCATTATAAGTAAGTTTGCCTTACCACCACCACATGCTGCTTCTACCGAGTCTGCTACTATGCCTGATACTGTTTATGATGCTTCCACTACTCTTGAAGAGCGTGATTTACTTTGTTATTTTATTGAGTCTCAGATTGCTAAGGCTGCTAAGCAGTCTGGAATTGAACTTCCTGTTAGACGCTACCCCATTGGTAGATATTTTGGTTACACACACTTGAGTGGTCTCAAGGAAAGAATTCTTGATGATGATTGAATTTAACTTGATGATGATTTATGTAGGGAACTCACAGAGTGTGCTGACGCTGACCCTGCTTCTGTTAAGAAGCAGCTTGAAAAGCATTCTATGAAGAACAAGTTTACTCCTGATCCTAAGTTTGCTTCATCTGCTATTTGCATTGAGGATGCTGATTTTGATTTCTCTGTTGATCTTTCACTCATATCCACAGTTGAAGCTGGCCCCTTTTATGGCAGAGAAGATGAAAACGCTGTTGCAGACCTTACCAAACTCACTGAGTTGGGTGGCTTATTCACTACAGAGGACAAGAAGACAAATTATTATGTTACTAAGCTACTTCCTTTCTCTTTGAAGGAAGACGGTAAAGCATGGTAAGATGCACTACCATGTGGTTCTATTAAGAGTCCTCAAGATTTAGCTCAATCCTTCGTTGCTAAATATTTTCTTGCTCATAAGCAACAAGTTGCTTTACAAAGAATATATAACTTTAAACAGTTGCAAGATGAGCACCTCCCTAAAGCTTGGGGGAGGTATTGCACTTTGATTAAGGCTAGACCGGTACATGGAATTCCAGACGATGCCGAAGAATTAATGGGTAAGATAGCTAAGAATCATGATGATTGGTCCATTCCTGAACCACCACCACCACTCAAGAAGAGAGGTATGCTTTTCTTGAGCCCAGAAGTCATGCAAGAAGCCAAGAAGTCTATGAAAGAGAGTGGTATTAAAACTGAAGATGTGAAGAATCTACCTCCTATTGAGCAATTATGTGAGCCTACCACTCACCCACCTATGGTAGAGGTACACTCTCTTTTAGAATTCGATGCAAGTGACGTCCCTCATGGTAAGCCTCCTGATCAATGTTTAGATGAGCTTGATAATTTCATTGTCAAGCAAAATCACTTTAATGAGCGGATTCAAAGAAAATTGCACGATAATTCCCTTGCTATCAAGAGTTTGTTTGATGTTTTAAGTAGAACTATCAATGATGTTAAAGGTCTTGTTAAGCATTATCATATGGTTCAAACTCAGCTTGAACAAATTTCTAATGTGCAAAAATATTTGCTTGCTAACAATGCCAAACAAGTTGATATGCAGGCATATGGTATAAAGACCCGAGCAGGTACACATACCCAGGACCCCCTTTATCCGGAGGGGCATCCAAAGAGGATCGAGAAAGATTCTCAATTGCAGGAAGAAGACATTGTCAGCTCCCCGAAGAAGAAGAAGAAACACAAGGAGGCTGACAACTCTAATGATCCCATAACCGAGGAAGAACCTATTGTTGATCCTAATAGTATATCTATTTCCGATGCCGAAACTGAAGATGGTGCTGGACCCGATAAAGATAATGAGAAGATTGATCCTCCTGAGATACGAGAAGAAGAAGCACCAGACAAGCGCAAAAGATATACTAGAGAAGATTTTGTTGCAAGAAGACATGGGAAGGAAAGAGAACCATGGGTACAAAAATCAATGCCCTTCCCAGGTAAGTCTTTCAATACCAAAGAAGAAGAGCATTACAATAATTTTTGTGAATGGATGAAACCTCTTTTTCTTCAAATTCCTTTGTCTGATGCTATTAAGTTGCCTCCAAACTCTAGGTATATGAAAGATATTGTTACCAATAAAATAAAAGTTCCTAATGAGGCAATATCTACTATGCTTGCCAATTACTCTTTCAGTGGCAAGATTCCTGAGAAGCTTGGTGATCCAGGTATACCCACCATTCCTTGCTCCATAAAAAATAATTATGTCAGAACTGCTTTATGTGATCTTGGTGCAGGAGTGAGTGTTATGCATTTCTGTCTTTACAAAAGGATTTGTCTAGATAAGCTAATCCCTAGAGATATCTCTCTTCAAATGGCTGATAAGTCAACAACCGTTCATGTAGGTATTTGTGAGGATGTTCCCGTTGACTTTGTTGTACTAGACATGCCCGAGGATGGGAGCATGTCTATTATTCTTGGTAGACCTTTTCTTAACACCGCAGGTGCTATTATCGATTGCAATAAAGGAAAGGTGACCTTCAATGTTAATGAGAAGGAGCACACGGTATATTTTCCGAAGAAGATTGATAAAATGCATGCCCTTAATTCTATTGAGAATATTAAGACCGTGAAGGTTGGAGAGTGGGATTGTCCTCTACATTTGCACCACAAATACAAAACCATTATGGTGGGGACAATTTCCATTGAAATAAATGTACCATGATTGCTTTATGAAACTTTTTTGCTCAATATAACACTTGTTTGGTAGTAAGACTTGATCAACCTTGCTATCAAATATGTTTTATATGAATAAAAGGAGAAGCTTGTTATGTTTTCATTTCCTCTATATTTCTTCCTCCTTGCTGTACCAAAGTTTAATGTTTTTGAAACTTCATATGTTTAACTATTGTTTCAAGCTTACTAGAAGTTTTGCAGCTTTTAGTATTTCGAGAAATTTTCAAAAGTGAAGTTGTCAAAAAAATTCCAGAAAATTCAAAATAAAAAATCCCATCGAAAAAGTGACGCAGGGGCACCTGGGGCGAGCCATGGGGGCCACCCTTTGTCTAGGTGGTCAGCTCGCGTGGCCTACCCCCTAGCCGCGCCCACAGGTCGCTTGGGCCCACCTGGGCCCCTTTCCAGGTACTTCTTTCTCCGTTCTCTCTCTCACTCCAAAATCCTGATTTTTCTGCTGGAGCTCGAGTTCTTCTGTTCTTGGTGGCAAATTTCGATCTCTGTCTACACCCCATCATTTGCATTGGGAATTTGAGCATTTGCTCCCCGGTATGTGACTCCTCCACTCCTCCAATTAAAATTTTGATTGTTCGTCTTATTAGTGAATATTTAGGAGCTCTTGGTGCTGTTCATATGAGCTTGCATGCATGTTTAGAAATTTATTTTTGAAGTTTTGATGCAAGCTTATGTATAAGGGGAGTGAGTAGAATAGTTTATTCCAACTCATTTTTGTTTAAAACTCCATTTTTATGATGAACCAAAAATTTCAGAAATGAGCTTGTTTGGAAAGGAAAAGGGATGGCTTGGGAAGAAGAGACCCGAGCCTACCAATAGATTAACTAGAGCAGCAACTTCATCCTCTACTGTGAGGACAAGTTACAATGATGATATCGAGCCACCAGAGTTGTTCCACGAGACGGACACGACACGTACCATGGCATACCCGTGTTCAGATTTTCTTATGGCGGCAGGTATTAAAAATGAGTTTGATAACCTGTGTGCAACTGCAGGTTTGACACATCTCGTAACACGACGTGGGCAACAATATCTAAAACTCACATATTATTTTGTCAACTAGTTTAGATATAATGATAAAACCTCCATGATTGAAATCAGATTATATGAGGATGTTTTTACCATGTCTTTGGCGGAATTTTGTGATATTATAAGTGTGTGGAATGTCAAGAAGACGAACATAGTGAACATTCAGCCATACGAGCTGAAATTCCTATTCGCTTCCCTTTGCAGTAAGGACCCGCGAGAAATTCACCGGGGGAAACTCCAGCATCTTGTTTGCTCACATCAGGTATTTCGCATACTACATTGCTCGAGGGGTGTCAGCTCGTGACTACACGAGCAACATTTCGGCTCCGGATCTTGCAATCTTGACAGCCGCCCTCTTAGGAGATAACACGTATAATATTGGTGCTTTGATTGCTCATCTCCTCGTCGCTAATAGCGGCAAAGGGCCTAACTTTGGTGGCATTTATGCCACGCTTATCCTCGAGCACCTTGGGCGCACTATACGTGTAGATGATGTGCCTTTTCCATACATAAACTTTGATCTTACCGCTATGAAGAGGCATGCGTTTGTTACTAGGACATCCGAGTGTGGTAACCTTGTTTATATTATGAGGGTTGGCGAGCTTACTACTCACGAGATCTGTCTACCTCCACCACTTTTGTTTGATTATACTAGCAGGAACGGGTGGTATTTCACCTCCACTGAGCTGGACGAGTTCGTGATAGAGCATCAGTTCCACAACCCCATGGAGTAGGTTGTTCCCGAGGAAGAAGAGCTTTCTCCTTGGGAGGCCAGCCAGGCATCAGTGTACGCGCCCGATGCCTCGTATGATTCTTGGAGCCACCAGTACCACTCCGGAGCCGGAGGAAACTCCTGGAGCCCGTAGTAGCCGAGCTCAACTTAGGCCAAAAGCCTAAGCTTAGGGGAGTACGTATCCTTCTCCCCTTTCATTGTATCATTCGTAATATCCTTTGTAAGTCTTTTTAGAGTTTTTGCCTGTTATTCTTTGTTCTCTCTTTGCAAAAACAACAAAAAGATTTCTCTTTTCCTTTGTTTTCGTTTAACCTTTGGAAAACCCAAAAAGATTTCTTTTCTTTCTTTAGTTTTCTTTGTTTGCAGAGTTCAACTAACGTCCATGGTCGCAATTGCACTTGATTATATCTTTCTACGTTCGATCGTGCAAGTGTCGATGCAATAATGGCGAAGATTGACGGAAGGAATGCAACAAGGAAAGACGGTATGAAATCTATTTGTTTCTACTTTTGTACATATGCGTGTATTTATGATCTAGAGACCAGCTTGTAGCGACATAGTGCTATGATTACAATGCTTTACCGGTAGTTCATGCTTTGTTTGTAACTAGTCTCAAATAGCTGGAGTGCATAATGTGTTATTGAAATGATTTGCATGCATTGCATTGTTCATGGTTTGGCATATTAGAGTGGTATTTCCCTTCAGAGAATTTCTGGATTGACTAGGCACATGCTTACACATGTTTATGACTAGAAGTCTATCAAGCCTTGATGATCTTTTTATTTCATAATAGTTATATCGCTTTCGTGCCCGATTCAATGTTTCTTTGTCGCTCTGCATGATTATGGCTGTTATTGCTCTCTAGTTGGTCGCTTCCCCGTCTTTTGCTAGCCTTCGCCTATACTAAGCGGACTGACTGCTTGTGCATCCAAAATCCTTAAAACTAGTTGCGCCATATGAGTCCACCATACCTACCTATATGCGGTATTTATGTGCCGTTCCAAGTAAATTTGCATGTTCCGTGCTCTAATTTTTCAAATAAATATTTTGTTTTGTATGCCCAAATCGCTCATGTAGTGACTAGGGGCTATTAGTATCTTCCATGCTAAGTAGGTTATTCTCAAGATATGTGTTGAATCACTAGCATTCACGAGAAAGTGGCTGGTAACCGGGATGCCCAGTTCCATGCTCAAAGTCGAATCAAATTTAATGAAAGAAAACTTCCCCAAGATTGTTGTTTCTATGGACGGTACCCGTGGATTCGGCCCACCGTGGAATGTGATCGATTTGTGGAGGGGGAGTTAAAACTTTACTTTTCTGCTTGGGAACCGCCTATAATGTATTTAGCATGGAAGATATTGAGATCTCTTAGTTGTTACATTGACAATGAAAGCATACCGGCCAAAATGTTGATTTATCTCTGTTTTTAAAGCTCAAGCTCTGGCACCTATGCAAATCAATGCTTCCCTCTGCAAAGGGCCTATCTATTTTACTTTTCTGTTGAGTCGTCCTCTTCTCATAAAAGCACCAACTATAGAGAGCATAATTGTCATTCTGAGCGTAATGTGCATTGTCCCAAAGCACCACATTGTCTTCTGCATTATTGTGATATTGCTTATTCTGAAATATCTATTTCTAGTCTCCTTTAATACTCCGAAGGAGCGCCTGCATTTATGTTTTCCTTCAGTCATGGGGGCTAGCGATATACCACTCTAGTATATCCAAGTCATGTGCATTGTGATCTCGTTATGATTTTAAGTTACATATTATTCTTTCTTAGTTGTTTGAAACTCTTCACATGATTGTAGTATTGCTTCGTGTATTATCTTTGTTGCATTAGTTCAATACTTGTTGCACTTGTTCGTAGTGCACGCTTATATACATCTGATGAAGCAAAAGAGTTTGTCACGTTTTCTTTGTCGCGTTCAGTTTGTTGAACTAAATTTCTTGAGGACAAGCAATATGCTAAGCTTGGGGGAGTTGATACGCCTCAAACGTATCGACTTTTCCAAACACTTTTGCTATTGTTTTGGCCTCATTCTTGCACGATTTGAATGAATCTTACCCAGACTGACGCTATTTTTAGCAGAGCTACCCGTATGGTTTTCTTGTGTGCAGGAAAATGGATATTTAGACGTCCCGGAAAATTCCCATAAAAATAGAGAAAATCGATGCACCGGGAGGGATCATGGGCCAGAAAGATGGGCCAAAGGGGAGCCACATGGCCCCCAGGCGACCAGCTCGCGCGACCTACACCCTAGCCGCGCCAGGAGGCCGCTTGGGTGGGACCCACCCCTCTCTGGTGCCCTACTCTGGCTTCTTTTTTTACCCGTGATGAGGAAATTCTTGCAAAGAAGTCGTTTTGCAAGTTCTCAACGCGGAGCCGCCGCCACCCTCGGTTCTTCTTCGGGAGAGCTAATCTGGAGGCTGTTTTGGCCTCCGAAGAGGGGAAATCATCGCCATCGTCAACACCATCCTTCCATGGCTCCCCCCATCATGTGTGAGTAATTCCCTGCTGTAGGTGAAGGGCATGGGAGAGATTGAATGAGTTAGATCATGTAATAGTTCATCGGATTATTAGGGGCATGTTGCCTATCATCTACAATGGTGTTTCTCATCTTTGCTACCACTTGTTACTCTTAATGCTTGTTACTTTGGGCCCGAGTGCCATAATTTTGAATCTGAATACCCTATGTTTTCATGAATATATTTGTGTTCTAGATCCTATCTATGAGTAGTATGCACCTATTATAGTCCAGAACCGACGATCCCAATGGTGACAGCTTGGGACAGCAAAGGGGATAGGCTATAGTTTCAGGATTCCATGTATCTGTTGGTTGTTAATGCTTTGTTCCGGTGCTCTTTGACAAGAGCACCATAATATCTATGAGTTCCATTTGGCCCCGTTGATGGCGGGATGGTAGGACAAATGATGTCGTGCATGTTCTTATTGCAAGCACGTACGACTACCTCGGGATACATGCCTAATGTTTGATATATGCCTAGATGATCATTACTTTTCTATGTGCCTTGCCCCAAGTTAGATACATGATATCTATCATCCATGACCAACCATCCATCTCCTTAGTCTACAGTGTTTTAATCCTGCTAGTCACCAGTTACTTTTCTTTCGCAATTTTACTTTCTTACTTTGCCTCTACTATTTCTGTTGCCACCATCACTTCCATATCACCGTTGCTACTAATATTTCAATGTAAAGCAAGTATCTTTCAGGTGCGGTTGAATTAACAATCCAACTGTTAAAGCTTATAAATATCCGTTGGCTCCCCTTGTGTCGAATCAATAAATTGGGTTAACTTACCCGCGAAGACTATTGCGATCCCCTACACTTGTGGGTTATCACCTCTTCTCACTCAATTTTTTGTAGGATCACGCGGGTATTTTGGGACCTCTATGATGCAGATGTGATGGAATTTTGTAGTTGGTGCCTCCTGTTTCCGGGCAGTAGAGCTCCAAGAGGTTCTCGACACATTGCCACAGTTCAGTTTCCTTAGTATCTCACAACAAGCATGTTCAAAATTGCTACGATACTCTGTGCAAGAAGAGTTTGGCATGACCCAGTACTCGAGAGAGCGTCGAGATGTACTACCATGTTCAGTATCGTTGTGATTACGAGGGTGGGAGGTAGATGAGTTTTCGAGATCTCTGGTTATGTCTTGACGGATGTGATACATTTGGAGTGTAGTATCATGTTAGGACTTGTGTGAGATTTTTCTCCTTGTATCCATTGGACCTCATTGCATAACTGGATGATTTTGGGACTTTTCAGGTGGGAATTCAAGTAGTTACATGGGATTATCCTTCCAACAAATGCATGGTGGGTTATGTACTTGTTTTTGGCTTGTTTCATTAGCCTCATCCTTTGTTTTGTTGGAGTATGGTAATTCGATTTGCTTCGAAGTCAAGTGGTTGTCAGCATTCTAGGAATGGGCGTACCCAAACATGCCTGCTTGTGGTCCAGGGCTGGCCCACATCATCAAGCAAGCACAATAGGGCATGACACCCCTCAAGGCAACGTCCTCGCGAGGAGGAAAACATCAAGACCCGCAGGGGGCCTCATCAGGGCTACTCCGGAGCGGCTGATATTCCGAGGCAAGACCCGGCCTCAGGAGTCAAGGATGACACGGAGGAAGGACAAGCGAGCAGCAGACAACAGGACGGAGCAGTTTCTCCTTTAGTGCAATGGGGGCATGGAGAAACCGTGGTTCTCAAGGCATCTTCCAAATGTTTCCTTTCAGGTGCAACACGGCCATCAGCGCCCGACAGTAGGATGGACGTCATCCCTCGACCTGCCCCTGCAACGCTGGCAGCCACTTTGCATGCGAAGACTACTTTTGGACAGGGGAAGCATGTTCCCCTGTTCCCCTTCAATATTGGCCATTGTGGAATCCCTTTCCAACAAAACGATAACGGAAGAGGACCGGGGCCGCCACTATATATAGATAGGGTATGTTACTTCAAAGCAGGGACCGATTTACTCAGTCGTACACTGGCACCACACAAAGGCCACCCAGACTCCGGAGGCTCTCGAACAGTGTACTAGTTCATCCACCCAACTCCATGTGAGGCAATCCACCAAAGCAGGAGTAGGGTATTACACTTCTCAGTGGCCCGAACCAGGGTAAACTGTCGTGTTCGGTGTCTTCCTCATGATCGAGTGAGTGCTCTGCCTTCCCCAGCGAGTAGCAAGTTAGGTGAGGCGAGCGTGCGAGTGATCTTCGTACACACCCCTGAGTTCGAATCTTTAGGATTTTGCAGAGCCCGATATCCGACATTTGGCGCGCCACGTAGAGGGCGTGTCAAGGTTTCCTCGAAGCTCCGCCTTCACCAAGCTTGGCCGTTCCAATAGCTGACGCTCGCCGGGCTCGCGCTGAGCGCCGCACTACCTGCTTTGCTCAAACGGCACCCGTGGGCCCCGCCGGCATGCGCCGGTCACCATCGCCCATGGTGAACACCGCCACAGGCCCCGACGCTCAAGAACAACAAGTTTCCTCCCAGACGGCTACCGAGGAGCCCGAAGACCGTGCATCCACTCCGTCGCTCGTCCGGGCTTCCGGGACGGCCTCGCGCGCCCGGCCGGAGATGTCGCATGGCCGACGCGCGCTTTCCATGGCCGCCGAGCTGCTCCGCTACCGGCTCGCCCCTGAACGCCACAATGACTAGCTCCAGCGCATCGAGGATCACGTTGCCGCTGTCGGTAATCCCGCGGCACTCTCCTGCTCGTTTCGACCCCAACCGTCCCCGGCAAATGATGAGGAGCAAGACGCGCCACCCCCACCTCCGTGGCATGGCGCGCACCCCGAGCCCAGGCAAGAAGCGCATCCCCACGACCGGCCTCATGAACCAGGGGTGTCGGGGATATACCCCGCGGTGTAACCCGGCTTGAAGTATGACCCAGTCGAGCTTGGCGACTCACTAGTGACCCGGCCGAGCTTGGCGACTCACTTGTGACCCGGTAGGCGGGTCAGACGAATGACAAGATCGATGGCCCAAGGCCGGGCGTACACTCCAGCATAAGGCGGCGCATAGAGAGGCCAGGAGGGTCGGGTCACAAGATAAGGCCCAAAGAAGACTAAAGACTCCCTCACAAAGGAAACAAAACCCGGATTAGGATTCAAGAAAGACTGACGTCGCGCACATCCACCTACCGTACAACGCGGTCCTTGGATACCCGACTTTCGCCAAGCTCATGGCCGTGACCCACCATCGCTACAACTTCCTCAAGATGCCACGGAGCGGCAGCGTCATCATCTTCGCCTGCGACGAGAAGGATGTCGTATGTACACTCGAGCACCCTACCGCGCTGCGGCGGCAAAACGCTCGGATGACGAAGAAGACGAGCCACCTCGTGAGGACGCACGCAAGAAGAAGAAGCAACTCCTCCCCACGGAGCGCCCTAGGACTTTGAACTCCGTGCGCGGGGATGGGGTCATGCCTCCCATCGCATAGGAAGGCACACTCAGCGCCCTCCTTGGGTTAGGCCTCGGGGATTCCACCGAGGAGGTTCTCGACCTGACAAGTGAGGCGAGGGTGGCGCTCGAGCACAACCCGAGGGTGCACTACGGCGCGCGTCCACCCAGCTCCTATGGTTCCGTCATCAGAGCAATCCAAGAACTTTGAGAGGCCCAGGCCATGCGAGGTGGGGACTGCCCTGCATAACCAATCGCAGTCGCCCTCGTCGGCATGGTCGATCGGCCCCGCATCTGCATCAATGCGCTCGCAATCGAAAGAGACGCGCCTCAAGGCCCCCTCTGCCCCGCGCGAACTGACCATCGGTGGGTGTGCCCGGGTGCTGGCACCCTCATGCCCTTCGGGCTAGGGAACTAGGCTGCTACCTACCGACGGCTCTAGCGGTCCATGCTCCTGCCTTGCCTGACGGAGCATGGTGAGGAAGAGGAGGAGATGCTCGGGCAAAGGGAACGTCCCGAGCCTCGGGAGACGGCGGAACCGTGAGGGACGCGATCGTGGAAGGAGGAGATCGGGCGATGACGGCACCCTCGGCACAGCAGCGGCATGGCCGCCAGGTGACTTTTTGTTGGGTGTTGCAAGGTAACTTTTTGGCTCACTCTACCCGAGGGCGCCCACAGGGCCATGTGGCCTCCATGAATGCACGCACTCCCAAGGCGCTACTTTCATTTAAGCATCATTCAGTTGTTTCTGTCGCACCCACTTCGAACCCTAACGTTCTACCTTGCTTGCATCTTTGAGCGGTCGGCCGCCTGCTTGGGGACTCCGGATAAAGCTTGACCTTGCAGGCCTCGTGAGGCAGTAGACACCCTGCCTCACTCCCGAAGAAGGAGAAGTCAGCAGGGTTTACCAATAACCCAAAAAGAATCAGGTGCCTATGCCTCGGGGATAGGGACACTCGCGAGGCCAAATCATACTCGCGACCTCGTAGATACACCGCCCCGTGTCCCTCTCACGTAATAATGAGCTGCAGCTGTATACGGCCGGGGCTCCCCGAGGACGCGGAGAGGTCCCTCACACGCCGAGTGGATGACCTATGGTCCGCACTGGGTGAAGACTGAAAAGGAATTAGGCGCCTATGCCTCGGAGGTAGGGACACTCACAAGGCCAAAGCATCCTCGCGACCTCCCAGATACACACCCCGTGACACTCTCACGTAATAACGAGCTTTGGTTGTATACGCCCGGGCTCCCCCGAGGACGCGGAGGGGTCCCTCCCACGCCTAGTGGCAGCCCTATGCTCCACGCTGGGGAGAAGGCAGAGGCAATAAACTCAGTCTGCCAATGACTATGCCCGTAGCTAGCAAGGAAATCAACACAGTCCATCAATGACTATGCCCACAAATGGCAAGGAAATCAACACAGTCCACCAATGACTATACCCACAGCTGGCAACAAAATCAACGCAGTCCACCAATGACTATGTCCGTAGCTGGCATGGAAATCAACACAGTCCACCAATGAGTATCCCAATAGCTGGCCAGGAATTCAACCCAGTACACCTACGACTACGCCCACGTCCAGTGCGGGGGACAGACAACTGGAGGTATGGACCCGCTCGTACGTCAAGGGAGACCACTGAGCATCACGACACTGGAGCCTGAACTGCGCCCGCAGCCCCTTCCCTCTTGGGCCGCCTAGGTGGTCCAATGGCGGCGGAGGTACGCGCGGGCCGGGCCCTGCCGACGCAGAGTGCTAAAGCAGTTTGGGAGTCTCAAATTGTCAATTTCTTAGGAGGTTCATTGGAGTCGCTCGTACGTTAAGGCGGACTCCTGAGTATCGTGACTCAGGGGCCTAACTGTGCTCATAGCCCCTTCCCCCTTTGTCCGTCCAGGTATCCAGTCGGACCAATGGTGGCAGAGGTACGTGCGGGGCGGGCCCTGCCGTTGTAGAGTGCTCAAGGTGTTCTGAATTTTCAAAATGCTCGTTGTGTTCCACTAATGAGGGCTGCTCACACGTCAAGGGGGAATCCAGAGCATCGCGACTCAGGAGCCTAAATGGACCCGTAGCCCCTCACCTCTTGGGCCGTCCTGGAATCCGGTCGGTTTAATAGCGGCTCAGGTATGCGTGGGCCGGGCCCTGCCGACGCAGAGTATCACAACAAACATGAAAGAAATGAGGCAAAGAAAACATGCAAGCAGTCAGCTAGTTATTACAAGCCTTAACAAGTTCTTGAAAATGAAAATGAGGTTGACGCCTCCTCAAGGCACAATGTGCATTGTAGGGAAAAACAGGGGGAAGAAATCAGGAGGAACCGCCGTCGCCGGTCGCTCCATCGCAGGGGGCTTGTCGTCGGCGTTAGTGGCGTCGTCTTCCGCGCCGTCTACTTCCGCGACCTCCGGAGATGGGGGAACAACGATGCGGGAGAACCTCTTCACCAACGCCTCCATGGGGCCCTTCACCGCCTCCGCAGCGCTATCACGTGCCTCAATGAGGACCAGCAGGATCAAGGAGCCGAAGTCAAACCCCGACTCACGAAGATGAAGGAGACTGAAGACGCGTGTCGCGGCCTCAGAAAAGAGGTCGCGACACTCACTGCCCAAGATCTTGTCCACCTGGATGACGGCATCCTCCAACGCCATGGCGAGCTCTGCCGCGAGCATGGCAAAGCCGCTCCCCGGTGTGGCCAGAGGCTCGTCGAACCCGTCCCAGGAGAGGGTGTGGGGCACTGTGCCAAGCCTGAGCTCAACGTGAGGGAAGCCGACCAGCTCCACGGTGAGGGCTTCCCCCTTGGCATCGAGAAGGGTCTTCTTCGAGGCGATCTCCTTCTCCTACTCGTCCAAGCGTGCCTGCTTCGTGCCCAGATGAGTCTCCTCCTGGTACAACTCTTCTTCCCGAGCGGCGATCTTGGTCTTGCGGGCCTTGAGTTCTTCCCCCCGTAGGCGAAGCTGCTCGGCTAGCTTGGATTGTTCTTCTTGGAAGGCCTTTAGGCAAGCCTCCGCCTCTTCGCAGCATTTGGCAGCCGCTGTGGCTCCTTTCATCGCCTCCTCCCGCATCGTGCGAGCAGAATTAGCTTCCTTCATCGCCTCGTGACGCCCGGCGTGAGCGGATTCGGCTTCCTCCAGCGCCTCCTCGCGCGCAGCGCGAGTTGCCTTGGCCTCCTTCTCTCCCTCCGCCATCACGACTGCGACCCTGCCCAGGGCTTCGAAGGCCTTGTTCAGGATGCCCTGGACGTATACGGGAGTCCTCTGGATCTCCCCCTGAGGAGCCTCTACTTCTGTCGCAGGCGGTGTTGTCAGGGAGGCAGCGTCACGAGGGACAGCGGGTTCCGATGGTTGCTCGGAGATTGCGAGCATTGACACATCAGTGGACCGAGGGCCCTCAAGAGCTTGCCCCTCGGGCAACAATGCCGCCACAACCGCCTTAAGACGCTTCGAGAGCTCAGGGGGCTCGGCGACCAAGGCCTGTAAGGTCGCCACGCGAGCCTCCCCTTCTTTGTCGGCAGGCGGCGACACGTTGGGGAGGGTCGGCGGCGCATCAGGAGTCGCCTTTGGCTTGACACCCTCCTTCTTCTTCTTCGCCCCCAGCGAGGCAACGCCCCTCGACATCAGGCAAAAAGGGAATCAGCAATGCACAGACGATGGACGCGCGGGGCCTGCCAGGACGATTCACTTACTCTTCGACGTCGACCCATCTCCTCTTCCTCTCCGCAGCAGCGATGGCAGGGGCGGCAGGGCCCTTCACGGAGGGGGGGCGAGCCCGATGCCTCATACTTCCCGCTAGCGGAGGCAGAATGCACCAATGGTGACTCAGCCCCGTACTTCCGGGGGGTGAGCACGCACGCGGACCGCGAGGCGCGCGGGGACGATGCGGGTCCCCAGGAGATCCTGGCCAGGAGCGAGGAGATGACCGCGGAGACCTCACCGATGACATCATCATCTTCAAGCTCGCGTAGAAGGACGACCTGTGACGGGAGAGGCGCGCGCGCCGGCCAGTCGTTGACGGTCTTCTCCGAGTCCTCCCCAACGAAGGTGTCGTCCGATGACACCTCTACCGGACCAGAGCCCTCGGCCAGGAGGAGCCCCTGCTGATCGAAGACAGGCAGCACGGCGATCAGGTCGGCCCGGTCATCGAGACCGTACAACGGACCCAAAGCGTCGGGCAGGTCACTAGGGTCACCGCCCAGCAGGGTCGCCACGACCCTGTTCAGCTCCTCAGTAGGAAGGTCCTGGGGCCGGAGCCTGAGCTTGTCATCACTGGACTGATTGTCCCACAGGGGTGTGGAATGGGCCTTAAGGGGCAACACGCACCACGCCAAGAATTCCTTCACTATCATCCCACCAGTCAGCCTCTTGGCGCTGATGTCGCGGCAGAAGCGCTCCACGATGGGCACGGCCCAAGGGTCGGAGAGCTTCGCTGACCTCCACGCAGAAGTCTTCTCCGGTAGCCCCTTCGGCACCTCCAGCCGAGGGTTGGCGTCCTTGAGGGTCATGAGAACCCAATGGTGCGTGAAGTTTTCCGCCTTCTTCCCGGCCTTCAGGAGCAGATTGCCGCCCTAGGCCGCTACGAAGGAGACGCATGCCGGCAGATGGGGGTCTTCGTGTAGGCGTAGGCTGAAGAAATAGTGGAAGAGGGTTACTTAATGCCGCACGCCTACGAAGGCCTCGCAGTAGAAGGCAAAGATGGACAGGAGCAAGATGGAGTTGGGCTGGAGGTTTAGGGCCTGGATCCCATAGTGGTTGACGATGGCGGTGAAGGACGAGGAGAAAGGCGACACCAGCCCGGCGAAGACGCTACAAAGGAAGAAAGGGTATACCGCCTTCGACGAGGGCCGCTTTGCTATGGCACCGGGCCAGATCAGGGTCCGCCCATGCTCGCTGGACTCAGCCGCCATCCATGGGAGCACGGGGGGTAAAATCCACATCCTTGGAGAGGGTGCATTCCAGGAGCGGAGGAGCCGGCGCAGGACCTTGCGCCTCTAGCTTCTGCTGAGTCGAAAAGGGAACGACGCGGTCCTAGATCTGAGAGATGCCGGATAGACATGGATACCAAGGTGGAAGAATGAGTGTAGGAGAAAGGGAAGCACTAAAGAACCAATGCAACGAGTCAGGTTCCTAATAACACCGGTGAAGACAAAAGACAAGGGAGACCCGACATCAACCGCGTGACACGCACCGGCCAGGCCCATAAGCATTTAGGGCCCACAGCGCCTCAGGCCGCCCCCAAGGCTTCGCCTAGAGGCCGGCGCGAGCACACCTTGGGCCCGGGTGCTACTATTGGCGTTATTGGAATGGGGGTACCCAGACCTACCTGCCTTTGGCCCAGGGCTGTCCCACTTCATCAGTCAAGCACAATCTAGCGCGGCATCCCTCAAGGTAAGGTCCTCGCGAGGGGCCAAGCCTCGCGAGGAGGGACAACATCAAGACCCGCAGGGGGCCTTATCAGGGCCCCTCCGGAGCGGCGGATATTCCGAGGCGAGACCCGACCTCAGGTATAAAGGATGACGCACAGGAAGGACAAGTGATCTGCACACAGTAGGAGGGAGTAGTTTGCCCTTTAGTGCAAAGGGGCAAGGACGAACCGGGGTTCCAAGGCATCTTCCAAAGGTTTCCTTTCTGGTGCAACAAGGCCATCGTCGCCCGCCACCAGGACGGACGTCATCCGTGGACCCGTCCCTGTTGTGCTGGCAACCACTTTGGAGGCGGAGACTACTTTTGGACAGGGTAAGTGTGTTCCCCTGTTCCCCTTCAAAATGGGCCGTTGTGGGATCCCTTCCCGTCAAAACGATAAGGGAAGAGTACCGGGGCCACCACTATATATAGAGGGTAGTTTAGTTCATAGCAGGGACCGATCTATTCATTCTCCCACAGGCACCACACAAAGGCCACCCAGCCTCCGGAGGCCCTCGAACACTGTACTAGTTCATCCACCCACCTCCACGAGAGACAATCCACCAAAGCAGGATATGGGTATCATGCTTCTCAGCGGCCCGAACCTGGGTAAACTACCATGTTCTGTGTCTTCCTCACCATTGAGTGAGCTCTTTGCCATCCCCAGCGAGTAGCGAGTTAGGTGAGGCGAGCCTGCGAGAGATCTTCGTACACGCCCCTGAGTTCGAAACTTTAGGGTTTTGCTGAGCCCGAAATCCGACCGTGGTGATTACATATCTTTTTTAAGTGCTGTTCTCAGATTTCTATGGGATTGCCAATAATTTTGCTCAGTCAAATTGTCATGCCAATTCTTTTCCAACCAGAGTGCTTCGCTTCAAGTTAATTCAATCCTCTGTAATATTTGCAAGATAAATCCTCATATTTCTATTTGGAGTTATTTTGATCTGTCCTAAGTTTTTTTTAGTTTTCACCACCCTCCCGTCCTTTTCCTTCAACAATTAAATTCTCATCGAAGTGCCTTTCTTTTCATCGATGCTTCCACTATCTTATCTTCCGTGTTGTATCAGGTGATTTATTGTGAAGTTGCTCAAGTGTCAAGTTCATCATTCTTCGTTCATGTTTTCTTCCCCGGCGGATTCGATTCAACCTCTTGTTGGTCATCATATCCTTTTCATTTTCTAAATGCATTCCCATGTTGGAAATGTTACCGAAGCCTTTTTCTATTCTTCTTCCGAGGTTTTAGCATATCTAAGAAGATTCGTGTTTTTGTTTGAAAACCTTCCAAATTTGGAGGTTCTCATCGCATCAACTTCTTAATTCGTACAAGTGCAATCTTTATTTATAAGCATTCTATTCAATAGTGTATCTTTTTAATTGGCCCATAAACCACATGCTTTTCCCAGGATCCTACCTTCCTCTTCTAATCTTCCCCAGAGTTGTCCTCAAGTTCTTTTCAGTGTGATGTAAGAATGGATTCCATCAGTCACATTCCTTCTTGAAGATTTTTTCAAATTATTTTCATCATTGTATCAACCTTTCTTTGTTCCTTCTTCCGGAGTATCTTAGTAATTCATTGTGTTATTTCTCATCATCATTCTTAGCATCAAGATCAAAGAAGAGTTCATCTTTAATTTTGCTCCATCCTATTAAATATTCATGGTTCCAGCTTCATGTTATTCATTCAAATTGTACTTGATCATGGGAAATTTCTTCCATATTTATCCGGAGCATTTGAGTGTTGTATTCGTCTCTTGATCCTATGAAGGCCATCATTTAAGAAGTTTTCTTTGTTCTCAGGTTTCAACTTCCATTCTCAAATTCATCTGCATTGATGTCTCCTCGTTCATTCAATATTTTCTTTGTTTGTATCTCAATTCTTGTTGGTGCCTTGTTGATGCTTTCTGCTAGAAGGATCATGATCTCTTCGTTCTCATGTATCTCCATTCATTCACAGTATCTTCATTTGTTTGCCATTCTTACCGATCGTCCATTCAAAACGTCCTCAAGTTTGTATTATCTATCTTCTATCATTTTCAAGAGGAATACGTCGTATGCCAAATCCGTTGTTTGCCATCAATTTAATGCGATGAAGGATAAGCATAACATGATTCTTGTTCTTGTTTTATCTAGGAATTTCAATCCTTCTTCCGAAGTAGTGGATGATATTTAATTCTCGATTTTATGTTCAGTATGTTTTATTTTTTGGAGTTCCAAGTTTTCACAACTATCTCTTCGCAAAACTTCATCTAAATACTTGCAAGATCATAATTTTATTATTTTCGATCTTAATTTTTTTCATCATTGTTTTGTACATGGACGCTCTTCATGGTGATTTCAATTAAATTGAGATGGAAATTGTCATTTTATTCTCCATTCTGTTCTTTCCAATGATATAACTTCTATTCTTTTGTTCCGGAGGCGTTGTGATATTGTTGTCTTTGACCGACCATCTCATTTTATCAAGATCACATTCTATCCTTCGTTATCCTTGAGTGTTGTGTTCTCTTTTCAGTTCTTTACATATTATCATTTTTTTCTTGTCTATTCTACTCGAGTGCCGCCCAAATCTGTTCTTGCTCATTCTTTGCCTATTTCGTTTCAGCCGGAATGATTTCCAATTCTTGCTTGTTCTACGTGCCATTCTTCATCTCTATGCAACCTTCAAGGTTCGTTGGTTTCACTCATTTGTGAAAGAAGCAACTAAGTTTTACCTCTTCCTTTACTCCTGCTCTTCATCTTCTCAGTCTAAGATCTCAGGTCGAGATCTCTTGTTAGTGGAGGAGAGTTGTAACAGCCCCAGACCAATGCTGTAGAGGATTCCCGTTTTATTTTGTTGTCGTATTATGATTCGTTTATTTGTCACATCCATCATTGCATCATCCGAATTGCATCAACACTCTATTTTCGTCATTTTTGCAAAATCTTGCATCCGTTCGTAGGTGCCGGTTCTTCCCGTTCTTGTCGTCGACCATTTCGAGACCAATCACACACGCACGCACCTAAGACATCATTTTTTATTAAAGTGTATTTTCTTTCTTGGAATGAGTTGAAATTTGGTGAGCTGTCTTGGTTTATTATAGGTAGAACGTGTGCCAAATTTCTTCACAATTGGCGCTCGTTTGATATGCCAACCGTTAAACCTATAACAACACTTTAGCTAGTCAAATCACGTACATTCTTAAGATTATAAAACTTGCTGCTCGTCTGCCTACTCTTTCTCTCTCTGCTATGCCTGGGTCACACTCCAGAGACCCCTCGCATGGGTTCAAAAATTTCCGTGGACCCGAAGCGTACAGTTGTGCCCATTGGGTTCAGACTATCGTCCGTTTGTCAATTGGAATCCCCTAACCTATTTATCTTGATCATCTGACCTAAATCAGAGGATCCAAACCTAGTATATTTCACTATATAACCTAGTCCATTTCTTAACCAAAACCTTGACCAAACTCATATTTTACCTTGGATTAACCGATCATCATCGATGGGTCCCGAGAATCCCTCCCTAGCAATCCTCTTTTATAAATAAGAGATGAAACCATACCCTAAGTTGTCCCATCCATCACATCCCCATGCCGTAGCCACTCTTGTTAGATTAAACATCAATTTAGGATAGTTTCAGGTTCTTGTAGTTTTTCTTTAGTTTCGTCAGAGAATAGCACCGAGCTGCGCCTCGGGGTAGTTAGCTATTTGTGCAGCGCCTTGACCCAATCATGGGATGGCACGAGTGCACGGTCAGGGGTATCATGGCGGGCGACGCGTGGGGGCGTTGGGATGGCAGCGCCCACCACCCGATCGTGGCCTATTTCTTTGGTTTTTCAGTTGTAGTTTGGTTATATAAGTTGAATAGACAAGCATAAAAGCTGCAAGCAGTTCGCAGAGCAAAGTGTTCTAGTCTCCCTCGTTCTCTCTCTATCACACACACACTCCCGTGATCACCAGAGTTAGCCGTAGGGCCGGGCCACCTGTCTGTCAATTGGTATCAGCGCCTAGGTGTTTGATCGACCTGTGATTATGACGGGGCCCGGCAGCTCAAAGGAGAAGAACCCAACGGAGTCGTGGAATGACGGCGGCACCTTGGTTGTACACCAAAGGGTCGTCCGCGACACTGGCGGGGCAAGTCCCATGCTGACACGCACGAACTATGGCGACTAGGCACTCCTGATGCAGGTGATGCTCAAGGCACGCCAGCTCTGGGTCGCCATGAGCGAAGGGACCATGGAGCGGGAGACATATCGCATGGCAATGGAGTGCGTGCTGCAGTCTGTGCCGCCAAAGATGGTATCCATGCTTGTCATAAAGGACACAACGAAGGATGCCTGGGACACGATCAAGACGATGCGGCTAGGTGTGAGTGGTGTGCGGGAGGCCAAGGCGATTACACTCCATCGTCAGTACGAGGCGATCAAGATGAACAACGGCGAGAGCATCAACGATATTGGTATGCGCATGTCCTCCCTGTTCACTCAGCTTGAGCTGTTAGGTGACAAGATCGGCGAGCCTGTCGTCGTTTGTAAGTTTCTCTCGATCTTCCCCAGTGCGTACTCCCAGATGGTGTGCGTGATTGAGACCCTGGTTGACCTCAACACCCTGGCGCTCGAGGAGCTGATCGGGTAGCTGAAGGCCGCCGAGGAGCGATATGAGCTAAACACGGCGCCTAGCGCCGGTGACAGCAAAGGCATGCTACTCCTCACTGAAGAAGAGTGGTTTGCACGCATGAAGCTATGTGAGGGCGATGGCTCTTCGAGCAAAAACATCTGTGGTCGTGGATGAGGCAGAGGCCGCGGCCATGGACGCGACAGTATTGTACAGGGTAGTGGCCATGGCACGAGCTGCGGTGCCAAGTCCAAGGATACCCGCGGTTACTGCAAAAAAGGAGGGCACTCGGCGCCCGAGTGCAAAACTCGGATCAAAGCAGAGGCGAACCTCGTCCGTGCGAAGGGAGAGGATGAAGAGCAGAGCCTGCTGATGGGCCAGACCTGCGGGGTGACGCATCACAACACCATTGACATGGACGGGACCCTAGTGCATCTCGTCGAGGACTCCGCTTATATCCTCCTTGGGCACGAGTAGAGCGTCAATAGCGGTGACGTCCCATGGTACCTGGACATGGGCGCGTCCAACCACATGACGGGCGACCGCGGAGTCTTCGCCGAGCTCAACACTAGAGTTATAGCACCGTCAAGTTTGGTGACGGTTCCGTCATCAACATCTGTGGCCGAGGCACGATTCTTCTGACATTCAAGACATGTGAACACCGATCAGTCACCGGAGTGTACTACATCCCACGGCTGCGTTCGCACATCATCAGCCCGGGTCAGCTCGATGAGAGCGGTTGCCAGGTGCTGATCCACGACGGAGTACTGCACATACGTGACCAGTAGTGTCGTCTCCTCGCCAAGGTAAAAAGAGCTCTAAATCGCTTGTACTCTATCGTACTTCGGATTGGGCAACATGTACGTCTCGCAGCGCACGACGGCTCTGACACAACATGGGCCTGGCATGCTCCCTACGGGCACCTCAACTTCGACGCATTGTGCAAGCTGGCATGCTAGGACATGGTGTGTGGCATGCCCTTGGTCAAGTAGGTGGACAAACTCTGCGAGGCTTGCCTGGCCCTCAAGCAGCGGCGCTCGCCTTTCACGCAGCAGGCCAAGTTCCAAGCCAGGAACGACTCAGGCTAGTACACGGCAACCTCTATGGCCCAATAACGCCGGCAACGCCAAGCGGAAAGAAGTACTTCCTCCTGCTAGTGGACGACGCCACGAGGTACATGTGTCTCATGCTGCTCACTTCGAAAGATCCGACGATCAAGCGCATCCAAGCACACGCAGAATCCGAGTCTGTGCGCAAGCTTAAGATACTTCACACAGACTGGGGGCTAGTTCATGTCCAGGTCGTTCACCGTATACTGCACCCAGCTGCGGGTCAACCGCTGATACGTCTCCAACGTATCTATAATTTTTGATGGTTCCATGCTATTATCTTGTCAAAGTTTGGATGTTTTGTATGCCTTTTATATATTTTTTGGGACTAACTTATTAACTCAGTGCCAAGTGCCAGTTCCTATTTTTTCCGTGTTTTTGACCCTTTTCAGAGGAGGATTTTAAACGGTGTCGAAACAGAATAAAACTTCCGAAAATATATTTTCCGGAACAGAAGATACGCATGAGACTTGAGAACCAAGGCAGAGGCCACCAGGGGACCCCACAAGCCCCCTAGGCGCGGCCAGGGGGGCCGCGCCTAGCAGGCTTGTGCCCCCCTATGGCTCGTCTGCCCTACCTCTTCTGCCTATAAATTCAGAAAAATTCCAAAACTACGTGAGAGATCCACAAAAATACTTTTCCGCCGCCGCAAGCTTCTGTCTCCGCAAGATCCCATCTGGGGCACGTTCTGGTGCCCTTCCGGAGGGGAGATTCAGATACAGAGGGCTTCTTCATCAACACCATGGCCTCTCCGATGATGCGTGAGTAGTTCACCATAGACCTTCGGGTCCATAGCTAGTATCTAGATGGCTTCTTCTCTCTCTTGGATCTTCAATACAAAGTTCTCCATGATCTTCATGGAGATCTATCCGATGTAATCTTCTTTGCGGTGTGTTTGTCGAGATCCGATGAATTGTGGATTTATGATCAGATTATCTGTGAATCTTATTTGAGTTTCTTCTGATCTCTTATATGCATGATTTCATATCCTTGTAATTCTCTTAAAGTTGTGGGTTTTGTTTGGCCAACTTGATCTATGATTCTTGCAATGTGAGAAGTGCTTGGTTTTAGGTTCATACCGTGCGGTGACCTCACCCAGTGACAGAAGGCGTAGCGAGGCACGTATGGTGTTCTTGCCATCAAGGGTAAAAAGATGGGCTTTTCATCATTGGTTTGAGTTTATCCCTCTACATCATGCCATCTTTCTTAAGGCGTTACTCTGTTCGTCATGAACTCAATACACTAGATGCATGCTGGATAGCGGTCGATGTGTTGAGTAATAGTAGTAGATGCAGAAAGTATCGGTCTACTTGTCTCGCACGTGATGCCTATATGTATGATTATTGCCTTAGATAACGTCATGACTTTGTGTGGTTCTATCAATTGCTCGACAGTAATTTGTTCACCCACCGTATTATTTGCTATTTTGAGAGAAGCTTCTAGTGAATACCATGGCCCCCGGGTCAACTTCACACCATATTTTCAGCCTTACACTTTCACTTCGTTGCACTTTCCGCCTTCATATCTCACTTTGCAATCAATCTTGAAGGGATTGACAACCCCTTTATAGCGTTGGGTGCAAGCTCATTTGTGTTTGCGCAGGTACTCTGGACTTGACGCAATTCTGCTACTGGATTGGCACCTTGGTTCTCAAACTGAGGGAAATACTTACTGCTCCTGTGCTGCATCACCCCTTTCCTCTTCAAGGGAAAAACCAACGCAAGCTCAAGAGGCAGCAACCGCCACCTCACAGCAGAATGGAGTGGTGGAGCGCTTAAATGGCACGATAGTGGGGATGGCTCGAAGCATGCTGAAGGACAAGCACCACCCCGGCGAGTTTTAGGGCGACGCGGTCACCACAGCTGTGTTTCTGCTGAACCGCGCACCAACCAAGAGCCTCGACAACCTGACCCCGTTTGAGGCGTAGCACAGGCGCAAGCCGACTATGCACTTCCTGCGTACATTCGGGTGCATCGTGCTTGTGAAGGACACGCACCCTAGACTGAAGAAACTCGATGATCACAGTCGTCCCATGATCTTCATCGGCTACGAGCAAGGCATGAAGGGTTACTTGGCTTACGACCCGACGACAGGGCGCGTACACGTGACGCATGACGCCGTGTTCGACGAAGGAGTACACTGGGATTGGGCACTAAAGAAGGACATTGTGAACACCTTCAGTGGCGTTGACACTTTCATGGTCGAACACTATGCGAGCAATGGTCCAAGGGTGCTGGATGGCGGGGGTGTGGCCACCCCATCTTCACATCCATCTCCAGTGTCCCCTGCAGCATCTTCAACACCTTTCACCAATGCAACATCTCCAGCTCCGACCCATTCACCACAGAGAGCCCAGGAGGGGTTCACTTTGTGTCACCACCATCGTGCTTCTGCGACACGCTCGACTCGGCGGATGACAATCGTAGTTTTTCTTTAGCTTCATCATAGAATAACACCGAGCTATGCCTTGGGTAGTTAGCTATTTGTGCGCCGCCTTGACCCGATCGTGGGATGACACAAGTGCATGGTCACAGGTGCCATGGCGAGGGACGCGCTGGGGGCGTTGGGATGCCAGCGCCCACCACCTGATCGTGGCCTATTTCTTTGGTTTTTCAGTTGTAGTTCGGTTATATAAGTTGAATAGACAAGGGGAAAAGCTGCAAGCAGGTTGCAACTCAAAGTGTTGTAGCCTCCCTCGTTCTCTCTCTCTCACTCTCCGACAATCACGAGAGTTAGCCGTAGGGCGGGGCTGCCTGTTTGACAACTCTCTCTAGCCCGTTTTCCCCCACTAACCTCCGACCACCTTCATTGATCTCCGCATCACTCCAAACCCAAATCCCAGTAGCAATAGCCAACCATCACCATCTCCTCCCATGTTCGATCCACACAACGCCCGCGCCACCGAAGCTCCCTGCGGACTCCTTGCTCCTCCCGAGATCAAGCATCACCGAACCACGCCTTCACCCTCTCCCTTCGTTCCCTCTTTGTTCGTGATCTCTCTCTCCCTCATGCATCTTTGTTTCCTCTCTCTCCCAGGATCCCTTGCAGCCTTGGACGTCGGAGGTTCCGCCAATCGCAACCCTGATGCCCTCCTTCTTTGATAGTTGGCTTTGCCGGTGAGCCCCTCAAGCCGCTCCCACCCTTGAGCTCAACCCCGAGCCTATAAGAGCATCTCTTTCCTGATGAAACGCCCCCATGGAGCCGCCGTCCCAAGGCAAAGCCCCGGGCGACCTGCAGGCACCTTCCCATCGCCTCCTCTTTCTCCTCCCTGTGCTCTCCTCCTCTCTCTAGCATAACTATTTCTCTCTCTTTGCCTCTTGGTCACGAGCATATCACCCGATCCGAGCCACCCAAGATTTATCTACTTCCATCGTTACTGCAAGTCACCATCTTGCCTTCTCTTTGATCCTCTCGTCGATCCCGCCTACCTCGTTGTCCAGTCCATTTGACCTGCAGGGTATGAGGAGCACTTTTCTGGGATGCCATGGATGCCCCTTCCGCACCTTGTTATCGGCAAACCCGAGCATTATATCAATGTCGCTCGGCCTCCTTGTCTCCGGCCCTGCCAACCTCAGTCGCGCCTCCCTATGCCCCATAGCCCATCGTCAACCACTCCTCCCCGCATCGGCAACGGAGCGAGCCATCGCTCATTTCATTTTTCACTTTCGTCAGAACAATGCCAGGGTATGATACATCTTGTGCAAACATCCATTTTGTATCAGAGTTCCACTGTAAGCCACTGGTCGTTCGTGCATGCATCTATAGAGGCCTCCAGGCAATGAATCCCAGGATCTCCCATTTCTTTTTGGCTTCTTAGGGCATGTACAATGGGGTACAGTCAGCCGTCTATAACACCTGACAGGTAGGAAAATAAATGATATGGAAGAAAGAAAAAAAAGAAAGAAATCAAGTCTGTCTGCAGAATTAACGACGATCTATTCCCGTCCGAGTTGCTCGTTACATACGAGCTTTTCCCTGTTGTATGAGGGCGTCGTCAACGGTGGGCTGCATCTGGATCTCGTGTTCCAGGAAAACAGATTTTCCGCTTTCTCGTGAACCAGGTTTCCTTCTCCCGCAAACTCTTGTTCTCGCGCGCCAGCGAAATCAGATCGAGCGCGCCTTCTTCTCCATCATTTGCTCATCCTCCACTTCTCCTTCTTCACGAAGCCCTCTTACTCTTGGTGTAGCCTTTTCTGTCCTCTTGAGAGGATGGGGTGCCAATCCACGAGGATCCCTGCACTGCCGCCGCCACGGGAGCTTGAGCAGGTCACCACCGCCGAGCAAGGAGCCGCTGTTCCCCACTTCAGAGCGGCCTCTTCCTCGACACAGGCTCCGCCAATGGACAAGCAGATATGTAACGCTGCAGCCGCTACCTCCGAGTTCTTCTCCCCAATATTAAATTGGTATGATTCATCTCAGTTTCCTGTTTAGACATGAACAAGATCTTGTGGGATAATCTGTAGGTGTTAGGCCAGTTTCTAAAGATCTTGTGGGATAACCTGTACGTACATGTTCTGTAAATATGAGTAGTTCGTAAGTAACCTGTACATGTTTAGACATCAACAAGTTCTTGTGGGATAACTAGTTTGTAAGTAACCTGTACATGTTCTGCAAATATGAAAACTCAATAGAAAATGGAAAAAAGCAAGCCTTGAGTTAAATAGTTCATGATTGTAGAAAATCAAAGCTTGGCCTACAACATGACCATATTTTTTTTCAGGGGTGTGGATCCCCGTCCACCGGGTGGTTTCGTAAGCTATTTGGGAAATCCTTCAAGTTACCCTCTTCCACAACAGCCGCCTAATCAGCAAGCCATGTTGCAGCATCTCCATTACTCTATTACTCTAGTGGTCCTTCACACTATGTTCCATGTCTAGCACCACAACCATCACCATCAATTCGCAAGCCAAGAACTCCAGTTAAACCTTCTGGTTCACAACAAACAATCAGTGTTGACAATGCAGAGGATGGAGATAAGAGGACTGAGAACCGACTTGCATGGATATCGCAGGAGGATGTAAGATTGGTAAGTTTTCTGTGTACACATATTTGATAATCTAAACTATTATGTCAGTAGGAACACTCATGAACTTTGTTGAAATTGTAGATGAGTGCCTGGTTACGTTGATCTACTGATTGGCAACAACAAGAAGAGTGATCAGTATTGGGGTGATGTCACTAATGTCTACAACAACACCACTCCAAAAAATCGGAGAAGACAGGTGAACCAAGGAAAAGACCGTTGGCATATTCTTAATAAGCTAGTCTTCCAGTTCCATTGTTGTTGGACCAAGGCTTTTGCCATATATGCAAGTGGATAGTCGGACGCCCAGTTGTTGGAGAAATCACACGCACTCTATGAATCTGACTACACAGCGCAGTTCCATCACATGGATTGTTGGTGGGATGTTACTGAGCAGACGAAATGGACTACATACAATGTGTGGCTCGAGCAATCAAAGAAAAGAAAGATGCCAAAAATAGGGGAGATGGGAAAGCATACTTCCACTCCAGAAGACGCTGAAGATATTCCACGCCCACCTGGAATAAAAAATCCAAGAAATAATGTAATGCCAAAGGTATGTCAAAGGAGGTTGCAACTGATATGGAGTTGCTCGAGAAATTGGTAGCCACTCACAAGGAAGCTAAGAAAACTCGTATGGATATGATAGAAATGCAGCAACGTTCCTCTAGTGAGAAACTTGAGGTAGCAAGGCTCTCGGCGGAGATAGCACGGATGTTAGCCCTTGCAGCAAAGGACAACATTGAGGCAAAGAAACAAGAAAAGGAGGCTGAAATGACGAGAGCTTATAGAGAGCTCCTTGTGAAGGATACAATAGGAATGATAGATGAAATGAAGAATGAGCTTGTGAAGACACTGAAGGTTATGAGAGAGAGCTTATTTGGTATATAGGCTCTTTGGAGTGCTTACTGATTACGGACTGACATGTGAAGAAAGAGTTAGATGGTTTGCTCTATTTCCAGTCTTTAATTTGTGTATCTGAAGACCTAGTAGAAGTTTTCTATGTTTACATACTTTAGGTTGCATGTCGTTTTATGTATTTCACTGAACCTGTCAAGTTTGCTTTTGAAAGAACATGGTTTGCCTGAAATTACACTGAAGTTTGATTTGGTACCCCTTTCGATGCGCTAGCATCCAGTGTAGTTATGTTTACTTTCACTTGGTCTATAGTACCCTGCATGTGTGGAACTAATTCATCTCTTCCGCTGGTGATAGTCAAAGATTGCATGGAGGAAAGTTATGTGTATCTTTACTCCGTCTATGTACTGCCTACATGTGTGGAACTAATTCAGCTCTTCCGTAGGAGCAAGTCAAGATTTCCATAGAGAAAATTTTGGATCAGGTAGCTGACCACCTGGACTACTCCACTCACGCACCTACCTTATATTGCACATAAAGTCAGCGCCCACACATGCATCTTACCTCTTCCTCTCTTCCATCAACATCTTCCCTGCTTGTTCTCTGGCTACACCTCCAAAGTGTGTTCGCTGCTGTGTTGTGTAGATCGACACAACACCTTTTGAGCTTATGATAATAATTTGTAAGTCATTGCATTATATTATCATGATGAATAGAGGAAATTTGAGATTTTTCGTGTTATTGTTTGTGATTGGTACATCCAGGCTTGTTTTTCCATGTGATTCACTAATACTGGGTCAATTTGAATATAGAATAAATTGCATATTCATGTAGCGTGTGATATTATTATAGGGAAGATAGACCAAAGTATGTTTCAGAAATTTTGTCTTAGTACTTTGTAAAGTAACCCTAGTAACAAAAGTTGACATACTAAATTTCCAAACTCATGTAGGACCTCAACGATACGACATGTCGCATCAATCCGACTCTTTATCTTCCACTGATGAGGATGATAACTTGAATAATTTTGGCCGAATCAAAGACATCGACACATGGGAAGTCTTCATAGTGGAGCAAGAAATATTTGGACGAGTCATTGATAGGATAGATCAGCGTCTCACTAATTGGTTGATCACCATGTTCGAGGAAGGAAATTTTGCGCAATCTGTCCTTCGAAGCGGCACGAGAAGGTATATATATAGGATTCAAGAAATAGCCCATCAGAACCTCGTGCAGTATTACTTCTCTAAAAATCCAATGTACACTGATGAGATGTTCTGTAGAACGTTTCGCATGAGAAGGCCTTTGTTCTTATGAATTGTGAATGCTCTCAGCGCTTGGGATCCTTCTTTTACTCATAAAACAGATGCCACCAACCGACCCGGGCTCACACCTCTGCAAAAGTGTACAGCCGCAATCTGCATGTTAGTGTATGAAACCTCCGCGGACCAACTTGATGAGGTACTGATGTTAGCTTCAAGCACTACTTTAGAATACTTGGGGATGTTCGCACAAGGGGTGATTGACATGTTTGGCCAAGAGTATCTGAGGCCCCCTAGATGTGATGAAGTGGAACATTTGCTTCAAATTGGTGAATCTCGTGGATTCCCTGGCATGTTAGGGAGCATTGAATGTATGCACTGGCAATGGGAGAAATGCCCTAATGCTTGGAGAGGAAAATTTACCCGTGGTGATCACGGTGTTCCTACTACGATCGTTGAAGCAGTTGCTTCTTATGACCTTCGCATATGGCATGCTTATTTCGGTGTTGCCGGCTCAAATAATGATATAAATGTGCCCAACAAGTCACCTTTGTTTGTCCAAGAGTTGAAAGGGGAAGCTCCACGGGTACAGTTCATTATCTATGGAAGGTAATATAATCAGGGTTATTACCTTGCAGATGGTATTTATCTAGAATGGGCTGTATTCGTGAAGACTATACCACTACCTCAGATAGAGATTGACAAATTGTTTGAACGACATCAAGAAGGGGCAAGGAAAATGTTGAATGGGCATTTGGAGTGTTGCAATCCCGTTTTAACATCGTGCGACGTCCTGCAAAGTTATGGAAGCGTGCTTCGGTCAGTAAAATCGTGGATGCTTGCATCATTCTCCATAATATGATTATCGAAGATGAGGAGGACATGGTTCACGTCCCTTTAGACTTGAATGAGAATCCCAGAACATGTTTTCCTTTACCGCCGGAGGTCAATCGTGGTCCCAACATCTCCTTTACAAATGTGCTACAAAGGAATTCCTCTATTCGTGCACGACCAACACATCTAAAACACAAGCAGGATTTGGTCGAGCATATTTGGCAGAAATTTGGGGATGAGTGAATAATTGTAACTAGTTTAAATAATTTTTTATGTATTTTTTGCATTAATGATCGCCATATGTCATAATTTTGTACCAACTTAAGTGAATAATTACAAATAGTTTGAATAATTTTGTATGTGTTAATTTGTTTCATTATTGATTTCGATATGTAATAATTCTGTGCCAATTTGAGTTTATATTATTTTTATTACTTTCTATATAGTTCATGTATACACATGTTACCATCATCTAATTTATGTGTGATCTCATTTGCATACAGAAGCAACAGAATAACGTATATTGATATTATCCGTGCTTGATCATGGATGCATGCATGCATTGTGCAGTAATAGACAGTCAAATAGACGGCTCATTGTACAAGTTGTCTGTTTAGCCATCTGTAAGTGAAGTGTCAATTAGTTACAAATAGCTGCCATCTAAACCATTGTACATTCCCTTAGCGCATTTATTTTCTTATGAAAATGACATCTGGGTCCTAGCGCACCTTCTAGACCGGTCAGAGCTGACCTACGACCACCCTTTCAGCCCCACTCTCATGGGAACTTCTTAGCCATGTCCGTGTCAAATTCTGGGATGTTTTCAGTTGTCAAATGAATTGCATAATTATAAATGCCACCATTTAAATTGCTCATAGCTAAATAACCATGCATCGTATTAGAATGAATTATATATAAAAAATGATTAGAATTTTGTGTCGATTAACAATAACCAACTTTCATCCATGTTTAAAATATTTAAACTTGTTGTTTACATTAATTTTCATAAATGCCATATCAAGACAGTTTAATTCTTAGCTATTAAACTAGAACTCCGATTAAAATGTTTTATATATGTAACTTTCCTAGAGAATGCATAGAATCATATGGTGCACTTTATTTTCTTGTTTAATAAATATTAGTTATGGTTAGGCAAAACAGGACAAAAATCATAATATGCATATGAGGTCGTGTGAGAAATGATATGTGTTGTTTCTAACTCATTTAAAATGTCTAGTTGATGTAGTTGTTTATGCTTCTCATCTTGCCCTGTTTAACAACATTTAACTTTGTTGAGTACGTAAATGAGAGTGAACTAAATATTCAAATATGGAGTTCCATGAATATGCAACCTGTTTCATATTGAGCTTCAGTTAATGTGTTGTACTTGTTTGTTGTGCTTTGTCATGCCTTGCATAATCGTATGGACATGCCACATGGTATGTATATGTTGTGGTGTTTACCGTGTCATTTGTTTGTTTCCAGATTTACTTCTCCTTAATACAGTTCCGAAAGAGTTATGGAATGTGAGATTCGTTCGACTACACCCGTTCGTCTTCATCACCGATTCATTCATCTTTCAAGCGGGATCTCACACAAGATGATCATTTCCATGGATACCACTACTATCATTGAAATGCTAGTTGTCTCGCTTCTATTGCTATGTCTTGCTGCCTAGCATTTGTTTGACAAGCTTCCCAAGAGACATCATTAGCCTCTAACCCTCCACCTTCCTAGCAAACCATTCGTTGGCTATGTTATTGCTTGCTCACCACTTCCTCTGGCATTGCTAGCTGCAGGTGCAGGTTGCTTCACGTGATGCCATGCATATCTTGGGATATCACAATATCACTGATATTTAATTAATTGCACATATATACTGGGTAAAAGGTGGAAGTCTTAGCCTTTTGCCTGGTGTTTTGTTCCACTTTTGCACCATAGTTACTTCTGTACTAGTGTTATGTTCCAAATTGAGCGCTTCGAACATCCTTGTGGTTGTTATGGGGACCCCCTTGATTATTGTTTTGGGATAAAACTTTGCTAGAAAGGCCCAACTTTGGTACTACATTTGCCTAATAACTAATAAAACTTGCATCGGGACTTTCTGGACCCCGTGGACAATTAATCAACCCCGGGGCGAGTGCTCCTGATGAGTGTTGGTCTAACCCAGATCAACTTATTAATGTCCCTCGGGGCAACTCTATGATTGGCATGGTAACCATAACTCATCCGTCGTGTCTCGACAACGAGATACATAGGTTCGTAGAAATGTCAGGCAACCTTGTTGGATTTGTTTTACCGTTATCGAACGTCTTGTGCACTCGGATTTCGTGGATACCTCGGGCTATCTCGAGGTTGAGGCTTTCTAGTGTATCTTGTGGCTAGTTTGAGATGGATGAGTTGGAGCACCCCTGCAAGGTTAAATTTTTCTGAGAGATGTGCCGCGGTTATGTGGCAACTTGGAAATTAGTTTAGCACCCTATCATCACAAACTTGATGTAAAATCATATAAAATACACCAACAATGTGTGTAACCATGACCGTCTATTCTTGTGAGGTTCGAACAAAGAAGGGAACAAGGTGGGGTTATGTTTGACTCGTAAGTAAGTGTTCAAGATCACTTGTTGATCATTACTAGTTCGCGTCCTCTCTTCTTATTCTTGTACTCGTAAGTTAGCCACTCAAATAAATACTTGGTGTTTGTTATAGCCTCACTACTTAACCATATCTCACTGATTAAGCTTTGTTAGTCTTGATACCCTTGGAAATGAGATTGATGAGTTCGTGTGGCTCACGCATTACTACAATAATAGTTGCAGGTATAGGTAATACGGTGATTTGACGTGAGAGTGATGCTTGTTGGATTCAGAGTTCTTCTTCTTCTTCATCGATCATAGGATGGGTTTCAGGCTGACAACCTTGGATTAACAGCGACCAAATGTAGTAATTCATAGCAGTATTGTTGAAATTGCAAAGAACATAGCTTGTACTTAACCATCAATTTGTACAATTTAATACCACAGACTGAAAAAACAAGGGGCGTATTATCAACACCTGGATTATCATGAAACAAACATGGCCATTGAATTAGTATTCATCAAATTGTACTGCACAATGTGAATAACTAAATAAACAAGGCATAATAGAAACAACCAAACATTGCAATTTAAACTGGAGAATTGCTAACCAGAAATAACCAAATACCTTTATAGGAGGCATACGCTCACTACAACATACTTGACATCAACCAAACAATCATTCATATCGATATTGTTGAAATTACATAGAAGATAGACCGTACCATGTGCTTAAACATTAAATTGTATGATTTAACATCATATTGTGAGAAAATTGAAATAAACAGGGGCGTGTTAACTACACCAACTTTAACAAGAACAAATTGTATGATTGAACAACCAAATCCAGAAACTGAAATTGAACATATGTTCACTACAAACAATCCAAAACAGCTAAACAAGGTATATGCTCAATACAGACAACCAAATATAGGCATTTGTAAAATTTAATTGAACAATACAAACTCGAGCATAGCAAACTGCAATTTTGACCACTACATTTTGCATGGCTGAAAAACTTCAATACAACATGGTTAATACAAAGCATGGCAACAACTACAAGCACGATCATATGATGTTTGCCCCCTTTGAGGAGGCATGACAAAAGAAATCATCGGTTTCCTTAATTGTCACATATGGTCTCATTCACAGCGGGGTGCACCATGAACTTCCTGTTGCCGCGGCTTGGCTCATTCCCTTTGGAAGAGGATGGTTGCACGGTGCCCTCCTAGATGTCGTGGATGACTGATTTACCTTTAGTAGAGACAGATAGGGCACTCGTGTCGTTAGTGTCGCCGTCAATGATGTATAACATGGCAGCTGATGATGTCTAGCGACCGCCTTATATAGAATATGACCTTTAGAAATGACAAAAGGGTCTCCACGGAGATGGAGGGAAAATATTGACATTGAAATAGAGTAGATCCGCGGCGGGGCCATGGAGGAGATCCACGGGGGTTGAACCCGAGGGGGTGGGGTTGCGCCACTTAACCTATGGAATAGCCCGCGTCAAGCCATAGCTGTTGACGAGATCAATGTCGTAGCCGGCTACTGCGACATACACATGTGCACGCGCCCACTTATATAAAGCCCTCGTCCAGTCATTGTAGTGATCTTCTCCGGGGGCCTCGGCTGTCACCTCGCTGTCGTAAAACAGACATACCTTGATAATACTATTTTTGCTATTTGCTCCTCCAGCACCCGAGGAAGCATAGTCGGGCTTATGCTGTAACATTCTAGAGTGGGGGTGAGGATGGGGACGGGGATCTATGGGAAAGAGGGTGTTTCATAGGCCGTCACTAGGGGTGGACCAAACTTGTGTGTGCATTCATCATAGAGGAGCACTACTTTCGAATGCACACACGACTCGAGTCCAACCCCTTGTGATGGATCTGTGGGAAAGGGGGTATCTTGTCGGGGTCATCTAAGAAACTCATGACTGTGAGGGATGGAGGTCGGTGGATAACATGCACGGGCAGACCAACAAAGGTTGACAGTGGAGTCGAGGGCGGCGGGGGCGGCGAGCTATCTAGGGTCCGAGAGAAGGAGAGGAGTGGTGTCTATGTATGAGTGGAGGTTTCCCTTTCCTTACGTAATCTGAGCATAGGTTTTGTGGTGCGTGGGGGGGGGGGGAGGGGCGGGTGCTGTTTCAGTAAATGCCACGGCTACCAAATTTTTTACTAGGCAGGAGTGAAAAGCCGAGATGCCGGGGCTATTGAAAATTTAGATAACGAGATTGAAGTGGTGTGACCCGTGGGGGAGCAACAAACATCGCACATAGCCCAAACATAATAAGTGTGTGCTATCAAATACGAAAAACCCACAGAACCGCCATTTTTTATATCGCTAAAGGCCTTAGATATTTTTGAATTCTCAAGGGAAGTATCATGGAGCCCAATCATGTCCAACGCCCACTAGTGGAACATGCTGATGTAACACGGCATGGCCGCGACACACGGGTAGTCGAATGGAATGTTGTGTATTGAGTGAACAATCGCAAATGGTTGTTTCATTTGAATCATCTGCTATTTATTACGATAATAGTAATATATAGGAGCATTTCACCAAAACAAATGCGGGAAAGGGGTCAAAACACAAATACACCTACATGTGGAACAAAAATATATATGCAACGGGTGGTTCAATATGTTAAAAATACACAATGCGCAACTTTGATGTGGCACATGTCTCGTCCGTCACCACTTTGTGTCGTAACACAAAAATGAATCATACATGAATCCTCGATGGCCAAATGAGCCCATCTTGTTTCCAGTCAATGGTGAACTGTGGCACATGTGCCTCGCAATAGGGACATCCCGACCAAAGAATATACATTGGTCAAACCTCTCGCTGTCGGTCGAAGTGATGAACGTCAATCGAGGCATGTGAATGGTCGAGACATAGATAACCATGTGGTGGAGTATCCGAAGACAACCATCACGTACATGTGGCACAAACATGTGTATGCAAGTGTTGTATTGCATTTGAATTTGTTAATATACCTGATGTGCAACTTTGATGTGGCACATGCTTTGGAACCACAAAGCTCCCCCCCCCCCCGAGCGAGGGTTCGTGATGCATATAGCTAGTATGCGGAGCATCAATCAGAACGATTCACGTGTACATACGCGTGCACTCAGACTTTGGTAATGAAGTTTAGTGACCTATAATATATGACATAACACAAACCATGGAGAATCCACCATGGTAACCTCTCTCTCGTTGTCATTCAATGTGATGGAGATCCACGTGGGCCCAGGAATGAGCTTTCCATTGAAAACCACATGAAGGTGTGTCCGAAGAGAACTACCGCTCAGCATGGATCAAACATATGTATGAAAGTGTTGTGTGATGTTTAATTACCCAACAAACATACTTTGATGTGGCACCTTCCTTGGTAATTGTAGAGTTCCCTCCCGAAGCAAGGTTCAGGACGCGTAGTATATATATATATGCCCCCATTCGAGCTGGTGGGAGGCATTCATGCATACACAAGCACCCAAATTTACCATGACCTACCGCAAACAGAAACCAAAAGGGAATCCATGGTAATTAATCTCTCTTGCTGCGGTCAAAGTACATGAGGCCAAAGATGGAAGTGACGCCAATAACTTCACGAGGTGGCACTAGTGGAGAAATGGCTAGCGACAACTCTTGTTGGTCATGCACCATTTGCACACAACACGAGCACTAATTTTTTCAATTAGTATTGGCGTCGGTAAATTGGTACGCCAGCTCTAAACAGTTAGTTCTCGTGTGGATTTTTTTGTCACGTCCCAAATCTGTTGGCCGACCTACACTTACCATTTGGAATATAGTGGTGGCGTTGAATTTCCGTGCACGTCGTAGCTAAGTAATTACCGCTGGCGTGCCAAATAAGTATACGCCACACATAATATTTCCACTTAAATATTTTTACATTATTATTTCTATGATTTCTAATTTTGAGTATTTAACTATGCTTAGTATTTCATTAAAATTAAGTAGTCTTTTTTTATTTGGGATGTTATTAGCTATGGCGTTGTAGTTTAGCGCCACACGAGCAATGGCCACATGAGTTAACTGCAGCGCCTTAGTAAAAGACCTATTATCCGCCCTTTCATTTCAACTCCCTCTAAACAAGCCGCCGCCCGTCACCTCCCGATTCCGCCCCGTCGCCGCCCGTCGTGCCCCTTCACCACCTATTAAGGTTCAATCCTCTTCGTCCTCTGCATCTCCTTCCTCTGCACTTGTCGATGCACTAAAGAAGGGGTCTTTAGTGCCCCTGACTTGTGGACGGACAGTAGTAACCGGCTTCCCCGGCAGGGACACCGAGGGGCAGGGGAAAACCCCAAAGGAACTTCTCTGGCAGGCGGTACGGCACCAACCCCGGCAAGCCGCTCTTGCTGGGGGAAGCTGGCAGAGAACCAGCCAAACCGAGGCCAGGGGCGAGCAGAGCCCCCGTTAAGACAAACTCGGCAAGGGCACTCCCACAATGGTGCCCGCAAGAAGATACCTTGAAGGCCTCGGCAAGCCCCTTCTGCCGGGAGGAAGCCAGCGACAAAGCCCCGACAAGCCCCTTTTGCCGGGAAGAAGGCAACATGGCCCTGACAAGCTCCTTGTCGGGGGAGTCCCTCAGCGTACCAGCATGCAGCGAGCCCGGCAAGGTCCCGAAGAGTCGCGTGCCAGCACAACAACCAGCTGCCCCCTCGCAACTTCATACGTGTTGTCCCAGTCGACACGTGTCAAGAGCAATCTGGGAGCATAGTGCTGATGGGACACACACTTATCCCATCTGTGAGGCACGTGACGAAGCATTTAATGCGTCTCCCAAGACGCTAGAACCGCTCTAGCCTACTGTATAAATTGTGGGTGCACTCTGCACCTCGTGAAAACCTGATGCTGCCGTGTGGAAGTCCCCTTTCACCTATAAAAGGAGGACCTGGGCATGCATTAGAGAAGGTTAGCAAAAAGGTTGGCGAGTAGGACAATTGACGCTAAGTAACCATCAACCTTCGCACCATCAACATGACGCAGGAGTAGGGTTATACTCCCCCGAGCGGGTCGAACCTGGGTAAAAAACGATCGTTGCGCCCGATCCTTAGGTCTGCTCTTCTTGCATCCTTCACCCCCACTGAACCATAAGGAGACGGTAGGCTTCATAGGCGCTCCATGGTGTTCCACGACATCTTTGGCGCGCCAGGTTGGGGAGAAGAAGGTGCACTAATCTAGTTTGAGGATGTGGTTATGGACTCAACCACCATATCCTCCGCAGCTCCCTCTAAAGAGAGGGCGGACGTGGCGGCTCGACGATCCGCGGCGACGTCCATGTCCATGTACCCCGACAGAGACACCTCCTCCAGGGTGTCATGCCGCTGTCGAGCGCACGCGCCGGGAGCTCTGGTTGGATCCTCGGCACCTTCTCCGACGAGCACACCACTCTGGGGTGATGCGCTGATACATATCCATCGTATCTATAATTTTTTATTGTTTCATGCCAATATTCTACAACTTTCATATAGTTTTGGCAACTTTTTATACTACTTTTGGGACTAACATATTGATCGAGTGCCTAGTGACAGTTCCTGTTTGTTGCATTTTTTTTGTTTCATAGATTATCCATACCAAACGAAGTCCAAACGCAATAAAAAACCTACAGGGATTTTTTTTGGAATATTTATGATTTTTGGGAAGAAGAATCTACGCGAAACAAGCCCAGGAGGCGTGACTCCACCCCTAGGCCGCGGCTGGCAGGCTTGTGACCAATCCATAAGTCAGTTAGGGACCTTCTTTCTCCACAAGAAATATAATATACGGAAGAAAATAGTGTTAAAATTTCAGCCCAATCGGAGTTAAGGATTGCCTGGAATTTAAGAAACGGTAAAAGGCAGAATCTGGGAGCGCAGAAACAGAAGGACACAGAGAGAGATATCCAATCTCGGAGGGGCTCTCGCCCCTCCGCTGCCGTGGAGACCATGGACCAGAGGGGAAACCCTTCTCCCATCTAGGGAGGAGGTCAAGGAATAAGAAGAAGAAGAAGGGGGGCTCTTTCCCCCTCTCTCCCGGCGGCGCCGGAACGCCGCCCGGGACATCATCGCGTGACGACGATCTACACCAACACCTCCTTCATCTTCACCAACACCTCCATCACTTTCCCCGATCTATATTCAGCGGTCCACTCTCCCGCAACCCGATGTACCCTCTACTTGAAAATGGTGCTTTATGCTTCATATTATTATCCAACGATGTGTTGCCATCCTATGATGTGTGAGTAGATTCTCGTTGTCCTATCGGTGATTGATAAATTTCTATGATTGGTTTAATTTGCTTGTGGTTATGTTGTTGTCCTTTGGTACCCATCATATGAGCGCGCGCGTGGACCAAACCATAGGGTTAGTAGTATGTTGATAGGACTATGTATTGGAGGTCAAGGGTGACAGAAGCTTCAGCCTAGCATAGAAACTGACGCATACGGGATTGAAGGGGGACCAATATATCTTATTGCTATGGTTGGGTTTTACCTTAATGAACGTCAGTAGTCGCGGATGCTTGCTAATAGTTCCAATCATAAGTGCATATAATTCCAAGTAAGGGATGACATGCTAGCAGTGGCCTCTCCCACATAAAACTTGCTATCGGTCTAGTAATGTAGTAAAATAGCTAGGGACAATTACGCAACTCCTACCACCACTTTTCCGCACTCGTCATACTAATGTAATTGTTTCTTTATCTTAGTAGCCCCTAGTTTTTATTTAAGTGTTCTTTCTTTTCTTGCAAACCTATCCTATCACTCCTACAAAGTACTTCTAGTTTCATACTTGTTCTAGGTAAAGCGAACGTAAAGTGTGCATACAGTTGTATCGGTGGTCGATAGAACTTGAGGGAATATTTGTCCTACCTTTAGATCCTCATTGGGTTCGACACTCTTAATTATCGAGAAAGGCTACAATTGATCCCCTATACTTGTGGGTTATCAAGACCTTTTTCTGGCGCCGTTGCTGGGGAGCAATAGAGTGGGGTGAATATTCTCGTGTGTGCTTGTCTCCTTTATCACTAAGTATATTTATTTTCTGTTCTAAGTTGTTCTCTATCTTTAGTTATGGATATGGAACACGAAATACCAAGAAAATTAGGTGTACTTGCTACTCATGGAGATGGGGAACCTCCTAAAACCCTTGATGCTCGTTATGTGGAAAATATTATGCCCTTCTTTAATAATCCTGAGAAAACCACAGTAAATTATATAATGGGGTACACGTTGGATCAACGTGAATACTTTAGGGATTATCGCTTGACTAAAAAAGGGAAAGTATTATGGGATCAAATTCATTTGTTGAAATGGTATGCTTGGGAGCTATGCTCGAGATATGATATTACTTGTTGCTCTAGGATGAAGGCTAAACACCTTCCGTTTTCTTGCAAATTTAATGCTCATGAAACCTTGGCTTCTTATACTAATGGTATATATTATTACTACGATGTGGAACAAATAGAAGAGTTTGTTTTTTATGGGTGCTTATGAAATTGAAGCTCTACTTGAAGGGTGTGATGATAATGATGATGCTGCTTACCGATCTGAAAATTTGGTTATGATTGATTATTGTTATACTAATTATGAATATAATGCCCATATTTATCGATTTATGGAGAAATTCTACGCTTCCCAAGAAGAGACTAATATTTTGCAGGAAACTATGAAACAAGAAAATGCTGAAACCGTGAGCTCATTAGATGAAAAAGATGACGAGGAGAGCGAAGAACAAACGGAGGAAGAGCGGATTAGCTACCCGTGCCCACCTTCTAATGAGAGTAACTCTTCAACTCATACATTGTTTAATTTCCCTTCGTTTTTACGGAAGGATGAATGCTATGTTGATTGCTATGATCCCTTGGATTCGTTTCATATATCCCTTTTTGATGAAGTTAATGATTGCTATGCTTGTGGCCATGATGCCAATATGAATGATGCTGATGAAGATGAACTTGTTATAGTTCCTTATGTTAAATATGAAATTGTTGCTATGGCACCCACTTATGATAGTCCTATTATTTTTTGAACTCTCCCAACTACACCATATTGGAGAAGTTTTCTCTTATTAGGGATTACATAGATGGGTTGCCTACTACTATTACACATGATGATTTTGATGAATATAATATGCATGTACATGCTACTCCTACTTGCAATTATTATACGAGAGGAACTACATCTCCACCTCCCTATGTTTCCAATACGATAAAATTGCAAGAAACTTACGATAAAATTGCAAGAAGCTTCGAGCTAAATGTAAAAATAAGCGTAGAATTGAAGCATCGATGGCTGAGGCATTCATTACTGAGGAGGTGGCAAACTTTTTGACAGCACACTACGAAGCCAAAAATCATCATTTGCATAATCCGAAGCCTCGGCACAATGATGCAGACCCTAAAAAAGGTGGGTCCAACCTCAGCCTATTCAAAGGGAAGCTCGCACCAGCCGGTGCTTCGAAACCAATAACATTGGATGTCGAAGAATGGCGGAACATTTCGTTGTATATCTTCAACAACCTAACAGAAGTGCAGCCGTACATCGAGTGAGTTCTCGGGGCATTTTCCCGTAACTTCTAATTCATTTGAACTGCTCTTATTCCCGGATATTTCAAACAGCCGTTACGTCGTCAAATTCTCGGATGGACCAGTGATCGAAAATGATTCCGTCGAAGAGTATGAGCTTCTGTCAAAGACAGGAGGCGGCTATCCCGGTTTCATCTCTTGGTTCAAACAAACGGTAATTATCAACAATGGACCATTTCATTCTTGGTCTAACTTGCGGCTAATGCGACAACCGTTTCGTATTAAACTTGTAGTCTAATTCAGAGTCTATGGACACCGAATTGAGACAAGTCGCTAATGGTTTTGACTATAAGGTCCATTCATTTGAGAAATACAACATCAACGGGTATCTCTTTCGTACCTTTGGCAAAGAGCTATCTTTGCCCGACCGGAAATCTACAAATTGTGGTGTCTCTGCTATCGGCGAAGGTGTTATCGAGTATTATGGAAGAGTTGAAGCAATTTATGAACTTCAATTCTATGGTGAAAACCCACCGAACGTCGTAGTTTTCAAATGTTATTGGTTCCAGCCGAAAAAGACTGGAAGGACTCATGAACATATAGGACTAGTCGAAATCAATCCAAACACTAATTTAGATGTTCCCGATGTCTATATTACGGCTCAACATGCGACCCAAGTTTTCTATCTACCGTGGGCATGCCAAAAGGATAAGAATCTGGAAGGTTGGTATGTTGTTTATGAAGTGCCGCCACATGTCAGACCACCTGTCCCAAATGAACAGGATTATGAACCTCACATTAACCCACACACATATGATGGAGAATTCTTCCAAGAAACACGTCTTTCCAAGAAACGTTTCAAGAACCGTCGTGCTTCACCCAAGAACATGTAAGTAGACAGCGAAAATGAATCCGACTCCAACCCTGAGCTGGAACCAGAAGACCTGGAACACGTAGAGGTTACTGATGCGGATGACCTGTCAATGCTTCAACGATTAAAGGAAGGCCTTTCACAACTTCACGCCGTTGAACCCGACGAACACGTCATTCATGAAGACATGCGTGATAGTGATGATGATGATACATTTATTGATGATGATTATTAGTTTGTAAGATTCACAACTTAAATTATATATGTTTTAATATTTATTATTCAAGTACATCTTATTATTCATGTCAGTTATTCAATTTTTTTATGTTGTACTAATTTCTTTTAATCTTTATCATGGCGGGTCACCAGGTGTGGAAAGATGGTGGGCGCCGGTCTAGATCGCTCGACGGGTTCTTCCCAGGCGCCCCGCACGAGGGGTGGTACTTCCCTTCCACCCCTATCTCTCCGTAGAGCCTTGGTAGACAGTCTGTCGACACCACCCGTGGGTTCTTCTTCGTTGGCGGCATTGCCCACTGGGAAAGGTGCTGGTTGGGTAGGGAAGAAGGGGAAGGGTACAGGGAGAGGTGGTGGCCGCGGAAGATCCTGGAGGACTGTTGAGCTGTCCTCGTCACCACCACCAGCTCATTCACCTGAGCATAGGACTAGTATGGTCGACCCGTTTGCGGAGGAGGCTACGGGGACTCCGTTCCAGGAGCCTGTTGTTGACAGACATTCGTCCCATGAGACTCCGGTCTAGGAGCAGCCTCGGGTCGAGGTGCATTCGGCCTAGGAGCAGCCGGAGGAGACTACGGTTCCGGAGGCTTCACCCGACGTGGAGAGGCCCGGATGGGAGACCTGGCCGGATCATACCGAGTTCGCGGATTCGACCGAGGGTCCGGGTGGCTCAAGGGGCGGGGATGGCGGGGATGAGCTTACGGATAGTGAGGGCGATGTGCACGTGGACGGGGCCACCGTGTACAAGCGTGGTAGTACACGTCTCCCGGTCACGCCGGCTACCCGCGAGCAGAGGCCGGTGATTAAACCTGAAGGAGATAGGTAAGTACATTTACTCTTTTTTTAGCTTTTGCCTTCAAGTTTGTTCAAATGTCTAATGCGTTGACCTTATCATACTGTAGGGGATGGGTACACCTTCTTGGAGTCCGCAGGCCGAACTCCGTCCTTGGTGTGCTCTGCTGGACAAATTTCCCGGGGTTTGTCACGTTGCCTGGTGAGGGTCAGGTTCGTACACTAGGATTTTCCTGGGAGCACTACCAGGCTGTGCAGGCCCCGCCGGAGGAGGTTATAGATGGTGTCTTGTACCACACGAGGGCCGAGATGGTGATCAAGAGCTTTTGGGTAAATTATCCTTTTAGAGAATCTAAAATTAACAATATAGATAATTATTGTACTAATCGTAGTTTTCACGTTTGATTGCAGACCTTCTATAGGTGTGAGGATGGATATGAGGAGGGGGCGGCCAGGGTTCTTGAGACCGAGTGTAGGCGGTTACTACAGATCTTGCGCCACGAGGCTCCGCCGCAGGCTATTCGAGATTACTACGCCACGCATGGTATTAAGAAGCAGAAGAAGGATTGCCGCGGAAAGTTTCTGAAGAAGGAGCAATACATGAAGGTAATTACCTATTCTTAAGTCCTTCTACGTAGTTTTCTTGATTTCATTCATAGGCGTAGCGCTGAAAATCCTTTCTAATAACTTATATGTGCCCCCGAGATGGTGTGCGGATAAGATGGATTGTTTGGAGGCGTTGGTTGATGAGTGGTGCACAGGTAGCTGGTGAGCCGTCCACGAGAATGCGAAGGATCGGCGTAGCCAAATGGTTGGTGTGACACATCATCAAGGAAGCGCCAACTTACATTAGTTTGGATGAAACTGGGTATGTGATTTGCTTCATGATTCATGCAATTCATTCTTGATGCTAATATTTTGTTCCTCTCTTTTAGGCGCATCACAATAAGACGGAGATGCCACACTTGTACGACCTTTATGGCATGGCCCATACTTCCTCGTACAAGAAGGCGAAGGCATTCTCTGAGTCTGACCTGGATGATCCCAATAACTTCACCAACATATCATCGCACCAGAAGCTCGTGGCATACAGGGACGCGGGGAAGGCTACGAAAGGGGATGACTTTAACACTAGCGAGGAACCTTTGGATCCAAAGCTGGTGATGATATCTGCTGGCGGGAGGCCCCATGGCTCGATAGCCATTGGAGATGGGATAATACGTTGTCCACTCACTCTTCCGGAGATCAAGGCGCGCAAGTCGAGCAGCTGTCCTGAGATAACGCGTCGTCCACGGCTAGTCGAACTTGCCATCGAGGTTAGTTGTACGGACTAAGAGCACTTTCATCCATTTCATTATGTGTGTCACCATAGATCATTACTGTGGTAATGAGGAATGGTTTTTCAGGATGCTCTTCAGAAAGAGAGAGCGGCAAACGAGGCTACTCTTGAGAAAGAGAGATTGTCAAGCCAGGCTGCTCTTGATGAGAGGGACCAGACCACGACACGATTGATTGAGGAGGAGAGGGCCCGGAATGAGGCGGGTCAACGGGCCCTGTACCAGCTTTTTGTGGTATGTTGTTTTTCACGTTAGCCAAATCATGTGTGTAATGTCTGTTTCATTACTAACTAATACGACCCACTCTTGAGGGTCTGTGCGAGAAGAGCGGTCAAGTCCCTCCGCCGATGCCCGTCTTCTCTTCCATTGGCACGGTGAGTTTCATTATAAACTAGTATTAATAATTGAGTGTCATCATGCTAACTAAGACATTGCAAAATATCTTTTCTGCAGAATAACTCCCGAGCGGCATCGCACAACCCTTCTCCAGGGCAACCGTCTCCAAACGAAGCCGCCGCGAGCAACCGTGGTGTTTCTCCTCCTTGATGAGCACTACGGTAAGTTTCTCTTCTCCTCTTTCATATTATCCTTGCTTTAATTTCCCCAAAAAGACATAATTAGCCCATTTAGCTCCAAAATGCCATAATAACCTCAAAATGGCATAAGAACCTTGGTTAGCTCATGAATATTATATACTTAGCTTGTTTTCTTCTAAAATGAGATGATTAGCCCATTTAGCTCCAAAAAGACATAATTAGGTAATTTAGCTCTAAGAAGAGGAGAACAGGAGAAGAGGAGAAGAAATAGGAAAAATGAAAAGAAAGAAGAAGAAGAAGAAGAGAAGAAGGAGAAGGAGGAGGAGGAGGAGGAGAAGGAGGAGAAGGCCAAGGACCTTCTAGTCCTTCTCCTGCTCCTCCTTGTCCTCCTTCTTCTTGATTTCTTCTTCTTCTCCTCCTCCTCCTATTTCTTCCCCTCTTTCGTATTATCCTAGCTTTAATTTCCCCCAAAAGACATAATTAGCCCATTTAGCTCCAAAATGCCATAATAACCTCAAAATGGCATAAGAACCTTGGTTAGGTCATGAATATTATATACTGAGCTTGTTTTCCTCTAAAATGAGATAATTAGCCCATTTAGCTCCAAAAAGACATAATTAGGTAATTTAGCACCAAGAAGAGGAGAAGAAATAGGAAAAATGAAAATAAAGAAGAAGAAGAAGAAGAGAAGAAGGAGAAGGAGGAGGAGGAGGAGGAGGAGAAGGAGTCGAAGGCCAAGGACCTTCTAGTCCTTCTCCTCCTCCTCCTTCTCGTTCGTCTCCTCCTTCTTCTTGATTTCTTCTTCTTCTCCTCCTCCTCCTCTTTCTTCTCCTCTTTCATATTATCCTTGCTTTAATTTCCCCAACAATGACATAATTAGCCCATTTAGCTCCGAAATGCCATAAAAAGCTCAAAATGGCATAAGAACCTTGGTTAGCTCATGAATATTATATACTTAGCTTGTTTTCCTCTAAAATGAGATAATTAGCCCATTTAGCTCCAAAAAGACATAATTAGGTAATTTAGCTCCAAGAAGAGGAGAAGAAATAGGAAAAATGAAAAGAAAGAAGAAGAAGAAGAAGACAAGAAGGAGAAGGAGGAGAAGGACGAGGACGAGGAATAGGAGGAGGAGAAGGAGGAGAAGGCCAAGGACCTTCTAGTCCTTCTCCTCCTCCTCCTTCTCCTCCTTCTCCTCCTTCTTGATTTCTTCTTCTCCTCCTCCTCCTCCTCTTTATTCTCCGCTTTCATATTATCCTTGCTTTAATTTCCCCAACAATGACATAATTAGCCCATTTAGCTCCAAAATGCCATAATAAGCTCAAAATGGCATAAGAACCTTGGTTAGCTCAAGAATATTATATACTTAGCTTGTTTTCCTGTAAAATGAGATAATTAGCCCATTTAGCTCCAAAAATACATAGTCAGCTAATTTAGCTCCAACAAAAGGAGAAGAAATAGGAAAAATGAAAAGAAAGAAGAAGAAGAAGAAGAGAAGAAGGAGAAGGAGGAGGAGGAGGAGGAGGAGAAGGCCAAGGACCTTCTAGTCCTTCTCATCCTCCTCCTTCTCCTCGTTCTCCACCTTCTTGTTTTCTTCATCTTCTCCTCCTCCTCCTATTTATTCTCCTCTTTCATATTATCCTTGCTTTAATTTCCCCCGAAAGACATAATTAGCCCATTTAGCTCCAAAATGCCATAATAACCTCAAGAATAAATAGGACTAGAATAAATAGGAGGAGGAGGAGAAGATGAAGAAAACAAGAAGGTGGAGAACGAGGAGAAGGAGGAGGATGAGAAGGACTAGAAGGTCCTTGGCCTTCCCCATAAGAACCTTGGTTCGCTCAAGAATATTATATACTTAGCTTGTTTTCCTCTAAAATGAGATAATTAGCCCATTTAGCTCCAAAAAGACATTGTCAGCTAATTGAGCTCCAACAAAAGGAGAAGAAATAGGAAAAATAAAAAGAAAGAAGAAGAAGAAGAAGAGAAGAAGGAGAAGGAGGAGGAGGAGGAGGAGGAGGAGGAGAAGGAGGAGAAGGCCAAGGACCTTCTAGTCCTTCTCCTGCTCCTCCTTCTCCTCCTTCTTCTTGATTTCTTCTTCTTCTCCTCCTCCTCCTCTTTCTTCCCCTCTTTCGTATTATCCTTGCTTTAATTTCCCCCAAAAGACATAATTAGCCCATTTAGCTCCAAAATGCCATAATAACCTCAAAATGGCATAAGAACCTTGGTTAGGTCATGAATATTATATACTGAGCTTGTTTTCCTCTAAAATGAGATAATTAGCCCATTTAGCTCCAAAAAGACATAATTAGGTAATTTAGCACCAAGAAGAGGAGAAGAAATAGGAAAAATGAAAATAAAGAAGAAGAAGAAGAAGAGAAGAAGGAGAAGGAGGAGGAGGAGGAGGAGAAGCAGGAGAAGGCCAAGGACCTTCTAGTCCTTCTCCTCCTCCTCCTTCTCCTCCTTCTCCTCCTTCTTGATTTCTTCTTCTCCTCCTCCTCCTCCTATTTCTTCTCCGCTTTCATATTATCCTTGCTTTAATTTCCCCAACAATGACATAATTAGCCCATTTAGCTCCAAAATGCCATAATAAGCTCAAAATGGCATAAGAACCTTGGTTAGCTCAAGAATATTATATACTTAGCTTGTTTTCCTCTAAAATGAGATAATTAGCCCATTTAGCTCCAAAAAGACATAGTCAGCTAATTTAGCTCCAACAAAAGGAGAAGAAATAGGAAAAATGAAAAGAAAGAAGAAGAAGAAGAAGAGAAGAAGGAGAAGGAGGAGGAGGAGGAGGAGGAGAAGGCCAAGGACCTTCTAGTCCTTCTTATCCTCCTCCTTCTCCTCGTTCTCCACCTTCTTGTTTTCTTCATCTTCTCCTCCTCCTCCTATTTATTCTCCTCTTTCATATTATCCTTGCTTTAATTTCCCCCGAAAGACATAATTAGCCCATTTAGCTCCAAAATGCCATAATAACCTCAAGAATAAATAGGACTAGAATAAATAGGAGGAGGAGGAGAAGATGAAGAAAACAAGAAGGTGGAGAACGAGGAGAATGAGGAGGATGAGAAGGACTAGAAGGTCCTTGGCCTTCCCCATAAGAACCTTGGTTAGCTCAAGAATATTATATACTTAGCTTGTTTTCCTCTAAAATGAGATAATTAGCCCATTTAGCTCCAAAAAGACATAGTCAGCTAATTTAGCTCCAAGAAAAGGAGAAGAAATAGGAAAAATAAAAAGAAAGAAGAAGAAGAAGAAGAGAAGAAGGAGAAGGAGGAGGAGGAGGAGGAGGAGGAGGAGAAGGAGGAGAAGGCCAAGGACCTTCTAGTCCTTCTCCTGCTCCTCCTTCTCCTCCTTCTTCTTGATTTCTTCTTCTTCTCCTCCTCCTCCTATTTCTTCCCCTCTTTCGTATTATCCTTGCTTTAATTTCCCCCAAAAGACATAATTAGCCCATTTAGCTCCAAAATGCCATAATAACCTCAAAATGGCATAAGAACCTTGGTTAGGTCATGAATATTAAATACTGAGCTTGTTTTCCTCTAAAATGAGATAATTAGCCCATTTAGCTCCAAAAAGACATAATTAGGTAATTTAGCACCAAGAAGAGGAGAAGAAATAGGAAAAATGAAAATAAAGAAGAAGAAGAAGAAGAGAAGAAGGAGAAGGAGGAGGAGGAGGAGGAGGAGAAGGAGGAGAAGGCCAAGGACCTTCTAGTCCTTCTCCTCCTCCTCCTTCTCGTTCGTCTCCTCCTTCTTTTTGATTTCTTCTTCTTCTCCTCCTCCTCCTCTTTCTTCTCCTCTTTCATATTATCCTTGCTTTAATTTCCCCAACAATGACATAATTAGCCCATTTAGCTCCAAAATGCCATAAAAAGCTCAGAATGGCATAAGAACCTTGGTTAGCTCATGAATATTATATACTTAGCTTGTTTTCCTCTAAAATGGGATAATTAGCCCATTTAGCTCCAAAAAGACATAGTTAGCTAAGTTAGGTCCATCAAAAGGAGAATAAATAGGAAAAATGAAAAGAAAAAAGAAGAAGAAGAAGAAAAGAAGGAGAAGGAGGAGGAGGAGGAGGAGAAGGAGGAGAAGGCCAAGGACCTTCTAGTCCTTCTCCTCCTCCTCCTTCTCCTCCTTCTCCTCCTTCTTCTCTTCTTCTTCTTCTTCTCCTCCTCCTCCTCCTATTTCTTCTCCTCCTTCATATTATCCTTGCTTTAATTTCCCCCAAGAGACATAATTAGCCCATTTAGCTCCGAAATGCCATAATAACCTCAAAATAGCATATGAACCTTGGTTAGCTCATGAATATTATATACTTAGCTTGTTTTCCTATAAAATGATATAATTAGACCATTTAGCTCCGAAAAGACATAATTAGGTAATTTAGATCCAAGAAGAGGAGAAGAGGAGAAGAAATAGGAAAAATAAAAAGAAAGAAGAAGAAGAAGAAGAGAAGAAGGAGAAGGAGGAGGAGGAGGAGGAGGAGAAGGAGAAGGCCAAGGACCTTCTAGTCCTTCTCCTCCTCCTCCTTCTCCTCCTTCTTCTTGATTTCTTCTTCTTCTCCTCCTCCTCCTCTTTCTTCTCCTCTTTCATATTATCATTGCTTTAATTTCCCCAAAAAGACATAATTAGCCCATTTAGCTCCAAAATGCCATAAGAACCTTGGTTAGCTCATGAATATTATATACTTAGCTTGTTTTCCTCTAAAATGAGATAATTAGCCCATTTAGCTCCAAAAAGACATAATTAGGTAATTTAGCTCCAAGAAGAGGAGAAGAAATAGGAAAAATGAAAAGAAAGAAGAAGAAGAAGAAGACAAGAAGGAGAAGGAGGAGAAGGAGGAGAACGAGGAATAGGAGGAGGAGAAGGAGGAGAAGGCCAAGGACCTTCTAGTCCTTCTCCTCCTCCTCCTTCTCCTCCTTCTCCTCCTTCTTGATTTCTTCTTCTCCTCCTCCTCCTCCTCTTTCTTCTCCGCTTTCATATTATCCTTGCTTTAATTTCCCCAACAATGACATAATTAGCCCATTTAGCTCCAAAATGCCATAATAAGCTCAAAATGGCATAAGAACCTTGGTTAGCTCAAGAATATTATATACTTAGCTTGTTTTCCTCTAAAATGAGATAATTAGCCCATTTAGCTCCAAAAAGACATAGTCAGCTAATTTAGCTCCAACAAAAGGAGAAGAAATAGGAAAAATGAAAAGAAAGAAGAAGAAGAAGAAGAGAAGAAGGAGAAGGAGGAGGAGGAGGAGGAGGAGAAGGCCAAGGACCTTCTAGTCCTTCTCATCCTCCTCCTCCTCGTTCTCCACCTTCTTGTTTTCTTCATCTTCTCCTCCTCCTCCTATTTATTCTCCTCTTTCATATTATCCTTGCTTTAATTTCCCCCAAAAGACATAATTAGCCCATTTAGCTCCAAAATGCCATAATAACCTCAAAATGGCATAAGAACCTTGGTTAGGTCATGAATATTATATACTGAGCTTGTTTTCCTCTAAAATGAGATAATTAGCCCATTTAGCTCCAAAAAGACATAATTAGGTAATTTAGCACCAAGAAGAGGAGAAGAAATAGGAAAAATGAAAATAAAGAAGAAGAAGAAGAAGAGAAGAAGGAGAAGGAGGAGGAGGAGGAGGAGAAGCAGGAGAAGGCCAAGGACCTTCTAGTCCTTCTCCTCCTCCTCCTTCTCCTCCTTCTCCTCCTTCTTGATTTCTTCTTCTCCTCCTCCTCCTCCTCTTTCTTCTCCGCTTTCATATTATCCTTGCTTTAATTTCCCCAACAATGACATAATTAGCCCATTTAGCTCCAAAATGCCATAATAAGCTCAAAATGGCATAAGAACCTTGGTTAGCTCAAGAATATTATATACTTAGCTTGTTTTCCTCTAAAATGAGATAATTAGCCCATTTAGCTCCAAAAAGACATAGTCAGCTAATTTAGCTCCAACAAAAGGAGAAGAAATAGGAAAAATGAAAAGAAAGAAGAAGAAGAAGAAGAGAAGAAGGAGAAGGAGGAGGAGGAGGAGGAGGAGAAGGCCAAGGACCTTCTAGTCCTTCTTATCCTCCTCCTTCTCCTCGTTCTCCACCTTCTTGTTTTCTTCATCTTCTCCTCCTCCTCCTATTTATTCTCCTCTTTCATATTATCCTTGCTTTAATTTCCCCTGAAAGACATAATTAGCCCATTTAGCTCCAAAATGCCATAATAACCTCAAGAATAAATAGGACTAGAATAAATAGGAGGAGGAGGAGAAGATGAAGAAAACAAGAAGGTGGAGAACGAGGAGAATGAGGAGGATGAGAAGGACTAGAAGGTCCTTGGCCTTCCCCATAAGAACCTTGGTTAGCTCAAGAATATTATATACTTAGCTTGTTTTCCTCTAAAATGAGATAATTAGCCCATTTAGCTCCAAAAAGACATAGTCAGCTAATTTAGCTCCAAGAAAAGGAGAAGAAATAGGAAAAATAAAAAGAAAGAAGAAGAAGAAGAAGAGAAGAAGGAGAAGGAGGAGGAGGAGGAGGAGGAGGAGGAGAAGGAGGAGAAGGCCAAGGACCTTCTAGTCCTTCTCCTGCTCCTCCTTCTCCTCCTTCTTCTTGATTTCTTCTTCTTCTCCTCCTCCTCCTATTTCTTCCCCTCTTTCGTATTATCCTTGCTTTAATTTCCCCCAAAAGACATAATTAGCCCATTTAGCTCCAAAATGCCATAATAACCTCAAAATGGCATAAGAACCTTGGTTAGGTCATGAATATTATATACTGAGCTTGTTTTCCTCTAAAATGAGATAATTAGCCCATTTAGCTCCAAAAAGACATAATTAGGTAATTTAGCACCAAGAAGAGGAGAAGAAATAGGAAAAATGAAAATAAAGAAGAAGAAGAAGAAGAGAAGAAGGAGAAGGAGGAGGAGGAGGAGGAGGAGAAGGAGGAGAAGGCCAAGGACCTTCTAGTCCTTCTCCTCCTCCTCCTTCTCGTTCGTCTCCTCCTTCTTTTTGATTTCTTCTTCTTCTCCTCCTCCTCCTCTTTCTTCTCCTCTTTCATATTATCCTTGCTTTAATTTCCCCAACAATGACATAATTAGCCCATTTAGCTCCAAAATGCCATAAAAAGCTCAGAATGGCATAAGAACCTTGGTTAGCTCATGAATATTATATACTTAGCTTGTTTTCCTCTAAAATGGGATAATTAGCCCATTTAGCTCCAAAAAGACATAGTTAGCTAAGTTAGGTCCATCAAAAGGAGAATAAATAGGAAAAATGAAAAGAAAAAAGAAGAAGAAGAAGAAAAGAAGGAGAAGGAGGAGGAGGAGGAGGAGAAGGAGGAGAAGGCCAAGGACCTTCTAGTCCTTCTCCTCCTCCTCCTTCTCCTCCTTCTCCTCCTTCTTCTCTTCTTCTTCTTCTTCTCCTCCTCCTCCTCCTATTTCTTCTCCTCCTTCATATTATCCTTGCTTTAATTTCCCCCAAGAGACATAATTAGCCCATTTAGCTCCGAAATGCCATAATAACCTCAAAATAGCATATGAACCTTGGTTAGCTCATGAATATTATATACTTAGCTTGTTTTCCTATAAAATGATATAATTAGACCATTTAGCTCCGAAAAGACATAATTAGGTAATTTAGATCCAAGAAGAGGAGAAGAGGAGAAGAAATAGGAAAAATAAAAAGAAAGAAGAAGAAGAAGAAGAGAAGAAGGAGAAGGAGGAGGAGGAGGAGGAGGAGAAGGAGAAGGCCAAGGACCTTCTAGTCCTTCTCCTCCTCCTCCTTCTCCTCCTTCTTCTTGATTTCTTCTTCTTCTCCTCCTCCTCCTCTTTCTTCTCCTCTTTCATATTATCATTGCTTTAATTTCCCCAAAAAGACATAATTAGCCCATTTAGCTCCAAAATGCCATAAGAACCTTGGTTAGCTCATGAATATTATATACTTAGCTTGTTTTCCTCTAAAATGAGATAATTAGCCCATTTAGCTCCAAAAAGACATAATTAGGTAATTTAGCTCCAAGAAGAGGAGAAGAAATAGGAAAAATGAAAAGAAAGAAGAAGAAGAAGAAGACAAGAAGGAGAAGGAGGAGAAGGAGGAGAACGAGGAATAGGAGGAGGAGAAGGAGGAGAAGGCCAAGGACCTTCTAGTCCTTCTCCTCCTCCTCCTTCTCCTCCTTCTCCTCCTTCTTGATTTCTTCTTCTCCTCCTCCTCCTCCTCTTTCTTCTCCGCTTTCATATTATCCTTGCTTTAATTTCCCCAACAATGACATAATTAGCCCATTTAGCTCCAAAATGCCATAATAAGCTCAAAATGGCATAAGAACCTTGGTTAGCTCAAGAATATTATATACTTAGCTTGTTTTCCTCTAAAATGAGATAATTAGCCCATTTAGCTCCAAAAAGACATAGTCAGCTAATTTAGCTCCAACAAAAGGAGAAGAAATAGGAAAAATGAAAAGAAAGAAGAAGAAGAAGAAGAGAAGAAGGAGAAGGAGGAGGAGGAGGAGGAGGAGAAGGCCAAGGACCTTCTAGTCCTTCTCATCCTCCTCCTTCTCCTCGTTCTCCACCTTCTTGTTTTCTTCATCTTCTCCTCCTCCTCCTATTTATTCTCCTCTTTCATATTATCCTTGCTTTAATTTCCCCCAAAAGACATAATTAGCCCATTTAGCTCCAAAATGCCATAATAACCTCAAAATGGCATAAGAACCTTGGTTAGCTCATGAATATTATATACTGAGCTTGTTTTCTTCTAAAATGAGATAATTAGCCCATTTATCTCTAAAAAGACATAATTCGGTAATTTAGCACCAAGAAGAGGAGAAGAAATAGGAAAATTGAAAATAAAGAAGAAGAAGAAGAAGAGAAGAAGGAGAAGGAGGAGGAGGAGGAGGAGGAGAAGGAGGAGAAGGCCAAGGACCTTCTAGTCCTTCTCCTCCTCCTCCTTCAACTCCTTATCCTCCTTCTTCTATTCTTCTTATTCTTCTCCTCCTCCTCCTCTTTCTTCTCCTCTTTCATATTATCCTTGCTTTAATTTCCCCTAAGATACATAATTAGCCCATTTAGCTCCGAAATGCCATAATAACCTCAAAATGGCATAAGAACCTTGGTTAGCTCATGAATATTATATACTTAGCTTGTTTTCCTATAAAATGATATAATTAGACCATTTAGCTCAAAAAAGACATAATTAGGTAATTTAGATCCAAGAAGAGGAGAAGAGGAGAAGAGGAGAAGAGGAGAAGAAATAGGAAAAAAAAAAAGAAGAAGAAGAAGAGAAGATGGAGAAGGAGGAGGAGGAGGAGGAGAAGGAGGAGAAGGCCAAGGACCTTCTAGTCCTCCTCCTCCTCCTTCTCCTCCTTCTTCTTGATTTCTTCTTCTTCTCCTCCTCCTCCTCTTTCTTCTCCTCTTTCATATTATCCTTGCTTTAATTTCCCCAAAAAGACATAATTAGCCCATTTAGCTCCAAAATGCCATAATAACCTCAAAATGGCATATGAACCTTGGTTAGCTCATGAATATTATATACTTAGCTTGTTTTCCTCTAAAATGAGATAATTAGCCCATTTAGCTCCAAAAAGACATAATTAGGTAATTTAGCTCCAAGAAGAGGAGAAGAAATAGGAAAAATGAAAAGAAAGAAAGAAGAAGAAGAAGAAGACAAGAAGGAGAAGGAGGATAAGGAGGAGGACGAGGAATAGGAGGAGGAGAAGGAGGAGAAGGCCAAGGACCTTCTAGTCCTTCTCCTCCTCCTCCTTCTCGTCCTTCTCCTCCTTCTTGATTTCTTCTTCTTCTCCTCCTCCTCCTCTTTCTTCTCCTCTTTCATATTATCCTTGCTTTAATTTCCCCAACAATGACATAATTAGCCCATTTAGCTCCAAAATGCCATAATAAGCTCAAAATGGCATAAGAACCTTGGTTAGCTCAAGAATATTATATACTTAGCTTGTTTTCCTATAAAATGAGATAATTAGCCCATTTAGCTCCAAATAGACATAGTTAGCAAATTTAGCTCCAACAAAAGGAGATGAAATAGGAAAAATAAAAAGAAAGAAGAAGAAGAAGAAGAGAAGGAGAAGGAGGAGGAGGAGGAGGAGGAGAAGGCCAAGGACCTTCTAGTCCTTCTCATCCTCCTCCTTCTCCTCCTTCTCCACCTTGTTGTTTTCTTCATCTTCTCCTCCTCCTCCTATTTCTTCTGCTCTTTCATATTATCCTTGCTTTAATTTCCCCCAAAAGACATAATTAGCCCATTTAGCTCCAAAATGCCATAATAACCTCAAAATGGCATAAGAACCTTGGTTAGCTCATGAATATTATATACTTAGCTTGTTTTCCTCTAAAATGAGATAATTAGCCCATTTAGCTCCAAAAAGACATAATTAGGTAATTTAGCTCCAAGAAGACGAGAAGTAATAGAAAAAATGAAAAGAAAGAAAGAAGAAGAAGAAGAGAAGAAGGAGAAGGAGGAGAAGGAGGAGGAGGAGGAGTAGGAGGAGGAGAAGGAGGAGAAGGCCAAGGACCTTCTAGTCCTTCTCCTCCTTCTCCTCCTTCTTCTTGATTTCTTCTTCTTCTCCTCCTCCTCCTCTTTCTTCTCCTCTTTCATATTATCCTTGCTTTAATTTCCCCAACAATGACATAATTAGCCCATTTAGCTCCAAAATACCATAATAAGCTCAAAATGGCATAAGAACCTTGGTTAGCTCATGAATATTATATACATAGCTTGTTTTCCTCAAAAATGGGATAATAAGCCCATTTAGCTAAAAAAAGACATAATTAGGTAATTTAGCTCCAACAAGAGGAGAAGAGGAGAAGAAATAGGCAAAATGAAAAGAAAGAAGAAGAAGAAGAAGAAGAAGAAGAAGAGAAGAAGAAGAAGGAGGAGGAGGAGGAGGAGGAGAAGGCCAAGGACCTTTTAGTCCTTCTCCTCCTTCTTCTTGATTTCTTCTTCTTCTCCTCCTCCTCCTCTTTCTTCTCCTCTTTCATATTATCCTTGCTTTAATTAACCCATTTAGTTCCAAAATGCCATAATAAGCTAAAAATGGCATAAGAACCTTGGTTAGCTCATGAATATTATATTCTTAGCTTGTTTTCCGCTAAAAATGACAAAATTAGCTGAAAAACATCATATTTTGTTCTTCTCCTGACTTTCTTATTCACATTTTTGCAGATTGGATATACTACATGCATGGGAGCTAGCATTCATGGAGTTGAGCAATGTCGATGGATGAACTTTATATGTATATCATCTAGTTTTCATTTGAGTTGATGAACAATGTCGAACTATATGTATATGTATATATGGATAAATAGTGCAATACTTTGTATGTTGGTTCTTTCGATATATGCGGATGTACATTGATTTATATATATGTGTTGGCAAGTATATGTGTGTTGAAATATATATCATATATGTGTGGTGAATTAGATAAATGTGATGTCAAATATATATATATATATGCTGTGAAATAATATAAAACAAAAAAAACAGGTACTATATGGGCTCTTTGCCGTCTGCCAGCTCATGGCAAATACGTGTGCCATCAGCTGGCAGATGGCAAAGGTGCCACATGGCACCCAGCTGTGCATCCTCGGGTGTCTATATAGGCTCTTTGCCGTCTGCCTCCAGGGTGGGCAGACGGCAAAGAAGAGGGCACAGAGGAGGAGGCAGACATCAAAGAGTGGAGGGGGGAGGAGGAGGAGGCAGACGGCAAAGAATAAGGGGGAGGCAAACGACAAAGAATAAGGGGGAGGCAGACGACACAGAGTAAGGGGGAGGCAGACAGCAAAGCGTCCGTTAACCCCTAACGGAGGCAACGCCTGTCAGCTGCCGTCTCGAGCACTTTGCCAACTGCTCCTAAGGAAAGCTGACGGCAAAGAGCTTTGCCATCCGCTTTGGGGGGACATTTTTTAACTATGCCGTCGTAGGCTGACGCAGAAATTTTGCCGGCCGTGAGATTCTTTGCCGTCTGTGGTTTTGTCTTTCCCGTACGGGATTTAGTCTTTGCCGTCTATGATGGAAGACGGCAAAGAAGCTAATTCCTGTAGTGATTACTAGTGGCGGGAGTGATTGTAGTCACTCTCGTGATGGGGTCGTGGCGGGTAGGATGACTATGCCATTTTTATGAGTTCCAGTCACACTGTTGGTCCCCGCATGGTCGGTACGGTCCAGATTGGTGCTCGTAAGACGTACGACATGTGGGATGGGTACCAATCGAGTGTACCTCTTTGTCTAGTATCGTCAGGGGAAAGGCATTGATCGGGTACTTACCTCGGGTATGTGAAATACCGCGAGCCGTGGATGACACGGAAGTTTTCCGGATCTCATGGGTCCCGCGTACTACCTCTCCAGAGTGTAAACTATTCGAATAGCAGTGTCCACGGTCAAGGACAGTTGGGTAATCCTGCTTAAACTATGTCCTGATATTTCCGCATAAACCAAGTGTGCGTGAGTGTGTGTGTGTGGTGTTGGAAAAGGTGTTGTTAAGAAAGTAATCATATGACCAAGTTCGGAGACTTGGGATATAGGGTGAACCCGGATGGTTCAGCCCTAAACTGATATATTAAGGATATGACTAAGTTTGGTGACTTGGCATATAGGGTGAACCCGGATGGTTCAGCCCTCAACAGATATGATGATACTTTTAACCTGTTCTTCAAGAGTAATGTTTTAACTTGATGCATATTCATGATCATTCCACCCAGATGAGTTATACAAGAGATGCATGACATTGTTATCCTTCACTTTTGTTGATTATATCATGGGCCGTTTGCGAGTACATTCAAAGTACTCATTGGCTTGCCACTGGTTATTTCATTGACCAGGTATGCCAGAACAGGATTTGGTGAAGATTAACTCAGTGACGTTCTTGCGAGCTAGGACGCTTCCCAGTCAGAATGCCTGTAGGTTAAGGCTGATGGCATGGGTTCACGCTTTCTACCAATAATTCCGCTATTGGTTCAGTTCAAGTGTAGGTCTTTAAGGCCCTATATATGTAAGACTCGACCTAAGTGGTCATTTATTGTATCAAACGGTATGTATGGATGTAAGACTCTTTTATTAGGTATCTGTGTTCGATGAGCATTGATCTCTGGGATCACTGAGCACGGCGATTGTCGACTCGTAAGTTGGGGTCCCCACAGAGCTGGTATCAGAGCCATCCTGACTGTAGGAAGCCTTTAGTTGGCACGAACATTAGTTAGGATAAAACTGCTTTCCAGATCCTTCAAAATACTTACAAAACCTATATGTCTTCTCGACTCTCCCAAATCTTTAAAGAAATTGAAGGTTATGCTCTAGCCTTCCACTCTTTTTTCCTTGACACTCCTCGTCTACTTTTTCAAAACTTGCAAATGGTCGCTAGTACCTTATGCCCCTGACCACGGGATAAATTGAAATCTTCGTGGGCAGCCCGGAAGGAAGTAAACTTTCCAGGCAAACACCTGCGCCGAAAGAGAGAGAAGACAACTTTGCGACCAGACGACACCAACAGAAGTACCTCCATGAGGAACAAGGACATCGAGGCTTAGAAGATGGTGAAACCCTGGACACTGTTCCAGAGTGATGCCACTTTCGCCTACGATAATCTGGACATAATATATGCAAACCTTGATCTGCATCACTAATGAGCGACCTTGTCAGTTATAAGGAATTGTGTCGACCACCACCGTGGATGAGAACTTCACCATTTGGTCCGCCTCACCTTAGTGAAAAGGAAAACGGTTCTCTTCATCCCCCGCTCTAGGTGTCGATATCGCAATTAGTATGATCGAAAGATCAAAACTCTATCATGTCTTGCAAATATCGATACATGAAGATGTCCACTTGGGAATCTCGAAGCCTCAGAAGACAAGGAGGCGATGACAGGATCGTGAAGACAACAAAAGACCCTATCACTAACAGCAATGAAGAACTACCTTCGTCGGCAAATCCCCAGGTGAGTAGGCATCCAGGGGCCCTTCAACTCAATCCCAGAAGTTCGGAAAGCGACAACAAGAGGCATGACAACACCACGAGAAGATCTAGAAGACTTAGCGGACTCCTCTCCGAGGCACGAAGCTAGCACGACCGTCGAGTCCCAGAACATAGGATAGGATGAGTCGTGAATCCCCTATGTGAAGTCGAGTTCGTGAAATGGTTCGGATGGACCATGTTGTGTGTTGCTTGTTTTTTTTGCTGTGGTTTGATATAAGTCGCACTTTTGCTTAGGCAACAAGCCTGCGGTTATATCACTTGTCTTATTCTGATGTTCAAAACGATTTGGCGTTTGTTTGAGTTGACTTTCCAATGCTTGTTTGATTGCACTAAGACCCTTAGACACTCCCCTCTGTGCTACCTCTCTCTCACCCTTTCCGATAACTTAAGACAGCAAGACAAGGTGCGCCAAGGATCCACTTTGAAGGACGACTAACACTGAAGACACTGACTCTGCTAAGCTTAACCACACGCAACCCGTAGGAGTGTGATTTTCCCTCGAGATTGGAAAACCGCACTAGACCAGACTAGCCTCCACAAGCCCTTCCGGCTCAAAAATTTCTGGCCACGTGTCTAGTGGACGGACTTGCTAGAACTTGTGTAGATCCACGATAAACCCCGCTAAACACCGGGTTCTTAATGGAACGAGTGATCGAAGTGAACCAGTATACTTCAATCTAAAGACAACACCACAACCGTAATGCCATAGATAGGATCGTTTTTGGATATGGAGTATAGATTAAAGACTGTCATGATGATGAAGATATGTGTCTTGAGGATATAACTAGACTATAGTGGCGGATCATAAGGAACTTATAAATGTAGGTGAACTTGGTGGAACAAGTTGGTATAGTAGCATAACCTACATAATCTGGAGTAAGATTGTATTTAGTAGGACGATTATGATCGCGATTAACAATATTTTGGTGGTATATATGACTTTAGCAAGTAGTTGGCATGATTTGATGCCTTTACCATGATGACTCGGAGTATCAAGTAGACTTATTATTGGATTTGAGTCTTGGATTTAAATAGGTAATTTTAATAGAGCATCAAAGATGACAGAGACCACATGGTTCGTTGTAAATTGGATTTAGCCCGATGATCTCGATCATGATACTATGTTTCTCGGTGGATATAGAGTGTGTGTACTTGGAGTTGCCAAATTGATTTACAACCTATGTGGTTTGGCCTTGGAGATTAGATGGCCATGATTATTGAAGTTGGTGGATATGCTATGACGTAATCCTTGCAGTAATTTGTGAATTATGAGGACCCTAAGCAATTATGTAGAACCCCATCAATGTTGGATTTGTAGGAGTGATAGGTCCAGTGATGATTGATCGGATTGATGGATCACTTGATCGGATTCATAGGAAGGAAACAAGATATTGGATTGGTATACGACGTGTTTCCTTAATATGGTAATACAGTACCCCATCCGTTGGATGACTCAAATGGACATTTGGAGTTGTGGAGTCTTAACTTTAGTCATAGGAGCTCGTATGCCTCCCGAGGTTATTGCATAGGAATGCATGTGCATCATTACTACCCCTACTTTTAGTGTTTGGGTTTAGATCTTCCCTCAACCCGTAGTTGACTAGCAGGAGCGGTGTGGAGCTGACCGTGTGGGGTGGTATCTTTGATGAGATGAGGTGATGCTGTTCCAAGTTAGAGGTCGAACTATTGGCATCTAAGGAATGTGCTTAGAATTAAGATGATAACTATTTGCCCACAGCCTAAGTTCCTTGAGACCCTAAAGCTTCATCCAGCCATAAGATGGACGGACTACGACCATAGAAGACGACTCTAAGTCATTGAAATGTGGCCAGTACCCGCCCATAGAAAGTTCCGTTCTCCTCACCGGACTCATGAGCACTGTGCTTATGTCATGTTCGGGGAAAGTATGTTGTCATCCTCACTGATTACATACTTACTCACGAGTAAAAGGAAGAACACCTTAGTCGTATTTGGACGAGCCCAGGAACGCCGATTGTTAGGCCTCTCGAGGGTACAGGTATATCTCGGGAAGGTAGACTTCTTAGGCAATCTCAAGACGACGGAAGTCTATCCTACTCAAGTCAAGACGAAGAACCGCCGTGATGAGGAAGCCACGACAACGTCGATGAAGCAACAGAGGTCAACCACCGACCGTGCACCGACCACATGAACGACGTCAAGAAGTTTCGACGATTCAAGATGACGAAGCCTTTGGACAAGCGAAAGAATCAGACGACCTCTCCTTGGTCCAAATCAAGGACGAGAGTACTAGTAGGTCATGGTGAAGACCTGCCAAAGGCGATGCAACCACCCGCTGAGTCGCAGACATTGGGAATGGATGACTGGTCTATACTCTTGGGTAGCCAGCTTATCCAGAAACCCCTCGCAAACCCTCCCGGATAGCAGGGCCACTCTGGAATCTAAGCCTCGGAGCTTAGGCTCATGGGTAAGACCCAACCCGAACCATTCACGAGAAGCCTTCGAAGACTATTTGCGACCATATCTTGACTGTCGAAAGGAAGTCAAGGACCTGCCTATAAGCAGGAAGCTACCCAAAGACTTTGGTAGTGTGTTCTAACATGAAACATCTTGATGTCACTAACCGACATGCGAAGCCCCAGGACCAGATCCCAGACACACCATCTTGCCATGTATTCTGACCTTGGGATACACTCGCAAGCTAGAACCTTGCACAGACTTAGTTCACCAAGCCCTTGACCTCGCTCAAGCCTAACTTATTACCAGACCCCACCCACGATCAGGCAAGGATGTGCGAAACATTCGAAGTTGTATCATCAAGCACCTCAAGACCACAACAACAACATGGGGATATGAAGACTACCTCCGACTCAAGATTTTTGTATCTCACCAACCCCTAGCCTAGAAATCTCGGGGACGAGATTTTCTTAAGGGGGTAAGGTCTGTAACACCCAGTTTTTGGCCTTCCTGACTAATTAACTTATTTCAAAAATCAGGACCAATTTTTTTTGTGAATGCTTGTGATTCTTGGAGTGACTATTGTTTGCTTGTTTGCTTGAGTGCACATGGTTGCTCCCCAATAATTCTCTCTATCGTCCAACTCATCTCCTCATTCCATGATCTCCTGCCTAATGATCATGCCATGTGTTTAGGATAAATATCTATTTTCACCAAATATTTTTTTTCACCAAAAAGCATTTCTTTGAATTAAAACTTCAAACCCTTGAGATGAGGTTTGTACTACAAGTCCTCAAATTAGGGAATTTCTTTTGCACCAATTATTTTATTTAAAACCTATTATCAAAATTTCTTCCAAAAACCACCATATTATTATTTTAAAAGTTATTTTATTATTTTATTTAAAAGCGCTTCTGTGAGGCCAGATGGTCTCCTATGAAGGAAAGTTATTTTTATTGCTTTCAAATTATTTAAGAAAATTTAGGGAAACTCATGGGATATATTTATTCCATATATATGAGTTTCAACACATGGTCATGTTCAAAATATTGGGCAAACCCCTCCGAAATCATTCCTTCCTATTTCAAGCTTTTGAAATATTTCTATTAGAAATTTTCTCAATAAATTCCAGTAAAACTCTAGCATGTCATCTATGATATTATTGATGATCTTGCTAAGTTTCATTTCAATCCAAGTTGATTTGGCTCCCCTAATATCTCTAAAGCCCTATCTATCCAGAATCAAATTTGAGCAACTCTACATTGTGAAGTATCTCCAATTGTGCTCAAATTCGGTGGACATGTTCTAATACTCCAATAAGGCATCCACACCAAGTGGTACATCAAGGAGAATAGAAGAACTTGTCCTAAGACCCTCAAAACCCTCTCTATTGATTTCTGACTTTGGTGAACTTTACATTACAAAGTTTCTCCAATTGACCTCAAACTTTTTTTGCATGCCTTAATGCTCAAATAATGCCCCTACACCAAATATTGGATTTGTTGGAATTTATTTGAATAGGGTTCTAAGCAGAAACCCATTTCTGCCCATTTCTAGGGTTTTTCAAGTCTACATTGGAAAACTTCTCCAGCAAATCCCAAATTTGGTGTGCAAGCGTATTTTCATCTATTATTTGACCCTGTTATGTTTCATAGCCATTGGAATTCAGCTGGTAGCCCAACCACAGATCAAACACCTTGTCTGCACTCACTAAGTTGGATTCTTTTGCCCCTTCCACTTTTACCCTTGAGCTCAACTTTCTTCCACAGCCTCACATAGTCATATTTTACCTCCAGTAATTTTCCCATGGCCACTGGTTAATTATTGGAGAAGGAACCATTGTAACTTTCTCTCATTTTCACCCTTGGCAGCATTGTTTTACCTCTCTTTCCATTCTTCTGCTTAAGCTATCACCCTCAACTCTTGCCAGAGCATCTATCCTATGCCAAAGCTTCATTTGGAACCAAGATATAGCATACTCATGTGGAGAAAATGAGCAGCACCACCTCAAGTTGATTTCTGGCCAAAATGTAGGATTGCACTGCAAGTACTACCTAGGCTCACTTTCGTGAGCTGAAATTTGGCAGGCTAGTAGTCCTTCTATTAGCAAGAGTGCTGGACATGGTTTCCCGCAACTAACTCCCTGTGCAAACTAGTTTTGCTAGCACTAAGTTTGCTGCTGCAAACTAAATCAAAGTCAGCACCCATTCAAACATTCTTCACTTGGCTCCAAACTTCTCCAGTGACTTCTGGCAAGCATGCCTTGCATGGGAGACATCTTTTTTAGGTCGAATGGACACCCTGGACATGCGTGGCCATGGTGACCACACTGTCAGCCTGCACTAATGGTGCTCTGCACCATTTACTTGTTCCCTAGCTCGTGAACCGTAGCTGTAGTATGCCCCAGAGCGCTAGAGCATCCCCCATCCCTCCTTGACCCCCTCCACGACGCCAGCAAGGCTCCAAGAAGGCTCAGGGACGCGTGGCCGCTGTGGCTTGGGTGCACCAGGGAGCTCCCAAGTTCGCTCTCCATTCCCCCTCCCTTATCTCGTCTCCCTGATCCTCCGTGGCTCACACTCGGCTCTCCCCTTTTCCCGTGAAGCTCATGAGCATCCCCCCTCTCTCCCAAGCCCTCCTCCCCACCTCTTTTTCCATGGCAACCATGGGAGTTTCAGCCATGCTCGAATCCGAGCCTCCTCGAGCTCCCTCCTTATCCTTAGCGCCTCCAGGAGGACCTCCTGACCTACAGCACCGGTCCCCTTCCTCCCTCTTCCCTCCAGGTGGCCAGAGCTCCTCTCCCCGGCCTCCATCGCCACCCTCTACCGCGGCCATGGGCAGCTCTCCCCGAAGCTCCCTACGAGCGCCGTGCAGGGGAATGGAGTCGACACGGTCCCCCGAGCCCGCAGGTGCGCTCACCTCTGTTGGGGATGGCCGGAGCGCCGCCGGAGCCGGTCCTACATCGGCCGGCCCTACCTCCCCTGCTTGCTCCCAGATCTAGTGGGAGGTGGAAGAAGGCCCCGACAGGCGGGGCCCCCGCGTCAGCCATACGCCGGCCGGGCCCCCCGGTTTTAATTGGTCACGCCCTCCCTCATTTGCGTGTCCCTGCGCAGGAGACGTACTCCAGGAAGTATGCCTCCTGCGTGGCGGTTCCCCATCCAGCCCGAGCGAGCAGGCCGGCCCATGTTTATCTGCCGCCCTTGGCGCTCGTTAGCTCGAGGGATAAGTACCCTTCTTCTTTTTCATTTTTCTTAAACTTATAAATTCCATTATAAAATCATTCTAACTCCGATTCCATTGATTCAAAATTCTAGAGGATCCTAAAAATGAGGCCTATCCAAATAAGTGCTTTGCACATTTTTCCCTACCCACTTTCTGTGGCGTTTTCATTTAAATCCAAATTTGTCCATATTTGACCCCACATTGGAAATTCCCATAGGATGCAAATCAACTCCAAATGGAGTGATTCAAATTCCTAGGGTCTTATAAAATCATCCCATATTTTTAGAGCCTTGGTCAACATTTTTATCAAGCTTCATTTTGTTGCTTAAAATAAATAGCTTCCTATTGCTATTTACTCCATAGTAGAAAATCCCGAGAGAATGGGTGCCTCTATGCATTTTTACTATTGCTATTGCTTCCTATTGCGTCCTATTGCTATTTACTCCAAATCGAGTGAAACCACTTCCTAAATATTTACAAAATCATGCTCTGTTAAATGGGTGCCTCTACACATTTTTAACAGAATGAATTCTATTGGCTCCTTCAATAATCACCTATTGCTCCTTTCACCTATTCAAAAATCCTTGAGGATCCAAATCCCCTATGAAATGATTCATGTACTTTTTCTCTTGACCAGAGAGTTCCAAGAGAAATAAAACTTCTATTTATAGAACACTTTTATTTTCCACTTGCTATGTGGCTTACTATGACTATTTCCGACGATAGTTGACGGTAGACGGAGTATTTGGAGTCGAAGCGGAAGACCTCGAAGACCCCGAGGACTTACGTGAGCAAGGCAAGCAGCCCTTTGACCATGACTGAGCATACGTTACTTTGCATGTTATATAGCAAGTATTCCCGTTGCATACGATCATAAGTGCTGGTAATCATTTGATGTGATTTTACCGAAGGCTCCTTCTGAGCACATGCATTGAGCTTGACTCTACCCCTTAGGGTCATGCTAATACCATGTTGACAAGTAAAGATAGATGTAGAAACATCATGATCATGTTGTTGTCATAAAGCAAGAGTTTATGAAAACCCCGTCGGGTGTCACTAATGTCCGAGGGTGATGATGAGTTAGGTGGTCACTTTTGGTGAAGTGATGCACCCCGTATTTGTGTGAGTAAGGTTTCGGAAATGGGATTAGATTTATGATGTGTCGACCGTCCCAACCTTACCAGTACGACCACGTTACCCCTTATGGGACGGGGCTATGTTAATTACTCTGGTCGGTGCTAGCAAAGAGCCACGTTACTAGTGGCAGGAGTGATTCTAGTCACTCTCGTGATGGGGTCCTGCCGGGTAGGACGACTATGCCATTTTTATGGGTTCCAGTCACACCGTTGGTCCCCGCATGGTCGGTACGGTCCAGAGTTGGTGCTCGTAAGACGTATGACATGTGTGCTGGGTACCAATCGAGTGGACCTCTTTGTCTAGTATCGTTAGGGGAAAGGCATTGATCGGGTACTTACCTCCGGTATGTGAAATACCGCGAGTCGTGGATGACACGGAAGTTTCCCGGATCTCGTGGGTCCAGCGTACTACCTCTGCAGAGTGTAAACTATTCGAATAGCCGTGTCCACGGTCAAGGACAGTTGGGTAATCCTACTTAAACTGCGTCCTGATATTTACGCATAAACCAAGTGTGCGTGAGTGTGTGTGTGGTGTTGGAAAAGGTGTTGTTATGAAAGTAATCATATGACCAAGTTCGGAGACTTGGCATATAGGGTGAACCCGGATGGTTCAGCCCTCAACTGATATATTGATGATATGACTAAGTTCGGTGACTTGGAATATAGGGTGAACCCGGATGGTTCATCCCTCAACAGATAAGATGATACATGTAACCTGTTCTTCAAGAGTAATTCTTTAACTTGATGCATATTCATGATCATTCCACCCAGATGAGTTATACAAGAGATGCATGATATTGTTATCCTTCACTTTTGTTGATTATATCATGGGCTGTTTGTGAGTATATTCAAAGTACTCATTGGCTTGCCACTGGTTATTTCATTGACCAGGTATGCCAGAACAGGATTTGGTGAAGATTAACTCGGTGACGCTTCCCAGTCAGAACGCCTGTAGGTTCAGGCTGATGACATGGGTTCACGCTTTCTACCAATAGTTCCGCTATTGGTTCTGTTCAAGTGTAGGTCTTTAAGGCCCTATATATGTAAGACTCGACCTAAGTGGTCATTTATTGTATCAAACGGTATGTATGGATGTAAGACTTTTTTATTAGGTATCTGTGTTCGGTGAGCATTGATCTCTGGGATCACTGAGCACGACGATTCTCGACTCATAAGTCGGGGTCCCCACAATCTTGTTTTTCTCAGAAATTGCCTAAGAGGCTATGTGTGAGGTGTGGCATCGAGTAGAATGAAGAAGGCATTGCTGGACTACACCTTACCACAAGGGGCCACATCACCACCCGTGGTGACACATTGGACACGGATGGGCACACTATCTTGCATGCAACTAGGTGGAGCAACATACTTGCTGGCAAGAATCTCCAGGTTGGACATGTCGTCTTAGTCAGTATCAGGAACACCCCATGCCATGAGTTGAGGATGATGATCATTTTCAACATCTTTAACTATGTTGGTTTGCTCGTGGGAAATAGACTCATTAATTATGCTATAGCTAGTTTGCTTATGTTTGTGAGGATTGCCATTGTAATAGCTACTTATTAGCTCTAGCTAGTACTGCTTGTGAGATTGGCAGTTATTATTAACAATAATGCATTTTCTATTAGGCTAATTCCTCGTGTGCAATGCTAAATACTAAATGCTAAATGTCATGTGATGTGCGTATTTTTGGCTGCACGAAATGTTCCTGCCGTGCAATATACATCGCATGCCGCTAGGTGAGCGATTATAGTGGTGGCATTGCCGAGGTAGCACACCATCAGTACATAGAATACCGCTGACGTGGGACCCAACGCCACCATTATTTTTAACGATGGCACCATATTGGTGGCGTCGGGTTTCCACACCGGCACAACCTTTTTTGCCATGCCATGACTAGGCTTTTATACACTAGTGGGCACTACTAGGGAAAACCATACCAGTAGCGCGGGGTTTTCACCTGCCAGTAGTGCTAGTAGGCGCGCTACTACTATGGTGCTATAGCTAATTTTTAGTAGTAGCGTGCTTCCACACCAGCGCTACTGGTAATGTCACATATCCATAGCACACCTTCGACAAGCCCTATTGCTAACTATCTGTAGCGCATATGGCCGGCCGCGCTACTTTTAAACTAACTAAATAGAGTGCGGTAGCGTTTACATATGGTAGTTACATCGTATAGATAAATTCTATGTTTTGGTTGTAGAGTAAGTAACAACTAAACATACACAATGTCATCATTAATTTAAGAAGTGTACTCATGCCATTCGTCCATATCACGGAGGATGCACCCAATCTTGTTGAAAGGCGTGTTGTCCTGGCATAGTAGCGCTATGCGGGTGCCGACGTCAAGCCGCGTTATTGGACCACCGTCGAACATCCCATTCTCTTCAAAGACGTATTTCATGATGATCGGCGCATTTTTCCTGCATGATGATGTAGAAGTCATTTCGTAGTCGATGATCTGGTACAGTCTCTAAAGCTTCGAACCTTCTCTTTATATGGGCAGATGAAGATTCATGCGCAGTGACTGTCGATACCTTCTATACTCCAGCATTAGATGGACGACATAGGATCTATCCTCATTACTTGTTGTCAGTCGTTGGATGCTATAGAAGTTAGTCTTATGGCTAAAACCAACCGTGCCCCTAAACATCTTCTTGAATTTGATAAAGCCACCCAACATACTGAAGCTCGGGAGAGATCTATCGAGAACATACTTGATGTTTGTGTAATCTTTCTTCACTATGATCATGGCGGGTCCAAATACAGAGCCTGGGACCAACGTGGGTAAAGAACGATGAGAATGGCGCTCACGTGGATGCGCAAAATAAATACACGATCAAGTTAGTGTTCGTGCGTGCAAAGTAATGATTGAAATGCACGAAAGGTTGTATGTGTTATAGTGGCGATTCGCAGATGACTTACGTGGGATGATAAGGTACGAGAATCGCTTCCTTGTGCTTATTGTTGACCATGAACTCTTTGAGGTACTGCATCACAGATTTATGGTTGGCTCATCGACTGAGAAGAAGCCCTCACACATGTAGTACGGGTATACAACCGCAATACCACTGATTTTCTCTCTCCTGGCGATGTAGTTCATATGAAGCACAAAAATACGGACGAACGCCAAACTGAGCCGCCTCATTAGTAACATCTCAAAGTGTTGTAAAATCACAGGAAGAACATGTCTGTAGGGTAGTCACGGATGTACTCCTTGCCATGACAAGACACATGGACCGTATAAAGAGGGTATCATAGATCATTCGAGGAGAGAAGGCTTGTCTCCATCGACGGCACATGGTCATGCAGTCTCCTGAGATCCCCTATTATGGCGGCTAGCACATCCTTTAGTAACAACGGCTCTCCCGAGATATGGATAGACGGTGCACCTTTATCGATACACTGTCTGCAACCCGGGTCTACGGAGGCGGCTCGTTGGTAGAAGCCACTTTGGCAGCTTTGGCGACAACTGATAGTTTCTTCGTCGGTCTCTACCTCTACTTCCTCTTGGTGGGCTCAGGTGCTAGTGGGTCTGCCAGACCATCTCTGACCATCGCCCCCAGTGTCGTCGGGCTCAGCATAGCACGACCTTGGCTTAGTTGAGCTTGGATTGAGGCGAGATTTGGAGGGGTGTCGTGTGAGGCTTGCATGAACAAAGACTTCTTGCGCTCCCAAGGATGTTTCGGCTCCGGATTTTTCTCATACGGCTGACTCATCACTGTGTCCTCATATGTGTCGGCATTGATCCACTGGAGAGGGTCCTCGTCCTCCATGTCATGATTCATATCCTCATCAATGTGGGCGACATCATCAGTTGGCGTCGGAACAGTTGGACCGCCTTCCTCGTGTGGCTCGTCGTCACCCAGCAGCATAGACGGGGGTTGTAATTACGTAGGTGGGGTTGTGGTCATACCATTCTTAGGTCACATTGGTGTGCTCCCAACAATCTCTAAACAAACAATATTCTTCTCCCATAGGATCGGCCAATTTTTGGATTCGCCAAGCTGAATCAGTGTCTCATCATCATATGCACCTATTTGTTTGAGAAGAAATAAACCCATGTAGCCCTGTACCACACTCACGAGGGGTGGGGGCTTAAGGTGTTGTCAAGCATCCACCAACCATGTAACAAACGATCCTTGGGCTTCATTATAGTAGCCTTCCCCACAACCACCAACCCGCTGTTCATGCGGTAGAGGAGGGTGCATGGAATGGAGTCGGCGTGCAAAGACATGTGTGCGGCGTCGGATATTCGAAAGGCAACATGAACTGAATATTAGTTAGTCATGTTGATGAGCGTGCGATGCATGTTTACCATAAGGGCATCGAGCTTGGCCAATGTCGACGGCCCGACATTTAAGCCACAGACGGAGCATGGGTTATTATCAGAGGGTGCAGGTGCGGTTGCAGGTGTGGGGCGCCATAGCAGGTAAGGATGCGGGTGTGAAGTTCAACGAGTTTCTCCTGGTGAAGCTGGGCATGGGAAAATCAGATGGGGGGGGGGGGTTAGATTTTGTTGCACCCAACTGACCATACTTGGAATCAAGCTTGTCAACGCAGCTGCCACATCATTTCTATAGGCATCTACCTCTGCCCTTCTTTCCTCTTCTATGGTCTCATCTTTGTTTTTCGCTAGCGACAACGCCACCTTGTCGTCGGTAGTCACTTGACTTAACTTCTTTCTCTACTTTATTGCGTCGGAACCCTCCCAATAGTAGTACTTCCACGTGGCGTTGTCTCCGGCGGCATGCACATGTCCATACTATGGCCTCATATCCAGCGGTTTTCCATACATTATGTTGTTTACTCAGTTGAAAGGGGTGTCCCACTTGTACTTCCCCAACGACTAAGTCAACTAAGTCAATGATTTGCTTTCAGCTGCAAGCTTGTGTTGTGCTCTGTTCAACATGAGCGTGAATCAGTTACGAATGTGACTACAATGTAGTCGACTTAATGTGAAGCTAATATAAGGTGGTAAACTTATAATTATGAATATTCTCATGAATTCCCTCATAGGACCGTTCGTGTAAAATTCTTTCTTTATAGGGTACCACTTTAACCGTGCCCTAATGAAGTCATGCTCCTGCCTGTCGGTGAACTCAACCATAGGGTCTGGGTGCCCCATATGTTTATTTTCCACGTCCTCCTTAGCCCACACGGGCCTCTTGCCCGTGTAACCACGACTTCTGTGGTGGTGATTCCCCATGTTCCTTAGCTGAAGCTCCTTTCCTTTATCCGATCTAGCGTTGGCAGCTTCTTCAGCGCAAGTCGCCATGAACTTTTCAAAGTCCTCTTTCGGAATTTTCAGATTGTATTCTGTAATCTTGGCATACATTTGATGCTCTAGTTCAATCTCCTTTTTGACCCTTGCTTTCCAGGCGCTCAAGTTGTTGTCGACCATTGTTAGGGCTTTGTTCTTTACTTTCTTCATGGGAGGATCATCCCACGGGTGCTTGATATCATTTTCATTCTGACTGGGAACAAGAATCTGGTGTGCAACGTAGTTAGGAGCAAGTGTTGCAATGGTTCATTCTTCGGTATTTTCTGTCATTGATGTTAGCGGTATCCCGTAGGATGCATGCTAAATGGTTGCCATACGTCCCTTCCACGTCTCGCGTGTGTGTTGGCTCGAAATCACCTTCATGCACCTTCGTCATCACTAGTCTTTCGGTGCCGAGCTGATTTGGGCATCGTTCCCCCTTGGCCTTATTCTTTCCTTCACTGGCTTGGTATGTACCACGAGTGGCCATCTCCCTCTTAGTGCCGGTGTTAGTGGCATCAGTGTCGTCAACGTCGGCACCATCGACGTTGGCATCAGTGGTCGTCTCCATCTCCTCGCTAGCCAGATAGTTGAGGTAAGCATGTGCTTCTCCCTCTTGGGTGCGAGAACCTCCAGCTTCATAGTTGTTGGCCATGTTTCCTAGGGTTCAATCTAGCCGTTTAATTCACAAGCTTTATATAATAAAACGAATAATGACTCTTGCAAAAATGGCCTATGTTTTGTGTGATTGTCATTTCATTCCCGTCCCGACAAATCTTGCGCACTCGTTATGTCTACTTTAAAGCAAACTTAATGTCAAAAATCATGGAAATTTTGGCATGATGTATGCTAAAAATAGCACATATTGAGTCCCTGAAATAATCCGGAACGGAAATAAATCAACATTCCGGCAAAACATAAGCCGACGAGAAATAGTTTCCCTCCAAACAAGAACAGCCTTGGGCTCATGAACCATTGTATCAACATTCAATGCAAACATCTAATATGTCCCACATTTGGTCAACATCCTTAAGCCTCACACACACGTTTTATCCAGAGCTATAGAGTGGGTTTTGGGATGCTCTACGTGTGAGTCATGCATTCACAAGACTAGTTGTAGACACACATAGATATATAGAAAAAATACCTAATATTTTTTATATACAATATTATCTACAATCTACCTAACAAAAATTAGGTATATATGGAAAACAAAACAATTTATTTACTTTTTCTATATATGGACAACAAAATAATATTTTACTTTTTCTATATATGGACAACAAAACATGAGCTCAAATACCTTTTTCATTTACTTATTCAACAGATGGACAACAAAACAATTTATTTTCATTTTATTTTCCTATTTTTCATTTTCATTTTCATTGCGTATTTTATATTTAATTTTCATTTTCATTTGGACAACAAAATAACATTTTTACTTTGCCTCACTTGGACAGCAAAACAGCAAAACATCTATATCTGGAAAACAAAACAATACTTCTCTATTTTGTTTTTCATTTGGAGAGAAAAACCACCAAAAAACAGGGAAGATGGGGTGGGAGCATGTCACACCCTGTTTTTACCTTATTTCAATTGTAATATCTTCAAAACCAGAGTTTATTAAAAAAATTTAAGCAAGTGCTATGAGTGTTGTGATTGCCATTGTTTGTGAGTATGCTTGAATGAGTGGATCCAAAAACAATATTTTTATAACTTGATATTTCCAAAAAGACCTTTTCTAATTTTGACTATTTCAAAACCTTGCTTTGGGTTTGCACTACAAGACCATGATTCCAAGGGAGCGCCTTCACCCAAAGATTGTATTCTGATTTTTTCACTATTATAAATCTCAAAAATCATAAAATAATTTTTTTATAATTTTTTTTCTATTTTATGTGCATGTCCTTTTATGAGGCCAGAAAAATCTGAGAAAATTTGAAGATACCCAGAGGTCATATATTTTCCATACATAAGATTTTCAACCCCTATTTATGTTCAAAATATTTGAGTAAATCCTTGAAAAACTATTCTGTCTGTTTTGACCTTTTGAAATATTTCCAAAGAAAATATTTTCAATCAATTCTCACAAAATTCTAGCATGCTTCCCAAGCTATATTTGGTGTCCATGCCAAGATTCACGTCATTTCAAGGTGGTTTGGTTCACCAAATATTCCTAAAACCCTCCCTGTCCAGAATCAAGTTGTAGCAACTCTACATAGCAAAGTTTGTCCAAATGGAATAAAACTTTGCAGGAGTGCTCAACACCCCAAATGAGGAGATCTTGCCAAAAATTAGATTTGTGGGGATTAATTTACCCACATTCTCTTTTGAAAGGACAGAAGTGCCGATTTCGGGGTGATTTCAAATTTGCACCATCAAACTTGTCCAATGGAGCTCAAATTTGGTGGAGCTTCCTACTTTTGCATCAAAACCGATCCTGTTAACTGTCAGCATCAGTGGTGAAGGTTAACTACCCCAAACACCAGTCGAAGACGTTTTTCCAACATGGTCAAACAACACTTAACACCGTCTACACCCACTCCCTTTCCACTAAGCTCTTCGTGCAAGCTGCCAGCACGACTCCTCAACTGCACACGAGTGGCCCCTCTCTGGTTCCAAGAAGGTAAGGCAGAATCCCCAATTTAGTTTTTGAATCAAGGGTGACAACTCCTCTCGAAGCTCTTCCTTTGACTAACAGTGAGACCCTCGGCTCCCAAACGGCTAACGGGCATCTAAGCCAACCCCAGACACGCCACCCAGGGTCAAAGCACCCAGAACGCGCCAGCACGCTGTGGCATGCCAAATCTACGCTGTAGGCGCACTATAGGGCGCACCCAAGGCAAAGGAGGCCAGCCCTGGCCCGTTCTCACCTCCTCTTGGTGTCTCTCCGTGTCTCTGACAAACCTCCTGACTTAGGGCAGCCTTAGGTCCCCTTCTCCCCCTCTGTGATGACCAGGGCGACGCGTGCCCGCGCGTGCCACATTAGGCCAAAAGAGCGCGGCCCCAAAGCACGCGTGCATTGAGCCTCCTCTCCGTGTTGTTGAGTCTCCGGGGTCTCAAACCATGTCCGTGAAACCCTGGTAACAACCACGAGAACTCTCTCCCTCTCCAGCAGCCGTGGTGAAACCGCCGGCGCTCCGCCGCTTGGTGCACCGTTGCTGGCCTATAAATAAGCCCTCCCCGTTCGCTCCAGCACCTCACACCACTCCTACAGACCCTCAATCGAGGCCCTAGCCACCCCACTCAAGCAGAAAGAGCTCCGGTGCTCGAGATCGACCGAGGCCCCGCCGCTTTGGAGCTTCGTAGATCTCAGGCTACAAGCCAGCTCTCGCGGTCCTCTCACCTCCTTTGTGACCGTAGTGAGCTCAGGAAGCTTCTCGAGCTCTTCCGCGAGCATTTCCATGCCCGTAGCACCCAACTCCACCACCGCCCGTAGCACGTCCGCTGCGACCACCTCGTCACCTATGACCCAGGGCCTCCCGGCCATTCATTCAACCACTAGTAGGTAGGTGACGATGCCACGGTGCCGTTCCTACCATCACCTTGTCTCGAGGGACTCGGTATCGCCGACGGTGTGCCTCCCCTCCCATTATCTAGAGGAGGAAGACGACCCCGACAGGCATGGCCCACCTGTCGGTGGCCCGTCTCTCTCCTCTCTCCTATCTCTGTTGCTAATCGCATGGGCCCGCGCATAAGGTTTAAACATGACCGCGTGCGCACACCTGGGCTACTGGCTGGCTAGCTGGCCGGTTGGCCACTTGGGCCGGCCCAGCCACTGGTCGATCCAGGCCAGCGTTAAGCCCCTTTTTACTTTTTCTTTTTATGTTTAATGTGGGGATCTGGACTTACGAGTCGAGACCGCCGAATGAATGTGCTCAGTGATCCCAGAGATCAATGCTCACTTAACACACAGAAACTGAATAACAAGAGACTTACATCCATACTTACAGTTTAATACAATAAATGACCATTGTGTTCAAGTCTTTACATATATAGGGCCTTGAAGGCCAGCACACCAAACTGGACCAATCGTTGAAATATTGGTCGAAAGCGTGAACCCATGCCATCAGCCTTAACCTACATGCATTCTTACTGGGAAGCGTCCTAGCTCGCAAGAACATCACCAAGTTACTCTTCACCATATCATGTTCTCTCATACTTGGTCAATGAAATAACCAGTGGCAAGCCAATGAGTACTTTGAATGTACTCGCAAACAGCCTATGACATGGATACTGTAGTTGGTATGGTAACAAGTAATATGCAGTATTGGTGGATAGTAGCTTCACTATAAATAAACATAATCATAGACGGATATGGATATGTATCATAAGCTAGATGGTACTTCGAATAATAGGTTACATATATCAACATATCTGATGTCGGCTGAACACTTTGGGTTCACCCGATATGCCAAGTCACCAAACTTTGTCGTACCAACCCTTTCATATAACTCCTTGAACACACACACACACTTTGTTTATGCGGAAACAAGTGGACGTAGTTTATGCAAGATTAACCAACTGTCCTAAACCGTGGACACGGCTATTCGAATAGTTTTACACTCTACAGAGGTTGTACGCTGTACCCACAAGATCTGGGAAACTTTCGTGTCATCCACGACTCGCGGTATATAACATACCCGAGGTGAGTACCCGATCAATGCCTTTCCCCTGATGATACTAGACAAAGAGGTCCACTCGATTGGTACCCAGCCCACATGATGTACATCTTACGAGCACCGACTCTGGACAGTATCATCCATGCGGGGACCAACGGTGTGCCCGAAACATGTAAAAACGACATAGTCGCCCTACCTGGCACGACCCCGTCACGAGAGTTACCACACATCACTCCCGCCACTAGTAATGTGGCTCTTTGCTAGCACCGACCAGAGTAATAAACAAAGCCCCATCCCATAAAGGGGTAACGTGGTCGCACAAGTAAGGTTGGGACTGCCGACACATAAAAAATCTATTCCCATTTTCGAAACCACTCACATCAAAATATACCCGGTGCACAACTTCTCCAAAAGTGGCCACTTATCTAATCATCACCCTCGGGCATTAGTGGCACCCGACGGGGTTTTCATAAAGCTTTGATATTTACCATCATCATGCCCATGCTTCTACTATACTTAGCTCTACTTGTCAACATGATATTATCGTGACCCTCATAGGTGGTAGGATCATGCCCAAAATGCAAGAGCTCCGGAGGAGCCATCGGTAACATCATATCGATGATTTACCGAATACCCATGATCATATGCAACAGGAATAATTGCTCTACTTAGCATGCAAATAATATTTTCTCAGACATGGTCACACGGTTGCTTACCTTTGCTGACATAAGTCCTCAGGGTCTTCGAGGTCTTCCAGTCCAACTCCGAGTACTCCATCTACTCCGTCAACTAACGTCAGAAACAACACGGTAAGCCATACATCAAGCAGAAACAAAAGTTATATATAAATAGGAGTTTTATTTTTCTTGGATCTTCCTAGTCATAAGAAAATATCGGAAGCTTTCTGTAGGAGGTTTGGACCATCGGGGATTTTTGAATGGACGATAGGGGAAATAGGTGATCTCTAAGGAAGCCTACAGAAAATATTCTGCTAAAAATGAGTGGAGGCACTCATTTGACAGAGCATGAATTTAGAAATATTTAAGAAGTTATTTCACTGGATTTGGAGTTGAGGTGAATATTCTAGGGATTTTCCAATATTGGATAAATAGCAATAGGAAGGTATTTATTTATTGCAACGGAAATATGCCACACAAAAAATGTTGATCAAGGTTTCAAAAATAGGCCATGATACTAGAAGGCTCTGGAATTTGGAATCACTCCATTTGGAGTTGAGTTGGATGCTATAGGAATTTACAAAGTGGGGTTTGAAATATTCAAATGGGCATTTGAATATTAATCCCACAAAAAGTCATATGCAAAAATGTGCAATGCACATATATGGACATGTCTTGATTTTAGGGACCTGCAGAAATTTGAATCAACATTTTTGGAGTCAGAATGATTTAAGTAAGGATTTATGAAGTTTCTGCTAGAAGGAAATTGATAAAAGGCTAAGCAACACGGGCTATCCTGCGCTTAGGCAGCCGATAGACAGATGGGCTGGCCCAGCGACTCCAGCCGCGAGCGACCAGCAATGCCGAAGTCGTATTCCTCTACGTGCGCCTCCGTGCGAGGGAAACACCCACCAGCCAAGGCGTGGCCACTTAACACAGGTGGCCCAGCTGGTGTGTGGGTTACAAGCGGGGCCCGCATGGCAGCCCTTCTCCCACCTCCCGCCTGGACAGGTGAGGGGCACGGAAGCCCGGCCAAGCGCCCACCAGTGTCTGCCCTCGACGACACCAACCGCCTCCGGTGGGGCCCTGGCCACCTGCATGCTCGGGGAGGCGTGTCGCACCCGCCTGAGGCCATAGCTCCATCGGGGAAGCAGCGGGGAGAGCTGGAGCCTGGCCGCGGCAGAGGAAGGCGACGGGTGGCCGTGGGGAACGGTGCTTCGGCCACCAGGAGGAACGATGAAGGAGGGGGGAGGAGTTGCGCTGGTGTAGGGTCCACCGCAGCCGTAGAGGAAGGGAGGAGGAGCTCGCACGAGCCTGGACGTGAGCATGGCCGAAATTGGCCATGGCGGCTATGGAAGGAGGAGGAATCTTGGAAGGAGAGGGGGCTCAAGGGGGAGATATGCAGGTGCCCTAGGGAGAGGGGGAGAGATGCCGGAGCAATAGTGGCTCGAGGGAGAGGTCATAAGAGAGGGGGTGGGAGAGAGAGCTCAGGAGCTCTTGGGAGCTTCCTATGCATGGAAACCATGCGTACCAGGAGGAGCTTGGAAGCTAGATGGTGATGGGGAGTGCTTGGAATGGTCAAAAGGAGATGCTGTGACATACTGAGACAAGTTGAATCGGCTAGAAACGGCATGGAGGAAAGAAACAAGGTGCAGAGCACCCATATTGTAGGCCAGGGTGGTGGTCACCACCCCTTCTACATGTCCAAAGCCACCCCTGGCTAGAGAAACGTGTCAAACATGCAAGGCATATGTGCCACGATGCACTGTTGGAGTTTGGACCAAATTGGGGATAGTTTGAATTAGCTTTGACTGCAATTTAGTTTGCAGCAGCAAACTTTGGGATAGAAATGAGGGTGCTTAATGGAGTGATCTCAGGATGGTTCCATGTCTAGCATGCTTGACTCTGCAAGGACTACAACAGTGCCAAGTTTGAACTCAAGCAGAGAAGGGTAGCTAGTACTTGCTGTACAAGGCTACATTTCAGCCAGAATTCAACTTGCAGATGTGCTCATCATTTTCCCCACATGTGCATGCCATAACTTGGTTTGAAATGATGCCTTGGGATGCTAGGTACCCTTGGGAAAGAGGTGGGGCATTTACTTAAGCAGAGGTGGGTCAAGAGGGGTAGAAATGGTGATCCAAGGATAAAAATGAGAGGTAGCTACAAGGGGTCTCTCTCCAATAATTGACCAGTGGCTATGGCAAAGCTAATGGAGTAAAAAGGTAACTAGGGGAGGCTATGGTAAATGTTTAAGCTCAAGAGTAAATGTGGATTCGGTCAAAGGAGCCAATTTGGTGAGTGCACACAAGGTGTTTGATGAGTGTTAGGGCAACCAGATGGGCTTCAATTGATATGAAACTTAATAGGATCAGATAATCATGAAAATAAGCTTGAACACAAATTTTCCATTTGGTGGAGAAGGTTTCCAATGTAGACTTGGAAAACCCATGAAATGGGCAGAATTTGACTTCTTCTTACAAAGCTATGCCAATCAATTCCCACAAATCCAATATTTGGTGTGTGGCATTATTTGAGCATTAAGGCATGCCAAAAAAGTTTGGGGTCAATTGGGGAAACCTTATAATGTAAAGTTCCCCAAAGTCAGAAATCAAAATAGAAAGTTTTGAGGGGCTTGGGACAAGTTCTTCTATTCTCCTTGATGCACCACTTGGTGTGGATGCGTTTATGGAGTATCAGAACATTTCCACCAAATTTGAGCACAATTTGAGACACTTGACAATGTAGGGTTGCTCAAATTTGGATCTGGACAGATAGGGTTTTACAATAATTAGGAGTTTCAAATTAACTTGGATTGAGATGAAACTTGGCAATATCATCACATATATCATATGTGACATGCTAGAATTTTAGTGGAATTTATGGAGAATGTTTCTTATAGAAATATTCCAAAAGCTTGAAATAGGCACGAAGGATTTTGGAGGGGTTTGCCCAATAATTTGAACATGGAGAGGTGTTGAAACTCATATATATGTAATATATATGTCCACTGAGTTTCCATAAATTTTACTAAATATTTTGAAAGCAAGAAAAATAACTTTCCTTCATAAGAGACCATTTCTGGCCTCACAGGAAGGCATTTAAATAAAATAGTAAAATAACTTTTAAAATAATAATGTTGTGTTTTTGGAAAGACATTTTGCTAATGGGTTTTAAATAAAATAATTGGTGCAAAATAAGTTCCCTAATTTGGCGACTTGTAGTACAAATCCAACTGAGGGGTTTTGAAAGCTTAATTCAAAGAAATGCTTTTTGGTGAAAATAATATTTGGTAAAAGTAGTTTCTGGTCCTAAACACATGCCATGATCATTAGGCAAGAGTTTTGGGGTAAGGAAGTGAGTATGGAGAGTAACAAGAATTATTGAAAATCAAACACACGCGTACAAGCAAGCAAGCAAGCGATAGTCACTTCAAGCATCACAAGCATTCACACCAATTTTAATTGGTCCTAATTTTTGAGAAAAGTCAAATCAGTCACAAGAGTTAAAAACAGGGTGATACATTGAATCTAAATGATTTGTGTAGAAATATGTATTTAATCAAATTTAAATATTTTTCCACCACAAATCTTCTAAAAATATGTAGAATTTATTACTGTTGTTGCACTAATTTTTGTAAAAACTTTTACACATAGCTTTGATTCAAATGCCTAGTTTAAATATTTTATCCCGTGTTATTTAGGTATTAAAAATACCTTTTTGCATAGAAAACCAGAGACAAACATTTTTAAAATTATAATAAAGATTTATGAGAATAGGATAACATTTTTAATGTGAGTTTGTGTTTTGTTTTTGATTGAGCTTCTTATTTTATTACTATTATTACGACGATTGATTCCGCGTTCGACGAAGGAGTTGGACTCGAAGACCCCGAAAACCACGGATACATAGCTGATGAAGGAAACCAGCCCGTTGACCATGTCCGAGAAAACATTTCATGCATGCCAAGTTCAATACTTTAGTCCGATGCATATAGTTAAGGTTGATTGGTGCACCCCAGCATGGAGTTACCAATGGTTCCTCCAGAGCACCTACATTGAGCATGACCCTACCATCTATGAGGTTCACACTGATAATATATTGATAAGTAGATAGTAGTGCTACACATTGTAACATCCCAAATTTTGGAATGTCAATATAATAATTTTTTTGACCGGCTACTGTAGGGAAAACCCCCCACAACCATTTTCTGTATTTCAACTATGAGAAACTGTATGTACAAGAGGGATACAAACCTCAAGGAGGCAAAAAGGAAATCCACTTAAGGAGATCATCCCTGAAACTAGCCTTAATTCTATGAGCTAACAAAGAAATGTCATGAATAAATCCAGCTGTCCATTTCCTGAACTTTGGCTGCTCCTGGTTGAAGACCTTTGCATTTCTGGTAGTCCAGATATTCCAACAGGCAGTGAAAACAACCTCAGCAAAGAAAGGATGAGGGAAGTCCTTTCTAGCTGCAACAGTAGCAGTCCACATAGATGACCCCTGCCAAGTGATCTGCAGGTAGTTCCAAACCCTGGTGCTGAATAGGCATGTGAAGAATAAATGATCTCTGTCTTCCTTGACTCGAGCATGGCATAAAACACAGAGGTTAGAATCAGAGACCTTCAAGTGACGCCTTTCCAGCATGTCCTGAGTGTTCAGCCTGTCCATGATGAGCATCCAGGAAAACATCTTAACCTTCATGGTACAGCAGCTTTTCCAGATCCAGTTAAGCAAAGGGTTAGGTACAATACTGCTATGAACATGAGCATAGTATGCCTTGGGTGTGTAGACCTTAGCATCCTTACTCCATACCCATCTGTCAAAGGCCTGATGATCAACGTCCAGGTCCAGAAGTAAAGATTGGACCGCAGTCAGTTCCTGATAAGCTTGAGCAGACAGTGGAAGGTGAAACATGGATAGCATACTGTCATCAGAAAAAGCAGCAAAGACTTCTTGAGCTGTGCAGAAAGGGTCAGCCACAAAGGAGAACAATCTTTGGAATCTGGCTGCCAATGGCATAGTGGAATTTCCAAGTAACCAGGAATCAGACCAAAACAAGAAGGAGTCACCCTTATTAGGCAAAACATAGGTAACAGATCTGAATTTGTCAAGGCATTTGTAGATGTCCTTCCACCAAAAGGAACCACAAAGTGCAGTACCCTGAGGTACAGTGTTATGATAGTAAGTGTTCCAAATTAGATGAACCCAAGGGATATCAGCATGATTGAGGAATTTATTAACATGTTTGAGCAGGAGTGCTTCATTCTGAACTGCTAAATTCATAATCCCTAATCCCCCTTTATTTTTAGGCCTGCACACCAGGGGCCAAGCAGCAAGAGAGGGTGCATGATCATTCCCATTTCTTCTCCATAGACATTTCCTTTGAATCCTCTCCAATTGCTTCAGTATACCTGGTGGTATATCCAGGCTGCATAAGAAGAAAATGGGAACATCAGACAGTGCTGAGTTTACATATTGCAGTCTTCCCCCCTGAGCAAGAAAAGAGGAACTAGCACTGAGCCTTCTTTCCATGTTATCCACCAGAGGCAAGAGATCAATGATTCGAGGTTTAGTTGTCCCAACAGACAGTCCCAGATATGTGAAGGGTAGAGATCCCACTTTACAACCAATGTAGTCTACCAGGTCCTGCAGATGCTGAGAAGAAGTGTTGACTGGTAGGAGTGCAGATTTGTGATAATTCATCTGTAATCCACAGGACTGGGAGAAAAGCAAAAGCATTTTCTTAAGCTGCAACAATTGTGAATTGTCAGCTGGTAGGATGATCAGAGTATCATCAGCATATTGCACTATAGGGTAATCCTTATCATGGCAAGGTATAGGCAACTGTATCAGCCCATCCACGAGCAGTTGATCAACCAGAGTTTGTAGAAAGTCAGCAGCAATAGCAAACAGCAGTGGGGACAAAGGATCTCCCTACGTGACACCTTTTTTACACATGAACTTCTTTCCAGTCACACCATTGATAAGTACTGAAGAAGATCCAGAGGCTAGAAGCTGCCTAGCCCAAAGGATCCATTTATCATTGAAGCCCTTGGCCTTAAGAATCTGGAAGAGGAACTCATGCTCCACCGAATCAAATGCCTTTTCAAAATCCAGCTTAAGGATGACTATAGGCTTCTTGTATTGATGACATCGATGCAGATACTCAAGAGTCCAGCCCACACAATATTGAATGGTCCTAGATTTTATAAAACCGTATTGATTCTTGTGAAGACATTTAACAATCTGCAACTGTAGCCTATTGGCAAGCATTTTTGACAAAAATTTGAGACCCATTCCAGTAAGAGATATTGGTCTATAATCTCCCACATGTTCAGGTGATCTCTTTTTGGGAATGAGTGTAATATAGGAGGAGTTCATGTTTACCAGCTGGGCGTGTCCAGCATGAAATTCAGCAGCAAGCTGGTAAAACTTAGGGGAGATAATGTGCCAGCATATCTTGAAAGAAAGCCCATTGAAACCATCAGGCCCTGGAGCTTTGTCAATAGGCATATTTTGCACAGTTTTATCCATTTCAGACTTGGAAAAAGGTTCTGTGAGAATGTCAAGGCCCTGAACCTCATCCAGTAGGGAGTGTAAGTCAAATGCCATATTAATGCCAAGAGAAGTTCCCATTCGATCCTTGAAAGATGCCCAGAAGCATGCAACAATTTGATCTTGATCAGAGATGATAGAACCATCATTTAACTTGAGAGAGGCAATGGAATTGTTCCTATACCGTTCAGTGGCCATAGCATGAAAAAACTTAGTGTTTTCCTCCCCAACCTTAACAAAGCAGATAGTGGCCCTCTTCTTCCAGTATAGACACTGGAGGTGTAGAAGATGTTCCAAATGTAGTTTGACAATTTTCCTGAAGTTAGCTTCTGGTCTGAAAAAGGACCTCAGCTCTTCAAGCTCATCCAAGCATAGCACCACTTGATTACATCTGGAAATAAGAAGTTTTAACTGAGACAGAGACGTCTGCCATTTCTTCAGAGCCTGCCTAAGATGCTTCATCTTATCCATGATAATAGCAGAGATGTGTGTCTTTCTTGAAGGAACGAGCCAGGATTGTTGCACACATTCGATGAAGCCCTCCATTTCAACCCAGTAGTTCTCAAAACGAAATAAGTTGCACTTGGGGATGGAGGTGTTAACAGTGACCACACAAGGCACATGATCAGATGCAGTCTTTGCCAGAGGGAGCACTTGGGTAAGAGGATAAGAGGAGGTCCAGCTGGTGGATGTAAAGAACCAGTCCAACTACTCCAGAAGAGGGGTGTCTTGCATATTGGACCAAGTGTAGGATCTGCCTTTGATTGGAAGCTCCAACAATCCCAGATGCCCAATAATTTCATTGAAGATGAACATGTCATTCACATCAGCCCCAGGGAGGTTTCTGTTGTCAGGAGATCTAATGAAATTAAAGTCCCCAAGGAGCAGCCAATTAGCCCAGAGGGGATATCAAGATTGTACAGGCAACTCACAAAAAGATCACGGGCCTCCCCTTGACATGGCCCATAGACATTAACTAAAGTCCATGATTCACCCGTGTGATTTGAGGTAAAGGATGTGATCAATCCATATGGGGTGCATTCGACTAAATGACCAGTGAGAATGGATGAGTTCCAGAGGGTGATGAGCCCTCCTGATACACCCGTGGAAGGGGAGTAAGCAAATTGATCAAAGCGTTTGGGGCAGAAACCTTTAACTGCCCGAAAGTCGATAGACTACATCTTTGTTTCCTGCAAGCAGACCAGCGCAGCAAGGCTCTCATCAGTTTTGTTACGGACTGCCCGTTGCCTCTGATCTAAATTGAGGCCACGCACATTCCAGCACAGCACACGCCAACTCCTCGTGGAACGACTATCCATTGCAGGTTATAGATATAGCAAAAGCAAGGCTATGTAATAGCCACTGCAACCACAGTTCCAAACACCAAAAGACAGAGCAAGCAGAAGTTCGACAGTACATAGAACCAGTATAGTAAGAACTTAACATGGACGGATTAAACATCAGAAGATGTGGGTGCAAAATCAGCAGGATCTTCCATAAGTCGATCCACCGTGAGCTTCTCAGGGGCTATGCCCAATGACTGCCCTACCTCCTGGATCACTGGGATAGGAGTGGCGGGAGGTACATCTTCAGTCTCCTGTGACGTTGAGGACATAGGCTTCGCTTTGGGCTTCCTCTTCTTGGGATGTGTGCAGGTAGCTCTTGCAGAATTGGCTTGAAGCCATCGCGCTTGATTGAGCCACGAGTACACCGCCGCACCGAGGAGTCCACCACCGGGGTGGCCTTCTTGCGGGACCCCTTCTTGGATGGAGCAGGAGAGCGAAATGATAAATCCTCTGATGAAGAAGTTGGGCTGATAAGGGTTACCTCCTGTAATGAGAGCGAGGCAGAAGCAGGGTCCGACAGTGAAGGTCCTGGAGTATCAGCATCAAAAGCCACGTCCCAGGATCGCTTGGGGATCAGGATGGGCTCAAGGATTGGCAGCTGGAACTGACGAGGTACATGCATAGCAGCAGCAGGGCCCATCAGAGTATTAAAAGTGCGTGTCCAGGACATCACTGGGGGCAATGGAGGCCCATATAAAACCCTAGCTGCCCCGACAATGAGGTTGGACTGAGCGGGTGTAGGGGGTTTGTAGAGAACTATTGCCAGAGGGTTTGTATCATGCACCTCCTCCAGCATAGGCTCTTCTTCCTCCAGCTCAACCCCATTGTTCAGGCCAGCATCAGGACCAGCAGCACCAGCCTCCGGCACTAGATTGATTGTTTGTTTGTTTGAGTGATTGAAACTTGAGTGAAATTTGAAACTTTAAAAAAACTTTTGAATGAGAGGGAATAAAATGACTTTCCCCTTTTTCCTATGAATTCAAATTCATCCATTTAAAATAAATGGGAGAAGATGACATGACTTCTTCAACTATAAATAATTTGAATGAAGGTGGCATTTGAATTTCTTTCGATTTTTGTTTTGAAATTCTATTTTTCTCCACTCAAGAAATGCCGGGAATAAATTCTTGCCAAGCAAGAGAGAGAGGAGGAACATGACCCTACAAAACCAGGGGCATTCATTGAAATATTTTGAGCCAAGATAACCAAAAATTTAATTGAGAAAATATTTGCAAAAAGAAATAAAACATCTTGGGATTTTCTGAAAAAACATTTTTTTTAAGTTTTTATTTTGGCCTTGGAAAAATGTCCATCATTTAGATTTTATTTTTCTGATAATTTTAGTATATATAAAAATATTTATTCCAAATTTATTTGGTTTCCTTTTAAATCGTTTACTTTCCGGTTTTTTAAAATAGGAAAGATATCTCTTTTAAATGGAAATAGAGCTAGCCCATTAGGACCTTTCCAAACCTGGCCCGACAAGAATGGTCTCCTTCCTCACGTAACCTTGCCACGACCTTCCATCCATGGCCATGGTGACAGGGAGAATAACTTCCCTTCCCGATCTCCGTCGTCCTTCCATCCCGGCGCCTCCCGAGGCCCCTATAAGAACCCCCTCCCTCTCCTCGTTCCATTTTCCCCATCACCACCTCGAACTGCCGCCTCCACGCCTCTCCGCGGAACTCGCCGGAGCCGGCCATTACAGGGAGCTTCACCTGCCAGGGAACTCCTCCAGCGCCCCCACACCCCCTGCCGCACCCCCCCACCCTCTCTCACCCCCACGACGCCCCACCCCAACCCCGTCGCCCCCTGTACCCACCCCAACCCCCGTCGAGCCCCTGCCTGGAAGCGACCAGGAGCGACCAGGGCACTCCATCGAACCCTCCCCTCGCCAGGAGCGCCACCCCTCCCAAGAGCCGGACCCCCCTCCTCCGTCACCCCACCCCCGTCGGCGACCACCCCCCTCACCGGAGCTGCTCCCCCATGCCGGCTATCTCACCGGAGCTCCCCATCCCCTGTGTCAACGGTGAGATCCTCTCCCTCCTCTCTCTCTTTTTTCCCCACCGTAGGATCGTTAGCCAACGGTGTAGATTACAGAGGGAATACCTCTTTGGTTCTTTTAAAAGAACCGGCGGTTTATTTTTAATTACTTAGTTAGCCGACGCGGTTTGGGTAGTTTGTGGTCGCTCTGTAGATAGCCAAAAATGCGCACACCCGACAACCAATCAGGATCTGCCGCGCCACTTTTTCGTTTTTATCTTTTTCAGTTTTTGGTTCCGAAACAGATTTAGTTCCAATTTTGTTTCGCTTATATCTTTTAATCTAAAAGTCCAATTAGGATGATTCATTTCCGTTAGATCACAATTTTCTTGTAGTTTCCTAAAACATATTATTTGCCTATGTTTGAAATTTCAAATTTTGAATTAGAACAGATTTGATTGAAATCTTGTTTTGCTTATACCGGGATTTTAAAAATAGCTTTTAAATTAATTCTTTTTGCTACTGTTTCCTATTGATCATATCTTTCAGTAGTTCAAGTCTCAATTTTTAAATAGTTTTTTACTTGGGGTTTTTACCAAAACAGACTCTGTTTTGGTTATGTAAAGAAAATTGCACCACTTTGTGCTATAGTTTTTGTGTGTTAGTGATTTTATTTTGATTGCTAGTTATTGTGGTGCTTATTGTGTGTATTTTGTTTGTACAGATAGATCACCCGGAGTGCGAAGGTTGCTACCTAGAAGCGCTTGAACTCGACAACTATCAGCAAGGCAAGTCACGTTGATCATATTATTACCTATATTTTACATGCATTGTAGTTCTAGCTTTCTTCACCCAATTGCAAGCAAAGTAGGTACTTGGAAATTTTAGATCTTGATGTAGTATCATGTGGTAGGGACCCACCCCCTTGTTACTTTGGCCGGGACGTTATTATCCTATGCTCCTAGTAGACGGGGTTTGGTTGAGTGTTTACCATGAGTGTTGTGAGAACTTAATAATGAAGACCTGAAGACTCCAAGACTTGCAAGACCTCATAACGAAATATACCTTTGGGTGAAGGACGGTTTAGATGGGCTCCCTGGAGAAACCCTGGATGCATGGGGAAGCGCCATGACATCTTGCGGAAAGCTTCACCCAGGCTCAAAGAGACGAACATATATTTTCAAGACCCAAGGCTTACCTGCACAGCCACAAGTCATTATGGGATCTGGCTTGGTTGGACAACGTGGTGACTCTAGACACATGGTGCTACGAGATGTAGAAGAACGATAGGATTGGATGGGCACCGACAGAGGATCAGAGGAACCAGTTGAAAGACCATGTCTTGATCATCCGGTCTTCAAACCCCCTGAAGTGCGAGGACATATACGGAGGCGAGCAAATCTTGTGGGGAACGTGTGCAAAACTCTGCAGAGTCCTCAAAGCTAATCGATTAGCCGTGTCCATGGTCATGGACAACTTGAGCCGAAGGTACTGAAACTATCAGGAATTCTCAACACCATAATAAAATATATTTGATGTGGGTAATAATGATAACTTGGGTATGAGAACTGGTTGGCGGAACCATCTCATTAACTTCCAACAACGTTGTAATATTTTGCTTTTAGCCCCTCTCTTGTTGTAGGAGAAAACTTTGATTTCCGCTAAAATTTAAAGCCCCACCTGACATAAATGCATATAGTATATATGATATTTTTACCCCTCTTTTGTGACTTGCCGGCATATTCAATATGCTGACCTACACGGCTGCAACGTCTTATGTTGCAGATATTTTCTTCGACGAGTAAGTGTACGATTCAGGGTTACGGTCTGCACTGAACCTGTCGTTGGTGTTTATTGGGACTCCACTCCCTTGACTGTTTCCGCTGAGATTTTAAGGTATATATCAGTTTTACGTTATTACATGTGATTGTACTTTGATATATACATTGATGTACTATGTGTGCGAGCATACTGATCCAGGGATGGCACAGATACACAGAGGGTTGACTCATTTTGAGTCGGGTCGCTACACGCATAGTAAGAGCATGTGCAAGATGATGGTAACACAAAGTTGATATCAAAGGTTTTACGAAAATGCCGTGGGGTGCCACTAATGCCTGAGGGTGATGATGTTGAGTTAGTTGACCACTTGTGAAGAAGTGGTGCATCGGGAAATGTTTTGTGTGAGTGGTTTCAAAAATGGGATTAGATTTATGATGTGTCGACCGTCCCAAACTTACATGTACGACCATGATACCCCTTTATGGGATGGGGCTTTGTTGATTACTTTGGTCGGTTCTAGCGAAGAGGCCACATTACTAGTGGCGGGAGTGATATGTGGTCACTCTCGTGACGGGGTCGTACAAGTTAGGTCGACTATAACGTTTTGACGTGTTCCGGGCACACCGATGGTTCCGCATGGATGATACGGTCCAGAGTTGGTGCTCCTAAGACGTACATCATGTGGTCTGGGTACCAATTGAGTAGACTCTTTGTCTAGTGCCGTCTGGGGAAAGGCAATGATCGGGTACTTACCTCGGGTATGTTATATATCGCGAGTCGTGGATCACACGGAAGTTTCCCGGATCTCGTGGGTACAGCGTACAACCTCTGTAGAGTGTAAAACTATTCGAATAGCTGTGTCCACGGTGAAGGAAAGTTGGGTAATCCTTCTTAAACTACGTCAAGTCGTTTCCCCATAAACCAAGTGTGTGTGTGTGTGTGTTTAAAGGTGTTATCTAAGAGTGTTGATATGGTCAAGTTTGGTGACTTGGCATATAGGGTGAACCCTGATAACCCACAAGTATAGGGGATCGCAACAGTTTTCGAGGGTAGAGTATTCAACCCAAATTTGTTGATTCGACACAAGGGGAAGCAAATGAATATTCTCGTGTATTAGCAGTTGAGTTCTCAATTCAACCACACCTAAAAGACTTAGTATCTGCATCAAAGTATCAGTAGCAAAGTAGTGTGATAGCAACAGTATCAACGGTAACAGTAGCAACAGTGACAGCAGTAGCAGTAACAGTAGCCGATGTGACAGCAGTAGTGGTAACAGTAGAAGCAGTGACAGCAGTAGCAGCAAAGTAACGTAGCAAGGACCAGTAGGAAAAACTCGTAGGCATTTGATCAGTGATGGATAATTATGCCGGATGACATTCATCATGCACCAGTTATAACATGGAGAGATATGTAACTAGCTCCAGTTCGTCAATGTAATGTAGCCATGTATTCCGTATATAGTCATACGTGCTTAGGGAAAAGAACTTCCATGACATCTATTGTCCATCCCTCCCGTGGCAGCGGGGTCCTAATGGAAACTACGGGATACTAAGGTTGTCCTTTTAATAGAGAACCGGAACAACGCATTAGCACTTAGTGAATACATGAACTCCTCATACTATGGTCATCTCCGGGAGGGGTTCCGACTATTGTCACTCCGGGGTTGCCGGGTCATAACACATAGTAGGTGACTACAACTTGCAAGATAGGATCAAGAACACACATATATTGACAAGAACATAATAGGTTCAGATCTGAAATCTTGGCACTCGGGCCCTAGTGACAAGCATTATGCATGGCAAAGTAGTAGCAACATCATACTCAGAACATAGTGGATACTAGGGATCAATCCCCATCAAAACTAACTCGATTACATGATAGATCTCATCCAACCCATCACCGTCCAGCAAGCCTACGATGAGATTACTCACGAACGATGAAGAGCATCATGGAATTGGCGATGAAGGATGGTTGGTGATGACGATGGCGATGATATCCCCTCTCCGGAGCCCAGAACGGACTCCAAATCTGCCCTCCAGAGGAAGAACAAGTGGTGGCGGCGCCTCCGTATTGTAAAACTCGATGAACTCTTCTCCTTGATTTTTTTCCGGATGAAAGTGGCTAAATAGAGCTGGAGTTGGAGGCAGCGGAGCCCTGAGGGCCCCACAAGACTGCTAGGCGCGGCCACGGGGGGCGCGCCTCCTGTGCTTGTGGGCTCCTCGCTCCACTCCCCCGGTTGATTCTTGTGCCAGTATTTTTTATATATTCCACAAAAAATCTCGTAAATTTGTAGGTCATTCCGAGAACTTTTATTTCTGCGCAAAAACAACACCATGGCAATTCTGCTGAAAACAACATTAGTCCGGGTTAGTTTTGGAAATATGCCCTAGAGGCAATAATGAATTAGTTATTATTATTCTTTGTTCATGATAATCGTTTATTATCCATGCTATAATGGTATTGATTGGAAACACAGTGCACGTGTGGATACATAGACAAAACACTGTCCCTAGTAAGCCTCTAGTTGACTCGCTCGTTGATCAAAGATGGTCAAGGTTTCCTGACCATAGGCAAGTGTTGTCACTTGATAACGGGATCACATCATTAGATGAATCATGTGATGGACTAGACCCAAACTAATAGACGTAGCATGTTGATCGTGTCATTTTGTTGCTACTGTTTTCTGCGTGTCAAGTATTTGTTCCTATGACCATGAGATCATATAACTCACTCACACCGGAGGAATGCTTTGTGTGTATCAAACATTGCAACATAACTGGGTGACTATAAAGATTCTCTAAAGGTATCTTCAAAGGTGTTCGTTGAGTTAGTATGGATCGAGACTGGGATTTGTCACTCCGTTTGACGGAGAGGTATCTCGGGGCCCACTCGGTAATAAAACATCACACACAAGCCTTGCAAGCAATGTGACTTAGTGTAAGTTGCGGGATCTTGTATTACGGAACGAGTAAAGAGACTTGCCGGTAAACGAGATTGAAATAGGTATGCGTATACTGACGATCGAATCTCGAGCAAGTAACATACCGAAGGACAAAGGGAATGACATACGGGATTATATGAATCCTTGGCACTGAGGTTCAAACGATAAGATCTTCTTAGAATATGTAGGATCCAATATGGGCATCCAGGTCCTGCTATTGGATATTAACCGAGGAGTCACTCGGGTCATGTCTACATCGTTCTAGAACCCGCAGGGTGTGCACACTTAAGGTTCGACGTTGTTTTATGCGTATTTGAGTTATATGGTTGCTTACCGAATGTTGTTCGGAGTCGCGGATGAGATCACGGACGTCACGAAGGTTTCCGGAATGGTCGGGAAACAAAGATTGATATATAGGATGACTTCATTTGGTTACCGGAAGGTTTTCGGGCATTACCGGGAATGTACCGGGAATGACGAATGGGTTCCGGATCTTCACCCGGAGGGGGGGCCATCCACCCGGGAGGGCCCAAGGACCTTGGGGGTGGCGCACCAAGTAGGTGGGGTCAGCCCAAGGCTGTATTGAGCAAGAGAGAAATAAAAACCAAAAGAAGAGAAACAAAAAAGGGAAAGGTGGGAAAGAAGAGAAGGATTCCACCTTCCAATCCTAGTTGGACTAGGATTGGAGGAGGACTCGAACTCCTCCTTGGTGGCGCAGCCCTTGGGGCTCCTTGAGCCTCAAGGCAAGCCTCCCCTCCCCTCCTCCAATATATATGGAGCAATTAGGGCTGATTTGAGACAACTTTGCCATGGCAGCCCGACCACATACCTCCACGGTTTTTCCTCTAGATCGCGTTTCTGCGGAGCTCGGGCGGAGCCCTGCTGAGATTAGATCACCACCAACCTCCGGAGCGTCGTCACGCTGCCGCAGAACTCATCTACCTCTCCGTCTCTCTTGCTGGATCAAGAAGGCCGAGATCATCGTCGAGCTGTACGTGTGTTGAACGCGGAGGTGCCGTCCGTTCAGCACTAGATCGTAGCAGATCGTGGGACGGATCGCGGGACGGTTCGTGGGACGGTTCGCGGGGCGGATCGAGGGACGTGAGGACGTTCCACTACATCAACCGCGTTCACTAACGCTTCTGCTGTGCGATCTACAAGGGTACGTAGATCAGAAATCCCCTCTCGTAGATGGACATCACAATGATAGGTCTTCGTGCACGTAGGAAATTTTTTGTTTCCCATGTGACATTCCCCAACAGTGGCATAATGAGCTAGGTTCATGCGTAAATGTCTTCTCGAGTAGAACACAAAAGTTTTTGTGGGCGGTAATGTGCGTTTTGCTGCGCTCCTTAGTCTTTTCTTGATTCCGCGATATTGTTGGATCGAAGCGGCTCGGACCAACATTACTCGTACGCTTACGAGAGACTGGTTTCATCGCTACGAGTAACTCCGTTGCTCAAAGATGACCGGCGAGTGTCGGTTTCTCCAACTTTAGTTGAATCAGATTTGACCGAGGAGGTCCTTGGATGAGGTTAAATAGCACTTCATATATCTCCGATGTGGTGTTTGCGTAAGTAAGATGCGATCCTACTAGATACCCATGGTCACCACGTAAAACATGCAACAACAATTAGAGGACGTCTAACTTGTTTTTGCAGGGTATGCTTGTGATGTGATATGGCCAACGATGTGATGTGATATATTGGATGTATGAGATGATCATGTTGTTATAGTTAATATCGACTTGCACGTCGATGGTACGACAACCGGCAGGAGCCATAGGGTTGTCTTTAAACTAACGTTTGTGCTTGCAGATGCGTTTACTATATTGCTAGGACGTAACTTTAGTAGTAATAGCATGAGTAGCATGACAACCCCGATGGCAACACGTTGATGGAGATCATGATGAGGGAGATCATGGTGTGATGCTGGTGACAAGAAGATCGTGCTGGTGCTTTGGTGATGGAGATCAAGAAGCACATGATGATGGCCATATCATGTCACTTATGAATTGCATTTGATGTTAATCCTTTAAGCACCTTATCTTGCTTAGAACGACGGTAGCATTATGAGGTGATCTCTCACTAAAATTTCAAGACGAAATTGTGTTCTCCCCGACTGTGCACCGTTGCGACAGTTCTTCGTTTCGACCAGCACGTGATGATCGGGTGTGATAGACTCAACGTTCACATACAGTGGGTGCAAAACAGTTGCACACGCGGAACACTCGGTTAAGCTTGACGAGCCTAACATGTGCAGACATGGCCTCGGAACACATGAGACCGGAAGGTCGAGCATGAATCGTATAGTTGATATGATTAGCATAGAGATACTTACCACTAAAACTATTCTCGACTCACGTGATGATCGGACTTGAGATAGTGGATTTGGATCATGTACCACTCAAATGACTAGAGAGATGTACTTTTTGAGTGGGAGTTCTGAAGTAATATGACTAATTGAACTAATTGTAATGAACATAGTCTAATGGTCTTTGTGAATTACGATGTAGCTTGCCCTATAGCTCTACTGTTTTTTATATGTTCCTAGAGAAAATTTAGTTGAAAGTTGATAGTAGCAAAACTTTGAAGACTGAGTCTGTAAAACCGAGGATTGTCCTCGTTGCTGCGGAGAAGGCTTATGTCCTTAATGCACCACTTGGTGTGCTGCACCTCAAGCGTCGTCTGTAGATGTTGTGAACATCCGACATACACGTTTCTGATGACTACACGATAGTTCAGTACAAAATACTTAATGGCTTAGAAGCAAGGCGCCGAAGATGTTTTGAAACGTCGCGGAACATAAGAGGTGTTCTAAAGAGATGAAATTGTGATTTCATGCTTGTGCCCTTGTTAAGAGGTATGAGACCTCCGACAAGATTCTTTGTCCACGAAGTAAAGGAGAAAAAACTCAATCGTTGAGCGTGTGCTCAGATTATCTGAGTACGACAATCGCTTGAATCAAGTGGGAGTTGATCTTCCAGATAAGATAGTGATGGTTCTCCAAAGTCACTGTCACCAAGATGTGAGAGCTTCGTGATGAACTATAACATATCAAGGATAGATACAGTGATCCTTGAGCGATTCGCGATGTTTGACACTGCGAAAGTAGAAATCAAGAAGGAGCATCAATAGTTGATGGTTAGTAAAACCACTAAGTTTCGAGAAAGGCAAGGGCTAGAAGGGATACTTCGTGAAACGGCAAAGCAGTTGTTGCACTAATGAAGATACCCCAGATTAAACCCAAGCCCAGAACTAAGTGCATCTATTATGAGGGGAACGGTCACTAAGGCGGAGCAACTCTAGATACATGGTAGATAAGAAGGCTAGCAAAAGTTGAAAGAAGTATATTTGATATACATGATGTTGATGTGTACTTTACTAGTACTCCAAGTAGCACGAGGGTATTGGATACCGGTTCGGTTGCTAAGTGATTAGTAACACGAAATGAAAGCTACGGCATAAACGGAGACTAGCTAAAGGCGAGGTGAAGATACGTGTTGGAAGTGTTTCCAAGGTTGATATGATCAAACATCGCACACTCCCTCTACCATCGGGATTGGTGTTAAACCTAAATAATTGTTATTTGGTGCTTGCGTTAAGCATGAACATGATTGGATCGTGTTTATTGCAATACGATTATTCATTTAAAGAGAATAATGGTTACTCTATTTGCTTGAATAATCACCTTCAATGGTTTATTGAATCTCGATCGTAGTGTTACACATGTTCATGATATTGGTGCCAAAAGATACAAGGTAATGATGATAGTACCACTTACCTATGGCACTGCCGCTTGAGTCATGTTGGTATAAATTGCATGAAGAGGCTCAATGCTAATGGATCTTTATACTCACTTGATTTTGAATCACTTGTGACATGCAAATCATACCACATGAGCGAGGCCTTGTTTTCATTGAGATGAAACAAGATAGTAACTTGTTGGAAGTGATACATTTCGATGTATGCAGTCCAATGGGTGTTGAGGCACGCAGTGGATATCATTATGTTCTTACTTCAATGACGATTTGATTAGATACAAGATTATTTACTTAATGAATCACAAGTATGAAATATTGAAAAGTTCAATTCTGTTTCAGAGTGAAGTTCGTCGTAACAAGAGGATAAACTGTCTACGATATGATCATAGAAATGAATATCTGAGTTACGAGTTTTGGTACGCAATTAAGACAATGTGGAAGTTGTTTCGCAGTTCATGCCACCTGGAACATCATAGTATGATGATGTGTCTCGACGTCATAGCCACGCACTATTTGGTATGGTGCATACTATGATGTCTCTTATCGAATTACCACTATCAATCATGGGTTATGCATTAGAGACAACCGCATTCACTTTAAATAGGGCACCGCGTATTTCCATTGAGATGACACAGTATAGACTGAGGTTTAGAGAAATCTAAGCTTTCGTTTCTTGAAAGTTTGGGGCTGCGATGCTTATGTGAAAAAAGGTTTCAGTTTGATAAGCTCGAACCCAAAGCAGATGAAAGCATCTTCATAGGATATCCAAAACGGTTGGATACATCTCCTATCTCAGATTCGGAAGCAAAGTGTTTGTTTCTAGAAACGGATCCTTTCTCGAGGAAAGGTTTCTCTCGAAAGAATTGAGTGGGAGGGTGGTAGAACTTGATGAGGTTATTGAACCATCACTTCAACCAGTGTGTAGCAGGGCACAGGAAGTTGTTCCTGTGGCGCCTACACCAATTGAACTGAAAGCTGATGATGGTGATCATCGAGCATCAGATCAAGTTACTACAAACCTCGTAGGTTGACAAGGTCGCGTACTACTGCAGAGTGGTACAGTAACCCTGTCTTGGAGGTCATGTTGTTGAGCAACAGTGATCCTATGAGTTATGGAGAAAGCAATGGTGGGCCTAGATTCCGACAAATGGCTGGAGGACATGAAATTCGAGAGAGGATCCATGTATGAAAACAACGTGTAGACGTTGGAAGGGCTACTTGATGGTCATAGGACTATTGAGTAAAGATGGATCTTTAAAAGGAAGACAGGCGATGGTGGTGATAAGTCACTATTAAGAAAAGCTCGACTTGTCGCAAAGATGTTTCCGACAAGATCAAACAATTGACTATGATGAGACTTTCTCATTCGTAGCGACGCTAAAAGTCTGTTAGAATTATGTTAGTAGTTGCTGCATTATTTATGAAATATTGCACATAGGATGTCAAAACATTGTTTCCTTGACGGTTTCCTTGAGCAAACATTGTATGTGATAGAACCAGGAGGTTTTGTCGATCCTAAAGATACTAGCAAGTATGCAAGCTCCAACGATAGTTCAATGTACTGGTGCAAGCATCTCGGAGTTGGAATATACACTTTGATGAGATGATCAAAGATTTTGGGTTTGTACAAGGTTTATGAGAAACTTGTATTTCCAAAGAAGTGAGTGGGAGCACTATAGAATTTCTGATAAGTATATGTAGTTGACACATTGTGGATCAGAAGTAATGTAGAATTTCTGTAAAGCATACAAGGTTGTTTGAAAGGAGTTTTCGAAGGAATACCTGGATTGCGCTACTTGAACGTTGAGCATCAAAGATCTATGTAGATAGATCAAAAGCGCTTTATAGAAGTTTCAACAAGATGCATGCCTTGACCAGTTTTTGAAGGAGTTCAAAATAGATCAGCAAAGAAGGAGTTCTTGGTTGCATTGTAAGGTGTGTATTTGAGTAAGACTCAAAACCCGACCCTGGCAGAATAAAGAGAGTAGACGAAGGTCGTCTTCTATGCCTTGGCCGTAGAATCTGAAGTATGCCATGCTGAGTACCGCACCTGATGTGTGCTTTGACTCAAAGTCTGTTGAGAGGTACAAAGAGTGATCCATGATTGAATCACTAGTAGCAGTCAAAATTTATCCTTAGTAACTAATGGACTAAGGATTTTTTCTCGATTATGGAGGTGGTTAAAGAGTTCGTCGTAAAGGGTTACGTCGATGCAAGCTTTGACACTAATCCGAATAACTATGAGTAGTAAAACAGATTCGTATAGTAGAGTAGACATTTGGAGTATTTCCGAATAGCACATAGTAGCAGCATCTATAAGATGACATAAAGATTTGTAAAGAACACACGGATCTAAAAGTTTCAGAACTGTTGACTAAAACCTCTCTCACGAGCAAGACGTGATCAGACCCCATAACCATATGGGTGTTGGATTCGTTGGAATCACATGCTGATGTGAACTAGATTATTGACTCTAGTGCAAGTTGGAGACTGTTGGAAATATGCCCTAGAGGCAATAATAAATTAGTTATTATTATTCTTTGTTCATGATAATCGGTTATTATCCATGCTATAATTGTATTGATTGGAAACACAGTGCATGTGTGGATACATAGACAAAAGACTATCCCTAGTAAGCCTCTAGTTGACTAGCTCATTGATCAAAGATTGTCAAGGTTTCCTGACCGTAGGCAAGTGTTGTCACTTGATAACGGGATCACATCATTAGGAGAATCATGTGATGGACTAGACCCAACCTAATAGACGTAGCATGTTGATCGTGTCATTTTGTTGCTACTGTTTTCTGCGTGTCAAGTATTTGTTCCTATGACCATGAGATCATATAACTCACTGACACCGGAGGAATGCTTTGTTTGTATCAAGCGTCGCAACGTAACTGGGTGACTATAAAGATGCTCTACAGGTATCTCCGAAGGTGTTCATTGAGTTAGTATGGATCGAGACTGGGATTTGTCACTCCATGTGACGGAGAGGTATCTAGGGGGCCACTCGGTAATACAACATCACACAAGCCTTGCAAGCAATGTGACTTAGTGTAAGTTGCGGGATCTTGTATTACGAAACGAGTAAAGAGACTTGCAGGTAAACAAGATTGAAATAGGTATGCGGATACTGACGATCGAATCTCGAGCAAGTAACATACCGAAGGACAAAGGGAATAACATACGGGATTATATGAATCCTTGGCACTGAGGTTCAAACGATAAGACCTTCGTAGAATATGTAGGATCCAATATGGGCATCCAGGTCCCGCTATTGGATATTGACTGAGGAGTCACTCGGGTCATGTCTACATAGTTCTCGAACCCGCAGGGTCTGCACACTTAAGGTTCGACGTTGTTTTATGCATATTTGAGTTATATGGTTGGTTACCGAATGTTGTTCGGAGTCCCGGATGAGTTCATGGACGTCAAGAGGGTTTCCGGAATGGTCGGGAAACGAAGATTGATATATAGGATGACTTCATTTGGTTACCGGAAGGTTTTCGGGCATTACCGGTAATGTACCGGGAATGACGAATGGGTTCCGGATTGTCACCGGGAGGGGGGGCCACCCACCCGGGAGGGCCCAAGGAACTAGGGGGTGGTGCACCAAGTAGGTGGGGTCAGCCAAAGGCTGTCTTGCGCAAGAGAGAAAGAAAAACCAAAAGAAGAGAAAAAAAGGGAAAGGTGGGAAAGAAGAGAAGGACTCCACCTTCCAATCCTAGTTGGACTAGGATTGCAGGAGGACTCCAACTCCTCCTTGGTGGCGCAGCCCTTGGGGTTCCTTGAGCCTCAAGGCAAGCCTCCCCTCCCCTCCTCCTATATATATGGAGCAATTAGGGCTGACATGAGACAACTTTGCCATGGCAGCCTGACCACATACCTCCACGGTTTTTCCTATAGATCGCGTTTCTGCGGAGCTCGGGCGGAGCCTTGCTGAGATTAGATCACCACCAACCTCCGGAGCGCCGTCACGCTGCCAGAGAACTCATCTACCTCTCCGTCTCTCTTGCTGGATCAAGAAGGCCGAGATCATCGTCGAGCTGTACGTGTGCTGAACGCGGAGGTGTCGTCCGTTCGGCACTAGATCGGAGCGGATCGTGGGAAGGATCGCGGGACGGTTCGTGGGACGGTTCGCGGGGCGGATCGAGGGACGTGAGGACGTTCCACTACATCAGCCACGCTCACTAAGGCTTCTGCTATGCGATCTACAAGTGTACGTTGATCGGAAATCCCCTCTCGTAGATGGACATCACCATGATAGGTCTTCGTGCGTGTAGGAAATTTTTTGTTTCCCATGCGACGTTCCCCAACAGTTAGTTCCATTCAAATCATGCAAATTAGAGTCCAAAACAAGGGTAAAAGAGTTCGGAAAAGTAGATACGACGGAGATGTATCAACTCCCCCAAGCTTAAAGCCTTGCTTGTCCTCAAGCAATTCAGTCGACAAACTGAAAGAGATAAAAGAAAAACTTTTACGAACTCTGTTTGATCTTTTTGATGCAATTATGTCTAACTCATATTCAGATTTTCAGCAAGATCACAAGCTAACCACATAAGCAATGACATTTAGGTCTCAAGAGGAACTCATATCAATGGCATAATCAACTAGCGAGCAATAATAATAAGTTTCAAATGTCAACACTTCAGTCAAAACAATCATGAAGCAGTATGAACAGATGGTATCTCGCTAGCTCTTTTTGAGACCGCAAAACATAAATGTAGAGCACCTTCAAATACCAAGGGCTGACTGAACATTGTAATTTATGGCAAAGAAGATCCAGTCACAGTCATACTCAATAACAATTAAAAGCAAAGATTAAAAATGAAAGACGTGCTGTCTAATTGGTGCTTTTATAAGAAGAGGATGACTCAAGAGAAACATAAATAGATAGGCCCTTCGTAGAGGGAAGCATTGATTTGCAGAGGTGCCAGAGTTCAAGCTTTGAAGTTACAGATAAATAATTTTGGGTGGCATGCTTTCATTGTCAACGCGATGACCAAGAGTTTTCACCATCTTCCATGCTACACATACTATAGGCGGTTCCCAAACAGAAAAGTAAAGTACTGACTCCCCCACCACCGATCAATCACAGTCCACGGCTAGCCGAGTACTCGGGTGTCGTCCATACCAACAACAATCCAGGGGGAGTTTTGTTTTCAATTATCTTTTCGATTTGAGCATGGAACTAGGCATTCCAATTACCGGCCCCTTTCCAGGATAACACGCCTAGCATGGAAGATACTGATCGCCCTTTGTCACCACATGAGCGGTTCGGGCATGGAAAACAGATTATTACTTGAAGGTTTAGAGAGTGGCACATGCAAATTTACTTGGAACGGCAGGTAGATACCGCATATAGGTAGGTATGGTGGACTTATATGGAACAACTTTGGGTTTATGGAAGTGGATGCACAAGAAGTATTCCCGCTTAGTACAAGTGGAGGCTAGCAAAAGACTGGGAAGCGACCAACTAGAGAGCGACAACAGTCATCAATATGCACTGAGATTAACCAACATTGAGTGCAAGCATGAGTAGGACATAAATCACCATAAACATGAATATCATAGAGGCTATGTTGATTTTGTTTGAACTACATGCGTAAACATGTGCCAAGTCAAGCCACTTGAATCATTCAAAGGAGGATACCATCCTATCATACTACATCATAATCATCTTCAAATTCATGTTGGCATCCAAGACAAACTATTATAAGCTCCTAGCTAATTAAGCATGGCATCAGAAACTATGATCTCTAAGTTGTCATTGCAAACATGTTTCTCTCACAACAAAGCTGAATTAGGAATGATGAACTAGTCATATTTACAAAAAAAAGATCGAGTTCATACCAGCTTTTCCACGCTCACTCACTTCATCATATATCGTCATTATTTCCTTTCACTTGCACGACCGAATGATGTGAACAATAATAAGAGTTTTCGTGCATTGGACTAAGTTGGAATCTGCAAGAAAACACAAAGGAGAAGACAAAGTAATATTGCTCTTTGACGGATAAACAGATATGCATGCGAGAGTCACTAAACATTGTAACCATGGTCTTCTACCTTGACCCAAAGAAAAAGAAAACTATTTCCACGGGAAAGCTCCCAACAAGCCAAAGAAGAATGAGAAATATTTTTAGGTTTTCTCAATCTAAACAAACACACGAGAAGAAAGCAAGAAAAAGAAATAAACTAGCATGGATGATACAGTGGCAAATTGTGAATACCGACTAACAAAGTGAAAGTGTGAGCAAGAATATAAATTCGGTGAGAAACACGTACTCCCCCAAGCTTAGGCTTTTGGCCTAAGTTGGTCTACTCCCAAGGAGGGAAGTAACCATCTACGGGGTACTCCGGAGTGTACTGAGGGTGCCACTTTTCTCAACGGGGATGTGCATATCCCCAACAAGTAAATCATACTTTGCCTTGACAATAGGTATAGGGCATTCAAAGGTCTAAATAAGAATTGATGAAGTTCTTTCAATAGCATTGATGCAATGTAATCGATATTGTTTCTTCGGAAAGTGCATCGTATGCACATTACCATTGACATGGAAAGTGACATTGCCTTTGTTGCAATCAATAACAGCCCCTGCAGTGTTTACAAAGGGTCTTCCAAGGATGACCGCCATGGCATCATCCTCGGGAATATCTAGAATAACAAAGTTCGTTAAGATAGTAACGTTAGCAACCACAACAGGCACATCCTCGCAAATGCCGATAGGGAAAGTACTTGATTTGTCGGCCACTTGCAAGGAGATTTCAGTGGGTGTCAACTTATCCAATTCAATTCTACGATAAAGAGAGAGAGGCATAACACTAACACCGGCTCCAAGATCGCATAAAGCAGTTCTAACATAGTTGCCTTTAATGGAGCAAGATATAGTGGGCACTTCGGGATCACCTAGTTTCTTAGGGGTTCCACCCTTGAAGGTGTAATTGGCAAGCATGGTGGAAATCTCAACCCCAGGTATCCTCCTCTTATTAGTCACAATATCCTTCATGTACCTAGCATAAGGAGACATTTTGAGCATATCTGTCAAACGCATTTGCAGAAAGACAGGTCTAATCATTTCAAAAAATTTCTCAAAATCTTCATCATCCTTTTTCTTGGATGGTTTGGGAGGAAAGGGCATGGGTTTCTGAACCCATGGTTCCCTTTCTTTACCATGCTTCCTAGCAATGAATTCGTTCTTATCGTATCTCATATTATTAGGTTGTGGGTTATCAAGATCAACTGGTTCAATTTCCAAATCCTTATCATTGCTAGGTTGAGCATCAACAAGAACACCACTATCGATATTATCATTAGGCTCATGTTCATCACCAGATTGTGTTTCGGCATCAGAAACAGAGACATCGTTTGGATTCTCGGGGGTAACAGCAACAGGGTTGCTAGCATGCAAGTTCCTATCATCTTTCTTTTTCTTCCTATGATGACTAGGTGCATCAGGGCTAACTCCTTGAGAATCTTGTTCAATTCTCTTAGGAAGACCCTCAGGATACAAAGGTTCCTGGGTCATTCTACCGCCTCTAGTGACGACTCTAACAGAATTGTCATTCAACTCATTGAGCAAGTCATTTTGAGCCTTAAGTACTTGTTCTAACTGAGTGGTGACCATAGAGGCATGTTTACTCAAAAGCTTATGATCATTGACATTTCTATCTACACAAGCACTTAAATCACTAAGCATACGAGCATTCTGTTCCAATTGTCTGCTAACATAATCATTGAAACTTTGTTTTTTGGCAACAAAATTATCAAATTCATCCAGGCATAAGCTAGCAGGTTTATCAAAAGGAATATCACTCTCATTGAACCTACGAAGAGAATTTTCCTCTACTACCCGTGTCGGGTTATCAAGACCATGGATCTCTTCGATAGGTGGTAGAATTTTGACATCTTCAGATTTAATGCCTTTCTCTTTCATAAATTTCTTAGCTTCTTGCATATCTTCAGGACTGAGAAATAGGATACCTCTTTTCTTCGGAGTTGGCTTCGGAGGTGGTTCGGGAATAGTCCAAGCATTCTCATTGCACAAGATATTATTCAATAAAACTCAGCTTGTTCCACAGTTTGTTTCCTTAAAACACAACCAGCAAAACTATCTAGGTGGACCCTAGAAGTATCGGTTAATCCATTATAGAAGATATCAAGTATTTCATTCTTTTCAAGAGGGTGATCACGCAAAGCATTCGGTTGCTGGACGAGCCTCCCCCAAGCTTGTGGGACACTCTCTTCTTCAACTTGCACAAAGTTGTATATTTCCTGCAAGGCAGCTTGTTTCTTATGGGCAGGAAAATATTTCTCAGAGAAGTAGTAGATCATATCCCGGGGACTATGCACACAACCAGGAGCAAGAGAAGTGAACCAAGACTTAGCATCATCCTTTAGCGAGAAAGGAAACAACTTAAGGATATAGTAGTGGCGGATCTTTTCCTCACCCGTGAATAGGGTGGCTTTATCATGCAGCTTAGTATGATGTGCTACAACCGTTTCAGACTCATAACCATGAAAAGAATAAGATTCGACCAGAGTGATTAACCCAGGGTCGACAGAGAATTCATAATCCTTATCGGTCACAAAGATAGGCAAAGCAGCAAACTTCGGGTCGTATTTCATCCTAGCGTTCAAAGATTTTTCTTTCCACTTACGCAGTAATTTCTCAAGATCATAGCTATCCTTACAAGCAAGGAAGTCCTCAGCTATCTCTCCCTCCATAACATAACCCTCAGGTATATCAGGCAATTCATATCTAGGAGAGCTAGTTCTAACAGGTGAAATAGCAGGTTCTACTTCAATAATCTCAGCAGTTTTAGAAGTATCATCACATTTAGCAGCAACTCTAGCAATTTGTGCATCTAGAAATCCACCTAGTGGCAAAGCAGTATCAAGCAAAGGATCATCACAAGCATCATGGATAGCACAAGTAGCATCATCAAGCACATGCGACACATCAAAATTTCTAGAAGGAGCTGGTGTCACAAAATTACTCATAACTGAAGGTGAATCAAGTGCAGAGCTCGATGGCGGTTCCTTACCTGTCCTCGTAGTTGAGGGCAAGCCTTTAGTTTTTGGATCTCTCGGATTCCTCATAGTGATCAGCAGACGTAAATCCCAAGTGACTCAGAGAATAGTCTTGATAACCCACAAGTATAGGGGATCGCAACAGTTTTCGAGGGTAGAGTATTCAACCCAAATTTGTTGATTCGACACAAGGGGAAGCAAAAGAATATTCTCGAGTATTAGCAATTGAGTTGTCAATTCAACCACACCTGAAAGACTTAGTATCTGCAGCAAAGTATCAGTAGCAAAGTAGTGTGATAGCAACATTAGCAACGGTAACAGTAGCAGCAGTGACACCAGTAGCAGTAACAGTAGCAGCAGTGACAACAGTAGCGGTAATAGTAGCAGCAGTGACAGTAGTAGCAGCAAAGTAACGTAGCAAGGACTAGTAGGAAACACTCGTAGGCATTGGATCGGTGATAGATAATTATGCTGGATGACATTCATCATGCAATAGTTATAACAGTTGTAACTAGCTCCAGTTCGTCAATGTAATGTTGGCATGTATTCCGTATATAGTCATACGTGCTTAGGGAATAGAACTTGCATGACATCTATTGTCCATCCCTCCCGTGGCAACGGGGTCCTAATGGAAACTACGGGATATTAAGGTTCTCCTTTTAATAGAGAACCGGAACAACGCATTAGCACTTAGTGAATACATGAACTCCTCATACTATGGTCATCTTTGGGAGTGGTTCCGGCTATTGTCACTCCGGGGTTGCCGGGTCATAACACATAGTAGGTGACTACAACTTGCAAGATAGGATCAAGAACACACATATATTCACGAGAACATAATAGGTTCAGATCTAAAATCATGGCACTCGGGCCCTAGTGACAAGCATTATGCATGTCAAAGTAGTAGCAACATCCATCTCAGGACATAGTGGATACTAGGGATCAATCCCCATCAAAACTAACTTGATGACATGATAGATCTCATCCAACCCATCACCATCCAGCAAGCCTATGATGAGATAACTCATGAACGATGAAGAGCATCATGGAATTGGCGATGAAGGATGGTTGGTGATGACGATGGCGACGATCTCCCCTCTCGAGAGCCCAGAACGGACACCAGATCTGCCCTCCAGAGGAAGAACAGGTGGTGGCGGCACCTCCTTATCGTAAAACATGATGAACTCTTCCCCTTGATTTTTTTCCGGACGAAAGGGACTAAATAGAGATAAAGTTGGAGGCTGCGGAGCCCTGAGGGCGCCACAAGCCTGCTAAGCGCAGCTAGGGGGCGCCTCCTCGGCTTGTGGGCTCCTCGCTCCACTCCTCCGGTTGATTCTTGCGCTAGTATTTTTTATATATTCCACAAAAAATCCTCGTAAATTTCTAGGTCATTTCGAGAACTTTTATTTCTGCGCAAAAACAACACCATGGCAATTCTGCTGAAAACAATGTTAGTCTGAGTTAGTTCCATTCAAATCATGCAAATTAGAGTCCAAAACAAGGGCAAAAGAGTTTGGAAATGTAGATTCCTTGTTCTAAGTTGTAGCACGGGTTTGGATAAGGGTTATTTAATTATGCAGTAATAGCACCTCTGGCTTGGCCGGCTATATGATCACCTCCCACTATGAGCACCTCGAATTATAATTAGTGCATAATATATATATATATATATATATATATATATTACATCATTTTACCGATAATAGTGTTCAATACATATACGAAATAGGTACACACAAATTATGATCGTTTGTTAATTAGCGTGTGGGGGATGATACTTGAGACTAATCTTCTTCTTTCCTCTTTTTTCATTGTTTAATCAAGTATCCTATCGTCATAACTTCTCCTTTTCCATCGAGTATGATCTTTATTAGGGAATGTTGTCCTTCTTCCTCTTTTGATGTATGGTTCATCGTCATCATCATCTTCCCTCATCGGGGCACTATACTAGTCATAGTCTTCCTCGTTGGCGACTCCATCCATTTCGACGATGCTCCTTTTGCCTCTCCTCATGACAACCTGGTTGGAATTGATAGGGTATTCTATGAATAAGCCCTGTGTCACATGCCTAGCGTGAACCCATGGTTCTTTTTCGGTGATGCGTTCATGGTGGGGCTATTGGCATCGGGTATACACATTGTAGTGAATAGTCGGTTTTCTCTTTGTACATTCTTAGCCCATCTGACACGAAACATCATCGTGCCATGCAATCCAGAGTATTCAAGCTCGCAAATCTCTTCGAACCTTCCATAATATCTTTCAGTTACATCGCTGGCAATGGCTTCCATCATCACCGGTGAGTTTTGGTATTCAATGTTCATATCTTGGACCTCCATCTCGAACATGTATCCGTCAATATCGTATTCCTCTTATGTCGCAAGGTTGACCACTGGTCCATGTGCTAAGGCATATACCAAATTTACTTCTCGACAACCCTCTTCTAGGGGATTAGCCACAACTTGTTGTTTTAACCAACACAAGAATGTGGAGTTGTGCGCTCTAATACCTTCAATGTCCGTCATATGCATCCCACGGTAATGGTAGTTCTTTGCGATGGTCCCTATGTGCAATGCCACAAAAGGATCTACCATGTTTAGGTGTTGCAGCACTACTAAGTTAGCTATGTCAAAGTCGTCCTGTCTGCCCGAGTGGTGCACATTCAATTCCCTCTGGCCGTTGGTGTGACCTTCTCCTTTCAGCCTTCGACGATGCTTGTTGACGGGCAAACCAGCAACAGGTTCTCCGATGCCTAGATAATTCTCACAGAAGGAGATGCACTCTTGGGTCAGATAGCCCTGCGCGATGCTTCCATCTAGATAGGACATGTTACTAATGAATCCTTTGATGACCCCATTCATCCTCTTGAAGGACATCATGCTGTGTAGGAATGTTGGCCCTAGGTCTATCATGTCGTCCACGATGTTGACACATAGGTGCACCATGAAGTCGAAGAACATGGGCTGAAAGTACTTCTCTAGCTCATTTAGTATGACAATAATCTCTTCCTGTAGCATTTTCAGTTGGTTGACACCGATCAACTTTCGAGAGATAGTGTCGAAAGAGTGACATAGATGAGTAAGCGTACCAAAGCCGTGTGTGTCAAAAATCCCTCTAAGTATAACTGGGAGTAACTAGGTCATCATCATGTGACAGTCGTGAGACTTCATCCTGCTGAACATTTTTTCTTTGTGTCCAGATATCTTCTTATCTTCCTAAGTTATCCGGAACTAACATTGATCCCAGCAAGGCACTTGAAGAATTGACCAACCTCCTTCGGATCTATGGTGAAGCAAGAGGGGGGGGTAATACTCTTCTCCCTTCTATTTTGCTTTTTTGACCCTATCTTTTGTCTCCATCTCTATCTCCATCTCCTTCGATGAATTTTTGACGGGCATGTGGAGACCTTTCCTGATATCCAAAAATTCCAAGTCTTTTTTTGCCTTCGGCCCATACTTGGTCTTCTCCTGCATGTTCATCAATGTTCCAAGAAAACTCCCGAGGATATTCTTTGCGATATGCATTTCATTAAGGCTATGATGCGTGTCTAGTTTAGGCCAGTACTCCAAGTCCCAGAAAGCTAACCTCGTTTTCCCTACCTTCAATAGCGGCTATGATGCATTTTTTTCATCTTTCCCGGCGAGGGGCACTCCTCCCACTTCTTCAACTACTTATCAATTTTGATGCCACTTTGCTTACATGGAGGTCCTCGATGCTCGAACTTACCATTGCATAGATCTACATGCCTTCACCAGGGTCCTCCTTCTCGAGCTATCTTCGAGGCCCCATGTACACGATTGTTAAAGACCCGCCAGATTTTGATAGCTTCTCAGGCATTGTATCATCCATGCACCTGGTGCATCTGCAATATCCATGGCACATGTGGCCCGCTACATATCCGTGACCAAGATAGTCGTGCACCGTCATGGTCAACATGACTCTCATGTTAAAATACTCTCATGTGCTGGTGTTGGTGCACTAAGTACTGGGGTCCCTAGTGCCCCTGACTTGTGCACGGGCGCAAAGAGCCCCTGCCGGCAGGGCATGGCTGGACCTTGCGGGGAAGATAACCAAGGTCACGCCCATTTGGTGGGCGTGATGAGCTCACCAAGTACAAGACCTTGGTAAGACTCCCTTTTCGGGATGACAATCGACGCCCCCGGCAAGCTTCCTTGCTGGGACGAAGACCCAAGGCCCCGGGAAGCTCCCTTGCCGGGATGACAGGGTTAGACACTGGAGGGCAACCTCCCTTGCCACGGTGCCACCGCCCCCCATGTTCCAGCGCATTCCGCATGCGCCAGCACAGCGTCCAGGTGTCGAAACGCCTGGATACGTGTCTTCACCACCACATTGCTGACAAGGACAAGACGTGCATTTAATGCACCTCACAGCGGTAGATGGATAAGCACCGCTCTAGGTTCAATGTAACTTCTCGTGAACCTACAACCGAGAATTGTAGGTGACCCCTTTGCCTATAAAAGGAGGGCCTTAGCTCATTCACAAGGGGTTAGACTCTTTGGACATTGGCCCAGAAGAAGGTTATCAACGGTCGCTGTAACAATCAACAACAAAACGCTTAATACGACCAGACACGTAGGACGTAGAGTTTTACGCGTAAGCGGACCGAACCTGGGTAAAAGGGCTTGCCGGTTGCTGATCGTTAGTTCTGCTCTTGACGTCACCTTTCTCGCCCTACGATCACAATGGTTTCATGTTGATTCCTATAGGTGTAGACCTAGCCTCGCAGATAGCTGGCGTCCCATGTCTTGGCCGGCTTTGTGCATAACGTGTCCAGCTCCTCTTTCTGTAACTCATGCACTTCTATGGGGGAGTTGTACATCCATACAAACACGATCCATGTGCTATGGTTGCTGCTCTGTTTGCCAAATGGATTCATGCCATCTGTACCAGCACCAAGCATGATGTGCCTCGGATCATCTGGAATATATTTATATTCAACATTTTATGTTCCCAAATGACTAGCATCCGCGATGTGTCTCAACTTAGGATCATCACGATCGTCGGGCTTCACCATATCCCCATGCCATCGAATTAGCTTTGCTTCCCTAGGATCTACAATATACCGTTGTAGACGGGTAGTGATGGGAAAGTACCATGCGACTTTCTGTGGAGCCTTCTTTCCGGACTTCTTATATTGTGAAGCATTGCACTTTGTGCAGATGGTCTTTTTTGCATGCTCGTTCCGATATACGATGCAATAATCTATGCATGCATAGTATCTAATGTGCATCGGATTAAGAGGGCACACAACCTTCCCGCAGGAAGGACCTTCTTTAGATACATAAAAAGGTCATACAGGCTTCTGTTATCCATTTGTTTTTCGCCTTCGTCTTCAGTAGTTCTAGTGTGAAACTCAAGCGGGTCTCCTCGAGATCTCAACAAACATACAATGGAGTCTTTGAGTCTAGCTCCAGTTGCGCCAACATAGCCTCCTCTCCAGAAGCAGCTCTGTCGCTAGTCGTCCTCTTGCGAAGCAGTTCTCGAACATGCGGACCCCACATGGCTGAACTTATTATGGACGAAGACTATGGTGTGTCCGTGTCTTCTCTGTCACGTTCGGCCTCTTATCCGCCAGGTCTCGCCTCTTCTGTGCCATGTACGGCACCATTTCTGATATCGTCTTCTCCGGGCCCATTTTTGTTCATCTCTTCGTTTGGGCCCATGTCGTTATTACCTACCTCGTCGACGTCCTCATCATCATCATAATCACTTATCCATAGAGTATGTCCATCCATGAAACCATGCATGAGCAGGTGCGCCTTAAATTTCCATCCTTAAAAGGGGTTGAGCCATAGTCTACCTTAGCATTTATGCTACATACATAAAACCTACTTACATTTGTTTTCATACATGTCGTCCACCACAAATTGCGAGTATCTTTCCACCTTCCTTCTATTGACCTTTATGATTGCCCTTACGAGCCAAAAAATTTTAACCACGTACGCATGCATGCACAAAATTCATAGATTTTTTTTACATGACCTTCCCTAAACATAGGACATGTCAAGTTTTCCCAAGATTCGCCATGATAGAAATGAATAGACATTTCGGCAAAACATAGGAAAATCATGTCATGCATATTTCGACAAATACATAATATAGGAAACTCACACATGCCACACACAAAATCACATAGTTTGGTCCTATCATGGGCGCACATAAACACATACACATATTTCCATTCTTGCAAGTTATCTCTTATTTTTCCTCACCTATCTCTCGGGAGAGATGATAGGGGGGAGGGCTAGGGACAGAGAGAGAAAAAGCTGGCTAGCGGAGAGCTAAAATATTAAAGAGAGTGGCTATTAGGTCATTAATTAATGGAGGTGGTGGTGGAGGGCAACAAAAGAGATGATAGAGGGGAGGGCGGGTATTAATGGAGGTGATGGAGGGGAAAATAAGAGAGAGGGAGGACCTAGAGCATTGGAGGAAGAAGAAGGGGGGGTGGGGAAGATGGAAGGGAGAAGAAGAGGAGGGGAAAAGATGGTAGATATTTTGTGGCTGGTGACCATAGTAAATGCGTTGGTAGGAAAATGTGTGCTACTACTATATAAACTAGCAGTAGCGTCGCCTCCTACCACATGCTGCTATTAAATGGGGCCCACCAGCGTAACCGTAGGAAATTAGCAGTAGCACCATTTAGGTGAAACGTGCTACTGCTAGTGTAACTAGCAGTAGCACTTCTCGTAGACAAGCACTGCTTATAAGTGGGACCCACAAGCTTACCCATAGAAACTTTTTTTTAGCGCCCATCGAAGGAAACGTGCTATGCAGACACTAGTAGAAGTAGCGCTTTTCTGTGGGAGCACTTCTTATTTATGCTGACCCCGGGGTACCATTTGGCCCACTTAGCTGTAGAGTGCTTCGGGCAACCACGAGTTGCCGCTAAATAGTACCAATAGCGCCTTTCTTATTGTGCGCTACTAGTACTTGGTCGTAGTGCGTGGCCCATAACACGTGCTATTACTAACATTCTACATATAACCTTTTTACCTAGTAGTGGGGGCCGTACAACCACCACCTCCATGTTACCCTAACATATGTATGGAGGTGATGTGTGATGTTTTGAATACACAATGCACAACTTTAATGTGGCACTTTCGCAAACTAGAAAATCCCCCATGGAGGTTCACAATGTGTACACTTGTAGCCGGTGGAGCACACACATGTACATATGCGCTCAAACTTTTGTCCAAAATTAAACCATGATGTATAGTGAAACACGAACTAAGATTAATCCACCTTCGATCAAAATCCCTTGCCGCACCATTCAAAGTGATAGACTACGCCGGGCAACAAATGGGTCTCTCGGTGGTAACCGCATGAGGGAGTTCATGCGGACCACCCCCACATGCATGATACACAAACATATGCATGAAAAAGGTCATGAGATGCTTTAAATACCTAATGCACTAGTTTTGATGTGGCACATGCCTCACTAACCACACAAGCCCACATGGTGGCATGCAGCGCCGTGTAGTGTGCCGGACCTCCACCCATCCAACACATCAGCAGCAATTCGAGGCTTGCATGTCAAACATTTTCTGTAGTTCACATGTGAAAATAGGAGTGCCGTGGTAAAATTTGAATTTTTTAGAGAACATTAAGACATTTTTATGCATTAAATTGATTCATTAGGGATTTAATTTGAAAGTATCAAATTTTAACTATGTGCACGCACGGTTGTGCGCCCAAATGGATAAGAAGAGAAATTTTTGGTTCTTGGTTGCTGATTTACTCCACATGCAAGGAAAGGTAATAAATTTCAAATATCTCGACCTCATGGATCGTCCGCAAACATTGGAGTCTTGGTTTCAAAATTCCAGCTAATCCCCACCTAAGATAGAATTAATCAAACATTGACATGATTTCATGATATGAAACTAATAGGTCGTGGTATATAAATCGTGCAATTTCAGACAAGTTTTCATCTAAGCTTCTTGCAAACGAGGGCTTATTAATAGATGCAACTTAGAACTCTCACGTTAACATCATATCCGGTTTATTAATATAAATTGTTAGTGTTAAAGCAAGAATGTACATGTCGTATCTTGGGTCAAGTAATAATAAAGCGGTATAATTAATCTTAAAAAAACAATACATGCCCCATGATCCATGCAAGCACATATGATTTGAAAGGACGCATGGTTGCAGGTCACCACATAGGCTGACCTACCTAGAGCAAGAGTCCGAGTTATATAAAAACAAAAACAACAAGACAAACATCGAACACACTGTCTCCTTGAACCATAACACAGACTTGAATTCGCATAGGGATACACGAGGCATCCTACCATATGGGTGTTTAGACTCAGTTCTCGTGCTTGGCTTCATGTCTTGGTGATAAGGACGTTTAGTCATTTGGGTATTCCTCAGGTGTCTCTATGTCTCTTGTAGTTGTCCAATGAAACAATATGGGTTGAACAAGAAGTATCTTCGATAATCTCTCATATGGTGAGATGACGGGGCGAAGGTGGTTCCACGTGGCTGCCATTGTCTAGGTCATTTGTCGTTTTCATAATGATGACAAAACCTCTTGTCTACTAAGGCGTCGAGGGATCCAGGTTGGGAATACTTTATGCAAAACCATTAACAAGGCATGGTAGAGGTCGAACACATCGCTTATCTTGAGAACAAAATTGACACCAGGAGTGGGGGATGAAGAGAACTATTTTCCTTCTCACTATCGTGAGGCAGACCAATTGGTGACATTCACATCCACCGATGGTTGTTGATATAATGACGTTAAAGATAGGGTCAGTCTACTACCAATGTATATCATGATTTTGCATATCTTACACCCCGAGCATCATAGGCCTAAGATGCATAATCCTGGGGATGTGTCAAGAGTGTAAAAACTTTTCGAGTCTTATTGTACTCATACCTTGAGAAGGTATCTCCTATTGGTGTCCCCTTGTCCTGGTGTCGCCAACCTTGTGTCAAAAAGATGTGGTTGAATTTCTAGCAATGTGGCTTCATTCCAGGTTACCCACGAGGAATAGAAGCAATCTAATAGTCAAGGGCATAAGGGTACTAGCGACTGTTTACAAAGTTTTGAAAAGGCGGATGAGGGGCCGCACGCTACTGCTAGGGCGCTACAACTAAATTTTATCAGTAGCACGTGATTTACCCCGCGCTACTTCTAGGTGTGATAGCAGTACAGTGGGTTGTAGACGCGCTACAGCTCAATAGCAGTAGCGCCTACATTATTCCCGTGATACTACTATTAATTTCAAAAAAATCTCGATCCCGTGCATGCCGTCAATGGCTGATTCGAACCACAGACGCAGGGGTTGTTGGCGGCATGGACTAGCAGCGATACACCAGATCTGACGGCGGCTGCTGGATAGGGCCGAGATCCAGGGCAGAGCAAGGCGGCGGTGTGGGGCTACTCTTCGCGACCTAGGTAAAGAGCTCCTGGTCATCCATGGTGATGACCTACAGAAGCATGGACATGGGAAGGTGAGTTAAACCGGAGGAAGAGATAGATAAGGAGAAACGAGGTGGAGGGGAAGGGGATGGAGGGAGCATAGGCGTTGGTCGTTGGTGGTGAGGTGCTCAAGTGTGGTGGCATGGAGACGCGGGGGAAGACTGACGAGCTCCTGGACGTCGGCGACGCGAGGCAACTTCCTCTTTCGACAGCACGAAGGAGGAGGCGCGAATGGGGATGAGCCCTGTGAGAGAGTCTATGGAGAGAGGGGGACCGGGGGAGAGTGAAATGAGAGAGGAGGGATTTTGGGGAGGAGATGGGGCTTTTATACCCCGCGCAATGAAGACCACTTATAGTAGCGTGGGTTTATACCCCATGCTACTACTATCAACTTAGCAGTAGCATGGATTTTATTTCCCACACTACTAGTATGGCTTGTCCTGGTGGGCACAGTGAAGACCTCTTAGTAGTAGTATGGGTTTATAGCCCGCTCTACTACAATCAACTTAGCAGTAGCGCGGGTTTTATACTCCATGCTACTATTATGGCTTGCCCCAGGGGCACAATGAAGACTAATTAGTAGTAGAGTGGGTTTATACCTTGTGCTACTACTATCAACTTAGCAGTAGCGCAGGTTTATACCCCACTCTACTAGTATGGCTTGTCCCGGGGGGCACATTGAAGACCACTTCGTAGTAGCGTAGGTTTATACCCCACGCTACAACTATCAACTTAGCAGTACCATGGGTTTTATACCCCACACTACTACTAATTAGGAGCAGCGTGGCCCATATTCCCACGCTACTTCTAAGAATCTATCTATAAGGTATTTTCTAGTAGTGTGAGTTTAAACATGAGTAATTGTTAGGGTCAAATGAATTTTCTCACAAAATTTGATCTCATTTGGAGAATGTGGCAGCAAATTTGGATAGATCTAGCTAAATCGCACTTTTCTCATTCATGCACCACTTGGTTTAGATGCATGATTAGAGTATAAGAATATGTTCAGCAAATTTGAGCTCACTTCATGACACTTGGCAATGCAAATTTGTTCAAATTTGAATCTGGACGGAGATGGTTTTATGACACCTTTGTGAACCAAAATTACTTGGATTGAGAAGAAACTTGGCAAGATCATCACACCACGCATATGTGACTGGCTGGTATTTTACTTGATTTATTCCATAATATTTCTTATCGAAATATTTCAAATACTTGAAATATCCTTAAAGAGTTTTGTAGGTTGTTTCCAATATTTTTAACATGACCATGTGTAGGAACTCATATATAGGGAAAATATATGTGAATTGAGTTTCCCTAAATTTTCTCAAATATTTTGGACACATTAAAATATGTTTTCCCAATAAAATACCATTTCTCCCCTCAAAAATGTATTGAAGTAAAATACAAAATGTATTTTAAATTAATATTTTTGTGGAATTGGGAAGTCTTATAGCTAATAGGTTCCATATAAAATCTTTGGTATCAAATTTAACCTTAATTTGAGGACTTGTAGTTCAAATCTCAATTCAGGGATTTTTAAAAACCTAAGTTGAATATATGATTTTTAGCCAAACTATTTTTGTATAAAAAAAGTTTTGTAACCAATACACATTGCATGATCATTCGGCATAGATTTAGATCAAGGATACGAGCTTTGGGAGTAGGAGGATTTTTATAAATTAAGGCAAAAACAAGCAAGCTAGCAAATATAAATCAATCCAAACATGTCATGGACACAAAATGTTTTTGTTGGTCCAAATTTCTAAGCTTTATTAACTAAGTAATGTGATGCAAAACACAAATTGTGATAGCGCTACTTCTCCCTTTGCGTGACAACACTCGTGATGGAGATGGGGATCAAGTATATGCTCTCGCATGGCGCTAGGGTTAGAGAGGGTTAGGTGGGCCTTAGTTTGTGCCTATTGGTTGGGCCTCCTCCCTCCCTCCCTTCTCAATTATTTTAAAATTTAGAAATAGCAAAGCAAAACAAAGAGAGAAAATGAAAGGATTTGAGGAGGGCTTTGGGCATGGCGTCAATTTTCTTCGACTCACAAAAATGACCTTGACCGAAGAAAAATAGAAGTGGGCGTGAGTGTGAAGTTGAATTCAAGCCCATTTAAATTAAATTTAAATGTGTTTGAATAGGAAGCGTGTATTTGAAAGGTCCAACAATTTTTGATATTTAGGTGGAGCTTGGAAAAAAGAATTAAGGGCAAAGTTGGGGGTCCATACTTGAAGTTAAAAAGGCATGTGATTTATTTTGCAAGTGTGTTATGGTTAAGTCCATATAAATGGAATATATTAGTACAACTCGCTAGACTATTGGGAGGATATGATACAAAGAGAAATCAACAAGTGAATTCCTTCAATCTGCTTAGATCATAAGATCTATGCAATTTATTTATTTGAGTTGCAAAATTTAATGACACGATGACATGACGAAATGATGTAATGCTAAAATAACATACACTACAAGAAATATGCTCATACATGACGTTTTTTAAGATGTCGTTGATGAATTCGTCATAAATCTATGACGATTTCATCCGAGATCATCGTAAACCGTTTGAGGGGATCAAATCTACATATAAATTATGACGATGTGAGTCAAAAACGTTGTAACCACATAAGATGAGATCGTCATAACTTTTACGACGATTATAAAAATGTCGTAACATGTTCTAACTATGTTGACATGTTACTCGTGGGTCCATTCTATCCTACATCATCCTAGTTTGTGAAGCAACCTACTATTCTATCATTCTAAAAATTCTCGAAAAATGCTCATAAAAATACTTTGGATCATATATTCCTCAAATATGTGAAAACCCTTCCTTCCATAGTTCAAAAATAATTCCGCAATATTCATCTTCCTATTCTGTTCAAAATAGCACTTTGTGAAGGAATTGCTATTTATATTTCTTTGATCACCCTCATCTTTACCTAACAATAAAGAGGCTATCTTTTCCGGCAGAAAACCCACCGAGGTGATTTTACAAAAAAACCATTACTGTTTATGACATTAAACTCGTAGTATATATTAAATATTTTTTTAAATACTCATATATCTTTTAAACGGTAACTCCAAATTTAACATATTATACATGGAATTTGATTAGAAAAATATGTAGAATTTAAATATGATATTATTTTATCTGTTAAACGTTTAATAAAAATACTATCTAGGGTGCAATCTTAATAAATAAGTCATTATTCGTCTTTCTTTCATACCGGTACTCATCCGGGTTGGGAATGAACACGTCAACAAAATCAGGATTAGAGATGAAACTGAAGGTCACTTGACTGATTCTGTGTACGTATTAAATTTACATGCAAGCCGTGTTAAAATAGAAGACCTGTGAAATTTTGAACTGCATTTTTGTAGGATAAGACCATCTTTATTTGTATCGTAACTATAAATTCTCAAATTATAGACATTTCTTATAAATTAAGAGCGTGTGCCGTGTGGTATTTCTTTCTCCCGTTGCAATGCATGGGCCCTTTTGGTAGTAGAACTAAAGCTGTTTAATACTGAAATAAAACAGAAACAAATAATAAAAAGAGAGAAAGAAACCCCCATTGACCCAAACTGGGCCGGCCCAGCCAGCCCACCTAATCGACGGTGTTTAACCCCCATCTAACCCTAAATCCACCCACAGCCTCACCCCACGCCGCCACCCCATCCACGAGGGGAAATCTCTCTCTCCCACGCTCTCTCCCCTCATGCACCGCGCGTCGCCCATGCCTCACCACCCTCTCCCAGCCCTCCGCCGCCTCCTCCTCTCCTCGCCGCTCGCCTCCTCCCGCACCCGCCGCCTCCTCGCCCACGCCATGGAGTCCTCCTCCACCGTCGCCGCTGCCGCGCGCCACACAGAAGGTGGCGTGGCGGAGGGGGAGTACGAGAAGAGGAGGAGGGTCACGCCCCCCTACTCCCTGCGTCCCCAGTCCGGCCGCCGCCGCCACCCACCTTCGCCTCCTGCAACCATGCCGCCGCCTCACCGCCTGCACTCGCTCAGTTCCGCTCGTGCTTAGTTCTCGGCGCCCGCGACGGGCCGGCGGCCACCCCTCAGCCGTTGTCATCCACCGGATGCCCCGACACGGGTATCCTTCCGACGGCGGAGAGACACACGGTCGCCTAACCCGTGGTAGTTGCCGCGGCGTATCCGCTTTCTTGGTCCAACCGAGATCGGCGGTCCGGGCGGCGAGTTCCCACCGATCTGCAGCGATCCTGGTCTGGGATTCGAAGCTCGTCCCACCGAACCCTGGTCGATCTCTACTTTTGAATGCATGTTATTGCTGTTGTTTTGCTGTGCCTTCCAGTTTTCCTTACGTAGAGATCGGTTATGTATTTGATTGACGTCCCTGTGAAGATAAAATTGAGGTCCAAAGACGATTGATGACTGGTTTTAGCCTCAAGCCGTCTTTGTCTTGCAGTTTTGTTGATCTGGTGGCTTGGAGCTAAAACCATTGTCTAGGGTCGTCGGTGATGGCCATATGAGCTATGAGATCTGAGGGACACCATCAATATGATCATGTAATTCGTCCTTTTCCTTTGATTTCTACTACGGTAAGCGTAATCCCTCCTTCTTCTTTGGTTTCTACTACTATTAGCCTAGTGTATTATTGCCCTGTTAAGTAGCTTTATTTAAATGTGGTATCTAGCTCAAGTAGCAGCATCCCAATGAAGAAAGAACTTATAGTACCAAAGATGAATGGTCGATTAGTTTTAGCTTCAAGCCATTTACTGTATTCTTTGTACCTGTGGTTTGTGGCTAAAACTAGAGTACTTTTAAGTTTGTATGTGATGGCACATAGCTATGAGATCCGAGGGATGTGACCATGTGAGCCATGTAGCTAATTTCAGCTTTGGTCATCCTTTTTTGCTCTGTTAGGTATTTTATAAATTCTGCTTTGGATGAATTTGATCTCCTCCAGTTTGACTTTCTGGTATAATGGAACATTTTATTTTCTTGTTAGCAGAGCTTACACTCTTTCTTTAAGTAAAACTTTTGAACGACAAGCAATTAGACCTCTAGCTAGCTAGCTAGTTCCATCAACTCACTCATTCAGTTCCTGTATATGTACGCCGATCTCGCTGCCCATCAACGTACGACAGCAACCGCCAGTGGCGGGCGAGCTCCTATATATGTCCATCAACCTCTAGGTAGCTAGCTAGTTCCATGAGCTCACTCATTTTCCCATCTCCCTGCTTCTTCATCTTGTTCATGGATGCAGAGACGCTCAACATCTTCCCCTCCCAGCCGATGCATGTGGAGCCATCACCAAAGGTACGTTACGTACTACACCACAACTCCATCCATCTCATCTCTCATGCATTTCTTGTTCAACAAGAGCTCATGATTAGTTTTCTTGCTTGCTATTTGGTGTGTTTAACATCCTTGTGTTGTGGTGATTGACACGCGCGCAGGGGGAGCTTGGTCTGGTCCTGTCGCCGGTGCCCGTGGGGTCCCAGATGCCGAGTGGCAGGTCGTCGCCGGACCACCATCACCACCACCAGCACCAGCAGGCAGCCGTCGTGGCCATGGAGGAGTTGGCAGCGGGGAGCAGGAGGCAGCAGTAGGATCACCACCTCCACCTGTAGCACCAGCAACAACAATCCGCCTTCGCCACCGCCGAGTCCGCAGGGGCCAGCAACAGGGATGTCAAGCCGCTGACAAAGGTGGGTCTGCACCACGATTCCTCAAACGTAAGGAAATCATTTGCTTTACAGGTTTTGTACAACTTGCCATTTTTTTTGATTTGTTAGTTCAATGAAGGGTCTGCACCAAACGTAAGGAAATTAAGTTGGGTCTGCACCACAATTTCTAATAGTTCAATGAAGGTTTGACATTGTTTAATCCTTTTAGTTGCTTCATCTGTAGTGAGTTCCAAGATATATTTGATGTGGACTGCGCCATAGCATCACTGAGAGGAGATTTGAAAGCGGAAAGAATTGACTCCATTCTGCCCGTTAGTTGGTACTACCATAATGAGCTTTGCTTGCATTTCTGAATTATATGCAGCCTGATAAGGATTCTCCGTGTTTATCTTGGAGAAAATAGATTCAGAAGATATCAATCAGATAACGATTTGTATTTCCATGTACATACTATTGTCGAATGGAATTCTTTGTACGCCCAATATATACTATTTTTTGGTTTCTTACTCACTGTCTATAAACCACTCGGAATTGTGGAGTACCTATAAGTGAACAAATGGTCATTTAAAAACTGTTGCATACCAGGATGTCAAGATCATACTTGTCCCTCATATACTGAATTTAGAAATCAAAATGTTAAAAAAAGTAAATTAATGCTATTGACCTCAGCTAGAACATGTTGCTGATGATTCAAAGATGGCCGTCGTGGCGCCTCGCTTGGTACCACCAAAGAAGGGCGGTCTCCCTGTTCCTGACTATGCTTTGCTTGTTTGAAACTCCCTGCAAAAATGATACAGGGAAATTAATTAGCGTGCATGTCTAGATGTTTACTTCCAACAAATTACTTGGAAATGTTGAAATAATGTATCTGTATCCCTACATGCTTGCACCTACATTTGACAAATTAGTAGCCGACTGTTGTCCTAGCTTGTTAGTTTATTGTTAGAAAAGAGTTCAATTTTGAAGTGGAACATAGCACAGTGGGATTATGTTTTCTACAGATTAAGGGGAATCCTGTTCTGTAGTCCTTGTCGATATAAAGCCAACAGTGAAAACAAATAATCAACTAGAGAAACGTTTGAGGCTACAAAAAAATTTAGTTTTGCAAATTCAGCTCTTGGTATGAATAGGATGATGTGACTCTTTGCATGGAAATGTAAAAGCTTTTCTACACCTACGTAATTTGCTTACATAAACTCACATATCTAGCCGCGCTGATTCGGTGCCTCGGTTGTGCAGAACACGCTGCAGGGATTGGCGGCCCGACACAAGGTCAGGAAGCGGGTCAAGCTAGATATCAGCGTGATAGAGAGGTCATAGACATTTATATCTTCCAAACTGACCATGCATCAGCTTGTCTTTGACTTGGAAGTTTGTATTTTTGTTCATGTTTAGTTTCCTTTAGCTAATGCTACCAGTACTACATATAGAATGAGCCAAATTCTAGCAAGAATAAATAGGAAGCATAATTATATCTAGCTCCCTCGCATGATCACTTGGCCATATATAATTTGAGACCATAATTTCTAGATTCTCTGTAATTTGTAAAAAAGCAACAATTTCTTGATTCGCACTAATTTGAGGCCATCTTGAATATCTCTGTTATGAATCTTTGTACTAAGTAGATAACTGTTGCGTTGGCCGTCTCTCAGTGTGATACTAGTAGACATAACTTAACATTCTACTCACATTTCACACTCGTGATTCTGAGAATGTCGCTGCAAAAACCTAAACAACACTTGCTCTGAATATGGTCAACAGACCTGAGAAGACAATACCAAACAACAATAAATCATACTAGCAGTTATCATGCACAGTACCTACATGTGGTCCAATTGTTTTGTAAATCATACTCTTATTATTTTTTACCTTGCAAACATTTGAATTTTAACGCATCCAGAACAGTGTATTTGAATTCCGTCACTGTAATCTGCAAACCTCTTACTGATTTTTGCTCTTGTTTACAGGGTTCCACCAATGTAGGTGGGGATACCATAACCTTTCAGTGGTCGAGGATGTCATGGAGAACTACCGGAGCACGGAGATACCCCTCGACGTGATCTGGAACTACGACGACCATATGGACGCAAGGAAGGACTTCACGCTCAGCCCGATGAACTACCCGCGCCCCAAGCTGCTGGCGTTCCTCGACATGTTGCAGTTCCTTGATATGTTTGTGTGGCTTGCTGGTTTGGTGTCATATAATGTGTTCGTACCATTTCATTAACATTTCAACTTCACCGTCGGTTCGAATGGAAGCCTATGATCATTTGGGAAATGGATCCCTGTTGATAGTCAGTAGTGAATCTCCTGTCAAGTATTTCGACAATAAGTTCATCCTGATCTATCATCTGGAATGCTTGTTAATATGATAGAGGGCCGAGTGCTCAGTAAGAACTTTGGTCCTGGTTCCATGATTTTGGAGATGGATGTCGTAGATGTATTCACAGCCCGTGCGCTGTGTGTATTCTGCTTTCTTTTCGATGTCGCTCTTTAGCTGGTCCATCAAACCTCTAGGTATGTTCCTGCTAACAAGGTGTGGTAGGCTGGGACATCTTATTTACTTGTTTTCCTTTTCGAATAAAATCTGGAATGCTCATTCACAGACAAAAGCATGTTGTACTGTGATACATAGTTCTGCCATTGTCATTACTCTTAGATGTGTTGCATGAGAGACCGGTTTGAAGGAATTCAGTCAGCACTGTCGAAACGCAAGAAGTCTTACTTGTGAATCCCACTAGCTGAACTACGGTTTCCAAGCCTAGTCAATGAACAGAAACTAGTTACTAACTAGGTTAACTGAACATCATTTTCAGAAGGGAGAAAAACATTAGAGAAGTAGATTGCAAATTGAGTGCTATAGTCACAGGAACTAACACAAAATGAAAACAGTAGTATATTCCATTAACAACATTCCTTACGTATAGCAGCAAAGGAAGCAACATTTAGTAACCTGTGTTTGGTTAACTTTATTTTTTTCCTAAATGGTCTACAGTTGACTCTGTAGATGTGAAATATTTGTACAGTATTTTCCATTGTCTCGATTGAATAGCATTCTGCCTCTATAAGTATTATTTCTAGCCTTAATTCTGGAACTTTGTGTGACTATAGGAATTCTTGATAGACTTATATACAGTATTTATCGACTTTTCCTACTTTTTCCTGAAGCTTCTGTGAAACTGAACATCAGACCCCTTCTTTTCTTCTAGAAAATGGAAGATGTGCCTCAGGCCTCTGTGTCATGGATGGACAATGTATATACTTTATTACCTCACCTTTATCTGTGTATCTGTAATGTGTATCCTATTATTATTTTTCCTATACACAGCATATGACATGTATATTGTTTGAATGAGTCATCATGCATTATTTAGCTATTCATGTATGCTTACCATCATTCAATAATCTGCAGCTTGTTTACCACTACTTATCGGAAACTGAGAATCATGAGAGGCTCTGATGCAGCTTGTTTTTATCCTTGATTAGTATCAATTGTTGTATTGTAGACTTAAAATTGTGTTCGTTCCTCTTTTACAGAAGCTCATGTGTGAAGTGTGAACCCAAGTGTGAAGCTGTGAAGTCTTACTCAGTTTAGAGTAACATATTGTAGCACATCTTTGTTGTATAGATTGTAATAATTTATTTAGTAGTATATTTGATCAATTTTATGTGTTCTTAGTTCTACTTGAAAATCATTCTTGGATTGAAAGTGGTCAAAAAGACAATATATTAGTATTAAATTTAGGTTGATTCTAAGTTTGTGTTGTCATTTGTATTGGATGAGATATATTTGTGCCTTCCTAATGTTACAGATCAAAATGTAAAAATCTTGAGGTCGAAAATTAGACAAAAATTTAAGATCAACATGACATGTTGGACCAGTACAAAATAAAATGGCCAAAAAAGAAAATCAATAGAAAGTACAAGGACACAAACCAAAATTCGAAAAAAATAAAATTAAAAGTGGTTATAAATAGGCTAAGGCCCAAAAAGAAGCCCAATAAGAAAAATCCCAAAAAAAAATTAGCCCATGTGATCAATTGAAATGGGTTGGCTGTCCAAAAAGAAGCCCAATAAGAAAAAAGCCCCAAAAAATAAAATCAGCCCATGTGATCAATTGAAATGGGTTGGGCTGATTTCAACCACGACGTTTTGATTTCGTCGTAATTTTGCCATGTAGGACTGGGTTTGATTGCCAACCACGATTTAGAATCGTCGTAAAGGTTACGACAAACCAGGAATCGTCGTAAAAGTTACGACGATTTTGATCAAAACGTCGGTGCTGTTCATTTTTGACGCTCCATTTTTGACGCTTGGTTTTTCGTCGTGAGATCGTCGTAAATAAAAAACGGCGACGATGTAGCGATGAAAAAATAGCATCGTGTATTAGCAAATTCCTTGTAGTGATATACCTAATGATATAATATTGGAAATAATGAAACTCGGGTTGTTACAACTCTCCCCCACTTACAAGAGACCTCCACTCGAGAACTTATACGGAGAACAATAAGATAAAGTGAAAGAGGTGAACTAAGTTTCTTCCTTGACAAACGAGTGAAATTAACAAATCTTGAAGGTTGCAACGAGATGAAAGAACAGAAGGGAAAGAAAGAGTTGAAACGAGATGGGCTAGGAATGAGAACGAAAGAATTTCGGCCACTATGTTTGAAAAGAGAGGCAAAACTTGATAAGATGAATAAATATTGAAAAGAGGCAAAACCTGATAAGATGAAAGAACTTCGGTTAACTAGATAAGTAAGGGAAGAACAACATCTTGACAAAACGAGATGATTGGATGAGGATACCAACAATATAATGCCTTTAGAACAAAATAAAAACAAATACAAGAACAACAAATAATATGACAACTTCTATGACACTTGAATTTTAAAAGTGTCCGGACAAAGAAGGATTGAACAGAGTTGTTGAAAAATCAACAACGAGAAGAATAGGCTTGTTGTGGGGTTATGGAAACCCTCTCAAAAATATGAGGTGAAAATCGGCCAAAGATGGAGTAATGGTTGCTTGCGACCAACAAGAGATGTGAAACTTCTTTCACCATGAGGATAAAAGAATACTTGTATCACTGATAAGCACCATAATAAAAATAATTCTTAGGAAAAGCTTTAGGTGGAATCAATACCAAGATAACTCCGAGAAAGAAATGATGGGTTTAAATATCTGATTCTTGACAAAAATTCGTTTATTGCTTCTCATGAACCTAGAATCATAAAACACCATCGAAAAAGATAATCGATAATGGCTTTCACCTTGATATGCAAGACAAGGAATACTTGAGCTCGAGATACCAGAATTTTGAAGAAAACTTCGAGAATGAACAAAATCCTTGACAAACAACCATGAAGAACCATTGGGAATAACTCCGAAAATGGAAGGATGATAGAAAACAACTGAAGGTTGCAAAAGGAACAAGATTGAGCCCTTGCCATGATTTGTATGAAGCTTCACGATGAGATACTTGAGAAACCTTGGACATCCGGGAAACAAAGATGATCAACTTATAACCGAGAATTTTATATCATGAAAAACTCCAGAAGAGGGAATTTATCATCTCAAGGAAGGAAGAATAACAATTATGTTATGATTATCCTTGATCAAGTTAAATTGATGTAAAGACATCTATTTGGCATAATACTTATTCTTCTTCAAAAGATTGAAGAAAGATAACACGTATTTGAAGAAGCCTTCAATGAAACACCACTACACTAGTAAGGATTGAAACAGGCGAGAATGATTTAAATGAATTGGGATATATGAGAACAAAGAGATCATGATCCGCCTAGGAACAGTCTTAATAAAATTAGCGAAAGAATTTGAGGAAGAACGATGAAATGATGGAATGAACAGATATACATGAGAAGGAAGATGAATCTTCGACACATCATCAGAAGAATTTCAAGGACGAAGGAAGACACCTCAAATGAGAAGAATATGAGAAGGAAAGCTGAAAGCTGAGAAGGAAAGCTGAAAGCTGAGAACGAAGATTTTTTCTGAAATGCTGGATCTCTGGATAATCGAAAATGAATAGTCTTCTCGTGATCGTATTTTTTTTGAAAGAATGGCATCATGCTTGGATCACAAACATTCTTGAGAATGGACAAAGATCTAAGAGATACTCTTCTTCGGTCTTCAACGCAGAGAATGATGGCGAGTAACAACACCAATATTGTTGAGACCCACCAGAACAAAGAATAAAGAAAGGTTGATCCACAGATGAAAATAATTTGAAGAAGATCCCAGATGTGGACTATGATTGATGGGATTAATTCTTACATAACATTTGCAAAGAACTTGAGGACACATTTTGAAAATATTAGAAAGGCAAAGTAGGATCCTGGAGAAGAACCTGTGGGTTATGGGCCCACCCAAAGAAAACACCACTACAATGATTGTTTAGAAAGAGTGATTGCAACTGTAGAAATTAAAAACTTTATGATACGAGATCCTTGAAATGACTTAAGAGCATTTGAACGGAAACAAAAGTCCTCTGAGATGTGCTGAAAATCCCGAAGAAGAATAGAAAGAGGCTTGGCTACAAATTACAAGCACGGGAAAGCATTGGAGAGATGACAAATTATATGACAAACAAAGAGAGGATGAATCGAATCCACCTGAGAAGAAAACAAGAACGAAGAATGATGAGCTTGAAGCTCCTATGGATCTTGATATGAAGAATACAAGATTGAAAGATGGAATAAAATAGATGAAAAGCCTTCACCATAAATGGACACTTTATTCGAGATGTCTGGCGCCGAAACAAAAGGGGTGGGTGGCTGGAAAAAATAAGGACAACTTAGATTGATGAAAATAAATACGAAAATAAATATTAGGATTGATCTTGTAAATATTGGAAAATTTAGAATTATCTTGAAGTGAAGCACACCTTTAGAAAAAAATTAGGATGTCCATCCTTGCTATCATAGGCTGCTGGCGTGGAACCCATCCTATGGTCGATGAAGAAGAAGAAGAAGAAACTCTAGATAGAACAATCATTGTGCTCACATCATAGTATCGCTTTACGTGTACCTGCAACTTTTGTTGTAGTAATCTGTGACCAAAGGGCCTCAGCAATCTCATTTCCAAAGGTATCAAGACAAGCAAAGCTTAATGGGTGAGGTATGGTTAAGTGGTGAGGCTACAACAAACACTAAGCATTTATTTGAGTGGCTAACTTATGAGTACAAGAATAACAGGGGGTGATCTATGCATAAACGACCATGAACTAATAATCATCAAGAAATAATCCTGATCACCTACTCACGATGCAAACATAACCACACTATGTCCTCTCCGATATTCAGAACTCACGAGAAGAGATAGTCACGGTTACACACATAGTTGGCATATTTAATTAAGTTTACTTCAAGATTTCTATGACTAGTTGTTAAACAAAGTTTCCAAGTTGCCACATAACCACGGGCATGGCTTTCTAAAATATTTAGCCCTGCACGGGTGCTCCAACTTGTCCATCACAATCTATCACAAGCTACCCTGGGGAGAAAACCTCAACCTTGAGAGAGCCCTAGGTATCCTTGAAATCCCAGTGCACAAGTACTTCAATAAGAGTACAACAAATTCATCAAGACCGCCTGGTAGGCCAGATCCAAATAGGATCCATGTCTATATCTTTCTCAGGGCACTACCGAATGAGTGCAGCGTATATTGGCATGATAGAAATGTTGGAAATATGCCCTAGAGGCAATGATAAAATAGTTTTTATTATATTTCCTGTTTCAAGATGATCCTTTATTATCCATGTTATAATTGTATTGAATGAAAACATAAATGCATGTGTGGACATATAGACAAAACTATGTCCCTAGTAAGCCTCTAGTTGACTAACCAGTTGATCAAGGATGGTTAAGGTTTTCTGACCATATACAAGTGTTGTCACTTGATGATTGGATCACATCATTGGAAGAATGATGTGATGGACAAAACCCAAACTATAAATGTAGCATGTGATCGTGTCTTTTTGTTGCTATTGGTTTCTGCGTGTCAAGTATTCATTCCTATGACCATGAGATCATGTAATTCACTGACACCGAAGGAATACCCTGTGTGTATCAAATGTCGAAATGTTACTAGGTGACTATAAAGGTGCTCTAGAGGTAGCTTCGAAGGTGTCCCTTGAGTTAGCATGGATCAAGACTGGGATTTGTCACTTCGTGTGATGAAGAGGTATCTCGGGGCCCACTCGATAATACAACATCACATATAAGCTTTGCAAGCAATGTGACTAGAGTTTTAGTCACATGATCTTGTATTATGGAACGAGTAAAGAGACTTGCCGGTAACGAGATTGAAATCGGTATAGGGATACCGACGATCAAATCTCGGGCAAGTAACATATCGAAGGACAAAGGGAATGGTATACGACATTATATGAATCCTTGGCACAGAGGTTCAACCGATAAGATCTTGGTAGAATATGTAGGATGCAATATGGACATCCAGGTCCCGTTATTGGATATTGACCGGGGAGTGTCTGACGTCATGTCTGCATAGTTCTCGAACCCACAGGGTTTGCACACTTAAGGTTCAGTGACGTTTCAGTATAGTTGAGTTATAGGTGCTCGTGACCAAAGTTTTGTTCAGAGTCCCAGATAAGATCTCGGACGTCACGAGGGTTTCCGTAATGGTCCGGAACAAAGATTGATATATAGGATTGTTTCATTTGGCTTCCATAAAGATTTGGGGCATTACGGGGAGTGTACCGGGAGTGACAAATGGGTTCCTGGTTTTTACTGGGAGGGGCCACTCACCCGGGAGAGAACCTAATAGGCCCAAGGGTGGTGCAGCAGCCCTTGGTGCGCTGGTGAGGCTAGCCCAATAGGACTATTTCGGCCAAGGGAAAAAATCAAAGGAGAAAAAAAAGAGGAGGTGGGAAGGAAGGAAGGGACTCCTCCTTCCAAACTGAATTGGAGTAGGAGTCCCTCCTCCTCCCTTCGCCCGACGCCCTTGGGGCACCCTTAAGCCTCAAGGCTATCCCCTCCCCTCATCCTATATATATTAAAGGTTTTAGGGATTTTGAGACACAACTTTGCCACGTGCAACCCTAAACCTGTACTTCGTAGTCCTTCCTCTAGATCAGATTTCTGCGGAGCTCGGGCAGTGCCCTGCAGGAATAGATCATAACCATCACCGGCGCGCCATCATGCTGCCGGAGAACTCATCTACTTCCCTGTCTCTCTTGCTGGTTCAAAAAGGCAGAGATCGTCATCGAGTTGTACGTATGCTGAACGCGGAGGTGTTGTCCATTTGGTGCTACGCGTTTCTTAATGCTTCCCGCTTAGCGAGCTACAAGGGTATGTGGATCCGATCTCCGTCTCATAGATGAACATCACAAGGGTATGTGGATTTTTTTTGTTTCCCATGCAACGTTACCCAACAGTGGTATCATGAGCTAGGTTCATGCGTAGTTGTAATCTAGAGTAGAACACAAATGTTTTTGTGGGTGTTCATGTTCGATTTGTCTCCCTCCATAGTCTTTTCTCGATTCGGCAGTATTGTTAGATTGAAGCGGCACAGACCAACCTTACTCGTACGATTACGAGAGACCGATTTCATCGACTAACCTGCAACTTGTTGCATAAAGATGACTAGCGTGTGTCTGTTTCTTCAACTTTAGTTGAATTGGATTTGACCGAGGCAATCCTTGGAGAAAGGTTAAATAGCAATTTGCATATCACCGTTGTGACTTTGCGTAAGTAAGATGCGATCATACTAGATACCCATAGCAACCAGGTAAAACATGCAACAACAAATTAGAGGACGCCTAACTTGTTTTTGCAGGGTATGCATGTGATGTGATATGGCCAATGACATGATGTGATATATTAGACGTATGATATGATCATGTTGTAATAGTTAAATATCGACTTGCACGTCGATGCTACGGCAACTAGCAGGAGCCATAGGGTTGTCTTTAAACTAAAGTTTGTGCTTGCAGATGCGTTTACTAAATTTCTAGGTTGTAGTTTAGTATTAATAGCATAGATAGCACGACAACCTCGATGGCGGCACGATGATGGAGATCAAGGTGTAACGCTGGTGATGATGAAGATCATGTCGGTGCTTTGGTGATGGAGATCAAGAAACACAAGATCATGGCCATATCATGTCACTTATGAATTGCATGTGATGTTAATCTTTTTATGCACCTTATCTTGCTAAGAACGACGGTAGAATTATAAGGTGATCCCTCACTTAAATTTCAAGATAAGATTGTGTTCTCCCCGACTGTGCACCGTAGCGACAGTTTGTCGTTTCGAGACACCACGTGATGATCGGGTGTGATAGACTCAACGTTCACATACAATGGGTGCAAAACAGTTGCACACGCGGAACACTCGGGTTAAACTTGATGAGCCCAGCATGTACAGACATGGCCTCCGAACACAAGAGACCGAAAGTTCGAGCATGAATCGTATGGTAGATATGATTAACATAGAGATGTTTACCACTGAAACTACACTCAACTCACGTGATGATCGGACTTGAGATAGTGAATTTGGATCATGCCACACTCAAATAACTAGAGGGATGTCTATTTGGGTGGGAGTATATTAGTAATACGATTAGTTGTACTCTAATTTTCTTGAACATAGTCTAAGTAAACTTTGCGATATTTTATGTTGTAGATCAATGGCTCGCGCAGTAGCAATCCCGAATTTCAATACGTTTCTAGAGAAATCTAAGCTGAAAGATGATGGTAGCAACTTTGTAGACTAGGCTCGTAATCTAAGGCTTATCCTACAGGCTGGGCAAAAGAATTATGGCCTTGATGCAGCGCTAGGGGATGAATCACCCGCTACGTCTGAACAAGATGTTTTGAATGCTTGGCAAGCATGTTAGGAGGACTACTCAGTAGTTCAATGTGTAGTCTTGTATGGTTTAGCACCGGGACTTCAACGACGCTTTGAACGTCGTGGAGCATATGAGATGTTCCAAGAGTTGAAGTTTATCTTTGAGAAGAATGCCTGGATCGAGAGGTATGAGACCTCCGATAAATTCTATGCTTGCAAAATGGAGGAGAATTCATCTGTTAGTGAACATTTGCTCAAAATGTGTTGGTACTCAAACCGTCTAGCTAAGTTGGGGATTGAACTCCCGCAAGAGGCTATCACTGACAGAATTCTTCAATCAATGTCACCTAGCTACAAGAGCTTTGTGTGGAACTATAACATGCAAGGGATGAATAAGGCACCCTGACGAGTTATTTGCGATGCTGAAAGTCACGGAGTCAGAAATCCGAAAAGAACATCAAGTGTTGATGGTCAATAAGACCACTGGTTTCAAGAAAAGCGGCAAAGGCAAGAAGGGTAACTCCAAGAAGAGCGGCAAAACTGTTGCCCCTCCGAAAAAGAAACCCAAGGCTGGGCCTAAGAAGGAAACTGAGTGCTATTATTGCAAGCGAATGGGTCACTGGAAGAGCAAGTGCCCCATGTATTTGGTTGATAAGGAGGCGGCCAACGCCAAACAAGGTATACGTGATATACATGTTATTGATGTGTACTTAACCAACTCTCGTAGTAGTGCCTACGTATTTGATACCAGTTCTGTTGCTCACAATTGCAACTCGAAGCGGGAATTGCGGAATAAACGAAGGATCGCGAAGGATGAAATGACGATGCGCGTGGGAAATGGTTCCAAGGTTGATGCAATCGCCGTCAGCACGGTCTCACTTCAATAACCATCAGGATTAGTTATGAACTTAAATAATTGTTATTTAGTGCCTACATTAAGCATGAACATTGTATCTGGATCTTGTTTATTACGAGACGGTTACTCATTTAAGTCAGATAATAATGGTTGTTCTATTCATATGAGTAATATCTTTTATGGTCATGCACCCAATGTGAGGGGTTTGTTCATATTAAATCTTGATTGTAATGACACACATATCCATAATATTGAGACCAAAAGATGTAGAGTTAACAATGATAGCTCCACCTTTTTGTGGCACTGCCGCTTAGGTCATATTGGTGTAAAGTGCATGAAGAAACTCCATGCTGATGGGCTTTTGGAGTCACTTGATTTTGAGTCACTTAACGCGTGTGAACCATGCCTCATCGGCAAGATGACTAAGACTCCGTTCTCTGGAACAATGGAGCGTGCAAGTGACTTGTTAGAAATCATACATACTGATGTGTGTGGTCTAATGAGTGTGGTTGACACCGCCTGGAACACCACAATGTAATGGTGTGTCCGAACATTGTAATCATACTTTGTTAGATATGGTGCGATCTATGATGTCTCTTACTGATTTGCCAATATCGTTTTGGGGCTATGCATTAGAGACAGCTGCATTCACTTTAAATAGGGCACCATCAAAATTCGTTGAGATGACACGAGATGAGCTATGGTATGGCAAGAAGCCAAAGTTGCCGTTTCTTAAAGTTTGGGGATGCGATGCTTATGTCAAAAAGCTTCAACCTGAAAAGCTGGAACCCAAAGAGGAAAAGTGCATCTTCATAGGTTACCCAAAGGAGACAGTTGGGTACACCTTCTATCTCAGATCCGAGGGCAAAGTGCTTATTGCTAAGAACGGATCTTTTCTTGAGAAAGAGTTTCTCTCGAAAGAATTGAGTGGGAGGAAGATAGAACTTGATGAGGTTTTGGAACCTCTGCTCCCACAAGATGGTGGCGCAGGGTAGAGGGAAATCTATGTCGAGGCAACAACAGTTGAGGAGGAAGCTAATGATGATGATCATGAAGATTTGGATCAAGTTACTATCGAACCTCGCAGGTCGACAAGATCGCGTAGTGCTCCTGAGTGGTACGGGAATAATGTCTTATCTATCATGTTGTTAGACAACAATGAGCCTGCGAATTATGGCGAAGCAATGGTGGGTCCCGAATTCCAACAAATGAGGCCATGAAATACGAGATAGGATATATGTATGAAAACAAAGTGTGGACTTTGGAAGTATTACCTGAAGGTTACAAGGCTATTCAAAACAAATGGATCTTTAAGAAGAAGACGGACGCGGACGGTAGTGTGACCGTTTATAAAGGTCGACTTGTGGCAAAGGGTTTTTCACAAGTTCAAGGAGTTGACTACGATGAGACATTCTCATCGGTAGCGATGCTTAAATCCGTCCGAATCATGTTAGCAATAGCTGCTATTTTCAATTATGAAATCTGGCAGATGGATGTTAAAACGGCGTTCCTTCATGGGTTTCTTAAGGAAGAGTTGTATATGATGCAACCCGAAGGTTTTGTCGATCCAAAGAATGCTGACAAAGTATGCAAGCGCCAGCGATCCATTTATGGACTGGCGCAAGCATCTCGGAGTTGGAATAAGCGCTTTGATGAGGTGATCAAGGCGTTTGGGTTTATACAAGTTCTAGGAGAATCTTGTATATACAATAAAGTGAGTGGGAGCTCTGTAGCGTTTCTAACATTATATGTGGATGACATATTGCTGATTGGAAACAATGTGGAGTTTTTGGACAGCATAAAGGATTACTTGAACAAAAGTTTTTGAATGAAAGACCTAGGAGAAGCTACTTACATATTAGGTATTGAGATCTGTAGAGATAGATCGCGACGCCTGATAGGACTTTCACAAAGCACATACCTTAAGAAAGTTTTGAAGAAGTTCAAAATGGAACAATCCAAGAAAGGGTTCTTGCCTGTGTTACAAGGTATAAAGTTGAGTAAGACTCATTGTCCAGTAACTGCAGAAGATAGAGAAAAGATGAGTATTTTCCCCTATGCTTTAGCCGTAGGGTCTATCATGTATGCAATGCTATGCACAAGACCGGATGTCAGCCTGGCCATAAGTATGTCAGGCAGGTTTCAAAGTGATCCAGGAGTGGACCACTAGGCGGTGATCAAGAATATTCTAAAGTACCTGAAAAGGACTAAGGAAATGTTTCTCGTTTATGGAGGTGACGAAGAGCTCGTCGTAAAGGGTTACTTTGATGCAAGCTTTGACACTGATCCGGATGACTCTAAGTCTCAAAAAGGATACGTATTTATTCTCAATGGGGGTGCGGTAAGCTGTTGCAGTTCCAAGCAAAGCGTCGTAGCAGATTCTACATGTGAAGCGGAGGACTTGGCTGCCTCGGAGGCGCCTAAGGAGGGTGTCTGGATGAAGCAGTTCATGACGGATCTTGGAGTTGTGCCGAGCGCACTAAATCCAATAACTCTGTTCTGTGACAACACTGATGCCATTGCTCTAGCCAATGAACCAAGGTTTCACAAGAAGACCAGACACATCAAACGACGCTTCAACCTCATCCGCGACTATGTCGAAGGAGAGGAAGTAAATATTTGCAAAGTGAACACGGATCTGAATGTTGCAGATCCGCTGACTAAACCTCTTCCACGAGCGAAGCATGATCAACACCAGAACTGTATGGTTGTTAGATTCATTCCAATGTAAATCACATAGCGATGTGAGACTAGATTATTGGCTCTAGTGCAAGTGGGAGATTGTTGGAAATATGCCCTAGAGGCAATGATAAAATAGTTATTATTATAATTCTTGTTTCAAGATAATAGTTTATTATCCATGCTATAATTGTATTGAATGAAAACATAAATGCATGTGTGGATATATAGACAAAACTATGTCCTTAGTAAGCCTCTAGTTGACTACCAGTTGACCAAGGACGGTTATGGTTTTCTGACCATATACAAGTGTTGTCACCTGATGACTGGATCACATCATTGGCACAATGCTGTGATGGACAAGACCCAAACTATAAACGTAGCATGTGATCGTGTCATTTTGTTGCTATTATTTTCTGCATGTCAAGTATTCATTCCTATGACCATGAGATCATGTAACTCACTAACACCAGAGGAATAACTTGTCTGTATCAAACGTCATAACATTACTAGGTGACTATAAAGGTGCTCTACAGGTATCTCCGAAGGTGTCCGTTGAGTTAGCATGGATCAAGACTGGGATTTGTCACTCCCTGTGACGGAGAGGTATCTCGGGGCCCGCTCGGTAACACAACATCACATATAAGACTTGCAAGCAATATGACTAAAGTATTAGTCACGGGATCTTGTCGGTAACGAGATTGAAATAGGTATAGGGATACCGACGATCAAATCACGGGCAAGTAACACACTGAAGGACAAAGGGAATGGTATATGGGATTATATGAATCCTTGGCACAGAGGTTCAAACGATGAGATATTCGTAGAATATGTAGGATCCAATATGGACATCCAGGTCCCACTATTGAATATTGACAGGGGAGTGTCTCTGGTCAGGTCTGCATAGTTCTCAAACCCCCAGGGTGTGCACACTTAAGGTTCTGTGACGTTTTAGTATAGTTGAGTTATAGGTGCTGGTGACCGAAGTTTTGTTTGGAGTCCCAGATGAGATCAAGGACGTCACGAGGGTTTCCAGATTGATATATTGGATTGTTTTATTTCGCTTCCAGAAAGATTTCGGGCATTACCGGAAGTGTACTGGGAGTGACGAATGAGTTCCGGGTTTTACCGGGAGGGGCCACCCACCCGGGAGAGAACCTAATAGGCCCATGGGTAACGCACCAGCCCTTAGTGGGTTGGTGAGACCAAACCAATAGGACTATTTCGTCCAAGGGAAAAAAACAAAGGAGAAAAAAAAGAGGAGGTGGCAAGGAAGGAAGGGACTCCTCCTTCCAAACCGAATAGTAGTAGGAGTCCCTCCTCCTCCATTCAGCCGGCGCCCTTGGGGCTCCATTGAGCGTCAAGGCTAGCCCCTCCCCTCCTCCTATATATACTAGAGGTTTTAGGGTTTTTGAGACACAACTTTGCCACATGCAACCCTAAACCTCTACTTCGTTGCTCTTCCTCTAGATCGGATTTCTGCGGAGCTCGGGCGGAGCCCTGAGGGAATAGATCATCACCATCACTTGCGCGCCGTCACGCTGCTGGAGAACTCATCTACTTCCCCATCTCTCTTGCTGGATCAAGAAGGTGGAGATCATCATCGAGCTGTACGTGTGCTGAACGCAGAGGTGTTGTCCGTTCAATGCTAGATCGGGACGGATCATGGGACGACGGTGATTTGAATCACGAAGATATTCAACTACATCAACCGCGTTTCTTAACGCTTCGCGCTTAGGGATCTACAAGGGTATGTGGATCCGATCTCCCTCTCGTAGATGAACATCGCCATTATAGGTCTTCGTGTGTATAGGAAATTTTTTGTTTCCCATGCAACGTTCCGCAACAAGAAATCACCCGAGTTGCCCTAGGTTGGCCCCGCACACAACTCTGTTTATGGCCAGCACCATCAGCACTAGCCATCCCTGTATTATGTTGAATTAATGAACGGGTTCATGATGCCCTATGCTTTACTAACTGTGTTCAGTGTTATTATGTTGGCCAAATATAGTACAGATGTTGGCTCTTGCCAGAAGAGTTTTATCCCAAACCAAAAATCAAGGGGTCCCCATAACAACCCCAACCATGTTAGGAACGCTCAATTTGGAACATAACACTGGTACACAACTAACTAGGGAAGCAAAGGTGGAACAAAACACTAAGCCAAAAGACCAAGCCTTCCACCTTTTACCAAGTATATAGGTGCACTAAATTAAATAGCAATAATACGGTGATATTCAAAAGAATATCCACGTTTTCACATAGAAAGCATATTGCACGTCCAACTAGAAACTCTATAAGAAGGTTGAGCAAGCGGTAACATAGACAAACAAGGGTTTGCTGGGATGTGTAGGCGATATAGGCTTTTCATGGAAATGTTGGGAGTCTTGACATAACAGGTGGTAGGTGATACGTCTCCAACGTATCTATATTTTTTGATCGTTCCATGCTATTATCTTGTCAAACTTTGGATGCTTTGTATGTCTTTTATATCTTTTTTGGGACTGACTTATTAACTCAGTGCCAAGTGCCAATTCCTGTTTTTCCGTGTTTTTGACCCTTTTCATAGGAGGATTTCAACGGTGTCCAAACGGAATAAAATTCTGAAAAGATTTTTTCCAGAACAGAAGATACGCACGAGACGTGAGAACCAAGGCCGACGCCACAAGGGGACTCCACAAGCCCCCTAGGCGCGGCCAGGGGGGCTGCGCCTAGTTGGCTTGTCGGCCCCCTATGGCTTGTCTGCCCTACCTCTTCTGCCTATAAATTCCTGAAAAATCCTAAACTGCGTGAGAGATCCACGAAAATACTTCTCCGCCGCCGCAAGCTTCTGTCTCCGCAAGATCCCATCTGTGGAACATTCTGGTGCCCTGTCGGAGGGGGGATTCAGATACGGAGGGCTTCTTCATCAACACCCTGACCTCTCCGATGATGCGTGAGTAGTTCACCATAGACCTTCGGGTCCATATCTAGTAGCTAGATGGCTTCTTCTCTCTCTTGGATCTTCAATACGAAGTTCTCCATGATCTTCATGGAGATCTATCCGATGTAATCTTCTTTTGCGGTGTGTTTGTCGAGATCCGATGAATTGTGGATTTATGATCAGATTATCTATGTATCTTATTTGAGTTTCTTCTGATCTCTTATATGCATGATTTCATATCCTTGTAATTCTCTTCGAGTTTTGGGTTTTGTTTGGCCAACTTGATCTATGATTCTTTCAATGGGAGAAGTTCTTGGTTTTGGGTTCATACCATGCGGTGACCTCACCCAGTGACCGAAGGGGTAGCGAGGCACGCATTGTGTTGTTGCCATCAAGGGTAAAAAGATGGGGTTTACATCATTGGTCTGAGTTTATCCCTCTACATCATGGCATCTTGCCTAAGGCGTTACTGTGTTTGTCATGAACTCAATACACTAGATGCATGCTGGATAGCGGTCGATGTGTGGAGTAATAATAGTAGATGCAGAAAGTATCGGTCTACTTGTCTCGGACGTGATGCCTCTATGTATGATCATTGCCTTAGATATCGTCATGACTTTGCACAGTCCTATCAATTGCTCGATAGTAATTTGTTCACCCACCGTAATATTTTCTATTTTGAGAGAAGCCTCTAGTGAACCCTATGGCCCCGGGTCTTCTTCACACGATATTTTCAGCCTTACACTTTTACTTAGTTGCACTTTCCGCCTTCAGATCTCTCTTTGCAATCAATCTTGAAGGGATTGACAAGCCCTTTATAGCGTTGGGTGCAAGCTCGTTTGTGTTTGCACAGGTACTCTGGACACTTGGCTTGATTCTCCTACTGGATTAATACCTTGGTTCTCAAACTGAGGGAAATACTTACTGCTCCTCTGCTGCATCACCCTTTCCTCTTCAGGGGAAAAACCAACGCAAGCTCAAGAGGTAGCAGAAGGATTTCTGGCGCCGTTGCCGGGGAGGATCAAGTTCTAGGTGGAGCTCATCCAAGTAAGTGTCGCAAACTCATCTCTTGCATTTACTTTTTTGCCTCTCGTTTTCCTCTCCCCCACTTCTGAAAAACAAAAATTTACAAAAAGATTTGCCTTTCCTTTGCTTGTGTGCTATGTGCCTTCAATATGCTTGGATCTTCGCTTGTTGTAAATCTATTGATATGGATCCTCATCCAATTATGTTGAACCATTTGCTAGTGAGTTGAGTGGACTTAACTTTCTCTATGGAGTTTTGCTTGAGATGCGTGAATCTGAAAATCGTGATGAAGAAATTTATGACGTGATTCACGAGGGCTCCTTGAATGAAAAGCATGATTGCAATGATTTCATTATAAATTCTATTAATGACAATCATGCTAAAAATATGCAAAACCATAAGCTCGGGGATGCTAGTTTTGCGATGTCCACTACTTGTTGCAAGGATCATGATTGGCGTGATGATTTTTCTTATGATCTTGAAAATTTGTTTAAGCTCATGATGAATATGATGTTTGCAATCTTATTGAAAGTGGGATTGGAGAAGTCATGACTTTAGTTCACGATAATCCCACTATTTTTGAAGAGCGTCAACTTTGCATGCATGTGGATCATGAAAAGAATATCCTTTGTGATAGCTACATTGTGGAATTTGAATATGATCCCACATGTAATTATTATGAGCGAGGAAAATATTGTGGTAGAAATTTTCATATCACTAAATCACCTCTCGTTATGTTGAGATTGCTCATGTCTCTTTCTTCTTCCTTGCATATGGCAACTATTGGTTGTCTTGATAATTTGTTTTCCTATAAAATGCCTATGCATAGGAAGTATGTTAGACTTAGATGTGATTTTCACATACTTTATGATGCTCACTTCGTGTCTGATTGCTATCTTTTATGTGAGCATCATTGAATTATCAATGCCTAGCTAAGGGTGTTAAACAATAGCGCTTGTTGGGAGCCAACCCAATGAATTTATATTTGCTTTTTGTATTCTGTTTTGTTGCGTCCACACCATCATAATTCTATTATAATTGTGTTTTTTGTGTTTCTTTTTGTGTCTGAGCCAAGCAAAACTTTTATGACTAGTTTGGTGATGGTTGTTTGATCCTGCTGGAAAAAGACAGAAAATTTTGGGTCACGAAATTATTTTTCATGTTTTTTCAGAAAGATCTTTTGAGTTGATTCTTTTTGCTGATGGTGGATATGCCTTTTTCCAGGCTGTCGTAATGTTTCAGAATTTTTGAGGTACGACAAGTATACGAAGTTTACAGATTGCTATAGACTGGTCTATTTTTGACAGATTCTGTTTTTGTTGTGTTGGTTGCTTGTTTTGATGAAACTATGGATAGTATCGGGGGTACTAGTATAAGTGCATCTAGTGCCCCTTAGTGATTTTGGTGGTTTGAAGCTTATAGGTTAAGTATCTAATGTGTTTGTGAGTGTACACAGGATCTATAAGTCACTGAGGAGTTTGAAATATTTGAGGAATATCGACCCCTAAAAATGTATATCTTCGGTTGAAGGAATTGGTCTGAAGCTGAAGAATTGAATCGCGAAGAATCCACGATGAAATTGATATTCCTCATGAAGATATTGAAATTGAGGAATTCGGTGTGTCCTTAAGAAAATCATTCTGAAGACTTTGAAGCATGAAGATTTACTCTTTCTGTTTTATTTTCTTCACACTTGAGTAATAGGAACACCATACTCTTAAAGGGGGTCGAAGTTACACTTTGGAATGAATTTCCTGATGATGCTCAACCCAAGCCTAATCCTACCAAAAGCCTCAAGTGAGGAATATGAGTGACATGAGGACTCTCACAGTTCAGGGTCCTGACCGTCTCGATAGCCACGCCACATCATTGGTCTTATCGACACCAATAGTCATATTATTTAAGAGCATTAGTGTCAAATCATGTTGGCATGCTCCCACGCTATAAATAGCCGCCCCCACAACCATTAGCCGGTTGTCTGCTCCGTTAGATACTGACACTTGTCATAAGAGCAACCCAATTCCTCAGAGTCTTCGAGAGAAATTCATCAATGAGGAAATACCCCAAACAGAAAACCACAAACCTAGAACCAAGTGATTGAGCATCACTGAAGAAGTTGTTCCTGTGTGGGACTGAAGCCTTTTACCTTTGAGGACTGTGCATCCTCCAGACGGTTAGGCGTCATGGTCTAGAGCACTCCAGCAGTCAATTGTGGATCGTCGGGTGACAAAGTTTGTGAGGGTTTGGAAGTCTGCCATGAAGACTTACCACGAGGTTTGGGCGAGGACTGTGTGTTCTTAGCCCAAGGAGAATACGGTAGGGACTGTGTGTCTTTTGGTTTCAATACCAAGTCACTCCAAACCAGATGTACGACTGTCACAACAGTTGGAAGAGGGTCATCAACTACTGTCTTCGCTGTGAAACTGGTTCTAATTCCTCAACCATTTACATTCCTCAGATTTTGTGTTGATGACTCTCACTATGACTGTTTCAAGAATTTGCTGAAGATTTTCTCTGAAATTCCTCAACCCCAAATTCTTCATGCTAGTTAATCCGCATCTGTTTCTTCATGCCTGCTCACTGTGCAATCTGGTTTTCACATTCCTCAACCTGAGAAACTGCTGTTGTGAAACTTTGCACTTTTGATACATTACTGTTTCCGCTGTAAGTTAGTCATCAGTGAGGAATTTACTCAAAAGGAATTTCCTCAGTGATGAAATTCTAGAAATCTCCTATTCACCCCCCCCTCTAGTCGATATAACACACTTTCAATTGGTATCAGAGCAAGGTACTCCCTTGTTCTGTGCGATTTTGGTTTAACCACCTGGAGTTTTAGTTATGTCGACTGCAGGCATGTTTAAGGTTACTGCAACATGTCGTACTTTCGAAGGAAAGAACTTTCCCTTTTGGAAGAACAAGATGCAAATGCATCTACAAGCTATTGATAATGATCTCTGGTATATTGTCGAACATGGCGTCCCCATAATCTCTGGTAGTGTCTCTGCTGCTGATGTGAAGAAATTCAAGCAACCTGATTCTCAAGCGAAGAATATCATCTGTGGCCATCTGAGCCCAGGCCCATTTGGAAGAGTGAGTTCTTTGGGCTCTGCAAGACTTATCTGGGAGAGACTGTGCAAAGTAAATGAAGGAGTATCAACCCAGCGTGACTCTCGTGTTGATATTCTTCCCAATCTCTTCAATCGCTTCAAGAGGCATGACAATGAAAGCTGCCAAGACACCTTTGATCGCCTCACTGACATATCAAATGAACTGCAAGCACTGGGAGCTCGAGACATTACTGATCACGAAGTTGTGAAGAAACTGCTAAGATCTTTGGATTCTTCATTTGATACTTTAGTTCTCATGATTCAATAAATACCAAACTACAAGATGCTTGATCCAGCTGATATACTCGAAAGACTCAATACACATGAATTCCAGCTAGAAGAAAAGAAAGATCTATATGGACCAAGCTATTCTAGACCACGTGCACTGAAGGCTAGAGCAATTTCCTCATCAGAAGAAGAAGACTCAGATGACATCATTGGTAACCCTGAAGAATTTGGACAGGAGCTTGCAATGCTTGTTAGAAAATTCCAGAGGTTTACACGACGTGGCCAGTTCGGTAAATCTTCAAGAAGAGACATGAGGAAATCAGAATCTTCATCTGAGTACTAGAAGAAGAGAACCTGCCACAAATGCAAGAAATCAGGTCATTACATTGCTGATTGTCCCCGATGGGGAAAGGATTCAAAGAAGAAGAAATACAAGGATGACAGTTCTGATGAATCGAAGAAGAAGAAGAAATCTTCAAAATCCTCGTCTTCAAAGCCCTCATCGCACAAGAAGACTAGTTTCAGAAAGGCTCGGGCACTTATTGGCAAGGAAATGGATTCTGAGGTAGAATTAGAGGAATGTGATGAAGAAGAGGGTTCTGATGAAGACTCAGAATCCGGACACGCTAGTCTTGCAATTGCAACCACTTTCGTCAGCAAGTCAATCTTCAACCTTGAAGAAGATAATAACACCATCCACACGGATGACTATGCTGATGACTTCGCTCCAACCTATTGCTTCATGGCAAAAGGTTCAAAGGTACCGAGTGATGCTTTCTCCTCCGATTCAAGTGACTGTGAACCTGATGATTATAAAAAACCAAGTTACAGTAAACTTGATATCATTGCCACTAAACAACAAACTGCCCTGGAAAAACTTTAGAAACTACTAGATAGAAGTGATGATCTGTTGAATGATGAAATGAATATGTCCCAAATCCTCTATGAAGATGTGAATAGTCTTCAGTCTAGATTTGATAATCTTCAAGATCATCATGATACACTCGTCGCTGATCATGAGAAACTTTCCTATGAATTTCTTCAAAGGAAGCTTGATCTAGAGAAGCTGAGGATTTCTCATGATGATCTCCGGATGGAAAATGATTCATTACTAGCTCAACAGATCAGCGCTGCTCAAGCTGAATTCATTCCTCCATGTCTTAAATGCATTGAACGCGAAAATGCTAATTCTTCACCAGAATCATCAAAAGCTTCTATTGCTACAAATTCTTCAACTGCTCCTGTAGTGTCAATTTCCTCACTTGAGGAAAACTCAAATCTTATGGATGAAAATGCAGGGTTGAAGGAATTGTATGTGACAGGCATATACAAAAGCATCAAAGGACATCAAACCCTTTGTGATGTGCTCAAAAAGTAGATCTTGAACAGGAACCCGAGGAAAGAAGGAATTGCCTTTGAGAGTAAATTGAATGCTGATCGATCTTATTTGGAACCTGAGCGTTACTCTTGGGTTGCTGCTACTGGGACTCCTTTTGATCCATCCAATCTAACTGGCTTTTCATGTGAATTATCCTATTCCTCAGATGAATCATTTGACTCCAACTATAAACTGTTCAAAAATCAATCTGGTGAAGTATTTGCTCGATATGTTGGAACTAACTGCAGGAATGGCCCTCCTTTGAGGAAAATCTAGGTTCCCAAAAGTTGTCTTGAAAATCCTCAGGTGAATGTCCTCATGACACCACCAATGAAGAATCTGAACCCCAGATCAAAATCCTTAGGAGGACCAAAGTCTTCAAGAGGATCAAAATCCTCAACTGGTCAAAATTATGCTCATTCCCGTGCTAATACTTCTAACATGCAGGTAAATTACAAGGAATATGAATATGAGCGTTACTCTTCAAATCATTATATTCATAAGTCCTCAAACTAGTTCTCTGCATATTCATATGAGTACTTTAACCCCCTACTGTTAAGAGAAGTGCATTAGCTTCAATGCCACCTTTTTCATATGGTGCTTGCAGGATGATGAATGCTTTACCACCCCTTCAGATGTGGGTGGTGAAGAAATCGAACTAGTCACTTCTGCAGGTCAGGTCTCCAGATGAAAATCATCATCTGAAGAATTTGCTAGAGACCTGAGGAAATGCTTGATAGGACGCAAGCTAATATTCATGAAATAGAAATATTTCACACGTCTTTTTAATTCTGTTATGATGAAATTCTTATCTAATGAAATTGATATCATATTCCTCAAATCTGAAGCATATGAGATGGTAAGCTGTACTAATTCATCTGCGGGATGACAAACCCAAGAATACTAAGTGGGTTCTTGATAGTGGTTGCACACATCACATGACTGGTGATAAAAGCTTGCTGATGAATATGCCACTAACTCCGTCACCTCTAAAGCAAATCACATATGCTGACAAAGGTAAAAGCAAGGTATTGGGACTTGGCAAAGTGGCTATTTCCAAGGATAGGCATATGAACAAAGTGATGCTTGTTGAATCCCTTGGTTTTAACCTCATGTCAGTCTCGATGCTTTGTGATCTTGATATGATTGTTATCTTTGGTAGATATAGATGTGTAGTCATCATGGAATCTGACAGATCCAAAGTCTTCCAAGGTGTAAGAAGAGGGGATTTGTACATTGTTGATTTCTCCACGGGTCCTCAACTAGCCACTTGCTTACTAGCAAAGACCTCAGAAGGATGGTTGTGGCACCGAAGACTAGGTCATGCAGGCATGAGGAATTGGCACACGCTCGCGAAGAAGAAGCATGTCATCGGCATCGAATCAGTCAAATTCCTCAAGAATCATCTCTGTGGTGCATGTGAATCTGGGAAAATGACCAGATCCAAGCATCCCTCGAAGACTATCATGACCACTACACGTCCCTTCGAATTGCTTCATATGGATCTATTTGGACCTACTCACAATTCCACACTAACCAATGCAGCATCTTTATATGGCTTCGTCATAGTTGATGATTATTCCAGATATACATGGGTGCATCTCATCGTATATAAAACTGAAGTGCAGGAAATCTTCAAACGATTTTCTTCAAGGGCCTCGACGAACTTTGGCATCAAGATCAAACATATCAGGAGTGATAATGGAACAGAGTTCAAAAACACTGGTCTTGATGATTATCTTGATGAACTTGGTATTACTCAAGAATTATCTGCTCCTTATACTCCTCAGCAGAACGGTGTCGTCGAAAGGAAGAACCGGACTCTTGTTGAGATGGCAAGAACTATGCTTGAAGAATATCAAACTCCTCGTCGCTTTTGGCCTGAAGCAATCAACACTGCATGCCATATCATCAACAAGGTATATCTTCACAAATTCCTCAAGAAAACCTCATACGAACTCCTCACTGATAAGAAACCCAATGTAAGTTATTTCAAAGACTTCAGTGCAAAATGTTGGATTAGGCATCCTCACCATAGCTCAAAATTTGCACCTAAGGCACATGAGGGTTTTATGCTCGGTTATGGAAAGGACTCACACACCTACAGAGTCTTCAACAACTATCACAACAAAGTTGTTGAGACTGTAGATGTGCGGTTTGATGAAACTAATGGCTCGCAAAGAGAGTAATTGCCTTCTGATCCAGATAAATTGTCTCCTGAGGAAGCAATAAAGCTCAATCCTACTGAAGATATTGTTCCCACTAAGGAAATTGATGAAGAAACCATCCCCATCACTGATGAAAATCAAGAAGGTTCTCCTGAGGAAATTGCTCCAGAATCACTTCCTCAGCCCAGAGGAAATCCTCAACCAGCTCATCCCAGGATTGCAAATGAAGTAGAACTTGACAAAATCCTCAATGACATCAACGCGCCAGGTCCTCTCACTCACTCAAAAGCTTCACATTTAGTTAAATTTTGTGGGCATTTCTCCTTTGTATCTATCACAGAACCCTCAAAAGTTGTTGAGGCTTTCCTACAACCGAAGTGGATCCAAGCTATGCAAGACGAAATTCTTCAATTCAAGCTGAATGACGTATGGAATAGATTTCGATGAAACTTTTGTTGGGCAACATCGCATGGGAAACAAAAAATTTCCTACGCGCACGAAGACCTATCATGGTGATGTCCATCTACGAGAGGGGATATTCGATCTACGTACCCTTGTAGATCGCACAGCAGAAGCGTTAAGAAACGCGGTTGATGTAGTGGAACGTCCTCATGTCCCTCGATCCGCCCCGCGAACCGTTCCGCGATCCGTCCCACGATCTAGTGCCGAACGGACGGCACCTCCGTGTTCAGCACACGTACAGCTCGACAATGATCTCGGCCTTCTTGATCCAGCATGAGAGATAGAGAGGTAGATGAGTTCTCCGGCAGCGTGACGGCGCTCAGGAGGTTGGTGGTGATCTAATCTCAGCAGGGCTCCACCCGAGCTCCGCAGAAACGCGATCTAGAGGTAAAACCGTGGAGGTATGTGGTCGGGCTGCCGTGGCAAAGTTGTTTAAAATAAGCCCTAAAACCTCCGTATATATAGGTGGGAGATGGGGGGCCTTGCCTTGGGGCTCAAGGAGCCCCAAGGGGTTCGGACGAGCCAAGGGGGGGAGTCCTCCCCTTCCAAACCGAATCCAACTAGGTTTGGAAGGTGGAGTCCTTCCCCTTTTTCCCACCTCCCCTTTTTTTCTCTTTGATTTCTTCCTATGGCGCATAGGGCCTTCTTGGGCTGTTCCACCAGCCCACCAAGGGCTGGTGTGCCACCCCCAAGGCCTATGGGCTTCCCCGGGGTGTGTTGCCCCCCCCCCCCGGTGAACACCCGGAACCCATTCGTCATTCCCGGTACATTCCGAGTAACTCCGAAAACCTTCCGGTAATCAAATGAGGTCATCCTATATATCAATCTTCGTTTCCGGACCATTCCGGAAACCCTCGTGACGTCTGTGATCTCATCTGGGACTTCATACAACATTCGATAACCAACCATATAACTCAAATACGCATAAAACAACGTTTAACCTTAAGTGTGCAGACCCTACGGGTTCGAAAACTATGCAGACATGACCTGAGTGACTCCTCGGTCAATATCCAATAGCGGGACCTGGATGCCCATATTGGATCCCACATATTTTATGAAGATCTTATCGTTTGAACCTCAGTGCCAAGGATTCATATAATCCCGTTTGTCATTCCCTTTGTCCTTCGGTATGTTACTTGCCCGAGATTCGATCGTCAGTATCCGCGTACCTATTTGAATCTCGTTTACCGGCAAGTCTCTTTACTCGTTCCGTAATATAAGATCCCGCAACTTACACTAAGTCACTTTGCTTGCAAGGCTTGTGTGTGATGTTGTATTACCGAGTGGGCCCCGAGATACCTCTCCGTCACACGGAGTGACAAATCCCAGTCTCGATCCATACTAACTCAACGAACACCTTCGGAGATACCTGTAGAGCATCTTTATAGTCACCCAGTTACGTTGCGATGTTTTAATACACACAAAGCATTCCTCCGGTGTAAGTGAGTTATATGATCTCATGGTCATAGGAACAAATACTTGACACGCAGAAAATAGTAGCAACAAAATGACACGATCAACATGCTATGTCTATTAGTTTGGGTCTAGTCCATCACGTGATTCTCCTAATGACGTGATCCAGTTATCAAGAAACAACACCTTGTTCATAATCAGAAGACCCTGACTATCTTTGATCAACTGGCTAGCCAACTAGAGGCTTGCTAGGGATAGTGTTTTGTCTATGTATCCACACATGTAAAAAAGTCATCATTCAATACAATTATAGCATGGATAATAAACGATTATCTTGATACAGGAATTATAATAATAACTATATTTATTATTGCCTCTAGGGCATAATTCCAACAGTCTCCCACTTGCACTAGAGTCAATAATATAGCCCTCACATCATCATGCGAATTACATTGTAATAAATCTAACACCCATACAGTTCTGGTGTTGATCATGCTTTGCCCGTGGAAGAGGTCTAGTTAGCGGGTCTGCTACATTCAGATCCGTGTGCACTTTGCGTATATTTACGTCCTCCCCTTCGACGTAGTCGCGGATGAGGTTGAAGCGTCGTTTGATGTGTCTGGTCTTCTTGTGAAACCGTGGTTCCTTTGCTAAGGCAATGGCACCCGTGTAGTCACAGAACAAGGCTATTGGATTCAGTGCGCTCGGCACCACTCCAAGATCCGTCATGAACTGCTTCATCCAGACACCCTCCTTTGCCGCCTCTGATGCAGCCATGTACTCCGCTTCACATGTAGAATCTGCTACGACGCTTTGCTTGGAACTGCACCAGCTTACCGCACCCCCATTGAGAATAAATACGTATCCGGTCTGCGACTTAGAGTCATCCGGATCTTTGTCAAAGCTTGCATCGACGTAACCCTTTACGGCGAGCTCTTCGTCACCTCCATACACGAGAAACATCTCCTTAGTCCTTTACAGGTACTTCAGGATATTCTTGACCACCGTCCAGTGATCCACTCCTGGATTACTCTGGAACCTGCCTCCCATACTTATGGCTAGGCTAACGTCCGGTCTAGTGCACAACATTGCATACATGATAGAACCTATGGCTGAAGCATAGGGGACGGTGCTCATATGCTCTCTATCCTTATCAGTTGCTGGGCACTGAGTCTTACTCAATCTCATACCTTGTAAAACTGGCAAGAACCCTTTCTTGGACTGTTCCATTTTGAACCTCTTCAAAACTTTATCAAGGTATGTGCTTTGTGAAAGTCCTATCAGGCGTTTTGATCTATCCCTATAGATCTTAATGCCTAGAATGTAAGCAGCTTCTCCTAGGTCCTTCATAGAGAAACTTTTATTCATGTAATCCTTTATGCTCTCCAAAAACTCTACGTTGTTTCCAATCAGCAATATGTCACCCACATATAATATTAGAAACGCCACAGAGATCCCACTCACTTTATTGTAAATAAAAGATTCTCCAACCACTTGTATAAACCCAAATGCTTTGATCACCTCATCAAAGCGTTTGTTCCAACTCCGAGATGCTTGCACCAGTCCATAAATGGATCGCTGGAGCTTGCACACCTTGTTAGAATTCTTAGGATCGACAAAACCTTCGGGTTGCATCATATACAACTCTTCCTTAAGGTAACCGTTAAGGAACGCCGTTTTGACATCCATCTGCCAGATTTCATAATCGAAAAATGCAGCTATTGCTAACATGATTCTGACGGACTTAAGCATCGCTACGGGTGAGAATGTCTCATCGTAGTCAACTCCTTGAACTTGTGAAAAACCCTTTGCCACAAGTCGAGATTTATAAACGGTCACATTTCCGTCAGCGTTCGTCTTCTTCTTAAAGATCCATTTGTTCTGAATAGCCTTGCGGCCCTCAGGTAGTTCTTCCAAAGTCCACACTTTGTTCTCATACATGGATCCTATCTCGGACTTCATGGACTCTAGCCATTTGTTGGAATCTGGGCCCACCATTGCTTCTTCATAATTTGCAGGTTCATTGTTGTCTAACAACATGATTGACAAAACGGGATTACCGTACCACTCAGGAGCAGCATGTGGTCTCGTCGACCTGCATGGTTCGACAGGAACTTGAACCGGAGTTTCATGATCATCATCATTAACTTCCTCCTCAACCGGTGTCGCAACGGCAGAGGTTTCCCCTTGCCCTGCGCCACCATCTAGAGGGATGAGAGGTTCGACAACCTCATCAAGTTTATCTTCCTCCCACTTAATTCTCTCGAGAGAAACTCCTTCTCGAGAAAAGCTCCTTTTTTAGCAACAAACACTTTGCCCTCAGATTTGAGATAGAAGGTGTACCCAACTGTCTCTTTTGGGTAACCTATGAAGATGCACTTTTCCGCTTTGGGTTCCAGCTTTTCAGGCTGAAGCTTTTTGACATAAGCATCACATCCCCAAACTTTAAGAAACGACAACTTTGGCCTTTTTCCATACCACAGTTCGTATGGTGTCGTCTCAACGGATTTTCATGGTGCCCTATTTAAAGTGAATGCAGCTGTGTCTAATGCATAACCCCAAAACGATAACGGCAAATCAGTAAGAGACATCATAGATCACACCATCTCTAATAAAGTACGATTACGATGTTCAGACACACCATTACGCTGTGGTGTTCCAGGCGGTGTCAACTGTGAAACAATTCCACATTGTCTTAAGTGAGCACCAAACTCGAAACTCAGATATTCACACCGATGATCAGACCGTAGGAACTTGATCTTCTTGTTACGATGATTTTCAACTTCACTCTGAAATTGCTTGAACTTTTCAAATGTTTCAGACTTATGCTTCATTAAGTAGACATAACCATATCTACTCAAATCGTGAGTGAAGGTGAGAAAATAACGATATCCGCCGCGTGCCTCTACGCTCATCAGACCGCACACATCGGTATGTATGATTTCCAACAAGTCACTGGCACGCTCCATTGTTCCAGAGAATGGAGTTTTAGTCATCTTGCCCATGAGGCATGGTTCACACGTGTCAAGTGAATCAAAGTCAAGTGACTCCAAAAGTCCATCGGCATGGAGTTTCTTGCGCTTTACACCAATATGACCTAAGCGGCAGTGCCACAAAAATATGGCGCTATCATTGTTAACTCTAACTCTTTTGGTCTCAATGTTATGTATATGTGTATCACTATCAAGATTCAATATGAACAATCCTCTCACATCGGGTGCATGACCATAAAAGATGTTACTCATAGAAATAGAACAACCATTATTCTCTGACTTAAAAGAGTAACCGTCTGGCAATAAACAAGATCCAGATATAATGTTCATGCTCAACGCAGGCACTAAATAACAATTATTCAAGTTCATAACTAATCCTGATGGTAACTGAAGTGAAACTGTGCCGACGGCGATTGCATCAACCTTGGAACCATTTCCTACGCGCATCGTCACTTCATCTTTCGCCAGCCTTCATCTATTCCGCAGTTCCTGTTTAGAGTTGCAAATATGAGCAACAGAACCGGTATCGAATACGCAGGCACTACTACGAGAGACGGTTAAGTACACATCAATAACATGTATATCAAATATACCTGATTTTTCTTTGGCCGCCTTCTTATCAGCCAGATACTTGGAGCAGTTGCGCTTCCAGTGACCCATACCCTTGCAATAGTAGCACTCTGTTTCAGCCTTAGGTCCAGCTTTGGGTTTCTTCGTCGGATTGGCAACAGGCTTGCCGCTCTTCTTTGAATTACCCTTCTTGCCTTTGCCGTTTCTCTTGAAACTAGTGGTCTTATTCACCATAAACACTTGATGCTCTTTACGGAGTTCAGACTCTGCGACTTTCAGCATCCCAAACAACTCGCCGGGTGACTTGTTCATCCCTTGCATGTTGTAATTCAACACAAAGCCCTTATAGCTTGGCGGCAGTGATGGAAGGATTCTGTTAGTGATAGCCTCTTGCGGGAGTTCAATCCCTAGCTCAGCTAGACAGTTTGAGTACCCAGACATTTTGAGCACATGTTCACTGATAGACGAATTCTCCTCCATCTTGCAAGCATAGAATTTATCGGAGGTCTCATACCTCTCGATCCGGGCGTTCTTCTGAAAGATAAACTTCAACTCCTGGAACATCTCATATGCTCCATGACGCTCAAAGCGACGTTGAAGTCCCGGTTCTAAGCCATACAAGACTGCACATTGAACTACTCAGTAGTCCTCCTTACGTGTTAACCAAGCGTTCTTAACATCCTGGTCAGCCGTAGCGGGTGGTTCATCTCCTAGCACAACATTAAGGACATAATCCTTCTTCCCATCTTGTAAGATTAGCTTAAGATTATGAGCCCAGTCTACAAAGTTGCTTCCATCATCTTTCAACGTAGCTTTCTCTAGGAACGTATTAAAATTCAGGGTGACTGTCGCGTGAGCCATGATCTACAACACAAGTGTATTCAAAGTGGACTTAGACTATGTTCAAGATAATTAGAGTTTAACCTAATCAAATTACTTGCTAAACTCCCACTCAAAAAGTACATCTCTCTAGTCATTGGAGTGGTTCATGACCCACTTACACTAGCTCAAGTCTGATCATCACGTGAGTTGAGTATAGTTTCAGTGGTAAGCATCCCTATGCTAATCATATCATCTATATGATTCACGATCGACCTTTCGGTCCCATGTGTTCTGAGGCCATGTCTGCACATGCTAGGCTCGTCAAGCTTAACCCGAGTGTTCCGCGTGTGCAACTGTTTTGCACCCGTTGTATGTGAATGTTGAGTCTATCACACCCGATCATCACGTGGTGTCTCGAAACGACGAACTGTAGCAACGGTGCACAGTCGGGGAGAACACAATTTCGTGTTGAAATTTTAGTGAGAGATCACCTCATAATTCTACCGTCGTTCTAAGAAAAATAAGGTGCATAAAAGGATTAACATCACATGCAATTCATAAGTGAAATGATATGGCCATCATCACGTGCTCCTTGATCTCCATCACCAAAGAACCGACAGGATCTTCTTGTCACCAGCGCCACACCATGATCTCCATCAATGTGCGCCATCGGGGTTGTCGTGCTACTCATGCTATTACTACTAAAGCTACATCCTAGCAAAATAGTCAACGCATCTGCAAGCACAAACGTTAGTTTAAAGACAACCCTATGGCTCCTGCCGGTTGCCGTACCATCGACATGCAAGTCGATATCATCTATTACAACATGATCATCCATACATCCAATATATCACATCACATCGTCGGCCATATCACATCACAAGCATACCCTGCAAAAACAAGATAGACGTCCTCTAATTTTGTTGTTGCATGTTTTACGTGGTGACCATGGGTATCTAGTAGGATCGCATCTTACTTACGCAAACACCACAACGGAGATATATGAATTGCTATTTAACCTTATACAAGGACCTCCTCGGTAAAATCCGATTCAACTAAAGTTGGAGAAACCGACACTAGCCAGTCATCTTTGAGCAAGGGGGTTACTCGTAGCGATGAAACCAGTCTCTCGTAAGCGTACGAGTAATGTCGGTCCAAGCCGCTTCGATCCAACAACACCGCGGAATCAAGAAAAGACTAAGGAGGGCAGCAAAACGCACATCACCGCCCACAAAAACTTTTGTGCTCTACTCGAGAAGACATCTACGCATGAACCTAGCTCATGATGCCACTGTTGGGGAACGTCGCATGGGAAACAAAAATTTTCCTACGCGCACGAAGACCTATCATGGTGATGTCCATCTACGAGAGGGGATATTCGATCTACGTACCCTTGTAGATCGCACAGCAGAAGCGTTAAGAAACGCGGTTGATGTAGTGGAACATCCTCACGTCCCTCGATCCGCCCCGCGAACCGTTCCGCGATCCGTCCCACAATCTAGTGCCGAACGGACGGCACCTCCGCGTTCAGCACACGTACAGCTCGACGATGATCTCAGCCTTCTTGATCCAGCAAGAGAGATGGAGAGGTAGATGAGTTCTCCGGTAGCGTGGCGGCGCTCCGGAGGTTGGTGGTGATCTAATCTCAGCAGGGCTCCGCCCGAGCTCCACAGAAACGCGATCTAGAGGTAAAACCGTGGAGGTATGTGGTCGGGCTGCCGTGGCAAAGTTGTTTCAAATCAGCCCTAAAACCTCCGTATATTTAGGTGGGAGAGGGGGGGCCTTGCCCCCAAGGGGTTCGGCCGAGCCAAGGGGGGGAGTCCTCCCCTTCCAAACCGAATCCAACTAGGTTTGCAAGGTGGAGTCCTTCCCCTTTTTCCCACCTCCCCTTTGTTTTCTCTTTGATTTTCTTTCTATGGCGCATAGGGCCTTCTTGGGCTGTCCCACCAGCCCACCAAGGGCTGGTGCGCCACCCCCAAGGCCTATGGGTTTCCCGGGGTGGGTTGCCCCCCCCCCCCGGTGAACACCCAGTACATTCCCGGTAACTTCGAAAACCTTCCGGTAATCAAATGAGGTCAACCTATATATCAATCTTCGTTTCCGAACCATTCCGGAAACCCTCGTGACGTCTGTGATCTCATCCGAGACTCCGAAAAACATTCGGTATCCAACCATATAACTCAAATACGCATAAAAACAACGTTTAACCTTAAGTGTGCAGACCCTGCAGGTTCGAGAACTATGCAGACATGACCCGAGTGACTCCTCGGTCAATATCCAATAGCGGGACCTGGATGCCCATATTGAATCCCACATATTCTATGAAGATCTTATCGTTTGAACCTCAGTGCCAAGGATTCATATAATCCCGTATGTCATTCCCTTTGTCCTTCGGTATGTTACTTGCCCGAGATTCGATCGTCAGTATGCGCATACCTATGTCAATCTCGTTTACTCGCAAGTCTCTTTACTCGTTCCGTAATACAAGATCCCGCAACTTACACTAAGTCACTTTGCTTGCAAGGCTTGTGTGTGATGTTATATTACCGAGTGGGCCATGAGATACCTCTCCGTCACACGGAGTGACAAATCCCAGTCTCGATCCATACTAACTCAACGAACACCTTCGGAGATACCTGTAGAGCATCTTTATAGTCACCCAGTTATGTTGCGACGTTTGATACAAACAAAGCATTCCTCCGGTGTCAGTGAGTTATATGATCTCATGGTCATAGGAACAAATACTTGACACGCAGAAAACAGTAGCAACAGAATGACACGATCAACATGCTACGTCTATTAGTTTGGGTCTAGTCCATCACGTGATTCTCCTAATGACGTGATCCAGTTATCAAGCAACAACACCTTGTTCATAATCAGAAGACCCTGACTATCTTCGATCAACTGGCTAGCCAACTAGAGGCTTGCTAGGGATAGTGTTTTGTCTATGTATCCACACATGTAAAAAAGTCTTCATTCAATACAATTATAGCATGGATAATAAACGATTATCTTGATACAGGAATTATAATAATAACTATATTTATTATTGCCTCTAGGGCATAATTCCAACAACTTTTGCACCTGTTGCTAGACTTGAAGCTATTCGAATACTACTTGCTTACATCATAACATCATCTTATATCAAATGGATGTGAAAAGTGCATTCCTCAATGGTAAGCTTGAGGAAGAAAATATGTTGCTCAGCCCCCAGGCTTTGAGGATCCAAAGAATCCAGACAAAGTCTTCAGACTCAAAAAGGCGCTCTATGGTCTCAAGCAAGACCCTCGGGCATGATATGACACATTGAAGGAATTCCTCATGAAGAAAGGCTTCAAACCTGGTTCACTCGATCCAACTCTTTTCACTAAATCCGATGATAATGAGCTATTTGTGTGCCAATTATATGTCGATGATATCATATTTGGCTGTACGGACAAATGATACATTGATGAATTTGCTTACATGATGAGTGAAGAATATCAGATGTCTATGATGGGGGAGCTGAAATTATTCTTTGGTCTTCAAATTCGTCAACAACGCAATGGAATCTTCATATCACACGAGAAATACCTCAAGGATGTTCTGAGGAAATTCGACATGCATGAATGCAAAGGTGCCAAGACCCCAATGCCTACAAACGGCCACCTCGGCACTGATGAAAATGGTAAAGAATTCGATCAACAGGTATATCGCTCTATGATTGGCTCTTTATTGTATCTATGTGCATCCAGGCCAGATATAATGCTTAGTGTTTGCATGTGAGCACGTTTTCAAGCAAAACCGAAGGAATCACACCATAAGGCTGTGAAGCATATTCTTCGATACTTAGCTCACACACCAACACTAGGATTATGGTATCCCAAGGGCTCAAATCTTCATCTGGTAGGGTATTCTGATTCTGACTATGCTGGTGATTGTGTGGATCGCAAGTCAACTTCTGGTACATGTCATTTCCTCGGAAGATCACTAGTTTGCTGGTCCTCAAAGAAGCAAAACTGCGTATCACTCTCCACTGCTGAAGCTGAGTACATTGTCGTTGGTTCATGCTGTGCTCAATTACTATGGATGAAGCAGACCCTCAAGGACTACGGCATCAACATGAAGAATGTGCCTCTCTACTGCGACAATGAGAGTGCAATCAAGATTGCATACAACCCAGTACAATACTCGAAGACCAAGCACATCCAGATTCGTCATCATTTTCTTCGGGACCATGTCCTCAAGGGAAATATCCTCATCGACCATGTGAAGAGTGATGATCAACTGGCAGATATCTTCACTAAGCCCTTGGATGAGAAAAGGTTTTGCAAGTTGCGGTGTGAGCTAAATATCTTAGAATCTTCAAATGTTTTGTAAAAACATGCACACATCCTAACACTTATGCAAAATTGATGACTTAGATGTGCAACACATGAGGAATCGATTTTCTTCAACTGATGAAGAATATCACTCTGAATGTGAAGAAATCAACAAAGAAATTGATTCTCAGGGCCCTACGACAATTGTACGCGGCGTTTGTAATCAACATTCTTATATGGTGGGTCACGCCACCGCCCAACATGAAATTCCTCAAGTTGATTTTCTTCAATGTTCCATTTCCTCAAAATGTGTTTTTCTTCGAAACAGTTGTTCTTCATTGTGACGATTTATCACAAAATCCTCAAGTTAGTCAAATCTTCAAAAAGACTTGATGACTTTCGTTGAACTAGATAGACTGTGATTTCAAGTCCTCAACAACATTCACTTATAGCTAATAATTCAAGTTGATATTTCATCTAAGTGAATGTGATCGGACCCTACTTTCCCTCTATGCTATTCTCATCCAGTCTATTCGAGTCTTCATATGCGTTCTACTTGAAACTTTGTTCAAAATCCTCACTGCGTCCTTGTCAGCTGATGATTTTGTAATAAAATCCTCAACTCTTCAAAAATGTTTCTTTAATGCACAGTAACTGAACCCCACTTCCCACGTTCGGATAACCACGATCAGCACTATCTCCACCGCCTTGCTCGGGAGCTACACGTGTCATGCGAAGACATAGAGGCAGGGGTTGTTTGGTCCGAATTCTTCGCGCCAACAGTAATTGCCTGGCTATAAATATGTCCTTATCCCCCTCGGCAAACACTTCTTCGCTCCATCGCTCTCCTGCTACAGCAAAAGCCCCGAACCCTAGCGCCACCGCTGGAAGTCTCGTCGTCGGCGAAGAAGAGCTTCACAGTCTCGACTTCTCCGTCGCCGGAGCCACGCCGTCGGACCATCTTCGTCCGCCGCCGCCGTAGACGTCCTCTGCTGCCGGGTTAGGGCGCATTGGACACGCACTGAAGATCTTCTCTCTGCAACTCTTCTCTGTTCTTCGTGCGTGCCTTCTAGGGTAAATAAAAACCCTATTTTTACAAAAAGTTAGATCTACTATTTTACATCTGAGATGTGAAATCTGTTTTTTCTCAAGAATCCATATGCATCTGATTCCTCAAACACTGCCTATCACCACAGTGTTGATGAACTTCACTAAGCATCTAAGATTTTCACGAGATTCCTCAATTGTGTGAATTTTCGGATCTGTACAACTCTGGTACCCAAGAACAGTATGCTTAGGAAAATTCCTCAACCACTGGTTAAATTCCTCAACTGCCAAACTTTTTCATTTTCTTCAAATCTGAGAACGCATATGACCTCTCCAAGTTCCTTGCAACTATACTCTGTTCACAGGTACACACATGTCAGCTGATGAATCTCTCGGTTCTCATCACATTAACTCATTTGCAGCGTTTCTTGAAGAAAATCTTCAAGTCTCATTAGAATCCTCAAGAGTTCAATCTCATCAACAAAATCCTCACCCGAAGAAAATGGAGGATGACAGGAAACAGAAGGGAGGGAAGAAACTTGAGCAGAATACAGCTTTGGATATCCCTGAGGATATTTGCTTGGACTATTGCACACCTGATGAATCTGAAACAATGGCCAAGAGAAAGATTCGGCTTCAGAAGATAGAACGCCGATGGGCAAAGGAGTGGAAGTAATACATATTTGTCACTGCCAAGTATGCGAAGAAATTGGCTCTGAAGCCTCCTGGCAAACGGGCTGCACTTGAGGCTCATCAAGTCTCACATCCCTCAAGCCTCAAGACCCTTGATGACTATCCTGATCAAAAGGATAAGCACTTGGCTAAGCTTAAGAAGCAGGCAGATGCTGCGCTAAGGAAATACAATGAATCATCTGCTGCAGCTTCAACTACAGCTACTTCCTCTGTAGCTGAGACCTCTGGTTCGACAATTCTTCAACACAAGTCTGTGCCGTCAAAACCAAAGGCTTCAAAGCCTCAAGAGAAACCAGCTCTGGCATCAGCTACAAAACCCTTAGTGCCAAAACCATCAGCGCCAAAATCCTCAGCGTCACCACAAGTTTCAAAACCAGAATTGAAGCCAGTCATGAAGCCACTGCCCGCTACCTCCAGCTCCTCACTCCCAGCTGCAACCAGCTCGGAGACAAAGTATTCACCACCTGAAGTCTCAGGTGTCTGCTGAAAGAGGAACACAACCAAGCCCCAGCAAAATCATCACAGTCCCGTCTGTATCAGAGGGTAGTGATGAATATGATGATGAAACCCTGCAAGCTATAATCAGAAACAAGCAGGAGAGGGTAGCTCAAGCTTCTGGTAGCGCCATTCCTCTGGCCATGGATCCCAAGGTCCTCCTAGACTACGTAAACATCTGGTATGAGGACCCCAACATTCCTCTTGATGATTTGAAACTTCCACCTGGCATTAGCCACATGGTGGCCACTTTCATCAACAAGGACAAGTGGAAGGAACAGCAAGCCAAACAGGCCAAGATTGCTAAGCTCAAAAAGGAGAAATTCCTCAAGCAGAATCTCCTCAACTTGACGCCTGATGCACTGGTGTCAACACATGCTGAGTTGAAGACTTTGACTGATAAGTACTCCAAGCTATCTGATCGTCAGAGTCTCAAGAGTAGTTTCATCAAATTTGCCACTAAAGCTGTTGACGAATACAACAAGAAGGCTGCCCCTCCATTACCAACTCCTGTGCCTCTGATTGAAGAGACAACCGATGAATCTCCTCAAGATGATGAAACTCCTCAAACTGAGGAAATACCACAAGAAAGTCGTGTGGATGTATCGGCAGTTGAAGAAATCACCACGGAAAATCTAGCCGATGAATCTGCTATAGCTGGTGAGACTGCCCCTGATCCAGCTGCTGCATCAAAGCAAGCTGATGACTCTGCTCCAACTGGTTCCTCAAAGCCAGCTGATGAATCTGTCGAGAGAACCCCTTCACCAAAAAGCTTCAAAGGTGAAGAAGATGACTCTGTCTGCATCAGATGTGAAGAAGACCAGGGCTGCTGAGAAGGAAGCCAAAAAGAGAAAGGCCTCCTCAGCAGAAGAAAACACTGAGGCCAAGCGCCTCAAAGCGCTTGAAGATAATGCTCCACTGGACCCTGTGCCCCTCAACGTCGCTCCATCTAATGAAATGGTCACCTTTGAAGATCAGGAAAAAGGGCCAGATGAGGAAATGAAGGATGCTGCATCTGAGGAACACACTAACGAAGAAATTCGCATTGACGACAGTCCTGAGCCCTCCGTTCCTCAGGCAACAACTGCACAAGGATCAGCTACACCAGCTGATGATTCTGGCTCGGTCACCAAGCAAGCTGAGGAAGAGCCAACTGAAATTCCTCAAGTTGATGAAATTCACAGTCCTGAGAAAAATCCTCAAGTTGAGGATCAGGCTGACCCAACTCCTCCTCATGAGCAAGATCTTCTCACTGAGGCTCAGAATGAAACTATTCCTTCTCCAGAGCAGAACCCTCAACAGGATGCTCCAGTTGATGAAATTCCTCAGCCTGATACCTAGCCATATCCCGTTCCTCAACCTGAAGCACAACACGAGCATGCTCCTCAGCCTGACGCCCAAGCTGATGAAATTCCTCACCCTGAGGACAGTGCCGAGGAAAATGCACCAGACCAAGACAATGCTTTCATCATGCTCAACCCCGAGACTGCAATTGTTGTCTCCCCTCCAGTTTCTCAGCGAAGTCCTCAGCAGATGCAGCGTCAGCCATTTTCCAAGCGTCCAAAGTTTCAAAAGGAAAACTTCTTTGAAGAACGCATGTACTTCATTGGAGAAAATCCCTATGACAAGCCTCAAATCGGACATATGATGTTTTGGATGAGGACACAGCTGAATTACTATGCCTGTGTGCTGTGTGGAAGAAATAAGATATTCCAGCACAGGCATATTCCTCATGTTGAACTTGAAGCAATTCCATGCCTGGTCCGAGTCCTCAATGTTCTTCATGAAGCTGGACTGCTACCAATGTGCTCAGACATCTCTGATTGGAACAGTGAGCTCATTCTTCAGTTTTATGCCACTCTTCACATATCTGGCGATCCTGAAGATATCAACACCTGGATGTTTGACTGGATGACGCAAAACACTCACTACAAGGCTCCTGCTACTGAGCTACTGCGTGAATTGCCAGTATCAATTCCCTCAGAGGAGGTTGTGAAGCTTTATGGTAAGCGTGAGCTGCCCAACGGGATGATGGAAGTCCTCATGAAGCCTTTGTCTAAAGGGCAACCATCGAGAAAAACCTTCCTCGTCCACGAGCTCAAGTATGAACCAAGATCTGTTTACAGAATCCTCTGCAGCGTCATTGCACCAATCAAGGGACACGATGATGAAGAAGATGTTGTAGGCCTCATGAAGAATATCCGCTTCAACATCATTCATGGTATTCGTATCAACATACATGATTTCTTCTTGAGGACTTTGGTTGACAATGCCATGTGTCCATTTGAAAACAAGATATATGCCCCATGGATCATGAGATTCATCAGGACAAGGACTGGCATCAACTTCCACGCTGATTTCAACAACCATGTTGGTTATATGCCTCCTATCCGGCTCAACAAGAAGACTTTCGAGCCAGTTGAAGGAAAAGGCAAGTCAGTTATTGATGAAGGTCGTAGGCCCCTTGATGGCCAGTTCAGAGAGCCGGAAGCATATTCTTCATGGGATGATACTGAGACTCACCCTCAGAGCCGTGTTGCTCCTCGCGTGCTGAATACAAGAGAGCTTCTCTTAAGTCTTCACCAGAAGGTGGATCGCAATCACAAGTGGGTCAAACGCCAGTTCGACGCCATTGTGAAAACCCTCACCGAAACACAGAACTCTATGAAGCTTAACCATCACTATCTGCATGAGGTTTTTGATCGCAGCTAGGCTACACTTGCTCATCTGAAGACTCAGACAGAACTTGAAGAATTGGAGTTCGAGCCTGACTTTGACTAGTCGTGGGCACCCAAGAAGAAGTTCAGGCCAATTCCAGTTCCAGACCTTGAAGACAACTCTTTTTCTTCATTCCGCGCTGCTGAATCTGATGAAGAACATCACGACACTGCCACCGGTCCAAGGAAGAAGACTACTCCCAAGAAGCACCACGCATCTTCATCAACCGCCAAGAAGTGAAGTCTTCACGGGCGTTAGTCCTCAGTTTGTCCCTTTTTGTCACTTGATGACAAAGGGGGAGAAACTTGATATTTAGTCTTCAAGCGGGATATTTTGGGGCTTATGAACTATATTTAAGTTACAAACTCTTGGCTCTTCTGAAGTTTGTATGTAATGAGTTGTAACTTAAGCCCGATGGTACTCTGACGCTTTTGGACGTTTTTCTTCGCATGCTTATTCCTCACATTTTTAATGCACGCATGCTGAAATTCGTCAGATACCATTTGTCATCATGCATCATCATTTTCTTCATACTATATGTCATATGTATGCATGATTTCCAAGACTCAGGGGGAGATCTCCATGATATAAATCATCAATGTGCATTTGCTGTGAAAAGCAAAATCCTCAAGATATGCACATCTTCAGGGGGAGTCTCTCTGAATCTTGATTTCAAATTCCTCAAATGAGTATTTACACTTCATATTTTTATCCCTGTTGAAGACTTAACCTAATTTTCATCAACCACCAAAAAGGGGGAGATTGTAAGTGCATCTAGTGCCCCTTAGTGATTTTGGTGGTTTGAAGACTTATAGGTTAAGTATCTAATGTGTCTGTGAGTGTACACAGGATCCATAAGTCACTGAGGAGTTTGAAATATTTGAGGAATATCGACCCCTAAAAATGTATATCTTCAGTTGAAGAAATTGGTCTGAAGCTGAAGAATTGAATCGCGAAGAATCCGTGATGAAATTGGTATTCCTCATGAAGATATTGAAATTGAGGAATTCGGTGTGTCCTGAAGAAAATCATTCTGAAGACTTTGAAGCATGAAGATTTACTCTTTCTGTTTTATTTTCTTCACACTTGAGTAATAGGAACACCGTACTGTTAAAGGGGGTCGAAGTTACACTTTGGAATGAATTTCCTATGATTCTCAACCCAAGCCTAATCCTACCAAAAGCCTCAAGTGAGGAATATGAGTGACATGAGGACTCTCACAGTTGAGGGTCCCGACAGTTTCGATAGCCATGCCACATCATTGGTCTTATCCACAACAACGATCATATTATTTAAGGGCATTAGTGTCAAATCATGTCGGGATGCTCCCAGGCTATAAATAGCCTCCCCCACAACCATTATCCGGTTGGCTGCTCCGTTAGAAACTGACACTTGTCATAAGAGCAACCCAATTCCTCAGAGTCTTCGAGAGAAATCCATCAGTGAGGAAATACCCCAAACACCAAACCACAAACCTAGAACCAAGTGATTGAGCATCACTTAAGAAGTTGTTCCTGTGTGGGACTGAAGCCTTTTACCTGTGAGGACTGTGCATCCTCCAAACGGTTAGGCGTCATGGTCTAGAGCAATCCAGCAGTCAATTGTGGATCGGCGGGTGACCAAGTTTGTGAGGGTTTGGAAGTCTGCCCTGAAAACATACCACGAGGTTTGGGCGAGGACTGTGTGTTCTAAGCCCAAGGAGAATAAGGTAGGGACTGTGTGTCCCGGGACTGTGTGTCTTTTGGTTTCAATACCAAGACACTCCAAACAAGATGTACGACTGTCACAGTTGTTGGAACTGGGTCATCAACTACTGTCTTCGCTGTGAAACTGGTTCTGCTTCCTCAACCCTTTACATTCCTCAGATTATGTGTTGATGACTCTCACTGTGACTATTTGAAGAATTTGCTGAAGATTTTCTTTGAAATTCCTCAACCCCAAATTCTTCACGCTAGTTAATCCTCATCTGTTTCTCCGTGCCTGCTCACTGTGCAATCTGTTTTCACATTCCTCAACCTGAGAAACTACTGTTGTGAAACTTTGCACTTCTGATACTTTACTGTTTCCGCTGTAAGTTAGTCATCAGTGAGGAATTTCCTCAAAAGGAATTTCCTCAGTGATGAAATTCTAAAAATCTCCTATGCACCCCCTCTAGTCGATATAACGCACTTTCAACTAGCCATCGAAAAGTAAGAATACAGTAACCTAACACCAATATAAATAGAAATCAAGATTGCTGCAGTATCTAAAGAGGTGGTAGTTTGTTTTCTTGTGCTAATGATATCACGAGTTTCTGTTTAAGTTTTGTGTTGTGAAGTTTTCAAGTTTTGGGTGATGTTCTCATGGACAAAGGGATAAAGAGTGGAAAGATCTCAAGCTTGGAGATGCCCAAGGCATCCCAAGCCAAATTCAAGGACATCAAAAAGCCTAAGCTTGGGGATGCCCCGGGAAGGCATCACGTCTTTCGTCTTCAATCCATCGATAACATTATTTGGAGCTATATTTTATTCACCACGTGATATGTGTTTTGCATGGAGCGTCTTGTTTCGTAGGAGTCTTTTCTTTTTGTTGTGTCACAATCATCCTTGCAGCACACCTTTTGAGAGAGACATGCACTCATGGTGAATTTGCTAGAATACTCATTCTGCTTCACTTATATCATTTGAGCTAGGCAATTTTGCTCTGTGTGCTTCACTTAGATCTTTTAGAGCACGGCGGTGCGTAACTTGGTAGTTGGCTTGTGCTATGATAGTAGTCCTAAAGGTGATAGGTACCCAAAGACGATACAATAAAACTTCCATCTTCATGTGCATTGAGTAGAAGAGAAGTTTGATTCCTCTCAATTAGTTTTGACACGTGGATTTGGTAATATTAAGAGTTATGTTAGTAGGGTGTTGTGAATCTAGAAATACTTGTGTTGAAGATAGTGATTCCCGTAACATGCACGTATGGTGAACCACTATGTTAGGAAGTCGGAGCATAATTGATCTATTGATTGTCATCCTTTGTGTTGCGGTCAGGATCACGCGATGGTTAACACCTACCAACCCTTCCCCTAGGAGTATGCGTTTAGAACTTTGTTTCAATTACTAATAAAAACTTTTGCAACAAGTATGTGAGTTCTTCATGACTAATGTGAGTCCATGATATAGATGCACTTTCACCTTCCACCATTGCTAGCCTCTCTAGTACTGCGCAATTTTGCCGGTGCACAAACCCACCATATGCCTTCCTCGAAACAGCCACCATACCTACCTACTATGGCATTTTCATAGCCATTCCGAGTTATATTGCCATCAAACTCCCATCGTTCCGTCTCATGAGTTGTGCCGTCACTGTCATATTGCCATTGCATGATCATAAGATAGCTAGCGAGATGTTTCATCGTCATACGCCAAGCTAGATCGTTGCACATCCCGGTACACTGCCGGAGGCATTTCCTATAGAGTCATCATCGTTCTAAGATTTCAGCTGTGAGTAAATAAAAGTGTGATGATCATCATTATTAGAGCATTGTCCCATGTGAGGAAATAAAAAAAAGGCCAAAGTTTCCCACACAAAAAAGGAAATATGGAAAGAGGCCAAAGAGCCCAAACAAAAAAAAGTGAGATGGGACAATGCTACTATCTCTTTCCACACTTGTGCTTCATAATAGCACCATGTTCTTCATGATTGAGAGTCTCTTGTTTTGTCACCACCATATGCTAGTGGGAATCTTCATTATATAACTTGGCTTGTATATTCCAATGATTGGCTTCCTCAAAATTGCCCTAGGTCTTTGTGAGCAAGCAAGTTGGATGCACACCCACTAGTTCTCCTTTTGAGCTTTCACATACTTATAGCTCTAGTGCATCCGTTGTATGGCAATCCCTACTCATTCACATTGATATATATTAATGGGCATCTCCATAGTCCTTTGATACGCTAAGTCAATGTGACCATCTCCTCCTTTTTGTCTCACAACCTCCACGACACTCCATTCCACCATAGTGCTATATCCATGGCTCACGCTCATGTATTGCGTGAGAGTTGAAAAAGGTTTGAGAAAGTAAGAGTGCGAAAAAAATTACTTGGCCAATACCGGGGTTGTGCATGATTTAAATTAGTTGTGTGGGGATGATGGAGCATAGCCAGACTATATGATTTTGTAGGGATAACTTTCTTTGGCCTTGTTATTTCAAAAGTTCATGATTACCTTGCTAGTTTGCTTGAAGTATTATTGTTTTCATGTCAATAGCAAACTATTGTTTTGAATCTTACGGATCTGAACATTCATGTCACATGAAAGAAGTTACAAAGGACAACTATGCTAGGTAGCATTCCACATCAAAAATTCACTATTTATCACTTCCCTACTCCAGGACAAGCAGGAGTAAAGCTTGCGGATGCTTGATACGTCTCCAACGTATCTATAATTTTTGATGGTTCCATGCTATTATATTGTCAAACTTTGGAAGTTTTGTATGCCTTTTATATCTTTTTTGGGACTAACTTATTAACTCAGTGCCAAGTCCCAGTTCCTATTTTTTCCGTGTTTTTGACCCTTTTCAGAGGAGGATTTTAAACGGTATCCAAATAGAATAAAACTTCCAAAAAGATTATTTCCGGAACAGAAAATACGCACGGGATGTGAGAACCAAGGCAGAGGCCACCAGGGGACTCCACAAGTCCCCTAGGCGCGGCCTGGGGGCGCCTAGCAGGCTTGTGGGCCCCCTGTCGCTCATCTGCACTACCTGTTCCGCCTATAAATTCCTGAAAAATCCAAAACTGTGTGAGAGATCCATGAAAATACTTTTCAGCCGCCGCAAAGCTTCTGTCTCCGCAAGATCCCATCTGGGGCACGTTCTGGTGCCCTGCCGAGGGGGGATTCGGATACGGACGGCTTCTTCATCAACACCATGACCTCTCCGATGATGTGTGAGTAGTTCACCATAGACCTTCGGGTCCATAGCTAGTAGCTAGATGGCTTCTTCTCTCTCTTGGATCTTCAATACAAAGTTCTCCATGATCTTCATGGAGATCTATCTGATGTAATCGTCTTTTGCTGTGTGTTTGTCGAGATCCGTTGAATTGTGAATTTATGATCAGATTATCTATGAATCTTATTTGAGTTTCTTCTGATCTCTTATATGCATGATTTCATATCCTTGTAATTCTCTTCGAGTTCTGGGTTTTGTTTGGCCAACTTGATCTATGATTCTTGCAATGGGAGAAGTGCTTGGTTTTGGGTTCATACTGTGCGGTGACCTCACCCAGTGACAGAAGGGGTAGCAAGGCACGCATCGTGTTGTTGCCATCAAGGGCAAAAAGATGGGGTTTACATCATTGGTTTGAGTTTATCCCTCTACATCATGTCATATTTCTTAACGCATTACTCTGTTCGTCATGAAGTCAATACACTAGATGCATGCTGGATAGCGGTCGATGTGTGGAGTAATAGTAGTAGATGCAGAAAGTATCGGTCTACTTGTCTCGGACGTGATGCTTATATGTATGATCATTGCCTTAGATATCGTCATGACTTTGCGCGGTTCTATCAATTGCTCGACAGTAATTTGATCACCCACTGTAATATTTGCTATTTTGAGAGAAGCCTCTAGTGCACCCTATGGCCCCGGGTCTACTTCACACCATATTTTCAGCCTTAGACTTTTACTTCGTTGCACTTTCCGCCTTCAGATCTCACTTTGGAATCAACCTTGAAGGGATTGACATACCCTTTATAGCGTTGGGTGCAAGCGTTTGTGTTTGCGTAGGTACTCTAGACATTTGGCTTGATTCTCCTACTGGATTGATACCATGGTTCTCAAACGGAGGGAAATACTTAATGATCCTGTGCTGCATCACCCTTTCCTCTTCAAGGGAAAAACCAACGCAAGCTCAAGAGGCAGCAGTAGGCAGCGAGACATAGTGATAGAAACAAGATAACTCGCATATTAATGATAGTAGTGGTATCTTGGCAAATTATCATCTTGCTTGAGATCCTTATTGGAAGAAGGACGAATTCATGAAGTAGATGAATAGGACGTAGTCAAACGAATCCTCACACTCCGAACGCTTCGGAACTCCATCCAGAAGAAGCAATATGGAAACAACTTCTTAACATACTATAAACACCATAACATATGCATGACATGATGTGCAAACAAAAATGATGCATGTTCAATCGATTATGCATGGAGTGGCAAATCACAACAATCACCTCCTACACATTAAGTGAAGCTCAATGTACAACGAGTTGCATATTGTTGAAACTCCATATTTGAATTACTTAGTTCACTCCCATATAGGTACATGGCAATGTTAAATGTTAATAAACATGGCAAGAGGTGAAGCATAAATAAAGTACACTATCTAGGAATTTTAAATGATGTCGGAAACAACATATAGCATTTCTGAAATAACCCCATATGTGTTCATTTCGAAATTGGTCCATATCCTAAATAAACTCATATTACATTTATTAAACAGAAAAATAAAGTGTGGCAGGTGAGTCTACACGTCATTCTAGTCGATTTACATATATAGATCATCCAAAACGGAGTTACGGTCTAAAAGATATGACCATCACAAGATAATATATCATGATTGCAAAATGTATGCAAATGACAACCACAAGCATGTTAAATCTGGTATGAAACAAGATATTATGAAACTACAGGAAATTCTAAGCAAGTTTCGTATATGTCATGTTCAAAACGAAGGAATGGTTCAACAAATACAACTAATACGACATATAGCTAGAATCTGCCCAAAAAAAGCAACGTATCGTTTTATAAACACCAAAACAAGCACATGATAAAAAAGTATTGCTAAGCCTGACATACATGGCATCGGGAACCTATGAAACAGCAACTAGAAATAGCCTACTACAAATCACTCCATTCTGCACAATCAAAAGAGGCATGGTTTGCTTAATTAGAGCTTTACAATATGAAACTTTAGGAAAACAGATTGCCATTTTTAATGTGATAGGACCTTGGAAGTAGTAAATGAGCATGTTAATGATAATCTACATGGAAACTAGAGGCATGGCGTCAAAGTTGGCGTATCCTACAATAATTCTCACGAAGGAACCATATGCAAAAGACCTACGGACTAGATGCAATCATCCACGCCATATTGAACAGAATAACAGTTTAGACGTATTCACGAAGCACTTGCAACAGAGATTTGAGCATGTAGATACAACCTACTATGCATGTAAATGCCACAATCATGTAGAGCAGATCAAGAACAACAATTTTCGTATAGAGTTCATTCAATTCGGAGCTATAGTTATTTAGTTATGAAATAAATCATTTTAACATGGCACTTACGCAAAACAAAGCAAACATCAAGTTGAAATATTTACCACATGCATGAAAGTTGGATATTGTGAAGCTACACAAAATTCTAAACTTTCTTAACATTAAGTTTGTTTAATTCCGATGCACGGAATAAAACACACAAAGTACAAAAGGGCATCCAACAACATAACATGCACACAAACTTGTTCAAATGACAAAACTAATTGCACACATGAATTCTATGGCCTTTTCTACCTCAAAATCATATATAACATGTGGGTATTAACTATGGCAAGATTATGGCATTTATACATATTTCATGCAAACAATATTTTAAATATTTTTAACATGCATTTAAGTTGCAAATTGTTAATCTACACAATATATTACATATCTAAATAATTTTAATTCAATGCAATGTTATTAAGTTATTATATGCATGAGTGCAAGGGATTTCCTATAAACGTATAATTCACGGTTTAATATTGAAATTTGTATACGTGAAAAAAACAATGGGCTAAAACTACTCTAGGCCAAACAGTGCATAGGTGGGCGCAACGTATTACACAGCGCACCGGGCGAGGCATACGGTTTGCTAGGGGCTCACTTTGTGGGCTTTGGCCCAGTCGGTGTAGAGACATGTGAGGCGGTCTAGCGCTGCTACGGAGTTGTGCATTGGTGCGGCTGGGGCGGTGCATTGTAGGGGATCGGCGGCCCACGCGCTAGCGCTGGCCAGGCATGTGTCAACGCAAGCAACGGGGCATCGGTCGCGCGAGGCGCTCGTTCTCCCGATAGGGACACACTCGCGGCGTCACAACAAGGACTACAGAGTGGATCCGGTGCAAGGAGAGGTCGAAGGCGGCAGGGGATGAGCAGATCGGACCTTGGGTGGCCAGACCAGATGATTTGTGGCGCGGAACGGCGATGGTTGCTGGAGGCGGCGGAGCTTTAGATCCATGGCGATGGCGGCTGCGAATCTGAAGTGGTCGGGTGATGCGGCGGCGGGGCATGGCACGGAGTGGTGTGGTTGTTGGGTGGCGGGGTGGCAAGAGGCGGCTCTAGTGGCCCGGGCAGACTTCGGAGAGGACGGCATGGCCGCTGGCCGTCGGGGCTGATGCGAGGAGGCGAGCGAGGCTCGGGCACGCGGGGCTCCAACACGTCTCGCGGACGAGCAACGGCAGTTCGGCCCCGATCAGGCCCAGGGCAGGCCGAATCTGGCCCGCAGGCCTGGCTAGCGGTGGCGCGGGTAGGTTTTCCCGATTTGTACAAGGAGGCCGTCTATTTATAGGAAATGGGGCTGGCGTTCATGGGTTTTTGTCCGTTTTCGGACACTATGATCATGGTTGGATGGTCCGAGCTCTTGAGGGGGCTTGCTTGGCTATAGTGGCTGAGCCAAGAAGAGAGGGAGGATGGCAGCCCGTGACAGAGTTTTTAAACCCACGAAAACGTCCAATATTTAAACCGATGGTTGTGCCTCTACAGTTGTACGTTGGGGTATCATGCGACCTCCGAATGCGACGAAATTTGGTAGGTGTTCTATCTACAATAAAACAACACAGCACGCCAACTTTGAACCGAATCCGAGAAAGTTTGATAAACATTTAAAAAAAATATTTTAATGAATCCGCACGCGCATGCGTGTGTGGTTGGTCTCGAAACGGTCGGCGACACAAACTTAGAGAATAGGCAATTAACAATGGATGCAAGTTTGAAAAATGACAGAAACGGAATGCCAATGCAATGTGGATGATGCGCATGACGTGATGATGAACGCGACATCCAAATACATCACACAACGATAATGGAATAAAAGGGGTATCTTGTGGAGCGTCGGTTCCGGGCTGTAACAACCATACTCCAACAAAACAAAGGATGATGCTTGCTAATTCAACAGAAAACAAACATATGAAAAAGATTTCGTTCGATATTTTTGTGGTAACAACCAAGTGGTATGATCACAGGATCGATATTATGTCCACGAACCACAACGAAGCTAGAAGGGCTTTCTAAGACGCAACAAAGCCATAGTATGACAGACTGATACGGATGAACCAATAGTTGTGAAACCCCAACCTCACATCACACATTTGTTGGAAAGATAGTTTATGTAACTACCTGACTTCCCACCTGAGAACTTCCCACCTGAGAACATTTTTTGGAAAGATAGCTTATGCAATCTGGTCCAACAAATACAAGGAAAAAGACCGCACACAACTCCTAACATGATACTCACTAGTGGAGACAGGGCCTATAGCCCCGGCCCGTAAGGGGCTTTAGTCCCGGTTCACCAACCGGGACTAAAGGGGCGGGACTAAAGGCCTAACCTTTTCGTCCCGGTCCTCTTACACGCCAGGACTAAAGGTGCTCCACGTGGGCGCCTCGTAGCGCCCCAGGGACAGGCCCTTTAGTCCCGGTTCGTTACACGGTCCGGGACTAAAGATTTTCAGATTTTGCTGCTTTTTGGGTTTTTTCTTGAATGAAAATTATTTTAGGGTTTTAGGGTTTTAGGGTTTAGGTGTTCGGGAGATTAACGTGATGCCTCGTTTGGTGTCCGGGAATTAGTTTTCATATAATTTAAATAGAAATAATTATGCGTATATATATAAGATTAACTTATCTTACAAGCGAGCATATATATACAATTATATGCAGATCTGAATTATCGGGACTAGAGCCCGTCTATTCGATTACATGGACGAACATCAGTAATGGCCCCTATTTACACTAAATCGTCCTTTGTCATCTATAGCTTCCGTTCTCAGAAATCCCGCAAGCTCCTCTGCAACAGCAATCGCGCGTTGCTCTGGTAGGACCTTCGTCCTCATGGCCGTGTGCTATATAAGAAGAGGAGATGAATATGAATATCAATCATGATAACAAAGAATGACGGGTAAAAATAGAGGTGTGAATGTTCATTGCTTACGTCGAATCTGTGCTCCTTGAGCTTAGAGGTAAACGTGCGAATGGTCTCGCAAACATAGTATCCGCATAGATGCGTTCCCCATGGCTGCTGGTCGCACTTTATGAGAATAGAATATATATAACCAAAATAATAATCTAGTATCATAAATTTATTGAAAATTAATAGAAGTATATCATACTACTACTTACCTGAGCCGCTCTAAAGGTCAGCTTCTCCGGAAATTTACCAGGAGTCACGCACTTGAACCGCTTCCAAACCCTGCCCGACAAGGATAATGATTTGCTAAGCTTTTCATTAATTGATATATCAGAAAATCATCGAAAGAGACCGATAGAGCACAAGAATGACTAAAATTACCCTTGGAGCATGTCCTGCAGGCTTTGGAACTGTTCCAAGGGTCTCGATAATGGGTTGAAGGCATCAATTCTTCCCTTATCAATTTGAATGTCCAACAGAATCCAATGGAAGCTGCACATGTATATATATATATAGGTGTCAGTAACTTATCAATTACACTTATAAGTGAATGGACACAACAGAGTAAAGACCCTCACTTGAAGTTGTATGGAAACAGTATGTGGTCACAGACTTTGGATCTGTTAGAAACCTTAGAAGGTTTTCCTCCGTCTCCTTGGGATAATTAGTTAGCGTCGTTATATGTATTTTATCTGGGTCAATAAACCCAATATTTATGATGCTCTTACTTTTACAATCCAGAATCTTCATTCTGCATAATAGAGTACAAGTTATATATAGACAATGAATTGAAATAACTAAACAAGTTATATGTAGACAACGAATTGAAAAACTTACACACAATAGCAACTCATAAGCGATTTGTCGAGGGCGTCGGCATTGTACATCTGGAGGAGTTCATCAAAGTCGATATGGATTTCTTCGGGGCGGCCGCAGTACTCCCGTGGCACACTCAGCACGATCATCGTTCTCCCCTTCTTTGATTCACTTAAGTACCATGTACGCAAGTAACGCATATTTGTTGGGAGATCATCTTTGCTGACCAAAGGCTCACCCATGACAAACTCTGGCTTAGGGGCTACCACAGCCTTGGGTATCTTGTCGTCTTGGGAAGACTGCAATTCTTCAACCGAGATACCACATTGAGCCGCCAACTCCTTTGCTGTTTCTAAAGCTAGCCCCTGTACTGGAGGGGGAACATTCTTGGTCAACACCTTGAGGGGTGGGATCGACTGTTTGGCCTGTTGTCCAAGCTGAGGAAAGTCTGATATTTACTTGCTTCTAGTTGAACTGCTCTTTTTCACTTCCTTCTGCAATGTGCGTGTATAGTCATCAGGCTTATGGTGTAAGTCATAAGGTCTGATAGGAAGATTAGCAGACGTACCTTTGGGAGGGGCGACCGTTTGCGCTTTGGGGTGCTCCGTGGCTTAGGAATCGTCGGCGGAGCGTTCTTGGTGGCATGCTCCCGCTTAGTATCCGGAGCGGGCGGCGGCGTAGACGGACGACCCAAGTCCGGCGGCGGTGATCGAGATCTTCTCTTTTTCACTTCCTTCTGCAATGTGCGTGTATAGTCATCAGGCTTATGGTATGAGTCATACTATGATAGAAGGGTCGGGTTCCTTCTTTTTCATCTGCGCATCATGATGTTCCTTTGCTATCCTGGCGTTTTCCTTGGGGGTACGATCATAAGGTCCCATAGGAAGATTAGCATGACGTACCTTTGGGAGGGGCGACCGTTTGCGCCTTGGGGTGCTCTATGGCTTAGGAATCGTCGGCGGAGCGTTCTTGGTGGCACGCTCCCGCTTTGTATCCGTGGCAGGCTCAGGCTTTGTATCTGGAACGGGCGGCGGTGTTGCGTTCTTGGTGGCACGCTCCCGCTTTGTATCCGTGGCAGGCTCATGCTTTGTATCCGGAGCGGGCGGCGGCGGAGCGTTCTTGGTGGCACGCTCCCGCTTTGTATCCGTGGCAGGCTCAGGCTTTGTATCCGGAGCGGGCGGCGGCGTTGCGTTCTTGGTGGCACGCTCCCGCTTTGTATCCGTCGCAGGCTCAGGCTTTGTATCCGGAGTGGGCGGCGGCGGAGCGTTCTTGGTGGCATGCTCCCGCTTTGTATCCGTGGCAGGCTCAGGGTTTGTATCCGGAGCGGGCGGCGGCGGAGCGTTCTTGGTGGCACGCTCCCGCTTTGAATCCGTGGCAGGCTTAGTGTTTGTATCCGAAGCGGGCAGCGGCGGAGCGTTCTTGGTGGCATGCTCCCGCTTTGTATCCGTGGCACGCTCAGGGTTTGTATCCGGAGCGAGCGGCGGCGGAGCGTTCTTGGTGGCACGCTCCCGCTTTGTATCCGTGGCAGGCTCAGGGTTTGTATCCGGAGCGGGCGGCGGCGGAGCGTTCTTGGTGGCACGCTCCCGCTTTGTATCCGTGGCAGGCTCAGGGTTTGTATCCGGAGCGGGCAGCGGCGGAGCGTTCTTGGTGGCACGCTCCCGCTTTGTAGCCGTGGCAGGCTCAGGGTTTGTATCCGGAGCGGGCAGCGGCGGAGACGGACGACCCAAGTCCGGCGGCGGTGATCGAGATGGACTCGTGTTGTGGTGGCCCACGTGATGTGGAGGGCTTGGAGGTAATGGACGTGTAGGTGACCTGCGATGACTCGGAGGCGGTGTTGTCCTTGGGGCCGAGCCTGGAAGCTTGATGTAATTCTTGTCCCATAGGATGACTCCACCCAGTACTTCTCCGAGTGTCCTTTCATCTTCGGGTCCAGCTATGTCGAGCTCCATATCATTAAACCCCGTCATGATTTCATCCACCCCGACTTTAGCAAAGCCAGCTGGAATCTCACGGGCATGTCAGCATGCATTAGGGCCAAAAGGTAGAGCTTGTCCGACGGCCACCTTCATGGATATGTTCTTGAATTTATGATGAAGTTCACATGATGTTGAATCCTTGATTCCATCCACGGGGTAGCCGGGACCGCCCTCTATCATTCTTCGTTCATCGTCGGGCGGGGCCTCAGATTCAGCCACGCTGCTTTTCCGCTTAGATGGAGCGCCGGTAATATAAAGTGGAGGATCTTCCTAGGGCGGTACTCCTCTAAGCTCATCAATTTGCTTCTCTTGCTCCTTAATCCTGGCAAGCAACTGGTTGAACTTGTCATTCTCCTCATCCTGCTGCCGCTTCTTTGCTCTCTCTCGGCTTCTGTAAGTGTCTTGGTCTCTGGCAAACCCAAGCAACCACGGGTAAGATGGACCGAAGCCTCGCGTTCGTCCTCCATGTTCGTCATTGCCGAGGACCAGTGTGAGCAAATCTTTATCTCTATCTGCAGTGAACTTTCTTTGTCCCTCCTTAATTTCTTTCACTATCCTTTTCCAATTCTCCCTGGGTATCCTAAGATTGTCATTGCAGATGAGGTCCCCTGTTTTTTCGTCGTACGACCCATCATGCGCAAGGAACCAATTTCTTGCTCTCCATTCCCACTCATCACGGAGTGGTTCAGGTACGATGCCTTTATCTATCAGATCTTGCTCTTTCTTTTCCCACTTTGGGATGGCAGTCTCATAGCCCCCTGGCCCCAGCTTGTGGTGATATTTCTTCTTGTCGGCATTGATCTTGTTCTTTTCTGATAATGCCTGGGCATCTTATGACTCCTTGTACTCTTGAAATTCCTTCCAGTGATTCGCCTGCTTGGCTAGATACCCCTCGAATACTGGCACTTTCTTTGTCTTCAGATAGTTTTTCCATAGCTTCTTCTTCCAGCTACGGAACAGTGCGGCCATCTTCTTTAGAGTCCACTGCTTGACTTTGGCCCTCAGTTTGTCTGCGGCGTATTCATTCTCACATTCTGGCAGGTTGAAATGTGACATGAGATCATTCCAAAGATTATCTTTGTACCTTTCGGCGACATAGTCACTATCGGCTGCCCCTTTGCGCTTGTTCCACTCCCGAACGCTGATCGGGACGTGATCCCTAACGAGAACTCCGCATTGCTTCTTGAATGTGTCAGCAGCATTCTTAGGAAGCTTGGGTTCGCCTGTAGGCATTATCACCTCAAAGGTGTAATGCGTTCGTGCATCCAACTTTCTAGTCGGGCCTTGTTTCGTAGATTTGCTCGATGTGGAGGCCTAAGAGGGAGAAACATTCGTCAAATGAATGTATATGTATACAATATAGAGCTATCTCCAATATTTTTCACATATTACAAGTGATTGTCGAACTTCATATGTATACCTCGACAGAATTTATTATTTCTTCACCGGCTTCTCCGCGGCGAGCAAGACGACAGCGACGGCGAGGAGGACGGGGCGGCGCGCGGCGAGGAGGACGGCGGAAGCGAGCAGGACTAAGCCGACGGTGAGGAGGACGGAAGGCGGCGGCGAGCAGGACGGCGGGCAGCCTGACGGCGTCGTCGAGTTTGTCGCTTGCCGCGCCGGGCAGGAGAGAACGACAGGAAGAAGAAGAGAAATGGATGATTTGGGTTCGAAATTTTCTATCTCCCGCTTATACAGGTGGATCTTTAGTCCCGGTTCGTGGCTCGATCCGGGACTAAAGCCCCTTTAGTCCCGGGTGGAGCCACGAACCGGGACTAAAGGCCCTTTTTCGGCTGACCAGAAGGCGGGAAGCAGGGACCTTTAGTCCCGGGGCGTGGAAAGAACCGGGACTAAAGACACTCCTTTAGTCCCGGGTGGAGCCACGACCCGAGACTAAAGGCCCTTTTTCGGCTGACCAGAAGGCGGGAAGCAGGGGCCTTTAGTCCCGGGGCGTGGAAAGAACCGGGACTAATGTTTTGCCTATATAAACCATCGCCCCTGCCCACCATATCCCCTGTTTTTTGGTTGTTGAAGTGTGACCATGCCATGCTCTTGCCACTCTAGTTCATGCACATGACGTGTTCGATGAAATGCCCGAGCCACTCTACTTAAGCTTTCTCCTCTCCAAGCTCGACCTCCAAGCTCGAACGAGAACTCATCTCTTACAAAGGGATCTCATTTTTGTGAACTTATTTGAACTCCATACTTTTTGTGTGTTCAAAATGCACCATTCAAAGGCACATCACAAAATTTCAACAATTTCTGACTTCATTTGGTATATTTCGTGGATTTACTTTTTTTTTGAGCTAGTTGACCCTGAAATTGAAAAGCACTACAAATGAACTCTGAAAATGTGGAAAGTTGGCATGCTATCATCATTTCACCCACATAGCATGTGTTAAAAAGTTGAGAGGGCTACGACAAAAACTGGATGCACTTGGTGTACAAAACGGACAATCTCTCTCGATGTATCAGGGTTTCGAACGAGAACTCATCTCTTACAAAGGGATTTCATTTTTGTGAACTTATTTGAACTCCATACTTTTTGTGTGTTCAAAATGCACCATTCAAAGGCACAACACAAAATTTCAACAATTTCTGACTTCATTTGGTATATTTCGTGGATTTACTTTTTTTTTGAGCAAGTTGACCCTGAAATTGAAAAGCACTACAAATGAACTCTGAAAATGATGAAAGTTGGCATGCTATCATCATTTCACCCACATAGCATGTGTTAAAAAGATGAGAAGGCTACGACAAAAACTGGATGCACTTCGTGTACAAAACGGACAATCTCTCTCGAAGTATCAGGGTTTCGAACGAGAACTCATCTCTTACATGGATAATATGAAAGTGAAAAGTGTTTGAAATTTAGTACGTTCCATACATGCGTTACATAAAAGGTTTAATACATTATTACATTATTGCACCAATATTCCTATCTATTATTTCTGTTTTCTTCTGGGTCGTAGCCATGGAGAATCTTCATCATTCAGTAGGATGCTTGGGTCAGTTTTCACTTTGAAGGGCGGAATTTCATGAAACTTATTATAATCTTCTGACATGTCTGTCTTGTCATCTACTCCCACGATGTTTCTTTTCCCTGAAAGAACTATGTGGCGTTTTGGCTCATCGGATGATATCTTCTTTTGCTGATTTCTTTTTCTCGTTAATGTAGACATGTCCTTCACATAGAAAACCTGAGTGACATCATTGGCTAGGACAAATGGTTCGTCCATGTACGCAAGATTGTTAAGATCCACTGTTGTCATGCCGTAATTTTGGTCTACAACTAACCCGCCTCCTGTCAGCTTCACCCATTTGCACCGAAATAAAGGGATCATAAAAGTAGGTCCATAGTCAAGTTCGCATATCTCCTCAATGTACCCGTAATATGTTTCCAAACAGTGCCCATTCTCGTCTGTTGCATCAAAGCGGACACCACTATTTTGGTTGGTGCTCTTTTTATCTTGGGCAACCGTGTAAAATGTATTCCCATTTATCTCATACCCTTGGAAAGTACATATAGTCGAAGATGGTGGCCTGGCCAAACAGTACAGCTCATCTTCAACGGTGTCGTCATTCATGAGATGTGTCTGCAACCAACTGCCGAAAGTCTTCTCGTGTTCCCCTTTAATCCAAGAGTCAGCCTTCCCCGGGTTTTTGGAGCGTAGAATATTCTTGTGTCTCACGATATACGGAGCCACCACAGTGGAATTGTGTAGAACTGTGTAGTGTGCTTGAGAGAAAGAATGCCCGTCCATACATACTTTTGCTTTCCTTCCTAGTGTGCCTTTTTCCTGTCAGCCTACCCTCATACCGAGATTCAGGAACACCAATCGGCTTAAGGTCAGGAAGAAAGTCCACACAAAACTCAATGACCTCCTCTGTTCCATAGCCCTTGGAGATGCTTCCTTCTGGCCTAGCACGGTTACGAACATATTTCTTTAAGACTCCCATGAACCTCTCGAAGGGGAACATATTGTGTAGAAACACAGGACCGAGAATTCTAATCTCTTCGACTAGGTGAACTAGGAGGTGTGTCATTATATTGAAGAAGAATGGCGGGAACAACAACTCAAAGCTGACCAGACATTGGACCACATCAGTCTGTAACCCTGATAGACTTTCTCGATCGATTACCTTCTGAGAAATTGCATTCAGGAATGCACATACCTTCACAATTGCCAGGCGAACATTTTCCGGTAGAATTCCCCTCAATGCAACCGGAAGCAATTGCGTCATAAGCACGTGGCAGTCATGAGACTTTAGGTTTTGGAATTTTTTGTCTTCCATATTTACGATTCCCTTTATATTCAACGAGAAGCCAGTCGGGACCTTGATACTGAAAAGGACTTCAAAGAAGATTTCCTTCTCTTCCTTAGTAAGAGCGTAGCTGGCACGCCCTTGAAACTGCCCTGGATGCATGCCATCTCTTCCTTTATGACGTTCCTGGTCCTCCCGTGCTTCCGGTGTATCTTTTGACTTCCCATAAAATCCTAGGAAGCCTAGAATATTCACACAGAGATTCTTCATCAAGTGCATCACGTCGATTGCCGAGCGGACCTCATGGACTTCCCAGTAGGGTAGCTCCCAAAATATAGATTTCTTCTTCCACATGGGTACGCGCTTATCAGGGCCGTTAGGAACATGTTGTCTGCCAGGACCCTTTCCAAATATTACTTTTAAATCTTTGACCATATCAAATACTTCAGCACCAGTACGGATGACAGGCTTCCCCCGGGGTCCTGCCTTGCCATTGAAATGCTTGCCTTTTTTCTTTAAGGGATGCTTGGGCGGAAGAAAACGACGATTGTACGGATACACATTCTTCCTACAGTTGTCGAGATATATACTTTCTGTCTGATCCAAACAGTGTGTGCATGCATTGTATCCCTTGTTTGACTGTCCTGAAATGTTACTAAGAGCAGGCCAATCATTTATGGTTATGAAAAGCAACGCTCGAAGGTCAAATTCCTCTTGTTTGTGCTCGTCCCACACACGTACACCTGGTTCGGCCCACAGCTATAAAAGTTCATCAACTAATGGCCTTAGGTACACATCAATATCGTTGCTGGGTTACTTTGGACCTTGTATAAGCACTGGCATCATAATGAACTTCCGCTTCATGCACAACCAAGGAGGAAGGTTGTAGATACATAGAGTAACGGGCCAGGTGCTGTGACTGCAACTCTGCTCCCCAAAAGGATTCATCCCATCTGTACTCAGAGCTAACCATAAGTTCCTTGCGTCAGCTACAAATCTCGGGAACTCTCTCTCGATTTTTCTCCACTGCCGACCATTAGCGGTGTGCCTCAACTTATCGTCTTTCATACGATCTTCCATGTGCCATCGCAACAACTTCGCATGATCTTTATTTCTGAACAGACGTTTCAACCGTGGTATTATAGGAGCATACCACATCACCTTGGCAGGAACCCTCTTCCTGGGTGGCTCGCCCTCAATATCACCAGGGTCATCTTTTCTGATCTTATACCGCAATGCAGTGCATACTGGGCATTTATCCATATTCTCGTACTTCTCACCGCGGTAGAGGATGCAGTCATTAGGGCATGCATGTATCTTCTGCACGTCTAATCCTAGAGGGCAGACAAGCTTCTTTGCTTCGTACGTGCTGGCGGGCAATTCGTTCTTTCTTGGAAGCGTCTTCTTCATTAGTACCAGCAACTTTTCGAATGACGACTCAGTCACACCGGTCTCTGCCTTCCACTTCAGCAATTCCAGTGTGCTACCCAGCTTCTTCTGGCCATCTTCACAAGTTGGGTACAACAATTTGTTGTTGTCCTGTAACATCTGCTCGAACTGCAACCTCTCCTTTTCTGTGTCGCAACCTAGCCGTGCATCAGAAATGACCCGGCCAAGAGCATCAGCGGGCTCATCTGGTTCCCGTTTTTCATCCTGATCTTCTTCTTCATTGTCTTCCATTGTGGTATCAACATACTCAGGGAACATAGATCGGTAGTTGTCATCATCGTTCTCTTCTTCTTCATCGTCGTCTTCCATCATAACCCCTCTTTCTCCGTGCTTGGTCCAAACATTATAGCCCGACATAAAACCGGACCGAAGCAGGTGGCTCTGAAGGACTCTTGAGGAAGTGTAATCCTTCTCATTCCGACATTCAACACATGGACAAAACATATAGCCACCACCATGCTTGTTCGCATCGGCTGCATCTCGAAAATAATGCACGCTTTCTTTGTAAGCGGCTGTGCATCGATCACCGTACATCCATGGATGGCTCATCTATGTTATACGACAGTATATCAAATACAATCACGATCCTGAAAATTAGTACCGCACGGTCTAAACGAGGAAATATAGTTGCTAACCTTTTAGAATAAGTAGAAATAGAGAGGAAGAGGTTTAAGCGTGGCTCAGGAATCTCATATCCTAGTTGTGTTCGGTGAACTGAAGCGGCATCGCTCTAACACACATTTCAACAAACACCTCTAGTGCATAAAAAAAAGTGGAGAGCAAGCACCCACCCACAATCCTCCATCCAAGAAAAATGCAAGGAAGAGGGGAGAGGGGGGTTGTGCTATATATAGGCAGAGGACTTTAGTCCCGGTTTGAGACACAAACCGGGACTAAAGGTGGCGCACATGCGGGCTGCCCACCGCGTAGCCCTTTAGTCCCGGATTGGGACACAAACCGGGAATAAAGGCTCCTTTCGGGCCGGGACTAAAGCCTCGAGGGAGGATATGAGAATTGGGGCGACGTGGCCTGGCCTTTAGTCCTGGCCCAGAGGCAGGCCGGGACTAAAGGGTCCAGGCCAAAGCCCATTTTCTACTAGTGACTATGCTCCAATGTATCACATCCGTCAATACATAACCAGACATCCCACAAGTTTATATACATTAGACCCTTGTAATTGTTACGATACTAAAGACCGGACTACGTGTTTCATAGTCCTAGTACTCGGTGGCGCGTGACTCCTCTCGCCACAAATAGTATTGAAGCGATTTCAAACACCTACGTGACGGTTGCTCACCAAAGCTATGATGGGATCAGAAGTAAAAAATAATTCCTACACTCCGATGTATAAGTAGACCCAAAATAGTTTTTTATAGACTCGACATCGACCAAGTTCAATCAATCAAGGGGGCTCCTAGGTAGGTACTGCACTGACATCAACTTATAATTTCCCATATGCGGTCCTATCCTCATGGAAACTTGGAACCTCAACAATGAAAGAAAAGCATATCGGAGATGCTCCAACAGGGTGGATATCTTCAAAAGTACATGTAATGAAAACAAGAGTATTCAAGATTTTGCTTACACTCGGCACAAGCTCCAACATGAATATCTCAATACATCCATACATATTGATAATCATACAGAAGAGCAGGATCCCACTACAGATGAAAACAAACGAAAAAGAGTGACGTCCACCGTGCTAATCCCAGGGTCCCCATAACAACCCAAGCATGTTAGGAGCGCTCAGTATGGAACATAACACCGGTAACCGGAAATTATGGCGGGTAGAGTGCAAAAAGACACCAAGGAAAAGGCCGAGCATTCCACCCTTTACCAAGTGTATGGATGCATTAATTAAATAATGAAAGTTGTCTGATATATCCCAGGATATCCATGTCCCACCATGGAATAAACTGCACCTGTAACTAGAATTCTATAAGAAGGGTTGAGCAAGCGGTATCTTTTCCAAACAATGGATTACTAAGACGTTGAATGATTAGAGGCTTATTGTGGCATTTTGGAAGGCTTAACAAACAAATGGTAAGTAGCAAGATATAGTGATAGAAACAAGACAACTAGCATCGCAAAGATAGTAGTAATATCCAAGGTAATGACCATCTTGCCTAAAATCCCGCTTGGAAGAATATCGAATTCGTGAACTAGACGAACGGGACGTTGTCAAACGAATCATCACACTCGGAAACGGTTTCGTCACTCTAGCAAGGAGAAGAAAATACATAAACAAATAGATGACACGGTAAACACCACAACATATCATCATGCTCAAACTAATATGATGCATGTTCATTTAATTATGCATGGCATGGCAAGCACAACAATCAAGTAGTACACATTAAGTGAAGTTCAATGTGCAACGGGTTGCATATTGATGAAAAACCATAGTGCACTCTTATTTAGGTATCCAACAACATTAAATGTTGTTAAAAATGGCAAGAGGTGAAACATAAATAAATTACCTATCTATGCATTTTAAATGAGATCGGAAACATATAGTGTTTCCGAAAGGATCCCATATGAAAATTTGGAATTTGGTTCACATCTGTACTAAACATATTTTATATTTATTAAACAGGAAAACAAAATGCACCATCTTATTCTACTTATTTTTCTAATCAAGTTACATATATAGTTCATTACAATGGGAGTTACACTTAATTTGGTATGGAATAAACCGTCTAGTAAGGCATTAGGCAATTTTTTATGCAAGTAACATTTTATATGTTTTTTAACATGGACGAGGATGACATGATCAAATTCGATGTAATTTGATGAACATAATGCAATACAATATGATATGTATCCATTTCACCATGGTCTAATTAATTGGGTGCCACAGCGACGAAAAAGGAAATGGAGCGAGGGCAAAAATCCTGTGCCGATAACTTATTAAGAAACTGGTGCAAAATAAAAAGTGTGTGCGAAACATGCAAGAATGACGAGGGGTATTCTCGGTAACCGGGTGTCCCATGAATCAATGGCATGCCAAAAACATGAGCGAACAATCGCATACGATGCAAACACGTGGCTCATCTCGTATAACACACACACATTCGTCCACGGGCGTCGTATCTACGGTTATAAAATTGAAGCATGTTTTTGGGGCAAACCGTATCGCTACGCTGTAGACGGTCAAGGGTGTCACGGACATCGTGGAAGTAGTTGTACACGTGTCGATCGTCAAGGTATGATTCTTGTGAGACTTGGCGTCCGGTAGCTGATCTTGGGCTCTTGGTGTATCCATGCATGGAGGTACACTTGTTGAAGTGGAACTTGACAAATACTAGGCTTGCCGCATACTTGGTAGTCTTGTTCTTGGTGAAATCCAAGACACTCTTGGGTCCTGTGGTCATGGAGGCCTAAGGGTGGAAGCTCCTTGGTGGACGTGCTCGTGGGCATGGTTGACGGCGACATAGCTGAAGCCATACCATTTAGGAGGTGCTCGAAACAAAGATGCCCTCGGGCTCCTAGATGTTGGAAATGAGTTAAGGCTATGTTGGAGGTGTTGGTGGTGCATGTAGGGGGGAGTTAGGCCATGGGAGGCACAACATGTGAGGGGCACAAAGCATACTATACAACGGTGAGGCACTCGGCAGTGAGGCCAACAACGGAGCAGCGTCAGCAAGGGTTAGGTGGAGGAGGAGGCGCGCGAGGAGGCTCGACCTCCTAGTCGCTTCTGGCCGTGGTGGTTCAATATGCTAGGTAGGAGTGCAACAACAACTCAAGCACCAATGCTCATGCATGAAGGATGTGGCGGCATGGGTCAGAGGCGCGCGATGATGCACTACAACAAGAGAAGTGGGCAACAGAGCTTTGTGGTGAGGAGGCCATGGCCGGCCTCGGGAACAAGGTAGAGGCCTGTAGAACCTCAAAATAAAGGGACACATGGGTTGCTAGACATGGATGCAATGAGAGGCAGGGGCTACTTGTCATATGCCTATGGCTATGGTCACAGGGGGCGAGGAGCATAAGTAAGGGCGCCAGGTGGGAAGAGAAGGAAGAGGCTAGAAAGGATGGGCGCGTGGCCATGGCAATAAGATGATGCGCAAGCAGGCAACATAGAGATCGTTTGGTGGGCCTTGGTTTGCGGCTGTTAGTTGGTCTTACGGTCTCCCTCCCTTCTCAATTCATTTATATTTTTCATAAATGGCAAAGAAAGAGAAAGAGATAAAAGAAAGGATTTGATGTGGACTTTGGGCATGGGGTCAGTTTTCTTGGACTAGCATAAATTAGCGTGACAAAAGAAATATAGAAGTGGGCATGTGTGAAGTTGAATTCAAACAGATTTGAATCAAATTTAAGTGTGTTTGAATAGGAAGCATGTGTTTGGAAGGTCCAACAAATGTTAAGATTTAGGTGGAGCTTGGGAAAAAGATAATAGAATTAAGGGCAAAGTTTGGGGTACAAACTTGAAGTCAAAAATGCATAGGATTTATTTTGCAAATGTGTTATGATTAATTACAAATCATTGGAATGTTTTGTAATAACTCCCTAAACTACTGGGTGAATATGTTATCAAGAGAAATAAACAAGTGAACTCCCTCGATTTGGTTAGATGAAAACATCTATGCAATTTATTCATTTGAGTTGCAAAAATTAATGACATGATGGCATGATGAAATGTTGCAATGAAAAAATAAGATAGAGTGAACGATATAATAATGAAAACAATTAGCCTCGGGCGTTACAACTCTTCCTCACTTACAAGAGATCTCGACCTAACACATTAGAAGGAGAAGAGGAAGATAAAGTGGAAGAGTTAAACTAAGTTGCTTCTTTGACAAATGAGTGAAACCAACGAACCTGCAAGGTTGCATCGAGATGAAAGAACACAAGGTAAAGAAATAATTTGGGCAGCACTCCATTTAAAAAGAGTAGAAAAACTCGATAAGATGAAACGAACTTTAAAATAGGACTCAACAGTCCAATTTCAGTTTCAGGGGCTGCATAAAAAAGAGCAAACAACCACTACTAGGGAAAACCATATACGTAGAGGATTAACAGTAGCGCGATATAAAATGAGGCACTTATGTTAATTATCAGTAGTGCGTGTATACACCCATCGCTACTACTCGGTTCCAGACGAAAACACGCTAGTACTAAAATTGCCACCCACTCCCACTAGTCTAGGTATAGTAGTAGCGTCACTTTTAAAATCGCGCTACTGCTAACAGGATAGTAATAGCGTGTTTTTGGGCCAAGCACAACTTCTAAATTTGAACTTGGCCACATGGCGGGCCCCACAAAGCAGTAGCGCTGGCCTCCATAGCGCGCTACTGCTACTACCTTTTCCCTCCACTCCCCTCCCCCTCCCCTTCCCATCCTCTCTTCCTTTCACTTTCCCCTAGCTCCCACCTCCTCTCCCCTCACTTTGCTTCTTCCTCACTATTTCTACCCCCATTACTATTTTTATTGGTTCTAACTAACTACACCACCTCCATTAATACCACTCCTTTCTATTTTTCGTCCACGTGCACTAGTTAGAGTCATCTCCTTGCCAACTAGCTAGATCTACTCATTTAGTGAAGTGGCATCTATACCTCCCTAACTAGATCTAGCAATGTCAAGAAGTAAATTTTGTCAACTTTTGAGCATTCCCTGGGTGTGTGGCCACACCGATCGACACATCATCATCACCGTGCTCGATCTCAGATAGGTGATTAAAAATTTGTGTTGTTAAAAGAACGGAAATATTGGTATGTGTGAGATATGACATGCATAATCAGGCGATATGATGGAAATTGTGTGTGGCATGAGTTGCCGCCGAATTGTGCTAGAGTTGCCTATGTTTTGCCAAAATATCGATCTATATGTCCTATTCATAGTGAAGGTGATGCTGAATTCTTTTATGACTTTGATGCATGCATGCATTTTTATAATCAATTTGTTTATTACCGCGAAGGCATTCATGATGGTTAGTGGAACGATGGTGGAAAGGTGTTCGCGATTGGCGATGCAGGTGTGACAGCCCAATGCAATCCCCCCTTGTAATCTTTCCTTGTAAGGCAACCTTGTGATGTTAATGCCATGTGGTTTGAGCTCAATGGTGTCACCATTTCATGGGCATCATGGCATCATGCAAGGCTTCATCATTTGTCTTGTGTTGCTTGTCTTGCACCTTGGTGTTTGAGTGGAGTGCATTGTGTGAGAGTGGCATGTGATGGTTATGTGGTGTGGGTGTAACAAGGTTCCTCTCAAAAACATGCTTGTTGCACCATGACTTCAAAACATCCCCCTCCTTCCAATTATTTTGTGGCAGTTTAAAACCTTCTATTTTGACCCAATAAAAAGTTCCTCTTTTGCTAAAAATCTTGTTCTTGTTTGTGGAGTGAAACCCATTTGGTTTTACTTCTATTTTTCTTTTGGTTTATTTAAGATAGAGCCTCATTTTAAATAAAAGGGTTTTATATTTACTCTTCCAAAAATGCCCTACTTATTTTTATAATTAGTGGCACGGTTTTAGTAGACCAAAGATATTTTCTTCTTGTTCAAAACCCTTTTCTATTTTCCTATGTGAATTATTTGCTGTGCAATTTATTTAAAACAGGATCCCTTTGCTGTTGTCTAGAGAGAGAGAAGGTGTGTTGGGCTCCCTCTTCCCCTAGGCCTAGCTAGCAGCATAGACCAGCCAGCCCAGAGCCGCGTCCCTCTTCTTTGTCGCGTGCGTCACTAGTGTACGGCGCCAGGGACATGCACCATATATCGGGTGTCCAGCAATGCGAGCTACAAGGCTATTTAGCCGCACCAACATCTCTCCTTGCCCTAACCGCGCCTCGTTCTTCCCTACTCTCCCCTCCTAGCGCCGCCAGGGCGAGACCCGAGCTCCACCACACCATGTCCTACTCGGGTACGAGGTTGGGGGCCGTGGTGATCCAACGAAGTCCTCCTCCCCGACCCTGCCAGGAGCAAGAGAGTAGGTCGAAGGTTCCATTTTCAAGAATAACCGGTGCCAAGGCTGCTACCCCGACGTCTACGATGGCAGGCCCCTTCCTCAACTCCAGCAAACCTTCTGCAACACCTCGTCACTATTTCCTCCTCCTCGTCGCGCGGATCTCCATCTCTGATCCCTCGGTGAACCGCAGCCGCGGCTACTTTCGTTTCCCCTTTTCGTAGGCTGTGTCAGAGAAGAAGCTCAAAGCCTGTCGGAGTTGCACTGGCAAGTGTACATAGCAGCAGCATGCAGCCACACGAGAAGTGCTGCAGCGGCAACAGTAGCAGTCGCAGTATCTGCAAGCAGCAACAGGTTAGCAGCAGCATGGAGCTGTAGTAGTAGTAGCAGCCAACAATGCAGCGTGTTTGCGTCGCACCTAGCACCGCTTGCATCGTCGCGTGCCATTGCATGCTTGTGTTTCTGTTGCGATTCAGCAAGCCCCCCTTTCTTGTTACAGCAACGCTAGTAACAATGTGAGAGCAGAACACCCTAGCCCGACGGATTGAATGAGCGCGACTCAACCGATAGGTCGTGTGTTCGATCGCCCCTCGCGCAGTGGTTCTGGTTGCTTTTCAGTGTTGCCATAGGTGTGAGACTCGGTACATATCCTAGTAGCTCCTCTCTAGTAGAAACTACACCTATGTAGCTGAATGGTTTGTCACAACGAATACCACCGGGGGGTTGTGGGTTCTACTCAACCACTGCCCCTTTTATTCCTTTGTGCATTTTTTCCTCTGTGTCCTGTAGCGAGTCACTCACAGGTGGGCCACAGGCCCCCCATGTCATACTAGGGCCCCCTGGTGTCTATGACCAGTGTGCCACCCTATTTATTTTGTGTGGTTTGTTTTTTTATTGTTTGTGAGGTATTTTTCCAAAACTGGAATATTCCAGAAGACGAATATGCCAAATCTAGCGTATGCAAGAACAAACCCTGTTCTTGACATGAGTAGTTTATGATTCACAACAGATTTTCCTTACTGTTTTGTGGTGTTTTTCTATATGCATATATAGCAGTATGATATTTGGATTTGGGGTAGGAAAACCCCAAGAATCAAATGGTGGCACTGGATTACTGATTTGGGTAGTTCTGCAAAGTGTCACTTTGTGATGAGGTGGCACTTGGTTATCTGAGTAGGATTGGTTCTTTGCATATTTAGATTTTGTGCATGCATGCATCCTTTTGATTGTTTCATAATCTCTTGTTGGTGTTTATTTGCCGTTTTGTTTCTTTGGGTAGCTACTGGGTCTGGAAACAAGTTCGAGGAGTTCGGTGAGTTCGTGCAGCAAGATCAGGAACAGTTCCACTCTGAAGATATCACACGCAAGATGATCGTGACCTTGACACTGTTTCTAGCTTTCTTACGCTTAGTTGATTCGATTCCATCATCATATCTCTGGTACCTACCACATGATATATATGCCATCAAACATTGCCATGAAACCTCAAACACTTCCCCTCCTAGCAAATATTGTTTGGCTAAGTTAGGCTTGCTCAACCATTATATTAGCTTTGCTAGTTCCAGGTGCTAGTTGGTCCATGTGTTAACATGGGCAATTGATATCATCCTATTTAAACACTATTTAATTAATGCACCAATATACTTGGTAAATAGCGGAAGGCCTAGCCTTTTGCCAGGTAACCGGTGCCGCTATTGGCGCATTAGTTTCAGCTACCAGTGTTTTATTCCATAACTGAGCGCTCCTAACACGTTTGGGGTTGTTATGGGGACTCCCTTGGTAAATATTTTAGTGTTAAGGCTTGTGTGGGAAGACCCAACATTGGTGTTAATTTGCTAACAACTTAATAAAAAGCATAGGGAATAGCTACCTCGAGGAACTTAATCACCCCCCGGGCCAGTGCCCCTCATGAGTGTTGGTCCAACCCATAGCAGCTTATAAACGCTCCCTGGTGCAAGTTGGTGTTTTTGCATGGTAACCATCGCTCATACGTCATGTCCTGAGAATGAGATACACAGCTCCTATCGGGTACTTCGACACGTCAGGAGGTCTTGTTGGACTTGTCTTACCTTAGCGATATATCTTGTTTATTGGGATTCCGATGAGACTTTGAGATCTTCTTAGAGTTGAGGTTTTCCTCCAAGGAATCTGACAAGATCGCGAGTTTCGTGGTCCAGGATTACTATGCTGCCCGTGGTAATTTGTGATGAACTAGTTGGAGAATCCCTGCAGGGTTAAATCTTTCGGAAAGCCGTGTCTGCGGTTATGTGGCAAACATGGATATTTTGTTAACATCCGGTTCTAGACAACTTATAGTAATTCAACTAAAATCTGCCAACTGTTTGCATAACCGTGAGTGTTTCTTTCAGAGTCCCTTCTCTAATCGAGAAAACAGTGGGGTTATGAATGACGTAAGTAGGTGTTCAGGATCACTTAGTGATCATTCTTACACCTCGACCGTCTTGGGTATACCACCATAACTTATTTCTGTTCTTCGTAAGTTAGCCACCATATATGCTTAGGATGCTGCAAAGTCAAACATGTACCCCAATCTCACCTATTAACTTAGTTAGACTCGATACCATGGTCATGAGATTGCTGAGTCCTCGTGGCTCACAGTTTACTACAACCACCCACAGGTACAGGTACTCCAGATGCAGACGTCCCTGAGGATACCCAGCTGAGGTAGGAGTTCGACGAAGACAGTGGCAGAGTGTATGTGACGTATCTCGAGTATTAGAGGTACTTGGTCGTGATAGTGGGCCTAGCAAGGCAGAATATCATTGGCTTTGGTCGTTTATCTTGTCCGTAGTCGGACCCTGTTTTCCATTTGAATAATGTATGACTGTGTGACTCTGTAATTTAGCTTGTGGCGAGTGTAAGCCAAATCTTATTACTCTTCCATCCATTATGTATTGAGATGTTTACCCTGCTTGTGAAACACTTAGATGCCCCTCATTTCCCTTTTGAGGCCTTGCCCCCAAACAAGGAAAGAGCCGCATCTTAGTCGTTATAAGTTGGTAATCAGAGCCTTACGACCATAGGAGCCTTTGATTGATCGAACTTGGCCGAGTCGAGGCTAGCAAAACTATTTTGAGTCTTAGTAATATTGGAGAGTAGGTTTCTTTTTTCTCCTCTTCTATGCTTTGGTGAGGTGCACAACTTAGGAAATTTTAATTCTAATCCTCTTCTCACTCAAAAAAAATTAGGATAACACCGATACTTTGGAATCTATATGATACCAATGTGACGGAGTTCTGTCTTGGTGCCTCCTGCTGTGTTGATTTCATTCCGGGGAGTTGAGCTCCAGGAGATTCTTGAGCACATCGTTATCATTTAGATTTCTTATTATCTCAGGATGGAGGATGTTCGAAATTGCTTCAATACTAGTAGTGGCGCGATAAGCCCGGCGTCCCCAGTACTGGTGCAGAGAGTTCGTTGGTACCGCGACACTTAGTATCATTGTGATTACGAGGGTCTGAGATAGATGAGGTTCCGAGATTCTGGTTATGTTTTGAAGGATGTGATACACTGGACGGGTTAGTATAAGAGTTGATCAATAAATTTATCCTTGTATCCGTGGACGACATTGCATGACCAGAAATTTCGGAAGTTCTTAGGTGGGAATACCATTAGCAACTTAGGAATTCTGTCATGACATGTATGTTGGGTATATACATTTGTTCCGAGCAATCTAGCTCATACTTGACATTTACAACTAGCTTTGAATCAAATGTTGTCGACAGTTATTTTGAGGAAGCATTCTTACTAATTATAGTTCGAGTGCAATTGCTAAGAATTCTTGTTCAGATATTTCTATCTGTTGACTCAGTTAATCTTTGAATTGTCATCTTTGGTCTAACCACTACTAGAAAAAGGGCTATAGCTACTATGGACATTAATGGCGCACCATGTATGTGGTGCGCCATTACTGTCCATATTACTAATGACGCACCTTGAGTGTGGTGCGCCATTACTATCTTTGTCCTAGCCCCACACCCTTTCCTAGACATATCAGTGGCGCACCAAGGGAAGTGCGCCATTACTAGTTTTAACTAGTAATGGCGCACCACATCCGTGGTGCGCCACCACTAACAATTTTTTTAGTTTTTATTCAAAACTACTAATAGCGCATTCTTACCAGGTGCGCCATTAGTAACCCTGGTTACCAATGGCACATTCTTTGCAGGTGCGCCATTGGTAACCTTGGAGCAGTAGATATTTTTGACAGCCCACTTCACACTCACTTCCCCCCAGTTCATTCTATCCACCTCTACCAACCTTGTTGGTCTCGGCTGCCTCCTCCTCCTCACCTCATTTGGACCATAGATTCACCCAAATTAAGTGGTTAAATTTCCTTTTTTTGATAGGTAAGTAAGGGGAATGCTTTCTTTATGTTCCAGATCTACTTTTTTCTCCCTCCAACGTGTACACACTGTTCATGGCCTAGATCTACGTCTGTTTGTGGTGTTGCATCTATTTGTGTTTGCAGGTACCAGTATTTGATATGCGATAGTTGCAAATATTTTGCTGGAATGTTGATTCATTTCCGTTTTGGCGAGAATTTGGCACTATGCATTCTTTTTGGTCTTATTTTTAGGCAAAGTCATGCCAAGAAAACTTTGGTTCTAAAATATCGTTTTTCTCTACCCGCAGGCGACCATGGTCCACACAATGACCGAAGGCATTGTGAATAGGTTTTTGAGCTCTGCGAAGGCCGAGATGCTTCAGAAGAACGAGACGGAGATAAGATGTCTGTGTCGAAGATGCAAGCTGAAGAGACTTATGAACCCGGATTCCAGATAGATGGGGGACCACCTGCTCGTGCATGGTTTCATGGATGGATATTGGTGGCAAGGTGATGAAGATGATTATGAAGTCATCCATGGGGACCGGGCAAGAAATAAGGAAGGGCTGCAAGACAATAGCGGCGAGGGCGGGCGAGAAGATGAAGAATCTCCAAGACGTGATCACGAAGTAGATGCAGGACACAGTTATCATGGAGAAGATGCCGGGCATGATGATGAGGAAGATCAAGACAAAGGGCATGATCATGAAGATGAAGATGCTGGAGCAGACGACGATGGACCATCGATAGGCTGGGTGCAGGACCCTCATATTCAAGAGCTGCTTCTCAAGAAGACAGGTAACGCAAGAGCTGCCGCCCGAAATAAAGCCAAGCTCGATCAACTGGAGATAGACGCGGTTACTCCATTGTATGAAGGATGCAGGCCCGAGGATACCCGCCTAAAAGTAAGGCTCATGGCCCTGGAGATGAAGGTAAAACACAAAATGACCGACACATGCTTCGACGAGAACATGTCATTCTGTCACGAACATCTTCCCATGGGGAACAAGTGCCCGACCAGTTTCGAGGAGGCGAAGAAAATCGTTTGTCCTCTGGATTTACCACACGTGAAATACCATGTGTGCATGAAAGATTACATCATTTATCGGGACGAGCACGCGGAGTCTACCATATGTCCGGTGTGCGGCGTCACTCCATACAAGAAGAGGAAGAAAGCTCCTGAAAAGTGATGTGGTACTTTCCGATCACTCCTCGTCTGCAGCGGTATTTCGCGGACCCTAAGCAAGCAGAGCTGCTGCGTTGGCACGTGGATAGGGAGGAGAAGAAGCGAGAAGATGACGGAAATGATTCAGAGATAAATAAAAAAGACAAGATGCTGAGTCACCCTAAGGATGCGAGCCAGTGGCAAGCGTTGAACATCGAACACCCAGAATTTGGGGACGATCCAAGGAACATCATGCTGGGCGCGAGCACCGATGGAGTCAATCCGTTTGGGAACCAGAGAAGCACATATAGCACCTGGCCTATGTTTGTGTGGATGTACAACCTCCCCCCTGGATGTGCATGAAGAGGAAGTACATTCACATGAGTATGCTAATTGAAGGGCCGAAACAACCAGGGAACGACATCAATCTTTATCTGGGGCTGCCGAAAGAGGAGCTAGACACGCTGTCGAAAACGCCAACCAATACGTGGGACGCCGCAGCGAAACAATATTTCCCGATGAGAGCCGCACTACTCACGATGGTGCATGACTATCTCGCTTAGGAAACAATATATTGCTTATATATTATCTATGAATTGCTACTAATGTTTTGTTTGTCTAGTGCATAGAGATGTCGTCACATGTCGTGTACAAGGGTGAGGTTCCCGGAGTCTACAACGACTGGGAGGAGTGTTGGAGACAGGTTCACCGTTTCAGCGGTAACAGTTACAATGGGTACACCACTAGGGCGGAGGCGGAATCTAGATATGTGCGCTATCTAGCGGGAGAGAGGAGGGAGCGGAGGAGGAACCGGATGAAGATCAGTTTCATCGCAATGATGTTCATCGTGACCGCAACCCTCTTCCATGTGATGGTAGTTTAGATATCGACTTGTAATGTGAAGACAAACTCGCTACTCCCGGTCTCGAGAGTTGTAATGTTCTAACTTTTTCGTTATTTTGAATTCGGAGATTAATATGATGAATTGTATTTGGAGACTAATCTTCTATTGTATTCGATAAATCTGCTGTTTATATGTTGTGCTAGTTATATTCTGTGCTATAATGTATTTTGTAACCTGTACAAATATCAGAAAAGAAAACAAAACTCCTAATATTCATAGTAGTGGCGCACCAAATTTCACTTTAGTGGCGCACGAGGTGGTGCGCCATTAGTATCTGGGATAGTAATGGCGCACCAGGTGGTGCGCCATTAGTGTCTTGGATAGTAATGGCGCACCAGGTGGTGCGCCACTGTTATGTATATTAACAGTGGCGCACCAGGGGTGCACCATTACTATTTATTAGTAGTGGCGTGATAATAATGGTGCACCTATGGTGCGCCATTAATAGACAAAGTAGGTGCGCCACTAATAGCCTTTTTTCTAGTAGTGAACGTTGTTGTCCTTCTCCAGGATGGCTCCACCAACTTGCCAAAATCCGGGTCGTGAGAATGCTGATCCTCCACCACCCACTCCGCCGCTGCCGACTCCTCCGGAGGCATGGCAAGCTGTGATGGGAGTAACCAATCCAAACACTCAGATGTTGCTCCAGCTATTGCAAGAGAGGAACCAACATCATCTGGGTAATTTCAACAATGGTGGACAGCAGTTTGCAACTCTGAGTCAAGTCTTGGTGAACCAGGCGAAGTCCTTCACCTCCTTTGACCAGCCATTCCATGCGGATGACTCGATTCGTGATATGAACGAGCACTTCGAGTATAATGTGAGACCAGAAGACTTTGTCAAGTTTGCAACATTTCAGCTCAAGGGGCAGGCAGCAGAATGGTGGCAACAATTCGAGAAGCGACAGAGTGATCAGCTGGGATGAGTCTGTAGGGATCTCATGGCTCACTATATTCCAGCAAGTTTTGTGGAAGAGATGCGTGAGAAATTCAGGCCCTTGAAGCAAGGAGGTTCGTTTGTGTACAAGTACCAAGAGTTCGAGGAGTTGGCTTGTTAAGCTAAATAGGACATTCCAGATCAAACAAGATTGATCAATTTCGAGGTGGTCTGAATTAAGACTTGCTGATCGCCCTTGCCTTGCACAATCCTCTCGAGTTCGACCAGTTTTACAATTTGGCTCTCATGGCTGAGGTGGCTTTGCTCAAAGTTGAGAACTCAAGGAAGCATTTCAGAGATTCTGGTTGCTCATCCTCAACTCAGGCGGCTCATTAGCAACATAAATATTGGGTGTCTCCTCCTCCTCGGCAGCCTCAGCATTTCAAGCAGTCTGGTGATCGTGGTTCTTCCGACTTACCCGACCCAGCTTTCCAGGAGAGATTTTGGCAGCAGAAGCAAGGACATCCTCAAGTGCAATTATGTCCGCTGTTAGAGGAGACTTGTCACAAGTGTGTTCAGAAGGGTCATTACTCTAACAAGTGCACCAACCAGCAGCATCTTACACCTCCTCCTCCAGTCAAGCCTCCTAGAAATGCTATGGTGAAGTTCAACCCCAAGTCTGAGAGGGTGAATATGGTGAATGCAGGTGAAGCAAAGAACTCCTCAGATGTGATCATGGGTAATCTCTTGGTTAATGATTTTCGTGCATAGGTTGTATTGGATTCTGGTTCATCGCATCGTTTCTTATCAAAACCTTTTGTTGCTAAGCATGACATACCCACAATTCACTTGGATAATCCTTTCCATGTGGTATCTCTGGGGATGCGTATGAGTTCTCATATGGTGGTTCCTGATGTCTCTATCAAGATGGGTAGTTATTCCATTGTGGCTTCTCCAATTGTCCTTGGCCAGTCGGATATTGATCTGATCCTAGGGATGGATTGGCTGGCGATGAACAAGGTGTATATTCATTAGGAAGCCAAAGAAGTCAAGTTGACTCATCCTTCAAAGCACGTGATTATTTTCGCTGCTCGCGATTAAGCGATCCGTCTGTTTTCCCTCAATGAGAAGGCTGAAATCTCTCCCATTTCTCAAGTTCTAGTGCTCTACGAGTATGAAGATGTCTTTCCTGAAGAATTGCCAGGAATGCCTCCGCACCGGCCAGTTGAGTTCGTAGTTGAGCTTGAACATGGAACTGAACCGGTCTACAAGCGACCGTATAAAATTGGTCCCAAAGAGGTGAAAGAGTTGAAGAAGCAGCTAGATGAGCAAAAACTTGTGGGTCTGATCAGACCAACACTACTGGAATCTGCTGGTTTGCCGACAGCCAGAGCTGACGGCAAAGGACAGTTTAACGGACGGCAAAGGCTTTGCCGTCAGTGTGTTGTCGGCAAAGGAACCGGCCAAGATTTTATCGGCAATCACCTTCTTTGCCGTCAGCTGAAGGTCGACCGACGGCAAAGACTTTGCCATCAGCTTTGTGGCACGGGCTGATGACAAAAAGCAATGGCGGCAATGGCGCGGGCCGAGCCCCGTTAGAAGGTTAACGACAGGCTTTGCCCACAGCGGTAGCAAAGCTGACGGCAAAGCCGAAACCCTGGGTCCCCAGGGTCCCCTCCTTGCCCACAGTCGTAGCAAAGCTGACGGCAACGCCGGAAACCTGGGTCCCCTTGGTCGCCTCTTTGCCGACAGCTGGAGCACAGCTGACGGCAAAGCCGAAATTCTGGGAAAATTTGGTATTCCCAGAGTTGCCAGGATACACAGGCTGCCGCCACGTGTCTTCTTTGCCGTCAGTCCACCGACGGCAAAGCCGTTGCCGTCAGTAAGCTGTAGGCAAAGACCCTCTCTGCTTTTTTTCATATTTGTTTTCTGTTAATTCCCTGCATTTGCAAAACATAGATACAAACAACAACATATATATATTTGCCCAGCCCCTAAACAGCACCACAAGTGCATCACAAAGTGCAAACAACACAACACAAGTGCATCACCAAGTGCAAACAACACAAATATATGTAATTAAAGTGCAAACAATATCGCAAAGTATTACAAAGCATCACAAGTGCATCCGCAAATACAAGTGCATTACAAAGTTCATCTAAGACTACACAAGTGCATTAGAAAGTCCCTCGAGCATCCATCCATATGCCATGCTGCTTTATCAAGATCTGCATAATGAGAAAGAAGTTAGAAAAGGAATACAATAAGAAAGAAGTTATCTAAATTAAGCTAAGAAATTAGAAGAAGAAGTGGAAGAAGAAGAAGAAGAACAAGAAGAAGAACAAGAACACGAAGAAGAAGTGGAAGAAGAAGAAGAAGAACAAGAAGAAGAAGTGGAAGAAGAACAAGAAGAACAAGAAGAAGAAGAAGATGGAGAAAAAGAAAGAAGAGAAGTTATCTTTTTCTCCTCTTTCTTCTTCTCTTATTTCTTCATCTCTTGTTTCTTCTTCTCTTCTGGTTTCTTTTAAAACTTTATAAACTAATTATGTCATTTTTGAGCTCTAATATCAACTAGAATTTCCTAAGCTAACTAAAGCATGGCTAATATCAAGTAGAATTTACTAAGCTAACTAAAGCATGGCATAATCTAAGTTGATCTAAACAATAAGAAGAATAAGAAGGAGAGGAATAACTTACCGAATGCCAAGAAACGTTGGAGAAGCTCCATCTCCGTTGGTCGCTGGGTTGCTAGGGCTCTCACCAGGAGAAGTAAAGGGATCGTGGGATTCAACTCTGGAATGATGCTGCAACAAGGCAAGAGTTAATATATGTGGTTAGCACGGCGACAGACAATGGTATAAGACCGTGCAAGGTTGGTCATTGAAAGGGAACTCACCGTTCCCATCGGACAAGGCATCGGCGGAGGGGGCGGCAAACCTTGCTTCTCACACATAGCCTGCAAATTAGTTTATGAAGAGTCAAAGAAATAGCCTTGTTGCGTCTCACACATAGCCTTGCTTCTCACACAAATGACTTACCGCAATGAAGTCGTGCATGGCCTTCACATGGGCATTATTGCGTGCCCTCTCCTCCTCAAGCAACCTCTGCGTATTCCGGTCCCTCTCCTCCAACAAGAGCCTGGTGGCCTCCCTCTCGTTCATAAGTGCGGCCTGCAACCACTCCTCAAAAGGAATTTTCATCATCCATCCAGGGTCAAAAGAACGAAAGAAATAATGAAGAAAACTAAGCTCGATGGCAAGATCAACTGGCCTCGCGCGTTGCCGTATTACACGAGTGGAGCTCATTTGCCTCGCCTTGATCTGAGATAGAGTCTCAGTGATAGGGACGAAGCCATCACACATGGCCAGCGTGTCATGGCTCTTACCGCCACCAGAGATCATCAACGCATCTGGATCGATAGTATTCTGGCTCAGGTCAAAGTCAGGCCCGCGCAGCTGTTTGACCACCTCAGAATAAGACATCATCTTGTTGTAGGCGGACAGGCTTTTGTACGCCGACGGCCCGTCCCCCTCAGAATATGACTTCGCCGTCTTGTACGAGCCCTTATGGGCCATGCTAGACGCGGCGTATCCCTGAGGCTCGTGCTGGTTATTGTGTTTGGCCTACACGAAAAGACAAAGAATTAGTACAACAAAAATCATGAACGAATGAATTATTGATTAAACAAAACAAGGCGCACATACCCATTTTTTGGCGTATTGCTTGATGTTGGCATTGCCTTGGTGGTGTGGCACACCATCTAATTGGGCACGACGGTCCTTGGCCATAGTGTGGGTGCTCAACCAAGCCTCTGTGCACCACCTGTCCACTATCATCTCCCAAAAATCCATTTATCGACCAACCATCTCGGGGGCACCTATGAATGTAAGTTAATGAAGAATGAAACTAAGTATTATAACTAAATAGACCTAACTAGCCCTAAGAATTGATCTTTGGAATGTACATACCTCCATGTACTCGGTCTTATTAAGGAAAATCTTTTGACATTCAGTCTTTGTCTTCGGCTCCCCTTGCTTGGCGTACCAATCTCGAACAGCCTGAACACGCAGCTCATGCCTCGTGTTTTTCAATAAACTCTTGCACTCTTTCACGAGGTTCTTCTTGGCCGCCTCCTCCGTCCCCTCCTCGAACCTAAAGTAACTCTGCAATTATGCCAAATAGATGCACAGATGAATAGTGAAATGATTTGGAAGGAAATAACAATATATAACATTGTATACTTTTTATTGGGTAAAATAATAGTTACCCAAAAATCAGCCAACACCTTGTCGGCCACGCTCACGCAAACAACACCATTGACATGTGTGTTTTCCGGGAGCAGAGCGGCTTGGTAGTGCTCCCACTTGAGTCCTGGCTCGGGAACAATACCCTCATCGGGCAACTGCACTATCCCGGGGAAGTGCTCCCTAAGTAAAGCACCAAGGAGGCAGTTTGGATTCTGGGTATTCTGCGGGTAATCCCACCCCCTACATAATGATAAGGCAAAGACATTAGCTACTTGGTTAAATATAATGATATAAGGTACACAATATATATCAACTTACTTCTCGCCATCTGGCTTAATGAACGCCTTGTGCTGCAACTCTAATCGTTCTAGAACTCATGTCATACCACGTTGGTAGACTGACTTGCTGGCAACCCCCTCAGCCTCTGCCTCAGCCCCCTCCGCCTCAGCCTCCTCCTCAGCACCCTCCGCCTCAGCCTCCTCCTCAGCCTCCGTCTCAGCCCCCTGCATCGGTGTTTGCTCCTGGACGGGAGGATCCCGCACCGGTGACACCCTCGTCTGCAAGGGTGAAGTGGCTGAGACAGAAGTAGCCGAGGGTGGTGGCGACTGGCTCCTATCATGCTGCCTCCATCTCCCACGACGACGTCCTCTGTCTCTCATCTTTCCTCCGCCTCTCCCACGGGGCTCCTCGGCAAAGCTCTGCAACAAAGTTCTCCGTAGCTGCCCAGGTGTTATCCTGAACTTATCCCCGCCTGCCATGTCTCACCACCTGTAACGATAAATAGTTAAATAATTAGTACAAATTCAAGGACAATAATTAACTGAACAATAATAAATACATGAATAATTCAACTAATAATTGAATAATTAAACAACAATGTTTGGATGCATACAAAGTACTAATAGTCTGGATCATCTGTCTCTTCTCCATGGTCAATTAAAGCAAAATCATCATCAGTATCACACGTGTCGTCATGACTGATATCGTCATCGGGTTTAGGGACATCATGTGGAAGGCCTTTTTGTAACCGATCAAGCATTGATAGCTCATCGACATTGGTAACTTCTTCTACTTCCACTTCTTCCTCATCATCACGTGAGTCTTGTTCCCCCGTGTTCAGGGTGGACGTAGAGCAGTTTCGGGTACGACGTCTGACGCCACGTGATTCTTGGAAGAATTCTCCATCATATGTTATTGGGTCAATTTCAGGTTCATAATCGTCTTCATTTGGGGGAGGTGGTCTAAGATGTGGCGGCACATCGAACACGACATACCAACCTTCTAGGTTCTTAACACTTTGACAACAATATGGCAGATAGAAAACTTGGGTGGCCTGTTGAGCCACAATATAGACATCGGCACCGCTTAACTGCCTGTCTTGTCGAATTTCAGCAATCCCAAGATGTTCATGAGTCCGTCTTGTCTTAGTAGGATCGAACCAATGACATTTAAACACAACAACGTTCGGAGGATTTTCACCATTATAATGAAGTTCGTAGACTTCTTCAAGTCTTCCATAATACTTGACACCTCCCTCGCCTATAGTAGAGACACCGGAATTGTTTGTTTTTCGACCGGGCATTGAAAGCTCTTTGCTAGCAGTACGAAAGCGATACCCGTTGATGTCGTACTTCTCAAATGTACGAACCTTAAAGTCAAAACCATTAGCTATTTGTCTCAATTCATCGTCGACTTGCTCATCTGAATTAGCCTAGAAGTTAAGAAAAGCTAGAACTTGGTGTGTTACTCATGAGTAATAGCAACAAAGGAAATAACTTATTATATATAAGGGAGGTACCGTTTTTTTGAACCAAGAGATGAAACCGGGATAGCCGCCTCCTGTCTTTTCAAGAAGTTCATACTCGAGAATGGATTCTTTTTTGATTGCAACACCATTCGAGAATTGTTCGACGTATCGACTGTATCAATTAATAATAGTTGTTAGACACAAAACTTGTTAAAAGTTGCGAAACAATGTACGGAGCACTTACTCGATGTATGGCCGAACTTCTGTTAAGTCATTCAATATATACATCGTTAGTGTGCGCCACTCCTCGACGCACAACAACTTTGGTTTTCCCACACCAGAAGGTGCGAGCTTCCCTTTGAAGAGGCTGAGATTGGATTCACGTCGTTTGGGGTCGCCCAGATTGTACCGAGGCTTTGGATTATGCAAGCTGTGCATAGTGGCATCATAGTGTGCTGTTACGAAGTTTGCCGCCTCCTCGGTAATGAACGCGTCGACCATCGATGCTTCAATTCTACGTTTATTTTCACATTTTCCTCGAAGTGTCTTCTGCATTCTTTCAGTTGCGTAGCACCAATGATTTTGCACACGGCCACCCAATCTTGCCTCGGTTGGGCGATGCAAAATCATGTGTTGCATCGGATTAAAGAAGCCCGATGGAAAAATCTTCTCTAACTTGCACAGCAACTCAGGCGCCAACTCTTCCATGTCATCTATCAAGGCACGCGGCAACTCTTTAGCACAAACAACACGGAAGAAATAGCTCAACTCGGCCAATACTAGCCACTCAGCCTCGGGGATATAGCCGCGCAACATGACAGGCATTATCCGCTCAAGCCATATGTGCCAATCATGACTCTTGAGCCCAAAAAATTTCATTATTTAAATTCTCGCTCCCCTCGCTAGATTCGCAGCATACCCATCGGGGAACAACAACTTTTTTGCACCCACAAGAGGATTTCCCTTATTGCTCCCTTCTCAAGATTGTACCAGGCAGGTGGTTGCGACCAATTTTTTCTTCCTTTCGGTTCTCGCATGTTTAGTGATGGCCTATCACACAGAGTCTCCTAGTCAACTCTAGCCTTTGTATTATCTTTGCCCTTATCAATGCCGAAAAATGTGCCAAGAAGGGCCTCGGCGATATTCTTTTCAGTGTGCATCATGTCAATGTTGTGTGGAAGTAAGAAGTCTTCGAAGTAGGGGAGATCCCAGATGCATGGCCTGTTGGTCCAGGCGTGTTCCTCATTAGAACCCAAGAAATACCCTGGACGGTTTGGATCAGGCTCCATAGATTTTAACTGTTCATTAATTTGTGCCCCCGTCAACGCAGGTGGTGCTGAGTGTTTGACAACTTTACCTTTATGAAATTCTTCTTGTCTTTTCTGAATGGATGGTCCATAGGCAAGAACTGTCTATGCAAGTCAAAGCAGGAATACTTCCCACCCGCCAGCAACCAATGAAACTTAAGAGCTGCCTTGCATTGTGGGCATGGGAACCTTCCATGCACACACCATGCAACGAAAAGCGCAAATGCCGGCAGATCATGCAACGAGTATTGGTACCAAACATACATTTGAAAGTTCTCTTTCTTAGCTGCATCGTATGTGTTGACCCCATTCACCCAAGCTTCTTTCAAGTCATCCATCAGCGGTTGCATGTACACACTCATATTTTTCCCCGGGTAGTTTGGCCCTGGAACTATCAACATCAGAAATATGTGCTTTCTTTGCATAATGGATGATGGTGGAAGATTGAGGGGAATGACAAATACAGGCTAGCAACTATATTGGGTAGCCGTCATACCAAATGGATTGAACCCATCGAGGCTGATGGCGATTCAACAATTCCTTGGTTCTTTAGCTTTTTCCTTATGTATACTATCGAATGCCTTCCATGCGTCACCATCTGAAGGGTGTACCAACATCGGAACTCCGTGTTCATCTAATTCTTTCCTAAGTCCATGTTTGTGCCATTTCATCTGTTTTGTTGTTTCTTCGAGCATGTAAAGTCGTTGAAGTCTTGGTAGGATCGGCAGATACTGTAGGACACTCACGGGGATTTTGCTCTGCTTCTTCTCACCTTCACCGTTTTCTACCTCCACATATCTGGAGGACTTGCAAAATGGACAATATGTTTAGTCCGCATACTCTTTCCTAAATAAGGCACATCCCTTCTCACAAGCATGTATCTGCTCATACGGCATCTTGAGTGCACTAAGCATTTTGTCTGATTCATATAGGTTTGAAGGCATAATATGACCTTCTCGTAGAAAGCGCCCAAATAGGGTCATCATTGAGTCAAACAGGTCTCTTCCAATGTTGAATTGGACTTTCAGAGCCATTACTTGTGCGATGGCATCTAGCTGAGAAATCTTAGTGTGCTCGTGAAGAGGACGTTTTGAAGACTCCAACATGGCATAGAAAGCTTTGGCGGATTCCTCCATCTCTTCGTCCTTGTTCTGAGCATCATCAAAGTCATTCACCATGTGTTCAATCCCTATACCATAATCATCGGTGCGCCGACGCAACACCTCATCTCTATTACATTGGGCCGACTCACCATGAAATGTCCACAAGGTATAGCCGGGAGTAAAACCACACATCTGCAGTTGTTTACCCATTACATCCTTTGTCTGTCGCGAATAATTCTTGCACTTAGTGCAGGGGCACCATGTTTTTGGCAGGCCTTTAGAAAATGCCGTTACCACGAATTCATAGGTTTTGCTCAACCATTCATCGGTCATATCTCTCTAACTATGGTGACCGGTGTACATCCATTCACGATCAGTCATTCTGGCAAGCTAGCTACATAGTATCCACATATAAAACAAGATAAATTATCAGTTCATCAAGTATGTTAAATTAATTATGGCCATTTTTTAATCATGGTTAATACATTGGGATGCATGGCATGCACACCTACCAGCTACTAGGTAAAGATGGGTCCTAATCCCTCCCGAGTATGTGTAGATTGGGTCATTTCCCCATGCTCTTCTCCCGACCCAACGCAAAATTTCGGCAGCACCTCCCCGCTGTTCTCCTGATACACGTCTCGGCAACTAACCGAGAGGATGTGTACCCGGAGAACAACAAGGAGGAGCTGTCGAAACTCTGCATGGGATCCGGAGCAAAGCGTGGGAAACGACCCTATCTACACATACTCAGGCTGTCCATGGATAACGTTGGACAATTCGAAAGAATCACCGTTATAAATATGCAAATGCATGCATATTTATGACAGGAACCCTTTTGAACGGGAGACGCATATTGGTTACGCAACAACTTTGCATTTTAATACTAAAAATACCTACCTAGATAGTGTCATCAGCACGAAGGCCGGAACAGAGCAAAATAAAGGGGGTGGAGGAGGAGTTAACAAATGTGCTCACTTTCAAATGCAGGGCAGGTCGTCGAAAACCAAACCCTCACGGAGAAGCTACTGCACATTTAAATGCACTCAATCAACACAAATACGCACTCGCGGTAATTAAGCTAACTAATACTAACATCTATTATTAATAATTTATTATTCAAGTTTTGTTACTCTTCTCTTCTTCTATTTCTTTTCTTCTTATTATTTTCTTGCTATTGCTAACAGCTAGCTAACTAATACTAACAGGTAGCTGACTAATACTAACAGCTAGCTAACTAATACTTACATGTACTAACATCTATTGCTAACTAAATCTAACTAAAAATCTACCACTAAAAATCTACCACTAAGTAATTGCTAACTAAACTTAACTAAAAATCCACTACTCATAGATCTAACTAAGGCCTCCTTTGATTTGAAGGATTTTTCATAGGAAAAACGCAGGAATGCAAATCCTCAGTTTTACACATGCATTCCGATAGTTTTCCTACATTTGTCCTATTCCTATGTTTTTGCAATCCTGTAAATCTAAGAGGCCCTAACATAGAAAAAATAAACTAAAAAAAGAAAAAAAAAAGGGGGAGGAGGAGCTCACCGGCGAGTCGGGGCGGGGCTGGCGCGGGGCGGTGGCGGGGCAGAGGCGAGTAGGGGCGGCGCGGGGCAGAGGCGAGTAGGGGCGGGCGCGGGGCAGAGGCGAGTAGGGGCGGCACGGGGCGGTGCCGGCGAGTACAGGAGGACGCGGGGCGGCGCGGGGGCGATGCCTCGGGGCGGGGCGATGGCGGGGCTGGCGTGGGGCGGCGCCGGCGAGTAGGGGCGGCGCCGGCGAGTAGGGGCGGCGCGGGGCGGGGCTGGCGCGGGGGCCGATGCCTCAGGCGTGGGTCGACGACGGCGGCGGGTCAGGAGAGCAGGGTGGGAGAGGTGAGAGAGAAGATGGGTTAGGTCGTGGCCTGCACAAGGGGGATAACGACCCGACTATGCCGTGAGCTAGCTGTCGGCACATACAGCCGTTAGGTTTTGCCGTCAGCTGGCTGTCGGCATAGACGGCTCCCGTAAAGCCGTGGTCGAACGTGGGACCGAGAACCTCCCTATGCCGTTAGCTACCCTTTGCCGTCAGTCTTTTGCTCCTTTGCCGTCAGCTGGCTGACGGCTTAGATAGAGCGGACGGCATAGAGTTTCTATGCCGTCAGCCTTATTTTCGGCTGAGGGTAAAGCCTCTATGCCGCCAGCCCCGTGAAAATTCTGATGGCAAATCCAAAAGCTGTCGGCAAATTAGGTTTCTCCAGTAGTGCAAGTTCTTCTCCTTGAAGTTGTGGTGTTCTGTGTGTTAAGAAGAAGGATGGAACGGACCGACTCTGTATCGATTACCGTCCATTGAATAAGAAGACAATTAGGAACAAGTATCCACTTCCCAACATCAATGAATTGTTCGAGCAATTGAAAGGGACCAAGATTTTCTCTAAGCTTGATCTCCGGATGGACTATCATCAGGTCCGCATTTGCGAAGAAGATATTCCCTACACTGCTTTCAGGACAAGCTTTGGCTGTTATGAGTACACACTGATATCTTTAGGTCTAGCCAATGCTCCTCCGACCTTCTCTCGGATGATGAATTATATCTTCTCCCTTTTCAAGAATGAATTTTTTGGTGTATCTTTATGACATTCTCGTCTTTTCTGAAACTGAGGAAGATCATGAAGAACACCTCCGGCTTGTGCTTGATAAACTAAGAGAGCATAAGGTCTATGCTAAGTTTTGCAAATGTGAATTCTGGTTGAAGGAAGTTGTGTATCTTAGGCACATCATCTCTGCCAAGGGCATTAAAGTTGATCCTACAAAGGTGAAGGCCGTTGTTGAATGGGAACCTCCATAGAATGTGAAGATGCTTCGAAGCTTTCTCGGGCCTGCAAGCTATTACAGAAGGTTCGTTGAGAATTTCTCGAAGATTGCTAAGCCTCTGTCCAACCTTCTTCAGAAGAGTGTGAAGTTTGTCTGGTCTCCAGAGTGTCAGTTGGCCTTTGAGATACTCAAAGAGAACCTCACCTCAACTCCAGTCTTGACTCCTCCTGACGATTCCAAGCCTTATCAAGGGTTCTGTGATGCCTCTCTTCAAAGTATTGGTGCAGTTCTGATGCAAGAGAAGAAAGTGGTAGCTTATACCTCGAGGTATTTGAAGCCAAGTGAGAATAACTACCCCACTCATGATCTTGAGTTGGCGGCTGGTGGTCCATGCTTTGATGACTTGGAGACACCTCTTGTAGGACAGACAGGTTAAAGTCTACACCAATCACAAGAGTCTCAAATGCATCTTCATCCAACCTAGGCTCAATCTATGACAAACTCGTTGGGTGGAAATGATCCAAGATTATAACCCGAGCATTGACTTTACTCTAGGCAGGGCAAATGTCATTGTAGATGCTTTGAGAAGAAAGGATTACTTCAATAGTCTCATTCTGAAGCCTCTCCAGCCCGATCTTTGTGAATGTCATAGGAAGCTCAACTTTCAGATAGTACCTCAGGGACTTCTTGCTAATCTATAGATTTCTCCTACCTTGGAAGACCAAGTCCGACAAGATCAACTTCTTGATGCGTTGGTGAAGAAAGTTCAGATTGGCTTGGCAAAGAACATTCCGAAATATAAGTGCTTTCATGTTGATGACAGAGATACCTTCTTCTTCGAGGACCGCCTTGTCGTTCAGAAAGGATATCTTAGGAAAGTTATCATGGATGGAGCCCATAATTTCCTCCTCTAGATACATCTAGGAAGCTCCAAAATGTATCAAGATGTGAAGCAGATATTCTGGTGGACTCGCATGAAGCATGAAATTCCTCAGTTCATGAATGAGTGTGATGAGTGTCGCCGACTGAAGGCAGAGCATCAACATTCAATAGGACTTCTTCATCCCTTGCCTATACCCGAGTGGAAATTCGATCATGTGGAAATGGATTTTGTCACTGGGTTTCCGAAGTCCAAGAGAGGCAACGATGCCATCTTCCTCGTCATCGACAAGTTGACCAAAGTTCCTCATTTCCTCCCGTTCAAAGAGCTATCTCGCCATCTCAGCTTGCAAAGTTGTATACGTCAAGGATAGTCTCGTTGCCCGGTATTCCTATGCTCGTTTCTTCAGATCGTGGAAGCATCTTCACTTCCAAGTTCTGGGATTCCTTTCACACTGTGATGGGTACTAAGATCCGTTTCAGTATAGCTTTCCATCCTCAAACAAGTGGCCAAGTTGAGAGAGTCAATCAGATCCTTGTGTGATTTCTTTTGGCAAGAATAGGGAAGATTGCCTACGTTTTCGAAGTTCTTGTTGGTGAACGTCGCATGGGAAACAAAAATTTTCCTACGCGCACGAAGACCTATCATGGTGATATCCATCTACGAGAGGAGATTTGGATCTACGTACCCTTGTAGATCGCACAGTAGGAAGCGTTAAGAAACGCGGTTGATGTAGTGGAACGTCTTCACGTCCCTCGATCAGCCCCGCGAACCGTCCCACTAACCGTCCCGCGATCCGTCCCACGATCTGTTCCGATCTAGTGCCGAACGGACGACACCTCCGCGTTCAGCACACGTACAACTCGACGATGATCTCGGCCTTCTTGATCCAGAAACCAAGACGGAGAAGTACATGAGTTCTCCGGCAGCGTGATGGCGCTATGGTGGTGGTGAAGTAGATGAGTTCTACTCGTGCAGGGCTCCGCCCGAGCTCCGCAGAAATAATATCTAGAGGTAAAACTATGGTGTCTAGATCTGAGTTGCACGTGGCAAAAGTTGTCTCAAATCAGCCCTAAATCACCACTATATATAGGAGGGAGGGGGAGGAGGCTTGCCTTGAGGGCCAAGCCCTCAAGGGTGCTCCGGCCAAGGGACAGGAGGAGTCCTACTCCAATCCTAGTCTAACTATGATTGGAAAGTGGAGTCCTTCTCTTCCTTCCCACCTCTCTTTTTTTTTCTTTTTCTTTGGTTTTGTTTTCTTGACGCATAGGCCCTCTTAGGCTGTCCCACCAGCCCACTAAGGGCTGGTGCGCCACCCCTAGGGATTTTGGGCTTCCCCCGGGTGGGATGGCCCCCTCCCGGTGAACTTCCGGAACCCATTCGTCACTCCCGGTACATTCCCGGTAATGCCCGAAAACCTTCCTGTAACCAAATGAAGTCATCCTATATATCAATCTTCGTTTCCCGACCATTCCAGAAACCCTCGTGCCGTCTGTGATCTCATCCGGGACTCCGAACAACATTTAGTAAACAAACATATAACTCAACTATACTAAAACATCATCGAACCTTAAGTGTGCAGACCCTGTGGGTTTGAGAACTATGTAGACTTGGGCCGAGGCACTCCTCGGTCAATATGCAATATCGGGACTTGGATGCCCAAATTGGATCCTATATATTCGCCAAAGATCTTATCGGTTGAACCTCAGTGTTAAGGATTCATATAACCCCGTATGTCATTCCCTTTGTCCTTCTGTATGTTACTTGCCCGAGATTTGATCGTCGGTATCCGCATACCTATTTCAATATTGTTACCGGCAAGTCTCTTTACTCATTCCGTAATACAAGATCTCGTGAGTTACACTTAGTCACATTGCTTGCATGGCTTGTGTGTGATGTTGTATTACCGAGTGGGCCCCGAGATACCTCTCCGTCACACGGAGTGACAAATCCCAGTCTTGATCCATACTAACTCAACAGACAGCTTCGGAGATACCTGTAGGACACCTTTATAGTCACCCAGTTACGTTGTGACGTTTGATGCACACAAGGTATTCCTCCGGTGCCAGTGAGTCATATGATCTTATGGTCATAGGAACAAATACTTGACACACAGAAAACAATAGCAATAAAACGACATGATCAATATGCTACGTTCATAGTTTGGGTCTAGTCCATCACCTGATTCTCCTAATGATGTGATCCAATTATCAAGTGACAACACTTGCACGTAGTCAGAAAACCTTAACTATCATTGATCAACTGGCTAGCCAACTAGAGGCTTGCTAGGGAAATTTTTTTGTTTATGTATCCACACATATATCTATATTTTCATTCAATACAATTATAGCATGGATAATAAATGATTATCTTTAAACACGAAATATAATAATAACTATTTATCATTGCCTCTTGGGCATATTTCCAACAGTCTCCCACTTGCACTAGAGTCAATAATCTAGTCCTCACATCGCCATGCGATTTACATTGTAATAAATGGAACACCCATGCAGTTCTGGTGTTGATCATGTTTTGCCTGTGGAGGAGGCTTAGTCAGCGGGTCTCATACATTCAGATTCGTGTGAACTTTGCAAATATTCACGTCCTCTCCTTGGACGTAGTCGCGGATGAGTTTGAAGCGTCGTTTGATCTGTCTGGTCTTCTTGTGAAACCTTGGTTCCTTTGCTAAGGCAGTGGCACCAGTGCTGTCACATAACAAAGTTAAATAATCTAGTGTGCTCGGCACAACTCCAAGATCTGTCATGAACTGCTACATCCGGACACCCTCCTTTGCTGCCTTCGAGGCAGCCATGTACTCCGCTTCACATGTAGAATCTGCTACGACTATCTGCTTGGAACTGCACCAGCTTACTGCACCCCCATGAAGAATAAATACGTATCCGGTTTGTGACTTAGAACCATCCGTATCGGTGTCAAAACTTGCCTTGACGTAACCTTTTACGACGAGCTCTTTGTCACCTCCAATACACGAGAAACATTTCCTTCGTCCTTTTCAGGTACTTCAGAATATTCTTGACCGCCGTCTAGTGATCCACTCCTGGATTACTCTGAAACCTGCATGCCATACTTATGGCCAAGCTGACATCCGGTCTAGTGCACAACATTGCATACATGATAGAACCTACGGCTGAAGCATAGGGGACGGAACTCATTTGTTCTGTATCTTCCGCAGTTGCTGGGCACTGAGTCTTACTCTATTTTATACATTGTAATACTGGCACGAACCCTTTCTTGGACGGATCCATTTTGAAATTCTCCAAAACTTTTTCAAGGTATGTGCTTTGTGAAAGTGCTATAAGGCGTTTCGATCTATCCCTATAGATCTTAATGCCTAGAATGTAAGCAGCTTCTCCTAGGTCCTTCATAGAAAAACTTTTATTCAAGTAATCCGTTATGCTCTCCAAAAGCTCCACTTGTTTCCACTCAGGAATATGTCGTCCAGATATAATATTAGAAACACCACACAGCTCCCACTCACTTTCTTATAAATACAAGATTCTCCAACCACTTGTATAAACCCAAATGCTTTGATCACCTCATCAAAGCGCTTATTCCAACTCCGAGATGCTTGCACCCGTTCATAAATGGATCGGTGGAGCTTGCATACTTTGTTAGCATTCTTTGGATCGACAAAACCTTCAGATTGCATCATATACAACTGTTCCTTAAGAAATCCTTAAGGAACGCCGTTTTGACATCCATCTGCCAGATTTCATAATCATAAAAGGCAGCTATTGCTAACATGATTCAGACGGACTTAAGCATCGCTACCGGTGAGAAAGTCTCATCGTAGTCAACTCCTTGAATTTGTGAAAAACTCTTTGCCACAAGTGGAGATTTACAAACGGTCACACTAGCGTCTGTGTCCGTCTTCTTCTTAAAGATCCATTTGTTCTGAATAGCCCTGCGGCCTTCAGGTAGTACTTCCAAAGTCCACACTTTGTTCTCGTACATGGATCCTATCTCGGACTTCATGGCCTCTAGCCATTTGTTGGAATCCGAGCCCACTATTGCTTCTCCAACAACATAATCATTAAGACAGGATTAACGTACCACCCAGGAGCAGTACATGATCTTGTCGACCAGCGAGGTCCGCTAGTACCTTGATCCAAAGTTTCATGATCATCATCATCAACTTGCTCCTCAACCGGTGCCGCAGCAACTGGGGTTTCCCCTTGCCCTGCTCCACCATCTAGAGGAATTAGAGGTTCGACAACCTCATCAAGTTCTATCTTCCTCCCACTCAATTTTTTCGGGAGAAACTCCTTCGCAAGAAAAGCTCCGTTTTTAGCAACAAACACTTTGCCCTCGGATTTTAGATAGAAGGTATACCCAACTGTCTCATTTGGGTAACCTATGAAGACGCACTTTTCCGCTTTGGGTTCCAGCTTTTCAAGCTGAAGCTTTTTGACATAAGCATCACATCCCAAAACATTAAGAAATGACAAGTTTGATCTTTTGCGATAACATAGTTCGTATGATGTCCTCTCAACGGATTTTGATGGTGCCCTATTTAAAGTGAATGGAGCTATCTGTAATGCATAACCCCAAAACGATAACGGCAAATCGGTAAGAGACATCATAGATCGCACCATCTCTAATAAAGTATGATTACGACGTTCACACACACCATTACGCTGTGGTGTTCCACGTGGTGTAAACTGTGAAACAATTCCACATTATCTTAAGTGAGCACCAAACTCGAAACTCAGATATTCGCCCCCACGATCAGACCGTAGGAACTTGATCTTCTTATAACGACGATTTTCAACTTCACTCTGAAATTGCTTGAACTTCTCAAACGTTTCAGACTTGTGCTTCATCAAGTAGACATAACCATATCTACTCAAATCATTAGTGAAGGTGAGAAAATAACGATATTCGCCTCGCGCCTACACACTCATCGGACCGCATACATCGGTATGTATAATTTCCAACAAGTCACTTGCATGCTCCATTGTTCGGAAGAACAGAGTCTTAGTCATCTTGCCCATGAGGCATGGTTCGCACCTGTCAAGTAAATCAAAGTCAAGTGACTCCAAAAGTCCATCAGTATGGAGTTTCTTCATGCGCTTTACACCAATATGACCTAAGCGGCAGTGCCATAAAAACATGGCGCTATCATTGTTAACTCTAACTCTTTTGGTCTCAATGTTATGTATATGTGTATTATCGCTATGAAGATCCAATATGAACAATCCTCTCACATTAGGTGCATGACCATAAAAGATATTACTCATAAATAGAACAACCATTACTCTTTGACTTAAACGAGTAACCGTCTCACAATAAACAAGATCCATATATAATGTCCATGCTTAACACATGCACTAAATAACAATTATTTAAGTTCATAAGTAATCCTGATGGTAACTGAAGTGAAGCTGTGCCGACGGCGATTGCATCAACCTTGGAACCATTTCCCACGCGCATCGTCACTTCATCCTTCACCAGCCTTCGCTTATTCCGCAGTTCCTATTTCACGTTGCAAATATGAGCAACAGAACCTGTATCGAATACCCAGGAACTACTATGAGAGCTGGTTAAGTACACACCAATAACATGTATATCGAATATACCTGATTTTTCCTTGGCCGCCTTCTTATCGTCCAGATACTTGCGGCAGTTGTGCTTCCTGTGACCAAGACCATTGCAATAATAACACTCCGCTTCAGGCTTAGGTCCAGCTTTGAGTTTATTCGTCGGATTGGCAACAGGCTTGCCGCTCTTCTTGGAATTACCCGTCTTTCCTTTGTCGTTTCTCTTGAAACTAGTGGTCTTATTCACCATCAACACTTGATGCTCTTTACGGAGTTCTGACTCTGCGACTTCCAGCATCGCGAATAACTCGCCGGGTAACTTGTTCATCCCTTGCTTGTTTTAGTTCAACACGAAGCTCTTGTAGCATGGTGGAAGTGATTGAAGAATTCTGTCAGTGATAGCCTCTTGCGGGAGTTCAATCCCCAGCTCAGCTAGACGGCTTGAGTACCGAGACATTTTGAGCACATGTTCACTGACAGACGAATTCTCCTCCATCTTACAAGCAAAGAATTTATCGGAGGTCTCATATCTCTCGATCCGAGCGTTCTTCTGAAAGATAAACTTCAACTCCTGGAACTTCTCAAATTCTCCATTACGCTCAAAGCGACGTTGATGTCTCGGCTCTAAGCCATACAAGACTACACATTGAACTACTGAGTAGTCCTCCTTGCGTTCTAACCAAGCGTTCTTAACTTCTTGGTCGGCCGCGGCGGGTGGTTCATCTCCTAGCGCAGCATTAAGGACATAATCCTTCTTCCCAGCTTGTAGGAGCAACTTAAGATTACGAGCCCAGTCTACAAAGTTGCTTCCATCATCTTTCACCTTAGCTTTCTCTAGGAACGTATTAAAATTCAGGGTGATTGTCGCGCGAGCCATTGATCTACAACAAAAATATTTTCAAAGTGGACTTAGACTATGTTCAAGATAATTAGAGTTTAACTAATCAAATTACTTGCTAAACTCCCACTCAAAAAGTACATCTCTCTAGTCATTTGAGTGGTACATGATCCAAATTCACTAACTCAAGTCCGATCATCACGTGACTTCAGAATAGTTTCAGTGGTAAGCATCTCTATGCTAATCATATCAACTATACGATTCATGCTCGACCGTTCGGTCTCATGAGTTTCGAGGCCATGTCTGCAAATGCTAGGCTCGTCAAGCTTAACCCGAGTGTTACGCGTGTGCAACTGTTTTGCACCCGTTGTATGTGAATGTTGGGTCTATCACACCCGATCATCACGTGGTGTCTCGAAACGACAAACTGTAGCAACGGTGCAATGGTTATGTAGTATCTTCGTTTTACCTGAAAGTCAAAGAAAGGAGGAGAAGGAAGGGTAATATGGAAAACACGCTGTCGGTTAAATATCAAGCGGTAAAGGAGGGATCCATGATCTCTCTCAAGGAACTGGTAGCGTGTTAGAGCAACACGATCAAGGTAGGCTGTACGGAGAGGAGGGTCTTCGGGACGGATGGATACTCCAAGAAAATTTGCTAAGCGTGTAGCATAAACTCCACCAAATAAATCCCCCTCACTGGCATTTTTATTCAGCCTCCTTGCTATTATAGCTCCCATATTGAAGCTCATGTCACCTGTTACTGCGCTCTTACGGATACTAAGGTCGGAAGTGCATAGGTGACAGTGTGCACCCTTGTCGTTAATGCACCTACCTATGAAGAGGGCAAGGTAGTGCAAGGCAGGGAAATGGATGCTTCCTATGGTGGCTTGCGTGATATCTCTGGTTTCTCCAACAGTTATACTGGAGACAAAGTCTCTGACCGAAGACTTAGAAGGATCATTAATACTACCCCCATTGGGTATCTTGCAAATCCTATTGAAATCCTCCAAATCCACGGTATAGGATTTATCATACAGATCAAATAGTATGGATGTGTCACGGCCAACTGAAAATTTAAATCTACGCACGAAAGAGGCAGTGAGCATAGCATACTGTTCCCATTTATCTGAGAGGAATTCTTCTAACCCGGCATTGCGGACAAGTGTATCAAACTCATCCTTGAAACATGCTTCGATCATGAACTCATCGGAAGGCCATTCACATGGTTGTACTGGTGCGTCCCTTAGTTGAGAAGGTTCGGGCTCCCGAAAGGAGAGACGAGGACCCTTCTTACTTGAGGAATCACCATGAAACTTCCTCCTCAACATAATTTCCTTTTGCTGAAATTTTTGAAGTTCAAGAGAAAAGTGAATAAAGACCCACCACACCATGTAGAAACTACTCCTACTAGTGCCTAGAGACCGTATCACGTGCTAAAATTACTTGGAACCAGCTAAAATCAACATTTCTAGCTCAAGAACAGGGTCACCAAGGTAGCAAGAATATGCGAAGGATAAAGCACTAGAGCAAAAACTAATTAGACCAATGGAGGAGTCACTTACCAAGGAGTAATTTCCCCAAAACGGTTCGGAGAATGGTGCTTTGAGCAAGGAGATCGAAAATCACAGCCAAATGATCAAGAACACGGGTTTGAGCTGCGAAACAATTATTTCTGGAGGTGGAAGAAGAGGCTGGGAGCTGGAATGAGTGGAGGGGGTGCTTGTGGGCCCCACAAGCTTGCACTCCGCCACGAGGGTGTAGATGGCGGTGGCATGGTTTGTGGACCACTAGTCTCGCCCCCAGGCCAGCTTTGAGGCCAAGTCATTTTCAAAAATTCTAGAAAAAATTATACTAAATTTTCAGGACCATCGGAGAACTTTTATTTTTGAGGTATTTTTCTCCGGGACGCTAAAACAGAAAACAGGAAAAACTAAACTAATTCTATCATTTTGCTTCTAAGCAAAAGAAAATGAAAGCTTAAAAATAGAGGTATGTGACTCTTTGATTCATCCATTTCGTGGTCATTGAAAGAAATCCGTCAATGGGGTTGATCAAATTCTTATGAAAAAACCTTCTCGAATCGCAAGAAAGAACGGAGAATTTTCAAATAGCCACTAAGTCACCTCAATGGGGATATGTATCTCCCCAACAAGCAAATCATACTTCATCTTGACACGAGGAATAGGGCATTCAAAGCTCCCAATGAGAATCGATGAAGTCTTCTCGATAACATTGATGCAATGTACTTGATTTCATTTCTTCGGGAAGTGCACTGTGTGCTCATTACAGTTGACATGGAAAGTGACATTGCCTTTATTGCAATCTATAACAGCCCCTGCAGTGTTTAAAAAGGGTCTTCCGAGGATGACAGCCATGGCATCGTCCTCAAGAATATCCAAGATAACAAAGTCTGTTAAGATAGTGGTGTTAGCAACCACAACAGGCACATCCTCGCAAATACCGATAGGGAAAGCGGTTGATTTTTCAGCCATTTGCAGAGAAATTTTAGTGGGTGTTAACTTATCCAACTCAAGTCTATGATAAAGAGAGAGCGGCATAACACTAACACCGGCTCCAAGGTCACATAAGGCAGTTCTTACGTAGTTCCCTTTAATGGAGCAAGGTATAGTGGGAACTCCGGGATCACCAAGTTTCTTAGGAGTTCCACCTTTGAAAGTGTAATTGGCAAGCATGGTGGAGATGTCAAGATCCGGTATCTTCCGTTTATTAGTCACAATATTTTTCGTGTACTTGGCATACGGAGACATCTTGAGCATATCAGTTAACCGCATCTGCAGAAAGATGGGTCTTATCATCTCAACGAAGCGCTCAAAATCCTCATCATCCTTTTTCTTGGATGGCTTAGGAGGAAAGGGCATAGGTCTCTGAACCCATGGCTCTCTTTCTTTACCATGCTTCTTAGGAGTGAAGTCATTCTTATCGTATTTCTTAGGTTGTGGGTTATCAGGATTAATCGAAGGTTCAATCTCCACATCCTCATCATTGCTAGGTTGAGCATTATTATAAACATCACTGTCCATATTGTCACCAGGTTCGTGTTCATCACCAGATTGCGTTTCTGCATCAGACGCAGAAATATCATTAGGTTCTTCAGGTGTGATTGTATTTGGTGAACTGGCATGTAGGTTTCTATCATCCTTCTTCTTCTCCTTAGAATGACTGGGTGTATCAGCATTGATTCCTTGAGAATCTTGATCAATTATCTTAGGATGACCTTCAGGATACAAAGGTTCGTGGGTCATTTTGCCTCCTCTAGTAATGACTCTGATAGAGTTGTCCTTTAATTCATTGAGCAGGTCATTCTGAGCTTTAATTACTTGTTCTACCTAAGTAGTAATCATAGAGGCATGTTTACTTAGAAGCTTCAGATCATTGACGTTTCTCTCTACGCAAGCACTTAAATGGCTAAGCATACGAGTACTTTGTTCCAAATGTCTGCTAACATAATCATTGAAACTCTGTTGTTTGGCAACAAAGTTGTCAAATTCATCAAAGCATAGGATAGCAGGTTTATCAAAAGGAATATCACTCTCATCAAACCTACGCAGAGAATTCACTTCTACTACCTGTATCGAGTTATCGAGACCATGGATCTCTTCGATAGGTGGTAGATTTTTGAAATCTTCAGACCTAATGCCTTTCTCTTGCATAGATTTCTTGGCTTCTTGCATATCTTCGGGACTGAGGAATAGAATACCTCTTTGCTTAGGAGTTGGCTTAGGAGGTGGTTCGGGAATAGTCCAAGCATTATCGTTGATCAAGAAGTTATTCAGTAGGGTCTTAGCTTGTTCTACAGTTCGTTCCCTAAAAACATAACCGACACAATTATCTAGGTGGTCTCTAGAGGCATCGGAAAGTCCGTTATAGAGGATATCAAGTATCTCGTTCTTCTTAAGAGGGTGATCAGGCAAAGCATTTTGTAGCTGGATGAGCCTCCCCCAAGCTTGTGGAAGACTCTCTTCTTGGAGTTGAGCAAAGTTGTATATTTCCTGCAAGGCAGCTTTCTTCTTAAGGGCAGGGAAATATTTCTCACAGAAGTAATAGGCCATCCCCTGGGGACTACTCACACATCCAGGAGCAAGGGAGGCAGGCTTTAGCATCATCCTTTAGAGAGAAAGGAAACAGCTTAAGGATATAGTAGTGATGGATCATCTCCTCATTAGTGAAAAGGGTGGCTATATCATGTAGTTTCGCAAGATGGGCTACGACGGTCTCAGACTCATAACCGTGAAAAGGTTTAGATTCGACTAGAGAGATTATCTCAGGATCGACAGAGAATTCATAATCCTTATCGGTGATAAAGATAGGTGAAGTGGCAAACTTCAGGTCGTATTTCATCTTAGCTTCCCGAGATTTTTCCTTCCACTTGAGAAGTAATTTCTCAGCATCATAGGCATCCTTACACGCAAGAAAATACTCAGCCATCTCTCCCTCCATAACGTAACCCTCAAGTATATCAGGCAATTCATATCTAGGAGAGCTAGATCTAGCAAGAGCAAAAGCAGGTTCTATCTCAATAGTATCGACAGTATCAGAAGCATCACGAGCATTGGCAGTAACTCTAGCAATATGAGCATCAAGGAACACTCCTACTGGAACATCAGGCAAAGTAGCATCTGTAGTAGTATCCAGCATAGCATCATCAGGAAAAATAGAATCTCTAGCATCATCACGCAAAGCAATATCAAGCATAGCATCTCTATCAGTATCAAGCATAGCATCTCTAGCAGTATCAAGCATAGCATCATCAGGCATAGTATCAAACATAGTATCATCAGGCATAGTATCTCTAGCAGTATCAAGCATAGCATCAGGCATAATATCAAGCATAGCATCATCAGGCATAGGCGACATATCAAGATTTCTAGCAGGAGGTGATGTCGCAAACTTACTCATAACTGAAGGTGAATCAAGTGCAGAGCTAGATGGCAATTCCTCACCTCCCCTCGTAGCTGAGGGTAAGACTTTGGTCTTCGGACCCTTCAGATTCTTCATAGTGATCAGCAGATATAAATCCCAAGTGACTCAGAGACTATAGCATTACCTCCCCGGCAACGGCGCCAGAAAAATGCTTGATGTCAACTGTTCTTCCCATTTGCAACGGCACCAGAAGAATGCTCTTAGCACTCTCCGGCAATCGAAACTAGAAGAATGTTCTTGACGCCGACCAGCGCGTGGGATCGTAGCAGTTTTCGACGGTATAGTATTCGACCCAAATTTGTTGATTCGCCAGACAGGAGGCGAGAGGATACTCTCAAGTATTAGCAGCTGAATTTATCAGATTCAACCACACCTGAAAGATTAGTATCTGCGAGCAAAGTATCAGTAGCGAAGTAATATGATAACAACGGTGTCAGAAATGATCTGTTGACAGCAGACTATTCCTAACGATTGTATCAATGGTGCCAACTTGCCTCGTTGACAGGAATTGTCAGTTTCCATCAACGACCAGCGATCAAGATTGTAGCAGGTAGCAGCAGTGTAACGAGCAATAGCAGTGGCAAGGAACAGCAGTCGTGACAGCAGTAGCAAGTAGCAACAGTAGCAAGCAACATTAGTAGCAATAGTAGCAGCACATCAAGACAAGTAACAGCAGTAGCAACAGTAGCAGCAGAGCAAGACAAGTAACAGTAGTAGCAACAGTAGTAACAGCAGCAGTAGGACAAACTCATAGGCAATGGGTCGGTGATTTGTTTGGATGATATTCATCATGCAATAGTTAAAACACGGAGAGATATGTGGCTAGCTCCCGTTCGTCAATGTGATGTAGACATGCATTCAGTGTGTCGTCATACCTGCTTAGGGAAAAGAACTTGCATGACATCTATTGTCCATCCCTCCCGTGGTAGCGGGGTCCAAAAGGAAACTACGGGATATTAAGGTTCTCCTTTTAATACAGAACCGGGACAACGCATTAGCACTTGGTGAACACATGAACTCCTCAAACTATGGTCATCACCGGGAGTGGTTCCGATTATTGTCACTCCGGGGTTGCCAGATCATAACACATAGTAGGTAACTACAACTTGCAAGATCGGATCTAAAACACACATATATTGGTGACAACATAATAATTTCAGATCTGAAATCATGGCACTCGGGCCCTAGTGACAAGCATTAAGCATGGCAAAGTAGTAGCAACATCAATCTCAGAACATAGTGGATACTAGGGATCAATCCTCATAAAAAATAACTCGATTACATGATAGATCACATCCTACTCATCACCGCCCAGCGAGCCTACGAATAGATTACTCAGGAAAGACGAAGAGCTTCATGGAATTGGAGAGGGAACAAGGTTGATGATGACGATGGCGATGATTTCCCCTCTCCGGAGCCCAAGACGGACTCCAGATCTGCCCTCCAGATGAAGAACAGGTGGTGGCGGCGGCTCCGTATCGCAAACGCGACAAAAACTTCTCTTTTTATTTTTTCTGGGACGAAAGTGAACTTATAGACCTGAGGTTGGGGGCGGCAGAGCCATGTGGGCCCCACAAGCCTGCCCACCGCCACTAGGGGGTGGTAGCGGAGCCAGGGCTTGTGGCCCACTGGCCCACCCCCTCAGGTGGAACTTGGCGTGGATATTTTTCATATTTTCCAAAACTGCTCCCCGTAGATTTTCAGAACGTTTGGAGAACTTTGATTTCTGCACAAAAATAACACCAAGGCAATTTTGCTGAAAACAATGTCAGTCCAGGTTAGTTCCATTCAAATCATGCAAATTAGAGTCAAAAACAAGGGCAAAAGAGTTTGGAAAAGTAGATACAATGGAGACGTATCTGTCGGCTACGAACGATGTCCATCTAATCAACACTTTTGGTCACATACAATAGTTGTCTGTACTACACGGAGAAATGGCTACTCCGATTACAGCGTATGTAGGAGCCCGGAAAAAGGAACCCATCAAGGAACTATTTTTCTGTAAGATGTTTCCTACGTCGCATTGTAATATAACATAATCCTTCCGTGTACTCTTTGTTTGTTAGCACCACATGGCCGGATTGCCTCGTTATCAGAAATTAATTCCTATTATCATAGGATACAAAGTACGAATCACTCTCAGTTCTTAACATGGGATGTGGAAGCCAATGGCCAGTTAAAGACAAGATTTTCAAAACATGAAGGGAAGTGCCTTAGTGCAGAAATATAGCATCTATAGTGAAGTCCTCGTGGGACTCGCGTGCGGCATGCATCGCTTGATCAAACACGAGGTGTAGAGGAATTTCCTTCCCATCTAGACCCGCTGGCCCAACCCTTCCCATCACCATATCCCACTCCTCCCGAGCTCCTTCTTGACAGGCCAAAGTCTTCCACAATTTGAAGCGGCTTCGGGCTCCTTTAAACAGCTCGAAAAGCTCAGCCATCCCTTGTAGAGGGTTTTCGTTTGGCCATAATGCTCGGACCACACTCCTCATAGCCTTTCGATCCCACTCACGCACAATGGAAAGTTCCTTCTACAGGTCCCTCCCAAACGAACTGGCATCCTCTTCAGGAAACCCAGTTAAGAGACATTATCAAAAGAGGCACACATTTTCACGATCAATGCAATAAAACAGTGATCACTTACAGGTCGGAGCTTTACTTACAGAATAAGCCTCCCTTCAATTTCTAATTCTCTTCTGGATTTTGCGCCAATCGAGCTGTCCAACACTCAACTTCCTTGGCTTGTTATTTATTCTCTTCTTTGAGCTTGTTGTTTTCCTCGCAGCATCGCTTCAATACGCGATGACCAACATCAAGCTGAGATTTGGTGCACCGCTGAGATTCTCGAGATGCATCTAAATCCTTTTGCATTTGGCCTATTGATTCACATGCTATAGTAAATTTCTTGGTTATTATTATAAAACGGAAATTTAGCATATTGCAAATAAATTCCCTTACCATGGCCTTCGCTTTTGAATTTCTTCACATCCTCCAGTTCGGCCCTGCTGGCTTGTAAATCTGCTTGGCTTAGTTAAAAATCTTTGGATAATCTTTCGCTTCCCTGCTTTAAATCCTGCAGATTGGCAAGATGTTAAGTCGACCCTTAATTCAGCCGTCCTGCACAAATTAAGGCTCAGGGTGTACCACGACCGAACTTTTGTTCGGATATAGGGACAACAATGACTCACCTGCAGATGGGTATACATCTTCGCTGCCACTTCTTTAAGGCTGGCTTGCACAGCTCCAAGGTATACATCAGCCCGGATGAGAGCATTAAACTCATGCTCAGAAATTACAGGATGATGCAGTGACTCCTTCCACTTCCAATGATTCATCACGCTTTCGTAGTCAGTGTTAGGAACCAATAGCTCGTCCGAACCTTCACGGAGCGGGCCCATGTTCGGGACTCCTGCATCAGCCGATGATCTTGGGTTTTGTTGAGTACCCAATACCTCAACGCTGCCCTTGGATGGGGAAGGTTGCGCGTGTATCCCGAATTGGTCGACCAAGGGTCATAAACATTTAAGAGGACAATTGTGTCGATGTTCTCGGAACAGGGGTACCCAGACCTTCCTGCCTGCGGCCCTGGGCTGGCCCACTTCATCAACGCAAGATCGACAAGGAACAACACCACCCTGAACAAGGCCCTCACGAGGGGCTAAGCCTCGCGAGGAAGAGCGACGTCAAGACCCGTGGGTGGCCACCTCAGGACCCCTCCAGAGCGGTGGATATTTCAAGGCAAGACCGGGCCTCAGGAGTCAAGGATGACGCCATGGAAGGATAGGCGAGCAGCAGATGGCAGGATGGGGGAGTTTCCCCTTTGGTGCAAAAGAGGAAGAAATGTATGAGGGTCCAAAGGGCATCTGCCAAATGTTTCCCTTCCGGTGCAACACGACCACGGCCGGCCGCCGGCACGACGAGCATCATCCCTGCTCCCACCTCTGCGGTGCTGGCAGTTGCTTTGCAGGCGAAGACAACTTTTGGTAGTGGAAGCATGTTCCATTGTCTCCCACCGAAACTGACCGTTGTTGGATCCCTTACCGCCTACGATAAGGGAAGAGGACCCGGACCTCCACTATAAATAGAGAGGGTAGGATACTTGGTAGAGGATTGGATGATCGAAACCCTAAATCAACACACCTAGCCACTTGGCCTCCGGAGGCTCGAGAGCAATGTACGAGTTCATCCGTCAACCTCCGTGAAAGGCAATCCACCAAAAGCAGGAGTAGGGTTTTACGCTTTGCAGCGGGCCCAACCTGGGTAAACTATTGTGTTCCGTGTTCCCCTCACCATGAAGTGAGTTCTTCGCCATTTCCAACGAATAGCGGGCTAGGTAAGGTCGAGCTGAGAGAGATCGCCGCTCACGCCCTTGTGTTCGAATCCTTATGGTTTTGTGGATCCCAAAATCCGACATTTTGTGCGCTAGGTAGGGGGCGTATGAAGTCTTTCTCCTAGCTTCCTCCGTCCCAGGCCGCTCCACCGATGGCCGGCGACCGACCAGCCTCTCCGAGCCTTGTCGAGCTTGTCTCCGACCGCCATGTCACAGCGGCTGGAAGCTCGCACGCCGGCATCGCGGGACCAGGTGGCTCGTACTAGGACGTCAGCATCGTCTCCACTGTGACGGCCACCCGTGTCACCCAAGCGCACGGGGGCTGGGCGGCGGCCCAGGCACCCAAAGTGCGCCACATCAACTTGGGAGACCTCAACGCACACGACGCATTGCAGATGGTAAGAGAGATGCTCCGCCAATGACCGACACTAGGGGGCTTTGACACCTAAGCGGACCACATCGTGGAGCTAATCGCCATCGCCCATAAGACCATCCAGTCTGGTGCATCCTCAAGGCCACAGGTGTCGGGCGCCGGGGGTTCACACCGCGTGGCACCCCCGAGCCTGCAATCTTCGGGGCCCATCCCGCTCTGGGCGAGGCCGAGAGAGACGCGCTTCTCGTTGCCCTCCACCTTCTCCTGACCCCAGCGGCCGGTCCTAATGCACACCATACTGATAACCACCACCATCCCGAGGAGAACAGCGGGACGACCGACGCACACACTGGCACACATCACCGAGACCAGGATGATCCTTGATAGCCCAGGCCGGCCCGACAGGAGTGCTCCAGCCGGTGCAGCCAGCAGAGGGTGGAGGCGATGGCACGGACGAACTACGACAGTGGAGACACGACAGGACATCAAGGCGGGAGTCAGCACCGGCCGACGCCGGGACCATCCGACGGCGGCAGCAGGAACAAGCAACTTCCCACAGAGGCTTACCGCAGGAAGATCTTTGAGCAGCACGGCCGGGGGGGTCCCCCTCCGTCGCCGAGAGGGACCGCCACCATCGCGCTGATGACCGATCGCGGGGGACGGGCAAGCGCCTACATGGAGCCGTACGTGCCAAAGTATGCCGCACTACGTGACCCTCCCGACGAGGAAGAGCTTCATGCGTCCCCTCCGGGCGCCTACCCTCCTTAGGAGTGAGGGGTGTTTGGGGGCTCCTCCTTGAGTCGGGCCCAAGAGGCCCGGGCAGGGGGCGCCCTCAAGATGCGGGGCTGCGCACCAGCCACCCTCCCCGTGGAAGAGCTACGTGAGGCAAAACACATGGCTTAGGAGGATGAGTAGAATCCTGTGACAAGATGCAAGAAGCACGGATCACCAGCTACGACCACGATGTCGGCGTGGGCGTTGGGGGGGAGGCCTCGTGAGGTTCTCCTCAAGCGCAAGCGGGCTACTCGAGGTAATTTTTTCGATTTACCGCCTTCAGAAGTGCCTGCTGAGTGCAGGGACTTCCACTGCTCGGGGCGTACTCCTGCAAGTCGTATCTTTTACAATTTCCATTGCATCCACCTGGCAACTTGACATGGTGCCTTGCTTGCATCCTTCGACGATCCACCTTCCTCGCTCGGGGGCACCGACCACAACGCATAGCCCCAACGCGGGAATTGGGGAGCCCCACGACCCGTCAGGACCATGGTCGACAAGATAAAATCAGAGTCGCTTGAGCGTCCAACTAGGCTCCATAGCATGGCGCTCCAGGAGCCTTACCGCTCACAAGGCGACCTGCCGCCCTTGGTATCGTTCTTGGTGATCCGGTCGTTATCAGGGGTGGCAGGGCGTGACCCCGTGGCTGAGATCATTCATTCGGTTGCAAGCAGAGGCGATCGGGAAATGTGCGGGACCGGGTCCTGGTGACACAGAGCTTCTTGAACGTCAAAAAGGGGGCTACGAAGCACGGCGCTTCAGGGGCCTTACTGGTCGCAAGGTCACCTACCACCCTCGACATCGTCCTTGATCAAGCCATTGTCGAGGGAGGCAGGGCCTGACCCCGTGGCTACATCCGTTCACTCGGTCACACGGCCAGGGCCCCCTGAGGACGTGGAAGGGGTCCACCCCACACCTAGTGGAAGACCTATGCTCCATGCTAGGTACAAAGACGAAGGCAATCAGCATGGCCTGCCAATGGCCATGCTCGCAGCTGGCAAGGAAACCCATATAGTCCGCCAATGACTATGCCATCTTTAAATGTCGGACACGACACTTGCTTGCTTTCTCTTGGATCCGAACTGTCTTCCGCTGAGTTTGAACTGGCTGATTTCTTGAGTTGGTTTTTTCCAGTCTCAATGCCCGAAGTTTGAAAAATAAAAAGGGGGAAAAACTTTCTCTCGCGTTTTTTATTTCACTGGCTTTGAAACCTCCCGTCTAGAGGACGTGTTTGGAGACAACCGCTCCGTGCCACCCCTAGGAGTCAAGGAGCTTGAATGGAAGGACTTGCCGCCTCAGGGGCAACATTTTTTAGTGGTCAACCCCCGCTCGGGAGTCCGTACCAAAACTTGATACCACCACAAAGAGTCTCAGGAGGCCCGAGGGCCCCCTGGGGAGATGCCCTAAGGAACGAAGTGCAGAATCGCTCGGGCACCAGAAATGGGGGTTCCTAGGCACGCCTCAGGAGCCTTACCGGCCGTCAAGGATGGCACATGACGACGTAGAGCGGCTTCACTGTCAAAGGGGGCTCATGAGCAGTGCGCCTCAGGAGCCTTACTGGTCGCAAAGCCAACCGGCCACAGGGTGCCGGGGCTTTGCCCCGTGAGGGACATGCTCGGTAATGGGTTGAACCTCACGGCGGCAGGGAAATGTGAGGGACCGGGACCTACAGAGATAGAGTGCCGAAAGGATCTTCACATCATTCCGTTTACAAAACAGGAGCTGCACTAGACGAACTACGTGAGGGACCGACGCAAATCCGCAAGCTAAGTGCCTCACAGGCCTTGACCTGGACTGTGTCGCTTTACGACAAACTAACGGTGAATTAAAATATGCGCACTAACAAAGGATGCAGGGTTAAGGATTCGACACAACAAGGAGCGAGTCTAACTCCCAAGCACGCGACAGTACGAGAGGTGCCTCGGGAGGGTAGAACTTCCAGAAGGTCGTGTTTCCCTTGTCGTCCCAAGCCACGGCAGCCGCAGCAACGGGTCCTAAGCTTTGCATCCTAGCTACAACGACCACCGACATGCAAGCCATCACCTCGGGAGCACAAGAAAAGAGAAGCAAAGGTAATACGGAAAAAGCTTCACGCCCGACCGTGTAGGTCTTTTCTGGCATCGCAGGTGTCATGGGTATAAGCCTAACAGTAGATGTGTAGGGTACGAAAGTAGAGGGCAGAGTCCTAGCTATGCCATGGTTGTATGAGTTCAGGCCCCTTTACGGTGGAGGTAACAACCCTACGTCTCGGTGCTTTGGAGCTTTAGTGTCGAGTGGAATATGAATGTTACAGATTGCAAACCCTTGTGCCAGAGGGGAGGGGTGGCTTATATAGAGTGCGCTGCCCCTCATAAGTGTCCAGCCTTCAAGGGTGCAATAAGTGAAATTGAATGCATAAATTACAGGTAACGTATGGCATAAATGACATTAACTATAGTAGTCTAATGTCTGACCGTTAGCCTCGCTGGAATGCCTTCTGGTCTTCTATGCCGACTGGCTTCTGGTCTTCATCGAGTGGAATCCAGTAGTCGACTATTAGGTAATCTTCCGAGTGATTCTTTACCAAGTGGATCAGAGGTTGTCTTAATCCAGTCGGTAAGTATCTTGTGATCCTTAAGCTAATAATGACGTGCCCTTGGGTAGGACTTATTGGTCAGGCCTATGATCCTACCCTACGGCTATAACCCCATAATTATTCCCCGAATGGATCAAGGTTAGAGTGGTGAATCTGCAACTGCAAATCTTGCTATAGCACACTGCATTTGAATGTTCTTCAAAGTTTCGCCGAATTGGATGTCGATTGCAATCTTCATCATTCGCCTTGATCGATTCTTCTTGGAACAAAATATTTGAGTGGATTGGAAGATTCGAGTCAGCAAACGAAACAACACGTCTGACAAGATCTTTTGATTGATCAATCACCCTGTCTGTTCCGTATTTTCTGGGATTCAAAAATTCCGGTTGTCGCGCGTTACACGGTGATGACGTCATCGCCATCAAGTCGATCTTGTCGCCTCGATTCCAGCGCCTCTATCTCCGCCATGTATCTCGCGGTGGCCTGTGAAGGGATAAGTCGAGGTCCCACTTGCCAGTGGCCTCGTCGGCTGGTTAAAAAAGCATCAAGCGTTAGGGTTTGTAACGACATCGTCTTTTTCCTCTCTCCTGTCCTTCCTACCCTTTAGCCACCAGCGCAGGCCGAAGCAATCAATATCGTTGCTGCCACCATGACGAAGGGAAAAACCAGCAAGTTGGAGAAAGCAAAGAAGAAGGGCATCGTCAAGTCGGATAAGCAAACTCTGCCGCCTGGCTCAGGAGATTTCCTTCGATCCACTGTGCGGAAGGAGGATCTCCTCGAACTCGGCGAGCACGACATGCTAGCAGACAAGTCTTGGAGGCTTTGTGGAGAAGAGATCGAGCCCAAGCCGTGGGAGGGAGAATGGGTTCTCCTCCTGACCCACGTCGAAAAAGGTTTCTCTTTGCCGCCCCATCCTTTCATTCCGGGATTCTTGAACTTCTTTGGGGCGCAACTACATCATTTTCCTCCAAACGCCATTGCGCATCTTTCTTGTTTCATCACCTTGTGCGAGTGTTTCCTGGGGTATCCTCCTCATTGGAGACTCTTCAAATCTATCTTCACCGTGCGATCTCAGTCGGTGAAAAAGGTTAATCCGACTGATGACAAGAGTAATATCATCCAGTTAGTGTTTCCTGAATCGGTTCGTAACTCGCAAGCTACTTGGTTCTACTGTAATGATGTTGCTTGCCCGAACATGTCGAGTGGACTCCCTCACTTTACTCTAGAGAGATCGAGTGCTCCGAGGACGTTATCATTGACGAAGGAGGAGAAAACTCAGGTTGATCCCTTGGTCAAAGCACAAATTGGGCTGGTCCACAAAAGAGAGTGGTAGGAATGGACCTCTTAGAGACCTTTCTAGGTAGACGCATCCAACCTCTCCAGGCTCGGGACCACACCATGTGGGATTACACCGGTCCTGAAGACTCCACTCGGTCTCATCCCGAGGAAGTGAGCTAAGACACAGTAGCAAAGTGGCAATAGGTGGTCCTTGCGATAATCCGATGGGGCCGAAAAGTGTCCTGCCCTTCTCAGCTGACAATCCGCCGACTAACAAGGTTAGTTATGCTCTGTTAAACATTGTTGCGTTCGAATTGAGTGCTTGTGATTTCCTTGTCGACTGAGTTTGTGGATTGTATCTTGCAGGAGTGGACGAACGTGCATTCTCCGGTCCCGAATGGAAACACACTCGATCTTGATGAGGGGAGCATGGAGGACAGTACGGAGAGCGAGGACTATGTCGAAGACAGTGAAGAGATAGAGGAGGAGTCGGAAGAGAGTGAGGAGGCAGATTCATCTCCTTCTCGCCCTGAGCCTTGGACCAAGCAGCATCATGACCCCGCAGGCACTCCAAGTAAACCTTTGGCCCCGAGTGGCAGGATTGGCAAGCGCATCACGGGATCGTGTGGAGAACTAGTGGAATAGCCTGCAAAGGTGTCCAAGCCTAGCAGACCCAAGCCTCGGAAGGCTCTGCCTAGGATGAGGATTGCCGTTCAAGTCGCCTCAGCGTAAGTGCTTGATCTTATAGTCTTATCCAAGTGAACATTTTGGTTGCCGACGACTGATTGAGATTGTCTTGACAGAGCTGCCACTTTTGTGATATCGCCGCCGCGAGGAGACAAAAATCTCATGGAAGTTGACACCGCAAACGCAACCACCTCACAACTAGGTATGAAGTGGATTTCTCATTACGTGTCATTCTTCTGCGTGTATGTTTTCCTGACTCTAACTTCTGATGTTTCTGTCTGCCAGTTGTGTCTGCTGCGAGAGAGGTCATCCAGCTGGACGAAAATGATCAAAGGCAACCAGCTGCTACGGTGGAACCCGTTGTGTCCGATATGCCTGTGGCGGCAACTGTTGTAGTGAGTGATCCGCCTCTTAGTTCAGTCGTTGTCACCACGACTCCCACTTGATTGCAGTCGATCCTTCCAAGGATTGATGTCCCCCGTGACTGTGTACTCCACGCGTCGTGTCCCTGAAGATCAGACTGGTGCCGCCAAGGAAGCTATGATCCGACTCACACCCACTGGGTATTGCCTTTATTTTTTGTAGAATTGTCTTTGTTTCCTTTGCATTCCAATGGGGTCACTCTGAGTGAACCCACTAGGTGTAGTCCCCAAGACCGATGTCGAGTGCTTGCATCAGCAGTGGTCTTAATCAGTAGAGACTTTTTCTTTTTTGGTGATCAAAAATCTACCAGAGCTGATCTAGTTGAGTTCTGAATCCAGTGGGGGCACGCTAAGTGCACCCACCAGGTGTAGTCCCCGAGACTATTATTAGTCGGAAGTGAGTGATAATAGTCTGAAGTACTTGATTGTATAGTGTATTTGGCTAGGCAGGGCAAACCTTGTCGAGTGATAAACCAGTGGGGTCATACCGAGTGAACCCACTGGGTGTAGTCCCCGAGACTATTGTTGAATGCTTGCATCATCAGGAGTCCAATTTTGAATGCTTGCATCATCTGTCGAATGACTTGTATTTCTCCACTCAATAGTAGAAAATAATTTTGTCCACTCGGAAGTTGAAAAATACTCGTGTTGGGTGAAAGTGATGAATTTTGTCGAATGACTTGTATTTTTCCACTCAGATGTTTTTTGTAGAAGGCTTGCGAGATTGGGTTGTAGTACACCCACGTTGAATCTAAGAAGAACAAACTAAAGCTGGAGTGTGATGCGATGATAAAGTTGCTGGAGGACAAGGATGTGGTCATTGCCGATCTCAAGAAGAAGTCTGAAGCTGATGAATTGAAGCTTGCGGACGTTGAGAAGTTGAAGGCAGAAAATGAACAGATGAAGAACGAAAGAGACGAATGGGCGAAGAAACTCCACTCCATTTCGAAAAGAGGACATGCCTTAGAAAGTTTTTTAAGAGACTTCCTAGGAAAGATGCTTGAGTCTCTCATTGGTATGTTCCCTTTACCGAGTGAGTCTTTGCATTTTCTTCGACTAACGTGCAACTTACATTTCGTTGGTTTTCTGCTGTAGATTTCTGTCCTGATTTTGAAAAAGAGACTTTCAAGGTGGAGCCATACCTGGATCCCATCAAGTTTCCTGTTCCTGATGACCTGGTCGTGAATATGTATCACCTCAACTGCCGCCTCGTTAAAGTCCAAGGATACTTCACTCGTCCGCGAGCTGCTATGGGAAGAATCGACAAAGAGTTGTTGCATGAAAACACGTTTCTCATAGGTATGGATGGTGTGATGGAACGCCTGGGTCGTGTCCCTGAGAGAGTCCAAGCATGGAAGAAATCAGCTACTCGGTGTGGGACTCATTTGGCTCTCTCTCTCGTCAGGGTCCACTGTAAGGAGACTCGAGAGGAGAAGCTGAAGGCACTGCAGGTTGCAAATATGAACAAGCTTCGGTTTGATGACTTCATGGAGACCATCATTGATACTCCAACACGCATCGCCGACGTCATCGACCTCGACACCTTCACGGAGCCGGCCAGTCCAGGTGAGCCATGAAAAGACGACTAGTCGTGAGAAAACAAAAGTTATTTGCCTCGGTATGCCGATTGGTTTATGTGAACACTTTAAACTTTGTTCGGCTAAAAACCCAAGTGCTTTTGTCCTGCGCGGGTACCCTTGATCTGCGCCAGGTATTACTAATTTGCTCGCTTCGACGGAATTTGAGTTTATCTTTGTTGAATGAACTTTTTCTTAGGGGATGCTCAGGGCATACGCAAAGTCTTCCCTCCCATGTGAAGCTTGATTCGTAGTTGGGCATGGATTTGGGCAGGATTTTGTCGCTTAGGCGAATCTGGTTTGCGGCGAAGCCTGCGAGTGAGAGGGTAGCTGTTCACTCGAAGAAGTTTTTGTTTTTTAACTTAGGCGAATCTGGCTCGCGGATAAGCCCCTGAGTGAGGGGGTAGCTCTTCACTCGGAGAAGTTTTTTAACTTAGGCGAATCTGGTTCACGGCTAAGCCCCAGAGTGAGACGGTACTTGTTCACTTGGAGAAGTTTTTTAACTTAGGCAATCTGGTTCGTGGCTAAGCCTCCGAGTGAGAGGGTAGCTCTTCACTGAGAGAAGTTTCTTAACTTAGGTGAATCTGGTTCGTGGCTAAGCCCCCGAGTGAGAGGGTAGCTCTTCACTCGGAGAACTTTTTTAACTTAGGCAAATCTGGTTCGCGGCTAAGCCTCCGAGTGAGAGGGTAGCTCTTCACTCGGAGAAGTTTTTTAACTTAGGCGAATCTGGTTCACGGCTAAGTCCCCGAGTGAGAGGGTAGCTCTTCACTTGGAGAAATTATTTAACTTAGGCGAATCCGGTTCGCGGCTAAGCCCTTGAGTGAGAGGGTAGCTCTTCACTCGGAGAAGTTTTTTAACTTAGGTGAATCTGGTTCGCGGCTAAGTCCCCGAGTGAGGGGATAGCTCTTCACTCGGAGAAGTTTTTTAACTCAGGCGAATATAGTTCATTTCTAAGCCCCCGAGTGAGAGCATAGCTCTTCACTCGGAGAATTTTGTTAACTTAGGCGAATCTGGTTCACGGCTAAGCTGCCCGAGTGAAAGGGTAACTCTTCGCTCGCTAAAGTTTTTTAACCTAGGCGAATCTGGTTCGTAACTAAGCTCCTCAGTGAGAGGGTAGCTCTTGACTCGGAGAAGTTTTTTAACTTAGGAGAATCCGGTTCGCGGCTAAGCCCCCGAGTGAGAGCGTAGCCCTTCACTCGGAGAAGTTTTCTTAACTTAGGCGAATCTGGTTCACAGCGTAGCTCTTCACTACCACTTTCTCTGTAATACAAAAATCTAAGGTTGTTAAATCTTTTTTAAAACGAATGTTGTGAGTGCCATGGTTGTCATTGTATGCTTGTGTGTTTGATCATGTGATGATAAAAACCCTATTTCACAATATTGAGTTGTTTCCAAAAACCCTTTTCTGATTTCTGATCAAGGTAAAACCCTACTTTGACTTGCACTACGTGCCCTTGATGGCAAGGAGTGTTCTCACCCAAAGTTGGTGATCGGGTTTTAGCTTTATTTTAGTGCTCCAAAACCACAAAATAATTATTTTGTGAATTGTTTTCTTAATTTATTTACATGTCCATTTCTCAGGCCAGAAATGGTATTCCTACATGAAAATAATACTTTTCTGCCTTAGAAGAATCTGATTAAATTTGGAGATGATCAGAAGGACATATATTTTCCATACAAGAGATTTTAAACCCCATTTATATTTTAATTATATGAGTAAAACCCTGAAAACAATTTCTGTCTGTTTTGACCTTTTGAAATATTTCCAAAGGAAATATTCTCAATAAAATCCTAGCAAATTCCAGTGGTATCCCTAAGCCATATTTGGTGCCCCCATAAAGTTTAACTTTGATCCAAGGTGATTAAGGAACCCAAATAAATGTAAAACCCCTTCTGTCTAGATTGAAGTTAGCGCAACTCTACATAGCAAAGTTTATCCAACGATGTTGAAACTTTGCACGAGTGCCTAATACCTCAAATGAGGGTTCCACACCAAAAATAGGATTTGTGGGATTAAATTTACCCACACTCTCTTTCGAAGGGACAGATCTGGTCAAATGGTGAAGTTTTCAAGTTTACAAAGCTAAACTTGTCCAATGGAGCTCAAACTTGGTGAAACCCCATGTTTTAGCACCAAACCCAAACATGTTAAGTTTTAGCACCAATGGTGGGGTGCAACCACCCCAAACCACTATCAAGCACCTTCTGACAGATGGGTAAAAGTCCCTTTATCCATAGCTAAACCCAACCCCTTTGCTGCAAACTCTCGGATTAGGTGGCCAATATCAATGCCCAACCCAAGTCAACGGGCCCCTCTCTGGTTCAAAGTAGAAATGCCGAAAACCCTAATCTAAGCTTCAACTCAAAGCTGACATCACCTGTTTCTCTTGTCTCCCTTGACCAGCCGAAGCTCCCACGAGACATCAACGGCTAGCCATATCCCAGCAAATGCCCAGGACATGATAGACACGTCCAAAGCACCTCAGAGCGCACCAGCATGCCGTGGCATGCCAGAACTACGCTCTGGGCACGCTACAGGAAGCCACCAAGGTGGAGGCAACGCCCTCGGCCAATTCCAGCCTCCCCCGAGGTGTCCAAACTCTTCCCCAACAACCCCTGTGCATCAAGCGACCATCAGGGCCCCTCCTCTTCCGCGCTAGAGCTTGTGCGATGCGTGCCCGCGCGCACCAGTACCGGCCAAAGTTGCGCAGCCACTGATGCTCGACTCCCCTCTCTCTCCCTCTATTGTAGATGGTTCTTGCAGTCCAAAACTACGTCCTGAGACCGTGGTTTCGACCCCAGCTCCTCTCTGCACCCTCGTGCGCGCCACGGTAAGTCACCGTCGCGAACCTATATATAACAATGCCCCTCGCTCCAGCACCCCTCAGTCAGCTTTGCCGCGACCACTAGCACCTTCCTAGCCACCCCAGCAAGCGAGCAGAGCCCCAGTGCTCGAGATCGACCAAGGCCCCTTCGCCTTGGAGCTCCCGTCGATCTCCGGCTACACGACGGCTCCTGCATTCCCCGACCCCCCAAACCACTCCGCTCGACCTCAGGAAGCTTTCCCCCATCTTTCCCAAGCATTTACAAGCCCCTAGCTACCCTCTCGACCACCTGGCGAAACTGCCCTGCCGCGACGTCCTCGTCATCGGTGAACTTGAGCCACTCTGTCATTGTTCCGACCACCAGCACGTAGGCGATGACTAGCCGGACCCATTTCTATCTTCGTTGGGGCCCGAGGACGTCGGCAGCCTCGCCGGCGTGCTCCTCCTCCTCTCTGGCCAAAGGTAGGAGTCGACCCCGACAGGTATGTCCCACGTGTCGGTGGCCCAAACCCCTCTCCCTCGCTGCCGCAGCCACTGACCGTAGGGCCACGCATTTCAGGTTCAAACCTGACGGCGCGCGTGCCTGGGCAGGCTGTTGGCTGGCCTTTGGGTCGGCCCAGTTCCAGGCCAAGCGAGGCCAGGGACTGTTGCCCATTTTTCTTTTGTATTAAAACTAGATTTTCAAAGATTTTTATAAAAAAAATAACCAGTGTAAAAATATAATTTTTCCACTGATATTCTTCTCAAAATATGTAGGATTCAATAAAACCATTGGTTGAACTTTTCAGCAACTATTCTGTTTTACAGTAATAAAAAGGATTAAATTGGAATAGTTTTGCTTCTGTTTAGTTGATTTTAAAAATATTCCTTCATTGGGATGAGTGGCAAATATTTTTAAAAATAAAAACTTAGATTTATCAGGAATAACCAGCATTTTTAAAATGACTTTGTGGTCTGTTTTTGAGTGAGCTATTTCTTATTTATTCTTTTGACGACGATAGAAAATCCGTGTGATGAGGGAATTAGAGAGGAAGACCTCAAGACCCCAAATACCTAGCTGACCAATGCAAGCAGTCCTTTGACCATGACTGAGCATATGTTATATTGCATGTTAGTATAGCAAGTATTTATGTTGCATATGATCATAAGTGCCGGTAAATCATTGAAGTGATGTTTCCGATGGCTCCTCTGGAGCACATGCATTGAGCTTGATCCTACCACCTATGAGGGTCATGCTAATACCATTTTGACAAGTAAAGGTAGAATAATATTGGCATGAGCATGTTGTTGGTATAAATCAAAGATTTATGAAAACCCCGTCGGGTGCCACTAATGCCCGAGGGTGATGATGAGTTAGGTGGCCACTTTTGGTGAAGTGGTGCACGAGGTATTTGTGTGAGTATGGTTTCGGAAATGGGAATTGGTTTATGATGTGTCGACCATCCCAACCTTACATGTATGACCACGTTACCCCTTATGGCACGGGGCTTTGTTGATTACTCTCGTCGGTGCTAGAAAAGAGCCACATTACTAGTGGCGGGAGTGATGGGTGGTCACTCTCGTGATGGGGTCATGCCGGGTAGGACGACTATGCCATTTTTATGAGTTCCAGTCACACCGTTGGTCCCCGCATGGTTGGTATTGTCCAGAGTTGGTGCTCGTAAGACGTACAACATGTGGGCTGGGTACCAATCAAGTGGACCTCTTTGTCTAGTATCGTCAGGGGAAAGGCATTGATCGGGTACTTACCTCGGGTATGTTATAAACAGCGAGTCGTGGATGACACGAAAGTTCCCGGATCTCGTGGGTCCAGCGTACTACCTCTGCAGAGTGTAAAACTATTCAAATAGCCGTGTCCACGGTCAAGGACAGTTGGGTGGTGCTGCTTAAACTACGTCCAGTTGTTTCCGCATAAACCAGGTGTGTGTGAGTTGCGATAAAAGAGCTATTATGAAAGTAACGATATGACCATGTTTAGTGAGTTGGTATATGGGGTGAACCCACATGGTTCAGCCCTCGACAGATATATTGATTGTATTCACAAGGACTCTCCGAACTGGTTCGGACAGTGGAACGTCCTCGGTATAAAACCATTCCGAGGGACATTCATCGGTTTCCTTCTTTGGTGTCCCACTCAGGTATCCTATGGCGGAAATGCGCTCTACTTCGGCTCCAACCACTTCCCGAATTGTCATTCGTCTAGTTCGACAAACGATGCAGAAGTAATTTCTCCATAGATCAAAGTGAATCTCGCAAACCAAGAACATCTCGCATAAGGACAAGAAGCCTATGATATGAAGGATGGAACCGGGAGTTAGATTGTGGAGCTGCAGCCCGTAGATCTCCAATAAAACCCTTAGGAAAGGGTGAATGGGGAATCCCACCTCTCGTAGTAGGAAGGAAATGAAGCAAACCTGTTCTCCCATATGAGGGGAAGGGAATTTTTCCGTGAAGGCTTCGCCGTCGATGGAGGACAAACAGGTGTGAGTGTGTGCGAGGTCCGATGGGGGGGAAATATCCCTAAGTTTCGAGCTCACGTAGATGGAGAAGATAAACAAATCAACTAGCCCAGTCCCCCAGAAGGCGGCCAAGGGGCGTGAGGAGGAACCCCACATGACTCCGGAAGTGCTGGAGCTCTAGGGTCTCTTGCTGTTGCTTGGAGGCGATGTTTAACGCCCCGGGAACACCCGCCGGCGGTCGTTACTCCTGGTGGGATCTAGACTGGCCCCACATATCAATACTAGTCTTTTCTGCGCACTTTGTCCTCACTCATGCGCACCCGGGATCAAATTCCCGGTCGGTCACCAATCCTAGAACTACTCCAAGCCAAGCACGCTTAACCTGGGAGTTCTGTTCGAATGGGCTCCCGGAAAAGAAGGAATTACTTATTTATATGAGTAGTCTATCATCCCTAATAATCGAGGCTATCACATACACCACCACTCAGAGGAACCGACGTCCTCGTCGGGCCACAGGAGCGTTCCCTCTTGGTACAAACGTCTGTGCATCCAGTCCAGTACATGTACCATGCCGTGTGCCACGACGGGTGATACATCTCAAACATATCTATAATTTTTGATTCTTTCACGCTCTTATCTTGTCATCTTTGGATGTTTTATGTACCTTTTATATCTTTTTTGGGACTAACTTATTAATTCAGATCTGATTTTTCTGTGCCAGTTCCTGGTTTTTCTGTGTTTTTGGCTCTTTTCAGATCTGATTTTGGAACGGAGTCCAAACGGAATAAAATCCCCGAAATGATTTTTTCCCGAATGGAAGAAGATCAGGGGGCCTGTGGGCCAAGCCAGGTGCGCTCCAGGGAGCCCACAAGCTCCCACTCCGCCAACAGGGGGAGCCGGAGGTGTCAGGGCTTGTGGCCTCCCTGCCCGCCCCCTTACCTAGATCCTTGGCCTATATATTCCCTAAAATACAACAAAAAATCAGGGAAGCCTCGAAAATACTTTTCCACCGCCGCAAGCTTCCGTTTCGGCGAGATCTCATCTGGAGACCCTTCCCGGCGCCCTGCCGGAGGGGACATTGGAGTTGGAGGGCTTCTTCATCATCATCATCGCCCCTCCAATGACTCGTGAGTAGTTCACTTCATACCTACGGGTCCGAAGTTAGTAGCTAGATGGCTTCTTCTCTCTCTTGGATCTTCAATACAAAGTTCTCCATGATCTTCATGGAGATCTATCCGATGTAATCTTCTTTGGCGATGTGTTTATCAAGATCCGATGAATTGTGAATTTGTGATCAGATTATCTATGATATATATTTGAGTCTTTGCTGATTTCTTATATGCATGATTTGATATCCTTGTAAGTCTCTCTGAGTCTTGGGTTTTTTGTTTGGCCAACTAGATCTATGATTCTTGCAATGGGAGAAGTGCTTGGTTTTGGGTTCTACCATGTGGTGACCTTTCCAAGTGACAGTAGGGGCAGCAAGGCACACATTAAGTAGTTGCCATCAAGGGTAACAAGATGGTCTCTATCGTTGATATGAGATTGTCCATTTACATCATGTCATCTTGCTTAAGGCGTTACTCTGTTCTTTTGGACTTAATACACTAGATGCATGCTGGATAGCGGTCGACGTGTGGAGTAATAGTAGTAGATGCAGAAAGTATCGGTCTACTTGTTTTGGACATGATGCCTATAGATATAATCATTGCCATAGATATCATCACGACTTTGCGCAGTTCTGTCAGTTGCTCGACAGTAATTTGTTCACTCACCGTCTACTTGCTTTCATGAGAGAAGCCACTAGTAAACACTACGGCCCCGGGGTCTATTCACATCCATCATTTACACCTCCGCTTTTACTTTGCTTTGTTACTTTTTTGCTTTTAGTTCTCACTTGGCAAACAATATATAAGGGATTGACAACCCCTTCATAGCGTTGGGAGCAGGTTCTTTATGTTTGTGCAGGATCTTGTGATACTCCTCCACTGCATTGATACCTTGGTTCTCAAACTGATGGAAATACCTACCACCGCTGTGCTACATCACCCTTTCCGCTTCGAGGGAACACCAACGCAAGGCTCCAAGGCCACGGGGGAAATCCATTCCATATTTTCCTAGGAAGTCCCTTAAGGCGTAGCCGTAGCAGAAGGATTCTTTGTGCTGTCAACACGACTATTCTTGGCGCCATAGCCAGGGAAGCACAGCTGACATCAGAAGTATTTTTGGTGTCGTTGCCGGGGAAGCACAGCTGACATCAAAAGTATTTCCGGCGCCGTTGCCGGGGAGGAGAGATCAAGATCTATCCAAGTAGGTCTCACAAACTCATCTCCTGCATTTACTTTTGTTGCCAGTTGCCTCTCGTTTTCCTCTCCCCCACTTCACATTTGCCGGTTTCATTTGCCTTTCTCCTTTGCCTTTCTCTTTTGTCGTTTTCTTTTGCCCGATTCACTCTCTCTTCCTGCTTGTTTGTTTGTGAGATAGTCCATCAATGGCTAGACCCACCACTCCAAACGACACCCCTGAAAATGGAGTTCTCAATTTCAGGCAAAATGAGGAAGAAAATTTAAGGACGCTTGGTACAGGATTTGCAATGCTCAAAGTAGATCTAATCGTAAGCAATCCACTACCGTCCTCCTTTGCAGTTTCTATGTTGGAATTTCTCCTTGGAATAGGTATATCCTTGATACTATTGTAGGCGAGAACTTTTTGGGGAGCCATACTGTTGACTCCTATAGAGCTATCATGAATTTGGTAGGTCACCCCCGCTCATGGTTAATGGAACTATCTAGACCTTGGAACACGTGATGCAAAGGGTTGACGCTATTGAAAACAAAATTGCCACAGTTGAACTTATTGAGGGTTTGGATAGCAAGATCCACAATCAAATTACTCAGTACGGATCCAAAGTGGAAATTTTTTGAAAAATTTAAGGGAGAAGGAACTTATAGTTAATGATTCTTCTAGAATTGCCAAATTAGAAGATGTCATAACCAACTTGGGTTCCGCTTTTGCCGCTGTACAAAATACTCCAAATCTCGCTCTCAAAAAGACCGTCAAGCTTGTTTTTGTTCCTAAAGCTAGTGGTGAGTCATCCAATAAATATGAATATCTTAAGATGATAAATGATCACGCTACTTATGGTTTGAGCACCAAAGATGACTATACGTGATTCCATCACTTTTTGCCTAGCTAAAGGCGTTAAACAAAAGCGCTTGTTGGGAGGCAACCCAACGAATCTATCCTTTTTATTTCTGTTTTGTGTTTTCCACAATTTCATAATTCTGTTATTATTGTGTTTTTCTGTTTCTTTTTGCGTTTGTGCCAAGCAAAACCGTTATGGTTAGTCTTGGGGATGATCGTTTGGTCATGGTGGAAAAGACAAAAACTTTCTGCTCACGGAAAGAATTTTCATTTTTTTTGTGTAACAGATTTTGAGTTGATTCTTTTTTATGCTGATTTCTATGCAAATTCTTCAGACTGTCGTAAGTTTTCAGAATCTTTGAAGTACCATAGGTATACGAAATATACATATTGCTATAGACTGGTCTTCTATTAACAGATTCTGTTTTTGTTGTGTTGGTTGCTTATTTTGATGAAACTATGGATAATATCGGGGGTATTAGCCATGAAAGATTGAAAATACAATAAACCAACATCAACATAAGTAGAATTTAAGTTTTCTACAGTACCTAAGGAAGTGGTGGTTTGCTTTCTCATACTAATGTTATCACGAGTTTCTGTTTATGTTTTGTGTTGTGAAGTTTTCAAGTTTTGAGTGAAGTTCTTACGGACAAAGAGATAAATAGTGGCAAGAGCTCAATCCTGGGGATGCCCAAGGCACCCCAAGAGATTCAAGGATGCCGTAAAAGCCTAAGCTTGGGGATGCCCCGGGAAGGCATCCCCTCTCTCGTCTTCAATCTACCGGTAACGTTACTTGGGGCTATATTTTTATTCACCACATGTTATGTGTTTTTGCTTGGAGCGTCTTGTATCGTAGGAGTCTTTTATTTTTGTTGTGTCACAATCATCCTTGCTGCACACCTAGAGAGAGAGACATGCACTCACCGTGATTTTGTCGAGCTTCACTTATATCTTTTGGTGGACAATTCAGCTCACACGTGCTTCACTTATATCTTTTGAGCTAGATACTTTTGCTCTATGTGCTTCACTTATATCTTTTAGAGCACAGCGGTGCGTGGCTTGGTAGTTAATCTATGCTTTGAAAGTAGTCTCAAAAGGGGTAGTTATCCAAAGGGATACGAAAACTTCCACCTTCATGTGCATTGAATAGTTACAGAAGTTTGATTCATTTCAATTAGTTTTGAGTTGTGGTTATGGTAATATTGAAGTCATGCTAGTAAGGTGTTCTGGATCTAGAAATACTTGTGTTGAAGTTAGTCATTCCCGTAGCATGCACGTATGGTGAACCGCTATGTGATGAAATCTGAGCATGATTAGTATATTGATTGTCATCCTTTGCGTGGCGGTCAGGATCGAGCGATGGTTTATACCCTTACCCTAGGAGTATGCGTTGAATGCTTTGTTTCGATTACTAATAAACTTTTGCAACAAGTATATGAGTTCTTCATGACTAATGTTGAGTCCATGGTTTATATGCACTTTCAGCTTCCACCATCACTATCTTCTTAGTGTCGTGCAACTTTCTCCGGTGCACAAAACCAACCATTAGCCTCCCGCAAAACAGCCACCATACCTACCTACCATGGCTTTTTCAAAGTCATTCCGAGATATATTGCCATGCAACTACCACCATGACATGTGCCACCATGACTACATCGCCATTGCATGATCATAATATAGCTAGCATGATGTTTCCATTAATGTCTATGCCATGCTAGATCATTGTCACGGTACACTACCGAAGGCATTCCATATAGAGTCATTGTTGCTCTAAGTTTTGAGTTGAAAGTGTGACGATCATCATTAATGGAGCATTGTCCCATGTGAGGAAAGAAAAGAGGCCAAAGAAGCCCACCAAAATAAATAAATAAAAAGAGGCCAAAGAGCCCACCAAAAAAGAATAAAAAATAAAAATAAAAAAATGAGAGAAAAAGAGAGAAGGGAGAATGCTACCACTTTTTCCACACTTGTGCATATTAAGCACCATGATCTTCATGATTGAGAGTCTCTCGTTTTGTCACCACCATATAGCTAGTGGGAAATTTTCATTATATAACTTGGCTTGTATATTCCAATGATAGGCTTCCTCGAATTTTCCTTAGGTCTTCGTGAGCAAGCAAGTTGGATGCACACCCACTAGTTTCCCTTAAGAGCTTTCACATACTTGTAGCTCTAGTGCATCATTTGTATGGCAATCCCTACTCATTCACATTGATATCTTTTGATGAGCATCTCCACAGCTCATTGATATGCCTAGTTAATGTGACTATCTTCTCCTTTTTTTTCTTGCAACATCCACCACACTCCACACCATCTATAGTGCTATAACCATGGCTCACGCTCATGTATTGCGTGACAGTTGAAAAGGTTTGAGAAAGTAAAGGTGTGAAACAATTACTTGGCCAATACCGGGGTTGTGCGTGATTTAAATTTGTTGTGCAATGATGATAGAGCATAGCCAGACTATATGCTTTTATAGGGATAACTTTCTTTTGGCCTTGTTATTTTGAATGTTCATGATTACCTTGCTAGTTTTCTTGAATTATTATTGTTTCCACGTCAATAGCAAACTATTTTTTTGAATCTAATGGATCTGAACATTCACGTCACATAAGAGGAGTTACAAAAGACATCTATGCTAGGTAGCATGAAAGCATCAAAAATTCATTCTTTATCACTTCCCTACTCGAGGACGAGCAGGAGTTAAGCTTGGGGATACTTGATACGTCTCAAATGTATCTATAATTTTTGATTGTTTCACGCTGTTATCTTGTCATCTTTGGATGTTTTATGTACCTTTTATATGTTTTTTGGGACTACCTTATTAATTCAGTGCCAAGTGCCAGTTCCTGTTTTTTCTGTGTTTTTGGCTCTTTTCAGATCTGATTTTGGAACAGAGTCCAAACGGAATAAAATCCCCGAAATGATTTTTTCCCGAACGGTAGAAGATCGGGGGCCCTGTGGGCCAAGCCAGGTGGGCTCCAGGGAGCCCAAAAGCTCCCACTCCGCCAACAGGCGGAGGTGGCTGTGTCAGGGCTTGTGACCTCCCAGGCCGCCCCCTGACCTAGATCCTTGGCCTATATATTCCCTAAAATACAACAAAAAATCAGGGGAGACTTGAAAATACTTTTCCGCCGCCGCAAGCTTTCGTTTCCGCGGGATCTCATCTGGAGACCCTTCCCGGCACCCTCCCGGAGGGACTTTGGAGTTGGAGGGCTTCTTCATCATCATCATCGCCCCTCCAATGACTCGTGAGTAGTTCACTTGAGACCTACCGGTCCGTAGTTAGTAGCTAGATGGCTTCTTCTCTCTCTTGGATCTTCAATACAAAGTTCTCCATGATCTTCATGGAGATCTATCCGATGTAATCTTCTTTGGCGGTGTGTTTCTCGAGATCCGATGAATTGTGGATTTGTGATCAGATTATCTATGATATATATTTGAGTCTTTTCTGATTTCTTTTATGCATGATTTGATATCCTTGTAAGTCTCTCCGAGTCTTGGGTTTTTTTTGGCCAACTAGATCTATGATTCTTGAAATGGGAGAAGTGCTTGGTTTTTGGTTCTACCATGTGGTGACCTTTCCTAGTGACAGTAGGGGCAGCAAGGCACACATTAAGTAGTTGCCATCAAGGGTAACAAGATGGGCTATGTCGTTGATATGAGATTGTCATCTACATCATGTCATCTTGCTTAAGGCGTTACTCTGTTCTTTTGGACTTAATACACTAGATGCATGCTGGATAGCGGTCGACGTGTGGAGTAATAGTAGTAGATGCGGAAAGTATCGGTCTACTTGTTTTGGACGTGATGCCTATAGATATAATCATTGGCATAGATATCGTCACGACTTTGGGCGGTTCTATCAATTGCTCGACAGTAATTTGTTCACCCACCGTTTACTTGCTCTCATGAGAGAAGCCACTAGTAAACACTACGGCCCCCGGGTCTATTCACATCCATCGTTTACACCTCCACTTTTACTTTGCTTTGTTACTTTATAACTTTCAGTTCTCACTTGGCAAACAATCTATAAGGGATTGACAACCCCTTCATAGCGTTGGGAGCATGTTCTTTGTGTTTGTGCAGGATCTTGTGATACTCCTCCACTAGATTGATACCTTGGTTCTCAAACTGAGGGAAATACTTACCAACGATGTGCTACATCACCCTTGGCGCTTCGAGGGAACACCAACGCAAGGCTCCAAGGGCACGGGGGAAATCCTTTGCATATTTTCCTAGGAAGTCCCTTAAGACATAGCCGCACCAGAAGGATTCCTGGTGCCGTCGACACGACTATTCTTGGCGCCATAGCCAGGGAAGCACGGCTGACATCAACGGGTCACAAACGTAATGAACCACATGACCGCACATCTATCCGCAAACGTCGGTGTAACCGCGAGGGTCGGCTCTGATACCAAACTTGTAACGCCCCAGACATACCCGCCGGCGGCTGTTACTCCTAACGGGATCTAGACTGGCCCCACATATCAATACTAGTCTTTTCTGCATACTTTGTCCTCACTCATGCACACCCGGGATCAACTTCCTGGTCGGTCACACGTCCTAGAACTACTCCAAGCCAAGCACGCTGGAGTTCTGTTCGACTGGGCTCCCGAAAAAGAAGAAATTCCTTATTGATATGAGTAGTATATCATCCCTAATAAGCCAGGCTATCACACGATGGAGCCTTGGAACAAATTTTGATTTGTTTATAAAGGGTGTTACCAACTCCCGCAAAAAGGAGTGGTTCCGTTAGGGATAGCTAAAATTGCGTGACTTTATAAAAGCACACGAAAATCGAGAATTGTTATTAATTAATTGTTGTGTAGAGTTAGAAGTAACCCTGCGATGCTTCGGTAACCATGAGTCAGCCGGGAACTCAATCATCATTTCTTGATCGGAGGAAACCGGAGAACTCGCCTTTCAAACCAAACACTCTGGCGCGATCATCCGAAGAACCTGCACATCGGCATTGAAGGCTAGTTCGGGGGCTACTGAGGGAGTCTGATATTAAGGGGTCCTCAAGTACTCAACTTACTATGAAGAGGTCGGCCTTCTGGGCCATACTAATTGGAGGCCGGGCCATGTGGTCATCTCGTACTCAAGGAGGAAGGCACCGAAGACTGGGTGACATACAAGTAAAGTAGACTAGGTCAGTTGTTTGTATCCCTAGATTCCCTGGTGACTATATAAATCGGGGTTCATCGTCCATGTAGAGAGGTTGACTTACCTAGGGTTTAGCATAAACAATCTCGAGGTATACTCTGTAATCATCATCCACATCAATATAATCAAGCAGGACATAGGGTTTTACCTCTTCAAGAGTTCCCGAACCTAGGTAAATATTGTCCTCCCTCTCTCATGCAATCCATCGATCCAAAATCCACAGTTCGGGACACCCTACCGGTTTTTACACTGACACTGGTGTCATCAAGATCTTCAGCTTCATGAGTTGTGTGCGCTGAAGAATAAGAACTAGCCACCAAGTGAGGAACTGAAACTTTCTTGAATTTCTTCTTGGGCTCCAAAACCAATCAAAATCTTCCTAAAACTCCATTCCAGCGAGTTCCTCAGGAGTCTTGTGCTGAGAAAGAATGGCCCATGTGTAGTCAAAGATTTCACGAAGATAATGGTGGTTTTTCTTCACTCCATTTTGTGTTGCATTTATATCATGCACAATGGCTCCAAACTGACGATTTACTCACTTGTGATTGCGATCAACCTTTTGATGAAGACTAAGAAGTAGCTCAGGGCCAATCATCGCGCGTGGACTCGCGAGGAGCTTTAGCTTTTGCAGCTGAGTGTTGTGATGCAGTGTCATCATTTGCGGTATAGGTTACAGCCTTGCAAAATTGGTCATAATGGGGACGAGATCCATCATCAATCACCGATTTGCCCTTGCCTTCAGTCAGCTCGAAGGAATTCTGAGGTGATTCTGAAAGTCAGCCTTGTAAGGAATTGAGGATCTAGCCATGATGAATTACATAATCCACGGCGTGTAAGACTTCGCATAAAAGGTGAGAAAGCATTGTTGGCCAAAGTCCCCACTAAGAAATCGTGAAGATATATTGGAATCCCATGGATGATGTTGAATAGCAAATTCTTCATGATTCCCACAACGTATTGTTCTTCAAATTTGTGGCCCTTGATGGGACTGAGGGTTTTGGTTAAGATGTGGTATACTGTCTTGGGCACACAGAGCAGTTCTTTAACAATGAATATGGTCCTTTGCGGCTTGCCAGGGGCCAAAGACTTCATGAGAAAATGCATTAAGTGATTGGGCAGCTCAGTTTCATCATAGGTTCATCTGGCTCCTTCTAGGGGAATTGGAACTCGAACTGCACGAAATAATCTCGTGGCAGGACATGTGTAATGAGTATCTTCAGTCATCCCGCCCAGAACCCAAGTGTTAACATCTGATGCTTCATCTGAGAGATGCAAAGTAGCATAGAATTGAAGAATGATTTCTACATACTAGTCGTACATGTCGATGCAGAATGGCAGTAGGCTAGCTTCAAAAAAATGTTGAGGACTCGTTCGAAGCATGGAATGTTTTCTATATCCGCATGTGGAATTTGCTGATACTGAATTATCCTGGTCTTGCCAAATAGTACAACACCATAATAGTTCAGCTGAGTACAAGTCCGGAATAACTTGCGCCTTACTCTTACAGATTCAAATGGATTTGTACCGACAAAAAATAATGTTCATCAAAGAATCTCCCTTCAGGAATTTTGGTCTTTGTGTGCCAATGTAAGGCTGAAAAGTCTTGGATTGAATATTTGGCTTGAACCGGCCCACAAGTCTTAGTAGATGTTCAGTCTGAGGAATTTCAGCCACGACCACTGCAGACTAAGAATTTTCAACATGAAGTTTAGTAGTGTACTCACTTTGACCAGGAGCATTTTCATGAGCCACATTTGTATCAGTGTGAGTAATATGTTGTGCAGGTTCATCAATTTCTCGTGTGGTAGTTTCCTTAGTGGTTGTTTGACTCATAGTTTGTTCAACTAATGATTCATTCTTTGGGATAGACTTCATCGGAATATGTTTGTCACCAGACCATGTATGAATTTCCTTAGTAAGAGAAGGGGACTGAGGAATTTGTGGAAATGGATATGTCATTGGTGAGTTGGGATGGGCTTCTTCCCACTATTCGTTATTGATGATAGGAGTTGTGCTGTCAATGTCCACTTCCTCATCTTTTTCTTCATCGCCTGCCTCAGTTCTTTGCTGAGGCGGAGGAGATGAATCTTGAGGAATTAAAGGATTTGGTTCTGCTTCAATTTCTGCATGAACCTGCTCTATGGAAGCAGCAGATCAAAAATCGTCCATTTCTTCATCCCCTTGTGGGATGATGTGCTCGACAAAAAATACAACTACCTCGTAACAGGGTACCATGCTGATAGGAGTCGTGTCAATAGGTGCATTTGAGGATCTTGTCAAAGTCTTCAAACGTTTTTCTTCAGAGGACTCTGAACTTGTTGATGCCTTTCTCTTCTTTGCTTATTCTTTTCAGCAACCTTCATTTTCTTCACTTATAATGAACAAGGAAGTGTCACTTTTATCATCTTTGAAGACTTTGGTGCTGGGGAAGATTCTTCATGCACGGTTAATGCAGTCCTCCTGGCTGTAGCAGTTACTGTAGGCGCAACAATTTCATCAGCTTTCCTTGCAGGTTCATCAGGTGCATATTCTTCAAGCGCTTGAATTTCTTTAGCCATGATATTTGCTTTACGCAGTTGAAAATTGTAGCTAGTCTCAGGAATTTGTGGCTACATTTGGACTGCAGCTGTGTTGTTGTGGTTACTGATGGCTTTGGCGGCCACATTGACAAATCTGACCTTTGCACCCTTCCATTCTTCACTTCGGTTTTTTATCTTAGTTTGAGTGGAGACGAGTTGATCAGGGGTCAAAGACAAAATGTAAATCTTCAGAAAATTTTCCTTTCGAGTCTGTGCTTTTCTAGCCCTTTTGGCCATCTCAACTATCCATTTTTCTTCTTGAATAAATGCAGTGAGCACACTACTTGGTCCAGGCGTGAACATCAAATCATCAATTGGAGTTTGAAGATTTTGATACAAGGTGTCAATGAAGTCTAACACCACCTTTGGATCCAACATGAGGGGAGTGTTGGTGCCTTGGGACCGTACAACCCTCTCCTGCTTGTTTCTGATGATTCAGCAAGTACTTCATCTTTAACTTCTTCTTCCTGAGATCCAGAGGAAATTTGGTGGATCACTTTCTTTGGCCTAGGCCTTTTTTCTCATCTAACAGTATTTCCTCAGGTCTCCTGCAAATTATTCACATGATCATGTTCATGTGGAGGCCTGACGCGTAGAAGAGATTAGTTCAACTTCTTCACCATCTACATCTGAAGGGGTGGCAAAGAGTGCATCATCCTGCAAACACCATAACAGAATTTTGGCATTGAAGCTAATGCAATTCGTTTCACAGTAGGGGGCTTAGAGTACCCAAATGAATATGCAGAGAAATTCTTCGAGGACTTATGAACATAGTGATTTGACGAATAGTGCACATATTCATGTCCCTTGTAGTTTCCTTGTATATAAAAAGTAGTAACATGAGTACGAGCAGAATTTTGACAATATGAGGATTTTGATCCTCGTAAAGACTTTGGTCCACTTGAGCAATTTGCTCTGGGTCTCTATCCTTCACTGGTCGTGTTATGTGGACATTCACTTGAAGACTTTCCAAGCTATTTTTTGAAATATAGATTTTCCTCAAGGGTGGTCCATTCTTGCAGTTAGTTCCACCATATCTAGCAAATACTTCACCATTCTGATTTTTGAACAATTTATAATTGGAGTTAAGTGACTCATCAGAGGAATATGAAGTTTCACATGCAAAGCCTGATAAATTAGATGGATCAAGAGGAGGTCCTTTTGCAGCAACCCATGAGGTTTTGGGTTATTGCTCAAGTTTCCATTATGATCCATGAGCATTCAATTTCCTCTCAAATACAATATCCTCTTTCCTAGTGTTTGTATTCGGAATCTGATTTTTGAGCACATTGCAAATTGTTCAATGTCCTTTGAAGCTTTTGTAAATGCCTGTCACATACAATTCCTTCAACCCTGCATTTTTATGAGTGACATTTGTAATTTGTAACCACGGATACAGTTGAAGAATTTGCAGCAATAGAAGCATTTGAACATTCAGGTGAAGAGTTAGCAGGTTCCCATTCGATGCCTTTCAAGCATGGTGGAGTGAATTCTTCCTCGGCAATACTCATCTGTTGAGCAAGCAAATAATTATTTTCACTTCGAAGATCATGATGAGACACCCTTAGTTTCTCAAGATCTTGCTTTCTTTGGAGAAATTCGTAAGAAAGATTCTCATGATCTGCCAAGAGAGTGCCATGACGTTATTGAAGAGTATGAAACCTAGACTGGAGATTTTTAACATCATCAGTCAGTGTTTGAGTCCGATACACTTCGTCATTCAATACATCTTCGCTTTTGTCTACCAGTTACGGAACCTTTTGAAGAGTATTTTATTGCATAGTGGCAATATTAGCAAGCTTGTAGTAACTGGGTTTTTGATAGTCATGAGGTTTATAGTCGCTTGAGTCACAAGAGGAAGTGTGATTGGGTACCTTGGTACCTTTTTCCATGAAGCAATAGGTGGGAGCAAAGTCATCATCACAGTCATCCGTGTTGTTGATGTTGTCATTTTTTTCGAGGTCGAAGATGTGCTTGTTCATGAAGGTGGTAGCAAGGGCTAAGCTTTCCACACCATACTATGACTCCTCTTTAGATCCTTCCTCATGATCACATTCTTCAGATTCTTCCTCAGAATCCATTTCCTTGCCAATAAGAGCACAAGCCTTTCTGAAATAGTTCTTCTTGTGCGATGAGGACTTTCAAGATTTCTTCTTTTTATTCGAGTCATCAGAACTTTCATCCTTGTCTTTCCTCCTCTTTGATTCCTTCACCCAGCAAGGATAATCAGCAATATAGTGATAAGATTTCTTGCATTTATGGAAGGTTCTTTTCTTGTAGTCCTCAGATGAAGATTCTGATTTCCTCATATCTCTTCTTGAAGACTTCCCAAACTGGCCACGTCTGGAGAACTTATGGAATTTCCTCACGGGCATAGCAAGTTCCTCACCAAGTTCTTCAGGATAACCAAGACTACAATTAGAGTCTTCTTCTTCACGTGAGGAAATAGCATTTGCCTTCAGTGCATGAGGTCCATAGAGGTCTCTTTTCCCGGCTTGTTAGAAGTCATGAGTATTGAGTCTCTCAAGAATATCCACATGATCAAGTAACTTGTAGTATCTTCGTTCTTGAATCATCAGAACCAGTGTATCGAATGAAGAATCAAGAGATCTCAGCAGTTTCTACACCACCTCATGGTCAGTGATGTCTCTGGATCAAAAAGCGTGCTGCTCATTGGATATATTAGGAAGGGGATCAAAGGTTTGCTGACAACTCTCATTATCAAGTTTTTTGATAAGGTTGAAGAGATTGCAAAGAACATCAACCCGAGAGTCACGTTCAGTAGACCCTCCTTCATTGACCTTGGATAGGCTTCCCCAGATACGCTATGCGGAGCCCAATGCAGTCACTTTGCCATACTAAACTTTGCTCAGATGGCCACATATGATATTCTTCACTTGATAACCATAGTGATCTCGATCATCTGTGCGGTGGAAATAACTAAAACTCCAGGTGGTTACACCGAAATCACATAGAACACGGGTGTACCTTGCTTTGGTAACAATTGAAAGTGCATTATATCGACTAGAGGGGGGTGAATAGCCGATTTTTATGAATTTTTCACTGGGGAAATTCCTTGTGAGGAAATTCCTTAGTCGCAACAGCGAGCAGAGGATTAAGTACTCACGTAAGCATGCAAAACAACAATAACATAGTCTTTAGAGTGAAATGAAACATTCGCTTTGCACAACTAGCATGTTCAGGATATGTAGGTGAAGAACAAGTGAATTAAAGAATTTGGGGTGAGGAAATTGTGGAAGTCTTCAGTCTAATTCTTCAGACAGTAACAATCAATTTCATTAACCTACATCTAAGGAAATGAAAGGGTTGAGGAAATAGAACTAGGTTCTCAATGAAGACAGTGGTTTGATGACCCTGTTCCAACTACTCTCACAGTCGTACGTCTGGTTTGGAGTGGCTTGGTATTTAAACCAAAGGACACATAGTCCTAGGACACATAGTCCTTATCGTATTCTCCTTGAGCTAAGGACACACAGTATCGCCCAATACTCGTGGTAAGTCGTCAGGGCAGACTTCCAAACCCTCACAAACTCGGTCACCCGACAATCCACAATTTACTGTTGGATTCTCTAGACCATGACGCCTAACCTTCTGGAGGATGCACAGTATTAAAAGGTAACAAGCATCAGTTCCACATAGGAAGAATCTTTTTAGTGATGCTCAATCACTTTGGGGTATTAGGTTTTGGATTGGGTGTTTGGGGTTTTTCCCACTGATGATTTTCTCACAAAGTGTTTGAGCAACCGGTTGCTCTCAAATGGCAATTGTCAGTTTATCTCGCAGAGCACGCAACCAACCAGTGGTTATTGGGATGGCTATTTATATCCTAGGAGAAATCCCGACATGATTTGACATAAATGCCCTAATAATATGGCCGTTGTGTGGATAAGGTTGGGGACAGCTAGCGCGCGACGCAACAATGGTCGCAACGTTCAACTTGGAAAGTCCTCATGTCCCTCATGTTCCTCACTTGTACGTAGTTCGCACTCGCAAAATCCTAACTCCTCGCTTAGAGAAAATTCTTGACCGACCATAAGATCTTTGTCTTTATTACTGAAGAATTTGACTAAATTGTAAAAGATTTCCAATGGCTTCACTCGAAGGCTGTGAAATGAGAAACACTTGGCAACATTTCCTTAGATTTACCTCGACACCCTTTAATAGTATGATGGTCCTATGACTCAAAGAAATGATATGAAACCATGAAAACAAAAGTCTTCACGTTTCAAAGTCCTCGTATCAATTTCTTCACAGACACACCAATTTCCCCACTTTCAAAGTCTTTCACCAAAGACATACATTTTTTAGGGGTCGATATTCTTCGAATAACTCAAAGTTCTCAGCGACTTCTAGAGTGTGTGTACACTCAAAAACATATTAATGTCTTAATCTATAAGTCTTCAAGACACCAAAATCACTAAGGGGCACTAGATGCACTTACAAGTACATGGCCTATGCTTCTTATATGACGTTTGAAGCTATATATGGTGTTTGAATTTATATATACCATAGATGTATTATGAAAATGCAGGGAAATAACTGAAAACGAACCAAAAATTGGCAATACACACATTTTGCCGTCTGCTAGTCGACGACAAAGGGCTTTGTCGTGTGCCAACTGATGGCAAAGGCGCCATGTGGCAGCTACTTGTGCAGCGTGGGAGTAGCACATCTGACTCATATGGTCACTTTGTCGTTAGCTAGATTCAGGCAGACGGCAAAGAGCCTCTACGTGGGACGGCAAAGGACCATGTAGGATCCAAAGTATGTCTAGAGGGGGAAGGGTGATTAGACAACTTGACAAGATAAAAACTTAGCCTTTTCCCAATTTCAGTTGTGGTCCAGTTTTAGCAATTATGACTAGTCATGTTCACCCTACGCATGCATATTTATGAGTGTAGGAGTGTAAAGTAAAGACATGCAAATTTAATGTAGAGGGTAAGGTAGAAATATCCAACACAAATGTTGTCACGGCGATTTTTGGCGTGGTTCCGTTAGGTGGTGCTATCATGTGCCCACGTTAGTGGAGACTTCAACCCACCGAGGATAACGAGTGCGGAATTCCATGAAGGGCTCCACCCACAAGGGGTCCACAAACAAGCACCCTTGTCTATTCCACCATGTCTTACGCCCACATAGGACTAGACCCACTAACGATAAATCTTCACAAAGTACGCAATCTCCTTGACCATACAAAGTTCTTAGTTCAACTCCACAACACGAAGTAGGAGCCTCCCAAATGACACCTAACCAATCTCGGAGGCACCACCCTCAGAAAGGTAAAAGGTGCGGTAAAACAATGAAGTCCTTGCTCTTATGCTTCAAAAGATAGTCTCCTCAAGACTCAATCACTCTCTCACAGATTTCACATGGGTAGGAGAGATTGATCTTGTGGGAAGAAACTTGGGGAGGATAGAGATAATGTTTCAAATGGTTGGATTGGAATCTCTTCATCTCAACACATGAGTATGTGGCTCTCTCTTAGAAAAATGGATCTGGCAAGTGTATGTCTGTTCTGAGTGCTTCCTCTCAAATGAGAGGAGGTGGATGTGGTATATATAGGCATCCCTGAAAATCCAACTGTTACAACAGTATTGCCCAACTCGGTGAATCCGAAAAGAACCTCGATGGTACCGAGTTGAACTAAATGTGGCAACTTTTGAATTCTCGGTGAGGCTGATATATAAATCTCGGTGGTAACGATACAATAACGTAGACCAGTTTCCTAACCTTGGTGAGACCAATTCAATTCTTGGAAATTCTGATTCCTGGAATTTGCTCAACACAAAGTTGGTCCCTTAATATCGGTGGCACCGATATGAAAGTTGGTGATACTGAGAGATTAGGGTTTGGCAAAGGATCTGTTTGGTGGAAAATTGGTAGGGCCGAGTGGAAGAAGTTGGTGGCACCGAGTTTGCTGCATTGGTTTTGGACAGAGATATTTTGTGGGAGAATGAATGAATATTTTTGGTGGCTACCTCTAAGCACTTGAGAAACCAATTCATTATAATAAATCACCCCCTTTTAATAGTATTGGCTTTCCTATGCACTCAAAGTGATTTCTCAGAAATGTAAAACATATAGTTCTCTTGCTTGAAGCTTGAGCAAATCCTATTCCTTCTTCATCAAGTCGTTTCTCCTCACAAACCTTTGGCCAAGGCATCTTTGAAATTTTCTGAAATATACTTTAATAAGATTAGTAGTCCAATGATGCATATGTTGTGATACATTATCAAAAACCACATTAGGGAGAAATTGTGCTTTCAATCTCCCCTTTTTGGTAATTGATGACGACATATAGATCAAAGCTTTGACAAAAAATATAATGAATAATTAGCATCGATGCTTTGAGAAGTATGTGAAAAGCAAGAGCTCCCCCTATATTTGTGCATTATTTTAAATTCTTGTTTGAATGCAAATGCGCAATCGATTAGGATCGTGGGTCACTCTTCCATGTCACATACAACTTGGTGGTGCGCATAAATGATACGAAAGAATAGAAATGCACAGAACACTATACAAGAAAGTGAATGATTATAATGTAGATAGCTCAAAGGTAATAACATGGTAACATCATCAAAACAAAGCGTATGATCAAATGCTTCTCCTAAAGGATAAATTCGTCAAAAGACCATATGTTTTGAAAAAACAAATGAGAGAAAATAAAGTGCAAAGCTCTCATTCTCAAAGCCCTATTTGATCTATACACTTCTCCCCCTTTGAAAAATATTACCAAAAAGGTCAAAGGTCTAGAACTAATCGTATCTCTGGGCTCGATCTCCTCCGGTAGGTGACGATGGAGTGGGAAGGAGGGCATCAATAAAGGACTCTACAGATGTCCCTGGAGCTGGAGGTGTAGACTCTACAGATCAAGGAGCAGGAGCTAAAGCTGAAGGTGCAGAAGCTTGAGCTGATGAAGTTGGTGTTGCTTCCCGAACTAGCACAACTGCTGACCTAGTCTGGGTCGTGAACTAAGTAGTAGTAGGAAGGGGCGACTCGTCATCATCATCGCAAAAGTGAGATATATGCACAGAATCAACTTCATGCTGGAGCTGCTCAATAGTGGTAGTCAGTTCCATTACGTTGACACCCAGGTCATGGAATTTTGTCTCCCCAATCCTCCCGAGTCTCTTCTGGTTCAGCAAGATCTTAGAAATTTTCTTCTCCATCCCTTGGATGGTGCTAACTAGGTATGACATATGCTCATCTCTAGTCCTGAATTGGGACTGGAGCAGGAAACGCTGCACCACAGTACCACATCCCCAACAAATAGGTTGGTCAGAAAAATAGCTTTTGTCGACGCACAGTAGGTCGGGAAAAAGTATTGTTAACCAAAAGAGTTTATTGGGGATAGTCCACATGGGAAAGCCTTTTTCCTGACCTACATATCTTTCCCCACCGTTAGTTGGACGCCTATAACACAAATTGCCGACCGACATTCTGATGGCCTACCCGGAGTCATTCCCGACCGACTATCCGATGGCAGTACCTTTGCCGACAGATTTTCAGGTGACGTTGCCCTGGATTCTATCCCAACTGACTATTCGATGATTCCCAACTGACATTGATGTTGATGCTTTCTCGACCAACCGTTTGACACTACTGTCTTTCCCGACTAACTTTCTGTTGATCCAAGCATGAGCCTTTGCCAACCAACAATAGGATGTTGTTTAGTTCTGCCAACCAACAATTTTACAACATTTTTCTTAGCTGAGCAATATATATGATTAATACCCGCGTACCAACAATTTGACAGCATTTCACATCTTCCTTACAATACAATGTCAATCAAGTTGCATATCTCATTACAATATGATATTAGTCAAGTTACAGTAACTTGCATGTAGTCCAAAAATATTAAATCATGACCAGAGAAGGATAACATATATATTAATTACTTCTCACAAGCAAAGGAAACATTAATTGTTCAATGGCCGAATCACCCAACAGGTTTACAAAATGATAGATGCATGTATGATATTCATTATTAGTTGCATTACACAAAATACCTAGGTGCACAAAATGAGACCTGAAAGACGCATTGTTTTGGCTCCATTTTACAAAATCTCTAGCTCATGCAAACTGACATCTTCCTGGTTCCTTTCTGCTCCTTTTGTATGTCTTTCTTACAAAGGATAAAAATGTCATGGTGAGCATGCATTCAGAGACAATGGCAAAAATAATAATTCAGAATACATGAATTATACAATATTATTTCCTTGTATTTCTACTAAACAATGTAAGCTATGAACTATACATTAACTTATCTAAACTTTAGATGAAGAGAATAACCAAAACAAATTGTATACCATCACCATTTAAGAAGTGGTAATCAACTAGGTACACATTGAAAATAAGAGAAGATAGACCAGCATTGACTGTTAGTGCTCAATGTGTAGAGCTAGATAGCAACTATCATGAGGAAGAAGAAGATACAAGGGTTTGGTTAAGTTCATTTCAGTCAATGGTTCTGTAGCTCAAAAAATAAATACTAGCTCACGATTCAAATATAACTTAGCGGCGGGATGAGGAAGATGCCCCCGGTTTGTATGGTTTCATCTAGCAAAGTGATCATGAGTCAGTATCACACAGCAAACAATTCAAGATAAATGGACAAAACACACATTGTTTGTGATTACCTTGCTAGATGGCCATGCAATGAACCTTGGGACGACATCAATGATAATTTGTAAACCATCATATTCAAAAGGCAAAGTAGGATCCCTTCTCATCGCAACATTGACAAGAACCTCATAATTTCCCAGTCCAAGGGGCTCTCCACCCACAACAGTGTTTGTGTCAACTGAGATAATGGTTGCCTTAGCAATATGAGTTTCAGGACTAGTCCATGCGTATAGAAGCACATCCATACAAATCTTTTGACTACCTTCATCAAGCTCATGAATAATCTCTTCATGCAAGAAATTAACATAGTCATACAACAGTTCGAGCAAGTGACATTAGCCTACAATACGAGCAAGTATAACCCACTACAAATACCTTTGGAAGGCTTATGCTCAGGATCTACATGATCTTGATCATTTGATATCCTATACCTCAAAACACGTCCTTCATTCGTGGTTACAGGTACTCTAGAGGGTGTATTCATAGATATATAGGTTGTTGCAAGCTACATTTGCTTCCTTCCGGTAGAACATGAATGTGATGGAAGCTACATACCTTTCATTTCTTTTGGGGGCCTTGGTTTGCTTCCATATCTTCCTGCATAGAAGCTCTTACTGCTCGTGCTGCTGCTAGCCGTTTATCATTTTCTTTAATGGTCTTACTTCTATGTAGTTCATACTCTACCACCTTTAGTTGGTCCTCTGTGACCCCCCATCTTTAGCTTTTCCTTTTGCGTTTGCCATTTTTCCTCCCGCAAAAGGCACACTATATGAGTACACCACTGAAAATACAAAACATTAGAGTATTGTACAAAACACTTAATTTTTTCAATATCACTTGCTTTAAGAACAAGTCCATCTATATTTGTCCTAGTAGAACCAATGCATCCATCCGCAACACTCACACGTATAGAACTACATGGATCCAGCAACGTCACACGTAAAACATTACTATTATCATCTTTAGATTCTTCTATGTCATGTAATGATGGCACAACAATAGTAGACCACTCAGCATCAATGGAATCTTCAACATAGTAAACTTGAGTTGCTTGTGTGGCTAATATGAAGGTCTCATGTGATATTTTCTAAATGGTATTGAAAAAATGCTTGAGATTCACAGAAGTGATTCCAAACTAATCAGTTTGTACCCCTTCATTTTCTACACGATTATCAACCCAGTCACATTTGAACAACACTACTTTACCTTCTTGTTGATAGTTCAACTCAAGAATTTATTTTATAATGCCATAATAGGTCTTGCTTCTTACATTAATATTGTCACATTTTCCTTCTACAAAGGATGTGGGTTGTGCAACAAGAGCTACTCCACTACTCTGATATGACCGACCCTCATCATATGATTGTGTATGAAAGTCAATCCCATTTATAGTGTAGCTACTATACTTCAATGTGACCATGTTTGGCTCTTTAGCTAATATTTTTATCTCGTGTGGTGCTTTATCACCCATTTCTGCCAACTGCGATTGTGAAATGCTATTGTTACTCTACAATTGATGTGATGGAATTATATGTATTATAGGTTGACAAAGTCACATGCCCACATACGTGCAATTTAAACAACTCATGAAAGGTCTCATAATGCACATGCTTGACTTCTCAATGACATTGAATACCAATAGAAGAAAGGTAATCCATATGTTTCCTGCATATAGGTTATATTTATCAATCATCAAGGAAGAGATAAATAACCTAATAGTAATACATAGTAGGGATATCTTACTGTAGGTATGGTTCTATGTTCTCATAGTTGAACAAGACGTATTCGTGGGCTTGCAGCCAAATTTTCTTATCTAAGATCACCATGCACTTGCCAGCGAGCCCTCGACCAATGTTGTGGGAGAAAGGAGTTGTATCATCAACTTCCATATCCAAACCTCCATCATTCCTAACTCGACTAAACCGAGTCTCACCGTAAAAATAGTGTGAAAAAAATGTCAAGCTCTAATCAAAAGAATATCCCTCTGCAATTGATCCTTCCACATGACTTCTAGTGTGGAAATGTCCCTTGAGCTTTCCTATATACCTCTCCACATGCTGCGAAAATGTACTGCGCCAGCTATCATTGCTTGGGCTGGAAGATGAACCATCAAATGCACCATAATATTGAAAAATGATGGGAGGATTATAGTGTCAAGAAGGCTCAAGGTCTCACCTATTTCTTCCAGCGGCCTTTACATGTCATTTATGTGAAGAACATGTGAGTACATTTGCTTGAAAAATCTGCTCACACGTATCAGTACCGCACTCACTCTTTCTCGTAATGTTCTTGTCACCGCAAGTGGAAGCAAGTCTTGCAAAAGGACATGGTTGTCATGGATCTTTAGCCCAATTATCTATTTCTCCTTAACATGCACATTACAGCGTAGGTCAGATGCATAACCATTAGGAAACATGGTATTTTTTAAATACTTTGCAAAATTTTCTGTGCTCATCACATTCCGTTGTGTAAGAGGTCGGAGGAAAAAAATACTTCATCATCTTCAAGATCAACTGGTTGAATATCCTTTCCAATATTGAGTGCTTCAAGGTCATATTGAGAAATAATGTTATCCTTGGTTTTTACACTGATAGCCAACAAACTATTAACTATGTTATCACACATGTTTTTTTCTATGTGCTTGATATCAAAGTTATGATGCATCTTCAAATCCTTCCAATATGGTAGTCTAAACAAAATAGACTTTCTCTTCCAAATGATTAGTGGATCCCCTTTCTTGCATTTCTTTGTTATAGGCTTCTTCGTTTTAGGATCCTTCCCAAACTTGGTTTAAATAATTTTTGTTAGCTCTAAGGTTTTCCAACAGGAAAGTGGAACGGGTGTTGTCCCACGTTCTATGTCACCAAATGTGCGTGTATCATACCTCAAGGGGTGATATAGGCGTAAGAACCTACGATGCCCCATATAGGAAGTCTTGCTACCATTTTCAGCCTAAGAGAACATAAATGGGAGTGGCATTCATGCCAAGCTCCTTCTCCAGAGGAAGCACACACAAGCAAAGACCCAATACCCGGTTTATCTATAATTGTGCATATTATGGCAGCATGCAACTGAAAATAATCTTCGGTTGAAGCTTCATAGGTCCTAACACCATCAAGAAACATATCTACCATATCATCAACTAGTGGCTCAAGATAGACATCAATATCACTACCAAGGGAATTTCGTCTAGGAACCAACAATGATAGGACGAAATTTGATTGCTTCATAATCAGTCATGGTGGGAAGTTATAAGGAACCAATAGTACTGGACAAATGCTATAGCTGACATTCATGGATCTAAACGGATTAAAACCATCAGCACATACTACAAGATTAAGATTTGTGTTTTCTTTTACAAAATCTTTATTATTTCCATCAAAATCACTCTAGAGGAGAGAATCTGCAGGATGCCTAATCAAGCCATCTTCTGTGTGCTCTTCTACATGCCATATTGTGAGAGCCGCAATTTTGGAGCACATAAACAACCTTTGAAGCCTCTTCTTTATCGGGAAGTAACGAAGAACCTTCTTAGGAACCTTATGGACACGTTTCCATCTGCACTCTTCCTTTTAGATTACCAACGTGAAGCCTTACATTCTGGGCATGAATTGACATTAACATTGTTCTTCCAAAATAGAATGCAGTCATTTTCATATGCATGAATAGTAACATACCCAAGTCCAAGGCATTTGACTAATATTTTTGCTTCATTGGAGTTTTTCGGTATTGCGGATTGGGGGTAAGCATCGTTGAGTAGATCTAACAACAGATCAAAACTTCTGTCAGACCACCCTCCAAGCAGTTTGGTGTGAAGAAGTCTCACTAGGAAATGAAGCTTTGAGAAATTCTTACAGCCTGGATATAGCTCTTGTCTATAATCAGCTTCAAGTTTGTAGAGATATTTTAGAAAAGAATCATCTTTATCTAAACCACAATCATCTTCAAAATCTCCCCCTTTATCCAAACCAGCTGCAAGGTCTCTTAGCAAATCAGATATATCATCGCCCTCATCCCTATCGTCACCCTCATCTAGATTGTGAGGAATGGGAGAAGACGAGTGCTAGTTCTTGAGCTTGCGTTGGTTTTCCCTTGAAGAGGAAAGGGTGATGTAACAAAGTAGATAAGTATTTCCCTCAGTTTTTTGAGAACCAAGGTATCAATCCAGTAGGAGGAACAAGCAAGGCCCCAATCTTAGCACCTACACAAACAATCAAACACTTGCACCCAACGATAAAAAAGGGGTTGTCAATCCCTTCAAGTTATTTGCAAGGATGAGATCTGATAGAGATATATAAAATATTGCTAGAACTGAAAGTAAAATAAAAGTAAATAAATGGAAGCAATATATTTTTGGTATTTTTGGTTTGTAGATCTGAAAGTATAATATGGAAAATAGACCCAGGGGCCATAGGTTTCACTAGAGGATTCTCTCATGAAGGGAAATAATACGGTGGGTGAACAAATTACTGTCGAGAAATTGATAGAAAAGAGATTAATTATGAAGATATCCAAGGCAATGATTATGCATATAGACATCACGTCCGTGTGAAGTAGATCGAAACGATTCTGCATCTACTACTATTACTCCACACATCGACCGACTGCTGCCTACATCTAGAGGGTTCATGGAGAACCGAGTAACGCATTAGGTAAGATGACATGATGTAGAGGGATAAACTCAAGAAATATGATGAAAATCCTATAGTTTTATCCTCGATGGCAACAATGCAATACATGCCTCGCTACCCCTACTTTGTAACTAGGTGAGGACATCACAAGATTGAACCCAAAACTAAGCACTTCTCCCATTGCAAGAATTACCAATCTAGTTGGCCAAAGCAAACCAATAACTCGAAGAGACTTGCTAAGATATGCAACCATGCAAATAAGAAATCAGAGATGATTCAAATAATATTCATAGATAATCTGAACATAAACCCGCTATTCATCGGATCTCGAAAAACACACCGCAAAAGAGTATTTCATAGGATAGATCTCCATGAAGGTCATGAAGAACATGGTATTGAAGAACAAAGAGAGAGAAGAAGCCATCTAGCTACTAGCTATGGACCCGTAGGTCTGTTGTGAACTACTCACGCATCATCGGAGGTGCAATGGAGTTGATGTAGATGCCCTGCGTGATTGATTCCTTCTTCGACAGATTACCGGAAATGGCTCCCAGATTGGATCTCACGGGAACAGATGCTACCGGCTGCGGAAAAGTATGTTTTGGTCTCTTTTTGGTATTGGGGGAATAATTGGGACTTTATAGTACAAAGATTAGAGTTAGGAGCCCTGCAGGAGGGCCACAAGCTAGGGGGCGCTCCCCCCCTAGGGTGCACCTTGCAGGCTTGTCGTCTCCCGGCAGGTCTCCTGCCCCCTTCTCCAAGTCTGACAGGTTTCTTCTGGTCCAAGAAAAATCATTCCGGAGATTTTATTCCGTTTGGACTTCGTTTAATATTCCTTATCTGCAATACTCAAAAACATGGAAAAACAGAAACTGGCACTAGGCTCTAGATTAATAGGTTAGTTCCAAAAATAATATAAAATAGCATATTAATGCATATAAAACATCCAAAACAGATAATATAATAGCATGGAACAATAAAAAATTATAGATACATTGGAGACGTATCAAAGAGACACGTTCTCCATGAAACATCCACTCTTTGTGACCATCTACAAATCCCTCGCATACCATGTGCTCACGGACTTCAAATTATTCTCTCTAGTATCAGTTCACACAGTTTTTGCAAGGACATAAGATTTTATTCTCGGACGATGACTTACTAAATGCATAGTCTAGGAATTTGGGGAGCCCGTGTAAGTACTTCTATGTATATCTACATGCAAGTGTACATGTGCAGTGTGTTATATATAGTTTCGGCATCTAACAAATTTAAAATATATATGTGGCTCTTATACCTAGGTGCATCCATCCATCTTCTATCCATGGTAGCTTTCTTCACACTTAGTTACTACCAAATCAACACTATAATATCATAACCAGAGAATGCAAGAAATTACAATAAGTACTATAAATACAATGGCATGAAAAAGAAAGTAACAATCATAGAACAAATTCAATGGCAGTATAGATAGAAAAGGCAAATACCACCACGAATAACATGGATCAAAGATGTGGTTTACTCACCTACTGGTGGAGGTTGTAGTGACAAGCACGGAAGGGTGATTATTCCGCCTCTGCTGTAAGCTGAGTCTTTGGGAGCAAGAATCCTGATAACAAACCAAATTACACACTATGAAAATCAGTGCCAAACTTCAATTCTTGTTCACACGCTACATTTGCTAGGACATGCTAGGAATACACTATGATAACAGCCACACTCAGAGCCACTACATGAACAAATAATATAGTAAAAGCAAAAAAAAAATCTGGACACTCCACACACCTCATGCACTAAGGTGGTATAGCAAAAAATGTTCTGCAACTTCTCTTCGTCAGTTCAATGTGACCAAAAGTTGTCTTCTGTGATACCTGCAAAAGAACGAGAGATATGAAGTCAGGTGCATGTACTTGCAAAGAAATGGGAGGAGTTGTACCTCAGCCGCCGCTGCGTGTAACTTGAGTAGGATGGTGGGGATGGGGGAGGTCGGGCCAAGGAGGGTGGCAAAAGAGAGAGCACGTGGAGCCGGCGATGGACAGGCAGATGATGTTCGGCCACGCTAGAGGAGGAGGACGGCATGGGGCGGCACCGCTGCAAGGACCGTGTCGTGGGGCGATGCTGTAGATGCAAGGAGGCATGTGGCGGCATTGAGATGGTGCAGGTATTGACTGGAGGTAGCCCATGCCGGCATGGGGCGACGCTGGGGGTCGACCGGAATTGGGCGGCGCTGAAGGGGCAGGATCGACGGCGTTGGGCGGTGCTGGACAGGGTGGGATTCACTCGAAGGTAGACCAGTCGCATCGGGCTACGGTGGGTGGCGTGGGGATCAACCAGCTTGTGGGCCGCGGCGGGGGGATCGACCGCGTGGGGGGAGGGGCGGCCTGGGGATCCACCGGCGTGGGGGCGGCGCGATGGCATGGGGAATCGAAGGAAAGTTAGGGATTTGCCTGCGTGTGTGCACGACATTGGTGTTTTTGGGGGGAAAATTTCGCGGGTTGGGCCAACTTTTGGCGTTAAAAAATTGGTTGTTCGTGCACGAGAGGCCCATAGCATTGGACTGTGGTCGTGGTTATTTGCCAACCGATGGTCCATGGGCCATAAAGGAACTCCCAACCAATGTGTGGATGGTATACTATGTAAAATTGCCAACCATTGATGGGTCACCGTACATAGTTGGTCGGCAATAGTGACGCTTTCCCAACACAAATCAGTAGGGAATTCTAGTGCGTGGTGTAGTGAGAATTCCTAGATGTCTCTGCTTGTGATGCCTCTGTCGCCTCTTGAGTTGTAGCTGAGCTGGGATGGCTAGAGTCCGTCACAACTTGATTATCTTCAAACTTTGGCTAAATTGGCAGGTGGGGACAATCAAGTAGATATGCACGCTTGCCAATGTTTCCATTGATGAGCATATGAATAAATGGATCATATCAACATGATCTCTTCTCATCTGCAGCAGTTCTCCACACAGTCTCAACTATCAAGTCCATCACTCTGAACTGGGTGTGGGTGTATAGGTGTTGCAGCATATTGATGGAATAACCTCTAATGATCTTATCATCTCCTGATTTGGGCATGAGAGTGTATCTCATAATGGTGTTTGTAGTAGCCATCCTTGCGTGCAAAAAGTAGACATAGCCAAATTTGTGCGTGTGCACATACTTGTGGGGCACTAGATTGTACGTATTTGCCATGGAGTTATGATTCATCTTGGATTCTGAGTACACATCCAGGTCTCCTTCTTGTGCCTTTGGGGCAGCAATGATAGTGCCCACTCATCCATGATAGGCTCATTCTGGTGACCTTCTTTCATCCATACAATCCTTCCATCAGTATAAAACCGACTGGTCTAATAGAATTGCATGATCATCTCATCGTTCCATGCAGTCATCTCTCTGCCAAGAAAATCTTCAATGTTGAATAGCCTGAAGTTTTCTCTAGTGTGAGGAAAATAATACTTATTGGCCTTGATATATTCCCAATCAACATATCCCATGTCACTGACTGCAGGACTCTTGTCAAGCAACACTGTCTCATAGAAATGTTGTTGCTCCTTGGTGTGAAAATGGGGATCAACAATAGTTCTCCTTCTGACAGCATATAGATCAACTAGCCTCCAGTTCCTCAGTCCTTGATCTCTTCTCCTTTTCATGTCCTCAGTAGTTTTATGGGCATCATTGTGCAGGGGAAAATGAGCTCTCAGCTTCATTAGCATAGGTGCATCCTCTTCCTCCTCTGCAGCAAACTCTCTGGATGCAGTGCATGTGTTCTTAGCTACTGCAGGAATGTCCTTGGTAGTTCTTTTGGGAGCTATAGGCTTTTTAGGAGCTGAAGAGTTCTTGGGAATAGAAGGCTTCTTTGGCATATCATCCACCATTAGCTTATTCTTCTTAGTAGGAGGGACCACATCTAGAATTGCTTCCTCCTTATCATCAGTAGCTTGTGTTGGGTCTTCTAACATTGAGGTTGTCCTTCCAACAACATTGACAATTTTCTTTCGGGATCTCTTCTGACTGGGTTTCTTTGCAATCCTAGCTTCTAGACCTTTCATGTCAGCAGGTCTGGCATACTCCTTCCTCACAATCTTCTCGATTATGGTCTTCTCTTTCTACTTCTAAGGAATAGTTTCCTGTAGGATAAAGTCAACATCTTCTTAATCTGAATTTAACTTCCTTATGGACCTTGTAGGTGCCTTGGGCAAGCCATGGGAGCTAGGTGTTCCTAGTTGAGAAGGTGTCCTCTAAGGACTAGTGCCTCAGTCCATCTCAATACTGGGTTCACTGGACTTATTCTGACTATCCTCCGATATTCTCATTGTGTCAAACAGCCAAGCAGACAAGCAGACAAGCACACCCTATGAAAATATATAGAAGATATGGAAAGAATGAGCATCACAAAAATCAGAAGGTTTTGAAAAATTGAACTCTGAAAAGTTAGGTTTAACATTCCGCAAAAAGGATTTCTATTCCACCAAGTCAAAAATTTCGAAGCCATCGAGACTCGCGTTCTCATTAACACAAACTTGGCACCCTTTTTGGTTTCACCAAAAAGGAGAACTTGGTTTCACCGAGACCATTCTCGGTATCCCTAAATCAAAATCCATAAGACAGACTTTTCTGAATTGGTGACATCGAGATTCAATCTTGCGAACAACTGACCCTAAGACTTCACTACAACACGACACTACATTCCCTACAGACGTGTGTTGGAAAAAGTCACTTTCCCCGACCGATTGTTTGTTGATAAAAGTTCTATCAGACTATTGGTCGGTATTACTCACATGTAAAAACCAACTATCGGTCGGGAATGCCGAAATGTATAGCATCAAACCATCAGTCGGTAATAATTGCACTGCTGCCACACAGTCAGTCGGCAAATATTCCCGACCCATCATGGGTCGCCAACTGGGCCACCAAAATTATCTGTGCGCGCGCGTGCGAAACTTATCGCGAAGCCCACCCGAAATTTTCATATAGTGCTCCCCCGCAGCCCACCTCCACTAAAAAAAAGCACACCCATGTCTCTCTACCTCTCTCCCTTATCTCTTTCTCTTCTATCTGAGCGGCGGCGGCAGCGGCTATCGCATTCGGCGATGCTTCCACATCTTTGGCCATCTCTTACTCCCACCAATCCATCACCATCACCACATCGCTGCTGCTTTTCCATGTGGAGGTGGTCCTGTGGAACCCATACCCAACTCCCTTTTCCTCTACCATGGTAGCAGATCTGAGCGAAACAAGGTCCCATCGATCCTCGTGGTTCGAAACAAGGTGGGCGGCCTCTTCTTATCGTCTGGCGACTAGGAGCTGTTGGCTATGGGTTCCACCTCTCTAAGCCATCCAGGGCATCCGTAAGCTCTTTCTCTCCCTATGTTGTGTGCGCCTGTGTAGATTTAAATCGATGCAATGAACCTTCCATAGCTCAAGTGGCCGGTGCCCCCATATCTCTACAGATTGATCCTCATAAAAAAAATTTGTGCTCCCTAATTCATGGAAATAAAGAAGTTTTTATAGGAGTAAAGTTCAAACCCTAGCCATCGATTAATATTAGGGTCTATTTAAAGTGTGCCATTGTTAGCGGACTCAACTCGATGATATTTTTTTCAGGGTGAAACGGACTTTAATAGGTCACGTAGATGTTTGGGAATTTCTTCAACTACTAACAATAATAGAAGGCCACTGGAACATGTCCACAGTCATTTGGGTGCATCACATCAAGTGAATTTGGATAGGTAAATATTTTTAACACTTCTTGAGTTTTGTTATACTATTTTCTTTTTTGCATTATTTTATATTACTATGTGTAATTGAGATTATGTCAGGTTGCTTGCTTTTCCTTATCTGATTATTTCGTCATGAATGATGTGCCAAATCTTATTTTTTGAGCATACAAGTGATGAAACCTAGATTTGACTATTGTTTTATCTTGGTGCAGGTAAGTAGATGTAATAAATTTATTGTAATTAATATTAGCCACTAAAGATAACCAACTCCTTGATTTATAAGTGAGAGTGCTTACTTTGTTAAGTTTCAGGATTAGTAGTAAGTGTAATCAGTATATCCAATGGCATCGTAGCCAGGTAAGAGGAAGAACTGAGTATTCTTTAAGAAGATGTTTCTATTCGTGCACAATGGCATCGTAGCCAGGTAAGAGGTACATGGGCCTTTGTAGTTTCTCGTCTATACATCATCCTTTCATTAGTCATTTGTGATTAGTGGATGAAAGCACAAGCACAATTGTACTTTTCTTAGAATGAAGAAAACAAATATACGATCAGACTCACGTACATTCATGATACTACATTATGGTCCATTTCTATTGCAAATAACTTCTCGCCTGATTTGGACAATAATTTTTCATGTTGAGAAAAAAATTTACGCTCACCAATTGGACACTATTGACACTCTGTAGTTTGTTTCCAGGGTTCAATCGACACATGGTGTGTCAGCATTTGGCTATCTACCTCAAGGGCCTGCCAGGAGCGTTGCCAATATCAGTGTGCTTTTTGTTGCAGAAATGGATTTTTGGAAAACTGTAGCACATAGCATCCTGGGAGTTCTTGGCTATGTATAGTTCACCTCCCCTATTTGAATATATGTTGACCTACTAGCTCATTATCAGGGGTTTTTATGCATCTATTAATCATATGAACTATACACACAGGGATAGGATAAAATTTGAAGGAACTTTGATAGTTAAATTTTGTGTAGGATAAAAGAACTAGTACACAGATAAATTTTGTAGTTTTTTTAGGAAAATAAATTTTGTACTTGTAGTTGTAGTATCTAGGAGACAATAGCTATTGTATCCCCATATCTCAATTATTCCGTTAAAGCAGAACATAACATGCAATATATATTGTATCTGTATACTCTAGTTGAACTAAGCATTCAGGTTTACCCTTCTAGAGAAACCGCATGTATATATAATATTTTTGGACAGAGGATCTCGAAGATTATGTATATGTCCTTTGTAGTCCATCCATTCACATTGTTAGACTGTAAGTTATGTATCTGAACTTTGTCGTCCATAAATTCACATGGGTAAACCTGAATGTATGGACTACAATGTATCTGAGCTATAGAAGTCACCGTGGTAAATAAAGTTTTAAGTTTCAAATATTATAGTCCGGACTTGCTGCCATTGCTGCTTTATAGAATTATTATTTTCTCCATTATCTCTATGAGTGCATGAATTCGGCGGTTACTTTTCATCCTTTGCAAGAAAGACACACAGAAGAAACCATGAAGATGTCAGTTTGTGTTTCCTAGACATGTTGTGTAATGAAGCAAAAAAATAATGTCTTTTAGGTATAATTTTGTGAACCTATATGGCAACTTGTCATCTTGGTATTTTGTGTAATGGAGCAAAAAAATGAATAGGTGGACATGCATCTATCATTTTGTAAAGAGCAGTATGTACAAGAAGAAATTAGAATGTACAAATGGGATGGGAAGCTAAGGCTACAAACCTCAAGGAGGCAAAAAGGAAACCCATTTAAGGAGATCATCCCTGAAACTAGCCTTAATCCTATGAGCTATCAGAGAAATGTCATGGATGAAACCAGATCTCCATTTTCTGAACTTTGGCTGCTCCTGGTTAAAGACCTTGGCATTTCAGACAGTCCAAATGTTCCAACATGCAGTGGAGACCACCTCAGCAAAAAAGGGGTTATGGAAGTCTCGCTTAGCAGCTACAGTAGCACTCCACATTGATGGACCCTGCCATGTGATCTACAGGTAATTCCAGACCCTGGTACTGAAAAGACAGTTGAAGAATAAGTGATCTCTGTCTTCCTTGACTCTAGCATGGCATATAACACAGAGATTGGAGTCTGAAACATTCCAGTGACGCCGTTCAAGCATGTCTTGGGTGTTAAGCCTGTCCATGATGAGCATCCAGGCAAACATCTTGATCTTCATGGTACAACAGCTCTTCCAGATACAGTTGAGTAAAGGGTTTGGTCTAATACTACTGTGAATGTGAGTATAATATCTCTTGGCTGTGTAGGCCTTAGCATCCTTTCCCCATACCCATCTGTCAGAGGCCTGGTGGTCAATATCCAGGGCTTGAAGCAAGGATTGAACAGAAAGCAGCTCCTGGTAAGCTTGAGCAGACAGTGGCAAGTGGAACATAGAGAGCATGCTGTCATCGTAAAAGGCTTTAAAGACCTCTTGAGCTGTGCAGAAAGGATCAGCCACATAAGAAAAAAGCCTTTGGAATCTAGCAGCCTGAGGCCTAGTGGAGTTTCCAATCAACTAGGAGTCAGACCAAAACAGGAAGGAGTCACCCTTGTTAGGCTGAACATATGTAACTGATCTGAATTTGTCAAGCCGTTTACAGATATCCTTCCACCAAAAAGAACCACAAAAGGAAGTTCCCTGAGGTACTGTGTCATGATAGTAAGTGTTCCAGATTAAGTTAACCCATGGGATATCAGCATGACTTAGAAATTTATCAACATGCTTGAGCAGCACTGCTTCATTCTGGATTGCTAGATTGATAATTCCTAACCCCCCTTTATTTTTAGGTCTGCACACCAGTTGCTAGGCAGCAAGAGAGGGTGCATGATCTTGCCCATTTTTCCTCCATAGACATTGCCTCTTAATTCTTTCAAGCTGCTTCAGTATGCCTGGTGGGATATCCAGACTGCATAGGAAGAAGATAGGAACTGATGACAGTGCTGAGTTTAAATACTATAACCTTCCCCCTGAGCCAGGAAAGATGAACTAGCACTAAGCCTTCTTTCCATGTTATCTACCAGTGGCATGAGAACAATGATTCTTGGTTTAGTTGTCCCAACTGGAAGGCCAAGGTATGTGAAGGGCAAAGATCCCACTTTGCAGTCAATGGAGTCTGCCAGGTCCTGGAGTTGCTGTGGAGAAGTGTTGACAGGTAGAAGGGCAGATTTGTGATAATTAACATGTAATCCAGTGGATTGGGAGAAAAGTAGGAGCATTTTCTTGAACTATAACAATTGAGTTTCATTAGCAGGTAGGAGGATAAGGGTATCATCAGCATATTGCATTATAGGGAAATCCTTATCATGACAAGGTATGGGCAGCTGAATCAGACCCTCCATCAGCAGTTGGTTGACCAGAGTATGTAAAACATCAGCAGCAATAGCAAAAAGCAATGGGGACATGGGGTCTCCCTGCCTGACTCCTTTCTTGCACATAAATTTCTTTCCAGGCACACCATTGATGAGGACAGAAGATGAGCCAGAAGTTAGGAGCTCCTTTACCCAAAGTATCCATCTGTCATTGAAGCCTTTGTGTTTGAGAATCTGAAAAATGAACTCGTGCTCCACAGAATCAAATGCCTTTTCAAAATCTAGCTTGAGAATAAATATTGGTTTCTTGGATTGATGGCATTGGTGCAGGTACTCTAGAGTCCATCCAACACAATCTTGAATGGTTCTAGACTTGATAAAACCATACTGATTCTTGTGAATACACTTCACAATCTGCAACTGTAACCTATTAGCAATCATTTTTGACAGAAATTTGAGGCCCATCCGAGTAAGTGATATTGGTCTGTAATCTCCCACTTGTTCAAGTGGTCTCTTCTTGGGACTCAAAGTAATATAAGATGAGTTCATGTTCTCAAGTTGAGCATGACCACCATGAAAGGCAGTAGCAAGTTGATAAAACTCAGGGGAGATAATGGGCCAGCATTTCTTGAAGAAAAGACCATTAAAACCATCAGGTCCAGGAGCTTTGTCAATGGGCATTTCCTGAACAGTCTTGTCCATTTCAGACTTGGAAAAAGGTTGTGTGAGAATATCCAGACCCTCCACCTTCTGAAGCATAGATTGTAAATCAAAGGCCATGTTTATGCCAAGAGAAGTTCCCATTCAATCCTTAAAGGATGCCCAAAAACATGCAGCAATTTGATCATGATCAGATATGATGGAACCATCATTTAACTTGAGAGATGCAATGGAGTTCCTCCTATATCTCTCAGTTGCCATACCATGAAAGAATTTAGTGTTTTCCTCACCAACTTTAACAAATATGATAGTGGGTCTCTTTTTCCATTATAAGCACTGGAGATGCAATAGGTGCTCCATGTGTAACTTAACAATATTCCTGAAGTTAGCCTCTGGTCTGAAGAGTGGCCTCAATTCCTCAAGCTCATCCAAGCACAACACAACTTGATTGCATCTGGAGATGAAAATTTTCAACTGGGATAGGTTTGTCTGCCACTTTTTCAGAGCCTGCCTGAGATGTTTCATCTTATCCATAATGACAGCAGTAATATGGGTTTTCCTGGAAGGAATGAGCCAGGACTGCTGAACACACTCCATGAAGCCCTCCATTTCAACCCAGTAGTTTTCAAAACAAAATAAGTTACACTTAGGGATGGAAGTGTTGACAGTGACCACACAAGGAACATGATCAGAAGCTGTCTTTGCAAGGGGGAGCACTTGTGTAAGAGGATATGAGGAGATCCAGTTGGCTGATGTGAAAAACCAGTCAAGGTGCTCCAGAAGAGGGGAATCTTGCATATTGGACCAAGTGAAAGATCTGCCTTTAATGGGTAGTTCCAGTAATCCTAGATGCCCAATAATTTCATTGAAGATGAACATATTATTGACATCAGCCCTAGGGAGGTTTCTGTTGTCAGGTGATCTAATGAAATTAAAATCTCCAAGAAGCAACCAATTAGCCCTAGTGGGTATATGAAGATTATATAGCCAACTAACAAATAGATCTCTAGCTTCACCTTGATAAGGACCATAGACATTCACCAAAGTCCAGGATTTGCCAGTATGATTTGAGGTAAAGGAGATGATCAAACCATAGGGTGTTCATTCAACTAACTGACCAGTAAGAATGGATGAGTTCCAAAGAGTGATAATCCCCCCTGATGCCCCCCTGGAGGGAGAGTAGGCAAACGTTTAGGACAGAAACACTTAACTGTACGAAACTCAATTAACTGCATTTTGGTTTTCTGCAAGCACACCACGGCAGCTAGGCTCTCATCAATCTTGTTACGAACCGCATGTTGCCTATGGTCTGAATTTAGGCCACGCACATTCCAACACAGCACACGCCAACTTCACGTAGAACGACTATCCATTGGACAATATATATAGAGCAAACATAGGGATATGTAATAGCCCGTGCGACCAAGGTTCAGTTAACCAAAAGACAGAGCAAGCAGTAGTCTCACAGTACATGGAGGCAGTACAGTAACAAATTAATATAAGTGAACTAATCATCAGCAGATGATGGCGCGGAATCAGCAGGATCTTCCATAAGTCGATCCACAGATAGCTTCTCAGGGGCAATGCCAAGCGTCTGCCCGACCGCCTGTATCACCGGAATCGGAGTGGCAGGATGAACTTGCACATCATCAGACTCCTGCGCTAGAGAAGGCATTGGCTTGGCCTTGGGCTTCCTCTTCTTGGGGACATGCGCTGGCAGCTCCTGCAAGATCAGTTTGAAGCCAACCCGCTTGATGGAGCCACGGGTACATCGATGAACAGAGGAGTCGATGACATGAGTGGCCTTCTTGCGGGGCCCTTTCTTTGTTGGAGCAGGAGATTGAAAGGAGAAGTCCTCTGCAAACGAAGATGGGCTGACAGGGATTACCTCATCCACGGAGAGTGTGATGCTTGCAGGCTCTGATGGTGGTAGCGCTGGAGCAGCAGAATCGAAGGCGGCAGGCCCATGATCGCTTGGGGATCACAATGGGCACCACCATTGGCATCTGCAGCTGGCGAGGCATGTGCATGGAGGTAACAGCTCCCATTAAAGCATCAAAAGTACGGGACCATGATAGAACCGGCGGCACAGGAGGCCCGTAAAAAACCCTGGCAGCCCCAACAAAGAAGTTGCCAGACTGAATCTGTGGGGGTTTGTATGGGTCAATCGCCAGAGGATTGTCATCTTGCGCCTCCTCCACCCCTAGCACATCTTCCTCTGGCTCAGCAGCAGGAGCCTGGATAACCGGTGCCATATCAGCCTCAGGGGCGACAGGGTTAGCAATTACCACATCAAGGTTCGGAGCCGGGGGTGCTTGCTCAGCAGGTTCCGCCTCAATGTCACCCTGCGGCTGAGGTTCGAGGTCGACAAGCTCATGAACCGAGTAAGAGGAAGAAGGACTCGATTGATCAATCACCATGGACTCCTGATCCTGAACAGGATCAGCAGCAGGTGCTTCTGGGGCCGCTTCAGGTTCCCATCCTCCTCCATCAGCAGTTGTCGGCGGCTGTCCCCAACCACCGTCGTCAGCAGCTGTAGGTACCACTGGATCTTCAGGTGCTAGCGGCACCGCATTCCATCCCAAAGCAGGGTAAGGGGCCAGAGCAAATTGCAGGTTGTCATTGACGAGTTGTCCAGGAAGCGGGTGAGCGTTTCCATTGAGGGGCATAGGATCCTCATCATTGGGAAGTACTTCGGCAGGTGGCGCCCCCAGGATGTAGACAGGTGCAGACCAGGACACCTTGGCTCCCCCCCCCAAGAAGCATATTCAGAGAAGTTGATACTGCGAGGGACAAGTCGGTCGTCTGGGAACGATGCAAACACAATGGAGCGAACCAAGTAAGGATCATCGCTGACCCAATGATGGAACTCTCCAAAGGTGTTGACAGCAGCCCGCAAGTCTTCAATATTGCGGAAGTCCAGGGGGACCCCCAGAAGCATGAGGCACCCATGGCGAAAACCCTCTTGTCCACGGAAGCCAATGCCCTGATCATGTCGCAAGAAGCGCACCACAGATTTATGGGCAACTTCCTGGGGAACCATGTGAACCACAGGGTAGCTCTCCGCCGCATCTCTAAGCTCAAACAGCCCTACGCCCTCAATCCATGGCTGGGTTGATCGAACATGAAGTCCTCGGTGAAGAAGAAGAGCGGCTACTTCCTGCCGTACCTGGACCAAGTGGTCAGCCGGGGGCGCATGGTGGACGTCAGCAGTTACAAAGCGCTCATGACGCCTGGTGATGGGGACAACAGGGGTGGTGTAGGTCCGAGGCAGCCGGTCAGGTCCTCCGTCGATAATGTTGTGGCACGGTGGGAGGAAGAACTCAGGGTCGAGCGCGAAGTTCGCCATTCCGGGAGGCGGCGGCAGGGTGGTAGGCGGAGTCTTGGAGGGAGTTCGGGGATGCGACGGCGACGAGACAGGACGGAGCTGTGCTGCAAGCGTTGCGGTTTCACCAAGAGTATCGGCAGTTCCCGAGATATCAGCGACAAGGGAGGTGGTGGGTCTCTTACAGTGCCAAGTAAGACAATTATTACGCATAAAAGAGGCTCCTCCAGATCGTGTGTGACCCACAGCTCTGTCAGCGTATCCAGGCGAAGCCATGCAGTTGGCAGCTAGATGTCCCCGAGCGTTACAAATTGAGCAAGAAAAGATTTCTTCAACCATGCCATTAATAAGTTCATCAAAGGCCATATGGGCTTCTTGTGAGGAGGGAATATCCATCCTAGGTTAGGTTCGGGCCGAGATAAGGAGGTAACCTCAGCAGGCTCATTAATTAGCGTGGAAATCGGCCCAGAATCCAAACTTTTGTTGGGTAACGTAGCATAAATTCAAAATTTTCCTACGCATATTCAGATCTTCCTCTAGAGAGACCAGCAACGAGAGAGGGGTAAGATCATCTTCATAGCTTTGAAGATCGCTAAGCAGAAGCGTTGCTAGAACGCGGTTGATGGAGTCGTACTCGCAGCAATTCTGATCTAGTGCCGAACAACGGCACCAACGCGTTCAACACACGTGCAGCCCGGTGACGTCTCCCACACCTTGAACCAGCAAGGAGGAGGGAGAGGTTGGGGAAGAACTCCAGCAGCACAATGGCGTGGTGTCGATGGAGAGTCGAGGTCTCCCGGCAGGGCTTCGCCAAGCACCGGCAGAGAGGAGGAGGGAGAGGAGCGGGGCTGCGCCGAGAGAGAGGAAAAACAGTGTATCTCAATGGCCAAAAGTGCCCGATATATATAGGGGGAGGGGAGAGGGGGTGCCACCCCTAGGGTTCCCACCCTAGGGGGTGCGGCAGCCCCCCAGATGGGAGGTGCGGCGGCCAGAAGGGGGAGGAGGGGGTGGCGCACCATCTGGTGGGCCTTAGGCCTACCTGGCCTAGGGTTTGCCCCCCTTTTTCTCTCCCTTGCGCTATGGGCTGAGTGGGGAGGCGCACCAGCCCATCTAGGGGCTGGTTCCCACCCCCACTTGGCCCAACTTATCTCCCGGGGTCGTTGCCCCCCTTCGGTGGTCCCCCAGGGCCACCTCCGGTGGTCCCGGTGGTCCCGGTACGTTACCGGTGATGCCCGAAACACTTCCGGTATCCGAAACCATCCGTCCTATATATCAATCTTTACCTCCGGACCATTCGGAGCTCCTAATGACGTCCGGGATATCATCCGGGACTCCGAACAACTTTCGGTAACCTCGTATAACAATTCCCTATAACCCTAGCATCATCGAACCTTAAGTTTGTAGACCCTACGGGTTCAGGAGACAGGCAGACATGACCGAGACACCTCTCTGGCCAATAACCATCAGCGGGGTCTGGATACCCATGGTGGCTCCCACTAGCTCCACGATGATCTCATCAGATGAACCACGATGTCAAGGATTCAATCAATCCTGTATACGATTCCCTTTGTCTGTCGGTATAGAACTTGCCCGAGATTCGATCGTCGGTATACCTATACCTTGTTCAATCTCGTCACCGGTAAGTATCTTTACTCGTTCCGTAGCACGTCATCGTATGACTAACTCCTTAGTCACATTGAGATCATGATGATGTTCTACCGAGTGGGCCCAGAGATACCTCTCTGTCACACGGAGTGACAAATCCCGATCTCGATTCGTACCAACCCAACACATACTTTCGGAGGTACCCGTAGCGCACCTTTATAGTCACCCAGTTACGTTGTGACGTTTGATACACCCAAAGCACTCCTACGGTATCCGGGAGTTGCACAATCTCACGGTCGAAGGAAAAGATACTTGACATTAGAAAAGCATTAGCATACGAACAATACGATCTAGTGCTAGGCTTAGGATTGGGTCTTGTCCATCACATCATTCCCCCAATGATGTGATCCCATTATCAATGACATCTAATGCCCATGATCAGGAAACCATGATCATCTATTGACTAACGAGCTAGCCAACTAGAGGCTTGCTAGGGACACGTTGTGATCTATTTATTCACACATGTATTACTGTTTCCTGTTAATACAATTATAGCATGAACAATAGACGATTATCATGAACAAGGAAATATGATAATAACCATTTTATTATTGCCTCTAGGGCATATTTCCAACATTTCGCACTTGCACTAGAGTCAATAATCTAGTTACATTGTGATGTATCGAACACCCATAGCACTGTGGTGTTGATCATGTTTTGCTCGTGGAAGAGGGTTAGTCAACGGGTCTGCAATATTCAGATCCGTGTGTACTTTACATATATCTATCACTCCACTGTGGACATGGTCCTGGATGGAGTTGTAGTGGCGCTTGATGTGCTTCGTCTTCCGGTGAAACCTGGGCTCCTTGGCTATGGCAATGGCTCCAGTGTTATCACAGAAGAGTGTCATAGGACCCGACGCGCTTGGAACCACTCCAAGGTCGGTGATGAGCTCCTTCATCCAAATTCCTTCATGAGCCGCTTCTGAAGCAGATATGTACTCCGCTTCACATGTAGATGCTGCCACGACTTCTTGCTTGCTGCTGCACCAGCTCACTGCCCCACCATTCAACACATATACGTATCCGGTCTGTGACTTAGAGTCATCCGGATCTCTGTCGAAGCTAGCGTCGACGTAACCCTTTACGACGAGCTCTTCGTCACCTCCATAAACGAGAAACATTTCCTTAGTCCTTTTCAGGTACTTAAGGATATTCTTGACCGCTGTCCAGTGTTCCGTATCGGGATCACTTTGGTACCTCCCTACCAAACTTATGGCAAGGTTTATATCAGGTCTGGTACACAGCATGGCATACATTAAAGAGCCCACGGCTGAAGCGTAGGGGACATAACTCATCTTCTCTCTATCTGCTGCCGTGGTCGGCGACTGAGTCTTACTCAATCTCATACCTTGCAAAACTGGCAAGAACCCTTTCTTTGAGTTTTCCATATTGAACTTCTTCAATATCTTGTCAAGGTATGTACTTTGCAAAAGACCTATGAGGCGTCTCGATCTATCTCTATAGATCTTGATGCCTAATATGTATGCAGCTTCTCCAAGGTCCTTCATTGAAAAACTCTTGTTCAAATAGGCCTTTATGCTCTCCAACATCTCTATATTATTCCCCATCAATAATATGTCATCCACATATAGTATGAGGAAAGCTACAGAGCTCCCACTCACTTTCTTGTACAGACAGGCTTCTCCGTAAACCTGTATGAACCCAAAAGCTTTAATCACCTCATTAAAGCGAATGTTCCAACTCCGAGATGCTTGCACCAGCCCATAGATGGAGCGCTGGAGCTTGCACACTTTGTTAGCACCCTTAGGGTCGACAAAACCTTCTGGTTGCATCATATACAACTCTTCCTTAAGGTTCCCGTTAAGGAACGCTGTTTTGACGTCCATTTGCCAAATTTCATAATCATAAAAGGCGGCAATTGCTAACATGATTCGGGCTGATTTCAGCTTCGCTACGGGAGAGAAAGTCTCTTCGTAGTCACTCCTTGAATTTGTCGAAAACCCTTTGCGACAAGTCGAGCTTTGTAAACGGTTACATTACCGTTTGCATCAGTCTTCTTCTTGAAGATCCATTTATTTTCTATGGCTCGCCGGTCATCGGGAAAGTCCACCAAAGTCCATACTTTGTTCTCATACATGGATCCTATCTCGGATTTCATGGCCTCAAGCCATTTGTTGGAATCCGGGCCTGCCATCGCTTCTTCATAGTTCGAAGGTTCACCGTTGTCTAACAACATGATTTCCATCACAGGGTTGCCGTACCACTCTGGTGCGGAGCGTGCCCTTGTGGACCTTCGCGGTTTAGTGGTAACTTGATCCGAAGCTTCATGATCATCATCATTAACTTCCTCTTCAGTCGGTGTAGGCGCCACAAGAACAACTTCCCGCGCTGCGCTACTATCCTGTTCGAGAGGGGGTGCAATTACCTCATCAAGTTCTACCTTCCTCCCAGTTACTTCTTTCGAGAGAAACTCTTTCTCTAGAAAGGATCCGTTCTTGGCAACAAAGGTTTTACCTTCGGATCTAAGATAGAAGGTATACCCTATAGTTTCCTTAGGGTATCCTATGAATAAGCATTTCTCCGCTTTGGGTTCGAGCTTTTCTGGTTGAAGTTTCTTCACATAAGCATCGCAGCCCCAAACTTTAAGAAACGACAACTTAGGTTTCTTGCCAAACCATAGTTCATACGGTGTCGTCTCAACGGATTTAGACGGTGCCCTATTTAAAGTGAATGCTGCAGTTTCTAATGCGTATCCCAAAATGATAGCGGTAAGTCAGTGAGAGACATCATAGATCGTACCATATCTAATAAAGTGCGATTACGACGTTCAGACACTCCGTTGCGCTGCGGTGTGCCAGGCGGCGTCAGTTGTGAAAAGATTCCACACTTCCTTAGGTGTGTGCCAAACTCGTGACTCAAATATTATCCTCCACGATCAGATCATAGACATTTAATTTTTCTGTCACGTTGATTCTCAACCTCACTCTGAAATTCCTTGAACTTTTCAAACGTCTCAGATTTGTGCTTCATCAAGTAGATATACCCATACCTACTCAAATCATCGGTGAGAGTGAGAACATAACGATAACCACCGCGAGCATCAACGTTCATTGGACCACACACATCAGTATGTATTATTTCCAATAAGTCGGTTGCTCTCTCCATTATTCCTGAGAATGGAGTCTTAGTCATCTTGCCCATGAGGCATGGTTCGCATGTGTCAAATGATTCAAAGTCAAGAGACTCTAATAGTCCATCAGTATGGAGCTTCTTCATGCGCTTAACGCCGATACGACCAAGGCGGCAGTGCCACAAGTATGTGAGACTATCATTATCAACTTTGCATCTTTTGGTACTCACACTATGAATATGTGTAACATCACGATCGAGATTCATCAAGAATAAACCATTCACCAGCGGAGCATGACCATAAAACATATCACTCATATAAATAGAACAACCATTACTCTCTGACTTAAATGAGTAGCCGTCTCGCATTAAGCAAGACCCTGATACAATGTTCATGCTTAAAGCTGGTACTAAATAACAATTATTAAGGTTTAAAACTAATCCCGACAGTAGATGTAGAGGTAGCGTGCCGACGGTGATCACATCGACCTTTGAACCATTCCCGACGCGCATCGTCACCTCGTCCTTGGCCAGTCTCCGCTTATTCTGCAGTTCCTGCTTTGAGTTGCAAATGTGAGCAACAACACTGGTATCAAATACCCAGGAGCTACTACGAGCGCTGGTAAGGTACACATCAATAACATGTATATCACATATACCTTTAACGTTGCCGGCCTTCTTGTCCGCTAAGTATTTGGGGCAGTTCCGCTTCCAGTGACCCTTTCCCTTGCAATAGAAGCACTCAGTCTCAGGCTTGGGTCCGTTCTTTTTCTTCTTCCCGGCATCTGGCTTACTGGGCGCGGCAACAACTTTGCCGTCTTTCTTGAAGTTCTTCTTACCCTTGCCTTTCTTGAAACTAGTGGTCTTGTTGACCATCAACACTTGATGCTCCTTCTTGATTTCTACTTCTGCAGACTTGAGCAACGAGTACAACTCGGGAATGGTCTTCTCCATCCCTTGCATGTTGTAGTTAAGCACAAAGCCTTTGTAGCTTGGTGTGAGAGACTGGAGGATTCTGTCAATTATAGCATCATCCGGAAGTTCGACTCCAAGTGAAGTCAGACGACTGTTTAACCCAGACATTTTGAATATGTGCTCACTGACAGAATTGTTCTCCTCCATCTTACAGCTAAAAAACTTGTCGGAGACTTCATATCTCTCGACATGGGCATGAGCTTGAAAAACTAGCTTCAGCTCCTGGAACATCTCATATGCCCTGTGTTGCTCAAAACGCCTTTGGAGCCCCGTTTCTAAACTGTATAACATCCCACACCTGACCAGAGAGTAGTCATCACTCCGCGTTTGCCAGACGTTCGGAATGTCCTGGGCTGCTGCGGGAGCGGGAGGGTCACCTAGCGGTGCATTAAGGACATAAGCCTTTTTAGCTGCTTCAAGGATGAGCTTCAAGTTGCGAACCTAGTCCGCATAGTTGCTACCATCATCTTTCAGCTTGTTTTTCTCTAGGAATGCATTGAAATTGAGGTTGACATTGGACATCTACAATATTTATAAAGACAACTTTTAGACTAAGTTCATGACAATTAAGTTCATTTAATCAAATTAAGTATGAACTCCCACTTAAATCGACATCCCTCTAGTCATCTAAGTGATACATGATCCATGTTGACTAACCCGTGTCCGATCATCACGTGAGACGGACTAGTCACCATGGTGAGCAACTCCATGCTGATCGTATTCAACCATACGACTCATGTTCGACCTTTCGGTCTGTTGTATTCGAGGTCATGTCTGTACATGCTAAGCTCGTCGAGTCAACCTAGGTGTTTCGCGTGTGTAAATCTGGCTTACACCCGTTGTATGCGAACGTTAGAATCTATCACACCCGATCATCACGTGGTGCTTCGAGACAACGAACCTTTGCAACGGTGCACACTTAGGGGAATACGTTCTCGAAATTTTAAGAGGGATCATCTTATTATGCTACCGTCGTTCTAAGCAATAAGATGTAAAACATGATAAACATCACAATGCAATCATATACTGACATAATATGGCCATTATCATCTTTGCTCTTTCGATCTCCATCTTCAGGCATCGCATGATCATCACCGTCACCGGCGTGACACCATGATCTCCATCATCATGATCTCCATCATCGTGTCTCTGTGAAGTCGATACGCCAACTACTACTATCACTACTACTATAGCTAACCGTTAGCAATGAAGTAAAAGTAGTAAGCACATGGCGTCGCATCTCATACAATAAATTAAGACAACTCCTATGGCTCCTGCCGGTTGTCATACTCATCGACATGCAAGTCGTGAAACCTATTACAATAACATGATGATATCATACATCATACATGCAATATCACAACTTTGGCCATATCACATCACATGTCAAACCCTGCAAAAACAAATTAGACGTCCTCTAATTGTTGTTGCAAGTTTTACGTGGCTGATTTGGGTTTCTAGCAAGAACGCCTTCTTACCTACGTGACAGCCACAATGATGATATGCCAAAGCTATTTACCCTTCATAAGGACCCTTTTCATCAAATCCAGTCCGACTAGAGTAGGAGAGACAGACACCCGCCAGCCACCTTTACGCACGGTGTGCATGTGTGTCGGTGGAACCAGTCTCACGTAAGAGTACGTGTAAAGTCGGTCCGGGCCGCTTCATCCCACAATACCGCCGGAAAAGAATAATACTAGTAGCGGCAAGCAAATTGACAAATCATCGCCCACAACTTCTGTGTTCTACTCGTGCATAGAATCTACGCATAGAAAACCTGGCTCGGATGCCACTGTTGGGTAACGTAGGATAAATTCAAAATTTTCCTACGCATATTCAGATCTTCCTATGGAGAGACCAGCAACGAGAGAGGGTAAGAGCATCTTCATACCTTTGAAGATTGCTAAGCGGAAGTGTTGCTAGAACGCGGTTGATGGAGTCGTACTCGCAGCGATTCCGATCTAGTGCCGAACAACGGCACCTCCCCGTTCAACACACGTGCAGCCCGGTGACGTCTCCCGCACCTTGATCCAGCAAGGAGGAGGGAGAGGTTGGGGAAGAACTCCAGCAGCACAACGGCGTGGTGTCGATGGAGAGACGAGGTCTCCCGGCAGGGCTTCGCCAAGCACCGGCAGAGAGGAGGAGGGAGAGGAGCGGGGTTGCGCCGAGAGAGAGGAAAAACCGTGTATCTCAATGGCCAAAAGTGCCCGATATATATAGGGGGAGGGGATAGGGGGTGCCACCCCTAGGGTTCCCACCCTAGGGGGTGCGACAGCCCCCCCAGATGGGAGGTGCGGCGTCTAGAAGGGGGAGGACGGGGTGGCGCACCATCTGGTGGGCCTTAGGCCCACCTGGCCTAGGGTTTGCCCCTCTTTTTCTCTCCCTTGCGCTATGGGCTGAGTGGGGAGGCGCACCAGCCCATCTAGGGGCTGGTTCCCACCCCCACGTGGCCCACCTTATCTCCCGGGGTCGTTGCCTCCTTCGGTGGTCCCCCGGGGCCACCTCCGGTGGTCCCGGTACGTTACCGGTGATGCCCGAAACACTCCCGGTATCCGAAACCATCGGTCGTATATATCAATCTTTACCTCTGAACCATTCCAGAGCTCCTCGTGACGTCCGAGATCTCATCCAGGACTCCGAACAACTTTCTGTAACCTCGTATAACAATTCTCTATAACCCTAGTGTCATCGAACCTTAAGTGTGTAGACCCTACGGGTTCGGGAGACAGGCAGACATGACCGAGACACCTCTCTGGCCAATAACCATCAGCGGGGTCTGGATACCCATGGTGGCTCCCACTAGCTCCACGATGATCTCATCGGATGAACCACGATGTCAAGGATTCAATCAATCCCGTATACGATTCCCTTTGTCTGTCGGTATAGAACTTGCCCGAGATTCGATCGTCGGTATACCTATACCTTGTTCAATCTCGTCACCGGTAAGTATCTTTACTCGTTCCGTAGCACGTCATCGTGTGACTAACTCCTTAGTCACATTGAGATCATGATGATGTTCTACCGAGTGGGCCCAGAGATACCTCTCCGTCACACGGAGTGACAAATCCCGATCTCGATTCGTACCAACCCAACACATACTTTCGGAGGTACCCGTAGCGCACCTTTATAGTCACCCAGTTACGTTGTGACGTTTGATACACCGAAAGCACTGCTACGGTATCCGGGAGTTGCACAATCTCACGGTCGAAGGAAAAGATACTTGACATTAGAAAAGCATTAGCATACGAACAATACAATCTAGTGCTAGGCTTAGGATTGGGTCTTGTCCATCACATCATTCCCCCAATGATGTGATCCCGTTATCAATGACATCTAATGCCCATGATTAGGAAACCATGATCATCTATTGACTAACGAGCTAGCCAACTAGAGGCTTGCTAGGGACACATTGTAATCTATTTATTCACACCTGTATTACTGTTTCCTGTTAATACAATTATAGCATGAACAATAGACGATTATCATGAACAAGGAAATATGATAATAACCATTTTATTATTGCCTCTAGGGCATATTTCCAACAACTTTCCACCGAAAATTGAATCTCATAATTCAAAACACCATGAATCTCGACGGGATCAGCTGCAGCACCTTGTTGCACGGGAGAAGTTCCGTTACTTTTGGTAATTTGAAAATCAGCTCCGGGAGATCCGGGGGGTGATTGTTGGCGAGGAACAGTGCCGAACGTGATATGCGGCGTGGCCGTCGTCCACCAGAGTTCTGCCGGCGGTGGGGCAGAGATGATGACACGTTCAGGAGAAGGCACCGTATAACCAGCCTGTTCAAGCGTGAGTAGCTCATCGTGGGAAACAGGACATCTGTAACCTTTGCAAACCTCATATTATTGGAGGGATGCGAATGTGAGCTTCTTACAAACAGATGATTAAGATTAAAGAGAAGATTTTAGAGGTCTGGAATGCATTGCCATCAGACCTAGTGAGGCTCTCCTCTTAGATGGACTCACAATAATCCATTCAACATCACATTGCTTCTTCCATAGAGAGAATTCCCGACGCCAATTCGGACCACCATGGCCCCATAGATGGAAAAAACACTTAAAACTTGAGCATTTGAATGAGCGTAGATCCAAAATATGAAAACCAACTTGCATGCAGGACACTTTGAAGGAGAAAACCGAATCTGTCACTTGAGAGACGCGAAACTCAATGGCAGAGCCCCCAATCACAGATTCTAGAGCCGCGGCGTCGTGTCCTCACAGAGAAGGAACACATGGTGACCAAAAGAAACCACCATGATGACGGAGCGGCGGTGCTTCAGAGGGTGCACCGTAACCCCAGAATGGCGATAAACCTCCTCGGGGAAAGCCAAACCATGAGAAAAATCTAGATCCAGCGTGGAACCACCCATGCAAGCCATGCACGACCACGTGAGGGGGGGGGGGTCGGGAGGGTTCACCTGAGCAGTAGAGCGACGATAAGGGTAGATGCGCCGGCTAGAGCACCAGATCGCCATGGAGCCGCCGAGGTGGGAGGTGGGAGGTGGGAGGTGGGAGTTGGCATCACACAACCTGGGGGGGAGGTGGTGTAGTGCTTCCATTGTTCTCTAATCTATGATGTTTTTCTTCTGGATAGAAAGAGTGCAATTATGGATAGATTTCATCACATCCTATTTGTGCAAAATTCAAAATTTGGAGAACAAAAAGTGGTCGGATCCATACCCTAGCTTGGTGATGGATCGGCTACGATGGCGATGGTGGTGACGATTCCCATCGACGGAGAAGACTCCCGTGGAGAGGGCGCACACGAGATTCAAGGCAAGGTCTAGAGGACTTAGGCGCGATAGCAAGGAGGTGTGGGAGGTGATGTTTGAAGAACTTCTCAAACCATGGGGGTCCGCGGGATATATATATATATATATCTCCTAGCTGTTGGTGACATGCAGATGGAATTTTCCGTGACACCGAGTTCCATAACTATCAGCACATAGTGAAACTCGGTGAGGCCAAAAATGACAATTCGATGGTACAGAGATAAGAAAACCTGACCAACCCTAGGCTTCGGTGGGACCGAGATTGTGATGTTGGTCACACCGAGATGCACATTGGGAAGTTTTGGAATTCAGCCCTTGTCAAGATAGAGCTCCGAGTGCTCCTCACAAAGAGTGTCCCTAAAGTGCTTGGTCAAATTTTGTGATGTGGCATGAAAAGAATTTGAGACAAGAAAGCATAGATAGCTAGAGGGAGCTACTTAGGCATTCTTGTATATCAAATTGGCCAAATAAAATAGAAAGCCAAATAACAATAATTGGATATCCTCGAATGAGAAAAATATGTATACCAACATGCTCACACAATAAGATGTCAAATCAAACATGCTAGCCATGCACAAACATTCTAGTATTTATCAAACACTATGGGGATGATGAAGTCATCTATATATGGGTATATTGACATAGGAGCCAAGTAAGAATACTTGATCATAGGTCAGTTTCATCGTTTAAGCACAAGTGGGGTTACCACTTTTCCATAAAAGCATTAATGTGTTCACATATTTAGGAGATGCTTGTACTCAAGTCTTAGAGTAAAGCTCCCCCTTGATGTGATATCCCCCCTAAAGGGGATAAACTAACCTTTGGTTTTGTAATAGAAGACTTCAAGTATGTGTAGTAGTGGTGGATGCTTAGTGTTGATGAAGATCATCTTGAGTTGGGAGCTATCCTTGTTGTTTCTTACTCTTCTCACCTACATGGGTTAGTCCCAAAGCACAAGGAACATGTGCAAGAATATCTATGGAAATGGAATGAAGTGCATGTGAGATGATGTCCAAAGATGAATTAATTACCTTGTCCCTTGCTTACCTTTGAGGGAATGTGTGACTCCTTGCACCAACGCATATGGTTGGACTTGATTGCATATAGTTCTTGCCAAAATGAATAAGAGTGAATTTCAACGATGGAGTCACCCTTCAAGAACTCTTTAGTTCTTCCTCTTGGGGACCCACATCAACTCGATGGGGATCCTTGTAGTTATGGTAGCACTAGATCTGGTAGTGCTAGTAGTGTCCTTGGGAACCCACTAGAGCTTGGCTTGAGGTTCTTCCTCAAATGAGTCAACCTCCTCTTGAAGCTTGCCCTTGCCCTTATGGTCTTGTTGTGGAAGGTCATCTTGAGAGATTCTTCCCTTGGGAAGAGTAGCATCATACTTCTTGTCTTGAGGAAAAAACTTTGGAATGGGATATGGACCTTCTTCCTATTCATCTCCGTTGTCATTGAAGTAGCCAAAACCTTTCTTCTTTACATGTCCTCCTTGCTTGCGCACAATTTCCTTGAGTGTATCTTCCGACAAGACTCTTGAACACACCTATCTCTATAATTCCCTTCAATATATAATTTTCTTGCTCAAGTGTAACTTGGCTAAGAGAATCGTTAGTGAAATCAAGAGAGGTACTAGCAACAATATCATTTGATCTAACTTAAGCATTGTTGTTACTAGATGAAGAAACTTTCTTGCCTTTGTTACTAGTGTTCTTAGGTTGAACTTGTGGAACAAAAGTAGACCAGCGTAATCATTTGGCTATATAATAAGAACTATTCTTTCGAATATCATCACTGATTTCTTTTAGAAACTCATGCTCTTGTTCTAAATGTAGCTTCTTGAAGCCTAGCTTCTCATGAGTTCTTGCAAGCTCTCTATGATCTTCTAGAGTAGTTTCATCATAGTACGACTTCTGATGAATAGCATGATTATTTTCAAGTTCATTTCAATTTATCACTAGACTTATCTAGGAGGAAGTCATCTTCACCTAACAAGTCATCCTCATCACTATCAAAATCAAAATACTCGGGGTGTGATACCTTTGGGCCTTTTGCCATGAAGCAGTTTCCAATCCCTTCATCTAGTTAATCAAATAAGTCATAGGAGTTGTAGTAAACGACTGCAAGACTGGCAACAACTTCATCTTGACTATAGTCAGAGTCCGAGTGGGAGCTTCTCTCGGATTGGTTGTCAGACTTGGAGTTGGAAACCCATTCACCAACGTGAGCTTGATGTCTTCTTCTTGAGCTTCTCTTGGGGTACGTGTCCTTCTTCTCTGATTCCTTGCCTCTCCGGGAGTGTCTTCGTTCCTAATGATATTCTCTACTCCTTCTCTCTCTGTGAGGTGACTCATCTCTTAAGCTTCATCTTCTAGGTGACTCTTCTCTTCTTTTGTGGGGAGCCAAGCACTCATTGGAATAGTGTCCTGGCTTTCCACAGTTGTAGCAGTTTTGGTCATGACTAGACGAACGCTTCTCATCATATCTTGAGCTTGAACTTCTCTCTTTCCATCTACTCTTGTAGAACTTGTTGAATTTTCTGACCATGAGGCTGATCTGTTCATTGGTAACAAGGTTGTCGTTTGAACTAGAGGGAGTATCACTCAAAGCTTTATAAGCATAGCTTGACTTGTTGTGCAACTCATCTTTGTCCTTGTGTGACATTTCATGAGCTACAATCCTTATCATGACATCAGTTAGCTTGAGATCCTTGTAGTTTGGCCTGAGATGGATTAATATACACACGGCTCTAAATATCTTGTTGATGATGAATTTGTCAATCATCTCTTCGCTTCCTATGCAGGCAATCTCATTTGTGATGAGAGCTAGCCTAGAGTACATCTTAGCGTATCCTTCAACATCCTTCATCTTGAACTTGTCAAGCTGACATTGAAGCATGTCCAACTTAGATTCCCTGGAAGAATCAGTACCTTCTTGCATATCAATCAAAGTATTTGAAATTTCCTTTGCATTCCCAAGGCTGCTGATTTTGTTGAATTCTTCGACGCACATGCTATTGAACAAGATTTCGCAAGCTTAAGCATTGTATTATAACATCTTCAATTCATCCGTTGTGGCATCACGATTCGTTTCTCTTCTTTCTCCAAAAAAATCACCATGCACAAGAACACGAACAACAACCCAAACGATTGTGTGATTGGGTTTTATAAATTATGTTGGTCTTGTGCATTCGTCATGCCATGTTTCGAAACCCCCAAATGCTTTCTCGGCTTAATTAATGCCATGTAAAATCTTGCCTCTGGAAATGTCAATTGTGTTTTATAAAGCAGACCTTGTGTTTTGTGAGTGTGAATGTATTTTATATCGCCAAAAAAACTCTCCAGTCTTTCCTAGTAAAATTGTCTTGCAAATGCTTTAATTAAAAAAACATGCTGTCGCACGCGGCCCAGCAGCAGCAGTGCTCGCAATAGAAAGTGGCAGCCTACATGGGGCTCTCCCAAAGGCAACCAGCAGCACAGCGGGGCCCATCCCTCCTTTCGTCACGACCACCTACCCTCCCTGACGCCGCCGTCCTTTCCCCATGCCACAGAGAGCACCAACATCCGTGAGCTTCATGGACGCCAAGGACGTCGTTCCCCCGTTGCCTATTTAACACCCTCAATCTACGTGTCATCCCAGGCTTTCCCCATTCTCTATCGCATCGCTGTCACCTCTCTCCTTTCCCCCTCGCCTCCCTCTTCCTAACTTCTGAAACCAGTAGAGAGAGACAGAGAGAGCTTGGGAGTGCGAGCAGGATCAGCGTTGTCGTTTCGTCTTCGTCCTTGCATCGACGTGTCTTCCTCGGTGATCAACCATGCGAGGGTGCACCTCACTGTTGTCCTCGACCTCTTCCCGGCGCTAGTAGGTGTCGATTGCCTCCAGAACATCGACCCTGTTGTCCTAGCCTACCCAGCCAGCGCCTCGCCTCGCCTAACGTTTCCATGGTCGCGAGCCGAGCCAGGCTCGAGCTTGAAATCCTAGCCCGCTCGGCCCCGTGGCCTTCCTCGGTACAAGAACCCTGAGAACCCGCGGGTGTTGTTTTGTTCTCAGGCTAATAGTGGGCCCTTAGCCCCACTTCTCACCCTCAAGGGGCATTGGTGTCACTGCAGGTAGTTCCCCCCTGTGATTTATTTTTTTATCATTGTTTTCTTTGAATTAATCCATTTCCGTAATGTCCAAATCTAGATCTATGCATATATGGAATATGCCAAATTTGGCATATGAGTGGGTTAAAAACAACTATGTGCATTTTCATTTTAGGGTTGTGGTTGAATTTTATACAGTCACATAAGCTTTGTGATATATGAATTTTGGGTAGATAAATCGAAGGAATTCAATGGTGGCATTAGTTTTGTATTTTGAGAAAGTTTGTGAAAATGTTATTTTGTGCCTTGATGCCAGTTTGTTAATTTTGTATGAATGGGCCTCTTTTATTTCCCACGACTGTTGTTTTCTTCTGAGGCTCATCGCGGGCCCCTAACCCCACTTGTTACCCTCAAGAGGCACTGGTGTGACGGCCAGTGGACCCCCCCCCCTCTGATTTATATTATCATTGTTTTGTTTGAATTAATCCATTTCTGGAATATTCTAAATTGAGTAATGTTCAAATCTAGATCTCTCCATATATGGAATATGCCAATTTTGGCATATGAGTGGGTTAAAACCAACTATGTGCATTTTCATTTTAGTGTTGTGGTTGAATTTTATACAGTAACATATGCTTGTGATATATGAATTTGGGGTAGATAAATCAAAGGAATACAATGGTGTCATTAGTTTTGTATTTTGAGATACTTTGTGAAAATGTTATTTTGTGCCTTGGTGCCATGTTCTTAATTTGGTATGAATTAATCTTGGACCCTTTCTTAAACTTATGAACATGAAAGTCGTAATGTTTTGAGAATACTAGGTCATGGTATTTTTATTTGGCATGAAAACCTTATGTATTTGTGGGTTTCTTGTTGTGAACATAACATCCCAATAATGTTATTTTGAGATATGTTGAAATATGACTAAGTCTAAAAACGGTTTCATGTTGTTGTGTTTCAATGATGATTGTGATGCTTATACAAGTTCCTTACGCTCGTACTTTGGTGTGAATTAAAGAGAATGTTTCCCTCTGTCAAATGATGCCACTACTTTACAAAATAGGTTTTGCATCTTAGATATTCTTCCTATCAAACTTGCCATGTTGATGTAAATTGTTGTGAACTCACTTTTTGAAAATTGACTATGTGTAAAACTCTACAATTATCTTCATGCCATGTGTAGAGGATGCTATCATGATTTCTGTGCAGTTTTAACTCATGTTTAGTGGGAGTGATTTGAAGTAGTTGTTGCCCTATATCACCTTGTTAAGTTTCATGCCTTGAAGTTGCTTTAGATTAGAGTTTTATTACTCTCAACATGTCATCATGTTAAAACTGCAAGTGTAAAACTGAGAATTTCACCAAGCCCTAATCTGTATAATTTTTTCCATGTTATGAGCTTGATGGCCATTGATCCAGGAAAATATCCAGGTTGCTATTAGTTAGGGGTTATTGTACACTTTGATCTCTTCATATTCATGTCTTGGTTGAACTTGATGGGTGGATGTAGCTGCTTGTTATCACATGATCAAAGTGGTATATTGGTGTTGGTGGATAAACTATTTGTTGGATTGTTGCCATGTGGGAGTTGTGCTCATTTGTTTTACATAAACTTTAGGAACATTTCACCTAGAATTTTGTGCCCAATCCAGTAGAATACTCAGAAGGCTATGGAACTGCCCATAGCCTATCTCAAATTCTGTTTTAACATCGTTGCCTTTCGTATCTTGTTTTGTGAGTTCCGGGAGATCTGTAACTCGACGTTCTTTATACGGATTTGTATAGTATTCTCGTTATGCATCCATTTTTTCCATTTTCATGCATGACCAAATAATTTATATTGAGGTTCTTTCCAGAATGGTAACAACTAAATTAATGTATGAGAAAGATTACTAGTGTAGCGTTGCCATGCTCCTTACATACTATACTCATGCATCATCATGTTTGAGGCATTGTGCCTTTCTGTTTGTTCATTGGATGTGTTTATTCTTTTGGGTAGCATCGGCTGCTGAGAACGAGTACGAGAATCCCATTGAGAACGTTCCTGAAAGCAAGAGCTTTATCCGTAAAAAGAAGTGTGAGGCAAGATGATCGTGCCCTTGATATCGCTTCTAATTTTATTATGCTTAGATGTCTCGTTTCAATCACTATTTATTGCTGCCTACCACCTGAATATCAAGCCTCCAAAACTTTCCATGAAAAGCCTCTAACCCTCCACTTCATAGGAAAACATTGGTTGGCTAACTTCGCACTTGCTCAAACAATCATAAAGCATTGCTAGGTGCAGGTGTAGACTAATCCCTGTGCTAACATGGACATTTTTAATATCATCTTATTTATGTTATTTAGTTTAATGCACCTATATACTTCGTAAAAGGCGAAAGTCTTGGTGTTTTGTTCCACTTTTGCTGCCGTAGTTTCGGTTACCGGTGTTATGTTCCATATTGAGCGCTCCTAACATGCTTGGGTTGTTATGGGGACCAACTTGATAATTCGTTTTGAGTGAAGATTCTTGCAGCAAGGCCCAACATTGGTAGTACGTTTGCTAAACAACTTAATAAAAATGCATAGCGAATATCTACCTCGTTAATAATTGATCAACAACCGAGGCTAGCGCTCCTCACTACTAGGAAAAGGCCTGCTAGTGGCGCACCTGTTTTGGCTACTAATGGCGCAATATAGGTGTGCCACTAGCATCACACCTTCAGAATTTTTTACTAATGGTGCACCACAGGTGCGCCATTAGTATCTGGTATACTAATGACGAACCAGGCAGTGCGCCATTAGTATAGTTCATGAAGCGCCATTAGTATGCCTCCCAGGTGCGCCATTAGTATGCCTCCCAGGTGCGCCATTAGTATGCTTCCCAGGGGCGCCATTAGTATGCCTCCCAGGTGCGCCATTAGTATGCCTCCCAGGTGCGCCTTTTGTATGCCTCCTAGGTGCGCCATTAGTATGCCTCCCATGTGCGCCATTAGTATGCCTCCCAAGTTCTCCATTAGTATGCCTCCCAGGTGTGCCATTAGTATAGCTCATGGTGCGCCACAGGTTATACTACCAGCTCCAATAATAATCAATTATTATCCTCACACCAACAAGAAGGTTCAAGATAAAGCCATATTACACCACAATGAAAATATGTTTATAAACGTGCACATACATTGGACGCAAGTTGACAAACAAATTAACCTAGAGGAAGCATAGTTTTGACCATCTTAACAATCATCTAGAACACACAAGTCGCAAAAATATAAGGACTATTGGTTACTATGAGAGACTTCAGATGGTCCAGAACACACAAGTTTGTATCTACATGCACAAAGTGCAAGCTTCAAAACACTCGAAACACCAAATGGTCTACAAGACAATAAGGTCCATGATTACAGGTTGGTTGCTCCATAAACGCTAAAGAGTCATCATGTCCATGTGCATCAATAGGTTGAGTACCTGAAAACATTTTGCACAAATTTGTCAAGAAAGTGGAACATATGCGTATTAAAAATATTTGATCAAAAGATTATCATGATATCATAGTTAACAACATAGTTTATATAAAAGTTATAGTCATCTCACATGCTATTATATAGAACTATGTTCCAGTGCTTGTAAAACTATGCATTGAGCTATTATATAGAGTGATCTTGAACTATGCACTTCCGATATAAATATTATGTAGAGTTGCTTCAGTTTTATCTGTATTTACATGTGAAATGCATAAACTACAACCAACTAGGCAAAAAAAGGGATGAAAAAATTGTGGAAAGATGCCTAGGCTACCGCTATTGGGGTGTTTAATCATTTAGCCTAGACTACTTTCCTCCTGTCAGCACTGAGACCATGAAGCGATGCATCTGGGAACAAAGTATCAAACAGTGATGGGATATGTGTGTAATCTAGCAATGCTTTGACAATCAACGACGCTAGATCAATTGTGCTACAAACCTATGAAGATACAACACGAGGGTTATTCAGAGAAAGAAAGGCAATATCATCACTGAAGCCCTTCAATTATATGATGATGAATCAAGCCAGAAATCTAGGAAGACATGCGGAAGCATGCTCATCAGCAAATATTCAATCCTGCTTAAAAAAGTTACTGGTAATTGTATCAACAAAGTATATAAAAATACTCACAGATTAGTTCATGCAGCTCCAAATTTAAGTGTTTTCCACTCCCATTTTCTCTCCCATCTTTCTTAGCTGTTGTACCTGCAAGGCGACAACCACATTAGCTTGCTACTTAGCTGACTTCAGAATGATGCTCTACTGATTGTTGAAGAGGCGAGAGCACAAATAGGCAATGACTGTAAGAGGCTCCGGTGTGGAATTAGAATAACCATTTAGAGTTTCTTCCTAACACAACTTGGTGATGATTGAATTAAATAACCACGACATGGTAACTAGAAGTACTAACGAGTAAGGTGTTGGTTTTGATATGGCACCAGGACTTACACTCTCAAGGATCACTGCATTAGCATGTGCTTCTTTAGAGCGGATCAACTCTTCAAGATGATCAGGATCCACTGTTTCATCTAGAGGGACCCAGCTATCCTCTAGGCGCTCTTCTGCAACCTGTGAATTTGCACACCGAGAAGGCAAAATATGGCATTGAGAACATAACCACTTTTATATGGTGAAGGATGTCAATGAGACAGGTGCATTCATACTCGAGATCTTGCTGAAATGAACACAAATGACATAACTCGACTTACCTCATCACGTGGCTTTCCTAATGGAGAATTCTCAGGAATAAGTTCAGCAAGCTGAGGAGCAAGCTGAGGAGCAAGCTGAGGAAGATATATGCATGTTTAATCCTGTCAATAAGAATATTGGCGAACAATCAGCAAGCATAAAGAATGAAAACAAGTTAATGCTGGAAAAGAAAAAAGGTATGTTTGGTGTGTGCCCAAATTTAGCCCATGGAAACCCAGCAAAATTCTCTAGACCAAAGTGGTAGCTCAGATTTGGGCCACGCTTGGCCCCAAAAATGAACTGACGGGTAGATAGAACATAACCTAAAATTTTGGCATCAAACCATATATCAGATAAAAAAAATAAGCAGCCATCGTTTGAAAAGGCTGGCAAACTTCTTGTTCTCAAGGGCACCAAAGCAAACAGCCCCGTTCTTTGGCAGATATGTCCTAACTATGCAATTTACTAGACGTGTGAAACAATATTCCACCTTATGTCCTTAAACGGTCTTCCTTTATCATCAACATAAGCTTCATTTATCTTTGTCAGTGTGTCAAGGCCTTCTGCAACCGTCCCAAAGATCTGCAATCAACAGAACAAAGCGATGAACTCACTCAAGCAATCATCAACTTCTCACCCAGACAGAAAGAAGAAAAATGTAAATAAGGTACTACTAACCGTGTGCTTGTCGTCAAGGTAGTCGACATCATCCCTCAAGGTGATGTAGAACTAAAGAAATAAAAAATAGATATCAATAAGTTAGAAGCAGGCAGACCTAGGTCCTAAAAAAACAAACATCAGTAGCGTTGTAATATTGTACCTGTGAGGCATTGCAATTCTCACCAGCACTTGCCATAGCAAAGTACTAGTTTTTGAATGCCTTAATTCTGGACGGATTTCACCATTAAAAAATCGAGATTGATCACCATAAAGGAACCTGGAGAAACAAGATTCAGCTTTCAGACATATCTTTGAGAGGAATAGCCAGCCTAAGTTCAAGTAAATATCGAAAACAAAAGACCAAAGTATAAGGTTCAGAGCTTAGTAAGTAGTAACAAACACATGCACGCACACAAAAACATAAGTTGGGGCGAACACATATATGAGAGTTCTGTAAAACAATGCTCACTTGTACACGGAATCACCACCACTGCCAGTTCGAGTAGGGTCCCCAGATTGTGCCAGGAAATCCTTCTCCACCTTGTGGAACAGACATCCATTGTAATACTTCATTCTGTTTAAGTCAAAGCATAATGTCAGAGAATGAGCACCTCTATGTTGTGATATAAGAACAACATACACATCTATAATCACTGTAATTTGAAATCCTAAATCTACAGCAGGGTGGAAACAAGCCACTAGAGACACGCAAGAGCTGCATCACATTGAGGCACACATGACCTACAGCACAATCCCAGTTCAGTCCTGATAATTTCATAGGAGATTATGCTATGATGACAACAACTCTAAGCTTCAGGGAGCAAATGCTCCAGCGCACCCTAGGATGGCGACTAGAGCTCTGCTTGCTATAAGTGAGGTAAAATCAGACGGCAATCCTCTTATCCCCAATCCGGGGCTGACCTCATAAAAATGTTCACAGCATCACCATGCTGTTGTCTATGCAGGTCACGACATCTGCAACGGGGAACAGCACGAGCACTGGCGGAGCATTTGCAAAAGCTATGGGGGCACACTGGACGAAGCTGCACGCAATCTCGAACCAATCCATGCACTGCGCAACCCTAAATTACAGGCAAAGTACTGGCGAGCCTGCCCGCCCATCGTCTCCGTTAAGGCGAAACCAATCGATTGGAACCCGTGGCCTGGAGGAGCCCTGGGTGTGGGTGCTTACTTGCAGAGCTTGAGGAAGTTCTTGGTGGTGAGGGGGCACAGGTCGGTGTGGAGATCCAGCTCGATGTCGTCCACGCTCATGACGATCAGGACCGACATCTTCGCGCCTCGTCGGCGGCAGGCGAAGGGCGGCGGCGGGTGCGGCACGGGAGGGGGAGGGGGAGGGGAGCGAGGAGGAGGCGGGGGTTCGTGGGAGCTCAGGATTGGAGAGGGGATTCGGGCGCTAGCGGAGCGCCGCCGAGGAGGCGCGGGGGCGCGGGGGCGGCGGCGGCGCAGTACGGGTCGGGGCAGTGGGTAGTGGGAAGTGGGCATCGACGAGCGAGGCGGGATCTCGGTTGGATTTGGGAGAGGAGAGGCGAGGGCAGAGGCAGAGAGGCAGAGAGCAGGCGGGTTAGCAATGGCGCACCCCCGAACGGTGCGTCATTAGAATTTTTTTTAAAGCAATGGCGCATCCCCATGCAGTACGCCATTAGTAATCTTTTTTTTAGATAGCAATGGCGCATCCCAGAGAGGTGCGTCATTAGTAATCTTTCTTTTTTTGGATAGCAATGGCGCACCCCAGAGAGGTGCGCCATTAGTAATATATATTTTTTTGGATAGCAATGGCGCTCGGGGGGAGGGAGGGGTGGGTGGTGCGCTCGATCGATTCCGTTTGGGGGAACCGAGCGAGGAGACAGGGGAGGGTGCGGGGGGTCGTCAGCGGAGGTGGTGTAGGGGAGGGTGCGGGGGGTCGGCGGCGGCGGTGGAGCGGGGGAGGGTGCGGGGGGTCGTCGGCGGCGGTGGAGCGGGGGAGGGTGCGGGGGGTCGTCGGGGCCGGTGGAGCGGGGGAGGGTGCGGGGGGTCGGCGGCGGCGGTGGAGCGGGCCGGGGAGGGTGCGGGAGGTTGTCGGCGATGGTGGAGCGGGGGAGCGTGCGGTGGGTGCTCGGCGGCGGTGGAGCGGGGGAGGGTGCGGGGGGTCGGCGGCGGCGGTGGAGCGGGGGAGGGTGCGGGGGGTCGTCGACGGCGGTGGAGCGGGCCGGGGAGGGTGCGGGGGGTCGTCGGCGGCGGTGGAGTGGGGGAGGGTGCTGGGGTCGGCGGCGGCAGTGGAGCGGGGGAGGGTGCGGGGGGTCATCTGCGGCGGTGGAGCAGTCCGGGGAGGGTGCGGGGGGTCATCTGCGGCGGTGGAGCAGGCCGGGGAGGGTGCGGGGGGTCGTCGGTGGCGGTGGAGCGGGGGAGGGTGCGGTTGGTGGTCGGCGGCGGTGGAGTGGGGGAGGGTGCCGGGGGTCGTCGGCGGCGGTGGAGTGGCGGAGGAGGCACCCGAGACAAGCTTGGAGGAGGTGGAGAGAATGAAAGTGGGGAAAGTGAGTGTGGTAGGTGGCTGTCCAAAATATCTAGCTGGTCCCAGGTTACTAATGGCGCACCACCTACAAATGTGCCATTAGTAACCCTGGTTACTAATGGCGCCCCAGCTGGTGGTGCGCCATTATTAGTTTTGCAAAACAAAAAAAAATATAGTAGTGGCGCACCACCTACAAATGCCTCATTAGTAACCCCGGTTACTAATGGCGCACCAACTCGTGCTGCGCCATTAGTAGTTTTGCAAAAAAAATTATATATATATATAGTAGTGGCGCACTGGGTGAGTGGTGCGCCATTACTAGTTAAACTAGTAATGGCGCACTCTGCCCCGGTGCGCCATTAGTACTTCCGTAAAAAAAATTATAGTAGTGGTGCATCGAGTGTGTGGTGCGCCATTAGTGTCCATCACACTAATGGCACACCTGCACATGGTGCGCCACTGCTATATAATAGTGGCGCACTACTTGTCTGGTGCGCCATTAGTGTCTATATCATCTATAGCCATTTTCCTAGTAGTGCCTCATGATTGTTGGTCCAAACGGGCAAACTGTGGGGCCACCATGGGGCAACACGAGTTTTGATTTGACTCGTAGTGTGACCCATCTGGTAGTGCCCTTAGATAGGGATACACGTACATCCTATTGGGATCTAGCCTATAGGGCAGTCGTGATGGAATTGTGTTAATCTTAGTGAATGTCTTGTCCACTGAGATATCAGTGATACTTCAGGCTATCTCCAGGTTGAGGTTTTCTCACCACTGCAGCTTGTGATAGTTTCTGATGGACTAGTTGGACCAACCGTGCAGGGTTAAGATCTTTCAGAAAGGTGCGCCCACGGTTATATGGCAACATGGAAATTTGGTTAACATCCGATTTTAGAAAATTGAAGTAAACTTAAGTAAAACATGCCAACTATGTGCGTAACCGTGACTGTCTCTTTCGTGAGTCTCTAGTCTGACCGAGGTTATGACTGACATAAGTAGGTGTTCAGGATCACTAATTAATCATTATTTAGCTCATGTCCGTTATACATACACCACTCAATTTCAATTATTTTCCCGTAAGTTACCCAACAAATATGTTTAGTGCTGCTGCAACCTCAACACTTAACCTTACTTAACCAAATAACTTTATTAGTCATGATATCATGGTCGCAAGATTGTTGTGTCCCCATGGCTTAGAGATTACTACAACACCATAGGTCCAGGTACCATAGATCAGAGGCATTCAACACTTCGCAGCTTTAGTGGAAGTTTGACGAAGGCAGCGGGCGCATGTATGTGACATACCCCGATGAGTAGAGGACCTTGGTCGTCTCCTGGGCTAGCGAGACAAACTCAATGCTATTTTATCGTTTATTTTAATCCGTAGTTGGACTCTGTCTTATGCATGATTGAAATAATGTTGTGTGACTTGTAATTTAGCATGTGGCGAGTGTAAGCTAATCCATATACTGATCTCTTCATAAATGTATCTGCAAGGATTTATGTACTTGCAAAATGCTGATATTACCCTCTATCCATGTTAAGGCCTCGTCCCCAAATATGGATAGTGCCGCATATTGGACGTTACAAGTTGGTAATCAACATCATACGACCATATGAGCCTTTGCTTGATCGAACTAGGCCGAGTCAAGCCTAGTGAAAATCTATTTTGAGTCCACTTATATCGGAGAGTATGATTCTTTTTACTCCTCTTCCCTACTCTGGTGAGGTTTATGACTTAGGAATTTTAATTCTACTCCTCTTATTTCTCAAAAGAATTTAGGATGACGCGGGTATTTTGGAATCTATATGATGACGATGTGACGAAGTTCTAACTTGGTGCCTCCTGTATGACTTGATATCTTTTGGGGAGTTGAGCTCCAGGGGATTCTTGGGACATCATTATCACTCAACTTCCATAGTATCTCAGAATGCGGACATCGAAATGCATATATAGTTTCCTTGGTGGCGAATAGTGCCATGACTTTTCCCCAGTACTAGTGCAGATAGCGCGGAAATCTGCCGGGCTTGGTATCATTGTGTTTTCGAAGGTTTGAGGTATATTAATTTGCAGAACTTCGGGGATGTGTGTTGATAGTTGCGGGAAAGGTGTAGCTGAGTACACTTAGTAGCTTCCCAGACCCACAACCTGATAGAATAACCAAGAAAGATTTCTAAAATTCACAGGTGGGAATTCAAGTAGTCACCTAGAAAATTCTTTCGTCGGATATAAGTGGGATATACATTTTTTCCGAGCAATTCTAGCTCAAACTTGACTGTCATCACTAATTTCAAGGAAGCGTTCTTCCTAATTCTAGTTTGAGTGCAAAATGATTGAAAGAAGCGTTCTTACTAATTCTCACTAATTAGGGTTCTTACTAATTTCAAAAATGATTCAGCATATCAGCTTCATCTTGCGTCGGTGATCTAATATTCATGTCCTTCTCCAGGATGGCTCCAGCAACTCGGGAGAATCCAAGTCGTGATGGAGAGTAGGCAGACCCTCCGCTACCACCTCCTCCTACTCAAGAGGCATGACAAGCTTTGATGGCTGCGACCAATGCAAAAACTAAGATGTTGCTTCAAATTATGCAAGAAAGGAACCAAGGCCATCAAGGGAATTTCAACAACCAGCCGCATTTTGCGTTTCTCAATCAATTCCTAGAAAATCAGCCCAAGTTCTTCACCTGTTGTGACCAACCGTTTTATGAAGATGATTGGCTACGTGACATGAGTAAGCATTTCGAGTGCTACAATGTCATGCCTAAGGACTATGTCAGATTTGCTACTTTCCAGCTAAAGGGTCAGATAGCAGAATGGTGGCAGCAGCTCAAGGAATACATAGGTGATCGTTTGATCAGTTGGGATGACTTTTGGCGTGATTTCAGAATTCATCATATTCCTGCAAGCTTTGTTGAGGACATGTGTGAGAAGTTCAGGAGTTTGAAGCAAGGAAGCTCATTTGTTTATCAATATAACATCGACTTCCAGAACCTTGCCCACTATGCCAAGCATGATGCTCCACATGAGAAGAGCAAGATCTATCAATTCAGCAGTGGTTTCAAGGAAGATTTGTAGCTTTCTCTTCCCGTGCAGGACCGTGCTGAGTGCGATCAGTTCTTTAACTTGGCTGACAGGGCTGAGTCAGCTTTTCTCATGATCGAGAATTCAAGAAAGTGATTTAGAGATTCTCATTTGTCTTCATCCTCAGCTCCCATTGTTCCAAAGCAGTAGAAGCTTCGGGTTCCTCCTCCGCCATGTCCTCCTCAACAGTTCAAGCAGAACGGTGGTCGTGGATTTTCCGACCCATCCGACCCAGGTTTCCAGCACAAGTCTAAGTCGCATAAGTCAAGAGCGCCTCCAGCTCATTTTCGTCCGTTGTTAGAGGTGACTTGTCACAAGTGTGGTCAGAAGGGACACTACTCCAAGAAGTGTACCAACCATCGGCCTCTTCCAGCTCCTCCTCCAATCAGCCTCTGAGGTAATGAAAAATCCGAGGGAAGCAAGAGTAAAAAAGCATTGCACGGTCCATTCTAAATACTGGTACTATAAAAGGGACGGCTCATATATTTGTTTTTCCTTTTAATCTGGAAAACAATTCGGAAGATCTACACCGTAATAACTTGGTCCTACCAAATATATGGCTTATAATTTCTGATTAACGTGGCAATTTCTAGGGAGTGCATAATTAGTATAAGTCTAGATTAATTAGGAAAACAAAATGTACTATGTTATTAAACACGTTTTTCTAATCAAGTTACATATATATCTCATTAAAATCGAAGTTACGGTTATTTAGTTATCGAATAAATCGTTTATCAAGGCATTGGGCAATGTTTTATGTAGACAACATTTTAAATGTTATTTTAACATGCATGAGGATGACATGATCAATTTTGAAGCAATTTGGTGAAAATAATGGCATATAATATGATATGGACCATTTGTCTCCATGGCGGAAAGAATTTTGTGCCATAGCGATAAAAACGGAAATTGTGCCACAACAACATTTCGGTTTCGGTAATTGATTAAGAAACCAATGTAAAAGAACAAGTATTTGCGGAAAATGCAAGAATGACAGGGAGTTTCCCCGTAACGGGTGTCCCATGGATCGATGGCATAAAAAAAGAGGAACTAACAATCATTTACAGGGCAAACACGTTGTCCACCACAAAAATGACACGTACATTCGTTCACCGACATCCTCTCCACAGTTATACCTTTCAAGTGTCTATTTGGGGCGGACCAAATCAACGCGTTGTAGATTTTGAAGGGTCATCATAAATGTCATGGAAGTAGTGGCACACACGACGGTCGTCGAGGTTCGGGTCTTGCAGGACTTGGTGTCGGGTAGTCAATCTTGGGCTCTTGGCATATCCATGCGTAGAGGTACACTTGTTGAAGTGGAACTTGACGAATTCGTCGCCGCATAATTGGTCGTCTTGTTCTTGGTGAATTGCGATACGGTCTTCGTCCTGTGGTCGCAGGTGTCGAAGCGTGGCAGCTCCTGGCTGGACGTGGTCGTGGTCGTGGCCATGGTTGATGTGAACGTGGGTGAAGCCATGCCTTTCAGGAGGTGCTCGAAATGAAGATTCCCCCACTCTCCTATTTGTTGGAAACGAGTTGAGGCTAGGTTGGAGGTGTTGTTGGTGCGCGACCGAGGTGGTGAGGCCATGGGAGGCACAACACGTGAGGGGCACGGGCGTACTATGCAGTGGCGAGGCGCTCGGCTGTGAGGCCAATAGCGGAGCAGCGGCAACAATGATGAGGTGGAGTAGGAGGCGCATGAGGAGGCTCAACCTCCTTGTCACTTCTTTCCACGGTGGAGCAAGATGCTAGCTAGGCACGACATGTAGAGGATTAGGTTTAGGCTGTGCAACTCTCAATATTGCTTGGGTGCACTAGGCACGTATATATAGGTACAAGATTGGCCTCTACCTCAACTATACAAGGAACTAGGAGGTGGGCCCAATGACACAAAATACATGCACAAATATATATTCAACACCACCCCGCAATCGAAGCGTCACTAGAGACACAGAAGCTGGAACGAAACTCATCAAAGGTGGAAGTAGGCAGTCCCTTAGTCATCACATCAGTGAACTGTTGTGTTGTTGGAACCTGAAGAACCCGGATGAAACCAAGGGTGACCTGTTCACGCACAAAGTGGATATCAAGCTCGATGGGCTTCGTCCGCCGATGATGAATGCGGTTGGCGGAAAGATACACAACAGAGACATTGTCATAATAGCCTGTGTCCTTGGTTACACCGTGATGCAACTCTTGTAGAAGCTGTCGAAGCGAGGAACACTCAGTAAGTGCGTTAGCCACTGCTCGGTACTCGGCCTCCGTGCTGGAGCACGAAACGGTTGGTTGCCATTTGGACGACCATCAGATAAGTGAAGGACCAAGGTAGACGCAACAGCCTGACATGGAGCGTCGTGTGTCAGGACAGCCGGAGATGCAAAGCTCATCGTAAGAGGGTGGGGAACCAAAGAAAAGATGATGAGGTCCAAAGTTGTCGTGAGTATGGGAAGCACTACTGGAAATTAGTTTTTTGCCGTATGCCATATCTTTGCCGTCAGCTGCCACAAAGCAGACGGCACAGAACTGGCTGATGGCATAGAATGTCTTTGCCATCAGTCACATCTTTGCCGTCAGCTGCAGATGACAAAGAGTTGCACAACAGATGGCAAATATGTAATTGGGGCCCACCTGACCGCGGGGACGTTAGGTCAAACTGGAGTCCCTTCTTTGCCGTCTGCTAGCGGACGACAAAGAGTCCGGAGGCAGGTGGCAAAGAGTCTAGACTCTTTGCCGTCCGCCGGTTGACGGCAAAGAGCTAACTCCGTGTCTAACGGCTCCACCCCGCCCCTCTCTCTCTCACCCACTATGTAACGGATCCACACCCCGCCCCTCTCTCTCTCTCCCACTCCTCTCCCCGACGGCCACCGCCGCCACCACCGTCGCGCCGCCACCCCTGTCGCCCCCGGCGCCGCCGCCCCTGTCGCCCCCGGCGCCGCCCTAGTGCCTCACAGCCCCGCCGCCGCCGCCCCACCGCCCTCGTCGCTGCCCCGGTGCCCCACAGCCCCCTGGAGCAGCTGAGCCACCACCGTCACGCCATCGGCCCTGGCGCCCCCGGCACCGCCTCGCCACCCCCAACATCCCCGGCCCCGCCACCCACGACGCAACAGCCGCCCCACTCGGTGAGCCCCCACCCCCACCCCCCACCCCCCACAAGGGAAAGTTGATTTTTTATTGTTTGGTATTTAGTTTTTTGGAATTAGATTATAACTACAAAGTTGATTTTTTATTGTTGTTGTAGTAGTTGTTCTTGTTATTGTAGTTGTTGTAATTGTTGTTGTTATTGTAGTTGTTGTAGTAGTTGTTGTTGAATTATTGTAGTTTTTATAGTAGTCGGTGTACCGGTTGATGAGCCCTATATTCTTAGCTTTTCATATAAGACCATCTGCCACTAGTTAGTTAGCTTAATAGAAAGAAGAGGAAGAAAAAGGGTAGAAGATAAGAAGGGAAGAAGGGAAGAAGAGAAGAAGAAAAAAGAAGAAGGAAAAGAAGAGAAAAAAAGAATAAGTAGAAGAAGAGGATAAAGAAAAATGGAAATAGAAATAAGAGGAAGAAGAAGAAGAAGAGGAGGAGAAGAGGAGAAGAAAGAGGAAAAATGAAAAGAAGAAGAAGGAGAAGGAGGAGGAGGAGAAGGAGCCCTCCTTCTCCTTCTTATTTTTTATCTTGTTAAGCTAATGATCCTCCAAAATGACATAATAAGCTAAAAACCTTGGTTAGCTCATGAATATTATATTCTTAGCTTGTTTTCCTAAAAAATGACATAATTAGACATAATTAGAATATTTGTGTTGAACGGGTGGATTTACATGTGATAGTTGTCTCGTCGTTGTGAGGTCTGCTGTGCGAAGATCTCCACGTGCGTCGTACGAGCTCCGCCCCTCCATTCGTGGGTGAGTACAAATTTCATCTCCTCCTCGCCCCTTCATTTACTGTGGCTCGATTTCCGGATGAAACTTTCTAGATTTAGGTAATTAAATTAATTTATCAGTATGCGTGACCAGTATGCATCTCCCATTCGAAAGGGCGACATCTATAAATATGCATGTCTTTGCATATTTATAAATGCCATCCTTTCGAATTGTCCAACATTATCCATGGACAGCCCGAGTATGTGTAGATATTGGGTTCGTTTTCCCGTATGTTGTGCTCTGGATCCGATGCGGAATTTCGTCAGTGCCTCCCTGTTGTTCTCCGGATGCACATCCTCTTTGTTTATTGCGGAGACGTGTATCAGGAGAACATCGGGGAGGTGCTGCCAAAATTTTGCATTGGATCTGGAGCAGAGCATGGGAAAACGAACCCAATCTACACATACTCGGGTGGGATTAGGACCTATCTTTACCTATTAGCGTGTAGGTTGCGTTGACGTAATAAAAATGGCGAACCGGATTAACCGATGAATATAAATGCTAAATTATATATAAATATATTTCTTCTGTCTTTAGTAGCTAGGCAAGATGAGTGATCGTGCGTGGATGTATACCGGTCACCCTAGTCAGAAAGAGATGACGAAAGAATGGTTTGTAAAAACAAAGGAATTTGTAAAAGCCGCATTCGCAAATGGCCAGGAAAGAAACTATTGCCCCTGGCCTGGATGCGACAACTATAAAAAGATGACAGAGGCTGTAATGATTAAACACCAGCAGAGGAGGAGTTTTAAGCCGAATTATATGGTGTGGACATTTCATGGTGAGTCTATACAATGCACAAGAGCAGAGGTGGTCCGTCGTCGAACCAACGAGCATGGTACCGGGATCGAAGACATGGTGCAAGACTTTGATGATGCTCGGGATTCGGAAGATGAGATGGAGGAATCCGCAAAGGCCTTTTATGAAATGTTGGAGTCTTCAAAACATCCTCTCCATGAGCACACTGAGCTCTATCAGCTGGATGCAATTGCACAAGTAATGGCTCTGAAGGCTCAGTTCAACTTGGGAAGAAAATGCTATGACGCGATGATGACACTATTTGGATGCTTCCTACCCAAAGGCCATGTCATGCCTACAAACCTGTACCAGTCGGACAAAATACTTCGTGTACTTAAGATGCCCTATGAGAAGATTGATGCATGTGAGAAAGGATGTGTCTGATTTAGGAAGGAGTATGCACACTTGGACTATTGTCCCAATTGCGAGTCTTGGAGGTATCTTGTGGTAGACAACGGTATGGGCGAGAAGACGCAGACCAAAATCGCAGTTAGTGTTCTTCGGTATATGCCAATCGTACCAAGACTTCAACGTCTTTTCATGGTCGAAGAGACAGGACAGCCAGACAGATGACATGGCACAAATTGGGCAAAAGAACCGAACTAGATGCGGATGGGAATAAGATGGTGGTACAGACATCGGATGGGGAAGAGTGGAAACATTTCGTTGGATTGCATCAGTATAAAGCGGCAGATCCAAGGAATCCTCGAGTCTGCATCGCCACGGATGGTTTTAATCCCTTCGGCATGACGGCAACCAAATATAGTTGTTGGCCTGTATTTGTCATTCCACTCAATCTCCCCCCGGACAGATTATGCAAAGAAAGAACATGTTTCTGACGTTGATAATTCCAGGGCCCAATTATCCGGGGAAGAATATGAAATCGTACCTGCAGCCGCTTAAGGATGAATTTGAAGAAGCTTGGGATAATGGGGTCAAGACATACGATGCCGCTAGAAAACAAAACTTCAAAATGCATGTGTGGTACATGTACTCTATGCATGACTTGCCGGCGTATGCACTATTCTCTGGATGGTGTGTGCACGGAAGGTTCCCGTGCCCCCAATGCAAGGCAGCTCTTCAGTTTCATTGGTTGAAGGAGGGTCGGAAGTATTCTTGCTTTGACTTGCATAGACAGTTCCTCGATCATGAACATCAGTTCAGAAAAGACAAGAAGAACTTTACCAAAGGTAAAGTTGTCAATAACTTGGCACCACTAGCGTTGACAGGCCAACAGATCCTGGATCAGTTAAACACCCTTGATCCTGATCCAGAGGGTCCAGGGTATTTCAAGGGGTATAATTCAAAACACGCCTGGACTCACAAGCCATGATTCTGGGATCTGCCTTACTTCAAAGACCTCCTTTTTCCACACAATATCGACATGATGCACACTGAAGAGAATATCGGAGAGGCTATCTTTGGTACATTGTTCGACATAGATGGGAAGACAAAGGATAATACTAAGGCTAGAGTCGATCAAGAGACACTATTTCTAAGGATGAATGGCTAGTACTGGCGGAGCTGAGCTATTTCTGGTGAGTCTTTGGTCTCAAGAGTCATGGTTGGCACATATGGCTAGAGTGGGTAATGCCGGTGATGTTACGTGGCTTCATTCCTCATGATGAATGGCTAGTACTGGCGGAGCTGAGCTATTTCTTCCGTGTTCTTTGTGCGAAAGAATTGTCGCCTCGCGTGGTAGAAGACATGGAGGATTTTAACCGGAGTTGTTGTGCAAGTTAGAGAAGATCTTTCCACCGGGCTTCTTTAATCCAATGCAGCATTTGATTTTACATCTACTGACCGAGGCAAGATTGGGTGGGCCCGTGCAAGATCGTTGGTGCTATGCAACTGCGAGGATGTAGAAGACCCTTTGAGCTAAATGTAAAAATAAGCGTAGAATTGAAGCATCGATGGCTGAGGCATTCATTACTGAGGAGGTGGCAAACTTTGTGACAGCACACTCCGAAGCCAAAAATCATCATTTGCATAATCCGAAGCCTCGGCACAATGATGCAGACCCTAAAAAAGGTGGGTCCAACCTCAACCTATTCAAAGGGAAGCTCGCACGAGCCGGTGCTTCGAAACCAATAACTTTGGATGTCGAAGAATGGCGGAACATTTCGTTGTATATCTTCAACAACCTAACAGAAGTGCGGCCGTACATCGAGTGAGTTCTCGACACATTGTCCTGTAACTTCTAATTCCTTTGAACTGCTCTTATTCCCAGATATTTCAAACAGCCGTTACGCCGCCAAATTCTCGGATGGAGCGGTGATCGAAAATGATTCCATCGAAGAGTATGATCTTCTGTCAAAGACAGGAGGCGGCTATCCCGGTTTCATCTTTTGGTTCAAACAGACGGTAATTATCAATAATGGACCATTTCATTTCTTGGTCTAACTTGCGGCTAATGAAACAATCATTTCGTATTAAACTTGTAGGCTAATTCAGAGTCTTTGGACGCCGAATTGAGACAACTCGCTAATGGTTTTGACTATAAGGTCCGTTCATTTGAGAAATACAACATCAACGGGTATCTCTTTCGTACCTTTGGCAAAGAGCTATCTATGCCCGACCAGAAATCTACAAATTGTGGTGTCTCTGCTATCGACGAAGGTGTTATCGAGTTTTATGGAATAGTTGAAGCAATTTATGAACTTCAATTCAATGGTGGAAAACCCACCGAACGTCGTAGTCTTCAAATGTTAGTGGTTCCAGCCGAAGGAGACTAGAAGGACTCATGAACATATAGGACTAGTCGAAATCAATCCAAACACCCATTTAGATGTTCCCGATGTCTATATTACGGCTCAAAAGACAACCCAAGTTTTCTATCTACCGTGGGCATGCCAAACGGATAAGAATCTGGCAGGTTGGTATGTTGTTTATGAAGTGCCGCCACATGTCATACCACCTCTCCCAAATGAACAGGATTATGAACCTCACATTAACCCAGACACATATGATGGAGAATTCTTCCAAGAAACACGTCTTTCCAAGAAACGTTTCAAGAACCGCCGTGCTTCACCCAAGAACATGGAAGTAGACAGCGACAATGAATCCGACTCCACCCCTGAGCCGGAACCAGAAGACCTGGAACTCGTATAGGTTACTGATGCGGATGACTTGTCAATGCTTCAACAATTAAAGAAAGGCCTTTCACAACTTCACGCCGTTGAACACGACGAGCACGCCATTCATGAAGACATGCGTGATAGTGATGATGATGATGCATTTATTGATGATGATTATTAGTTTGTATGATTCACAACTAAAATTATATATATTTTAATCTTTATTATTCATGTACATACTATTATTCATGTTAGTTATTCAATTTTTTATGTTGTACTAATTTCTTTAATCTTTATCATGGAAGGTCACCAGGTGTTGAAAGATGGTGGGCGCTGGTCCAGAGCGCTCGACGGGTTCTTGCCAGCCACCCCGCACGAGGGGTGGTACTTCCCTTCCACCCCTATCTCTCCGTAGAGCCTTGGCAGACAATTTGTCGACACCACCCGTGGGTTCTTCTTCGTCGGCGGCATTGCCCACTGGGAGAGGTGCTGGCCGGGTAGGGAAGAAGGGGAAGGGTACAGGGAGAGGTGGTGGCCGCGGAAGATCCAGGAGGACTGTTGAGCCGTCCTCGCCACCACCACCAGCTCATTCACCCGAGCATAGGACTACTATGGTTGACCCGTTTGTGGAGGAGGCTACGGGTAATCCGGTCGAGGAGCCAGGTGTTGATGGGCATTCGTCCCATGAGACTCCGGTCCAGGATCAGCCTCGGGTCGAGGAGCATTCAGCCCATGAGACTACGGTTCTGGAGGCTTCACCCGACGTGGAGAGGCCCGGATGGGATACCAGGCCGGATCGGACCGAGTTGCCGGATTGGACTGAGGGTCCGGGTGGCTCAGGGGGCGGGGATGGTGGGGATGGGTTTACGGATAGTGGGGGCGATGTGCAGGTGGACGGGGCCCCCGTGTACAAGCGTGGTAGTACACGTCTCCCGGTCGTGCCGGCTACCCGCGAGCAGAGGCCGGTGATTAAACCTGAAGGAGATAGGTAAGTACATTTACTCTTTTTTTAGCTTTTGCCTTCAAGTTTGTTCAAATATCTAATGCGTTGACCTTATCATACTGCAGGGGATGGGCACACCCTCGTGGAGTCCTCAGGCCAAACTCCGTCCTTGGTGTGCTTTGCCGGACAAATTTCCCGGGGTTTGTCACGTTGCCTGGTGAGGGTCAGGTTCCTACACTAGGATTTTCCTGGGAGCACTACCAGGCTCGGCCGCAGGCTCGGCCGTAGGCTATTCGAGACTACTACGCCACGCGTGGTATCAAGAAGCAGAAGAAGGATTGCCGCGGAATGTTTCTGAAGAAGGAGCAACACATGAAGGTAATTACCTATTCTTAAGTCCTTGTACGTAGTTTTCTTGATTTCATTCATAGGCGTAGCTCTCAAAATTCTTTCTAATAACTTACAGGTGCCCCCGAGATGGTGTGCGGATAAGACGGATTGTTGGGAGGCGTTGGTTGATGAGTGGTGCATAGGCAGCTGACGAGCCGTCCACGAGAATGCGAAGGATCGGCGTAGCCAAATGGTTGGTGTGCCACACCATCAATGCAGCACCAACTTACTTCAGTTCGGATTAAACTGGGTATGTGATTTGCTTCATGATTCATGCAATGCATTCTTCATGCTAATATTTTGTTCGTCTCTTTTAGATGCCACACTTGTACGACCTTTATGGCACGGCCAATAGTGCCTCGTACAAGAAGGCGAAGGCATTCTCTGAGTCTGACCTGGATGATCCAAATAACTTCACCAACATATCATCCCACCACAAGCTCGTGACATACATGGGCACGGGGAAGGCTACGAAAGGGGATGACTTTAACCCTAGCCAGGAACCTTTGGATCCAGAGCTGGTGATGATATCTGGTGGCGGGAGGCCCCATGGCTCGATAGACATTGGAGATGGGATAATACGTTGTCCACTCACTCTCCCGGAGATCAAGGCACGCCAGTCGAGCAGCTGTCCTGAGGTAACGCGTCGTCCACGGCCAGTCGATCTTGCCAACGACGTTAGTTGTACGGACTAAGAAAACTTTCATCCATTTCATTATGTGTGTCACCATAGATCATTACTATGGTAACGAGGAATGGTGTTTCAGGCTGCTCTTCAGAAAGAGAGAGCGGCAAACCAGGCTGCTCTTGAGAAAGAGAGATTCGCAAGCCAGGCTGCTCTTCAGGCTGCTCTTGATGAGAGGCACCAGACCATGGCACGATTGATTGAGGAGGAGAGACCCGGAATGAGGCAGGTCAACGGGCCCTGTACGAGCTTTTTGTGGTAAGTTTTTTTTCACATTAGCCAAATCATGTGTGTAATGTCTGTTTCATTACTAACTAATACGACCCACTCTTCAGGGTCTGTGCGAGAAGAGCGGTCAAGTCCCTCCGACGATGCCCGTCTTCTCTTCGATTGGCACGGTGAGTTTCATTATAAACTAGTATTAATAATTGAGTGTCATCATGCTAACTGAGACATTGCAAAATATCTTTTCTGCAGAATAACTGCCGAGCGGCATCGCACGACCCTTCTCTAGGTGTTTCTCCTCCTTGATGACCACTACGGTAAGTTTCTCGTCTCCTCTTTCATATTCTCCTTGCCTCAATTTCGCCAACAATGACATAATTAGCCCATTTAGCTCCAAAATGCCATAATAACCTCAAAATGGCATAAGAACCTTGGTTAGCTCATTAATATTATATACTTCGCTTGTTTTCCTCTAAGAAGAGGAGAAATGAAAAGGAACAACAAAAAGAAGAAGAGAAATATAAGAGAAGGAGAAGGAGAAGACGGAGGAGCGGAAGAAGAAGAGAAGAAGGAGAAGGAGGAGGAGGAGGAGGAGGAGAAGGAGGAGAAGGCCAAGGACCTTCTAGTCCTTCTCCTCCTCCTCGTCCTTGTCCTCCACCTCCTCCTTCTCCTCCTTCTTCTTTATTTCTTCTTCTTCTCCTCCTCCTCCTCTGTCTTCTCCTCTTTCCTATTCTCCTTGTCTTCATTTCCCCAACAATGACATAATTAGCCCATTTAGCTCCAAAAAGACATTATAAGCTCAAAATGGCATAAGAACCTTTGTTAGCTCATTAATATTATATACTTAGCTTGTTTTCCTCTGTAATGACATAATTAGCCCATTTAGCTCCAAAAAGACATAGTTAGCTAATTTAGCTCCAAGAAGAGGAGAAGAGGAGAAATGAAAAGGAAGAACAAAAAGAAGAAGAGAAAGAGAAGAGAAGGAGAATTAGAAGAAGGTGGAGGAGAAGAAGAAGAGAAGAAGGAGAAGGAGGAGGAGGAGGAGGAGGAGAAGGAGGAGAAGGCCAAGGACCTTCTAGTCCTTCTCATCCTCCTCCTCCTTCTCCTCCTTCTTCTTTATTTCTTCTTCTTCTCCTCCTCCTCTTCTTTCTTCTCCTCTTTCATATTCTCCTTGCCTTAATTTCCCAAACAATGACATAATTAGCCCATTTACCTCCAAAAAGACATTATAAGCTCAAAATGGCATAAGAACCTTGGTTAGCTCATTAATACTATATACTTAGCTTGTTTTCCTCTATAAAGATATAATTAGCCCATTTAGCTCCAAAAAGACATAGTTAGCTAATTTAGCTCCAAGAAGAGGAGAAGAGGACAAATGAAAAGGAAGAACAAAAAGAAGAAGAAAAAGAGAAGAGAAGGAGAAGGAGAAGAAGGAGGAGGTGAAGAAGAAGAAAAGAAGGAGAAGGAGGAGGAGGAGGAGAAGGAGGAGAAGGCCAAGGACCCTCTAGTCCTTCTCATCCTCCTCCTCCTTCTCCCCCTTCTTGTTTATTTCTTATTTTTCTTCTCCTCCTCCTCTTTCTTCTCCTCTTTCATATTCTCCTTGCCTTAATTCCCCAACAATGACATAATTAGCCCATTTAGCTCCAAAAAGACATTATAAGCTGAAAATGGCATAAGAACCTTGGTTAGCTCATTAATATTATATACTTAGATTGTTTTCCTCTATAATAACATAATGAGCCCATTTAGCTCCAAAAAGACATAGTTAGCTAATTTAGCTCCAAGAAGAGGAGAAATGAAAAGGAAGGACAAAAAGAAGAAGAGAAAGAGAAGAGAAGGAGAAGGAGAAGAAGGAGGAGGAGGAGAAGGCCAAGGACCTTCTAGTCCTTCTCGTCCTCCTTCTCCTCATTCTTCTTTATTTCTTCTTCTTCTCCTCCTCCTCCTCTTTCTTCTCCTCTTTCATATTCTCCTTGCCTTAATTTCCCCAACAATGACATAATTAGCCCATTTAGCTCCAAAAAGACATTATAAGCTCAAAATGGCATAAGAACCTTGGTTAGCTCATTAATATTATATAGTTAGCTTGTTTTCCTCTGTAATGACATAATTAGCCATTTAGCTCAAAAAAGACATAGTTAGATAATTTAGCTCCAAGAAGAGGAGAAATGAAAAGAAGGAAGAAAAAGAAGAAGAAGAGAAGAAGAAGAGAAGGAGAAGGAGAAGAAGAAGAAGGAGGAGGAGAAGAAGAGAAGAAGAAGGAGAAGGAGGAGAAGAAGGAGAAGGAGCCCTCCTTCTTCTCCTTCTTCTTCTCTCCTCCTTCTTCTCCTCCTTCTTATCCTTCTTCTTCTCTTCTTCATTTTTCTTCTTCTCGTCCTCTTTCTCCTTCTCCTTCCCCTCCTCCTCCTCCTCCTCCTCCTCCTTCTTGGTATTCTTCTCCTTGTTCTCTTCTTGCTTCTTCTCTTTCTTCTTCAATTTAGCTTATTTGTCATATATATGTTGTTGTTGTTCTTTTTCTGACTTTCTTATTCCCATTTTGCTGATTGGATGTACTACATGCATGGAAGTTGGCATTGATGGAGTGCTTTTGTTCTAGTTTTCATTTGAGTTGATGAACAATGTGGAAATATATGTATATGTATATATGGATGAACAGTATATGTGGAACTATATGTATATGTATATATATGGATGAAACTTTGTGCTATGAATATGTGTTGTGACCTATATATGTGCTATGAATTATATGTGCTATGTATATGTATATGTGTTGTGACCTATATATGTGCTATGTATATGTATATGTGCTGTGAAATAAACAAAAAAACAAAACTATGACAATATGGGCTCTTTGCCGTCTACTTCCTTGGGGGGAAGACGACAAAGAAGAGGGCACAGAGGAGGGGGGAGGAGGGGTAGGCAGATGGCAAAGAGTGGAGGGGGGGGGAGGTGGAGGCAGACGACAAAGAGTGGAGGGGGAGGAGGTGGAGGCAGACAACAAAGAGTGGAGGGGGGGAGGAGGTGGAGGCAGACGGCAAAGAAGAGGGAGTGGCAGACGGCAAAGCCTTCGTTAGCCCCTAACGGAGGCAACGCCTGTCGGCTGCCGTCACGACCTCTTTGCCGACTGCTCTTATGAAAAGCTGACGACAATGCTCTTTGCCTTCCGCTTCGGTGAGGCTGACGGCAAAGAAGCTACAATGCCGTCGTAGGCTGACGCAGAATTTTTGCCGACGGGAGTTTTCTTTGCCGTCTGTGTATTACTCTTTGCCGTCGGTGGATTACTCTTTGCTGTCTGTGATGGCGGATGGCAAAGAAGCTAATTCCTGTAGTGAAGGCTGTATGTTAAGGAGAAGGGACGCGGTGGTGAGGGCGTCAGTCCAGAATCACGGCGGCACATTGGCCTGAAAGAGAAGCATACAAACGCAATCGTTGAGGGTTCGTAGGACACATTCTGCCCGACCGTTATGTTGCGATGTATAGGGGAAAATGAGATAAAATATCGTGCGATGTGTGGTGAGGAGAGTACGAACAGCCAGGTTGTCAAACTCCTTCCCATTGTCTGTTTGGAATAGAAGGATGGGACGCCCAAACTTCGTAGAAACATAGGAGTAAAAAGCAGCAAGGGTGGTGATGTCACCGGACTTGCGCCGCAACGGGAAGGTCCATACATAGTGCAAAAAATCATCAAGGATGACGAGATATTAAGAAAAGCCCGTATTACTTGCAACAGGAGATGTCCACACATCACTATGAATTATCTCAAACGGATATGAGGCAGCATGAGAAGAAGCACGAAAGGGGAGACGAGTATGTTTTCCAAGGAGATAGGGGTGACAGGAGTGATTCTCGTTCTTATTACATGTGGAAAAAAAACTACGAAGAATATGACGAAGGGTGGCTGGGTTGGGATGACCCAAGCGAGCATGCCAAAGGTCTACAACGATGGCGAGTGCAACAGGGGCGGTGGAGCTGGTGGAGGCAGTGGAGCTGACCGGGTAGAGGTCTTCAGGGCTGTCACATCGGTGAAGCACCATCCGGGTAGGGACGCTTAACACAAAAACCAAACTCGTCAAATTCAACAGAAACGGGATTTTGACGTGTAAAGTAGCAAATGGAAACAAGATTTTTCATAAGGTCAGGGGAGACTAAGATATTGGATAAAGAAAGTGGGATGGAGGAGGAGGGAAAAGAAGCATGTCCCATATGAGTAATGGGAAGAGAGGAACCGTCACCGACGGTGAAGCGTGTAGAAGTGTTCACGAGATAGGAGGTGTGGAGGGTACCGGAATGAGCAGCCATGTAGGTCGTAGCGCCGATATCCATGCAATAGTCACCGCCGCCATTGTAGCTTGTCGGTGTAGGGGCGGAGTGCAGTGCCGCGAGCAGAGACGGCTCCTAGGGGTCGGGGCAAGCCCGCCTAACTGTGTTGTCTGCCTGCCCAACTGCGCTGGCTGGGGCACGGCGTAGAAAGCATGATGCGACGGGGGCCAGGGGCCAAAGAGACCGGGAGCAGGAGCACAGGGAACCGATATGGAGTAAGTGTGCACGACGTCGGTCCACGGATTCTGCCCGGCGTACCATAGGGCTGGCTGCTGATGTGGAGGGCGAGCGATTCCACCCGGAGCGCCGTTCGGCTGCTGCTGCTGAAACCCACCGCGCCAACCACCATGATCGCGACAGTTTATAGATGGGGCCGGCTACGGTGGCTGAAAGGCAACTAGATGCAGGAAGGACGACTGCGGGGGAGCTGGTCCACCGAGAGTGGCGGTGGTGAGAGCTGTGTGGGTGGCCCGGATCCGCGACATCTTCAGGTTGTATTCCTCAAGTTTGAGGTACGCCACTACATTGTCGAAGGTAGGCTTCGGGATAAGAGTTAAGTTGGAGGCGGCGATCCCGAAATCGTCGTTGAAGCCGGCAGTGAGAGTGTTGATGAGGAGCTCGCCGCTGATCGTCTCGGCAAGATCGCGGAGCTCATTAGCAAGCTTTTTGAGGCGCATGCAGAAATCATCATTGGATGAATCAAGCTGCTGGCACCCATAAAACTTGCCGTGGAGGAGGCCTTGCGCTGGAGCTTGTTGCAGGTGAAGAGGACGTTGAGCTTGGTCCAGACGGTGTAGGCGTCGTCCTCATCACACACCACTATGTGAAAAATATCTTTGGACATGGTGATGTAAAACCAGCGGATGATGGTGGTGTCATGGTTCATCCAGTCCTCGTCGTTCACCATGAGAGCCGAGTCCATGGTGCCATTGATGTGGCCGTGGACAAAGTACTTGCGGAACACCTAGGAGAAGTAACTCTTCCAGGCGGAGTAGGAGCCGGTGGACTGGTCAAGAAGATCCGAGACGCGGTCGAAGTTGTTGAGATCACGAACAAGGCTCACATCCGGGCCGACAAGCGGATTGCTGCCAGAGGAGATCAATCAGCGCGGAGAGGCCATAGCAGCGTCTGGGGATGACGGGGTGTGGTGGCTGAAAGCGGTGTAGTGGGGAGATGGCGGCGTCGACGCAGAGAATAGCGGCGGCGGCGGTTGTGGCAGCAGGGAGAGGCGGCGGCGGCGGTGCCGAGGAAGGGCATAATGGCGACGACGGTGGCGGCGCAAGAGAGGGTGCAGCGGCGGTGGTTGTGCACGAGATGACGCGGCGGTGGCGGCGGCTACCTCAGGATCGTGGAGGAAACTGATACCATGTAGAGGATTAGGTTTTAGGCTGTGGAACTCTCAATATTGATTGGATGCACTAGGCACGTATATATAGGTACAAGATAGGACTTTACCTCAACTATCCAAGAAACTAGGAGATGGGCTCATTGACACATTATACATGCGCAAATATGTATTCAAGCCAGCAGCAACTGAAGCATGGGAGCTCCCGCGCGAAGGATGCGGCAGAACGGGTCAGAAGCCTGCAGTGCCGTACGACAACAATAGAGGTGGGCAGTTAAGCTTCACAGCGAGGAAGCCATGGCTGGCGTCGGGAAAGAGGTGAAGGCCTCCAGAACCTCGAAACACAGGAATACATGGGTCGTTGGCCATGGACGCGAGGTGAGGTAGGGGCTGTTCGTCGTCTCGCCATGGCCACGGTCGCAGGAGTCCAAGGAGGGTAATCAGGGGAGCGAGGTAGGAAGAGAAGGAAGAAGAGAGCGAGGACGGGCGCACGGCCATGGCAGGAAGGCCAGGCAAAACGAGGCAAGGTAAGGCACACCGGCCAGGGGAAGGAGAAGGAGGCACGCTTGCAATCGAGCAGCATGCGACCGTGGGGAATGGGCGCGATGCGCTCTTCCTCTGTGTGTGACACTGCTCGGGAGTGATATGGGGGATCGAGCATATGCTTTCCGCTAGTGCTAAATTTCTCATCGAAATGCCTTCTTTTTCACGCGGCAGCGCGCCCCCTCGAGCAGGCATCGCAAAATGAGGTGCGGCGCTGTCGTTCCATTAGACCCTGTAAATCTTAAACATCCACATTGAACACACACAACTTTAATTTTTTAAAGATAAAAAAAACAATAATAAATCAACAATAAAAATGCCAAATCATTGTTTACATAGTTCAAGTTGAAACGACACGAACGAAAATGATTAACTTCAAAGATAAAGTAGATAAACTAGATAGTTAAACTAAAACTAGATAAACTACTCCTCCTCACCGCTTTCCTCGGTGGTGTAGTCCGACGTGAGGAAGGCGTCATCCCAATGATCATCATTATCGCTCCATGTCGACGCATCCCTCAGCTCACACTACGCTAGTGCTGCAGCCTTCCGCTCACGCCTTTCTGCCCGCTCCGCGGCTTGCACCGTCCTCTACCGCGCCTATAACCCAGTCTCGACGATGACGTCATGCCAAAAGCATTGGCGCCATGCATCCATGGCCTACTCGTCTGTCTTAGTGATGAGGAGGTGGCGATCCTGTCTCGCCTAGATGCGGCGGTCCTTTGTAGTGATTACTAGCACGGGAGGCACACGGCCAGAAAATTCATCTACGAGCGTGGCCTGGAGAGCCGCCACGCCGCCGTCTTGGACGCGCGGGCGGCCTCCTCGGTGGTATCAAAAGTGTCGAGCCTGAGGCGAATGTTCCCGTAGGATATCAACACGTAGAACACGTCGGAGGGGCGGGCGTGAAAGCCGGAGCTGCTCCAGGGGGCGACAACATCATGGCGGCAAGGAAGGGAGAGAAGGGGGCGAGGGAGAATGGTGTTGACGACGAGGAAGAAGGGCGCGGGGGTCGGCTGTGGCACAATGAAGGCGAGAAAAAAGGCGACGGAGATGGCAGTTTGTAGGCGCCCGCGCGGTTTATAAAGGGCGCACTGTACGGCGCGCGTGAAAACTACCGCGCACGGTGCCACTTTTTTGCGTGCACGCAATTTTGTTTAGTGCATGTGTTTTCCCGCGTCTGCTAGAGCCGCCAAACACCTCCCTCCCCCATGAAAAGTGTGTTTTCCCGTGCGCGCAATAATTACAAGGCCTATTGGAGATGCTCTTAGAGATGGTTAGGTGGGCCTTTGGTTTGCGGATGTTGGCTGGGCTTCCTCTCTCCTTCCCTTCTCAATCCTTTTCTACTTTTCAAGAATTGCAAAGAAAGAAAAAGATAGAAAAGAAAGGATGTGAGGAGAACTTTAGGGATGGGGTCAATTTTCATGGACTCATAAAAATGAGCTTCACCGAAGAAAAATAGAAGTGGACGTGAGTGTGAAGTTGAACGCGAAAACATTTGAATTAGATTCAAATGGGGTTGAGTAGGAAACGTGTATTTGGAAGGTCCAACAAATGTTGAGATTTAGGTGGAGCTTGGGGAAAAGATAAACCAATTAAGGGAAAAGTTTGGGATCCAAACATAAAGTCGAAAAGTGTGGGATTTATTTTTAAGCGTGTCAAGGCTAATTCCAAATCAATAGAATATTGTATTATAACTCCCTACAATATTGGGAGGATATGTTATGAAGAGATATCAACATATGAATTCCACAATTTCAATAGATCACAGGACTATGCACTTTATTTATTTGAGTTGCAAAAATTAGTGACATGATGGTATGATGAAATGACACAATGGAAAAATAACGTAGAGCGAACGATATAATAATGGTAAGAATTGGTCCCGGACTATTACAAGGACACTAGTCTAGGAACTGACGAGTTCGATGTCCCTGAAAATAATCAAAGCCATATAGCCTTTCAAAAGAGACTCCTCATAACGAGTTCGATGTCCCTGAAAATAATCAAAGCCGTATAGCCTTTTAAAGCCGATCATAACATGCTCAACCATAAATAGGTGGAGGTCCTCGCGGGCGAGAAAGATATGAAGGTTAGATTCGAGAGTGAGCCCATATTTTATCCTTGAAGATGTCTGCTCCCGTCGTTCGAGGATGAAATAACCAAGGATTTGTGCAATAACCATGGTTATGCCGGTCAGACCGACTTCCCTCCTAGGGGACGAGACATGCCGTTAGGACGGCCTCGTGACCATGTTGTCAACCCTCGACACAAGAATAGAAATACCCTCCCACCGTTTGGTTTGCGAGGAAGGCTAGACGCTCCACCATGAACCATACATAGATCAAGGGACCAGACACCTATGGGAGAAGTGGGATACCAAGCCTGGATGCACAAGTCCCATAGAGCTCGGGAAGCTCAGCATGCTCGGGTAGATCCATACATCCAGAAATCTGTAGACCAGGTCATAGGAGCCACACACCCGATGTGCTTCATAGACAAGGTCATGCAACTCTAGTTCCAATAAGACCTATCAACATCAAACAATATGATGGGACCAGTGAGCTGGTAGTGTGGATTGAAGATTTCCTTCTCCACATACTCTTGTCCAAAGAAGATGACCTCCATTGCCATCAAATACTATACACTAAAACTCAAAGGACCAGTTAGGCATTGCCTTAATAGCTTGCCCAGTAAATACAGCGGAAGTTGGGAGGAACTTGAGTAAGCCTTTCGAGCTAACTTCCAAGGCATCTATGTGCGGCCTCCGGATGCCTACAACTTGATCCACATCAGGCAACAACCCGGTAAATCAACTCAGAAATTCCGGAATCGGTTATTCACCAAAAATAATCAGATAATTGACTGCCTCCATATCGAGGCGCTAGCCTCCTTTAGAAATAGTGTTCAGGATGAATGAGTGGATGTGGGATTACTAGAAGGGATGTCTAGAGGGGGTGTGAATTGAATACTTGACAAATGAAAGCCTAGTATTTTCCCAATTTTAATTGTTAACCAATTTAGCGTTTATAACAAGTCATACATACCCTAGACATGCAAGTATACGAGTATAGCAGCGGAAAATAAGGACATGCACATGCAAAGTAAGGAGTAGAGTTTAGGAATATACAACGCAAAGATTGACACGGTGATTTTTGGCGTGGTTCCGATAGGTAGTGCTATAGTACGTCCATGTTTATGGAGACTTCAACCCACAAAGGGTAATAGCCTGAGGCCATGGAGGGCTCAACCAACGAAGGGTCCATGGAGAAGCAACCTTGTCTATTCCATCATTGCTTACGTCCACGAAGGACTAGCCTCACTCGGGTAGATCTTCACAAAGTAGGCGATCTGCTTGCCCTTTGGAACTTCTTGGTTCAACTCCACAACATGAAGTAGGAGGCTCCCAAGTGACACCTAATAAATCTAGATGACACAAGTGTCCGAAAGTTAATAGATGCGGTAGTACGATGAACTCCTTGCTCTTGTGATTCAGAAGATAGTCTCCTCAACACTCAATCACTCTATCATAGATTTAGCTTGGGTAGAAGAGATTGATTTGGTGGAATGGAATTTGGGGAGGCTAGAAATCAAGATTCAAATGGTAGGATTGGAATATCTTGATCTCACCACACGAGTAAGTGGATTCCTCTCAGAAAAATAGATATGGTAAGTGTATGTGCGTTCTAAGTGCTTCCTCTATGAATGAGAGGTGGTGGAGGGGTAGATATAGGCATCTCCAAAAATCCAACCGTTTCAACATTATTTCCCAACTCGATGAAAGCAAAGTGAAACTCGGTGGCACCGACTAGTGCAAAACATGGCAACTTTTGTTTTTTCGACGAGACCAACATAAAATTCTTGGTGGTACCTGTATGGGTGTCCTAGGCAAGTTACCAAATATCGGTGAGACCGATTTCCAAAACTCAGAAATTCCGATTTTTGAAAATGACTAACGAGAAAGTTGGTCATAGATTTTGGTTGCACCGGATGGAATATTGGTGTTACTAAGAAGTTATGGTTTGGCATGGGCTCTGTGTGGTCGAGAAGTCGTTAAGGCCGAATGAAAAAAATGGTGGCATCGAATTTTGGACTTTGTGGATTTTGAAAGAATATTTGTGGGATAATTTCATGAGATTTTTTGGTGGCTCTATCTAAACATGTGAGCAACCAGAACGTCATAGTCACCTTATCCCCTTTTAATAGTATAGGCTTTCCTATGGACTCAAGTGTGATTTCTCACAAAATATAAAATGTAGAGTCTTGATGCTTGACGCTTGGAGCTTGGCCAATCCTATTCCTTTCCTTCCTTCAAGCTTCTCCTCACAATCCTTAGTCAATCCTCTCTATGGACTATATTGGAAATATACTAGTTAAAAGTATTAGTCCAAGAGACAATGTATGTTGTCATGAATTATCAAAACCACCAAGGAATCATATGTGCTTTCAATGGCTTGATAGCTAGGTCAAGGTAAATCGAAGTCAATAGCGGCCCTCACCTCCCTCATGATCAAGTTCTACGTAGGGGAGGGTAGATAGTTGGCCTAAAGTGGCAGTCATGGGGCCGATCCCGACACCTCCAAAGTGCAAGATGAGAATGGAAAACTTCGATGCAACAAGAACAATAAATGTCCCCACAAAGGGAGAAAATGAGGATGAAACTCCTATGATACACAATAGAGGCCAAATACAATTCCCTCCCGAAGTCAACGATATGAACATGATATAAGTTACTCAAATCCCTAAAAAGAAAAGGAAGTCAGCGCTTCTGGATGACATCATACAATCCAACCTTTGAATATATCTAGACATTAGAATATGCCAGCTTTGAAAGATACAAAAATGATACAAGCTCCCCCTAAATGTGTGCAATCCCTTTTAAGAGATGTTTTCTTTGGACTACATGGGCACACACATTGTAGAACGGACAAGACAAATCATGTGTATCTTGGCTATGTGCATCAAACATATGTGAATGAAAGCTTTGCATGGTCAAGCCTCATTCTTGCAAACAATATGTGCAAGAGACAAGAGATCATCCTCAACAAGGATATGATGCATATACTTACCTTGAAGTTGTTCAACATCTTAGTAGTAGGAGTACACTGTAAATATGCAAAGAGATTCAATAGTACCAACACATGAAATACATATTGAAAGTAGGATTTGATGATAGATATGTCTCGAGGAATATTTTGAACTTTCTCCCCTAAGAATGGATATCTAGGATTTCCTATCCCGCTAAATCATTGCATGTAGATATTGTGAGTAGGTAGCGTGAGACAAGTTTAATCCAAAGTAGTTCGTAGATAACTCTCCTTAGGGTAAGAATAACCTTAGATAACTCTTCGATATCTCTGCCCTTAAGGATTTCTCTTCCTTTGATATTTCTCCCTCTTAATGATATTCATCCCCCTGAATATATTTCTTCCCCTAGAAATGATATTCTCCCCATGGAAGCTTAGAAGATTTGATATATTTCCCCCCCTCTATAATTAATTTCCAAAAAGGTCAGAGGGTTAGGGATCCTTGAGAGTATGGGATCCTGGATTTTTCTTACTTTGATAAGGGATCCTTGATTATTCTCCCCCTTGAGTATCGATAAGGGTTCCTTGAAATTTCTCCCTCTTGAGTATAGATAAGGGTTCCTTGACACTTCTCCCCCTTTCAATTTGGGATCCTAGATATATCTCCCCCTTTGATGTTATTAGAACTTTGTCGAAAGAAACCCACGGTAGAATAAAACCAGTAAAATAACTGAGAGCTCAGGTAGCATCAAAATTTGGAGTCTCCGATGCAAAGTCGTTTGGTAGAACTCACAATTAATATGATCCTCTGGGAGATATTGGTATAACCGATTTTTCCAACTTGGAGAGACTGGGGTGCAAATAGAAACATAGCTACTTGAAAATATGGGACCAATTCTAAACTGTCGTATATCCTACCTTGCTATTTTGTAAAAACAAATTCTTAGATATTTTGGCTAAAGATGTGAGAAAGTATTCAAATGATTTTCCAATAGATTTGCAAGGAATTTTCCACAGCTAGACGAGAATTTAATGGTCCCAAGAAAGCAAGCAATGAGAAGATGAACCATACAAGAAACTTTATCTACATGTTGGTTGGCGACTAGGTCACCTATATTAGAGTCTATTGACTTGAGGAGCCAAGCAAGAATGCATGATCATAGGTCATACTCATTGTTAAGCTCAAAATGGGGTTCCCATTTTTTGTTAAGCAGTTTAATGTCTTCATAGAACTTGAGTTGCTTTATGTTATGACTTGGTGTACAGATTTATCAAGTATATGAGTACATAGCTTCGAATGGTGTTGATGATGTGTCATGTAGGTCAACTTCTTTGTGCATGATCAATTTTGATGAAGATCATGTTGAGTTGGGAGCCATCCTTTTCGTTTTGATGCAATTTTTACCTACATTGGTTAGTCATGTAAGGAAGAACATAATATATCCAAATGATAAGAGTGAACTTATTCATCGAACAATCGTCAAGGATATGACTTTGCTGTCTTCTTCCTTCATCTCCTAAGAAGGGGTGGTTGATACTTGGCCATGACAAGGCTGGTTTTGATGTGAGTTGACGGCAATCTTCTGAAGTGTTGTTCTTCCAAGTACCTCCAAAAGGTTAGATGAAATACAAGGGAGCATAGTTTTCCAAGATATAAGATCGTGTCTTATTGATAGAATAATGGAATAATCAAGTAAGCTCATGCCCTTGCATGCATCCGAGTGATTCTAGCTCATGTTTGAAGCATCAATGTTGTTCAACTCACACCTCAAGTGACAAAACACTTTCTCATAAAGTGGCTTGGTAAAGATATCGACCAATTGTTTTTCATTATGAACATTCTCGAGGTTGACATCCCCTTTGGCAACATGATCACGAATAAAATGATGTCGAACTTGAATATGTTTAGTTCGAGAATGTTGCACAATTTTACGGGCAATTTTTATAGCACTTTCAGTGTCACACAACAATGGAACATGTATCACATGAATGCCATAATCCTTAATAGTCTATGTCATCCACAATAATTGCGCACAACATGATCCAGTTGCAATGTATTCCGCTTTGGTGGTAGATAGGGATAACGAATTTACTTCCTTGGATGACCAAGGCACAAGAGATCTCCCAACAAATTGAAATATAACCGATTTGGATTTTTTATAAACCCTATCTCCGACATAGTCCGAGTCGTAATAGCGAACAAGATTAAAAGAAGATCCCTTTGGATACCACATGCCAAAGTTTGATGTATATATCAAGTATCTCACAATTCTTTTCACAACCTTTAGACGACACTCCTTAGGTGGCGCTTGATATCGGGAACACATGCAAACAGTCAACGTGATATCAGGACGGGAGGCACATGGAAATAGCAATGAACTCAACATTGATCGATAAACCTTTTGTTCAAACGGGTTGTCCTCATTGGTGAGATCAACATGTCCACTAGTTGGCATGTGAGTTTTAATATCTTTGCACTCTCGTTTGTTTTATTAAGTCCTTGGTGTACTTGGTTTGAGCTTGTTTGTTTGATTTGCAAACCAAGGAAGAATTTCAGCTCACACATCATTGACATCTCATACTTCTCGGACATCAACCTTTCAAATTTCTGACTAAAATGTGGCACTACTAGAAAAAGGCTTATCCCCAATATCACTAGTGGCGCACCATGATGGTGGTGCACCACTGCTATATAGTAGAGGCGCACCAGAATCAGGTGCACCATTGCTATGTTTTTACTAATGGCGCACCACATGAGCAGTGCGCCATTGCTATTTTTTGGTCCATCCCCCCCACCACACATAGCAATGGCGCACCACACCTGGATACGCCACTGCTATGCTACATAGTAGTGGCGCACCTAGGTTTGGTGCGCCATTACTAAAGTCACACACACACAAACACACACACACACCCCAAGTGGATCGCCTTTTAGGTTTTTTAAAAAAATAAAAGAAATGATAAAAGATTCAAAAAAAATTCAAAAAATAGATGCCCACATGTTATGTGTTCTAGTTGTTAGGAAATTAACAAACATGAATTTTGATTTTTTTTCCAAAAGGCCGTCGTGTTTCGGTAAAATGGCCGTAACTTTTGCATACGACCTCCGATGAAAAAGTTTTTTATATGAAAAATCATCTAATCAACAAGTTACATCCGAATTCAGAAAATTCTCAAAAACCTAACAAAAAAAATTTAATAGAAGAACCCCGTTCAAGATTTTTAGAATCCTCAAAAACCTAACAGAAAAAAGTTATGATGCTTTTGATATCTGGAGGAACAAAAATTTGAAAAAATTAAAAAATAGCAATGGTGCATCAGTCAATAGTGCGCCACTACTATTTTCCCGCCTTCACAATTCAAAAAAATAGCAATGACGGACCACTGCAAGGTGCACCACTGCTAAGTTGGGCTAAAAGGGTTGGCCAACCACTTACACCTTCATTCTTCTCCTCCTGTCCTCCACTCCACCTCCTCCTCTCCTCCTCTGCTCCACTCGATATCCTCCTCTCCTCCGCTCAATCTCCTCCTCTCCGGCGACCTCCTCCTCCTCATGGTGCTCCTCCTCCGGCGACTTCCTCCTCCCTCCTCTCCTCCTCACGGTGCTCCTCCTCCGGCGACCTCCTCCTCCCTCCTCTCCTCCTCACGGTCCTCCTCCTCCGGTGACCTCCTCCTCCCTCTTCTTCTCCTCACGACGCTCCTCCTCCGGCGACCTCCTCCTCCCTCTTCTTCTCCTCACGGTACTCCTCCTCCGGCGACCACTTCCTCCCTCCTCTCCTCCTCACGGTGCTCCTCCTTCCTCTCTTGCTCACGGTCCTCCTCCTCCTCTCCGTCGACCTCCTCCTCCCTTCTCTCCTGATCCTCATAGTCTCTCCTCCCTCCTCTCCTCCTCACGGTCTCTCCTCCCTCCTCATCTACTTCCGGCCACATGTGGAGCTCCCCCGGCACAAAGAACGTACCAGATCTAGGTCGAGAATGAAATTTGAAAAAAATTCAAGCAACAAAAAAGAGCAAAAAACAAGCCAAAGATATGAGCCACATCTAGATCCAGATACAAATTCAAAATTCAAAAATAGCAATGGCGCACGGTGGGGGTTAGACGGTGCGCCACTACTATTTTCCCACCTTCAAAATTCAAAAAAATTCAAAAAAAAGTTACCAGTGGCGCGCCACAGGTGCGCCATTGCTATTTGTTACTAGTAATGGCGCACTACAAGTTGCGCCACTATTACCTGCAATACTAATGGCGCACCAGAGGTGCGCCATTAGTATTTTTTACTAGTGGCGTGGTAATAGTGGCCCACCTGTAGTGCGCCATTAATAGCAAAAAGTGGTGCGCCACTAATAGCCTTTTTTCTAGTAGTGTGGGTTAGTAGATCCAAACATAATATCATCCACATAAAATTTGCACACGAATAATTCTCCATTAACTCTTTTAGTGAATAAGGTTGCATCAATCTTACCAATCTCAAAACCCTTTTCAATGAGAAACTTCGTTAGTCAATTGAACCAAGCTCGAGGGGTTTGTTTAAGACCATATAAATCTTTAGAAAGTTTTTAAACATCATTAGGTTTATTAGGGTTCATAAAGCTAGGAGGTTGTTTGACATAAACTTCCTCCTCAATTTCACCGTTTAGAAAAAGCACTTTTGATATCCATTTGGTAAAGAATAATATCATGGTGATTGGCATAATAGAAAAGAATGTGAATATCTTCAAGTCTAGCAATGGGGGCATATGTTTCACTGTAGTCCATACCTTCAACTTGCATGTAATATTGAGCTACGATACGTGCCTTGTTGCGAATCACTTGTCGATCTTCATCTTGCTTGTTCTGAAACACCCATTTTGTACAAATGATGGTGTGCTCGTCCTTGGGTTTCGCCACGAGTGTCCAAACTTCATTCCTCTTGTAGTTGCATAGCTCTTCGTGCATGGCATTCACCCAATCCAGTTCTTGAAGTACTTATTACACCTTCATAGGCTCAATCATGGATATGAATTATTAATGCGAAAAAAAGTTAGCTAAACAAGTGATAGAGCGAGTAATGCTCCCAATTTGTATGACCTCGAAGATTTGATTTAGCGGATGATTCTTGCCGACATGTGCTCAAACCCGTGACAACTTTTTCCTGTTGGGTGGTGGAGCTTCCTGATCATCATCTTTTTCTTTGTTGTCATTGAAGGTATCATCTCCTTGAGTAGGTGGTGAAGAAGGTTGATGGGTATCATCACGATGTACTTCTTCCCCTTCTTCATCATGTTGTGTACCACTTCGGATGCCTGCATGTCATTTTTTGGTTTCCCTTGACGCAAGGTAGGAGCTTCCACTTGTGTTGATGATGTACTTTTCTCACCTCCTTAGGACGAATCTTGTCGATGGACAAGTCTTGAATATGGCTTCTGAAGGTTCCTTATCTCCTACATCATTCGGCAATTATTAGATTTGCAAACCATTAGATTCATCAAACTTCATATCTAGCGTTTCTTCAACTTTTCGATTGAAGTTGTTGTAGAGACGGTAAGGGTGAGAGTTTGATCCGCAACCAAGTAGGAAACCTTCATGTGATTTAGGAGCATATTCAGAACGACGATGCTTATCAAGAATGTAGCACTTTGAGCCGAGTACTCAAAAGTGGGTTTTGTTATCGGTGAGTAGTTCGTATGCCGTTTTACAAACAATTTTGTGGAAGTAGAGTCCGATTGTCACATGACAAGATGTTTCCACGGCTTCTACCCAGAAGTGTCTTGGAGTCTTGTATTCATCGAGAATCATTCTAGACATCTCTATGAGAGTCATGTTCTAACTCTCAACAACTCCATTCGTTGAGGTATGTACGTCACTGAGAAGTCATGTGAGATACCGTGTTCGTCAAGAAAAGTATTCACATTTGTGTTCGTAAACTCCGATCCATTGTTGCTCCGAACTTTCTTGATCTTCACTTCAAACTATTTTTTGGCTTTCCGAGAAAAGTTCTTGAAGATCTTTTGTAGCTACAACTTGTGATGAGGAAAGAATACCCATGTAAATCTGGAAAAACCATCAACAATGAATAGACAAAAAGAATTTCCACCGACGCTCTTGTAAGCGTTGGGACCAAAGAGATCCATGTGAAGCAGCTTGAGTGGCCTTCTAGTAGTCATGATGTTCTTAACATGATGACTATCATCGACTTGTTTTCCTTCTTGACAAGCACTACAAAGCCTATCTTTGTCTAAATAACGTCTTTAACACCTAGAATATGATCACCTTTGATAAGTTTGTCTAGATTACGCATTCCAATATGCCCTAGCCTTCTATTCCATAACCAACCTTTGGAAGATTTTGCAATAAGACATGTACGAGGTTTGAAATTTATGGTGAAATGTACAATGTATAGATCACATCTACGAAAGCGAGTAAGGACCATGTTATGTTTATCTCGAAGAAAGACTTGGCTATCAACTTCCATAAATATCATATTGAAACCAATGTTTGCTAATATAGATACGGAGATAAAATTATAGCAAAGAGATTCAACAAGCATGACATTTTGAATAGAACTATCATGAGATATGGCCACCTTACCAAGAACTTGTACCTTACCCTTGGAGTTATCTCCAAATGTCATATCCTTTGTGGTCAATGGTTTGTTGTGGTCATGAAACACGACTTTATCTCCGGTCATGTGATCGGTGCATCCACTGTCGAGTATCCACTCCTTTCCTTCTACCATTTAGTCTCTAAGGTTTGCCATAAGACTTTGGCTCCTCATGGTACTATCATACTCGATTTGAAACTTCTCATCTTCATCGTAGTAGCCGTGATCCACATTGTCATTGTCAAATGGAGAATCCTCATCACAAGAATCAATAGATTCGCTAGAATTTTGACCATAACAATGTTCAAATGTATGAATGTGAATGGTTTCACCAATAATGTTGTTGACGGCATTGACTTATCCTTTAGCACACATGAGGTCACAAAGCCCAAATAGATAATTATCAAAGTTATGATCATTGGGCTTCATTTTGTGAAAGACAATAGATTTCTAGAAAATGACATCAAGATTCCTCACGGAGTAGTCGGGACATCTTTTCTTCAAACCTTTCCATAAATTATAAGCACACTCGAAGTTCTTTATTTGACTAAGCACATTTCTTGGCAGCCCTCTAATGATGAGATTAACGGTTTTACGATTGCAAAGCATATTAACTTCTTCATCTGGAGAAGGATGTAAGGGATCAACGGGAGGCATATTGGGATTTTCAACGCATTTTCTCAAATGGAATTCGTCAAATATATCAAGAATTTCACCTTTCCATTGACTATAGTACTCTCCATACAGAATAGGCACTCTAAAACTGATATTCCCCAAACTAGACACATCCATCTTCCTCCAATGGTGATTAAACCAAGGCTGTGGAGACCAATGCTCTCATACGTATTGTGGGATCACTAGAAGGGATGTCTAGAGAGAGTGAATAGACTACTTGACAAATTAAAACCTAGCCTTTTCCCAATTTTAATTGCATATTTTAGCATTTATAGCAATTCATACATGCCCTACACATGCAAGTCTACGGGTATAGCAGCGGAAAAATAACGACATGCACATGCAAAGTAACGACATGCACACGGTGATTTTTGGCGTGGTTCCGATATAGGTGGTGCTATATTACGTCCACATTGATGGAGACTTCAACCCACGGAGGGTAATGGACGCGTGAGTCCATATAGGGCTCAACCCACGAAGGGTCAATGGAGAAGCAACCTTGTCTATTCCATCATAACTTACGCCCACGAAGGACTAGCCTCACTCGGGGTAGATCTTGACGAAGTAGGTTATCTCCTTGCCCTTACAAACTTCTTGGTTCAACTCCACAACATGAAGTAGGAGCCTCCCAAGTGATCACTAACCAATAGAGGCGGCACCACACTCCAAAAGGTAATACATGCGGTAGTACGATGAACTCCTTGATCTTGTTCTTCAAAAGATAGTCTCCTTAACACGAAATCACTCTCTCAAAGATTTGGCTTGGGTAGTAGATATTTATTTGGTGGAAAGCAATTTGGGGAGGATAGAAATCAAGATTCAAATGGTAGGATTGGAATGCCTTGATCTCAACACATGAGTAGGTGCCTCACCCTCAGAAAAATGGATAAGGAAAGTGTATGTGTGTTTTGAGTGCTTTCTTTGGGAATGAGAGGTGGTGGAGGGGTATATATAGGCATCTCCAAAAATCCATAAGTTACAACATTATTTCCCAACTCGGTGAAACCAAACAGCAATTTAGTGGCACCGACTAGTGCAAATTGTGGCAACTTTTGTCTTTCGGTGAGAGTGATATATAATTCTTGGTGGTACCGAAATGGTTGTCCTAGGCAATTACAAAATCTTAGTGAGACTGATTTCCAAAACTCGAAAATTCTGATTCTTGAAAATGGCTAATTGGAAAGGTCGTCATTGATTTCGGTTGCACTGAATGGAATGTTGGTGCCACCGAGAAGCTAGGGTTTGTCTTGGGATTTGTTTGGTGGAATACTCACGAGGGCCTAATGGAAAAAGTTGGTGGCACGAAATTTTGGACTTTTTCAATTTTGACAGAATATTTTTGGGAGAATATCATGAGTAGTTTTGGTGGCTATGTCTAAGCAATTGAGCAACTAGATCATCATAGTCACCTCATTCCCTTTTCATAGTGTCGACTTTCCTATGGACTCAAGTGTGATTTCTCACAAAATATAAAATGTAGAGTCTTGAATATTGCAGCTTGGAGCTTGGCCAATCCTATTCCTTTCGTTCCTTGGGGCTTCTCCTCACAATCTTTAGCAATTCCTCTCTATATCTGAAATATAATAGGCAAAAGTATTAGTCCAAGAGACAATGTATGTAGTCATGAATTATCAAAACCACCAAGGGAGCATATGTTCTTTCAATGGCTCGATAGCTAGGTCACGGCAAACCGAAGTCAATGGCAGCCCTCACCTCCCTCATGATCAAATTGTCCCGAAGTGGCACTAATAAGGCTGGTCCGACACCTCCGAAGCGCAAGACGAGAACGGAAAACCTTGGTGCAACAAGAACAATAAATGTCGCCACAAAGGGAGAAAATGAGGATGAACCTCCTAGGCCACAGAATGGAGGCCAGATATAATTCTCTCCCGAAGTTACCGATATAAACATGATATATGTTACTCACATCCCTAAAAAGGAAAATTAGTGAGCACTTCTCGATGTGTATGCCTTAGAGCCTATAACACTTAAATACAACTCATGGTCAGCTTACCCGATCAATTTTGACCGAAGAGGCCATTCGACCAACGTCCGTCATGGGGGGATCCTGGCTATGGTCCTCGACACAATCATGAACGGTTTCCACTTAACACAAGTTCCCATGGATAATGGTAGCAACATGGATTTGATCTATGCTCACACGGTCTGAAAAATGGGTATCGATCCATTAAGGATCAAATCCTGCAACACCACATATAGAGGTCTTATACCTGGTGTGTAGGCATATTGCATCTGGACAATCACATTAGAATAGTTCTTCATATGCCCCGAGGACTTTCAAAGTTAAGAATTTATCTTCAATACGCATTAGGTATAACACACTCCTCAGGAGGGCTGGCTTCGCCCATTTCAACATTGTCCCACACTATGCTTACTTAAACCTTAAAATGTCGGGTCCAAATGGTGTTATCAAAATCAATGTTAAGACCGAATGCTACCTTTGTACGAAATAGGAAAATGCTCCCCAAGCTCCCCTCCACACTCCTTTCGCTCCCACTCTCTCCCGCAGACCCCCTCGCGATTTTTACTACAATTTCATCATCTCTCTCCCCAACTCCAGTAATGATCGTGACAGTCAGCTCCATGATTGAGTGGGAGGAATCCCCACTTGTACATCTGGGACATCCACTTGCTCTCATGCTTTAAGCTTTCTCTCTCTCCTAGCCAGCATCGAGAGCATCCAGTGATCTTTCCTAGTATTTTACTCCCTCCTGCAGCTGATGGTCATAACTGGCTGCACTAGAGCGCATGGAGATGCGCCCATGCCATCCAAAAGCAGGCTCTCGAGCACACTGTAAGGCCCTTGAGCGCTCACCCCGTGTCCCTTGATCACCTTGGGCTCTACCCTTGCGCTAGTCGAAGCCTCTCGACGTCCGACACACTACTCACCCCTGTCCCCCTCCTCTCCCCCATCCTGCCAACTCCCCTCGCACTTGCCCTGGCCGCGCGAGACCACCAATGGGCGACCTTGCACATGCGAGCCTCTACCTCCCCTGGCTTCCTCTCTCTGCTTCCCTAGATGTAGTCCACATCCACGAGGCCAGTAGACATGCCCTGGATCACCCCTTTGACCCCTAGCGGCAGTTCTGCCATGGCTTGGGACGCCGTCCATGATGGACACATCTCCAACCATATAAGTCAGCCCCAAGCGCCCCTCCACACTCCTTTCGCTCCCACTCTCTCCCGCAGACCCCCTCGACCGGTTCCCCTGTCCTCTCATGCCCACCTTCCACTCCCATGGCCGAAGCTCTCCTACCGGCCCATGCTCAAAGTCTTAAATTATGGTCGCCCCCCTTCTCTCAAAATCCTCCCTGAGCTCCATCTTTCTCTTCCCGAGCTTGGTGTCTTGTGCCCTGGCTTGTTGCATTATGCCCATCGACGCGTACGACTTCTTCCGCCAGGGCCGATGTCTCGGCCAACCTCGACCTGCCCGAGGCCTATGACCACCCAGACGGATGCGGGGCTCCCTAGCAAGGACTCCGATGGACGGAGCATCACCAGAGATGGCCTGTGTCGCCGGAACGACACCAACACATGCTCAGCCATGACCTCTGTTGTTTCTCCCCTTCCGTGCGGGAGGTGGTGGAAGAACCCGATAGGCGGGGCCCACCTATAAGTGACTATGCCCCCATGTTAAGTGGAAGCTGGTTCTATGCACGACCGCCTCCCCGCTATTGAAGCATACCCCTCAGAGTATATCTCTGACGTATCCTCTATGCTTGTGCAGTTGAGCCACTAGGTAGGCCCAATAGTTATTCCATGCCAAGGGCATCATTTTTCCCCATTTGGTACGAATCTTTGCCATTTTTCTTTTATGAGAAGGATTCAGAAATTCATATTTAATTCAAATAAACTCGAAATTTGATGATTAGAAATCCAAAATGTTTCTGAAATCGTGCTCTATGCAAAAATATGTCTAACACATTTTTCCTGCAAACTTTTTGGTGTTGTTCAAATTTAAACTCAAATTTGAACTATGAAAATCCCATATTGCAAAATCCCTAGAGGGTCGAAATCAACTCCAAATGGAGTGATTCAAATTACTAAATATCTAAAAAACAATGACCTATTTGTCTAGACATGGTTATCATTTTTCCCATGCTATATTTTTGTTGGATCAAATCAAAGGCCCAACTTTCCATTTATTTCATCTTAGAAAATTCATAGGAAATTCATCCCAACTCCGAATCCAGTGAGACCACTTTCTAAATTATTCTAGAATCATGCCCTATTTTATAGGTGTATTCACTCATTTTTATAAAAATATTTTCTCAAGACTTCTCATGAGATCAATAACCCCTCCATTTCAAACTTCCAGAAATTCTCATTGATCCTGATCTAGTAGGACCTCTTTGGTTATTTTTCTTATAGCCAGAGGTCTCCAATAAAACTGAACTCCCTATTTTAGAACACTCTTGTATTGACCTCTTCCTTGTGTTGCTTATTGTGATTGTTTCCTTTGGTAGTTGACGAAGTAGACTGAGTGCTCAATGTTGGACCAGAAGCATGTGAAGACCCCGAAGACTTTGCTGAGCCAGGCAATCAACCCTATGACCATGTTGATGAAACTACTTTTATGCTTGGCATTATAGTACCTTACTTGTTCCATGAAATAACAAATCAATGATGTCCTGACAACCGTGCTGGGTTGGTCACCGGTGCATTTCTCGTTGATACCTACATTGTTTATGACTCTACCATCCTATGAGGGTTATACTTGAGGGACTAGTTAGGAGCAAGTAGTTGCTAAGAAAGTGGGACGAGATTGTGCATGAGATAGAAGGAAAACTATTTTACAAAATAGTTTTTGGAAAGCCCGTTCGGTGCCACTAATGCTCGAGGGAGAAGTTGAGCTAGGTAACGGCGCGAGAAAGAAGCGATGTACCAAGGAAAGTTGTGAGTGTTTTTTCAGAAACGGATTAGATTTAAGGTTTGCTGATCATCCAACCATACATGTGTGACCGCGCAACTCCTTTATGGGAAGGGGCCTTGTTGATTACTTTGGTCGATGCTAGTAGAGGGCCCACTTTACGAGTGGCAAGAGAGCCGAGTCACTCTCTCGATACGGGATTGTACCAGGAAGGGAGTTCATCGGTTGTTTTCACAAACACAAGGCATGCTAGTCCGTCCCATCACAGATGGTACGATCATGAGGGAGTCTCGTATGATATACTTCCTGAGGACATGGGCCAACATTTGGACTCTTTATTTAGTATCGTCAAGAGAAAGGCATTGTTCGACTGTTTACCTCGGGTATGTAGTATACCACGAGTCGTGAATGACACGAAAGTTCCCCGAGTCTTGTGGGTAAAACGTGCAACCTCTATAGAGTGTAAAACTATTGGAATAGTTGTGTCCATGATCATGGACAGTGGGAGGTCCTACTTAAACTACGTCTAGATGTTTTTCCAAACTTGGTGTGTGTGACAAAGAGTTAATGTAGCTAAGTCGGAAGAATTCATGAAATGATTGAACATGTGTTGTTCAAACCTGCTTATATTCATATCTGTAACCTGTTCGTATGGATATATGCAACCGCAAAAGTAGGACATGTGATTCCTTAAAAATGGTAGGACACGATATTGCATATATAATTATCTTTCTGCAGAAGTACCTATTAGTGCCTTACCATGAATTTTTTACCTTGTTCCAAACATGGGTTGCTACCGAGTACATTCTAAGTACTCATTGGGTTGCCACTGGTTATTTTGTTGATTCCTTAAAAACGGGATATAACAAAGAGTACCTTGGTGACGAACATGCGATCTACGACGCTTCCTACTCAGAATGCGTGTAGGGTTTAGGCAGATGGCATGGGTCCATAGTATCATTCAAGATTTCTTTTGCAAGTTTATGATGACTAGGCCATACATGACATATTTGAGTAAAATAGTATGAAATGGATGTAAGACTCTTGTTATTCAGTTTCTGTGTTTTCAATAAGCATTGATCTCTGGGATCACTGTACACATGCATTTGGTGATCATGACTTATGTGTTAGGGTCCCCGCAAAGCGCCCATGTAATTGGGCCCACAATGACTTTTGGTCACTATCTTCTCGGTAGCCGATGTAGTGGCATCCGTCTATGTAACTCCTTGGTAGACAAGTGGAGTCCTGTGAGGAATGCCAGATTTGAGGTAGTTCAGCAAATCGGGCGTCTTCAAAGATGTACCTCGGTAAGTATGACTTACTGCTGGCTATCTACTTTTCTTGTAGAAGTTCCTCGTGGTCCGCCCTTGCCTAGATTTGGGCCTCCCTAAGGGCCAAGCTCAATCTTTCGAGCTCTGTTTCCTTTACCTGCAGGTCATCGCGTTTCGCGTATTAGGCCTTTAGGTGAGCCTCAACCTTGCTGATCCGGGCCTCGTCCTTGGCTTGGGTTACCTTCTCTTGGACTAGCTCTGCGCTAGCCCTCTTGGCGGAATCCTTTAGCTACTAGGACTCATTTAGATCTCCATTGAGCTTGGTACAGAGAACCTATATCTCTGCCTCACCATTTGTTAAAAAAAGGTGAATACTTTGTGTTAGCCACACCTTCATCACAACAAAACAAAATATCAGAAAGGCAACAACAGTATGAACTCAGCCTGTGCACTATCAATGTGCATTCTAAGTAGGTCGATGTCCTCTTGAGAGCGAGCAAGCTTATGGTTCAGCTCCTCCAACTCCTGGAGTTGGATGCTGATCTAGAAGTTGTGACTTGTAGACAAAATATTACTTCTCAAAAGAGACATTCAATCCTGTGCTCGTATTTTTTCAAATCCATCCAGAGTCTCGGGGGATACGACATACAAGTTTTTACATGAAGCAATCATGCAAATGATCACCAAGTGAGTTTTGTTAAATTAACTCGAGGCTCGGGGGCTACTATCACTATGCTCTTAAAAGCGCGCTTGGCTAAATTATTATTCCCTTTTGAATAAAACCAAGTCTTCTGACATGTTCTCTCCAGCATAGCCCGTTTAGGTCTACTGGGTATTGATCCTTAACCACTTGAGAATATAAGTTGAAATACCTCAAAGCCTTTGAGCAATTTGAAGGCCTCCTTCATTCTAGTTTGTGCAGACCGGATATGGTGGGTCCCATGCCTAGAAGGGCATGGTGTTTAGGAAGGATGGAAGAGCCCTTCGATTTTTGTCCCTACTCCGGCAATCATGTCCATGCTTTCCCAAGAACGGGCGAGGATGGGGGAATCGCCTCGGCTGTCCCATGGGGATGCTGACTCATAACTCGTGATCACCTAGTGTACGTGCACTGTGATACTAGAGATCAATGCTCACTAAACAGATACAAACTGAATAACAAGAGTCTCACATCCATTACGTACCATTTTACTTGAATATAGAATTTATGGCCAAGTCTTCATATATTTGCAGCGGAAAATCTTCACCGATAGCGTGAACCCATGCCATCTGCCTTATCCGTAAAGCCATTCTGACTAGGAATAGTCCTAGCCCGCGCTTACGTCACAACGGTAATCTTTGTCACATCTGGTGCTCTCATGCCTGGTTGATAAAATAACAAGTGGCAAGCCAATGAGTACTTTGAATGTACTCGTAAGAAACCCATGATTGGAACAAGGCAATAACAATGCATGGTATATCACTAATAGGTCAGTAGCACAAAGCTAGTTTTGATTGGAATGTCAAGATCAATCAACTTGTAAAAGCATGCATCCATAGGTTGGAGATATCAATACGAATAAGCTATATATATCATCATAAGCAGGGGTTGAACATCTCATGTCCATTCATCATTTCAAGTCGTCTAACTTATCTGAAGTATCATATTTCTCTCTCACACACACACATCGGGTTTACGCGAAAAAATCTGGATGTAGTTTAAGAAGCACCACCCAATGATACTTGACCGTCGACACGGCTATTCGAATAGTTTTACACTCTACACAGATTTCTGCACTATACCCTAAAGACTCTGGGAATTCCGTGTCATCCAAGACTCGTGGTATTTTACATACCTGAGGTAAGAAGCCAAATAATGCCTTTCCCCTAGCAATACTAAATAAAGAGTCCACTTGTTGGCCCACGCCCTGATGATGTACATCATATGAGACTCGCTCTAGATCGTACCATCCTTGAGGGGACACAACAGTGTGCCCGCTGTGTGTGAAAACATTGCATGGCCGCCCTACCTGGCACGACCCCGTATTGAGAGGGTAACTGTGACCCTCCTACCACTAGTAATGTGAGCTCTATGCTAGCATCGACCAAGGTAATCAAAAAGTCCCAAGCACAAAAATGGGTATCGTGGTCACACATATAAGGTTGGGAAGGTCGACAAATCTTAAATCTCTCTTGTTTTCAAAACCACACACACAAATTGTATCTGTACACCACTTATTTACCAAGTGGTTATCTAGATCAACACCATCTCCCTCGGGCATCAGTGGCACCCGACGGGGTTCTCCGAAAATTCGTTGAAAATATTTCCTCTCCGACACCATGCATATTTCCCATCCCGTTTGTGCAGCATCTACTATGCATCCTATCTAGTTCCCAGCCACACAACCCTCATAAGGAGGTAGGGCGATGCTTACTCCATGTTGCAACCGATGAAGGAGGTCACTGATTCAACATGGTTCAATGCAACAAAGTAGAGTGATATATGACATGCATGGAAAATAGTTTCAATTCATGGTCAAGGGGCTGCTTGCTTGGCTCCGCAAAGTCTCCGAGGTCATCACGGGCTTCTAGTCCAACTCCGAGCACTTTGTCTACTTCATGAACTACCGTAAAAAACAACCACAATAAGCAACACAACAAGAAGAAAATAAAAGTCATCTATAAGCAGGACTTTTATTTTTCTTGGACACCTCTGGTCCCAGGAAAAATACCTTAGGTTTTCTATAATGGGTTTGCATCACCGGGGATTTTTGAATAGTGGATATGGAGGAATTATTAGTCCTACAAGAATTCAGCAGAAAATATTTTCTTAAAAATGAGTGGGGGCAGTCATCTAATAGGGCATGATTTTAGAATACCATTGGAGGTGGTTTGAATAGTTTTGGAGCTGGTATGAATTACCTAGAGATTTAATAAGAGGTAATAAATGGAAATGGGGCTATTTTTTTTCCAATAGAACTAATGCCGATAAAAATGTTAACTAAGGCTAGAAAAATAGGTTATGATTTTATAGGCACCTAGGAACTTGAATCACTCCATTTGGAGTTCATTTCGACCCTCTAGCAATTTTGCAAGGTGGCCCCTAATAGTTTAAATTTGAATTTGAATTTAAACAGTACAAAAATATATTATGGAAAAATATGGAAGTGGTAGCATTAAATACATTCGAATTTTCGAAGAATTTAGGAGTTTGAATCATGGCATTTGGAGATGTATTTATTTACTTGTTTTTTTTGGAATCCATCTGATAATTGAAAACAAAAAGTGACACTCCGCATAATGGGCGAGAACATGGAGGGACCCAAACCGGCCTAGGTAATTTGGCCTAGGGGTGAAAGCATGGGTGCGGCCGGTTTTAATTTAAACCTCCATGTGGGCCCCTCCTGGCAGTGAGAGAGGAAGCGAGGAGAGACTGACTTGTGGGCCCCTCCCCACGGTCGTCTTCTTCCTCTAGAGAGATGAGAGAGAGGGCTCACTAGTGGCGTTCTGGCAGTGGTTCGGGTGATGAAGGTACAAGCATGCTCAGGGCACCGTCGCCAGCTAGGGGGTGGTCAACAAGCTCATCGGAGTCGAGGATATCGCCAGCGAGGAGTAACCCGCACGGTGGTGATTCGGCTCGGGGTCGAGCAGCTTTCTTCTGTGAGATTTAAACTAATTGGAGAGGGGCGTTAGGCTCCTCGGGGCAGAGGGGAAGCGAATGGGGTAGCTAGGGTGGATCGAGGGACTCCGTACGAGTTAGGTGATGGAACATTCCGACACCGCAGTTCCGGTTCAATTCCAAAAACAAGGGACCACAGGGTTTGCGGGGGTGGTTTGTGCTCTTGATTAGATGTGAGGGGGGTTCTATGGAGGGCTTAGGGGCACTCGGGTTCAGGTTAAATAGCCCGGGGGCAAGCCCACCGTGGACCAAGGTCCGGTGGGGGTCTTGGCCATCCCTAGCATTCTTGGGCTCTTTGGTCCGTGTCCAAGGCGCTCGTAGGCGTAGTCCATATTGAGATAAGGAGAGAGGTGGAGCCGGCCGCAGTCAAAGGGGTCGTGTGTGTGAGATTGCTCATTGTCTAGCTCGGGTGGTCCAGCACGCGTGCGAGGGAGGAAAGATAGGGGGGAAAGGAGGGGGTAGGGGATGCCATGTACGGGACGTCGAGGGTGTCCTGCAAGCGAGGGAGAGGGGCTTGAGGTGGTCAGGACACTAGATTTGGCGGCAACTACAGTGCACATTGGCAGTGTAGTGCGCCCCAGAGCATGGCCATTGCATGCCATGGCATGCCTCTTGCGAGGGGGCACAACCATTGGTGTCTAGGGGGAAGGAGGGAGTAAACTATGCGGGGATGCCCTTGGATGCTCTAGGATACCTTAGTACAGAAGGGAGGTGGAGAGAGAGAGGTGAAACTTGGCTGCCCAAAGGTTAAAAATTGGGTTTTCGCCCACCAATACTTGAGCCACGGCCATGCAAACCTTATAGGAGGAAAAAGACATCATTTTGGGGTTGTGGAAAAAGTTTGAGAGTAAGGAGGACAGTGGAAAGGGCTAAAAGGTGTTTTTTATGAAATTACAAGAATGTGTTTGATGCTGTTTTGGGCAAGGTAAAAGCTTCTACTGGACATGAGATTTAACATAATCAAATGGTAGATGAAAATGAGTTTGACCACCAAATTCGGGATTTGGTGATGAAAGTTTCCAATGTAAACTCTATAAACCCTAGAAATGGGCAGACATGGTTTTCTCTAGATCTATCCATGCAAATTTATTCCCCCTAATGCACCACTTGGTGTGGTAGGATTATTTGATGATTATAGCATGCCAAAAAAGTTTGGGGTCAATAGGAGAAACTTTACAATGCTAATATTACCAATTCTCGAAATCAGTAGAACTGGCTTTCACGGGATTTAGACAAGTGCATCTATTCTCCTTGATTCCTACTTGGTGTGGATGCATTATTAGGGTAGTACATGTCCACAAAATTTGAGCACAAAAGGAGGTACTTGGCAATGTAAAGTTGCTCTAGTTAGGTCTTGGACAAAGAGGATTTTAGAATATTTTGGTGAATCATATCAACTTGGATTGAGATAAACTTTGCAAGATCATCAAATATATCAGGTGTTAGTGTCTATAATTTTCCAAGAATTTATTGAAAATATTTCTTATAGAAATATTTCAAAAGCTTGAAATAGGCAGAATGGGTTTTGGAGGGTTTTGTCCAATATTTTGAACATTACCGTGTGTCGAAACTCTTTTATATGGAAAAAATATGTCCATCGATTTTCCCTAACTTTTTTCAAATATTTTTAAAACAACAATTTTTTTTCCTTCACAAAAGACCATTTGTGGCCTTATAAAAAATTATTTAAATATAATAGGAAAATAACTTCTAAAATAATGTTTTTGTGGTTCTCGCATGTCTTTTTCATAGTAGGATCCAAATAAAATATTTGAGGCAAAATGGTTCCCCTGTTTTGAGGACTTGGAGAGCAAACCTCAATTAAGGAAAAATATTGAACGTGAAATTAAATAGAAGGTTTTTGGTCAAAATAATATTTTGTAAAAAAAGTTTTAGGTCCTATACACATTGCATGGTCATTGGGGAAAGATTTGGAGCAAGAGAATGAGTCTAGAGAGTAGGAGGAAGTTTTGTGATTTTAAAACACAATCAAACATGCAAGAAATCAGAACCAAGTCAAGCATCACAAGCACACAAAAAAGTTTTAATTGGTCCTAAGTTTTGAGCTATGTTGACTAAGTGAATAGAGGCAAAACACAGGGCGTGGCAGGTCTACCCCCTTACAAGAATCTTGTCCCCGAGATTCCTAAGCAAGTCGTTGAAGAGATACAAAAATTAAGGTCTGAGATAGTCTTCACGTTCCCATGTTGCTCCATCTTTAATGTGATTGCTCTAGTGAATCTTGAAGTGTTAGATGATACATCCTCGAGTTCTTCTCTTGGCTTTGTCCGAGGGTGAACGGGGTTCTTGCAACATGTTAAGCTTTACTAGAGGTCAAGGGGCTTGGTGAACAAGGTTCATGCAAGGGTCTAGCTTGCGTGTGTACCCCAAAGTTGGAATACATGGCAAAGTAGTGCATATGCATGCTGGTCTTGGGGTTGCTCACATTGGTTTTTGACATCTAGATGTCTTGTGTTAGAGTAGAAGGGCCAAGGTTTTGGTATAGCTTCTCACCTATGGGGGGGGATCCTTGACTTCCACAAGATAGGTGCTTCAGCCTTGGGAGTGTTGAGGCATGTCAACGTTGTCTTGTTGTCGAGACCTTCTTTTTGAGTAATTTCCTAGGTATGTTACTCATTTTTCTTCAGCCATTTGACTTCATCTTCACGGACGCACGTTTCCAGTGTGTCTTCAAGTGTTTAGTTTTTTCCCTTTCGTAGATACTTGTGAAAAATTCTGGGTTGGATCTCATTACTAAAACTAAGCTTAGAGACTCAGTGCTTAAAATAGGTTCTACCATCTAGGAATATTTTGAGGGTCCTAGATGAGCTGGCTACCCAAAACTATATACCACTCATCCAATCCCGAAGGTCCGAGGCTTTGAAAGTGGGGTGAACCACCTTCTAGTGTGTCTCACCATGGTCCAATCAGGCTACATGTCCTTGATTGGACCAAAAAGGGGCTCTTTAATTTCTCTTGATGTCCAAAGGCTTCATCGTGCTTGAATGTCGATGCTTCTTGCCATAGTCGATGTAGCCGGTAGAGGAGTGGTGGTTGACTTCTATTGCTTCTTCTCCATTCTCGTGGTTTCCCAACCATAGCGGTCCTTCATCTTGCTTGGGCAAGATTGTATTCTACTGCTTGGAGGGTGCTTGGAGGAGTCCTACTTCTTCAAGGTAAAACCTTACACTTCAGAAGAATGGAAACATGTGCTTCTGGGTTTATCCAAATATGATTAAAGCGTGTTCCTTCTCTTATTTGGTACATGAATATGTCATCCACGAGGACAACACAATGTTTATCCAAACATCACATAAGCACATTTTATGGGATATGTGAGAGGAAGGGTCATTTGTTTTGGATGGTCACTTGTCTAGGGGGTTGGGGGTGATCGAGGTGGAGTATCGACCATAGTCTAATGACTTAGAGATAAGAATTATGGTCATAATCCGACCATTCTACAGTTCGATGAAGCTTCGAAGTCTCAAGGAGCTTAGTATATGAATGAATGTCTACCTTCTTATCCTTGAGCATAGTCCTTAGATGCCAATAATCCTACCTATTTCTCCAAATGGAATCATCCAATCTCATCAAAAGTACCATGTCCTCTAAGTCAACTCCAACATCACTTATGCTATTCAACTCCAAGGTTTAGAGAGAAGAACTAACCCATATCCTCATATGCGTACTATACCTAACTCACATGTACCCTATGTAAAAATACGTGAGAGTATTCCAGCTGCTAAGCTTCAATATGATACTGCAAATCCCCACTACTTGACTAAATTATCCAAGGTGTAAGTTACTACATTTCTATGCTAAAAACATGTAATATATCAATCAAATATCTTCCTTCCTTCCTAGGAATCCACTCAAGTGGTTCTTAAATGCAATCAATCACTATATGACCCACTACTCCTACAATTCCAATGTCGATGGAGTTCTACAGAGTTTCATAGAGTTCCTAAAATTCACAAAACATTCAAGGTCTATTATCGTAGTATATCCGCGAACTATCAATCTCATAAACAAATAAACCCCAAGGTCGAGCTTATATAGATTCTTAAACCATCCCTAATGTCATCAAATTACCTTTACTTATCATCCATTAGGAAACATGGTATCATAATCAAGATAATTGGACTAAATCCCAATTACTCCAAACGAGGTGGTTTTACTTAACACCAACAATTTATTAGGATCACCTATTTGAATCCAAACCTCATGTTCAACAAGAACTCCTAATTTCTACTCCATTTCATTATTATGACCTCATCAATTAATGACCACTACATGTCACAATCAACTTATTGTACGTCCAAGAATTTTGAACGTGTGATCCCAAGTTGTCCTACTAAATCCAATTTAATCAAAGGAGAAGTATGTCATTCTACCAACTTGATCCACGAAGTTCACCCACCAACATAAGAGTCTTATGATCTAGCAAAACGGCTTAGCTACATCCTCAAATCACCTGCTATAGTCACATGAAATCATTTGCCTCCTAGCCATATCCTCAACCAACTTCCCTATGGCATCACTTTCCCGGTAGTGGCTTAAGATTGGATGATGTTTGTTCACTATGATTGCTATTTCCATAATGAACACAATGCTAAGCTGGGTGGACATTGGGGCTCAACACGTGTTCCTACAAATCCACATATTGAACACGTGGTCGGTGGTTTGAGTTGGGTAACTATTGAACTTTAGGTTAAATCTAGGGAGGGTTTTTCCAATATAGAGGGGTAAACTTAAATTTGGTGAGTTGAACTAGCTTGAATAGGTTGTTGCAAAGCTCGACAAGGCGAGTTTCTTGTCAAGGTGTATCCTTGGTGCATCTGGTCTTGCTGGTCTTGAGTTCGCAAGAAAGATGACAGAGGAAATTAGCATAGAGGGCGTGCCTACGGGGGTGGAATAGTGCAAGTGCAATCAACCAAGTGCCGAAAGGACTAACACATTCATTAAGATAAGATATGCAATGTAGTCGCTTACATGTTGCATAAGGCGAAACCGCGACTCGCATCGAGACACATACAACAAAACAAACAACAAGCACACATGGTTTCATATGAAACATTACACAGACTTGAGTTCACATAGGGGGTACACGACCTATGCTACACTAGGGGTTCTTGGACTCAAGTAGCCATGCCTTGCTTCATGCCTCGAGGAAAGCACGCTTAGTGTTCATCTTCTAAATTCTCCTAGGGCACCGGTAGGTATGCGACAGTCGGCTGGTTATTGGGACATCTCCATACAATATGCCCCTATTCACCAAATCCTTGGCATGTGATGGGAGCAAAAGGGTTGTTATCTATCCTTGGTTTGTGACGTTGGTTTTTCAAAGATGGCCCTCCATGCGGTGGATATGGACATATGTTCCGATGACTCTTGCGTGGGGCTCGGTTGCGGGCTTCATGGAGTTCCTGAATTTGCTCCTTTTGGTTGGTGATCTAGACTTGCAGGGTAGCAATATGTTCTTCTTGCTCGACCACCATATTCTTCTCGAGGTATTGGAGGTGTAGGATTGAGGGGAAAATATGGCGAGACTTGATGTATTCCTCAGTAAGGTAACGAAGAAGGTGATCTTCCACGTTGATGAAGCGGACTTGGAGCTTGAGGGTTGGGTCCTCGTCTTCTAGGAAATCCATCACTTGAGCAGGGGCTCCTAACCCACTCTTGATGGGAAAGTAGGGTGTAGCTTGTCCTACTTTCATATCTGGGAGATGGTCTCAAAGATGGAAAAGTGCTTTGTAGGATGCCGCCTGAATAGCTATGTCCCTTGTTGGCGTAGGTGGTCCAATAAAGAACCAATTCTGGGTTCGTGTCTTCTCTTGTCCGACCACTTTGGCATATAACTCAATTTCGAGGTCTCCATTATACAACTCATGTAGGGTGTATATCGGCTCTGAAGGGTAGTGGCATTGCTGGAGGCAGCTTCTTAGGAGAGGTGCGAATCCAGTCATGAGGAGTCTCATGGGAGCAACGACCATCTACAAGATGGACATATGAGGGTTAATATGACAAGAGAGGATGGGGTTAGCATGAAAGGTTTGATAAGTGGCTAGATCAGAAGAGGATAGAAGTGCAATAGGTCTTGTAAGTGATCTTTTGGACTAAGGGCTAGTTCCTATCCTAACTGAAGTCCATGCTAACTAAGGGTTTACTACAGCCAGGATGGCTCTGGTACGAGCTCTGTGGGCAGACCGACTGATAAGTTGTGATCACCGAATATACGTGCACAGTGATCCCACATATCAATGATCACTAAATACACAGAAACTAAATAACAAGAGTCTTACATCCATTATGTACCCTTTTACATGAATATGGCCTTTATGGCCAAGTCTTCATATATTTGCAGCGGAAAATCTTCATAGAAAGCGTAAACCCATGACATGTGCCTTAACCCTACAGACATTCCGACTTGGAAGTGTCCTAGCCCGCACGTACATCACCATGGTAGTCTTCACCTCATCTTCTGCTCTCATGCCTCCTCGATAAAATAAGAAGTGGCAAGCTGATGAATACTTTGAATGTACTAGCAAGAAACTCATGTTTCGAACAAGTCAATAAAAATGCATGGTATAGCACTAATAGGTAAATAGAAAGCTAGTTTTGAGTGCAATGTCATGATTAATAAACTTGTAAAAGCATGCATGAAAAGGTTACAGATATCCATATGATTAAGCTATAGATATTATCATAAGAAGGGCTTGAACATCTCATGTTCTTTCATCCTTTCAAGTCGTCTGACTTAGCTCAAGTATCGTATTTCTCACATACACACACATGGTTTACACTAAAACATCTGGCCGTAGTTTAAACATCACAACCCAACTGTCCTTGACAGTGGACATGACTATTCGAATAGTTTTACACTCTCTAGAGGTTTGTGTGTTGTACCCACAGGACTCAGGGAACTTTCTTATCATCCACAACTTTCAGTATTTTTCTTACCCAAGGTCAGCACCCGAACAATGCCTTTGTCTTGGCAATACTAAATAAAGGGTCCACTCGTTGGCCCACGTCCTCGTAATGTACATCATTCGATGCTCGCTCGAGATCTACCGTCCCTCAGGGGATACAACGGTGTCCCCGGTGTCTGCAAAAACAGTCCATGGTCTCCCTACCTTGCATGGCCGCGTATCAAGAGGGTATCTCTGGCCCTCTCGCCACTATTAATGTGGGCTCTCGTCTAGCATCGTCCAAGGTAATCAAGAAAGCGTCGTCCCATAAATAGGTATTGTGGTCGCACATGTAAGGTTGGGGCGCTCGACAAATCTTAAATGTCTCATGTTTTCGAAACCACCAACACAACTTGTCTCGGTAGACCACTCCTTTATAAAGTGGTTACCTAGCTCAACACCATCTCCCTCGAGCGTGAGGGGCACCTGACGGGGTTTTTGAAAAGGTCTTTGAAATTTTTTCCTCTCTGATAGCATGCATATTTTCCATCTCGTTTGCATAGCATCTACTTTGCATGCTATCTACTTCCCACCCGCACAACCCTCATAAGGAGCTCCGGTCATCCTTAGTGCAAGTGTCAACAAGGGGTTATCGGGACCAACCCATGAAGGGGGTCACCGATTCAACATGGTTCAATGCAATAAAGTAGAGTTTTGTATGACCTGCATGGAAAATAGTTTCAAGTTATGGTCATGGGGCTACTTGCCTGGCTCTGCAAAGTCTTCGAGGTCTTCAAGGGCTTCTAGTCGAACTCCGATCCCTTCGTCAACTACCGCCAGAAACAACCACAATAAGCAACACAACAAGAAAATGAATGAAAGTGTTCTGTAAATAGGAGTTTTATTTTTCATGGACACCTCTAGTCCCAAGAAAAATACCTAAGGTTTAATCTAATGGATTTAGATCACTGAGTTTTTTCTATTAATGGAAACAGAGGAATTACTGGTCCTACAAGAAGTTAGCGGAAAATATTTTCTTAAAAATTAGTGGGGCACTCATTTAATAGGGCATCATTTTGATGACTTTTGGAGCTGGAAAGAATCCCATAGAGGTTTAATAAGATGGGATAAATAGAAATGGGGATTCATATGTGGTCCAACAGAAATAATGCATGATAAAAATGTTAACTAAGTCTAGAAAAATAGGTTATGATTTTATAGGCACCTACGAACTTGAATCACTCCATTTGGAGTTGGTTTGCACCCTCTAGGGATTTTTGCAAGGTGGCCCGTAATAGTTTAAATTTAAATTTGAATTTAAACACTAAAAATATTTCATGGAAAAATATGAAAGTGGTACCATTAAATGGATTGGAATTTTTAAGCTATTAGGATTTGAATCATATGATTTGGATGTGGTCTTATTTAATTGTGATTTTTTTGGAATCCTTATGATAATTGAAAAGAAAAGGTGACACTACCCATAATGTGCCAAAATAGAGAGGGAGCCGAACCGTCCCATAGAATTCGGCACAGGGGTGAAATGGTGCATGCAACATGTTTTAATTTAAGCCATTATACAACCTCTCCTCACAATGAGAGAGGGAGGTGAGGAGAGATTGACTAGCGGCCCCCTCCCCGCGTTCGTCTTCTTCCTGTGGAAAGAGGAGAGGGAGGGATCACCGACAGCCTTTCTCGGGCAGTGGTTCGGGGAGCTGAAGCCACGAGCATGCTCAGGGCACCGTTGCCAGCCAGGGGGTGGTGAACAAGTTCGTCGGAGTCGAGTAAATCGTTGGCGATGAGTAACCCGCATGGGGCGGTTTAGCTCGAGATCGAGCGACTCGCTCTTCCGGGATTCAAATGAATTGGAGAGAGGCATTAGGCTCCTCGGGGAGAGGGGAAGCGAATGGGGTAGCAAGGGTGGTTGGACAGGCTCCGTACCGCTCGGGTCATGGTAGCTTGCGGCCATGGAGCTTCTGCTCAATTCCAAGCATAGGGGCCCGTGGGGCTTGTGGGTGTGGTTCGAGATCTCGACTAGAGGTGAGAGGGGTTCAACGGAGGGCTAAAGGGCGCTTATGTTTGGATTAAATAAAGACATGTCCCGGACATCGTGGGCATCTTGGAGGCGAGGAGAGGGATGTCGTGGGAATGTTCCTCACAATAGTACCAGGGGTATGAACGAGGGGGCGAAGCATTTCTATGACGTAGTTGTTACACTTGGATGTACGAGTTCGGGCCCCACTTGGCAGTGGTAATGACCCTACGTCTCGAGCCAGGAGGCTGGTGTTTGCTTATGCGGGTGTGAGATTACACAATGCTCAACCAATGTCCACGAGCTGGGGTGTGGCTTATGTAGAGTACGACATGACTGCTCGAGCGCCATTACAAGGGTAAATTCATACTAATAAGTATGGAAGTTACTAGTAACACTGTCTCTAACTCTGGTGTTACTAGTAGTGTTGGTCTTCACTTCACTTCATGTGGTAGTTTAAGTCTGCGGTCGTTGCAGTGTCTTCCTCGTCCATATCTTGTTGTAGTCCGAGTGTCGGGGCACGACCGAATGACCGGAGATGGTCCAAGTGACCTTGTGCACCCAAGTGAGAATTTGTTTGCTTGAGTGAGACACATAATGAACCGGTAGATTTGAGGACATTCATGTCCATGTGGGGCTTTAGGTGGGCCCTGGAATGAAGGTATGTGGCCCTACCCCTAATGTACAACCCAATCAGTAGACCCCGAATTGGTTGGGTTTTACTAGCCAAGTTAAAGACACTTCTTAGTGTCCGCGGTGTCTCTGCACCAGTGTTGTAGGTTGGGGCTATTCCCCTCGAAATCTAAGTAAACCACTACGGATTCAGGAGTGAAAAATTTTGAGTGTTCGAGGATGTTTGCATGCTTGCAATAGGTAGCAATTGTTTATCTTTCGGGTAGATAAGTTGCTGATTCAGATGATCATGAGCCCACAGCTCCGAATGTCCAGTTGTGAGTTAGGACGGATCACACTCACGCTATAGTAAGGGTGATCAGGTCACCCTCTCGCCTATCCGAGTGATTCGAGTCCCATAGAAGGAGGAGCCACTAGATGTTCGGCTCACTTCATTCTAAGCCATGTATGAGGAATACGTTCGGGTTGTGGGTGAGGCGGTATTTCCGTGTTTTTTGAATAGAGGGAGCGCGCAAGTGGGAGCAGAAATGACGAGCAATGTGGGAAGTGGAGGAAGTGGTGATGCACCTCGATTCCCATGCCTGAGATGTCGCTGTTGTGCTACAGGTGCACTGTCCTAGGGATCCTGTGGATCTCCTCCTCATAGGTGAATTTCTCGATGAGGAATCCCTGGGTCGCATATAAAAGGTGCAAGACAGAGAGAGGACAGGATCACGCCACTTTCACCCCTCTCCCCAATCTCTGTTGCCGTGGCCGAGAGTTCTTCCACGTCTCCAGCCTCCACCTGCCTCGACCATATTTCCGTGCAACATGGTGAAGGGCACAGCGGTGAAGGCCGAGCGAGCCAAGAAGGGCTCGCACGGGTCGTGGTCGAGTGCCAGAGCGCTCGCGCTGGGCTGGTTCCAGGGCAACTAGATGACGTCTCGCGTATCCAAGGGATGCCTCCTAGAGCTAGAGAGCGAAGGGCTTCTGGCCCCAGAGAGCTGGCGACTGCCGGAGGTTGGCGAGCGGGATCCCGCACCAAGAGGGGACAAGCGAGTGCTCCTCGTCACCCATGTGGAGAGAGGTTTTTCTATGCCGCCGCATACATTCTTCCTTGCGTTCCTTGATTTCTTTGGCGTGCCGCTTCATCATCTCTCCCCCAACTTCGTCTTGTATTTACCTACTGTTGTGTCTTTGTGCGAGAACTTCCTCGGAAGCTCTCTGCACAGGGGTTGTTCAAGCACATGTTCACTTGTCGAGTGATGACGGTGAAGATGTCTTCTCAATCAGGGGGATGACGAACATAGTGCAGCTCTGCGGGGGTTTAGGAATACAACTTAGAGGTAAGAGTAGTTTCCCCCAGATATCTTTCCCTCATTCTATGAAGGGTAGGCAGGACTCCTGGTTTTACAGCGAGGACGTCCCACTCGGCGAGAGTTCGTCAGGTATTCCACCTTACTTGGCTGAGAGTTTCTAGTCGGCTCCTTCTTTGAGTGTGTCGAAAGAGTAGAAGGTGTATGTAGACAACCTGGTCATCGCTCTATTCATGTTGTTATAGAAGGGCATCAAAGGAATTAATCTTCTGGAAGTCTTGTTTCACCGGAGGATCCAACCCCTCCAGGACAGAGCCCACACCATATGAATGTATGGAGGACCGAATGACCCAACCCGTGTTCACCTAGAGGAGATTGTCACAGAGGAGTCGGAGAACAAGCTCAAAGCCATAACCCCCGTGCGTGACAACCCTAGGGGGACCAGGCTGATACCCCCTTTATCGGAGGAGAATCCACTGAATGAGGTAAACTTTCCTATATTCGATCTGAATGAACTTCATTGTTGTTGTCTACTGTCTTTGTTTGTGAATTTTTTACCCGATTTGGCAGACCTTTACGACTTTGGTCTGTTCCGTTCCAATGGTTGAACGCAGCTGATTGATGTGGCAAGTGACATCGAGCGTCAAAATGGCTGAGACGATGATGAATATGACGACAATGAAGTGGATACCGGGGAGAGTGACGACGATGACAACACGGGGACAATGCAGAATCTTCTCCATCAAATGAAGTCTTGACTCAGGCTTGCACCAAGGCGCGAGGGGACCCTGGAGTCAATGCTAGGGGTGCCAAGACCCCAAGGGTGACAAAACTGACTGTGTCGGCCATGCCGACCTGCAGTTCCAAATGGGGCCGGAGTGAGCGTGAGGTGTTGTCGAAAAGGCCGCTAAGCTGCCGAAGACCATGGTCTCCAAGCCTAGGAAGGCCATCTTGTCGTGCATCAAGGTTGACGTGCGAGTTGCTTTGGCGTAAGTATGCTTGCCGAGTGGTTTTATTTTTGTCGAGCAAGGTACTGCGAGTGACGGTTGATTTCTTTGATGTTTTGTTGCAAGCCTAATACATCGACTCCTTCACTAGAGCCATAGATGTCAGATAAAGGATAGGCTGACGTTGATGTCGCTTCTTCCAAAGGTAATTCTTGAACTCGTTTGTGTTTCATTCGGGACATCAGATTTTGTGTCGAAATGATCCTTGAAATTCCTTTTGACATTTGCAGGGCTACAAGACGGGATCGAGCCTTGCCCCGACAGTCCTCCGATCGTTGATGAACTAACAAAGCAAGACGCGACTCCCTACCAAGTGGCTAAGCCCTCGGTTGCCAAAGCTATGACTCCCATGGCTCAGGAGACTATCTCAACTGGGCATCACATGGATCTGGTCTGACTGACACTCTGTCGCCTCCTCCCATGGCCAAAATTTTCTAGCTAGACCTTATCCCGGAGGACCAAGAAGGCGCACACAAAGAGGTCCTAGCCCAGCCGGGGCTAATGGTTGGATCACTGAAGGAGGCATGTGATGCCAGCAAGGATGTTGAGAAAACATATGGGTTAGTTCTTTTGTAGACATCGCCTCCAATCGAGAATTGGAATTTTTCCTTTGTATACATATTTTGTTTTGGATCCCGAGTGGGTTTTCCATGGAGCACACACACTAGGTGTTCACTTTTAGTGGGGGCGCGCTGAGCGCACCCCCTGCGTGTAGTCCCCAGACTGTCGTGACTAAAGTAGTCGGCGGTAGTCTTAGTTCCTTTGTTGACTAGAGAGAGGTAATGGGGTACGGGGTTCTTGTCCCTCATCTTATCCTTCTAGTGGGGACGCGCTGAGCACAACCACTAGGTGTAGTCCACGAGACTGCCGTCGATTGTGTCAGTCGGTAGTAGTCTTAGAATTATAATTATTGTATTTGATATAATTGTGTTTGTTGCTGGCAGGATGTCTGTGGGATCGGGTGCCATTATTACGCTACGGAGCAGGAGGTGCAGTACCCGCGTCTCAGTCTTGGTGCTGAAAAGATTAAGAATAAACGTGTGGAATAGGAGAAATGTGCATTTGAAGGTAAACCTTTCCCGTCCGACTGTCTTATAGTTTGATCTTTCTCCCCATAAGACTGAGGTTAATTTATCAGGTCGCCTTTTTGAGAGGCTGGAGACTTATATTTTTTAGTTACCATGAAGGAGGGCCTTGAGAACATGGATGAAGATCTTGCATCAGCCTGGAAGGAGGCCAACCAAAAATCCAAAACAGTTGAAGTCAAGCTTAAGACAGTCAAAAAGCTTGAAGAGAAAAACCAGCTCTTGAAGGTTGCTGAGATGAAGTAGCATTATGGTGAGTGGGAGACCAAGTTCGAGAAGGTCACCACCAAGAGGGTTGAGTTGGAGGAATTTTTTGAAGACTACAGCAAAGAGATGAGTGAGAAACTTAAAGGTGTGCTGTTAATATGAATCATCCTGTTGGCGTTCTGGGAATGGGGGTACCCAGACCTGCCTGCCTACGGCCCAGGACTGGCCCACTTCATCAAGCAAACCAACGGGCCCGACATCACTCAAGGCAAGGCCCTCGTGAGGGACCAAGCCTCATGAGGAGGAACGACATCGAGACCCGCAGGGGGCTTCCTCAGGACCCCTCCGGAGCGGCAGATATTCCAAGGCGTGGCCCGGCCTCAGGAGTCAAGGATGATGCAAGGGAAGAAGAGGCGAGCGTTGGATAGCAGGACATAGAAGTTTCCCCTTTTCTTCCAAGGAGGCAAGGACGAACATAGGTTCCCAAGGCATCTCCTAAAGGTTTATGTTCTAGTGCAATAAGACCCTTGCCGCCCGCCGGCAGGACACACGTCATCCCTGAGCCAGCCCCTGCAGCGTTGGCAGCAACTATGCAGGCAAAGACCACTTTTGGACAGGGGAAGCATGTTCCCTATGCCCCTTCAAAATTGGTCGTTGTGGGATCCCTTCCCGCCAAAACGAAAAGGGAAGAGGAAAGAGGTCGCCACTATAAATAGAGGATATGTTGCTTTGTAGAGGGGGATCCCATCTAAGCCGAACCGTTGATTCACCCACTAGCTCCGCACAAAGTCACGAAGTCTCCGGAGGCCCTAAAGAACACTGTACTAGTTCATCCACCCACCTCCAAGAGAGGCAAACCAACAAAGCAGGAGTAGGGTTTCACGCTTCCAACCGGCCCAAACTGGGTAAACTACCATGTTCTATGTCTTCCTCACCATCGAGTGAGTTCTTCGCCGTTCCCATCGAGTAGCGTGCTAGGGAAGGTTAGGCCGTGAGAGATCTTCGTACATGCTAGTCAGTTAAAATCTTTAGGGTTTTGCGGAGCCCAAAATACGACATTTGGCGTGCCAGGTAGGGGCATGTTAAGGTCTTCTTTGAGCTTTGTCTTACCTAGGCCTGCTGCTCCGATGGACGACGCCGAGGCAGTCTCTTCGAGCCTCGTTGAGATGTCCTCCGACCGCCACATCAGAGAGGACGTAAGCATGCATACCGGTGTTGTGATACCAGACGGCTCGTACCAGGTCGTCAACATCGTCTCCACCGTCGGAACCACCGGTGCCACCCAGGCGCACGACGTCTGGGCAGCGTCCATGACACCCACGACGCGTCGCATCAACTTGTGGGACCTTGGCACGAATGACATATTGAAGATGGCAAGCGATATGCTCCGCCAACGACCGACGCAAGGGGGCTTCAATGCCTGGGCGGACCACATCATGGATCTCATCGCCATCGCCCAAAAAGCCATCGAAGCCCGCTCTTCTTCAAGGCCACAACTGTCACGCACCAGGGTCTCGCACCTCATGCCGGCCCCCGGGGCTGCAGGCAATGGGGCCCCTGCTATGCTGGGCGGGGCCGAGAGAGATGCGCCCCGTGCCGCCCTCCTTCTCCTCCAGGTTTCATCGACCGGCCCCGAGGTGCATCATGCTGACAACCACCAGGGGCGCGAAGATAATGGCGGGGCGATCGATGCGCACAACTGTGCGCATCACGAAGACCAGGCCGGCCCTCGATAGTCCGGAGAGGCCAGCAGAAGGCGGAGGCGTCACCACGGGTGAACGACAACGGAGACGCGCCAAGACACCAAGGGGGGAGTCAGCACCGAGCGGCGCTGTGACCAACCAACAGTAGCAACAGGAACAAGCGACTTCACGCACAGGCTTATCACAGGAAGATCTTCGAGCAGCACGGCCGAGGGGATCCCCCTCCACCGCCGAAAGGGACCGCCACCATCACGCTGCTGAATGGCTTCGGAGGACGATCGAACACATACATGGAGATGTACGTGCCGGAGTATGGCGCATCACCTGACCCTCCCGACGAGGAAGAGCCTCAAGCGTCCCTCGGGAGCCTAACTTCCTCAAGAGTGAGGAATGCTTTGGGGCTCCTCCTTGAGCCGAGCCCAAGAGGCGCCGGCAGGGAGGCGCCCCTAGGCCGCGGGGCGTGACGCCAGCCTACTCCCCCATTGTGGAACTATGAAGAGCCGAACCACAGGCCTCAGGAGGACGAGTTAGATGGAGCGACGAGACAAAAGTGGCATGGGCCACCCGCGGCAGCCACGGAGCTGAAGCAGGTGCCGAGGACCGGGCCTCATGAGGCGCCCCTCATACGCAGAGAAGCTATGTGAGGTAAGTTTTGGGTTCAATGCTCTAGGGAGTGCCTGCTGACCGTAGGGACTTCAGGTGTTCGCAGCATGCCCCCGCATATCATATAATTTACTCATGTCTTTGTAACTCCGGTTGCACCCATTTGGCGACCTCACACCCTGCCTTGCTTGCATCTTCGGGTGATCTATTCCCCTCGCTCGGGGGCTCCGGCCAGTGTGCGTCGCCCAAACATGGGGTTGGGGAGGCCCCACGGCTCCTAGGGCCACAATCGACGGGATAAAATTAGAGACACTTGAGCATTAAAGGGGGCTCTTGAGCATCGCGCCTCGGGGCCTTACCGGTCACAAGGCCACCTACCGCCCTTGATATCGTCCACGGTCATCCGGTCGTTATCAGGGGTGGCAGGGCTTAACCCCGTGGCTACATCCGTTCATTCGGTCCCACGCAACGGCGGTTGGGAAATGTGCGGGACTGGATCCTAGCGACGCAGAGCCACTGAAACGTTAAAGCGGGATTCTAAGCATCGCGCCTCAGGAGCCTTACCGGTCACAAAGCCACTCGACCACCCTGCTGCCGTCCAGGTTGGGTCGGTATCGGGGGGTGTCGGGGCCTTGCCTCGTGAGGCGCCTCACGACCGCAAGGAAATGTGCGGTCCTGGGACCTGTCGACGTAGGGCCATAAAAGCCCTCAACCGACATCAGGAGAAGGAGCGTGCAATACCTGCATCAACCCGTCACACCTCTGCATCGTCCTTGAATCCTTCCGGAATCAACTTCATCCCCTGACACTCTCACGTAATAATGAGCCGAGGTTGTATATGCCCAGGGCCTCCCGAGGACGCGGAAGGGGTCCACCCCGCGCCTAGTGACAGCCCTATGCTCCGGGCCAGGGAGAAGCTCAGTCCACCAATGACTCGGGGGTAGGGACACTCGCGAGCTGAAAGCGTCCTCGCGACCTCCCATATACACCCCACCGTGACACTCTCACGTAATAACGAGCCGAGGATGTATGCGGCCAGGGCCCCCCGAGGACGCGGAAGGGGTCCACCCGACGCCTAGTGGAAGACCTATGCTCCACGCTGGCTGCAGACAGGGGCAATCAACTTAGTCCACCAAAGACTATGCCCGCAGCTGGCAAGGAAACCCATGTAGTCCACCAATGAGTATGCCAGCCTAAGTGCCGGAAACGGCGTTTGCTTGCTTTTCCAGGATTTGGAACAATATTCTGCCGGACTTAGATCTGCAATTTTAAAAGTTGACGTTTGAAAAACAAAGGGGGTGGAACTATCTTCTACCGGTTTTGAAGCCTCTTTTCTGGATAACAATCTCTGAGGAGCTAAGCACTCCGCACCGCGCCTAGGGGTCAAGGAGAAAAAGCATGGACTTGCCGTCCCAGGGGCGAACATTTTCAACGATCAACCCCCGCTCGTGGGTCTCGATCGAAGCACAATATCACAACAAAGAGTCTCAAGAGGCCTCAGGGCGTCGTGAGGCAATGACCAAAGAAACGGGGAGAGGAATCACTCAAGCACCAAGGGGGTTCCTGAGCATCGAGCCTCGGGAGCCTCGTCGGTCGAAGGAGCGGGGCTAGGGCCCACAAACATGGAAGGCCGAAAGGGTCTTGATCCATCACACCTATAGAGCAGGAGCCACTCATGAGGAGCTATGTAAGAGACCGGCGCAAACCCCCGAGCTAAGTACCCCGCAGGCCCAGACCGGGACCATTTGGTTCCACATAAGACTAACGATGAATCAAAAACGTGCACACTAATGACGGGATGTAGGGCCTAAGGATTCAGCTACAGTGAGGAACGAGGTCATCGACCAAGCGTGCGACGACACGGGTGGTACCTCGGGAGGACTGGGCCTCCTGAGGGCCCCGGCCGCCGTTACTCCTGAGCGATGGCTAGAGTAGCAACCAGCCCTATGCAAAGAAGCCGAGCTGCAATGACTACTGGCAAGCGAGCAATCGACCCATGGGTGAAAGGAAAAACGGAAAACGACGAAGGTAACGAACAAAAGTTTAACCCCCAACGGGGAAGAGTTCTAGGTCTGATGTTATAGGACAAGTAAACGGGAGCTGGGAGACGCCTAGGGGGAAAGGCCACCGGGATCGCCCTTGGTGCCTGTGGGCTCGATCTTGGAGGCCTCCTCCTTGCTGGAGACCGGCGCCCGGTCATACCGCTCCACCACGGCCTCCACGTGCGAGCGCACTTCGTCTTGGAGAAGGCGCCAAGGCTCGGCAGGCACCGGCTCGACGATGCCCTGGAGATCGAGCTTCGGGACAAGCGTCAAGGCAAGGCCCAGAAGCTCGGGCGTGTCGGACGCGCCCTACTCCTCCACCCGGGAAGTGCCAACCTCGAGCGCTGATACGTCCCAAACGTATCTATAATTTCTACTTGTTCCATGATCTTTTGGGTGACAGTGTTATATGTTTTCCTACACTTTTATATCATTTTACACATATTTGGACTAACCTACTAACTCAGTGCAACCAGTTCCAGTTTTTGTCTCCTGATGTCTTTTTTTGCAGGGGATTTTACCCAATTATCTGAAGCCCGAAAAAATCCAAAAAATATATAAAAAATTCAGCGAAACAGAAGCTTCAGGATCACCGAAGGAGGGCCAGAGGGGGGACAGGGGCCTCCCTGGCGGCCTACTGTCGCGGCCAGGCCCCAAGCCGCGCCATGAGGTCGCCTGGGTGGGCCGAACCTCCTCCGGTGCCCTCCTTTGGCCTATATTTAGTGTTTCCTGAGGAAACCCTCGCAGACTTTCAGGAATCACGAATTTCTCCATCGTTCCGCTGCCGCAGCGCTTGCGAGATCGGGAGCGTCAGGAGACCTCTTCCCGACGCCCTGCCGAAGGGAGGATGGACCTCCCGGAGCTTCTCCACCACCATGGATGCCTCCCGGATGTGTCGTGAGTAGTTTCCCTTGGACCATGAGTCCATGACCAATAGGTATGTGATGTCTTCTCTCCAATCTTGTGCTTCAATGGTTAGTCCTTGTGAGGTGCCCTACATGATCAAGGCATCTATGTAATTCTCTTGCTATTGCTATCCTTGGTTTGTTGGGATCCAATGGATTATGAGATTATTTTCAGATTCTTATGAGTTATATATTTGATTATCCTTTTATATTTTGTTCCTTAGTGATTCTTGCATGTTCTCCATTGCTTTTTATCGCTTTGGCTAAGTAGTAGATCGTAACTCCAAGAGGGAGCGTTATGCATGATTGTGGGTTCAGGCCCCTCGATGTCTAGCTTGAGTGAAAGAAACATGATACTAGGGGATGTGCTTGTTGGCACCAGGGAGAAAACAACGGTGCTTGTGACCACGGTTGCAAGGATTGTTTACCTTACGCATAGTTCGTTAATGCAGTTGTCCGTTGCTTTGAGTTTACACTTTAGGTGGGGCTCGCAACTCAATACCGGAGAGATTTTCTGGATAGATATCTCAAGGTGCATGATTAGTAAGTAGATGTTGATGAATAAACGGTCTACTTGGCTCGGCGTACTGCCCATTAATACTGAACCTCTAACTATCAACGAGCATAATTAGCATTGCGGTGCGATCATAATTCAGTCAATTGCCCAACTGTGATTTGTTTACCCGAGCATAGATGTTTATCTCCTTTTGGGAGAGAGACATCACTAGTGAACGTCATGTGACTCCAGTCCATATCACCAACATTGTTTACACCTCCACTATTTACTGGTTTCATTTACTTTTCCGTTGCAATCACTATTACCTTGCCGCTTGTGTTTTGATCCTTTGCAAACTACAAGGCTGGAGAGATTGACAACCTCTCTGTACTAATTGGGAGCAAAGTTATTTGTTGTGTGTGCAGGTCCATGTCTTCTGCTAGCGCCTGGGTGGAAAAAACCTACTTGTTGAGCCTAGGAGTCCTCCTAGTTCGATAAACCTTACAGTCTTCGTCTAAGGTAAATTTGCTGCTCACTACATCTCCACCTTCCACTTGGGGTGACCAACGAGGGGCGAGAAGTATATACATCATCAAGTTATCAAACGAATTTCTGGCGCCGTTGCAGGGGACTCCACTCTTCAAGATAGGGGAGTTGCACACTATCTTTTACCTTGGCTTTTTAGTCTTGTTAGTTTGCTTTCTAGTTTTTGCTTTAGAGTCTTATACCCAAAAACCACAAAAAAATTAGTTGCTTTGCTCTTGCTTGTTGCCGCTACTATGGGTTCCACTGAGAATACCAAGCTGTGTGACTTCACTAGTCAGAACAACAATGACTTTATCTGCACTCCTATTGCTGCTCCCGCCACTAGAGCCACGTGCTATGAGATTAAACCTGCTTTGCTAAACCTAGTTATGAAAGATCAATTCTCCGGTGTTGGAGATGATATTTCCTTGCACTTGAACAATTTTGTTGAGCTCTGTGATATGCAAAAATATAAAGAAGTAGATGGTGATATTGTTAAACTTAAGCTTTCTTCCTTTCTCCTTAAGAGGAGGAGTTAAAGTGTGGCTTCAATCTTTGCCTAGGAATAGCATAGATTCTTGGGATAAGTGGAAAGATGCTTTTATTGGGAAGTATTATCCGCATGCTAAGATCATCCAGTTGAGGAGTAACATTATGAATTTTAGGCAATTGGATAATGAACATGTTGCTAAAGCTTGGGAACATATGAAATCTCTTGTTTACATTTGCCCTACTCATGGTTTTAACTACTTGGATGGTTATCCAAACTTTTTATGCAAGATTGAACTTTACCTCGCGGAATCTGTTAGACTCGGTCGTGGGAGAACCTTTATGTCAACTACACTTGGAGCTCCCACAAAGCTATTGTATAAGATGATAACAAATTATTATCAATGGCACCCCGAGAGATCTCCAACAGGTAGGAAGGTAAACACTATTGAGGTGATTTTCTCCCTCGATGATAAAGTTGACATGATCATGACTCTACTTACTAAGAAAGCTTCTATTGATCCTCATGATGTTCCTTCAGATTCTTTGGTTGCTCAAGAAAGAGAGCAAGTGGAAGTTAATTTTATTTCTAGGAACAACTTCAATAACAATGCTTATAGGAGTAATTTTGGTAGCAATCCTTGACCGTTCCCATCAAACAACTATGGGAACAACAACAATTATCCTATCACCAAAAACTCCACTACTGAAATAGAGAGCTTGCTTAAAGATTTTATCACTACTCAAAAAGCCTTCAACAAGAGTGTAAAATAGAAACTAGAGAAATTTGATAGTCTCTCTTTGAAGGTGGACAACATAGCTCATGATGTAGAGATGATTAAAATTAGAACTTCCCCACTTGAGGAGAGGAACACCACACCCAAGAATGCTATCCAAGTCCAAATTAATGAGAACAAAAGAACGCTAGCCAAACTTAAAGAGAGATGGGCTAGAGAAAAGGAAGAGGAAGAGCGAATTAAGAGCCTTCCTACACACACTACCATTGCTACTATACAAGTTGTTGAGGACCTAAAAACTTTTAGCACCCATCGCACTCCTAGTCCAAGTGGACCTATTAATGGTGATGCTAATACCTCAACTATAGGACAAGAAGGTCCTATGAATTTAGAGACTACCAAAAGAATGAGCCTAGATGAAATTACTACCACTTTAATTAATGGAAGTAACCTTGATTTTGACAATTGTGGTCTCTCCGAAGTCATCACCTTTTTGCAAAGAATAGCTAAAGACCCCCACACTAGTACACTTAATATTGCCTTCACCGAGCATATTGCCAATGCTCTTATCAAAGCTAGGGAGGAGAAGCTCAACCTAGAGACTTCTATTCCTAGGAAGCTAGAATATGGTTGGGATCCTATGGTCAAAATTAAATTGAATAATAACTCTTGCTTTGCTTTGTGTGATGTTGGAGCTAGTGCCTCCGTTATGCCCAAAATAATGTATGATATGCTTGATTGGAAACCTTATGATCCATGTTCTTTTGGTGTTTGTCTTGTTGACTCTTCCATAAAGAAACCTTTAGGGAGAATTGCTGATGTGCTTATTGTTGTCAATGATAAATATGTTCCCGTTGATTTTCTTATTATGGACATTGAATGTGATCCTTCATGTCCAATTATTTTGCGACGTCTTTTTCTCCGCATCGTTGGTGCTATCATTGACATGAAAGAGGGAATTAATAAATTCCAATTTCCTATTAAAAAGGGAATGGAACACTTCCATATAAAGAAAATTAAGTTACCTTATGAGTCCGTTACACGGGCAAGCTATTCTTTTGGAGTTGATAACACTTGATCTTCTTGAATTATGCCTAGCTCAAAGGCATAAAAGAAAGCGCTTGATGGGAGGCAACCCAATAGGTTTTTACTTTCTGTTTTAGTGCTCTTGATGTGTGTTACTACTTTAGAAACATTATTGTATCTTTATTTTTAAGCTTTTTGCCAAGTTATAGCCTCCGATTGCAAGAAAGATCAAAAATTGTGACATGTTGTCCAGAAACAGATTATGTCTGCTTGACGGAAACAATCGCCAAAAATCACCAGATGATCTTTTTGATCTGAATTTTCTTGACAGCATGATATATATAATTGTCGTTTTGGCATCTCTTCTGAGTTTTTTTGATTTGAGTTGCAAAATTGCGCCGAATAAATTATTTACTACCTGTGGTTCTGTTTTTCACAGATTCTGCCATGTTTTGTGTTTTCATTGTTTTGCGAATCCTAAGATTGCTTTTTATTTGCAAAAATATTTTGGCCTTCATGAGAAGCAGTATATTTTCATGATAATCTTTATTACTAGCAGGTATTAAATTATTTTATTAAGGGAACTAACTACTCTAATCAGCTTATGATGTGTTTTGTATGAAGGGAGTTTTCATGTATTGCGATGGGAGAGATGATGAAAGAAGATAAAGGAGTGTCAAACACTGAAGCTTGGGGATGCCCCCAGGCACCCCAATAAATATTCAAAGGAGACTCTAGCGTCTAAGCTTGGGGATGCCCCCGTGCATCCCCTTCTCTATCAACAATCATCAGGTCGTCCATCTCCATACTATATTTTTATCACTTCATATGATCTGTGCTTTGCTTGGAGCGTCCCGCTATTTTCTTTTTAGTTTTGTTTTAGTTCAGTTTGATGGTCATAACAAGTCAGAACCTAGCCTACCTTGTTTGGGAGAGAGACACACTCCATTCCACTCTAGAACACAACATAGGGTTTCATGCTTATTCTTTTTATGTGTTCTTCATCTTTTCGTAGCTACTGTCATGCTTAGCTCTTGGCTTTCATGCTTATCTTCTCAAGGGATTTTACTTAGGTTGATTTTGGAACTCTCTTGATTTATCATGCTTATCTTGTTTAGAGACTTGGCTTTTTGCACTGAGTTGTGTGTCTTGCATAAGTAGGTAATTGAGGTTGCTATTTAAGTATAGTAGTAACTTGCAATAGTTTTGAGGTATTGATTTGAGTAATGTTTGGACTATTGGTGCCAGGAGCTTGAGCCTATTAGTGATAGGTGTCATATTTCGGGAAATCCGTGTGTTTTTCAAAAACTAAAAATTAGTTGAGAACTCTAGCTACTAAATTGATATCTAACCTCTGGAGGGGTTGGAATATATAGAGTACCCTCACATTACCATGAGTCGAGGATGCGCAAGGATAACCAAACCCCCAAACATTCCTCCTCGGGGTACATGTCTTTCTGTGAATTTCCTAACTAGATAGAGAGTTACTGATAATAAGTGTATGAGTTCTTCGGAATAATGTGAGTATTTCATTGTTGGCACTTCCACCATCCCTATTTTGCTAGCCTCTTCGGTACCGTGCATTGCCCTTTCTCACATTTAGAGTTGGTGCAAACTCCGCCCGTGCATCCAAAACCATGACATGATACGCTCTGTCATACATAAGCCTCATTATATCTTTTCCCAAAACAGCCACCATACCTACCTATTAAGGCATTTCCATAGCCTTTCCGAGATACATTGCCATGTAACATCCATCATCTCATGACTTGATCTTCATGTCATACATGCTTTTGCTTGATCATAGAGTCGCATGCTGGTTAGGCCTTGCTATCATTACTATTACATGACGCGCTAGTATCATTGCATATCCTGCTACACTAGAAGAGGCAAACATTTGCATACATCATGATAGTTTTCACTTATCTTTATGCTCAGTACTTCTTATGAAGTGTGATGATTTTTCTTTCTATTCATGTAAAATATAGAGTGTTGCCCTTAAGTGAGGAAAAAATCCCAAAGAGCACAAACAAAAGATCCCAAAGAGGACAAATGAGAGATAAAAGAAAGACACAAAGAGGCCACAAAAAATAGAAAGAGAAAAAGAAAAAAAGAAAAAAATAGAGAAGGGGGCAACACTACTATTCCTTTTGAAAGATCAACACTCGTACTCCATTACTATATTGGTACTACATAGAGATCATCATTCATGCATAACTATGTGGGGATCCTTACACTATAGAACTTAGTTTGCATATTCCAATGACGAGCCTCCTAAAATGAGCTCTAGGACTTCATGAGAAAACGAGTTGGATGCACCCCCACTAGTTCCATTGGAGAGCTTACATTAGCTCATATGTGCATCCGTTACATGGCAATCCCGACTCCTCACATCATATCTATCATTTGGCTTTATCTCTCCTATGGTTGTCCTCATTGATGTGAGCCTGTCACACCTTTTTGTCTTCCTTCCCCATCATTATTCTATTTGCCATCCTAAGTGCCAACATATCTTGCTTACGCTCATCCATTGCATGAGTGCTCAAATTCAAAAGGGAGAGGATCATTTTGACTTGTGCCTGACAAGTGGTCTGGGGATGAGTCAAAATAAGATTCCTAAGGAGACTAAGTGTGAGGTTTAGTAGATTGACTTCTCAATTAAAAAATAGTTTATCTCTAAACCCATCTCCCACTTCTTGCACGCAAACACCATTTGGAGACATTCGAGTCGCGGACTGCGAGACCTCTTGCACCTTTATGTTCTTACTTTGCTAAACTCAATACTAGATACAGAATCTTGCTTGTTATTGTCTTGACTTGAATTGCATATCTCACTTGCTTTACTTCGAAGTTCTTATATATATGTTAGCATGTCACCACATAAATTATTGTGTTACCATTTATCTACTAGAGGACGAGCAGAAATTAAGCTTGGGATGTTGATACGTCCCATACGTGTCTATAATTTCTGCTTGTTCCATAATATTTTGGGTGACATTGTTATATGTTTTGCTACACTTTTATATCATTTTACACTATTTGGACTAACCTACTAACTCAGTGCACCCAGTGCTAGTTTCTGTCTGCTGATGTCTTTTTTTGCACGTGCTTTTACCCAATTTTCCGAAGCCCGAAAAAATCCAGAAAGATATATAAAAAAATCCGCAAAACCAAAGCTTTGAGATCAACGAAGGAGGGCCAGAGGGGGGCCAGGGGACTCCTAGGCAGCGTCCTGGTGCGGCCAGGCCCCAAGCCGCGCCAGGATGTCGCCTGGGTGGGCCGCACCTCCTCTTGTGCCGTCCTTTGTCCTATATTTTGTGTTCCATGAGGAAACCATCACAGACTTTCTGGAATCACGAATTTCTTCAGCGTTCCATCGCTGCAGCGCTTCAGAGATCGGGAGCGTCACGATACCTCTTCCCGGTGCCCTGTGGGAGGGAGGATTGACCTCGGGGAGCTTCTCCACCACCATGGACGCCTCCCGGATGTGCCGTGAGTAGTTTCCCTTGGACCATGAGTCCATGACCAGTAGCTATGTGATGTCTTCTCTCCAATCTTGTGCTTCAATGGTTAGTCCTTGTGAGCTGCCTACATGATCAAGGCATCTATGTAATTCTCTTTCTATTGCTATGCTAAGTTTGTTGGGATCCGATGAATTATGAGATTATGTTCAGATTGTTATGAGTTATATATTTGATTATCCTTTTATATTATGTTCCTTAGTGATTCTTGCATGTTCTCCGTTGCTTTTTATTGCTTTGGCCAAGTAGTAGATCGTAACTCCAAGAGGGAGTGTTATGCATGATTGTCGGTTCAGGCCCCTCGATGTCTAGCTTGAGTCATAGAAACATGAGACTAGGGGATGTGCTTGTTGCCACCAGGGTGAACAACAATGGTGCTTGTGAACACGATTGCAAGGATTGTTTACCTTACACATAGTTCATTAATGCAGTTGTCCATTGCTTTGAGTTTACACTTTGGGTGGGGCTCGCAACTTAATACCATAGAGATGTTCTAGATAGATATCTCAAGGTGGATGATTAATAAGTAGATGCTGATGAATAAACGGTCTACTTGTCTCGGCGTAGTGACCATTACTATTGAACCTCTAACTATCAAGGAGCATAATTAGCATTGCGGTGCGATCATAGTTCTTTCAATTGCCCAACTGTGATTTGTTTACCCTAGCATACTTGTTTATCGTCTTTTTGGAGAGAGACATCACTAGTGAACGTCATGTGACTCCGGTCCATATCACCATCATTGTTTAGACCTCCACTATTTACCGCTTTCATTTACTTTTCCGTTGCAATCACTATTACCTTCCCGCTTGTGTTTTGTTCCTTTGCAAACTACAAGGCCGGAGAGATTGACAACCTCTCTGTACTCGTTGGGAGCAAAGTTACTTGTTGTGTGTGCAGGTCCACGTCCTCTGCTAGCGCTAGGGTGGAAGACACCTACGTGTTGAGCCTAGGAGTCCTCCTGGTTCAATAAACCTTACAGTCTTCGTGTAAGGGAAATTTTCTCTTGACTACATCTCCACCTTACAATTGGGGTAACCAACAAGGGGCGAGAAGTATATACATCATCTCGTCATGAAGCGCCTCCACCACCTTCTCGAAGAAGGCGAGGTAGCCCCCGTCGCTCCTCACGTTTGGCAGCTCCGGGGTATTCCCCGCAAGCCTGCGCATCACATCAGTCGCCCGACTGGCTATACCCGCGAACTGCTTGGCCCGCTGGGACGCCATCATCCGGGCGAAGGACAACTCGTCCTTGGCGGTCAAGAGGAGTCGATCACCTCCTGGACCTGCTTCTTCAGCGATAAGAGCTCGGCCTTGGCCTGCGTTTCTCCCTCGTGGGCGACCAGGAGGGCGGCCTCAGCACTCATGAGCTGAGCCCGCAACCCCTCCACCTCCTCCTGAAGCTCGCCTAATTTGAGCTTCTTGGCCGAGGGCGCTCTGGAGTAAAGGAAAGATCAACCAACAAGCATCAGATGAGGCGACGAGGAAAGTAGATGCAGACGAGGGACTCACTCGTCGCTCAGGGGCCAACGGTGGCGGGTGCACGGCGACTCGGAGGACCCTCCGCCGCTGCCCCCTGGGACGGACGAAGGCGCGGATGGTGCCGCTCGCTTCCCACGGCTACGATCACCTCCGGGAGACGTCATGGAGACGAGGAATGAAGGGGAGAAAAGGTTTTTCACGGCGAAGCAGAAGAAGTAGAGAAGGAGCTCAAGGTTACGGTGCCTCCCCCTTGGCGGGGGCGGGGTAGATTTATAGGCGAACCACGGCCACCAAACATCATGGGAGCGCGAGCGTCGCGCGCCCCACGAGGGTCACGAGGTAGGCTGACTAGAGTGATGCCGCTCATGTCTCTTCATCTATCCTCCGAGCGTGCATGTCCGCGAAGCGCCTTTGGGTGACGAGGCCATTCAATGAGAACAATTATGGCCTACCAGGTTCTTGGAGATCGTGTCATCGTGGCCTGGCGCACCCCGGACGCCTCGAGGAGCGAGAGCGTCACCAAATGGCCGCTGGACATGTGTGCCGTCTCGCCCGCAGGAAACTAGGGCCCGCGACGCTTCGGGTCGCCCTCAAGGCTTCGTCAAGAAGCCAACCCAGGCACGACTTGGGCCCGAGGGCTACTGTCGCCGTTCTGGGAATGGGGGTTCCCAGACCTATCTTACTATGGCCCAGGGCTGTCCCACTTCATCAAGATAACCAACGGGCCCGACATCACTGAAGGCAAGGCCCTCGTGAGGGGCCAAGCTTCACGAGTAGGAATGACATCGAGACCCGTAGGGGGTCTTCCTTAGGACCCCTCTAGAGCGGCGGATATTCTAAGGCGAGACCGACCTCAGGAGTCCAGGATGACGCAAGGGAAGGACAGGCGAGCGTCGGACAGCAGGACGGAGCAGTTTCTCCTTTTGCGCAAAGGAGGCAAGGACGAATGCAGCTTCCCAAGGCATCTCCTAAAGGTTTCCATTCTGGTGCAACAAGACCCTTGCCGCCCGCCGGCAGGACGAACCTCATCCCTGAGCCAGCCCCTGTAGCGCTAGCAGCTACTTTGCAGGCGAAGACCATTTTGGACAGGGGAAGCATGTTCCCCTGTCCCCCTTTGAAATTGGTCGTTGCGGGATCCCTTCCCGCCGAAACAATAAGGGAAGAGGACCGGGGCTGCCACTATAAATAAAGGACAGGTTGCTTTGTACAAAGTCACGAAGCCTCCGAAGGCCCTCAAGAACACCGTACTAGTTCATCCACCCACCTCCAAGAGAGGCAATCCACCAAAGCAGGAGTAGGTTTTTACGCTTCCTAGCAGCCCGAACCTGGGTAAATTGTCGTGTTCTGTGTCTTCCTCACCATCGAGTGAGCTCTTCGCAGTTCCCATCGAGTAGCGTGCTAGGCAAGGTTAGGCCGTGAGAGATCTTCATACATGCCCCTGAGTTTGATTCTTTAGGGTTTTGCGGAACCCGAAATCCAACAGATCCTTCGAAGTTACTTTATGATTTCCGAGTGATGTTTCAAATCCTTTGCTTTTCATACGAATCCATCTTTCTATGTTAACATCGACGAGGAGACGGGGAGGATTGAGAAGGAGTTGGATCTAAAGTGAGGGCTCTTAAGGGACAGCACTGCTCTGGCCCTCCTCAGACTGGAGGATCGTATGCAGTACGTGTTGGGCTGCCTCAAGTGGATCAAATCAGCTCCCTTGGAGATTTTTGAAGAGGTTACTGCTGGTGAAGAGCTCCACAAGAATTCTCAGGCCATTGTTGACTGAGTGAAGGCGATTCCAAAATGACTATAATCTTGGAAAAAAATTGGGGCATGGGCCGGAGCGGACAACCCCCTCTCACTCGTTTGCATCCATTGCATAGGAGTGGACGAAGACAAGCTGAAGAACCCCAGGTTCATCAACAGGAAGAGTGCCAAGTTTGAATACTTCATGGATATCTTCATGCCGACTACCACTCGGATCACTGATGGGATCGACCTTGACACCTTCGTGGAAGTTGTGGAGTCTTCGTCTTCCAAGTGATGCTGAGAAAAAACATTATGTTTAATTTGCCTCGGAATGTCGAGTGTAACCTTTAAACTTCGATCAAGCCTTGGGCTCCCTTTATCCGCACTTTTCGCTTGAATCAGAATGCGGTTTTATTTGCTATGCTTCATTCGAATTTGGGTCTTCGAACTTTTGATGGATGAGTCCATCGTGACCTCCCAGTGTGAATTATTCCTTCATTTGGAGTTGTTTCTACTTGGGAGGAATCGGGTTCGCAACCAAGTCCTTGGTCCTGGAGGTTGTCCTTGCCCGTGGCAGGTTTTGACTTTGGCGAAAACAGGTTCGTAGCTAAGGAATGATTATCGTATTCATCTTGGCGTCCGAGTGAGGGTTGTCCTCACATTGGGAACCGTTTTTACTAAGTAGAAAGCAGGTTCGTAGCTAACCCCCGAGCATGGGGGTCGTCCTCACTCGGGGTGGGTTAGGACTTAGGCGAAAACAGGTTAGCAGCTAAGGAGTGATTGTCGTGTTTATCTTGCTTGCTGAGTGAAGGTCATGCCCACACTCAGAACCGTCTGTATTAAGGCGAAAGCAGGATTGCTGCCAAGCCCATGAGCGGCGAGGTTGTCCTCACTCGGATTTAGTTTTAACTAAGGCAAATTATGATTCACAACCAAGAAGTGAAGATGGTCCTTGCGGACTAAATGATGGTCATGTACATTGTGGTTTCCGAATGTTGTTTATGCCCGCACTTAGGACTGTTTGGACATAGGCAAAAATAGGTTCGCTGCTAAGCCCTCGAGTGCGGAGATGGTTCTCACTCGGCGCAGGTTTTGGCTTAGGCAAAAACAGGTTCACAGCTAAGGAATGATTATCATGTTCATCTTGGCAACTAAGTGAAGGTCATGCCCACACTCTGAACCGTTTGTACTTAGCTGAAACCAGGTTCGCTTCTAAGCTCTCTAGTGTGGATGTTATCCTCACTCGGGGTCTGTTTTATCTTAAGCGAATTATGATTCGCAACCAAGAAGTGAAGGTAGCATTTGACGACAAAACGATGGTCCTGTCCAACATGGTATCTGAATGTGGGTCGTGCCCGCACTCGGAACCGTTTGTACTTAGGTCAAAATAGGGACGCTACTAAGCCCCCGAGCGTGGACATCGTCCTTGCTCGGGGTAGGTTATTGGCGAGATAGGGAAGGATGTCTCACCAAAGTGAGAAGTTTGACAAAAAAAGTGAAGAAGGAAAACACTTCATTCGTCAAGTCATTTGGAACTGTAACAAGAAGAAAGATACATGTTCTATGTATAGAAGTTGCAGAGAAGGTCTACGTTCCAGGTTCTGGGCTCTTCCATCTCATTTTTGAAGTTGTAAAGCCGATAAGCTTACTTATGCAGACCTTGGAGATTGCGATGGGACATTGCCATGGAGGTGCCATCTTGTGTGGCTTTTGTTGGTCCAGCCGGAGGACCACGACACCCTCCTAGAAGGCTCGCCCTCTGACTTGTTTATCACAACAGCGCCTCAAATCTTGTTGATATAGCATGGACCAAATGAGGGAAAATTCTCTCTCTTCTTCCAAGAGATCGAGACTATCTTGACATGTTGCCTCGGCATTAGCTTCATTGTATTGCTGCACTTGGGGGGGGGGGTTGTGATGTAAGTCACTCGGCAGAACAACTTCAGATCCCTATACCATGAAGAAAGGGGTATGCCTGGTGGAACGACTCAGAGTCGTCCGCATTTCGCACAAGATAGATGGCAATTCTTCTACCCATGTGCGTGTGGTGTTCTTAAGATCCCTCATCAATCAGGGATTCAAACCTTGCAGTATCATACCATGCGCTTGCTCTGCCTATCCACTCGCCAGCGGGTGAGCCACAGATGCGTAATTCACCCAATTGCCTTGCGAATGGTAGAAATTGCGTAACTCGTCATATACAAAATTGGACCCGTTGTCGATGATTCCAAATGAAGCTGATGGCAGTCGCTGAATCCAGGCTTTTGATGGGCTTTGCTTTGACCCATTGGGTGAACTTATCCACCGATACTAGTAGGTGGGAGAATCCACTTGACCCAGTCTGTAAACGGCCGACCATGTCGAGACACCACAGGACGAATGGCCAGGAGAGCAGAAATGTTTTCAGCGTGAATGTAGGCTTGTGTGTCTGATTTTTGTAGAACTAGAATCCGACGTAGAGCTCGACCAGGTCTCTTGTTGCCTCATTGGCTCGGGGCCAATAAAATCTTGCTAGAAAGGCTTTCGCCACTAGTCATTGAGAGTATGCGTGATGACCATAGGTTCCCGAGTGAATCTCGTGCGTGATTTGTAGTCCGTCCTCTTCGGAAATGCATTTTCGACTGACCCTTGTAGAACATTTCTTGTACAGTTTGTGTCCCAAAACTTCGAAAGCATTAGACAGCCAAATGATTCAGCGGGCTTCCTCTTTGTCTTGAGGGAGTTCTTGCGAGAGCAAGTAAGCCAGATAAGGTTGACTCCATTCGGGCATGATGACGAGCATTTCATGGACGAGGTCGACCACAGTCGGGACGTCGATTTGAGTCGGATTTGCAGGATCGACTTCCTTTGTGGGATCCTCTATAAAAATTATCTTCTTTATCTGAGGGGACGCGTAGGTGTTCAAGGAACATGCCTAGAATGGCTCGCCGAGTGGAATCGATCTTGGCCAAGTTGTCCGCCGCCTGATTCTCGGCTCGGGGCACATGGTGCAACTGTAACCATTCAAAATTATTCTCTAGCTTCCTGACTGCATTGTAGTAAATTGTCATGGCCAGGCTCCGAATGTCCCATTCCTTCATCACCTAATAGACGACGAGATCCGAGTCACCGTAGACCATCAAACGTCGGATACCGAGTGAGATGGCCATATGGAGCCCGTAGATTAGGGCCCCATACTCGGTCTTATTGTTAGATGAGTCAGAGTGGATTTGGAGTACATAGCTTAATCGGTCTCCCCTAGGGGAAAGGAGGACTACTCCAGCCTCGAGCCATGGAGCATGTTGGATCCATCTAAGGACATAGTCAAATGCTTGGGGACGCTAGGAGCCGGGTGCTCTTGTTCTATCCACTTGGCCAGGAAGTCCACCAGGGCCTGAGATTTCATCGCTTTTTTAGCTTCAAACTTGATCTCTAGCGGGAGGACCTCAATCGACCATTTGCCACTCGGCAAGTGGTGTCTCTATTGTGCGGGAATTCCGAAAAGGGAGCATCACTCATAACTATGACTGAGTGATCTAATAATGGACCACCTTCTTCACGGTCAAGTAGATACCATAGATCAGTTTTTCTAATACATATACCTTAGTTTGGAGGGTGTCAACACTTCTGAGATTTAATAGATGGGCTTTTGAACCTTGTATGATTTGCCTTCTTCCTCACGCTGTAGAGTGACAACGGTGCAAACCACTTGACTATTGGAAGCGATGTACATGAGAAAGGGCTCCAAGCTACCCGGAGTAGCTAACACCCACTGGGTGGAAAGAGAAGCCTTGAGCTGGTCGAATGCTATTTGCGCTTCCTTGTTCCATTAAAACCTATCGCATTTTTTCATCAATTGGTAAAGAGGCACTGCTTTTTCACCGAGTCTTGGGATGAAGCGGCTTAGAGCCGCAAGGCAACTTGCAAACCTCTATACATCATGGATGCAGTCTGCTCGTCTCATTTAGACAATGATGGAAATTTTATCATGGTTGGCATCGATGCCTCATTTGAAAACGAGAAAACCGAGTAGTTTGCCGGATGGCACATCAAAGGTACACTTGACCTTGTTGAGTTTGATCCCGTAGCGTCGTAGGTTCGCGAAGGTTTTGCTGCGGACATTCAGTGGGTCAGAACCTTTGCTAGACTTGTCCACGATGTCATCCATATAAGCCTCCACGTTTTGAGTGATCTGTTCATGGAAACACTTCTCAATTATGCGTTGGAAAGTAGCCACATCATTTTTGAGTCCGAATGGCATAGTGATGTAGCAAAAACACCCAATTGTGATGATGAAGGCCGTTTTTATTTCATTGGGTCCATACATATGGATCTGTTGGTAAACAGAGTACGCATCTAGGAATAACAGGCCTTCACATCCAGCAGTAGAGTCTACAATATGATCTAGGCGAGGTAAGGGGAAATGGTTCTTGGGGCAGGCCCAATTGAGGTGCTTGAAGTCAATACACATTTCGAGTAAATTGTTCTTCTTGGGCACCATGACTACATTCACGAGCCACTCGGAGTGGTAAACCTCACGGATGAACTCGACAACTAGGAGCTGAGTGATATCCTTACCTATCGCCTCACGTTTTTCCATGGAGGAACGACACAAGTATTACTTGATGAGCTTGAACTTGGAGTCCACTTAGAGGCGGTGCTCAGACAGCTCCCTAGGAACACATGACATGTCACGTGGCTTCCATGCCAAGATGTCCCAGTTCTCACGGAGGAACTCGATGAGCTTGGCTTCCTATTTGTCGCCGAGTGAGGTAGAGATGTTCGTTGCGGAGGCACTCAGATCGTTGGGGTAGATGTGAACCTGCTTGGTCTGACCGGCCGACTGAAAGGCGGAATCAGTAACCGACCGCTTCGACCTGAGCAAGTTCACAGTGCCCACCGTCTTCTTGTATCCCTCGAGCTCGATTGTGAGGACTTGTTCATTGGTGATCTTGGAACCCTGCTAGAGGCACTCCTCGATGATTTTCTGATTGCCGGTCATCATGGTTATGCCTTTCAACCCTGGCATCTTAAGTTTAAGATACACGTAGCATGGTAGGGACATGAAATGTGTGTAGGCGGACCTACCCAGGATGGCTGACAAGCGCTTCAGAAGTCAATTACCTCAAAGGTCAGTCGCTCCTTCCTATAATTTTTTCGCCACCGAATATGACATTTAGGGTGATCGGGCCGAGTGAGTTGGCCTTTTTTCTTGGGATGACCCCGTGGAAATGCATGTTGCTCTTGCTCATTTGTGACAAGGAGGTGTCCATTGCCTTGAGCGCGTCGGTGTAGATGATGCTGAGGCTGCTGCCACCCTCCATGAGGACCTTATAAAGTCGGAATCCATTGAAAACCGGATCGACAACCAACGCCTTCCTCCCGGGGGTGGCAAATTGGGTTTGGTGGTCTGACCGAATGAATGTGATGGGCGTTTTTACCCAATGGAGATACTTTGTAACAATCAGAACTGCCATGTTCACCTCCCGATTGATGAACTTCAATCAACTCTTACTCTCAATGTCAGCTAAGATCATGAGGACCTTCTCGATATTCGGATACCGAGAGGTAACCTCCTGATCGTCCTCGTCGTCATTTTCCCCGGAGGGTTCTCCGCCCATCTCCTGCCGCAGCAGGCGACAGTCTCTAGCCATATGCTTGGGAGGCTGGGCTCCTTGTCATCATCCTTCCTGGTGTGAATCGGGCACGGCTGGTCCAAGAGCTTTCTCTTGGACTCAATTTTCTTCTTAGCCTCCTAATATTTCTTCTTCAAATGCTTGGGGTTGTTTTGGCCTAGCCCTGAGACAGCCGCGGCTTTGGCCTTGCCAGATGCGTCGGCCTTTTGTTTCTTCTTCTTTCCCGTGTTACCCCTCAATCGAGGGGCATCACCAACTCGGCCCTTGCCTCTATGGAGGAGGTCTTATTCTTCTCTATTCGCATACCGATTAGCGATTTCCATTGCACGATTTAGGGACAGGTCCCCCGACCAACAAAACATGAGAATGAGCTCTCTTTATCGAGTGCCTGCATTGAAGGCGCACACGTCTTGATGCTCGATGACATTCTCCACGGTGTTGTGCAACAGCGTCCATCATTGGATGTACTCTCGAAGAGTCTCATTGCTCTTCCAAACACAGTATTGTAACTCCTTCAAGCCACCCGGGCGCTTGTAAGTGCCCTTGAATGTTTTGATGAACACTCGAGCGAGGTCCCCGGTGCAATGGATGCTACTTGAGGGCAGCTGATTGAGCCATGCCCTCGCCGACCTGTCCAACATGAGGGGCAGGTGCTTCATCGCGACAAGGACGTTGCCGCTGCCTATCTAGACGAACAGTCGGCAATATTCAAGACAAATTTCCGGCTTGGACGCACCGTTGAACATTTTGATAGTTTGAGGGGATCTCCACTTCACGGATGTGTCTGCCGAAACACTCAAGGCTAGAGAGCCCCCGACATGATCGTGACCGGTCAACCATGCTTTGTGTAATTATGGACCTCGCGTTGAATTGGGGACTGTGGCAGCCGTTGTCTCCATAACCCCTGTTCCGATTGGGTCTTGTCTTGTGGTCATGGGGTTGGTATCTGAGTGAACCACTCTTGAGGGGAGGTGTCCTGCTGCGAACTCGATAATCGTGCCTCCAATCCCCTTGCGGGCCTCTCGGAAGAGGAGAAGATATTTGGTGACTTACAGATGCATGAGTTCTGTGTGCCTACTTCATTGTGTATGCTTGAACGGACCTGCTGTGCATGAGATAACATGATTGTGATACCCCATAGTTCTGTTGTAGGGCAGTCTTCACCAGTGTCTGGATTTGTTGAATGCCTTCTCCAGCCGCAGAATCACTCGGCTGAAAGGAATCAGTGATCCGAGTTGCCGTGGCCAGGGTCTACAAAGGTGTTTGCATCACCTCGATGTTACACTCGTGGTCGTTCAAAAACAATTGCCGCTGGTTGCGACTAGAACGGTGCATATCCTTTGTGCCTCGTGCATCGAGTGAGTGTTGAAGCCGCTTGATTGACTCGCACTCGGGTAGAGTGGCCTGGCACACACTCTCCAATGCTATATCCTCCGGGGTGTTCACGGTGATGGCGGTACGAAGAGCCGGATCGCTCCTTGACCGAAGTTCCACCCGCTATTTCTCAGTGAGCGACTGAGTAACATGGTGGATGTCATCAGCATAACGATAGTCCCGACCATCATGTCGGTGGGAATTCCCTGCGGATAAACCAGGGGCTCCTCCTCTAGTCGTGTCCGCCATCAAGACCTCCGCACCATCAGCGCTTATTTTGCTGTCGGAGTTGTCGTATCTATTGTTGCCCGACAACTAGAAAACGCTAACGGTGGGCTCATCTGACTCGAGAAAGGCTATCTGCCTGACGTGGCCGGAAGGGCCACCGCATGCTTGATCCACCGTTGCAGTTGTGAGCACCTAGACCGCTTGCGACGAACCGGAGTGGGATGTGGGAGCATCGAATGATACGACACCGACGGCTGTCAGATCAGGACCCCATGCACCAATGCGCTAAAGTGTGATGCACCTCGAGCAGGCAGAGCATCGTGTCCAACGGCGCGCCCACAACCACTCCTAGTCATCGGTGACAAAGCTGAGGGAACTTAAGAGGATCTGAGTGCTGAGAGTCATCATGATGATGAAAAGAATGGAAATTCTAACTACCTCAGATTTTTCTAAATGCGCGTCCCCACGATGGGCGCCAACTATCATGGGAATGATCTTGACAATAGTACTAGGGGTATGCATGAGGGGGTGATGCTTAGCTACGACATAGTGGTTACACTCGGATGTACGAGTTCAGGACCACTTGGGAGTAGTAGTGATCCTACGTCTCGAGCTCGGAGGCTAGTGTTTTCTTATGTGGGGTGTGAGATTACAAAATGCTCAACCCTTGTCAAGGAGCTCAAATGTGACTTATATAGAGTGCACCATGACCGGCCGAGCGCCATTATAAGCGTGAGTTAATACTAATAACTATGGAAGTTACTAGTAGCAACAACTCTAATTTTGGCATTACTCGCAACTTTGATGCTCCATCCAGTCTCTTCATCGCCATGTGGTAGTTTAAGTCTGTGGCCATTGTAGTCTCTTTGTCACCCACATCTTGCTATAGTACGAGTGTCCGACCACGTCTGACTGACCGAAGATGGTGTGAGTAACCTTGTGCAACCGAGTGAGAACCTGTTTTCCCGAGTGAGACCCAGACTGCACCGGTAGGTTTGAGTACATTGATGTCCATGTGGGGACTTAGGTGGGCCCTAGAATGTAGGTGTGTGGCCCTACCCCTAATGTACAACCGCATCAAGGGGCTCGAGGTCGTTGGGGTGTTGGATTGGGCTGTGGCTATAGTGCACATTGGCACTATAGCACGCTCGAGAGGGCGGACATTGCATGTCGTGGCATGCCTCTCGCACGTGAGGCATGGCCATTGGTGTTTAAGGGGTCCAGCATGGAGTAAACTATGTGAGCATGCCCTTGGATTCTTTGGGATACCTTAGGGGAGAAGGGAAGTGGGGAGAGAGAGGTGAAACATGTCTGCCCAAAGGCCAAAAATTTAGTTTTCAGCCACATTACTTGATCCATGGCCATGCAAACCTTATTGGGTGTAAATCACATCAGCTTCGGGCTGTTGTAAAAGTTTGAGAGTAAGGAGAACAGTGGAAAGGCCAAAAGGTGTTTTTTACCAAATAGCCAGAATGATTTTGATGTTGTTTTGGGTAAGGTAAAAGCTTCTACTTGCCATAAGATTTAGCAAGATCAAATGGTACATCAAAATGAGGTTGACCACCAAATTTGGGATTTGGTGATGAAAGTTTCCAATGCAAACTCCATATACCCTAGAAGTGGCAGAAATTATTTTCTCTTGATCTATCCATGAAATTTAATTCCCCCTAATACACCACTTGGTGTGGTAGCATTATTTTAGGATTAGATCATGCCCAAAAAGTTCGGGCTCAACTGGAGGAACTTGACAATGCAAATATTCCCAATTCTAGAAATCAATACAAGTGGGTTTGACGAGATGTGGACAAGTGCATCTGTTCTTCTTGATGCGAAACTTGGTCTGGATGCATTATTAGGGTATTAGAACATGTCCACAATATTTGAACACAAATGGAGGTACTTGGCAATGTAAAGTTGCTGAAGTTTTGTTTTGGACAAAGAGGATTTTAGAATATTTTTGTGAATCAAATCAACTAGGATTGAGATCAAACTTTGCAAAATCATCAAATATGTTATGTGTAAATGACTAGAATTTCACTTGAATTTATTGAGAATATTTCTTATAGAAATATTTCAAAATTTTGAAATAGGAAGAAAGGCTTTTGGAGGGTTTTTTCCAATATTTTGCACATGAGCATGTGTTGAAACTCTTATATATGAAAAATATATGTCCACTTTGTTTCCCTACATTTTTTCAAATATTTTCGAAACAAGAAAATATATTTTTCTTCACAAGAGACAATTTATGGCCTTAGAAAAAGGTATTTAAATAAAATAGGAAAATAAATTGTAAAATAATGATTTTGTGGTTTTCGGAAGTATTTTGTTAGTAGGATCCAAATAAAATAATTGGGGCAAAATATTTTCCCTCATTTGAGGACTTGTAGTAGAAACCTAAATTCAGGATTTTTTTTAATGCTGAAATTAAATAAAAGCTTTTTCGACAAAATAATATTTTGTAAAAAAAGTTTTAGGTCCTATACACATGGCATAGTCATTGGTCAAAGATTTGGAGCAAGTGGATGATTCTAGAGAGTAGGAGGAAGTTTTGTGATTTTAGAACACAATCAAAAAGTCAAGCATCACAAGTATACACAATAGTTTTTATTGGTCCTAATTTTTTATCTATGTCCACTAATTTTGTAGTGGAAAAACACCGGCTGTGACATGCCCACCTCTAGGGAGGTGGGCCATGGCCTCGACTTGCCGATGAGGCATCGGATTTTTAGGTGTCGAGGACTAGGGTTGTACAAGCCCCATGCCCTCACTGACCAGAGGGAACAGATCTGTCGCAACCCTAGAGTACTTGATTGTAATTAGTTGGATTGGCATTCATGTCATCATGTTAAATCTAAATGAATGATAAATGGGAAAAGATCAAACCCTAGCACCGCTTTGAAATACTCGGTTCAAATGAAATATTTTTTCATTGAATCCAGCATGGCCTTTATAAATGTCCATGATTTTTGGAATAGGTGAAAGTGTGTGTCAAAAATTATGCACCTATTTATAGGACATCTATGGATTTTTCGAATTAACTCATATTGTATATGAGTAGGACAAAGTAAGTCCTATAAATAGTTTTATGGCTCCAAATATTTGAAACTTTGTGGGGGCCTCAGAAATAATTCAGTGGGTGTTCACAAAAAGTTTCAGGTATTAGAAAAATGCTTTGGTATCGAAACTAAATGAAAACAAATTACATAAATTAGAAAATAGAAAAAATAGGAAAAGACTAACATAAGAAGAGCTTACATGTGTAGCACAACACTGTAGATGGCCCAACCCACGACGTCCACTTTCCGCAACAACGCACCAGCTTGCCTAAGCACCGTGTGCCAGTTTGATGGTGGGATAGACCCTCGTTGCCATCGTCATCCCTCTAAACGCCTCACCAGTCTCCCCCTCATCTCCCTCGCAATCTCTGCACCAGGTCCGAGCCCGTCATGGACGCGCTTCCATGAAGCTCGTTTTCACCATGGTCCCCTCGACCCCCCACCATGTACACCGGCTTTGCTAACTTCCATTTCATGCTCGAAACGCCCCTGCGTCAAGGTGTGCCCTACATCAACGGGATCAAACCCTTCATCCAAGTTTGTTTGCCGATGAATCCACGAGCTTGTCGTTGACCTTGTGCTTCCGAGACTGATCTATGACCTCCATTTCAATCGAAGTGATATCCTACATGTATCCCCCCTACTCCCCTACTTGAATCTTTACCATAATCGCTGCCCCATATGCATCGGGAGCTGTCGTCTGCCATGGCAGCCGGTAACCTAGTCGTCATTCCCTGATGCTCGAATCAATACGTTCTGCATTCTCCTGGAGCTCTGTGCAGCACAACCACCTACCCAGTTTCCTTCCGCATGCACCACATTTCCTTCTCGATCGAACCCGAGCCGTTGCCGCAACCAAAGGTCAACACCGAACACTTTTCTGCCCCCCAGCGAACAACCTCTACCACCCGTGGATGCCGGCAAGAGAGAGTTATCGCCCATTGCCCTCATCGCACCAAGTGGATGCCAGAACCACCAGTATGGTGTGCTACCACCATGTCCAGTGGTTACCGCCACCTGATGTCCGATCGATGACATGCCACCTACTTAATTAGGCCTAATCTCCTATACTTAACCACATTGACAGTGATTGGTGGACGCTACATCACTAATCAGCTCCTGATCAATTCAGTTAAATTATAATAACCCTCTGATTCACCTTGAATCAATGACATGCGGGACCCACTTATCAGGTTTGACATGTAGTTGTTGACTTCTGTCATCATCGTAACAAGTGGATGACAAAATAAAGCTTTTCTGGAATTAAATAAATCAAAAATGATATATTGTTTTCATAAAATGTTTAAAACTTCTAAAATCCCAGAAAATAAACTATAACTCGGATGAAATGAATTGATATCTGAAAAATGATCAAAAAATCAAAAGAATATGTCTATGGATTTTTCATGAAGCATAGGACAACTTATTTCCTTAATTTAGGAAAAAAGGTGTGAATATCATTTAAATAGCAACAATTGAAGTTTAAATTTGAACCTTTCGTTCAACCCAACTTCATTCAATTTGGTTGATAGATGCATTAGCTCAAACATCAACATGTTGCAATGTCATGATCATGCATTACAGTGTTTCATTTTCCTGAATTAAATGTGTCACCTTTCATATTTGCCGGTGTTGTTCCCTTTTGATATACATTGCTCCGATGTTAAGATCGATGTAACTAATGAAGAATCATAGTTATCTTCAGAAGGGCAAAGCAAGGAACCCTCCCCCTTGAGCATACTTATATAAACCCACTCTCCCACTCTCCTGCTCTCTTTTACTAAATTGGAACAACTCTGATTCAACTGTTACATGTTCTCGCTAGTTGAACCTGTTGCTTTGCCTGATCTGTCTTTGCCATAGTAAATACTTGAAATCATTTCGCATGACTAGCAACTTCTTAAGCCTTGTTGAGACTACTCATATTTGATTGCTTTTTGTGCTTGCTATAGTTAGAGTCGTGTCGGGTCTCATCCATCTGGGCGATGAATTGAAATGGTTGTGTCCATGTCCTCATTGGTAAAGGTAGCAATGAGAGGCCCATGATAGGTTGTCTCGTTGGGACAGTCCTAAAGAACTCTGTTCTCTCTATGTTTTCCTAGACAAAATACTACCCCACATTGGGCTCCAGGTTCAACAAGCCCTCCTAGCTTATTAATCGCCTTGATCTCTATCCAGGAGTTGCCACTAGTTTCTAGTGTTTGTAGGAGAAGTGTTAGGGGTCGTGTTTAGCTTTGCCTAACGGGGTGGGCTTCAGTACGATAGATGCAAAGTGGCACGGTGTACCAAGTGGCACACTAAAGGTAGGCTTGTGGAACCATGTTCATATAATTTGGGGTTGTATAGGAAACTCTGGTCCAACTTCCTTGCGGGTTCAGTCTCAAATGGGAGATAAACTTGGACTAGTTTTTCTAAAATCTTAAATGTTTCTAAAATCCGGCTCTATCCAAAATTATATCTTAGACATTTTTCTTACAGACTTTTCAGTATTGTCAAATTAAAATTCAAATTTGAACTATGAAAACCCCGCATTGCAAAATCCCTAGATAGTCCAAATCAACTCCAAATTAAATGATTCAAATTCCTATATAACTATAAAACCATGACCTATTTATCTATACATGGTTAAAAAATTTCCCATGCTATGTTTTTGTTGTATCAAATAAATGGTCACACTTTCCATTTATTACATCTAAGTAAATTCATAGCAAATTCATCCCAACTCCAAATCCAGTGATACCACCTTCTAAATTCGTGTTGAATCATGCCCTATTTAATAGTTGTATTCACTCATTTTTATAAAATATTTTTTGATGGCTTCTCAAGATATCAATAATCCCTTCGTTTCCACCTTTCAAAAATACTCATTGATCCAAATCTAGTAGGACCTCTGTGGTAATTTTTCTTATTGCTGAAGATGTCCAGTAAAAATGAACTCCCTGTTGAAGAACACTTTTATTTGTCCTTCTTGGTTGCATTTCTTATTATTGTTGTGTTCGACGATAGTTGACTAAGTAGGCGAAGTGCTTGGAATTGGACCAGAAGCATGTGGAGACCTCAAAGACTATGCTGAGCCAGGTAAGCAACCCTTTGACCATGTCGATGAAACAAATTTTATGTAGGGAATTGTAGTACCTTACTGTTTGCATAAAAGAACATGTCAATGGTGTGGTTACAACCTTGTTGGGTTGGTCTCCGATGCATTTCCCATTGATACATGCATTGTTTATGACCCTACCTTCCTATGAGGGTTATACGGGTGGGAATAGTTTGGAGCAAGTAGTTGCTACACAAGTGGGGCGGAATTGTGCATGATATGAAATGCAAAATAATTTACGAAAGACTTTTTGGAAACCCCGTCAGGGGCCACTAATGCCCGAGGGAGAAGTTCAGCTAGGTAACCACTTGAGAAAGAAGCGGTGTACCGAGGCAAGTTGCGTTCGTGTCTTCGAAAATGGATTAGATTTAAGGTCTGTTAATCGTCCGAACCATACATGTGCGACCACACTACCCCTTTATGGTAAGGTACCTTTTTGATTACTTTGGTCAATGCTAGCACAAGGCCCGCATTACTAGTTGCGAGAGAGCCGACTCACTCTCTCGATACTGGGTCGTGTCAGGTAGGGCGACCATGGGTTTTTACACAGACACCGGTCACACACTTTTGTGTCCTTAGGGATGGTACAATCTTAAGAGAGTCTCTTATGATGTACATCAACGAGTGTACTCTTTGTTTAGTATGGTCAAGGGAAAGACATTGTTCGGGTGCTTACCTCGGGTATGTAATATATCACGAGTCCTGGATGACACATGTCACGACCGGTTTCCAAATAAAATAATTTATTGGAAATCATTCATGTGCGTCCCTAGTGTAGAAAAGTATTTCCCACTGATAGACTCATCTTGATACAGAAAACTAGTAGTACTTAATATAAAACAAAGTAGAGAAGAGGTTGCTCTTACAACATGTCCAAGTCTCACACTGACAGATATTTTATAGTGGTAATGAGATAACTCTACTGCTCGTAATAAAAGGGGAACATCACATCAAAGTAATGTGACATGACAAGTAATACTACGCGCCAAGCGTTAGAGTGAGGCTTGATGATTTATTTCTGGTGGCGGAAGCGGTGAAATAATACAGCGGCAGACTACAGGGTCGCAAGACTAACTGTGACTCCTCAAGACATCAGACAAGCTATGAAACTCTTCATCCATGAGATCTCCTTCATCCATATCTCGCCACACCAACAAGCCAGTGAGTACTTCGAGAAGTACTTGCAAACAGTTTGCACAAAAGATGAGATGCATGCAGTTAATTATTAATATGCATGGTTTAGTTCATAAATTATCAAATACAGGCGTTAGAAGTAATTTAAGTTTGTGGATAAATTGGGCGGTAATCCTCCCGAGATATCCTGACCGAAAAATAGAAATGCACTCGTTGGGTGTGTGGAGCGAAGCCTCGAAAGGTTAACAAGTATTAATTTACCACCATGGGGCGGTTAAGCGACATCTTATACATGCCATAAAAATAATAACCAACCACATTCGGGCGTCTTAGCGACACCACAAAAAGGACATAAAATAAATAACCAGACACAGTCGAGCGTCTTAGCGGCACCACAAAAAGGGCATAAAATAATTAGCAAGCCACAGTTGGGCGTCTTAGAGATACCACGGAAAGGGCATAAAATAAATAACAAGCCACAGTCAGGCGTCTTAGAGACACCACACAAAGGGCATAAAATAAATTAGAATTATCGTCATGGTACAACCAACCTTCAGGATAATTTTTGAACCAAGCTGTTAATAATAAATTTTTCCACAATATCGTTAGATATCCACAACCATTATTGTTCAACCAACTTGTACTCCCAAGACCGACTCTAAGACCGACACATGACCTGTCAAACGTCCGTTCGTAACCGTGGACACAGCTACTCGAAGAGTTTTGACTCTGCAGAGGGTGTACTCTTTACCCATAGCCCACGGGTTCTGATTGTCTATATGACTAATCCGCGTACGGTGTTTTAGAAGTAGACACTCAAAATCATCAAACACCCATTTTACCCCTGCGAAGCCCCGCTTCAGCTGGACTATGCTGCTAGGGCAAAATCATAAGACGGGTAGGCTCCGACCTCGACTAGCATGGGATCAAATTTATACCGCGCGCTACAAGGGAGTGCCGTCCCTCTTAGTCCAAGACCGGAAACACCCATGCCCCCTGACCGGATGACTGGATTTGATTCAGGGCCATGGATACCTTCATCCCGGCCTCTCTAGTTGGTGTGCGACTGATAATAGGCCTACGACCGACTATACCGAATCCTCATTCAGGAAACTGTGGTAGAACGATATTGAAAGTAAGACAATGACAACACTCGATCTAGGTCGATACTAGACTTATTACTTCCTTCCCATCCCAATTATGCACTTGTCATGACAAGTCCATAACCTATCACGTTCCACATGACTAGGTTATCCACGAGCTCTCACAACCATCAGTTCCCATAGTCATGTTTAAAATTGATTACGAGATATTCAATATGCTTGAATAATGCAATGGATGAATGTTAAATTTTTGTTAGTGAGCAAACAACACATCAAAAGTACACACATGCTTGCCTGGTTCCATGTAGTAGGGATCAAGCTCGACGAAGTTAACGTCGGTGTTTCCTCCATCGATATCTATGTCATATAACACATACCATCATAAGAGTTGAGGCCTAGCTACTCTCTCCAAATAATTTTCAAATAAATGTGAAAATAAACTAGACCTACAGAGAAGGATTTTGTAAAAATAATCAATTTAAAAGATGTTATAAATCAATAGATACAAGCAAAACAAATCAGGGACCATTCTACAATAGAACGTAATATGTCTAGGGGCTACTTTGAGAAACTCAAAACGCCCAAAAGAAAGATACGTTAACCTGCCTGAAAGAGGACTTCAAGCGAGAATGCCTTCGGGAAAAACGTTTCAAAAAAAGAAAGAATCCTAAAAAGGGGTCCCACCCTGTCAGGTTCGAACTCGCCGGCGCCAGAGGCGTGCGATGGTCGCCGGCAGCGACAGATGAAGGGGGAGAGCCAACGGAGGGTACCTATGCACTAACCATGCTCCCGTGGTTCGGTGAGAGGTGGATTGGGTCGAGGGGGGGCTCTACGTCGATGAAGACCTTGCTCCGGCGGACGGTAACTTTGGACACCACGGGATATCACCGAGGGGATCGCCTGCGATCAAATCGGATGAAGTTCAGGAGGAGGGAATCACTGGGAAGCTACAGAATGTCTCTGGGGCTCACATCCCCACTCACCTTGCTTGAATGCTGTCGAGGCTAGTGGCGGATCGGACCGGCCGGAGTCGGAGAAGAAGGTCTCCCCGAGGCCCTTCTTTGTCTTGGGAACGACTTCGGAGTGGGGATGGAGTGTGGTGGAGTGGGTGATGGGTTCGTCAGCTCGGAGGGGGCTCTATTTATAGAGGCCCGAGAGAGGTGCCGCAGGTCTTAACTCCGGTGAGCGATTCTGGTGATCTAGGGGGTTAGTCAGGCGGTTAGGTGGTTGGGTCGGTACCTACTCAGCTAGGGGTTTCCATTTTGGTCAAAGATCGACAAGCCATGAGCGCAAGACGCGCCTCGATGGTGCGGGTCTTGTTGTGCACGGCGGTAGCAGATTTCGTGATATATGCTGCCCGGGGCGTGGCGACGGGAAACGCGGCGTGCACAGGGGCGAGAGACTCGCGAAGCCATCAGGTGCAAGGGGTGGTGCCGGACGGTGCGGGGCTGCAGCAGGAGAGGCGTTGGTGGCCGCGGCAGCCGCTGCAGGTGCTGTTGCCGGAGCTGTGTGGCGCAGCCAGCTCACCATCGATGCCAGCAAGCGTCCAAGGTGATGCGCGGCGCATGGATATGCTCGGGCACACGGTCTAGAAACTCTCATCGATATTGTGGTTATTGACGCCGCGCACTCACTCAAACACTAAACTCTGAATGTTGACTCAATCAAGTTAAGAGACAAGGGCAATAATCCATGCTAGGTGTTCGACCAAATGAAAGTGGCACGTGGCCATATTATTTTGAGCTGAAATTGTTTTGGATGATCTCTCATTGAGTGCGGATACTGCCTACAATTTTTCAGAATTTTTGAATTTTTTTTGTCAGGTTGTTATTGAAAACCATGTCTTTTGGGTCAAACTTGTGCCAAATGAAATTTGAAAATTTCAAACTGCTGACTCCAAGGTTTTTGGTGAAATGGGTTGAAGTTACTAAGGCCTTCTAAGTGTAGGAGTTTGGCTTTAAAATTCCAAATAAACCAATGAGATCCTTTGTAAATTTGCTGGGGTCAAATCTAATTACAGAAATTCCTTTTACTTGGAATAAACTATAAAATGTGGTTAAACCCTTCTAAAACTTTGGGAAACCAATGAATATGAAGACCTAGATGTTAGAGAAGTTCCAAAGGGTATAATCAGAATGGCGGGGAAAATAAATCTTGAAGGAAATTGACAACTTAACCTATAGAAATTAATTCCAAGGTTTTGCAAAGGAATAAAAGATTCTCCCAAAACAATTCATTTGAGAAGAGGCTAAAAGAATTTTTTATCCAAACGAGGGAGGTTCAAAAAATAAATCCCCAAACATTTTCTTAAAAAGGTTTTCAAAGAACTCCAAATCTTTTTATCAAAGCCAAATTTTAAAAATTCATTTTGAAAACAATTCAAAAGTCAAGAAATCAAAATTAAAAAATTTCGGTGTTACAACACCTACCCCCTTAAGAAAAATCTCGTCCCCGAGATTTCAGCCATTCCTTAAGAAGTTGTGGTTGTTCTTTCTGCAGGAAATCCTCCCTTTTCCAAGGGGCCTCATCCTGTGAATGTTTGTTCCACTCTACCCTGAATAGCTTGGTCATCTTCTGTCATGTCCTCCTCTCTGCCTCCTCCTATATTCTCACGGGGTGTTCCTGATAGGATAGGTCTGGTTGCACTCTATACTGTCATGGGCTACGTGTTGATCGGGGTTCCTTACACTTACATACTTCCTTAGTTGAGAAATATGGAAAACATTGTGCACATCTGAAAGTTCTTCTGGCAGGTCGATTTGATAGGCAACTTGGCCCCTTCGAGAAATTACATGAAATGGTCCGATGAAGTGGGGCGCAAGCTTGCCCTTGACCTTGAACCTTTGTAGTCCTCTCATTGGTGATACCTTGAGATATACATAATCATCTGGATCGAAGCCGACGTTACGGTGTTTTTGATTGTAATAGCTCTTCTGACGGCTTTGGGCTGTCTTGAGTCTCTCCCATATGAGTTTTACCTTGTCCTCTGCCTCTTGAAGTAGTTGCAGGCCGAAGATATGGCTCTCTTCTTAGTTGCGGACCAATTTAGAGGTGTACGACATGTTCTTCCACATAAGGATTCAAAAGTTGACATTTGTAAGGTTGCCTGATAACTGTTGTTGTGTGAAAATTCGGCATAAGGCAAACTGCCCGCCCAACTGTTTCCATATGTGAGTACACAAGTCCTAAGCATGTCTTTCAGAATCTGATTTACACATTCGGTCTATCCTCTAATTTGAGGGTGATATGCTATGTTGAACACCAACTGGGTGACCAATGCTTGTTGCAAATAATCCGGAAACCTTGATGTAAATTGTGTGCCCCTATCGGATACAATAGTTTTAGCTGTCCATTGTAAGCAGAAAATGCGGGCGAGGTATAACTTTGCTAGTTTTTGAGTGGAGTATGTAGTCTTTACTGGAATAAAGTGAGCCACTTTGGTAAGTCGATCTGTGATGACCCATATAGGGTCGTGTCCGTGTCATCACTGGGATAGTCCGGCAATGAAGTCCATGCCTACCTCATCCCACTTCCACTCGGGTACTTTCATAGGCTGTAACAGTCCTGTTGGCTTCTGGTGTTTTGGCTTGATTCGTTGGCATGAATCACAGTGGGCAATGTAAGAAGCAATATCCCTTTTCATCCTGTGACACCAATATTTTGCTTGTAGATCCTTGATCATTTTTGTGCCTCCTGGGTGGATTGAGTATGGCACGTTGTGAGCTTCTTTCAGGTCCTCTTGGTCTAGTGTGCATAGTCGGTCTCCATACCATAGTATCCCCTGTTCATCAATAATAAATTCAGGGGCCTTTCCAAGGTTCATCTTTTTCTTTATGGCTTCAATCCTGGGGTGCTCCTTCTGAGCCTTCTTTATATTCCCATCCTGAGTGAGTTGTACTTCTAGTTGGGCCATGGTGCCTTCTCGAACGAGAAGCAGGTTTAGCAGAGCGAACTCTCTGGCAATTTCAGGTCTTCGCTTTGGTACCGGGCCTTTGCCTGAGGTGGGGTTCCGGATGAGAGCATCGGCTACCACGTTAGCCTTACCTAGATGGTAATGAGTGCCTACATCATAATATTTAATTAATTCCAGACAACGTCGTCATCGTAGGTTGAGATCTGGCTGCGTGAAGATATATTTGAGACTCTAATGATCTATGTATATCTCACATCGATTTCCAAGCAGAAAATGTCTCCATTCCTTGAGAGCATGTATCACAGCGACCAATTCCAAATCGTGATTGGTGTAATTTTGTTTGTGTCATCGTAGTTGTCTCGAGGCGAAAGCCACGAATTTCCCTTCCTACATAAGCACGCATCCAAGGCCTTTCCTTGAGGCGTCACAGTATACCTCAAAACCTTTATTTATGTCTGGGACAATTAGCACTGGTGTCGCGGTCAGTCTCTTCTTCAGCTCGTGGAAGCTATTCTCACATGCTTCGATCCATTCAAACTTCTTGTCCTTTTTCAGTAGCTGGGTCATGGACTTGGCAATGGTGGAAAAACTTTCAATAAATCTCCGTTAGTATCCCGCCATTCCGTGGAAACTTCGGATATCCATCATGGTAGATGGTTGTGGCCATTCACTTATAACCTTGACCTTCTCAGGATCCACGACTATGCCTTCTTGGGTCATTATGTGTCCCAAAAATCTGACTTGCTTCGCCAAAACTCACATCTTTTGAATTTGGCATACAACTGATGCTTACGCAGTTCTCCCAACACAATCCTTAGGTGTTCTGTATGTTCTTCGGGGTTCTTGGAGTAGACAAGTATGTCGTCGATGATGACTATGACAAACTTATCCATGTACTTCATGAATACCTTATTCATTAAATGCACAAAGTAAGCGGGCGCATTTGTTAGTCCGAAAGGCATTAGAGTGAACTCATACAATCTGTATCGTGACGCAAATGATGTCTTTGGAATGTCTTCTGAACGTATCTTGAAGTGATGATACCCGGATCGTAGACCAATTGTCTTGAATACTTTTGCTTGACCTAACTGATCAAACAAATCATTTATCCTGGGCAGTGGATACTTTTTCTTGATGGTGGCCAGGTTGAGGGCTCGATAATCTACGCAAAGTCTTAGCATCCCATCTCTCTGTTTGACAAATAATACTGGTCATCCCCAAGGCTAAGAGCTGGGTCTGATATATCCTTTGTCCAACAAGTCTTTTATTTTCTTCTTCCGCTCGACTAATTCAGTAGGTGCCATGCGGTATGGTTTCTTGTATATTTGGGTGGTACCAGGTACAATGTCAATAACAAATTCTATTTCTCGGTCTGGTGGCATACCTGGTAGTTTGTTAGGAAATACATCTAGAAATTCACAGACCATTGGGACGTCCTTCAGCTCTATAGCTTCCATTTTATCGAGTCGTGCTTGATCTGACATCTTCTTTACTAATTCTGCAACTTTTACCCTTTTACCCTGATGGTGGGTGAGTGTGAGCAGTCAGTTGAAGCAGTCAATAAATCCCTAGTTGGTATTTAGCCAATATATTTCCAGACTAACATACAAATTGTTGCTTTTGATCACAATCATATTTTCCCAAAACCTCAAGCCTTCGATCTCAATGGTACCATCCTTGCAATATTTTTGTGTAATCAGCTATACTCCGGGGGATTTGATGATCATCGAATTTTCCAAGGGGAGGGTTAAAAAATTGCGTTTGAAGGCCATTTTTTTCTGAATGAATGAATGGGAATCTCTAGAATCAAACAAAAGCATGGCAGGAATTTTGTTGACAAGAAACTTACCGAGTACTATCTCTGGCGCGTTCATAGCATCTTCTTTGGTGACAAGATTTACGTGACACTTTATGTGAAAGTTGTTGGGGTTGAAGTTGTTGCGCTTTGGTGCTGGGTCAAAGCTGGGAGGGTTGGTTTTAGTTGCAACATTCCCGGCCCTTGGGCACTGTCAGGCGAAGTGTCTAGCCTTTCCGCAGGTGAAACATGTGATATCTGGCCTGGGAGTAAAATCATTGTTCCTCACATGAAATAGGGTGTTGACTTTATTGGTTGAAGTTAGAGAACGAGGAGTTTGATTCTTTGTGTCCTCGGTCTTGTGCTTGATGTTGCGAGTTGGTGCCGAGTTTTTATGACTGTGCTTACGAATGTTGTCCAGGCTGCGATGTTCGGCCTCAAGCATGTTGGCCTTGTCCACAAGTATTTTGAAGTCTCGAAAGGTGTGAACGAACAGCTGGGATTTCAATGCCGGAGCGAGTCCATCCAGGAACTTCTCCATTCTTTTCTCTTCTGTCTTATAGTCTTCACTTGAATAACGGGACAATTGATTATATTGGTCCAAATATTCCATTAGAATGGAACTCCTTATTTTGAGGTCTTCAAATTCCCTCTTCTTGATTTTCATGATGTTGTATGGAATGTGCGCCCCACGGAAACTCTCCATGAATTCAGCCCACGTGATGTTGTTTTCGTTAGGGTGTACGCGGAGGATATTTTCCAACCACGAGGCTAAGGCTCCAGTCAGATAGTGAGGTGCATAGAGTACCTTCTCATGGTCAAAACATTGCACAATAATAAACTTCCTTTCAATGTCACATAGCCAATCCTCTGCTTCCATAGGTTTGTCGGTGTGCGAAAAATTTGGTGGACGTGTCTTGTGTAATTCAGCCAACCTCGAGTGTTGTGGGTGTGGCCCACGCTGATTTCCCATATTCATCAGTTGGTTCATCATCTCATGTTGCTATTGTGCGCTCTGCTCATAAAGACGACAAACTTCTGAAAATGTTGGGTCGCTCTCCTGTCGGCTTGACTGTCCTTGAGTGAAATAATTCCCCGTTGAGCAGAGTGATTTTCTCCCTCCATACTTGGCATGGATTGTGTCAAGGGATGGCTCATATTCTCAATGATGGGTTAATGTCACAAAAACCAAATGAGAAATCCCAGTTCAAGGAAAAAAATAAAATAAAATTTTATCCAAGGAAACACTTCAAAATTCTTTTTCGTAATATTTTATCCAAGAAAACACTGCGAAACGTTTGGAGAAGGATTGATGTACATCTTACATCTCACATAATTATACATATCACTCAGGTCGTACTCTCATTTGCCTGACATGTTATTTAAGCTAGTGCACTTCTCCTCGTCCTACACGACGCAAGACGACTACTTCCCTTTAGTCGAGGAACACACCATCATACATATCGTACAAGCGCACGGATGATCTGCTGCACCATCTATAGGTGGAGTCAGAAGGGACCTGGATCAGCTGGCCCAGGGAAAGTCCCAAATGAGGAGCTGGGGAGTCCACTTCCTCAAGCACGGGCTCTAGGAGGACTGCACGACACGGTGAAGCACGAACTAGACTAGGAGGCATAGCAGCTCTAATGGGAGGAGGAGCAATGACTTGATTGAACTCTTCAATTCGAAGGTAGCTCACGATGAAGATGAGCTGGCGGAGTGCACGAAGCAGAGGAAGATGGTCATGACCGAGGTGGTGCAGGGTGAAGGAGCTCAATCCTGCTCTAAGGACGAGTAAGGGCCTCCATGCCAGCTGCCACCAAGTCATCCACTAAGCCGTCAAAGGTTGACTCCAAGGCTATGAGGTACTTCACGAGCATCCCAATAGCATCATCTTCCTCTCCTCTGGGCATGCAAAAGCATAGTGACTGGTGTACGACACATGGCATGGAAGATAGTGATAACAACGAGTCTTCATCACTAGGAGGGTGTCCCGAAGACAGGCAATTGGCTCCCTGGCTGCCATCCAATAGCCTGCCTCTCCGCAGGCATAGTTCTCCCGACGAAATGAAGACGACGGGCCTCCGGTCGCTGACCAATGAAATGCATAGACACCTGATGCATAGTTACGGAGTCCCTAATCTTGTGGCAGTAGAACGTGTACTCGGTGCGAGTCATCGGTCCAATCGTGATCTAGGCAATGACGAAAAGAAGTCGCGAAAATACCGCGGCTCGTTGGCGAACAACTGAGATGGGTAACCGCTGCCAGCCATCTACACAGTAGACAAAATTTTCATATAGTCATAACATAAATATATGTTGACTAATAGAAAATATCTACAACGTTCCAAATAGTAAAACAACTAATCTGGTTAGCGATCGTGCCTAGGGATGTCCTACAGTCAGCCTGGCTCTGATACCAAGGTTGTAACGACCGGTTTCGAAATAAAATAATTTATTGGAAATCAGTCATGTGCGTCCCCATCATAGAAAGATATTCCCCACTGATAAACTCATCTTGTTACAAAAACCCTGTAGTACTTAATATCAAACGAAGTAGAGCAGAGGTTGCTCTAAAATTTATTACAACATGTCCAAGTCTCACACTGATTGATATGTTACAGTGGTAATGGGATAACTCAACTTCTCGTAATAAAAAAGCATGTCACATCAAAGTAATGTAACACATCAAAGGGATAACTCAACTACTACGCGCCAAGTGTCAGAGTGAGGCTTGGCGATTTATTTGTGGTGGCGGAAGCGGTGAAATAATACAGCGGCAGCCTCTAGGATTGCAAGACTGACTCGGACTCCTCTAGACACCAGACTCGCTATCAAACTCTTCATCCATGAGATCTCCTTCATGCATATCTGGCCACATCAACAAGACAGTGAGTACTTCGATAAGTACTCGCAAATAGTTTATACAAAAGATGAGATGCATGCAGTTACTTATTAATATGGTTGATTCAGTTCATAAATTATCAAATAGAGGTGTTAGAAATAAATTAAGTTAGTGGGTAAACCGGGCGGTAATCCTCCCGTGATATCCTAACCGAAAAAATGCTCCTATCGGGTGTTTGGAGCGACGCCTCGAAAGGTTAACAAGTATTAATTTACCACCGTCGGGCGTCTAAGCGACACCTCATACAGGGCATAAAAATAATAACCAACCACAGTCGGGTGTCTTAGCGACACCACAAAAAGGGCATAAAATAAATAACAAGCCATAGTCGGTCGTGTTAGCAACACCGTAGAAAGGGCATAAAATAAATAACAAGCCATAGTCTGGCGTCTTAGCAACACCATAGAAAGGGCATAAAATAAATAATAAGCCACAGTCGGGCGTCTTAGCGACACCACACGAAGGGCATAAACTAAATTAGAATTATCCAGGACGTACAACCAACCTTCAGGATTATTTTTGAACCAAGCTGTTAATAATTAATTTGTCCACAATACTGTTAGATATCCACAACCATTAATGTTGGGGATATTACCTGCGGATAACCCGCCCTTAGTGGGCCAAATAATCAAAGGGGCGACTTACCATTCAAAGCGCGTCTCGAGGCCCAGAAGATGGATGTCGGTTCAAGAGGTCGTGCAGATGGTAGATTACCAGGGGAGTTCCCAATCGTGGAGAGTACGACAACTTAGAGATAGGGAAAGCCACAAGGACTAGTATGGCAGCACTTTTGTAAAGCCTAGGGCCTCAACCTGTATATAAAGGCGAGTATCGGGGAAAGTTCAGGCGAGTTAGAGAGGATCAAGAGCTAGGCCACGCAATTTACGCCCTCCATGTAATCGAAATCACCATTAATCCACACAAAGCAGGATGTAGGCTTTTACTTCCTCACGAGGGGCCGAACCTGGGTAAATCTGAGTCTCGCTTTCGCTCACCCCCTTCGATTCGCCACCAAGGTGCGATGGCTCCATCTTTGATTCCTTTCACGAGGACATCTGTCGTGAAAAAACCACGACAATTATTGTTCAACAACCTTGTACTCCAAAGACCGACTCTAAGACCGACACTTGACCTGTGAAAAGACCGTCCTTAACCGTGGACACGGCTACTCGAATAGTTTTGACTCTGCAGAGGGTGTACTTACCCGTATCCCACGGGTTCCGATAGTCTATATGAGTAATCCGGCGTACGGTATTTTAGAAGCAGACACTCAAAATCATCGCACACCCATTTTACCCCCGCGAAACCCGGCTTCACCCGGACTACGTTGCCAGGGCAAAATCATAAGACGGGGAGGCTCAAACCTCGACTAGCATGGGATCAAATTTATACCGCGCGCTACAAGAGAGTGCCCTCCCTCTCGGTCCCAGACCAGAGACACCCATGCCCCCTGACCGGATGACTGGATTTAGTCGAGGGCCATGGATACCTTCATCCTGGCCACTCTACTTGGTGTGCGACTGATAATTGGCCTATGACCGACTATACCGAATCCTCATTCAAGAAACTATCGTAGCACGATACTGAAAGTAAGACAACAACAAGACTCGATCTAGGTCGGTACTGTAGTTATTACTTCATTTCCATCCTAATTATGCACTTGTCATGACCAAGCCAAAACCAATCACGTTCTGCCTGTCTAAGTTATCCACGACCTCTCACAACCATCACTTGCCACAATCATGTTTTAACACTGCTTACAATGTATGCAATATTCTTGAATAATGCAATGGATGAATGTTAACTTTTGTTAGTGAGGAAACAACACATCAAAAGTTTAAACATGCCTGCTTGGTTCCACGTAGTCGGGATCAAGCTCGGTGAAGTAAACGTTGGTGTTTCCTTCGTCGGAATCTACGTCATATAACACATACCATCGTAAAAGTTGAGGCCTAGCTACTCTCTCCAAATAATTTTCAAATAAATCTAAAAATAACCTAAACCCTCAGAGAAAGATTTTGCAAAAAGAATCAATTTAAAAGTAGTTATAAGCAATACAAAATCAGCCATTCTGTAACAAAAGAGAATCTGTCCAGGGGCTAGTTTGAGAAACTCAAAACGCCCAAAAGAAAAATATGTTAACCTGCCTGGAAGACGGCTTCTGGCGAGAAAGCCTTCGGGAAAAAACATTTCAAAAAAAGAAATAATCCTGACAAGGGGTCCCATCCAGTCAGGTTCGAACTCACCGGCACCTAAGCACTCACCGTGCTCCCACGCGTCAGTGAGAGGTGGATTGGGTCGCGGGGGGGGGGGGGCTCTATTTCTATGAAGACCTTGCTCCGGCGGACGGTAGCTTCGGACACCATCGGGTGTCACCGAGGGGCTCGTGTGTGATCAAATCGGAGGGGGCTCAGGAGAAGGCTCCGACCTCGACTAGCATGGGATCAAATTTATACCGCGCGCTACAAGGGTGTAACGACTAAGATGTAGCCCATTCCTTATTTGGGGGCAAGGCCTCAAAAGGGGGAAGGGGCGCATCTACGCGTTTCGAAAATTGGATAATCCTCACAATACATAATCAAAGATAAACAAGTAGGGCATACACTTGCCATCTGTTAAGAATATATCATATACCTTACAGACACACATTGTTCAGAGTAGCAGCAAGTCCAGCTACGGACTTAAACAGAAAAACAGATGATCTAACACATCCCGTATGCTAGCTCACGATCACGACCACGAACTCAGTATTCCGGATAGTTCACATACAAACGGCCAGAGTCCTCATCAAACTCCCACTTCAGCTGGTTGTCGTCAGGATCTCCCGCGTCGGGCGTACCTGTACCTGTTGGGGTTTGTAGTAAGCTATGAGACACGGGGACTCAACAATCTAATGACCTTCGTACTGAATCTAGTCAAGTTATTGGTGAGGAAGGTTTAGTGTATGGGTTTGCAACAACCTAAGCATATATGGTAGCTAACATACGATGATGAGAGTAATCATATGGTGGTCTACACGAGTGATCGAAGACTAGATGATCACTCAGTGATCCTGAACACCTACTTACGTCAAACATAACCCCATCGTGTTCCCGATCGAAGAGTGGTCTTCGAAGGAGACGGTCACGGTTACGCACTCAGTTGGCAGTTTTATTAGAGATACTTTAAGTTGTCTAGAACCGGATGTTAACAAAATATCCATGTTTGCCAGATAACAGCAAGCACGGCTTTCCGAAAGATTAAACCCTGTAGGGGTGCCCCAACAAGTCCATCACAAATTGCCACGGGCCGCAAAGTAATCCTCGATCACGAAACTCGTGATCTCGTCGGATTCCTTATAGGTAAACCTCAACTTTGAGGAGACCCAAAGTTTCACCGGGATTCCTATACGCAAGATATATCGCTAAGGTCAGACAAATCTGGCAGGACCTCCCGACGTGTGGACGACCCCGATAAGAGCCGCGTATCTCAGTCTCAGGACATGCCGGATAAGCAAAGCGTATGGTGGCCTGATAGAAATCACCTGAGATGCCCCGGATTGGCCCCGCACGATGCTCTAGTTTGGACCAACACTCATGAGGAGCACTGGCCCGGGTTGTTGATTAAATCCTCGCGGTAGCTATTCCCTATGCAAATTATTATTAGGTGATTAGTAGATTTAAACCAATGTTGGGTACTGCCAGACGAGCCTTAACACTACACGATTTATCAAGGGGGTCCCCATAACAACCCCGAATGTGTTAGGTGCGATCAGTTATGGAAACAAACACCGGTAACCGAAACTAAGGCGGCAACAACGGAACAAATCACCTGACAAAAGGCTAGGCCTTCCGTCATTTACCAAGTATATAGGTGCATTAGTTAAATAGCATTTCAAACATAGTGATATCAAAATACTCATGTTAACACATGAGACAGCTCGCACCTGCAACTAGCAAAGCTACTCATTAGAAGTTGAGCAAGCCTACTTAGCCAAAAAACATTTGCTAGGAGAGGGAGGTGTTTGGGGTTCATGGAAAAGATAGGTGGCATATATTTCAAGTGGTAGGCAGCGAGCATGTATCGAAGGAAACGTGATTCTATGCATAACAAAGCTAGATACGGTATCAAGGTCACGGTCATCTTGCCTCTGATGTCTTCAGCTTGGAACCGCTCTTGATGTTCCTACACGTACTCAGCAGAATCCACGTACTCGGTCTCCGATCTCGGTGCTATCCAAGATAAGATAACAACCAATGAACACCAATACAACATAATGCAACAAGCAATATTATGCATGTGTGAAGAAGGAAGCATGCATCACTATTCTGGTCACTTTCATATGCATTAGTTTAGTTAATTGAATTCTGGAAAGAACCTCATATTAAATTATATTGACATGCATGAAGATGGCATGAACATGTGCATCACAAGAAAACGATGCAAAGGCATATAAAGAACATAGAGAACGGAGCTACGGATCAACCGGAAACTGCGAAACAAGTTATGGAGACCTACGGTTCAAATCAGCCACAAACACACTCCAATGGCACTCTCCTGGTGTTACCAGGTTGCCACATGATCATGAAACCAAATATAAGTGGGGTGTTGCATGGGAACACACCAAACCATCAACAATGCCCACACAAGCTTCAAATAAACAAAAACATGCAATTTGTTTTTCAACAGCATAATAGCAGTTTGTCTATAATATTTAAAGTAGCTACAGCCATCTAAATGAGCCAAACAAGATATGAGGAAAAAGCCATCCGAAAGCTCTACAACCCTGAACAAGAAGTTAATACAAAGGAGTCACCCATGAGCAGATCTATGGACACCAACTTGGACAAAATATTACAGATTCTAGGACTTAGTGAAACTCACAGATTTTCACCAGCTGCTTATGTTCTGAATTATTTTGGCAGCCTCCAAAATGATATCTACAGGAAGTGAATAAGCATGAAATTTAACAGGGGGCTAGACAAGGACAAAAGCTCACAAACTTTAGTTTGTTGCATGGCTGATTCCCAACACATGAGCTAATTCATCCAAGACAACAAGGGAAGAAAATAACATCAGATTCCCAGACTTGGTGAAAATCACAAGGTTTCACAATCTCTGAGTTTCAGCCAAGTGTCAACTTTGACAAGGCACAATAGGTGCATACAAATTTATAAGAACAAAACAAAGACCCCATGCTATAGAGCGGTTCACCCACTACCACTACATCAATGATACATCCTCAATGGGTCAAGGCACCATCTAATGCAAAGCACTAAACATGGCATCATGACAGAAAATAACCGTTTTATGAAGTTGCTCTAAAGTGAAATCTGATTGCACCAATGGCTTCCTGGGATGATTCTACCACCAAAATCATATATAATACATGGGTACTTGCATGTAACTTCAAGGCACAAAACTAGCTCAAAAATACCACCTAGAATCACATGAGCTACAATTGCCTAGTAGACACATGTAAAAGTTGTCCTATGCATCACCTACATGTGCACTTGCACTAGGACAAGACCGGATTATCTAGGCATAGCATCACATACATAAATAACCTCAAGTGTGATGTGTTCATCCACACACACACTCATGTGCTCACACATACACATGCATTTGAGCACACACACTTCTGAGCACATCAACATACTCCTACACACACACATGAGCACACACACACTTAATGGAACACCCACTATATGTGGAGATGCACACTCATGTGTTTGTGCATACTTGCACAAGTGTGTGTATGTAACAGATACATACATACACACACATCTCCAACCTACACACACAAACTCATGCACACATACACACATAAACACATACACACATGCCCATGCATTGAAAAAATCTCCTAAGCATCACTAAAATACTAAACAACACCCTAGCAGGATTTAAAAGCGAAAACAAAACAAATCAGAAAAAGGAAAAAAATAAAAAAGGGGGAGATGCTGGGATCGATCCCAGGACCTCCCTGGTTCAAAATCACACCCCTACAACTCTGCTACGATTACGGTTCTTAACAGAGAGGGGGGAGTTGCTCTTTTGAGCATCCCCCTCTGCTCCTACTACAGACCAGCGGTGGCCGGAACAGGGGAGGCTCCCCGGCAACGCTACAGCGAGGAATCGGCTTCATGGCAATTGCGGGGGGGGAAGAGGGAACCCCAGGGGTTCCATTCCAGCCTCGAACTCGCCGGGAGGTGAACCACGACGGCGGTGCGATGGACATCCTATCTACTGCACTGAAGCTGCTGCTCCTCGGCGCGATAAAGCAACGCCGGCGACGACACGACGCGAGCGGCTATAGAAGGAAGGGGAAGGCGGAGGGGAGCGGGGCGCTGCTCACCTAGGGGTCAGAGAGGTAACCCGTCGGTGGAGATGAAGCAGAGCAACGAGCCGTACTAGAGGAGCTCACCGGAGATAAGAGGAAGGAGCCGGTCGTCGTGGACATCGGGGAAGGAGGTATCGACGCCGGATCTTCACGAAAATGGAACGCCTAGACCCTCCGCTACCTCCTGGTCCTGTCGGGGAAGAAGGCGAGGCGGCGATCCGCCGGCGACGACCTCAACAGGAGTGACCCTTGGCGGTGGAGAGCTCGGCAACGCCTTCTAACGGCGCCAGGGAGAGAGAGGAGGGGGGGAAGTGGAGCTAGGGTTGCGTGGGGGGCGCCTGGCTGCTTAAATGCCTCGGGATGCGTGCTTGGAGTCGCCAGATCGAAGAGGGAAAGTATCGGTGGTGGAGGTGGAGTCGTAGAGGATGACGACACCAAGGAGGAAGAAGAAGAGGCGAGCAGGCTTGCGCGGGGGCAAGGAGGAGATGGGCCAGGGAAAGAGAGCTGGCCCACTTGCTATCTAGCGCGTGCCGAAGAAAATCAAACGAGGGGGCGGTTTCCCTTTTTAAAATAACCAACACCCAAACTTAAATGCACACTTCCACATAGGGGTTTGAAGAAAATAAAATAAAAATACTTAGGGCATAAGGGAATTATGCCCTATTTAAATAAAATACGAAACTGATTTTTGGAGCAACTAAATGAAAATCAAAACAGGATTTAATTAGCTGTTTTGTAAAAAGAAAACCCATATGACTTAAGTTTTAAAACCCAAAGACAATACCACTCATTCACAAGATAAAACACTAAATGATCAACATTTTTAGAACAGGTTTAAACAAACTGGATTCATAAGTTCAAATATTAATAGAGAAGGGGTTTTTGAAAACTTGTTTGAAACCCCACTGTTTTTGAAAACACCACAACATCAACACAAGCACACTAGCATTCAAAATCACATGAGACTCATGATGATCAAGCAACATCAACACAATGGGATTGCCATGAATACAATGAATGCCATGATGCAAGATGAAGACACAAATTAAAGCACATGAAATGATAACTCTATAACATCACAACATAGTTTCCAAAATAGAAAGGTTCCCAAAATGGCAAGGGTTACATCTGGGGCATTACAAACTCTCCCGCACTACAAGAAGATCTCGACCCGAGATCTAGGACTGAAAGAACTCTGGAAATTCAGAACGGAGGTGATCCTCGCGCTCCCAAGTGGCCTCTTTATCGGAATGATTTGACCAGTTCACCTTGAGAAACTTGATTCACTTATTGCGGGTCTTGCACTCAGTCATCTCATGAACTGCAACTGGATGCTCACGGTAGGATAGGTCGGGTTGAAGGTCGATATCGTGAAGATCAACTGTGCGCTCGGGAGTCTTGAAGCATCTCCGGAGCAGAGAGACATGGAACACGTCATGCACATTTGTGAAGTTTGAAGGGAGCTAAAATTGATATGCAAGGTCGCCTCTCTTGCCAACAATTCTGAAAGGCCCAACAAAACGAGGAGCAAGCTTGCCTTTGATGCCAAAATGCTGAGTGCCCTTCATAGGAGACACTTTAAGATAGACGAAGTCATCGAGCTGATAAGCCATGTCACGATGCTTGCTATCATAGTAGCTCTTCTGACGGGACTGCGCTGCTTTGATATTATCCGGAATGACACGACACATTTCTTCTGCTTCTTCAATCAAGTCATTCCCAAGAATCTCACGCTCGCCAGTCTCTGACCAGTTGAGCAGGGTACGGCACTTCCTCCCATAGAGAATCTCAAACGGAGCTTTTCCTGAACTTGCCTAATAGCTGCTGTTATAAGAAAACTAAGAAAAAGGTAGGTATTCTTCCCACTTCATGCCAAAGGAAATGACACAAGATCTTAGCATATCCTCGAGAATCTGATTGACTCTATCAACTTGCCCACTAGTCTGAGGATGAAAGGCTGTGTTGAATCGAATCTTAGTACCCATCACAGACAGATATGAGTCCCAGAACATGGAAGTACAGATGCTTCCGCGATCCGAAGAAATCAGCATTGGAACACCGTGCAATGAGACTATCCTCGAAGTGTACTACTCTGCAAGCTGAGCTGCCGAGATAGACTCCTTGACTAGAAGGAAATGAGCAAGTTTGCTCAACTTGTCGATGACGACGAAGATGGCATCGTTACCCTTCTTGGACTTCGGAAACCCGATGACGAAATCCATCTCAATATGGTCGAACTTCCACTCGGGAATGGGCAATGGTTGCAAAATACCTGTTGGACGTTGATGCTCTGCTTTCACCCTTCGACATACATCACATTCATTTATGAACTGAGCAATTTCACGCTTCATGCGAGTCCACCAGAAGGTATGTTTCAAATCACGATACATCTTGGAACTTCCTGTATGTATCGAGAGAAGAGAGTTATGAGCTTCTTCCATGATAAGGTTTATGAGATCTCCTTTTCGAACGACAAGGCGATCCTCAAAGAACAATGTATGTCTAGCATCAAAACTGAAGCACTTATATTTGGGAACTCCCTTTTCCAAACCAATCTTAACCTTCTTCACCATTGCATCAAGAAGTTGAGCTTGTCGGACCTGGTCTTCCAAAATCTGAAGATTAGCAAGAAATCCGTGAGGTACTAACTGAAGGTTGAGCTTTCTGAAAAATTCACAAAGATCAGGCAGGAGGGGCTTCACAATGAGACTGTTGCAGTAAGCCTTCCTGCTCAAAGCATCTGCCACAACATTATCTTTGCCTGGAGTGTACTCAACGCTCGGATTAAAAATGTTGGAGCATCTCCACCCAATGAGTTTGCCAAAGATTGAGGTTAGGCTGGGTGAAGATGTACTTGAGACTCTTGTGATCGGTGAACACTTCAACCTTTCTTTCCAACAAGAGGTGTCTCCAAGTCATCAGACAATTTACCACTGCCGCCAACTCAAGATCATGAGTGGGGTAATTCTTCTCCCTTGGCTTCAACTGCCTCGAGGTATAAGCTACCACTTTCTTGTCTTGCATCAACACTCCACCAAGACCTTGAAGAGAGGCATCGTAGAACACTTGATAAGGTTTGGAGTCATCAGGAGGAACCAAGACTGGAGTAGAAGTGAGCTTCTCTTTGAGTGTGTCGAAAGCCAACTGACACTCTGGAGACCAGACATACTTCACACCCTTCTGAAGAAGACTTGAGAGAGGCTTAGCAATCTTGGAGAAATTCTCAACGAATCTTCTACAATAGCTTGCAAGCCTGAGAAAGCTTCGAAGCTGCTTCACATTTTGCGGAGGTTCCCACTCAACTATGGCATGCACCTTCGACGGATCAACTTTGATGCCCTTGGCAGAGATGATGTGCCCAAGGTAGACAACTTCTTTCCACCAGAACTCACATTTGGAAAACTTCGCATACAACTTATGCTCTCTTAGCTTATCAAGCACAAGCCTGAGATGTTCTTCATGCTCTTCCTCAGTTTTCGAAAAGACCAGAAAATCATCAAGATACAACAAGAAGAATTCATTCTTGAATGGGGAGAAGATATAATTCATCATCCGACAGAAGGTCGGTGGAGCATCGGTCGGACCGAAAGACATCACAATGTACTCATACGAGCCAAAGCTTGTTCTGAAAGCAGTCTTTGGAATGTCCTCTTCGCGAATGTGAATCTGATGATAACCTATCCCAAGATCAAGCTTCGAGAAGATCTTAGCCCCTTTCAATTGCTCAAACAACTCATTGATGTTGGAAGTGGATACTTGTTTTTGATCGTCTTCTTATTCAATGGACGGTAATCAACACAGAGTCGTTCCATACCATCCTTCTTCTTGACGAAAAGAACTCGAGAGCCCCAAGGAGATGAGCTTGGTCTAATCAGACCAAGGCGCTGTTGCTCATCAAGTTGTTTCTTCAGCTCCTTCAGCTCTTCTGGACCCAGTTTGTACGGCCGTTTACACACAGGCTCAGTACCCGGTTCAAGCTCAATTGAGAACTCAACTGCTCGGTGCGGAGGCATTCCTCGCAGTTCTTACGGAAAAACATCTTCATATTCGCACACCACTGGGACTTGCGAAATTGGAGAGATCTCACCCTTCTCATTCAAGGAAAACAGACGGACCATGTCATCACACGTTGCGAAGATAATCACGTCCTCTGAAGAATGAGTTAGCTTCACTTCTTTGGCTTCACAATCAATAGATGCCTTGTTCATAGCCAACCAATCCATTCCAAGGATCAAATCAATATCAGAGTTACCTAAGACATACAGAGATGCCAGAAAAGCATAATCACCCATCTTGACAGAGACATCAAGAACCATAGAATTTGACCTCCTCTGCGCACCTGGAGAAACAACACCCAAAGTCTATCGAAATTTGCAGAGGGGAAATCATGCTTGATGAAAAATGACTTTGACATAAAGCAATGCGAAGCACCAGAATCAAGCAATACTTCTGCAGGAAAATCATTAACTGAGAGATTAACCATAATCACGTCTGAGGAGTTGTCTACTTCAGCTACATTCACCATATTGACTCTTGCAGACCTGGGGTTGAACTTCACTATAGCATTGCTTGGAGGCTTCCCTGGAGGATGAGGAGGAAGACGCAGTTGAGAGGTGCACTTGTTGGCATAGTGACCTTCCTGCCCACACTTGTCACAAGTAATATCTCCCGGCTGACGGAACTGCACCTGAGGATTCCCTTGCTTCTGCTGCTGAAACCTCTGCTGGAAAGCTGGGTTGGGTGGGTGGGAAGAACCACGACCAACTGATTGCTTGAACTGCCGAGTCTGCCAATGAGGAGGAGGAGACACACAGTATTTCTGCTACTTCGGAACCACCTGAGTTGAGGGCGACAAACTGGACTCTCTGAAATACTTCCTTGAATTCTCCACCCTGAGCAAAGCTGCCTCAGCCCTGAGAGCCATGTTATAGAACTTATCAAACTCATCGGGATCGTGCAAGGCGAGGGCCAGCTGCAAGGCCTCTCTCAGACCACCTCTGAACTGATAGATCTTGCTCTTCTGATCTGGAATGTCCTACAAGGCATATCAAGCCAGCTCATGGAACTCGACATTGTACTTGTATACACAGGAACCACCTTGCTTCAAGCGTGTGAACTTCTCACGGATATCCTCCACAAAGCTAGATGGGATATAGTGAGACCTAAAATCTCTGTGGAACTCATCCCAACTGATCAATCTGCCACCCTTGGAGTCCTTCAATTGCGACAACCAAACTGCTGCCTACCCCTTGAGCTGAAACGTTGAAAACTTGACGGAGTCCTCTCGACGGACATTGCCGCACTCAAAGTGTTTGTTCATGCCCCGAATCCTGTCCTCAGCGTCAAACGGCGGATCACACGACGCGAAGGTCTTCGGCTGGTTTGCCAGGAATTGACTCGGAGATGCAAATTGATTACCACCATGGTTGAAATTGCCCTGCTGCTGATTGGTCCTCTCTTGCAACAGGTGGATTAACATCTGGGTGTTAGCATTGGTTGCAGCCATCACCGGTTGCCAAGCCTGTGCACGAGGAGGCCGTGGCGGATGTGGGCGAGCGGGTGATGGCGGAACATTAGTACCCTCGCGACTCGGATTCTGACGAGTTGGTGGAGCCATCCTAAAGACGGACAACACATTAGACCAGAGAATAACATTGAAGGTAAAGCTGAATCAAAAGGCAGGAATATCTGAACAAGAATATTAGCAATTGCATCGAACAAAATAGTAAGAATGCTTCCTCAAAGTGACTGTCGACAAAATCTGATTAAGACCACTTACAAACCAAGTATGAGCTAGAACTCCTCGAAACAAACGTATGACAAAGATTCCATCCGATATCTTCGTGGATATGATCGCACGGGCTTGAATTTATAGTAGCCATCCTGTGCAAGGTAGTGCACACGGCTTACGAAGCATCGCCGAGTCATAGCAAGCTACAAGGACTCTTTAAGACACAACAAGAACCGCTGTCAGACGACTGTGAACAAACGTACCAACTGAATGTCGAATCCCAACCTCACATCATGCATCTGTAGGAAGATTGTCCTATAAGTGACTACTTGATATCCCACCTATGAATTCTTGAAATATCTGGTCATGCAATCTGGTATGCGGATACAACGAGTAGTATGTCACAAAACTCCTATACTAACCCGTCAAGTGTATCACTTCCGTCAACACATAACCGGAATCTCGAACCTTCATCTACTATAGACCCTCGTAATCACAACGATACAAAGTGTGGCGATACATCCGGAACTCTCTCTACTAGTACCAGGGAAGCCGGACTCCTCACGTCACAACTAGTATTGAAGCAATTAAGAACTTCCTCCGTCCTGAGATACTAAGAAATCTGAATGATGGCGATGTGCACAAGAATCCCCTGGAGCTCAACTCCCCAGAAGAAATCAAGTCGGACAGGAGGCACCAAGACAGAACTCAGTCACATTGATATCATATAGATTTCAAAATACCCGCGTGATCCTAAAAAGAATTTTGAGCGAGAAGAGGAGTATAATTAAGATTTCCTAAGTCGAGAACCTAACCAGAGCATAGAAGAGGAGAAAAAAGAAACCTACTCTTCGATATAACTAAGACTCAAAACATTATACTAGACTCGACTCGGCAAAATTCGATCACACAAAGGCTCCTATGGTCGTAAGGCTCTGATTACCAACTTGTAACGACTGAGATGCGGCCCTTTCCTTATTTGGGGGTGAGGCCTCAAAAGGGGAAAGGGGCGCATCTACGCGTTTCGCAAACGGGATAATCAACACAATACATAATTAAAGATTAACAAGTAGGGCATACACTTGCCATCTGTTAAGAATATATGATATAGCTTACCGACACACATTATTCAGAGTAGCAGCAAGTCCAGGTACAGACTTAAACAGAAAAATAGATGGTCTAACACATCCCGTATGCTAGCACACGATCACGACCATGGCCTCAGTCTTCCGGATAGTTCACATACGGACTGCCAGAGTCCTCATCGAACTCCCACTTCAGCTGGTTGTCATCAGGATCTCCAGCATCGGGCGTACCTGTACCTGTTGGAGTTTGTAGTAAGCTATGAGACACGGGGACTCAACAATATATGGTAGCTAACTTACGATGATCAGAGTAATCATATGGTGGTCTACGCGAGTGAACGAAGACTAGATGATCACTAAGTGATCCTAAACACTTACTTACGTGAAACATAACCCCACCATGTTCCCAATCGAAGAGTGGTCTTCGAAGGAGACAATCACGGTTACACACTTAGTTGACAGTTTTATTAGAGTTACTTTAAGTTGTCTAGAACCGGATGTTAAAAAAATATTGGTGTTTGCCACATAACCGCGGGCACGGCTTTCTGCAAGATTAAACCCTGCAGGGGTGCCCCAACTAGTCCATCACAAACTACCACGGGCCGCAAAGTAATCCTCTATCATGAAACTCGTGATCTCGTCAGATTCCTTAGAGGAAAACCTCAACTTTGAGGAGACCCAAAGTTTCACCGGGCTTCCTATACGCTAGATATATCGCTAAGGTAAGACAAATCTGGCAAGACCTCCCGACGTGTCGTCGACCCCGATAAGATCCGCGTATCGCAGTCTCAGGACACGTCGGATAAGCGAAGCGTACGGTGGTATGATAGAAATCAGCCGAGTTGCCCCGGATTAGTTGAGTTAATTAAACTCTGGACAAAACCTCATATTAAGTTATCTTGACATGCATGAAGATGGCATGAACATGTGCATCACGAGAAAACGATGCAAAAGCATATAATGAACGTAGAGAACCGAGCTAAGGATCAACCGGAAACTACGAAACAAGTTATGGAGACCTACGGTTCAAATCAGCCACAAACACACTCCAATGGCACTCTCCTGGTGTTACCAGGTTGCCACATGATCAAGCAACCGAATATAAGTAGGGTGGTGCATAGGAACACACCACACTATCAACAATGCCCACACAAGCTACAAATCAACAAAAACTTGGAATATGTTTTTCAACAACATCATGGTAGTTTGTCTACAATATTTAAAGTAGCTACAGCCATCTAAATGAGCCAAACAAGATATGAGGCAGAAGCCATCCGAAAGATCTACAACCCTGAACAAGAAGTTAATACAAAGGAGTCACCAATGACAGATCTATGGACACAAACTTGGACAAAATATTACAGATTCTGGGACATAGTGAAAATCACAAATTTTCAACAGCTGCTTATGCTCTGCAGCATTTTGGCAGCCTCCAAAATGATATCTATAGGAAGTGAATAAGCATGAAATTTAACAGGGGGCTAGACAAGCACAAAAGCTCAATAACTTTAGTTTGTTGCATGGGCTGATTCCCAACACATGAGCTAATTCATCCAAGACAACATGGGAAGAAAATAACATCAGATTCCCACACTTAGTGAAAATCACAAGGTTTCACAATCTCTCAGTTTCAGCCAAGTGTCAACTTTGACAAGGCATAATAGGTGCATACAAATTCCTAAGAACAAAACAAAGACCCCATGTTGTAGAGGGGTTCACCCACTACCACTACATCAAGGATTCATCCTCAAAGGGTCAAGGCACCATCTAATACAAAGCACTAAACATGGCATCATGACAGAAAATGACAGTTTTATGAAGTTGCTCTAAAGTGAAATATGATTGCACCAATGGCTTCCAAGGATGATTTTAACCCAAAATCAAATATAATACATGGGTACTTGCATGTAACATCAAGGCACAGAACTAGCTCGAAAATACCACCTAGAATCACATGAGCTACAATTGCCTATTAGACACATGTAAAAGTTGTCCTATGCATCACCTACACATGCACTTGCACTAGGACAAGATCAAACTAGCTAGGCATAGCATCACATAAATAAATAACATCAAGTGTGATGTGTTCATCCAGACACACAGTCATGTGCTCACACATACACATGCATTTGAGCACACACACTTATGAGCACATCAACCTACTCCTACACACACACACATGAGCACACGCACATAAATGAAACACACACTATATGTGGAGATGCACACTCATGTGTTTGTGCATACTTGCAGAAGTGTGTGTATTTAACACATACATACATACACACACATCTCCAACCTACGCACAGAAACTCATGCACACATACACACATAAACACATACACACATGCCCATGCATGGAACAAATCTCCTAAGCATACTAAAATACTAAACAACACCCTGGTAGGATTGGAAAACAAAAACAAAACATATCAGCAAAAGGAAAAGAAAATAAAAAAGGGGGAGATGCTGGGATCAAACCCAGGACCTACCTGGTGCAAAAACACATCCCTACCACTCTGCTATGCTTATGGTTCTTAAAAGAGAGGGGGAGTTGCTAATTTTAGCATCCCCCTCTACTCCTACCGCAGATCAGCAGCAGACGGAACGAGGGAGGCTCCCCGAAAATGCTACGGCGACGAATCGGCTAAATGTCGCTTGCGGGGGGGGGGGGGGAAGAGGGAACCCCAGGGGTTCCATTCCCGCCTCAAACTCGCTGGGAGGTGAACCACGACGGCGGCGCGATGGACATCCTATCTACTGGATTGAAGTTGCTGCTACTCTGCACGATAGAGCAATGTCGGCAAAGACGCGGTGCGAGCGGCTACGGAGGGAAGGGGAAGGCGGAGGGGAGCGGGGCGCAGCTCACCTAGGGGTCAGAGAGGTAACCCGTCGCTGGAGATGCAGCAGAGCGACGAGCCGTACTGGAGGAGCTCGCCAGAGAGAAGAAGGAGCCGGTCGTCGTGGATGTCGGGGAAGGAGGTATCGACGCCGGATCTTCAAGAAAATGGAACGCCTAGACCCTCCGCTACCTCTTGGTCCGGTCGGGGAAGAAGGCGAGGTGGCGATCCGCCGGCGACGACCTCAACAGGAGCGATCCATGGCGGTGGAGCGCTCGGGAACGCCTTCTGATGGCGCCAAGGAGAGAGAGGGGGGCTGCAGGCTGCTTAAATGCCTCGGGATGCGCGCTTGGAGCCACCGGATCAAAGAGGGAAAGGATCGGTGGTGGAGGTGGAGTCATACATGGTGACGACAGCGAGGATGAAGAAGGAGAGGCGAGCGGGCTTGCACGGGGGAAAGGAGGAGATGGGCCAGGGAAAGAGAGCTGGCCCACTTGCTATATAGAGCGTGCCGAAGAAAAGAAAACGAGGGGGCGGTTTTCCTTTTTAAAATAACCAACACCCAAACTTAAATGCACAGTGCCACATTGGTGTTTCAAGACAATAAAATAAAAATACTTAGGTCATAAGGGAATTATGCCCTATTTAAATAAAATACGAAACTGATTTTTGGAGCAACAAAATTAAAATCAAAACAGGATTTAATTCACTGTTTTGTAAAAAGAACCCCATATGACTTAAGTTTTAAAACCCTAAGACAATACCCCTCAATCACAAGATAAAACACTAAATGATCAACATTTTTAGAACAGGTTTAAACAAAGTTGATTCATAAGTTCAAATATTAATAGATAAGGGGTTTTTGAAACCATGTTTGAAACCCCACTGTTTTTTAAAACACCACAACATCAACACAAGCACACTAGCATTCAAAATCACATGAGAATCATGATGATCAAGCAACATCAACACAATGGGATTGCCATGAATGCAATGAATGCCATGATGCAAGATGAAGACACAAATTAAAGCCACATGAAATGATAACTCTATAACATCACAACATGGTTTCTAAAATAGGAAAGGTTCCCAAAATGGCAAGGGTTACATCTGGGCATTACAAAGGGAGTGCCCTCCCATGCCCTCTGACCGGATGACTGGATTTAATTCAGGGCCATGGATATCTTTATCCCGGCCCCTCTACTTGGTGTGCGATTGATAATAGGCCTATGACCGATTATAACGAATCATCACTCAGAAAACTGTGGTAGCACGATACTGAAAGTAAGACAATGACAAGACTCGATCTAGGTCGTTAATGGAGTCATTACTTCCTTCCCATCACAGTTATGCACTTGTCATGACTAGGTCATAACCTATCACGTTCCGTGTGACTAGTTGATCCACGACCTCTCACAACCATCACTTGCCACAATCATGTTTAAACATTGATTATGAGATATGCAATATGCTTGTATAATGCAATCGATGAATATTAAATTTTTGTTGGTGAGCAAACAACACATCAAAAGTTTGAACATGCTTGCCTGGTTCCACGCAGTCGGGATCAAGCTCGATGAAGTTACGTTGGAGTTTCCTTCGTCGGTATCTATGTCATATAATACATACCATCGTAAGAGTTGAGGCCTAGCTACTGTATCCAAATAATTTTCAAATAAATTAGAAAAAAACTAGACCCTCAGAGAAAGATTTTGCACAAATAATCAATTTAAAAGTTGTTATAAATCAATAGTTATAAGAAAAACAAATGAGGGAGACAAGGACCATTCTATAATAAAACAGAATCTCTCGAGGGGCTAGTTTGAGAAAATCAAAACGCGCTAAAGAAAAATATGTTAACCTGCCTCGAGGACGGCTTTAAGCGAGAACGCCTTCGGGGAAAATGTTTCAAAAAAATAAAGAATCCTGACAGGGGGTCCCACCCTGTCAAGTTCGAACTCACCGGCGCCAGAGGCGTGAGATGGTCGACGGCAGCGACAGACGAAGGGGGAGAGCCAACCGAGGGTACCTACGCACTCACCATGCTCCCGCGTGTCGGTGAGAGTTGGATTGGGTTGAGGGGAAGCTCCACATCGATGAAGACCTTGCTCCGGCGAACGGTAGCTTTGGACACCACCGGATGTCACTCAGGGGCTTGCCTGTGATTAAATCGGAGTTGGCTCGGGAGGAGGAAATCACTAGGAAGCTACAAAATGTCTCTAGGCTCACATACCCGCTCACCTTGCTTGAATGCTGTCAAGGTTAGTGGCGGATCGGAGTGGACGGAGTCGGAGAAGAAGGCCTCTCTGAGGCCCTTCTTTGGCTTGGGCATGGCTTCGGAGTGGGGATGGAGTTTGGTGGAGTGGGTGATGGGTTTGTCAGCTCGGAGGGGGCTCTATTTAGAGAGGCCCGAGAGAGGTGCCGGGGGTCTTAACTCTGGTGAGCGATTCCAATGATCTAGGGGGTTAGTCAGGTGGTTAGGTGGTCGAGTCTGTACGTGCTCAGCTAGGGGTTTCCATTTTCAATCAAAGATCGACAAGCCATCAGCGCAAGACACGCCTCGACCATGCGGGTCTCGCTGTGCACGGCGGCAGCAGAGTTCGTGATCTGCGCTGCCCGGGGCGTGGCGACGGAAAACGTGGCATGAATAGGGGCCAAGGACTCGTGGAGCCTTCAGGTGCAAGGGGTGGTGCCGGACGGTGCGGGGCTGCAGCAGGGGAGGGGTTGGTGGCCCGGCAGCCCCTGCAGGTGCTGCTCCCGGAGCTGACTGACGTGGCCAGCTCACCACCAACGCCAGCAAGCGTCCAAGGTGATGCACGGCGCGTGGACAAGCTCGGGCACAGGGTCTAGCAACTCTCATCGATATTGTGGTGATTGACGCTGTGCACTGACTGAAACACTGAACTCTGAATGTTGACTGAATCAAGTTCAGAGACAGGGGCAACAGTGCATGCTAGGTGTTCGACCAAATGAAAGTGGCACGTGGCCAAAATGATTTGAGCTGAAATTTTTGGGATGATCTCTCATTGAGTGTAGAGACTGCCTACAATTTTTTAAAATTATTGAAAAAAATTTAGTGAGGTTTTTATCGAAACATAGTCTCTTGGGTTAAACTTGAATCAAATGAAATTTGAAAATTTCAAACTACTGACACCAAGGTTTTTGGTGAAATGGATCGTGGTTACTAAGGCCTTCTAAGTGTAGGAGTTTGGCTTTCAAATTCCAAGGAAATCAATAAGATCCTTTGCAAATTTGGTGGGGTCAAATCTAATTACAGAAATTTGTTTTATTTGAAATTAAATATAAAAGGTGGATAAACCCTTCTAAAACTTTGGGAAATCAATGAAAATGAAGACCTAGATGTTAGAGAAGTGCCAAAGGGTATAATCAGAATGGAGGGAAAATGAAATCTTGAAGGAAATTGAAAATTGAACCTATAGAAATTAATTCCAAGGTTTTGCAAAGGAATAAAATATTCTCCCAAACCATTTCATTTGGGAAGAGGCTAAACGAACCATTTTTCCAAACTAGGGACGTTGAAAAATAAAGCCCCAAAGATTTTCTTAAAGTGGTTTTCCCAAAGCTTTTTATCAAAGGAAATTTTAAAAATACATTTTGAAAACAATTAAAAAGTCAAGAAATCCAAATTAAAAATTTTGGGTGTTACAACACCTATTCCCTTAAGAAAAATCTCGTCCCCGAGATTTCAGCCAGTCCTCAAACATTTGTGGTTGTTCTTTTTTCAGGAAATCCTCCCATCCCCAAGTGGCCTCATCCTCTGAATGCTTGCTCCACTGTACCCGAAATAGCTTGGTCATCTTCTGTCATGTCCTCCTCTCTACCTCCTCCTATATTCTCATGGGGTGTTCCTGATAGGATAGGTGTGGTTGCACTGCTATACTGTCATGGGCGACCTGTTGATCAGGGTTCCTTACACATAGGGATGTCAATTCTGTCCATGGATTCAGGGACTTGGATAACTGCAAATAGGCGTGTTGGGCACGGTTATGATTTCTCCTCCACAGATACCAAGTGGATACCCATATAATAGATAGGTCCATATGATAGTGACACTGGGCTAAGAAAATGTCCAAGCCAAGTTGTTCGGGGTCAAAAAATGTGAAAACCCGGACCATGCCGATGTTCCCTAATCCCAGAACCTAATTATTAAACCTAATTTAGTCCGTCTACCTTGCGTCAACCCACATCTTGTCATCCCATACCCCAATCCTCACAAGCTAGGTCGTGCTCCTCCCTCAGTCCCTCTCGAGTCCCCATCGTGACAATGGTGGTGCCGAGCACCACAATCGTCGCCCCCACCTATCCCTGGTTGTCCACCTCATACTAGTGACCGGCGGTCGGCGGCTAACATCGGCGGCCATACTCGGTGACCAGCCTCGGTGTCACGCATCAGTGGCCAACACATCGGTGACAGGTAGACGAGAACAAACAATGGTGAGTGATCTCCAAGCGACCAATCTCACTCCCTTGACAACCAGCATCGGGGATGGCCTTGACGACCGGCACGCCTAATCCCACTCCCTCTCTCCCTCTCTCCTTCACCAATCCACGACCAATCTCACTCCCTCTCACTCTCTCAGTAACCAGCATCGACAACGGCCTCGGTGACCGACATGCTCCGTCCCACTCCCTCTCTCCTTCCCCAATCTGCGACCAATCTCATCCTGAGCAAACTGCTTTTTTATTTGTCTGATAGGAGCCAACCTTCAATGGAAGGGGGCAAGAGTACAAATGGCATCAATCATGGGAAGGGCAAGGGAGGGACTATTAGCTTCCCGAGGTGGAGTTTGTGTGGTCGGCAACCTGCAGTTGAGTCGTCGTGCACAAGCGAGCAGCAGGGTGTCGACGACAACACCATCATCAGTGCAAGTGGTTATTGCTACAATTTTTACAACTCAGTGCTCTCCTTGCTTGTGATCTACAGTGTAATTGTTGCCTACTTATGCGTGTAGCTTATGTTGTCATTTGCGAATGAACAATGATGAGTTAATTTCATCTTTGGGAAGGTGTCATGTTTATATTTTATGCCCATGGAGCTCCATGGGTATATGGGTATCCAATGTGTTTGGGCATGGGCACAAATTGTGCCAATGGATACTTTGGTGGATGGGCAGAAGATAGGAAGATGGGTCATGTGTTAGACTTGGACCAGCTCCACCCGCACCAAACCCGACCCATTGCCATCCCTACTTACACACTTCCTTAGTTGAGAAATATGGAACACATTGTGCAAATTTGAAAGTTCTGCAGGTAGGTCGAGTCTATAGGCAACTTGGCCCCTTCGAGCAATTACACAAATGGTCTGATGAAGCGGGGCGCAAGATTCCCCTTGACCTTGAACCTTTATAGTCCTCTCATTGGTGATACCTCGAGATATACATAATCATATGGATCGAAGCCGACGTTACGGTGTTTTTGATCGTAATAGCTCTTCTGACGGCTTTGGGTTGCCTTGAGTCTGTCCCTTATGAGTTTTACCTTGTCCTCTACCCCTTGAAGTAGTCGCGGGCCAAAGATATGGCTATCTCCAAAGTTGCAGACCAGTCTAGAGGCGTACGACATCTTCTTCCATATAAGGCTTCAAAAGGTGAAATTTGTAAGCTTGCATGATAACTTATTTTGTATGAAAATTTGGCGTAGGGCAAAGTGTCCACCCAACTGTTTGCATATGTGAGTACACAAGTCCTGAGTATGTCTTCCAGAATCTAATTTACACGTTCGGTCTGTCCTCTAGTTTGAGGGTGATATGCTATGCTGAACACCAAATGGGTTCCCAATGCTTGTTGCAAATAATCCAAAAATCTTGATGTAAATTGTTTGCCTCTATCGGATACAATGGTTTTAGGTATGCCATGTAAGCAGACATTGCGGGAGAGGTATAACTTTGCTAGTTCCTGAGTGGAGTATGTAGTCTGTACTGGAATGAAGTGAGCCACTTTGGTAAGTCGATCTGTGATGACCCATATAGCGTCGTGTCTGCGTCGTGACTGGGGTAGTCCGACAACGAAGTCCATGCCTACCTCATCCCATTTCCACCCGGGTACTTTCATAGGCTGTAACAGTCCTATTGGATTCTGGTGTTTTGGCTTGATTCGTTGGCATGAATCACAACGGGCAATGTAAGAAGCAATATCCCTTTTCATCTCGTGCCACCAATATTTTGCCTGTAGATCCTTGAATATTTTTGTGCCTCCTGGGTGGATTGAGTATGGAAGTTTGTGAGCTTCTTCCAAAATTTGAGCTTTGAGGTCCTCTTGATCTGGTGTGCATAGTTAGTCTGCATACTATAGTATCCCCCATTCATCAATAATAAATTCGGGCGCCTTTCCAAGGTTCACCTTTTTCTTTATGCCTTCAATGCTGGGGTGCTCCTTCTGAGCCTTCTTGATGTTCCCATCCAGAGTGGGTTGTAGTTCTATTTGTTCCATGGTGCCTTCTGTAACAAGAAGCAGGTTTAGTAGAGCGAGCTCTCTCGCAATTTCATGTCTTAGCTCTGGTACCGGGCCTTTGCCTGAGGTGGGGTTCCAGCTGAGAGTATCGACTACCAGGGTAGCCTTACCCGGATGGTAATGAATGCCTACATCATAATATTTAATTAATTCCAGCCAACGTCATTGTTGTAGGTTGATATCTGGCTGCGTGAATATATATTTGAGACTCTAATGATCTGTGTATATCTCACATCGATTTCCAAGCAGAAAATGTCTCCATTCCTTGAGAGCATGTATCAAAGCGACGAATTCCAAATCTTGAGTGCGGTAATTTTCTTCATGTCACCATAGTTGTCTCGAGGCGTAAGCCACGACTTTCCCTTCCTACATAAGCAAGTATCCAAGGCCATTCCTTGAGGCGTCACAATATACCTCAAAATATTTATTTATGTCTGGAACAATTAAACTGGTGTTGTGGTCAGTCTCTTCTTCAACTCCTTGAAGCTATTCTCATAGGCTTCAGTCCATTCAAACTGCTTGTCCTTCTTGAGTAGCTGGGTCATGGACTTGGCAATGGTGGAAAAACATTGCATAAATCTCCGGTACTATCGCACCATTCCGAGGAAACTTCAGATATTTGTCATGGTAGATGGTTGCGGCCATTCACTTATAACCTTGACATTCTCAGGATCCACAGTTATGCCTTCTTGGGTCATTACGTGTCCCAAAAATCCGACTTTTTTCAGCCAAAACTCACATTTGCTGAATTTGGCATACAACTGATGCTTACGTAGTTCTCCCAACACAATCCTTAGGTGTTCTGCAAATTCTTCGGGGTTCTTGGAGTAGACAAGTATGTCGTCGATGAAGACTACGACAAACTTATCCATGTACTTCATGAATACATTATTCAATAAATGCATGAAGTAAGCCAGCGCATTTGTTAGTCCGAAAGGCATTACAGTGAACTCATATAATCCGTATCGTGACGCAAATGCTGTCTTTGGAATGTCTTCGGAATGTATCTTGAGGTGATGATACCGGATCGCAGACCAATTTTCGAGAATACTTTTGCTCCAGCTAACTAAACGAACAAATCATTTATCCTGGGTAGTGCATACTTGTTCTTGATGGTGGCCATGTTGAGGGCCCGATAATCAACGCAAAGTCTTTATATCCCATCTCTCTTTTTGACAAATAATACTGGTGATCCCTAAGGCGAAGATCTAGGTCTGATGTATCCTTTGTCCAACATCTCTTTTATTTGCTTCTTGAGCTCGACTAATTCTGTAGGTGCCATGCGGTATGGTTTCTTATATATTGGGGTGGTACCAGGTGCAAGGTCAATAACGAATTCCATTTCTCGGTCTGGTGGCATACCTGGTAGTTCGTTGGGAAATACATCCGGAAATTCATAGACCACTGGGACGTCCTTCAGCTCTATAGCTTCCATTTTATTCACTTGTGCTTGAGCTGACTTCTTCTTTAATAGTTCTGCAACTTTTGCTCTTTTACCCTGACGGTGGGTGAGTGTGACCATTCGGTTGAAGCAGTCAATAAACCCCTTGTTCATATTTAGCCAATCTTGAGCTCCAGTCAAATAGTTAGGTGCGTAGAATACCTTCTCATGGTCGAAACATTGCGCAATAATAAGCTTCCTTTCAATGTCACATAGCCAATCCTCTGCTTCTATAGGTTTGTCGGTGTGCGAAAAAGTTGGCGGACGTGTCTTGTGTAATTCAGCCAACCTGGAGTGTTGTGGGTATGGGCCACGCTGATTTCCCATATTCATCAGTTGGTTCATCATCTCTTGTTGCTGTTGCTCGCTCTGCTCATAAAAAAGACAAACTTCCAAAAATGTTGGGTCGCTCTCATGCAGGCTTGACTGTCCTTGAGTGAAATCATTCCCCGTCTCAACAGAGTGATTTTCTCCCTGCATACTTGGCATGGACCGTGTACAGGGACGACTCATATTCTCAAAACTGGGTTAATGTGAAAAAAACCAAATGAGAAATCCTAGTTCAAGGAAAAAATTAAAATAATATTTTATCCAAGGACACACTACGGAAAGTCTTTTTTGTCAAATAACCGTCGCGTTTGAAGAAGGACTGCGATACGTCTTACATCGCACATAATTATACTGCACGGATTGAACTCCACTTCCTCACGCACGGGCTCTGGGTAGACTGCACGAGACGGTGAATCAGGAACTAGACTAGCAGGCATAGCAGCTCTAATGGGAGCAGGAGCAATAACTTGATTGAACTCTTCAATTGAAGGCAGCTCGCGGGCAAGCTGAGCTGGCGGATTGCACGAAGCAGAGGAAGATGGCCACGATCGAGGTGGTGCAGGGAGAAGGAGCTCAGTCCTGCTGTGAGGACGAGTAAGGGCCTCCATGCAAGCAGACACCAAGTCATCCACTAAGAGTTCAAAGGTTGACTCCAACGCTATGAGGTACTGCACGAGCATCCCAATAGCATCGTCTTCCTCACCTCTAGGTCAGGCAAAAGCATAGTGACTGGTGTATGACACGTGGCATGGAAGGTAGTGATACGGACGAGTCTTCATCACTCGGAGATTGTCCCGAAGATGGGCAATTGGCTCCGTGGATGCCATCCAAATAGCCTGCCTCTCCGTAGGCATAGCTCTCCCCACGAAATGAAGACGACGGGCTTCCGATAGCCCCCAATAAAATGCACAGACGCCTTATGCATTGTCAGGGAGTCGCTGATCTTGTGGCAGTAGAACATGTACTCGGAGCGAGTCATCGGTCCAATCACAATCTTGCTAATGACGGAAAGAAGTCGCAAAAATCCCGTCGGCTCGTTGGCGAACACCTGAGACTGGTAACCGCTGCCAGCCATCTACACAGTAGACAAAATTTTCATATATTCATAACATAAATATATGTCGACTAATAGGAAATATCTACAACATACAGAATAGTAAAACAACTAATCTGGTTAGCGATCATGCCTAGAGGTGTCCTACAATCAGCCTGACTCTGATACCAAGGTTGTCATGACCGGTTTCCGAATAAAATAATTTATTGGAAATCATTCATGTGCCTCCCCATTATAGAAAAATATTTTCCACTGATAGACTCATCTTGATACAGAAAACCAGTAGAACTTAATATTAAACAAAGTAGAGCAGAGCTTGGTCTACTATTTATTACAACATGTCCGAGTTTCACATTGATAGATATGTTAGAGTGATAATGGGATAACTCTACTGCTCGTAATAAAAAGGGCATGTCACATGAAAGTAATGTGGCATGACAAGTACTACTCCGGGCCAAGCATCAGAGTCAGCCTTGACGATTTATTTATGGTGACGGAAGCGGTGAAATAATACAACAACAGCCTCCAGGATCACAAGACTGACTGGGACTCTTCTAGAAATCGGACTCTCTATCAAACTCTTCATCCATGAGATCTCCTTCATCCATATCTGTGCACATCAACAAGCCAGTGAGTACTTCGAAAAGTACTCGTAAACAGTTTGCACAAAAGATGAGATGCATGCAGTTAATTATTAATATGCATGGTTCAGTTCATAAATTGTCAAATAGAGGTGTTATAAATAAATTAAGTTAGTGGATAAACCGGGCGGTAATCCTCCCGAGATATCCTAACCAAAAAATAAAAAAGCACTGATTGGGTGTGTGGAGTGACACCTCGAAAGGTTAACAAGTATTAATTTACCACCATCGGGCGTCTAAGCGACACCTCATACAGGGCATAAAATAATAACCAGCCACAGTTGAATGTCTTAGCGACACCACAAAAAGGGCATAAAATAAATAACAAGCCTGAGTCGGTCATCTTAGGGACACCTTAGAAAGGGCAAAAAATAAATAACAACCCGTAGTCGAGCGTCTTAGCAACACCACAGAAAGGGCATAAAATAAATAACAAGTCGCAGTCGGGCGTCTTAGTGACACCACAAAAGGGCATAAACTAAATAAGAATTATCAAGGTCGTACAACCAACCTTCAGGATAATTTTTGAACCAAGTTGTTAATAATTAATTTTTCCACAATATCATTAGATATCCACAACCATTATTGTTCAACAACCTTGTACTCCAAAGACCGACTCTAAGACCGACACTTGATCTGTCAAACGACCGTCCTTAACCGTGCACACGACTACTCAAATAGTTTTGACTCTGCAAAGGGTGTACTCTTTATCGATAGCCCATGGGTTTCGATAGTCTATATGACTAATCCCGCTTATGGTATTTTCGAAGCAGACACTCAAAATCATCGCACACCCATTTTACCCCCGCGAAACCCAGCTTCACCCGAACTACGCTGCCAGGGCAAAATATTAAGACGGGGAGGCTCCAACCTCGACTAGCATGGGATCAAATTTATACCGCCCTCTACAAGGGAGTGCCCTCCCTCTCGGTCCCAGACCGGAAACACCGATGCCCCCTGACCGGATGACTGGATTTAGTCCAGGGCCATGGATACCTTCATCCTCTCCCCTCTACTTGGTGTGCGACTGATAATAGGCCTATGACCGACTGTACCGAATCCTCATTCAAGAAACTGTGGTAGCACGATACTGAGAGTAAGACAATGACAAGACTGGATCTAGGTCAGTACTGTAGTTATTACTTCCTTCCCATCTCAGTTATGCAATTGTCATGACCAAGCCATAACCTATAATGTTCTGCGTGTCTAGGTTATCCACGACCTCTCACAACCATCACTTGACACAGTCATATTTTAACACTGGATACATATATGCAATATGCTTGAATAATGCAATGGATGAATGTTAAAATTTTGTTAGTGAGGAAACAACACATCAACAGTTTATACATGCATGCCTGGTTCCACGCAGTCGGGATCAAGCTCGGTGAAGTTAACGTCGGTGTTTCCTTTGTCGGAATCTACGTCATATAACACATACCGTCGTAAGAGTTGAGGGCTAGCTACTCTCTCCAAATAATTTTCAAATAAATCTCAAAATAACCTAGACCCTGAGAGAAAGATTTTGCAAAAGGAATCAATTTAAATGCTGGTATAAATCAATAGTTATAACCAACACAAAATCAGGGGACATTCGGTAATAAAAGAGAATCTGTCTAGGGGCTAGTTTGAGAAACTCAAAACGCCCAAAAGAAAAATATGTTAACCTACCTGGAAGATGGCTTCTGGCGAGAACGCCTTGGGGAAAAACATTTCAAAAAAATAAAGAATCCTAACAAGGGGTCCCACCAGTCTGGTTCGAACTAACTCGCGCAAGAGGCGTGCGGTTGTCGCCGGCGGCTACAAACGTAGGGGGAGAGTCAACGGAGGGCACGTGCGCACTCAACGTGCTCCCACGCGTCGGTGAGAGGTGGATTGGTTCGAGGGGGAGGCTCGACGTCGAGGACGACCTTGCTCCGGCGGACGGTAGCTTCGGACACCACCGACTCTCATCGAGGGGCTCGAGTGCAATCAAATCGGAGTGGTCTCAGGAGGAGGGGACCAGTAGGAAGCTACAAAGCGTCTCTAGTGCTCACATCCCTACGGACCTTGCTCGAATGTTGTCGAGGTCAGCGGCGGATCGGAGCGGCCGGAGGTAGAGAAGAAGTAGCTTCATGACTCTTCTAGAGTATTATTTTTAGAAATAATTTTGAGAAATAATTTCCAAACACTTTTCTTTTCAAGTATTATTTTAAAGATAATTTAGTGCTTGAGCCCTTGATTAAGACCATTTTAAATTCTTTATTTGATGAAATAGGGATATTATTTTGGCGAGGTTTATTTATTATCTAAATTTCTAGGTTTTCAGTTGATTTTTGAAACACTCATTTTCCTTCTATAAAATTCTTTCCCTAAGTAAATCACATCGACCTTGGAGTCATTCCCGACGCGTCTCGTCACCTCGTCCTTGGCCAGTCTCCGCTTATTCACAGTTCCTGCTTTGAGTTGCAAATGTGAGCACAGCACCGGTATCAAATACCCAGGAGCTAGTGCGAGTGTTGGTAAGGTACACATCAATAACATGTATATCATATATACCTTTAACGTTGCCGGCCTTCTTGTCCGCTAAGTACTTGAGGCAGTTCCGCTTCCAGTGACCTTTTCCCTTGCAATAGAAGCACTCAGTTTCAGGCTTGGGTCCATTATTTTTCTTCTTCCCGGTATCTGGCTTATCGGGCGCGGCAACGGCTTTGCCGTCTTTCTTGAAGTTCTTCTTACCCTTGGCCTTCTTGAAACTGGTGGTCTTGTTGACCATCAACACTTGATGCTCTTTCTTGATTTCTACTTCTGCAGACTTGAGCATCAAGTACAACTCGGGAATGGTCTTCTCCATCCCTTGCATGTTGTAGTTCAGCACAAAACCTTTGTAGCTTGGTGGGAGAGACTGGAGGATTCTGTCAATTATAGCATCACGAGGAACTTCGACTCCAAGTGAAGTCAGACGGCCGTGTAACCCAGACATTTTGAGTATGTGCTCACTAATATAACTATTCTCCTCCATCTTACAGCTAAAGAACTTGTCGGAGACTTCATATCTCTCGACACAGGCATGAGCTTGAAAAACTAGTTTCAGCTCTTGGAACATCTCAAATGCATCGTGTTGCTCAAAACAACTTTGGAGCCCCGTTTCCAAACTGTATAACATGCCACACCTAACCAGAGAGTAGTCATGTCTCCGCGTTTGCCAGATGTTCAAAATGTCCTGGGCTGCTGCGGGAGCAGGAGGGTCACCTAGCGGCGCATCAAGGACATAAGCCTTTTTAGCTGCTTCAAGGATGAGCTTCAAGTTGCGGACCCAGTCCGCATAGTTGCTACAATCATCTTTCAGCTTTTTTTCTCTAGGAATGCGTTGAAATTGAGGTTGACGTTGGCCATCTACAATATTTATAAAGACAACTTTTAGACTAAGTTCATGACAATTAAGTTCATTTAATCAAATTAAGTATGAACTCCCACTAAAATCGACATCCCTCTAGTAATCTAAGTGATACATGATCCATGTTGAGTAAACCGTGTCCGATCATCACGTGAGACAGACTAGTCGTCATGGTGAGCAACTTCATGCTGATCGTATTCAACCATATGACTCATGTTTGACCTTTCAGTCTCTTGTATTTGAGGTCATGTATGTACATGCTAAGCTCGTCGAGTCAACCTAAGTGTTTCGCGTGTGTAAATCTGGCTTACACCCGTTGTATGCGACCGTTAGAATCTATCACACCCGATCATCACGTGGTGCTTCGAGACAACGATCCTTCGCAACGGTGCACACTTAGGAGAATACGTTCTCGAAATTTTAAAGAGGGATAATTTTATTATGCTACCGTCGTTCTAAGCAATAAGATGAAAAACATGATAAACATCACATCCAATCATATAGTGACATGATATGGCCATTATCATCTTTGCTCTTTCGATCTCCATCTTCAGCCATCGCATGATCATCATTGTCACCGGCATGACACCATGATCTCCATCATCATGATCTCCATCATAGTGTCTCCGTGAAGTCGTCACGCCAACTACTACTATCACTACTACTATAGCTAACCGTTAGCAATGAAGTAAAAGTAGTAAACACATGGTGTTGCATCTCATACAATAAATTAAGACAACTTCTATGGCTCCTGCCGGTTGTCGTACACATCGACATGCAAGTCCTGAATCCTGTTACAATAACATGATCATCTCATACATCACACATGCAACATCACAACTTTGGCTATATCACATCACATGTCAAAACCTTGCAAAAACAAGTTAGACATCCTCTAATTGTTGTTGCAAGTTTTACGTGGCTGATTTGGTCTTCTAGTAAGAACGCCGTCTTACCTACGTGACAGACACAACGATGATATGCCAAAGCTATTTACCCTTCATAAGGACCCTTTTCATCAAATCCAATCCGACTAGAGTGGGAGAGACAGACACCCGCTAGCCACCTTTATGCACACTGTGCATGTCCGTCAGTGGAACCAGTCTCACATAAGCGTACATGCAAGGTCGGTCCGGGCCGCTTCATCCCCCAATACTGCCAGAAAAGAATAAGACTAGTAGCGGCAAGCAATTGACAAATCATCGCCCACAACCTTTTGTGTTCCACTCGTGTATAGAATCTACGCATAGAAAACCTGGCTCGGATGCCACTGTTGAGTAACGTAGCATAAATTCAAAATTTTCCTACGCCATATTTAGATCTTCCTATGGAGAGACCAGCAATGAGAGAGGGGTGAGTGCATCTTCATACCTTTGAAGATCGCTAAGCGGAAGCGTTGCTAGAACGCGTTTGATGGAGTCGTACTCGCGGCGATTCAGATCGCGGTGTGATTCCGATCTAGTGCCGAACCATGGTACCTCCATGTTCAACACACGTGCAGCCCGGTGACGTCTTCCGCACCTTGATCCAGCAAGTAGGAGGGAGAGGTTGGGGAAGATCTCTGGCAACACAACGGCGTGGTGTCGATCGAGAGACAAGGTCTCCCGGCAGGACGTCGCCAAGCACCGTGGGAGAGGAGGAAGGAGGGGAGCAGGGCTGCACCGAGGGAGAGGGAAAACCGTGTGCAAAACTGCCCCACAACCCTCTCTATATATAGGAGGAGGGGTGTGGCAGCCCCCCCATATGGGAGGTGCAGCGTCCAGGGGAGGGGGAGGGGGTGGCGCACCCCTAGGTGGGCCTTAGTCCCACCAGCGCCTAGGGTTTCCCCCCCCCTCTCCACCTCCTGTGGCTTGGCCTCTTTGTGGGAGGCGCACCAGACCACTTTGGGCACGTTGCCCTCCACCTTTTGGCCCATGCTACCTCTTGGGGCTGGTGGCCCCTCCCGGTGGTACCGATACACTACGGTGACGCCCGAAACATTTCCGGTGTCCAAACCCATCCATCCTATATATCAATCTATACCTACGGACCATTCCGGAGCTCCTCGTGACGTCCGGGATCTGATCCGGGACTCCGAACAACTTTCAGTAACCTCGTATAACATTTCCCTATAACCCTAGCGTCATTGAACATTAAGTGTGTGGACCCTACGGGTTCGGGAAGCATGCAGACATGACCTAGACGCTCTTCGTCCAATAACCATCAGCGGGATCTGGATGACCATGGTGGCTCCCACATGTTCCACGATGATCTCATCGGATGAACCATGATGTCAAGGATTCAATCAATCCCGTATACAATTCCCTTTGTCTGTCGGTATAGAACTTGCCCGAGATTCGATCGTCGGTATACCTATACCTTGTGCAATCTCGTTACCGGTAAGTCTCTTTACTCGTTCTGTAGCACGTCATCCTATGACTAAATCCTTAGTCACATTGAGCTCATGATGATGTTCTACCGAGTCGGCCCAGAGATACCTCTCCAGCACACGGAGTGACAAATCCGATCACGATTCGTACCAACCCAACAGACACTTTCGGAGGTACCCGTAGTGCACCTTTATAGTCACCCAGTTACGTTGTGACGTTTGATACACCCAAAGCACTCCTACGGTATCCGGGAGTTGTAGAATCTCACGGTCGAAGGAAAACATACTTGACATTAGAAAAGCTTTAGCATACGAACAATACGATCTAGTGCTATGCTCAGGATTGGGTCTTGTCCATCACATCATTCTTCCAATAATGTGGTCCCGTTATCAATGACATCTAATGGCCATTATCAGGAAACCATGATCATCTATTGATCAACGAGCTAGCCAACTAGAGGCTTTCTAGGGACACATTGTGATCTATTTATTGACACATGTATTACTGTTTCCTGTTAATACAATTATAGCATGAACAATAGACGATTATCGTGAACAAGGAAATATGATAATATCCATTTTATTATTGCCCCTAGGGCATATTTCCAACATGCATGGGATTCACTTTTATGCAAAAACCCAACTACACCCTTTGGAAAAATTTAGCAAAACAATGCTTTGTCTATTCTGGTCCAGTTTGATGATTTGTACTGCAGCCCAATTTTAATTGCTCCAATGCCCATGAGATTTTTACTGCAGGTTGTTCACCCTATCAAAACCTTAAGTCCAAGAGATCAGGCTTATGGTCATATTTTAAGTTGGAAAATTTGCCCCCTGCTTTTTCTATACAGATTTAATTTTCACCAAAACTTGCATTACCAAGTTTTCACTTTTGCCAAATTAATTATGTCATCTCTTATTTCATCCATAGAGACCCCACTCTAGGAAGATTGGAGGCCAGAAAGGTCCTCTTCATGCCAATGACATTTTGTCAAACACGTATGGTGCATGACTAGTGTTGTCATGGTTCTATGATTGCATTGGGAACTTGCTTCCCTGGCCAAACCAACATGTCCACTACCCCTAAACCGCCCTCATCAATGACTCTTTAAATTTCAATTGCATCCAACGATCATAGATACCCGTGTCATTTACTCGAGCACTCAGTGGGCATGTCGAGAGTGCGGCTAGAGCGTGCGTTTTGCATGTGCAACACCCGCGCTACCGCGTCCACCTACCACCTCTCCCCGAGCTTATCCTGATCCCGTGCTGACTGTTTCGTCCCACCAAGCCTCCAACCGACCTACCCCTCCACTCTGTAGTGTTTCCGCCGCATCCCAGGCAAGCCAGACGCTAGCCGCCATTGCTGCCCGTTGTGGCCGGTCTAGTATGGGCCACGTGGTCCGCCCCCAAGCCCTCCAACTCGTTGTCCTCATCCGCACATGCGTCTACTTCCTCGACAAGACCAGCCAGCTAGCCCCATCTTCCTGGTTCAACATTAGTGGCCGCCGCTGCTGTGCTTATCCAGAGGCTCCGGTGAACCGACATTGCCGATTATATAAAGCCCCTAAACCGACTCAATTGACATGATCATCCCCTCCTCGTCTCCTGAGTGGCCCCGAGCATCAGAGCATCACGAGAGGTCGTCTCCTCCATTTTCAGCCGCCGCCTCTATCCATGCTGAATTCGACCTTGTGCCGCAGCTCCCACCCTATCTCGTTCACCAAAACACGCCCAAAGCCACCGTAAACTCATTCCGACCTCCCCTTTCCCTCAAATTTAACCAGGGGAAAGAACCCCTTTTCTCCCAAAGTTGTCATCCTCCATGGGTGAAGCCCTGCTCGGTAGCGAGCTCTCCGGTTGTGCCTCCTGATCACTCCAGTGTGTGAAGCACCACGAGAGATGGTGTCTAGCGCCGGCGAGCCTCGCCGGAATCGTCGTTGTTCCCTGTCGAGAAGCGCGCGTGAGGTGAGTGACGAACTCGATAGGTGGGGCCCACCTGTCGGTCAGTCACCTGCTGGTGTGCCTTCCCCGTGCGTAAGCGCCTTCTGCTTAATGCATTTTCAGATTCTAGAAAACATATATGGTCTGAAACGTTTTCTTTTCTAAATTGTTTAAAAAAACAGATTTGACCAGAAAGTTTGACTCGCTCTAGCTTTTGCAATACAAATCCAAATCAATTGATTCTTTTTCCTACCAGTCTAAAATTTTATTTAGTTTATTTTTATATTTATTTGAAAAAAAATAACTTTTATGTGCTATTTTGTGATTGCATGTTAATTCAAATATTTTCAAAATAGGATTTTGGAGAGAGGATACCTACTTCAAGATTTTGGGATACACCTCACCCTCCTCAACTCCAAAGGAAAGCATCTTGAACTATGACTTTCATAAAGTTGTGTGATGTTTGAGGTGGTGCATCTATTGCATGATTTTAAGTTATGTGCATAAAACTCTTGCATGAAATCATACATTGCATAAGAGCATGTGATGGATATTTTTGTTGCTAAGTTTGTGGGAGGAAAGTGGTGAGTGGTTACTACCTCATACCTCGTATGCTATGTTGGTCTGGACAACCTCGGAGTAAGGTGTCTCATGGTGAAAATGAGACCATGGGCTGACATCTCGTGGGACGAGAGTGGTCACTGAAAGCATGTCGGAGTGTGATGGAAATAACCATGAGATAATTCCTTCAGCAAGATTGTGTGGTACTAACCCTTGCAGGAAAAATATTAAACCTCCTAAGTCAACCGTAGATCAAGTCTTGTCTGTGTGTCACCTTAACTTTCATGCTGCCGCATGTCTTTCCGAAAGGAAATACGGTCTAGTAGGTCGTAAATCTATTACCAGGTACACACCAAGTAGAGAGGTCGGGATGAAGGTATCCATGGCCCTGGACTAAATCCAGTCATTCGGTCAGGGGGCATGGGTGTTTCCGATCTGGGACCAACAGGGAATAATGGCCATTCCCTTGTAGCGCGCGGTATAAATTTGATCCCAGGCTAGTCGAGGTTGGAGCCTCCCCGTCTTATGGTTTTTCTGTGGCAGCGTAGTCCGAGTGATGTCGGTCTTCATGCGAGGAAAATGGGTGTGTACTAGTTTTGAGTGTTTCTTCTGAGATACCGTACATGGGGTTAGTCCAAGTGACTATTGAAACCCATGGGTTGTGGGTAAGGAGTACACCCTCTGTAGAGTCAAAACTATTCAAGTAGCCGTGTCCACGGTCAAGAACGACTAGTTGACTAGTAAAGTGTCGGTCTGAGTGTCGGTCCTCGAAGGAAGTTAAATAAATCGTTAGACCAATCATGAAATATGGTGGATGCTCATATTATTATTATTATTACTCTGGACTATCCCCTATGATTATGGTTGTTGAATATCCCTCGGACGCTTCTACCTCCTCGATATTCAATATTTATTACTGTTTCTTATAAGCCCTTTTTGTGGTGTCATTTAGACACCCGACTATGGCATGCTCATTATTATTTCTTATAAGCACTTTATGTGGTGTCGCTTAGACGCCCGACTGCGGCATGCTCGTTATTATTTCTTATATGCCCTTTCTGTGGTGTTACTTAGACACCGGATTGTGGCGCGCTCATTATTATTTCTTATAAGCCCTTTCTGTGGTGTCACTTAGATGCCCGACTGCGGCTTGCTCGTTATTATTTCTTATAAGCCCTTTCTGTGGTGTCGCTTAGACGCCCGGCTGTGGCAACTGTTATTACTTACATGTGAGCCCTTTAGGTGGTGTCGCTCCGATGCCCGACTGCGGCACGCATGTTATTACTTATTCATTGTTACCTTCCTTGCTGGTTCATACAACATTGGTGGCAATTTCTTATCTACATGAATGCATTCATGGATTAAATATAATGGCATGGTAGAGTTATTAAGTGGATGATGAATCTCACTTTCTTTAACTTATTTGTTTTCTTGATGTTTGCGAGTACATTCAAAGTACTCACTGACTTGTCCCTGGCTATTGTCTTGGCCAGATTGCGTATGGAGAGGAGCACGATGTCGTCAACCCCGGAACCTAGCAGTCCAGGATAGCAGCCTTGTGAGATATGAATTTATCTAGGTCAGTTGTTCCTGGTCCAGGATAGCAGCCTTGTGAGATATGAATTTATCAAGTGAGTGCCTAACATCTAACAGTAGTCCTGGGTCTGGTGAACACAAAGACCTTTTTTTTGTAAACTATTTTCTGAAAAACCGGTCGCCACAAGAAGTCCTCTTCAAGGCCCTTCTCTGGCTTGGGCACGACTTCGGAGTGGGGATCGAGTGTGGTAGAGTGGATGATGGGTTCGACAGCTCGGAGGGGGCTCTATTTATAGAGGCGTGAGAGAGGTGTGGCGCATCTTAACTCCGGCAAGCGGTGATCTTGGGGGTTAATTAGGCGGTTAGGTGGTCGGGTCGGTACCTACTCAGCTAGGGGTTTCCATATTCGGTCAAAGATCGACCAGCCATTGACGCAAGACGTGGCTTGATTGTGCGGGTCTCACTGTGCACGACAGCAATAGATTTTGTGCTATGCGCTGCCAAGGGCGTGGCAATGGAATACGCGACATAAATAGGGACAAGGAACATTCGGAGCATTCAGGTGCAAGGGGCGGCGCCGGACGGTGCAGGGCTGCAGTAGGGGAGGCGCTGGTGGCCACGTCAGCCGCTGCAGGTGCTGCTGCATGACCTGACTGGCTCGGCCAGCTCACCACCGACACCAGCAAACGTCTAAGCTGATGTGCTGCGCGTGGATAACCTCGGGCACAGGGTCGAGCAGCTCTCGTCGATATTGTGGTGACTGACGCTGCACACTAACCTAAAGAGTGAACTCTAAATGTTGACTGAATCAAGTTTAGAGACACGGGCAATAGTGCATGCTAGGTGTTCGACAAAATAAAAGTGGCACGTGGCCAAAATGTTTTGAGCTGAAAAGTTTTGGGATGATCTCTCATTGAATGCAGAGACTGCCTACAATTTTTCAGAATTTTTGAAAATGTTTTAGTTAGGTTTTTATTGAAAACAGTGTCTTTTGGGTCAAAATCGGGTCAAATGAAATTTGAAAATTTCAAACTAGTGACTCCGAAGTTTCTGGTGAAATGGGTTTTGGTTACTAAGGTCTTCTAAGTGTAGGAGTTTGGGTTTCAAATTCCAAAGAAATCAATGAGATCCTTTGTAAATTTGCTGGGATCAAATCTGATTACAGAAATTTCTTTTATTTGAAATAAAATATAAAAGGTGGTTAAACCCATCTAAAACTTTGGGAAATCAATGAAAATGAAGACCTAGATGTTGGAGATGTGCCAAAAGGTTCTAAATCAGAATGGAGGGAAAAAGAAATTTTGAGGGAAATTGACAATTGAACCTATTGAAATTGATTCCAAGGTTTTGCAAAGGAATAAAAGATTCTCCCAAACCAATTTATTTTGACAAGAGGCTAAAAGAATATTTTTTCCAAACCAGGCAGGTTGAGAAAATAAAGCCCCAAAGATTTTCTTACAGAGGTTTTCAAAGAACTCCAAAGTTTTTTATCAAAGCCAAATTTTAAAATGTGCGCAACCTCTACAGACTATAAAACTATTCGAATAGCCGTGTGCATGGTCATGGAAAGTTGGAGGTCCTGTTTAAATTAGGTCCATATGTTTTCTCGAATCTGGTGTGTGTGACAAAGATACTTTGTAGCTAAGTTGGAAGACTTGATGAAATGATTGAACATGTGATGTCCAAACCCTTCTTGTATTGATATATGGAACCTGTTCGTATGGATATCTGCAACCTGCTGATGCATGCCTTATAAATAGTCGGAGATGATATTGCATATAAAACTAGATTTCCACAAAAGTACCTACATAGTGCCTTACCATGCAATGTTTACCTTGTTCCAAACATGGGTTGCTTGAGAGTACGTTCAAAGTACTCATTCGATTGCCACTTGTTATTTTATTGGCCAGCCATGATAGAATAGGATATAACGTTGAGTACCTTGGTGATGAATAGGCTAGCTAGGACACTTCCCAGTCAGAATGCATGTTGGATTAAGGCAGATGGCATGGGTCCATGCTATCGTCGAAGATTTCAATTTCGAGGTTCTGAGGACTGGGCTATAAAGGCCATATTTGAGTAAAACAGTATTTAATGGATGTAAGACTCTTGGTATTCAGTTTCTGTGTGTTCAATGAGCATTGATCTGTGGGATCCCTATACACGTGTATTCAATGATCATGACTTATTAGTCGGGGTCGCCACCGAAGGTGCTCGTAATTGTGCCCAGAATGATTTTTGTGAAATATATTCTTGGGAGCAGATGTACCAATACTCGTCTACGTCACTCCTCGACACACAAGTGATGTCATGTGAGGAATGCCAGATTTGAGGTAGTTCGTTAAATCGGGTATCGCCAAAGACTCATCTTAGTAAGTATGACTTATTGTTGGCTATGTACTTTGGTTGTAGAAGTTCCCCGTGGTCCAGTCTTGCCTGGATTTGGTCTCGATAAGGGCCAAGCTCAATCCTTGGAGCTCTGTTTCCTTGACATTCTAATCGCCCTGCAGGTAATCGTGTTTTGCATACAAGGCCTTTAGGTCAGCATCAGCCTTGCTGATCCGGGCCTGGTTCTTGGCATGGGTTACCTTCTCTAGGGCTAGCTCTTTGCTAGAACTCTTGGCCATAACATTTCGTAATTCGGCCTCGTTCGGAGCTCCATTGAGCTTGGGACAGAGAAACTCTATCTCTGTTCAACCAGCTGCTAAAAGAATAAGGGTGAATAATTTGTGTTAGCCACACCTCCATCATAGAAAATCACAATATGTGAAAGGCAACAACATTATGAACTCACCTTGTGCACTATCAATCATCTTTCTATGTAGGTCGATGTCCACTTCATAGCGAGCAAGCTTATGATTCAACTCCTCCAACTCATGGAGTTGGATGCTGGTGTAGAAGATGTGACTTCTAGACAAAATATTTATCACACCTTGTGTTTTACCACCTTGCCACAATATGTTTTTACAAAATTTGGAACCCTTTAAACTTTTTGTGTGCATGTGATGATCGAATTGGTTGATATATGCTTGTTTGCTTGTTTGGGTTTTTATTCACCAAAATTCTCCCATCTCTCAATACTCATCTTCTTGCTCCAAATTCTTGCCAAATGACCATACCATGTGAATAGGACCTAAAAATATTTTTATTAAAAAATATGTGACCAAAAGGCATTTATTTATTTTAAGACTTCAAAACCACTTGAGTTTGAGATTTATCCCTGTTTTATTTAGAAGAATTTTTTTCGCCCCAAGTGTCTTCAAAAGTCTTAAATTTAGAAGAAATGTTTTGCCCCAAATGTTTATTTGGATCCTACTATCAAAACTACCTCCCAAAACAAAAAAATTATGATATTGAAAGTTATTTTTCCCATTTTAATTAAATACCTCTTTCTGAGACCAGAAATGGTCTTTCGTGAAGAAAACATTATTTTCTTGCTTCATAAATATTTCAGAAAATTTAGGGGAACTAAGTGGACATCTATTTTCCATATATAAGAGTTTCAACACATTATCCTATTCAAAATAATGGACAAAACCCCTCAAAAGCCTTTCTGCCTATTCCAATCTTATGAAATGTTTACATAGGAAATATTCAAAATAAGGAAAATTATAGTAAGTCACACATGATATATGTGATGATCTTGCCAAATTTCATCTCAATCAAAATTAATTTGGTTCACCAAAATATTCCAAAACTCTCTGTGTCCAGAACCAAATTTGAGCAACTCTACATTGCCAAATTTTAGCAATTTCTTTGAAACCTTGTAGGAGTGATCTAGTCCCCAAATAAGGATGCTACACCAAATTGTGCATTTGTGGGAGTAGGTTTCTAGGGGTCTCAAACATTGTATTGCCAACTTTCTTCAAATGAAGCCAAACTTTGTGATAAAGCTTATTTATTCCCACTACTTGATCCTGTTAAACATCATATTAAGTGGGCACATGAATCTTGCCCAAAACTCCATCGAACACCTTCAAGAAGAATCCTAAAACTACTATTTTGACATGCAAAGCTATTCACCTTGCCCCCATTATTTTACCACAGCCTCATAGAGACCCACAACACCTCCAGGATCAACCCCAACGGCTAGCTCCATGATTGAGGGGGTGAAAACCCACTTACATATCTATGGAAAGCCTATTTCCTATTCTCTCTCTTCTCTCCCTCTCCTGCCCAGCCTCCAGAGCATCCCATGCCCCATCCCCTTTTGTTTAATCCTTCTACAGTTGATAGACGCAAGTAGCCGCGTCAAAGCGCATCAAGAGCATCATAATGCCGGCCGAAAGCACGCTCTAGAGCATCCTACAAGGCGCTCGAGAGTGGACTTTTCTCTTTGCCCATCCCTTAGGCGCCTCGACCCCTCCCCTAGTGCCAGTCGAGGCAGCTCGGCGTCCATGACATGCCAATGTGGCAAGAGCCGCCTCTCTCTCCCTAACCATTTGTAGTGCGTGCCCGGGGACGACCTGCTTTGCCAATCCACGAGCTCGCAAGCGCAATGCCCCTAGATTCTTTCCTGCTCCCCTCTCTCTTCCTTTGGTCATGAATGAGACTCGTGAATGCCCTCAAGCCAGTCCCACCTCCTCTAGTGGTCGCCAGCACCATCTCCATGGAGTCATAGTCCCCTGTCCACGGTGCACCGGCGGCCCTGCTATTTAAGCCCTCCCCGAGACCCTCTCTCCCCTCTGGACTACCTCTCCACCTCCAATTGTGCGCCAGAACTACCCAAGCCTCCCCTCGAGCTCTGTGTCCTCGGGATCGATCGGAGCTCCACCGCGTCGGGTCCATGTCAATCTACAGGTATGGACACTCTCCAGCCCTCCTTTCTTATCATACGAGCCTCCCTTGCCTCCCTAGAGTTTTCCGAGTGAATAATTTTCCCAGTTTTCCCCGTGGCTTTATTATTGCTCATTATCTTGTGAAAAGTAGATTATGTGGTTAACTAAGAGCTTGGACAAGAAGGATTTGAAGACCCCGAGGAATTTGTTAGCTAGGCAAGCAGCCCTTTGACCATGACTATAAAACCATTCTATGCATGTCATATGGCACTTTATTTCGTTGTATCTGAATCATGTTGAATCGATGACCCCCTTGTTGGGTTGTCTCCTATATTTCCTTGTTAGTACTTGGATTGCGCATTACCCTTCAATCCTATGAGGGTTGTGTGATTGGGAAGTACATAGGATGCTAAAGTAGTTTCTATGCAAATGGGATGGGAAACGTGCATGGTGATGGAAGGAAATGATTTCAAAGACCTTCTGAAAACCCCGTCGGGTGCCACTAATGACCAAGGGAGATGGTGTTGAGCTAGGCAACCTCTTGAGAAAGACGTGGGGTACCGAGGCAAGTGAGTTTGTTGTTTTTGAAAACAGATTGGTTTAAGTTGCGATCGTTACTTCAACCCTACATGTACGACCACGATACACCTTTTGGGACGAGGCTTTGTTAATTACCGTGGTCCATACTAGCTGAGAGCCCGCATTACTAGTGGTGGGAGTGACATGGTCACACTTGATATGGGGTCGCTCCTGAAAGGGCAACCATGGGCTATTTTCACAGGCACCGGGCACACCTTTGTGTTCCCTTGTGGATGATACTTTTGATGTACATCACGAGGGATGGCAGCAACGAGTGGAGTCTTGGTTAGTATCATCATGGTAAAGGCATTGTTCGAGTACTTACGTCCGGTATGGAAGATACCGTGAGTCGTGGATTGACACGGAAGTTTCTCGAGTCTTGTGGGTGAAGTGTGCAACCTATGCAGAGTGTAAAACAATTCGAATAGCGGTGTCCACGGGGAAGGACAGTTGGATGACCGCTCTTGGGCTACGTCCATAAGTTTTCACAACTTGGTGTGAGTGTATGAGAAAGATGATGGTGCGATACTTGAGCTAACTCATATGACTTGGTATGATGAGTAAACATGAGATTTTCAAACCCCGTTTATATTGATATTTATAAGTTTTTTATACGGATATCGGTTACCTCATGATGCATGCATGCCTTCATAAGATATTGATCGTGTTGTTGCACTTAAAAATTGCTTTCTGCAACATACCTGTTAGAGCTATATAATGCATTGCTGTTTGCTACTTCTTGAGCTTGCGTTGGTTTTCCCTTGAAGAGGAAAGGGTGATGCAGCAAAGTAGATAAGTATTTCCCTTAGTTTTTTGATAACCAAGGTATCCATCCAGTAGGAGGAACAAGCAAGGCCCCAATCGTAGTACCTAGACAAACAATCAAACACTTGCAGCCAACGCTAAAAAGGGGTTGTATTTCCCTTCATAGTTGTTTGCAAGGATGAGATCTGATAGAGATAGATATAAAAGATTGCGGAAACAACACTAAATAAATTGCAACAAGATATTTTTGGTATTTTTGGTTTATAGATCTGAAAGTATAATATGGAAAATAGACCCGGGGGCCATAGGTTTCACTAGAGGCTTCTCACATAAAGGAAAATAATACGGCGGGCGAACAAATTACTGTCGAGCAATTCATAGAAAAGCGAATAATTATGAAGATATCCCAGGCAATGATTATGCATAGAGGCATCACATCCATTTCGAGTAGGCCGAAACGATTCTACATCTACTACTATTACTCCACACATCGACCGAGTCCTCCCTGCATCTAGAGTATTAAGTTCATGAAGAATAGAGTAACGCATTAACTAAGATGACATGATGTCGAGGGATAAACTCAAGCAATATAATGAAAACTGCATCTTTGTATCCCTATGGTAACAATACAATACATGCCTCGGTACCCCTACTATGTCACTTGGTGAGGACACCGCAAGATTGAACCCAAAACTAAGCACTTCTCCCATTGCAAGAATTACCAATCTAGTTGGCCAAACCAAACCAACAACTCGAAGAGACTTGCTAAGATATGAAATCATGCATATAATAATTCAAAAGATATTCATAGATAATCTTAACATAAAATCTCAATTCATCGGATCATGATAAACACACCGCCAAACAGTATTACATCGGATAGATCTCCGTGAAGATCATGAAGAACATGGTATTGAAGATCAAACATAAAGAAGAAGCCATCTTTCTACCTGCTATGGACCCTTAAGTCTGTGGTGAACTACTCATGCATCATCGGAGGGGCAATGGAGTTGATGTAGATGCCTGATACGTCTCCATCGTATCTACTTTTCCAAACTGTTTTGCCATTGTTTTGGACTCTAATTTGCATGATTTGAATGGAACTAACCAGGACTAACATTGTTTTCAGTAGAATTGCCATGGTGTTGTTTTTGTGGAGAAATAAATGTTCTCGGAATGACCTGGAAATTTACGAGGATTTTTTGTGGAATATACAAAAAATACTGGTGCAAGAATCAACCGGAGGGGTGGAGCGAGGATCCCACAAGCCCAGGAGGCGCGGGCCCCCCTGGCCGTGCCTAGCAGGCTTGTGGGGCCCTCGGGTCTCCGCCGCCTCCAACTCCAGCTCTATTTAGTCCCTTCCATCCGGAAAAAAATCAAGGAGAAGAGTTCATCGCGTTTTACGATACGGAGGCGCCGCCACCACCTGTTCTTTCTCTGGAGGGTATATCTAGAATCCGTTCTGGGCTCCGGAGAGGGGGGATCGTCGCCATCGTCATCACCAACCATCCTTCATCGCCAATTCCATGATGCTCTTCACCGTTCGTGAGTAATATCATCGTAGGCTTGCTGGATGGTGATGGGTTGCATGAGATCTATCATGTAATCGAGTTAGTTTTGATGGGGATTGATCCCTAGTATCAACTATGTTCTGAGATTGATGTTGCTACTACTTTGCCATGCTTAATGCTTGTCAATAGGGCCCGAGTGCCATGAATTCAGATCTGAACCTATTATGTTCTCATCAATATATGTGTGTTCTTGATCCTATCTTGCAAGTTGTAGTCACCTACTATGTGTTACGACCCGGCAACCCCGGAGTGACAATAGCCGGAACCACTCCCGGAGATGACCATAGTATGAGGAGTTCATGTATTCACTAAGTGCTAATGCTTTGTTCTGGTTCTCTATTACAAGGAGAAACTTAATATCCCATAGTTTCCATTAGGACCCTACTGCCACGGGAGGGATGGACAATAGATGTCATGCACGTTCTGTTCCCTAAGCACGTATGACTATATACGGAAAACATGCCTACATTACATTGACGAACTGGAGCTAGTTACATATCTCCCCATGTTATAACTGTTGCATGATGAATGTCATCCGGCATAATTATCCATTACCGATCCAATGCCTACGACTTTTTTCTACTAGTCCTTGCTACGTTACTTTGCCGCTACTGCTATCACTACTGTTACTGTTACCGCTACTGTTGTCACTTCTGCTACTGTTACCGCAACTGCTCTCACTCCTGCTACTGTTACCATTGCTACTGTTGCTATCACACTACTTTGCTACTGATACTTTGTTGCAGATTTTAAGTCTTTCAGGTGTGGTTGAATTGACAACTCAACTGCTAATACTCAAGAATATTCTTTGGCTTCCCCTTGTGTATAATCAACAAATTTGGGTCGAATACTCTACCCTCGAAAATTGTTGCGATCCCCTATACTTGTGGTTATCAATGCCCTCCGTGATCAATTCCCTCTCCGGTAGATTACAGGAAAAGACTCCCAGATTGGATCTCACGGGAATAGAGGCTCTCGATGGTGGAAAAGTATTTTCATGGCTCTTTTTAGTGATGGGGGGAAGATTTGGGAAGTTATAGGCCAAAGAATAGGGTTAGGAGACGTCCAAGGGACCCACAAGACAGAGGCGCCCCCCTAGGGTTGTGCCCTACAGGCTTGTGGCCTCCCTACAAGTGTCATGCCCCCTACTCCAAGTCTTCTGGGTTTCTTCTGGTCCTAGAAAAATCATTCCGTAGATTTTATTCCGTTTGGACTTCGATTAATATTCCTTATCTATAATACTCAAAAACATGGGAAAAACAGAAAATGGCATTAGGCTCTATATTAATAGGTTTGTCCCAAAAATATTATAAAAAAGCATATTAATGCATATAAAACATCCAAAACAGATAATATAATAGTATGGAACAATCAAAAATTATAGATACGTTGGAGACATATCAACATCCCCAAGCTTAATTCCTCCTCGTCCTCGAGTAGGTAAGTGATAAAAACAATTTTTTTTGATGTGGAATGCTACCTAACATATTTATCCATGCAATATTCTCTATTGTGGCATGAATATTCAGATCCATAAGATTCAAAACAAAAGTCTTATATTGACCTAAAAACAATAATACTTCAAGCATACTAATAAGGCAATTGCTTCCTTTCAAAATAACATGGTCTTAAAAAGATATCCCTAGAAAATCATATGGTCTAGCTAGGGTCCATATTCACCACACAAAGTATCTAAAGCATGCACAACACCGATGAAAATCAAGCAATTGTTTCACACTTTTCATGTCTCTAACCTTTTCAACTCTTATGCAATACATGAGCGTGAGCCATGGATATAACATTGTAAGTGGAATAGAGTATGGTGGAGGTTGCAAAAAAGGGAGAAGACAATCTCACATCAACAAGGCATATCAACGGGCTATGGAGATGCCCTTCAATAGATATCAATGTGAGTGAGTAGGGATTGCCATGGAACAAATGCACTAGAGCTATAAGTGTATGAAAGCTCAAAAGGGAAACTAAGTGGTTGTGCAAAAGATGATTCCACTAGTTCTATGAATGTGACAAAATCAGAGACTCTCTATGAAGAACATGGTGCTACTTTGAAGAACAAGTGTGGAAAAAGATGATTCCACTAGTTATAGGAAACTAAGTAGCATTGTCCCTTCTCTCTTTCTATACATTTTTTCCTTTTTTTGGTGGGCTTCTTTGGCCTGTTTTATTGTTTTATGGGCTTCGCTGGCCTCTTTTATTTTTTCTAAAGTTCAGAGACTCATCCCAACTTGTGAGGGAATCATAGCTTCCATCGTCCTTTTCTCACACACGACAATGCTCTAATAATGAAAATCATCACACTTTTATTTACTTACAACTCAAAGATTAAAACTCGATATCTAGAACAAAATATGAACCTATACGCAATATGGAAGTGATGGAGCATGTCATAAAAACAGGACGGTTGTGTTGCATGGCAATATTTCTTGGAATGGCCATGAAAATGCCATAATAGGTAGATATGGTGGCTGTTTTGAGGAAAATGTATGGTGGCTGTTTTGAGGAAGGTGGGTTTAATGTACTGGCGAAAATTGCGCAGTACTAGAGAGGCTAGCAAAGGTGGAAGGGTGAGAGTGCGTATAATCCATGAACTCAACATTAGTCATAGGACTCACATACTGATTGCAAAAGCCAATTAGTTATCGAAAGCAAGTATTAGACGCACGCTCGTAGGGGAAGGGTTGGTAGGAGTTAACAATCGCGCGATCCCGACCTCCACACAAAGGTAGACAATCATTAAACAAATCATGCTCTGACTTCATCACATTTCGGTTCACCATACATGCATGCTACAGGAATCACAAGCTTTAACACAAGTATTTCTTCTAATTGACAATTACTTACTAGCATGACTCTCATATTACCATCTTCATATCTCAAAACTATAAGCAAGGAATCCAACTTCTCATCGTATTCAATGCACTTAATATGGAAGTTTTTATTATATCCCTCTTGGATGCCCATTATATTAGGACTAAATTCATAACCTAAACCAATAACCATGCTATTTAAAGAACTCGCAAAATAATATAAGTGAGGTACGAGAGTATAATAATTTCTATAAAACACAACACCGTCGTGATCTAAAAGATATAAGTGAAGCACTAGAGCAACATTGCCTAGCTCAAAGATTATAAGTGAAGAACAAAGAGTTTTCTAATAGATTCACGATTCAGAGTGTGTCTCCCAAAGGATGTGTGCAGCAAGGATGATTGTGGCAAACTAAAAATTAAAGACTCATATCAAAAAAGACTCTCCAAGAAAAACACATATCATGTTATGAATAAAAATATAGCCTCAAGTAAATTTACCGATGGATTGAAGGCGAAAGAGGGGATGCCTTCCGGGGCATCCACAAGCTTATGACCTTTGGTATCCTTCAATGTGGATTGGGGTGCCTTGGGAATCCCCAAGCTTAGGCTCTTGCCACTCCTTATTCCATAGTCCATGAAATCTTTACCCAAAACTTGAGAAGTACACAACACAAAACTCAACAGAAAACTCATGAGATTCGTTTGTATAAGAAAAATAAATCACCACTTTAGGTACTGTTGTGAACTCATTATATATTTATATTGATGTAATATTTACTGTATTCCAACTTCTCCATGGTTCATACCCTCCGATACAACCCATAGATTCATCAAAATAAGCAACCAACACAAAGAAAACATAATCTATCAAAAATAGAGCAGTTTGTACCAGTCTATTTACTTCGAATACTTCTCTAACTCCAATAATTCTGAAAATTAGATCAATCTCATAAATTTTTAAATAGATCTATTGTAAAAACTTCAGATCAAAAGCATGTTCCAGTGAATTTACAAAATTCTTGGACTGAGGGCAAAAGTTTTTGTTTTTACGCAAAATCAACTTGCAAACACCGTAGACCATCCCGAAGGTCTTACTTGGCTCAAGCACTAATTCAAACAAGTAACCACAATTATTACAGAGGTAATAATGTGTGTAGCACTCAAAAACAGAAGAAAAAATTAAAGCATAAAAATAAAATTGGCTGCCTCCCAACAACCGATATTGTTTAACGCCCCTAGCTAGGCAGAATGCAATAGATCTAGGTATTGTCATCTTTGGTATGCAAACCCTCAGTTGCACACTTGTATACCCTAGGAGATCCTTTGGTTTTATCGATAATCATACTCCTCAGCAAGAAATCTAGAAACTCACTTGTAATAATAGGTTCCCTCACAATATCGATAAATCTCGGGTGAACACTTATCATATTAAGATATTCATCACCTTTTCTCGAGGATTCACCCTTATTTTTAGGAACATAAACAAACCTGGCAGTCTTAGGAGGAGGAGTGGTTTTAATAGAGGCAAAGGCGGAACCCAAGTTTGTAATAATGTCCTCAAGCTTTCCAATTCTAGAACAATCTTGATCCAGTTTTTCGATAACTATGAGTTCCTTTTCCCTTAGTTTTTTTTATCGTAACACCTACCTTAGATCCATATTGAGTAATATGATTATGAATATTTTTTTCCAAGTTTTCACTGAGCTCAATGGTAGCAACATTATTTTCAATAGCATCAAGCCTTCGCATCACAAGTTTCAAAGTTAAGATTGTTTCATTAACCATGAGTGGGGGTGAACCTACCAGATTTGTCATAGCATTATAAGAATCAAAGGTATGGTTACCCAAGAAGTTTACTCCCATAATGGTATCCAAAACAAATCTATTCCAAGGAGAGACACCCACATAAAAATTGTGAAGGAGAACAATAGTAGATTGCCTGCAAATAGATCTATTTTGAGCATTGCAAATTCTATACCAAACATCTTTTACATTTTCTCCCTCCCTTTGCTTAAAATTAAGAAATTCATTCTCATGAATACTAGCGATAGTATCAAGGTCAGCCATGAGTTTAAGCGATCTAAAACCTAAGCAAACGAAAAGTCGAACGGAAAAAGGGCGAGTAAAAAGGCAAATATTTTTTGTGTTTTCTGAAAATCGTTTTAGAAGTGGGGGAGAGGAAAACGAGAGGCAAATGGAAAATAAAGTAAATGCAAGAGATGAGTTTCAGATGGGTACTTGGTAGGCTTGATCTTGCTGTGTATCCTCCCCGGCAAAGGCACTAGAAATCCTTCTTGCTACTTATTGAGCTTGCATTGGTTTTCCATTGAAGAGGAAAGGGTGATGCAACAAAGTAGATAAGTATTTCCCTCAGTTTGTTGATAACCAAGGGATCAATATAGTAGGAGGAACAAGCAAGGCCCCAATCATAGTACCTACACAAACAATCAAACACTTGCAGCCAACGCTAAAAACGGGTTGTGAATCCCTTCAGAGTTATTTGCAAGGATGAGATCTGATAGAGATAGATATAAAAGATTGTGAAAACAACAGTAAATAAATTGCACCAAGATATTTTTGGTATTTTTGGTTTATAGATCTGAAAGTATAATATGGAAAATAGACCCAGGGGCCATAGGTTTCACTAGAGGCTTCTCTCATAAAGGAAAATAATATGATGGTTTAACAAATTACTGTCGACCAATTTACAGAAAAGCGAATAATTATGAAGATATCCAAGGTAATGATTATTCATATAGGCATCACGTCCGTGTCAAGTAAACCGAAATGATTCTGCATCTACTACTATTACTCCACACTTCGATCGACTCATGCCTGCATCTAGATTATTAAATTAATGAAGAACAGAGTAACGCATTAAGTTAGATGACATGATGTAGAGGGATAAACTCAGGCAATATGATGAAAACCACATCTTTTTATCCTCGATGGCAACAATACAATACGTGCCTCGCTACCCCTACTATGTCACTAGGTTAGAACACCGCAATATTGAACCCAAAACTAAGCACTTCTCCTTTTACAAGAATTACCAATCTAGTTGGCCAATCCAAACCAATAACTCGAAGAGACTTTCTAAGATATGAAATCATCCATATAAGAATTGATAAGAGATTCAAATAATATTCATAGATAATCTTAATATAAACTCACAATTCATCAAATCTCAACAAACATACCGCAAAAGAGTATTACATCAGATAGATATCCATGAAGATCAAGGAGAACGTGGTATTGAAGATCAAAGAGAGAGAACAAGCCATCTAGTTACTAGCTATGGACCCGTAGGTCTTTGGTGCACTACTCACACATTATTGGAGGGGAAATGGAGTTGATGTAGATGCCGTACGTGATCAATTCCCTCTCCGGAAGATTACCGGAAAAGGCTCCTAGATTGGATCTCACGGGAACAGAGGTCTCGACGGTGAAAATGTAGTTTAGTGGCTCTTTTTAGCGATGGGGGAATAGAAGGCAATTTATAGGCCAAAGAATAGGGTTATGAGACCTGCAAGGGGACCCATAAGCCAGGTGGGCACACCCTAGGGAACGCCCAGTAGGCTTGTGGCCGCCCGGCTCGTGTCCTGCTGCTTACTCGAAGTCTTCTTGGTTTCTTCTGGTCCAAGGAAAATAATTTCAAAGATTTTATTCCGTTTGGACTGTGTTGAATATTCCTTATCTGCAATACTCAAAAACGTGGAAAAAACATAAACTATCACTAGGCTCTGGATTAATAGGTTAGTCCCAAAAATGATATAAAAAGCATATTAATGCATATAAAACATCCAAACAAATAATATAATAGCATGGAAAAATAAAAAATTGTAGATACGTTGGAGACATATCATTGTTACCTCGTTCTAAACATGGGTTGCTTGCGAGTACATTTAAAGTACTCATTGGATTGCCACTCGTTATTTAATTTGACATGCATGGAAGAGCAGGAGTGTGATGAAGAGTTTGTTGGAGACAAACAAGCGAACTAGAACAATTCCTAGTCAGAATACTTGTAGGTTTAAGGCATATGGTATGGCTACACGCTTTCGCTCAAGATTTCCGCTGCTAGCTAAGTTTGGTGTGTTGGCCTTTGAGGTCCTACCTATGTAAGACATGACCTTGGTGGTCCTTATTTGTGCAAACGATATGTATGGATGCAAGACTCTTATTATTCAGCTTATGTTTGTTCAGTAAGCATTGATCTCTAGGATCACTATACACGTGCATTCAGTGATCATGACTTATGAGTCGAGGTCGCCACGGAGCTAGTATCTGAGCCAGGTTGACTATAGGAAGCCTTAGTTAGTGCACAACAGTTGGGATAAAACCCCTTTCGAAAACTATACCTAGCATCTATTCTTAGGACATATTGTACTTCTTACCACTTCCACTCTACTTTCAAACATTAGTGACTCCCTCCCCTTAAACCTTTTAGATGCCCATCGTACCAAAGACCTCCTATCATCCACCTTTCCCCTACTCCTTGAGGATGGCCTAAAAAAGTGTCAGTTTTGTCGATCACCCGTTTTCCTCTACCACGAGCACTGGGTCGAGGCCACCACGAAGGACGTTCATGTGGTCGTCAAGGTAAGTGAATCCCCGACAAGCTAGTTCTTGGAAGGACCACACATGGAGACACTGGCATTATCAGTCGATACAACTGCATGGAAGGAATTCGTCCACCTTTGAGACATCATGCCAGAGATGGCTTACGAGCCATCTACTCGCCACCTTCCATTCAGGAAGAATGATATTTTCAAGAGTTGTACGATTGTTCCATCCAAGGAGGATGGAGAACTACTCAGGTTCCACACCCACTTGACCTTTTTGCCAATAGTGTGGTTCACAAGCTGATTAAGGAGTTTGTGAAGGTCCGCAAGGAACTTCACCACACCCGTGAGCTACTTCGACAAGCCAAGCCGAAGTCGGACAAGATTAAGAAGGATGGAGCCCCCGAGGGATGACCAGCTATCGCTTACAGAGGACGAGTACCCCCAACTAGAGATGCACCCACACATCATTGTCACATGAGTGCGAAGGAGTATCGTGCGCTCTTCATCGACCCACACGTGAAGCGTTCTCGGGATGGACCTCCTCCTTCATCGACCCAAATGCCCGTAACGATGATGACTAGGAGGAAGACCCCGAGGACCGTGAGTACGACACTGAGTGTTGGCAGACAACGATGTCACGTGTACCCTCAAAGCCGGGGGTGATGCACCACAACTCACGCCGAAGATGATCCGACCGACAGCGGGATACGCAAGACAGTCGATGGATGCTTTTGAAAACCATAGCCCCACACGCCCAGGAGAGACCCCGTCAGGGAGTTCGGCGGCTATGGGCTTCCCTAGGTCGATTTTCTCGCCCCTAGAGCCTCGAGATTCGCAGCTCTCAAACTTGAGGAATAGCGAAGAACGAGAGATAAAAACGATAGAGAGATAAAGCGTAGATGAAAAAGTAGTATATTGTTCTTTCGACTGTGTTGTTTTAATCGGCCATCACCTCCAACATATATAAGAGGCGTCTGGACTTCCCGTACAAGCAAAGGATTTATCTAACCTTTCCTTACAAAAAATTTACACCAAATCAGGTCCTAGAGTACCAATTCTAGTCTAACTCGGATTCAACCCAAATTTGGCCCAAACTCCTATCTTGCTACTTGCACAGGCCACAGAATATGTATATAACTTCCGATTAAGATGATTTATGTACCAAAATTGATCGGCTCGACGATTCAAACAATTCTTCTGTTGATCACTTTTCCAAATAAGGACATCTTAAGAACTCCACGAGGTCATCTTATGCTCCTAGTCGGATTCGGGCACTCGGCTCACTATACTATCCGAATGGTGCATATAACTTTCGATTAAGACGATTCGGTCATCTTGTATCATTTCTGCAGGCTGTATACCATCTCAGACGATGATGACTCCAAAATTGAAGTTAACCGCCTTAATGATACGCACAACATTCGTGTGAAACACTTTTCCACATAAAGACATCTAAACAACTGTTTGCACCTATTTTTCAGTTTACGATTGAATATTGGCCAATGCCACTCGGATTCAAGCCTTTTCAATCGGTAATTAGGATTCTTCACTCAGATCACATGATCATATCTCTTCATCCTAATAATAGGATTTGACTTGACCTGAAATCTTTACTCGGCCGACAATCTTCAATAGACGTCCTTTCACTCGGCCGACAATCTTTATTCGATGTCCTTTCACTCGACCGACAAAATTTACTCGGATGGCAATCTTCACTCGGCCGACAATCCTCACTCGGTCGACAATCTTCATTCGACATCCTTTTGCTCGACCGGCAATATTTATACGGCCGGCAATCTTCACTTGACGTCTTTTCAGTCGGATTCCAGATTGAAACTTCAGCCTGATCTTATTTTGTCCCTCCACATCGCAGACTAACTCGGATTGAGACAAAAGATACACCAAAATCCATCGCCTCGATGAGATGGAGACAATCCATGTAGAAACATTACTCATCCGAGGTCATCTTGGAGGTGTAATTAGCCGAAGTTCACTCGAGAAATTAAATTCTAGCATTTCGAATACCATCTCGGCCCTTAAGATGAGATTGGACAATGATGGCCAAGATATCAAAATTGTTCCATTCGGCATTGTAAAACCTTTTCCTTTTTAACACATTTTCATTCAAGGCCATCTTGATTGTATTTCGCACCATGCCAAAATCAGGTGTCAACACCGAGCACTCCACCACTTGACTCCGAGCCCCCTATGGGAGGGTAAGTCATGTATCCCTTATGCGAAGTTGAGTCCGTGTAATGATTCATGTGTGCTTGTTGTTTGTTTTTTTGTTTCTGTTCGATGCACCTCGCGCTTTTGCCTTAGGCAACATGTAATCGACTATATCTCCTATCTTATCTTAATATTAATGTTTGGTTTTTCGAACTTTGCTTTATCGCACTTGCACTATGCGATCCCCCTTAGGTACGTTTTCCTCTTGTTCAATTTCCCTCTTTGCTATTTTAGTTGTTTGACTTGGCTGATCCAAACAATATGGTGACTGCAACACGCACCAGTACTTTTGGCAACCTCAACACGGCAACTCTTGTCAGCAGTTGGGGGCTGGTGGGTCTGCTCAAGCTAGAGATCACTAGGATCATCCACAAGGCAACATTCCCCCACCGCCACCTCCACCAGAGAGGATGACGATAGCTTAGTTTCTCCAAGTTCTCCAGGAGCAACGCCAAGCCAACTTAGCCACTATGCAGCAGATGTCTCAAGCCCTTGTGAACATCTAGCAGCAAGGCGGGAAAAGCAATGGTTGTTCCACTCTCTTAGAGTTCATCAGGAATTCGCCCCCACCTTCACTAAGACTATTGAACCTCTGGATGCAGATGAATGGATCTCCACCATCGAGGACCTCCTTGCATTGGTCAACTGCAATGAGGATCGTGAGAAGGTTGTCTATGCCTCTCACTTCCTTGGAGGTACCGCTAGAGCTTGGTGGGATGGATTAAAGGTCATGCAAGGCGACCGTGTGATCACCTGGGCTGATTTCAAGCAAAGATTCCACACTGTCACATTCATTCTAGGATGATGGCTATCAAGAAGCAGGAATTACAAGCGCTCAAGCAAGGAAGTGGATCTATCAAGGCGTACCTGGAAAAGTTAAACCTCCTTTCAAGGTATGGACCTGAAGACATTAGACTGAGGCAGCCTAGATAGAACGCTTCATGGAAGGACTCTAGCAAGCCCCGCAATATCAACTTATTGTTTGTGACTGCCGGACTTTCTTCGAGCTGGTGAACAAGGCTCTCATGCTTGAAGACAAGCTTCATGCCACGGAAAATACTCGCAAGCGCAAGATGGTCAGCAAAGGAAGTTCCACCGTCCAGAAGCCTCGCCCCTAGCTACAACGCCGAGCAAAGCCAAACTATCAGTCTCAACAGGCGAGGACTCCTGCACCTCGTCCGAGCTACCAGCCTCAACAGTATGCCAACCCCAGGTTCGCATACAACAAATCCCAATAACAACGATGGTGGCAAGACCGACAACTTCGGGAAGGTTACAAGCTTTGGGTGTGGTCAGCCTGGACACATCTCAAAGCAGTGCCCCAATAGGAAGCCAGATGCACTGCGATCCTATGGACCAAATAAAGGACAAGGTCGTGGAATGTCACCCATGAACCAAGCTCCCCTCAACCAGCCCAACAATGGCAAAGGTCGTGTGAATCACGTCACCACTGAATAAGCCCAAGAAGACCCGGAAGTCATACTAGGTATGTTCCTTGTCAACTCAACCCCAACAACAGTTATGTTTGATTGTGGTGCTTCGCATTCTTTTGTTACCCAAAATTCTGCTCTAGAGAGTGGTATGAATCCTACACCTCTAGGTAGTCATATGATTGTTCAAACCCCACGTGTAGTATTAAGGACCAAGATATGATGTAAAGGAGTTGGGATTAGCATAAACGGGGTAGCCTTCCTAGCACATCTTATCATCCTGAAGTTGCAAGGGTTGGATGTGATCCTTCACATGGATTGGTTGACCAAGCACCGAGGCTTGCTAGGCTCTACCAACAGCACTATTACCATGACCAATAGCCAAGGAGTTAAAGTCAAATATGTTTCCAACCCTACATCCACTCAAGCCCCTTAGGTTAATTGTCTATCGGGAATTGATTTGGATAAGTTGCAAGTGGTATGTGAATACCCATATGTCTTTCTTGATGAGCTGCCCAGAATGCCTCCTCACTATAAAAATGAGTTGATTATTGAGCTGATGCACAGAGTAGGACCCATCTATAAGTATCCCTCTAAAATGGGATCTGAAGAGTTGGTTGAAATGAAGAAGCAACTAGCAGGGCAACTCAGAAATGGATTTATCCACCCTAGTTCCTCTCCTTGGGGATCACCTATTGTATTTGTGTCAAAAAGGGACGAAACCATCCGACTCTGTGTTGATAACCGTGCTCTCAATGAGGTCACGGTAAAGAACGATTACCCATTCCCCAAGACTAAAGACATGTTCGATCAGTAGAATGGTGCCAAGGTGTTCCCCAAGATCGACCTTAGGCCTGGGTACTACCAGATGAAGATAAGACCTCGAGATATTCCTAAGACAACATTTGTAACCAGGTATGGAATGGTTGAATACTCGGTCATGTCATATGGGTTCACCAATGCCCCAGCCTATTTCATGTACCTCAAGAACAAAGTCTTCATGGAGTATCTGGATAAGTTTGTCATTGTCTTCATCACGACATAATCGACTTCTCCATGTCTGAACAAGAACATGAGCAACACTTAAGGATGTTACTCGATGAGCTTAGGCAGCACCCGCTTTATGCCAAATTCAACATGTGAGAATTCTAGGTGCACAAAGTTAGATTCCTAGGTCATATGGTAATAGCCAAAGGATTGTTAGTGGATCCTACCAAGAATGAAGACATGAATGAATGGCAATCTCCAAGCAATGTGTAGCAAGTCACAAGCTTCCATGGACTCGCGGGACAATACCGAAAGTTCATTGAAGGGTTCTCAAGCAATGCTCAACCTATCACTAAACTCTCGAAGAAGGACAATAAATTTGAGTGGACATTGAAGTGCGAAGAAAGCTTCCATGAGCTCAAGAAGAGATTGACAACAACCCAAGCTTTGGCCACTCCCGATATTCACATGGAGGTTGTGATATATTGTGATGCATCAAGAACCGGGCTTGGAGGCGTTGTAATACAAGAAGTCAAGGTCATAACATATCTATCCAAACAGCTACGCCCTCATGAACAGAACTAAGCCACTCACGATCTTGGATTGGTAGTAGTGATTAATGCCTTGAAGACATGGCCACATTACATTCTAGGAAAACGAGGTGAGATATACACAAACCACAAGAGTATGAATTATATTTTCACTTAAAAGGAGTCGAATATCAGATAACAGAGATGGTCGGAGTTTATCAAAGACTAAGGCCTCCATGTTCAATACCACCTCAAAAGGAGAATTTGGTAGCTGATGCCTTAAGAAGAAAGACTTGTTCCTTGAATGTTATTATTAAGGAAAGACTACCCCCATTGGTAAATAATATCAAGGAAGCTCAGAAGGGACACGAGAGCATCGAAGACATCAAGAGGAAGATCAAGAAAGGCAAGGCCCCTCGATTATCAATGGATGAACAAGGAGTCATGTGGTTTGGGAATCACATCTGCATAGCCAAGAAAGTTGAGCTCAACAACTTGATCTTGTGAGAAGCTTATGACACTCTGTATGCCATCCATCCTGAAGGAACCAACATGTACGAAGACCACAAAGCAAGATTATGGTGGAATGCCATGAAAATAGCTACCTATGTCGCGAAGTGTGACGTATTCCAAAGAGTCAAATATGAGCATCAGCGGCCCACTTGATTGCTACAACCTCTTTAAGGGCCTCAATGGAAGTGGGACAAAGTTGGGATGGACTTTATCACCTGATTGCCCACGTCAAGCAAGGGAGATGATTCCATTTGGGTCATTGTCTACCACCTACACTAGAAACCAACTGTTCAGCCTCTACATGAACTGGATCGCGAGGCTCCACACAGTTCCTAAGGAGATCATATAAGATCGAGGTACACAGTTTACCTCGAGATTTTGGAACAAATTCAAAGAAGCCTTAGGGACCAAGATATCTTTCAGCACATCTTTTCACTCTCAGACAACAGGACAAAAGGAAAGAGTAAATCCGATACTAAAAGACATGCTTCGTTCTTATGTTTTGGCATATGTAGCCAAACAGGAAGACTTCCTACATTTTGCCGAGTTCTCCTACATTTTGAGGCGTTGTATGGACACAAGTGACAAACTCCCCTCAATTGGTCAAAAACCGAAAAAGGGTAGTCTTTGGACCAGATATCCTTCGTGAAGCAAAAGAGCAAGTTCAACTTGTGAGAGAACATCTGGAGACCGCCAAGTCAAGACACAAGAGCTATGCCGACTCTCACCGCTGAGACATGAGTTTTCGTGTTAGAAACTATGTCTATATTCGAGGCAAGCCTCTCAAGGGAACCAAGCACTTTCACGTCAAGGGAAAGCTTGTGCCAATATATATTGGCCCCTTCAAGATCACCGAAAGGTAAGGAGAAGGTTCCTACACTATTGAAATTCAGCAATTTGCTGTCTGCCATGGCGGACGGCAAAGGGGGGAACCACGGACGGCGAAGGCTTTGCCGTCGGTCAGCAGACGACAAAAAAAATCCGGTGAAGAGGTTCTTTGCCGTCTACTTTTGTAAAGCGGACGGAAAAGAATCTTTTCCATGAGGGGGCACACGGCAAATTAAATGGGACGACACATACACCAACGGTCCCGTTGAGTGTTAATGGCAGGCCTCCTCTCTTTGCCGTCTGCCATTCCCCCTTTGCCATGAGGGGGCACACGGCAAAGCGGGAACCAAGCCCCTCTCTCTCCCCTCTTTGTCGTCTTCCATCCCCCTTTTGCCATGAGGGGGCAGACGACAAAGGGGGGAACCAGTCCCTCTCTCTCCCCTCTTTGCCGTCTGCCATCACCCCTTTGCCATGAGGGGGCAGACGGCAAAGGGGGGAACCAGCCCCTCTCTCTCCCCTCGTTGCCGTCTACCATGTCCCCTTTGCCATGTGCGGGCCGACGGCAAAGGGGGAACCAACCCCTTTTTATTTTATTTCTTATTATATCCAACATTTTTACAATAATCAGGATATATATATATTTGACATAAATAAATTTGTTTCCGTACTCATAACCATATTAAAATAACTTTCATCCATAGTACATACATATTGTGCAAGTTCCATCCGTACCAAACCATATATTACACCAGTTTCATCCACATGCATACAAAGTTTCATATATATCCAAATACTACAATAGTTTAAATACAAGCTTCCGTGAAGCCATGGTACAAGAAATCATCTTCAAGCATTCCATCAATATAATCCAAGCTTCCCGTGAAGTTAATGTAATCTGCAAAATGACAAATAAGAAAGTTAGAAGAATAATACTAGATGAAGAAGTATATAGGTTATTTCAGACAGAAATTAGCTAAGTATAGGCCATTTAATAGCTAACTTAGGTGGAATAGGTCATCTTGGAGCTACAAAGCCTTATTATGTCATTTAGGAGAGAACTTAGCTAAGTATAGGTCATTCTAGAGCTACCTTGGATAAAATATGACATTTTGTAGCCAACTATGATTATTAATCCATTTTGACCTTATTATGTCATTTTGGAGCTAAATTAGTCATTTTAATGAGCTAACCATGGTTCTTATGATGTTTTTACATAACTATGCTAATTATGTCATTTTGGAGGATAATTAGCTCAGTATGTCTTTGTTGGGGAAAATAACCTACGTAGAAGAAGAAAGAGAAGAAGCAAGGAGAGAAGAAGCAAGAAGAGAAGAAGAAGGAGAAGAAAAAGAAGAAGAAGAAAAAGGAGGAGGACGAGAAGGAGTACAACGAGGAGGAGAAGGAGAAAAAGAAGAAAAGAAGAAGGATAATTAGCTAAGAATGCCTTTTTGGAGTAATTTAGCTCCTCCTTCTCCTTCTCCTTCTTCTTCCTCCTTCTCCTTCTTCTTCTCTTCTTCTTCTTCTTCCTTTCTTTCATTTTTCCTCATTCTTCTCCTCTTGTCCCCTTCTTTGGGGTAAATTAGCTAAGAATGCCTTTTTGGAGCTAATTATGTCATTTCGAGGATAATTAGCTAAGTATAGGTCATGTTTTATAAAATAGACCATTTTGGAGCTAACTAAGCTAATTATGTCATTTAGGTGGAAGCCTATCTAACTATAGGTCATTTCGGAGCTAACTTGTGTAAAATGTGTCATTCCGAAGCAAACTATGTTTATTAAGCCATTTTGGATCTTGCTAAGCTAATTATAGGCCATTTAATACCTAAGTTAGGGGAATAGGTCATCTTTCAGCTACATAAGCCATATTATGTCATTTAGGAGAGAACTTAGCTAACTATACGTCATTTTTTATTAAATAGGTCATTTTGGAGCTAACTAAGCTAATTATGTCATTTAGGTGGAAGCCTAGCTAACTATAGGTCGTTTGGGAGCTCACTTGGGTTAAAAATGTCATTTTGGATCTAAATATGATTATTAAGCCATATTGGAGCTAAATTGGCTAATTATATCATTTAGGTGGAAGCTAAGCTAAGTATATAATATTCATGATCTAACCAAGGTTCTTATGCCATTTTGATATTATTATTTCATTTTTAGCGAAATTGGTCATTTTAATGAGCTAACGAAAGTTCTTATGATGTTTTCACCTAACTAAGCTAATTATGTCATTTTTAGGATAATTAGCAAATTTAGTCTTTCTTGGATGAGTCTAAGCTACGTAGAAGAAGAGAAAGAGAACAAGCAAGAAGAGAAGAAGAAGTAAAAGAAGGAGGAGGAGGAGGAGGAGGAGGAGCAGGAGAAGGAAGAGGAGAAGAATAAGAAAAGAAGAACGAGAAGGAGAAGGAGGAAGAAGGAGGAAGAAGATGGAGAAGGACGAGCTCCTTCTCCTTCTTCTCCTTCTTCTTATCCTTGTTCTTCTCTTCTTCTTCTTCTTCCTTCCTTTCATTTTTCCTCTTTCTTCTCCTCTTGTCCCCTTCTTCGGGCTAAATTAGCTAAGAATGCCTTTTTGGAGCTAATTATGTCATTTCGAGGATAATTAGCTAAGAATAGGTCATGTTTTATTAAATAGACCATTTTGGAGCTAACTAAGCTAATTATGTCATTTAGGTGGAAGCCTAGCTAACTATAGGTCGTTTCGGAGCTAACTTGGGTAAAATGTGTCATACCGGAGCAAACTATGCTCATTAAGCCATTTTTGATCTAGCTAGGCTAATTATAGGCCATTTAATACCTATGTTAGGGGGAATAGGTCATCTTGCAGCTACGTAAGCCTTATTATGTCATTTAGGAGAGAACTTAGCTAACTATAGGTCATTTTTTATTACATAGGACATTTTGGAGCTAACTAAGCTAATTATGTCATTTAGGTGGAAGCCCGGCTAACTATAGGTTGTTTCGCAGCTCACTTGGGGTTAAAAATGTCATTTTGGAGCTAACTATGCTTATTAAGCCATATTGGAGCTAAATTGGCTAATTATATCATTTAGGTGGAATCCAAGCTAAGTATATAATATTTATGAGCTAACCAAGGTTCTTATGCCATTTTGAGCTTACTATTTCATTTTTTAGCTAAATTGGTCATTTGAATGAGCTAACCAAGGTTCTTATGATGTTTTCCCCTAACTAAGATAATTATGTCATTTTGTAAGATAATTAGCCAATTTAGTGTTTCTTGGATGAGTCTAAGCTACGTAGAAGAAGAGAAAGAGAAGAAGAAAGAAGAGAAGAAGAAGTAAAATAAAAAGGAGGAGGAGGAGGAGGAGGAGGAGGAAGAGGAGGAGAAGAAGAAAAGAAGATGGAGAAGGAGAAGGAGAAAGAAGGAGGAAGAAGAAGGAGAAGGAGGAGCTCCTTCTCCTTCTTCTCCTCCTTCTTCTCCTTCTTCTTATCCTTCTTCTTCTCTTCTTCTTCTTCTCTTCTTCTTCTTCTTCCTTCCTTTCATTTTTCCTATTTCTTCTCCTCTTGTCCCCTTCTTCGGGCTAAATTAGCTAAGAATGCCTTTTTGGAGCTAATTATGTCATTTCAAGGATAATTAGCTAAGTACAGGTCATGTTTTATTAAATAGACCATTATGGAGCTAACTAAGCTAATTATGTCATTTAGGTGGAAGCCTAGCTAACTATAGGTCGTTTCGGAGCTATCTTGGGTAAAATGTGTCATTCCAAAGCAGACTATGCTTATTAAGCCATTTTGGATCTAGCTAGGCTAATTATAGGCCTTTTAATACCTAAGTTAGGGGAATAGGTCATCTTTCAGCTACGTCAGCCTTATTATGTCATTTAGGAGAGAACTTAGCTAACTATAGGTCATTTTTTATTAAATAGGTCATTTTGGAGCTAACTAAACTAATTATGTCATTTTGTGGGATAATTAGCCAATTTAGTCTTTATTGGATGAGTCTAAGCTACGTAGAAGAAGAGAAAGAGAGAAGCAAGAAGAGAAGAAGAAGTAAAAGAAGGAGGAGGAGGAGGAGGTGGAGGAGAAGGAGAAGGAAGAGGAGAATAAGAAGAAAAGAAGAAGGAGAAGGAGAAGGAGGAAGAAGGAGGAAGAAGGAGAAGGAGGAGCTCCTGCTCCTTCTTCTTCTCCTTCTTCTCCTTCTCCTTATCCTTCTTCTTCTCTTCTTCTTCTTCTCTTCTTCTTCTTCTTCATTCCTTTCATTTTTCCTCTTTCTTCTCCTCTTGTCCCCTTCTTCAGGCTAATTAGCTAAGAATGCCTTTTTGGAGCTAATTATGTCATTTCGAGGATAATTAGCTAAGTATAGGTCATGTTTTATTAAATAGACCATTTTGGATCAAAGTAAGCGAATTACGTAGAAGAAGGAGAAGCCTAGCTAACTATAGGTGGTTTCGGAGCGAACTTGGGTAAAATAGGTCATTCCGGAGCAAACTACGCTTATGAAGCCATTTTGGATCTAGTTAAGCTAATTATAGGCCATTTAATATCTAAGTTAGGGGGAATAGGTCATCTTAGAGCTACGTAAGCCTTATTATGTCATTTAGGAGAGAACTTAGCTAACTATAGGTCATTTTTATTAAAAAACTAGAAATAACAAACCATTATCGTCATCACGACGGTGAAACACGGTGGCTCTGGCTTGTTTCACCTGGAGAAGGCTGCCCTGGAGAAGGCTCCACTGTAGAAGGGTCGTGCGATGCATTTCGGGAGATATTCTGCACCGAACATCGTTTGCAATATGTCATTAGCATGAGGACACTATTAAGATCACTGCACTGAAATGAAACTCACCGTCCCCGCCATGTTAATGACTGGAAATGGCGGAGGGACTTGGCCGCTCTTCTTGCAAATAGACTGTACATTTGGTTTCGACAAGTCAAACTTTTTATTTATTAATGAAACGGACATTAAAATGGAAGATTTGAAATTACATGAAGAAGAAACTTACAACGAAGAGCTCGTATATGGCCCTGTTAGACGCATCATTCCGTGCCCTATCCGCCTCCACCAATGCAGACGTCCTCTCCTCCAACTCCCTCATCTCCTTATCCTTCTCCGCCATAGCCGCCTGCATCACCTCTCTCTCTTTCTGAATAGCAGCCTGCAACACAACTCATTGTTAGCATTGTAATCATATTGGTTCCAACGCACAACATAATGCGGAAAGATAGTTGAGTCCATTAAACTAACCTCGATGGCGAGCTCAACTGGCCGTGGATGAGGTGTTATCTCCTGACAGGAGCTCGTTTGGCGTGCCTTTATCTACCCGATAGTGCTAGGAAAACGTATAAGGCTGTCTCCAATGGCGATCGAGCCATGGGGCCTCCCGTTGCCAGCTATCATCACCAGCTCTGGATCAATAGGCCCCTCGCTCGGGTTAAAGTCCTCCCTTTCCTCGCCTTCCTGTGATCTCTGTACTTCACGAGCTTGTGGTGGGAGGAGATGTTGGTGAAGTTTTTTGGATGCTCGAGGTCAGACTCAGAGAATGCCTTGACCTTCTTGTACGAGGCAGTATGGGCCATCGCATACAAGTCGTACATCTATGGCACCTCCGTCTTATTGTGACGCGCATAAAAGAGAGAGAGAGGAAAATTGTATTAGTAAAGTGCTCAAGATAACATTAAGAATGAATTGCATGAGGCATGAAGCAAACCACATACCCAGTTCTCGTCAAATTGGATTGACTTGACGCTCCCTTGATGGTGTGGCACACCAACCATTTTTCCACACCTCTACTTGGCGTTGTTGTGACTGGCCTCCCACGTTTTGGAGCACGACTGATCTACCAAGGCCTCCCAACAATCCATCTTATCCACACGCCATCTCGGGGGCACCTAAGTTAATAAACAGAAATTTTAGCGCGTAAGAACCAAATCAAGGAAACTAACTACAAAGCCGTAATAATATGTAATTATCTTCATGTAATGCTCCTTCTCCATCTTAGAATAATGACACTTCGCCTTGTCCTTCCTAATATACCGCGTGGCATAGTAGTCTCGAACAACCTGCACCCGAGCCTTGTGGAGAAAGTTTTGAAGTAGGCGGCGACATTCGGTTTCGATAACCTTTGCTGCGTCCTCCTTGTATCCCTCCTCACACCTGTAGTAGGTATGCAAACGAGACAACACTGATTAGTACAATAACTAGCTATGGTTGATTTATAATATTGTGAAGCAGAAATTACCCAAAACTGTCGGGTCACCATGTCGGCCCTCGTGTGGCACAAAACACCGTCGAGCTCCACCTCCGGCGGGGCCGGGGCACCCAAGTAGTGCTCCTAGGTCATTCCTACGTCTCGCTCATGACCGGGCAACGTAACAAACCATGGGAATTTTTTATGGCAAAGCACACCAAGGACGCTGTTGGGCTTGCGGACACCCTTGGCAACAATCCAACCCCTACGGTATGACAAATTAAAGCCAAAACATTAGATATTTGAGAAAACGTGAAGGCAAAAGGTTAAATAAGAGTAATTAACTTACTTGTCCCCATTTGGCCTAATCGACCACATCTGCTCGGGGGTCGCCGGCACGAGCGGGAGCCCCGAACTACCATGCTGGTAGACGGTAGCCCCCTCACCTAGCTCCTCGTCGCTACCAACATGGCCACTTGGCTCAGCCCAGGTATCCCACTGGGTCTCTGGGACGTACCCTCATCCCTGCTTTGCTCCGGAGTCGCTTGGAACGAAGCCTCTAGGACACGACTCTCAAGGGTCGAAGGCTCGTCGATCCGAGGCTCGTGAACCGAAGACCGTGTAGCCTCCACCTGAGACGAATCCACCCTAGAAGTCATGTGCTCAGGTGAATCCGCTTGGGGAGGTGGTGGAGACCGTGTTGCCTCCACCTCATAAGGCATGGCAGCCACCGCCCTACCTCTCCCACGGCCAGGTGTACCTTTAGTACCACATAAGTACCAACATGAGTAATAAAATGTATATAAATACCAATATGCATACAACATTAGTACAACATAAATACCAACATGAATACAACGTGTACCTTTAGTACCTCTCGGCTTCGCGGGGGGTCGACCTCCTCTTATGGGGGGCTCTCCTTGCATAGTAGAGAGCAACACTCTCTTAAGAGGCGTGGCCGGAATGGAAGTACCCATCCCATCACCCGCCGACGAAGAAGGAGCCGCGGAGTGCTTTTGACCCTTTCCCACCATCTTTCAACACCTGTCATGACAAAGAGTAAATGAAATTAGTACAACATAAATACCAACATAAGTAATAAAATGTATATAATTTAAGTGTATCATCGTCATAAATACCAACATGACTAATTAAAATTGAATACCTAACATGAAATCAAAATTTATATATAGTATAATAGTTGAATACCTGACATGAACTAATAATAATTGTGCTCGTCTATATATGCTTCGGGGTCAATAAATGCATCATGATCATCACTATCATCAATAAATGCATCATCATCATCACTATCACGAAGAACATGTGGAAGGCCACCATTATGTAATCGGTCAAGAAGTGATAGGTCATCCGCAACAGTAATCTCTTCTTCTTCCAGCTCTTCCTGTTCGGGCTCAGGGGTTAATACGGATTCACTATCACTGTCTACTTCAATGTTCTGGGGTGAAGTAGAGCGGTTCTTGAAACGTTTCTTGGACATACGTGTTTCTTGGAAGAATTCTCCTTCATATGTGTCTGGGTTAATGTGAGGTTCGTAATCCTCTTCATTGAGGGTAGGTGATCTAAAATGTGGTGGCACATCATAAACGACATCCCAACCTCTGAGAGTTGGATCAGTTTGGCAGGCCCACGGTAGATAGAAAACTTGTGTCGCCTGTTGAGCCGTAATATAGACATCGGAACATCTAAGTGGGTGTTTTGGTTGATTTCGACTAGTCCTATATGTTCATGAGTCCTTCTAGTCTCCCTCGGCTCAAACCAATAACATTTGAAGACTATGACAGTCGGTGGGTTTTCACCATAGAATAGAAGTTCATAAATTGCATCAACTCTTCCATAATACTCGGTGCCTCCTTCGCCGATAGCAGAGACAGAACAATTTGTAATCTTTAGGTCGGGCATAGATAGCTCTTTGCTAAAGGTACGAAAGTGATACCCGTTGATGTTGTATTTGTCAAATGAACGGACCTTATAGTCAAAACCATTAGCGACTTCTCTCAACTTGGCATCCATAGACTGTGCATCAGCCTACAAGTTTAATACGAAAAAATGGATGCATTAGCCGCAAATTAGACCAAGAAATCAAATGGGCCTTTAATGGTAATTAATTACCCTTTGTTTGAACCAAGAGATGAAACCGGGATAGTCGCGTCCGTGCTTTGCGAGAAGCTCATACTCTTCGACGGAATCCTTTTCGATGACCACTTCATCCGATAATTCGGCGACGTATTGACTATATAGATTATCCGGGAATAAGAGTAGTGCAAAGAAACTAGAAGTTGCGGAACAATAATTTACCAAGAACTTACTCGATGTACGGCCGCACTTCCGTTAGGTTGGTGAAGATATACAATGAAATGGTCCGCCATTCTTCGACATCCAACGATTTCCCTTTGGAAGCACCGGATGGTGCGAGCTTACCTTTGAATAGGCTGAGGTTGGATCGAAGTTTTTTTGGATTGCCATCATTGTACCGAGGCTTCGGATTATGTAAATGATGATTTTTGGCTTCGTAGTGTGCCGTCACGAAGTTTGCCGTCTCCTTAGTAATGAATGCCTCGGCCATCGATGCTTCAATTCTACGTTTATTTTTACACTTAGCTCGAAGCGTCTTCTGCATCCTCTCAGTTGAGTAGCACCATCGATTTTGAATAGGCCCCCCATTCTTGCCTCGGTCAGGAGATGCAAAATCAAATGCTGCATTGGATTAAAGAAGCCTGGTGGAAAGATCTTTTCTAATTTGCAGATCAACTCCGCCACCAACTCTTCCATTTCATCTAGCACGCCAGGCGATAGTTCTTTCGCACAAAGAGAACGGAAGAAATAGCTTAGCTCTGCCAGTACTAGCCATTCATCCTCAGGGATAAAGCCACACAACATCACCGGCATTAACCACTCAATCCATATGTGCCAATCATGACTCTTGAGACCAAATACTTTCAATTTCTCCACACTCGCTACCCTCTTTAGATTCGCAGCATACCCATCGGGGAACATCTACCGCATTTTCACCCACAATAGCATTTCCCTCATAGCTGGCCTTTCAAGATTGAACCATGCCTTTGGCTTCGCTATGCTTTGCTTTCGTTTCCGTTGTCGCAAGTTTTGCAACGGTCTATCACATAGAGCCTCCAGGTCAATTCTATCCTTAGGATTATCTTTTGACTTCCCCTCTATGCCAAACAATGTACCAAAAATGGCATCCGCAATATTCTTTTCAGTGTGCATCACGTCGATGTTGTGTGGCCAAAGGAGGTCTTTGAAGTAAGGCAGATCCCATTAGCATGACTTGTGAGTCTAGTGTGTTTCATATTATACTCTTTGAAGTATCCTGGACGTAAAGAATCAGGCTCGAGAGCGTTTAACTGATCAAGGGTCTGTTGGCCTGTCAATGCAGCTGGTGCAGTGTTTTTGACAACTATACCTTTTATGAAATTCTTCTTGTCTTTTCTGAACTTATGGTCAGGATCCTAGAATTGTCTATGCATGTTGAAGCAAGAAAACTTGCAACCAGCCTGCAGCCAATGGAACTGAAGAGCTGCCTTGCATGTGGTGCACGGGAACCTTCCATGCACACACCAGCTAGCAAATAGCGCAAACGCCGGATAATCATGCGTCGAGTACATGTACCACACGTGCATTTTGAAATTTGTTTTGGTAGCCGCGTCGTAGGTCTTGATCCCATTATCCCAGGCTTCTTGCAACTCATCCTTAAGCGGTTGCATGTACACATTCATATTCTTCCCCCGAAGTTGGGCCCTGGAATTATAAACATCAGGAAAATGTTCTTTCTTTTCATAATCTCTCTGGGTGAAAAATTTAGTGGAATGACAAATACAAGCCCACAACTGTATTGTGCTGTCATCATACCATACACATTGAACCTATCCGTGCTGATGGCAACTCTAGGATGCCTTGGATCTTCCGATTTATTCTTATGTAATGCATCGAAGTGCCTCCACGCAAAACCATCTAAAGTGTGTACCAGCATCTTGTTCCCATCCGCATCTAGTTCGGTTCTTTTGACCAATTTGTGCCATGTCATCTGTCTGGCCGTCTCTTCGATCATGAAAAGACATTGAAGTCTTCGTACGATTGGCAAATACCGAAGAACACTAATTGGGTTTTGGTCTGATCCTTCTCACCCATACCGTTGTCTACCACAATATACCTGGAAGAATTGCAAATGGGGCAATAGTTTAAGGCCGCATACTGAAGCCTAAATAAGGCACATCCTTTCTCACAGGCATGTATCTTCTTATAAGGCATATTAAGTACACGGAGAATTTTCTCACACTCGAATAATTGCACATCTAAATTGACACGATCAACACAAATACGATGTTTTTATAATTAACATAACTATGTGACCTAACTCATAACTATGTGGGTCAGTGTCGTCGGGGGTCGAGGGTCACTGGCATCGGGGGTTGGGGTCTTTTCGGTCAACAAGAGGCCGAAGAGGTGTCGGCGCTCGGGAGTTGGAGGTCAGTGGCGTCGGGAGTCGGGGTAGGGGGTCGGCGGTCGAGGGTGAGCGGCGTCCGGGGTTGTTGAGAGTATTATGGTTGATAGGGATGTTTCAAAATATCATTGTTTTGTCCGGTGGAAGTACACACACCACAACATAGTGCACCGGTTAATTTGACCTCCCACTAATTAAGTAACCTACAGAATCTACCACTAAGTAAATAAAAAATAATCTAGCTACCACTAATTAACAAAACATAATCTACCACTAAATCTACTAATTAACAGAATCTACCACTAGTCAACACTCGGTCACATTCTGGCAACAGATGAAAGAGGAGCCGGGCGTGATGGTGGCTAGTCCACCAGTTAATTTGACCTCCCAGAAGGCTCTCTCATCTTGGGGTCTTGAATGGTCGCTGCCGCAGTTGACCATGAGAAGGAGCTCATGCTACAGGTTACTTACGGGCTATGGCTCGCCAGAAACAACACAAGGGAGGGGCGAAAGCTGTAGCAGCCACATGAAATAATAGATTCTTTGAAGGTCCTACTGTCAGATTGGAAAGCAGCGAACGAGACAAGGGTTTCACAGCCGGAGCCAAAAACCATCCAGAAATGGGAGCCTCCTGTCAATCGATGGGTAAAAATAAACTCCGATGGTGCGGTCTCGAAGCAAGGAACAAACGGTGGTGGTGGGGCAGTATTCCGGGATCATAATGCGATCTTCTTGTCCGTAGTTAAACTACCTGCAAAATCTACTAATTAACTAACTAAATATAACAACTAACTAAACAGAATGTACCAATTAACTAAACTACCACTAAATCTACTAATTAACTAACCTACAAACTAACAACTAACACGAACAAGATTGAATGGGCATTACCACTAACAACTAACCTAACTAACCTAATTAACAATAGCTAATTAACAACTAACCTAACTAACCTAATTAACAAATTATACGAAAAAGGAAAAAAAATAGGGACTCAAGGTAGGGGGGCGGCCGGGCGATGAGGACGGCGCAGGGAGGACAACCGTAGAGGAGGAGGGGGCGCGGGGAGGAAGCTGCGCGGGGCAGTGGCACAGGACAGCGGGAGAACGGAAGGCGGCACGGGGCAGCGGGACGACGACAGGCGGCGCGGGGCAGCGGCGCGGGGCACCGGGACGTCGGCAGGAGGCGCGGGGCAGCAGGACATCAGCAGGCGGCGCGGAGCAGCGGGACGTCGGCAGGCGGCGACGCGGTATGGGATTCGAGCACTGGTGGGTTACGTGGGAAGCGTCGGTTGGAGGGGGGCGGGCGTGAGTGTGTTTGGTGGGCCGCACCTTTGCCGTCCGCCGTGCTCCCATGCAGACGGCAAACGCCCCCTAGGCAGACGGCAAAGGGGCCGGGTGGGGGAGGCATCGGGTGGGGGTGGGGTTGGTGGGCTGCCGTCCCCTTTGCCGTTCGTCGTGCTCCCAGGCGGACGACAAAGGGCCCCCAGGCAGACGGCAAAGGGAGGGGGCTTTGCCATCTGCCCACCCTTTGCCGTCCGCATGGGGCTTCTTTGCCATCAGCCACCTCTTTGACGCCAGCGGATGACAGAGGTGGCTGACGGGAAAATAAACTTTTGCCATCAGCCACCTCTTTGACGTCAGCAGTGTGACAGCTGACGGCAAAGAGTACCTTTGCCATGTGTCAGTAGACGGCAACGGCCAGGCTGACGGCAAAATTCTGAATTCCAGTAGTGCTACAAACTAGAGCTACCTTCCGAGCTTTCGGATTGGCACAATGTTATCCACGTGTCAGAACTCTAGAAGTGCCTCCAAGTTCCCAACCTCCCAGATCTCTACAAGGACATCAATCATCAATATGGGAAAGGAAACAACACGATGAATTCACCTTGTGCACTATCAATCTGCTTTCTAAGTAGGTTGATGTCCTCTTTAGAGCGAGCAAGCTTATGGTTAAGTTTCTCCAACTCCTAGGGTTGGACGCTGATGTAGAAGCTGCGACTTGTAGACAAAATATTTGTCACACTCTATGTTTATACCACCTTTCCAGAATATGTTTTTATAAAATTTGGAACCATTTAAAACTTTTTGTGTGCATGTGATGATTGAATTGGTTGCTATATGCTTGTTTCCCTATCTGGATTTTTATGCACAAAAAATCCCCCTTCTCTCAATGCTCATCTTCTTGCTTCAAACACTTGCCCAATGAAAGTACCATGTGAATAGGACATAAGACTATATTTATTAAAAAATTATTTTGACCCAAAAGGATTTATTTATTTTATGCCTTAAAAAACCCATGAGCTGTGATTTGTACTACAAGTCCTGAGTTTAGGAGAAATGTTTTGCCACAAATGATTTATTGGGATACTACTATCAATAAGACTTTCCAGAACCACAAAATTATTATATTAAAATTATTTTTTCGTATTTTAAATAAGGGGATTTTTATTCCCATGCCCTTGGTTCCTTAGCCGTACTCACTTTCCCCACACGCTGATTTTGGGTAAGTTTTGAGCCATTTTTTGGGGGCAAAAGTGAGGAAAATGTGAAAGCAGAGTTTCATCGCATGGGGAAAAGTGAGCAAAAACTAAGGAAATGGGGAAAACTGAGTTTGACTTAAATATTTGAGAAAATTTAGTGAAACTCAGTGTACATATATTTTAGTTTCAAAACATAGTCATGTTCAAAATAATGGACAAAACCCCTCAAAACCCTTTCGTCCTATTCCAAGCTTTTGAAACTTTTCCATAGGAAATATTCCCAATAAATTCCACGAAAATTCTAGCAAGTCACACATGATGTATGTGATGATCTTGCCAAGTTCATCTGAATCCAAATTGATTTGGCTCACAAAAATATTCCAAAATCCTCCTTGTCCACAACCAAATTTGAGCAACCCTACCTTATGAAGTTTCTTCAATTGCTCTCAAACCTTGTAGGAGTGATCTAGTCCCCAAATCAAACTCCATCGAACAACTTCAGAGAGAACCTTAAAACTACTATTTTGACCTCAAAAGCTATTCCCCTTGCCCCCAATTTTTTACCAGAGCCTCACAAACACCTACAAGACCCATAGGATCAACCCCAATGGCTAGATCCATGATTGAGGGGGTATAAACCCACTTCCACCAATTTGGACAACCTATTTTCTGCTCTGTGTCTCTCTCTCTCTTCTCTCTCTCTCTCTCCTGGTGAGCCTCTAGAGAATCCCATGACCCCCCTTTATTTAATCCGCCTACATCTTATGGAAGCAAGTCGTCGCGCGAGAGCACGTCAAGGGCATCATCATGCTGTCCAAAATTACACTCTAAAGCATCCTACAGGATGCCCGAGAGTAGTCTTTTCTCCATGCCCGTCCCCTTACCGCCTCGATCCCCTCCCCTTGTGCCAGTCGAGGCACCTCGGCGTCTGCGACATGCCAGTATGCTGAGAGCCGCCTCTCGCTCACCCTCTACAATGCGTGCCCTACGCCGCCACGCTCTGCCAATGCACGATATCGCACGCACGGCGGCCCTGACTCTTTTCTCGATCCCCTCTCCCTTCCTTTGGTCATGGACGAGCCCACGAAGATCCCCCAAGCCACTCGCACCTCCTATGGTGGTCGCGAGAAGCATTGCCACGGAGGTCGAGTCCCCTGTCCATGGTGCATCGGCGGCCCCGCTATTGAAGCCCTCCGTGAGAATCTCTCTCCCCTCTGGACTCTCTCTCCACATACCAATTGTATGCCAGAAACACCCAAGCCTCCCCTTGAGCTGTCTATGCTCGGGATCGAGCCAAGCTCCGTCGCGTGAGGTCCACATCGATCTCCGGGTACAACCGCTCTCTGACCCTCCTTTCTTCTCCTACGAGCCTCCCTTTCTTCTGTGATGTTTTCCCCTCTCTCCCCCTGGTGGATTGCTGCAGGGAACATGGTATTCGATCTCCCCCAAATCTCCTCCATCACGGTCCGTTGTCGCTGACGACTCCTGCCATTCCAGCAGCTCCCTCGACGTCCACAAGAATGGTGGCGACCTCCTGAGCCCATTCCAGCACCCACCTCTCCTCGTCGTGCCCTAGAGTACCGCCGGTGAACGCCGCCACCTCCCTGGCTGGAGGTTGACGACGACCTACTAGTGGGGCCGCTTGTCAGCCTCTTGCCTCTCTCTCTCTCCTCCTATCGCTGACCACTCGGCCCCATGCGTCAGTTTAAACCTTATGGCGTGCGCGCCTAGCTCGCTAGGGCCAAGTTTGTTGGTTGGGTCCGATTGGCTAGGGTGGCTCTGGCACAAATGCGAATTAGCCTTTTTTCCTTTTTCGTTTTGTCAATATTTCCAAAAATCTCGGTGGCTAAAATAATAATCCAAATCCATTTATTCTAATTTCTAAAAGTTTGTAATATTGCTACCTTTTTAATAGTGCCATCTGTGCAATGTATAAAAAGAGCTTTAAACACTTCTTATTTAAAAACCTGTTTAAAGCATTTTAACTCTTTGTTAAATAGCTTTTCGCCACTTTTACACTTCAAAACTAAAACCTAATATTTTTCATAATAGTAATACTCACCCTAGTATTTTATAAAAATAAGTTGACATTTTTGTTATTGATTTATTTTCCCTATTTTTGTCGTGGCCTTATTTTTGCCTATTATCTTGCGACGAGTGGATTGCGTGGTTGAGGAAGAGCTTGGAGAAGAAGGATTTGAAGAACGTGAGGACTTTGTTGAGCCAAGCAAGCATCCCCTTGACCATGACTATGAAACAATTATATGCATGACACACGATACTTTATTTCATTTCATATGAATCATGTTGAATCGGTGACCCCCTTGGTGGGTTGTGTCCAATATTTCCTCGCTGGTACTTGCATTGAGTATGATCGTACCATCCTATGAGTTCTGTGCGGGTGGGAAGTGTTGGGTAACGTAGCATAAATTCAAAAAAATTCCTATGCCATATTCAGATCTTCCTATGAAGAGACCAGCAACGATAGAGGGGTAAGAGCATCGTCATACCTTTGAAGATTGCTAAGCGGAAGCGTTGCTAGAACACGGTTGCTGCAGTCGTACTCGCGGCGATTCAGATCGCGGTGTGATTTCGATCTAGTGCCGAACCACGGCACCTCCGCGTTCAACACACGTGCACCCCGGTGACGCCTCCCGCACCTTGATCCAGCAAGGAGGAGGAATAGGTTGGGGAAGATCTCCGGCAGCACGACGGCGTGGTGTCGATGGAGAGACGAGGTCTCGTGGCATGGTTTCGCCAAGCACCGTGGGAGAGGAGGAAGAAGGGGGCAGGGATACGCCGAGGGAGATGGAAAACTGTGTGTCAAACAGCCCCAAAACCCCCACTATATATAGGAGGGGGTGCGCCACCCCTAGGGTTCCCACCCTAGGTGGTGCGGCAACCCAGATGGGAGAGGGGGGCGGCGGCCAGGGCAAGGAAAGGGGCGGGGGCGCCCTAGGTGGGCCTTGGGCCTCCCCTGCTCCTAGGGTTTCCCCTCCCTCCCTCTCTGGTGTGGGGGCGCACCAGCCCACCTAGGGGCTGGTTCCCTCCCGCACTTGGCCCATATAGACCTCCGGGGCTTGTGGCCCCTCCGGGTGGGCCTCCGGAACCCTTCCGGTGGTCCCGACACTTTGTCGGTGGTGCCCGAAACATTTCCGGCGTCCAAACCCATCCATCCTATATATCAATCTTTACCTCCGGACCATTCCTGAGCTCCTCATGTTGTCCGGGATCTCATCCGAGACTCCGAACAACATTTGTAACCTCGTATAACAATTCCCAATAACCCTAGCGTCATCGAACCTTAAGTGTGTAGACCCTACGTGTTCGGGAGACACGCAGACATGACCGAGACACATGTCCGGTCAATAACCATCAACGGGGTCTGGATACCCATGGTGGCTCCCACTTGCTCCACAATGATCTCATCGGATGAACCACGATGTCAAGGATTCAATCAATCCCGTATACAATTCCCTTTGTCTGTCGGTATAGAACTTGCCCGAGATTCGATCGTCGATATACCTATACCTTGTTCAATCTCGTTACCGGTAAGTCTCTTTACTCGTTCCGTAGCACGTCATCGTGTGACCAACTCCTTAGTCACATTGAGCTCATGATGATGTTCTACCGAGTGAGCCTAGAGATACCTCTCCGTCACGCGGAGTGACAAATCCGATCTTGATTCGTACCAACCCAACAAACACTTTCAGAGGTACCCGTAGTGTACCTTTATAGTCACCCAGTTACGTTGTGATGTTTGATACACCCAAAGCACTCCTACAGTATCCGGGAGTTTCACAATCTCACGGTCGAAGGAAAAGACACTTGACATTAGAAAAGCTTTAGCATATGAACAATACGATCTAGTGCTATGCTTAGGATTGGGTTTGGTCCATCACATCATTCTCCCAATGATGTGATCCCGTTATCAATGACATCTAATGCCACTGATCAAGAAACCATGATCATCTATTGACTAACGAGCTAGCCAACTAGAGGCTTGCTAGGGACACATTGTGATCTATTTATTCAGACATGTATTACTGTTTCCTGTTAATACAAATATAGCATGAACAATAGACGATTATCATGAACAAGGAAATATGATAATATCCATTTTATTATTGCCTCTAGGGCATATTTTCAACAGTCTCCCACTTGTACTAGAGTCAATAATCTAGTTACATTGTGATGTATCGAACACCCATAGCATTATGGTGTTGATCATGTTTTGCTCATGGAAGAGGTTTAGTCAACGGGTCTGCAACATTCAGATCCGTATGTACTTTACAAATCTCTATTACTCCACTCTGGATATGGTCTTGGATGGAGTTGTAGCAGCGTTTGATGTGCTTCGTCTTCCGGTGAAACCTGGGCTCCTTGGCTATGGCAATGGCCCCAGTGTTATCACAGAAGAGTGTCATTGGACCCGACGCACTTGGAACCACTCCAAGATCGGTGATGAGCTCCTTCATCCAAATTGCTTCATGAGCTGCTTCTGAAGTAGCTATGTACTCCGCTTCACATGTAGATGTTGCCATGACTTCTTGCTTGCTGCTGCACCAGCTCACTGCCCCACCATTTGAAACATATACATATCCAGTCTATGACTTAGAGTCATCCGGATCAGTGTCGAAGCTAGCCTCGACGTAACCCTTTACGACGAGCTCTTCGTCACCTCCATAAACGAGAAACATTTCCTTAGTCCTCTTCGGGTACTTAAGGATATTCTTGACCGCTGTCCAATGTTCCATACCGGGATCACTTTGGTACCTCCCTACTAAACTTATGGCAAGGTTTATATCAGGTCTGGTACACAGCATGGCATACATTAGAGAGCCTACGGCTGAAGCGTAGGGGACAGTACTTATCTTCTCTCTATCTGCTGCCGTGGTTGGTGACTGAGTCTTACTCAATCTCATACCTTGCAAAACTGGCAAGAACCCTTTCACTGAGTTTTCCATATTGAACTTCTTCAATATCTTGTCAAGGTATGTACTTTCCGAAAGACCTATGAGGCGTCTCGATCTATCTCTATAGATCTTGATGCCTAATATGTATGCAGCTTCTCCAAGGTCCTTCATTGAAAAACTCTTGTTCAAATAGGCCTTTATGCTCTCCAACATCTCTATATTATTCCCCATCAATAATATGTCATCCACATACAGTATTAGGAAAGCTACAGAGCTCCCACTCACTTTCTTGTACAGACCGGCTTCTCCATAAACCTGTATGAACCGAAACACTTTAATCACCTCATTAAAGCGAATGTTCCAACTCCGAGATGCTTGCACCAGCCCATAGATGGAGCATTGGAGCTTGCACACTTTGTTGGCACCCTTAGGGTCGACAAAACCTTCTGGTTGCATCATATACAACTCTTCCTTAAGGTTCCCGTTAAGGAACGCTGTTTTGACGTCCATTTGCCAAATTTCATAATCATAAAAGGCGGCAATTGCTAACATGATTTAGATTGATTTGAGCTTCGCTACGGGAGAGAAAGTCTCTTTGTAGTCAATTCCTTGAATTTGTCAAAAACCCTTTGCGACAAGTCGAGCTTTATACACGGTTACATTGCCGTTTGCATCAGTCTTCTTCTTGCAGATCCATTTATTTTCTATGGCTCGCCGGTCATCGGGCAAGTCCACCAAAGTCCATACTTTGTTCTCATACATGGATCCAATCTCGGATTTCATAGCTTCAAGCCATTTGTTGGAATCTGTGCCCACCATTGCTTCTTCATAGTTCGAAGGTTCACCGTTGTCTAACAACATGATTTCCATCACAGGGTTTCCGTACCACTCTGGTGCGGAGCGTACCCTTGTGGACCTTCGCGGTTCAGTAGTAACTTGATCCGAAGCTTCATGATCATTATCATTAACTTCCTCTTCAGTTGGTGCAGGCGCCACAGGAACAATTTCCCGCGCTGCGCTACTTTCCTGTTCGAGAGGGGGTGTAATTACCACATCAAGTTCTACCTTCCTCCCACTTACTTCTTTCGAGAGAAACTATTTCTCCAGAAAGGATCCGTTCTTGGCAACAAAGGTTTTACCTTCGAATCTAAGATAGAAGGTATACCCAATAGTCTCCTTAGGGTATCCTGTGAATACGCATTTCTCCGCTTTGGGTTCGAGCTTCTCCGGTAGAAGTTTCTTCACATAAGCATCGCAACCCCAAACTTTAAGAAACGATAACTTAGGTTTCTTGCCAAATCATAGTTCATACGGTGTCGTCTCAACGGATTTAGACGGTGCCCTATTTAAAGTGAATGCTGCAGTTTCTAATGCGTATCCTCAAAATGATAGCGGTAAGTCGGTGAGAGACATCATAGAATGTACCATATCTAATAAAGTGCGATTCCGGTTCTCCTTCTATTGATTCTTTTCTGATCGAGATGTACGACGTTCAGACACTCCGTTGCGTTGCGGTATGCCTGGCGGCGTTAGTTGTGAAACGATTCCACACTTCCTTAGGTGTGTGCCAAACTCGTGACTGAAATATTCTCCTCCACGATCAGATCGTAGACACTTAATTTTTCTGTCACATTGATTCTCGACCTCACTCTGAAATTCCTTGAACTTTTCAAACGTCTCAGATTTGTGCTTCATCAAGTAGATATACCCATACCTACTCAAATCATCGGTGAGAGTGAGAACATAACAATAGCCACCGCGAGCTTCAACATTCATTGGACCACACACATCAGTATGTATTATTTCCAATAGGTCGGTCGCTCTCTCCATTATTCCTGAGAATGGAGTCTTAGTCATCTTGCCCATGAGGCACGGTTCGCATGTGTCAAATGATTCAAAGTCAAGAGACTCTAATAGTCCATCAGTATGGAGCTTCTTCATGTGCTTAACACCGATATGACCAAGGTTGCAGTGCCACAAGTATGTGGGACTATCATTATCAACTTTACATATTTTGGTAATCACACTATGAATATGTGTAACATCACGATCGAGATTCATCAAGAATAAACCATTCTCCAGCGGAGCATGACCATAAAACATATCACTCATATAAATAGAACAACCATTATTCTCTGACTTAAATGAGTAGCTGTCTCGCATTAAGCAAGACCCTGATACAATATTCATGCTCAAAGCTGGTACTAAATAACAATTATTAGGGTTTAAAACTAATCCCGACGGTAGATGTAGAGGTAGCGTGCCGACGGCGATCACATCGACCTTGGAGCCATTCCCGACGCGCATCGTCACCTCGTCCTTGGCCAGTCTCCGCTTATTCCGCAGTTCCTTCTTTGAGTTGCAAATGTGAGCAACAACATCGGTATCAAATACCCAGGAGCTACTTCGAGCGCTGGTAAGGTACACACCAATAACATGTATATCACATATACCTTTAACGTTGCCGGCCTTCTTGTCCGCTAAGTATTTGGGGCAGTTCCGCTTCCAGTGACCCTTTCCCTTGCAATAGAAACACTCAGTCTCAGGCTTGGGTCCATTCTTTTTCTTCTTCCAGGCATCTGGCTTACCGGGCGCGGCAACGGCTTTGCTGTCTTTCTTCAAGTTCTTCTTACCCTTGCCCTTCTTGAAAATAGTGGTTTTGTTGACCATCAACACTTGATGCTCTTTCTTGATTTTTACTTCAGCAGACTTGAGCATCAAGTACAACTCGGGAATGGTCTTGTCCATCCCTTGCATGTTGTAGTTCAGCACAAAACCTTTGTAGCTTGGTGGGAGAGAGTGGAGGATTCTGTCAATTATAGCATCATCCAGAAGTTCGACTCCAAGTGAAGTCAGACAACCGTGTAACCCACACATTTTGAGTATGTGCTCACTGATAGAACTGTTCTCCTCCATCTTACAGCTAAAGAACTTGTCGGAGACTTCATATCTCTCGACACATGCATGAGCTTGAAAAACTAGCTTCAGCCCTTGGAACATCTGATATGCATCGTGTTGCTCAAAACGCCTTTGGAGCCTCGTTTCCAAACTGTATAACATGCCACACCTAACCAGAGAGTAGTCATCACTCCGCATTTCCCAGACGTTCGGAATGTCCTGGGCTACTGCAGGAGCGGGTGGGTCACCTAGCGGCGCATCAAAGACATAAGCCTTTTTAGCTCCTTCAAGGATGAGTTTCAAGTTGCGAACCCAGTCCGCATAGTTGCTACCATCATCTTTCAGCTTGTTTTTCTCTAGGAATGCGTTGAAATTGAGGCTGACGTTGGCCATCTACAATATTTATAAAGACAACTTTTAGACTAAGTTCATGACAATTAAGTTCATTTAATCAAATTAAGTATTAACTCCCACTTAAATCGACATCCCTCTAGTCATCTAAGTGATACATGATCCATGTTGACTAACCCGTGTCCGATCATCACGTGAGACGGACTAGTCACCATGGTGAGCAACTTCATGCTGATCGTATTCAACCATACGACTCATGTTCGACCTTTCGGTCTCTTGCATTCGAGGTCATGTCTATACATGCTAAGCTCGTCGAGTGAACCTAGGTGTTTCGCGTGTGTAAATCTGGCTTACACCCGTTGTATGCGAACGTTAGAATCTATCACACCCAATCATCACGTGGTGCTTCGAGACAACGATCCTTCGCAACGGTGCACACTTAGGGGAATACATTCTTGAAATTTTAAGAGGGATCATCTTATTATGCTATCGTCGTTCTAAGCAATAAGATGAAAAACATGATAAACATCACAATGCAATCATATAGTGACATGATTTGGCCATTATCATCTTTGCTCTTTCGATCTCAATCTTCAGGCATCGCATGATCATCATTGTCACCGTCCTGACACCATGATCTCCATCATCGTGTCTTCGTGAAGTCATCACGCCAACTACTACTATCACTACTACTATAGCTAACCATTAGCAATGAAGTAAAATTAGTAAGCACATGGTGTTGCATCTCATACAATAAATTAAGACAACTCCTATGGCTCCTGCCGGTTGTCATACTCATCGACATGCAAGTCGTGAAACCTATTACAATAACATGATCATCTCATACATCATACATGCAACATCACAACTTTGGCCATATCACATCACATGTCAAACCCTGCAAAAACAAGTTAGACGTCCTCTAATTGTTGTTGCAAGTTTTACGTGGCTGATTTGGGTTTCTAGCAAGAACGCTTTCTTACCAACGTGACAGCCACAACGATGATATGCCAAAGCTATTTAACCTTCATAAGGACCCTTTTCATCAAATCCAATCCAACTAGAGTAGGAGAGACAGACACCCGCTAGCCACCTTTAGGCACGGTGTGCATGTCTGTCGGTGGAACCAGTCTCACGTAAGCGTACGTGTAATGTCGGTCCGAGCCACTTCATCCCACAATACCGCCGGAAAAGAATAAGACTAGTAGCGGCAAGCAATTGACAAATCATTGCCCACAACATTTTGTGTTCTACTCGTGCATAGAATCTAAGCATAGAAAACCTGGCTCGGATGCCACTGTTGGGTAACGTAGCATAAATTCAAAAAACTTCCTACGCCATATTCACATCTTCCTATGGAGAGACCAGCAACAAGAGAGGGGTAAGAGCATCTTCATACCTTTGAAGATTGCTAAGCGGAAGAGCTGCTAGAAGACGGTTGATGGAGTCGTACTCGCGGTGATTCAGATCGTGGTGTGATTCCGATCTAGTGCCAAACCACGGCACCTCCGCGTTCAGCACACGTGAAGCCCGGTAACGTCTCCCGCACCTTGATACCGCAAGGAGGAGGAAGAGGTTGGGGAATATCTCTGGCAGCACGACGGTGTGGTGTCGATGGAGAGACGAGGTCTCCCGGTAGGGCTTCGCCAAGCACCGTGGGAGAGGAGGAAGAAGGGGGGCAGGGCTGCACCGAGGGAGATGGAAAACTGTCTGTCAAACAGCCCAAAAACCCCCACTATATATAGGAGGAGGGGAGGGAGTGCACCACCCCTAGGGTTCCCACCCTAGGTGGTGCGGCAGCCCAGATGGGAGAGGGGAGCGGCAGCCAGGGCAGCGAAAGGGTGGCAGCGCCCTAGGTGGGCCTTGGGCCACCCCTGCGCCTAGGGTTTCCCCTCCCTCCCTCTCTGGTGCGCATGGGCTGGGTGTCGGGGGTGCACCATCCCACCTAGGGGCTGGTTCTCTCCTACACTTGGCCCATGTAGCCCTCCCGGGCTTGTGGCCCCTCCCGGTGGGCCTCCGGAATCCTTCTGGTGGTCCCGGCACTTTGCCGGTGGTGCCCGAAACATTTCCGGCGTCCAAACCCATCCATCATATATATCAATCTGTACCTCCGGACCATTCCGTAGCTCCTCGTGATGTCCGGGATCTCATCCGGGACTCCGAACAACTTTCGGTAACCTCGTATAACAATTCCCTATAACCCTAGCGTCATCGAACCTTAAGTGTGTAGACCCTACGGGTTCGGGAGAGAGGCAGACATGACCGAGACCCCTCTCCGGTCAATAACCATCAGCGGGGTCTGGATACCCATGGTGGCTTCCACTTGCTACACGATGATCTCATCGGATGAACCGCGATGTCAAGGATTCAATCAGTCCCGTATACAACTCCCTTTGTTTGTCGGTATAGAACTTGCCCGAGATTCGATCGTTGGTATACCTATACCTTGTTCAATCTCGTTACTAGTAAGTTTCCTTACTCGTTCCGTAGCACGTCATCGTGTGAATAACTCCTTAGTCACATTGAGCTCATGAGGATGTTCTACCAAATGGGCCCAGAGATACCTCTCTGTCACGCGGAGTGACAAATCCCGATCTTGATTCGTACCAACCCAACAGGCACTTTCAGAGGTACTCGTAGTGCACCTTTATAGTCACCCAGTTACGTTGTGACGTTTGATACACCCAACGCACTCCTACGGTATCCGGGAGTTGCACAATCTTACGGTCGAAGGAAAAGACACTTGACATTAGAAAAGCTTTAGCATACGAACAATACGATCTAGTGCTATGCTTAGGATTGGGTCTGGTCCATCACATCATTCTCCCAATGATGTGATCCCGTTATCAATGACATCTAATGCCCATGATCAGGAAACCATGATCATCTATTGACTAAACAACTAGCCAACTAGAGGCTTGCTAGGGACACATTGTGATCTATTTATTCACACATGTATTACTGTTTCCTATTAATACAATTATAGCATGAACAATAGACGATTATCATGAACAAGGAAATAGGATAACAGCCATTTTATTATTGCTGCTAGGGCATATTTCGAACAGGAAGTAGATATGATGCTAAATTGATTGCATGGTGTCAAAAAGGAAATGATTTCAAGGACCTTTCAAAAACCCCGTCATGTGCCACAATGCCCGAGGGAGATAGTGCCGGGCTAGGTAACTGCTTGATAAAGAAGTGGGGTACCGAGGTAAGTGAGTGTGTTTTTTCGAAAGCGAATTGATTTAAGTTGCTACCATTACTCCAACCTTATATGTACGACTGATACGTTTCCAATGAATTTATATTTCTTGATTGTTCCATGTTGTTATATTATCATTCTTGGATGTTTTATGATCATTTTATAGGTACTTTATATCATTTTTTGGGACTAACCTATTTACATAGTGCCTACTGCCAGTTTCTATTTTTTGCTGTTTTTTCCTTCGAAAGAAATCCATATCAGATCAGAACCAATTTCCATGAAACATTATGGAGATTTTTGTGGACCATAAGGAAACATGGGAGCCAAGAATGAGCAGCAAACGAGGCCCAGGGGGGCACTAGACACCACATTGCGCTAGAGGCTCCTCGCACGGCCTAGTGTCTTGTGGGGCCCTCGGGCACCTCCTCTAGTGCCTCTAAGCTCTATAAATACCCCAATATTCAGTAAGACGTAGAGGAGTAAAATAAAATATGTTTTAGCTGCTGAATGCAATCTAGAGCCTGTTCCGGAGAGGAACACGATCACGGAGGGGTTCACCATCCTCATTGGTGCTCCTACGATGATGCGTGAGTAGTTCATATCGGACCTACGGGTCCGTAGGCAGTAGCTAGATGGCTTTCTCTGTCATTTTGTTTCTCAATACAATGGTCTCTTGGAGATCCATATGATGTAACTATTTCTTTTGCGGTGTATTTGTTGGGAACCGATGAATTGTGAGTTTATAATCAGATCTGTAAATACATATTCATGCTTGATTATTATATCCACGTATTTCTTCTCTGATATTTTCTTTTTGTCTGGTTAGCTTGATCTTTCATCTCGCAATGGGAGGAGGTGCTTTGTGATGGGATTGATCTTGCCGGTGCTCAATCTCAGTTATAGAAAGGGACATGACACACATGTATCATTGCTAACCATGATAAAACAGTGGGGTCAATTCTTACATGAATATATCTTGTCTACATCATGTCATCATTCTTAAGGCATCACTCCGTTTCTCCATAAACTCAATACACTAGATGCATGCTGGATAGAGGGCGATGTGTGGGTTAATAAAAGTAGATGCATGCAAAAGTTGGTCTACTTGTCTCGGACGTGATGCCTATATCCATGATCAATGTCTTGAATATTGTCATAATTATTTGTTCTTCTATCAATTTCCCAATAGTAATTTTTCTATCCACCGTTTGCTATTTCTCGAGAGAATCCACTAGTGAAACCTACGGCCCATGGGTCTACTTCACATCATCAATTTACAATCTCTACTTTGATATTTGCATTTCTAGTTTATTTTATCTTTTGTTTTCAGATCTATATTATCGAAAAACCCAAAAATACCTTCACGTGTTCTATTTTCTATCACTCTTATTTGCATCTATAAATTTGTCCTTACATTACCCACGAGGAATTGATAACCCCTCCACACGTTGGGTTGCGAGGATTTGCTATTTGTGTGGAGGTGCTTCTTACATAGTCTTGTGGAACTTCCTACTGGATTGATACCTTGGTTTCGTAACTAAGGGAAATACTTTCCATCTCTGTGCTACATCACCCTTTATGCTTGGAGGGAAACCAACGCATCAGCAATACTAAGTTAGGTTTTTGGCGCCGTTGTCGTGGAAGCTCAAGTTAGAATCTATCAGGTTCCGACCCACAACTCTCATCTCCTTGCAATTGCATTATTTTCCATTTGCCTCTCATTTTCCTCTCCCCCACTTCACACAAAATTTTCCTTTTCTTTCCTCCTTGCTTCTATTGCCCTCATGACAACACTAAAAAAACAGGAAAAGTAAAGACATATGGATCCTCATCCACTTGCTAATCTTTTCAAAAGACCTAATTATGTTGAAGCAATTGCTAGTGACTCGAATGCTCTTGATTATTTTTTTGAATTTTTGTTTGGAAATCATGAATCTGAATATTGTGATGAAGTGTTAAAAGAAGAAATTTATAAAGTGATTCATGATATCTCCTTGAATGGAAATCATGATTGCAATGATGTTAATATAGATTATATTAATTTCAATTGTGCTAATAATATGCAAAACTACAGGCTTGGGGATCGAAATTTTGTGATGTCCACTACTCATTGTAATGATCATGATTGGGGTGATGCTTCTTATGAACTTGAAAATTTATTTATTCCTCATGATAAATGTGATATTGATAATAACGTTTGCAATAGTATTGAAATTGGGTTTGCAAGAGTGTCAACTTTAGGTAATAATGATCCCACTATTGATAAAGTGGGTTTGGAGAGGTCGTGAATTTATATAATGTCAATCCCACTATCTTTGAAGACTGTAAGACTTTTATGCATGTGGATCAAGAACAGAATATTTTATGTGATAGGTAGATGGTTGAATTTAAATATGATCCTACATGTACTTATTATGAGAGAGGTAAATATGGTTATAGAAATATTCATGTTGCTAAATTATCTCTCTTCTTGTTGAGATTGTTATTGTTTGTTTCTTCTTCCATGCATATGTTAGATATTTATTTTATTCATAATTTGTGTGCTTATGATATGCATATGCATAGGAAGTATGTTAGACTTAAATGTGTTTGTCTTATGCTACATGATGCTCTATTTGTGTTTCAACTATTGTCTTTCATGTGATCATCAATAAAATCTCAAGCCTATTTTAGTGCCTATAAAGAAAGAGCTTGTTGGGATGCATCCCAATGAATAAAATTTATTTTCACTTTTGCTTTCTTTTATTGAGTGTTTGCAAAATTATTCTATTGTTAGGATTGTGTTTTGTGTTCTTTTTTGTGTTTCTGCCAAGTAAAGCCTTTGAGATTATGTGGTGTGTTAGTTGGATTAATCCTGTTGAAAAACAGAAACTTTTGCATCCGGTAGAAGAAATCATAAACATCACACATAGGTCAAAAGTGTATGAACACTATACAAGAACAATATAGAAATTCCCTACACTATCCTAATTTTTTAGAATTTTTGTAGTTACAAAAGTACGAGTAAAACTGGAACCTTTACAGACAATTCTGTTTTTAACAAATTCTGTTTTCTTTGCACTATGTGCTTATTTTAATGATTCTATGGTACATACAAGGGGCATAAGCCATGCTAAAGTTAGAATACAATAGGTATAATGCAAAATCAAAATAGGAATAGGTTTTCAACAATACCTATAGTAAATTTTGGATTTCTTATATGAACAAGATCTCACGAACATTTTGCTGAGTTTTGTGTGATTGAAGTTTTCAAGTTTTCAGGTAGATCATTATGGATGAAGGAATAAGGAGTGATAAAATCCTAAGCATGGGGATGCCCAATGGCACCCCGAATGCAATATTTAAGGAGTACCAAGCAGCTAAGCTTGGGGATGACCCAGAAGAAATACCCTCTTTCTACTAAAAACCATCAGTAATTTTACTTGGAGCTATATTTTTATTCATCACATATCATGAGTTTTGGTTGGAGAGTTCTGTATCATTTTTGTCAGTTATTTCTTTTCTAGTTAGTTTTTCATAATAAACCTTGCTGGACACACCCATTTGAGAGAGCTGAATTATGCTATGATTTGTTAGAATCCCTCTCTATGCTTCACTTAAAGTTTTTGAGCCATGGAATTGCTCAAGTAATTCGCTTATATATTTTTGAGTATGGTGGTAGTGTTATTTTGAAGAAACTTTCTCTCATGATTCACTTTGATTATTTTGGGAGTTGCTGATATTTTGAAGAAATCCTCTCTTGCTTCAAATATATAATTTTGAGAGTTGAAAATTTTGAGGAAAGTTATGCTCTCGGTCGTCACTTATATTTGATTGAGAGCTCTTTATTTGCATTAGAAATTTGCTTTAAATGAAAGTTAGTTCCAAAGTGATGAATGTCCACGAAAGATATAATAAGAAACTATCATGAAGATCATTGGTTATTAAGCTTGATTCTTTGCAATAGTTTTGCGATGAAGATAGTAATATGTGCGTTATGTTTATGAGTAATTATTCTTTAGTAAGAATATTGGTCTTATGGTTTGTGATTCCTTTTGCATGCACGTTAAGTCAATAGTTATGCTATGAAATTACGTACTACTTGTGTTGCATTATTCTATGTTAGTTGTGTTCAATGTTCACGATGTTGATTTTTGTTCCTTGGGTGGGCGCTTCTCAATCTATTGCTAACCTTCACTTGTGATAAGAGGGAATACTGCTTGTGCATCCAAATCCTAAAACCCAGAGTCATGCCAAATGAGTCCACCATACCTACCTATATGCAATATTTTAACGTTGTTCCAAATAAATTTGCAAGTGCCAACTGTAATGTTCAAAATATTTTTTCTGTTTTGTGTGCCCATACCGCTCATGAAGCGGCGAGGGGTGGCCGATATCTTCCATGGTAAATAGGTTATTCTCAAGATGATTGTTTATTCACTTATCATTGCACGAGAGTATGGCAGTAATAGGGATGTCCATTCCCAAAGAAAAAAATAATTTATGTTATCAAATTATAAATTCCTTCGGAAGTGTTGGTATGGACGGTACCCGTGGATACGGCTAGCCGTGGAATGTGAAAAGAATGGTGGAAAAAGGAATAAATTTTACTTTCAGTTGGGGAACCGCCTATAATTTGTTTATAATGGGGGATATTGGAAACTCTTAGTCGTTCTCGTTGACAGGAAAAGCATGCCACCCTGAAAAAATTTATCTCTAAGTTTTTCACTTTGAGCTCTGGCACCTCTACGAATCCTTGCTTCCCTCTGCGTAGGGCCTATTTATTTACTTTATGTAAAAAAAAATTGAATTTGAGGCTCCATCTTCTCTTCTAAAGCACCAAAAAAGGAACACCATTATCATACTTGAGCATTGGATGTAGTTAATATTTGAGTGTGTTGCATGAATGGATCAATGATAGAGCATGATGGGCTAGGGATAACGTTCTTTAGCATTGATATTTTGAAAGAATTGGTAGGTTGTTGATATGCTTGATTATTGAGATTTTCATGTCAAATAATAGACTATTGCTTTGCATCACCTATAAGTCCATATGTCCATGTTGAAAGAAAAAGTAATATGATGAACATGTGAGGCGACATTCCACATCAAAATTTCTATTTTTGTCATGTACCTACTCGAGGACGAGCAAGAATTAAGCTTGGGGATGATGATACATCTCCAATGTATCTATAATTTTTTATTGTCCCATGGTGTTATATTATCATTCTTGCATGTTTTATGATCATTTTATAGCAACTTTATATCATTTTTTGGGACTAACCTATTGACATAGTGCCTAGTGCCAGTTGTTGTTTTTTTCCTTCGCAGAAAATCCATATCAGATGAGGTCCAATGGCCACGAAACATTATGGAGATTTTTTTGTACCAAAAGGAAACTCGGGATCCAAGAATGAGCAGCTGACCAGGCCCAGAGGGCCTACTAGGCATTAGGTAAGTACAGAGGCCCTTGCCATGGCCTGGTGCCTAGTGTGCAAATATCCCAATATTTAAAAAACCCTAGAGGAGTCAACGAAAAGACATTTCAGCCACCGCAAGTTCCACAACAATGAAATCCAATCTAGATTCCGTTCCGTAGAGGAACACGAGCACAGAGGGGTTCACCATTCTCATTGGTGATCCTCCAAGGATGCGTGAGTAGTTCATATCATACGTACGAGTCCGTAGGTACTAGCTAGATGGCTTCCTCTGTCGTTTTGTTTCTCCATACAAAGATCTCTTGGAGATACATATGACGTTACTCTTTATCTTGGGGTGTGTTTGTTGGGATCCGATGAATTGTGAGTTTACGATCATCTCTATAAATATTCATGCTTGATTATTATAGCCTCGTATTCCTTCTATGATATTTTGTGACAGAAAGAGACATGACACACAAGTATCATTGTTGTCAAGGATAAAACAATGGGGTCTACCCTACATGAACAGATGCATGTTGGATAGTAGTCGATGTGTGGAGTAATAGAAGTAGATAGAGGAAGAAGTCGGTCTACTTGTCTTGGACGTGATTCCTATATACATCATAATTTTTTGCTCTTCTATCAATTGCCCAACAGAATTTGTCTACCTACCATTTTCCATTTGTTGAGAGAAGCTACTAGAGAAACTTACGACCCCCGGATCTACTTCACATCATCTATTAGCTATCTGTACTTTGCTATTTGCATTTCTACTTTTTTGTCTCTATTGTTTTCAGATCTATATTATCAAAAAAAAAATACCTTGTTGTGTTCTATTTGCTAATACTCTTATTTGCATCTATCGATCTATTCGTACTTTAACCACGAGGGATTGACAAACACTGCAAGAAATAAGCTCGTTTATGACAAAAAAATGATGACGGTTTTAATGGTCATAGATCTATGACTAAAATCTACAAAAAGGTCATGAGGTGTCTAAGAGGGTCCAAATCGTAGAAACTTTTGACCATCTCTATCAAGAAGGTCATAACCCCATTGCTCAAAATGGTCACTCGCATGTGTAGCTCTATTTGTGCCGGCATTATAGGTCCTCCATGACAAAATTAAGAAGGTCATAGGCTTAAATAGAGGTTAATAGGCAGAAAACTCAACAATTTCGCCTACATCTCTTGTATAGGTGTCGACAAGGCTACAAATGGAAAATGAATTTTATGTCCAAAGAAAATGAAAACTCCCTTTCGCAAAATTGTTTGCCATTCGAAGATGCATCCTTGTGCAAAAAAATTTCACCGATTTCCTTCCGATTCCATGTGATTTCCTTCTGAGTCGGCAGAAAACCGTTTAAACAGTAAAAATAGATTTAAAGGTCAAAATTGAATAAGTTCGTTATTTTCCGTTAAATGTGGTATTCTTGAGTGAAACATTTAATGATGTCGTTTGGGAAAATATTTTTGGTACATGTTTCACAAACCCCTTATAATTTTAGTACTTAGAAATTATTTTTAGATAGCACCTTTCTTTAACCAATGAGGACGGAGAATCCCTCACCCTCGGATAACACCACCACAGGCCATCTGAGACGTTCACGTGATACGTATCCAACGTCTCTCACCCACCTATCCTCCCTATGATAAAGACATGTAGATTGGTTTCCTAGTGACACATGAATCCGCAATACTACGAGATACGTTCGAATCAAAAAAAGGTTCCAGAGGTTGTATGCTACACGTCAATATCCTTTCCCAAAATCAATATCTGCTTGCAGTTCATATACATGTGCATGACGATTTTTTTCTTTTACGAGGAAATGTGAATAAACAAACTTGATATGCATCTGTCTATGTACATGTTAAATCTCAAACCAATCGGGACGCAGAAAACTCTTCCCACGGATCACCCCTTGTAGCCTATCTGAGCCGTCCACATCTTACCGATCTGACGTCTCTCATTCACCTCTCTTGGAATAATTGGAATGGGAAAAAAGAGAGAGCCCCCTTCTCCCCCGCAACCTCTCAGTTTCTCTCTCTCCCCTCACGTGACTCCTCTGCCGCTACCTTTGCCACTCGATTCTGGTGAGTTGAGGCGGCTCTCGCCGACGTGCATCTCTTTAGTCCCCGGGCTCTCGTCGCGCCGCTCTTTACTCCCCTCCGATTAGATGCATCTCCCACGCCCTCAAGTGCTCGCCTGCAAGACTCACACATGGCTAGGGTTTCGGCCGCCACCCCTAGCTTCATAAGGATCTGCCACATCCGGCGATGGCAAGGCCACAGGTGGCCGGATCTGGCACCGGTAAGCCCCTCCCATCTTTCTTCACGCAATATCTCCTCCCCATCTCACCTTCTCTTGTGTTCCCTTTTGGCAAGTCGGCATGGTTGTGGACGGGATGACAACGATGGCAGGAGGGGCGAACCTCCATGCGACGGGCCACCTCCATGGTGATGGAGCTCCTTCTCCATCACACCTAGCTAGACTTGCCTCGCCGCTACATGGACTCGTCTCGCCGCCCCATGGAGTGTCTGCCGCCGTTGCCGCCTGTTGGCCCTCACTAGGAAGGAGATGACAGATTGGGCCAGGCACGGCCGTGGCAGAGGAGTGCCACCGACCAGCGCGTGCGGCTCTACGTTCGCGGCACCATCCTCGGATACAAGAGGTGAGCAGCTCCCTTCGTTCTTTCCCCCTCGCGTGGGTCTCTGAATCCGTGGGTCTTTCCTATGTGGGTTTGTGTATTATCCAAGATATTAGTACTTGGACGTCTTCACTTAATGACTCTATTTCATGGTGCTAGATGCAATAGAGGAGGTGCATGAAAAACCGTTTGAAGTTAATCAAATGGTTGTCATCATTGTAATGCAGTTAGCATTATTTGTGACGAATGCATGGTGGCCTCCATGGAATTGCCTAAAATCACAAACTATAGAGTTCTAACTGAGCAGGGCACCCCTGTACACGTTTGTATTATGAGATATCATTTGTGTTTATTCAGAGTAGTCAATGCCGATGGTGTTTCAAAATCGTGGCATATTTGCAGCGATTTATTATTGTCATCCATGACGCATGAGATGCAGAACACAAGAGTCCAAGACTAGCAAGTTTGCCATTCGCTCATGCCCATCATATGTTTGTTGAAATGCTCGAGAGATAGCTGCAACAAGGATCCTTTATGTTTTGACCATTTGAACTATCCAAGATGTCATGTTTCTGAACCTTAATTTGATCCTAAATATTAATTTCAAATCTTTACCTTTTGACCATTTGAACTATCGAAGATGTCATGTTTCTGAACCTTAAGTTGATCTTGAATCTTAATTTCAAATCTTTTCCTTTTGACCATTTGAACTATCCAAGATGTCATGTTTCTGAACTTAGCTAGCCTAGTGCGTTGAAGTGGAGCTCTGACCTGACTGAAACTCTGAATATGGTTGCATGAATGCCAAACCCGATAAATCTTGTATTAGCCTAGCCTCACCATCTAACTTATCAAGATACATATTGTCGTCATGGTAACATAATTGTTCGGTGACATATAAACCTGCATGTGTACTTTGTCTATCTATATCTGAGAATGAATCCAGTTTCGAAACAAGAGTGCTTTGAAGTATTTATTCTAGCAGCTATCTGTAAGACATGAGCAAGGATCTAAGTTATTTATATATTTATTTCCTTCATGGTGCGAGCTGCAGGGTCAGCCTGAGCCTCCACGAACTTGACGTGATCGGGGTTCATCACTCTTACACGCTTGCCAATGCGGTGGCCGTCGAGCCGGTGATGGTGATCGATGTCAACTTTACCTTCTAACTGTATCTACTTTTCTCTAGTGCCAACCGTTGTTTTTAAATACCTTTCATCTTTGTAATCATTCATTTAGGCTGTAAGACTGCTACTTCTTTGTTCATATAAGCTTATCCATGCATATAATGCTCTTGTGGTCCTGTCTTTACTTACCTGATGTAATTTATGAATGTGCACAACCACCGATGCATTTTTACTATTTTAACTTATTTTTAAAAGATGATACTGTCACTTCTATTGGATTGCTCTGCTTTCTAGAGTTCAATAAGTTGCATAAGTTTATCAATAGTTGCATGAATAGGTGCTTCCCATAGGACAAAAAACAATTGAAAAGAAAACCACATAGTGAACGCCTCAGCAAACAACATCAAGATTGGTTTGCTCAGTCACGCAAAGGAGGCGCGCCCCAACCACTAGTGCTTATAGAAATGTGCCAGCAGAGGAAAATAGACAAATATTTTCTTTATTTTCCTACAGATGCTTAATTATGTGATCCATGTCCCGTTCCATGTAGAATAGTCATTTGATGGGTTATAGAAACCTATTAGGCCATCAGTATATGTTTAGTTGTTCTCTCATGTTGGCTACGAACAAAATTTAGTGAATTATAATAAAATCAATAAATAATTATGTAGTTGTAGTAGGTGAGCAATGGTGCATAGATTTGATTTCATAACTAACAATAACCTGCTAACTAATCTTAAAGTTATCTTTGAAGCTTCTGTTTCCCATATGGTAGAGTTCCTCAGTTCAGTCCACCCAAAAGAAGTTTTCCACTACACAGTAATTTTTTAGCTCTTAGTTCTGCTGATATTATTTTTATTTGAAACAATGGTTCAGTACGACCACTTCCTTCGTAATTTTATTTATCTGTCCACATTATATGGGATGGCACCTAATAGCTAACATGAGGTAAATTGTAATATATGTGGACTATATAGTGTCGTATTTCATAAAAATATTGTATGACGTTTATAACTTCGCCATTCTTCTTTAGTTTTTGGTTCAGTTAGATGTTTTTAATTAGTGATATCAGAGAAGGTTGGTTTTAGTTTTGATATTTGGCAGCAAGGGGATAAAATATTTAGGATAATAATTAATTATAAAGAACATCTAAGATAACCAGGTTTAAAGTGTGCATCATGCTTTTTCATTGCACAATATTTTTATGTTTCTCTTCTTTCCTTGTGTGCTTGAATTATTTTTTTTCTACTAAGCCAGGCATGTATTTAGTCTGTAATTTTTACCTCTTAAATTCTATGGCTATATATTTTATTCATGTTAACTCAGTATTTTTAGGGTGTTTCAACTCCGTTTGTTTACTCTGTGGCCTACAAATTTAGGTATCGTCAGCGTATTGTAATATATCTTGGTATATACTTAGGTATAAATTTTTATGTTGGTGTACTGATATATGTAGGCAAAAATGTAATCACTTAAGATTGAAGGTTAAAAAACGAAAACAAAATTGCTGGAGACGGCTCTATTAAAACTACCACCTTGCAAATTCTAATAGTGGATTCAAGTATTGTATGAATTTTCTCAAAAAGCTACTGCACGGGTTGACGACTAGTAGTTCTAATTTATTTATTACTTGTACATTTAATATTTGATTATTTCATATGCTTTCTTATGTTTGATTATTTGAATTACTAGGATGATTTGAAGCACCCAGAAAAAGTAGAGGACAAGACAGGAGGAGGGAACAAGAACCTTCATTTATCATTGATGTTTTGTGTCGAAGTATGTTGATGTGTGATTATGCATTTGTTGGGCCCTTTTGTTGTACACCTCCACTTGTAGAACTATTTTGTTGTGCACTTGTTGGGCCTTGAACCTTTATGTGTCGAGGAGTCGATGGATCATGTATTGTAATTCATGTGATGTGCTACTAAAATGAAATATATACAACTAATTTGCAATATTGTACTTGTTTTTAATGGGTCTATGCTGAAATATACATGCTTTTGGCAAAATAATGCATCAACCTAAACAATTTTGACATTTTTAATAATAAAATAGTATTGGTGGAGGCCCATGTACACTATACTATCGAATTGGGCTGTGAAATTTATGATGATTAAATTTGGTCACTAGCAATGCCATGTCAGCACAACCACGTCACATCCTACGTGGCTCACACAAATGGGTAATGACCAAAACAAAATTTTGGTGAATAGAGATCTACGACCAAAATTTTAGAAAGGTCATGTTTGTTCATTCTTGACGGCCAATTGTTGACCTTGTAAATTGACCAATATAGGAAGTCATAATTGACCTTATTTCTTGTAGCGAAACCCTCCATGCATTGGATTGCGAGGATTTGCTATTTGTGTGCAGGTGTTGCTTACATAGTCTTGTGGATCTTCCTACTGGATTGATACCTTGGTTTCTTAACTGATGGAAATACTTGCCGTCACTGTGCTACATCACCCTTTAAGCTTGGAGAGAAACCAACACATCAGCAAGACTAAGAAACGACCATGATACCTTGTATGGTATGGGACTTTGATGATTAACGTGGTTAGTACTAGGTGAGAATCCGGATTACTAGTCATGGGAGTAACGTGGTCACTCTCTGTACGGGGTCATGCTAGAAAGAGCGACCATGGGCTATTTCCATAGACACCGGGCACACCATTGCGTTACCTTGGGGATGATACTTGTGATGTACATCACGGGGATGGCACCAACGTGTGTACTCTTGTTTAGTATCATCATGGAAAGGTACTGTTCACGTAATTTCCTTTGGTATGGAAAATACCATGAGTCATGGATTGACATGGAAGTTTCTCGAGTCATATGAGTAAAGTGTGCAACGTTTGCAGAGTGAAAAACTATTCAAGGATAGTTGGATGACCTCTCTTGGGCTATGTCCATAAGATTTCACAACTTGGTGTGGGTGTGTGAGAAAAATAATGGTGCGATACTTGATGTAAGTCAGATTACTTGGTATGATGAGTGAATATGGGATGTTCAAACCCCGTTTATATTGATATCTGGAAGTTCTTCATATGGATATTGGTTACCTCATGATGGATGCATTCATAAGATATTGATCATGTTGTTGCACTTAAAAAGTAGCTTTCTGCAACTTACCTGTTAGTGTTATATCATGCATTGTTGTTACCTCGTTCCAAACATGGGTTGCTTGTGAGTACATTCGAATTACTCATTAGATTGCCACTGGTTATTTAATGGCCAGGCATGGAAGACAGGAATATGATGAAGAGTTCATTGGAGACAAACATGTGAAGTAGGATGCTTCACACTCAGAATGTGTGTAGGTTTAAGGCAGATGGCACAGGTTCACGCTTTGTTCAACATTTCCGCTGCTAGTTAAGTTTGGTGTGTTGGCCTTCGAGGCCCTATCTATGTAAGACTTGATCTCGATGGTCTTTATTTGTATCAAACGTTATGTGTGGATGTAAGAATCTTATTATTCATCTTCTCTATGTTTAGTGACCATTGATCTCTGGGATCCCTATACACGTGCATTCACTGATAACGACTTATGAGTAGGGGTCCCCACAATATTACTTCTCAAAACAAACATTCAATTCCCTACTCAGATTTTTAAAAATTCATCCCTAGTCTCGGGGGATACTACATACATGGTTTTACATGAAGGGAGCGTGCAAACAACCACCAAGTCTATTTCATGAAATAACTTGAGGCTTTGGGGATAGTATCACTATGCTCTTAAAAGCATGCTTGGCTAAATTATTCCTCCCTTTTTAATTGAATTAAATATTTGGACAAGTTTTCTCCAACTTAGTCCATTAAGGGCTTGGCTAAATATAAGTTCACAAACCTCAAAGCCTTTGAGCATGCGTTCGAAGGCCTCCTTCTTTCCAGTTTGTGCAGACCAGATATAGTGGACTGCCATGCTTCGAAGGGCATGGTGTTTAGGGAGTGTCTTGGTTTTGTCAAGGCAGATGTCCCCGTGAGAGAACTTAGGTGTGAGGCCATCGAAAATATGTGGCGGTTTGAGAGGGTTCGTCGGAATTGAGTGACGCGAGTTTACCCAGGTTTGGCCACTCCGATGGACGTAAAAGCCTACATCCTGCTTGTGTTTCATTGATGAAGATCTCGATTACAAGGGTGTGGAATCACTACCTCTCAGTTCAGGGGTGTCTAATTTGTCTATACCTAATGACTTGTCTCGTCACTGTCTAACCTGTCCCTCTTGGGGTACCCCGCCCCTTCTTATATAGGTTGAAGGGGTAGGCTTACATAAAGTCCTAATAGGACTTGGATTAGCTTCTCTAGGAAGGAAATCCTCCTCTTCTTGGGCCTTCTCTGTGTACCGCCCTCTAGCCTCTCCATGAGCCGCCTTACGCCGGCTTACACACTGGTCCTTGGGCCTCATCGTCCACATTGATCCGGCGAGCGGGGTGACCGAAGAGACGCCAACTGACGGTGTCGTGGTTTTTTTCACGATAGATGTCCTTGTGAAAGGACTTAGTGTTGAGGCCATCACAGCTATGTGCCGACTCAAAGGGATTGATCGAGAAACGGGAGGCATGTTTTCCCAGGTTCGGCACCTCAGATTGAGGTAAAAGCCTACGTCCTAGTTTGTGTATATTGATGTGGGAATCGATTACAAGGTTGCAGATCTTCTTGACCTAGCTCTCGAATGATGTTAACTTAACCCTATCTGCCCTAGATAGTCGCCTTTATATACAGGTCAAGGCTCTAGGTCTTACAAGAGTCCAACTCTTATTACCATTTGAAATCCGGTTTATCTTTAACTCGCCTTGTCTCCCACGCAAGGAAACTCCTGATGTCTCTTTCCTTACATGGACTGCAAGTCGCCTTTGTTGAGTTTTGGGCCAACCGTTTCATCTCGCGCCTTCCGCTTCTTTAATAACAGCCCATCTTGACCATAGCGATAGAGCCGCCATTATCCTGACCCGGCCCATAGGGCGGGTCTTACAACGGGATAATATCCCCAACATTAGGCCCCATATTGGCTTGAATTTATTCACGTCAATAGATCTCTTCCTAACTCTTGGCGTCTCACTTAAATTGCCATCTTACTTCCAACAGAAACATTACCGGCTTATGAACTTTCTTCAAGTTTCCACCACGTGGAATGATGATGTCACTTACTCCGAAATTCCAGGAATCTTTATCACGTCACCAAGCGGCTCCTCTCGATCTTATCCGTACAGCCCAAAAATCGAGGCACCATCAACTTTGAATTTGCAACGCCTCCTTGTTTCTCGCGCGTGCTGTTTTCATTTCCCCCCTTCGGTCCTTAAATACCGACGGGGAATCTATTCACTTTTTACCCAAGCTCATCTTCTTCCTCCTCGAGTTGCTTGACCCTTGACGCGCCGCCGCTTCATCTTCTCCGGCGATCCCCTCCGAGGCACGGATTCCTTCTTCGCTCACCATTGCGCCCAGCTTCGGTCTTTTTCTTCCGCCAGTCGACGCCGTGAGGTACGCCTTCATCTCCTTGTATAGATTTACTTAAATCGCGTGCCGTAGATTGCCAGAGCTCCTCTAAGGTTTGTCGTACCTCCATTAGTTGTGCTAGTTGATGTACTCCTTCAAATGCAGAGAAACTCATTTGACAAGTAGTGGAAACGGATGCGGGATGAATCTAGCAAAAACTTTACTAATATCTCTGCATGTAAATCCGTCAACCATTAGCTGTTGTCGCCGCCGTTCTTCGTTGTTTTTATTTCTCCCATTTACTTTTCTTTTCTGCACTTCTTGTAGATCCAAACTATTCTGTAGTTTTGATATAAAAATGTTCTTCCAACACATAGCAAAATTCAATCGTTCGTGGTTCTTCTCGACCTTGCGGCAACTTACTATGATGTGAGTTTAGTCTTTGTCATGACCCCCCATTATCATGCACCTTCCCATTCTTAGGCGGCTTAAAACATTGCAATGTCCCTCTTGCCAGTCATTTTAGAGTAACCTGTCATTCATATCTATGCAGCTGACCTCCTTCTGGCTTAGGACATTATGTCAAAACCATCGAATTGTGACTGGTTACCCTCTGATATTGATGAAGCAGCCTTACAACGTTTTGTGTCAATGGGAATCTTGCTTCCAAAAGGGGTGATTGAATGGAGGGCTCCTGCCAATGAAGCTCGACCTCAACCCGCCGAAGGGGAAGCAGTAGCCTTTGTAGACCACATAGAACAAGGCTTGTCACCCACTGGCTCAAAGTTCTTTCGAGACACCCTCAACTTTTTCCGTCTCCACCCTGGTTTATTGTGCCAATTCAACTAGTAACGTGTGCCAATTCCAGGTTTATTGTGAAGCATATTTGGAAATAGAACCCACCATTTCTATGTTTAGAGAATTTTTCTATTTGAATCACCAAACAAAATGTGTTGATGGTCCTAGCTTGGAGCTTGGCGGAGTTACCATCCAAAGGCGTCATGAAACTGGCTTCCCTGCTGCCGCCTTGCCCAGCCATCCTAAAGGTTGGGGAAAAACCTGGTTCTACTGCACGAACACCGCTCCAGATAAAGAGAATCCCCTACCATGTTACAGAGAAGATCGCCTTCCAATGGACTTTCAACTCCTTGAACCTCTGACGTCAGACGAAAAAGCCACCCACAAATCTATTTGGCCCTGGCTGAGGGCTCTAAACGCCAATGGTTGACCGGCGTCGACTTGATCCGATGTTGGAGTGAATGGCGGATCATGCCTTTGAGCCACCGCGAGGGTCTGATGTGTCAGTATGATGGTAATTTGAACAATGTTCAGCGTTTCACGAATATCATGCTTGACACTGAAGAAATCAACAGTCTTGTGAAAAAGCTATTTCGTGAGACCAAAGAGGCTTGTTCCAAAATTAGTCTAAAGCCGTTCTGTCGTGCCAACCCTGCTCGTGAGGTAGATAATTTTACCTCTCATCCCTTTGATTTGATGCCTTCTTATGTTCCTTGTTAGAACTAACTTGCCTTTTTTTAAAGAAAAATGCACCCTTCTGGAAGTGTAAGGTCCTCAAGCCGTCGGAAAAAAGAGTGAAGACCCTTGCCAAGAAGAAGAAAAGAAAACCCGGCACACTCGATTCATCCGTCGTGGGGGAGTCAGCACATGCTGAAGACGTGTAAGAGGTAAATACCTGGACCATCTCGTTAAGGCATCATAGACATGTTCTAACCATGTAATTTAACTTCCAGGGAGAAGACGGGGAAAGTGATGCTGAAGAGGCTGAGGTAATTTCCATTTCTTGTGATTCAAGTATTTCCTTGGAAAGACCTCAAAGCCGGGTTTGTAGGAAAGTCCCTATGAGTCACCTAGATGCTCACTTGGATACTAACTTCCGTTTGAAAAAGGCCTTATATACTAAAAAACGCCACACACGTAGCTCTTCGGGTGATCTTATGGTGGGTTTACCTGAAAAAACATCCGGCTGCAAAGGTCGAACTTAGGCAGTTTCTTATTTCCTATCAAGTTTTATTGACAATCTTTTCCTACATTCATCAAACCTTGTAACTATAACAGGTGTCACCTCCTTCATCTGGGAACTTAGCATCTTACAAACTACCCCCTGTTGTCCGTCTCCCAGGGTATGACATCAATTGTTGTATGCATTTTTCCTTATGATGTTCAATTTAAGTATGTCTTGACCTTTGATCTTTGTAGAGCTCAAGCTAAGAAACGGAAAATGGGCGGGTCAAGTCTAAACATTGACAAGCCTGGAATGGATGAAACACATATTCCTGTCCCTAATATTCCGGCTCAAGATATTGGGGCTTATGTTGATCCTCCTGAAGGCCCCACCATAGATAATATCGCTGATGCCCGAGCTACTCCATCCAGAACGGATAGTAAGTTGGTGGAGCTGAGTCACAAAGAGAAGCTCAAGCCGCCATGTCCCATGAAGTCAACCAAAGGCGCTTTACCCGAAGATAATGGTGTCATTATCACTAGGACGGGTCATACAACCCGTGTTCGCAATGTGTTGGCAAAGCACACTGTCGTGGACGTCTCTACCAAGATGACCTTCCCAACATAAAGAAGTTAAACTTCAAAGATCTTCACGCGAGATACTTGAACCGCCTTGCGTCGAGCCGAGATTTCAAAGCCGGTTTAGTATATATGATGAAGAGAAGATACGAGGTATTAACGGAACAAACTGTCTTATATATTCTCCTTTAGCCCCCAAGGGACGAGTCATCATCTTGAAGATGACCGAGATCTTGTACAATAATCTTTAAAAGCTTCTACCTGTAGCCCCCAAAAGCCGGGTCATCTTCTTGAAGATGTGCCGGGTCTTGTTTAATAACCTGTATAAAACATCAACCTATAGCCACCAAGGGCCGGATCATCTTCTTGAAGATGAGTCGGGTCTTGTTTAATACCCTGTAGCCCCCAAGGGCCGGGTCATCTTCTTGAAGATGAGCCGGGTCTTGGTCAATAGAAATGAAAAACTTATCTTTTCTGATAGAAAAACAAGTACATTAGCCCCCATGTGTCGAGTGGATTGCTTGCAATATGCTTGAGACTTGTCCGTCCACCTTTCAACGCAACCCGTATAATATTAACGTCACTTATCTTTCCGGTCTGATTTTGTATGACACGATTATGCAAACTGACGCATCCTTAAGAGAGATGCAAAAAATGCTAGGATGCCAACAAGATGCCAGGGCCATACTAGAAGAAAAACTTCGGGCCACAACGGCACAGCTTGGACAGGTCAGAACTGAATATCTGAAGTATAAGGAGTCAACCACGACGGAACAAGCTGCCCTTGAGAAATGAGCAAAAAAAGCTGAGGGTCAACTTCCAGAAGCTGCAACAGAATTGTCTAGCCTGCGTCAACATATCTCCAAGATGACCAACGCTATTTTTCGTAGTTCCTTCATAAAACCAATAATCACTCTGACAAAGGACACGAGGTGCTCGGCGTCTTATATATGCCTTGTTCCTTTATAGGCCCTTGATCTGCCAACCTTCAAGATGATTCAGTATTGAAGCTGAAGGCCATATATATTCTAACGGAGCAACTGTATGTTGGCGGCTTGTTGACTGTTGATGCTGTTTGGGGAGATAAAGACCCAGTAAAATACATCAAAGACATGCTGAGGTGACTCTCAACTATCCCTCAGCAAATAGCTTAAATGAGGAAATCATCCGCGTGCAAGGGAGTGATGGCCGCCATGAGCCGGGCGCTAGCTTATGCTCCAGAACTCAAGCTGGATGAAATAGATTGCGGCTTCCCGGAATATAAGGAGGACGGTTCAGAATTCACACAAGAAGACTGCCCGAAATGCGTAAAGGACATTCGCCCTGCAGCAAGCCGCCTTGCTGAAAGCCTGGATCTTCTGAAATATCCAGTAGCTTATGATGATGAAGGGAGATGTATGGTGATTCCTAGCTTCGCGCCTTTGGACTTAGCACCTCAACGCCCTAAGCCTCTTTTTGCCCTGATGCTGACCCGTCAACCACCTTAACGGACGAAGCTGAATTTCACACCTTAATCAATTGCACGTGGGATGTGGACAACTTCCAGATCCAAGACCCCGAAACCTCAGCACAGGATGAGCCGGTGGCAGCTTAGAAGTGGCGACTCCTTGAAGCTTCAGACCGTAGAAGAGATTGAACCCGGCGAAATCTTATCACCGGGTTGTGACATAGAAAATCTCTGGCCTTAAAGAGCCATGTAATCGTTGTTTCGGAACATGCCCAACAATTGCTTTTGTCTTATGCATAGTATGTCTAACTTTTCATGACATTACCATTGTAATAGAAGACGCCTTGATTGGGCGAGTTGAAGAAGTGTTATACTCCCGCTTTGACCACCACCTCGGTGGATCAGTTTAGTCTTTGTTGTTGAATCTTCTACTTCAAAACATAGTCACCATCTGAGGTGTAAAATGAGTCGGCTGTGTGAGTCACGGCGGGTAGATGGGCTTGCAAGGCTCTAATCATACCCAAAGAGGTTTTTGCAAAAAACTTTTATGTGTTTAGACCGGCTAATCAGGCTCAAGTCAAGCTTCAGTGAAGCAAGTTTAGTGAACCCATGGTTTGTCTATTTTCCATATGCTGATCTCGCAAGTACCTCAATGTTTTAACCTTGGGAGTTCAGGGCCCAATACTTGGATTGACTCGCCAAGAGTACATGGGTCTTATGGGCGAGTCGCTTCAAACATACAGTCCAATATAACCATTCAGTAATGCGTTAATTTTTCACTGGCCAAGAGGGTATTAAGGCGGGACTCAATGAGTCAGAAGCCCCCAAATGACCTATGATCAAGGAAAAACTGGCATAGGATAGCAGAGGATAATGCTATTATTGCTAAATGACTTGGGAACTAGTAGCCCCCAAGTAAGCCGGTTTTTATCGTTCATGATCATACATAGGCGCCTATGTTTGAACCGTGCATCATGGGAGTTGATCCTCTTTCGCTTTACTAGTACCTATCTTTGAGTGGTTGCATCAAGGGACTTACTCTCTTTGATACCAGTAGCGTCCATGTTTGAATAGCCTCCCCAATGGTGGCTTATCCTCTTGGGCGACTTAATTTTAATCAATAAAGACTGATGCTCACATTTGGGCTGAAGCGGCAAAGACCCTGAATTTCATGGGCGCCGACTTTATTGATATAATGTAAAGAGTACACAAGGATTGAAATATGTACATAGATAAGGAGCCAATGTCTCTAAGTATAGTAAGGTCGTAGATGAGCGATTTTCCAGGGGCGGGTTGTCTCTTCCTCCATGGTTGGTTTGTGGGAGTGTAGATCAATTAGGTAGTACGAGCCGTTGCGGAAGTTCCTGCTAACGATAAAAGGCCCCTCCCAAGGGGGGAAAGCTTGTGCATACCCGTATGATCTTGAATCAACCAAAGCACCAAGATGCCCTCCTGGAAGACTCAGATTTTAACACATCGACTATGGTAACGACGCAAGTCTTGCTGGTAAATCGCCGATCGTGCAGCAGCCAAATCACGCTTCTCTTCCAGGGTGTCCAAGGAATCCTGATGCGCCTGCTTATTATCATCTTGAACATATGTGGCGACTCTGGGAGAATCATGCTTCATATCGCTTGGAAGATCCGCCTCTGCCCCATAGACAGGGAAACAAGGAGTGTACTCAGTTGACCTATTAGGCGTCGTCCTGATACTCCATAACACACAAGGGAGCTCTTCAACCCAACAAACTGGAGTGTGCTGCAAAGGAACCATGAGTCGGGGCTTGATCCCACGCAATATCTCCTGGTTAGTCCGCTCAGCCCGACCGTTAGATTGTGGATGAGCTACTGCAGACACATCAAGCCGAGTGTGCTCTCGGTGACAAAAATCTTTCATTACCCCCTTATATAAATTAGTACCATTGTCGGTGATGATGCTATGAGGATAGCCAAAACGAAAGATACGCTTCTTGAGGAACTTGACTGCCGTCTCTGCTCAATAGTTACTAACTAGTTCCGCTTCTATCCACTTGGTAAATTTGTTAACCGCGAGCCATAGATGTGTCTTCTTGTCCAAAGATCTTTTTAAAGGGCCAACCATGTGAAGACCCCAAACTTCAAAAGGCCACGTAATGGGGATCATGCGCAACTCCTCAGCCAGCACGTGTGCCTGACGTCCGAACTTCTGACATCCATCGCATCGACGTACTATGTCTTCAGCATCGGCATGAGCAGTCAACCAGTAAAAACCACGACGAAAAGCCTTTGACACCAGAGATCATGACCCAGCATGATGTCCACAGTCGCCCGCATGTATCTCATTGAGAATCTCTCTCCCCTCTTTGGTTGACACACAATGCTGGAAAATCCCACAAGTGCTTTGTTTGTGCAAGTCACCTTTATGTATAACCATGGATTTGCATCGTCACATGATCCGTCTGGCGAAAAATTCATCAGATGGAACTCGCCTCGAGCCATATAAGCCATGTAAGGTATCGTCCAATCAGGAGTTGCTCTGAGGGCCGCCAGCAATTGTGACTCCGGGTCAGGAATTTCTATGTATTTTTTCGAAGGTAATTTCATGGAAGGGTTATGCAAAACATCCAGAACACATTAGGAGGGACACGCTTACGTTGTGTCCCATGCCGAGACAGAGCATCAGCCCCCTCATTCTGTCGATGATCAATATGATCAACCTGATAGCCATGGAAATAACCCGCCACCTCGGTGACCGCTCGCTTGTAAGCCACCATCAATGGATCCTTGGAATCCAATGTACCTGACACTTGCTAAGCCACTAAATCTGAGTCGCCCAAGCATCTGACTCGACCCAAATTCATGTCCTTAGCTATTCTGAGCCCGTGCAATAAAGCTTCATACTCATCTGCATTGTTCGTGCAAGGGAACATAAGCTGCAGAACATAGCAAAACGTGTCCCCTCTTGGAGATGTCAATACCACTCCGGCGCCTGAACCTTCCAATTGCCTAGAGCTGTCGAAATGACTCGTCCAGTAGGTGTTGTTTGGACTGTCTTCTGGCACTTGCAGCTCGGTCCAATCATTGATAAAATCCACCAACACCTGAGACTTAATAGCTGTACGCGGTGCATACTTCACATGATGGGGACCAAGCTCTATCGCCCATTTAGCAATCCGCCCCATAGCCTATCGATTATGTATAATGTCCCTTATAGGTGCAGAACTGACTACGGTGATGGGGTGCTCCAAAAAGTAGTGCTTCAACTTCTGGATCGCCATAAAGATCCCAAAGACCAGCTTTTGCCAATGTGGATACCGATGCTTGGACAAGGTTAACACCTCGCTAACGAAATACACTAGCCGTTGGACTGGGTATTCCTTGCATTGTTCCTTGCGCTAAACAACCACTACCAAGCTCATTGCTTTAGAATTAGCAGGAGTGTACAAGAGCATCGGCTCCTTGTCAGCTAGGGCTGCCAGCACGGGCGGCTCAGCAAGTTGTTTTTTGAGGGCCTCAAACACTTCATTGGCTACATCAGTCCAAACGAAGTGCTCTATCTTTTTGAGTAGTTGATAGAGTGGGATGGCCTTCTCACCCAAGCGACTTATAAAATGACTAAGTGTCGTGATAAGACCTGACATACACTGGACCTGGTTGATGTTGGTCGGCTTCCCAAGTGAGGTTATCACATTCATCTTGTCCGAGTTAGCCTCTATGCCACGATCGGATACTAAAAACCCAAGTAACTTTCCAGCAGGGACCCCAAATACGCACTTCATGGGGTTAAGGTTCATCTCATAGACACAAAGGTTGTCAAACGTCTCCTTGAGATTACCCAGAAGTGTCTCCTTCTTTTCCGATTTTACCACAATGTCATCAACATAAGCATGCACGTTGCGCCCAATCTGACCTTTAAGAGAATTCTGGATGCAACGCTGATAAGTTGCCCCTGTCCTCTTGATCCCAAAGGGCATTGAGACATAACAAAAGGCACCAAAGGGGGTCATAAAAGTCGTCTTCTCCTGATCCTCCTTGGCCATCTTGATCTGATGGTAACCTGAATACGCATCCAGAAAGCATAGCCGCTTGCAACCCGCCGTAGAGTCGACGATTTGTACAACACGGGGCAGCGCAAAGGGATCCTTAGGACAAGCTTTGTTAAGATCCGTATACTCGATGCACATACAGAAAGTGTCGTTCTTCTTAAGAACCAGGACTGGGTTAGCCAACCATTCATGTTGAAAAACTTCGACAATGAAACCAGTAGCTAAGAGTCGGGCGACTTCCTCTCCAATTGCCTTGTGCCTTTCCTCGTTAAAACAACAAAGGTATTGGCAAACGGGCTTCATCTTGGGATCTACATTGAGATGGTGCTCAGCGAATTCAGGCGGTACTCCTGGCATGTCAGAAAGTTTCCATGCGAAGATGTCCCGGTTCTCACGGATGAACTCCATGAGTGTGCTTTCATATTTGGGATCCAAGGCAGTCCCAATAGCGAACTCCTTTGAAGAGTCGCCACGGACAAAATCCACCTGGTTGGTATCATCTACTGATTTGAACTTAAGGGGCGACTCAGAGTCGACCGTGGGTTCCTTCAATGTGCTCGTATCAGCTCGATCCATATTGGCTGAGTGGAACTTCAGCTCTTGAGTAGCACACTAATAACCCACAAGTATAGGGGATCGCAACAATTTTCGAGGGTGGAGTATTCAACCCAAAGTTATTGATTCGACCCAAGGGGATGCCAAAGAATATTCTCAAGTATTAGCAGTTGAGTTGTCAGTTCAATCACACCTGAAAGATTTAGTATCTATAGCAAAGTATCAGTAGCAGAGTAGTGTGATAGCAAAAGTAGCAACAGTAACCAGTCGCAACAAAGTGACAGCAGTAGCAACAGAGTAACAGTAGCGGCAGTGACAGGAGTAGCAGCAATGTAGGTGACTACAACTTGCAAGATAGGATCAAGAACACACATATATTGGCGACAACATAATAGGTTCAGATCTGAAATCATGGCACTCGGGCCCTAGTGACAAGCATTAAGCAAGGCAAAGTAGTAGCAACATCAATCTCAGAATATAGTGGATACTAGGGATCAATCCCCGTCAAAACTAACTCGATTACATGATAGATCTCATCCAACCCATCACCGTCCAGCAAGCCTACGATGAGATTACTCACGAACGATGAAGAGCATCATAGAATTGCCGATGAAGGAAGGTTGGTGATGACGATGGCGATGATCTCCCCTCTCCGGAACCTAGAACGGACTCCAGATCGGCCCTCCAAAGGAAGAACAGGAGGTGGTGGTGCCTCCGTATCATAAAACACGCTGAACTCTTCTCCATGATTTTTTTCTGGACGAAAGGGACTAAATAGAACTGAGATTGGAGGCGGTGGAGCAACGTGGGCCCCACAAGCCTACCAGGCGCGGCCAGGGGGGCCCGTGCCTGGTGGGCTTGTGGGCTACATGCTCCACTTCCTCCGTTGATTCTTGCGCCAGTATTATTTATATATTCCACAAAAATTCTCCGTAAATTTTTAGGTCATTCCGTGAAATTTATTTCTGCGCAAAAACAACACCATGGCAATTCTGCTGAAAACAACGTTAGTCCGAGTTAGTTCCATGGCCATTGTGCTGCAAATTAGAGTCCAAAACAAGGGCAAAAGAGTTTGGAAAAGTAGATACGATGGAGACGTATCAACTCCCCCAAGCTTAAAACCATGCTAGTCCTCAAGCAATTCATTAGACAAACTGAAAGAGACAAAAGAAAACTTTCATGAACTCTGTTTGATCTTGTTGTTGCAACTATGTCTAACTCATATCCAGAATTTCAGCAAGATCACAAGAAAACCACATAAGCAAATGACATCTAGGTCTCACTGTAAACTCATATCAATGGCATAATCAACTAGCGAGCAATAATGATAAGTTTCAAATGTCAACACTTCAATCAAAACAATCATGAAGCAGTACGAACAGATGGTATCTCTCTAGCTCTTTTTTTGACCTCAAAACATAAATGCAGAGCACCATCAAAGACCAAGGGCTGACTAACCATTGTAATTCATGGCAAAGAAGATCCAGTCACAGTCATACTCAATCACAGTTGAAAGCAAAGCATAAAAATGACAGAGGTTATCTCTAATTGGTGCTTTTATAAGAAGAGGATGAGTCAACAGGAACATAAATATATAGGCCCTTCGCAGAGGGAAGCATTGATTTGCAGAGGTGCTAGAGCTCAAGCTTTGAAAACAAAGATAATAATTTTGGGTGGCATGCTTTCATTGTCAACGCAATGACCAAGAGTTCTCACCATTTTCCACGCTACACATGCTATAGGCGGTTCCCAAACAGAAAAGTAAAGTTTTGACTCCCCCAACACCAATCAATCACACTCCACGACTAGCCAAATACTCGGGTGCCGTCCATACCAACATCAATCCAGGGGGAGTTTTGCTTGCAATTATCTTTTCGATTTGAGCATGGAACTGGGCATTCCAATTACCGGCCCCTTTCTCGTGAATGATAGTGAATAAACACATGTCGAGTATAACACGCCTAGCATGGAAGAGACTGGTCGCCCCTTGTCACCACATGAGTGGTTCGGGCATGCAAAACAGATTATTTCTTGAAGATTTAGAGAGTGGAACATGCAAATTTACTTGGAACGGCGGGTAGATACCGCAAATAGGTAGGTATGGTGGACTCATATGGAACAACTTTGGGTTTATGGAAGTGGATGCACAAGCAGTATTCCCGCTTAGTACAAGTGAAGGCTAGCAAAAGACTAGGAAGGGACCAACTAGAGAGCGACAAAAGTCATCAATATGCATTGAGATTAACCAACATTGAGTGCAAGCATGAGTAGGACATAAATCACCATGAACATGAATATCATAGAGGCTATGTTGATTTTGTTTCAACTACAAGCGTGAACACGTGCCAAGTCAAGCCACGTGAATCATTCAAAGGAGGATACCATCCTATCATACTAAGTCATAGTCATCTCAAAATTCATGTTGGCATCCAAGGCAAACCATTATAAGCTCCTAGCTAATTAAGCATGGCATCAGAAACTATAATCTCTAAGTTGTCATTGCAAACATGTTTCTCTCACGACAAAGCTAAATCAGGAACGATGAGCTAGTCATATTTACAAAAACAAAATAGATCGAGTTCATACCAGCTTTTCCAGGCTCAATCACTTCATCATATATCGTCATTATTCCCTTTCACTTGCAGGACCGAACGAGGTGAACAATAATAAGAGTGCTCGTGCATTGGACTAAGCTGGAATCTGCAAGCAAGCACAAAGGAGAAGATAAAGTAATATGGATGTTTGACAGAAAAATAGATATGCATGCGAGAGCCACTAAGCATTGTAACCATGGTCTTCTACCTTGACACAAAGAAAAAGAAAACTATTTACACGGGAAAGCTCCCAACAAGCCAAAGAAGAAAAAAAAAAGAAAATCTTTTTGGGTTTTTCGAACTGGACAAACACACGAGAAGAAAACGAGAAAAAGAAAATAAACTAGCATGGATGATACAGTGGCAAAGTGTGAACACCGACTAACAAACTGAAAGTGTGCAAAAGAATATAAAGTCGGTGAGAAACATGTACTCCCCCAAGTTTAGGCTTTTGGCCTAAGTTGGTCTACTCCCAAGGTGGGAAGTAACCAGCTCTGGGGTACTCCGGAGTGTACTGAGGGTGCCATTGTTGTGTGAGCTCCTCTGGCTCCCACTGATAAACTGGCGTCTGGTACTCGACTGGTGGCTCGGCCATGGGCACCTGTGGTTGGGCTATGCCCCAATATATGTAGATGTCCGAGGGCATATTAATGTACTTGCCTGTATGAAGATTGAACAACGAAGGAGCAGGCAAAGTAATAGTCTCACGAGTACCCTGACTAAATACCAGGTTATAAATCATCCTTCTATTTATATCTCTATCAAGAAAGTCATGGCGAACCATGCTATCATAATCTAGATATCTCTCAGGAAGAAGAATCTCTTCTTCCTCGTCCAGCCTAATGGGTATCTCAAAATGTCTAGCAAGACGAGTAGCATAGATACCTCCATAGACAACACCTTTAGAACGGTTCGTGTTCAACCGTTGAGCTACTATAGCGCCCAAGCTATAAGTTTTATCGTTATAAAGGGCTTCGCTCAAGACCGCAAGATCTGGAGAGCTAAGGGACCCAGCTGTCCCACGGCCAATCAAACATTTTCCCACGAATAATGAGAAGTACCGAAGCACGGGAAGCTAGCAGCTCTACCGAAAGACACTCCTCTCTCCTCTCCTACAACAATAAGATCTATGAAAGCCTCCAAGTCCCGTGGACGAGGTTCATGAATATTCCCGACAAAAGGCAATTTGCAAACATTGCAAAAATCCTGAAGTGACATGCGCTCGAGGATATCATACAACTTGAAATCAACCATAGGAGGATTCTTCCTTGGATAGGAGTTAAAGCTTTGCACGAAAATATTAGTAAGGAGGAGGTATTGCGGACACTTATCTTCAACGAAGGCGGTAAGGCCTGCGTTCTCCACCAAGTAATAAAAGTCCTCATAAAGTTCGGTGGCGTGTAAGAACACATCGCTTGGCCACTCGGACGCTCGAACTTCTGCAACTCGAGGGACCAGATACTTGGGTTTCTTCTTCTCACTTCCATCATCCTTGGGGTCACGGCTTGAAGAGCCTCTCAAGAACCTCCTCATCTTTTCCCTTTTCTATCTCTGAAAATTTCTGAAATTTTAGTGACTCTAAGGAAAAGTGAATAAGGCCCAACGAAACTCGTAGAAACTACTCCCACAAGTTCCTAGAGGCCATATGATGCATCAAAACTACTTGGGACCAACTAAAATTAGCAATGCAAAGCTCAAGAATTGGGTCACCAAGGCAGCAAAAATACGCGACATATAAGGCACCAGAGCAAAAACTAATTGGACCAATGGAGGAGTCACTTACCAAGGAGCAATTTCCCCAAAACAGTTTGGTGAATGGTGCTTTGCACAAGGAGATCGAATATCCCAGCAAGAAGAGCAGGAACACGGGTTTGAGCTGCAAAACAATTTTTTCTGGAGGTAGGTGAAACAGATGGCAGCTAGAATGAGTGCAGATGGTGGACGTGGGCCCCACAAGACTGAGTGGCGTGGCCAGGGGGTGCTCGCGCCTCCAGGGCTTGTGGGCCACTGATGGAGCCCCCGGACTAGCTCTCAGTCTCAGTTTTTTTCAAAAATTCCAGAAAAAATCATACTTGATTTTCAGGATGTTCGGATAACTTTTATTTTCGAGGTACTTTTCTACGGGACGCTAAAAGCAAAAAACAGGGAAAACTAAACTAAATCTATCATTTTTCTTCTAAGCAACCGAAGGTGAAAGCTTGGAACAGAGGTTTGTGACTCCTCGATTCATCCATCTCATGGTCATCGAAAGAAATCCGTCAATGAGGTTCATCAAGTCTCCTTGACAAACTTTTCTGAATCGCAAAAGGAAATGGAGAATTTTTCGAATAGTCACTAGGTTATCTCAATGGGGATGTGTATATCCCCAACAAGCAAATCATACTTCATCTTGACAGGAGGTATAGAGCATTCAATGCTCCCAATAAGAATCGATGAAGTATTTTTGATAGAATTGATGCAATGTACTCGATATTGTTTCTTCGGAAAGTGCACCGTATGCTCATTACCGTTGACATGGAAAGTGACATTGCCTTTGTTGCAATCTATAACAGCCCCTGCAGTGTTTAGAAAGGGTCTTCCAAGGATGACCGCCATGGCATCATCCTCGGGAATATCCAGAATAACAAAGTCTGTTAAGATAGTGACGTTAGCAACCACAACAGGCACATCCTCGCAGATGCCGATAGGGAAAGTAGTTGATTTTTCGGCCATTTGCAGAGAGATCTCAGTGCGTGTCAACTTATCCAATTCAAGTCTACGATAAAGAGAGAGAGGCATAACACTAACACCGGCTCCAAGGTCGCATAAAGCAGTTCTAACGTAGTTGCCTTTAATGGAGCAAGGTATAGTGGGCACTCCGGGATCACCTAGTTTCTTAGGAGTTCCACCCTTGAAGGTATAATTAGAAATCATGGTGGAAATCTCAACCTCAGGTATCATCCTCTTATTAGTCACAATATCCTTCATGTACTTAGCATACAAAGACATTTTGACCATATCTGTCAAACGCATTTGCAGAAAGACAGGTTTAATCATTTCAACAAAGCGCTCAAAATCCTCATCATCCTTTTTCTTCGATGGTTTGGGAGGAAAGGGCATGGGTTTCTGAACCCATGGTTCCCTTTCTTTACCATGCTTCCTAGCAGCAAAGTCATTCTTATTGTATCTTCTATTCTTAGGCCATGGGTTATCAAGATCAACATGTTCAATCTCCACATCCTTATCGTTGCTAGGTTGATCATCTTCATGAGCATCACTACTGATATTATCATTAGGCTCATGTTCATCACCAGATTGTGTTTCAGCATCAGAGACAGAGACATTGTATGGACTCTCACGTGTAACAGGGTTGCTAGCGTGCAAGTTTTTATCATCTTTCTGCTTCTTCCTAGGATGACTAGGTGCATCAGTGCTAACTCCTTGAGAATGTTGTTCAATTATCTTAGGATGACCCTCAGGATACAAAGGTTCCTAAGTCATTCTATCGCCTCTAGTGACGACTCTCATAGAATTGTCATTCAACTCATTAAGCAAGTCATTCTGAGCCTTAAGTACTTGTTCTACCTTAGTAGTAACCATAGAAGCATGTTTATTCAGGAGCTTAAGATCATTGACATTTCTGTCCACACAAGCACTTAAATGACTAAGCATATGAGCATTCTGTTCCAATTGTCTGCTAACATAATCAGTGAAACTTTGTTGTTTGGCAACAAAGCTATCAAATTCATCCAGGCATAAGCTAGCAGGTTTATCAAAAGGAATATCACTCTCATCGAATCTACGAAGAGAATTTACTTCTACTACCTGTATCGGGTTATCAAGACCATAGATCTCTTTGATAGGTGGTAGATTTTTGACATCTTCAGATTTAATGCCTTTCTCTTTCATAGATTTCTTAGCTTCTTGCATATCTTCAAGACTGAGGAATATAATACCTCTTTTCTTCGAAGTTGGCTTAGGAGGTGGTTCGGGAATAGTCCAAGCATTCTCATTGCACAAGATATTATTCAATAGGATCTCAGCTTGTTAAACAGTTTGTTTCCTAAAAACACAACCGGCAGAACTATCTAGGTGGTCTCTAGAAGCATCGGTTAGTCCATTATAGAAGATATAAAGTATTTCATTCTTCTCAAGAGGGTGATCAGGCAAACATTCAGTAGGTGGACGAGCCTCCCCCAAGCTTATGGGAGACTCTCTTGTTCAACTTGTGCAAAGTTGTATATTTCCAGCAAGGAAGCTTGGTTCTTATGGGCAGGGAAATATTTCTTAGAGAAGTAGTAGATCATTCCTGGGGACTACGCACACAACCATGATCAAAATAAGTGAATAAGGTGGCTATATCGTGCACTTTGGTAAGTTAGCTACAACCGTTTCAGACTCATAACCATGAAAAGGATCGGATTCCACTAGAGTGATTAACTCGGGGTCGATAGAGAATTCATAATCCTTATCGGCACAAAGATAGGCGAAGTAGCAAACTTCGGGTCCTATTTCATTCTAGCGTTCAAAGATTTTTCTTTCCACTTGCCAGTAATTTCTCAACATCATAGCTATTCTTACAAGCAAGAATGTCCTCAGCTATCTCTCCCTCCATAACATAACCCTCACGCATATCAGGCAACTCATATCTAGGAGAGCTAGTTCTAACAGTCAAAATAGCACGTTCTACTTCAATAGTATCAGCAGTTTCAGAAGTATCATCACATCTAGCAGCAACTCTAGCAATTTGTGCATCAAGGAATGCACCTAGTGGCAAAGCAGTATCAAGCATAGCATCATCATAAGCATCATGGGCAGCAGAAGTAGCATCATCTAGCACACGCGACATATCAAGATTTCTAGCAGGAGGTGGTGTCGCAAACTTACTCATAACTGAAAGTGAATCAAGTGCAGAGCTAGATGGCATTTCCTTACCATCATAGTGATCAGCATACGTTAATCCCAAGTGACTGAGAGAATATAGTTGTGCTTCCCCGGCAACGACGCCAGAAAATGGTCTTGATAACCCACAAGTATAGGGGATCGCAACCGTTTTCGAGGGTAGAATATTCAACCCAAATTTATTGATTCGACTCAAAGGGAAGCCAAAGAATATTCTCATGTATTAGCAATTGAGTTAACAATTCAACCACACCTGAAAGATTCAGTATCTGCAGCAAAGTATCAGTAGTAGAGTAGTGTGATAGCAACAGTAGCAACAGTAACTAGTAGCAACAAAGTGACAACAGTAGCAACAGAGTAACAATAGCAGCAGTGACATCACGAGAAGCAAAGTAACGTAGCAAGGACCGGTAGGAAAAGACTCGTAGGCATTGGATCGGTGATGGATGATTATGACGGATGTTATTCATCATGCAACAACTATAACACGAAGAGATATGTAACTAGGTCCAGTTCGTCATTGTAATGTACGCATGTATTCCGTATGTAGTCATACGTGCTTAGGGAAAAGAACTTGCATGACATCTATTGGCCATCCCTCCCGAGGCAGAGGGGTCCTAATGGAAACTACGGGATATTAAGGTTCTCCTTTTAATAAAGAACGGACCAACGCATTAACACTTAGTGAATACATGAACTCCTCATACTATGGTCATCTCCGATAGTGGTTCCGGCTATTGTCACACCGGGGTTGCTGGGTCATAACACAATAGTAGGTGACTACAAGTTGCAAGATAGGATCAAGACCACACATATATTGGCGACAAGATAATAGGTCCAGATCTAAAATCATCGCACTCGGGCCCTAGTGACAAGCATTATGCAAGGCAAAGTAGTAGCAACATCAATCTCAGAACATAGTGGATACTAGGGATCAATCCCCATCAACACTAACTCGATTACATGATAGATCTCATCCAACCCATCACCGTCCAGCAAGCCTACGATGATATTACTCACGAACGATGAAGAGCATCATGGAATTGGCGATGAAGGAAGGTTGGTGATGACGATGGCGACGATCTTCCCTCTCCTGAGCCTAGAACGGACTCTAGATCTGCCCTCCAAAGGAAGAACAGGAGGTGGCGGTGCCTCCGTATCATAAAACGCGATGAACTCTTCTCCCTGATTTTTTGCCGGACGGAAGGGACTATATAGACGTGAGATTGGAGGCGGTAGAGCAACGTGGGCCCCACAAGCCTACCACGCGCGGCTAGGGGGGCCGCGCCTGGTGGGCCTATGGGCTCCATGCTCCACTTCCTCCGTTGATTCTTGCGCCAGTATTTTTATATATTCCACAAAAATTCTCCGTAAATTTCCATGTCATTCCGAGAACTTTTATTTCTGCGCAAAAACAACACCATGGCAATTGTGCTGAAAACAGCATTAGTCCGGGTTAGTTCCATTCAAATCATGCAAATTAGAGTCCAAAACAAGGGCAAAAGAGTTTGGAAAAGTAGATACGATGGTGACGTATGAGACACACCGATTCAGCATATGCGGCGTCTACAACTTCACATTCTTGGGCTATCTTCCAGCTTCCATTGACTGTGATGGTACCATTGAGACCCGACATTTTAAACTTGATATATGCGTAGCAAGGCCGGGGCATGAAACGTGCGTAAGATGGCTGTCCAAACAAAGCGTGATAAGGGTTCTTGATCTTGACGACTTCAAACGTCAATGACTCGCTTCTATAATTGGACTCATCACCGAAAGCCACATTCAAGTAAATCCACACGACAGGGTATGCCGACTTACCTCGGATGATGTGCGAAAAACCATCCTCCGAAAGGTGTCGTAGTACAGAATTATGCTCCTCCATAAGGACTTTAGAGAGCGTATACCCTCCATTCTGAAGCACCGCCACTAATGCTAACTCGTTGAGGTTATCAATCTTGGGCGGATGATCGGCCATGCTCCACGTCACAGGCTGCTCAGACCAATTTAAGTATCGGGGAACTGTCGGCTCAGTCATATTGATAGTCCTCTGCCTCACCTTCTTGTCTCTCTTGCAATAGCTCGTGGTAAAAACATGGTACAATCCACCATTCAGCTGCTTAGTGTTGCTCTGGAAACCGCCCTGGTTGTTTGGCTCCTGGAATTCTCCCCAGTCGTTATACTACTGACTGCCTTGGCCAGACGACTGCTGATACGTTAATTTTGCATCATGCTTTCATGTTGATATTTATTGCTTTTTGGGCTGTTATATTACTTGTGGTACCATATTTATGCCTTTTCTCTCTTGTTTTGCAAGGATTATTAGAAGAGGGAGAATTCAGGCACCTGGAATTCTGGACTGGAAAAGGAGCAAATCCTAGTCCACTACTCTTCACATCTCCAAATGCCCTAAAAATTTATGTGGATTTTTCAGGAAAATATTAAAAATACTGGGCGAAAGAACTACCGTAGGGGGGCCACCAGGGCCCCACAAGCCCCCACTCCGCCACCACCCCCCTAGTGGCCGTGGGCAAGCTTGTGGGCTGCCTGAAGGCCCACTAGCCCCCCTCTTTTGCTATATGAAGCGTCCTCGTCTGGAAAAAATCAATAGGGAGCTTTTTCGTAGTTTCGCTGCAGACACGAGGCGAAACTTGAGCAGATCCAATCTAGAGCTCCGGCAGGACGATCCTGCCGGGGAAACTTCCCTCCCGGAGGGGGATCGTCGCCATCGTCATCACCAACACTCCTCTTGTCAGAGGGGAGGCATCTTCATCAACATATTCATCAACACCATCTCCTCTCCAATCCCTAGTTCATCTCTTGTAATCAATCTTCGTCTCACGACTCAGATTGGTACTTGTAAGGTTGTTAGTAGTGTTGATTACTCTTTGTAGTTGATGCTAGTTGGATTATTTGGTTGAAGAGTTTATGTTCAGATCCTTGATGCTATTCATTACATCTCTGGTCATGATTATGGTTATGTCTTGTGAGTAGTTACTTTTTTTCCTGAGGACATGGGATAAGTCATGCTGATAATACTCATGTGAATTTGATATTCGTTCGGTATTTTGATATGTTGTATGTTTTTTTTCCTCTAGTGGTGTTATGTGAACGTCGACTACATAACACTTCACCATATTTGGGCCTAGAGGAAGGCATTGGGGATTAGTAAGTAGATGATGGGTTGCTGGAGTGACAGAAGCTTAAACCCGAGTCTATGCGTTGCTTCGTGAGGGGCTGATTTGGATCCACTAGTTTAATGCTATGGTTAGACTTTGTCTTAATTCTTGTTTTGTAGTTGCGGATGCTTGCGAGAGAGGTTAATCATAAGTGGGATGCTTGTCCAAGTAAGGGCAGTACCCAAGTGCCGGTCCACCCACATATCAAACTGTCAAAGTAAAGAACGCGAATCATATGAACATGATGAAACTAGCATGACAGAAATTCCCATGTGTCCTCGGGAGCGTTTTTCATCCTATAAGACTTTGTTCAGGCTTGTCCCTTGCTACAAAAGGGATTGGGCCACTTGCTGCACCGTTTCTACTACTTGTTACTTGTTACTCTTTTCTTGCTACGTTTCACCTCACTACACAATCACTTGTTACCGCTACTTTCAGTGCTTGCAGTTATTACCTTGCTGAAATCCATTTATCAGAGCCTTCTGCTCCTCGTTGGGTTCGACACTCTTACTTATCGAAAGGACTACGATTGATCCCCTATACTTGTGGGTCTTCAAGACTCTTTTCTGGTGCCGTTGCCGGGGAGTGAATTTCCTTTGGTAAGTGGAAATTGGTAAGGAAACATTTATATACTGTGCTGAAATTTATTGTCACTTGTCACTATGGAAACTCTTCCTTTGAGGAGTTTGTTCGGGGTATCTTCACCATGAATGGAAGGACGAGGAGTTGCTCCTCAACCTGAGGTACCTACTGAAAATATCATTTATGAAATTCCCTTGGGTATGCTTGAGAAACTACTGGCTAATCCTTTTACAGGAGATGGATCTTCACATCCAGACTTTCATCTAATCTATGTAGATGAAGTTTGTGGTTTATTTAAGCTTGGAGGTTTTCCCGAGGATGAGGTAAAGAAGAAAGTCTTTCCTTTATCTTTGAAGGATAAGGCATTGACATGGTATAGGTTATGTGATGATGCTGGATCATGGGGCTACAATCGGTTGAAATTGGAATTTCATAAAAAGTTCTATCCTATGGATTTAGTACATCATGATCAGAACTTTATTTATAACTTTTGGCCTCATGATAGGGAAAGTATAGCCCAAGCTTGGGGGAGGCTTAAATCAATGCTATATTCATGCCCCAATCATGAGCTCTCGAGAGAAATCATCACTCAAAATTTTATGCTCGGCTTTCTCATGAAGATCGTACCATGCTTGACACTTCTTGTGCCGGTTCTTTTATGAAGAAGGACATTGATCACAAGTGGAATTTATTGGAGAGAATCAAACGCAACTCCAAATATTGGGATCTGGAGGAAGGCAAGGACTCAGGTATGAATTTCCAGTTTGATTGCGTTAAATCATTTGTTGAGACAAACACTTCTAGAGATTTTAGCGCTAAGTATGGACTTGACTCTGAGATAGTAGCTTCTCTTTGTGAATCTTTTGCTGCTCATGTTGATCTTCCCAAAGAGAAGTGGTTTAAATATCATCCTCCTGTAGAAAGCAACATAGACAAAACCAATCTAGTTGAGGAGAAAATCATAGCTTTTAGTGATCCTGTTGTTCCTTGCGCTTACACTGAGAAACCACCACACCCTGCTAGCATGAAGGATTATTCTGAAGCTCCAACTGTAATACGTAGGGGTTACATTAGACCACTTGCACCCCCTGAGGAGATTAGAGTTGAACTTAGTTTTTCTATTATCAAAGATCTCTTTGTCGAAGGCATAGATGGGCATGTTATCAAATTCTGTGAGGACTCCGATAGAATTGCTAAACCTCATGCAAAAGACAAGCACAGACCTGTAGTTGGCTTGCCCGTTGTTTCGGTTAAGATAGGAGATCACTGTTACCATGGTTTATGTGATATGGGAGCTAGTGTTAGTGCAATACCCCGTTCTCTATATGATGAAATCAAAGATGAGATTGCACCTGCTGAGTTAGAACCCATTGATGTCACTGTTACGCTAGCTAATAGAGACATTATCTGCCCTCTGGGAATTGTGAGAGCTGTGTGGTAAGACGAAGTATCCTACTGATTTCCTCGTCCTTGGTACTGCACAAGATAGCTTTTGTCCCATCATATTTGGTAGACCCTTTCTCAACACTCTCAATGCTCACATTGATTGCATTAAGTAGACTATCACAGTAAGTTTCGAGGGTGTGTCTCATGAATTTAACTTCTCCAAGTTTGGAAGACAACCCCATAAAAGAGAGTCGTCTGGTAGGGATGAAATCATTGCTCTTGCCTCTATTGTCGTACCTCCTACGGATCCTTTAGAGCAATATCTGCTTGAGCATGAAAATGATATGCATATGGAGGAGAGAGATGAGATAGATAGAATTATCTTAGAACAACATCCTATTCTCAAGAATAATCTGCCTGTTGATCTGCTTGGGGATCCTCCCCCACCAAAGGGTGATCATGTGTTCGAGCTTAAACAATTGCCTGATACTCTTAAGTATGCCTATCTTTATGAGAAGGAGATATATCCTGTCATTATTAGTGCTCTCCTCTCATAGAGCGAATAGAAGAAGTTACTAAAAACTGTGAGGAAGCACCGCGCTGCTATTGGATATACTCTTGATGACCTTAAGGGTATTAGTCCCACTCTATGTTAGCACAAGATTAACACCGATCCTGACTTTAAACCATTTGTTGATCATCAAAGGAGATTAAATCCTAAGATGAAGGAGGTCGTTAGAAAAGAAATATTAAAGCTTCTCGAAGCAGGAATCATTTATCCTGTTGCTCATAGTGATTGGGTAAGTCCAGTACATTGCGTACCTAGGAAGGGAGGTATCACCATCGTTCGTAATGATAAGGATGAACTAATCCCACAAAGGATTATTACCGGCTATAGAATGGTGATAGACTTCCGGAAACTGAACAAGGCAACCAGGAAAGATCATTATCCTTTGTCGTTCATCGACCAAATGCTAGAAAGGCTATCAAAACACACACACTTTTGCTTTCTAGACGGTTATTCAGGCTTCTCGCAAATACCTGTTGCACAATCTGATCAAGAGAAAACCACTTTCACCTGCCCTTTCGGTACCTTTGCCTATAGACGTATGCCTTTTGGCTTATGTAATGCACCTGCCACCTTCCAAAGATGTATGATGGCTATATTCTCTGACTTTTGTGAAAGGATTGTCGAGGTTTTCATGGATGACTTCTCCGTTTACGGGTCTTCCTTTGATGATTTCCTCAGCAACCTTGATCGAGTCTTACAGAGATGCGAAGAAACCAACCTCATCTTGAATTGGGAGAAGTGCCACTTTATGGTTAATGAAGGTATCGTCTTTGGACACAAAATCTCTGAAAGAGGCATTGAAGTTGATAAGGCTAGGGTTGATGCAATTTAGAAAATGCCTTGCCCCACAGATATCAGAGGTATATGAAGTTTCCTAGGTCATGCTGGTTTCTATAGAAAGTTCATTAAAGACTTCTCTAAGATTTCTGGGCCTCTTACCAACCTCTTGCAGAAGGATGTTCCTTTTGTTTTTGATGAGGATTGTGAGGAAGCTTTCGAAATACTTAAGAAGGCTTTGATAACCGCACCTATTGTTCAACCACCTGACTGGAACTTGCCCTTTGAAATCATGTGTGACGCTAATGATTATGCTGTTGGTGCTGTTCTAGGACAAAGAGTTGACAAGAAGTTGAATGTCATTCACTACGCTAGTAAAACTCCAAACAGTGCCCAAAGAAACTATGCCACTACGGAGAAGGAATTTTTAGCAGTCGTGTTTGCATGTGAAAAGTTTAGATCTTACATAGTTGACTCCAAAGTCACTATTCACTCTAATCATGCTTCTATTAAGTACCGTATGCAGAAGAAGGACGCTAAGCCTAGGCTGAACAGATGGGTTCTCCTACTACAGGAATTTGATTTGCACGTAGTTGACCGAAAGGGTGCTGATAACCCTGTAGCAGATAACTTGTCTAGGCTAGAGAATGTCCTTGATGACCCACTACCAATTGATGACAGCTTTCCTGATGAGCAATTAAACGTCATCCAAACTTCACTTAGTGCACCTTGGTATGTTGATTATGCAAACTACATCGTAGCCAAATACATACCACCCAGTTTCACCTATCAACAAAAGAAGAAATTCTTCTTTGATTTGAGACACTGCTTTTGGGATGATCCTCAGCTTTATAAGGAAGGAGTAGATGGTGTTATTAGACGTTGTGTGACTGAACATGAACAGGGACAGATTCTGCAGAAGTGTGATTCCGAAGTTTACGGAGGACACCATGCTGGAGATAGAACTGCCCATAAGGTACTGCAATCAGGTTCCTATTGGCCCACTCTCTTCAAGGATGCCCGTAAGTTTGTCTTGTCTTGTGACAAATGCCAAAGGATAGGGAACATCAGTAAGCGTCAAGAAATGCCTATGAACTATTCACTTGTCATTGAAACATTTGATGTCTGGGGCTTTGATTATATGGGACCCTTCCCTAGTTCCAATGGGTACACTCATATCTTAGTTGCTGTGGATTACGTTACTAAGTGGGTAGAATCTATCCCCACTAAAAATGTTGATCACCACACATCTATTAAGATGCTTAAAGAAGTCATATTCCCAAGATTTGGAGTCCCTAGATACTTGATGACTAATGGCGGTTCACACTTCATTCATTGTGTTTTCCGCAAGATGCTAGCTAAGTATGATGTCAACCATAGAGTTGCATCTCCTTATCATCCTCAGTCTAGTGGTCAAGTGGAGTTGAGTAATAGGGAGATCAAGTTGATCTTACAAAAGACTGTTAATAGATCTCGAAAGAACTGGTCTAGCAAACTTGACGATGCACTATGGGCTTATAGGACTGCTTATAAGAATCCCATGGGCATGTCACCGTATAAAGTGGTTTACGGTAAGGCCTGCCATTTACCTCTTGAGCTGGAACACAAAGCTTATTGGGAAATCAAAGAGCTCAACTTTGATTTCAAACTTGCCGGTGAGAAGCGGTTGTTTGATATCAGCTCATTAGATGAATGGAGAGCCCAGGCATACGAGAATGCCAGGTTGTTCAAGGAAAAGGTTAAGAGATGTCACGACAAACGAATACAGAAACGAGAGTTCAATGTAGGTGATTATGTCTTGCTATACAATTCTCGTTTGAGATTCTTTGCAGGAAAGATTCTCTCTAAATGGGAAGGTCCCTATGTTGTCGAGGAAGTATATCATTCTGGTGCCATCAAAATCAATAACACGGAAGGAAATTTTCCTAGAGTGGTAAATGGGCAAAGAATCAAGCATTACATCTCTGGTACTCCCATAAATGTTGAGACCAATATCATCAATGTCATAACTCCAGAGGAGTACATAAGGGATGTTTATCAGCCTGTTTCGGCAAGAAATTGGACTCTGATACTTTTCCCATAGGAAATTTCCTCAGTTTTGGAATTTTTGGAAAATTAGAAAAATAAAAAGCAGTCCGGAGAGCGAACAAGGTAGCCACAAGGGCCCACTCCGCCACCACCCCCCTGGTGGCGGTGGGCAAGCTTGTGGGCACCTCGTGTGCCTCCCGGACTCCGTTTTCTTGCGGAGGACTCCTTCTGGCCCAGAAAAAATCAATATATAGTCGCCCGAAGGTTTTGATCTCCGTATCGCGTAGTTTTCCTCTGCCTTCGTTTCAAGCTTGTTGTTTGCCGCAGATTTAGAGCAAAGATGTCTCAGGAATCTGTTGTGGAGAATGATCTTCACCAAGTTCATGAGGAAGTAGATGCTGATCTGAAAAGAGTAGAAGTCACGGAAGCTAGGGACCAAGCTAAGGAGAAATCCCAAGCTAGGGAGGAAGTTCAACCTATGTTCAACATTGAAGATGTTGAAGGAGTAGATTTTCTCCAACCCTTCCTCCACATGTTGTCTCCATCCTTGATTGAACTCTTGAGGTTTTGCGAAACAACTCGTGCTCGCAATATTTCTGTTTCTCGTGAAGTTGTTTTGGTGGAAAATCATGTCACAGATCTCAAAGGTAAAAATCAAAGGTTGATAGATCTCTTGGAATCAAAGGTGACACCAACAACAACACCATTACCACCAAAGGAAGACAACTAAGCATTGGTATGGGAAATCCCCTTGGCTTCTGCCAAGCTTGGGGGAGTTGCCCTGGTATCGTATCTCCTTTATGTCTTTTGCTTTTACCTTTGTTTTAGTTCTTTCCTTTTCAGTTTTTATTTCTTCTTTTAGAGGAATAAGTCTTTAGTTTTTAGTTTGAGTCTTTTGCTTTTGTCTCTCCCCCGATGCATTCGAGCTTATGAGCTATATAATAAAGAGCGTCTTAGTCAAGGGCTTTGCTTTGTGCCATGATCAAAAAGTATGAAAAGAACGATAGCATGAAAGATCATGAGACAATCCTATGGAAAGTGATAACTTCACTTATGACACGTATGATGATTGAAACTTGTTGAGAATAAATCAACATAGACCTCAGTCATTGTTGCAATTAATAAGAAGTAATAAGGAAAGAGAGGTTCACATATAAATATATCATCTTAGACACTTTTTGCAATTGTGAGCACTCACCAAACTATTACATGCTTAGGAGTAGATGTTGGACAAGGAAGAAAACATAATGAATTGTGTTTGCTTGGTTCCAAACAATGTTATTTGATTAGAGATCCCTTAGCATGTGACGATTAATTCCACCTCATATTAGCCCAAACTCCCGCACCAAGTAGAGATACTACTTGTGCATCCATAAACCTCCAACCAGTTTTGCCATGAGAGTCCACCATACCTACCTATGGATTGAATAAGATCCTTCAAGTAAGTTGTCATCGGTGCAAGCAATAAAAATTGCTCTCTAATATGTATGATCTATTAGTTTGTGGAAAATAAGCTTTGTACGAACCTTTGATGAGGAAGACATAAAAGCGACAGACTGCATAATAAAGTTCTTTGTCACAGGAGGCAATATAAAGTGACGTTCCTCCACGCTAAGAGGACACGCATTCAAACCTCAAAAGCGCATGACAACCTCTGCTTCCCTCTGCGAAGGGCCTTTCTTGTACCTTTAGTTTTTACCCTTTAAAGAGTCATGGTGATCATCACCAATTCCCTTTTTGCCTTTGTCTTGGCTACCGTCACATGCTTGGGAAAGATCTATATTCATATATCAACTTGGAGTTGAGTACTTATGCTTTATTGTTGTTGACTTTACCCTTGAGGTAAACCGTTGGGAGGCAAAACTATAAGCCCCTATCTTCCTCTGTGTCCAGCTGAAACTTTGACACCATGAGTACCACGTGAGTTGTAACAATTGTGGAAAACGAAAGAGATGATTGAGTATGTGGGTTTGCCTTACAAGCGCTATTTTGACTCTTTCTGATGTTGTGATAAATTGCAATTGCTTCAATGGCTATGGATTATTGTTGGTTACTTCTCGGTAAGGTTTCTGCTTCATGCTTTGCTTTGTGAAGGAATTGTTACTTTCCCATAAGAATCTTTATGATATATTGTTGTTCTATGTGTAATCATGATGCCCTCATGTCCGTATTATGTTTTATCGACACCTTCGTCCCTCAACATGTGGACATGTTTATGGAACTTGGTTTTCGCTTGAGGACAAGCGAGGTCTAAGCTTGGGGGAGTTGATACGTCCATTTTGCATCATGCTTTCATGTTGATATTTATTGCTTTTTGGGCTGTTATATTACTTGTGGTACCATATTTATGCCTTTTCTCTCTTATTTTGCAAGGATTATTTGAAGTGGGAGAATTCATGCAGTTGGAATTCTGGACTAGAAAAGGAGCAAATCCTAGTCCACTATTCTGCACATCTGCAAATGCCCTGAAAATTTACGTGCATTTTTCTGGAATATATTAAAAATACTGGGCGAAAGAACTACCGGAGGGGGGCCACCAGGGCCTCACAAGCCCCCACTCCGCCACCACCCCCCTAGTGGTCGTGGGCATGCTTGTGGGCTTCCTGAAGGCCCACTAGCCCCCCTCTTTCGCTATATGAAGCGTCCTGGTCTGGAAAAAAAATCAATACGGAGCTTTTTCGTGGTTTCGCCGCCGCCACAAGGCGGAACTTGAGTAGATCAAATCTAGAGCTCCGATAGGACGATCCTGCCGGGGAAACTTCCCTCTCGGAGGGGGGATCGTCGCCATTGTCATCACCAACACTCCTCTCGTCGGAGGGGAGGCATCTTCATCAACATCTTCATCAGCACCATCTCCTCTCCAATCCCTAGTTCATCTCTTGTAATCAATCTTCGTCTCGCGACTCAGATTGGTACTTGTAAAGTTGCTTGTAGTGTTGATTACTCTTTGTAGTTGATGCTAGTTGGATTATTTGGTGGAAGAGTTTATGTTCAGATCCTTGATGCTATTCATTACACCTCTGGTCATGATTATGATTATGTCTTGTGAGTAGTTACTTTTGTTCCTCAGGACATGGGATAAGTCATGCTGATAATAGTCATCGAATTTGATATTCGTTCGGTATTTTGATATGTTGTATGTTGTTTTTTCCTCTAGTGGTGTTATGTGAACGTCGACAACATAACACTTCACCATATTTGGGCCTAGAGGAAGGCATTGGCGAGTAGTAAGTAGATGATGGGTTGCTGGAGTGACAGAAGCTTAAACCCTAGTCTATGCGTTGCTTCGTGAGGGGCTGATATGGATCCACTAGTTTAATGTTATGGTTAGACTTTGACTTTATTCTTCTTTTTTAGTTGCGGATGCTTGCGAGAGAGTTTCATCATAAGTGGGATGCTTGTCCAAGTAAGGGCAGTACCCAAGCGACGGTCCACCCACATATCAAACTATCAAAGTAACAAACGCGAATCATATGAACATGATGAAACTAGCATTACAGAAATTCTGGTGTGTCCTCGGGAGCGTTTTTCCTCCTATAAGTCTTTGTTCAGGCTTGTCCCTTGCCACAAAAGGGATTGGGCCACTTGCTGCACCGTTGCTACTACTTGTTACTTGTTACTATTTGCTTGCTACGTTTCCCCTTGCTACACAATTACTTGTTACCGCTACTTTTAGTGCTTGCAGTTATTACCTTGCTGAAATCCGTTTATCAGAGCCTTCTGCTCCTTGTCGGGTTCGACACTCTTACTTATCGAAAGGACAACGATTGATCCCCTATACTTGTGGGTCATCAACTGCCCACCACTGTTATGCGAGCCGCCTCGCCCTTTAGCCCCGGGGTTAGGAAAATCACCGAACGAAGAGCCACATGACCCGCCCGAACCAAACTGACCCTGCGGGGTGCCTTTGCCACCTCCTTGATGACCTCGGGACGCGTGACGGCAAAACTCCTGCATGACAAAGCAATTTTCTCAAGAAGTAGTAAAGGGGAACCTTAGGTACTGTGCTTGGGGCAAGGTCCCTTGAGCATCTCCTCATAAGTACGCGGCTTCCTCCCAGTGAAGCCTCGATCTTGGAAATCGCCCTGATTCATGTTCCGGCGTTGATTTCATGGATCGACATTGGTGTTAGCAACAAAATCAGAGACGCCATCCTGTTGCCTCCTCTTTCCGTGACCTCCCTGGTTATTATGGCGCCTAGAGTGTTGGTGGTGGCTCTTGCCTCCTTCAGCTCTTCTCGCTCCATCGACCTTCTCATCATCAGAGGTGGCGTCCTTCGTCCCATCCGACTCAGCATACTTGGTGAGGGTGTCCATCAACTCGCCCATATCTAGCACCTTTTGCTTGAGGCGGACAAGATTCAACACAAGTGGCTCGAAATGACAGATCTTTTCCAGAATCAAAACGTCTTGAGCCGCTGAAATATCGTCCGAGGAGTGAACGATTTCCGCGACCTGCCGGGTCCAATGATGGGTGGGTTCGTCTGCCCACTGAACACTATGCTAGAGATCCACAAAGTTCATCATATGCTTGCAAGTCCTGCGGAAATTCTTAACAAAACGCTCCTTGTGTTCTGCCCACGTGTTGATGGAGTTTGGTGGTAGGTTCTTCAACCACGTACGAGCCGGGCCTTCCAACATCATGGCGAAGCATTTGGCACAGACCGCATCACTCGCATCGAGCATGTCCATGGCCAGCTCATAACTTTCTACCGATGCCCCCAGCTCAAGATTAGGAGTGTAATTGGGCACCATGCGGGGTCCTTTGAAGTCTTTGGGCATGCATTCATTGCATAGGGCGGGTGATAGGCAAGGAACTCCAACGTTCCTACCTTGGCCACGATGTCCCGAGGCTGGTTGAGCATGACCCAAAATTCCTTGACCCGTCAGGGCTGCTATCGGTTCCGCTTCTGCCTGCCGGGCGGCTCGTGTAGCGTTGACAAGCGCCTGTGCATTGCGTGTTGGCGGTTCTGGTGGATTGGCCTAAGGTTGATGTCGAGGGGCATCACTTGAAATCGTTGGAGGGTCATCTGGGCGGCTCTTCGTACTGCTCGCCTACGACGTGGAATGCAGACGATCGTGACTGTACGAGAATTGTGCCTGCTAGACGATCACAGTCTTTAATATCTCTATGGCATTTCGTGCCTCCACCTTGAGGGTAGTATTCTCAAGGATGGGGAGAGACGCCAGATGGCGGGTCACAACCAACACGTTATCCACAGGATTGGACAAGTGACCCTAAGCTGTTTGGAAATGCTGACTCACCTACGGGTTCAACGGGGATTGCATTGGCTGTTGGACGATCTCCCCATGTGGGTCACCTTGTCCTGGCAGGTTGCGATCTGCCCCGGGCGTTTGCGGGCTATTGAACAAGCGGGTTAGATTAAAGTTGGGTGGGATGCGACCGTGGCGCCACCGCTCGTACGCAGCTTCCGACGCAACTCACCGGCGCTCAAGTCACCATGCCACCAGCTTTAGATGTTCCTCCTTGTCGTCCATCTAGGCTCGTTGATTCGTCATCCGGGTCTTCTCCACATTGATCTGGCACTGAATCTGGGCCATCTCTTCACGGAGTTTAGCTAATTCGGTGTTAACCTCAACCTGATTGTCAGTTGTCACAACTACCTCCATGAGTTTTGCCATCTCTACCATCAGATCTGACATAACCTGAGCTGGGGTTTTTCCTGATCCATTGGCTCCGTTGGCGTTTGCGGTATTTGGTTGATCTTGAGCTGCCGTAGCCCCTGCCATATAGATGTCGATCTGACGGGGGTGCCCCTGTGGTTCTTAGGAAATCGCCAACTCACGGAAACCACCGAGCCTCCCCTCGTGGAGTGGGCAGATTGAATCGGCGTATCCAATCGATGACTCACCATCAGAGTTGACAGGAGTGTCTCTGCCAGCTTCCGGCTCTTCTGGGAGGGCCACTCCTTGGGTGAAGCTAACGAAGGCGTGATGTCGTCTGAGCTAATATGTGGTGGGTTGGGCGAGCCGAGCCGGCTCGAAGATGTCGATGGAGATGTTCGGCTCGGGAACCGGCGTTCCATCCTTACGGATGAAAACGTGGATCTTGTCGAAGGGGACCCGGTACCCGGATTCGATCGATCCGGCCTCGGGGCCTGATACGTCGGAAACGTATCTATAATTTTTGATGGTTTCACGATGTTATCTTGTCAACTTTGGATGTTTTGTTTACCTTTTATATATTTTTTGTGACTAACTTATTAATCCAGTGCCAAGTGCCAGTTCCTGTTTTTTCTCTGTTTTGGACTCTTTTCAGATCTGATTTTGGAACAGAGTCCAAACGGAATAAAATCCCCGAAATCAATTTTTCTAGAACGAAAGAAGATCGGGAGGCTTGAGGGCCAAGGCAGGCGGCCCACAGGGAGCCCACAAGCCCTGTTGCCACGGCCAGGGGGGCCCCGACAACCAAGCTTGTGGCCTCCCTGGCGCTCCCCTACCCTAGCTCTTTGGCCTATAAATTCCCTAAAATCCCTGAAAAAATCAGGGCATCCACGAAAACACTTTGTCGCCGCCGCAAGCTTCCATTTCTGCGAGATCTCATCTGGAGACCCTACCCGGTTTGCTGCCGGAGGGGACTTTGGAGTTGGAGGGCTTCTACATCAACATCATCGCCTCTCCAATGAATCGTGAGTAGTCCATTCAGACCTACGGGGCCGTAGTTAGTAGCTAGATGGCTTCTTCTCTCTCTAGGATCTTCAATACAAAGTTCTCCATGATCTTCATGGAGATCTATCCGATGTAATCCTCTTTGGCGGTGTGTTTGTCGAGATCCGATGAATTGTGGGTTTGTGATCACATTATCTATGAATTATATTTGAGTATTTGCTGATTTCTTATATGCATGATTTGATATCCTTGTAAGTCTCTCCGAGTCTTGGGTTTTGTTTGGCCAACTAGATCTATGATTCTTGCAATGGGATAAATGCTTGGTTTTGGGTTCATACCGTGTGGTGACCTTTCCCAGTGACAGAAGGGGCAGCAAGGCATGCATCGTGTTGTTGCCATCAAGGGTAACAAGATGGGCTTTTATTGTAGATATGAGATTGTCCATCTACATCATGTCATCTTTCTTAAGGCGTTACTCTGTTCTTTTGGACTTAATACACTAGATGCATGCTAGATAGTCGTCGACGTGTGGAGTAATAGTAGTAGATGCAGAAAGTATCGGTCTACTTCTTTTGGACGTGATGCCTATAGATATAATCATTGCCTTAGATAACGTCACGACTTTGCGCGGTTCTATCAATTGCCCGACAGTAATTCGTTCACCCACTATCTACTTGCTTTCATGAGAGAAGGCACTAGTGAACGCTACGGCCCCCGGGTCTATTCACAACTATCGTTTTCACTTTCACTTTTACTTTTCTTTGTTTACTCTTTGCTTTCAGTTCTCACTTTGCAAAAAATTTATAAGGGATTGACAACCCCTTCGTAGCGTTGGGTGCAAGCTCTTTGTGTTTGTGTAGGTACTTGTGCGCTCCTCCTACTGGATTGATACCTTGGTTCTCAAACTGAGAGAAATACTTACCGCCGCCGTGCTACATCACCCTTTCCTCTTCAAGGGAACACCAACGCATGGCTCCAAGGTCGTGGGGAAATCCTTTGCATATTTTCCAAGGAAGTCCCTATAGGCGTAGCCGTAGCAGCAGGATTCGTGGCGCCGTTGCCAGGGAAGGTCTGTTGTCGTAGTAGCAGAAGGATTCCTCGCATTGTTGCTAGGGAAGGTTTGTTGTCGCAGTAGCAGAAGGGTTTCTGGCGCCATTGCTGGGGAGGAGGATCGCTTGCCGAGGAAGAACAAGACAAGAATAATCTCCCGTCAATACGCCTATTTCTGGCGCCGTTGCGGAGTAGGAGATCTACCCAAGTAGGTGTCACAAACTCATCTCTTGCATTTACCTTTTTTTGCCAGTTGCCTCTCATTTTCCTCTCCCCCACTTCACATTTTGCCTTTCTCCTTTGTCGTTTCCTTTTGCCTTTTTGCCGTTTTCCTTTGCCATTTTCTTTTGTCGGTTTTCTTGCTTGCTTCTGTTCTTGTTGGTTTGTTGAAGTCATCATGGCTGAAAACACCAAACTTTGTGACTTCTCGAGTACCAATAATAATGAGTTTATTAGTACTCCGATTGCTCCCGCCACTAGTGCGGAATCGTATGAAATCAACGGTGCCTTGCTGAATCTTGTTATGAAAGAGCAATTCTCTGGCCTTCCTAGTGAAGATGCCGCATGCCATCTCAATACCTTCATTGAACTTTGCGATATGCAAAAGAAAAGAGATGTGGATAATGAAGTGATTAAGTTGAAGCTTTTTCCTTTCTCGTTGCGAGATCGCGCAAAAACTTGGTTTTCTTCTTTACCTAAAAATAGTATCAATTCTTGGGATAAGTGCAAAGATGCTTACATATCCAAGTATTTTCCGCCGGCTAATATTATCTCTCTACGTAACGATATCATGAATTTCAAGCAACTTGATCATGAACAAGTTGCACAATCTTGGGAGAGGATGAAGTTAATGATTAGAAATTGTCCCGCTCATGGCTTGAGTTTGTAGATGATTATACAAATCTTTTACGCTGGTTTGAATTTCGCTTCTCGCAATATCTTGGACTCCGCCTCAGGTGGAACGTTCATGGAAATCACATTAGGAGACGCTACAAAACTCCTAGACAATATCATGACTAAATACTCTCAGTGGCACGCTGAAAGGTCACCTGCTAGCAAAAAGGTACACGCTATAGATGAAATTAACTCGCTTAGTGCTAAGATGGACGAGTTGATGAATTTGGTTGCTAGTAGAAATGCTCCTTTAGATCCTAATGACATACCACTATCTTCCTTGATTGAGAGTAGCAACGCTAGTTTGGACGTTAATTTTGTTGGTAGGAACAATTTTGGCAACAACAATGCTTTTAGAGGAAACTATGTTCCTAGGCCTTTTCCTAGTAACTCCTCTAACAATGATGGCAATTCCTACCAAAACACTTATGGAAATCACAACAAATTACCCTCTAATTTAGAGAGTAATATCAAAGAGTTCATCATCTCTCAAAAGATTTTCAATGCGTCCATAGAGGAAAAACTACTCAAAATAGACGATTTGGCTAAAAGTGTTGATAGGATGTCTTGTGATATTGATGCTTTGAAAGTTAGATGTGCTCCTCCCAAGGTCAACTTTGATGAAACTTTAAAAGCTATGCGTATCTCCATGAATGAGAGCAAAGAAAGAACCGCCCAAATTCGTGCTAGGCAAGAATGGTTTAAAAGGGTGTGTTCTAGTGATGCAAATCACGAAGATCTTAAAGTGCTTGGTGTGACTCCTCTTGAATCTTTGTTTTCGTGTGTCAAACCTATTGATGAAGGGGCTGGATATGAATCCACTTTGGTTGAAAAATGCCCCAATGATTCAGAGCCCATCTATCTTGGTCATAAAGGTGTGGAGAGTGGAGTAGAAGAAATCAAAATTTTGGGTAGTAGTGAAACTCCCACTTTGGATTTCAAGGAATTCAATTATGATAGTTGCTCCTTGTTTGAATGCATCTCTTTGATGCAATCCATTGCAAACTCTCTGCATGCTTATAGCCAAAGTAAAGCCTTTACCGCACATATCGTAGATGCTATGATGAAATCTCTTGAAGAGAAGCTCGAATTAGAAGTCTCTATACCTAGAAAACTTCATGATGAGTAGGAACTTACTACCAAAATCAAAATCAAAAACAATGAATGCAATGCTTTGTGTGATTTGGGTGCTAGTGTTTCCGCGATTCCAAAGTCTTTATGTGATATGCTTGGTTTTCATGAGATTGAAGAGTGTTCTGTTAATTTGCATCTTGCGGATTCTACTGTCAACAAACCCATGGGAAGGATCAATGATGTTCTTATTGTTGCAAATAAGAACTATGTACCCGTGGATTTCATCGTACTTGACATAGATTGCAATCCTTCATGTCCCATTATTCTTGGTAGACCTTTCCTAAGGACTATTGGTGCTATCATCGATATGAAGGAAGGGAATATTAGATTTCAATTAACCCTCAAGAAGTGCATGGAGCATTTTCCTAGAAATAAAATAAGATTGCCTTATGAATCTATGATGAGGGCTACTTATGGTTTGAGCACCAAAGATGACTATACGTGATTCCGTCACGTTTTGCCTAGCTAAGGGCGTTGAACAATAGCGCTTGTTGGGAGGCAACCCAATGAATCCATCCTTTTTATTTATGTTTTGTATTTTCCACACTTTCATAATTCTGTTATGATTGTGTTTTTTGTGTTTCTTTTTGTGTTTGTGCCAAGAAAAACCATGATGATTAGTCTTGGGGGTGATCGTTTGGTCATGCTGGAAAAGACAGAAACTTTCTGCTCATTAAAGAATTTTAATTTTTTCTCTGTAAGAGCTTTTGAGTTGATTCTTTCTGCTTCTGATTTCTACGCAAATTCTTCAGACTGTCGTAATTTTGTAGAATTTTTGAAGTACAGAAGTATACGAAGTATCCAGATTGCTTCAGAATGGTCTAATGTTAACAGATTCTGTTTTTGTTGACTTGGTTGCTTATTTTGATGAAACTATGGATAGTATCGGGGGGTACTAGCCATGTAAGATTGAAAATATAGTAACCCAACATCAACATAAGTAGAATTTAATTTTGCTATAGTACCTAAGGAATTGGTGGTTTGCTTTCTTATACTAATGTTATCACGAGTTTCTGTTTAAGTTTCGTGTTGTGAAGTTTTCAAGTTTTGGGTGAAATTATTATGGACAAAAGGATAACGAGTGGCAAGAGATCATGCTTGGGGATGCCCAAGGCACCCCAAGATGATTCAAGGATGTCGTAAAAGCCTAAGCTTGGGGATGCCCCGGGAAGGCATCCCCTCTTTCATCTTCAATCCATCGGTAACGTTACTTGGGGCTATATTTTTATTCACCACATGTTATGTGTTTTTCTTGGAGCGTCTTGTATCGCAGGAGTCTTTTATTTTTTGTTGTGTCACAATAATCCTTGCTGCACACATAGAGACAGAGAGACATGCACTCACCGAGATTTTGTCGAGCTTCACTTATATCCTTTGGTTAGACAATTCAGCTCACATGTGCTTTACTTATATCTTTTGAGCTAGTTGATTTTGCTCCATGTGCTTCACTTATATCTTTTAGAGCACAACAGTGCGTGTCTTGGTAGTTGATCTTTGCTTTTATAGTAGTCTCAAAAGGGGTAGGTATCCAAAGGGATATGAAAACTTCTACCTTCATGTGCATTGAATAGTTAGAGATGTTTGATTCATCTCAATTAGTTTTGAGTTGTGGTTGTGGTAATATTGAAGTTATATTAGTAAGGTATTGTGGATCTAGAAATACTTCTGTTGAAGTTAGTGATTCCCGTAGCATGCACGTATGGTGAACCGCTATGTGATGAAGTCTGAGCATGATTAGTCTATTGATTGTCATCCTTTGTGTGCCGGTCGGGATCGCACGATGGTTTATACCTACCAACCCTTCCCCTAGGAGTATGCATTGAATTCTTTGTTTTGATTACTACTAAAACTTTTGCAACAAGTATATGAGTTCTTCATGACTAATGTTGAGTCCATGGTTTAGATGCACTTTCACCTTCCACCATCACTATCTTCTTTAGTGCCGTGCAACTTTCGCCGATGCACAAAACCACCCATATAGCCTCCCTCAAAACAGCCACCATACCTACCTACTATGGCTTTTCCGAAGCTATTCCGAGATATATTGCCATACGACTACCACCATGACATGTGCCACCAGTTCTACATTTCCATTGCATGATCGTAAGATAGCTAGCATGATGTTTCCATTGATGTCTATGCCATGCTAGATCATTGTCACGGTATACTACAGAAGGCATTCCATATAGAGTCATCATTGCTCTAAGTTTTGAGTTCTAAGTGTGATGATCATCATTGATGGAGCATTGTCCCATGTGAGGAAACAAAAGAGGCCAAAGATGCCCACCAAAAAAAAGAGGCCAAAGGGCCCACAAAAAAAATAAGAGAAAAAGAGAGAAGGGACAATGCTACCACCTTTCCACACTTGTGCATATTAAGCACCATGATCTTCATGATTGAGAGTCTCTCATTTTGTCACCACCATATAGCTAGTGGGAAATTTTCATTATATAACTTGCCTTAGGTCTTCGTGAGCAAGCAAGTTGGATGCACACCCACTAGTTTTCTTTAAGAGCTTTCACATACTCTTAGCTCCAGTGCATCATTTGTATGGCAATCCCTACTCATTCACGTTGATATCTATTGATGAGCATCTCCATAGCTCATTGATATGCCTAGTCAATGTGACCATCTTCTCCTTGTTTGCCTTGCAACCTCCACCACACTCCACACCACTTATAGTGCTAAAACCCTAGCTCACGCTCATGTACTGCATGAGAGTCGAAAAGGTTTGAGAAAGTAAAGGTGTGAAAACAATTACTTGGCCAATACCGGGGTTGTGCATGATTTAAATTCGTTGTGCAAGGATGATAGAGCATAGCAAGACTATATGATTTTGTAGGGATAACTTTCTTTTGGCCTTGTTATTTTGAAAGTTCATGATTACTTTGCTAGTTTGCTTGAATTATTATTGTCTCCACGTCAATAGGAAACTATTGTTTTGAATCTAATGGATCTGAACATTCACGTCACATAAGAGGAGTTACAAAGGACATCTATGCTAGGTAGCATGAAAGCATCAAAAATTTCATTCTTTATCACTTCCCTACTCGAGGACGAGCAGGAGTTAAGCTTGGGGATGCTTGCTACGTCTCAAATGTATCTATAATTTTTGATGGTTTCACGTTGTTATCTTGTCAACTTTGAATGTTTTGTTTACCTTTTATATCTTTTTTGGGACTAACTTATTAATCCAGTGCCAAGTGCCAGTTCCTGTTTTTTCTGTGTTTTTGACTCTTTTCAGATCCTATTTTGGAACGGAGTCCAAAGGGAATAAAATCCCCGAAATATTTTTTTCCAGAACGGAAGAAGATCGGGAGGCTTGAGGGCCAAGGCAGAGGGCACATAGGGAGCCCACAAGCCCTATTGCCGCGACCAGGTGGGCCCGCGGCAACCAAGCTTGTGACCTCCCTGGCGCTCCCCTGCCCTAGCTCTTTGGCTTATAAATTCCCTAAAATCCAAGAAAAAATCAGGGCATCCACGAAAACACTTTTCCGCCACCGCAAGCTTCCGTTTCCGTGAGATCTCATCTAGAGACCCTTCCCGGTGCCCTGCCGGAGGGGACTTTGGAGTTGGAGGGCTTCTACATCAACATCATCGCCTCTCCAATGACTCGTGAGTAGTCCACTTCAGACCTACGGGTCCGTAGTTAGTAGGTAGATGGCTTCTTATCTCTCTTGGATCTTCAATACAAAGTACTCCATGATCTTCATGGAGATCTATCCGATGTAATCCTCTTTCCTGGTGTGTTTGTTGAGATCCGATGAATTGTGGATTCGTGATCAGATTATCTATGAATTATATTTGAGTCTTTGCTAATTTCTTATATGCATGATTTGATATCCTTGTAAGTCTCTCCTAGTCTTGGGTTTTGTTTGACCAACTAGATCTATTATTATTGCAATGGGAGAAGTGCTTGGTTTTGGGTTCATACCATGTGGTGACCTTTCCCAGTGACAGAAGGGGCAGCAAGGCATGCATCATGTTGTTGCCATCAAGGGTAACAAGATGGGCTTTTATCGTAGATATGAGATTGTCCATCTACATCATGTCATCTTGCTTAAGGCGTTACTCTGTTCTTTTGGACTTAATACACTAGATGCATGCTGGATAGCGGTCGAAGTGTGGAGTAATACTAGTAGGTGCAGAAAGTATCAGTCTACTTGTTTTGGACGTGATGGCTATAGATATAATCATTGCCTTAGATAATGTCACGACTTTGCACGGTTCTATCAATTGCTCGACAGTAATTCGTTCACCCACCGTCTACTTGCTTTCATGAGAGAAGCCACTAGTAAACACTACGGCCCCCGGGTCTATTCACAGCTATCATTTTCACTTTCACTTTCACTTTGCTTTGTTTACTCTTTGCTTTCAGTTCTCACTTTGCAAACAATCTATAAGGGATTGACAACCCCTTCATAGCGTTGGGTGCAACTCTTTGTGTTTGTGTAGGTACTTGTGCGCTCCTCCTACTGGATTGATACCTTGGTTCTCAAACTAGGGAAATACTTACCGCCGCTGTGCTACATCACCCTTTCCTCTTCAAGGGAACACCAATGCAAGGCTCCAAGGCCGCGGGGAAATCCTTTGCATATTTGCCAAGGAAGTCCCTATAGGCGTAGCCGTAGCGGCAGGATTCCTGGTGCCGTTGCCACGGAAGGTCTGTTGTCGCAGTAGCAGGGCCGCAGCTTGAGTTGTCGATGTTATGCTTGCCGCGACGGCTCTTCATCATAAGGCCGACCGCATAGCTCCCGAACCCTGAAAGGGCTTCCTTTGAGAAATCAACTCCACCGTGTGTAGGACCCACGGTGGGCCCCAACTGTCGTGGTTTTTTCATGACAGATGCCCTCGTGAAAGGATTTAGTGATGAGGCCATAGCATCTATGTGGCAACTCAAAGGGGTTCATCGAGAAATGGGAGGCAAGTTTACGCAGGTTTGGCCCCTCAGATTGAGGTAAAAGTCTACGTCCTCCTTTATGCATATTGATGTGGGAATCGATTACAAGGTTACGGATCCACTTGACCTAGATCTCGATTGATGTTAACTGAACCCTATATGTCCTACAGACTCGCCTTTATATACAGGTCGAGGCTCTAGGTCTTATAAGAGTCCAACTCTCATAACAATTTGTAAGCCGGCTTATCTCTAACTCGCCTTGTCTCCCACGCAAGGAAACTCCTGGTGTCGGTTTCCTTACATGGACTTCAAGTCGCCTTTCTTGAGTTTTGGGCCAACCATCTCATCTGGCGCCTTCCACTTCTTTAATAACGACCCATCTTGAACGTAGGGATAGAACCGCCATTATCCTGACCGGACCCACAGGGCGGGTCTTACAATGGTATAATATCCCCAACACATGGGCTGAGTCATACCTCCTGGACGGGTCATACTTCTTGGTCGGGTCATATCTATTGGACGAGTCATACCTCCTGGCCGGGTCAAACCATGGGGTATATCCCCGACATTAGCCCCCAGGTAAGCTTGAATTTATTGATGGTAATATTCTAAAATATGAATAATAAATACGTTAACGGACCAGCTTGCTCCTAAGATGGCTTATTTCAATGAAGTGGCTCCTCGAAAATACCAGTTTCTTCGAGCCGTGTTCACATTCATATTGCTGGTCAATGTCCTTTGGAATGAAATATGGGGAATAAAACACCCATATGTCATTGAACCGGCCTCCAATACTTTGATTTGTCTTGAGAAAATATTTTAGATAAGAAAACCATATCAAGTTGAGCCAGCTTCTATTGCTTTAGTTTTGATGAATAATATTGGGAATACAAAAATCCATATGATGTTGAGCCGGTATTTCAATGCTTCAGCTAGATAGGAATATGTTGAGCGAGTGTTTCAATGCTTTAGCTCCACTTTCAAATTGATCTCTTGAGGATTTTCTTCCTCTCTCTTTTTTGTATCCACATTACCTGTAGCCCCCAAGCTCCATGTTTATCAGTTCATGATGAATTGGTGCTTTGGGTAGAAAAATATCTTGGTTGTGTATCCCCCATGTGGCACCCCCATAGAGGGGGGACACACGTCCGTCCCCAGGATAGGACCGGACGCACGTCAAGAGCATGATACAGAAATTCCAGGAAAATATGGCTTTATTAATATGATGGAGTGTTACAATACGGTTGCTTACAACAATATCACATGACTCCAAGGCTAGTTAAATGGCAGCAGAGGTCTTGATACAGCGGCATCGACGTCCCTGGCTGGGCTCCATAACTCGCGAGACTGGCTTGGTTAGGATCTAGCACGACGAGTCTTCTCCTGCAACTGGCCACGTGCAAGGCCAGGTGTGTACTATGAATGTACTCGCAAGAGAACCAAGTACATGGCATCCAAACAAGCAGATAAGAAAGCAAGCATAATAATTATATAATAGCTAATAACAGAAAACATATAAATCAAGTATAGGATGGCATGGACTAAACATGTAATCTACCTCACTAGCATGAGAAAGATCACAACAAGTGCTTAACTAACGTATTGTCACCGAATATCAACTTACTCTCTTCCTGGTTGTACCACAACCCTCGACATACTCATCATCCAATCTGAACGGATTTATATCACATCACATGGTCATCTGACCATTCGTCATGCAGCCTTCTCTTGGCTAACACATCATGTTATCAACATCCCTCATGTTCTTATGAGACGAGTTCTTCCATCATTACTAACACTAATATGGTTGAACATCTCCTAAGGTTTGATCGGGCTGTCCATTACCATGGACTCAGCAATTCGAATAGCTTTTACACTCTCCAGAGGTTGCACAAATTACCCACATTCTAGAGCACTGATCTCGCGATCCCATTCGGGTGGACCAACATTTCCCTAAAGAAACTTTCCTGACCCGTGACTCTCTCAACCTACCACCGGCAACCACTCCCTCGGAGTCTCGCCCTGGGTGGCCCTGTGTCCTCATGACACCTGTGTCCTCGTGACACCTGCCACTGTCATGGCCAAACAAAACTGTCCCAACCGGGGCCGGGTACCCAACTCAACTTAACTGGGCTCACAGGATTATCACCGCCTACCTGATCAGGGTAGCGCGCGTGCATAACCCTCCCTCTTTGGATGTACCGCTGAGAGATCACGCGATCAGCTCAAGTCCCGGCCATCCCATATCAGCAAGAGGTTGTTGTGCGGATGGACCCGGACAGGTAACTCTGATCAACCAACTAGGTTATCTTATCTCCGAATATTATCTGTCATGGCTGACGTTACGATGTCACCGCAATCCGATAATCAGATCAAGCCACTACTGTTAAACTATATTCATAAACTGTCGGATGAAACACAAAGTAATCATAGACAGTAATCTCAACAGTATAATCTAAATAGCAAACTATTACTTTACCGATTATAAGTTGGACCTTCGGAACCCTCGCATGAAATCAGCAAATAAATCGGTAGCCACTAGAGCGGCCCTTACAACACTGATCTGGGACGTTACCGGAATAATTCAACCCCGACTCAAGACAGCTAGAAAGCAGCTCAGAGTATGAGACGGTGTTGATAAGAAGAAAGTAGCATCTCCCTAAGAAGGCCGAAGCACAACTCGGAGCATAGGGTCACCGCTATGGAATGGAATTCAACAGTTGCCGGTGACGGCCGAAAAGCAGCACAGAACACGGGACAGCTGCTCACAAAATAAATATAAGATTGGCATCCACCCGGAACGGCCGGAAACAACACAGACTCAGGCATGGTGCCATTATTGAAGGAAATGCGAGAAAGGGTTCGTCAGCGTCACACAGAATACCTCACTAGGTACTCGACTATAAACATTTTGAATTTAATATGTAAGAGCAACATCTGAGGGTGTATGTTGGAGGAAAAGTAGTACTAGGAGCTATTATTAATGTCATCACAGTTACATGCAAATGCGGGCTAACAGGTGATACAGATAAACACACAAAGTGCAAGCAAAGTTATCACGCAGGTCCGGAGCTCATGGTAAGAGGTTGGCTTGCCTGGGGGTCGACAAATACTCCGGGAAGAAGCACAGTAAAACACCGGAAAGCTTTGCCGGAGAGGGTTTCCCTCTCGGAAGGCTCAAACAAAGGCAAGGGCAAAACGGTCATTTCTACTATGCAAACATGCTATGAAACTGATATCATCGAAACAGGCTCAATGAGACGAAGACGTGGGCGCTGGTTTTACCTCAATCGGAGCCACGGTTGCGGAGATACGCTCGTTAGAGCACCAGGGACCAATCTGTAAAAAGAATAACTACATACGAGTCCCTGGTGCTGAAGTAGATAGCGCCTTTGGTTCGAATAGGTTTTCCCAACAGGGAAAATGTATTTCCGAAAATGCGCTTCCACTTACTCCCCTGGGTCCGGGCTCTCTCCCTTATGTCTAGGGCCCACCCCTCTTTCTCTCTCTCTCCTCTCCTCCCACCTAGTCGTCGTCTACCTCATGCTCGTGCCTGCGAGGCAGAGAGAGGGCGCCGGCGCCGGCATTCGCCAGGGCGGCTCCGGCCACCGCCGACCAGACGGAGGCCATCGGAGGGCCCTCCGGCGAGCCGCGCGTCCATTCGTGGTATCCACGGCCAGTGGGGAGGGCGTGTTGGCTCGGCCCCGGCCGGATTCCGTCGATCGAAGGGTTCCGAGGCGTAGGCGAAGGTGGGGGCGGGGTCCCTGGGTCACGGCGCATCCGTAGATGGTCTCGGACGGAGCCATGGACGGCCGGAGAGAGGGATTGGGCGCAGAGGCCGAGGGGAAACGTCGACGACATTCGGCCATGGGAGCAATGGGGAGCTTCGAGGCTTGGGGAGGGGGAGAGGGGGTTACTGCCGAACGTCAGAGACTCGGGCACGCCCTAATATAGCTGCGGGGAGGGTCTCTCGCGACATCGGGAGATACTCCGAGAGTCCATGGCAGGATTCCCTTCGGTGCACATCTCCAAGGGCAAAAGGACGAGGGGGAGAGAGTTCGAGGGCATTCACACGTGCCGGAGGAAGCTTTACGACATCCCTGGACAGCGTAGAACCAGCTAGAGACAAGCTCCCGTCGACCTCAATGCATAGAGCTCTGCTTTGGCACGCTCTGCCCATGGTCACCACGTGGCCATGGCCTTGCCTTGCCCCTCAAGCTGTCAAACCTTGTCTGGGGTGTTCTCCAAGCAACACTGTGGTGATCTGACCCATCAAACTCCATGCTACAGCTGTGATGTGAAAGAACCAAGGTCAAATAGTGTCCAACAGCAAGGTGTTTGTGTTGTGGTGTCACCACCACATTGCACATCTTGGCATGATATTTGGCTGAGGTTGACCACTCACTATGGTCACTATACTGGCCGAAATTCAGCACAATCCAATAAGTCTAAGGGGTACTTCCTTTGTAACTTGGCATACTGACCAGAAATGAAGAAGATGATGCTGGGGTCAAATGGCTAAATGGAAATGGCTGAAATTTGAAGAGACTCGTGATTTTGGAATATGAAGGCACTAGCAAAGATTCATACCATTTTCACAAATATAAATGGTACTTCCTTCACAATGTTCCAATCTGGACAGAATCTGAAATAAATTGCTGGGGAAGAATGGGGTGATGAAATGGGCTAAATTTTGGTGGAAGAAGATGATTTAACATAATGAACCACTCTGCAAAATTTCAACTCCACGGGAACAAGGAATCAAGCACTTCCTTTACAAACAGAAGATCTGGACAGAATTTGCAAAGGGATATTGTGCTCAATTTTTGAACTGGGGAACTTGATCTTTTGATGGAAATGGCGATTATGTGGATATGAGAAGCTCCACAAATTATCTGGGATTTTTCCTAGCTACCAAAATGGTAGTTCCTTTGGAAAGGCCCCAACTTGGAATATTGGCTTAAAATAGGAAAATGCAATTTTCCTTTATTCTATGATGGCCAATAATTTTTGAGAGCTCAATAGGATCGCAAAAAATATCTCTACTAATTTTCATGAGCATTCGAGATGGATGGATATTTTCCTAGATTTAATTCCTCAGACAAGCAGAAGCAGTTATTAATTCCAAAGGGGAAATATTGCACATGGCTTGGCAATATTGTTGCCAATTTGGGGTCTATGAGGGAATGATGATCTCTGGGAAGACTTGGAGGATCAACAGAGCAATGGAAATGGTGGCTCCTTTGAAAACACAACGACAAGATTCCCAGTTCCAATACTTCGGAGCTAGGGTTTCAAAAGGGGTTCGGGGTTTACTCAGTAAGGACAAGCTAGCACAAGGACATGAGAAAAGCAAGGAGAGGTTGAGGATAGACTGGCTTGACCTGCATTTGCCAAATTCCAGAGGAAAAATCTGTGAGAGAAAAGCTAGGAAGGAATAACAGCGAAAAAATCGATAACCCGATTTTTGTGGTGTTACACCCCAATTGCCATGTTGTCTTTGCTCCAGCAGCCTGGGACTTTGAGCTTTGTAGGTAGATATATTTTGAAGAAATATGGGTTGTCATATGAGTTGTCAGTTATAAACTGAATTTGGTGATTTGCACATGTGTAGCCCCCAAGGGCTGGCTCATCAATATGTGATGGGCCGGGTCTTCAATTTGGACATCATAATCTGATAAACACTTGAATACTGTAGCCCCAAAGTGTCATGTCGCATGCCTGCAACGACTTGGGACTACACAATTTGATATAAGCAGTGCGGCCGCCAAGTGTCGGGTTGTCTGCCTGCAGCGACTCGGGACTTACATGTACTTCTCCTTTTGAAAATTAAAACATCATATGATGTAGCCCCAATGCTTCAGATCACTTTGAAGTTTTGCTAGGAGCAATTGGTAGCCCCCAAGGGCTAGATCATCATTACTTTGGTGGGTTGGATCTTCAATGAGACTAGTCAAAATGACTATGCATTAGCCCCTAAGCGTCGTGGTGCATGCTTGTAGTGACATGGGACTTTCATACATCATGTAATATTGATTTGAATAATGTAGCCCACAAGTGTCGGGTCGCATGCCTGCAGCAACTTGGGATGTCATGACAATAACATAACTCATCATAATCTACTTCAAAAGTCATCTTGAACTTGAATGAACCCTTGACCATGGCTATAATGCAAGCCGTTAATTTATCGTTTGTATGAATATCCTGGAATAATTCCACTGTCCTTGAGATGAAATCCCTTCGCATGGTTTTTGGTGCAACTCGGCAAATATATGCTTGAGAAATCCATAAGTATTGTAGTTTACTACAAAGCACGTCTTCAGGGAGTCGAAGAGCCGGTCGATTAGATGATCCGACATTGTAAGTGGTAGGCTAGCTCAGGAACATGTAATATACCAACTCAGCAATATGTGAGAAATTGGCTTTACGAGAATATTTATTTCTCCTGAGCCGAATTGAAAAACCATAATTAATTAACACTAGTTATGATAAACCATGATGAAAATCCGGTTAGTATTGACTCTCAAAGACTTATTTTCTCCTGTAAAAGATTATTTTGTAACCCGGTTTGGAGGCCAACATGATATGTATTTATGATGCATCATGCAATGTAAAATGATGTTTGTGTATGATAACATGAATTAATAAAGTATTGGTAATATGCCGGCTCAGTGAGACATGGTAGAAAGAGATTGACTTTCAAGGTTCAAGTCTTGCTTCAGTATGATAACCCGTGCTTTTTCCTAGCTTTCAATATGCCGACTCTCACGTGACCAAAACCAATGTTTTAACCTTGCCGAGCTTAGGGTACAAAGTGGATTGACTAGCAAGAGTACATGGGGTTACCTCATAAGATTCACATCAAGCATGCATGCAAGTTTAACTATTTTCTAGCGTCTTTGCCGGACTACGAGGGTGAGAAATCTAAATTCGATGAGTTGGAAGCCCCCAAGTGACCTATGATCATGAAAAAGCTCAGCATAGGATATAAAGAAGACAACGCTATTACTGCAAAACAATATGGGGTCCAGATAAGCCGGCTTGATTCCATTGATCATAATATGATAATATGATGATCCAATAAAGGAGGATACCTTCGGCAATCATGGCAACTGGTCATCTTTGGCAATCTTTAATTTTTTGCCCATACGGCAAGGCGTCCATGTTTGAATTGTGCATCATGGCAGCAATTTCTCTTTGGCATTATTTAACTTTTCGCGAACACGAAACTAGCACCAGGGTCCTAGTTGTTTTCCATGCAATGACACGGAGTTCTTGAATTTGGTGAAAACAACCAAATCTGTTGAGTCATGTCTATGCAGCCCCTGAGTCTTAAGTCCACTTGTGGAGTCGGCTTGAGAGTATTCATACTTTGTTGTGGCATAAACCGGCATAAGGTGGACGACTGAACAATGGAATTTGCTAAAACTGGAGATGATTTGGCGATCTCATGATCTTCGTGATGCTCATCATATATCTTTTGGTGAATGTCATGGCCAAATTAGGTTCATATGCCTCGTGATCCATGCTTTGTTATGCTCTTGTAGTGTGGATCTCCTAGCTCCTCCAGGATTTTTTTTCCTTAATGGCAAGCTATTCTGTGTCTTTTGATATGTTGAAGTATTACGGATCGCTGGGATAACAGGACAATACGTCTATCCATTGAGCAACCCGAAGCGAGTGGAGGTTGGTGTGTATTTTGTTTATACACTAGTAAGCCAACTAGACATTGCAAAACCAAATTTAACCGGCACTGTGCAGAATGAACACATTTCAACTCAGTTTCTTGCATTGGCTTCACGGCCAAAGGCAGAAGCTACTGTGATGCTTGCTTCACAGCTTTAGAGCCAGGAGTACCAACAAGAGCCAACTTCTTTATTATTGGGTAGGCTGCTTCAAACCTTTCTGTAGCCTAAAAGAGTACAATGCAGGCATTAGAACATTGTCTCGTATTAAACATGCTACGAAAAATAGAGGAGAATATAACAAACCTTGACACGTGCATTAGGCACGGGAAATGTGCATCTCATAAAGAAATCCAATGTTCCAGCAGGAACCAGGCGCTCCCCCTTCCTAACTGCGCCATTCAGTAGGATAGCCCGAGCTTTGGAGGCATTGGGGGTAGACAAATACCTGCACAAAAAATCTCATTAGGCACTTCCAAAGTATAAGAACACAGATATAATCGCATGGTGTTAGACACATATTTACAGTTAATATAAGAACAAAGATATAATAACAAAGTGGTATACACATATTTACACAGTGTTATACACATATTTACTCAAAGTATTATTCACATATTTACATAAAGTGTTATACACATATTTACAGTCAATATAATACCTAAGATATAATCACAAAGTGTTATACACATATTTACAGTTAATATAAGACCTAAGATAAAATCACAAAGAGTTATAGACATATTTACAGTTCATATAAGAACTAAGATATAATCACAAAATATTATATACATATCTTACAGTCAGTATATGACTAACAAATGATCACGAAATGGTATATACAGCCAAAGCATGTATGTTCTTTGTAGAATAGACTGTAGTTTAAATGCTGTAAAAATATTTGCATCATGAGTAGTAGAGAATTAACTCAATAGTACAGCGAGCTGGTTAATTCAGAAGAGTTGGTTCATTTTAATCTACTTAGATAATTTACCCTCACGCAAATTTCTGCTTTGACACGCATATAGTTGCAACTTTTTTTGGCAACAAAATTTTGTGAGCGTGCAAAAAATTTAACTGGCACATGCTTTTAGTATGATTAAAATGATGGACTGAACCTTAACAAATGCAGAAAGAGTAAGCTGATCAAAGCATAGTCATTGACATCATTGAGCGGGGGTTCAAAGATTTATTACAAACCTATGATTGACTGATGGAATAATGGTCCATATTCTTGTGTTATATGTGCTAATTAGCCTTACAGGTGCAAAAATGGCTTGTAGACTGACCTAGTTCATAACGTGCTAATATATCAAGCCGGGAAAAAAATACTCACATCACGAACATTGACGCTATCTCCTCTGAACGTACTCAAGGCAAGCAGGGCAAAAATAATCAACAACTAAAATGCAGGATAGAAGTCTGACAGCAAAAGACTCAATGGAGCCAGTGAGGTCGAACACCGGATGAGCTAAGACAAGCAAACACGCGCACGCGCAGCGGTTCGAGAGTTGTACCAAGGATTTGCCGAGCAGCGCCCTAGGGGACCTGGAGGGGGATGTGGTAGGACCAAGGGTGCGTAAAAGGAGGGACGTCACAGAGGTGAAGGCACATAGGGGGTTACCTGCGGCGTCGACGGAGGACATGCGCCCGCGGTGGCCGAGCCCCGTCTGGATCTTGCCGCCACGAGGGAGCTCTGCACCTAACCCTAGGTCACCAGCCCCCCCTTGGGCCATGGGGACGAGTGTGAGAGGGAGGGAGGGGGGAGGAGAAGGGAAGGATACTAACCCAGGGGCCGCGCGAGGGTGGGGGGCCGGTGGAGGGAGTGGGGGCACAGATGGAGGGCGCCGGTCGAGGCAGCGGTGGGGCACCGGTCGAGCGGGTGGGGGGAGCCAGTGGAGGGTGCGGTGGGGCGCTGGTGGAGCAGGCTCTGTTCAGGGTGCCGCAGAGATCTGGGGACGCTGCGGGAGCGAGAGGGCAGGGGATAGCGCACGGTCGATTTGGGAAAAAAATCATCTGCGCGCGGTCGATTTGGGGAAAGCCCGCCCGATATTTCGCTATGTCCCGCTTTTTTTTTGCAAAACTACTAATTGCGCACCACCTACAAATGCGCCATTAGTAACCCTGGTAACTAATGGCGCACCAACTCGTGGTGCGCCATTAGTAGTTTTGCAAAAAAAATATAGGAGTGGCGCACTGGGTTCCCCGCCGCGCCCTCCGGGATGGTGGCCCCGGGCGGTAGCATCTCCTCCCAGGCCGTCGTCTCCGCCTTGCCGGCTATCTCCCCCTCGCCTTCCTCCGGTGCAAAGGCGCAATCCACCGAACACCCGCCGGGCAAGGGCGCAATCCAGCAAGACTCGGAAAAGCTCTAACCTTTGGTGTGGAATTCCTCGGCTCTGCAGTCGTGGTCGCCAACGCTGCCGCCTATCCGGCCTGGCTTGCACGGACGACGATGAAGGACCCTGCGCTCCCCGCCCCGCCAACCACCACCACACATCGCCAAACGGGACCCTCGCCGGTCAAAGGAAGACGCGGGAAGGGAGGGGAGGAAAGAGCGAGAGAAATCCGGGGCGTGGACGAGCGGGATCTCTCCGGGGCGCGGACGAGCAAGGCGGGATCTCGGTTGGATTTGGGACACGAGAGGCGAGGGCAGAGGCAGACAACAGTGCGGTTAGCAATGGCGCATCCCCGAGCGGTGTGCCTTTAGAATTTTTTTGATATCAATGGCGCATCCCCATGTAGTGCGCCATTAGTAATATTTTTTTTGGATAGCAATGGTGCTCGGGGGGGAGGGAGGGGGTGGGTGGTGCGCTCGACCGATTCCGTTCGGGGGAACCGAGCGAGCAGACAGGGGAGGGTGCGGGGGGTCGTCGGCGGCGGTGGAGCGGTGGAGGAGGCACCCGAGAGAAGCTTGCAGGAGGTGGAGAGAATGAAAGTGGGGAAAGTGAGTGTGGTAGGTGGCTGTCCAAAATATCTAGCTGGTCCCAGGTTACTAATGGCGCACCACCTACAAATGCGCCATTAGTAACCTTGATTCCTAATGGCGCACCAGGTGGTGGTGCGCCATTAGTAGTTTTGCAAAAAAAAATATAGTAGTGGCGCACCACCTACAAATGCGCCATTAGTAACCCTGGTTACTAATGGCGCACGAGCTGGTGGTGCGCCATTAGTCGTTTTGCAAAAAAAATATAGATATATATAGTAGTGGCGCACTGGGTGAGTGGTGCGCCATTACTAGTTAAACTAGTAACGACGCACTCTACCCCGGTGCGCCATTAGTACTTTTGCAAAAAAAATAAAAAAAATAGTAGTGGCGCACCGAGTGTGGGGTGTGCCATTAGTGTCCATCACACTAATGGCACACCTGGACATGGGACGCCACTGCTATATAGTAGTGGCGCACTACTTGTGCGGTGCGCCATTAGTGTCTATATCATCTATAGCCCTTTTCCTAGTAGTGATTGTGCCAATAGGCTAGCACCATGACTAGTAACCAAGGGACCAAGGTTAAATATGTGCCTGAGCCTACCTCCGCTGAAGTTTCTCAGTTTAAATGCCTTTCGGGAAAAAGTTGGATCAAGTGCGAGTGGGTATTTGAATACCCGGACGTCTTTCCCGATGAACTCCCTGGGATGCCTCCTAATCGTGACATCGAGTTCATCATTTAGCTCATGCCTGGGTCAAGGCCTATCTATAAGAAGCACTATAGGATGGGATCCGAGGAACTGGCAGAACTAAAGGAGCAGCTAGCCGAGCAACTGAGGAAGGGATTTATTCGCCCTAGTGCCTCACCTTGGGGATCACCTGTTCTATTCGTGTCCAAGAAAGATGGGACTATCAGGCTCCGCATTGATTATCGTTTACTCAATGAAGTCACAATGAAGAACAAGTATTCACTCCCCAAGATTGAAGACCTATTCGACCAGTTAACTGGTGCCAAGGTATTCTCCAAGATCGATCTCAGATCTGTGTACTACCAACAAAAGATTCATCACGAAGACATACCAAAGACGGCATTCGTGACCAGATATGGCGTGTATGAGTGCACCTTCATGTCATTTCAGTTGACCAATGCCCCAACCTACTTCATGTACCTCATGAACAAAGTCTTCATGGAATACCTAGACAAGTTTGTTGTCGTTTTCACCGAGGACATACTCATCTTCTCCAATTCCGAAGAAGAGCGGGAGCAACACTTGAGGATGGTGTTGGAAAAACATGGGGAGCATCAACTTTATGCCAAATTCAGCAAGCGCGAATTTTGGTTACACAAATTTGGATTCTCGGGTCATACCATGACGGCAGATGGATTGGCCATCGACCGCGCGAGATTACTATGGTAACAAACTAGGAATCGCCAATCAATGTGAAGGAAATCCGAAGCTTCCTCGGACTCACATGATATTACTGCAAGTTTGTAGAATTATTCTCTTGCATCGCCCGACCAGTGACTCAGCTCTTGAAGAAAGGTAAGAAGTTCAAATGGACGCGCAGTGCAAAGAAAACTTCTAAGACATGAAGAAGAGGTTAGCGACCGCCCCGGTATTTGCCACTCCAGATATCAATAAGGAGTTCGTGATATACTGTGATGCGTCAACAATCGGGATAAGTGGCATTCTGATGCAAGATGGAAGGGTCGTGGCTTATCTATCACGGCAATCGTGCCCTTATGAAGAGAACTACGCCACGCACGACCTCGAGTTGGCAGTCGTAGTTCATGCCTTGAAGACATGGCGTCATTACCTTTGTGGGAAGCGATGCAAAATATACACCGACCACAAGAGTCTGAAGTATATTTTTACCCAGAAGGAATTGAATATGAGGCAACATAGGTGGTTGGAGTTTATTAAAGACTATAACCTCGGCATTCAATACCATCCCGGTAAGGCCAACGTGGTAGCCAACTCCTTGAGCCAGAAGTCTTGCCCCTTGAATGCCAAAATCAAGAAAAGGCTACCCGCTCTATATGAGAAGTTGGAAAGCTTTGGGTTGGAGCTAGTTGAACAAGGATTCTTGGCAAACCTCGAAGCCAAAACCATGCTGGTGGACAATATTAAAGAGGCCCAGAAGGGGCACGAGAGCATTGAAGCCCTCAAGAGGAATTTCAAGGAAGGCAAGGCCCCAGGATTCTAATTGGATGAACATGGAGTTTTGTGGTTTGGGAATCACATATGCGTACCCAACAAGGCTGAGCTCAAGAACCTAATTTTGCAAGAAGCCCACGACACTCCATACTCAATTCATCTTAGTGGGACCAAGATGTATCAAGACCTCAAAGAAAGGTTCTGGTGGCATGGCATGAAGACGGAAATAGCTTCACATTCTGCCAAGTGGGACGCATGTCAGCGAGTCAAGGCTTAGCACCAGCGACCTACTGGATGCCACAACGTCTCCAGGTGCTCGAATGGAAGTGGGATAAAGTCGGTTTGGACTTCATCACCGCTCTTCCCAGGTCAGGCAAGGGACACGACTCCATATGGATCATTGTAGACCATCCGACCAAGGTGGCCCACTTCATCCCTGTCAGCACCACGTATGATGGTAGACAGCTCGCCAATCTGTACATCCATCGTATCGGGAGTCTTCATGGGGTTTCAAAGGAAATGGAGTCCGACCAAGGCATGCAATTCACCGCAAGATTCTGGAAAAAGTTCCAAGAAGCTCTGGGAACCAAACTCTCCTTCAACACCACTTTCCACCCACAAACCAGCGGCCAGACGGAAAGAGTAAATCAGATACTCGAAGAGATGCTCCACTCTTGTGTCTTGGCAACCGGAACCAAATGGGAAGATTGCCTGCCTTTTGTTGAGTTCTCTTACAACGACAGCTATCAGTCCGGTCTCTAGATGGCCCCATTTGAGGTGTTGTATGGGCATAAGTGCGGCACTCCCGTCAACTGGTCCGATACTGGTGCAGGATTAATTTTTGGGCCAGACATTCTCCATTAAGCTGAGGAGAAGGTGCAACTCGTCAGGGAGCACCTAAATGCTACCAAGTTGCGACAACAGAGCTACACCGATTCGAACCGCCCAGAAGTGGAACTCAACCCTGGAGATCAAGTGTACCTCTGCGTCATGCCTCTCAAGGGGGAAAAGCGTTTTCATGTCAAAGGAAAGCTTGCTCCCAGGTACATTGGACCTTTTAAGATCATTGCAAGGCATGGAGAAGTTGCTTACCAGTTGGAGCTACCTCCAAAACTTTCGGGAGTGCACAACATCTTCCACGTGGCACAACTCCGGAAGTGCCTTCAAGTGCCAAGCCGTCAAGACCTTTATAAGGATGTCGATCATCGAGCGATTGACCTCCACTCGTACCTCACCTATCACGAGAGATCAATCTGCATTCTGGACGAAGCCGAGCTTTGTACTCAAAGACGTACCATCAACTACTTCAAGTTCCAATTGAGCAAGCACATCAAGGCAGGGGCAACATGGGTGCATGAAGACTATCTCATGTCCGAGTTTCTTTATCTCTTCAACACCTAGCTTAGGAATGTCACGGACAAGATTCTTGTAAGGGGGATAGGTGTGTCACACCCTGTTTTCACACCACTTTGTCTCCCTTTTCATTATTTGGTATAGATTAAAACTTTTTAAGTGAATGCCATGAATGCCTTGTTTGTCATTGTTGTGATTGTGTTTGTAAGTTGATCTCTGATAAATCAGTTTTCAAAAATAATATTTCCACAAAAACTCCTTTGACTATTTTTGATAATTCAAAACCTTGCTTTGGTGGTGCACTATAGGTCCCTGAATTTAAGGCAGTGCCTTCACCAAAAGATTTTTTTATTCTAATATTATTATAACTGTTCAAGACCATGATATGGGTATTTTTAAAGTCATTTTCCTATTTTATTTACATGTCATTTTCTAATGCCAGAAATGGTATTTTGGATGGAAAATTAGTTTTCTACCTTAGAAAAATATGAGAAAACTTGGGAATACTAAGAGGACATATATTTTCCATACAAAAGAGTTTCAACCCCTAGTCCTATTCGAAATATTTGAGAAAAACCAATTCTCTCTTTTCTGTTCTTTTGAATTATTTCCAAGGGAAATAGTCCCAATAAATTCCTAGAAAATTCTAGCATGTCCCACATGCTATATTTGGTGATCATGCCAAGTTTCACCTCCATCAGGTGATTTGATTCACCAAATAATTCAAAAACCCTCTGTATCCAAAATCAAGTTAAAGAAACTCTACATTGGAAAGTTTGTCCATTGTGTCACAAACTTTGCAGGATTGCTCAACACCTCAAATGATGAGATCATGCCAAGATTTGTATTTGTCGGGATTGATTTGCTCACATCTTCTCACAAGAATGCAGATCTGCCCATTTGTGGATATTTGCAAGTTTACATTGCCAAACTTGTCCAATGGAGCTCAAATTTCGTAGAGCCACCTAATTATGCCTAAAACCAAATCCTGTTAACTTTCAATGCAATTGGAGGAGGTTAACTTCCCCAAACATGCAACAAACGCCTTCTGCCAAATTTGTAAAACAACATCTAACAACCAGCACAGTTACTCCCTTCCCTCCAAACTCTTGTCACCGATGGCATGTGTCCCTCCTCAACCACAGACGAGAGACCCAGCATTGGTTCAATAAGAGGGAGCCAAAATCTCCATTTTAGCTCCTGAACCAAGGCTGGCAGGACCACTTTAACTCTCTCCCCTTGGCCAGTTTACTTCTTCGCAGTTCCTAGCACCCAAGGGGCATATAACCCATCTCCCAAACACACCAGACACATTCAAGGCGTGCTAGAGCACGCCAGCATGTCGTGGCAGGCCAAAGCTGCGCTTTGGACGGGCTACAGGGTGCACCCGAGCCCAATGGGACCAGCTCCTGCCGGTTCTCGCCTACAATTGTTGCCCCTCATTGACCACATCGATGACCGCATCCAGGGAAGCGTCGGGCCCCTCTTCCCCCCCCCCCTCTCCTCTGCCCCTGGCGACGTCTGCCCACGCACGGCCGAAGCGGCCAGAAGGACCTCGCCACCTTGACACGCCAAGGAGCTTCCCCCGCTCCTCCTGAAGAAGCCACGCAGTCCTAAACGACGTGTGCAAACCACGGCTTCACGCTCGAGCTCTCTCCCCCTCTTCTGCCGCCACAACAAAACCACCGGTGCTTCACAACTCGGTGGCTCGTCGCCCACCTATAAATAGGCCACCCCCAACTCTCCCAGAACCTCAAGCCTCTCCCTCCTACCACCAATCAACCACCAAGTGCCCCATTTCAGCTAAGAGAGCCCCGGTACTCGAGATCGACCGAGGCCCCGCTGCGTTTGGGCTCCCTCGATCTCGGGCTACACGCATGCTCCCGAGCTCATTTCTCCTTACCCGTGACCTCAGAGACCTCCTGAGCCTTCTCCACCACTCCCCCATCCCTCTCCCTGCTCGTAGCACCAATTTCGACACCTTCCCGAAGGGTATCCACCACGGCTCCATCGTCACCGGCAACTCAGGCCACCTCCATCGTCCCTTCAACCGTCTTCAGGTAGGCGGAGGAGCCATGAGTCCGTTCCTGCACTCACCTAACCTCGAGAGCCCCGGAGCTACCGCCGGTGAGCTCTCCAACCTCTCTATCTAGAGGTGGAAGACGACCCCGACAGGGGGATTCCACCTATCGGTTCACGTCGCATCTCTCTCTCTCTGTCTCCGCAGTCGTTGGGCACACGGCCCTATGCATCAGGTTTAAACCTCAAGGCGCGCACGACTCGGCTGGATGGTTAGCTGGCTAGTTGGCCAGCTGGGCCGGCCCAGGCACTGATTGAGCCAGGCCAGCGAGCTGGATTTCCTCTTTTTATTTTCATCCTGATTTTTAAATAAATCAGAAGACTACAAATTTATCCAAACTTAAATATTTTCCACCATAATTCTTGTAAAAATGTATAGTATTTAACAGTGTTGTTATTGAAATTTTTATGAAATTTTTTATGAATATGTTTATTTCAAAACCTAGTTCAAGTATTTTTAAGTTCTATTAAAAAGACTTTGGAAATACTTTTTGAGTCCAAAACCAAAAACAAACATTTTGATAAATAATAATAGGATTTTACAGAGTAGGTTAACATTTTTGATGAGTGCTTTTACTATGTTTTTGGTTGTAGTCCTTATTATTATTAATATTACGACGACAGATTACGCGTTTGGAGAAGGAATTGGACCCGAAGACATCGAAGACCCTAGATACCTACCTGATCTAGGCAAGAAGCCCTTTGATCATGTCTGAGAAAATGTTTTATGCATGACATGTTGATTATTTTATTCCGATGCATATAGTCAAGATTAATCGGTACACCCTGGCATGGTGTTACCGATGGCTCCTCTGGAGCACTTGCATTGAGCATGACCTTACCATCTATGAGGGTCACGTTAAGGTAAAATTGACAAGTAGTTAGTAGTGCTTCGAATAGGATGGGCACATGCATGGTAATAGTAACACTAAGGTGAATACAAAGACTTTGACAAAAAACCCGTCGGGTGCCAGTAATGCCCGAGGGAGATGGTGTTGAACTGGATGACCACTTGAGAAAGAAGTGGTGTACCGGAAAGGTTTTGTGTGAGTGCTTTAGGAACGGGGATTAAATTTGAGATTTGTCGACCGTCCCAACTTTACATGTGGGACCACGATACACCTTTATGGAACGGGGCTATGTTGATTACTCTAGTCGTGCGAGCATGGAGCCCGCATTACCAGTGGCGGGAGTGATACAGTCACTCTCGTGACTGGGTCGTGCCACGTAGGACAACTATGCCATTTTTACGTGTTCCGGGCACACAGTTCATCCCTGCATGGATGATACGGTCTAGATTTGGTTGCTCGTAAGATGTACCTCATGTGGGTTGGGTACCAACCGAGTGGACACTTTGTCTAGTGTCGTCAGAGGAAATGCATTGATCGGGTATTTACCTCGGGTATGTTATATACCGCGAGTCGTGGATGACACGGAAGTTTCCCGGATCTCGTGGGTACAAGATACGACATCTGCAGAGTGTCAACCTATTCGAATAGCATGTGCACAGTCAAGCACAGTTGTATTTTCCGCATAAACGTTGTGTGTGTGTGTAAAGGTGTCATCTGAGAAAGTGAATACTTGGTCAAGTTTGGTGACTTGACATGAAGGATGAACATGAGGTCTTCAGTCCTCGGTGTATTTAAGTTTATATTTGTAACCTGTTCCTATGGTTACTACTTACTTATTGATGGATGACTATCTAGGTACGTGACCATGCTTATGCATTTATAAAGCATGCTTTCCGCAAACACTGCATTATACTTCATTTTGCACTCATTTACATAATCCGCATCATGGGCTGTTTGCGAGTACAATTAAAGTACGCATTGGCTTGCCACTAGTTATTTTAGTAACCACACATGGAGGAACATGAATATGGATAAGAATTCGTCATCGGAGATAGACACGCGAACTAGGCCGCTTCCCAGTCAGAATGCCTGTTGGTTAGGCTGATGGCATGGTTTCACGTTTACTACCAAGAATTCCGCTAGTAGTTGAGTTGGCGTGATTGACCTTAATGGCCCTATCTATGTAAGGCTTGACCATAATAGTACTTATTTGTATCAGACTTTAATTATGGATGTAAGACTCTTATGATTCAACATCTACGTGGTCAGTGAGCATTGATCTCTCGGATCACTATACAAGTTCATTCGGCGATCTTGACTCGTAAGTCGGGGTCCCCACAGAGGTGGACCGACAAGGGGCCCAGTCACAGGCGCAACGGAGGCAGTAGATTCTTGGCTAGTGGGCGGTGTCTAAGAGGGCAAGCACGGGCGGTAACAGCGAGCCAGTGTGGACCGGAATGAAGCAGGTTGCGGCTGTGGTGGCTCACGCGGCCAGCGAGCCATCGCTGGACGGAGCAACATGGGTTGCGGCTGCAGCGGTTCGGACGTGGCTTGACGAGGGGGTCGCGGCGCATGGAGGCGGTGAGTTCGGCAGAGGAAAGGGCACGCTAGTGAGGGCAGCTCAAAGCCGGGTTGCGGCCATGATCGAGGTGGATGCGAGACCAAGTCCGTGGTGACATGCTGTTGTTTTTTTATTTTAAGACCAAAACCTGCCCTTTTGTGCCTTGTATTAACTTGCTGATCAATTAAGACCGCAACCATTTTAGATCTTTGGATGGACCGTGTAACAACCTAACTTGTAGCTAGGGCAACAAGAACTAGTGGCATATGGAGGGCGCCTTAGTTGTCTTCTCAGAATAGCGTCATCATAAGACCTTGTGGATCTGCCACATCATGCTTGTTTTTCCTTCGAAGTTTGCATATCGATTTTTCCATGGTCTTGATTTCCTTCAATCCAATTGTTAAGGTTGAAGCACTTCTAGCCACAACATTTGCATTGAATTGTTGCCACATTTTTTCTGAGCTCAATTGTTGAACATGGATTCAATATAGGTCCTTCCGATCATGCGTTTCTTCTTTCACTTAATTGTGAGCTTCTCTATCCCTCAGTAGCTCCCTCCAAGAACACAATATCACCATGTGATTTGCCCCACTGTGGGTGCCAACTATCTTGGTTTTGTCACGATAGATGTCCTCGTGAGAGAACTTAGGTTTGAGGCCATACAAAATATGTGGCGGCTTGAAAGAGGTTGGTCAGAATCGAGAGACCCGAGATTACCCAGGTTCGACCCCTTCAATGATGGTAAAAGTCTATGTCCTGCTTGTGTTTTATTGATGAAGATCTTGATTACAAGGGTCAGGAATCACTACCTCTAATATCGAGGGTTTCTAATCTGCCTATCTCTAATGCCATGTCACATCATTGTCTAACTTGTCCCTCTTGGGGTGCCCTGCCACTTCTTATATTGGTCCTACTAGGGCCTTCTGTGTGAACCTCCCTCCAAGAGACTCCATGAGCCTCCTTACGCCGGCTTGAACACTTGGCCCTGCGATACATCGTCTGGGTCGATCCGGCAAGCGGGGTGACCCACGAGCCGCCAACTGATGGGTCGAGTAATACCTGCTGGTCGGGTCAAACCTACTGGACGAGTCATACCTCATGGTCGGTTTGAACCGTGGGATATATCCCCGACAAGGAGGATGGAGGAGCCCTTCTGGGTTTGCTCCAACTCCAGCAATGATGTCCATACTTTCCCAAAGACGGGCGGGGATGGGGGAGTCGCCTCGAATGCCCTCTCTAGGGAGGCCGACTGTGGTCTCCAGTTGTTGATGAGGCACCGTATTTTTTGGTGCCGAGGACTCTAGCTGTACAAGCCCCATGCCCTCCTTCACCAAAAGGAACCGAACTATCAAAACCCTAGAATAATTAACTGTAATTAGTTGCATTGGCATTCATGCTATCATGTTCGATCTATTTTGGTCGAAATTGGGAATGATCAAACCCTAGCACGCCTTTTAAATACTGGGTTCAAATAAAATATTTTTTTCACTCAATCCAACATGGCCTTCAGAATAGCCCATGATTTTTTGGAATAGGTGGAAATGTGTGCCAAAAATGATGCAGATATTTATCGGATATCTTTGGATTTTTTAATTAACACATATTGTATAAGAGTAGGACCAAATAAATCATGTAAATAGTTTTAGGGCTCAAAATAATTTGAAACTTGGTGGGGGCCTCAGAAATAATTCAGTTAGTGTCCACAAAAAGTTTCAGGTTTTTTAAAAATCATTTGGTATTTAAAATAAATAAAAACAAATTACACAAATTTGAAAAAATAAACTAAAATAGGAAAAGGCAGGGACAGGAAGAGCTTACCCGTGCAACACAACAATCTAGATGGCCCAGGCCACCATGTGCATCTTTGCCTTCAATATCTTCCTACTAGCAGAAGCAAGGCCGAGCACGACATCCGCTGTTCGCAGCCACGCACCAGTCTGCGTGGCCACCGCAGGCTAGTGTGATGGCAGGGATAAAACCCCGCTGCCGTCTGCATCCCTCTGGCCGCCTCACCACTCTCCCCCTCATCTCCCACTTTGTCACACCATGTTTTTTACCTTATTTGAACTGTAGTCTCTTCAAAACCTGAGTTTATTAAAACTTTTTAAACAAGTGCTATGAGTGCCATGATTGCCATTGTTTGTGTGTATGCTTGAGTGAGTGGATCCAAAAACAATATTTTTATAACATGATATTTCCCAAAAGATCCTTTTCTCATTTTAACTATTTCAAAACCTTGCTTTGCTGTTTGCACTACAAGTCCCTGACCCCAAGGGAGTGGCTTCACCCAAAAATATTTTTCTATTTTGTTTGCTTGTCCTTTTCTGAGGACAGAAATGGTATTTCTGAAAGGAAAATTATTACTCTGCCTTATCTTCCATACATACGAACCTAAGAAACTTTCGAGATACTCACAGGACATAAGATTTTCCATAGATAAGATTTTCGAGATACCTAGAGGACATAAGATTTTCCATACATAAGATTTTGAACCCCTATTTATCTTCCATACATAAGAACCTATTCTGTCTATTTAGACCTTTTGAAATATTTCCAAAGGAAATATTCTCAATAAATTATCACAAAATTCTAGCATGCTTCCCAAGCTATATTTGGTGGTCATGCCAAGTTTCACCTCATTATAAGATGGATTGGTTCAACCAAATATTCCAAGAACCTTCACTGTCCAGAATCAAGTTATAGCATCTCTACATAGCAAAGTTTGTCCATATGGCCTGAAACCATGCAGGAGTGCTCAACACCCCAAATGAGGAGAACCTGCCAAAAATTGGATTTGTGGGGATTAATTTAACCACATTCTCTTTTAAATGACAGAACTTCCCATTTGTTGGTGTTTTAAAGTTTACACTGTCAAACTTGTCCAATGGATCTCAAATTTTGTAGAGCATCCTACTATTGCCTAACACCCAAACATGTTAACTTTCAGCATCATTGGTGGAGGTTAGCTACCCCAAACATATATCAAACACCTTCTGCGAGTATGGTCAACCAACACTTAACATCCTCTAGACACACTCCCTTCCCACTAAACTCTTAGTGCAAGTTGCGAGCACCACTCCTCAACAGCACACGAGTGGCCCCTCTCCGGTTCCAAGTAGGTAAGCTAAAATCCCCAATTTAGTCACTGATTCAAGGTTGACAGCATCTCTCCAAGCACTTCCTTTGACCAGAAGTGAGTCACTCGGCCTCCAAACGGCTAACGGGCATATAAGGCAACTCCAGGACACGCCAGAAAGGGCCAAAGCACCCCAGAGCCCGCCAGCATGCCGTGGCATGCCAAATCTGCGCTCTGGGTGTGATACAGTACGCACCCAAGGCAAAGAAGGCCAGCCCTGGCCGGTTCACACCTCCGCTCGGTTTTCCTCCACGTCTCCGACCAACCTCCTAACTCGGGGCAGCCCCAGGGACCCTTCTCCCCCTCTATGCTGACCCCGGCGACGCGTGCCAACACGCGCCAGATTTGGTCAGAAGTGCGCGGCACAGCAACACGCGCGCATTGAGCCTCCTCTATCTCTCATTGACTCTCTAGGGTCTCAAACCACGTCCGTGAAACCATGGTATCGAGCCCAAGCCCTCTCCCCCCCTCCTACAGAAGTGTTGAAACCACCGGCGCTCCCCCGCTCGGTGCATCGTTGCTGGGCTATAAATAGGCCCTCCCACTTCACTCCATCACCTCATACCACTCCTCTAGACCCTCAGTCAAGGCCCTAGCCAATCCATTCGATCACAGAGAGCTCCGGTGCCTGAGATCGACCGAGGGCCCGCCGCTTCGGAGCTTCGTCGATCTTGGGGTACACGCCAACTCTCGCACTCCTCGCACCTTGTCCGTGATCGTAGAGAGCTCAGCAAGCCTCGCCACCTCTTCCCCGAGTGTTTCCCTTCCCGTAGCACCCAACTCCACCACCACCCGTATCACCTCCGTCACGGCCACCTCGTCGCCGGTGACCTAGGGCCACCCCGTCGTTCATTCGACCACCAGCAGGTAGGCGACGATGCCACGATGTCGTTCCTGCCGTCATTTGGCCACGAGGGCATCGGAATCGCCGCCAACATGCCTCCACTTCCTTGTGTCCAGAGGAGGAATACGACCTCGACAGGCATGCCCCAGCTATCGGTGACCAGTCTCTCCCCCTCTCTCCTATCTCTACCGCTAAACGTAGGGGCCATCGCGTGAGGTTTAAACCTGACAGCGTGCGCGCACGTGGGTTGCTGGCTAGCTACAGAGTTAAATATTTAATCAAGTATAAATATTTTTCCACCACAATTCTTCTAAAAATGGGTAGAATTTATTAGTGCTATTGCACAATATTTTGTAAAAAAATTTATACATGGATTTGATTAAAATGCCTAGTTTAAATATATTAGCCCATGTTAATTAGGTTTTTAGAATACCTTTTTGCATCAAAACTAGAGACAAACATTTTTAAAACTATAGGAAAGATTTATTAGAATAGGTTAACATTTTTAAAGTGAGTTTGTGCTCTATTTTTGAATGAGCTTCTTATTTTTATTACTATTATTATGAAGATAGATTCCATGTTCGACAAAGGACTTGGACCGAAAGACCCCAAAGACCCCGAATACCTAGCTGATCAACGCAAGCAGCCCTTTGACCATGTATAAGAAAATACTTCTATGCATGACACATTGGTTACTCTACTCCGATGCATATAGTTAAGATTAATCGGTGCACCCCAGCATGGTGTTTCCGATAGCTCCTCTGGAGCACTTGCATTGAGCATGACGCTATCATCTATGAGGGTCATGCTAATAATATGTTGACTAGTAGACTATAGTGCTACACATAGAAAGAGCATGTGCATGATGATGGTAACACAAAGTTGATATCAAAGGTTTTACGAAAACCTCGTCGGGTGCCACTAATGCCTGGGGGTGATGATGTTGAGTTAGGTGACCACTTGTGAGAGAAGTGGTGCACCGGGAAATATTTTGTGTGAGTGGTTTAGGAAATGGGATTAGATTTATGATGTGTCGACCGTCCAAACCATACATGTACGACCACGATACCCCTTTTATTGGACGGGACTTTCTTGATTACTTTGGTTGGTGCTAGCAAAGAGCCCCATTACTAGTGGCGGGAGTGATATGTGGTCATTCTCGTGACGGGGTCGTACCAAGTAGGTTGACTATGCTGGTTTTACGTGTTCCGTGCAGACCGTTGGTCCCCGCATGGATGATACGGTCTAGTGTTGGTGCTCGTAAAACATACATCATGTGGGCTGGGTACCAATCGAGTGAACTATTTCTCTAGTGTCGTCAGGGGAAAGGCAATCATCGGGTACTTACCTCGGGTATGTTATATACCGCGTGTAGTGGATGACAAGGAAGTTTCTCGGATCTCGTGGGTATAGTGTACAACCTCTGCAAAGTGTAAAACTATTCGAATAGTCTTGTTCACGATCAAGGACAGTTGTGTAATCCTGGTTAAACTACGTCCAGTCGTTTCCTCATAAACCAAGTGTGAGCGTGTGTCTATGTTTAAAGTTTCCTCATGATATGACAAGTTCGTTGACTTGGCATATAGGGTGAACCTGTGGTGTTCAAGCCTCAACAGATGTGTTGATATCTGTGACCTGTTCTTAAGATTACCATCTAGCTTATGATGCATATCCATACAAGTACTTGACCATGTAATTTTTTCATTAAAACTTGCTTTCCGCAAAGGCTGTATATTATTTTATTATCATACCAACTGCATTATCCATATCATGGGCTGTTTGCGAGTATATTCAAAGTAATCATTGGCTAGACACTGGTTATGTTATTGACCAGAAATGGATGAACCGCAGTACATAGAAGAATTCGACATTGGAGACGGACACGTGAACTAGGATGCTTCCTAGTCAGAATGCTTGTTGGTGAAGGCTGATGGCATGGGCTCCCGTTTAGTACCATGATTTCCACTAGAAGATGTAGCGGTGTGATTGGCCTTATAGGCCCTACCTATGTGAGACTTGACCGTGGTGGTCATTTGTTGTATGGAATGGTATGTTGGATGTAAGACTCTTAATGTTCAGTATATGTGTGTTCGGTGAGCATTGATCTCTGGGATCACTGAGCAAGTTCATTCGACGATCTTGACTCGTAAGTCGGGGTCCCCAAAGAGCTGGTATCAGAGCCATCCTGACTATAGGAAGCCTTAGGTAGCATGGACGATGGCCGAGACGAATAGTACACTCAGCCCTTACACTTGAGATTTTATACACCCTACTACCATTTCATACCAACCACAAATTGCTAACCCTCTCCTAAAAACCTTGTAGATTGGCATCGTACATGAGACGCTTCTGGAAACTGGCTTTCCCCTACTTTTGGGAAACAGCCTAAAGAAGTGTCAAGTACACCGCACACCCATTTCCCTCTACCACAAGCACCGGGTCAACGCCCACACAAAGGAATATCACGTAGACATGATAGTGAAGGCAAACGACTCCCCAACTAGTTGGTTCTTTGAAGGACCACAAATCGAGAACCTAATGTTGGCAGTGGAGAGAGCAGCACGAGAGGTGTTCGTGCACCTCCATGATGTCCTTCCCGAGATGGCCAACGAGCTGGCTTCTCGTCACCTGCCTTTTGCTAAGGACGGGTTTGACGGGAGCTGGACGCTCAACCCATCCCCAAAGGACGGGACGCCACTTAGGTTTCTGACCTAATACAGCCTCTCCGTTGACACCCTAACTCATCTTCTGATCAAGGAATCCGTGACGCTTCGCCAAGAACTACACCAAGTCAAGGACCTACTTCACATGGAAAAGATGAAGACAGGCAAGATCAAGAAGGAAGGAGCACCCCGAGGGCATCCTACCATTGCCTTCCGAGGAGTAATACCACCACTCCAGGACACTCGTATACAGAGTCGCCGTCTGACCGAGGAAGAATACACTAAACTCCTCAACGCTTCACCAGCAAAACGGCGCCGTGATGGACATCTTCCTTCCCCCAAACCTCTGAAGGAAGAAGATACCAAGGAGGATGAAGAAGAAAACCTTGTAGAACCTACATACGAGAACGAGCAGGTCGCCGCTTAGAGGAACATCTTAAGCAAGTTAGGAGTCTCCCCTGCGAAGTCAAATTCGTGTATCGGTTCATGAGAACTACGAGTGTTGTGTGCTTCCTGTTCATGTTTCGATGCAAGCCGCATTTCCGCCTTAGGTAGCATGTAAGCGACTCCATCGCCTGTTCTAATTGAGTATTTGCATGAGGTTCCTCAAACCTTTTTTTGTCTCACACATGCACTGTACCAAACCCCCTAAACTAGGCGCCTCACCCCTTTATGATTCACCCGACCACTTCGTAATATTGGCTTGTCTGCTCCCAAACAGGATGGTGATTTCTACCCAAGCTCGAGATCACCCCGTGCAGTAGCAAGGCGACATTTCCCGCCCACCGCCTCCTCCAGAGAGTATGACGGTGGCTCAGTTCCTCCATGCTCTCTGAGAGGAACAACAAGCCAACAATGCCGCCATCCAGCAGTTGGCTCAAGTCTCAGTGAACGATAAACCGCAAAATGGAAATGGCAACGGTCGCTCCACTCTGCCTGAGTTTATGAGGATTACGCCTCCCATATTCAAGGAGACAACTGAACCCCTGGATGCCGATGAATGGATCTGCACCATTGAAGAGCTCCTCGCGATGGTTAAATGCATCGACGACCGCAAGGAAGTTCTTTATGCTTCTAACTGTCTCAGAGGCACGGCCAGGGCTTGGTGGGACAAGTTTAACTTATGCAGGAAGGGTAGGCTATCTCTTGGACTGTCTTCAAGGAAGGATTCCGTGCTACTCACATTCCCCCTGGAATGATAACCATTAAGAAGCGGGAATTCTGAGCTCTGAGGCAAGGAAGCAGGACAGTCAAGGAGTACCTGCAGATGTTTAATCTTTTGTCAAGTATGCACCAGAAGGTGTCAACACTAAAGCCGTGAAGGTGGAACACTTCATGGAAGGACTTCAACAGTCACTTCAGTATTATCTTGTTGTCTGTGAATGCCGGACCTTCTACGATCTGGTAGACAAGACCATCATGATGGAGGATAAGCATCGTGCGATGGATGATACCCGCAAGCGTAAGCTGATGGGAAATGGAGGTTCCAGTAACCATAAGGCATGTCCGTGGCAATCCGCACCGACAAAACCTAACTGCCAGCAACAACAGTACAAGTCACCTACGTTCCGCCAGAACTACCAGTCCCAGCAGCATGCCAAAAACAAGCCAGCGATAAATCCACCCAACAGCAGTGGGGTCAAGCCCAACATCCCAGGGGAGGTTACCTGCTTTGGATGTCGTTAGAGTGGGCAGTACTCCAGGTAGTGCCCCAACTAGAAGCTCGATGGACCGCACCCCAATGTTCCTAATCAAGGACAAGGTCATGGAGCACCAAGGAGGAACCAGGCTCCCCGCAACCAGCAGTATCACAGCAGGGGACACGTGAATCACATCTCCGTAGAAGAAGCCGAGGAGGACCCGGACTGCATTCCGCGTACATTCCGCGTCAACTCCACGCCAGTAACAATATTGTTTGATTATGGTTCTTTGCATTCTTTTGTAACCCAAAAGTTTACTAAAAAATATGGTTTGAAGCCTACCCTTCTTAATGGACAATTGGCTGTACATACCCCGGAAGCAGTGCTAAGAATCAACCTAGGAAGTAGAAGAGTTGGCATCAACATCGATGGGATAGGCTTCATAGCAGATCTCATCGTCCTTAAGTCACAAGGCTTGGACGTGATACTTGGTATCGATTGGTTGGCCAGGAACCAAAGCATAATGGACTGCGCCAAGAGGGCTATTACCATGACAAGTGACTAAGGGGTCAAAGTAAAGTATGTCCCTGAGCCTACATCCACTCAAGTCCCTCAAGTTAATTGCCTTTTAGAAGAAGAGTTGGACCGAGTACCAGTAGTGTGCGAATACCCGGACGTCTTTCCTAATGAGCTGCCTAGGATGCCCCTTGACTGAGACATCAAGTTCATCATTGAGCTCATGGCCAGATCAAGGCCTATCTATAAGAAGCCCTATAGGTTGGGATCCGAAGAGCTAGCGGAGTTGAAGAAGTAGTTGGATGAGCATCTCAGGAAGGGATTGATCCATCCAAGTGCGTCACCTTGGGGATCACTTGTTCTATTCGTGTCCAAGAAGGATGGGACTATCAGGATCTACATCGATTACCAATCCCTTAATGAAGTCATGATAAAGAACAAGTACCAACTCCCCAATATCGAGGACCTATTTGACCAGTTAAATGGTGCCAAGGTATTTTCCAAGATCGACCTTAGATCTGGAATTACCAACTGAAGATTTGACCCGAGGACATAACTAAGACCACATTCATGAACCAGTACGGTCTATATGAGTGCACAGTCATGTTGTTTGAGTTGACCAATGCCCCAGCATACTTCATGTACCTCATGAACAAATTCTTCATGGAATACTTGGATAAGTTTGTTGTTGCCTTGATAGATGACATACTAATCTTCTCCAAGTCCGAAGATGAACATGAGAAACACTTGAGGCTAGTGGTGGAAAAACTTTGAGAGCAGCAACTTTATGCCAAGTTTAGCAAATGCAAATTCTAGGTGCACGAAGTTGGATTCTTGGGTCATACCATGACGACAAACGGATTCGCAGTCAATCCTTCCAAGATTACCACGGTAACCTACTAGGAGTCGCCAATCGATGTGAAGGAAGTCATAAGCTTCCTCGGACTCGTGGGATACTACCGCAAGTTCGTGGAAGGGTTCTCCCGCATCGCCCGACCAATGACTCATCACCAATGACTCATCTCTTGAAGAAGGGCAAGAAGTTCTAATGGACGCCGAGGTGTGAAGAAAGCTTCCAGGAACTGAAGAAGAGATTGACCACCGCCCCGGTACTTACTACTCTAGATATCAACAAGGAGATTTTGATATACAGTGATGCCTCCAGAATCGGGCGCTGTGGCATCCTAATGCAAGACGACAGGGTCGTGTTTTACCTGTCGCAGCAACTTCACCCGCATGAAGAGAACTACGCCACTCATGACCTCGAGTTGGTAGCAGTAGTGCATGCCTTGAGGACGTGGCTTCATTACTTTCTGGGGAAGCGATGTGCAATATACACCAACCACAAGAGTCTGAAGTATATTTTTACTCAAAGGGAGTTGAATATGAGGCAGCGAAGATGGTTGGAACTAATCAAACACTATGCCCTCAACATTCAATACCACCCCGGTAAGACCAATATGGTGGCGGATGCTATTCCGGAAGGCCTGCACCTTGAATGCTATAATCAAGGAAAGGCTACCCGCCCGATATGACAAGCTGGAGAGCTTCGGGTCAGAGCTGGTTGAACCAGGATTCCTAGCTCACCTCGAAGTCAAACCCACTCTGGCAAACACATCAAAGAGGCCCAGAAGGGACACAAGAGCATTGAAGCCACGAAGAAGAAGATTCGGGGAGGCAAGGACCCATAATTCTAAGTGAATCAACAAGGAGTTGTGTGGTTTGGGAAACATTTAAGCGTACCCAAGAAGGTTGTACTCAAGAATTTAATCTTGCAAGAATCCCACGACACACCCTACTCAATTCACCCCGGTGGGACCAAGATGTTTCAAGACCTCAAGGAAAGATTCTGGTGGCATGGCAAGAAGAGGGAAATCGCTTCCTATATCGCCAAGTGCGATGTGTGCCAACGTGTCAAGGCTAAGCACCAGCGACCTGCTGGGCTGCTGCAACGACTTCAAGTGCCCAAATGGAAGTGGGACAGAGTCGGCACGGACTTCCATCACCAGACTACTTGGATCCATCAGAGGCCATGACTCCATATGGGTCATTGTCGACCATCTGACCAAGGTCTCTCTCTTCATTCCAGTCAGCAGCACTTATGGTGGTGACAAGCTGGCTAGTCTCGACATTGAGCGTATTGTGAACCTCCATGGAGTTCCCAAGGAAATTGTATCTGACCGGGGCACGCAGTTCACCTCAAGATTCTGGAAGAAGTTCCAAGAAGCTTTGGGAACCAAGCTATATTTTAGAACCGCCTTCCACCCGCAGACAGGCGGACAGACGGAGCGAGTGAATCAGATACTCGAGGATATGCTCTGTGCTTGTGTCTTAGCAGATGGGACCAAATGGGAAGACTGTCTGCCATGCGCTGAGTTCTCATACAACAACAACTATCAGTCCAGTCTCTGGATGGCCCCATTGGAAGTGCTATGTGGACGGAAGTGTCGCACCCCGCTCAATTTGTCTGAAACTAGTGAAGGATTGATTTCCAGCCATATGTTCTTCGTGAAGAAGAGTACAAGTTACAACTTTTCAGGGAACACGTAAAAGCAGCCAAGTCACGACAGAAGAGCTATGCGGATTCTCACCACACGTCAGACCTCTCAAGGGAACTACGAATTTCCACGTCAAGGGTAAACTTGCTCCAAGGTTCATTGGACCTTTTACGATCATGGCAAGGCATGGAGAAGTTACTTACCAGTTGAAGGTACCTCCAGAACTTTCGAGTGTGCACAACGTCTTCCACGTGTGAGAACTTCGGAAGTGCCTTCAAGCGCCAAACTTTCCAGATCTTTATAAGGACATCAACCATAAAGCCATTAACCTTCAACCTAACCTCACTTATTGCGAGAGACCGATCCACATCCTGGAATGTTCAGTGGAGCAACCACACAGAAGCAAAAGCAACATGGGAGCGTGAAGACTATCTCCGATCCGAATTTCCGTACCTTTTTAGCACCTTGCTTAGGAATTTCAGGGACGAGAGTCTTGTAAGGAAGATAGGTTTGTCACACCCTGTTTTTACCTTATTTCAACTATAGTCTCTTCAAAACCTGTGTTCATTAAAAAAATAGGAAATGCTATGAGTGCCAATTGTTTGTGTATATGCTCGAGTGAGTGGATCCAAAAAATATATTTTTCTAACATGATATTTCCGAAAAGATCCTTTTCTCATTTTTGACTATTTCAAAACCCTTCTTTGGATTGTATTCCCTTTTCGGGGACTATTTCAAAAAATATATTTTTCTAACAGGGACTATTTCAAAAAATATATTTTTCTAACATGATATTTCCGAAAAGTCCCTGACCCAAGGGAGTGCCTTCACCCAAAGATTGTATTCTGATTTTGGCACTATTATAACTCTCCAAAATCATAAAATAATCATTTTTTATAAAAAATTCTGTTTTATTTGCATGTCCTTTTCTGAGGCCAGAAATGACATTTATGAAAGGAAAATTAAATTTTCGGCCTTAGAAAAATCTGAGAAAAATTGCACATACTCACAGGACATATATTTCCATACATAAGATTTTGAACTCCTATTTGTGTTCAAAATATTTGAGAAAATCCTTGAAAACCTATTATGTCTGTTTTTACCTTTTGAAATATTTCCCAAGGAAATATTCTCAATAAATTCTCTAAGTATTCTAGCATGCTTCCCAAGCTATATTTGGTGGTCATGCCAATTTTCACCTCATTCCAAGATGGATTGGTTCACCAAATATTCCAAAACCATCCCTATCCAGAATCAAGTTGTAGTAACTCTACATAGCAAAGTTTGTCCATATGGCGTGAAACTTTGCAGGAGTGCTCAACACCCCAAATGAGGACACCCTACCAACAATTAGATTTGTGGGGATTAATTTAACCACATTCTCTTTTGAAGGACATAACTATCCATTTGGAGGTGTTTTCAAGTTTGCACTGTCAAACTTGTCCAATGGAGCTCAAATTTGTTAGAGCATCCTACTTTTGCCTAAAACACAAACCCGTTAACTTTCAACATCATTAGTGGATGTTAGCTATAGAAAACACATATAAAATACCTTCTACAAGTATGGTCAAACATCACTTAACACCCTCTAGATCCACTCCCTTCCCACTAAACTCTTAGTGGAAGCTGCCAACACCACTCCTCAACTGCACACGAGTGGCCCCTCTCTGGTTCCAAGTAGGTAAGCCAAAATCCCCAATTTAATCTACGATTCAAGGCTGAGAACTTCTCTCGAAGCACTTCCTTTCACCAGCAGTGAGTCCCTTGGCGCCCTAACGGCTAAGGGGCATCTAAGCCAACCCTCGGACACGCTAGATAGGGCCAAAGCACCCCAGAGCGCGCCAGCATGCCGGGGCATGCCAAATCTGCGCTCTCGGCAAGCTATAGTGTGCACCCGAGCCAAAGGAGGCCAGCTCCGGCCGGTTCACACCTCCCCTCGGTACCCCTTCACGTCTCCGACAAACCTCCTGACTCGGGGCAGCCCCAGGGCCCCTTCTCTCCCTCTCTGCTGGCCCAGGCGACGCGTGCCCGCGTGTGCCAGATTCGTCCAGAAGTGTGCGGCCCCGCAACAGGTGCGTACTGAGCCTCCTCTCTCTGATTGAGTATCTGGGGTCTCAAACCACGTCCGCGAAACCATGGGATCGAACCCGAGCCCTCTCTCCCCCTCCTGTAGCCGTGGCAAAACCACCAGCGCTCCCCCACTCGGTGCACCATTGCTGGCCTATAAATAGGCCCCCCTTCACTCCAGCACCTCACACCACTCTTCCAGACCCTCAATCGAGCAGAGATAGCCTCAGTGCTCGAGATCGACCGAGGCCCCGCCGCTTCGAAGCTCCGTCGATCTTGGGCTACAGGCCACCTCTCGCGCTCCTCTGACCTCCTTCGTGAGTGTAGAGAGCTCGCTGGCTAACTGGTCGGTTGGCTAGTTGGGCCGGCCCAGCCACTGGCTGACCAGGCCAGGGTTAAGCCCTTTTTTCCTTTTTCTTTTTGTTCTGATTCTAAATGAAATTTGTAGAGTTAAATATTTCATCAAATTTAAATATTTTTCCACCACAATTCTTCTAAAATTGGGTAGAATTTATTAGTGTCATTTCACAAATTTTTGTAAGAACTTTTATACATGGCTTTGATTAAAATGCCTAGTTTAAATATTTTAGCCCGTGTTAATTAGGTTTTGAAAATACTTTTTTGCATTAAAACTAGAGACAAACATTTTTAAAACTATAGTAAAGATTTATTAGAATAGGTTAACATTTTTAAAGTGAGTTTGTGCTGTGTTTTTTGAATGAGCTTCTTATTTTTATTACTATTATTATGACGATAGATTCTGTGTTCGACGAAGAACTTCGACCCAAGCATGGTGTTTCTGATAGCTCCTCTGGAGCACTTGCATTGAGCATGACCCTATCATCTATGACGGTCACGCTGATAATATGTTGACAAGTAGACAGTAGTGCTACGCATAGAAAGACCATGTGCATGATGATGGTAACACAAAATTGATATCAAAGGTTTTTCGAAAACCCTGTCGGGTGCCACTAATAACCGAGGGTGATGATGTTGAGTTAGTTGACCACTTATGAGAGAACTGGTGCACCGGGAAATGTTTTGTGTGAGTGGTTTCGCAAATGGGATTAGATTTAGGATGTGTCAACTGTCCAAACCTGACATGTACGACCGCTATATCCCTTTATGGGACGGGGCTTTGTTGATAACTTTGGTCGGTGCTAGCAAAGAGCCACATTACTAGTGGCGGGAGCAATATGTGGTCACTCTCGTGACGGGTTCGTACCACGTAGGTCGACTATGTCGTTTTTATGTCTTCCGGGTAAACCGTTGGTCCCTGCATTAGTGATACGGTCTAGAGTCGATGCTCGTAAGACATACATCATGTGGGCGGGTACCAATTGAGTGAACTCTTTGTCTAGTGTCGTCAGTGGAAAGGCAATGATCGAGTACTTACCTTGGGTATGTTATATACCACGAGTCGTGGATGACACGGAAGTTTCCTGGATCTCGTGGGTACAGCGTACAACCTCTGCAGAGTGTAAACTACGTCCATTCATTTCCGCATAAACCAAGTGTGAGTGTGTGTGTATGTTTAAAGGTGTTGTCTCAGGAAGATGATATGACAAGTTCGGTGACTTGGCATATAGGGTGAACCTGTGGTGTTCAACCCTCAATAGATATGTTGATATCTGTGACCTGTTCTTGAGATTAACATCTAGCTTATGATGCATATCCATACAAGTACTTGACCATGTTCATTTTTTATTATAACTTGCTTTCCGCGAAGGCTACGTATTATTTTATTATCGTACCAACTACATTATCCATATCATGGGCTATTTGCGAGCACATTCAATGTACTAATTGGCTTGCCATTGGTTATGTTATTGACCAGACATGGAGGAACCGGAGTTCAGAGAAGAATTCGTCGTCGGAGACGGACATGCGAACTAGGACGCTTCCTAGTCAAAATGCCTATTGGTGAAGGCTCATGGCATGGGCTCCCGTTTACTACCAAGATTTCCGCTAGTAGATGTGTCGGTGTGATTGACCTTATAGGCCCTACCTATGTGAGTCTTGACCGTGGTGGTCATTTGTTGTATCGAATAGTATGTTTGATGTAAGACTCTTAATGTTCAGTATAGATGTGTTCGGTGAGGATTGATCTCTGGGATCACTGAGCACGTTCATTCGGTGATCTCGACTCATAAGTTGGGGTCCCCATACACTCACTCTCTCCAGCATGGTTGAGCCCTTCATGGACGTGCTTCCATCAAGCTCGTCCTCACCATGCTTCCCACGACCTCTGACCATGTCCACACGCTTTGCAATCATCCACTTCGACCTCAATACCTCCCTTGCGTCAAGGTGTGCCCTTAATTGACGGGATCGAAAACTTCATCCAACTATGTCCTTCGATGAATCCCCGAGCTCGCCATTGACCTGGTGCTTCCCAAAGTGATCTATGACCTCTATTTCAATCGTGGTGATATCCTACGTGTATCCCCCTACTACCCTGCTTGAATATTTGCCATAGTTTCTGCCCCGCGAGTAGCCGGAGTCCCCGTCGGCTAGGAACCTAGCCATAGAGCCCTGATGCTTGAAGCAACAAGTCCGGCGAGCTCATGCAGCTCGGCGCAGCCCTAGCACCTACCCAGCCTGTTTCCCCGTGCACCATAGTTCCTTCTCGATTCATATGCATTAGCTCAGACAACAGCATCTTACAATGTCATGATCATGCATAATTGTGTTACATTTTCGTGAAGTAAATGTGTCCCCGTTCTTGTTTGCCGGTGTTGTTCCCTTTCGATAAACGTTTTTATGATGTTTAAATTGATGTAACCAATGAAGGCTCACAGTTATGAGGTATCTTCAGAAGTGTGAGGCAAGCACTCCCCATAGGTCATACTTTTATAAACCCACTCTCCCTCTGTACTGTTGTATTTTACTCCATCAGGACAACAACGATTCAACTGTTACATGTTCTCGGTAGTTAAACCTGTTCCTCTGCATGACCTATCTTTGTGAAAGTAAATAGTTTAATCTATTTTGCATGAGCAGAAACTACTTGAGCCTTGTTGCGACTACTCATCCTTGATTTCTTGTAGTGCTTGTTATTCTTAGGGTCGTGTCTGGTCTGATCCATATGGGTGATGAATTGAAATGGTTGTGTCCATGTCCTACTGTGTGAGAGCTTAATGTGTGAATCCAAGTAGAAAAGTTAGCGATGAGAGGCTCGTGGTGGGTTGTCTCATTGGGGCAGTCCTTAAGAACTGTGATCTGTGTATGTTTTCCAAGATAAGATACTACCACACATTGGGATCCGAGTAATCCAAGCTCTCCTAGCTAATTAATCGCCTTGATCTCTATCCAGAAGTTGCAACTAGTTTCTGGTGTTTGTAAGTAAGTGCTAGGTGTGTGTTTAAGGCTTCCCGATGGGGTGGGCTTCAGTACGGTAGATGCACAATCGCACGGTGCTCCAAGTGGCACCCGAATGGTGGACTTGTGGAACCCTGCTCACCTAATATGGGCCATATAGGAATCTTCGCCAGGCTTCCTCGTAGGGTTCAGTCTCAAATGGGTGATAAACTTGGACTAGAGTCTTGTCTGATTAACGGTTGTGTAAGGAACCCTAGCCAGGCTTTCGCTTGAAGGTTGTCGAGTACATGATGTGCATGTGGTGGAAAGTGGTGAGATTATGTGTGAAGAAGTATAACCCTATAGGGTTATCTGATCTATTCGAATAGCCACATCCTTGGATATGAATTATTTGGAAGCTTATATGGTTCATAGACAAGTGGAAATGGATAATCTAAAATGTGCAAGATAAGTCTGAGTGATATGGATGGCCTTCTTGTAGGGAGACGTGAGTTTATCCATATTACTTTATTGATATGGTGAATATGTGGACTCATGTGCGCTCTCTCACCTCAAAGTACTCATAGTCGTCGTACAGGTTAACGAGGAGTGAAAGCTAGCTTATTGCATGAAAATCCACAACATGTTGTTGATAATGATGCATATGTTGATAGTTCTGATGTAAGTCCTACTTAGTAAGTTTTTACTCATGGTTGCTTAATTATGTTTACGTAGAATGGACCTTAGCCTCACTTATGGATTTCTACGCGAACTTCGGCGCTAACCGAATTAGCTTGGGGAACGCATGTAGAGTTTTAGCCTCCTCCAGCCACTTTTAGTAGATGTGTGTACACAAACATGTTTTTCTTCCGCTTGTTGTTCGTATGACTTTGTGTGTTGGGTTATGTGACCCATGTTTGAAATATCACACTATGTTGGCTTTTATGAGTCTTTAATAAATAATCCTGTCATAATTTTCTTTTGTAATGCCAGGTTGTATCTACATATATCGTGCATGTTGTGTGTACATGTGATGTGCATTGGCATGTGTGGGATTCGACACCCAACTTTATGCCTTTAGTAACACTCTTTACAGGGAAATGTCTCTTTGTGATTTTGCTGAGCTCTAGTATCTTGCTACTGCTCCAAACACATTGATTCATCGACATGTATCCTTGTTTCCTGGTGTGTCTGTACCTACAGGAAAATGTCACACAGTGTAATGGTGTGTGTGCAGCATTGCTATGACTTGTCTATGCACGTTGATGTCCGACAGCTGCATTGCTAGGCTATGTATGCATGCTCCTGTATAGTTGTGCCACTTGGTTCTATAACTAGTCATGTCAACCTGGGTTGTCTGACATATGATTGCTAGCAACATATTCATATATGTGAGCCAAAAGGTGCAAATGGTCCCAGCCAAGGTAAAGTGGCAGCCCTGGAGATTACCATGCGTGAGCCCGCAAAGTGATATGATCTGTTACATGCAAGATACATATGGCTTAGGATCAGGGTCCCGAAAATGTTGGTATCGGAGCCAGACTGCTTACTGGATTACGAAGCTAAACTGGTCGATGTTGAGTCCAGCAATTCTGTATTTATATAAGGGAATTGATTGAGAAAGGGAACATAAGAATCTTTTTACTCCTTTCCTTGTGTCATTCTTGATCTAAGTCGCCCTATTCTTTTCTACTGGTTTAAGAACTAGGCTTTCTCATCTATCTATCAGGATGACGAGTTACTATGATGGAGACTTACAGGAAATATTTTGTCTTGTTGAATCGGTGTTTGCATAAGAATTCAATGTTATGCTATCAGTTGTCTTGGAGGTTGTATCGCATTACTTCCCATACAACCGTTATGTTGTATGAGTTATCCAAGATTTCTCAATAATATGATGCATTTGCAAATCCTTTCATCCTGATTCGATGTCTTTTTGGCCCAACAAAGCACACCAATTATGAGATTCATGTACTTTACTACCTCGACGTATTTATTGAAGTGTTAGGAAACCATTTTATCTCAAAGAAATTATCAGTGATATAGCAACATTTCATGTTCCTAGTGTGATAATTCTGGACCTCATTATCGAAAGCATCTTGTGATGTTATTTAGTCAATATGTATTCTATTCTAGGTTCTTGGACCAAAGAATTGTTCTTCTTATTCTTGTTTATAGTGTTTCTTGTTCCATTATGATATTTGTAAGTTTGTGTTAGTCATTCAAATTCATGGTATATCATTCTTCCCATACCATGAACCATCACAACAAACGTTCTTCGAAAACTGAAGATCACAAAAAGAGTGCTCATCATGAGTTCTCCATTCCATAGTTGTGGTTATACAAATTCTATCTTTTTGTATGGGTTATCCAGAGGAAATATGTTGAGACTTGTTTGACATGTTAATCTATGCATTCACAACTCAAGCAATCATATGTTCCTTTGAGTTGTCCCTTTTCAGTTGTATTCTGACCTTCATCTAGCAACAGATAGCCAAGAGTAGTTGTGCATTCATGTTCACAGATGCCCATTATTATTGTGGTGTTTCAAGCCTTTCTGTCCTAGAGTGACTAGGAGAAACAAGCTCTATAGTACCTCATCCTTTTCATGGATTGGGTCAAAGCAGTTGCAATTGTATATCAAAGTGCCAATCCAGCTTTTCTTCTATTCTACCTTGGATTATTTTGCTCATTATGTCAATAATATGATTGTGATTATACAACCTCTTTTGAATTCTTGATGCAGTGATACTTCCCGCCATCATTATTCATTGCTTGGTCTCCATGTTGTTATAACCAAAATACCGACAAGTAAATCCTGATGTGTGAGATCAATAATCCTTGCAACCCTGTTTCTTGTAAGGCAATGAATTATAAATTTCATTCTTAGTCTGTTTCTTAACAAATTACAGTTCCAAGATTGATGGTGCTACCTTGTCCACTTTTCTTGCTGCACTTTTCGATCAATGAGTTAGGATTGTGTCAATCCCTCACTCCTTTGATGATATCATCTTGCCCTGAAAAGAAGGAATGTTCTCGATCTTTATAATATATCGGTTGTTCCTTTTTTTTCTGAATATCTTCTCACTAGTATTTGTAAGTTGTCCTCTGACCATTATGTTGAGTTTGCGATCAAGTATGTTTTCCTTGAAACCACTATTCTCCAGTAATCTGTGTTGTTGTGGGGATCCCGACTTATAAGTCGTGATCACCGAAGGCACGTGCAGAGTGATCCCAGATATCAATCCTCACTGAACACACAGACGCTGAATAACAAGAGTCTTACATCCATACATACCGTCTGATACAAATAGATACCATTAAGGTCAAGTCCTACATAGATAGGGCCTCAAAGGCCGACTCACCAAGCATAAGTAGTAGCAGAAATCTTGATCGAAACCTTAAAACCGAGCAATCTGCCTTAAACCTATATGCATTCTGACTGGGAAGCGTCCTAGCTCGCGTGTTTGTCTTCATAAACTCTTCTCCATATTCCCGCGCTTCCATGCCAGGCCAATTAAATAACCATTGGCAAGCCAATGAGTAATTTGAATGTACTGGCAAGCAACCCATGATGTGGAACAAGGCAATAACAATGCATGATATAGCACTATGTAGGTAAGTTTGCGAGAAGCTAATTTTAGCTGGAATGACATGATCAATCTTGTAAAAGCATCCATCATCATGTCACGTATATCCATCTGAACTAGTTATATTATCATCATAAGCAGGGGTTGAACGTCCCATGTTTGTTTCCCATACCAACTCATCTTACTTAGTTCAACATCATCTTTCTCAAACCATCACCTTTTTCACACACATACACACACACTTGGTTTATGAGAAAACATGTGGACGTAGTTTAAGTAGCAGCACCCAACGGTCCTTCATTGTGAACACTGCTATTTGTATAGTTTTATACTCCGCAGAGGTTGCGCGCTATACCCACAAGACTATGGGAGCTTCTGTGTCATCCAAGACTTGCGGTATATTTCCTACCCGAGGTAAGAGCCCGAACAATGCCTTTCCCCTAGCGATACTAAACAAAAAGTCCACTCGATTGGTACCCAACCCTCCTGATGTACATCATATAAGCCTCGCTCTAGATCGTACCATCCATGATGGGACCAACGGTGTGCCCGGTACCTATGAAAATAGCTCTTGGTTGACCTACCTGGCACGATCCTGTCTCGAGATTGACTTGGCCACCCTCGCCACTAGTAATGGAGACTCTCTCCTAGCATCGACAAAGCCCCTTCCCATAAGGGGTATCTTGGTCGCACTTGTATGGTTGGGATGGCTGGTAAATCTTAAATCTCTCAAGTTTTCGAAACCACTAACACGATACTTTTCTCGGTATACCACTTCTTCCCAAAGTGGACACCCATCTCAACACCATATCCTTCGGGCATTAGTGGCACCCGACGGGGTTTTCGAAATCCATTGAAATCATTTCCTTTGTCGTTACCATGCATAGTCCTATCCCATTTTCATAGCAACTACTAGCAATCTATTTACTTCCCACCCACACAACCCTCATAGGTGGTAGGGTCATGCTCAATTGGAAACATTAACGACGGGTTTCTCGGAGACAACCCATCAAGGTGGACACCGACTCATCATGAATCAAACGCAACAGAATATATTGCTATATGGCATGCAAAATAAATGGTTTCTTAGACATGGTCATGTGGGGACCCCGACTTACGAGTCGAGATCACCGAATGACCGTGCTTAGTGATCCCAGAGATCAATGCTCACCGAACACACATATGCTGAATATTAAGTCTTACATCCAACCTACTGAAATATTATAACACATGACCAATAAGGTCAAGTTCACAACGTAGGGCCTACAAGGCCGAATCACACGGATACAACTAGTAGCGGAAATCTCGGGGCTAAGCTGGTGCCCATGGTATCAGCCTACTCCAACATGCATTCTAACTGGGAAGCGTCCTAGTTTGCAGGGCCGTCTCTAATTGCGTACTCTTATCCAAACTCCAGTCCTTCCAAGTCTTGTCAATAATATAACTAGTGGTAAGCCAATGAGCACTTTGAATGTACTCGCAAACAACCCATGATAAGAATAATGCAATTGGTAGGATAACAAGTATTATGTAGTATTGGTGGATAGCGGCTTAACAGTGAATAAACATGATCATGGGTTGATGTGCAACATAAGCTAGATGGTATTTAGAAGAACAGGGTTGAACACTCCGGGTTCACCCGATATGCCAACTCACCGAACTTGGTCATATCAACCCTTTCTCAGATAACACCATTATACACACACACTTGGTTTATGTGGAAACGACCGGAGGTAGTTCAAGCAGCACCACCCAACTGTTCTTGACCATGGACACGGCTATTCGAATAGTTTTACACTCTGTAGAGGTTGTACACTGTACCCACGAGATCCGGGAAACGTCCGTATCATCCAAGTCTCGCCGTATCTAACATACCCGAGGTAATGTATACGATCAATGCCTTTCTCCTGACGATACTAGACAAAGAGGTCCACTCGATTGGTACCCATCCCATATGATGTACGTCATACAAGCACTGACTGTGGACAGTATCATCCATGCGGGGACCAACAGTGTTACCGGAACACATAAAACGACATAGTCGTCCTACCTGGCACGACCCCGTCACGAGAGTGACCACACATCAGTCCCGCCACTTGTAATGATGTTCTTTGCTAGCATCGACTGGAGTAATCAACAAAGCCCCGCCCCATAATGGGGTAACATGGTCGCACATGTAAGGTTGGGACGGTCGACACATGATAAATCTATTCCCATTTCCGAAAGCACTCACGACGGGGTTTTCATAAACCTTTTATATTTACCATCATCATGCTCATGCTTCTACTCTGCTTAGCTCTACTTCTCAACATGATATCAGCGTGACCCTCATAGCTGGTAGGATCAAGCTTAAAATGCAAGTGCTTTGGAGGAGCCATCGGTAACATCACTTCAATGATTTACCAAATATTTATGATCATATGCAATGTGAATATTTGCTTTACTAGCATGCAATATTACATATGCTCAAACATGGTAAAAGGGTTTCTTAACTTGATGAGCTAAGTATCTGGGGTCTTCGGGGCCTTGAAGTCCAACTCCTTCGTCAAACGTGGTTTCTATCGTCGTAATAAATAAAAAGCAATAAGCAGCTCACTCAAAAACAGATCACAAACTCACTTTAAAAATGTTCTTTAATTCTGATAAATCCATATTGTTATTTAAAAAATATTTGTCTCTCGTTTTAGTGAAAGGATTATTTTTCAAATCACTTTAACCGAAGCAAAACTATTCAAAATAGCCTTTTTAATTATTATAAAATAGAAAGGTTGTCTAAAAATTGTACAAATGCTCTATTAAATACTACTCATTTTTAGAAGAATTATGATGGAAAAATAATACAAATATAATGAACAAATATTTTTATAAAAATCTTTTAAAACCAGATTAAATAGAACAAGAAAATAGGCTGGGGCTCAGGACTGGCTCGGCCTGAGGCTTGGACCGACCCAGCTAGCCACCCAGCCAGCCCAGGCGCGCATGCTGCGAGGTTCAAACCTGACACGCGGGCCCGTGCGGACAGTGGCAGTTGGGCTCAGGACGTCGGTAGCATCGCGGGCATGCTTCCCCTCCTCTCTGTCCCGAGGTGGAAGACGACCCCCACCTGTCGGGGTCGTCTTCCACCTCGGGACAGAGAGGAGGGGAAGCACGCCCGCGACGCTACCGATGTCCTAAGCCCAAACAAAGGCAGAAATGGAACCAACACGCCGTCGCCTACCTACTGGTGGTCGAGGGGTCGACGGGGAGGCCTGGTTCACCGGCGATGAGGTGGCTACAACGGAGCTATTTCGGGAGGCTGATGAACTAGGTACTACGGGCGTGGATTAGCTCGGGAAGGTGATGGGGAAGCTCCCTGAGGTTGCTAGGATCACAGAGGAGGTGAAAGGAGCACCGGAGCTGGACCGTAGCCCGAGATAGACGGAGCTCCGAAGCGGCGGGGCCTCGGTCGATCTCGAGCCCACGAGCTCGATGTGCACGAACGGAGAGGCTAGGTTAGGCATTTAGGCACTGTAGAGGTGGGATGGAGGTGCTGGAGCGAGGGGGCCTATTTATAGGCTCCCGACGATGCACAGAGCCAGTGGCGCCGCTGCTTTCACCGCTGCTCGCAGGAGGGGCAGTGAGTGCTCGGGGGTCGAAACCACGGTATGCGCACGTGGTTTAGGACCTGCGAGACCCATTGAGAGGGAGAGAGGGCGAGGAGGACCGTGAACGCGTGCATGCGAGATCTTCTGGTTGGATTTGGTGCACGTGGGCACGCGTTGCTCCGGTCAACAGAGCAAGGGAGGAGTGGCCCTGGGGCTTCCCTAGTACATAGAGACAGTCGGGGACACGAATGGGCATCAGGGGGAGGCTCGAACCGGCCGGGGCTGGCCACCTTTCCTTCGGGTGCGCCCAAGAGCGTGCCCAGAGCGCAGTTTTGGCATGCCACAGCATGCTGGCGCGCTCTGGGGTGCATTGGCCTTGTCTGGGGTGTCCTGGGCTTGGACTGAAGAAGCCTAGCCGTTTGGGAGCTGGGGTACTCACTTCTGGCCATGGGACGAGAGGAAAGAAGAGATTCCAGCATTGATTCAAGACTTAGAATGAGGATTTTGGAGCCTTCTGCTTGTGTTCAAAGAGGGGCCACTCTCCTGCAGTTGGGTAGGGGTTCTGGCAGCTTGGTCAAAGAGTTTGGAGGGAAGAGCTTAGGTGTGGAGTGGGCTAGGGGCTGATTTGCTAAGATGGCAGAAGGTGTTCGACAGGTGTTTGGGATAGAACCACCTAACCACTGGTGATGTGAGTTAAAGGATTGACTTTGATGTAGAAATAAGATACTCCACCAAATTTGAGCTTCATTGGATAAGTTTATCAATGCAAACTTGAAATCACCCCCCAAATGGCAGATTTGCCCCTTCAAAGGGAATGTGGGTAGATTACCTCCTGCAAATCCCATTTTTGACAGAGACTCCTCATTTGGGGTGTTGAACACTCCTGCAAAGTTTCAACCCATTTGGATAAACTAGGCAATGTATAGATGCTTCAACTTGGTTCTGGACAAAAAGGGGTTTTGGATTATTTAGTGAACCAAATCACCTTGTAATGAGGTGAAACTTGGTGTGGTTACTAAATATAGCTTGGGAAGGTTGCTGGAATTTTATGGGATTTTATTGGAAATATTTCCTTTGGAAATATTCCAAAAGATCAAAACAGACATAATATGTTTCCAGGGATTTTCTCAAATATTTTGAATATAAATAGGGGTTGAAAATCTTATGTTTGGAAAATATATGTTCTCTAAGTATCTCCAAATTTTCTCAGATTTTTCTAAGGCAGAAAAGTAATTTTCCATACAGGAATATCATTGCTGGCCTCAGAAATGGACATGTAAATAAAATAGGAAAATAATTTATAAAATAATTATTTTATGGTTTTGCAGAGTTAAAATAGTTTTAGAAGCATATCACCACCTTTGGGTAAAAGCACTCCCTTGTTGCTAAGGACGTGTAGTGCAACTCAAAGCAAGGTTTTGAAATAGTCAAAAATAAGAAAAAGAATTTTGGGAATATTTATGTTATGAAAAATATGGTTTTTGACTCTAGTCAATCAAGCATACAAGCATACATTATCAATCATGGCACTCACAACATTGGTTTTTGAAAAGTTTTAATAAACTCAAATTTTGAAATTACAATGAAAGTGAGGTGAAAAGAGGGTGTGACAGGTCAAAGGGCTGCTTGCCTTGCTCAACAAAATCTCTAGGGTCTTCAAAGTCTTCTGGTCCAAATCCCTCGTGAGCAACGCAATCTATCGTCGCAATATTAACGGGCAGAAATAAGAACACCACAAAAACAGGGAAAATAATTTGCTCAGAAAAATGTCACCCTATTTTTGTAAAATACTAGGCTGACTGTATGTATTGGAAAAATAGCTGTCTTTTATCTATGAAGTGTAAAAAGTTGAGAAAGACATTTTAACAGAAGGTTATAAAAAATTAAAACTAGGTTTTAAATAAAATATTGTGTAAAAGTTTTTGTAAAAATTACACAACTCACACCATTAAATATCTTAGGTTTTTAGAAATACTTAGGATTTTCAATTACTGGATTTGGAGTATTTTTTAATCATGTGGAATTTTTGTAAAATACACAAAACCAGAAAAGGGAAAGAGTGGACAGTGCCCATGGGCCGAAACCAGCGTGGCCTAGCCGGCCCAGGCAAAATCGGCGCAGGCGGCGTGGGGGTGCATGCGGCATGTTTCAATTTGAACCTGCACGCTCGCCCTGACTTCTAGCGAGAGAGGGAGAGCGGCGAGAGACTAACACATGGGTCCCACCCTACGGTCGTCTTCTACCTCTCAACATGGGCGAGGGGAGCTCAACTGTGGCGATCTGCGTTGTGGTTTGAGGCACCGAGGACAGGAGCCTGCTCAGGGCACCGTCGCCATCCATGAGGGGGAGCTAGGTCGCCGAAGGTGACCGGACCGTTGATGGCGTCGAGCCTGAGTGACAGCCGAAATGCCCGAAAAGGGGGGATCGGCTCTGTCTGCAATATGACAAAGGGACCAGGGGGTTAGCTCCATAAGCCACTAGGGAACACGGAGGAGGTGACTGCAGTGGAAATGGGGCTTTGTACCTCCCAAACGACAGCGACCCGAAGCGGCGGCTGCCAGCCCGATTCCAAGCACAGAGAGAGAAAAGCGGAGAGGAGGTGGAATGGGGGTTCGATTGCGGTTTGGTGTGTGTGAAAGGGAATGAGAGGGAGGCCACAGGGGGTCCCTTTATATCTGTAGCTGGAGTTGCCATGGACAAAGAGCATGAGGGGGTCGGGGGCGACGACATGGCTCATGCGAGGAGGCAAAATGGGTCAGGGGTGCTCGAGGTGGAGGTCCACTACCAGGGGAAGCAAGAGGGCGGAGAGAGACACACGCGCATGCGACCTCCCGCATTGGCCAGCTCGGGCAATGTTGGGCACGCGCCGGGGATGGCCGTTGGAGAGAGAGAGAGGGGGAGGCCGACAGGGGGGCTTATCGTAGAGGCCCATGTGCCTCGACTAGAGTGAGGGAGTGGCTCGAGGTGGTCGGAAATGGGTGCTCTCTGGCACGATCTAGAGCATGGCTTTGGTCGGTATCATTGCGTCACTAACGCGCTCTGGCGCGGCCACTCCTGTCCAAAAGCTGAGGAACACAGTAAACAACGCAGAAAGGGGTACGGGACACTCTCGAGGCGATCAAAGAGGGAGAGGAGTGGGGAGAGAGATTTAATCCTGCTCTCCAAAAGAAAAAATGGGGGTTTTACCCCATCAATAATTGAGTTGTGGCCATGGGAATCTTACTTGAGGTAAAGTAACACCAGAGGAAGATTAGGTTAAAAGTTGAAGTGAAGGGGATGATGAAAAGGGGTGAAAGCAGTATGCCCCTAATAGGTTGTGGTGTTAATGCCTGAGTGGAAGGGACTCAATTGTGCCTTCTGCTCCTCAGGGGCGCCGAGTTTGTAGCACGGGGCTACATCACTCGAGCTCTCAATAAACCGCTACGGATTTAGGAGTTAAAGATTCCAAGTGTGGAAGCACGTCAGTTTGCTTCCAGTAAGAAATATATGAATACCTTACTGGAGGGTATGCTCAATAATTCGGATGATCGCGAGCTCAGGGCTTCGAGCATTCAATCAGTGGAGTAGGCCGGATCCTACTCGCGCCAATGCACGGGCGATCTCAGTGCCTTCTTGCATGTTCGAATGCTTGTTGTCCCGTGAGTGGCAGAGTATTCTACTCCCCTCACTTTGCGCTATGAATATGAGATCTAGTCGGGCAATGAGGAGAGGGAGCGGATTTTCCGTGATATTTTGAACCGATAGCGTGCGCTGGGAAGAGGAATCAGCGCTGATATGAGTAGTGGATGTAGTGGAGGGACGCCTTGATTTCCATGCCTGAAATGTCACTGTCGTACTATAGGGACGTTGTCACCAGGATCGTGTTGATCTTCCTCGTGCAAGCAGAACAATCGATGGGGTATCTTTCTGTAGCATATAAATAGGCCGAGATAGTGGAGGAAATGAATCATGCCACTAGATCTCAGTCCCCTTTGTCTTCTTCATTGAGTCTCGCACCTGCCTCCTCTGGAGTTCTTCCACCTTGTCGGCCCCGCCGTGCAGCATGGTGAAAGGTGTGACTGAGAGAGCCAAGCTGGGGAGGAAAGGCTCGCGCGGTTCCTCTTCGAGTGATGGGGCGCTTCCACCAAGGAGGATCCAGGGCGACTAGATTTTGTCCCGGGTCTCCAAGGATCGAATGCTGGACCTAGAGAGCGAAATCTTGGTGGTTCCAGGCAGCTCGCGGCTGCCGGATGAAGGCAAGATGGAACCTTCATCGAGGGGCGACGAGCGGGTTCTCCTAGTCACCAACATTCAAACAGGTTTCTCCCTGCCCCCGCATTCATTCTTACAAGCGTTCCTCGACTTTTTCGGCGTGTAGCTCCACCATCTTCCCCCCAATCTTGTCTCGTACTTAGCCTCTTTCATATATCTCTGTGAGAATTTCCTCGGGTGCTATGCCCACTAGGGATTATTCAAGTAGTTGTTCATGTTCCGAGTGATGACCTTGAAAAAATATTCCCCGTCGGGGGAAAACACACGTAGTGCAGCTTTGTGGTGGCTTAGGTATACAACTGAGGGGTAGAAGTACTTTTCCTCAGATGTCGTTTCCCGATTCGATGAAGGGTTGGCAAGACTCCTGGTTTTACTTACAGGACGTCCCAACCGGTGAGGGTCAATCGGGACTCCCACTTTATTCGCGTGAGAAAATTCGGCCGCCTCCCTCATTGTCCATATGGAAGGAACAGAGGACAGACGTAGATATCTCGGTCATAGTATTGGTTGCTTTTTTGTGGAAGAACATCAATGTGATAGAACTACTGGAAGTCTTTGTCCAATGGCGTATTCAGCCCCTAAGGGAGTGGGCTCGTCCCATGTGGATGTATAGCGGACCAGATGATCTGACTCGCGTTCACCCGGAGGAGATCGGGGCAGAGCGGGTGGAGGAAAATGTCAAGGCTATTACGCGTGTGCGAGACAATCCCAAGGGCACTAGGTTGGTGTCGCCCTTCTCGGCAGACCTACCACCGAATGAGGTAAAGCTTCACGAGCTTCAACCGAGTGAACTTTTTCATTACTTGACGTTTTCGTTTGTTTTGACTTTGTCACTCGGCAGGCTTTCATAGGACTAGTAAGTTCTATTCGAGTGGTTGACCACGCCCCCATCTACGTGGCGAGTGACCCCGAGCATCTCGGGGACTCAGATGTCAAAGAAGACAAGGATGACGGCGAGGAGATGAAGGAGAGTGACAACGAAAACTAGGATGAGGCGGACTCCTCCCCGTCTAATGAAGTTCCACCGAAATCTCGCTCGAAAGTGCCTTAGGACACTAGGGCCTATATCAGCGGTCCTAAGACTCCAAAGGTAGTGAAGCCGACTGTGCTGGCTATGCCGATTCGCAGTTCCAAACGCGGTAGGAGCTAGCCAGAGGTATCGCTAGTGAAGGTTGCCGAGCACCCCAAGACTACGACCTCGAAGCCTCGGTATGTTGTCCTGCCATGCATCAAGGTCTACATGCCAATTGCTTCAGCGTAAGTACCTGTGTCCAATGACTTTTCCTTCACTAGTTAAGGTATTTCGAGTGATGATAGGTCTTCTAGTTGTCTGTGTTGTAGTGATGATACGTCGACTACTTCTCTCGAGCCGAGAACCTGCGACAAAGGGAAGACGGATGCCAATGTTGCTTCTTCTCAAGGTATCCCTTGGGCTTATTTATGTGCCATTTGGTTCTTTTAGGATCAAGCCACGTGATAGCGCTTTGAATGTTTGTGGATGTGTGCGGAGCCACGAGTTGTGATTAAACTTGATCCTATCGGTACTGTGGCGGTTGGACGAGTGTCCAAATAAGTTGCGACCCCCACCCGAGTGATCGAGTCCTCGACTACCCAGGTTCAGGTTCCTGAGGCCGGGGAGACTGCTTTCGCTAGAGTGCCACTCAGACCTGGTCCATCCGCCATGTTGTTGCTTCCTTCTATGGACCAAAACCTCTTCCAGCTGCACCATATCCCCCGAGGATTAGGAGGGAGCACGCTAGGCATCCCTAGCTCAACTGGAAGTAATGGTTGGGCGACTGAAAAAAGCGTACGGTGCTAGTGAATCCGTGGGTAAGAACATGGGGATGAGTCCTTTTGTGCACACATGTTTTGGTTTTCGAACTTGATCCCGAGTGGGTTTTCTCTGAGGCACACCCACGTGGTGTCGTTATCTAGTGGGATCACGCTCAGCGCACCCACTAGGTGTAGTCCCCAAGGCTACCGTTGACTATAGCGCTCAACGGTAGTCTTAGTTCGTACTTTGATGCGATTAAGGTAGATAGGGTACGCCACCCTTTTTCCATCCTGTTATTTTTTCCAGTGGGGGCGCGCTGAGCGCACCCACTAGGTGTAGTCCCTGAGTCTACCGTTAACTGGATCAGTCGGCTGTAGTTTTAGATTTACTGTATTGTATTCTTCTTTACTTTTATTTGTTGATGGTAGACTGCCTGTGGGCAAGGGGGCCAGGATGATGCTGTTGAGAAGGAGCTTCAGAACTCCAACTGAGCCTTGATGCTGAGAAGGCCAAGATTAAGGGATTGGAATAGGAGAAACACACATCTAAAGGTAAGCTTTCGTTGTACAACTAGTTCCATATTCGGTTGTCTTTCCTGTCCGACAGAGGCTCTCTTGTCAGATCGCCTTTCTGAGAGGCTAAAGAATTCCATTTCTCTAGTTACCATGAAGGATGCCCTCGAGAAGAGGGATAAAGAACTTGTGTCAGCTTCGAAGGAGGCCAAGTAGAAAACCCACACGGTTGAAGCCAAGCTTAAGACAGTCGGGACGCTTGAAGAAGAGAATTGTCTCCTGAAGTCTGATGCGGAGAAATATGTTGTGGAGCACACCAGGATGAAGAAGCACTATGCCGAGTGGGAGGCCAAATTTGAGAAGGTCACCGCCAAGAAAGATGAACTTGAGAAGTATATTGAGGACTTCAGCGTGGAACACTATGAGAAGCTTCAAGGTATGATATGCACTGGAATCTTCGGCCTCCGAGTGATTCTCGGAGGACAAAAGAACATTTAGCTTTCAATTCGCCTCGGGATACCGAGTGGTTTTATGTAACCCCAAACTTTGAGCGAGCCTTGAGCTCTGTGTTATGTGTTCTTTTCTTGAAGTTGGTTCTGTTTATCAATATACGATTTTGGATCTTATTTGCTTGGTTGTATTTATTGAGGGCCACTTTTACTCGGTCGAAAGCTGGTTTGCATAGAGTCTCCGTGTGTGGAAGTTGTCCTCACTCAGGATGGTTTCTGACTTAGGAAAAAGCTGGTTCACAGCTAAGCCCCCGAGTGTGGGAGTTTTCCTCACTCGGGATGGTTTTTCACGTAAGAGAAACCTGGTTCGCAGCTAAACGCATGAGTGGGGGAGCTGTCCTCACTCGGGATGGTTTTTGACTTAGGCGAAATCTGGTTCGCGGGTAAGCCCGTGAGTGTGGAAGTTGTCCTCACTCGGGATGGTTTTTTACTTAAGCGGAAGATGGTTCACAATTAAGCCCCGGAGTCTGGAAGTTGTCCTCACTCGGGATGGATTTTGACTATGACGAAAACTGGTTCGCAACTAAGCCTTCGATTGTGGAATTTTTCCTCACTGGGCATGGTTTTTGACTTAGGCGAAAGCTGGTTCGCAGCTAAGCCCCCGAGTTTGGAAGTTGTCCTCACTCGGGATGTATTTTCACTTAGGCGAAAGCTGGTTCGGAGCTAAGCCCCCGAGTGTCGAAGTTGTCCTCACCCAGGATGGATTTGTTCATCTTGGCAACCAAATGAAGAGCTTGCTACATTCAGAAACATATTATCTTAGGCGAAAGCTAGTTCGCAGCTAAGTCCCCAAACGTGGAGGTTGTCCTCACTTGGGGCCGGTTTTTGTTCCTTAGGAAAAAACAGATCCGCTACCAAGAAATGATTGTTCTGTTCACCTTGACCACCGAATGATGAACTTGCTACATTCAGAACCATTTTAACTTACTCAGGGCTGGTTTTTGTTCCTTAGGGGGAAACAGGTACGCTACCAAGAAATGATTGTTTTGTTCATCTTGGAGACCGATTGTAGAGCTTTCTTCATTCGGAACATTTTAACTTAGGCAAAAGCTGGTTCACAACTAAGTCCCCGAGCATGGAGGTTGTCCTCACACGGGGCCGGTTTTTGTTCCTTAGGTGAAAACAGGTTCGCTACCAAGAAATCATTTGTTCCCACTTGGGGTGCCTTTCACCGGAGGGAGAGATTTGGCAATAGTTGAAGAAACGAAATATTTTATTCTTCCAACCATTCGAGTTCATTACATGAATGCAATGATATGTTCTAAGTGTAGAACTTGTAGAGAAGGTCCGCCTTCCAGTTTCTTGGCTCTTCCACCCTATCATCGAGGTTGTGCAACCGATAAACTCCGTTGTGTAGGACTTTCGAGATGGCGTATCGCCCTTACCACGGAGGTGCCAGCTTGTGGGGTATTTGTTGGTCCGATCGGAGGACCAAGTCCCCTTCTTGAAATGCTCATCCCCTAATTCACTTGTCATGGTAGCGTTGCAGGTCTTGATGGTATAGTGTGGACCGAATGAGGGCTAGCTCTCTCTCTTCCTCGAGGATATCCAAGCTATCTTGTCGTGCTGCTTCGGCTTCAACTTCTTTGTATTACTCCACTTGGGGGAGTTGAGATGTAGGTCACTCGGCAGAACAGCTTCCGGCCCATACACCATGAAGAGACAAGTACACTTGGTTGAACAATTTGAAGTCATTCACATACCCTACAAGAAGAACGGTAAGTCTCCAAACCATGCGCCTGCGGTGTATTTGAGATCTCTCATCAGCCAGGGTTTAAATACCTATAGTATCATACCATCCGCCCGTTCTACGTGCCTATTCGACTACAGGTGAGCCATAGAGACGTAATTAACCCAAGTGCCTTGGGAGTGACAGAACTCTCGGAACTCCTCTGAGTCAAAGTTAGTTTCCTTGTCATTGATTATGTCATGAGGGAATCTAAATTTGAAGATAATCTGTCGAATGAAGCTGACTCCAGTCGCTGCGTCCATGCTTTTGATGGGTTTCTCTTTGACCCACTTGGTGAACTTATCCACCGCAACTAGCACGTGGGTGAATCCACTCGTACCAGTGTGCAAAGGACTGACCATGTCGAGGCCCCACATGACGAAGGCTAGTTGAGCGGAATCGTTTTCAGCGCGGATGGAGGCTTGTGCGACGGATTTTCATAGAACTGGCATCAGACGCATAGTCCGACCAATTATTTTGCTGCCTCATTGGCTCGGGGCCAATAAAAACCTTCTCGGAAGGCCTTGGAGACCAGGGTTCAAGAGAACGCGTAACGTCCACGGGTTCCCAAGTGGATTTGGTGCATGATCTGCAGTCCTTCCTCTGCGGAAATGCACTTTTGATTAAATCTGATAACACTCTTCTTATATAGTTTGTCTCCCAGAACTTCGAAAGCTTTAGACCGCCAAACGATTTGGCAGGCTTATTCTTCAACTTCGGGGAAATCTTGCTGGAACAAGTAAGACACATAAGGCCGAGTCCAATCGTGTGTGATGGCCAGCGTCTCGTAGATGAGTTCAACCACAACAGGGACATCAATTTCAGTCGGATTGGATGGGTCGGCTTCTTGTAGAGGCTCTTGTGTAAAATGATCCTCTTTGACTGAGCGGGAGCGTAGGTGCTTGAGGAACACGCCTTTCGGAACAACTTTTTGAGTGGATCCAATTTTTGTCAAGTCATGGGCCACTTGATTCTTGGCTCGGGGCATGTGGTGCAACACCAACCCTTCGAACTTCTTCTCTAACTTTCTAACTGCATTGACATAGACTGTGATCGCTGTGCTTCGAATGTCCCATTCCTTCATCACCTGGTTGACGACGAGGTCAGAGTCACCGTAAACCATTAAATGTCGCACACCGAGAGAGATGGACATGCGGAGCCTGTACAGGATGGCTTTGTATTCGGCCTCATTGTTAGATGAGTCGAAATGGATTTGGAGCATGTAGTTCAGTCGGTCTTCCTGGAGAAAGGAGAACCACTCCCTCCCCTGAACCATGGAGCATCTCGGATCCATTTAAGAACATGGTCAAATGTTCGGGGACGCTAGCAACGAACTGCTCTTGTTCAATCCATTCGGCCAAGGCCTCAAACTTGATCGCTTTTTTGGCTTCAAACATGATCTCAAGAGGGAGGAGTTCAATTGCCCATTTATCCACTCGGCCAGTAGCATCCCTGTTATGCAGGATTTCTTATAAGGGAGCGTCACTGATGATATTGACCGAGTGATCTTGAAAGTAATGGACTACCTTCTTCACAGTGAGGTAAATAAAGTAAAACACCATCCGATAATGCAGATACCTCTATTTGGAGGGAGTCAGTACATCTGAGATGTAATAGATGGGCCTTTGTACCTTATACGCTTTGCCCGATTCCTCACATTCTACGGTGAGAACGGTGCTAACCAGTTGGCTAGTGGCAGCGATATACAGGAGAATTGTCTCCTGGCTCCTCAGAGCAGCTAACACCGACTAGGTGGATAAAAAAGCTTTGAGCTGGTCAAAAGTAACTTGCGCTTCGTTCATCCACTCGAATCTGTCAAATTTATTCATCGGTCGGTAAAGAGGTAGTGCCTTCTCGCCGAGTCTTGAGATGAAGCGGCTCAGGGCTGCAAGGCACCCCGTAAGCCTTTGCACATCATGGATGCACTCTGGACGTCTCATTTGGACTATGGCACCGATTTTATCGGGGTTGGCGTCCATACCTCGTTTAGAAAGGAGAAAACTGACTAATTTACCAGCCGGCACTCCGAAAGTTCAATTGGCCAGATTCAGCTTGATCCCAAAGCATCTGAGGTTCAAGAAGGTTTCAGAAAGGTCGGTCAGGAGGTCAGAACCTTTCGTGGACTTGACCACAATGTCATTCATGTACGCTTCAACATTCCAACAGATCTGTTCCTACACGCACTTTTCGATAATGCGTTGAAAAGTAGCCCCGACGTTTTTTAGGCCGAATGCCATGGTGATGTAGCAAAAACACCTGAATGGGGTGATGAAGGTTGTTTTTGTTTCATCAGATCCGCACATTCCGATCTGGTGGTACCTGAAGTATGCATCCACGAACGACAGACGTTCACATCGAGCGGTTCAACCTAAAATATGATCTATCCTAGGTAAAGGGAAGTGTTCTTTCGGACAGGCCCGATTGTTGTTCTTAAAGTCCATACACATTCGGAGTGAATTGTTCTTCTTAGGCACCATGACCATGTTCACCAACCACTTAGAGTGGTATACCTCACGGATGAAGTCGGTAGCTAGGAGCCGAGCATCTCTTCAACAATTGCCTTGCGCTTCTCCACGGAGGAGTGGCGCAAGTTCTCTTTGACTTTGGAGTCCACTCGAAGGCGGTGCTCAGCCAGTTCCCTAGGAAGACTCACTTCCATGCGAAGATGTCCTAGTTTTCACAGAGGAATTGGATCAGCTCGACTTCCTATTTCTCGCCGAGTGAAGTATACATTTTTGTCACAGAAGCACTAGGATAGGTAGAGTGGACGAGGACCTGCCTGGTCTTGCTGGCCAACTCGAAGGCTAACTCAGTCGATGGCCGCTTGGACTTTAGCAAATCGGTAGTGTCCACCGCCTTCTTGTACCCTTGGATCTCGACCGCCAGGACTTGCTCATTAGCGATCCGAGAGCCCTTCTGCAAGCATTCTTCGGCGACCTTCTGATTGTTGGCTACTGTAATCACGCCTTTCAGCCCTGGCATCTTAAGTTTAAGATATACATAATAGGGTCGGGCCATGAAATGCGCGTGGGCAGATGTACCCAGGATAGCGTGATAAGCGCTCTTGAAGTCAAAGACCTCAAAGTTGAGTATTTCCTTCCTGTAATTCTTTTCACTGCTGAATACGACATTCAAGGTGATCTAGCCGAGTGATTCGACCTTCTTCCCGGGAATGACCCCGTGAAACTGCTTGTTGAGACTGCCACCGTCCATGGCCTTGAGCGTGTCGACGTAGATGATGTTGAGACTGTTGCCACCATCCATGAGGATCTTTCGTAATCAGACCCTGTTGATAGCTGGGTTCACGATGAAGGCCTGCCTCCCAGGGGTGTAGAAATTGGCCGGGTGTTCTGACTGATCAAACGTGGTGTGCGTTTTCACACAATCGAGGTATTTCGTGATCGCCGGAGCTGCCATGTTTACCTCTCGATTGATGACTTTCAATCGACTCTTGCTCTCCACATCGGCGAAGATCATGAGAACCTTCTCGATGTTCGGATACCTAGGGGTAGCCTCTTAATCATCCTCATCACGCTTGTCCCCGGAGGGCTCTCCGCCTATGTGCTGCCGGAGCAGGCCATAGTATCAAGTCGTGTGCTTGGCGGGGATGCTCTCCCCCTCTTCACCCTTCCTAGCATGGAATGGACACGGATGGTCCATAAGGTGGCTTTTGGACTCGGCTTTATTTTTTCCTGTCCAATCTTTCTTTTTCGTCTTGGGTTTGCTTTGCCTCTCCCGTGGGATAGCTGCTACTTCGGCTTTGCCCGATGGGTTGCCTTTGCGCTTCTGTTTCTTCCCAGCGTTACCCGACTGAGGGGATTCGCTGGCTCGGTCTTTTCCGCCGCGGAGGCGGTCTTCTTCCTTGCCATTCACCTATCGATTCGTGATATCCATTGCCCGACTGAGGGATAGATCCCTCGATCGGCTAAACTTAAGGATGAGTGCCCGCTTTGAAAGCGCATACGGCCTCATGCTCTGTGACCTTTTCCACCATGTTGTGCCACGTGTTCAATCGCTGGATGTACTCCCGGAGGGTCTCGTTGCTCTTTTGACCACAGTGTTGTAGCTCGGTAAAACCACACGGGTACTTGTAAGTGCCCTCGAATATTTTGACGAACACTCGGGCTAAATCTCCCGATTTGTGGATACTGCTGGAGGGAAGCTGGCTGAGCCAAGCCTATGTTGTTCCCTTGAGCATGACGGTAGATGCTTCATCGCAACGAAGTCATCACTTCCGCCTATCTGGACAACCACTTAGTAATACTCGAGTCAAGTCTTTGGCTTGGATTCTCCATCTAACATGCTGATCCTTGTGGCCAATAGGTAATTGGAGGGGATCTCCCCTTCATGGATGTATCGACCGAAATAGTCGAGGCAAGATACCTCACGTAATGCGCACGATTGGTTGACCATGTTTTGCATGATAATGGTCCTCGCGTTGAACTAATGGGCCCAATAACCGTCCTCCACATAACCCATGTGCCGATTGGGGATTGTCCTGCGGCCCTAGGGCCGGTGTCTTCGTGAACCACTCCTCGGAGGAGGTGTTCTGCTAATAACTCAATGTTCATGTCGCCGATCTCCGTGCGGGCCTCTCGGAAGACGAGGAGATTTTTGTTGCCTTCCGAGTGCATGCGGGTTGTGAGCCGACTTCACCATGTCTACCTGGACGGACCTGCTATGGATACGATGTCATGACTGTGACACCACAATGTTTTGCTGCATGACAATCTTCAGTAGAGCCTGGATCTGTTGAATGCCTTATCCGGGCACACACTCACTCGGCTGAATGGAATCAGCAATCCGAAAAGCAGTGGCAAAATTCAGCACACGCGTTCGCATCACCTCGATGTGGTGGGGCCCATTGTTTGGAAACAGCTCCTCACAATTGCGACTAGAGCCAGGCTGGTCCCTCGTGGCCCAAGCGTAGAGTGACTGCTGAAGTCACTCGAGACGCTTCCGCTCAGCAAGATTGGCCCGGCGTGCGTTCTGCAACGCTATCTCTTCCGGGGCATTTCCGATGATGGGGGTGCGGAGAGCCTATTCACTCCTCCACCGAAATTCCTCCCGTTGTTGCTCTATGAGAGGCTTTGGAATGTGGGTATTGTTGTTGCCGTGCGACACACTCCACAATCATGGCTAGGAAAAATCTCGGTGGCGAATCCGGGGCCGCCTCGCTTGGCCGTGTCGGCCATCAGCACCTTAGTGGCATCTTCATTGCTTTTGTAGTTAGAGTCGCCGAGTGATTCTTTGCTCGATGACCGGAAAAGGTTGTCTTCCCTGAGATGGCTTGGTGGGCCATGACGTGCTTGACCCACCACTTCAACCGCAAACGCCCAGAAGGCTTGCGATGAACTGCAGCAGGGCGTGGTGCACCGAGTTGTACGACACCGATGGCAGCTGGATCAGGACTCCGTCCACAACTCCACTAAAATATGACGTACCTCGAGTAGGGAGGGCGTAGGTGTCTAGTGGCGCATCTTCCAGCCACGCTTAGTCGTTGACGACGAAGCTGAGGGAGCCAAAGATGATCTCTTCGCCGAGTGTCATCATGTTGACAGAAAAGGTAAAAAATCCTACTGCGCCAGATTTGCTGGACGCGCAGCCCCATAGTGGGAGCCAATTTTCGTGGGAATAATCCTCACAATAGTACAGATGGTACGATTGAGGGGCGAAGCCTAGCTATGGCGCAGAGGATACACTCGAATGTACGAGTTCAGGCCCCACCCTGGAGTTGTAAGACCCTATGTCTCGAGCCTCGGAGGCTGGTGTTGGATTATAGAGTATTGGATAGTACAGAATGCTCAACCCGTTCTAGGGAGCCTAGGGGTGGCTTATATAGAGTGCGCCACGACCGGTCGGACTTCATTACAAGGGCGAGTAAATGCTAATAACTAAGGAAGTTACTAGTAACGGTAGCTCTAACTCAAGCGTTACTCGTAACGCGCGTCTTCACTGCACTTCGTGTGATAGTTCAAGTATGTGGCCGTTGTAGTCTCTTCATTGCCCACGTCTTGCTGCGATCCGAGTGTTGAGGGACGTCCGACTGATATGAAGCTTGTCAAGTGAAGTCATGTGATCCGAGTGATATACACTTGTTCGAGTGAAACCATGGATGCATAAATGACTTTTGGGATGCTGATGTCCATGTAGGGTCTTGGGAAGGCCTCGATCGCACACAATCTCCTTTTGAACACTATGTAGACTCAGCATGCGACTGATGTAGAGGTTGGCTAGCTGGCTTCCATCATAGGTGGTATTGACGTGTATAAAATGGGCTACCTTGGTCAAGTTGGCGACAATGACCCAGATGGAATCATGTCGTTTGCTTGATCTGGGCAAACCGGTGATAAAGTACATCCCAACCTTGTCCCACTTCCATTCTCGCACTTTGAGAGGCTGTAACAGTCAAGTGGGCCACTGATGTTCAGGTTTGACCCTTTGGCATACGTCCCATTTAGCGACATAAGAAGGTATTTCCCTCTTCATGCCATGCCACCAGAACCTTGTCTTGAGTTCTTGGTACATCTTGGTTCCACCAGGATGGATGGAATACAGAGTGTCGTGTCTTTCTTGCAAGATTAGGTTGTTCAGATCATCTTTGTTTGGTACGCAAATGCGATTCCCAAACCATACAAGTCCTTGTTCATCCACTAAGAATTCTTGTGCAGCTAGCTCCCATTCGAAACTTTCAAGATCCTCATAGAAGGTGGTTAGCCTTTCCTTGATCATAGCATTCAAGAAACAAACCTTCCTGCTCAAGGCATCAGCTACCACATTGGCCTTGCCGGGGTGGTATTGAACATAGAGGTCGTAATCTTTGATCAACTCCAACCATCTTCGCTGCCTCATGTTCAATTCCTTTTGAGTGCAAATATACTTCAAACTCTTTTGGTCTGTGTATATCTCACATTGCTTACCCAGAAGTTAATGTCGCCATATCTTCAAGGCATGAACTACTGCTACTAGCTCCATATCATGACTGGCGTAGTTCTCTTCATGAGGGTGTAGCTGTCTGTAGAAATATGCTATGACTGTGCCTTCTTGCATCAGAACACCACCAAGCTCGGTCTTTGATCCATCACGACATATCACAAGTTCCCTGTGAATATCGAGGGTTGCCAAAACTTGGGTTGTTCTTAATCTCTTCTTGAGCTCCTGGAAGGTTTGTTTGCACTTCGGTGTCCATACGAACTTCTTTGCCTTCTTTAGGAGTTGCATCATTGGTGGAAGTTCGCCACTTCGTCACGGCTTCAATCTTGGCAGGTTCAACCGAAAATCCTCCTACTGTCATCACATGACCCAAGAATCCAAATTCATGCAGCCATAATTCACACTAGTTGAATTCGGCATAAAGCTTGTGCTCTCAAAGCTTGTCCAGGACGATCCTCAAGTGTTGCTCATGTGCTTCTTCAGACTTGTAGAAGACGAGTATGTCAACGATGAAGTCAACCAAAAACTTGTCCAAATACTCCATGAAGACTTTGTTCATGAGGTACATTAAGTAGGCTAGGGCATTGGTTAACCCAAATGACATGATCGTGCCCTCGTACAGGCCATATCTAGTTACAAATGTCGTATTTGGAATATCTTTCGGTCAGATCTTCATTTGGTAGTACCCATACTTGAGGTCGATCGTGGAGAACACTTTGGCACCGTTCAACTGATCGAACAGGTCTTCAATCTTGCGGACTGGATACTTGTTCTTTATTGTGACTTCATTGAGAGAACAGTAATCAATACAGAGTCTGATAGTTCCATCCACCTTGGACAAAAATAGAATAGGTGATCCGCAAGGAGAGGCACTAGGGCGCATAAATCCTTTCCTGAGGTGCTAAGCCAGTTGCCTCTTCAACTCAGCCAATTCTCTGGACCCCATTGTATAGGGCTTCTTATAGATGGTTCTTGCTCCGGGTATTAGATCGAGAATGAACTCAATTAATGATCAGGAGGCATTCCGGGCAGTTCATCAGGAAAGACATCTAAGTATTCACATACCACTAGCATTTGGTCCAACTCAATTCCCGAGAGGAAATTAACCTGAGGGGCTTTAGCGGAGGCGGGGTTGGGAACATACTTGACTTCAACTCCCTGGCTATTAGTCATGGTAATAGTCCACTTGGCATAGTCCAAAAAGCAATGGTGCTTTGTCAACCAATCCATGCGAAGGACCACATCCAAGCCTTGGGACTTCTGGATGATAAGATCTGCTAGGAAGTCTACTACATTGATATTAACCCCAACTCCTTTACATCCTATCTTAGACCTTAATAGTGCACCCGGGGTTTGTACTATCACTAGGCTACCCAAAGGTGTGGGATACATACCACCCTTTACTTCAAACTTGTGAGTGACAAAAGAATTGCGGAGCACCAGAATGAAATAGAACAGTTGCTGGGGTTGAGTTGACAAGGAAGGTACCCAGTATAACATCCGGGTCTTCCTAGGCTTCCTCGATGGTGAAGTGATTCACACGAGCTTTGCCATAGTTGGGATGGTTGCTGGGAGCAGGGTTCTTGGGTGGCACTCCACGGCCTTGTCCTTGATTTAGCGCATTGGGGTGCGGTTCATCGGGCTTCTTGTTGGGGCACAACCTCGAGATGTGCCCATGATGTCCACATCCAAAACAGGTGACCTGACCTGAGTTATTGTTATGGGCAACCTTGTTGTTGGGATTGTTGTATGCCGACCTAGGGTTGGCATACTGCTGAGGTTGGTAGCTCGGATGAGGCACACGGGGCTTGAGTTGCTGAGGCTTCACTACAAGAAATAAGGTCAATTATGACTCCCTATATTGGTCACTAATTCGTCATTGTTGTCGTTTATTGACCTTTTTTTGACCAAATTTACAACGTCAACAGTTAGCCGTCAAGAATGAACAAACATGACCTTTCTAAAATTTTGGTCGCAGGTCTCTATCGACCAAATTTTTGGTTTGGTCATTACCCATTTGTGTGATCCACGTAGGATCTGACGTGGCCAAGCTGACCTGGCATTGCTAGTGACCAAATGAAATCATCATAATTTTCAGATCCCTGTCCACCAATCTAGCTACATGGGCCTGGCCCAATACCTATTTTACTATTGGAAATGTTTGATTTGTTTGGGTTGAAGCATTTTTTTTTGCTAGAAGCACGCATATCTTAGGATAGGCAAATTAAAAATAAGTACAACAGAATAAAAGATTGCAAATCAAATGTATATTTCATTTTAGTAGCATATAACATCAAATACAATACATCATCCACCGACTCCACGCATTAAGGTTCAACGCCTAACAAGGACACATCAAAATAATTTTACATGTGCACAACATAATACTTCTGCAAGTGCAAGTGCATAGAAAAAGGTTCCAACAAATGCACAATCGCACATAAAAGCAGTTCCACAAAGAAGTTTCTTCTCATCCTCTTCCTCTGCACAATATGCTCTTGCCATTGCCGCCTGCAAGAAGAAAATTATGGTAAGGCTTTCAGACCACGTAAATAGGGATTCGGGCTCGTTGTATCTTGCTGAAAAACCGAGATGCAGGTGTACTAGCAAAATATACCCTCTCGTAGTAGTGATACATTGATATTGTACTATTAATTTGTACCGGTTACTATTAATTATCTTGTTCTTCTGAAAGTCCCGTTCTACCTTCTTCTGAAATACAAATGTTCTATATTTACTCTCTCATAAAAATTAAGTATATGTCTCTTCACATGCATGATGTGGTATATTGTACCTAATTTCTTATATATTCTAGGAGTATCAACCTAATTTATTATATACCCCTCGCAAAAAGTCATGTTAGTATATACCCCTCGCAAAATGTTAGGCGAATTTAATCATTGATTGATGTGCTTTCCATGTCATATAAAATAGGAACCCACTTTTCTTTATGTTGTGATTTTAAAAATTGTTATAGCGCTGGTTTGAGGAACCCCTGGAATTCTTCATGGTCGATGGCCTGATGCTTATTTTCCCTTTCTTTCCATTATGCCATGATTATTGGCCTCAGTATGTTCAACTCGGTCTTCCGCGAGAATATGAGATCCGGTTGGGTTTTTTGTTTTCCTGTGAAAGTACAGGTTATGTTAACATTCCATAGGATTTTATGACTGTTCCTACATTTTGAACGCTAGTTGCCAGTATATTTCCTCTATTTTTTATTCCCTTAGCATTTCCCTTGAAATTCTTGATTCGTTTATACTATGCATGTCATCAACTCTTCGCATGCATCATCAGATTTATTTGGCAATTTTATTACATTCTTGATTCGTTTTTTCAGGATTAGAAGCTTCGGTTCTAAATTTTGTAGTTAGAGTAGCTAGTTCCTTTGTGCTGGTGTATTTTAATATTTCATGAATTATTTTATTTTCTACTATGGGATTGGTCTAGTAATGCTAATACCTGCAGAGGTGTGCCGCTTGCAAAGCTCTATTTGGTTGCTTGGTGTAGAAGTATGAAGCAAGACCTACGGATGTGACTAAGGTACTAAAATCTAGTGATTCTGATTTCATTGTGAAATATGGTATAGTGCTTTCCATTTTGAAAATCTGTATTTTATTCTAGCTCTGGAAGGTCATTTTACTACGCACATAAGCAACTTCCTAGGTGTTCTGGTACTGACTTTAGCTATACCACCTTTTTCCCAGAGTAAAATACCAATAACATTCATCACGTATAAAATAATAATTACAAGAAAAATATGTATAAAAATATATGGAATATTTGGTACTCAAAATATGCCCTTTTTAATCCGCATGCTTGATCAAACACTGCTTATAAAAAGAAATGTAGGCAGACCCAATCATTTTGTAGACACAGTAATCTGTAAGTATGTGTGTACGTAGGTACTACCAATTGTCGGTGTTGTAGTTTGATAAATTGAAACAGAAAATACCCAGCGGTTTCCAACAAGGATAGGAAACGACATGTATAATTTGCAAGTTCCCAAACATCTGCCATGAATGTGTAATAATCAAGAATGGGTAAACATTCAGTTCGTAGCACACATGTATCACAACCCAAATAAACCAAAGAAAAGGGAATTATGTTTCTTGTTCTGACATCATTGCATTTCAAGATCATCTGTATTTATTTGTGTGCTATTGCAGTCTAAAGGGCAGCTCAATTTGGATTTTTTGCCAGGCTTGGTTTTTGTGCCCTAAACAGGATGAAACTCGGTTGAGATGAGCCCTGTAGTTTACAAATATTCGTGGAGCTGTCCCTATGACAAGAGAGAGGACAACTCCTGCAATGCCATCTTGACAGCAAGTGGCTAATGCCCTCATCTTATTTGTTGTGTAAAGTAACGCAACTGGCAGCATCGTGTTGTTAAAATAGTTCTATGTTGGTTGTATGATCTGGTTAATTGACTGATCGTGAAAATTCTTTTTTTATAGATAAGGCAGCCCCTAGTTATTTGGTGGGAAGGTACGTGTGCAACTGATTTGCTAATCACGGATTAACAAACGCTATAAAGAGGGCCTCCGTGTTTCATCTGAGACACCGAAATACAACAGCCCACTAGTTTACAATTAAAGAGCAGTATATTTTTATTCTACTCTACATATTTTTTTCATACTGCCGCTTTAGAAAATCAACTACGTATATACTACATACTCCCAACGAATATACTCCATAATCTAGTAATAAGCATATTCGGTACTCCCTTCTAAAAAGCTATTCTATTTTACATGCTCCCCATGTATTATACATGTTTTCTTTCGTACTGCTGCTTCAAAAAATTAACTACATATTGCTATATACCCCATACTAGTAATAAGCATATATACCCAGCATACATATATACTCCATACTCACATCTAGAAATTTTCACTAACTCTGCACAATATAGGGATTAGTCAAACAGAAATAGCAGAAAACAGAAATTTTATTCTAAACTTATTTGATAACAAGTTAAGTTCGTATGTGAAATTTGAGACTACAATAGTATGAAAGATAACTCTGCAATGCCGAGGATCATATCCTTTCAGAAATGTCATCAAATAAGAAAGCTACATTTACCTTTGTGCAAGAGAAGTTCACATTGATGTGATGGACTCCGAACCGACTGATAAAGTCCACTATATTTGGATAGTCATCATTGGAGTTCTGCAGTGTTTTCCTACGAGCTACCATATTATAGAATAAATTTTCAACCTGCAAATTAAGAAAAAAAATCCTTGTAAAAATCACAGGACATATCTAATAGAGTAATAGTACTATGAAAAGATGCAAGCTCACCATGATTTGAGTTCCTTTAACCGCAGCACAGGGCTTTGGGTCATTCTCCATTACTCCATCCCTATAAGAAACTCTGACAGGACAACATGATAATAATCATTAACAGACGACTCCAGAATCTAGCAGAAATATTTGAAGTTGCTCATGGACTGACATGTAGCCATGCAGTTGGCCTTCTGTTATTATTGTCACGGTAACATGGCCAACATAAGTCATACTGTCCAAAGCCTCCCCTTCGAACCCCATGGACTTTATTGTCTTTAGATCCTCATATGCAGACAACTTTGAGGTAGTATGCATCTCACACAATATTGGCAAGTCCTCACACTGTGAAAGGAAACCAAGTTAGCTGACAGAGTGGTGGTCAACAATGCTAGCGCAAATGCTTGACATATGAGATGCTTAGAAGAAATTTCTGAACATACCCGTACCTAACAATAAATACTGTAATCAAATACTAGTACCTTGCAGGCGCCTGCCCACTTTATAGCACAAAACAAGCCCAGTTCGTAGTATCATAGACAACTAAGTGCAACCTAAAGGCAATTAGCACTAACAATCGTGAACTGTATTAATGGAGTTGTGCGCTCATTTGTCCATGGAATGGCAGCTCCTATGCATTTTTTCACAGCTGAGTGAGTCGGAACAAACAGACATCAGATCCCCAATCATTCGCCCACATGTTCATGTACGCTCCAAATCAATGCAAGATAGTTTCCTCTACGTGCAAAATATAGTACGATCACTGCATAGGAAGAAACAGCCAGCTCTGCTGCTTAAGCTAGACATTGCTAAAGCTTTCGATAGCGTCTCATGGGAGTACCTACTACAGGTGATGCAGCAACTACGTTTCCCAGCACGCTGGCGGGACTGGGTGTCCCTGCTGCTCTGCACGACCTCTTCGACCGTCTTGCTAAACGGCACTACCGGCTGCTACTTCACTCATCAGTGAGGCCTACGGCAAGGAGACTCCCTCTCCCCACTGCTCTTCATCATCGCCATTGACACCCTCCACCGTCTCCTAGAGAAGGCTACGGAGTTGCAAGAAATTGCACAGCTACCAGGCAGGGGAATCCCCCTTAGAGTTAGCCTCTATGCAGACGACGCCGTCATCTTCGCCAATCCGCAGCAGAAGAAATCATAGTTCTCATGGCTATCCTACGTGACTTTGGGCGAGCATTGGGGCTGCTCATCAATCCGTCAAAATCAACAGCTGCTCCGATTAGATGTGATGGCGCAGACCTGCATCAAATCTTAGCTGCCTTCGGAGGGAAAGTAGTCGCCTTCCCGCTGACCTACCTGGGACTCCCGATAACTTTATCGAGGCTTAGGCTCGTCCACATCCAGTTCATCTTAGACAGGATCAGAGCTAGGTTAGCAGGATGGAAGGGGAAGCTTCTTAACATAGCTGGCAGGCGAGTCTTAGTACGTAACGTCCTCTCAGCCCTACCCACTTTCGCACTATCTGTGCTAAGGGCACCAAGGGAATTTTTCGGTGAGATAGATAGAGCTAGGCGTTGTTTTCTGTGGGCTCAAGAAGACGGCGAGCTAGGTGGAGGCAAGACTAAAGTAAATTGGCCCACAGTCTGCTCCCCTATGGAGAATGGGGGACTTGGCATCCTTGACCTAAACCGTTTCAGCCAGGCCCTCAGGCTAAGATGGCTTTGGCAGCAATGGACGAGCAATGACAGGGCCTGGCAGGGCATGAATCTTCCCTGCGACGAGGTGGACAGAGAGCTTTTCAACCCATCAACAACTATCAGCCCAGGCAATGGCGCAATGGCATCTTTCTGGCATTGCTCGTGGACGGGAACATGCTCCCTCAAGACATTGTTCCCATCCCTTTTTAAGCACTCCAGGAGAAAGCAAAGAACAGTGCGGGAGGCACTTCGGAACAACACCTGGGTAGCAGACTTAGCGCATGGTAGCAATACGCACCTTTGGGAGGACGCGATTAGGCTCCACAGATGGCTACAAGACAGAGATTTGCAACTCCACGCAGAAACAGCTGACACTATTACATGGAACCTTGAGGCCTCACAAACATACTCGGCCAGGTCGGCGTACAATGCACAGTTCCAAGGAAGTTTAAAGTCCGACTTCAAGAAGACAATCTGGAAGACTTGGGAACCCCCTAGGATCAAGATTTTTGCCTGGCTATTTCTTCGCAACAGGCTATGGTGCAATGACCGACTGCAACGTCGTGGATGGCCAAACGGCTACTTCTGTCAGCTATGCCTACGGAACTTGGAGAAATCAGTTCATTTGTTCTGGGAATGCCCATGACGCTGCAGATTTGGACGCATGCCGCCTCCAGGGCTGGATGCGCCTCTTTGTCCCCTCCCACATGGGCGACGAAGACAGGGTCAGCCGAGAAAATAAGCGCAATGATCGGAGCGGCTCAACCGTTTCACCGCAAGGCTACCAAGACGATGATCATACTGATTCTATGGGAGATTTGGAAACACAGGAACGATTGCACCTTCACAAACAAGCAGGCGCATATACAAGACATAAAGTGCGCAATCACGAGAAACGTTGAGCTAGGGAGACAAGCTGGAGCATCCTTCCTGGAGCACCCTTCCTCGGAGCCTCCGTGAGGGATCGGCTCTACCCCCCCCCCCTCTTTTTTTTAAGTTTCTCTCTCATTTTTCTCCTTGATCCTAGGATCGTATCCCCCACCCTTCTATAACCGCATTTCTACCTGCTAAGTTCTAATATATGCCAGCATTCCAAGCTGGATCTTTCAAAAAAAAAAAAATTAAAAGGTCGCAATCAACAGAACTCATGATTAACAACTCGCATCTGAAGGATTTTTCCAGTAGCAGGCGCCCGTGGCAGCACCAAGGGTTCAATGGATGGGGAATTTGTTTGGAGGTTTAGGGTTTATTTTGGAAGCGAGCGTACTCGGATGCCATGGCTGTCTTCTGAAACCTGGATGAGCTTGAGGCCGCCGTCCTTGATGGTGACGGAGATGGTGGAGGAGCCGGCATCGATGCTGTTCTCGACGAGCTCCTTCACCGCCGATGACGGGCACTGGATCACCTCCCCCACGGCGACGCGGTTCACCGCCGACTCCTCCAGCCGCCTGATGCGGGGCGGCTCCCCGCCCCCGCCCCCGCCGCGCGACACCGCGTCGTCGACCTCCATACCCACCGCACCGCATCTGGGGACCGGGCGGAGGAGGTGGGGAATGGGGAGGCGGAGACGGCAGAGGTTCCGTCGATTTTGGTATTCGGGCCGAGGGGAGGATCGGCCGCCATAGGTCGTGGGGGAGAAAGAGATGGGGATCGCGAAGAGAGATGGGGTCGTGGGATTTTTGTCTTTCACTTTTTTTCACTTTGGGCAGCCAGCCTATCACATGCGAGGCCACGAATCCCATCCCAGAAATAGATCCTGCCCATCCACTCCTCCTATATCCAACGCTCCAAAACCCTTCCCTCATGCAACACACCTCTATCATTTGTTCTCTTCTTCTTTTTTCAATTGGTAGCACTTAATGACCAATTTGTGCAATAGTATCATGACCTAATGGATGCAAAAGGTCATAACGTTATGGGCTTTGGACCCTCTTAGACTTGTCATGACTAATTTTGGAATTTTGGTCATGATTCAATGACCAATTAAACCACCGTCATTTTTTTGGGTCATAATTGAGCATTTTTCTTGTAGTGCTTATAAGTCAGCTTCCCTGGGGTTGGCTTCCAAGGGCGAGTCTTGTGGTTGCTGGAACTGCCCTTGTTGATCATCTTGCGCTTGCGAGTGTCCTCCATGGTATGACATTTGTCATCAAGCATAAGACCTTTTTTCACCAACTCGAAGAAAGTCAGGCAGTCACACAAAACGAGTTGATATTGCAGGATTTGCTGGAGCCCTTCCATGAAGCGTTCTATCTTGGTTACCTCAGTAGTGACGTCTTCAGTTGCATACCTTGACAGAAGGTTGAACTTCTACAGGTACTCCTTGACAAAGCTACTTCCCTACTTCACGACCGGGGATGTCCATCCGTCACAATGGATTAAATCAAAGGGAGTAGTGGTGTATGTGGTCAAGGTGGAAAATGGCAGGCGTGTATGTTTGCCCATTTGACACGCACTTCATAGATCGGAAGTACGGACATCATTGTTACATGTGGTAAGAAAATCTAAAGAAAACTGAGAAAAGTAGAAGAACTAGGGTGCCCAAGTCGCCGATGACATAGATAATGCGTAGAGACGGCGAATGCTTGCATCATGGTGCCGCCATTATTGCCACAGAAGGGGTACAAATCGTCATCACTGTTGACCCATGGGAGCACTCCTTGGTGGCTAGGTCCTTCACGGAACATCCAAGGGTGTCAAATTCCACCAAACACAAATTGTCAAAAGTAAATTTATGCACGACAGTGGGATTCTTGACAATGTTAGGAGATAGAAGAATATGACAAAGATAAAAGGGCTTAGGAGGGAGATGAGCAGTAGCAATAGAAAGCACACGGAGCTTAGATCCATCACCAACAATTATATGACGAGTATAAGGCACTAAAAGGGGATAATACAAGGAAAAGGTACCTACGTCGCCATTGACATGGGACGCGGCACCAGTGTCCATGCTCCGTTATGTGTTCGGTGGGAAGGCAGTGTCGTAGCTCGGAGCCGCATGGTACATGGCCGAGGCGTCCCAGCTGGGAGGAGCCGCGACATAGGGTGCCGGAGGTGGCGGCGCAGGTGAGGTGGAGAATGGCAGCGGATAGGCGTGGGTGAGGGCGCCGCGGTGAGCGTCGAGCACGCGTGCCAAGTTAGGCGGGATCCAGGGTGCACAAGGCGGAGGGGAGGGTACCTGACATGCACGAAGTAGCCCAGCTAGGGCATAACCGCAGCCAGGCCCGCAGTCAAGACCAGGTTGTTTGGCTACGCATGGTTTGCACCGAGCTAGCCACCACGCCCGCCTCCACCGTTGGGGATGCGATCACCTGCGCGGTCGCCGCGATCTCAATGGTCTCCTTCGCGTGCACTGCCCCGAACATCAGAGACATCCACACCAAGCTCGTCGGACTGGCTAGCCAGGACCTGAGAGCCCTCGCTCAGTGCGCGTCTGTCCATGGAGAGCTTGGCGAGAATGACGTGCAATCGAGCATGCTCCACGGTAGACTGGATAATGGTGCCCGACATGACAAATGTTTGCCCCAGCCCATCTAGCATTTGCAACGTCAGACTCTGGTTGATCATCGGTTCACGGACGACGGCGAGGGCGACGGTGATGTCCTGGAGACAACGACAGTAGTCATTGACTCGGAGATCGCCATGCATCGTCGCCCAAAATACTTTGTCGAAATGCATCGCGTGCTCGGCCTCCTTGGTGAGGAAGTAGTCATGGATCTCAGTCTAGATGGTGAAGGCAATGGAGTCGGTAGGAGCGATGATGTCGAGGAGGTCCCTCTCGACGGTGGTGAAGAACCAAAGGATGACCGTGTTGTCATCGTCACGCCAAGATTGGTCGTCCAGCCGACGGACCGACCTTGCTTGCACATGGTCCTCCGCATGGTAGCACGCCAGAAGCAGGTTGATATAGTTCCTCCAGCGCTGGAAGTTGGTGTCCTCTAATGCGAGTGTGAAGTAGATCACGCCGGTAACGCTAGCTGGCAAGGATAGAGAGGATCTAGAAGAGGAAGATGGCATGGTTGGGTTTGTGGGAAGGTCGCAAGAGACAAAGCCGAGGATGAGATCTTGTTGCAGGGCGGACGCAAGGGTGCGTCTAAACGCTAGGTCCGGCTGGGAGCTCCACGGTGGCGGCGGAGTCAGCATCGTCTTTGGGAGAGGAGGGAGGTGTAAGCGCAACCATCCTCACTATGATTACCAAACCGAGCGATGATTATTGTTGTATTATTTCAACTGAACCAATTACCTATATAAACAGGGACCCGTACATGTAGGGCACGTCCCGTGGTGTTAGAGATCAGGTAGGGATGGAGCCTAAAGACTAGGAGTACCTTGTTACAACAGAAAAGGAAATAATATCAACGTACAAGTGGAAAGAACAACTATCGTGACGCTTCAACATTCGATGCATTATATCCAGATAAAGCGGAAGATCGAAGGCATCCTCGAGTTTGTGTCGCCACGGATGGGTGCAATCCCTTTGGTATGACGACAACCCAATACAGTAGTTGCCATGTATTTTTCATTCCACTCAATGTCTCCACCAAACAGATTATGCAAAGAAAGAACATATTCCTCATAATTCCAGGGCCCAACTATTTCGGGAAGAATATGAATGTGCACATGCAGCCGCTTAAGGATGAATTGCAAGAAGCTTGAGATAATGGGTTAAAGATAATGATGCCTGCTAGAAAATAAAACTTCGAAAATGCATATCTAGTACATTTACTCGACGCATGACTTGCCGGCGTATGTGCTACTCGCTGTCTGGTGTGTGCATCGAAGGTTCTTGCTTCGACTTGCATAGATAGTTCCTGGATCCTTGCAGTCATTGTAGAAAAGACAAGAAGAACTTTATCGAAGGTACATTTTCAAAAACTCGGAACCACCTGTGTTTATAGTCCAACAAATCTTGGATTACTTAAACGTTCTCGAGCATGAGCGAGAGCATCCAGGGTGTTTCAAGGGGTATAATTCAGAACACGCCTGGACTCACAAGTCATGCTTGTGGGATCTCCTTACTTCGAAGACCTCCTTCTTCCACATAACATCAATATGGTGCACACTGAAAATAATATCGGAGAGGCCTTTTTTGGTACATTGTTCGGCATAGAGGGGAAGTAAAAGGATAATCCTAAGGCTAGAGTCGATCAACAGATTCTATGTGATAGACCGTTCCAAAACATGCGAGAATCAAAACAAAAGCAGAATTGGTTGAATCCAAAGTCTTGGTGCAATCTAAAAAGGGGAGCTGTAGCGAAATTATGTTGTGGCTAAAAATGAAGTTGATGTTCCCCGACGGGTATTCATAGGATCTAAAGAGGGGAGCGAGTCTTGAAAAATTGAATATGTTTGTCTAAATAGTCATGATTGGCACATATGGTTTGAGCGGGTAGTGCCGGTGATGTTGGGTGGCTTTATTCGTAAGGATGAATGGCTAGTACTAGCAGAGGTGAGCTATTTCTTCTGTGTTCTTCGTGTGAAAGAGCTACCGCCTGGCATGATACATGACATAGAGGAGTTGGCGCCGGAGTTCCTCGGCAAGTTAGAGAAGTTCTTTCCACCGGGCTTCCTTAATCCAATGCAGCATTTGATTTTACATCTCCCGACGAAGGCAAGATTGGGGGGTGTGCAAAATTGTTGGTGCTTTGCAACTGAGGGGATTCACAAGATGCTTTGAGAAACTGTAAAACTAAATGTAGAATTGAAGCATCAATGGCCGAGGCAGTCATTACTGAGGAGGTGGAAAATTTTGTGACAACACACTACAGGAATAAGCTTCTTTGTCGTCTGCCATCACAGACGGCAAAGACAATATCCCGGACGGCAAAGACAATATCACAGACGGCAAAGATTCTCACGGCCGGAAAAATTTCTGCGTCAGCCTACGACGGCATAGGACCTTTTCTGCCGTCTGCCCCCCAAAGCGGACGGCAAAGCTCTTTGCCATCAACTTTCCTCAGGAGCAGTCGGCAAAGTGCTCGAGATGGCAGCCGACAGGCGTTGCCTCCGTTAGGGGTTAACGGAGGCTTTGCCGTCTGCCTCCCCGTCCATCTTTGCCGTCTGCCTCCCCGTCCATCTTTGTCGTCTGCCTTCTCTTCCCCTCCCCTCCCCCTCCATCTTTGCCGTCTGCCTCCCAGTCCATCTTTGCCGTCTCCCTTCTCTTCCCCTCCCCTCCCCCTCCACTCTTTGTCGTCTGCCTCCTCCTTCCCCCTCCCCTGTTCCCTCTTCTTTGTCGTCTGCCCACCCTGGAGGCTGACGGCAAAGAGACTACATAGACACCCCATAATGCACAGCTGGGTGCCATGTGGCACCTTTGCCATCTGCCAGCTGATGGCACAGGTCTTTGCCATCAGCTGGCAGACGGCAAAGAGACCATATAGTTCCTGTTTTTTTGTTTTATATTATTTCACAGCACACACATATATATATATATATATATATATATATATTTCACAGCACATTTATATAATTCACCACACATATATGATATATAGTTCACCACACATATACTTGCCAACACATATATATAATTCACCACACATATATGATTCACCAATGTACATCCCCATATATCGAAAGAACCAACATACCAAGTATTGCAATGTTTATCCATATATACATATACATATAGTTCGACATTGTTCATCAACTCAAATGAAAACTAGATGATATACATATAAAGTTCATCCATCAACATTGTTCAACTCCATGAATGCCAGCTTCCATGCATGTAGTATATCCAATCTGCAAAAATGTGAATAAGAAAGATAGAAGAAGAACAAAACATGATGTTTTTCCAGCTAATTATGTCATTTTTAGCGGAAAACAAGCTAAGTATATGTGTGGTGAACTATATATCATTTGGTGGAGCTAAATTACCTAATTATGTCATTTTTGAGCTAAATGGGCTAATTATGTCATTTTAGAGGAAAACAAGCTAAGTATATAATATTCATGAGCTAACCAAGTTTCTTCTGCCATTTTGAGGTTATAATGGCATTTTGGAGCTAAATGGGCTAATTATGTCATTCTTGCGGAAATTAAATCAAGGATAATATGAAAGAGGAGAAGAAAGAGGAGGAGGAGGAGGAGAAGAAGAAATCAAGAAGAAGGAGGAGAAGGAGGAGAAGGAGGAGGAGGAGAAGGACTAGAAGGTCCTTGGCCTTCTCCTCCTCGTCCTCCTCCTCCTCCTCCTTCTCCTTCTTCTCTTCTTCTTCTTCTTCTTCTTCTTCTTTCTTTTCATTTTGCCTATTTCTTCTCCTCTTCTCCTCTTGTTGGAGCTAAATCACCTAATTATGTCTTTTTTGAGCTAAATGGGCTAATTATGCCATTTTAGAAGAAAACAAGCTAAGTATATAATATTAATGAGCTAACCAAGGTTCTTATGCCATTTTGAGCTTATTATGGCATTTTGGAGCTAAATGGGCTAATTATGTCATTGTTGGGTTAATAAAAGCAAGGATAATATGAAAGAGGAGAAGAAAGAGGAGGAGGAGGAGAAGAATAAGAAATCAAGAAGAAGGAGGAGGAGGAGGAGAAGGATAGAAGGTCCTTGGCCTTCTCCTCCTCCTCCTCCTCCTCCTTCTCCTTCTTCTCTTCTTCTTCTTCTTCTTCTTCATCTTCTTTCTTTTCATTTTGCCTATTTCTTCTCCTCTTCCCCTCTTGTTGGAGCTAAATTACCTAATTATGTCTTTTTTGATCTAAATGGGCTAATTATCCCATTTTAGAGGAAAACTAGCTAAGTATATAATATTAGTGAGCTAACCAAGGTTCTTATGCAATTTTGAGCTTATTATGGCATTTTGGAGCTAAATGGGCTAATTATGTCATTGTTGGGTTAATTAAATCAAGGATAATACTTCTACTTCTTATTTTTTTCTTATTCTCTTCTTCTATTCTTCTTCTCTTCTTCTTTACTTCTTCTCCTTCTTATTTTTTTCTTCTCTTCTTCTTCTTTTTCTTCTTCTTCTCCTTCTTATTTTTTTTCTTCTCCTCTTCTTCTTCTTCTTCTTCTTCTTCTTCTTCTTCTTCTTCTTCTCCTCCTCCTCCTAGTCCTCTTCTTCTTCTCCTCTTCTTGTCCTCCTCCTCCTCCTCTTCTCCTCTGCTCCTCCTCCACCTAACTAACCAAGCTAACTAACTAACCTAACTAAAACTACTAACCTAACTAAATCTACCACTAAAACTACTAACAATAACAACTACTAAAACTAGTAAAAAATAATAAAACTAGTAAAAAATAATGGGGGTGGGGGGGGTGGGGGTGGGGGTGTGGGGGCTCACCGAGAGGGGCGGCTGTGGAGGGGCCGAGGTGTTGGGGGTGGCGGGGCGGCGCCGGGGGCGCCAGGGGCGGCGGCGCGACGGTGGTGGGGCAGTGGCAGCGGCAGCGGGGGCGAGGTGGGGGAGAGAGAGACGGGCGGCGGCGGGGGCGACAGGGGCGGCAGTGGGGCGCGACAGGGGCGGCGGCAGGGGCGATAGGGGCGGCGATGCGACGGGGCCGGCGGCACGACGGTGGTCCTGGCAGCCATTACAGAGAGAGGAGCGCGCGGGGTGGGGAGAGAGAGCGAGGGGCGCGCGGGGTGAGCCGTTACAGAGAGAGAGGGGCAGGGTGGGGGGAGGAGCCGTTAACGGAGTTAGCGCCTTGCCGTCTGCCAGCGGACGGCAAAGAGTCTAGACTCTTTGCCGTCTGCCTCCGGACTCTTTGCCGTCCGCTAGCAGACGACAAAGGTCCGACTCCTGTTTGACCTAGCCACCCCGCGGTCAGGTGGGCCTATCTATATCTTTGCCGTCTGCCCCTGGACTATTTGCCGTCCACTAGCACACGGCAAAGAGGTGACAGATGGCAAAAAGACTGTATGCCATCAGCCAGTACTGTGCCGTATGTTTTGCTGAAGCTGACGGCAAAGACACTCTTTCCCATCAGCTAGCAGACGGCAAAGACTAGGCAGATGGCAAAAATCTGTTTTCCAGTAGTGACACTATGAAGCCAGAAATCGTCATTTGCATAATCCAAAGCATCGGTACAATGTTGGCTACCCAAAAAATGTGGAGCCAACATTAGCCTATTCAATGGGAAGCTCGCACCAGTCGGTGCTTCGGAACCAATAGCCTTGGATGTGAAAGAATGGCTAACCATTTCGTTATTTATCTTCAACAACCTAACAGAAGTGCGGCCTTCCCAGGAGTGCAGAAACGGTGCTCTGCACCTTGTCTCCTTCCTACATCTTGATTCAGGCGACCACATCTTGACTCAGCACGCCACAGGATTCCGCTTGACTGGTCCAAGCTCCTATCGATGCTAGCTAGCTTCCAAGCCACCTCAGGCACATGTGGCATCCATGCCCACCAGTGCTCCAGGAGATCCCGAAGCTCTTTGAGCTCTCCCTTCGTCTCCTCTTCCCCATATGGCTTTCCTTGAATCCAGCAGCCTCACGTGCTCTCTCCCTCTCTCCCTGGAACCCCCCTCAAGCCCCTCTCCTCTCGGGCTCTCTCCTCTCCCCATGGCCGTGGGTAGAGCTCCGGCCTCCGCAGGGGGTTAGCACGCTCGGAGCCTCCCCTCGCCTCCTTCCTCCCCTACCGGAGACCCCAGGCCACCGCATCTCCTCCCCATCGCCTCCTGCTCTCTCCCTTCGCTCCTGGTGCCAAAGCCAGGGGGTAGACAGCTCCACGCAACCTCCCTTGCCGGCGCCCTTGCGGACCTCCCCTGCAGGCGCCAAGTAGGGGAACGGGGGCGGTTAACTTCCCCGAGCCTGCTAGTGGCCGGGGCACGGCCTAGCGTAGCTGCGGCCCCGGAGAATGCTCTAGCGCCGGCTGGATCTCGCTCTTGTGCTCCCTCTGTGTCCAGTGAGGCAGGTAGAGGAAAACTGCACGCGGGGCCCCCTCATCAGAGAGCCAGGGCGGAGGCCCACCTGATAAGTGGAGGCGCCCCGGCGCTCTACGCCTCCTTCCAGCCGGAGGCGTATTCTGTTGAATACGCCTCCTGCGTGGCCCCCTCACTGGTGGCCGAGCCACTGGGCTGGCCCGAAGCCCTATCCAACGCCTGAGCGTTAGATAAACCGAAGCCAAGCCTTTTCCCATTTTCTATGTGGTTAAACTTATAAATCCCATAATAAATCCATTCTAACTCCAAATCTGATGATTCAAATTCCTGCAGGTCTCTAAAATAATGATCTATCCAAATATTGACTTTGCACATTTTTCCAAACAACTTTCATATTGTATTTATATTTAAATACAGATTTGGGATGCTTCTAGCTCCCCTTTCAAAAATCCCATAGGCTTCAGATCAACTCCAATTGGAGTGATTCCAATTTCCACAGCCTTCATATATCATGTACTAATTTTAGAGCCTTGGTCAACATTTTTATCAAGCTTCATTATGTTGCTTATAATAAATAGCTTCCTATTGCTATTTACTCCATAGTAGGAAATCTCTAGAATATTCATACCAACTTCAAATCCAGTGAAACCGCTTCCTAAATATTTCTAAAATCATTCTCTATTAAATGGGTGCCTTCACTAATTTTAACAGAATGAATTCTGTTGGCTTCTTCAATGATCACGTATTCCTACCTTCCTCCATCCAGACACCCCTGATGATCCAAAAACCCTTGGCAAAGATGCAATTATTTTTGTTATGACCAGAGAGGTCCAAGAAAAATAAAACTTCTATTTATAGAACACTTTTATGCTGCTTGATGTGTGGCTTACTGTGGGTGTTTCCGACAATAGTTAACGGGTAGACGGAGTATTCGGAGTTGGAGCGGAAGACGTCGAAAACCCGAGGACTTACGTGAGAAAGGCAAGTAGCCCTTTGAGCATGACTGAGCATATGTAACCTTGCATGTTAAATAGCAAGTATTTCCGTTGCATATGATCATAAATGCCGGTAATCATTTGATATGATTTTACCGAAGGCTCCTCTAGAGCACAGGCATTGAGCTTCACTCTACCCCTGAGGGTCATGCTAATACCATGTTGACAAGTAAAGATAGCAGTAGTACTATCATGAGCATCATGTTGTCATAAAGCAAGGGTTTATGAAAACCCCGTCGGGTGCCACTAATGCCCGAGGGTGATGGTGAGATAGGTGGTCACGTTTGGTGAAGTGATGCACCCGGTATTTGTGTGAGTATGGTTTCGGAAAGGGGATTAGATTTATGATGTGTCGACCGTCCCAACCTTACAAGTATGACCACGTTACCCCTTATGGGACGGGGCTATGTTAATTACTCTGGTCGGTGCTGGCAAAGAGCCACATTAGTAGTGGCGGGAGTGATATGTGGTGACTCTTGTGATGGGGTCATCCCGGGTAGGACGACTATGCCATTTGAGTTCCAGACACACCGTTGGTCCCCGAATGGTTGGTACTATCCAGAGTTGGTGCTCGTAAGACGTACAACATGTGGCCCGGGTACCAATCGAGTGGACCTCTTTGTCTAGTATCGTCAGGGGAAAGGCATTGATCGGGTACTTACCTCGGGTATGCGACATACCGCAAGTTGTGGATGACACGGAAGTTTCCCAAATCTTGTGGGTCCAACGTACTACCTCTGGAGAGTGTAAACTATTGGAATAGCCGTGTCCACGGTCAAGGACAGTTGGGTAATCCTGCTTAAACTATGTCCTGATATTTCCGCATAAACCAAGTGTGCATGAGTGTGTGTGTGTGTATGGTGATGAGAAAGGTGTTGCTATGATAGCAATGATATGACCAAGTTCGCTGACTCGGCACATAATCTAAACCCGAATGGTTCAACCCTCGCCAGATATATTGATATCTGTAACCTGTTCTTCCAGAGTAATTCTTTAACTTGATGCATATTCATGATCATTCCACCCAGATGAGTTACACTAATGATGCATGACTTTGTTATCCTTCACTTTCGTTGTTCACGTCATGGGCTGTTTGCGTGTACATTCAAAGTACTCATTGGCTTGCCACTCGTTATTTCATTGACCTGGTATGGAAGAACAGGATATGATGAATATTAACTCCGTGACGTTCTTGCGAGCTAGGATGCTTCCCAGTCACAATGCCGGTAGGTTAAGGCTGATGGCATAAGTTCACGCTTTCAACCAATAATTCCGCTATTGGCCCACTTGGGTGTGTTGGCCTATAAGGCCCTATATATGTAAGACTCGACCGGAGTGGTCATTTATTTGTATCAAACGGTATGTATGCATGTAAGACTCTTTTATTCGGTATCTGTGTTCGGTGAGCATTGATCACTCGGATCACTCAGCACGGCGATCTCGACTCGTAAGTCGGGGTCCCCACAGAGCTAGTATCAGAGCCATCCTGACTGTAGGAAGCCCTTAGTTAGCACGGACGTTAGTTAGGATAAAAGTGCTTTCCAGATCCTTCAAAATACTTACAAAACCTATATGTCTTCTCGATTCTCCTAAATCTTCAAAGAAATTGAAGGTTATGCTCTAGCCTTCCACTCTTATTTCCTTGACACTCCTTGTCTACTTTTTCAAAACTTCCAAATGTTCGCTAGTACCTTATGCCCTCTGACCACAGGATAAATTGAAATCCTCGTGGGCAGCCCGGAAGGAAGTAACCTTTCAAGGCAAACACCTATGCTGAAAGACAAAGAAGACAACCCTGCGACCGAACGACACCACCAGAAGTACCTCCATGAGGAACAAGGACGTCGAGGCTTAGAAGATTGTGAAACCCTGAGCACTGTCCCAGAGTGATGCGACTTTCGCCTATGATAATCTGGACATAATATATGCAAACCTTGATCTGCATCACTAATAGAGCGACCCTGTCAGTTCTAAGGAATTGTGTCGACCACCACCGGTGGATGAGAACCTCGCCATTGGTCCACCTCACCTTAGTGAGCAGGAAAACGGTTCTCTTCATCCCCCGCTCTAGGTGTCGATATTGCAATTAGTATGATTGACAGATCAGAACTCTATCCTATCATGCAAATATCGGTGCATGAAGATGTCCACCTGAGACTCTTGAAGCCTTGAAAGACAAGAAGACACTGACAAGATCATGAAGACAACAGAAGACCCTGTCAATGACAGCCATGAAGGACCACCTTCGTCAGCAACTTCCCAGATGAGAAGACAACAAGAGTTCTTTACAACTCAAGTAAATTGCTTTGGCAAACGACAGCAAGAGGCGTGGCAACACCATGAGAAGGTCCAGAAACGTAGCGAACTCCTCTCCGAAGCACGAAGCAAGCACGACTGTCGAATTCCAGAACCTAGGATAGGATGAGTCGTAAACTCCCTTATGCGAAGTCGAGTCCGTGAAATGGTTCGGATGGACCATGCCGTGTGTTGCTTGTTTTTGTTGTTTGTGCTTTGATATAAGTCGCACTTTTGCTTAGGTGACAAGCATGCAGTTATATCACTCGTCTTATTTTGATGTTCAAAACGATTTTGGAACTTGTGTCAGTTGACTTGCCAGTGCTTGTTCGATTGCACTGAGACCCTTAGACACTTCCCTCTGTGCTATCTCTCTGTCACCCTTTCGACAACTGAAGACAGCAAGACAAGATGGACCAAGGATCCACTTTGAAGGACGACTCACACTGAAGACACTGATTGTGCTATGCTTAATCACACACAACCTATAGGAGTGTGCTTTTCCCTCAAGATTGGGAAACCACACTAGACTAGACTAACCTCCACAAGCCTTCCGGCTCAAATTTTCTGGTCACGTGTCTAGTACACGGACTTGCCAGAACACCTGTAGGTCCCCGATGAACCCCGCCTAGCACCGGGTTCTTAAAGGAATGAGTGATCACCGTGAATAAGTATCCTCCAATCTTATGCTAGCACCGTGATCATGATGCCGTAAGAGGATCGTTCTGTGATATATAAGAGTATAGACTAAAGACTGTCGTGGTGATGATGATATGTATCTTGAGGATATAGCTAGACTATTTTGGTGGATCGTGAGTCCCTTATAAAGGTTGGTGAACTTGGTGGAACAAGTTGGTATAGTAGCATAACCTACATAATCTCGAGTAAGATTGGAATTAGTAGTACGATTATGATCGCGAACAACAATGTTCTCTGTGGTATACGTGACTTTAGCAAGTAGTTGGCATGATTTGATGCGTTTACCATAATGACTTGGAGTATCAAGTAGACTTCTTATTGGATTTGAGTCTTGGATTTAAATAGGTAATCTCAATAGAGTATTGAGGCTGGAAGAAACCACATGGTTCGGAGTAAATTAGATTTAGCCCGTTAATCTCGATCATGATACCATGTTTCTCGGTGGATATAGAGTGCATATACTGGAGTTTTCATATTGGTTTACAACCTATGTGGTTTGGCCTTGGAGATTAGATGGCCATGAGTATCGAAGTTGGTGGATATACTATGACGTAATCCTTGCAGTAATATGTGAATTATGAGGACTCTAAGAGATCATGTAGAACCGCGTCGATATCGGCTTCATAGGAGTGGTAGGTCCAGGGATGACTGATTGGATTCATGGGTCACTTGATCGGATTCGTAGCAGGGAAACCAGATCTTGGATTGATATACTATGTGTTTCCGTAATGTAGTAATGTAGTACCCTGTTCGTTGGATTATCTAGCTGGACATTGGAATTGTAGCATCCCAGTACTATCTTAGAAGCTTTAATGACTCCCCGAGGTTCTTGCATAGTAATGCATGTGCATTGGGGCTACATCATACTTGTAGTGTTCGGAGACTAGTTCTTCCCTCAACCCGGAGTTGACTAGCATGAGTTGTGTGGAGTTGACCCATGTGGGATGGAACCTTTGATGAGATGAGGTGATATCATCCCGATTTAGAGATCGAACAATTGGCATCTAGGGGAAGTGCTTAGAGATAAGTTGATAACTGTTCGCCCACGTCCTAAGTTCCTTAAGACCCTAAAGCTTCGCTGAGCCACAGGATGGACGGGTTACGACCATAGAAGACAACTCTAAGTTATTAAAATGTGGCCAGTACCCGCCCATAGCAAGTCCCCGTTCTCCTCACCTGACTCTTGAGCACTGTGCTTATGTCGTGTTTGGGGAAGGTATGCTGTCATCCTCACTGATGACATACTTATTCACCCAGTAAGAGGATGAGTGTCTTAGTGTTAATTAGATGAGCCACAAACACCGCAGACTACCGAAGATAGTCTCCACGAGCATGGTGAAGCATCCACATGATCAAGGAGCCTCGACGACACAGCAGGACAACACATTTCATTGCAACTCCAACATCAACTATGCCAACCACGACATGCAAGACAGTAAGGCCAGCAAGGACAGACACACCGGAAGCAACCTCCAGCCGGACCACGACTGCCTTCACAGCCACACAGCACATCAACGCCTAACCACTTGCCACTATGGCACACCTCGGTTCCTTCCTAAGGAGAGACCACACGGACACCACTAGCACACTAACACCACGCGTGCGCCGAGCCGATGCCTAATCATCATGAACCCTGCCGCCGCGGAGAGCCGCCGTGCGAGCCGCAGCATCTTGGCGATCATCATGGACGATTGCGCAGTACAACATCGAGACCCTGAGCAGCAACGCCACCATCCCGGACAGGAAGATGATGAGCCAACGTGGGGTCTCGTCCGCCATTGGCATCCCTCCTCGAGGACCTGGAGAAGAAGAAGAAGAAGAGGACCGGAGCAGCAGCAAGTAGCGAGGCTGGGTGGAGAACGAGAGGGACTCCCTGGCCAAATTTATTGCCAGGCTCGCAGAGCCACTAGCCAGGACACCAGCCCCGTTTACCACTCGTCCGTCGGTGCTCGCTAGGAATCCCAGAGCAGTGCCGACATACCAGGCCCGCGCGTTGAGTGCTTGCTGCGCCGGCAGATGGCTCACCACACACCACCGTAGGGCGTCCCCGGACAGAGTACGCCCTAGGCACCGCAAGTGGAGGCAGCACATGGGGCTCACCCAAGAAAGAAGAATCAGAGGTAGAAGAAGAGGCTGACGGGGGACCCTTGGCCCACTTGTCAGTCGGAGTAAGTACCGAGCAACAGGTACGACAAGCGACCAGGGATGACAACTTTCCCTTTCTCCAACATCCTAGTAGAATGCAGATGCACCAATAAGTGGCACTCTTGAGGTGACCCCATCAAACCACGTATTTGGATTATTGCAGCTAGTAAGTCATGCAACGTAGCAGGAGCAGACCTTGTTTCCGCCTTAACAAATCTCGGGGACGAGATTTTCTTAAGGGGGTAAGGTCTGTCACACCTAGTTTTTGGCTTTCCTGACTAATTAACTTATTTCAAAATTTGGGGCCAATAAAAAGTTTTTGTGAATGCTTGTGATGCTGGGAGTGACTATTGTTTGCCTATTGGCTTGAGTGCATGTGATTGCTCCCCAATAATTTTCTCTATCCTCCTACTCACCTCCTCATCCCATGATCTATTGCCTAATGATCAAGCCATATGTTTAGGATAAATATCTATTTTCACCAAATATTATTTTCACCAAAAAGCATTTCTTTGAATTAAACTTTCAAACCCCTGAAATGAGGTTTGTACTACAAGTCCTCAAATTAGGGAAATTCATTTGCACCAATTATTTTATTTAAAACCTATTATCAAAATGTCTTCCAAAAACCACCATATTATTATTTGAAAAGTTATTTGATTATTTTATTTAAAAGCCTTTCTGTGAGGCTAGAAATGGTCTCTTATGAAGGAAAGTTATTTTAATTGCTTTCAAAATATTTAAGAAAATTTAAGGAAACTCAGTGGATATATTTATTCCATATTTATGAGTTTCAACACATGGTCATGTTCAAAATATTGGGCAAAAACCCCAGAACCATTCCTGCCTATTTCAAGCTTCTGAAATATTTCTATAAGAAATAGTCTCAATAAATTCCAGTAAAATTGTAGCATGTCATCTATGATATTATTGATGATCCTGCCAATTTTCATTTCAATCCAAGTTGATTTGGCTCCCTAATCACTATAAAACCCTATCTGTCCAGAATCAAATTTGAGCAACTCTGCATAGTGAAGTGTCTCCAATTGTGCTCAAATTTGGTGGAAATGTTCTAATACTCCAATAAGGCATCCACACCAAGTGGCACATCAAGGAGAATAGAAGAACTTGTCCTAAGACCCTAAAAACCCTCTTTGTTGATCTCTGACTTTGGTAAACTTTACATTATAAAGTTTCTCCAATTGACCTCAAACTTTTTTTGCATGCCTTAATACTCAAATAATGCCCCTACACCAAATATTGGATCTGTGGGAATTGATTTGAATAAGATTGTAAACAGAAAGACATTTCTGCCCATTCCATGCGTTTTCCAAGTCTACATTGGAAAACTTATCCAGCAAATCCCAAATTTGGTGTGCAAGCTTATTTTCGTATATTATTTGATCCTGTTAAGTTTCATAGCCATTGGAATTCATCTGGTAGCCTAACCACAGATCAAACACCTTGTGTGCACTCACTAAATTTGCTTGTTTGACCCCTTCCACTTTTACCCTTGAGTTGAACTTTCTGCCTCAGCCTCACATAGTGTGGGGACACCGACTTACTCGTCGAGAATCGCCGTGCTCAGTGATCCTAGAGATCAATGCTCACCGAACACTGATACTGAATAAATAGTATTACATCCGAATACCGATTATTATTACAACACGAGACCGAAGGGTCAAGTTCACAAGACAGGGCCTAAGGCCAAACCACACGAATACACTAATAGAGGAAAACAAAGGGGCTAAGCGGGTGCCCGTGCCATCAAGCCTACACCGACACGCATTCTGACTCGGAAGCGTCCTAGTTCGCAAGGGTGTCGCCGAAGACATACGCATCTCCAAACTCCGGTCCTTCCATGTCTGGTCAATAACATAACCAGTGGCAAGCCAATGAGTACTTTGAATGTACGCGCAAACAGCCCATGATATGAACAATGAAAGTGAACGATAACAATATCATGCATCTCAAGTATAACTTATCTGGGTGGAATGATCATGAATATGCATCGTGTTAAAGAATTACTCTTGAAGAACAGGTTACAGATACCAATATATCTGTCGAGGGCTGAACCTTCAGGGTTCACCCTATATGCCAAGTCACCAAACTTGGTCATATCATTGCTATCACAGCAACACTTTTCTTATCATCACACACACACTCACACTTACGCACACTTGGTTTATGCGGAAATATCATGACGTAGTTTAAGCAGGATTACCCAATTGTCCTTGACCGTGGATAGGCTATTCGAATAGTTTACACTATGCAGAGGTAGTACGCCAGACCCAGGAGATCCGGGAAACTTCCGTGTCATCCACGACTCGCGGTATATCACGTACCCGAGGTAAGTACCCGATCAATGCCTTTTCCCTGTCAATACTAGACAAAGAGATCCACTCAATTGGTACCCAGCCCACATGTTGTACGTCTTACGAGCTCTAACTCTGGACAGTACCAACCATGCGGGGACCAACGGTGTGACTGGAACTCATAGAAATGGCATAGTCGTCCTACCCGGCTCGACCCCATCATGAGAGTGTCCACACATCACCCCCGCCACTAGTAATGTGGCTCTTTGCTATCACCTTCCAGACTATTTAACATAGCCCCGTTCCATAAGGGGTATCGTGGTCGTACTGGTAAGGTTGGGACGGTCGACACATCATAAATCTAATCCCATTTCCAAAACCTTACTCACACAGATACCGGGTGCATCCCTTCACCAAAAGTGACCACCTAACTCATCATCACCCTCAGGCATTAGTGGCACCCGACGGGGTTTTCATAAACTCTTGCTTATGACAACATCATGCTCGTGATAATACTACTGCCAGCTTAACTTGTCAACATGGTATTAGCATGACCCTAATGGGTAGAGTCAAGCTCAATGCATGTGCTCCGGAGGAGCCTTCGGTAAAATCATATCAAATGTGTACCGTCACTTATGATCATATGCAACGGGAATACTTGCTATAATAACATGCAAAGTAATCATATGCTCAGTCATGGTCAAAGGGCTGCTTGCCTTGGTCAGCTAAGTATCCGGGGTCTTCGAGGTCTTCCGCTCCGATTCCCTCGTCACACGGATTTTCTATCGTCGATAAAACAATATATAAGGAATAGCTCACACAGAAACAGTCCACAAAGTCATTTTAAAAATGTTCCCTATTACTGATAAATCTAAGTTATCACTTTAAAAATACTTGCCTAAATTTTCCTTGAAGGAATATTTTTTTAAACAACCAAGCAGTAGCAAAACTATTCCATTTTAGCCCTTATTAATATTGTAAAATAGAATAGTTGCTAGGAAAATTCATCTAAGCATATCATTAAATACTACACATTTTTAGAAAAATAAAATTGGAAGAATTATATCTTTACACTAGTTAATTGTTTTTACAAAAATCTTCGAAATGCAAGTTTAAAAATAAAAGAAAAACAGGCCAGCTCCTGGCCTGGCGCGGCCCAGAGCTGGGCTAGCCCAGGGCCAGCTGACGGCCTGCCCAGGCGCGCGTGCCGTCAGGTTTGAACCTGACGCGCGCGGCCCTGCGATCAATGGCCGAGGCTAGCGCGGGGGAGGAGGCTGGGCCACCGACAGGTGGGGCACACGTGTCGGGGTTGTCTCCTACCTCCAACGAGAGAGGAGGAGGACGACGCCGACGAGGTTGCCGACGTGCTCAAGCCCTAATGAACACAGGAATGGGTCCACCTGACCGTCGCCTACCTTCTGGTGGTCGAAACAATGACGGCGAGGCAAGGGTTCGCCGGCGACGAGGAGGCCGTGGCGGAAAGGCTTCGGGAAGTGGTCGAGGGGGTGGCTAGAGACATGGAATAGCTCGGGCGAGTTGGGGGAAAGCTTCTTGGGGTCAAGGGGGTCAGTTTGGTGGGTCGAGGGGCGCAGGAGTCGTCGTGTAGCCGTAGATTGACCGAAGCTCCGAGGCGGAGGGGCCTCGGTCGATCTCGAGCTCTGGGGCTCTGCTGGTTTGCTGGGGTGGTTAGGGAGGTGCTAGTGGCTGCGGCGAAGCTATCCGAGGGGTGCTAGAGCGAGGGGGGCTATTTATAGGCCCGCGACGGTGAGCAGACTCCGGTGCGCCGATGACTCACCGTGGCACGCAGGGTGCAGAGAGACGCTGGGTTGAAACCACGGTCTCAGGACGTGGTATTGGACTGCCCTAACCGTGTGCTGCAGAGAGAGAGAGGAGAGCCATGCATTCGTGGCCACGCAAGCTTGGCCGAATCTGGAGCGCGCGGGTACACATCGCGCGAGCTCTAGCGCGACAGAGGAGGGGCCCTGAGCTTGCCCGATGCAGAGGGGCTGTCAGGGAGGAGGTTGGACATCTCGGGGGAGGCTGGAACTGGCCGAGGGTGTCGCCCCCATCTCGGTGACTCCCTGTAGCGCGCCCAGAGCCAAGTTTTGGCATGCTACAGCATGCTGGTGCGCTCTGAGGCACTTTGGACGTGTCTAGCATGTCCTGGGACTTACTGGGGGTGTGGCTAGCCGTTTGTTTTTAGTGGGAGCTTCAGCTGGTCAAAGGAGGCAAGAAATACTGGTGTTGTCAGTCATGAACTAAGGTCTAAATTGGGGTGTTTGGCATTTCCACTTTGAACCAGTGAAGGGCCAGTTGACTGGGGTTAAATACAGGTGTTGGCTACTTAATCTAAGAGTTTGAAGAAAAGGAGTTTGGTTTAGCCGTGGCTAAGGTGGCTTTTTCCCATCTGCCAAAAGGTGTTCAACACTGGGCATAGGGGGTTGCACCCGACCACTGGTTCTGAGACTTAACAGGTTTTGTTTTGGTGGTAAACAATGGAGTTCCACCAAATTTGAGCTCCAAAGGATAAGTTTAGCTTTGTAAACTTGAAATCACTCTAATATGACCAGATCTGTTCCTTCCAAAGGGAGTGTGGGCAAACTAAGTCCCACAAATCCCATTTTTGGTGTAGAACCCTCATTTGAGGTATTAGACGCTCCTGCAAAGTTTTATCCTCATTGGACAAACTTTGCTATGTAGAGTTGCTCTAACTTGATTTTGGACAGACAGGGCTTTTGGGCTATTTGGGGTCCTTATCCACCTTTGATCAAGGTGAAACTTTATGTGGACACCAAACATGGCTTAGGGACATCACTGCAATGTTCTAGGAATTTATTGAGAATATTTCCTTTGGAAATATTCCAAAATGCCAAAACAGACAGAAATAGCTTTTATAGTTTTAATCAATAAATATCATATAAAATGGGGTTTAAAATCTTAAGTATGGAAAATATATGTCCTTCTCGTCATCTCTAAATTTAATCAGATTTTCCAAAGCAGAAAAGTATTTTTCCGTGTTGGAATACCAATTCTGACCTCAGAAATGGACAGTTTATTTTATTAGGAAAATACTCACAAAAATAATTATTTTTGTGGTTTTGAAATATAAAGATAGGTAAAAATCAGATTACCAAATATTAGTAGTAGCACTGCTTGTTATCAAGGACATGTAGTGCAACTCAAGGTGGTAACACTTTGGTTATCAAAGGTTTTTGGGAATCAGTAAAATACCAAAAAGGAATTTAGGGTTTTAAAACTTCACATGATCAAGCATACAAGCATACAATGTCATCATGGCACTCACCACATTAGTTTTGAAAAATTTATAACAAGATCAGAATTTTACAACATAGACAGGTGATAGCAAAAACAGTGTGTGACAGACCTATCCCCCTTACAAGAATCTCGTCCCCAAGATTCCTAAGCTAGGTGCTAAAAAGGTATGGAAACTCAGATCGGAGATAGTCTTCACGCTCCCAGGTAGCTCCACTGAACCTTGAAATACTTGATGGTGCGGCTTCGGGTGCATCGCTCTGATTCATCTAGAATGCGGATTAGCCTCTCGCGATAGGTGAGATCAGACTGATGGTCAATGGCCCTATGATCAATGTCCTTATAAGGATCGGAACGACTTGGCGTCTGGAGACACTTTCGAAGTTGTGACACGTGGAAAACTTTGTGCACACCAGAAAGTTCCGGAGGTAATTCCAGCTGATAAGCGACCTCTCCACGCCTTGTCGAGATCTTGAATGGCCCAATGAACCTTGGAGCGATTTTCCCCTTAACATGGAAACGCTTGGTCCCCTTGAGAGGTGTGACATGGAGGTACACCAGATCTCCGGGAATGAACTCCACATTCCTGCGGTGAGAGTCCGCATAACTCTTTTGTCGCGACTTGGCTGCCATCAGATTTTCTTGGGCTAGTTGCACCTTCTCTTCTGCTCGGTGCAAAACTTCTGGTCCGAAAATCAGCCCATGTCCTGTTTCTAACCAGTTGAGTGGGGTGCGGCATTTCCGTCCGTACAACACTTAGAACGGGGCCATCTAGAGACTAGACTGGTAGCTGTTGTTGTATGAAAACTCAGCGAACGGAAGACAGTCTTCCCATTTGGCTCCGTGCGCTAGGACGCATGCGCGGAGCATATCTTTGAGTATCTGATTTACCCTTTCCATCTGTCCTCCCGTCTTCGGGTGGAAGGCGGTGCTGAGAGAAAGCTTGGTACCGGGGGCTTCCTGAAGCTTCCTCCAAAACCTTGAGGTGAACTGTGTACCTCGGTCATATACAATCTCCTTGGGAACTCCATGAAGGCTTACTATGCCCTCGATATAGAGACTAGCCAACTTTTTCCCGTTATAAGTGGTGTTTACAGGAATGAAATGGGCCACCTTGGTCAAATGGTCGACGATAACCCATATCGAATTATGGCCCTTGCTAGACCTTGGTAGTCCGGTAACGAAATCCATCCCTACCTTGTCCCACTTCCATTCCAGCACCTGGAGGGGTTGTAGCAGTCCTGCGGGTCGCTGATGCTCAGCCCTAGCTTGGTGACACACCACGCACTTGGCCACATATGACACGATTTCCCTCTTCATGTCGTGCTACCGGAATCTTTCTCGGAGATCTTGATACATCTTGGTACCACCGGGGTGAATGGAGTAGGGTGTATCATGAGCTTCCCGTAGGATGAGCTCCTTGAGTTCGGCCTTGTTGGGTATGCATAAACGTTTCCCATACCACACCACACCTTGATCATCCTCCAAGAATACTGGGGCCTTGCCTTCTGGAATCTTCTTCTTGATACCTTCGATGCTCTTGTGACCCTTTTGGGCCTCTTTGATGTCATCTTCCAGCGTTGGCTTGACTTCGAGATTAACTAGCAATCCTGGTTCCACCAGTTCCAATCCGAAGTTCTCCAATTGTTCGTATAAGGCGGGCTGCCTTTCCTTAAGCACTACGTTTAAGGTGCTGGTCTTTCGACTCAAGGCGTCGGCCACTACATTTTCCTTACTGGGGTGATATTGAATGCTGAGGTCGTAGTCTTTGATCAAGTCCAACCATCTTTGTTGCCTCATATTCAATTCCCTTTGGGTGAAGATATACTTCAGACTCTTGTGGTCGGTGTATATTTCACATCGCTTCCCCAGAAGGTAATGTCGCCATGTCTTTAGGGCATGCACTACTGTTGCCAACTCGAGATCATGGGTGGCATCATTCTCCTCATGCGGTCGCAGTTGCTGCGACAAGTATGCCACGACCCTGCCATCCTGCATTAGAACCCCACCTAGCCCGGTCCTTGAGGCATACCAATATATCACGAACTCCTTGCTGATATCTGAAGTGGCCAATACCGGGGCGGTGGTTAGCCTCTTCTTCAACTCTTGGAAGCTTGCCTCACATTCTGGCGTCCATTCGAACTTCTTGCGTTTCTGCAAGAGCTGATTCATAGGTCGCGCGATGTGGGATAATCCTTCTACGAACTTGCGGTAATATCTTGCGAGTCCGAGGAAGCTCCTGACTTCCTTCACCTCAGTTGGCGACTCCCAGTTGGTTACCGTGGTAATCTTAGAGGGATCAACTGCCAATCCACTTGCCGTCATGGTATGACCTAGAAATCCAACTTCGTTCAGCCAAAACTGGCATTTGCTGAACTTGGCATACAATTGGTGCTCCTGAAGCTTTTCCAATACTAACCTCAAGTGCTGCTCATGCTCTTCTTCAGACTTGGAAAAGATTAATATGTCGTCGATGAATACGACAACAAACTTATCCAAATAGTCCATGAAGACCTTATTCATGAGGTACATGAAGTAAGCTGGGGCATTCGTCAATCAAAAGGACATGAGAGTGCATTCGTACAGACCGTACCGTGTCACGAATGCTGTTTTCAGAATGTCTTCGGGTCGAATCTTTAGTTGGTAATATCCAGATCAAAGATCGACCTTGGAGAATACGTTTGCTCCATTAAGCTGGTCCAACAAGTTCTCAATCTTGGGGACTGGATACTTGTTCTTGATCGTGACCTCATTGAGTGAACGGTAATCGACACAGAGTCGGATTGTCCCATCCTTCTTGGACACAAGAGAACAGGTGATCCCCAAGGTGACGCACTTGGATGAATAAACCCTTTCCTCAGTTGCTCATCGAGTTGCTTCTTCAACTCCGCTAGCTCTTCGGATCCCATCATGTAAGGCTTCTTATGGATAGGCCTTTATCCGTGCATGAGTTCGATGATGAACTGATGTCTCGGTCAGGAGGCATCCGTGGTAGCTCATCAGGAAAGACATCCCTGTACTCACAGACTACTGGCACTCGGTTGAGTCCTTCCTGTGATATGCTGTTAACTCGTGGCACTCGAGTGGGTACTAGCTCAGAGACATACTTGACTTTCACCGCTTGGTCACTTGTCATGGTAATGGCCATGTTAGCACAGTCCAAGATACTCTGATGCTTGGCCAACCAGTCCATACCGAGGATTACCTCTAGGCCTTGCGACTTAAGCACAATGAGATCCGCTGAGAAGCTCGTCCCATTGATAACTGTCCCAGCCTTCCTACACCCTAGGTTGGTCCTCAAAACTGATCCCGAGGTTCGAATTGCCATACGCCAACGAAGCAAGGTAGGTTCTAGACCACACTTTTCTGCAAACTTTTGCGTAACAAAGGAATGCGAAGCACCACAATCAAACAATATTGTTGCTGGGGTAGAGTTGACGAGGAACGTACCCAGAATGCAGTTCGGGTCTTCCTGTGCCTCTTTTGCGGAAATATGATCAATCCGCCACTTGTTGTGATACTGCTGATTGCGTGGAGCCTGGTTCCTGCCTGGTGCTCCTTCGCTCGGATTTGGTGCATTGGGGTGCGGAACATCGAGTTTCTTATTGGGGCACCACCTGGAATAGTGCCCTGGTTGTCCACACCCGAAACACGTAACTTGCGATGGAAGGTTGGTCTTGCTCCCATAGTTGTTTGGCGGAGTGCTTGCTGGCTTGATGCTGACTTGCTGGGGTTGGTAATTCTGGCGAAATGTTGGGTGCTTGTACTGCTGCTGCTGATAGTTGGGTCTTGCTGGGGCTGACTGCCATGGTGGTGGTTTTGAGTTGATCGGTCCTCCAGTACTTATTAGCTTGCGCTTACGGGTGTCGTCCATTGCACGATGCTTGTATTCCAACATAAGAGCCTTGTTAACTAGGTCACTAAAGGTCCGACATTCACAAACAACCAGTTGATAGTGGAGTGACTGCTATAGTCCTTCCATGAAACGCTCCACTTCGGCAGCTTCAGTGCTGACATCTTCTGGTGCATACCTTGATAGAAGGTTGAACTTCTGCAAATACTCCTTGACTGATCCACTGCCTTGCCTTAAGGCTCGGAATTCCCGCTTCTTAATGGTCATCATCCCCGGAGGAATGTGAGCGGCGCGGAATCCATCCTTGAACACGGCCCAAGTGATGACTTGCCCGGCTCGCATGATCTAAAATCCATCCCACCAGGGTCTGGCTGTGCCTCCGAGAAAGTGGGTTGCATAGAGAACCTTCTCGTTGTCGTCAGTGCACTTGACCAGCGCGAGAAGATCTTCGATAGTGCGGATCCACTCATCGGCATCCAAGGGCTCAGTCGTCTCCGTGAATATCGGCGGCGTAGTCCGCATAAACTCAGAGAGAGTTGAGCGACCGTTGCCATTCCCGTTTTGCGGTGGGTGGTTCACCAAGGTTTGAGCCAGCTGCCGGATAGCGGCATTGTTGGCTTGATGCTCCTCTCTGAGAGCTTGAAGGAACTAAGCCATCGTCAAGCTTTCAGGGGGAGGCGGCGGCGGAGGAACATCGCCTCGCTGCACATGGTGATCTCCAGCTTGAGATTCCCCTCCGGTTCCCTGCTGCTGTCCTGAAGAGGCAGAGCCGGGGTTGCCGAAGGTGCTGTTGCGAGTTGCATTCAACATCCTATCAGGGGAGTAGAGAGGTGAAATTCTGAACTGGTTGCACTCGGAAGGGATGACGTTCTAGTAAAGAGGGGGTCTGGTGTGTGCTAGTGTGCAAGGTTTTATGACAAGGTTTTTGAAAAGAACTACTGCATTAATTTAAAAGCAAGCGATGCAGTCGCTCACAAGCTGCTCAAGGCAGAATGTGACTTGCATCGAACAGGTTCACACAACATCCGGGTCATAAAATCCCGATACAAGAACTCCTACGTTCGATACATCCTACGCTGCTAAGCCATCGATTGCGCGGTCTCATAAGCGGGCTCTGTGGGATCTTTGTCTTCGTCTTCATTGTTGTCTTCATCTTCATTGGTGCTTCCCTTCCTCGAAGTGGTAGGGGAAAGAAGTAGACCATCTTGAGGTCTCTTGGGTGGCAAGGTAGCGAAAATCTCAGTGTACTCTTCTGCGGTTAAACGTCGACTCTGAAGAGGAACAGCCTGAAGCGGGGTTATTCCTCCTCGGAAAGCAAATCCAGGTGATATCACAAGTGCTCCTTCTTTCTTCACCTTGATGTTCTTCATCTTCTCCATGTGAAGTAGGTACTTAACTTGGTGCAGATCTTGGCGAATCCTAGTTGACTCCTTGATCAAAAGATGCGTCATGGTGTCTGAGGAGAGGCTGAAGTAGGTCTGAAACCTTAATGGCATCCCGTCCTCGGATGAGGGGTTGAGTGTCCGAATTCTGTCTATCTTACCCTTAACAAAAGGTAGGTGACGGGTAGCGGGTTCGTCCGCCCTCTCACGAAGGTTGTCGCGGAGTCGCACGATTGCCCCTTGTGCTGCAGTCTCCATGACCAACATCAGATCCTCCATTTGTGGCCCTTCAAAGAACCAGCTAGTTGGGGAGTCATTAGCCTTCACTATCACGTCCACGTGATACTCCTTGGTGTCGGCGTTGACCCAGTGTTCGTGGTAGAGAAAGACGGGCGTGCGACTCACTTGACACTTCTCGAGGCTATCACTCAAAAGCAGTGGGAAGCCCCTTACCAGAATCGTCTCGGGTACGGCGGCCATCTACAAGGTGTAGAGGAGAGGGTTAGAAATATATAGTGGGTGCGGTTCTCGGGTCAATCTATGAGCTCTAGTTGTCCGGCTATCGCCCATGCTACCTAAGGCTTCCTATAGTCAGGATGGCTCTGATACCAGCTCTGTGGGGACCCCGACTTACTAGTAGAGAATCGCCGTGCTCAGTGATCCCAGAGATCAATGCTCACCGAACACAGATACTGAATAAAGAGTCTTACATACGAGTACCATTTATTATTACAACACGTGACCGAAGACTCAAGTTCACAAGACAGGGCCTAAGGCCAAACCACACGAATACACTAATAGCGGAAAACAAAGGGGCTAAGCGGGTGCCCATGCCATCAAGCCTACACCGACAGGCATTCTGACTCGGGAGAGTCCTAGTTCGCAGGGGTGTCGCCGAAGACATACTCATATCCAAACTCCGGTCCTTCCATGTATGGTCAATAACATAACCAGTGGCAAGCCAATGAGTACTTTGAATGTACTCGCAAACAGCCCATGATATGAACAATGAAAGTGAAGGATAAGAATATCATGCATCTCTAGTATAACTTATCTGGGTGGAAAGATCATGAATATGCATCTAGTTAAAGATTTACTCTTGAAGAACATGTTACAGATACCAATATATATGTAGAGAGCTGAACCATCAGGGTTCACCCTATATGCCAAGTCACCGAACTTGGTCATATCATTGCTATCACAGCAACACTTTTCTTATCACCACACACACACTCACACTTACGCACACTTGGTTTATGCGGAAATATCAGGACGTAGTTTAAGCAGGATTACCCAACTGTCCTTGACCATGCACACGGCTATTCGAATAGTTTACACTCTGCAGAGGTAGTACGCTGGACCCACGAGATCCAAGAAAATTCCGTGTCATCCACGACTAGCGGTATATCACATACCCGACGTAAGTACCCGATCAATGCCATTTCCCTAACGATACTGGACAAAGAGATCCACTCGATTGGTACCCAGCCCACATGTTGTACGTCTTACGAGCTCCAACTCTAGACAGTACCAACCATGCGTGGACCAACGGTGTGACTGGAACTCATAAAAATGGCATAGTCGTCCTACCCGGCTCGACCCCATCACGAGAATGACCACACATCACTCCCGCCACTAGTAATGTGGCTCTTTGCTAGCACCGACCAGAGTAATTAACATAGCCCCGTCCCATAAGGGGTATCGTGGTCGTACTGGTAAGGTTCGAACGGTCGACACATCATAAATCTAATCCCATTTCCGAAAACTTACTCACACAAATACCTGGTGCATCACTTCACCAAAAGTGACCACCTAACTCATCATCACCCTCGGGCATTAGTGGCACCCGACGGGGTTTTCGTAAACTCTTGCTTATGACAACAGCATGCTCATGATAATACTACTGCTATCTTTACTTGTCAACATGGTATTAGCATGACCGTAAGGGGTAGAGTCAAGCTCAATGCATGTGCGTCGGAGGAGCCTTCGGTAAAATCATATCAAATGAGTACCGACACTTATGATCATATGCAACGGGAATACTTGCTATAACAACATGCAAAGTAATCATATGCTCAGTCATGGTCAAAGGGTTGCTTGCCTTGGTCAGCTAAGTATCCGGGGTCTTCGAGGTCTTCCGCTCCGATTCCCTCGTCACACGGATTTTCTATCGTCGAAAAAACAATAAGTAAGGAATAGCTCACACAGAAACAGTCCACAAAGTCATTTTGAAAATGTTCCCTATTACTGATCAATCTGAGTTATCACTTTAAAAATACTTGTCTAAATTTTCCTTGATGGAATATTTTTTTAAACAACCAAGCAGAAGCAAAACTATTCCATTTTAGCCCTTATTAATATTGTAAAATAGAATAGTTGCTGGGAAAATTCATCTAAGCATATCATTAAATACTACACATTTTTAGAAAAATAACAGTGGAAGAATTATATTTTTACACTTGTTAAATTTTTTTACAAAAATCTTAGAAATCCAGGTTTGAAAATAAAAGAAAATCAGTCCAGCTCCTGGATTGGCTTGGCCCAGAGCTAAACTGGCGCAGGGCCAGCCGACGGCCTGCCCAGGCGCGGGTGCCGTCAGGTTTGAACCTGACGCGCGGTGCCCTGTGGTCAGTGGCCGAGGCCAGCACGGGGGAGGAGGTTCGGCCACCAACAGGTGGGGCACACCTGTCAGGGTCGTCTCCTACCTCCAGCCAGAGAGGTTGCCGACGTGCTCAAGCCCTAATGAACACGGGAATGGGTCCACCTGACCGTCGCCTACCTGCTGGTGGTCGAAACATTGACGGGGAGGCAGGGGTTCGCCAGCGACGAGGAGGCCATGCCGGAGAGGTTTCGGGAAGTGGCCGAGGGGGTGGCTAGAGACACAAAATAGCTTGGGCGAGTTGGAGGAAAGCTTCCTCGGGTCAAGGGGGTCATTTTGGTGGGTCGAGGGGTGCACGAGCCGTCGTGTAGCCGGAGATCGACCGGAGCTCCGAGGCGGAGGGGCCTCGGTCAATCTCGATCACCGGGGCTCTGCTGGTTTGCTCGGGTGGCTAGGGAGGTACTAGTGGCTGCGGTGAAGCTATCCAAGGGGTGTTGGAGCAAGGGGGAGGGCTATTGATCGGTCCGCGACGGTGAGCAGACTCGGGTGCGTCGGTGACTCACCGTGGCGCGCATGGGGGTGCATAGAGACGTTGGGGTTGAAACCACGGTCTCAGGACATGGTATTGGACTGCCCGAACCGTCTACTGCAGAGAGAGAGAGAAGAGAGCCGTGCAAGCTTGGCCGAAACTAGAGCGCGTGGGTACGCGTTGCGCAAGCTCTAGCGCGAGAGAGGAGGCGCCCTGAGGCTTGCCCGACGCAGAGGGGCTATCGGGGAGGAGGTTGGACATCTCGGGGGAGGCTGGAACTAGCCGAGGGCGTCTCCCCCACCTCGATTACTCCCTGTAGCGCGCCCAGAGCGCAGTTTTGGCATGCGACGGCATGTTGGTGCGCTCTGAGGCACTTTGGACATGTCTAGCATGTCTTGGCACTTGCTCGGGGTGTGGCTAGCCGTTTGGTTTTAGTGGGAGCTTCGGTTAGTCAAAGGAGGCAAGAAATACTGGTGCTGACAGTCATGAACTGAGGTCTAAATTGGGGTTTTTGGCATTTCCCCTTTGAACCAGTGAAGGGCCTGTTGACTGGGGTTAGATACAGGTGCTGACTACTTAATCTAAGAGTTTGAAGCAAAGGAGTTTGGTTTAGCTGTGGCTAAGGTGGCTTTTTCCCATCTGCCAGAAGGTGTTCGACAGTGGGCATAGGGGGTTGCACCCCACCACTGGTGTTGAGACTTAACATGTTTGGTTTTGGTGGTAAACCATGGAGTTCCACCAAATTTGAGCTCCAAATGATAAGTTTAGGTTTGTAAACTTGAAATCACTGTAATATGACCAGATCTGTTCCTTCCAAAGGGAGTGTGGGCAAACTAAGTCCCACAAATCCCATTTTTGGTGTAGAACCCTCATTTGATGTATTAGACACTCCTGCAAAGTTTTAGCCTCATTGTACAAACTTTGCTATGTAGAGTTGCTTTAACTTGATTTTGGACAGACGGGGTTTTTGGGCTATTTGGGGTCCTTATCCACCTTTGATGAAGGTGAAACTTTATGTGGACACCAAACATGGCTTAGGGACATCGATGGAATTTTCTAGGAATTTATTGAGAATATTTCCTTTGGAAATATTTCAAAATGCCAAAACAGACGGAAATAGGTTTTATAGTTTTAATCAATAACTATAATATAAAATGGGGTTTAAAATCTTATGTACGGAAAATAAATGATCTTGTGATCATCTCTAAATTTAATCAGATTTTCCAAAGCAGAAAAGTATTTTTCCATGTTGGAATACCAATTCTGACCTCAGAAATGGACAGGTTATTTTATTAGGAAAATACTCACAAAAATAATTATTTTTGTAGTTTTGAAATACAAAGATAGGTAAAAATCAGATTACCAAATATGAGTAGTAGCACTCCTTGTTATCAAGGACATGTAGTGCAACTCAAGGTGGTAACACTTTGGTTATCAAAGGTTTTTGGGAATCAGTAAAATACCAAAAAGGAATTTAGGGTTTTAAAACTTCACATGATCAAGCATACAAGCATACAATGTCATCATGGCACTCACAACATTAGTTTTGACAAAGTTTTAACAAGCTCAGAATTTTACAACACAGACAGGTGATAGCAAAAACAGGGCGTGACACATAGTTGCATTTTACCTCCAGTAACATCCCCATGGCCACTGTTCAATTATTGGGGAAGGACCCTTTGTAACTTTCTCTCATTTTCACCTTTGGATCATTGTTTTACCTCTCTTCCCATGCTTCTGCTTAACCCAAAGCGCCCAAGTCTTTCCACAGCATCTATTCTATGCCAAAGCTTCATTTAGAACCAAGAGATGACATACTCATGTGGAGAAAATGAGCAGCACTTCTACAAATGGATTCTGGCTGAAACATGGCTTTGAACAGCAAGTAGTAGCTACCCTCCCTTGTTTGAGCTAAAACTTTGCAGTAATGAAGTCCTTCCATGCCTAAGACTGCTAGACATGCTTTTCTTCTTGTATCTCCCAAGTTAGTGCCCTATCTGCCCACCTTAACTTTGTTGTTGCAAACTTAACAAAAGTCAAACTCTTGCCTAACCAGCCTCAGATGCTTCCAAACTCCAGAGTCTCCCTCCTGTATGGGTGCCCTACGTGCCAGACATGTTTGACTGGTCTTGTGTGCCATGTGGACGTGAGTGGCCATGGTGACCACCTCCCTGGAGTGAAGAAACGGTGCTCTGCACCTTGTCTCCTTCCAACAGCTTGATTCAGGCGACCACGGTATGTCTCAGCACGCCACAGGATTCCCCTTGACTGGTCCAAGCTCCTACCAATGCTAGCTAGCTTCCAAGCCTCCTCAGGCACGCGTGGTATCCATGCCCACGAGTGCTCCAGGAGCTCCCGAAGCTCTTTGAGCTCTCCCTTCGTCTCCTCCTCTACATATGGCTTTCCCCGAGATCCAGCAGCCTCACTTGCTCTCTCCCTCTCTCCCTGGAACCCCCCTCGAGCCCCTCTCCTCTCGGGCTCTATCCTCTCCCCATGGTCGCGGGTAGAGCTTCAGCCTCCGCATGGGGTTGGCACGCTCGGAGCCTCCCCTCGCCTCCTTCCTTCCCTGCCGGAGACGCCAGGCCACCACATTTCCTCCGTATCGCCTCCTGATCTCTCCATTCGCTCCTGGTGCCGAAGCCAGGGGGTAGACGGCCTCCCCGCAACCTCCATCACCGGCACCCTTGCGGCCCTCCCGTGCAGGCGCCGAGTAGGGGAACGGGGGCGGCTAACTCCCCCGAGCCTACTGGTGGTCGGGGCACGGCCTAGGGTGGTTGCGGCCGTGGGAGAATGCTCTAGCGATGGCCGGCTCCAGCTCCTGTGCTCCCTCTGTGTCTAGCGAGGGAGGTAGAATAAGAATGCACGCGGGGCCCTCTCGTGAGCGAGCCAGGGCGGAGGCCCACCTGCTAAGTGGAGGCGCCCTGGCGCTCTACGCCTCCTTCCAGCCGGAGGCGTATTCTGTTGAATACGCCTCCTTAGTGGCCCCCTCGCTCGTGGCCGAGCCACTGGGCCGGCCCGAATGCCTATCTAACGCCTGAGCGTTAGATAAACTGAAGCTAAGCCTTTTCCCATTTCCTATTTGGTTAAACTTATAAATTCCATATTAAATCCATTCTAATTCCATATTCAAATGTTTGTAGGTCTCTAAAATAAAGATCGATCCAAATATTGACTTTGCACATTTTTCCAAACAACTTTCATATTGTATTTATATTTAAATACAGATTTGGGATGCTTCTAGCTCCCCTTTAAAAAATCCCATAGGCTTCAGATCAACTCAAATTGGAGTGATTCAAATTTCCACGACCTTCTTATATCATGTACTTATTTTAGAGCCCTGGTCAACATTTTTATCAAGCTTCATTCTGTTGCTTATAATAAATTTCTTCCTATTGCTATTTACTCCATAGTAGGAAGTCTCTAGAATATTCATACCAACTTCAAATCCAGTGAAACCACTTCCTAAATATTTCTAAAATCATTCTCTATTAAATGGGTGCCTTCACTCATTTCTAACAGAATGAATTCTGTTGACTTCTTCAATGATCACCTATTCCTCCCTTCCTCCATTCAGACACCCCTGATGATCCAAAACCCTTTGGCAAAGATTCAGGTATTTTTCTGATGACCAGAGAGCTCCAAGAAAAATAAAACTTCTATTTATAGAACACTTTTATGCTGCTTGATGTGTGGCTTACTATGGGTGTCTCTGACAATAGTTAACGGGTAGACGAAGTATTCGGAGTTGGAGCGGAAGACCTCGAAGACCCCGAGGACTTCCGTGAGCAAGGCAAGTAGCCCTTTGACCATGACTGAGCATATGTTACTTTGCATGTTAAATAGCAAGTATTTCCGGTGCATATGATCATAAATGCCGGTAATCATTTGATATTATTTTACCGAAGGCTCCTCCGGAGCACAGGCATTGAGCTTGACCCTACCCCTTAGGGTCATGCTAATACCATGTTGACAAGTAAAGATAGCAGTAGTACTATCATGATCATGATGTTGTCATAAAGCAAGAGTTTATGAAAACCCCGTCGGGTGCCACTAATGCCCGAGGGTGATGGTGAGATAGGTGGTAACTTTTGGTGAACTGATCCACCCGGTATTTTTGTGAGTATGGTTTCGGAAAGGGGATTAGATTTATGATGTGTCGACCGTCCCAACCGTACCAGTACGACCACGTTATCCCTTATGGGAGGGGGCTATGTTAATTACTCTGGCCAGTGGTATCAAAGAGCCACATTACTAGTGGCGGGAGTGATATGTGGTCACTCTTGTGATGGGGTCGTGCCGTGTAGGACGACTATGCCATTTTTATGTGTTCCAGTCACACCGTTGGTCCCTGCATGGTTGGTACTATCCAGAGTTGGTGCTCGTAAGACATACAACATGTGGGCTGGGTACCAATCGAGTGGACCTCTTTGTCTAGTATCGTCAGGGCATTGATCGGGTACTTACCTCGGGTATGTGACATACCGCAAGTCGTGGATGACACGGAAGTTTCCCAGATCTCGTGGGTCCAGCGTACTACCTCTGCAGAATGTAAACTATTCGAATAGCCGTGTCCACGGTCAAGGACAGTTGGGTAATCCTGTTTAAACTACGTCCTGATATTTCCGCATAAACCAAGTGTGCGTGAGTGTGTGTGTGTGTGTTATGATAGCAATGAAATGACCAAGATCGGTGACTCGGCGTATAGGGTGAACCCGGATGGTTCAGCCCCCGGAAGTATATTGATATATGTAACCTGTTCTTCAAGAGTAATTCTTTAACTTGATGCATATTCATGATCATTCCACCCAGATGAGTTACACTAATGATGCATGACTTTGTTATCCTTCACTTTCGTTGTTCACGTCATGGGTTGTTTGCGAGTACATTCAAAGTACTCATCGCCTTGAAACTCGTTATTCATTGACCAGGTATGGAAGAACAGGATATGATGAAGATTAACTCCGTGACGTTCTTGCGAGCTAGGATGCTTCCCAGTCAGAATGTGTGTAGGTTAAGGCTGATGGCATAAGTTCACGCTTTCAACCAATAATTCCTCTATTGGCCCAGTTGGGTGTGTTGGCCTATAAGGCCCTATATATGTTAGACTCGATCGCAGTGGTCATTTATTTGTATCAAACGGTATGTATGGATGTAAGACTCTTTTATTCGTTATTTGTGTTCGGTGAGCATTGACAACTGGGATCACTGAGCACGGCGATCTCGACTCGTAAGTCGGGGTCCCCACACCCAGCCACTACTGCGCTTTTCAAGGCGATGTCTGCCACGTGTCCATTCATAACCGCGCATGCCACGTGTGTGGCAGAGGCGTTTCGGGAGGCGGAGAGGCCACTCCGCGCATGACCACCCACTTCACAAATCCGATGTGCGACGTGGGGAAAAGCAACCGCCAGCAGACCCACGTATGAAGGCCCGTGCACCTCTCTTGGTCTAGCCCAACAATGCTTCGCACGCGTGTGTGTCCCAGGCCCAGCGGCACCCGTCGGTGCACTAAAGACTGGGGTCCCTAGTGCCCCAGACTTGTGCACAGGCGCAAAGAGCCCCTGCCGGCAGGGCTTGGCTGGACCCAGACAAGATGCATCCCCCAAGATAATCAAGGCCTCCGCAAGCCTGCCTTGCCGGAAAGATAACCAAGGCCACGCCCATTTTGTGGGCGTGATGAGCTCACCAAGTAGAGGACCTTGACAAGCCTCCCTTGCCGGGATGACAACCGAAGCCCCCGGCAAGGTTCCTTGCCGGGACGAAGACCCAAGGCCCCAGCAAGCTCCCTTGCCGGGATGACGGGGCAAGGCACTGGAGGGCAACCGCCCTTGCCACAGTGGCAACGCCCCCCAAATTCCAGCACATTCCGCATGCGCCAGCGCAGCGTCCAGATGTCGAAACGCCTGGATACGTGTCTTCACCAGTACATTGCTGACAAGGACGAGACGTGCATTTAATGCACCTGACAGCAGTAGATGGATAAGCACCGTTGTAGGTTCACTGTAACTTCTTTTGAACCTACCACCGATCATTGTAAGTGACCACTTTGGATAAAAAAGGATGCCCTTAGCTCATTCACAAGGGGGTAGACTCTTTGGATATTGTCCCAGAAAAAGGTTATCAATGATCATTGTAATAATCAACGACAAAATGCTTAATACGACCACACAAGTGGGACGTAGGGTTTTACGCGTAAGCGGCCCGAACCTGGGTAAAAAGTCTTGCCGGGTGCTGATCGTTAGTTCTGCTCTTGACGTCACCTTTCCCGCCCTACGATCACAAGGGTTTCATGTTGATTCCCATAGGTGTCGACCTATCATTTCCGACACCCCGTGGTTCCCCTCCTTATCCACGCCCTTCTATCTGGTGTACTGCCGCCATTCTCAAGCTTCTTCATCGCAGTGCTCTCGCATTATCAGATCCATGCACTCCACCTTGACCACAGTTTTGTGGTTCTCTTCTCGGCCTTGTGTGAGGCCTTTGTTGGCATTACCCCTTCCGTGGCATTGCTTCGGCACTTCTCCTCCCTTGAATTGGTCTCCGAGGAGCAATGCTCTGTGTGCGTTTCCTTGAAAATGGCCGACGCATCGGTTCTGGGGGCGCTCGATGCCAAGATCCTCCCCGAAGCTAAGGCATTCCGATGGCAGTGGGTGCAGGTCGAAACTGCTGAGGTCGAAGCCCTCTTCCAGCCCCCGTCGACCCCCACAACACCAAACCTGGGGTGGAAGCGCGAGGAGCTTAATGACCCCCGGCTCATGCCGGTCCTGATCCGGGTGGAGAAACTGAAGCGGGCGGAGGTGACGATGGCGATGGTGGTGCGGCTATTCATCCATTGGCGGATCGCTCCTCTCCAATGCTACACCCGTTCGATGTGGGCCTACGTGGGACCTCGTGACCGAATGAGGATCCACGTCCTGCCTCTATCCCCTGATATCTAGCGCGAGTTGCTCCGTCGGCTGACTGGTGGCGATCTTGACGAGCTTCCCTAGAAGTCGCCGATCCCCGCTTTCAAGCTACAAATGAGGTCCACTGGGTCTCCTCGTCGTGCAAGCCGTGTTGGCAGGAAGAGGAGGTGGCATGAGGGCGGTCGCCCCTCGACGCGGTGGGATCCTATGATGAAAAAGTGGGTCGCTGATACGTCTCCAACGTATCTATAATTTTTGATGGTTTCATGCTATTATCTTGTCAAACTTTGGATGTTTTGCATGCCTTTTATATATTTTTTGGGACTAACTTATTAACTCAGTGCCAAGTGCCATTTATTGTTTTTTCCATGTTTTTGACCCCTTTCAGAGGAGGATTTTGAACGGAGTCCAAACGGAATGAAAATGCAAAAATGATTTTTCCGGAACAGAAAAAGATCGGAGAGCCGGAGAATCAGGGTAGGGGGCCACCAAGGACCCCACAAGCCGTCACGGCCTGGCCAGGCGGACCCGCGGCCACCAGGCTAGTGGGCTCCCTGAGGCCCCTTTGCCCTAGGTTTTGCACCTATATATCCCCAAAAATTCCACAAATAATCAAGAGATCATCGAAAGTACTTTTCTGCCGCCGCAAGCTTCTGTCTCCGCAAGATCCTATCTGGGGCACGTTCTGGTGCCCTGCCGGAGGGGGGATTCGGATACAGAGGGCTTCTTCATCAACACCATGACCTCTCCGGTGATGCTTGAGTAGTTCACCATAGACCTAAGGCTCCATAGCTAGTAACTAGATGGCTTCTTGTCTCTCTTTGATCTTCAATACAAAGTTCTCCATGATCCTCATGGAGATCTATCCGATGTAATCTTCTTTTGCGGTGTGTTTGTCGAGATCCGATGAATTGTGGATTTATGATCAGATTATCTATGAATCTTAATTGAGTTTCTTTTGATCTCTCTTATGCATGATTTCATATCCTTGTAATTCTCTTCGAGTTGTGGGTTTTCTTTGGCCAACTAGATCTATGATTCGTGCAATGGGAGAAGTGCTTGGTTTTGGGTTCATACCGTGCGGTGACCTCACCCAGTGACAGAAGGGGTAGCGAGGCACGCATCATGTTGTTGCCATCAAAGGTAAAAAGATGGGGTTTTCATCATTGGTTTCAGATTATCCCTCTACATCATGTCATCTTGCTTAAGGCGTTACTCTGTTTGTCATGAACTCAATACACTAGATGCATGCTGGATAGTGGTCGATGTGTGGAGTAATAGTAGTAGATGCAAAAAGTATCGGTCTACTTATCTCGGACGTGATGCCTATATATATGATCATTGCCTTAGATATCGTCATGACTTTGCGTGGTTCTATCAATTGCTCGACAGTAATTTGTTCACCCACCATGATATTTGCTATTTTGAGAGAAGCCTCTAGTGAACACTATGGCCCCAGGGTCTACTCCACAACATATTTTCAGCCTTACACTTTTTACTTCGTTGCACTTTCCGCCTTCAGATCTCACTTTGCAAACATTCTTGAAGGGGTTGACAACCCCTTTGAAGCGTTGGGTGCAAGCTCGTTTGTGTTTGCGCAGGTACTCTGGACTTGACGAGACTCTCCTACTAGATCAATACCTTGGTTCCCAAACTGAGGGAAATACTTACCGCTCCTTTGCTGCATCACCCTTTCCTTTTCAAGGGAAAAACCAACGCAAGCAAGACTCCTTCAACGTGTCAATTTCTAGCACTTTTGTTGGAGAAGTAGCAGTGGCCGTAGACGACTAAGCGCCCGCACCCTCCTTCGTCCTTTCTTTTTGCAGCTCCCTTCTGAGCCTTTGTTTTGCACGCTCCCTACCTGTGACAGGGGAGGCAGGTTGGTGCTGCCCGCCCCCGATAGTGACAAGCATCTTGTGGTTTCTTCCCCGCGCCCAACGGGCTCCAAACTCCTGTGTCCCTCGCACATGAGCCTACTTCGGTCTTCCTCACCTCCGGCCTCCGGCTCCCCAGGAGAGTGCCATTCCCCTTCACTGCGGCTCCTCCCAGGTTCATGCTACGCCTCCCTTCCGGACCCCTTTTGCTTGGCTACTTGGGGCCTCAAGGGGCGCTTCTTTCTGATGAAGCGCCTGCAGGTGAGCCCCCAACCCCTAAGCATGGATTTGGGCTGAGAGACTCCTCGTGTGACTCTCCCACTCGTCGTGTAGAAAGCGAGAGATCTCGTTGGCCACTGGAGTCTGTTGAGGGTTTGCGGGCCATGTCGTGGGGCTTGCTCCACACCACAGTGGACGCGCTTCAGCGTCTAGGAATGGGGCTTGCCAGCAATGAAGTCCGCCTGGAGGACGAGCACCGGCACCTTGCATCGGGGTGGCGCCAGCTTTAATTTGCCATGAACGTTGAACATCAGCAGCGTGAGCATGCCCGCGCGGAGGGGGAGAGGTCTCTTGCCGTGGTGGGGGAAGCCTGCGAACATGCTCTCTTCGAGGCTCAGGAGGCTGACTGCCGGCGTAGGGCCTCCGAGGATCGCCACAGAGAGCTATGCACACTCGACGCCGATATTGAAGAACAGGGTTGGCTCAGGGCCACCCGAGGGGGTCTACCCGCTAAGTTCTTCCCTACCTACGTGGGCTTTTGAGCGTCCGCCAACTCGCTAGCACTGGTAGACGTGGAGCAGGAGCATCTCGAGGTGAAGGAGCGCGAGGTGTCTCTTGCTGAGGAGTTACTTGCCTCTCGTGAGGCAAAGCTTCAGGAGGAGATCGACAGGGTTGGCAGAGGCTCAGCGTTCCCTTCTTCTTGCCAATCATGCGAAGGTGAGGCTCCAGGATTCTCTCTTCTGCGAGCGCCACGACAACCTAAAAAACGAGGTCAATGTCCTCCAGAAATGGTTGGATCAGGAAGTGAAACATTGACAAGTCGCGCTGGAAGCCCAGGCTACTTTCGAAGGTAAACTCTCTCTTCTTTACATACAGGTGAAAGGCGCGGCTTCCCTTTTTGGAGAGACCTCCGGGGAGGCGATCCATGCTCACGGCCTCCAACTTGAACGCTCCCGGATGTTCCAGTCCCTCGAAGGGGGAGCCTCCTGGGTTTTGAGCGACATCTGCGATGAGGGTGTCTCAAGCCCCCTCGTCCCTGATGACGGTGGGCACCTGGGCTTCTTCCTCTGAGTGTCTTGAGGCGTGTGCCGAGAAGGCCCAGGTGCTTGTAGAGGAGAAGAGATGTGACATCTTGGGCCAAGGGGCCTCGAACGTCATCAACCACCTCCTTTGCCCCAACCCAGACTTTGGCTTCGCCGCCGTGCTAGATATGGTGCCAGAAACGATCCGCGCCGCCTTGGCCGAATGGGTCAAGGTCCATGTGGAAGACCAGGTGACAAGGCTCACTACCGAAGTCTACGGCGTGGGATCTCGCGACTATGTGTCCTCCTGTTCTGTCGCCTTGTCCTCCTGATATGGTTATGTATTAGGTTTAATAGCAACTTTGATGTAACTGGAGGGTACCTTCCAACGCATCCTTGGAGGACAAGGTGTGTGCGATGTTTTCCTCCTCGCCATCGCTGCTGCCAGCCCCGTGTTGTCGGCATACTGACGGTCTAACCCTCGAGCATGGCTTCGTTCGTGACGATTCCTCCCTGCTTGTGGGGCGGTTTGAGGACCCTTTCGGCACTCTGTGTCTGCAGGTTCCGGTCCGGCACATTTCCCTGCAGCCGTGAGGTGCAACCCGTTATCAAGGTTGTTCCTCGCGAGGCAAAGCCCCGATGCCCTGGGGGCCGGCGTGGGCAGCACCTGGTTGATCGAGTGGCCTTGCGACTGGTAACGCTCCTGAGGCATGTTGCTCAAGAGTCCCCCTTGACACTCGAACCAGTCTACGTGGATAGGTCCTAGTCCCGCACATTTGCCCCACCACCATTAGGTATGGCCCTGAAGGGCGCATCTAAGGGGCGGGACCCCGCCTCCCTGATACGTCTCCGTCGTATCTATATTTTTCGATTGTTTCGTGCGAATATTCTACAACTTTCATATACTTTTGCCAACTTTTTATACTATTTTTGGGACTAGCATATTGATCCAGTGCCTGGTGCCAGTTCCCGTTTGTTGCATCTTTTTTGTTTCGCAGATTATCCACACCAAACAAAGTCCAAACGCAATAAAAAACCTACGGGGATTTTTTTCGGAAATTTTATAATTTTTGGGAAGAAGAATCAACGCGAAACGATGCTCGAGGGGGTCACAAGCCCCCTAGCCGCGGCCTGGGGGTGGGGCCGCGCCTGGAAGGTCGTGACCAGCCTGTAAGGCGGTCGGGGCCCTTCTTTCGCCGCAAGAAAGATAATATCCAGAAGAAAATCGTGTTAAAATTTCACCCCAATCGGAGTTACGGATATCCAGGAATTTAAGAAACGATGAAAGGAAAAATCTGGGAGGGCAGAAACAGAAGGACACAGACAGAGAGATCCAATCTCGGAGGGGCTTTCGCCCCTCCGCCGCCATGGAGACCATAGACCATAGGGGAAACCCTTCTCCCATCTAGGGAGCAGGTCAAGGAAGAATAAGAAGAAGGGGGCTCTCTCCCCCTCTCTCCCGTCGGTGCCGGAACGCCGCTCGGGACATCATCATGTGATGGCGATCTACACCAACACCTCCGTCATCTTCACAAACAACTCCATCACCTTCCCCTATCTATATTCAGCGGTCCAATCTCCCGCAACCCACTGTACCCTCAACTTGAACATGGTGCTTTATGCTTCATATTATTATCCAATGATGTGTTGCCATCCTATGATGTCTGAGTAGAATTTCGTTGTCCTATTGGTGATTGATGAATTGCTATGATTGGTTTAATTTGCTTGTGGTTATGTTGTTGTCCTTTGGTGACCATAATATGAGCATGCGCGTGGATCACACCATAGGGTTAGTAGTAAGTTGATAGGACTATGTATTGGAGGGCAAGGGTGACAGAAGCTTCAGCCTAGCATAGAAATTGATGGATACGAGATTGAAGGGGGACCAATATATAATATTGCTATGGTTGGGTTTTACCTTAATGAACGTTAGTAGTTGCGGATGATTGCTAATAGTTCCAATCATAAGTGCATAGAATTCCAAGTAAGGGATGACATGCTAGCAGTGGCCTCTCCCACATAAAACTTGCTATCGGTCTAGTAACATATTCAATTGCTTAGGGACAATTCCGCAACTCCTACCACCACTTTTCCACACTCGTTAAACTAACGTAATTGTTTCTTTATCTAACCAACCCCTAATCTTTATCTTCGTGTTCTTTATTTTCTTGCTATCCTATCCTATCACACCTACGAAGTACTTCTAGTTTCATACTTGTTCTAGTTAAAGTGAAAGTAAAGTGTCCGTAGAGTTGTATCGGTGGTCGATAGAACTTGAGGGAATATTTGTCCTACCTTTAGCTCCTCGTTGGGTTCGACACTCTTACTTATCGATAAAGGCTACAATTGATCCCCTATACTTGTGGGTTATCAAGACCTTTTTCTGGCGCCGTTGTAGGGGAGCAATAGCGTGGGGTGAATATTCTCGTGTGTGCTTGTTTGCTTTATCACTAAGTAGATTTATTTGTTGTTCTAAGTTGTTCTCTATCTTTAGTTATGGATATGGAACACGAAATACCAAACAAATTAGGTGTACTTGCTACTCATGGAGATGGGGAACCTCCTAAAACCCTCGATGCTCGCTATGTAGAAAATATTATGCACTTCTTTAATAATCCTGTGAAAAACCCATTAAATTATATAATCGGATACACATTGGATCAACGTGAATACTTTAGGGATTATCGCTTGACTCAAAAAGGGAAACTATTATGGGATCAAATTCATATGTTGAAATGCTATGCTTGGGAGCTATGCTCAAGATATGATATTACTTGTTGCTCTAGGATGAAGGCTAAACACCTTCCTTTTCTTGTAAATTTAATGCTAATGAAACCTTGCCTTCTTATGCTAATGGTATATATGATTACTATGATGTGGAACAAACAGAAGATTTGTTGCTTTTATGGGTGCTTATGAAATTGAAGCTCTATTCAAAGGGTGTGATGATAATGATGATACGGCTTACCGATCTGAAAATTTGGTTATGCTTCGTTATTGTTATACTCATTATGAATATAATGCCCATATTTATCAATTTATGGAGAAATTCTTCGCTGCCCAAGCAGAGACTAATATTTTGCAGGAAACTAAGGAAGAAGAAAATGTTGAAACTGTGAGCTCATTAGATGAAAAAGGAGGAAGAGTGGACTAGCTACCCGTGCCCACCTTCTAATGAGAGTAACTCTTCAACTCATACATTGTTTAATTTCCCTTTGTTCTTACTGAAGGATGAATGCTATGTTGATTGCTATGATCGCTTCGATTCGTTTGAAATATCCCTTTTTGATGAACTTGATGCTTTCTATGCTTGTGGCCATGATGCCAATATGAATGATTCTTATGAAGATGAACTTGCTATAATTACTTATGTAAAACATGAAATTGTTTCTATCGCACCCACTTATGATATTCCTATTATCTTCTTGAACTCTCCCAAATACACTATATCGGAGAAGTTTGCTCTTATTAGGGATTACATAGATGGGTTGCCTTCTACTATTTCACATGATGATTTTGATGAATATAATATGCATGTGCTTGCTGCTCCTACTTGCAATTATTATGAGAGAGGAACTACATCTCCACCTCTCTATGTTTCCAATACGATAAAAATGCAAGAAACTGCTTATGCTATGTATTGGTCTTTACTTGATGTGCATGAATTGTTCTTTTATGACATGCCAATGCATAGGAAGAGAGTTAGACTTCGTCATTGCATGATATATGTTACATTGTGTTCACTACTAAATTACAAATCATTGTTAATTAAAATTGGCTTTGATATACCTTGCGATCCGGGTGGATCCATTTCTTGAGCACTTTATGCCTAGCTTAATGGCTTTAAAGAAAGCGCTGCTTGGGAGAAAACCCGGAAGTTTTAGAGAGTCATTTATTTCTGTTGAGTGCTTTTACTTAGTTTAAAATATATATATAGAGGGGAACTTAAAGCTTTTTCAAAAAGAGAAGCGATTGAAAGGTGATGCATTGCGGAAGTGAGGTCGACCTTGAACACTTGTGTTCATGCTCATGGAAACAATGTAGAATTTTTCGTGGAAGTTTATCGCAAAAATAATTATCCCCTTTTACAATTCCATTGTATTATAAAAATAATATGCCAAGTAAAGCCTTTATGATTAGTTTGGGTGATAGTTGTTTGATCATGCTGAACACAAAATTATTTTTAATTCCTATCGAGACAGAAACTTTGTGCTCACAAAATTATTTTTAATTCCTATCGAGAAAGAGATTTTGAGTTTATTCTTCTTGATTCTGATTGATATGCAAATTTCTCTAATTTTTCAGAATTTTTGGAGTATCGTAAGTATGGTAGAAGTTCAGATTACTACAGACTGTTTTGTTTTTGACAGATTCTGTTTTCTTTGCATTGTTCTCTTATTTTGATGAATCTATGGGTAGTATCGGGGGGTATGAACCATGGTGAAGTTGGATTAAAGTAGATATAATGCTAATATTAATTTGGAATGAGTTCAAAACAGTACTTAAAGTGGTGATTTAGTTTATTATACTAACGGATCTCACGAAGGTTTTGTGGAGTTTTGTGTGATTGAAGTTTTCAAGTTTTGGGTGAGACCATGATGGATGAAGGAATAAGGAGAGGAAAGAGCCTAAGCTTGGGGATGCCCGAGGCACCCCAAGGTAATATTAAAGGAAGAATCAAGCATCTAAGCTTGGGGATGCCCCAGAAGGCATCCCCTCTTTCGTCTACAATCTATCGGTAATTTTACTCGGAGCTATATTTTTATTCGTCACATGATATGTGCAAATGCTTGGAGCGTCTTTTGTATCTATTTTTCCTTTTTCTTTTATGAACCATTCTGGTATGAGATAGTCCTTGGTTGATTTATAGAATGCTCTTTGCACTTCACTTATATCTTTTGAGTATGGCTTTATAGAATGCTTCATGTGCTTCACTTATATCATTTGAAGTTTGGATTGCCTGTTTCCCTACACATAGAAAACCGTCATTTGTAGAATGGTCTTTTTCGTCACTTATATTTGTTAGAGCGCGGCATATCTTTTGTAGAAATAATTAAACTCTCATGCTTCACTTATAACTATTTAGAGAGTTAACAGGAGTTGGTCATTCACATGGTTAGTCATAAAATCCTACATAAAACTTGTAGATCACTGAATATGATATGTTTGATACCTTGCAATAGTTTTGCGACATGAAGATGTGATATTAGATTCATGCTAGTGAGTAATTGTGTATTCGTAGAAATACTTGTGTTAAGGTTCGTGATTCCCGTAGCATGCACGTATGGTGAACCGTTATGTGATGAAGTCGGAGCATGATTTATTTATTGATTGTCATCCTTTGTGTGGAAGTCGGGATCGCGCGATGGTTAACTCCTACCAACCCTTCCCTTAGGAGCATGCGTGTAGTACCTTGTTTTGATGACTATTAGACTTTTGCAATAAGTATGTGAGTTCTTAATGACTAATGTTGAGTCCATGGATTATACGCACTGTCGCCCTTCCACCATTGATAGCCTCTCTAGTACCACGCAACTTTCGCCGGTGCATTACACCCACCATATACCCTTCCTCAAAACAGCCACCATACCTACCTATTATCGCATTTCGATAGCCATTCCGAGATATATTGCCATGCAACTTCCATCGTTCCATTTATTATGACACGCACCATCATTGTCATATTGCTTTGCATGATCGTAAGATAGCTAGCATGATGTTTTCATGGCTTGTCCATTTTTTGATGTCATTGCTACGCTAGATCATTGCACATCCCGGTACACCACCGTAGGCATTCATATAGTGTCATATTTTGCTCTAACTATCGAGTTGTAAGTAAATAAAAGTGTGATGATCATCATTATTAGAGCATTCTCCCATGTGAGGAAGAAATAAAATAGGCCAATGAAGCCCAAATAAAAAAAGGCCAAAGAAGCCCACAAAAAAAATGAAAATGAAAAAGAAAGAAAAAAAGAGAGGCCAAAGTGCCCAAACAAAAAAAATGAGAGAAAAAGAGAGAAGGGACAATGCTACTATCCGTTACCACACTTGTGCTTCAAAGTAGCACCATGATCTTCATGATAGAGAGTCTCCTATGTTGTCACTTTCATATACTAGTGGGAAATTTTCATTATAGAACTTGTCTTGTATATTCCAATGATGGGCTTCCTCAAATTGCCCTAGGTCTTCGTGAGCAAGCGAGTTGGATGCACACCCACTAGTTTCTTTTTGAGCTTTCATACACTTATAGCTCTTGTGCATCTGTTGCATGGCAATCCCTACTCACTCACATTAATATCAATTGATGGGAATCTCCATAGCCCGTTGACACGCCTAGTTGATGTGAGACTATCTCCTCCTTTTTGTCTTCTCCACAACCACCATATTCTATTCCACCTATAGTGCTATGTCCATGGCTCATGCACATGTATTGCGTGAAAGTTGAAAAGTTTGAGAACACTAAAGTATGAAACGATTGCTTGGCTAAAACCGGGGTTGTGCATGATTTAAATACATTGTGTCGGGAAGATGGAGCATAGCCAGACTATATGATTTTGTAGGGATAACTTTCTTTGGCCATGATATTTCGAGAAGACATGATTGCTTTGTTAGTATGCTTGAAATATTATTGTCTTTATGTCAAATGATAGACTATTTCTTCGAATCACTCGTGTTTTAGTATTCATGCCATGATTAGATTATATGATCAAGATTATGCTAGGTAGCATTCCACATCAAAAATTATCTTTTTTATCATTTATCTACTCGAGGACGAGCAGGAATTAAGCTTGGGGATGCTGATACGTCTCTGTCGTATCTACAATTTTTGATTGTTTCATGCCAATATTCTACAACTTTCATATACTTTTGGCAACTTTTTATACTAATTTTGGGACTAACATATTGATCCGGTGCCAGTGCCAGTTCCTGTTTGGTGCATGTTTTTTGTTTCGCAGATTATCCATACCAAACAAAGTCCAAACGGAATAAAAAACCTACGGGGATTTGTTTGGAATATTTATGATTTTTGGGCAGAAGAATCAACGCGAGACGATGCCCGAGGTGGTCACAAGCCCCCTAGCCGTGGCCTGGTGGTGGGGCCACGCCTGGCAGGCTTGTGACCAATCGCTAAGTCGGTTGGGGGCCTTCTTTCGCTGCAAGAAATAAAATATACGGAAGAATTTCGTGTTAAAATTTCAGCCCAATAGGAGTTACGGATCTCCGGTAATTTAAGAAACGGTGTAAGGCAAAATGTGGGAGGGCAGGAATAGAAGGACACACAGAGAGAGATCTAATCTCGGAGGGGCTCTCGCCCCTCCGCCACCATGGAGACCATGGACCATAGGGTAAAACCTTCTCCCATCAAGGGAGGAGGTCAAGGAAGAAGAATAAGAAGGGGGGCTCTCTCCCCCTCTCCATCGGCGGCGCCAGAACGCCGCCCGGGACATCATCGTGTGACGACGATCTATACCAACACCTCCATCATCTTCACCAACACCTCCATCACCTTCTCCCATCTATATTCAGGGGTCCACTCTCCCGCAACCCGCTGTACCCTCTACTTGAACGTTGTGCTTTATGCTTCATATTATTATCCAATGATGTGTCGCCATTCTATGATGTGTGAGTAGATTTTCGTTGTACTATCGGTGATTGATGAATTGCTATGATTGGTTTAATTTGCTTGTGGTTATGTTGGTGTCCTTTGGTGCCCATCATATGAGCGTGCGCATGGATCACACCATAGGGTTAGTAGTATGTTGATAGGACTATGTATTGGAGGGCAAGGGTGACAGAAGCTTTAGCCTAGCATAGAAATTGATGCATACAAGATTGAAGGGGGACCAATATATCTTATTGCTATGGTTGGTTTTACCTTAATGAACGTTAGTAGTTGCGGATGCTTGCTAATAGTTCCAATCATAAGTGCATAGAATTCCAAGTCAGGGATGACATGCTGGCAGTGGCCTCTCCCACATAAAACTTGTTATCGGTCTAGTAACGTAGTCAATTGTTTAGGGACAATTCCGCAACTCCTACCACCACTTTTCCACACTCGTTAAACTAACGTAATTGTTTCTTTATCTAACCAGCCCCTAGTTTTTATCTTCGTGTTCTTTATTTTCTTGCTAACCTATCCTATGACACCTACAAAGTACTTCTAGTTTCATACTTGTTCTAGGTAAAGCGAACGTAAAGTGTGCGTAGAGGTCTATCGGTGGTCGATAGAACTTGAGGGAATATTTTTCCTACCCTTAGCTCCTCATTGGGTTCGACACTCTTACTTATGGAGAAAGGCTACAATTGATCCCCTATACTTGTGGGTTATCACTCCCCTGATACCGACTGGATTTCCAGGACGGCATCAAGGTCGTAAGTGGCCTTATGACCGGTAAGGCTCCTGAGGTATGCCTCAGGAGTCTACTTTGGCACTCGAGCGATTCCCCACCCCCCCTCTTATGGTTGTGTTGTGAGGCCCGGTGGTCTCCCGAGGTTCCCGTGAATCACCAATCAATACCAAGGGAGAAAGAGAACTCGAGTTTCGGTAAAAAGAGAGAACATAGAGAAGAAATCCCCGCCCTTCTTTTCTTTTCAAAACAATAAGCAAAGAGATTTTGAGCTTTTGGCAGCTAAAAATACAAAAGGGGGTGGCCCTTGAGGGTCACAACTTTAAGCGCAAGAAAAGAATGAGAAATGGCCGCGTCCGGCTCCTAAGCTATTCACCCCCTCCGTCTCCCCCCAGCGCGGAGCATAAGGCTTAAACCCGCATGGGATTGACCCCTCCACGTCCTCGAGGGGGGGGGGGTTGGGCGTATACAGCCTTGGATCCTTATTACATGAGAGTGTGACAATGGGGTTGTATATGGGAATTCGTGAGGACGCTTTGGCCGCGAGAGTGTCCCTACCCCCAAGGCACATGCGCCTGATTCCAGAAGTCATTGGTGGACTGTGTTGATTCCCTCCGTCTTCTCCCCAGCCCGGAGCGTAGGGCTGCCACTAGGCGTGGGATGGACCCCTTCCGCATCCTCGGGGGGGGGGGGGGGGCTGCGTGTATACAGCCTCGGCTCGTTATTACGTGAGAGTGTTACCGGATGAAGTAGGTTCCGGAAGGATTGAAGGACGATGCAGAGGCGTCATGGGTCGATGGATGTCCCGAGGACGCTTTGGGAGCCCCATCTCTCTCAGGCGTGTGATCCGCTCATGTTCCCCGAGCTCGTAGCGGCGTCGCGTCAGCTTCCATGATTGAGCCCTCGAGCGTGGGAGAAGCCCCCAGCGCCCGCTGGCAGTAGAGCTCGCTTAGACGGTAGGTCCTGAGTCCACGGGGCATTGCCCCAACGCACCTCGCTGCCCCCCCGGGTTCCGACGTTGTTACCCGAATACCCGCTGGCGATCGAACAAAGCCTACACTAGAGACATGGGCGTGTGTTCCACCCTTAGTCCTGAGGAGGGTGTCGCACGCCCCGGAGGCAGGGGCGGATATACCACCCCCGGCCCCTACGTTAGGATCTCCTGGCCTGGGAACATGGGTATGTGCTTCACCCTTTGTTCCCAGGCTGGGGCCTCTCGGCTGGGACACAAGGGTGCGTCCACCCTGTCCGAGGCGAGGGGTCCCCGGTCCCCAAACCCAAACGTTTGCCCGAAGCAGCTCCCGGTCAGCAGGTGTGCCCCGCAAGGACACCCACGTTGGGAATCCCCGTGAAGCCACCCCCGCGGGCCACCCCCGTAGTAGTATTCATACATGTTTCCGCGGGGGTTGCCTACGGGGTCGCGAGCATGCCTTTTGCTGCGGTGATGGTTCACGCTGGTTCCTTCGTAGCCTGGACCTATGCTGGCGCGTTCATCGTTGGACTGTGCGCGCCTCCAGGGATTGATGTAGTCGGGCCTCCCGTACTCCCTCGTTGTTTCGTGAAGCTTGTTGGGGGACGCTGGACGACGCCTCCCCAGCGCGGCCAAGTCCCATGCTTCGAGGAGCTCCCGCCGGACCCCCAGCGGGGACAGACCTCGGAGGGTGTCTGAGGCGCGCACGTGCGGTTCCCCAGTTGTAGCCCGTGGCGGTGTGAGCTAACGATCGCGTCTCCCATGAGGGCGTGATTGGGTGTCGCCGGCGTCGTCGCGCCCAAGAGCACGCTTGTGCACGCAGACGCGGTGGCCGCATGCGGCGTGTCGGCGCCTAAGATCATGCGCCACCAAGAGCGCTACATGTGTGTGTTGGGTGCTGACAGACTCGAGAGGGGGTGGAATAGCCTGTACGCGTGGAAGGGTCGGGGCGGCGGGGGGATGTTGTGTGGTTGGTGAAGGCGGTGGCCCCCGACGCTCGTGGGAAGCCCGTCTGACGTGAACGTCGGCTGGCGGGGTGGTGGAGCGTTGCAGGGTGTTCCGGACCGCCTGCGCCAGCGTGCCACGCATGCAGGCCGCCTGTCCGTGTGGATTCGCCGTCCCCCTACCATGAGTGTGGCCAGCTTCAGCGAGCCAAGACCTAAGAGAGACCTTGACACACCCCCTACCTGGCACGAAAAAGGTTGGATTTCGGGCTCCGCAAATCTCTCAAGATTCGAAATCGGGGTCGTGTACGAAGATCTCTCGTGGCCTTGCCTCACCTAGCTCTCTACTCGTCGGGGATGGCAAAGAACTCTCTCGATGGTGAGAAGGACATAGGACACGACAGTTTACCTAGGTTCGGGCTGCTAGAAAGCGTAATACCCTACTCCTGCTTTTGTGGATTGCCTCTCGTGGAGGTTGGTGGATGAACTAGTACAGTGTTTGGGAGCCTCCGGAGGCTGCGTAGCCTTCGTGTGGTGTGGGTCTGCGAATGAATGGATTGGATCGGGATGGATGAGATGGGATCCCCTCTACGAAATAACATATCCTCTATATTTAGCGGATGCCCGGGTCCTCTTCCCTTATCGCAAGCGCAGGAAGGGATCCCACAATGGCCAATCTTTGAAGGGGAACAGGGGAACATTATCCCCTCCCTCAAAGGCGGTCTTCTCCTCCAAAAGTGGCTGTCAGTGCAGTAGGGACGGGTCCAGGGGTGACGTGTTCCTGCCGGCGGGCGGCGATGGGCTTGTTGCACCAGAATGGAAACCTTTGGGAGATGCCTTCGGAACCCACGTACGTCCTTCCCTCCTTTGCACGAAAGGAGAAACTCCTTCGTCTTGCAATCCTCTACCCGCGTGTCCTTTCACCGCGTCATCCTTGACTCCTGAGGCTGGGTCTTGCCTCGGAATCTCCACCGCTCCGGAGGGGTCCTGAGGAGGCCCCCTGTGGGTCTTGCAGTTGTTCCTCCTCGCGAGGCTTGGCCCCTCACGAGGGCCTTGCGTTGAGTAGTGTCGGGCTTATTGGTTTTGGTCGATGAAGTGGGAAGCCCTGGCCCGCAGGCAGGCAGGTCTGGGTACCCCATTCCCAAAACGCCGGTAGTCATGGCATTCACTAAGTGTGACCTTGAGCATCCACAGAATTTCACCAACATGTCCTCCCACCACAAGCTCATGAGGTACAACAAGGAGGGGAAGGCGAGGAAAGGGGAGGACTTTAACCCAAACTAGCAACCTTTGGATCCAGAGATGGTGATAATATATGGTGGCCAGAGGTCCCATGGCTTGATATCCATTAGAGATGGGCTGATATGTTTTCCTTTCACTCTCCTTGATAACATGGCGCGTCGAATGAGCTCGTGTCCTGAGTTAAGGAGTTGTCCACGGCTAGTCGATCTCGCCATCAAGGCTAGTTATACATACTTAGATGAATTTCGTCCATTACATTGTGTGTGTGGCCATCGATAATTACAATGCTAACAAGCAGTGTTGTTGCGAGATGGTTTTAAGAGAGAGATACAGAGACAGAGCAATAACCGAGGTGGTTCTGCAGGAGTGGGACCGGGTGGCAGTGGAGACGGCTTGGGCTGTGGAGGATAAGGTGGCTCAGTTGTTGGAGGAGGAGAGGGCATGGAATGAGGCCGCTCACCGGGCTATGTATGGTCTCCTGTGGTAAGTTTCTTCTTCATATTAGCCAAATCATGCATGTAATGTGTGTTTCGTTACTAACTAATATGACTGTCTCATCAAAACCTAATTTGCAGTCTATGTGCCAGAAGACCGGTTAGACACCTCCGCCGATGCTAGTCATTTCTGCGGTTGGAAATGTGAGTTTCATTTGAATGGTCACTATTTACTAGTCTTAACATTTGAGTGTCATCATGCTAACGGGACATTGAAAATGATCTTTTGTGCATAATAAGTCCCGAGGTACAACACACAACACTTCTCCACGTGAAACAGGCCCGAGCAACACCGGTGCTTCACATAAGTTATGTCGATGACGGTAAGTTTTCTCTAGTGTTCTGCTTAATAAATGCATACTAAGATTTGTACATGCTAGTTAGCCCTATTTTGTCACATACTTAGCTCATAAATTTAATATACTTAGCTTGTTTTCCTCTAAACTGACATAATTGGCTTAGTTTGGCCAAAAGTGGCATAATAACCTTGGTTAGCTCATAATTGTGATATATTTAGCTTATTTTCCTCCAAAATGACATAATAAGATGAAAAATTATCGGATGGAGCGGTATTCCAAAAGGATTCCGTTGAAGAGTATGAGCTTCTGGCGAAGCATGGAGGCGCCTATCCTAGTTTCATCTCTTGGTTCAAAAAAAGGTAATTATCATTACCGGACCATTTCATTTCTTGATCTAATTTACGGCTAATGCAACAATCCTTTAGTTTTAATCTTGTAGGCTAACTTAGAGTCTATTGATGCTTAATTGAGGAAAGCCACTAATAGTTTTGACTATAAGGTCCGTTATTTGAGAAATACAACATCAACAGCTATCGCTTTTCTACCTTTGGCAAAGAGCTATCTATGGCCGAGTGAAAATCTACAAATTGCGGTGTCTCTGCTATCGGCGAAGGAGGTAGCGAATATTATGGAAGAATTGAAGCAATATATGAAAATCAATTCTATGGTGAAAACCCACCGAAGATCGTAGTCTTCATATGGTATTATTTCTAGCCGAAGGAGACTAGAAGGAATCATGATCATATATGTGCCCAATCCTTTATTCGGCTCAATAGGCGACCTAAGATTTCTATCTACCATGGGCCTTCCAAACTTATGAGAATCTGAATAGTTGTGATGTTTTTTATGAAGTGTCGCCACGTGCTAGACCACCTTCTCACAATGAAGAGGATTATGAGCCTCACATTAACCCACACACATATGAGGGACAATTCTTCCAAGCGACACGTCTTTCGAAAAAACGTTTCAAGAACCGCTCTACTTAACCCCAGAACATGGAAGTAGACGACGACAATGAATCTGACTCCGCCATTGAGCCGGAGCAAGAAGAGCCGGTTACTATCGCGGATAAGTTGTCAATGCTTGACGAATTACAGAAAGGCCTTCCACATCTTGATGCCGCTGAACCCGATAAGCACGTCATTCATGACCGCAAGCGTGATAGTGATCATGATGCCATATTTATTGATCCTGGAGCATATATAGATGATTCAAACTATTATTAGTTTGTATGCATCCAAACTCAAATTTTGTACATATTATTATTCATGTCAGGTATTTTTTTTATGTTGTACTGATTTCTTTTACTCTTTGTCATGGCAGGTTTTGAAAGATGGTTAGCATGGGTGTAGATCGTTCTGCGGGTACTACATCGGCGGCCCATGGGAGGGTTACTTCCATTCCACCCCTATCTCTCCAGAGAGCATTGGTAGACAGTCTGGGGACACCCGCGGGCGCTTCTTCGTCAATGTCGTTTCCCACCAGGAGAGGAGGTCGGGGAGGGTAGAAGCACAGAGGTGTTGGAAATATGCCCTAGAGGCAATAATAAATTGGTTATTATACTATTTCCTTGTTCATGATGATCATTTATTATCCATGCTAGAATTGTATTGATTGAAAACTCAAATACATGTATGGACACATAGACAACACATTGTCCCTAGTGAGCCTCCAGTTGACTAGCTCGTTGATGAAAGATGGTCAATGTTTCCTGGCCATAGAAAAGTGTTGTTACTTGTAACGGGATCACATCATTAGGAGAATGAAGTGATGGACAAGACCCAAACTATGAACGTAGCATATGATCGTGTCAGTTTATTGCTACTGTTTTCTGCATGTCAATGTATATGTTCCTATGAACATGAGATCATGCAACTCTCGGACACTGGAGGAATACCATGTTTGTATCAAACGTCACAACGTTACTAGTATCTATAAAGGTGCTCTACTGGTATATCCTAAGGTGTTTGTTGGGTTGGCGTGAATCAAGACTCGGATTTGTCACTCCGTGTGATGGAGATGTATCTCAGGGCCCACTCGAGAATACAACATCACAATAAGCCCTGCAAGCAATGCAACTAAGGAGTTAGTCACAGGATCTTGTATTACAGAATGAGTAAAGAGACTTCCGGTAACGAGATTGAACTACCTATAGAGATACCCACGATCGAATCTCAGGCAAGTAATATACGAAAGGACAAAGGTAACAACATACGGGATTAACTGAATCCTTTACATAAAGGTTCAACCAACAAAGATCTTCATAGAATATGTACGACCCAATATGGGCATCCAAGTCCCACTATTGGTTATTGACCGTAGAAGTGTCTTGGTCATCTCTGCATAGTTCTCGAACCCGCACGGTCTGCACAATTAACGTTCGCTGACGCTAGAGTAGTATTGGGATATGTACGTGTAGGCGTTCTGGGAATGGGGGGTACCCAGACCTACCTGCCTGTGGCCGAGGGCTGGCCCACCTTGCAGGAACAAACAAACAGGTCCGACACAATTCAGTGTAGGACCCTCGTCAGGGGCCAAGCCTCATGAGGAGGAGGAGCTTCAAGACCCGCAGGGGGCCTCCTCAGGACCCCTCCGGAGCGGAGGATATTCCAAGGAAAGGTCGGTCTTGAGGAGTCAAGGGTGATGCCATGAAAGGACAGGCGAGCCGCAGATGGAAGGACGGGGCAGTTTCCCCTTTGGTGCAAAGGAGGCAAGAGCGTACAGGGGTTCCAAAGGCATCTTCCAATGGTTTCCCTTCTGGTGCAACGAAGCCGCCGCCGCCCGCCAGTAGGGAAAACGTCATCCCTGCAGCTCGGGCAGTTACTTTGCAGGCGAAGACCACCTTTGGGCAGGGGAGCATGTTCCCCTGATCTCCTTCAAAATTGGGTGCTGTGGGATCCCTGCCCGCCGAAGCTTTGAGGGAAGAGGACCCGGGCCTCCGCTATAAATAGAAATGGTAGAATAGTTGCTAGGGGAGTTCATTCCAATCGTAGGGCAATACACCTAGCCGCTTGGCCTTCGGAGGCTCGAGAGCACTGTACTAGTTCATCCACCTCCTATGCGAGAGGCAATCCACCAAAAGCAAGAGTAGGGTTTTACACTTTGCAGCGGCTCGAACGTGGGTAAACTGTTGTGTTCTGTGCTACCCTCGCCATTGAGTGAGTCCTTCATCGTTTCCATCGAGTAGTGGGCTAGGTAAGGTTGAGTCGGGAGAGATCTCTGATACGTCCATTTTGCATCATGTTTTCATGTTGATATTTATCGCTTTTTGGGCTGTTATTTCACTTCACGGTACAATACTTATGCCTTTTCTCTCTTATTTTGCAAGGTTTGCATGAAGAGGGAGAATGCCGGCAGCTGGAATTCTAGCTTGAAAGTGGAGAAAGTTTGAGATACCTATTCTACGCAACTCCAAACACCGTAAAAATCAACGGGCTGTAGAAGCGCCAGAAGGGCGCCAGCAGGTGGCCACAAGCCTGCTAGGTGTGGCCACCCCCCTGGTCACGCCTAGGGGGCTTGTGGGTACCCACCTGGCCCACCGGCCCCCTCTTCTGCTATATGAAGGGTTTCATCCGGAAAAAAATCAAGAGGAGGCTTTTTCGTGGATTCGCCACCGCCACGAGGAAGAACTTGAGCAGACTCAATTTAGAGCACCGACAGGATGATCCTGCTTGGGAAACTTCCTTCCCGGAGGGGGAAATCGTCGCCATCGTCATCAGCAACACTCCTCTCATCGAAGGGGACTCGTCACCATCAACATCTTCATCAGCACCATCTCATCTCCAAACCCTAGTTCATCTCTTGTAACCAATCTCCGTCTCGCAACTCCGATTTGTACTTGTAAGGTTGCTAGTAGTGTTAATTACTCTTTGTTGTTGATGCTAGTTGGATTACTTGGTGGAAGAGTTTATGTTCAGATCCTTGATGCTACTCATTACCTCTCTGGTCATGAATATGATTATGCTTTGTGAGTAGTTACTTTTGTTCCTGAGGACATGGGATAAGTCATGCTAATAGTAGTCATGTGAATTTGGTGTTCGTTCGGTATTTTGATGTGTTGTATGTTGTTTTTCCTGTAGTGGTGTTATGTGAACGTCGACTACATAACACTTCACCATTATTTGGGCCTAGAGGAAGGCATTGGGAAGTAGTAAGTAGATGATGGGTTTCTAGAGTGACAGAAGCTTAAACCCTAGTTTATGTGTTGCTTCATAAGGGGCTGATTTGGATCCACTAGTTTAATGTTATCGTTAGACTTTGTCTTAATTCTTCTTTCGTAGTTGCGGATGCTTGTCAGAGGTGTTAATCATTAGTGGGATGCTTTTCCAAGTAAGGGCAGTACCCAAGCACCGGTCCACCCGCATATAAAACTATAAAAGTAACAAACGTGAATCATATGAACATGATGAAAACTAGCATGACAAAAATTCACGTGTGTCCTCGGGAGCATTTTTCCTCCTATAACACTTTGTCCAGGCTTGTCCCTTGCAACAAGAGGGATTGGGCCACTTTTATGCACCGTTGCTACTTTTGTTACTTGTTGCTTGCTATGAATCATCTCACCACACAATCACTTGTTACCGACAATTTTAGTGCTTGCAGATTTTACCTTGCTGAAAACCACTTGTCAGATCCTTCTGCTCCTCGTTGGGTTCGACACTCTTACTTATCGAAAGGACTAAGATTGATCCCCTATACTTGTGGGTCATCAAGACTCTTTTCTGGCGCCATTGCCGGGGAGTGAAGCGCCTTCGGTAAGAGGAACTTGGTAAGGAAACATTCATATAGTGTGCTGAAATTTATTGTCACTTGTCACTATGGATACTAATCCTTTGAGGGGCTTGTTCGGGGTATCTTCACCTTGAACGGAAGCACAGAGAGTTGCTCCTCGACCTGCTGCACCTACTGAAAATATTTGCTTTGAATTTCCTGTTGGAGAACGTCGCATGGGAAACAAAAATTTTCCTACACGCATGAAGACCTATCATGGTGATGTCCATCTATGAGGGGGATTTCAGATCAGCAAAAGCGTTAATAAACGCGGTTGATGTAGTGGAACGTCCTCACGTCCCAAGATCCGCCCCGCGAACCGTCCCACGAAGCGTCCCGCGATCAGTCCCACGATCCGCTCCGATCTAGTGCCGAACGGACGACACCTCCACGTTCAGCACACGTACAGCTCGACGATGATCTCGGCCTTCTTGATCCAGCAAGAGAGACAGAGAGGTAGATGAGATCTCCGGCAGCGTGACAGCGCTCCGGAGGTTGGTGGTGATCTTATCTCAACAGGGCTACGCCCAAGCTCCGTAGAAACACGATCTAGGGGGAAAACCGTGGAGGTATGTGGTTGGGCTGCCATGGAAAAGTTGTCTCAAATCAGCCCTAAAACCTCCGTATATATAGGTGGGAGGGGAGGGGCCTTGCCTAGGGGTTCGGCCGAACCAAGGGGGGAAGTGATCCCCTTCCAATCCTAGTCCAACTAGGATTGGAAGGTGGAGTCCTTCTCCACTTTCCCACTTCCCCTTTTTTTTCTCTTTGATTTTTCTTTCTCCTGCGCATAGGGTTTCTTGGGCTGTCCCACCAGCCCACTAAGGGCTGGTGTGGCACCCCTAAGGCCTATGGGCTTCCCCCGGGTGTGCTGGCCCCTCCCGGTGAACATCGGGAAACCATTCGTCATTCCCGGTAATTCCGAAAACCTTATATATCAATCTTCGTCTCCGGACCATTCCGAAAACCCTCGTGATGTCCGTGATCTCATCCGGGACTCGGAACAACATTCGGTAACCAACCACATAACCCAAATACGCATAAAACAATGTCGAACTTTAAGTGTGCAGACCATGCGGGTTCGAGAACTATGTAGACATGACCCGAGGGACTCCTCGGTCAATATCCAATAGCGGGACCTGGATGCCCATATTGGATCCTGCATATTCTATGAATATCTTATCATTTGAACCTCACTGCCAAGGATTCATATAATCCCGTATGTCATTCCCTTTGACTTTCGGTATGTTACTTGCCCGAGATTCGATCATCAGTATCCGCATACCTATTTCAATCTCGTTTACGAGCAAGTCTCTTTACTCATTGCGTAATACAAGATCCCTCAACTTACACTAAGTCACATTGCTTGCAAGGCTTGTGTGTGATGTTGTATTACCGAGTGGGCCCCGAGATACCTCTCCGTCACACGGAGTGACAAATCCTAGTCTTGATCCATACTAACTCAACGGACACCTTTGGAGATACCTATAGAGCATCTTTATAGTCACCCAGTTACGTTGTGACGTTTGATACACATAAAGGATTCCTCTGGTGTCAGTGAGTTATATGATCTCATGGTCATAGGAATAAATACTTGACACGCATAAAACAGTAGCAACAAAATGACACGATCAACATGCTACGTCTATTAGTTTGGGTCTAGTCCATCACACGATTCTCCTAATGATGTGATCCCGTTATCAAGTGACAACACTTGCCTATGGTGAGGAAACCTTGACCATCTTTGATCAACGAGCTAGTCAACTAGAGGCTTACTAGGGACAATGTTTTGTCTATATATCCACACAAGTATTGTGTTTCCAATCAGTACAATTATAACATCGATAATAAACGATTATCATGAACAAAGAAATATAATAATAACTAATATTGCCTCTAGGGCATATTTCCAACGGTCTCCCACTTGCACTAGAGTCAATAATCTAGTTCACATCAACATGTGATTCTAACGAATCCAACACCCATATAGTTCTGGGGTCTGATCACGTCTTGCTCGTGAGAGAGGTTTTAGTCAGCGGTTCTGAAAACTTTCAGATCCGTGTGTTCTTTACAAATCTTTATGTCATCTTATAGATGCTGCTACTACGTGCTATTCGGAAATACTCCAAATATCTACTCTACTATACGAATCCGTTTCACTATTCATAGTTATTCGGATTAGTGTCAAAGCTTGCATTGACGTAACCCTTTACGACGAACTCTTTTAACCACCTCCATGATCTAGAAAATTCCTTAGTCCATTACTTACTCAGGATAACTTTGACCGCTGTTTAGTGATTCAATCCTAGATCACTCTGTGTACCTCTTAACAGACTTGAGGCAAGGCACACATCAGGTGCGGTACTCAGCATGGCATACTTTAGAGTCTATGGCTAAGGCATAGAAGACGACCTTCGTCTATTCTCTTTATTTTGTCGTGGTCGGGTTTTGAGTCTTACTAAAATTCACACCTTACAACACAGTCAAGAACTCCTTCTTTGCTGATCTATTTTGAAGTCATCCAAAAACAAGTCAAGGCATGCATCTTGTTGAAACTTCTTTTAAGCGTTTCGATCTATCTCCATAGATCTTGCTGCTCAATGTTCAAGTAGCACAATCCAGGTATTCCTTCGAAAAACTCCTTTCAAACAACCTTCTATGCTTTACAGAAATTCTGCATTACTTCTGATCCACAATATGTCAACCACATATACTTATCAGAAATTCTATAGTGCTCCCACTCACTTCTTTGGAAATACAAGTTTCTCATAAACCTTGTACAAACCCAAAATCTTTGATGATCTCATCGAAGTGCATATTCCTACTCCGAGATACTTGCACCAGTCCATTGAAGGATCGCTCGAGCTGGCATACTTGTTAGTATCTTTAGGATCGACAAAACCTTCTAGTTGTATCACATACAATCTTCCCTCAAGGAAACCTTGGAGGAAACAATGTTTTGACATCCTATGTGCAATATTTCATAAATAATGCAGCAACTACTAACATAATTCTAACAGATTGTTAGCATTGCTACGAGTGAGAAAGTCTCATCATAGTCAACTATTTGATCTTGCCGGAAACATTTTTGCGACAAGTCGAGCTTTTCTTAATAGTGACTTATCACCATCATCGCGTGTCTTCCTTTTAAAGATCCATCTTTACTTAATAGTCTTACTACCATTAATTAGTTCCTCCAAAGTCTGCACTTTGTTCTCACACATGGATTCTCTCTCGGATTTTATGGCCTCCAGCCATTTGTCGGAATCCGGGCCCACCATTGCTTCTCCATAACTCGTAGGTTCACTATTGCTAAACAACATGACCTCCAAGACAGGGTTACCGTACCACTCTGCAGCAGTACGCGACCTTTGTCGACCTACGAGGTTTGTAGTAACTTGATCCGAAGCTCTAATGATCACTATCATCAGCTTCCACTTCAATTGGTGTATGCGCCATAGGTACAACTTCCTGCACCCTGCTACACACTGGTTGAAGTGACGGTTCAATAACCTCATCAAGTTCCACCACTCCCCACTCAACTCTTTCGGGAGAAACCTTTCCTCAAGAAAGGATCCGTTTCTAGAAACAAACACTTTGCTTCCGGATCTGAGATAGGAGATGTATCCGACTGTTTTGGATATCCTATGAAGATGCTTTCATCCGGTTTGGGTTCGAGCTTATCAGACTGAAACCTTTTTCACATAAGCATCGCAGCCAATAACTTTCAAGAAATGACAGCTTAGATTTCTCCAAACATCAGTCTATACTGTGTCATCTCAACGGAAATACGCGGTACCCTATTTAAAGTGAATGTGGTTGTCTCTAATGCATAACCTATAATCGATAGTGGTAGTTCGATAAGAGACATCATGGTATGCACCATATCAAATAGGGAGTGGCTATGACGTTCAGACACATCATCACACTATGGTGTTCCAGGTGGCATGAACTGCGAAACAATTTCCACATTGTCTTAACTGCGTACCAAAACTCGTAACTCAGATATTCATTTCTATGATCATATCGTAGACATTTTATCCTCTTGTTACGACGAACTTCACTCTGAAACAGAATTGAACTTTTCAATATTTCAGACTTTGTGATTCATCAAGTAAATACTCCTGTATCTACTCAAATCGTAAGTGAAGTAAGAACATAACGATATCCACTGCGTGCCTCAGCACTCATTGGACTGCACACATAAAAAATGTCTTATTCCCAACAATTTACTCTCTTGTTTCATGTGGCATGTTTTGCATGTCTCAAGTGATTCAAAATCAAGCGAGTCCAAACGATCCATCTCTCTTGGAGCTTCTTCATGCATTTATACCAACAGGTACGGTTTGCATGTCTCGAACGTTTCAAAAATGAGTGAGTACAAACATCCATCAGCATGGAGCTTCTACATGCATTTTATACCAATATGACTCAAGTGGCAGTGCCACAACTAAGTGGTACTATCATTATTACTTTGTATCTTTGGAACTAATATTATGAACATGTGTAACACTACGATCGAGATTCAATAAACCATTGAGGGTAATTATTCAAGCAAATAGAACAACTATTATTCTCTTTAAATGAATAATCGTATTGCAGTAAAGATGATCCAATCATGCTCATGCTCAACGCAAACACCAAATAACTATTATTTAGGTTTTACCACCAATCCCGATGATAGAGGGAGCGTGCGACGTTTGATCACATCAACCTTGGAAACACATTCAACACTTATCGTCACCTCGCCTTTAGCTAGTCTCCGTTTATACCGTAGCTTTCATTTCGTGTTACTAATCACTTAGCAACCGAACCGATATCCAATACCCTCGCGCTACTAGGAGTACTAGCAAAGTACACATCAACTTGATGTATATCAAATATACTTCTTTCGACTCTGCCAGCCTTCTTATCTACCAAGTATCTAGAGTTGCTCGGCCTCAGTGACTGTTCCCCTCATAACACAAGCACTTAGTCTCGGGTTTGGGTTTATTCTTTGGTCTCTTCATTAGTGCAGCAACTGTTTTTCCGTTTCACGAAGTATCCCTACTTGCCCTTGCCTTTCTTGAAATTTAGTGGTTTTACTAACCATCAACTATTGATGCTCCTTCTTGATTTCTACTTTCGCAGTGTCAAACATCGCGAATCGCTCAAGCATCATTGTATCTATTCTTGATATATTATAGTTCATCACGAAGCTCTCATAGCTTGGTGGCAGTGACTTTGGAGAACCATCACTATCTTATCTGGAAGATTAACTCCCAATTGATTCAAGAGATTGTCGTACTCAGACAATCTGAGTACACACTCAACGATTGAGCTTTTCTCCTTTACTTCATGGACAAAGAATCTTGTTGGAGGTCTGACACCTCTTAACAATGGCACAAGCATGAAATTACAATTTCATCTCTTTAGAACATCTCTTATGTTCCGTGATGTTTCAAAACGTCTTCGGCGCTTTGCTTCTAAGCCATTAAGTATTTTGCACTGAACTATCGTGTAGTCATCAGAAACGTGTATGTCGGATGTTCACAGCATCCACAGGCGACGCTCGAGGTGCAGCACACCGAGTGGTGCATTAAGGACATAAGCCTTCTGCGCAGCAATGAGGACTCTCCTCAGTTTTACGAACTCAGTCCGCAAAGTTGCTACTATCAACTTTCAACTAAATTTTCTCTAGGAACATATAAAAATAGTAGAGCTATAGTGCAAGCTACATCGTAATTCGCAAAGACCATTAGACTATGTTCATGATAATTAGTTCAATTAATCATATTACTTAAGAACTCCCACTCAAAAAGTACATCTCTCTTGTCATTTGAGTGGTACATGATCCAAATCCACTATCTCAAGTCCAATCATCACGTGAGTCGAGAATAGTTTCAGTGGTAAGCATATCAACTATACGATTCATGCTCGACCTTCCGGTCTCATGTGTTCCGAGGCCATGTCTGCACATGCTAGGCTCATCAAGCTTAACCCGAGTGTTCCGCGTGTGCATCTGTTTTGCACCCGTTGTATGTGAACGTTGAGTCTATGACACCCGCGCATCACCTGGTGTCTCGAAACGACGAACTGTCGCAACGGTGCACAGTCAGGGAGAACATAATTTTGTCTTGAAATTTTAGTGATAGATCACCTCATAATGCTACCGTCGTTCTAAGCAAGATAAGGTGCATAAAGGATTAACATCACATGCAATTCATAAGTGACATAATATGGCCATCATCATGTGCTTCTTGATCTCCATCACCAAAGCACCGGCCCGATCTTCTTGTCACCGGTGCCACACCAGGATCTCCATCAACGTGTCGCCCGATCTCCATTACTAGAAAAGCTACTTCCTAGGAATATAGTAAACGCATCTGCAAGCACAAACGTTAGTTTAAAGAAAACCCTATGGCTCCTGCCGGTTGCCGTACCATCGACGGGCAAGTCGATATTAACTATTACAACATGATCATCTCATACATCCAATATATCACATCCCGTCGTTGGCCATATCACATCACAAGCATACCCTGCAAAAACAAGTTAGACGTCCTCTAATTGTTGTTGCATGTTTTACGTGGTTGCATCTAGTAGGATCGCATCTTACTTACGCAAACACCACAATGGAGATGTATGAATTGCTATTTAACCTCTCTCCAAGGACCTCCTCGGTGAAATCGGATTCAACTAAAGTTGGAGAAACCGACACTCGCCAGTCATCTTTGAGAAACGGGGCTGCTCGTAGCGATGAAACTAGTCTCTTGTAAGCGTACGAGTAATGTCGGTCCGAGCCGCTTCGATCCAACAATACCGCGGAATCAAGAAAAGACTAAGGAGGGCAGAAAATCGCACATCACCGCCCACAAATACTTTTGTGTTCTACTCGAGATAACATCTACGCATGAACCTAGCTCATGATGCCACTGTTGGAGAACGTCGCATGGGAAACAAAAATTTTCCTACGCGCACGAAGACCTATCATGGTGATGTCCATCTACGAGGGGGATATTAGATCTATGTACCCTTGTAGATCGCACAGCAGAAGCGTTAATAAACGCGGTTGTTGTAGTGGAATGTCCTCAGGTCCCTCGATCCGCCCTGTGAACCGTCCCGCGATCCGTCCCACGATCCGCTCCGATCTAGTGCCGAACGGACGGCACCTCCGCGTTCAGCACACATACAACTCGACGATGATATTGGCCTTCTTGATCCAGAAAGAGAGGCGGAGAGGTAGATGAGTTCTCCGGCAGCGGGACGGCGCTCCGGAGGTTGGTGGTGATCTTATCTCAGCAGGGCTCCGCCCGAGCTCCGCAGAAACACGATCTAGAGGGAGAACCGTGGAGGTATGTGGTCGGGCTGCCATGGAAAAGTTGTCTCAAATCAGCCCTAAAACCTCCGTATATATAGGTGGGAGGGGAGGGGCCTTGCCTTGGGGCTCAAGGAGCCCGAAGGGGTTCGACCGAACCAAGGGGGGAAGTCCTCCCCTTCCAATCCTAGTCCAACAAGGATTGGAAGGTGGAGTCCTTCTCCACTTTCCGATTTCCCCTTTTTTTCTCTTCTCTTTGATTTTTGTTTATCCTACGCATAGGGTTTCTTGGGCTGTCCCACCAGCCCACTAAGGGCTGGTGTGGCACCCCTAAGGCCTATGGGCTAACCCCGGGTGGGCTGCCCCTCCCGGTGAAAATCTGGAACCCATTCGTAATTCCTGGTACATTCCCGGTAATTCCGAAAACCTTCCGGTAATCAATTGAGGTCATCCTATATATCAATCTTCATCTCCGCACCATTCCGGAAACCCTCGTGACGTCCATGATCTTATCCGGGACTCCGAACAACATTCGATAACCAACCACATAACCCAAATACGCATAAAACAACGTCGAACTTTAAGTGTGCAGACCCAGCGGGTTCGAGAACTATGTAGACATGACCCGAGGGACTCCTTGGTCAATATCCAATAGCGGGACCTGGATGCCCATATTGGATCCTACATATTCGATGAAGATGTTATCGTTTGAACCTAAGTGCCAAGGATTCATATAATCCCGTATGTCATTCCCTTTGTCCTTCGGTATGTTACTTGCTCGAGATTCGGTCGTCACTATCTGCATATCTATTTCCATCTCGTTTACTAGCAAGTCTCTTTACTCGTTCCGTAATACAAGATCCCGTAACTTACACTAAGTCACATTGCTTGCAAGGCTTGTGTGTGATGTTGTATTACCGAGTGGGCCCCGAGATACCTCTCCGTCACACGGAGTGACAAATCCCAGTCTTCATCCATACTAACTCAACGGACACCTTCGGAGATACCTGTAGAGCATCTTTATAGTCATCCAGTTACGTTGTGACGTTTCATACACACAAAGCATTCCTACGGTGTCAGTGAGTTATATGATCTCATGGTCATAGGAATAAATACTTGACACGCAGAAAACAGTAGCAACAAAATGACACGATCAACATGCTACGTCTATTAGTTTGGGTCTAGTCCATCACACGATTCTCCTAATTATGTGATCCCGTTATCAAGTGACAACACTTTCCTATGGTCAGGAAACCTTGACCATCTTTGATCAACGAGCTAGTCAACTAGAGGCTTACTAGGGACAGTGTTTTGTCTATGTATCCACACAAGTATTGTGTTTCCAATCAATACAATTATACCATGGATAATAAACGATTATCATGAACAAAGAAATATAATAATAACTAATTTATTATTGCCTCAAGGTCATATTTCCAACATTTCCTTCGGGTATGCTTGAGAAACTGCTGGCTAATCCTTTTACAGGAGATCGAACATCACATCCAGACTTGCATCTGCTCTATGTAGATGAAGTTTGTGGTTTATTTAAGCTTGCAGGTTTGCCCGAGATGTGGTCAAGAAGAAGGTCTTTCGTTTATCTTTGAAGGATAAGGCGTTGACATGGTATAAGCTATGTGATGATACTGGATCATGGGACTACAATTGGTTGAAATTGGAATTTCATCAAAAGTTGTATCCTATGCATTTAGTACATCGTGATCTGAATTATATTTATAATTTTTGGCCTCGTGACAGAGAAAGCATCGCTCAAGCTTGGGGGAGGCTTAAATCAATGGTATATTCATTCCCCAATCATGAGCTCTCGAGAGAAATTATCATTCAGAACTTCTATGCTCGGCTTTCTCATGATGATCGCACCATGCTTGACACTTGTTGTACCGGTTCTTTTATGAAGAGAGATATTGACTTCAGATGGAATTTATTGGAAAGAATTAAACGCAACTCTGAAGATTGGGAGCTTGAAGAAGGTAAGGAGTCAGGTATGAATTTGAAGTTTGATTGCGTTAAATCCTTTGTTGAAACAAATACTTTTTGTGACTTTAGATCTAAGTATGGAGTTGACTCTGAGATAGTAGCTTCATTGTGTGAAACATTTGCTGCTCATATTGATCTCCCCAAAGAGAAGTGGTTTAAATATCATCCTCCTTTAGATGTCAATCTAGTTAAACCCAATCCAGATGAAGAGAAAGTCATTGCCTATAATGATCCTATTGTTCCCAGTGCTTACAATGAGAAACCACATTTCCCTGTTAGGATAAATTATCATTCTAAAGCTTCAACTGTGATACGTAGAGGCTACATTAGAACACCTACACCCTTGAGCAAATTAGAGTTGAACCAAGCATTGCTGTCATCAAAGATCTTCTGTCAGACGATGTTGAGGGACATAATATTCACTTCTGTGAAGATGCTGCTAGAATTGCTAAACCTCATGCTAGAGACAAACATAGGCCTGTTGTTTCTGTTAAGATAGGAGATCATTGTTATCATGGTTTATGTGACATGGGTGCTAGTGTTAGTGCAATACCTCAATCCTTATATCATGAAATCAAAGACGAGATTGCACCTATTGAGATAGAACCTATTGATGTCACTATTCAGCTTGCCAATAGAGATACTATCTGCCCTGTGGGAATTGTTAGGGACGTTGAGGTCTTATGTGGTAAAACAAAGTATCCTGCTGATTTCCTCTTTCTTGCTACCGCTCAAGATAGCTTTTGTCCCATCATATTTGGCAGACCATTCCTCAAGACCGTCAATGCTCATATTGACTGTGGGAAGCAAACTGTCACTGTTGGCTTTGAAGGTGTGTCACACGAGTTCAATTTCTCCAAGTTTGGTAGACAACCTCATGAAAAAGATTTTCCCAGTAAGGATGAAACTATTGCCTTAGTTTCTATTGCCATGCCTCCTACTGATCCCTTAGAGCAATACTTGCTTGAGCATGAAAATGATATGCATATGGATGAAAGGGATGAAATAGATAGAGTTGTCTTATAACAATATCCTATCCTTAAGAAAAACTTCCCTGTTGAACTGCTTGGGGATCCACCCCCACCAAAGGGTGATCCCGTGTTCGAGCATAAACAGTTGCGTGATACTCTTAAGTATGCTTATCTTGATGAAAAAGAGATATATCCTATCATAATTAGTGCTAGCCTCTCAGAACATGAAAAAAAGAAGTTACTAAAAACTTCGAGGAAGCATCGTGCTTCTATTGGATATACTCTTGATGATCTCAAGGGCATTAGTCCCACTCTATGCGAGCAGAAGATCAAAACTGATCCTGATTTTAAGACAGTTGCTGATCATCAACGGAGATTAAATCCTAAGATGAAAGAAGTAGTGAGAAAAGAAATACTAAAGCTCCTGGAAGCAGGTATTATCTATCCCGTTGCCCATAGTGATTGGGTGATTCCGGTACATTGCATTCCTAAGAAGGGAGGCATTACCGTTGTCCCTAATGATAAGGATGAATTGATCCCATAGAGGATTATTACTAGCTATAGGATGGTGATCGATTTTAGGAAATTGAATAAAGCCACTAGGAAAGATCATTACCCTCTGCCTTTTATCGACCAAATGCTAGAAAGACTATCTAAACATACACACTTCTTCTTTCTAGACGGTTATTCTGGTTTGTCCCAAATACCAGTTGCACAATCTGATCAGGAGAAAACCACTTTCACCTGCCCTTTATGTACCTTTGCTAATAAACGTATGCCTTTTGCTTATGCAATGCACCTGCCACTTTTCAAAGATGTATGATGGTATATTCTCTGACTTTTGAGAAAAGATTGTTGAGGTTTTCATGGATGACTTCTCCGTTTACGGGTCTTGTTTTGATGATTTCCTCAGCAACCTTGATCGAATCTTGCAGAGATGCAAAGATACCAATCTTTTCTTGAATTGGGAGTAGTGCCACTTTATGGTTAATGAAGGCATCTTCTTAGGACATAAAATTTCTGAAAGAGGTATTGAAGTCGATAAGGCTAAGGTTGATGCAATCGAGAAAATGCGATGCCCCACAGATATCAAAGGGATAAGAAGTTTCCTTGGTCATGCTGGTTTCTATAGAAGGTTCATTAAAGACTTCTCTAAGATTTCTAGGCCTCTTACCAATCTCTTGCAAAAGGATATTCCTTTTTTTTTGACGATGATTGTGAGGAAGCCTTTGAAATACTTAAGAAGGCTTTGATAACTGCACCTATTGTTCAACTACCTGATTGGGACTTACCTTTTGAAATCATGTGTGATGCTAGTGATTATGCTGTTGGTGCTGTTCTAGGGCAAAGAGTTGATAAGAAGTTGAATGTTATTAACTATGCTAGTAAAACTCTAGATAGTGCCCAAATAAACTATGCTACTACGGAGAAGGAATTTTTAGCAGTTGTGTTTGCATGTGAAAAGTTAAGGTCTTACATAGTTGATTCCAAAGTCACTATTCACACTGATCATGCTGCTATCAAGTACCTCATGGAAAAGAAGGACGCTAAACCTAGACTTATCAGATGGGTTCTCTTGCTACAAGAATTTGATTTGCACGTTGTCGACAGGAAGGGTGCTGATAACCCCGTAGGAGATAACTTGTCTAGGTTGGAGAACGTTCTTGATGACCCACAACCTATTGATGATAGCTTTCCCGATTAGCAATGGAATGTCATCAATGCTTCACGTAGTGCATCGTGGTATGCTGATTATGCAAACTATATCGTTGCCTAATATATACCACCTAGTTTCACATACCAGCAAAAGAAGAAATTCTTCTTTGACCTGAGACATTACTTCTGGGGTGATCCTCACATTTATAAGGAAGGAGTAGATGGTGTTATTAGACATTGTGTACCTGAACATGAACAGGGACAGATTCTACAGAAGTGTCACTCCGAGGCCTACAGAGGACACCATGTAGGAGATAGAACTGCACACAAGGTATTGCAATCAGGTTTCTATTGGCCCACTCTCTTCAAGGATGCCAGTAAGTTTGTCTTGTCCTGTGACGAATGTCAAAGAATAGGTAATATTAGTAAACGTCTGGAAATGCCTATGAACTATTCACTTGTCATTGAACCATTTCATGTCTGGGGCTTCGATTATATGGGACCTTTTCCAAAATCCAACGGATATAGTCATATCCTAGTTGTTGTTGATTACGTCACTAAGTGGGTAGAAGCTATCCCCACTAGTAGTGCTGATCACAACACCTCTATCATGATGCTTAAAGAAGTTATTTCCCCTCAATTTGGAGTCCCTAGATATCTAATGACCGATGATGGTTAACATTACATTCATGGTGCTTTCTGTAAAACGCTTGCCAAGTACGATGTCAACCATAGAATTGCGTCTCCCTATCACCCTCGGCCCAGTGGCCAAGTAGAGCTAAGCAATAGAGAGATTAAACTGATTATGCAAAAGACTGTCAATAGGTCTAGAAAGAATTGGTCTAAGAAGCTCGATGACGCATTGTGGGCTTATAGAACTGCCTATAAGAATCCCATGGGCATGTCTCCGTACAAAATGGTGTACGGTAAAGCTTGTCATCTACCTCTTGAGCTAGAGCATAAAACTTATAGGGGAATCAAAGAGGTCAACTTTGATTTCAAACTTGCTGGTGAGAAGAGGTTATTTGACGTTAGCTCACTTGATAAATGGACCACTCAGGCTTATGAGAATGCCAAGTTGTTCAAAGAGAAGGTTAAGAGGTGGCATGATAAGAGGATAGAAAAGCGTGAGTTCAATGTAGGTGATTATGTCTTGCTATATAACTCTCGTTTAAGATTCTTTGCAGGCAAGCTTCTCTCTAAATGGGAATGTCCCTATGTTGTTGAGGAAGTATATCATTTCGGCGCTATCAATATCAACAAAACGGAAGGTAATTGTCCGAGAGTGGTAAATGGGCAGAGAATCAAGCATTATATCTCAAGTACACCCATGAATGTTGAAAGCAATATTATCAATACCATAACTCCGGAAGAATACCTAAGGGATATTTATCAGCCTGTTTCACACTCCAAAAACGAAGAGGTATGTAATTCGGTAAGAAAACAGTCAAGTATTTGAAAAAAAATTCCCAAAACTTTTCAAGTAGGAAATTTTCTCTGTTTTGGAATATTTGAAAAAAATACAAAAATAGGAAGTAGTCCGGAAAGCGCACGAGGAGGCGACAAGCCTGCCAGGCGCGGGCCCACCCCATGCCCGCGCTTGGGGGCTTGTGGCCACCTCGTGCGCCTCCCGGACTCCATTTTTGTGTGGAGTACTCCATCTGGTCTGGAAAAATCAATATATATTCTCCCGTGAGGTCTGACCACTGTATCACGTAGGTTTCCTCTGTTTTGGTTTCCAGCCTGTTTCTGCCGCAGATTCAGGTCAAGATGTCTTATCAAGATTCTGCGGGGGAGAGCTATGTGGAAGATTACCTTGCTGACCCCAAGGTCTATGGGGACTGGGATCCTTATGGCTCGACCAATGATTAGGAAGAAGATTATGATCCCAAGGGGAAGGAACAAACAAGTTCTGATGAAGAGGAGGCTCCTCTACCTCAACTTGGACACATGCATGTGTAGTTAAAGAAGTCGAGCCTCCCTGACTCAAGGAAGAAGCCTAAGACTTTGTTTATCCCTTCTAGTTTCTTGCAGGAGAGTAAGCAGGAGTTATGCCAAAGGGTGTTGAAGCTTGAAGTGGAAAATGATGATTTGAGGGAGCATAATTTTATGCCCAAGTGGAAATTAAACAAGCTCAAGACCTTGCAGCAACTCCACCACCATCACCACGAAAGGAAGACAACTAAACATGGGTATGGGCAATCCCCTTGGCTTGTGCCAAGCTTGGGGGAGTTGCCCCGGTATCGTATCTCCATCACATATTTTGCCTTTACCTTTGTTTTAGTTTTCCTTTTCAGTTTTCTCTTTCTCTAGTAGATTAGAAGTCCTAGTGTTTTAGTCTTGGGTTTTGCTTTGTGTCACCCCCGATGTATTCGAGCTCGTGAGCCATATAATAAAGAGTGTCTTAGTTGAAGGGCTTTGCCTCTTAACATGATCAAGAGAGTGAAAAAAGAACAAAACCATGAAAGATCATGTAATGATTATATGGGAAGTGATGGCTTCACATATAAAAGAATGATGATTGAAACTTGCTGAGGGTAGACAAACGTAGACCTTGGTCATGGTTGCAATTAACAGGAAGTGATAAAGAAGGAGAGGTTCACATATAAATATATCATCTCTGACACCATCTATGACTGTGTATACTCACTAAACTATTGCATGCCTAGAAGTAGATGTTGGACAAGGAAGACAACATAATGAATTGTGTTTTCTTGGTTCCGAACAATGTTATATGACTAGAGATCCCTTAGCATGTGACGATTGCTTCCACCTCTTATTAGCCAAAACTCCCGCACCAAGTAGAGATACTACTTGTGCATCCATAAACCTTCAACCCACTTTTGCCATGAGTGTCCACCATACCTACCTATGGATTGAATAAGATCCCTCAAGTAAGTTGTCATCGGTGCAAGAAATAAAAATTGCTCTCTAATATGTATGATCTATTAGTGTGTGGAAAATAAGCTTTGTACGAACCTGTGATGAGGAAGACATAAAAGCGAGAGAAAACATAATAAAGTTCTTTATCACAGGAGGAAATATAAAGTGACGTTCCTACGCACTAAGAGGACACACATCCAAACCTCAAAAGCGCATGACAACCTCTGCTTCCCTCTGTGAAGGGCCTGTCTTGTACCTTTACTTTTTGCCCTTGAAAGAATCATGGTGATCTTCTCCAATTCCTTGTTTCGCCTTTAGTATGTGGATTTGCTTTACAAGCTCTTATTTGACTCTTTATGATGTTGAGATAAATTGCAATTGCTTCAATGACTAAAGGCTATCGGTTGTTACTTCTCGGTAAGGTTCTTGATCCATGCTTTAGTTTGTGAAGGAATTGTCACTTTAGCATGAGAGATTATATGTTGGTATTGTTGTTCTGATCATGATCATGATGTCTGCATGTTCGTATCTTGTTTTGTCGAGACCTCTCTCGCTAAACATGTGGACATATTTATTGAGCTAGGATTTCGCTTGAGGACAAGCTAGGTCTAAGCTTGGGGGAGTTGATACGTCCATTTTGCATCATGTTTTCATGTTGATATTTATCGCTTTTTGGGATGTTATTTCACTTCACGCTACAATACTTATGCCTTTTCTCTCTTATTTTGCAAGGTTTACATGAAGAGGGAGAATGCCGGCAGCTGGAACTCTGGCCTGAAAGTGGAGCAAGTTTGAGATACCTATTTTGCGCAACTCCAAACGCCGTAAAAATCAACGAGGATTTTTTCGGGAATTGTAAAAAATACTGGGCCGAAGAAGCACCACAGGGGCGCCAGCAGGTGGCCACAAGCCTGCTAGGTGCGACAAACCCCCTGGCCGCGCCTAGGGGGTTGTGGGCACCCAACTGGCCCACTGGCCCCCCTCTTCTGCTATATGAAGGGATTGGTCCGGAAAAAAACAGGAGGAGGCTTTTTCGTGGATTCTCCGCCGCCACGAGGCGGAACTTGAGGAGAACCAATCTATAGCTCCGGCAGGACGATCTTGCCGGGGAAACTTCCCTCTTGGAGGGGGAAATCGTCGCCATCGTCATAACCAACACTTCTCTCATCGGAGGGGACTCGTCACCATCAACATCTTCATCAGCACCATCTCATCTCCAAATCCTAGTTCATCTCTTGTAACCAATCTCTGTCTCGCGACTCCGATTGGTACTTGTAAGGTTGCTAGTAGTGTTAATTACTCTTTGTAGTTGATGCTAGTTGAATTACTTGGTGGAAGAGTTTATGTTCAGATCCTTGATGCTACTCGTTACCTCTCTGGTCATGAATATGATTCTGCTTTGTGAGTAGTTACTTTTGTTCCTGAGGACATGGGATAAGTCATGTTAATAGTAGTCATGTGAATTTGGCATTCGTTCGGTATTTTGATGTGTTGTATGTTGTTTTTCATCTAGTGGTGTTATGTGAACGCCGACTACATAACACTTCACCATTATTTGGGCCTAGAGGAATGCATCGGGAAGTAATAAATAGATGATGGGTTGCTAGAGTAACAAAAGCTTAAATCCTAGTTTACGCGTTGCTTCGTAAGGGGCAGATTTGGATCCACTAGTTTAATGCTATGGTTAGACTTTGTCTTAATTCTTCTTTCATAGTTGCGGATGCTTGCGAGAGGGGTTAATCATAAGTGCGATGCTTCTCCAAGTAAGGGCAGTACCCAAGCGCCAGTCCACCCACATATCAAACTATCAAAGTAGCGAACATGAATCATATGAAAATGATGAAAACTAGCATTACAGAAATTCCCGTGTGTCCTCGGGAGCGTTTTTTCTCCCATAAGACTTTGTCCAGGCTTGGACCTTGCTACAAAAGGGATTGGGCCACTTTGCTGCGCCATTGCTACTTTAGTTTCTTGTTGCTTGCTACGAATCATCTCACCACACAATCACTTGTAACCGACAATTTCAGTGCTTGCAGATTTTACATTGTTGAAAACCACTTGTCAGATCCTTCTGCTCCTCATTGGGTTCGACACTCTTACTTATCAAAAGGATTACGATTGATCCCCTATACTTGTGGGTCATCAATCTCGTACACGCCCCTATGCTCGAATCCTTAGGGTTTTGCGTAGCCCAAAATCCGACATTTGGTGCGCCAGGTAGGGGCACGCCAAGCTCCGTCTTCACCAAGTTCCACTGATCTATTGGTTGATGCTTGTCTGGTTGGCGCAGAGCTCCGTGCCACCCGCATCGCCCAGACCTCGCCCATCGGTGCCGCCGGTGGGTGCCAGTCACCGTCACCCATGGTGAACGCTGCCACCGGCCCCGAAGTTCAACATCAACAATGTTCCTCCCAGCCGGTGACCGAGCAGGCCGATGGCCGCACCGCAACTCCATCACTCGCCAGGCCTTCGGGATCGGCAGCGCGCGCCCGACATGAGATGCCCCATGGCCGGCGCGCGCTTGCCATGACCATCGAGATGCTCCGCTACCGGCCTGCTCCTGACTGCCACGACGGCTGGCTCCAACGCATCGAGGAGCTCATCGTCGCCACCAGTGACTCAATGGTGCTCTCTTGCTCGCTCCGACCCCGGTTGTCCCCATGAAACAACGAGGAGCAAGATGCGCCACCCCTACCCTAGCGGCTCATCGCGGACCTTGAGCCCCGGCAAGAAGCGCGACCCCGCGCCCGGCCTCGTGATCCCAGGGCGGGACCCGGAAATGAAGCACGCTACCAGGTGGTCCCCCGTCCCCGCGCAAATGTATGCACACCCCCGGCGCTGCAAATTCCACGTCGTGAGCGTGCCCCGCTCGAAGCAGACCCCATGGAGCAATAAGACCCGAGGGCTCCTGCCGTACCATACCCGTTGGACCGGTGGGCTGCCTCGCTATCGCCCCCAAGCTCAACCCCGCTACGTGACCCTACAAGTTCAAGCTCGACCTTCCCGTGCATGCCGATGGCACCCAAGACCCAGCTGAGTTCCTCCAACTGTACACGCTGAGCATCAGGGTGGCGGGAGGAGGCGAAAGAATCATGGATTGTTGGTTCCCCATGGCGCTCATGGGTGGCGCACTCTCTTGGCTCCTCAACCTCCCGATGGCGTCCATCACCTCCTGGGACGGCCTGCGCGAGCGATTTATCGCCAACTTCGACATCAAGATCCCCAAGGCATTGTACGAAGCCGTCATCTCGGCTTTCTCCGACGGAGTCACTGACCTCAAGATGAAGGAGGAGCTCGCCATGAACGATGAAATGAGTACCACACTTGAGATGTTTAACTTGGCAAGCGAATGCGCCAAGGCTAAAGAGGACGTGTGTCCCTCCTCAGGCCCCAGGTAGCGGACCCAGAAGAGAAGAAACCGAAAGCCAAGGAGGTGAAGTGCAAGGCCCCGGTGGTGCTCGCCGCCGAGACTGAGGCGAAGCATTTCCGAGGGGGAGAATGCCCATCCGGAGGGGGGAGACGTCAGTCTTCCATGGCACCAACGCCCATGATACCTCCGAATGTCATGAATTCCATTTGTTCTTTGCCAAACACTTCAACACGAACCCTGCACGGTTCAATAGAAGCCCCACGCGTGGAGGAGGCCGCAATGGGGGCCGCTGGGATGACCAAGAGTCGCGTCAGGGGTGGCGTGAACAGCCTCAGGAGGACCACTGGCATGGCCAACCTCAGGAGGACCGCTGGCATGATAACCCTCAGGAGGACCGTTGGCGTGATAACCCTCAGGAGGACCGCTGGTGTGATAACCAAGGAGGAGGGATGAAGACATGCGGGACGACGGTGCTGGGGGGTTCCAGGAGACCAGGGTGGTGTATTCCATCCTGGGCGGCGCACAAACCCTAGCCTCCAACCGCGCCTTCAAGCAGTTTTTCCTAGGAGGTGAATGCCACCCTCCCAAGTCCAGAAGCAATGCGCCCCCTCAACTAGTCCCACACAACCATCGCCTTCGACCCAGGAACCAACTCAGGTGCTCGTTCATGGTCGACAAACTCCCAATGATGTGCACCCCGATCATCGTCAACGTCCTCATCACCAAGACCCTCATTGACAGTGGAGAAGGGCTCAATGCCCTCTTAGTTGAGACCTTCAAGAAAGTCCAGTTGTCGTACGAACATCTCATGCCGACCAAGCCATTGTCAGGAATAACAGAGGTGTCCAATGTGCCCATTGGGCAAGTGCAACTGCCCGTCACCTTCGGCGAGCGCAAGAAGTACCACACTGAGATCATCGTCTTCGACGTCACGCACATTCATCTGCCATACAACGCAATCCTCGAATACCCGGCGCTCGCCAAGTTCATTGAAGTGATCCACCATGGTTACAATGTCCTCAAGATACTAGGGAGCGGGGGCGTCAGGACCATCCCCTGCAACGAGAAAGATGTCGTCTGTACACTAGAGCGCGCCTACCGTGAGGCGGCAGCAGAGCGCTGGGACGATGAAGAAGACGAGCTGCCTCATGAGAACCCACACAAGAAGAAGAAGGGGCTCCTCCGCACGGAGCGCGTCGGGGCTTCGGGCTCCGTGCCGGGGTATGGGGCCATGCCCCCATCCCTCCTCCGCACGCAATGGACGCTCGGTGCCCCCTTTGGGTCAGGGCTAGGGGCTCCCACCGGGGAGGTCCCTGGTCTGGCCAGTGAGACGGGGGTGGCGTTCGAGGACATCCCGAGAACGCGCTCGAGAGCTCGTCCACCTAGCTCCCATGAATTTATCATCACAGAAATCCGAGAACTTCGAGAGGCCTAGGCCATACGACGCGGCGACTGCCCTGCACCATCAGTCGCAGTCGCCATCGTCGGCACGGTTGACTGGCCCCGCATCTGCATCAACGCGCCCGCAACAAACATAGACACGTCATACGGCCGCTTCTGGCCTACGCTGGCTGGCAACCGGTGGGAGTACCCGGATGCCAATGCATTCATGCCCTTCAGACTCGGGAACGCGGCTGGCACCTACCAGAGGCTCCAATGGGCCATGCTCATACCCCGCCTGCTGGGGCACCGCGAGGAAGAGGGGGAGATGCTCTGGCCAAGAAAAGGCCCCGAGCCTCGGGACGCGGCGGACCCATGAGGGTCACGATTGTGGAGACAGGAGATCAAGTGACGACGGCCCCTTCGGTACTTTAGCGGCACGACCGCCAATTGACTTTTTCTTGGTTGCTGCCAGGAAACTTTTTGGCACACCCCGTCTGAAGGCGCCCCCGGAGACACGTGGACTCCCCGAGGTCAGGACAATCTTCCAGCTGCTACTTTCATTTATCCATCGTTTGGTTGTTCAACTTCACCCGTTCAGAATCCTAACGTTTTGCCTTGCTTATATTATTGGGCGGTCGGCCCCCTTTTGGCAAGGTACCCAACCTAGCTCCCTAACATTTTGCCTTGCTTAGTTTATCCATGCAGATACGCAACCTCGCTCCCAAATAAGAAGAAGCCGGCAAGGTTTGCCAATGACCCAAACAAATTCAACTCAGTCCACCAATGACTCGGGGGTAGGGACACTAGCCAGGCCATAGCGTCCTCGCGACCTCCCATATACACCCACACAGTGACACTCTCACGTAATAACGGTCCGAGGTTGTATACGCACAGGCCCCCTGAGGACATGGAGGGGTACATCCCACGCCTAGTGGAAGCCCTATGCTTCGCGCTGCGGAGAAGCTTACTCCACCAATGACTCGGGGGTAGGTACACTCGCGAGGCCAAAGCCTGCTCACGCCCTCCCATATACACCCCCACTGTGACACTCTCGCGTAATAACGAGACGAGGCTATATACACCAGGGCCCCCGAGGACGCGGAAGGGTCCTCCCAATGCCAAGTGGAAGGCCTATGCTCCGTGCTGGGTACAGATAGGGGAAATCAACATAGTTCGCCAATGACTACGCCCTCAGCTGGCACCAATGCGGTCCGCCAATGACTGTGCCCACAGATGGCACCAACACAGCCCGTCAGCGGCTACACCCACGGCCGACAAGGAGATCAGCACAGTCCACCGTCGACTTCGCCCATGCCCAGTATGTGGGGCAAACAACTGAAGTTATGGAGCCGCTCGCGCGTGAAGGCAGACCCCTGAGCATCGCGACTTAGAGGCCTAACTGTGCCCGTAGCCCCTTCCCCCATTGGGTCGTCCTTGGTCGGTTCAATCGCGGTAAGGTACGCGCGGGGCGGGGCATGCCGAGGCAGAGCTTAGTGCGCTCGACAAATCACTTTAGATCCCTTAGGAAGAACACTCGAGTCACTCGTACGTTAAGGGGGAATCGTGAGCATCGCTCCTCACGAGCGTGGACTGCGCCCGTAGCCCCTTTCCCTTTTGAGCTGCCCTTTCCGATCGGTTCAACCGCCCGGGAGATATGCGCGGGGCAGGCCCTGCCAACGCAGAGTGTTGAAGGAGTTCGAGAGTCTCAAATTTCCGGCTTCTTAGGAGGAACATTGGAGTCACTCATACGCCAAGGGGGCCCCATGAGCATTGCAACTCAGGGGCCTATCTTCGATCGTAGTCCCTTCCCCCTTTGGGCCGTCCTTGGTTTCCCGTGGGTTCAATCGTGGAAAGGTACGTGCGGGGCAGGCCCTGTAGACGCGGGATGCTGAAGATGTCCCATGTTTCAAAATCTTCGCCGCTTTCTCCTCATGAGGGTAGCTCGTGCATCAAGCGGGGCTCCTGGGCATTGCGACTCAGGAGCCTAACTGCGCTCGTAGCCCCTTCCCCCTTTGGGCCATCCTTGGTTTCCAGTCGGTTCATTCGCGGGAAGGTACGCGCGGGGCTGGCCGTCACAACGTAGAGTAACACAACAAACATGACATAAACAAGGCGAGGAAAACATTCAAGAATTCAGTTATTACAAACCGTGACCAAGTTCATAAAAACGCAAATAAGTTTAACACCTCTGCGAGCCACGATGTGCATTGCAGGAAAATAACATGGACAAGAAATCAGGAGGACCCGCCGCCGGACGCCGCCTCCGCAGGGGGCTGGTTGTCGACGTCAGAGGCATCATCTTCCCCATCATTGGCTCTAGCGTCACCTGGAGGCGAAGGACCTGCGACATGGGCGAACCTGCTAACCGACACCTCCACAGGGCCCTTCACCGCCTCCGCAGCGCGGTCGCGGGCCCCGGCGAGGACCAGCATGATCATGGAGATTAGATCGAATCCGGGGTCATGAAGATGGAGGTGGCTCAAGACGCGAGTCGCAGCCGTGAAGAATCGGTCGCGACACTCGCTATCCAAGATCTTGTCCACCTGCACGACGACAATCTCCAATGCCGCGACGAGCCCTTTCGTGCGCACGGCAAAGCCTTCCTCCGGGGTGGCTAGAGGCTCGTTAAACTCGCCCCGGCACAGGCAGCGGAGCGCCGTGTGAAGCCTAAGCTCAACATCAGGGAAGCAAGCCAGCTCCGCGGTTTTCCTCTCCTCGGCCGCGGCGAGGGATTTCTCCTGGGCGTCAAGGAGGGCCTTCCTCGAGGCAGCCTCCTTCTCATGCTCTTCCAAGCGTGCTTGCCTCGTGCTTAGGCTACGCGCCTCCTGATAAAGCTCTCCATCCCGGGCGGCGAGATTGGTCTCGCGGGATTTAAGTTCATCCCCCTGCAGGCGGCGCTGCTCGTCCAGCTTGGCTTGTTCTCCTTGGAGGACGTTCAGGCGGAATTCCACCTCTTCATACCGTTCGTTAGCAGCTTTGGCTTCCATCAGCGCCTTCTCACGGACGGCAGGGGCGGCCTCGGCCTCCTTCTCGACCTTCCTCATCTCGGCTGCGACATCACCCAAGGCAGCGAACGCCGCATTCAAGAAACCTTGGGTGAACATCGAGGTCTTCTGGACCTCCTCCTGAAGAGTCTCCAGTGTAGGCGCGGGTGGTGCCACTAGAGGGGTAGCGCCATGAAGAATAGAGGGCCCTGAAGACTGCTCAACAATCGCGGGCATCGACAACTCGGGAGCCTGAGGGCCCTCACAGGCCTGCCCCGCGGGCAACAGCATCCATACGGTCGCTTAAGGATGCTTCGGGAGCTCGGGGGGCTCGACGATCAAGGCCAGGGAGACCGCACCACGAGCCTCCTCTTCACCACCTGCAGACGACGATGCTCTGACGAGAGCAGGCGGGGCTTTGGGAGACGCCTTCATCTTGATGACCGTCTTCTTTATTTTTGCCCCGGCGAGAAGACATCCCTGGATGTCAAGTAAAAAGGGGAAAATCAGCCAAGCACGGACAATAGATGCACAACGCGTGCCCAAGTTGGTAACTTACTCCTCGACATCGTGCCATGTCTTCCTCCTCTCCGCCTCGACGATAGTAGTGGTGACAGGGGCCCCCACGGAGAGAGGCGAGCTCGGCTCCTTGGATCTCCCGCCGTCAGAGGTGGGGTGCGTCGGGGAGGGCTCACCCCAAGCTTCTGGGAAGCAAGCACGCATGCAGGACGCGTGGCGCGCGGAATCGACACGGGCCCCCTGGAGGCCCTGGCCAGGCGCTAAGGGGTCTCGGCGGAGATATCATGACTGGCGTCATCATACTTGATCTCACGCAAAAGGACGGATTGCAACGGGAGAGGAACGTTTGCCGCGCGGTCGTCGACATTCTTCTCCGAGTGCCCTTCACCGGAGGTGTTGCCGTATGACACCTCCACCGCACCGGAGACCTCAGCCAGGACGAGCCCCACTCGTTGAAGAAAGGCATCGCAGCGACCAGGTTGGCCCGGTCATCGTGATGGTATAATGGACCCAGGGCCTCGGGAAGGTCGCCAGGCTTGCCGCTCAGCAAGATCGCAAGCGGCCCTACTCAGGTCCGCTGTGGGGAGGTCCCGGGACCGTTGCTGGAGCTCGTCGTCGCCAGCCCGGTATTCCCACAGGGGCCTGGAGTGTGCGTGGAGAGGCGCCAGGCCCTGCGCCAGGAACTCCTTTACTATCATTCCCCCAGTCAGCCTCTTGGCATTGATGTCGCGGGAAAAGCACTCCAGCACGGGCACAACCCGAGGGTCGGAGAGTTCAGCAAGCTCCAGGCGGAGGTCTTCTCCGGCAACTCCTTCGGCTCCTCCACCCGAGTGTTGGCATCCTTGAGTTACATAAGGACCCACCTGTGCTTGAAGCTCTCCATCTTCTTCCCGGCCTTCAAGAGCAAGTTGCCACTCTGGGCCACCATGAAGGAGACACACGCCGAAAATTGAGCGTCGTCGTCCAGGCGCAAGCTGAAGAAGTGGCGGAGGAGGTCAAGCGAAGGCTGCACGCCAATAAAAGCCTCGAAGTAGAAAGCAAAGACGGAAAAAAGCAAGATGGAGTTGGGCTGGAGATGAAGGGCTTGGGTCCCATAGTGGTCCAAGACAACGGTCAAGGACCGGGAGGAAGGCGGCAACAGCCCAGCATAAATACTATGAAGGAAGAAGGGGTATAACGCCCTAGACAATGGCTGCTCCTCTATGTCGCCAGGCCAGGTCAGGATTCCCCCGTGCTCACTGGAATCGGCCCCGGTCCATGGAATCACGGGGACAAGATCCGCGTCCTTGGAGAGGGTGCAGTCTAGAAGCGGGGAACCCGGGGCCGGACCATGCCCCTCTGGCTTATGCTTGCCTACGGGCGCCATTGCTGAACCGGCAAGGAACTATGCGGCGTGGATCTGGGAGGCACTAGTTGGAGTTGGAGACCAAAGAGGAATGGCAGGTACAGAAAAAGGAAACCAATAAGGGACTGAAGCTACAAGCAGGGCACCTAATAATGGGGTCAGAAATAGAGGTCCCGACATTAGCCGCGTGACGCACGCCGGCCAGGCCCACGGGCATTTGAGGGCCCATGGCACCTCATGCTGCACCCCGAGGATCCGCCTCGAAGCCAACGTGAGCACTGTGTGGTCCTGGGGGCTACTATCGGCGTTCTGGGAATGGGGTACCCAGACCTGCGTGCCTGTGGCCCAGGGCAGGCCCACCTCGCAGGAACAAACCAACGGTTCTGGCACCGTTCAGGGTATGGACCTCGTGAGGGGCCAAGCCTCACGAGGAGGAGCAGCATCAAGACCAGCAGGTGGCATCCTCAGGACCCCTCCGGAGCGGCGGGTATTCCAAGGCAAGGCCGAGCCTCAGGAGTCAAGTCTGACGCCAGGAAAGGACATGCGAGCAGCAAATGGCAGGACGGGGCAGTTTCCCTTTTGGTGCAAAGGAGGCGGGAGCATGCAGTGGTTCCAAAGGCATCTTCCAAAGGTTTCCCTTCTGGTGCAACGAAGCCGCCTCCGCCCACCAGTAGGGAAAACGTCATCCCCGGGCCCGTCCTTGCCGCACTGGAAGTTACATTGCAGGCAAAGACCACCTTTGGGCAGGGGAGAATGTTCCCATGTTCCCCTTCAAAATTGGCCACTGTGGGATCCCTTCCCATCGAAGCTACGAGGGAAGAGGACCAAGCCTCCTCTATAAATAGAAAGGGTAGAACACTTGGTAGGGGAGTCCATTCCAACCGCAGGGCAATACACCTAGCCGCTTGGCCTACGGAGGCTCGAGAGCAGTGCACTAGTTCATCCACCTCCTCCACGAGAGGCAATCCACCAAAAGCAGGAGTAGGGATTTACGCTTCACAACGACCCAAACCTGGGTAAATTGTTTTGTTCCGTGCTACCCTCGCCATCGAGTGAGTCCTTCGTTGTTTCCATTGAGTAGCGGGCTAGGTAAGGTTGAGCCGGGAGAGATCGTCGTACATGCCCGTGGGTTTTGCGGAGACCGAAATCCGATAGAAGATTGGTGACCAAATGTTGTTCGGAGTCTCGGATGAGATCCCAGACTTCACGAGGAGCTCCATAATGGTCCAGAGGTAATGATTTGTATATGGGAAGTCCTATTTTGGCTACCGGAAAAGTTTCGGGTATTATCGGTATTGTATCGGGAAGCTTGTGGCAGGTTCGAGAAGGTTTGAGAGGATTCCGGAGGAGTCCAGAAGGGTCCCTCCAGCCCCTAGGACGTGCATGAGCTGTAAGAGGCGTCCAAGCCTTGTTGGTCCAGCCCCAAGGGCCCATGCTGTTGGGAGGGAAGAGTCCCTAAAGGGGAAGGCACCTTCTAGGTGCCTTGGGGAGGGAGGAAACCTCCCTAGGCCCACGCCCCCTCCTTGGAGGAGGGGCTAGGGCTGTGACCCAACCCTCCTCATTGCCTCCTATATCAAGTATGGGAGAGGGAGGGGCTGAACACACCAATTCCCACGCCTCGGTGGCAGCCCTACTGTGACAGACCTAGACCGACGCTCCAGAAGATTCCCCTTTTATTTCATTGTCGCCGTGTTGTAAGTTTGTTCGTCGCATTCATCATCGCATCTCGCGCATCATCCTCATTGCATTGGCACTCCATTGCCGCCAGATTTGAAAACTTGCATCCGTTATTTGTTGCCGGTTCTATCTGTTCTCGTCGTTGCCCGTTTTGAGCCCGACCACACTCGCACGCGCCTGTGGCATCGTCAAAATCTTGTTTCTAAAAGTGTGTATAGAACTTTCTTGGAGTGGGATGAAACTTGGCGTGTGGTCTTATTTTAATATAGGTAGGTCTCGTGCCAATTTTTGTCGCTATCGGAGTCTGTTTGGTACCCGAACGGTCGACCGTAGCGGCACCATATTCGGTTTATCGTTGAACGTTTTTGGGTGTTTAAACATACGTTGCCGAGTGCCCATTTTCCCTCTCATCTCTGGCTAGCCGACTCTACACAACCACTTAGCCCGTCCACACGTTCGAAATTGTCCGATTTATATCGCGCGGTTGGAACCGGGGCGAAAACCCCCTAAACCTAGCCCTCATTTCCTATTTAAGTAGCTCCACCCTACCTAATCTAGCCTCATTCCCTTAATTTCCGTGCCAGCCTCCTCCCCATCGCCACTTGGCACCGCCTGGTTAGCCAGCGCCGCCGCAGCCACCGCCCGCGACCAACGGCACGCCACCACGTCGCCCCCTCCGCCACAACCGCGCCCTGGCCCGTAGCCAGCCCATTCAGGCCCGAACCATGGCGTCGGCCTCGAGTTCTAGATCGGGAGAGGAGGTCCCGATCCAAAGCCGTCACCCCTGCCACCCACACCTCATTGGAGGCCACCGCCAGCGACGTCGTCCGTCGAAATAGGCGGCCCCCAACCTGCCCCTCTCCTCCATTCCCTTCCTCCTCTCTCCCTCTAATCTCTCCTCTCTCTCTCTCGCTTCCGTGGGTGAATCCCAAGCCACCGCCGTGTGTAGCTCACGTCGGCCACCAGAATCCCGATCCGGCCGCCATCTGCCCAATCCTCCATCTGCCCGTCCCCGTCATGGCCGCCAGTCGCCGCGGTCAGCTCCCACCGCGAGCTCCCTACTCATGCGGGAGGAGCACGACGCGTGCGTGCTTGGTTGTTGGGCCGCCGCCTCGCGTGGGCCGCTCCCCAGGCCCAGCCACCAGCCTGCATCCTCTCCTCCAAATCCAGCCATGATGCCCAAGGTGAGCAGTCACGAGTGCCTGCTAGGCCCTTCCCCGAGCATGTCTTAGTTAAACTGCGCCCATAGTTTTGGCCCATTTAGTATTTTAGGTATTTTTTTCTACGAATTATTATTTTCAAAGAAATGCTTTTTGTCCATGTGTCGGATCGCGATGTTTTCTATATGTAACATGTGTAGTTTTTCGCGTAGAATAATATTTTACAACTTGCATGCATATTTGAAGTGGTTTGACCTACTGTTTGCCTAGATTTGCGTGCTGTCCTAATAAGTTAATTTCCCGTAGTTATTTTTGTGCTTGTCCGGATTGTTCAAATCCCATAGATTAAATGTTCACGTTGTTCGGGACCCTTTGCCATGTATTTTAGACTAGTTGCTTGCATTTTTGCATGTAGGAGTTGTCAATAGTTTGCTATGTCGTGTTTATGACATATTCTCGCATATATGTGTGACGTTAGTTTTATTTTTGAACCCCACATACTATATATGTTTTCGGGGTAGAAAAATCCATAGAATTTAACTGTGCATATAGTTTTGTCTTTCGAGTAAGTTAGCGTGCATGATATTTTGCCATGTTGCCCTCTTATCTATTTTGTGGGATGTATTCCGTGCATGATATACAAGAGTTGCGAACTAGAGATATGCCATTGGATATGTATGCTAACCCCTGGTAATTTTTGTTGCAATAGAAATCCATGTTTAGGTGTTGTTTGCTTGTTGTCAACATGCTAGGAAATAGTGTTGTTTTGGAGAAGCTGAAATATTTCTAAGTCTAAAATCTATTATATTTTATTGTTGTCTTGCTATGAGATTTGCTAGTGATCTACAACTCTTTGAGGTTGGTGCAATGGAGTTATTTGTAGTCGTTAAGATTCTATAGCATGTTGGAAATTTTCATGTCATTCGGTGCCCTGTAGCATATAGTTTTGCTGCTGTCAATATGCCTTTAGATCAAAAACTGCACTGTTAACAGTGTTATTTTCACTAAGTCTGAAACTGTGTGTGATTTGCCATTTGTGAGTTCTTTTCCTAGTGATCCATCCTTCCATTCTAGTTGTAATTAGTAGGGTCTTGTTGTGGATCTTGACCACTACTGTCTCATGTCTTGTTTGAGCATTTTAGAATTATGTAGCTTGTTGTCTTGGGGTGTAGAAATGCCATGTTGTTTTTGGCAGATTCTGACTATTTCTTGTGTACCTTGTGTTTGTTGAGTCGTTGCTACGTTTAGATCGTGTCCTTTGCCAAACTTGTTTATAATCTCGTGTAGGTTCATATTATCTTGATGTTTGTATGTTTTGGGATGCTCGTGACTGTCATTACATACATATTGCATTCATGACATCATATCTTGCGATGTTCGTATCTTTTGAACCGTAGCTCCGTAGGAGATGATCTCTATGTGTAAATTGATTGGAACAATGCGTAGATTCGTGTGAACCAATTTATTTTGTTGTTTAAAAAGTATTAAAACATGTTAGTTCAGATCTGGAGATAATTCTAATTTAATGTGTTGGGTCATCTCGGAGATGCTATATGTCGTTTCCGACCTCATTTAAAATGCCTAGATAGGTAGTTTAATTCAGCTTCACCTCCTGCCATGTTTGACCAACATTTAATATTGCCGTGTAAATAATCGGAAGTGACCTAAATAATTAAAGGTGGAGTTTCGTTCATATGCAACTCGTAGCATATTGAACCTCACTTAATGTGTAGTGTTTGGTTGTGTGAATTGCCATTTCATACCATGTATAAATGAAACCGCTCATGCATCATTTGTGTTGTGCATCGCGTGGTGAATATCGTGTGTTGATTCTTGTTTGCGGTTTGCTTCGTCTCGATAGAGTTCCGCAAGCGTGTCGGATTGTGAGGACCTGTTCGACTACGTCGGTTCGTCTGCTTCTCGGAGTCGTTCTTCTTCTCAGCGGGGTCCTAGGCAAGATGACCATTTCCCCAGATACCATTACTATCATTCCCATGCTAGTTGTTTCGTTTCTATCGCTATGTCTCGCTGCCTACCACCTATTCAATATCAACCTCTCAACATTGCCATGAAAACCTTCAATCTTGTCACAAGCTAGCAAAGCACTGATTGGCTATGTTACCGCTTGATTAACCATGTGTTAGTGTTGCTAGTTGCAGGTGCAGTTGCGTCCATGTGATAACATGGGGTCCTTGTTATATCGCCCTATTAATGCTATTTAATTTAATGCACCTATATACTTGGAAAAGGAGGAAGGCTTGGCCTTTCTAGCCTGCTGTTTTGTTCCACCTTCGCCACCTAACTTTCAGCTACCGGTGTTTTATTCCATAATTGAGCACTCCTAACACGACCGGGGTTGTTATGGGGACCCCCTTGACAATTAGTTTTAGATTAAGACTGGTCTGGCAAGGCCCAACTTTGGTAGTATATTTGCCTAATTAACTAATAAACCACATAGGGAGTAATTAACCCAAGGAAACTTAATCAACCCCTAGGACATTGCTCCTCATGAGTGTTGGTCCAAACTAGAGCACCGTGCGGTGCCAACCCGGGGCAACTCGGGAGATGTCTATCAGGCTAGCATATGCTTCGCTTATCCGTCGTGTCCTGAGAATGAGATATGCGGCTCATATCGGGATCGTCGACACGTCGGGCAACCTTGCTGGAGTAGTTTTACATTAAACGAGATATTTTGTGCATTGGGATTCCGGTGATGCTTTGGGATTTCTCAGAGTTGAGGTTTTCCACTAAGGAATCCAACGAAGTCTGAGTTTCGTGATCGAGGCTTCCTATGCGGCTTGTGGTAATTTGTGATGGACTAGTTGGAGCACCCCTACAGGGTTAAATCTTTCAGAAAGTAGTGCCCCCGGTTATGTGGCAACGTGGAAACTTTGTTTAACATCCGGTTCTAGATAACTGGAAGTTAATTTAATTAAAACTTGCCAACTATGTGCTTAACTGTGATTGTCTCTTTCATGAGCCCTTCTCCGATCGAGCACACGGTGGGGTTATGTCTGATGTAAGGAGGTGTTCAAGATCATTCATTTGATCACCATTAGTATAGGTCCATTATTCATAGATCAACCCCTCTTTTTCTCGTACTCGTAACTTAGCCACTTCATATAAATGCTTAGTGGCTTGTTGTAGCCTCACCACTTACCCATACCTCACCCATTAAGCTTTGCTAGTCTTGATACCTTTGGAAATGAGATTGCTGAGTCCCTTGTGGCTCACAGATTCTACAACTCCAGTTCCAGGTACAGGTAAAGGTTACATTGACGTGAGCGCGATGATTGTTCATTTGGAGTTTCTTCTTCTTCTTCTTCTTCGATCTAGGATGGGTTCCAGGCCGGCAGTCTTAGATAGCAAGGATGGACGTCGTTCTTTTCTCGTTTGTTTTCGTCCGTAGTCGGACCCTGCTCTTCTTCATGATGATTGTGTGTTGAACTGATGTAACTCTGATGTAGATTGTGGCGAGTGTAAGCCAATTCCATATACTCATCTTTTCAGTACATGTACTTGTAACGATATCCATTCTTGTGTAACAGCGAGATGCACTTCTATCCCTATCGAGGCCCTCGTGCCAAAATAACGATAGGACCACATCTGGGCGTTACAAGTTGGTATCAGAGCAGTACCGACCTAGGAGCCCCCATGATTGATCGAAATTGGCCGAGTCGAGTCTAGTGAAAAACTGCTATGAGTCTAGTTATATATCGGAGAGTAGGATTCTTGTTCTCGTCTTCTATGCTCTCGTGAGCCATCTCGACGTAATAATTTATTTCTACTCGTCTTCTCACTCAATAAAAAATTTAGGATCACGGGGACATTTTAGGAATATATATGATGTCGATGTGACGGAGTTCTGTTTTGGTACCTCTTGTCTATCTTGATTTCTTCCGGGGAGTTGAGCTCCAGGGGATTCTCGAGCCCATCGTTATCATTCGGACTTCTTAGTATCTCAGGACGAAGGATGTTCGAAATTGCTTCAATACTAGTAGTGGCGAGAGGAATCCAGCTTCCCCAGTATTGGTGCAAATAGATCCAGATTTATCGCCATACTTAGTATCGTTGTGATTACGAGGGTGTGAGATAGATGTGTTTCCCATATCTCTGGTTATGTGTTCACCGATGTGATACACTGGACATGTTAGTATAGGAGTTGAGTGATATATTACTCCTTGTATCGGTGGACCAGATTGCATGACCAGAAATTTCGGAAGTTCTTAGGTGGGAATTCAAGTAGTTATTTATAGGACAATCTTCCAAGAGTTGCATGATGTGAGGTTGGGGTTCGACGTCTAGTGGATTTGTTTGTTTACGGTCGTCTTACAGCGATTCTCGTTGTGTCTTAAGGAGTCCTTGTAGCTTTCTACGACTCGGGGACGCTTCGTTTGTCGTGTGCACTGCCTTGTACATGATGGCTAATGTAGGATAGAGCCCGTGCGAGCCTCACCCATGAAAATATTGAGTGAAATCCCTGTCATAAGTTTGTTCTGGCTAGTTTCGTAAGCCTCACCCTTTGTTTTCTTGGAATATGGTAATTCGAGTTGCTTCAATGTCAAATGGTGATTTCATATCTTTTCAAAGATTTTTTCTCATATTTCTATGGGAATGCTAATTAATTTTGTTGCTCAATGAAGTTGTCTTTTCAATTCTTGTCAACCGGAGTCGTCATGTCAATTCTTTTTCAACCGGTGTGCTTCTCTTCAAGTGTATTCAACCTCTATAATTTTGCAAGATCATTCTCTCATTTCTTCTGGAGTTCATCTCATCTGTCCCAAGTTGTCTTTGTTTTCCCTGCCCTCCCATCCTTTTCTTTACTGGTTAATTCTCATCCAAGTGCATTTCATTTCATTCTGCTTCCGCTATCTTTTCTTTTCTCCCTTATCTGGTGATTCCTTTTGAAGATTCTTATGAGTTCAAGTTCATCATTTCTTCATGTTGTTTTCTGAAACGGTGGATTCAATTCAAGATCTCGGTGTTCACCATATCCTTTTCATCCTTTAAATTATTTCCCACATTGAAAATCCTTATTCAAGTCTCTCTCGTTTGTTCATCCATCTCTGTTCTATCCGGAGTGTTCAAGATATCTCAGAGTTTCTTTTTTTAGGTCTTTCAATTATTTCGAGGTTCTCAACCTCATCAAGTTTGCATTATACCAGTGTAGTCTCTCTTTCTATTCAATTGTTTCAACGGTGTTTTATTTGAGTGTGCACATAACCACGGGCTTTTCCAAGGATCTTATCTGGCTCTTGTAATCTTTCCGGAGTTCTCTAATTCTTTTCAACTATGATGTAAGTATGAATTTCATCATTCATATTCCTTCTTAAAGATCAATTTGAACTAATTCTCATATTTTGCTCAACTTTGCATATTGTTTATTCTGGAGTGTCTTAGTTATTCTTGCTGGTGTTCTCCTCATCATTTTCACCTTGAAAGACCGAAGGAGTGTTTCTCTCAAATCTTGGTCCATTCTCTTGAAGATTCATCATTTCAGCTTTGTGGCATCATCTTGAATTGTTCAAAATCATGAGGATCCCTTTCTTGCTAACCAGTTATTTCTGCATTGTTTTCATTCTTGATCCTCCGAAGGGCATCATTTCAGAAGATTTCTTCGTTCTCAGCTTTCAGCTTTCGTTCTCAAATTCTTCTCAATTGTTGTCTCTTCATTCGTTTCTCAATTATTCCGGTGTCTTGTTCAGTTTTCTAGTAGGCGACTCAAGATCTCTTCGTTCTCAAGGTGTTCTTCAAGTTTCTTGTGGTAGTAGTTCTCATTTTCTTCTTCGTTCCTTCTTGCCTAGAGCTAGTTCATATTATTTGTAACGAAGGCTTTGTGATGTTGCTGTCTTCAATCTATCATTTAGTCTTTCAAGATCATATTGTTCCCTTGCTCAATTTAGTTGTTTTGTTGTGAATCTTCACAACATCTTTCCTTATTATCAATTTTGTCCCCTTTTCCTACCGAAGTGTTGCCGATATTTTGTGTGAATTCTTTCTGTTTCTCATATGATTCTTCATCTCTTTGCAACCTTCAATGATCCTTGGTTTCACTCGTTTGACATAAAGAAAATAAGTTTACCTATTGCTCTTGCTCTTTCTATTCCCCTTTCATTCTTGGATCTCGGATTGAGATCCTCTTGTAGTGTAGGAGAGTTGTGACAGCCGGAGACCGACGCTCCAGAAGATTCCCCTTTTATTTTGTTGTCGCCGTGTTGTAAGTTTTTCTGTCGCATTCATCATCGCATCTCTCGCATCATCCGCATTGCATCGGCACTCCATTGCGGCCAGTTTTCAAAACTTGCATCCGATATTAGTTGTCAGTTGTCTCCGTTCTCGTCATTGCGCGTTTTGAGCCCGACCACACTCGCACGCGCCCGCGGCATCGTCAAAACCTTGTTTTTAAAAGTGCGTATAAAACTTTCTTGGATTGGGATGAAACTTGGTGTTTGGTCTTATTTTCATATAGGTCGGCCGCCTGCCAATTTTGATCCCTATCGAAGTCCGTTTGGTACCCGAACGGTCGACCGGAGGGGCACCGTATTCGGTTTATCGTTCGACGATTTTTGGTGTTTAAACATACGTTGTCGGGTGCCCATTTTCTTTGTCATCTCCGGCTAGCCTACTCTACACAGCCACTTAGCCCGTCCCCGCGTTTGAAACCGTCCGATTCAGATCGCGCGGTTGGAACCGGGGTGAAAAACCCATAAACCTAGCCCTCATTTCCTATTTAAGTAGCTCCACCCTACCTAATCTAGCCTCATTCCCTTAATTTCCGCACCAGCCTCCTCCCCGCCACCACTTGGCGCCGCCTGGCTAGCCAGCGCCACCGCAACCGCCGCCAGCGACGAACGGCACGCTGCCACGTCGCCCCTTGAGCCCCAACCGCGCCGCGACCCGCTCTAGCCCGTAGCCAGCCCGTTCAGGCCTGAACCATGGCGTCAGCCTCGAGCTCCAGATCGGGAGATGAGCTCTCGATCCAGAGCTGTCGCCCCTGCCACGCGCACCTCATCGGAGGCCACCTCCGGCGACGTCATCCACCGGAATAGGCCGACCTCGCGCAACCCCCAACCAGTCCCTCTCCTCCTTTCCCTTCCTCCTCTCTCTCTCTAATCTCTCCTCTCTCTCTTGCTTCCACAAGAGAATCCCAAGCCGCCGCCGTTGAGATGTCTCAAACGTATCTGTAATTATTTATGGTTTCACGTTGTTATCTTGTCACCTTTGGATGTTTTATGTACCTTTCATATCTTTTTTGGGACTAACTTATTAATTCAGTGCCAAGTGCCAGTTCTTGTTTTTTGTGTGTTTTTGACTCTTTTTAGATCTGATGTTGGAACGGACTCCAAACGGAATAAAAACCCCGAAATGATTTTTTCCCGAACAGAAGAAGATGAGGGGGCCCCTGGGCCAAGCCAGGTGGGCTCCAGGGAGCCCACAAGCTCCCACTCTGCCACCAGTGGGGAGGCGACGGTGTGAGGGCTTGTTACCTCCCTGGCCGCACCCTGACCTAGATCCTTGGACTATATATTCCCAAAAATTCAGCAAAAAATCAGGGGAGCCTCGAAAATACTTCTCCACCGCCGCAAGCTTCCGTTTCCGCGATATCTCATCTGGAGACCTTTCCCGGCACCCTGTCGGAGGGAACTTTGGAGTTGGAGGGCTTCTTCATCATCACCATCGCCCCTCCAATCACTCCTGAGTAGTTCACTTCAGACCTACGGGTCTGTAGTTAGTAGCTAGATGGCTTCTTCTCTCTCTTGGATCTTCAATACAAAGTTCTCCATGATCTTCATGGAGATCTATCCGATGTAATCTTCTTTGGCGGTGTGTTTGTCGAGATCCGATGAATTGTGGATTTGTGATCAGATGATATATATTTGAGTCTTTGCTGATTTCCTATATGCATTATTTGATATCCTTGTAAGTCTCTCCGAGTCTTTGGTTTTGTTTGGACTACTAGATCTATGATTCTTGCAATGGGAGAAGTGCTTGGTTTTGGGTTCTACCATGTGGTGACCTTTCCCAGCGATAGTAGGGGCAGCAAGGCACACATTAAGTAGTTGCCATCAAGGGTAAAAAGATGGGGTTTTCATCATTGGTTTGAGATTATCCCTCTACATCATGTCATCTTGCTTAAGGCGTTACTCTGTTCTTATGGACTTAATACACTAGATGCATGCTGGATAGCGGTCGACGTGTGAAGTAATAGTAGTAGATGCAGAAAGTATCGGTCTACTTGTTTTGGACGTGATGCCTATAGATATAATCATTGCCATAGATATCGTCACGACTTTGCGCGGTTCTATCAATTGCTCGCCAGTAATTTGTTCACCCACCGTCTACTTGCTTTAATGAGAGAAGCCACTAGTAAACACTACGGCCCCTGGGTCTATTCACATCCATCGTTTACACCTCTGCTTTTACTTGGCTTTGTTACTTTGTTGCTTTCAGTTTCACTTGGCGAACAATCTGTAAGGGATTGACAACCCCTTGATAGCGTTGGGAGCAAGCTTTTGTGTTTGTGCAGGATCTTTTGATACTCCTCCACTGGATTGATACCTTGGTTCTCAAACCGAGGGAAATACTTACCACCTCTGTGCTACATGACCCTTTCCGCTTCGAGGGAACACCAACGCAAGGCTCCAAGGCCATGGGGTAAATCCTTTTCATACTTGCCTAGGAAGTCCCTTAAGGCGTAGCCGGAGTTGAAGGATTCCTGGTGCCATCGACACGACTATTCTTGGCGCCGTTGCAAGGGAAGCACAGTTGACATCAGAAGTATTTCTGGCGCCGTTGTCGGGCAGGAGAAATCAACATCTATCCAAGTAGGTCTCACAAACTCATATCTTGCATTTACTTTGTTGCCAGTTGCCTCTCGTTTTCGTCTCCCCCACTTCACCTTTGTCGTTTCCATTTGCCTTTCTCCTTCGCTGTTTTCTTTTGCCTTTGCCGTTTCCCTTTGTCGGGTTTCTCGCTTGCTTGTGTGCTTGTTTGTTTGTTGAAGTCATCATGGCTGAATACACGAAACTTTGCGACTTCTCGAGCACTAATAATAATGATTTTATTAGTACTCCGATTACTCCCGCCACTAGTGCGGGATCGTATGAAATCAACGCAGCTTTGCTGAATCTTGTTATGAAAGAGCAATTCTCTAGCCTTCCTAGTGAAGATGCCGCATCCCATCTCAATACCTTCATTGAGCTTTGCGATATGCAAAATAAAAGAGATGTGGATAATGACGTGATTAAGTTGAAACTTTATCCTTTCTCGTTGCGAGATCACGCAAAAACTTGGTTTTCTTCTTTGCCTAAAAATAGTATCGATTCTTGGGATAAGTGCAAAGATGCTTACATATCCAAGTATTTTCCGCCGGCTAAGATCATCTCCTTACGTAACAATATCATGAAATTCAAGCAACTTGATCGTGAACACGTTGCACAATCTTGGGAGAGGGTGAAGCTTATGATTAGAAATTGTCCCGCTCATGGCTTGAGTTTGTGGATGATTATACAAATCTTTTACGCTGGCTTGAATTTCACTTCTCGCAATATCTTGGACTCCGCCTCAGGTGGAACGTTCATGGAAATGACGTTAGGAGACGCTACAAAACTCCTAGACAATATCATGACCAACTACTCTCAGTGGCAAACTGAAAGGTCGCCTGCTAGCAAAAAGGTGCACGCTACAGAAGAGATTAACTCGCTTAGTACTAAGATGGACGAGTTGATGAATTTGGTTGCTAGTAGAAACGCTATCGTAGATCCTAATGACATGCCACTATCTTCTTTGATTGAGATTAGCAATGCTAGTCTGGATGTGAATTTTGTTGGTAGGAACAATTTTGGCAACAACAATGCTTTTAGAGGAAACTATGTTCCTAGGCCTTTTCCTAGTAACTCCTCTAACAATTATGGAAATTCCTACAACAACACTTATGGAAATCACAACAAATTACCCTCTGATTTAGAGAGTAATATCAAAGAGTTCATTAACTCTCAAAAGATTTTCAAAGCGTCCATAGAGGAAAAACTACTCAAAATAGACAATTTGGCTAAAAGCGTTGATAGGATGTCTTGTGATATTGATGCTTTGAAAGTTAGATGCGCTCCTCCCAAGGTCAACTTGGATGAAACTTTGAAAGCTATGCGTATCTCCATGAATGAGAGCAAAGAAAGAACCGCCCAAATTCGCGCTAGACATGAATGGTTTAAAAGGGTGCGTTCTTGTGATGCAAATGACGAAGATCTTAAAGTGCTTGGTGTGTTTCCTCTTGCATATTTGTTTTCGCATGTCAAACCTACTTATGGAGGGGCTGGATACGAATCCACTTTGGTTGAAAAACGCCCCAATGCTTCGGAGTCCACCTATCTTGATGATAAAGGTGTGGAGAGTGGAGTAGAAGAAGTCAAAATTTTGGGTAGTAATGAAACTCCCACTTTGGATTTCAAGGAATTCAATTATAATAATTTCTCCTTGTTTGAATGCATTTCTTTGATGCAATCCATTGCAAACTCTCCACATGCTTATAGCCAAAGCAAAGCCTTTACCGCACATATCGTAGAAGCTATGATGAAATCTCTTGAAGAGAAGCTCGAATTAGAAGTCTCTATATCTAGAAAACTTCATGATGAGGGGGAACCTACTATCAAAATCAAGATAAAAAACTATGAGTGAAATGCTTTGTGTGATTTGGGTGCTAGTGTTTTCGCGATTCCAAAGTCTTTATGTGATATTCTTGGTTTTCATGAGATTGGAAAGTGTTCTCTTAATTTGCATCTTGCGGATTCTACTGTCAAGAAACCCATGGGAAGGATCGATGTTCTTATTGTTGCAAATAAGAACTACGTACCCGTGGATTTCATTGTACTTGACATAGATTGCAATCCTTCATGTCCCATTATTCTTGGTAGACCTTTCCTAAGGACTATTGGTGCTATCATCGATATGAAGGAAGGGAATATTAGATTACAATTTCCTTTAAAGAAGGGCATGGAGCACTTTCCTAGAAAGAAAATAAGATTTCCTTATGAATCTATGATGAGGGCTACCTATGGTTTGAGCACCAAAGATGACTATACGTGATTCCATCACTTTTTCCTAGCTAAGGGCGTTAAACAAAAGCGCTTGTTGGGAGGCAACCCAATGGATCTATCCTTTTTCTTTCTGTTTTGTGCTTTCCACACTTCCATAATTCTATTATGATTGTGTTTTTTTGTGTTTCTTTTTTGCATTTGTGCCAAGAAAAACCGTTATGATTAGTCTCAAACGTATCTATAATTTTTGATGGTTTCACGCTGTTATCTTGTCATCTTTGGATGTTTTATATACCTTTTATATCTTTTTTGGGACTAACTTATTAATTCAGTGCCAAGTGCCAGTTCCTGTTTTTTCTGTGTTTTTTACTCTTTTCAGATCTGATTTTGGAATGGAGTCCAAACGGAATAAAAACCCCGAAATGATTTTTTCCCGAACGGAAGAAGATCAGGGGGCCTTTGGGCCAAGCCAGGTGGGCTCCAGGGAGCCCACAAGCTCCCACTCCGCCACCACGGGGAGGCGGCGGTGTCAGGGCTTGTGGCCTTCCTGGCTGCCCCCTGACCTAGATCCTTGGCCTATATATTCCCAAAAATTCAGCAAAAAATCAGGGGAGCCTCGAAAATACTTTTCCGCCGCCGCAAGCTTCCGTTTCCGCGAGATCTCATCTGGAGACCCTTCCCGGTGCCCTGCCGGAGGGGACTTTGGAGTTGGAGGGCTTCTTCTTCATCATCATCGCCCCTCCAATGACTAGTGAGTAGTTCACTTCATACCTACGGGTCCGTAGTTAGTAGCTAGATGGCTTCTTCTCTCTCTTGGATCTTCAATACAAAGTTCTCCATGATCTTCATGGAGATCTATCCGATGTAATCTTCTTTGGCGGTGTGTTTGTCGAGATCCGATGAATTGTGGGTTTGTGATCAGATTATCTATGATATATATTTGAGTCTTTGCTGATTTCTTATATGCATGATTTGATATCCTTGTAAGTCTCTCCAAGTCTTGGGTTTTGTTTGGCCAACTAGATCTATGATTCTTGCAATGGGAGAAGTACTTGGTTTTGGGTTCTACCATGTGGTGACCTTTCCGGGTGACAGTAGGGGCAGCAAGGCACACATTAAGTAGTTGCCATCAAGGGTAAAAATATGGGGTTTTCATCATTGGTTTGAGATTATCCCTCTACATCTTGTCATCTTGCTTAAGGCGTTACTCTGTTCTTATGGACTTAATACACTAGATGCATGCTGGATAGCGGTCGACGTGTGGATTAATAGTAGTAGATGCCGAAAGTATCGGTCTACTTGTTTTGGACGTGATGCGTATAGATATAATCATTGCCATAGATACCGTCACGACTTTGCGCGGTTCTATCAATTGCTCGACAGTAATTTGTTCACCCACCATCTACTTGCTTTCATGAGAGAAGCCACTAGTAAACACTATGGCCCCCGGGTCTATTCACATCCATCGTTTACACCTCCACTTTTACTTTCCTTTGTTGAATAAAACTATGATTAAATTTGGAGATGATCAGAAGGACATATATTTCCCATACATAGGATTTTAAACCCCATTTTATATTATATCTATTGAATAAAACTATGAAAGCTATTTATGTCTGTTTTGGCATTTTGAAATATTTCCAAAGGAAATATTCTCAATAAATTCATAGAAAATTCCAGTGATATCCCTAAGCCTTGTTTGGTGTCCACATAAAGTTTCAGCTTGATCAAAGGTGAATAAGGACCCCAAATAACCGTAAAACCTTGTCTTTCCAGAATCAAGTTAGAGCAACTCTACATTGCAAAGTTTGTCCTATGATGCTAAAACTTTGTAGGAGTGTCTAATACCTCAAATGAGGGTTCCACACCAAAAATGGGATTTCTGGGTCTTAGTTTGCCCACACTCCCTTTGGAAGGGACAGATCTGGTCATATTGGAGTATTTTTCATGTTTACAAAGCTAAACTTGTCCTTTGGAGCTCAAATTTGGTGGAACTCCATGGTTTAACACCAAACCCAACCATGTTAAGTTGCAACACCAGTGGTCGGGTGCAACCCCCTTAAGCCAATTTCGAACACCTTCTGAGAGATAGGAAAAAGCCACCCTAGCCACAGATAAACCAAACCCCTTTGCTTCAAACTCATAGATTAGGTGGCCAGCACCTGTGTCTAACCCCAATCCACTGGCCCCTCACTTGCCTGACAGCACCAGTATTTCTTGCCTCCCTTGACCAGCCGAAGCTCCCACAAGAACCAAACGGCTAGCCACACCCCCAGCAAATGCCAGGACATGCTAGACACGTCCAAAGTGCCTCAGAGCGCACCAACATGCCGTGGCATGCCAAAACTGCGCTCTGGGCGCGCTACAGGGAGTCACCGAGGTGGGGGCGACGCCCTCGGCCAGTTCCAGCCTCCCCCGAGATGTCCAACCCCTTCCCCGACAACCCTTATGCATCGAGCAAGCCTATGGGACCCTCCTCCCCAGTGTTAGAGCTCGCGTGACGCGTGCCCGCGCACACCAAAAACGGCCAAGGTTGCGCGGCCACGAATGCTCGACTTCCCTCTCTCACCCTCTGCTGCAGATTGTTCGGGAACTCAAAAACCACGTCCTGAGACCGTGGTTTCGACCCCAGCCTCTCTCTGCACCCCCATGCGCAACACGGTGAGTCAGCGGCACTCCCGAATCTGCTCACCGTCGCAGGCCTATAAATAGCCATCCCCCTCGCTCCAGCACCCCTCAGATAGCTTCACCACGATCACTAGTACCTTCCTAGCCACCCCAGCAAACCAGGAGAGCCCCGGTGCTCGAGATCGACCGAGGCCCCTCCGCGTTAGAGCTCCGGTCGATCTCCAGCTACACGACGAATCCTGCGCCCCTCGACCCACCAAACTGACCCTCTCGATCCCAGGAAGTTTTCCCCCAACTCGCCCGAGCTTTTCCGTGTCTCTAGCAACACCCTCGACCACCTCCCGAAACCTCTCCGCCACGGCCTCCTTGTCGTTGGCGAACCCCTGCCTATCCATCCTTGTTCCGACCACCAGCAGGTAGGCGACAGTAAGACGAACCCATTCCAGTGCTCGTTGGGGCATGAGAGCGTCGGCAACCTCGTCGGCGTCCTCCTCCTCCTCTCTGGCCAAAGGTAGGAGATGACCCCGACAGGTGTGCCACACCTATCGGTGGCCCAGCCTCCTCAGCCACGCTGACCTCGGTCGCTGACCGCAGGGCCCCACGCGTCAGGTTCAAACCTGACGGCGCGAGCGCCTGGGCAGGCTCCATGGGCCAGCCCAGCTCTGGGCTGAGTTAGGCCAGGATTTTAGCCGGTTTTTCTTTTATTTTTAAACCCTGGTTTCTAAGATTTTTCCACTGCCATTCTTCTAAAAATGTGTAGTATTTAATAATATGTTTGGATGAATTTTTGCAACAACTATTCTGTTTTACAATGATAAAAAGGACTAAATTGAAATAGTTTTCCTTCTGTTTGGTTGATTTAAAAAATATTACTTCTAGGAAAACTAAGGAAAACATTTTTTAAATGATACCTTAGATTTATCAGTAATAAAGAACGTTTTTAAAATGCCTTTGTGGTCTGTTTCTATGTGAGCTATTTCTTATTTATTGTTTTATCAACGATAGAAAATCCATGTGACGAGGGAATCGGAGCGGAAGACCTCGAAGACCCCGGATACTTAGCTGACAAAGGCAAGCATCCCTTTGACCATGACTGAGCATATGTTAATTTGCATGTTAAATAGCAAGTATTCCCGTTGCATAGGATCATAAGTGCCGGTAATCATTTGATATGATTTTACCGAAGGCTCCCCCGGAGCAGATGCATTGAGCTTGACCCTACCCCTTGAGGGTCATGCTAATACCATGTTGACAAGTAAAGATAGAAGTAGTATTATCATGAGCATGTTGATGACATAAAGCAAGAGTTTACTAAAACCCCGTCGGGTGCCACTAATGCCCGAGGGTGATTATGAGATAGGTGGTCACTTTTGGTGAAGTGAGGCACCCGGTATTTGTGTGAGTATGGTTTCGGAAATGGGAATATATTCATGATGTGTCGACCATCCCAACCTTACCAATACGACCACGTTACCCCTTATGGGACGGGGCTATGTTAATTACTCTGGTCGGCGCTAGCAAAGAGCCACATTACTAGTGGCGGGAGTGATGTGTGGTCACTCTCGTGATGGGGTCGTGCTAGGTAGGACGACTATGCCATTTTTATGAGTTCCAGTCACACCATTTGTCCCCGCATGGTTGGTAATGTCCAGAGTTGGTGCTCGTAAGATATACAACATGTGGGCTGGGTACCAATGGAGTGGACCTCTTTGTCTAGTATCGGGTACTTACCTCGGGTATGTGATATACCACGAGTCGTGGACGACACGGAAGTTTCCCGGATCTCATGGGTCCAACGTACTACCTCTGCAGAGTGTAAACTATTCGACTAGCCCTGTCCACTGTCAAGGACAATTGGGTAATCCTGCTTAAACTACGTCCAGTTGTTTCCGCGTGAACAAAGTGTGTGTGTGTGTGTTGTTGAGAAAGGCGTTGCTATGATAGCAATGATATGACCAAGTTCGGTGATTTGGCATATAGGGTGAACCCGAATGGTTCAGCCCGCGCCAGATATAATGATATATGTAACCTGTTCTTCAAGGGTAGTTCTTTAACTTGATGCATATTAATGATCATTCCATCCAGTTGTGTTACACTAAAGATGCATGATATTGTTATCCTTCACTTTCGTTGTTTATGTCATGAGCTGTTTGCGAGTACATTCAAAGTACTCACTGGCTTGCCACTGGTTATGTTATTGACCAGACATGGAAGGACAGGAGTTTGGTGATAAGTACGTCTTCGGAGACGCCCCTGCGAACTAGGCCGCTTCCGAGTCAGAATGTCTGTCAGTGTAGGCTTGATGGCATGGGCACCCGCTTAGCCCTATGTTTTCCGCTACTAGTGTATCTGAGTGATTTGGCCTTAGGCCCTGTCTTGTGAACCTGACCCTTCGGTCATGCGTTGTAATAATCGGTACTTGGATGTAAGACTCTTTTAATCGGTATATGTGTTCGGTGAGCATTGATCTCTGGGATCAAAGAGCACGGCGATCTCTACTAGTAAGTCGGGGTCCCCACAGAGCTGGTATCATAGTCATCCTGACTATAGGAAGCCATAGGTAGCATCGACGATAGCCGAAGCGATTAGTGCACATAGATTGACCCAAGAACCGCACCCACTAAATATTTCTAACCCTCTCCTCTACACCTTGTAGATGGCCGCCGTACCTGAGATGCTTCTGGAAACGGGCTTCCCTCTGCTTTTGTGCGATAGCCTCGAGAAGTGTCGAGTATGTCGCACGCCCATCTTCCTCTACCACGAACAATAGGTCAACGCCGACACCAAGGAGTATCACATGGATGTTATAGTGAAGGCTAACGACTCCGCAACTAGCTCGTTCTTTGAATGGCCACAGATGGAGGATCTGATGTTGATCGTGGAGACTGCAACACGAGAGGCACTCGTGCGACTCCGCGACATCCTTCCTGACATGGCGGACGAGCCAGCTACTCGTCACCTACCTTTTGTTAAAGATAAGGTAGACGGGAGTTGGACACTCAACCCCTCATCCGAGGACGGGATGCCATTGAGGTTTCAGAACTACTTCAGTCTCTCCTCACACACCTTCACGCATCTTTTGATCAAGGAGTCGACTAGGATCCGCCAAGCGCTGCACCAAGTCAAGGACCTACTTCGTATGGAGAAAATGAAGAACTGCAAGGTGAAGAAAGAAGCAACACCCATAATATCACCTGGCTTTGCTTTCCGAGGAGGACTACCCCAGCTTTAGGCCGTTCCTCTTCAGAGTCGTCGCTTAACCGCAGAAGAGTACACCGAACTCTTCGCTACCTCACCAACCAAGAGACGTCAAGATGGTCCGCTACCTGCCCCTACTCCCTCAAGGAAGGGAAGCACTAATGAAGATGAAGATAGAGAGGAAGATGAAGACGAAGATCCCACCGAGCTGGCTTATGAGACCGCGCAGTGGATCGCTTAGCAATGTAGCATGTACCGAGCGTAGGAGTTCTTGTATCAGAATTTTATGACCTCGGATGTTGTGTAAACCTGTTGGATGCAAGTCGCATTCTGCCTTAAGCAGCTTGTGAGCGACTACATCACTTGTTTAAAATTTAATATAATAGTTCTTTTCAAACCATTGTCATAAAAATCTTGCACACAAGCATGACACCAGACCCCCATTACTAGAACGTCATCCCTTTCGAGTGCAACCAGTTCAGCAAAATTGACCTATCTACTCCCCTGACAGGATGGTGAATGCAACTCGCAATAGCAGCTTCGGCAACCCCGGCTCTGCCTCTTTAGGACAGCAGCAGGGAACCGGAGGAGCAGCTCAAGCTGGAGATCACAACGCGCAGCAAGACGATGTTTCACCGCCATCGCCTCCTCCTGAAAGGCTGACCATGGCTCAGTTCCTTCGAGCTCTTCGAGAGGAGCTTCAAGCCAACAATGCCGCTATCCGGCAGCTGGGTCAAACCCTGGTGAACTAGCCGCAGCAGAACGGGAATGGCAACAGTCTCTCAACTCTCTTTGAGTTTATGCGGACTACGCCACCCATATTCACGGAGATGATTGAACCCTTGGATGCCAATGGCTGGATTCGCACTATTGAAGACCTTCTCGCGCTTGTCAAGTGCACTTATAACCATGAGAAAGTCCTCTATGCAACTCACTATCTCAGAGGCACAACCAGATCCTGGTTGGATGGATTTCAGATCATGCGAGCCGCGCAAGTCATCACTTGGGCCGTGTTCAAGGATGGATTCCGCGCTGCTCACATTCCTCCGGGAATGATGACCATTAAGAAGCAAGAATTCTGAGCCTTAAGGCAAGGCAGTGGATCAGTTAAGGAGTATTTGCAGAAGTTCAACCTCCTATCAAGATATGCACCCGAAGATGTCAGCACTGAGGCTGCCAAAGTGGAATGCTTTATGGAAGGACTGCAGCAGTCACTCCAGTATCAGCTGGTTCTTTGTGAATGCCCGACCTTCAATGACCTGGTTAATAAGGCTCTTATGTTGGAAGCCAAGCGCCGTACAATGGACGACACCCGTAAGCACAAGCTAATGGGTAGTGGAGGACCGATTAGCTTGAAACAACGACCATGGCAGTCAGCCCCGGCAAGACACAACTATCAGCAGCAGCAATACATGCATCCGACATTTCGTCAGAATTACCAACCTCAGCAACAAGTCAACGCCAAGCCAGCAAGCACTCCGCCAAATAACGGTGGGGGCAAGACCAACCTTTCAGCGCAAGTTACCTATTTCGGGTGTGGACAAACATGGCACCATTTCAGGCAGTGCCCCAACAAGAAACCCGATGCTTCGCACCCCAATGCGCCAAATCCAGGCCAAGGAGCACCAGGCAGGAACCAGGCTACCCACAATCAGCAGTATCACAGCAAGGGGCGGATTAATCACATATCCGCAGAAGTGGCACAGGAAGACCCGGACTGCATCCTGGGTACGTTCCTTGTCAACTCTACCCCTGCAACAGTATTATTTGATTGTGGTGCTTCGCATTCTTTCGTTACGCAAAAGTTTGCGGAAAAGTGTGGTGTAGAACCTATCCTGCTTCGTGGGCATATGGCAATTCAAACCCCGGGAGCAGTTTTGAGGACCAACCTAGGGTGAAGGAAGGTCGGGATAGTTATCAATGGGACGAGCTTCTCAGCGGATCTCATTTTGCTTAAGTCGCAAGGCCTAGAAGTAATTCTCGGCATGGACTGGTTGGCCAAGCATCAAAGCATCTTGTACTGTGCCAACAAGGCCATTACCATGACATGTGACCAAGGGGTGAAAGTCATGTATGTCTCTGAGCCAGTACCCACTCGAGTACCACGAGTTAACAACATATCAAAGGAAGGACTCGACCGAGTGCCAATAGTCTGTCAGTACCTGGACGTCTTTCCCGATGAGCTACCAGGGATGCCTCCTGACCGAGACATCGAGTTCATGATCGAACTCATGCCCGGAACAAGGCCTATCTATAAGAAGCCTTACAGGATGGGACCCGAAGAGCTAGCGCAGTTGAAGAAGCAACTGGATGAGCAACTCAGGAAAGGGTTTATTCATCCGAGTGCGTCATCTTGGGGATCACCTGTTCTCTTCGTGTCCAAGAAGGATGGGACAATCCGACTTTTCGTCGATTACCGTTCTCTCAATGAGGTCACGATCAAGAACAAGTACCCACTCCCCAAGATCGAAGACTTGATCGACCAGCTAAATGGAGCTAAGGTATTCTCCAAGATCGACCTCCGATCTGGATATTACCAACTAAAGATTCGACCTGAGGACGGCATTTGTGACCCGGTACGGTTTGTACGAATGCACTGTCATGTCTTTTGGATTGACTAATGCCCCAGCTTACTTCATGTACCACATAAATAAGGTCTTCATGGAATACCTGGATAAGTTTGTCGTCGTATTTATTGATGACATATTAATCTTTTCCAAGTCCGAAGAAGAGCATGAGCAACACTTGAGGTTAGTATTGGAAAAGCTTCGAGAGCACCAACGGTATGCCAAGTTCAGCAAATGCCAGTTTTGGTTGAACGAAGTTGGATTCCTGGGTCATACCATGACAGCAAGTGGATTGACAGTTGATCCCACTAAGATTACCACGGTAACCAACTGGGAATCGCCAATCGACGTGAAGGAAGTCAGGAGCTTCCTCGGACTCGCAGGATATTACCGCAAGTTCGTAGAAGGATTCTGCCGCATCGCACGACCTATGACTCAGCTTTGAAGAAAGGCAAGAAGTTCGAATGGACGGCGGAATGTGAGGCAAGCTTCCAAGAGTTGAAGAACACGCTAACCACCGCCCCGCTATTGACCACTCCGGATATCAGCAAGGAGTAAGTGATATATTGCGATGCCTCAAGGACCGGGCTAGGTGGGGTTCTAATGCAGGATGGCAGCATCGTGGCATACCTGTCACGGCAACTGCGCCTGCATGAAGAGAACTATGCCACCCATCATCTCGAATTGGCAGTAGTAGTGCATGTTCTGAAGACATGGCGACATTAACTTCTGGGGAAGCGATGTGAAATATACACTGACCACAAGAGTCTAAAGTATATTTTCACCCAAAGGGAATTGAATATGAGTCAACGGAGATGGTTGGAGTTAATCAAGGACTACGACCTCAGCATTCAATATCACCCCGGTAAGGCTAACGTAGTGGCTGATTCCTTGCGCCGGAAGACCAGCACCATAAACGTCATGCTTAAGGAAAGGCAACCCGCGTTATATGCAGAATTGGAGAACTTCGGGTTGGAACTAGTGGAATCTGGATTCCTAGATAACCTCAAAGTCACACTAACGCTGGAAGACGACATCAAAGGAGCCCAGAAGGGTCACAAGAGCATTGAAGGTATCAAGAAGAAGATTCAAGAAGGCAAGGCCCCAGGATTCCTGGAAGATGATCAAGGAGTGGTGTGGTTTGGGAAACATTTATGCGTACCCAACAAGGCTGAACTCAAGGATATAATCCTACGGGAAGCACATGATACACCCTACTCCATTCACCCGGGTGGTACCAAGATGTATTAAGATCTCCGAGGAATATTCTGGTGGAACGGCATGAAGAGGGAGATTGCGATGTATCTGGCCAAGTGTGTTGTGTGCCAGCAAGTTAAGGCTGAGCATCATCGACCCGCAGGGTTGCTACAACCTCTCAAGGTGCCGGAATGGAAGTGGGACAAGGTAGGGATGGATTTTATTACCGGCTTACCAAGGTCTAGCAAGGTCCATAACTCGATATGGGTTGTTGTCGACCATTTGACCAAAGTGGCCCATTTCATCCGTGTCAACACCACTTATGATGGGAACAAGTTGGCTAGTCTCTATATTGAGCGTATAGTAAGCCTTCATGGAGTTCCCAAGGAGATTGTATCTGATCGCGGCATGCAGTTAACCTCAAGGTTTTGGAGGAAACTACAAGAGGCCCTCGTTACCAAACTCTCGTTTAGCACCGCCTTCCACCCGCAAACGGGAGGACAAACGGAAAGGATGAATCAGATACTCGAAGATATGCTCCGTGCATGCATCATAGCACACGGTGCCAAATGGGAAAACTATCCACCGTTCGCTGAGTTTTCATACAACAACAACTACCAGTCCAGTCTCTAGATGGCCCCGTTCAAAGTACTGTACGGAGGGAAATGTTGCACCCCGCTCAACTGGTCTGAAACCGGAGGCAAGCTGATTTTTGGACCAGAAGTTTTGCACAAGGCAGAAGAGAAGGTGCAACTAGTCCAAGAAAATCTGAAAGCAGCCAAGTCACGACAAGAGAGTTATGCAAAATCTCGCCGTAGGGATGTGGAGTTCAATCTCGGAGACCTAGTGTACCTCCGTGTCACACCTATCAAGGCATCCAAGCGTTTCCACGTTAAGGGGAAACTCGCTCCAAGGTTCATTTAGCCAATTAAGATCACGACAAGGCGTGGAGAGGTCGCTTATCAGTTGGAGTTACCTCCGGAACTTTCGGGTGTGCACAACGTCTTCCACGTGTCACAACTTCGGAAGTGTCACCAAGCACCAAGTCGTTCCGATCCTTACGAGGACATTGATCACCACGCCATTGACCTTCGGTCTGACATCACCTACCGCGAGAGGCCCATTCGCATTCTAGACGAAGCAGAGAGATGCACCAGGAGCCGCACTATCAAGTATTTCAAAGTTCAATGGAGCAACCACACCGAAGCCGAAGCTACATGGGAGCGTGAAGTCTATCTCCGATTTGAGTTTCCAGACCTTTTTAGCACCTAGCTTAGGAATCTTGGGGACGAGATTCTTGCAAGGGGGATAGGTCTGTCACACCCTGTTTTTGCTATCACTTGTCTGTATTGTGAAATTCTGAGCTTGTTAAAACTTTTTCAAAACTAATGATGTGAGTGCCATGATTGACATTGTATGCTTGTATGCTTGATCATGTGAGGATTAAAACCCTAAACTCTTTTGGTATTATACATATTCCAAAAAACCCTTCCTTATTTCTAATCAAGGTAAAACCTACCTTAAGTTGCACTACATGTCCTTGATAGCAAGCAGTGCTTCTACTCAAATTTGGTAATGTGAGCTTAACCTATCTTTTTATTTCAAAACCGCAGAAATAAATATTTTTGTGATTATTTTCCTAATTAATTAACATGTCCATTTGTAAAGCCAGAATGGATATTCCAACAAGGAAAAATACTTTTCTGCTTTAGAAAAATCTCATTAAATTTGGAGATGATCAAAAGGACATATATTTCCCATACATAGGATTTTAAACCCCATTTTATATTATGTTTATTGAATAAAACTATGAAAGCTATTTCTGTCTGTTTTGGCATTTTGAAATATTTCCAAAGGAAATATTCTCAATAAATACCTAGAAAATTCAAGTGATATCCCTATGCCTTGTTTGGTGTCCACATAAAGTTTCACCTTGATCAAAGGTGAATAAGGACCCCAAATAACCGTAAAACCCTGTGTGTCCAGAATCAAGGTAGAGCAACTCTAGATAGCAAAGTTTGTCCTATGATGCAAAAACTTTGCAAGAGTGCCTAATACCTCAAATGAGGGCTCCACACCAAAAATGGGATTTGTGGGACTTCGTTTGCCCACACTCCCTTTGGAAGGGACAGATTTGGTCATATTGGAGTATTTTCAAGTTTACAAAGCTAAACTTGTCCTTTTTGGAGCTCAAATTTGGTGGAATTCCATGGTATACCACCAAACCCAAACCTGTTAAGTTGCAGCACCAGTGGTGGGGTGCAACCCCCTTAAGCCACTGTCGAACACCTTCTGACAGATAGGAAAAACCCACCCTAGCCACAGCTAAACCAAACCCCTTTGCTTAAAACTCATAGATTAGGTGGCCAGCACCTCTGTCTAACCCCAGTCAACTGGCCCCTCACTAGTTCAAAGTGGAAAGGCCAAAAACCCCAATTTAGATCTCAGTTCATGACTGACAGCACCAGTATTTCTTGCCTCCCTTGACCAGCCGAAGCTCCCACAAGAACCAAATGTCTAGCCACACCCCCAGCAAATGCCAGGACATGCTAGACACGTCCAAAGTGCCTCAGAGCGCACCCGCATGCCGTGGCATGCCAAAACTGCGCTCTGGGCATGCTACAGGGAGTCACCGAGGTGGGGGCGACGCCCTCGGCCAGTTCCAGCCTCCCCCGAGATGTCCAACCTCTTCCCCGACAACCGTTTTGCGTCGAGCAAGCCTCAAGGCCCCTCCTCCCCCGCGCTAGAGCTCGCGCGACGCGAGCCCGCGCACACCAGAACCGGCCAAGGTTGCGCGGCCACGAATGCTCGACTTCCCTCTCTCCCTCTGCTGCAGATGGTTGGGGCAGTCCAAAACCATGTCCCGAGACCGTGGTTTCGACCCCAGCCTCTCTCTGCACCCCCATGCGCGCCACGGTGAGTCACCGGTGCTCCCGAATCTGCTCACCGTCGCGGGCCCATAAATAGCCCTACCCCTCGCTCCATCACCCCTCAAATAGATTCACCACGATCACTAGTACCTCCCTAGCCACCCCAGCTAACCAGCAGAGCCCCGGTGCTCGAGATCGACCGAGGCCCCTCCGCCTCGGAGCTCCGGTCGATCTCTGGCTACACGACGGCTCCTGCGCCCCTCGACCCACCAAACTGACCCTCTCGATCCCAGGAAGCTTTCCCCCAACTCGCCCGAGCTTTTCCGTGTCTCTAGCCACCCCCTCGACCACCTCCCAAAACACCTCCGCCATGGCCTCCTCGTCGCAGGCTAACCACTGCCTCTCCGTCGTTGTTCCGACCACCAGCAGGTAGGCGACTGTAAGGCAAACCCATTCCAGTGCTCGTTTGGGCATGAGAGCATCCGCAACCTCGTTGGCGTCCTCCTCCTCCTATCTGGCTAGAGGTAGGACCCCGACAGGTGTGCCCCACCTATCGGTGGCCCAGCCTCCTCCCCCGCGCTGACCTCAGTCGCTGACTGTAGGGCCCCGCGCATCAGGTTCAAACCTGACGTCACGCGCGCGTGGGCAGGCTGTCGGCTGGCCATGGGCCAGCCCATCTCTAGGCCGAGCCAGGCTGGGAGTTTAGCCGGTTTTTCTTTTATTTTGGAACCCTGGTTTCTAAGATTTTTATAAAAACATTTAACAAGTGTAAAAATATAATTCTTCCACTGTTATTCTTGTAAAAATGTGTAGTATTTAATAATATGTTTGGGTGAACTTTTTACGATAACTATTCTATTTTACAATGATAAAAAGGACTAAACTGAAATAGTTTTTCTTCTGTTTGTTTGATTTCAAAAATATTCCTTCAAGGAAAACTAAGGCAAATCTTTTTTAAATGATACCTTAGATTTATCAGTAATAAAGAACATTTTTAAAATGACTTTGTGGTCTGTTTCTGTGTGAGCTATTTCTTATTTATTGTTTTATCAACGATAGAAAATCCGTGTGACGAGGGAATCAGAGCGGAAGACCTCCAAGACCCCGGATACTTAGCTGACCAAGGCAAGCAACCCTTTGACCATGACTGAGCATATGTTACTTCGCATGTTAAATAGAAAGTATTCTCGTTGCATATGATCATAAGTGCCGGTAATCATTTGATATGATTTAACCGAAGGCTCCCCTGGAGCACATGCATTGAGCTTCACCCTACCCCTTGAGGGTCATGCTAATACCATGTTGACAAGTAAAGATAGAAGTAGTATTATCATTAGCATGTTGATGACATAAAGAAAGAGTTTACTGAAACCCCGTCGGCTGCCACTAAGGCCCTAGGGTGATGATGAGATAGGTGGTCACTTTTGGTGAAGTGATGCACCCGGTATTTGTGTGAGTATGGTTTTTGGAAATGGGAATAGATTTATGATGTGTCGACCGTCCCAACCTTACCAGTACGACCACATTACCCCTTATGGGACGGGGCTATGTTAATTACTCTGGTCGGTGCTAGCAAAGAGCCACATTACTAGTGGCGGGAGTGATGTGTGGTCACTCTCGTGATGGGGTCGTGCCAGGTAGGACGACTATGCCTTTTTTATGAGTTCCAGTCACACCGTTGGTCCCCGCATGGTTGGTACTGTCCGGAGTTGGTGCTCGTAAGACATAAAACATGTGGGTTGGGTACCAATCGAGTGGACCACTTTTTCTAGTATCGTCAGGGGAAAGGCATTGGTCGGGTACTTACCTCGGGTATGTGATATACCGCGAGTCGTGGAAGACACGGAAGTTTCACGGATCTCGTGGGTCCAGCGTACTACCTCTGCAGAGTGTAAACTATTCGAATAGCCGTGTTCACGGTCAAGGACAGTTGGGTAATCCTGCTTAAACTACGTCCATTTGTTTCCGCATAAACCAAGTGTGTGTGTGTGTGGTGTTGAGAAAGGCGTTGCTATGATAGCAATGATATGACCAAGTTCGGTGACTTGGCATATAGGGCGATCCCGGATGGTTCAGCCCTCGACAGATATAATGATATGTGTAACCTGTTCTTCAAGAGTAGTTCTTTAACTTGATGCATATTAATGATCATTCCATCCAGTTGAGTTACACTAAAGATGCATGATATTGTTATCCTTCACTTTCATTGTTTATGTCATGGGCTGTTTGCGAGTACATTCATAGTACTCATTGGCTTGCCACTAGATATGTTATTGACCAGACATGGAAGGACCGGAGTTTGGAGATGAGTATGTCTTCGGGGACGCCCCTGCGAACTAGGACGCTTCCGAGTTAGAATGCCTGTCGGTGTAGGCTTGATGGCATGGGCACCCGCTTAGCGCTATGTTTTCCTCTACTAGTGTATCTGAGTGATTTGGCCTTAGGCCCTGTCTTGTGAACTTGACCCTTCGGGCATGCGTTGTTGGATGTAAGACTCTTTTAACCGATATCTGTGTTCGGTAAGCATTGATCTCCGGGATCACTGAGCACGGCGATCTCGGCTAGTAAGTCGGGGTCCCCACAATTTTTGTGCGTGTCCGGATTGTACAAATCCCAAAGATTAAATGTTCACATTGTTCACGACCATTTGCCATGTATTTTGGAGTAGTTGCTTGCATTTTTGCATGTAGGAGCTCTCAATAGTTTGATATGTCGTGTTTATGACATATTCTCGCATATATGTGTGATGTTAGTTTTGTTTTTAAACCCCACACATTATATATGTTTTCGGGGTAGAAGAATCCATAGAATTTAACTATGCATTTAGTTTTGTCTTTCGAGTAAGTTAGCGTCCATGATATTTTGCCATGTTGCCCTCTTGTCTATTTTGTGGGATGTATTCCGCACATGATATACATGAGTTGTGAACTAGAGATATGCCATGGGATATGTATGGTAGCCCATGGTAATTTTTGTCTCAATAGAAATCCATGTTTAGGTGTTGTTTGCTTGTTTACAACATGCTAGGAGATAGCGCTGTTTTGAAGATGCTGAAATATTTCTAAGTCTGAAATCTGCTATATTATGTTGTTCTCTTGCCATGAGATTTGCTAGTGCTCTACAACTCCTTTGAGGTTGGTGCAATGGAGTTATTTGTAGTCGTTAATATTCTGTAGCGTGCTGTAAATTTTCATGTCATTTGGTGCCCTGTAGCATATAGGTTTTCTGCTGTCAATATGCCTTCAGATCGAAAACTGCACTGTTAACAGTGTTATTTTCGCCAAGTGTCAAACTGTGTGTGAGATGTCATTTTGTGAGTTCTTTTCCTAGTGATCCATGCTTACATGCTAGTTGTATTTAGTAGAATTATCTAGCTTGTTGTTTTGAGGTGTAGAAAATGCCATGTTGTTGTTTTTGGCAAATTATGACTATTTCTTGTGTAGCTTGTGTTTCTTGAACCGTTGCTCCGTTTTGATCGTGTCCTGTATGAAACTTGTTTAGAATCTCGTGTAGGTTAATATTATCTTGTTGTTTGTATGTTTTGGGATGCTCGTGACTGTCATTGCACACATATTGCATTCATGCCATCATATCTTGCGGTGTTCGTATCTTTTGAACCGTAGCTCCGTTGGAGATGATCTCTATGTATAAATTAATTGGAACAATGCTTAGAATCACATGAACTACTTGATTTTTCTGTTTAACAAGTATTAAAACATGTTAGTTAATATCTGTACATAATTCTAATTAACGTGTGGGGTCATCTCGGAGATGCTATATGTCGTTTCTGACCTCATTTAAAATGCCTAGACAGGTAGTTTATTTACGCTTCACCTACTGCCATGTTTAACCAACATTTAATATTTCCATGTAAATAATCGGAAGTGAACTAAATAGTTAAATGTGGAGTTTCATTGATATGCAACTCGTTGCATATTGAACTTCACTTAATGTGTAGTGTTTGATTGTGTGAATTGCCATGTCATACCGTGCATTAATGAAACCGCTCATGCATCATTTGTGTTGTGCATCGCACGGTGAATATCGTGTGTTGATTATTGTTTTCGGTTTGCTTCGTCTCGATAGAGTTCCGCACGCATGTCGGAATGTGAGGACCTGTTCGACTACGTCGGTTCGTCTGCTTCTCGGAGTCGTTCTTCTTCTCAGCGGGATCCCAGGCAAGATGACCATTTCTCCAGATACAATTACTATCATTGCCATGCTAGTTGTTTCGTTTCTATCGCTATGCCTCGCTGCCTACCACTTGTTCAATATCAGCCTCTCAACATTACCATGAAACCTTCAATCTGATCACAACCTAGCAAACCACTGATTGGCTATGTTACGGCCTGATTAACCATGTGTTAGCGTTGCTAGTTGCAGGTGCAGTTGCTTCCATGTGATAACCTGGGTTCCTTGTTATATCACCCTATTAATGCTAATTAATTTAATGCACCTATATACTTGGTAAAAGGTGGAAGGCTTGGCCTTTCTAGCCTGGATATTTGTTCCACCTTTGCCACCTTCGTTTCGGCTACCCGTGTTTTATTCCATAACTAAGCACTCCTAACACGATTGGGGTTGTTATGGGGACCCCCTTGATAATTCTTTTTAGATTAAGACTGGTCTAGCAAAGCCCAACTTTGGTACTATATTTGCCTAATTAACTCATGATCGACATAGGGAGTAATTAACCCGAGGAAACTTAATCAACCCCTGCGCTAGTGCTTCTCATGAGTGTTGGTCCAAACGAGAGCACCGTGTGTAGCCAACTCGGGGAAACTCGGGAGATGTCTATCAGGCCACCGTACTCTTCGCTTATCCGTCGTGTCCTGAGAACAAGATACACGGCTCCTATCGCGATCGTTGACACGTCGGGCGGCCTTGCTGGATTAGTTTTACCATTAACGAAATATCTTGTGCATCGGGATTCTGGTGATGCTTTGGGATATCTCAGAGTTGAGGTTTTCCACTAGGGAATCCGGCAAAGTCATGAGTTTCGTGATCGAGGCTTTGTATGCGGCTTGTGGTAATTTGTGATGGAATAGTTGGAGCACTCGTGCAGGGTTAAATCTTTCAGAAAGCCTTGTCCGCGGTTATGTGGCAACGCGGAATCTTTGTTTAACATCCACTTCTATATAACTTGAAGTTAACTTAATTAAAACTTGACAACTTGTGCGTAACCGTGACTGTCTCTTTTGTGAGCCCCTTCTCCGATCGAGGACACAGTGGGGTTATGTCTGATGTAAGTAGGTGTTCAGGATCATTTATTTGATCACCATCAGTACACGTCCGTTATGCGTAGATCACCCCCTCTTATTCTCGTACTCGTAAGTTAGCCACCTCATATAAATGCTTAGTCACTTGCTGCAGCGTCACCACTTACCCATACCTCACCCATTAAGCTTTTCTAGTCTTGATAGCTTTGGAAATGAGATTGCTGAGTCCCCTGTGGCTCACAGATTCTACAACACCAGTTGTAGGTACATGTAAAGGTTACTTTGACGTGAGCGTGATGATTGTTCATTTGGAGTTTCTTCTTCTTCTTCTTCTTCGATCTAGGATGGGTTCCAGGACGGCAACCTGGGATAGCAAGGATGGACGTCATTCTTTTCTCGTTTGTTTTCATCCGTAGTCGGACCCTTCTCTTCTTCATGATGATTATGTGTTGTACTGACGTGACTCTGATGTAGCTTGTGGAGAGTGTAAGCCAATTCCATATACTCAACTTTTTAGTACATGTACTTGTAATGATGTCCATTCTTGCGAAACGACAAGATGCGCTTCTATCCCCGTCGAGGCCCTCGTGCCAAAATAAGGATAGCACCGCATCTGGGAGTTACACCAACCTCTCACATAACTCCGTTTCTCCTCATGTCGGTTTCGGCAGCGCTTGGCGAAGCCCTGCTGGCACTGTTCTACCATCATCTCCAGCATGTCGTCGTGCTGGTTGAGATCCCATCTATTTTTCCTTCCTCTCTTGCTGGATCAATAAGGAGGATATGTCATCGAGCCGTACGTGTGCTGAATGCGGAGGTGCCGTCCGTTCGGCACTGGATCAGGACGGATTGTGATGGATCACGTGACAGATCATGATGAGATCATGGGACGGGCTATGATTTGCATCGCGAAGATGTTCCACTACATCAACCGCGTTATATACGCTTCCGCTTAGCAATGTACAAGGGTATGCAGATACACTCTCTCCTCTCGAAGATGGTCATCACCATGGATAAATCTTATGTGCGCGTAGGAAATTTTTTGTTTTCCATGCAACATTCCCCAACAGTGGCATATTGAGCTAGGTCTATGCGTAGATGACATCTCGAGTAGAACACAAAGGAGTTTGTGGGCGTTGATATTCATACTGCTTCCCTCCTTAGTCTTTTCTTGATTCGACGGTATTGTTCGATGATGTGGACTGGACCAACATTACTCGTACGCTTACGAGAGACCGGTTTCATCGACTAACATGCAACTTGTTGCATAAAGATGATGGGCGGGTGTCTGGTTCTCCAACTTTAGTTGAATCGGATTTGACCTAGGCGGTCCTTGGAGAAGGTTAAATAGCAACTTGCATATCAACGTTGTGCTTTTGCGTAAGTAGTATGAGATCATACTAGAGGATGTCTAACTTGCTTTTGCAGGGTATGCATGTGATGTGATATGGCCAAAAACATGATATGATATATTTGATGTATGAGATAATCATGTTGTAATAGTTGAATATCGACTTGCACGTCGCTGCTATGTCAACGGGCAGGAGACATTGGGTTGTCATTAATTATTTTTGCACCTGATGATGCTTTACTTTATCACTAGTTCAGTAGATTTAGTAGTAACAGCATAGCTGGCGCGACAACCTCGATGGAAACACAATGATGAAGATCATGGTGTGGAGCTGGTGACGATGGATATCATGCTGGTGCTTTGGTGATGGAGATCAAGAAGCACAAGTTCATGACCATATCATGTCACTTATGATTTGCATGTGATGTTTATCCTTTTATGCACCTTATTTTTCTTAGGCCAACGGTAGCATTATAAGTTGATCCCTCACTAAAATTTGAAGATAAAATTGTTTTTTCCTCGAGTGTGCACCGTTGGGACAGTTCGTCGTTTCGAGACACCACATGATGATCGGGTGTGATAGACTCTAAGTTCACATACAACGGGTGCAAAACAGTTGAACACGCGGAACATCACGTTAAACTTGACGAGCCAAGCATGTACAAACGTGGCCTCAGAGCACAAGAGACCGAAAGGTCGAACATGAGTCATATAGTAGATATGATAAACATAAAGATGTTCACAATCGAAGCCAACTTAACTCACGTGATGATCGTACTTGAGTTGGTGAATTTGGATCATGTGTCACTCGAATGACTACAGGGATGTCAATTTGAGTGGGAGTTCTTAAGTAATATGATTAATTGAACTTATTATCGTAAACATAGTCAAAATGTCTTGTAAATTATGTTGTATCTGGCGCTGTAGCTCTACTGTTTTTGATATGTTCCTAGAGAAAACTTAGTTGAAAGATGATAGTAGCAATTATGCAGACTGGGTCCGTAAACTGAGGATTGTCCTCATTGCTGCGTGGAAGGCTAATGTCCTTAATGCACTGCTTGGTGTGCTAAACCCCGAGCATCGTCTGTGGATGTTGCGAACATCTAGCATACATGTTTTTGATGACTACATGATAGTTCATTGCGTAATGCTTAACAACTTAGAATTGAGGCACCGAAGACTTTTTAAACGTCACGGAACATATGAGATGTTCCAATAGCTAAAATTGAGATTTCAGTCTCGTGCCCGCGTTAAGAGGTATGAGACCTCCGACGAGATTCTTGGCCTACGAAGTAAGGGAGAAAATCTCAATTGTTGAGCGTGTGCTCAGATTGTGTGAGTACTACAATCGCTTGAATCAAGTGGGAGTTGATCTTCTAGATAAGATAGTGATTGACATAGTTCTCCAAAGTCACTGCCACCAAGCTACGGAGCTTCATTATGAACTATAACATGTCAGGTATAGAGATGATTCCATATTTCGCGATGTTTGACAAACCAGTTTCGAGAAGGGCAAGGGCAAGAAGGGATACTTTATGAATGGCAAACCAGTTGCCGCTCTAGTGAAGAAACCCAAGGTTGAACCCAAACTTGAAACTAAGTGCTTCTAATATGAGCGGAACGGTCACTAAAGCAGCACTACCCTTGATACTTGGTAGATGAGAAGGCTGGCAAAGTCGACGAAAGTATATTGGATATACCTAAAATTGAAGTGTACCTTACTAGTACTCCTAGTAGCACCAGGGTATTAGATACCGGTTCAGTTGCTAAGTGTTAGTAACTTGAAGTTATAACTACTGAATAAACTGATACTAGCAAGGGTGAGGTGATGATGTGTGTTGGTAGTAATTCCAAGGTTGATGTGATCAACATCACACGCTCCCTCTACCTTTGAGGTTAGTGTTAAACCTAAATATTGATTGGTGTTTGAGTTGAGAATGAACATGATTGGATGATGTTTATCGCAATAGAGTTATTCATTTAGAGAGAATAATGGTTACTCTATTTACTTGAATAACACGTTCAATGGTCTTGCACCTAAAATGAATGGTTTATTGAATCTCGATCGTAGTAATACACATGTTCATAGTATTGGTGCCAGAAGATACAAAGTAGTAATGATAGTACCACTTATTTGTGGCCCTACCGCCTGAGACATATTGGTATAAAACGCATGAAGAAGCTCCATGTTGATGGATATTTGGGCTCACTTGTTTTCGAATCGTTTGAGACATGCGAACCATGCCTATTGGTATAAACGCATGAGGAACTCCATGCACATGGATTGTTTAGACTCACTTGATTTTGAATCACTTGAGACATGTGAATCATGCCACGTGGGAAGATGAATGAAGGCCTCGTTTTCAAGGAACGAGTAAGTGACTTGTTGGAAATAATACATTTTGATGTATGAAGTCCAATGAGTGATGAGGCACGCAGTGGATATCGTTATGTTATTACTTCACTAATGATTTGGGTGGATACCATTGTATTTGCTTGATGAATTACAAGTCTCAAATATTGAAAAGTTCAAGCAATTTCAGAGTGAAATTGAAGATCATCATGACAAGAGGGTAATATGTCTACGATGTGATTGTGGAGATAAATATATATCTGAGTTGCAAGTTTTGTGAACATTTAAGACACTGTGAAAATTGTTTCACAACTCATGCCACCTGGAACACCATAGTGATGGTGTGTACAAATGTCATAGCCACTCCCTATTGGATAAGGTGGATACTATGATGTCTCTTATAGAATGACCATTGTTGATTTTAGGTTAGACATTAGAGACAACCATATTCACTTTAAAAATGGCACCACGTAATTCCTTTGAGATGAAAGCGTATGAACTATGGTTTGCAGAAAGCTAAGTTGTTGTTTCTTAAAATTTGGGGCTGCGATGCTTATGTGAAAAAGTTTCGGCCTGATAAGCTCGAACCCAAAGCGGATAAATGCATCTTCATATGACACCCAAAATAGTTGGGTATACCTCCTATCTCTGATCCAGAAGGAAAGTGTTTGTTTCTAGAAACGGGTCCTTTCTCAAGAAAAGTTTCACTCGAAAGAATTGAGTGGGAAGATGGTGGAAACTTGATGAGGTTGTTGAACCATTAGTTCAACCAATGGGTAACACGAAGCATGAAGATGTTCCTGTGGCGCCTACACTAGTTGAAGTGGATAGCTGATGATGGTGATCAGGAAGCTTCGGATCAAGTTACTACTGAACCTCGTAGGTCAACAAGGAAACATACTTATCTAGAGTTGTACTGTAATCCTATCTGAGAGGTCATGTTGCTGGAGAACAATGAACCTACGAGCTAGGAAGAAGCGATGGTGGGCCTGGATTCCGATGAATGGTTCGAGTCCATGAAATCCGAGATAGGATCCATGAATGAAAACAAAGTGTGGCCTTTGGAGGAACTACTCGTTGGTCATAAGACTGTTAAGTATGGATGTATTTTTAAAAGGAAGATAGATGATGATCGTGAAAGTCACCATTTAGAACGCTCAACTTGTTGCAAAGAAGTTTCCGACAAGTTCAAGGAGTTGACTGCGATGAGACTTTCTCACTCGTAGGGATGCTAAAAGTCTGTTGGAATTATGTTAGCAGCTGCTGCATTTTTCAATTATGAAATCTTGCACATGGATGTCAAAACATTGTTTCCTCGAGGGTTTCCCTGAGGAAAGGTTGTATGTGACACAACCAGAAGGTTTTGTCGATCCTAAGGATGCTAAAAAGTATAAAAGCTCTAGAGACCCTTCGATGGACTGGGGCAAGCATCTTGGAGTTGGAATATATGCTTTGGTGAGATGATCAAAGTTTTTGGGTTTATAGAAAGATTATGAGAAACTTGTATTTCCAGGAAAGTGAGTGGGAGCACTATAGAATTTCTGATGAGTATATGTGGTTGACATATTGTTGATCAGAAATAATGTAGGATTTCTGGAAAGCATAAAGGGTTGTTTGAAAGGAGTTTTTCAAAGGGAAACCTGGATTGAGCCACTTGAACATTGACCACCAAGATCAATAGAGATAGATCAAGACGCTTGATAAAACTTTCAATGAATACATACCTTGACAAGATTTTTGAAGGAGTTCAAAATAGATCAGTCAAAGAACGAGTTCTTGGCTGTGTTTTAAAGGTGTGAAATTTTAGTAAGACTCAAAGCCGGACCACGACGGAAGAAATAGAAACGACGAAGGCCGTCCTCTATGCACTGGCCATAGGCTCTATAGTATCCTATGTTGTGTACCACACCTGATGTGTGCCTTGCCATGAATGTGTCAAGTGGTACAAAAATGATCCAGGAATGGATTATTAGACAGAGGTCAGAAGTTATCCTTAGTACCTAGTGGGCAAAGGAAATTTTCTCGATTATGGACGAGATAAAAGAGTTCGTTGTAAAGGGTTGCGTCGATGCAAGCTTTGACACTAATCCGGATGAGTGTGAGTAGTAAACGGGATTAGTATAGTGGAGCAGTCGTATGGAATTGTAACAACTGAAGCATGGTAGAAGCATCTACAGTATGACAGAGATTTGTAAAAGTGCACACAAATCTGAATGTTTCAGACTCATTGACTAAAAACCTCTCTCACAAGCAAGACATGATCAAACCCCACAACTCTATGGGTGTTAGATTCATTACAATGACATAGGGTTGTAAACTAGATTATTGAATCTAATGCAAGTGGGAGACTATTGGAAATATGCCGTAGAGGCAATAATAAATTGGTTATTATTATATTTCCTTGTTCATGATAAATTGGTTATTATTATACTACAATTGTATTGATTGGAAACTCAAATACATGTGTGGATACATAGATAACACGCTGTCCCTAGTGAGCCTCTAGTTGACTAGCTCATTGATCAAAGATGGTCAAGGTTTCCTCACCATAGACAAGTGTTGTCACTTGATAACGGGATCACATCATTAGGAGAATGATGTGATGGACAAGACCCAAACTATGAACGTAGCATATGACTGTGTCAGTTTATTGCTACTGTTTTCTGCATGTCAATGTATGTGTTCCCGTGACCATAAGATCATGCAAATCTCAAACACCGAAGGAATACCTTGTGTGTATCAAACGTCACCACGTAATTGGGTGACTATAAAGGTGTCCTATAGGTTTCTCCAAAGGTGTCTGTTGGGTTGGCGTGAATCAAGACTCGGATTTGTCACTCCGTGTGACGGAGAGGTATCTCAGGGCCCACTCGATAATACAACATCTCAATAAGCGTTGCAAGCAATGTGACTAAGGAGTTAGTCACGGGATCTTGTATTACCGAATGAGTAAAGAGACTTGCCGATAACGAGATTGAATTAGGTATAGAGATGCCGATGATCGAATATCGGGCAAGTAACATACCGAAGGACAAAGGGAACATCATACGGGCTTAATTGAAGCCTTGGCAGAGAGGTTCAACCGATAAAGATCTTCGTAGAATATGTAGGAACCAATATGGGCATCCAGGTCCTGATTTTGTTTATTGATCGTAGAAGTGCCTCCGTCATGTCTGCATAGTTCTCGAACCCGCATGATCTGCACACTTCGGTGACGCTAAAGTAGTATTGGGATATGTACGTTGGTGACCGAGTGTTGTTTGGAGTCCCATATGAAACCTCGGACTTCACGAGGAGCTCTGGAATGGTACGAACGTAAAGATTTATATATGGGAAGTCCTATTTTGGCTACCGGAAAAGTTTCGGGTTTTATCGGTATTGTACCGGCAAGCTTCTGGAAGGTTCCAGAAGGTTCCGGAGGAGTCCGGAAGGGTCCCTCCATCCCCTAGGACGTTCATGGTCTGTAATGGGGCGTCCAAGCCTTGTTGGGCCAGCCCCAAGGGCCCATGCGGTTGGGAGGGAAGAGTCCCTAAAGGGTTAAGGCACCTCCTAGGTGCCTTGGGGAGGGAGGAAACCTCCCTAGGCCCCACCCCCTACTTGGAGGAGGGGCTAGGGCTGCAAACCAACCCTCCTCCTTGCGTCCTCTATATAATGGGGGAGAGGGAGGGGCAGAGCACACCAATTCCCATGCCCTGGTGGCAGCCCTACCTCTCCCATAACTTCGTTTTCTCCTCAGATTGGTTTAAGCAGCGCTTGGCGAAGTCCTGCTGGCACTGTTCCAGCATCATCTCCACCATGTCGTAGTGCTGGTTGAGATCCCATATATTTATACTCCTCTCTTGATGGGTCAGGAAGGAGGATATGTCATCAACCCGTACGTTTGCTGAACGTGGAGGTGCTGTCCGTTCGGCACTAGATCAGGACGGATCAAGATGGATCGCGGGACGAATCATGATGAGATCGCGGGACGGACTGCGATTTGGATCGATAAAATGCTCCACAAAATCAAACACGTTATATATGCTTCCACTTAGCGATGTGCAAGGGTATGTAGATACACTCTCTCCTCTCGTAGATGGTCATCACCATGGATAGATCTTGTTTGCGCGTAGGAAATTTTTTGTTTCTCATGCGACGTTCCCCAACAAGAGGTACAGTGCATGGCTGCAGGAGAGGTAGGAATAATGCTATGCCGTTCTCGCCACCAACCCCAGCTCGTTCACCCAAGCACAAGACTACTAGGGTGGACCCGTTTGAGGTGCAGGCTATGGGGACTCTGGACGACGAGCCTCGAAGAGACGGGCCTTCGGCCCATGAGACTCTTGTCCCAGAGGCTTCAGTCACGAGGCTCTGGTCCGACGGGCTACGTCCCAAGAGACTTTGGTCGTAGAGGCTTCGGCCAACAAGACTCGGGATCTAGGGGTTTGTCCCATCAGACGTCCGGATGGGGTACCTAGCTGTATCCGACCGAGGGGCCGGGTGGCCATGGTGATGATGGAAGTGATGAGTCTACTAATAGTGATGACGAGGTGGTTGAGGGGGTCCCTTGTCGGCGGTGCAAGGTCGACACCTATGGGAATCCACGAGAAACCCTTGTGATCTTAGGGCGAGGAGAGGTGACGTCAACAGCAGGGCTAACGATCAACAGCCGGCAAGCCTTTTTACCCAGGTTCGGGCCGCTTACGTGTAAAACCCTACGTCCTGCTTGTCTGGTTGTATTAAGCGTTTAGTTGTCGATTGTTACGGTGACTATTGATAAACTTCTTCTGGGTCAATGTCCAAAGAGTCTCCCTCTTTATGAATGAGCTAAGGGCCTCCTTTTATAGGCAAAGGGGTCACCTAAAGTGCTCGGTGGTAGGTTCACGAGAAGTTAAAGTGAACCTAGGGTAGTACTTATCCATCTACCGCTGTCAGGTGCATTAAATGCACGTCTTGTCCTTGTCAGCGAGGTTCTGGTGAATACACGTATCCAGGTGTTTCGACACCTGGACGTTGCGCTGGTTCATGCGGAATATGTTGGGACTTGGGGGCGGCGGCACTGCGGCAAGGGCGGTCACCCTCTAGTGCCTATCGCCTTCATCCCGACAAGGGAGCTTGCCGGGGCCTTGTGTCCTCGTCCCTGCAAGGGAGCTTACCGGGGGTTTCGGTCATCATCCCGACAAGGGAGGCTTGCCGAGGTCTTGTACTTGGTGAGTTCATCACGCCCACCAAATGGGCGTGGCTTTGGTTATCTTCTCGGTAAGGCAGGCTTGCCGAGGCCTTGGTAAACTTGGGGGTTGTATCTTGTCAGGGTCCTGCCATGGCCTGCCGGCAGGGGATCTTTGCGCCCGTGCACAAGTGTGGGGCACTAGGGACCCCATTCTTTACTGCACCGACAGGAGCCCCGGGGCCTGGGCTACACACGCATGCGATGCGTTATTGGGCCAGACCCAAAGAGGCGCATGGGCCTTCGTGGATGGATCTTGCTGGCGGTTGCTTTTCCCCACGTCAAGTATCGGATGCGCAAAGTGGGAGGTCGTGCACGAAGTTGCCTTTCCACCTCTTGAAACGCCTCTACGATGCGTGTGGCACGCGTAGTTATGGATGGATAGGTGGCAGACGTGGCCTTAAAAGGCACGTTAGTGGTTGGGCTTAGCCATGCATGCATTGGTGCAGCAGGGCGGTTCTCTGTTCTCCCGTGAGCTCGAGCGATTGGGCGAGAGGGGTGGTGGTTTCTGGAGCAAGGGCCCTTGCTGCACCTTGTCTTCATGAACTCCAATTCCTCCGCGTAGGTTGATCCTCGTCAAAAGAGAGAGTCTTTAGGTTAGGATAACAATGCTTTGTAAGTGGAGTCAAATGTATCCATTCAAATGAATGAAAAGACTATTTTCCCCTTTTCTCGATTATGTTTGTTGTATGATTCGTCGTTACATAATCTGGGAGCTTGCCGGCAACTACCGGCAAGGATCCTTGCTGCGTTCAGTGCAACCATGGAAATCGCCAAGCACAGCTTGAGACGAAATCGGGTGCTACGTAGCCGCTTGCTCTATTGATGAGGTTCGCAACTCTTTGAAGGCGCTCTGTGTCCGTTCACGTCGTTTGAACGAGTTCGAAACAAAGACAAGGTGCACTGATCTTTGGAAAGGTCCCAGTATGCGCAAACTCCACAAACAAAGATTGGATACTTTCCAAGGGAAAAAATGGAGAATCTATCTCCTTCGGATGTGAATCTGAAACTTAAAAACTTATCTGCTCACACCGTGGTTGCATGGCACTTGAATTTTTTGCCGGGGCTTTGGAGTCCCCGGCAAGCAGGAAATTACCACTCCCGACGGCTCATTCTCCGACAAAGACTTCTTGTCGATAGTCTGTGACCGTCGTTTAGAGAAAAAAGCCGGCCAGGATGTAACCCCTTTACTTCTCTCTTGCTAGGTTGTGCTGGCGGAGCCCCCGAGCGCATCTTGGGCGACGATGCGACGATCTCGGGGGCACAACACTCACGCTGGAGTGTGCAATGGGGCTTCGGGAACGTCTGGCGCATCCTAAACAACTATGCATCACTCCACAGAGCTGCGTCCGCCAGAGTATGCACCGAGGCCTCTGTGAAGCACCCACGCATGCCCTCGACAGCCGCCCGTTGGCCCCGGGCGACGCATCGGCCTGACAGCCCCGCCTTTGGAGCCTCCGCCTCCCTGCCCTGTGCTCGCATAGCAACGCACTCGCGCATGCCTTGGGAAGTCGTAGCAGAACAGAGCATCCGCCGCGGTACCCCGTTTCCCAGGGAACGCGCCGTAGCGCCCAAACTTCGAAAAATCCTATGTTGAGCTTGCTCTGATTCACGCACCGCTCCGCACCCCCTACCTGGCGCGCCAAAGATGTCGGCGATGCAAGGTCGACACATATGGGAATCCACGTGAAACCCTTGTGATCGTAGGGCGGGGAGAGGTGACGTCAAGAGCATAGCTAACGATCAACACCCGACAAGCATGTTTACCCAGGTTTGGGGCGCTTACGTGTAAAACCCTACGTACTGCTTGTCTGGTTGTATTAAGCATTTGGTTGTTGATTGTTAGAGTGACTGTTGATAACCTTCTTCTGAGTCAATGTCCAAAGAGTCTCCCTCTTTATGAATGAGCTAAGGGCCTCCTTTTATACACAAAGGGGTCACCTACAGTGCTTGGTGGTAGGTTCACGAGAAGTTACAATGAACCTAGGGTGATGCTTATCCATCTACCGCTGTCAGGTGCATTAAATGCACGTCTTATCCTTCTGAGCGATGTGCTGGTGAAGACACTTATCCAGGTGTTTCGACACCTCGATGCTGCCCTGGCGCATGCGGAATGCATTGGAACTTGGGGGGCGGCGGCACTATGGCAAGGGCGGTCGTCCTCCAGTGCCTAGCCCCGTCATCCCGGCAAGGGAGCTTGTCGGGGCCTTGGTCCTTGTCCCGGCAAGGGAGCTTGCCGGGGGCTTCGGTCGTCATCCCGGCAAGGGAGGCTTGCCGAGGAATTGTACTTGGTTTGATCATCACTCCCACCAAATGTGCGTGGCCTTGGTTATCTTCCCGGCAAGGCAGGCTTGCCGAGGCCTTGGTAATTTTTGGGGTTGTATCTCGTATGGGTCCTGCCATGCCCTGCTGGTAGGGACCCAGTCTTTAGTGCACCGACATGTCCGTGTACCAGCATGGTGGTACAGGGGTATCGCCCGTGCCAGCGACCCGGGAGCGGAGGACGATGATTATTCGTGATGGGGAGAAGTAAGTGCATTTAATCTTTTTGTACCTTTTGCCTTGACGTTTCTTCAAATATCTAATGCATTGACCTTTTCATACTTCAGGGGTTGGCGTCACCCCCTTGGAATCTGCAAGCCGAATACTATCCTTGGCGTGCTTTGCCGGCTAAATTTCCCGGGGTTTTTCACGTTGCCCGGTGAGCATCAGCTTCCTCAACTAGTGAGTGTCAGCTTCCTCAACTAGGATTGAGCTGGTAGCACTACAAGACTTCTTGGACCCCGTCGAAGGATATGATTGATGGTGTCTTATGCCACACGAGGGCCGAAATGGTGATCAACAGATTTTGGGTAATTTCTCCTTTTACAAAATCTAAAATCAACAATAGCTTGTTATTTTACTAATTAGTGTTGTCTCATTTGATTACAGACCTTCTATAGGTGTCAGGAGGGACACGAGGAGGCGAGGCCAAGGTTATCGATACCGAGTGAAAGCGCCTATTACACAACTTGACGGGGATATAGCCCTGGGGTAGGGTCATAGGTCTGACCAATACGTCCTACCCAAGGGCACCTCATTATTAGTTTAAGCGTTACAAGGGAAATTCCTACTGGATCGTGACAACATCTAATCCACTCGGTACGGATCCACTTAGACAAGTACATTCCATCCACTCGGATGACAGTCAACCACTCGGCCGTATGACTCACTCGGTCATGCAAATACCAACAGTCGGCAAGACATCTGTAGTGGGCTGACATTATGGCATCATTGCCCCATCTTGTAACATAAGAGGTGAGGAGGTGGCGCACTCTATATAAGCAACCCCCCTCCACATAGCTAGGGACGTCTTCTTCTTCTCCCCTTGCGGGTTCATTCCTTCCCTGGAGCTCTGGCTCTCTCTATACCATGTAAATCATGTCCATGACAGATAAAACAAAGCCTCTACGGAGCACGAGACGTAGGGTTGTTATCTCCACTATGAGAGGCCTGAACTCGCTAAAACCACCATATCACCCATGTGCATCTTGATAGATGATGCTCTTACCCCCTTTCTACTATCATACATATACCCACGACAATTGGCGCCCACCATGGGGCGTGGCGTCTATCAAGCCGTGATGCATATGGTTAGTTTTCATCGTCGTGAGCCTCATGGTCATCATGCGCGGCCGCTGCCATCGTCCGGCTCGTCGTCGTCATGCGTGGCCACCAGTGCCCTTTGCCTCATCGTCGTCACGGGCGGCCACCGGCGTCCCGTCGTCGTTACGTGTGGCTGCCGGCGTCGGCCATCTCATTGTCGTCATCATCGGCATGGGCACAACGGCCATCAACGTCGTCCGCACAGCACATCGTGTGCGACGTCGTCGTCGAGCATCCACGCACGACTATAGGCACCGCCCATCTGATCATCGTCATGCGCGGCCGCCACCGGCGCCCGCGTGGGCATCATCCTCAACCAGGTCGTTGAGCCCGCATGCACGACTTCCGACACCGTTCGCCTCGTCGTCAGCTCTAGCCTCGTGTTCTCGGCAACACGGTGGCGACCTCCGTGGTGGAAGCGCCGACGCCGCGCGACGCGGGTGCGTAGCGCTGCTTCCTCCGGCGCTGGTTGCCGGCGAGGCCTCCTGGCCGAGGCACACAGCAACGACGCCTTACAAATCAGCCTCGGCTTGCAAGCTGCAATCGATGACCGTTGAATGCTGTTACTTTGGCATCTTCCTTGATTTATTGACTGCATGCACAGAAAAAAAAGGAACTGAAGGAGAGCTACCATGCACACCGTACGCAACTCCTCCGGCAATCATTAATTGCATGCCTAACGTGGGTCTCCCAATTCCTTGAAGCATGGGTGGACCGTTTCACTAACGTATAATCGCCTCATTATGTGCCTAATTGCATGGGTGGACCATTTCATTAAGGTATAATCGCCTCATTATGTGGCTAATTGGTGAGTATTCCCAACGTCAATTACCTATTATTGTAGCGTTAACAAGCATGTTCCTTTCGTGCCAATTAATTTGTACATGCATGCATATATTACCACCCAGTGTTTAATCCGGCTAATTAGCATCAATACACGGTCGATTTTGTCCGGCACAAAGAATAGTGGCTATACTTGTTAACTTGCAGGGTCACTCGGCTAGCTGGAAACCATATTATCCGTATAACTAAGAGACTCGTCACTCGGACAACAAAACGTCCACATGCAAGTAAAACGTTTAGGTTAGTTTGGTGGTATTTCCATCCAGATGACTAATGTGCAGGCACTCTGCAGCACCGCGCGTCGCTACACAACGGGACGCGACATCATCACTCAGTCGAAAGCATCGTCATCACTCGACTGCTCTGCGCGTCGTCACTCGGTCGGACGCGCGTCGTTGCTCGGTCGGACGCGCGTCGTCATCACTCGGCCGCCCTGCACATTGTCGCTGAGTTAGACATGCGCCGTCATCACTCGGCAGCTCTGCGCATCGCCTCTCAGCCAGACGCTCCATCGTCACTCGGCCACTCCGCGCGCCATCACGCTACTGGACTTGTCGTCATCACTCGGCAGCTCCGCGCATCGCCACTCAGTCGGATGCTCCATCCTCAGTGGGCCGCTCCGCACACCGTCACTCTACTGGACGCGCCGTTATCACTCGACCGCTCTACGCGTTGGCGCTTGGTCGAACACGCGTCATCATCACTCGGCCGCCCTGCATGCTGTCACTCAGTCGGACGCGTCGTCAGTGCTCGGCCGCCCTGCGTGTCGTCACTCGGCTGGAGACTCCTTCGTCACTCGGCAGCTTCGCATGTCGTCACTCGGCTGGAGGCTCCTTCATCACCTGGTTGCTCTGCGCGTCGTCTCTCGGCCGCCCCGCGTGTCGCCACTCAGCTAGACGCGTCTTCATCGCTTGACCTCCCAACACGTCGCCACTCAACCGGACGTGTCTACTTCGCTCGACCGCCCCGCGCGTCGTCACGCAGCTAAGTCATTTTTTCACAGACTGCATTCTATTAAATAATCGTTTCTACATTACCGAGTGTCGAGGAAGTCGCACATGACGTTCACTCGGAGGCCACGCCACTGAGTGTACCTCTGCACTCGGTTGTTTATTTTTATGTGGGAACACTTCACTTCCGCTTCGTTTGGGTCCAGTACTCAAACGAGTTCAGCCGGATCCTTCAATCTTTTAGACTCTTGCTGGTTCCGAACCAGCAATCACGCGGCACACCCAGCGGGTGTCTATGGGTGCAATTTACACAAACTATTTCAGAAAAGATCATATTACTTTGATAATTTTTTATGCTGGCTTGTGCTATTTTTCATACACAGGTTACTCGACGCATCCGTGCTCCATCCTCGTCGCTGCTCAGGCTCAGTCGCCACAACGATCATTCATGCATTTTCACGTGTTCGGAAGCCTTTTCAATAACGTAGTGGACACGGCCGCCCCGCGTGCCGTCGGTGGGTCAGACGCCTCCTCGACATACATCACTTGGCCGCCCCGCGCATTGCCACTCAGCCAGGATCGTCTACCTCACTCGGATGCCATGCGCATTGCCACTCGGTGTGGCACGTCTTCATCACTCGGAGGCCCCGCGCGCCACCGCTCGGCTTAGCTATGATTCAGTATCGCCTAAGTTAAAACTACTCCGAGTGCGGACATGTTCCACACTCGGGGACTTAGCTGCGACTCCGTATTGCCTAAGTTAAAAACAAATCCGAGTGCGGACATGCTCCAAACTTGGAGACTTAGCTGTGACTCCGTATCGCCTAAGTTAAAAACAACTCCGAGTGCGGACATGCTCCACACTTGGAGACTTAGCTGCGACTCCGTATCGCCTAAGTTAAAAACAACTCCGAGTGCGGACATGCTCCACGCTCGGGGGCTTAGCTGCGACTCCGTATCGCCTAAGTTAAAAACAACTCCGAGTGCGGACATGTTCCATACTCGGGGACTTAGCTGCGACTCCGTATCGCCTAAGTTAAAAACAACTCCGAGTGCGGACATGCTCCACGCTCGGGGGCTTAGCAGCGACTCCGTATCGCCTAAGTTAAGAACAACTCCGAGTGCGGACATGCTCCACCCTCGGGGGCTTAGCTACGACTCCGTATCTCCTAAGTTAAAAACAACTCCGACTGCGGACATGCTCCACACTCGGGGACTTAGCTGCGACTCCGTATCGCTGAGTTAAAAACAACTCCGAGTGCGGACATGCTCCACCCTCGGGGACATAGCTGCGACTCTGTATCGCGTAAGTTAAAAACAACTCCGGGTGCGGACATGCTCCACACTCGGGGGCTTAGCTGTGACTCCGTATCGCCTAAGTTAAAAACAATTCCGAGTGCGGACATGCTACACACTCGGGGACTTAGCTGCGACTTCGTATCGCCTATGTTAAAAACAACTCCGAGTGCGGACATGCTCCGCACTCGGAGGCTTAGCTGCGACTCTGTATCGCCTAAGTTGAAACAACTCCGAGTGCGGACATGCTCCACCCTCGGGGGCTTAGCTACGACTCCGTATCTCCTAAGTTAAAAACAACTCCGACTGCGGACATGCTCCACACTCGGGGACTTAGCTGCGACTCCGTATCGCCTGAGTTAAAAACAACTCCGAGTGCGGACATGCTCCACCCTCGGGGACATAGCTGCGACCCCGTATCGCGTAAGTTAAAAACAACTCCGGGTGCGGACATGCTCCACACTCGGGGGCTTAGCTGTGACTCCGTATCGCCTAAGTTAAAAACAATTCCGAGTGTGGACATGCTACACACTCGGGGACATAGCTGCGACTTCGTATCGCCTATGTTAAAAACAACTCCGAGTGCGGACATGCTCCGCACTCGGAGGCTTAGCTGCGACTCTGTATCGCCTAAGTTAAAACAACTCCGAGTACGGACACGATCCACACCCGGGGGCTTAGCTGCGGCTCCATCTCGCCTAAGTTAAAAACTACTCCGAGTACAGACACGCTCCACACTCGGGAACTTAGCTGCGACCCCGTATCCCCTAAGTTAAAAACAACTCTTAGAGACTTGACTTTGATCTAGAAATCATATAATGCAGATACAACAAACATTCAACATGACGAGCATTGGATGACTTAAACCCTCTACCGGACTCATCTAGTCTGACAGAGGCTCAGGACTACACCCAGTGGGTGCACTTAGCGTGCCCCCACTAGAAGAGAAAAATAAAAAAGAAACATTCTGCTTGGTCAGGTCCGCCAATAACATCCAAGTTCAACAGATTCAACAGATTCCAACCGACTACCAGCAGTCAGTCAGATTCAATACTTAAGTTCACTCGGACGTACTACTCAGCGGAATCGATCAGGGCGAATGATGAAGACTTCAATCAACGCAAATTTTGCAAGGCCCTGAAGCACTTTCAAGTTCGGTCTGCTGCTACAAGATTTACATCAACACCTTCACCACTCGGACCCTGATCCATTCGGGGGCTAATGACGGGGATATAGCCCTAGGGCAGGGTCATAGGTCTGACCAATACGTCCTACCGAAGGGCACCTCATTATTAGTTTAAGGGTTACAAGGGAAATTCCTACTGGATCGTGACAACATCTAGTCCACTCGGTACGGATCCACTCAGACAAGTACATTCCATCCACTCGGATGACAGTCAACCACTTGGCCGTATGACTCACTCGGTCATGCAAATACCAACAGTCGGCAAGACATCTGTAGTGGGCTGACATTATGGCATCAATGCCCCATCTTGTAACATAAGAGGTGAGGAGGTGGCACACTCTATATAAGCCACCCCCCTCCACATAGCTAGGGACGTCTTCTTCTTCTCCCCTTGCGGGCTCATTCCTTCCCTGGAGCTCTGGCTCTCTCTATACCATGTAACTCATGTCCACGACAGATAAAACAAAGCCTCTCCGGAGCACGAGACGTAGGGTTGTTATCTCCACTGTGAGAGGCCTGAACTCGCTAAAACCACCGTGTCACCCATGTGCATCTTGATAGATCATGCTCCGTTATCTTACCCCCTTTCTACTGTCAGACTTATACCCACGACACAACTTATGCGACGAGGCTCGGCTGTAGGTTGTTCGAGACTACTATGCACCGTGTCGTATGAAGAAGGAAAAGTCATCGTGCCATGAAAAGTTTCTAAAGAAGGAGGAGTACATCAAGGTAATTACCGATTCTTAAGGCCTTGTACTTATTTTCCTTGATTTGGTTCGTAGGAGTAGCGCTGAAATTTCTCTTTACTAACTTATAGGTGCCCGCGAGATGTTGTGCAGATAAGATGGATTGTTGGGAGGCATTGGTGGATGACTAGTGCACAAGCCAATTGCAAGCCATCCACGACAATGCGAAGGACCGGTGTGCAAACATGGTTGGTGTGCCACACCATCAAGGCAACGCCAACTTATTTCAGTTCGGGTGGAACTCGGTATGTTCTTTGCTTCATGATTCATGTAATTCATTCTTCATGCTAGCTTGAGACCTTAACTAATACTTTGTTCCTCTCTTTTAGGAGCATCACCATAACACGAAGGTGTCAGAGGTCTATTACCGCTATGCCATGGCCCATACTGCCTCGTACAAGAAGGTCAAGGCATTCACTAAGTCTGACCTCGAGCATCCACAAAAGTTCACCAACATGTCCTCCCACCACAAGCTCATGAGGTACAACAAGGAGGGGAAGGCGAGGCTAGGGGACGACTTTAACCCAAGCTAGCAACGTTTTGATCCAGAGATGGTTATGATATCTGTTGGCGGGAGGCCCCATTGCTCGATAGCCATTGGAGATGGATTGATATGTTGTCCTTTCACTCTCCTGGAGATCATGGCGTGTCAAACGAGCTCATATCCTGAGACCACGGCCAGTTGATCTCGCCATCGAGGTTATCTATACAAACTTAGATGACTTTCCTGCATTACATTTTGTGTGTGGCCATCGATGAGTACAATTCTAACGAGGAGTAGTGTTGCAAGATGGTCTTCAGAGATAGTGAGAGAGAGAGAGCGATAACCGAGGTGGGTCTACAGGTGTGGGACTGGGTGGCAGTGGAGACGGCTTGGGCCGCGGAGGAGAAGGCGACTCGGTTGTTGGAGGACGAGAGCGCACGGAATGAGGCTGTTCACCGGGCTATGTACGATCTCCTTGTGGTAAGTTCCTTCTTCATATTAGCCAAATAATGCATTTAATGTGTGTTTCGTTACTAACTAATATGACTGTCTCATCAAAACCTAATGTCAGTCTATGTGCGAGAAGACCGGTCAGACCCCCCATTGATGCTAGTCATTTCTGCGGTTGGAAATGTGAGTTTCATTTGAATGGTCACTAGTTACTAGTCTTAACATTTGAGTATGATCATGCTAACGAGACATTGCAAATTATCTTTGGTGCAGAATAACTCCCGAGCAGCATTGCACAACACTTCTCCAGGTGAAACAGGCCCGAGCAACCCCGGTGCTTCACATAAGTGATGTCGATGACGGTAAGTTTTCTATAGTGTTCTGCTTAACAAACACATCATTAGCTTCGCACATGCTAGTTAGCCATGTTTTACCACATACTTAGCTCATAAATTTCATATACTTAGCTTGTTTTCCTCTAAAATGACATAATTAGCTTAGTGAGGCCAAAAGTGGCATAATAACCTTGGTTAGCTCATAAATGTCATATATTTAGTTTATTTTCCTCCAAAATGACATAATAAGCTCAAAAATGGCATAAAAAGAAAATGAAAGAATAGAAGCGGAAAGAGAAGAAAAAGAAAGAATAAAGAAGCATAATGAGCTTCTTCTTTCTGTCTTCTAATTATTTTCCTTGTCTTTATTCTTTTTCTTATTCTTATTCTTCTTCTTCTTCTTCTAGTCTTCTTCTTCTTTTTCTTCTTCCTCTAGTCTTCTTCTTCTTCTTCTTCTTCTTCTTCTTCTTCTAGTATTCTTCTTCTTCTTCTTCTTCTTCTTCTTCTACTTGTGCTTCATCTTTTTCATCCAAGATGACATAATTAGCTTAGTTAGATAGGAAACGACATAATAGTCTTGTTGAGCCTATAAATTTCATATACTTAGCTTGTTTTCCTCTAAAAGGGCATAATTAGCTTAGTTAGGTCAAAAATGGCATAATAACCTTGGTTAGCTCATAAATGTCATATACTTAGCTTATTTTCCCCCAAAATGACCTAATCAGCTAAAAATGGAATAAAATAAAAAAGAAAGAATATAAGAGGAAATAGAAGAAAAAAGAAAAAAAATAAAAGAAGAAGAATGAGCTTCTTCTTTCACTAGTAGGAGAAAGGCTACCAGTAGCGCTGATTTTACCCTTACTAGTAGCGCTGGAGCGAGCGCTGCTGTAATCGTGCTACAACTAATCAAAAACAAAATTAACCTAAATAATTTTGAAAACGCAATTAACCTAAAAAATATAATTCCCTCTCCTTCCTCCTCTTCTTCCTCTCCTTCCTCTTCTACTTCTCCTCTTTTTCTTCTACTTCTCCTCTTCTTCTATTTTTCCTCTACTTCTCCTCTTCATTCCCATTTCTGGCAATTCCACTGCACTCCATATGTCCTAGTTTCTAGCATTAGTCATGCCAATATTCACGAAAAAATTCGGCATGACATTTGCTAAAAAGTAGACATATGGAGCGCCTGAAATTTGCCGGAACATAAATGAATCAACATACCGGCAGAACATAGGCCGCTCGGATATAGCAAGAATTTGGAACTGAATTAAGTTCATATCTCTGCATTGTGTGTTTATACACTTCTGAATGCATCAAGAGCATCCAAAATCTGGAGAAAATAATGATCGGAAAATTCCAAAATCTGAATGCACCAAGAGAATCCAAAATCTAGAGCAAACAATGATTGAAAATTCTTCTTCTCCTCCTAGCACACTAGCTTAAGACAAACAATACATGATGAATTAACACGAACTTATCAAGAAAAAAAAATAGATTTAACCTAGCACACTAGCTAACCTATTTCTTCTTCTCCTCCTCTAATTTATTCTTTTTCTCATCTATTTCTTCTTGTCCTCCTTTTCTTCTTCCTTTTCTTCTCTTCTTCTTTTTCTTCTACTTCTTTTTCTCCTCTTCTTCTTCTCTACTTTTTCTTCTACTCCTCTTCTTCTTCTTTTCTTCTTCTCTTCTTCTTCTTCTTTTATTTTCTTCTCCTCTTCTTCTTCTCCTATATTTCTTCTTATCCTCCTCTTCTTCTTCTTTTTCTTCTCTTCTTCTTCTTCTTCTTCCGTTCTTGTCATATTTTACTTCTCCCCTTCTTCTATTTTTCCTATTCTTCACATCTTCTCCTCTTTTTGTTCATCTTTCTTCTTCTTTCTAAATATTACTAACCCTAATAACCTAGCACTATCTTATTTTCTTCTTCATTTTAACCTTAATAACCTAGCACTAACTTACTAACCATAATAACCTAGCACTAACTTACTAACCCTAATAACCTAACACTAACTTATTTTCTTCTTCTTCTTTCTTCTTATTTTCTTCATCTTACTAACCCACTCGAAATAGAGGAGGGACACAGGTCGGCAGAGCGGGCGGCTTACCGGGGTGGGGAGGGCTCCGACGGGTGTGGAGTGATCCGACGGGGCGGTGGGGGAGGCCTCCGACGGCGTTGTTGGCAGGGGAGGGCTCCTGCTGTGCCGGCGGGGGAGGGCTCCGGCGGTGGCGGCGGGGATAGTGGGAGTCGAGCGCGCGTGGGAGTTAGGGGAGAGGGAAGGAGTGGAGGGAGAGGGAAGGGGTGGAGGGAGAGGGGGAGTTAGGGAGTTTGCGAACGGTTTAAAATAAAGTTAGTAGTAGCGATGGTTTCGTTCCCGCGCTACTGCTAACTTATCAGTAGCGCCGGTGCTAAACCAGCGCTACTGCTAAATGACCTAGGTTATTTAGTAGTAGCGCTGATTTGGTTCCAGCGCTACTGCTAACTTATAAGTAGCGTAGTTTCGAAACCAGCGCTGCTGCTAACGTTATTTTCTTTATTGCTTTTATTTACTAATTTATTTTAGTTATTTTATTTTTATTACCTTTCTTTCATTTTTGTTTTTTCCTTTAATTTTCTTTTTCTTTTTATTTTGTATTGCTTTGTGTCTTTTTTTTTATTTTTTTTCGTCCTTCGGCCGTTAGGTAGGGTTCGTGTGGGGGTGACAGGTAGAAGAAAGAGAAAAGAAGGGCAAGAATGGTGGAGAAGTAACAATGGAGGACGATAGGATGGAAAAGGGGGGGAGGGGGAGAGGGGGTGTATGTGGTTGTAAATGCAGTTGCCCCCGTTTAGCAGTAGCGCTGGTTTCGCCGACGTGCTTCTACTATTGCACTTAGTAGTAGCATGCTTTAGATGACAGCGCTACTACTAAAGATACTGTCGGTGGATTCGTTGGGCCCCATTTATTAGTAGCGCTGCTACCAAGGAAGCGCTACTACTACGTTCCATAGCAGTAGCGCTTCTTACAGTCCACCGCTACTAATACAAATAGGTAGGATCCTATCAGTAGCGTGTTCCCTTTCTAGCGGTACTGCTAAGTAGCAGCAGCGCGTGCTATTTTCAAGCGCTACTAATAGGACCTTACCTATAAGGTTTTTCCTACTAGTGATTCTTTCTTCTTACTATTTTCCTTCTCTTTCTTCTTCTTTTTCTTCTTCTTTTTCTTCTTCTAGTCTTAGTCTTCTTCTTCTTCTAGTCTTGGTCTTATTCTTCTTCTTCTTATTATTTTTCTTGTCTTCTTCTTCTTCTTCTTCTTCTAGTCATCTTCTTCTTGTACTTCTACTACTTCTTCATCTTCTTCATCACATCACCATCATCATCATCATCTTCTTCTTCTTCTTCTTCTTAGTTAATTGACCTCCAAAATGACATAATTAGCTTATTTACACCACTTATGACATATTTACCTTAGTTAGTTCAGAAATGGCATAATAACCTTGGTTAGCTAATAAATGTTAGATACTTAACTTATTTTCCCGTAAAATAACATAATTAGCTTACTTAGGTCATCAATGTCATAATATCCTTGGTTAGCTCATAAATGTCATATACTTAGCTTATTTTCCTCCAAAATGACATAATTAGCTTAGTTAGGTTAGAAATGGCATAATAATCCTGGTGAAACCTTAAATCTCATATATTGATCTTCTTTTCCTCCGAAATAACTTCATTAGCTTAGTTTAGTGAAAATGCCTTAATAACCTTGGTCACCTCATACATGTCATATACTTTGCTTATTTTCCTCCAAAATGGCATAATAAGCTAAAAATGGCATAAAACAAAAAGTAGGAACATAAGAGGAAAGAGAAGAAAACGAAAGAATAAAAGAAGAAGAGTGAGCTTCTTCTTTCTTTCATCTTACTATTTTCCTTCTCTTTCTTCTTCTTCCTTTTTCTTCTTCTTCTAGTCTTCTTCTTCTTCTTCTAGTCTTCTTCTAGTCTTCTTCTTCTTCTTCTTCTTCTTCTTCTTCTAGTATTATTTTTCTTCTTCTTCTTGTTCATTGTCTTCTTCTTCAAGTCTTCTTATTCTTCATCATCATCTTCTTCTACATATTCTTCATCACATCATTTGCTTCATCATCTTCTTCTTCTTCTTCTTATTCTTCTTCTTGTTCTTCTACCTCTTCTTCTTCTTCTTCTTCTTCTTATTATTATTATTATTATGATTATTCGTCTACTAATTCTTTTTCATCTTCTTCATCACATCATCATCATCATCATCTTCTTGTTCTTCATCTTCTTCTTTTCTTCTTCTTCTAGTCTTCTTCTTCTTCTTCTTCTTCTTCGTCATCTTGTTCTTCTTCTAGTCTTCTTCTTCTTGTTGTTGTTCTTCTAATTCTTCTTCATCTTGTTCATCACATCATCATCATCTTCTTCTTCTTCTTCTTCTTCTTCTTCTTAGCTAATTATTCTCCAAAATGACATATTTAGGTTATTTAGTTCATTTCTCACATAATTAGCTTAGTTAGGTTAGAAATGACATAATAACCTTGGTTAGCTCATAAATTATATACTTAGCTTGTTTTCCCCTAAAATGACATAGTTAGCTTAGTTAGGTCAAAAATGGCATAATAACCTAGGTTTGATCATAAAAGTTATATAGTTAACTTGATTTCCTATAAAATGACATAATTAGCTTAGTTAGGTCAAAACATGGCATAATAACCTTAGTTAGCTAATAAATGTGTATACACTTACCTTATTTTCCTCCAAAATAACATAATTAGCTTAGTTAGGTTAAAAATGGCATCATACCTTGGTTAGCTCATAAATGTCATATACTTAGCCTATTTTCCTCCAAAATGACATAATAAGCTAAAAAATGTCATATACTGTTCTTCTTCTTCTTCTTCTTCTAGTTTTCTTCTTCTTCTAGTTTTCTTCTTCTTCTTCTAGTTTTCTTCTTCTTCTTCTTCTAACTTTCTTATTCCCATTTTGTAGATTTGATTTACCACATGGAAGCTGGTATTGCTGGAGTGCTTTAGTTTTTTTTTTTGATTTGTGTTGATGAACAATGTCGAACTATACGGATGTATATCTATATGAAGAGTGTTAAACTTTGTATGTATTGCTTATTTTAAAATGTATTGGTTCTTTTAATCTTGCCGAGCTCACTATATATCATATATGTGTTGTGAACTATATATATTATATATGTGCTGTGAAATGCAGGGAAATAATAGAAAACAAATAAACCTGGGCAATATACGCTCTTTGCTATCTGCCATCCGACGGCAAAGGCATTTGCCGTCTGCAAGCCGATGGCAAAGCTGACTCGTGCCAGCAACCTGTGCAACCTCGCAGTACCAGGACTAACCAATTTGGTCATTTTGCTGTCCACTGGGAGACGTCAAAAGGCGTGGTCTGGTAGACGGCTAAGGGGCTGGCATTGGAAGGCCCGCTCGGAGACGGCAAAGGGATACACATGGTAGTTGACGGCAAGGGGTTGGCGTTGGCTAGACCGCACGCACACGACAAAGACGAGGCAAGGCAGATGGCAATGGTACGCACGTGGAAGCTGACGGCAAAGCCTACTGTTAGCCACCTAACAAGGCCCTCTAGCCCCAGTGCCATATGCAGATCTAGAAAGACCACGTAAAAGATATTTTCTGTCCACGGCCTCCCCGCAGATTGGAAAGAATGTCTTTACTGTGACTTTCATTGCCAAAAGTTGGGCCTTCCTATAGCACACGGACAATGTATTGGCCGTTAGTTACCTGGTCCTTTGTCGTCTACTATGACAGACATCAAAGAAGCTGATTCATGTAGTGAGTAAGATGAGAATCCACACAAGTTGGTTGAATACTAATCATGATCAAGAAGTTATCCACAACACCTACTTACCTTTCAAACATAACCCCACTATGTTCTCCTTTCTACCACGTGGTGTTAAACAATTTCCATGTTGACACAAAGCTACGGGCATGGGTTTTCGAAACATTTAACCCTGCGGGGGTGTTCCAACTCATGCATCACATGCTCCTCGTGAAAACCTGAACCTCGAGATAGCCCAAGATATCCTCAAAATCCCAGTGCACAAGGCATTCGAAAGCTGGGAAACAAATCAAGCAAGAGCACCTGATGTGTCGACGAACCTGATAGGATACGCGTATCTCGTTCTCATGACACAATCATCTATGCATAGTGGATGATAGACAAAAACTCGAGTTGCCCCGAGACGTGACCGTCGACTACTAGGTAGGTGGACCGACCCTCATGAGGAGCATTGGCCCGGCGGGGTTTGATTAGTTATCCATGGGGTAGCTATGCCCTATGCACTTTTATTAAGTTGTTAAGAAAATATAGTACCAATGTTCGGCCTTTCTCGAAGAGTTTTTTCCGAAAATGAATTATCAAGGGATCCCAATTATAACCCCAAGCATGCCAGGAGTGCTCAATATGGAACATAACACCGGTAAACGGAAACTAGGGCGGCAAAGGTGAACAAAACACCGAGCAAAAGGCCAATCCTTCCGCCTTTTGCAAAGTATATATGTGCATTAAATTTAATGGCAATAATACGGTGATATCCCAAAATATGCATTTCAACACATGGATTAACCTGCACGTGCAACTAACAACTCTGTAAGAAGGGCTAAACCAGCGGTAACTTAGCCAAACAATGTTTTCCTAGGAGGTGGAGTGGTTAGAAGCTTATCATGGCTTCTTTGGAGGCATGACATTCAAGTGGTAGGAAATGGGACATAATGATAGAAACGAGACAACTAGGAATCGCAAAATTAGAAACGATATCGAGGGTGGTGATCATCTTGCCTTGAGCTTCTTCAGTGGGATAGTACTCTTGCTCCTTAGAAATATTCTCGACAGGATCATTGTACTCGTTCTCGTCATCCGACGCTACCCAAAAGAGATAACAACATCCAATCAACTCGCGGCCAAGACACATGCTCAAACAATTATGATGCATGATCATTGTGTGAATGAAACATCGTAATCCTAATCCAATCAACTTTCTCATGAGATTATTTAGTTATTATGTTCCTGGATAGAACCTTAATATTAATTATTTGTATATACATGAACATGGTAAAAACTAATGCTTCATATGAAAACGATGCAAATGCATATGAAGAATGTTGCAATTGGAGTTACGGATCTCTCAGGGCACTCACGACAAGGTATAGAAGGAAATGATGGAAAAACAGAATTTGAGAGAGGCTATGGGCAATTTCTTGGTATCCCAAGTATTCCACTTGATTGGAAATAAAATTTTAGGTGAAATTAACCTAAATACCATGCAAAACAAATGGGTATAACTCCCATAAAGTGCAAAACAATTATGCAAGCAATCTATCCAAAACAACATGTCATATTGCACACCTCAAAACCACCAGCTACAGTAAGCTAACATGCACAACAAAGACATGGGGATGTAGGCTACATGATGCACAACAATTCATTTCACATCAGAACATTGAATAGAAGCATGGATCAATAGAATGTGAGCTCACAAGATGACTACTGGAACAACAGAGACTTATTGAAAATACCAGTTTTTCACACAGTGTGTTAACATGAAGGCATATTGACAGCAATATAACTCTATGCTACAAGGACTATCATTTCATGAAATTCTACAACATGATAGTGGACGAGATGCACTACAAATAACTCCACACGGGAATACTCAAAGTATGCACAAAAACATGGCTAGCATCCACCCAACATGACTATCTGAAGTTAATAGTTTCTCACACTTAGTGAATATAAAAGGGTGCAAGGAACAACAGTTTTAACAGATTGACATGTTTGACAACAGAATTAACTAGGATACAAAACATATACTTTAAAACTAATAGCACAACATTACAGAGGATAACATGCTTTACCAAATACCCCATGGAACCAACCCCAAAGGAGTTGTAGATCAATGGCAAATCACATGGAAACATAGGAACACAATATAGCAGATTGAGACTTGGAAATATTTTGACCCCTCAAACAGCAATATTTTCATAGCATGTTGATAGCAAGAAACTAACACCTTAACATGGTTTCCATGGCAAGCAAAATTACCACGGGCTAGTATACATGTAAAAGGGAATTTCTCATATTAACAAATATTTAACAGGATGCAAGGATTAAATCACAAAATATAACTAAAGGGCATCTAAGCAAAAATAACATGCATACAAACTTGCTCAAATGAAAAAATGGATGCCACATATGGATTACTTGAATTTTTCTACCCCAAAAATATGTATTATATGCATGTGATACAATATAAGAACATAACGCAATTAATTATGCAATATTTAACTTGTTTATGAAAATAACAGAAATACCAAAATAGGTTTTGAATAAACTAAGTAACACAGTCAAAAAAATAGGGGGCCATGTGGAGTGGCACAAGAATGTGTCTCGGAGAAACAAAAGAAAATAAAAATATGGCCTTCGACCGAAGTTGCCGCGGCTAGGACTCGAACGCCGAGTAAGCTCAAAGTTGTCGCGGCTGGGACTCGAACCCCGAGTAAGGTCGAAGGTGCCGCGGCTGGGACTCGAACCTCGAGTAAGGGGTACTAACTGAGGGGGCATGCACTTGCTACAAAGGGAGTTCTATATTTTATAAATAGGTGGTGTCACGGCCAGGCAAAAACTAACGCGAGCGCAAGCAATCTCGCCTAGGACGGTGACAACCGAGACGGCGACCGTTGGTGTCGTGTACCCTGGCGGGCGGGTGCAAACTCAAGCGGGTTGTGCAAGTGGAGAGAGGATGAGGGGCTACGACATGTTGGTGGTGGCAACAGCACGACCATGGCTGGCTCGGTGCTGCTGCGACTAGATGCAGGCGGGCGCAAGCGAGCTGTGGAGCAAGGGACAGGGTGCAAAGACCGTGCGGAGAGCTCGATCGTTCTCGTGGGGAGCACATGGGCAGATGGAGGGGAAGTCTCACGCTTTATCATGGAAAAGCATCATGGGAACGAGATGAATATGAAAAAACAAAACGGCAGGTAGATGGCGTGGCTCACCTAGGCCCCGTAGGACAAGACAAGGTCATCGGGGAGACACTTTCGTGGTTAGGGAAGGACGTTGCTGCTCCAGTGGAGCACCTGGACCGCGATACAGACACTGATTGAGCCAATGCATCGTAGGATCTCTCGGCCAGCTAGCGCCGGTAATTGGTGGTGGACGGAGCCAGGGTGCCATGCGACATGACAAAGAAGCGCGGGAAGCCACTCAGAGGCAAGGACGACGACGACCACGGGCAACGTGGCTCCAGCTACTGTGTGAACCTCTCTCAATTCTCTTAGAAACTTACCAGCGAAGAGAGGGGTGGCGGCCCGGGGAGGGAAGGAGGGGGAACCTTAGAGGGGTTGCGGCTTATTAAGGCGGCGGAGGGACGACGACCTCGACGTCTATGAAGCTCATGGCGTGACGCGCTTGCTCTGTCCCTCTACGTGTAGGAGAAAATCGCCGCCGGACAGCAGTGGCCAGTTGGGACAGAAGAAGAGGAGGCCCGGGTGGGTTTTGGTTGGCTGGGAAGGCCCTCTCTCTCAGTGGTTTTCTGTTTAAATAAAACAAGAGAAAAATAAAAATATCGAGGGAGTTTGGTAAAGAACTAGAGTGAAAGAAAACAGTTTTGGGGAGCTGAATTATTTGTAGTTTAGGCAAATTGGTCTGTGAATTTAAGAGAGAGAGAGAAAAAATGCCCTCCTTCTAAGCACTTGTATTTGTTGCTAATTATAAAAGGAGGGAGGGTAGCACATGGCTAATATTGATTTTAAAATCACATACAGAATAGTAGAAAACTTAACAACATTTTTAGGAAGGACTTGCGTGAAGCAAAACGCCAACCTTTCATAAAATTTGAATTAGAGAGAGATGAAGGTAATGTTCAATGAATTTGAAGTGGGCTTTCACACATGAACATGCGACTTGGGTTGCAAGTACATCAACACAACAACTAACTTCACTCAAACAACAAGCCACACAAGATTAGATGATGCCATGATGCAATGATGATGAATAACATGATGACATTAGGCACATTGCAAATTCAAATTCAAATAAACAACGGGAAGGCATACATACATCCCTACAAGGAATGGATACAACAAAGGATAGTTGCACTTGGGCTATTACAACTCTCCCCCACTATAAGAGATTTCGGGATATTCGGAATGGAGAAGGTCCTCGCGTTCACTTTGAGGAACTTGATAGACTTGTTCCGAGTTTTGCACCCAGTCTCTGCAAGGATAGCAACTAGATGCTCATGATAATGCAGGTCTGCTTGGAGATCAGTGTCCTGGAAATCAATGATGTGCTTAGGAGACTTTAAACGAGAGACATGAAAAACATCATGCACATTGGAGAAATTTGAAGGGAGTTCAAGTTGGTAGGAAAGGTCGCCTATTTTGCAAACAATTTTGAAAAGACCCACAAGGTGTGGTCCAAGCTTCCCTTTGGTGCCAAATCATTGAGTGCCCTTCATGTGAGATACCCCTAGATATAAAAAGTAATTTATTTGAAAGGCCATGTCATGGTGCCTACTGTCATAACAGCTCTTATAACGAGATTGAGCAACTTTGAGGTTTTATGAATGCCAAGACACATATCTTCAATTTAAGTGATCATGTCATTTCCAAGGATTTGACGCTCAACGGTTACAGAACAGTTGAGCGCGGTACGACATTTCCTGCCATAGAGAATCTCGAATGGAGCCTTGCCCGAAAATGCTTGGAAACTACTATTATAGGAGAACTCGGAAAATGGGAGGCAATCTTCCCATTTCATGCCAAAAGAGATAACACATGCTGTGAGCATGTATTCAAATATTTGATTGACTCTTTCAACTTGACCACTTATGAGAGAGTGGAGAGCTATACTCAAACAGACCTTGGTGCCCTTTGTAGATCGGAAGGAAACCCAGAACATGGAAGTGAAAATGATTCCACAGTCTGAGGATATAAGATGAGGAATATCGTGCAAAGAAACTATCATTGATGTGTACAGCTCTGCGAACTGAGGTGTCGTTATGGATTCTTTGACCGGATAGAAGTGGACGACCTTGGTGAGCTTGTCAATGACCACAAAGATGGCATCATTACCTCTCTTGGTCTTAGGAAACCCGGTGACAAAATCCATCTCAATGTGATCGAATTACCACTCGAGTATAGGCAAAGGCTAAAGAAGACCTGTTGGACGTTAATATTCCGCCTTCAGTCTGTGACATACATCACACTCGTTCGCAAAATAAGCAATATCACATTTCATACGAGTACACCAGAAGGTTTGTTTGAGATCTTGATACATCTTAGAACTGCCTTGATGAATCAAGAGGAGATAATCGTGGGCTTCGTCCATGATAACTTTTCAGAGCTCTCCCTTTGGAACCAGAAGATGGTCCTCGAAAAACAAAGTGGCTTTGTCACCAAAGCGGAAGAACTTATACTTTGGAATGCTTTTGGCCAAGCCTCTCTTCATCTTTTTCACCATAACATCAAGAAGTTATGCTTGGCGGACTTGATCTTCCATGGTTGGAGAAATTAGAAGGTTGGCAAGAAATCCTTGAGGAACTAATTGAAGGTTGAGTTTTGTGAATGACTCACAAAGATCAGGCTGGAATGGCTTGAGAATGATATGATTATAGTAATCCTTTATGCTCAGAGCATGTGCAATCCCTTTTTGTTTTCCTAGAGTATTGTCAATTCTTGGATTGTAATCTTGTCTCATCACCACCAAACGTGTTTGACGAAGATTGAGATATGGTTGAGTGAAGATATATTTCAAACTCCTATGGTCGTTGTAGACTTCAACTTGCCTTCCCAACAAGAGATGTCTCCAAGTAACCAATGCATGGAGAATTGCTACCAACTCATGATCGTGGGTGGGGTATTCCTTCTAACTGGGCTTCAACAGACGAGAGGTCTATGCTACCAATTTCTTGTCTTAAATGAGAACACCACCAAGTTCTAGCAAAGATGCATCACAGAAAACTTGGAATGGTTTGGAATCATCACGAGGAATTAGAATCGGACCTGAAGTGAGATTCTCCTTGAGTGTATTGACATCTAAGTCACACTTAGGAGTCCCCACATATTTAGCGCTTTTCTGGAGGATATTGGACAAAGGCTTAATAATCTTGGCTAAGTTCTCCACAAATCTTCTGCACTGGCTTGGAAGATCGAGGAAGCTTCAGAGATGTTTGACATTCTGAGGAGGCTCCCACTTTATAATGCCTTCAGCCTTTTCAGCATCCACCTTGATGCCCTCGACGGAGATGATATGTCCAAGTTACACCACTTCATTGAGCCAAAATTCACACTTGGATAATTTTGCGTATAATCAATGCTCTCTTAAATTTTCAAGAACATGTCAAATATGTCCTGAATGTTCTTCCTCAGTCTCAGAAAAGACTAGAATGTCATCAAGATATACCAAGACGAACACATTCTTGAAGGGAGAGAAGATGAAGTTCATCATTCGAGAAATGTTGTAGGAGCATTTGCAAGACTAAAGAACATCACTGTGTACTCATAAGAGCCAAAGCTTGTCCTGAATGGAGTCGTGGGAATATATTCTTAACAAATACTAATTTTATGATAGCCCAGTCGAAGATCGAGCTTAGAGAAAACCTTGTCCCCTTTCAATTGCACAAACAATTCGTTGATTTTGTTAAGTGGATACTTGTACGTGCTTGTGTTTTATTCAATGGAGGGTATTGAATGCAAAGTAGTTATGTGCCATCCTTCTTGTTGACAAAAATAATAGCACAACCCCAAGGTGAAGAACTTGGTCTGATCAAACTCAGATGTTCTTGTTCATCTAACTGCTTCTTCAACTCCTTCAGCTCTTCAAGGCCAAGTTTATATGGGCGCTTGCAAACCGTTCAGTTCTAGGTTCGTGTTCAATCACAAACTCCACTGGTTGATGAGAAGTCATTCCTGGCAATTCCTATGGAAAGGCATCTGCATACTCACAAACAACGGGGAGTTCAGGTATGGTTGATATTTTCACCCTTATCATTGAGAGATAAGAAGTGGAGTGTCATCGCTAGCAGTGAAAATGATCACGTCTTCAGAAGGATGAGTCAACTTGACTTGTTTGGTTGTAAAATTGACATAAGGCTTTTTCATCCCAAGAAAATCCATGCCAAGAGCTAGATCAATATCTGAATTGCAGAGATCAATTAGAGAGGCTACAAATGAATTGCTCCCCATTTTGACACAAGCATCCGGAACCACCATACTCGAATTCATGATCATAACGGGAGATACAAACGAAAGAGGTTTTTGAAAGTCTTGAGTTAAGAAACCGTGCTTACACGAAAAAGTCTTAATATAAATGAATGTGATGCACCACTATGAAACAAAACTTCCATAGGAATAAATTTAACCAAGAGATTACTGATATTCTCCATGAGTTGCGTTCACATTTTTCACCCATGCATACTTGGGATTATGCTTGATCACTCCATTTCCTGAGGGCCTGACTAGAGGAGGAGGCGGAAGACGCCACTGCTTGGAGCACTTGTTAGAGTAGTGACCCTTTTACCACACTTTTGACAAGTAACCTTTGAGAGCGGATAGAAGTGAGCTAGAGGAGGACCTCCTGACTTGAGCACATGAGGCCTCTGCTGGAATCCTCGGTTGGATGGCTGGGAAGATCAACGACCACCGTTCTACTTGTGTTGTTGAGCATGACAAGGCAAAGGTGGGGAAGGAACCCAATACATATTCTACTTAGGAACAATATCAGAGGAGGGAGACGAAGGTTGAGAGTCTCTCAACCGCTTCCTGGAAATCTCAACCTTGAGTTGAGCTGGTTCAGACTTTAGAGCCATCTTGTAGAACTCATCAAACCTAGTAGGCTCCACAAGAATGAGAGCAAGTTGCAAAGCTTCCCTAAGGCCATATTTGAACTGTTAAATCTTGCTCTTCTCATCAGGAACATCTTGCTTAGCTTAGCGGGCTAGGTTTTGGTACTCGATGTTATACTGATAGGCATACTAGTTTCTTTGCTTCAGGTTTCCAAACTTCTCACGCATACCCTCGACAAAACTCGTCGAGATATGATGAGCTCTGACGTCACGACAGAAGTCATCCCAGCTGACTACACAACCATCTGTGGAATCCTTGTATTCCTACCACCACACTACTACTTGGCCCTTTAGCTAGAAGGTTGCATACCTAACATAGTACTCAGGCCTAATATTGTTGCACTCAAAATTCTTGTTCATGTCACGAAGTCAATCGTTCACATCAATAGGCTGATTACAACAGTTGAAGGACTTCTGTTGATTGGCAAGAAATTCATAGAGAGTTGCAAACTCGGGCTGATTGTTCAAATTTACTTGATGGCCTTGATATCCTTGATTTTGAAACACTTGCAATAGGTTGAGCAGCATCTGGGTATTAGCATTGGTTGTGGCATCACCGCTTGCCATGCCTTCGAGGTAGAGGTGGTGGGGGTGGTGTAGGGTTAGCATCATCCCCGTCATGACTCAGATTTCCATGAGTTGTTGGAGCCATCCTAGAGATGGACATGAATATTATACTATAGATGAAAATATGAAGGTGATAAGCTGAGTCAAAGGCTCAAAATAATGCAACATTTGGTCTTAACAATTTGCATAAGAACTAGAATTAGTAAGAATGCTATCAAAGATTGGCGACAACACCATGAGATTCAAAATCCACTTGCAATTTGACACATCTTGAGCTAAGAAGTGATCGAAACCAATCTATATGTGTTAGAAGAATTTTTCAAGGTGACTACTTGAATTCCCACCCGAGAACTTCCAAAATCATCCTGTTATGCAATCGGGTCCAGGCATATGATGCTTGTGTTGTGCGTTGGGTTTTCCGTGAACAGGAACGGGTTAGCATACCACAATGAGGGTAAGTAATTCCATCGATTAAGAAACCAAGGTTTATCGAACCAATAGGAATATCAATCCTCAACCGTCTTCAGCGGATGCACCCAAAAGAGCAAGCAACTTGCACCCAACTAAAATTAAAGAGAAAAAGAAGGAAAAAAGGAAAATATAAATTTTCTCAATATACAAGTGAATAGACCCAGGGGTCGTAGTGTTCTCTAGTGGCATCTCTCATCAAAGAAACATATGGTGGCTAAACAAATTATTGTTGGGCAATTGATAGAACATCGGATAGTTATGCAATTACGTATATATGCATCACGTCCATAAGCAAATAGGCTGACTCCTGCGGCACCTACTTCTATTACTTCACTTCAAGTGCCTTCTATGCTTGCCACTCTCCGTATTAAGTTCATAACAAATAAAGTAATGCTTGGAGAACGATGACATAATGTAGACAAAGTAAACTCAATAATTAAACCGCATCATTTTATCATTAGTGATACAACACAAAGAAATTTGTCAGGTTGATCCCACTACAACGCACATCAATGATTGAAGAAAGATCAAACTACTTGGCTAAAGCAATTCAATAGATTGGATAGATTTATGAAGTTATGATGATCATGCAAATAAGATTAATAATATTTCAGAGAAGACTCAAATAATTTTAATGAATAATCGGAACATAAACCCATGATTCATCAGATCCCAACAAAAACACCATACAAAAGAATTACATCGGATAGAAGCAAAGATGAGATGATAATTGTATTGAAGCTCAAGAGAGAGAGAGATAGATTGCCATCTAGGTACTGACTACTTAGCCATAGGTCTGAGGTGTACTACTCATACATCATCACGAGGGCACCAAGGTTGATGAAGAGGGCCTCCATGATCGATCCCCCTCCGAGAGAGTGCCGGATCGGAGCTCCGGCTGGGATTTTCGTGGAACACACCCTTGCAGCAGTGTAAAAATGGTTTCATCGACGCATCCAGGTGTTTTTGGAATATTAGAGAATTTATAGGCCAGAGAACGGGGAAAGAGGGGCCACAAGGAGTCGATAAGGCATCAGGGTGTGCCGAACCCCCTGGGGGCGCCCTGTTTCCTTGTGGGCTCCTCGTGCAGCTCTAGGTCTCATCCCGAATCTTCCAGGTCTTCTTTTGGTCGAGATAAAATCACCAAAAAGTTTTGTCGCAATTGGACTTCGTTGGTATTGAAAACCTGAAAAACAAAAAACACGTAGAAAACAACAACTTGCACTGGGTACTGGGTTAATATGTTACTGCTCAAAAATAATATAAATCGATGTAGTATGACCCAATAAGTATCTGAAGATGATAATGTAACACCATCGAACAACAAATAATTATAGATACGTTGGAGACATATCAAGCATCCCCAAGCTTAATTCATGCTTGTCCTCAAGTAGGTAAATGATAAAAAAGGATTTGTGATGTGACATGCTATCCAATATGTAATCTTTTTCATGTTTTCTCACTGAGAAACGATGAATTAACAAACATTAACAAAGTACTAATTGTAATCACAAGCAGCAAAATCATCGATCTTTCAAAGTGTATGATTTTAAAAGAATATTTACCCCAAGCAATCTCATTGTATGACAATACATGGATCCATCTTCACCACATTAATACAAATGTCAAGCACCACAGTGCTCAAGCGAGGCAATTGGCTCATACTTTGTTGAAGTGAATCAACCATTTATTCTTCATGCAATACATAACCGTGAGCCATGGACATGGCATATGGTGGTTGATATCAATGGGGTAAAAGTGGAGAATATAGAGTCTCACATGAACTAGGCATACCAATGGACTATGGAGATGCCCATTGATAGATGTCACTGTAAGGAGTAGGGATTTCCATGTAAATAGTGCACTAGAATTATGAATGTATTAAAGCTAAAATGAAGCTAAGTGGGTTGTGCATCCAACTTGATTTCTCATGAAGACCTCGATAATTTGAGGAAGCCCGTCATTGGAATATGCTAGCCAAGTTTACAATAATGATAATATGATTCCCACAAGCATATGAAAATAAAATATGATGAGACTTTCTACATGAGGAACATGGTGCCACTATGAGGAACAAGTGTGGTAAAGGATAGTAGCAAAGTCCCTTCTCCCTTTTTCTCTTATTCATTTTTATTGTTGGGCTCATTTGGCCTCCCCATATTTATTTTCTGTCTGGAGTCTCTTACCAACTTGTGGGGGAATCATAGTCTCCATCATCCTTTCCTCACTGGGACAATGCTCTAATAATGATGATCATGACACTTCTATTTACTTACAACTCATGAAAGCTCGATACGACACAATATGAATGCCGCTGGCAGTGTACCAGGATGTGCAATGATCTAGCATGACATGCATTCAACAATACTATGAATGGTGTATTTCCCACAAATGATATGTCAGCTCTATATGATTATGCAAAGAAATATGGTGATGAAAGAACTAGTCATATGATGTAATGGGGGAATTTGCATGGCAATATATCTCGGAATGGCTATGGAAATGCCATGATAGGTAGTATGATACCTGTTTGGAGAAATATAAAGAAAGGCTTATGTGTGAAAGAGAATACCATGCCACGGGGTTTGGATGCACCGGCGAAGTTCACATCGATCCTCGAGGTGAGAATGGGCAATGCGGGTTACCGAAGAGGCTAGCAAAGTATGAGGAGGTGATATTGAGGATGTCCATGGTTTCACATTAGTCATGGAGAACTCATATACTTATTGCAAAGTTGTATTAGTTTCATCACAAATCAAAGCACTAGCCACATGCCTCGATGGAGAGGGTTGGGAGGAGTTAAACATTTGCGACTCCGACTCGAAACAATACTAGGATTTCAACGAGGAATAGAAATGCTCACACATCCCTGCCATGCCCTTTTAATACTCAGAGAATCAAGGAATTCACATCTCTGAGTATTGCTAATCCTATGAATCAAAAATGGTGCACTCACACCATTTTCATATTACCAAATCAATATCATTAACCACTATTTCTCTTTTATGTGCTACATGATGGTCTTTGATATCATCCATTGAATACCTATTATTTTTGGACTAGATTTATGACCCATGAAAATTCCCACTAGTGATTATTAATTCTAAACAGAAATAAGTGAGGAATGGGAGTTCAAAGATTTCTATAAAATCTACGCGTCGCCATGCTTAAAAAGATATAAGTGAAGCACTAGAGCAATTGCGTAGCTCAAAAGATATAAGTGAAGCACAAAGTGTATTCTAAAAAATCTTGATCGATGTGTATATCTCTAAGGTTGATCAGTCAAGAAAAATAATATTTTTGCAAGCTAAAAATAAAAATCAAACTAAAGCAAATGATGCTCCAAGCAAACTCATATCATGTGATGAATAAAAATATATATAGCTTCAAGTGACATACCGATGGATTGAGACGTAAGAGGGGATGCCTTTTGGGGCATCACCAAGCTTAGATGCTTGAGTATTCCTAGTATATTACCTCGGGGTGCCTTGGGCATCCCCAGTATTAGGATCTTGCTTCTCCTTATTCCATCGTCCATTGCAAGAATACCGAAAACATGAAAACTTCAATCACACAAAACTCAACAAAACTTCGTGAGATCTGTTAGTATAGGAAACATAACAAATACTTAGGCACTGTTGTCAATTGATTCATATTTCATTATTGAATTTTATATATTGTATTATAACTTCTCCTTGGCTGATACCCCCCGATACAATCCATAGCATCATAAAAACAAGTAAGCTATGCAAGCAAAAACAGAATATGTCTATATCAGAACAGTTTGTAGTAATCTGTAATGAACATATTCTTCGGTAACTCCCAAAATTCTGACACATTAGGACGATCTGAGGAATATGTACAAAAACAATGTCTAGACAATTCTGCTTAAAAAGACGTTCCAGTAAAATCAAAGAAATTCTGCACTCCATGTCAAAGTTTTTATTTTTGTACCGTATCAATTATAGTAATCATACAAGTAATCCACTTGGCACAAACACTAACTTAAACAAAAAAAACACAATCGATATAGAGGAAATAGTCATGACATCACAACTAAAAAGAAGGTAAAAAACAAAAAGTTAAGATAACTATTGGGTTACCTCCCAACATGCTCTATCGTTTTTCGCCCTTTGTTGGGAATAATGCATATGATCAAGTGTTGTCACCCTTGGCACTCAATCCACAGTTATCCCTCATGATATATCCATAACGTGGTTTGATTATTTTTCTAGGGAAGTGTTCCATCACTCTATTTAATGGGAATTGGAACCTTATGTTGGCCTCTTTCATATCAATAATTGCACCTACAGTTCGCAGGAAAGGTCTTCCATGTATTATTGGAAGTAGGATTGCAATCAATATCAAGCACAATGAAATATAATGGAACATAATTTTTATTTTCAATAATGAGAACATCATTAATTCTACATAAGGGTTCTTAATGGTAGACACAATATGCAAGTTTAGGGAACACTCTTGAACGTTAGTGAGACCAAGCACTTCACATAGAGATATAGGTATTGTTGAAACACTAGCACCAAGGTCACACAAAGCATTACATACATATTTATTTTGGTAGTAGGTTCCCACTCATCACGCAATTTTCTAGGAATATAAACTGCAAGTTCAAGTTTCTCATCATATGCTTTTATCATCGCTTCCACTATATGATTAATGAAAACCTTGTTTCGCTCATAAGCATTAGGTGAGCTAATAATGGATTGCAACAAGGAAATACATTCTATTGAGGATTAACTTTAATAATTAAAGTCATTCTAATCCAAAATAGTGATTACATCACTAGATAAAGTGTTGACCTCTCCAAGCCCACTTTTTCATTTTTCGTATTAGAATCATCACTCTCCAAGAAAACGAGAGGCTAGCTAGCTAAATTTGACTCATATCTAGTCCCTTTATCATTAACATTCATAGAAGTAAATAATGATTCAATAGGATAAGTGCTAATCATTTTAAGATCTTCATCATGGTTTTGTTAAAAACCGAGTGAGAGAGCTTTTTCTAGGAATTCCAGCTTAGCTTTCAGCTTAGCGGTCCTCTCCCTACTTTCATTCATAGATATTTGGATAGTTATAATATTCTCATTAGAATCATGCTTGGGTGTTACATCTTTACTTTTACGAGTTTCTTCATTAAGAGCAAATCTATCCATGTTCTTATCCAAAGTATCCAGTGTATGCATCTTTTCCTCTACCATGGTACTGATTTTTTTTAGAATTAATATATTCTTTAATAGTATTTTCAAGATCAGAGGAGAATTCATTATTATTGGTAGAAGGATTTCCATACGAGTTGCCATATGAATTTCCATAACTGCTAGAATGATTACTAGGATATGGCCTAGCATTGAAATTACCCCGATAAGCATTGTTGTTGAATTATTTCGCGAGATAAAACTCACATCAATAGAATCATTATTTTTCTTAATCAAGGTAGACCATGGCATGTCATTAGGATCAATATGAGCATTTTTATTATCGACCAAATTCATAGGAGCATCCACATATTCACTCAAAGTAGAAATTTCTTCAACAAAGTTTACCTTATTACGAGTTGGAGCTTCTTCGGTATGCTATTGAGAATAGTTGGACACGATGTTGTCCACAAGTTTAGTGGCCTCTCCTAATGTCATCTCCGTGAAGGTACCACCTCCGACAGAATCTAGAAGATTTCTGGATACAAACTTTAGTCCCGCAAAAAAATTGATAATCATCGACATGTTTAAACCATGAGTAGGACAATTTCTAATCATTAATTTCATCCTATCCCAAAGTCGTGCAACATGTTCATGATCTTGATGTTTAAAATTAATTATTTGATTTCTAAGGGAGATAATCTTAGGAGGAGAAAAGCATCTTTACACTTATCCCATGTTCCAATACTATTACATGGTAAAGATGAAAACCAAGCCTTAGATTTATCTCTTAGTGAAAAATAAAATAATTTTAATTTTCACAATATCATTATCCATCTCCTTTTTCACAATATCATTAGGACTTATCGAAAATTGTTCTTTCATGACAAGATTCAGCAATGCAACATTAATATCAAAGGCATTCGTGCTAGTGGCGGGTTATATTGGAGTACTAATATCGAAGGCATCCCCATTATTATTTGAGTAGCCACACAAATTAGTAGTATCTTGAGACATGGTGACCAAGCAAGAAAAGTAACAAACACGCAAGTAAACTAGAGAGCAAAGATGGAAACTAGTGACAAGCTAAGTAAGCAAAGGTAAATAGGTAAATAATCTTTTATATTTGATATTTTGGAAACAAGCAAGATTAAACAGAAAATAAAAAGGAGAACAACTTAATGATAATTCGTGTGATTTTACTTGATAGTTGGTGATGATATTCCCCGGCAACGGCACCAGAAATCCTTCTTGATGCTTGTGATCTTTGTTGGGTTTTCTGTGAGGAAGAACAGGTTATCGCATCACAACCTGGGTAAGTATTTAGCTCATTTAGGAAACACGGGTTTATTGAACAAATAGGAATATCAATCCTCAACTGTATTCAACGACTTCACACAAAAGAGCAAACAACTTACACCAAACGCGGGCAAGAGGGTTGTCAATCCCCTTGTTCTTGTTATTTTGAAGCAAGTGATTTCTGTAAACAATTGTTAAGAATAGTTACTAAAATAAAATATAAAAGAATGCAACATGGAAAAAACTTGTTTTCTCAATATATAAGTGAATAGACCCATGGGTTTTAGTGTTCTCTAGTGGCATCTCTCGTGAAAGCAACATATGTAGGGTAAACAAATTATGGTTGGGCAATTCATAGAACAACGGCTAGTTCTGCACCTACTACTATTACTTCACTTCAAGAGTGCTTCTATGTTTGCCTATCTATGTATAAGTTCATGACAAATGAAGTAATGCTTGGAGAACGATGACATGAGGTAGACAAACTAAACTCAACCAATATGAATAACCCCCATCATTTTATCCTTAGTGGCAGCAACACAAAGACGCCACTCTTCCCCTTCTATAACTAGGATATAGAAATTCATCTGGTTGAACCCACTACAAAGCACATCTACCACTGAAGAAAGATGAAACTACTTGGCCAAAGGAATTCAATAGATCAGATAGATTTACGAAGCTACGATAATCGTGCAAATACAGAAATAATAATTGAGAGAAGACTCAAATACTTTTCATGAATAATCTGAAGATAAACCTACAATTCATTGGATCCCAACTAACGCACCATACAAAAGAATTACATCAAAGCGTAAATGCGATGGATATAGCATTGAAGATCAAGAGAGAGAGAACTACTCACACATCATCACGAGGGCATCGAGGTTGATGAAGAGGCCCTCGTGCTTGATCCTTCCTTAGACAGAGTGTCGCAACGGAGATCCTGATGGGATTGCCATGGAATAGAGACTTGCGGAGGCGTAAAAAGTGCTTCACGGATGCCTCCAGGGTTTTTAGAATATTAGAGAATTTATAGGCCAGAGAAAGGGGCAAGAGGGGCCACAGGGAGTCGACAAGGCATCAGGGCACGCTGACTACGCTTGAAGATTCCACTTCTTCTTTTGGTCCAAAAAAATTAACAAAAAGTTTCGTGGTAGTTGGACTTCGTTTGGTAGTGAAATTTGAAAAACAAAAAAAACGCGCAAAACAACAACTTGAAGTGGCCACTAGGTTAATAGGTTAGTGCTCAAAAAATATAAATTGCTGCATTATGACCGAAAAAGTATATTAAGATGATAATATAATATTATGGAACAATCAAAAATTATAGATACGTTGGAGACGTATCAGGATACAAGGTGCAAAACCTTACACAACTCCTAACATGATAGGATGCTCCAATGTAACACATCCGTCAACGCATAACCAGAGGTCTTGGAAACCCACCTACCTCACACCCTCATAATTACAATGATAATAAGTATGGCAGTACATCTGGACGCTGTCCCCGATACTCGGTCACGCCAAACACCTCTCGCCACAAATAGTATTGGAGCAATTTCGAACATCCCCATCCTCAAATACTAAGGAAACTAAACGATAATGTTGTGTGAAGAATCCCCTCGAGCTCTACTCCTCGGAAACAGGAGGCACCAAGCACATAATTCCATCACATCAACATCATAGTGTTTCCAAAGTACCCGCGTGATCCTAATTTTTTTAGTGAGAAGAAGGGTAGAATTCAAATTCCTAAGTCCTAATTCCTCACCAGAGGAGGGAAGAGGAGTAAAAACAAATCTACCCTCCTATATAACTAGACTCAAAATAGTTTTTACTAGACTCGACTCAGCCAAGCTCGATCAAGTAAAGGGCTCCTATGGTCGGTATGGCTTTGATTACGAAGTTGTAACGTCCAAGATGCAGTACTATCCTTTTTCGATCTGAATCCTTGATAGAGATAGAAGCGCATCTCGTCATTTCGCAAGTATAAACATCATTGCAATACATGAAATAGAGGAGATGAGTATATGAGTTGGCTTACACTCGCCACATGCTAAATTACATAATCCATACAGTAATCCATTCGAACATTCATTAAGAATCAGGTCCAACTATGGAGAAAATCATACAACAAAAGCAAATGAAGTCTATCTCACTATACCTAGGATAGGACAATGAGGCCCTCTACTCGTCTGGATAAGTGGCATACATATGCATGTTCTCCTCGTCGTACTCCCACTAGAGCTGGGGAGCCTCAAATACATCAATATCTATTGTACCTGGATGGCTGGACCTGTGGTGATGATGTAATTTGTAAGCCACGAGGACTCGGCAATCTCATTGACAAAGATAACGAGACTAATCAAGTTACTAGGTGAGGCATGGTTAAGTGTTGAGGTTGCAACAACACTAAACACTTATTCGGTGTCTAACTTACGAGTACAAGAGTAAGATGAGAATCTAAGCAAGTAATCATGATCAAGAAGTGATCCTGAACACCTACTTACGATTCAAACATAAACACCACCGTGTTCTCCTTCTGAACTCCCTCTATAATCGCGTGTTAAAATTTTTCCATTTTTCCATATAACCGCAGGAACAGCTTTCCAAAACATTTAACCCTGTTGGGTTGCTCCAACTCATCCATCACAAACTAGCCATGAGCTGCTCTGGAAAACCTCAACCTCATAATAGCCCAAGGTATCCTTGAAATCCTAATGCACAAGGCATTCGAGAAGGGGAAAACAAATCCATCAAGACCACCCACTATGTCGACGAACCCGATAGGAGCTGTGTATTTCGTTCTTAGGAAAAAACCATCTACGCATAGTGGACGACAGCCAAAAACTCAAGTTACCCTAAGAGGTGACCGCAGACTACTAGGTAGGTGGACTAACAATCATGAGGAGCACTCGACCGGGGGGTTTTATTAATTATCCATGGGGTATATATCGCCTATGTATTTTAGTTAAGTTGTTAAGACAATATTGTACCTATGTTGGGCCTTGCGGGAAGAGTTTTATCCAAAAACGAATTATCAAGGGGGTCCCCATAAGAACCCCAAGCATGTTAGGAGCGCTCAATATGGAACATAAGAACGGTAAACGGAAACTAGGGTTGAAAAGGCGAAAGAAAACACCGAACAAAAGGAAAAGTTATCCTTGTTTTGTCAATTATATATGTGTTAAATTAAATAGCAATAATGTGTTGATATCCCAAAATATCCATGTCGACAATTGGATCAATCGGCACCTTCAATAAACAACGCAATAAGAAGGGCTCAGCAAGTAGTAACTTAGCCAAACAATATTTTCTAGGAGGTGGAGGGGTTAGAGGATTATCATGGCATCTTTGGAGTCTTGACATTCAAGTGGTAGGCAGCGAGATATAACGATAGAAAGTAGACAACTAGGCATAACAAAATTTGAAACGATATCGACGGTGGCGATCATATTGCCTTGAGCATCTTGAGTGGGATAATACTCTTCCTCTTCACGTTCTCGACAGGATCCTCGTACTCGTTCTCATCACTCGACGATATCCAAAATAGATAACAACATCCAATGCACACATACCCAATACACAATGCTCAAACAATTATGATGCTTGATCATTGTGTGAATGAAACATGGCAATCCTACACTAGTCATCTTTCTGATGCAATTATTTAGTTATTATCTTCCTATACAGAACCTCAGGATTAATTATTTATATATGCATGAAAATGGGAAAACTGAATTCTTCAAGTGTAAACAATGCAAATGCATATGAAGAATATTGCAATCGGAGTTACGAATCTCTTGGGGCACTCACAACAAGGTACACAAGGAAACGATGGCAAAACATAATTTGAGATGGGAAATTTCTTGGTATCCCAAGTATGCCACTGGACTGGAAATGGAATTCTAGGTGAAATGGACCTAAAGATCATGCAAAACAAGTAGGTATAAGTCCCTAAAGTGAAAAACAATTAGGCAAGCAATCTGTCCAAAATAGCAACATGGTATATTGCATACATCAAAACCACCAACTACAGTAAGCTAACATGCACAACAAATACATGGGGATTAAGGCTTCAAGATGGCTACTCGAGCAACATAGACTTAATGTAAAATACGAGTTTTTCACAACCTATTTTAACATGAAGGCATATTGACAACAATAAAACAATATATTACAGGGACTGTCATTGAATGAAATTCTATAGCATGATAGTGGACAAGATGCACTACAAATAACTCCACAGGGGCATCCTCAAAATATGCATAGAAACATGGCTAGCATCCACCAAACATGGCAATCTGAAGTTAACCATTTCTCACACTTTGTGAAAATAACAGGGTGCAAGGAACAAGACTCTTAACAGATTGACATGTTTTACATCAGAATTAACTATGATGCAAAACCTATACTTGAAAACTAATAGCTCAACAAGACAGAGGATAACATGCTTTACCCAATACTCCATGGAACCAACCCCAAAGGAGTTGTAGATCAATGGCAATTCAAATGGAAACATAGCAACATAATATAGCAAATTCAGACTTAGAATCATTTTAATCCCTCAAATAGCAATATTTTTATAGCATCTTCATAGCAAGAAACTAACACCTAAAGATGGATTTCCATGGCAAGCTAAATTACCAGGGGATAGTATACATGTCAAATGATATTTATCATGTTAACAAATATTTCATAGGTCGCATGGATTAAATCGCACAAATAAAACAAAAGGGCATGTTAGCAAAAATAACATGCACACTGACTTGCTTAAATGACAAAAGAGATGCCACAGATGTATTACATGATTTTTTTACCCCTAAAACATATATAATATGCATATGTTTTTGTATAAAAACATGGCACAATTCATTATGCAAGAGTTATACTTTCTCTGAAAATAACAGAAATACCGAAATAGATTTTGAATAAAAAAATAGCAAAAGAAGAGAAACAGAGGGGCCCATGTGCAGTGGCACTAGAAGGTGTTTGAGAGAAAAAATAAAAAACATGTGGCCTTCGGCCGAAATTGCAGTGGCTGGGACTGAAACCTGAGAAGTGCTGGACTGATTCAGGGGGCACTAACCACTGGGATAGATGCTATGCACTTGATACAAAGGGAGTTATATATTTCATAAACAGGTGGTGTTACATCCAGTACAAAACTGACAAAAGCGCATGCAATCTCGCCGACGATGGTGATGAGCGCGGCGGCGATCGATGGTGTCGTCTATCCATGGCGGGCGGGCAGAAAACCAGGGGGTTGCCCAAGTTGTAGGATCCGAAGTATGTCTAGAGGGGGCACTACTGGAATCTGCTGGTTTGCCGACAGCAACAGCTGACGGCAACGGCTTGTTTAACGAACAGCGAAACCTTTGCCTTCAGTGTGCGGTTGGCAAAGAAGTCGGCCACGATTTTATCGGCAATCATCTTCTTTGCCGTCAGCTGAAAATCGACCGATGGCAAAGCCTTTGCCATCAGCTTTGTAGCACATAGCAATGGCGGCAACGGCGCAAGACGAGCCCCGTTAGAGGGTCAACGTCAGGATTTGCCGTCAGCTGGACGCTGGCGGACGGCAAAGTTCTGGTGGGCCATACGTTTTAGGGATGATAGCAGCACTCACATGTGGGTCCCCTCTTTCCCCACAGCAGGAGCACAGCTGACGGCAAAGCCGAAAACCTGGGTCCCTTCTTTGCCCACAGCCGAAGCACAGTTGACGGCAAAGCCGAAAATCTGGGAAAATTTGGTGTTCTCACAGTTGCCAGGTTACACAGGCTGTCGCCACGTGTCCTTCTTTGCCATCATCCCACCGACGGCATAGGCTTTGCCGTCAGTAAGCTGTAGGCAAAGACCCTCTCTGCTTTTTTTATATTTGTTTTCTGTTAATTCCCTGCATTTGCAAAACATAGATACAAACCACAACATATATATATATTTGCCCAGGCCCTAAACAACACCACAAGTGCATCACAACGTGCAAACAGCACCACAAGTGCATCACAAAGTGCAAACATCACCAATATATGTAATTAAAGTGCAAACAAGATCACAAAGTATTACAAAGCATCACAAGTGCATCCGCAAATACAAGTGTATTTCAAAGTTCATCTAAGACTACATGAGTACAGTCCGTGGAGCATCCATCCATATGCCATGCTGCTTTATCAAAATCTGTATAATGAGAAAGAAGTTAGAAGAAGAATACAATAAGAAAGAAGTTATCTAAATTAAGCTAAGAAATTAGAAGAAGAAGTGGAAGAAGAAGAAGAAGAAGAAGAAGAACTACAAGAAGAAGAAGAAGAAGATGGAGAAAAAGAAAGAAGAGAAAAAGGAAGAATAAGAAGATTTCTTCTTCTTATTATATCTTTTTCTCCTCTTTCTTCTTCTCTTATTTCTTCATCTCTTCTTTGTTCTTCTCTTGTGGTTTCTTTTTAAACTTTCTAAACTAATTATGTCCTTTTTGAGCTCTAATATCAACTAATTATGCTATTTTTTGTGTTATCTAGTAATTATGTCATTTTTTAAGAAAGTAAGTTAATTATGTAATTTTTTAGGTAAGTAAGCTAATTATCAACTAGAATTTACTAAGCTAACTAAAGCATGGCTAATATCAACTAGAATTTACTAAGCTAACTAAAGCATGGCATAATCTAAGTTGATCTAAACAATAAGAAGAATAAGAGGGAGACGAATAACTTACCGAATGCCAAGTCACGGAGGAGAAGCGCCATCTCGGTTGGTCGCTGGGTTGCTAGGCCTCTCACCAGGAGAAGTAAAGGGATCGTGGGATTCAACTCTGGAATGATGCTGCAAGAAGGCAAGAGTTGGAATATGTGGTTAGCATGGCGACAGACAATGGTATAAGACCGTGCAAGGTTGGTCATTGAAAGGGAACTCACCGTTCCCACCGGAGGAGGCATCAGTGGAGGGGGCGGCAAACCTTGCATCTCACACATAGCCTGCAAATTAGTTTTCGAGGAGTCAAAGAAATAGCCTTGTTGCTTCTCAAACATAGCCTTGCTTCTCACACAACTGACTTACCGCAACGAAATCGTGCATGGCCTTCACATGGGCATTATTGCGTGCCCTCTCCTCCTCAAGCAACCTCTGCATATTTCGGTCCCTCTCCTCCAACAAGAGCCTGGTGGCCTCCCTCTCCTTCTCAAGTGCGGCATGCAACCATTCCTCAAAAGGAATTTTCATCATCCATCCAGGGAAAAATGATCGAAAGAAATAATGAAGAGAACTAACCTCGATGGCAAGATCAACAGGCCTCGCGCGCTACCGTATTACAGGAGCGGAGCTCGTTTTCCTCGCCTTGATCTGAGATAGAGTCTGAGTGATAGGGACGAAGCCATTACACATGGCCAGCGTGCCATGACTCTTACCGCCACCAGAGATCATCAACGCCTCCGAAACGATAGGATTCTGGCTCGGGTCAATGTCAGGCCCGCGTAGCTGTTTGACCACCTCAGAATAAGACGTCATCTTGCTGTAGGCGGACAGGCTTGTGTACGCCGACGGCCCATCCCCCTCAGAATATGCCTTCGCCGTCTTGTACGAGCCCTTATGGGCCATGCTAAACGCGGCCTATCCCTCAGGCTCGGGCTGGTTATTGTGTTTGGCCCAACGCAGGTGGTGCCGAGTGTTTGACAACTTTATCTTTCATGAAATTCTTCTTGTCTTTTCTGAATGGATGGTCCATAGGCAAGAACTGTCTATGCAAGTCAAAGAAGGAATACTTCCCATCTGCCGGCAACCAATGAAACTTAAGAGATGCCTTGCATTGTGGGCATGGGAACCTTCCATGCACACACCAGGCAACAAAAAGTGCAATGCCGTCCGATCATGCAACGAGTATTGGTAACAAACATACATTGGAAAGTTCTCTTTCTGAGCTGCGTCATATGTGTTGACCCCATTCACCCAAGATTCTTTCAAGTCATCCATCAGTGGTTGCATGTACACACACATATTGTTCCCCAGGTAGTTTGGCCCTGGAACTATCAACGTCAGAAATATGTACTTTTTTGCATAATGGATGATGGTGGAAGATTGAGGGGAATGACAAATACAGGTCAGCAACTATATTGGGTAGCCTTCATACCAAAAGGATTGAACCCATCGAGGCTGATGGCGATTCGACAATTCCTTGGTTCTTTAGCTTTTTCCTTATGTATACTATCGAATGCCTTCCATGCGTCACCATATGAAGGGTGTACCAACATCGGAACTCCGTGTTCATCTAATTCTATCCTAATTCCATGTTTGTGCCATGTCATCTGTTTTGTTGTTTCTTCGAGCATGTAAAGTCGTTGAAGTCTTGGTAGGATCGGCAGATACCGTAGGACACTCATGGGGATTTTGCTCTGCTTCTTCTCACCTTCACCGTTTTCTGCCTCAACATATCTAGAGTACTTGCAAAATGGACAATATGTTTCGTCCGCATACTCTTTCCTAAATAAGGCACATCCTTTCACACAAGCATGTATCTTCTCATACGACATCTTGAGTCCACTAAGGATTTTGTGTGACTCATATAGGTTTGAGGGCATAATGTGACCTTCGGGTAGAAAGCACCCAAATAGGGTCATCACTGAGTCAAACAGATCTCTTCCAATGTTGAATTGTGCTTTCAGAGCCATTACTTGTGCGATGGAATCTAGCTGAGAAATCTTAGTGCGCTCGTGAAGAGAACGTTTTGAAGACTCCAACATGGCATAGAAGGCTTTCGCGGATTCCTCCATCTCTTCGTCCTTGTTCCGAGCATCGTCAAAGTCATTCACCATGTCTTCAATCCCTGTACCATAATCATCGGTGTGCCGACACAACACCTCGTCTCTGTTACGTTGGGCCGACTCACCATGAAATGTCCAGAAGGTATAGCCGTGAGTAAAACCACGCATCTGCAGGTGTTTACCCATTACATCCTTTGTCTGTCGCAAATAATTCTTGCACTTAGTGCAGGGGCACCATGTTTTTGGTTGACCTTTAGAAAATGCCGTTTGCACGAATTCATAGTTTTTTCTCAACCATTTATCGGTCATCTCTCTCTGACTATGGTGACCGGTGTACGTCCATTCACGATTAGTCATTCTCGAAAGCTAGCTATATAGTATACACATATAAACAATATAAATTATCAGTACATCAAGTATATTAAATTAATTATGGCCATTTTTTTAATCATGGTTAATACATAGGTGATGCAGGGCATGCACACCTACCAGCTACTAGGTAAAGATGGGTCCTAATCCCACCCGAGTATGTGTAGATTGGGTCATTTCCCCATGCTCAACTCCCGATCCAACGCAAAATTTCGGCAGCACCTCCCTGCTGTTCTCCTGATACACGTCTCGGCAACTAACCGAGAGGATGTGTACCCGGAGAACAAGAAGGAGGCACTGCCGAAACTCTGCATGGGATCCGGAGAAAAGCATGGGAAATGACCCAATCTACACATACCAGGGCTGTCCATGGATAACGTTGGACAATTCGAAAGAATCACCGTTATAAATATGTAAATGCATGCATATTTATAACAGGAACCCATTCGAACGGGAGACGCATATTGGTTATGCAACAACTTTGCATATTAATAATAAAATAACCTAGCTAGATAGTGTCATCAGCACGAAGGCCGGAAGAGAGCAAAATAAAGGGGGTGGAGGAGGAGTTAACAAATGTACTCACTTTCGAATGCAGGGGAGGTCGTCGAAAACCAAACCCTCGCGGAGAAGCTACTGCACATTTAAATGCACTCAATCAACACAAATACGCACTCACGGTAATTAATCTAACTAATACTAACATCTATTATTAATTATTTATTATTCAAGTTTTGTTACCCTTCTCTTCTTCTATTTCTTTTCTTCTTATTATTTTTCTCTCCTTCTCCCCTTCTTCTTTCTCTTTTTCCTTCTCTTCTTCTTCTTCTTCTCTTAATCTCCTTCTAATTGCTAACTAAATAATTGCTAACTAAATTTAACTACAATCTACCACTAAAAATCTACCACTACGTAATTGCTAACTAAATTTAAGTAAAAATCTACTACTAACAGATCTAACTAACATACAAAAAATAAACTAAAAAAAAAAGAAAAAAGGGGAGGAGGAGCTCACCAGCGAGTCGGGACGGGGCTTGCGCGGGCGGCTGCGGGGCGGGGCTGGCGTGACGTGGTCGGGGTGGGCCTGGTGCAGGGCTCGCGCGGGGTAGCGTGGGGCGGGGCTGGCGCGGGGCAACGGCGGGGCGGGGCCAGCGCCGGGCGGAGGCCGGCGCGGGGCGGAGGCGGCGCGGGGCGGGGGCCGACGCGGGGCGAAGGCGGCTCTATGCCACCAGCCCTGTGAAATTGCTGACGACAAAGCTAAAAGCTGTCGGCAAATTATGTTTTTCCAGTAGTGGGGGTGATTAGACTACTTGACCAAATAAAAACATAGCCTTTTTCCAATTTAGTTTGTGGGCTAGTTTAAATAGTTGTAACAAGTCAAGCACACCCTACACATGCATATCTAAGAGTATTTAAGCGGAAAGTAAACACATGCAAGCACTAGTAGAGGGAAGGGATAGGAAGATCAAATGGAAAGGTTGACACGGGCGATTTTTGGTGTGGTTCTATTGTACTTCCATGTTAGTGGACGCTACAACCCACAGAGGCTAATGGTTGAGGGAGTCCATGGAGGGCTCCACCCACAAGTGGTCCACGAAGAAGCGTCCTTGTCTATTCCACCATGGAGGACTAGCCTCACTCAGGTGTAGATCTTCACGAAGTAGGTGATCTCCTTCCCCTTACGAACTTCTTGGTTCAACTCCACAACACGAAGTAGGAGGCTCCCAAGAGACACCTAACCAATCTAGGAGGCACCATCCTCCAAAAGGTAATAGATGTTCTAGAACAATGAACTCCTTGCTCTTGTGCTTCAAAACATAGTCTCCTCAACACTCAATCATTCTCTTACAGATTTGGCATGGGTAGAAGATATTGATTGGGTGAAAAGAAATTTGGGGAGGCTAGAGATTAAGTTTCCAGTGGATGGTTTGGAATATATTGATCTCAACACATGAGTAGGTGGATCTCTCTCAGAAAAATGGATATGCCAAGTATGTGTGAGTTCTGAAAAATTTACATTTTGCCACATAACCTGCAACACACCTTTCCGATAGATTTAACCCTATAGGGGTGCTCCAACTTATCCATCACAAACTAGCCACAAGTTGCTGTGGAAAATCTCAACCTTGTGATGGCCCAAGATATCCTTGAAATCCCAATGCACAAGAAATTCGTGAAGGGGAAAACAAATCCGGCAAGACCACCTGGTGTGTCAGCGAACCCGATAGCAGTCGTGTATCATGTCCTTAGGAAACAACCGTCTATGCATAGTGGACGATAGCTAAAAAATTGAGTAGTCCCAAGACGTCACCATCGACTGGTAGGTAGGTGGACCAACAATCATGAGGAGCACTTCCACCTTTCGCCAAGTAAATATGTGCATTTATGGTGATATCCCAAAATATCTATGTAAACACATGGACCAACCACTCGGATAGATGTTATGAACTTTGTACCAAGGGAGTTCTATATTTCATAAATAGGTGGTGTCACAGCTAGGCCAAAACTGACACGAGCGTATGTGATCTCGACGATGATGGTGAAGAGCAAGGCGGCGACCGTTGGTGTTGTGTACCCCAGGCGGGCGGGCTGAAAACCAGGGGGTTGTGCGACCTATATGATCCAGGTATGTCTATGTGGGGTGATTAGACTACTTGACAAAATAAAAACTTAGCCTTTTGCCTATTTTAGTTGTGGGCTAGTTTTAGCAATTGTAACAAGTCAAGCACACCCTACACATGCATATCTAAGAGTATTGCAGCGGAAAGTAAAGACATGCAAGTATGAGTAGAGGGAAGGGATATGTGTCGTGGGAACGATTCAAACATTAGAAAGGGGTAGGTTAACGGAGCATGATCTATTGAGATGCAAATGGGTAACATGGTGGTTTTAGCGAGTTCAGGCCTCTCATGGTACATGATCTATTGAGATGCAAATGAGATAACAGCCCTACGTCTCGTGCTCTGGAGTGGCTTTGTTTTATCTGTCATGGACATGAGTTACATGGTATATTTGAGAGAGGGGAGAACGGATCTCCTAGCGAAGTCCTGAGACTAGAGAGAGCCAGAGCTCCAGTGGAAGTATGAGCCTGTAGTGGGAGAGGAAGCTAGCCCCCAATCTATGTGGTGGTGGTGTCTTATATAGAGTGAGTCACCCCCTCACTTCCTATGTTACAAGATGGAGCATTAGTGTCATGATGACAACCCACTATGAAACCTCCACTATGAGTATGATGCTTCGACTGCCTTGTTATTTGTTAATCCTTGCATATCCGAGTGAGTCATACAGCTGAGTGGATAGACTGAACTTGTCCATGTTGATAGAGTGTACTTGTCCCAGTGGATAGAGTGTACTTGTCTGAGTGGATAGAATGTACTTGTCCGAGTGGATAGTATGTATGTATTTGTCTGGACCCACCTCATGTGTGAACCCCATGCTATTATGGTATTTCGACCCTTCATGGGCCTACCCGTTTTGTGTATCCCCAATAGTAGCCCCTAATACTATGACTGATTGCTGGTAGTCAGTTGGAGTCTGTAGAGTCTGTTGAACTTCAATGTTGTTGCTGGACCTGACCAAGTAGAATGTTTCTTTTTTGTATTTCTCTTCTACTAGGGGCATGCTTAGTGCACCCACTGGGTGCAGTCCACGAGCCTGTGTCAGACTCGATGAGTCTGGCAGAGGGTTTAAGTCTTCTAGTGCTAGTCATGTTGAATGTTAGTTGAGTCTACCTTTTATGATTTCTGGATCATGGTCGAGTCCCCGAGTGTATTTTTTAACTTAGGCGATACGGGGTCGTAGCTAAGCCCCCGAGTATGGATGATGTCTATACTGGGATTTGTTTTCAACTTAGGCGAAGTCAGGTTCGCAGCTAAGTCCCCGAGTGTGGAAGATGTCCACACTCATAGTTGTTTTCAACTCAGGCGATACGGACTCGCAGCTAAGTTTCCGAGTGTGGAGCGTGTCCGTAATCAGAGTATTTTTAACTTAGGCGATACGGAGTCGCACGTAAGTTCCGGTGTGCGAAGCGTGTCCGTACTCGGAGTACTTTTTAACTTAGGCGATACAGAGTCGCAGCTAATTTCCCGAGTCTTGAGACTGTCCGTTCTTGGAGTAGTTTTAACTTAGGCGATAGAAAGTCGCAACTAAGTTCCCGAGTGGGAGTGTGTCTGTACTAAGAGTATTTTTAACTTAGGCGATACAGAGTCGTAGCTAAGTTCCCGAGTGTGGAGCATGTCCGTAGTCGGAGTATTTTTTAATTTTGGTGATACGGAGTCGCAGCTAAGTTCCCGAGTGTGGAGCGTGTCCGTACTCGGAGTAGTTTTAACTTAGGCTGTACGGAATCACAACTAAGTTCTCAAGTGGGGAGACTTAGGCGATACGGAGTCATAGCTCGGCCCCAGAGAGTGGATAATGTCCTCACTCGGAGTGATTTTTAACTTAAGCGATACAGGATCGTACCTAAGCCCCCGATTGTGGAGGATGTCCTCACTCGGAGTTGTTTTTAACTTAGGCGATACAGAGTCGCAGCTAACCCAATGTCCTCACCCGGAGCAGTTTTTAACTTAGGCAATACGGAATCGCGGATAAGCCCCCAAGTGTGGATGATGTCCGCACTCGGAGTGGTTTTTAACTTAGGCGATACGGAATCACACCTAAGCCTCCGTGTGTGGATGATGTCCAGTTGAGCATTGGCCCGTGCGGAGGCGGACTGATGAAGACGTGCCGCACAGAGTGGCGATGCGTGGGGCATCCAAGTGAAGTAGATGCGTGTGGCTGAGTGGCGAAGCATGGGGCGGCCAAACGATGTAGACGTATCTAGCCCAATGGTAATGCGCTAGGCACCCGAGTGAGGTAGATGTGTGTGCCTGAGTGGCGACGCGTGGGGTGGCCAAGCAATGTAGACGCGTCTAGCACAATGGTGATGCGCGGCGCATCCGTGTGAGGTAGACATGTCTCAGTGAGTGGCGACGCATGAGGTGGCCCAGTTGACCATGTCATCGAGGAGTTGTCCGACCAACTGACGGGACACGGGACGGCCGAGTCGAGGATGTTATCGTAGAGGCGTCCGACAAAGTGATGGTGAGCGGGGCGGCCGAGTCCAACATGTCGTCGAGAATGGATCACAGAGGCGTCCAATGATTGTGTAACCTGTGTATGAAAAATAGCAGAAGCTAAAATAAAAAATTCTGAAAGTAATTTGATGTTTGCTAAATTGATTCCTGTAAATTACACTGATAGACACCCGCTGGGAGTGTTAGGTGCTTGCTGGTCCGGAACCAGCAAGAGTCTAAAAGAATGAAGGATCCGACTGAACTTGTGCAAGTGAAGGATCCGACTGAACTCGTTTTGAGTATTGGACCAAAATGAAGCGTGAGTTTAGTTTTCCAACATGAAAATAAACAACCGAGCGCAGAAGTACACTCGGTGGCGTGGCCTCCTGGTGGACGTCATGCACGACTTTACGTGCCACTCGATAATGCGGAAATAACTATTTAATTGAATGAAGCCTGTGAAGAATGAATTAGCCGTGTGACGACGCACGGGGCGGTCGAGCGAAGTAGACACGTCCGGCTAAGTGGCGATGCATGAGACGGCCAAGTGACGAAGACGTGTCAAGCCGAGTGGCAATGCATGGAGTTGTTGAGTGACGATGACGCGTACAAAAGAGTGATGGCGCACGGGGCGACCGAGTGATGATGGAGTGTCTTGTGGAGTGCCGATGCGCGTAGGTGCCGAGTGATGACGATGCGTCACGGCGCGCGGGGTGGCCGAGTGACGATGGAGTGTCTCGCAGAGTGGCGATGCACGAAGCTGCCGAGTGATGACGATGTGTCCGACAGAGTGACGGCGCGTGGGGCGGACGAGTGTCGATGGAGCGTTCAACAGAGTGGTGATCCGCGGAGCTGTCAATTGATGACGACGCGTCTAGTAGAGTGACGGCACGAGGGGCTGCCGAGTGACGAGGGAGCGTCCGGCTGAGTGGCGATGTGTGGAGCTGCCAAGTGAGGAAGACGTGTATCACCGAGTGACGATGCGTGGAGCTGCCGACTGATGACGACGCGTCCTGTAGAATGACGGCGCGCGGGGCGGCCGATTGACCATGGAGCGTCCGACTGAGTGGCGATGCGCGGAACTGCCAAGTGACAAAGACGTGTCTCGCCGAGTGGCGATGCATAAAGTTGCCGAGTGATGACGACGCGTCCAGTAGATTGATGTTGAACGGGGCGGCCGAGTGACGATGGAGCGTCCGGCTGAGCGCCGCTGCGCGGAGCTGCCAAGTGACGAAGACGTGTCTCGCCGAGTGGCGATGCAAGGAGCTGCCAAGTGATGACGAGGCATCTAGTAGAGTGACGACGCCTGGGGAAATCGAGTGATGATGGAGCGTCTGCCTGAGAGGCGATGCACTGGGCGGCCAAGTTACGAAGATGTGCCTCGCCGAGTGGCGATGCACGAACCTGCCGAGTGATGACGACGCGTCCGGTAGGGTGATGGCGCGGGGGCGACCCAGTGACGATGGAGCGCTCGACTGAGTGGTGATGCGCAGGGCGGCCAAGTGACGAAGACGTGCCTTGTCGAGTGGCGATGTACGGAGCTGCAGAGTGATGACGACGTGTCCAGTAGAGTGACGGCGCTCGGGAAGGCCGAGTGACGATGGAGCGTCCGGCTGAGTGGAAATGCGTGGGGCGGCCAAGTGACGAAGACCTGCCTCGTCGAGTGGAGACGCACGGAGCTAACGAGTGACGACGACGCGTCCAGTAGAGTGACGGTGAGCAGGATGGCCGAGTGATGATGGAGTGACCAGCTGAGTAGCGATGCACGGAGCTGCCAACTGACGAAGACGTGTCTTGTCGATTGGCGATGCATGGAGCTTCCGAGTGATGACGACGCGTCCAGTAGAGTGACGGCCTACAGGATGGCCGATTGACGATGCAGCGTCCAGTTGAGTGGCGATGTGCGGGGAAGCCAAGTGATGAAGACGTGCCTCGCCGAGTGGAGATGCACGGAGCCGCCAAGTGATCATGATGTGTCCAGTAGAGTGACAGCGTGCGGGGCGGCCGAGTGACGATGGAGCATCCGGTTGAGTGGTGATGCGCTGGACGGCCAAGTGACGAAGACATCTAGTGGTGATGCGAGGAGCTACCGAGTGATGACGATGCGCTAGTAGAGTGACAGCACGCGGGACGGCCGAGTGACGATGGAGCGTCCGACTAAGTGGCGATGCGCGGAGCTGCGAACTGACGAAGATGTGTCTCGCCGAGAGGCGATGCACCGAGCTGCCGAGTGATGACGATGCGTCGAGTAGAGTTAGGGCGCACGGGGCGTCCGAGTGACGATGGGGCGCCCAGCTGAGAGGCGATACGCTGGGAGGCCAAGTGATGAAGATGTGCCTTGCCGAGTGGAGATGCGCGGAGCCGGCGAGTGATGATGATGAGTTCAGTAGAGTGACGCCGCGCGGGGCGGCCGAGTGAGGATGGAGCATCTGGCTGAGTGGCGATGCGCGGGGCAGCCATGTGATGAAGACGTGCCTCGCCGACTGGAGATGCGCGGTGCCGCTACGTGATGACGACGAGTCCAGTAGAGTGACGGCGCACGGGGCGGCCAAGTGACGATGTAGCGTTTGGCTGAATGGCGATGCACAGGGTTGCCAAGTGACGAAGACGTGTCTTGCTGAGTGGCGATGCGTGGAGCTAACGAGTGATGACGATGTGTCTAGTAGAGTGACGGCGCGCGGGATGGCCGTGTGACGATGCAGCGTCCGGCTGAGTGGCGATGCACGGGGCCGTCAAGTGACGAAGACGTGTCTCACCGAGGGGCAATGCGCAGAGCTGCCGAGTGATGACGACGCGTCTAGTAGAGTGACAACGTGCGGGGCGGCCGAGTGGCGATGGAGAGTCCGGCTGAGTGGCGATGCGCAGGGCAGACAAGTCATGATGACGTGCCTCGCCGAGTGGAGATGCACTGAGCCACCGAGTGATGATGATGTGTACAGTAGAGTGACGACGCGCGGGGCGGCCAAGTGATGATGGAGCGTCTGGCTGAGTGGGGATGCATGGTGTTGCTGATTGATCTGTAGGTTGATCGTTTGAACGCAAATTTTATCTGCATGTTGATAACCCACAAGTATAGGAGATCGCAACAGTTTTCGAGGGTAGAGTATTCAACCCAAATTTGTTGATTCGACACAAGGGGAAGCCAAAGAATATTCTCGAGTATTAGCAGTTGAGTTGTCAATTCAATCACACCTGAAAGACTTAGTATCTGCAGCAAAGTATCAGTAGCAAAGTAGTGTGATAGCAACAGTAGCAAAGGTAACAGTAGTAGCGGCAGAGTAACGTAGCAAGGACCAGTAGGAAAAACTCGTAGGCATTGGATAATTATGTTGGATGACATTCATCATGCAACACTTATAACATGGGGAGATAGGTAACTTTCTCCAGTTCGTCAATGTAATGTAGGCATGTATTCCGTATGTAGTCATACGTGCTTAGGGAAAAGAACTTGCATGTAATCTATTGTCCATCCCTCCCGTGGCAGCGGGGTCCGAATGGAAACTACAGGATATTGTCACTTAGTGAATACATGAACTCCTCATACTATGGTCATCTCCGTGAGTGGTTCCGGCTATTGTCACTCCGGGGTTGTCGGGTCATAACACATAGTAGTTGACTTCAACTTGCAAGATAGGATCAAGAACACACATATATTGACGGGAACATAATGGGTTCAGATCTGAAATCATGGCACTCGGGCCCTAGTGACAAGCATTAAGCATGGCAAAGTAGTAGCAACATCAATCTCACAACATAGTGGATACTAGGGGTCAATCCCCATTAAAACTAACTCGATTACATGATAGATCTCATCCAACCCATCACCGTCCAGCAAGCCTACGATGAGATTACTCACGAACAATGAAGAGCATCATGGAATTGGCGATGAAGGATGGTTGGTGATGACGATGGCGACGATCTCCCCTCTCCGGAGCCGAGAACGGACTCCAGATCTGCCCTCCAGAGGAAGAACAGGTGGTGGCGGCGGCTCCGTATCGTACAACGTGATTAACTCTTCTCCTTGATTTTTTTTCCGGACGAAAGGGACTAAATTGAGCTGGAGTTAGAGGCGGCGGAGCCCCGAGGGCCCCTTCAAAGATCCAGTCATAGTCATACTCAATATCAATTAAAAGAAAAGCATAACAATGACGGAGGTGCTCTCTAATTGGTGCTTTTATAAGAAGAGGATGACTCAACAGAAACATAAATAGATAGGCCCTTCGCAGAGGGAAGCATTGATTTGCAGAGGTGCCACAGCTCAAGCTTTGAAGACAGAGATAAATAATATTGGGTGGCATGGTTTTGTTGTCAACGTGATGACCAAGAATTTTCACCATCTTCCATTATACACATCTATAGGCGGTTCCCAAACAGAAAAGTAAAGTTTTGACTCCCCACCACCGATCTATCACACTCCACGACTAGTCGAATACTCGGGTGCCGTCCATACCAACAACAATCCAGGGGGAGTTTTGTTTGCAATTATCTTTTCGATTTGAGCATGGAACTGGTCATTCCAGTTACCGGCCCCTTTCTCATGAATGATAGTGAATAAACACGTATCGAGGATAACACGCCTAGCATTGAAGATACTGACCGCCCCTTGTCACCACATGAGCGGTTCGAGCATGCAAAACAGATTATTACTTGAAGGTTTAGAGAGTGGCACATGCAAATTTACTTGGAACGACACGTAGATACCGCATATAGGTAGGAATGGTGGACTCATATGGAACAACTTTGGGTTTATGGAAGTGGATGCACAAGCAGTATTCCCGCTTAGTACAAGTGAAGTCTAGCAAAAGACTGGGACGCGACCAACTAGAGAATGACAACAGTCATCAATAAGCATTGAGATTAACCAACATTGAGTGCTAGCATGAGTAGGACATAAATCACCATAAACATGAATATCATAGAGGCTATGTTGATTTATTTCAACTACATCCGTAAACATGCGCCAAGTCAAGCCACTTGAATGATTCAAAGGAGGATACCATCCTAGCATACTACATCATAATCATCTAGAAATTCATGTTGGCATCCAAGACAAACCATTATAAGATCCTAGCTAATTAAGCATGGCATCAAAAACTATGATCTCTAAGTTGTCATTGCAAACATGTTTCTCTCACAACAAAGAAGAATTAGGAACGATGAGCGAGTCATATTTACAAAAACAAAATAGATCGAGTTCATACCAGCTTTTCCAGGCTCAGTCACTTCATCATATATTGTCATTATTGCCTTTGACTTGAACGACAGAATGATGTGAACAATAATGAGAGTGTTCGTGCATTGGACTAAGCTGGAATCTGCAAGCAAACACAAAGGAGAATACAAAGTAATATGTCTCATTGACTAATAAACAGATATGCATGCGAGAGCCACTAAACATTGTAACCATGGTCTTCTACGTTGACCCAAAGAAAAAGAAAACTATTTATACGGGAAAGCTCCCCACAAGCAAAAGAAGAACGGGAAATCTTTTTGGGTTTTCTGAAACTAAACAAACACACGAGAAGAAATCGAGAAAAAAAATAAACTAGAATGGATGATACAGTGGCAAAGTGTGAACACCGACTAACAAAGTGAAAGTGTAAGCAATAATATAAAGTCGGTGAGAAACACATACTCCCCCAAGCTTAGGCATTTGGCCTAAGTTGGTCTACTCCCAAGGAGGGAAATAACCGTCTCCGGGGTACTCCGGAGTGTACTGAGGGTGCCACTGATGTGTGAGCTCGTCTGGCTCCCACTGATAAACTGGCATCTGGTACTCGACTGGTAGCTCGGGAACGGGCGCCTGTGGTGGCGCTATGCCCCAATATGCGTAAATGTCCGAGGGCATAATAATGTACCTACCTAGATGAAGATTGAACAAAGAAGGAGCAGGCGAAGTAATAGTCTCACGAGTCCCCTGACTAAATACCAGGTTGTAAATCATCCTCTTATTTATATCTTTATCAAGAAAGTCATGGCGAACCATGCTATCATAATCTAGATATCTCTAAGGAAGAAGAATCTCTTCTTCCTCGTGCAGTCTAATAGGTATCTCAAAATGTCTAGCAAGATGGGAAGCATAGATACCTCCATAAACAACGCCTTTAGAACGGTTCGTGATCAACCGTTGAGCCACTATATCGCCCAAGTTATAAGTTTTATCATTATAAAGTGCTTCGCGCAAAACCGCAAGATCTGGGGAGCTAAGGGCCCTAGCTTTCCCACGGCCAATAAAACATTTTCCCACGAAAAATGAGAAGTACCGAAGCACGGGAAAATGTATGCTAGCAGCTCTAGCGCAAGACACTCCTATCTCCTCTCCTACAACAATAGTATCAATGAAAGCCTCCAAGTCTCGTGGACAAGGATCATGAATATCCCCAATATAAGGTAATTTACAGACATTGCAATAATCCTGAAGTGACATGCGCTGGGGGATATCATATAGCTTGAACTCAACCATAGGGGGACTCTTTCTTGGATAGAAGTTAAAGCTTTGCATGAAAATATTAGTGAGAAGGAGGTATTGTGGACACTTATCTTCAACAAATGCGGTAAGGCCTGCATTCTCCACCAAGTAATAAAAATCCTCATAAAGACTGGCGGCACGTAAGAACACATCGCTTGGCCACTCGCACGCTCGAACTTCTGCAACTCGGGGGACCGGATACTTGGGTTTCTTCTTCTCATTTTCATCATCCTTGGGGTCACGGCTTGAAGAGCCTCTTAGGAACCTCCTCATCTTGACCTTTTCCTTTCTCTAAAAATTTCGGAAATATTGGGTGGCTCAAAGGAAAAGTGAACAATGCTCAACAAAACTCATAGCAACTACTCCTACAAGTTCCTAGAGGCCATATCATGCATCAAAACTACTTGGGACCAACTAAAATTAACATGAAAAGCTCAAGAACAGGGTCACCAAGGCAACAATATTACGCAACGAATAAAGCACTACAACAAAAACTAATTGGACCAGTGGAGGAGTCACATACCAAGGTACAATTCCCCCAAAACAGTTTGGTGAATGGGGCTTTGCACAAGGAGATCGAAAATCGCACCAAGAAGTGCAAGAACACGGGTTTGAGCTATAGAATAAATGTTTCTGGAGGTAAGAGAAGGAGATGGGAGCTGGAATAAGTGGAGGGGGACACGTGGGCCCCACAATCCTGGTAAGCGCGGCCAGGGCGGGTGCCCGCGCCTCCTGGGCTTGTGGCCCAGTGGTGCATCCCCCTGACTAGCTCTAAATCATACTTGATTTTGAGGGCATTTGAAGAACTTTTATTTTTTGGACACTTTTCTATGGGACGCAAAAAGCAGAAAACAGGAAAAAGTAAAGCTAAATCTATCATTTTTCTTCTAAGCAACCGAAGGTAAATGTTTGGAACTGAGGGTTGTGGCTCTTAGATTCATCCATCTCATGGTCATCAAAAGAAATCTGTCAATGAGGTTGATCAAGTCTCCTTGACAAACTTTTTTGAATCGCATAAAAAACGGAGAATTTTCGAATAGTCACTAGGTTAGCTCAATGGGGATGTGCATATCCCCAACAAGCAAATCATACTTCGTCTTAACAGTAGGTATAGGGCATTCGAAGCTCCCAATAAGAATTGATGAAGTTTGTTCAATAGCATTGATGCAATGTACTCGATATTGTTTCTTCGGAAAGTGCATCGTATGCTCATTACCATTGACATGGAAAGTGACATTGCCTTTGTTGCAATCAATAAGAGCCCCTTCAGTGTTTAAAAAGGGTCTTCCAAGGATATACGCCATGGCATCATCCTCGGGAATATCCAAAATAACAAAGTCTGTTAAGATAGTAAGGTTAGCAACCACAACAGGCACATCCTCGCAAATGCCGATAGGGAAAGCAGTTGATTTGTCAGCCATTTGCAGAGAGATTTCAGTGGGTGTCAAATTTTCCAATTCAAGTCTAAGATAAAGAGAGAGAGGCATAACACTAACACCGGCTCCAAGGTCGTATAAAGCAGTTCTAACATAGTTTCCTTTAATGGAGAAAGGTATAGTGGGCACTCCAGGATCACCTAGTTTCTTAGGAGTTCCACCCTTGAAGGTGTAATTAGCGATCATGGTGGAAATCTCAACCTCAGGAATCCTCCTCTTATTAGTCACAATATGCTTCATGTAGTTATCATACGGAGACATCTTGAGCATATATGTGAGACGCATTTGCAGAAAGACAGGTCTAATCATTTCGACAAAGCGCTCAAAGTCCTCATCATCCTTTTTCTTGGATGGTTTGGGAGGACAGGGCATGGGTTTCTGAACCCATGGTTCCCTTTCTTTACCATGCTTCCTAGCAATGAAGTCATTCTCATCATATCTCCTATTCTTAGGTTGTGGGTTATCAAGATCAACAGGTTCAATCTCCACATCCTCATCATTGCTAGGTGGAGCATCATCATGAACACCGCTATCGATATTATCACTAGGCTCATGTTCATTACCAGATTGTGTTTCGGCATCAGAAACAGAGACATCGTTTGGATTCTCGGGTCTAAAAGCAGCAGGTTTTCTAGCATGCAGGTTCCTATGATCTTTCTTTTTCTTCCTATTACTAAGATGACTAGGTGCCTTAGTGCTAACTCCTTGAGAATCTTGTTCAATTCTCTTAGGATGGCCCTCAGGATACAAAGGTTCCTGAGTCATTCTACCACCTCTACTGACGACTCTAACAGAATTGTCATTCAACTCATTGAGCAAGTCATTTTGAGCCTTAAGTACTTGTTTTACCTGAGTAATACCCATATAGGCATGTTTACTCAAGAGCTTAAGCAAATTCATCTAGGCATAAGCTAGCAGGTTTATCAAATGGAATATCACTCTCATTGAATCTACAAAGAGAATTTACCTCTACTACCTGTGTCGGCTTATCAAGACCATGGATCACTTCGATAGGTGGTAGATTTTTGACATCTTCAGATTTAATGCCTTTCTCTTTCATAGATTTCTTAGCTTCTTGCATATCTTCAGGAGTGAGGAATAGAATACCTCTTTGGCTTCGGAGGTGGTTCGGGAATAGTCCAAGCATTCTCATTGCACAAGATATTATTCAATAGGATCTCATCTTGTTCCACAGTTTTTCCCTGAAAACACAACTAGCACAACTATCTAGGTGGTCCCTAGAAGTATTTGTTAGTCCATTATAGAAGATATCAAGTATTTCATTCTTCTCAAGAGGGTGATCAGGCAAAGCACTCAGCAGCTGGACGAGCCTCCCCCAAGCTTGTGGGAGACTCTCTTCTTCTTTTCCTCAATCGTGAATAAGGTGGCTATATCGTGCAGCTTAGTAAGATTTGCTACAACCGTTTCAGACTCATAACCATGAAAAGGATCAGATTCGACCAAAGTGATTAACTCAGGGTCGACAAAGAATTCATAATCCTTATCGATCACAAAGATAGGCGAAGTAGCAAACTTCGGGTTGTATTTTATCCTAGCGTTCAAAGATTTTTCTTTCCACTTGCGCAGTAATTTCTCAAGATCATAGCTATCCTTAAAAGCAAGAAAGTCCTCAGCTATCTCGCCCTCCATAACATAACCCTCAGGTATATCAGGCAATTCATATCTCAGAGAGCTAGTTCTAACAGGTGAAATAGCAGGTTCTACTTCAGTAATCTCAGCAGTTTCAGAAGTATCATCACATTCAGCAACAACTCTAGCAATTTATGCATCAAGGAATGCACCTAGTGGCAAAGCAGTATCAAGCAAAGAATCATCACAAGCATCATGGATAGCATAAGTAGCATCATCAAGCATAGGCGACACATGAAAATTTCTAGCAGGAGGTGGTGTCGCAAACTTACTCATAACTGAAGGTGAATCAAGTGTAGAGCTAGATGGCAGTTCCTTACCTGTTTTTGGATCTCTCAGATTCCTCATAGTGATCAACAGATGTAAATCCCAAGTGACTCACAGAATAGAGCTAGGCCTCCCCGGCAGCGGCGCCAGAAAATAGTCTTGATAACTCACAAGTATAGGGAATCGCAACAGTTTTCGAGGGTAGAGTATTCAACCCAAATTTGTTGATTCGACACAAGGGGAAGCCAAAGAATATTCTTGAGTATTAGCAGTTGAGTTGTCAATTCAACCACACCTGAAAGACTTAGTATCTGCAGCAAAGTATTAGTAGGAAAGTAGTGTGATAGCAACAGTAGCAATGGTAACAGTAGCAGAAGTGACAAAAATAGCGGCAAAGTAACGTAGCAAGGACTAGTAGGAAAAACTCGTAGGCATTGGATCGGTGATGGATAATTATGTCGGATGACATTCGTCATGCAACAATTATAACACGGGGAGATAAGTAACTAGCTCTAGTTCGTCAATGTAATGTAGGCATGTATTCCATATGTAGTCATACGTGCTTAGGGAAAAGAACTTGCATGACATCTATTGTCCATCCCTCCTGTGGGAGCAGGGTCCAAGTGGAAACTACGGGATATTAAGGTTCTCCTTTAATAGAGAACCGGAACAAAGTATTAGCACTTAGTGAATACATGTACTCATCATACTATGGTCATCTCCGGGAGTGGTTCTGGCTATTGTCACTCCGTGGTCACTACAAGCAATATGCTCATACATGACGTTTTGTAAGACGTCGTTTACGAATTCATCATATATCTATGACGATTTCATCCGAGATTGTCGTAAACCGTTTGAGGGGATCAAATCTACATATAAATTACGACGATGTGAGTCAAAAACGTCGTAATCGCGTAAGATGAGATCGTCATAACTTTTACGACGATTTTAAAAATGTCGTAACATGTTCTTACTATGTTGACATGTCACTCGTGGGTCCATTCTATCCCACCTCATCCATGTATTAAACTGTTTTTTATATCATTTTTCTGTTGGGCTATTTTTTCATCTTACTTTTATATTGGGTTGATGTTTTATCCTCCATGCTTGCTAAAGGTCTGGTTTGTGGTGTGTCATAATATTTTATATTGTACATAATATATGGTCTAATATTTTTTTAAATGAGTTACTACATTTTTAAAACAAATATTTGGTAGGTTCTTTACAAAAAACCTATTATCTCGCACTTTAAAAATAAACAAAGTTTTTTGTGTAAAAAAATGTAAAATCTCTTTGACAACGTTGTTTGTCATACCAACATACACACATGTGGACAATATTGGGTCATTATAACAAACTATAAGAGGATAAAATATAAGAAAAACAAACAAAAAACAAAAAAATATGGTGGAATCTGCTATGGCATGGATCGATGATGTGTCAAACATTCATCCATCCGTCCATCCAACCCACCGCCTCACCAAACCCTAGGCTTCGCTCCTCACGTACTAGCACGACCTCCTTTGTTGTGTATTCATCCTCCCCCCGAATCCCAGATCCACCCAACCAGCCGGCGGCGACCAACCCCCACCGATGACCTACCGGCCTTTGACCTCTGCCCCACTCCCGGCACAACCAACCCTCTCCTCTCCCCAGCCGCCGAGTCCAACCTCCACATCTCTCACCCGCAACTGAAACCCTAGCTCGTGCACATGGCGACGAGGCCCGCCCGTCGCCGCCGCCAACGAAGAGGAGGATCGAGATGCCCGACCTGCGGTGCGACGGGGACGTGGTGTGCATGGTGTGCCGCGCGGCGGCACCGCCAGAGGTGGCCACTACGGTGCGCGACCTGCGCGATGCCGTGGAACTCCCCATGCCTCTCGAAGCCCCCCGCGCTCACCGACGCGGCCGGCTGGGCCTGCCCCGACTGTGGCGGCGAGGGCGCTTCCCACTCGTCCGCCCCGGCGCCTGCCCCCACCACGGCCCCCGGGGGCGCCGGCGGTGGGAGCGGCCTCCTCGCCGCCATCCGCGAGATCAAGGCCGACGCCACCTTCTCCGAGTAGGACAAGTCGCGGCGCCGCCAGAAGCTGCTCGACAGGAAGAGCGGTGCCGCCGGCGGTTGGGACGATGACGACGACGAGGAACAGGACGAAGACGACGAGGACAACGCGCTCGAGATCGGCGGCAAGAACTTCAGTTGCGTCTTCTGCATGAAGCTCCCCGAGCGCCCCGTTACCATGAGCACTGCTCAATCCCCCCATCCCCTCCCGTGATCTCCGCCGTCAGTTTTGATCAAATTAATAAATGCCCATGACTAAATCCATACCCGCTCTGCTGCTAGTATAATCACAGGCTTGTCCTGGTTGAATCCTGAATCATGTGGTTGGTATTGCTGGCCAATCCGAACATGGTGCTGAGTCAGTAGCGCTCTCAGGTGGTTACATAGACGATGAGGACCATGGAGAGTGGTTCCTGTGTACTGGAAGGTATGATGCTGCATACTTGGAAGTTTACTGTATATCCACTTGCTATCTTTGTAAAATTGTGTCTGATCCTACATATGAGCACTTACTCATATAAGTAATTTGTACTGGCAGTGGAGGAAGAGATCTAAGTGGGAACAAGCGAACAAACAAGGAGCAATCTTCTAATCATAAATTCGATAAGATGAATGATGCTCTGCGTCTTAGTTGCCAGAAGGGCTACCCTATCAGGGTCGTGCGATATGTTCTTTTATACCATAAAATTTTCTCAAAGCATTTAATAAGTATAATATTTAGTGGATATGATGTTGTTTGCTTTACAGTGTTAATGCTGTTCATTATTGCCTCACTTTGATTTGTTTTTCATTGTTACATGTTGCTGCATATATGGAGACCACACATTGTACTGCTGATATTTGTTATTTATGTCATCTTGTTCGTGAATTTATGCTTGACCACACTTATCTTAAAAATGTCTCACAAAGAGAAGCGTTCATCATATGCTCATGAATGTGGTGTGAGGTATGATGGGGTCTACAAGATTGAGAAATGCTGGAGGAAGATTGGTGTTCAGGTAATTTTACTTCCTGTACAGAGGTTACACATTGCTGATACCCATTGGTTTCAGTTTGTTCTGGAAGAATTCTGCAAAAGCCCCTACAAGAGTTGGGTGTCTCACCCATATCGATGTTGCCTTGTCAAACTCAAACGCATGCCTGGTCGAGATCATGATGGGGGCCAAACTTTCTTGGCTGGGCCACCATCATCCTTCTCTTTCTCGCTCGCTTTGCTCTGCTATGTCCTTGCCGCGGCATCTTTGTTACTGTTGTCTTTAGTACTCCTCCCTGCATTATTTTTCTGTTAACCTCCACAGTTAAGGCGGGCAAGCGTTTTAATCAGATAAGATCAGATCTGGTGCTGCATCCATTTGTTGTGCACATCTGTCTGTCCTTGTATGTTCGCTTAGATTTATCGGCCCCTCATCGCCCATACCAGTAACCTTTTTACGATTGTCTTTGGGTCAACATTTCACTATCTTAATCGAAAGCGCACAATTTGATCCATCAGTTCCTCCTTGGATTATCTTATCAAAAGTAAGCAGGATTAAAGCACTTGACAACAGAACTGGTTGTTTAAGTACTGTTAGGTCAGTATCTAGCAAGCCTGTCCCGTGTGTGTCCACCAACAGCCAGTCTCCTTTTGTTCAAGCGCTTGGCTTTGTTCGATGGCAACTGCTGCTGGTGCATCGGCCTCGCACGAGTACATAAAAAATCGGCAAAAGAACAAGCAACTCTGAATCTCTCAATAACACAATCGGCAACAATCCATGGTGGTTACACAGGAGACAGGACTACGTTTCTTCTAAAAGTATTACAAGTTGTAAGGATCAATGGGAGATGAGCTTATGGTGTGATCTCTCACATAGCCGCATCTGAGTTTATACACTAGGATGTGCCGACTCACGGTCATAAATCGCCTTCATATTGGCAAATCTGTAATTTCCTTGCCTTTCTAGCACCGTGTTCGATCCGTTTGCTGTAAGTGCATTGTTTAGTGCATTCACTCTGTCTAGCTGGTGCACATGGCAACACTAGTAATAATCTACCTCGGTGATGCTTCCAATCACATGGTGTGGCGGTTACTTATAGACAACATAGCCTGAAAAAAATGCAACGCTTATCCACGCCGTGTAGTTGACTGCAGTGGCAGGAGGCACATGACTGATTCCATCGAGCAGCACAGGCATATTGACAAGTAAGATCCATTTTTGTCCTGGGAATGCCTTGTGTGCAAGAGAGGCAAGGAGGGGAGCAACGACACCACCCAAAAAGAACAAGTTCACAATAGAGTAAGTTCCTAAATAGCCAAATATTCTGCGTGGGCTGATAAGGCCCCATATGACTGATGCATCGTAGAATAAATGGTCGTAGGGCCAGGTGCAAGGGCTGCCTGCTGGGAGGAGCTAGGTGTTGCATATATTGGGGATTGTGTGCATCATCCACCATGTTGTTCCAAGGTACACAAATGCTGATATCAAAGTGCCTACAACCTGTTATTTTCAATAGCTTCACATTTAGCTAAGGACACAATTGATACAAACAATGGGAAAATTAGATGTGATTATATATCTTGGACAAGTAACAGTCATTGTTCGTTCATGTGACTAGTGTACTAGCTGACCTGAGCCATAAACATGGTCCTTGGGCGAATCTTCATGTAGTGGCCCAACTTAAAATCTTGCAGAAATGCTAGAGCTTGACGTGGGGCAGCGTAGCCTTATACCTTGAAACACATGTTTGCAATAGGTCGTCCAAGATATAAGTAACCCATGATGTACTCAGCGATGATATTCAAACCTGGAGTCTGTGATGTAAAAATAGTTAAGCTGCTTGTTGCTCCTAGAACTGTAAGACATATAATATCCATCTTAATTAATTCATGTTTGGATCTGTCCATATGTACCTGGTTGGTTATTGCTTTGATGATTCCAATTGGAAGGGTGTAGACAATGGAAAGGGCATATGCAAGCAGTATCCCCCACTCTGTTAAATTAAAATCATGGTATTGTGTACCTGTCAACTAAATTACTATAGTTTTTAATACTTTGTTTTTTAATACTTTGCTATTAGATTTACTTTTATTTTGTTCCTAAACATTTTGTTCTACAATGTGTAGATGCTGGCAAGTCCTGGAATGAGTTTGGCAAATCAGTCAAGCTGGGAATCATTGAAGATGCAACAAACATCAACCGTCTTGCGAAGCTTCTCAGATTTGAGAGGTTTGTCATGTATTCTGTATTCAAGTATTATTCATGTTGTAGTTCTAAACACTCGGGCACATAATTGATCTTTTGTCTGTTTCAGTTCCAAGTCAGATGGTAAACTTGTCTCCCTTGATGAATATATTTCAAGGATGAAGTCAGGGCAGAAGGACATATTCTACCTTACAATAAGCAGCAAGGAACAACTAGAGAAATCTCCATTCCTTGAGCAGCTAAAAAACAAAAACTACGAGGTATTTTCATTTGAGTCAGGTTCAGTAGTACTAAATGTTCTACTTGTGAGCGAGGCACATTATAACTATGCAACCCTGTTACGATCACAGTTAGTAATTACTTTCAACTTATAGTTCTGTATATTCAGAATAAACCAGCGTGTCCAAATTTAATTTTATTGAAGATCACAACACATGCGCCATGATTCATGATGATAGTCCTTATAGATTGTCCTTATAGATAATCATCACACTCTTTTCTTTTGTTACTTCAAGCTCTTCACCGGTAATAAGCCATCAGCCTCTGAATACTAGTTCCACCATCATTTTTCTTTTGTAATAGCAGCCTCAAGTTGAACTAGTGTTTCCTTGAAGATGCAAACCAATGAGTTCTTATTTATTACTTTCCACATGTTCATTTACATATCTAGGACCTATAATTCTTGAGAGCATTGGTAATGAAAAAAAGAGAAAACTCATAACTCATGGTTCTTATAGGTTGAGGGAACCTGACAAGCTCAAGGGCAGTTGGAGTTGGCTCTAATGTTGACGGGGCTCAACATTGAGACCATCCAGCAGTCCGTACACGATGTGATGATTTGTGCTCCCATGACTATGTTCTGGGCTACAACTAAGGTGAGTCCCTGGTCTCTCATTCCTCTTTCTACTCTTGGAACTAGAGTCCGAGCTATGTCCACACTATGTTCTGCTCAGGCCACTGAACCGATGATTTGTTATGATATGTGTTGATGGTCTTCTGGCCATTGAGATGATTGTTTAGTGTTCTGATCTTGTGATGTTGGTTTCAATTGTCTCCTCATACTATGATGATGGTAGTTATGTTTTTGCTATGTTTTGGTGTCCATTTCAATACTTTTGCTGCAATTGTGGTTAACATAAAGTAGACAGCGTGTGTCATATTTAACGGAATTGTATGTAAATGTTTTGTTGGATAAGTTGAAGGACCATTTCTTTGGGTTTTTTTAGTTCTTGTATGATTTTGTTCCTACCATTACAAGTTTTTGTATCAATAGTGGTATTAACTCACTTTTTTATTAGGGTCATGAAAATGCTTCAGCTGAAAATGGACCTTGGATGATCACACTAGACGCACCAAGCTATATGGCTGTCATGCAACATCCTAAGAACAAGCCTCTCCATGAAGAAGTATATCGTGCTTATCTAACCCGTGCATCAATCGGTGATCTTGATAACACTGATAACACTGAAAGTCTTCTTTATTAGTCTTATTTTGTACACTTGGTTGTGTAATTTTGTACCAGATTATACTACAGCTTTCTTAGTTGGTTGTGCTATAGATTTTGGCTATATTATCAAATCTTGAAATGTGCTTCAGATTTTGTGGTATGGGCCGTTATTTAGAGATGATTTAGATTTATGTGTATGGGATTCAAAGTTTTATGGGCTCTTATTTATAGAACCATTGATAGCATAGAAGAAAAAAAAGTTCCTGAATTCAACAATGAAAAGGGCCAAAACTAAAACTGAACCAAATGTATTTGGGCACTAAAAGGCCAGGGCCCAAATTATAATGATACAAAAAAATTCGAAAAAAATACTAGAAGTGGGTGTAAATAGGTTAAGGCCCAAAAATAAGCCCAATAAGAAAAAGCCCAAAAAAATAAAATCAGCCCATGTGATCAATTGAAATGGGTTGGCTGATTTCAACCATGATGTTTGGATTTCGTCGTAATTTTGCCACATAGGACTGCCACGTAGGAATGGGTTTGATTCCCAACGACGATTTAGGATCGTCGTAAAGGTTACGACAATCCAGGAATCGTCGTAAAAGTTACGACGATTTTGATCAAAACATCATTGCTGTTCATTTGTGACGCTCCGTTTTCGACGCTTGGTTTTTCGTCGTGAGATCGTCGTAAATTGAAAACCGTGATGATGTAGCGACGATAAAATAGCGTCGTGTATTAGCATATTCCTTGTAGTGGGTTGCCGGGACATAACACATAGTAGGTGACTACAACTTGCAAGATAGGATCAAGAACACACATATATTGACGAGAACATAATGGGTTCAGATCTGAAATCATGGCACTCGGGACCTAGTGACAAGCATTAAGCATGGCAAAGTAGTAGCAACATCAATCTCAGAACATAGTGGATACTAGGGATCAATCCCCATCAAAACTAACTTAATTACATGATAGAACTCATCCAAACCATCATCGTCCAGCAAGCCTACGATGAGATTACTCAGGAACAATGAAGATGTTGGAATTATGCCCTAGAGGCAATGATAAATAAGTTATTATTATAATTCATGTATCAAGATAATCGTTTATTATCTGATGGGGTTATAGTCCTAGGGTAGGGTCATAGGCCTGCCCTATAGGTCCTACCCAAGGACTACCCTTCATAAGGGACAAGGCTGTTAGTCAGTTCCGACTGAATTAAGGACTTCCCATCATCCAGTCGGCGACGATTCCCCCATCATCCAGTCGGAGATGAGCATTCGGAGCGTATTAAACTTACCGACTAGATTCCACTCTGTACATCGTAACCCCCCTAGAGGGCAACGGTCATACGTTTTCATGTACCTTTATTAGCATTTAAGGCATACATTACCTGTAACGTAGACATTTAATCGCCACTACTCCACCCCTGTGCACCGAACCGTTGTGAAGGGCAACGCACTCTATATAAGTCGCCCTTCCCCACTGATGCAGGGGTTAGCAATTCAGTGTAATCCATATTCCACTCGACATCAAGCTCCCAAGAGAACTGAGACGTAGGGCTTTTACCTCCACCATAGAGGGGCCTGAACTCATACAACCTCGCCGTAGCTAAGGCTCTGCCATCCTTTCGTACCCTACACATCTACTGTCAGACTTATACCCACGACAGTTGGCGCCCACCATGGGGCAGGCGTCTAAGCGACTTTTGGCGAGTTTGCGACTACATCTTTTCATCATGTCGTCTGGTGGAGATTTGTGCATGGGTCATGAGATCCTCTTCGGCGCTCTGTCCTTCATCGTCGACAATTCGGCATGGCTTCGGGATGCTCCTCTCGACGACGAGGCGCTCCCTAGTCGCGGGGCTACGCACTTCATTGCCGGCGCCCGCGGCATCCTTCTTCTCCAGCAGTCGGCTCCGGTGTCGACCTTCGCCCCCGTCACGTGCCGCAACAAGCGGTCTCGCCATCGGCGGCTCCAGCGTTGGGTGCAACACGCCCAGGCGCGCCAGAGCGCGTCTTTACAAGTGGCGGTACTCGAGTCGGTTGTAGTTGCGCCGCTGTCCCAGCGTTCGGACTCAGTTCCGACTGAGTTTTCTTCCGAGTACTTGGGTCGCTGGCCTGCAGCCGAAGTGCACATGGCCAACTCTCATGGAAGTCCCCGCCAAACCGGCCAGAACGAGCACGAGGTCGGCGAAACAACCGGCGCTCGCCGTCAGCCCCGCCGTTTTGCTAGTCGGCGCACTCGTCAGAGTAACGTGGAGGTGTTCCGCTCACCCGTCCTCAACCTGGCTGCCGCCGCCAAAATAGCCGATTCCCTCCAGCCGACTGATTCAGAGGCTGGCAGAGGGATCGAGTAGATCTGTGCCCTGCTGCACACGGCGCAGAAGCAAAATTCGGCGGTCTCCCAGTCGCACAACAGGATCCACAATAGTTCTGTTCGCGCGAACACGCATCGGTCAGTTCACAGCCCCGGTTCTCGTCAGCGACACACGGGAGGCAACCGTTCCATGAATCGCGAAGGTCGTCACCGTTCACGCACCCCTCCGCGGGGTGGGCCCTACGGACCCCGACATCATGATGATCGGCGTTCGGTCGGTGACACTTATGATCCAAGGCCCGATGCAAGAGGATACATCGCCCAGAGGAGGGTCGACAGAGGCCGAGCCCACCATGATGGTCACGATGGAGATCGTCTGAGTCGAAGCAGGACCATCGTCTCTGGCCCCGAGTGTTTCAGTCGGGCCATCCGTTCAGCTGACATCCCTCCCAACTTCCGATTGGCGACGGGGATCAGCAAGTTTACAGGAGAATCCAAGCCAGAAACGTGGCTGGACGACTACCGAGTGGCAGTCCAGATCGGCGGTGGAGACGACCAGGTCACCATGAAACATCTCCCCCTGATGCTCGACGGCTCGGCTCGAGCGTGGGTGAACCAGTTGGCTCCTTCAAGCATCTACAGTTGGGCAGATCTGGCCCGAGTCTTCATTAGGACCTTCGAGGGGACGTGCAAACGCCCTGCTGGTCTCATGGAGCTCCAGCACTGTGTCCAGAAGCAGAATGAGCCCCTGCGCGATTTGATCCAGCGTTGGACAACCCTCTACCACACGGTGGAGAATGTCACAGAGCACCAACCAGTCTGTGCCTTCAAGGCAGGCGTGCGGTACAGAGATCTGTACCTGAAGTACGGTCGGACAGGCGACATCTCCATGAGCAAGATGATGGAGATAGCAGCAAGCTATGCAAATGGCGAAGAAGAGGACCGCATTCGCAGCAGCAAGCACAAGGCAGTCGCCGACGGAGATGGGAACAACACTCGGAAGCAGAAGCACAAAGCTCCGTCCACTCCGCAGGCAGAGGCGGCAGCAGTTACCAATGCCAAGTTCAAGGGCAAGGGGAAGGCTCAGTTCACCCTCAAGAAGAAGCAGTTCGGAAACACATCCTGGACCAGCCATGTCCAATCCACACCAAGATGGATGAAGAGGGCAACGCCATATTTCAGAAGCATACCACTCGGGAATGTCGCCTCCTGATCCAGGGGTTCGGCGAAGGGCAGCCGAGTGAAAAGGACAATGAACAGGATGAGCAGGACAAGGAGGATCCGTTCCCCCAAGTCCATGCCACACTGATGATTTTTGCTGACGTTGAAAGCAGGAGTCGACTGAAGTTCGTGAACAGGGAGGTGAACATGGCCACCCCGACCAACCCCACGTTCCTCAAATGGTCTCAGACTGCGATCACCTTTGACCAGTCAGATCATCCAGCAGACGTACCCACCCCAGGGAGGCAGGCCCTGGTCGTCGACCCGGTGGTGGAAGGAGTCCGACTGCACAAAGTCCTCAGAGACGGCAGGAGCGGCTTGAACATCATGTACGCTGACACTCTCAAGGGGATGGGCATTCCGATGTCCAAACATAGCGAGAGGAGCATGCAGTTCCATGGAGTCGTCCCTGGACGAAAGGCCAAGTCACTCGGCCAGATCGCGTTGGACGTCGTCTTCGGCTCCGACAATACTTCTGCAATGAAAAACTGACGTTCGAGGTGGTGGACTTCCAGAGTGCGTACCACGCGATTCTGGGCCGCCCGGCGTATTCGCTTTCCATGGCCCGTCCATGTTACGTGTACCTGAAGATGAAGATGCCAGGCCCAAAAGGTGTGATCACTATCACAGGCAATCGTCAGTGGGTCGGGGAGTATCTGCTGCAGGGATCGAGGATCGCCGATCGGCAGATGGCTGTCCTCGAGCTTGACGAGTAGAAGAAGACAGTCGACCCCGCTGAGTTGATGCGTTCGAAGAAGCCAGCTTCGGAATCCGCATTCCAGTCGGCGGGAGAAACGAAGAAGGTCAGCATCCACCCGACAGACGACGCCGCTGCCCCGACGAACAACTCCACCACCCTCGATCCTAAATAGGAAGCCGTGCTCATCCAATTCCCCCGTGAGAACTGGGACATTTTCGCATGGAAGCCCGATGACATGCTAGGTGTACCCAGGGAGTTGGCTAAGCACCGAATGCATGTGGATCCTGCTGCTCGGCCTGTCCGAGAACGCCTGCGTCGGTCCCCCGCGCACAAGAGGAAGGCAATCGGAGAAGAGGTGGCTAAGCATTTGGTAGCCAACTTCATTCGCGAGGTACACCACTCCGAGTGGCTCGCCAATGTTGTCATGGTGCCCAAGAAGGACAAGTCTCTCCGAATGTGCATCGACTTCAAGCATCTCAATAAGGTCTGCCCGAAAGACCATTTCCCGCTTCCCCGCATCGATCAAATTGTGGATTCTACTGCGGGTTGCGAGCATTTGTCATTCCTTGATGCCTACTCGGGCTATCATCAGATCCGTCTGTATGGCCCCGATGAATTAAAAAGAGCCTTCATCACCCCATTCGGGTGCTTCTACTACATCACTATGCCATTTGGTTTGAAGAATGCAGGAGCAACCTTTATGCGCATGACCCAAAAATACCTCCTTGACCAGATCGGTCGAAATGTGGAGGCGTATATGGATGATATCATAGTCAAGTCACGCAAAGGTTCCGACCTGCTGACTGACTTGGCAGAAACATTCCCCAACCTTCGTAGGTACGATATCAAGCTCAACGCAGCCAAGTATTGATTCGGTGTTCCCAGCGGAAAGTTACTCGGTTTCTTCGTTTCCGAACGAGGGATCGATGTCAACCCCGAAAAGATCGGGACCATCGTCCGAATGGAGTGGGAGGTCAGAATACACGATGTTCAAAGTCTCACAGGTTGCCTAGTGGCTTTGAGCAGGTTTATCAGTTGACTCGGCGAGAAGGCACTTCCTCTGTACCGACTCATGAAGAAATCAGATACATTCGAGTGGACAGACGAAGCCCAAATCGCATTCGACGACCTCAAAGTTCTACATTCCACCCAGCCAGTTCTTACTGCTCCGCTCAGTATAGAACCCCTTCTTTTGTACATCACGGCTACAAATCAAGTCGTCAGCACTGTTCTCACAGTCGAACGCGAAGAAGAAGGCAAAGCATACAAGGTTCAGCGGCCAGTGTATTATGTCTCCGAAGTCCTGACTCCTTCCAAGCAGAGGTATCCCCACTATCAAAAACTTATCTACGGGATTTACATGACTGCGAAGAAGGTGGCTCATTATTTCCAAGACCACTCGATGTTTGTCGTTTCTGATGCTCCATTGTCGGAAATCCTCCACAATCGGGATGCATCGGGCCGAGTGGCGAAGTGGGCAATGGAGATGTTATACTGCGACATCAAGTTCGAGGCCAAGAAAGCTATAAAGTCTCAAGCTCTGGCTGACTTCATAGCAGAATGGGTAGAACAACAGCAACCGACCCACATCTACTCGGCTCATTGGACAATGTTCTTCGATGGGTCCAAGATGTTGAATGTCTCCGGCGCTGGCGTTGTGATCATATCGCCAAAGGGTGACAAACTCAAGTATGTGTTGCAGATACACTTCGATTCCTCCAAAAATGAGGCAGAGTATGAGGCTCTCCATTATGGATTGCGCATGGACATCGCAGTCGGCGTCCGTCGCCTGATGGTCTACGGCGATTCAGATTTGGTAGTTAATCAAGTGATGAAGGAGTGGGACGTAAGGAACCCCACCATGACCACATACTGCAATGCAGTGAGGAAGATCGAGAAAAAGTTTGAAGGTCTGGAACTCCACCATGTTCCACGACTGAAAAACCAAGCAACTGATGAATTGGCGAAACTTGGATCCACTCGAAGACCAGTCCCGAGTGACGTCTGCCTCGAGCACCTTCACCTTCCCTCAGTTCAAGAAGATCCTTTCACACAGGAACGAGTACAACCAATGAGCTCGACAGATCTGACTGAAGTCGAAGTCCCTGCTGTGGTTTATTTGATCACGGAGATTCTTGCTATCATCCCCGATTGGACTGTGCCGTTCATTGCATACATCCTGAGGCAAGAATTACCATAAGACGAAGTCCAAGCCAGACAGATCGTCCGCAGGTCAAAGTCGTGCACTGTCATTGATGGCCAGTTGTACAAGGAAAGCGTTTCAGGCGTCTGTCAACGATGCATCTCCCCTGAGGAGGGACAGTTAATCCTAGAAGAAATTCACTCGGGAACCTGCGGTCATCACGCCTCCTAAAGGGCAATCGTCGCCAAAGCATTCAGAGCTGGCTTCTTCTGGTTGCAGGCGAATGAAATGGCAAAGGATATGGTCGACCGATGCGAAGGCTGTCAGTTCTACTCTAACAAGTCCCACAAGCCAACATCTGCGCTGAAGACAATCCCTCTTGTTTGGCCGTTTGCAGTGTGGGGATTAGATACAGTCGGTCCATTCAGGAGAGGCCAACGGGGATTCACACATCTGTTGGTGCTAGTCGACAAGTTCACAAAGTGGATTGAAGCCAAGCCCATCAAGAAGCTCGACGCCCTTAAGGCCATCAAGTTTGTCAGGGACATCATCTCCAGATTCGGGGTACCGCACAGCATAATCACTGACAATGGCACAAACTTTGACTCGGACAGATTCAAAGGTTTCTGTACAGGCCAAGGTATCCGAGTGGATTTTGCATCTGTGGCACATCCCCAAATAAACGGGCAAGCAGAGCGGGCGAATGGACTTATTCTTCAAGGGTTGAAACCTCGACTCTTGCGAGAAGTGCGACATGCTGCCGGCGCATGGGTCACTGATCTGCCTTCGGTGCTGTGGGGTCTCCGCAAAACCCCAAATAGATCTACAGGGCGATCCCCTTTCTTCCTCGTTTACGGAGCAGAGGCAGTCCTTCCGGGTGACTTGCTTCACAACGCTCCACGAGTTGAACTCTTCTCCGAAGCTGAAGCAGAGCAAGCAAGGCAAGACAGAGTGGATCTTCTAGAGGAGGAGCGCGAGATGGCACTGACTCGCTCAACCATTTATCAATAAGATCTGCGGCACTTTCACGCGCGACACGTCAGGAGTGGTACATTCCAAGCAGGCGACCTGGTGCTCCGAGTGGATCAGCAGAGACCTCACAAGTTGGCTCCCGCCTGGGAAGGACCCTTCATCATCTCCAAGGTGCTCAACAACGGAGCATATCGACTCTACAACCTCGACAGGGAAACGGACGAGCCGAGAGCATGGATCCGAGATCTCCTGAAGCGCTTCTACACGTGACCGTCGACTGAAGTAATGTAAAGAACAAGTATCGTTGAAGTAATACAAAGCAGATTGAGTTTTTGCAGATGCAAAATTCTTCCGCATTCGCAGACTCCGGTCTCAAAAAAAAAAACCCTTCTCCAAGTGTGCACTAAACGTCGCACTCTGGGACTTAGCTGCGATCCAGAATCGCCTAAGTACAAACTTTCTCCGAGTGTGCACTAAACGTCGCACTCGGGGACTTAGCTGCGATCAAGAATCGCCTAAGTACAAACCTTCTCCGAGTGTGCACTAAACGTCGCACTCGGAGACTTAGCTGTGATCCAGAATCGCCTAAGTACAAACTTTCTCCGAGTGTGCACTAAACGTCGCACTCGGGGACTTAGCTGCGATCAAGAATCGCCTAAGTACCAACTTTCTCCGAGTGTGCACTACACGTCGCACTCGGGGACTTAGCTGTGATCTAGAATCGCCTAAGTACAAACTTTCTCCGAGTGTGCACTAAACGTCGCACTCGGGGACTTAGCTGCGATCCAGAATCGCCTAAGTACCATCTTTCTCCGAGTGTGCACTAAACGTCACACTCCGGGACTTAGTTGCAATCAAGAATCGCCTATGTACAAACTTTCTCCGAGTGTGCACTAAAACGTCACACTCACGGACTTAGTTGCGATCCAGAATCGCCTAAACCACAACTTTCTCTGAGTGTGCTCTAAACGTCGCACTCGCATATCGACTTAGCTGCGATCAAGAATCGCTTAAGAAAAAAGCTTCCTTCGAGTGTATCTTAGAGATCCACTCGGAGGTTAGCATACCCTCATTGAGGCTCATGTAGATGTCAAGACAGCTGACAATTAAATGAGTAGCAGACCCTCATTGAGGCTCATGTAGATGTCAAGACAACTTACAATTACATGAGTAGCAACTCGCTCCAAGTTCAACCTGACAGTCGCACTTTAAGACTTAGCTGCGATAACGAATCGCCTAAGTAAAGAACTCCCTTCGAATGTATCCTAGAGATCCACTCGGAGGCTTAGCAGACCCTCATTGAGGCTCATGCAGATGTCAAGACAACCGACAATTACATGCTCCGCATGTTTGCCACCGGCTTCACCAAGAAACGCCAAACAGAAACCACGAGCCAAAATCATGTCAAGAATTATTTGGCAAAAGAAGAGCAAAATATTCGATTCAAATTCAAAGTTGGTTTAAAGATACTTGGTTCGGTGTAGATCGAGCTTATCCACACCGAACCACGAATGTGACGGGCAACAGCAGTGGCCAAAGTTTGATACAAGTACCACTCAACATACCGAGGTAAAGTTTTTTAAGCGTCGTCACGACTGGCACTAGGACTGGCAGGCTCCACGAAAGTGTCGAGGTCGATCCCGTCTGCGATGCTAGTGGCACTCTCAAGGAATGTCTCCATGAAATCTTCGAATCAAAGCTTCTTAGTGTTGGCAACCTGCAGCGCCTTCAGCTTCTCTTCACGAGGCTCCTTGCAGTGCACTCGGACCAGCGTTAGTGCCACGTACACACCACAGTGAGCAGCAGACTTCTTCCACGCCTGCAGTCGGTTCGGGACGTCCTCCAACCGAGTCATCAACCCTTCCATCTCCCGCCGGGACTCGTCTTCGGGACACAGCTCCTTGTCGATTCGGTCGATGACCTCTCTCAGGCGACCGATGAAAGGTCCCACTTTGCCCAGGCGAATTGGCGTCATCACCGAGTGGAACGTTTGGAATAACCGACCGCTCAACGTCAGCTGCTTCAGCCTCAGCATCCATACAAAAATCTGCAAGGACAAGACGAGCAGAAAGTAAGCACACAATGAAATACACAGTCAAGAAGCACTCGGAATAAACTTACCCCCGAGCAGCGCAATCATGTTCCTAGCCCAGTCACTGACGTAATTCTCCTGAGATATGCACCGTCTGTTCAACGTCCTCATCTGACCCATCAGCTCAGTTCTTTGTTTCCCCATTTTCTCCATTTATGCCACCAATGCCTTGTTTTCCTCACGGGACTCCTCCAAGGACTTCTCTCGTTCAGCCAGAGCACCCTTCACACCAGCCAAGTCATGCACAGCTGCCTCCAGTTCCGCAGCAAGCTGAATCTTTTCAGCCTTCACAGCGTTGTACGCTGATCCCATCTCGCAAGTCTTCTGCAAATCGGCGCGAAGAGAAGATCAGACAAATTCAACAAGGAAAACAATAAAATCTCGAAGTTCTTCAGACCCCTGCCAACGCAAGCAGTCGACAGCGGTCTCGGGGACTACACCCAGTGGGTTCACTGAGAGTGACCCCACTGGCATGAAGCTCAAACAGGTCCGCCCTATTGAGTTACATAAAAAAACAAGCCTATGAGGCTACTACTACCCGACCTCGGGGACTACTTCCAGTAGGTGCACTCCGAGTGCACCCACCGGTAACATTCCAACAGATTAGTTTTGATCTGATCAAGTTAAAGAAAATGTGTATAAAGACAACTACCGGTGCAAGCACTCGACAAAAGTCTCAGGGACTACACCCACTGGGTTCACTAAGAGTGAACCCACTTCAAAATAATCATACTGTATCCGAGTGTATTGCTTAAACACCCACTCGGTTACAAGAGGAAAGTAAATACTTACTAGCCCACTTACTCGGATATCGTCCCTGAGTTCCAAGCTTCGCTTTTACACAGACGCGATGGAGTCGTACGTACTCTTGGCATCTCCCGCCATCAACTCCACCTGCACCATGGCCCCCTTGGCAGCTCCCACCTGATCTTCCGGGAGGCGTTGGGCGTCGTACTGGACGGTCGACGGACCTGGCACCACAAGAGACTCCTTGGGCATCCCAAGTCCTGCTCAAGTCGGTTCAGCAGCGATGAGCGTCGTTTCAGTCGATGGCATCGTCTCGGTTGGCGGCGCGTCCATGGCGGGAGTAGTAGCAGATGGAACAACCTCAAGGACAGGCACCGTGGCTTGCTCGGACCTCTTCTGGTCGTCCTCCTCCACATGAATCACCTCTGAAAGAAGCCCGACCGAACGACGTCAGACCACAGGAAAAAGGGCAAGACCAAAGAAAGAATTCGTGAAACAATAATTTAAGCTCTCGGAGTCACCACGACGTACCTTGCTGGGATGTGGCAACGTTGTCTGTATCCATGGGATCGTGTTCCTGGCATGGCACAGAAGTGGAAGAGGTGGCAGCTCTATCGAGTAAAATTCGCTCGACCAATAAGCATGAGTTCAATCAAATACTGGAAGAAGATAAGAGAACAATACACTTACGGTGAGGCAACGGGAATGGCGATCCTCATCCACGGCAAAGCCTTCCGAGGCTTGGATCCACTCGGTTTGGCCACCTTAGAAGGCTGGCCCGCGGGCTCAGTAGCAGAGTCCTTGGTCCTCTTTGTGCTCCGAGCACTCGGTACCACGGGAGTAGCTGGCAAGGCACTCGGAACCACAGGAGGAGCTGGCGGGGCACTCGAGGCCGCTGGAGGAGCCGACGCGGTCACGGGTTCGTGACGGCGCTTAGTTCGTGGCTCTGGTGGTGGTGGTGGCGAGATCTGTTCCTCATCTTCCCCCTCTTCCTCTTCGGACTCCTCCTCCGTCTCCCCATTTTCGGAGACGTACTCGGCGCTCTCCACGCTGCCCTCCTGGCTGCCTTCCTCTTCCTCAGCTGGATTCCCGTTCGAGACGGGAGAATACCAGTTGGTCCATGCCTGCACGAGATATAGTCGACAACATCAGACTTCAGACAGTGATACAAGAAAAAGCGATAAATCTAAGACAATTGTGAGCACTCGACAAGTTATACTCACCTCATTCATAGGAGGGTTGTCCGCGTGGAAAGGCTTCACTCGCCGAGCTCCTGTGGGGTTATCGCAGGCGCTTGTGATGCTGCGGACCCACGCCATCACAACCTCCCCAGTCACGCACTCGGGGTGAGTCCGAGTGGAGTCCTCAGGCCCTGTATAGTGCCACATGGCGTGGTGTCAAGCTTGCAAAGGCTGGATACGCCGACCCAGAAAAATATCCAGCAAATCTATGCCGGTGACTCCCTTGCGGACGACATCAACCATCGCATCGACCAGAGGCTGGATCTGGATCTTTTCCATCTTCGTGAGCGCGAGTTGCCTAGGCGGAGCCGGTCGGTCTAGGCTAAAAGGTGGCAGTCCAGGCGCGGCATTCGGACAAGTGACGTCTTGGCAGTAGAACCAAGTCGACTGCGAGTTCCTAACGGATTCAGACAACTGAAGAGCGGGATAGCTACTTTTGGTTTTCTTGTGGAAGCCTAAGCCTCCGCAGAGCTGGAGGAGATGAGTTCTGTCGTCCGACTGGCTAAGCCTTTTGACGGTTTGAGATCTAGCAGAGAAGATGTACTTAAAGCGCCCCCAATGGGGAGGACAACCGATAAAGCACTCGCAAACCACGACAAAGTCAGAAAGATGAGCTATTGCGTTGGGAGGAAAGTGGTGGAGCTGCGCCCCGATGTGGTTCATGATACCACTGAAGAAGGGATGAGGAGGCAGAGAGAAGCGTCGGTACACGTGACTGAGCAGCAAGACACGCTCATCCTCCCGAGGCACCGGCTCCGTCTCGCCCTCCGCCGGCAACCTCCACGACTTGTTCTCGATCATACCTTGCTCCACCAGCTCCAGCATATCGCTCTTCGTCACCGTGGAGGGGAGGAAATCCCCCTGGATCCAACCCGTCCGCAGTGCCCGCTGTCGCCGCTGAGCAGGAGCCGCCGTCTTCTTCTTCTTCCGCGCCTCGAGCTTGCTCCTCTGCCCCTTTGTCATAGTGGAGGCTGCAGATCCGTGGAGGAGGAGAAGAAGGAAGGAGCTTGGGGTGCGCAGGAAGCCACGGGAGAAGCAGGGCGAGTGCGAGTTATCACGCGTGTGCAACGAGAAACCCTCGCTGGAGAGGTTTAAATAAGGTTCCGACTGGGTCACTAGTTGGTGGCCCCGAAATCTTATCCCCCGACCGGTTGCTGCAATATTAGTGGAGGAGATGAAGGTGCGGAAATCGTGGTGGCAGATACTACTCGATGCCGATGTCGTCATCCCCGCTGAGCGCGCGACAACCGAAATTTGAGGATCCCAGAAAATCCTCCGCTGTCAGTTGACCGGTCACGTCAAAAGATTCCACGGAAGCACTCGGTCTCTGACGGTTCGTTTCACAGATATATCCACTCGGATCACTGGTCAAGAGGATAAACTGGATCGAGGCAAACAACGCCAAAGTCTCATCCATACCAGTCGGATCCGTACTCCAAGCATCGCTTCGTCGTTCCAACCCTGATCCATTCGGGGACTAATGATGGGGTTATAGTCCTAGGGTAGGGTCATAGGCCTACCCTATAGGTCCTACCAAGGACTACCCTTCATAAGGGACAAGGCCCTTAGTCAGTTCCGACTGAATTAAGGACTTCCCATCATCCAGTCGGTGACGATTCCCCCATCATTCAGTCGGAGATGAGCATTCGGAGCGTATCAAACTTACCGAATGGATTCCACTATGCACATCGTAACCCCCCTGGAGGGCAACGGTCAGACGTTTTCATGTACCTTTATTGGCATTTAAGGCATACGTTACCTGTAACGTAGAAATTTAATCGCCACTACTCCACCCCTATGCACCGAACCGTTGTGAAGGGCAACGCACTCTATATAAGTCGCCCTTCCCCACTGGTGCAGGGGTTAGCAATTCACTGTAATCCATATTCCACTCGACATCAAGCTCCCAAGAGCACTGAGACGTAGGGCTTTTACCTCCACCGTAGAGGGGCCTGAACTCATACAACCTCGCCGTAGCTAAGGCTCTACCCATCCTTTCGTACCCTACACATCTACTGTCAGACTTATACCCACAACACTATCCATGCTAGAATTGTATTGAATGAAGACTTAGATACATGTGTCGATATATAGAGAAAACACTGTTCCTAGCAAGCCTCTAGTTGGCTAGCCAGTTGATAAAGGATAGTCAGGGTCTTATGACTATGTACAAGGTGTTGTTGATTGATAACTGGGTCACATCATTGCGAGAATAATGTGATGGACCAGACCCAAACTAATAGACATAGCATGTTGATCGTGTCATTTTGTTGCTACTGTTTTCTGCGTGTCAAGTATTTATTCCTATGACCATGAGATCATATAACTCACTGACACTGGAGGAATGCTTTGTGTGTATCAAACGTCACAACGTAATTGGGTGGCTATAAATATGCTCTACAGGTATCTCCGAAGGTGTCCGTTGAGTTAGTATGGATCAAGACTGGGATTTGTCACTTCGTGTGACGGAGAGGTTTCTCGGGGCCCACTCGGTAATACAACATCACAAACAAGCCTTGCAAGCAATGTAACTTAGTGTAAGTTGCGGGATCTTGTATTACAGAACGAGTAAAGAGACTTGCCGGTAAACGAGAATGAAATAGGTATGCGGATATTGAAGATCGAATCTCGGGCAAGTAACATAACGAAGGACAATGGGAATGACATACGGGATTATATGAATCCTTGGCACTAAGGTTCAAACGATAAGATCTTCGTAAAATATGTAGGATCCAATATGGGCATCCAGGTCCCGCTATTGGATATTGACCGAGGAGTCCCTCGGGTCACGTCTACATAGTTCTCGAACCCGCAGGGTCTGCACACTTAAGGTTCGACGTTGTTTTATGTGTATTTGAGTTATATGCTTGGTTACCGAATGTTGTACGGAGTCCTGGATGAGATCACGGACGTCACGAGGGTTTCTGGAATGGTCCGGAGACGAAGATTGATATATAGGATGACCTCATTCGATTACCGGAAGGTTTTCGGAATTACCGGGAATGTACTAGGAATGACGAATGGGTTCCGGATGTTCACCGGGGGGTAGCCCACCCAGGGGGAAGCCGATAGGCCTTAGGGGTGCTGCACCAGCCCTTAGTAGGCTAGTGGGCAAGCCCAGAGAGGCCCCTGCGCAGGAGATAAGAAAATCAAAAAGAAAAAAAAGGGGAAGTGGGAAGGAAGGGAAGGACTCCACCTTCCAATCCTAGTTGGACTAGGATTGGAGGAGGAATACTCCTCCCCCCCTTCGGCCAAACCCCTTGGGGCCTCTTATACCCCAAGGCAAGGACCCTCCCCTCCCACCTATATATACGGAGGTTTTAGGGCTGATTTGAGACAACTTTTCCACGGCAGCCCGACCACATTCCTCCACGGTTTTTCCTCTAGATCGTGTTTCTGCGGAGCTCGGGCAGAGCCTTGCTGAGATTAGATCACCACCAACCTCCGGAGCACCGTCACGCTGCCAGAGAACTCATCTACCTCTCCGTCTCTCTTGCTGGATCAAGAAGGCCGAGATCATCGTCGAGCTATACGTGTGCTGAACGCGGAGGTGCCGTCCGTTCGGCACTATATTGGAGCGGATCGTGGGACGGATCGCGGGAGGGTTCGTGGGATGGTTTGCGGGGCGGATCGAGGGACATGAGGACATTCCACTACATCAACCGTGTTTAGTAACGCTTCTGCTGTGCGATCTACAAGGGTAGGTTGATCTGAAATCCCCCTCGTAGATGAACATCACCATGATAGGTTTGTGTGCGCGTAGGAAATTTTTTGTTTCCCATGCGACGTTCCCCAACAGTGGCATCATGAGCTAGGTTCATGCGTAGATGTCTTCTCGAGTAGAACACAAAAGTTTTTGTGGGCGGTGATGTGCGATTTTCTGCCCTCCTTAGTCTTTTCTTGATTTCGCGGTATTGTTGGATCGAAGCGTCTCGGACCGACATTACCCGTACGCTTATGAGAGACTGGTTTCATCGCTACGAGTAACTCCGTAGCTCAAAGATTACTGGTGAATGTGGGTTTTTCCAACTTTAGTTGAATCAGATTTGACCGAGGATGTCCTTGGATGAGGTTAAATAGAAATTCATATATCTCCGTTGTGGTGTTTGCGTAAGTAAGAGGCGATCCTACTAGATACCCATGGTCACCACGTAAAATATGCAACAACAATTAGAGGACGTCTCACTTGTTTTTGCAGGGTATGCTTGTGATGTGATATGGCCAACGATGTGATGTGATATATTGGATGTATGAGATGATCAAGTTGTAATAGTTAATATCGACTTGCACGTCGATGGTACGGCAACCGGCAGGAGCCATAGGGTTGTCTTTAAACTAACGTTTGTGCTTGCAGATGCGTTTACTATATTGCTAGGATGTAGCTTTAGTACTAATAGCATGAGTAGCACGACAACCCCGATGGCGACACGTTGATGGAGATCATGGTGTGGCGCCGGTGACAAAGAAGATCGTGTCGGTGCTTTGGTGATGGACATCAAGAAGCACATGATGATGGCCATATCATGTCACTTATGAATTGCATGTGATGTTAATCCTTTTATGCACCTTATTTTTCTTAGAACGACGGTAGCATTATGAGGTGATCTCTCGCTAAAATTTCAAGATGAAATTGTGTTCTCCCCGACTGTGCACCGTTGCTATAGTTCGTCGTTTCGAGACACCACGGGATGATCGGGTGTGATAGACTCAACGTTCACATACGACGGGTGCAAAACAGTTGCACACGCGGAGCACTCGGGTTAAGCTTGACGAGCCTAGCATGTGCAGACATGGCCTCGGAACACATGAGACCGAAAGGTCGATCATGAATCATATAGTTGATATGATTAGCATAGGGATGCGTACCACTGAAACTATCCTCAACTCACATGATGGTCGGACTAGAGCTAGTGGAATTGGATCATGAACCACTCAAATGACTAGAGAGATGTACTTTTTGAGTGGGAGTTTAGCAAGTAATTTAATTAAGTTAAACTCTAATTATCTTGAACATAGTCTAAGTCCACTTTGAATATATTTGTGTTGTAGATCATGGCTCACGCGACAGTCACCCTCAATTTTAATACGTTCCTAGAGAAAGCTAAGTTGAAAGATGATGATAGCAACTTTGTAGACTGGGCTCGTAATCTTAAGTTGATCCTACAAGCTGGGAAGAAGAATTATGTCCTTGATGCTGCGTTAGGAGATGAACCACCCGCTACGGCTGACCACGATGTTAAGAATGCTTGGTTATCACGTAAGGAGGACTACTCAGTAGTTCAATGTGCAGTCTTGTATGGCTTAGAACCGGGACTTCAACGTCGCTTTGAGCATCATGGAGCAAATTAGATGTTCCAGGAGTTGAAGTTTATCTTTCAAAAGAACGCCCGGATAAAGAGGTATGAGACCTCCGATAAATTCTATGCTTGCAAGATGGAGGAGAATTCGTCTGTCAGCGAACACGTGCTCAAAATATCTGCGTACTCAAGCCGTCTAGCTGAGCTAGGGATTGAACCCCCGCAAGAGGCTATCACTGACAGAATTCTTCAATCACTGCCCCCAAGCTATAAGGGCTTTGTGTTGAACTACACCATGCAAGGGATGAACAAGTCACCCGTGCGAGTTGTTCGTGATGCTGAAAGTCGCAGAGTCAGAACTCCGTAAAGAACATAAAGTGTTGATGGCGAATAAGACCACTAGTTTCAAGAGAAACGCCAAAGGAAAGAAGGGTAATTCAGAGAAGAGCGGCAAACCTGTTGCCAATTAGACGAAGAAACCCAAAGCTGGACCTAAGCCCGAAATGGAGTGCTATTATTGCAAGGGTATGGGTCACTGGAAGCGCAATTGCCCCAAGTATCTGGCTGATAAGAAGGCGGCCAAAGAAAAATCAGGTATATTTGATATACATGTTATTGATGTGTACTTAACCAGCTCACGTAGTAGTGCCTGGGTATTCGATACCGGTTCTTTTGCTCATATTTGCAACTCGAAACATGAACTGTGGAATAGGTGAAGGCTGGCGAAAGATGAAGTGACTATGCGCGTGGGAAATGGTTCCAAGGTTGATGCAATCGCCGTCGGCACAGTTTCACTTCAGTTACCATCAGGATTAGTTATGAACTTGAATAATTGTTATTTAGTGCCTGCGTTGAGCATGAACATTATATCTGGATCTTGTTTATTGCGAGACGGTTACTCGTTTAAGTCAGAGAATAATGGTTGTTCTATTTCTATGAGTAATATCTTTTATGGTCATGCACCCAATGTGAGAGGATTGTTCATATTGAATCTTGATAGTGATAATACACATATACATAACATTGAGACCAAAAGAGTTAGAGTTAACAATGATAGCTCATGTTTTAGTGGCACTGCCGCTTAGGTCATATTGTTGTAAAGCAGCTGAAGAAACTCCATACTGATGGACTTTTGGAGTCACTTGAGTTTGATTGACTTGACACGTGCGAACCATGCCTCATGGGCGAGATGACTAAAACTCCGTTCTCCGGAACAATGGAGCGTGCAAGTTACTTGTTGGAAATCATACATACCGATGTGTGTGGTACAATGAGCGTGGAGGCATGCGGCGGATATCGTTATTTTCTCACCTTCACTGACGATTTGAGTAGATATGGTTATGTCTACTTAATGAAGCACAAGTCTGAAACATTATAAAAGTTCAAGCAATTTCAGAGTGAAGTTGCAAATCATCGTAACAAGAAGATCAAATTCCTACGATCTGATCGGGGGGTGAATATCTGAGTATCGAGTTTGGTGCTCACTTAAGACCATGTGGAATTGTTTCACAGTTGACACCGCCTGGAACACCACAGCGTAATGGTGTGTCCGAACGTTGTAATCGTACTTTATTAGAGATGGTGCAATCTATGATGTCTCTTACCGATCTGCCGTTATCGTTTTGGGGTTATGCATTAGAAACAGCTGCATTCACTTTAAATAGGGCGCCATCAAAATCCGTTGAGACGACACCATACGAATTATGGTATGGAAAAACACCAAAGTTTTCATTTCTTAAAGTTTTGGGATGTGATTCTTATGTCAAAAAGCTTCAGCCTGAAAAGCTGGAACCCAAAGCGGAAAAGTGCTTGTTCATAGGTTACCCGAAAGAGACAGTTGGGTACACCTTCTATCTCCAATCCGAGGGCAAAGTGTTTGTTGCTTAGAACGGAGCTTTTCTCGAGAAGGAGTTTCTCTCGAGAGAATTGAGTGGGAGGAAGATAGAACTTGATGAGGTTATCGAACCTCTCATCCCTCTGGATGGTGGCGCGGGGCAAGGGGAAACCCCTGTCATTGCGACGCTGGTTGAGGAGGAAGTTAATGATGATGATCATGAAACTCCGGATCAAGTTCCTATCGAACCTCGCAGGTCGACGAGACCGCGTACTACTCCAGAGTGGTACGGTAATCCCGTCTTATCAATTATGTTGTTAGACAACAATGAGCCTTCGAATTATGAAGAAGCAATGGTGGGCCCGGATTCCAACAAATGGCTGGAGGCCATGATGTCCGAGATAGGATCCATGTATGAGAACAAAGTGTGGACTTTGCAAGTACTACCTGAGGGCCGCAAGGCTATTAAGAACAAATGGATCTTTAAGAAGAAGACTGACGTTGACGGTAATGTGATCGTTTATAAAGCTCGACTTGTGGCAAAGGGTTTTTCACAAGGAGTTGACTACGATAAGACGTTCTCACCTGTAGCGATGCTTAAGTCAGTCAGAATCATGTTACCAATAGCTGCATTTTTCGATTATGAAATCTGGCAGATGGATGTCAAAACGGCATTCCTTAAGAGTTTTCTTAAGGAAGAGTTGTATATGATACAACCCGAAGGTTTTGTCGATCCTAAAAATGCTAACAAAGTATGCAAGCACCAACGATCCATTTATGGACTTGTGCAAGCATCTCGGAGTTGGAATAAACGCTTTGATGAGGTGGTCAAAGCATTTGGGTTTATACACGTGGTTGGAGAATCTTGTATTTACAAGAAAGTGAGTGGGAGCTCTGTGGCGTTTCTAATATTATATGTGGATGACATATTGCTGATTGGAAACAACGTGGAGTTTTTGGAGAGCATAAAGGATTACTTGAATAAAAGTTTCTCTATGAAAGACCTAGGAGAAGCTTCTTACATTCTAGGCATTAAGATCTATAGGGATAGATCAAAACGCTTGATAGGACTTTCACAAAGCACATACCTTGATAAATTTTTGAAGAGGTTAAAAATGGAACAGTCCAAGATGGGGTTCTTTCCAGTTTTACAAGGTACGAGATTGAGTAAGACTCAGTGCCCAGCAACTGATAAAGATAGAGAGCATATGAGCACCGTCCCCTATGCTTCATCCATAGGTTCTATCATGTATGCAATGCTATGCACTAGACAAGATGTTAGCCTGGCCATAAGTATGGCAGGCAGGTTCTAGAGTAATCTAGGAGTGGATCACTGGACGGCGGTCAAGAATATCCTGAAGTACCTGAAAAGGACTAAGGAGATGTTTCTCGTGTATGGAGGTGACGAAGAGCTCGCCCTAAAAGGTTACGTCGATTAAAGCTTTGACACAGATCCGGACGACTCTAAGTCGTAGACCGGACACGTATTTATTCTTAATGGGGGTGCGGTAAGCTGGTGTAGTTCCAAGCAAAGCGTCGTAGCTGATTCTACATGTGAAGCAGAGTACATGGCTGCCTCGGAGGCGGCTAAGGAGTGTGTCTGGATGAAGCAGTTCATGACGAATCTTGGAGTGGTGCCAAGCGCACTAAATCCAATAACCTTGTTCTGTGACAACACGGGTGCCATTGCCTTAGCAAAGGAACCGGGGTTTCACAAGAAGACCAGACACATCAAACGACGCTTCAACCTCATCCGCGACTACGTCGAAGGGGAGGACGTAAATATATGCAAAGTGCACACGGATCTGAATGTAGCAGACCCACCGACTAAACCTCTTCCACAGGCTAAGCATGATCAACACCAAAACTGTATGGGTCTTAGATTTATTACAATGTAATTCGCATGGTGATGTGAGGTCTATATTATTGACTCTAGTGCAAGTGGGAGACTATTGGAATTATGCCCTAGAGGCAATGATAAACAAGTTATTATTATAATTCCTGTATCAAGATAATCGTTTATTATCCATGCTACAATTGTATTGAATGAAGACTTAGATACATGGGTGGATATATAGACAAAACACTGTCCCTAGCGAGCCTCTAGTTGGCTAGCTAGTTGATCAAGGATAGTCAGGGTCTTTTGACTATGTACAAGGTGTTGTTGCTTGATAAATGGATCACATCATTGGGAGAATCATGTGATGGACCAGACTCAATCTAATAGACGTAGCATGTTGATCGTGTCATTTTGTTGCTACTGTTTTCTGCGTGTCAAGTATTTATTCCTATGACCATGAGATCATATAACTCACTGACACCGGAGGAATGCTTTGTGCGTATCAAACGTCACAACGTAATTGGGTGGCTATAAAGATGCTCTACAGGTATCTCCGAAGGTGTCCGTTGAGTTAGTATAGATCAAGACTTGGATTTGTCACTCCGTGTGACTTGAGTTAGTATGGATCAAGACCCGGGGTGGGGCCCACTCGGTAATACAAGATCACACACAAGCCTTGCAAGCAATGTAACTTAGTGTAAGTTGCGGGATCTTGTATTACGGAACGAGTAAAGAGACTTCAGATGCGGATACTGACGATCGAATCTCGGGCAAGTAACATACCGAAGGACAAAGGGAATGACATACGGGATTATGAATCCTTGGCACTGAGGTTCAAACGATAAGATCTTCGTAGAATATGTAGGATCCAATATGAGAATCTAGGTCCCGCTATTGGATATTGACCGAGGAGTCCCTCATGTCATGTCTACATAGTTCTCGAACCCGCAGGGTCTGCACACTTATGGTTCGACGTTGTTTTATGTGTATTTGAGTTATACGGTTGGTTACCGAATGTTGTTCGGAGTCCCGGATGAGATCGCGGACGTCACGAGGGTTTCCGAAATGGTCCGGAGACGAAGATTGATATATAGGATGACCTCATTTGATTACCAGAAGTTTTTCGGAATTACCGGGAATGTACCGTGAATGACGAATGGCTTCCGGATGTTCACCGGGGGTGGGGCAACCCACCCCGGGGGAAGCCCATAGGCCTTAGGGGTGCCGCACCAGCCCTTAGTGGGCTGGTGGGCAAGTCCAGAGAGGCCCCTGCGCAGGAGATAAGAAAATCAAAGAGAAAAAAAGGGGGAAGTGGGAAGGAAGGGAAGGACTCCACCTTCCAATCCTAGTTGGACTAGGATTGGAGGAGGAATCCTCCTCCCCCCTTCGGCCGAACCCCTTGGGGCCTCTTGTGCCCCAAGACGAGGCCCCTCCCCTCCCACCTATATATACGGAGGTTTTAGGGCTGATTTGAGACAACTTTTCCATGGCAGCCCGACCACATACCTCCACGGTTTTTCCTCTAGATCGCGTTTCTGCGGAGCTCGGGCAGAGCCCTGCTGAGATTAGATCACCACCAGCCTCCGGAGCACCGTCACGTTGCCGGAGAACTCATCTACCTTTCCGTCTCTCTTGCTGGATCAAGAAGGCTGAGATCATCGTCGAGCTGTACGTGTGCTGAACGTGGAGGTGCCGTCCGTTCGACACTAGATCGGAGTGGATCGTGGGACGGATCACGGGACGGTTCGTGGGACGGTTCGCGGGGTGGATCGAGGGACGTGAGGATGTTCCACTACATCAACCGCGTTTATTAACGCTTCTGCTGTGCGATCTACAAGGGTACGTAGATCTGAAATCCCCCCTCGTAGATGAACATCACCATGATAGGTTTGTGTGCGCATAGGAAATTTTTTGTTTCCCATGCGATGTTCCCCAACAGAAGAGCATCATGGAATTGGCGATGAAGAATGGTTGGTGATGACAATGGCGACGATCACCCCTCTCCAGAGCCAAGAACGGACCCCAGATCTGCCCTCCAGAGGAAGAACAGGTGGTGGCGGTGGCTCCGTATCGTAAAACATAATGAACTCTTCTCCTTGATTTTTTTTCAAGATGAAAGGGACTAAATAGAGCTGCAGTTGGAGGCGGCGGAGCCCCGAGGGCACCACAAGCCTGCTAGGCGCGGCCAGGGGGGGCGCGCCTCCTGGGCTTGTGGGTTCCTCGCTCCACGCCTCCCGTTGATTCTTGCGCCAGTATTTTTTATATATTCCACAAAAAATCCTCGTAAATTTCCAGGTCATTCCAAGAACTTTTATTTCTGGGCAAAAACAACACCATGGCAGTTCTGCTGAAAGCAGCGTTAGTCCGGGTTATTTCCATTCAAATCATGCAAATTAGAGTACAAAACAAGGGCAAAAGAGTTTCGAAAAGTATATACGATGGAGACGTATCACATGTCATCGTGTTTGTCGATTGAACGAAATTTCCGTCCGAGTAAACTGTTGTCGGAGACGATGACAGACGAGTGAGCCTGCAAGTTTTTTTTTAACATAAGTGGCCCTGGAAGTTAGTAGCAAGTATAGCTATGAATATTTTTTGATGAACTAAAGAGTCGCTACATGGACGAAGCTTGCAAGGATTAAAGACCACTCATGGCCCAGTTATGCATGCATGCGTGCACACTTAACTCACGCGGAAAATTCTCACTTGACAAGGCACTTGATGATGTTGTTAAATGGATGTATCGGCCAACCCTTTTTATGAAGGATTATGATGGCCTCATTATGTGCTTGGGATAACAGGCTACATACCGTCCGATGTAGACAACACATGTGAAGGAGACCTAGGCAGCCGGGTAGCGCGTGCGGCCGGTGATGCAAGCGAGGGCCGGCTAGTGCATCCGCGACGTGCATGCCAGCGTCCTACAATTGGCGGGGGAAAGTGGAGCTGCGTCGCCAGTTGCGATGCATTGATAGGAATGCCAAGTCCAGAAACTGTAAATTGCATGACTCATTCCCTACATCCTCGAGGCGTTAGCGCTAATAAACAAGAGTTAAAGCCAGTTCAGCATGCAAAGGAAGTTTCCTTTCCCACGCATCATGCACTGCATGCAATTTATTACCACACCCTAGAAGGCAATGAACAAGCCCGCGACGGAGGTCCCAGAGAGTATCTTGGAGAGGGTGATGAGGACCTCGCCAGACGTTGCAATCGTCGGGGCGCACTCGGCGTGGAGCTGCACATCAGCGAACCTCATCATGACGTACTAGGTCGGACTAACCGTGGTGTTCCAGGTCAGGCTAGAACCGCGGGAGCCGTGCATGTTGGGCTCAGCCTGTCCTCGTCATTTGCACATTGTCGTACCAACAACTCCACAACGGATGCCTAAACGGGTACTGCACCATTGATTGGCGTGCGCAATCGTAGGGTAGTCGGACTGCCGACCAGAGCCGTCAAGGAGAGGACGAGGATGCTATGGCGGCATAGGTCGGATGCAGCGATTGCATGCATTCACGCGGTCGCCTCAAGAGCCATGCTCGATGATGTCCATCATGAGATACGTCCGGGTGTTTGCTCATGAAGATGATAAGATGAGATAAAATAGGTAATCTCTTGACCCTTTTTCTTGCACGAATGACACGATGACCAGAACTTCAGCGCAAGCTTCAAAGATGGTTGTCGATCTGCTGTCGAAGATTGAAGGAAGGAAAAACCATTTGCATCATGGCACAATAGATGCCATGCCCCATGGTTAGTGCCAAATTTCGTGTGAACGATTCCGACATTAGAAAGGGCTAGGATAACGGAACATGATCTATCGAGATGCAAATCGATGACACGATGGTTTTAGCGAGTTCGGGCCTCTCACGGTGGAGATAACAGCCCTACGTCGCGTGCTCTGGAGAGGCTTTGTTTTATCTATCATGGACATGAGTTACATGGTATATTTGAGAGAGGGCAGAACGGATCTCTCAGCTAAGTCCTGAGACTAGAGAGAGCCAGAGCTCCAGGGGAAGAATGAGCCCATGGGGGGAGAGGAAGGTAGCCCCCAGTCTATGTGGTGGGGAGGTGGCTTATATAGAGTGTGTCACCCCTCACCTCCTACATTACAAGATAAATCATTAGTGTCATGATGACAACCCACTATGAAACCTCCACTACGAGTATGATGCTTCGATTGCCTTGTTGACTGTTGATCCTTGCATATCCGAGTGAGTCGTACGACCGAGTGGATAGGCTAAACTTGTCCGAGTGGATAGAGTGTACTTGTTCAAGTGGATAGAGTGTACTTGTCCGAGTGGATAGTACATATATATTTGTCTGGACCCACCTCATGTGTGAACCCCCATGCTATTATGTTATTTTGACCCTTCATTGGCCTACCCGTTTTGTGTATCCCCAACAATATGAAGATCAAACACAAAGGTTGACACGACGATTTTTGGCGTGGTTCTGATAGGTGGTGATATCGTATGTTCACGTTAGTTTAGACTTCAACCGACGAAGAGTAATAGCTGCGGGAGTCCACAGAGGGCTCCACCCACAAGGGGTCCACGAATAATTGGCCTTGTCTGTTCCATCATGCCTCACATCCACACAGTACTAGCCTCACTCAGGGTAGATCATCACGAAATATGCAATTTCCTTGACCTTACAAACTTCTTGGTTAAACTCCATAACAGAAAGTAGGAGACTCCCAAGCGACGCCTAACCAATCTAGGAGGCACAACCCTCCAAAAGGTAATAGACACGTTAGAACAATGAACTCCTTGATCTTGTGCTTCAAAAGATAGTCTCCTCAACATTCATTCACTCTCTCATAGATTTGTCATGTGTAGAACAGATTGATTGGGTGGAAAGCAACTTGGGGAGGATAGAGAGCAAGTTTCTCGTGGATGGATTGGAATATCTTGTTCTCAACACATGAGTAGGTGGCTCTCTCTCAGAAAAATGGATATGGAAAGTATGGGTGTGTTATGAGTGCTTCCTCTATGAATGAGAGGTGGTGGAGGGTTATATATATGCATCTCCCAAAATCCAACCGTTACAATATTATTGCCCAAATCTCTGACACCGACATGAATCTCGGTGGTATCGAGTTGTACTAAATTTGGCAACATTAAATTCTTGGTGAGACCGATATAGGAATCTTGGTGGTACCGATATGGTGGACTAGGGCAGTTCACTAATCTCGGTGAGACCGGTTTCAAAACTCAAAAATTCCGATTCTTGAAATCGACATACCGAAAAGTTGGTCACTGATTTTCGGCAGCACCAAAGTGAAAGTTGGTTGTACCGACGTTCTAGAATTTGGCATAAGATCTGTCTCTGGAAAAATCGGTAGGGCCGTCTGGAAATTGTTGGTGGCATCAATTTTTCTGTTAAGGCTTTGGACAGAGAATTTTATTGGAGAATGGCTGAGTATGATTGGTGACTATCTCTAAGCACTTGAGCAACCAATTCATCATAGATAGCTCACCAACTTCTAATAGTATTGGCTTTCCTATGGATTCAAAAGTGATTTCTCATAAATATAAAATACAGTGTGTTGTAGCTTGAAGCTTGGCCATTCCTATTCCTTTCCTTGTAGCAAGGGGCTTCTCCTCACGATCCTTTAGCCAATGCATCTTTGAAATTTTCTCAAATATACTTGGATAGAATCATTAGTTCAATGACACATACATTGTTATTAATTACCGAAACCACCTTATGGAGAAATTGTGCTTTGATAGGCGAGGAGAAGAGGAGGGGCTGCGACGCGTTGGTGCTTGCAAGAGCGTGGTGATGGCCGGCTCGGTGCTTCTGCGGCTAGATGCACGCGGCTCAAGCAAGGTGCAGCGCAAGGGACAAGGCGCAGAGACTGTGTAGAGATCTTGGTTGTGCTGGTGGGGAGCATGCGGGTGGCTGCAGGGGGAGTGTAGCGTGTGCTCATGGAAAAGCATCATGGACACAACAAAATCATGGCGTGCACATGGACTACGGGATGAATATGATGAAACAAAATGGCAGGGAGATGGCATGGCTCACCTAGGTCCCGTACGACTAGACAAGGTTCTAGGGAGGCGCTTATGAGGTCCGGGAAGGATGCTACTGCTGCGGTGGAGCTCCTGGATTGCGACAACGATGTCGACTCAGTGGGTGCGATGGTGGCTCTCTCGGCCATCTGGCGCCAAGAATCGGTCGAGGATTGACTCAGGGTGCCATTTGGCACGAGGAAGAAGCGGAGGAAGTCGGCCAGAGGCGAGGATGGTGACGATGATGGGCGACAGGGCTCATGCTACCACTGAAGCTAGGGCGAGGGAAGAGAGGGGTGGTGTCATGAGGAGGGAAAGAGGAAGAACCTTAGGGGAGGTTATAAAACATCAAACCCCTCACTAATCGATGAAGTAATAAGCCCAGTCCATGGAGGAAGTGGGGGACGAGCACCACCTGCTCATCGGGCCTTTGTGTAGGTACCACTTGGCCATTTTCCCGTGCTCGGTGGGCGATGTCGGTCGCAATATAGCCACAACACTTCAGCTCTTGGATATCCCCTTCGGAGACACGGGAGATCTCCCACTTGCCCTGATAGCCCGAGCCGGCCATTGCTGAGTTTGGAACGAAGGACAACTAGAAAGGATGGGAGATATAATGGATCTGGGCGCTAGATCTTGGACGGAGAGGTAGTGCAGTTTGGAATGCGTGTGGTGGGCTTTGGATCTTTTTACCCTTTTAAGGGAGGTCATGAACCCAAGGGTTTCCACTTGCTACGCCACCACATCTATCACTTCCCGAAATAACCGCACTGTTTATCATGTGTGGGTTGGCCGGGGTCATTAATTCGACTCCCCTTTTGTTGATAGAACGTGACCCGGGGAAAGTGGCCTCGAGCCGCGATTCTAGTTTTTCAAATTACTTGTTATCACAACTTTTTCGTCTTAAGAATTGTCAGATAAGGACTATTCACCTATGACCCTTTAAAGCCTTTTGATTTAATGATGCCTGTTTTGAGAACGTGACATCATTGGGGCGACTAAACAGATGCTAGACTAATATACGAGGAACTCGCCGTGCAAGCCGATTAGTCTATGTGTCCGGCTGCCGAAGACCGTACACATTGGTGTTGAAGGCTAGTTTGGGGGCTACTTAGGGATTTACGGATTAAGGGGTCCTCGGGCAATCGGGTTATCCCTTATGGGCCGACCACATGGGATGCATCATTGAAGAGTGAAATATCTGACAACTTTGTAACCAAGATGGAAAGCACCAAAGACTAGGCGTGCACTATAAGTCACGAGGACCAGTTCGGCCCGTCTATCCCCGACTAAGGTCACTCACATGTAACCCTCGGGGGCCTAGTTTCTATATGTGACACCCTTGATTTGTTCGTACGCTAATCATACACGCAAATGCGTAGGACCAAGCTCAAGTACTCATGCGAAGATATCACAACACAACTCTAGACACAAATGAAACATAAAAGCTTCATATTACAAGCGAGGGGCCTCGAGGGCTAGAATATAGAAGCTCGCTAAACACACGAGTCAGCAGAAGCAACAAATATCTGAGTACACACATTAAACATGGGGTGCCTTAGAGAAGGCTAGCACAAAAGATACAACGATCGAACGAGGCGAGGCCTCCTGCCTGTGAGCCTCCTAACTACTCCTCGTCTTCAGTGGCCTCCACGTAGTAGTAGACACCATCGGGGTAGTAGTCGTCGACAGCGGGATAATCCATCTACTGGGTTCCATCATTTGGTCACAACAATGGATCAAGGGGACAAAGGGGTAGCAAAGCAACGGTGAGTACTCATCCAAAGTACTCACGAGACTGACATCAAAACAATGCTATGTATGCATCAGTATCAAAGGAAGTGATTATATGTGGACTGACTGCAGCAATGTGAGAATAGAGAGAAGGCCTAGTCCTATTGAAGACTAGCATCTTCAGGGGTCTTGAAGCAATAGACGAGAGTAGAACAGGTAACACAAATAATAGTCATATTGTTGCAACAATATTAATATGAGGTCACGCCCAAAGATTCTCCCTCGACTCCCTGTGAGGAAGCAATCCCGGAGCAACATTCCAGTTAAGTAACAGTTTTGGTTGTAAAAGATCAGGGCACAACTCCAAGTCGTCGTGTAACCGTGCACATGGCTATTCGAATAGATAAGTTCTTCACTGCAGGGGTGCACAACCTTTTCCCGTCATGCTCGATAAACTGTGGCCGGACACACTTTGCTGGGTCATGCCCGGCCTCGGAACATCGACACGTCACAACCCCACCTAGACTGAACATAGAGGCCAGCCCGGCAGTCTAAATCCTAAGCGCACACATGGGCCCATCACCCTTTGCACTCCTGCATGATGCGTGGGAGGCCGAGGTCAGTCCTAGCACCTCTTATTACAATCGTGATGTCTATTCGGACCACTCGGGCGTGTGCCGCTCCATTGCTGACATCTGAAGAGGTTCGGTTGATACCACGACGTAGAGTACCCATAATTCTTCCCACGTAGACGGTTAGTGCGTAATAAGGCCTTCCGACCAACCCAGATCAAATACCCAAATCCATTAACATATTACTTAACTCATCGACACATCCACGTGGTAATCCACTCGCCTAACATTTATTCATCAAAGATCCTAGTAACATGGTCAAGTAACTGTGTGGTTGTAACATCACGGAGAATCCGAGGTATCACCCTTGTTGGATTCCGATTGATGTAACCGCCAAGGTGGACCTAGAGGATTCACCCCCGAGGGTCTCACACTTGAGGAGGTTGCACGACAGAGTCATTGTCGGGAGTGGTGAAGGAGGAATCACCCTCGATAACCACGAACGACTAGCTGCACTACAGAGATAGCATCATGAGTACTTCACGAGGTGTCACCCTCGGTACCCGATAGTATCTCTGCAGCTCGTACAACTAAGGGGGTGTAAGTGTCGTCTCAGATCTTGGCTCGTCGATCAGGGATCAAGACTCGACAATAAAGCGGGGCAACTGGACTAAGGGGTCAGAGGGGATGACTGAGCCACCAATACTAAGCAGTTTAAAGTGTGGTACTGAAAATACCAGTTCATCAAAAATTAGGATATGCATGAGATATAGGAACTTACTACAAAAGTAGCAAAATTCTAATGCAAGCATGAGGGAGAGAGAAATGAGTGATATAGGAATGGTCAAGGGGGTTATGCTTGCCTTGTTGCTCTGCGGCAAAGGGCTGGTCATCGGGAGGGTAGTCGTACCCGGCAGCAGCATTAGTCTCGGGGTCTATCTGTAAGAAGAGGGGGCAAGAAACAATAAATATAACACCGATGCAAATACTAACACTACGGAAATTCAGAAATTTGTCGTCTGCCATGGCGGACGACAAAGGGGGACACTCCGGACGGCAAATGCCTTTGCCGTCCGTCAGCAGACGGCAAACTGGACGGCAAACAAATATCTGGTGAAGGGCCTCTTTGTCGTCTGCATTGGGACAGCTAACGGCAAAGGATCTTTGCCGTGAGGGGGCACACGACAAATTATATGAGACGACACATCTACGGGCACCTCCGCCAAATTCTAACGGCAGCCTGCTGGGCCCACAGATCCTTTGTCGTCTCCCATGGACCCTTTGCCGTCTCCCATCATTGTGGGAAGACGACAAAGGTGCCACCGAAGCCCTCTAGTTTGCCCATTTGCCGTCTGCCCTTGGACCCTTTGCCGTCTGCCATCCTTGTGGGCAGACGGCAAAGAGTCCAAATGACCTTTTCCCGTCTGGCACATAGTTTGCTTCGATAGCCCAGTTTAGGCCCTTTGCCGTCTGCTATAACCCCTTTGCAGTCGATGGGCAGACGACAAAGGGTCCAAACTGCCACTTTTTATTTTATTTTTAATAATATCCAGCAATTTTCACACAAATCAGGAATATATATATATATATTTGACAGTTTCATCCATAATACATAATATATATTTGGCAGTTTCATCCATAATCCATAATACATAATATATTTCAAGCAGACTGCCCATACTCATAACCATATTAAAATAAGTTTCATCCACAATACATACATATTATGCAAGTTTCATCCGTACCAAACCATATATTATACTAGTTTCATCCATACATACAAAGTTTCATATCCATGTACTACAATAGTTTCAATGCAAGCTTCCGTGAAGCCATTTTAGAAGAAACCATATTGAAGCACTCCATCAATATAATCCAATCGTTCGTGTAGTGAATGTAATCTGCAAAATGGGAAATAAGTAAGTTAGAAGAAGAAGACTAGATGAAGAGGAGAAGAAATAAGTAAGTTTCGTATCCATTTAGCTCCAAAAAGACATACTTAGCTAATTTAGCTCCAAAAAGGGGAGAAGAGTAGAAATGAAAATAGGGAAGAAGAAGAAGGAGAGAAGAAGGAGAAGAAGGAGAATAAGAAGGAGAAGTATTACTCTTCTCCCCTTTTTGGAGCTAAATTAGCTAAGTATGTGTTTTTAGAGCTAAATGGGCTAATTATGTCATTTTAGAGAAAAACAAGATAAGTATATAATATTCATCACCTAACCAAGGATCTTATGCCATTTTGAGCTTATTATACCATTTTGGAGCTAAATTACTCATTTTAACGAGCTAACGAAGGTTCTTATGATGATTTTTCTTAACTAAGTCATTTTGGAGGATAATTAGCTAAGTATGTCATTGTTGGGGAAAATAAGCTACGTCGAAGAAGAAAGGGAAGAAGCAAGAAGAGAAGAAGAAGGAGAAGAAAAAGAAGAAGGACGGGGACGAGGACGAGGAGGAGAAGTAGAAGGAGAAGGAGAAGGAGGTGGAGAATAAGAAGAAAAGAAGAAGAGAAGAAGAAAGAGAAGAAGAAGGATAAGAAGGAGGAGAGAAGAAGAAGGAGAAGGAATATGTCATCTGGGAGCTACGTAAGCCTTATTATGTCATTTAGGAGAGAACTTAGCTAAGTATAGGTCATTTTTATTAAAATAGGACATTTTGGAGCTAACTAAGCTAATTATGTCATTTTGGTGGTAGCCAAGCTAAGTATAGGTCATTTTGGAGCTAACTTGGGTAAAATATGTCATTTTGGATCTAACTATGCTTATTAAGCCATTTTTGAGCTAGCTAAGCTAATTATAGGCCATTTAATAGCTAAGTTAGGGGAATAGGTCATCTTGGAGCTATGTAAGCCTTATTATGTCACTTAGGAGAAAACTTAGCTAAGAATACGTCATTCTTTATTTAATAGGCCATTTGGAGCTAACTAAGCTAAATATTTCATTAAGGTGCTAGCCAAGCTAATTATAGGTCATTTTGAAGCTAATCATGCCGGGGGTCGAGGGTCAGTGTCGTTGGGGGTCGGGGGTCGGGGGTCGAGGGTCAGTGGTGTCGGGAGTCAAGGGTTTGTGGCGTCGGGCATCGGGGGTCGGGAGTCAAGGGTCAGTGGCGTCGGGAGTTGAGGGTCAGTGTTGTCGGGCTTTGGGGGTTAGTGGAGTCAGGGGTCTTGAGTCGGGGTTCGAGGGTCGGGGGTCAGTGGTGTCGGGCGTCGGGGGTCGGGAGTTGGGTGTCAGTGGTGTCGGGGGTCGGGGGTCGGGGTCCATGGTGTCGGGCATCGGGGGTCGGGAGTCGGGTGTTAGTTGTGTCGGGTGTCTTTTTCTTCTTCTTCTTCTTTTTCTTCTTGATCATCTTATTATTATTGTTTTTCTCCTCCTCCTCCTCCTCCTCTTCTTCTTCTTCTTTCTTTTCTCTTTCTCCTCCTCTCCTCTTTCTGCTTCGTCTTCTTTTTTGTTATTCTAGTTTACTCTTTTCTTATTTTATTCTAAGTTTTTTTCTTTTCTATCTACTTTTTCTACCTAATAAACTAACTATCTAATTTAACATAAAAACATAAAAAAACTAACTATCCAATTTAACAGAAAATAAAAGAAAATAAACTAAGTATCTAATTTAAAAGAAAAAAAAGGAGATAAAGCAAAAAATGAAACAAAACTCACCTCCAGGGGTAGTGGGTGCCGGGGCGGTGGGGGCGTGGCCAGTGTGGCTCCGGGGCAGGCAGGGGCGTCGCGCTGGGGCAGGGCGCCGGCTGCGACAGGGGTGGGGGCAAGACGCCGGCAGGGGCGTCGGGCGGGTGCAGTTCGCCGGGTGCGACAGGGGCGGTGGCAGGGCGCCGACTGCGACAGCGAGGCCGAGGGCAAGGGCGCGGGCGGAGGGAGGACGACGTGAAGGGCGAAGGCGAGGGCACGGGTGGATGGAGGACGACGAGGAGGGCGAGGGTGAGGGCGCGGGCGGAGGCGGGACGGCGAGGGAGGCGGCGCTCACGCAGAGAGGGGGTGAGAGAGACAGAGAGAGATCTGTCGGAGAGAGGGGGTGAGAGAGAGTGGGAGAGATCTGTCGGAGAGAGGGGGCATGGGGTGAGGGAGACGGCCGTTAGGGGCGCCCTCTCTTTGCCGTCCACCCCCCGACGGCAAAGAGGTGTAAGGCAGACGACAAAGAGAGCGGTCGTTATGGGGAGAGAGGGGGTGTGTGGTGGGCCGCCCCGTGCTCTTTTTTGTCTGTCGTCCTGCTCTTTGCCGTCTGCTGGCGCACGGCAAAGACCATACTAATGGCGAAGAGTATCTTTGCCATCAGTCTACTCTTTGCCATCCATTTTTTAGTGACTGACGGCAAATAGGGTCTTTGCCATCAGCTAGCAAACGGCAAAGAGGAGGCTGAAGGCAAATTCTCTGATTCCACTAGTGTAAGCATGACATGGTAAAGCGAGGTTAGGCATGAGATAACGCAGCGCTATCCGTCATACATGGGTCAGGAAAATATCAAATGATATTCCCCGGGTCTTTGGCTACTACCGTTCAGATGAAAACGATGGAAAAAATCCAAATTCGCTATGTTAGGCACGCGAGACAAACGAATGGACAGCGTATCCGGGTTCGTCTCGTTTTGCAGATGAACTTTCATATTAGAAATATTTTAACATGACTTACGGTTTATTCTAAATTAATTTTTAAAGTTCTATTAGTTACTAGAAATTAACAGATTTAATTATATTAGATAATTAAATGTGACACCAATAGTCAAGAGTAAGTTTGACTGGTGAACTATGACGAGTGTGTCCACGTTCTCATATGAACATTTTAATTTTTAGGTTAAGTAATACTTAATCAATTTAATTAGTGGGAGGGACCCACGTGTCATACTATCTAAGACAAATAATGAAACATCTTAATTAATCGTCTCACTCATTAATCTATTAATCTTAATCGTCACATTAACTAATTAGTTGACTAATTTATTAATTCACTAATTAATTATACTAGTAATTAATTATTATTTTAAAGGGGTGTATGGGGCCTCCCTGTCAATGGGTGTGGGGGTGGCACCACATGGCAGTGGCCCACCGGCCACACACACACATACACAACACACACACACACACACATGCTGTACACACCACTATATCCATACATACACACATATGCACATGCATAATTTTTTATACCCCTGCATTCATACATACAAATTTATACATATATTCATACACTCATTTTATTCTTTCATTTTATTTAAACAACCCCAGAGCTAAACCAACCCTCTCCTGTCTAACGGGAGGGAACGAGGCGCACGGGCAAGGTGGTGAGGTCACCGAAGACCGGGGAGGCCGAAGACGGCACGTGGTGGGTTGTGTGGATCGGTGATGGGGTTGGCGAGGAGGGCCATAGGCGGAGTGGCCTTGGCCGGAGGTGGCCGGTGGGGGAGGGCTCGGCCTCTCCAGCGAGAGGAGAGGGAGAGCTGACGAGGGAGGAGGGGCTCGGTGGTGGGATTCGGTTGGGGAAAATGAGGGAGGGAGTTCACTCATGGGGTGGGAGATGTTGGGGAACGAGAGGAAGAGAGAGAGCGAGGGAGAGGGGCTCGCTTGGTGGGGGAGTTGATGGGAGTGATGGGGTTGGGTCTGGTGGGGTGGGAGCGTGGGTGGCGGTTGGGAGGGAATGGGTGAGTGTGGCTTGCGTTAGGAGGGGGGTTTTATACCCCCCCAAGTAGAGTGGGATCGTGTGGCCGGCCGGTGTGGCTGGGCTGGCTGGGGCCGCACTAGCCGGGATCTTTTTTTTTCTTTTTTTTATTTTCCTAATTAAACATTGTCCATCTTAAAATAATTTGAGGCACTAAAATAATTTTAAAAATGTTGGTTTCAATTTTATAAAAGCTTAGTAAATATTTGCAACCCATCCAACATTTTTATTTTCTGTTTCGCAGAACTTTTAAAATCCACTTTTTAGACAAATTAATTTGCAACGGAATTGAACGGGGTTTGAATTAACAATAGTAATCATGGTGACGTGGCAACATTAGCGTGGGATCACTCTAGCTTAATTACATACATTACTGTAGCAAAAGCTGAGGATGTCACAACTCTCCCCTACAAACAAGAATTCTCGTCCCGAGAATCAAGAGGTAGAAGGAAAGAGGTCGGGGTATTCATTACGAAGATGATCCTCTTGTTCCCAAGTGGCTTCATCTTCAGAATGATTTGACCACTTCACTTTAAGGAACTTGGTGACTTTGTGATGAGTTTGACGTTCAGCCTCATGTTCTTTATAAGAGAGGTCTTGTTGCAGCTCAAGTATATCATGATCCACTGCTCGACAAGGATACTTGAAGCAGCGACGGAGCTGAGACACATGGATGACATCGTAAACCTGAGAAAGGTTCGCTGGCAGTTCCAATTGATAAGCTACTTTTCCACGCCTTTTGAGAGCGGTGACAGGACGAATATAGCGAGGAGCTAAGTTGCCCTTGATCCCAAAACGGTGTGCGCCTCTCATTGGTGTGACATGAAGATAAGCCTTTTCGCGAGGTTGATAGACCATATCTTGATGATGTCAGTCATACTAACTCTTCTGACGAGACTGAAAAGCCTTCAGATTCTCATGAATAATGCAGACTTGATATTCAGCATGTTGGATAATATCCAGACCGAAGAATGATCGTTCCATTGAACGGTGGTGCTGGAATCTCATACTAAGACAAGTGTAAAGGATACTTTGGAGTCAAAGATGTCCAGGAGAGTTAGGTTTAGATCCTGTGGAACTTTGGGTTATGGGTCCACCATGCGGGCCAAGAGTAGGCACAGGGGTAACATCTTCCATGGTCTTGGTAGCAAGACATGTCAGACCATAACATGTCTTTTCTATTGGCAACAACATCAGTACCAAGGGCGGGGGACCAATAGAACCATTTCCCTGCTCACTGAAACGAGGCGGACCAATAGGCAAAGTTCTCGTCTACCTGCGACTACCGGAATGTTAGCCACTATAGTAACACGGTCTTACTGACATAGTTGTTCACCGAGTTTTTTTACCTAAGCAAGGGATTAACACTGCTTAGATAAGTTCAGAATCAAGAAAGGTTAAACTGATCAATGGGAAGGAAAAGGGGACTGTCTCGTCAGACAGACCAATGGAAAGGAAAATGTGTTCACAAATAAGAGTATTGGAGCATACCATTCCCGAGAAAAATAGATTATGGTATACATGACAGGTCATCAAGTACATAACCGTTTTGCTAAAAGGACAAGGAGAATCATGACGTTTACCCATACCATACGGTTAGGTTAATTGATCAGGAACAATTTAGCATTGCGCATCCAATGTTCCTATTGAAAATTGAAGTACCACATTCGTGCTTCAAGGTAGCATCGACATGGCCATCATATGAGGGTCGAACTTTGGATACACAAATGATTCATCAAAAACAACTTATAAAATAAGTCATACAGTTTCCGCGGGGAAGAATGGCGAATCTTGTTGAACGAGATGCGATAACAATAGGTCCTTCGGCTAGGTGTGGAAAACAAGACATCACCGTACCAGGTTAAATAAATACCAAAGTTTTAATTGTTGGGAAATGTTCCAACCATCATATCTGCCCCAGATTCAGATCTGGTTGGTGTGAGGATACCTCAAGCTCAGGATGCCTGAGGAGAAAAGGGGGCCACCAAAAACAGACGAGATGATAATGCAAGATTCTCGGTATATGAACTACGGAAGCAAGTATTGGATCATTAGTTGGATTGTAAGAAACATGAACACAATGTAAGATATTCGTTCCCATGTGGAATTCTTACCACACAATGCAACCAAGTTTTTATTTGGGAACCAACATCGAGGATATCAAGGTCCTTGTGCAAGCCTTGACCAGCTCTTATGACAAAACTTAATTTCCTTGATCAAATCAGTCAGTGGCTTGGCGTGCTAAGAGAAATTATATGAAGTGAAGATAACAAATCTTCAACACATATAACACTTCGCACATGCGTGAATGATTTGGGATGTCCAGAGAGGACGTGAAACAAAACTTCCTCATATTCACGGCGGCAAGAATGCACGTGAACTTTAGGAAAACACTTCTTCGATCAAACATATTCTTCATGAGCAAGGCACAAATATAAAGCTTTCAAGAGCTTCATCCTAAACCATGAATAAGTTGAGGGAGTGGTCGATGGGCTCCGCAACAATCTCTCCAGATTTCGATCGGGATGAATTTCCAAAAATTACAAGATCAAGGATATAGCATTTGTCAAGTCAAATGGTATAATGTCGTATTCTCAAGGGAACAATAACAATTAAACATTGGTCGAAGGGTGCACTCGAAAATACAGATTGAGTAGCACAACCAAATCTAAAACTAGTGAGTCAACAGCTAACACACCAATAATGAAACAATTAGTTGTTATCCTCAAGGAAATAGGGTTGCTAGAAGTATTGGGATCACAACCAAAGTTCACTTGTTGTTATTCCGGTTTGAAACAACACGGACCAAGAAATGAATGATGATGGCGAGAAGTATTACTATATCAAGAATTCTTAAGACGTGCGCAATTCTCACGACATTCTTGACATTAAAGATAGTAATACTCCAAGGTAGAAGATAACATAAGCTGAATAGCAAGGAACTTAAGGGACAACACAAAACATGATCAAGTTTGTGTTGCAGGGAAGGCAATAACGTTGGTCGATGATAACACAAATCAGCGAGGGAAAAGGATGGTAGTTCTTATCATCAAGAATCTGATTGATACCGTGGAAGAGTTCAAAATGCTGATGATTGATCATGACACATTTGTCGAGAAGTTTCATGAAGATGTAATCATACGGCAACATCATCTAGCAAAGGAGTGGTGGAGTGAAAGGCTGTTGGAAACACAAGTAAGACTGCTAGATCGGAATCGGAATTGCCTTTGAAGACAACCAACATGATGTTGAAATCTCGATGTAAGCTTAACGCACAAGTGGAAATGTGGTCCTGGGATGGAGGACATAGATAGCATGGTCAAGCTTTAGCATGACGATGATGATGTAGCCTAATATCTTGAAAAGACATGTGCATGAGATTACTAAGAGTTGTTGAATCGCAATGCACACTCAATTTAGATATCGGTGTCCTTGAGTGTTGAACATATCAAAACACGAGGAAACTGGAATCAACGAGATGTCATGGTTGATGAAGAGCTCATAAGAAGTTAAATCGCTCCGTGATATTCTCGAGCTAGAAGGGATAATAATCAGAGGTACATCAACATTATAGTTTGGACCGATGTATTGATGTGAAGAAGATAAATGTTGTAACTTGCCTCAGAATGAAATCAAGGTAGGCCAACATGGTCGGAACCATGATTGCAAAGTACCAAATCACGGATACAAGATCAAATCATACAAGGAATGATTATTGATACGAGAAGCTTCTCTGATTGGATCAACGTCATTTCCATGGGCATGAACCCAAAGTTCAAGGTCGACTCCCACTTCACTAATGCATCGCCTATGATTTACTCCTCGCCTTTGATGAGGTTGTAGCTTGGAAATATTATCTCGCAAAACACCAGAAGAGTAAGACTCGTGAAAACTCTTTGGGTCCTATTGATTTAGGAAGGCATAGGTTCAACCCATCGGGGCATCTTAGGAACATATACCACAAACTCCAAGAGTAATTAACACATGCTTGGATAGCCTTGCTGACAAGGGCATAGGACACAACTTACCAGAAGGAGAAGACACAATTTACCAATCGCATTATGTATCAGGGGAACAATATCACAAGAATTTTTTGAATGTAAAGGATGTCGTCAGATAATAACCCAGCAATGGGTCTGGCAGTCCACAAAGGACCTGATGTGAGTATCGATACTCAATCAGAGGGAGATAGGACGTAAGGTATCAGATTTTAGAACATCTGAAAAATATCGATACTTAAATACCAAAGGAATTTATGATTTCTAGGTTGGTGTATCAGATTCAAATACTCCGATCAAATATAAGTAAGCTGAATGGACTTAGATGGACAATCAATCGAGGTTGATTTGTCGAGAACCAACTTTGTCTGGAAGGACGTTTGAGCCGGAAAGATAATTTATGAGTATCAACAGATGGTTGTGTACATTCACACAAAGGTAGAATCAATAAGATCAAAGGAAAATCACAAAGGATTTGGAGGAATGCGTTTAGACATATGGATTTAACCATAATGCAAGCAGGTGAGAAAGGTCAAGAGCACTAGCTTATTGGGAATTCTGAAAGATCGAATAGCAATTTGAAGAACTTCCGAAACCCATGACAACTGATGATGAATGAATCCCCGATAAGATAATTCGATGCATCTCATAAAACAAGAGCAATTGGAAAAGGAAGTCTGAACGACATTTGTATGCAGTCATCCATAAGGGTTGACGGAGGAAGGGAAATCATAGAAGCGATGAGAACCAGCTTCCGAGAGCACATCGAAGAGTATCTTCGGAGTCTTCTTAGCAATCAAGCCATCGTTTGGAATTGCGGGCCTCTCCGGAGGAAGTATTTATGAGAACCTAAAGTTAGAGTTAGAAATATCTTTAACCCGAAAGAGAAGAGAGAGTAGAACACAGAGTATAGAAAACAAGTAGAAGATACTAATACCAACCGATTGAGATCTGGGTCTGTAAGCTACAACATCAAAGTTAGTAAGTTTTTCAACTACTAGACTGAACTTAGGCCAAGGAGTTGGAAAGGGAGCTACCTACAGGCAGTTAGCTCTGATAACAACTTGTGACGCCCTCGATTTGGTCGTATGCTAATCATACACACAAATGCGTACGACCAAGCTCAAGGACTCACGGGAAGATATCAAAACACAACTCTAGATACAAATAAAACGTACAAGCTTCATATGACAAGCCAGGGGCCTCGAGGGCTTGAATATAGAAGCTCGATAAACACACGGGTCCGCGGAAGCAACAAATATATGAGTATAGACATTAAACATGGGGTGCCTTAGATAAGGCTAGCACAAAAGATACAATGATCAAACAAGGCGAGGCCTCCTGCCTGGGAGCCTTTTAACTACTCCTGGTCTTCAGCGGCCTCCACGTAGTAGTTGGTACCATCAGGGTAGCAGTCGTCGGCGGTGGGATACTCCATATCCTAGGCTCCATTATCTGGTCGCAGCGACGGATCGAGGGGACAAAGGGGTAGCAAAGAAATGGTGAATACTCATCCAAAGTACTCCCAAGACTGACATTAGAACTATGCTAAGTATGCATCAGTATCAAAGGAAGGGATTATATGTGGATTGACTACAACAATGCGAGAATAGAGAGAGAAGGCCTAGTCCCATCAAAGACTAGCATCTTTAGGGGTCTTGCAGCAATAGACGAGAGTAGAACAGGTAACAGAAATAATAGTCATATTGTTGCAGCAATATTAATATGAGGCCACGCCCACAGTTTCTCCCTCGACTCCCTACGACGAAGCAATCCCAAAGCAACATTCCAGTTAAGTAACAATTGTAGTTTTATAAGATCAGGGCACAACTCTAAGTCGTCCTGTAACCGTGGACACTGCTATTCGAATAGATAAGTTCTTCCCTGCAGGGGTGCACAACATATTCCCCTTCACGCTCGGTAAACTCTGGCCGAACATTGACACATCACAGCCCCACCTAGACTCAACTGAGAGGCCAGCCCGCCGATCTGAATCCTAAGCGCGCAGGGGTCATGGGGGCCCATCACCCTTTGCACTCCTGCACAATACGTGGGCGTACGAGGTCTGTCCTAGCACCCCTCATTACAAGCGCGACGCCTATCCGGACCACTCGGGCGCCCACCGCTCCATTGGTGACATCTGAAGAGGTTCGGTTGATACCACGACGTCGAGTACCCAAAATTCATCCCGCGTAGATGGTTAGTGCGTAATAAGGCCTTCCAACCAACCCAGATCAAATACCCAAATCCATTAACATTTTAATTAACTCATCGACACATCCACGCGGGAATCCACCCGCCTAATATTTATTCATAAAAGATCCCAGTAACATGGTCAAGTAAATGTGTGGTTGAAACATGAGGGGGAATTCGAGGTATCACCCTCATTGGATTCCGAATGATGTAACTGTTAAGGTGGACCTAGAGGAATCACCCCTGAGAGTCTCACATTTGAGGGGGTTGCACGACAGAGTCATAGTCGGGAGTGGTGAAGGAGGAATCACCCTCGATAACCACGACCGACTAGCTGCACTACAGAGATAGCATCATGAGTAATTCGCAAGGTGTCATCCTCGGTACCCGATAGTAACTTTGCAACGTTGTACAACTAAGGGGGGTGTAAGTGGCGTGTCGGATCTTGGCTCGTTGATCCGGGATCGAGACTCGATAATAAAGCAGGGAAAATGGACTAAGGGGTCAGAGGGGATGACTGAGCCACATATACTAAGCATTTTAAAGTGTGGTACTGAAAGTAGCAGTTCAAAAAAAATTAGGGTATGCATGAGATATAGGAACTAACTACAATAGTTGCAAAATTCAAACGCAAGCATGAGGGAGAAAGAAATGGGCGATATAGGAATGATCAAGGGGGTTTTGCTTGCCTTGTTGCTCTGCGGAAAAGGGTTGGTCGTCGGGAGGGTAGTCGACAGCATCAGTCTCGGGGTCTACCGGTAAGAAGAGGGGTTAAGAAAGAATAAATATAACACCGATGCAAATACTAAGCATGACATGGAAAAGCAGGGTTAGGAATGAGCTAACGCAGCGCTATCTGTCATAGACGGGTCGGGAAAATATCGGATGATATTCCCCAGGTCTCTGGATACTACCATTCAGATGAAAACGGTAGAAAACGTTACACATTCGCTATGGTAGGGAGGCGAGACACACGAATTGACACCGTATCCGGGTTCGTCTCGTTTTGTAGATGAACTTTCATCTTAGAAGTATTTTCATCTCAGTTACATTTTATTTTAATTTTTTTAAAGTTTTATAAATTATTAGAAATTAGCAGATTTAGTTATATTAGATAATTAAATATGAAACCAGTAGTCAATAGTAACTTTGATCGGTCAACCATGACAAGTGAGTCCACATTGTCATAGACACATTTTAATTTTTAGATTAACTAATAATTAATAAGTTTAATTAGTGGGAGGGACCCACATGTCATACTATCTAAAATAATAATTAAACAGATTAATTAACCGTTTCACTAATTAACCTATTAATCTTAATTGTCATATTAACTAATTAATTCACTAATTAAGTATTTAATTAATTAAACTATTTATTAATTATTATTTTAAATGTTTTTATTTCAACAGGGGGTATGTGGGGCCTCCCCGTCAGTGGGAGTGGGCGGGGGGTTGCCCCACATTGCAGTGGCCCACCGGCAACACACACACATACAAAACACACACACACACACATGATGTACACACCACTATATCCATACATACACACAAATACACATGCATCATTTTATATAACCTTGCATTCATACATACACATTTATACATTTATTCATACACTCAATTTATTCTTTCATTTTTTAAACAACCACAGAGCTAAACCACCTCTCTCTTGTCTAACAAGAGGGAACGAGGTGTTGAGGTCGTCGGAGACCGGGGAGACCGAAGGCGGTGCGTGGGGGTGCGTGGATCGGTGATTGGGTGGCGAGGACGGTCGGAGGTGGCCGGTGGGGGGAGGGCTCGGCCTCTCCAGCGAGGATAGAGGGAGAGCTAACGAGGGAGGACGAGCTTGGTGGTGTGATTCGGCGGGGGAGAACGAGGGAGGGGGCTCGCTCGATGGGGCTGGGCTGGGCTAGCCGGCCGGTGTGGCTGGGATGGCTGGGGCCGGCCCAACAGGTTTTTTTTCATAATTAAACAACGTCCGTTTTAAAATAATTTGGGGCACTAAAATAATTCCAAAAATGTCGGTTTCAATTTTATAAAATCTTCGGGAATATTTGCAACCGATCCAACAATTTTACTTTTAGTTTCACAGAACTTTTAAAATCCACTTTTCAAACGAAATAAATTTGCAATGGAATTGCACGGGGTTTGGACCAAGGAGAGTTTAACAACAGCAATCATGGTGTCGTGGCAACATTATCGTGGCATCACTATAGCTTAATTACATACATTACTGTAGCAAAAGCTCAGGATGTCACACTATATAAACCAGAGGTTCTTATGCGTCAAGGCAGGTGATGGCCCACAAATATTGGGGATCAATCGTAGTCCTTTCGATAAGTAAGAGTGTCGAACCCAAAGAGGAGCAGAATGATCTGACAAGTGGTTTTCAACAAGGTAAAATGTGCAAGCACTGAAATTATTGGTAACAAGTGATTGTGTGGTGAGATGATTCGTAGCAAGCAACAAGTAAAAAAAGTAGCAACGATGCAGCAAAGTGGCCCAATCCCTTTTGTAGCAAGGGACAAGCCTGGACAAAGTCTTATAGGAGGAAAAACACTCCCGAGGACACACGGGAATTTCTGTCATGCTAGTTTTCATCATGTTCATATGATTCGTGTTCGTTACTTTGATAGTTTGTTATGTGGGTGGACCGGCGCTTGGGTACTGCCCTTACTTGGACAAGCATCCCACTTATGATTATCTCCTCTCGCAAGCATCCGCAACTACGAAAGATGAATTAAGACAAAGTCTAACCATATCATTAAACTAGTGGATCCAAATCAGCCCCTTATGAAGCAACACATAAACTAGGGTTTAAGCTTATGTCACTCTAGCAACCCATCAGCTACTTACTACTTCCCAATGCCTTCCTCAAGTCCCAAATAATGGTGAAGTGTTATGTAGTCGACGTTCACATAAGACCACTAGAGGAAAAACAACATACAAAACATCAAAATACCGAACGAATACCAAATTCACATGACTACTATTAGCATGACTTATCCCATGTCCTGAGGAACGAAAGTAACTACTCACAAAGCATAATCATATTCATGACCAGAGAGGTAATGAGTAGCATCAATGATCAGAACATAAACTCTTCCACCAAGTAATCCAACTAGCATCAACTACAAAGAGTAATTAACACTACTAGTAACCTTAGAAGTACCAACGGAGTTGCGAGACGGAGATTGGTTACAAGTGATGAACTAGGGTTTGGAGATGAGATGGTGCTGATGAAGATGTTGATGGTGATGAGTCCCCTCCGATGAGAGGAGTGTTGGTGATGACGATTGTGACGATTTCCCCCTCCGGGAGGGAAGTTTCCCCGGCAGGATCGTCCTGCCGGAGCTCTAGATTGGTTCTGCTCAAGTTCCGCCTCGTGGCTGCGGCGAATCCACAAAAAAGCCTCCTCTGGATTTTTTTCCTGACGAAACCCTTTGTGTAGCAGAAGAGGGGGGGCAGTGGGCCAGCTGGGTGCCCACAAGCCCCCTAGGCACGGCCAGGGGGGTGGTCGCGCCTAGCAGGCTTGTGGCCACCTGCTGGCACCCCTCTGGCGCTTCTTCGGCCTAGTATTTTTTATAATTCCCGAAAAAAATCTTCGTTGATTTTTACGGCGTTTTGAGTTGCGCAGAATAGGTATCTCAAACTTGCTCCACTTTCAGGCCAGAATTCCAGCTGTCGGCATTCTCCCTCTTCATGTAAACCTTGCAAAATAAGAGAGAAAAGGCATAAGTATTGTACCGTGAAGTGAAATAACAGCCCAAAAAGCGATAAATATCAACATGGAAACATGATGCAAAATGGACGTATCAACTCCCCCAAGCTTAGGCCTCGCTTGTCCTCAAGCGAAAGCCTAGCTCAATAAATATGTCCACATGTTTAGGGAGAGAGGTGTCGACAAAACAAGATACGAACATCCAGGCATCATAATCATGATCAGAACAACAATACCAACATATAATCACTCATGCTAAAGTGACAATTCCTTCACAAAGTAAAGCATGGATCAAGAACCTTACCGAGAAGTAACAACCGATAGCCTTTAGTCATTGAAGCAATTGCAATTTATCACAACATCACAAAGAGTCAAAGAAGAGCTTGTAAAGCAAATCCACATACTCAATCATCCTTTCGTGCTCTACAATTGCTACAACTCACGTGGTACTGATGAGATCAAAGTTTCAGCTGGACACAGAGAAAGATAGGGGCTTATAGTTTTGCCTCCCAACTGCTTACCTCAAGGGTAATGTCAACAATAATATTTCATGAATACTTACTTCCAAGTTGACATATGAATATAGATCTTTCCCAAGCATATGACGTTAGCCAAGATAAAGGCGAAATAAGGAATTGGTGAAGATCACCATGACTCTTTCAAGGGCAAAAAGTAAAGCTACAAGATAGGCCCTTCGCAGAGGGAAGCAAAGGTTGTCATGCGCTTTTGAGGTTTGGATGCGTGTCCTCTTAGTGCGGAAGAACGTCACTTTATATTGCCTCCTGTGATAAAGAACTTTATTATGTAGTCTGTCGCTTTTATGTCTTCCTCATCACATGTTCGTACAAAGCTTATTTCCCACACACTAATAGATCATACATATTAGAGAGCAATTTTTATTGCGTGCACGGATGAAAACTTACTTGAGGGATCTTATTCAATCCATAGGTAGGTATGGTGGACACTCATGGCAGAACTGGGTTGAAGGTTTCTGGATGCACAAGTAGTATCTCTACTTGGTGCGGGAGTTTTGGCTAATATGAGGTGGAAGCAATCATCACATGCTAAGGGATCTCTAATCATATAACATTGTTCGGAACCAAGTAAACACAATTCATTATGTTGTCTTCCTTGTCAAACATCTACTCCTAGGCATGCAGTAGTTTAGTGAGTGTTCACAGTCATAGATGGTGTCAGAGATGATGTATTTATATGTGAACCTCTCCTTCTTTATCACTTCCTATTAATTGCAACAATGACCAAGGTCTAAGTTTGTCTACCCTCAACAAGTTTGAATCATCATTTTTTTATATGTGAAGCCATCACTTCCCATAAGATCAATACATGATCTTTCATGCTTTTGTTCTTTTCTCATTCTTTTGATCATGGCAAGAGGAAAAGCCCTTCAACTAAGACACTCTTTATTATATGTCTCACGATCTCGAATACATCGGGGGTGACACAAAGAAAACCTCAAGACTAAACACTAAGACTTTTAATCTACTAGAGAAAGAGAAAACTGAAAAGGAAAACTAAAACAAAGGTAAAGGCAAAAGATGTGACGGTGATACGATACCGGGGCAACTCCCCCAAGCTTGGCACAAGCCAAGGGGATTGCCCATACCCATGTTTAGTTGTCTTCCTTTGGTGGTGATGGTGGTGGAGTTGCTGCAGAGGTCTTGAGCTTGTTTAATTTCCACTTGAGCATAAAATTCAGCTCCCTCAAATCATCATTTTCCTCTTCAAGCTTCAACACCCTTTGGCATAATTCCTGCTTACTCCCCTGCAAGAAACGAGAAGGGATAAACAAAGTCTTAGGATTCTTCCTTGAGTCAGGGAGGCTCGACTTCTTGAACTCCACATGCGTGTGTCCAGGTTGAGGTAGAGGAGCCTCCTCTTCATCACAACTTGTTTGTTCCTTCCCCTTGGGATCATATTCTTCTTCCTCATCAGTGGTCCAGCCATAAGGATCCCAGTCCCCATAGTCCTTGGGGTCAGCAAGGTAATCTGCCACATAGCTCTCCCCCTCTGAATCTTAAGAAGACATCTTGACCTGAATCTGCGACAGAAAATAGGCTTGAAACAAAAATAGAGGAAATCTGCGTGATACAGGGGTCAGACCACACGGTAGAATATATATTCATTTTTCCAGACCAGAAGGAGTACTCCGCACCAAAACAGAGTCCGAGAGGCGTACGAGGTGGCCACAAGCCCCCTAGGCGCGGCCAGGGAGTGGGCCCGCACCTGGCAGGCTTGTCGCCTCCTTGCGCGCTTTCCGGACTACTTTCATTTTTTCTATTCTTTCAAATATTCCAAAACGGAGAAAATTTCCTACTGGAAAAGTTTTGGAGTCTATTTTCTTACCGAATCACATACTTCTTCGTTTTCGGAGTCTGAAACAGGCTGATAAATATTCCTTAGGTATTCTTCCGGAGTTATGGTATTGATAATATTGCTTTCAACATTTATGGGAGTACCTGAGATATAATGCTTGATTCTCTGCCCATTTACCACTCTCGGACAATTACCTTCTTTGTTGTTGATCTTGATAGTGCCGGAACGATATACTTCCTCAACAACATAGGGACCTTCCCATTTAGAGAGAAGCTTGCCTAAAAAGAATCTTAAACGAGAGTAATATAGCAAGGCATAATCACCTACATTGAACTCACACTTTTGTATCCTCTTATCATGCAACCTCTTAACCTTCTCTAGAACAACTTGGCATTCTCATATTCCTGAGTTCTCCATTCATCAAGCGAGCTAATGTCAAATAACCTCTTCTCACCAGCAAGTTTGAAATCAAAGTTGAGCTCTTTGATTGCCCAATAAGCTTTATGCTCTAGCTCAAGAGGTAGATGACGTGCTTTACTATACACCATTTTGTACGGAGACATGCCCATGGGATTCTTATAGGCAGTTCTATAAGCCCATAGTGCATCATCGAGCTTCCTAGACCAATTCTTTCTAGACCTATTGACAGTCTTTTGTAGAGTCAGTTTAATCTCTCTGTTGCTTAGCTCTACTTGGTCACTGGACTGAGGGTGATAGGGAGACACAATTCTATGGTTGACATCGTACTTAGCAAGCGTTTTAAGGAAAGCACCATGAATGAAATGTGAACCACCTTCGGTCATTAGATATCTAGGGACTCCAAATCTAGGGAAAATAACCTCTTTAAGCATCCTAATAGAGGTGTTGTGATCATCACTACTAGTGGGGATAGCTTCTACCCACTTAGTGACGTAATCAACAGCAACTAGGATATGAGTATATCCGTTTGATTTTGGAAAAGGTCCCATATAATCAAAGCCCCAGACATCAAATGGTTCAATGACCAGTGAATAGTTCATAGGCATTTCCTAACGTTTACTCATATTACCTATTCTTTGACATTCGTCACAGGACAACACAAACTTACGGGCATCCTTGAAGAGAGTGGGCCAATAGAAACCTGATTGCAATACCTTGTGTGCAGTTCTATCTCCCGCATGGTGTCTTCCGTAGGCCTCGGAGTGACACTTCTGTAGGATCTGTCCCTGTTCATGTTCAGGTACACAACATCTAATAACACCATCTACACCTTCCTTATAAAGGTGAGGATCATCCCAGAAGTAATGTCTGAAGTCAAATAAGAATTTCTTCTTTTGCTGGTATGTGAAACTAGGTAGTATATATTTGGCAACAATATAGTTTGCATAATCAGCATACCATGGTGCACTACGTGAAGCATTGATGAAATTCATTTTCTCATCGGGAAAGCTATCATCAATAGGTTGTGGGTCATCAAGAACGTTCTCGAACCTAGACAAGTTATCTGCTACGGGGTTATCAGCACCCTTCCCGTCGACAACGTGCAAATCAAATTCTTGTAGCAAGATAACCCATCTGATAAGTCTAGGTTTAGCGTCCTTCTTCTCCATGAGACACTTGATAGCAGCATGATCAGTGTGAATAGTGACTTTGGAATCAACTATGTAAGACCTGAACTTTTCACATGCAAACACAACTGCTAAAAAATCCTTCTCCGTAGTAGCATAGTTTCTTTGGGCACTATCTAGAGTTTTACTAGCATAGTGAATAACATTCAACTTCTTATCAACTCTTTTCCCTAGAACAGCACCAACAGCATAATCACTAGCATCACACATGATTTCAAAAGGTAAGTTCCAATCAGGTGGTTGAACAATAGGTGCAGTTATCAAAGCCCTCTTAAGTATTTTGAAGGCTTCCTCACAATCATCGTCAAAAACAAAAGGAATATCCTTTTGCAAGAGATTGGTAAGAGGCCTAGAAATCTTAGATAAGTCTTTAATGAACCTTCTATAGAAACCAGCATGACCAAGGAAACTTATTATACATTGATATTTGTGGGGTATGGCATTTTCTCGATTGCATCGACCTTAGCCTTATCGACACTAATACCTCTTTCATAAATTTTATGTCCTAAGACGATGCCTTCATTAACCATAAAGTGGCACTTCTCCCAATTCAAGACAAGATTGGTATCTTTACATCTGTGCAAGACTTGATCAAGGTTGCTGAGGAAACCATAAAAAGAAGACCCGTAAACGGAGAAGTCATCGATGAAAACCTCAACAATCTTTTCACAAAAGTCAGAGAATATAGACATCATACATCTTTGAAAATTGGCAGGTGCATTGCTTAAGCCAAAAGGCATACGTCTATAAGCAAATGTACCGAAAGGGCAGGTGAAAGTGGTTTTCTACTGATCAGATTGTGCAACTGCTATTTGGGAGAAACCAGAATAACCGTCTAGAAAGAAGAAGTGTGTGTGGTTGGACAGCCTTTCTAGCATTTGGTCGATAAAAGACAGAGGATAATGATCTTTTCTAGTGGCTTTATTCAAAAAATCGATCACCATCCTATAGCCAGTAATAATCCTCTATGGGATCAATTCGTCCTTATCATTAGGGACAACGGTAATGCCTCCCTTCTTAGGAATGCAATGTACCGGACTCATCCAATCACTATGAGCAATGGGATAGATAATACCTACTTCTAGGAGATTTAGTATTTCTTTTCTCACTACTTCTTTCATCTTAAGATTTAATCTCCGTTGATGACCAGCAACTGGCTTAAAATCAGTATCAGTTTTGATCTTGTGCCGGCATAGAGCGGGACTAATGTCCTTGAGATCATCAAGAGTATATCCAATAGCAGCATGATGCTTCCTCGGAGTTTTTAGTAACTTCTTTTCTTCATGTTCTGAGAGGATAGCACTAATTATGACAGGATATATCCCTTTTTCATCAAGATAAGCATACTTAAGAGTATCAGGCAACTGTTTAAGCTCGAACACGGGATCACCCTTTGGTGGGGGTGGATCCCCAAGCAGTTCAACAGGCAGATTATTCTTAAGGATAGGATATTGTCTATGACTACTCTATCTATTTCATCCCTTTCATCCATATGCATATCATTTTTATGCTCAAGCAAGTATTGCTCTAAGGGATAAGCAGGAGGCACGGCAATAGAAGCTATGGCAATAGTTTCATCCTTACTAGGCAAATCTTTTTCATGAGGTTGTGTACCAAACTTGGAGAAACTGAACTCATGTGTCACACCTTCAAAGCCAACAGTGACAATTTGCTTTTCACACTCAATATGAGCATTGACGGTATTGAGGAAGGGTCTGCCAAATATGATGGGACAAAAGCTATCTTGAGCGGTAGCAAGAACGAGGAAATCAGCAGGATACTTCATTTTACCACACAAGACTTCAACATCCCTAACAATTCCCACATGGCAGATAGTATCTCTATTGGCAAGCTGAATAGTGACATCAATAGGTTCTATCTCAACAGGTGCAATCTCGTCTTTGATTTCATCATATAAGGATTGAGGTATTGCACTAACACTAGCACCCACGTCACATAAACCATGATAACAATGATCTATTGTCTTAACATAAACAACAGGCATGCCAACAACAGGCCTATGTTTGTTTCTAGCGTGAGGTTTAGCAATTCTAGCAGCATCTTCATAGAAGTGAATATTATGCCCCTCAACATCGTCGAACAGAAGATCTTTGATAATAGCAATGCTAGTTTCAACTCTAATTTTCTCAGGGGGTGTAGGTGTTCTAATGTAGCCTCTACGTATCACAGTTGAAGTTGTAGAATGGTCCTTTATCCTAACAGGGAAAGGTGGTTTCTCAATGTAAGCACTGGGAACAATAGGATCATTATAGGCAATGAATTTCTCTTCAACTAGATTGGGTTTAACTACATTGACTTCTAAAGGAGGATGATATTTAAACCACTTCTCTTTGGGGAGATCAATATGAGCAGCAAAGGATTCACACAGTGAAGCTACTATCTCAGAATCAAGTCCATACTTAGCGCTAAAATCACAAAAAGTATTTGTTTCAACAAAGGATCTAACGCAATCAAACTTGAAATTCATACCTCACTCCTTACCTTCTTAAAGATCCCAATCTTCAGAGTTGTGTTTAATTCTCTCCAATAAATTCCATCTGAAGTCAATATCTCTCTTCATAAAAGAACCGGTACAAGAAGTGTCAAGCATGGTGCGATCATCATGAGAATGCTGAGCATAGAAGTTATGAATGATAATTTCTCTCGAGAGCTCATGGTTGGGGCATGAATATAACATTGATTTAAGCCTCCCCAAGCTTGAGCGATGCTTTCTCTGTCACGAGGCCAACAATTATAAGTATAATTCCGATCATGATGTACTAAATGCATAGGATAAAACTTATGATGAAATTCCAATTTCAACCGATTGTAGTCCCATGATCCAGTATCATCACATAGCCTATACCATGTCAATGCCTTATCCTTCAAAGATAAAGGAAATACCTTCTTCTTGACCTCATCCTCGGGAAAACTTGCAAACTTAAATAAACCACAAACTTCATCTACATAGATTAGATGCAAGTTTGGATGTGATGTTCCATCTCCTGTAAAAGGATTAGCCAGCAGTTTCTCAAGCATACCCGAAGGAAATTCTAAGCACATATTTTGAGTAGGTGCAGCAGGTTGAGGAGCAACTCTCTTTGCTTCCGTTCGAGGTGAAGATACCCCGAACAAGCCCCTAAAAGGATTAGTATCCATAGTGACAAGTGGCAATAAATATCAGCACACTGTATGAATGTTTCCTTACCAAGTTCCACTTACCAAAGGCGCTTCACTCCCCGACAACGGCGCCAGAAAAGAGTCTTGATGACCCCCAAGTATAGGGGATCAATTGTAGTCCTTTCGATAAGTAAGAGTGTCGAACCCAACGAGGAGCAGAAGGATCTGACAAGTGGTTTTCAGCAAGGTAAAATCTGCAAGCACTTATCGGTAACAAGTGATTGTGTGGTGAGATGATTCGTAGCAAGCACCAAGTAACAAAAGTAGCAACGGTGAAGCAAAGTGGCCCAATCCCTTTCGTAGCAAGGGACAAGCCTGGACAACGTCTTATAGGAGGAAAAACGCTCCCGAGGACACACGGGAATTTCTGTCATGCTAGTTTTCATCATGTTCATATGATTCGCGTTCGTTACTTTGATAGTTTGATATGTGGGTGGACCGGCGCTTGGGTACTTCCACCTTACTTGGACAAGCATCCCACTTATCATTAACCCCTCTCGCAAGCATCCTCAACTACGAAAGAAGAATTAAGACAAAGTGTAACCATAACATTAAACTAGTGGATTCAAATCAGCCCCTTACGAAGCAACGCATAAACTAGGGTATAAGCTTGTGTCACTCTAGCAACCCATCATCTACTTACTACTTCCCAATGCCTTCCTCTAGGCCCAAATAATGGGGAAGTATTATGTAGTCGACGTTCACATAAGACCACTAGAGGAAAAACAACATACAACACATCAAAATACCGAACGAATACCAAATTCACATGACTACTATTAGCATGACTTATCCCATGTCCTCAGGAACAAAAGTAACTACTCACAAAGCATAATCATATTCATGACCAGAGAGGTAATGAGTAGCATCAAGGATCTGAACATAAACTCTTCCACAAAGTAATCCAACTAGCATCAACTACAAAGAGTAATTAACACTACTAGCAACCTTACAAGTACCAATCTGAGTCGCGAGACGGAGATTGGTTACAAGTGATGAACTATGGTTTGGAGATGTGATGGTGCTGATGAAGATGTTGATGGTGATGAGTCCCCTGCGATGAGAGGAGTGTTGGTGATGACGATGGCGAGAATTTCCCCCTCCGGGAGGGAAGTTTCCCCGGCAGGATCGTCCTGCCGGAGCTCTAGATTGGTTATGCTCATGTTCCGCCTCGTGGCGGCGGCGAATCCACGAAAAAGCCTCCTCTTGATTTTTTTCCGGACGAAACCCTTCATATAGCAGAAGAGGTGGGCCAGTGGGCCAGCTGGTTTCCCACAAGTCCTCTGGCACTTCTTTGGCCCAGTATTTTTTATAATTCCCGAAAGAAATCCTCGTTGATTTTTACGGTGTTCGGAGTTGTGCAGAATAGATATCTCAAACTTCCTCCACTTCCAGGCCAGAATTCCAGCTGGCGGCATTCTCCCTCTTCATGTAAACCTTTCAAAATAAGAGAGAAAAGGCATAAGTATTGTACCGTGAAGTGAAATAACAGCCCAAAAAGCGATAAATATCAACATGAAAACATGATGTAAAATGGACGTATGAGCAAGTTATCTCATCTTGGGTTAGTTCGTACCATCTTGAGGTAGATCAACTGTGTAACCATCACTCCCCATTAATATAATCAACCAGGACATAGGATTTTATCTCCTGAAGAGGGCCTGAACCTAGGAAACACTGTCTCCCCCTTAACTCCTACAACCCAATGATTCCAGGTCTATTGTTCAGGACCGCCTAGCCGAGATTTGTAATTTTGACGCATGCACTTAGGCACCATGTAAGCGACTACATCGCTTATCTTATCTTAAGTTATGTAATTGCTCTTTTGACCCTTTGTTTGACACACTCGAACTGTACCAACACCCTTTTTAGGCATCTTCCCCTCTTGCTACTATTGCTTTCGTCTATTCCAGTTGATTGACTTGGCTTCTCCAAATAGGATGGAGACTGCTACTCGCACCAATATTTTTGGCAACCCCTGATCCGGCAACTACGTACGTCCAGCAGCCAGAAGCCGGTAGGTCTGCTCAAGCTGGAGGTCAGCAGGAGTAGCCACAAGACGATATTCCCTCGTCACTGCCTCTTTAGGAGAACTTTACTATGGTTCAATTTCTACAAGCTCTCCAGGAGGAACGCCAAGCCAACACTGCCGCTATCCAACACATGGCTTAGGTTCTCGTGAACAACCCGCGGCAGGTTGGAACGGCAACGGTTGTTCCACTCTATCAGAGTTCATGAGGTCTTCGCCCCCAACCTTCACCGAGAAAACTAAACCTTTGGATGCTGATGACTAGATCCACACCATCGAGGATGTCCTTCCATTGGTCAACTGCAATGAGGACCGTGAGAAGGTTCTCTATTCCTCTCACTACCTCATAGGTACCGCTAGAGATTGGTGGGATGGATTCAAGGTCATGCAAGGCAAGCGTTTTATCACCTGGGATTATTTCAAGCAAGGATTCCGTACTTCCCATATCCCTTCTGGGATTATGGCCATGAAGAAGCAGGAGTTTCAAGAGATGAAGCAAGGAATTGGCTTTGTCAAGGAGTACGTGCATAAGTTCAACCTCTTATCGAGTATGCACGTGATGATGTCGGCACTAAGGCAGCCAAGATAGAACACTTCATGGAAGGGCATCAGCAATCGCTGCAGTATCAACTTGTTGTATGTGACTATCGAACCTTCTTCGAGCTGGTGAACAAGGCCCTCAAGGTTGAAGATAAGCGTCATGCAATGGAAGACACACGCAAACGCAAGCTGATCCACATTGGTGGTTCCAGCAACTAGAAGACTCGCGCCTAGTAATCAGCCCCAGCGAAGCCAAACTATAAGCTTCAACACCCCAGGACTCCTGCACCTCGTTGGAGATACGATCCTCAGCCGTATGCCAACCCCAAGCAGGCATACAACCCTCCCAAGAAAAAATGGCGGCAAGACAAATAACTTCGGGCAGGTCACTTGCTTTGGGTATGGTTAGCCTGGGCACATCTCGAGGGAGTGCCCCAATAAGAAGCTAGATGCATCGCGCCCCAATGTGCCAACCCATGGACAGGGCTGTGGAGCGCCACTTAGAAACCAAGCTCCCGCCCAACAATGGCAAGGGTCGTGTAAATTACGTCTCTACATAGGAAGCCCAAGAGGACCCAGATGTCATACTGGGTACGTTCGTTGTCAATTCAACCCGAGCAACAATTCTGTTTGATTATGGTGCTTCGCATTCTTTTGTCACCCAAAATTTTGTACTAGAGAGTGGCTTGATGCCTACGCTCTCGAGTGGTCACATGATGGTACAAGCCCCGGTGCAGTATTCAGGACCAAGCTAAGGCATAGAGAAGTTGGGATCAACATCAACGCAGTAGACTTCTTGGCAAATCTCATCGTCCTTAAGCCCCAAGGCTTGGACGTGATCCTTGGCATGGATTGGTTAGCCAAGCATCAAGGCTTGTTGTACTGTGCCAAGAGAGATATTATGATGACCAATAGCCAAGGAGTTGAGGTAAAGTATGTTCTCAACCCTACCTCCAATCGAGCCCCTCATGTTAATTTCCTTTCAGGAGTTCGGATGGACCAAGTACAAGTGTTATGTAAATACCCAGATGTCTTTCCTGACGAACAGCCCGGAATGCCACCTGATTGTGACATTGAGCAAACTATTGAGCTAATGCCCGAAGAAGGATCCATCTATAAGAAGCCCTATAGGATGGGATCCGAGGAGTTGGTTGTACTAAAGGAGCAACTGGCTGAGTAGCTCAGAAAAGGATCCATTTGTCCTTGCTCCTCTCCTTGGGGATCACCTGTTATATTTGTGACAAAGAAGGACGGAACCATCAGGCTCTATGTTGATTACCGTTCTCTCAATGAATTCACAATAAAGAACAAGTATCTGCTCCCAAAGATTGAAGACATGTTCGATCAGCTGAATAGTGCCAAGGTGTTCTCCAAGATCAATCTCTTGTTTGGATATTACCAGTTGAAGATTCGACCCGAGGATATCCCGAAGACGGCGTTCGTGACTAGATAAGGCCTGTATGAGTACAAGGTCATGTCATTTGGGTTAACCAATGCCCCAACCTACTTCATGTACCTCATGAACAAAGTCTTCATTGATTTCTAGACAAGTTTGTCATTGTCTTCATCGGTGACATACTCGTCTTCTCCATGTATGAATAAGAGCATGATAAACACTTGAGGATGGTGCTGGAAAATCTTCGAGCACACCAGCTTTATGCCAAGTTGAGCAAGTGTGAATTCTAGCTGCATGAAGTTGGGTTTTTGGGCCATGTGATGATAGCTGATGGATTTTCAGTTGACCCTACCAAATTTGAAGCCGTGACGAAGTGGAAATCGCCGATGAACATGAAGCAAGTCAGAACCTTCCTCGGACTCGTGGAATACTACCGCAAGTTTGTTGAATGATTCTCAAACATCACCCGACCTATGACTCAACTCTTGAAGCAGGACAAGAAGTTTGGATTGACACTGAAGTATGAGGGAAGTTTCCAAGAGCTCAATAAGAGGTTGAAAACAACCCCAATTCTGGGCACCCCTGATATTCAAAAGGAGTTTGTGGTATATTGTGATGCAGCAAAGACTGGGCTTGGTGGTGTCCTGATGCAAGAGGGCAGAGTCCTGGCATATCTTTCCCAATAGCTGCGTCCTCATGAAGAGAACTATGCCACTCTTGATCTTAAGCTGGCAGCAGTGGTTCATGCTTTGTAGACATGGCGACCTTACCTTCTGGGGAAGCGATCTGATATATACACAGACCACAATAGTTTGAATTATATTTTCACTGAGAAGGAATTGAACATGAGGCAATGAAGATGGTTGGAGTTCATTAAAGATTACGACCTTAGAATTACATACTACCCCGGATAGGCCAATGTTGTAGCAGATGCCTTGAGCAGCAAGGCATGTTCCTTGAATGCTATGATCAAGGAAAGGCTACCCGCCCTGTATGAGGAGCTTGAGAGCTTCGGGTTGGATATAGTCACACCAGGATTTCTGGCCAACCTAGAAGCGAAGCCTACATTGATGGACGATATCAAGGAAGCTCAAAATGGACACGAGAGCATCGAAGGTATTGAGAAGAAGATCAAGGATGGCAAGGTCCTAGGATTCTACATGGATGAACAAGGAGTGGTATGATTTTGGAGACAACATTTGCGTACCCCACAAAGCTAAGCTCATGAACCTAATCTTGCAAGAAGCACACGACACTCCATATTCCATCCACCGTGGAGGAACCAAGATGTACCAAGAGCTCACGGCAAGATTCTCGTGGCATGGCATGAAGAAGGAGATAGCCTCTTATGTTGCTAAATGTGACGTATGCCAGAGGGTCAAGGATGAGCATCAGCGACCTGCTAGAGTGCTACAACCTTGATACGTCTCCAACTTATCTATAATTTTTTATTGTTGCATGCTATTATATTATCAACATGGGATGTCTTATATGCATTTGTATGCCATTTTTTATCATTTTTGGGACTAACCTATTAACTCAGTGCCTAGTGCCAGTTTCTGTTTTTTCCGTGTTTTTGACCTTTTTTCAAAAAAGAATATTAAACGGACTCCAAAAGGAATAAAACCTGTAGGGGTGATTTTTTCCATAACGAAAGATACCCAGAAGACTTGAGAACCAAGGCAGGAGGTCTCGTGGGTGGTCACGAGCCCCCTAGGCGCACCCTAGGGGGGCGCCTAGCAGGCTCATGGGCCCCCCATTCCCCCTTTTCCCTACCTCTTTCGCCTATAAATTCCCTAAATCCCGAAACAAACAGAGAGATCCATGAAAATACTTTTCCGCAGCCGCAAGCTTCTGTCTCCGCGAGATCCCATCTGGGACCGTTCTGGTGCCCTGCCAGAGGGGGATTCGGACACGGAGGGCTTCTTCATCAACACCATTGCCTGTCCGATGATTCGTGAGTAGTTCACCACAGACCTTCGGGTCCATAGCTAGTAGCTAGATGGCTTCTTCTCTCTCTTGGATCTTCAATACAAAGTTCTCCATGATCTCCATGGAGATCTATCCGATGTAAGTTTCTTTTGCGATGTGTTTGTCGAGATCTGTGGATTTATGACTAGATTATCTATGAATATTATTTGAGCCTCCTATGATTTCTTATATGGATGATTTCGTATCCTTGTAATTCTCTTTAAGTTATGGGTTTCGTTTGGCCAACTCCATCTATAATTCTTGCAATGAGAGAAGTGCTTGGTTTTGGGTTCTGACCGTGCGGTGTCCTCACCTAGTGACAGAAGGGGTAGCGAGGCACGCATCGTGTTGTTGACATCAAGCGTAAAAAGATGGGGTTTATATCATATTGCATGAATTTATCCCTCTACATCATGTCATCTTGCTTAAGGCGTTACTCTGTTTGTTATGAACTTAATACACTAAATGCATGCTGGATAGCGGTCGATGTGTGGAGTAATAGTAGTAGATGCTGAAAGTATCGGTCTACTTGTCTCGGACGTGATGCCTATATGTATGATCATTTCCTTAGATATTGTCATGACTTTGCGCGATTCTATCAATTGCTCGACACTAATTCGTTCACCCACCGTAATACTTGCTATGATGAGAGAAGCCTCTAGTGAACACTATGGCCCCCGGGTCTATTATACACATCATATTTTCAGATCTACATACAAAAATACCAAAAATACCTTGCTGCACTTTTATTTATATTTACCTTTTATCCGTGTAAGATCTCACCTTTCAAGTAATCTTGAAGGGATTGACAACCCCTTTATCACGTTGGGTGCAAGTTTGTTTGTTTTTGCCCAGGTTCATTGGTGCATCAACTTGATACTCCTACTGGATTGATACCTTGGTTCTCAAACTGAGGGAAATACTTACCTCTACTTTGCTGCATCACCCTTTCCGCTTCAGGGGAAAAACCAACGCAAGCTCAAGAAGTAGCAAGAAGAATTTCTGGCGCTGTTGCCGGGGAGTATTCAAGTGAAGCATATCTACCAAGTAACTATCGCAAATCCATCTCTTGCATTTACATCATTTGCCATTTGCCTCTCGTTTTCCTCTCCCCAACTTCTAAAAAACAAAATTTACAAAAATATTTGCCTTTTTCGTTCGCCCTTTCTTTTGCTTGCTTTCTGTTTTCTTGTGTGCTTGTCTGCTTGCTAAGTCACCATGTCTGAAAACACTAAATTGTGTGACTTCTCCAATACTAATAACAATGATTTTATTAGTACTCCAATTGCTCCCGCCACTAGTGCAGATTCATATGAAATTAATGCTGCCTTGTTGACTCTTGTTATGAAAGAGCAATTTTCCGGCTTTCCTAGTGAAGATGCCGCATCCCATCTTAATACCTTTATTGAGTTATGCGATATGCAAAAGAATAAATATGTGTATAATGATATGATTAAGTTTAAGCTATTTCCTTTCTCATTACGAGATCGAGCAAAAACTTGGTTTTCATCTTTACCCAAAAATAGCATTGATTCATGGAACAAGTGTAAATATGGCTTTATTTCCAAGTATTTTTCCACCAGCTATGATTATCTCTCTCCATAATAATATCAATAATTTTAAGAAACTAGATCATGAACATGTTGCACAATCTTGGGAGAGAATGAAATTGATGATTAGAAATTGTCCCGCTCATGGCCTGAGTCTTTGGATGATTATAAAAAATTTCTATGCTGGTTTGAATTTTTCTTCTAGAAATATCTTGGATTCCGCCTCTGGTGGAACTTTTATGGAAATCACACTAGGAAAAGCTATAAAACTCCTAGATAATATCATGACAAATTATTCTCAATGGCACACTGAAAGGTCACCTACTAGTAAAAAAGTGCATGCTATAGAAGAAATTAATTCTTTGAGTGCTAAGATGGATGAGTTAATGAAGTTCTTTGCTAGTAAAAGTGCTCCTCTATATCCAAATGATATGCCTTTATCTTCCTTGATTGAGAATTGCAATGAAAATTTGGATGTTAATTTTGTTGATCGGAATAATTTTGGTAACAACAATGCTTATAGAGGTAACTTTAATCCTATGTCTTTTCCTAGTAATCCCTCTAATAATTTTGGCAATTCCTACAATAATGCTCATGGAAATTATAATAAAATACCCTCTGATCTTGATAGTAATATTAAGGAGTTTATAACTTTGCAAAAGATTTTCAATGCTTCCATAGAAGAAAAACTGCTTAAAATTGATGACTTGGCTAGGATTGTTGATAGAATGTCTCTTGATATTGATGCTTTGAAATCGAAATGTGTTCCTCCCAAGATTAATATGTATGAAACTTTGAAAGCTATGAGTGTTTCTATGAATGAGAGTAAAGAAAGAACCACCCAAATTCGTGGTAGACATGAATGGCTTAAAAGGACGTGTTCTCGTGATGAGAATCACGAAGATCTTAAAGTGCTTGGTGTGACTCCTGTTGAATCCTTGTTTTCTAATGTCAATCCTAATGATGATAGGGTTGGATGTAAATCCCCTTTGGTTGAGAAACGCCCCAATGATTCGGAGTCTATTTATCTTGATATTAAAAATACTATAAGTGGAGTAGAGGATATCAAAATTTTGAATAGTGATAAAAATTACTACTTTCGATTTCAAGGAATTTAATTATGATAGTTTCTCTTTATTTGAATGTATTTCCTTGATTTAATCCATGCTAAACTCTCCACATGCTTATAGCCAAAATAAGGCTTTTACCAATCATATCGTTGATGCTATGATGAAATCTCTTGAAGAGAAACTTGAGTTGGAAATATCTATTCCTAGAAAACTTCATGATGAGTGGGAACCTACTATACAAATGAAGATTGAAAATTATGAATGCCATGCTTTGTGTGATTTGGTGGCTAGTGTTTCCACAATTCCAAAATCTTTATGTAATGTTCTAGGTTTCAATGAGATTGATGAGTGCTCTCTTAATTTGCATCTTGCGGATTCTACTATTAAGAAACCTATGGGAAGGATCAATGATGTTCTTATTATTGCAAATAGGAACTATGTGCCCGTAGATTTCATTGTGCTTGATATTGATTGCAATCCGACATGTCCCATTATTCTTGGTAGATCTTTCCTTAGGACTATTGGTGTTGTTATTGCTATGAAGGAAGGGAATATTAAATTTCAATTTCCATTAAAGAAGGGCATGGAACACTTTCCTAGAAAGAAAATATGATTGCCTTATGAAGCTATTATGAGAGCTAGTTATGGTTTGAGCACTAAAGATGACGATACTTGATTCTATTGCCTTATGCCTAGCTAAGGGCGTTAAACGATAGCGCTTGTTGGGAGGCAACCCAATGAATAAAATTATTTTTGCTTTTCACTTTCTGTTTTGTTGATTCCACACCATCATGATTGTGTTATGATTGTGTTTTTTATGTTTTAACTAGTGTTTGTGCCAAGTAGAACCTTTATGATTAGTTTTGGTGATAGTTGTTTAATCATGCTGAAAAAGACAAAAACTTTGTGCTCTCGAAATTATTTTTAGTTCCTATCCAGGAAGAGATTTTGAGTTGATTCTTTTTTCCGCCGATTGATATGAAAATTGTGCTAATTGTCGTAATATTTCAGAATTTTTGGGATACCATAGGTATACGAAATATACGGATTACTACATACTGTTCTGTTTTTGACAGATTCTGTTTTTTTGTTGTGTTGATTACTTATTTTCATGAAACTATGGTTAGTATCGGGGGGTACGAGCCATGGATAAGTGAGAATAGAGTAATATAACATCAAACTAAATGGAAATCAAGTTTACTACAGTACCTAAAAAGTTGGTGGTTTGTTTTCCGATGCTAATGATATCACGAGTTTCTGTTTAAGTTTTGTATTGTGAAGTTTTCAAGTTTTGGGTGATGTTCTTATGGACAATGGAATAAAGAGTGGAAAGAGACTAAGCTTGGGGATGCCCAAGTCATCCCAAGACAAATTCAAGGACACCAGAAATCCTAAGCTTGGGGATGCCCCGGGAAGGCATCCCCCCTTCCGTCTTCAATCCATCGGTAACTTTACTTGGAGCTATATTTTTATTTACCACATGATATGTGTTTTGCTTGGAGCGTTGTATATTATAGGAGTCTTTGCCTTTTGTTTTATCACAATCATCCTTTCTGCACACCCTTTTGATAGGGACATGTACTCATTGTGAATTTGTTAGAATACTCAATGAGCTTCACTTATATCTTTTGAGCTAGATAATTTTTCTCTAGTGCTTCACTTAAATCTTTCTAGAGCACGGCGGTGTCATATTTTGTAGAAATAAAACACTCGATCTTCACTTATATCATTTTGAGAGTGCTCTCTCCAAGTAACTTGGTAATTGGCGTGTGCTATGAAATTAGTCCTAAATATGATAGGCATCCAAAGAGGATATAGTAAAAACTTTCATATTCAAGTGCATTGATTAGTAAGAGAAGTTTGATTCCTCACAATTAGTTTTGAGATATGGATAAGGTAATATTAGAGGCATGTTAGTATGGTGTTGTGAATCTATAAATACTTGTGTTGAGGTTAGTGATTCCCGTAGCATGCACATATGGTGAACCGCTATGTTAGGAAGTCGGAGCATAATTGATTTATTGATTGTCATCCTTTGTGTGGCGGTCGGGATCGCGCGATGGGTAAGACCTACCAACCTTTCCCCTAGGAGTATGCGTTTAGCACTTTGTTTCGATTACTAATAAAACTTTCGCAATAAGTATATGATACGTCTCCGTCCTATCTACTTTTCTGAACTCTTTTGCCATTGTTTTGGACTCTAATTTGCATGATTTGAATGGAACTAACCCGGACTAACGCTGTTTTCAGCAGACTTGCCATGGTGTTGTTTTTGTGCAGAAATAAAAGTTCTCGAAATGTCCTGAAAATTTACAAAGAATTTTTCCGGAATTAAAGAAAAATACCTGCGCAAAGATCCACCAGAGGGGTGTGCGAGTGGGCCACAAGCCCCTGGGCCGCGGCCACCCCCCAAGCCGCACCGTGAGGGCTTGTGGGGCCCACATGGCACCACCGTCCCGAAACTCAGCTCTAGTTATTCTGTCTCGCCAGAAAAAATCACAGAGAAGGATTCATCGCGTTTTACGATACGGAGGCGCCGCCACCTCCTGTTCTTCATCTGGAGGGCAGATATGGAGTCTGTTTCGGGCTCCCGAGAGGGGAAATCATCGCCATCGTCATCATCAACCTTCGTCAATTGACAATTCCATGATGCTCTTCACCGTTCGTGAGTAATCTCATCATAGGCTTGCTGGACGGTGATGAGTTGGACGAGATCTATCATGTAATCGTGTTAGTTTTGACGGGGATTGATCCCTAGTATCCACTATGTTCTAGATTGATGTTGCTACTACTTGGCTATGCTTAATGCTTGTCACTAGGTACCGAGTGCCATGATTTCAGATCTGAACCTATTATATTGTCGCCAATATATGTGTGTTTTAGATCCTATCTTGCAAGTTGTAGTTACCTAGTATGTGTTATGACCCGGTAACCCCGGAGTGACAATAGCCGGAACCACTCCCGGAGATGACCATAGTATGAGGAATTCACCATGTTTTAATGCGTTGGTCCGGTTCTTTATTAAAAGGATAACCTTAATATCCCGTAGTTTCCATTAGGACCCCGTTGCCACGGGACGGATGGACAATAGATGTCATGCAAGTTCTTTTCCCTAAGCACGTATGACTACATACGGAATACATGCCTACATTAGATTGACGAACGGGAGCTATTTACATATCTCTCTGTGTTATAGCTGTTACATGATGAATCACATCCGGTATACTCATCCATCACCCATCCACTACCTACGAGTCTTTTACTACTGGTCCTTACTACGTTACTTTGCTGCTACTTTGTTATTGTTGCTGCTGTTACTCTGCTACTACTGTTGTTACTTGCTTTGTTGCTACGGCTGTTACTTGCTACTTGGCTATTACTTGCTGCAACACTTAATTGGCGCCATTCATACAACAGTTAGGAATAGTCTGCCGTGAACAGATCTTTTTCTGACACCGTTGCTATAATACCACTTTGCTACTGATACTTTGCTTGCAGACACTAATCTTTCAGGTGTGGTTGAAATTGACAAACTCAGCTGCTAATACTTGAGAATATTCTTTCGCTTCCCCTGTCGAACCAATAAATTTGGGTTGAATACTCTACCCTCGAAAACTGTTGCGATCCCCTATACTTGTGGGTTATCAAGACCTTTTTCTGGAGCCGTTGCCGGGGAAACACAGCTATATTCTCCGAGTCACTTGGGATTGACGTCTGCTGATCACTATGAGGAATCCAAAAGATCCAAGAACTAAAATATTGCCTTCCACTACGAGGAGACGTAAGGAACTACAATCTAGCTCTGCACTTGATTCACCTTCAGTTTTGAGTAAGTTTGCGACATCGCTTCCTGCTAGAAATCTTGATATGTCGCATGTGCTTGATACTACTGTGCTTCATGATGCTACTTCTGCTGCCCATGATGCTATGCTTGATACTATGCCTGACGATGCTATGCTTGATACTATGCCTGATGATGCTATGCTTGCTACTGCTTTGCCACTAGGTGCATTCCTTGATGCACAAATTGCTAGAATTGCTGCTAGATGTGATGATACTTCTAAAACTGTTGATACTATTGAAGTAGAACCTGCTACTATGCCTAAATTGCCTGTTATGCCTGAACGTTATGTTATGCAGGGAGAGATAGCTGAGGATTTTCTTGCGTGTAAGGATAGCTACGATGTTAAGAAACTACTGCGCAAGTGGAACAAAAAATCTCTGAACGCTAGGATGAAATACGACCCAAAGTTTGCTACTTCGCCTATCTTTCTGACCGATAAGGATTATGAATTCTCTGTTGACCCTGAGTTAATCACTGTGGTCGAATCTGATCCTTTTCATGGTTATGAGTCTGAAACGGTTGTAGCCCTTCTTACCAAACTGCACGATATAGCCACCCTATTCACTAGTGAGGAAAAGATCTGCCACTACTATATCCTCAAGCTGTTTCCTTTCTCGCTAAAGGATGATACTAAGAATTGGTTCACTTCTCTTGCTCCTGGTTGTGTGCGTAGCCCCCAGGATATGGTCTACTACTTCTCTGAAAAATATTTCCCTGGCCATAAGAAGCAAGTTTCCTTGCAGGAAATATACAACTTTGCTCAAGCTGAGGAAGAGAGTCTCCCACAAGCTTGGGGGAGACTCATCCAGCTATTGAATGCTTTGCCTGATCACCCTCTTGAGAAGAATGAAATACTTGATATCTTCTATAATGGACTTGCCGATGCTTCCAAATACCACCTAGATAGTTGTGTTGGTTGTGTTTTTAGGGAACGAACTGTAGAACAAGCTGAGATTCTATTGAATAACATCTTGTGCAATGAGAATGCTTGGACTATTCCCGTACCACCTCCTAAGCCAACTCCGAAGAAAAGAGGTATTCTATTCCTCAGTTCTGAAGATATGCAAGAAGCTAAGAAATCTATGCGAGAGAAAGGCATTAAATCTGAAGATGTCAAAAATCTACCACCTATCGAAGAGATCCATGGTCTTGATAACCCGATACAGGTAGTAGAAGTAAATTCTCTCTGTAGGTTTGATGAGAGTGATATTCCTTTTGATAAACCTTCTAGCTTATGCCTGGATGAATTTGATAACTTTGTTGCCAAACAACAGAGTTTCAATGATTATGTTAGCAGACAATTGGAACAAAATGCTCGTATTCTTAGTCATTTAAGTCCCAGGAACCTTTGTATCCTGAGGGTCACCCAAAGAGAGTTGAACAAGATTCTCAAGGAGTTAGAACTGATGCACCTAGTCATCGTAGAAAGAAGAAGAAATATGATAGGAACCTACACACTAGCAACCCTGTTGCTGCTACACCTGAGAGTCCAAACGATGCCTCTGTCTCTGATGCTGAAACACAATATGGTGATGAACATGAGCCTAATGATAATATCAATAGTGATATTCCGTTTGATAAACCTAGAAATGATAAGGATGTGGAGATTGAAGCTGTTGATCTTGATAACCCACAGCCTAAGAATAGAAGATATGATAAGAATGACTTCACTTCTAGGAAGCATGGTAAAGAAAGGGAACCATGGTTTCAGAAACCTATGCCCTTTCCTCCCAAACCATCCAAGAAAAAGGATGATGAGGATTTTGAGCGATTTGTTGAAATGGTCAGACCTGTCTTTCTACAAATGCTAAGTACATGAAGGATATTGTGACTAATAAGAGGAGGATACCTGAGGTTGAGACTTCCACCATGCTGGCTAATTATACCTTCAAGGGTGGAACTCCCAAGAAACTAGGTGATCCCGGTGTGCCCACTATACCTTGCTCCATTAAAGGAAACTACGTGAGAACTGCTTTATGCGACCTTGGAGCCGGTGTTAGTGTGATGCCTCTCTCTCTTTATCGTAGACTTGAACTAGATAAGTTGACACCCACTGAAATCTCTGTGCAAAAGGCCGACAAATCAACTGCTTTCCCTATCGGCATTTGCGAGGATGTGCCAGTTGTGGTTGCTAATGTCACTATCTTAACTGACTTTGTTATCTTGGATATTCCTGAGGACGATGCCATGGCGGTCATCCTCGGAAGACCCTTTTTAAACACTGCTGGGGCTGTTATAGATTGCAACAAAGGCAATGTCACTTTCCATGTCAACGGTAATGAGCATACGGTGCACTTTCCAAAGAAACAATATCGAGTACATTGCATCAATGTTATCAAAAAACTTCATCTATTCTTATTGGGAGCTTTGAATGCCCTATTCCTCGTGTCAAGATGAATTATAATTTGCTTGTTGTGGAGATACATATCCCCACTGAGGTGACCTAGTGACTATTCGGAAATTCTCCGTTCTCTTTTGCGATTCGAAAAAGTTTGTCAAAGCGACTTGATCAACCTCACCGATGGAGTTCTTTCCATGACCATGAGATGGATGAATCAAGGAGTCCAAACCTCTGTTCCGAGCTTTCACCTTTGGTTGCTTAGAAGAAAAATGATAGATTTAGTTTAGTTTTCCATGTTTTTTGTTTTAGCGTCCGACAGAAAAGTACCCCGAAAATAAAAGTTCTCCGAACGTCCTAAAAATCAAGTATGATTTTTTCTGGAATTTTTGAAAAATTCTGAGACAAAGAGCTTGTCCGGGGGCCACACCAGTGAGCCACAAGCCCATGGGGCGAGGGCACCCCCGTGGCCGTGCCACTCAGGCTTGTGTGGGACACAGGCACTCCCTCCACTCATTCTTGCTCTCATCTGGTTATCCTACCTCCAGAAAAAATCGTTTCGGAGCTCAAACCCGTGTTCTTGCTCCTCTTGCTGTGATTTTCGATCTCTTTGCTCAAATCACCATTCTCCGAACTTTTTTTGGGAAATTACTCCTTGGTAAGTGACTCCTCCATTGGTCCAATTAGTTGTTGCTCTAGTGCCTTATAGTCCGCGTATTTTTGCTGCCTTGGTGACCATGTTCCTGAGCTTTGCATGCTAATTTTAGTTGGTCCCAAGTAGTTTTGATGCGTAATATGGTCTCTCGGCACTTGTGGGAGTAGTTGCTATGAGTTTTGTTGCGCCCTTTTCACCTTTCCTTAGAATCACCGAAAATTTCAGAAAAGGAATATGTTCAGGAGAAACTTTCATGGTGGTTCCACAAGCAAGAGACGTCCCCGTCTTGCGATTCGGGAGCCTGATCCTTACCAACCAAGGGACGCGCAGGTACAACCATGTGAATGGCCTTCAAATGAATTTATGACTGAGGCAGGTTTCAAAGATGAGTTTGACGCACTTGTTCGCATCGTCGGGCTCGAAGAATTCATATCCGATAATTGTGAACAGTATGTTGCTCTCACTGTCTCTTTTGTTCGTAGATTCAAATTTTTAGCTGGCCGTGAGACATCGGTACTGTTTGATCTCTATGATAAATTTTATACCATGGATTTAGAGGATTTCAATAGAATTTGCAAAATACCTATTTGGGGTAGCCTCAATGATCCTCCTAAATCTTCGGTTAGAGATTTTTTCTCTAGTATTACTGTTGGAGAAACTAGAGACATTATGCAAGCTACCATGGGGAGTATTCATTTTCCTGCCTTGCATTACTTTGCCCTCTTCATAGGCAGATGCATTAATGGCAAGATTGAGCATTGTCACCTCTGCGCACCCGACCTTAGTATCCTTAAGAGCGCGGTGACGGGTGACAAAAGCTTCAACATGGGAGCAATTATAACAAGGAGGCTTAATAAGAATGCTAATGTAGGGGATTTCTTTGGTGAGATCTATGCCACTCACATAGCAAATTTTCTTGGAGTACCCATCCGCGAAGGAGATCCCCTGCTCCAAACAGCTTTCCTTGACCGCATCGCATTGACACGCTACCAGTTCCTTGAGAGGGATGACGAATCCCTCCTATGTTGTTTCGTATTTAACCGGCAACGTGTTTTCCATATTACCCTTCCTGCTCCTGCCTTCTTTGACTTTCAGGTAATACGGAGATATTACATAACCAGAGGATAGGGAGGCAAAGGTTGGTCGTCTCCGTGAGGTAGCTATTCAGGCAGTGGCTCCAGCGCTCTTGTATAACCCCCATTATGATTTTGGGTTTCGCCAGGACCATCCATGGGAGTAGACCAACTTAGGACAAAAGCCTAAGCTTGGGGGAGTACGTGTTCTCACCGATTTTACATACTTTCTTATGCTTTCACTTTGTTAGCCGGTGTTCACACTTTGCCACTGTATCATCCATGCTAGTTTATTTTCTTTTTCTCGTTTTCTTTTCGTGTGTCTGTCTAGTTCGAGAAAACCCAAAAAGATTTTGTTTTTCTTCTTTTGCTTGTTGGGAGCTTTCCCGTGTAAATAGTTTTCTTTTTCTTTGGGTCAAGATATTGGTTACAATGTTTAGTGGCTCTTGCATGCATACATGTTTAGCTGTTAAAAAGCAATATTACTTTGTCTTCTCCTTTGTGTTTGCCTATAGATTCTAGATTTAGTCTAATGCATGAGCACTCTTATTATTGTTCACATCGTTCGGTCGTGCAAGTGAAAGGCAATAATGATGATATATGATGAAGTGACTGAGCCTCGAAAAGTTGGTATGAACTCGATCTATTTTGTTTTTGTAAATATGAGTAGCTCATCGTGCCTGATTCAGCTTTGTTGTGAGAGAAACATGTTTGCAATGACAACTTAGAGATCATAGTTGCTTATGCCATGCTTACTTAGCTAGGAGCTTATAATGGTTCGTCTTGGATGCCCACATGAATGTTGAGATGACTATGATATAGTATGATAGGATGGTATCCTCCTTTGAATGATTCAAGTGGCTTGACTTGGCACATGTTCACGCATGTAGTTGAAACAAAATCAACGTAGCCTCTATGATATTCATGTTCATGGTGATTTGATTCTTACACTCAATGTTAGTTAATCTCAATGCATTTTGATGACTGTTGTTGCTCTCTATTTGGTTGCTTCCCAGTTTTATTCTAGCCTTCACTTGTACTAAGCGGGAATACTGCTTGTGCATCCACCCCCATAAACCCAAAGTTTTTCCATATGAGTCCACCATACCTACCTATATGCGGTATCTACCTGCTGTTCCAAGTAAATTTGCATGTGCCACTCTCTAAATCTTCAAGAAATAATCTGTTTTTCATGCCCGAACCGCTCATGTGGTGACAGGGGGCTATCAGTATCTTCCATGCTAGGCGTGTTATCCTCGATATGTGTTTATTCACTATCATTCACGAGAAAGGGGCTGGTAATTGGAATTCCCAGTTCCATGCTCAAATCGAAAAGATAATTGCAAACAAAACTCCCCCAGGATTGATGTTGTTATGGACGGTACACGAGGATTCGGCTAGCCGTTGAGTGTGATTGACTGGTCCTGGGGGAGTCAAACTTTACTTTTCTATTTGGGAACGCCTATAGCGTGTGTAGCGTGGAAGATGTTGAGAACTCTTAGTCATCGCATTGACAATGAGAGCATGCCACCCAAAATTATTATCTCTATTTTAAAAGCTTGAGCTCTGGCACCTCTGCAAATCAATGCTTCCCTCTGCGAAGGGCATGTCTATTTATGTTCCTGTTGAGTCATCCTCCTTTTATAAAAGCACAAATTAGAGAGCACCTCTGCCATTATTATGCTTTGCTTTTAACTGTGTTGAGTATGACTATGACTGGATCTTCATTGCCTTGGGTTACAATGTTTAGCCAGCCCTTGGTCTTTGAAGGTGCTCTACATTTATGTTTTGCGGTCTCAGAAGAGCTAGCGAGATACCATCTGTTCGTACTGCTTCATGTTGTTTTGATTGAAGTGTTGACGCTTGAGACTTATTATTATTTGCTCGCTAGCTGATTATGCCATTGATATGAGTTTACCGTGAGACCTAGATGTCATTTGCTTTTGTGGTTAGCTTGTGATCTTGCTGAAATTCTGGTTATGAGTTAGACATAGTTGCATCAACAAGATCAAACAGATTTCGTGAAATTTCTTCTTTTGTCTCTTTCAGTTTGTCAACTGAATTGCTTGAGGACAAGCAAGGCTTTAAGCTTGGGGGAGTTGGTACGTCTCCGTCGTATCTACCTTTCCGAACACTTTTGCCCTTGTTTTGGACTCTAATTTGCATGATTTGAATGGTACTAACCTGGACTAACGCTGTTTTCAGCAGAATTTCCATGGTGTTATTTTTGTGCAGAAATAAAAGTTCTCGGAATGTCCTGAAAATTTAAGGAGAATTTTTCTGGAATTAAAGAAAAATACATGCGCAAAGATCCACAGGATGGGGTGTGCCAGTGGGCCACAAGCCCTTGGGCCGCGGCCACCCCCCAGGCCGCGCCGTGAGGGCTTGTGGGGCCCATGTGTCACCACCGCCCCAAACTCACCTCTATTTATTCCGTCTCGCCCAGAAAAAATCACAGAGAAGGATTCATCGCGTTTTACGATACGGAGGCGCCGCCACCTCCTGTTCGTCATCTGGAGGGCAGATCTGGAGTCCGTTTCGGGCTCCGGAGAGGGGAAATCGTCGCCATCGTCATCATCAACCTTCCTCCATCGAGAATTCTAGGATGCTCTTCACGGTTCGTGAGTAATCTCATCGTAGGCTTGCTGCACGGTGATGAGTTGGATGTGATCTATCATGCAATCGAGTTAGTTTTGACGGGGATTGATCCCTAGTATCCACTATGTTCTAGATTGATGTTGCTACTACTTGGCTATGCTTAATGCTTGTCACTAGGGCTCGAGTGCCATGATTTTAGATCTGAACCTATTATGTTGTCGCCAATATATGTGTATTTTAGATCCTATCTTGCAAGTTGTAGTTACCTACTATGTGTTATTACCCGGCAACCACGGAGTGACAATAGCCGGAACCACTCCCGGAGATGACCATAGTATGAGGAGTTCATGTATTCACCGCGTGTTAATGCGTTGGTTCGGTTCTTTATTAAAAGGAGAACCTTAATATCTCGGAGTTTCCATTAGGACCCCGCTGCCACGGGAGGGATGGACAATAGATGTCATGCAAGTTCTTTTCCCTAAGCACGTATGAGTATATACGGAATACATGCCTACATTAGATTGACGAACGGGAGCTAGTTACATATCTCTGTGTGTTATAGCTGTTACATGATGAATCAGATCCAGCATACTCATCCATCACCGATCCACTGCCTACGAGTCTTTCATTGCTGGTCCTTGCTACGTTACTTTGCTGCTACTATTGTTACTGCTGCTGCTGTTACTCTGATGTTACTTGCTCTGCTGCTACTGCTATTACTTGCTACTTGGTTGTTACTTGCTGCAACACTTTACTGGCGCCATTGATACAACAGTTAGGAATAGTCTGCCATCAACAGATCTTTTTCTAACACCGTTGCTATCATACCACTTTGGTACTGATACTTTGCTTGCAGACACTAATATTTCAGGTGTGGTTGAAATTGACAAACTTAGCTGCTAATACTTGAGAATATTCTTTCGCTTCCCCTGTCGAATCAATAAATTTGGGTTGAATACTCTACCCTCAAAAACTGTTGTGATCCCCTATACTTGTGGGTTATCAGTATATGAGTTCTTCATGACTAATGTGAGTCCATGGTATAGATGCACTCTCACCTTCCACCATTGCTAGCCTCTCTAGTGCCGCGCAACTTTCTCCGTTGCACAAACCCACTATATACCTTCCTCAAAACAGCCACCATACCTACCTATTATGGAATTTTCATAGCCATTCCGAGATATATTGCCATGCAACTTCCACCGTTCCATCTCAAGACATGTGCCATCAATTTCATTTTTCCATTGCATGATCATAAGATATCTAGCGAGATGTTTCAACGTCATACGCTAAGCTAGATCGTTGCACATCCCGGTACACTGTCGGAGGCATTTCATAGAGAGTCATTATTATTCTAAGTATTGAGTTGTAAGTAAATAAAAGTGTGATGATCATCATTATTAGAGCATCGTCCCATGTGAGGAAATAACAAAAAAGTGACCAAAGATGCCCACCAAAAATATGAAATGAAAAAAAAGAGGCCAAAGAGCCCAAACAAAAAAAATGATGAGAGAAAAAGAGAGAAGGGACAATGCTACTATCTTTTTCCACACTTGTGCTTCAAAATAGCACCATGTTCTTCATGATAGAGAGTCTCTTGTTTTGTGACTTTCATATACTAGTGGGAGTTTTCATTATATAACTTGGCTTGTATATTACAATGATGGGCTCCCTCAAAATTGCCCAAGGTCTTCGTGAGCAAGCAAGTTGGGTGCACACCGACTAATTTTCTTTTTGAGCTTTCATACACTTATAGCTCTAGTGCATCCGTTGCATGGCAATCCCTACTCATTCACATTGATATCTATTGATGGGCATCTCCATAGCCCATTGATACGCCGAGTCGATGTGACCATCTCCTCCTTTTTGCCTCACAACCTCCACCACACTCTATTCCACATATAGTGCAATATCCATGGCTCACGCTCATGTATTGCGTGAGAGTTGAAAAAGTTTGAGAAAGTAAGAGTGCAAAAAAAATTACTTGGCCAATACCGGGGTTGTGCATGATTTAAATTCGTTGTGTGGGGATGATGGAGCATAGCCATACTTTTATGTTTTGTAAGGATAACTTTCTTTGGCCTTGTTATTTGAAAAGTTCATCATTACTTAGCTAGTATGCTTGAAGTATTATTGTTTTCATGTCAATATTAGAATATTTTTTTGAATCTTACGGATCTGAACATTCATGCCACAAGAAATAATTTACAAAGAACAAATATGTTAGGTAGCATTCCACATCAAAAATTTGGTCTTTATCACTTTCCTACTCGAGGACGAGCAGGACTTAAGCTTGGGGATGCTTGATACCTATCCAACGTATCTATACTTTTTTATTGTTCCATGCTATTATATTATCAACTTGGGATGTATTATATGCTTTTATATGCCATTTTATATCAATTTTGGGACTAACATATTAACTCAGTGCCTAGTGCCAGTTTCTGTTTTTTCCGTGTTTTTGACCTTTTTCAGAACACAATATTAAACGGAGTCCAAATGGAATAAAACCTGCGGGATGATTTTTTCCATAACAAAAGATACCGAGAAGACTTGAGAACCAAGGCAGGAGGTCTCGTGGGAGGTCACGAGCCCCATAGGCGTGCCCTAGGGGGGCGCGCTATAACATCCCAAAATTATAAATTTTGGAATGTTAATTTGATTATTAGATTGTTTGTTTGCTTGCTTGAGTGATTGAAACTTGAGTGAAATTTGAAACTTTTCAAAAACTTTTGAATGAGAGGGAATAAAATGACTTTCCCCTTCTCCGGTAAATTCGAATTCAAAAGCAATGAGAGAAGATGACATGACTTCTTCAACTATAAAAAAATTTGAATGGAGTTTGCGTTTGAATTCTTTCAAAAAAAATTCCTTTTGCTCTTCTATATTTTTCTTCCCCGAGAAAATGCCCCGACAAAATTCCTGCATGCAAGAAAGAGCGGAGGAAAATGACCCTCCAAAATGTGAGGCATTTCTGAAATATTTTGAGCCAAGAAGACCCAAGTTTTATGGAGAAAGTATTTTTCCAAAAGAAAATAAAGCCTTAGGGATTTTTCTGAAAAAACATTTTTTAAAAGTTTTTATTTTGGTTTTGGAAAAATGATAATCAATAAGGAAATATTTTTTCTGAAAATTTTGGTATATAATACCCCATATAAATCTTTTTATTCTGTTTCCTTTTATTCTTTTTCCCTCGCTGTTTAAAAAAACAAAAAAAAACAAATCGGGGGCCACATCCCCAGATCGCTGGGAGCCAGAATCCTCGCAAACCGTCACGAGCACGCTCTCCCCCACGCACCCCTTTCTTTCTTTCTTTCTTTTTCTTTCCTTTCCTTTCTTTTTTTCTTTCCTTCTTTCTTCTTTCTCCTTCCTTCTTTCTTCTCCCGTGAACTTTTTCCTTCCAAGCGCCCAGCCATGGCGTGACCTTCCAGCCTCGCTAGGATCCGATGGATCCCTCCCGATCCGAGCTCCCCCTTCCTTCCCTCGGCTCCCCCCTCTCCCCTTATATAAACCGCCGCCCCAGCCCCCCCCCTCGGCCCCCTCCTCCCACGCCAGAGCCACATCGCCCTCCCTCGCACCTCGCTGGAGCCCAACCTCCAGTAGGAAAACACCTCGCCACCCCCGCGCCACCACTCGCCTCCCCGCCCCAACCGGCGCCGCCACAAGCACCCACTCGTCCACCGCAACTCATTTTTCCCCTAGCCCAAGCTTTCTCCGCTCCTCGCCACTCCCCTCGCCTCGCCGGAGTTCGGCCGGATAGGAACTCCCCGGGCGCTTCCCCGACCGCCCCGACTCCCCTTCGCTTCGCTGACGACGCCGTTCGACAGAGGAGACTCGCCGCCACCCTCCTCCATCGCACCCCACCCCACCGGCGACCTCCCCACCTCGCCGGAGTTCTTCCTCTCTGTCACCCATGGTGTGATTCACGAAATCCCGTATTGCAGTTTTTTCAGAAAATTGCAATCTTAGAAAATTCATATCTATTAGTCTATAACTCCGAATTAGGTGATTCTTTTTGCGTTGGATCATAAATTTTATTTAATTTCTGAAGATATATAATTTGTCTATGTTTGGATTTATAAAAATTGAGTTAGATAAGATTTGAATTAAAGCTTGTTTTGCTTAATCCGGGAGTTTAAAAATAGCTTTTAATTTGATTCTTTTTGCTGCTGTTTCCTATTGATCATATCTTTCAGTAGTTTAAGTTTCAATTTTATTTAAATAGTTTTACTTAGGTTTTAAGCAAAACAGATTCTGTTTTAGCCTTTTTTGTTTTCTTGCTATTTCTTTTGTATTAATTGTTCTTAATTTGTTTTTTTTGTAATTTTGACAAGTTATATTTTGTTTTTGATATTTACCAGTAACTTTTCAACAACAACAAATTTTTATTTTTTCTTATTTGTTTGCATGGAATCAATTCTAGTTCTATAGTAACTTGCGAATTGATTGCATTGCTAGTTTGATTTCCTATTATGAAAATACTTATAAAATAATATTGTTTTGTAAATTTTACTTCTGTTATAGTAGTTATTTTATATTTTGTTTTCTGTTATTTTTTCTATTTTAGTGTTTTATTTTCAGTTAGAACAAAAACTATATAGTGTTTGATGTAGTAGAAGGCTTCCTAGGTTCTTTGAAGTTTCCTTTGGATTTTTATCCGCTCTCTCTTATTGATTTTTGATTGCATCAACTTTTATTGATGTTTTTTAATTGATTGCTAGAATGATTGCTAGTGTGAGTGCTTATGTGAATACTATGTTTGATTATATAGATTTCATCGGAGAGTGATGAACAGTTCTATCACGTATTTCCCGAGAACGAAAATTCTTCTTCGGCAACATCACCAGGCAAGTCATTTTGATCATACTATCTCCTATGTTTTTCGATGCATCATAGTTTCACCTTTCTTTGCCCAATTGCATGCTGCTTAGGTACTTGGAAATTTTAGTATAGGTTGTAGTATCACGTGGTAGGCACACAACAACCCCGATACTTGGCCCCGGGACGACAAATTGCATATTGCTATGCTTGAGTAGACCGGATTTCGGTTGAGTGCATAACACGAGTGATGCGAGGTTGATTAAATAACCAAGACCAGTGGATGACCCGGGATGCTGGAGACGGCCATGACATCTTGCGGAAAGCTTCACCCAGGCTCAAAGAGACGGGCGGATATTTTCAAGACCCAAGGGTCACCTGCACAACCACAAGTCATTATGGGCTCTCACTTGGTTGGACAACGTGGCGACTCTGGACAGGCGGTGGTAGCAGATGTAGAAGAACGGTAGGATTGGATGGGCACCGACAGGGATTCAGAGGGATTCGTTGAAATACCATGTTTTGATCATCTGGTCTTCAAACACCCTGAAGTGCGAGGACGTACACGGAGGCGATCAAATCTTGTGGGGAACGTGTGCAAAACTCTACAGAGTACTCAAACCTAATCGGTTATCCGTGTCCACGGTCATGGACAACTTGAGCCAAAGGAACTGAAGTTATCTGAAATTCTCAACACAAATAATAATATTGATGTGGGTATTATTGACAACATGGGTACGAGAATTGGTTGGTGGAACCATCTCGTTAACAACCAACAATGTAGTAACATTTTGCTTTTAGCCCTCTCTTGATGTAGGAGAAAACATGCTTTTCGCTAAAAACTTATAGCCCCACCTGCCATATATGCATATAGTATAGATGATTACTTTTCACCCCTCTCTTATGTGACTTGCCGGCATATTCAATATGCTGACCTACACGGCTGCAACATCTTATGTTGCAGATATTTTCTTCGACGAGTAAGATTACGATTCAGGCTTACGGTATACACTCAACTTGCCGTTGGTGTTTATTGGGACTCCACTCCCTTGACTGCTTCCGCTGAGATATTTAAGGTATATATCAGTTTTACGCTATTTACATGTGATTGCACTTTGATATATACATTGATGTACTGTGTGTGCCAGCATACTGATCCAGGGATGGCACAGATACAAAGAGGCTTGACTCGTTTTGAGTCAGGTCGCTACAGAAATGGTATCAGAGCACATGTTGACTGTAGGACGTGACCCTAGAAACTGGAAACTTCTTAGGATAGGATCTCTCAAAAATCTTATTTTCGAGAACACCTTTCACTTCTCATCTCTTCTGATTTCATCAAATATTCTCTCTCATCTCCACTAGTTATACAATCCCCTTACCCCTTTGACCTCATGAAGAATCAATGGAGTTCTACTTCAAAGTAAAGAGGATTTCAACATGCATTTGAAGAATTGAAGGTGCACCAATTGAAGTCTCTCAAGACCCGAAGAACTCAAAGACCCTGAAGCGTTCGAATAATTATATGACCATTAGAAGTCCAAACCCCTGTTATATACCCACGTTAGATGCGATGATTTGTGAGCCGTCATTGGTGTGTGTTTTCCGACGGCCACAAATAAAACCTATTCTCAAAAATATTTTTTGTATTGTGTGTATCTCCCTCTCTCTTACCCGTCTCATCCCCAAAACCTCAACCCTACCAGATGGAGTATGAAGCTGGACTTGTAGTCTCTGGACCAATGACCCAGCTGGAAGCTGAGATATGGATTCAGAACATGGAGAACTACTTCGGGAGCAACTTGATCTCAAGGAGGTATGAAGTGGAACACGCTCTTCAGTACTTTACACAAAGTGCTGCAATCTGGTGGAAAATGCATCATGCCATACAAGGATTTAGTGGAGCAGAAACCTGGGACGAGTTCAAGAAGACTCTGTTAAGATCCCGTCTCATTCGGAAGTGCTATGATAATCCGAAGGAGAAGACTTGTGCATGCAAGAGTTGTGGAGAAATAGGACACACCCAGGAAGAACACCAAGATGGATGCACTCATTGTGAAGAAAATCACCCAGCTGAGGAATGCCCAACTAGTCAGGTGACTTGTTTCTTGTGTGAAGGAACCACCCACTACCCAGCGGCGTGTCACATTTACCCAAGTATGCCCGAAACCCACAGACCCCGGGAGTAACAAGGATCAAGTACTATCTTTTTGGAGAAGGAAACTTGTTTCAACAAACGTTTTCTTAATAGCATACGAAAACCTGAGAGTTGTGAAGAAACGATAGATGTTTGTTCAGCTTGCAGAATCATTGGATTTATCCGAACTTCGTTCGTGGACAAGAGAAATTCTGCAACGTTTGTGAGGATGCCCAAGTGTTAGAATACGAGATTCACTAAGCCTTATACAAGGTAATGATTTCAGTGCGACATGGCTTGGCCACCATGACGACTTACTATTATCTTTCTCTTGCTATTCGGAATGGTAAATCTGAGAGACTTAGCCATAGTGAGAGACGACGTTCTTTGAAGCTTTTGTTTAAGCCTTAGAATGGTATGATGAAAGCCCCATGTACATGGCATTTGTTGTCACGCGTAGGAAATTTTACGGTGAGGATGAAGACAAGACCCCTCTCCCTGCAGGATAGCCACAAATGGTAGACCACCATGAGAATCATCGATAGGTTATTTAGAACTGATCACGAGACTGTCAGTTAAGAAGACCCACTAAAGGAAGAAGCTTATATCAACAGAAGGACCCTCGTTTTAATGGAAACGTTATGAATATAGAGGAAGGTATGAAGACTGTGAGGAGCCAGATGCCAAAAACCCCAGAGGTTTGTTAAAATCTTAAGGGACCAATAGCACTCATTTTAAGTGTGGTAGCATCCCACTTTGCCGGAAGTTGGATTTGTTAGAAGACCCCCAAACCCTAACCTTTCTTTCTAGCCTCTTCGAATCTCAAGGACGAGATTCATTTTAAGTGTGGTAGTTTGTAACATCCCAAAATTATAAATTTTGGAATGTTAATATGATTATTAGATTGTTTGTTTGTTTGCTTGAGTGATTGAAACTTGAGTGAAATTTGAAACTTTTCAAAAACTTTTGAATGAGAGGGAATCAAATGACTTTCCCCTTCTCCGGTAAATTCGAATTCAAAAGCAATGAGAGAAGATGACATGACTTCTTCAACTATAAAAAAATTTGAATGGAGTTTGCATTTGAATTCTTTCAAAAAAAATTTCCTTTTGCTCTTCTATACTTTTCTTCCCCGAGAAAATGCCCCGACAAAATTCTTGCATGCAAGAAAGAGCGGAGGAAAATGACCCTCCAAAATGTGAGGCATTTCTGAAATATTTTGAGCCAAGAAGACCCAAGTTTTATGGAGAAAGTATTTTTCCAAAAGAAAATAAAGCCTTAGGGATTTTTCTGAAAAAACATTTTTTAAAAGTTTTTAGTTTGGTTTTGGAAAATTGATAATCAATAAGGAAATATTTTTTCTGAAAATTTTAGTATATAATACCCCATATAAATCTTTTTATTCTGTTTCCTTTTATTCTTTTTCCCTTGATGTTTAAAAAAAACAAACAAATCGGGGGTCAGATCCCCAGATCGCTGGGAGCCAGAATCCTGGCAAACCGTCACGAGCACGCTCTCCCCCACGCACCCCTTTCTCTCTTTCTTTCTTTTCTTTCCTTTCCTTTCTTTTTTTCTTTCCTTCTTTCTTCTTTCTCCTTCTTTCTTCTCCCGTGAACTTTTTCCTTCCCAGCGCCCAGCCATGGCGTGGCCTTCCTACCTCGCTAGGATCCGACGGATCCCTCCCGATCCGAGCTCCACCTTCCTTCCCTCGGATCCCCCCTCGCCCACTGTATAAACCGCCGCCCTAGCCCCCCCCCCCCCTTGGCCCCCTCCTCCCACGCCAGAGCCACATCGCCCTCCCTCGCACCTCGGTGGAGCCCAACCTCCAGTAGGAAAACACCTCGCCACCCCCGCGCCACCACTCGCCTCCCCGCCCCAACCGACGCCTCCACAAGCACCCACTCATCCACCGCAACTCATTTTTTCCCCTAGCCCAAGCTTTCTCCGCTCCTCGCCACTCCCCTCGCCTCGCCGGAGTTCGGCCGGATAGGAACTCCCCGGGCGCTTCCCCGACCGCCCCGACTCCCCTTCGCTTCGCCGACGACGCCGTTCGACGGAGGAGACTCGCCGCCACCCTCCTCCATCGCACCCCACCCCTGCCGGTGACCTCCCCACCTCGCCGGAGCAGCTACCTCGCCGGAGTTCTTCCTCTCTGTCACCCATGGTGAGATTCACGAAATCCCGTATTGCAGTTTTTTCAAAAAATTGCAAACTTAGAAAATTCATATCTATTAGTCTATAACTCTGAATTAGGTGATTCTTTTTGCGTTGGATCACAAATGTTATGTAGTTTCTGTAGATATATAATTTGTCTACGTTTGGATTTATGAGAATTGAGTTAGATCAGATTTGAATTAAAGCTTGTTTTGCTTAATCCGGGAGTTTAAAAATAGCTTTTAATTTGATTCTTTTTGCTGCTGCTTCCTATTGATCATATCTTTCAGTAGTTTAAGTTTCAATTTTTTTAAAACAATTTTACTTAGGGTTTTAAGCAAAACAGAATCTGTTTTAGCCTTTTTTGTTTTCTTCCTATTTCTTTTGTATTAATTGTTCTTAATTTGTTTTTTTTGTAATTGTGACAAGTTATATTTTGTTTTTGATATTTACCAGTAACTTTTCAACAACAACAAAATTTTATTTTTTCTTATTTGTTTGCATGGAATCAATTCTAGTTCTATACTAACTTGCGAATTGATTGCATTGCTAGTTTGATTTCCTATTTTGAAAATACTTATAAAATAATATTGTTTTGTAAATTTTACTTCTGTTATATTAGTTATTTTATATTTTGTTTTCTGTTATTTTTTCTATTTTAGTGTTTTATTTTGAGTTAGAACAAAAACTATATAGTGTTTGATGTAGTAGAAGGCTTCCTAGCTTCTTTGAAGTTTCCTTTGGATTTTTATCCGCTCTCTCTTACTGATTTTTGATTGCATCAAATTTTATTGCTGTTTGTTAGTTGATTTCTAGAATGATTGCTAGTGTGAGTACTTATGTGAATACTATGTTTGATTATATAGATTTCATCGGAGAGTGATGAATAGTTCTATCACGAATTTCCCGAGAACGAAAATTCTTCTTCGGAAAAATCACCAGGAAAGTCATTTTGATCATACTATCTCCTATGTTTTTCGATGCATGGTAGTTTCACCTTTCTTTGCCCAATTGCATGTTGCTTAGGTACTTGGAAATTTTAGTATAGGTTGTAGTATCTGTTGGAATTATGCCCTAGAGGCAATAATAAATGTATAGTTATTATTATAATTCCTGTATCAAGATAATAGTTTATTATCCATGCTATAATTGTATTGAATGAAGACTCATTTACATGTGTGGATACATAGACAAAACACCATCCCTAGCATGCCTCTAGTTGGCTAGCCAGTTGATCAATGATAGTCAGTGTCTTCTGATTATGAACAAGGTGTCGTTGCTTGATAACTGGATCACGTCATTGGGAGAATCACGTGATGGACTAGACCCAAACTAATAGACGTAGCATGTTGATCGTGTCATTTTGTTGCTACTGTTTTCTGCGTGTCAAGTATTTATTCCTATGACCATGAGATCATATAACTTACTGACACCGGAGGAATGCTTTGTGTGTATCAAACGTCGCAACGTAACTGGGTGACTATAAAGATGCTCTACAGGTATCTCCGAAGGTGTTAGTTGAGTTAGTATGGATCAAGACTGGGATTTGTCACTCCGTGTGACGGAGAGGTACCTCGGGGCCCACTCGGTAAGGCAACATAACACACAAGCCTTGCAAGCAATGTAACTTAGTGTAAGTTGCGGGATCTTGTATTACGGAACGACTAAAGAGACTTGCCGGTAAACGAGATTGAAATAGGTATGCGGATACTGACGATCGAATCTCGGGCAAGTAACATACCGAAGGACAAAGGGAATGACATACGGGATTATACGAATCCTTGGCACTGAGGTTCAAACGATAAGATCTTCGTAGAAAATGTAGGATCCAATATGCGCATCCAGGTCCCGCTATTGGATATTGACCGAGGAGTCTCTCGGGTCATGTCTACATAGTTCTCGAACCCGCAGGGTCTGCACACTTAAGGTTCGACCTTGTTTTATGCGTATTTGGGTTATATGATTGGTTACCAAATGTTGTTCGGAGTCCCGGATGAGATCACGGACGTCACGAGGGTTTCCGGAATGGTCCGGAAACGAAGATTGATATATAGGATGACCTCATTTAATTACCGGAAGGTTTTCGGAGTTACCGGGAATGTACCGGGAATGACGAATGGGTTCCGGGAGTTCACCGGGGGGGGGGGGGCAACCCACCCCGGGCAAGCCCATAGGCTTTGGGGAGACACACCAGCCCTTAGTGGGCTGGTGGGACAGCCCCAAAGGGGCCTATGCGCCAAGGATAAGAAATCAAAGGAAAAGGAAAAAAAGAGGGAGGAGGTGGGAAGGGAGGAGGACTCCCTCCCACCAAACCTAGTCCAACTCGGTTTGGGGGGGGGAGAGTCCTCCCCCTTGGCTCGGCCGACTCCTTGGGGGTCCTTGGACCCCAAGGCAAGGCCCCCCCTCCCTCCTCCTATATATATGGAGCAATTAGGGCTGATTTGAGACGACTTTCTCACGGCTGCCCGACCACATACCTCCACGGTTTTTCCTCTAGATCGCGTTTCTGCGGAGCTCGGGCGGAGCCCTGCTGAGACAAGGTCATCACCAACCTCCGGAGGGCCGTCACGCTGCCGGAGAACTCTTCTACCTCTCCGTATCTCTTGCTGGATCAAGAAGGCCGAGATCATCGTCGAGTTGTACGTGTGCTGAACGCGGAGGTGCCGTCCGTTCGGTACTAGATCGTGGGACTGATCGCGGGATTGTTCGCGGGGCGGATCGAGGGACGTGAGGACGTTCCACTACATCAACCGCGTTCTCTAACACTTCTGTTGTACGATCTACAAGGGTACGTAGATCACTAATCCTCTCTCGTAGATGGACATCACCATGATAGGTCTTCGTGCGCGTAGGAAATTTTTGTTTCCCATGCGACGTTCCCCAACAGTGGCATCATGAGCTAGGTTCATGCGTAGATGTCTTCTCGAGTGGAACACAAAAGTTTTTGTGGGCGGTGATGTGCGTTTTCTGCCCTCCTTAGTCGTTTCTTGATTCCGCGGTATTGTTGGATTGAAGCGGCTTGGACCGACATTACTCGTACGCTTACGAGAGACTGGTTTCATCGTTACGAGTAACCCCCTTTGCTCAAAGATGACTGGCAAGTGACGGTTTCTCCAACTTTAGTTCAATCGGATTTGACCGAGGAGGTCCTTGGATGAGGTTAAATAGCAACTCATAGATCTCCGTTGTGGTGTTTGCGTAAGTAAGATGCGATCCTACTAGATACCCTTGGTCGCCACGTAAAACATGCAACAACAAAATTAGAGGACGTCTAACTTGTTTTTGCAGGGTATGATTGTGATGTGATATGGCCAACGATGTGATGTGATATATTGGATGTATGAGATGATCATGATGTAATAGAAATATCGACTTGCACGTTGATGGTACGGCAACCGGCAGGAGCCATAGGGTTGTCTTTATACTAACGTTTGTGCTTGCAGATGCGTTTACTATTTTGCTAGGATGTAGCTTTAGTAGTAATAGCATAAGTAGCACGACAACCCCGATGGCAACACGTTGATGAATGATCATGGTGTGGCGCCAGTGACAAGAAGATCGTGCCGGTGCTTTGGTGATGGAGATCAAGAAGCACGTGATGATGGCCATATCATGTCACTTATGAATTGCATGTGATGTTAATCCTTTTATGCACCTTATTTTGCTTAGAACGACGGTAGCATTATGAGGTGATCTCTCACTAAAATTTCAAGACGAAATTGTGTTCTCCCCGACTGTGCACCGTTGCTACAGTTCGTCGTTTCGAGACACCACGTGATGATCGGGTGTGATAGACTCAACATTCAGATACAACGGGTGCAAAACAGTTGCGCACGCGGAACACTCGGGTTAAGCTTGACGAGCCTAGCATGTGCAGACATGGCCTCGGAACACATGAGACCGAAAGGTCGATCATGAATCATATAGTTGATATGATTAGCATAGGGATGCTTACCACTGAAACTACTCTCGACTCACGTGATGATCGGACTTGGGATAGTGTAAGTGGATCATGAACCACTCAAATGACTAGAGAGATGTACTTTTTGAGTGGGAGTTTAGCATATAATTTGATTAAGTTGAACTCTAATTATCTTGAACATAGTCTAAGTCCTCTTTGAATATATTTGTGTTTTAGATCATGGCTCACGCGACAGTCATCCTGAATTTTAATACGTTCTTAGAGAAAGCTAAGTTGAAAGATGATGGAAGCAACTTTGTAGACTGGGCTCGTAATCTTAAGCTAATCTTACAAGCTGGGAAGAAGGATTATGTCCTTACTGCTGCGCAGGGAGATGAACCACCCGCTACGGCTGATCAGGACGTTAAGAACGCTTGGTTAGCACGTAAGGAGGACTACTCAATAGTTCAATGTGCAGTCTTGTATGGCTTAGAACCGGGACTTCAACGTCGCTTTGAGCGTCATGGAGCATTTGAGATGTTCCAGGAGTTGGAGTTTATCTTTCAGAAGAACGCCCGGATCGATAGGTATGAGACCTCCGATAAATTCTATGCTTGCAAGATGGAGGAAAACTCGTCTGTCAGTGAACAGGTGCTCAAAATGTCTGGGTACTCAAACCGTCTAGCTGAACTGGGGATTGAACTCCCGCAAGAAGCTATCACTGACAGAATCCTTCAATCACTGCCGCCAAGCTATAAAGGCTTTGTGTTGAACTACAACATGCAAGGGATGAACAAGTCTCCCGGCGAGTTGTTTGCGATGCTGAAAGTCACAGAGTCTGAACTCCGTAAAGAGCATCAAGTGTTGATGGTGAGCAAGACCACTAGTTTCAAGAGAAACGGCAAAGGCAAGAAGGGAAATTCGAAGAAGAGCGGCAAGCCTGTTGCCAATCCGCCGAAGAAACCCAAGGCTGGACCTAAGCCTGAAACAGAGTGCTTCTATTGCAAGGGTATGGGTCACTGGAAGCGCAATTGCCCCAAGTATCTGGCAGATAAGAAGGCGGGCTAAGAAAAATCAGGTATATTTGATATACATGTTATTTATGTGTACTTAACCGGCTCTCGTAGTAGTGCCTGGGTATTTGATACCGGTTCTGTTGCTCATATTTGCAACTCGAAGCAGGAACTGCGGAATAGACGAAGGCTGGCGAAAGACGAAGTGACGATGCGCGTAGGAAATGGTTCCAAGGTTGATGCAATCGCCGTCGTCACAGTGTCACTTCTGCTACCATCGGGATTAGTGATGAACTTAAATCATTGTTATTTAGTGCCTGCGTTGAGCATGAACATTATATGTGGATCTTGTTTATTGCGAGACGGTTACTCTTTTAAGTCTGAGAATAATGGTTGTTCTATTTCTATGAGTAACATCTTTTATGGTCATGCACCGAATGTGAGAGGATTGTTCATATTGAATCTTGATGGCGATATTCATATACATAACATTGAGACCAAAAGAGTTAGAGTAAACAATGATAGCGCCATATTTTTGTGGCACTGCCGCTTGGGTCATATTGGTGTAAAGCGCATGAAGAAACTCCATGCTGATGGACTTTTGGAGTCACTTGACTTTGATTCACTTGACACGTGCGAACCATGCCTCATGGGCAAGATGACTAAAACTCCGTTCTCCGGAACAATGGAGCGTGCAAGTGACTTGTTGGAAATCATATATACCGATGTGTGTGGTCCAATGAGCGTAGAGGCACGCGGCGGATATCGTTATTTTCTCACCTTCACTGACGATTTGAGTAGATATGGTTATGTCTACTTGATGAAGCACAAGTCTGAAACATTTGAAAAGTTCAAGCAATTTCAGAGTGAAGTGGAAAATCATCGTAACAAGAAGATCAAGTTCCTGCGGTCTGATCGTGGGGGTGAATATCTGAGTTTCGAGTTTGGTGCTCACTTAAGACAATGTGGAATTGTTTCGCCGTTAACACCGCCTGGAACACCACAGCGTAATGGTGTGTCCGAATGTCGTAATCGTACTTTGTTAGAGATGGTGCGATCTATGATGTCTCTTACTGATTTGCAGTTATCATTTTGGGGTTATGCATTAGAAACAGCTGCATTCACTTTAAATAGGGCACCATCAAAATCCGTTGAGACGACACCATACGAACTGTGGTATGGCAAAAGGCCAAAGTTGTCGTTTCTTAAAGTTTGGGGATGTGATGCTTATGTCAAAAAGCTTCAGCCTGAAAAGCTGGAACCCAAAGCGGAAAAATGCGTCTTCATAGGTTACCCAAAAGAGACAGTTGGGTACACCTTCTATCTCAAATCCGAGGGCAAAGTGTTTGTTGCTAAGAACGGAACTTTTCTCGAGAAGGATTTTCTCTCGAGAGAATTGAGTGGGAGGAAGATAGAACTTGACGAGGTTGTCGAACCTCTCATCCCTCTGGATGGTGGCGCAGGGCAAGGGGAAACCTGTGTCATTGCGATGCCGGTTGAGGAGGAAGTTAATGATGATGATCATGAAACTCCAGTTCAAGTTTCTGTTGAACCACGCAGGTCGATGAGATCACGCGCTGCTCCAGAGTGGTACGGTAATCCCGTCTTATCAATCATGTTGTTAGACAACAATGAACCTGCAAATTATGAAGAAGCAATGGTGGGCCCGGATTCCAACAAATGGCTAGAAGCCATGAAATCCGAGATAGGATCCATGTATGAGAACAAAGTGTGGACTTTGGAGATACTACCTGAGGGCCGCAAGGCTATTTAGAACAAATGGATCTTTAAGAAGAAGACGGACGCTGACGGTAATGTGACCATTTATAAAGCTCGACTTGTGGCAAAGGGTTTTTCACAAGTTCCAGGAATTGACTACGATGGGACTTTCTCTCCCGTGGCAATGCTTAAGTCCGTCAGAATCATGTTAGCAATAGCTGCATTTTTCGATTATGAAATCTGGCAGATGGATGTCAAAACGGCGTTCCTTAATGGTTTCCTTAAGGAAGAGTTGTATATGATGCAACCCGAAGGTTTTGTCGATCCTAAAAGTGCTAACAAGGTGTGGAAGCTCCAGCGATCCATTTATGGACTGGTGCAAGCATCTCGGAGTTGGAACAAACGCTTTGATGAGGTGATCAAAGCATTTGGGTTTATACAAGTGGTTGGAGAATCTTGTATTTCCAAGAAAGTGAGTGGGAGCTCTGTGGCGTTTCTAATATTATATGTAGATGACATATTACTGATTGGAAACAACGTAGAGCTTTTGGAGAGCATAAAAGGTTACTTGAATAAAAGTTTCTCTATGAAGGACCTAGGAGAAGCTGCTTACATTCTAGGCATTAAGATCTATAGGGATAGATCAAAACGCCTGATAGGAATTTCACAAAGCACATACCTTGATAAAGTTTTGAAGAGGTTCAAAATGGAACAGTCCAAGAAAGGGTTTGTTGCCAGTGTTACAAGGTATGAGATTGAGTAAGACTCAGTGCCCAGCAACTGATGAAGATAGAGAGCATATGCGCTCCGTCCCCTATGCTTCAGCCATAGGTTCTATCATGTATGCGATGCTGTGCACTAGACTGGATGTTAGCCTGGCCATAAGTATGGCAGGTAGGTTCCAGAGTAATCCAGGAGTGGATCACTGGACAACGATCAAGAATATCCTGAAGTACGTGAAAAGGACTAAGGAGATGTTTCTCGTGTATGGAGGTGACGAAGAGCTCGCCGTAAAAGGTTACGTCGATGCAAGCTTTGACACAGATCCGGATGACTCTAAGTCGCAAACCGGATACGTATTTATTCTTAATGGGGGTGCAGTAAGCTGGTGCAGTTCCAAGCAAAGCATCGTAGCAGATTCTACATGTGAAGCGGAGTACATGGCTGCCTCGGAGGCGGCTAAGGAGGGTGTCTGGATGAAGCAGTTCAAGACGGATCTTGGAGTGGTGCCAAGTGCACTGGATCCAATAACCTTGTTCTGTGACAACACTAGTGCCATTGCCTTAGCAAAGGAACCAAGGTTTCACAAGAAGACCAGACACATCAAACGACGCTTCAACCTCATCCGCGACTACGTCGAGGAGGAGGACGTAAATATATGCAAAGTGCACACGGATCTGAATGTAGCAGACAAGCTGACTAAACCTCTTCCACGGCCAAAACATGATCGACACCAGAACTGTATGGGTGTTAGATTTATTACAATGTAATTCACATGGTGATGTGAGGGCTAGATTATTGACTCTAGTGCAAGTGGGAGACTGTTGGAATTATGCCCTAGAGGCAATAATAAATTTATAGTTATTATTATAATTCCTGTATCAAGATAATAGTTTATTATCCATGCTATAATTGTATTGAATGAAGACTCATTTACATGTGTGGATACATAGACAAAACACCGTCCCTAGCATGCCTCTAGTTGGCTAGCCAGTTGATCAATGATAGTCAGTGTCTTCTGATTATGAACAAGGTGTTGTTGCTTGATAACTGGATCACGTCATTGGGAGAATCACGTGATGGACTAGACCCAAAATAATAGACGTAGCATGTTGATCGTGTCATTTTGTTGCTACTGTTTTCTGCGTGTCAAGTATTCATTCCTATACCTTACTGACACCGGAGGAATGCTTTGTGTGTATCAAACGTCGCAACGTAACTGGGTGACTATAAAGATGCTCTACAGGTATCTCCGAAGGTGTTAGTTGAGTTAGTATGGATCAAGACTGGGATTTGTCACTCCGTGTGACGGAGAGGTATCTCGGGGCCCACTCGGTAATGCAACATCACACACAAGCCTTGCAAGCAATGTAACTTAATGTAAGTTGCGGGATCTTGTATTACGGAACGAGTAAAGAGACTTGCCGGTAAACGAGATTGAAATAGGTATGCGGATACTGACGATCGAATCTCGGGCAAGTAACATACCGAAGGACAAAGGGAATGACATACGGGATTATACGAATCCTTGGCACTGAGGTTCAAACGATAAGATCTTCGTAGAAAATGTAGGATCCAATATGGGCATCCAGGTCCCGCTATTGGATATTGACCGAGGAGTCTCTCGGGTCATGTCTACATAGTTCTCGAACCCGCACGGTCTGCACACTTAAGGTTCGAGGTTGTTTTATGCGTATTTGGGTTATATGGTTGGTTACTGAATGTTGTTCGGAGTCCCGGATGAGATCACGGACGTCACGAGGGTTTCCGGAATGGTCCGGAAACGAAGATTGATATATAGGATGACCTCATTTGATTACCGGAAGGTTTCCGGAGTTACCAGGAATGTACCGGGAATGACGAATGGGTTCCGGGAGTTCACCGGGGGGGCAACCCACCCCGGGGAAGCCCATAGGCTTTGGGGAGACACACCAGCCCTTAGTGGGCTGGTGGGACAGCCCCAAAGGGGCCTATGCGCCAAGGATAAGAAATCAAAGGAAAAGAAAAAAAAGAGGGAGGAGGTGGGAAGGGAGGAGGACTCCCTCCCACCAAACCTAGTCCAACTCGGTTTGGGGTGGGAGGAGAGTCCTCCCCCTTGTCTCGGCCGACTCCTTGGGGGTCCTTGGACCCCAAGGCAAGGCCCCCCTCCCTCCTCCTATATATATGGAGCAATTAGGGCTGATTTGAGACGACATTCTCACGGCTGCCCGACCACATACCTCCACGGTTTTTCCTCTAGATCGCGTTTCTACGGAGCTCGGGCGGAGCCCTGCTGAGACAAGGTCATCACCAACCTCCGGAGCGCCGTCACGCTGCCGGAGAACTCTTCTACCTCTCCGTCTCTCTTGCTGGATCAAGAAGGGCGAGATCATCGTCGAGTTGTACGTGTGCTGAACGCGGAGGTGCCGTCCGTTCGGTACTAGATCGTGGGACTGATCGCGGGATTGTTCGCGGGGCGGATCGAGGGACGTGAGGACGTTCCACTACATCAACTGCGTTCTCTAACGCTTCTGCTGTACGATCTACAAGGGTACGTAGATCACTCATCCCCTCTCGTAGATGGACATCACCATGATAGGTCTTCGTGCGCGTAGGAAATTTTTGTTTCCCATGCGACGTTCCCCAACAGTATCATGTGGTAGGCACACAACAACCCCGATACTTGGCCCCGGGACGACAAATTTCATATTGCTATGCTTGAGTAGACGGGATTTCGGTTGAGTGCATAACACGAGTGATGCGAGGTTGATTAAATAACCAAGACCGGTTAAGACAAGATTTTCAAGACCTCGTGATGCAATGCAACTCTGGGTGAAGGGCGGTTCATCGGCTCCCTGGAGAAACCAGTGGATGACCCGGGATGCTGGACACGGCCATGACATCTTCCGGAAAGCTTCACCCAAGCTCAAAGAGACGGGCGGATATTTTCAAGACCCAAGGGTCACCTGCACAACCAGAAGTCATTATGGGCTCTCGCTTGGTTGGACAACGTGGCGACTCTGGACAGGCGGTGCTAGTAGATGTAGAAGAATGGTAGGATTGGATGGGCACCGACAGGGATTCAGAGGGACCCGTTGAAAGACCATGTTTTGATCATCCGGTCTTCAAACACCCTGAAGTGCGAGGACATACTCGGAGGCGATCAAATCTTGTGGGGAACGTGTGCAAAACTCTACAGAGTACTCAAACCTAATCGATTAGCTGTGTCCACACTCATGGACAACTTGAGCCAAAGGAACTGAAGTTATCTGAAATTCTCAACACAAATAATAATATTGATGTGGGTATTATTGACAACATGGGTACAAGAATTGGTTGGTGGAACCATCTCGTTAACAACCAACAATGTAGTAACATTTTGCTTTTAGCCCTCTCTTGATGTAGGAGAAAACTTGCTTTTCGCTAAAAACATATAGCCCCACCTGCCATATATGCATATAGTATAGATGATTACTTTTCACCCCTCTCTTATGTGACTTGCCGGCATATTCAATATGTTGACCTACACGGCTGCAACGTCTTATGTTGCAGATATTTTCTTCGACGAGTAAGAGTACGATTCAGGGTTACGGTCTACATTCAACTTGCCGTTGGTGTTTATTGGGACTCCACTCCCTTGACTGCTTCCGTTGAGATATTTAAGGTATATATCAGTTTTACGCTATTTACATGTGATTGCACTTTGATATATACATTGATGTACTGTGTGTGCCAGCATACTGATCCAGGGATGGCACAGATACACAGAGGCTTGACTCGTTTTGAGTCGGGTCGCTACACGCACCTAGCAGACTCGTGGGCCCCCTTGCCTCCTTTTCCTTACCTCTTTCGCCTACAAATTCCCTAAAATCCCGAAACAAACAAAGAGAGCCACGAAAATACTTTTCCGCAGCCGCAGGCTTCTGTCTCCACGAGATCCCATCTGGGGACCGTTCTGGTGCCCTTCTGGAGGTGGATTCGGACACGGAGGGCTTCTTCATCAACACCATTGCCTCTCCGATGATGCGTGAGTAGTTCACCACAGACCATCGGGTCCATAGCAAGTAGCTAGATGGCTTCTACTCTCTCTTGGATCTTCAATACAAAGTTCTCCATGATCTTCATGGAGATCTATCTGATGAAACTTTCTTTTGCGGTGTGTTTGTCGAGATCCGATTAATTGTGGATTTATGATCAGATTATCTATGAATATTATTTGAGTCTCCTCTGATTTCTTATATGCATGATTTCGTATCCTTGTAGTTCTCTTTGAGTTATGGGTTTCGTTTGGCCAACTTGATCTTTAATTCTTGCAATGGGAGAAGTGTTTAGTTTTGGGTTCATATTGTGCGGTGTCCTCACCTAGTGATAGAAGGGGTAGCGAGGCACGCATCGTGTCGTTGCCATCAAGGGTAAAAAGATGGGGTTTATATCATATTGCATGAATTTATCCCTCTACATCATGTCATCTTGCTTAAGGCGTTACTCTGTTTGTTATGAACTTAATACACTAGATGCATGATGGATAGCGGTCGACGTGTGGAGTAATAGTAGTAGATGCAGAAAGTATCGGTCTACTTGTCGCGGACGTATAGCCTATATGTATGATCATTGCCTTAGATATCGTCATGACTTTGCGCGATTCTATCAATTGCTCGACAGTAATTCGTTCACCCACCGTAATACTTGCTATCATGAGAGAAGCCTCTAGTGAATACTATGGCCCCCGGGTCTATTTTACACATCATATATTCAGATCTACATACAAAAATACAGAAAATACCTTGCTGCACTTTTATTTATATTTACCTTTTATCTCTGTCAGATCTCACCTTGCAAGTAATCGTGAAGGGATTGACAACCCCTTTATCGCGTTGGGTGCAAGTTTGTTTGTTTTTGCGCAGGTTCATTGGTGCCTCATCTTGATACTCCTACTGGATTGATACCTTGGTTCTCAAACTGAGGTAAGTACTTATCTCCACTTTGCTGCATGACCCTTTCTTCTTCAAGGGAAAAACCAACACAAGCTCAAGAAGTAGCAAACCTCTCCAAGTGCCTGAATGGAAGTGCTAAAAAGTAGGGATGGGCTTCGTCACTTGTCTTCTCAGATCAAGAAGAGGACATGATTCCATTTGGGTCATTGTTGACCACCTTACCAAGGTAGCCCACTTCATACCAAACAATACCACCTATGGTGGGAGCGAACTAGCCAACCTCTACATCAATCGCATCGTGAGCCTTCATGGAGTTCCTAAGGAGATCGTTTCAGATCATGCATCCAGTTCACCTTGAGGTTCTGAAAGAAGTTTCGTGAAGCTATGGGAACCAAGCTATCCTTCATCACCGTTTTTCACCCTCAGACCAGTGGGCAGATGGAATGAGTAAATCAGATACTCGAGGACATGCTTCGTGCCTGTGTCTTGGCATGTGGAGCCAAGTGGGAATATTGTTTGCCCTTTGCCGAGTTCTCCTACAACAACAGCTATCAGTCCAGCCTCCAGATGGCACCATTTGAGGTGTCGTATGGTTGTAAGTGTCGTACTCCCCTCAATAGGGATGGCAATTTTTCCCATTGATTCGGATATCGACGGATACGTGGCCCAGTTGGGCAAGGGTATGGAGCGCATTTATGTCCATGGATTCAGGGATTTGGATGCCCACAAATAGGCGGGTTGGGCACGGTTATAATTTCTGCTCCATGAATATCGAGTCGATACCCGTATAATAGATAGGTCCATATGATAGTGACACTAGGCTAAGCAAATGTCCAACCCAAGTCGTTCGGAGTCAAAAAATGTCAAAATCCGGACCATGCCCATGTTCCCTAATCACCGCAACCTAATTATTAAACCTAATTTAGTCCGGCTACCTTGCGTCAACCCACATGTTGTCCTCCCTAACCCCAATCCACCCGAGACAGGTTGTGCTCCTCCCTCAGGCCCTCCGGAGTTCCCATCATGATGGTGGCGGTGCCCAGTGCCATAATCGTCGCCCCCACATATCCCTGGATGTCCACCTGCTACTTGTGACTGCTGACCGGTGGCTAACATCAGCGGCCGGTCTCGGTGAACAGTGATGATGAGATGATGTATATACTTCTCGCACCTGTTGGTTACCCCAAGTGGAAGGTTGAGATGTAGTCAGCAGCAAGTTTTCCCTTACATGGAGACTATAAGGTTTATCGAACCAGGAGGACTCCTAGGACCAACAAGTAGGTGTCTTCTGTCCTGGTCAGCAGAAGACGTGGACCTACACACACACAAATAACATTGCTCCCAACGAGTACAGAGAGGTTGTCAATCTCGCCAGCCTTGGAGTTTGCAGAGCATCAAAACACAAGCAGGAAGGTAATAGTGATTGCAACGGGAAAGTAAATGAAAGCAGTAAATGATGGAGGTGTAAAGAATGATGGTGATATGGACCGGAGTCACATGATGTTCACTAGTGATGTCTCTCTCCCAAAAGACGATAAACAACTATGCTTGGGTAAACAAATCACAGTTGGGCAATTGACAGAACTATGAACGCACCGCAATGCTAATTATGCTCCTTGATAGTTAGAGGTTCAATAGTAATGGGCAGTACGCCAAGACATGTAGTCCGTTTATTCATCAGCATCTACTTACAAATCATCCACCTTGAGATATCTATCGAGAACATCTCTCCGGTATTAAGTTGCGAGCCCCATCCAAAGTGTAAACTCAAAGCAACAGACAACTGGATTAACGAACTATGCGTAAGGCAAACAGTCCTTGCAACCATGGTCACAAGCACCGTTGTTTTCTCCCTGGTGGGAACAACACATCCCCTAGTCTCATTTTTATGTCACTAAGATAGACAATGAGGGGCATGAAACCACAGTCATGCATAACGCTCTCTCCTGGGGTTACAATCTACTACTTGGCCAAAGCAATAAATAGTAACAGAGAACATGCATGAATCACTAAGGAACATAATATAAAAGGATAATCAAATATATAACTCATAACAATTTGTAGATAATCTCATAATCCATCAGATCCCAACAAATCGAGCATAGCAATAGAAACAGAATTACATAGATGCCTTGATCATGTAGGGCAGCTCAAAAGGACTAACCATTGAAGCACAAAATTGGAGAGAAAGCATCACATAGCTACTATTCATGGACTCATTTTCCAAGGAGGACTACTCACGGCAGGTCCGGGAAGTGTCCATGGCGCTCGAGAAGCTCCCGGAGGTCAATCCTCCCTCCGACACGGTTCCAGGAAGAGGTCTCCTGACGCTCCCGATCTCGAAAGAGCTGCGGCGACGGAATGATGGAGAAATTCGCGATTCTGGAAGTTGTGTAAGGGTTTCCTCTCGGGACTCTAAATATAGGCCAAAGGAGGGCACCAGAGGAGGTGGGGCCCACCCAGGCGGCCTCTTGGCGCGACCTGGGACCTAGAAGCGCCAGCGGGTCGCCTGGGCAGCCCCTGGCCCTTCTGGCCCATCTTCGGTGATCTGGAAGCTTCTGTTTCGCTAATTTTTTATATATTTTACTTGGAATTTTTCGGGCTTCGGAAAATTGGCTAAAAGCTCCATCAAAATAGACATCAGCAGACAGAAACTGGCACCGGGTGCAGTGACTTAGTAGGTTAGTCCAAATATGTGTAAAATGATATAAAAGTGTAGCAAAACATATAACAATGTCACCCAAAAGATCATTCGACAAGCAGAAATTATAGATACGTTTGGGACGTATCAACATCCCCAAGCTTAATTTCTGCTCATCCTCGTGTAGATAAATGATAACACAATAATTTCTCTGGTGACATGTTGACACACATATAATAACTTCAAAGTAAAGCAAGTGATATATGCAATTCAAGTTAGGAAAATAACAAGCAAGACTCTATATCTAGTATTGAATTTAGCAAAGTAAGAACATAAAGGTGCAAGAGCTCTCGCTGTCCGTGACTCGAATGTATCCAACTGGTGTTTGCATGCAAGAAGTGGGAGATGGGTTGAGATCATAAAATATTTTTTAATTGAGAACTCAATCTACTAATCTTCACATTTAGTCTCCTTCGGAATCTTATTTTGACTCATCCCCACACCACTACTCAGGCACAAGTCAAAATGATCCTCCCCCTTTCGATTTTGAGCACTCGTGCAATGGATGAGCGTAAGCAAGATATGTTGGCACTTAGGATGGCAAATAGAATAATGGTGGGGAAGGAAGACAAAAAGGTGTGAAAGGCTCACATCAATGAGGACAACGATAGGCGAGAGAAAGCGAAATGATAGATATGATGTGAGGAGTAGGGATTTCCATGTAACAGATGCACATATGAGCTAAGGTAAGCTTTCCAATGGAACTAGTGGGGGTGCATCCAACTTGTTTGCTCATGAAGACCTAGAGCTCACTTGAGGAGGCTCATCATTGGAATATGCAAACCAAGATGTATAGTGTAAGGGTCCCCACATAGTTATGCATGAATGATAATCTCTATGTAGTACCAATATAGCAATGGAGTACGAGTGTGGATCTTCAAAAGGAATAGTAGTGTTGCCCCATTCTCTCTTATTTTTCTTTTTTTTCTTTTTCTCTTTTTTTTACAAAAAATTTGTGGCCTCTTTGGCTCTTTCTTTTTACCTCTCATTTGTCCTCTTTGGGATCTTTTGTTTGTCCTCCTTGGGATCTTTTCCTCACTTAAGGGCAACACTATATGTTTTACATGAATAAAAAGAAGATCATCACACTTTATAAGAAGTACTCAACATAAAGACAAGTGAAAACTATCATGGTGTATGCAAATGTATGCCTCTGCCAGTGTAGCAGAATATGCAATGATACTAGCACGTCATGTAGCAATAATTGGGGCAAGGCCCAACTATCATGCGGCTCTACGATCAAGCAAAAGCATGTATGACATGAAGATCAAGTCATGAGATGATGGATGTTGCATGACAATGTATCTCCGAAAGGCCATGCAAATGCCTTAATAGGTAGGTATGGTGGCCGTTTTAAGGAAAGATATAATGAGGCTTATGTATGATAGAGAGTATCATGTCATGGGTTTGGATGCACCGATCGAGTTTGCACCAACTCTAAATGTGAGAAAGGGCAATGCACGGTACCAAAGAGGCTAGCAAAATATGAATGGTGGAAGTGCCAACAATCGAATACTCACATTAGTCCGAAGAACTCATATACTTATTATCGGTAACTCTCTATTTAGTTAGGAAATTCACAAAGAGAGAAGTACCCCGAGGAAGAGTGTTTGGGGGTTTGGTTATCCTTGCGTATCCTCGACTCATGGTAACCTGAGGGTACTCTATATATTCCAACCCCTCCAGAGGTTAGCGATCAATTTAGTAGCTAGAGTTCTAAATTAATTTTTAGTTTTTGAAAAACACACGGATTTCCCAAAATATGACACCTATCACTAATAGGCTCAAGCTCTTGGCACCAATAGTCCAAACATTACTCAAATCAATACCTCAAAACTATTGCAAGTTATCACCATACTTAAATAGCAACATCAATTACCTACTCATGCAAGACACACAACTCAGTGCAACGAGCCAAATCTCTAAACAAGATAAGCATGATAAACAAAGAGAGTTCCAAAAGAAACCTAAATAAAAGCTCTTAAAAACATAAGCATGAAAACTAGGATCTAAGCATGACAGTAGCTATGGAAAGATGAAGAACACACAAAAAAGATAAGCATGAAAACCTATGTTGTGTTCTAGAGTGAAATGGAGCATGTCTCTCTCCGAAAGAAGCTAGGCTAGGTTCCTACTTGTTATTAACAGCAAGGAAAACTAAAAAAACTAAAAATCAAATAGCGGGACGCTCCAAGCATAGCACATAACATATGAAGTGATAGAAATACTGCATGGAGATGGTCGAACTGATGATTGTTGATAGAGAAGGGGGTGCATGGGGGAATCCCCAAGCATAGACGCTTGAGTATCCTTGAATATTTCTTGGGGTGCATGGAAGCATCCCAAAGCTTGAGCGCTTGGCACTCATGTATCTTCATTCATCATCTCCCATCGCATACTTGAAAACTCCCTTCATAGGAAACTCATCATAAGCTGATTAGAGTGGTTAGTACCCTTAATAAAATAATCCATTACCTTCTGGAAATAAAGAATTTCATGAAAAGCTACTGCTTCTAGGGAGTGAGCCTAGCTCACTTGGCTAGTGGAGTGGATGTACAACCCAGCCACCCAAGTTCAAGTCACCACGGGCGTGAATTTGGGTTCTTATTATTTCAAAAAAAACTCGCTGTGTGGGGGGGGGTGTCCCTTATAGTTTTCCTTCAAAAGAAATCTACTTATTCTCATGACTACCAAATAGTTTTTGCAAATAAAAAGTAAGCTTAGGATTCGCAAAACGATGGAAACACAAACATGGCACAATCTATGAAAAACAGAACAATAGGTAGTAAATAATTTATTCGGGGCACTTCTACAAATCAAATCAAAAACCTCAGAACGGATGGCAGAAAGGCAATTATATAGAGCATGCTGTCAAAACAATTCAGATCAAAAATTTCATCTGGTGATTTTTGGCGAATTTTTCCGTCAAGCAGACAGAATCTGTTTCTGGACAGCATGTCATAACTTTTGAACTGTCTTGCAATCGGAGGCTATAACTTGGCAGAAAGCTTAAAAATAAAGATACAATTATGTTGCTACAGTAGTAACAAGCATCAAGACCACTAAAACATAAAGTAAAAACAAATTGGGTTGCCTCCCAACAGGCGCTTTCTTTTATGCCTTTGAGCTAGGCATAATGCAAGAATATCAAGTTGTATCAATTGAACCATCATCAAGATCATCAAAGAGCTCTTCAATGATACAACTAGTCTTAAGAGAACACTCAAAGAGAGGCTTAGTGGCAACACTTCTAGGAGTAAAAGCAAAGGTAGTAATACCAATTGGAATTTCATTTCTAATTCTATTTAAGAGAGGTATCTCTTCCAAGGTCTTCACAGTTCCAACACCCTTAGCAATAGGTATACTTGTTTTGGGTTGAGGAACCTTGGGTACGTTAACGAACCTAGGTCCCTTCCTTACTGGGGTTTCTACCTTCTTAGTCTTGATGGAGGATAGAGTAGTTCCTAAAGTTTCAAAAATATCCTCTATCTTATCAATCCTAGAAGGATCCACATCATGGGATTTAAGGGTCTCCAAAATTTTGTTAATTTGTCCATGGAGTTATCAAGTCTATTTAAGTTCCCTTGAATCCTATGATCTACTTCATTAATTTTACTCATGCTTGGCATCTCTAGCTCTATCTTATCAAGTTTACTCATAACATGAGATAAAGTGATATCATCCTTTATGTCAACAATAGGTGGGATTCCAACAAGATTTTCCATAACGTTAAGATCCTCCACAACGGGAGCTTCCAAGAAATTCCCTCCTATTTTCGTGTCAAGAACAAACCTATGCCAAGAAGTAATACCAATATAAAAATTTCTAAGCAAAATATTGGTGGATTTCTTCTTGGTGGCTCTATCCTGAGAATTTTTAATTCTATACCAAGCATCTTTCAAACTTTCTCCAACCATTTTGTTTGAAGGTGAGAATCTCTCCTTCTGGTGCAACACTAGAGCCAAAATATTTAGACATACTGACTAAACAAAGAAAAGTAACTAATTTTTTTGTGGTTTTTGGTATAGGACTATAAAGCAAAATCTAGAAAGAAAACTAACAAGACTAAAAAGCAAAGGTAAAGGATAGCCTGCAACTCCCCTATCTTGAAAACTGGAGTCCCCGGCAACAGCGCCAGAAAACTTTGCTTAATGACAAGATGATGTATATACTTCTCGCACCTCGTTGGTTACCCCAAGTGGAAGGTTGATACGTAGTCAGCAACAAGTTTTCCCTTACACGAAGACTATAAGGTTTATCGAACGAGGAGGACTCCTAGGACCAACAAGTAGGTGTCTTCTGCCCTTGTCAGTAGAAGACGTTGACCTGCACATAGACAAATAACATTCCTCCCAACTAGTACAGAGAGGTTGTCAATCTCTCCGGCCTTGTAGTTTGCAAAGGATCAAAACACAAGCGGGAAGGTAATAGTAATTGCCACGGGAAAGTAAATAAAAGTGGTAAATGATGGAGGTGTAAACAATGATGGTGATAAGGGCCGGAGTCACATGATGTTCACTAGTGATGTCTCTCTCCCAAAAGACGATAAACAACTATGCTTGGGTAAACAACTCACAGTTGGGCAATTGACAGAATTATGAATGCACCGCAATGCTAAATATGCTAATTAATAGTTAGAGGTTCAATAGTAATGGGCAGTACGCCAAGACAAGTAGACCGTTTATTCATCAGCATCTACTTACTAATAAACCACCTTGAGATATCTATCCAGAACATCTATCCGGTATTAAGTTGCTAGCCCCATCCAAAGTGTAAACTCAAAGCAACAGACAACTGCATTAACGAACTATGGGTAAGGTAAACAGTCCTTGCAACCATGGTCACTAGCACCGTTATTTTCTCCCTCGTAGCAACAACACATCCCCTAGTCTCATGTTTCTATCACTCAAGATACACATCGAGGGGCATGAAACCAATATCATGCATAATGCTCCCTCTTGGAGTTACAATCTACTCCTCGGCCAAAGCAATAAATAGTAACGGAGAACATGCATGAATCACTAAGGAACATAATATAAAAGGATAATCAAATATATAACTCATAACAATCTGAACATAATCTCATAATCCAACGGATGCCAACAAACCGAGCATAGCAATAGCAAGAGAATTACATAGATGCCTTGATCATGTAGGGCAGCCCACAAGGACTGAACATTAAATCACAAGATTGGACAGAAGACATCACATAGATACTAGTCATGGACTCATTGTCCAAGGAGGACTACTCATGGCACGTCCGGGAAGCGTCCATGGTGGTGGGGAAGCTCCCGGAGGTCAATCCTCCCCCCGGCAGGGTGTCGGGAATAGATCTCCTGACGCTCCCGATCTTGGAAGCGCTGCGGCGGCGGAATGATGGAGAAATTCGCGATTCTAGAAGTTGTGTAAGGGTTTCCTCCCAGGACTCTAAATATAGGCCAAAGGAGGGCACCGTAGGAGGTGCGGCCCACCCAGGCAGCCTCTTGGCGCGGCCTAGGGCCTGGCAGCGTCACGACGTCGCCTGGGCAGCCCCTGGCCCACATCTGGCCCATGTTCGGTGATCCGGAAGCTTCTGTTTCGCTGATTTTTTATATATTTTTCTTGAAAAAATTTCGGCCTTCGGAAAATTGGGTAAAAGCCCCTGCAAAATAGACATCAGCAGAGAGAAACTGGCACTGGGTGCACTAAGTTAGTAGGTTAGTCCAAATATGTGTGAAATGATATAAACTGTAGCAAAACATATAACAATGTCACCCAAGAGATCATGGAACAAGCAGAAATTATAGATACGTTTGGGACGTATCAACCAGCCTCAGTGTCACGAATCAGCGACCAGCACATCGGCGACACGCAGACGAGAACAAACCGTGGTTAGTGATCTCCACGTGACCAATGTCATTCCCTCGACAACCAGCATCGGGGACAGCGTTGGGGACTGACACGCCCAATCCCACTCCCTCTCTAGATCTCTCCTTCACCAATCTGCGACCAATCTCACTCGCTCAGCAACCAGCATCGACAAAGGCCTCGGCGACCGACATGCTCCTTCCCACTACCTCTCTCCTTCCCCAATCTGAGACCGATATCATCCTGAGCAAACTTCTTTTTTGTTTGTCTGACCGGAGCCAACCTTCAATGGAAGGGGCAAGAGTAGAAACGGTTTCAATCATGGGAAGGGCAAGGGAGGGACTATTAGCTTCCCGCAGAGGTGTTTGTGTGGTCGGCAACTAGCAGTTCAGTCGTCGTGCACGAGCAAGCAGTACGGGGTCGATGGCAACACCATCATAAGTGAAAATGGTTATTGCTACAGTTTTTACAACTCAGTGCTCTCCTTGCTTGTGATCTAAAGTGTACTTGCTGCCTACTTATGCGTGTAGCTTATGTTGTCATTTGTGAATGAACAATGATTAGTTAATTTCATCTTTGGGAAGGTGTCATATTCATATTTAATGCCCATGGAGCTCCATGGGTATATGGGTATCCAATGGGTTAGGGCATGGGTAAAAATTGTGCCCATGGATACTTTGGTGGATGGACAGAAGATAGGAAGATGGGTCATGGGTGGGACTTGGACCAGCTCCACCCGCACCAAACCCGACCCATTGCTATCCCTACCCCTCAACTCATCAAAAACCAAAAAGGGCTAGTCTTCGGACCAGGTATCCTCCGTCAAGCAAAAGAGTAGGTCCAGCTTGTCAGGGAATGCCTAGAGGCCGCCAAATCAGGACATAAGAGCTACACCGATAACCATAGCTGAGACATGCGTTTCCATGTTGGGGACTATGTCCATCTCCAAGTCACGCCTCTCAAGGGAACAAAGCGCTTCCATGTAAGGGAAAACTTGCACCAAGGTACATTGGCCCCTTCATGGTCACCGCAAGACGAGGAGAAGTTGCCTACCAACTGGAGGTACCATCTGAACTTTTGGATGTACACAACGTTTTCCACGTGTAGCAACTCCAAAAGTGCCTCCAAGTTCCGAACCACCCTGATCTCTACAAGGATATAGATCATCGAGCCATCGATCTTCAACCAGACCTCACTTATCATGAGAGATCGAAGCACATCCTGGACGAAGACAAGTGTTGCACCAGATGTTGCGCCATCAAGTACTTCAAGGTCCAGTGGAGCAACCACACTAAAGAAGAAGCAACATCGGAGCGTGAATACTGCCTCAGATCCGAGTTTCCTTCTCTTTTTAGCACCTAGCAAAGTAATCCAGGGGACGAGATTCTTGTAAGGAGGATAGACCTGTCATACCCTGTGTTTGTACCAACTTTGCCACATGTTGTTTTTATGAAAATTTGGAACTAATTAAAACTTTTTTGCATGTTTGTGATGCTTGATTTGTGTTGCAACTTGTTTGTGTGACTAGTTGAGTTTTTGAATCACTATAGTTGATCTCCTCTCTAAGACCTACCTCCTTGATCCCAAGCCCTTGCCCAATGATCACGCCATGTGAATAAGACCAGAATACCATTTTTATAAATTACTATTTTAACAAAAGGCTTTTAATCGTTTTAAATGCTCCAAAACCCCAGATTTGAGATTCGCACTGCAAGTCCCTAAATTAGGAGGGATGTTTTACACCAAAGATCTTATTTGAATCCAATTGTTCAAAAGACTTCCCAAAACCAAAAATAACTATTTTCAAAGTTATTTTCCTATTTTTTAATACCTTTTTTAGGCCATAGATGGTATTTCATGGGGGGAAATTATTTTCTTGCTTCAAAAATATTTGAGAAAATTTAAGGAAACTCAATGGACATATATTTTCCGTACATAAAAGTTTGAACACATGGTCATGTCAAAAATATTGGACAAAACCCATTAAAACCCTTTCTATCCATTTCAAGCTTTTGAATTATTTCCAAAGGAAATATTCTCAATAAATTCTATGAAAATTCTAGCAAGTCACACATTGCCAAGTTTCAGCTCAATCCAAGTTGATTTAGTGCACCTATTGATCCTAATACTCTTTATGTCGAGAACCAAATTTGAGCAATTCTACTGTGCCAAGTTTACCCAATTGATCTCAAACTTTAAAGGAGTGATACAACATACAAATAAGGATCCCACACCTAGTTGTGAATTTGTGGGAGTTGATTTGATCACCTTGGTCCACTAAAATCTCATTATGTACATTTCTAGGGTTTTTCATGTCTACATTGTCAACTTTGCTCAAATGAGCTCAAACTTGGTAAATCCTATTGATTTTTCACATAATTTAATCCTGTTAAATACCACTACGAGTGGTGAGGTTTATCTTGCTCAAACTAGCATCAAACACCTCCTCGTGATTCGGTAAAACTACTACTTTCACGCTCTACAATATTCTCCTTCACTCCAAATTTTTACCACAAGCCCACAGACTCACTATTCACATGCAGTAGCAAGATCCAACTCTGGTTCAACTATCGCATTAGACAAAAAACCCCAATTACCCCTCTGGTCCACCCTGGCAGAAGCATTTTACCTCTCTCCCGTTGACCACAGTCTCTCTACTCCGCTCCAAAGCATCCCAGGAGCATACCAACGTCCCCAAACACTAGAGGACAAGGTAGGACACGCTAGAGCATGCCAGCATGCAGTATCATACCAAAACTGCGCTCTGGACGCGCTACAATGCGCACCTGCACGTTGGGAGGCCATTGCCGACCAGCTTTGGACCCCTCCGGCTGTCCCTCGTCGCCCCCTCGATAGCAGGAGTCCTGCGCCCGGTCGTGCCCCTCCTTTCTCCCCTTCTCCTCCCCCTACGACGCGTGCCGCGACGGCCGATTCAATCATATGGCACCCTCTACCGTGGCACGCCAGAGCCAGCTCGTGCTCCTCCTCGACCTTTTCCCAACCCTAGACTGCATCCACGATGACCGCAGGAACGCTCCCAAGTCCTCTCTCCTCCCCTCGATGTCGCCACAGTCTCGTCGACGCATGGACTTTCGGTGAACCGTGCCCCCTCTATATAATGTCACCCCGAGCCTCCCTATCCCTCCCTTCGACCTCCTTCTACAACTAATAGCACCCTGAGCCACTCATTCATCTCTAGGAGCCCCCGAGCTCGAAATCGAGCTCCGGATCTGCGACATCGGGATTCTGGAAATCCCAGCGTACAAGGCTGCTACATCTCTTCTTTCTTTTCCAATGGAACCACAACAGCTTCTTGAAGCATTCCCCTCTCTCCCCTTTTCTATTTCTGTTGGATTCGGCCTCGATGACCACCCACTCGAAGCGCCACCGCCGCGGGACCTCGTAGCCAAAAAATTCCTGCACCCCGACTCCTCTCTCCCTCACGAGTCAAACGATGGCTCGTCCCTGGACCCATCTCCACCCCTAGCGTCCCTCTCCATGTCCTTTGCCGTCACCGGTGAACTCGTCACCCTCTCTGTCTTGAGGTTGAAGATGATATGTGGGGGCCACTTGTCGTCCTCACCTCTCCCTCGCCTCCCCTTGCTGCGACTGGTGGCTGGGCCGAGCCTGCCAGGTTTTAACCCTGGCGGGTGCGCACGCCTAGTCCGCGTGGGCTGGTTCGTTGGCTTGGCGGACTCGACCAATAGCTTCTAACCCAAGAACTATGGCCATTTTTACAAATCCCGCAGGATTGAATAATTATCCAAATCTTGTAATATTATGTAGTATTTTAGGATGCCACTTGTGCAATGTTTACAAAAGGTTGAATGCACTATATTATTTTAAAACCTTATTTTAGGCATTTTAACATTGTGTAAAAATAGCTTCTCCAACTTTTTTGCAATCCAAATAGATAACCCAATAATTTTTACATAACCTATACTCATCCTAGTATTCTACAAAAATGGTGTGACATTTTTCCGAGGAGGATATTTTCCCTGTTTTTGGATCAGTCCTTATTTTTGCGTCTTTATATTGGGGCGATAGATTGTGTTGGTGACAAGGGGATTGGACCAGAAGACCTTGAGGAAACGAGAGACTTTATTGAGTAAGGGGAAACCACTTTTATGCATGTCAAATAGCACTTCGTTCTGATGCATTGAATCATGTTGAAATCGATGACGACCCTGGTAGGTTCATTCCGGTAACTCCTCATTGATCCGTGCACCTGGGCATGACCGTCGGATGCCACTAACTCCCGAGGGTGTTGTGTTGAGCTAGGTAAGAACTTGTTGGGGGAGTGGTATACCGAGGCTAGTTGTGTGAGTGGTTTGAACAAACTGGATTAGATTTAAGATTTGTCGACCGTCCATACCTTACATGTATGACCACAATACCCATTATGCTACAGGGCTTTACGAATTACTATGATCAGTTCCAGTAGAGAGCCCACATTACTAGTGGCGTGAGTAACATGGTCACTCTCGAGACGGGGTCGTGCCATGAAAAAGGGCAACCATGGGCTGTTTTTACAAACATCTGGCACACCCTTGCATGCCCTCGTGGATGATGCGTGTGATGTACATAACGAGAGACTGTCACCAACGAGTGGACTCTTTGCTAGTGTCATCATGGGAAAGGCAATGTTATGGTACTTACCTCGGGTATGAAAAATACTGTGAGTCGTGTTCTGACACAGAGGTTGCCCGAGTCTTGTGGGTATAGTGTGCAACCTCTTCAGAGTGTAAAACTATTCAAATACTTGTGTCCAAGGTCAAGGACAGTTGGGTGGTGCTTATTAAACTCTGTCCATGAGTTTTCGCGTAAAACAAGTGTGTGTGTGGGTATCATGGTAGTACGAATGATGAGCAAAGGCAGATGACCTCACAGGATGGGTGAACATGGGTTGTTCAACCTTGGTTGATTTTGATATATGTAAGCCGTTCATGTGGTTACCACTTGTCGTGTGATGCATGCCGCACAAGAAGTTGATCATGTTAGTGCACCAGGGAAAATATGCGTTTTACAAAGTAGCTTAGTGTTAGTGTTATATCGGACTTTATTATTGCCTTCTTCCATATCATGGGTTGCTTGTGAGTACATTCAAAGTACTCTTTGGATTGCCACTCGTTATACAACTGGCCACGCATGGAGGAGCAGGAGTTTGGAGAAGAGTGTGTCGGTGACGACCATGCAAACTAGGACACTTCCCAGTCATAATGTTCGTAGGTTAAGGCTGATGGCATGGGTTCATGCTTTCAATCAAGTTATCCGCTGTTAGTTGTGTTTATTGCTCTCACACGGTACGTATGGATGTAAGACTCTTTTTATTTAGCTTTTGTGTGCCCGGTGAGCATTGATCACTCGGATCACTGTACACGTGCATTCGGTGAGCACGAATTACAAGGCGGGGTCCCCACAGTGTGAAACCTCACGACGCATTTAATGTGCTTGTCCTGATCCGTCAGGATTAGGTATTTCCCTCTATAGCTCTTATTAGTAGTCTCGGCAACTATAGACTCTAGTTTTTACCATGTGTAATGACCATTTTAGCCACTGTGGTAACCCCTTCGCCTATAAAAGGACATACATGTCTACCTTTACAAAGGTCGAAACCCTGCCCATTTGCATGAATAGTAGCAGTTTCGAGCACCTTGCCGGGTTGTAGCGCTCCTTGTAACTTGGGCATACTCAGATAGTCCACAATACATGGGATGCAGGGTTTCATGCTGCCGAGCAGCCCAAACCTATCTAAACCTCGGTCGTGCATGGGTTGGCGATGATCTCTGTGCCCATGAATCCCCTCAATTTAACCACAAAGGGGCCCCATAGGTCCCACGGACTGTCATACCCTGACATCATTGGCACACCAGGTAGGGCGTCGTGTGCGAAAATCTTCATCAATGTCTGTGTGTCTTCATCAACATCTTTATCGGTGCCCATGGCTCCCAAGAAGGCCAAGGACACATTGGCGGTCATCCCGTCTGTATCCAAGATTCCTTTGCAGCCGGCCAAAGGCGACGCTGATGAAGGCGAGCATCGTAGTCACCTTACAAGTAACCGCAGACACAAGACTGTGTGGAGTTCCATGAGCCACTACCTGGACCTTGCCATCATGACAACGCGAGGCACGCTCGCAGTGACCGGGGACAATACTGCATCAACAACAGCTACAAGTCCCCTGTGCGTCACCCTCAAGACGCGCATGGTTAAGATCATCATCAACCTTCTGGCGAGCAAGGGTAACATACATCGGGTGAGGTGTCGCTCCTCATAGCTCTTCTAGGAGTAGGAGCACGACCCAAACCTCACACTGTGATGTTCCCAAGACCATGGAGGAAGCTATGGCACAAGCCTAGCTTTTTGTAAAGTTCCAACCTGCGCCGGAGAAGATGGAAGACTGAAGGGCCACCAATCAAAGCCTGTTGCGCTTCGTCAACCGTGACAAGCTAGAGCAGGAAGGGCCTTCACGAACACGCCAAGCAGAGCCCATGGGCCACACTACTGGGTGTGGTGTTGGCGAGACATCCATGGTGCAATCACCCCCACAGCAGCAACGAGAACAAACCCGTCGGGATGACATGTCGAACAATATGTCCTTCCCATCATCGGAGCCACTTCAGGAACAAGAGGAATGCCAAGTTCTGAAGGAGAGACAAAAGCAGGACGCTCGCACCACCATTGAGGGGAGGTGGAAGACACATCGGTAATCAAACGGTCATGCGGACCTAGCAGTCGACGAGCTGGCGCCCAAGGTGCCTAGCAGCCTACCCTAAGAGATAGGTTGCCCAGTGTTCACCCACGAGCTACGGCATGTCCGCAAGCCCTCCGCCAAGAACTTCAAGCCTGACTTACTGGACAAATATGATAGAAAGGTTAGCTCGTCTGAGTTCTTTGGCATATACACCATCCTTGTGTAGGCTGCTGGGTGACACGAGAGAGAAAGTATTCGTGAAATACTTCCCATTGGCGCTCAAACCCAATGTGCGAAGTTGGTTGATGGACCTGTTGGAGTGGTACATTTCCTCCAGCGTGGACCTATGCAACCAATTCGTTGGCGCATAACACAGGGGGACAAGCTCACGGGACATCCCAGGGACCTACACGTAATTACCGAGAGAGAAGGCGAGTCCCTGTGCAAGTACATATAAAGATTCATCTGTGTCCAACATACCATCCCTCATATCCATCCTATCGGTATGATTGCCATGTTCCACATGAACGCGCAACAAGCGGATGCATGAGGAGATGAGCATCAACAAGGTCTGTGACATCATCGATCTTTACGCTCTGGCTGACAAGTGTGTACTCATTGAGGAAGGGAGGAGAATCACGAGAGATGATACTAGCGTCGAGGTCGATTCCTATGATGATGAAGACACGCTCGCGTCCAAGAGGAAGGGCCAAAAGAGCAATCGAAAGCACTTAGGCAGTTATGGTCGTTGAAGGGCCTGGCAAGTCCAACGCCGACAACAAGGCTAAGTCTGGAGGATCCAGCAAGGAGGCTGCCACCTGCTCCTGCAATGATGAAGCCGATAAATGAGAAAAGACCGAAAGGCCGTACTGCAAGAGCCACCTCACCAAGGGTCACGACATCACCAAATGTTGTCAAGTGGAACAACTTGTTGAGAAACAGAAACAAGAGTATGAAAGGCGCGACGAGGAGAAGAGCTAATAAGACGATGGAGGTTTCGGCAGGAAAAACCATGGTGGCCGTGGTGGTCTTTCTGGCAAGTCCAAGCAGCCGAAAGAAAAGCTCCCTAGAGGGTGAGACAAGAAATCTGATTATTAGGACAATGATGATGGAGATGAAGAGGAATCTGACGGCCAAGAATTCTAGAAGGCGATCGATACCATGTGCGTTTATGGTGACACATATTTCACTCCTCCCACAAGAAACTCAAGTAGTGGGCTTGTGAAGTGAACGCGACACATGCAATAACAGAGGCAAGGAAAGCCCTCAAGTAACCTAACAAACCCAACATCTTCAACATTGAGGATCACCCTGGACGGATCACTGCCGACCGATGTGTGTCATTGTTGGTGCTACCAACAATTTGCAACCTCAAGGCCACAAAAACGTTGGTCGACAGTGGGGCCGGCTTGAACTTGTTCTCGTGTCATGTGATCAAATGGCTGCAGATCCCCGATAGGGATCCTAAGCCGACAGGCTCACTCCATGGATTCAACCCATAAGATGTCATCCCGAGACAAAAATTACTCAGCGACTGAGGTTCGGTAGACTTCAGAACAGAGAGGGTTGTAGTCGGTGTACTAAAGTATGTGTCCCTTAGTACCCTGTCTTCTGCATAGATGACAGCGACCTCCAACCCGGCAAGCCTTACCGGTAGACGATGTGTCCAACACGATGCACGGTATCAAGGCCAAGCCACCGGCAAACCACCTTGCCAGTGAAGAAGACCCGACAATCACCATGCTCGGCAAGGGCTCCACTACCACTTTACATCTCCACCTCATCAGGCTGATTGTCAACATATGCGAGGCGTGGAGCGGGCAAGCTGTTAGGTGAACCTTGTGAGAGGCACGTGGCAGCCCGAGCGATTTATAGCAGCTTTAAGGACACTCGTCCCACAACGTGGAAAGATAATAGGAGGTACTTGGGTGAATGACACAGAAGGAAAGGCGATACTTGTCGGGAGACATCGCTAGCATGACACCTCATGGCGCATTTAATGTGCATGTCCTACTTTCTCAGTGTTAGGTATTTCCCACTATAGCTCTTGTGAGTAGTTTTGGCAGCTATAGGACCTACTATTTACCCCATGTAATGACCAATTTAGCCACTCTGGTAACCCCTTGACCTATAAAAGGAGGTCCATGATAGCTTTACAAAGGTTAACACATTGTCCATTTGCACGCGTAGCCGCACTCTCAAGCATTATTGCCTGGTTCTTGCGCTCCTGTACTTGGACAAATATAATCCAGAAAACACAAGACATACGGTTTCACGCTCCTGAGCGGCCCCAACCTGTCTAAACCCCGAGCATGTACGAGGTTGGTGATGATCTTTGTGCCCACGCATCCTCATAGTTGAACACAAAGGGGCCTTGCAGGTCCCATAGATTGCGGTAACCCAACATCTTTGGCTTGCCAGAAAGGGGCCGCATAAGCGAAGCTTCACCAACATACACGTGTCTTAATGAGCATCTTCATCGACGCCGATGGCTCCCAAAAAGGCCAAGGGCACATCTGCGGCCATCCTATCTTCGTCCAAGCTGGCCTCAGAGGCAGCTACAAGTTATGCAAATGGGGTAACAATCACGCTCACCGTACCTGTGAGCGCGGCTACAACACCATGCGATGTTCGACGAGCCGTCACCTAGACCCCGTCATCATGCCAACGCAAGACATGCCAGCAGCGGTCGGGGACAACGCTAAGGCAACAACGGCTTCATGAGTAGCAGCGACGAAGACGGGACCACCGTCGCGCCCCTCGCAAGACAACCGTGACCAGCGCCTATGGAGTGATGACACCAGGCGGCGTGTCTACATTATCCCAGCGTGCCAATCTCAGGGCATGCATGGACAAGCTCATTATCAACCTGCTGGTGAGGGCGTGCATCGTGCGTAAGGACGGGAGAGCGCTCCTTCTCAAACCGACGGTAGTAAGAGCACCACCCGTGCCTTGTGCCGCTTCATGCCCAAGACCTCGGAGGAAGCCCTAGTGCAGGCCTAGCTGTTGCTCAATTATCCTCCTGCACCGGAGAAGATGGAAGTTTGGAGGCATACATAGTCTGTTGAGATTCCGAAACCTTGACAAGCCGGAGGTGGTGGGCGTGCCATGCAGCTCCAACAGGGGCCATGGCAGACTCGAAGCAGACTGGGCACCAATGGTGCACTCGCCCCCATAGAAACAACAATCATCCCACCGGACCGACATGCAGGAAGACATGTCCTATGCATCAACAAACCCATGGCAAAAGCAATATCAATGCCCATCTTGAAGTAAGATGCAAGGTGGATGCTCGCACCACCATCGAGAGGCGGTGGGAGACGCGTCACCAATCGGACGGTCATGCAGACCCAGTCATCGACCAGACTGCACCGTGGGTACCTGGTAGCCTACCTTATGCGATAGGTTCCCTGTCCTTCACCCACGAGTTGTGCCATGTCCGCTGGCCATCCGGCCGGGCAGTCCAGCCTGAGCTACCGGACAAATACGACAACAAGATTAACCCTTCAGAGTTCCTTGACATCTACACGATTGTAGTATAGGCTGCAGGGGGGATGAGATGAGTAAGTGTTCGCCAACTACTTCCTGTTGGCTCTCAAGACAAATGTGAGGAGTTGGTTGATGAACTTGCCGGAAGGATCCATTTCTTCTTGGGTGAATTTGTGCCACCAGTTCACTGGCGCGTACCATGTGGGTCACAAACTCCTAGGGTAGCCCGACGACCTGCATGTACTTCCCTAGATTGATGGTGAATCCCTCTGCAAGTACATCTAAAGATTCAACCATGTACAACACAACATCCCTGACACTCATCCTGCTGCGATGATTGCTACGTTCCATACAAGCGTATGCAATCGGCGGAAGCGCGAGGAGATGATCACCAACAATGCGAGGGATGTTGCCGAGCTCTATGCCCTGGCTGACAAATGCATGTCCTCAAGAAGGAAGAAGACTCCCCGGAGAAGATGCTGACGTGGAAGTCGATTCCGACTATGAAGACGCGCCCGCCTCCAAGGGAAAGAGACAAAAACACAACCGAAAGTGGAAAGGCAAGGCAGTTATGGCAGTCAAAGGGTCCGACAAGTCCAGTGCCGCAAGAAGGCTAAGTCCAAAAGATCCAGCAAGGAGGTTGCCCCCTGCTCCCAAGATGGCCTTGCCCCGGTAGGAGAAAAAGTCGGCAGGCCATACTGCAAGATCCGACTCACCAAGCACCATGACATCACCGAATCCTTCCAAGTAGATAAGCTTGTCGAGAAGTAGAAGAAAGAGTATGAAAGGTGTAACAAGGAGAAGGGCCAAGATAGTATTGGTTGTTGTCTCAACAAAAATGTGGTGGCTGTGCCGGTAGCTACGACAAGTCCAAGTGGAAAAAATATAAGCATGATAGGGGACGAGACAAGAAGTCCGATGACAAGGACTGTGATGATCATGAAGATGAAGAGGGATGTGATGGCCAAGAGTTCTAGAAGGATGTAGATGATATGTGTGTTGACAGAGGCACATCTTTGCACTCCTCCCACAAGTAGCTCAAGATGTGGGTCTGGGAGGTCAACCACTCAAGAAACCACTCAAGCGGTCCAAGACTCCAGTCATCTTCGATCCAGAGGATCACCCTTACCGAATCACTTCTCTAGGGTGTGTGCCATTGTTGGTATCACCAACAATTCGCAACCATAAGGTCACAAAGATGTTGGTTGATAGTGGGGCTAGCTTGAATATGATCTCGCCCGATGTGATCAAGCGGTTGCAGATCCCCGACATGGATCTCAAACCAACAAGGTCCTTACAGGGGGCCAACCAGGAAGATCTCAACCCAAGGGAAAGATCAGTCTATCGGTGAAGTTCGGTAGCGAGCTCAAATTCATAATGAAGAGGGTCATCTTGGATGTTGCAAAGATGTTGCTGCCGTATAATGGAGTCTTGGGCTGACTAGTGTTGACAAAATTCATGGATATGTCTCACAACGCCTACAGTATACTAAAGATGCCAGGGCTGATGCGTGTCATCACCGTCCATGCCGACAACAAGAACACAATCATCTGCATTGACAAGCTCGATCAGGAGGTAGTGGCAACTTCTTCCGACAAGGCACTTGCTCCTACCAATAAAGCTCCCGAGGGAAAGAAGAACAAGAGTTCTGGGAAGGCCTCTCAGATGGATTCCAGGAAGCGCTTTGCTGAGTGCAGCATGCCCGTCGATGACTTACAAGAGACCTCTACTGCTGGGAGCAAGAAAAATAGGACTGCCACGTCCTTACCGGGTAGTACAAGTTGCAAGGCCGGCGCAGTACGCCTAGAGAATCGAGATGGCACCAGGTGCAAAAATCATGAAATATTGAGCATCTCCGCAAGTCCTACTTGTAAGGCGTGGCTATGGGGCCTCCCGACAGACTCCTTTGTACAAGTCGGCCTGTCAAGGCTTTTAATCCTTTGTACATAGCCAGGCGAAGACCCTATGCATAGTCAATAAAGCTAAGTGTTCTACAACTTCTTGTCAAAATACACATTTATTTTGTGAATCCAACATCAAATGTTGTGGTCACTCCTTTTAAATTGCATAAGGTAACCATCTAACTCACAAGGTTCCTAGCCTCCTCTAATTTCTCTAATTTATTTTTCTGAAAAGGAAGAAGGATCCCTTGTGTGCAACAAATGTGTTCAAGGAAGGCCACCTTGTGTCAAGGAACGCGACAAAGATAAAGATAAGTCATAAAAAACATTAAGAAGTTTTTTTGTTGTAAGCTTTTTCTGCTTGAACGATTCCATTCGTATGAGAAGAAGTGCACACGAAGGGACATTGTCGAATTTGTCTGCGCTCTTTGTCGTTTCGAGTTTGCTCAATAACCAAAGAAGTCATGGAAATGACAGAAAGGTGGTCTTGCCGACAGCGGAATCCTCGGCAAGCCGCTAACGACCCATTCCTAAAGCGGTCATGATAAGGATGTGTGCATCGACAAGCATCCCCACCAAGTGTAGGGATCGAAAACATGCAAGTGTAGACTCGAGCATGGGGGAAACTAGTCGTTCGTTTTGGCGAATGAATATAATACATTCCAAAACAATGTCGCGGTACTAATTATACACAAATGTTTTTGATAGATGCACCAGGGCAACGACAACGAAATCATCCATTCAAGGTCATAGAGCCGGCCCTATCCAAGATCGAAGCAACAAGGGCGTCAAGGGAGGTCTTGTCGAAGCCTTTCTACAGCTTGGCGAAGGCCCTGCTCTGGTCCATGCCAGCGTTATAATAGGAGATCTTCACCAAGACCTTATGGAGAACACTACGGCACATCTCGTGGTAATCGTTAAGCAACTTGCCAGCTCGCCCGGCCTCATACTTAACCAATGCATTGACGAGCTATTCAAACAAGATAGACAGCCTCACTCTTGCCGTGTCCCTGACGTCGTTAGAGAAGAAGTGGTCCTCCAAGCACATTTCCATCAGCTGGGCGGAAAGCTTGCCAGCAATGTGGAGGAGTTGTTCCATCCATATACCAACGTTCTTCTGCAACTCGTTGGAGGTGTGCGTTGTAGAAGGGAGCGACGCTTTATCCTTCTAAAGCTCTTCATTTTAGGGAACGTCGCATGGGAAACAAAAACTTTTCTACGCTCACCAAGATCAACCTATGGATATCAACATCTATGATAGGGGGTGCACCTACATACCCTTGTAGATCGCTAAGTGGAAGTGTACATAATGCGGTTGATGTAGTCGTACGTCTTCACGATCCAATTGCAATCCGTCCCAATCTAGCGCCGAACAGACGACACCTTCGTGTATAGCACACGTGCGGCTCGATGAAGTCTACTCCTTCTTGATCTAGAAAGAGAGGAAGGATAAGCACATTTGATCTCAACCAGCACGACGGCATGGTGGAGATGATGGTGTAGCAATCCCAGCAAGGCTTCGCCAAGCTCGTCCAAAACTGCTTACGGGGAAGAACGGGAGAAATGAGAAGGAGAGGGTTGTCTCAACAGAGAGAACTTGTTGTGTTCAGCCCTCCCCTACCCTCCACTATCTATAGGAGGCAAGGGGAAATCAGGGGCACATCCCTAATCCCTCGTCCAAGGGAGGGGGCGGAAGCCAAGAGCGAGGGGTCCTCCCTCCCCAAGGCACCTCCTAGGTGCCTTCCCCTTGAGGGTTTCCTACCCCCTATATGCATGGGCCCTTGGGGGCTGGCCCAACAAGGCTTGGATGCCACTTAGAACCCATGAAAGTCCTAGGGGATGGAGGGACTCTTGCGAACTCCTCCTGAACCCTATGGAACCTTCCAGAAGCTTCCTGGTACATACCGATAAAACGCAAAACTTTTCCAGTACCCAAAATATGACTTCCCATATATAAATCATTACCTTCGGACCATTACGGAACTCCTCGTGCCGTCCCGTATCTCATCCGGGACTCCAAACAACATTCGGTCACCAACGTACATGTCCCAATACTAGTCTAACATCACCGAACATTAAGCGGGCAGACCCTACGGGTTCGAGAATCAGGTAGACATGACAGAGACACCTCTCTGGTCAATAACCAATAGCAAGACCTCGATGCCCATATAGGTTCCTACATATTCCACGAAGATCTTCATCGGTCAAACCACAATGCCAAGGATTCAATCAGTCCCATATGCAGTTCCCTTTGTTTAGCGGAATGTTACTTACCCGACCTTCGATCGTTGGTATCTCCATACCTAGTTCAATCTCGTTACCAGCAAGTCCCTTTACTTGTTCTGTAATAAAATATCATGTGAGTAACTCCTCAGCCATATTACTTGCAAGATTATTGTGATGTTGCATTACAGAGTGGGCCCCAAGATACATCTCCGTCATACAGAGTGACAAATCCCGGTCTTGATCCATGCCAAGTCCACAAACACCCTCGGAGATACATGTAGAGCATCTTTATAGTTACCCAGTTATGTTGTGATGTTTTATACACACAAGGAATTCCTTCGTTGTTGGGGTGTTGCATGATGTCATGGTTATTGGAATAGATACATTAGCATGGATAAAGTAGTAGCAATAAAATAATATGATCAGATGTTATGCTTACGATTGGGTCTTGTACATCACATCGTTCTCCTAATGATGTGACCCCGTTATCAAATGTCAAGTCATGTCTATGGTAAGGAAACCTTAACCATCTTTGATCAAGGAGCTAGTATAGTAGAGGCTCACTAGGGACATGATGTCGTCTATGTATCCACACATGTATTTGACTTTCCAATCAATACAATTATAACATGGATAATAAACGATTATCATGAACAAGTAAATATGATAATAACCAATTTATTATAGACTCTAGGTCATATTTCCAACACTTCAAACACACCACACTCCTTGGTCCTGACGACATTGCGACTGTCCTTGTAGGTGCTCACCTATAACTGCATATTAGCATTGGCCTTCGCTGCAGCACCCGGTGCATTGGTCTTGCCATAGAGCCCTACCTGAAGGTCAACCATGGTGCAAATAGTCTTCTAGATGTCGTCCTTCAGCTTCCAGACTGTATTACGGGATGAAGCAAGGTCCGACTCTAGTTGGTGCACCTCTGCCTTCCAACGCAACCTTGACGGATTCAGCGGCCTCGGCAGCCTCGACAATATCTTCAAGATTTCTGGCATGCTCCATCAATTTCTTCTCGAGGGCCCTCTTGTCCCTCAAGTCCAGCTCTTGGATCCAATACTCCGGATCAGTCCTAAGTTTGGCATCAAGGGCTTCCACTCGGGCAGCAATCTCCTCTTCGTGAGAATCGAGTTGGATCTTGTGTGCGGTAGCTCTGCTTTGGTGTTGGCGATGCTCTTGTTGGCCTCAATCAAGACTTTCGCCGCCTCGGCTTTTGTTTAATGAACTCAGCTTTAGACTTGGAAAGGTTAGAATACCGCTTTGGAGAGCTCCTTGCGGCTCTCGATAAACTAGACATGTTCATCGGCAAGAAGTTCTAGATTCCCGCTTTCTGCCTTTGCGAGAAAAGATTCCTGGCGGTCCGGCCTCTCCGAAAGGCTGAAGTACTGCGCCTATAGCTTCCTGATGCTTTTTCTCATGGAAGACAAGATATTATGCTCCTTGGCTTCATAATTTCAGCCAAAGGGATCAACTATTACTTCCCCTCCGGCGGTGGTGACTGCATCATTGATGACTCCTTCTTCGGAGGAGGCCTTGAGGATGGCATCACCAGGGAAGCTGATGAATTTCAAATCATCGACCTTGAGGTACCTTCGTAGGGGTGGTTCCTCTGATGTCGACGAGCCGGCGATAGCCCCACAAGCTGCCCCTGTCATGATGAGCATGCCTCATCCTAGCGCTCCTCAGGCAGAATGTCTTCCAGGATCTGTCGCCACTTAAACAGAAAGCTCTTCAGCGGGTTCCTTGACGACTTCTTTGGTGTTCTTGCGACTGACTTCTTCCTCCACTGCAATCTGTCTCGCCTCTTTGGTGGCCTCCTTGTGATCTCCTCAATGTTGGTCTCGATGTTCACATCCTCGGGTTGAGGCATATCTGTAACACCAGGGAATTTAAACTCAAAAGTAATTCAGAAAGACAAAAAAAGAAAACAAGATCAAGTCTCCAACACCAAGGGACTTACCCATGGCCTCTTGTTGACGAGGGTTGATCTCTCCTCCATCAAGGTCCGTCGCCGCTGCAAGACCACCGGCAGTGCCCCGTGGAGGCGCGTCTTCGGTGCGGACCGTCCCATCGGTGGAAGCCCTTGCAGGGGAGCTCCTCCTTGGAGTTGAGTACTCGTGAGCTGCCTCAAGGCGCTTCGTCCCCACTTGCAGAGGAATGGAGGTTGTATTTCCAACATCCGCACCTGTACAAGCCATCGGGTACTGGAGCGTGAACTCATGCTAGGGGCTGCTTGATGGACTGGTGTCAATGACTTCCGGCTGTGGTGTTGAGCTCGTTGTGGTGGGCGCGAGGTTCGCCCTCTTGGCTCAACATTGGGCAAAGGTGTCCTCGTCCCTACAAGTTCGACAACAACAAAGTTCAAACATGAGTGATGCAGGAATCAAGATCTAATCCAAAAATGAGTACTTACTCGTGTTCCTCATCTCACAAGCTGAGGATGGACAAGTTACACATCCCCCCTACACCAACAGCAGGAGCAGGGGAGATTGGACCTCCTAGAGCGTGACGCTAGCATGGTGGCACTACTGAAAGAATGACTAGTAGTGGCGGGCGCCCAATGGCCAGCCATGGCGGAAAAGGCACCCAGGAGCGCCCACCACTGACTTCCTGCCACTTCTATAATGTAGCCATTGGTGGGCGGGCACCCGCTATTGTTAGAGCTTATCGAGTGGCAGGCGTTGCTGAGTGGCCGCCATTGGTGCATGTTAACAGTTGTCATGAGCTATCCCTGTCACCCAGCACTTCTACCTCTTCAACCTACAAACCTAGCACCTCCTTCACATTATAGGATTCAAATAACCACATGACAGGATATAACTAACGTTAGTGATCATACACATTAGATTTAACATATCAATAATCTAAACTTCATACAAATAGATGTACGCATTACTATACAACAACTCATGTCTCATCATTACCACATACACATACATACAAGACCTCATGATAACAACATTACTATAATGACAATGAGCAGGATAAATATAAACAAATCCACACGATCTTGCATACTTCATAGTTGATTTTCTATTCGCGAACGTAGTTGGCATAATGATCCTAAGATATTCTGCGGACGTAGTTGGAATAATGCTCCTCAGTTGCTTTGCAAATGTAGTTGGCATAATGACCCTCAGCCTCTTTTTTGTCTTATATCCTTTGTGGTAGCTGTTTTTGTAACCATTCACTTGCTCCTTGCATATCTCCTACGAATTGTAAATTCCAGGATTCCTCCCGGTGTACATACCAGTTTCACTTCATCTATGTCATTAACTAAAGAAGCCAACAATTTAGTTTCATAATTATCCAATCACATCGACCTAAGTCACATCTTAATCTTCATACCAGCAGAGATGATACTAGTCACCATGTTGCACAGTTCATTAGTAGATCGAAAACACATGTTTAGCTACAACATAGCAACCTGCATATTTCGTTCACAAGCATCGATCATATAGATCACATGAAATCAGTGCACTAGTTGTTCAACTCCATCGCAGCTTCGACGACTACTTGCAACGGCTACTCTAGTGCTCTATGAATATGATTGTGCGCTATAGGTGGCTACACGAGCACTCCCGACATAGGCGAGCATGATCTTGGTGTACTGAGCTACCCTCGTGATGTTGTCTATGGTAGTAGGAATTTCGTCTATGGCTATTGGGTCCTGATGAGGCATCTTGGCTTCTTCATCTAAATCACATTAAACAAATTGACATCTAGATATAACATTTAGAAATCAAAACAGCTTCACCTTTGATAGAAAATGCACATATTTAGTGCTAGAAATTAAGGGAGATGGAATTTAATCAATGCTTCTCAAAAAACATTGGTATTCACTAGGAATACACCTGCATCATGAAAAAACTAATGCACTATATGCTCATGCATAGTTTAAGGCATTCACTTATGAAGATTTAATGGTACATTTTAGATACATTAATAAAATGTTGTATGATTATTTGTGGACATTGGCACTTATAGACTCAAAATGTAAGTAATATTAATAGAGAGAAGGGAGGTGTGCTTACCGGGCCGGAGTCGGACGATGGGCTAGTTGAGGCGCAGGTCGATGGCGAAGGCGTCGACGGAGGGCGAGTTGGACGGAGAGAAGGTCCACATTGGATGCGGTGGAATGCATGGGAGACGGTCACAGGGAAGTAGTTCAAGGTAGCATCGCACAGCAACACCGACAAACTTTGATGCGGGGACGGACGACGCGGGCGACGGGGAAGATTAGGTCCGGGATATGATTCGAGGCGTCAGATAATAACCTTGCCGGTAGCGACAGATGATGCCACAATGCTGGCGGCAGTAAGAGAGGAGGGAGAAAGAATGGGAGATGAAAATCAAATCCAACTCGTGCGGGTGTCTATAAGGTGTTCTTTTTCAATGACGGGCGCACAACAACGACCGCGAACCCACTATAAGCGTGGGAGGCGGTAACATGACCAAATATAGCAGTGGCAAGTGACAACAAGCACCAACCACCAACCACATCACGCCTATACCAGTCTGATGTGAGTGTGCATTCCGAGACGCACTCCTCAAGCATCATTTCGGTCCACAACTCCCATGACCCGCATTCAATGCTCCTTGCGGGAAAACAGTGAAAATCATCACCACAACCACAGTAAAAAGTGGCCACGTATCTATGCACTGCTTTGGGCCTAGCCCAAGAACATCATGGACTTCGGTTTGGCTCACGCCTAGGGGCAACTGTTAGTGTACTAAAGAACGGATCCCTTAGTACCCTGACTTGTGCACGGACGATCATGGCCTCCTGATTGGCAAGACTTGTCGGGAGATGATGTGTCCAAGCAAAGACCGGCATCAAGGCCAAGCCACCCGCAATACGCCTTTTCAAAGAAGATGACCCGACAGTCAATATACACGACAAGGGCTCCACTACCACTTCATTGATCCACCTTATCGGGTTGACTGTTAACATCACCAAGCTGTCGAGCGGGTAGGCAGTTAGGTGAACCTTGAAAGAGGCATGTGGCAGCCCAAGGGATTTATAGAATCTTTAATGACACCCGTCCCATGGCATGGGAACATAATAGGAGGTAGTTGGGCGGACGACATAGAAGGAGAGGTGATCCTTGCCGAGGGACGTTACCAGCATGAAACCTCAAGGTGCATTTAATGACCATTTTAGCCAGTGTGGAAATCCCTTTACCTATAAAAGGAGGTCGATGGACACCTTTACAAAGGTCTACACTTTGTCGATTTCCATGCGTAGCCGCACTCCTCGAGCATTTTTGCCGGGCTATTGTGCTCCTGTACTTGAACAAATATAATCCAAAAAAATAGGATGTAGGGTTTTACACTCCCAAGCACCCCGAACTTGTCTGAACCCCGAGCGCATAGGAGGTTGGTGATTCTCTTTATGCCCGCGCGTCCCCATAGTTGAACTGCAAAGGGGCCTCATAGGTCCCACAGATTTTCATACCCCGACAATCGTCTTTGATGTTGTGAGGATTTTGCTTCCGTACAATGGAATCTCCGGCCGATCGGCACTGGCAAAATTCATGGTGGCGTCTCACCATACCTACAATACACTTAATATGCCAGGACTAATGAGCGTCATCATCGTCCACGCCAACAATAAACACGGAGTGCTCTACATCGAAAAACTCTTCTGGGAGGCTATGGCAGCATCTGCCGACAAGGTACATGCTCCAGTTGGCAGAGCACCCGGGGAAAGGCAACAACAAGAATTCCACCAAGTCTTGTGGGAAATTCGGGAAGCACGCCATAGAGATCAACACGCTCGTCGACGACTTACCAGAGACCTCTGCCACCAGGATTAAGAAAAACAAGGTGACCATCCCCAAGATGAAGCAAGTGGCTACAAGGGAGAACGGCGAAGGTGGCACTTTCACTATAAGAGCCACCCTCGACAAGAAATAGGAAATTACGCTCATATCCTTCCTGCGGGCGAATGTAGATGTGTTTGCATGGAAGCCATCTGACATGCCCGATGTTCCCAGGGAGGTGATTGAGCAACACCTTCCATTTATTCTCATGCGCACCCCATCAAGCAAAAGGTCTAGAAGAAAGCCCTGGACCGACACGAGTTCATCACCGAAGAAATCAAGAAACTAGAAACAGCATGTCTAATCAGAGGTGCGATCCACCCGACGTGGCAAGCAAATCTAGTGGTTGTGCGGAAGGCAAGAGGAAAGTGGAGGCTTTATATTGAATTCACTAATATCAATAAAGCTTGTCCGAAAGACCCTTTCCCATTGACACGTTGATAAAATAGTGGCTTCATCTTCCGACTGCGACCTATTGTCATTCCTTCACGCCTATTCCCGCTTCCATTAAGTTTTCATGGCCAAGGAAGATGAAGATAAAACCACATTCATTACCCCATGTGGCACGTACTGCTTCAAGTGCATGCCTTTAGAGATGAATAGTGTTGATTCAACATTTGTGAGGGCCGTCAACATTGGTTTTGAGCCACAGCTGCACAGAAATGAGGAGGCATATATGGATTATACAGTAGTCAAAACCAAGGACAAGGCCATGCTGATTCAAGACTTGGAAGAAACCTTTTAAACTTGCGCAAGATCAACTTGAAGCTCAACCCTGAGAAGTGCGTGTTGGGAGTCTCATCCACAAATATCATCGTGTCCTTTGTGTCACAACATGGGATTGAAGCCAACCCCGCCAAGATTGAAGCAATCGAGCATTTGGACGCACTAAAGTGCATCAAGGATGAACGCTGCTTGGGGGCTTCATCGCCGCCCTTAGGAGGTTCATTTCCAAGTTTGTAGAGGACACCCTGTAGTTTTTTGAAATCTTGAAAAAGCTAGGTCCAATGGAATGGCCTCCGGAAGCGGAAGGAACAATGCAAGATTTGAAGAAACACATGTCTTCAATGTGAATACTAGTTGCGCCTAAACCACAAGAGTCATTACTGCTATATTGGGCTGCAACGAACGAAGTGGTTAGTGTTGCACTGGTGGCAGGGAGGGAAGCAGAGGAGGAGGAGGAGGCAACCCCCTAGCAGGTAGCCGGCAAGATAGATTCAACTATGACAAGCCAAGAGCTGACAAGGCACTAAACGCAAGGAATAGAACAACAGGTCGTGCAAAAGAACAAGGTGGTGCAACGACAAATGTACTTTGTCAGCTCTATCTTGCAAGGGGGCTAGGTCAAGGTACTCTGGACTACGAAAACTGCTTTTTCGCCTACTCATGGCTTCCCAGAAGCTCTGCTACTACTTCGAAGCACATCACCTAATTGTCGTCACTCGCTTGCCGTTACAACGCATGTTGAGAAATCCAGAAGCAACCGAAATGATTGTCTAGTGGGTGTTGGAGTTGGCTAGCTTTGACCTAAGATTTGAAAGCCAACAACTATGGAGAGCAGATCCTTGGCGGAGTTCATTGGTGAATGGACACCAAGACAAGATGAAGAAATTCCAAAAACAATCCTCCCTAGGAAGGAAGCACCACAGGAATGGATCATGCACTTTGATGGTGCTTTCTCACTTCAAGGCTCCGGTGCTGGATCACTACTTGTCGCACCCACCGGGGAGTACCTCAAGTATTTGATATAGGTGCATTTTCCCTGGGAGATATTGACAAACAACACAGCTGAGTATGAAGCATTACTTAGCGATCTGCGAATGGCAACTGACCTCGGCATTTGAAAGTTGATAGTCCAAGGAGGCTGACAACTTATCTCATGTCAAGTAAAAAAGGATTACGAGATCCCTCTAATGGATGCATACATAGATGAGGCGAGGAAGTTAGAACATCACTTTGACAGTCTGCATACAGAGCACATCCCTCGCGTGGAAAATAGCATTGTTGATGACCAATCAAAACAAGCTACTTAGAAGTTGCATGTGGAACCAGGAACTTTTGTACTCTCATTGACTCATCCCTCAGTCATGCCATCAGCACAACAAGCGAAGAAAAGAAAGATCAACTCTGGTGACTATTTGTCAGGAGAGCCATCAGTGGCTGCCAAGAAGGTGGCCGGAAGCTACAAGACACCTTCCATTGAGCAGCAACCTCCGACAAACCCGACGTTCCTTGTCGTGGAATCTAGCACCCCCACAATGGAAGAAATGCATTGGGTCCTTGTCATCGAGACGCAAGCTCCAGCATGGGTGCAACAGATCATCCAGTACCTCCAGTCAGGAGATCTCCCTGAGCAACATGAGCAAGCTGAAAAAGTGGCCCGACAAGCGAGTATGTATCAGCTTGTGGACAACACTGTATGCAAGAGGAGGCCAAATATGGTGAAATTGAAGTGCATTTTACGGGAAGATGGACAGAATCTTTTGGCGGAGATACATGAAGGATATGTGCATCCCTTACTGGATCCTATCCACTGGTCCGTAATGCATTCTGTCAAGGATTTTACTGGTTGACAACCCTTCGAGATACCTTGGTGGTGGTAACCAAATGTGAAGCATGCCAACTCCACACCAAGAAGATACATCAACCAGCACAAGACCTTCAGACCACCCCACTCTCCTAGCCTTTTGTAGTCTGGGGGCTCAACATCATCGGCCCTTCCACTAGGCTACCGGCGGCTTTGAATTCTTGTTTGTTGCAATCGACAAGTTTAAAAAGTGGACTGAAGTGGAGCCGGTGAGGCACATAACAACGCAAGCAGTAGTGAATTTAGCAAGAGGAATATTTTGTTGTTTTGGAGTTCCCAACAGGATCATCACCGACAATGATAGACAATTCACCAGCAACAACTTCATGGAGTACTATTAAGACATCAGAGCCAAGATCTACTTCGCCTCAGTTTCCCACCCTAGGAGTAATGGCCATGTAGAGTGGGTAAATGCTGAAGTGTTGCGGGGCCTCAATACAACAACTTTGACAAGCTGTGCTAGCACAAAGGGCGCTGAATTGATGAGCTATCGATAGTTCTTTGATCGATCATGACGATGCCAAATCGAGCCACCGACGAGATGCCCTTCTCCCTAGTCTATGGTGCAGAAGCGGTGCTGCCCACAGAACTCACACATGGGTCACCACGAGTCTATGCCTTTGATGAGGACCAACAAGAGAAACTACAGCAAGATGATGCCACGCTCCTCAAAGAAAATCATCTTCAGGACGCACTACGTGTCGCTCTATACAAACAAGCCTTGTGTCGCTATCACAACCACGTGCATGCCATGAAGTTTGAGGAAGGCGACCTTATCCTTTGTCAGATCCATCCCACGAAGGGATCAAACAAGTTGATGCCAAAGTGGGGAGGCCCGTACTAGGTGGTACATGTCACTAGGCCTAGTGTAGTCCACCTAGAGACCGAAGATGGCACGCCGATGCAGAATTCATGGAATATCAAACATGTTCGCAAGTTCTACCCATGAGGCGCCATTGTCGAAACCTCCCCCGACAGCCCCCTTTTGTACAAGTCAGCCGGCAAGGCATGTAATCCTTCGTACAAAGCCAAGCGAAGACCCTATGCGTAGTGAGTAAAGCTAAGTTTTCTACAACCCTTTGTCTAAGTACACATGTTTTTTACGTATATGCGTGAAATATAGTGGACACCATAGCTTGCTTGAAATGGTTGCTAGATCCGCAAGGTTCCTACCTCCTTGTTTTCTCTTATTTCTTTTTCTGAAAAGGCAGAAGGGTCTCCCGCGTGCATGTATTACTTGGTGAGAAGTGATGATATGGACACCTAAACGTGTTCAAGATGAACATTTTGCTGCAAGAAGCAGAACAAAGAAAAGCTAAGTCACAGAAGCTTTCAAAAAATTCTCTTAGAAGTTGCCTTTCCTTGAAGGATTTGTTAACATTTGTATGAGAAAACCTGCACGCGAACAACCCTTGTCAAAATTGTTCACAATATTTAGTGGTTCTAAGCCAGCTCGATGACAAGAGTAACTGTGGAAATGACCGGCAGGGGCTTGGCCAGCAGTGACAGCGTCGGAAGGCTGCTGAGGATTCATTCCTAAAGCGCTCACAACAGAGGTGTGTGCACTGGCAACTGTTTCCAACAAGCATAGGGATCAATGCCATAAATGTGTAGGATCAAATATAAGTGAAATTAGCCGTTCATTCCAGCAAACAAACATAATAGACATAAAAAATACTTAGTAAGAAGCATCCAACCGCTTTTTTTCTTTAATTACGGGAGGCTTACATCGAGTGTGACCTTACTACAAAAGGAGATATGCCACTACAATGTGGTGGTTGATCTGGAAACAGGGTCTCGCGGATGAAGTGCATCGTTTGTGCCAACCATTTCCACGTTCAGGTGGCCGACAAGGTGATGACCTTACTAAGACACGACCCACCTTCAAAATTCGGCTAGGGTGCTACACGTTCCTAGTCGAAGTCGCAAACCTCATGCTTGATGTTGGGGTTGTCGTTGTCGTCGTCGTCGCTGGTGCTTGATCTTTCCATGCAGCACTCTAGCGGGTTGCCGGAAGCCCCAAAGAACTTCACGGAAAGTGTGGCGGCTCTCTCAAACCTGAATTGGAGAAGGTGCCCCGATCACAGGCCTCAGGAGAGGGAGAAAAAATTCCACCCCTGCTTCAGGAACATGGCGCAACTAGGGGAATGGTGGACCACCACCTAGGCGGGTCCATTGCAACAGTTATCCACCCAAAGCCACAATCATATGGGCCTACTACCCTCCGTGACCCTTGCCAAGGGTTCGGTAAGCCGCAACCAGCTCCGAAGATGGTGGTGCAGCACCACTGTGAAGTCATGCACCACCTGCCCCGTATGGGTCTTCATCCAGGGTCCTGGGATAGGTACGCTTCGAGGGTCGTTTCGACCTAGGGCACCCGTCCTTTGGTGGCCCCTGGTGGCGATTGTTCCTCGGAGGCTTGAGCCAGCACCTCGGTGGGAACTAGGATGCACATCTAACTCCTAGGAGAAGCCCTCGAAATAGATGTAGATCCTCATACTCTGCCCCTGCCCCTTGCCACCCCAGAGGCGTTTCTTTCTTTTTTGGAAGGAATGGTAGTGGGAGGAAGACGATTGAAGTAGGCGACGGTGGCTAGAAGGAGGAAGGGTGAATAAGAAGCACCACCATAGCCACCCCCCATCATAGTAGGAGGAGACGCGGGGGTTGGCTCTTTACTATTCAAAACGATTGCATAGCAGCACGTGCATTACCCCAGCGTCCACCCAACATCGCTAGTGTCGTGCCTTGCATGGAACATGGGTAATGGAGGGTGAAGTGAAAAAGGAAAATAGATAGCCGGGATGGACTCTGCACCAACTGGTCCACTATTAGAAGGGGACAAGACGCAGAGGCCGCCTCTCTCAGTTCAGTGTGGCATGGCTTTTTAGGCGCGCCCCTCAGGCGCCATTTCGTTCCACCTCTCCCACGACCCGCGTTTCCACCTCTTCCACGACCCGCGTTTAATGGACATCATGGGCGGGAAGTAAAGATCATCATCATAATCGTAGGAAAATATGGCCATGTGTATGTGTTCATTACTTTAGGCCTAGCCCAACAACGTCGCGAAATCGAGTGTGGCCCAGGCCCGGGGGCTCCTGTCAGTGTACTAAAGTAAGTGGCCTTTAGCACCCTGACTTGTGCACAGACGACTGTGTCCTCCGGCCCGGCAAGGCCTTGTCGTGCAAACACTGACCTCCAACTAGCACCAAGTAGTCAAAGCAACAGGCGAGCCTCCTTGCCAATGCAGAATGCCCGGTAGCATGCGCGCCCCGCAAGATCCCGCTGCCAAGTCGTCGCTCCACCTCATCAGGTTGATGGTTTACATCGACTAGGTGTTGAGCAAGGAGGCGGTTAGGTAGAGGTTGTCAGGACCCGTGCCAACTCGGGAGGTTTACAACAGCTTTAGTGACACCCGTCCTGTGGCGTGCTAGAACAATAAAAGGTAGTTGGGCGAATGACAGAAAAGGAGGGACGATCCTTGTCGAGAGACGATGTTTGTGTGACACCTCACAACGCATTTAATGCATCTGTCCTAATCCATTAGGGTTAGGTATTTTTCACTATAGTTTTTGTCAGTAGTTTTTGTAGCTATAGTATCTACTTTTTAACCCGTGTAATGACCTTTTTAGCCATTGTGGTAACCGCTTCTGTCGGGCCCCTTGTACCAGCGGTACCCAGGCCCGTCGGCTTGCGGACCTAGGTGCGACGTGGCTGGGCCAGCCTGGTCCCACCCATTGGCGAGCCCGGAAAGGAGGACTTTCGCAAGGGCCCTCGCCTCGCGCGGTGAGCATTTGAAGATCGTCGCCAAGGGCATCGAGAGGGTGTCCATTGCGAAGGCGTGTCCCGAGGCCACCCCCGACACTCTAAACCTAGCAGGGCCCCGTGGCCCTGCACCTTCACGTGGATAATGTAGGCTGTGTAGGCGGCGCAGGAGCGGTGCGAACAGACACGGACATTGAGGATTTCATCTTTCGTGCTAAGAGAGACAGGCCAGCTAGCATCTTCCCAAAGAGACTCCCAAAGGTTTCCCAATCGGTACAAGAAGACTAAGGTTGGAGGGTCGGTAACTTGTAGGTCACCCCCAATCCCACCAACGCGTTACGAAGAGAGGCTTTTGCAGGGTAAGACCACCTTCGTGAGGGTAGACTCTAGTCATGTTCCCTTTCAAAATGGACTGGTGGCAACCCTTCCCACCAATGTTTTCGGAGGGGAATGGGACCAAGGACAATATAAGAGGGAATCTCAGACTCCGTAGAAGGGGGTCATTCCCATCGTCTCCTCTAGGGCAAGAACCCACCATTGTACTCGTCTTCCAGGACAAGCAATCCCAAAACAAGTAGGACTAGAGTTTTACACTACGAGGTGTCCCAAACTAGAGTAAATTGCCGTGTGTTCTAGTTTGCTTCCCTTAGCTCATCCCATCAGAGGGACACCATGAAGTTGAGAGGTAGAACAGGGTAGGAGAGCGACCGCACCCCATAGTTCAAACATTTTCTTGGGTCTGCGTTGCCCCGATTCTGGCATTTGGCACGCCAGGTAGGGGTACGCAAACGCTCTTCGGCTCCAGTTTCGTTCCGGCTTCACCGACCCCATGGCTGACATTGAATGCATGCGCCCCGGAAGCTCGGTGCCGGACGGACGTTACCGGCTAGCTAGTGTCGTGGCCACCATCATCTTTTCCCCTGTCGTTCGTGGGCAATAGGCCTTCCTATGGCCAACAGCGCAGCAAGGCGGACGCCCTGCTACGTCCCCTGGGGCGTATGTCTCAGTCTGCGTTCATGTGGGAGACCTAAACGCGCAGGACGCGCTGCTCACTGTGAGGGAGCTTCTTCGCCACTGCCAAACTGACGGGGCGCGTGATGCCTTGGTGGACCACATTACCAAACTCGTCATCATCGCCAGGAAGGCCTGGGCGCCCTACGCCCCACTTCGACCCCGTCGCCGGATGCACGGGGCTTGACCAGCGAGCCACTCTTGTCCCCACGTGGTGGCTCGCCCGGCCCGCAGCCCGAGGGGCTAGAGCAGGCCCTGCCTCACACCCTTCTCCTGCTCGTCAAGGTTCTGGTGACCGGCTTCGGGCCTCCACTGGCCCCTCCCAGTGACCTTCCTACAGAGGACGACGGGATGTTCTGCGCCCACTACAACGTGCGCACCCATAGCATAGAGGATTGCTAGGCGGCTAGGGTCCCATACAGCAAGTGCGGTGCTCGGCACCTAGATCATGCCATCACCCCCGACCGCGGAGGTGATCACGTCGGCGGAGGAAGGGGCAGCCTTGGCGATCACCTCCGCCAACCCACAGTGACGGTTGAAGCGGTTTTCCCTAAGATGACGCTTGGCACTGGGTGCTGGTGTCCCGTGTCTCGCGCTACAAGACAGTGTTGTCCCCCCTCCCCCGGCGTAAGGAGTATGTCGAGCGCCATCATTGAATCGGGCTCAGGGGTTCCAGCCTGGGCCGTCGGGTATGGTCGGTGCAACAAGAAGGCACCTAGGAGCCCACGGAGGCGCGTCCTGATGCACTCCCCCACAGGCCAGGAGAGTGGCACCAAGCACCAATGTCATGGGAGTTCGTCGCTCAGGAGGCCGACAAGCTGCAAGGAGTGTGGGCCGCATGCACCTCGCGAGGTGTTAGGATCTTGCGGACTCATGAAGCTTTAGAAGCTAGCAGCCTCTCGACCCAGTTGTCCCCCTGCGAGCTCGGTGGATCCCCGCAGTACGTAATGACATGTAGCCTGACGCACCCGTAATGGTTGGGCTGTCAGGTGACCTATTGGACCGTTCAGGTTAAACTATTCCTGGTATTTTGTATCGCCCCGAGCGGATGTTCCTGTATGAATAATGAATTTGATTAACCTTCACTTGAGATGGTGTCATTTTTCTTAATCCTAAGCATTAGTGTCAAGTTACCGCCTTGCAACCGGACTCTTTGGGCCACTTGGGGGTGTGACAGTTCTTGCACATGCGCCATGGGAGCACTGCGCCGACATACGCGTTTCCACATTGAGGGGCGGGAAACGTCAGAGAAGAACACTCTAGGGGAGGACCTCCCCACAAGTTCCCATGACTCCAGGGTGGATGTCGCGCGCCTGGAGCCAGAGGGTGGGGGCTCCTACATAATCGCCCATATCCCCAGGTCAGACGCCACGTGCGTGTGAAGAGAAGGTGCGGGGCTCCCTCAAGACCGCCCATGTCTCCAGGCCCCGCGCCACTTGCCTATGGATGGAGGATGGGAGCTTGGAGTCACACACCTGAAGGCCAACCTGTGACACTCTCAGGTAATAGTGAGTGGGTTGTATATGCCCGGGGCCTCCTAAGCAAAACCCCACGATGAGTTGCGTCGTGGTCGCGGTGGAGGTCCCCTCCCACACCCAACTGGAAATCCCTAAGCTCGGCGATGGGGGAATGACTGTAGAACTGCGACTATACCCACGACATAGTGGAAGCCCTTGCATAGCGCCTCGGCTCGATCGAAGAAGACATCTCGTGAGTTGTAGCTAAAACTTCTTTTAGATTGAGCCATGCTTGATATGGCAGCCACATTTATTCTTAGGTCGGCCCGTGTTGGGCCCTACGGCGGCTTTTATTCTTTCCCTATTTTTGACTTGTGAACGAGATCATCGGGCTGGCCCGTGTTGCGTGTGGCAGCCGCACCTCTCCTTTTTGGCTCGCGAACAAGTTAGCTTTGAATTTCCCAGCAAAGAACTCGGTCTTTTGTTTTTATAGAGGTCACTTGGTTTTATACCCACTTAGCATGCCCGAATGCAAGGGGGGATGCCCAAATGCAAGCAAGCGAGCACACCTCGTCGAAACTAGGTATTTTCTTTGCACGGCTTCCCTCAAGGGGCCTCACGAGGCTGACCTTGCGCGCAACAACCGCTTGCCCGAGAATTCCACACAAGGAAGGTGAGCCCCTATGCATTGCACCTCGCGAGCCGTGCACCAACTCTCGGGGGCTGGGCTCTCGCGCTATGAGGCATTGAAGCGACAACACAGGAGCTGCTAGCTCAGCAGGGAGTAGTTTATTTTCAATCCACGATATCGTTTGAATCAGTTTGGGGCACGAAGGACGTAACGCCTTTTGCGCGCACCCGTGGAGTTAGCAAGTTGAGTTGTGGGGAAAAGAAGGCAACGCGAAAGGAGGGGAGACTGAGTTCCTGAAGCACCGTCGCAAGGCGGCTCGGGCGGGGCCCTCCCGACGGTACCAGCCTCATGAGATTTGCACGAGCACCTATTGCGAGGAGCCTTGCAGTGTGTTCGCGGGGCCGCGTCGAGGGGTTTCCCCCCGAGGAACTTGTGGAAAACCACAGCTAAGGGAACGTGAAACTGGACAACATTTGGGGGATGCCGGCCCGTGGCATACATGCGCGTCAGGAATGGGGCCTCGGGAGCCGCGTGCTAAGGCCTCTCCTTGGCGAGGATGCAGGACACGCATGAAGGAAAACGGAAGACATTGCAGAAGAAACCAAGACGCTCCAAGCATAACAGACAACGGTTACTCGTAGCAACAGTAAGTTACAAATATCTGACACCCACATAGAGCCAAGGGTTATTTGGTGTGGCGGGTAAAAGCGGAGGAAGCTCAAGCAGAGTAGGTGCCATCCTCTCCATGGCCCTCGAGGGTTGCGGTGCCCAGGCTATTGCCCTCCTCGAGAGGTACCGTCTGGATGAACTGCCACACCAGTAACTCCACCTGCCCGCACACCTCATCCCTGAGGGGGATCCGGAGCTCCACGGGGACCGGCTCCATCGCACAGGAGAGGTGGAATGTGGGATTGTGGCGGCACATGTTGGATAATAGACACGTCAGCGCGTTGCCGAGGAGGTCACGCGCACCAGACTCGATGTCTTACTCCACCTTGGAAGTGCCCAATTCCAGCGCCTCCACCACCCTGACGAGGAAGTCAGGGTGGCCTTCATTGCCATAAGCTCGCGGCCGCGCAGGGGCATCCCTGATGAAGCGATGGAGCATGGTTCCCACGCGAAGGACCAACTCCTGGGACCGCTGGTCACAGCACTCCTCCATGCGGCACGCGTAGGCTGTCGTGCGGCGCGCGTTCTCTGCATCATCCTTGTCCGCGTGCGTAGTGTTGGCGGCTTCACCAACCTGAGCCATGAGCGACTTCAGCTCCTCCTTAGCCTCCCCCTCACTCCTGGAGGTGGCCTCCATGGCGGCTTGAGCCCCCTACGGATGGTCCCTGAGTGTGCTTACCTCCTCTAGGAGTGCGTCGTCCTTAAGCTAGAGGAATGTCTCCGGCCGGACAAACGCGCCATGGTACTCCTCCAGGGCGGTCGCCCACTCGGGAGCTACCCTCGCGTTTGCACCAGCAAAGGCCTCCTCACGCGCTGCCATGAGGGTGGCCTCCCCATTGAGCAGGTCCTCTCTAGGGCCTCAATGTGCTCGCGCTCCACCTCTTGGTCGCAGGTGATCCAGGAGGCCTTCCACTCGCAGCGACACACGATCACCTCCCGTTGGATGATGGCGGTTTCCTAGAGAGTCAGGTCCACCCCGTGCACAGGGCTCCAAAGGGTGGACCGACATCCTCGCCCGCACGATCTCGGGGTTCCGTAGTTGCCCCAGCTATGTTAGCAGGGTCCCCGGGCCCTGCCAGGCCGAGCGCCAAGGAAGAAGCCACACCAACCGGTGGCATGCGCAGGAGAACCCTCCGCAAGGTGTCCCTAGGCCTATTTGATGCGGGCACTGAGACATCTCCAACGTATCTATAATTTTTTATGGTTTCATTCTATTATCTTGTCAAACTTTGGATGTTTTGCATGCCTTTTATATTTTTTTGGGACTAACTTATTAACTCAGTGCCAAGTGCCAGTTCCTGTTTTTTCCATCATTTTGACCCCTTTAAGAGGAGATTTTGAAACAGAGTCCAAACGGAAGAAAATCCCCGAAAAGATTTTTTCCGTAATGGAAGAAGATCGGGAAGCTTGAGAGCCAAGGCAGGGGAGCCCAGGGGCCCCACAAGCCCTTACCCCGCGGCCAACGGGGGAGGTCGCGGCCCACAGGCTTGTGGGCCCCCTGGGCGCCCTCTGCCCTAGGGGTTGCGCCTATATATTCCCTAAAAATCCCAAAAAAATCAGGTGACCATCGAAAGTACTTTTCCGCCGCCGCAAGCCTCTGTCTCCGCAAGATCCCATCTAGGGCACGTTCTGGTGCCCTGTCGGAGGGGGATTCGGACACGTAGGGCTTCTTCATCCTGTCGGAGGGGGATTCGGACACGTAGGGCTTCTTCATCAACACCATGACCTCTCCGATGATGCGTGAGTAGTTCACCATAGACCTACGGGTCCATAGCTAGTAACTAGATGGCTTCTTCTCTCTCTTGGATCTTCAATACAAAGTTCTCCATGATTTTCATGGAGGTCTGTCCGATGTAATCTTTTTTTGCGGTGTGTTTGTCGAGATCCGATGAATTGTGGATTTATGATCAGATTATCTATGAATCTTATTTGAGTTTCTTTTGATCTCTCTTATGCATGATTTCATATCCTTGGAATTCTCTTCGAGTTGTGGGTTTTGTTTGGCCAACTAGATCTATGATTCTTGCAATGGGAGAAGTTCTTGGTTGTAGGTGCATACCATGCGGTGACCTCACCCAGTGACATAAGGGGTAGCGAGGCACGCATCGTGTTGTTTCCATCAAGGGTAAAAAGATGGGGTTTTCATCATTGGTTTGAGATTATCCCTCTACATCATGTCATCTTGCTTAAGGCGTTACTCTGTTCGTCATGAAATCAATACACTGGATGCATGTTGGATAGCAGTCGATGTGTGGAGTAATAGTAGTAGATGCAGAAAGTGTCGGTCTACTTGTCTCGGATGTGATGCCAATATGTACGTTCATTGCCTGAGATATCGTCATGACTTTGCGTGGTTCTATCAATTGCTCGACAGTAATTTGTTTACCCACCGTGATATTTGCTATTTTGAGAGAAGCCTCTAGTGAACACTATGGCCCCCGGGTCTACTTCACACCATATTTTCAGGCTTACACTTTTTACTTCGTTGCACTTTCCGCCTTCAGATCTGACTTCTGCAAGCAATCTTGAAGGGATTGACAACCCCTTTGAAGCGTTGGGTGCAAGCTCGTTTGTGTTTGCGGAGGTACTGTGGACTTGACGAGACCCTCCTTCTGGATCGAACCCTTGGTTCTCAAACTGAGGGAAATACTTACTTCTTCTGTGTTGCATCACCCTTTCCTCTTAAAGGGAAAAACCAACGCAAGCCCAATCTCCGTCAACGTGTCAATTTCGGGCGCTGTTTTCTGTTGCCGTAGCAGAAGAACTTCTGGCGCCGTTGCCGGGGAAGAAGATCAAGTCAACAACTCATCCCAGTAGGTGTCGCAAACTCATCTCTTGCATTTACTTTGTTTGCCAGTTGCCCCTTGTTTTACTCTCCCCCACTTCACCAATTTGCCTTTTTCGTTTGCCTTTTTCCATTTGCCTTTTCGTTCGTCTTTTCTCGCTTGCTCTTTGTTTCCTTGTGTGCTTGCTTGCTTGCCGAAGTCACCATGAATGAAAACACCAAACTTTGTGACTTCTCGAATAATAATAATAATAATTTTATTAGTACTCCCAGTGCTCCCGCCACTAGTGTAGAGTCATACGAAATCAATGCCACTTTGTTGAATCTTGTTATGAAAGAGCAATTCTCTGGCCTTCCTAGTGAATATGTTGCATCCCGTCTCAATACCTTCATTGATCTTTGCGATATGCAAAAGAAGAAAGATGTGGATAATGACGTGATTAAATTGAAGCTTTTTCCTTTCTTGTTGCAAGATCGTGCAAAAACTTGGTTTTCTTCGTTGCCCAAAAATAGTATCAATTCTTGGGATAAGTGCAAAGATGCTTATATATCCAAGTATTTTCCGCTGGCTAAGATCATCTCTCTCCGTAATGATATCATGAATTTCAAGCAACTTGATCATGACCGTGTTGCACAATCTTGGGAGAGAATAAAATTGATGATTAGAAATTGTCCCGCTCATGGCTTGAGTCTTTGGATGATTATTCAATTCTTTTACGCTGGCTTGAATTTCGCTTCTAGAAATATCTTGGACTCCGATTCAGGTGGACCGTTCATGGAAATCACGTTAGGGGAAGCCACAAAGCTCCTAGACAACATCATGACGAACTACTCTCAGTGGCACACTGAAAGGTCACCTACTAGTAAGAAGGTACACGCTATAGAAGAAATTAACTCGTTGAGAGCTAAGATGGACGAGTTAATGAATTTGGTGGCTAGTAGAAGCGTTCCTTTGGATCCTAATGATATGCCCTTGTCTTCTTTGACTGAGAGTAGCAATGCTAGCTTGGACATTAATTTTGTTGGTAGGAATAACTTTGGAAACAACAATGCTTTTAGAGGAAACTATGTTCCTCGGCCTTTTCCTAGTAACTCCTCTAATAACTTTGGCAACTCCTACAACAATACCCATGGAAATTACAATAGATTACCCTCTGATCTAGAGAGTAATATTAAAGAGTTCATCAACTCTCAAAACATTTTCAATGCGTCCATAGAGGAAAAGCTACTCAAAATTGACGATTTGGCTAAGAGCGTTGATAGAATGTCTAGTGATGTTGATTCTTTGAAAGTTATATGTGCTCCACCCAAAATCAACATGGATGAAACTTTGAAAGCTATGCGTGTTTCCATGATTGAGTGCCAAGAAAGAACCGCCCAAATTCGTGCTAGACATGAATGGCTTAAAAAGGTGTGTTCTCGTGATGAGAATCACGAAGATCTTAAAGTGCTTGGTGTTACTCCCATTGAATCTTTGTTTTCTTGTGTCAAACCTAATGATTATGGGGCTAGATATGAATCCACTTTGGTTGAAAAGTGCCCCAATGATTCGGAGTCCATCTATGTTGATGCTAAAAGCGTTAAAAGTGGAGTAGAAGATGTTAAAACTTAGAGTAGTAATGAAATTACTACCGTGGATTTCAAGGAATTCAGTTATGATAGTTCCTCTTTGATTGAATGCATTTCTTTGATGCAATCCATGATAAACTCTCCACACGCTTATAGCCAAAACAAGGCCTTTACTGATCATATCGTCGAAGCTATGATAAAATCTCTTGAAGAGAAACTTGAATTGGAAGTCTCTATCCCTAGAAAGCTTCATGATGAGTGGGAACCTACCATCAAAATCAAAATCAAAAACTATTAATGCAATGCTTTGGGTGATTTGGGTGCTCGTCTTTCTACGATTAAAAAGTCTTTATGTGATGTTCTGGTTTTTAACGAGATTGAAAAGTGTTCTCTCAATTTGCATCTTGCTGATTCTACTGTCAAGAAACCCATTGGAAGGATCAGTGATGTTCTTATTATTTCAAATAGGAACTACGTACCCGTGGATTTCATTGTGCTTGACATTGATTGCAATCCTACATGCCCTATTATTCTTGGTAGACCTTTCCTAAGGACTATCGGTGCTATCATCGATATGAAGGACGGGAATATTAGATTTCAATTTCCTTTAAGGAAGGGCATGGAACACTTTCCTAGAAACAAAATAAGATTGCCCTATGAATCCATGATGAGGGCCACTTATGGTTTGAGCACCAAAGACGACGATACGTGATTCTATCGCTTTTATGCCTAGCTAAGGGCGTTAAACAATAGCGCTTGTTGGGAGGCAACCCAATGAATTTATCGTTTTCTTTCTGTTTTATTGCGTCCACACCATCATAATTCTGTTGTGATTGTGTTCTTTTGTTTCTTTTTGTGTTTGAGCCAAGCAAAACCTTTATCACTAGTCTTGGCAATGGTTGTTTGATCCTGCTGAAAAAAGACAAAACCTTTACGCTCACGAGATGATTTCTCATTTTTATTCAGAAAGAGCTTTTGAGTTGATTCTTTTTGCTGGTGGTTGATATGCCTTTTTCCCAGGCAGTCGTAATTTTTCAGATTTTTTGGTTGCTACAGACTGGTCTGTTTTTGACAGATTCTGGTTTTGTTGAGTTGGTTGCTTGTTTCGATTAAACTATGGTTAGTATCGAGGTGTACTAGCCATGGAAAAGTGAGAATACAGTAGCCCAACACCAATATAGGTGTAATTCAAGTTTGCTACAGTACCAAAAGAGGTGGTAGTTTGTTTTCTTGTACTAATGTTATCACGAGTTTCTGTTTAAGTTTTGTGTTGTGAAGTTTTCAAGTTTTGGGTGATGTTCTCATGGACGATGAGATAAGGAGTGGAAAGAGCTGAAGCTTGGGGATGCCCAAGGCATCCGAAGCCTAATTCAAGGACACCAAAAAGCCTAAGCTTGGGGATGCCCTGGGAAGGCATCCCCTCTTTCGTCTTCAATCCATCGGTAACATTACTTGGAGCTATATTTTTATTCACCACATGATATGTGTTTTGCTTGGAGCGTCTTGTATCTGAGGAGTCTTTTCCTTTTGTTGTGTCACAATAATCCTTGCTACACACCTTTTTGAGAGAGAGAGACATGCACTCATCATGATTTTGCTAGAATGCTCATAGTGCTTCACTTATATCTTTTGAGCTAGATACTTTTGCTCTAGTGCTTCACTTATATCTTTCAGAGCACGGCGGTGCGTGACTTGGTAGTTGGCTTATGCTATTAATGTAGTCCCAAAGGTGATAGGTACCCAAAGAGGATGCAAAAACCTCCATCTTCATGTGCATTGAGTAGAAAGAGAAGTTTTGATTCCTCTCAATTAGTTTTGAGACGTGGATTTGGTAATAGTAAGAGCTATGTTAGTAGGGTGTTGTGAATCTAGAAATACTTGTGTTGAAGTTAGTGATTCCCGTAGCATGCATGTATGGTGAACCGCTATGTTAGGAAGTCGGAGCATAATTGATCTATTGATTGTCATCCTTTGTGTTGAGGTCGGGATCGCGCGATGGTTAACACCTACCAACCCTTCCCCTCGGAGTATGCGTTTAGCACTTTGTTTTGATTACTAATTAAAACTTTCGCAACAAGTATGTGAGTTCTTCATGACTAATGTGAGTCCATGGTATGGATGCACTTTCACCTACCACCATTGCTAGCCTCTCTAGTGCGGCACAATTCTCGCCGGTGCACAAACCCACCATATGACTTCGTCAAAACAGCCATCATACCTACCTACTATGGCATTTTCATAGCCATTCCGAGATATATTGCCATGCAACTCCCACCGTTCCGTCTCATGACTTGTGCCGTCACTCTCATATTGCCATTGCATGATCGTAAGATAGCTAGCGAGATGTTTCAACGTCATACACCATGCTAGATCGTTGCACTTCCCGGTACACTGCCGGAGTCATTTCCTATAGAGTCATCATCATTTTGAGCTGTGAGTAAATAAAAGTGTGATGATCATCATTATTAGAGCACTGTCCCATGTGAGGAAATAAAAAAAAAGAGGCCAAAGAGACCAAAAATTAAAAAAAAAAGAGAAAAGAAAAAGAAAAGAAAAAAAGAGAGACCTAAGAGCCCAAATGAAAAAAAGAGAAAACGAGAGAAGGGACAATGCTACTATCCTTTTCCACACTTGTGCTTCATAATAGCACCATGTTCTTCATGATTGACAACTTCTTGCTTTATCACTACCATATGCTAGTGGGAATCTTTATTATATAACTTGGCTTGTATATTCCAATGATGGGCTTCCTCAAAATTGCCCTAGGTCTTCGTGAGCAAGCAAGTTGGATGCACACCCAATAGTTTTCCTTTTGAGCTTTCACATACTTATAGCTCTAGTGCATCTCTTGTATGGCAATCCCTACTCATTCACATTGATATCTATTAATGGGCATCTCCATAGCCCTTTGATACGCCGAGTCAATGTGACTATCTCCTCCCTTTTTGTCTCACAACCACCACCACACTCTATTCCACCTATAGTGCTATATACATGGGTCACGGTCATGTATTGCGTGATAGTTATAAAAAGTTTGAGAAAGTAAGATTTCGAAAACAATTACTTGGCCAATACCAGGGTTGTGCATGATTTACATTAGTTGTGTGACGATGATGGTGCATAGCCAGACTATATGATTTTGTAGGGATAACTTTCATTGGCCTTGTTATTTTGAAAGTTCATGATTACCTTGCTAGTTTGCTTGAAGTATTATTGTTTTCATGTCAATAGCAAACTATTGTTTTGAATCTTACAGATCTGAACATTCATGTCACGTGAAAGAAGTTGCGAAGGACAACTATGCTAGGTAGTATTCCACATCAAAAATTCATTCTTTATCACTTCCCAACTCGAGGACGAGCAGGAGTTAAGCTTCGGGATGCTTGATACGTCTCCAACGTATCTATAATTTTTGATGGTTTCATGCTATTATCTTCTCAAACTTTGGACGTTTGGCATGCCTTTTATATTTTTTTGGGACTAACTTATTAACTCACTGCCAAGTGCTAGTTCCTATTTTTTCCATGATTTTGATCACTTTCAGAGGACATTTTGAAATAGATTCCAAACGGAAGAAAATCCCCGAAAAGATTTTTTTCGTAATGGAAGAAGATCGGGAAGCTTGAGAGCCAAGGCAGGGGGCCCCAGGGGCCCCAGAAACACTCACCCCGCGGCCAGGGGGAGGCCGCGGCCCACAGGCTTGTGGGCCCCCTGGGCGCCCTCTGCCCTAGGTTCCCTAAAAATCCCAAAAAAAATCAGGAGATCATCGAAAGTACTTTTCCGCAGCCGCAAGCCTATGTCTCCGCAAGATCCCATCTGGGGCACGTTCTGGTGCCCTGCCGGAGGGGAGATTCGGACACGGAGGGCTTCTTCATCAACACCATGACCTCTCCGGTGATGCATGAGTAGTTCACCATAGACCTACGGGTCCATAGCTAGTAACTAGATGGCTTCTTCTCTCTCATGGATCTTCAATACAAAGTTCTCCATGATCTTCATGGAGATCTATCCGATGTAATCTTCTTTTACGGTGTGTTTGTTGAGATCCGATGAATTGTGGATTTATGATCAGATTATCTATGAATCTTATCTGTGTTTCTTCTGATCTCTCTTATGCATGATTTCATATCCTTGTAATTCTCTTCGAGTTGTGGGTTTTGTTTGTCCAACTAGATCTATGATTCTTGCAATGGGAGAAGTGCTTGGTTTTGGGTTCATAACGTGCGGTGACCTCACCCAGTGACAGAAGGTGTAGAGAGGCACGCATCGTGTTGTTGCCATCAAGGGTAAAAACATGGGGTGTTCATCATTGGTTTGAGATTATCCCTCTACATCATGTCATCTTGCTTAAGGCGTTACTTTGTTCATCATGATGCAGAAAGTATTGGTCTACTTGTCTCGGACGTGATGCCTATATGTATGATCATTGCCTTAGATATCGTCATGACTTTGCACCGTTCTATCAATTGCTCGACAGTAATTTGTTTACCCACCGTGATATTTGCTATTTTGAGAGAAGCCTCTAGCGAACACTATGGCCCCCGGGTCTACTCCACACCATATTTTCAGCCTTACACTTTTTACTTCGTTGCACATTCCGCCTTCAGATCTCACTTTTGCAAACAATTTTGAAGGGATTGACAACCCCTTTGAAGCGTTGGGTGCAAGCTCGTTTGTGTTTGCGTAGGTACTCTGGACTTGACGAGACCCTCCTTCTGGATCGATACCTTGGTTCTCAAACTGAGGGAAATACTTACTGCTCATGTGCTGCATCACCCTTTCCTCTTCAAGGGAAAACCAACGCAAGCCCAGTCTCCGTCAACGTGTCAATTTCTAGCGCTGTTGTCTGTTGCCGTAGCAGGCAACCCGAAAAGCTTGGCGATTGGGTTCATCAGATTAGGAAGGATGTGCAAGAAGAATTGATAACGATGACGCAATTACTCATCACTTGCAACCCAGCGCCCGCGTGCTCGGGTTGGCCTTGGGGACCGGACCTTGCCGTCCCCGGGGATGATAGCGGTGCCTAGGGCCCCGCCTGAGCTTCTGCACTCGTGACATCTCCGCTGGTCGCCATGAAAGGAATGAAGGCCGACCTCGCACAAGGATGGCGGAGACGCAGGGGGAAAAGGCAGACGAGGGAGCTATGTGGTGGTAGTTTCACCCGTGGGGCGTGGTGGGTTTTGTAGGCTCAACATAGGGGGTGGAGATGATGTATGCACGGTTGGGCGCCATCTTGCGCGAGAAGGATGGCGTGAGTGGGTAGCACCAATCTAGGGAGCAATAACGGCAGGTGATGCGTGCAGGCTTCGTGTCAATTCACTCGGAGTGGTTCCCGAAGCGCTTCGGGGAGGGAGAGTTCCGCCTCGCATCGGATGGCATGTGTCGAGCCTGGATCACAAGCGCTTGGAGCCCGCACCACTTCGCCCCTCCCACCATGCAGAGCCGTGCACAACGCATGCCCAGGGGCTACTAACGGGCCCGTAGTACCAGGGGTACCCAAGCCTGTCGTCCTGCGGCCCTAGGTGCAACGCGGCTGGGCCAGCCTCGTCCCACCCATCGGAGTGCCCGCACCTCATGAGATGAGCATTTGAAGATCGTCGCCCAGAGACGCTCGTGGGGTGGGCCTGCCGGGGGCAACCTGGGAGGGCCCCGTGGCCCTGCACGTTCACGTGGATGACGTAGGGTGTCCAAGCAGCGCAGGAGCGGTGCGAACAGGCATGGACAGGGAGATTTCAAGTTTCGTGCTAAGAGAGCCGGGCCAGCTCACGTAGTCCCAAGGCGACTCCCAAAGGTTTCTATATCGGTGCAAGAAGACAAAGGTTGTCGGCTTGGCAGGACCGAGGTCACCCCCGAGCCCACCAGCATGTCATGAAGAGAGGCTTTTGTATGCGCAGATGACCTTTGTCAGGGCGGACTGCGGTCATGACCCCTTTCAAAAGGGTCGTTGTGGCAACCCTTCCTACCAATGTTTTTGGAGAGGAAGAGGACCAAGGCCAGTATAAGAGAGAGGCCCAGCCTCCATAGGAATGGGTGATTCCCTTCGTCTCCTCTAGTGCAAGAACCCACCTATGTACTCGTCTTCCATCTCAAGCAATCCCAAAACAAGCAGGAGTAGGTTTTACACCCCAAGGTGGGCCAAATGTGGGTAAACTGTCATGTGTTCTAGTTCCCTTCCCTTAGCTCATGCCATTGGAGGGATGTTGTGAAGATGAGAGAGAGAATAGGGTAGGAGAGCGAGTGCACCCCAAAGTTCAAACCTTTTCTTGGATCCGCGGAGCCCCGATTACGACACCATTGCCAATAAAACGAGGTCCATGGCTACCTTTATAATAGTCGAAACCATTCACATTTGTATGTGTAATAGCACTCCCGTTCAATTTTCTTAATTGTTTTACTCCTTTTAACTTGGGCATACTCAGATAATCCAAAACACAAAAGACGTAGGGTTTCACACTTCCGAGTAGCTCGAACCTTTCAAATCCTAGAGCGTGCATAGATTGGTTATGCTCTTTGTGCCCGTGAATCCCCACAGTTGAACCACAAAGGGGCCCCTTAGGTCCAATAGATTCTCGTACCCCAAGAAATTACCTATAATTAAAGTGCGCTATTTGATCCAAGAGAATATTAGAAGCGGAGTGCTAAGTGTTTGTCGATCGATCATCTAGATTTCCTTTCCTTGGCATAGCTAAGGTGAAATCTAAGAAAGTGTTGTCTTCCTTTGCATTTGCATCTTCCGTTACTATTCATCATGGTCGATTAATGGGTTGCCAACATCTTTGGCATAGATTTCCACAAACGCTTAGACACTAGGTCATATCCTCGGTATCAATTGGACTGTGCCTTCCGTTTGTAGAGTTGTCTTATAACTCTAGTTTCGTTCCAAATTGAGTATGCCATTTCTCCAAGCTCCTTAAACGATCATTTGTGAATCGCCTTAGCCTGGTACGAAGAGTTTTAATGATATCTGTATCAAAATTAATACTTTTCCACCTCCCCTAATGTACCATGTGATGGTAGTATGGCAACTAACTCCTTCCTACATTGAAATCCATGCACCATATCTTTAATCATGGATTTGTTGCCTACCAATTGAACCTTCGTTATCTACCTCGTACCATCACTCTTATTTTGTTTTGAGTTTGAGCTCAAGGGATGTTTCTACATCTCACTCCCTGATTTGATCGTGAGTTGCTCGATCTTTGAGAAGATCCATTCTTGTAGAGTTTCCATTCCTTTGTCGTCGTATTTAGACGAGGATCTCGAAGCAAGGACGTCAAAATCTAGATGATGCAATGAATCAACATCTTCGAGAAGGGTAATTGAATCGTAAAGATTGTGATATTTTGTGTCCCCTCTTCTTCTTACGCTACATCTGAATCTCGGGACGAGATTCTTGTTTATCAAGGGTGACTTGTGAAAGCCCTAGAATAATTGACTCTAATTCATTACATTTACATTCATGTCATCATTGTCAATTTAAATGAATTTGAAATGCAGAATGATCAAACCCTAGCATCCCTTTCAAATACTGGGTTCAAATAAAATATTTTTTCATTGAACCCAAAATGGCCTTCAGGAACGTCCATGTTTTTTGGAATAGGTGAAAGTCTGTGCCAAAAAGGATGCTCATATTTCTAGAACATCTCTGGATTTTTGAATTAACTCATATTCTATTAGAGTTGGAGCAAATAAATCCTAAAAATAATTTTATGGCTCCAAATAATTTGAAACTTGGTGGGGGTTTAGAATAGTTCATTGATTATTCAATAGTTTCAGGTTTTAGGAAAATTATTTGGTACTGAAACAAAATCAAAACAAATTACAGAAAACAAGAAAACAGAAACTTAAATAGGAACACGCAGAGAGAGGAAGAGCTTACCTATGCAGCCGGACAATGTAGATGGCCCAGCCTACTAGGGTATCTTCATCCTCAACCTTTGCCTATAGCCCGAGGCAAGGTCGAGCACGGCGTCTGCTGCCCACAGCCATGCACAAGCCTAACTAGCCACCAGAGGCCAGCGTGACGACAGGGATAGACCCTGGGTATCGTCCGCATCCCTGTGACAGCCTCGCCACTCTCCCCTTTGTCTCCCTCTCGCTCTCTCCACCATGTAAGAGCCTGTCATACATGCGATTTCGTGAAGCTCACACTCACCATTCTCCCCTCGACCTCTCACCCTATCAATCGGCTTTGCTATCATTCACTTCGTCCTCGAGAAGAGCCCTGCATCAAGGCAGGTCCTGCATCGACCACATCAAAACATTTTTTGCTGTCGACGAATTACCGAGCTTGCCGCAAACCTAGAGCTTCCCCGAGGAATCTGTGACCTCCATACGAATCGTGTGAGGTCCTGCATGTATCCACCCTACTCCCTTGATCAAATCCTTGCCATAGCCACCACCCCAAGAGCACCAGGAGCCACCGTTCACCATGGTCGCCGGGAATCTAGCTGCCGTACCCTGATGATTGAAACAACGAGTCTCGCGAGCTCCTAGAAATCCCCACAACCAAACCACATACCCAACTAGCTTCCCCGTGCACTGGAGTGCCTTCCCGATCAAACCCAAGCTACCGCCGCCACCAAAGCTCTATGTCGAGCACCTTTCTGCCCGCCCGTCGACCAGCCTCTGTCTCCCTGGATGTGGATGAGTGATAGGTATGGCTTAGTGCCCTAAACGCACCAAATGTACGCTGAAAGTGCAAGTACGGTGTGCCACCGCTGTGTTTTTTGGTCACCGCCAGATGATCTTCAACAGATGACATGGCGCCTGCTGAATTAAGTCCAATCATCTGTAGTTAACCACACTGACACTAACCGGTAGACCCTACATCATTAATCAGCTCCTCAGCCGTCGTCGGTCGGACATCGGTCGGACGCGCTATCGTTCGACCGAGTCGATCGAATGGATGCCTAGGCTATCTTTTTGTCTCACGTCCTCCCTATGTTACACAAAGACGAAGGGAAAAAATTATGCAACAAGCAAATTGTTTCTGAAACTCGACCGTTGTTTCAGGAATTAAAGAGTGCAAAATTTATTTCTCGTAACAAAGCGAAAGTTTCGGCAACTCGGCCGTCGTTTCAAGAATGAAAGTTTCTACAACACGGCCGTTGTTTCATGAATTATAGGATGCCCGGCTGGAGCCGATCGGACGGCTGCGCGCTCAGATCGGGACAACGACGCGTACATCGGACGGACCTCGAGATGGCGGATGTTTACTAAACATCCGTCGGTAGATGCGTAGCAACCCCCAATTAAAATAACCCTATGATTAACATTGAGTCAATAACATGCAGTACCACTGGTCAGGCTTGACATGGACTGGCCTTGTTGACCGATGACATCATCCTGACATCATGTTGATGTGGTAAAGCTTTTGTCAAATTAAAATAACTCAGAAATGATTTATTATTTTCGAAAATTGTTTAAAACTTCTAAAAATCGTAGAGAATAATGTATAACTCAAAATAAATTAATTTATCTATGAAAAATGATCAGAAAATCCAAAGAATATGTTTATGGTATTTTCATGACAACTTATGTCCTCTCTTTGTGACAAATCGTATAAATGACATTTACATAACCACATATGGAATTTGAGTTTGAACCTTTGGTTCAACCCAACTTCATCTAATTTGGTTACTAGATGCATTAGCTCAAACAACAACATGTTCCCATGTCATGATCATGCATCATAGTGTTGCATTTCTCTGAATTAAATTAAATGTGTCACTTTCTTGTTTGTTGGTGTTGTTCCGTTTTGGTACACGTTGCTCCGCTGGTAAAATGGAAAAAACTGATGAAATATGATCTCATATTTATCTTCAGTAGTGCCACGCAAGCAACCCCTCTTGAGGATACTGATATAAACCACTCTCTCGCTCCTGGCCTCTTTTACTGCCTTAGGACAACAATGATTCAATTTCTACATTTTCTTGATAGTTGAACCCGTTCCTCTACATGACATGTCTTTGACATAGTAAATAATTGAAACCACTTAGCATGAGTATCAACTACTTGACTTTGTTGTGACTACTCATCCTTGACTGCATGCTATGCTTAGAGTCGTGTCGAGTGTGATCCATCTGGGGTGATGAATTGGATCACACAACCATTAATCACTATGGAGAGGAGACTAGCGAGGATGACGATGTTGTCGGCGTTCTGTTATTGGAGGTACCCAGACCTGCCTTCCTGTGGCCCAGGGCGGGCCCGCTTAACCGAAGCGACAGAACAAGTCCGACACGGCTTAAGGGAAGGCCCTCGCGAGGAGCCAAGCCTCACGAGGAGGAGGAGCGTCAAAACCCGCAGGGGGTGTCGTGGTTTTATCACGGCAGATGTCCTCATGAAAGGAATTAAAGATGGAGCCATCGCACCTTGGTGGCGACTCGAAGCGGGTGAGCGAAACCGGGACTCAGGTTTACCCAGGTTCGGCCCCTCGTGTGGAGGTAAAAGCCTACGTCCCGCGTTGTGTGGATTGATGATGGTTTCGATTACAAGGAGGGCGTAACTCGCCTAACCTAGCTCTCGATAATTTCTAACTCGCATGACCTTCCCCCGGGACTCGCCTTTATATAGGGTTTACAAGAGTCCTGGCCATGCTACCCATCGTAGCTTTCCCTATCTCTAATTCGCACTGTCCTCCAAGATTGGGAACTCCCTTGGTAATCTATCACATGCATAACTTCTTGAACCACCATCCTGCTTCTAGGCCAAGGGCCGCACTTCCAATGTTGAGTCGCCCCTTTGATGACCCGGCCCACCAAGGGCGGGTTACCCGCAGGTAATATCCCCAACATTAGGCCCCAGATTGTCTTGAATTCATTCACATCAATAAACCTTCACCCACTTGGGGCGACTCATCCCAGCCTTGCCTTTCGACGACTGATAAGCTGCCATTCGTTGTGAATTTATTTGACCCGCCGAAGTAATCTTTGATGACATCACCTTATCCCCTTAATTCTGGGGTTTTTAATGCCATAACCACCCAACGGATCTTTTGCTCCGTATTTACTTATCCTGAAAACCTAGGCGCCATCATTCCAGATTCCGACTTGTCGCCTCGATCTCCTTTCTGGCCGCCTCGATTCCCTCTCTCGCTGCCTTGATTCCCGTGTTGGCTCTTTAAATTACCGCAGGGGGAATGGGGGGCTCCGTCACCTACCCCCACCTCGGCCTTCATCTTCCTCACGCACTTTTTCTTCCTTGTGCCAGCGCCTCGGCTTCCTCACCCGCCCCCGAAGCTCCTTCATCAACCGTGGGTTCCCGGGCGCCTTCAAGTTAGCAAGAGGTGCGAAGTTCTCCTCATCCGTCTCCGACGCTGTCTCCTTCCTCAGGTAAACACATTTCCCCATTAGGGTTAGACCGAGAACTCCATTGCCATTGCCCCCACAAGCTAGCTTTGAAATGCAATGAACATCCTTTTCTGCCCTAGACCTGCTTCATATTCTTACGGTAGATTCTTCGCAGTAGCAAACCACGGTCACCTTATTGCATCTCTCGGTTACCTTAAGTTCTTGCGCCGCACATCCAGGCAATAGTACTGTCGTTTCGTTATGTTCATAGCCTTCATCATTTTATCAAGCATTATTCCTTTAATCTTGTCCACTCGTAGATCTGCAATTCACTACTTGTTTTTAGAAACATGTTTGTCCATCTTCCGGCAATATTCCTAAGGAAAAAAGACCCTTGAACGTTGACGTTCAGCTTCTTTCTCCACAACGACTTAGATTTATCACCATAGCTACGCCCCCTCTTTTTCGGTTGAAGGGCGAGTCACAATACTTTAAAGATGTTAACATGAATCGCCCATTGAGCGAGTTAGAATGCCTTTACATCCATATTTTGTCATCTACTGGCGAGTCACCAAATCCTTCTCAAACACATTGTAGACCAGAACTGGCGAGTTATCACACTACATGGTCCTCACTGAACCGCCTTGTTCTCCTCTTTTTTTGTAGTCATGGTTGTTATTTCGAAGTGCAATTAGTTACCAACCAAAATCGATGATGCTACTCTCGAGAAATTTGTTAACTCAGGTCATCTCAACAGTAAGGAAGCCATTGGTAGGAGAACCGCCCCGGGCGAGTTGATCCCCAACCCTGCCGACGGAGAAGTAGTCCCCAACCTTGAACGAGATTTTAAGCCACCCGGGTCAAAAAAAATCCGAGACGTCTTGCATTTCCTTAACGTCCATCCTCAAGACGTGGGACCCAACTCCATCAGCAATATTTGCTAGTTCCAAGTGTTTTGTGAAGTATACTTGCAAAGAGAGCCCATGGTTCCTTTGTTTTGGAACTTCTTTCATTTGAATTGCCAGACTAAATTTACCAATGGACCCAATCATGAACTTGGAGGAGTCAACATCCAGAGAGGCCGTGAGCGCGGATTTCCATCAGTCCTTTTGCCCAGCCATCCCAAAGGCTGGGCCGAGTCATGGTTTTATTGCCGCGACACCTCTCCACTTGGCGAGAATCCACTTCCGGGTTTCAGAGAGGATCGCCTGCCCATGGATTTCAAACTGCTCGAGAAGCTCACAGAAGAAGAAGAATCTGAATGTATCCCCATCTTCTCCGAGTTATGGTCTGTGACCAATAACGGGCTCATTTGGATTGATCTATTCCCCTGCTAGGTGGAAGGGAACATTCTTCCCTTGAGTCGCCGAGACGGGTTAATGTGTGAATATGATGGCAAGGTGAACCATCCGCAATGCTTCCACCAGAAAAAACTCGCAGAGAGTGACATTGTTGGAATAATCAAGAAGCTAACTGGTGAGTCTTTGGAAGAATTTTCCAAAATCAGGCTCAAGGCCTTCTGCCGCTCCAACCCGGCTCCGCTAGTAAGAGCCTAAGCCGCCTTCCTTTTCCTTATAAATATACTTGCCAATGCTTCTGGGTTTGAAATTTACTTCTGTTCATCAGAAAGACGATCCCTTTTAGCGAAAGGGTCCAAAAGTGACAGCCCAGAAGAACACCAAACCACCGTCAAAGAAGAAGAAGAAAGCGGGGAAAGGGAAAGCTGCTGCCAAGGATTCATCTGTTGTCGGCGAGTCACGAGTTGTCGAAGAGCAGTTGGAGGTAAAACTTCCCCTTTACTTATCACCTGTATATTCCGACTCATGCTTATACCATGCGTCTTTATGTGTAGGGCGATGACAACGAGAGCCAAGATGATGCGGTTGAGGTAATTTCTATTTCTTCTGACTCACGTTCCCCTTCTCCTAGAACAGCCAGACGGATCTGCGGGAAAGTCCCTATGTCTCACCCATATGCTTATATGGACCCTGATTTCCTTTTGAAGAAGGCAAGATATACTCCCAAGGCAAAACCCGGAGTCACTCTGGCGACATAATTTCCGGGCTGCCTGAGAAGACAACCGGTCGGAAGCGCACAAGCGAGGTACACTTTTATTTAAACATACTCTTCCTTGTGGAAAATACGATTCTGAACTTCCTTAGCCTTCAAACTTTTATTCTGTCAAACTTCTCCCCCTTCATTCGGCGACTCAACAATGTCAGCTCTCTCGCCAATGATTCGTGTGCAAGGGTGAGTACCTTTTTTAATCCTCTCTTTCTTATAAATAACGATATGCGCCTTAATCTTGGTGCCCTTATCTCAGAGCACGAGCGAAGAAAAGAAAAACTGGCAACTTATCTTCTGCTCCTAAGACGACTGAGGCCTTAGACACGAGCGCCTCTGTCCCAGAGCTTGATGAGGACCAAGCGGCAGCTCATGACATTCGTGTGGATGATATCCCCGATGCCCGGGATGACTCGCCCGTCATTTTCAAGGAAACTGCTAACAAGGTTAATCCGCCGAGCCCTCTCAAGGCGGCTGAAGATCCAGATGCCGTCATAATCACTGGCACTGGCTACTCCGCACCTACGGCGGCGGTGCTATCCAAGCACACTTCAAAGGAATCTCATCCTTCCACCGATCAAGACGTCAGTAAGTTCAAGCTCCCCCAGTATGAGAAGCTAGAATTTGACCAACTCTGCTTTGGCTTCGCAAGTCACCTAGAGACGAGTTATGAAATGAACAAAAGCTTGATTCACGTGATGAAAGTTAAGCATGTGGTATGTCTATTTAAGTATTCTCTTACACCCATTAGCCTTCCAAGGGCCGGGTCATCTTGTGAAAGTTGCGCCGGGTCTTGTGTATAATTAAAATCTTCAACCTGTAGCACCCCAAGGGCCGGGTCACATTTTGAAAGACGAGTCGGGTCTTGTATATAATTAAAATCTTCAACCTATAGCCCCCAAGGGCCGGGTTATCTTTTGAAAGATGAGCTGGGTCTTGAATTTTGTATAACTTTGAATAGAATCATACATTAGCCCCCAACTGTCAGGAATATTGCTTGCAATAATTTTGAAACTTGTCTCACCCAAATTTTATTTTGCAGGAATCTGTGACCCAGAATGAGTCAGCTTTAGCCGACTTAAGGAAGAATCTAGGTGAACAACAAAATGCACGATCTGAGTCGGAGAGGAAGTATCACTTGGTTCTGGCTGAACTGGAGAAAATGAAAGCTGATCATCAAAAACTGGAGAATAAAGCCAAAGCTGACCAAGCCGCCATCCTGTAGCGTGTTGAGCAAGCCGAAGGAAAACTGGAAACCGCCAATCAAGAGCTTTCCGGCTTGAAAAAGCACATCTCCAACATGACTGTATCCATGTTTGGTAAGCATTAACCCTTGCTTATTGAAGAAATAAGTTTAACCTCCGAAAACTATTAAATACTAATGTGTCCTTTGTAGGTTCACGAGCCGCCAATCTCCCAGATGACTGCATGCTGAAGCTGAAGGCTATGTATACCTTCATCGACCCGTTATATACAGGTGGCGTGCTAACAATTAAACCCGTGATGGGCAGCAAAGAGCCAGTTAAATCCATCAAGAACATGCTCAGCTATATGTCCATGTTGCCTCCTCAGATAGAGGAACTTGATAGATCAGCCGCCCGGAAGGGAGTCCTGAACACCCTAAGCCGATGTTTAGCCTATGCTCCGAAGCTGAAACCAGAAGAAATAGCTGCTGGCTACCCTAAACTGAAGGACGACGGGTCGGAGTTCACCGAAAAGGACTACCACCGAGTGATCAAGGAATCCCGCTTCTCGGCGACTCAGCTGGTAGCCGGTTTGTATTTGAATAAATACCAAGCCGCATATGATGAGAAGAACAAGAAGGTGACTCCTCCCTCATACGAAATTACTAGCTTGGCTCCTCGTCGGCCTAAGAATCATTTTGACCTTGACATGGATCTATCCCTCTTCCTTGATGATGAAGACGACTTCGTCGCCCTATCCAAGTGTAAATGGAAACTGGGCGACTTACAAATTGAAGTTGGAGAGAGCTCAAGGCAAGGTGACCCGGAGGCGGCTTGAGTCTTCTCAAGACACAATTTTTTCCTTAAAAAGACAATTTGATCCTTTCTTCATTGGGGGATGACGCCCGACATGGCCATGCGATCCATGTAATAGCTTGTTAGATTTTGTGGGGAAACAATTGGTCACTAGTGCCTTTTCATTGACCTTCCTGAACCACTTATTCGTTTAGTCTATTCATGAATCGCCTTTAACTTTGATAAACAAGGAAGTGTCACAGTTTGACATAAAGCCTTCATCCTATGTGTTAGGAAAACGTAAGCCGGCTCAGTGAGCTTATCGCAAAGAATAGACCAGCAACCTGGATTATGGCAAAAAATAAACCAGCCCCCTGGGCTATGGCAAATAGTAGTTAAAAACTGCCCCAGTGAGTCGTGGCGAGTTATAAACAAAAGCCGACTCAAAGATATTATGAAACCTTGTGGTCGTGCCATCGAGAAATAAAATTCGCCCACTCAATGAGCTGCGACAGGACAAGACGAGTTTGCAAAACTCTAGTGTTACCCTTAGAAGGCTTTTGCAACAGCCTTGTTTTTTTAGACCAGCTGATCAGGCGCGAGTCAAGCTTCAGTGAAGCAGGTTCAATGAACCAATGGTTTCTCTATTCTCCATGTGTGGCTCCGGCCGGTACCTTTTATGTTTTAACCAGGGCGAGCGCAGGGTCCAGATGACGCAGGACCCGTAACAAGTCTGTCAAGTTTCTCAAAGTGCAGTGGTCACACCATTCCGATAAAGAGGCTACGTGGGAACGCGAGGACCACCTCCGTTTCGAATTTCCCGATTTCGTTCAGTCTTAGATCTCGGGGTCGAGATCTTCTTTGTAGTGTGGGAGAGTTTGTAATACCCCAAGTGTAGGACTTTCCCTTCTTGTAACCTTCCATGTGGGGCCACCTTGTCAGAGATTGTGATGATATCATTTTTTGTGCCATGACTTCATGTGTGTTCCTTAGTGCTTACTTCGCTTGCATGCATGCATAACATATCATTCCTTGCCATGCCTTATGATTGCATGCCATGATCATGTTGCATTTGATTTTACTAGGAGTAGTGTTGTGGTGTTGTGAGTGCATGTGATCTTGCTAGGGTTAAGTGGTGTTTTTGCACTACCTTGTGATGCATGTGATAATGGGGTGTGTGATGTAGGAGTGAGTGCTAGTCTTTTTAAGCTCTTGCTTTTCAAACTCCTTTTCCCTCCTATTTTTTTCCATGTCAAAATTACTTCTTCCCATATATGATTCTAAAATGTCTGGTGGTTAGATAAAAATGTGATTATGAGGGGGTGCAATTTTTCTGGTTTGTTCCTTGATTTTTGGAGGTGCAAATAAACTCAAAACAGTAGGTTAATTACTGTTTTGCATTTATTTCAAACATCTCCAAATATTGCTTGTCTATTTTTCCCTATTGGGCCATTATTTCTTAGGTCTAGCAGGATTTTCCTTTTATTTTTTTAACCCAGTAGTTATTTTGGGTAATATATTTTTCTTTCCTTCCCTGGGTGCATTTGTTTCTCTGTTCACCTAATTGGATAACTTCCTGTGTATCTAATTCTTTCCCTGGCCCATTAAGCCTTCTCCCGTGCTGGCCCAGTTGGACTCCACCCTGGCGACAGAGCCCACTGGCGAGCGTTTCCTTCTTCCTCCCGACGTCACTCCTGTACGACCTGCGCTCCACCTCTCGATCGCTCTCTTCTTGATCCAGCGGCTCGAGCTCGCCTCCCGAGGCGTTAAAAGGAGCCCGGGACCCTCCTCCTCCGCCCTAGGGTTCCCTCTCTGTCCCCCCCAGCGCCGCCAGTTTCCTCCTGCCCTCGTTCTTCCCTGGTAAGTTTCTGAGAGGAAGCAGAGAGAGAGAGAGTGCAGCGCCTCCTTTATCAACCCGCCGATCCGTCGTCTCCGGCACCGGCCGCCATGTCCGGGGGCTCGCGGCGGCTCCCCGCGTCCCGTTCCCGGCGTTAGGACCCCGTGGAGCACCCCCCCCCCCCCCTCCGTCGAGCTCGTCCTCGTCAATGGGCGAACCGGGAGTCTCCTTCCCTACTTCGGTCTATGTCGGAGGAGCTTCTTCGGCGTCCTCGTCCCCGTTCGGCGCCCCATCTTCTCCCAAGGTGAGGCCGCGTCCTCCCCATCCTTCCTCCGCCGCGGACCGGCTCGGTCCCGTCGGGCGCATGCTTCCTCTGTTCGTAGCAGCAGCAGCTTAGAGGAGCAGTAGCGGCTGTTCTGTGCCGAGTTTGTGCGTGCGTTGTCGAGAGGAGAGGCGAGGCGTAGTGGTGTAGCAGGGTGTTGGTAGCAGATCGACGCGTAGTAGCAGCAGCAGCAGCCGGTAGTAGGCGCTAGCAGTAGCAGCAGCAGCTAGCCGGTGCAACTTAGCAACTGCAGCGGCAGAGCACACCGCTGCGTTCCGGGCAGCCAAAGGAGGGACCTTTTCCCGTGCTCAGGGTGGGAATGGAGCCCCTGAGAGTCCTGCGGGCCCCGCCGATGGTTTCCCCTGCCAGTGGTGGCCGGAGTGGCGCCGCCAGCGTCCTCGGGTCCGGCCGCCGGCGGAGCTCATCTCGTGAGTGGAGTGGGTTTTACTTTTTTACCTTCTCGTCTTAGCCAGTCTCCAGTCCGTAGCCCGATGGTAGTGTTGCTCTGTCTTGTGCTTGCGCCTGTAGGAGGGCGTGGGTTCGAGTCCCCCCCTCGGCGCCTTTTTTGTTTGTTTTCCTCGATTATTTCGGGTCAGTGGCAGTGCAGGCAGCTTACCTTGCATCTCTCCCTTCTCCTGTCAACAAGTAGCGCCGCAGCGCCGTGGCGTGAGTGTGTGGTGCTGGACACCAGCTGTTTGGGTTCGAATCCCAGCAGCCCTGTTTCTTTTTATTTTTTTTGCATTTTTTTCTGCCTACTTATTTCCTGTTTTCCTAACTCCTACACAAGTGGCCTGTCAGTTTTGTTTCCTGTTGTTTGTTTTAAGCTCCTTCACAATAGAGTTTGTTCTTGTTCCTACTAGTATAGTGGGGTAGATGTAGTTGTGAGTGTGTTTTTCACACTAGGAGGAGACAAATAGTTTTGCTAAGCTTGTGATGTTATGGTGGTTGTACCTTAGCAAGAGGAGCCACCTTGATAAGGGCATGGTGCTAGATGCCTTGGCCATTGTGTGTGTAGTGCTTGGAGGTGACAAATTGCACTAGTTAATCTTGCATAGCCTAACTGTGGAACTTTGATATGGGCTAAGTTGAACTTGTAGTTGTATTTGTTTTGCATGGAAATACTTTGATGTGGGTGCCTCCCCCTCATCACATGTTTTGATGTGATGTTCTAGGTGGCTCTATGTTATCATGTGGAGGTGTGGATCCTAGTTGAGCTTGGGTAGCTTGTTGTGGGGGATTGCTCCTTGAGAATGACATGAATCATAGAAAGATCCTAGGGATGCTTGTGAGAGTGTGCACCATCACATGGCAATATGTGGGAGTGTGCATACTCTCTTGTTAGCTTGGAGTCTCTTTCGTGTTGAGCTTGATGCTAGTGCTTGTGAGGAATTGTGTGTGTTGGAGTTGTTGGTGTGCATGTCACAAACATGGGGTTCAAACCGCCATGTCACTTTGTCATTGTGCACATGAAACCCTCCTATGTAATTGTCATCTTAAAAGCATACCTTATAGATTTGCATTTACATTTTGTTGAAAGTTTGGGCCTTGTTCCCATGGTATAGATGGAGCCCAAGGGCATGGATTTTTGTGTGTAGTAGTAGGGGTTTGTGCTCAACACCATAGTGGTGTCAATCACCTCTTGGTGACATGTGAGTGCAAACTATGCCTAGACAAAGTGGGCATGTGGCTGGAAAATTCCAGATTTTGAACTCTGAACATTTCACTAAGTCTGGAAGGCTGAAAACATTTTCTTCCCCTGTAGATAAGGTTGTGCTGGTCATTCTGTTGAGAACTGGACTTGGTTCAGTGCTAGTGTTTTGAGCCTGGTATGTTTGTGAAGCTTCCTGTAAATTTTGAAGTCATTTGGAGTCCAGTAGCTTGTGTTTTGATTGCTGTCAAAAAGCTTTAGAACAGAAACAGAATCTCAGGTGCAGGAATTTTCACCAAGTCCCTGAGAACTGATGGTTTTGGGAAAGTTTGTGGCCTTGTATCTTCTAGAGTTTAATTCCTTTTGCTGTGATTCTTGCTGGATCTTGTAGTGTTCTTGGTTGGCAACAGCCACATATATTATTTGTCGTATTTGAAGACCTGTAGCTATGTTCCATGTTGCTCACAAACAGCTAAGATGCAGAACTGGCAGATTACGTAGTTTTACCTTTTTGTTCAAAGTTTGTGTTTAATTGTTGTTGGGGTGTTCTACCTTGCTCCATTTCATTCATGTTGGGTTAATATATGTCTTGGCAACCTGGGAACACCAGATTTGTGCCAATGGTGTGTGTGGTGATGAATCTTTCACGTAGGGCTTCATATCGTGTTTCGTTGATTCCCGTTGATCCGTAGCCTCGTTTGCAAAGTTCTTTACATGGTTTTTGCACCGTTTTTACGAGATGCATCTATTCATATCATTCTCATGCATGTCCAAATAGTTTAGTGCAAAGTTCTGTCCAGGAACTTGTCATAGTTTATTTTGCTTGTGCTAGTGTTGGAAATAGTAGTGCATGCTCAACTTTCATCTCATGCATCATGTGATTGTTGCATTTTGTGGTGCTGCTGTTCATTGAATGTTATTCTTGTGTTGGGTAGCACCGGGAGCGGAGAACGAATACGTGGAGTCAGGAGAGTACGTGCAGGACGATCCAGAACCATTCCAAGCTGAGGACATCACAGGCAAGATAACATGACCTTGATCCCATATCTAGACTTGTTATGCTAGTTTCGATTCCACGTCATATTGCTCGCTTCCTACCACTGAAAATATATTGCCTCTTCATGTGCCATGGGCCTAAACACCTTACTCTTTCCTAGCAAACTTGCATGGCTAGGTAGGCTTGCTCAGCTACTAATGTTAGCGTTGTTAGTTGCAGGTGTTTATAACTCAGGAGTTGACATGAGCTTGATATCATTATATTAATTCCTGTTATTTAATCAATGTATCTATATATTTGGTAAATTACGGGAGGCCTAGCCTTTTGCCGGGTGTCTTTTTCCGTTATTGCCGCCTTAGTTACCGGTTACCGGTGTTTGATTCCATATTGATCGCTCCTAACACGTTCGGGGTTGTTATGGGGACCCCCTTGGTAAATCGCGTAGTGTTAAGGCTTGTCCAGCAGGACCCAACATTGGTACTATTTTCTAATCACTTAATAATAAACTGCATAGGGAATAGCTACCCCGAGGTTTCTTAATCAACAACCCGGGCCAGTGCTCCTCATGAGTGTTGGTCCAAACCAGAGCAGCTTATTACGCTCCCCGGGGAAACTCGGAGTTTTGGCGTGGTAACCTTCGCTCATCCGGCGTGTCCTGAGACTGAGATACGCGGCTCTTATCAGGGTCGTCGACACGTCGGGAGGTCCTGCTAGCCTTGTCTTACCTTAGCGGTATATCTTGCGTATAGCAATTCCGGTGAAGCTTCGGTTTTCCCCAGAGTTGAGGCTTTCCTCTAAGGAATCCGACGAGATCACGAGATTCGTGATAGAGGATGACTTTGCGGCCTGTGTTTGTTTGTGATGGACTAGTTGGAGCACCCCTGCAGGGTTTAATCTTTCGGAAAGCCGTGCCCGCGGTTATGTGGCTACTTGGAACATTTTGCTAACATCCGGTATTAGAAAACTTAAACATAAACTAATAAAATATGCCAACTGTGTGCGTAACCGTGACTGTCCCTTCGAAGATCTCTCTTCGACCGGGAACACGGTGGGGTTATGATTGTCGTAGGTAGGTGTTCAGGATCACTTTCTGATCAAGTATTCTCGATCGTTAGTGTATACCATTTTCACTACCTTCTCGCGTAAGATAGCCACTCACTCAATCATAGGATGCAGCAGCCTAAAACACTTCATCTCTTCCTTACCCAATAACATGACTAGTTCTGGCACCAAGGTCGTAGATTGCTGAGTCCCCGTGGCTCACGGATTCCTCCGAAACTCCCAGCAGGTACAGGTACCCAGAGGCAGATGATCCCGATGGCACCCAGCTGGCGTGGCAGTACGACGAGGAGACAGATCGCCTTTACGTGAACTATCCAGAGGACTGAGTCGTGGTCGTGATCGTGGGCCTGCAGTGGGTAGCATAGCATTTTACTTGTCTTGTAGTCCGTACCGGAACTACCTTGTTTGTATCTGCGTTGTACTCTATATTTTTAATAAGAAGACAGTTGAATCCCAGATTGTCTACTGTAAGTATTATTATATGCTATGTTTACTTGCTTGCGAAACACTTAGATGCGCTTATTTCCTATTTGGGGGCCTCGACCCCCAGATCAGAAAGGACCGCATCTTGTTCGTTACAAGTTGGTAATCAGAGCCTTACGACCATAGGAGCCTTTGTGTGATCGTATTTGGCGAGTCGAGTCTAGTATATGTTTTGAGTCTTTGTTATATCGGAGAGTAGGTTTCTTTTTTCTCCTCTTCTTTGTTCTGGTGAGGCTTCCGCCTTAGGAAATCTTTAACTCTACTCCTTTTCTTGCTCAAAATTTTTTTAGGATCACGCGGGTGTTTGCGAAATCTATATGATTTCGATGTGACGGAATCGTGTCCTGGTGCCTCCTATCTGCTCTAAGTATCAGGGGAGTTGAGCTCCACGGATTATTGCGCACATCGCCATCATTCAGATTTCTGAGTACCTAAGAACGGAGGGTGTTCGTTGTTGCTTCAATACGGGTAGTGGTGAGATAACCCCGACGTCCCCAGTACTGGTGTAGATTGTTCGGGGGTACCACCACACTTTGTATCGTTGTGATCACGAGGATCTGTTGTAGACGAAGGTCCGGGATACTGGTCGTGTGTTGAAGGGTGTGATACAGGTGACGGATTAGTTTAGGAGTTGTGTGAAATACTCCTTGTATCCGGGTGCCTGATTGCATGACCAGTTATTTCGGGAATTCATAGGTGGGATATCTGGTAGTATCTTATAGGGCTATCTTCTTACAGACGCTTGATTGAGGTTTGGAAAATCTTGATCATACGTTTGTTCCGGGCAGTACTAGCTCACACTTGTTTGCTGTGGCCTTATCGGAATTTTGTCGTCTGTTACTTTGAGAATGCACTGTTGCTATGTTGTTCGAGTGCAATGCTAAGTTCTATTCAGATATTCTGTCTTTTGATTCAGCTTATCTTCAAATATTCTGTGGACTAATTTGCTGTCCGTCTTTAGGATGGCTCCACCAACTCGTCAGACCCCAGCGCGTGAGGATATGCCGCCTCCACCTCCTCCTCCGCCACCGCCGCCGTCTCCTCCTGCAGAGGCCTGGCAGGCGATGATGGCAGCTACCAATGCAAATACTCAGATGATGTTGCAGTTGATCCAGGAGAGAGCCAATCATCAGCAAGGCAATTTCCAGCAGGGTGGCAATCACTTCGCCAGTCTGAGTCAGTTCCTGTCAAACCAGCCTAGGACGTTCACTTCTTGCGACCAGCCGTTTGATGCGGAAGATTGGATCCGTGATATGAACAAGCATTTCGAGTGTAGAAATGTGCGTCCAGAGGATTATGTCAAGTTTGCAACATTCCAGTTGAAGGGGCAGGCTTCTATTTGGTGGCAGCAGCTTAAGGACTCCAGAGGTGGCAGGGTGATGTCTTGGGACGAGTTCTGTCGTGACTTCAGGTCCCACTACATTCCTTCCAGTTTTGTTGAGGCGATGCGTGAGAAGTTCAGGCGCTTGAAGCAGGGCAGCAATTCTGTGTACAAGTACAATGTTGAGTTCCACGAGCTGGCCCGTTACGCGTTGCAGGATGTTCCAGATCAGAAGAGCAAGATATACCAGTTCAGGGGTGGCTTGAAGGAGGATTTGCAGTTAGCACTCGCTTTGCACGATCCTGAGGAGTTTGACAAATTCTATAACTTAGCTCTCAGAGCAGAGGCAGCCTTGCTCAGGGTGGAGAACTCCAAGAAACGTTTCAGAGATTCCAGCTCTTCCTCAACTCAGGTGGTTCAGAAGCAACAGAGGTTTTGGGTTTCTCCTCCTCCTCCTCGGCACTCTCAGCAGCCGAAGCACTCAGGTGGACGTGGTTCTTCCCGCCCACCCAAACCTGGATTCCAGCAGAGATATCAGCAGTAGAAGCAAGGGCCTCCTCAGATTCTGTTCCGGCAGCCAGCAGAGGTCACTTGTCACAAATGTCGGCAGAAGGGTCACTATGCTAACAAATGCACTTCTCAGCTCTGTCTGCCGCCTCCTCCTCCAGGCAAACCTCCTAGCAACGCTCTTGTGAAGTTCAACCCCAGATCAGCTCGAGTCAACATGGTGAATGCAGCTGAGGCAGAAAATTCTTCGGATGTGATCATGGGTAATCTCCTAGTCAATGATTTTCCTGCTAAAGTCTTGTTTGATTCTGGTGCTTCGCATTGCTTCATCTCCAAGCCTTTCTTAGCTAAGCATGATATTCCTGCAATTCATTTGGATAGTCCCTTCCGTGTGGTTTCTCCGGGCATGCGCATGAGTTCGTTCATGAGGGTTCCGGATGTTTCTATCAAGTTGGACAATTATGCTTTTCTGGCGTCTCCTATTGTCTTGGGCAAGTCCGACATTGATTTGATCCTTGGTATGGACTGGTTGGCCATGAACAGAGCATCAATTGATTGTGAAGCTAAAGAAGTGAAGCTGACCCACTCTTCGGAAGATGTGATTATATTCGCGGCGCGCGATGACACAGTCTACTTGTTCTCCTTGAATGAAAAGGGTGAGATCAATCCCATTGAGCAAGTTCCAGTAGTCTGCGAATATCAGGACGTGTTTCCTGAGGAGTTGCCATGGATGCCTCCGCACCGTGAAGTGGAGTTCGTCATTGAGCTTGAGCCAGGCACAGAGCCAGTGTGCAAGCGGCCGTACAAGCTGGGTCTAGAAGAGTTGAAGGAACTCAAGAGGCAACTCGATGAGCAGGAGCGTTTGGGTTCGATCAGACCAAGCTCGTCTCCGTGGGGATGTGGTGTTCTGTTTGTCAAGAAAAAGGATGGTACGGAACGGCTGTGTGTCGATTACCGCCCATTGAATAAGAAGACAATCAAGAACAAATACCCACTTCCGAACATAAATGAGTTGTTTGAGCAGCCCAAAGGTGCTAAGTTATTCTCCAAGCTTGATCTCAGAATGGGCTATCATCAGATTCGCATTCGTGAGGAAGACATTCCAAAGACGGCTTTCAGGACCAGTTTTGGCTCATATGAGTATACGGTCATGTCTTTTGGTCTGGCTAATGCTCCTCCGACTTTTTGCCGATTGATGAACTATATTTTCTCGCCATTCAAGAATGAGTTTGTCTTGCTCTATCTCGATGACATTCTGGTCTTTTCTGAGGATGAGGAAGAACATGAGAAACATCTCAGGTTGGTGCTTGATAAACTGAGAGAATACAAGCTGTATGCCAAGTTTTCCAAGTGCGAGTTCTGGATGAAAGAAGTGGTGTATCTTGGGCATATTATCTCCGCCGAGGGTATTAAGGTTGACCCGTCCAAAGTTCAAGCCATTGTTGAATGGGAACCTCCGCAGAATGTGAAGCAGCTTCGAAGCTTTCTCGGTCTTGCGGGATATTGCAGAAGATTCGTTGAGAACTTCTCCAAAATCGCCAAGCCGCTCTCTAGTCTTCTTCAGAAGGGTTTCAAGTATGTGTGGTCTCCAGATTGTCAACTGGCTTTTGATACACTCAAAGAGAAGCTTACCTCCACTCCGGTATTGGCTCCTCCGGATGATTCCAAGCCGTACCAGGTCTTTTGCGATGCTTCCCTTCAGGGTTTTGGTGCAGTCTTGATGCAAGATAGGAAGGTGGTTGCTTATACCTCCAGGCAGTTGAAGCCTGCGGAGAAGAACTATCCTTTGCACGATCTCGAGCTAGCAGCTGTGGTGCACGCCTTGATGACTTGGAGACATCTCTTGTTGGAACGTAAGGTTGAAGTGTTCACCCATCACAAGAGCCTCAAGTATATCTTCACTCAGCCTAACTTGAATCTTCGGCAAACACGTTGGGTGGAATGCTCTAGGATTTTAATCCGAGTGTTGAGTACACGCCAGGCAAGGAAAATGTTGTGGCAGATACATTGAGCAGGAAAGCATATTGCAACACTCTGATTCTGCAACCTCTCCAGCCGGGTCTTTCTGAGTCTTTCAGGAAGCTCAATCTTCAGCTGGTTCCTCAGGGTTTTCTTGCGAACCTTCAGATCTCTCCTACCTTGGAAGATCAGGTCAGAGCAGCTCAGCTACTTGATACTATGGTGAAGAAGGTCAAGATTGGTGTGGGAAAGAGTCTTCCCAAGTATAAGTGTTTCACTGTGGATGCCAGGGACACTTTGTTTTTCGAGGACCGCCTTGTCGTCCCGAAAGGTGATCTCAGGAAGGTGATCATGGAAGAAGCTCATAATTCTCTGCTTTCTATTCATCCGGGAAGTTCTAAGATGTACCATGACTTGAAGCAGTCGTTCTGGTGGACCCGTATGAAGCGTGAAATTGCTCAATTCGTTAATGAGTGTGATGTATGTCGAAGGGTGAAAGCAGAACATCAAAGACCAGCGGGCCTCTTGCAGCCTTTGCCGATTCCCGAGTGGAAGTTCGATCACTTTGAGATGGACATCGTCACAGGGTTTCCGAAGTCCAAGAAGGGCAATGACGCTATCTTCGTCGTCATCGACAAATTGAGTAAGGTGGTACATTTCCTTCCCGTCAAGGAGTCCATTTCAGCAGCTCAGCTGGCAGAGTTGTACACCTCGAGGGTTGTCTCGTTGCACGGTGTACCTATGATGATCTCATCAGATCGCGGGAGTATCTTCACTTCCAAGTTCTGGGACTCGTTTCAGTCTGCTATGGGCACGAAGATCCGCTTCAGCACAGCGTTCCATCCTCAAACTAGTGGTCAAGTGGAGAGGGTGAATCAAGTTCTCAAGGACATGCTGAGAGCCTGTGTTATCTCGTTTGGCATGAAGTGGGAGGATTGTCTGCCTTTCGCGGAGTTCTCGTATAACAACAGTTATCAAGCTAGCTCCGGCAAGGCTCCGTTTGAGATTCTCTATGGCAGGAAGTGTCGTACTCCGCTCAACTGGTCCCAGACAGGCGAGCGTCAGATCCTTGGCAATGATATGATAGAAGAAGCCGAGGAGAGTTGTCGAATCATTCGCGACAACCTCAGAGCAGCTAAGTCCCGTCAGAAGAGCTATTATGATAGCAAGCACCGTGACATGTCGTATGAGCTTGATGATTTTGTCTATCTCAAGGTTTCGCCTATGAAGGGTATGCAGCGTTTTGGCATCAAAGGCAAGCTTGCGCCTCGTTTCGTGGGTCCGTTCAGAGTGGTTGGCAAGAGGGCGACCTCGCGTACCAGCTCGAGCTTCCGTCAACCTTTGCAAATGTCCATGATGTGTTCCATGTTTCTCAGCTTCGGAGGAGTTTCAAGAACCCCGAGCGCACTGTGCATCTTCAGGATATCGATCTTCAGCCTGACCTCTCTTATCGCGAGCATCCAGTTGCGGTTCTCGAGGCGACTGAGCGCAAGACCCGTAACAAGTCTGTCAAGTTTCTCAAAGTGTAGTGGTCACACCATTCCGATAAAGAGGCTACGTGGGAACGCGAGGACCACCTCCGTTTCGAATTTCCCGATTTCTTTCAGTCTTAGATCTCGGGGTCGAGATCTTCTTTGTAGTGTGGGAGAGTTTGTAATGCCCCAAGTGTAGGACTTTCCCTTCTTGTAACCTTCCATGTGGGGCCACCTTGTCAGAGATTGTGATGATATCATTTTTTGTGCCATGATTTCATGTGTGTTCCTTAGTGCTTACTTCGCTTACATGCATGCATAACATATCATTCCTTGCCATGCCTTATGATTGCATGCCATGATCATGTTGCATTTGATTTTACTAGGAGTAGTGTTGTGGTGTTGTGAGTGCATGTGATCTTGCTAGGGTTAAGTGGTGTTTTTGCACTACCTTGTGATGCATGTGATAATGGGGTGTGTGATGTAGGAGTGAGTGCTAGTCTTTTTAAGCTCTTGCTTTTCAAACTCCTTTTCCCTCCTATTTTTTTCCATGTCAAAATTCCTTCTTCCCAAATATGATTCTAAAATGTCTGGTGGTTAGATAAAAATTTGATTATTAGGGGGTGCAATTTTTCTGGTTTGTTCCTTGATTTTTGGAGGTGCAAATAAACTGAAAACAGTAGGTTAATTACTGTTTTGCATTTATTTCAAACATCTCCAAATATTGCTTGTCTATTTTTTCCTATTGGGCCATTATTTCTTAGGTCTAGCAGGATTTTCCTTTTATTTTTTTAACCCAGTAGTTATTTTGGGTAATATATTTTTCTTTCCTTCCCTGGGTGCATTTGTTTCTCTGTTCACCTAATTGGATAACTTCCTGTGTATCTAATTCTTTCCCTGGCCCATTCAGCCTTCTCCCGTGCTGGCCCAGTTGGACTCCACCCTGGCGACAGAGCCCACTTGCGAGCGTTTCCTTCTTCCTCCCGACGTCACTCCTGTACGACCTGCGCTCCACCTCTCGATCGCTCTCTTCTTGATCCAGCGGCTCGAGCTCGCCTCCCGAGGCGTTAAAAGGAGCCCGGGACCCTCCTCCTCCGCCCTAGGGTTCCCTCTCCGTTCCCCCCCAGCGCCGCCAGTTTCCTCCTGCCCTCGTTCTTCCCTGGTAAGTTTCTGAGAGGAAGCAGAGAGAGAGAGAGTGCAGCGCCTCCTTTGTCAACCCGCCGATCCGTCGTCTCCGGCACCGGCCGCCATGTCCGGGGGCTCGGGGCGGCTCCCCGCGTCCCGTTCCCGGCGTTAGGACCCCGTGGAGCACCCCCCCCCCCCCCCCCGTCGAGCTCGTCCTCATCAACGGGGCGAACCGGGAGTCTCCTTCCCTGCTTCGGTCTACGTCGGAGGAGCTTCTTCGGCGTCCTCCTCCCCGTTCGGCGCCCCATCTTCTCCCAAGGTGAGGCCGCGTCCTCCCCGTCCTTCCTCCGTCGCGGACCGGCTCGGTCCCGTCGGGCGCATGCTTCCTCTGTTCGTAGCAGCAGCAGGTTAGAGGAGCAGTAGCGGCTGTTCTGTGCCAAGTTTGTGCGTGCGTTGTCGAGAGGAGAGGCGAGGCATAGTGGTGTAGCAGGGTGTTGGTAGCAGATCGACGCGGAGTAGCAGTAGCAGCAGCCGGCAGTAGGCGCTAGCAGTAGCAGCAGCAGCTAGCCGGTGCAACTTAGCAGCTGCAGTGGCAAAGCACACCGCTGCGTTGCGGGCAGCCAAAGGAGTGACCTTTTCCCATGCTCAGGGTGGGAATGGAGCCCCTGAGAGTCCCGCGGGCCCCGCCGATGGTTTCCCCTGCCGGTGGTGGCCGGGAGTGGCGCCGCCAGCGTCCTCGGGTCCGGCCGCCGGCGGAGCTCATCTCGTGAGTGGAGTGGGTTTTACTTTTTTACCTTCTCGTCTTAGCCAGTCTCCAGTCCGTAGCCCGATGGTAGTGTTGCTCTGTCTTGTGCTTGCGCCTGTAGGAGGGCGTGGGTTCGAGTCCCCCCCTCGGCGCCTTTTTTGTTTGTTTTCCTCGATTATTTCGGGTCAGTGGCAGTGCAGGCAGCTTACCTTGCATCTCTCCCTTCTCCTGTCAACAAGTAGCGCCGCAGCGCCGTGGCCTGAGTGTGTGGTGCTGGACACCAGGAGTTTGGATTCGAATCCCAGCAGCCCTGTTTCTTTTTATTTTTTTTGCATTCTTTTTTTTTCTGCCTACTTAGTTCCTATTTTCCTAACTCCTACACAAGTGGCCTGTCAGTTTTGTTTCCTGTTGTTTGTTTTAAGCTCCTTCACAATAGAGTTTGTTCTTGTTCCTACTAGTATAGTGGGGTAGATGTAGTTGTGAGTGTGTTTTGCACACTAGGAGGAGACAAATAGTTTTGCTAAGCTTGTGATGTTATGGTGGTTGTACCTTAGCAAGAGGAGCCACCTTGATAAGGGCATGGTGCTAGATGCCTTGGCCATTGTGTGTGTAGTGCTTGGAGGTGACAAATTGCACTAGTTAATCTTGCATAGCCTAACTGTGGAACTTTGATATGGGCTAAGTTGAACTTGTAGTTGTATTTGTTTTGCATGGAAATACTTTGATGTGGGTGCCTCCCCCTCATCACATGTTTTGATGTGATGTTCTAGGTGGCTCTATGTTATCATGTGGAGGTGTGGATCCTAGTTGAGCTTGGGTAGCTTGTTGTGGGGGATTGCTCCTTGAGAATGGCATGAATCATAGAAAGATCCTAGGGATGCTTGTGAGAGTGTGCACCATCACGTGGCAATATGTGGGAGTGTGCATACTCTCTTGTTAGCTTGGAGTCTCTTTCGTGTTGAGCTTGATGCTAGTGCTTGTGAGGAATTGTGTGTGTTGGAGTTGTTGGTGTGCATGTCACAAACATGGGGTTCAAACCCCCATGTCACTTTGTCATTGTGCACATGAAACCCTCCTATGTAATTGTCATCTTAAAAGCATACCTTATAGATTTGCATTTACATTTTGTTGAAAGTTTGGGCCTTGTTCCCATGGTATAGATGGAGCCCAAGGGCATGGATTTTTGTGTGTAGTAGTAGGGGTTTGTGCTCAACACCATAGTGGTGTCAATCACCTCTTGGTGACATGTGAGTGCAAACTATGCCTAGACAAAGTGGGCATGTGGCTGGAAAATTCCAGATTTTGAACTCTGAACATTTCACTAAGTCTGGAAGGCTGAAAACATTTTCTTCCCCTGTAGATAAGGTTGTGCTGGTCATTCTGTTGAGAACTGGACTTGGTTCAGTGCTAGTGTTTTGAGCCTGGTATGTTTGTGAAGCTTCCTGTAAATTTTGAAGTCATTTGGAGTCCAGTAGCTTGTGTTTTGATTGCTGTCAAAAAGCTTTAGAACAGAAACAGAATCTCAGGTGCAGGAATTTTCACCAAGTCCCTGAGAACTGATGGTTTTGGGAAAGTTTGTGGCCTTGTATCTTCTAGAGTTTAATTCCTTTTGCTGTGATTCTTGCTGGATCTTGTAGTGTTCTTGGTTGGCAACAGCCACATATATTATTTGTCGTATTTGAAGACCTGTAGCTATGTTCCATGTTGCTCACAAACAGCTAAGATGCAGAACTGGCAGATTACGTAGTTTTACCTTTTTGTTCAAAGTTTGTGTTTAATTGTTGTTGGGGTGTTCTACCTTGCTCCATTTCATTCATGTTGGGTTAATATATGTCTTGGCAACCTGGGAACACCAGATTTGTGCCAATGGTGTGTGTGGTGATGAATCTTTCACGTAGGGCTTCATATCGTGTTTCGTTGATTCCCGTTGATCCGTAGCCTCGTTTGCAAAGTTCTTTACATGGTTTTTGCACCGTTTTTACGAGATGCATCTATTCATATCATTCTCATGCATGTCCAAATAGTTTAGTGCAAAGTTCTGTCCAGGAACTTGTCATAGTTTATTTTGCTTGTGCTAGTGTTGGAAATAGTAGTGCATGCTCAACTTTCATCTCATGCATCATGTGATTGTTGCATTTTGTGGTGCTGCTGTTCATTGAATGTTATTCTTGTGTTGGGTAGCACCGGGAGCGGAGAACGAATACGTGGAGTCAGGAGAGTACGTGCAGGACGATCCAGAACCATTCCAAGCTGAGGACATCACAGGCAAGATAACATGACCTTGATCCCATATCTAGACTTGTTATGCTAGTTTCGATTCCACGTCATATTGCTCGCTTCCTACCACTGAAAATATATTGCCTCTTCATGTGCCATGGGCCTAAACACCTTACTCTTTCCTAGCAAACTTGCATGGCTAGGTAGGCTTGCTCAGCTACTAATGTTAGCGTTGTTAGTTGCAGGTGTTTATAACTCAGGAGTTGACATGAGCTTGATATCATTATATTAATTCCTGTTATTTAATCAATGTATCTATATATTTGGTAAATGACGGGAGGCCTAGCCTTTTGCCGGGTGTCTTGTTCTGTTATTGCCGCCTTAGTTACCGGTTACCGGTGTTTGATTCCATATTGATCGCTCCTAACACGTTCGGGGTTGTTATGGGGACCCCCTTGGTAAATCGCGTAGTGTTAAGGCTTGTCCGGCAGGACCCAACATTGGTACTATTTGCTAATCACTTAATAATAAACTGCATAGGGAATAGCTACCCCGAGGTTTCTTAATCAACAACCTGGGCCAGTGCTCCTCATGAGTGTTGGTCCAAACCAAAGCAGCTTATTACGCTCCCCGGGGAAACTCGGAGTTTTGGCGTGGTAACCTTCGCTCATCCGGCGTGTCCTGAGACTGAGATACGCGGCTCTTATCAGGGTCATCGACACGTCGGGAGGTCCTGCTAGCCTTGTCTTACCTTAGCGGTATATCTTGCGTATAGGAATTCCGGTGAAGCTTTGGTTTTCCCCAGAGTTGAGGCTTTCCTCTAAGGAATCCGATGATATCACGAGATTCGTGATAGAGGATGACTTTGCGGCCTGTGTTCGTTTGTGATGGACTAGTTGGAGCACCCCTGCAGGGTTTAATCTTCCGGAAAGCCGTGCCCGCGGTTATGTGGCTACTTGGAACATTTTGCTAACATCCGGTATTAGAAAACTTAAACATAAACTAATAAAATATGCCAACTGTGTGCGTAACCGTGACTGTCCCTTCGAAGATCTCTCTTCGACCGGGAACACGGTGGGGTTATGATTGTCGTAGGTAGGTGTTCAGGATCACTTTCTGATCAAGTATTCTCGATCGTTAGTGTATACCATTTTCACTACCTTCTCGCGTAAGATAGCCACTCATTCAATCATAGGATGCAGCCGCCTGAAACACTTCATCCCTTCCTTACCCAATAACATGACTAGTTCTGGCACCAAGGTCGTAGATTGCTGAGTCCCCATGGCTCACGGATTCCTCCGAAACACCCAGCAGGTACAGGTACCCCAGAGGCAGATGATCCCGATGGCACCCAGCTGGCGTGGCAGTACGACGAGGAGACATATCGCCTTTACGTGAACTATCCAGAGGACTGAGCCGTGGTCGTGATCGTGGGCCTGCAGCGGGTAGCATAGCATTTTCCTTGTTTTATAGTCCGTACCGGAACTACCTTGTTTGTATCTGCGTTGTACTCTGTATTTTTAATAAGAAGACAGTTGAATCCTAGATTGTCTACTGTAAGTATTATTATATGCTATGTTTACTTGCTTGCGAAACACTTAGATGCGCTTCTTTCCTATTCGGGGGCCTCGACCCCCAGATCGGAAAGGACCGCATCTTGGTCGTTACACCTATGATTTAGGAAAAGTCGGGCATAGGATCGCAGAAGCGTGTACGCTGTTACTGCAAAACGACTTGGGAACTTGTAGCCCCCAAGTAAGCCAGCTTAATTCTCAAAATCATATAAGGCGCCTATGTTTGAACAGTGCACGTGGCGACTAGTCCTCTTTGGCTTATCAAGGCCCAGTTTTGAAATAAGTGCAGCGTGGCCACTTATGCTCTTTGGCTTTGATAGCGTCCATGTTTGAACGACTTATAGAACAATGAAGACTCATTCTTTCAAAAGCTAAAATGGCAAAGGACCCCGAAGTTCGTGGGTACCGGCTTTATTGCTTTTATAAATAATGAATCACAATTTTCTGTAATTTTGGAAAAAAAGGAGCCCATGGCTCTAAGTGTAGTAAGGCCGCAGGTGGGCTATATTCCAGGGGTGAGTTGTCTCAATCTCTGTAGTTGGCCGATCTGGGCGAAGATCCACCAAGTAGTATGAGCCGTTCCGAGGATTCTTGCTGATGACAAATGCTCCTTCCCACGGAGGTTATAGTTTATGCATACCAGTGTGATCTTGAATCAAACGGAGCACCAAGTCGCCCTCTCGAAAAGTCCGGCTCCTGACCTGGCGGCTGTGGTAGCGTCGCAAGTCTTGTTGGTAGATCACCGATCGTGATGCGGCCAAGTCACGCTCTTCCTCGAAAGTATCCAACGAGTCTTGTCATGCCAGCTCGTTGTCCTATTCCACATAGGCGGCGACTCGCGGTGAATCGTGTCTGATGTCACTTGGTAACACCGCTTCTGCCCCGTATACCAGAAAGAAAGGAGTAAACCCCGTGGAGCGATTTGGAGTTATCCGGATGCTCCATAATACCGAGGGGAATTCTTCCACCCAACACCCTGGAGTACATTCCAAAGGTACCACGAGTCGAGGCTTAATTCTCCGCAATATTTCATGATCCGCCCTTTCCGCGTGCCTATTAGACTGGGGATGTGCAACCACAGAGACGTCAAGCCCAATATGCTCTCGTAAATAAAACTCTTGCATTGCACCTTTGGATAGATTAGTACCATTGTCAGTAATGATACTATGAGGGTATCCAAATCTGAAAATCAATTTTTTCAAGAATTTGACAGTCGTGTCTGCATCACAGCTACTAACGGGCTCTGCCTCAACCCACTTGGTAAACTTGTCAACCGCCACCAATAGGTGAGTCTTTTTATTAGATGACATCTTAAAAGGGCCAACCATGTCAAGCCCCCAGACTGTAAACGACCAAGTGATTGGTATCATCCGCAATTCCTGAGCCGGCACGTGCATCTGACGTCCAACTTTTTGGCAGCCATCACATCGACGAACAATCTCCTCTGCGTCTGCGTGAGGCGTCAGCCAATAGAACCCATGTCGGAAGGTTTAGAAATCAAGGATCGTGACCCAGCATGATGACCACAGTCGCATGCGTGAATCTCATTAAGGATCATACATCCTTCTTCAGGAGAGATGCATCGTTGAAATACCCGTGAGGTTCTACGTTTGTGCAACTCGCCGTTGTGTATGACCATGGATTTACGCCGACGGACGATTTGGCGCGCCAATAATTCATCGGCAGGTAACTCGCCTCTGGTGAGATATGCCACATAAGGAGCTGCCCAATCCGGAGTAGCATGAAGAGCCGCCACGAGTTGAGACTCGGGGTCCGGCACCGCCAAGTCTTCCTCTAAAGGCAGTCTCACCGAGGGGTTATGTAACACATCCAAAAAGACATTGGGAGGAACCGGCTTAAGTTGTGAACCGAGACGGGAAAGAGCATCCGCTTCTTCATTAAGTCGCCGGTCGGTGTGATTCACTTGATAACCATGGAAATGACCCGCTACATGTGACACAACTCGTTTGTAAGCCGCCATCAAGGGGTCTCTTGAATCCCAGGTGCCAGAAACCTGTTGTGCCACCAAATCTGAGTTGCCCAGACATCTGACTCGCGTGAGGTTCATCTCTTTGGCGAGTCGCAAACCATGGAGCAAAGCGTCATATTTTGCTGCATTATTGGTACATGGGAACATGAGCCGAAGGACATAGCAAAACTTGTCACCGTGAGGCGAAGTTATCACCACGCCAGCCCCCGAGCCTTACAATTGCCTGGATCCATAGAAATAGATGGTCCAATAAGTATGATTGGGCCTATCCTCTGCGATTTGAAAATCGGTCCAATCATTGATGAAGTCCACGAGTGCTTGAGATTTGATGGCCGTTCGTGGCGTATACCGTACATGATGCGGCCCTAACTCGATGGCCCACTTAGCAATCCGTCCACTTGCCTCCCGATTCTGTATGATGTCACCAAGGGGGGCAGAACTGAGGACCGTGATGGGATGTTCCTGGAAGTAGTGCTTCAGCTTCCGACTTGCCATAAACACCCCAAAAACCAGCTTCTGCCAATGCGGGTAACGTTGCTTGGAGATGGTTAGGACCTCGCTAATAAAATACACCGGTCGTTGGACCGGATACTCCTTTCCTTCTTCCTTCCGCTCGACTACCATTTCCACGCTAACTGCATTGGAATTGGCCGTGATGTACAGCAGCATAGGTTCCTTGTCTGTCGGAGTCGCCAATACTGGCGGGTTAACTAATTGTCGCTTCAAGGCTTCAAAGGGTCCGTTGGCTTCGTCTGTCCATACGAATCGATCGGTTTTCTTGAGAAGTTGATAGAGAGGGATGGCCTTCTAAAGCGGCTCAGAGCTGCGATTCGACCCGCCATGCGCTGGACTTGGTTAATGTTGGCCGGTTTCTCCAACGAAGTAATTGCTTCAATGCCACATTCCGACACCAATAAGCCCAACAACTTCCCTGCAGGAACACCAAACACACACTTGGTGGGATTAAGCCTCATCTGGTAGACGCGCGGGTTGTCAAAAGTTTCCTTGAGATCCTCCAAGAGCGACAATTCTGTTGAGATCTGACCATGATGTCATCCACATAAGCGTGGACATTACGACCGATCTAGTTGTGCAAACAATTTTGGATGCAACGCTGATAAGTCGCCCCCGCACTCTTGAGCCCGAACGACATAGACATGTACCAAAAACCTCCGAAGGGGGTTATCAAGGATGTCTTCTCCTGATCCGCCAGCGCCATCTTGATCTGGTGGTATCCTGAATAAGCATCCAAGAAACAAAAACGCTCGCAACCCGTCGTCGAATCAATAATTTGATCAATGCGGGGAAGGGCGAAGGGATCCTTCGGACAGGCTCTGTTGAGGTCAGTGTAGTCGATGCACATGCGGAAAGCGCCGTTCTTTTTGAGCACCAGGACCGGGTTAGCCAGCCATTCAGAATGGAAAACCTCGATGATAAACCGAGCAGCCAAAAGTCGGGCGACTTCCTCTCCGATCGCCTTACAACGCTCTTCATTAAACATGCGAAGGTATTGTCGGACTGGCTTAACTTTAGGTTCAGTATTAAGATGGTGCTCAGCGAATTCTCTCGGTACACCTTGCATATCAGAAGGTTTCCACGTGAAGATGTCCCGATTCTCATGGATGAATTCGATGAGCGCTCTTTCCTATTTGGGATCCAGACCCACCCCGATAGTGAACTGCTTGGTGCAGTCGCCAGGCGTGATGTCTATGACCTTGGTATCGTCCGTTGGTTTAAACTTGAGGGGCGGCTCAGAGTTGATGGTTGGCCGCTTGAGCGGCATCATGTCTGCCGGGTCAACATTAGCTTGGTGAAACTTGAGCTCTTCGGCCGCGCAAGCCGACTCGGCGTAAGTTGCATCTCCTTCTTTGCATTCTTGAGCTATCTTCCTATCTCCGCTGATGGTAATAGGTCCCTTAGGGCCGGGCATCTTGATTTTGAGATAAACATAACATGGGCGGGCCATGAATCGGACGTACGCCGGCCTTCCAAACAACGCATGGTAGGGCTTTTGATTTTGACCAGCTCGAACATGAGAGACTCGCTCCTGTAATTGGACTCTGCGCCAAAGGCCACGTTAAGTTTAATCCGTCCAATTGGATACGACGACTTACCGGGGACGATGTCGTGGAAGACCGTGGACGATGGCATCAAGTCTTTCTCCAAGAGATTCATCCGTCGGAAGATATCAAAGTATAAGATGTTAATGTTGCTGCCTCCATCCATGAGGACCTTAGAAAGGGTGTAATCCCCGACTTGGGGAGCCACGAGCAAAGCCAAGTCGCCAGGGTTATCTACTTGGGGCGGGTGGTCTTCCCTGCTCTAGGTTATGGGCTGTTCAGACCAGTGAAGGTATCGGGGGAGCGCCGGCTCAACCACGCTGAAGGTTCTATGTTTCACCTTCTGATCCCGCTTGCAGGTGCTGGTGGTGAACATGTGATATTGCCCGATGTTCGGTTGCTTAGGGTTCTTCTGGAAACCACCACGATCTTCCTGTCCTTGGAGATCCCCTTGCGGGGGTGGTTGCTGAAATACTCCTGGTGGGTTGTGCTGCTGGTTGTGAACTTGGTATTGTCCAGCGTTGGGCTGCGACCCGCCCTATTGTGCCGGGTTAGGAAAGCCACCGAACAGGATCTGGCATGAGCCAGGCGCGCCGGGTTGCTCATGTCGCTGGCCGTGATCAAAGCCCTGACCTCTTCTGAGCGCCTCAGCCAGGAATTCCTGCATTACGCAGCAATCCTCCCAAGAGTGAGTCGCCGGCCCCTCCGTCGTGGCATGGTGCGGACAAGGGCCTGTGAGCATTTCATGATAATTGCGCGGTTTCTTCCCACTGAAGCCCCGCTTCTTCTAGCACGGGTTTCCGTTGCCGGTATTGGTATTGGCGACAAAATCTGTAGGACCTTCCTGTTGTCTCCTTTTTCTGTGCCCACCATGGTGGTGGTTGCCCCGGCCCTGAAACTGAGAATGGCCCTTCGGTAACTCGCCCTTCCTGGCGGTACTAACTTTGTCGTCGTCTTGTCCAGCATCCTTGGTCTCATTCGACTCAGCATACCTAGTGAGGGTATTCGTCAATTCGCCCATGTCCTATACTTTCCGCTTAAGTCGCCCCAGGTTCAGTACCAGAGGTTTGTAATGGCAGTTTTTCTCTAGGATCAACACTGCCTGAGCCGCTGAGATGCCTTCTGATGAATGAATAACCTCCGCGAATCGCCGAGTTCAATGATGGGCCGACTAATTCGGCCGCTAAACGCAGTGCTGCAGGTCGACAATGGTCATATGGCATTTGCAAGTCCCTCTGAAATTCTTGATGAAGCGCTCTTTTAGCTCTGCCCAAGTGTTGATGGAGTTAGGCAGTAAGTTTTTTAACCACGCATGTGCGGTTCCTTCAAGCATCATGGTGAAATACTTGGCGCAAACCGCCTCATTTACGTCGAGCATGTCCATTGCGAGTTTGTAACTCTCGATCCATGACCCTTGTTCGAGATCTGGCGAGTAATTAGGGACCTTCCTGGGTCCCTTGAAGTCCTTTGGCATCCGCTCATTATGCAGAGCCGGCGCAAGACACGACACTCCAATGTGCTTGCCTCCAGCGTCGAGGGGCGCGGGAGGTGTCAGGTGTAAGCCGGGTAGACCTGACCCACCGCGGCTGCTGTTTCTATCTGACGCGCAGCTCGCGCCGCGTCCACGATATATTGGTCTCAAGTGTCGGGCATCCCAAGCGGGTTGTTTTGAGGAAGGCGCCGTGGCCCGCTGGTTACCGCGGGTAAGTCCTCAAGGCGACTTCTCATGTGTCTCGCCTGAGGCGTGGAGTGTAGCCGGTCGAGGCTATGAGAATACTGCGCGTGCTGGACCAGGACCGTCTTCAGCATTTCGATGGCTTTTCTATCCTCTATCTCGGCCGGGAGTTTCCGTATGTCGGGAGGGACTCCAAGTGGCGAGTTGCCGCCAGCACATTATCCACGGGATTCGAGAAGTGACCTCGTGGCGTCTGGAAACGAGTCGCATGGGCTTCCATTGGTTGAGGCGGCGGCGGGTTAGGTGGTTGAGCCGGACCTCCCCTCAGGACTCCTCCGAAACGGCAGATATTCTGAGGTACGGCCGGCCCTCAGGAGTCAAGGGTGACACAAGGAAAGGACAGGCGAGCAGCAGAAGGCAGGACGGGATAGTTTCCCGTTTGGTGCAAAGAAGGCAGGGGTGCATAGGCCTCCCAAAGTCATCCCACAAAGGTTTCCCCTCTAGTGCAGCAAAGCCGCAGTCTCCCGCCAGTAGGGCAAACATCACCCACGGGTCGTCTCTGTGGGGCGGACAATTACTTTGCAGGTGAAGAGCATCTTTGGGCAGGGGAGCATGTTCCACTGCCCCCATTCCAAATTGGCCGCTGTGGGATCCCTTCCCGCCGAAGCTATGACGGAAGAGGACCCGTGCCTCCTCTATAAATAGATAGGGTAGGATAGTTGGGCTGCAGAGTTCATTCAGACAGTAGAACATCACAGTTAGACGCTCAACCTCCCTAGGCTCAAGAACAGTGTACTGACTCACCCATCACCTCCATGAGAGGCAATCCACCAAAAGCAGGAGTAGGGTTTTACGCTTTGCAACGACCCGAACCTGGGTAAACTGTTGTGTCCTGTGTTTCCCACGCCATCGAGTGAGTCCTTCATCACTTCCATCGAGTATTGTTTTAGGCGAGGCGAAGGAGGGGAGATCTTCATACACGCCCCATGGTCCGAATCCTTAGTGTTTTGCGGAGCCCGAAATCCGACATTTGGCGTGCCAGGTAGGGGCGTGTCGAGGTTTCCTAGAAGCTCCGCCATCATCAAGCTCCACGGCTCCGATGGCTGACGCTCTCCGGGTACGTGTGGAACGTCGCGCCACCCGCATCGCCCAGACCGCGCCCGTCTGTGCTACCGGCGCGCGTCGGACTCTGTCACCCGTGGTGAACGCTGCCAACGGGCCTGAAGCTCAAGAGCAACAGGGCTCCTCCCAACATCTGGCCAAGCATGTCGACGGCCGCACCGCTACACCGTAGCTCGTCAGGCCTTCGGGGTCGGCATCGTGCGCTCGGCCAGAGATGCCCCATGGCTGACGCGTGCTTGCCATGGCCACCGAGCTGCTTCGTGGCACTCTCCTGCTCGCTTCGGCCCTAGCCGTCCCTGACGAACAACGAGGAGCAATGTGCACTGCCCCGCCTCCGAGCGTGTCGCGAACCCCGAGCCCGGGCAGGAAGCATGACCCCGCGCTCGGCCACGTGAACCCAGGGCGAGGCCCGGGAATGAAGCAAGCTGCCAAATGATCGCTAGGCCCCGCGCCAATGAATGCGCACCCCCGGCGTTGCAGATATCGTGCCCGGAGCGCTCCTCACTCGAGGCAGACCGTATGGAACAAAAAAACCTGGCAGACCCCGCGCGTAATGTGTTCGTTGGACCAGTGGGGTGCTTCGCCATCGTCCCGAGCTCCACCCCGTCTTGTGGCCCTCCAAGTTCAAGCCCGATCTACCTCCATGTTATGATGGCACCCAAGACCCAGCAGAGTTCCTACAACTCTACACCCAGAGCATCAAGGCGGCAGGAGGAGGCGACAAGATCATGGCGTGCTGGTTCCCGATGGCGCTCAAGGGCGGCGCGCTCTCATGACTCCTCAACATCCGGAAGGCGTCCATCACCTCTTGGGACGGCCTGAGCGAGCGCTTCATCGCCAACTTCCAGGGCACCCGCGACCGCACTCCTACCGAGAATGACCTGCAGTGTGTCAAGCAGCAGGAGGGAGAGACCCTGCACAAGTTCTTACAGTGTTTCACTATCATGCGCCTCAAGATCCCCAAGTCATCGGACGAGGCTGTAATCTCATCTTTCTCCGACGGAGTCACCGACCTCAACATGAAGGAAGAGCTTGCCATAAACGATGAAATGAGCACCGCACTGGAGATGCTCAACTTGGCAAGCAAGTGCGCCAAGGCGGAAGAAGCACGCCTCTCACTCCTTGGGCAAATCCAAAGGCAAGGAGGTGAAGCGCAAGGCCCAAGAAGTGCTAGCCGTCGAGCCAGAAGCGAAGCATACCCGAGGGGGAGAGCGCCCATCCGGAGGAGGGCCGACGTGCATCTTCCATGGCACCAGCGGCCATGACACCTCTGAATGTCAAGAATTACATTTGGTTCATGTTGAACACTTCAATAGGCGCCCCGGACGGTTCGCCAGAAGCCCTGCACGCGGAGGACGCAGCAATGGGCGCCGCTGGGATGATCGTGAGTTGCGCCAGGGATGGCGTGACCAGCCTTAGGAGGACCCCTGGTGTGGCCAGCCTTAGGAGGACCGCTGGCGTAATAATCCTCAGGAGGGGCAGCAACGCGGCCAACCTTGTGAGGCTCGCCCTCGGGAGGCCGGACTGCCCTCGCTGCCCTGTAGCCCAGGAGGAGGGACGAAGATGGGTAAGACGATGGGTCTGGGGGCTTCCAAGAGGCCAGGGCAGTGGCTTCCATCCTGGGCGGCGCCCAGTCCCCAGCCTCAAACGCACCTTCAAGCAGTTCTCTGGAGATGTGAATGTCGCCCTCCCGAGACCTGAAGTGATGCGTCCCCTCAACTGGTCCCAGACCACCACTGCTTTTGACCCAAGCGACCAGCTCAGGTTCTCGTTCATGGCCGGCAAGCTCCCAATGATGTGCACCCCAACTATCAACAACGTCCTCGTCACCAAGACCCTCATTGACACTAGAGCTGGGCACAACGTCCTCCCAATGAGAAACTCCAGCTGTCGTATGAGCAGCTGAAGCCGACCAAGCCCTTCTCGGGTGTCACAGAGGGATCCACCGTACCCATGGGGCAAGTGCACCTACCCGTCACCTTTGGCGAGTGCCAGAACTATCACACCGAGGTCATCCTCTTGGACGTCGCGCACATCCATTTGCCATACAACACCATCCTCGGGTACCCAACGCTTTCCAAGTTCATGGCAGTGGTCCACCATGGATACAATGTCCTCAAAATGCCGGGGAGCGGCGGCGTCATCACCATTCGATGTCACGAGAAGGATGACGTCTGCACACTGGAGTGAGCGTACCATGCAGCGGCAGCGGAACGCACACACGACAAAGACGATGAGTTGCCTTGCGAAGACCCGCACAAGAAGAAGAAGGAGCTCCTCACCGCAGAGTGCCCTAGGGCATCGGGTTCCATGCCCGGGGACGGAGCCCTGCCCCCATCACATAGGGATGTGCGCTCGGTGCCTCTCTTGGGTCAAGCCTGGGGGCTCCTACCGGGGAGGTCCCTAGCCTAGTTAGTGAGATGGAGGCAGTGTCCGAGCAGATCCCGTGGGCACACTCCGGAGCACGTCCGGCCGGCTCTCGCGAGTTCGTCACTAGAGCAATATAAGAACTTCATGAGGCCCACACCATGCGACGCGGTGATTTCCCCGCACCACCCATCGCAGTCGCCATCCTTGGCACGGTTGAGCAACCCTGCATATGCATCAACGCATCCGCAACCAACACAGCCGCGGCGCACGGCCCCCTTCTGTACAACTCAGACTAGCTACCGGTGGGAGTACTCGGGCACCCGCGCCTTCATGCCCTTCGGGCTAAGGAACCCAGCTGCCACTTACTAGAGGCTCCAGCAGGCCATGCTCGAACCCCGCCTGCTGGGGTGCCGCAAGGAGGAGGAGAAGATGCTCGGGCCTAGGGGGGCGGCGGACCCGTTAGGGTCGCGACCGCCGAGGCAGGAAATCAAGCGACAACGTAGCCTCTGGCACTTCAGCAGCTCGGCCGCCAGGTGCCTTTTTGTTGGCCTCTACCAGGTAACCTATCGGTTTGCCTAGTCCATAGTTAACCCCAGGGCCATGCGGCCTCCCCCAGCTCCGGACTTTCCCCAGCTACTTCTTTCGTTTATGCATTATTTGGTTGTTCGATTGCACCTACTTGGCATCCTAACGTTCTGCCTTGGTTATATTGTCGGGCGATCGACCCCCCGCTTGGGGGCTTCGGTCAAAGTTTGTTCCTGGAGGTGCGCAGCCTCGCTTCTAAAGAAGAAGTCACCATGGGTTGCCAATGACCCAAACCAAGTCAATTCAGTCCACCAATGACTCGGAGCTAGGGACACTCGCGAGGCCATAGCGTCCTCGCGACCTCCCATATACACCCCCACCGTGACATTCTCACGTAATAACGAGCCAAGGCTGTATACGCCCAGGGCCCCCCGAGGATGCGGTGGGGTCCATCCCACGCCTAGTGGCAGCCCTACGCTCCGCGTTGGAGAGCATATTAGGCCCCAATGCCTCGAGGGTAGGGACACTCACGAGGCCATAGAGTCCTCGCAACCTCCCATATACACCCCCACCATGACACTCTCACGTAATAACGAGCCGAGGTTGTATACGCCCAAGACCCCCCGAGGACGCGGAGGGGTCCACCCTACGCCTAGTAGAAGACCTATGATCCGCGTTGGGTACAAACATGGGCAACCAATATAGTCCGCCAATGACTACGCCCTCAGTCAGCATCAACACAACCCGCCAATGGCTATACCCACGGCCGTTGAGGGGATTAGCGCAATCCATCTGCGACTTCGCCCATACCCAGCGTGTGGGCAAACAAATGAAGGTACGTAGCCGCTCGCACATCAAGGAGGATCCCAGAGCATCGTGACTCATGGGCCTAACTGTGCTCGTAGCCCCTTCCCCCATTGGGTCATCCTTGGACGGTTCAATCGCGGGAATGTATGCACGGGGCGAGCCCTGCCGATGCGGAGCACAGTGCGCTAGAAAAATCGCTTTAAATCCCTTAGGAAGAATGGTGGAGTCACTTGCACGTCAAGGGGGACTCCTAAGCATCGCGACTCAGGAGCTTGAACTGCGCTCGTAGCCCTTTCCCTATTGAGCCGCCCCTTTCCGGTCGGCTCAACCACGGGGAGGTACGCGCGGGGCGGGCCCAACACACACAGAGTGTTGAAGGAGTTCGAGAGTCTCATAACATCGGTTTCTTACAAAGAGCATCGGAGTCGCTCGCACGTCAAGGGGGACCCCTGAGCATCGTGACTCAGGGTCCTAACTGCGCTCATCGGCCCTCCCCCTTTGGGTCGTCCTTTATTTCCGGTCGGCTCAATCGCAGGGAGGTACGCACGGGGCGGGCCCTACCGACATGGAGAGCTAAAGGTGTTCTAAGTTTCGGAATCTTCGCCACATTCTCCTCATGAGAGCAGCTCACGCGTCAAGGGGGACTCCTGAGCATCGCGACTCAGGAGCCTAACTGCGCTCATAGCCCCTTCCCCTTTGGGCCATCCTTGGTTTCCGGTCGGCTCAATCGCGGGAAGGTATGCGCGGGGTAGACCCTGCCGATGTAGAGTAACACGGCAAACTTGATAGGAACAAGGCGAGGAAAACACTCGAGAATTCAAATATTACAGACGATGAACCAGTTCATAAGAACGCAAATAAGTTTAACGCCTCCACGAGGTACGATGTCCATTGCGCAGAAATGATAGGAGCAGTAGATCACGAGGAGACACCGACGGTCAACCCTTCCGTAGGGGGCTGGTCATCGACATCGGAGGCATCGTCTTCCCCGTCGTGGCCTCAAATGGTATCTAGAGACGAGGGGGGTGCGACACGGGCAAACTTCCTCACCAGCGCCTCCACAGGACCCTTCACCGACTCTGCAGCACGGTCCCGGGCCCCAGGAGGGACCGGCATGATCGCAGAGCTCAGATCGAACCTGGGGTCGCGAATATGAAGGCGACTGAAGACGTGAGTCGTGGCCATGATGAAGAGGTCACGACATTCTCTCTCCAAGGTTTTTTCCATCTGCGTGACGGCAGCCTCCAGTGTCGTGACGAACCCATTCACGGGCACGGCGAAGCCTTCCTCCGGGGTAGCCAGAGGCTCGTCAAACCAGCCCCGACAGAGGTAGCGGATTGCCTTGCGAAGCCCAAGCTCGACGTCAGGGAAGAGAGCCAGCTCGGAGGCCTTCTTTTCCTCGGGCGCGGCGAGGGCTTTCTCCCGGGCATCAATGAGAGCCTCCTTCGTGGTGGAATCCTTCTCCCGCTCAACCAAGTGCTCATGTTCTGCACCCACGTGGTTCGTCTTCCGGGACAGCTCCCTCTCCCGGGCACCAAGCTTGGCCTCGCGGGCCTTGAGTTCCTCCTCCTTCGAGCGGCAGTGATCGACCATCTTGGCATGTTCCTCTTGGAGGGTGCTCAGGCAGGATTCCACTTCTTCGCAGCACTCGACAACCGCCTTGGTCTCTTCCTCAACCTTCCGCACCTCGACAGCGATATCATTCAAGGCAGCGAACGTCGCGAGCATTACGCCTCAGGGAAGCCCATAGCCCTATGGACCCACTTTTAAGGAGCCTCCAACACTGGCATAGGCGGCGCTACTGAAGGAGCGGCGCCACGAAGAACAAGAGGCCCCGAAGGCTGCAACACAGTTGCGGGCGTGAGTACCTCCGAAGGCTGGGGATCCTTGGAGGCCTGTTCTCCACGAACTGGCATCCCCACGCTCACACCAGGATGCTTCGCGGGCTTGGTGACCAAGGCCAGGGAGGCCGCCCAACGAGCACCCTCCTCCTCCTCCTCAACTGTAGACGGCGACGTGTTGACAAGGGCAGGCGGGGCATCGAGAGACGCCTTCGGCTTGGCAACCGTCTTCTTCTTCTTCTCCGGCCCCGGCGAGACGACATCCCTGATGTCAAGCAAAGGAGTTAAACCAGCCAAGCACGGACATGGATGCTCAAAGCGCGCCCAAGAAGGTGACTTACTCTTCGACGTCGCGCCACCTCTTCCTTCTCTCCACCCTGGAGCCAACAGAGGAAATAGGCCCCCCCCCCGTAGGCAGAGGGAAGCTCGGCACTTTGGACCCCCCGCCGGCGGAGGCCGGGTGCACCGGGGACGACCCGGCCCCAAGCTTCCGGGAAGCATGCATGCATGCACACCGCGTAGCGCGCGGAGTCGGTGCAGGCCCTCTGGAGGCCATGGACAGGCGCGAGGGGGTTACGGTAGAGGTATCATCAGTGGCGCCATTATCTTCGAGCTCGCGCAGGAGGACGGACTGCGATGGGAGGAGCACGCTCACCGCGTGGTCGTCGACGGTCTTCTCTGAGCCCCGTTCCCCGGAAGTGTCCCCGGATGAAACCTCCACCGGACCGGAGCCTTCAGTCAGGAGAAGCCCCCGCTCGTTGAAGACGGGCATCGCGGCGACTGGATCGGCCTGGTCATCACGACGATATAGCGGACCCAAGGTCTTGGGACGGTCGCAAGGGTCGCCGCCCAGCAGAATCGCCAAGACCATGTTTAGGTCCTCTGTGGGGACGTCCCGGGACCGAAGCTAGAGTTTGTCGTCGCTAGCCCGGTACTCCCACAGGGGGCTGGAATGCGCCTGGAGGGGCGCCAAGTGCTGCGCTAGGAACTCCTTCACTATCATTCTCCCGGTCAGCCTCTTGGCACTGATGTCATGGGAAAAGTGCTCCAACACGGGGACAACACGAGAGTCGGAGAGCTTCGCCGAGCTCCACTTAGAGGTCTTCTCCGGCAACCCCTTCGGCTCTTCCAGTCAGGGGTTGGCATCCTTGAGACACATGAGGACCGAGCGGTGCCTGAAGTTCTCCACCTTCTTCCTGGCCTTCAAGAGCATGTTGTCGCTCTGGGCCGCCATGATGGAAATGCATAACGACAAGTGAGCACCGTCGTGTAAGCGCAGGCTGAAGAAGTGACGGAGGAGGGGAACCGAAGGCTTCAAATCATCAATGGGAGTGTTTAGGTCTTCATACTAAACATTGATGAAATCCAGCACAACCTTGGGGTCCATGGCAAGAAGAATGGAGCTGCAAAGGCTTGTGCAACTCGTTCCTGCTTGTTTCGGGTGATAGCTTGACGAGTTTGATCATCGAATTCTTCACTTCCTTCTGATGCAGAAGGTATGTTGATGACTTTGCTTGGACTGGGCCTGATGCCTCTTCCAGCAGTCATTTTAGTCTTCAAGGGAGTTGGTGAAGACTTTGTCGCAGAGCTCGTGGCAGATGGCACAGAGGAGCCAGAATGAGCAGGCTGATGTTTGACAATCAGCTTTTGTTCAGGCTTTGAGGCATATGGTGCTGTTGAAGGTTTTGGCGCAGGTGCAGCCTTCTGAGGCAATTGCTCTTCACGCACTGAGGCCTTTGGTTTCTTTCGCATAGACTTCTTTTGAGAAATAGTTGTACCAGAAGCTTCAGCAGCAGAAGAGGTGGCTGCAGTGCCAGCAGCAGATTCCTCATTGAATTTCTTCACTTTAGCTTCTGCTTTCCTCTGTAGTTCAGACAAGTGTTAGTCTTTCTCCTCAGGGTAATCCTCAACTACTTTAACGCTTGAGGGATGTGCAACCTGTTGATTACCAAGAGGAGGCCTCTTGCAAGATGGCTTGAGGGCGAATTTCTTCGCATACTTTGGAGTGACATAGCGATATTCCTTCCACTCCTTAGTCCACCTGCGTTCTATTTTCTGAAGCCTTATTTTGCGCTTCGGCATGGGTTCTTTGCCATGTATTTCCTCATCTGGTGTGCAGAACTCAGCGTATATGTCTTCAGGTATATCAACTGCAGTGTTCTGTTCAAGTTTCTTTCCTCGTTTTTGCTTTCTGTCATCTTCCATTTTCTTCAATTGATGCTTTTGCTAAGGAATTTGCACTCTTGAAGATTCTGATGACCCTGGTAAAGTTTCTTCGAGGAATGCTGCAAATGAGTTAAGTTGATGAGAACCTAGTGATTCATGAGCTAACATTTTGTACCTGTGAACAGAGTATGGGTGCGAGGAATTTGGAGAGGTCATATGCGTTCTCAAATTTGAAGAAATTGAAAATTTTATAAGTTGAGGAATTTGACTAGTGGGTTGAGGAATTTGACTAAGCATTCTGATCTTGGGTTACAGAGTTGTGCAGATTCGAGAATTTACACAATTGAGGAATCTCATGAAAAAATTTAGTGGCTTAGTGTAATTCATCAAGTCTTTGAGGAATTGAATGTACAAGGCTGACAGACACTGAGGAAAAAGAGATTTTGCGAATCTAAAGTGAAATAGTAGATCAACAGGGGCAGTAAAATAAGATTTTAATTACCCTGAGGCACGAACACGAAGAACAGAGGCAGTAAAAGTGAGAAGCTCTTCGGTTCAGGTCTTTTGTGCCCTAACTTGGTGGCAGAATACATCTATAGCGGTGGCGGTGGAAAATATTCCGCTTCCGGTGTGAGTTCGGCGACGGCGAAGGCGAGGAAGTGAAGTTGTTCTTCAACGGCGATGAGATTGCTGGCGGTGGCGATAGGTTTGAGCTCGAGTGGAGAGATGATGAGAGGACGAAGGGTTTTAACTGATGGGGTAAGGACCTATTTATAGCTCAGGTGGAAAACTGTTCGAACGAATACTTCGGACCAAACTGCCCTTGCATGTTCGTCTCTGCACGATGCGTGGAGGCTGCGATTAAAGTGGTGGAGATCGTGCTTATATGATCGTGGGAAGTGGGGTTCAGTTACTGTCTAACAGTATAAAATTCTTTTTTGAAGATTTGAGGATTTCGTTGCAAAATCCTCAACTGACAAGTACACAGTGAGGATTTTGAACAAGTTTCAAGTAGAACGCATATGAACAATTGAATAGACTAGGTTGAGTATAGCATAGAGGGGAGTCGGGTCCGATCACACTCACTTAGATGAAATATCAAATTGAAATAATAGCTATAAGTGAATGCTGGTGAGACCTTTGAAATCTCAGTCTATATATATATATATATATATATATATATATATATATATATATATAGGCAAATGAAAATCATCAAGTGTTTTGAAGATTTTGAATATTTTGAAAAACTTGAGGATTTTGTAACAAAATGTGAGGTTGATGAATTTCAACTTTGAAGAAAAATAGCTTGAAGAATTTCAAAGTTGGGTGGTGGCGCAACCCACCGTATAAGAATGATGATTTCTGGCGCCGCGTACAATTGTCGTAGGGCCCTGAGAACCAAATTCTTTATTAATTTCCTCACACTAAGAGTGATATTCTTCATTGATTGAAGAAAATCGATTCTTCATGTGTTGCACATCTAAGTCATCAATTTTGCATAAGGGTTAGGATGTGTGCATGTGTTGACAAAACATTTCAAGACTCAAAGATATTTAGCTCAATCTCAACTTGCAAAATCTTTTCTCATCCAAGGGCTTAGTGAAAATATCTGCTAGTTGATCGTCAGTCTTCACATGGTCGATGATGATATTGCACTTGAGCACATGGTCCCGAAGAAAATGATGACGAATCTGGATGTGCTTAGTCTTCGAGTGTTGTACTGGGTTGTATGCAATCTTGATTGCAATCTCATTGTCGCAGTAGAGAGGCACATTCTTCATATTGGTGTCGTAGTCCTTGACGGTTTGCTTCATCCATAGGAATTGAGCACACTACAAGAAATATGCTCATATGTGATGTTTTTTAAAATGTCGTTGATGAATTCGTCATAAATATATGACGATTTCATCCGAGATCGTCGTAAACCGTTTGAGAGGATCAAATCTACATATAAAATATGACGATGTGAGTCAAAACGTCGTAACCGCATAGGATGAGATAATCATAAATTTTACGACGATTGTAAAAATGTCGTAACATGTTCTAACTATGTTGACATGTCACTCGTGGGTCCATTCTATCCCACTTGATCCTAGTTTGTGACGCAACCTACTATTCTATCATTCCAAAAATTCTCAAAAAATTCTCATAAATACTTTGGACTATATATTCCTCAAATATGTGAAAACCCTCCCTTCCATAGTTCAAAAATAATTCAAAAATATTCATTTTCCTATTATGTTAAGAATAGTACTTTGTGAAGGAAGTGCTATTTCTATTTCTTTGATTACCCTCATATTGTTTGGGCACTCTTTCCTATCCAAATCATTGCCTCATGAAAACTTTTGTAACGATTTCCCTAGTAAATCTTTCTCAACAAATTTCCAAAGTTTGTGTTCAGCTAACAGCTTTGTGAAGGAAGTACTAGATAGGAATATCCTGATGAGTTGAATTTTTTCCACATCATCTATGTGCCCAAAACGTAGCTCTCCTTAAAATTTTAGCCACATCTACCAATTCATGTGAGCTCGTCATCCAATCTTTGTTTTTGGTAATATTTTCATTTTGTGAAGCAACTATGTTTTATATTGCTTTATAGTTGATGAAAAATTTACCACGGGATGATACTGACCATATAACCTCACTTCACCAAATTTTAGCTCATTTAATTCAGCCAGTTTCTCTCAATATTTTTCCCAATATTCTATTCAGTAGAGAGCATTGTGAAGGAAGTACAGTTTTTGTTTATCCAAATTTTATGAATTTTTTCCAGTACCTTAATGTGCCCAAATTATCATCCTCCTCCAAATTTAAGCTCAATCCAATCATCTATGTGAGCCCAGTTTTAATTACCATTTTCTGTCCAGATTGGCACATTGTGAAGGAAGTGTCACTTTGGCATGTCCAAATGGTATAATTTTGATACAGTGCCTTCATATGCCCAAATTAACATCATACACCAAATTTCCGGTCAATCCATTCATTCATTTGATCCTAGCTTCAACATCCATATTTCTGCACAATGATAAAAATTTGTGATACACTACCTTTCTTTGCATGTCCAAATGGTATAATTTTGATACATTACCTTACTTTGCAAAGCAAGTGCCACCTAGATTCATCCATTTGAGATAAAAATTTGCCAAGAGAGTCTCCTTAGTAGATGATCATCCACAGCCAAAATTTAGGCCCATTGTCTATGTGAATTACCCACACCGCTAATCAAACACTTGGCTGCTAATTCATGTTTGTGCTTAGTTCAGTCTCCTCGTGAGATTATTCTATTGTATTATTCTTGCTAACACCTATCGAGGGATTGTCCAACCCACCATACATGACTATTCCACCTAGAACATGTGGCAATGCAATGGTTAGGCGGTGACCATGCGACTGGCATGCAAGTTCACGCACTCTGGAGTTGGGGCCCTCGACCACCATGCAAACCTCGACGTCAAGGCACCACACCATGTATTTCTGATTAAATAGATACTTATATGCCTATAAATGATTTTTGCGAAAAATAAAGAGCAAACTATAATGCAGCAACAGTTCAAATTTGACCCGCTTCCAACTGAATCAACATAAATTTGTCTTTTTCACGAGAGGTGGATAAAATCTTTTAACACCCAACCATTTTGTCAATTGTACATTAAATATCGACTAGTATTTTATAAAAATGATTTGGTCCAATTTTAAAACAAATATATGGTAGGTCCTTCACAAAACAACTCATTTTGATAACTTGAAAAATGGAAAATGAATTTTTCATACAAGGAAAATGAAAACTTCCTTAATCAACATTGTTTGCCATTCCAATATGCACCCTTGTGCATAATATTATATCATTTCAACAAACTATGTCATAAATGTGGCCATAAGATTGATCATTTGGCTTGAAAGCCATGAATCTTCACACATGATAGCCCATTTCTAAGAACACTTATTTAAAATAATTTTTGTATTAATAGTTTATTATTTTTCCTGGTAACTTTGTTACATACAATGACACAATGCAATGGCTTTCCATTTTTTTGAATTTGTTTTGAATTTTTCATGGCCATTTCAAAACACGATCAAAACTACGGGTATGACCGTTCAATAATTAATGTTGAATAATTAATATTGAATAATTAATGTTGAATAATTAATTGTCAATAATCTATTCTTCCCATAATCATTTGGTCAACTAATATTTTATATATGTACTTTCAACCAACATCTCATTGGATTGAGAAATGGTTTTATTTTCCTTTTAGTTACTACTTTTTGCAATTATTTCCATTTAATATCACACTCCCTCTGTTCCTAAATATAAGTCTTGTAACTATGCCCGTGCAAATGCACGGGTCTACGACTAGTAGATTATAATTATGAATCGGACATTCTAAAATTGGTTAAAATCCTATATATTTAAAACATAAATAATAATAATGATAACTAATAAAAAAATATTAGAAAAAAGTATTTAAAAAAAGAAAAAGAAAAAGATCCCCTGACCCAACTGGGCCAAGTGGCCCAGCTGACCATCTACCGCCCCGGCCCATAACCACCCTCGGGCTAACCCTAGCCGACCCGTTCACCCTCCCCACTCCACCCCTCCACTCCCCCCACGCGCAGCAGTCCGCGCCCCCAACCCCCCACCCCCACGCGCCGCCGTCGCTAGGGTTTCTCACCCTCGTCGCCTCCCTCGCAGGAGGAGCCCGAATCTCCAGCAGCAGCCATGAGCGACGGCAAGGACACCCTCGACCTCTCTGCCCTCGGCGCCGCCGTCCCCAACGCCGCAGGTTTCTGTGGTGGTGGTTCGATGCAGAGCTCAGCGCCGAGGACAAGGCCAACCTCGTTGATTAAGGACAAGGCAACTAATTTCCATTTCCCTCGTCGGCAGCGTTGGTGGCGGGAGCGCTCCGGCGAGGAAGGGCGGGCGCCGAAGGCGCTGCCGGGAGGGCGCTGCGTAGGCTCGTGAGTCCCCTTTCCCTTTTCCTCTCGCTACGACGCACGCGCTTGATTCGATTCGATTCGATTCCGAGGTAGAGCCTCGTCCTCGTCGGAGATCCGGCAACCTGGATGATGAAGGACGCACCGGTAGAGTGTTAGTGGTGGTAGCAAGCCGGACCATCCCGCCGACCACAGCGAGGCGAGCGGAGGATGGGCGAACCAACTCTATCTCTCTATCTGTCTTGGTGTGCTCTCTCTTCTCTTGGACGGATTCAGTTCCATGCCTGCCTGCTACTAGTATCTCTCTACTGCACTCCAGAGTAACATGTGAATGCTAATTAAATAAAAAGAAGAGGAATTTGCCTACTCCTTGATGCTGGAAAGATCTTCCACATGCCAATGGGAATCAGCAGAGTCATGTTCAGTGGCGGTGGAGTTCATTCCACGCCTTGGACCAGATTCAGGATGTTGCCTCCTCGCCTGTGATGTGCTGTGCTACGTTCAGCTCCTTATGAATTCGTTGCTTTCATGTATCTTGTGCACACCTGCTACTATAGACGTGTTCGGACTCCCTCCGCTCCGCGACTCCGTGCCGGAGCGGATTGGCCGTCCAGTGTTAAATAGGAGAGTTCCTAAAATGCAGCTCCGCGTACTCCGCTCCGTGGAGGGAGTCCGAACAGGCGCTATGTATGGCCTCTTCCTAATGCTGATGCATTCTGATGTATATCTTCCTACATCATTAAATATCATAGTGTGTAGTTGCTTTATTCTGAGAAAACAATCTGATTTTGTGGTAATGATGTTTAATTCTGCTGTTATATCTAGGACAGTAGGTTTTCACCATGATCACCATTTGAAACAAATGGTCATAGTAGTACTTATCTTTTCTCAATAGAATAAATTAAAGTTTACATGCATTGACAGAATGTCATTCCTGCATGCAAGGACTTGAACCTGCCGGTGTCGCTTGTTCCTCAAAAGGTACACTTCCTCTTCTTGTTTAACGGATTACAAAGAGACTGCACTTGTTCTATGACAGCGATAACTGATAAACGATAAATATGTTGTGTAGTATCATGTAACTTGACTACAGACCTCACTCCTATCACCCAAAATAACTAGACTGCAATCTTATTGTTCTTAAAAGATTGCTCTTTGCGTTCTTTTGCGGATTTTAAAACTGCACTACCACATTGTCACAATTTTACAAGTTTTTATTCCTCCCTGATAAGATTCTGGTCAAAAGTTCTTCTAAATCGAAACTTTTTTTGTCACGTCATTGCATACTTGTTGGCTACATATGCTATCTAAATGACAGACGAAAACTGGTGCCTTATTTTCTTCAGAGTCCTGCTAGTTGCTCTTACCATTGATGCATTAAATAGCTAGTGAGAATGATTTTTTCTCACAGGTTCCTTAATTCTTAGTACTGTGTAGTACTGCTAGTTTACATGTCCTCTGTTAATAATTGGCAATAGCACCTGACTTTTCATGTTCGTCTTGTTGTGTGCACGCCGTCAATCATCAGCAGAGCTTCAATCATGATATAAGCATATATAATAAAAACTACTAACGAGGCGTTGCAACCTGTTCGGTTCTACAGCCCCCTGTTTTGTCTGCAGCTTCATGATTCTGTACTACCCTGTTTTGTCTTTTGGCGTTGCAACCTGTTCTGTTCTACAGCACCCTGTTTTGTCGCAGCAAAAAACAGATACTGATATTCTTGCTGCCTCCAAACAATGTTGCAGGGCCGGTGGAGTTCGAGACGTTGTGGAACTGCCTCGGGCAATGGCGGGTGAGTGCTACTGCCAATTTGCTTGCCAGTATCGTTTAACTTTGGGTCATGAAAGTATGTATGCTCGTGAATGAAACAGAGTGCGCACATTCAGTTCCTGATGCTCTCTGTTTTCGGGGGGGGGGCGATGTTTTCGGGAATCATTGTTGGTTGTTGTGGGCGTAAGTACATATGTGGGGTTTCTTGTTGTGCAGTAACTCTAGATGAGGAAATTTTGGTGCTCTCTCATTTTGGCAAGTTTCTTGGCACCGCGTCAAGATAGCTATTTGTCATATCTGTAGTGTTCGTTCGGAATAGCTCGGCTTTTAACTTGCTGAGCAGCGTTCAGTTCCTAGCCCGGTTCAAGTTTGGCACCCCGAATGAGTGCTGGATCGTGCTTTCAGTTCTTGGTTGCGCCCTTGAAAAGTGAATTCGGATGTGATTCCAGCATTGTTAGCTTTTAATTGATTGCTGGTTAAATATGTTGGAAGTTATTCATCCTTATGCTTAGTAGGGAGATGTTTATATTTTCTGAAGAAATGGCAAGGTGTAACATTTGCTTTATGGTAGATATTTTTGAGTTTTGTAATTTTATCTGTAGGAATTGTTGACTGTCCTATATGGTTCTACACATTAACATAGTTGTTGACTGCACATGGCAACCCCACATGTCACTTCTTCAACTAGAGGACTGGTAAATGTAGCCAACTTTGCTGATGTATAACCATCTGGGAGCTGTGATATTTTCTAGTGGGGTGGTGCTGGATGCAGTGGTGCTCCTCACTTAGCATAGTAAATCAGTAATTATAATAGTGATAAGAGTCATGAACTAGTGATAGTATTTGCTTAACTTTTCCCTTGAAACACATGACTTAAGTTTCTCATGGGACTGTTTTGATGTGACAGTTCTGTATTTCTATCTTTATTTAAAGAACGACATTTGCTATCCAGAAAGTATGCCATGCTGCTTACTCTGTTAATAATCTTATCTATGTTGTGATAATGCAGAAGGGACCGTGATAGAGATGGCCACAGAAGGCATCGTTGTCGCTCCGTTCAGAGAGCCAGAGGTATGTGTTGGATGCCGTCCAAAGCTATTATTCTCAACTTGTCAGTTTGTAATGTCATTAATACTAAGTTTGCTTATTTCCCTTGAATAATCTTTTCTGAGTACAAAACAATTAGCAGTGAGAGCTAGAGGTATGTGTTGGATGCCATCCAAAGCTATTATTCTCAACTTGTCAGTTTGTAATGTCATTAATACTAAGTTTGCTTGTTTCCCTTGAATAATCTTTTTTGAGTACAAAACAATTAGCAGTGATTTTGGTATGCGTTAGTTTTTGACGAAGTGCCAAGAAACATACTCTATCAGTTGGCGTGGGTACATTTGTCATATATGTACTGTTGTTCTTAAATTAATTAAATGAGCCCGAATCTTACTGTATTTTGTTGGCTATAAATAGTCTTAAACAAGTTGTTACAATGCCTATGCACATAATTTGCTCTGCGTGTTCTCATATCAGTAACAATGCTTTCTTTTTTCTTTCTCTTGTGCTTCGACAGGCTGTCCAACTCGTTTCTCAACAACTCCTTCCTCAACAACTTGTTCTGAGGCAAAACCTGGGAGAACATGTATTTGCTATATTCTGTCCGTTGTTGCTATATTCCTGTGTAAGGAAATGTATCCATGAGATGAGTTATTGTGTTATGTAAACCTGGGAGATTTATTATATGATGTTATACAATGGATGATTTTAATTCGACTTGGAGTTTTCTTGATTTGAATATGAAATAGTGTTGGATTTAATATTGGACAAATAATTGGGTTGAAAAGTCCCAATAAATAGAAATGAAACCAAGTTCTGGTATAAAAAGTTGTTGAATTCAAAAATGAAAAAAGGCCAAAACTCAAATTGGACCAAATGTATTTGGACACTAAAAGGCCAGGGCCCAAATTATAATGATACAAAAAAATTCGAAAAAAATATATTAGAAGTGGTTGTAAATAGGCTAAGGCCCAAAAAGAAGCCCAATAAAAAAAGGCCAAAAAATAAACCAGCCCATGTGATCAATTAAAATGGGTTGGGCTGATTTTAACCATGATGTTTTGATTTCGTCGTAATTTTGTCACGTAGGACTGTGTTAGATTGCCAACGATGATTTAGGATCGTCGTAAAGGTTACGACAATCCAGGAATCGTCGTAAAAGTTACGACGATTTTGATCAAAACATCGCTGTTGTTCATTTCTGACGCTCCGTTTCCGACGCTTGGTTTTTCGTCGTGAGATCGTCGTAAATTAGAAACCGTGATGATGTAGCGACGAAAATATAGCGTCGTGTATTAGCATATTCCTTGTAGTGGCATAGCAGGATCCAGCATCATTGTACTCAACTTCTGCAGTGGAGAGAGAAACACAGTTTTACTTCTTTGAGGACCAGCAGACTAATGATCTTCCGAGGAAATGACAAGTGCTAGAGGTTGACTTGCGATCCACACGGTCACCAGCATAGTCAGAATCAAAATATCCCACAAGATGAAGATTTGAGCCCTTGGGGTACCATAATCCTAGTGTTGGTGTGTGAAGTAAGTATCGAAGAATATGCTTCACATCTTATGGTGTGATTCCTTCGGTTTTGCTTGAAAACGATCACACATAGAAACACTAAGCATTATATCTGGCCTAGATGCACATAGATAGAATAAAGAGCCAATCATCGAGCGATATACCTGTTGATCGAAATCTTTACCATTTTCATCAGTGTAGAGGTGGCCGTTGGTAGGCATGGGAGTCTTGGCGCCTTTGCATTCCTGCATGTCGAATTTCCTTAGAACACCCTTGAGGTATTTCTCCTCTGATATGAAGATGCCATTGTGTTGTTGACGAATTTAAAGACCTAAGAAGAATTTCAGCTCCCCCATCATAGAGATCTGATATTCTTCACTCATCCTGTAAGGAAATTCATCACTGTAGGTTTGTCAGTACAACCAAATATGATGTCATCGATATATATTTGGCACACAAATAGTTCATTGTCATAGGATTTTGTGAAAAGAGTTGGATCGAGTGAACCAGGTTTGAAGCCTTTCTTCATGAGGAATTCCTTCAATGTATCATACCACGCCCAAGCGGCTTGCTTGAGGCCATAAAGTGCCTTTTTGAGTCTGAAGACTTTGTCTGGATTCTTCGGATCCTCAAAACCTGGGGGCTGAGCAACATATACTTCTTCCTCAAGCTTACAATTGAGGAATGCACTTTTCACATCCATTTGATATAAAATAATGTTATGATGATTAGCATAAGGAAGTAGAATTTGAATAGCTTGAGGATCGTGCCTTATTCCTCACCACTTGACCATCCTCATCTTGCTTATTTCGGAAAATCCACTTGGTGCCGACGATATTGTGCTTGCGAGGATCTGGTCGTTTGACAAGCTCCCACACGGTAATTAGCTTGAATTGAAGAAGTTCATCTTGCATGGCTTGAATCCACTCAGATTCCATGAAATCCTCAACAACTTTTGAAGGTTCTGTGATAGATACAAAAGATGAATGCCCACAAAAGTTAACTAAGTGTGAAGCTTTTGAGCGAGTGAGAGGACCTGGCGCGTTGATGTCATCGAGGATTTTGTTAGGTTCTACTTTATTTGCAATCCTTGGATGAGCTGGTTGAGGATTTCGTCTGGGCTGAGGAATTTGTTCTGGAGCAATTTCCTCAGGAGCATCTTCTTGGATTTCATCAGTGGTGGGCACGATTTCTTCAGTAATTTCCTCAGTAGGAACAATGTCTTCAGTAGCTTTGAACTTGATTGCTTCCTCAGGAGATAGTTTATCTGGGTCAGAAGGCAATTGCTCTCTTTGCGAGCCATTAGTTTCATGGAACCGCACATCTATAGTTTCAACAACCTTGTTGTGATAGGTGTTAAAGACTCTGTAGGTGTGTGAGTCCATTCCGTAACCGAGCATAAAACCCTCATGTGCTTTAGGTGCAAATTTTGAGCAATGGTGAGGATCTCTAATCCAGCATTTTGCACCGAAGACTTTGAAATAACATACATTGGGTTTCTTGTCAGTGATGAGTTCATATGAGGTTTTGTTGAGGAATTTGTGAAGATATGCCCTATTCATGATGTGGCAAGCAGTGTTGATTGCTTCGGGCCAAAAACGACGAGGAGTCCGATATTCTTCAAGCATAGTTCGTGCCATTTCAATCAGAGTCCTGTTCTTTCTTTCAATGACACCATTCTGTTGAGGAGTATAAGGAGCAGATAATTCGTGAGTAATACCAAGTTCATCAAGATAATCATCAAGACTAGTTTTTTTGAATTATGTCCCATTATCACTCCTCATGTGTTTGATCTTGACGCCAAAGTTCCTCGAGGCCCTTGAGGAAAATCGTCTGAAGACTTTCTGCACTTCAGTTTTATACAGAATGATATGCACCCAAGTATATCTAGAATAATCATCAACTATGACAAAGCCATATAAGGATGTTGCATTGGTTAGAGTAGAACAATGAGTAGGTCCAAATAATTCCATGTGAAGCAATTCAAATGGATGAGTAGTAGTCATGATAGTCTTCAAGGGGTGTTTGGATCTGGTCATTTTTTCAGACTCACAAGCACCGCAGAGGTGGTCCTTGAGGAATATGACTGATTCGATGCCAATGACATGCTGCTTCTTCGCCAACGTGTGCAAGTTCCTCATGCCTGCATGACCAAGTCTTCGATGCCATAGCTAGCCTTCTGAGGTTTTTCCTAGTAAGCATGTGGATGGTTGAGGACGTGTAGAAAAATCAACAATGTACAAATCTCCTCTTCTAACACCTTCGAAGCCTATGGATCTGTCAGATTCCATGATGACAACACATATGTATTTTCCAAAGATAACAACCATATCAAGATCACAAAGCATTGAGACTGACATGAGGTTAAACCCAAGGAATTGAACAAGCATCGCTTTGTCCATGTGCCTGTCCTTGGACATAGCCACTTTGTCAAGTCCCAATACCTTGCTTTTACCTTTGTCAGCATAAGTGATTTGCTTCAGTGGTGATGGAGTCAGTGGCATATTCATCAGCAAGATTTTATCACCAGTCCTTGGAAATAGCTACTTTGCAAAGTCCCAGTACCTTGCTTTTACCTTTGTCATTATAAGTGATTTCCTTTAGTGGTGATGAAGTCAATGGCATATTCATCAACAAGCTTTTGTTACCAGCCATGTGGTGTGTGCAGCCACTATCAAGAACCCATTCGGTACTCTTGGGTTTGTCATCCTGCAGATGAATTAGTACAGCTTACCATATCATATGCTTCAGACTTGAAGAATATGATATCAATTTCATCAGATAGGAATTTCATCGTAAATAGTAAATTTGAGGACATGTGAAATGTCATCATTTCATCAATTTTAGCTTGTGTCCAGTCAACCATTTTCTTCAGGTCTCTAGCAAAATCTTCAAATGATGATTTTCATCTGGAGACCTGACATGCAGAAGTGATTAGTTCAATTTCTTCACCACCCACATCTGAATGACTGGCAAAGAGTTCATCATCCTGCGAGCACCATATGAAAAAGGGGTCATTGAAGCTAATGCACTTCTCTTCACACTAGGGGGTTAGAGTACTCAAATGAATAGGCACAGAAGTTCTTTGAGGACTTATTAACATAATGATTTGAGGTATAATGCTCATATTCGTATCCCTTGTAATTTTCTTGCATATCAGAAGCATTAGCACGAGTACAAGCATAGTTTTGACCACTTGAGGATTTTGATCCTCTTGAAGACTTTGGTACACTTGCGGAATTTGATCTGGGGTTCTAGTTCTTCACTGGTGGTGTCATGAGGATATTCACCTGAAGATTTTCAAAGCAACTTTTGGGGACCCAGATTTTCCTCAGGGGTGGTCCATTCCTGCCGTAAGTTCCAATATATCAAACAAATACTTCACCAGATTTGTTTTTGAATAGTTTATAGTTGGAGTCACATGACTCATCTGAGGAATAGGATAATTCACATGCAAATCCTGTTAGATTGGATGGATCAACAGGAGGTCCTTTAGCAGCAACCCATCGGGTTTTGGGATACTGCTCAGGTTTCCAGTATGATCCATCAGCATTCAATTTCCTCTCAAAGGTAATGCCTTCTTTCCTCGGGTTCATGTTCAATATCTATTTTTTAGCATATCGCAAAGGGTTTGATGCCCTTTGAGACTTTTGTACATGCATGTCACATACAATTACTTCTGACCTGCATTTTCCTTAGTAACATTTTTGGTTTCCTCAAGTGAGGAATTTGTTACCACAGGGACAGTTGAAGAATTTGTAGAAACAGAAGCATTTGATGATTCTGCTGAAGAATTGGCAGTTTCACGTTCCATGCATTTGAGACATGGTGGAATGCATTCATCCTGAGCGGCACTGATCTGTTTAGCAAGTAATGAATCGTTTTCCATTCGAAGATCATCATGAGACACCTTCAACTTCTCAAGATCAAGTTCCTTTGAAGAAATTCATAGGAAAGTTTCTCATGATCAGCCAAGAGTGTGCCATGACAATCTTGAAGATTATCAAATCTGGACTCAAGACTTTTCATGTCTTCAGTGAGGATTTGGGTAAGATTCATTTCATCATTCAACAGGTCGTCACTTCTGTCTAGCAGTTTTTGAAGCTTTTCAAGGGCAGTTTGTTGTTTTGTTGCAATGTTGGCAAGTTTACTGTAACTGGGTTTTTATAATCATCAGGTTGACAGTCACTAGAATCAGAGGTGGAAGTGTCATTCGGTACCTTTGAACCTTTTTCCATGAAGCAATAGGTTGGAGCAAAGTCATCAGCACAGTCATTAGTGTGGATGACGTTGCCGTTTTCTTCAAGGTTGAAGATTGACTTGCTGATGAATGTGGTAGCCAGTGCAAGACTTGCCACACCAGACTCTGAGTCTTCTTCAGAATCTTCCTCTTCATCACATTCCTCGGATTCTTCTTTAGAATCCATTTCCTTGCCAATGAGTGCCCGGGCTTTTCTGAAACTAGTCTTCTTGTGCGATGAGGACTTTGAGGATGAGGATTTTGAAGATTCTTCTTTTTCTTCGAGTCATCAGAACTTTCATCCGTGTATTTCTTCTTCTTTGATTCCTTCACCCAGCGAGGACAATCAGCAATATAGTGACCTAATTTCTTGCATTTGTGGGAGGTTCATTTCTTGTAGTCCTTAGATGAAGATTCTGATTTCCTCATGTCTCTTCTTGAAGATTTACCAAACTGGCCACATCTTGTAAACTTATGGAATTTCCTCACGAGCATTGCAAACTCCTGCCCAAGTTCTTCAGGATCACCAATGCTGCAATTTGAGTCTTCTTCTTTAGAAGAGGAAATTGATTTGGCCTTCAGCGCACGAGGTCTAGAGAAGCTTGGTCCATACATATCTCTCTTTTCTTCCTGTTGGAATTCGTGAGTGTTGAGTCTTTCGAGTATATCAGCAGGATCAAGCATCTTATAGTCTGATCTTTCTTGAAACATCAGAACCAGTGTATCAAATGATGAATCCAATGATCTTAGCAGTTTCTTCACAACTTCATGGTCAGTAATTTCTCGAGCTCCCGGTGCTTGAAGTTCATTTGAGATGTCAGTGAGGCAATCAAAGGTATCTTGGCAGCTTTCATTGCCATGCCTCTTGAAGCGATTGAAGAGATTGCGAAGAACATCAACACGAGAGTCGCGCTGGGTTGATATTCCTGCATTGACTTTTGACAGCCTATCCCAGATAAGCTTTGATGTGCCCAAAGCACTCACTCTGCCATACTCACCTATGCTTAGATGGCCACAGATGATATTCTTCACTTCAGAATCAAGTTGCTTGAATTTCTTCACATCAGCGGCAGAGACAGTAGCAAGGATGGAGGGAACACCATGTTCCACAATGTACAAGCGATCATTGTCAATAGCTTGAAGATGCATCTGCATCTTCGTCTTCCAGTAGGGAAGTCATTTCCTTCGAAGGTAGGACATCCTGCAGTAACCTTGATCATCCCTGCAGTCGACATAACTAAAACTCCAGGTGGTTAAATCAAAATCACACAGAACAAGGGAGTACCTTGCTTTTATACCAATTGAAAGTGTGTTATATCGACTAGAGGGGCGTGAATAGGCTATTTTTAGAATTTCATCGCCGAGGAAATTCCTTTTGAGGAAATTCCTCACTGATGAATAACGTGCAGCGGAAATAGCGCAGGATCAGAGGTGCAAAGATTACAATAATAGTTTTCTTGATGAGGATTATGAGAAACATTTTGCACAGTACGCAGGCTCATAATAAGCAGGTGAAGATTAGCAGGTATGAAGAATTTGAGGTTGAGGAAATTCAGAGAAATCTTCAGAAAATTCTTTAAACAGTGATAATGGAAGTCTTCAACATGCAATATTGAGGAATTGAAAGAGTTGAAGAAATAGAACCCATATAATGAAGACAGTTGTTGATGACCTAGTTCCAACCGTTGTGAAAGTCGTACGTTTGGTTTGGAGCGGCTTGGTATTGAAACCAAAGGACACACAATCCGGGGACACACAGTCCCTGCCGTATTCTGCTTGAGCTAAGGACACAAAGTCCTCGCCCAACACTCGTGGTAAGTCTTCAGGGCAGAATTCCAAACCCTCACAAACTCGGTCACCCGGTTATCCACAATTGACTACTAGATTGCGCTAGACCATGATGCCTAACCGTCTGGAGGATGCACATTCCTCAAAGGTAAAAGGCTTCGGTTCCACACAGGAACAAATTCTTCAGTGATGCTCAATCACTTGGTTCTTGGTTTGTGGTTTGGTGTTTGGGGTATTTCCTCACTGATAATTTACTCTCAAAGAATCTGAGGAATTTGGATTGCTCCAAATGACAAGTGTTAATTTCTTGCGGAGCAGCCAACCAGCTAATGGTTGTGGGGGCGACTATTTATAGCGTGGGAGCATCCCGACATGATTAGACATAAATTCCCTTAAATATTATAACCGTTGGTGTGGATAAGATCGGTGAGGTGACTCGAATCGCGGCAACAGTCGGGACCCTCAACTATGAGAGTCCTCATGTCTCCCATATTCCTCACTTGAGGCTTTTGTAGGATTAGGCTTGGGTTGATCATCATGAGGAAACTCATTCCGTTGTATTACCTCGATCACCTTTAACAGTACGGTATTCCTATGACTCAAGAGTGACAAAAATGAAACAGAAAGAATAAATATTCACGGTTCAAAGTCTTCGGATTGATTTTCTTCAGGACACACTGAATTCCTCATCTTCGATATCTTCATGAGGAATATCAATTTCATCGCAATTTCTTTACGATCAAAATCTTCAACATAAGACCAATTTCTTCAGCCGAAGATATACATTTTTAGGGTTCGATATTTACCGTATAACTCAAACTCCTCAGCGACTTATAGAGTCTGTGTACACTTATAAACACATTAGTTACTTCACCTATAAGTCTTGAAACCACCAAAATCACTAAGGGCACTAGATGCACTTACAACCCGGGGGCTACTGTCGGTGTTCTGGGATTAGGGGTACCTAGACCTGCCTGCATGTGGCCCAGGGCGGGTCCGCTTCACCGGAGCGACGAAACAAGTCCGACAGGGCTTAAGGGAAGGCCCTCGCGAGGAGCCAACCTCACGAGGAGGAGCAGCGTCAAGACCCACAGGGGGCTTCCTCAGGACCCGTCCAAAACGGCGGATATTCCGAGGCAGGGTCGGCCCTCAGGAGTCAAGGGTGACGCCAGGAAAGGACAGGCGAGCAGCAGAAGGCAGGACGGGACAGTTTCCCCTTTGGAGTAAAGAAGGCGGGGGCGCACAGGCTTCCCAAAGGGATCCCCCAAAGGTTTCCCCTGTGGTGCAACAAAGCCGCAGTCTCCCGCCAGTAGGGCAAATGTCACCCACGAGCCCGTCTCTACAGGGTGGACATATACTTTGCAGGCGAAGACCATCTTTGGGCAGGGGAGCATGTTCCCCTGTCCCCCTTCAAAATTGGCCGCTGTGGATCCCTTCCCGCCGAAGCTATGAGGGAAGAGGACCCCGAGCCTCCGCTATAAATAGATAGGGTAGGATACTTGAGCAGGAGAGATCCTTCGGACAATAGAATATCACACTTAGCCACTCAGCCTCCGGAGGCTCAAGAACACTGTACTAACTCACCCATCACCTCCGTGAGAGGCTATCCACCAAAAGCAGGAGTAGGGTTTTATGCTTCGCAGCGGCCTGAACCTGCGTAAACTGTTGTGTCCTGTGTTTCCCTCTCCATCAAGTGAGTCCTTCATCATTTCCATCGAGTAGTGAGTTAGGCGAGGCAAAGCAGGGGAGATCTTCGTACACGCCCCATGGTTTGAATCCTTAGGGTTTTGCGGAGCCCTAAATCCGACTAACGCCACCGTGGACGATAAATTACTGGAATTCACTTTTTTGCCGTCTGCGAAATCTTTGTCGTCCGCTGGCTGATGGCAAAGAGTGTTTTTGCCGTCAACTTCCACAAAGCGGACGGCAAAGAACTGGCTGATGGCATAGAATGTCTTTGCCATCACTCACTTCTTTGCCATCAGCCGCAGACGGCAAAGATCAAGACAGCAGATGGAAAAGCTTCGGACTGGGTCCATCTGGCCGAGGGAAGGTTAGGTCGAACTACAATCCCTTCTTTGTCGTCTGCTGGCGGATGGCAAAGAGTCCGGAGGCATACGACAAAGAGTCTAGACCCTTTGTCGTCCGCCAGCAGACGGCAAAGTTCGGGAATTATGTAACGACCGTCCCGCCCCCACCCCGACCCTCTCTCTCTCTCTCAAACGTCCACTCTCTCTCTCTCTCTCCTCTCCCCTGACGCCCACCGCCGCCACCACTGTCGCGCCGCTGCCCCAGGCGACGCCCCGGTGCCCCCAGCCCCACAACTGCCGCCCCACCGCCGTCGGCGCCGCCCCGGTGCCCCGCAGCCCCAACACTCCCGGCACCGCTCCAACACCCCTGGCCCCGCCGTCCACGATGCCACAGCCGCCCCTGCCAGTGAGCCCCCACACCCCCTGCATTTTGGAGATAAGCATACATACTTTAGAATGTTGTTGATGATTGTGAAGGGTTCCTCCTGTTAGATTAATTAGGATATATGTTGCTTAATGAATTGGCTAGCTCCTATGTTATCTGGTTCCTCCTGTTAGATGAATTAAGAGGGTAGTGTTGGTTGGCTGTTGCATCTTTAGGGGTTGCAAAGATTCAATATATGTTTGTTAGATACGAAACCTCAAAAGAATAGATGAAAATTCATTCTAGCTTCTAAGGAAAATTGTCTCAAAGATTCTTAAGTTATACTATACGAATCTCAGCAGTTCCCTCTTGACAATTAAGGCACCGTGTATCTTGTCAAGTGTTTAAAACAAATCAAACACGTGTGGGTAAAGTAGGTTGACCACAGGTTTATGCAGTAAATTTTATTGAAATATCTAAACAAGATGCTTGAACATCATCAATTTTAATCGCCAGTCAAGAGAAAACTTGAACCAATGTTCTTTCATATTTGCCTCCTTGAGTGATCATGAATCGCCAGGAAAGGTTGGTGATCTTTAACGTGAAAAGTAACTTCCACTAAAACAGTGCAGAAGTTGGCTGCAAATATCTTCAATGTACTATCAAAAAGAAAAGGTTGCAGACATTCATAGAATCCCAGATTAACATACAGAAAATTTATGCTAGTCAGCAACTATTTTTGTTGTCTGTATATTACCAGAGTTAGTAAATACATTAACATGAGCAAACTATATGAAGACACTTCGACCTAGAATACGATATATCTCGTATGAGTTTAACCTCCTCACCTTGGGCATATAAAGATCTGTTATTTCTCCAAAACATTGAAAATGCCTATTCGAACAATGTCAACTCTTAGACAAGTTCCTACATTAGCGATGCTCACTTTGTTCATTGTATATCATCTTTGTTATGTAGCTATGCTATGCATATTTGTTATGGAACTATGCTACGGATATGTGTTATGGAACTATGTTATGGATTGTAGTTGTTCTTATTGTAGTTGTTGTAGTAGTTGTTGTAGCAGTGGTTGATGTTATTGTAGTTTTTATTTAGTTCTTAGCTTTGCAATTTTTTATGTTGTACTAATTTCTCTTAATCTTTATCATGGCAGCTCAGCAGGTGTTGAAAGATGGTGGGCGCGGGTCCAGATCGCTCGACGGGTTCTTCTTCGACGGCCCGCACGAGGGGTGGTACTTCCATTCCACCCCTATCTCTCCGTAGAGCCTTGGAAGACAGTCTGACGACACCACTCGCGGGTGCTTCTTCGTCGGTGCCATTGCCCACTGGGAGAGGTGCTGGTCGGGTAGGGAAGAAGGGGAAGGATACAGGGAGAGGTGGTGGTCGTAGAAGAGGTAGGCGGACTGTTCCGCCATCCTCACTACGACCACCAGCTCATTCACCCGAACACTGGACTACTATGGTGGACCCGTTTGAGGAGGAGGCTACGGGGACTCCGGTCCAGGAGCCTCGGGTGGACGGGCATTCGTCCCATGAGACTCTAGTCCAGGATCAGCCTCGGGTCGAGGTGCCTTCGGCCCACGAGACTCAGGTTCCTGAGGCTACATCCTAGGAGACTCCTGCCACACACGCTTCGGCCGACATGGAGAGGTCCGGACGGGGTGCCTGGCCGATCGGTCCGAGGTGCCGGATTGGACCGAGATGCCCGATTGGACCGAGGGTCTGGGTGGCTGTTCTGTTGATGTTGGGGATGAGTTTACGGATAGTGAGAGCGATGTGCAGGTGGACGGGGCCACCGTGTACAAGTGTGGTAGTACACGTCTCTTGGTCGTGCCGGCTACCTGCGAGCAGAGGCCGGTGATTAAGCCTGAAGGGGATAGGTAAGTACATTTACTTATTCTTTAGCTTTTGCCTTCAAGTTTCTTCAAATATCTAATGAGTTGACCTTATCATACTGCAGGGGATGCGCACACCCTAGTGGAGTCCGCAAGCCGAACAGCGTCCTTGTTGTGCTTTGCCGGACAAATTTTCCGGGGTTTGTCACGTTGCCTGGTGAGGGTCAGGTTTCTACACTAGGATTTTCCTGGGAGCACTACCAGGCTGCGGAGGCCCTGCCGGAGGAAATTATAGATGGTGTCTTGTGCTACACGAGGGCCGAGATGCTGATCAAGAGCTTTTGGGTAAATTATCGTGTTACACAATCTAAAATTAACAATATAGCTAATTATTGTACTAATCGGTGTTGTTTCGTTTGATTGCAGATCTTCTATAGGTGTGAGGAGGGATACGAGGAGGAGGCGGACAAGGTTCTCGAGGCTGAGTGTAGGCGGTTATTATAGTACTTACGCCACGAGGCTCGGCCGCAGGCTATTCGAGACTACAACGCCACGTGTGGTATTAAGAAGCAAAGAAGGAGTGTCGCGGAAAGTATCTGAAGAAGGAACAGTACATGAAGGTAATTACCTATTCTTAAGGCCTTTTACGTAGTTTTCTTGATTTGATTCATAGGCGTAGCGCTCAAAATTCTTTCTAGTAACTTATAGGTGCCCTCGAGATGGTGTGCGGATAAGATGGATTGTTGGGAGGCGCTAGTGGATGAGTGGTGCACAGGGAACAGGCGAGCCGTCCACGACAATGCGAAGGATCGGCGTAGCCAAATGGTTGGTGTGCCACACCATCAAGGAAGCGCCAACTTACTTCAGTTTGCACAAACTGGGTATGTGGTTTGCTTCATGATTCATGCAATTCATTCTTCATGCTAGCTTGAGCCCCTTACTAATACTTTGTTCCTCTCTTTTAGGCGCATCACAATAGGACGGAGATGCCACACTTCTACGACCTTTATGGCATGGCCCATAGTGCCTCCTGCAAGAAGGCGAAGGCATTTTATGAGTCTGACCTAGATGATCCAAATAACTTCACCACCGTATCATCCCACCACAAGCTCGTGACATACAGGGACACGGGGAAGGCTAGGAAAGGGGAGGACTTTAACCCGAGCTAGGAACCTTTGGATCCAGAGCTGGTGATGATATCTGGTGGCGGGAGGCCCCATGGCTCGATAGCCATTGGAGATGGGATAATATGGTGTCCACTCACTCTCCCGGAGATCAAGGCACGCCAGTTCAGCTCCTGTCCTGAGATAACGCCTCGCCCACGGCCAGTCAATCTTTCCATCGAGGTTAGTTGTATGGACTCAGAAAAACTTAATCCATTTCATTATGTGTAACCATCGATCATTATTGTGGTAACGAGGAATGGTGTTGTAGGCTGCTCTTCAGCAAGAGAGAGCGGCAAACCAGGCTCCTCTTGATAAAGAGAGATTGGCAAGTCAGGCTGCTCTTCAGGCTGCTCTTGAGGAGAGGGACCGAACAACGACACGAATGATTGAGGAGGAGAGGGCCCAGAATGACGTGGGTCAACGGGACCTGTACGAGCTTTTTGTCGTATGTTTTTTTCACATTAGCCAAATCATGTGTGTAATGTCTATTTCATTACTAACTAATACGACCGACTCTTCAGATTCTGTGCAAGAAGAATGGTCAAGTCCCTCCACCGATGCCCGTCTTCTCTGCGATTGGCACGGTGAGTTTCATTTGAATGGTAATTATAAACTAGTATTAGAAATTGAGTGTCATCATGCTAACTGAGACATTGCAAAATATCTTTTCTTCATAATAACTCCCGAGCGGCATCACACGACAATTCTCCAGGGCAACCATGTCCAAACGAAGCCGGCGCGAGCAACCCTGGTGTTTCTCCTCCTTGATGACCACGACGATAAGATTTCCCTAGTTCATTTTTGACATAATTAGATAATTTAGCTCCAAGAAGAGGAGAAGAGGAGAATAAATAGGAATAATGAAAAGAAGGAAGAAGAAGAAGAAGAAGAAGAAGAAGAAGAGAAGAAGAAGGAGAAGGAGGAGGAGGAGATGAAGGAGAAGGAGTAGGAGGAGAAGGAGGAGAAGGAGGAGAAGGTCATTCTCCTCCTTCTCCTCTTTCTCCTCCTTCTCCTCCTTCTTCTTCTTCTCCTTCTTCTTGATTTCTTCTTCTCCTACTCCTCTAAAATGACATATTTAACCCAAGTTAGCTCCAAAACGACATATAGTTAGCTTGGCTTCCACCTAAATGACATAATTAGGCTTACATAGATCCAAGATGACCTATTCCCCCTAACTTAGGTATAAAATGGCCTGTAATTAGCTTAGCTAGATCCAAAATGGCTTAATAAGCTGAGTTTGCTCCGAAATGACCTATTTAACCTAAGAAGAAGAAGAAGGAGAAGAAGGAAGAAGAAGAAGAGGAGGAGGAGGAAGAAGAGGAGAAGAGGAGGAGGAGGAGGAGGTGGAGAAGAAGAAGAGGAGGAGAAGAGGAGAAGAAAGAGGACAAATTAAAATAAGGAAGAAGAAGAAGAAGATAAGAAGAAGAAGAGAAGAAGAAGAGAAGAAGAAGGAGAAGGAGGAGGAGGAGAAGGAGCCCTCCTTCTTCACCTTCTTCTCTCCTCCTTCTTCTTCTCCCTACTTCTTCCACTTCTTCTCTCCTCCTTCTCCTTATTCTTCTCCTCCTCCTTCTCCTTCTTCTTTTTCTTCTCCTTCTTCTCTTCTTGCTTCTTCTATTTCTTCTTCAATTTAGCTTATTTTTCCCCCAACAAAGACATACTTAGCTCATTATCCTCGAATGACATAATTAGCTTAGTTAGGGTAAAAACATCATAAGAACCTTGGTTAGCTCAGAACTTAGCTAATTATCCTCCAAAATGACATAATTAGCTTAGTTAGCTCCAAAATGTCCTATTTAATAAAAAAATACCTATACTTAGCTAATTTCTCTCCTAAATGACATAATAAGGCCTAAGAGAAGAAGAGAAGAAAAAAAATAGGAAGGAGAAGAAGAGGAAAAAGAAGAAAAAAAGAATAAGTAGAAGAAGAGGATAAAAAATAGAAATTGAAATAAGAGGAAGAAGAAGAAGAAGAAGAAGAGGGGGAAGAAGAGGAGAAGAGGAGGAGGAGGAGGAGTGTGGCACCCCGATAGAGGGCCGACACACGTTCGTCCCCAGGATAAGACCGGACGCATGTCAAGGGCATGATACAGGAATTCTAGGCAAATATGGCTTTATTAATAAAATGGAGTATTACAATATTGTTGCTTTCAACAATATTACATGACTCCAATGCTAGCTAAATGGCAGCAGAGGTCTTGATACAGCGGCATCAACGTCCCTGGATGGGCTCCATAACTCGCAGGACTGGCTTGGTTACGATCTAGCACGACGAGTCTTCTCCTGCAACTGGCCACGTGCAAGGGGAGGTGAGTACTTTGAATGTACTGGCAAGACAACCAAATACATGGCATCCAAACAAGCAGATAACAAGGCAAGCACAATGATTATATAATAGCTATTCTAAGCATGGCATGGAATTAACAGAAAAATATAAATCAAGCATAGCATGACATGGACTAAACATGTGATCTACCTTACTAGCATGGCAAAGCTCAGAACAATTACTTAACTAACTTATAGTCACTGAATATCAACTTACTCTCTTCTGGGTTGTACCACAACCCTCGACATACTCGTGATCCAACCTGAATGGATCACATCACATGGTCATCTGACCACTCATCAAATAGCCCTCTCTTGTCTAACACATCATATCATCAACATCCTCTGATGTTCACACGAGACGAGTTCTTCCATCATTACTATCATAGATACGGTTGACCATCTACTCAGGTTTGGTCGGGCTGTCCATTACCGTGGACACGGCTATTCGAATAGGTTTTACACTCTGCAGAGGTTGCACACTTTACCCACACTCTCGAGCACTGACCTCGAGATCCCATTCGGGTGGACCACCAATGCTCCAACGAAACTTGCCTGAACCGTGATCCTCTCATCGTACCCCCAGCAACCACTCCCTTCCCCGGAGTCCTGTCCTGGGTGGCCCTGTGTCCTCATGACACCTACCACCGTCGTGGCCAAACAAACTGTCCCAAACGGGGACGTGTGCACAAAACAACTCAACTGGCTTATACGGTTATCACCGCCTACAGGGCCAAGGTAGCGCGCGTGCATAACCCTCCCTCTTTGGAGGTACCGGTGAGAGCGATCACGTGAACAGCTCAAGTCAAGGCCGTCCCATATCAGCAAGATGTGGTTGTGCGGATGGTCCCAGACAGGTGACTCTGGTCAACCAGCTAGGTCTCTTATCTCCGAATAATCTATCACAGCTGACACCCGATGTCATAGCAATCTGATAAGCTCTAGCCACTACTGTTGATCCATCTTCATAAACTGTCGGATGAAACACAAGGTAATCATAGACAGTAATCTCAACAGTATAATATAAATAGCAAACTATTACTTTACCAGTTATGACTGTAGGTAGGACCTTCGGAACCCTCGCATAAAATCAGCAAATAAATCGGTAGCCACCAGAACGGTCTTTACAACACAAATCTGGGGCGTTATCGGAATAACTCAACCTCGGCTCAAGACGGCTGGAAAGCAGCTCAGAGCATGAGACGGTGTTGATAAGAAGAAAGTAGCAGTTCTCTAAGACGGCCGAAGCACAGCTCAGAGCATAGGGTCACCGCTACGGAAAGAAATTTAACAGTTGCCCGTGACGACCGAAAAGCAGCATAGAACACGGGACACCTGTTGACAAGAGAAATATAACATTGGCATCCACCCCGGACGACCGGAAACAGCACAGACTTAGGCATGGTGCCAGTATTGAAAGAAATGCAAGCAAGGGTTCGTCAGCGTGACACACAGCACCTCATTATGTACTAGGATATAAGCATTATGAATTAAATATGCAAGAGCAACATCTGCGCGCGTACGTTGGATGAGTAGCATTACTAGTACTATTACCAATCTCGTCACCATTATATGCAAATGCAGGCTAACAGGTGATACAGACAAACACACAGAGTCCAAGCAAAGTTATCACGCATGTCCGGAGCTGATGGTAAGAGGTTGGCTTGCCTGGGGGTCGACGAATACTCTGGGAAAAGTGCAATAACACACTGAAAAGCTTTGCCGGAGAGGGCTTCCCTCGCGGAAGGCTCAAACAAAGGAAAGGGCAAAATGGTCAATTCTACTTCACAAACATCTTATTAAAATAACACTATCAAAACGGGCTCGATGAGACGAAGACGTGGGTGCTGGTTTTACCTCAATCGGAGTTATGAGTGCAAAGATACGCCCGTTAGAGCACCAAGGACCAATCTGTAAAAAGAATAACTAGAAACTAGTCACTCGCGCTGAAACCGAACGCGTCTTTCACCGGAATACGTTTTCCCAACAGGAAAGTGTATTCTTCGATAATACGTCTCCACTTACTCTCCTGGGCCTAGGGCGTTGACCTCCTCCTCTCTCTTATGGGTGGGGGCCACCCTATCCACTCCCTCTCTCTCTCTTCCACGGGGGCCCCACCCTTTCTTCTCTCTCCTCTCCTCTCCTTCCCAATACCTTCTCCTACCTCTCGCCGCTAGGGGTAGAGAAGATCGGGCCGCTGGAGCGCCGGCTTCAGGCGGCCGCGGGAGCGCCGGCGAGCGGGCCGAGGGGGTCGGGCACCCCTCGCCGCGCCCGGGGGTGGCCTCGGAAGCGCCTGGGGCGGCCTCCCGTGCCCTTGCTGCCGATGGGGCCGCGGCAGCAGAACGGATGCAAGGGGCCGGCGTCGCCGGGGCTTCTCCGGAGAAGCAAAGGGTGGCGGCGGCTGCACCACGGCTAGGTGGGGCTCTGCCCGTGGGGAGGGGAGAGGGGGAGGACCTTGGGGCTGGCACTACCATGATGCTCAGATGGGGCTCTCGGCCATTGGAGGGCCAGGGAGCTCCTGGAGCTCAATTAGGAGGGGGAATGGGACTGCGGGGGCTTGCTACTCCACTGCAGGGGCTCGGGGACACCTTAAATACCGTTGAAAGGAAGTTTCGCGGAGGTGGCCGAAGCTCTACAATGGCGGCCGAAGCTTCGAGACCATGGCAGCGGCTTCCTTGGCAAGGAATCGAGGGGGAGAGAGCTCTAGAGTGTGCGGGAGAGCAGTGGGAACCTTGCCGACACTTCAAGACAAGCTATAACCCACTGTGATCAATCTCACATCAACTCGAACGCACAAAGCTCTGTTTTGGCATGCTCTGCCCATGGTCACCACGTGGCCATGGCCTTGCCTTGCCCCTCAAGTTGTCAAACCTTGTCAAAGCTTATATACTATTCTAAGGTGAAGTGACACCACACACACCCCTGGGGAGCACTGAGGTGACCACACCAAGGTCAAACAGTCTCCAACAGCAAGGTGTTTGTGTTGTCTTGTCACCACCACAGTGCAGCTGTTGGCATGATACTAGGCTGAGGTTGACCACTCACTAAGGTCACTATACTGGCCAAAATGCAGCTCAATTCAACAAGTCTATGGGGCACTTCCTTTGTAACTTGGCATACTGATCAGAAATGAAAACGTTGTTGCTGGGGTCAAATGGCTAAAAGGAATTGCCTGAAATTTGGAGGAGACTCATGCTTTAGGCATATGAAGATACTGGCAAAGATTGATACCATTTGCACACATATAAATGGTAGTTCCTTCACAATGCTTCATTCTGGACAGAATCTTAAATAATTTGCTGGGGAAGAATGGGGTGATGAAATGAGCTAACTTTTGGTGTACAAGGATGATTTAACATGATAAACAACTTTGCAAAATTTCAACTCAAGGGGAACAAGGAATCAAGCACTTCTTTTGCAAACACATGACCTGGACAGAATTTGCAAAGGGGCATTGTGCTCAATTTTTGAATTGGAGAACTTGATCTTTTGATGGAAATGATGATTATATCGATATGAGAAGCTCCACAAATTATTTGGGATTTTTCCTAGCTACCAAGATGGTAGTTCCTTTGGAAAGGCCCCAAATTGCTATATTGGCATAAAATAGGAATATGCAATTTTCCTTTATTCTATGATGGCCAATATTTTATGAGAGCTTCATAGGATCACAAAGAATACCTCTGCAAGATTTCATGAGCATTGGAGATGGATAACTATTTTCTTGGATTTAATTCCACACACAAGCAAAAACAGGAATTAATTCTAGAGGAGAAATATTCCATATGACTTTGCTATATTTTTGCACATCTGGGGTCTATGGGGGAATGATGATCTCTGGGAAGACTTGGAGGATCAACAGAGCAAGGGAAATGATGGCTCCTTTGAAAACACAAAGACATGATTCCCAGTACCAATACTTCGGAGCTAGGGTTTCAAAAGGGGATTTGGGGGTTTACTCAGCAAGGACAAGCTGGCACAAGGACAAAGGAAAAGCACAGACAGGTTGAGGATAGACTAGGTTCACCTGGTCATTTGCCAAATTCTAGAGGAAAATCTGGGAGAGAAAAGCTAGGAAGGCATAACAACACAAAAATCGATAACCCGGTTTTTGGGGTGATACAATGAGGAGGAGGAGGAGAAGAAGAAGAAGAAGAAGAAAAGAAGAGGAGAAGAAAGAGGAATAATGAAAAGAAGGAAGAAGAAGAAGAGAAGAAGAAGAGAAAAAGAAGAGAAGATGTCACACCTTGTTTTTGCTATCACTTGTCTGTATTGTGAAATTCTGAGCTTTTTAAAACTTTTTGAAAACCAATGATGTGAGTGCCATGATTGACATTGTATGCTTGTATGCTTGATCATGTGAGGATTTAAAACCCTAAAAGTCTTTTGTATTATACTGATTTCCAAAAACCCTTGCTTATTTCTGACCAAGGTAAAACCACCTTGAGTTGCACATCACGTCCTTGATAGCAAGAAATGCTTCTACTCATATTTGGTAATCTGATTTTTACCTATCTTTATATTTCAAAACCACAAAAATAATTATTTTTGTGATTATTTTCCTAATTAAATAACCTGTCCATTTCTAAGGCCAGAATTGGTATTCCATCATGGAAAAAATACTTTTCTGCTTTAGAAAAATCTTATTAAATTTAGAGAGGATCAGAAGGACATATATTTTCATACATAGGACTTTAAACCCCATTTTATATTATATTTATTGAATAAAACTATGAAAGCTATTTCTGTATGTTTTGGCATTTTGAAATATTTCCAAAGGAAATATTCTCAATAAATCCCTAGAAAATTTCAGTGATATCCCTAAGCCTTGTTTGGTGTCCACATGAAGTTTCACCTTGATCAAAGGTGAATAAGGACCTGATAACCCAACAAGAAACCCAATGCTCCGCGCCCCAATGCGCCAAATCCAGGCCAAGGAGCACCAGGCAGGAACCAGGCTCCCCGCAATCAGCAGTATCACAGCAAAGGGCGGATTAATCATATTTCCGGAGAAGAGGAACACGAAGACCCAGTCTGCATTATCGGTACGTTCCTCATCAACTCTACCCCAGCAACAGAATTTTTTGATTGTGGTGCTTCGCATTCTTTTGTTATGAAGAAGTTTGCAAAAAAGTGTGGTCTAGAACCTACCTTGCTTCGTGGGCATATGGCGATTCAAACCCCGGGAGCTATTTTGAGGACCAACCTAGGGTGTAGGAAGGTCGGGATAGTTATCAATGGGACGAGCTTCTCAGCGGATCTCATTGTGCTTAAGTTGCAAGGCCTAGAAGTAATCCTCGGCATGGACTGGTTGGCCAAGCATCAGAGTATCTTGGACTGTGCTAACGGGGCCATTACCATGACAAGTGACCAAGGGGTCAAAGTCAAGTATGTCTCTGAGCCAGTACCCGCTCGAGTGCCACGAGTTAACAGCCTATCAGAGGAAGGACTCGACCGACTGCCAAAAGTCTGTGAATACCCGGACGTCTTTCCCGATGAGCTACCAGGGATGCCTCCTGACCGAGACATCGAGTTCATCATCGAACTCATGCCCAGATCAAGGCCTATCTATAAGAAGCATTACAGGATGGGATCCGAAGAGCTAGCGGAGTTGAAGAAGCAACTCGATGAGCAACTCAGGAAAGGGTTTATTCGTCCAAGTGCGTCACCTTGGGGATCACATGTTCTCTTCGTGTCCAAGAAGGATGGAACAATCCGGCTTTGCGTCGATTACCGTTCTCTCAATGAGGTCACGATCAAGAACAAGTACCCACTCCCCAAGATCGAAGACTTGTTCGACCAGCTAAATGGAGCTAAGGTATTCTCCAAGATCGACCTCCGATCTGGATATTACCAACTAAAGATTCGACCCAAAGACATACCAAAGAGAGCATTTGTGACCCGATACGGTCTGTACCAATGCACGGTCATGTCCTTTGGATTGACGAATGCCCTAGCTTACTTCATGTACCTCATGAATAAGGTCTTCATGGAATACCTGGACAAGTTTGTCGTCGTATTCATTGATGACATATTAATCTTTTCCAAATCTGAAAAAGAGAATGAGAAACACTTGAGGTTACTATTGGAAAAGCTTCGAGAGCATCAACTGTATGCCAAGTTCAGCAAATGCCAGTTTTGGCTAAACGAAGTTTGATTCCTGGGTCATACCATGACACTAAGTGGATTGGCAGTTGATCGCTCTAAAATCACCACGGTAACCAACTGGGAATCGCCAATCGACGTGAAGGAAGTCAGGAGCTTCCTCGGACTCGCAGGGTATTACCACAATTTCGTAGAAGGATTCTCCCACATCGCGCGACCTATGACTCAGCTCTTGAAGAAAGGCAAGAAGTTCGAATGGACGCCGGAATGTGAAGCAAGCTTCCAAGAGTTGAAGAAGAGGCTAACCACCGCCCCGGTATTGGCCACTCCAGATATCAGCAAGGAGTTCGTGATATATTGCGATGCCTCAAGGACCGGGCTAGGTGGGGTTCTAATGCAGGATGGTAGAGTCGTGGCATACTTGTCACGGCAACTGCGTCCGCATGAGGAGAACTATGCCACCTAGGATCTCGAGTTGGCAGCTGTAGTGCATGCTCTGAAGACATGGCGACATTACCTTCCGGGGAAGCGATGTGAAATATGCACTAACCACAAGAGTCTAAAGTATATATTCACCCAAAGGGAATTGAATATGAGGCAACGGAGATGGTTGGAGTTAATAAAGGACTACGACCTCAACATTCAATATTACCCCGGTAAGGCAAACGTAGTGGCTGATGCCTTGAGCCGGAAGACCAGCACCTTAAACGTCATGCTTAAGGAAAGGCAGTCCGCCTTATATGAAGAATTGGAGAACTTCGGGTTGGAACTAGTGGAATCTGGATTCCTGGATAACCTCGAAGTCAAGCCCACACTAGAAGATGACATCAAGGGAGCCCAGAAGGGTCACAAGAGCATTAAAGGTATGAAGAAGAAGATTCAAGAAGGCAAGGCCCCAGGATTCTTGGAGGATGATCAAGGAGTGGTGTGGTTTGGGAAACGTTTATGCGCACCCAACAGGGCTGAACTCAAGGATTTAATCCTACGGGAAGCACATGATACACCCTATTCCATTCACCACGGTGGTACCAAGATGTAGCAAGATCTCCGAGGAAGATTCTAGTGGCACGACATGAAGAGGGAGATTGCGACGTATGTGGCCAAGTGCGTTGTGTGCCAGCAAGTTAAGGCTGATCATCAGTGACCCACGGGGCTGCTACAACCTCTCAAGGTGTCAGAATGGAAGTGGGACAAGGTAGGGATGGATTTTGTTACCGGCTTACCAAGGTCAAGTAGGGGCCATAACTCGATATGGGTTGTTGTCGACCATTTGACCAAAGTGGCCCATTTCATCCCTGTCAACACCACTTATGATGGGAATAAGTTGGCTAGTCTCTATATTGAGTGTATAGTAAGCCTTCATGGAGTTCCCAAGGAGATTGTATCTGACCGAGGCACGCAGTTCACCTCAAGGTTTTGGAGGAAACTTCAAGAGGCCCTCGGTACCAAGCTCTCTTTTAACACCGCCTTCCACCCGCAAATGGGAGGACAGACGCAAAGGGTGAATCAGATACTCGAAGATATGCTCCGCGCATGTGTCCTAGCGCACGGAGCCAAATGGTTAGACTGTCTGCCGTTTGCTGAGTTTTCGTACAACAACAGCTACCAGTCCAGTCTCCACAAGGCCCCGTTCAAAGTACTGTACAGACTGAAATGCCGCACCCCGCTCAACTGGTCTGAAACCGGAGACAGGCTGATTTTCGGTCCAGAAGTTTTTCACAGGGCAGAAGAGAAGGTGCAACTAGTCCAAGAAAACCTGAAAGCAGCCAAGTCACGACAAAAGAGTTATGTGGACTCTCGCCGCTAGGATGTGGGGTTCAATCTTGGAGACCTAGTGTACCTCCGTGTCACACCTCTCAAGGGAACCAAGCGTTTCCACGTTAAGGGGAAACTCGCTCCAAGGTTCATTGGGCCATTTAAGATCACGTCCAGGCGCGGGGAGGATGCTTATCAGTTGGAGTTACCTTCGGAACTTTCGGGTGTGCACAACGTTTTCCATGTGTCACAACTTCGGAAGTGTCTCCAAGCGCCAAGTCGTTCCGATCCTTACAAGGACATTGATCACCAGGCCATTGACCTTCAGTCTGATCTCAACTACTGCGGGAGGCCCATTCGCATACTGGACGAAGCAGAAAGATGCACCAGGAGCCGCACTATCAAGTATTTCAAAGTTCAATGGATCAACCACACCGAAGCCGAAGCTACATGGGAGCGTGAAGACTATCTCCGATCTGAATTTCCAAAACTTTTTAGCACCTAGCTTAGGAATCTCGGGGACGAGATTCTTGTAAGGGGGATAGGTGTGTCACACCCTGTTTTTGCTATCACTTGTCTATATTGTGAAATTCTGAGCTTGTCAAAACTTTTTCAAAACCAATGATGTGAGTGCCATGATTGACACTGTATGCTTGTATGCTTGATCATGTGAGGATTTAAAACCCTAAAAGTCTTTTGTATTATACTGATTTCCAAAAACCCTTGCTTATTTCTCACCAAGGTAAAACCATCTTGAGTTGCACATCTTGTCCTTGATAGCAAGCAGTGCTTCTACTCATATTTGGTAATATGATTTTTACCTATCTTTATATTTCAAAACCACAAAAATAATTATTTTTGTGATTATTTTCCTAATTAAATAACCTGTCCATTTCTAAGGCTAGAATTGGTATTCCATCATGGAAAAATACTTTTCTGCTTTAGAAATATCTGATTAAATTTAGAGAGGATCAGAAGGACATATATTTTCCATACATAGGATTTTAAACCCCATTTTATATTATATTTATTGAATAAAACAATGAAAGCTATTTCTGTCTATTTTAGCATTTTGAAATATTTCCAAAGGAAATATTCTCAATAAATCCCTAGAAAATTTTAGTGATATCCCTAAGCCTTGTTTGGTGTCCACATGAAATTTCACCTTCATCAAAGGTGAATAAGGACCTGATGACCCACAAGTATAGGGGATCAATCGTAGTCCTTTTGATAAGTAAGAGTGTCGAACACAACGAGGAGTAGAAGGATCTGACAAGTGGTTTTCAGCAAGGTAAAATCTACATGCACTAAAATTGTCGGTAACAAGTGATTGTGTGGTGATATGATTCGTAGCAAGCAACAAGTAACAAAAGTAGCAACGGTGCAGAAAAGTGGCCCAATCCCTTTTATAGCAAGGGACAAGCCTGGACAAAGTCTTATAGGAGGAAAAACGCTCCCGAGGACAAACGGGAATTTCTGTCATGCTAGTTTCATCATGTTCATATGATTCGCGTTTGTTACTTTGATAGTTTGGTATGTGGGTGGACCGGCGCTTGGGTACTGCCCTTACTTGGGCAAGCATCCCACTTATGATTAACCCTTATCGCAAGCATCCGCAACTACGAAAGAAGAATTAAGACAAAGTCTAACCATAGCATTATACTAGTGGATCCAAATCAGCCCCTTATGAAGTAACGCATAAACTAGGGTTTAAGCTTCTGTCACTCTAGCAACCCATCATCTACTTACTACTTCCCAATGCCTTCCTCTAGGCCCAAATAATGGTGAAGTATTATGTAGTCGACGTTCACATAAAACCACTAGAGGAAAAACAACATACAACGTATCAAATTACCGAACAAATACCAAATTCACATGACTACTATTAGCATGACTTATCCCATGTCCTCAAGAACAAAAGTAACTACTCACAAAGCATCATAATATTCATGACTAGAGAGTTAATGAGTAGCATCAAGGATCTGAACATAAACTCTTCTACCAAGTAATCCAACTAGCATCAACTACAAAGAGTAATCAATACAACTAGCAACCTTACAAGTACCAATCAAACTCGCGAGACGGTGATTGGTTACAAGTGATGAACTAGGGTTTGGAGATGAGATGGTGCAGATGAAGATGTTGATGGTGATGAGTCCCCTCTGATGAGAGGAGTGTTGGTGATGATGATGGCGAGATTTCCCCCTCCGGGAGGGAAGTTTCCCCAGCAAAATCGTCCTGCCGGAGCTCTAGATTGGTTCTGCTCATGTTACGCGTCGTGGCGGCGGCAAAACCACGAAAAAGCTGCTCCTTGAATTTTTTTCCTGGACGAAACCCTTCATATAGCAAAAGAGGGGAGCACGTGGGCCAGTGGGCTGCCCACAAGCCCTCATGGCGCGGCCTGGGGGGTGTTCGTGTCGTGCAGGCTTGTGGGCACCCCCTGGTGCCCCTCTGGCACTTCTTCGGCCCAGTATTTTTGATAAATCAGGAAAAAAAATCCTCGTTGATTTTTACGACGTTTAGAGTTGCGCGGAATAGGTATCTCAACTTTTCTCCACTTTTTGGCCATAATTCCAGTTGCCGGCATTCTCCCTCTTCATGTAAACCTTGCAAAATAAGAGAGAAAAGGCATAAGAATTGTACCGTGAAGTGAAATAACAGCCGAAGAAGCGATAAATATCAACATGAAAAGATGATGCAAAATGGACGTATCAACTCCCCCCAGCTTAGACCTCGCTTGTCCTCAAGCGAAAGCCTAGCTCACTAAATATGTCCACATTTTTAGGGAGAGAGGTGTCAACAAAACAAGATACGAACATGCATGCATCATGATCAAGCTCAGAACAGCAATACCAACATATAATCTCTCATGCTAAAGTGATAATTCCTTCACAAAGTAAAGCATGGATCAAGAACCTTACCGAGATGTAACAACCGATAGCCTTTAGTCATTGAAGGAATTGCAATTTATCACAACATCACAAGGAGTCAAGTAAGAGATTGTAAAGAAAATCCACATACTCAATCATTCTTTCGTTCTCTACAATTGCTACAACTCGCGTGGTACTCATGAGATCAAAGTTTCAGCTCGACACAGAGAAAGATAGGGGCTTATAGTTTTGCCTCCCAACTGCTTACCTCAAGGGTAATGTCAACAATAATAATTCATGAATACTTACCTCCAAGTTGACATATGAATATAGATCTTTCCCAAGCATATGACGGTAGCCAAGATAAAGGCGAAATAAGGAATTGGTGAAGATCACCATGACTCTTTCAAGGGCAAAAAGTAAAGGTACAAGATAGGACCTTCGCAGAGGTAAGCAGAGGTTGTCATGCGCTTTTGAGGTTTGGATCCGTGTCCTCTTAGTGCGGGGGAACGTCACTTTATATTGCCCCCTATGATAAAGAACTTTATTATGCAGTCTGTCGCTTTTATGTCTTCCTCATCACAGGTTCGTATAAAGCTTATTTTCCACACACTAATAGATCATACATATTAGAGAGCAATTTTTATTGCTTGCACAGATGACAACTTGCTTGAGGGATCTTATTCAATCCATAGGTAGGTATGGTGGACACTCATGGCAAAACTGGTTTGAAGGTTTATGGATGCACAAGTAGTATCTCTACTTAGTGCAGGAGTTTTGGCTAATATGAGGTGGAAGAAATCGTCACATGCTAAGGGATCTCTAATCATATAACATTGTTCGGAGCCAAGCAAACACAAATCACTATGTTGTCTTGCTTGTCCAACATCTACTTCTAGGCATGCAATAGTTTAGTGAGTGTTCACAATCATAGATGGTGTCAGAGATGATATATTTATATGTGAACCTCTCCTTCTTTATCACTTCGTATTAATTGCAACAATGACCAAGGTCTACGTTTGCCTACCCTCAACAAGTTTCAATTCTCATTCTTTTTATATGTGAAGCCATCACTTCCCATAAGATCATTACATGATCTTTCATGCTTTTGTTCTATTCTCACTCTATTGATCAAGGCAAGAGGCAAAGCCCTTCAACTAAGACACTCTTTATTATATGGCTCACGAGCTCGAATACATCGGGGGTGACACAAAGCTAAACTCAAAACTAAAACACTAAGACTTTTACTCTACTAGAGAAAGAGAGAAAACTGAAAAGGAAAACTGAAACAAAGGTAAAGGCAAAAGATGTGATGGTGATACGATACCGGGGCCACTCCCCCAAGCTTGGCACAAACCAAGGGGATTTCCCATACCAATGCTCAGTTGTCTTCCTTTGGTGGTGATGGTGGAGGAGTTGTTGAAGCGGTCTTGAGCTTATTTAATTTCCACTTGAGCATGAAATTCTGCTCCCTCAGATCATCATTTTCCTCTTCAAGCTTCAACACCCTTTGACATAATTCCTACTTACTCTCCTACAAGAAACGACAAGGGATAAACAAGGTCTTAGGCTTCTTCCTTGAGTCAGGGAGGCCCGACTTTTTGAACTCCACAAGAGTGCGTCCAGGTTGAGGTAGAGGAGCCTCCTCTTCATCGGAACTCGTTTGTTCCTTCCCCTTGGGATCATAGTCTTCTTCCTCATCAGTGGTCCAGCCATATGGTTCAAAGTCCCCATAGACCTTGGGGTTAGCAAGGTAATCAGCCACATAGCTCTCCCCCTCTGAATGCTGAGTAGACATCTTGACCTAGATCTGCGGCAGAAAAGAGGCTCGAAACGAAAAACAGAAGAAATTTGCTGATGCAGGGGTCAGACTAAACGGGAGTATATATAATGATTTTTTCAGACCAAAAGGAGTGCCCTGCACGAAAACGTAGTCAGGGAGGCGCACGAGGTGGCCACAAGCCCTCACGGCGCGGCCAGAGGTGGGCCCGCGTCGTGCAGGCTTGTCGCCTCCTCGCGCAGTTTCTGGACTACTGCCAATTTTTGTATTTTTTCGAATATTCCAAAACAGAGAAAATTTTCTACTGGAAAAGTTTTGGACTCTGTTTTCTTACCGAATCACATACCTCTTCGTTTTCGGAGTCTGAAACAGGCTGATAAACATCCCTTAGGTATTCTTCCGGAGTTATGGTATTGATGATTTTGCTCTCAACTTTTATGGGAGTACCTGAGATATAATGCTTGATTCTCTGCCCATTTACCACTCTCGGACAATTACCTTCCGTGTTGTTGATCTTGATAGCACCGGAACGATATACTTCCTCAACAACATAGGGACCTTCCCATTTAGAGAGGAGCTTGCCTGCAAAGAATCTTGAACGAGAGTTATATAGCAAGATATAATCACCTACATTGAACTCACACTTTTGTATCCTCTTATCATGCCACCTCCTAACCTTCTCTTTGAACAGCTTGGCATTCTCATATGCCTGAGTTCTCCACTCATCAAGCGAGCTAATATCAAATAACCTCTTCTCACCGGCAAGTTTGAAATCAAAGTTGAGCTCTTTGATTGCCCAATAGGCTTTATGCTCTAGCTTAAGAGGTAAATGACATGCTTTACCGTACACCATTTTGTACGGAGATATGCCCATGGGATTCTTATAGGCAGTTCTATAAGCCCACAGTGCATCATCGAGCTTCTTAGACCAATTCTTTCTAGACCTGTTGACAGTCTTTTGCAGAATCAGTTTAATCTCTCTATTACTTAGCTCTACTTGACCACTGGACTGAGGGTGATAGGGAGACGCAATTCTACGGTTGACATCGTACTTAGGAAGCATTTTACGGAGAACACCATGAATGAAGTGTGAACCACCGTCGGTCATTAGATATCTAGGGACTCCAAATCTAGGGAAGATAACTTCTTTCAGCATCTTGATAGAGGTGTTGTGATCAGCACTACTAGTGGGGATAGCTTCTACCCAATTAGTGACGTAATCAACAGCAACTAAGATGTGAGTATACCCATTGGATTTTGGAAAAGGTCCCATATAATCAAAGCCCCAAACGTCAAATGGTTCAATGACAAGTGAATAGTTCATAGGCATTTCCTGACGTTTGCTAATATTACCTATTCTTTGACATTCGTCACAAGACAAGACAAACTTACGGGCGTCCTTGAAGAGAGTGGGCCAATAGAAACCTGATTGCAATACCTTGTGTGTAGTTCTATCTCCCGCATGGTGTCCTCCGTAGGCCTTGGAGTGACACTTCTGTAGGATCTGTCCCTGTTCATGTTTAGGTACACAACGTCTAATAACACCATCTACTCCTTCCTTATAAAGGTGAGGATCATCCCAAAAGTAGTGTCTCAAGTCAAAGAAGAATTTCTTCTTTTGCTGGTACGTGAAACTAGGTGGTATATATTTGGCAACGATATAGTTTGCATAATCAACATACCACGGTGCACTACATGAAGCATTGATGATATTCAATTGCTCATCGGGAAACCTATCATCAATAGGTTGTGGGTCATCAAGAACGTTCTCCAACCTAGACAAGTTGTCTGCTACTGGGTTATCAACACCCTTTCTGTCGACAATGTGCACATCAAATTCTTGTACCAAGAGAACCCATCTGATAACTCTAGGTTTAGCGTCCTTCTTCTCCATGAGGTATTTAATAGCAGCATGATTAGTGTGAATAGTGACTTTGGAATCAACTATGTAAGACCTGAACTTTTCACATGCAAACACGACTGCTAGAAATTCCTTCTCCGTAGTAGCATAGTTTCTCTGGGAACTGTCTAGAGTTTTACTAGCGTAGTGAGTGACATTCAACTTCTTATCTACTCTTTGCCTAGGACAGCACCAACAGCATAATCGCTAGCATCACACATGATCTTAAAAGGTAGGTTCCAATCAGGTGGTTGAACAATAGGTGCAGTTATCAAAGCCCTCTTAAGTATTTCGAAGGCTTCCTCACAATCATCATCAAAAACAAAAGGAATATCCTTTTGCAAGAGATTGGTAAGAGGCCTAGAAATCTTATAGAAGTCCTTAATGAACCTTCTATAGAAACCAGCATGACCAAGGAAACTTCTTATACCTTTGATATCTGTAGGGTATGGCATTTTCTCGATTGCATCAACCTTAGCCTTATCGACTTCAATACCTCTTTCAGAAATTTTATGTCCTAAGACGATGCCTTAATTAACCATATAGTGGCACTTTTCCCAATTCAAGGCAAGATTGGTGTCTTTACATCTCTGTAAGACTCGATCAAGGTTGCTGAGGCAATCATCAAAGGAAGACCCGTAAACGGAAAAGTCATCCATGAAAACCTCGACAATCTTTTCACAAAAGTCAGAGAATATAGCCATCATACATATTTGAAAGGTGGAAGGTGCATTACATAAGCCAAAAGGCATACGTCTATAAGCAAAGGTACCGAAAGGGCAGGTGAAAGTGGTTTTCACCTGATCAGATTGTGCAACTGGTATTTGGGAGAGACCATAATAACCGTCTAGAAAGCAGAAGTGTGTGTGTTTAGACAGCCTTTCTAGCATTTGGTCGATAAAAGGCAGAGGGTAATGATCTTTCCTAGTAGCCTTATTCAACTTCCTAAAATCAATCACCATCCTATAGCCAGTAATAATCCTCTGCGGGATCAACTCATGCTTATCATTAGGGACAACGATAATGCCTCCCTTCTTAGGAACGCAATGCACCGGACTCACCCAATCGCTATGAGAAACAGGATAGATAATACCCGCTTCCAGGAGCTTTAGTATTTCTTTTCTCACTACTTCTTTCATCTTAGGATTTAATCTCCTTTGATGATCAGCGACTGGTTTGAAAGCAGGATCAGTTTTAATCTTATGCTGGCATAGAGTAGGACCAATGCCCTTAAGATCATCAAGAGTATATCCAATAGCAGCTGGTGCTTCCTCAGAGTTTTTAGTAACTTCTTTTCTTCATGCTCTGAGAGTCTAGCACTAATTATGACAGGATATATCTCTTTTTCATCAAGATAGGCATACTTAAGAGTATCAGGCAACTGTTTAAGCTCGAACACAGGATCACCCTTTGGTGGGGGTGGATCCCCAAGCAGTTCAACACGCAAGTTATTCTTAAGGATAGGATATTGTTCTAAGAGAACTCTATTTATTTCATCCCTTTCATCCATATGCATATCATTTTCATGCTCAAGCAAATATTGCTCTGATGGATCAGTAGGGGGCACGGCAATAGAGGCTAAGGCAATAGTTTCCTCCCTACTAGGAGACTCCTTTTCATGAAGTTGTCTACCAAACTTGGAGAAATTGAACTCATGTGACACACCTTCAAAGCCAACAGTGACAGTTTGCTTCTCACAATCAATATGAGCATTGACGGTATTGAGGAAAGGTCTGCCAAATATGGTGGGACAAAAGCTATCTTGTGCGGTAGCAAGAACGAGGAAATCAGCAAGATACTTCGTTTTACCACACAAGACTTCAACATCCCTAGCAATTCCCACAGGGCAAATAGTATCTCTATTGGCAAGTTGAATAGTGACATCAATAGGCTCTATCTCAACAGGTGCAATCTCATCTTTGATTTCATCGTATAAGGATTGAGGTATTGCACTAACACTAGCACCCATGTCACATAAACCATGGTAACAATGATCTCCTATCTTAACAAAAACCACAGGCATGCCAACAACATGCCTATGTTTGTCTCTAACGTGAGGTTTAGCAATTTTAGCAGCATCTTCATAGAAGTGAATATTATGTCCCTGAACTTCTTCAGACAGAAGATCTTTGATAATAGCAATGCTAGGTTCAACTCTAATTTTCTCAGGGGGTGTAGGTGTTCTAATGTAGCCTCTACGTATAACAGTTGAAGCTTTAGAATGATCCTTTATCCTAACAGGGAAAGGTGGTTTCTCAATGTAAGCACTGGGAACCACATGATCATTATAAGCAATGACTTTCTCTTCAACTGGAGTGGGTTTAAATAAATTGACTTCTAAAGGAGGATGATATTTAAACCACTTCTCTTTGGGGAGATCAATATGAGAAGCAAAGGATTCACACAATGAAGCTACTATCTCAGAGTCAAGTCCATACTTAGTGCTAAAGTCACAAAAAGTATTTGTCTCATCAAAGGATTTAACGCAATCAAACGTGAAATTCATACCTCACTCCTTACCTTCTTCAAGCTCACAATCTTTAGAGTTGCGTTTAATTCTCTCCAATAAATTCCACCTGAAGTCAATATCTCTCTTCATAAAAGAACCGGTACAAGAAGTGTCAAGCATGGTGCGATCATCATGAGAAAGCCGACCATAGAAGTTCTGAATGATAATTTCTCTCGAGAGCTCATGATTGGGGCATGAATATAGCATTGATTTAAGCCTCCCCCAAGCTTGAGCGATGCTTTGTCTGTCACGAGGCCAAAAGTTATAAATATAATTCCGATCATGATGTACTAAATGCATAGGATAAAACTTTTGATGAAATTCCAATTTCAACTGATTGTAGTCCCATGATCCAGTATCATCACATAGCCTATACCATGTCAAAGCCTTATCCTTCAAAGATAAAGGAAATACATTCTTCTTGACCTCATCCTCGGGCACACCTGCAACCTTAAATAAACCACAAACTTCATCTACATAGATCAGATGCAAGTCTGGATGTGATGTTCCATCTCCTGTAAAAGGATTAGCCAGCAGTTTCTCAAGCATACCCGAAGGAAATTCAAAGCAAATATTTTCAGTAGGTGCAGCAGGTTGAGGAACAACTCTTTGTGATTCTATTCGAGGTGAAGATACCCCGAATAAGCCCCTCAAAGGATTAGTATCCATAGTGACAAGTGACAACAAATTTCAGCACACTATATGAATGTTTCCTTACCAGATTCCACTTACCAAAGGCGCTTCACTCCCCGGCAACGGTGCCAGAAAAGAGTCTTGATGACCCACAAGTATAGGGGATCAATCGTAGTCCTTTCGATAAGTAAGAGTGTCGAACCCAACGAGGAGCGGAAGGATTTGACAAGTGGTTTTCAGCAAGGTAAAATCTGGACACACTGAAATTGTCGGTAACAAGTGATTGTGTGGTGAGATGATTCGTAGTAGGCAACAAGTAACAAAAGTAGAAACGGTGTAGAAAAGTGGCCCAATCCCTTTTCTAGCAAGGGACAAGCCTGGACAAAGTCTTATAGGAGGAAAAACACTCCCGAGGACACACGGGAATTTCTATCATGCTAGTTTCATCATGTTCATATGATTTGCGTTCGTTACTTTGATAGTTAGATATGTGGGTGGACCGGCGCTTGGGTATTTCCCTTACTTGGAAAAGCATCCCACTTATGATTAACCCCTCTCGCAAGCATCCGCAACTACGAAAGAAGAATTAAGACAAAGTCTAACCATAGCATTATACTAGTGGATCCAAATCAGCCCCTTATGAAGTAACGCATAAACTAGGGTTTAAGCTTCTGTCACTCTAGCAACCCATCATCTACTTACTACTTCCCAATGCCTTCCTCTAGGCCCAAATAATGGTGAAGTATTATGTAGTCGACGTTCACATAAAACCACTAGAGGAAAAACAACATACAACGTATCAAATTACCGAACAAATACCAAATTCACATGACTACTATTAGCATGACTTATCCCATGTCCTCAAGAACAAAAGTAACTACTCACAAAGCATCATAATATTCATGACCAGAGAGTTAATGAGTAGCATCAACGATCTGAACATAAACTCTTCTACCAAGTAATCCAACTAGCATCAACTACAAAGAGTAATCAATACAACTAGCAACCTTACAAGTACCAATCAAACTCGCGAGACGGAGATTGGTTACAAGTGAAGAACTAGGGTTTGGAGATGAGATGGTGCTGATGAAGATGTTGATGGTGATGATTCCCCTTCGATGAGAGGAGTGTTGGTGATGACGATGGCGACGATTTCCCCCTCCGGGAGGAAGTTTCCTCGGCAGGATCGTCCTGCGGAGCTCTAGATTGGTTCTGCTCAAGTTCCCCCTCGTGGCGGCGGCGAAACCATGAAAAAGCTCCTCCTTGATTTTTTTTCCTGGACAAAACCCTCCGTATAGCAAAACAGGGGAGCAAGTGGGCCAATGGGCTGCCCACAAACCCTCATGGCGCAGCCTGGGGGGTGGCCGCGCCGTGCACGCTTGTGGGCACCCCATGGTGCCCTTCTGGCACTTCTTCGGCCCAGTATTTTTGATAAATCAGGAAAAAAATTCTCCTTGATTTTTACGACGTTTGGAGTTGCACAGAATAGGTATCTCAACTTTGCTCCACTTTCGGGCCAGAATTCCAGTTGCTGACTTTCTCTCTCTTCATGTAAACCTTGCAAAATAAGAGAGAAAAGGCATAAGAATTGTACCATGAAGTGAAATAACAGCCAAAGAAGCGATAAATATCAACATGAAAACATGATGCAAAATGGACGTATTAGGACCCCAAATAACCCAAAAACCCTGTCTGTCCAGAATCAAGTTAGAGCAACTCTACATAGCGAAGTTTGTCCAATGATGTTGAAACTTTGCAGGAGTGCCTAATACCTCAAATGAGGGTTCCACACCAAAAATAGGATTTCTGGGACTTAGTTTGCCTACACTCCCTTTGGAAGGGACAGATCTGGTCATATTGGAGTATTTTCAAGTTTACAAAGCTAAACTTGTCCTTTGGAGCTCAAAATTGGTGAGACTCCATGCTCTACCACCAACCCAAACATGTTAAGTTGCAGCACGAGTGGTGGGGTGCAACCCCCTTAAGCCACTGTCGAACACCTTCTGACAGATAGGAAAAAGCCACCTTAGCCACAGCTAAACCAAACTCCTTTGCTTCAAACTCATAGAATAAGTAGCCAGCACCTGTGTCTAACCCTAGTCAACTGGCCCCTCACTAGTTCAAAGTGGAAAGGCCAAAAATCCCAATATAGATCACAGTTCATGACTGACAGCACCAGTATTTGTTGCCTCCTTTGACCAGCCGAAGCTCCCACAAGAACCAAATGGCTAGCCACACGCCCAGCCAATGCCAGGACATGCTAGACACGTCCAAAGTGCCTCAGAGCGCACCAGCATGCCGTGGCATGCCAAAACTGTGCTCTGGGCCCGCTAGAGGGAGTCACCGAGGTGGGGGCGACGCCCTCGGCCAATTCCAGCCTCCCCCGAGATGTCCAACCTCTTCCCCGACAACCCCTCTGCGTCGAGCAAGCCTCAGGGCCCCTCCTCGCCCGCGCTAGAGCTCGCGTGACGAGTGCCTGTACGCACGAGAACCGGCCAAGGTTGCACAACCACGAATGCTCGACTCCTCTCTCTCTCTCTGCTGCAGAGGGTTCGGGCAGTCCAAAACCACGTCCTGAGACCGTGGTTTCGACCCCCAGCCTTTCTCTGAACCCCCATGCGCGCCACGGTGAGCCACCGGCGCTCCCGAATCTGCTCACCGTCGCGGGCCTATATATAGCCCTCCCCCTCGCTCCAGCACCCCTCAGATAGCTTCACCACGATCACTAGTACCTCCCTAGCCACCCCAGCAAACCAGCAGAGCCCCGGTGCTCGAGATCGACCGAGGCCCCTCCGCCTCGGAGCTCCGGTCGATCTCCGGCTACACGACGGCTCCTGCGCCCCTCGACCCACCAAACTAACCTTCTCGATCCCAGGAAGCTTTCCCCCAACTCGCCCGAGCTTTTCCGTGTCTCTAGCCACCCCCTCGACCACCTCCCGAAAATCCTCCGCCACGGCCTCCTTGTCGCCGACAAACCCCTGCCTACCCGTCGTTGTTTCGACCACCAGCAGGTAGGTCACAGTAAGGCGAACCCATTCATGTGCTCGTTGGGGCATGAGCACGTCGCCAACCTCGTCGGCGTCCTCCTCCTCCTCTCTGGCCAGAGGTAGGAGATGACCCCGACAGGTGTGCCCCACCTGTCGGTGGCCCAGCCTCCTCCCTCGCGCTGACCTCGGCCGTTGACCGCAAGGCCCCGCGCGTCAGGTTCAAACCTGACGGCGCGCGTGCCTCGGCAGGCTGTCGGCTGGCCATGGGCCAACCCAGCTTTGGGCCGAGCTAGGCCGGGAGTTATCCTGTTTTCCTTTTATTTTTAAACCCTGGTTTCTAAGATTTTTATAAAAGTATTTAACCAGTGTAAAAATATAATTCTTCCACTGTTATTCTTCGAAAAATGTGTAGTATTTAATAATATGTCTGAATGAATTTTCCAACAACTATTCTATTTTATATTAATAAAAAGGATTAAATTCAAATAGTTTTGCTTCTGTTTGGTTGATATCAAAAATATTCCTTGAGGATAAAGGCAAATATTTTCTTAAATGACATCTTATATTTATCAGTAATAGAGAACATTTTTAAAATGACTTTGTGGACTGTTTCTGTGTGAGCTATTTCTTATTTACTATTTTATCGATGATAGAAAATCCGTGTGACGAGGGAATATGAGCGCAAGACCTCGAAGACCCCGGATACTTAACTGAGCAAGGCAAGCAGCCCTTTGACCATGACTGAGCATATGTTACTTTGCATGTTAAAATAGCAAGTATTCTCGTTGCATATGATCATAAGTGTCGGTAATCATTTGATATGATTTTACCGAAGGCTCCTCCGGAGCACATGCATTGAGCTTGACTCTACCCCGTGAGGGTCCTGCTAATACCATGTTGACAAGATAGAAGTAGTATTATCATGAGCACGTTGTTGACATAAAGCCAGAGTTTACTAAAACCCCGTCGGGTGCCACTAACGCCCGAGGGAGATGATGAGTTAGGTGGTCACTTTTGGTGAAGTGATGCACTCGGTATTTGTGTGAGTATGGTTTCGGAAATGGGAATAGATTTATGATGTGTCGACCGTCCCAACCTTACCAGTACGACCACGTTACCCCTTACGGGACGGGGCTATGTTAATTACTCTGGTCGGTGCTAGCAAAGAGCCACATTACTAGTGGCGGAAGTGATGTGTGGTCACTCTCGTGATGGGGTCATGCCGGGTAGGACGACTATGCCATTTTTATGAGTTCCAGTTACACCGTTGGTCCCTGCATGGTTGGTACTGTCCAGATTTGGTGCTCTTAAGACGTACAACATGTGGGTTGGGTACCCATCGAGTGGACCTCTTTGTCTAGTATCGTCAGGGGAAAGGCATTGATCGGGTACTTACCTTGGGAATGTGATATACCGCGAGTCGTGGATGACACGGAAGTTTCCCGGATCTCGTGGGTCCAGCGTACTACCTCTGCAGAGTGTAAACTATTCGAATAGCCGTGTCCACGGTCAAGGACAGTTGGGTAATCCTGCTTAAACTACGTCCAGTTATTTCCGCATAAACCAAGTGTGTGTGTGTGTGTGTGTGTGTGTGTGGTGTTGAGTAAGACGTTGCTATGATAGCGATGATATGACCAAGTTCGGTGACTTGTCATATAGGGTGAACCCGGATGGTTCAGCGCTCGACAGATATATTGATATCTGTAACCTGTTCTTCGAAAGTAATTCTTTAACTTGATGCACATTCATGATCATTCCACCCAAATGAGTTACCCTAAAGCTGCATGATATTCTTATCCTTCACTTTCATTGATTATATCATGGGATGTTTGTGAGTACATTCAAAGTACTCATTGGCTTGCCACTGGTTATGTTATTGACCAAACATGGACGGACCGGAGTTTGGAGATGAGTACATCTTCGGAAGCGCCCCTGCGAACTAGGACGCTTCCAAGTCAGATTGCCTGTCGGTGTAGGCTTGATGGCATGGGCACCCACTTAGCCATTTCCTTTCCGCTATTAGTGTATCCGAGTGATTTGGCCTTAGGCCCTGTCTTGTGAACTTGACCCTTTGGTCATGTGTTATAATAATCAGTACTTGGATGTAAGACTCTTTTATTCGGTATCTATGTTCGGTGAGCATTGATCTCTGGGATCGGTGAGCATGGCGATTCTCGACTAGTAAGTCGGGGTCCCCATAGAAGAAGAAGGAGAAGGAGGAGGAGGAGAAGGAGCCCTCCTTCTTCTCCTTCTTCTCCTTCTCCTTCTTCTCTCCTCCTTCTTGTTCTCCCTCCTTCTTCTCCTTCCTCTTCTCCTTCTTCTCTCCTCCTTCTTCTCCTTCTTCTCCTCCTCCTATTTCTCCTTCTTCTTTTTCTTCTCCTTATTCTCTTCTTGCTTCTTCTCTTTCTTCTTCAATTTAGCTTATTTTCCCCCAAAAAAGACATACTTAGCTAATTATCCTCCAAAATGACATAATTAGCTTAGTTAGGTAAAAACATCATAAGAACCTTGGTTAGCTCACAATTTAGCTAATTATCCTCCAAAATGACATAATTAGCTTAGTTAGCTCCAAAATGGCCGATTTAATAAAAAATGACCTATACTTAGCTAAGTTCTCTCCTAAATGACATAATAAGGCCTAAGAGAAGAAGAGAAGAAGAAACAAATAAGAAGGAGAAGAAGAGAAAAAAGAAGAAAAGAAAAATAAGTAGAAGAAGAGGATAAAGAAAAATAGAAGTAGAGATAAGAAGAAGAAGAAAAACAAGAGGATGAAGAAGAGGAGAAGAGGATAAGAGGAGGAGGAGGAGGAGGAGAAGAAGAAGAAGAGGAGAAGAAGAGAAGAAAGAGGAAAATGAAAAGGAGGAAGAAGAAGAAGAAGAGAAGAAGAGAAGAAGAAGAGAAGAAGAAGGAGGAGGAGAAGGAGCCCTCCTTCTTCTCCTTCTTCTCCTTCTTTTCTCCCCCTTCTTCTTCTCCCTCCTTCTTCTCCTTCTTCTCTCCTCCTTCTTCTCCTTCTTCTCCCCCTCCTTCTCCTTCTTCTTTCTCTTATCCTTATTCTCTTCTTGCTTCTTCTCTTTCTTCTTCAATTTAGCTTATTTTCCCCAGCAAAGACATACTTAGCTAATAATCCTCCAAAATGACATAATTAGCTTAGTTAGGTAAAAACATCATAAGAACCTTGGTTATCTCACAACTTAGCTAATTATCCTTCAAAATGACATAATTAGCTTAGTTAGCTCCAAAATGGCCGATTTAATAAAAAAATGACCTATACTTAGCTAAGTTTTCTCCTAAATGACATAATAAGGCCTAAGAGAAGAAGAAACAAATAAGAAGGATAAGAAGAGAAAAAGGAAGAAAAGAAGAATAAGTAGTAGAAGAGGATAAAGAAAATTGAAATGGAAATAAGAAGAAGAAGAAGAAAAAGAAGAGGAGGAAGAAGAGGAGGAAGAAGAGGAGAAGAGGAGAAGAGGAGGAGGAGGAAGAGGAGAAGAAGAAGAGGAGAAGAGGATAAGAAATAGGAAAAATGAAAAGGAGGAAGAAGAAGAAGAAGAGAAGAAGAGAATAAGAAGAGAAGAAGAAGGAGGAAGAGAAGGAGCCCTCCTTCTTCTCCTTCTTCTCATTCTTCTCTCCTCCTTCTTCTTCTCCCTCCTTCTTCTCCTTATTCTTCTCCTTCTTCTCTCCTCCTTCTTCTCCTTCTTCTCCTTCTCCTTCTCCTTCTTCTTTTTGTTATCCTTATTCTCTTCTTGCTTCTTCTCTTTCTTCTTCAATTTAGCTTATTTTCCCCAACAAAGACATACTTAGCTAATTATCCTCCAAAATGACATAATTAGCTTAGTTAGGTAAAAACATCATAAGAACCTTGGTTAGCTCACAATTTAGCTAATTATCCTCCAAAATGACATAATTAGCTTAGTTAGCTCCAAAATGGCCGATTTAATAAAAAATGACCTATACTTAGCTAAGTTCTCTCCTAAATGACATAATAAGGCCTAAGAGAAGAAGAGAAGAAGAAACAAATAAGAAGGAGAAGAAGAGAAAAAAGAAGAAAAGAAAAATAAGTATAGAAAAACAAGAGGATGAAGAAGAGGAGAAGAAAAGAAAAATAGAAGTAGAAATAAGAAGAAGAAGAAAAACAAGAGGATGAAGAAGAGGAGAAGAGGATAAGAGGAGGAGGAGGAGGAGGAGGAGAAGAAGAGGAAGAGGAGAAGAGGAGAAGAAAGAGGAAAAATGAAATGAAGGAAGAAGAAGAAGAAGAGAAGAAGAAGAGAAGAAGATGGAGAAGGGGGAGGAGGAGAAGGAGCCCTCCTTCTTATCCTTCTTCTCCTTATTCTCTCCTCCTTGTTCTTCTCCTTCCTTCTTCTCCTTATTCTTCTCCTTCTTCTCTTTCTTCTTCTCCTCCTCCTTCTCCTTCTTCTTTTTCTTCTCCTTCTTCTCTTCTTGCTTCTTCTCTTTCTTCTTCAATTTAGCTTATTTTCCCCCAACAAAGACATAGTTAGCTAATTATCCTCCAAAAGGACATAATTAACTTAGTTAGGTAAAAACAACATAAGAACCTTGGTTATCTCACAACTTAGCTAATTATCCTCCAAAATGACATAATTATCTTAGTTAGCTCCAAAATGGCCTATTTAATAAAAAATGACCTATACTTAGCTAAGTTCTCTCCTAAATGACATAATAAGGCCAAAGAGAAGAAGATAAGAAGAAAAAATAAGAAGGAGAAGAAGAGAAAAAAGAAGAAACGAAGAATAAGTAGAAGAAGAGGATAAAGAAAAATAGAAATAGAAATAAGAGGAAGAAGAAGAAGAAGAGGAGGAGGAGGAAGAAGAGGAGAAGAGGAGGAGGAGAAGAAGAATAAGAGGAGGAGGAGAGGAGAAGAAAGAGGAAAAATGGAAAGAAGGAAGAAGAAGAAGAACAGAAGAAGAACAGAAGAAGAAGGAGAAGGGGGAGGAGGAGAAGGAGCCCTCCTTCTTCTCCTTCTTCTCTCCTCCTTCTTCTTCTCTCTCCTTCTTCTCCTACTTCTATCTTCCTTCTTCTCCTTGTTCTCCTCCTCCTCCTTCTTCTTTTTCTTCTCCTTCTTCTCTTCTTGCTTCTTCTCTTTCTTCTTCAATTTAGCTTATTTTCCCCCAACAAAGACATACTTAGCTCATTATCCTCCAAAATGACATAATTAGCTTAGTTAGGTAGAAACATCATAAGAACCTTGTATAGCTAATTAAACTAACTAATTAAGCTCCTAAAAGACATTATAAGCTCAAAATGGCATAAGAACCATGGTTAGCTCATTAATATAATATACTTAGCTTGTTTTCCTATATAATGACATAATTAGCCCATTTAGCTCCAAAAAGACATACTTAGATAATTTAGCTCCAAGAAGAGGAGAAGAGGAGAAATGAAAAGGAAGAAGAAAAAGAAGAAGAGAAAAAGAAGAGAAGGATAAGGAGAAGAAGGAGGAGGAGAAGAAGAAGATAAGAAGGAGAAGGAGGAGAAGAAGGAGAATGAGCCCTCCTCCTTCTTCTTCTTCTTCTCTCCTCCTTCTTCTCCTCCTTTATCTCCTTCTTGTTCTCCTCTTCTCCTCCTCCTTCTCCTTCTTCTCCTTCTCCTACTCCTACTCCTCCTCCTCCTCCTTATTCTTGTTTTTCTTCTCCTTCTCTTCTTGCTTCTTCTCTTTCTTATTCAATTTAGCTTATTTGTCCTATATATGTTGTTTTCTTCTTCTTCTGACTTTCTTATTCCCATTTTGCAGATTGGATGTACTACATGCATGGAAGCTGGCATTGGAGTGCTTTAGTTCTAGTTTTCATTTGAGTTGATGAACAATGTGGAACTATATGTATATGTATATATGGATGAACAATATATGTGGAACTATACGTATATGTATATATTGATGAAACTTTGTATGTGTTGGTTCTTTCGATATATGGGATGTACATTGATGAACAAATGGCATTGATGAACTTTATATGTATATCATATATGTGTTGTTACCTATATATCATATATGTTCTATGAATTATATATGTATGTGCTTTGAAATAGAAAAAATAAAAAAAAATGTGACAATATTGGCTCTTTGCCATCAGCCAACTGATGGCAAAGGCCTTTGCCATCAGGAAGCTAACGGCAAAGGTGCCACATGGCACCCAGCTGTGCAACCTGGGGAGCAGCAGCTAGCCATATGGGCTCTTTTCCATCCGCTACCTCGGAGGTAGACGGCAAAGAAGCTGATTCATGCGCTGGCCCAACTCTGTGCTGGCCCATAGAAGCAGATGGCAAAGAGGGGGAGGGAAGCAGACGACAAAGAGGGGGAGGGAAGCAGGCGACAAAGCCTCTGTTAGCCCTAATGGAGGCGTCGCCTGTCGGCTGCCATCTCAAATTCTTTGCCGGCTGCTCGGTATCTGACACTGACGGCAAAGAGCTTTGTCGTCCGCTTAGGGAAGGCTGACGGCAAAGAAGCTACAATGCCGTCGTAAGCTGACGCAGAATCTTTGCCAACAGGAGTTTTCTTTGTCGTCTATGTATTACTCAATGTCATCGGTGGAGTCCTCTTTCTCGTCTGTTATGGCAGACGGCAAAGAAGCTGAATCCTATAGTGATACCGATCATGGCAGTGCCTCTAGAGTGCCTCCCATCCATGCCTCTATAGTAAAGTAGACATGGACCACAGGGCGTAAAAATTCTATGATAGCTATTTTTGTAGGGGACACTTAATGCTTGTGCTATTTTACACATTTCTCCTTTTTAGAGGCCCTTCCCCCCGTTCTACATTTTCTTTTTTCCCTTGGTCACTAGGACCCAGCCCCCGAGGCATGTGTCGAAATTGGGGCTCCAGGACCCAAGAGGACCAAACTATGGGGTGCGTGGCCTCCCGTGCCGCACTCTACTATGAAACAGCCACGGTGACGCTCCGATGTGTTCGCGCTAAGGAAGCAGAACGGAGGACACGATAGTTACCCAGGTTCGGGCCACCTCATGGTGTAAGACCCTACTCATGCTTGTGTGCATTGCTCGAGAGTGATAATGAGTACCAATGTGTGCTTTTGTTGCTCAGGGCCAATCTCCCTCTATGACGGCCGCCAACCCTCTCTTATACAAGCCCTAGTCCTCTCCCCCCAAAAACACCTGGCGGTAAGGGTTGGCACAACATCTGGTTTGAAGGGGGATGGGATCGCAGTCTACCCTAGCAAAAGCAGTCACCGCCTACAAAAGCTTACTTCTTGACGCGTCGGTGGGCTCGGGGATGACCTACGGCCCTGGAAATCTTTCCATCCTGGTCTTCTTGCACCAAAGAGGAAAATCTTTGGGGATTGCTTTGGGAAAACCTTCTCACTAGCGCCCGCCTATGCGCCTCCTGGCACCGCCTGGCATGGTGCACGTCACCCATGTGGCACCACTAGGTCGTTCGTCCCACCACCCCATGAGAGTTCCAATGGCAACCTTGGGGGTCCCCTTGCAAGGTGGGGCTTGACATGGCACCCATATTCATCTATGGGGGTTCTAATCCTTAGGTGGGGGCCTGTTGTTGTTTTTTCATGGCAAATGTCCTCGTGAGAGAACTAAGGTGTGAGGCCCTTGCAACTATGTGGCGGCTTGAGAGGGGTTGATCAGAATTTAAAGACACAAGTTTACCCACGCTCGGCCCCTCCGATGAAGGTAAAAGCCTACATCCTTCTTGTATTTCATTGATGAAGATCTCGATTATAGGGTGTGGAATCGCTACCTCAAGTCTCGAGGGTTTCTAATCTGTCTATCCCTAATGCCTTGTCTCGTCATGGGTTAACTTAACTTATCCCACTTGGGGTGCCCTACCCCTTCTTATATAGGTTGAAGGGATAGTCTTACATAGAGTCCTAGTTGGACTAGGACTAGTTTCTCTTGAATCCTAATCCAGGTCATGTTTCTCTTGGAGGGAAATCCTCCTCTTCTTGGGCCTTCTCGGTGAGCAGCCTTCGAGGCCTCTCCCGGAGCCGCCTTACGCTGGCTTGCACACTGGTTCTTGGGTCTCATCGTCCGGGTCGATGCGGCGAGCGGGGTGACCCACGAGCCGCCAGCTGATGGGTCAGTTCATACCTCCTGTCCAGGTCAAACCGTGGGGTATATCCCTGACATTAGCCCCCACGTTAGCTTGAATTTATTCATGGTAAGCTCCTGAAATAAGAATGATAAATTTTTTAAGGGACCGGCTTGCTCCTTGGCTGGCTTATTTCAATGAATTGGCTCCTCGAAGATCCTAGTTTCTTCGAGCCGTCTTCACAATCACCTTGCAGGTCAATGCCCTTTGTAACGAAATATTAGGAATAAGACACCCATATGTTGTTGAGTCGGCCTCCAGTTCTTTGGCTTGATGAAAACATTGGAGATAAGAAAACCATATGAAGTTGAACCGGCTTCCATTGCTTCAGTTTTGATGAAAACTGTTGAGAATAACAATTCATCTGTTGTTAAACCACTCCCAACTTGTGAAGCCGGGTTGCTTGTGTATACTTTGTCGAGTTATGATTTTTATAATGACGAGTTGCGATTTTTGGTGATGCCACATCAAAAACTCCACTCCGGTTGCTTGATAAAATTATTGGGAATAAAGAAATCTGTGTGATGCTGAGCTGGTCTTTCAATGCTTGAGCTACAGACAAATATGTTGAGCCGGTCATTCAATGCTTGAGCTGCACTTTAAAATTGATCTCTTGAGGATGTTCTTCATCTCTCATTTTTTTCATATCTCCACATTACCTATAGCCCCCAAGCTCCGAGTTTATTAGTTCATGATGACTTGGCGCTTTGGGTAGAAAAATATCTTGTGTGTGTATCCCCCAAGTGTCAAGTTGTCTTGTATGCAGCGGCTTGGGACTTGGAATTGTATTTTACTTTTATAAATCTTCAACTTGTGTATCCCCCAAGGACCGTGTTGTTTTTCCTCTTACAACCTAGAACTTTGAACTTTGTAGGTAGATATCTTTTGAAGAAATACGGGTTGTCATCTGAGTCATCAATTATAAACTAAATTAATTTCTTTTCACATGTGTAGTGCCCAAGGGCCAGCTCATCAATATGTGATGGGCCGGGTATTCAATTTAGACCTCATACTCTGTTAAACAGCTAAATACAATAGCGACTTGGGACTTTAGAGAAATTTGATGTGAGTAGTGCAGCCCCCATGCTTAGGGTCACTTTGAATTTTTGATAAGAGCAATTGGTAACCCCCAAGAGCTGGCTCATCATTCCCTGGTTTCTTGGACCTTCAATGAGACTAGTCAAAATGACTATGCATTAGCCCCCAAGTGTCGTGGTGCATGCTTACAGCGACATGGCACTTTCAAACTTGATGTAATATGGATTTGAATAATTTAGCCCCCAAGTATCATGTCGCATGCATGCAGCGACTTGGGACTTTGTGAGAATAATATAACTCAACATAATGTACTTCAAAAGTTCTCGTGGACTTGAATGAATCCTTGACCATGGTTGTAATGCAACTCGGTAATTTATCGTATGTCTGAATATCGTCGAATAATACCATTGTCCTTGAGATGAAATCCCTGCTCGTGGTTCGCGGTGCAACCCGGAAAATACATGCTTGAGAAATCCAGAAGTGTTGTAGTTTACTACACATCACATGTTGAGGAAATACAAGAGTCGGTCAATTAGATGACCCAACATTATAAGTGATGGGCCAGCTCAGCAACATGTGATATACTAGCTCAGCAATATGTGAGAAACTAGCTTTTCGAGAATATTTATTTCTCCTGAGCTGATTTGAAAAACCCCAATCATTTAACACTCGTTATGATAAACCATGATGAAAATCCGACCAGTTTTGGCTCCCAAAGACTTATTTGCTCCTGCAAAAGTTTATGTTGTAACCCGGCTTGAAGACCGACATGATATGTATGTGTAATGCATGATGCAACGATGCAATACAAGATAATGCATGTAGTAATAATAATAAAGTATAACTAATAGGCCAGCTAAGTGAGACACGGTAAAAAGAGACTGGTTTCGAGGCCCAAGTCTTGCTTCAATGAAGCGGGTATGATAACCCATGGTTTGTCCTAGATTTCAGTATGTCGGCTCTCACGTGACCTAAACCAATGTTTTAACCTTGCCAAGTTCAGGGTCCAAAGTGGATTGACTAGCAAGAGTACATGGGGTCACCTCATGGGAGTCGCATCAAGCACACATGCAGGTTTAACCATTTTATAGCGTATTTGCCGGATCAACAGGGTGAGAAAGCGAAACTCGATGAGTTGCAAGCCCCCTAGTGACCTATGATCATGGAAAAGCTTGGCAAAGGATATACACGAAAAGCTCGGCAACTGATATACAGGATATACAGGAGACATCGCTACTACTACAAACCAATCTGGGGTTCAGATAAGCCAACTTGATTCCATTGATCATAATATGATAATATGATGATCCGGTAAAGGAGGATACCTGTGTTTGAACGACGCATCATGGCATCTCGTAATCTTTTGGAATCTTTACTTTTTTGCCCAAAGGCAGGGCATCCATGTTTGAACTGTGCATCGTGACACCAAGTTCTCTTTGGCAACATTTAACTTCCACCAATAATGTAGCATCCCTCAGGATCGGGTTGTCTTCCTTGTAATTACCTGGGGTTATTGTTTTTGTCGAAAACGACATTTGTTGAGCCATATCTGTGTAGCCCCCGAGTCTTAAGTCCAATCGTGGAGGCACCTTGAGAGTCTTCATACTTTCTTGTGGCATAAGCCGGCATAAGGTTGACAACTAAATGATGGAATTTACTGAAACTCGAGACGATTTGGCGAGTCGATAATCTTCATGATGCTCATCCTATATCTTTTGGCAAATTTCATGGCCAAATTGAGTTCATATGTCTCTTGACCCATGATTTTTTCTTCTCAAGTAGTCCGGCTCTCCTGGCTCCTCCAGTTCCATTATTTCCTTTATCGTTGGCATTAGAATTACCGGCTCAATGTTGGCCGACTCAAATTTTCGGCATCCTCAGAACAGGGGTACCCACACTTGCGTGTATGCGGCCCAGGGCTGGCCCACTTCATCGATCAAGCACCAGCAGGCTCGGAAGTCCCTCATGAGGGGCCAAGCCTCACGAGGAGGAATGGAATCAAGACCCGCATGGGCCTCCTCAGGACCTCTCCGGAGCGGCGGACATTCCGAGGCAAGGCCCAGCCTCAGGAATGAAGGATGACGCAGAAGGTGGACAAGCGACCCGCAGATGGCAGAGCCGTGCAGTTCCCCCTTTGGTGCAATGAGGGAAGGAGCATACATGGGTCCCCAAGGCATCTCCCAAAGGTTTCCCTTCTGGTGCAAAGAAGTGGCCGCCGCCCGTCGGTAGGCCATACGTAACCATGGGCCTTTCTGGGTCACGCGGACAGTTACTTTGCAGGCCAAGACCACTTTTGACAAGGGAGGCATGTTCCCTTGTCTCCCACCAAAACTGACCGTTGTGGGATCCCTAGCCGCCTACGGTAATGGAAGAGGATCCTGGCCTCCACTATAAATTGAGAGGGTAGGATACCTGAGAGAGGGGAGAATGGATCATCGTAACCCTAGAGAAACACACCAAGCCACTTGGCCTCTGGAGGCTCAAGAGCATTGTACTATCTCGTTCATCAACCTCTATTGTGTTCTAAGTTATCCTCACCGTCGCGTGAGTTCTTAGCCTTGCCCAATGAGTAGAGAGTCCGGAAAACCAAACTGTTGAGTGGCCTCTGCGCGCGCCCCTCAGTTTGAATCCCTAGGGTTTTGTGGAGACCGGAATCCGACATTTGGCGCGCTAGGTAGGGGGCGCGTGTCGGAGCCTCCACGCCAACGGTAGGAACCAGATCTCGGCTTGGTAGTAGCATAGCAAGTGAAACCATCGACAACCGCCGGTCCGCGGTGGCGGACGGCGTCCGAGAAGGCAGGGCCGCCCCTGCGTTCGCCTTCATTCTTGGCGGATCGCAGGCGCCACCCTCTAGCCGCCAAGTCAAGCGTTTGATGCATCGCGGGGGGACGGCCTGCTTAAGGCCCGAGCCCCCTGAACGTTGTGTGTGGCCAGAGGTCGACATCACCTTTGGCCCCGACGACCACCCTAAAGCCACGACGGCTGCCGAGGAGCTTCCCATGTTGTGCATGCAGACCATCTGTAGCGTGGTTGTCTGCAGGACCCTCATCGATGGTGGCGCAGGCCTCAACGTCATCTCAGTGGAGGGCTTCGACGCGTTGTGGTTGCCCCGAGAGCAGCTCGCTCCCTCGAAGCCCTTTTTTGGGGTTGTGGCGGGATCCGTCGTCCCCGTGGGACGGATCCGTCTCCCTGTTACATTCGGCACCCGCTCCAACTTCCGCACCGAGCGGATCGACTTCGACGTTGCTCACATCCACCTTCCTTACAATGCTATACTCGGCTACCCACCCTCGCGCAGTTCATGAAAGCGACGCACCCGGGCTAGAATGTCGTAAAGATGCCAGGGAGCGGAGGCGTGCTCGCCGTCGTGGGGGACATCAAGGACGCCTCGCGGGTGCTCGGGTTATCCCGTAAGGCAACGACCGCAGCGCATGCCGACTCCAGGGGCGAGGTGCGTGTTGCGGGGGACCCAGGAGACGCCCTCGACATCGCGCCCGTGAAGAAGAAGCAGTTGTTTTCCCAGGACCGGGCGGAGACGAACCAGGTGTCGGTGGACGAAGGGAGCCTAACCGCCGCGTTCACTATCGGCGCGAATCTCCCCCAAGTACAAGAGAAGGCATTGGTGGATTTCCTCAGGGCGAACAAGAGCGCGTTCGTGTGGAGTGCCTCTGGCCTTATGGGGGTCCCCAGGGATGTCATCGAGCACCACCTCATGGTATGCCCAAACGCGCGTCCGGTGAAACAGAAGGCAAGGAGGCGGGCTCCGGAGAAGCAGGCCTTCATAGCTCAAGAGGTGCGTAAGCTGAAGGAAGCAAGGGTCATAAGGGAGGTGCGCTACCCGGAGTGGGTGGAAAACCCGTTGGTTGTCCCAAAGAAATGTGGGAAGGAACGCATGTGCGTCGACTTCACGGACCTCAACAAGGCCTGCCCTCAGGACCAATTCCCGCTACCGCGCATCGACCAGATCATGGACTCCACCACAGAGTGCGACCTTCTATGCTTCTTGGACGCCTTCTCGGGCTACCACCAGATCAAGATGGCGGTGGAGGACGTTGAGAAGACGGCCTTCATCTCTCCGTGCGGGGTGTACTGCTACGAGTGTATGCCTTTCGGGCTGCGGAACACCGGGGCGACCTTCCAGCGGTTGATGCACATTGCCTTGGGGCCGCAGCTCTGGAGGAATGGAGAAGCCTACGTCGATGGCATCGTGATCAAGTCAAGGCAAGCCAAAAGCCTGGTGGAGGATCTGGAAGAGACCTTCACCAGCTTGCCGGAGGTGAACCTGAATCTCAATCCCGAAAAGTGTGTCTTCCGAGTCCCATCAGGCAAGCTACTTGGTTTCCTGGTGTCGCACCGGGGGATTGAGGCTAACCCAGTGAAGGTAAATGCCATAAACAACATGAGCGCGCCCACAACCCTCAAGGAAATGCAGAAGCTGGCGGGGTGTGTCACCTCCTCGAGTCGTTTCATCTCCAAGCTTGGCGAGCGGGCACTGCCCTTCTTCAAGATCATGAAAAGGAAGGGGCCCTTCGAGTGGACCCCAGAGGCTGACGCTGCCTTCGAAGAGCTCAAGCGTTACCTCACGAGCCCGGCGGTCATGGTGGCGCCTCGCCCTTGGGAGCCCCTGCTTCTGTACCTCGCTGCCACCCCACACTCCGCAAGCACCGCTTTGGTGGCAGTAAGGGAGGAGTGAGCCGGCAAGGGCGCTACTTTGGGAAGCCATAGCGGGCCCTCGCCCGATGCTCCAGAGGGCTTGTGCGACCGGCAAGCTCCAACTCCCCCGCAAGTGGAGGTACCCGAGGTGCAGACTGGCGAATCAGGTCTTGAAGAGCCTTGTCCTCCCGAGGCCCCAGCCTTCCCTAGAGACGACGAAGCGTCCCAACCTCTTGAAGCCACCAAGGATCACGACGCCCCGGTCGTTCGCTTCCTCGTCGAGCACCCCGTGTACTTCGTCAGCACGGTACTGCCGGACGCCCGCTCGCACTACCCCCATGCAGCAGAAACTCCTTCTGGCACTCCTCGTGGCCTCACGCAAGCTGTGTCACTACTTCCAAGGACACCCTATCAAGGTCATCTCCGCTTACCCCTTGGAGAAGATCTTGCACAAGCCAAACACGGCAGGAAGAGTTGCTGAGTGGAACATCGAGCTTCAGGCCTTCAACATCGAATTCAGCATGACCAGGGTCATCAAAGGAGCCGCCTTGTCCGACTTCATGGCGGATTGGACGGACGCGCCTGACCGGGGGCTGGAAGGGAACCAATCCCTTTCCCCCGGAGCAGAGGCGCCCAAGGGATGGACAATGCACTTCGACGGAGCCTTCGCGCGAATGGGAGCAAGGGCTGGCATCCTTCTCACTTACTCGATGGGAGACAAGCTTTGCTACGCCGTGCAGCTCTGCTTCCAAAGGGGAGAAGGTCTCCAACAACATAGCGGAGTACGAGGGCCTCATTGCCGGCATCAAGGCAGCGGCGGCCTTGGGGGTCCAGCGCCTCACAGTGATGGGCGACTCTCAGCTCCTCGACAACTTCTCCTACAAGGAGTACACACCCAAAGACGAGCATATGGACGCATACCTGCAAGAGGTGTGTAAGATCGAGAAACGTTTTCAGGGCCTAGAGTTGCAGCACGTCCCACGAGGCAAAAACAAGGAGGCGGACGACATCACCAAAAGAGCTTCACGTCGCGAGGCTCAAGAGCCTGGCGCCTTTGAGGAGCGACTCTTCAAGCCTTCTGCGACGCTGTCACCCGAGGACCCGGCACCGCGCGGTAAGGAGCTCCCCCCAGCACCGCCCTCGGGGGCTCCGGACTATGGTCAAGCCTCGGGGGCTCGACTGCTCCTGGCCCTGGAGGCTCAAGACGACGACTGGATGCAGGAACTCGGAGCATATCTGCTCCATGGCGCATTGTCGGGGAAGGAGGAGGATGCGAAATGCATAGTACGACAAGCCTCGGCTTACTGATTGATACGGAGCCTTGTACCGCAGGCGCCCGAACGACGTCGCGCTACGTGCTACTTCTTAAGCTTGTGTTGGTTTTTCCCTTGAAGAGGAAAGGGTGATGTAGCAAAGTAGAGATAAGTATTTCCCTCAGTTTGAGAACCAAGGTATCAATCCAGTAGGAGTATCAAGATGAAGCACCAAGGCACCTGCGCAAAAATAAACAAATATGCACCCAACGTGATAAAGGGGTTATCAATCCCTTTACGGTTACTTGCAAAGTGAGATCTGATAGTGATAATAGGTAAATACAAATAAATAAATAAAAGTGCAGCAAGGTATTTTTGGTATTTTTGTATGTAGATCTGAATATATAATGTGTAAAGTAGACCCGGGGGCCATAGTGTTCACTAGAGGCTTCTCTCATGATAGCAAGTATTACTGTGGGTGAACGAATTACTGTCGAGCAATTGATAGAATCGCGCAAGGTCATGACGATATCTAAGGAAATGATCATACATATAGGCATCACGTCCGAGACAAGTAGACCGATACTTTCTGCATCTACTACTATTACTCCACACATCGACCGCTATCCAGCATGCATCTAGTGTATTAAGTTCATAACAAACATAGTAACGCCTTAAGCAAGATGACATGATGTAGAGGGATAAATTCATGCAATATGATATAAACCCCATCTTTTTAGCCTTGATGGCAACAACACGATGCGTGCCTAGCTACCCCTTCTGTCACTAGGTGAGGACACCGCACGGTATGAACCCAAAACCAAGCACTTCTCCCATTGCAAGAATTATATATCAAGATGGCCAAACTAAACCCATAACTCGAAGAGAATTACAAGGATACGAAGTCATGCATATAAGAAATCAGAGGAGACTCAAATAATATTCGTAGATCATATGATTATAAATCCAGAATTCATCGCATCTCGACAAAACACACCGCAAAAGAAAGTTACATCGGATAGATCTCCATGAAGATCATGGAGAACTTTGTATTGAAGATCCAAGAGAGAGAAGAACCCATATAGCTACTAGCTATGGACCCGAAGGTTTGTGGTGAACTACTCACGCATCATCGGAGAGCAAAGTTGTCAGAATCGCGATTCTGAATCAGATCGGAGCTCCGTTGCTAGGATCGTGAATCGTAGAATCATAACTATCAGGATCGTAGAAACTTAGATTCTATGAGGAAAATCAGAGAATCGGAGGGGCTAGTTTGGATCGTAAGATCGTAAGAATCTAAGACTTGAGTCACGATTCTGACAACTTTGTCGGAGAGGCAATGGTGTTGATGAAGAAGCCCTCCGTGTCTGAATCCCCCTCCGACGGGGTACCATAACGGTCCCCAGATGGGATCTCGCAGAAACAGAAGTTTGCGACGGCGGAAAAGTATTTCCGTGGCTCTCTTTGTTGGTTTGGGGATTTTAGGGAATTTATATGTGAAAGAGGTAGGGTAAAAGAGGCACGGGGGGGCCACGAGCCTGCTAGGCGCCCCCCCTGGGGCGCGCCTAGGGGGCTTGTGGCCTCCTCCGTGGCCCTCTGCCTTGGTTCTCAAGTCTTCTAGATCCCTACTGTTATGGAAAAAATCATCCCGAAGGTTTTATTCCGTTTGGACTCCGTTTAATATTCTTATCTGAAAAAGGTCAAAAACACGGAAAAAAACAGAAACTCGCACTAGGCACTGAGTTAATAGGTTATTCCCAAAAATGATATAAAATAGCATATAAATGCATATAAAACATTCCAAGTTGATAATATAATATCATGGAACAATCAAAAATTATAGATACGTTGGAGACGTATCAAGCATCCCCAAGCTTAACTCCTGCTCGTCCTCGAGTAGGGAAGTGATAAAGACCGAATTTTTGATGTGGAATGCTACCTAACATATTTTTTCTTTGTACTTCTTTATTGTGGCATGAATGTCCATATCCATAAGATTCAAAACAATAGTTTAATATTGACATGAAAACAATAATACTTCAAGCATACTAGCAAAGTAATCATGAACTTTTGAAATAACAAGGCCAAAGAAAGTTATCCCTACAAAATCATATAGTCTGGCTATGCTCCATCATCCCCACACAACGAATTTAAATCATGCACAACCCCGGTATTGGCCAAGTATTTGTTTTCGCACTCTTACTTTCTCAAACTTTTTCAACTCTCACGCAATACATGAGTGTGAGCCATGGATATAGCACTATAGGTGCAATAGAATGTGGTGGAGGTTGTGAGGCAAACAAGAGGAGATGGTCACATCGACTCGGCGCATCAACGGTCTATGGAGATGCCCATCAATAGATATCAATGTGAATGAGTAGGGATTGCCATGCAACGGATGCACTAGAGCTATAACTGTATGAAAGCTCAAAAATAAAAACTAGTGGGTGTGCACCCAACTTCCTTGCTCACGAAGACCTAGGGCAATTTTGAGGAAGCCCATCATTGGAATATACAAGCCAAGTTATATAATGAAAATTCCCACTAGTATATGAAAGTGAAAAAACAAGAGACTCTCTATCATGAAGAACATAGTGCTGTTATGAAGCACAAGTGTGGAAAAGGATAGTAGCATTGTCCCTTCTGTCTTTTTCTCTCATTTTTTTGTATGGGCTCTTTAGCCTCTCTTTTTTCATTTCATTTTCCCCATTTTTTTGATGGGCATATTTGACCTATTTTTTTATTTCCTCACATGAGACAATTCTCTAATAATGATGATCATCACACTTTTATTTACTTACAACTCGATACTTAGAACAATAATGACTCTATATGAAATGCCTCCGGCAGTGTACCGGGATGTGCAACGATCTAGCTTAGTGTATGATGTTGAAACATCTCGCTAGCTAGCTTACGATCATGAAATGGCAATATGAAAGTGATGGCACATGTCATGAGACGGAACAGTGGAATATGCATGGCAATATATCTCGGAATGGCTATGAAAATGCCATAATAAGTAGGTATGGTGGCTGTTTTGAGGAAGGTATATGGTGGTTTTGTGCAACGGCGAAAGTTGCGCGGCACTAGAGAGGCTTGCAATGGTGGAAGGGTGAGAGTGCATCTATACCATGGACTCACATTAGTCATGAATAACTCATATACTTATTGCGAAAGTTTTATTAGTAATCGAAACAAAGTGCCAAACGCTTACTCCTAGGGGAAGGGTTGGTAGGAGTTAACCATCGCACGATCCCGACCGCCACACAAAGGATGACAATCAATAAATCAATTATGCTCCGACTTCCTAACATAGCGGTTCACCATACGTTCATGCTACGGGAATCACTAACCTTAACACAAGTATTTCTAGATTCACAACACCCTACTATCATAACTCTAATATTACCATATCCTTATCTCAAAACTAATTGTGAGGAATCAAACTTCTCTTACTAATCAATGCACTTGAATATGAAAGTTTTTATTATATCCTCTTCGGATGCCTATCTTATTTAGGACTAATTTCATAACACACCCCAATTACCAAGTTACTTAGAGAGAGCGCTCTCAAAATAATATAAGTGAAGATCGAGAGTTTTTATTTCTACAAAATATGACACCTCCGTGCTCTACAAAGATTTAAGTCAAGCACTAGAGAAAAATTATCTAGCTCAAAAGATATAAGTGAAGCTCATGGGAGCAAAATTATCTAGCTCAAAAGATATAAGTGAAGCACAGGCGAGCTAAATTGCCTAACTCAAAAGATATAAGTGAAGCTCATTGAGTATTCTAACAAATTCACGATGAGTGCATGTCCCTCTCAAAAGGTGTGCAGCAAGGATGATTGTTATAAAACAAAAAGAATAGACTCCTATAATACACGACACTCCAAGCAAAACACATATCATGTGGTAAATAAAAATATAGCTCCAAGTAACGTTACCGATGGATTGAAGACGAAAGAGAGGATGCCTTCCCGGGGCATCCCCAAGCTTAGGCTTTTTGGTGTCCTTGAATTTGGATTGGGATGACTTGGGCATCCCCAAGCTTAGGCTCGTTCCACTCTTTATTCCATTGTCCATAAGAACATCACCCAAAACTTGAAAACTTCACAACACAAAACTTTAAACAGAAACGCGTGATATCATTAGCATAAGAAAACAAACCACCAACTTTTTAGGTACTGTAATAAACTTAATTTACATTTATATTGATGTTATATTACTGTATTCTCACTTCTCCATGGCTCGTACCCCCCGATACTAACCATAGTTTCATCAAAATAAGCAATCAACACAACAACAAAAAATATGTCAAAAACAAAACAGTATGTAGCAATCTATATATTTCGTATACCTATGCTATCTCAAAAATTCTGAAACAATTATGACAATTAGGGAAATTTGCATATAAATCCGCAGCAAAAAGAATCAACTCAAAAGCTCTTTGTGGATAGGAATTAAAAATAATTTCATGAGCACAAAGTTTTTGTGTTTTTTCAGCATGATTAAACAACTATCACCAAAACTAATCATAAATGTTCTAATTGGCACAAACACTAATTAAAACATAAAAAACACAATCATAGCAGAATCATGATGGTGTGGACTGAACAAAATAGAAAGTAAAAAAGCAAAAATAAATTTATTCATTGGGTTGCCTCCCAACAAGCGCTATTGTTTAACGCCCTTAGCTAGGCGTAAGGCAATAGACTCAAGTGTTGTCATCTTTGGTGCTCAAACCATAAGTAGCTTTCATAATGGATTCATAAGGCAATTTTATTTTCTTTCTAGGAAAGTATCCCATGCCCTTCTTTAATGGAAACTGAAATTTAATATTCCCTTCCTTCATATCAATAACAGCACCAATAGTCCTAAGGAAAGGTCTACCAAGAATAATGGGACATGTCGGATTGCAATCAATATCAAGCACAATGAAATCTACGGGAACATAGTTCCTATTTGCAATAATAAGAACATCATTGATCCTTCCCATAGGTTTCTTAATAGTAGAATCCGCAAGATGCAAATTAAGAGAGCACTCATCAATCTCATTGAAACCTAGAACATCACATAAAGATTTTGGAATTGTGGAAACACTAGCACCCAAATCACACAAAGCATGGCATTCATAATTTTTAATCTTAATTTTTATAGTAGGTTACCACTCATCATGAAGTTTTCTAGGAATAGATATTTCCAGCTCAAGTTTCTCTTCAAGAGATTTCATCATAGGATCAACGATATGTTTGGTAAAAGCCTTATTTTGGCTAATAGCATGTGGAGAGTTTAGCATGGATTGCATCAAGGAAATACATTCAATCAAAGAGCAAATATCATAATTAAATTCCTTGAAATCCAAAGTAGTAATTTCATCACTATTCAAAGTTTTGATATCCTCTACTCCACTTTTAGTATTTTTAGCATCAAGATAAATAGACTCCAAATCATTGGGGCGTTTCTCAACCAAAGTGGATTCACATATAGCCCCATCATCATTAAGATTGACATTAGAAAACAAGGATTCAATAGGAGTCACACCAAGCACTTTAAGATCTCTGTGATTCTCATCATGAGAACACGCCTTTTTAAGTCATTCATGTCTAGCACGAATTTGGGCGGTTCTATCTTTACTCTCATTCATGGAAACATGCATAGCTTTCAAAGTTTCATCCATATTAATCTTGGGAGGAGCACATCTCTATTTCAAAGCATCAATATCAAGAGACATTCTATCAATAGTCCTAGCCAAGTCATCAATTTTAAGCAGTTTTTCTCCTATGGAAGCATTGAAAATCTTTTGAGAATTAATAAACTCTTTAATATTACTCTCAAGATCAGAGGGTATTTTATTATAATTTCCATGAGCATTGTTGTAGGAATTGCCAAAATTATTAGAGGGATTACTAGGAAAAGGCCTAGGATTAAAGTTACCTCTATAAGCATTGTTGTTACCAAAACTATTCCTACCAACAAATTAACATCCAAATTTTCATTGCTATTCTCAATCAAGGAAGATAAAGGCATATCATTTGGATCTAGAGGAGCATTTTTACTAGCAAACAACTTTATTAACGCATCCATCTTAGCACTCAAAGAGTTAATTTCTTCTATAGCATGCACTTTTTTACTAGTAGGTGACCTTTCAGTGTGCCATTGAGAATAATTTGTCATGATATTATCTAGGAGTTTTGTAGCTTCTCCTAGTGTGATTTCCATAAAAGTTACACCAGAGGCGGAATCCAAGATATTTCTAGAAGCAAAATTCAAACCAGCATAGAAAATTTGTATAATCATCCAAAGACTTAGGCCATGAGCTGGATAATTTCTAATCATCAATTTCATTCTCTCCCAAGATTTTGCAACATGTTCATGATCTAGTTGCTTAAAATTCATGATATCATTATGGAGAGAGATAATCTTAGCAGGTGGAAAATACTTGGAAATAAAGGCATCTTTACACTTGTTGCATGAATCAATACTATCTTTGGGTAAAGATGAAAACCAAGTTTTCGCTCGATCTCATAATGAGAACGGAAATAGCTTTAATTCAATCATATTATTATCCACATCTTTCTTCATTTGCATATCGCATAACTCAATAAAGGTATTAAGATGGGATGCGGCATCTTCACTAGGAAGGCCGGAAAATTGCTCTTTCATAACAAGATTCAACAAGGCAGCATTAATTTCATATGAATCCGCACTAGTGGCAGGAGCAACTGGAGTACTAATAAAACCATTGTTCCTAGTATTAGAGAAGTCACACAATTTAGTGTTTTCAGACATGGTGACTTAGCAAGCACACAAGCACACAAGCAAACAGAAAGCAAGCGCAAGAAAGGGCGAATGAAAAAGGCAAATAAAGAAAGGAAAATATTTTTGTAAATTTTGTTTTAGAAGTGGGGAGAGGAAAACGAGAGGCAAATGGCAAATAATGTAAATGCAAGAGATGAGTTTGCGATAGGTACTTGGTACATATGCTTCACTTGAATACTCCCCGGCAACGGCGCCAGAAATTCTTCCTGCTACTTCTTGAGCTTGCGTTGGTTTTTCCCTTGAAGAGGAAAGGGTGATGCAGCAAAGTAGAGATAAGTATTTCCCTCAGTTTGAGAACCAAGGTATCAATCCAGTAGGAGTATCAAGATGAGGCACCAAGGCACCTGCACAAAAACAAACAAACTTGCACCCAACGTGATAAAGGGGTTGTCAATCCCTTTACAAGTACTTGCAAAGTGAGATCTGATAGTGATAATAGGTAAATATAAATAAATAAATAAAAGTGCAGAAGGTATTTTTGGTATTTTTGTATGTAGATCTGAATATATAATGTGTAAAACAGACCCGGGGGCCATAGTGTTCACTACAGGCTTCTCTCATGATAGCAAGTATTATGGTGGGTGAACAAATTACTGTCGAGCAATTGATAGAATCGCGCAAGGTCATGACGATATCTAAGGCAATGATCATACATATAGGCATCATGTCCGAGACAAGTAGACCAATACTTTATGCATCTACTACTATTACTCCACACATCGACCGCTATCCAGCATGCATCTAGTGTATTAAGTTCATAACAAACAGAGTAACGCCTTAAGCAAGATGACATGATGTAGAGGGATAAATTCATGCAATATGATATAAACCCCATCTTTTTACCCTTGATGGCAACAACACAATGCATGCCTCGCTACCCCTTCCGTCACTAGGTGAGGACACCGCACGGTATGAACCCAAAACGAGCACTTCTCATATTGCAAGAATTATAGATCAAGTTGGCCAAACGAATCCCATAACTCGAAGAGAATTACAAGGATACAAAATCATGCATATAAGAAATCAGAGGAGACTCAAATAATATCTATAGATAATCTGATTATAAATCCAGAATTCATCGGATCTCAACAAACACACCTCAAAAGAAAGTTGCATCAGATAGATCTCCATGAAGATCATGGAGAACTTTGTATTGAAGATCCAAGAGAGAGAAGAAGCCATCTAGCTACTAGCTATGGACCCGAAGGTCTGTGGTGAACTACTCAGGCATCATTGCAGAGGCAATGGTGTTGATGAAGAAGCCCTCCGTGTCCGAATCCCCCTTCGGTAGGGCACCAGAACGGTCCCCAGATGGGATCTCGCGGAAACAGAAGTTTGCGGCGGCGGAAAACTATTTTTGTGGCTCTCTCTGTTGGTTTGGGGATTTTAGGGAATTTATAGGCGGAAGAGGTAGGGCAAAGGAGGAATGGGGGGGGACGAGCCTGCTAGGAGCCCCCCCCCCCCAAGGGCACGACTAGGGGGCTTGTGGCCTCCTCCGTGGCCCTCTGCCTTGGTTCTCAAGTCTTCTGGATCCCTTCTGTTATGGAAAAAATCATCCCGGAGGTTTTATTCCGTTTGGACTACTTTAATATTCTTATCTGAAAAAGGTCAAAAACACGGAAAAAAATAGAAACTGGCACTGGGCACTGAGTTAATAGGTTAGTCCCAAAAATGATATAAAATAGCATATAAATGCATATAAAACATCCCAAGTTGTTAATATAATAGCATGGAACAATCAAAAATTATAGATACGTTCAAGACGTATCACTACGGTGCATTTCCAGGGAGCAGGGGCGCAAGCTACTGGCCGACATTCACGGAGGGGACTGCGGGCATCACTCTTTCTCGCGCACGCTCGCAGGTAAGGTGTTCAGGTCCGATTTTTTATTGGCCCACAGCTTTGGACGACGCTACCGAGATGGTCAGGTCTTGCGAGGCCTGCCAGTTCCATGCAAAGAAGATCCACTAACCCGCGCAGGGCCTCTAGACCATCCCACTCACCTGGTCCTTTGCGGTCTAGGGGCTGTACATATTGGGGCCTTTTCCGTAGGCCGCGGGGGGCTTCCGCTACCTCTACGTTGCCGTCGACAAATTCACCAAGTGGGCGAAGGTGGAGCCCGTGCGCACCATCCCGGCCGGGTCCGCCGTAAAGTTCATCAAGGGACTCGTGAGCCGCTTCGGCGCCCCCAATCGCATCATCACGGATAACGGTTCGCAATTCACCAGTCAGCTCTTCAAGATTTACTGTGCTAACCTCGGCACACAGATATGCTATGGATCGGTGGCCCATCCGTGGAGCAATGGACAGGCAGAGCGCACCAACGCGGAGGTCCTGCGGGATCTCAAAATGAGGAATTTCAAGAAGAAGCTCGAGGCTTGCGGCCGAGGTTGGGTCGATGAGCTCCCGTCGGTACTGTGGTCCATCCACACCACTGCAACCAAGCCCACCGGCGAGACCCCGTTCTTCCTCGTCTACGGAGCAGTCGCGGTTCTTCTCCACGAAATCAAGCACCGCTCCCCGCGGATCCTGGCGTTTGATGAGGAGTGTCAGGAGTCTGCGCGGGGGACGGACCTCGTACTCGAAGAGGAGGTGCGCCGCCGGGCCTCTCTCTGAGTCACGAGGTACCAGCAGGCCTTGCGGCGCTACCACTATCGCAACATCTGCTCCAGGACCCTCGATGTCGACGACCTCGTCCTAAGGCGGGCCCAATACAGGGAAGACTTGCATAAGCTTTCACCTATGTGGGAAGGCCCTTTTAAGGTCGTCCACGTCTCCAGGCGTGACTCCGTGCATTTGGAGATTCAAAATGGAGTCCCCATCCAGAATGCCTGGAACATCCAACACCTTCGCAAGTTCTACCCATGACGACTCTGCACCGCCCCTCCACTGCCTCCGCACTGCCTCTACATCGACCCTGCATCGTCCTTCAATTCTTCCGGAACCTAATTCATCCCGTGACACTCTCACGTAATAACGAGACGAGGTTATATACGCCCAGGGCCCCCCGAGGACGCGGAAGGCGTCCATCCCACGCCTAGTGGGGATGGCGAATCAAAACAACATAGTCCACTAATGACTTCCGGAATCAGGCGCCTAATGCCTCGGGGGTAGGGACACTCGCAGGCCAAAGCATCCTCGCGACCTCCCAGATACACACCCACCGTGACACTCTCACGTAATAACGAACCAAGGTTGTATATGCCCAGGGCCCCCCGAGGACGCGGAAGGAGTCCATCCCACGCCTAGTGGAAGACCTTAGCTCCGCGTTGTGTGGCGATGAAGGCGGAGAATAGATTTGGTGTCGGACGCGGCTTGCATTTGCTTTTTCTGGCTTGGATTTCATGGTATTTATGAAGTCAAAACTCGGGGCCTTTCCAAATGGAGCTTTTCGCAAAAACTTATTTTTCCCACATTCTTTGCAACGCGCTCTTTTTCTCTAAGTCGTGCGTCCGTCTGACCTCACCCGCTTGTACCCCGCGATCAGGGGCTGGGGGTACGGTGTTGGCACCTCGCCAAAGCCTTGGCGCCTGAATACACGTGTGGTACTCACTGACGAGTAGGCAGACTCATTCCAACTAGCACTCGCCCACGAGGCTTAATCGCGTCTCGGCGCACCACGCTTGAGAGGGAACAACATTTGGTTTTTCCTCACACCAGCTGTTTTTCTTGGGATGGTTTGAGCGCCTAAGGGGGCTCCTAAACATAACGCCTCAGGAGCCTTACCGGTCACAAAGCCACCTGGCACCCCGGTGCCGGGGCCTGGCCCCGTGAGGAACCACCTTGGTAAAGAGTTGCACCTCACGACGGCGGGGAAATGTGCGGGACTGGGACCTACCGACGCAGAGCTTCCTTAATGCAGATTAGGGACCTCCAAAAATAGAACTCACGAGGGCCTCTTGAATGTCTAAGGGGGTCTTGAGCATCGCGCCTCAGGAACATTACCAATCGCAAAGGCACCTGGTACCCGGGTGCTAAGGCCTTGTTCCACGAGGGGCGATCTTCAAGTCGCGCCTCGCGGCAGGGAAATGTGCAGGACTGGGACCTGCCGTCGTAGAGCCGCTTGAATGTCTAAGGGGGCTCCTAAGCACAACGCCTAAGGAGCCTTACCAGTCACAAAGCCATTTGGCACCCAGGTGCTAGGGCTTTGCCTCGTGAGGAACGACCTTGGTAACGGGTCGCACTCCACGGTTGCAGGGAAATGTGCGGGACCGCGGCCAGCTAACATAGAGCATCGACCCACTTCAGCTGGAGCAAGGGAAAGACCAACCAACCAACGAGCCCCCCCCCCCCCCGCGAACACCACAATCGTGCATCGCAACAAAGGAGTTCCCGCAAGCATACCAAGCTAAGTATCTAAACCAGCAGAGAAACAACATCACTAACAAAAGGGGGAGGCGACCAAAATCCCTTACAAACCCGAAGGGTCTACCCATGTTCCTGTGGATGCAGGGTCGAGAGCAAGGAGAAGACAACTACCAATGGAGATCCCGGAGGAGGGTTGTCGCCGCCGATGCCCGGCATCCGCACACCGACACCCAGTCTGTTTCCTCTTCCTCCTTCACACGCACCGCAGGAGCAGACGGGCAGCGCCATGCTTGGGGGCTCCCCCGAGCCTCCGGCACGGCGGCGAGGTGGCTCGTCGTAGCTGTTGTCACTGCTGTCGCTCGGGCTCCTCCCGGAGGGGGTGTCACTGCTGTTGGAGGTGTGGCGCCCATCGCCAGAGACGGGCTCATCCACGGTACCGCCATGGTCGGCATCCTCCGGGCAGCAACCCACACGATCGCCCTCGACACCGAAGATCTTGACAAAGAGCATCGCCTCCCGTCGAACTTAAAGTGGAGGTAGCGCCTCCCCTTCAAGCCTCGGGCACGGGCGAACGCCTGCCACCCGCGGTTTAGATACACGTAAGCGCGGGGGGGTGACCTCGACTTTGACCCGGGACGCCCCGCTACAGGAGCAGTCGGCCTAAGCCAGAGGCCTAAGAGCTTGCCGGTCGGTAGCGCCTTCGCGAAGAAGCTCGGGAGCTGGAGCCAGGCGATCTCCGGCATGTCCACCCATGTCATGAACTCCATCGCCGTATCAGCCGAATGGAGCCGCAAGCGAGGCGGCAGAGTGGACATCACCGACCTCCCATTCTGGAGGCCACGGGCAACCGCACCGGTCAACGCCCCGCCATGGCTGCCGATGGTGATCCCCGGGCAGGCAGAACCACGGCCGCGCCCGCTAGAGGCCGTTGTCAGCGCAGCCACGTACTTCCGAGGGCGGCCTCGTCCCCTCTTGATAGTTGGAGTAGCAAGACCTTCACCAGGGGCCTTCCCTTATCGGCAGTAGAGAATCTCCTCACCGGCGCCATGCTGAGAGAGTGGAGGGCTGAAGGTGGAAGGCGAAGAAGACTGGGGCGATCCAAGCCTTATCGCCCTCGCCGGGCTAAATAGGCAGCCCAGAGCAGGCAGGCGTCCCTTCGCGTCCCTAGGCCCACACAATTCAAGAAGGGTGCGATCGCATGGCGTGTGTACAGGCGCCGTCCCCAGGGAGCAATGATGGCTGGCGCAGCATCCAGACGCCACATCAATTTGACTAGGCGCGTCTCCGGGCGCTTCAGGAACTGGAGTGTTGCCACTGGGCTGCACGGCATGTGTGAAGCCTGGCCCGAAGACATTTAGGGCCCATGACGCTTCAGACTGCCTCCAAGGCTTCGCCAGGAAGCCAGCCCGGACGCGCCTTGGGCTCGGTGGCTACTGCCGGCGTCCTGGGAACGGGGGTACCCAAACTTGCCTTTCTGCGGCCCAGGGCTAGCCCACTTCATCGATCAAGCACCAGTAGACTCGGCAAGGCCCTCGTTAGGGGCCAAGCCTCACGAGGAGGAATGGAATCAAGACCCGCAGGGGTTTCCTCGGGACCTCTCCGGAGTGGCAGACATTCTGAGGCAAGGCCCAGCCTCAGGAGTCAATGATGATGCAGAAGGTGGATAGGCGACCCGCAGATGGCAAAGCCGTGCAGTTCCCCCTTTGGTGCAATGAGGGCAGGAGCGTACATGGGTCCCAAAGGCATCTCCCAAAGCTTTCCCTTCTTGTGCAACGAAGCTGCCGCTGCCCGTCGGTAGGGCAGACGTCACCACGGGCCTTTCTCTACCGCACGGACAGTTACTTTGCAGGAGAAGACCACTTTTCACTGGGGAGGCATGTTCCCTTGTCTCCCACCGAAACTGGCCGTTGTGGTATCCCTTCCCTCCTACGATAAGGGAAGAGGAACCTGGCCTCTACTATAAATAGAGAGGGTAGGATACCTGAGAGAGGGGAGATCAGATCATCGTAATCCTAGAGCAACACACCAAGCCACTTGGCCTCCGGAGGCTCAAGAGCACTGTACTATCTCGTTCATCAACCTCCTTCAGAGGCAATCCACCAAAAGCAGGAGTAGGGTTTTACGCTTCGCAGCGGCCTGAACCTGGGTAAACTACTGTGTTCTGAGTTCTCCTCATCGTCGCATGAGTTCTTAGCCTTGCCCAACGAGTAGCGAGTCCGGAAAACCGAATCTGTTGAGTGGCCTCTGCGCGCGCCCCTGAGTTTGAATCCCTAGGGTTTTGCGGAGCCCGAAATCCGACACAAATTGTAGCTTCTCAAGTGATTTTTCTTTCATTGCAAGCTCTTCTGTTTCTTTTGATATGTTGAAGTAGAAATTATCACTGGGATAACAGTCCAATGCGTCTATCTATTGAGTCACCCGGTGCGAGTGGAGGTTGGAGAGTATTTTGGTGATGTTGCATAAGACATGATTCCGAATGTCACTTTTTCCTTTGCTTCAATGTTGTTGAAGGAGGCAGGCTGCGGGGGCGGCTTGTGTGCATCCGTAGGACGGCTTGAGCGAGTTGGCGTGGCTTCAGCATGTTGATGTAGACGGGACCGCGGGGGCAGCGGCTTGAGCGCGTCCATTGGGCGGCTCATACGGGCGTATGTAGTCCTACGTGTTGATGTAGATGTGGAAGTCAGCCGTGACATTTGAAAATCAGCACGGACATAGAGTTTGACCGTGGCTTTGTAACTCGGCACAAACAACGAGTCGGCTGTGTCATTTGTAAACTGGCGTGGACGGCGAGGTGGCCGTGGTGTTGTAAGCAGGCGCGGAAGGCGAGTTGGCCACTGCGTTGTAAGCTGGCGTGGATGGCGAGGTTGCCACGGCGTTGTAAGCTGGCATGGACAGCGAGTTGGCCGCATCGAGTTGATGTAGATTGTACAGCGGGGCGGCGGCTTGTACGCGTCCATTGGAAGATGTGGCATGGACAGATGTCGACGCATGATAATATTGGCGCGAGCTTCATATCCACAATATTATATCACATTTTTTGTGAGTACTTGTCCTACGCAGAAAAATATTGCACACAAAGTAATTGTTCTCAAAATAAAAGTTATACTGATAAAATAAATAAGGTCGATAGCACCAGTTATTTTTCATGGATGACTGTCAGAAAGGTTCTGACATATTTGATATAGACCAGGCCATGGGGGTGGCCGCTTGCTCACGTCCGTTTGGCGGCTCCAGCGAGCATGCGCGGACCCGACGTGTTGATGTGGATGCGGGGGTTGGCCACGGCGTAGTAATCCAATGCGGACGCACGAGTCGCCGAGGTGTTCGAGGCATGCGCGAACGAGAGTTGACCGCAATGTTGCAAGACAGTGCGGATGCATGAGTCGGCCACGGTGTTGATGTAGACTGGACCGCAGGGGTGAATGGTAGAACCGACCGCGGCATTGGAGGCCAGCGCGGACGCATGGATCGTACACAGCTTTGTGATAAGGGGCGGACGTGAGCACGAACAGTAGAGCCGGCCGCGGTGTTGGAGGTCGGCGTGGTCACAGGAGTCACACGCGGCATTGTAAGCCTGTGTGGATGCGCAAGTCCGCCGCAGGGGCAGCCACTTGCATGCGTGTCCATCGAGTAATGCGGCATGGATGGATGCTGGATATGATTACAATATGAGCTCCGTGTAATTTCCCTTTGAACATGAGTAATTGTTCTGTGTAAAATATATTCCAAGACAAAGTGATTGTTTTTGAAGAAAACGGAAAATAATAGAAGTATATGCTAAGAAAATACACTGGATGGATATCACCTGACATATTTTGTTGACACATAATCTGTATGCATTCTAGTCGGGCAGGCCCAGGGCAAAGCTTTGGCGGCAAGCCGGGGCGTGGCACCAGAGGGTAGCACGATGGACGAGGCGAAGCCGGCCATAGGGCGCAGCACAGTGGGCGAGGCGAAGCTGGCGGAAAGCGCAATCGACCCAGGGACGGCTCGTGTTGGCGCGCCACGGCGAGGCTCTACTAGTGAGACGGAGCACGGTAGGAGAGCTAAGCCATGGCAGCGATAGTGGCCAGCTTGAGGCGAGGTTGCGGCGGTGAAGCAAACCTTGATGGAGGCAAGGTGTGGTGGAGCCAGCTCGGGATGCGGCCATGGCGAGACGAAGATGAGCCACGGCGCCGGTGGCTGGTGTGGCGAGGCGCGGCCACAGCAAAGACCCGGATCTACTCGAGGCTGTAGGTGAGGCGTGCCATGGTGGGTGCTGGCAAGCGAGGCGATTGATGTGGCGAGGCAAGACCGGCTCGGACGTGAGTCCAAGGCCGAGTCCGTGTCCATGTCAACCTCCGGGTCGCCGGCCATCTTTCCTTTTCTGCTTCTTTTTGGTTGTTGACTGTATGTGATCTCTACGTGTAGCGACCTTTGCCTGGTTAGAAACTCAAGTCTCTTAGTAGCATCCATCAGGAGTTGTCCTCCTGTGCCTTGTAGGTCATACGCGACAAGACAACTTCCTTTACGTGCAGCGCATCGCCCAGCACTTCCATCGCTCTCATACTCCATCTATTTTTTTCAAGCTGGACGTCGCCAAAGCTTTTGACACAGTCTCATGGACTTACTTGCTCGCTATGATGGAGGCGAGAGGTTTTGGCGCCAGATGGAGGGACTGGATGTCAATGATCTGGACATCTTTCTCGTCTATGATCCTGGTCAATGGGGTACCAACAGAGCGTATCTGGTACAAGCGAGGGCTTCGCCAAGGCGACCCCATGTCACCGCTATTGTTCATCCTCGCAATGGAACCCCTACACCGTCTGCTCGATCTCGCCACCTCCTGCGGATTTCTATCAAAGCTAAGTGGCAACAAAGCCGGGTTCAGAGCCTCTCTCTATGCTGATGATGTGGCCCTCTTTGTGAATCCGAGGAAAGAAGACATCACGCTGGTTGGACAGGTTCTGGAGGCGTTTGGTGCGGCGTCTGGTCTGCGTACAAACTTTGCTAAAAAAGCGTCGCCTTGCCGATACGTTGCTCCAATATAGATCTGCTGGATGTGCTGCAACCTATCAACGTCCCGATGGGCCAGTTTCCCACTACCTATCTAGGGATGCCTCTATCCCTCCGCTCGCTCAGGAAAGCTGATTTCCAACGGTTTGTGGCCTCTTTTGATAGCAAGCTCGCAGGATGGATGGGCAATCTTCTCTCCAAGGACGGTAGACTGGCCCTGGCGCGCTCTGTGCTGTCAGCCCTGCCAGTTTTCTTGATGTCTCTCCATCCATTCCCTAAGTGGCTCCTCGCTTGGATCGATATGAGAACCAGAGCTTGGGTATGGACTAGGATTCAGTCATGCAGCGGTTTTCAATGCAAGGTTAGCTGGCTTAAGGTGTGCTCTCCGCGTAATCTCGGAGGGCTCGGGCTGCCGAACCTGTAGAAGTTCGGGTCGGCACTTCGTCTTCGATGGCTTTGGCTACGATGGGCAGAATCGCCACGGCCATGGGCGGGGTTGCTACCGCCATGCTTTGTCAAGGAATACGCCATGTTCGCCTCTGCTACTTCGATCTCTATCGGAGATGGTTCAACTGCCCTTTTTTGGTTTGACGCTTGGCTCCATGGATTGGCACCCCGCGACTTGGCTCCATCCCTGTTTGCCATCTCATCCAGGAAGCGTCGAACAGTGGCCGCAGCGTTGCAGGGCGATGCCTGGCTTCAGGATCTATCAGTGGGTTTCTGTGATGACATGTTGGAGGAACTGATTTCTCTTTCATCGAGACTGGAGCATGTTTCGCTTCAACTTGGCATCAAGGACTCCATCACATGGAAGCTAGCCTCAGATGGCGTTTACTCAGCTAGGTCAGCTTATCAAATGCTTTTTTCAGGGCAGGTTAAATCGCAGTTCCCCGAGTTCATCTGGAAGGTCAAAGCGCCGCTTAAATGTAAGTTCTTCGTGTGGACGGTCGTCCAGCATCGGATCGCAACATCAGACCACCTGCTGCTGAGGGGAATAGTGAATGAATATTTCTGCCCTCTATGCCACCGGAACCTAGAGACAGTGGACCACTTGCTGCGAGAATGCCCCTGGTCTATCATTTTATGGGACTCGATTGCAGGCCGGGCTAGATTTCCCTCCTTCAAGCCGTCGACCTGGAAAGCTGGTTCGTCCAGAACTGACTGGCTGATCCATCTCTCCGATATAATGTCCGTGTGTGCCAGGCGGTCGGCCAGGGCGCTCTCCTTGCTGGTTTGCTGGGAGATTTGGCGCGAGCGCAACCGAAGGATTTTTGTGAAGAAAGAACTGTCGGTTCCCAGTGTATTGGTCTTGATTGCCGACGAAGCATCCATCTGGAGACTTGCTGGTTGCTCGGTACAATTTGACCGAGGCTGATTTATAGGATCTGTGGGTAGCCGTCAGGCGGGAACCGTTGCAAAGCACGGTTTTACCAGGTTGCTAGGGCTGGTCCTTCGCTAGGACTTGTTGTTTTGCTCCCTTTCTTTTTGTTTCTTTATCGGCTTTCCTTTGGACGATTTCTTCGACCTTCTTTTATTCTATTTTCGATCTTCTTGTAACTCGCCTTCGGGCTACTCCTTCTGATATAGAATCTTAGCAGCTCTCCTGCTAAATTTCAAAAAAAGATCTCGATCTGGTAATCTTGATCCGTTGTATCGGACGGTGTTGAGACCTCGTGTTTGTGTTTGTTTGAAGACATCCACACATATGAGCCAATTGGCCGATGACGTTGCTTTCGTTTGTTTTGATGAAGATCGAAAGCGTCGAAATAAGAATCCATACTTTCATTGCCCTACGACGGTCCCATGACGAGTCATCGTGCACGATCATTCCATGCCAGCTCTTCTTCATCTAACCCATCGTCAGTTTCTTGATCCGTGGGAAAATCCCTTCAAGAACATAACACCACCCTGCTTCGCCCCATGGTGGGCGCCAACTTTCGTGGTTTTGTCATGGCAGATGTCCTCGTGAGAGAACTTAGGTGTGAGGCCGTCGCAACTATGTGGCGGCTTGAGAGGGGTTGATCAGAATCGAGAGATGCGGGTTTACCTAGGTTCGGCTCCTCCAATGGAGGTAAAACCCTACGTCCTGCTTGTGTTTCATTGATGAAGATCTTGATTACAAGGATGCGGAATCGCTACCTCTAGTCTCGAGGGTTACTAATTTGTCTATCCCTAATGATTTGTCCCGTCAAGGCTTAACTTATCTTGGCCCTCTTGGGGTGCCCTACCCCTTGTTATATAGGTTGAAGGGGGTAGGCTTACATAGAATCCTAGTAGGACTAGGACTAGTTTCTCTTGAATCCTAATCCAGGTCTTGTTTCTCTTGGAGGGAATTCCTCCTCTTCTTGGGCCTTCTCTGTAAGCTTCCTTCCAGGCCTCTCCTTGAGTCGCCTTATGCCAGCTTGCACACTGGCCTTGGGCCTCGTCGTCTAGGTAGATCTAGCAAGCGGGGACACCCACAAGCAGTGAGCTGATGGTCCGGGTCAAACCTCCTGGACGGGTCATACCTCCTCTCCGGGTCAACCCGTGGGGTATATCCCCGAAAGGGCCCGTGCAAGGGTCCTGGTTACGAAGTCTAAAAACGGGTCACAGTGGACCCTGGCACGGGTCGTGCGTGGGCCTACAGGTAGAGGGACCTTGATACCCCTGGTTCGACAAGCCCGGCCGTAGCCACTTGCGGTGTGCATGATCCCACCGGCGATCGGGGCGAAATGACACAGGCCCCAACCGCCTACGGGCCAGGCGTGACACGTGGTGCACGATAGGACGCTGGACGTTCCCACTTTCCCATGACTCCTTTGTAACTGCCCACGCTAGCACAAATCCCGTGGGCGGCATGGGACAATCATTTCTCCCCCTTGCCTTGCCTGCGCCTAAAGAAGGCGGGGGGGGGGGGAGGTTGGCCTTCTGCCAACAGTTATTAATAGCTGAGTGGAGGTACCCTTGGTGTCAACTTCCTTGATATCAGATTTCCTTCCGCCCATTGTGGCATCTACGATCTAGCATGGAGCCTGTAAGAATGTTCTCCACCATTGAGAAAGGGAAAGAGGGGGCCGAGGAAGTGGAGGGGAACTCAGCCTGGGCCCATCCACGACCCACACCATCCTAGGCGCATCCGCGACCCACACCAGCCTAGGCGCACAAGGGGGAACTCGGGTCGCTGATGCGGGCGCAGGGCCGAGGCGACCATGGGGTGAGGTAGGAGGAAAAAACGCAGCTTCCTGACCAGCCCGATCGTGGAGCCACTCCAGGATATGGCCAACGAGTTCAGCATGGAGAAGGGCAGCCAACTTTCACATGGCTGCAGCTTTCGAGCTCCTTCGTGGTGGAGATGCTGGAGCACCTCTCCTTGATTGTGGCTGCAGCCAACCGGCTGCTGCAACGGGCCTTCCTGGGTGGCGACCGAATTCACCCCTCGTGGCTCCATGTACCTAGTGAGGGGGTGGAAATCGTTCGGCCTCGCTTGCGGCTTGAAGTAGGACCATGCCCGCTACTTCAAGTTCGATGGGCCGGCCACACTCTTCGTGAAGATCTTTGGGAGAAATAGCGACCATCTCGACTGATGCATGGAAAGCGACAACAGCGACTGGAGCTCCTTTGATGGCGTCGATAGCAACAGCACCTCCTTCGGGAGCTACGACCGCGACGTCTCCCAAGGCGCCTGTGTCAAGGAGGAGCAGGAGGACTAGGCGGAGGGGGTGTTAAGGACGGCATTGAGGAGGCAGCGCTGCTCGAGGCCGAGGGTCCTTTTGTTTTGGCTTCCTACCCACCCTACAAAAAAACTACGCTGCCCCCATGAGGGTGTGTAAGGAGTACGCCCCATGCACCTTCAGCTAGTATTAGCCGAAAAACTAATTTTTTTTCTTGGTGCTCCTCGTTATGTTTGCTCCCTCCCTGAGATTGCTTTAACGCTCTGCTCTACTAGGATCTAGCCCATTAGTCGGGCTTAGCCGTCCCTGGTAAGGTAGGTAACGGCACCGAGGACCTCTGAGCCGCGCGAGATCATTAGCGCAACCTTTTGGAATGTGCTACGTGGTGGTCGCGGCCTACACGGGTGCACACGACGCGAGGGCACGTTTCCCCGAACCTTACTTCTTGACCTATCTCGCGTCCGAGCGCCGCGTCAAGTGTCCCTTCACGGGGTTCTCCCTTCCGTGTCCTCGACTTTTACTTTCCCTTGCACCCAATGTCGGCAGGGACCGGCCCGCTGTGTAAATCAACCATTACTAGTGCTTCGCTAAGTTGGCGGCACGCAACCCTCCGCACGCGCTTCGTGAGTCCTCTCGGGTGGTCCGTCCTGAAGAAGGATCTTCCGTGCATAGGCTCCATTCGAGAGAAATGTGCTCGCTAGCCTACGTTTGTGCTCTGCATGAGGAGACCAAGCACCAAACGATTTGCTCGGGGGCGTGCACGAGAGAAGGCCCGCGAGCCCGGGCTCGCCACCCCTTCATCCTTCAGTGATTCTAAGGCCGAGCCAAGCATGGCCCCTAGTCCATCCCCTGCTTGAGTGAGTCCTGAGGGTCGGTTGGCAAGCGCGACCCGCATATGCCACGAGTCGCCCTGAAGTCTGTATGGCCTATGAGGCGCCTTTAGTTGTTTTATCCACCAACACAGAGCATGGGGCTTCCAGTAGGTGTGGCATGGATGCGGTTCGACCGTATTCCGCTAGGAGGAAGCATGGGGCTTCCACTAGGTGTGGGCATGGTCGCGTATCAACCGTATGGTAATGCCCAATATGCAATCATATCCTTATTTTGGCATAAAGGCCTCGACAGGGATAGAACCGCATCTCATCGTCTCGCAAGAATGGATATCGTTACAAGTACATGTAAAGAAGTGATGAGTATATAGAATTAGCCTACACCCGCCACAACCTAATCATGATCATCTCAATACAAACAAACATTCAATCACCATTCAGAAGAGCAGGGTACTACTACGAACGAAATCAAACGAGAAATAAAACAACGTCCATCCTCGCTATCTCAGGTTGCCGGCCTGGAACCCATCCTATGATCGATGATGATGAAGAAGAAGAAACTCCAAATAGAACAATCATTGTGCTCATGAAAGCATCACTTTACCTGTACCTGCAAATGTTGTTGTAGTAATCTATGAGCCACCGGGACTAAGCAATCTCATTTCCAAAGGTATCAGGACTAGAAAGCTTAATTGGTGAGGTATGGCTAAGTGGTGAGGCTGCAGCAAGCACTAAGCATTTATTTTAGTGTCTAACTAACGAGTACAAGAATGAGAGAGGGGTGATCTACACATAAATGTATGTGAGCTAACAATAATCACAAGGTGATTGAGAACACCTACTTACGGTTCAAACATAACCCCACCGTGTCCTCACGAGAAGAGACAATCATGGTTACGCACAAAGTTGGAAAATTTTATTTGAGTTTTTCAAATTTGCTATGATTGGGTATTTTATAAGGTTTTCAAGTTGCCACATAACCATAGGGCACGGCTTTCCGAAAGAATTAACCCTGCGGTGGTGCTCCAACTAGTCCATCACAAACTACCACAAGCTGCCATGGACAGAAAACCTCAACATCGAGATAGCCCGAAGTATCCTCGATATCCCAGTGCACAAGACGTTCGATAAGAGTAAAACAAATCCAGCAAGGCCACCCGGTAGGCTAGATCCCGATAGGAGCAGCATGTATCTCCTTCTCATGGCACTACCGGATGAGCACAACGTACAGTGGCGTGATAGAAATCTCCCGAGTTGCCCCGGGTTGGCGCCGCACACGACTCTGTTTAGGACCAGCACCATCAGCACTGGCCCTCCCTCAATTATGTTGAATTAATCCATGGGTAGTGCTAACTCCCTATGCATTACTAACTGTGTTCAGTATTATGATGTTGGGAAAATATAGTACCAATGTTGGGCCTTGTGGGAAGAGCTTTATCCCATAACTTAAATCAAGTGGGTCCCCATAACAACCCCAAACATGTTAGTAGGGCTCAGTCTGGAACATAACACCGTTACACAATTAACTAGGGAAGCAAAGGTGGAACAGAACACCGAGCCAAAAGACTAAGCCTTCCACCTTTTACCAAGTATATATGTCCATTAAATTAAATACGAATAATATTGTGATATATCAAGGAATCCACGTTGTCACATGGGAAGCAACTTATATCCGCAACTAACACCGCTTTAAGAAAGACTGCGAAAGCGGTAATATAGTCAAACAAAGGTTTGCTGAGATGTGGATGGGTTAGAGGCTTTTCAAGGCAATGTTGGGAGGCTGACACTTAAGTGGTAGGTCACGAGATATAACGATAGAGGCAAGACAACTATCATAGCAATGATAGTAGTGGTATCTAGGGAAACGATCATCTTGCCTGAGATCATGTTTGGAAGAAGAACGAATCCGTGAAGAAGATGAACCAACGTAGTCGAACGAATGCTGAAATGCTCTTGGAACTCTATCAAGAAGAAACAATACGGAAACAAACAATCAACACAAGATAGGACCACAACATATTCATGACATGATGCACAATCAAATATGATTCATCTCCATTTAACTTATGCATGTCATGGCAAAACACAACATTAAATTCTACACGTTAAGTGAAGCTCACTATGCAATGAATTTCATATTGACGAAACTCCACAATCAATTCATTTAGTTCATTCCCGTTTAGGTACTCGTTTATATTAAATATTTTTTTGACATGGGTGGTCCTGGCATAAGGTGAAGATGGAATTAAGCAATTTTAAATGGAGAAGGAGAACATACATATCACAAAATAATAACTCTCCATATTAAGAGAAATGCGGTTAATGTTGTTTTAACTAAAAAACATTTTACATGTTGTTAATCATGAAAAGAGGTGAAGCATCAACAATTCCATATTTAGGCAAGTTTACATGAGGCGAGAATAACGAACAACAATTTCGGAAGTCCCCATATATAATTTTTGAATTTTCTACTGTTCTGCCTAGAACACAATTTTAAAGTTGTTAAACACCAAAATAAATGCCTTTAATAAGAGCTACGATTAATTAGTTATAAAATAAATTACTTTAGCTTGAAAATTAAGCAAAATAAATGAAAACAACAAGTTAAACAATATTTATCATGCGTGAAAGTTGTAAATTATTAATTAAAAAAATTCTGAACATCTTACATATTAAGTTTGTTTAAATCCGATGCAAGATTATTTAACTATTCGTATATCAATATGATGGGATTTGTTCCCTTATGCATGATTTGATTAATTGCTAAATTCATTGGGCATAAAAAAACTATATGAACCGAAGCATCATTATATAATAGAAAATTGAAATAAAATAAAATGGGGTTAGCAGGGATTCGAAACCAGAACGACGTGGATCAAGACAACCATATACTGTATCTCTGAAGGGTTTTAATTCTCATTGCATTGATGTGATTATATCTACAGAAGAATGCATTCCCTGGCGTGCAACATTTGTGGATGGTGAACCTCGCCGTGACCTACGCCATGTTTTCTGGAAGTTGTTATCTCGGCTGCACTCAGAGTGGAAGGGACCGTGGATTTGTTGTGGAGATTTTAACGAGGTTCTTTGCAGTGATGAACATCTTGGGGTCAATGAACGATCAAATGCTCAAATGTCTTTGTTTCGTGATTGCTTGGATGAATGCAGATTGGTGGATATGGGTTTTACTGGTCCAAAATTCACATGGAATAATAGACAAGTTGGAGATGACCTTGTGAGAGTCAGGCTTGATAGGGCTGTTGCAAATGGTGAATTTACGGATTTGCTTAACAACTACAAGGTGGAGAATGTAATCTCTACCACGTTAGACCATTTTGCCATTGTAATCAAGCTTTCCACACTGGCTGAGGAGATGAGGGATACACCAGTGCAACAACAGTTTCGTTTCGAAGCGGCTTGGCTTAGAGCACCGGATTATCGAGAAGTAATGGAAAAGGCTTGGGTGGAAGGGCAAGATTGCTCTATGTCTCTGCAGTCCACATGTGATAAACTACGGCATCTCGCCGGTTCTCTAAAAAGGTGGAGTCGTGATTCTTTTGGTTTTGTTCGTAAATATATTCTCAAATTACAGCGTAAATTGATGATGCTGCAGGGATCAAATGAGGCTAATATTAATGACATACGAAGTACAGAACAATCTTTATGTGAGCTTTTTGAGAGGGAAGAAGTTATGGCACGACAACGTTCAAGGATTGACTGGCTTCGGGAGGGCGACAGGAATACAACATTCTTTCATGCACGTGCTTCGGCAAGGAGGCGCACTAATAAAATTTCTAGCCTTTCACGTGATGATGGATCCATGTGTGATGATATGGTAGAAATCAAAGGTATGGTCCATAATTTCTGTGCTCAATTATTCAGTTCGGAGCCATGTCCACTGGCAGCTTCTGTCCTCGATGCTATTCCATGCAAGATCACTGATGAGATGAATGCTGCTCTGTGTAAAGAGTATACGGATGATGAAATAAGAACTGCTTTGTTTCAAATGGGACCTACGAAGGCACCTGGTCCGGATGGTTTCCCTGCTCTTTTTTATCAAACACATTGGGATTTTGTGCAGACCGAAATTTGTAACGCTGTCCGGAGTTTCTTGACTAGAGGAACCATCCCCACTGGTTTTTGTGATTCAGTGATTGTGCTCATTCCGAAGGTTAATAACCCTCAACATCTCAAGAACTTTAGGCCAGTTAGCCTCTGTAATGTCCTTTATAAACTCGCCTCGAAGGTACTCTCAAACCGACTTAAAGTTTTTCTGCCCGAGGTGATTTCAGAGAATCAAAGTGCTTTCATCCCTGGTCGTCTCATCACGGATAATGCTCTTATTGCTTTTGAAAGTTTACATACGATAAGATCCCAAAGAGCGAAAAAGCCTTACTTTGCTCTCAAGATTGATATGATGAAAGCATACGACCGTATTGAGTGGAATTTTCTTCATGGTTGTCTATCACGGTTGGGTTTTGCTGATTCCTGGATATACTCGGTGATGAGGTGTGTTACATCCACTCGTTATGTTGTCCGGGTCAACGAAGATCTAACAGAGCATGTGGTGCCAACCCGGGGTATTTGTCAAGGTGATCCAATCAGCCCCTATCTCTTTCTTCTTTGTACTGAAGGTCTGTCGTGTTTGCTCAAACAGCAGGAGGACCAAGGTGTGCTACATGGTATTAAAAATGGTCGATTTGGTCCTGCTATCTCCCATTTACTCTTTGCAGATGACAGTATTTTCTTTGCAAGAAGTGACAGGAGGAGTATACAAGCTTTGAAAGATACCCTTCACCTATATTGCCAGGGCTCTGGACAAAAGATTAATTTGGATAAGTCTTCTATCTTCTTTGGTAATGGTTGTCCGGAGGTGATCAAGAATGAGGTTAAACATATCCTTGGTGTTTTCAATGAGTCTCTACAAGATTCTTATCTTGGCATGCCAACAGAAGTGGGGTGATCGCCTACTATGACTTTCAAATTTTTGTATGATCGCATGTGGAAGCGTATCAATGGAATGTCTGATAGACCATTGTCTAGGAAAGGAGTGGAGATTCTTTTAAAATCTGTGATTCAGGCGATTCCAACATACAATATGAGCTGTATCCATCTTCCCATTGGTACTTGCGAGCAAATGAGGAGAATTATTGCGGATCAGCGGTGGGGTTTTGCTGATGGTAAACGAAAGATGCATTGGCGTTCATGGGACTGGTTGACATGTCCGAAAGCTATGGGTGCACTTGGTTTCAGAGATATCAGTATGTTTAATCAAGCTATGTTAGGCAAGCAATGCTGGCGGCTAATCACAGAACCAAATACATTATGTGCTCGTGTCCTTAAGGGGCGTTATTTCCCAAATACAGATTTCTGGAGCGCAAAATGTCCACGGTCTGCTTCCTATACTTGGCGAAGTATTCTTCATGGCATGGAGCTTGTCAAGAAAGGTGTCCGATGGGGTGTGGGTAACGGTGCTTCCATTAGGATTCATGATGATTATTGGATTCCTGGTGTCAATCCACAATTTTTACATCTGCTGACTCCTATATCGGCTGGACAGAAGGTTAATTCGCTATTTGCTGGTGACGGCCTCACTTGGAATACTCAACTAGTCCGATCTGTCTTTGAGGAATCGATTGCGGATCAAGTTCTACAACTTCCCATCAGTCGGTTTGGGGACACTGACTTTGTGTCATGGCCACATACACGTTCTGGTACATACTCGGTCCGATCTGCCTATCATTTGGCAAGGATGACAAAGATGATCGTATCCCGCAGCATGTCAGGTCGTGGTTTGTCTTCTAATCTACAATGTGAAACTATTTCATGGAACAAAATTTGGGCAATCAAGGCTCCGGGGAAGATGTTGATAACTATTTGGAGATTCGCTCATGATTGCTTGCCTTGAGAAATGCAACTTCACCGGCGACATATCCCTGCTTCTAAGGTTTGTGTCCATTGTTCTACAGATGGGCACATAGAACATGCATTGCTATTTTATCCTTATGCAATAGCGGTTTGGTCTGATGTTAGAGCCTACTTCAACTTGCATCTTTGTCGGAAAGGATTCAAAAATTGCAAACCATGGATCTTTGAGTTTTTGGCAAGTTGCGATGATCTTTCTGCCACAGTTCTTCCAGTCACGTGTTGGCATATTTGGGATGCTAGAAATAAACTACGAGAAGAAAATATTACTCAGCATCCTACTAGTCTGGCTCTGAAAGTTAAAGCTTATGTTGACATGATAGTGCAGCATTTGTACATTACTTCTACTAACCATAGGCGTGAACCCTCTACAACAGCATCCTGGGTTCCGCCACCGGCAGGTTGATGCTGCCATTTTTACACATGATAAGAGCATGGGGGCAGGTGTGGTGATGCGAGAACATTCAGGTTCTTGCATCGTTTGTTATGGTATTGGTGTTCCTGATGTGATCCTTCCTGAGTTAGCGGAGGCCATTGCAATTCAGAGAGGATTGCAATTTGCATTGAATGAAGGAATTCAGGAAGTCTTACTTGGTTCTGATTGCTTGACAGTTGTCCAGCGTGTCAACTTACTGGACCAAGATTGATCTATTTGTGGTTCCATGATTCAGGACATTAAGCAACTTAAGGCTTTGTTCACTAGTCGTTCTATCTTTCATGTGCGTAGGGAGCAGAATGTTGCTGCACATCTGTTGGCTCGATCTTGTAATCAGCTAGAGTGTCGCGTTTGGCGTGGTGTGTCTCCGGAATGTATCCGGGATGCTATTTGTATGGACATTATGCCATAATCTATAAAGTGGGTTTGATATAAAAAAGAAGACATGGATCAAGAGTGGCTGCGCTTGCCATATCGGTTGTGCTTGATGGTGTGTCATAAAGCAGGTCATTACAAGAAAATTAAAAGAGTTGCGGGTTGTGGTCACCATGGGCTAAGCCCAGTCGATGTACAGGCCATGTAGGCTGGTCGTGGCTGAGCCAGAAGGGCGAACTAGCCTTGCGGCTTGCGGGGCTGAACGGTCAACGCGAGCGAGGAAGCCTTCTGGTCGTCGTCTTCCTAGCGAAGATGGGCAATGTCATGGTGGAGCAGTCAGGGTGACGAGGATTAGGCGGGAACGAACACATACGGTCACCCCACACCGGATTTGGGCAAGTGGCGGCCGGTGGAGCTCGGACAGTGGTGGACGTGCACGGCGGAGGTCCAATGGTGGCCATAGTTTCCTACAGGGGAGAGAGCAAGGAGCACGGGGAGGAACGAACATGGAATGACGGGGCACTGGCGTGGGCGGCAGCGGCTTGGTCGCGGAGCGCCGGATCCGCTAGCGAACGGAATGGAGGATCCGGTCCCTCGCGGCGCCGCCTAGTCCCGTTCGCTGATGATTCTGGACAGGGGCTCGGGGTCGACCCTGTGGTCACCGGCGACGACTACTCCAGCGAAGGGGCGGCCCTGGGCAGCGGCTGGATCAGCGGCGATGAAGGGAGCTCGGCCCCGATCCAGATCGGATCGCGGGTAGCGGTTACGAGGTGCGAGCGTGAGATGGGAAGATCTCCTGGCTGTCCGATCTGAGATCTGACGGCTCAGATTGGCGGTTTGGGGCAGAATCGGATCTGGCTGATGGTTGGCTCGGTATGGACGAATTTCGGTGGTGGAGGCTGGTAGGCTGCACATGGAATTCGAGGGGAATGTGTAGAGTTTCATTTTGGGCAGGGTAGGCCGTTAAATAGGAAAGGGGGTCTAAGGTTTTTGGGTTTTAGTCCCTTTTCGGATTGTAGGATAGCGATCCGACGATTTCGATTGGAGGGAGGGTTAGGCTGGGCTAGTGGGATGTTTACATGGGTTAGCGAGAGATGATAGGGATGACGTGCAGGCCGACATCATATTTTTTACATACCGAAAACATCTATGATTTGATCGGTTAGATTGCGTTATATGTTTAACAGTTCGGGTATCAAACGACCGGTGAATGCGATGAAATTTGGCAGGCCGTTTACCTACACTATATTAAGACCACATGCCTACTTTGGACCCATTTTGAGAATGTTTTATACACATTAAAAAAACACTATTTTAATAATGTCACAGGCGCGTGCGTGTGTGATTGGTCTCGAAACGGATGAGGACAAGAACGGGAAGAATCGGCAACTAATAACAGATGCAAGTTTTGAAAAATGACGACGATGGAGTGTTGATGCAATGCGCATGATGCGATGATGAATACGACAAACAAATAAATCACACGGTGATAACGAAATAAAAAGAAAATCATGTGGAGCGTCAGTTCCAAGCTGTTACAACTCTCCTCTACTAACAATAGATCTCGACCCGAGATATTAAAATGGAAGGGGAAGAGGAATAAGAAAGGAAGAGGTAAAACTTAGTTGTTTCTTTGACAAATGAGTGAAACCAACGAATCTTGGATGTTGCAAAGAGAAGAGGAATGTCACGAGGCACAAGCAAGAATTCAAAAGAAATTTGGGCAGCACTTTGGTAGAAAAGAGAGGCAAAACTTGATAAGATGGAAAAAACTTGAAAAGAGAACACAACACTCAGGATAAATTTATAAGTAAGGAAAGAACATGATCTTGATAATACAAGATAATGGATGAAAGAGAGCAACATCACAAAGCCTCCGGAGCAAACAAATAGAAACTAGATCATTGGGGTGAAAAGAATGGAGAAGAAAATGACAACTTCTACCACAATTGAATTTGAACAACATTCTTAGAAAGATGGATTGAATAGAGTTGTTGCAAAATCAACAACGAAAGAAAAGCTTGTTGTGGGCTTATGGAAACCATCTTAAAATTATGAGGTGATAACCAGCCACTAATGGAAACAGAGATTGCTTGCGAGTAACAAGTGATGCAAAACTTCTTACATCAATAGGATACATTGAGAACTTGGATCAATGATAATCACCATGATAGCAACAATCCTTAGGAAAAGCTTTAACTGAAATCCAATCCAAGATAACTTCAATGAAGAAATCATGACTCGAAAATATCTCATGGTCAACGAAATTTTTGGGTTTAAATATCTGATTCTTGAAACAAATTCTCTTCGAGACATCTTATGAGTCAAGAATTCTATAACACCACCTCAAAGGATGATGGAGGAAGAATTGCACTTTGAAATGCAATACAAAGAAACCTCTAGATCCTCCAACAAGAATCTTGAAGAACACTTCCAGAATGAATTAAATCCATGATGACCACCATGAAGAACCTCTTGGAGAACACCTGAGTGAAAGGATGATAGAAAAGAATTAAAGATTGAAAAGAATAAGATTATGTCCTTGCAAAGATTTAGATGGACTTCACAAAGTGATAAATGAGAAAACTTTGAACTCCCAAAAAGAAAAGATGAGAACAGTTGAATCGAGAATTTGAGATCATGAATAACTCCGGAAAAGGAATGAAGTCACCTTGACGAAAGAAGATTAAGAATTATGTTATGCTTATCCTTCATCAAGTTAAATTGATGACAAACAACGGATTTGGCATACTACTTATTCCTCTTGATAAAGATTGAATAGAGATGAAACAAGATTGAAGAAGACTTGAACGAATTTGAAACAAATGATCATACTAATAATGAATGGAGATACATGATAATGAAAAGATCGCAATCCACCAAGAAGAAAACTTGAACAAAGCATCGATATAATTCAGATAGGAACAAAGAGACAAGAATTTAGAAGAATTAGAGAACCAAAGATGAAAGCTTAGAACAAAGAAATCTTCTGAATGATGGCCTTCGGAGGATCGAGAAATAGAAAACAACTCTGAAACACACCAGATAAATATGGAAGGAATCTCCCATGATCGAAACTATGAGAGTATAGCACACAACTGAGATGACAAATCTTCACAAGAATGGACAACGATTTAAGAGAAACTCTTCTTTGGTCTTGAATGCAAGGAATGATGGCGAGAAACACCACCATGAATTACTCAGGCACTCCGGAACTATGAATAAGGAAAGGTTGAGCCAGCAATGGAAATTAATTCGACAACGATCTTAAGAAGGAATAGCACTGATGGAATCCATACTTATGTCACACTTGAAAAGATTTAGAGATCTCGGGAAAATAGAAGAGGCAGGTAAGATCCTCGAAAAACCTGTGGGTTATGGGGCCACTCAAAAGAAAACGCTACTGAATGGATTGATTTGGAAGAGATAGATTGCACCGGTATAAATTAAAAACTTGATGAGGTGAGAACCTCGAAACAATTGAAAGGATTTGAACAACAACATGAATCTTTAGAGTTTTGTTCAGCACTCTAGATGGAATAGAGAGAGACAAAAACCAAGAGAGGCTTGGATGAGAATTTCTAGCACGAAAAGCACTTAAAGGATGAAAAGGATATGATGAACACCAAAAGCTTGAATCGAATCCACGGGGAAGAAAACAAGAACGAAGAATGATGAAGTCATAGCACTTGAGCATCTTCAGAATGAATAGCCGGATACAACACATAATAGGAGATAGCGGTAGCAATAATGAAAGAAAGGCACATGGATGATAATTCAATCATTGAAGAAAAAAGGGCAGGAGGGTGGTGAAAAACCAAGACAACTTAGGATAGATGAGATGAACTCCTGAAGAAATATGAGAATGGATCTTGAAAATATCGAAGGGGATTGAATTCACTTGAAGAGAAGCACTCATGATTGAAAACAATTTGACATGATAATTAAATTGAGAAAAAGGATTAGCACTCTCATAGATATATGGGAACTGTAGCGACCCGACTCAAAACGAGTCAAGCCTGTGTGTTTCTGTGCCATCCCTGGATCAGTATGCTGGCACACACAGTACATCAGTGTATATATCAAAGTGCAATCACATGTAAATAGCGTAAAACTGATATATACCTTAAAATCTCAGCGGAAGCGGTCAAGGGAGTGGAGTCCCAATAAACACCAACGGCAAGTTGAGTGTAGACCGTAACCCTGAATCGTACTCTTACTCGTCGAAGAAAATATCTGCAACATAAGACGTTGCAGCCGTGTAGGTCAGCATATTGAATATGCCGGCAAGTCACATATGAGAGGGGGTAAAATATCATCTATACTATATGCATATATGGCAGGTGGGGCTATAAGTTTTTAGCGAAAAGCAAGTTTTCTCCTACATCAAGAGAGGGCTAAAAGCAAAATGTTACTACATTGTTGGTTGTTAATGAGATGGTTCCACCAACCAATTCTCGTACCCTAGTTGTCAATAATTACCCTCATCAAATATATTTAATGGTGTTGAGAAATCCAGATAACTTCAGTTCCTTTGGCTCAAGTTGTCCATGACCGTGGACACGGCTAATCGATTAGGTTTGAGTACTCTGCAGAGTTTTGCACACGTTCCCCACAAGATTTGATCGCCTCCGAGTATGTCCTCACACTTCAGGGTGTTTGAAGACCGGATGATCAAAACATGGTCTTTCAACGGGTCCCTCTGAATCCCTGTCGGTGCCCATCCATTCCTACCGTTCGTCTACATCTGCTAGCACCGCCTGTCCAGAGTCGCCACGTTGTCCAACCAAGCCAGAGCCCATAATGACTTGTGGCTGTGCAGGTAAGCCTTGGGTCTTGAAAATATCCATCCGTCTCTTTGAGCCTGGGTGAAGCTTTCCGCAGGATGACATGGCCTCTCCAGCATCCCGGGCATCCAGTGGGTTTTCCAGGGAGCCGATCAACCGTCCTTCACCCAGTGTTGCATTGTGTCCGAGGTCTTGAAAATCTTGTCTTAACCGGTCTTGATTATTATATCAACCTCGCATCACTCGTGGTATACACTCAACCGATGACCCGTCTACTCAAGCATAGCATTAAGAAATTGTCGTCCCTGGGCCAAGTATCGGGGTTGTTGTGTTCCTACCACATGATACTACAACTTATACTAAAGTTTCCAAGTACCTAGGCAGCATGCAATTGGGCATAGGATGGTAGAACTACAATGCATAAAACATGGGTGATAGTATGATCAAAGTGACTTGCCTGTGATGTTGACGAAGAAGAATTTCTCGGGAAATACGTGATAGAACTATTCGTCACTCTCCGATGAAATCTATATAGCAAACATAGCATTCACATAAGCACTCATACTAGCAATCATTCTAGCAATCAAAACAAAAGAGAGAGCGAATAGAAATCCGAAAGAAACTTCAAATAAGACTAAAGAGTCTTCTACTACGTCAACCACTAAATAGTTTTCTCTCACAGAAAATAATGACAAGGAACTAAGATATAAGTTTAACTAAGATAAAATAAAATAATTTTCACAAAACTTTTTGAAAGTATTCCCAAACGGGATTTGAAACAACGGTGAAAACAATTGCACGTTACTACGGAGCTAGAATTGATTTCATGAAAACAAATTAAAATAATTTTTTTTTTGCAAAACTACTGTTAACTAACAGAGACAAAACATATTAATGTTTCTGAAATAATAAAGAAAATATTTTAAAACAAAGATAGAAAAGGAATTTGCCGAAATCCTAAAAGAGGTGAAACAGAAATTGTTTCATATGGAACAGTGAGCTAAAATACTCAAACAAATCTGAAATTTTTACCACTGATACATAAGATCACTAGTGATCCGTACCAAAAGGAATCAAATTAAAAGCTATTTTTAAACTCCTGGAATAGGCAAAACAAGGTTTAAACTAAATCTGATCTAACTTATATTTTAGAATTTCAAACATAGACAGAGTATATGTTGTTGAAAACTACAGGAAATTTGTGAGCTACTGGAAAACGAATCACTATCATTGGACTTCGGGATCAAAAGTTGTGGCCAAAACAAAACAAAAACTTTCTGTTTTTGCAATTTAGACGGAAAAAACTGAAGCTAACTATCTACAAATAGGGGGTACATGTGGCATGTTGCTATTGGCTGCGGGTGCTGTTTGTTGCAATGTTTGGAGCAAACGGCCGAGGTTAACAAAATTTGCTGGTTAAAGGAATAAGTGAAATAAAAACCATTGGTTTTCTAAACTAAACCGAAGGGTTACCTAAGAATCTAAACTATGCCATACCTTTTAGATCCAACGGTTACTAACAAAAAAAAAGAAAAACAGAGAGGTGGGAGAGGAATACCGTGGCTGGGAGAGCTCCCTCGCAGGCTGGCAATGGCCGATGGTGGTGTGGGGTGCCGGTGGGGTGGGGAGGGGCCGGCGAGTAGTGGGGAAGGGGGGGCCGAAGGTGGGGTGCTTCTGGGAGGGGAGGGGGGCGAGGTGGAGAGGGGGGGGGCTGTAAGGGCGAGGTGGAGGAGAAAAAAACTGCGGGTTGCTGCTGCTAATGGCGATGGGGAGGTGGAGAAGGGGCTGTAGGGCAGCAGGGGGCAGTGGAGGGGGTGAAGTGGTGAGGCCGAAGTGGTGGGGAGGTGGCCGAAGGGTGGAGGGGATGCAGGGGTGGCGAGGTGGAGCTCCTGTTAGTTTTCTGGCCAGTTTTCTGGTGACGAACTCCGGCTAGGGGTGCACGAGCCAGGGGCGAGGAGAGGGGGTTTTCTCGGGAAAAATGGAGGAGGGGGCGGTGGGAATTTGTAGGCGGTCTCGGATGGCGCCCGGAAGGAAGGAGGAGGGAGATCGGAAAGGAGGGGATTCCTTCCTCCATGGAAGGCAAGCTTGCTGTCACATGGGAAGGAGAGAGGTAGGAGATGATCCTCTGTTGGGCCAAATAGGGAAAGGTTTTAATGGGCCAGGAGGTATTTCCTAGTAAAAGTGATGTCCTTCCTATTTTCAAAACTAGGAAACTAAAACGTTAAAAAGGAAATCAAATCAATTCGGAATAAAGTGTTTTTATATACTAAAATTATCAGAAAAAATAAAATATAGATGATGGGCATTTTTCCACGGCAAAAATAAAAACTTCAGAAAGAATTATTTTTCCAAAAATCCCTAAAAGCATTATTTCTTTTTGCAAATAATTTTCAAATGATCCTCTAAGTTTGAGGGTTCAAATAACTTTGAAAATGCCCGTGGGTTCGAGGGTCATGTTCCTCCGCTCTAGAATGTATTTCCCGGCATTTTGTTGCACGAAGAAAACGAATGGAAAAACAAAAGAATTCAATGCAAATATCTCCGTTCAAATTCTTTGTGGTTGAAGAAGTCATGTCATCTTCTCTCATTGCTTTTAAAAGATTGAATTTGAATTCACGGGAGAAGGGGAAAGTCATTTTATTCCCTCTCATTCAAAAGTTTCGAAAAGTTTCAAATTTCACACAAGTTTCAGTCACTCAGCAAACAAACAAACAATCAATCTAATAATTATATTAACATTCCCAAAATTTAAAATTTTGGGATGTTACAAACTACCACACTAAAATGAATCTCGTCCTCGAGATTCGAAGAGGCTAGAAAGAAAGGTTAGGGTTCGAGGGTCTTCTAACAAATCCAATCTCCGGCAAGGTGGGATGCTACCACACTTAAAATGAGAGATACCGGTCCCTCAAAATGCTTTAACGATCCTCTGGGGTTTTGGCAACTGACATCGCACAGTCTTCATATTAAATCCTTTGGTGATGCTCTCCCGTTGATGTAAGCTTCTTCCATCACTGGGTCTTCTTTAACTGATAGTCTCATGGTCAATTCTAAATAACCTATCGATGGTTCTCAAGGTGGTCTACCATTTGTGGTTATCCTGCAGAGAGAGGGGTCTTGGTTTCATCCTCACCGTAAAATTTCCTACGCGTGACAACAAGTGCCATGTACATGAGCTTTCATCATACCATTCTAAGGCTTAAACAAAAGCTTCAAAGAACGTCTTCTCTCTATATGGGTAAGTCTCTCAGATTTACCATTCCGAATAGCAAGATAAATGATAAGAGTAAGTCGTCATGGTGATCAATCCATTCCGCACCCAAATCATTTCTCTATATAAGTCTTAGCGAATCTCGCATTCTAACACTTGGGCATCCTCACAAGCGTTGCCGAATTTCTCTTGTCCACGAACGAAGTTCGGATAATCCATTGGTTCTGCAAGCTGAACGAAACATCTATCGTTTCTTCACAACTCTCAGGTTTTCGTATGCTCCTAAGAAAACGTTTGCTGATCCATCATAGCTTCTTCCATAAATCATATGCATTTCATAATCAAACCTTTATTACATCCTTAATTTCTCCTCAAAAACTCCAATTCAAAAGTACTCTATTACAAATGCTGCCATCCACATTGTTCGGTATGGTCGAGCATTTCTACCAACTTTATTCATCTGTCTCTCTTGGAGGTACTTAGTTCCACTCGAACTTTCTGATGTGTTCCTTGAAATCATCCATCTTTTTTCGTCATCATGGTGGCCATTAGCTTCATCTCCATCATTTCCGCACGTACTTCACTCAGGTATTCCTGGGTATGACGGAGTCTTGCTTCAAATATTTCTCCAATCTAACGTATGGCTTCCATGGCAGCTTCACGAACAACATCAAAGAAGGTTGCTCGTGGTACACGTGAAATGAAAAACTATTGCCCCATAGTCTTTGGACAAACTCCTTTCACATGGTGGAGGTGTACTTCCACGTACCAAAGTTCTACTCCACTTTCCATGAATGGGTAGCCTTTGTAGACTGCATCTCCTTCAAGATGAATGTGCTTCATCATGTCCTTCAGGATTTTCGGGTAGTCATGATCACTAGTCAGGGTCATGATCGTTTCTGGGCCCTTGAGGAATGACTCGCAGAGAGTTGTCATCTGCAGGTGTCAGTAAATAGGAACTCAGAGGAATGTATGTGTTTCCTTGGTAATCATGGTACACTCCTACTCAATGGATCTTGTGGGTTTACCGATTACTACCACACTTAAATGAATTATACTCATGCCTGCACAGACCATATTTTCTCTTATCCTCATAAATGTTCAGAGATATTTGCTCGTAGAGAAACAACGCATACAGTTTCAACATAGACAATCATGAGACAATAAATTCCATTTATTCATGATGTTATTACAATCTCAGGGACTTCTGTTACAATTTTTTTCACTCCATGATCTTATGAGTAGCAATAGTGCTTCGGATTACACTTATTGCCACGGTCAAAACTTAACTACTCCATTCTAGCTTTCTTCCTTTGCGGACAATCGCTGGGAAAATGTCCTGCATCCTTGCAACAAAAGCAAATGATTTCTGACAAGTCTCGAGGCTTCTTAGCTTCTGCTTTTGCTCCTTGGATTCCCGGCTTCCTTCCTGAGCACATGTATTTGTGGTGGCCAAATTTCATACACTTGTAACATCTGACATGACTCAGGTCTTTGTCTGCAGAGATTTGGTTCTTCCGAGGGTACTTTTTCTTCTTTCCAGACTCCTTCGTTTTGGCCAGTTCTTCTATTTCAAGTGGATCAAACTCCACTTCTTCTGTCGGGAAGTATCCCAGATACTCTTGGCTTCTCTTCGTGCAGTCCTGTGAATAATGTCCTTCTTCTCCACATGAGTAGCATGCGTTGGAGAAAAATTTGGTCAGACCTTGTCCATCAGGGTCTTCAATATTTTCGTTCATCACCGGCTCTTCTAGAATCTTCTTCTTGAGTGTTTCCTTCACTGCATTTTTCTGCTGCTTGACAACTTGTTGCACCTTGGGGTAAATGTGACACTGAGCTGGGTAGTGGGTGGTTCCTTCACACAAGAAACAAGTCACCTGACTTCTTGGGCATTCCTCAGCTGGGTGATTTTCTTCACAAGGAGTGCATCCATCCTTGTGTTGTTCCTGGGTGTGTCCTATTTCTCCATAGATCTTGCATGCACAAGTCTTCTTCTTCGGGTTATCATAGCACTTCTGAATAAGACGGGATCTTAACAGAGTCTTCTTGAATTCGTCCCAACTTTCTGCTCCACTAAACCCTTGTATGGCCTGGTGCATTTTCCACCAGATTGCAGCACTTTGTGTAAAGTACTGAAGAGCGTGTTCCACTTCATACTTCCTTGAGATCAAGTTGCTCCCGAAGTGGTTCTCCATGTTCTGAATCCATATTTCAGCCTCCAGCTGGGTCATTGGTCCAGAGACTACAAGTCCAGCTTCATACTCCATCTAGTAGGGTTGAGGTTTTGGGGATGAGACGGGTAAGAGAGGGAGATACAAACAATATTTTTGAGAATAGGTTTTAATTGTGGCCGTCGGAAAACACACACCAATGACGGCTCACAAATCATCGTAACTAGCGGGGGTATATAATTGGGGTTTGGACTTCTAATGGTCATATAATTATTCGGACACTTCAGGGTCTTCGATTTCTCCGGGTCTTGAGAGTCTTCAATGGGTGTAGCTTCAATTCTTCAATTGCATGGTGATATCCTCTTTACTTTGACGTGGGAGTCGGTTGACCTTCATGTGGTCAAAAGGGAAAGGGCATTGTCTAACTATTTGAGGTGAGAGAGAACGTTTTATGAAATCAGAAAAGATGAGAAGTGAAAGATGTTCTCAAAAAATAGAAATTTTGAGAGATCCTATCCTAAGAAATTTCCAGTTTCTAGGGTCACGTCGTACAGTCAACATGTGCTCTGATACCATCTCTGTAGCGACCCGACTCAAAACGAGTCAAGCCTCTGTGTTTCTGTGCCATCCCTGGATCAGTATGCTGGCACACACAGTACATCAATGTATATATCAAAGTGCAATCACATGTAAATAGCGTAAAACTGATATATACCTTAAAGTCTCACCGGAAGCGGTCAAGGGAGTGGAGTCCCAATAAACACCAACGGCAAGTTGAGTGTAGACCGTAACCCTGAATCGTACTCTTACTCGTCGAAGAAAATATCTGCAACATAAGACGTTGCAGCCGTGTAGGTCAGCATATTGAATATGCCGGCAAGTCACATATGAGAGGGGGTAAAATATCATCTATACTATATGCATATATGGCAGGTGGGGCTATAAGTTTTTAGCGAAAAGCAAGTTTTCTCCTACATCAAGAGAGGGCTAAAAGCAAAATTTTACTACATTGTTGGTTGTTAACGAGATGGTTCCACCAACCAATTCTCGTACCCGAGTTGTCAATAATTACCCTCATCAAATATATTTAATGGTGTTGAGAAATCCAGATAATTTCAGTTCCTTTGGCTCAAGTTGTCCATGACCGTGGACACGGCTAATCGATTAGGTTTGAGTACTCTGCAGAGTTTTGCACACGTTCCCCACAAGATTTGATCGCCTCCGAGTATGTCCTCGCACTTCAGGGTGTTTGAAGACCGGATGATCAAAACATGGTCTTTCAACGGGTCCCTCTGAATCCCTGTCGGTGCCCATCCATTCCTACCGTTCGTCTACATCTGCTAGCACCGCCTGTCTAGAGTCGCCGCGTTGTCCAACCAAGCCAGAGCCCATAATGACTTGTGGCTGTGCAGGTAAGCCTTGGGTCTTGAAAATATCCATCCGTCTCTTTGAGCCTGGGTGAAGCTTTCCGCAGGATGACATGGCCTCTCCAGCATCCCGGGCATCCAGTGGGTTTTCTAGGGAGCCGATCAACCGTCCTTCACCCAGTGTTGCATTGCGTCCGAGGTCTTGAAAATCTTGTCTTAACCGGTCTTGATTATTATATCAACCTCGCATCACTCGTGGTATACACTCAACCGATGACCCGTCTACTCAAGCATAGCATTAAGAAATTGTCGTCCCTGGGCCAAGTATCGGGGTTGTTGTGTTCCTACCACATGATACTACAACTTACACTAAAGTTTCCAAGTACCTAGGCAGCATGCAATTGGGCATAGGATGGTAGAACTACAATGCATAAAACATGGGTGATAGTATGATCAAAGTGACTTGCCTGTGATGTTGACGAAGAAGAATTTCTCGGGAAATACGTGATAGAACTATTCGTCACTCTCCGATGAAATCTATATAGCAAACATAGCATTCACATAAGCACTCATACTAGCAATCATTCTAGCAATCAAAACAAAAGAGAGAGCGAATAGAAATCCGAAAGAAACTTCAAATAAGACTAAAGAGTCTTCTACTACGTCAACCACTAAATAGTTTTGTCTATCAGAAAATAATGACAAGTAACTAAGATATAAGTTTAACTAAGATAAAATAAAATAATTTTCACAAAACTTTTTGAAAGTATTCCCAAACGGGATTTGAAACAACGGTGAAAACAATTGCACGTTACTACGGAGCTAGAGTTGATTTCATGAAAACAAATAAAAATAAAATAAAAATTTGTTGCAAAACTACTGTTAACTAACAGAGATAAAACATAATAATGTTTCTGAAATAAAATAAAATATTTTAAAACAAAGATAGAAAAGGAATTTGCCGAAATCCTAAAAGAGGTGAAACAGAAATTGTTTCATATGTAACAGTGAGTACAAATACTCAAATAAATCTGAAATATTTACCACTAATACATAAGATCACTAGTGATCAGTACCAAAAGGAATCAAATTAAAAGCTATTTTTAAACTCCTGGAATATGCAAAACAAGGTTTAAACTAAATCTGATCTAACTTATATTTGAAAATTTCAAACATAGACAAATTATATGTTTTTAAAAACTACAGGAAATTTGTGAGCTACTGGAAAACGAATCACTATCATTGGACTTCAGGATCAAAAGTTGTGGCCAAACAAAAACATAAACTTTCTGTTTTTGCAATTTCGACGAAAAAACTGAAGCTAACTATCTACAAATAGGGGGTACATGTGGCATGTTGCTATTGGCTGCGGGTGCTGTTTGTTGCAATGTTTGGAGCAAGCGGCCGAGGTTAACAAAATTTGCTGGTTAAAGGAATAAGTGAAATAAAAACCATTGGTTTTCTAAACTAAACCGAAGGGTTACCTAAGAATCTAATCTATGCCATACCTTTTAGATCCAACGGTTACTAACAAAAAAAAAGAAAAACAGAGAGGTGGGAGAGGAATACCGTGGCTGGGAGAGCTCCCTCGCAGGCTGGCAATGGCCGATGGTGGTGTGGGGTGCCGGTGGGGTGGGGAGGGGCCGGCGAGTAGTGGGGAAGGGGGGGCCGAAGGTGGGGTGCTTCTGGGAGGGGAGGGGGGCGAGGTGGAGAGGGGGGGGGGCTGTAGGGGCGAGGTGGAGGAGAAAAAAACTGCGGGTTGCTGCTGCTAATGGCGATGGGGAGGTGGAGAAGGGGCTGTAGGGCAGCAGGGGGCGGTGGAGGGGGTGGAGTGGTGAGGCCGAAGTGGTGGGGAGGTGGCCGAAGGGTGGAGGGGTGCAGGGGTGGCGAGGTGGAGCCCCTGTGAGTTTTTTGGCCAGTTTTCCGGTGACGAACTCCTGCGGGGGGTGCACGAGCCAGGGGCGAGGAGAGGGGGTTTTCTCGGGAAAAATAGAGGAGGGGGGCGGTGGGAATTTATAGGCGGTCTCGGATGGCGCCCGGAAGGAAGGAGGAGGGAGATCGGGAAGGAGGGGATTCCTTCCTCCATGGAAGGCAAGCTTGCTGTCACATGGGAAGGAGAGAGGTAGGAGATGATCCTCTGTTGGGCCAAATAGGGAAAGGTTTTAATGGGCCAGGAGGTATTTCCTAATAAAAGTGATCTCCTTCCTATTTTCAAAACTAGGAAACTAAAACGTTAAAAAGGAAATCAAATCAATTCGGAATAAAGAGTTTTTATATACTAAAATTATCAGAAAAAATAAAATATAGATGATGGGCATTTTTCCACGGCAAAAATAAAAACTTCAAAAAAAATTATTTTTCCAAAAATCCCTAAAAGCATTATTTCTTTTTGCAAATAATTTTCAAATGATCCTCTAAGTTTGAGGGTTCAAATAACTTTCAAAATGCCCGTGGGTTCGAGGGTCATGTTCCTCCGCTCTAGAATGTATTTCCCGGCATTTTGTTGCACGAAGAAAACGAATGGAAAAACAAAAGAATTCAATGCAAATATCTCCGTTCAAATTCTTTGTGGTTGAAGAAGTCATGTCATCTTCTCTCGTTGCTTTTAAAAGATTGAATTTGAATTCACGGGAGAAGGGGAAAGTCATTTTATTCCCTCTCATTCAAAAGTTTCGAAAAGTTTCAAATTTCACACAAGTTTCAGTCACTCAGCAAACAAACAAACAATCAATCTAATAATTATATTAACATTCCCAAAATTTAAAATTTTGGGATGTTACAGGAACACCACTTAGAAAAGATATGAAATCACCACTTGACATCAAAGCAACCCGAATTACCACACTCCAACAAAACAAAGGATCTGGCTTGTGGATTAAGCGAGAAGCAAAGTCATGATAGAGATTTCGTCCGATATTTTTGTGGTAAAGCCCACACGGGTTCGATCTTATAGTAGCCATCATGTACAAGGCAGTGCACACGACATACAGAGCACCCTCAAGTCATAGCAAGCTACAAGGACTATTTAAGACACAACGAGAACTGTTGTAAGAAAGAGCATGGAAAACAAATCCACTACATATGGAACCCCAACCTCACATCTTCCATCTATTGGAAGAAAATCCTAGGTAACTACTTGAATTCCCACCTAAGAACTTCTGAAATATTTCTTGGTTATGCTATCAGGTTGCGGGTCCAAGAACCTACTCAATGTAATCAGCTGCATGACCTTTCCCGCAGCTGTCAACACATATCCGAGAACAACCGCAAACTCATCTACCTCATACCTTCAAAAAACAATGATAAGAGACCTGGTAGATCATCTAAGCTATCTCCACGAGTACTAAGGAAAAGTTACGACACTTTTTTCCACCAAGCAAAGTATCGAAGCAATTTGATGTGTGCGTCCTGGGATACTAAGGAAACTGAACGCTAGCGATGTGTTAAGAACCCCTTGGGGCTCTACTCCTCGGAGCCAACTATAGAATTCTATCACATCAACACCATAGAGGCTCCAAAGTACCCACGTGATCCTAAATTCTTTTTGAGTGAGAAGAGGGGTAGAACTAAAATTCCTACGCCAGAATTCCTCACCAGAACATAGAAGAGGAGTAAAGTGAAAACTACTCTTCAATATATAACTAGACTCAACGTAGTTTTTCGCTAGACTCGACTCAACCAAGTTTGATCAATCAAGGGGGCTCCTAGGTCGGTACTGCTCTGACACCAACTTTGTAACGCCCAAGATGCGATCGTATCCTTATTTTGACACGAGGGCCGTGACAGGGAAAGAAGCGCATCTCGTCGTTTCGCTAGAATGTATATCATTACAAGTATATGTAAAGAAGAGATGAGTACAAACAAAATCATGATCATCTCAATACAAACATATATTCAATCACCATTCAGAAGAGCAAGGTCCGACTACGAACAAAATCAAACAAGAAAAAAATGACGTCCATCCTTTTTATCCCAGGCTGCCGACATGGAACCCATCCTATGATCGATGAAGTAGTAGAAGAAGAAGAAATGCCAAATAGAAAAATTATCGCTCTCATGTCAAAGTAACCCTTTACCTGTACATGCAACTATTGTTGTAGTAATATCTAAGCCATAAGGACTTAGCAATCTCATTTCCAAAGGTATCAGGAATAGGAAATATTAATGGGTGAGGTATGGTTAAGTGGTGTGGCTCCAGCAAGCACTAAGCATTTATTTGAGTGGCTAACATACGATTACAAGAATAAGAGGGGGTGATCGACGCATAAACGGACGTGATCTAACAAAAATCACAAGGTGATCCTAAACACCTACTTGTGAGTCAAACATAACCCCACCATGTCCTCTGCCTCATAAGAACTCACGAGAAGAGATAGGCACGGTTACGCACAAAGTTTCCAAGTTGCCACATAACCGCGGGCACGGCTTTCCAAATATTTAATCCTACAAGGTTGTTCCAACTAGTCCATCACAAACTACGAGAAGCTACCCTGGAGTGGAAACCTCGACCTCGAGATAGCCCGAGGTATCCTTGATATCCCAGTGAATAAGACCTTCCATAAGAGTAAAACAAATCCGGAAAGATTGCCCGGCAGGCCAGATCCCAATAGGAGCCACACGTATATCTTTCTAGGGGCACTACGAGATGAGCATAGCGTATACTGGCCTGATAGATATCTCCCAAGTTGCCCCGTGTTGGCCCACACACGACTGTGTTTAGGACCAACACCATCAGCACTGGCCCGCCCTGTATTATGTTGAGTTAATCCATGGGTAGTACTAACTCCATATGCGTTACTAACAGTGTTCAATATTATTATGTTGGGCTAATATAGTACCTATGTTGGGCCTTGTCGGAAGAGTTTTATCCCAAAACAAAAATCAAGGTGGTCCCCGTAACAACCCCAAACATGTTAGGAGTGCTCAATATAGAACGTAACTCCGGTACACAAGTAACTTGGGCAGCAAAGTTGGAACCAAACACCGAGCCAAAAGGCCAAACCTTCCACATTTTACGAAGTATATAAGTGCATTAAATTAAATAGTAATAATACTATCATATATCAAGGAATCCATGTTGTCACGTGCGAAGCAACTTACACCTGCAACTAACAAAGCTCTAAGAAGGGTTGAGGAAGCGGTAACATAGCCAAACAAAGGTTTGCTGGGATGTGGAGGGGTTAGAGGCTTTTCATGGCAATGTTGGGAGGTTGACATTTAAGTGGTGGGTCACAAGACATAATAATAGAAGCGAGACGACTAGCATAGCAATGATAGTAGTGGTATATAGGGAAATGACCATCTTGCCAAACATCTGCTTGGAAGAAGAACGAATCCGTGAAGAAGATGAACCAACGTAGTCGAACGAATCCTCACTCCAAAATGCTTTTGGAACTCTATCAAGAGGACACAATCCGAAAAAAACAATCGACACACGATAGCCCCAGAACATATTCATGACATGATGCACAATCAAAATGATGCATGTCCATCTAATTTATGCATGTCATGGAAAAACACAACTTCAAATTCTAAACGTTAAATGATGCTCAATTTGCAACGAATTGCAAATTGACGAAACTCTGCAATCAATTCATTTAGTTCACTCCCGTTTAGGTACTCATCAATATTAAATGTTATTTAACATGGGTGGTCATGGAATAAAGTGAAGATCTAATTAGGCAATTTTAAATGGAGAAGGAGAACATACATATCAGAAAATAATAACTCTCCATATTAAGAGAAATGTGGTTAATGTTGTTTTAACTGAACAGTCATTTTAAATGTTGTTAATCATGGAAAGAGATGAAGCATGAACAACTACATAATTAGGCAAGTTTAAATGATGCCGGAACAATGAATAACAATTCCGAAAAGTACCCATATGTAATTTTTAAATTTGCTACTGTTCTACCTAGAACATAATTTTAGAGTTGCTAAACACCAAAATAAATGCCACCATTTTGTTATGCACAATAGTCTAGTCAAGTTACATAAGTGGATAATTTTAATTGGAGCTATGGTTAATTAGTTATGAAATAAATAACTTTAACATGGTAATTAAGAAAATAAATGAAAACAACAAGTTAAACAATTTTATCATGTGTGAAACCTGCATATTATTAATCTATGCAAAATTCTGAACTAAGTTTGTTTAAATCAGATGCACAATTATTTTACAATTAGTATATAAATATGATGGCATGTGTGCCCTTATGCATGATTTGATAAAATGCTAAATTCGTTGGGACATAAAAAACTATATGGAGTGAATCCGACTGCTACTGGCCAACAAATTGGAGTGCGACATTATTATATAACCGAAAAAATGGGGTGTGTGTCGGGGATTCGAACCCAGGACCCCATGGATCAGGAGTGGTTGCGCTAGCCATCTCGGTTGTAATCATTTGTTTCACATAAAAGGAGGTCATTACAACAAAATAAGGGAGTCACGGGTTGTGCTCACCATGGGCTAAGCCTAGTCGATGGAGAGGCCACGCAGGCTGGTCGTGGCTGGGCCCGAGGGGCGAACTGGCCTGGCGGGGCTGGCTGGAGAGCGAGTCGCGAGGCGAAGTCGGCCCAGGCGTGGTCAATGCGAGCGAGGAAGCCTTCTGGTCGTTGTCATCCTAGCGAACACAGGCTAGTTAATGGCGGAGCTAGGATACGGACGACACAGCATCACAGTGAGGGCGGCGTGGATGAGGCAGGAACGGGCAGGTCTGGTCACCCCACACCAGATTCGAGCACGGCGGAGGTCCGATGATGGCCACGGTTTCCTACAGGGGAGAGAGAGCGTTGAGAGGGAGAGCGAGCATCACAGGGAGGAAGGAACTAGGCACGACGGGACACTGGTGTAACATCCAAGATGCGATCCTATCCTTATTTTGGTGTGAGGGCCTTGATAGATATAGAAGCCCATCTCGTCGTTTTGCAAGAATGGATATTATTCCAGTACATGTACGGAATAGATGAATATATGGAATTGGCTTACACTCTACACAAGCTAAATCAAGTTCACATCAATACAACAATATACAACCATCATGAAGAAGAGCAGGGTCTGCTATGGACGAAAACAAACGATAAAATAATGACGTCCATCCTTGCTATCCGAGGCTACTGGCATGGAACCCATCCTAGATCTAAGAAGAAGAAGAAGAAGACACTCCAAATAGAACAATCATCGCTCTCACGTCATAATATCACTTTACCTGTATGTGCAACTGGTGTTGTAGTAATATGTGAGCCACAAGGACTCAGCAATCTCATTTCCAAAGGTATCAAGACTAGCAAAGCTTAATGGGTGAGGTATGGTTAAGTGGTGAGGCTGCAGCAAGCGACTCAGCATCTATTTGTGGTGGCTAACTTACGCGTACAAGAATAAAAGAGGGGTATGATATACGCATAGCGAACGTGAACTATTGATGATCAAACAAATGATCCTGAACACCTACTTACGTCAGACATAACCCCACCGTGTCCTCGATCGGAGAAGGAGCTCACGAAAGAGACAGTCACGGTTACGCACTCAATTGACAAGTTTGAATTAATTTTACTTCAAGTTATCTATAACCGGATGTTAAACAGAGTTTCCAAGTTGCCACATAACCGCGGGCAGGGCTTTCCGAAAGATTTAACCCTGCAGGGGTGCTCCAACTAGTCCATCAAAAATTACCACAAGCCACATAGAAATCCTCGATCACGAAACTCGCGATCTCTTCAGACTCCTTAGTGGAAAACCTCAACTCTCAGAAAGTCTCAAAGTCTTACCGGAATCCCAATGCACAAGATATTTCGTAAAAGATAACACTAATCCAGCAAGGCCGCCCGACATGCCGATAGACCCGATAGGAGCCCCATTTCTCGTTCTCAAGGCACGACCAGATGAGCTAGACGTTGGGTTGGCTGAAACCCCGGGTGACCAGGGGACGCTGGACATCGCTCAGGTTGGACCAACACTTATGAGGAGCACTAGCCCGGGGGTTGATTAAATTTCCTCGGGATAATTACTCCCTATGTGGTTCATTAGTTATTAGGCAAATGTAGAACCAAAGTTGAGCCTTGCTAGACCAGATTTAATCTAAGACGAATTATCAAGGGGGTCCCCATAACAACCCCGATCGTTTTAGGAGCGCTCAGTTATGGAATATAACACCTCTAGCCGAAACTGAGGCGGCAAAGGTGGAACAAAACACGAGGCTAGAAAGCCGATCCTTCCACCTTTTACCAAGTATATAGGTGCATGAATTTAAATAGCATTAATATGGTGATATAACAAGGAACCCCTGTTTTCACAAGGAAACAACTGCACCTACAACTAGCAATGCTATCAAAGGCTGAGCAAGTGGTAACATAGCCAAACAAGGTTTGCTGGGTAATGGAAAGATTAGAGGTTTTCATGGCAATGTTGGGAGGCTGATATTTAACACGTGGTAGCCAGCGAGACATAGCGAAAGAAACAAAACAACTAGCATGGCAACGATAGTAATGGTATCTAGGGAAATGATCATCTAGCCTTTAATCCCGCTTCTAAGAAGAACGACTCGATGAAGTAGACGAACCGACATAGTCAAACGGATCCTCACGTTCCGACACGCTTGCAGAACTCTATCGAGATGAAGCAAACATGAAAAAAGAATCAACACACAGTAACACCACCACAAAAGCTCGATATGATGCACAACCTAATATGATGCATGTCTATTTCAATAATGCAAGGCACGACATAGCAATTCACAATAATCAAACATTACACATTAAGAGCAGCTCAATATGCAACGAGTTTCATATTGAGGGAACTCCACATTTAATTATCGAGTTCATTCCCGTTTATTTACATGAGAATATTAAATGTTTTTAAACATGGCAAGAGGTGAAGCATAATTAAACTACCTATCTAGGCATTTTAAATGCGGCCAAAAACGACATATAGCATCTCTGAAATGACCCCGTGTATTAAATTCTAAATCATTCCAGATTTGTCCTAATGACATTTTATGTTTGTTAAACGGCAAAAGAAAATGGTTCACATGATTCTACTCGTCGTTCTTGTCCATTTACATATATGGCTCAACTCCAACGAAGCTATGATTAATTAACTACGAACTAGATAGTTTTTAACACATTGTCACGCAAACTAATACAAACAGTATGTTAAACAACTTTAAATATGAGAGTTGAAAAATATTAATCTACGTGAAATGCTGCACGTTTCACATATCTAGGGTTCTTCGATTCGATGCCCGGTTTAAAAATCACGGACGTTTGAAAATAATGCATTTTTCCAGAAAAAGAATAAATCGCCGGTTAATAGGAGAAATCTACTAGGGCCGAATCTAGGCATAATGGGCCTAACAGAGCGTGGTGCATAATAACTAAACTGCGTCAGGGTGGGGAATTGAAGCGGCTGCTCACCTTGCGGATCTCGGGCCGGCCTGGAGGAGGAGGCAGAGCTGGGCCTGCTCCAAGGCTTGGCAGGCCGAGATGGATCTGGCATGGCCGGGACTTGGGCACATGGAGCAGGCTGGTTGGTGGTCGGGCTCTGCCCCCTTGCTCGACAGGAGCCATGGCGCTGCAACCGTCGGTGAAGGCGAGGAACCAGGGCGGCATCCCGGCAAGGGGGCGGCTGCAAGCGGCGACGGAGGTTGAGGGCGACGGGCTCCGGCGGGATCCGGTCCGAATCTGGCCCGAGGCGGCGGCCGGAGGGAGATCGGATGAGGAGGAGCTTCGGCGGCATCCATGGCCGTTCTACACACGAGGGAGACGAGATACATTAGAGGAGGGAGGAGAAGGTCAGGCTCGGCCTTGGCCACCGACAACGGGGTGCTCACCTGTGGGAGGAGGGGCTCTAGTGCAGCCCCGCGGTGGTACACCGGGAAGATGCGGCGGCACTAGGCAAGGGCAACCTACTCGTCCCCGAGCTCACCACGGTAGCTCGCGGTGGCCGCTGCGGATCCGGGCAAGGATCGGCTTCCAGGGTCCCGATCTGGGCTTCTAGGGACCGCGGGAGGAGAGAGAGGTGGGAGGGGGAGCTGTGGGTAACGGCAAGGGTTGGCTCGGCACGGAAATCGATGGGGATTAGGGTTGGTGTCTATTTATATAAAACGGCTAGGGTTTGCAGATTTCATCCGAATTCGGACCGTAGGATTGCGATCAGATGGCTCCAGCGATGGCTAGGGGCTAGGATGCATATTGGAGGCTATGTAAAGGGGGCTAGGCGGAGATGAGAGGGGAAACGGGCACCGGCGACAGAGTTTTCTAAAGCGAAAATGTCCGACGAAATGACCGGCTATAATGCCGCCATAGGTTTGACGTTTCGCGTATCCAATGAACTCCGATTGTAACAAAAATCAGCAGGCGGCCTACCTACACCATAACAAGACTGCAGACCAAGTTTCAACCAAATCCGAGAATACAGTTTACACACTTTTAAAAACATTATTTTAACGATGTCGCGGGCGCGTGCGAGTGTGATCAGGCTCAAAACGGTCAACGACGAACACGTGAAGCACCGACAACTAATAATGGATGCAAGTTTTGAAAACTGGCGGCAACAGAGTGCCGATGCAATGCAGATGATGCGCATGATGCGATGATGAATGTGACAAACAAAATAATAATACGACAACAATGGAATAAAAGGGGAATTTTCTGGAGCATTGGTCTCGGGCTGTCACAACTGGCCTAGGCGACGACGGCTTGGTCGCGGGGCGCCGGATAAGCGAGTGAACAGAGATGGAGGACTTGGCATCCGTGGTGCTGCTGCCTAGTCCCAGTTGTTGATGCTCTTGAAAAGGGGCTCGGGGTCGATATAGTGGTCACCGGTGGAGGCTACTCCGGTGAAGGGTCAGCCCTGGGCCGCGGCTGGATCGGGCATCGATGAAAGGAGCTCGGGTCCTGATCGAGATCGGATTGCGGGCAGCATCTGCGCGGTTAGAGCATGGGATGGGAGGATCTTGTGGCCTACCAATGTGAGATCAGACGGCTCAGATTGGCAGTTGGGGGCTGAATCTTATCTGGCTAATGATTTGCTTGGGATGGACGAATTTTGATCGTGAAGGCTGGTTGGCTGCGCATGGAATTCGAGGGGAATGTCTAGAGTTTCATTTTGGGCAGGGGTAGGCTGCTTAAATAGGAAAGTGGCTCTAGGGTTAGGGGATTTAGTCTGTTTTCGGACGGTAGGATAGCGATCCGACGACTTAGATCGGAGGGAGGGGTTAGGCTGGGCTAGTGGGCTGCGTAGTTGGGCTAGACAAAGATCTGCAATTTGACCGGTTATAGTGCCACTATATGTTTAATGGTTCACATATCAAACAACCCCCAAATGCGACAAAATTTGCAGGCGGCCTACCTACACTATATTGAGACCACATGCCACTTTTTGACCCATTCAGAGAATGATTTATACACACTTTTCTAAAACACTATTTTAATGATGTCGCGGGCGCGTGCATGTGTGGTTGGTCTTGAAATGGTCGACGACAAGAACAGGAAGAATTGGCAACTAATAACGGATGCAAGTTGTGAAAAATGACGACAATGGAGTGCCGAAGCAATCTGGATGATGCACATGATGCAATGATGAATGCGACGAACAAATAAATCACACGGCGATAACGAAATAAAAAGGAAATATTTTGGAGCGTCGGTTCCGGGCTGTTACATGTATTCCGCCAACATGGAGCATGGGGCTTCCACTAGGCATGTGCATGGTCGCGGTTCGACCGTATTCTGCTAGTGCGGAGCATGAGGCTTCCACTAGGCATGGGCATGGTCGCATTATGACGGTATTCCGCCAGCATGGAGCATGGGGCTTCCACTAGGCGTTGGCATGGTTGCGGTTCGACCTTATTCCGCCAGCACGGAGCATCAGGCTTCCACTAGGAGTGGGCATGGTCGTGGTTTGATCGTATTCTGCTAGCATAGGGCATGGGGCTTCCACTAGACGTGGGAGGGATGATGGGAAATGTTGCATGGGAAACAAAAATTTTCCTACGCACACGAAGACCTATCATGGTGATGATCATCTACGAGAGGGAGATTGGATCCACATACCCTTGTAGATCTCTAAGCGGAAGCGTTAATAAACGTGTTTGATGTAGTGGTACGTCTTCACGATCCGTCCCACGAACCGTCCCATGATCCGTCCCGCGAACCGTCTCATGATCCGTCCCGCGAACCGTCTCACGATCTGTTCCCCGATCCATCCCGATCAAGTGCCGAACGGACGACACCTCCACGTTCCACACACGTACAACCCGATGACGATCTCCGCCTTCTTGATCCAGCAAGAGAGTAGATAAGTTCCCCGATTGCGTGATGGCGCTCCGGTGGTGGTGGTGATCTTATTCCTGCAGGGCTCCGCCCAAGCTCCGTAGAAAACCGATCTAGAGGAAAAACTACGTAGTATAGGTTTAGGGTTGCATGTGGCAAAGTTGTGTCTCAAAAATCCCTAGACCTCTAGTATATATAGGAGGAGGGAGGAGGCAGCCTTGGCGCACCAAGGGAGTCTCCCTTGGGTGTGCCAAAGTGGAGGAGGGAGGAGTCCTCCTCCAATCCCACTTGGATTAGTACTCCTTCCTTAATTTCCCACATCTTTTGGATTTTCCACTTTTTCCTCATGGGCTTTCCTTGGATGACTTTGTCAGCCCATTATACCTTATTGCACATCTAATAAACCAATGTGGACCCCTTGGGGCGTGTTGGGCCCACCTAGTGGGCCCCCGGAACCCATTCTTCACTCCCGGTACACTGTCGGCCATGCCCGAAAAACCTTCTGGATTCGAAATACCAACTTCCTATATATCAATCTTCGTTTCCGCACCATTCCGGAACTCCTCGTGACATCCGGGACTCCGAAAAAAACTTCGATCACCAACACATATAACTCAACTATACCGAAACGTCACCGAACCTTAAGTGTGCAGACCCTGCGGGTTCGGGAACTATGCAGACATGACTTGAGACACTCCCCGGTCAATAATCAACAGCGGGACGTGGATGTCCATATTGGCTCCTACATATTCTACGAAGATCTCTATCGGTTGAACCTCTATGTCAAGGATTCAGTTAATCCCGTATGATGTTTCCTTTGTCCTTCGGTATGTTACTTGCCCCAGATTCAATCGTCGGTATCTCCATACCTAGTTCAATCTTGTTACAGACAAGTCTCTTTACTCGTTCGGTTGTACAAGATACCGTAACTAACTCCTTAGTCACATTGCTTGCAAGGCTTGTTGTGATGTTGTATTACCGAGTGGGCCCCGAGATACCTCTCCGTCACACGGAGTGACAAATCCCAGTCTTGATCCATGTCAACCCAAGAGACACCTTTGGATATACTTGTTGAGCACCTTTATATTCACCCAGTTACGTTGCAACGTTTGATAACCCACAAGGTATTCCTTCGGTGTACGGGAGTTGCATGATCTCATGGTCATAAGAACAGAAACATTGACATGCAGAAAACAGTAACAATAAACTGACATGATCATATGCTATGTTTATAGTTTGGGTCTTGTCCATCACATCATTCTCCCAATGATATGATCCCATTAGCAAGTGACAACACTTGCCTATGGCCAGGAAACCTTGACCATCTTCGATCAACGAGCTAGTCAACTAGAGGCTCACTAGGGACAGTGTGTTGTCTATGTATCCACACATGTATTTGAGTTTCGAATCAATACAATTCTAGCATGGATAATAATCGATTATTATGAACAAGGAAATATAATAATAATCAATTTATTATTGCCTCTAGGGCATATTTCTAACAGTCTCCCACTTGACTATAGTCAATAATCTAGTTCACATCACTATGTGATTGTAATGAATCTAACACCCATACAGTTTGGGGTTCGATCATGCCTTGTTTGTGAGAGAGGTTTTTAGTCAACGGAACTGAACCTTTTCGATTCGTGTGTGCTTTACAAATATTTATGTCATCCTACAGATGCTGCTACTACGTGCCATTTGGAAATATTCCAAATGACTGCTCCACAATACGAACCCGGTTTACTACTTTGAGTTATTCAGATTAGTGTCAAAGCTTGCATCGACGTAACCCTTTACGATGAACTCTTTAATCACCTCCATAATCGATAAAAATTCCTTAGTCCACTAGTTACTAAGGATAACTTTGACCGCTATTTAGTGATTCAATCTTGGATCACCTTTTGTACCCCTTAACAGACTCATGGCAAGGCACACATCAGGTGCGGTACACAGCTTGGTATACTTTAGAGCCTACGGCTAAGGCATAATGGATGAGCTTCTTCCTTTCTCTTTCTCTGCCATGGCCGGGCCTTGAGTCTTACTCAAATTCACATCGTACAACACAGCCAAGAACTCCTTCTTTGCCGATCTATTTTGAACTCCTTCAAAAACTTGTCAGTGCATGCATTTTGTTGAAAGTACTTAATAAGCGTCTTGATCTATCGCCATAGATCTTGACGCACAATGTTCAAGTAGCTTAATCCAGGTTTTCCTTTGAAAAACACCTTTCAAACAATCCTTTATGCTTTCCGGAAGTTCTACATTACTTCTGATCAACAATATGTCAATCACATATACTTATCAGAAATTCTATAGTGCTCCCACTCATTTTTTTGGAAATACAAGTTTCTCAGAAACCTTGTACAAACCCAAAAGCTTTGATCATCTCATAAAAACATATATGCCAACTCCGAGATGCTTGCACCAGTCCACAAAAGGATCGCTGGAGCTTGCATACTTGTTAGTATCCTTAGGATCGACAAAACCTTCTGGTTGTATCACATACAACCTTTCCTCAAGGAAACCGACGAGGAAACAATGTTTTGACATCCTATGTGCAATATTTCATAAATAATGCAGCAACTGCTAAAATAATTCCAACAGACTTTGAGCATCGCTACGAGTGAGAAAGTCTCATCATAGTCAACTCTTTGAACTTCTCGAAAACATCTTTGCGATAAGTCGACCTTTTCTCAATGGTGACTTCTCACCATCTTCGCCTGTCTTCCTTTTAAAGATCCATATGTACTTAATAGTATTACGACCATCAAGTAGTTCTTCCAAAGTGTATACTTTGTTTCATACACGGATCCTCTCTCGGATTTCATGGCCTCCAGCAATTTGCCAGAATCCGGGCCCACCATCGCTTCTCCATAGCGCGTAGGTTCATTGTTGTTCAACAACACGAGCTCCAAGACAGGGTTGCCGTATCACTCTGTAGCAGTACGGGACCTTGTCAACCTACGAGGTTTGTAGTAACTTGATCCGAAGCTTAATGATCACTATCATCAGTTTCCACTTCAATTGGCGTAGGCGCCAGAGGAACAACTTCCTACGCCCTGCTACACACTGGTTGAAGTGACGGTTCAATAAGCTCATCAAGTTCCACCACCCTCCCACTCAATTCTTTCGAGATAAACCTTTCCTCGAGAAAGGACCCGTTTCTAGAAACAAACACTTTGCTTCCGGATCTGAGAGAGGAGGTATACCCAACTGTTTTGGGTGTCCTATGAAGATGCATTTATCCGCTTTGGGTTCAAGCTTATCATGCTGAAACCTTTCCACATAAGCATCGCAACACCAAACTTTTAAGAAACGACGGCTTAGGTTTCTCCAAACCATAGTTCATACAGTGTCATCTCAACGAAAATACGTGGCTCCCTATTTAAAGTGAATGAGGTTGTCTCTAATGCATAACCCATAAACAATAGTGGTAATTCGATAAGAGACATCATAGTATGCACTATATAAAATAGGGCGCGGCTATGATGTTCGGACACACCATCACACTATGGTGTTCTAGGTAGCATGACTTGCGAAACAATTTCCACATTGTCTTTAACTGTGTACCAAAACTCACAACTCAGGTATTCATCTCTATGATCATATCGTAGACAATTTATCTTCTTGTCATGGTGATCTTCACTCTGAAATAGCTTTGAACTTTTCAATATTTCAGACTTGTGATTCATCAAGTAAATACTCCTGTATCTACTCAAATCGTCAGTGAAGTAATAACATAACGATATCCACTGCGTGCCTCAGCACTTATTGGACTGCACACATAAATTTTTTATTACTTCCAACAAGTTACTTTCTTGTTCCATGTGGTATGATTTGCATGTCTCAAGTGATTCAAAATCAAGTGAGTCCAAAATCAAGTGAGTCCAAACGATCCATCTGCATGGAGTTTCTTCATGCGTTTATACCAATAGGTATGGTTTGCATGTCTCAAACGTTTCAAAAATGAGTGAGTACAAAGATCCATCAGTATGGAGCTTCTTCATGCATTTTACATCAACATGACTCAAGTGGCAGTGCCACAAGTAAGTGGTACTATCATTACTACTTTGTATCTCTTGGCATCAATATTATGAACATGTGTAGCACTACGATCGAGATTCAATAAACCATTGAAGGTATTTATTCAAGCAAATATAGTAACCATTATTCTCTTTAAATGAACAATCGTATTGCAATATACACGATCTAATCATGTTCATGCTCAATGCAAACACCAAATAACAATTATTTTGGTTTAACACTAATCCCGATGGTAGAGGGAGTGTGCGATGTTTGATCACATCAACCTTGGAAACACTTCCAACACATATCGTCACCTCACCTTTAGCTAGTCTCCGTTTATTCTGTAGCTTTTATTTAGAGTTACTAACACTTAGCAATTGAACCAGTATCTAATACCCTCATGCTACTAGGAGTACTAGTAAAGTACACATCCATATCATGTATATTAAATATACTTCTGTCGACTTCGCGATTCTTCTCATCTACCAAGTATCTAGGGTAGCTCCGCCTTAGTGACCGTTCCCCTCATAACAGAAACACTTTAGTCTCAGGTTTGGGTTCAACCTTGGGTTTCTTCATTAGAGTAGCAACTGGTTTGCCGTTTCATGAAGTATCCCTTCTAGCCCTTGCCCTTCTTGAAACTAGTGGTTTTACTAACCATCAACAATTGATGCTCCTACTTGATTTCTACTTTTGAAGTGTCAAACATTGCGAATCGCTCAAGGATCATCATATCTATCCTTGATATATTATAGTTCATCACGAAGCTCTAGTAGCTTGGTGGAAGTGACTTTGGAGAACCATCACTATCTCATATGGAAAATTAACTCCCACTTGATTCAAGCGACTCTTGCTCTCAGACAATCTGAGCACATACTCAACGATTGAACTTTTCCCTTTTACTTTGTAGACAAAGAAGCTTGTCGGAGGTGTCATACATCTCAACAAGGTCACGAACATGAAATCCCAATTTCATATCTTAGAACATCTCATATGTTCCGTGACGTTCAAAACGTCTTCGGCGCCTTACTTCTAAGCCGTTTAAGCATTACACACTGAACTATCATGTAGTCATCAAAAACGTGTATGTGAGATGGTCGCAACATCTACACATGGCGCTCTAGGTTTAGCACAATGAGCGGTGCATTAAGGACATAAGCCTTCTGCGTAGTGATGACCCACATGTATGGGGGATCAATCATAGTCATTTCGATAAGTAAGAGTGTCGAACCCAACGAGGAGCAGAAGGCTCTGATAAACGGTTTTCAGCAAGGTAATAACTGCAAGCAGTGAAAGTAGCGGTAACAAGTGATGGTGTAGTGAGGTGAAACGTAGAAAGCGAAAAGTAACAAGTAGTAGCAACGGTGCAGCACAGTGGCCCAATCCCTTTTGTAGCAAGGGACAAGCCTGAACAAAGTCTTATAGGAGGAAAAACGCTCCCGAGGACAAACGGGAATTTCTGTCATGCTAGTTTCATCATGTTCATATGATTCACGTTCGTTACTTTGATAGTTTGATATGTGGGTGGACCGGCGCTTGGGTACTGCCCTTACTTGGACAAGCATCCCACTTATGATTAACCCCTCTCGCAAGCATCCGCAACTACGAAAGAAGAATTAAGACAACGTGTAACCATAGCATTAAATTAGTGGATCCAAATCAGCCCCTTACGAAGCAACGCATAGACTGGGGTTTAAGCTTCGGTCACTGTAGCAACCCATCATCTACTTACTACTCCCAATGCCTTCCTCTAGGCCCAAAGGTGGTGAAGTTTTATGTAGTCGATGTTCGCATAACACCACTAGAGGAAAATACAACATACAACATATCAAAATACCAAACGAATACCAAATTCACATGACTATTATCAGCATGACTTATCCCATGTCCTCAAGAACAAAAGTAACTACTCACAAAGAATAATCATAATCATGATCATAAGTGTAATGAGTAGCATCAAGGATCTGAACATAAACTCTTCCACCAAGTAATGCAACTAGCATCAACTACAAAGAGTAATCAACAGTACTAGCAACCTTACAAGTACCAATCGGAGTCGCGAGATGGAGATTGGTTACAAGAGATGAACTAGGGTTTGGAGAGGAGATGGTGCTGATGAAGATGTTGATGGAGATGACTCCCCTCCGACGAGAGGAGTGCTAGTGATGACGATGGCGACGATTTCCCTCCTCCGGGAGGGAAGTTTCCCCGGCTGGATCGTCCTGCCGGAGCTCTAGATTGGTTCTGCTCAAGTTCCGCCTCGTGGCGGCAGAGAATCCACGAAAAAGCTCCACCCTGATTTTTTCTCGGACGAAACCCTTCATATAGGAAAAGAGGGGGGCCAGTGGGCCACCAGGGTGCCCACAAGCCCTGTTGCCGTGGCCAGGGGGGTAGGCCGCGGCAACCAGGCTTGTGGGCCCCTGACAGCTCCCCTCTGACACTTCTTTCGCCCAGTATTTTTTATATATTCCCAAAAAATTCCACGTTGATTTTCACGGCATTTGGAGTTGCGTAGAGTAGAGGACTCAGACTTGCTCCTTTTCCAGTCCAGAATTCCAGCTGCCAGTATTCTTTCTCTTCAAATAAACCTTGCAAAATAAGAGAGAAAATGCATAAGTATGGTACCACAAAGTATAATAACAGTCCATAAAGCGATAAATATCAACATGAAAGCATGATGCAAAATGGACGTATCAACTCTTCGAATCTTAGACCTCGCTCGTCCTCAAGCGAAAACCAAGACCCATAACATGTCCACATGTTTAGGGATGAAGGTGTCGATAAAACATAATACGGACATGAGGGCATCATGATCACTCATAGAACAACAATACATCATAAAGATTCTGATGGGAAAGTAATAATTCCTTCACAAAGCAAAGTATGAAACAAAAACCATACCGAGGAGTAGCCAACAACAGTCCATAGTCATTGAAGCAATTGCAATTTATCATATCATCAGAAAGAGTCAAATAAGAGCTTGTAAAGGAAATCCACATACTCAATCATCTCTTTTGTTTTCGACAATTGTTACAACTCACGTGGTACTCATGGTATCAAAGTTTCAGTTGGACACAGAGAAAGATAGGGGCTTATAATTTTGCCTCCCAACCATTTACCTCAAGGGTAAAGTCAACAATAATAAAGCATAAGTACTCATCTCCAAGTTGATATATGAATATAGATCTTTCCCAAGCATATGACGTTCACCAAGAAGAAGGCTAAATAAGGAATTGGTGAAGATCACCATGACTCTTACAAGGGCAAAAAGTAAAGGTACAAGATAGGCCCTTCGCAGAGGGAAGCAGAGGTTGTCATGCGCTTTTGAGGTTTGGATGTGTGTCCTCTTAGTGCGGAGGAACGTCACTTTATATTACCCCCTGTGATAAAGAACTTTATTATGTAGTCTGTCGCTTTTATGTCTTCCTCATCACAGGTTCGTACAAAGCTTATTTTCCACACACTAATAGATCAAACATATTAGAGAGCAATTTTTATTGCTTGCATCGATGACAACTTACTTGAGGGCTCTTATTCAATCCATAGGTAGGTATGGTGGACACACATGGCAAAACTGGGTCGAAGGTTTATGGATGCACAAGTAGTATCTCTACTTGGTGCGGGAGTTTTGGCTAATATGAGGTGGAAGAAATCATCACATGCTAAGGGATCTCTAATCATATAACATTGTTTGGAACTAAGCAAACACAATTCATTATGTTGTCTTCCTTGTCCAACATCTACTTCTAAGCATGTAATAGGTTGATGAGTGCTCACAATTATAGAAAGTGTCTCAGATGATATATTTATATGTGAACCTCTCTTTCCTTATTACTTCTTATTAATTGCAACAATGACTGAGGTCTATGTTGGTCTATTCTAAACAAGTTTCAATCATCATACTTGTTATATGTGAAGCTATCACTTTCCATAAGATCATCTCATGATCCTTCATGCTATCGTTCTTTTCATACTTTTGATCATGGCACAAAACAAAGCCCTTGACTAAGATACTCTTTATTATATAGCTCGCAAGCTCGAATACATCGGGGGAGACACAAGGATAAAGACTCAAACTAAACACTAAAGACTTATTCCACTAAGAGAAGAAATAAAAACTGAAAAGGAAAGAACTAAAACAAAGGTGAAAGCAAAAGATATAAAGGTGATACGATACTAGGGCAACTCCCCCAAGCTTGGAATAAGCCAAGGGAGTTGCCCATACCAATGCTTAGTTGTCTTCCTTTGGTGGTGATGGTGGCGGAGTCTTTGCCTTTGATTCCAAGAGAGCTACAATGTTTGATTTATACCTTGCAGATCCGCGACATGGTTTTCCAGCAAAACAACTTCATGATAAAGGGAAATATTGCGAGCACGAGTTGTTTCACAAAACCTCAAGAGTTCAATAAAGGATGGAGACAACACGTGCATGAAGGGTTGGAGAAAATCCACTCCTTCAACGTCTTCAATGTTGAACATAGGTTGAACTTCCTCCCTAGCTTGGGTTTTCTCCTTAGCTTAGTCCCTGGCTTCAGTGACTTCTACTCTTTCCAGATCATCATCTACTTCTTCATGAACTTGAGGGGGATTATTCTCCCCCAACAGATTCCTGATACATCTTTGCTCTAAATCCGCGGCAGACAACAGGCTCGAAACGAAAACAGAGGAAAACTGCACGATACGGAGATCAAAACCCTCGGGCGTATATATAATGGTTTTTTTGGACCAGAAGGAGTGCTCCGCAAGAAAACGGAGTGTGGGAGGCACACGAGGTTCCCACAAGCCCTGTTGCCAAGGCCAGGGGGGAGGCCGCAGCAACCAAGCTTGTGGCCGCCTCATGCGCTCTCCGGACTGCTTTTTATTTTTCTAATTTTCCATAAATTCCAAAACGGAGAAAATTTCCTATTGGAAAAGTTTCGGAGTCCATTTACTTACCGAAACACATACCTCTTCGTTTTCAGGGTCTGAAACAGGCTGATAAACATCCCTTATGTACTCCTCTGGAGTTATGATATTGATGATATTGGTCTCAACATTTATGGGAGTACGAGAGATATAATTCTTGATTCTTTGCCCATTTACCACTCTAGGAAAATTACCTTCCGTCTTATTGATTTTGATGGCACCGGAACTATATACTTCCTTGACAATGTAGGGACCTTCCCATTTAGAGAGAAGCTTGCCTGCGAAGAATCTTAAGCGAGAATTGTATAGCAGGACATAATCACCTACATTGAACTCTCGTTTTTGTATTGTTTTATCGTGCCATCTCTTAACCTTTTCCTTGAACAACTTGGCATTCTCATATGCCTGGGCCCTCCATTCACCTAATGAGCTAATATCAAACAACCGCTTCTCACCGGCAAGTTTGAAATCGAAGTTGAGCTCTTTGATTGCCCAATAAGCTTTGTGTTCCAGCTCAAGAGATAAATGACAGGCCTTACCGTAAACCATTTTATACGGCGACATGCCCATGGGATTCTTATAAGCAGTCCTATAAGCCCATAGTGCATCGTCAAGTTTGCTAGACCAATTCTTTCGAGATCAATTGACAGTCTTTTGTAAGATCAATTTGAGCTCCCTATTACTCAACTCCACTTGACCACTAGACTGAGGATAATAAGGAGATGCAACTCTATGGTTGACATCATACTTAGCGAGCATCTTGTGGAAAACACCATGAATGAAGTCTGAACGACCATCAGTCATCAGATATCTAGGGACTCCAAATTGTGGGAAAATGACTTCTTTAAGCATCTTAATAGAGGTGTGGTGATAAGCATTTCTAGTGGGGATAGCTTCTACCCACTTAGTGACGTAATCCACAGCAACTAAGATGTGAGTATACCCACTAGAACTCGGGAAAGGTCCCATATAATCAAAGCCCCAGACATCAAATGGTTCAATGACAAGTGAATAGTTCATAGGCATTTCCCGACGCTTACTGATGTTTCCTATTCTTCGGCATTCGTCACAAGACAAGACAAACTTATGGGCATCCTTGAAGAGAGTGGGCCAATAGAAACCTGATTGCAATACCTTATGAGCAATTCTGTCTCCAGCATGGTGTCCTCCGTAGGCTTCGGAATGACACTTCTGCAGGATCTGTCCCTGTTCATGTTCAGGCACACAACGTCTAATAACACCATCTACTCCTTCCTTATAAAGGTGAGGATCATCCCAAAAGTAGTGTCTCAAATCAAAGAAGAATTTCTTCTTTTGCTGGTAGGTGAAACTGGGTGCTATGTATTTGGCTACGATATAGTTTGCGTAATCAGCATACCACGGTGCACTATGTGAAGTGCGGATGACATTCAATTTCTCATTAGGAAAGATGTCATCAGTAGGTCGTGGGCCATCAAGGATATTCTCTAGCCTAGACAAGTTATCTGCTACAGTGTTATCAGCACCCTTTCGGTCAACCACATGCAAATCAAATTCCTGTAGCAGGAGAACCCATGTGATTAGCCTAGGCTTAGCATCCTTTTCTCCATAAGGTACTTAATAGCAGCATGATCAGAGTGAATAGTGACTTTGGAGTCAACTATATAAGATATGAACTTTTCACATGCAAACACGACTACTAAAAACTCCTTCTTCGTAGTGGCATAGTTTCTTTGGGCACTGTCTAGAGTTCTTCTAGCGTTGTGAATGACATTCAACTTCTTGTCAACTCTTTCTCCTAAAACAGCACCAACAGCATAATCACTAGCATCGCACATGATTTCAAAGGGCAAGTTCCAATCAGGTGGTTGAACCATAGGTGCGGTTATCAAGGCCTTCTTAAGTATTTCGAAAGCTTCCTCACAATCCTCATCAAAAACAAAAGGAACATCCTTCTGCAAGAGGTTGGTAAGAGGCCTAGAAATCTCAGAGAAGTCTTTAATGAACCTTCTATAGAAACCAGCATGACATAGGAAACTTCGTATACCTCTGATATCTGTGGGGCAAGGCATTTTCTCAATTGCATCAACCTTAGGCTTATCAACTTCAATGCCTTTCTCAGAGATTTTGTGTCCTAAGACGATGCCTTCATTAACCATGAAGTGGCACTTCTCCCAGTTCAAGACGAGGTTGGTATCTTTGCATCTCTATAAGACTCGATCAAGGTTGATGAGGCAATCGTCACAGGAAGAACCGTAAATGAAGAAATCATCCATGAAAACCTCAAGAATCTTTTCACAAAAGTCAGAGAATCTTGCCATCATACACCTTTGAAAGGTGGCAGGTGCATTGCATAAGCCAAAAGGCATACGTCTATAAGCAAAGGTACCAAAGGGGCAGGTGAAAGTGGCTTTCTCCTGATGAGATTGTGCAACAGGTATTTGCGAGAAACCTGAATAACCGTCTAGAAAGCAGAACTGTGTATGTTTAGATAGCCTTTCTAGCATTTGGTCGATAGACGGCAAAGGATAATGGTCTTTCCTTGTTACCTTTTTTAGTTTTCGGAATTCTATCACCATCCTATAGCCAGTAATAATCCTTTGTGGGATTAGTTCATTCTTATCATTAGGAACGACGGTGATACCTCCCTTCTTAGGTACGCAATGTACTGGACTTACCCAATCACTATGAGCAATAGGATAAATGATTCCTGCTTCCAGAAGCTTTAATATTTCTTTTCTCACGACCTCTTTCATCCTCGGATCTAATCTCCGTTGATGATCAACAACTGGCTTAGAATCAGGATCGGTTTTAATCTTGTGCTGACATAGAGTGGGACTAATACCCTTAAGATCATCAAGAGTATATCCAATAGCAGGATGATGCTTCCTCAAAGTTTTTAATAACTTCTTCTCTTCGTGATTCGAGAGGTGAGCACTGATAATAACCGGATATATCTCCTTCTCATCTAGATAGGCATACTTAAGAGTATCTGTAACTGTTTTAGCTCGAACACAGGATCACCCTTTGGTGGGGGAGGATCCCAAAGCAGTTCAACAGGTAGATTATTCTTGAGAATAGGATATTGTTCTAAAACAATTTTATCTATCTCATCTCTTTCATCCATATGCATATCATTTTCATGCTCAAGGGGATATTGCTCTAAAGGATCCATAGGAGGTACGACAATAAAGGCAAGAGCAATGATTTCATCCCTACCAGACGACTCTTGTTCATGGGGTTGTCTTCCAAACTTGGAGAAGTTAAATTCATGAGACACACCCTCGAAACTAACAGTGACAGTCTGTTTAACGCAATCAATATGAGCATTGACAGTGTTGAGAAAGGGTCTACCAAATATGATGGGACAAAAGCTATCTTGTGCAGTAACAAGGACGAGAAAATCAGTAGGATACTTCGTCTTACCACACATGACTTCTACATCTCTCACAGTTCCCACAGGATAGATAGTGTCTCTATTAGCTCGCGTAATAGTGACATGAATGGGTTCTAACTCAGCAGGTGCAATCTCATCTTTGATTTCATCATATAGGGACCGGGGTATTGCACTAACACTAGCACCCATATCACATAAACCATGATAACAGTGATCTCCTATCTTGATAGAAACAACGGGCAGGCCAACTACAGGTCCGTATTTGTCTTTCGTGAGAGGTTTAGCAATTCTAGCGGAGTCCTCACAGAATTTGATAACATGCCCGTCTATGTCTTCGGCTAAGAGATCTTTGATAATAGCAACACTAGGTTCAACTCTAATTTCCTCAGGGGGTGCAAGTGGTCTAATGTAACCCCTACGTATCACAGTTGGAGCTTTAGAATAATCCGTTCTCCTAGCAGGGTAAGGTGGTTTCTGAGTGTAGGCACAAAGAACAATAGGATCACTAAAGGCAATGACTTTCTCTTCAACTAGATTGGGTTTATCTATGTTGACTTCTACAAGCTCCCAATATTCAGAGTTACGTTTGATTCTTTCCAATAGAAGTGCTTGTTTCAACAAAAGATTTAACGCAATCAAACTGGAAATTCATACCTGAATCCCTACCTTCTTCAAGCTCCCAATATTCAGAGTTACGTTTGATTCTTTCCAATAAATTCCACTTGTGGTCAATATCCTTCTTCATAAAAGAACTGGTACAAGAAGTGTCAAGCATGGTACGATCTTCATGAGAAAGCCGAGCATAAAAGTTTTGAGTGATAATTTCTCTCGAGAGCTCATGATTGGGGCATGAATATAACATTGATATAAGCCTCCCCCAAGCTTGAGCTATGCTTTCCCTGTCATGAGGCCAAAAGTTATAAATATAATTCCGATCATGATGTACTAAATGCATAGGATAAAACTTTTGATGAAATTCCAATTTCAACCGATTGTAGTCCCATGATCCAGTATCATCACATAGCCTATACCATGTCAACGCCTTATCCTTCAAAGATAAAGGAAAGACTTTCTTCTTTACCTCATCCTCGAGCAAACCCGCAAGCTTAAATAAACCACAAACTTCATCTACATAGATCAGATGCAAGTCTTGATGTGATGATCCATCTCCTGTAAAAGGATTAGCCAGCAGTTTCTCAAGCATACCACAAGGAATTTCATAAAAGATATTTTCAGTACATACCTCAGGTTGAGGAGCAACCCCTCGTGCTTCCGTTCGTGGTGAATATACCCCGAACAGATTCCTCAAAGGAACAGTTTCCATAGTGACAAGTGACAATAAATTTCAGCACAATATATAAATATTTCCTTACCAAATTCCACTTACCAAAGGCGCTTCCCTCCCAGGTTTTCAATCATAGTCCTTTCGATAAGTAAGAGTGTCGAACCCAACGAGGAGCAGAAGGCTCTGATAAACGGTTTTCAGCAAGGTAATAACTGCAATCACTGAAAGTAGCGGTAACAAGTGATGGTGTAGTTAGGTGAAATGTAGCAAGCGAAAAGTAACAAGTAGTAGCAACGGTGCATCAAAGTGGCCCAATCCCTTTTGTAGCAAGGGACAATCCTGAACAAAGTCTTATAGGAGGAAAAACGCTCCCGAGGACACACGGGAATTTCTGTCATGCTAGTTTCATCATGTTCATATGATTCACGTTCGTTACTTTGATAGTTTGATATGTGGGTGGACCAGCGCTTGGGTACTGCCCTTACTTGGACAAGAATCCCACTTATGATTAACCCCTCTCGCAAGCATCCGCAACTACGAAAGAAGAATTAAGATAACGTCTAACCATAGCATTAAACTAGTGGATCCAAATCAGCCCGTTACGAAGCAACACATAGACTGGGGTTTAAGCTTCTGTCACTCTAGCAACCCATCATCTACTTACTACTCCCCAATGCCTTCCTCTAGGCCCGAAGATGGTGAAGTGTTATGTAGTCGACGTTCACATAACACCACTAGAGGAAAAGACAACATACAACATATCAAAATACCGAACGAATACCAAATTCACATGACTATTATCAACATGACTTATCCCATGTCCTCAGGAACAAAAGTAACTACTCACAAAGCATAATCATAATCATGATCAGAAGTGTAATGAGTAGCATCAAGGATCTGAACATAAACTCTTCCACCAAGTAATCCAACTAGCATCAACTACAAAGAGTAATCAACACTACTAGCAACCTTACAAGTACCAATCGGAGTCGCGAGACGGAGATTGGTTACAAGAGATGGACTAGGGTTTGGAGAGGAGATGGTGCTAATGAAGATGTTGATGGAGATGACTCCCCTCCAACGAGAGGAGTGTTGGTGATGACGATGGCGACGATTTCCCCCCTCCGGGACGGAAGTTTCCCCGGCAGGATCGTCCTACTGGAGCTCTAGATTGGTTGTGCTCAATTTCTGCCTCGTGGCGGCGGAGAATCCACGAAAAAGCTCCACCCTGATTTTTTCTCGGACGAAACCCTTCATATAGCAAAAGAGGAGGGCAGTGGGCCACCAGGGTGCCCACAAGCCCTGTTGCCGCGACCAGGGGGGGTAGGCTGCGGCAACCAGGCTTGTGGGCCCTGGCAGCTCCCCTCTGACACTTCTTTCACCCAGTATTTTTTATATATTCCCAAAAAAATCCACGTTGATTTTCAGGGCATCTGGAGTTGCGCAGAATAGAGGACTCAGACTTGCTCCTTTTCCAGTCTAGAATTCCAGCTGTCGGTATTCTCCCTCTTCAAATAAACCTTGCAAAATAAGAGAGAAAAGGCATAAGTATGGTACCACAAAGTATAATAACAGTCCATAAAGCGATAAATATGAACATGAAAGCATAATAACAGTAGAGCTACAGCGCAAGCTACAACATAATTTGCAAAGACCTTTTGACTATGTTCATGATAATTAGTTCAATTAATCATATTACTTAAGTACTCCCACTCAAATAGACATCCCTCTAGTCATTCGAGCGGCGCATGATCCAAATCCACTAATTCAAGTCCGATCATCACGTGAGTTGAGTATAGTTTCCGTGGTGAACATATCCAAATCCACTAACTATATGACTCATGCTCGACCTTTCAGTCTCTTGTGTTCGGAGGCCATGTTTGTACATGCTAGGCTCATCAAGTTTAACCCGAGTGTTCCGCGTGTGCAAATGTTTTGCACCTGTTGTATGTGAACGTTGAGTCTATCACACCTGATCATCACGTGTGTCTCAAAACAACAAACTGTTGCAACGGTGCATAGTCGGGGAGAACACAATTTTATCTTGAAATTTTAGTGAGGGATCACCTTATTATGCTACCGTCGTTCTAAGAAAGATAAGGTGCATAAAAGGATTAACATCACATGCAATTCATAAGTGACATGATATGACCATGATCTTGTGCTTCTTGATCTCCATCACTAAAGCACCGACATGATCTTCATCATCACTGGCGCCCCACCATGATCTCCATCATTGTGCCGCCATCGAGGTTGTCGTGCTATCTATGCTATTACTACTAAAGCTACAATCCTAGCAATATAGTAAATGCATCGGCAAGCACAACCATTAGTTTTAAGACAACCCTATGGCTCGTGCCGGTTGCCGTAGCATCGACATGCAAGTTGATATTTAACTATTACAAGATGATCTTCTCATACATCCAATATATCATATCATGTCTTTAGCCATATCACATCACATGCATACCCTGCAAAAACAAGCTAGACATCCTCTAATTTGTTGTTGCATGTTTTACGTGGCTGCTATGGGTATCTAGTATGATCGCATCTCACTTACGCAAAACAACAACGGTGATGTGCAAATTTCTATTTAACCTCTCTCCAAGGACCGCCCCGGTCAAATCCGATTCAACTAAAGTTGAAGAAACAGACACCCGCCAGTCATCTTTATCCAACAAGTTGCATGTTAGTCGATGAAACCGGTCTCTCGTAAGCCTACGAGTAAGGTTGGTCCAGGCCGCTTCAATGCAACAATACCGCTGAATCAAGAAAAGACTAAGGAGGGAAGCAAATAGAACATAACACCCACAAACACTTTGTGATCTAGTCGAGATTACATCTACGAATGAACCTAGCTCATGATGCCACTAATGGGAAACATTGCATGGGAAACAAAATATTTCCTACGCACACGAAGACCTATCATGGTGATGATCATCTACGAGAGGGAGATTGGATCCACATACCCTTGTAGATCGCTAAGCGGAAGCGCTAATGAACGTGGTTGATGTAGTGGTACGCCTTCACGATTCGTCCCACGATCTGTCCCGCGAACCGTCTCATGATCTGTTCCAGGATCCGTCTCGATCATGTGCCGAAGGGACGACACCTCCGCGTTCCACACACGTAAAGCCCGATGACGATCTCCGCCTTCTTGATACAGCAAGAGAGAAGGGAATGTAGATAAGTTCCTCGGCAGCGTGATGGCGCCGCGGTGGTGGTGGTGATCTTATTCCTGCAGGGCTCCGCCCCAGCTCCGCAGAAAACCGATCTAGAGGAAAAACTACGAAGTAGAGGTTTAGGGTTGCACGCGGCAAACTTGTGTCTGAAAAAGCCCTAAACCTCTAGTATATATAGGAGGAGGGAGGAGGCAGCCTTGGCGCACCAAGGGAGTGTCCCTTGGGTCAGCTGAAGTGGAGGAGGGAGGAGTCCTCCTCCAATCCCACTTGGATTAGGACTCCTTCCATAATTTCCCACCTCTTTTGGATTTTCCACTTTTTCCTCATGGACTTTACTTGGATGACTTTTTCAGCCCATTATACCTTATTGCACATCCAATAAACCCATGTGGACCCCTTGGGGCGTGGTGGGCCCACCCAGTGTGGCCCCCGGAACCCATTCGTCGCTCCCGGTACACTGCGAGCAATGCCCGAAAACCATCCGGAATCCAAATACCAAGTTCCTATATATCAATCTTCGTTTCTGGACCATTTCGGAACTCCTCGTGATATCTGGGATCTCATCTGGGACTCTGAACAAAAGTTAGGGAACCAACACATATAACTCAACTATACCGAAACATCACCGAACTTAAGTGTGCAGACCCTGCGGGTTCGAGAACTATGCAAACATGACCTGAGACACTCCCCGGTTAATAACGAACAACGGGAACTCGATGTACATATCGGCTCCTACATATTCTACGAAGATCTATATCGGTTGAACCTCTATGTCAAGGATTCAATTAATTCCGTATGCTGTTCCCTTTGTCCTTCGGTATGTTACTTGCCCGAGATTCGATCATCGGTATCTCCATACCTAGTTCAATCTCGTTACCGGCAAGTCTCTTTACTCATTCCGTAATACAAGATCCCGTAACTAACTCCTTAGTCACATTGCTGGCAAGGCTTGTTGTGATGTTTTATTACTGAGTGGGCCCCGAGATACCTCTCCGTCACACGGAGTGACAAATCCTAGTCTTGATCCATGTCAAACCAACAGACACCTTTGGAGATACCTGTAGAGCACCTTTATAGTCACCCAGTTATGTTGCAACATTTGATAACCTACAAGGTATTCCTCCGGTGTTCGGGAGTTGCATGATCTCATGGTCATAGGAACAACTACATTGACATGCAGAAAACAGTAACAATAAACTAACACGATCATATGCAACATTTATAGTTTAGGTCTTGTCCATCACATCATTCTCCCAATGATTTGATCCCGTTATCAAGTGACAACACTTGCGTATGGCCAGGAAACCATGACCATCTTCGATCAACGAGCTAGTCAACTAGAGGCTCACTAGGGACAATGTGTTGCCTATGTATCCACACATGTATTTGAGTTTTGAATCAATACAATTCTAGCATGGATAGTGAACGATTATTATGAAGAAGGAAATCTAATAATAATCAATTTATTATTGCCTCTAGGGCATATTTCCAACACGGGGTTCGTCCCGAGGCCAAGGAGTGGCACACCGAGAGGCTCCGGGCCATGTACAAGCCCACCTCATTATTACGTGAGAGGGTCTTGAGGGAGACTTCAAGGATTCTAGGTACGCGTCGTAGAAGCCATTTGGGGAAGCCGTTTGCCCGCAGAGCCCGTGCCGAGGGGGAGACGCAGGGGCCCCACGAGGCATGGTGCTCCCTTTTGTTGGAATTATGACCTAGAGGCAATGATAAATAAGTTATTATTATAATTCCTATATCAAGATAATCGTTTATTATCCATGCTATAATTGTATTAAATGAAGACTTAGATACATGTGTGGATACATAGACAAAACACTGTCTGTAGCAAACCTCTAGTTGGCTAGCCAGTTGATCAAGGATAGTCAAGGTCTTCTGACTATGTACAAGATGTTGTTGCTTGATAACAGGATCACATCATTGAGTGAATCATGTGATGGACTAGACCCAAACTAATGAACGTAGCATGTTGATCGTGTCATTTTGTTGCTACTGTTTTCTGCGTGTCAAGCATTTATTCCTACGACCATGAGATCATATAACTCACTGGCACCAGAGGAATGCCTTGTGTGTATCAAATGTCACAACGTAACTAGGTGACTATAAAGATGCTCTACAGGTATCTCCGAAGGTCTCCATTGAGTTAGTATGGATCAAGACTGGGATTTGTCACTCCGAGTGACGGAGAGGTATCTCGGGGCCCACTCGGTAATACAACATCACACACAAGCCTTGCAAGCAATTTGACTTAATGTAAGTCATGGGATCTTGTATTACAAAACGAGTAAAGAGACTTGTCGGTAAACGAGATTGAAATAGGTATGCGGATACGGACGATCGAATCTCGGGCAAGTAACATACCAAAGGACAAAGGGAATGACATACGGGATTATATGAATCCTTGGCACTGAGGTTCAATCGATAAGATATTCGTAGAATATGTAGGATCCAATATGGGCATGCAGGTCCCGCTATTGGATATTGACCGAGGAGTCCCTCGGGTCATGTCTACATAGTTCTCGAACCCGCAGGGTGTGCACACTTAAGGTTCGGCGATGTTTTATGCGTATTTGAGTTATATGGTTGGTTACCGAATGTTGTTCGGAGTCCCGGATGGGATCACGGATGTCACGAGGGTTTCCGGAATGGTCCGGAAACAAAGATTGATATATAGGTTTGTCTCATTTGGTTACCGGAAGGTTTTCGGGCATTACCGGCATCGTACCGGGAGTGACGAATGGGTTCCGGGAATTTACCGGGAGGGGGGAACCCACCCGTGAGTGGCCCAAGGCCTTAGGGGTGACACACCAGCCCTTATTGGGCTGGTGGGACAGCCAAGAAAGGCCCATGGCACCACCAAGGAAAACCAAAGAGAAAAAAAAATAAAAAAAGGGGGGAAGTGGGAAGGTGGAGAAGGACTCCACTTTCCAATCCTAGTTGGACTAGGATTGAAGGAGGAGGACTCCTCCCCTTGGTTCGGCCGACCCCTTGGGGCTCCCTTGAGCCTCGAGGCAAGTCCCTCCCCCTCCCTCCTATATATACTGGGGTATTAGGGCTGATTTGAGACAACTTTGCCACGGCAGCCCGACCACATACCTCCACCGTTTTTCCTCTAGATCGTATTTCTGCGGAGCTCGGGTAGAGCTCGGGCGGAGCCCTGCTGGGATATATCACCACCAACCTCCGGAGCGCCGTCACTCTGCCGGAGAACTCATCTACCTCTCCGTCTCTCTTGCTGGATCAAGAAGGCCGAGATCATCGCCGCGCTGTACGTGTGCTGAACACGGAGGTGCCGTCCGTTCGGCGCTAGATCGGATCGTGGGACGAAGAGTACCACTATGGTGATTTGACTACATCTTCCGCGTTTCTTAACGCTTACTGCTGTGCGATCTACAAGGGTACGTAGATCGGAAATCCCCTCTCGTAGATGGACATCACCATGATAGGTATTGCATGTGCGTAGGAAATTTTTTGTTTCCCGTACCACGTTCCCCAACACCTTTGCCAGGGCGCTCAGGGCAGCACGCTTCAGGTGGCCACCCCGAGACTCTGGCACGACGTGTAGAGAGCCAGGGCGTGAGCACGACGGCTCATGTGGGTCGGGCCTGTCCTTGCAAGGGAGGGACACCAAGGGCCCTTGCGAGGTTCCATGCGTGAGGGGTGGCCCGCAAGACAGAGCACAACACCCTCGTTATAGGCGCCACCGGGACGGCTCCGGGCACACATGTTGTACCATCCCTTGGTCATGAATCGGCTAAGGGTTGTCACACGGACACGGCTATTTCGGGTGGCATTCTGACATCAAACATGACGTTTAGGCGAACAACATAAACTTAACCAAATGGTAATCAGGTTCGATACAGAACCAAAAAGCAAGGGCATTGTAAGGACAAAACCTTGCCGACTCGATGCTGACACAACTCGGTGGGTGCCCTTAATTCAATAACCAAAAACTCACCTAGAAACCAAGCCATTGTAGTAGTCGATGAGGTGGATCGTGGAAGCTCTCCACTTCAGACGGCCTATGCTTGGGATCTTCCGGGATCGTCAGAACTCGATTACTCACGTGGAACTACCGAGAGCCATGCTAGACTTTGGAAGGTGGTGGCGGCGTTCATCATGACAAAGGGTATGCGAGTTCAGCCGTCGGTGGTGCTCTAGCTCGTAGGAGTGCATGCTGGCCAGAAGGAGTCTGAGGAATCGTCTCCGTTGAGTCCTATGATGTCGACGCACATGCGTACCCTGTCGCTCTTTGGGGGTGGCGGTCGTGCTCGTGGAGCGTCGTGGGCCATGCACACTGCAAATGGCTCGAGCCTCCCGCAGCTCGTCGATCTGCTCGGCAAGGAATTCTTGCTCCCCTGGTGCGTGGCATCACACGACGCGCCCATGGGGGTGCACGTCGAAGCACGCCCCCATCTGGTGCCCGAGGACCTCCTTCATCATCCTAGTTAGGTCGGACGCCATCCCGATGAGAGCCCCCGACCTCATCCCGAAGGAGGCATCAGACATGCCTTCCTATGCCAGGGGGAGGCCGACATCGTTCACACACGCATGGCTCATGGTGCCGACTTTGGATGGTACATTCCCGTCGTCGGCGGAGCCCGAGGCAGATAGCGACTGCTTCTTCCTCAAGGGCACCGCTGGTGGGGGCCAGCGTCTCCCTCGCCATTTGAATGCTTGGCTGCGGCAACCTTGTATGCTCGGTTGAGGGAGCAGGCCACATTCTTTTCGGCGTAGGCGATGTTGATGAGGCTGCTTAAGTCGGGCATCTTGAGGACGTTGTAGCCATGGTGCATTGCCTCCATGAACCTGGCCAACGCCCGATGCCCCTAGATTGTATTGTATGCGAGGACGACATGTGCCACGTCTAATTCGATGAGCTCGATGTGGTAGTTGTCGCATGGGTCGAAGGTCACACGGAGGCGGACTTGCCCTAGGGGAACAGTAGAACCGTCGGCCGTCGATCGCTCCTGAAAACGGCCTGGTAGCCACCAGCTGGTCGTAAGGCACCTGAAGCATCTCGAAGGTAAGGACAAGGAGCACACTAAGGACGACGCCTCCATCGATCTGGGTCTTGGTGACCGAGCTGTTGCTGATGGTTGGGATACACACCATGGGGAGCGTGCCCGCGGTAGTCGTGGACCAGAGGCCATATTTGGAGTCAAAGGTGATGCCATACTACGACCACTTGACGGGTTGTTCGGCATATGGCCTCGGGAGGGCCGCGTTTACCTCCTGATAGAACTACTTGAACATTTGATTTGAAGCATGGGATTGCGCTCCACCTACTATGCGAGGTTCCTGGTAGCCCCCGGCCTCCTTTGTGCGCCAGTTGTCGTCGGCCATCCTAGGGGGCGGCGACAGCTGTGGAAGAGCCGCGTTGTCCTGGGCGTGCACCTCGTGAGGCTACTCATGCCAAGGGTCCTCATGGGGGTGATCGCACCAGGCGTCCTCGCGAGGCTAATGGCGCCATACCTGTCGAGGGTTGTTGAAAGCACAATTGCTCCCTAGGGTGGTTTTGATAATTGATCACAACGTATGCATCATTGGACTAATATGTTTTCCAAGTATATTTCACAAAAAGTTCAAAAGATGCTATGGCTTAAGTTTATGTGGAGATGCCCCTGGATTCAAGAAAGGAATAACATTGGCTCAAGCTTCAAACTATAAGACTCTTCATTTTATATTTGTGAGAAATCACTTTTGGGTCCATAGGAAAGCCAATACTATTAAAAGGGGGTGAGGTAGTAAAATTAACTGATTGCTCAAATGCTCAAAGTTAGCCACCAAAACACTAAGTTATTTTTCCCACATATCCACTCTATCAAGATCCACATTCAACAAATTCGGTGTAACCAACATTCCCATATCGGACCCACCGAGTTTGACCTCAGACAGAAATCGTAGCCATTCCCACAAAATCGGTGCAACCAAATCCAAGTCGGTGCTACCGAGTTCAGTGTGACCAACATTCTGTTGCCAATATACACAAAATCGGAATTTACAAGTTTGACTATCGGTGCCACCGAGTTTGGTCATCTGACCGTTAGTCACCTTTTCGGTGCCACCTAGTTTCATATATCGGTCTCACTGAGATTCAAAGTTCACATCTTCAGCGCTAATCGATACCACCGAGTTGTCAACTTCGGTCTCACCAAGTTTGCCCTTTTCTGTGTAACAGTTGGATTTTGGATGCTGCCTATATATACCCCTTCACCCACCTCTCATTGCTGGAGAAGCACTCAGAACACAAACTTCACTGCCAGATCCATTTTCTGAGAGAGAGTCACCTACTCATGTGCTGAGACCAAGATATTACAATCCTATCATTTCAAACTTGATCTATGGCCTACTCAAACTGCTTTCCACCAAATCAACCACTCCTACCCATGCATATTTTGTGAGAGAGTGATTTGTGTTGAGGAGACTATCTTTAGAAGCACAAGAGAAAGGAGTTCATTGATCTACCACATCTATTACCTTTTGCACTACAAGGATTTCGGTCTATTGCAACGAAATCGTTCGTCGCAATACATGATGATTTGTGGCGATAAGTACCTATTGCCACAAAACGACATTCGTTGGTAGCTGTTGCGACTGGACGCATGGTAATAGGTTATTGCCACAAAAATCAATCGTGGCAATAAAGTGTTCTATTGCAACATCTATTGCGGGAAGTTGCCACATGTTCCCCCATCGCAATACTCACCTGATGACACAGTTTTATTTGTGGAGATAGCTTTAATGCAACATGCCACAAATCGTAGCGCCTGATAGTTCGTGGCGATATACATTTGTGGCAAGAACCTATAACAATGACGATCATTTTTTGGCGCATACTCTTTCGTGGCAATAGTAAATTGTGGCAACAAACTATGGAAACAATCCTTATTTTCGTGGCATTAGGAATTTTGCCACGAACCACTACACTTGTGGCATTAACGTATCCCAACAAATATTCCATTCGTCATAACATGAAATTGCAACAAAATCATGTTGGTGGTGATAAATAGGTATCATAGCCGATGAAATGTTTGCAGCGAGAAACTATTGCGACAATTTACATATTTCGTGGTGATACTGTATTTCAACAAAACTTAGCTTGGTGACACCAAATAGTTATCGCATCGACCAACATGTCTGTAGCGAGAAGCTACCGCGACAATGTAAACTTTTCGTGGTGATACTCTATTTCAACAAAACTTGCTTTTGTTACGCCACACAGTTATTGCATCATGGAAAAAATTGTGGTGCCAAAGCTATTGTGACAATATAAAGTGCTCTGTCGCAACACTATATTTTTCCACAAAAGTGGGTCGTGGTAATAGCCTATTGCAACCATAAAAAAAATATGCCATTCAATTACACTATTCAAAACCGTACATATAATAGATTCATAAAACTCATAATTCTCATAGCAAACCATCAAATGAAACTGGCCAGCCATCCTAGTTAAGTGCCAAGACTAAATTGTGCGTGGTCTCGAATCTAGTCCAGGTAGTTCTTTGGATCCTCCGTCATCTCGAGTCCAGTCCAACTAGTTATTTGGACCCTGCAATCAATAAACCAAAAAAATTCTAGTTAATGAGCCCAACATAACATACCTCATACAATTATTCCAACCATTGTTAAAAATAAATGTCGTCGTGCTAACTGGACTGATATCGTGTCAGCAAACATGTACTAAAAGGAGGGCCGGTTCTGTGATTTTGGGGGGCCAGGGCGAAACCATCACTCGGGGCCGCTTAATGTAAATGTCATAGCAATAATAATGAGTGTATATATATGCTTAATTTTCTAACAATAAACACTTGGGATCTACCTGTTTAATGTTCTAACAATAAACACTTGGGATCTACGTGGCTGCAGTTTCACGAGTAATCCAAGGTATATATGATGGTCGATGAAGAAAATCTATCACAATATATACTTACAAATGCAAAACTATGTTTACTGTGAGTCTATACTCTATACGGTAACCACATGAGTAGATGTACCAAAAAGGTCGATTCATAGGTGAATCCGACTCCATAAATTTTCCTAGAAGAAATTTTTATATAAAAAGTAGAGTACTTCTTAGACTGATTATGGGAGATTGTTATTTTAAATATATAGAAGTATCCAAGGAATTAAGGGAAACAAGAAAATCCATATGAATATTATGGAAAAGATTATTTCATACCTAAAAAAATCATATCGATGGTACTGCAATAATGCAAAATTATTCTAATCTAGTTGTACAAATGATCAAACTAAGAGTAAATTACTCTACTTTACGCTGGCATTGCACGGTCGTCCGAAACCTACTCTTTAAGATCAACATGTGGAACATTATTATTGGTTTTTATCTCTATGAGATCTGCACCAGATAGTCAAACTGCAGAAAAAAACGGTTGATGCTACAGCTGCGTCCTAGTTTCCATGTGGCTAGTAGCCAAGGTACTCGGGTTACTGCGTTCCTGAGAGTAGTCCCCTAGAGTGTATGGCTTCCACTATTGATTTAAGTTGTGACTCGGTGTATAATTTTAGTTAAGTTCGTGTCCTACCTAGCACATATTCGGTTTTTGTTCAAGTTGTGACTCGATGCAACAACAACACATGGTAAAAAAGAAGAAAAAACTAGATAATTATGAAGGTCGATGACGTATAAAATGCAGGTGAAAATGAAGAGAAAGCAAAGTTGTGACTTACAATTGCTTTAAACATTCGAGAGTTCCTTGTTGAAGCATGTATGAGTGCATTTGAAGAAATAACAGTTGGCCTTGCACCTACAGCCTTATTAGGACTAGGTGTCTGTAAAAGATTATTTTGGAAGTTTGGATTACTATTTTCTTTGTCAATCCTGTTCATAAACACCTGTAAATAGAAGTGCACTTTTAACAATGCAAGTAACCAACATAAATCTTAAGAGGTTTGAAGCATATGCATGTAGTCACCTGTTGGGTTCCCATCTGTTTGCTGAATTTTGTAAACTTTTCCATCATGTTTTTTTTTCAAATTTCAATCTTGATGTTCGCTCCGCTTCCAACAATCTTTCCCTTTCAGCACACTCTTCTTTTAACTTTGCCTCAAGTTGTTCTCTCTCAGCGCTCTCCAAGTTAATAATCTCTTATGTGTTTGCACGCTCAGCTTGTAGTTGATCTTGTAAATCATTGACCTGGTGGCTGAGCTCAGAATTTCGCTGCTGGAAGGCTGCTGTAGCACGAGCTTGCTCTTCAATATGGATATGAATCCTTTCACAGCCAGTTGACGGTTTGGCCATATATCCGTACCCACGAGGTTGCGATGACTTGCATTGCAGAGGGCCTTTGTATGTGGTCTAGAAAATATTGTTTCTTTCCTCATCTGAAAGTGGACCTTGAGTTTCAGCCTCTTTGTTTTTAACCTCTTCACATGCTTTGTCCTGAAAATGGAAAGAACAATTATAAATATGGCATTAATATTGACACTATAAAATATGAAACAAGAATAACACGATCCAACACATGATTAACCCCAACTGATGATGAAGCATGTCGAATGCACATCATTGAATAACTATGGAATATCAAAAGTCAGTGTACTCACATAAACATCGTGTGACTCTATGTTAGACCATGTTCCATTCTTTATGTGGGTGAGTTCCCATAGAGTAATACAATCTGGCTCTTCTCCAGTTTCCGGGTTTCTCTGCAAGTGATATAACAATGAGAAGATTGAAACATGAAACCATGTTTAGCAGCGAGGCATAAATAATTAGTTAGACTCGTACCTTCTCAAAACTTACTTGTGAGTAAGATTTTGATCGAATTCTGTGTTTTGTCTTCTGTTTCTTACGGTTATCGGTGTTCTTTTGGCTGCGTTCCTATCAATTCATTAAAAACCAAATATAACCAATCAAACAAGGCATTTCATCTCAACACATAGTAGACAAACCGTGGTCTTAGAGATGACCTGGAATTTTGAATCATTACCAAAGTCCTCAATCATCCATTCCCACTCTTCTGGTTGTAAACCTTCCGGTAGATTAGCCAATCTAGCTATATCTGTTTTGTATGCCTTGTAAGTGGAGCTTAGAGTTGATCGCCAGCCTCTGTATCACTCTTTCGCAATTTTGAGTACCTTTTCTTCTGTGTCTGGTGTATCTTCCAGGTCCCATCTATCCTGTAAAGCATAGAGCAAATGAACGTACATAAGCACTGCATTATCGATGGTAACGTAAGATAACACATGTAGAAAAGATTGTACGCACTATCATATCTGCAACAATGAGTCGATGGATGGTAGGGTGAATGTACGACCAGCTCCTTACTCCAATGAGTGGTAACTTTCTTTTCATTATGACTACCACGTCATCCTTGAATGAACGACAGTTCATTCCTACTATACCACCCAATTTTTTAGAGAATGCAATATTTAGCTTTGCACATCCATTGGCAAAATGCTTTTAGATGCTTTGAAACCTTTTAGAACACCTCGCACTTTCTTCTTCTGTCCACCAGCTTCTACAATCCACATCATACAAGAACTATTGTATTACTGGGTATTAGATTGTAAGAAATGATGACACAAATATAAACAAAAGAAAGTACCACCCTTAGTTGCGCGCGGTTGCGGCGAGCATGGGATTGCCATTCATCCAGTGCACACATGTCATTAGTAGATACCAGAGTGTTAGATTGGTCTTGAGTTCCTGTATAATGTTTAATAGTTTTCAAGATTAAGCAATTCAGAATTTTCTGCATTATAGGAAATGTTAGAGATAGATTAAGGTTGTGTTTGATAGCAAACTATTATACAAACCAAAGTATCAAAAACTGCAGTATTTTTTCTATGGGTATGAGATACAACGGTTTGCGTAGCACACGTGCACTTGCTAGCACACGCAGCTGGCCAGCCGTTTGAATACATTTTTGTTGCATTTTTTAGCTGGTTAGCAGGCTATCTGTTATGATCTGAATGCATAACAAGTGAAGCTAGATGGCTAGCTAGATTAAGTATACTAATGTTTCCCGCACAACATACAGGTGCATGTAAATCTCTAATTAATGAGTTAAAAAAAGGAACGATCCAAAGCAAATATTCAGCTAACTAGCAACCAGCAAAAAGGGCCGCTCTATTTTTTAAAAAGAAGTCTTGACTTCTTTTTTCATGCAAAGAAAAACTACGGTTTAGCTAATACTAAAATATTAAAACCATCATTGTTAGATTCAACCAAACACCTCCTTTTAATCAAAACTATGATAATCTGAAAAACTTCAGTATTCTCAGAATACTTCAAAAATGTTGAGCTACCAAACAGGGCCTAAATGTCATAAACTTTTTACCAGATATCGGTTGTTGATGTTGGTTTTTGTAAGTTGTTATGCTTTCCATCCTTGTTACCAGAACAGGTCCTTTCTTTACTGGACACAAAAAAATTTAAGGGACTTAGCATTATCAATGTGCACATTCATATAAGTGATTAAGAATTAAGGACGCCGTGTACCTTGCAGAAAGGAGTCATGTGCATCATCTCTTTCCTCTGAATGGTTAACATTACCTAACGCATCCCTAACTGCATGTTAATCCAAAATGTTAAATACCTACTCTTATATGGTATAAATTAAAGTGAACATAAATGCTATTACCAAGTTGTCGCTGTATTGTACTCGGTCTCCTACCAACAGGATCTTGTGTTGAATTCATAACTGTGCCATTCTGTAGGTAATATCATAATTTGAAAAAATATTGAAAGAAACACAGTACTTAAAGTAGGCATAAAAAATGACCGGAAAAAATATCTATGATGGTCTTCTTTTGATCCTGTGTGGTTCCTAAAGTTTTCACAAAGCATCACCACCCACGGTGAGTACAGCGTGAGGACGTGCATGACTTGAACACATTAACACAGACGAGAAAAAGTCTCACGGGCAAAAAATAGTATACTGGAGCAAAGGTATGAGCATGACAAGAGAACATAAGTATCCATCCAGTGGTGGCAAAGATAAATCCAATGATTCAGGGATAACATCTCACTGAACCTACCAATTGAAGTCTGCGATGTCAAATTTAAAATAGTGTCATGTAAACCGATGCATTGACAAATACATATTTTTTTAGCAGAAAAATACCACACAAACCATCTTGCTCTGGAGAAGACTAATGTAGGGAATAGGGAATACCAAAAATAAGAAGACTAATGTATTGGGCTGGCTATGGAGGTTCAGAACTGATGAACCTTGCTCTGCTTCTTCTCTGTTCTACAAGGCTTCAGTGTGAGACCAAACGGAGGTTCAGTGATGCGGCGAGCAACCCCGATGTGGGCAGACCGGCATTGCGCTCATGATGCAGGGGAGAAATCCGAAACTACCCCGGCGCCGATCCAAGATCGCATCACTGCCGCCGACAGCATGGATAAGGACACGGAGACACAGTTCGCGTCGGCGGGCGCGGAGGAGAGGGAGGGTGAGAACGAGGGCGACGACCCTGGAGTGGCGAGGCGAGGGAGCGCACTGCGCGCGGCGGTGCACACCACAACACACACAACTAGTGGCCGATGGAGGAATCCACACATGGCCGAGGACGCGAGGCCTCTCTGGCCACAGCTGCGGGATAGGTTCTTAAGGGAGCAGAGATATTGCCGGCCATAGCTACTCCTCCAATCCAATGCAATTGCTGGCAATTGGATTGATGGATTTCTTTGCTGCGGAGGAAATAGCGGGGAGGAGTATTAATGGATTGATGGATTTCTCTCCTGCCGGCCATAGCTACTCCTCCAATCCATTCATAGACTGCTGCTACTCCGTGCCCGTGGGGAGGAGGAGATGGGGGAATTTGGGGTATTTCTGATCTCTCTCTCACGCGGTGGCAGAGGCGGAGACAGAGATGCGTGCGGTGGCGCACGCGGAGGAGGAGATCGGGGGAAAGAACAACCTGAGACGCGGTTCGCTGTGTTGACGCCGATGTCGTTCCCTGTGTTGTTGACGCCGTCATGACGCCGTCGGGAGGAGAGCTCAGATCCAATCACCCGAAAAGACGCGGTTTAGAATAATAATCGGGGTTAAATATAGTCTATTTTTTGGAGGGAACGAAAGCACTAATTCAGGAACTTTTAGCGGGAGGGTAAATTTTTTTTGGCGCCAAAAAAAGTCCATGCAACCCTCTATTTGTTTACCCCTTAGGTACCATTTTTTCATCATGGATCTATAATTATGTATATTTGTTCACTCCCTAGGTACCATTTTTTCACTTAGGATATGTCAAATATTTGTGTTTTGTTGCATTGTTCGTCAAAGGAGCTTAAATTTGATCGGTTTTGAACTATCGCTCGCACAAAACTCATGTGACCCTCACTTTAAAACTATTGGTTATACTCTTGCCTTGAAACATAAGTACATATGGGATGGGTCGATCACGCATTTTGATGTTGAAATGGGGTGATCTCAACATGTTTCATCTTATCGGACACTCCGTGCAAGGTTCCTTCGCTCCAGAGTAGGTTCGTATTAGTTTTGAGATTTTTTTTGTGTTAGGAACGTGCTTTTTCATCATGGATCAATAATTGTGTATATTTGTTTACTCCCTAGTTACCATGTTTTTTTAAAACTTGGGATATGTCAGATATTTGTGCTTTGGTGAATTGTTTGACAAAACAACAAAAAAATTGTCAATTTCGAACTACCACTCATAGAAACCTCATGCGACCCTGCCTTTAAAACTACTAGGTTATACTATTACCTTAAAACATAAGTATATATGTGATGGGTTGATCACACGATTGATATATATCAGTTTTGATCCCACATTTGGATGTTGAGATGGGGTGATCTCAACATGTTTCATCTTATCGGACAATCCATGGAGGGTTGCTCCACGCCATAGTAGGTCAAATATAATCATGTTGTATTTGTTTTAATGGTGACCATAGACATTCAACTATGTAAATTAACAAAATGAGTCTTGTGTCATGCGGTCCAAGTAGTTGACTGGAACCGCGTGCTGCCTCGCCAAGTAGACGGACGTAACCACCGGAACACCAAGGTTTGGCCCGGCAACCGCCGCCGTCGTTGGCCGGGCTTCACCCGGTCACGCCCTTTGGCGACGGTAGGGAAGGGAAGGAGTGGGAGACGGGGCGCTTGGAGGTGGCTAGGGATCCCTCCCGTCGCCTACGAGGGCGACTCGAGAGGAAGTGATGTCAACATCTTTCATCTTAATGGGCAGTTCATGAAGGGGTCCTCTGCGCCACAGTTAGGTAAGTATTAACGAGCTACTCAACTCGTTAAGCTTGTGATCATTAAGCTCGTGCTCACTAAAGCTCGTCTCGTTAAGCTTGTTAGGATTAATGAGCAGAAAACCCTGCTCGACTTAGTTCGTTTGAAGCTTGTGAGCGCTCATTAACAGATTCTGATGTGTTATAGTCTACAAAGTAAACATAATGAATGTATAGATGTGGTTTTTAAGAAAGGGAGATGGTGAGTACAAAAAAATGCACTAGTTTGTTGCCTCCTATGTAGTACATTGAATAGAAGTGGTGGGGTGCTATGAAAATTTCAACGAAAATACTTTCGTCCAGCGCTAGCCATAATGGGTCCAATATAATCTTGTCGATTTTGTTTTATCGAAAATAATAGAGATTCAACTATGTCAATTATCAACCAAACCAAATTTGTTTTCAGATTTACTTATTGGTGCAACGCATTTTGGAGGGATCGAGGAAGCTCCAACACGGCCTCCCAGGTCAACGAAGCATCGTCTTGCCCTCTCCGCTGTCGGATCAAGGAACCGCCAAGATGTCGTCGCCGCTAGCAGGTCGAGAAAGCGCCGTCATGCCGACCCCGGTAGCGGATCGGGAAACCGACAAGATGTTGTCATCGCTGTTGAGTCGAGGAAGAATCGTCACGGATCGAGGAAGCGCCAAGACGCCGTCGAAGCTGTCTGATCGAGGAAGCGCCAAATGTCGTCTCCGTAGCAGGTCGAGAAAGCGTCGTCATGCCGAGTCCGACGGCGGACCGGGAAACATTGTCACGGATCGAGGAAGCATTGTCACGGAAGCATCGTCACGGATCGAGGAAGCGCCAAGACTCCGTTGAAGCTACCGGATCGAGGAAGTGACAAATGTTGTCGCCGTTAGCAGGTCGAGAAACCGCCGTCAATTCCGACTCCGATGGCGGATCGGGAAACCGGCAAGACGTCGTCATCGCTGGTTGGTCGAGGAAGCATCGTCACGGATCGAGGAAGCACCAAGACGCCGTCGAAGCTGCCGGATCAAGGAAGCGCCAAACGTCGTTGCCGCTGCCGGAACGAGGAAGGCATGATCTCCGAACTGTCCTCTTATTTTTAGAAATACATCCATGTTGTCATTGTGAGTCATGGAATGCAAGAGACCATACTGTTCGTTGTGTACCTGTATAAACTGCAACTATATGATCTAGCCCCAAAGGTTGTGATGTGCACATATATACGGTACCAAAATTTGTGCAAATGTGTGCTCGCGCCGTCTGCCACATCTTATTTCATACTGCATAAAATATATCTGAAACAAAATAAAATACACACAAAAAATACTATCCCAAATCCGCAAATGTACTACCCCAAATCCCTGTTTCGCCGCCGTACGACCCGATCGAGCGCTGGCCGCATCCAGCAGCCACACCATGGCGGCGCGACGAAGCAGCCCGGGCTGGCACCACCATGACGCTCCCCTCTCCCTCTAACCTTGCTCCGACACCCTTCGCTTGGCACCTTCTGCCCTTTGGCCTCCTGTTTCCTGGATCTCTACCGGTCAATCCTGCCAGTGGGCGCATGGATGGATAGCCTGACACCTGAACTCCGGCGCCAACAGGCTCTGCTCCGGCTCTTCCGCCATCCTGGTCGGCTGCCCGGGACTCCCGTGCGCATGAGTGGAACGCCCTGCAGAAGCTCTCCCCTGGTCAGCCATCCCTCTCATGAGAGTAGTGATATGTCTTCGTCGTATCTACTTTTACAAACACTTTTGCCCTTGTTTTGGACTCTAATTTGCACGATTTGAATGGAACTAACCCGGACTGACGCTGTTTTCAGTAGAATTGCCATGTTGTTGTTTTTGCGCAGAAATAAAAGCTCTCGGAATGACCTTGAAATCTACGAGGATTTTTTGTGGAATATATAAAAAATACTAGCGCAAGAATCAACTAGAGGTACCGAGCCAGGAGATCAGAAGCCCACGAGGCCTGCCCCCCCTAGCTGGGCCTGGCAGGCTTGTGAGCCCCTCGAGGCTCCGTCGCCCCCAATTCTAGCTCTATATATCCTCTTTCGACCGGAAAAAAATCAAGAAGAAGAGTTCATCGCGTTTTAGGATACGGAGGCGCCGCCACCTCCTGTTCTTCCTCTGGAGGGTAGATCTGGAGTCCATTTTGGGCTCCAGAGAGGCGAGATCGTCGCCATCATCATCATCAACCTTCCTTCATCGCCAATTCCATGATGCTCTTCACCATTCGTGAGTCATATCATCGTAGGCTTGCTGGATGGTGATGGGTTGGATGAGATCTATCGTGTAATCGAGTTAGTTTTGACGGGGATTGATCCCTAGTATCGACTATATTCTGAGATTGATGTTGCTACTACTTTGCCATGCTTAATGCTTTTCACTAGGGCCTGAGTGCCATCATTTCAGATCTGAACCTATTATGTTGTCGCCAATATATGTGTGTTTTAGATCCTATCTTGCAAGTTGTAGTCACCTACTATGTGTTATGACCCGGCAACCCCGGAGTGACAATAGGCGGAACCACTCCCGGAGATGACCATAGTATGAGGAGTTCATGTATTCACCAAGTGTTAATGCGTTGGTCCGGTTCTTTATTAAAAGGAGAACCTTAATATCCCATAGTTTCCATTAGGACCCCGCTGCCACGGGAGGGATGGACAATAGATGTCATGCAAGTTCTTTTCCCTAAGCACGTATGACTACATACGGAATACATGCCAACATTAAATTGACGAACCGGAGCTAGTTACTTATCTCTCTGTGTTATGACTGTTACATGATGAATAGCATCTGGCATAATCATCCATCACCGATCCAATGCCTACTAGTTTTTCCTACTGGTCCTTGCTACGTTAGTTTGTCGCTACCGCTGTCACTGCTAGTAATGTTACTTTGTTGCTACTGATGTTACTTTACTGCTACTGCTGTCACTTTGTAGCTAATGGTTACTGTTGCTACTGCTGCTATCATACTACTTAGCTACTGATACTTTGCTGCAGACACTAAATCTTTCAGGTGTGGTTGAATTGACAACTCAACTGCTAATACTTGAGAATATTCTTTGGCTTCCCCTTGAGTTGAATCAATAAATTTGGGTTGAATACTCTACCCTCGAAAACTGTTGCGATCCCCTATACTTGTGGGTTATCAATACCTTTTTCTGGCGCCGTTGCCGGGGAGGCACATCTATATTCTCTGAGTCACTTGGAATTTACGTCTGCTGGTCACTATGAGGAATCCGATAGATCCAAGAACTAAAGTCTTGCCCTCAACTACGAGGACATGTAAGGAACTGCCATCTAGCTCTGCACTTGATTCACCTTCAGTTATGAGTAAGTTTGCGACACCATCTCCTGCTAGAAATCTTGATATGTCGCCTGTGCTTGATGATGCTACTTCTTCTGCACATGATGCTTATGATGATGCTATGCTTGATACTGCTTTGCCACTAGGTGCATTCCTTGATGCACAAATTGCTAGAGTTGCTGCTAGATGTGATGACACTTCTGAAACTGCTGATACTATTGAAGTAGAACCTGCTATTTTGCCTGCTAGAACTAGCTCTCCTAGACTTGAATTGCCTGAGATGCCTGAGTGTTATGTTATGGAGGGAGAGATAGATGAGGATTTTCTTGCATGTAAGGATAGCTATGATGTTGAGAAACTACTGCGCAAGTGGAAAGAAAAATCTCTGAACGCTAGGATGAAATATGACCCGAAGTTTGCTACTTCGCCAATCTTTGTGACCGATAAGGATTAAGAATTCTTTGTCGACCCTGATTTAAACACTCTGGTCGAATCTGATCCTTTTCACGGTTATGAGTCTGAAACGGTTGTAGCCCATCTTACCAAACTGCACGATATAGCCACCCTATTCACTAGTGAGGAAAAGATCCGCCACTACTATATCCTCAAGCTGTTTCCTTTCTCGCTAAAGGATGATGCTAAGACTTGGTTCACTTCTCTTGCTCCTGGTTGTGTGCGTAGCCCCTACGATATGGTCTACTACTTCTCTTAAAAATATTTCCCTGCCCATAAGAAGCAAGCTGCCTTGTAGGAAATATACAACTTTGCTCAAGCTAGAGAAGAGAGTCTCCCACAAGCTTGGGGGAGGCTCGTCCAGCTACTGAATGCTTTGCCTCATCACCCTCTTGAGAAGAATGAAATACTTGATATCTTCTATAATGGACTTAAGGATGCTTCTAGAGACCACCTAGATAGTTGTGTCGGTTGTGGTTTTAGGGAACGAACTGTAGAACAAGCTGATATCCTATTGAATAACATCTTGTGCAATGATAATGCTTGGACTATTCCCGAAACACCTCCTAAGCCAACTCCGAAGAAAGGAGGTATTCTATTCCTTAGTCCTGAAGATATGCGAGAAGCTAAGAAATCTATGAAAGAGAAAGGCATTAGATATGAAGATGTCAAAAATCTACCACCTATCGAAGAGATCCATGGTCTCGATAACCCGATACAGGTAGTAGAAGTAAATTCTCTGGGTAGGTTTGATGAGAGTGATATTCCTTTTGATAAACCTGCTAGCCTATGCATGGATGAATTTGATAACTTTGTTGCCAAACAACAGAGTTTCAATGATTATGTTAGCAAACAATTGGAACAAAATGCTCGTATGCTTAGTCATTTAAGTGCTTGTGTGGATAGAAACGTTAATGATATTAAGCTTCTGAGTAAACATGCATCTATGGTTACTGCTCAAGTAGAACAAGTACTTAAAGCTCAGAATGACTTGCTCAATGAGTTGAATGATAATTCTGTCAGAGTCGTCACTAGAGGCGGTAGAATGACCCAGGAACCTTTGTATCCTGAGGGTCATCCAAAGAGAATTGAACAAGATTCTCAAGGAGTTAGCACTGATGCACCTAGACATCGTAGAAAGAAGAAGAGAGATGATAGGAACCTGCACGCTGGCAACCCTGTTGCTGCTACACCTGAGAGTCCAAACGATGCCTCTGTTTCCGATGCTGAAACACAATCTGGTGATGAACATGAGCCTAATGATAATATCAATAGCGATGTTCATGTTGATGCTCAACCTAGCAATGATAAGGATGTGGAGATTGAACCTGTTGATCATGACAACCCACAACCTAAGGCTAGGAGATACGATAAGAATGACTTTGTTGCTAGGAAGCATCATAAAGAAAGGGAACCATGGGTTCAGAAACCCATGCCCTTTGCTCCCAAACCATCCAAGAAAAAGGATGATGAGGATTTTGAGCGCTTTGTTGAAATGATTAGACCTGTATTTCTGCAAATGCGTTTGACAGATATGCTCAAAATGTCTCCGTATGTTAAGTACATGAAGGATATTGTTACTAATGAGAGGAGGATACCTGAGGTTGAGATTTCCACCATGCTTGCTAACTATACCTTCAAGGGTGGAACTCCTAAGAAACTAGGTGATCCCGGAGTGCCCACTATACCTTGCTCCATTAAAGGCAACTACGTTAGAACTGCTTTATGCGACCTTAGAGCCGGTGTTAGTGTTATGCCTCTCTCTCTTTATCGTAGACTTGAACTGGATAAGTTGACACCGACTGAAATCTCTTTGCAAATGACCGACTAATCAACTGCCTTCCCTATCGACATTTACGAGGATGTGCCTATTGTGGTTGCCAACGTTACTATCTTAACAGACTTTGTTATCTTGGATATTCCCGAGGACGATGCCATGGCGGTCATCCTCGGAGGACCCTGTTTAAACACTGCAGGGGCTGTTATAGAATGCAACAAAGGCAATGTCACTTTCCATGTCAACGGTAATGAGCATACGGTGCACTTTCCGAAGAAACAATATCGAGTACATTGCATCAATGCTATCGAAAAAACTTCATCGATTCTTATTGGGAGCTTCGAATGCCCTACACCTCCTGTTAAGATGAAGTATGACTTACTTGTTAGGGAGATACACATCCCCATTGAGGTGACCTAGTGACTATTCGAAAATTCTCCGTTCTCTTTTGTGATTCGAAAAGGTTTGTCAAAGAGACTTGATCAACCTCACTGACGGATTTCTTTTGATGACCATGAGATGGATGAATCGAGGAGTCACAAAACTTTGTTCCAAGATTTCACCTTTGATTGCTTAGAAGAAAAATGATAGGTTTAGTTTAGTTTTCCCTGTTTTCTGTCTTAGCGTCCCATAGAAAAGTACCCCAAAAATAGAAGTTCTCCGAACATCCTGAAATCAAGTATGCTTTTTTGTGGAAGTTTTGAAAAATACTGAGACGAAGAGATAGTCTGGGGGATGCGCCAGTGGGCCACAAGCCCAAGAGGCCCGGCGACCCCCACTGGCCGGGCCTGGCAGGCTTGTGAGGCCCACATGCACCCCCACTCATTCTAGCTCTCATCCACTTCTCCTACCTCCAGAAAAAATCGTTTCGCAGCTCAAACCCGTGTTCTTGCTCCTCTTGCTGGGATTTTCGATCTCCTTGATCAAAGCACCATTCTCCGAACTGTTTTGGGGAAATTACTCCTTGGTAAGTGACTGCTCCATGGGTCCAATTAGTTTTTGCTCTAGTGCCTTATACTTCGCGTATTTTTGCTGCCTTGGTGACCATGTTCTTGAGCTTTGCATGCTAATTTTAGTTGGTCCCAAGTAGTCTTGATGCGTAATATGGCCTCTAGGCACTTGTGGGAGTAGTTGCTACGAGTTTAGTTGAGCCTTGTTCACTTTTCCTTTGAGTCACTAAAATTTTCAGAGATAGAAAAGGGAAAAGATGAGGAGGTTTTTAAGAGGCTCTTCAAGCCGTGACCCCAAGGATGATGGAAATGAGAAGAATCCCAAATATCTGGTCCCTCGAGTTGCAGAAGTCTGAGCGGGCGAATGGTCAAGCGATGTGTTCCTACGCGGCGCCGGACTTTATGAGGACTTTTACTACTTGGTGGAGAACGCAGGCCTTACCGCCTTCGTTGAAGATAAATGTCCGCAATACCTCCTCCTCACTAATATCTTCGTACAAAGCTTTAACTTCTATCCGAGGAAGAATCCTCCTATGCTTGAGTTCAAACTTTATGATATCCCCAGCGCATGTCACTCCAGGATTTTTGCAATGTTTGCAAATTACCTTACGTTGGGGATATTCATGAACCTCGTCCACGGGACTTGGAGGCTTTCATCGATACTATTGCTGTAGGAGAGGAGAGAGGAGTGTCTTGCGCTAGAGCTGCTAGCATTCATTTTCCCGTGCTTCGGTACTTCTCATTATTTGTGGGAAAATGTTTGATTGACCGTGGGAAAGCTGGGTCCCTTAGCTCTCCAGATCTTGCGGTCTTGCGCGAAGCCCTTTATAATGATAAAACTTGTAGCTTGGGCGCTATAGTAGCTCAACGGTTGAAAACTAACTGTTCTAAAGGCGTTGTCTATGGAGGTATCTATGCTACTCGTCTTGCTAGACATTTTGAGATACATATTAGACTAGACGAGGAAGAAGAGATTCTTCTTCCCGAGAGATATCTAGATTATGATAGCATGGTTCGCCATGACTTTGTTGGTAGAGATATAAATAGAAGGATGATTTATAACCTGGTATTTAGTCAGGTTACTCGTGAGACTATTACTTTGCCTGCTCCTTCTTTGTTCAATCTTCACGCAGCCAGGTACATTATTATGCCCTCGAACATCTATGCATACTGGGGCATAGCCCAACCACAGGTGCCTGTGCCCGAGCCACGAGTCGAGTACCAGAGGCCAGTTTATCAGTGGGAGCCAGAGGAGCTCACACAGCAGTGGCATCCTCAGTCCACTCCGGAGTACCCCGGAGCTGGTTATTTCCCTCCTCGGGAGTAGACCAACTAAGGACAAAAGCATAAGCTTGGGGGAGTACATGTTTCTCACCAACTTTATATTCTTGCTTACGCGTTCACTTTGTTAGTCGGTGTTCACACTTTGCCACTGTATCACCCGTGCTAGTTTGTTTTATTTTTCTCATTTTATTTTCGTGTGTGTGTCTAGTTTGAGAAAACCCAAAAATATTTACTTGGTCTTCTTTTGCTTGTTGGGAGCTTTCCCGTGTAAATAGTTTCCTTTTTCTTTGGGTCAAGGTAGAAGATCATGGTTACAATGTTTAGTGACTCGCGCATGCATATCTGTTTATCTATTACAGAGACATATTACTTTGTCTTCTCCTTTGTGTTTGCATGCAGATTCCATCTTAGTCCAATGAACGAGCACTCTTATTATTGTTCACATCGTTCAATCGTGCAAGTGAAAGGCAATAATGACGATATATGATGAAGTGACTGAGCCTGGAAAAGATGGTATGGACTCGATCTATTTTGTTTCTGTAAATATGACTAGCTTATCGTTCCTGATTCAACTTTGTTGTGAGAGAAACATGTTTGCAATGACAACTTAGAGATCATAGTTTCTCATGCCATGCTTAATTAGCTAGGAGTTTATAATGGTTTGTCTTGGATGCCAACACGAATGTTGAGATGACTATGATGTAGCATGATAGGATGGTATCCTCCTTTGAATGATTCAAGTTGCTTGACTTGGCACATGTTCACGCATGTAGTTGAAATAAAATCAACATAGCCTCTATGATATTCATGTTCATGGTGATTTATGTCCTACTCATGCTTGCACTCAATGTTAGTTAATCTCAATGAATTTTGATGAGTGTTGTCGCTCTCTAGTTGGTTGCTTCCCAGTCTTTTGCTAGCCTTCACTTGTACTAAGCGGGAATACTGCTTGTGCATCCACTTCCCTAAACCCAAAGTTGTTCCATATGAGTCCACCATACCTACCTATATGAGGCATCTACCTGCTGTTCCAAGTAAATTTGCATGTGCCACTCTCTAAATCTTCAAGAAATAATCTGTTTTGCATGCCCGAACCGCTCATGTGGTGATAGGGTGCTGTCAGTATCTTCCATGCTAGGCGTGTTATCCTCAATATGTGTTTATTCATTATCATTCACGAGAAAGGGGCCGTAATTGGAATGCCCAGTTCCATGCTCAAATCGAAAAGATAATTGCAAACAAAACTCCCCCTGGATTGATGTTGGTATGGACGACACCCGAGTATTTGGCTAGTCGTGGAGTGTGATTGATTGGCGGTGGGGGAGTCAAAACTTTACTTTTCTGTTTGGGAACCGCCTATAGCTTGTGTAGCGTGGAAGATGGTGAGAACTCTTAGTCATTGCATTGACAATGAAAGCAAGCCACCCAAAATTATTATCTCTGTTTTCAAAGCTTGAGCTGTGGCACCTCTGCAAATCAATGCTTCCCTCTGTGAAGGGCCTGTATATTTATGTTCCTGTTGAGTCGTCCTCTTCTTATAAAAGCACCAATTAGAGAGCACCTCTGTCATTTTTATGCTTTGCTTTTAACTGTGTTGAGTATGACTCTGACTGGATATTCATTGCCATGAATTACAATGTTTAGTCAGCCCTTGGTATTTGAAGGTGCTTTGCATTTATGTTTTTGCGCTCTCAGAAAGAGCTAGCGAGATACCATCTGTTCACACTGCTTCATGATTCTTTTTATTGAAGTGTTGATGTTTGAAACTTATTATTATTGCTCGCTAGTTGAGTATGCCATTGATATGAGTTTACCGTGAGATCTAGATGTCATTTGCTTTTGTGGTTTGCTTATGATCTTGCTGAAATTCTGGATATGAGTTAGGCATAATTGCAACAACAAGATCAAACAGAGTTCGTAAAAGTTTTTCTTTTGTCTCTTTCTGTTTGTCAACTGAATTGCTTGAGGACAAGCAAGGCTTTAAGCTTGGGGGAGCTGATACTTCTCCGTCGTATCTACTTTTCCAAACTCTTTTGCCCTAGTTTTGGACTCTAATTTGCATGATTTGAATGGAACTGACCCGGACTGACGCTGTTTTCAGCAGAATTGCCATGGTGTTGTTTTTGCGCAGAAATAAAAGTTCTCGGAATGACCTAGAAATCTACAAGGATTTTTTGTGGAATATATAAAATATATTGGCGCAAGAATCAACTGGAGGGACGGAGCCAAGAGCTCACAAGCCTACCAGGCCCGCCCCCCTGGCCGGGCCTGGTAGGCTTGTGAGCCCCTCGGGGCTCCGCCGCCCCCAATTCCAGCTCTATATATCCTCTTTCGACCGGAAAAAAATTGAGAAGAAGAGTTCATCGCGTTTTACGATACGGAGGCGCCGCCACCTCCTGTTCTTCCTCTGGAGGGCAGATCTGGAGTCTGTTTTGGGCTCCGGAGAGGGGCGATCGTCGCCATCGTCATCATCAACCTTCCTTCATCGGCAATTCCATGATGCTCTTCACCGTTCGTGAGTAATCTCATTGTATGCTTGCTGAACGGTGATGGGTTGGATGAAATATATCATGTAATCGAGTTAGTTTTGACGGGGTTGATCCCTAGTATCCACTATGTATAGAGATTGATGTTGCTACTACTTTGCCATGCTTAATGCTTGTCACTAGGGCCCGAGTGCCATGATTTCAAATCTGAACCTATTATGTTGTCGCCAATATATGTGGGTTTTAGATCCTATCTTGCAAGTTGTAGTCACCTACTATGTGTTATGAGCCGGCAACCCCGGAGTGACAATAGCCGGAACCACTCCCGGAGATGACTATAGTATGAGGAGTTCATGTATTCACTAAGTGTTAATGCGTTGGTCCGGTTCTTTATTAAAAGGAGAACCTTAATATCCCGTAGTTTCCATTAGGACCCCTCTGCCACGGGGGTGACGGACAATAGATGTCATGCAAGTTCTTTTCCTTAAGCACGTATGACTACATACGGAATACATGCCTACATTAGATTGACGAACCGGAGCTAGTTACTTATCTCTCCTTGTTATGACTGTTACATGATGAATAGCATCCGGCATAATCATCCATCATCGATCCAATGCCTACGAGTTTTTCCTACTGGTCCTTGCTATGTTACTTTGCCGCTACTGCTGCCACTGCTAGTAATGTTACTCTGTTGCTACTGATGTTAGTTTGCTGCTACTGCTGTCACTTTGTAGCTAATGGTTACTGTTGCTACTGCTGCTATCATACTACTTTGCTACTCATACTTTGCTACAGACACTAAATCTTTCAGGTGTGGTTGAATAGACAACTCAACTGCTAATACTTGAGAATATTCTTTGGCTTCCCCTTGAGTCGAATCAATAAATTTGGGAGGAAGTGAGCCTAGCTCACTTGGCTAGTGGAGTGGATGTACAACCCAGCCACCCAGGTTCAAGTCCCCACGGGCGCGAATTTGGGTTCTTATTATTTCAAAAAAACTCGCTGTGGGGTGTTTCCCTTACAGTTTTCCTTCAAAAAAATCAATAAATTTGGGTTGAATACTCTACCCTCGAAAACTGTTGTGATCCCCTATACTTGTGGGTTATCAAGCAGCAAAGTGTAGCAAATTCAGAGTAACCAAAGTGCAGCAAATTCAGAGTATTCCCCTCCGTGTTTTCCTCTGTACTATTTTTAATTGCAAGTGCAACAAAGTTTGCATAGCCAGCCCTGTACATTATTCTTCTTCTATTTGGTATTCCCTATTCCCTACATTAGTCTTCTCCAGAGCAAGATGGTTTGTGTGGTATTTTTCTGCTAAAAAAATCTGTATTTGTCAATGCATTAGTTTACATGACACTATTTTAAATTTGACATCGCATACTTCAATTGGTAGGTTTAGTGAGATGTTATCCCTGAATCATTGGATTTATCTTTGCCACCACTGGATGGATACTTATGTTCTCTCGTCATACTCATACCTTTGATCCAGTCTACTGTTTTTTGCCTGTGAGACTTTTTCTCGTCTGTGTTAATGTCTTCAAGTCATGCAACTGCTATGTTTGTTTAACAGGACAGGCTTTACGGAGATAAGGCAAAATGACACGAAATAAGAGCTGGATGGATAAGGAAAGAGATTCTATTGAGTGGCAAACTGGCATGAAGAATTTCTTGAATTTTGCTTTCGATGGTCCTCATCCAAAATCAGTTGTACCATGTCCATGTAGGAAATGTCTGAATAGTGCTCAGAGAAATAAAAAGGAGGTTCATACTCACTTGATGTACTATGGGATGGATTAGAGCTACAATCACTGGATATACCATGGTGAACAACCCGATGAGGGCATCATGTCTGAAGATTCTGATAATGAAGACGATGTAGATGATGGTGCTGGAATGTGTGACATGCTCCATACTCTCATAAGGGGCACAAGCATGGAAAGTAATGCAGATCATGATGAAGGTGCAAGAGACATTCATGTGGATGATTCCAGCGGTGATGGAAGAAACCAGGAGCCAAATGCAACAGCCAAGGTGGTCTTCGAACTATTGAAAGAGGCAAAAAAGAGTTGTACCCAGGTTGCGAGGATGTCACAAAGCTATCTTTAATTGTGAAGCTTTACTAAATCAAGTGCGTGTCTGGGATGACCAACAGAGCATGTGACTTAGTTCTGCAGATGTTCGTGCAGGTGCTGCCAAAGGGTCACTGCATTCCTACTAATCTCGCAAAAGTAAGGAAGGTGATCCGAGATCTTGGGTTGGATTACAAGAAGATACACGCATGCGTTAATGATTGTGTGCTATTCCGTAATGATCATGCTCATGCCGAAGAATAACCTGTCTGTCACGCGTCTCGATGGAAATCTACTCCTACTAGTGACGAAGACAATGCGTCAAGCCATAAATCAAGGAAGCCAGTGCCACGGAAAGTTCTAAGGTATATCCCACTCATTCCAAGACTGCAAAGGTTGTACATGACAGAAGTTATGTCATCACATATGAAATGGCATAAGGAGGGTCAGGTGGAAGATGGCGTAGTGAGGCATCCTGCAGATTCGAAGGCCTGGAAGCTTTTTGATAAGAAATATCCTAAGAAATTCTCAAAAGATGCTCGAAGTGTTTGGCTTGGCCTTGCTTCAGATGGATTCAACCCTTTTGGGCTCATGAGTTTATCACACACTACATGGCCTGTCATTCTTATCCCATATAACTTGCAACCTTGGATGTGCATGAAACAGCAAAATTGGATTATTTAAATGATTATTCCAGGACCAAAGTCAGCGGGAAATAACATAGATTTATACTTGCAGCCCTTGATTAATGAACTGAATATTCTATGGAAGGATGGTGCTTACACATATGATGCTGCAACTAAAAGAAATTTCTAGATGTATGCATGCTTGTTATGGACCATCAATGACTACCCAACTTATGCAATGCTGAGTGGTTGGAGCACAAAAGGGAAGCTAGCATGCCCGTATTGCCACAAACATACATATTTTTTATGGCTAAAGTATGGTCGAAAGCATTGCTACATGGGACACCGACGTTTTCTGCCGAGGACCCACAAATGGCGTTGAAACAAGTGCTTGTTCAACAACAAGACATATAATAGAGAAGCTCCAGTGGCTCTTAATGGTGAACAAGTTGTGCGGGAGTTTGATAGCATTTAGCATGCACCGATTGGACGATCAAATAATAGAAAACGACCGGAAACTAATAGCTGGCATAACTAGCTGAAGAAAAGTGTATTTTTTCCAGCTCCCATATTGGAAGCACTTTCTCGTTAGGCACAATTTGGATGTTATTCACATCGAGAAGAACATTTGTGAAAGCATTCTAGGGACTTTGCTTGAGATGGATAAGAAATCAAAGGATGGTGCGAAGGCTCGTCTTGGTTTGGAGGACTTGAAAATTAGGAAGGACCAGCATGCAAAGCCTGGTAAGCATAAGTATGAAATAAAGGAAGGTTGCTACACTTTAAATAAGTAAGAGAAGATAATGCTCCTCAAGTTTATGCAGAGCATTAAGATGCCTGATGGCTATGCTTCACACATTAAGTGATGTGTGGTCCTCGATAAGTGCAAGATTAGTGGACTCAAAACTCATGACTGCCATGTTATATTTCAGAAACTTCTTCCTATTGCATTGCGCAAGCTTTTGCGACAGAATGTTGTTAACCCGTTGCTTCAGCTGAGTAAATTATTTTCTGATTTATGCTCCAAAGAGTTAAGGGATGAAGATTTGGAGAAGTTGAGAAAAACAATTCCAGAAACTCTATGTCAGCTCGAGATGATCTTTCCACCAGCATTCTTTGATATTATGATGCATCTCCCAATTCATCTTGCTGAAGAGACCCGGTTGGGAGGGCATGTATTGTATAGATGGATGTATCCAATTGAGCGATACTTGTGTACGCTCAAAGGATATGCGCGTAACAAGGCTCAACTAGAAGGTTCCATTGCAGAGGGGTACATACTTGAAGAGTGCATGACTTTTTGCAGTCGATTCCTTGATGGAATGCCTACCAAACTAAGTCAGTCCAAACGTCACGAAGATGGAGGTACAGATCAACCACCAACAGGGATTAGCATAATGAGTACAGTTGATTACTCCAAGAAAGGTTTTGTTTGTGAATCATTCTCTTTGGCTCAGATTAATAGAATGAGGCATTTCATAATAACAAACTGTGAGGAAACTGCGCCATGGATGGAGTAAGCATACTTGTGTATTTCTTTCACATCGTGATATACATTAATAATTTGCTTTTGAACTAAAAATAATTTCTCTTTGAAGTGAACATCTTGAGGAGCTCACAAGTAACAATTCTCCTAATCCTTTGAAACAACACAAGGAAGAGTTTGTTGGATGGTTTGAGAGACGGGTATGTTTATTTCGTATTTTCACTAGTGTTCCTCATAATAATGTATCAACAATGTACATTACACTCACACATACTCTATTCGATGAAACAGTTCACAGAACTCCACAATGATGGCAAGGTCAGCAGTCTTATTTATGCACTAGCTAAAGGACGTGATCACCTAGCTTGTGTATACAACCGTACAATTTTGAATGGATATTTTTTTCGGAATTCCTATATAAAGAAGGATTTGAGTACCCAAAACAGTGGCGTCATAGTTAAGGGCGATGCAACCACGGGCAATATTGATTATTACGGGGTGATTAAAAAAATCATATTTCTTGACTTTCGTCCTGATAAGGAGGTTGTTCTATTCCAGTGTGATTGGTTTGATGTGCCTCCTTCCAATAGAACTGAGAGTAAGGGGTATAAGAAGGACACCAAATATGGAATTATTGAACTCGACATGACTCTAGACAGATTCAAGGGGGACCCTTACATTCTAGGCCTCCAAGCTCAATAGGTTTTCTATGTGAGAGATGTGAAGAACCCTGATTGGGAAACTGTTATTAAAATGAATGCACGCAATTTGTTTGCTCCTTCTATTTTAAATGGTGTAGGCCTTGATGAAGCTGTTGAAGACGATGAAGGTGGTGAGGCAGATGTAATGGATGTCATAGATGCAGAAATCACAATGCCAAAGATTACACTACCTGAAGAGACCACTAGTTGGAGTAGAAATGATGACAAAGGATCAAGCGTTGATGTTTCAGTCATAACAAATATAAAACCTGTTGAGTTTGAAGATGTTCAATTCGAATCTGATGATGATACAGATGATGATGAGGCTTATGTAAATGATGGCCACGTTGCTCCTTTGGGAGAAGAAGAATTGTATGATGACGAGGGGTTCTTTGTGTAGACTTAAATCTCTTGGCAAGGTGCCTTTCACATGTTTAAGCCATGAATATGAATTCCTGAACTTTTTGTATGGTTACCTACGAGTGGTATCTCTCCTGAAGTTTGATCTGATTGTGTAAATGATTTAGGAAAACATTTATTCACAGTTAAAATAGAATGTGTAAATGATGGCCAATATACATTAATACAATACATGAGAGAAGGGATTTTTTTATTGGTGCCTCACTGTTGTCTTAGTTACCGTTGTTATATATTTAATGAGTAGGAGTACATGATTGCTGACAGTTCTCAAAATGTCTAAGCAAAAGAAGAGAAGGACCAGTCTGTAACTAACGCAAACTGTACAATATGTGAGAAGTGTGTACATAAGAGGAGGATAATCAGCAGAGATGGAAAGTATAGCATAGACAATAACATGAGAAAGGGATCATTTTTTTATTGTCTCACTCTTGTTTTAGTCACTGCTGCTACTTGGTCCAAATAGTTTACATGATTGCTGACAATCTTCAAATTATATAAACAAAAGAAGAAAAGGGCTAGAATGTACCTAAAGCGGACTGCATAATATGTATATGTGCTTCTGTAAAATAAAATAAACTTTATTGGTTCAGTTTTATTTGAAAATCCTAGAATAAAATAAACAATCAAGTTCTCATACTCTTTCATGATAGTTAGATACTGCAAAAAAAACTGTCATCTGCATGATACTGGTTCAGACTGCATGCTACATGGAGGCAATGGAGGAGATGGTCAATTGTGTGCTTTATGATGCTCCAAAACATCATATTCTTCTCTACTTGGTGGTCTTATGCTGATTCATTGATAAACTCAACCTAATAGCATGCTTGACTACATGCTTCATGTTGTACTCTTGTGTGAGACTGCTGATCAGAACTGGGTCTACTCCTATATTCTTTCTTGGTACTTTTGTCGGCTATGACGCTGCATGTGTGGTTGGAAGTTTATTTCGCACTTTGGTTATGTTCTACTCCTACTTGACAGACAAAATTGAGATTCATGTGTGACTGTCAAAAATATTATTTCTTTTGTGTTGTTTTTCACTCTTGCAATGTCCCAATATATTCCTTTGTGAACCATGCTGGCAATTTTTGTTGTGGAAGTATGAATTTGTCCCAAAACAATGTGAATGTCTAATCAGAAACACTATGTTGAATGCTTGAAACAGTGTGATCTATACAATTCAGTTTTAACTGAACAACAAATTGATTTTTTAAATGCTTGAAACAGTGCTGAACCTTGGAGTCCCATCTAATCGACGGAGGGCTTTAACGCCCGACGCCATATACTGCAGAAGCACGCAAAAAAACAAAAAAACACCAGAAACCAATTCCGGGAGAGGGTAAAGGAATAGGAACCGGAGTGTAGGTGCGGATCTCGTCATGGATGGGAAGGGCTATGATGTCAAGTTATGTCTACTTAATTCTTAGACAGTTACATGACTACTATTCCATAACAGAACACAACACATGGGATTGTTGCATTATGAAATTCGATGTAAATTTATCTAATTCAGAGATTCAGAGGAAGCAAGCAACCATGGGTTACTGTATGTTTGTGTGTGGGAGGGGGGTTGTTAAGGTATGAGGTAATCTCTAGGAAGAAAGCAATGGGCTCGGCAGCAACAAAACTGAGCAAACTGGGTGGCTCCAGTAGTCCGGCTAACAACGAGGCTCGGTGCACTGCCGCCAGGTTGTGCGAGCATGTGCGGACAGCAGTCGGCCAGGCGGGAAGAGGCAGGCCAAGGCATCGGAGCACCCGAGTGGACTGGGCAGCTTAGCGCACTGATACACGATGGTGCACGAGTCCATAGAAAGCAGCCGTCCGGGGGTGCAGAGGCATGCCAGGACACCGGGGGGCTCCTCACAAGGTCCCCGATGCCAGTGAGGAGATCTCACGTTCTCCTTCAATATCGTGCCTCCTCTGACCGGGAATCCGTCCGTTAGGAGGAGGGGGAAAGCAGGAACGACCACTATGGTTCTCTCCGAAGCCAACATGGAGACGATGCGGGTCGCGAGTTGGAGAGTGCTGCGGCAACAAAAGTCCTTCCCTGGCGCTTAGGAATTCTTCTTGTTACTTCTCTGGTATGCGTCGGTTTTTCCCTTGAAGAGGAAAGGGTGATGTAGCACAGGAGCGGTAAGTATTTCCCTCACTTTGAGAACCAAGGTATCGATCCATAAGGAGGGCCTCGTCAAGTCCAAAGTACCTGCGCAAACACAAACAAGCTTGCAACCAACGCTTCAAAGGGGTTGTCAATCCCTTCAAGATTGTTTGCAAAGTGAGATCTGACGGCGGAAAGTGCAACAAAGTAAAAAGTGTAAAGCTGAAAATATGGTGTGCAGTAGACCCTGGGGGCCATAGTGTTCACTAGAGGCTTCTCTCAAAACAGCAAATATCACGGTGGGTGAACAAATTACTGTCGAGCAATTGATTGAACCGTGGAAAGTCATGACGATATCTAAGGCAATGATCATACATATAGGCATCACGTCCGAGACAAGTAGACTGATACTTTCTGCATCTACTACTATTGCTCCACACATCGACCGCTATCCAACATGCATCTAGTGTATTGAGTTCATGAAGAACAGAGTAACGCCTTAAGCAAGATGACATGATGTAGAGAGATAATCTCAAACCAATGATGAAACCCCCATCTTTTTACCCTTGATGGCAACAACACGATGCGTGCCTCGCTACCCCTTCTGTCACTAGGTGAGGTCACCGCACGGTATGAACCCAAAACCAAGCACTTCTCACATTGCAAGAATCATAGATAATCTGATCATAAATCCACAATTCATCGGATCTCGACAAACACACCGCAAAAGAAGGTTACATCGGATAGATCTCCATGAAGATCATGGAGAACTTTGTATTGAAGATCCAAGAGAGAGAAGAAGCCATCTTGTTACTAGCTATGGACCCGTAGGTCTATGGTGAACTACTCACGCATCATTGGAGAGGTCATGGTGGTGATGAAGAAGCCCTACGTGTCCGAATCTCCCCTCCGGCAGGGCACCAGAACGTGCCCCAGATGGGATCTTGCAGAAACTGAAGCTTGCGGCGGCGGAAAAGTGATTGCGATGATCTCCTGATTTTTTTGCGATTTTTAGGGAATTTATAGGCGCAACCCCTAGGTCAGGGGATGCTCAGGGGGCCCACAAGCCTGGATGGCGCGGCCTCCCCCTGGCCACGGGGTGGGGGCTTGTGGGGCCCTTGGGGCTCCCCTGCCTTAGCTCCCAAGCTCCCCAATCTTCTTCCGTTTGAACTGTGTTTCAAATTCTCCTCTGAAAGGGGTCAAAAACATGGAAAAAACAGGGACTGGCACTTGGCACTGAGTTAATAAGTTAGTCCCAAAAAATATATAAAAGGCATGCAAAACATCCAAAGTTTGACAAGATAATAGCATGAAACCATCAAAAATTATAGATACGTTGGAGACGTATCAAGCATCCCCAAGCTTAACTCCTTCTCGTCCTCGAGTAGGGAAGTGATAAAGAATGAATTTTTGATGTGGCATGCTACCTAGCATAGTTGTCCTTTGCAACTTTTTTCACGTGGCATGAATGTTCAGATCTGTAAGATTGAAAACAATAGTTTTCTATTGACATGAAAACAGTAATACTTCAAGCAAACTAGCAAGGTAATCATGAACTTTCAAAATAACAAGGCCAAAGAAAGTTATCCCTACAAAATCATATAGTTTAGCTATGCTCCATCATCCTCACACAACTAATGTAAATCGTGCACAACCCCGGTATTGGCCAAGTAATTGTTTTGCACTCTTACTTTCTCAAACTTTTTATAACTATCACGCAATACATGAGCGCGAGCCATGGATATAGCACTATAGGTGGAATAGAGTGTGGTGGTGGTTGTGAGACAAAAAGAAGGAGATGGTCACACTGACTCGGCGTATCAATAGGCTATGGAGATGCCCATTAATAGATATCAATGTCAATGAGTAGGGATTGCCATACAAGAGATGCACTAGACCTATAAGTATGTGAAAGCTCAAAAGGAGAACTAGTGAGTGTGCATCCAACTTGCTTGCTCACGAAGACCTAGGGAAATTTTGAGGAAGCCCATCATTGGAATATACAAGCCAAGTTATATAATGAAGATTCCCACTAGCATATGGTAGTGATAAAGCAAGAAGCTCTTAATCATGAAGAACATGGTGCTATCATGAAGCACAAGTGTGGAAAAAGATAGTAGCATTGTCCCTTCTCTCTTTTTCTCTCTTTTTTTCATTTGGGCTCTTAGGCCTCTTTTTTTCTATTATTTTTTGTTTTTGAGCTCTTTGGCATCTTTTTTATTTATTTCCTCACATGGGACAATGCTCTAATAATGATGATCATCACACTTTTATTTACTCACAGCTCAAAGATCACAATGATGATGACTCCATAGGAAATGCCTCCGGAAGTGTACCGGGATGTGCAACGATCTAGCATGGCGTATGACGTTGAAACATCTCGCTAGCTATCTTACGATCATGCAATGGCAATATGAGAGTTACTGCAACAAAATGAATGTGAGGCAAAAAGTCACCCCATTACAACCAATGCGTGTTTTGTTGCAATACGAAGCCACGTTTTTGCAACAATATCTATGACTAGGTCCACATGTCATGATTGTTGCAATATGTTTCTAAATATTACCACAAAGATTTTCTTTATTGCAATACCTAGTCTTTATTGCAACAAAATGACCAATTCATGCAACGAGACACAACTGTCGCAATATCAGTTCCATATTACAACGCTGATGCAGTTTGTGGCAATACATGGCTTCTATTACAACAAAATGAGTACTTAGTGCGACGAAACAAAACTGTGGCAATATGTAGATCCTATTACCACAAATTGGAACTTTGTGGTAATATAGCATTTTATTGCAATGAAAGATAACTGTAGCAATAAATTTTGTTGCAATAGACTGGAATCCTTGTAGTGTTGGAGAGTGGTGCCTCCTAGATTGGTTAGGTGTCGCTTGGGAGCCTCCTACTTCGTGTTGTGGAGTTGAACCAAGATGTTTGTAAGGGCAACGAGATCGCCTACTTCATGATGATCTACCATGAGTAAGGCTAGTCCTCCGTGGACGGAAGCCGTGGTGGAATAGACAAGGCCGCTTGTTTGTGGACCCTTCGTGGGTGGAGCCCTTCGTGGACTCTCGCAGTCGTTCCCTCCGTGGGTTAAAGTCTCCACTAACATGGACATACGATAGCGCCACATATCGGAACCATGCCAAAAATCGCCGTGTCAATCTCATGTGTTTGATCTCCCTAGCTTACACCTCTACTTTACACTTGCATGTTTTACTTTCTGCTGCTATACTATTAGAATTGCATGTGTAGGGTGTGCTTGACGTGTTATAACTATCGTAGTTGTTTCTCAAGTAGAATTGGGAAAAGGCAAAAAATTATCTTGTCAAGTAGTCTAATGACCCCCCTCTGGACATACTTTCGATCCTACATTTGCCATTGCGGCCGTCCCACTTGTCTCCTCCGCGGCCACCACATCGCACGGTTCCCTCGTTGCAAAGGGACGTAAGCTCCTAGCATTCCTCAGAGTTGTGAGTGCGTACGTTGTGGAAAGCGCAGAGTTGGTGATTGTCCTTCTCGGGGAAGTCACGGTAGCTACCGCGCTTCGGTTTAGGATGTGCCGCGAGCACGGTTGGGCCCTTGCGCTTGGCCTCTTTGACCTTCGCCTTGCCATCATCAGGCGTCGCGTCAAGGTTGTTGGATTTGTAGAGGATGAATAGGAAGTCTTCTTCCACCTTGCGGCACTTGTCGGCGATGTTGAACAACTCCAGTGCAGTGCTCAAGCTATCATTCATAGAAAGCTTTTGCGCATGCGGATATCCACGACTCCATTGGAGAAAGCCATGATGGTGGCCTCGTCCGAGGCACGTGGAATCTTGCTGCGCACTTGGATGAAGCACTGGATGTACTTGCACAGGGTCTCTCCCGGGCGTTGCTTCACGCCCCGCATGTTGTTGTCAGAGAGGGGGAGATCGTGCATGCCCTTGAAGTTGGTGTTGAATTTCTAGCAGAGTCTACTCCATGAGGAAATCAACTCCTCGGGCAGGTTCATGAGTCACGAGCATGCGCCATCCTCGAGAGCCATGGGAACCAGTTAGACTTGACCTTGTCGTTGCCTCCAGCTGCCTCGACCCTAAGGGCATAAGATGGAGGAACATGATGTGGTCGGGGGTGCCGTCGTAGTGCGGGGGAAGCTCGGGCTTGAACTTGACATGCCATACCACCTGACGCAGATCGTGGGTGAAGGCCCGACAACCCATGCAGCTCGACGGTATGCCACATGTAACACCCAAGATGCGATTCTATCCTTACTTTGACACGAGGGCCTCAACAAGGATAGAAGCGCATCTCATCATTTCGAAAGAAAGGATATCGTTAGAAGTACATGTAAGGAAAAGATGGGTATATGGAATTTCCTTACACTCACCACAAGCTAATCATAATCATCTCCATACAAAAGTACATTCAATCACCATGTAGAAGAGAAGGGTATGACTATAGACAAAATCAAACAATAAAAACGACGTCCATCCTAGATATCCTAGGCTACCGGCCAAGAATCCATCCTAGATCGATGAAGAAGAAGAGGAAGAAACTCCAAATGGAACAATCATCGCGCTCACGTCAAAGTATCGCTTTACGTGTACCTACAACTGTTGTTCTACTAATCTGTGAGCCACAGTGACTCAGCAATCTTATTTCCAATGGTATCAAGACTAGCAAAGCTTAATGGGTAGGGCATGGTTAAGTGGTGAGGCTGCAATAAGCACTAAGCATTTACTGGAGTGGCTAACTTACGAGTACAAGAATAAGAGGGGGTGATCTACACATAAACGAATGTGAGCTAACAATGATCATGAAGTGATCCTGAATACCTACTTATGAATTAAGCATAACCCCACTGTGTACTCTCTCGGATTCAGAATTTGCGAGAAGAGACAGTCACGGTTATGCACAAAGTTGCCATGTTTTAATTGAGTTTACTTCAAGTTTGCTATGACCGGGTGTTAAAAGAAGTTACAAAGTTGCGTCATAACCGTGGGCACGCCTCCAAGAAAGACTTAACCCTGCACGGGTGCTCCAACTCATCCATAACAAACTAGCCACAAGCTTTGTGGAAAACATCAACCACGAAAAAAGGCTATAGTTTCCTTGGAATCCCGGTGGAAAACCTCAACCTCAAGATAGCCAAAAATATCATTTGAATCTTGTGAACAAGATGTTCGAGAAAGGTAAAACAAATCTAGCAACGCTGCCCAACAGGCTAGATCCCAATAGAGGGGGGGTGATTAGACTACTTGACCAATTAAAAACTTAGCCTTTTCCCCATTTTAGTTTTCGGCCACTTTGAGCAATTATGACTAGTCAATTTCGGCCTACACATGCATATCTAAGAGTATAGGAGCAGAATGTAAAGACATGCAAATTTAATGTAGAGGGTAGGGAAGGAAGATCAAACACAAAGTTTGACATGGAGATTATTGGTGTGGTTCCGTTAGGTGGTAGGGTTAAGTTTGGGTAGGTAAGGAAGATCAAACACAAATGTAATGTAGTGGAGACTTCAACCCACGGAGGGTAACGACTGCGAGAGTCCACGGAGGGCTCCACCCACGAGGGTTCCACAAATAAGCGGCCTTGTCTAATCCACCATGGCTTACGTGCACACAGGACGAGCCTCACTCATCGTAGATCTTCACAAAGTAGGCGATCTCCTTGCCCGTACAGACTTCTTAGTTCAACTCCAGAACACAAAGTAGGAGGCTCCCAAGCGACACCTAACCAATCTAGGAGGAACCACCCTCCAAAAGGTAATAGATGCGGTAGAACAATGAACTCCTTTCTCTTTCAATAGTCAATCACTCCCTCACAGATTTAGCATGGGTAGGAGAGATTGATTTTGTGGAAAGAAACTTGGGGAGGCTAGACATCAAGTTTCAAATGGCTGGATTGGAATCTCTTCACCCGAACACATGAGTAGGTGGGTCTCTCTCAGAGGTCCGACTATGGACAAGATAAGCGACAAAATAATGATATCCCGCCTTGCTAGTCCCACGATCATAACCATGCACCTCTAATCCTCGGGATACGTCACATACATTCTGCCACTACCTTCGTAGAACTCCCTCCTCCGCTGGGTATCCTCGGGAACGTCTGCATCTGGAGTACATGTACCTGTGGGTGTTTGTAGTAACTCTGAGCCACGAGGACTCAGCAATCTCGTGACCTTGGTATCGAGTCTAACTAAGTTAATGGGTGAGGTAGGGTTAAGTGTTTGAGTTTACAGCATCCTAAGCATATATGGTGGCTAACTTACGAAGAACAGAAATATTATATGGTGGTCTACGTAAGACGGTTGAAGACTAGAATGATCACTAAGTGATCATGAACACCTACTTACGTCATTCATAACCCCACCATGTTCTCGATCAGAGAAGGCGCTCTGAAATAAACAATCACGGTTATGCACATAGTTGGCAAGTTTTATTTAAGTTACTTTAAGTTATCTAGAGGCGGATGTTAACAAAATATCCATGTTTGCAACATAACCGCGGACACGGTTTTCCGAAAGATTAAACCCTGCAGGGGTGCTCCAACTAGTCCATCACAAATTACCACATGCCGCATAGTAATCTTGTACCACGGAACTCATGATCTCGTTGGATTCCTTAGTGGAAAACCTCAACTATGAGAAGACCCAAAGTCTCACCGGAATCCCAATGCGCAAGATATCTCGTAAAAGGTAAAAACTAATCCAGCAAGGCCGCCCGGCGTGCCGACAGACCCGATAGGAGCCGCGTATCTCGTTCTCAGGGCACGACCAGATGGGGAGGACGTCGGGTTGGCTAAACCACAGGTGACCAGGGAGCGCTGGAAATCGCCCGGTTTGGACCAACACTCATGAGGAGCACTGGCCCGGGTTGTTGATTAATTCCTCGGGGTAGCTATTCCCTATGCTTTTTATTAAGTTGTTAGAAAATTAACACCAAAGTTGGGCCTTGCTGGACAAGCTTTAAACTAAAACGGATTATCAAGGGGGTCCCAGTAACAACCCCGAACATGTTAGGAGTGCTCGGCTGTGGAATAAAGCACCAGTAGCCTAAACTAAGGCGACACTAGCGGAACAAATCACTCGGCCAAAGGCTAGGACTTCCACTATTTACCAAGTATATAAGTGCATTAATTAAATAGCAAATAAATATGATGATATCAAATGCCCATGTTATCACATGGACCAGCTGGCACCTACAACTAGCAATGCTAAAAAATTAGTGGTTGAGCAAGCCTAACTTAGCCAAACAATATTTGCTAGGAGGAGTGGTGTTTGAGGTTTCATGGCAATGTTTGATGGCCTATATATCATGTGGTATGCAGCGGAGATGTAACAAAATAAACATAGCACTAAGCATAACAAAGCTAGAAACGGTGTCAAGGTCACGATCATCTTGCGTGTGATTTCATCTCGTATCTTGCGTGTGATTTCTTGAGAGTGGAACTGTTCTATCTTCCTGCTTGAACTCAACTGACTCCTCGAATTCGTTTCCGGCCCCAGTAGCTACCCAAAAGAAACAAACATCTAATAAACACCGGCAAAAGATGGCACCACACATAATGATGCATGCATGCACAACCTCCAAACATGCACATAAACAAACCCACACACGTAAACAAGTGCCACCTCACCACAAAGTGACTTTCTACATAAATGCTCAAAACGAGATTCTAGTACCATCATTGGATTCCTTGGGATTTTCTACCCCAGATCCATATATCATACTACCATGTTTGCATGCAGAAAAACACCACAAATAGTAAAAGAAAAGTTGCAAAAAATCAAACTACCTATAGTCAAGAACAAGAGTTGTTTTTGTGCCTGCCCTGTTTGGCATATTCCAGAATAGGCACATTCCATATTTGGAATTATTCCACACATGGAATTTATCACATCACAAAAATAAGGAATAAAGGAAAAATACAAATATTAACTAACCCTCGTATCTATGACCAGTGCGCCCTAGCCCACTTGTCAGTGGCACAGCTACAAAAATAACACAGAAAATAAAAGGGCAGTACTAGGGGTTCGAACCCACTATCTCACCCCAACACGTACTGCACCCTAACCACTGGGCTACCTAGGTGTAGTTGACTACTACCAGGGGGAGTAAACCACATATCCTAGATATGCCACAGGCTACACAAGGAAAAACAACTAAACAAGAGAAGGAAAAAAAACTGGCGCGAGGGGGAAGAGAGGTGGAGAATGGATGGGGGGAACCCTAGACGCGGAGCATGGACAAATATGCCGGAGAGGATCCCTAGTGGCCGTATGATGGAGGAAAGAAGGGATCTGGTGGTGGAGCTTTGTTCATACAAAGATGACGCACGCGAGGAGGAAGAAGGGGTCGTGGAGGTGGGCTGGACCGAGACTAATCTGCTAGGCCTCCTCTCTCTCTCTGACTAAAGAAACACCCATAGCAAAAGAAATACTCAGGTTTTTGAAATAAACCCAAAGGCTAAAAGAAAAGGAGAAAACAAAAAATAAAAATATAGTTGGGCTTGTAAAATCATGCTCCAATTTATAAAATAAATTGAACATTTTTAAAGAATAAAAATTAAATACCTTTTATTCTAAAATGAGGCTCTATTTTAAATAAAAACAAAAGAGAAAATAAAGAAAGCCAGAGGGGTTGCCTCCACATTTAATAAGAAGATTTCTAGGAAAAGAAGAACATTTTTATTGGGGAAAATAGAGCTTTTAAATCTGCCACAAAAATTAAATTGAGAGGACAGAAGGGGTTTTGCATTATTTGCTGAACAATGTTTTGAGGAAAAGGAATTGGTGGATCCACTCATACAACCAAGCACAACTACTAGCACTCACACATTCAACAAACAAGATGCAACACAAGACAACAAGATGAAAGGGAATGATGCCATTATGCACATGAAATGAAGACACCATGTTTGGCTCACACCATATATCTCATTAACATGCGAGGGTTGGCATACAAGGAAAGATTACAAGGGGGAGAATTCCATTAGGGCTATCACAACTCTCCCACACTACAAGAGGATCTCGACCCGAGATCTATGACTGGAAGAACTCTGGGAACTCGGAGCGGAGGTGGTCCTCGCGTTCCCAAGTGGCTTCTTTGTCTGAATGATGTGACCATTGTACTTTGAGGAACTTGATTGACTTATTGCGGATCCTACGCTCAGTCTCTTCAAGTATTGCTATCGGATGCTCATGGTAGGATAGGTCGGGCTGGAGATCGATATCCTGGAGATCAACTTTGCGCTCGGGAGTCTTGAAGCATCTCCGGAGCTGAGAGACGTGGAACACATCATGCACATTGGAAAAGTTGGATGTAAGCTCTAACTGATATGCAATATCGCCTCTCTTGCCAACAATTTTGAAAGGACTAACAAAGAGAGGAGCGAGATTTCCTTTGATGCCCAAGAGCGGAGTGCCCTTCATTGGAGGCACTTTCAGATACACAAAATCATCAAGCTGAAAAGTCCTCTTACGATGCTTCTATCGTAGTAGCTCTTCTGATGGGACTAAGATGCTTTGAGATTATCCCGAATGACACGACACATTTCTTCTTGTCCAGATATCATGTCATTCCCAAGAATCTGACGCTCACCAGTCTTTGACCAATTGAGCGGGGTACGACACTTCCTGCCATATAGAATCTTGAATGGGGCCTTGACTGAGCTTGCTTTAAAGCTGTTACTGTATCAGAACTCAGGAAACGGTAGGCAATCTTCCCACTTCACGTGAAAAGAAATCACACAAGCTCTGAGCATATCTTCAAGGATCTAATTGACAATCTCAACTTACCCACTTGTCTGAGGATGGAAAGCTGTACTGAAACGAATCTTAGTACCCATCGCAGTCTAAAAGGAATCCCAGAACTTGGAAGTAAAGATGCTTCCACGATCCGAAGAAATGAGAATAGGAACACCGTGTAACAAGACTATAATTGATGTATACAACTCTGCAAGCTGAGCCGCCGAGATAGACTCTTTGACTGGTAGGAAATGAGCAACTATGGCCAACTTGTTGATAACAACGAAGATGTCATCGTTGCCTCATTTGGACTTCGGAAACCCAGTGACAAAATCCATTTCCACATGATCGAATTTCCACTCGGGTATAGGCAAGGGATGCAGGAGACCTGCTGGACGTTGATGCTCCGCCTTCACTCTGTGACACACATCACACTCATTCAAAAACTAAGCAATTTCAGGTTTCATGCAAGTCCACGAGAAGGTCTGATTCAGATCCTGATACATCTTGGAGCTTCCTAGATGTATCAAGAGGAGGGAATTATGGGCTTCATCCATGATAACTTCCTTGAGCTCTCCTTTCGGAATGACAAGGCGGTCCTCGAAGAACAAGGTATCTCTGTCATCAACACGGAAGCACTTATATTTCGGAATGCTCTTTGCCAAGCCAATCTTAAATTTCTTCACCATTGCATCAAGAAGTTGAGCTTGTCAGACTTGCTCTTCCAAGGTACGAGAAATATGGAGATTAGCAAGAAATACCTGAGGTACTATGTGAAGGTTGAGCTTCCTGAAAGATTCACAAATATCAGGATGGAGAGGCTTCAGAATGAGACTGTTGCAGTAAGCCTTTGTGCTCAAAGCATGTGCAATGACATTTGCTTTGCGTGGAGTGAAGTTAATCTTGGATCATTTCCACCCAATGAGTTTGCCGAAGATAGAGACTAGGCTAGGTGAATATGTATTTGAGACTCTTGTGATCCGTGTAGACCTCAGCATGTCTACCCAACAAGAGATGTCTCCAAGTCATCAAAGCATGGACCACTGCCGCCAACTCAAGATCATGAGTGGGATAGTTCTTCTCACTTGGCTTCAAGTGCCTCGAGGTATAAGCTACCACTTTATTCTCTTGCATCAGAACTTCACCAAGACCTTGAAGAGAGGCATCACAGAACACTTGATAAGGCTTGGAGTCATCATGAGGAGTCAAGACTGGACTTGAAGTGAGTTTCTATTTGAGTGTGTCGAAAGCCAACTAACACTCTGGAGACTAGACAAACTTCACACTCTTCTGAAGAAGGTTGGACAAAGGCTTAGCAATCTTGGAGAAGTTCTCAATGAGCCTTCTGCAATAGCTTGCAAGCCCGATAAAGCTTTGAAGATGCTCACATTTTGAGGAGGTTCCCACTCAACGATGGCCTGCACCTTTGTAGGATCAACTTTGATGCCCTCGGCAGAGATGATGTGCCCAAGGTACACAACTTCCTTCAACCAGAATTCTCATTTGGAAAACTTAGCATAGAACTTATGCTCTCTTAGCTTATCAAGCACAAGCCGGAGATGTTCTTCATGATCTTCCTCGGTTTCAGAAAAGACCAGAATGACATCAAGATACAGCAAGACAAATTCGTTCTTGAGCATTGGTGATATAATTCATCATTCGACAAAAGGTCGGTGGAGCATTGGTGAGACCAAAAGACATCAGTATGTACTCATAAGAGCCAAAGTTTGTCGTGAAAGTGGTCTTGGGAATGTCTTCTTCGCGAATGCAGATCTGATGATAGCCCATCCGAAGATCAAGATTAGAGAAAATCTTGGCTCCTTTCAGTTGCTCGAACAATTCATTGATGTTGGGAAATGGATAGTTGTTTCTGATTGTCTTCTTATTCAATGGACGGTAATCGACACAGAGTCAGTCTGTGCCATCCTTCTTCTTCCCAAAAATAACTCCACAACCCCAAGGAGATGAGCTTGGTCTGATCAGACCCAGACGCTCTTGCTCGTCAAGCTGCTTCTTCAACTCTTTCAGCTCTTCTGGACCCAGTTTATACGACCGCTTGCAGACTGGTTTAGTTCCAGGTTAAAGGTCAGTTACAAAATCAACTGCCCCGCGCAGAGGCATTCCTGGCTGTTCTTCTGGAAAGACATCTTTGTACTCACAGACCACTGGTACTTGCGAAATTGGAGAGATCTCACCCTTCTCATTCAGGGAAAATAGACAATTCGTGTCATCGCAAGCAGCGAAGATAGTCACGTCCTCCGAAGGATGAGTCAGCTTGACTTCTTTTGCTTCAGAATCAATATAAACCTTTTTCATCGTGAGCCAGTCCATACCAAGGATCAGATCAACGTCAGACTTGCCAAGGACATAAGGAGATGCCATGAAGGAATAATTGCCCATCTTGATAGAGACATCTGGAATGACTGATATTGACTTCATTGCCAAACCCGGAGAAAGCGCACCTAAAGGTCTACTCAACATTTCTGAATTGAAATCATGCATTGGAGCAAATGGTCTAGACATGAAACAATGTGATGCACCAGAATCAAACAAAACCTTTGGAGGAATATCATTAACCAAGAGATTATCCATGATCACATCTGAGGAGTTTTCTGCTTCAGCTGCATTCACCATATTGACCCTTGCAGTCTTGGGGTTGAACTTCACCATTGCATTACTTGGAGGCTTGACTGGAGGAGGAGGTAGAAGACTCTGCTAAGTGGTGCACTTGTTAGAGTAATGACCCTTCTGCCCACACGTGTGACAAGTTACCTCTGAGAGTGGACAGAATTGCAATTGAGGATTCCCTTGCTTCTGTTGCTGAAACCTCTCCTGGAAAGCTGGGTAGGGTGGGTGGGAAGAACCACGACCACCAGACTGCTTGAACTGCTGAATCTGCTAAGGAGGAGGAGACACCCAATATTTTTGTTGCTTCTGAACCACGTGAGTTGAGGACGAGGAACTAGAATCTCTGAAACGCTTCCTTGAGTTCTCCACTTTGGGCAAAGTCGCCTCAGCCCTGAGAGCCAAATTCTAGAACTGGTGGAACTCGAGAGGCTCATGCAAGGAAAGGGCCATTTGTAAGTCTTCCTTCAGACCACCTCTGAACTGGTAAATCTTACTCTTCTAATATGGATGTCCTGTTTAGCATAACGAGCCAGCTCCTGGGACTCCACATTTTACTTGTACACAGATGAACCTCCTTGCTTCAAGCGGCTGAATTGGTCAAACCCAAGGTGAAATCGAGACCAAGCTAGTTCAATGGATCAAATATGCGTTGAAAATATCTTATGATCAAAGAGTTTGTGAATTTAAATATCTCATTCTTGAAACAAACTCTCTTCAAGACTCCTCCACTAACAAGAATGCTATAATACCACCACAAAGGATAAAGGAGGAACAATTGCACTTTGAAATGCAAGACAAAGTATACTTTAGGTACTCCAACAAGAATCTTGAAGAACACTTGAGAATGAATTAAATTCTAAAAAACCACCGTGAAGAATCTCCAGAACAAAATAATGATGAAAAGAAATGAAGGATGAAAGAATAAGAGTATGGCCTTGCAAAGATTTAGATGAAGCTTCACGAAGAGATACTTGAGAAAACTTGGAACTTCGGAAAAAGAAGATGAACAACATAGAATAGAAAATTGATATCATGAGCCACTCCGGAAGAAGAATTGAAATCACCTTAATGAATAATAATAAGAATTATGTTATGCTTATCCTTCATCAAATTAAATTGATGACAAGCAACGGATTTAGCATACCACTTATTCTTCTTCAAAAGGATTGGGGAGAGAGAGATGGAGCACAAACCGAAGAAGTCTTGAAAGAAACACCGGCAAGAATTGAAATGAATGAGACAACCATGAATGAATGAATATAATTGAGAATGAAGAGATCATGATCCATCTAGAAGAAACTTGAACAAGGCACCGGAATAATTGAGAGACGAGCGAAGAGACAATAATTGAGAAGAATTTGAGGACGAAATCTGAAAGCTAAGAACGAAAAAACCTTTTGAAATGATGGCCTTTGGAGGATCGAGAAATGAACAAAACACTGAAATGCACCGGATAGCAAGAAAGGGATTACTCGTGATTGGAAACAATTGGAAAGAATAGCACGAAGATGAAATGACAATCTCAGAAGAATGAAGTAAGATTTGAGAGAAACACTCCTTCAATCTTAACAAGCTGAGAACGATGGCAAGAAACGCCACCAAGGATAACTGAGACACTCCGGAATAAAAAAAGGAAAAGTTGAGCCAATTATGAAAACGAATTCGAAACGATCTTGGAGAAGGGATATGACTAATGAAATTCATACTTATGTCATAGTTGAAAAGAATTAGGGATCTCCAAGAAGGATTAGAAGATCGAGATAAGATCCTCGGAAAACCTGTGGGTTATGGGCCAACTAAAAAGAAAGCACCGTTGAATGGATTACTCGAAAGAGAGATACTGCACCAGTATAACTAGAAAGGATTGAAATGAGAGATTGATTTTGCAAAACTGGAAAGGATTGAATTCACTTGAAGAGAAGCACACCGGGTGGAAAAGAATAGATATGACAACTCCGGTTGAAAGAATTGATAAGACAACTTGATTGAGAAAAAGAATCAGCATTCCATAAAAGTATGAGAACACCTCTTGGAAAAGATATGAAATAGCCATTTGACATTGAAGCAACTTGAATTACCATACTCGAACAAAACAAAGGATCACGCTTACTTAACAAGCCATAACATATTCATGTCAGAGGTTTCGTTCGATATTCACGGGCTCTATCCTACAATAGCCATCATGTAAAAGGCAGTGCACACGACATACAAAGCGTCCCCGAGTCTTAGCAAGCAACAAGGACACTTTAAGACAGAACGGGAACCGTTGTAAGACGACCTTGAACAAATGAATCCACTAGATCGAACCCCAACCATACATCATGCATTTGTTGGAAGATTGTCTTATAAGTAACTACTTGAAGTCCCACCTAAGTGTTGGAAATATGCCCCAGAGGCAATGATAAAATAGTTATTATTATATTTCCTATTTCAAGATAATCATTTATTATCCATGCTATAATTATATTCAATGAAAGCATTGATACATGTGTGGATATATAGACAAAACAATGTCCCTAGTAAGCCTCTAGTTGACTAGCCAGTTGATCAAGGATGGTTAAGGTTTTTGGACCATATGCAAATGTTGTCACTTGATAACTGGATCACAACATTAGGATAATGATGTGATGGACAAGACCCAAATTATAAATGTAGCATGTGATCGTGTCATTTTGTTGCTATTGTTTTCTGCGTGTCAAGTATTCATTCCTATGACCATGAGATCATGGAACTCACTAACACCGGGGGAATACCTTGTGTGTATCAAACGTCACAACGTTACTGGGTGACTATAAAGGTGCTCTACAGGTATCTCCGAAGGTGTCCATTGAGTTAGCATGGATCAAGACTGGGATTTGTCACTCCCTGTGACGGAGAGGTATCTCGGGGCCCACTCAGTAATACAACATCACATATAAGCCTTGCAAGGAATGTGACTCAAGTCTAAGTCATGGGATCTTGTATGACGGAACGAGTAAAGAGACTTGCCGGTAACGAGATTGAAATAGGTATAGAGATACTGACGGTCAAATCTCGGGCAAGTAACATATCGAAGGACAAAGGATATGTTATACGGGATTATATGAATCCTTGGCACAGAGGTTCAACCGATAAGATCTTTGTATAATATGTAGGATCCAATATGGACATCCAGGTCCCGCTATTGGATATTGAGCGAGGAGTGTCTCTGGTCATGTCTGCATAGTTCTCGAACCCGCAGGGTCTGCACACTTAAGGTTGGATGACGTTTTAGTATAGTTGAGTTATAGATGTTGGTGACCAAAGGTTGTTCGGAGTCCCGAATGAGATCACGGACGCCACGAGAGTTTTCGGAATGGTCCGGAAACAAAGATTGATATATAGGATGGTTTCATTTGGTCACCGAAAAGATTTTGGGCATTACCAGCAGTGTACCGGGATTAACGAATGGGTTTTGCATATTCACCGGGAGGGGCCCACCCACCTGAGAGTGAGCCCAATAGTTCTAGGGTGGCGTACCAGCCCTTAGTGGGCTGGTGAGGCCAACCCAAGTGGGCTATCGTGTCAAGTAAATAAAAACCAAAAGAAAAGAAAAAAAGAGAGAGGGAGGTGGGAAGGAAGGAGTGGACTCCTCCTCCTCCAAACCGAATTGGAGTGGGAGTCCATTTCTTCCTTCAGCCGCCTCCCTAGGGGCTCTCTTGAGCCCCAAGGATATCCCCTCCGCTCCTCCTATATATACTAGAGGTTTTAGGGTTTTTGAGACGCAACTTTGCCACGTGCAACTCAAACATATACCTCGTAGTTCTTCCTCTAGATCGGATTTCTGCGGAGCTCAGGCGGAACCCTGCAGGAATAGATCATCACCAACACTGGCGTGCCGTCACGCTGCCGGAGAACTCATCCACTTCTCCGTCTCTCTTGCTGGATCAAGAAGGCGGAGATCATCATCGAGTTGTACATGTGCTGAACACGGAGGTGTTGTCCGTTCGGTGCTAGATCGGTACGGATCGTGGGACGGATCGTGGCACGACGGTGATTTGAATCAAGAAGCTATACCACTACATCAACCGCGTTTCTTAATGCTTCCCGCTTAGCGATCTACAAGTGTATGTGGATCCGATCTCCCTCCCGTAGATGAACATCACCATGATAGGAATTCGTGTGCGTAGGAAATTTTTTGTTTCCCATGCAACGTTCCCCAACAGTGGCATCATGAGTTAGGTTCATGCGTAGATGTAATCTCAAGTAGAACACAAAAGTTTTTGTGGGCGTTGATGTTCGATTTGCTAACCTCCTTAGTCTTTTCTTGATTCGGAGTTATTGTTGGATTGAAACGGCCCGGACCAACATTACTCGTACGCTTACGAGAGACCGGTTTCATCGACCAACAGGCAACTCGTTGCATAAAGATGACTGGCGGGTGTCGATTTCTTCAACTTCAGTTGAATTGGATTTGACCGAGGCGGTCCTTGGACATAGGTAAAATAGCAATTTGCACATCTCCGTTGTGGTTTTTGCGTGAGTAAGATGCGATCATACTAGATACCCATAGCAGCCACGTAAAACATGCAGTAACAAATTAGAGGATGTCTAACTTGTTTTTGGAGGGTATGCTTGTGATGTGATATGGCCAAAGACATGATGTGGTATATTGGATCTATGAGATGATCATGTTGTAATAGTTAATATCGACTTGCACGTCGATGCTACGGCAACCGGCAGGAGCCACAGGATTGTCCTTAAACTAACGTTTGGTTTTTGCAGATGTGTTTACTATATTGCTAGGTTGTAGCTTTAGCAGTAATAGCATAGATAGCACACCAACCTCGATGGTGGCACGATGATGGAGATCATGGTGTGGCGCCGGTGACAAGAAGATCATGTCGGTGCTTTGGTGAATTGAGATCAAGAAGCACAAGATCATGGCCATATCATGTCACTTATGAATTGCATGTGATGTTAATCCTTTTATGCACCTTATCTTGCTTAGAACGACGGTAGCATTATAAGGTGATCCCTCACTAAAATTTCAAGATAAAATTGTGTTCTCCCCGACTATGCAACATTGGCACAGTTCGTCAATTCGAGACACCACGTGATGATCGGGTGTGATAGACTCAACGTTCACATACAACGGGTGCAAAATAGTTGCACATGCGGAACACTCGGGTTAAACTTGACGAGCCTAGCATGTGTAGACATGGCCTCGAAACACAAGAGACCGAAAGATTGAGCATGAATCATATAGTTGATATGATTAGCATAGAGATGTTTACCACTGAAACTATACTCAACTCACGTGATGATCGGACTTGGGTTAGTGAATTTGGATCATGCCACACTCAATTAACTAGAGGGATGTCTATTTGAGTGGGAGTTTACTAGTAATCTGATTAGTTAAACTCTAATTGTCTTGAACATAGTCTAAGTCCACTTTGCAAAATATTATGTTGTACATCAATGGCTCACGCAGTAGCAACCCTGAATTTCAATACGTTCGTAGAGAAAGCTAAGATGAAAGATGATGGAAGCAAGTTTGTAGACTGGGCTCGTAATCTTAGGCTCATCCTGCAAGCTGGGAAAAAAATTATGTCCTTGATGTTGCGCTAGGAGATGAACCACCCGCTACGTCTGACCAAGATGTTTTGAACACTTGGAAATCACGTAAGGAGGATTACTCAGTAGTTCAATGTGCATTCTTGTATGGCTTAGAACCGGGACTTCAACCACGCTTTGAGCGTCATGAAACATATGTGATGTTCCAAGAGTTGAAGTTTATCTTTCAGAAGAACGCCCGGATCGAGAGGTATGAGACCTCCAATAAATTCTATGCTTGCAAGATGGAGGAGAATTCGTCTGTCAGTGAACATGTGCTCAAAATGTCTGGGTACTCAAACCGTCTAGCTGAGCTGGGGATTGAACTCCTGCAAGAGGCTATCACTGACAGAATTCTTCAATCACTTCCACCTAGCTATAAGAGCTTTGTGTTGAACTATAACATGCAAGGGATGAACAAGTCACCCTGCGAGTTATTCACGATGCTGAAAGTTGCAGAGTCAGAACTCCGGAAAGAGTATCAAGTGTTGATGGTCAATAAGACCTCTGGTTTCAAGATAAACGGCAAAGGCAAGAAGGGTAACTCCAAGAAGAGCAGTAAAACTGTTGCCAATCTGACGAAGAAACCCAAGGCTGGACCTAAGCCGGAAACAGAGTGCTATTATTGCAAGGGGATGGGTCACTGGAAGCGCAATTGCCCCAAGTATTTGGCTGATAAGAAGGCGGTCAAAGAAAAATCAGGTATTTGTGATATACATGTTATTGATGTGTACTTAACCAACTCTCGTAGTAGTGCCTGGGTATTTGATACCGGTTCTGTTGCTCATATTTTCAACTCGAAGCAGGAACTGCGGGATAAACGAAGACTAGCGAAGGATAAAGTGATGATGCGCGTGGGAAATGGATCCAAGGTTGATGCAATCGCCGTCGGCACAGTCTCACTTCAATTACCATCAGGATTAGTTATGAACTTAAATAATTGTTATTTAGTGCCTGCGTTAAGCATGAACATTATATATGGATCTTGTTTATTGCGAGACGGTTCCATCGTATCTACTTTTCCAAACTCTTTTGCCCTTGTTTTGGACTCTAATTTGCATGATTTGAATGGAACTAACCCGGACTCACGCTGTCTTCAGCAGAATTGCCATGGTGTTGTTTTTGCGCAGAAATAAAAGTTTTCGGAATGACCTGGAAATTTATGAGGATTTTTTGTGGAATATATAAAATATACTGGCACAAGAATCACCTAGACACGTGGAGCCAGGAGCCCACAAGCCCTGGAGGCGCCCCCCCTCCTGGCCGCGCCTAGCAGGCTTGTGAGCCCCTCATGGCTCCACCGCCTTCAATTCCAGGTCTATATGTTCTCTCTCGCCCGGAAAAAATCAGAGAGAAGAGTTCATCGCATTTTACGATACGGAGCCGCCGCCACCACCTGTTCTTCCTCTCGAGGGCAGATTTCGAGTCCGTTCTCGGCTCCCGAGAGGGGGAATCGACGCCTTTGTCATAACCAACCATCCTTCATCGCCAATTCCATGATGCTCTTCATCGTTCGTGAGTAATCTCATCATAGGCTTGCTGGACGGTGATGGGTGTGATGAGATCGATCATGTAATCGAGTTAGTTTTGATGGGGATTGATCCCTAGTATCCACTATGTTCTGAGATTGATGTTGCTACTACTTTGCTATCCTTAATGCTTGTCACTAGGGCCCGAGTGCCATGATTTCAGATCTGAACCTATTATGTTTTAATCAATATATGTGTGTTCTTGATCCTATCTTGCAAGTTGTAGTCACCTACTATGTGTTATGACCCGGCAACCCCGGGGTGACAATAACCGGTACCACTCCGGTTATTGTTCACTAAGTGCTAATGCTTTGTTCCGGTTCTCTGTTAAAAGGAGACCCTTAATATCCCGTAGTTTCCATTAGGACCTCGCTGCCACGGGAGGGATGGACAATAGATGTCATGCAAGTTCTTTTCCATAAGCACGTATGACTATATACGGAATACATGCCTACATTACATTGACAAACTCGAGCTAATTACATATCTTCCTATGTTATAATTGTTGCATGATGAATGTCATCTGGCACAATTATCCATCACCGATCCAATGCCTACGAGTTTTTCCTACTGGTCCTTGCTACATTACTTTGCCACTACTGCTCTCACTTCTGCTACTGTTACCGCTACTGCTGTCACTGCTTCTATCGTTACTGCTGCTACTATTACTATCACACTACTTTGTTACTGAAACTTTGCTGCAGATACTAAGTCTTTCTGGTGTGATTGAATTGACAACTCAACTGCTAATACTCGAGAATATTGTTTTGCTTCCCCTTGTGTCGAATCAACAAATTTGGGTTGAATACTCTACCCTCGAAAACTGTTGCGATCCCATATACTTGTGGGTTATCAAGACTATTTTTTGGCGCCGTTCCCGGGGAGGCATAGCCCTATTCCCTGAGTCACTTGGGATTTACTTCAGTTCATCACTATGAGGAATCCGAGAGATCCAAAAACTAAAGTCTTGCCCTCAACTACGAGGACATGTAAGGAACTGCCATCTAGCTCTACACTTGATTCACCTTCAGTTATGAGTAAGTTTGCGACACCACCACGTGCTAGAAATTCTGATATGTCGCCTATGCTTGATGATGCTACTTCTGCTATCGATGATGCTTTTTCATGATACTGCTTTGCCACTAGGTGCATTCCTTGATGCACAAATTGCTAGAGTTGCTGCTGAATGTGATGATACTTCTGAAACTGATGAAATTATTGAAGTAGAACCTGCTGTTTCACCTGTTAGAACTAGCTCTCCTAGATATGAATTTCCTGATATACCTGAGGGTTATGTTATGGAGGGAGAGGTAGCTGAGGATTTTCTTGCTTGTAAGGATAGCTATGATCTTGAGAATTTACTGCGCAAGTGGAAGGAAAAATCTATGAATGCTAGAATGAAATACGATCCTAAGTTTGCTACTTCACCCATCTTTGTGACTGATAAGGATTTTGAATTCTTTGTCGATCCTGAGTTAATCACTTTGGTCGAATAAGATCCTTTTCATGGTTATGAGTCTGAAATGGTTGTAGCACATCTTACCAAGCTAAATGATATAGCCACCCTATTCACGAGTGAGGAAAAGATTCGCCATTACTATATCCTTAAGTTGTTTCCTTTCTCGCTAAAGGATGACGCTAAGACTTGGTTCACCTCTCTTGCTCCTGGTTGTGTGCGTAGTCCCCAGGATATGATCTACTACTTCTCTGAGAAATATTTTCCTGCCCATAAGAAACAAGCTGCCTTGCAGGATATATATATAACTTTGTGCAAGTTGAAGAAGAGAGTCTCCCACAAGCTTGGGGGAGGCTTGTCCAGTTACTGAATGCTTTGCCTGATCACCCTCTTGAGAAGAATGAAATACTTGATATCTTTTATAATCGACTAACCAATGCTTCTAGGGACCACCTAGATAGTTGTGCTGGTTGTGTTTTCAGGGAAAGAACTATGGAACAAGCTGAAGTTCTATTGAATAATATCTTGAGCAATGATAATGCTTGGACTATTCCCGAACCACCTCCGAAGCCAACTCCGAAGAAAAGAGGTATTGAATCTACCACCTATCGAAGAAATACATGGTCTTGATAACCCGTCACAGGTAGTAGAGGTAAATTCTCTTCGTAGATTCAATGAGAGTGATATTCCTTTTGATAACTAGCTTATGTTTAGATGAATTTGATAACTTTGTTGCCAAACAACAAAGTTTCAATGATTATATTAGCAGACACTTGGAACAAAATGCTCGTATGCTTAGTCATTTAAGTGCTTGTGTGGATAGAAATGTCAATGATCTTAAGCTTTTGAGTAAACATGCCTATATGGTCACTACTCAAGTAGAACAAGTACTTAAGGATCAAAATGACTTGCTCAATGAACGGAATGACAATACTGTTAGAGTCGTCACTAGAGGTGTTAGAATGACTCAGGAACCTCTGTAACCTGAGGGCCATCCTAAGAGAATTGAACAAGATTCTCAAGGAGTTAGAACTGATGCACCTAGTCATCCTGGTATTAGGAAGAAAAAGAAAGATGATAGGAACTTGCGTGCTAGCAAACCTGCTGCTGTTACACATGAGAATCCAAATGATATCCCCGTTTCTGATGCTGAAACACAATCTGGTGATGAACATGAGCCTAGTGATAATATCGATAGTGGTGTTCATGATGATGCTCAACCTAGTAATGATAAGGATGTGGAGATTGAACCTAGTGTTGATCTCGATAACCCACAACCTAAGAACAAGAGATACGATAAGAACGACTTCATTGCTAGGAAGCATGGTAAGGAAAGAGAACCATGGGTTCAGAAACCCATGCCCTTTCCTCACAAACCATCCAAGAAAAAGGATGATGAGGATTTTGAGCGCTTTGTTGAAACGATTAGACCTGTCTTTCTGCAAATGTGTTTGACAGATATGATCAAAACGTCTCCTTATGCTAAGTACATGAAATATATTGTGACTAATAAAAGGAAGATACCCGAGGTTGAGATTTCCACCATGCTTGCTAATTACACCTTCAAGGGTGGAACTCCTAAGAAACTAGGTGATCCCGGAGTGCCCAATATACCTTGCTCCATTAAAGGCAATTATGTTAGAACCGCTTTATGCGATCTTGGAGCTGGTGTCAGTCTTATGCCTCTCTCTCTTTATCGTAGACTTGAAATGGATAAGTTGACACCCACTGAAATGTCCTTGCAAATGTCCGACAAATCAACTGCTTTCCCTATCGGCATTTGCGAGGATGTGCCTATTGTGGTTGCTAACGTTACTATCGTAACGGACTTTGTTATTCTGGATATTCCTGAGGATGATGCCATGGCGGTCATCCTTGGAAGACCCTTTTTAAACACTGTAGGGGCCGTTATTGATTGCAACAAAGGCAATGTCACTTCCCATGTTAATGTTATGAGCACACGATGCACTTTCCGAAGAAACAATATCGAGTACATTGCATCAATGCTATTGAAAAAACTTCATCAATTCTTATTGGGAGCTTTGGATTCCCTATACCTACTGTCAAGATGAAGTATGATTTACTTGTTGGGGATATGCACATCCCCGTTGAGGTAACCTAGTGATTATCCCAAAATTTTCCTGTTTTATGCGATTCAAAAAAGTTTGTCTAGGAGACTTGATCAACCTCATTGATAGATTTCTTTTGATGACCATGAGATGGATGAATCTAGGAGTCACAACCCTCTCTTCCAAACTTTTACTTTCGGTTGTTTAGAAGAAAAATGATAAATTTAGCATTAGTTTTTCGTGTTTTCTGCTTTTTGCGTCCCTTAGAAAAATGTCCCGAAAATAAAAGTTCTTCAAATGCCCTAAGAATCAAGTATGATTTTTTCTGGAATTTTTTAAAAGTTCTGAGACAAAGAGCTAGTCAGGGGATGCACCAGTGGGCCACAAGCCCAGGAGCCGCGGGCACCGCCCTGGCCGTGCCTACCAGGCTTGTGGGCCCCACGTGGCCCCCTCCACTTATTCCAGCTCCCATCTCCGTCTCGTACCCCCAGAAAAAATCATTCCACAGCTCAAACCCGTGTTCTTGCTCCTCTTGCTGCGTTTTTCGATCTCCTTGTGCAAAGCCCCATTCACCAAACTGTTTTGGGGAAATTGTTCCTTGGTATGTGACTCCTCCATTAGTCCAATTAGTTTTTGCTCTAGTGCCTTATTCGTTGCGTATTTTTGCTGCCTTTGTGACCCTGTTCTTGAACTTTGCATGTCAATTTTAGTTGGTCCCAAGTAGTTTTGATGGATGATATGGCCTCTAGGCACTTGTAGGAGGAGCTCCTATGAGTTTTGTTGAGCCTTGTTCACTTTTCTTTTGAGTCACTAAAAATTTCAGAAAATTTCAGAGAAAGAAAAAGGAAAATATGAGGAGGTTCCTAAGAGTCTCCTCAAGCCGTGACCCCAAGGAAGATGACAATGAGAAGAAGAAACCCAAGTATCCGATCCCCCGAGTTGCAAAAATTCGAACGTGCGAGTGGCCAAGCGATGTATTTTTACGTGCCGCCGATCTTTATGAGGATTTTTATTACTGGTGGAGTACGCAGGCCTTACCGCATTTGTTGAAGATAAGTGTCCACAATACCTCCTGCTCACTAATATTTTTGTCCAAAGCTTCAATTTGTATCCAAGGAAAAGTCCTCCTATGGTTGATTTCAAGTTATATGATATCCCCCAGCGCATGTTACTTCAGGATTTTTGCAATATTTGCTACCTTATGTTGGGGATATTCAAGAACCTCGTCCACGGGACTTGGAGGCCTTCATTGATACTATTTTTGTAGGAGAGGAGAGAGGAGTGTCTTGCACTAGACTTGCTAGTGTACATTTTCCCGTGCTTTGGTATCTCTCATTGTTTGTGGGAAAATGTTTGATTGGTCGTGGGAAAGCTGGGGCTCTTAGCTCCCCAGACCTTCCGGTATTGCGCGAAGCTCTTTATAATGATAAAACTTATAGCTTGGGCGCTATAGTGGCTCAACAGTTGAACACAAACCGTACTAAAGGCATTGTTTATGGATGTATCTATGCTACCCGTCTTGCTAAACACTTTGAGATACCTATTAGAATGTACGAGGAAGAAGAGATGCTTCTTCATGAGAGATATCTATATTATGATAGCATTGTTCGCCATGACTTTCTTGATAAAGATATAAATAAGAGAATGATTTATAACTTGGTATTTAGCCAGGATACTCGTGAGACTATTACCTTGCCTGCACCTTCTTTGTTCAATCTTCATCTAGGTAGGTACATTATTATGCCCTCAGACATCTACGCATATTGGGACATAGCGCCACCACAGGCGCCCGTGCCCGAGCCACCAGTCGAGTACGAGACGCCTTTTTTATCAGTGGAAGCCAGAGGAGCTCACCCAGCAGTGGCACCCTCAGTACACTCCGGAGTACCCCGGAGACGGATATTTCCCTCCATGGGAGTAGACCAACTTAGGCCAAAAGCCTAAGCTTGGGGGAGTACGTGTTTCTCACCGACTTTATATTCATGCTTACGCTTTCACTTTGTTAGTCGGTGTTCACACCTTGCCATTGTATCATCCATGCTAGTTTATTTCTTTTTCTCGCTTTCTTCTCGTGTGTTTGTTAAGATTGAGAAAAACAAAAAAAAATAGTTGTAAGTTTAATTAGTGGTGTTTAAAAAGAAAACCCAAAACTATTTCCCGTTCTTCTTTTGCTTGTTGGGAGCTTTCCCGTGTAAATAGTTTTCTTTTTCTTTGGGTCTAGGTAGAAGACCATGGTTAAAACGTCTAGTGGCTCTCACATGCATATCTGTTTATCCGTCAAAGAGCCATATTACTTTGTCTTCTCCTCTGTGTTTGCTTGGAGATTCTAGCTTAGTCCAATGCACGAACACTCTCATTATGATCCACATCATTCGGTCGTGCAAGTGAAAGGCAATAATGACGATATATGATGAAGTGACTGAGCCTGGAAAAGTTGGTATGAACTCGAACTATTTTGTTTTTGTAAATATGACTAGCTCATCGTTCCTAATTCAGCTTTGTTATTAGAGAAACATGTTTGCAATGACAACTTAGAGATCATAGTTTGTGATGCCATACTTAATTAGCTAGGAGCTTATAATGGTTTGTCTTGGATGCCAACACGAATTTCAAGATGATTATGATGTAGTATGATAGGATGGTATCCTCCTTTGAATGATTCAAGTGGCTTGACTTGGCACTTGTTCACACATGTAGTTGAAACAAAATCAACATAGCCTCTATGATATTCATGTTTATGGTGATTTATGTCCTACTCATGCTTGCACTCAATTTTGGTTAATTTCAATGCATATTGATGACTGTTGTCGCTCTCTAGTTGGTCGCTTCCAAGTCTTTTTGCTAGCCTTCACTTGTACTAAGCGGGAATACTGCATGTGCATCCACTTCCATAAACCCAAAGTTGTTCCATATGAGTCCACCATGCCTACCTATATACAGTATCTACTTGCCGTTCCAAGTAAATTTGCATGTACCACTCTCTAAACCTTCAAGCAATAATTTGTTTTGTATGCCCGAACCGCTCATGTGGTGACAAGGGGCGATCAGTATCTTCCATGCTAGGTGTGTTATCCTCGATACGTATTTATTCACTATCACTCACGAGAAAGGGCCTGGTAATTGGAATGCCCAGTTCCATGCTCAAATCAAAAAGATAATTGCAAACAAAACTCCCCCTGGATTGTTGTTGGTATGGACGGCACCCGAGGATTTCGCTAGTCATGGAGTGTGATTGATCTGTGGTGGTTGAGTCAAAACTTTACTTTTCTGTTTGGAACCGCCTATAGCATGTGTAGCATGGAAGATGGTGAAAACTCTTGGTCATCGCGTTCACAATGAAAGCTTGCCACTCAATATTATTTGTCTCTGTCTTCAAAGTTTGAGCTGTGGCACCCCTGGAAATCAATGCTTCCCTTGCGAAGGGCCTATCTATTTATGTTTCTGTTGAGTCATCCTCTTCTTATAAAGACAACAATTAGAGAGCACCTCCGTCATTTTCCTGCTTTGCTATTAATTGATATTGAGTATGACTGTGACTGGATCTTCTTTGCCATGAATTACAATGTTCACTCAGCCCTTGGTCTTTGAAGGTGTTGTGCATTTATGTTTTGCTGTCTCAGAAAGAGCTAGCGAGATACCACCAGTTAATATTGCTTCATGATTGTTTTGATTGAAGTGTTGACGTTTGAAACTTATTATTATTGCTCGCTAGTTGATTTTGCCATTGATATGAGTACATCATGAGACCTAAATGTCATTGCTAATGTGGTTAGCTTATGATCTTGCTGAAAATCTGAATATGAGTTAGACATAATTATAACAACAAGATCAAACAGAGTTTGTAAAAGTTTTTTTCTTTTGTCTCTTTCAGTTTGTCAACTCAATTGCTTGAGTACAAGCAAGTCTTTAAGCTTGGGGGAGTTGATACGTCTCCATCGTATCTACTTTTCCAAACTCTTTTGCCCTTGTTTTGGACTCTAATTTGCATGATTTGAATGGAACTAACCTGGACTGACGCTGTTTTCAGCAGAATTGCCATGGTGTTGTTTTTGCGCAGAAATAAAAGTTCTCGGAATGACCTGGAAATTTATGAGGATTTTTTGTGGAATATATAAAAAGTACTGGCGCCAGAATCACGTGGAGACGTGGAGCGAGGAGCCCACAAGCCCAGGAGGCGCCCCCCTGGCCGCGCCTGGCAGGCTTGTGAGCCCCTCGTGGCTCCGCCGCCTCCAATTCCAGCTCTATATATTCTCTCTCGCACGGGAAAAAATCAGAGAGAAGAGTTCATCGCATTTTACGATACGGAGCCACCGCCACCACCTGTTCTTCCTCTGGAGGGCAGATCTGGAGTCCATTCTGGGCTCCGGAGAGGGGGAATTGACGCCTTCGTCATCACCAACCATCCTTCATCGCCAATTCCATGATGCTCTTCATCATTCGTGAGTAATCTCATCGTAGGCTTGCTGGACGGTGATGGGTTGGATGAGATCTATCATGGAATCGAGTTAGTTTTGATGGGAATTGATCCCTAGTATCCACTATGTTCTGAGATTGATGTTGCTACTACTTTGCTATGCTTAATGCTTGTCACTAGGGCTCGAGTGCCATGATTTCAGATCTGAACCTATTATGTTTTCATCAATATAAGTGTGTTCTTGATCCTATCTTGCAAGTTGTAGTCACCTACTATGTGTTATGACCCAGCAACCCCAAGGTGATAATAACCGATACCACTCCCGGAGATGACCATAGTATGAGGAGTTCATGTATTCACTAAGTGCTAATGCTTTGTTCCGGTTCTCTATTAAAAGGAGACCCTTAATATCCCGTAGTTTTCATTAGGACCTCGCTGCCACGGGAGGGATGGACAATAGATATCATGCAAGTTCTTTTCCATAAGCACGTATGACTCTATACGGAATACATGCCTTCATTACATTGACGAACTGGAGTTAGTTACATATCTCCCCATGTTATAACTGTTGCATGATGAATGTCATCCGACATAATTATCCATCACCGATCCAATTCCTACAAGTTTTTCCTACTGGTCCTTGCTATGTTACTTTGCCACTACAGTTGCCATTGCTGCGACTGTTACCGCTACTGTTGTCACTACTGCTATTGTTACCCCTGCTACTGTTACTATCACACTACTTTGTTACTGAAACTTTGCTGCGGATACTAAGTATTTCAGGTGTGGTTGAATTGACAACTCAGCTGCTAATACTTGAGAATATTCTTTTCCTTCCCCTTGAGTCGAATCAACAAATTTGGGTTGAATACTCTACCCTCGAAAACTGTTGCGATCCCCTATACTTGTGGGTTATCAAGACTATTTTCTGGCGCCGTTGCCGGGGAGGCATAGCTCTATTCTCTGAGTCACTTGGGACATACTTCTCTTGATCACTATGAGGAATCCGAGAGATCCAAAAACTAAAGTCTTGCCCTCAACTACGAGGACAGGTAAGGAACTGCCATCTAGCTCTGCACTTGATTCACCTTCAGTTATGAGTAACTTTGCGACACCACCACCTGCTAGAAATTTTGATATGTCGCCTCTGCTTGATGATGCTACTTCTGCTATCATGATGCTTATGATGATGCTTTGCTTGATACTGCTGTGCCACTAGGTGCATTCCTTGATGCACAAATTGCTAGAGTTGCTGCTGAATGTGATGATACTTCTGAAACTGATGAAATTATTGAAGTAGAACTTGTTGCAGATACTAAGTCTTTCAGGTGTGTTTGAATTGTCAACTCAACTTCTAATACTCAATAATATTTTTTTTCTTCCCCTTGTGTCGAATCAATAAATTTGGGTTGAATACTCTACCCTCGAAAACTGTTGCGATCCCCTATACTTGTGGGTTATCAGTTACTCATTTAAGTCTGAGAATAATGGTTGTTCTATTTTTATGAATAATATCTTTTATGGTCATGCACCCAATGTGAGGGGTTTGTTCATATTGAGTCTTGATTGTGATGACACACATATACATAATATTGAGACTGAAAGATGTAGAGTTAACAATGATAGCGCCACATTTTTGTGGCACTGCAGCTTAGGTCGTATTGGAGTAAAGCGCATGAAGAAACTCCATACCGATGGGCTTTTGGAGTCACTTGATTTTGAATAACTTGAGACGTGCGAACCATGCCTCAAGGGAAAGATGACTAAGATTCCGTTCTCCGGAAGAATGGAGCATGCAAGTGATATGTTGGAGATCATACATACTGATGTGTGCGGTCCAATGAGTGTGGAGGCGCGTAGCGGATTTCGTTATTTTCTCACCTTCACTGATTATTTGAGTAGGTATCACTACAGGAATCAGCTTCTTTGCCAACCGTCATCACAGACGGCAAAGACTAAATCCCGTACGGCAAAGAGAATACCACAGACGGCAAAGACTAAATCCCGTACGGCAAAGAGAATACCACAGACGGCAAAGAATTTCACGGCCGGCAAAATTTCTGCGTCAACCTATGATGGCATCGTACCTTCTTTGCGGTCTGTCCCCACAAAGCGGACGGCAAAGCTCTTTGCCGTCAGCTTTCCATAGGAGCAGTCGGCAAAGTGCTCGAGACGGCAGCCGACAGGCGTTGCCTCCGTTAGGTGTTAAAGGAGGCTTTGCCGTCTGCCTCCCCCTTATTCTTTGCCGTTTGCCTCCCCCTTATTCTTTGCTGTCTGCCTCCCCCTTATTCTTTGTCGTCTGCCTCCTCCTCCTCCCCCCTCCACTCTTTGTCATCTGCCTCCTCCTCCCCCCTCCTCTGTGCCCTCTTCTTTGCCGTCTGCCCACCTTGGAGGCAGACGGCAAAGAGCCTATATAGACACCCCAGGATGCACAGCTGGGTGCCATGTGGCACCTTTGCCATCTGCCAGCTGATGGCACAGGTCTTTGCCATCAGCTGGCAGACGGCAAAGAGCCCATATAGTACCTGTTTTTTTTGTTTTATATTATTTCATAGCACACACACACACACACACACACACACACACACACACATATATATATATATATATATATTTGACAACACATTTATATAATTCACCACACATATATGATATATAGTTCACCACACATATACTTGCCAACAACACATATATATAATTCACCACACATATATGATATACATATAAATCAATGTACATTCCCATATATCGAAAGAACCAACATACAAAGTATTGCACTGTTTATCCATATATACATATACATATAGTTCGACATTGATCATCAACTCAAATAAAAACTAGATGATATACATATAAAGTTCATCCATCGACATTGTTCAACTCCATGAATGCCAGCTTCCATGCATGTAGTATATCCAATCTGCAAAAATGTGAATAAGAAAGTCAGAAGAAGAACAAAATATGATGTTTTTGAGCTAATTATGTCATTTTTAGCGGAAAACAAGCTAAGAATATAATATTCATGAGCTAACCAAGGTTCTTATGCCATTTTTAGCTTATTATGTTATTTGGAGCTAAATGGGTTAATTATGTCATTGTTGGGGAAATTAAAGCAAGGATAATATGAAAGAGGAGGAGGAGAAGAATAAGAAATCAAGAAGAAGGAGGAGAAGGAGGAGGAGGAGGAGGAGAAGGACTAGAAGGTCCTTGTCCTTCTCCTCCTCCTCCGCCTCCTCCTTCTTCTCTTCTTCTTCTTCTTCTTCTTTTTTTCTTTTCATTTTTCCTATTTATTCTCCTCTTCTCCTCTTGTTGGAGCTAAATTACCTAATTATGTCATTTTGGAGCTATATGGGCTAATTATCCCATTTTAGAGGAAAACAAGCTAAGAATATAATATTCATGAGCTAACCAAGATTCTTATGCCATTTTGAGCTTATTATGGTATTTTGGAGCTAAATGGGCTAATTATGTCATTGTTGGGGAAATTAAAGCAAGCATAATATGAAAGAGGAGAAGAAAGAGGAGGAGGAGGAGAAGAAGAAGAAATCAAGAAGAAGGAGGAGGAGGAGAAAGACTAGAAGGTCCTTGGCCTTCTCCTTCTCCTCCTCCTCCTCCTCCTTCTCCTTCTTCTCTTCTTCTTCTTCTTCTTCTTCTTCTTCTTCTTCTTTCTTTTCATTTTGCCTATTTCTTCTCCTCTTCTCCTATTGTTGGAGGTAAATTTCCTAATTATGTCTTTTTGGAGCGAAATGGGCTAATTCACTACTGGAAAAACATAATTTGCAGAGAGCTTTCAGCTTTGTCGTCAGCAATTTCACGGGGCTGACGGCAAAGAGACTTTGCCCTCAGCCAAAATAATGCTGACGGCATAGGAGAGGCTGACAACATAGAAAATCTATGCCGTCCGCTTTATCTAAGCCGTTAGCCAGCTGACGGCAAAGGACAAAAACACTGTCGGCATAGGGAGGCTGACGGCATAGGGGGCTAACCCGGTTGCACGTTCGACCAGTGCTTAACAGGGGCCGTCTTTGCCGACAGCCAGGTGAGGGCAAAGACTAACGGCTGTCTTTGCTGACAGCTGGCTGAGGGCAAAGCCACGTGCCTTATCCCCCCCGTGCCACGACCTAACCCCTCTTCTTTCTCACGTACCTCTCCCAACCTGCTCTCTCGACCCGCCGCCGTCGTCGACCCTACTCGCCCTACACCGCCCCGCCCTGTGCCGCCCCGCGCCGCCCCTACTCGCCGGCACCGCCCCGCGCCAGCCCCGCCATTGCCCCGCCCCGAGGCATCGGCCCCCGCGCTGCCTCGCGCCCGCCAGTACTCGCCGGCGCCGCCCCGCGCCGCCCCTACTCGCCTCTGCCCCCGCGCCCGCCCCTACCCGCCTCTGCCTCGCGCCGCCCCTACTCGCCTCTGCCCCGCGCCAGCCCCGCCCCGCCGCCTCCCCGCGCCAGCCCCGCCCCGACTCGCCGGTGAGCTCCTCCTCCCCCTTTTTTTAGTTTATTTTTTCTATGTTAGGGCCTCTTAGATTTACAGGATCGCAAAAACATGGGAATAGGAAAAATGTAGGAAAACTATCGGAACTAGTGATTTGGCAGTCGTTGCATGCTTAGTAAAATACATGTTTTGTTGGTGTGGAAGTCGTTGCATGCTTAGGAAAATACTTTGTGGGTTGCAACTACTTAAGAATAGAAAAGGGTTGCATGCATAGAAAATATATTTAGTGGGATTGTAGATTAATTATGTGGCATACATGCATGGTTTGTTGGTGTGGAAGCATTGCATGCTTAGGAAAAATACTTTGTGGGTTGCAACTATTTAAGAATAGAAGATGCATGTGTAAAACTGAGGATTGAAAAACAGAGGAAAAGTACATGAATATGAAACAAATGAAACGTTTGAAATGGAGGCCATAGTTAGATCCTATGGAATTTGCATTCCTGCGTTTTTCCTATGAAAAATCGTTCAAATCAAAGGAGGCCTTAGTTAGATCTGTTAGTAGTGGATTTTTATTTAAATTTAGTTAGCAATTACTTAGTGGTAGATTTTTAGTTAGATTTAGTTAGCAATAGATGTTAGTACATGTAAGTATTAGTTAGCTAGCTGTTAGTATTAGTCAGCTAGTTGTTAGTATTAGTTAGCTAGCTGTTAGCAATAGAAAGAAAATAATAAGAAGAAAAGAAATAGAAGAAGAGAAGAGTAACAAAACTTGAATAATAAATTATTAATAATAGATGTTAGTATTAGTTAGCTTAATTACCGCGAGTGCGTGTTTGTGTTGATTGAGTGCATTTAAATGTGCAGTAGCTTCTCCGCGAGGGATTGGTTTTTGACGACCTCCCCTGCATTCGAAAGTGAGCACATTTGTTAACTCCTCCTCCACCCCCTTTATTTAGCTCTGTTCCGGCCTTCGTGCTGATGACACTATCTAGCTAGGTATTTTTAGTATTAAAATGCAAAGGTGTTGCGTAACCAATATGCATCTCCCGTTCGAAAGGGTTCCTGTCATAAATATGCATGCATTTGCATATTTATAACGGTGATTCTTCCGAATTGTCCAACGTTATCCATGGACAGCCCGGGTATGTGTAGATTGGGTCGTTTCCCACGCTTTGCTCCGGATCCCATGCAGAGTTTCGACAGCTCCTCCTTGTTGTTCTCCGGGTACACATCCTCTCGGTTAGTTACTGAGACGTGTATTAGGAGAACAGCGGGGAGGTGCTGCCAAAATTTTGCGTTGGGTCGGGAGCAGAGCATGGGGAAATGACCCAATCTACACATACTTGGGTGGGATTAGGACCCATCTTTACCTAGTAGCTGGTAGGTGTGCATGCCGTGCATCCCAATGTATTAACCATGATTAAAAAATGGCCATAATTAATTTAACATACTTGATGAATTGATAATTTATATTGTTTTATATGTGGATACTATGTAGCTAGCTTGCCAGAATGACTAATCGTGAATGGATGTACACCGGTCACCATAGTCAGAGAGATATGACCGATGAATGGTTGAGCAAAACCTATGAATTCGTGGAAACGTCGTTTTCTAAAGGCCAGCCAAAAACATGGTGCCCCTGCACTAAGTGCAAGAATTATTCGCGACAGACAAAGGATGTAATGGGTAAACACCTGCAGATGCGTGGTTTTACTCCCGGCTATACCTTGTGGACATTTCATGGTGAGTCGGCCCAACGTAACAGAGACGAGGTGTTGCGTCGGCGCACCGATGATTATGGTACAGGGATTGAAGACATGGTGAATGACTTTGATGATGCTCGGAACAAGGACGAAAGATGGAGCAATCCGCGAAAGCCTTCTATACCATGTTGGAGTCTTCAAAACGTCCTCTTCACGAGCATACTAAGATTTCTCAGCTAGATCCCATCGCACAAGTAATGGCTCTGAAAGCCCAGTTCAACATTGGAAGAGACCTGTTTGACTTAGTGATGACCCTATTTGGGCGCTTTCTACCAGAAGGTCATATTATGCCTTCAAACCTATATGAGTCAGACAAAATCCTTAGTGCACTCAAGATGCCGTATGAGCAGATACATGCTTGTGAGAAGGGATGTGCCTTATTTAGGAAAGAGTATGCGGACGAAACATATTGTCCATTTTGCCAGTCCTCCAGATATGTTGAGGTAGAAAACGGTGAAGGTGAGAAGAAGCAGAGCAAAATCCCCGTGAGTGTCCTACGGTATCTGCCGATCCTACCAAGACTTCAACGACTTTACATGCTCGAAGAAACAGCAAAACAGATGACATGGCACAATCATGGAATTAGGAAAGAATTAGATGAACACGGAGTTCCGATTTTGGTACACCCTTCAGATGGTGACACATGGAAGGCATTCGATGGTATACATAAGGAAAAAGCTAAAGAACCAAGGAATTGTCGAATCACCATCAGCCTCGATGGGTTCAATCCTTTTGGTATGATGGCTACCCAATAGAGTTGCTGGCCTGTATTTTTCATTCCTCTCAATCTTCCACCACCATCCATTATGCAAAGAAAGCACATATTTCTGACGTTGATAGTTCCAGGGCCAAAATACCTGGGGAAGAATATGAGTGTGTACATGCAACCGCTGATGGATGACTTGAAAGAAGCTTGGGTGAATGGGGTCAACACATACGACGCAGCTAAGAAAGAGAACTTTCAAATGTATGTTTGGTACCAATACTCGTTGCATGATCTGCTAGCATTTGCGCTTTTCGTTGCCTGGTGTGTGCATGGAAGGTTCCCATGCCCACAATGCAAGGCAGCTCCTAAGTTTCATTGGTTGCCGGCGGGTTGGAAGTATTCCTGCTTTGACTTGCATAGACAGTTCTTGCCTATGGACCATCCATTCAGAAAAGACAAGAAGAATTTCATGAAAGGTAAAGTTGTCAAACACTCAGCACCACCTGCGTTGACGGGGGCACAAATTAATGAACAGTTAAAATCTAAGGAGCCTGATCCAAACCGTCTAGGGTATTTCTTGGGTTATAATGAGGAACACGCGTGGACCCACAAGCCATGCATCTGGGATCTCCCCTACTTCGAAGACCTCTTACTTCCACACAACATTGACATGATGCGCACTTAAAAGAATATCGCCGAGGCCCTTCTTGGCACATTTTTCGGCACTGATAAGGGCAAAGATAATACAAAGGCTAGAGTTGACCAGGAGACTCTGTGTGATAGGCCATCACTAAACATGCGAGAACCGAAAGGAAGAAAAAATTGGTCCAAACCACCTGCCTGGTACAATCTTGAGAAGGGAGCAATAAGGGAAATCCTCTTGTGGGTGCAAAAAAGTTGTTGTTCCCCGATGGTTATGCTGCGAATCTAGCGAGGGGAGCGAGCATTGAAAAAATGAAATTTTTTGGGCTCAAGAGTCATGATTGGCACATATGGCTTGAGCAGATAATGCCGGTGATGTTGCGTGGCTATATCCCCGAGGCTAAATGGCTAGTATTGGCCAAGTTGAGCTATTTCTTCCGTGTTCTTTTTGCTAAAGAGTTGTCGCGTGCCTTGATAGATGAAATGGAAGAGTTGGCGCCTGAGTTGCTCTGCAAGTTAGAGAAGATTTTTCCACCGGGCTTCTTTAATCCGATGCAACACATGATTTTGCATCTCCCAACCGAGGCAAGATTGGGTGGCCCTGTGCAAAATCGTTGGTGCTACGCAACTGAAAGAATGCAGAAGACACTTCGAGGAAAATGTAAAAATAAACGTAGAATTGAAGCATCGATGGCCGAGGCGTTCATTACCGAGGAGGCGGCAAACTTCGTAACAGCACACTATGATGCCACTATGCACAGCTTGCATAATCCAAAGGCTCGGTACAATCTGGGCAACCCCAAACGACGTGAATCCAATCTCAGCCTTTTCAAAGGGAAGCTCGCACCTTCTGGTGTGGGAAAACCAAAGTTGTTGTGCATCGAGGAGTGGCGCACACTAACGATGTATATATTGAACAATTTAACAGAAGTTTGGCCATACATCGAGTAAGTGCTCTGTACATTGTTTTGCAACTTTTAACAAGTTTTGTGTCTAACAACTATTATTAATTGATACAGTCGATACGTCGAACAATTCTCGAATGGTGTTGCAATCGAAAAAGAATCCATTCTCGAGTATGAACTTCTTGAAAAGACAGGAGGCGGCTATCCCGGTTTCATCTCTCGGTTCAAAAAAAGGTACCTCCCTTATATATAATAAGTGATTTCCTTTGTTGCTATTACTCATGAGTAACACACCAAACTCTATCTTTTCTTAACTTCTAGGCTAATTCAGATGAGCAAGTCGACGATGAATTGACACAAATAGCTAATGGTTTTAACTTTAAGGTCCGTACATTTCAGAAGTACGACATCAACGGGTATCGCTTTCGTACTGCTAGCAAAGAGCTTTCAATGACCGGTCGAAAAACAAACAGTTCCGGTGTCTCTGCTATAGGCGAGGGAGGTGTCGAGTATTATGGAAGACTTGAAGAAGTCTACGAACTTCATTATTATGGTGAAAATCCTATGAACGTTGTTGTGTTCAAATGTCATTGGTTCGATCCTACTAAGACAAGACGGACTCATGAACATCTTGGGATTGTCGAAATTCGACAAGACACGCAGTTAAGCGGTGCCGATGTCTATATTGTGGCTCAACAGGCCACCCAAGTTTTCTATCTACCATACTATCGTCAAAGTGTTAAGAACCTAGAAGGTTGGTATGTCGTGTTCGATGTGCCGCCACATCTTAGACCACCTCCCCCAAATGAAGACGATTATGATCATCAAATTGACCCAATAACATATGATGGAGAATTCTTCCAAGAATCACGTGTTGTCAGACGTCATACCCGAAACTGCTCTACGTCCACCCTGAACACGGAGGAACAAGACTCACGTGATGATGAGGAAGAAGTGGAAGTAGAAGAAGTTACCAATGCCGATGAGCTATCAATGCTTGATCGGTTACAAAAAGGCCTTCCACATGATGTCCCTGAACCCGATGACGATATCAGTCATGACGACACGTGTGATACTGATGATGATTTTGCTTCACATTGACCATGGAGAAGAGACAGATGATCCAGACTATTAGTACTTTGTATGCATCCAAACATTGTTGTTTAATTATTCAATTATTAGTTGAATTATTCATGTATTTATTATTTTTCATTTAATTATTGTACTTGAATTTGTACTAATTATTTAACTATTTATCGTTACAGGTGGTGAGACATGGCAGGCGGGGATAAGTTGAGGATAGCACCTGGGCAGCTACGGAGAACTTTGTTGCAGAGCTTTGCCGAGGAACCCCGTGGGAGAGGCGTAGGAAAGAAGAGAGGCAGAGGACGTGGTCGTGGGAGAGGGAGGCTGCATGATAGGAGCCTGTCGCCACCACCCTCGGCTACTTTCTGTCTCAGCCACTTCACCCTTGCAGACGAGGGTGTCACCGGTGCGGTATCCTCCTGTCCAGGAGCAGAACACCGATGCAGGGGGCTAAGGCGGAGGCTGAGGCGAGGATTGCTGAGGCGGAGGCTGAGGCGGAGGGGGCTGAGGCGGAGGGTGCTGAGGCCGAGGCTGAGGCGGAGGCTGCGGCGAAGGGTGCTGAGGCGGAGGCTGAGGCGGAGGGGGCTGAGGCAGAGGCTGAGGGGGCTGCCAGCAAGTCGGTCTACCAACGTGGTATGACACGAGTTCCAGACCGATTGGAGTTGCAGCACAGGGTGTTCATTAAGCCAGATGGCGAGAAGTAAGTTGATATATATTGTGTACCTTATATCATTATATTTCACCAAGTAGCTAATGTCTTTCCTTATCATTATGTAGGGGGTGGGATTACCCGCAGAATACCCAGAATCCAAACTGCCTCCTTGGTGCTTTACTTAGGGAGCACTTCCCCGGGATAGTGCAGTTGCCCGGTCAGGGTATGGTTCCCGATCCAGGACTCAAGTGGGAGCACTACCAAGCCGCTCTGCTCCCGGAAAACACACATGTCAATGGTGTTGTTTGCGTGAGCGTGGCCGACAAGGTGTTGGCAGATTTTTGGGTAACTATTATTTTACCCAATAAAAAGTATACAATGTTATATATTGTTATTTCCTTCCAAATCATTTCACTTTTCATCTGTGCATCTATTTGGCATAATTGCAGAGTTACTTTAGGGTCGAGGAGGGGACGGAGGAGGCGGCCAAGAAGAACCTCGTGAAAGAGTGCAAGAGTTTATTGAATAACACGAGGCACGAGCTGCGTGTTCAGGCTGTTCGAGATTGGTACGCCAAGCAAGGGGAGCCGAAGACAAAGACTGAATGTCGAAAGATTTTCCTTGATAAGACCGAGTACATGGAGGTATGTACATTCCAAAGATCAATTCTTAGGGCTAGTTAGGTCTATTTAGTTATAATACTTAGTTTCATTCTTCATTAACTTACATTCATAGGTGCCCCCGAGATGGTTGGCCGATAAGATGGATTGTTGGGAGATGATAGCGGACAGGTGGTGCACAGAGGCTTGGTTGAGCACCCACATTATGGCCAAGGACCGTCGTGCCCAATTGGTTGGTGTGCCACACCACCAAGGCAATGCCAACATCAAGCAATACGCCAAAAAATGGGTATGTGTGCCTTGTTTTGTTTCATCAATAATTCGTTCGTTCATGATTTTTGTTGTACTAATTCTTTGTCTTTTCGTGTAGGCCAAACACAATAACCAGCCCGAGCCTGAGGGATACGCCGCGTTTAGCATGGCCCATAAGGGCTGGTACAAGATTGTGAAGGCATATTCTGAGGGGGACGGGCCGTCGGCGTACACAAGCCTGTCCGCCTACAACAAGATGACGTCTTATTCTGAGGTGGTCAAACAGCTGCGCGGGCTTGACTTTGACCCGAGCCAGAATCCTATCGATCCAGAGGCGTTAATGATCTCTGGTGGCGGTAAGAGTCATGGCACGCTGGCCATGTGTGATGGCTTCGTCCCTATCACTGAGACTCTATCTCAGATAAAGTCGAGGCAAACGAGCTCCGCTCCTGTAATACGGCAACACGCGAGGCCAGTTGATCTTGCCATCGAGGTTAGTTTTCTTCATTATTTCTTTCGTTCTTTTGTCCCTGGATGGATGATGAAAATTCCTTTTGAGGAGTGGTTGTAGGCCGCACTTATGAAGGAGAGGGAGGACACCAGGCTCTTGTTGGAGGAGAGGGACCGGAATACGCAGAGGTTGCTTGACGAGGAGAGGGCACGCAATAATGCCCATGCGAAGGCCATGCACGACTTCGTTGCGGTAAGTCAGTTGTGTGAGAAGCAAGGCTATGTGTGAGACCCAACAAGGCTATTTCTTTGAGTCCTCGAAAACTAATTTGCAGGCTATGTGTGAGAAACAAGGTTTGCCGCCCCCTCCGCCGATGCCTTCTCCGGTGGGAACGGTGAGTTCCCTTTCAATGACCAACCTTGCACGGTCTTATACCATTGTTTGTCGCCGTGCTAACCACATATTTTAACTCTTGCCTTGTTGCAGCATCATTCCAGAGTTGAATCCCACGATCCCTTTACTTCTCCTGCTGAGAGCCCTAGCAACCCAGCGACCAACGGAGATGCAGTTTCTCCTCCGTTTCTTGGCATTCGGTAAGTTATTCCTCTCCTTCTTATTCTTCTTATTGTTTAGATCAACTTAGATTATGCCAGGCTTTAGTTAGCTTAGTAAATTCTAGTTGATATTAGCCATGGTTTAGTTAGCTTAGTAAATTCTAGTTGATATTAGAGCTCAAAAATGACATAATTAGTTTGGAAAGTTTTAAAAGAAACCAGAAGAGAAGAACAAACAAGAGATGAAGAAATAAGAGAAGAAGAAAGAGGAGAAAAAGATAACTTCTCTTCTTTCTTTTTCTCTATCTTCTTCTTCTTCTTCCACTTCTTCCACTTCTTCTTCTTGTTCTTGTTCTTCTTCTTCGTCTTCCACTTCTTCTTCTAATTGCTTAGCTTAATTTAGATAACTTCTTTCTTATTGTATTCTTCTTCTAACTTCTTTCTCATTATGCAGATTTTGATAAAGCAACATGGCATATGCATGGATGCTCGAGGGACTTTGTAATGCACTTGTGTAGTCTTATATGAACTTTGTAATGCAATTGTATTTGTGGATGCACTTGTGATGCTTTGTAATACTTTGTGATCTTGTTTGCACTTTAATTACATATATTTGTGTTGTTCGCACTTGTGTTGTGTTGTTTGCACTTTGTGATGCACTTGTGGTGCTGTTTAGGGGCTGGGCAAATATATATATGTTGATGTTTGTATCTATGTTTTGCAAATGGAGGGAATTAACAGAAAACAAATATGAAAAAAAGCAGAGAGGGTCTTTGCCTACAGCTTACTGACGGCAAAGGCTTTGCCGTCGGTGGACTGACGGCAAAGAAGACACGTGGCGGCAGCCTGTGTATCCTAGCAACTCTGGGAATACCAAATTTTCCTAGATTTTCGGCTTTGCCGTCAGCTGTGCTCCAGCTGTCGGCAAAGAGGCGACCAAGGGGACCTAGGGGTTTCGGCTTTGCCGTCAGCTTTGCTACGGCTGTGGGCAAAGAGGGGACCTAGGGGACCTAGGGGTTTCGGCTTTGCCGTCAGCTTTGCTACGGCTGTGGGCAAAGCCTGCCGTTAACCTTCTAACGGAGCTCGGCCTGCGCCGTTGCCACCACTGCTCTTTGCCGTCAGCCCGTGCCACAAAGCTGATGGCAAAGTCTTTGCCGTCGGTCGACCTTCAGCTGACGGCAAAGAAGGTGATTGCCGATAAAATCTTGGCCGATACCTTTACCGACAGCACACTGACGGCAAAGCCGTTGCCATCAGTTAAGCTGTCCTTTGTCATCAGCTCTGGCTGTCGGCAAACCAGCAGATTCTAGTAGTGATTATCCCATTTTAGAGGAAAACAAGCTAAGTATATAATATTCATGAGCTAACCAAGGTTCTTATGCCATTTTGAGCTTAGTATGGTATTTTGGAGCTAAATGGGCTAATTATGTCATTGTTGGGGAAATTAAAGCAAGGATAATATGAAAGACGAGAAGAAAGAGGGGGAGGAGGAGAAGAAGAAGAAATCAAGAAGAAGGAGGAGAAGTAGGAGAAGGAGGAGGAGGAGAAGGACTAGAAGGTCCTTGGCCTTCTCCTTCTCCTCCTCCTCCTCCTTCTCCTTCTTCTCTTCTTCTTCTTCTTCTTCTTCTTTCTTTTCATTTTTCCTATTTCTTCTCCTCTTCTCCTCTTGTTAGAGCTAAATTACCTAATTATGTATTTTTGGAGCTAAATGGGCTAATTATCCCATTTTAGAGGAAAACAAGCTAAGTATATAATATTCATGAGCTAACCAAGGTTCTTATGCCATTTTGAGCTTATTATGGTATTTTGGAGCAAAATGGGCTAATTATGTCATTGTTGGGGAAATTAAAGCAAGGATAATATGAAATAGGAGAAGAACGAGGAGGGGGGGAGAAGAAGAATAAATCAAGAAGAAGGAGGATAAGGAGGAGAAGGAGGAGGAGGAGAAGGATTAGAAGGTCCTTGGCCTGCTCCTCCTCCTCCTCCTCCTCGTTATCCTTCTTCTCTTCTTCTTCTTCTTCTTCTTTCTTTTCATTCTTACTATTTCTTCTCCTCTTCTCCGCTTGTTGGAGCTAAATTACCTAATTATGTCTTTTTGGAGCTAAATGGGCTAATTATTCTAATTTAGAGGAAAACAAGCTAAGTATATAATATTCATGATCTAACCAAGGTTCTTATGCCATTTTGAGCTTATTATGGCATTTTGGAGCTAAATGGGCTAATTATGTCATTGTTGGGGAAATTAAAGCAAGGATAATATGAAAGAGGAGAATAAAGAGGAGGAGGAGGATAAGAAGAAGAAATCAACAAGAAGGAGGAGAAGGAGGAGGAGGAGAAAGACTAGAAGGTCCTTGGCCTTCTCCTCCTCCTCCTTCTCCTTCTTCTCATCTTCTTCTTCTTCTTCTCCTTTCTTTTCATTTTTCCTGTTTGTTCTCCTCTTCTCCTTTTGTTGGAGCTAAATTACCTAATTATGTCTTTTTGGAGCTAAATGGGCTAATTATCCCATTTTAGAGGAAAACAAGCTAAGTATATAATAGTCATGAGCTAACCAAGGTTCTTATGCCATTTTGAGATTATTATGGCATTTTGGAGCTAAATAGGCTAATTATGTAATTGTTGGGGAAATTAAATCAAGGATAATATGAAAGAGGAGAAGAAATAGGAGGAGGAGGAGAAGAATAATAAATCAAGAAGAAGGAAGAGAAGGAGGAGGAGGATAAGGACTAGAAGATCCTTGGCCTTCTCCTCCTTCTCCACCTCTAGCTCCGCCTCCTCCTTCTCCTTCTTCTTCTTCTTTCTTTTCATTTTTCCGATTTCTTCTCCTCTTGTTGGAGCTACATTACCTAATTATGTCTTTTTGGAGCTAAATGGGCTAATTATCCCATTTTAGGGGAAAAGAAGCTAAGTATATAATATTCATGAGCAAACCAAGGTTCTTATGCCATTTTGAGGTTATTATGGCATTTTTGAGCTAAATGGGCTAATTATGTCATTGTTGGGGAAATTAAAGCAAGGATAATATGAAAGAATAGAAGAAAGGTAGGAGGAGGATAAGAAGAAGAAATCAAGAAGAAGGAGGAGAAGGAGGAGAAGGAGGAGGAGGTGAAGGACTAGAAGGTCCTTGGCCTTCTCCTCCTTCTCCTCCTCCTCCTCCTCCTCCTTCTCCTTCTTCTCTTCTTCTTCTTCTTCTTTCTTTTCATTTTTCCTATTTCTTCTCCTCTTGTTGGATCTAAATTACCTAATTATGTATTTTGGAGCTAAATGGGCTAATTATCCCATTTTAGAGGAAAACAAGCTAAGTATATAATATTCATGAGCTAACCAAGGTTCTTATGCCATTTTGAGCTTATTATGGCATTTTGGAGCTAAATGGGCTAATTATGTAATTGTTGGGGACATTAAAGCAACGATAATATGAAAGAGGAGAAGAAAGAGGAGGAGGAGGATAAGAAGAATAAATCAAGAAGAAGGAGGAGAAGGAGGAGGAGGAGAAGGACTAGAAGGTCCTTGGCCTTCTCCTCCTTCTCCTCCTCCTCCTCCTCCTCCTCCTCCTTCTCCTTCTTCTCTTCTTATTCTTCTTCGTTCTTTTCATTTTTCCTATTTCTTCTCCTCTTTTTGGAGCTAAATTACCTAATTATGTATTTTTGGAGCTAAATGGGCTAATTATCCCATTTTAGAGGAAAACAAGCTAAGTATATAATATTCATGAGCTAACCAAGGTTCTTATGCCATTATGAGCTTATTATGGTATTTCGGAGCTAAATGGGCTAATTATGTCAATGTTGGGGAAATTAAAGCAAGGATTATATGAAATAGGAGAAGAAAGAGGAGGGGGAGGAGAAGAAGAAGAAATCATGAAGAAGGAGGATAAGGAGTAGAAGGAGGAGGAGGAGAAGGATTAGAAGGTCCTTGGCCTTCTCCTCCTCCTCCTGCTCCTCGTTCTCCTTCTTCTCTTCTTCTTCTTTCTTTTCATTTTTACTATTTCTTCTCCTCTTCTCCTCTTGTTGGAGCTAAATTACCTAATTATGTCTTTTTGGAGCTAAATGGGCTAATTATGCCAATTTAGAGGAAAACAAGCTAAGTATATAATATTCATGATCTAACCAAGGTTCTTATGCGATTTTGAGCTTATTATGGTATTCTGGAGCTAAATGGGCTAATTATGTCATTGTTGGGGAAATTAAATCAAGGATAATATGAAATAGGAGAATAAAGAGGAGGAGGAGGAGAAGAAGAAGAAATCAAGAAGGAGGAGAAGGAGGAGGAGGAGAAGGACTAGAAGGTCCTTGGCCTTCTCCTCCTTCTCCTCCTCCTCCTCCTCCTTCTCCTCCTTCTCTTCTTCTTCGTGTTCTTTCTTTTCATTTTTCCTATTTCTTCTCCTCTTGTTGGAGCTACATTACCTAATTATGTCTTTTTGGAGCTAAATGGGCTAATTATCCCATTTTAGGGGAAAACAAGATAAGTATATAATATTCATGAGCTAACCAAGGTTCTTATGCCATTTTGAGCTTATTATGGCATTTTGGAGCTAAATGGGCTAATTATGTCATTGTTGGGGAAATTAAAGGAAGGATAATATGAAAGACGAGAAGAAAGAGGAGCAATAGGAGAAGAAGAAGAAATGAAGAAGAAGGAGGAGAAGGAGGAGAAGGAGGAGGAGGAGAATGACTAGAAGGTCCTTGGCCTTCTCCTCCTCCTCCTTCTTCTTCTCTTCTTCTTCTTCTTCTTTCTTTTCATTTTTCCTATTTATTCTCCTCTTCTTGGAGCTAAATTACCTAATTATGTCTTTTTGTAGCTAAATGGTCTAATTATCTCATTTTAGAGGAAAACAAGCTAAGTATATAATATTCATGAGCTAACCAAGGTTCTTATGCCATTTTGAGCTTATTATGGCATTTTGGAGCTAAATGGGATAATTATGTCATTGTTGGGGAAATTAAAGCAAGCATAATATGAAAGAGGATAAGAAAGAGGAGGAGGAGGAGAAGAAGAAGAAATCAAGAAGAAGGAGGAGAAGGAGGAGGAGGAGGAGAAGGACTAGAAGGTCCTTGGCCTTCTTGTCCTCCTCCTCCTCCTTCTCCTTCTTCTCTTCTTCTTCTTCTTCTTCTTCTTCTTTCTTTTCATTTTTCCTATTTCTTCTCCTCTTCTCCTTTTGTTGGAGCTAAATTACCTAATTATTTCTTTTTGGAGCTAAATGGGCTAATTATCCCATTTTAGAGGAAAACAAGCTAAGTATATAATATTCATGAGCTAACCAAGGTTCTTATGCCATTTTGAGATTATTATGGCATTTTGGAGCTAAATTACCTAATTATGTCTTTTTGGAGCTAAATGGGCTAACTATGTCATTGTTTGGGAAATTAAGGCAAGGGGAATATGAAAGAGGAGAAGAGAAACTTACCGTAGTGGTCATCAAGGAGGAGAAACACCTTGAGAAGGGTCGTGCGATGCCGCTCGGGAGTTATTCTGCAGAATAGATATTTTGCTATGTCTCAGTTAGCATGATGACACTCAATTATTAATACTAGTTTATAATGAAACTCACCGGGCCAATCGAAGAGAAGACGGGCATCGGCGGAGGGACTTGACCACTCTTCTCGCACAGACCCTGAACAGTGGGTCGTATTAGTTAGTAATGAAACAGACATTACACACATGATTTGGCTAATGTGAAAAAAAACTTACCACAAAAAGCTCGTACAGGCCCCGTTGACCCGCCTCATTCCGGGACCTCTCCTCCTTAATCAATCGTGTCGTGGTCAAGTCCCTCTCATCAAGAGCAGCCTGACTTGCCAATCTCTCTTTCTCAAGAGAAGCCTCAAGAGCAGCCTGGCTTGCCAATCTATCTTTCTCAAGAGCAGCCTGAAACACCATTCCTCGTTACCACAGTAATGATCTATGGTGACACATATAACGAAATGGATGAAAGTGTTCTTAGTCCGTACAACTAACCTCGATGGAAAGTTCGACTGGCCGTGGATGACACATTATCTCAGGACAGGTGCTCGACTGGCGTGCCTTGATCTTCGGAAGAGTGAGTGGACAACGTATTATCCCATCTCCAATAGCTATCGAGCCATGGGGCCTCCCGCCACCAGATATCATCACCAGCTCTGGATCCAAAGGTTCCTGGCTAGGGTTAAAGTCATCCCCTTTCGTAGCCTTCCCCGCGTCCCTGTATGCCACGAGCTTCAGGTGGGATGATATGTTGGTGAAGTTATTGGGATCATCCAGGTTAGACTCAGAGAATGCCTTCGCCTTCTTGTACGAGGCAGTATGGGCCATGCTATAATGGTCGTACAAGTGAGGCATCTCCGTCTTATTGTGATGCGCCTAAAAGAGAGGAACAAAATATTAGCATAAAGAATGAATTGCATGAATCATGAAGCAAATCACATACCCATTTTCGTCCAAACTGAAGTAAGTTGGCGCTGCCTTGATGGTGTGGCACACCAACCATTTGGCTACGCCAATCCTTCGCATTCTCGTGGACGGTTCGCCAGCTGCGTGTGTACCACTCATCAACCAACGCCTCCCAACAATCCATCTTATCCGCACACCATCTCGGGGGCACCTGTAAGTTATTAGAAAGAATTTTCAGCGCTACGCCTATGAATGAAATCAAGAAAACTACGTAGAAGGACTTAAGAATAGGTAATTACCTTCATGTATTGCTCCTTCTTCAGAAACTTTCCGCGGCAATCCTTCTTTTGCTTCCTAATACCACCCGTGGCGTAGTAATCTCGAATAGCCTGCAGCCGAGCCTCGTGGCGCAAGTTCTATAGTAACCGCCTACACTCGGCCTCGAGAACCCTGGCCGCCTCCTCCTCATATCCATCCTCACAGCTATACAAGGTCTGCAATCAAACGTGAAAACACCGATTAGTACAATAATTAGCTATATTGTTAATTTTAGATTCTGTAAAAGGATAATTTACCCAAAAGCTCTTGATCACCATCTCGTCCCTTGTGTGGCACAAGACACCATCTATAATCTCCTCCGGCGGGGCCTGCGCAGCCTGGTAGTGCTCCCAGGAAAATCCTAGTGTAGGAACCTGACCCTCACCAAGCAACGTGACAAACCCCGGGAAATTTGTCCGGCAAAGCACACCAAGGACGGAGTTCGGCCTACGGACTCCAAGAGGGTGTACACATCCCCTGCAGTATGATAAGGTCAACACATTAGATATTTGAACAAACTTGAAGGCAAAAGCTAAAAAAATATTAAATGTACTTACCTATCTCCTTCAGGTTTAATCACCGGCCTCTGCTCACGGGTAGCCGGCGCGACCGGGAGACGTGTACTACCACGCTTGTACACGGTGGCCCCGTCCACCTGCACATCGCCCTCAATATCCGTAAGCTCATCCCCGCCATCCCCACCCCCTGAGCCACCCGGACCCTCGGTCCAATCCGGCAACTCAGTACGATCCGGCCAGGTCTCCCATCCGGGCCTCTCCACGTCGGGTGAAGCCTCCGGAGCCGTAGTCTCCTCTGGCTTCTCCTGGGCCGAATGCACCTCGACCCGAGGCTGCTCCTAGACCGGAGTCTCATGGGACGAATGCCCGTCAACAACAGGCTCCTCGAACGGAGTCCCCGTAGCCTCCTCCACAAACGGGTCGACCATAGTAGTCCTATGTTCGGGTGAATGAGCTGGTGGTGGTGGCGAGGACGGCTCAACAGTCCTCCTGGATCTTCCGCGGCCACCACCTCTCCCTGTACCCTTCCCCTTCTTCCCTACCCGACCAGCACCTCTCCCAGTGGGCAATGCTGCCGACGAAGAAGAACCCACAGGTGGTGTCGACAGACTGTCTGCCAAGGCTCTACGGAGAGATAGGGGTGGAAGGAAAGTACCACACCTCGTGCGGGGCGCCTGGGAAGAATCCGTCGAGCGATCTGGACCAGCACCCACCATCTTTCCACACCTGGTGACCTGCCATGATAAAGATTAAAATATATTAGTACAACATAAAAAAATTGAATAACTGACATGAATAATAATATGTACATGAATAATAAAGATTAAAATATATATAATTTAAGTTGTGAATCTTACAAACTAATAATCATCATCATCACTAGCACGCATGTCTTCATGAATGACGTGCTCGTCGGGTTCAACAGCGTGAAGTTGTGAAAGGCCTTCCTTTAATCGTTGAAGCATTGACACGTCATCCGCATCAGTAACCTCTACGAGTTCCAGGTCTTCTGGTTCCGGCTCAGGGCTGGAGTCGGATTCATTTTCGATGTCTACTTCCATTTTCTTGGGTGAAGCACGGCGGTTCTTGAAACGTTTCTTGGAAATACGTGTTTCTTGGAAGAATTCTCCATCATATGTGTCTAGGTTAATGTGAGGTTCATAATCCTATTCATTTGGCTGAGGTGGTCTGACATGTGGCGGCACTTCATAAAGAACATACCAACCTTCCTGATTCTTATCCGTTGGGCATACCCATGGTAGATACAAAACTTGGGTCGCCTGTTGAGCCGTAATATAGACATCGGGAACATCTAAATGGGTGTTTGGATTGATTTCGACTAGTCCTATATGTTCATGAGTCCTTCTAGTCTTTTTCGGCTGGAACCAATAACATTTGAAGACTACGACGTTTGGTGGGTTTTCACCATAGAATTGAAGTTCATAAATTGCTTCAACTCTTCCATAATACTCGATAACACCTTCGCCGATAGCAGAGACACCACAATTTGTAGATTTCCGGTCGGGCATAGATAGCTCTTTGCCAAAGGTACGAAAGAGATACCCATTGATGTTGTATTTCTCAAATGAACGGACCTTATAGTCAAAACCATTAGCGACTTGTCTCAATTCGGCGTCCATAGACTCTGAATTAGCCTACAAGTTTAATACGAAACGGTTGTTGCATTAGCCGCAAGTTAGACCAAGAATGAAATGGTCCATTATTGATAATTACCATTTGTTTGAACCAAGAGATGAAACCGGGATAGCTTCCTCCTGTCTTTGACAGAAGCTCATACTCTTCGATAGAATCATTTTCGATCACCGCTCCATCCGAGAATTTGGTGACGTAACGGCTGTTTGAAATATCCGGGAATAAGAGCAGTTCAAATGAATTAGAAGTTACAGGAAAATGTGCCGAGAACTCACTCGATGTACGGCCGCACTTCTATTAGGTTGTTGAAGATATACAACGAAATGTTCCGCCATTCTTCGACATCCAACATTATCGGTTTCAAAACACCAGCTGGTGCGAGCTTCCCTTTGAATAGGCTGAGGTTGGACCCACCTTTATTAGGGTCTGCATCATTATTAGGCTTCGGATTATGTAAATGATGATTTTTGGCTTCGTAGTGTGCTGACACAAAGTTTGCCACCTCCTCAGTAATGAATGCCTCAGCCATCGGTGCTTCAATTCTACGCTTATTTTTACATTTAGCTCGAAGGGTCTTCTGCATCCTCTCAGTTGCATAGCACCAACGATCTTGCACGGGCCCACCCAATCTTGCCTCGGTCGGTAGATGTAAAATCAAATGCTGCATTGGATTAAAGAAGCCCGATGGAAAGATCTTCTCTAACTTGCACAACAACTCCGGTGCAAACTCCTCCATGTCTTCTAGCACGCCGGGCGACAATTCTTTTGCACAAAGAACACGGAAGAAATAGATCAGCTCCGCTAGTACTAGCCATTCATCCTCAGGAATAAAGCCACGTAACATCACCGACATTACCCGCTCTAACCATATGTGCCAATCATGACTCTTGAGACCAAAGATTTTAAATTTTTCAAGACTCGCTCCCCTCTTTAGATTCGCTGCATACCCATCGGGGAACATCAAGTGCATTTTGACCCACAAGATAATTTCCCTCATAGATGGCCTTCCAAGATTGAACTAGGCCTTTGGCTTCGACCACTTCTGCTTTCCTTTGCCTTCTCGCATGTTTTGTAACGGTCTATGACATAGTGTATCTTGATCGACTCTAGCCTTAATATCATCCTTTGTCTTCCCATCTATGTCGAACAATGTACCAAAAATAGCCTCTCCGGTATTCTTTTCAGTGTGCATCATGTCGATATTGTGTGGAAGAAGGAGGTCTTTGATGTAAGGCAGATACCAGAAGCATGGCTTGTGAGTCCAAGCGTGTTTTGAATTATACCCCTTGAAATACACTGGACGCTCTGGATCAGGCTCGAGGGCGTTTAACTGATCCAGGATCTGTTGACCTGTGAACGCAGGTGGTGCCAAGTTTTTGACAACTTTACCTTTGGTAAAGTTCTTCTTGTCTTTTCTAAACTCATGGTCAGGATCCAGGAACTGTCTATGCAAGTCAAAGCAAGAATACTTTCGACCATCCTGCAACCAATGAAACTGAAGAGCTGCCTTGCATTAGGGGCACGGGAACCTTCCATGCACACACCATCCAGAGAATAGCGCATACGCTGGAAAGTCATGCATAGAGTACATGTACCACACATGCATTTTGAAGTTTTCTTTTCTAGCGGCATCGTATGTCTTGACCCCATTATCCCAAGCTTCTTCCAATTAGTCCTTAAGCGGTTGCAGGTACACATTCATATTCTTCCCCGGATAATTGGGCCCTGGAATTATCAACGTCATAAATATGTTCTTTCTTTGCATAATCTGCCCGGGGGGAGATTGAGTGGAATGACAAATACAGGCCAACAACTGTATTGGGTTGCCGTCATGCCGAAGGGATTAAAACCATCTGTGGCGGCGCAGACTCGAGGATTCCTTGGATCTATCCCTTTATCCTGATGCAATCCATCGAAATGTTTCCACGCTTCCCCATCCGATGTGTGTACCATCATCTTATTCCCATCCGCATCTAGTTCGGTTCTTTTGCCCAATTTGTGCCATGTCATCTGTCTGGCTGTCTCTTCGACCATGAAAATACGTTGAAGTCTTGGTACGATTGGCATATACCGAAGAACACTAACTACGATTTTGGTCTGCCTCTTCTCACCCATACCGTTGTATACCACAAGATACCTGCAAAACTCGCAATTGGGACAATAGTCCAAGTGTGCATACTCCTTCCTAATAAGACACATCCTTTCTCACATGCATCTATCTTCTCACAGGGCATCTTAAGTACACGAAGTATTTTGTCCGACAGGTACAGGTTTGCAGGCATGACATGGCCTTTGGGTAGGAAACATCCAAATAGTGTCATCATCGCGTCGTAGCATTCTCTTCCCAAGTTGAACTGAGCCTTCCGAGCCATTACTTGTGCAATTGCATCCAGCTGGCAGAGCTCAGTGTGCTCATGGAGAGGACGTTTTGAAGACTCCAACATTTCATAAAAGGCCTTTGCAGATTCCTCCATCTCATCTTTCGAATCCCGAGCATCATCCAAGTCTTGCACCATGTCTTCGATCCCGGTACCATGCTCGTCCGTGCGACGACGGACCACCTCAGCTCATGTGCGTTGTATAGACACACCATGAAATGTCCACACCGTATAATTAGGATTAAACCCCTCCTCTGCAGGTGTTTAATCATTACAGCCTTTGTCGTCTTTTTATAGTTGTTGCATCCAGGATAGGGGCAATAGTTTCTTTCTTGGCCATTTGCGAATGCGGCTTTCACAAATTCCTTTGTTTTTACAAATCATTCTTTCGTCATCTCTTTCTGACTAGGGTGACCGGTATACACCCACGCACGATCACTCATCTTGCGTAGCTACTAAAGACAGAAGAAATATATTTATATATAATTTAGCATTTATATTCATCGGTTAATCAGGTTCACCGTTTTTATTATGTCCAAGCAACCTACACGCTAATAGGTAAAGATAGGTCCTAATCCCACCCGAGTACGTGTAGATTGGGTTCGTTTTCCCATGCTCTGCTTTGGATCCAACGCAAAATTTTGGCAGCACCTCCCAGCTGTTCGCCTGATACACGTCTTCGCAATAAACTGAGAGGATGTGCATCCGGAGAACAACAGGGAGGCACTGACGAAATTCCGCATCGGATCTAGAGCACAGCATACGGGAAAACGAACCCAATCTACACATACTCGGGCTGTCCATGGATAATGTTGGACAATTTGAAAGGATGGCGGTTATAAATATGCAAAGACATGCATATTTATAGATGTCGCCCTTTCGAACGGGAGACGCATACTGGTCACGCATACTGATAAATTAATTGAATTACCTAAATCTAGAAAGTTTCATCTGGAAACCGAGCCACAGTAAATGAAGGGGCGGGGAGGAGATGAAATTTGTACTGACCCACGAATGCAGGGGCGGAGCTCGTACAACGCACGAGCAGGTCTTCGCACACGAGACCTCACAGCAAACGAGACAACTATCACATGTTAATCCACCCGATCAACACAAATATTCTAATTATGTCATTTTATAGCTAAATGGGATAATTATCTCATTGTTGGGGAAAATAAGGTAAGGAGAATAATAAAGAGGACAAGAAAGAGGAGAAGAAATAGGAGGAGGGGAATAAGAAGAAGAAATCAAGAAGAAGGAGAAGGAGGAGGAGGAGGAGAAGGAGAAGGTATTTTTCTTCTTCTTTTTGTTCTTCTTCTCATCCTCCTCCTCCTCCGCTCCTCTTCTCCTCCTCCTCCTCCTCTCCTTTTCTCCTCCTCCTCTCCTCTTCTTCTCACGGCATGACATGTCCCAATTCCAAATATCACGTGTCCAAATCACATGTCCACATATGACATGTCCACTTCAAATTCTCATATAATAGGAAGAACAATATAGAACTTGAAGCAAAATGCAAGAGTCTTTTTTCTTCGCAATATTTGGAACTAGTGTTAATCAATTCTGTTTTTTTCTTTAAATAGCCTATATGAAACTTGAAGAAAAATTTGCAACCTAATAAAAATTAACCTAAGTAACTTAACCTAAGAACCTAATAAAAATTAACCTAAGTAACTTAACTAAGTTAACCTAAACAACTTAAAGTAAGAACCTAATAGCAACAAGAACCTAATAACAATAACCTAACTAAATTAACCTAAGTAACTTAACTTAACTAAATTACCCTTAGCAATGAGGCAAAGAGAGGAAAGGAGGGCGGGAGGACTTACAAGGGGCTAGGGGAGACGTCAGCGACGAGGTGGAGCTCGGGGGAAATGTCGGCGGCAAGGTGGACCAGGGGCATGGAGAGTAGGGGCGGTGGTGGAGCAGGGGGTCGCAGGGAAGAGGGGGCGATGGTGGAGTAGGGGAACGGAGAGGAGGGGGTGGTGGTGGAGGAGGGGCACGATGGTGGAGGAGGGGGTCGCAGGGAGAAGGAGGGGCAAGCTCTGGTGGTGGGTCGCGGGGAGGAGGAAGGAGGGAGGACGAGCTCCGGCGGCGATGCAGGGAGAGAGTCGGGGGCTGTGGTGAGCCGTTACTGGGGGGAGAGAGGGGGTGGGGTGGGGGTTGACGATGTTAGGTCTAGTTGCCTCTTTGCCATCTGCCCCCGACGGCAAAGTGGTAACAGGCTGACGACAAAGAGGTGGACCGTGATGGGTGAGAGGGCGGTGTGGGGTGGGTTCTTTGCCGTCTGCCTGCATGTGCTTTGCCGTCAGCTGGCAGACGGCAAAGAAGCAGCAGATGGCAAAGATGATGTTTGCCATCAGCCTGCTCTTTGCCGTCAGGTTTTGGGTAGCTGATGGCAAAGAGTGTCTTTGCCATTAGCCAGCAGACGGCAAAGAAGCAGCAGATGGCAAATTCTCTGATTCCAGTAGTGTATGGATGTATCTACTTGATGAAGCACAAGTCTGAAACATTTGAGAAGTTCAAGCAATTTCAGAGTGAAGTTAAAAATCATCATAACAAGAAGATCAAGTTCCTACGTTCTAATTGAGGGGGCGAATATCTGAGTTTTGAGTTTGGTGCTCACTTAAGACAATGTTTAATCGTTTCACAGTTGACACCGCCTGGAACACCACAGCGTAATGGTGTGTACGAATGTCGTAATCGTACTTTGTTAGATATGGTACGATCTATGATGTCTCTTACCGATTTGCCATTATCATTTTGGGGTTATGCATTAGAGACAGCTGCATTCACTTTAAGTAGGGCACCGTCAAAATCCATTGAGACGACACCATATGAGCTATGGTATGGCAAGAGGCCAAAGTTGTTGTTTCTTAAAGTTTGGGGATGCGATGCTTATGTCAAAAAGCTTCAGCCTGAAAAGCTGGAACCCAAAGAGGAAAAGTGTATCTTCATAGGTTACCCAAAGGAGACAGTTGGGTACACCTTCTATCTCAGATCCGAGGGCAAAGTGTTTGTTGCTAAGAACGGAGCTTTTCTTGAGAAGGAGTTTCTCTCGAAAGAATTGAGTTGGAGGAAGATAGAACTTGATGAGGTTGTAGAACCTCTGCTCCCTCTAGGTGGTGGCGCAGGGTAGGGGAACCTCTGTCGAAGCGACACCGGTTGATGAGGACGCTAATGGTGATGATCATGAAGCTTTAGATCAAGTTACTATCAGACCTCGCAGGTCGACAAGATCATGTACTGCTCCTGAGTGGTACGGTAATCATGTCTTATCTATCATGTTGTTAGACAACAATGAACCTGCGAATTATGAAGAAGCAATGGTGGGCCCGGATTCCAACAAATGGATGGAGGCCATGAAGTCCGCGATAGGATCTATATATGAAAACAAAGTGTGGACTTTAGAAGTATAACCTCAAGGTCGCAAGGCTATTCAGAACAAATGGATCTTTAAGAAGAAGACAGACGCGGACGGTAATGTGACCATTTATAAAGCTCGACTTGTGGCAAAGGGGTTTTTACAAGTTCAAGCAGTTGACTACGATGAGACGTTCTCACCGGTAGCGATGCTTAAGTCAGTTCAAATCATGTTAGCAATAGCTGCATTTTTTGATTATGAAATCTAGCAGATGGATGTCAAAACGGCGTTCCTTAACGGTTTTCTTAAGGAAGAGTTGTATATGATGCAACCCGGAGGTTTTTTCGATCCAAAGAATGCAAACAAAGTGTGCAAGCTCCAGCGATCCATTTATGGACTGGTGCAAGCATCTCGGAGTTGGAATAAGCGCTTTGATCAGGTGATCAAAGCATTTGGGTTTAGACAAGTTGTTGGAAAATCTTGTATTTACAAGAAAGTGAGTGGGAGCTCTGTAGCGTTTCTAATATTATATGTGGATGACATATTGCTTATTGGAAACAATGCGGAGTTTTTAGAGAGCGTAAAAGATTACTTGAACAAATGTTTTTCAACGAAGGACCTAGGAGAAGCTGCTTACATATTAGGCATTAAGATCTATAGGGATAGATCGAGGCGCCTAATAGGACTTTCACAAAGCACATACCTTGATAAAGTTTTGAAGAAGTTCAAAATTGAGCAGTCCAAGAGGGGGTTCTTGCCAGTATTACAAGGTATAAAGTTGAGTAAGACTCAGTGTCCAGTAACTGCGGAAGATAGAGAAAAGATGAGTACCGTCCCCTATGCTTCAGCCATAGGGTCTATCATGTATGCAATGTTGTGTACTAGACCGGACGTCAGCCTGGCCATCAGCGTGGTAGGCAGGTTTCAAAGTATTCCAGGTGTGGATCACTGGACGGCGGTCAAGAATATTCTGAAGTACCTGAAAAGGACTAAGGAAATGTTTCTTGTTTCTGGAGGTGACGGAGAGCTCGTCGTAAAGGGTTACGTCGATGCAAGCTTTGACACTGATCCGGATGACTCTAAGTCTCAAACCCGGATACGTATTTATTCTTAATGGGGGTGCGGTAAGCTAGTGCAGTTGCAAGCAAAGCGTCGTAGCAGATTCTACATGTGTAGGGTTAACTTTACACTTGCATGTCTTTACTCTCCACTGCTATACTCGACGATATGCATGTGTATGGTTAAATTTACTAGTAATAATTGCTAAAAATGGCCGGCAACTAAAATTTGGAAAATTCTAAGTTTTATTTTTACAAGTAGTGTAATCACCCCCCTTTAGACATACTTCGGTTCATAAACTTTTGATCTGCATCAGTCCTCCTGACAGTCTCTACTATCAAGTACATCATTGTAAACCGGGTGTGGGTGTCTAAGTGGTGCAGCATATTAATGGAAGAACCTCTTGTCATCTTATCATCTCCTGACTTAAGCATCAGGGTGTGTCTCAGAATGGTGTTTGTAGTAGGTATTCATTCTTGAAGAAAATAGACGGAGCCAAATTAGTGTGTTTGCCGATACTGATGGGGCACTGGATTATACATGTTTGTCATAGTGTTGTGGTTCATGTTAGATGTTGAGTACATATCCAAATCGCCCTCTTGCACCTATGGGGCTCCAATGATAGTGGCCCACTCATCTATGTTAGACTCATACCGGTGACCTTCCTTCATCCAAACTATCCTTCCATCTGGATATGAATGAGCAATTGAATAGAATTGTATGATCATCTCATCATTATAGGCAGTCATCTCTGTGCCAACCAAATCTTGAATATCAACTAGCCTGAAATTTTCTCTCACATGTGGAAAGTATTTCTCATTGGCCTTGATATATTCCAAATCAACAAATTGCATGTCATTGACTGCAAGACTCTTGTCAATCAATAGTGTGTCATAGAAATCTTGTTCCTCCTTGGTGTGGAAACGAGGATCAACAACAGTTCCTCTCTAGATAGCATATGGATTTGCAGTCTTCCACTGCCTCAAACCTTGATCATGTCTCTTATTCATATCCTTAGCAATAGGATGAGCAACATTGTGCAATGCCATCCGAGGTCTCAGTTTCATCACCAATGGTGCTTTTCATTCCTCCTATGCAGAAAACTCCCTAGACGTTGAGCCTTTTTCTTCTGTGCTAAAGGTATATACTTAGTAGTATTCTTGGGAGATACTTGCTTCTTAGGAGCTGAACGCTTGGGTGCAGACTTCTTTGGCAGAGAATCAGTCATAAGCTTCTTCTTCTTAGCAGGAGAGACATCAGTTGCTACATCTTCCTCCTCATCAGCAGCAGCTTCTGATGGGTCTTCATACATCAATGTTGGCCTTCCAACAACATGCACTACTCTCGTCCTCGCCCTTTTCTGAACATGCTTCTTAGCCAGCCTGGAAGAAGGGGCTCCAAGAGAGATCTGCAATCCTCTCTAAGTAGCCTCTCGAGATCTCACATCAGTAGGTTTGGCATACTCCTTCTTCACAGTCCTTCTGACAGAGGTCTTCTCCTTTTGCTTCTGGGGAATAATCTCCTATGGGATGAAATCAGCTTCTTCTTCATCTGAATTGAGCTTCTTCCTGGAGCTGGTAGCTTCCTTGGGCAAACCATGGGAGCTAAGTGTACCTGTGTCGGAAGCTGCCCTCTATGGACTAGTGCCTAAATACATGTCAGCACTTTGCTCACCAAAGTTATTCTGACTATCCTATGATCGTGACATGCTGATAGACAGCCAAGTACATAAGCAGGCCCTGTGAAAAGAATTAGAAGAGCTGGAAAAGATTAGCATCAAAAAATCAGAAGTTTTTGACAATTTTAACTCTTAAAAATTAGGTTTACCTTTCTGCAAAACGTAATATCAGTTCTATCAAGACACATTTTTCGTAACCACCGAGACAGACATTCTCTTGAACAGAAACTTGGCAACCGTCGGTTTCACCGAGGATTTTCTTAGTTGCCCTAAAACCAAAATCTGTAAGACCGACTTTTTTGACTCGTGACACCGAGAGTCGGTTTTGTGGACTGCTAACCCTAAGTTCTTCTTGGTTCTCTAATCTATAGGAAGTATCTTCTGGACACAGTCATTGTAATCATGGACAGAATTCATCAAATCCTATTTGTGCATCAATCAGAGATGGGAGCGCAAAGACGTGTCGAATCCATACCCTAGCTCGGTGATGGATCTGCTACAATGACGATGACGGTGATGATTACCTTCGACGGCGAAGACTCGGGTAGCGAGGGTGCACAGGAGAAAGTTGAAGAAGTCCTAGGGACGAGGGAAGAACAGCGAGGAGGTGTAGGAGACGAGGTTCGAATGAACAATTTCAAGCATCGGGTCTGAGGACTAAATATAACCCCTGTCTATCGGTGACATCGAGTTGGAATTTTTGGTGCCACTGAGTTCCATAACAGCCAGCTGAGAAGGAAACTCGGTGAGGCCGAAAAGAACTAGTTGTTGATATCGAGAATGAAAAACCTGATCAACCCTAGGCTTTGGTGGGACGGAGTTTTGGGGGTTAGTCACACCAAGAAACTTTTGGGAGGTTTTCAAAGTCACTCCTTGAAGAGATGGTTCTCCGAGTGCTCCACATAGAGAGTGTCCCTAAAGTGCTTGCTCAAATGTTTTGATGTAGCATGAATAGAATTTGACACGAGAAAGCATAGATAGTTCGAGAGAGGTACTTAAGCATTCTTGTGTATCCAATCGGCCAAATAAAATAGAAAGCCAAATAAGAATAATTGGATATCCTTGAATGAAAAAATATGCATACCAACATGCTCTCTCAATAAGATGTCAAATAAAACATGGTGAACATGCACAAACACTCTAGTATCTACCAAGCACTTTGGCGATGACGAAGTCATCCTCCACTCGACCTTGGCTTGGGGTTCTTCCTTAAATGAGTCAATCTCCTCTTGATGTTTGCCCTTTCCCTTGTGGTGGAAGGTCATCTTGAGAGCTTTTTCCCTTGGGGAGAATATGATCGTACTTCACCCATTGAGGAAGAAACTTTGGGATGGGATATTGACCTTCTTCCCATTCAACTCCATTGGCATTAAAGTAGCCAACACCTTCCTTCTTTCGATGTCCTCCTTGCTGGTGCACAATTTCCTCGAATTTCTTACTTCCAACAAGACTCTTGAAGGCACCTCTCTCTATAATCCCTTTCAATAAATCGTTTTCTTGCTCAAGTATAACTTGGCTAGGAGAATCATTAGTGGAATCATGAGAGCTACTAGCAACAAGATCATTTGATTTAACTTCAACATTGTTGTTACTAGATGAATAAAGTTTCTTGCCTTTGTTACTAGTGTTCTTAGGTTTAACTTGTGGAATAAAAGTAGACAAGATTAATCATTTGGCTAGATAAGAATAACTCTTCTTTTGAATATCATCATTGATTACAAGCTCTCTGTGATCTTCTATAGTAGTTTCATGAGCTGACTTAAAAGTGTTTAATTCTTTAGTTAGTCGTTCAATCTCTTTCTTACCATCATCATTCGAAATCTCTTGACTGGCATGGTTATAATCAAGTTTATTTTCAATGTTATCACTAGTCTTATCAAAGATAAAATCATCCTCTCCTAACAAGTCATCCTCATCACTATCAAAGACAAAATACTCGGGGTGTGATACCTTGGGGCTTTTTGCCATGAAGCGGTTTCCAATCCCTTCATTTGGTGAACCAAATAAGTCGTAGGAGTTGCTGGAAACGAGTGCAAGACTGATACGTCCATTTTGCATCATGCTTTTATGTTAATATTTATCGCTTTATGGGCTGTTATTACACATTACAATACAATACTTATTCCTTTTCTCTCTTATTTTATAAGATTTACATGAAGAGGGAGAATGCCGGCAGCCGGAATTCTAGGCTGGAAAAGGAGCAAATTTGAGATACCTATTCTGCACAACTCCAAAAGCCGTGAAAATCAACGAGGAATTATTTTGGATTTTATAAAAAATACTGGGCGGAAGAAGTACTCGAGGGGAGCCACCAGGAGGCCACAGGATTGCGAGGCGCGGCCTACCCCCCTGGCCACGCCTAGGTGGCTTGTGGGGCCCCTGTTACCCCTCCGGATCCCATCTTCTGCTAAAAGGAGTGTTTCGTCCCAAAAAAAATTAGGAGAAGGCCTTCGGGAGGAATCGCCGCTGCCATGAGGCGGAACTTGAGCAATACCAATCAAGAGCTCCGGTAGGGTCGCCATGCCGGGGAAACTTCCCTCCCAGAGGGGGAAATCACCGCCAACAACATCACCAACACTCCTCTAATCGGAGGGGACACATCTCCATCAACATCTTCATCAACAACATCTCATCTCCAAACCCTAGTTCATCTCTTGTAACCAATCTCCGTCTCGCGACTCCGATTGGTACTTGTAAGGTTGCTAGTAGTGTTAATTACTCTTTGTAGTTGATGCTAGTTGGATTACTCGGTGGAAAATCATATGTTCAGATCCTTAATACTATTCAATACATCTCTGGTCATGAACATAATTATGCTTTGTGAGTAGTCACATTTGTTCCTGAGGACATGGGATAAGTCTTGCTATAAGTAGTCATGTGAATTTGGTATTCGTTCGATATTTTGATGCGATGTATGTTGTGTTTCCTCTAGTGGGTTATGTGAATGTCGACTACATGACTCACCATTATTTTGGCCTAGAGGAAGGCATTGGGAAGTAATAAGTAGATGATGGGTTGCTAGAGTGACAGAAGCTTAAACCCTAGTTTATGTGTTGCTTCTTAAGGGGCGGATTTGGATCCACTAGTTTAATGCTATGGTTATACCTTGTCTTAATTCTTCTTTCATAGTTGCGGATGCTTGCAAGGGGGGTTAAGCATAAGTGGGATGTTTTGCCAAGTAAGGACAACACCCAAGCATCGGTCCACCCACATATCAAACTATCAAAGTAGAGAACGCGAATCATATGAACATGATGAAAACTAGCTTGACAGAAATTCATATGTGTCCTCGGGAGCGCTTTACCTCATATAACAGTTCGTCCAGGCTTGTCCCTTGCTACAAAAGGGATTGGGCCATCTTGCTGCACTTTTTTTACTATTGTTACTTGCTACTCGCTATCAATTATCTTATCACACAACTATCTGTTAACGAATTTCAGTGCCTGCAGAGAATACCTTGCTGAAAACCACTTGTTAGTTCCTTGTGCTCCTCATTGGGTTCGACACTCTTACTTATCGAAAGGACTACGATAGATCCCCTACACTTGTGGGTCATCAAGACTCTTTTCTGCCGCCGTTGTCGAGGAGTGAAGCGCCTTTGGTAAGTGGAATTTGGTAAGGAAACATTTATATAGTGTGCTGAAATTTATTATCACTTGTCACTATGGAAACTAATCCTTTGAGGAGCTTGTTCGGGGTATCTTCACCTCGACCGGAAGCACAAGGAGTTTCTCCTCAACCTACTGCACCTACTGAAAACATTTATTAAGAAATTCCTTCGGGTATGCTAGAGAAATTGTTGGCTAATCCTTTTACAGGAGATGGAACATCACATCCCGACTTTCATCTAATCTATGTAGATGAAGTTTGTGGTTTATTTAAGCTTGCAGGTTTGCCCGAGGATGAGGTCAAGAAGAAGGTCTTTGCCTTATCTTTGAGGGATAAATTATTGACATGGTATAGGCTATGTGATGATACTGGATCATGGAACTACAACCGATTGAAATTGGAATTTCATTAAAAGTTTTATCCTATGCATTTGGTACATCGTGATCGGAATTATATCTATAATTTTTGGCCTCGTGATAGAGAAAGTATCGCTCAAGCTTGGGGGAGTCTTAAGTCAATGTTATATTCATTCCCAACCATGAGCTCTCGAGAGAAATTATTATTCAGAACTTCTATGCTCGGCTTTCTCATGATAATCGCACCATGCTTGACACTTCTTGTACCAGTTCTTTTCTGAAGAGAGATATTGACTTCAAATGGAATTTATTGGAAAGGATTAAACGCAACTCTGAAGATTGGGATTTTGATGAAGGTAAGGACTCAGGTATCAATCTTAAGTTCGATTGCGTTAAATCCTTCGTTGAAACAAATACTTTTTGTGATTTTAGCGCTAGACATGGACTTGACTCTGAGATAGTAGCTTCATTATGTGAATCATTTGTTGCTCATATTAATCTCCCTAAAGAGAAATGGTTTAAATATCATCCTCCCATAGAAGTCAATGTAGTTAAACCCAATCCAGTTGAAGAGAAAGTCATTGCTTATAATGATCCTATTGTTCCTAGTGCTTACATTGAGAGACCACCTTTCCCTGTTAGAATAAAGGATCATGCTAAAGCTTCAACTGTGATACGTAAGGGCTACATTAGAACACCTACACCCCCTGAGCAAATTAAAGTTGAACCTAGCATTGCTATTATCAAAGGTCTCTTGTCCGACAATGTTGATGGCCATGTTATTCACTTGTGTGAAGATGGTCCTAGAATTGCTAAACCTCATGCTAGAGACAAACATAAGCCTGTTGTTGGCATGCTTGTTGTTTCAGTTAAGATAGGTGATCATTGTTATCATGGTTTATGTGACGTGGTTGCCAGTGTTAGTGCAATACCTCGATCTTTATATGATGAAACTAAAGACGAGATTGCGCGTGTCGAGATGGAATCTATTGATGTTACTATTCAGCTTGCCAATAGAGATACTATCTGCCCTTTGGGAATTGTTAGAGATGTTGAAGTAATGTGTGGTAAAACTAAGTATCCTACTGATTTTCTCATTCTTGCTACCACACAAGATAGCTTTTGTCCCATCATATTTGGCAGACCTTTCCTCAATACTATTAATGCTCAGATTGATTGTGAGAAACAAACTATCACTTTTGGCTTTGAAGGTGTGTCACATGAATTAAATTTCTCCAAGTTTGGTAGACAACCTCATGAAAAAGAATTGTCTAGTAAGCATGAAATTATTGCCCTAGCTTCTATTGTTGTGCCTCCTACTGATCCTTTAGAGCAATACTTGCTTGAGCATGAAAATGATATGCATATGGATGGAAGGAATGAGATAGATAGAGTTATCTTTGGACAACATCCTATCCTTAAGAATAATTTTCCTATTGAACTACTTGGAGATCCACCCCCACCAAAGGGTGATCATGTGTCTGAGCTTAAACAGTTACCTGATACTCTTAAGTATGCTTATCTCGATGAAAAAGATATATATCCTGTAATTATTAGTGCTAGCCTTTCATAGCATGAAGAAAAGAAATTATTGAAAACTCTGAGGAAGCACAGTGCTGCGATTGGATATACTCTTGATGATCTTAAGGGCATTAGTCCCACTCTATGCCAGCATAAAATTAAAACTGATCCTGATTCCAAACCAGTTGCCGATCATCAAGGAAGATTAAATCCTAAGATGAAAGAGGTGGTAAGAAAAGAAATACTAACGCTCCTGGAAGCAGGTATTATCTATCATGTTGCTCATAGTGATTGGGTAAGTCCGGTGCATTGCGTCCCTAAGAAGGGAGGCATTACCGTTGTCCCTAATGATAAAGATAAGTTGATCCCACAGAGAATTGTTACTGGCTATAGGATGGTAATTGATTTTAGGAAATTCAATAAAGCCACTAGGAAAGATCATTACCCTTTGCCTTTTATTGACCAAATTCTAGAAAGATTGTCTAAACACACACACTTTTGCTTTCTAGATGGTTGTTCTGGTTTCTCCCAAATACCTGTTGCACAATCTGATCAGGAGAAAACCACTTTTACCTGCCCTTTCGTTACCTTTGCTTATAGATGTATGCCTTTTGGCTTATGTAATGCATCTGCTACCTTTCAAAGATGTATGATGGCTATATTCTTTGACTTTTGGGAAAAGATTGTTGAGGTTTTCATGGATGATTTCTCCATTTACGGGTCTTCTTTTGATGATTGCTTGAGTAACCTTGATCGAATTTTGCGGAGATGTAAAGATACCAACCTTGTCTTGAATTGGGAGAAGTGCCACTTTATGGTTAATGAAGGCATCGTCTTAGGACATAAAATTTCTGAAAGAGGTATTGAAGTCGATAAGGCTAAAGTTGATGTGATCGAGAAAATGGCGTGCCCTACAGACATTAAAGGTATAAGAAGTTTTCCTTGGTCATGCTGGTTTCTATAGAAGGTTCATTAAAGACTTCTCTAAGATTTCTAGGCCTCTTACCAATCTCTTGCAAAAGGATATTCCATTTGTTTTTGACAATGATTGTGAGGAAGCATTTGAAATACTTAAGAAGGCCTTGATAACTGCACCTATTGTTCAACCACCTGATTGGAACCTACCTTTTGAAATTATGTGTGATAGTGATTATGCTGTTGGTGTTGTTCTACGACAAAGAGTTGATAAGAAATTGAATGTTATTCATTATGCTAGTAAAACTCTAGACAGTGCCCAAGGAAACTATGCTACTACTGAAAAGGAATTTTTAGTAGTCGTGTTTGCATGTGAAAAGTTCAGATCTTATATTGTTGATTCCAAGGTTACTATTCACACTGATCATGTTGCTATTAAGTATCTCATGGAAAAGAAAGATGCTAAACCTAGATTATCAGATGGGTTCTCTTGCTACAAGAATTTGATTTGCATGCTGTTGATAGGAAGGGTGCTGAGAATCCCGTAGCAGATAACTTGTCTAGGTTGGAGAATGTCCTTGATGACCCACAACCTATTGATGATAGCTTTCCTGATGAACAACTGAATGTCATCAATGCTTCACGTAGTACACCTTGGTATGCTGATTATGCAAATTATATTGTTGCTAAATATTTGCCACCTAGTTTCACATACCAACAAAAGGAGAAATTATTCTTTGATTTGAGACATTACTTTTGGGATGATCCTCACTTTATAAAGAAGGAGTCGATAGTGTTATTAGACGCTGTGTACTTGAGCATGAACAGCGACAGATCCTACAGAAGTGGCACTCCGAGGCTTACGGAGGACACCATGAGGGAGATGGAACTGCACATAAGGTATTGCAATCCGGATATTATAGGCCAACTCTCTTCAAGGATGCCCGTAAGTTTGTCTTGTCTTGTGATGAATGTCAAAGAATATGTAATATCAGTAAACGTGAGGAAATGCCTATGAATTATTCACTTGTTATTGAACCATTTGATGTTTGGGGTTCTTATTATATGGGACCTTTTCCAAAGTCTAACGGGTATACTCATATTCTAGTTGTTGTTGATTACCTTACTAAGTGGGTAGAAGCTATCCCAACTAGTAGTGCTGATCATAACACCTCTATTAGGATGATTAAAGAAGTTATTTTCCCGAGATTTGGAGTCCCTAGATATTTAATGACTGATGGTGGTTCACATTTTATTCATGGTGCTTTCCGTAAAACGCTTGCTAAGTATGATGTCAATCATAGAATTGCATCTCCTTATCATCCTCAGTCTAGTGGTCAAGTAGAGCTAAGTAATAGAGAAATTAAACTAATTCTGCAAAAGACTGTTAATAGGTCTAGAAAGAATTGGTCTAAGAAGCTTGATGTTGCACTATGGGCTTATAGAACTGCTTATAAGAATGCCATGGGCATGTCTCCGTACAAAATGGTTTACGGTAAAGCATGTCATTTACCTCTTGAGCTAGAGCATAAGGCTTATTGGGCAATCAAAGAGCTCAACTTTGATTTCAAACTTGCTGGTGAGAAGATGTTATTTGATATTAGCTCACTTGATGAATGGAGAACTGAGGCATATGAAAATGCCAAGTTGTTTAAAGAAAAAGTTAAGAGGTGACATGATAAAAGGATACAAAAACGTGAGTTCAATGTAGGTGATTATGTCTTGATATACAATTCTCGTTTAAGATTTTTTGTAGGCAATCTTCTCTCTAAATGGGAAGGTCCTTACATTGTCAAAGAAGTGTATCATTCCGGTGCCATCAAAATCAACAACACGGAAGGGAATTTTCCGAGAGTTGTAAATGGGCAAAGAATCAAGCATTATATCTCAGGTACTCCCTTAAATGTTGAAAGCAATATTATTAATACCATAACTCTCGAGGAGTACATAAGGGATATTTATCAGCCTGTTTCAGAATCCAAAAACGAAGAGGTATGCGATTCGGTAAGTAAACCGACTCCAAAACTTTTCCAGTAGCAATTTTTCTCCGTTTTGGGTAATTTAGAAAAATAGAAAAATTTCAAGTAGTCCGGAAAGCGCACGAGGAGGCGACAAGCCTGCCAGGCGCGACCTACCCCCCTGGCCGCGCCTGGGGGGCTTATGAGCACCTCGTGTGTCTCTCGGACTCCGTTTTTGGTGGAATACTCCTTTCGGTTAGTAAAAATTCATTACATATTCTCCGAAAAGGTCTGACCCTCGTATCACGCAAATATCCTCTGTTTTTGTTTCGAGCCTGTTTCAGCAGCAGATTTAGGGCAAGGATGTCGTCTCAGGAATCTGTCGGGGAGAATGATTTCCCTCAAGTCTATGAAGAAGTAAAAGTTGATCTGAAAAGAATGGAGGTCATGGAGGCCAAGGAAGGGCTGCTGGAAGAAACTAAGGGCAGAACTAAGGAGGAGAATCCGACATCGGACGAAGGGCAATATGTGCTCAACAAGGAAGAAGTTGAGAAAAAGGATTTTCTTCAAACCTACCTCCACCTACTATCTCCTTCCTTGATCGAACTCTTGAGGTTATGTGAAATAACTCATGTTCGTAATACTTATCTCACCCGTGAAGTTGTTTTGCTGGAGAAACAAATCACAGAGCTCCAAAGTATAAATCGAAGATTGATGGCCCTCTTGGAATTAAAATACAGGACAACTTCACCACCATCACCTTCGAAGGAAGACAATTAAGCACCGGTATGGGCACTCCCCTTGGCTTGTTCCAAGCTTGGGGGAGTTTCCCCGGTATCGTATCACCATCACATCTTTTGCCTTAACCTTTTTTCTTAGTTCGTTCCTTTTTGGTTTTATCTTTTTCTAGTAGAATAAAGTTCTTAGGTTGATCTAGGCTTGATTTTTGCTTTGTGTCTCCCCCAATGTATTCGAAATCGTGAGTCATATAATAAAGATTGTTTTAGTTAAGGGCCTTGCTTCATGCCATGTTCTAAAGAAAAGAATAATAAAAGAACGAAAGCATGAAAGATCATATAATGATCTTATGGGAAGTGATGGCTTCACATATAAAACGAATATTCATTGAAACTTGTTGTGGGTGGACAAACGTAGACCTTGGTCATTGTTGCAATTAATAGGAACTAATAAAGAAAGAGAGGTTCACATGTAAATATATCATTTTGGCACCGTCTATGATTGTGAACACTCATTAAACTATTACGTGCTTAGAAGTAGATGTTGGACAAGGAATACAACATAATGAATTATGTTTGCATGGTTCCGAACAATGTTATATGACTAGAGATCCCTTAGCATGTGACGCTTGCTTCCACCTCATATCAGCCAAAACTTCCGCACTAAGTAGAGATACTACTTGTGCATCCATAAACCTTCAACCCAGTTTTGCCATGAGAGTCCACCATACCTACCTATGGATTGAATAAGATCCCTCACGTAAGTTGTCATCGGTGCAAGCAATAAAAATTGCGCCCTAATTATGTATGATCTATTAGTGTGTGGAAAATAAGCTTTGTACGAACCTATGATGAGGAACACATAAAAGCGAAAGACTGCATAATAAAGTTCTTTATCACAGGAGGCAATATAAAGTGACATTCCGTCACACTAAGAGGTCACACATCCAAACCTCAAAAGCGCATGACAACCTCTGCTTCCCTCTGCGAAGGGTCAATCTTGTACCTTTACTTTTTATCTTTAAAAGAGTCGTGGTGATCGACACCAATTCCTTATTTTGCCATTATCTTGGCAAGTGTCATGTGCTAGGGAAAGATCTACATTCATATTTCAACTTGGAAGTAAGTATTCATGAATTATTGTTGTTGGAATTACCCTTGAGGTAAGTTGTTGGGAGGCGAAACTATAAGCCCCTATATTTCTCTGTGTCCAACTGAAACTTTGATCTCATGAGTACCACGTGAGTTTTAGCAATTGTAGAAGACGAAGGGATGATTGAGTATGTGGATTTGCTTTACAAGCTATTATTTGACTCTTTACGATGTTATCATAAATTGCACTTGCTTCAATGACTAAAGGCTATTGGTTGATTATTCTCAATAAGGTTCTTGATCCATACTTTACTTTGTGAAGGAATTGTCACTTTAGCATAAGAGATTATATGATAATATTGTCGTTCTAAATATGATCATGATGCCTACATGTCCCTATTTTGTTCTATCGACACCTCTATCTCTAAACTTGTGGGCATATTTATTGATCTCGGCTTCCGCTTGAGGACAAGTGAGGTTAAGCTTGGGGGAGTTGATACGTCCATTTTGCATCATGCTTTTAGGTTGATATTTGTCGCTTTATGGGCTGTTATTACACATTACGGTACAATACTTATGCTTTTTTTCTCTTATTTCATAACGTTTACATGAAGAGGGAGAATGCCGGCAGCTGGAATTCTGGGCTTGAAAAGGAGAAAGTTTGAGATACCTATTCTGCACAACTCCAAAAGCCGTGAAAATCAACGAGGAGTTATTTTGGATTTTATAAAAAATACTGGGCAGAAGAAGTACTAGAGGGGAGCCACCAGGAAGCCACAAGCCTACCAGGCGCGGCCTACCCCCCCTGGTCGCGCCTGGGTGGCTTGTGGGCCCCCTGTTACCCCTCCGGATCCCATCTTCTGCTATAAGGAGGGTTTCGTCCCAGAAAAAATCAGGAGAAGGCTTTCGAGAGGAATCGCCGCCGCCACAAGGGGGAACTTGAGCAGAACCAATCTAGAGATCCGACAGGGCCGTCCTGCCGGGGAAACTTCCCCCTCGGAGGGGGAAATCGTCACCATCATCATCACCAACAGTCCTCTCACCGGAGGGGACTCATCTCCATCAACATCTTCGTCGGCACCATCTCATCTCCAAACCCTAGTTCATCTCTTGTAACCAATCTCCATCTCGCGACTCCGATTGGTACTTGTAAGGTTGCTAGTAGTGTTGATTACTCTTTGTAGTTGATGCTAGTTGGATTACTCGGTGCAAGATCATATGTTCAGATCCTTAATGCTATTCAATACCTCTCTGGTCATGAACATAATTATGCTTTGTGAGTAGTCACTTTTGTTCCTGAGGACATGGGATAAGTCTTGCTATAAGTAGTCATGTGAATTTGGTATTCGTTCGATATTTTGATGCGATGTATGTTGTCTTTCCTCTAGTGGTGTTATGTGAATGTCGAGTACATGACACTTCACCATTATTTGTTCCTAGAGGAAGGCATTGGGAAGTAATAAGTAGATGGTGGGTTGCTAGAGTGACAGAAGCTTAAACCCTAGTTTATGTGTTGCTTCGTAAGCGGCTGATTTGGATCCACTATTTTAATGCTATGGTTAGACCTTGTCTTAATTCTTATTTCGTAGTTGCGGATGCTTGCGAGAGGGGTTAATCATAAGTGGGATGCTAGTCCAAGTAAGGACAGCACCCAAGCACCGGTCCATCCACATATCAAACTATCAAAGTAGCGAACACGAATCATATGAACATGATAAAAACTAGCTTGACAGAAATTGCTATGTGTCTTTGGGAGCGCTTTACCTCATATAAGAGTTCGTCCAAGCTTGTCCCTTGCTACAAAAGGGATTGGGCCATGTTTATGCACCTTTGTTACTTTTGTTACTTGCTACTCACTACAAATTATCTTATCACACAACTATCTGTTATCGATAATTTCAGTGCCTGCAGAGAATACCTCGCTGAAAACCACTTGTCAGTTCCTTCTGCTCCTCGTTGGGTTTGACACTCTTACTTATCGAAAGGACTACGATATATCCCCTACACTTGTGGGTCATCAATGACCGGCAACACCTTCACCTTGACTATAGTCGGAGTCGGAGTGGTAGCTTCTCTCGGATTGGTTGTCACACTCGGATGGTAGCTTGATGTCTTCTTCTTGATATTCTCTTGGTTTACTTGTCCTTCTTCTCCAATTCGTTTCCTCTCCTTGAGTGTCTTCATTCATAACGATCTTCTCTAGTCCTTCTCTCTTTATGAGGTGACCGATCTCTTAAACTTCATCTTCTAAGTGACTCTTCTCTTCGTTTGTGGGGAGCCATGCACTCATTGGACTACTGTCCGGGCTTTCCACAATTGTAGCACTTTCTGTCACGACTAGACGAATGCTTCTCATCATATATTGAGCTTGAGCTTTACTCTTTGCCTATACTCTGGTAGAACGTGTTCAATTTTCTGGCCATGAGGTTGATCTCTTCATTGGTAACAAGGTTGTCATTTGAAGTAGCAGGAGCATCACCTGAAACTTTCTAAGCACCGCTTGACTTGTTGTGCAACTCATCTTTGTCTGTGTCTGATATTTCATGAGAAACAATCCTTCCAATGACTTCGGTAGGCTTGAGGTCCTTGTAGTTTAGCATCATCTATATCAATGTGCACATGGTATTGTATCTTCCATCCAAGGATCTAAGTATCTTCTTCATGATGAATTTATCGGTCATCTCTTTGCTTCCTAAGCCGGCAATATCATTTGTTATGAGAGTTAGCCTAGAGTACATCTCAGCAACTCCTTCACCATCCTTCACATTGAACTTATCAAGCTGACTTTAGAGAACATCCAACTTACATTCGCTGACACATTCAGTACCTTCGTGCATGTCAACCAAAGTATACCAAATTTCATTTGCATTCTTAAGGCGGCTAATTTTTTTGAATTCTTCAGGGCACGGGCAGTTGAACAGGATGTCGCGGGCTTGAGCATTGTATTGCAACATCTTAAATTCTTCCCCTGTCGCATCACAATCCAGTTCTCTTCCTTCTCCGAAGAAATCACCCTGCACACTGACACGAAAAACAGCCCAAACGGCAGGAATATGACGAAGAATATGCATTTTCATCTTATGCTTCAAACTAGCAAAGTTTGTACCATCATAATATGGTCCTCTACGGTGATAATTCCCCTCACTAGACGCCACACTCTCCTAGCTTGTGAAACCAATGCAATGGAGACCAAAGCTCTGATACCACTTGTAGGATCCGAAGTATGTCTAGAGGGGGATTAATAGACTACTTGACCAATTAAAAACTTAGCCTTTTCCCAATTTTAGTTGTGGGCCAGTTTTAGCAATTATCACTAATCAAGTTCACCCTACACATGCATATCTAAGAGTATAGGAGTGGAATGTAAAGCCATATAAATGTAATGTAGAGGCTCGGGACGGAAGATCAAATACAAAGGTTGACACAATGATTTTTTGCGTGGTCCTGATAGGTGGTGCTATCGTACGTCCCCGTTAGTGGCCACTTCAATCCACGGAGGGTAATCACTACTAGGAAAAACCTTATAGGCAGGACCTAAGTAGTAGCGCTGGAAAACAAAAAACGCTACTGCTAATTAGCAGTAGCGCATCTCCAGCTAATCGCTACTAGTAACACCTTAGTAGTAGCGCTTCTTTGTGAAAACACGCTACTACTATGTGGGACCAGACTATGCCACCGATGGTAGCTGTAGTAGCAGCGTTGCCCAAAATCAAGCACTACTGCTAAGTGTTTAGCGGTAGCGCTTTGTTTTGCAGCACGGTTGCTGCTAGTTGACCGCACTTAGTAGTAGCTCTCTCTATGACGCAACGCTACTACTAATAGAATAGCAGCAAAGCTCACTGATATCCAGCGCTACTGCTAGTTGCGGCTGCCACCTTTTTACCCCCCTCCCCTCCCCCTCCTCTCCCCCACTTTCACCTCTCTCCCCCTCCTTTCCCCTCTCCACACTCTCCACACCATTGTTGCTCTTCTTCTCTCTTCCTCCTACCTCTCTTCTCTCCTCATTAATATCCCCCTCCACCATAACTCTCCTTCATAAATGACTTCTCTCACATCTCTTCCCCACCATAACTCCCTCTCCATTATATTAATTCCCCCCCCCCTCCACCATAACTCCCTCTCCATTAGTTAGATAGCTAGATTCATCTCTCCTCCCCAACAACTCGATCTTGCTAGCTATTTAGCCATCCACTCGTGCTCTTTCAATCGGTCTCTCTCATCATCTCACTCGATCGGTCTCTCTCAGGAGATATATATAGGTGAGTAAAAAGTTGTTCCCTTAAAGAATGGGAATATGTGTGTGAATGAGAATATGTGTGTTTGGGATATATGTATGGAGAGATTTGTGTGAGTGTGACATGCCATCCGATCGAGTTGCTTATGTTTTGCCGAAATGTCAATTTATTTCTGTTTCGGTGAATTTCGAGCAAAATCAATTTGGGGCATGCATGCATTATTTATTTTATAACCCTTTTGCTTGTTATACCGTGCAGTCGGTCATGAAGGTTAGTGGATGGCAGGTGGAGCGGTATATGCAATCCGCGGTGATGGACATGCATGCAAATAATCGGACTAGGATTAGATGTATGTGTGCAACATGCAAGGAAAGAGTCCTTTTGGACCCTTTTGATCGTGGCACTTTGAAGGCGCACCTGCTGATGAATGGTTTCATGGATGGCTATAATCGGTGGATAATTGAAGAAGATGATGATGATGACGAGGACGTCCAAATGGCAGGGAATAACGACATGGGGCTAGACAAAGAGATGATCGATCGACATGAAGACGATGGTGCCAGACATGGCAGCGGGGAAGAGTCCGGAAATGACAGCGGCGGAGAAGATTCCAGACACGGCAAAGAAGAGCCCAAACATGGCGGAGAAGAGGCAGTGGTCACGCGCAGTCTTCGATGCTACTAAGTGCAGCCATGCAAGACCCTCATGTTCAAGACCTCCTTCACAAGAGTACGACTACCGAGAGAGCTGCTTCTAGAGAGGAGGCCAAGCTGTCTCAACTTGAAGTGGACTCGAGGACTCCAGTGTATGATGGTTGCGATCCCGAGGTGACCTACTTGAGTTTCACGCTCGAACTTCTAAAGACGAAGGCCAAAAACAAATGGACACACAAAAGCCTCGATGAGCATTTGGAGTATCTACATAATAAAGTTCTTCCCGCGTGGAACCTGTGTCCTCGTAGTGTCGAGGAGGCAAAGAAAATTGTTTGCCCTTTTGATTTGTCGCACATTAGGTACCACGAATGCATCAATGATTGCATTATTTATGGGGGGGAGCATGCGAAAAAACCAACTGTCCAGTGTGCAATGCTTCTCGATACAAGAAGGCAGGAAAGAAAGCTCCTCAGAAAGTTGTATGGTACTTTCCGATCACTCCCCGTCTGCAGCGGTATTTCGTAGATCCTAAGGAAGCAAAGCTCATGCGCTGGCACATGGAGAGCAAGAAGCCCGACGATGGAGATGATCCGAGGCTGAGACACCTCGTAGATGGCAGACAGTGGAGAGCATTCAACATTGTATATGGATTTGCTAAAGAAGATCCAAGGAACATCATGCTTGGTGCGAGTACCGATGGCATGAATCCGTTTGGAAACCAGAACACCAACCATAGCACATGGCCCGTGTTTGTATGGATGTACAACCTCCCCCCATGGAAGTGCATGAAGACAAAGTACATACACATGTGCATGCTGATTCAAGGGCCGAAACAACCGGGAAATAGTATTAACCTGTATATGGGGCTTCTGCAAGAGGAGCTAGACACGTTATGGAAATCACCGACATGGACATGGGACACCAGCAAAGGAGAGTATTTCCGTATGAGAGCCGCGATGATAACGATGCTGCACGACTATCTCGATTACGGGTACACCTGAGGCCATGTGTGCCATGGATACTGCGAATGCACGAGGTGCATGGATGATACAACTTCTCAGCAGCTTACGTCAACGAGAGATGGCGGGTCTGGGAAAATCGTGTACATGGGGCATCGTAGATGGCTCAAGAAGGATGACCCGTGGAGAAAGCGTGGAGATCTATTCAATGGGTTGGCTGAGCTTCGAGGACCTCCACATAAGAGGAGCGACACCGAAATCGATGAGCTATTGAGAAACTAGGAACAATGCCCCATGCAGGGAAATGTCAAAAAGGCGCTAGAGCCGCTGCTAAAGGTATGGAAAACAAGGTCTGATTTCTGGGACTTGGAGTACTCGCCCAATCACGACACGCCTCATTGCCTTGATATAATGCATATCACGAAGAATGTCCTCGAAAGCTTGCTTGGCACACTGATGAACATGTCGGAGAAGACCAAGGATGGGCCGAAGGCAAGGAAAGACTTGGAAGATTTGAAGATCAGGAAAGACATCCACCGTAAAAAGTAGATGGAGGAGATGGAGACCAAGACAGAGGAGGGGGAAAGGGGCTGAAAAGTCAAGAAGAAGGAGGAGAATTATTGCCCCTCTTCCTGCTTCACCTTAAGTCTGAAGGAGATCGATCAATTCATCAAGTGCCTTATGGGAATCAAAGTCAGTTCCGGTATACCCCAAGAAGAAAAGGTTCAGCAGGATGAAGTCTCATCACTGTCACGTGATGATGACGCAGATACTCCCGGTTGCCATTAGAGGGATAATGGACAAGCACGTCCGTGACACGCTTATTGGTCTCTGCAACTTCTTCGACGTTATCTCTCAAAAGTCCGTAAGTGTGAAGCAACTCCGAAGGCTACAGGAAGAGATCGTTGTCATACTATGTGAGCTTGAGATGTACTTCCCGCCCAAGTTCTTTGACGTCATGGTGCATCTGTGTGTCCACATCGTGGACGACATCATCGACCTTGGGCCGACATTCCTTCACAGCATGATGTCGTTCGAGATGATGAATGGGGTCATCAAAGGGTTCTTCTTAACAAGTCCCATCCCGAAGGGAGCATCGTCCAGGGGTATCTGACGCATGAGTGTGTATCCTTTTGCAAGAATTATATAAGCGTCGGAGACCCTGTTGTTGGTTTTCTTGTCAGGAAGCACGATGGGAAGCTCGAAGGAGATGGTCACAACAACGGCCGGAGGGAATTGCACGTGGACTACTTGGAACGACGGAACGACTTTGACAGGGCTAACTTAGTAGTGCTACAACACCTAGATGTGGTAGATGATTATGTGGCACGACACAAAGAAAGCATCGCAAAGAAGTACCGTGATAAGGGGATGCTCAAGATGGACGACCAAGTTACTGTAGAGCACAACGCTAGTTTCTTGCGTTGGTTCAAAGATCAAGTTCTTGAAAATCCCCCGGAAGAGAGCAGTTCGGACAGATTGCTCATACACACCTTAGCACATGGCCCCGAGCCCAAGCTCGCGACCTATCAGTCCTAGATATCAATGGGTACACGTTCTACACAGAGGCCAAAGACATGGATAGTGATTACCAGAACTCTGGGGTGACAATTCATTGCATGACCGATGCCAACGACACAACTGAAAGATTCTATAGAAGGGTCGAGGAGATCTAGGAGCTTCACTATGCTGGAATGCACGATGCGACGATGTTCTGTGTGAGATGGGCCAAGGACGTCGTAAGAGAAAACAAGTATTTCACCACCATGTCTATACCCGATGCGAAGAGCACTCCCGTGAACATTAACATCATCCCCAAAAATGAGCTATGGGTGCACGCTAAGCACGTGACACAATGCTTCTTCATAACCGACCCCGCCAATCCCAGTTGTGTTGTCGTGAGGAGATCCAAAAGGAGCATCGTCGGAATGGATGGAGTCGCTAACGAGGAAGACTACGACCAATACGGCAACCCGATGAGGGAAGATGACGATGACGATGAAGCATACGTGAAGAGAAGAATCAAGACTACATGGCGGCGGAAAGATCGTACTCCATGGCTCCGAAAAAGTCACAAGGAGGGGCTCAATTACTCGGCAACGAACAAGAAAGGGAAGAAGCTCAATGTGAAACGTCGTCAACGCAGCTGATCAGAAACCTACATTTATATATTTTTATCTATTTTGTGTACGCACTTAAGTAACTGTTATCGGTCAAATGATATGTTACCACATGCATGGTTCTGGTGATATTCGCGCATTGGGGGAGAGGGAGACGTCGTCATCATCGGGAGAAAAACAAATAATAAAAAGAAAAGTAAAGTAAACAGAAAATGAAAGAAAATTGATAAAAAGAAAAGAAAATTAATAAAAAGAAAGTAATAAAGAAACATAATAAAAATAAAGCAATAAAGAAACATAATCAAAAGAAAGTAATAAAGAAACATAATAAAAAGAATGTAATAAAGAAAATAAAGTTAGCAGTAGCGCTGGGTTGGTAGAAGCGCTACTTCTACTTAGTCGTAGCGCTGGTTCTAAACCAGCGCTACTCCTAACGGCTATAGCAGTAGCAGTGGAACTAAAAAAGCGCTACCGCTAGTTTGAGCTAACCGCCGCGCGCGCTAAGTCCCCAATTCCTCCCTGTCGCCCTTGTTTCTTCCCCAATTTCTCCCCCCGCCGCCCGTGTCCACCCAGCATCGCCGTCACCCCCAGCGCCGCCCCTGACTCCTCCTGGCGCCGCTGTGACTCCTCCCCGCGCCACCCCTGACTCCTCCCCGCGCCGCCGGCCTGACTCCACCCAGCGTCGCTGTCGCCACCCTGAGCTCTCCCATCGGCACCGCTGCCCCTCCCTATCGGCTAGGGTTGAGGTGAGGTACCCGACCCCCCACCCACCTTCTCTCCCTCTCTCTCTATGACAGTGCTCTTCGGCAACAGGTACCCGACCCACCCCCGGCAAGGTTCTCTTCGGCAGCAGCTACCCGACCCCCCCCCACCCCCACCCTACGGCAAGGTCCAAAGCTTGCTGAACTTGAAATGTTTTGCTTTGGTATGCATGCATATGGCTGATGTGTAGATAGTGTTTAATGGAATTTTTTAACTAGTGATTTTTTTTAACTAGTGTAGATAGTGTTTGATGGAACTAGTGTATATAGTGCTTGATGGAAAAAATTTAACTAGTGTAGATAGTGTTTTGAACTAGTGTAGATTCGGCGTAGGTCATTGCATCCCTTTGCTAGTACTTGTGATGGTGTCAAGAGAATTCCATTTATTATTTTCTGTTTATATTTGTAGAATTAATCTTGTGATGGTGTCAAGAGAATTCCATTGATTATCCTCATGGTATCCGAGTGGCCTATGTTTTGCCGGAATGTTGATTCATTTCTGTTCCAGCAAATTTCACGTGCTCCATATGTCCACTTTTTAGCAAAGGTCATGCCGAAATTTTTGGCATGACTTGTGCTAGAAACTAGGACATATGGAGTACCCGGGATTTGCCGGAAGGGGAGTGAATCAACATTCCGACCAAAATAGGCCCCTTTTTCTCTTCATTATATCTTTTATTTACAATTGTTGCATAGGAAACATGTCTACCGACGCCAAAGTCGTGGGTCGTTCTGCTCACTCCACACACCCCGTGGAGGCAGAAAATCACTTCTTCGAATACCTGGACGAACACCACATGGGGTTGCATGGTGGCGGCAGTGGTCCCAATCCCAACCCCAGCGCCGACACCGGCACCAGCACTGACACCGCCGCCGAGACCGGCAATGATGATGTCGTAGCCGGTAAAGCACCGAAGAAGAAGAAGAGGACACGAAAACCAAACGAGCTTGGCATCGGACAAATTGTGGTCACGGAGATTCACCCCTTGAAGTTAGAGCCAACGGCGCAAGAGGAAGTGCGCAAGTGGTTGGCCAATCAACTTGGATGCATCCTCAGGGAAACCGCCAACATCAACGATGAGAGGTTGAAGCAGATACCACATATGGAGCACATTCTCCTAAAGAAGTTGCACAATAGGTTCATGTTCCCCGGCCGGAATGAAAAGGAATATAAAGACCCGTGGAACGACCCCGCCATGACAAAGATAAACGAGAAGGCGATGGTGACGTTCACCAACGACTTGTCCTCCTAGAAAGTTCAGGTGAAAAAAGCGGTTGGGAAGAATGAACCGTTGTCCAAGATTCATACTGATAATCCGACATTAACGGAACAGGACTTTGCAAAATTCCTTCTGAATTGCGAAAAAGAAGAGGTCAAGGCAAAGTCAGAGAAAATGAAGGTGCTCCAGGCCAGGAACACGCCTCCCCACCGCCTCGGAAGCCGTGGTTACGAGGGGAACAGGCACATATGGCCCAAGGAGGACGCCGAACGTGGAAGTCTCGGGATCCCAGACCCCTTGGCGGAGTTCACCGACCCGCTGGAGCATGACTAGATTAGGGCCCGGTACAAGTTGGATAAAGTCAAAAAGATCGTTTACACGGACCCGAACATGAGGGAGTTCATGAGACTTCTGGTAATTGTTATATTGCCACATTATCATATTAGCTTCCAATCAATTTGACTGCAAGTTTTGTCACATTAGTAAACCATCCACGTTCCTTTTGTAGAAAGAGCAGCACCAAAAGGCAGCCGAAACCGACGAGTCGTCACAGTCGTCGGCCAGGCCCAACTGGGACACCTCATTCAAACGGACCCTGAACATACTGAAAAAGGTCTGTGTGGACAAGTCGGCGTCCTATGGACGTGTGCATGGCATCGGAGATGGCGCCTCGTGGAAGATGTGCTACCCCGAGGGGCCAGAGGATAGAAGGAAGAGACGGTTGGTCGCCACTTAGGAGAGAATCAACGAGAAGGTCGCGATTGCGGTCAAAAAGACCAAAGCTGAGACCAAAGAAGAGTTGGTCGACATAGTAAATTGGTTGGTCACTGGCGCGGTGGCCAGCTTGATTCCCGCAATTTTCAGTTGGTCAAAGAGCAATCCAAATGCCCGGTAGGAGGACTGCCCGATTCCCAGCTTTGGCGCGAGCAACTCGACAAACACCCAAGCACCATCACCTGCCCAAGCAACCACAAAAGGTCTCATTCCTATTCATAGCAGCCCGACCTCTGTCTCTAGCATGCTCGGCGGGCCTTCCTCGCTAGCTGAGCTCGACGCCATCACGGTAATTATGCGTCATACCCTTTTCACCAGCATGTCTATAGTCTTCCGTTTCAGTTGCCTTTCGGATGTTTGATGTCGCAGACATGTCTCCTTCGTAGGCCGACGACACCCCGTGCATCCTACTCTAAGACATCAAGGGCCAGAAGGTGGTTGTGGGAAAGGCAACCATCGTGAAGCCGAAGGACCGCATGTTCCACAACCGACAGATGCTCGATGGCGTCTTCCAGATTAACGTGGCCAGTGTCTTAGCGGGCTTCGAGGATTTGCCTCCTCCGATACCAGCCGGTGACGACGAGACCCGTACGCTTATTGGCGGATGCAAGAACTGGTTCTTGACTTGGCTGAAGTCTCTTATTCGTCTCAAGGATCCCAGTATCACGCCAATGCCAAATTCTCAAGAAGGTATGAGCACCACCCCACCTACCAAATTCCTGCACCTGTCGTGGCGCATGATGGTAGCGTACGACGCGAGGGAGAGCCTCCATTAGTGACAGATCATGTCGCCGCCTGTCACATCCCTTAAACCCTAATCAAGATAGCATTGTGCTCATGTCTTCTTTGCATTGCATCTAAGAAAATTTCAACAAGAACAAAGCAAGTGGTGAAGGAAAACTCAAAAACCCTAGCCACTTCTCAAATTCAAAGGAATTATAAACTTGTTCAAATCAATGAACCCAAAATGGCCTCAAGAAAAGTTCAACTTTTCTGAATATTCTTGAAAGCAATTAAGCAATGAAGAAAAACATTTTCTTAATAATTTTGGCATTTTAAATAAATGCAAAAGGCTACTGGTTTCAAGTTTAAAATTTGAAGTCAAAAATATATAGTTTTCAAAAATGCTGAAAACTTTATGGGTGATTGGAAATATTCCAACTAACACCCCAACATTTTTCAAACTATTTTTAGTTTGCCTTTGAAGCCAAAATAAATGGAAAGCAATGTCAGTAACTAAAACAGAAACAAAATAGAAAAAAAGTGAGGAAAAACCTACCTGTCGCCCTGAGGAGGCCCAGTCCACCAGGGGCAGGGTCATCTTCTTCCTCTGCCTTCTGGCAGAGGAGAGATCGACCACGGCGGCCTCCTCCACCTCCTGCTTCGCCGTGGCGACCTCCGGTGCCCCCCAGGACAGCGCGACAACGGGGATGACTACCATGAGCGCGTCTCTATCCGTTCACAAGCGCCATTCCCCCCCCCCCCCTCCTCTGGATTATTCCTGTGAGGCCCCTGATTGCGTTTGACTTGGCCTGGGGCCCACTCTCAAATAACAAGTAGATCTGAGCTTCAGGTCGAATCAATTAAAATGGTATTCGAGAATACCTCGTTTGAAGTGATATTTGAGTTTAATTCAAATCAACTTCAAACCTAATAAATGTTAGCTATAATAGTATACCACCGTGCATCCTCATGCCATGCTCATGCATCATCTTGTTGCACATGATTGTTATTGATTGTTGTCATTCCTTTCGGTAGGCTCCGCTCCTCCGGATTCCACCGAATATCCGACTGACGGATATTGTCCCTCCTCTAAGCAACAAGGCAAGCAACCATTTTGATCATCCCGATAAATCCCATGTTCTCGCTCCTGCACTTACTCATTGCATTAGGATCAAATGCTCAAATGCTTTTGCCACGTTAGTTGAACCCACTTCCTTTGCATGACCTGTCTTGGTCACAGTAAATAGCTGAACCTGGCAACCTAGCATACCTGGTAGATGCTTGAGCCATGATGTGCCTTATCCTGCTATGCATGCTATCTTAGAGTTGTGTATGGTCTGTCATCTGGGAGATGAACAGAATTGTGAGAATGCGTTCAGTAAGTAAAGGTTGTGTGTTGAACCTGATTTGGTAAAGGTACCGGTGAAAGGCTATGTAGGAGTACATGGCGGGTTGTTTCATTGGAACCGTCCTTAGGAACTGAGTTCCGTGTATGTAATCCAAGACTAGATACTACCACACGTTGGGATACTTAATTGACCCTCTCGACTTATTAATCGCTTAGTACTCGGTCCAGGAGTTGCAAGTAGTTTCTGGTGTTTATAGTCATGCTGGAGGCCGTGCATAGTGCTGACCTGAGAGGTGGGCAGTCATGCGGTAGGCAGTGGCACGGTGTACCAAGTGGCACCCGGATGGTGGGCTTGGGAACCCTGCGCACATCGTTGGGGGGCCGTGGCGGAAACCTCGGCGGGACTTCCGTGCGGGTTACCCTCAGATAGGCGATAAACCTGGACTAGGTACTAGTGTGGTTAACGGTCGTGGCCGACTCCCTCGCTGGGCTTTCGCTAGAAGGTTGCCGAGGTGCATGACGTGCACATGGCGATAAGTGGCGAGAGCGTGTGTGAAGAAGTACACCCCTGCAGGGTTATGATCTATTCGAATAGCCGCGTCCGCGGATATGGACTACTTGGAAACATATGTTGTTCATAGATAACCTCAATGGCTACTCATAAAATTGTCAAGATAAGCGTGAGTGTCGTGGACGGCATTTCCGTATGGAGACGGAATGATTCCACGATGGAGTATTGTTGTGGTGTTAGTGGACTCGTGTGCGAGAAATCAAGTTGTCAAAAATTGTTTTAAAATGCAAGTTGTCTAGCCACGAGTCAAATGCTAGCTTTCCACATGAAACCCCACATTTCCTTATTGATACATTGCATGAGTAGATAGTTATCCTACAGTCTTGCTGAGTACCTCCGTACTCATGTTTGTTTAATAATTGTTGCAGAGGTTGATAATGACCCTAATGGAGGGTTCTTCCTAGACATCGACGACGACGAGTAGCTGGTGTCCCAGCTACGACCTGGCCCTAGGTTGGGTCTGTAGTATAGTCAGGCCTTGTGCTTTCTAGTTTCACCTATCTATACTCAGACAGTTTAATTACTTCCGCTGTCTTGTAACTGAATGACTGCTATGATGGGTCGTGAGACCCTTACTGTGTAATATTATGTGTGTGGCTCTTCCGAGCCTCTTAAATAAAGCTTGTATGTTTATGGTTATGTTGTGATGCCATCGATGTATCTATACATATCGGTATGCCATGCGTACGTGTGTGGTGTTTGATATGTATGGGGTTCGATTACCTAGCCGTAGACTTTAGTAGCATTCTTTACAGGGAAATGCCCCTTTGTGATCCAACGAGCCATGGTAGCTCGCTACTGCTTCGGACACATTGGTCGACCGGCATGTGTCCTTCTTAGCTGCTGTGTCTGGCCCCTTTGGGGAAATGTCACGCGATGTAATGGAGTCCTTGTAGCTTGCTACGACTCGTCTACATTCGCTGGTGACCGACACCTGCTTTGTTGGGTCATGTATGCCTGTCCCTGTGCGGAATTGCCACTTTGATTTATGACTAGACATGTCGATCTGGGTTCTTTGTCATTGGATTGCTAGCGACACAATTGCATACGCGAGTCAAAAGGCACAAACTGTCCCGGCTAAGGTAAGGCTGCAGCCGTGGGGTAAACCGTGCGTGATACCGCAAAGAGATGCGATGTGTTACAGGCTCGATTCCTATGGCTTATGATCGGGGCCCCGACACCGCCGTTGTCGAAGAAGCAAAGGTTGATGATGACACGGAGGATGATGAGGAGGACCCGAACCGATATTTCAATACCTCCTATGATGGATTGATGGCTCAGGACGCTGAAGACTGAGGCTATGACCGTGGAGATGATGACTTGATGCTGCCTGATTTGTCGGAGCCGGAAGTCCTAAGGCGGAATGCAAAAAGTCTCTCTTCAAGCAATCCTCGCAGGAGACGCCTCCAGATGCCGCCTCTACCCAGCAACCCCCTGAGGCCCGTCCACTGTTTAGCCCGAGGACACTTGGGGTGGTGGTTAGGGAAGGTATGGTGGTCTCACTACCGCCACCCCCGAGAAGCAAAGGAAGTGACCGACCAAGAGACCTAAAGGAGCCATAGGTGCTTCAAGCAGCGAGCCGCCTCTGAAACCCATGGTGGTAGACAGAATACCTGTCGAAGGTAAGCCGTGTGTCCACATCGCTGGCGAGCCGATCCTACCTGCCAAAGCGCTAGATCACATACTGTACAATGATCTAAAGAGACTCCATGAAGATGTGCTGGCTAGAGAGAAAAACCTTCTCGCTGCGAAACATCCAGGATACCCGCTTTATGCGGCTAATGTGCCGGGTGGGAAGATGTACGTCAATACCTGGCCAGCGAATCAGTTCCTCGTGCGATTTGACTACATCTACAACATGTTCCACATGACCAAGCTGGATTTCCAGTTCATCCACATGTATGCGATGTATCTCAACTCCATCATCAATATGGAGAGCATCAAATATATCTGCGTCGCGGGCCCATACTATATGCACGAGGACTTCTTGGGAGTTTGCAAATAGCACCGTGACTATGCGAGCAAGTACCTCGGCGATTTCATGATCGCTAGTAAGGACAAGGAAGCGATAATCCTGCCTTATCATCCCTCGTAAGTCATCCACGCATATCCTTTCGTACATGTTTCATTCCTTTCCAAGCATGGAGGCTAATTTGAGGTGTACTTAATTTGCACAGCGGGGGCGGCGCCGTCCTCATCGTTCTGTACCCGGAATACTCCCATGCAATCTACTTGGACTCGTCGAAGAACCTCAAGAAAAAAGTATTACACGCACGTAAAGAGTGTCCTCGACTTTGCCCTGTGGACCTTCAGCCTGATTGGTGGATATATCAAGGTGAAAAAGACCAGGAATGAAGCACCGGCTTTCGGCCATAAGACCGACTTCTGCTACATCTAGCAACCGAACAACAGTACGGCTGATGGATTCTACCCCATGCATCACCTGATGGAGTTCAGAAGGGATAATCAACGCCTTCGCATGTCAACTACTACCGAAGATGCCAAGATTGTCAGATGGGCCACAAGCATAGGAAGGACACCGGATCATCGAATCTGAGCTGAGTTTTATCACGTATAGTGCGAACTAGCCCAAGTGATCATGAAGCAAGTCCTCGAACCAACGGGGATGTTCTACAATGGGGCAATCAAGCGGGTTGATGTCCGAGCACTGCTAGTCGCTCAGCGTCTGGACATGAACCCTTTCACGAAGCTCGGGTGCGTCCTCGCTTACTATGAAGATTGGGACGAGGAACTGAACAACTGATTGTCAATGACAATGTGATGTAACTAAATCGTGGTCCTGAACTAGTGTGCCCTATCACTACTGTCTTTCTATGACAAAACTTTGAAACTATGTGATGTAACTAAACCGTGGTCCCGAACTATCGTAGATCGTTCTAGTTAATTAGTTTGGGTATGAGTAACTTCGTCATTTATGTTTACTATTCATTGCTTTTATTTTGCTAATCATGCCTATTTGTTTTCTTAAGTACATTATGTTGCATATTATCGTTAAAATCAACAACTCACGATGCAGGTACCAAGATTAGAGGTGGCGAAGCACTACTACGTCGTGTACGTTGGGAGGGTTCCAGGAGTCTACGACCACTGGCCAGCCGCTCAGGCCCAAGTGCACAGGTACCCCGGTTCTACCCGTAAAGGGTTCAACACCAGAGCCGAAGCGGAAAGTAGTTACTTTAGGTCGACACTCCAGCATGAGCAGGGGCGGGACCGTCGGTACTACATAGTTGCGCTCTTCCTCATGCTGATCACTCTTCTCTTGTACATCATGGTGTAGATAGAGATGATGAAACTTGTGGGTGTGCCATGACCATGCAGTTGCACTTATTCGAGACATGACATGATCGCACTTATGTATCGCTATTTTCAAGATTATGTGATGATATTTTTGTGTTGAATGATGAGGATGATGATGGTATGACGAGACTATTGTATGTCTATGATATGTGAGAATGGTGTATGTTTAATATAATGTGATGAAACTATTGTATAGAATCTGTATAAATACATCAGAAATACATAGAGGGTATAAAGCTCTGAAAGCAGCAAAATTTAGTAGTAGCGCTAGTAAAAACTTACCAGTAGCGCTGCTTAGCAGCAGCACTTTATAGGGGCAAACGCTACTACTATAGTTAGCAGCAGCGCTGGGCACGCAAGCGCTACTGCTAATACTACTTACCAGTAGCGCAGCCCATACATGCACTACTACTAGGATTTAGTTGTAGCGCGATAGTAGTAGCGCTCGACCCAGCGCTACTGATACACATATTTCCAGCGCTACTGGTAGGGTTTTCCCTAGTAGTGAATGGTTGCGAGAGTCCACGGAGAGCTCCATCCACCAGGTGTCTACGAACAAGCGGTCTTGTTTATTTCATCGTGGCTTATGTCCACACAAAACTAGCCTCACTCATGGTATATCTTCACTAAGTAGGCGATCTCCTTGCCCGTGCAAACTTCTTGGTTCAACTCCACAACACGAAGTAGGAGGCTCCCAAGTGACACCTAACCAATCTAGGAGGTACAACCCTCCAAAAGGTAGTAGATGCAATAGAACGACGAACCCCTTGCTCTTGTGCTTCAAAAGATAGTCTCCTCAACACTCAATCACTCTCTGACAGATTTTGCATAGTAGGAGAGATTGATTTTGTGGAAAGCAACTTGGGGAGGCTAGAGATCAAGTTTCGAATGGTTGGATTGGAATCTCTTGATCTCAACATATGAGTAGGTGGCTCTCCCTCTGGATAATGGATCTGGCAAGTGGGTGTGTGTTCTGAGTGCTTCCTCTGTGAATGAAAGGAGATGGAGGGGTATATATAGGCATCCCCAAAATCCAACCGTCACCACTCTCTGGTGAGACCACCGATATATTTCCCAACTCGGTGAGACCAAAATGAATCTCGGTGATACCAAGTTGTTGTAAAGTGGAAACTTTTGAATTCTCGGTGAGACCGGTATATAAATCTTAGGGGTACCGATACGATGACCTAGATCAGTTTCCAAATCTTGGTGAGGCCGATTTGAATCTCAGAAATTCTGATTCTTGAAATCATCTCAATAGAAAGTTGGTCACATGCTTTTCGGTGGCACTCATATGTAACTTGGTTGTACGGAGAGATTAGGGTTTGGCAAAGGATCTGTCACAAGGAAAATCAGTAGGGCCGAGTGGAAAAAGTTGGTGGCACCAATTTTGCTGTTTTGTCTTGGTACAGAGATATTTGTGGGAGAATGACCGAATATTTTTGGTGGATATCTCTAAGAACTTGAGCAATCAATTCATCATAATACCTCACCCCCTTTTAATAGTATTGGCTTTCCTATGTACTCAAACTGATTTCTCACAAATGTAAAATGTAGAGTCCTCTTGCTTGAATCTTGAGACAATCATATTCCTTTCCTTTTATCAAGGGGTTTCTCCTCACAATTCTTTTGCCAATGCATCTTTGAAATTTTCTGAAATAGACTTGGATAAGATCATTAGTTCAATGATACATATGTTGTGATTAATTACCAAAACCACCTTAGGGAGCAATTGTGCTTTCAGAGCCACGTGTATCTCTTTCTCAGGGCACTACCACATGGGCAAGACGTCGGTTGGGTGAAACCCCGGGTCACCAGGGGGCGCCTAACATCGCCCGGTTTGTACCAATACTCATGAGGTGCACTGGCCTGGGGTTGATTAATTATCCGCGGGTGCCGGCATTTCCCTATGATTTTTATTAGCTATTAGGCAAATGTGGCCAATAATAGATTAAGTTGGCCAAACGAAACCCATAACTCGAAGAGAATTACAAGGATACGAAATCATGCATATAATAGATTAGAGGAGACTCAAATAATATTCATAGATAATCTAATCATAAATCCACAATTCATCGGCTCTCGACAAACACACCGCAAAAGAAAGTTACATGGGATAGATCTCCATGAAAATCATGGAGAACTTTGTATTGAAGATCCAAGAGAGAGAAGAAGCGATCTAGCTACTAGCTATGGACCCGAAGGTCTGTGGTGAACTACTCACGCATCATCGGAGAGGCAATGGTGTTGATGAAGAAGCCCTCCGTGTCTGAATCCCCCTCCGGCAAGGCACCAGAACGGTCCCCAGATGGGATCTTGCGGAGACAGAAGCTTGCGGCGGTGGAAAAGTATTTTCATGGCTCCCTTCTTTGGTTTCGAGATTTTAGAGAATTTATAGGCGAAAGGGGTAGCGCAAAGGATCCACATGGGGCCCACAAGCCTACTAGGTGCGACCCCCCTAGGGCGCGGCTAGCGGGCTTGTGACCTCCCACGAGGTCTCCTGCCTTGGTTCTCAAGTCCCGTGCGTATCTTCTGTTATGGAAAAAATCATCCCGGAGGTTTTATTCCATTTGGACTCCATTTAATATTCTTTTCTGAAAAAGGTCAAAAACAAGGAAAAAACTGAAACTTCCACTTGGCACTGAGTTAATAGGTTGGTCCCAAAAATAGCAAATTTATGCATATAAAACATCCAAAGTTGACATGATAATAGCTTGGAACCATCAAAAATTATAGATACGTTGGAGATGTATCAAAGAACCCCTTCTACCACTTCTTCACCGAGTCTTGCAGGGGACTTTCAGGAAGCCGGAGGCGGTTCAGTGATGGACGAGGGTCACGCCGTAGTCGGTCATCTTCTTGTCACCGGTAGTCCATTCCGGCACCGACTACTGCTTGAAGAAAAACAGCTGGCGCCACAGATCCGCGTGGGGCTCGAATCCAAGGAAACCCTCGCAGAGGGTGACGTAGGTGGCCAGCTGGTGAATGGCATTCGCCGTGAGATGATGCGGCTGTAGGCCGAACTGCACCAAAAAGCCAGAGAAGAAGTCGCTCACCGGCAGCCCGAACCCGCGAGCGAAGTGTTCAGCAAACACCATCACATCGCCAGCTTGCCGGGCCGGATATCACTCTCCCGCTCGGATGCGCGCAGCAACGAGCTCCGTTGGAGGCAGCATGCGGCGGTGGCGGAGGTACTCGATATGGTCCTCGCCGACGATGGTGCCCTCCCAAGCGCCTCGGGAACTCGCCTTCTTGGTGGTCGCTCGAGACATGACGAAGGTGCGGCGGGAAGTACTGGAGCTCGTCAGGGTGCCGACGGAAACCGGTGGCGAAGAACATGAACAACGCTTCTCTCTCTCTCGCTTTGGGATGGAAGGGGCATCAGAACGAAGTAAGACGGGGGCGAATGGTCTCTTCGGCTTGGAGTAGTTCTAGGATGAGAAGATCAAGATGGGCGGAGATGAGGTTCACCTCCCCAGCCGGCTTCGGCGAGGTGCTCTTCCAGTTCAACTTCGCCCTCGGCGGTGCGACGGCGAAGGGTGGCAAGTTGATGCACTCGTTCCAGCGGTCTACTTTCTTCACGTAGAAGAACCCCTTCTACAACTTCTTCACCGAGTCCTGCAAGGGACTTTCTGGAAGCCGGAGGCGGTTCGGTGATGGACGAGGGTCACGCCGCAGTCGGTCATCTTCTTGTCACCGGCAGTCCCTTCCGGCACCGACTGCTGCTTGAAGAAAAACAGCTGGCGCCACAGATCCGCACGGGGCTCGAATCCTAGAATCCTCGCAGAGTGTGAAATAGGCGGCCAGCTGGCGAATGGCGTTCGCCGTGAGATGATGCGGTTGTAGGCCGAACTGCACTAGAAAGCCAGAGAAGAAATCGCTCAACGGCAGCCCGAACCCGCGAGCGAAGTGTTCAGCAAACACCATCACATCGCCAGCTTGCGGGGCCGGATATCCCTCTCCCCCTAGGATGCGCGCAACAACGAGCTCCGTTGGAGGCAGCACGCGGCGATGGCGGAGGTACTCGATATGGTCCTCGCCGACGATGCTGCCCTCCCAAGCGCCTCGGGAACTCGCCTTCTTGGTGGTCGCTCGGGACATGACGAAGGTGATGCGCGAAGTACTGGAACTCCTCAAGGCACCGACGGAAAGCAGCGGCGAAGAACATGAACGACACTTCTCTCTCTCTCTCGCTTTGGGAGGGAAGGGGCGTCAGAACAAAGAAAGACGGGGGACGAATGGTCTCTTCGTCTTGGAGTAGTTCTAAGATGAGAAGATCAAGATTTGCACAGATGAGCTTCACCTCCCCAGCCGGCTTCGCAAGGTGCTCTTCCAGTTCAGCTTCGCCCTCGGCGGTGCGATGGCGAAGGGCGGCAAGTTGATGCACTCGTTCCGGGGGTCTACGTTCTTCACGTACAAGAACCCCTTGTGCCACTTCTTCACCGAGTGCTGCAGGGGACTTTCAGGAAGCTGGAGGCAGTTCGGTCATGGACGAGGGTGGCGCCGTAGTCGGTCATCTTCTTGTCACCGGCAGTCCCTTCCGGCACCGACTGCTGCTTCAATAAAAGCAGCTGGCGCCACAGATCTGCGCGGGGCTCGAATCCTTGGAAACCCTCACGGAGGGTGACATAGGCGGCCAGCTGGCGAATGGTATTCATCGTGAGATGATGCGGCTGTAGGCCGAACTGCACCAGAAACCCAGAGAAGAAGTCGCTCACCGGCAGCCCGAACCCTCGAGCAAAGTGTTCATCAAACACCACCACATCGCCAGCTTGCGGGGCCGGATATCCCTTTCCCCCTAGGATGCGCGCGACAACGAGCTCCATTGGAGGCAGCATACGGCGGTGGCGGAGGTACTTGATATGCTCCTCGCCAATGATGCTGCCCTCCCAAGCGCCTCGGGAACTCGCCTTCTTGGTGGTCACTCGAGACATGATGAAGGTGCGGCGCGAAGTACTGGAGCTCCTCAAGGCGCCGACAGAAAGCTGCAGCAAAGAACACGAATGACGCTTCTCTCTCTCTCTCTCTTTGGGAGGGAAGGGGCGTCGGAACGAAGCAAGACGGGGGTGAATGGTCTCTTCGGCCTCCCCGCGTGCCCATTAAAACCACGTGCAAGGTCGTGGGGAAGGGGATTCGGTACGCATGATCCCCATTACCCCCGCGCTATGCGGAGGCGTTAATGTGCCCCGAGATGCCAACCGTCGTCCCGTATCCACAAAAGATCCCCACACCCGGGCCGAGGCTGCGGCGTGGCGGGCCCCGTCATGCAGGACCGGTCCTGTCGTGCGTGTGGTCTGTCAGGGCGCGATCCCCGAAGCTCGACGCGTGGCGTATCTCCACCTTAACCGGAGAAGTCGAGGCATCTTGCGACAGTCGACCGACTCCCTACCAAGCCGTCTCCAACACTTGGGTTCGCCAGGCGCAGGCTCCCAGGACCCGCGAACAGAACATCCAAGCCGGCAAGGCCCTTCGCCTTGAGCCGGCGGATCTCCCCTGCTTCGGGGACTACTGACGGGGGGATAACCCCGGGGGTAGGCTCACCAAGCCTACTCCTCCACACTTCGGTATAGAGTGGGGCGAAATCCTCCTCAGATGTCGGCTTCTCCTGGCCGGCTACATAGCCCGCACCGGCTAGGGGCGTCGCCATCTACCCTCTGGCCAGATGGCTAGTCGTCAGCCAGCTAGGGAGCACCCGTCGCATCAATCCCTATGATGTGACGGAGACCTCCGATTAAAGGCGAAGGTACCTTGGCTCGGGTACGATGGAGACGAATATGCATGGCTACAGTGTTGGCAGCCGTACCGTTGACCGGTCCCGGCTGTGGCCCATCAAGCGTGTACAGTACCCGCACGCCACTACCCACTCCATTACCTGGCCGGGCATGGCTACAGTGGAGGCGGCCATATCACTGGCCAGCGCCGGCTCCCGCAATACGACAGTTCTACCAATCTCGCCCTTGTGGGGAGCACGCACCAAGCCCATAGGTCAACCAGCGGGTCCCACAGCCTGGTGGGACCTTGCAGCCGGCGGGCCCCACCTACAACAAGAATGATCAATCGTGGGCCCTCTGGCCAGCCGAAGAGGCTACCAGCCAGGCCCCCCAGGTTGAACCTTATATCCATTTTGTAGGCCGGGGGGTTCGTCTATAAAACCCCCTGCCCCCTCCATGCAGGGGGTCGGCCATTCTTACGCACACACTCACTCATACACAAGAGGTAGATTGCGAGCCGGCTGCTCCATCTTCCTTCTCCGCCGAACAGCTCAAGGAGCACATTGTAGTTCTCTTGGTTCATCAACCACTCCGGCAGGACTAGGGGTGTTACCTCCCATGGAGGGCCCCGAACCTGGGTATATCGTGTGTCTTGCATCGCTAGTTACCAATTTCGTTCCCGGAGCCCGCCGGTGTCACTTCGGTCCCAACCACTCTCGATAAGCCTAACCATGGCATCTATCGTGAGAAAACAACGACATGAAGGACGGATGACGACTCCATGAGGTTGACCTTAATGAGAGTAATGAATATCTCAACAAGAAGGACCAACCCCTTCAACGAGAGCATCAAAGACAAGAAGACTAGTTAGAATTTTGCACCCAAATTTTCCCCCTTAAGTTGTGAGACCCCGGTAGTTAAGCTACAATAACCCATGTAATCAAGCTAAAGTGATGGCTAATATTAAGCTAATCCATTTTTTCTAAATATTGCATTATCACGTTTGAATCATATCTCATTTCAAATTAGTATTACAATTCAAAATTTATTTAATAGTTGTTTTAAATATTTTTGGCAAACCTGAAAATTAAAATCATGTTTGGGTTACTAATATTCCCTAAGTATTTATAAAAATTGAACAAACATTTTATCATGTATTTTTGTGCATCAAAACAACTATAACAAAGGCCAAAACAAATAAATAAATACCTTTGAAATTATGAAAGTTCCCAAACTTTTCAAAATGTCCCCAAACTTTATGTGGTTTTGCTTAATATTTTGTTTGTAATAACGGGGCAAACTTCATTATTTGCAAACGTCTTTCATTCCTAAAATTAAATCAAAATAAATGCATATAAATAAATCGAAATAAAAAATGGAAAAAGAAACCTGAACTACTGCGGCACTCGGCCTAAGTGCCACAATAACTTTTGGCCCAGCCCAGCCACACTCTCCTTCAACCTCCATCTACAGTGGACGACACGGGATCATGGCCGCCATCCCATGGCCGATGGCCACACGCAGGCCATCCCTCGACCTCCTGCGGGGTTAAAATGGCATCGGCTTCCTCCCCAGAACCCTAGCCGCTATTCCCTCCCTCCCTTGCGTTGTTTTCCTGTGCCCCGCTCGTGCTAGAGTTCCGCCCGCCATGGCTGACATTGTCGCCGTGGCCATCATCGTCCCTGATGCCTTAAAGGTTGTCTGCGAGTCCTGATGTGCTCCTTCACATCGGCCCTAACCTTTGTCTCGAGTCGTTGAGGTCCCGTTCGACGGATCGGTCCTGTTGAAACAAACTCTCCAGGAGGCTCGCTACGTGGGGCTTCCAGCCGGTATAGCTCCTACCTTGGCGGGCAACCTAAGCCTGCATGCAGCTACGCCCACGCCTTGCATGCAGCCGCGTCCACTCCCTGCATGCAGAGCTGGTACTTCCCACGATGCGGCCCACGCTGCACTCCGATCGCCAGGGATCCCAACGTCTCGCCCACGCTATTCTCCTGCGAAGACCTGCTCTCTAGGCGATCGGTTAGGATAGATAAGTCCTGCCGCATGTATATAAACTACTGGTTGTTGATTGAATAAAGCGTGGATCAACATATCTCTCTCTATCTATTCTTACATGGTATCAAATACCCTCTGATCTTCTCCTCGCTTCCGCTCCCTGCTGCCGGCATGGCCTCTCCTCGCTCCCCTCGCTCCCCCCTCTCTGGCAATGTTAACCCGTTTGCCGTCCTCGAGCCCGCCTCCGCCGCCAGCATCCGCCTCATCCACATTCAGGACCATGTTCCCGTTGTTCTCGACCTCCACACCCCCTCCTTCTCCACCTGGCGCACCTACTTCTCGTTGACGTTCCGCAAATTCCAGATTTGGGATCACGTCGACGGCTCGGTCGACGCTTGCACTATGCACGACGATGCCAACTGGATAGGGGTTGATGCCACCATCACCAAGTGGCTCTACCGCACCATCAGCACCGAGATTCTGTCTCACGTCATCCGCGACGACGGCTCGGCTCTCGGCGTCTGGACGTCCATCTGCCAGCTCTTCCTCGACAACCAACTCCAGCGCCAAGTCCTTCTCACCATGGAGTTCTACAGCCTCTCCCAGGAGGGCATGGGGCTCTTCGACTATTGCCTTCGCCTCAAGGTCCTCGCCGACGAGCTCCGCGACGTCGGCGCCCTAGTCTCCGACGCCACCATGCTCACAAACCTCATCCTTGGGCTCGGACCAGACTACGCCAACGCCGCCTCCAACCTCAACCTCCTCACCGAACCCACGTTTGCTCGCGCCGTCAACTATCTGCGCCTCGAGGAACGGCGGATGCGCCAGCCGACCCTGCAGCGCTCCCAGGCCGCCCTCGCCGCGCGTACCACCACTCCGTCGGCGCCTCCCGCGGCGCCCACCGCGCCGTCTCCTGCGACCGGCTCCTCTCCACTAGGCCACGCTCGCAAGAAAAAGAGGGGCCCTGACGGCCGCCCCCGTGCCGCCGGCACCGCTCCTGCCGGGCGCCCTGCTGCCTCTCCCGGACCTGCGCCTGCCCCATGGTTCGGCGGGGTCAACCCGTGGAGTGGAGTAGTCCATGCATGGGCTCTTCCGCCCATGCGTGCCCCGCACCCTGGCATACTGGGCTCCCGTCCAGCTAGCCACCAGGCGCTCCTGGCTGCGCATGTGCCCGGCGGCTACCCCTCGCCGCCTCCCAACACCTGGCCCCTAGCGCCTCCGGCGCACGGGCTCGGCCACTCCGGTGGTCCATCTACTTCGCCGGATCCCGCACTCCTGGTGGCCCTGCACCAGGCCCCCTCGCCGTCCACCTACTCCGATAACGGCGACTGGTTCATGGACACCGGCGCATCCTCTCACATGGCCTCCCACCCCGGTATCCTTTCTCACTCTCAACCCTTCCCTACATCCACCCGCATCGTGGTCGGGGATGGCTCCTCTCTTCCCATCACCTACCGCGGTGCTCTCTCCCTCCCCTCTGACTCTCCCATTAAGCTTTGTGACCTGCTTGTCTCTCCTCATCTCGTTACTAATCTCGTTTCCGTTCGTGCTCTTACTCGCCAAAATTCCGTTTCCGTTGAATTTGACCCCTTTGGTTTCTCTATTAAGGACCTGCAGACCAAGACGGTGCCCCTCCGATGTGATAGCCCCGGCGATCTGTACCCGCTTCTGCCGTCGCTCCCCAACCGTACTCCTGTCGCCCTTCTCGCCGGCATTGATCTCTGGCATGCTCGGCTCGGGCACCTCGGCACCTGAACCATGGATCGCCTTCTTCGTAGTGGCTCTTTCATTTGTAATAAACGTGCTCCCCACTCTTGTTCTGCTTGTCGCTTGGGCAAGAGCACCCGCCTTCCTTTTTCTTCTTCTACTCATGTCTCTAGCTTTCCCTTTGAAATTTTACACTATGATGTATGGACCTCTCCGATAACAAGCAACTCCGGTTTTCAAAACTACCTGGTTCTTCTTGATGATTTTTCGCACTTTGTCTGGACGTTCCCACTTTGCAACAAATCGGACGTGCTTTCTACACTCACCTCCTTCTTTGCGTTCGTCCGTACATAGTTTTCCCGCCCCATTCTCGGTCTTCAAACTGACAACGGGCGCGAATTCGACAACCATGGTGTGCACTCTCTGCTCTCCGCACACAGCGCCATACTCCGCCTCACCTGCCCCTATAACTCCCAGCAGAATGGGCGCGCTGAGCCCGTTCTTCGCACCCTCAACGATGAGGTCCGCGCTCTCCTCCTGCACGCTGCCGTCCCCGCCCGCTAATAGCCTGAGGCCCTCAACGCCCCTGCCGCACTCGCGGCAACTTCACTCCCCACCACCTCTTCTTCGGTCACCCTCCCTCCTACGATAACCTCCAGGTTTTCGGCTGCCTCTGCTACCCCAATCTCCTTGCCACCACCCCACACAAGCTCGCTCCCTGATCCGTTCCCTGCGTCTTATTCGGCTACCCTCCCAACACCAAGGGCTACTGTTGCTTCGACCCGGCTTCTGGGTGCGTCTTCATCTCTCGCCATGTGCACTTTGACGAGTCCGTTTTCCCGTTTCAGCAGGCTCTCGTTTCATCATCGGCGCCTGGACCTTCGTCGACTGCACCCCGGCGCTCTTCGGTGCTTCTACTACCAGCACCCACGACCGCCCCCGCGCGCGTGCCTCGTGTCCCCCGCGCGCGCACGTCTACTCCAGCGCATGCAGCTGCCGCCTCTTCTCACGTGGCTCCGTCTACTCAAGCGCATGCACATGCCACCACCTCGACTCCGCCTGCGGTGCCTCCATCGACTGCTGGTGGCGTGGCCTACTCTACTCCACCCTCTAGGCCGCCCTTTTCGGCTGCTACTCCATCCACTACGGCTCCAGCAACGGTGACCTCTTCCTCGCCTTCTCCAGCGGCGGTCACCCCGCCCCCTGCACCGCCAAGCGTTGTCACCCGCGTCCGTGCCGGGGTTCACCGTCCCAGCCAGCAGTACTCCTCCGACGAGTACGTCTGCGCCGCCACCACCGCCTCTCCTTCGCCGGTTCCTACGTCCGTGCACTCGGCGCTCCGGGACCCCCACTGGCGCGCCGGCATGCCAGAGGAATACGATGCGCTTCTCCGTAACCGCACCTGGCAGCTTGTTCCACGCCCGCCTCGTGCCCACATCATCAGCGGCAAGTGGGTTTTTCGGCATAAGCTCTGCCCCGGCGACTCTCTGGACTGCTACAAGGCTCGCTGGGTCGTCCGGGGCTTTCGGCAACGTGCGGGGCTCGACTTCACCGACACCTTCGCCCCTCTTATGAAACCCGGCACGATTCGATGCGTCCTCTAGCTCGCCGTCTCGCGTCGTTGGGGCGTCCACCAGCTTGACGTCTCCAACGCATTCCTGCATGGACACCTGACGGAGCAGGTGTTTTGTCAGCAGTAGGCCGGCTTCGTCGACTCCGCCCGCCCTGACGATGTCTGCCTGCTTTCTCGCTCCCTCTACGGGCTCAAACAGGCCCCTCGCGCCTGGTACCAACGCATCACCGCATTCCTGGTCGGCATCGGCTTCGTCATCGCCAGGTCTGACGCGTCGATGTTCGTCTATCACCGCGGTGACGCCACGGCCTACCTCTTGATGTACGTCGACGACATCGTCCTGACCGCCTCCACCGATGCTCTCCTTCATCATCCCGTCGGGCTTCTTCAACGCGAGTTTGCCTTGAAAGATCTCGGGCCTCTCCACTACTTCCTGGGCATGGAGGTCGCGCGCCGCCTCGACGGATTTTTCCTCTGCCAGAGGAAAAATGCCCTCGAGCTACTGGAGCGCGCTGGCATGTCCGACTACAAGCCGGCGTCTACACCCATCGACACCACCGGCAAGGTCTCTGGACAGGGCGGCGTGCCCTTCTCCGACGCCTCCTTCTACCGCAGCATCGTCAGCGCTCTCCAATACTTGACGTTGACCCGTTCGGACCTTCAGTATGCCATCCAGCAGGTTTGTCTCCATATGCAAGCCCCGCGCGACGTGCACTGGACCTTGGTGAAGCGGATCCTTCGCTATATCCGTGGCTCCCCTTCGCTCGGCCTAACTCTCACCACCTCCTCATCGCTCGACATCGTGGCCTATTCCGTCGCCGACTGGGCCGGCTGCCCGGACACTCGTCACTCTACCTCCGGCTACTACATCTACATGGGGCCTTCGTTGGTGTCGTGGTCGTCTAAACGACTACCCACAGTGTCTCGCTCTAGCGCGGAGGCTGAGTATCGTGCTATCGCCAATGCAGTCGCCGAGTGCTCCTGGCTACGACAACTCCTCACCGAGCTCCACTGCGGCGTCGCCAAAGCGACGGTGGTTTACTGCGATAATGTCTCGGCAGTGTACCTCTCCGCCAACCCTGTTCATCATCGTCGCACCAAGCACATCGAGCTCGACATCCACTTCGTCCGCGAGAAGGTGGCACTCAGGCATGTTCGCGTTCTCCATGTTCCCACGGCTCAATAGTTCGCCGATGTTATGACCAAGGGCCTTCCACCGACGGTGTTTGGGGAGTTTCGCTCCAGTCTCTGCATCTCCGGCAGCGAGGCATCGACTGCGGGGGGGTGTTGAAACAAACTCTCCAGAAGGCTCGCTACGTGGCGCTTCCAGTCGATATAGCTCCTGCCTTGGCGGGCAAGCTAAGCCTGCATGCAGCCGCGTCCACTCCCTGCATGCAGAGCTGGTACTTCCCATGATGCGGCCCACGCTGCACTCCGCCAGGGATCCCAATGTCTCGCCCACGCTATTCTCCTGCGAAGACCTGCTCTCTAGGCGATCGGTTAGGATAGATAAGTCCTGCCGCATGTATATAAACTACTGGTTGTTGATTGAATAAAGCGTGGATCAACATATCTCTCTCTATTCTTACAGGTCCGTCTACGCCGGCCACAGCCTCGGCACCAGCGTCGTCGATCTCCACCACCGACGCCTCCCCAACCTCCCGAGCACGTCATCGAGAACTGTTGTGAGGCCGTCGTCCAATTCCCTTTCTTTCCCCTCGAATCCGTGCACATCGTTGTCGTTCCCGTCGTGGCTGAACCTCATCGTCCACGTCTGTTCCGGTCGCTCCCCTGGTCGGGCCTGTTCGTGTGTGTTGCTACCGCTCGCACGCACACGTCCGTGCGTGTGCTCGCCCCCTGTGTTGCCGCGCTCCGCTGCTGGATGCCATTAGAGCTGCTGCTGCATGCCTACCTGCTACTGCTCTCAGCTACAGCTCCCTGCTTGCGCTGCTGCTTTGCTTGCTCCGGCTGCTCGTGTGCTGCTGCTGCTCCCTACTGCGCTGCTGCTCGTGCTGCTGTCGCGGCTGCATACAACAGCTACTAGCCATGGCCGCCTGGCCGACTATGTGTGTGAGCGGCTGTGTGTGTACCTCAGGCTGGACATGGTCCGGGCGGCTGCCGGTGGACCGGACTGGACCAGACCGAGCAGGAGAACGGTCCTGATTACAGGGACCGGATCGGCGCTGACAAAGCCCGAGCCAGACTGAATGGACCGGCCAACAACCACGTGTTTCAATGTATCCCGATGCAGAGGTAAGGTGGGCTACGTGCGCGAGTGATGTGACGAAGTGGATCACGTGCACGAGCGAGGATGTGCGCGAGAAATTAGCTAGACCTGCAAGTTCAGCGAAACCAACAAACTAAATTTTCTGAACTTGACGAAACTGAATCAACATAGCATTCTCTTTATGTAACTACCAGTCCTAGTCTCTAGAGCATGATTGCACGAGCTTATCTTGATGAGTTTTTAAAGGAGGTTGTTAGCGTAGTGGCTGCACCTACGTGCTTCTCTTCTCTGTACATTTGTAACACTCGACAGATGAATGGAAACATGCGAGCTCTTTATCTTTTATTGCTCCTTCTTACACTGATGAAACTCACAAGTGCAGGGACGCCTCCAAGAGCGGCGGCGGCGTCACATTTAGAGCGTTCGGAATCATGCCCGACGACGCTTATTCCTCGTGGTGCCGGCGAGGCTTTTGCCTACCTGAGGCAGCTGTAGGCCGGTGTACGTGATGTGGCCATGGTAGGAATTGGGGCCACGTTTGGGTTCGAAAACTTCAGATGGGTGACGGTGCATGCACGACAGCGATGGCAAGCAGTGCGAAGAGGCAATGGTGCATCGGGACATGAGGAAGGAATGATAGGGAAAGCTCGGATACATGATGGTTTATACGGGGGCCGGCGATGGCCACGACCGCCAAGCACGACGACGAAGGTGACTGCATCCTACAGGGATATGCTTTATCTCTCGGTCCCAACGAGCGGGCCAGTCAAAGCCCGGACCAGACCGACGTTTTCTCAGGCCGAATTTGACGGCCCGGACCGGCTGATATTTTTATCAGGCCAGGACCGCTCGGTCCGGTCCTTAGCGGGCCACGAGTCGGGCCAAAAGACCGCTCGCCTCGTCCAGGCTGATGTGCAGGTGCAGCAGCGTGTGAGTGTGCGTGAGTATACGTGAGTGTGTGTAACTTCCGTGCTATGTAGTGTGAGTAGTGCGTGTTTGGCCGGCTGGTTCTATAGAAGAGGCCCCGACGTTGTTAGTTAGCTTAGTGAGGCCAATTAGTGATTAGGTATAGCCTAATGACCTATGGACTGAATTGATTAGGTTAGTTGTATTTATCTGTTTATTAGATGCAGTCTATGTCATACGAGCTTCTTGTTTACTTTTAACCCTCATATAAAATATGTTAAATGACATGTGACCCACCCCTTCTCTGTTTGACCAGTCAAGTTGACTTGGTCAGCTCAATTTAAAATAAATCCAAAAAATAGAAAATCATTAAAACATTGAAAATTAATAGAAAATAACCATAACTTCGATGAAAATAATTTGTACATGAAAGTTGATAAAAAATGAGATGAACCCGCATACGCTACTCGTTCGTGTGTCACACATCCCTATCATAGCGAACATGGGCTTTTCCATCCGTTTCATGTGTTCGGTAGAAGCGGGAGACCCGGAAAATATTGCCGGATATTCTCCCGCTCCGTCCATGATGACTAATGCTGCGTTAGTGCATGTCTAGCCATGCATATTGTCATGCCATGCATCGTGTTGCATATGTGCTTTATATTTATTTTTTCTTCCCCCTCTTCTCTCTCGTAGACCCCGAGACTGACGCTCCTATTGGGTTCGACTACCCTCGTGACGACCAGCCCTTTGCCGCAGAGCAACCACGCAAGCAAACCACCCTTGATCATTCCTATATCGCCTATTCTTTCTCCCTCATGCTTGCATTATAATTTTTGCTACTCTTGTACATAGCTCCTATTCTGATGCATAGACTATTTTTGATGAACTTCTACTTTACTCTGTCACACTTCAAACTACTTAGTATAGGTATATGAATGATCCCCTGTGTCCATTAGCCCAGTTGCCCCCACTTTATCATCGAAGTCTCGATCAACCGATCGACGAGCCATGACCCATCAAAGCACTCACACCCCCTTAGTTGTACGACGCCGCAGAGCTACTATCGACTACTGAGGGTGACACCTCGTTACATACTCCGATGTTAGCGTTGTAGTGTAGTTGACCGGCGTTGGTTTTCGAAGGGTGATTCCTCCTTCACCACCTCCAATAATAACTATGTTGTACAACCCATCAAGCTTGGTCCATCGAGGGTGATTCCTTCCTGACCACCTTGATGTTTACATCATGCGGGATCCATCGAGGGTGATACCTAGGATTCCTCTGGTGTTATAGCCACACATTTAATTGACCTTGGTACGGGAACTTGATGAATGGTTTGTTGCGGGTGTATTCACGCTTGGATGTGATGTTGCGTTAATTAAAATGCTAATGCATTTGTGTATTTGATATGGGTTGGTTGTGGACCTTTTTTCACTGATATTCACATGGGACAAGGTATGGGTACTCCATATCGTGGTATCAGCCGAAGCTCTTCAGACATCAGCAATGGGGCGGCGCGTGCCCGAGTGGTCCGGATAAGCATCGTTCTTGTATAAGAGGTGCCAGGACTGACATCAGCCGCCCTCGCAACGTGTAGGAGCGCAAAGGGTGATGAGCCCATGAACCCTTCGCGCTTAGGATTCAGACCGGCGTGTTGTCCTCTCTATTGAGCGTAGGTAGGGCTGCGGCATGTTGATGTTCTGAGGCCGGGCATGACCCTGGAAAGTGTGTCCGGCCAGAGATTATACAACGTGATGGGTAAGATGGTGCACCCCTGTAGGGATGAAAATTAACTATTCTAATAGTTGTGTCCACGGTTAGAAGACAACTTGGAGTTGTGCCCCGATCTTATACAACTACAATTGTTTACTTAACTGGAATGTTTGCTCTGGGATTGCTTTCTCGCAGGGAGTCGAGCAAGAATCTCTGGGCATGACCTTAATTAATATTGCTGCAACAATATGACTATTTAATTGTGTTACTTGCTCTATTCTCTTCTAATGCTGCAAGACACCTGAAGATGCTAGTCTTCGATAGGACTAGTCCCCTTTCTCTATTCTCGCATTGCTGCAGTCAGTCCACATATAACCCCTTTCCTTTGATACTGATGCATAATTTAGCATAGTTCTGATGTCAGTCTTGCGAGTACTTTGGATGAGTACTAACCGTTGCTTTGCTCCCCCTTTTTTCCCCTTGATACGATTGCTACGACCACATGATGGAGCCCAGGAGATGACATATCCCGCCGACGACTGCTACCCCGACGGTGCCTTCTACTACGTGGTAGCCGCTGACAACCAGGAGTAGTTTAGGAGATTCCCCGGCAGGAGGCCTCGCCTTGTTCGATTGATGTATCTTTTGTGATAGCCTTCTCTAAGGCATTATCCTTGTTTTAAATATGTACTCGGATATTGTTGCTTCCGCTGACTCGTGTGTTTCTCGAACTTCTGTAGTCTAGCCCTCGAGGCCCCTGGCTTGTAATATGAAGCTTGTATGTTTTTATTTGTATCTAAATTTGTGTTGGGATATCTTCCCGTGAGTCCTTGAGCTTGGTCGTACGCATTTGCGTGTATGGTTAGCGTACGGTCAAATCAAGGGTGTCATAGACCACGAAGAATTAACCTTGTATATTCCATCATGGCTTATGTCCACAAAGGACTAGACCCCTTGCCCCTAAAACTTCTTGGTTCAACTCCACAACATGAAGTAGGAGGCTCCCAAGTGAGACCTAACCAATCTAGGAGACACCACTCTCAAAAAGGTAATAGATGTGGTAGTATGATGAACTCCTAGCTCTTGTGCTTCACAAGATAGTCTCCTCAACACTCAATCACTCTCTCACAGCTTTGGCTTGGGTAGAAGAGATTGATTGGGTGGAAAGCAACTTGGGGAGGCTAGAAATCAAGATTCATATTTGTAGGAATGTTATATCTTGGTCTAAACACATGAGTGGGTAGCTCTCTCTCAGAAAAATGGATACGGAAAGTGTTTTATGTTCTAAGTGCTTCCTCTACGAGTGAGAGGTGGTGGAGGGGTATATATAGGCATGTGCGAAAATTGAACTCTTACAACATTATTGCCCAACACGTGAAACCTAAGTAAAAACTCGGTTGCACCGACTAGTGCAAAATGTGGCAACTTTTAGCGTTTCGGTGAGACTGATATATGAATCTCGGTGGGTCAAATTTTGGTTGGCCTAAGAACTTGCCAGACTTGGTGGCACCGATTCCTAAAACTCGGAAATTTCGTATCTTTGAAACAGGTAGACAAAGAGTTGGTCACTTATTCCTGATTAGAGCAAAACAAGACTTGGTGTCACCAAGAAACTAGGGTTTGGCATAGAATCTGTCTCAGGTAAAACTCGGTAGGGCTGAATGGAAAAAGTTGGTGGCACCGGGTTTTGGATATTTAGGATTTTGGACAGAATATTTGTGGGAGAATACATGAGTATTTTTGGTGGCTAATCTCTAAGCACTTGAGCAACCAGATCATCATAGTCACCTCATCCCCTTTTAATAGTATTGGCTTTCCTATGGACTCAAAATGTGATTTCTCGCAAGATATAAAATGTAGAGACTTCAGGCTTGTTGCCAATAGATGTTCCTTACATCTAGGGATTCTCCTCACAATCCTTAGCCAATACATCATTGAACTTTTCCTGAAATATACTAGATAGAATCATTAGTCCAGTGACACATATGTTGTTATTAATTACCAAAACCACCTTAGGGAGAAGTAGTGCTTTCAATGTCCCCCTTTTTGGCAATTGATGACAACATATAGATGAAAGCTTCGACATAACATATAATCAATGAATAGAATCGTTGGTTTAAGAATATGTGATAAGCAAGAGCTCCCCTAAATTTGGGCATTATTTTAAATTTGCATTCTAATGCAAATGCACAATCAATTAGGACCATGGTTCACTCTTCCATGTCACATACATCTTGGTGTTGTGTATAAATGATTTGAATGAATAGAAATGCACATAACGCCAATCAATAAGTGAATGATCATCACATAGACATCTCAGGTATAGGAAATAATAGCATCAACAATCAAAGCCTATGATCAAGCATGTAGAAGTTTAAGACATCCGAAAGAACCAAATGTTTTAGAAAACAAAAGAAGCAACAAAACAAGACACAATCTCTCGAAGCCCTATTGCTCTATGCACTGCTCCCCCTTGGGAAACAAGTTAACAAAAAGTTCAAAGATCTAGAACTATGCGTCGCTATGGGCTCTATCTCCTCCGGTAGCAGTTGATTGAGTCGACACTAGAGTGTTGCCAAAGGCTTCAGCAGATGTACTATGAAGTGGTGAGGTACACACTAGAGGTGTAGGAGATGATGGAGATGATGTTGGGGAAAATGAAGATAGTTTGGACTCTGGAACTGTCACAGCTGCATATCTGGCCTGGCTCCTATACTGAGTGGAAGTTTGAAGAGAAGGACCTTCATCATCATCACTGCTGGAGCTAGGAGTGGGCAATACATCAACCTCCTCCTTCAACTGGTTGACTTTGGTAATCACCTCACTAACCTTAATGTCCAGGTCATGGAATTTGGTTTCCACGATCCTCTCGAGACACTTCTGATTCAGCAAGATATCTTTGGTCTTCTTCTTCATCCCTTGGATGGTGCTGATAAGGTTTGCCGTTTGATCTCCTTTGGATCTCATCGTTGGAGCACTAGCGGCTCTAGCTGCCTCTTGAAAGTGCGTTATATCGACTAGAGGGGGTGAATAGGAGATTTTTAGAATTTCATCACTGAGGAAATTCCATTTGAGGAAATTCCTCACTGATGACTAACTTACAACGGAAACAGTAAAGGATCAGAAGTGGAAAGTTTCACAACAACAGTTTTTCAGAGTGAGGAATGTGAAAACAGATTGCACAGTGAGGAGCCACGCAAAATACAGATGAGGATTAATTGGCGTGAAGAATTTGGGGTTGAGGAAATTCAGAGAAAGTCTTCAGGAAATTCTTCAAACAGTAGCAGTGAAAGTCATCAACACATAATCTGAGGAAAGTAAGGAGTTGAAGAATTAGAACCCGTTTCTCAGTGAAGACGGTAGTTGATGAGCCAGTTCCAACTGCTGTGACAGTCGTACATCTGGTTTGGAGCGGCTTGGTATTGAAACCAAAGGACACACAGTCCCGGGACACACAGTCCCTACCGTGTTCTCCTTGGTCTAAGAACACACAGTCCTCGCCCAACAATCGTGGTAAGTCTTCAGGGCAGACTTCTAAACCCTCACAAACTTGGTCACCCGGCGATCCACAATTTACTGTTGGACAGCTCTAGAACATGACGCCTAACCGTCTGGAGAATGCACAGTCCTCAAAGGTAAAAGGCTTCAGTCCCACATAGGAACAACTTCTTCAGTGATGCTCAATCACTAGGTTTGGTTTGTGGTTTCGGTGTATGGGGTATTTCCTCACTGATGAATTACTCTCGAAGACTCTGAGGAATTTGGGTTGCTCTTATGACAAGTGTCAGTTCCTAGCGGAGCAGCCAACCAGCTAATGGTTGTGGGGGCGGCTATTTATAGCCTGGGAGCATCCCGACATGATTTGACACTAATGCCCTTAAATAATATGACAGTTGGTGTGGATAAGACCAATGACTTGGCGTGGCTATCGAAACGGTCGGAACCCTCATCTGTGAGAGTCCTCATGTCACTCGTATTCCTCACTTGAGGCTTTTGGTAGGATTAGGCTTGGGTTGAGCATCATGAGGAAATTCATTCCAAAGTGTAACTTCGACCCCGTTTAACAGTACGGTGTTCCTATTACTCAAGTGTGAAGAAAATAAAACAGAAAGAGTAGATCTTCATGCTTCAAAGTCTTCAAAATGATTTTCTTCACGACACACCAAATTCCTCAATTTCATCGCAGATTCCTCGCGATTCATTTCTTCAGCTTCGGACCAATTTCTTCAACCAAAGATATACATTTTTAGGGGTCGATATTCATCAAATATCTCAAACTCCTCAATGACTTATAGATCCTGTGTACACTCATAAACACATTAGATACTTAACCTATAAGTCTTCAAACCCCCTAAATCACTAAGGGGCACTACATGCACTTAAAATCTCCCCGTTTTTGGTGGTTGATGACAATTAGGTTAAGTCTTCAACAGGGATCAAAAATATGAAGTGTAAATACTCATTTGAGGAATTTGAAATCAATATTCAGAGAGACTCCCCCTGAAGATGTGCATATCTTGAGGATTTTGCTTTTCACAGCAAATGCACATCGATGATTTATATCATGGAGATCTCCCCCTGAGTCTTGTAAATCATGCATACATGTAACATATCATATGAAGAAAATGATGATGCATGATGACAAATGGTATCTGACGAATTCCAGCATGCATGCATTAAAACTTGAGGAATAAGCATGCGAAGAAAAACGTTCAAAAGCTTCACAGTACCATCGGGCTTAAGTTACAACTCATTACATAAAAACTTCGGAAGAGCCAAGAGTTTGTAACTTAAATATAGTTCATAAGCCCCAAAATATCCCATTTAAAGACTAACTCTCAAGTTTCTCCCCCTTTGTCATCAAGTGACAAAAAGGGACAAACTGAGGACTAACGCCCGTGAAGACTTCACTTCTTGGCGGTTGAGGAAGAGCCATGATGCTTCTTGGGAGTAGTCTTCTTCCTTCGACCGGTAGCAGTGTCGAGTTGTTCTTCATCAGTTTCAGCAGTGCGGAATGAAGAAAAGGAGCTGTCTTCAAGGTATGGAACTGGAATGGTCCTGAACTTCTTCTTGGGACGCCACGACCAGTCAAAGTCTCGCTCAAAGTCCATTTCTTCAAGCTCTGTCTGAGTCTTTAGATGTGCAAGTGTAGCCCAGGTGCGATCAAAAACCTCATGCACATAGTGATGGTTAAGCTTCACAAAGTTCTGTGTTTCAGTGAGGGTTTTCACAATGGCGCCAAACTGGCGTTTGACCCACTTGTGATTGCGATCCACCTTCTGGTGAAGACTGAGGAGGAGCTCACTTGTATTGATCACGCGAGGAGGAACGGGGCTTGCCGGACGAGTCTCAGTGTCATCCCATGAAGAATAAGCTTCTGGCTCTCTGAACTGGCCATCAAGGGGCCTACTTCCTTCTTCAATTACTTATTTGCCTTTTCCTTCAATGGGCTCGAAAGTCTTCTTGTTGACCCGGATAGGAGGCATATAACCAACATGGTTTTGTCAATCAGCGTGGAAGTTGATGCATGTCCTTATCCTGATGAATCTCATGATCCATGGGGCATATATCTTGTGATCAAATGGACACATAGCATTGTCGGCCAAAGTCCTCAAGAAGAAATCATGAATGTTGATAGGAATACCATGGATGATGTTGAAGAGGATATTCTTCATGAGGCCTACGACATCTTCTTCATTATCATGGCCCTTGATCGGCGCGAGCACACTACAGAGCATTCTGTAGACAGACCTTGGTGTATATTTGAGCTCGTGGACTAGGAAGGTTTTTCTCGGTGATTTTCCTTCAGCCAAAGGCTTCATGAGGACTTCCATCATCCCGTTGGGCAGCTCACGCTCACCATAAAGCTTCACAGCCTCCTCTGAGGGAATTGGTACAGGCAGTTCACGGAGGAGCTGAGTAGCAGGAGCCTTGTAGTGAGTGTTTTGTGTCATCCAGTCAAACACCCAAGTGTTAATGTCTTGAGGGTTGCCAGATATATGAAGAGTGGCATAGAACTGAAGAATGAGATCACTATTCCAGTCAGAGATGTCGGAGCACATTGGCAGCAGACCAGCGTCATGGAGTACATTGAGGACTGGCTCTAGACACGGTATTGCTTCAAGTTCAACATGAGGAATATGCCTGTGCTGGATTATCTTGTTCCTTCCACACAGCACGGAAGCATAGTAATTTAGCTGTGTCCTAGTCCAAAACTTCAGATGCCTCATTTGAGGCTTGTCATAGGGGCTCTCTCCAATGAAGTACATGCGTTCTTCAAAGAAATTCTCCTTTTGAACCTGTGGTCGCTTGGAGAATGGTTGACGCTGAACTGGCTGAAGATTTTGCTGAGGAACAGGAGGGAGACAACAATTGCAGTCTCGGGGTTGAGCACGACAAAGGCATTGTCTTGATCAGGTGCATTTTCCTCAGCATTGTCCTCACGGTGAGGAATTTCATCAGCTGGGGCTTCAGGCTGAGGAGATGGCTCTGGCTGGGCGTCAGGCTGAGGGGCTTGCTCTGGCTGTGCATCAGGCTGAGGAATAGGTTCATCTTGCTCAGGTGGAGGAGTTGGGTCAGCCTGTTCCCCATCTTGAGGATTTTGCTCGGAGCTTTGAATTTCATCAGCTTGAGGAATTTCAGTTTGTTCTTCCTCAGCTGGCTTGGTGACAGAGGCAGTTTCATCAGCTGGTGCAGCTGATCCTTGAGCAGTGTCTTTCTGAGGAATGAAGGGCTGAGGATTGTCGTCAATACGAATTTCTTCGTCAGTGTGTTCCTCAGAGGCGGCATCCTTCATTTCCTCATATGTCCCTTTCGCTTGATCATCAAGGATGACCATTTCATAAGACGGAGCGACATTTAGGGGCACAGGGTCTAGTGGAGCAGTATCTTCAAGTGCTTTGAGACACTTGGCCTCTCTTTCTTCTTCTGCTGAGGAGGCCTTTCTCTTTTTGGCTTCCTTCTCAGCAGCCCTGGTTTTCTTCACGTCTGATGCAGACGGAGTCATCTTCTTCACCTTTGAAGCTTTTGGTGAAGGGGTTCTCTCGACATATTCTTCATCTGGCTTTGAGGACCAGCTCGAGCAGAGTCATCAGCTAACTTTGATGAAGCAGCTGGGTCAGGGGCAGTCTCATCAGCTGCAGCAGGTTCATCAGCTGGAGCTTCCATGGTGACTTCTTCAATGGCCGGTACATCCACACGGCTTTCTTGGTGTATTTCCTCAGCTTGAGGAGATTTATCGGCTGGCTCTTCAATCAAGGGTTGGGGAGTTGGTGCTAGAGGTGCAGCCTTCTTATTGTAGTCATCAACAGCTTTAGTGGTCAGCTTGATGAAATTGCTCTTGAGATTCTGACGATCTGACAGCTTGGAGTACTTATCAACCAAATTCTTCAACTCGACCTGTGTTGACACCAGTGCATCAGGCGTCAAGCTGAGTAGATTCTGCTTGAGGAATTTCTCCTTTTTAAGCTTCGCAACCTTGGCCTGCTTGGCTTGTTGTTCTTTCCACTTGGCTTCATTGATGAAAGTGGCCACTATGTGGCTGATGCCAGGGGGAAGTTTCAGATCATCAAGCGGAGTGTTTGGGTCCTCATACCAGATGTTTATGTAGTCTAGGAGGACCTTGGGGTCCATGGCCAGAGGAATGGCGCTGCCTGATGCTTGAGCTACCCTTTCCCTCTTGTTCCTGATTATCGCTTGCAGGGTTTGATCATCATATTCATCACTGCCCTCTGATGCAGACGGGACTGTGATGATTTTTTTGGGTCTTGGCAGAGTTTCTCTTTCAGCAGACACCTAAGTCTTCTCCGGAGGTGGTGAAGACTTTGTCTCCGAGCTGGTTGCAGCCGGGAGTGAGGAGCTAGAGGTGGCGGTCATTGGCTTTAGGACCGGCTTCTGTACTGGTGTCTCTAGAGGCTTTGGTGGTGGTGCTGAGGATTTTGGAGCTGAGGGTTTTGGCGCTGAGGGTTTTGTAACTGATGCCTGAGCAGACTTCTCTTGAGGCTTTGGAGCCCTTGGCTTTGACGGCATAGACTGTAGTTGAGGAATTGCTGAACCAGAGGTCTGAGCGGCAGAGGAAGTAGCTGCAGCTGAGGCAGCAGCCGAGGATTCATTGAATTTCCTCACTGCAGCATCTGCCTGCTTCTTGAGCTTAGTCAGATGCTTTTCATTCTCATCTGGATAGTCATCAAGGGTCTTGAGGCTTGAGGTATGTGCTACTTGATGAGCCTCCAGTGGGGCCCGTTTGCCAGGAGGCTTCAGGGCAAATTTCTTCGCATATTTGGCAGTTACAAACCTGTATTCCTTCCATTCCTTAGCCCATCGGCGTTCTATCTTCTGCAGCCGAATCTTTCTCTTGGCCATTGTTTCATTTTCATCAGGTATACAATAGTCCAAGTAAATATCCTCAGGGAAATCCAAAGCTGTGTTCTGTTCAAGTTTCTTTCCTCCCTTATGCTTTCTTCATCTGAGGATTTTGCTGATGAGATTGAACTCTTGAGGATTCTGATGGGACTTGAAGATTTTCTTCAAGAAACGCTGCAAATGAGTTAATGTGATGAGAACCGAGAGATTCATCATCTGACATGTGTGTACCTGTGAACAGAGTATAGTTGCGAGGAATTTGGAGAGGTCATATGCGTTCTCAGATTTGAAGAAAATGAAAAAGTTTGACAGGTGAGGAATTTAACCAGTGGTTGAGGAATTTGCCTAAGCATACTGTTCTTGGGTTCCAGAGTTGTACAGATCCAAAAATTCGCACAACTGAGGAATCTCGTGAAAATCTTAGATGCTTAGTGAAGTTCATCAATGGTGTGGTGATAGGCAGTGTTTGAGGAATCAAGTGCATATCGACTCTTGAGGAAAAACATATTTCACATAGGAGATGTAAAATAGTAGATCTAAATTGCAGTAAAAATGGGATTTTATTTACCCTGGAAGGTGCGCACGAAGAACACTGAAAAGGTGTGTAGAAAAGCTCTTCGGTCGCGTGTCCAATGCGCCCTAACCCGGCGACAGAGGACGTCTACGGCGGTGGCGGAGGAAGATGGTCCGACTCCGGCGTGGTTCCGACGACGGAGAAGTCGAGGGAGTGAAGCTCTTCCTCACTGGCGACGAGACTTCCAGCGGTGGCGCTAGGGTTCGGTGCTTTTTCCTATAGTAGGAGAGCGATGGGGCGAAGAAGAGTTTGCCGAGGGGGATAAGGACATATTTATAGCCAGACAGTTACTGTTGGCATGAAGATTTTGGACCAAACAGCCCCTGCCTCTACGTCTCCGGAGGACACGTGTAGTTCCCGAACAAGGCGGTGGAGATAGTGGAGATCGTGGTTATCCGAACGTGGGAAGTGGGGTTCAGTTACTGTGCATTAAAGAAACAATTTTTGAAGATTTGAGGATTTTCGTTACAAAATCATCAGCTGACAAGGACGCAGTGAGGATTTTGAACAAAGTTTCAAGTAGAACGCATATGAAGAATCAAATAGACTGGATGAGAATAGCATAGAGGGAAAGTAGGGTCCGATCACATTCACGTAGATGAAATATAAATCTTGAAGAAATAGCTATAAGTGAATGCTGTTGAGGACTTGAAATCACAGTCTATCTAGTCAAACGAAAGTCATCAAGTGTTTTTGAAGATTTGAGTAACTTGAGAATTTTGTGATAAATCTTCACAATGAAGAACAACTGTTTTGAACAAAAACACATTTTGAGGAAATGGAACATTTGAAGAAAATCAACTTGAGGAATTTCACGTTGGGCGGTGGCGTGACCCACCATATAAGAATGTTGATTACAGACGCCGCGTACAATTGTCGTAGGGCCGTGAGAATCAATTTCTTCGTTGATTTCTTCACATTCAGAGTGATATTCTTCATCAGTTGAAGAAAATCGATTCATCATGTGTTGCACATCTAAGTCATCAATTTTGCATAAGTGTTAGGATGTGTGCATGTTTTTACAAGACATTTGAAGATTCTAAGATATTTAGCTCACACCGCAACTTGCAAAACCTTTTCTCATCCAAGGGCTTAGTGAAGATATCTGCCAGTTGATTATCGGTCTTCACATGGTCGATGAGGATATTGCCCTTGAGGACATGGTCCCGAAGAAAATGATGACGAATCTGGATGTGCTTGGTCTTCGAGTGTTGTACTGGGTTGTATGCAATCTTGATTGCACTCTCATTGTCGCAGTAGAGAGGCACATTCTTCATGTTGATGCCGTACTCCTTGAGGGTTTGCTTCATCCATAGTAATTGAGCACAGCATGAACCAGCAGCAATGTACTCAGCTTCGGCAGTGGAGAGTGATACGCAGTTCTGCTTCTTTGAGGACCAACAAACTAGTGATCTTCCGAGGAAATGGCATGTGCCATAAGTTGACTTGCGATCCACCCGGTCACCAGCATAGTCAGAATCAGAATACCCTACCAGATCAAGATTTGAACCCTTGGGATACCATAATCCTAGTATTAGTGTGTGAGCTAAGTATTGAAGAATATGCTTCACAGCCTTATGGTGTGATTCCTTCGGTTTTACTTGAAAACGTGCACACATGCAAACACTAAGCATTATATCTGGCCTAGATGCACAAAGATACAATAAAGAGCCAATCATGGAGCGATATACCTGCTGATCGAAATCTTTACCATTTTCATCAGTGCCGAGGTGGCCGTTGGTAGGCATTGGAGTCTTGGCACCTTTGCATTCATGCATGTCGAATTTCCTCAGAACATCCTTGAGGTATTTCTCCTGTGATATGAAGATTCCATTGCGTTGTTGATGAATTTGAAGACCTAAGAAGAATTTCAGCTCCCCCATCATAGACATCTGATATTCTTCACTCATCATGTAAGCAAATTCATCACCGTATCGTTTGTCAGTACAGCCAAATATGATATCATTGATATATATTTGACACACAAATAGCTCATTATCATAGGATTTAGTGAAAAGAGTTGGATCGAGTGAACCAGGTTTGAAGCCTGTCTTCATGAGGAATTCCTTAAATGTATCATACCATGCCCGAGGGGCTTGCTTGAGACCATAAAGAGCCTTTTTGAGTCTGAAGACTTTGTTTGGATTCTTTGGATTCTCAAAACCTAGGGGCTGAGCAAGATATACTTCTTCCTCAACCTTACCATTGAGGAATGCACTTTTCACATCCATTTGGTATAAGATGATGTTATGATGATTAGCATAAGCAAGTAGTATTCGAATAGCTTCAAGTCTAGCAACAGGTGCAAAAGTTTCATCGAAATCTATTCCTTCAACCTGGGTGTAGCCTTAGGCTACAAGTCGTGCCTTGTTCCTCACCACTTGACTGTTCTCATCTTGCTTGTTTCGGAAAATCCACTTGGTGCCGACGATGTTGTGCTTGCGAGGATCTGGTCGTTTCACAAGCTCCCATACGTCATTCAGCTTGAATTGAAGAAGTTCGTCTTGCATAGCATGGATCCTCTCCGGTTCCAGAAAAGCGTCAGCAACTTTTGAGGGTTCTGTGATGGATACAAAGGAAAAATGCCCACAGAAGTTAACTAAGTGTGAAGCTTTTGAGCGAGTGAGAGGACCTGGCGCGTTGATGTCGTTGAGGATTTTGTCAAGTTCTACTTCATTTGCAATCCTCGGATGAGCTGGTTGAGCATTTCGTCTGGGCTGAGGAAGTGGTTCTGGTGCAATTTCCTTAGGAGCATCTTTTTGATTTTCATCAGTGATGGGGATCGTTTCTTCACCAATTTCCTCTCTGGGGACAATGTCTTCAGTAGGTTTGAGCTTTATTGCTTCCTCAGGAGACAGCTTATCTGGATCAAAAGGCAATTGCTCTCTTTGCGAGCCATTAGTTTCATCGAACCGCACATCTACAGTCGCAACAACTTTGTTGTGATAGTTGTTGAAGACTCTGTAGGTGTGCGAGTCCTTTCCATAACCGAGCATAAAACCTTCATGTGCCTTAGGTGAAAATTTTTAGCCATGGTGAGGATCTCTAATCTAACATTTTACACTGAAGACTTTGAAATAACTTACATTGGGTTTCTTATCAGTGAGGAGTTCATATGAGGTTTTCTTGAGGAATTTGTGAAGATATCCCTGTTGATGATATGGCATGCAGTGTTGATTGCTTCAGGCCAAAAGCGATGAGGAGTCTGATATTCTTCAAGCATAGTTCTTGCCATCTCAACCAGAGTCTTGTTCTTCCTTTCGACGACACCATTCTGCTGAGGAGTATAAGGAGCAGATAATTCGTGAGTAATACCAAGTTCATCAAGATAATCATCAAGGCCAGTGTTTTTGAACTCTGTTCTATTATCACTCCTGATATGTTTGATCTTGATGCCAAAGTTCGTCGAGGCCCTTGAAGAAAATCGTTTGAAGATTTCCTGCACTTCAGTTTTATACACTATGATATGCACCCATGTATATCTGGAATAATCATCAACTATGACGAAGCCATATAAAGATGATGCATTGGTTAGTGTGGCATAGTGAGTAGGTCCAAATAGATCCATATGAAGCAGTTTGAATGGACGTGTAGTGGTCATGATAGTCTTCGAGGGATGCTTGGACCTGATCATTTTCCCAGATTCACATGCACCGCGGAGATGATCCTTGAGGAATTTGACTGATGCGATGCCGTTGACATGCTTCTTCTTCGCGAGCGTGTGCAAATTCCTCATGCCTGCATGACCTAGTCTTCGGTGCCACAGCCATCCTTCTGAGGTTTTTGCTAGTAAGCAAGTGGCTGGTTGAGGACCTGTAGAGAAATCAACAATGTACAAATACCCTCTTCTTACTCCTTCGAAGACTTTGGATCTGTCAGATTCCATGATGACTACACATCTATATCTACCAAAGATAACAATCATATCAAGATCACAAAACATCGAGACTGACATGAGCTTAAAACCAAGGGATTCAACAAGCATCACTTTGTCCATATGCCTATCCTTGGAAATAGCCACTTTGCCAAGTCCCAATACCTTGCTTTTACCTTTGTCAGCATATGTGATTTGCCTCAGAGGTGATGGAGTTAGTGGCATATTCATCAGCAAGCTTTTATCACCAGTCATGTGATGTGTGAAGCCACTATCAAGAACCCACTCAGTATTCTTGGGTTTGTCATCCTACAGATGAATTAGTACAGCTTACCATCTCACATGCTTCAGATTTGAAGAATATGATATCAATTTCATCAGATAAGAATTTCATCACAACGGAATTATAAGGACGTGTGAAATATTTCTATTTCATCAACATTAGCTTGCGTCCTATCAAGCATTTCCTCAGGTCTCCAGCAAATTCTTCAGATGATGATTTTCATCTGGAGACCTGACCTGCAGAAGTGATTAGTTCGATTTCTTCACCACCCACATCTGAAGGGGTGGCAAAGCATTCATCATCCTGCAAGTACCATATGAGAAAGGTGGCATTGAAGCTAATGCACTTCTCTTAATAGTAGGGGGGTTAAAGTACTCATATGAATATGCAGAGAACTGGTTTGAGGATTTATGAACATAATGATTTGAAGAGTAATGCTCATATTCATATTCCTTGTAGTTTCCCTGCATGTTAGACGCATTAGCGCGGGTACAAGCATAATTTTGACCAGTTGAGGATTTTGATCCTCTTGAAGACTTTGGTCCTCCTGAGGAATTTGATCTAGGGTTCAGATTCTTCAGTGGTGGTGTCATGAGGACATTCACCTGAAGATTTTCAAGACAGCTTTTGGGAACCCGGATTTTCCTCAAGGGAGGGCCATTCCTGTAGTTAGTTCCAACATATCGAGCAAATACTTCACCAGATTGATTTTTGAACAGTTTATAGTTGGAGTCAAATGACTCGTCTGAGGAATAGGATAATTCACACGAAAAGCCAGTTAGATTAGATGGATCAAAAGGAGGCCAAGTAGCAGCAACCCATGAGGTTTTGGGATACTGCTCAGGTTTCCAATAAGATCCATCGGCATTTAATTTCCTCTCAAAGGCAATTCCTTCTTTCCTCGGGTTCCTGTTCAAGATCTGCTTTTTGAGCACATCACAAAGGGTTTGATGTCCCTTGAGGATTTTGTATGTGCCTGTCACATACAATTCCTTCAACCCTGCATTTTCATCAGTAACATTTGTGTTTTCCTCAAGTGAGGAAATAGACACAACAGGTGCAGTTGAAGAATTTGTAGCAATAGAAGCATTTGATGATTCTGGTGAAGAATTAGCAGTTTCGCGTTCAATGCATTTAAGACATGGAGGAATGAATTCAACTTGACCAGCGCTGATCTGTTGAGTTAGTAATGAATCATTTTCCATACGAAGATCATCATGAGACATCCTCAGCTTCTCTAGATCAAGCTTCCTTTGAAGAAATTCATAGGAAAGCTTCTCATGATCAACGAGGAGTGTATCATAACGATCTTGAAGATTATCAAATCTAGACTGAAGACTTTTCACATCTCCAGTGAGGATTTGGGTAAGGTTCATTTCATCATTCAACAGATCATCACTTTTATCTAGCAGTTTATGAAGCTTTTCCAGGGCAGTTTGTTGTTTAGTGGCAATGATAGCAAGTTTACTGTAACTGGGTTTTTTATAATCATCAGGTTCACAGTCACTTGAATCAGAGGAGGAGGCATTATTTGGTACCTTTGAACCTTTTGCCATGAAGCAATAGGTCGAAGCGAAGTCATCAGCATAGTCATCAGTGTGGATGGTGCAATCATTTTCTTCAAGATTGAAGATTGACTTGCTAACGAAAGTGGTTGCCAGTGCAAGACTAGCCTGTCCGGATTCTGAGTCTTCATCACAACCCTCTTCTTCATCACATTCCTCTGATTCTGCCTCGGAGTCCATTTCCTTGCCAATAAGTGCCCGAGCCTTCCTGAAACTAGTCTTCTTGTGCGATGAGGGCTTTGAAGATGAGGATTTTGAAGATTTCTTCTTCTTCTTCGAGTCATCATAACTGTCATCCTTGTATTTCTTCTTCTTTGATTCCTTTCCCCAACGGGGACAATCAGCAATGTAATGACCTGATTTCTTGCACTTGTGGCAGGTTCTTTTCTTGTAGTCCTCAGATGAAGATTCTGATTTCCTCATGTCTCTTCTTGAAGATTTACCGAACTGGCCACGTCGTGTAAACCTATGGAATTTCCTCATGAGCATTGCAAGCTCCTGTCCAAATTATTTAGGGTCACCAATGCTGTCATCTGAATCTTCTTCTTCAGATGAGGAAATTGCTCTAGCCTTTAGTGCACGTGGTCTAGAATAGCTTGGTCCATAAAGATATCTCTTCTCTTCTAGCTGGAATTCATGAGTATTTAGCCTTTCGAGTATATCAGCTGGATCAAGCATCTTGTAGTCTGGTCTTTCTTGAATCATCATAACTAAAGTATCAAATGAAGAATCCAAAGATCTCAGCAGTTTCTTCACAACTTCGTGATCAACAATGTCTCGAGCTCCCAGTGCTTGCAGTTCATTTGATATGTCACTGAGGCTATCAAAGGTGTGTTGGCAGCTTTCATTGTCATCCCTCTTGAAGCGATTGAAGAGATTGCAAAGAATATCAACACGAGAGTCACGCTGGGTTGATACTCCTTCATTTACTTTGCACAGTCTCTCCCAGATCATTGTTGCAGAGCCCAAAGCACTTACTCTTCCAAACTGGCTTGGGCTTAGATGGCCACAGATGATATTCTTCGCTTGAGAATCGAGTTGCTTGAATTTCTTCACCTCAGCAGCACAGACACTAGCAGAGATGATGTGGACGCCATGTTCCACAATGTACCAGAGATCATTATCAATAGCTTGTAGATGCATTTGCATCTTGTTCTTCCAGAAGGGAAAGTTATTTCCTTCCAAGGTAGGACATCCTGCAGTCACCTTAAACATGCCTACAGTCGACATAACTAAAACTCCAGGTGGTTAAACCAAAATCACACAGAACAAGGGAGTACCTTGCTTTGATACCAATTGAAAGTGCGTTATATCGACTAGAGGGGGGTGAATAGGAGATTTTTAGAATTTCATCACTGAGGAAATTCCATTTGAGGAAATTCCTCACTGATGACTAACTTACAATGGAAACAGTAAAGGATCAGAAGTGCAAAGTTTCACAACAACAGTTTTTCAGAGTGAGGAATGTGAAAACAGATTGCACAGTGAGTAGCCACGCAAAATACAGATGAGGATTAATTGGCGTGAAGAATTTGGGGTTGAGGAAATTCAGAGGAAGTCTTCAGGAAATTCTTCAAACAGTAGCAGTGAAAGTCATCAACACATAATTTGAGGAAAGTAAGGACTTGAAGAATTAGAACCCGTTTCTCAGTGAAGACGGTAGTTGATGACCCAGTTCCAACTGCTGTGACAATCGTACATCTGGTTTGGAGCGGCTTCGTATTGAAACCAAAGGACACACAGTCCCTACCGTGTTCTCCTTGGGCTAAGAACACACAGTCCTCGCCCAACACTCATGGTAAGTCTTCAGGGCAGACTTCCAAACCCTCACAAACTTGGTCACCCGAAGATCCACAATTGACTGTTGGAAATCTCTAGAACATGACGCCTAACCGTCTGGAGGATGCACAGTCCTCAAAGGTAAAAGGCTTCAGTCCCACACAGGAACAACTTCTTCAGTGATGCTCAATCACTAGGTTTGGTTTGTTGTCTCGGTGTATGGGGTATTTCCTCACTGATGAATTACTCTCGAAGACTCTGAGGAATTTGGGTTGCTCTTATGACAAGTGTCAATTCCTAGCGGAGCAGCCAACCAGCTAATGGTTGTGGGGGGCGGCTATTATAGCCTGGGAGCATCCCTATATGATTTGACACTAATGCCCTTAAATAATATGACCGTTGGTGTGGATAAGACCAATGACTTGGCGTGGCTATCGAAACGGTCGGAACCCTCATCTGTGAGAGTCCTCATGTCACACGTATTCCTCACTTGAGGCTTTTGGTAGGATTAGGCTTGGGTTGAGCATCATCAGGAAATTCATTCCAAAGTGTAACTTCGACCCCCTTTAACAGTACGGTGTTCCTATTACTCAAGTGTGAAGAAAATAAAACAGAAAGAGTAAATCTTCATGCTTCAAAGTCTTCAAAATGATTTTCTTCAGGACACACCGGATTCCTCAATTTCAGTATCTTCATGAGGAATATCAATTTCATCAAAGATTCCTCGCGATTCATTTCTTCAGCTTCAGACCAATTTTTCAACCGAAGATATACATTTTTAGGGGTCGATATTCATCAAATATCTCAAACTCCTCAATGACTTATAGATCCTGTGGACACTCATAAACTCATTAGATACTTAACCTATAAGTCTTCAAACCACCAAAATCACTAAGGGGCACTAGATGCACTTACACCTCTGCCTGGGCCTCAACCTCTACCTCATCTTGTGCGTAGTTGAAGTGGAATGACTACGATCCATCACCACAACGTTGCCTTCAAATTCTGGCTTGAGTGGAAGGTGTTGTCGATTAAGCAGATACACATTATTACCAATCTTGGAGTTGATCAACATGTGAATGTAGGGTGCGTATCTACAAGACCTCTTCTGGTGAGCGGTAGTCCTTCTGATTGTTTCTACAGTCAAGTACATCACTCTGATCCTAGTGTGAGTGTCTACATGGTGCATCGTGTTGATGGAATACCCCCTGATCATCTTATCATCACCTGATTTGGGAACCAAGGTGTACCTCATTATGGTGTTGGTGGTGGGTAGTCCTGCTTGCAGAAAGTAGACTGAGCCTAGCTTGTGAGCCTTCGGGTATTACTTTGGCACTGGGTTATACATGTTGGCCATTCAGTTGTGGTTCATATTTGCCTTAGTATAAACATCTAGGTCTCTCTCTTGTACCTTTGGGGCTGCTAAGATGGTACCCCACTCTTCAAATGTGGATTGGTATCTGGTGCCTTCAGTCATCCATACAATTCTACCATGAGAATCGCGTTATTCATCACCCTCGGTGAGGAATAGTTATTCTTCACCCCCGGCGAGGAATAGTTATTCTTCACCCTCCCTCTATTTTAACAACAATGCACCGTAATTTTACGTTTCATAAATTTTTTCTTATTTTACACGTAAAAGAGACCGTAAAAAAATATAATCAACGTAAAAATATTTTATCTCACGAAAAATTATGAACATATAAAAATAGTGTAAAAAATACAATAAATTCATTTTTTCTGGTCTTGTGACCTATATTTTTGGTTTTCTTTTGTCAAATTTTGCGTAGTGATTCAATATAAATGTAACTATTTGTATTTCAAATGTAACTTATTTGTAGATTGATCGTAAAATTATCTCGTGTGAAGAATAAACTACTCTGCACCCTAGGTGATGAATAGAGTTTCTATATATGCATATATATATATATGTATATATATATATATCCAGCCCGTCTATTGTGTTAATATTAGCAGAATAGTTATTCAACTAACACTTCCCAACTACACGCTCAATGGTAGTGTACTGCATCTCTTTCAAAACAAGCACTACAATGTAACTTGACAAAACAACACGCATATTTTGGACAATTTTTTTTGGGCTTCAGTTTTTAAACCGTTTGTCGGAATGAGCCGTATAATATACCCTTGGATTGCCACGAAAAATTCCCAACTCCGTCATGTTGAACACTTTTCGTGATTCCTCGCGGTTTAAGATCAGTTACGCAAACAGTGGACGTATGACGGGCTGCATCGAGCGTATTTTTTTGATTCTTTCTAAACTGCTCGTCGGAATGAAGCAAACGATATGGCGCTGAAAATATATCATCGAACCACATCTTTTTCATGTAGATTGATCTATATAATTCCTTACGGTTTGAGAGTAATTTCAAATTTACTAAAAAACGGAATTCTGTTTTTTAATTTTTTGGATTTTTTGTTACTGTTTTTGCTGCAGTTTTTAACCATTCGTCAGAACTAGGTGTGTGATACGGAGTTGAAAATCTGTGGAATAGGCGCAATTTTCATATGTTGATCATTTGTTGAAATTCCTCGCGGTTTTAAATGAATTTTGAAAACGGTGTGGCTGCCTACGAGTTGCAACAAGCGTATTTTCGTAAATTTTGTCGAAACCGCTTGTAGGAATGATGCAAATGATACGGTGTTGGAAAGATATCAATGAGGCACATCTTTTTCATGTTCAACACTCTCTATAATTCCTTGCGTTTTAAGAGCACTTTTGAAATTACCGAAATGCGGACACTTTATTTTTTCGCGACACCCAAATAAACGCGTGAACCGCATCGGATAGAAGAGTGCACTACTTTTTGGCGGGAAGCCGCACTGCATCTGATGGACAAGTGCACTGCATGATTTTTCTTTTGTTGGATGTGGATTTTTCAAGACGAGTAAGCGGAGTGCACTTCTCATCGAAGGTAAGTGAAACTCCATACTATCGAGAAGTGAACCACCACACTAACGAAAATAAACCTCATAAGTTTTCTTGTCTTTTTTCATATTAACTATTGTTTACGCACGTAGACCGGACGAGTGGACCGCGTGGAACTAAACGAGTGAGCCACACCTAATTTAGGAGTGCAATTCTTTTAAGATGTTTTTGTTTTTTGTTTACCCAGTCAACCAAATGAAGTGTACTACAAAGTCTTTGAGAGTTGTTTTTTAAGATCAAGGTGCACTATATTTTCGTCTTTAGAGTTTGGTTTTCTCGTAGTGAACAATATTCTGCATTCAAGAACATAGTGGACCGATGTTTGTCTTCATTTGAACACACACAAACTACACACACGCACTGAAGTTTACACTATTTACTAACAGAACCACTTAAGATGTAGTTTTTTTAAGTTTTGTGTTGTTTCGTCAACGAACCAGAGAATGCACCCAAACACAAACATAACTGCACTGTCTAAAAAATGCATCCAAACAGAAATATAACTGCACGCTAAAACGACATTGGTTTTGCCCACAAGTAACTACAAGCTTCTGTGTAGCACACAAATATGTACAACTCTCTCTTGAACACATAAATTCACAAGTGCTCTTATAAACAAGAATGTTGCCTTCTCATTTTGCCTCCATAGTGGATCAAAGAAGCAGTGCAAAAGCTTGTAGCACCCATCTGAATACTGCACTCAAGATACATCAGCAATGAACTGCACCAGAGCACATTTTTATAGGCAAAAAACGGTCACTGAGAGCACCAACAAATGTAGATATCTGGAAAATAGTAGAAATAATCATGCAAACAACCACAGTCGAAAAGTGGGCGGAAAAATTGAACTCTAGAATTATTAAAATGAAGTGCGGTTTTTCTCATTTTCAATCGAAACGAACTGCATTGGGGGAGCCCCATTTGAACTCCATGACCCACAACTTTCATAAAATATAGCAAACCAATCCTTCTCTGAACTAAATTCAGCATCATCCCTGTTCTTTCTCCAAGAGGTTCATTGCAAAACTGAAAGAAGAAAAAGACATACACAAAAAGTAAACTTCGTTAGGGTAGCATCGAGTCCATCGAAGTTGCTGGAATCGCATGAGATGCATTGCACTAGAAACGCATGAACCAAAAAAGCACTAGACTAGACGTCAACTCCACGGCCAAGCAAGCAGAATCGCACCGCATACCCAGCGCACTGCAAGCCCGGGACACCTAGACTGCAAGGGAGGAGCAAGATCTCGTCGGGAGGACATGACGGATCTCGTGACGGGATGAGGAGGAGCGACAATGGTTAGTGAACTCATCGGGCCTAGGAGTCCGGCAGCCCACGATGGCGTCAGTTGAAGCAGGGCAGCCTATTAGACTGCATGCCGCCAGTCCTGGGACCCGGTGGATCCGTGTACATGGTGCAGTTGTCGATGGGTTAGGGTGCCGATGCGTCGTATCTGAAGGTGGATGGTAGTGGTGGTTTGAAGGTGGCGGTGGTGGTTGCGATGGAGGCAGCCACGACGGTGGAACAGATGGGAGGAAGCCGGTTGAGCAAGGAGGCAGCGGATCTGGGTAATGGCAGGTTGGCAGAGCGACGGAGGTGGAGGAAGCCATGGCGGAGGGTTGGCGGTGGTTGGTAAACGACCAGAGGGGAGAGGTGCGGCGTTGTGGTGGTGGTGAGAGGCGGTGGTGGGGAAATTGGTGGGTGGGGTATTGAATGGGAGGAGGAGGAGGGGGAAATTGGTGGGGTGGGCCACGGGACGGGGGTGCAGCCGGGGAAGGGATACCGTTGTGGGGTGGGGGAAGTCGTGGGTGGGATGGTGTTGCAGGTAGGTGGTGGTGTGGGGATCCCCCGACGCGGGGAAGAAAGAGGTAGAGGAGTATTAGAGTTGGGGCGGGAGGAAGACGGAGGAAATGAATGGGTTGGTGGGGATGTGGTCGGGGTGGAGGCAGTTTTTTCGGATTGCTATGCGGTCCGGGTCTGATGTCACGAGTAGTACAGAAGTGTTAGCAGAATAAGCAAAACTGTTAGCAGAATAAGACTCTTAAGGGTGTTTGCATAATAGACCCACCCTATATATATGTATATCTGTGTGTGTACATATATATATATCCCTTACTATCGGTAACACGGATTCTATATATCCGGTGCCACCGAGTTTCTTAACTGCCAAGGGGCGGACAAACTTGGTGAGTCCGAGATTTAAAAATTGGTGGTATAAAGGTTCAAAAACCAAATCAACCCTAGTGCTTCGATGTTACCGAGTTTCTGGAGTTGGTCACACCGAATGGCACATGGGAGGTTTTTGAAGTTAGCTCTTGTTGAGAAAGAACTCCGAGTGCTCCTCACACAGAGGGTCCGAAAACTGCTTGCTCAAATTTTGTGATGAAGCATGAATTGAATTTGAGACGAGAAAACATAGATAGATAGAGAGGGGTACTTAGGTATTCATGTGTATCCAATTGGCCAAAGAAAATGAAAAGCCAAATAACAACAATTGGACATCCTCAAATGAGCAGAAATATGCATACGAGCATGCTCACACAATAAGATGTCAACTAAAACATGGCAAACATGCACAACCTCTCTAGTACCTACCAAGCACTTTGGCGATGATGAAGTCATCTATATATGCATATACTGACTTAGGATCCAAGTAAGAATACTTGATCGTAGGTCATACTCATTGTTTAAGCACAAGTGGGGTTGCCACTTTTTCATAAAGCTTTCAATGTGTTCACATCTTAAGACATTCTTTGACTCAAGTCTTAGAGTATATCTCCCCCTTGATGTTGGCATCCCCCCAAGAGCGACAAACTAACCTTGGATTTTTGTCGTAGAAGACTTCATGTAGGTGTAGTAGTGGTGGATGCTCATTGTTGATGAAGATCATTTTGAGTTGGGAGCTATCATTGTTGTTTCATACTCTTGTCACCTACATGGGTTAGTCCCACACAAGGAAGAAATACAAGGATGTATATGGACATGGAGTGAATTTCATATGAGATGATGTCCATTGATTCATTTATTACCTTGTCCCATGCTTTTGAGGGAATGTGTGACTCCTTGAACTAATGCATATGACTGGAGTTGATCGCAAATAGTTCTTGCCAAAATGAATAAGAGTGAATTTTGTTGGCAGAGTCACCCCTCAAGAACTTCTCTAGTTCTTCTTATTAGGGACCCACATCAACTTGATGGGGATCCTTGGAGTTGAGGTAGCGCTTGATGAAGTATAGTTAGTGGTGGCCATGGAAATCCACTTGACCATGGCTTGGGAGTCTTCTTCAAATGAGTCAATCTCCTCTTAAAGCTTGGCATTGCCTTACCTTGTGGTCTTGGGGTGAAAGGTCATCTTTAGCATTTGTTCCCTTGGGGAGAGTAGGATCATACTTCTCCTTTTGAGGAACAAATTTAGGATTGGGGTATTGACCTTCTTATGGTTCAACTCCACTGGAATTGAAGCAGTCAATGCCTTGTTTCTTCCTATGTCCTCCTTGCTTGCATACAATCTCCTCGAATTGCTTACTTTCGGCAAAACTCTTGAAGATACCTCTCTCTATAATTCCTTTCAATAAATCGTTTTCTTGAACAAGTGTAACTTGGCAAAGAGAATCATTAGTAGAATCAATAGAGCTACTAGCAACAACATAATTAGATTTAGAATCAGTGTTGTTGTTACTAGATGAAGAAACTTTCTTGCCTTTGTTACTAGTTTCCTTAGTTTTAACTTGTGGAACAAAAGTAGACAAGAGTAATCGTTTGGCTAGATAAGAACTCTTCTTTCGAAGATCATTATTCATTGTTTCTAGAAACTCATGCTCTTGCTTTATATTTAGCTTCTCGAAGCGTAGCTTCCCATGAGTTCTTGCAAGCTCTCTATGATCTTATAGACTAGATTCATGGGCTAACTTAAGCGTGTTTAATTCTTTAGTTAGATGCTCAATATCCTTATTGTCATCATCATCATCACATTACTTATCTTGACTAGCATGATTATTATCAAGTTCATTTTTCATTGATATCACTAGTTTTATCAAAGAGCAAGTCATCATCTCCAAGTAAGTCATCCTCATCACTATTAAAGTCAAAGTACTCGAGGTGTGATACCTTGGGGACTTTAGCCAAGAAGCAATTTCCAATCCCTAGATTTAGAAAATAAAATATTTCACGGGAATTGGAGGATACGAGTGCAAGATCGGCAATACCTTCATCTTAACTATAGTCAAAGTTGGAGTGGTAGGTTCTCTCGGATTGGTTGTCGGATTCGGAACCGGATACCCATTCACCAACATGAGCTTGATGTCTTCTTCTTGAGTGGCTCTTGGTGTACTTGTCCTTCTTCTCCGATTCCTTGCTTCTTTGGGAGGGTCTTCGTTCATAACAATCTTCTCTACTCCTTCTCTCTCTTTGAGGTGGCTCATCTCTTGACCTTCGTATTCTACGTGACTCTTATATTCGTTGGGGGCGTGCACTCATTGGAGTAGTGTTCGGGCCATCCAAAATTATAGCAATTTTGGTTACGACTAGATGAACGCTTCTCTTCCTATCTTGAGTTGGAGCTTCTCTTTTTTCCTCTACTCTTGCTGAACTTGTTGAATTTCTTGACTATGAGGTTTATCTCTTCATTAGTGACAAGGTTGTCATTTGAAGTGGTGGGGTATCACTTGAAGCTTTGTATGCATCGCTTGATTTCTTATGAAGCTCTTCTTTGTCCTTGAGTGACATTTCATGAGCAACAATCTTTCCAATGACTTTCCTTGGCTTGAGATCTTTGTAGTTTGGCATCATTTGGATCAACATGCAAATGGTGTCGTACTTTCCATCTAAAGCTCTAGGGATCTTCTTGATAATGAATTTGTCGGTTATCTCTTCGCTTCCTAAGTCGGCAATCTCATTTGTGATGAGAGCAAGCCTAGAGTACATTTCAGCGACTCCTTCACCATCCTTCATCTTGAACTTGTAAAATTGACTTTGTAGCACATCCAACTAAGATTATGTGACGGATTCGTTACCTTCATGCATATCAACCAAAGTATCCCAATTTTCATTTGTATTCTCAAGACAGCTAATCTTGTTGAACTATTCGGGGCATAGGCATTTGAATAGAATGTCGCATGCTTGAGTGTTGTATTGCAACATCTTAAATGCTTCCGCGGTCGGTTCCTGATCCGGTTCCCTTCCATCAGCAAATAATTTACTTTGCAAACCATTACGAACAAGAGCCCAAATGGCGGGGTTATGACCAAGAATATCCATTTTCATTTGATGCTTCCAACTAGCAAAGTTTGTACCATCAAAGTATGGACCTATATGGTGGTAATTTCCCTCACTAGACGCCATTCTCGTAGGTTGTGAAACCAACGGAATGAAGATCAAAGCTCTGATACCACTTGTAGGATCCGAAGTATGTCTAGAGGGGGGTTATTAGACTACTTGACCAAATAAAAACTTAGGATTTTTCAAATTTTAGTAGTGGGCAAGTTTTAGCAATTGTAGCAAGTCAGGCACACCCTACACATGCAAGTCTAACAGTATAGCAGCGGAAAGTAAATACATGCACATGTAAATAGAGGGTAGGGATATGAAGATCAAACACAAGGACTAAAACGGAGAATTTTGGCGTGGTTCCGATAGGTGGTGCTATCATACGTCCACGTTGATGGAGACTTCAGCCCACTGGGGGTAAAGGCTGCATGAGTGTGGGGACCTCGACTTGTAATTCGAGATCGCAGAATGCACGTGTATAATGATCCGAGAGATCAGTGCTCACTGAACACACAGATACTGAATAATAAGAGTCTTACATCCATCCGTAACGTCTGATACAAATAGGTCCATTAGGGCCAAGTCAGTACATAAATACGGCCTCAAAGGCTGACACACAAACACGATACTCATTGTGGATAACTTGGTTGATAGCGTGACACCCAACTTTCCTTGACTATGGACACGACTATTTGAATAGTTTAACACTCTGTAGAGGTTGTGTGTTGTACCCACAAGACTCGGGGAACTTCCATGTCATCCACGACTCACGGTATATAACTGACCCAATGTAAGCACCCAAACAATGCCTATCCCGTGGCGACACTAGACAAAGAGTCCACACGTTTGGTACACATCCCATATGATGTACATCTTATGAGCCTCGCTCTAGATCGTATCATCCATGCACGGACCAACGGTGTGCCCAGAACCTGTAAAAACAGCATAGTCGTCCTACCTGGCACGACCGTGTCTCAAGAGTGACCACGTCACTCCCGTTACTAGTAATGCGGGCTCTGTGCTAGCACTGACCAGAGTAATCAACAAAGCCTTGTCCCATAAGGTTGGGACAGACGAAAAATCTTAAATCTAACCCCAATTCCGAAACCACACACACACAAAACCTTTCTTGGTACACCACTTCTTTATCAAGTGGTCATCCATCTCAACACTGTCACCCTCGGGCATTAGTGGCACCCGACGGGGTTTTTGAAAAGCCTTTGTAAATACTCCCCTCATCGTCACCATGCATATTCACATCCCTTTTTGCGTAGAAACTACTAGCAGCTAACTACATCCCACATGCACAACCCTCATATGTGGTAGGGTCATGCCCTAATGCAAGTTTCAACGAGGTGTTCTTCGAGGACAACCCAACAAGGGGGGTCTCCAACCAATAATAATATATGCATAAGTAAGGTACCATATGACATGGAAGTAAAAGTTTCTCAGGCATGGTCAAAGGGTTGCTTGCCTTGGCCAGCAAAGTCTCCGGGGTCTTCGAAGTCTGGTCCAACTCCTTCGTTAACCACGTGATCTATCGCTGTGATAGTAATAAAAATAACAACAATCACAACAAAAACAGAACACAAAACTCATTCCTAAAATGTTACCCTATTCTGCAAAATACTGACTTCACATCTAAAAATATTTGTCTCTGGTTTTGGAGTGAATCGGTTTTAAAATCTATTTTAACAGAGGCTAAAAATACTTAACACTAGGTTTTAAAACAAAACTGTGTATAAAAGTTTTTGTAAAAATTACATAAGTAGTGTTATAAAATAATTGGATTTTGAATGTTATTTCTCCCTGTGGAAAATTTGGCAAATGCCAGAAAATAGAAAATAAAAAGGGCTCAGCACCCTGGGCCAGACTCGGCCACCAGCTGGGCCAGCCCAGCCAGCCCACGTGTGCATGCCGTCAGGTTTGAACCTGACACGAGGAGCTTGTGGCCAGTGACGAGAGAGGGAGAGAGGGAGAGACTGAGGCCGACAGGTGGGGCCACCCTGTCGGGGTCGTCTTCTACCTCGCGACAGAAGGAGGAGGAGCTCACCGGCGTCAGCTCCATCGATGGCGAGGCAAGGCAAGTGCAGGAATTGACTCCTCGCACTCCCACCATTTGGATGGAGTCGAGGGAGTGGCTGAGTTGGCCGGAGTCGCCGGTGACGAGGAGGCCGCGGCGGAGGGTGTCGGGAGGTGGTTGGTGCCGACGCTCAGCAAAGGGAAAGGAGCGGGGAAGTGATGGAGGTGAGGCTAGGGCTTGTTGCGGTCACGATGAAGGTGAAATGGAGGCCGGAGCGGGCCTGTGTCCTGAGATTGACGGAGCCCCGACGTGGCGGCACCTCAGTCAATCCCGAGTACTCGTGCTCGGGGAGCTCAAGTGGGGTGATTGGGCGGTCCATTGGAGGTGAGTGAAAGGTTCCAAAGGGGGAGAGAGGTTGAAGTGGCCTATATATAGGAGGGGCGCGGTCCACCGAAAGGTGGTGCGCCGGCGAGGCCGTTGCAATGGCTAGAGAAGGAGAGAAGGCTCGGGAATGAGCACATGGTCTTTGTGGTCGTGGTTTACATCCGAAGGAGGGGTTGAGGACGAGCGGAGCTCGCTCCTTGCGTGTTGTGGTGGCAAGCGCCACCTGACCGCTTCAGGCGGACGCGGTCACGCGTCGCCAAGGGCAGGAGAAAGGGAGAGAGGAGGGGTTGACGCGACGCTGGCACTGGTCGTCGAGGCAGTCAAAGTTAGATACTGTGTGGGTAAGAGGCCTGGCCGGGGCTGGCCTCCCTTGGTGCGGGCGTGTAGTGTGGCTCGTCCTAAGCGCAGTTTTAGCATGCCATAGTATGCTGGCATGCTCTGGCGCGCCCCCATCGTGTCTACTACCGTTTGGGGGCTTTAGAGATGCCTCTTGGATACTTTGGAGCCGAGGAGAGACGTGGATGTCAAAGGAAAAGTGAGAGGCACTCTCTGCCAATGATGAACCAGAAAAGAAATTGAGGATTTTGTCCTCCTCTCATTGAATTAGAGCTGGGGCTCTCGGCTGCAGATGTGGGGCTGAACCACGGGCTTGGGATAAAAGTTTGGAGTGAAGGAAGTAAGTAGAAGGGGTGAAATTAGTTTTCTTTACTAAATCACCAAAAGGTGTTTATGCTGGTTTGAGCCACATAAACCTCACCAAATATAGTGAGAATTAACGGGATTAAATGATGGGAAAAAATTGTAGGATTCACCAAGTCTGAGCTCCTTTGAGCAAGGTTGACAATGTAGACATGGAAAACGCTAGAAATGGGCAGAATCAGATTTATGTGAACCAAGGTGATTAAACCAACTCCCACAAATGCACAAGTTGTTGTGGCACCCTTATTTGGGGGCTGGAACACTCCTGCAAAGTTTGAGAGCAATAGGGCAAAGTTGGTAATGTAGAGTTGTTCAAACTTGGATCTGGATAGGATGGGTTTTTAGTTTATTGGGTGAACCAAATCAACTTTGATGGGGATGAAACTTTACAGGGTCACCTCATATAACATGTGGGACATGCTAGAATTTTCCTGGGATTTATTGAGAATATTTACTTTGGAAACATTTTAAAAGCTTAGAATAGGTAAAAAGGGTTTTAAGAGGTTTTTCCCAATATTTTTAACATGACCATGTGTTTAAACTCACATATATAAAAAATATATATCCTGTGAGTTTCCCTAAATTTTCTCAAATATTTTGAAGGTAGGAAAATAATATTTCCCTATGAAATACCATTTCTGGCCTCAGAAAAGGGTGTTTAAATAAAATAGGAAAATAACTTTTAAAATAATTATTTTGTCGATTTGGGAAGTTATTTTAATAATATAATCCAAGAAAAACCTTTGGGGTAAAACATGCCCCCTAAATTAAGGACTTGTAGTGCAAATCCCGATTTAGGGGTTTTCAAGCTTTAGAATTAAATAAATGCCTTCTGTTGGAATAATATTTTATTAAGAATAGTTTCTGGTCCTGTAAACATGGCATCATGATTGGGCAAAGGTTTGGGGCCAAGGAGACGAGTTTTCACAGAGATGGTAGTTTGGGTGAATTAAAACACAATCGAGCCCACAAGCAAATTGCAATCAAATCAGTCATCACAAGCACTCAAAAACTTTTAATTGGTTCCAAATTTTGCAAAACAGAATGTGACAAAGTGGTACAAACACAGGGTATGACAGCGAGTCCACTGAGGGCTCAACCCATGAAGGATCCACGAAGAAGCAACCTTGTATATTCCATCACAGCTTACGTTCACGAAGGACTAGCCTCACTCAGGGTAGATCTTCACGAAGTAGGCGACCTCATTGCCCTTACAAACTTCTCGGTTCAGCTCCACGACATGAAGTAGAAGGCTCCCAAGTGACACCTAACCAATCTAGGATACACCACTCTCCAAAAGGTAATAGATGTGGTAGTATGATGAACTCCTTGCTCTTGTGCTTCATAAGATAGTCTCCTCAACACTCAATCACTCTCTCACAGCTTTTTCTTGGGTAGAAGAGATTGATTCGGTGGAAAGCAACTTGGTGAGGCTATAAATCAAAAATTATATGGTAGGAATGGAATATCTTGATCTCAACACATGAGTAGGTGGCTCTCTGTCAACACATGTTCTGAGTGCTTCCTGTGTGAATGAGAGGTGGTGGAGGGGTATATATAGGCATCTCCAAAAATCCAACCATTACAACATAATTGTCGAACTCGATGAAACCGAAGTAAAAGTTCGGTTGCACCGGCTAGTGCAAAGTGTGGCAACTTTCGGCGTTTCGGTGACACCAATATATGAATCTCGGTGGGTCCAATTGTGGTTGGCTTGGGAAGTTACCAGACTTGGTGGGACCAATTCTTAAAACTAAAAAAATCCAATTCTTAGAAACACGTAGACAAAGAGTTTGTCATTGATTCTCGTTCAGACCAAAACAAGACTTGGTATCATCGAGATACTAGGGTTTGGCATAGGATGTGTCTAAGGTAAAAGTCGGTAGGGCCTAATGGAAAATTTTGGTGGCACCGAATTTTGGATATTTATGATTTTGGATAGAACATTTGTGGGAGAATTCATGAGTATTTTTTATGGCTAATCTCGAAGCACTTGAGCAACCAGATCATCATAGTCACCTCATCGCCTTTCAATAGTATTGGCTTTCCTATGGACTCAAAATGTGATTTCTCACAAAATATAAAATGTAGATCTTCAAGCTTGTTTCCAATAGATGTTCCTTGCATCTAGGTGTTCTCCTCACAATCCTTAGCCAATTCATCCTTGAACTTTTCCTGAAATATACTAGATAGAATTATTAGTCCAATGACACATATGTTGTTATTAATTGCCAAAACCACCTTAGGGAGAAGTTGTGCTTTCACATTTGTAGCAGACGGTCGAGTCCACTATCTGGTCGATGCGCGGCAAGGGGAAAGGATCCTTCGGATAGGCCTTGCTGACATTAGTGAAGTCGATGCAAATTCTCCACTTCCCGTTTGTCGTGCGCATTACCACAGCGTTTGCCAACCATGTTGGGTGAAGGACTCCTCTGACCACGCATGCTGCTTCTAGTTTCTTGATCTCTTCAGCAATGAACTCTTGTCGTTCTAGTGCTTGCTTTTAGACCTTCTACTTGACAGGGTGCGCGTAGGGACAAACGGCAAGGTGGTGTTTGATCACCTCCCTGGGAACACCGGGGATGATAGATGGCTTCCAAGCAAACACATCGACATTCGCCCACAGGAAGGAGACGAGCGCGCTTTCCTATTTGTTGTCGAGGGTGGCACTTTTGGTGAAAGTATCGCTCTCGGTGTCTTCCCGCATAGCCACTTTCTTTGTCTTGGGGATGGTCACTTTGTTTTTCTTGCTCCTGGCAGCGGAAGTTTCAGGCGAGTCCTCGACGGGCGCGCAGCACTCCCGGGCGCGCTCCCCGGAGTCCTTGTTAGAGTGCTTGCCAGGTTTCTTGCTCTTCCTCTCCCCCCAGGAGTTCTGCCTACAGGAGCGAGTGCCTTGTTGGCACACGTTGTAACCGCCTCCCAGTAAAGCTCGTCGACACAAAGGACCACGTCCTTGTTGTCAGCGTGGATGTTGATGATGCTCATCGGCCCTCGCATCTTGAGGGTGTTGTAGGCATGATGGGATGCCTCCATGAACTTTGCCAGCACTGGTCGGCCCAAGATTACGTTGTATGGCAGGAACATCTTTGCGATGTCGAAGGTGACCCTTTCTATCCTGAAGTTAAGTTCGCTGCCAAATGTCACCGGCAAAGTTATCTTCCCCTTGGGATGCAGTTTCCCTCGGTTGACCCTGGAGGGACCCTGTCGGCTTGAGATACGTGTTAGGAATCTGCAGTCGCTTGATCACGTTGGACGAGATCAAATTCAAACCAGCCCCACTGCGACCAACATCTTTGTCACCTTGAGGTTGTGAATTGTTGGCGAGATCAACAATGGCACACAATCGACGGCAATGGTGTGGTCGGGGTGATCCTCAGCATAAAATATGATGGGAGTGTTGGAACATTTGAGGGGTTTGCTTGCCTCTGCCGCTAGTTCTCCCGCATTGACTTCACAAGCCCACTGTTTGAGCCGTCTACGCAAGGAGTGCAAATATGTGCCTCCATTAACACACATAGCATCAATAGCCTTCTGGAACTCCTGGCCATCAGATCCTTCTTCATCCTCATCGTCATTTGCTTCTTCATCATCTGACTTCCTGTCTCGGCCTCGAGCAGGTTTCTCTTTCTGTTGCATGACCTTTCCATCGTGGGTGCCATGGTTCTTCTTGACGGATCCACCTGCATTGTCGTGGCCCTTCTCCTTGTCGTACCTTTTGTACTCTTGCTTGTGCTTCTCAGGAAGCTGCTCTACTTGGCGGCATTCGGTGATGTCGTGGCCCTTGGTGAGGTGAATCCTGTAGTATGGCATGTCGGCCTTCTCTCATGTGGCGGCCTCGTCATCTCCCGAACAGGCAGCAACATCCTTTGTGACCCCTTAGACTTGGCCTTCTTTCTGGCAGTGGAGTTGTTGGCACCCTCCATAGTCATAATTGATTTTCCCTTGCGCTTATTGTTGCGCTTCCAGCCCTTCCCCTTAGAGGCGGAAGCGTTGTCGTCGTCTTCTGAGTCAACTTCCACGCGTGTGTCCTCTCCGGGGAGCCTTCTTCCCTCCTCGGCCCGTGCACAGCTGTCAGCCAGAGCGTAGAGCTTGACGACATCCCATATCTTGTTGATACTCATCTCCTCACGCATCTGGCGGTTGCGTACGTTTGTATGGAACGTGGTGATCACCGCAGCGGGGTGGATGTCCGGGATGTTGTCATGTACATGGCTGAATATCTGGATGTACTTGTGGAGGGTCTCGTCATCTCTTTGAGGGATCACATGCAAATCACCATGCTGCCCCAGGAGTTTATGACCCCCATGATATTCGTGTAACGCCCAAGATGTGATCATATCCATATTTTGGCGCGAGGGCCTCGACAAGGATAGAAGCGCATCTTGTCGTTTTGCAAGAATGCATATCGTTACAAGTACATGTACTGAAGAGATGAGTATATGGAATTGTCTTACACTCGCCACAAGCTACAGCGTGATCCACACAATACATTAATACATTCAATCATCATGAAGAAGCGCAGGGTCCGACTACGGACGAAAACAAATGATAAAAGAACGACGTCCATCCTTGCTATCCTAGGCTATCGGCCTGGAACCCATCCTAGATCGATGAAGAAGAAGAAGAAACTCTGAATGCAACAATCATCGCGCTCACGTCAAAGTAACACTTTACCTATACCTGCAATTGTTGTTGTAGTAATCTGTGAGCCACATGGACTCAGCAATTTCATTACCAAAGGTATCAAGACTAGCAAAGCTTAGTGGGTGAGGTATGGTCAAGTGGTGAGGCTTCAGCAAGCAACTAATCACTTATTTGAGGTGGCTAACTTACGAGTACAAGAATAAAAGGGGGATGATCTACTCATAATAGACGTGAACTAATGATGACCAAATGAATGATCATGAACACCTATTTACATGAGACATAACCTCACCGTGCCCTAAATCGGAGAAGGAGCTCGCGAAAGAGACAGTCACGGTTACACACATAGTTGGCAAGTTTTAATTAAGTTTACTTCAAGTTATCTAGAACCGGATGTTAAACAAAATTTCGAAGTTTGCCACATAACCGTGGGCATGGCTTTCTGAAAGATTTGACCCTACAGGGGTGCTACAACTAGTCCATCACAAGTTACCACAAGCTACATAGAAAGCCTCGATCACTGAATCGTGATCTCCTCGGATTCCTTAGTGGAAAACCTCAACTCTGAGATAGCCCAAAGCATCACCGGAATCCCGATGCATAATACATTTCGTAAAAGGTAAAACAAGTCCAGGAAGGCCGCCCACGTGTCGACAAACCCGATAGGATCCCGTATCTCGTTCTCATGACACGCCAGCTAAGCACAACGTACGATGGCATGATAGAAATCTCCCGAGTTGCCCCATGTTGGCCCCGCAAACGGCTCTGGTTTGGACCAACACAAATGAGGAGTACTGGACCAGGGATTGATTAATTACTCCGCGGGTATCGGCGGGTCCCTATGCATTTTTATTAGTTATTAGGCAAATGTAGTACCAAAGTTGGGCCTTGCTGGACAAGTTTCAAACTAAGACAAATTATCAAGGGGGTCCCCATACCTACCTTGAACGTGTTAGGGGCGCTCAGTTATGGAATATAACACCGGTAGCCTATACTAGGGCGGCAAAGATGGAAAAAATACCAGGCTAGATGGCCAAGACTTCCACCTTTTACCATGTATATAGGTGCATTAAATTAAATAGCAATTATATGGTGATATAACAAGGAACCCATGTTTTCACATGGAAGCAACTGCACCTGCAACTAGCATTGCTATAAGAAGGCTGAGCAAGCGGTAAATAGACAAGCAAGGTTTGTTGGGTAGTGGAGGGGTTAGAGGTTTTCCATGGCAATGTTGGGAGGCTTATTAAACAGGTGGTAGGCAACAAGACATAGCGAAAGAAATGAGACGACTAGCATGGCAATGATAGTAATGGTGTCTTGGGAACTGGTCATCTTGCGTGTGATCCCGGTTGGAAGAAGAATGAATCCATGAAGCAGACGAACCGACGTAGTTGAACGAATCCTCACACTCCGAAGCGGTTCGGAACTCTATCGAGAAGAAACAATCCAGAACAATAATCAACACACGATCGACACCACACCATATACACGACATGATGCACAAACACATATGATACATTTCCAGTTTAATTATGCAAGACACGACATGGCAATTCATAACAATCGAACACTACACATTAAGTGAAGCTCCATATGCAACGAGTTGCAAATTGACGAAACTCCACATTTAATAACTTAGTTTACTCCCGTTTAGGTACGCGACAATATTAAATGATGTTAAACATGGCAAGAGGTGAAGCATAAAGAACTATACTTTCTAGGTATTTTAAATAATGTCGGAAACAACATATAGCATTTCCGAAATGACCCTATGTGTTAATTTCGAAATATGTCCAGATCTGTCCAAAATATAATTTTATATTTATTAAAAAGAAAAATAAAGTGATTCATGAGACTCTACGCGTCATTCTAGTCGATTTACATATAAAGTTCATCTCCAACGAAGTTACGGTGTAGAAGATATGGTCATCGCAAGATATTACGCCATGAATGCAACATGCATGCAAATGACAGCCACAACATTTTAAAACATGGGTGCAACAAGATATCATGGAGCTACGTGAATTCTAAGCAAGTTTAAATAAGGCCGGAACAACGAACAACAATTCCGGAAAGTCCCCATATATAACTTTGAATTTGCTACAGAACTGTCAATATCACAATTTTAGAGTTGCTAAACAGCAAAATAAATGCTCTCATGTTATTCTACACGTTTTTCTAGCCAAGTTACATATGTGTGACATTCTAATCGAAGCGACGGTTAATTAGTTATGGTGAAAACCATTTTAGCATTGCCTAATGCAAATGAAATGAAAACAAGTTAATCATTTTTAACATGGATGCGAGTTGGTTATTGTGAAACTACCGAAAATACTAAGAACTTTTCATGTTCAAATCATTTTAATCCGATGCACGGTTTATGAGTTATTAGCATTTTAAAAACAGACATGAAACTGCAATTATTAAATGACCTGGGTAATTGGAAAATCGCTAACAAAAAAACATTAACTGGGCCGAAACTGGGTAACAGGACAAACTTGCAGCGGGCGACTAATATCTATCACACGCACTAGGTGACATATAGGCAAGGTGGGGAACAACTCACCTAGTGGGCCGTGGCCCAAGGCTAGGCGGGAGCGGGGCGATGGAGATGGGCCGGCGGGGAACTGGGCCGGGGCGAGGCCGAGGTCGGCTAAGCCAGGGCGAGGCCGTGGTCGGTTGGGCCGGCTCGGGGCTGCAGCTAGGCCATGGGAGGAAGGCGCGGCCCACGTGGGAAGCGAGCGGGAGGTTGCGGTCGTCCTACTCCTCCCAAGCAAGGGGCCATGGCGATGTGCACCGGTGGCACAACATGGCGAGGTCGGGGGATACAGGGCTGCGGCAAGGCGGTGCAATAGCGGGGCCCTGTCGGATCTGGCCGAGGTTTCCTAGACCCTGGCCGAAGTTCAGGCCGGCAGCGAGCTGTGGCACGGCTCGACCAAAAGGCAGCGGCTATGGCAGAAGGTGGTGGCGAGCTCGGGCTGGGGCGCGGGTATTGAAGCGGACGGCGATGCGTGGCGGCGAGGCACGGCTGTGGCGGCTTCGGTCACTACGGTGGCTCCGGTGGGGCGATGAGGCAGCGGCCTGCTCCGACTAGCGGTGGCGTGGCACGGGAGGTTGTGGGATCCGGTTGCTGCTGATGTGGTCGCTGAACGTGTCCTGTTTGACCGCGGACAAGTCCGGTAGGTGGGGATTTCAGTTATTCTGAGCCATTGGATGGGGATCCAATGGTCCAGATTTGGACGTGGGGTAGGATTTCGTGGGACAAAGGAGGTGGAGCTAGCAGGTGGTATTTTGAGGGGGTGGTTGCCATTTTGCCTAGGCGAAAACCCTAGTGGAGTGATACAACTCTCTCCACAAGGTGGCTTATATAGGGAATGGACATTGGTGGGTTGGACCTCGTTCGTCCGGTCGCGATCCGATGACCACGAACGAAGGGACGGGCTAGGTCGTCTAGTGGGATTTGTAGATGGGCTAGGTGGGGATGCGAGGGAAGGTGGCAGCCCGTGACAAGATTTTTAAAACACGAAAACATCCAGGAATTTAACCGGCTATAGTGTTGCTATATATTTTATGGTTCGGTTATCAAACGAACTCCGATTGCGATGAAATTTGGTAGGCGGCCTACCTACATTAAAATAAGACCGCAAGCCAAGTTTCAACCCAGTCCGAGAAAGTTCTATGCACACATTTTAAAACAATATTTTAATGATGTCGCGGGCGTGTGCGTGTGTGGTTGGTCTCAAGACGGTCAATGACGAAAACGGAGAGAACCAAAAACTAATAACAGTTGCAAGTTTTGAAAATTGGCGATGACGAGTGCCGATGCAACGCAGATGATGCGCACGATGCCATGATGAATGCGAGAAACAAATAATTAATACGACGACAAAGGAATAAAAAAGGAATCTTCTGGAGCATCGGTTCCGGGCTCTTACAACTCTCCTACACTAACAAGAGATCTCGCCCCGAGATCTAAGAATGAGAAGGGGAAGAGAATGAGCAAGAGCAATAGGTAAAACTTAGTTGCTTCTTTGACAAACGAGTGAGACCAATGATCCTTGAAGGTTGAAAAGAGATGAAGAATGATATGAGAAACAAGCAAGAATTGAAACAAAAGTTTGGCAGCACTTCGGTAGGAAAGAGGACAAATTTTGGTAAGGTGGAAAGAATATGAAAATATTTACAACACTACAACTAAATTGATAAGCAAGAAAAGAATATGATCTTGACAAAACAAAATGATGGGTTGAAGAGAGCAACATCACCAAGCCTCCGGAACAAAAGAATAGAAACTAGATCACTAGAAAGAAAAGATCAGAAAGAAAAATGACAATACCTACCACAACTGGATTGAAGAGCCTCCTCACAAGAAGAATTGAACGGAATTGTCGGAAAACCAACAACAAAAAGAACAAGCTTGTTGTGGGCTTATGGAAACCTCTCAAAATCACGAGGTGACAACTAGCCACTAACAGAAACAGAGATGCTTGAGAGCAACAAGAGAGACAAACTTCTTACACCTAGAGGATATATTGAGAACTTGGGTCAACGATAATCACCATAATAGTAACAATCCTTAGAAAAGGCTTTAGGTGAAATCTAAACCAAGATAGCTCAATGGAAGAGACGATGGGTTTAATTATCTCATTCTTGAAACAAATTCTCTTTGAGAATCCTCATCAATCAAGAATGCTATAACACCGCCTCAAAAGGAAAAAGGAGGAAGAATTGCACTTGGAAACGCAAGATAAGAATACTTAAGCTCCTTCAAAATAATCTTGAAGAACACCTTGAGAAAGAATTACATACACTACTGTCGGTGCACTACAGACTGGGGTCTCAAGTGCCCAGACTTGTGCACGGGCGCCGGCAACACCCTTGGCAGCAGTACGCGAAGAAGGTTGGCAGGGAAAGATAACCCAAGCTCACCAAGGCCACACCCCTCCAAGTGTGTGAAGAACAAGCCCAAACCACAAGGCCCTGGCAAGCCCTCCTTGCCAGGAAGACACGCAAGGCCCCAGCAAGCCTCCTTGCCGAAAAGACGTCCAAGGCCCCGACAAGCCCTCCTTGCCGGAAGACGGGTTAGGCCACCGACATGGACGCCATGCCGACAAGCTCCCATCGCCCGCCAGGTGTCCATCCTCCCACAGTGCCACCGACTGCCACCGCTCCCGCACATCCCTCGTGCGCCAGCACAAAGCCCAGGTGTCAAAACACCTGGGTACGTGTCGATGCCACCTTGATGCAGGTCAGGGGGCTGACAAGGCATTTACTGCCCCTGGCACTGCGGTAGATAGATAGCGGTGAACCCACTACAGAGCACTGTTGGCGACCCCTTTTCCTTTAAAAGGAGGCCCAAAGCTCAGTTCTAGGGGGGACCTTTTTAGGGTTTTAGACTCTTTGACCACCAGTCAAAAGTCAATTACTATCGCAAGTGACCCTACAGTAAGAACCCAATACAACAAACAAAGCAGGAGTAGGGTTTTACACGCTAAGCGGCCCGAACCTTGGTAAAAGACCTTGCCGGTGTTGATTGTTAGTTGTGCTCTTGGCTCCACCTCTCTCCCTCCGCCGAACGATCAAGGGATCCTTGGAGGTTCCCATAGGTGTCTTTTTCCCAACAACTACGAACCACCATGAAGAACCACTTGAAGAACATCAGCATGAAAGAATGATAGAAAGAGTTGAAGGTTGCAAAGAGAACAAGATTATGACCTTGGAAAGATTTAGATGAAGCCTCGCAAATAGATACTTAAGAAAGCATGGAACCCCGGAAAAAAAAGAACACTTGGGGTAAGGATTGATATCATGAACAACTCCGGAAACAAGCTTGAAATCACTTAAAGGGGACAAGAATAAGAATTATGGTATGCTTATCCTTCATCAAATTAAATTGATGACAAGCAATGGATTTAGCGTACCACTTATTCTTCTTAAAAAGACAAAAGAGAGATAGATAAGGTACACACTTGAAGAATTGTTGAATGAACCACCAGTAAGAACTAAAATGAAAAAGCATAAATTTGAATGAACTGAGATGCAAGAGAACGAAGAGATCATGATCCACCTGAGAGAAAACTTGAACAAGGCACTGGAATAATCGAGAGACGGACGAAGAGACAACAATTGATAAGAATTTGAGAATGAATGCTCAAAGCTGAGAATAAAGAAACCTTGTGAAATTATGGCCTTCGGAGGATCGAGAAATGAACACATAAATGCCCCGGATAGATATGAAAAGATTTACTATGATTGACAACAATTTGGGAATGAGCACGACGATGAGATGACAATCTTCAAAAGAATGGACTAAGATTTAAGAGAACCACTTCTTTGGTTTTCAAGCTGAGAACGACGACAAGAATCACCATCAAGAATTACTGAGACACTCCAGAATAATGAATAAGGAAAGGTTGAGTCAATGATGAAAATGAATTTGAAGCGATCTTCAAGAAGGAATATGACTGATGAAATCCATACTTACATCATATTTGAAAAGATTTAGAGATCTCCAGAAAAGATTAGAAGAGCGAGGAAAGATCCTGGGAAAAACATGTGGGTTATGGGCCCACTCAAGAGAAAACACCGTTGAAACAATTGCTTAGCAGGATAGATTGCACCGGTATAAATGAAGAACTTGATGAGGTTGATAACCTCGAAATAATTCAAAGGATTGAAAACAAGAAACTTCTGAGATAACTTCAACATCGGATATAATAGAGAGAGACGAATAAAAATAGAGGCTTGGATAAGAATTTCCAACATGGGAGAGCATTGAACGAATGAAAAGGGTATGTTGAACATTGAAAGCTTAAATTGAATCCACCGGAGAAGAACACGGAGACGAAGAAATGATGAACTGAAACCCCTAAAAATCTTCACAAAGAATCAACGGATATGACACGGCAGAAAAGATAGCGAAAGCAACACTAAAGAGAAATACACATGGATGATAATTAAATCATTAGAGAAAAAAGGGTGGGAGGGCGGGGAAAAACAAAGACAATTTGGGATAGATGATACAAACTCTGGAAAGAAATGACAGATTGATCGTCCAAATATTAGAGAAGATTGAATTAACTTGAAGAGAAAACACAGCTTGAAAGAATTGACATGACAATTCTGGTTTGAAAAGAATTGATAAGACAATTTGATTGAGCAAAATGAATTAGCATTCGCATAAAAATATGAGAACACTGCTTAGAGAAGATATGCAATCACCACTTGACATCGAAGCAACTCAAATTACCATATTCCAACAAAACAAAGGATGGGGATTATGAAGAAATCCGAAAGAAAATTCATGACAGTGATTCCGTTCGATATTTTTGTGGTATTCCACTAGATGCCGAACCCCAACCTCACATCATGCATCTGTTGGAAGATAATCCTATAGGTAACTACTTGAGTTCCCACCTAAGAACTTCCAAAAACTTTCTTGATTATGCAATCTGGTTGCGGGTCTAGGAACGTACTCAGTGTAATCAGTTACACCTTTCCCGCAACTTTTCAAAACACAAGCGAGAAGATCCGCAAGTTCATCTATCTCGGACCCTCAAAAACACAACAATACTAAGTATGGAAATACCCCCGAACTCTCTGCACCAGTACCGGGGATGTCGGGCTTCTCTAGCCACTACTAGTATTAAAGCAATTTCAAACATCCTCCATCCTGGGGTACTAAGAAATCTAAATGATAACGATGTGCTCAAGAATCCCCTGGAGCTCAACCCGCCGGAAGAAATCAAGTCAGACAGGAGGCACCAAGAGAGAACTCCGTCACATCGACATCATATAAATTCCAAAATACCCACATGATCCTAAAAAATTGAGTGATAAGAGGAGTAGAATTAAAATTCTTATGTCAAGATTCCTCACCAGAGCATAGAAGAGTAGTAAAAAGAAACCTACTCTTCGATATATAACTAGACTCAAAGTAGTTTTTCACTAGACTCGACTCGGCCAAGTTCGATCAATCAAGGGGGTTCTTAGGTCGATACTGCTCTGATACCAACTTGTAACGCCCAAGATGCGATCATATCCTTATTTTGACGCGAGGGCCTCGACAGAGATAGAAGCGCATCTCGTCGTTTTGTAAGAATGGATATTATTACAAGTACATGTACTAAAGAGATGACTATATGGAATTGGTTTACACTCGCCACACGCTACAGCATGATCCACACAATACATTAATACATCCAATCATCATGAAGGAGAGCAGGGTCCAACTACGCATGAAAACAAACGATAAAATAACTACATCCATCTTTGCTAACCTAGGTTGCTGGCGTGGAACCATCCTAGATCGAGGAAGAACAAGAAGAAACTCCAAATAGAAGAATCATCACGCTCACATCAAAGTAACTCTTTACCTATATCTACAATTGTTGTTGTAGTAATCTGTGAGCCACACGGACTCAGCAATCTCATTCCCAAAGGTATCAAGACTAACAAAGCTTAATTGGTGAGGTATGGTCAAGTGGTGAGGCTGCAGCAAAAAATTAAGTATTTATTTGAGGTGGCTAACTTACGAGTACAAGAATAAAAGGAGGATGATCTACGAATAACAGACATGAACTAATGATAATTAAATGAATGATCATGAACACCTACTTACGTGAGACATAACCCCACCATGTCCTCAACTAGAGAAGGAGCTCACGAAAGAGACAGTCACAGTTACACACATAGTTGGCAAGTTTTAATTAAGTTTACTTCAAGTTATCTAGAACCAGATGTTAAACAAACATTCCAAGTTTGCCACAAAATCGCGGGCACGGCTTTCCGAAAGATTTAAGCCTCCAGGGCTGCTCCAACTAGTCCAAGGCAAATTACCACAAGCTGCATAGAAAGTCTCAATCACGAAACTCGTGATCTCCACGGATTCCTTAGTGGAAAACATCAACTCTCAGATAGCCCAAATCATCACCGGAATCTCGATGCACAAGATATTTCGTAAAAGGTAAAACAAGTCCAGTAAGGTCGCCCGATGTGTCGACGAACCCGATAGGAGCACAGTATCTCGTTCTCAGGACACGATGGATAAGCACAGTGTACGGTGGCCTGATGGAAATCTCCCGAGTTGCCCCGGGTTGGCCCCGCAAATGGCTCTAGTTTGGACCAACACTCATGAGCAGCACTGGCCGAGGGGTTGATTAATTACTCTGTGCGTGCTGACGGGTCCCTATGCATTTTTTTATTAGTTATTAGGCAAATGTAGTACCAAAGTTAGGCCTTTCCATACAAGTTTTAAACTAAGACGAATTATCAAGGGGGTCCCCATAATAACCCCGAGCGTGTTAGGAGTGCTCAACTATGGAATATAAGACTGTTAGCCGAAACTAGGGCGACAAAGATGGAACAAAACACCATGCTAGACGGCCAAGCCTTCCACCTTTTACCAACTATATAGGTGCATTAAATTAAATAGCAATTATATGGTGATATAACAATGAACCCATGTTTTCACATGGAAGCAGCTGCACCTATAACTAGAAATGCTATAAGAAGGTTGAGCAAGCGGTAACATAGCCAAACAAGGTTTGCTGGGTAGTGGAGGGGTTAGAGGTTTTCCATGGCAATGTTGGGAGGCTTATTCAACAGGTGGTAGGCAGCGAGACATAGCGAAAGAAACGAGACAACTAGCATGGCAATGATAGTAATGGTATCTTGGGAAATGGTCATCTTGCATGTAATCCCGTTTGGAAGAAGAACGCATCCTCACACTTCGAAGCAGTTCGGAACTCTATCGAGAAGAAACAATCCGGAACAACAATCAACACACGATCGACACAACGCCATATAAACGACATGATGCACAAACACATATGATGCATGTACGGTTTAATTATGCAAGACACGGCATGGCAATTCACAAAATCAAACACTACACATTAAGTGAAGCTCAATATGCAACGAGTTGCATATTTACGAAACTCCACATTTGGTTACTTAGTTTACACCCGTTTAGGTACATGACAGTATTAAATGTTGTTAAACATGGCAAGAGGTGAAACATAAAGAACTACACTATCTAGGCATTTTAAATAAGGTCGGAAACAACATATAGCATTTTTGAAATGGCCCTCTGTGTTAATTTCGAAATCTGTCCAGATTTGTCCTAAACATATTTTTATATTTATTAAACAGCAAAATAAAGTGATTCATGAGACTCTACGCGTCATTCTAGTCGATTTACATATAAAGTTCATCTCCAACGTAGTTACGTCTAGAAGATATGGTCATCGCAAGATATTATGCCATGAATCCAACATGCATGCAAATGACAGCCACAACATTTTAAAACATGGGTGCAGCAAGATATCATGGAGCTACGTGAATTCTAAACAAGTTTAAATGAGGCCGGAACAACGAACAACAATTTCAAAAAGTCCCCATATGTAACTTTGAATTTGCTACAGATATGCCCATATCACAATTTTAGAGTTGTTAAACAGCAAAATAAATGCTCTCATGTTATTTTAACATTTTTCTAGCCAGGTTACATATGTGAAACATTTTAGTCGAAGCTACGGTTAATTAGTTATGGTGAAAACGGTTTTAGCATGGCCTAATGCAAATTAAATGAAAACAACAAGTTAATCATTTTTAACATGGATGCAAGTTGGTTATTGTGAAACTACAGAAAATACTAAGCATTTTTCATGCTGAAATCGTTTTAATCTGGTGCACTGTTTGTGAGTTACTAGCATTTTAAAAACAGACATTAATCTGCAATTATTAAATGACCTAGGTAATTGGAAAATCGCTAACAGAAAAAAAAGTTAACCGGGCCGAAACTGAGTAAGAGGCCAAACTTGCAGCGAGCGACTTATAGCTATCACACGCACTAGGCGACATATATGCAAGGTGGGGAGCAGCTCACCTAGTGGGCCGTGGCCCAAGGCGAGGCGAGAGCGGGGCGATGGAGATGGTGAAAGCACAATTGCTCCCTAGGGTCATTTTGATAATTGATCACAACATATGCATCATTGGACTAATATGTTTTCCAAGTATATTACAGAAAAAGTTCAAAAGATGCTATGGCTTAAGGTTTTGTGTAGATGCCCATGGATGTAAGAAAGGAATAATGTTGGCTTAAGCTTCAAGCTAGAAGACTCTTCATTTTATATTTGTGAGAAATCACTTTGGAGTCCATAGGAAGGCCAATACTATTTAAAGGGGATGAGGTAGTAAAATGAACTGATTGCACAAATGCTCAAAGTTAGCCACCAAAACACTCAATCATTTTTCCCACATATCCACTCTATCAAGATCAACATTCACAAATTCGGTGTCACCAACATTTCCATATTGGACCCACCGAGTTTGAACTCAGACAGAAACCCTAGCCACTGCCACCAAATCGGTGCAACCGAAACCAAGTTGGTGCTACCGAGTTCAGTGTGACCAACGTTCTGTTGCCAAGATACACAAAATCAAAATTTCTAAGTTTGAGTATCGGTGCCACCGAGTTTGGCCATCTGACCACTAGTCACCTTTTTGGTGCCACCGAGTTTCATATATCGGTCTCGCCGAGATTCAAAATTTTACACCTTTAGTTCTTATCGGTACAGCAGAGTTGTCAACTTCGGTGTCACCGAGTTTGACCTTTTGTGTGTAACGGTTGGATTTTGGCTGCTGCCTATATATACCCCTTCACTCACCTCTCATTCGTGGGAGAAGCACTCAGAACACACACTACACTGCCAGATCCATTTTCTGAGAGAGAACCACCTACTCAAGTGTTGAGACCAAGATATTCCAATCCTATCATTTGAAACTTGATCTCTAGCCTCCCCAAACTTCTTTCAACCAAATCAACCTCTCCTACCCATGCATATTCTGTGAGAGAGTGATTTGTGTTGAGGAGACTATCTTTAGAAGCACAAGAGCAAGGAGTTCATTGATCTACGACACCTATTATCTTTTGGAGGGTGGTGCCTCCTAGATTGGTTAGGTGTCGCTTTGGAGCCTCCTACTTCTTGTTGTGGAGTTGAACCAAGATGTTTGTAAGGGCAAGGAGATCGCCTACTTCGTGAAGATCTACCGTGAGTAACGCTAGTCCTCCGTGGACGGAAGCCGTGGTGGAATAGACAAGGCCACTTCTTTGTGGACCCTCCGTGTGTGAGCCCTCCGCGGACTCCCGCAGTCATTACCCTCCGTGGGTTGAAGTCTCCACTAACATGGACGTACGATAGTGCCACCTATCGGAACGATGCCAAAAATCATCGTGTCAACCCCATGTGTTTGTTCTCCCTACCTTACTCCTCTACTTTACACTTGCATATTTTACTTTTCGCTGCTATACTATTATAATTGCATCTGTAGGGTGTACTTGACTGGTTATAATTGTCGTAGCTGTTTCTCAAGTAAAATTCTGAAAAGGCAAAAAAAATATTGACAAGTAATCTAATCACCCCCCCTCCAGACATAATTTCGATCCTACAAGTGGTATCAGAGCTTTGGTCTCCATCTCATTGGTCTAACAACCTAGGAGAGTATGGCATCTAGAGAGGGAAATTATCATCGTAGAGGTCCTTAATTTGATGGCACTAATTTTGCTAGTTGGAAGCATAAAATGAAAATGCATATTCTTGGCTTTAATCCTCATGTTTGGGCAGTTATTCGTGTTGGTGTGCAAGGTAACTTCTTTGGAGAAGGGCATGAGCGAGATCGTGATGCGACAACTGATGGACTGAAGATGTTGCAACTTAATGCTCAAGCCTGTGACATCATCTTCAACTGCCTATGCCCCGAAGAATTCAACAAAATCAGTCGTCTTGAGAATGCAAAAGAAATTTGGGATACTTTGGTTGATATGCACGAAGGTACTAATTCTGTCAGAGAATCTAAGCTGATGTGCTTCAAAGTTAGTTTGACAAGTTCAAGATGAAGGATGGTGAAGGTGTCACTGAAATGTACTCTAGACTAGCTCTCATCACCAATGAGATTGCCGGCTTAGGAAGCGAAGAGATGACCGACAAATTCATCATCAAAAAGATACTTAGAGCTCTCGATGGCAAGTATGACAGGTGTCCACATTGATCCAAATGATGCCAAATTACAAAGATCTCAAGCCAACTGAAGTCACTGGTAGGATTGTTGCTCATGAGATGTTACTCAAGGACAAAGATGAGCTGCACAACAAGTCAAGCGGTGCTTATAAAGCTTCATGTGATGCTCCCTCTACTTGAAAGGACAATCTTGTCACTGATGAAGAGATAAGCCTCATCATTAGAAAATTCAACAAGTTCTATAAGAGTAGAGGCAAAGAGAGAAGCTCAAGCTCGAGACATGAAGAGAAGCGTTTGTCAAGTCGTGACCGAAACTGCTACAATTGTGGGAAGCCCGGACACTACTCAAATAAGTGCTCGGCTCCCTATAAAAGAAGGGAAGAGTCACCTCGAAGATGAAGCTCAAGAGATGAGTCACCTCGTAGAGAGAGAAGGAGTAGAGAAGATCACTATGAACGAATACACTCACGGAGAGGCAAGGAATCGGAGAAGAAGGACAAGTAAACCAAGAGCAGTTCAATAAAAAGACATCAAGCTCATGTTGGTGAATGGGTGTGTGGCTCCGAGTCTGATCACCACTCTGAGAGAACCTATCACTCCCACTCCGACTATAGTCAAGATGAAGGTGTTGTCAGGATTGCACTTGTTTCTACTAACTCCTACGACTTATTTCATTCACCAAATGAGGGAGTCGGAAACTGCTTCATGGCTAAAGGCCCCAAGGTATCACATCCTGAGTATCTTGATTTTAATAGTGATGAGGATGACTTGTTAGGAGAAGATGACTTGCTTCTTGATAAAACTAGTGATTACACTGAAAATGAACTTGCTATTTATCATGCTAGTCAAGAGAAATCGAATGCTGATGATAAGAAAGAAATTGAACGACTAAATCAAGAATAAAAAACTCTTAAGTTAGCTCATGAGACTAGACTATAAGATCATAGAGAGCTTGCAAGAACCCATGAGAAGCAACACTTCGAGAAGCTCAACATGGAGCAAGAGCATGAGTTCTTAAAAGTGATCAATGATATTCTTTGAAAGAAGAGTTCTTCTTATCTAGCCAAACGATTACTCTTGTCCAACTTTGTTCCACAAGTTAAACATAGGAACACTAGTAACAAAGGCAAGAAGGTTTCTTCATTTAGTAACAACCATGCTAAGCCTAAAATCAAAAATGTTGTTGCTAGTAGCTCTATTGATTCCACTAACGATTCTCTTAGCCAAGTTACACTTGAGCAATAAAATGATCTATTGAAAGGGATTATAGAGAAAGGTGTTTTCAAGAGCCTTGTCGGAAGTAAACAATTCGAGGAAATTGTGCGCAAGCAAGGAGGACATCGGAAGAAACAAGGTGTTGGCTACTTCAACGTTAACGGAGATGTTTCGGAAGAAGGTCCATATCCCACTCCTAAGTTTGTTCCCCAAGAGGAGAAGTGTGATCCCACTCCTCCCAATGGAACAAGCTCAGAAGATGGCCTTCTACCACAAGACCACAAAGGCAAGGGAAAGCTTCAAGACGACATTGACCTATTTGAAGAAGAACCCCAAGCCAAGGTCAAGTGTGTTCCCAAGGACACTACTATCTCTACCTCAACAAGTGCTACCACAACTCCAAGGATTCCCATCAATTTGATGTGGATCCCCAAGAGGAAGAACTAGGGAAGTTCTTGAGGGGTGACTCCGCCAATGAAATTCACTCTTATTCATTTTGGCAAGAACTATTTGCAATCAACCTGAATCATATGCATTAGTTTAAGGAGTCACACATTCCCTCAAAGGTAAGCAAGGAACAAGGTACTTAATGCATCTTTGGACATCATCCCATTTGTGTTTCTCTCCATGTCCATAGATATTCTTGCATGTTTTCTCGTGCTTTGGGACTAACCCATGTAGGTGAGAAGAGTATGACAACAATAAAGATTGCTCCCAACTCAAGATGATCTTCATCAACATTGAGCATCCACCACTACATCACCTACTTGAAGTCTTCTACGACAAAACCAAAGGTTAGTTGATCCCTCTTAGTGGGGATGTCATATCAAGGGGGAGCTTTACTCTAAGACTTGAGTATAATCATCTCCTAAGGATATGAACACATTAATGCTTATGTAAAAGTGGTAACCCCACTTGTGCTTAACGATGAGTATGACCTATGATCAAGTATTCTTACTTGGCTCCTATGTCAATATACTCATATATGGATGACTTTGTCATCTCCCAAGTGCTTGATAACTGCTAGGATGTTTGTGCATCTTCACCACATTTTTTTCTGTCATTCTTATTGTGTGAGCATGTTGGTTTGCATGTGTTTGATCATTCGAGGACATCCAATTGTTGTTATTAGGCTCTTCATTTATCTTTTGCCAATTCGATGGACAAGAATGCTAGGACTCTTCTCTAGCTATCTATGTTATCTCATCTCTAGTTCTATTCATGCTTCATCACAAAGCTTGAACAAGCACTTGTCGATCCCTTTGTGTGAAGGACCACTCGGAGTTTCGTACCGTCAATGGCTGACCTCCAAAACCTCTCTGTGAATGAACTCGGTGAAATCAACTTCACAAACTCGGTTCCACCAAATTCCAGAGTTGATCTAGGTTTTCCATCTCGGTACCACCAGAATGAGAAACTCGGTTCCACCGAGTTTCCCTGTCAGCTGACAGCATAGGAACTCGGTGACACCGATTTCGTAATCTCGGTGACACCGACATCGAATGGGTATATACTCCAGCAGACCAATTCTTTGATTTCCAATCGTCAAAGCCGTTTCGCCTCAAACCCTAAGCTGCCTCCTGGACCCCTGGTCGTCGCCCTTGAGTCCCCGTGCTTCTCCGTCGCTGGGAATCATCGTCGCCAACGGAATCCTCACCGCCATCGCCGGACCACCGCCCAGCTAGGGTATGGTTCGGACCCCCTCTGCATTTCTCCATCTGATTCATACGCAATGGGAAATATTTATCCACAAGACACCGTGTACATCCTCTCTATCAGCTAGATGAATCCCGTAGATTAGAGAACTAGGCAGTTTTTAGGGTTAACAGTCCACATACCCCATATCGATGACTCCGAATTGCAAAACTTGGTGCTATCGATTTTGAACCTAGGGTTCCTGAGAATGGACTCGCTGAGTTGTCATTTTCGTCTCCACCGAAATGATGACCAAGATTCTGTCAAGGGGTTCATGTGTCTCGGTGACTCCGAAAGTTCAAACTCGGTTCCACATATATGTGCTCTGTATAAAGTTAAAACTAAGGATTTCTCTGTTTAAAATTTCAAAAACATTTGAATTTTGTGATGCTCATCCTTTCTATCTTTCATATATCCACTTCACAAGTTTTATTGTTTCCTAGTGAGTTTGTGCTTGCCTCTCAGATATGTCTGGTTTAGAAGATAGTCAAAATGACTTCAAAGAGCACAGTGTTGAGATGGACTCACGCACTAGTCCAGATAAGTCAGACTCTGACCCTGGATCCTACAACTCCCATGGTTTGCCCAAGGAAGCCACCAGGTAGAGGAAGAAGATGAATTCTGATGAAGAGGACTCACACTTTGTGCCATAGGAAACTTCACCTCCTTCAAAGGCTCCAAGGAAGGTTGTGTAATGCCCCAAGTGTGTACTTGCCATATTTGGAACCTATTTGATGTGGGTCCACATTATCATTGATATGAGGGTGTCATTATGCATGTATGATTTCATGTGGCTCCATTAACCTTCCTTGTTTGCTTGCCATATATTGTCTTGCCATGTCATGTTGTGGTTGCATGTGATCTTGTTAGATGTGGTCATTGTGATTTCATGTGAGGGGGGAACAAGTGATGTATGATGTGGTGTGGTGGCTTGATATTGTTTCTAATCCCTTTTCTCTCTTTTTATCTGAAGTTCAAAATTCCACTTGCTCCTAACCTGATTTAAAAATGTCCTTTGTTTAGTATTTATTGTGGAGATATTGGGGTGCAAGATTTGGTGTTTTGAAAAGTGTCCTAAAGGTGCAATAAATCACAAAACAGATATTACAATTTTTGTTTTGTATTTACTTAATTGCCCCATAAATTCCTTTTGTATTTTATTTAAATAGCTTATTTATTTTCAGGTCCACGGGCATTTTTGTTTTGATTTTATCTTCAGTAGTTAGCCCTGTGGGCCTTTTCCTTTCTCTGTATTTATTCTAAATAGGTAATAGCCCGGGGTTTGTTTTCTCTTAAGTGGCGCTCACGTGGGCTTCCTCCCGCACTGTGTGGCCCAGTCTCTCCTCTCTCTTTCCCGCGCTAGCGCAGCCCAAGTCTCTCCCTGGCCCGTACCCCTTCACGACCAGGAGCCTGCTTCGCGACCCTCTCTTCCTCCTCTCGATGTCAGCCACTATACGACCTCTCCTCCTCCACCGATTCCCCATGGCTCCGATACAGCGGCTCAAGTGCGTCCCCCGAGATGATTTAAGTGCCAGATCCCTCCCCCCGAAGCAAGGGTTCCCTCTCCTTCCTCCAGCGCCGCCGCCATCTCCCTCCTTCTCTCTTTCCCCCTCCTGGTAAGTTCTGTAGCTAGGAACAGAGAAGGTCCCCGTCGTTGATCGCCGCCCTCGTCGTTGACCAGCGCCGGCGGCCATGTCCAGGGGCACGGGGAAGGTTCCCGCGCCCCATTTTCATCCTCGGTGAGGTCGAGGAGCGTCCTCATCGACGACCAGGACCTCGTCTTCACCTCGGCCCCGGAGCTCTTCCTCTGCTTCGGTTCTGCGGTTCAGGGACGTCTTCAGCGCCATTCTTCTTCCCCTGGAGCGGCTTCTCCTTCGTTCGGTTCCCCTCTTCCTTCCCTAAGGTGAGGAGCCTCGCCCCCTTCCTTCTTCCTCCTTGGACCGGCTCGGATCCGCCGTAGTGCTCGTCGTGCTTCTCTGTTTGTAGCAGATCGGCAGCAGGGCATGTTGTCTGTGGTGCAGTAGGTTGGGTGAGCTCGTGACTGTGTGTGGAGTAGCAGGGGTTCCTTCCCCTTGTAGTCCATCGATGGATAGAAGTAGTGGCTCCCTTCGTGGGCAGCAGGAGCAGTGGTTCAGCCCCGGCATCCTCCCTGTCGCCGGCGTGCAGAGCAGGTGCAGGTAGTGTTGCTAGTACGCCTAGATTCAGATCCTTTCTCTATCACTAGTTGTTTCGTAGCAAAGTGGTTGAGGTATGCATGTTGTTGTGGTTAGGTCGAGGGTTCTATCCCCTGCGAAAGCGCCCCTTTTTGCATATTTATTGGTTGGCACAGTGTCTTAGCCGTAGCATGGTAGATAACCTCATAGCATCCCTGATCCTGTCGAGCATTTGGTCAGTAGGAGGATGGTAGGAAGTAGTGTGTTGTATCAGGAGGAACAGGGTTCGAATCCTCACCTCCCCCATTTTATTTTTGCTGTGGTATCTTCCTGTTGCCGTACCCCTTGGCTGCATAGTTGTTGTGTGGTGCTAGGTAGATAGTGTTACTTATTTTTTTGTAGCTTCTACAGCATGTTGCCTTAGGTGTTGCTAGATTGGGTTAGATGGATAGTTTGTGATTTTTACAAGTGTAGGTGGTTATAGTGCACTTGTGTCTTGGTGCACAAGTAAGAGAGTCTGTGTGTGGATGGGTTCCCCCTCCCCGCGCACCTTGTCATATTTGGTGTACATAGTTCATGGTGGTGTGTGTGTGTGTGCACGATGTTGTGCATGTGTATGTGTGGTGGTGCTAGCATATAGTGTGTGGTGTAGATGCATATATTTAGTAGCATAGTGGTTCTCTTGTGTGGTATATCTTGTGGGCATATATTGTGATGTGAGTGAGCTACACATACACTTGAGCTTAACACTTGTGGCCAAGTAGTGTGCCTGTGTAGGTGGCATGATGCTTCCTTGGTTTTGTTATTTTGTAGATGCCTTACATGTTTGTGTTGATCAAGAGCATGATGTTGTTGTGGGTGATGTGGAGTAGATGTGTGTGTGTGGAACTTCCCCACCCTTGCAATCACTATGCACCTTCACATGACCATATGTGAGTGGGCATGATGTCTTGTGGTGTGTGGATAGTTTGGTAGATGAGCTTGGTGTTGGTGTGCTATGTCACATACATGGGGTCAAAACCCTCATGTCCCTATTGTCATTATGCACATGAACAAGTATCCATGTAGGAGTTGATCTAGTGAAATGCACATGAAATGTTGCACTATTCACTATGTATGATTTCTTGTAGTTTCTTCCTTCCTAGTTTGTGGTCACTTGCTCCAAGTAAGTGCATACATATTATATATGATTCTGGGGTAGAATCTCCCAAGTAATCCATTGGTGAACTCAGTTTTGCCATTGTGACACTTTCTGGAGATGACATATTCAGATTTGTTCTAAGTTTGTTCCTTGATTCCATGGTGTGGGATGAGCCCAAGGGCATGATATCTTGGATGGCAGTAGTAGGGGATCATTTCTACATCATATTGGTGTCATTTATCTCTTAGGGTATCTTGTGTGCAACTTGTGCCTAGACAAAGTAGGCATGTGGCTGAAATTCCAGATTAGTGAAAACTGAGATTTTCACTAAGTCTGAGAACCTGTTTATATTTTCTTCTCCTGTTGATGAGGTTGTGCAGGTCAAGGTGTTGTGATCTAGCCTTAGCTTTCAACTGGAAAGTTGGAGCTGATATGTTTGTCTAGCTCCCTGGTAAATTTCATTCCATTTAGAGTCCTGTAGATATTGTTTTGGCTGCTGTCAAAATGCTTCAGAGCATAGACACATAGTGAGAATCAGGAATTTTCACTAAGTCCCTGAAATCTGATAATTTTGGGCAACTTTACAGCCTTGTAACTTCCTGTGATTACTTCCTTTGTGTGTGATTCTTGCTTGAGCTTGTAGTACTCTTGGATAGCTACAGCCACATATATTATTTGTCATATTTGGGTGGTTGTAGGTGCTTTGCATGTAGCTCACAAAGTGCTATGATGTAGTTTATGGCAGATTGTGTAGTTTTGTCATTTTGATGTTTGTGAGTGCTTAGTTGATGATGTGGTGTTCTTATTTGCTCCATCCCATTCATGTTGGTTTGTTTTATCTCTTGGCAACCTGGAAATTCCAAAGTTGTGCCATTTGAGTGTGTGGTGATGATTTTGACACGTAGGGCTTCTTATCTTGTTTCGTTGATTCCCGTTGATCCATAGCTCCGATTGTAATGTTCTTTATATTCTTTTGCATCGTTTTCACGAGACGCATCTGATCATGTCATTCTCATGCATGTAAAAATAGCTTAGGATGAATTTCTGTCCAGGAACATGTATATACTTCTCATGCTTGTGCTAGTGATAGAAGTAGTGATGCATGCTCATATTCATCTCATGCATCATGTGATTGTTGCATCTTGAGGTGTTGTTGTTCATTGTATGTAATTCTTATGTTGGGTAGCACCGGGATCGAAGAACCAGTACGTGGATTCAAGAGATTACGTGCAGGACCAACAAGAACCATTCCAAGCTGAGGATATCACAGGCAAGATGATATGACCTTGATTCCATCTCTAGACTTGTTATGCTAGTTTACGTTTCCTTGTCATATGCTCGCTGCCTACCACTTAAATAATTGCCTCCTGATATGCCATGAAACCAAACACTTATCCCTTCCTAGCAAACTTGAATGGCTAAGTAGGCGTTGCTCAGCTACTAATGTTAGTGTTGCGAGTTGCAGGTGCTTTGCCTCATGTGACAACATGAGATTGATATCATTATCTTAAATTCTGTTATTTAATTAATGCACCTATATACTTGGTAAATAACGGAAGGCCTAGCCTTTTGCCGGGTGCTTTCTTCCTTAATTGCCGCCATAGTTACCGGCTACCGGTGTTTGATTCCATATTGATCGCTCCTAACACGTTCAGGGTTGTTATGGGGACCCCCTCGATAAATCGCGTAGTGTTAAGACTTGTCCGGCAGGACCCAACATTGGTGTTAATTTTCTAATCACTTAATAATAATCTCCATAGGGAATAGCTATCCCGAGGAATTTAATCAACAACCCGGGCCAGTACTCCTCATGAGTGTTGGTCCAAACTAGGCAGACTATGGGGCCACCACAGGGCAACCTGAGGTTTGGTATACCTGTAGTGTGACTCATCCGTCGTGTCCTGAGACTGAGATACGCGGCTCTTCTCAGGGTCATCGTCACGATGGGAGGTCCTACTAATCTTGTCTTACCTTAGTGATATATCTTGCATATAGGAATCTCATTGAAGCTTTGGTTCTCCCCAGAGTTGAGGTTTTCCTCTAAGGAATCCAGCAAGATCACGAGATTCGTGATAGAGGATTACTTTGAGGCCTGTGTACGTTTGTGATGGACTAGTTGGAGCACCCCTGCAGGGTTAAATCTTTCGAAAAGCCGTGCCCGCGGTTATGTGGCAACTTGGTATATTTTGTTAACATCCGGTAATAGATAACTTAAACATAAGCTAATAAAATTGCCAACTGTGTGCGTAACCGTGACTGTCCCCTCGAAGATCTCTCTTCGATCGGGAACACGGTGGGGTTATGATTGACGTAGGTAGGTGTTCAGGATCACTTAGTGATCATCTACCATCGACCGCTAGTATAGACCACATTCATATATGTTCTACGTAAGTTAGCCACCATATCAAGCTTAGGATTCTGCAACCTATGTACTCCACCGATCCAACCTAATAACTTGACTAGTTCTGGCACCGAGGTCATACATTGCTGAGTCCCTGTGGCTCACAGATTCCTTCACAACACCAACGGGTTCAGGTATGCCAGAGACAGGTGATCCCGATGGCACGCAGCTGGCGTGGCAGTATGACGAGGAGAGCGACCGCCTGTACGTGAACTATCTGGAAGATCGTGGGCCAGCAGGCAGGGTAGCATAGCCATTTCCCTTGTTTTGTAGTCCGTAGCGGAACTACTTTGATTGTATGCGTGATGTACTCTGATATTTATGAGATGGCAATTGAACCCCTTACTGTCATTCTGTTGATATTATGTATGTGCCATGATACCTTGTTTGTGAGACGCTTAGATGCGCTCCTTTCCAATTCGGGGCCTCGATCCCCAGATCGGAAAGGACCGCATCTTAGTCGTTACAAGTTGGTAATCAGAGCCTTAGGACCATAGGAGCCTTTGTGTGATCGTACTTGGCCGAGTCGAGTCTAGTAAAATGTTTTAAGTCTTAGTTATATCGAAGAGTTGGATTCTTTTTTCTCCTCTTCCATGCTCTGGTGAGGTTCTCGTCTTAGGAAATCTTTATTCTACTCCTCTTCTCGCTCCAAAAAAATTTAGGATCACGCGGGTATTTGTGAAATCTATATGATTTCGATGTGACGGAGTCCTGTCTTGGTGCCTCCTGTCTTCTTTGATTTCTTTCGGGGAGTTGAGCTCCAGGGGATTCTTGCACACATCGCCATCAGTCAGATTTCTGAGTATCTATGAACGAAGGATGTTCGTTATTGCTTCAATACTAGTAGTGGCGAGATAACCCCGATGTCCCTAGTACTGGTGCATATTATTTGGGAGTACTGCCATACTTGGTATCGTTGTGATCACGAGGATCTGTTGTAGATGAAGGTCCGAGATGCTGGTTGTGTGTTGACGGATGTAATACAGGTGACGGGTTAGTTTAGGAGTTGTGTGATATTACTCCTTGTATCCGTGTACCAGATTGCATGACCAGTTATTTCGGGAATTCATAGGTGGGATATCAAGTAGTACCTTATAGGACTATCTTCCTACAGATGCATGATTGAGGTTGGGATTCGATGTTCAGTGGGTGCGTTTGTTGATGGTCGTCTTACATCGGTTCTCGTTGTGTCTTAAAGAGTCCTTGTAGCTCGCTACGACTCGGGAATACTTCGTATGTCGTGTGCACTGCCTTGCACGGGATGTCTAATGTAAATTCGAGCCCGTGCGATCTTATCCACGAAGATATCGGATGAAATCTCGATCATATGTTTGTTCCGAGCAGTTCTAGCTCATACTTGTTTGCAGTGGTCTTAATCGGAATTTTGTCCACCATCACTTTGAGGAAGCATTCTTACTATTTTGTTCGAGTGCAATTGCTTATTCCTGTTCAGATATTCCTGTCTTTTGATTCAGCAATATCTTCAATTTATTATGTGGGCTAATGTGTTGTCTGTCTTCATGACGGCTCCACCAACTCGTCAGAACCCGGGGCGTGAGGATATGTCGCCGCCACCTCCTCCTCCGGAGAATCCTCCGCCGTCGACGCCTCCTCCTGCAGAGGCCTGGCAAGCGATGATGGCTGCTACTAATGCAAACACCCAGATGCTGCTACAGTTGTTGCAAAAGAGAGCTAATCAGTAGCAAGGCAATTTCCAGCATGGTGGCAATCAATTTGCTAGTCTGAGTCAGTTCCTGTCGAACCAGCCAATTTCACTTCATGCGACCAGCCATTTGATGCAGAGGACTCAGTCCGTGATATGAACAAGCATTTCGAGTGTAGCCATGTGCGTCCTGAGGATTTCTTCAAATTTGCAACATTCCAGTTGAAGGGGCAGGCTTCTATCTGGTGGCAACAGCTGAAGGACTCCAGAGGCGCTAGGGTGATTTCTTGGGATGAGTTATGTCGTGACTTCAGGTCCCACTACATTCCTTCCAGCTTTGTGGAGGAGATGCGTGAGAAGTTCAGGCGTTTGAAGCAGCGTGGCAATTCCGTGTACAAGTACAATGTTGAGTTCCACGAGCTAGCCCGATACGCGCTGCGGGATATCCTAGATCAGAAGAGCAAGATTTATCAGTTCAGAGGTGGCTTGAAAGAAGATTTGCAGTTAGCTATTGCTTTGCACGATACTGAGGAGTTCGACAAGTTCTACAACCTAGCTCTCAGGACAGAGGCTTCCTTTCTCATGGTGGAGATATCTAAGAAGCGCTTCAGAGATTCCAGCTCTTCCTCGACTCACGTGGTTCAGAAGCAACATAAGTTTTGGGTGTCTCCTCCTCCTCCTCGGCACTCGCAGTAGCTCAAGCACTCTGGTGGTTGTGGTTCTTCCCACCCACCCAACCCTGTCTTCCAGCAGAGATTCCAGCATCAGAAGCAAGGGCCTCCTCAGACTCAGTACCGGCAGCCAGCAGAGGTGACTTGTCACAAGTGTGGGCAGAAGGGTCACTATGCCAACAAGTGTACTTCTCAGCTCCGACTGTCGCCTCCTCCTCCAGGCAAACCTCCAAGCAATGCTCTTGTCAAGTTCAACCCCGGATCATCTCGAGTCAACATGGTGAATGCAGCCGAGGCAGAAAACTCGTCAGATGTGATCATGGGTAACCTCCTCGTCAACGATATTCCTGCTAAAGTGTTATTCAATTCTGGTGCATCGCATTCTTTCTTGTCATATCCTTTGTGGCAAAGCATGATTTCCACCTTCAAGAGTTGGCTAGGTCTTTGTACATTGTTTCTCCGGGTATGCTTATGAGTTCTCGTTGGGTTGTTCCGGATGCTTCTGTCAATATAGGAAGTTATTCTTTTCTGGCTTCTCCGTATGTCTTGGGAAATTCCGACATTAACTTGATTCTTGGTATGGACTCGCTGGCCATGAACAAGGCGTCAATTGATTGTGAAGCCAAAGAAGTGAAGCTTTCCCACTCTTCGGAGGACGTGATTATATTCACGGTGCGCGATGATACAATCCGTCTGTTCTCTTTGAATGAAAAGGGTGAGATCAATCCTATTTTGCAAGTCCAAGTGGTCTGCGAATATGAAGATGTGTTTCCTGAAGAGCTGCCAGGCATGCCTCCACACAAAGAAGTTGAGTTTGTGATTGAGCTAGAGCCAGGCACCGAGCCCGTGTGCAAACGGCCGTACAAATTGGGTCCAGAAGAATTGAAGGAACTTAAGAGGCAACTCGATGAGCAGGAGCGTTTGGGTTTGATCAGATCGAGCTCGTCTCCGTGGGGCTGTGGAGTTATGTTTGTCAAGAAGAAGGATGGCACGGACCGGCTGTGTGTCGATTACCGTCCATTGAACAAGAAGACAATCAGAAACAAATATCCACTTCCGAACATAACTGAGTTGTTCGAACAGTTGAAAGGTGCTAAGGTCTTCTCCAAGCTTGATCTCAGAATGGGCTATCAACAAATTCGCATTCGCGAAAAAGATATTCTGAAGACTGCCTTCAGGACTAGTTTTGGCTCATATGAGTATACGGTCATGTCTTTTGGTCCTGGAAATGCTCCTCCGACATTCTGTCGATTGATGAACTACATATTCTCTCCGTTCAAGAATGACTTTGTCTTGCTCTACCTCGACGACATTCTGGTCTTTTCTGAAACTGAAGAAGAACATGAAGAACATCTTAGATTGGTGCTTGATGAGCTGAGAGAGTACAAGTTGTATGCCAAGTTTTCCAAGTGTGAGCTCTGGCTGAAAGATGTCATCTATCTTGGTCACATTATCTCTGCCGAGGGCATTAAAGTTGATCCGTCCAAGGTTCAGGCCATTGTTGAATGGGAGCCTCCGAAGAATGTGAAGCATCTTCGAAGCTTTCTCGGGCTTGCTGGCTATTGCAGAAGGTTTGTTGAGAAATTCTCCAAGATCGCGAAGCCGCTCTCAAGTCTTCTTCAGAGTGTCAGTTAGCCTTCGACACACTCAAAGAGAAGCTTACCTCCACCCCAGTCTTGGCTCCTCCGGATGATTCCAAGTCTTACCAGGTCTTCTGTGACGCTTCTCTCCAGGGTCTTGGCGCAGTCCTGATACAAGATAAGAAGGTGGTTGCTTATACCTCCAGGCAGTTGAAGCCAGCGGAGAAGAACTATCCTGTGCATGATCTTGAGCTAGCAGTTGTGGTACACGCTCTGATGACTTGGAGAAACCTCTTGTTGGAACGTAAGGTTGAAGTTTTCACCGATCACAAGAGTCTCAAGTACATCTTCACTCAGCCTAACTTGAATCTTCGGCAAACACGTTGGGTGGAAATGCTCTAGGATTTTAATCCGAGTGTTGAGTACACGCCAAGCAAAGCTAATGTCGCGGCGGATGCATTGAGCAGGAAGGCATACTGGAACAGTCTGATTCTGCAACCTCTCCAGCCTGGTCTTTGTGAGTCTTTCAGGAAGCTCAACCTTCAGCTAGTACCTCAGGGATTTCTTGCAAACCTTCAGATCTCTCCTACCTTGGAAGATCAGGTCCAGCAGCACAGCTTCTTGACGCTATGGTGAAGAAGGTCAAGATTGGCGTGGCAAAGAGTCTTCCCAAGTATAAGTGCTTCACTATTGATGCCAGAGACACGTTGTTCTTCGAGGATCGCCTTGTCGTCCCGAAAGGTGATCTCAGGAAAGTAATCATGGATGAAGCTCATAACTCTCTTCTCTCTATTCATCCTACAAGCTCCAAGATCTACGATGACTTGAAACAGACCTTCTGGTGGACTCGTATGAAATGTGAGATTGCTCAGTTCGTAAATGAATGTGATGTATGTCGAAGGGTGAAAGCAAAGCATCAACGTCCAGCAGGTCTTTTGCATCCATTGCCGATTCCCGAGTGGAAGTTCGATCACATTGAGATGGATTTCGTCACCGGGTTTCCGAATTCCAAGAAGGGTAATGATGCCATCTTCGTCGTCATCGACAAGTTGAGTAAAGTGGCTCATTTTCTTCCAGTCAAGGAATCCATTTCAGCAGCTCAGTTGGCAGAGTTGTACACCTCCAGGACTGTGTCCTTGCACGGTGTGCCTATGATGATCTCTTCGGATCGCGAAAGTATCTTCACTTCCAAGTTCTAGGACTCTTTTCAGTCTGCTATGGGCACGAAGATCTGCTTCCGCACAGCGTTCCATCCTCAGACTAGTGGTCAAGTGGAGCGAGTGAATCAAGTTCTTGAGGATATGCTGAGAGCCTGTGTTATCTATTTTGGCATGAAGTGGGAAGATTGTCTGCCTTTTGCGGAGTTATCGTATAACAACAGCTATCAGGCGAGTTCAGGCAAGGCTACGTTTGAGATCTTGTATGGCAGGAAATGCAGTACACCGCTTAACTGGTTCGAGACTGGCGAGCGTCAGATCCTTGGGAATGATTTGATAGAAGAAGCTGCGGAGATCTGTCGGGTCATTCGGGACAACCTCAGAGCAGCTCAGTCCTGTCAGAAAGCTATTATGATAGCAAGCACCATGACATGTCTTATGAGCTTGATGACTTCGTCTATCTCAAGGTGTCGCCTATGAAGGGTATGCAGCGCTTTGGCATCAAAGGCAAGCTTGCGCCTTGTTTCGTTGGTCCGTTCAGAGTGGTTGGCAAGAGAGGCGAACTTGTGTACGAGCTCGAGCTTCCGTCAACCTTTGCAAATGTCCATGATGTGTTCCATGTTTCTCAGCTTCGGAGGTGTTTCAAGACCCCCGAGCGCACTGTTGATCTTCAAGACATCGACCTCCAGCCTGAGCTTTCTTATCGTGAGCATCCAGTTGTGGTTCTCAAGGCGACTGAGCGCAAGACCTGCAATAAGAACGTCAAATTTCTCAAAGTGCAGTGGTCACACCATTTCGATAAAGAGGCTACTTGGGAACGCGAGGATCACCTCCGTTCTGAATTTCAGGAGTTCTTTCAGTCTTAGATCTCGAGGACGAGATCTTCTTTGTAGTGTGGGAGAGTTTGTAATGCCCCAAGTGTGTACTTGCCATATTTGGAACCTATTTGATGTGGGTCCACATTGTCACTGATATGAGGGTGTCATTATGCATGTATGATTTCATGTGGCTCCATTAACCTTCCTTGTTTGCTTGCCATATATTGTCTTGCCATGTCATGTTGTGGTTGCATGTGATCTTGTTAGATGTGGTCATTGTGATTTCATGTGTGGGGGGAACATGTGATGTATGATGTGGTGTGGTGCCTTGATATTGTTTCAAATCCCTTTTCTCTCTTTTTATCTCAAGTTCAAAATTCCACTTGCTCCTAACCTGATTTAAAAATGTCCTTTGTTTAGTATTTATTGTGGAGATATTGGGGTGCAAGATTTGGTGTTTTGAAAAGTGTCCTAAAGGTGCAATAAATCACAAAACAGATATTACAATTGCTATTTTGTATTTATTTAATTGCCCCATAAATTCCTTTTGTATTTTATTTAAATAGCTTATTTATTTTTAGGTCCACGGGCATTTTTGTCTTGATTTTATCTTCAGTAGTTAGTCGTGTGGGCCTTTTCCTTTCTCTGTATTTATTCTAAATAGGTAATAGCCCAGGGTTTGTTTTCTCTTAACTAGCGCTCACGTGGGCTTCCTCCCGCACTGTGTGGCTGTAATGACCAAGATGCGGTCCTTTCCGATCTGCGGGTCGAGGCCCCAAATAGGAAAGAAGCGAATCTAAGCGTTTCGCAAGCAAGTAACACAACACAAATAATAATAAAACTAGACAATTCGGGATTCAATTGTCTTCTCATTAATAACTCAGAGTACATCACAGATACAATCAAGGTAGTTCCACTACGGACTACAAAACATAGAAATGCTATGCTACACTGCCTGCAGGCCCACGATCACGACCACGTCTCAGTCCTCTGGATAGTTCACGTAAAGGCGGTGTGTCTCCTCGTCGTACTGCCACGCCAGCTGAGTGACGTCGGGATCATCTGTCTCTGGGGTACCTGTACCTGTTGGGAGTTTCGGAGGAATCCGTGAGTCAAGGGGACTCGGCAATCTAAGACCTTGGTGCCGGAACTAGTCATGTTATTAGGTAGGGTAAGGGTGAAGTGTATAAGGCTGCAGCATCCTAAGCTTGATTTAGTGGCTAACTTACGTAAAGCAGTTGTGGAGGTGGTCTACACTAGCGGTCGTGATTACTTGATCACTAAGTGATCCTGAACACCTACCTACGGCATTCATAACCCCACCATGTTCCCGATCGAAGAGATACCTTCGAGAGGGACAGTCACGGTTAGGCACACAGTTGGCAATTTTATTAGATTATCTTTAAGTTCTCTAATACCGGATTCATAATCCTCTATCATGAATCTCATGATCTCGTCGGATTCCTTAGAGGAAAACCTCAACTCTGGGGGAATCCAAAGCTTCACTAGGATTCCTATACGCAAGATATACCGCTAAGGTAAGGCAAGGCTAGAAGGACCTCCCGACGTGTCGACGACCCTGATAAGAGCCGTGTATCTTAGTCTCAGGACACGCCGGATGAGTCACACTACAGGTATACCAAACCTCAGGTTGCCCTGTGGTGGCCCCATAGTTTGCCCAGTTTGGACCAACACTCATGAGGAGCACTGGCCCGGGTTGTTAATTAAAATCCTCGGGGTAGCTATTCCCTATGCAGTTTATTATTAAGTGATTAGCAAATTAACACCAATGTTGGGTCCTGCCGGACAAGCCTTAGCACTACGCGATTTATCGAGGGGGTCCCCATAACAACCCCGAACGTGTTAGGAGCGATCATTATGGAATCAAACAACGGTAACCGGTAACTAAGGCGGCAATAACGGAACAAAGCACCCGGCAAAAGGCTAGGCCTCCCGTCATTAACCAAGTATATAGTTGCATTAATACAATAACAGCATTTAAGATAATGATATCAAGCTCATGTTATCACATGAGTAAAAGCACCTCCATCTAGCAACCCTAACATTAGTAGTTGAGCAAAGCCTACTTAGCCATGCAAGTTTTGCTAGAAAAGGATTAGTGTTTGGGTTCATGGCATATCAAGAGGCAATTTAATTCAGTGGTAGGCAGCGAGAAATATGACATGGAAACGCAAACTAGCATAACAAGTCTAGAGATGGAATCAAGGTCATATCATCTTGCGTGTGATATCCTCAGCTTGGAATGGTTCCAGTTCGTCCTGCACGTACTCTCCTGACTCCACGTATTTGTTCTCCGATCCCGGTGCTACCCAACATAAAAATAACAACCAATGAACAGCAGCACCACAAGATGCAACAAGCACATGATGCATGAGATGAAAAATGAGCATGCATCACTATTTCTATCACTAGCAAAAGCAAAGAAACTACTACAAGTTTCTGGACAGAACTGTACACTAAGCTATTTTGACATGCATGAGAATGGCATGAACAGATGCGTCTCCTGAAAACGATGCAAAACCATATAAAGAACAATACAATCGAAGCTACGGATCAACGGGAATCAACGAAACAAGATATGAAGCTCTACGTGTAAGAACAACACCACACCCACAATTGGCACAAATCTGGTATTCCCAGGTTGCCAAGACATATAACAACCCAACATGAATGGATTGGAGCAAGAAAGAACACCACAACATCAACTAAGCACACACAAGCATCAAAATGACTATACTACACAATCTGCCATAATCTGCATCTTAGCTCTTTGTGAGCTACATGCAACATAGCTACAGCCCACCAAATATGACAAATAATATATGTGGTTGTAGCCCACCAAGAACACTATAAGCACCAGCAAGAATCACAGCAAAAGGAATTAAACTCTAGAAGATACAAGGCCACAAACTTTACCAAAACCATCACGTCTCAAGGACATCGTGAAAACTCCTGCACCTGACTTTCTGTCTTAGTTCTGAAGCTTTTTAACAGCAATCAAAACACAACCAATAGGACTGCAAATGAGATGAAATTTGACAGGGAGCTGCACAAACATATCAGGTCCAAATTCCCAGCACTGAACTAAGGCTAGTTCATAACACAATGACCAGCACAACCTCATATACAGGAGAAGAAAATGTTTCCAGATTCTCACACTTAGTGAAATTCCAGATTTCACTAAGCTGGACTTTTTCAGCCACATGCCCACTTTTTCTAGGCATAGTTTGCACAGACATAACACCAAGTGATAAATGACACCATATGGTGTAGAGCAAAACCCCTACTACTATCACACAAAAGCTCATGCCCCTTGGGCTCCACCTATTCCATGGAAACAAAGAGCAAACCTGCATCAAATCTGAACATGTCAACTCCATAAAGTCTCCCAATGGCCAAACTAACTTCACCACAGAATTCCTTGGGAGATCCTACCCCAAAATCATATATAATATGTGGGCACTTACTTGGAACAAGTGACCACATATTAAGGAAGAGGAAACTACTTCAAATCATGCCTAGTGAATAGGGCATCGTTTCATGTAGTTCCACTATATCAACAACTACAAAGGTTGAGCTCATGTGCACAATGTCAAAGTGACATGGGGGTTTGAACCCCATGTTTGTGTCATGCACATCAACTTCACAAGCCCTACTACTAAGCTTCCCACACAAACAACATACCATGCCCTCTCACATATGGTCATGTGAAGGTGCAAAGCTTGTTTGTCAAGGTGGGATGCTACTCACACACACACACCTAGTCCACATCACCCACAAGCACAACATGCTCAAGATCAACACCACACACTTACACATGTTATCATAGCAACCAACTAGAACAAGGTCAACTCTATTTATACACGCAGTGCAACATCAAGTGCTAGTACCTACAACAATGAAGAACCTACACATGTTACATCTACACTTGCTATAATATTCTAGGATCAACTACTAGGAAGCACCACCATACACACACAACCATGTGTAGCTAATCCCATATGTATGTCCTCACACACACATGCACCTCTCACAAGCACATCCACACACCACAACAACTAACACAAATATAACAGCAAAGGAAAAAATAAAAGAATGTCATTGCCACCTATGCTTTTGTCACAAGAATAGCAACAGCAAAGAGGAAGTAAAATTGCAGAAAAAAGAGAAAAACAAAAGGATGGCTTCCTGGGATTCGAACCCAGAACCCTCTGGTGCAACAAATCTACCCTTACCACTCTGCTACTGTCAACTTATCGACAGATCAGAGGGTTCAGGCAAGGTAAGCCTCTCTGTAGAATATTGTGCCGAGAAAATCCAATACTAAAAAGGTGCCGAGGGGGAGATCGAACCCAGCACCTCACAACAGGCACAATAGAACACATACCACTGGGCTATGCTACGAAGTCTGAACTAACACGCGCAACGAATCAACTGAAGGAGGTTCCCTCTGCTGATCTACTACCGGCGGCAGACCGGAACAGGGGAGGACCCTTGCCGGCGACATGGTACAAATCGAGCAACGGCTCGTGGAGGGGAGGAAGCCCACACGCGCACGAGATCATTTCATATGCTAACTACACCCGAGGGGCTCTTCAACGGCGTGACGACGACGAGCGGCGGCTCCGGCGACAGAGAGCATGCGCGCATCGAACCTACGGCTACTGCACCCGATCTGGGACAGGGAGGAGGGAGGAGGAGCACTACCTCGCGTACGAGTCGAGGAGGGAGCGGCTCATAGAGGAAGTAGAGGAAGAAGGCCGTCGGGGAAGCTTCTCGTCGGAGGGGAAGCGCCGTCGGGAAGCAGTGGACGCAGCGCGGGGGAGGTCGATCTTGCGCCGGGAACGGGCTCCTGGAGGCGTCCTCGAGATGATCGTGTTGTCGTAGAGGAGGTAGGGGAAGTAGATCGACGGCGGCGACAAACTCCTACCCGTCGGCCATGGCGATCCCGTGCTCTCCTTACCTTGCTGCGACGAGAGAGAGAGGGGGGGTTCGAGATCTGGACGGTGCGGCGGCGGGGAGGAACCCTAGCGCGACTGCACGGACGCCAAGGGATTAAATAGCTGGAGAGGAGGATCGCGAGGGCGTGCCGTCGGCCATGTGCTGCCGCTCCTCTCGGTGGAGCAGAGGGGAGGGAACGAGAGGATGAATTAAAATCAAAACAAAAATGCCCCTAGCCATAAGGAATTATGACCTATTTGAATAAAATAGAAAAGAAATATTTGGAGCAATTTGAATAAATGCAAAACAGCAATTTGTTTACTTCTTTGTATTTATTTGCACCCTTAAAACTAAGATACAAAACAGCAAAAACACATCTTGGCATCCTCCACAAAAATACACTAATACATGGGCATTTTTAAAAGAGGGAAGGGAGAAGAGAATCTTGACATAGGAGAAATAGAGAGGAGGGGTGGAGATGGTTTTGAAACCCAAGCTTATACTAACACATGCACACCCCAATTAAACTATACATCACATGCACATCATCACAAGGCATCACAAGATGCAACCACAAGATCACCACCACCACATGAAATGCTAAGATCATATGGCAACAACACAAGACTAGGGCATGCAATGGTATGCTATGCATGCATGCATGGGAAGGAAGGCAAAAAAACAACAAGGGACACCACATGAAGTCATGGCACAATTGATATCATCAAAACTCTGACAAGTTGGACCCACATGCAATAGGTTCCAAATATGGCAAGGTTACATCTGGGGCACTACAAACTCTCCCACACTACAAAGAAGATCTCGCCCTCGAGATCTAAGACTGAATGAAATCGGGAAATTCGGAACAGAGGTGATCCTCGCGTTCCCATGTAGCCTCTTTATCGGAATGGTGAGACCACTGCACTTTGAGAAATTTGACAGTCTTGTTACGGGTCTTGCGCTCAGTCGCCTCGAGAACCGCAACTAGATGCTCACGATAAGAAAGGTCAGGCTGAAGATCGATGTCTTGGAGATGCACAGTGCACTCGGGGGTCTTGAAACACCTCCGAGGCTGAGAAACATGGAACACATCATGGACATTTGCAAAGGTTAACGGAAGCTCGAGCTGGTACGCAAGCTCGCCCCTCTTGCCAACCACTCTGAACGGACCAACCAAACGAGGCGCCGGCTTGCCTTTGATGCCCAAGCGCTACATACCCTTCATAGGCGACACCTTGAGATAGACAAAGTCATCAAGCTCATAAGACATGTCACGGTGCTTGCTATCGTAATAGCTCTTCTGACGGGACTGAGCTGCTCTCAGGTTGTCGCAAATGATCCGACACATCTCCTCAGCTTCTTCGATCATATCATTCCCAAGGATCTGACGCTCGCCTGTCTCGGACCAGTTGAGCGGAGTACGGCACTTCCTACCATAGAGAATTTCAAACAGAGCCTTGCCAGAACTAGCTTGATAATTGTTGTTATACGAGAACTCCGCGAAAGGCAGACAATCTTCCCACTTCCTGCCAAAAGAGATAACACAGGCTCTCAGCATACCCTCAAGAACTTGATTCACTCTCTCCACTTGACCACTAGTCTGAGGATGGAACGTTGTGCTCAAGCGGATCTTCGTGCCCATAGCAGACTGGAAGGAGTCCCAGAACTTGGCAGTGAAGATCCTTCCGCGATCTGAAGAGATCATCATAGTCACGCCGTGCAAAGAGACAATCCTGGAGGTGTACAACTCTGCCAGCTGAGCTGCTGAAATAGACTCCTTGACTGGAAGGAAATGAGCCACTTTACTAAATTTGTCGATGACGACGAAGATAGCATCATTGCCCTTCTTGGACTTCGGAAACCCGGTGACAAAATCCATCTCAATGTGATCAAACTTCCACTCGGGAATCGGCAAAGGCTGCAAGAGGCCTGCTGGGCGTTGATGTTCTGCTTTCACCCTTCGACATACATCACACTCGTTTATGAACTGAGCAATTTCACGTTTCATATGAGTCCACCAGAAAGTCTGCTTCAAGTCTTGGTACATTTTGGAACTTCCAGGATGAATAGAGAGCAGAGAGTTATGAGCTTCTTCCATGATCACCTTCCTGAGATCACCTTTCAGGACGACAAGGCGGTCCTCAAAAAACAACGTGTCCCTGGTATCAACAGTGAAACACTTATACTTGGGCTGACTCTTTCCCACACCAATGTTGACCTTCTTCACCATAGCGTCAAGAAGCTGAGCTGCTCTGACCTGATCTTCCAATGTAGGAGAGATCTGAAGGTTCGCAAGAAAACCCTAAGGTACTAGCTGAAGGTTAAGCTTCCTGAAAGACTGAGAAAGACCCGGCTGGAGAGGTTGCAGAATCAGACTGTTGCAATATGCCTTCCTGCTCAATGCATCTGCCACAACATTTGCCTTGCCTGGCATATACTCAACACTCGGATTAAAATCCTGGAGCATTTCCACCCAACGTGTGTGCCGAAGATTCAAGTTAGGCTGAGTGAAGATATACTTGAGACTCTTGTGATCGGTGAAAACTTCAACCTTACGTTCCAACAAGAGGTGTCTCCAAGTCATCAAGGCGTGCACAACAGCTGCTAGCTCGAGATCCTGCACAGGATAGTTCTTCTCCGCAGGCTTCAACTGCGTGGAGGTATAAGCAACCACCGTCCTATCTTGCATCAAGACTGCACCAAGGCCCTGGAGAGAATCGTCGCAAAAGACCTGGTACGGCTTGGAATCATCCGGAGGGGCCAAGACCGGAGTGGAGATAAGCTTCTCTTTGAGTGTATCGAAAGCCAGTTGACACTCTGGAGACCAAACATACTTAACACCCTTCTGAAGAAGACTAGAGAGCGGCTTGGTGATTTTGGAGAAGTTCTCAACGAATCTTCTGCAATATCCGGCAAGCCCGAGAATGCTTCGAAATTGCTTCACATTCTGCGGAGGCTCCCATTCAACAATGGCTTGAACCTTGGACGGGTCAACCTTAATGCCCTCGGCAGAGATAATATGCCCAAGATAAACCACTTCTTTCAGCCAGAACTCGCACTTGGAAAACTTGGCATACAGCTTGTACTCTCTCAGTTTATCAAGCACCAACCTGAGATGTTTCTCATGTTCTTCCTCAGTCTCAGAAAAGACCAGAATGTCGTCGAGATAGAGCAAGACAAATTCATTCTTGTATGGGGAGAAAATATAGTTCATCAATCGACAAAATGTCGGAGGAGCGTTAGCCAGACCAAAATACATGACCGTATACTCATACGAGCCAAAACTAGTCCTGAATGTTGTCTTCGGAATGTCTTCCTCGCGAATGCGAATTTGATGATAGCCCGTTCTGAGATCAAGCTTGGAGAATACTTTAGCACCTTTCAACTTTTCGAACAACTCAGTTATGTTCGGAAGTGGATATTTGTTCTTGATTGTCTTCTTGTTCAATGGACGGTAATCGACACATAGCCGGTCCGAACCATCCTTCTTCTTGACAAATAGAACACCACATCCCCATGGAGACGAGCTTGGTCTGATCAAACCCAAACGCTCCTGCACATCGAGTTGCCTCTTGAGTTCCTTCAATTCTTCTAGACCCATCTTGTACGGCCGTTTGCACACTGGCTCTGTGCCTGGCTCAAGCTTAATGACAAACTCAACTTCACGGTGCGGAGGCATGCATGGCAGCTCTTCAGGAAACACATCTTGATATTCGAAGACCACTGGAACTTGCTCAATAGGATTGATCTCACCCTTTTCATTCAAGGAGAACAGACGGATTGTATCATCGCACGCCGCGAATATAATCACATCCTCCGAAGAGTGGGTAAGCTTGACTTCTTTAGCTTCACAACCAATTGACGCGTTGTTCATGGCCAACCAGTCCATACCAAGAATTAAGTCGATGTCGGAATTGCCCAAGACATACGGAGAGGCCAGAAAAGAATAACTTCCTATCTTGACAGAAGCATCTGGAACAACCCAACGAGAACTCATAAGCATACCCGGAGAAACAATGTCCAAAGACCTAGCGAACTCTTGAAGATGGAAATCATGCTTTGCCGCAAAAGGATATGACAAGAAAGAATGCGATGCACCAGAATCGAATAGCACTTTAGCAGGAATATCATTGACGAGGAGGTTACCCATGATCACATCAGAGGAGTTGTCTTCTTCAGCTGCATTCACCATGTTGACGCGAGCTGCCCTGGGGTTGAATTTGACAAGAGCGTTGCTTGGAGGTTTGCCTGGAGGAGGAGGAGGCAGACGGAGCTGAGAAGTACATTTGTTGGCATAGTGTCCCGTCTGCCCACATTTGTTACAAGTGACATCTGCTGGCTGCCGGAACTGAGTCTGAGGAGGCCCATGTTTCTAATGCTGGTATCTCTGCTGGAAGCCAGGGCTGGGTGGGTGGGAAGAACCACGTCCACCTGAGTGCTTCAGCTGATGTGAGTGCCGAGGAGGAGGAGGAGAAACCCAAAACCTCTGTTGCTTCTGAACCACCTCAGTCGAGGAAGAGCTGGAATCTTTGAAGCGCTTCTTGGAGTTTTCCACCTTGAGAAAGGCTGCCTCTGCTCTGAGAGCTAGGTTGTAGAACTTGACGAATTCCTCACGATCGTGCAAAGCAAGAGCTAACTGCAAGTCTTCCTTCAAGCCACCCCTGAACTGGTAGATCTTGCTCTTCTGATCCGGGACATCCTGCAGCGCGTAACGGGCCAGCTCGTGGAACTCGACATTGTACTTGTACACAGAATTGCTGCCCTACTTCAAACGCCTGAACTTCTCACGCATCTCCTCCACAAAATTGGAAGGGATGTAGTGGGACCTGAAGTCACGACAAAACTCGTCCCAAGACATCACCCTGTCGCCTCTAGAGTCCTTGACCTGTTGCCACCATATAGAAGTCTGCCCCTTCAACTGAAACGTTGCAAACTTGACATAGTCCTCCAGACGCACATTGCTACACTCGAAATGCTTGTTCATATCATGGATCCAATCTTCTGCATCAAAAGGCTGGTCGCAAGAAGTGAACGTCTTAGGCTGGTTTGACAGGAACAGACTCAGATTGGCGAAGTGATTGCCACCCTGCTGGGAATTGCCCTGTTGATGATTAGCTCTCTCCTGGATCAACTGCAACAGCATCTGAGTGTTTGCATTAGTAGCTGCCATCATCGCCTGCCAGGCCTCTGCAGGAGGAAGCAGCGGCGGCGGAGGAGGAGGAGGTGGTGGAGGCGGCATATCCTCACGCCCTGGGGTCTGACGAGTCGGTGGAGCCATCCTGAAGACGGACAGCATATTAGTCCACAGAATAATTGAAGATATTGCTGAATCAAAAGACAGAATATCTGAACAGAATTTAGCATTGCACTCGAACAACATAGCAAGAGTGCATCCTCAAAGTAACAGACGACAAAATTCCGATAAGGACCACTGCAAACAAGTGTGAGCTAGAACGGCTCGGAACAAACATATGACCGAGATTTCCCAAACCTCAATCAAGCATCTGTAGGAAGATAGTCCTATAAGATACTACTAGATATCCCACCTATGAATTCCCGAACTAAATGGTCATGCAATCTGGTACACGGATACAAGGAGTATTTCACACAACTCCTAAACTAACCCGTCACCTATATCACATCCTTCAACACACAACCAGCATCTCGGACCTTCATCTACAACAGATCCTCGTGATCACAACGATACCAAGTGTGGTAGTACCCCCGAACAATCTACACCACTACTGGGGACATCGGGGTTATCTCACCACTACCAGTATTGAAGCAATAACGAACATCCTCCATTCTTAGATACTCAGAAATCTGAATGATGGTGATGTGCGCGATAATCCCTAGAGCTCAACTCCCCTGATACTTAGAGCAGATAGGAGGCACCAGGATAGGATTCCGTCACATCAAAATCATATAGATTTCACAAATACCCGCGTGATCCTAAAAAAAATTGAGCGAGAAAAGGAGTAGAGTTAAAGATTTCCTAAGACGGGAACCTCACCAGAGCATAGAAGAGGAGAAAAAACAATCCTACTCTCCGATATAACTAAGACTCAAAACATTTTCTAGACTCAACTCGGCCAAGTACGATCACACAAAGGCTCCTATGGTCGTAAGGCTCTGATTACCAACTTGTAACGACCAAGATGCGGTCCTTTCCGATCTAGGGGTCGACGCCCCGAATAGGAAAGAAGCGCATATAAGCGTTTTGCAAGCAAGTAACACAGCACAAATAATAATAAAAGTAGACAATTCGGGATTCAATTGTCTTCTCATTAATAACTCAGAGTACATCATAGATACAATCAAGGTAGTTCCGCTACGGACTACAAGACATAGAAATGCTATGCTACACTGCCTGCAGGCCCACGATCACGACCACGTCTCAGTCCTCTGGATAGTTCACGTAGAGGCGGTCTGTCTCCTCGTCGTACTGCCACGCCAGCTGAGTGACGTCGGGATCATCTGTCTCTGGGGTACCTGTACCTATTGGGAGTTTTGGAGGAATCCGTGAGCCACGGGGACTTAGCAATATAAGACCTTGGTGCTAGAACTAGTCATGTTATTAGGTAGGGTAAGGGTGAAGTGTATAAGGCTGCAGCATCCTAAGCTTGATTTAGTGGCTAACTTACGTAAAGCAGTTGTGGAGGTGGTCTACACTAGCGGTCGTGATTACTTGATCACTAAGTAATCCTGAACACCTACCTACGGCATTCATAACCCCACCGTGTTCCCGATCGAAGAGAGACCTTCGAGAGGGACAGTCACGGTTATGCACACAGTTGGCAATTTTATTAGATTATGTTTAAGTTCTCTAATACCGGATGTTAACAAAATATTCAAAGTTGCCACATAACCGCGGGCACGGCTTTCTGAAAGATTAAACCCTACAGGGGTGCTCCAACTAGTCCATCACAAACGTACACAGGCCGCAAAGGCATCCTCTATCATGAATCTCATGATCTCGTCGGATTCCTTAGAGGAAAACATCAACTCTGGGGGAATCCAAAGCTTCACTGGGATTCCTATACGCAAGATATACCGCTAAGGTAAGGCAAGGCTAGCAGGACCTCCCGACGTGTCGACGGCCATGATAAGAGTCATGTATCTCAGTCTCAGGACACGCCGGATGACTCACACTATAGGTATACCAAACCTTAGGTTGCCCTGTGGTGGCCCCATAGTCTGCCCAGTTTGGACCAACACTCATGAGGAGCATTGGCCCGGGTTGTTGATTAAAATCCTCGGGTTAGCTATTCCCTATGCAGTTTATTATTAAGTGATTAGCAAATTAACACCAATGTTGGGTCCTGCCGGACAAGCCTTAGCACTACGCGATTTATCGAGGGGATCCCCATAACAACCCCGAACGTGTTAGGAGCGATCATTATGGAATCAAACACCGGTAACCAGTAACTAAGGCGGCAATAACGGAACAAAGCACCCGGCAAAAGGCTAGGCCTCCCGTCATTAACCAAGTATATAGTTGAATTAATACAATAACAGCATTTAAGATAATGATATCAAGCTCATGTTATCACATGAGTCAAAGCACCTGCATCTAGCAACGCTAACATTAGTAGTTGAGCAAAGCCTACTTAGCCATGCAAGTTTTGCTAGGAAGGGATCAGTGTTTGGGTTCATGGCATATCAAGGGGCAATTTAATTCAGTGGTAGGCAGAGAGCAATATGACATGGAAACGCAAACTAGCATAACAAGTCTAGAGATGGAATCAAGGTCATATCATCTTGCCTGTGATATCCTCAGCTTGGAATGGTTCCGGTTCGTCCTGCACGTACTCTCCTGACTCCACGTATTTGTTCTCCGATCCCGGTGCTACCCAACATAATAATAACAACCAATGAACAGCAGCACCACAAGATGCAACAAGCACATGATGCATGAGATGAAAAATGAGCATGCATCACTATTTCTATCACTAGCAAAAGCAAAGAAACTACTACAAGTTTCTGGACATAACTGTACACTAAGTTGTTTTGACATGCATGAGAATGGCATGAACAGATGCGTCTCGTGAAAACCATGCAAAAACCATATAAAGAACAATACAATCGGAGCTACGGATCAAAGGGAATCAACGAAACAAGATATGAAGCTCTACATGTAAGAATCAACACCACACCCACAATTGGCACAAATCTAGTATTCCCAAGTTGCCAAGACATATAACAACCCATTATGAATGTATTGGAGCAAGGAAGAACACCACAACATCAACTAAGCACACACAAGCATCAAAATAACTATACTACACAATCTGCCATAATCTGCATCTTAGCTCTTTGTGAGCTACATGCAACATAGCTACAGCCCACCAAATATGACAAATAATATATGTGGCTGTAGCCCACCAAGAACACTACAAGCACCAGCAAGAATCACGGCAAAAGGACTTAAACTCTAGAAGATACAAGGCCACAAACTTTCCCAAAACCATCAGGTCTCACGGACTTCGTGAAAATTCCTGCACCCGACTTTCTGTCTTAGTTTTGAAGCTTTTTGACAGAAAGCAAAACACAACCTACAGGACTCCAAATGATATGAAATTTGACAGGGATCTGCACAAACATATCAGGTCCGAATTCCCAGCACTGAACTAAGGCTAGTTCATAACACAATGACCAGCACAACCTCATCTACAGGAGAAGAAAATGTTTCCAGATTCTCAGACTTAGTGAAATTCCAGATTTCACTAAGCTGGACTTTTTCAGCCACATGCCCACTTTGTCTAGGCATATCTTGCACACAAATAACACCAAGTGATAAATGACACCACTATGGTGTAGAGCAAAACCCCTAGTACTATCACCTATTCCATGGAAAAATTCATGCGCTTGGGCTCCACCTATTCCATGGAAACAAAGAGCAAACTTGCATCAAATCTGAACATGTCAGCTCCATAAAGTCTCCCAATGGCCAAACTAACTTCACCACAGAATTCCTTGAGAGATTCTACCCCAAAATCATATATAATATGTGGGCACTTACTTGGAACAAGTGACCACATATTAAGGAAGAGGAAACTACTTCAAATCATGCCTAGTGAATAGGGCATCATTTCATGTAGTTCCACTATATCAACAACTACAAAGGTTGAGCTCATGTGCACAATGACAAAGTGACATGGGGGTTCGAACCCCATGTTTGTGTCATGCACATCAACTTCACAACCCCAACTACTAAGCTTCCCACACAAACAACATACCATGCCCTCTCACATATGGTCATGTGAAGGTGCAAAGCTTGCTTGTCAAGGTGGGATGCTACTCACACACACACCTAGTCCACATCACCCACAAGCACAACATGCTCAAGATCAACACCACACACTTACACATGTTATCATAGCAACCAACTAGAACAAGGTCAACTCTATTTATACACACACAACCTAGTGCAACATCAAGTGCTAGTACCTACAACAATGAAGAACCTACACATGTTACATCTACGCTTGCTATCATATTCTAGGATCAACTACTAGGAAGCACCACCATACACACACAACCATGTGTAGCTAATCCCATATGTATGTCCTCACACACACATGCACCTCTCACAAGCACATCCACACACCACAACAACTAACACAAATATAACAGCAAAGGAAAAAATAAAAGAATGCCATTGCCACCTATGCTTTTGTCACAAGAACAGCAACAGCAAAGAGGAAGTAAAATTGCACCAAAAATAGAAAAACAAAAGGAGGGCTCCCTGGGATTCGAACCCAGAACCCTCTGGTGCAACAAATCTACCCTTACCACTCTGCTACTGTCAACTTATCGACAGATTGGAGGGTTCTGGCAAGGTAAGCCTCTCTACAGAATATTGTGCTGAGAAAATCCAATACTAAAAAGGTGCCGAGGGGGGAGATCGAACCCAGCACCTCACAACAGGCACAACAGAACACATACCACTGGGCTACGCTACGAAGTCTGAACTAACACGCGCAACGAATCAACTGAAGGAGGTTCCCTCTGCTGATCTACGACCTTCGGCAGACCGGAACAAGGGAGGACCCTTGCCGGCGACATGGTACAAATCGAGCAACGGCTCATGGAGGGGAGGAAGCCCACACGCGCACGAGCTCATTTCATATGCTAACTACACCCGAGGGGCTCTCCAACGGCGTGATGACGGCAAGCGGTGGCTCCGGCGACAGAGATCATGCGCGCATCGAACCTACGGCTACTGCACCCGTTCTGGGACAGGGAGGAGGGAGGAGGAGCACTACCTCGTGTACAAGTCGAGCAGGGAGCGGCTCGTAGAGGAAGTAGAGGAAGAAGGTCGTCGAGGAAGCTTCTCGTCGGAGGGGAAGCGCCGCCGGGAAGCAGTGGACGCAGCACGGGGGAGGTCGATCTTGCACCGGGAACGGGCTCCCGGAGGCGTCCTCGAGCTGCTGGTGCCGTCGTAGAGGAGGTAGGTGAAGTAGATCGACGGCGGCGACGAACTCCTACCCGTTGGCCATGGAGATCCCGTGCTCTCCTTACCTTGTTGCGACGAGAGAGAGAGAGGGGGTTCGAGATCTGGACGGTGCGGCAGCGGGGAGGAACCCTAGCGCGACTGCACGGACGCCAAGGGATTAAATAGCTGGAGCGGAGGATCGCGAGGGCGTGCCGTCGGCCATGTGCTGCCGCTCCTCTCGGTGGAGCAGAGGGGAGGGAACGAGAGGATGACAGGTGGGGCCGCCTGCCTCGCTGGAAAAGGAGGAAGACGACGCGCCGCGTGCGTGAGCTAGCGAGGAGATGGGCTGGGTCGTGCGGAGGCTGCGCTACTGGCGACAGATAGAGGAGGGGGCCCTCAGAGGGGTTTTGTTTATTTAAAGCAAACACCGAAAAGTATTTAAAACCACTGGCAATTCTGTTGGGGTTAAAATCAAAACAAAAATGCCCCTAGCCATAAGGAATTATGACCTATTTGTAAAATAGAAAAGAAATAATTGGAGCAATTTGAATAAATGCAAAACAGCAATTTGTTTACTGTTTTGGATTTATTTGCACCCTTAAAACTAAGATACAAAACAGCAAAAACACATATTGGCATCCTCCACAAAAATACACTAATACATGGGCATTTTTAGAAGAGGGAAGGGAGAAGAGAATCTTGACATAGGAGAAATAGAGAGGAGGGGTGGAGATGGTTTTGAAACCCGAGCTTATACTAACACATGCACACCCCAATTAAACTATACATCACATGCACATCATCACAAGGCATCACAAGATGCAACCACAAGATCACCACCACGACATGAAATTCTAAGAGCATATGGCAACAACACAAGACTAGGGCATGTAATGGTATGCTATGCATGCATGCATGGGAAGGAAGGAAAAAAACAACAAGGGACACCACATGAAGTCATGGCACAATTGATATCATCAAAACTCTGACAAGTTGGACCCACATGCAATAGGTTCCAAATATGGCAAGGTTACATCTGGGGCACTACAGTGGCCCAGTCTCTCCTCTCTCTTTCCCGTGCTACTGCAGCCCAAGTCTCTCCCTGGCCCGTACCCCTTCACGACCAGGAGCCTGCTTAGCGACCCTCTCTTCCTCCTCTCGACGTCAGCCACTGTACGACCTATCCTCCTCCACCGATTCCCCGTGGCTCCGATCGAGCGGCTCAAGCGCGTCCCCCGAGATGATTTAAGTGCCGGAGCCCTCCCCCGAAGCTAGGGTTCCCTCTCCTTCCTCCAGCGCCGCCGCCATCTCCCTCCTTCTCTCTTTCCCCTTCCTGGTAAGATCTGTAGCTAGGAACAGAGAAGGTCCCCGTCGTCGATCACCGCCCTCGTCGTCGACCAACGCCGGCGGCCATGTCCAGGGGCACGGTGACGGTGCATGTGCCCCATTTTCGTCCTCGGTGAGGTCGAGGAGCGTCCTCGCCGACGACCAGGACCTCGTCTTGGCCTCGGCCCCGGTGCTCTTCCTCTGCTTCGGTTCTGCGGTTCAGGGACATCTTCAGCACCGTTCTTCTTCCCCTCCAGCGGCTTCTCCTTCGTTCGGTTCCCCTCTTCCTTCCCTAAGGTGAGGAGCCTCGCCCCCTTCCTTCTTCCTCCTTGGATCGGCTCGGATCCGCCGTAGTGCTCGTCGTGCTTCTCTGTTTGTAGCAGATCGACGGCAGGGCATGTTGTCTGTGGTGCAGTAGGTTGGGTGAGCTCGTGACTGTGTGTGGCGTAGCAGGGCTTCCTTCCCCTTGTAGTGCATCGATGGATAGAAGTAGTGGCTCCCTTCATGGGCAGAAGCAGCAATAGTTTAGCCCTGGCATCCTCCCTATCGCCGGCGTGCAGAGCAGGTGCAGGTAGTGTTGCTAGTACGCCTAGATGCAGATCCTTTCTCTGTTAGTAGTTGTTTCGTAGCACAGTGGTTGAGGTATGCATGTTGTTGTGGTTAGGTCCAGGGTTCGATCCCCCGCGAAAGCGCCCCTTGTTGCATATTTATTGGTTGGCACAGTGTCTTAGCCGCAGCATGGTAGATAACCTGATAGCATCCCTGATCCTGTCGAGCGCTTGGTCAGTAGCAGGATGGTAGGAAGCAGTGTGTTGTATCAGGGGAACAGGGTTCGGATCCTCACCTCCCCCATTTTATTTTTGTTGTGGTATCTTCCTGTTGTTGTACCCCTTGGCTGCATAGTTGTTGTGTGGTGCTAGGTAGATAGTGTTACTTTTTTTGTAGCTTCTACAACATGTTTCCTTAGGTGTTGCTAGATTGGGTTAGATGGATAGTTTGTGATTTTGACAAGTGTAGGTGCTTATAGTGCACTTGTGTCTTGGTGCACAAGTAAGAGAGTGTGTGTGTGGATGGGTTCCCCCTCCCCACGCACCTTGTCATATTTGGTGTACATAGTTCATGGTGGTGTGTGTGTGTGCACATGCTGTTGTGCATGTGTATGTGTGGTGGTGCTAGCATATAGTGTGTGGTGTAGATGCATATATTTAGTAGCATACTGGTTCTTTTGTGTGGTATATCTTGTGGGCATATATTGTGATATGAGTGAGCTACACATACACTTGAGCTTAACTCTTGTGGCCAAGTAGTGTGCTTGTGTAGGTGGCATGATGCTTCCTTGGTTTTGTAATTTTGTAGATGCCTTACATGTTTGTGTTGATCAAGAGAATGATGTTGTTGTGGGTTATGTGGAGTAGATGTGTGTGTGTGGAACTTCCCCACCCTTGCAATCACTATGCACCTTCACATGACCAGATGTGAGTGGGCATGATGTCTTGTGGTGTGTCGATAGTTTGGTAGATGAGCTTGGTGTTGGTGTGCTATGTCACATACATGGGGTCAAAACCCTCATGTCACTATTGTCATTATGCACATGAACAAGTATCCATGTAGGAGTTGATCTAGTGAAATGCACATGAAATGTTGCACTATTCACTATGTATGATTTCTTGTAGTTTCTTCCTTCCTAGTTTGTGGTGACTTGCTCCAAGTAAGTGCATACATATTATATATGATTTTGGGGTAGAATATCCCAAGGAATCCATTTGTGAACTTAGTTTTTCCATTGGGACACTTTCTGGAGATGACATATTCAGATTTTTTCTAAGTTTGTTCCTTGATGCCATGGTGTGGGATGAGCCCAAGGGCATGATATTTTGTATGGCAGTAGTAGGGGATCATATATACATCATGTTGGTGTCATTTCTCTCTTAGGGTATCTTGTGTGCAACTTGTGCTAAACAAAGTAGGCATGTGGCTGAAATTCCAGATTAGTGAAAATCTGAGATTTTCACCAAGTCTGAGAACCTATTTATATTTTCTTCTCCTGTTGATGAGGTTGTGCAGGTCAAGGTGGTGTGATCTAGCCTTAGCTTTCAACTGGAAAGTTGGATCTGATATGTTTGTCTAGCTCCCTTTAAAATTTCATTCCATTTGGAGTCCTGTAGATATTGTTTTGGCTGCTGTCAAAATGCTTCAGAGCATAGACAGATAGTGAGAATCTGGAATTTTCACAAAGTCCCTGAAATCTGATATTTTTGGGCAAGTTTACAGCCTTGTAACTTTCTGTGATTAATTCCTTTGTGTGTGATTCTTGCTTGTTCTTGTAGTAATCTTGGATAGCTACAGCCACATATATCATTTGTCATATTTGGGTGGCTGTAGGTGCTTTGCATGTAGCTCACAAAGTGCTATGATACAGTTTATGGCAGATTGTGTAGTTTTGTCATTTTGATGTTTGTGAGTGCTTAGTTGATGATGTGGTGTTCTTCTTTGCTCCATCCCATTCATGTTGGTTTGTTTTATTTCTTGGCAACCTGGAAATACCAGAGTTGTGCCATTTGAGTGTGTGGTGATGATTTTGACACGTAGGGCTTCTTATCTTGTTTCGTTGATTCTCGTTGATCCGTAGCTCCGATTGTAATGTTCTTTATATGCTTTTGCATCGTTTTCACGAGACGCATCTGATCATGTCATTCTCATGCATGTCAAAATAGCTTAGGATGAATTTCTGTCCAGGAACATGTATATACTTCTTATGCTTGTGCTAGTGATAGAAGTAGTGATGCATGCTCATATTCATCTCATGCATCATGTGATTGTTGCATCTTGAGGTGTTGTTGTTCATTGGATGTTATTCTTATGTTGGGTAGCACCGGGATCAGAGAACGAGTACGTGTATTCAAGAGATTACGTGCAGGACGAACAAGAACCATTCCAAACTGAGGATATCACATGCAAGATGATATGACCTTGATTCCATCTCTAGACTTGTTACGCTATGTAACGTTTCCTTGTCATATGCTCGCTGCCTACCACTGAAATAGTTGCCTCCTGATATGCCATGAAACCAGACACTTATCCCTTCCTAGCAAACTTGAATGGCTAAGTAGGCGTTGCTCAGCTACTAATGTTAGCGTTGCTAGTTGTAGGTGCTTTTCCTCATGTGATAACATGAGATTGATATCATTATCTTAAATTCTGCTATTTAATTAATGCACCTATACACTTGGTAAATAACGGAAGGCCTAGCCTTTTTCCGGGTGCTTTGTTCCGTTATTGCCGCCATAGTTACCGGCTACCGGTGTTTGATTCCATATTGATCGCTCCTAACACGTTTGGGGTTGTTATGGGGACCCCCTTGATAAATCGCGTAGTGTTAAGACTTGTCCGGCAGGACCCAACATTGGTGTTAATTTGCTAATCACTTCATAATAATCTGCATAGGGAATAGCTACCCCGAGGAATTTAATCAACAACCCGGGCCAGTGCTCCTCATGAGTGTTGGTCCAAACTGGGCAGACTATGGGGCCACCACAGGGCAACCTGAGGTTTGGTATACCTGTAGTGTGACTCATTCGTCGTGTCCTGAGACTGAGATACGCGGCTCTTATCAGGGTCGTCGACACGACGGGAGGTCCTACTAATCTTGTCTTACCTTAGCGATATATCATGCATATAGGAATCCCAGTGAAGCTTTGGTTCTCCCCAGAGTTGAGGTTTTCCTCTAAGGAATCCGACGAGATGACGAGATTCATGATAGAGGATTACTTTGCAGCCTGTGTATGTTTGTGATGGACTAGTTGGAGCACCCCTGCAGGGTTAAATCTTTCGGAAAGCCGTGCCCGCGGTTATGTGGCAACTTGGTATATTTTGTTAACATCCGGTAATAGATAACTTAAACATAAGCTAATAAAATTGCGAACTGTGTGCGTAACCGTGACTGTCCCCTCGAAGATCTCTCTTCGATCGGGAATGCGATGGGGTTATGATTGACATAGGTAGGTGTTCAGGATCACTTAGTAATCATCTACCATCGACCAAGTGTATAGACCACATTCATATATGTTCTACGTAAGTTAGCCACCATATCAAGCTTAGGATGCTGCAACCTATATACTCCACCGATCCAACCTAATAACTTGACTAGTTCTGGCACCGAGGTCATAGATTGCTGAGTCCCCGTGGCTCACAGATTCCTTCACAACACTAACGGGTTCAGGTACCCCAAAGACAGGTGATCCCGACGGCACGCAGCTGGCGTGGCAGTATGACGAGGAGAACGACCGTCTGTACGTGAACTATCCAGAAGATTGAGGCATGGTCGTGATCGTGGGCTAGCAGGCAGGGTAGCATAGCCATTTCCCTTGTTTTGTAGTCCGTCGCAGAACTACTTTGATTGTATGTGTGATGTACTCTGATATTTATGAGATGGCAATTGAACCCCTTATTGTCATTCTGTTGATATTATGTATGTGCCATGATACCTTGTTTGCGAGACGCTTAGATGCGCTCCTTTGCAATTCGGGGCCTCGATCCCCAGATCGAAAAGGACCGCATCTTAGTCGTTACAGGTTGTTAGGAAAGTAACTGCTACCCTGCTGATGTGAGAGCACCTGAATATGCCAGGAAGAGCACGACACTTTCCAAGGATGTACCTGCCAAGAAGGCTAGTGTGAAGAGGCCCAGGAAAACAACTGTTCATCTTGTTGGGAGAAAGACTTCAAGGTATGAAGACCTAGAAGATGTTGAGGAAGAAGCTCCTCAGGAGATCCGAGTTCCTCCCAAGAAGAAAAAGTTGATGGTTGATGCTATGAAATCTGCTCCTAAGCCTCGTGCCAAAGCAAAGAAGGTTGTAGCTCCCACAAGGACTACCAAGGACATACCTGCAGCTGCCAAGAGCAAAGGCCCTGCATCCAGTGCCCATGTTGTAGAGGAGGAAGAAGATGAGAATGCACCAATTCTTAGGAAGCTCAGACCAACCCTTCCAATTCACAATGTTGCTCATCCAATAGCATAAGATATGAAGAAGAGGAAGGATGCCGGACTAAGAAAGTGGAGAGCTAATGATCCATATGTTGTCAGAAGAAAAATTGTTGTTGATCCAAGGTTTCACACCAAGGAACAACAAGATTTTTATGAGACTGTCTTGTTTGACAAGAGTCCTGCTATCAGTGATATGAGGTATGTCGGCTGGGCATATATCGAGGAGAATGAGAATTTCTTTCCCCATGTCCAAGAGAACTTCAGGCTAGTTGACATTGAAAAGTTTCTTGGCAAAGAGATGACCCCATGGAATGACGAGCTGACCATGCAATTCTATGCAATTGTTCATTTCTATGATGACTCTTTAGTCTGGATGACTGATGGTCACAATTATGAAGCCACAATTGCTAAATGGGCTGCTATAATTGGTGCCCCCAAGCAGGAAGATTGAGATGTAGATGTGTATGCAGAAGCAACGCAGAGTCACAACTCAATGGTCAATATGTACAAGACAATTCCACACAAGTACTTGGTTAGTCACAAGATGGGTTCAGTGTACTTTCTGCAAGCAGGCATTCCTACAACAAACACTATTCTGAGATACACCTTGATGCCTAAATCAGGAGATGAAAATATGATTAGAGGACATTCCATCAACCTACTACACCTGCTAGACACTCATACCAGATTAAGAGTGATGGATTTTATAGTAGAGACTATCCGGAGAACAGTTGTAGATCAGAAGAGATCATGTGGATATGCTCCTTACATTCAAATGTTTCTCAATTCCAAGATGGGCAAGCATGCATATCTACTTGATCGTCCCCATCTACCTCTTCAGCCATAGTTTGAAGACAATGAAGTGGTAATGGACGACAATGATCCCAAGTCAGCTGCAGCAAGAATGGCATGAGAGGCAGGAGAAGCTGAGGGTGCTAGAAATAGGCCAGCTCCAGTTCCATGGCTCAAAACTCAAGCTGAGCAAATGTCATTTCTAGTTAGCTATATCCAAGGCATGGAGAAGAACATTCAGGAGATACTTCAAAGTCAGAAAATCCTTGAGAGAGTCGTGGAAACCAAGTTTCATGACATGGATGTGAACGTTTCTGAGTTGACAACTATAGTCAAACAGCTTCAACATGAAGTTGACTCAGCGGATATCCCATGCTCAGAAGATGAAGATCATGATGAGGAGGAAGAGTCTCCTCCTCCCACTACTACTCAGTTCAGCACCAGGCCTAGGTCAGGTGTTGTACCTGTTGAGGAGACAAGACAGACATCTTTAGCACAAGCTTCAGCACCTTCAGCACCAGCTCCAGCTCAAGCACCTTGAGTATCAACTCCTCCAGCTCCAGAACATTCAGCAGAAGCCATCGTGGACGCTCTTCTATCAACTCCGTCATCAGCTTCCCAGATAGACGAGTAGTTCCATACCTTTTGAATTTTTTGGTAACTTGTTGTCAAAGGGGGAGAAATGTATAGATCATAGACTTCGTGTGAGAGAGAGCTTTTGACCTTATTCCTCTCGTTTGGTTTTCAAAAACTTTAGTCTTTTGGATGACTTTATCCTATCTGTGTGATTGATCATACGCTTTACCTTGTGTGATGTTACACTATTATCTCTTAGCTATGTCTGTGATGATCATTCACTTATCTTGTTGGTGCCATGTGTATTGCTATTCATTCCTATTTTTTTACGCATCACCAAGATGTATGTGACATGGAAGAATGACCCATGATCCTAATCTATTGTTCATTTGCATTCAAACGCAAATTTTAAATAATGCACAAATTTAGGGGGTGGGGCTCTTGCTTTTCACATACTTCTCAAAGTGTCGATGCTAATCATTGATTATATCTCTTGTCAAAGCTTTGATCTATATGTTGTCATCAATTACCAAAAAGGGGGAGATTGAAAGCACAATTGCTCCCTAGGGTGGTTTTGATAATTGATCACAACATATGCATCATTGGACTAATATGTTTTCCAAGTATATTTCAGAAAAAGTTCAAAAGATGCTATGGCTTAAGGTTTTTGTGGAGATGCCCCTGGATGCAAGAAAGGAATAATGTTGGTTCAAGCTTCAACCTAGAAGACTCTTCATTTTATATTTGTGAGAAATCACTTTTGAGTCCATAGGAAAGTCAATACTATTAAAATGGGATGAGGTAGTAAAATGAACTGATTGCTCAAATGCTCAAAGTTAGCTACCAAAACACTCAGTCATTTTTCCCACATATCCACTCTGTCAAGATCCACATTCACAAATACGGCGTCACCAACATTTCCCTATTGGACCCACCGAGTTTGACCTTGGACAGAAACCCTAGCCACTGCCACCAAATCGGTGCAACCGACACCAAGTCGGTGCTACTGAGTTCAGTGTGACCAACATTTTGTTGCCGAGATACACAAAATTGGAATTTCTGAGTTTGAGTATCGGTGCCACCGAGTTTAGCCATTTGACCGTTAGTCACCTTTTCGGTGCCACCAAGTTTCACATATCGGTCTCACCGAGATTCAAAAGTTTACACCTTTAGTGCTAATCGGTACCACCGAGTTGTCAACTTCGGTGTCACCAAGTTTGCCCTTTTGTGTGTAACGGTTGGATTTTGGCTGCTACCTATATATACCCCTTCACCCACCTCTCATTTGTGGGAGAACCACTCAGAACACACACTTCACTGCTAGATCCATTTTTTGAGAGAGAACCACCTACTCATGTGTTGAGACCAAGATATTCCAATCCTATCATTTGAAACTTGATCTCTAGCCTTCCCAAACTGCTTTCCACCAAATCAACCTCTCCTACCCATGCATATTCTGTGAGAGAGTGATTTGTGTTGAGGAGACTATCTTTAGAAGCACAAGAGCAAGGAGTTCATTGATCTACCACATCTATTACCTTTTGGAGGGTGGTGCCTCCTAGATTGGTTAGGTGTCGCTTGGGAGCCTCCTACTTCGTGTTGTGGAGTTGAACCAAGATGTTTGTAAGGGTAAGGAGATCGCCTACTTCGTGAAGATCTGCCATGAGTAAGGCTAGTCCTACATGGATGGAAGCCGTGGTGGAATAGCAAGGCCGCTTCTTTGTGGACCCTCCGTGGGTGGAGCCCTCCATGGACTCCCGCAGTCGTTACCCTCCGTGAGTTGAAGTCTCCACTAACATGGACATACGATAGCGCCACCTATCGGAACCATGCCAAAAATCGTCGTGTCAACCTCACGCGTTTGATCTCCCTACCTTACTCCTCTACTTTACACTTGCATGTTTTACTTTCCGCTGCTATACTATTATAATTGCATGTGTAGGGTGTACTTGACCTGCTATAACTGTCGTAGCTGTTTCTCAATTAGAATTGGGAAAAGGCAAAAAAAATATCTTGTCAAGTATTCCAATCACCCCCCCCCCCTGTGGACATACTTTCGATCCTATAGATGGGCCGGCGGGGAACTGGGTCGTGGCGAGGCCGAGGTCGGCTAGGCCAGCTCCGGGCTGCAGCTGGGCCGTGGGAGGAAGTCACGACCCACGTGGGAGGCGAGCGGGAGGTTGCGATCGTCCTACTCCTCCCAAGCAGGGGACCACGGCGGCGTGCGCCAGTGGCAGAACATGGCTAGATCGGGGGACGCACTGCCGCGGCAAGGCGGTGCAACAACGGGGCCCTGTCGGATCTGGCCCAGGTTGTGTGGACCCTGGCCGAAGTGCGGGCCGGCGGAGAGTTACGACAGGGCTGGACCAGAAGGCTGCGGCTATGGTAGAAGGCGGCGGCGAGCTCGGGCTGGGGCGCGTGCATGGAAGCGGCCCATGATGCGGGGCGGCGAGGCACGGCTGCGGTGGCTTCGGTCACCACGGTGGCTCCAGTGGGGCGACGAGGCAGCGGCCTGCTGCGGCTAGCAGCGGCGCGGCGTGGGAGGCTATGGGATCTGCCTGTTGCTGATGTGGTCGCCGGACGTGTCTTGTTTGACCGCGGACATGTCCGGTAGGTGGGGATTTGGGTATTTCTCAGCAAATGGATGGGGATCCAGTGGTCCAAATTTGGACCAATGGTAGATTTCATGGGAGAGAGGAGGTGGAGCTAGCAGGTGCGATTTTGAGGGGGTAGCTGCAATTTTGGCTAGGGGAAAACCCTAGTGGAGTGAGAGAGCTCTAAGCTCTCTCCACAAGGTGGTTTATATAGGGAATGTACATTGGTGGGTTGGACCTCGTCCGTCTGATCGCGATCCGATGACCACGAATGGAGGGAGGGGCCAGGTGGGTCTAGTGGGGAGCTTGGGAGCCAAGGCAGGGGAGCCCCAGGGGCCCCACAAGCCCCCACCCCACGGCCAGGGGGGAGGTCGCGCCATCCAGGCTTGTGGGCCCCCTGAGCGTCCCCTGACCTAGGGGTTGCGCCTATAAATTCCCTAAAAATCCCAAAAAAATCAGGAGATCATCGAAAGTACTTTTCCGCCCCCGCAAGCTTCTGTCTGTGCAAGATCCCATATGGGGCACGTTCTGGTGCCTTGCCGAAGGGGAGATTCGGACACGGAGGGCTTGTTCATCAACACCATGACCTCTCCGATGATGCGTGAGTAGTTCACCATAGACCTACGGGTCCATAGCTAGTAACTAGATGGCTTCTTCTCTCTCTTGGATCTTCAATACAAAGTTCTCCATGATCTTCATGGAGATCTATCCGATGTAATCTTCTTTTGCGGTGTGTTTGTCGAGATCCAATGAATTGTGGATTTATGATCAGATTATCTATGAATCTTATTTGAGTTTCTTCTGATCTCTCTTATGCATGATTTCATATCCTTGTAATTCTCTTCGACTTGTGGGTTTTTTCTGGCCAACTAGATCTATGATTCTTGCAATGGGAGAAGTGCTTGGTTTTGGGTTCATACCGTGCGGTGACCTCACCTAGTGACAGAAGGGGTAGCGAGGCACGCATCGTGTTGTTGCCATCAAGGGTAAAAAGATGGGGTTTTCATCATTGGTTTGAGATTATCCCTCTACATCATGTCATCTTGCTTAAGGCGTTACTCTGTTCGTCATGAACTCAATACACTAGATGCATGCTGGATAGCGGTCGATGTGTGGAGTAATAGTAGTAGATGCAGAAAGTATCGGTCTACTTGTCTCGGACGTGATGCCTATATGTATGATCATTGCCTTAGATATCGTCATGACTTTGCGCGGTTCTATCAATTGCTCGACAGTAATTTGTTCACCCACCGTGATATTTGCTATTATGAGAGAAGCCTGTAGTGAACACTATGGCCCCCAGGGTCTACTCCACACCATATTTTCAGCCTTACACTTTTTACTTCGTTGCACTTTCCGTCGTCAGATCTTACTTTGCAAATAATCTTGAAGGGATTGACAACCCCTTTGAAGCGTTGGGTGCAAGCTTGTTTGCGTTTGCACACGTACTCTGGACTTGACGAGGCCCTCCTTCTGGATCAATACCTTGGTTCTCAAACTGAAGGAAATACTTACTGCTCCTGTGCTGCATCACCCTTTCCTCTTCAAGGGAAAAACTGATGCAAACCAGAGAAGTAACAAGAAGAATTCCTTAGCGCCAGGGAAGGACTTTTGTTGCTGCAGCAGAAGAATTTCTGGCGCCGTTGCCAGGGAGGAAGATCAAGTCAAGAACTCATCCAAGTAGGTGTCGCAAACTCATCTCTTTCATTTACTTTGTTTGCCAGTTGCCTCTCGTTTTCCTCTCCCCCACTTCACCAATTTGCCTTTTTCGTTCGCCTTTTCGTTCGCCCTTTTTCTCGCCTGCTCTTTGTTTGCTTATGTGCTTGCTTGCTTGCTGAAGTCACCATGAACGAAAACACCAAACTGTGTGACTTCTCGAATACTAATAATAATGATTTTATTAGTACTCCGATTTCTCCCGCCACTAGTGCGGAGTCATACGAAATCAATGCCGCTTTGCTGAATCTTGTTATGAAAGAGCAATTCTCTGGCCTTCCTAGTCAAGATGTCGCTTCCCATCTCAATACCTTCATTGAGCTTTGCGATATGCAAAATAAAAAGATGTGGATAATGACGTGATTAAATTGAAGCTTTTTCCTTTCTCATTGCGAGACCGCGCAAAAACTTGGTTTTCTTCTTTGCACAAAAATAGTATCGATTCTTGGGATAAGTGCAAAGATGCTTATATATCCAAGTATTTTCCGCCGGCTAAGATCATCTCTCTGTGTAATGATATCATGAACTTCAAGCAACTTGATCATGAACATGTTGCACAATCTTGGGAGAGAATGAAATTAATGATTAGAAATTGTCCCGCTCACGGCTTGAGTCTTTGGATGATTATTCAAATCTTTTACGCTCGCTTGAATTTCGCTTCTAGAAATATCTTGGACTCCGCCTCAGGTGGAACGTTCATGGAAATCACGTTAGGGGAAGCCACAAAGCTCTTAGACAACATCATGACAAACTACTCTCAGTGGCACACTGAAAGGTCACCTACTAGTAAGAAGGTACACGCTATAGAAGAAATTAACTCGTTAAGTGCTAAGATGGACGAGTTAATGAATTTGGTTGCTAGTAGAAGTGCTCCTTTGGATCCTAATGATATGCCCTTGTCTTCTTTGATTGAGAGTAGCAACGCTAGCTTGGGCATTAACTTTGTTGGTAGGAATAACTTTGGCAACAACAATGCTTTTAGAGGAAACTATGTTAATAGGCCTTTTCCTAGTAACTCCTCTAATAACTTTGGCAACTCCTACAACAATACTCATGGAAATTACAATAGATTACCCTCTGATCTAGAGAGTAATATCAAAGAGTTCATCAACTCTCAAAAGATTTTCAATGCGTCCCTAGAGGAAAAACTACTCAAAATTGACGATTTGGCTAAGAGCGTTGATAGAATTTCTTGTGATGTTGATGCTTTGAAAGTTAGATGTGCTCCTCCCAAAATCAACATGGATGAAACTTTGAAAGCTATGCGTGTTTCCATGATTGAGAGCCAAGAAAGAACCGCCCAAATTCGTGCTACACATGAATGGCTTAAAAAGGCGTGTTCTCGTGATGAGAATCACGAAGATCTTAAAGTGCTTGGTGTGACTCCCATTGAATCTTTGTTTCCTTGTGTCAAATCTAATGATTATGGGGCTGGATATGAATCCAATTTGGTTGAAAAGTGCCACAATGATTCGGAGTCCATTTATCTTGATGCTAAAAGCATTAAAAGTGGAGTAGAAGATGTTAAAACTTTGAGTAGTAATGAAATTACTACCGTGGATTTCAAGGAATTCAATTATGATAGTTGCTCCTTGATTGAATGCATTTCTTTGATGCAATCCATGTTGAACTCTCCACACGCTTATAGCCAAAACAAGGCCTTCACCGATCATATCGTCGAAGCTATGATAAAATCTCTTGAAGAGAAACTTGAATTGGAAGTCTCTATCCCTAGAAAGCTTCATGATGAGTGGGAACCTACCATCAAAATCAAAATCAAAAACTATGAGTGCAATGCTTTGTGTGATTTGGGTGCTAGTGTTTCTGCGATTCCGTAGTCTTTATGTGATGTTCTGGGTTTTAATGAGATTGAAGAGTGTTCTATTAATTTGCATCTTGATGATTCTACTATCAAGAAACCCATGGAAAGGATCAATGATGTTCTTATTATTGCAAATAGGAACTATGTACCCGTGGATTTCATTGTGCTTGACATTGATTGCAATCCTACATGCCCCATTATTCTTGGTAGACCTTCCCTAAGGACTACCGGTGCTATCATCGATATGAAGGAAGGGAATATTAGATTTCAATTTCCTTTAAGGAAGGGCATGGAACACTTTCCTAGAAAGAAAATAAGATTGCCTTATGAATCCATGATTAGGGCCACTTATGGTTTGAGCACCAAAGACAACGATACGTGATTCTATCACTTCTATGCCTAGCTAAGGGCGTTAAACAATAGCGCTTGTTGGGAGGCAACCCAATGAATTTATCTTTTTCTTTCTGTTTTGTTGCATCCACACTTTCATAATTATGTTGTGATTGTATTTTTTGTGTTTCTTTTTGTGTTTGAGCCAAGCAAAATCTTTATGACTAGTCTTGGTAATGGTTGTTTGATACTGCTGAAAAAAGACAGAAACTTTTCGCTCACGAGATGATTTTTCATTTTTATTCATAAAGAGATTTTGAGTTGATTCTTTTTGCTTCTGATTGATATGCTTTTTTCTCAGGTCGTCGTAATTGTTCAAATTTTTTTAAGGTACCAAAAGTATACGAAGTATACAGATTGCTACAGACTAGTCTGTTTTTGACAGATTCTGTTTTTGTTGAGTTGGTTGCTTGTTTTGATGAAACTATGGTTAGTATCGGGGGGTACTAGCCATGGAAAAGTGAGAATACAGTAGCCCATCATCAATATAGATAGAATTCAAGTTTGCTACAGTACCAAAAGAAGTGGTAGTTTGTTTTCTTGTACTAATGTTATCACAAGTTTCTGTTTAAGTTTTGTGTTGTGAAGTTTTCAAGTTTTTGGTGATGTTCTCATGGACAAAGAGATAAGGAGTGGAAAGAGATCAAGCTTGGGGATGCCCAAGGCATCCCAAGCCAAATCCAAGGACACCAAAAATCCTAAGCTTGGGAATGCCTCGGGAAGGCATCCCCTCTTTCGTCTTCAATCCATCGGTAACATTACTTGGAGCTATATTTTTATTCACCACATGATATGTGTTTTTGCTTGGAGCGTCTTGTATCGTAGGAGTATTTTCCTTTGTTGTGTTAGAATCATCCTTGCTGCACGCCTTTTTGAGAGAGAGAGACATGCACTCATCGTGATTTTTGCTAGAATGCTCATAGTGCTTGACTTATATCTTTTGAGATAGATACTTTTGCTCTATGTGCTTCACTTATATCTTTTAGAGCACGACGGTGCGTGATTTGGTAGTTAGCTTATGCTATGAAAGTAGTCCCAAAAGTGATAGATACCCAAAGAGGATGCAAAAACCTCCATCTTTATGTGCATTGAGTAGAAAGAGAAGTTTTGATTCCTTTCAAATAATTTTTAGACATGGATTTGGTAATATTAAGAGTTATGTTAGTAGCGTGTTGTGAATCTAGAGATACTTGTGTTGAAGTTAGTGATTCCCGTAGCATGCACGTATGGTAAACCGCTATGTTAGGAAGTTGGAGCATAATTGATCTATTGATTGTCATCCTTTGAGTTGAGGTCGGGATCGCGCAATGGTTTACACCTACCAACCCTTCCCCTCAGAGTATGCGTTTAGCACTTTGTTTCGATTACTAATAAGAACTTTCGGAACAAGTATGTGAGTTCTTCATGACTAATGTGAGCCCATGGTATAGATGCACTTTCACCTTCCACCATTGCTAGCCTCTCTAGTGCCGCGCAATTCTCGTCGGTACACAAACCCACCAAATTCCTTCCTCAAAACAGCCACCATATCTACCTACTATGGCATTTTAATAGCCATTCCGAGATATATTGCCATGCAACTCCCACCGTTCCGTCTCATGACTTGTGCCGTCACTCTCATATTGCCATTGCATGATCGTAAGATAGCTAGCGAGATATTTCAACGTCATACGCCATGCTAGATCGTTGCACATCCCGGTACACTGCTAGAGGCATTTCCTATGGAGTCATCATCATTGTGATCTTTGAGCTGTGAGTAAATAAAAGTGTGATGATCATCATTATTAGAGCATTGTCCCATGTGAGGAAATAAAAAAAGAGGCCAAAGAGCCCCCAAAAAAATAGGCCTAAGAGCCCAAATGAAAAAAAGAAAAAGAAAGAAGGTACAATGCTACTATCTTTTTCCACACTTGTGCTTCATGATAGCACCATGTTCATCATGATTGAGAGCTTCTTGCTTTGTCACTACCATATACTAGTGGGAATCTTCATTATATAACTTGGCTTGTATATTCCAATGATGGGCTTCCTCAAAATTGCCCTAGGTCTTCGTGAGCAAGTAAGTTGGATGCACACCCACTAGTTCTCTTTTTGAGCTTTCACATACTTATAGCTCTAGTGCATCTCTTGTATGGCAATCCCTACTCATTCACATTGATATCTATTAATGGGCATCTCCATAGCCTATTGATACGCCGAGTCAGTGTGACCATCTCTTTCTTTTCGTCTCACAACCACCACCACACTCTATTCCACCTATAGTGCTATATCCATGGCTCGCACTCATGTATTGCGTGATAGTTATAAAAAGTTTGAGAAAGTAAGAGTGCGAAAACAATTACTTGGCCAATACCGGGGTTGTGCATGATTTACATTAGTTGTGTGAGGATGATGGAGCATAGCCAGACTATATGATTTTGTAGGGATAACTTTCTTTGGTCTTGTTATTTTGAAAGTTCATGATTACTTTGCTAGTTTGCTTGAAGTATTACTGTTTTCATGTCAATAGCAAACTATTGTTTAGAATCTTACGGATCTGAACATTCATGCCAGGTGAAAGAAGTTGCAAAGGACAACTATGCTAGGTAGCATTCCACATCAAAAATTCATTCTTTATCACTTCCCTACTCGAGGACGAGCAGGAGTTAAGCTTGGGGATGCTTGATACGTCTCCAACGTATCTATAATTTTTTATGGTTTCATGCTATTATCTTGTCAAACTTTGGATGTTTTGCATGCCTTTTATATATTTTTTGGAACTAACTTATTAACTCAGTGCCAAGTGCCAGTTCTTGTTTTTTCCATGTTTTTGACCCCTTTCAGAGGAGATTTTGAAACAGAGTCCAAACGGAGGAAAATCCCCGAAAAGATTTTTTCTGGAACGGAAGAAGATCGGGGAGCTTAGGAGCCAAGGCAGGGGAGCCCCAGGGGCCCCACAAGCCCCCACCCCGCGGCCAGGGGGAGGCCGCGTCATCCAGGATTGTGGGCCCCCTGAGCGTCCCCTGACCTAGGGGTTGCGCCTATAAATTCCCTAAAAATCCCAAAAAAACAGGAGATCATCGAAAGTACTTTTCCGCCGCCGCAAGCTTTTGTCTCCGCAAGATCCCATCTGGGGCACGTTCTGGTGCCCTGCCGGAGGGGAGATTCGGACACGGAGGGCTTCTTCATCAACACCATGACCTCTCCGATGATGCATGAGTAGTTCACCATAGACCTACGGGTCCATAGCTAGTAACTAGATGGCTTCTTCTCTCTCTTGGATCTTCAATACAAAGTTCTCCATGATCTTCATGGAGATCTATCCGATATAATCTTCTTTTGTGGTGTGTTTGTCGAGATCCGATGAATTGTGGATTTATGATCAGATTATCTATGAATCATATTTGAGTTTCTTCTGATCTCTCTTATGCATGATTTCATATCCTTGTAATTCTCTTCGAGTTGTGGGTTTTGTCTGGCCAACTAGATCTACGATTCTTGCAATGGGAGAAGTGCTTGGTTTTGGGTTCAGACCGTGCGGTGACCTCACCCAATGACAGAAGGGGTAGCGAGGCATACATCGTGTTGTTGCCATCAAGGATAAAAAGATGGGGTTTTCATCATTGGTTTGAGATTATCCCTCTACATCATGTCATCTTGCTTAAGGCGTTACTCTGTTCGTCATGAACTCAATACACTAGATGCATGTTGGATAGCGGTCGATGTGTGGAGTAATAGTAGTAGATGCAGAAAGTATCGGTCTACTTGTCTCAGACGTGATGCCTATATGTATGATCATTGCCTTAGATATCTTCACGACTTTGCGCGGTTCTATCAATTGCTCGACAGTAATTTGTTCACCCACCGTGATATTTGCTATTATGAGAGAAGCCTCTAGTGAACACTATGGCCCCCAGGGTCTACTCCACACCATATTTTCAGCCTTACACTTTTTACCTCGTTGCACTTTCCACCGTCATATCTCACTTTGCAAACAATCTTGAAGGGATTGACAACCCCTTTGAAGCGTTGGATGCAAGCTTGTTTGTGTTTGCGCAGGTACTCTGGACTTGACGAGGCCCTCCTTCTGGATCGATACCTTGGTTCTCAAACTGAGGGAAATACTTACTACTCATGTGCTGCATCACCCATTCCTTTTCAAGGGAAAAACCGACGCAAACCAGAGAAGTAACAAGAAGAATTCCTAAGCGCCAGGGAAGGACTTCTGTTGCCGCAGCAGCAGCCTGCACCGCTATGATGTAGATGCCAAGTAACTCTGATGGGCTGATCTTCCCCTCATTTTTGTCAGGCAGCTACGGATTGAAGGGTCCGCTAGAAGGCTAACAGACTTGCCGCAGCTCACGGGTGAACATCGGGCAACCAAACTTGACAAAGGGACTATAGATAATGGATCGAGGGAGATGGGTAGGAGACCTATATGTGTTACACCATAGTAGTAACCCAATCTTTGTGATCGAAGATCCCGTGAATTAGGACCTGGGAAGAACAAACTATTGGTTAATGGAGGATATTAGCTGATAGCCCTCTCTATGTGAAGATGCAAAAATGTCAGGATTATAAGAGAATTGTAAGGCAGGTTGGCAAGATGACTTATTGTGTTTCTGTTGGCTACATGCAGCAAAGATGTTGTCCTACGGAGCATTCTTGAAAGAACACATCTATACAAGCCCCGACTGTTAAACATCACAGTCTATGGGAATTGTGTGTTATGTAGTAAGCTCACGGAGAGACTAGGGAGTATGACGTATATGCTCCACCCACTGGTTAGGCTACTCGCAACCAAGTACTGATTCTGACTTTGAGTAACTTGTTCGCACAAAACTTGCAATTCAAGGCATGGTCCATTGGCAAGTTGTGCATGGACGTAGCTTAAAGCTCTAGGCGGAAGTTCAACTTAACAGTCTCTACTGAAACACTAGTATATCAAACAAGTAGCGAAATCAGGCAAATTTTGAAATGCGCATTTGAGATGTGGTGGGAGGTTATTAGAACAATGGGCTGCCCCATGAAAAATTTCTGAAATTCCTAATGTAAATATGAAAGGCCCATGTATAAAAGCCAAGTGGAGATGCGGTCTTTAGTCCCACCCCAAAAGTGGAGGAGGTGCAGGACCAACTTAAATATTGAAGTCTCCCCCTCCACCAAGTGACGGGTATGGGGAGAGAAAGAGAACAAACAACACACTCACGCACTCCCCTCATCTTGCCTGGTCGGGCTAGGGTCGGGATGGAGGGCGCACGCGTGCAACATGCGTCTGAATGGTCCGCCGAAATCTGATCCATGCTGTGCAGGAGCGTGGCTTTCTTTTGTTGTTTTATTTTTTGGTTTCTTGGCAGACAAGCTAATTGTTTTCTTGTTCGACAAATTTGCGATTTGGAAACCTAGTCGGATTTAGATCATGATCGTGACACAATACTACATGGGTTCTCCTATATATATGTCTTACTAGCCATGGCCAAAGATGCACTAAAACAAGCTAGGTTTTCCCTCATCTCGCAAATTGTCTCGCCACCGTAGTCTATTCCATCCCAAACGCCAACATGCACCGACGAGCGGGAGAATAGTTCTCTAGAACATCTCTCCCTTGTGATCCTGCATCGGGAGAGGGAGAATTAGGCTTTCAGGGAGCGATCTACGCGACTACTCAAGTTCTTCACCATGGGTCATATCCAATCCAATTGGGTCGGCGTCGTGTACCGACCTCTTGAACGTTGTTTGCTTCGCCCGTCCTCAACAACATCATCGTCAAAAACATCGCCTCTGCAATAGCCATCGTTGGTTCTTCTGCAACCAATCAGTACGTGTGTCATGATCTGATCAGGCTGGTCATAGTGGGGAGTATCATATAGTAGTATCATGCATATGATACTATTGTATGATACTACCTTCATAGTGCATAGTATCATAAACTAGTATCATAGATGACCTTATTTATCAACATGCATGACACATAGTAGTATAACATTTAACATGTTATGGTATCTACCTATGTTACTCTAACCTCCTCTCTCTTTTTTAATTGTCTCCCACATCAGCATGTTTGTTAGTTCCAAGTACATGATTGTGACAGCCCGAGACCGATGCTCCAAAAGATTCCCCTTTTATTTCGTTGTCGCCGTGTTGTAAGTTTGTTTGTCGCATTCGTAATCGCATCATTCGCATCATCCGCATTGCACCGGCATCCCGTTGTCGCCAGTTTTCAAACTTGCATCCATTATTAGTTGTCGGTTCTCTCCGTTCTCGTTGTTGCCCGTTTTGAGCCCGACCACACTCGCACGTGTCGCCGCATCGTCAAAATCATGTTTTTAAAAGTGTGTATAAAGTATTCTAGGATTGGGATGAAACCTGGTGTGCGGTCTTATTTTAATATAGGTAGGCTACCTGCCAATTTTCGTCGCAATCGGAGTTCGTCTCGTACCCGAACGGTCGACCGTACAGGTACCGTCTTCGGTTATCGTCGGACGTTTCTCGGTGTTATAAACTCGTTGCCGGGTTGCCCGTTTTCCCCCTCATCTCTAGCTAGCCACTCTACACAGCCCACCTAGCCATTCCCGTGTCCGTGGCCGTCGATCGCGATCCCGTGGTCGAAAACGGAGCCGGGTTCGGATAACCCTAGCCACGTGTCTATATATAGACAGCCTAACCCTAGTATCCCCTCGGGATCCGTGCCCAGCCGCCAGCCCCGCGTCTCCATGCTCTCTCCTCGCACCTCGTGCGCACCAGGCCCGCCCGAGGCCGCGCGCGGCCCGCCAAGCCCATCTGACGCCGCCACGGGCCCACGCGAGCTCGTGGCACCTACCCCGCCGAGTGGCTCTCATAGCCCCGCCGCCAGCTCCTCCCGTCGCCACTTGCTCCCGATGGTCGCCGGAGGACCTCGCCTGCGCGCCGCCCCAGTTCCCCGTGCCGCTCCGCCCCGAGCCCGGCCGCCGATGCGCCGCCGTCGCCCGCCGGTGTAGCCCATGTCCCCGGCCGGATCCACCTCGCATGCAGACGCAGTAGCAGCCTGCAGCGCCGTGCCGCCAGATGTGAGCCGGCCATCGGTCGCCGCCGCCGACGAGACTCCGGATCTCGCCGGATCCCACCGCCCCGGACCAGTCCTTACCGGATCCCTTCAACCTCGCCAACCCCGTCGTCGTCGGCCTCCTGCTCGGGATCGAGCTGGCAAAGGAGGTGATGACCCAGTGCCCCCTCGCTCGCTGTCGCCTCGCCTGGGCCGCCAGCCCCGTCATAGGATGGGCCACGTGGACCGACAGCCCAGCTCGTCCCCAGCGACGGCCCAGCCCTCCACTGCCTCGGCCTGCCTCCTTTCTGTCCTGGGCCAAAGCCCACGAGGTGAGCTAGCCCCTGCCGCCCTATCCCGTGCCCTGGGCGCTACATATTAAATTGCGCATGCACAGATTCGGCCCGTTTAGATTTTTAGGTTTTGCGAATTAATATTCCAGAAAAATGCTAGATTTTAAAACGCCCTTATCTTTTTACTCGTGCGTCGGATCGCGGCGAATGATATATGGAACTTGTGTAGATTTTCGCGTAGAATATTATTTTACCAATTGCATGCATGTTTGAAGTAGTTTGACCCGCCGTTTGCCTAGATTTGTGTGCTGTCCTATTAGTGTTATATTCTATAGTTATTTTTTTGCGCGTCCGGATTGTTCCAACCCTGTAGATAAAATCTTCATGTTGTTCGGGACCCTTTGCCATATATTTTAGAGTAGTTGTTTGCATTTTTGCATGTAGGTCCCGTCGCTTGTTTGCTATGTCGTGTTTAGGACATATTCTCGCATATATGTGTGGCGCTAGTTTTATTTTTCTAACCCCACATATTATATATGTTTTCGGGGTAGAAAAATCCATAGAATTTAACTGTGCATGTAGTTTTGTCTTTCGAGTAAGTTGGTGTGCATGATATTTCTGCCATGTGACCCTCTTGTCTATTTTGTGGGATTTATTCCGTGCGTGATATGCATGAGTTGTGAACTAGAGATATGCCCTTGGATATGTATGCTAGCCCCTGGTAATTTTGGTTGCACTAGAAATCCATGTTTAGGTGTTGTTTGTTTGTTGTCAACATGCTAGAAAATAGTGCTGATTTGGAGATGCTGAAATATTTCTAAGTCTGAAATCTGTTATATTTTGTTGCTGTCTTTCCATGAGTTTTGCTAGTGATCTATAGCTCCTTTGAGATTGGTCCAATGGAGTTATTTGTAGTCCTTAAGATTCTCTAGAATGCTGTAAATTTTCACGCCATTTGGTGCCCTGTAGCATATAGTTTTGCTGCTGTCAATATGCCTTCAGATCAAAAACTGCACTGCCAAAAACGGATATTTTCACTAAGTCTGAAACTGTGTGTGAGATGCCATTTTGTGAGTTCTTTTCCTAGTGATCCTTGCTGCCGTACTAGATGTTATTAGTAGTATGTTGTAGTGCATCTTGACCACTACTGCCTCATGTCTTGTATGAGCATTTTAGATTTATATAACTTGTTGTTCTGGGGTGTAGAAAATGACATGTTGCTGTTTTTGGCAGATTGTAGCTATTTCTTGTTTAGCTTGTATTTTTTGAACCGTTGCTCCATTTTGATTGTGTCCTATATGAAACTTGCTTAGAATCTTGTGTAGGTTCATATTATCTTGGTGCTTGTATGTTTGGAATGCTTATGACTATCATTGCACACATATTGCATTCCTGCCATCATATCTTGCGGTGATCGTAACTTTGAACCGTAGCTCCGTTGGAGATGTTCCATATATGTAAATGGACTAGAACGACGTGTAGTTTCACGTGAACCACTTTACTTTGCTGTTAAACAAATATTAAAACGTGTTAGTTCAGATTTGGACAGAATTACAAATTAACGTATGGGGTCACCTCGGAGATGTTATATGTCGCGTCCGACCTCATTTAAATGTCTAGATAGGTAGCTTAATTACGCTTCACCTCTTGCCATGTTTAACCAACATTTAATATTGTCGTGTACCTAATCGGGATAGAACTAAATAATTCGTATGTGGAGTTCCGTCAATATGCAACTCGTTGCATATTAAACTTCACTTAATGTGTAGTGTTTGATTGGAGTCAATTGCGTGTCATACCGTGCATAAATGTAACTGCTCATGCATCATTTGTGTTGTGCATCACATGGTGAATATTGTGTGTTGATTCTTGTTCCATGTTTCCTTCGTCTCGATAGAGTTCCGCAAGCGTGTCGAAAAGTGAGGATCCGTTCGACTACATCGGTTTGTCTGCTTCACGGAGTCGTTCTTCTTCCAAGCGGGATCTCAGAAAGATGACCATTTCCCAAGATATCATTACTATCATTGCCATGCTAGTTGTTTCGTTTCTATCGCTATGTCTCGCTGCCTACCACTTGTTAAATATCAGCCTCCCAACATTGCCATGAAAACCTTCAACTTGTTCTCCACCTAGCAAACCACTGTTTGGTTATGTTACCGCTTGCTTAACCATGTGTTAGCATTGCTAGTTGCGGGTGCAATTGCTTTCATGTGATAACATGGGTTCCTTGTTATATCACCATATTAATTGTTATTTAAAATAATGCACCTATATACTTGGTAAAAGGTGGAAGACTCGGCCTTTCTAGCCTGGTGTTTTGTTCCACCTTTGCCCCCTTAGATTCAGCTACCGGTGTTATGTTCCATAAATGAACGCTCCTAACATGCTTCGGGTTGTTATGGGGACCCCCTAGATTTTCGTTTTGGGATAAAGCTCGTCTGTCAAGGCCCAACATTGGTACTATATTTGCCCAACATAATAATTTTGTTAATACTAAAAAACATAGGGCGTCATGAACCCGAGGAGTAATTCAACATAATACAGGTAGGGCAAGTGCTGGTCCAAAACAGAGCACCGTGTGGGGTCAACCCGGGGCAACTCGGGTCATGTCTATCAGGCCATCGTACGCTTCGCTTATCTATCGTGTCCTAAGAACGAGATACGCGGCTCCTATCGGGATCGTCGACACGCCGGGCGGCCTTGCTGGATTTGTTTTACCTTTACCGAGCGTCTCTTGCGAGGGATTCCGAGGATGCTTTGATTAATCTCGAGGTTGAGGTTTTCCAATAGGAACCCGAGGAGATCATGGGTTATCCATGATCGAGGTCATTCAGTCGCAGTGTGTGGTAGTTTGTATTGGACTAGTTGGAGCACCCCTGCAGGGTTAAATCTTCCGGAAAGTCGTGCTCGCGGTTATGTGGCAACGTGGAAACTTTGTTTAACATTCGGTTCTAGATAACTTGAAGTAATCTTAATTAAAATATGTGAACTGAGTGCGTAACCGTGACTGACTCTTTCGTGAGCTCCTTCTCCGATCGAGGACACGCTGGGGTTATGTCTGACGTAAGTAGGTGTTCAGGATCATTCATTTGATCGTGAGTAGTTCACGTCCGCTATGCGTAGATCTTCCCCCCTCTTATTCTTGTACTCGTAAGTTAGCCACCTCATATAATGCTTAGTCGATGCTGCAACCTCACCACTTAACCATACCTCGCCTATTAAGCTTTGCTAGTCTTGATACCTTTGAAAATGAGATTGTTGAGTCCCCTGTGGCTCACAGATTACTACAACACCAGTTGTAGGTACAGGTAAAGTGATTTTAAGACGTGAGCACGGTGATTGTTCATTTGAAGTTTCTTCTTCGTCGATCTAGGATGGGTTCCAGCCCGGCAGCCTGGGATAGCAAGGATGGACGTCGTTCTTTTATCGTTTGTTTTCGTCCGTAGTCAGACCCTGCTCTTCTTCATGATGATTATATATTGTACTGATGTGACATTGATGTAGTTTGTGGCGAGTGTAAGTCAATTCCATATACTCTTCTTTTTAGTACATGTACTTGTAACGATATCCATTCTTACGAAACGACGAGATGCGCTTCTATCCCTGTCGAGGCCCTCATGCCAAAATAAAGATAGGGTCGCATCTTGGACGTTACAATGATACTACCTAAGTTACTCCCACTATGGTCAGCCTCATGTCTCTCGTTATGCTTGTTGTTGCATGTGCAATGATGTTGTTTTGTTCATCTAGTATACTAGAGCTATATATGCTAATTACTGTTCTACTCATGAATTATTTACTAGAATTAACCACAAAGCAGCCTAGTTTCCAAACGGAAACCAGTTTTCAACAAATATAGGCTCTGTTTGGATCCTAGGGTTAGAGTTAGAGTGGGTTAGATTTAAGCCATCTAACCCTCAAAGATCCAAACAGGTGGGTTAGAGTTGGTTAGATGCATCTAACTCATCCAAAAACTCTAACCCATCCAAGAGGTGTTTTTTTGGGTTAGAGTAGGTGGGGTCCAAGAAAAGAGAGAGGTTCAAAGTAGTCAAATGATTAAGAAAGAGCATTTATTGTCAACCTAACCCTTTCATCCAAACATCTTTAGAGTTAAAGTTAGTTCAGGTTAGTTCAAGGATTAGAATCTAACTCTAACTCTAACCAGGTTAGAGTATCAAACAGGGCCATAAGCCACTTTCTGCCAAATAGCCAAATAGAAATTGCTTTCCAAAAACAGCGTAAGGTGCAACGCCCCGCGGGTACATGGCGGCTTTTGGTTAGCCAGGAGAACGTTCGGACTCCGGCGAACCTCCCTTAACTTTGCAACCGGTTTGCCGTAATTCAAGCACATGGATGCGGAGATGCCCTTATCACTGCACAGCAAAGTGATGGTACCTTCTGCACAAAAGCAATCGCTACCCCCTCAATGTGACACATCGTCCACCGCTCATAGCAATCACTGTCATCTCTCTAGTGCACAATGTCCTTATCCTGTAGCGGAAGTACAGCGCGTAGAAGCCAGAGCAAACGGCACACTGCCTTTGTAACAGCGTGTGCATGAGCAAACGGCACACTGCCTTTGTAACAGTGTGTGCATGAGCCGCCGCAGGAAATGCATACATGTCTAATATAGATTTTTCCCATTAGATTACAAGTGGGTTGGATAGCGTTAGGCCCTTCCCAATGATCCAACAGTGTACAGTGCTAAGCATACTACATAGGCAAAAAAATGAAGTACAGCGCGTACAAGCCAGAGCAAACGGCACGCTGCCTTTGTAACAGTGTGTGCATGAGCAAACGGCACACTGCCTTTGTAACAGTGTGTGCATGAGCAGCCGCAGGAAATGCATACATGTGTAATATAGATTTTCCCATTAGATTACAAGTGGGTTTGATAGCGTTAGGCCCTTTCCAATGATCCAACAGTGTACAGTGCTAAGCATACTACGTAGGCAAAAAAAATAATGCGGCAAAGCAATTAAAGATGAGACAAAGCACTTTGGTCACCATAGAAAGAAACAATGTCAAGCGAGTAGACCTATGCCAAACACTTAAACGAAGAAAAATTACCAAAGCGTTTACTGGCTAAATAATTGAACGAATAAAGCTTAGCTAGTACAAACTAAGGACATTAGCATTGAAGGCTTTACTTCTTTCATGTTCTTAGCACCTCATCTAAGTACTTGTGCACTGAAAGAGACCTTAGAAAGAAGATCAACAACAAAATCAGAAGGATCTAAAGATGGCATGTCTTAACCATCCAACAGTTATTTCATCCCCATTGTTCATTGAGCATGCTCTAAAAATCCCCCTTATCCAGATTATTACCAATATAATCAGAAAAGGCTCATTCGATTGGGGTCGTTGTTGACCCATACGACATAATTCCAGCAACTACGAAAGCTGCAAAAGAATAGCCTCAATACTACCGAAAAGTAAAGTTTCAAAAAAATCGTTTGGGAAGGTAGTCGTGCGGCGGTAGCAGTCTGAGGCAAGGAAGGAAACATACCAACTTAAGTACTACAGTAAATATCGAGTATAGCATATCGCTTTTATCAGGAATTTAGACCCGGGGTACATTAAGGTTGGTACAACCTACAAGTACAAGACCCCAATTAGGCAATCACAGTAACATCAAACTCAAGGAAAAAATACATAGTACAACGCATTCGGACATAGTACAAGACTGACTCTTCTCCTTGGAATGCACATGCACTCTAAATCCTGGAAGAGGTAATACGGATGTCCTTTCGAAACGCATGCCTTCTAGGAGACGCCAAAAGGGAAAAGAAGACACTCAATCGCTGGATCATGCGAAGCATTTTCGTCTCTACAAAAAAAGAAATAACATTAGTTGACCACTATGAACATGTGTAATAAGAATATATTTTTGTATTTCTCAAGTGAGATCCTCACCCATCTCTCAACTTCTGATGCTGATTCAGAAAGTCTCCTCTTAAGAATAGACTTCTCTGCTTCACAACTCTCTACATCAATATCTGCATGCAAGTCAAAAAAACTGAGGCTGAATTGTGCACCTTCAGATTTCAAATGAACAAATATCTATGACATAAAGCTAGCCCACAAAAGAGAATACCAAAAGACAACTTACAGTTATGAATTGTCACTCAACTATGTGCGTACAGACATAATACTAGAGGCAAACAGAGGAAAATAGTGCAACATGGAACATGCCAATTTTACTATAGCACCGAACAAAAACGAGGCAAATCTGTGGACCTTGCTGACCTAAAGTTTTAGTACTCAAATATGGTGTTCTAGTCAGTGGGATAACCCTATATTACCTCTCAAGCAAGAGAGAGAAATGTACTCAGGTTCACTTGTGGACTCTGGTTAGGAAAAGCATTCAGTATAGGCAGTGGCAATGCTGGCGTTAAATCCTCACAGGAGAGAAGCTGGTACTAGAGAATTGGGGCGGACGGACGCCGGCGGCGTCTGGGAACGGATGTAGGCGCAAGACACATGACGCCGATATACCCAGGTTCAGAGCCCTCCGGTGAGGTAAAACCCCTAATCCTGCCGATTTGACTATAGGCGATCACTGTACAATGGTGCTCCTCGAGCTGTTCGTGAGGAAGGGCACGGAGTTGACAATTCAATCAAAGTAAGAGATCATAGATCTTATCCATAATTGGCTTATTGCTTTATAGTCCAGCCATGGATGTGTGTGTGCGTGTGTGTGGGTGGGGTGGGGGGGGGGGGTATTTGAGTGTTCGCGGGGCTGGGGTTTTGCTTTATAGTCCAGCCATGGATGTACAATAGTGGGGAAAAGAAGGAGGCGGGGCTCGGCTAGCCGTGGGGCCCGCCGGCTGTCGGGCCTTGTCCGATGCGGGGCCCGCCGGCCGAACGTTACAGTGGCCAGCACGCCGGTCGTCTGGTAGTAGGTAGGCGCAGGCATGGCTACAGGGCCGCCTCGCCAGTCAGCCTCCGGGGTGACCGGTGGCCCTGTAGCCTCGCTGCCCCTCGCATCATCACGCCCGTGGCCACGCCGGGTGTTGGGGCATAGTTTATGCCTAAGTAATTTTGGTGATTGATGACAGTACCGTACAGGACTAACCGTGTGTGTTAAGGTTTCAGATAACACACGTCAACGGCACAAGACGACACGTCTCCTCATACATGGAACGGAAGCACGGCGCTCTCTACGATTCTCTTTATTTGAGTCATAGGAAAGCCGTACTATTAAGAGGGGATCTGTAGTGGAAAGGCTTGGGTGGAATCTATCTTTGCACGCGCACACTTCACATTCTCCCTTTCCTTCATCTTTGGAGCGGCCCCCGCCACTTTGTTTATCGCATCTTTGCAAAATGGTCCCCAGCGGTAGTACCGCTGGATTGCTAGCGGTAGTACCGCTGCAGCCAGCGGTAGTACCGCCCTTGGTCAGCGGTAGTACCGCTCCAGGAGCTTTGTTCCACCTGCCTAGCGGTAGTTCGTGGACGGACCTTTTTGCGAAGACTTTCTTGGCGGTAGTAGTGCTTTTGCACTACCAAGGGGCCAGCGGTAGTACCGCTAGTGTCAGCGGTAGTACCGCTGGAGTCCCAGCGGTAGTACCGCCAGGCGGCGGTAGTACCGCCCCTGTTCAGCGGTAGTACCGCTGCAGCCAGCGGTAGTACCGCTGGAGCTCGGGCAGAGAGTGGGAAAACGGTCTGATTTTTTCCCCCACTATATAAAGGGTTCTTCTAGCTGAGGAACCCTATCTCTTACCTCTCTAAGCTCCATTGTTGCGCCCAAGCTCAAAAGTGCCCGATCTCTCTCCCTAGCCAATCAAACTTGTTGATTCTTTAGGGATTGGTTGAGAAGGCCTAGATCCACACTTCCACCAAGAGAAAAGTTGATTCCCCACCAATCCCTTGCGGATCTTGTTACTCTTGGATGTTTGAGCATCCTAGACGGTTGAGGTCACCTCGAAGCCATATTCCATTGTGGTGAAGCTTCGTGGTCTAGTTGGGAGCCTCCAAGCTTTGTGTGGAGTTGCTCCAACCTTGTTTGTAAAGGTTCGGTCGCCGCCTTCAAGGGCACCTATAGTGGAATCACGGTACCTTGCATCGTGCGAGGGCGTGAGGAGAATACGGTGGCCTTAGTGGCTTTTTGGGGAGCATTGTGCCTCCACACCGCTCCAACGGAGACGTACTTCCTGTCAAAGCGAAGGAACTTCGGTAACACATCCTCGTCTCCATCGGTTCCACTTGTGGTTATCTCTATCCTTTACTTTGTATTTGCTTATGCTTGTGACTATATCTTACTTGTCTTAATAACTCTCGTTGTTAGCTTCTTTAGGGTTCACCTCATTGTCGTATTATTTGTGAACCCGTATGTTGTTTACCTTAACTTGCTAAGATTATTTAAAAAGTGGTCGTTGTCTATTCACCCCCCCCCCTCTAGCCAACCATATCGATCCTTTCACCGGGCCTGTCAACGCGTATTGTAGCCACGCACGCTTCTGCATCAGGGATCTGGTTTAGTCGCCGTACGTCGGTACGGCCGGATGGGACGGGCGCTGACCCGCCAGCTGTCGTTCGGGCCAGCCGAATGGGCCGGCCGCCGCCAGCCGGCCGGCAGCACAACGGCCAGACGGGTCGGCTGCCGCCAGCCGGCCCAGTGGGCCAGTCGGCCCCCAAATGCCTTGGGGAATGGTTTCCTCCGCTTTGGTATACCCAGGGGCCATTACCCCGTCAGGAGCCCCCGAAACCGTTGGGGTCCGGAAACCTCCGGGCGAGGGGGGCCAGCGGTTTCCTACCACCCCCAGAGATTGATCGTTGTTGGAGTTGATGCGCCCGTCGGAGCCGGCGAGCGAGACGCTTGGCCACCGGCCGGCTGGAGCAGCAGTCGACCGAGGGCCAGTCGGACGCCGCGACGCGTGGGGCGGCAGCCGGCTGAGGGTCAGTCGGACGCCGCGGCTCCTGGGGCCCCGCGCCAACGGCATCGGCGCCGGCCGACGAGCACCACGTGTGGCTCAGTCATGGGTGGCGGGCCCGCCACCACGCGCGCGACGGGACGTCGCCGCGGGTATAACCTGATAGGCCTCGGCACGCGGACGGGGCCCTTTGTGGCCGCGGGCCACCGGTTGGGGTGCCCCGCGCGATTAATGCACGCGGGCGTCATGGGTTAGTGAGGGGCATGGGCGTAACTGATCCCACGCCCCCGCACCTCCCTGGGCCTTAAAAGGAGGAGGGGGAGGCCGAGGTTGTCGTTGCCTTCCCACTCCTCGCCTCCGTCTCGCCCTTGCGATGCTTCAAAGCTCGCCACCGTTCGCCCTTCCTCCTCGTGCGCGCAGTGCCTGTCGCCGTCGTTCCTCCCTCCGCGTGCCCGAAACACTCGCCGCCGCCATCCCACCCTCCTCGCGCCCGCAGCGCTCTCCCACGGTCGACCCGCCGGGGGGGCGTCTCAAGCCTCTTCTTTTCCGCCCCGCCGCCGGCGAGCGTCGAGATGGCCGCATCAAGTACCTCCGAGGGACGCGGAGGATCCCGTCCCCAGAGCACGTGGGGGCGAGCGCGTGCCAGAGCCCCGCACCGACGAGCGTGTCGTGTTTGGCACGCACTTCACCGTCGGCTTCGGGCTGCCGGCAAGCCGCTACCTGCGGCAGTTCTTGGGTTTCTTCGGGCTCCAGATGCATCATCTGGGGCCGAACTCGGTGCTATATCTCGCGTGCCTCGCCACCCTGTGCGAGGGCTACCTGGGGTTTTGGCCCTTTCCTGCCTTGTTCCCGCTCTTCTTCCACTTCCACGCCCAGAAGAACAACGACGTGTCGTACTCCTGCGGCGGCGTGGTGGTGCACTCGCGGCGGAACAGGCTCTTCTCGAAGATGAGGTGGATCGACTCCTTCAAGAAGTGGCAGCGGTCCTTCTTCTACGTTCACAGCGTCGAGGAGGGGCGGGACTAGGTCAACCTCCTGTCGTTTGCCGACACTCCGACGACTGGTGCGAACTGGAGTCTCGAGGTACGCAACGACAAGATGACGGTGATCGCGGGCCGGCTGAAGGAGCTCCATGCTTCCAAGGGGTTGATGCCCGCGGACCTGGTGGCGGCCTTCATCTCCTGCCGGGTGCTGCCGCTACAGGAGCGGCCACACCGGATCTGCGACATGAATCTCCGAAAATACCCCTGCCAGTTGTCGACCGTCGAGCTGCTGCCGGGCAAGATCGCCGCCAAGGTGAACGCCATCACCCGATTCGGGCTGGACAAGGAGGGGTGGCGGTTCGGCATGGCGCCGTTCTATCACGACAACCGTGCGCTGCAAGTAAGTTTGGTCCGGCTCAAGTTGCTTTTACTTTTACTTGTGGCGACTTACGCAAGGTCGCACTTCACTTCAACTCTTTCCTCGGCAAATGACTTTGGACGATCCGAACCCGCAAATCTTTACGCAGGACCGCACGGACTCCGACTCCCTCGGCAAATGACGCTGGACGATCTGAACCCGCAAATCTTTACGCAGGACCGCACGGACTCCGACTCCGAGGAAGGCTAACCCCGCCGGCCCCGGGGACTCGGAAGCGCCGGAGGCGGAGGAGGAGGCCTGGTAGGGTCGAGACGTCAAGCGGTCCCCTCCCCAAGGTGACTTTGAAGGACTGGACCAATGACGACGACGACGACGTGCGCATCGTGGAGGCGCCGCCTGCTGCAACTAGAATGCCCCGACGCCACCGGCGAGGAGTGAGCACGGAGCTCCCGACTGGGGGTCGGCCGGCTACGGGGCAGTCGGTCCGCCGCCAGACGGCAGAGGATCGACGCAGGGAGAAGCGGTCGATCGAGAAGCGGTCGATCGAGGGGCCGATCGTCGCACCGGCCGCCAAAAGGCTCGGTCAGTTGTGCTGCCGCCGAGCACCCGTCCGCCGCCGAGGAGGGCGCCAAGGCGTGGTGCTCGTCCGCTTCCCCTCGTTTTGGGGTAAGTTTCCTTCGGGGCTCGTGCCCTTTCCTTCTTTTTGTCCTTGCCACGTGGCGTTGAGCTCGTGCCCTTTCTTTTTGGCAGCGAGGCCATCGATCTCTCGCCGCCAGCCCTATCGGGTCCCAGGGGCGAGAGGGTTGCACAGCTGGCCGTGGAGCACGCGACAACGACGCGACTTGAACAGGAGCGCGCCTCCCAGTTACGCGCGGCCAAGGCGGCGGCCGCGACGGCTGCAGCGGCCCTTTGGCCAAGGCGTCGTCAGTGACCCTCGAGGCTTGTGCCTCGAAGGCCTCGCCGGCGTGCACGGCGACGCGCCAGGAGCCGGCCCCAGAGACGGAGGCGCCGCCGGTTGTGGAGCCGGTGGGGGAGAAGGTGTTGAGTCCGACGTACGACCAAGGGCGCCGGCCGGGTCTGAGGCTAGGGGCGTCGATGAGCGGGCCCTGGTCGTTTCGTCGGTGCAACCGAACCCGGCGGCACCTGGGGCGGACGCTACTGGCGGGGCCAGCCGGACGGGCCGGTCAATGTCCGCCGTCTCGGACGAGCGGGCCAAGCTGAGCCGTGCCCTGGGGTCAGCCGGGGCAAGCTCCTCGGCCGGCGGGCAGGTCCTTGTGTCGACCGGCGTAGCCGACCGATGGCGCGGTACCACCAGGGAATAGCCGGCTTTGCCCAGTCGGCGGTGAACAACTTCGCGCTAATGGAGAAGGCGGTTCAGGTAAGCCATGTGGAATTTTTTTCTCTTCGCATGTTTTTTAGTGGGAGCGCCCGAGCACACCCACTGGGTGTAGTCCTTGAGATTCAGGCCGGCTGCGCGGCTGCGTGTTTACTTCTCTCGTGTTTACTTCTCACGCTGACGCGGCGAAATGCGACGCGCTCTTCAGGGAGGCGACCGCGTTGTACCGCTATAGCAAGACTTCGTACTTCAAGGTCCGGAAAGAGCTCAAGATGCAGAAGGCCGAGCTGCAGAAGGCCCGCGATATGTCTTTGAGTTGGTGGGTGCGCGTGAGCGCACCCACTCGGTGTAGTCCCCGAGATTTGGGTCGGCTGCGCGGCTGCGTGGCAGCATGGCCAAATCGTTCTGCTTTGGATAATTCTTCATAGAGCCGACTGTTGACTTCGAGCTTTGTACAGAGGGGGGCGTTTCCGAGGGCGAGGTGGCGGAGCTACGCCGCTCGCTTGCCGACGTCCGATGCAAGCGCAACGAGGTCGCCGGCGACCGTGACCGGCTAGGGAAGGATCTTGAGGCCGAGCGGGCGGCCGCAAGGCAGCTGAAGGCGGAGGTGGAGCGGCTCACCGAGGCGCTTCAGCGGGAGACGGCAGCCAAGGAGGCGGCGTCCCAGGCGTCGGTCGCGAGCGGGCAGGAGGCGGGGACTCTCCGTGTCGAGGTTGCTCGGCTCGAGGAGGAGGTCCGTCGGGCGGGGGCGGCCAAGGCGAGGGCGGAGCGGGAAGCGGCCGCCGCGCTCAAGCTCTTGCACGAGGTGGATGTGATGTTCGCCGGTGAGTGTCTTGGTCCTCATTTGTTGTGTTTCGCTGATCCTCTGTCTTATCATCTTTCATCGGGCCAGCTCACTTTCCAGAGACCCAAGCGTGGGCGGAGCGGGCCGTGAAGGCCGCCAGGAGGAGCTGCGCTGGGGGGTGCGAGGCGGATGCTGGCGACGGCTGGGGGATGGAGGAGGTGGTGCATGCCTGCGAGGCCCGGCTGACCCATGTGCGTTGCTCTACGAGCAGCTTCAAGCGGCGGGCGGGAGCCTTATCCAGACTCTTTGGCCCGACCGGGCGGAGATTCCCGTCAGCCAGGTCGCACGATGGCTCGAGTACGCAGTGGATTGGTTCGACACGTGGAGGGCGTCAGCGGCGAGGGGTGGTGCTCGGATGGCGTTTACCTTCAACCTCTCCTGGTACCCGTACATTAGCCTGGGCCAGTTGGCCACCGTGCGGGCGGAGGCGCAGGCGGACTTGGCACGGCGCGACGAGGCCATTGGCTTTCGCGCCAACGAGCTCGTCAGCCACGCTGCGTTGGATACGTACTACCCCGGTCTGGGGAAGGACGGTGCGCCCATCCCGGAGGATGAGTTCGGCGTCCCGATCAGCTGCAGCGACGAGGAGGTCGGCTCCAGCTCGGAGGAGCCTGCTGCAGATGACGAGGTCAGCGAGGCGGGCGCCGGAGGGGCGGCCGCGTCCTTTGTGGAGGCGGCGGAGCCGCCTGCCGGCGATGCTGAGGCGGTCCAGACGGAAGCGGGCGTCCTGGTCGTCCAGCTGACGCGGGCCGACGCGCTCAGACACCGGGCGTCGGGGCGATGGCCCCTCGGCCGCCCGGTCGCGATCTTCGCGGTGGGTGCTTCGTGCCGGCTTGCGGTTGCCCTGGCCAGCCGGCTCTTTCGCGTGGCTGTTGACACCGACGGGTTGCGGTCTCGCTGACCGCGGTTGCCCGTGTGCCGACTATCGCGGTGACGGTTCGCCTTGACAGGCGAAGATGCCTGGCGCGTATCTCGCCAGCCAGTCGCCGGCCGACGAGGGTTGACGGGGTCGTCGTTGGTCCTCGAGCAGGAACCGGCCAGGTCGCGGAACGACCGTGCCGGCCGCTCCTGCTGCGCGTTGGCAGCCTCCACGAGAACGCAAATGCGCTCCTGCTGCGCCACGCGGGCCAGTCCCTTGAGCCCTCCTAGCTTGCTGAGGGCGGCTTGCGCAACTCGCATGTTCTTGAGGTGTCGTATGCGGGGCGGCCGGGCCACCTCCTGGCCGATGGCGCCGCGGCGGCGCCGCACTTCCCCCAGACAGCTAGGCCAAGGGCAGCCGGCATGAGGCCGGGGGCCGCCTTGAACTCGCGTCGAGTGGCCTCGAACTCACGCTGGGTAGCCTCCAGCGCTTCCGCCCCCCTAAGCAGGTGCTGGCGGTGGCCGTCCAGCTCCGCAGTTGCAGCCGCAGGGTCGGCCACCACAGGGATGGGTGCACGCAGTGTGTCAACAACGGTGCGAAGCGGGGTCCGGACCATGATGTACCGCTAAACGAGATGGCGGTCATTACCTCTACGCGGGTGTAGAGGTCGCCAAGGTCGGCGAAGAGGTCGCCGTCGTCGGGCAGTGGCAGGTCGCCAAGGTCGGCGAAGAGGTTGCCGTCGTCAGGCAGTGGCAGTTCGTCGCAGCTGAGCACCTCGGAGGGGTACTCGTCGGGAACGACCGCGACATACACGCGGTGCGAGCCGAAGAGGACGATGGAGTCGTCGACGGGGAAGTCCGCGTCATCGAGACGGTGAGCGTTGTCATTGACGCAGTCGAGCGCGCCGTAGCGCACGACCAAGCCGTGCGCCACGCGCTCGCCAGAAGGGGTGAAGGATCCCGCCCGGGACGTTACTCCGACCGGCGTCGCTGCCGGCCCCACGGTGGGCGCCAACTGTCGTGGTATTTCCGCAGCAAATGCCAGGGGATTGCTTAGATCGTGGTTTGGGGCCGACGGCCGCCGGCGACGTCTGGGATCGGGTGTAGGCGCAAGACACATGATGCCTATATACCCAGGTTCAGGACACTCCGGTGAGGAAAAACCCCTAGTCCTGCCAGTGTGGCTATAGGTGATCACAGTACAATGATGCTCCTCGAGTTGTTCGTGAGGAAGGGGGCGGAGCTCTCGTTGTCGGTCTCACTACCTCTCTGGTGTGTTGCATGGGGGGGAGGGGGGGGGGTATTCGAGTGTTCGGCAGCTCCTCTCTCGAGGGGCTGGGGTTTTGCTTTATAGTCCAGCCACGGATGTACAGTAGTGGGGAGGAGGCAGGGCCCGCCGGTTGTCGGGTCTTGTACGACTCGGGCCCACCAGCCGAACGCTACAGTGGCGAGCACGCCAGTCGTCAGGTTGTAGGTAGGCGCAGGCATGGCTACAGGGCCGCCTCGCCCGGTCAGCCTCGGGGGTGACCGGTGGCCCTGTAGCCTCGTTGCCCCTCGCATCTGTTAGAGTATATATATAATATAGCCATGTACCCCTTCGTATTTATCCAGTTGTATAAGGGGTTTTCTGCATATAGTCCAAACCTGTACATGTATATATATCTGCCTATGGCCTCATGGGAATACAAGTTGCATATTCCTAACATGGTATTAGAGCCTAGGTTCTTTTTTGCACGCGCAACTCGTGCTCTTCCCGATCCAATCCGCATCTCGTCTGCCCCCATCGATCTCTGGTGCTAGCTGGTTCTGTAGGCCGGATCTCGTCCCGCTCGCTGGTTCTGCTCGTGGAGGTTCCGCTCGCAGGTTTTGCACTGGTACGAGTCCGCCCCGTCGATCTCTGGTGGAGTTCCGCTCGCATCTCGTCAGATTTGTCCGCTCCCGTCGACCGTTGCTGATTCCCGCTGGATCCGCTCCCGTCGGCCGCTGCTGATTCCCGCTGGATCCGCTCCTTTTGGGCCCTCGTTTGCAGCTGGTTCTGCCAGATCTCGCGGATCACGCCCAGTCCGCTCCTGTCGTCCTGCTGCCTCGTCTGCTGCTGGTTCCGGCAGATCTCGTGGATCACGTCCAGTCAGCTCTCATCGCCCTCCCGTCACGCAGCTGCCGCCGTCCAAACCGGCAGTTGTTCTGGATCCTGGTCAGAGCTAGATCCCATGACTCTCTGTTGGCTGCTGCTGTTGAGGGTTGTTGACCAAAAAAAAAGAAAAAAAATGTCTGCTGCATCAGGCTACGTTGTTGTTCCTCGTTGTCCGGTGATTTTTTATGGCACTAACTACACCGAGTTCATTGGCTTCATGCGCATTCACATGCGTGGCATCCGTCTATGGGGCGTTCTTTCTGGCGAGATCCGTTGTCTGCCACGTCCGGTTCCTCCTGTGGCCCCCACTCCACCGACGCCACCGGTTCTTCCTACGGATGCTAATCAGGCTGCGAAGGATGCAGCTAAGCTTGCTGATGAGGCCGCTGTTCGTACTTATGATGAGCAGGTTTTGATTTATGAGGAGGCTCTTCAGGTGTATCATGGTGCTCTGTCTGTTTACACCCGGTGGCTTGATGATGATGCTTGTGCTGCAGCTGTTCTCACTACTAGTGTTCTGCCCCAGTTTGCCTCTAAGTTTCTAGGTCTTCCTACTGTCTTTGAGATGTGGATCAGTCTTCGTCAGCGTTATGAGCCCTCTGGTGATGCCTTATACCTCTCTCTGGTTCGTCAGGAGCATGCTCTTCAGCAGGGTGACTCCACTGTTGATGATTTCTATGCACAGAGTTCTGCTATCTGGCGTCAGCTTGATTCTCTCTGCAGTGCTGGTTGTCGTACTTGCCCATGTTGCCAGGCTGTACAGGCCAATTTGGAGTTTCATCGTGTCTACGAGCCCCGACGTGATCAGTTGTTTGCTCGTGGCCGTATTTCTCTCATGGAGGCACTTTCTGAGATTCGTGCTGAGGAGACTCGCTTGCGTGGTGCTGGTTTACTAGAGATTCCCTCTGTGCTCGCTGCTCGAGCCCCTGCTATGACACATGCTGCACCGACTTCGTCTCGCTCGAGTACTCCGTCGCTCTTGTCCACTCCTCCTGGCGGCTCGGGCCGCCCCCGTCCAGGACCGTCGCACGCACACTCTGGTTGGGGCTGGCCCTCGCCACCGTGATTCTCAAGGCCTTTGGGAGTTAGACTGGCTTCATGTTCCTTCCGCTGCCACCACTATCGTCAGTTCCTCCGCTTCGGTCGCCTCTGCTACCGGTTCCTTCCAGCAGTGGCATCATCGACTTTGTCATCTTTGTGGTTCTCGTTTGTCGTCTTTAGTTCGTCGAGGTCTTCTGGGGTCTGTATCGGGAGATGTCTCTTTAGAATGTCAGGGTTGTCGTCTTGGCAAGTAGATTCAGTTACCATATTCGCATAGTGAGTCGGTGTCTAAGCGTCCTTTTGATTTAGTCCATTCTGATGTATGGGGTCCGGCTCCCTTCGCTTCGAAAGGGGGTCATAAATACTATAATATTTTCATAGATGATTTCTCTCGTTACACATGGCTTTATTTCATGACTTCTCGTAGTGAGGTGTGGTCTATTTATAAGCATTTTGCTGCCATGGTTCACACTCAATTCTCTTTGCCCATTCGTGTGTTTCGTGCTGACTCCACTGGCGAGTATATTTCTAAGATGTTGTGTGGTGTTCTTGCTGAGCAAGGGACTCTTTCTCAGTTTTCTTGTCCTGGTGCTCATGCTCAGAATGGCGTGGCTGAGCAAAAGCATCGTCATCTTCTTGAGACGGCTCGTGCATTGATGATTGCTGCCTCTCTCCCGCCTCATTTTTGGGCTGAGGCCGTCTCCACCTCCACCTATCTCATCAATCTACAACCTTCTGCTGCTCTACAGGGTGGTGTTCCTTTCGAGCGTCTTTTTGATCGTTCTCTGATTATTCGATGCTTCGCTTGTTTGGTTGTGTTTGCTATGTTCTTCTTGCCCCTCGCGAACGCACCAAACTGACCGCTCAGTCTGTTGAGTGTGGCTTCTTAGGCTATAGTGATGAGCATAAGGGCTATCGTTGTTTTGATCCTATCGGTCGTCGGATGCGTATCTCTCGGGATGTGACTTTTGATGAGTCTCGTCCCTTCTACCCACGCCCATCTTCCTCGACCTTTTCAGTGGAGGATATCTCTTTCCTCACTTTTCCTGATACACCTCTCACCCCCATCGAGACTTTGTCTATTCGTTCTACTACCTCTGCTTCTCCACCTCTTGTCGATTTGCCACCACCATCTCCCACGGTTTCCTCCCCTAGCATGTCACCGGATTCTGCACCTTCATCTTCGGTGACTTCTTCGTCTTCACCCCCCGATTCTACCTTGGCGATCCCTCCTTGCATTGTTCCATCTTTTCCTCAGTGTTACACTCACCGTTCACGTCATGTGGATGCCTCTGCGGATGTGTCGTCATCCTCATCTCAGCCTCCCTATGCCTTGCGTTCTCGCCGGTTGATCGCCTTGGGTTTCCCACCGCTGGTGCTGCTGTTCTTGAGTCGACTTCCTATCGTCAGGCTGTTGTTCATCCTGAATGGCAGTTTGCAATGGCAGAGGAGATTGTTGCTCTTGAACGCACTGGTACATGGGATCTGGTTTCCCTTCCCCCTGGTGTCCGTCCCATCACTTGTAAGTGGGTCTACAAGGTTAAGACTCGCTCCGATGGTTCTCTTGAGCGTTATAAAGCTCGTCTTGTGGCTCGTGGCTTTCAGCAGGAGCATGGAAATGATTACGACGAGACTTTTGCTCCTGTGGCCCATATGACCACTATTCGTACACTTCTTGCCGTGGCCTTTGCACGCCATTGGTCTGCCTCTCAGCTTGATGTTAAGAATGCCTTTCTTAATGGTGAGCTGCGTGAGGAGGTGTACATGCAACCACCACCTGGGTATTCTGTTTCTGATGGCATGGTATGTCGTCTTCGTCGCTCTCTCTATGGCCTTAAGCAAGCCCCGCGCGCCTGGTTTGAGCGATTTGCCTCTGTGGTAACTGCTGCTGGTTTTTCAGCCAGTGCTCATGATCCAGCATTATTTGTCCACCTTTCTGCTCGTGGTCGGGCTCTTCTTCTTCTCTATGTTGATGACATGATCATCACTGGTGATGATCCCGAGTATATTGCCTTTCTAAAGGCCCGTCTTAGTGAGCAGTCTCTTATGTCTGATCTTGGACCTCTTCGTTACTCTCTTGGGATTGAAGTCTCTTCTACCTCTGATGGCTTTTTTATATCCCAGGAAAAGTATATCCAGGATCTTCTTGCCCGTGCTGCTCTTACGGACGAGCGCATTGTTGACTCCCATGGAGCTCAATGTTCACCTTCGTGATACTGATGGTGACCCTCTGCCTGACCCGACGCGTTATCGTCATCTTGTTGGCAGTCTTGTCTATCTAGCTGTCACTCGTCCGGATATCTCTTATCTGGTTCCATATTCTGAGTCAGTTTGTCTCCGCTCCCACCTCGGTTCACTATAGTCATCTCCTTCGTGTTCTCCGATATCTTCGAGGCACGATCTCTCACCGTCTATTCTTTCCTCGCTCCAGTTCTTTACAGCTTCAGGCCTATTCGGATGCTACGTGGGCTAGTGATCCTTCAGATCGCCGTTGACTTTCTGCTTACTGTGTTTTTCTTGGTGGTTCTCTCATTGCCTGGAAGATCAAGAAACAGACCGCAGTTTCACGTTCGAGTGCAGATGCTGAGTTGCGAGCGATGGCTCTTTTGACAGCAGACATGACTTGGTTACGGTGGTTACTTCACGATTTTGGTGTTTCTGTCACTACACCTACTCTGCTCTTATCTGACGGTACAAGTGCTATCAGCATTGCGCGCGATCCTGTGTAGCATGAGCTCACCAAGCACATTGGTGTTGATGCTTTTTATGTGCGTGCTGGTGTGCAGGATGAGGTTATTGTTCTTCAATATGTGCCTTCCGAGTTACAGTTGGCGGATTTCCTGACGAAGGCCCAGACTAGAGCGCAACATGGCTTCTATCTCTCCAAACTCAGTGTTGTTCATCCACCATGAGTTTGAGGGGGGGGTGTTAGAGTATATATATAATATAGCCATGTACCCCTTCATATTTATACCGTTGTATAAGGGATTTTCTGCATATAGTCCAAACCTGTACATGTATATATATCGGCCTATGGCCTCATGGGAATACAAGTTGCATATTCCTAACAGCATCATCACGCCCGTGGCCATGTCGGGCCTGTCAACGCGTACTGTAGCCACGCGCGCTTCTGCATCAGGGGTTTGGTCTTGTCGTCGTACGTCGGTACGGCCGGATGGGACGGGCGCTGACCCGCCGGCTGCCGTTGGGGCCAGACGGCCGGACGAGCTGGCGGCCGGACGGACCGTCTGCCGCCAGTCGGCCCCCAAATGTCTTGGAGAAGGGTTTCCTCCGCTTTGATATACCCAGAGGCCATTACCCCGTCATAATATTTTCACAGGTTAGCGTTTCTTCATCAGCAATAACTCTAGAGTGAAAAATGTCTACACGGGTAGGGGTCTGAAATTCTACTTAACTAGATGATACCCCTTGTGTTGCCGTGCAAGTGGATATATAGTTTCTAAATACGCTGTAGAATACTAATTCAGTCCTTACAATTCAAACTATGTGAGAGACTTCTACATAAACAAAAAAATATTAACATGAAAAGTTGTGCATGCCACAATTAAATGCAATGTGATTTAAAGCCTACTTAGAATGCATTTATGCATGGTAGAGGATTCTCATGTGTAGATCAGATAGATGCTAGTGGATCAAACTAGTAATCTAACGGCTACAACAATTTTGAGTATGTGGAAGCATGCATGTTGAGATAATTAGAATTAACGGAGATCACTCTCTTAGGTATACATAGGATATGATTAGCTATAGAAGCTTCATATTGACATCTATTCAACTACTAGAGAAAAAGAACTACTTTCAATGATAGAGAAGATCAACTCAATATGTAAACATCACATGTATTTCATAATAAATTGTCTAATCGTCTAAAGGGCATGCAATATAACAAGGAAGCTTTGCATATATGCTAGTGTATTTTGTTTGTGGTAATGATGTTCAAGATACAAAAAACAAAAATAAAAGGGGGACGAAACAAGGAATTTCAGCTGTTACCGTAATAGTATGTCGACAGAATCTCAATGCGCTCAATTGGCTGAAGATGGAATAAATACATAAATATGGTGCAATTTAGCATGTGGAAGAATTTCAAATATTTACCATGCGCACTGGAGAGGTAAATAAGGTGGGACAGATTGCCCATACATAGGACTAGCATTCCCAATACATACCATTACAAAAATGCCTTCTTTATGGGTTGGCAGGCGCTCTAGTTTTCTTAATGTATCGTCACCCTTAGTCACCCTCCCGAATACAGCATACTGAAATTCATTAGGCGCCATCTCCATTCAGTTATTTTAATGGAAATTAAATATGGGTCTTTTCAAGAAATGCTAAATACCTGACCATCAAGGTGGGGAGCATCACCAAGGAGGATAGAAAAGGAAGAGGAGGCACTGTCTGGATCAGAATACCTTGCAGATGGGAAGAATAAGTAAATATCATAAGCTGATAAATGTAATTGTAGATACAAAGCAGCTTCTTTTTTGTGCAGGGTATAATGTACATTGCATTCATCTGGAATTGTATGGGACGATAAAAGGAACTATGAACAACCATATGAACCAATGCATACAGAAAGATACTACATGACCTTATGGTTTAGGCCAGAACCAGATGGTTTGATAAGACAGGTTTCTGCCAAAACTTCAGACAGGGAGTACCTTCCCATTGAAAGAATTCCTCTGACATGCTTGAAAGTACTAAATTCACCAACAATTGATTTCTCTGCCTGTTGTTCCTGCTCTTTATTCATACGGGCTTTTCTACCTCCCATGACATCGGCAACTTGCGCTACGAAACCCTTGTCAACCTGCAACCAGTAACAGATGTGCATGCATATGATACAAAGTAGTCCATAACAAACAAACAAAATTGTGTCAGCAAAGTTATCAAATTTATTCATACCCGGAAGAAGTGATTTGTATTGTAGCATCCAAGCTGCACAAGTTTAAAAATGTGTTCAACTGTCTTAGGTGCAACATGAGGAAAGAAGCCGAACTCAATATCACCATGATTTAACTGCAGGTACAATTGCAATACAAGTAGGTGATGTCAGTAAGAAACGGAAACAAACGCAGCAGGTAATTATCGCGAAAAAAATGATTAGCATACTACATTCGAGGATTAACTGAGCCATACTGTATAAGGCAACATAAGTACCAACAGATATAGAAGAAAAACACAGGAAGTTCTTGCAAAGCAAAATAATAATAATAACTAGGTATGCTAGGATTCGGTTAAAAATAGGTTTCATGATGATAAATTTAAGGAAATTTTTGGGATAGCAGAGGTCTGAGGGACTTGGCTAAAAGAAGATTCCTTGCGGAAGCATCCGTTGAGCATAAGTTGGACTTTATTGCCTTATTAGAGACAGGCAGAGATAACTTCACCTCACAATTTCTCAACACGATTTCTAGTGGCGTTGAGTTTGATTGGCACTGTCTACCCCCAAGAAGATCCAGTGAGATTTTACTTGGGGTCAAGTGCGAGACGCTCGAAGTTCAGAACATGGTGTTCGGGGACTTTGCCGTCAAATTTAGGGTGCGCTCAAAAATGGATGGGTTCCGAACTTCCGATGGACACTTGTTTCCGTGTATGGAGCTGCCCAATCGGAATTATAGCCGGACTTTCTAGCCGATATGGTGCGGGCATGTGGCGATGAAAGGCTTCCCATCTTGGTTGGAGCTGATTTTAACATTATCAAAAGAAGAGACGAAAAGAACAATGACAACTTTGTTGCCAGGTGGTCATTCATGTTTAATACAATCATTGAGAGCCTGAACCCGAGGGAGATAGACCTAACAGGAAGGCAATTCACTTGGGCAAACACGTTGCAGACTCAAACATACGAAAAGTTGGATCGAGTTCTAACCGGTATCGAATGGGAACAAAAACTTCCCATAGTAACGGTTTGAGCTTTGAACAGAGGCATTTCAGACCACAGTCCTTTGCTTGTTGACTCTAGGAAGGCGACCCATTTGGGAAACAACAACGTTTTCTCTTTTGAACTAGCATGGTTCAAGAGAGAGGGCTTTATTGAACTAATAGCCTGAGAGTGGGCTAAGGACACTCGAGGGAGGTCTAATGTCGAGCGCTGACAAAATAAAATTAGGCATTTGCAGCAGTTCGGGATGGGCCAAAAATGAAAGTGGAGTATATAAGGTGGAAAAAGAGAGGCTTCTCAATCTTATCAATGAGCTGGATGTGAAGGCTGAATCCACCCGGAATGGGCATCTAAGAGGGAAGCCGAGGGTAAATTACGAACACTGCTCAGGGAAGAGATGAGATGGGCACTTAGAGTGAAAGTTAGACAGGTAGTCCAAGGGGATGACAATACACAGTTTTTCCATTTGATCGCAAATGGAAAACACATAAAGAAGAAGATATACCAACTTGAATAGGATGAGGGTACAGTTGTAGGCCATGAGAACCTAAAATTGTACATCTCTAATTATTATAAACAACTTTTTAGAGCTCCTGAGCACAATTTTCTGTCTCTCGATGAGCAAAGGGTACATGACATATCTCAACTCGGGATAGACGAGAATGAGGTGTTATCCGCGCCATTTACTAAGAAAGAGGTGTTCAAGGCTATATCACAAATGAAGAATAATAAGTCATCGGGTCCGGATGGATTCCCGGCAGAATTTTATAATAAGTGTTGGCATATTATTAAGGGTGACCTCCTACCCATGTTCCATGATTTGTTTAATGGGCAACTTCAGCTATTCCACCTAAACTTTGGGACAATAACATTGTTGCCAAAAAGACGGAGGTGGTACGCATCGAGCAGTCAGGCCGGTATGTCTGCTTAATGTGAGTTTTGAGGTTTTTACAAAAGTTGCTACAAACCGACTGACGCGGATTGCACATTCTGTGGTGCAACCGACTCAGACAGCTTTCATGCCATGCAGATACATGCTCAAGGGAGTAGTGGTCCTCCAAGAAACACTTCACGAGATTCACTCCAAGAAACTAGATGGAGTCGTTTCTAAGGAGGATTTCAAAAAAAGCATATGATAAAGTTAAATGGCCGTTCCTCCAACAAGCCTTACGTGTGAAGGGATTCAACGATTCATGGAGGAGGCAATCGATTCGTTTGACATGAAGGGAGCGTCGAAATTAAAGTGAATGATGATACAGGTCACTACTTTCAGACGCAAAAGGGTATCAACATAGTGACAGACATGTTGGCAACACTAATAGGTAGAGCTAAGGAGGACGAACAAGTCGGAGGACTAGTTCTGCATCTTGTTGATAGTGGAGTGTCCATTCTACAATATGCGGATGATACAATCATATTCATGGAACATGACATGGCCAAGGCTAGAAATATGAAGCTTGTGTTATGCTTATTTGAACAATTGTCGGGATTAAAGATTAGTTTTAATAAGAGCAAATTGTTTTGCTTTAGGAGAGCCAAAGATGAACAAGATGCTTATCAACTATTGTTCGATTGTGAATTAGGTAACCTACCGTTTAGTTATTTAGGTATACCAATTCACCATCGCAAACTTTCTAACAAAGAATGGATGTATTGAAGATCGATTTGAAAAAAAACCAAGTTGTTGGAAGGATAAGCTTATGTCATATGGAGGTCGGCTAATACTAATAAACTCAGTACTCACGAGTATGCGAATGTTCCTCCTATCTTTCTTTGAAATACCGGTGGGGGTACGAAAAAGATTAGATTTAAATCGATCAGGATTCTTTTGGCAAAGCGATGAACTACAACAACAACAACAAAGCCTTTAGTCCAAAACAAGTTGGGGTAGACTAGAGGTGAAACCCATAAGATCTCGCGACCAACTCATGGTTCTGGCACATGGATAGCAAGCTTCCATGCACCCCTGTCCATGGCAAAGCAATGAAAATAAGAGAAAATACAGGCTTACTAAATGGGATATAATTTGTCGCCCCAAGGACCAGGGGGGCTAGGTATTGAGAATTTAGAGGTAAAAAACAGATGCCTATTTAGCAAGTGGTCATTTAGGCTTTCTGTTGAGACTAAAGATATGTGGGTGCAGTTGCTAAGGAACAAATACCTACATTCTAAAACATTGGCCTAGTTTACCATTAGATCAAATGATTCACCTTTCTGGAAGGGGTTGATGAAAGTGAAAGCAGAGGGGTTGATGAAAGTGAAAGCAGCTTTCTTCTATAGAACAAAATTCATCATTGGGAACGGTTAGTCTACTAGATTCTGGGAGGATACGTGGCTAGGGGAGACACCGCTGCCTATACAATGTCCATCTTTGTATAATATTGTGCAACGTGAGGACGCATATGTTGCCACAGTATTACAGTCGATACCTCTAAATATTGAGTTCCGTAGGTCGGTAGTAGGAGACTGATGGAATGATTGGCTTCACCTTGTCAGGAAGTTGATGGACGCCCATTTATCTGATGAGCCAGACTCCATTCACTGGAAGCTCACGATGTACAAGCAGCTTTCAGTGAAATCCATGTATATTGATTTAATCAACTTCGGTCCAATTCCGAGATCGGCGCATATTTGGAAAATCAATGTGTTCTTAAGAATCAAAGTTTTTATGTGGTTCGTTCACAAAGAGGTGATTCTAACTAAGGACAATTTAGCAAAGCGTGGTTGGGTGGGCAGTCAACGATGTTGTTTTTGTGATCATGATGAAACGATCAAACACCTCTTTCTCGACTCTCGAGTGCCCGATGGCTACATTATTATGGCGCTCAGTTCATATAGCTTTTAACATCACCCCTCCAAATAGTATTCAGACATTACTTGGGTCGTGGCTAAAGGGGATTGACTCAACTATTGCGACACATGTTCGGATAGGAGTATGTACGTTACTTTGGGCTATATGGAACTACAGGAATGATATGGTTTTTAACAGACAAACTCGGATTATTTTTTTGCATATAGTTTACAGGACCACTACCTAGTTGGTCGCTACTCACTCCTGCGGAGGTCAGGGAGCTTTTGGTTACTAGGTCTACCCGATCGGAGATGGTAGCTTAGAATTTCTACAACTGATTTGGATGGCGGTCCAACAATAGATTAGGTGTTTAGTCATCTTAACCTATTGTTGCCGGTTGTGGTGCTTTATACTTTTTTGTTTCCATTTATTTTCATTTCAGCTCGGACTGAGCTTGTACCACTTGGAGGCTGTTTGATTTTTCGCTTAATAATATGGCCACATGCATCATGCTGATGATGAGGTCAGGTGTCTTTCATCCTTTAAAAAAATGCTACACAACAATGCAAATAAACTACTCCCTTTGTTCCTAAATATAATTCTTTTTAGAGATTCCAGTACGGACTACATACGGAAGTATGTAGACATACTTTCGAGTGTATATTCATTTAACTTGCTCCGTATGTAGTCTCTAGTAGAATCTCTAAAAATGATAGCTTTAGGAACGGGGTGTAAGTACTACGGTACCTACATCGACGCTCAGGAGTGGAGGGAAAGTCAATGGGCCGGTGTAACAGATAGCGCGAACTGAAATGGGCCGTCGAGCCTAGTGTGGGCCTTGAGCCATGTAATTAAACATGAGACGCCGTTATAAGCGGCCGAGGCGCGCGATGGTCGGCATAGATGAATTAAAACAGAATATTCCTATCTCCTGGTTGTCTCCCTCTTCCTCTCGCTCTGGCTCTCCTTTCCTCTCTTCTTACGCTACCGATTTCAAATTGAACCCTCTGAATCTCGTTCCCCAGCTCAAGCTCGTCGCCGACCAGCTACCCAGTTCAATAGGTCATGACAATCTGGTATCAGAGCCGTCGATTCTCGGCGTCCACAAAAAAAAAATTCCCTGAGTCGCCCAGCAAATCCGACGCGAAGGTAGCAGATCACCTGAGGGTTCATTCTGCGTAAATCCGGACCTGAGGTGGGATGATTTGGGGGGATAACCACGGCGGCGTCCAAACCGAATCCGCAGACACGCTGCTTGGTCAAGCAGATGAAGGCATTCCAGGAGCGGATGCTGCAGGAGTTCGCCGACATCCGCGCGACGCAGTGCAAGCAGGATGTGGTGGATGGCATCTGTGCTCAGCTGGAAGCACTCGACGTCAAGCTAAATGAGCAAGCCGCTCGCCTGGATCAGGTCTCATGTGATGCTATTGGTCGGGCTCAGCAAGGGCCACCATGTACTGCACAAGGTGGGAAGCGAACACATGGGTCAGGCAGTGGAGGAAGTTCATCACCAACAGCTTCAGAGGTGTCAGACGGCATACTTGGCGCTCCTCCTGTGTTGATCACACAGCGACCACCTCCGATTCGGTATCCCCGATTCAGGTACGTGAGCAGAATTCTGACCAGCAGATACAGTTACCAGTGGAGGACACAGGTAGCAAACGTGGATGGATGCCTAAGATGGATTTCCCTAGATTTGATGGTACCGAGGTCCGGATTTGGATAGATAGATGTAAATCCTTCTTTCAACTTTACAATATTCCTAAGAACTTTAAGGTTACTTCTGCTTCTCTGTACCTGACGGATAATGCTGCACACTGGTACCAGTCAGTTAAGCAGTTGGCTGATGTTCACTCATGGGAAAGGTTTTGTGCAGCGGCTATCCTGGAATTGGATGTGAATGTGTATAGGCAGAAGATGAAGGAACTACTATCTCTGAAACAGGTGGACAATGTGGAAGTGTACAAGCAACAGTTCCTGCAATTGGTGTATCATGTGAAGTTGTATGAGCCAGCCCTGAGTGACACCTTTCTATTCACAAGGTTTACCATGGGGTTAAAGGAGGAGCTGAGAAGTGTAGTGGAGCTGCAAATGCCCACTACCATACAGTTGGCAGCAATGTATGCCTCTGTTCAGGAAGGGCTACTGTCAACACAGAAACAATCCAGAGCTTACTATGGGAAACCTGCCATGGGAAAGTTTGAAAGTAAGGGACAACTTTCTACAGGAGAGCTCTGGAAGGCTAAGCAGCTGAATGAATACAGACGTGCAAATGGCTTGTGTTACAAATGTGGGGAGAAGTTCATACCAGGCCATACATATGTATTCAGCAGACTGTGCCTGGGGACATTTAAAGGCTACAGATCTGGTGGATCCTCATGAGATAATTTCTGATGCAATACTGGATGCTTTGGTCACTGATAATTCTGGAGAATGTGCCACCATATCCATTACTGCTTTGTCAGGTATTGTTCATCCTAAAACAATTCAGTTGAGAGCATTAGTGGGAAATGAAGTAGTACTCATACTTATTGACTCTGGCAGTACTCACACATTTGTGGATCAAGCCTTACTGAACAGGATAACAGTAAAAACTGAGAAGCTGCCAATGCCTTTGCAAGTTAGGGTGGCTAATGGAGATCTGGTGTCTTGCACTCACATGGTACCTCAGTTGACTTGGTGGATTCAGGGGCACAATTTCAACAATGCCATGCAAGTCCTTCCTTTGGGTTGGCATGACATTATACTGGGTATGGACTGGTTGGAGCAGTGGGGCATAATGAAATGTCATTGGGCTGAAAGATGGATACAATTTCAGCATGAAGGTCAAGAAATCAGACTGCAAGGAGTCATGCCGGTAAAACAGGACCAGCTTAAGGAGATATCTGCTGAACAACCTTCAAATGGGAAAAAGGCAATGAGGTATGGGCTACAGCTATCTTGAATCACATTATGATGGCACCATCTATGGAAGTACCTCCTGCAGTGCAAGAGTTGTTGACAAAGAATCAAACAGTGTTTCAAGAGCCTAAAACACTGCCTCCTCATAGAGCCCTGGATCACTATTCATCTGGTACCTGATGTTGTACCAGTGAACTGCAGGCCCTACAGATACCCTCCACTGCAAAAAGATGAGATTGAGAGACAAGTGCAAGAGATGTTGAAAGTTGGTTTGATCACACCTAGCATCAGTCCTTTTGCTTCTCCTGTCCTGTTGGTTAAGAAAAAGGATGGTACATGGAGGTTCTGTGTGGACTACAGAAGATTAAATGCCCTCACTATTAAAAATAAATTTCCTCTACCTGTGATTGATGAAATCATTGGATGAGCTTGGGGGGGGGCCTTAGAGTTGAATACCATCAAATCAGGATGAAGGAAGAAGATGAGTTTAAGACTGCTTTTAAAACACATCATGGGCAATTTCAGTTCAGAGTAGTTCCTTTTGGTTTGGCCACAGCCCCAGGGACATTTCAGTGTATTTGCTGATCCCAACAGAAAGTATGTGTTAGTCTTCATGGATGACATCTTGATTTTCAGTGAAACTTTTGACGAACACTTGGACCATCTACAGTCTGTGTTTGATATTCTTAAGGAACAATAGTTATATGTGAAGGAAAGGGTCACACTATATCTGATAAAGTTGTGGCAACTGATCCTGCTAAGACTGAAGCTATGCTTAAATGGCCTGTTCCAACAACAGTCACTGAACTGAGGGGTTTTCTGGGACTTGCTGGATATTATAGGAAGTTTGTCCAGAACTATGGGCTGTTAGCAAAACCTCTAACTGCTTTACTCAAGAAACAAGCTTTTCTATGGTCTGAACCTGCACAACAGGCTTTCCAAAGTCTCAAACAAGCTATGACAAACACTCCTGTGCTAGCTCTACCAAACTTTGAAAAAACCTTTGTGGTTGAAACTGATGCATGCAACACTGGAGTAGGAGCTGTGTTGTCTCAGGAAGGACACCCTGTTGCTTACTATAGCAAAGCTTTGGGAGTGGCTAGCCAAAAAACTTCCATATATGAGAAGGAATTCTTAGCTATTATGATGGCAGTTGATAGATGGAGATTTTATTTGTCTAGGGCACCTTTTGTCATCAAAACAGATCATCAGAGCTTGTGCCATCTTGGAGATCAGCATTTAACTTCAGATCTTCAGAGAAAAACAATGACAAAACTGGTGGGACTGCAGTTTACCATTCAATATAAGAAAGGAGTGGAAAACACAGTAGCAGATGCTCTGTCTAGAGTGGCCCATCTGTTTGTAGCTCAGTCCATATCTATTAGTAGACCACTTTGGCTGCAAGAAATTTTAAACTCATATACAATGGATTCTTTGGCTCAGAATATGTTACAGAAACTGGCTTTGGATGCAAATGCTTGCCCTGGGTTCCAGCTCCAGGAAGGGCTCATCAAACATGAGGACAAGATTTGGGTAGGAGCAAATATTGGACTTCAGACCAAACTCATTCAAGCTTTTCATACCAGTCCCATTGGAGGGCATTCAGGCATGTTATCCACTTATCACAATGTTAAACAACTATTCAACTGGCAGGGTTTAAAGTCAGCAGTGAAAAACTTTGTCAAATAGTGTGGCATCAGTCAACAGGCTAAACATGAATTGTGCAAAAGAACAGGTATGCTACAACCTGTACCCATACCTGATGGTCCTTGGCAGGAAATTAGTATGGATTTCATTGAGGGATTATCTAAGTCTGAGGGATATTCAACAATTTTGGTGGTGGTTGGCCGTTTCACCAAAGTAAGTCACTTCTTGCCATTGAAACATCCATTCACTGCTGCATCAGTTGCCAAAGCTTTTCTCAACAACATTGTCAAGTTGCATGGTCTGCCTCTGGTTATTGTGTCTGACAGAGACAAGATTTTCACCAGTGCTTTCTGGAAAGAATTGTTCAGGGTATGGGGAACAGAGTTGCACATGAGCACAGCTTATCATCCACAAATAGATGGACAAACTGAGAGGGTCAATCAATGTTTGGAGATGTACTTGAGATGTGTTGTGCATGATTTTCCAACCAAATGGGCACTGTGGTTGCCGCAGGCAGAATTCTGGTATAACACAACATATCATTCTTCTTTGGGTTGCACTCCTTACAAGGCACTCTATGGACATGATCCCATTGTTAGCCAGTTAGTGGGTCATCGCAGTTCTTGTAATACTGATGCGCAGACTTGGTTAAGAGAGCATACTCAGCATACAGCAGCACTAAAGGAACATTTGGCAAAAGCTCAGTGCAAATATAAACATTTTGCTGACAAGAAAATGTCTGAAAGGGTGTTTGCAGTAGGTCAGATGGTGTATCTAAGGTTACAACCATATGCTCAATCTTCAGTAGTTAACAGGCCATGCCCTAAGTTAGCCCTCAAGTATTTCGGACCCTACAAAATCCTGGACAAAATTGGGGAAGCTACTTACATACTAGAATTACCAGGTGGGAGCATGCTACATCCTCTGTTTCATGTGTCTCAGCTAAAGGGGCATGTACCTGATCATACTCCGGTGTTCACAGTGTAACCCAAACCAGTGGATATGTCAGTGCCCGGGATGTTGCCTGAAGAAGTACTCGATCGTCGCTTGGTAAAAAAAGGGAATGCTCCTTATCTCCAGGTGTTGGTCAAATGGTCAGGGGTTCCAACTACATCCGCAACCTGGGAGGACTATGAGGTGATCAAAGCCAAGTTTCCAGATGCTCCAGCTTGGGGACAAGCTGGTTCTTCACGGGCGGGTACTGTAAGTACTACGGTACCTACATCAACGCTCAGGAGTGGAGGGAAAGGTCATGGGCCGGTGTAACGGATAGCGCGAACTGAAATGGGCCGTCGAGCCTAGTGTGGGCTTTGAGCCATGTAATTAAACATGAGACGCCGTTATAAGCGGCCGAGGCGCGTGGTGGTCGGCATCGATGAATTAAAACAGAATATTCCTATCTCCTGGCTGTCTCCCTCTTCCTCTCGCTCTGGCTCTCCTTTCCTCTCTTCTTACGCTACCGATTTCAAATCCAACCCTCTGAATCTCGTTCCCCTGTTCCCCAGCTCAAACTCGTCGCCGACCAGCTACCCAGCTCAATAGGTCGTGACACGGAGGGAGTACCGGATCCAGTTTGTACTGTTACAGTCGTATGATCTAGCAGTTGGAGTAGTTAGGTGATTCGGCCAATAGGAGTAACCGAGAAAATCAGAATTTTGACGAGAAATATGCAGCAGTTCACTCACCAATCCTAGATTCCTAGTATACAAATCCTGCAATCCTCTCACTCTTAACTCCAATACACTCTGGCCGTACCACCCATGCTAAACCAATTACACAACGAATCTTTCTAGAAATACAGCAGCGGCTCGGAAATTCCCACGATTCACAAATCGATCGACAAGTTTCTAAAAAAGAAAAGCAAATTTGTGGACAGATATACAGGATTTAATCTACACAAAGCAATTCCCAGATATGTTTGCTTCCCCGAACGCTAGAATAGGCCGCTCAATTTGCAGGAGTTCAATGCGAAACACCTGGGTGCGAATCTCACGACGGTAAGAGCAGAAACAGGAAGCAGGACCTGGAAGACGACGCGGGCGGATCCGAGGTTGGGATCCGAGGCGTAATAAGTGGAAGCGCCGGCGGCTGAAGCGGCCGCAACGAGGAAAAGGAGAGCGGCGGCGATGTGCCGGAACAAACCCGCCATTTTTCTGTTTTCCTCCATTTCTTTTTGGTGTGCGCTGGTTTAGCTGCACGAGGGCAGAGCAGCTGCGTGTGAGAGAGCCGGAGCCACCGGTGGCAAAATTAACTGTACCTTTTCGGAGAAGTTCAGACGGATCTGATCCTAACATAAAAAACAATCAAATCCTAATCATTTTCCTATGAGGACTGCTAAGCATTCCCTGGTGGATTTATAGTAACCATCCACCACCCTTGTAGCCATCCGATATATTCGCGTGCACGGTCAGATCGTCAGTTCGGTCGCCTCCGTCCATCACAAAAAATCCTAAGACAACGCTCCAGTTGCAGAAACAAGTACGTTGGATCTACGCGCAACCATCCGATCCGCTCCAGCCGGGCACCTCATAATTCCTGAAACGACGGTCAAGTTGCAGAAACTTTCCCTTTGTTGCAAGAAATAAACTTTGGACCCGTTAATTCCTGAAACAACGGTCGAGTTTCAGAAACAATTTGCTTGTTGCAGATTTTTCTTTTGCAACAAGATATTTGTTCTAATTTTTTGAAACAGACCATGTTGCGGAAACTCGTTATTGCACCTACTTGCACTAGCTTCGGTGCCGTCAATCGCAACAACGTCGTCGTTGCAGAAATCCAGTTGCGGATCTACTCGAGGGATCCTGAGCCCGCGGGAAGTCTTCCCGCAACTGTTACAGAGCACCGGTGGCCATAGGAGCTGAGCGTCGGCCTTGTAGCACCGGGGACGAGCCTTGTGGCAGTGTGCCCTGATGGCGCAGTATCAACTGCTAGCAACCGCGAGCAGCTCGACCACATATTCATAAAGTGGCAGCTTGGGGCGCCATAACTTGATGTAAAAAGGAAGGAGTGGGAGGAGTAAGGTCTGCTTGTTGCAAGGGATGAGGAAAAATCATGGCTGCTTGCTACTAGGAGCAGCAAAAGCGCGTTGGTGGCTTGACTGCAAGGGGCTTCTGTGCAAGGAATGGAATATGTATGCGGTGACCTGAGAGATAGAGGAGAGCGGCCAGAGATATTTTTGGGGAGAGGATGAAGCTTTGAGTTCTTTGGAAAGGATAAGACTAAGAGGAAAACGTGGGCCATGGTGACACGTGGCACATAGTGGAGGCGGTTGATGCTCATGGTAGATCCGCGGGTGGAAAGGAAATGTTTTCCTTTTCCTATTGTCATCCATTCACATACCTAAAGGGTGTATCAGATGTGTGACGGCACATCCATAATTTTGGAAAAATATTATTTTCTTCTTCATTAACTAATTTTTACGGGTTATCCAAATCAATTGAAATAGACCTCACATTTTAAGACGTGCACACTCATCATTTCATTTCTAGGTCCACCATTGTCGTCATCCTATATGACGGTCGTCTTTTTTTGTAGCAACACGGACCCGGTCAACAAAGACGGTGTTGTCTCCCCACTCACGTGGATAAGTGACTATCATCACACGGAGTGGCGGTAGGGTGTGGTAGCCTACCGCCACAGCGGGTAGCGGTAGGGCGTTCAACGAATTAATCAACATGTGGGGCTCTAGGTGGGGCCACCCACCCATCAGCACGTTCTTCCTCCTTCCTCTATGTGAATAGAGACCGCGACAGCGCCTCACTCCTCCTATCAGTCCATCTGTTTGATCTCCCTCTACGGTTCATCATATTTGTGGTTCTTTGAGGCAAAACAAAGAGGCCGGTAAGCTCCTTCAATACCTTCAATTACTTTTTTGCAAAAAAAAATGTAGTTTTGTAGTTATCTTTGGCACTAGGTGCAATCTAGGTCTTTTTTAAAATTTTGCTCAAATTTGATGTTGTTTAGTATGATCTGATGTACTATTATCGTTGTTTTGATGAATGCATGAGGAGATGGTATGGATATGATTGAAGTATTATTAATCTATATGGATGAAAAATATGTATGGCATATGTTGTATTATTGTTCTGTGTGTATTCAAATGATATGTATATGGATAGTGGATGGTGAATGTATATGGATGTTGAATGCATAATCTTTGACATTGGGATTTATGGAAATCCATCGGATTACTTGATTGTTTTCTATTCCGGTAGAATATGTATTGTTGAAGTTTTTGTTACTATGTTTGTAATTTATATGGATATAATGTGACATCCAAGTTATGCTACAGTAATCCTTGTAATCAAGCGACTGTAACATAAGGATTAAGCTAATCCATTTTGCTAATCCAAGTATGATCATTCTTGGAGTCAAACCCAAATTCAATTTCTTTTGCAATTCAAATTCATTCGAAAAGTGAAATTAATTTTTTTACAAACCAGTAAATAAAAATCATGAATGGGTTACAAATATTCCATAAGAAATTATAAAATTGTAGCCAACATTTTATGAATTATATTTGGTACCTTAAAATAAATAAAACTAGGGACAAAACAATTATTAAATGCCCTGTTGCATTTTTCCGTTTTCAAATAAATTCTAAAAACCCAAAACATTTATGGCGGTGTATAAAAATACAATGAGAATTAAGGACTCGATACCATAATTTTACAAAAGTATTTTCATTGCTAAAATATATATATACAGGAGAGAATGAAAAAAAAGAAAAAAAAATGAAATAACAAAGAAACCCTCTCCCCCCTTGCCGTGCCTCGGCCCAAATGGTCGGCCCAGCTCACCCACCTAAACCGGGGGGTGGTACCCCCCCACACACACACACCATTTCCCCTACCCCTCCTCCCAAACCCACTCCTCCCTACGGCTCCCCTTGGCTCGTGCTCACCTGGCCGGATCTGACCCCCACCGACATGTCGTCGGCCTCCAGCGACCTCGTCGGCCACCTCGCCTCCTCCTCAAAGGCTCCATCGAACCTCGACACCCCTATCCCCTCCCCCGCACATGAGCAACCACCCCTTCTTTTCCCTCCCCTGGTGCGGCGAGCTCCCTGCTCACTCCGCAAGCCCCGATGTCGTGCGCCCCTCCCCGGGGCGCGCACGCCCCTCCCCCTCCTCGATTGCCTCGCCCCCTTCGGCCACCGCGCGTGTCGCCACCCCCTTGCGTGCTCCCTCGCGACGATCACTCCCGGCTACTACACCGAAAACACCATCGCTGGTCGCGGCCCTTTGCTCGCCCGCTCACGCCACCCTACGCTCTCGCCCCGCTCTCGCCCCCCCCCCCTCGGGTGCACTGTGAGCGCCGGTCGCGCCCATCCCCCACCACCACATCGGTCGACCCCTGCTCACCCTCCCACCATTGGCCACTCTCGGTGGCCTCCGCGGCTGCCCCGCACTACGCCCTACCGTCGCCGCCACCCGCCACCCGGCCGCTTACGATCGGCGTCGCGCCACCGGCCTGGCCTCGGTCCTGAGCCCCCCGGCGTGCCCATGCCTCTCGCCGGCCCGATCCCATTAGTGGGGCTAATCCCCCACTAACCCCGTGGCCGAATGACAACAGGGGCCCACCCCCTATTAAAACGTTTTTATATACATGCAAATAATTAAAATTAATAATAATAAATAAATAATAAGTTAAGTAATGAATTAATTATTAAATAGGTGACTTAATTAACCCCTAATTAGTTTGTCTAATTAATTAGGTTAGTTAAACCTGATTAAATTAAATTAATTTTGTTAATTAAACCCGAGTTAATGACACGTATGACCCACTGGTTAGTTTGACGAGTCAACACGACCGTTGACTCTTGATGTCAGCATGACATCATGCTGATGTCATAAATGAAATTTTGAATTAAATTAAATCTGTTTGATTTCTTAATATTAATAAAGCTTTAAAAATAATATAAAATAATGTGTAAATTAGATAAAAATATTTTATACATGAAAGTTGATCAGAAAAACAAGACGGGCCCGGATACGATGTGTAAATTAGATAAATTTTGAATTAAATTAAATCTATTTGATTTCTTAATATTCCATCGTTTTTGCATGTTCGGTAGTAGCCAAAGACCAGGGAAATATCTTTGGATATTTTCCCGATCCGTCTATGACGTGTAGTACTGCGTCAGTTCATGCCTAACACTGCATGTTGCCATGGCATGCATCATGATGCACGTGTTTGTTGTCATTTACTGTTTCTTCCCGTCTTCTCTCCGGTATACGCCAACGCTGATGCTTCTACTGAGTATGACTACACCACTGACGACCAGCCTTTTGCAGCAGAGCAACGGGCAAGCAACCCCCCTTGATCATTCCTATATCGCCCATTCTTTCTCCCTCATGTTTGCATTAGATTTTGCTACTATTGTGGATGGCTCTTATTCTGATGCCTAGCCTGTTTTTGATACACTGCTATTATACTCTACGGCATATTAAATATTTAGTATAGGTGGAGGAGTGATCCCCATTGACCCCCTTAGTCCCAGTTGCCCCCGCTTTATCATCAAAGTCTCGATCAACTAATCCACGATCCATGACCCATCACATCACTCACCCCCGTTGTTGTACGACGCTGCATAGCACTATAAAGTACCGAGGGTGACACGTTGTTACGTACTCCTATGTCATCTCCGTACTGTAGTTAACTGAAGGTGGTTTATGGAGGGTGATTCCTCCTTCGCCACTTCCGATAACGGCTCCGTCGTACAACCCATCAAGCGTAGACCATCAAGGGGTGATTCCTGGAATCCATCGAGGGTAATACCTCGGCTCCCTCTGATATTACAACCACACAGTTACTTGACCTTGCTATTGGGAACATGGTGAGGTGTGTTGCGGGTGGATTCCCGCGTCGATGTGACGAGGAGTGGCCGGGCATTCTTTGCACTTGCCACACATCCTCGAGGCGGGGCGACGAGACAACATATCGTTGATTACTGATCGTCGCCATAGTGTTAATTAAAATGCTAATGGGATTTGGGTATTTGATCTGAGTTAGTCGCAGACCTTTTTGCACTAACCTTCATGTGGAAGAAGTTATGGGTACTCGACGTCGTAGTATCAGTCAAAGCTCTTCAGACGTCAGCAATGGAGCGGTGCGCGCTCGAGTGGTTCGCGTAAGCATTGTTCTTGTATAAGAGATGTCAGGACTGACATAGGTCGCTCACGTATCGTGCATGAGTGCAAAGGGTGATGGGCCCATGACCCCTGCGTGCTTAGGATTTAGACCGACGGGTTGGCCTCTTTGTTGAGCCTATGTTGGGTTGCGACGTGTTGACGTTCCGAGGTCGGGTATGACCCACGAAAGTGTGTCCGGCCAGAGTTTATCAAGCGTGTTGGGTAATTTGGTGCACCCGTGCGCGGATGAGTGTTAACTATTCGAATAGCCATGTCCACGGTTACACGACGACTTGGAGTTGTATCCCGATCTAATACAACTAGAACTGTTACTTAATTGGAATGTTTGGCTCCGAGATTGCTTTCTATAGGGAGTCAAGGAAGAATCTCTCGGTGTACCTTAATTAATTTTGATGCAACAATATGACTATATAATTGTGTTACTCCTGTTGGAAATATGCCCTATAGGCAATAATAAAATAGTTATTATTATATTTCCTGTTTCAAGATAATCGTTTATTATCCATGCTATAATTGTATTGAATGGAAACATAAATACATGTGTGGATACATAGACAAAATACTGTCCCTAGTAAGCCTTCGGCTGACTAGCTTGTTGATCAAACATGGTTAAGGTTTCCTAAACATAGACAAGTGTTGTCACTTGATAACGGGATCACATCATTAGGAGAATGATGTGATGGACAAGACCCAAACTATAAACATAGCATGTGATTGTGTTATTTTGTTGCTATTGTTTTATGCATGTCAAGTATACATTCCTATGACCATGAGATCATGTGACTCACTGACACCGGAGGAATGCCTTGCGTGTATCAAATGTCGCAACGTTACTCGGTGACTATAAAGATGCTATACAAGTATCTTCGAAGGTGTCCGTTGAGTTGGCATGAATCAAGACTGGGATTTGTCACTCCGTATGACAGAGAGGTATATCGGGGCCCACTCGGTAATACAACATCACAAACAAGCCTTGCAAGCATTGTGACTAAAGAGTTAGCCACGGGATCTTGTATTACGGAACGAGTAAAGGGACTTGTTGGTAATGAGATTGAAATAGGTATGAGGATACCGACGATCGTATCTTGGGAAAGTAACATACCGAAGGACAAAGGGAATGATATACGAGATTAAATGAATCCTTGACATAGAGGTTCAATCGATAAGATCTTCGTAGAATATGTAGGATCCAATATGGTCATCCAGGTCCCGCTATTGGATATTAACCGAAGAGTGTCTCGGTCATGTCTACATAGTTCTCAAACCCGCACGGTCTACACAGTTAAGGTTCAGTGATGTTTCAGTATAGCTGAATTATTGATGTTGGTAGCCGAAGGTTGTGTGAAGTCCCAGATGAGATCTCAGACGTCACGAGGTTTTCCGGAATGGTCCGGAGGCGAAGATTGATATATAGGAAGTATCCATTTGGCTTCTGGAAGGTTTCCGGGCATTACCAGTGAAGTACCAGGAATGACAAATGGGTTCCGGAGTTCTACCGGGAGAGGCCACTTACCCGGGAGAAGATCAAAAGGGGGCCAAGGGTGGCACACCAGCCCCTAGTGGGCTGGTGGCCAGCCTAAAAGGGCCTAAGTCGGCCGAAGTAGGGGAAAAGGCAAGGAGAGGAGGTCAATCCGATTTGGGGAAGGAAGACTCCTCCTTCCAAGTGGAGTTGGAGGAGGACTCCTCCCTCTCCCTCTTGCGCCGACTGAAACCCTAGGGGTTTCCCTAGGGCACCGCCCCTCCCTCCCTCCTATATATAGTGGAGGGGAGAGAGGCTTTTGGCACTCAAGCCAAAGTGCAGCCCTCTCCCCCTCCATAACTTCGACACCCCATAGCTAGATTAGTCAGGCACAGCGAAGCCCTGTCGAAGTAGCTCCACCACCATCACCGTCACGCCGTCGCGCTGCCGGAGTATTGAGATACCTCTTCGCCCCTCTTGCTGGATCAAAAAGGTGAAGATATTCACCGGGATGTATGTGTGTTGAACGCGGAGGTGCCGTCCGTTAGGTACTAGATCGGGACGGAGTTCATGGGACGCATCATGATTGGATCACAAAGACATTCGACTACATCAACCTTGTTTCTTAACGCTTCCCGCTTAGCGATCTACAATGGTATGTGGATCCGATCTCCCCTCTCGTAGATGATCATCGCCATGATAGGTCTTTCGTGTGCGTAGGAAAATTATTGTTTCCCATGCAACGTTCCCCGATAGTGGTATCAAAGCTAGGTTCATGCATAGATGATATCTCGAGTAGAACACAAAAGAGTTTGTGGGCATTGATGTTCAATTTGGTGCCCTCCTTAGTCTTTTCTTGATTCGACGGTATTGTTGGATTGAAGCGTCCTGGACCAACATTACTCATACACTTATGAGAGACCGGTTTCATCGACTAACATGCAACTTATTGCATAAAGATGACTGGCGGGTGTCTATTTCTTCAAGTTTAGTTGAATCGGATTTGACCAAGGCGGTCCTTGGAGAAGGTTAAATAGCAATTTGCATATCACCGTCGTGGCTTTGTGTAAGTAAGAGGCGGTCATACTAGATACCCATAGCAGCCACCTAAAATTGGCAACAACAAATTAGAGAACGTCTAACTTGTTTTTGCAGGGTATGCATGTGATGTGATATGGCCAAAGACATGATATGATATATTGGATGTATGAGATGATCATGTTGTAATAGTTAAATATCGACTTGCACGTCGATGCTACGGCAACTGGCAGGAGCCATAGGGTTGTCTTTAATTATTTTTGCACTTGGTGATGCTTTGCTTTATCGCTAGTAGTAGCTTTAGTAGTAACAGCATAGTTAGCACGACAACCTCGATGGCAGCACAATGATGGAGATCATGGTGTGGCGCCGGTGACAATGGAGATCATGCCGGTGCTTTGGTGATGGAGATCAAGAAGCACAAGTTCATGGCCATATCATGTCACTTATGATTTGCATGTGATGTTAATCCTTTTATGCACCTTATTTTTCTTAGGACGATGGTAGCATTATAAGGTGATCCCATTGTTGCAGTCAGCCCACATATAACCCCATCCATTCGATATTGATGCATAACTTAGCATAGTTTTGATGTCAGACATGCAAGTACTTTGGATGAGTATTCACCATTGCTTTGCTCCCCTTTTCCCCTTGATACGATTATCGCTACTAGATGATGGAGCCCAGGAGATGGCATATCCCGTCGATGACGTCTACTACCCCGACGGTTCCTACTACTACGTGGAGGCCGCTAACGACCAGGAGTAGTTGAGGAGGTTCCTAGGCAGGAGGCCTCACCTCTTTCGATGGATGCATCTTTTGTGCTAACCTTCTCTAAGGCATTACCTTGTTTTATGTTTGTACTCAGATATTATTGCTTCCGCTGACTCGTGTGTTTTCGAGCTTATGTATTAGAGCCCTCGAGGCCCCTCGCTTGTAATAGGGAACTTGTATGATTTTATTTGTGTCTAGAGTTGTGTTGTGATATCTTCCCGTGAGTCCCTAATCTTGGTCGTACGCATTGCGTGTATGTTTAGCATACAATCAAAACCAGTGGCGTCACAAGTTGGTATTAGAGTCGACTGCCTATAGGTATCCCCTTTCCAACTCCTTGCCCGAAGTTGAGTCTAGTCTTTGAAAAACTTTTACTAACATTGTTGTGTGGCTTACGGGTCCACATCTCAATCGGGTGGTATTAGTATATTTTACTCCTCTTCTATTCTCTGGGTTCTAATCTCTATTTTCTTTCAAGTTACAGATTTTGCTTACTCTAAATTTAGGTTCTCATAACTACTTCCTCCCGGCGAGCCGCTCATTACAGACGATGGCTTGATTTATGAGAAGGCTACGAAGATATTCTCTGAAGTTCTCCCTAGAACATGTGCCCATTGCTTTTGTGATTCCCTTCCTCTGTCAACCCCTATGGATGACTACATACAAATGTCAATCATACTTTGTTTCCAGCTGCTCTTGTTATTACAAGGTACATCGAATTATCTTACAGGGATTCATTCGTCCTCAGTTGTTCATGTCTTTCAAAAAATCCTTCGAATTGCTATTCGATCTTCCAAAATGACAATAGCCTATTGCTCTTGACCTTCCTCACCTGCTTGCATTGTGGTTAATTCCATATGTCTAGCAACATTCACTAAGATCCTTTGGGATTGTCATATGATCTTATTGATTCAACTTGTGTGTGAATGAATGCACTCATCAGTTGGTCCTCATAAATTATCTTTTCGCCTCAGACAACTTTCCAAACATGAGTTGGTTCTCGACAAATCAACCTTGATTGATTGCCCATCCAAGTCCATTCAACTTACTTGTATTTGATTGGAGCATCTGATTCTGATACACCAACCTAGAAATTGTAATCCCTTTGGCATTTAAATATCGATGGTACTCACATGATCTCTCATCCGATGCCTTGTATTTCTTCTTCCTTTGATTGAGTACCAATACTCACATCAGGTCCTTTGTGGACCGTCAGACCCATTGTTGGGTTATTATCTGATGGCATCCTTCACATTCAAAATTCTTGTGATATTGTTCCCCTGATACATAATTCCATTCGTAAATTGTATCTTCTTCCTGTGATAAGTTGTATCCTATGCTTTTTCCAGCCATGCTCTTCAAGCATGTGTTAATTACTCTTGAAGTTTGTGGTATATGTTCCTAATATGCCCCGATGGGTTGAACATATGCCTTCCTAAATCCGTGTGATCCCAAGAGTTTTCATGTTTCTTACTCTTCTGGTGTTTTGCTAGATAATCTTTCAAAACTACAACCTTATCAAACGCGAAGAGTAAATGGCAGGTGATGCATTGATGAAGTGGGAGTCGACCTTGAACTTTGTGTTCGTGCCCATGGAAATGATGTTGATATTATCATGGAAACTTCTCATAACAACAAAAATTCCCTTGTTATAATTTGATGTGGTATCCGTGGTCTGGTCCTTTACAATCGTGGTTCCGACCATGTTGTTTTGATTTGATTTCATTATGACAAGTTAAAAGTGCTTGTCTTCCACAGATCAATACACTAGTCTAACCTCTATTCTGATGTACCTCCGAGTATTATCTCTGGTATCTCGAGAATATAATGAAGCTAAATAACTTCTTATGGGCTCCTCATCAACTATGATATGTCACTAATTCCAGTTTCCTAGCATTCTGAGTTGTTGGACACTCAAGGACACTGATAAATGAATCGAGTATGCATTACGATTCAACAAATCTTAATGATCTTCTTTGCTTATGAGTTGTACTCGATCATGTCATTCCGAGCTATTTGGCTACATCATCATCGTCATGCTATAGCTTGACCATGCTATCTCCATCCCTCATCCTCGGAGCACATTTCCAGCAGTGCAATACACTTACATCGATATTTCAACATTATGTTGATTGTCCTAAAAGACAATTTCGATTCTAAGCTAGCAATCTTATATGTGTTTCCGACAACCTTTCACCTCACCATTCCTTTGCTTGATGTCGTCACTGATCGATTACATCTTCATGTAACCTCTCGACACATGTGTCATTATCGCCATCAACATTCTGAGCTCTTCCACGCTATCAATCAGATTCATGATGAGAAATACCATTCTTGCCCGTAGATGATTTGTGTTATCATCGACAACCTTATTGCCTTCCCTCCAACATAAACTTGATCATGTTTTGTGTTGTCCCTTGAGTTCCTTGTTATCGAGCTTATGTCATCTTCTACCTTGGGGTATTACCATCTTTATTTCTAGAGTGTTGTGAGAATTGATGCACCTCTTAAGAATTCTTGATATAGTGATACTTCTCTCCATCACCATTCATTTCTTGGTCACCGTGTTGTTTCTAACCAAAATACAGACAAGTGAACTCTGATGGGTGATTTCAATACCTCTGGCAGACCTATTGCTTTGAATATTGATGACTCATAGTTTCATTCTTAGAGTGTTGGTTGTTGACTCACCATTTTAGCATTGGTCGTGCTACTTAGTCCATATTTTCGAGTGCACCCTTCGACCAATGTTTAGTTGTCAATGTTTCATTGAGCATACGTCATTATATCATTTGATCTGACAAATGGTATCTCCTCATTCTATAAATCTTGGAAATTCACCCCTACTGAAATCTTGAGGGATTTTTGTTGAGCCCATCAGCCACACACTCAACTTCTCCATGTTTCTTGATGAAGCTTGTGGGAGCATTATCTTTGTGCCTAGCTCATGAAGGGTATGTTTAATGGAAGAAGTGTTTCCCCAAGTTCACGTGCATCTTGCTTCCGTGAATATTTGAAAGTTTTGTTTCACTTCCTCTGGGGTCATACCAAATCATTCACGCATGTGTGAGGTGTTATATGTTTTGAAGATTTGCTATCTTTACTTCATATAACTTCTCATACCACCCCAAGACACTGACTGATTCGATAAATGAAAATAAGTTCCTTCATAATAGCTAATACAGGCTTACACAAGGACCTTGGTATCCTCGATGATGGTTCCCAAATTAGAAACTCGGATGCATTTCATGGTAATAAGCGCCTATGGTCACAAATGTCTTGACATTGTGTTCATGTATCTTGTAATCCAACTCAGGATTGAAGACTTGCCTTCTTAGTTCATATCCCGAGAATCTTGCATCACCATCTTGTCAATTTTTTAACCCCTTTTCTTCTCAGGCATCCTGAGTCTGAGGTGTCCTGACACCAATCAGTTGTGAATCTCAAGCCGATATGATGGTTTGAACATTTATCTATAATTATAACTTTGGTCTTTATATAACCCGGTACGGTGATGTCTTGTCTAACACACCGGGCCGAAGGACCTATTGTTATATTATCTTCCATATGTAAGGTTAGCCATTCTTCCATGAGGAAATTGTAAGACTTAATTTATAGGTTGTTCCTGATGGATCCTTTGTGTACCCCAAAGTCCAACCTTTATATGATGACCATGTCAACGCTACCTCTAAGCATTAATGTGGTACTTCCAATTGCAACAGGAACATTGGAAGCGTCATGGTAAAATGTTCTTGATCAATTATCCAAACAGTGTTGTATGGGTAAACATCATGATTCTCCTTGACCTTTTTACCTAAATGATTATCTACTTGCTATCCTTTCATGGAAAACATGCTCTGGTTGACCTTGGGAAGGTTATACTCGTGATAATTGTGTTTAAACACAATTTCCCTTCCATCGGTTTGTTTAACCTTTCTTGAAATCTAAACTTATCTGAGAAGTGGTAATTCCCTGCTTTGGTAAAAACCTCGATGTCACAACTATCAGTAAGACCCTGTTACTATTGTGGACAACATTCCGGTAGCCGCCGGTGGACGAGAACTTTGCCTATTGGTCCGCCTCCTTCAAACGAGCAGGAATATGGTTCTATTCGTCCCCCGCCCTTGGTACCGACGTTGTTGCCAACATAACTGACAACATATCCCCTGACATGTCTTGTTACCAAGACCGTGCAAGGTGTCACCGCTGAGCCTACTCTTGGCCCGCATGGTGGGTCCATAACCCAGAGTTCCACAGGAACGAAACCTGACTCTCCTGTACATATTTGACTCGAGAGTATCCGTTGCACTTGGCTTCGTGTGAAATTTTGGAGCCACCGTCCAATGGGACGATCTATTATGTTATTAGACGCGGTATTTATTTTCTTTGCTATACACCCCCTTTCATCTCTGTTTAGGCATCAAACGATTGCCTAACTATTTGGAACCTTTGTACCATCGCATATTACTCTCAATGAATTCCGTGAGTTACAACTTGAGAAATAAGTCATGTCTTCTTCCTTGAGTTCACCGACAGATGCCAACTTTGTGTAGCTACGTTCTTCCAAAGTTTTCCCTATTATCGCATTCGTAGGATGATGAAGATCCCGAATGAAGGATGACGACTCCATCAGGTTGATATTAATCAGTGTAATGAATACATCAACAAGAAGGACATACCTCTTCAATGAGAGCAACAAAGACAAGGAGACATGTTAGGATTTCGTAACCAAACGTTTCCTGCTTACCCCTACCTCTTAGTTCTCGGAATGATAATTTCTTTTAGTGGTGGAGAGTAGTTGTGACACCCCGGTAGTTAAGCTACAGTAATCGCACCCTAATGATGCTAGGTCATCATATTTAACTAAGCTAGATTGTCATTTAATAAAAATCAAAGTAATTATCATGTTTAAATTAAAGTCTATGGATGGAAGTTTTCGATTGCATAAATAATAAAAGAATAAAAAATAGAATAAAAGAAAGTAAATGGTAAGAGAATAATAATAGTAATAAAAAATATAAATAATAAAACAAAAATAAACAGCAACAGAGAAAAAAGAAGAAGAAGCAAAACACCCCCACCCCCGGCCGAGCTGGGCCAAGAGGCCCAACTGGCCAGGCCCCAACCGCTCCCCACCACCGAACCCTAGCAGCGCCCTGCATGCCGCCAGGAGGGTTTCCCTCGCTAGCAAGAACCCCCCAGGCTCTCCTCGCTCCCCCCTGACTGCTACCGCCGCCACCCCCCACGCTCGCTCTCTTGCCACGATCGCTTCCACCCGCGAGACTCCCGCACCTACCCCCACCTAATCTCTCGGTCACCTCGACCCACCCCACTAACACCTCCCGTCCCAGCCCCCAGATCGAAAGCCCCATCCCACCGAGAGGCTCCTCTCCCTCTCGTTACCCCCCAAACCCCCACCGAAAGACTCCTCTCCCTCCCGCGGCCCCGATCCAGATCCTCCACTCCCTCCCTCGTCGGCCGAGGCCGCCCTAAAATTTCCCCCGTTGGCCTGCCCCCCTGCTACCCCGAGACCCACGCACCGAACCGCCCCACAACCTCCCAGATCGGCAGCCACACACATCGACCTCCCTCCCCACCGCGCGCGCAGGAACCCGCCGGCCGACCGAGCCCACCCGGTTCCCTCATAGACCGGCCCTCCCCTGCATCTCCACCGCGACCGGCTGGCCCACCCCCTTCCTCCCGCTCGGTCCAGGAGGGACCGGACAGGGAGAACCCCCCTTCTCCTCACCACGCCGGCCATCCGGCTGGCCCCGACCTTCGGGGGGTTTTCTCCGGCGACCCGCCTCTCCGATGACCGGCATCACCACCATCGTGCCACCACCGTCACCGTCACCACCAGAACCGCGCCATCACCGTCGTCACCTCCGCCTTCCCGCGAACTCCGGCTTCACCGGGCCCTCTCGTCAACGTCGGTGAGCCCCTCCACGGGCTCCTCCCACGATCTCGTTCCCCTCGCCGTCCCGGTTCTGTTCCGACGAACGGCACTCCGATCCGGCGCCGTTAGGTTCATGTAGGAATTCGTGGAGATGTAGCTCTCTCTCTCTCTCTCTCCCTCTCTGAAGTTCTCTCTGTTAATAGAGAGGTGAGAGTTGTGAGAGTTAAATAAATAAATAAAATAAATGATGTATTAGATGCGTATGTATGTATGGATGTATGTATGAGATGCGATGTATGTATTTGCGTATATAGATATTTGGAAGAATACGATATTTGCATGATTATGTATTTGTGAATAAAATCGAGTATTTGGCCTAAAGCCACTTACCGGTGGGGCCAACGCAACCCGCTGTCTATGACAGGGAGGCCCCACACCCGTTTTAAAGAAAAGTGAAATTAAAATAATAAAATAAAAAAAATGTTTTTATTAAATAAATAAATAGATATATTAGTTAAATTAATTAATTGGATAATTAGAATAATTAGAGTATGACACGTGGGTCCCCCACTAAATTAATCTGATTAATTAATATTTAATCTTAATTAAAACTTGTGCCTATGACGTTCAGGACCCGCTAGTCAGTTGACCAGTCAACTGTTGATGTCAGCATGACATCATGCTGAAGTCACAATAACTTTTTATTAAATTATTTAAATCTGTTTTTATTTCTAATTATTGAATAAAACTTTAAAAATTAATATTAAATAACCCGTAAGTCAGATCAAAAATTTTCAACATGAAAGTTGATCAGCAGAACGAGACGAACCCGGATACACTGTCCATTCGTGTGTCACGCGTCCCCAACATAGCAACACATGGAACATTTCCATCATTTCCAGTATGACCGATAGTAGCCCGAGACTCGGAAAATATCGTCAGATATTCTTCCGACCCGTCTATGACGGATGTTGCTGCGTTAGCTCATGTCTAGCCTGCATCTTGCCATGTCATGCTTTGTGTTGCATCGTTGCTATTATTTATTGTTTCTTCCCCCTCTTCTTACAGGTAGACCCCGAGACTGACGCTGCTGTCGGGTTCATCTACGACCCTGCCGATCAGTCCTTTGCCGCAGAGCAGCAAGGCAAGCAAACCCCCCCTTGATCATTCCTATATCGCCTATGTCTTTCTTCCTACTGCTTGCATTAGTATTTTGCTACTGTCGTAGTTAGCTCCTGTATCTAATGCATAGCCTGTTTTTGATGAACTGCTACTTTCAGTCCTGTACCTTTAATCTGCTTAGTATAGGTGGAGCAGTCATCCCCTCTGACTTCGTAGTTCAGTTGCCCCGCTTGTTTTCAAATCTCGATCCCTGATCGACGAGCCAATCCTGACACAACACTTACACCCCCTTCGTTGTACGACGCTACAGGGATACTATCGGGTACCGAGGGTGACACCTCGCTAAGTACTCCTGATGATATCTCACTAGTATAGCTAGTCGGTCGTGGTTATCGAGGATGATTCCTCTTTCACCATTCCCGATGACGCCTCTGTCGTGCAACCCCTCAAGTGTAGGACCCTCGAGGGTGATTCCTCTAAACCCACCTTGACGGGTACATCGTTCGGAATCCAACGAGGGTGATACCTCGGATTCCCCCCGATATTAGAACCACATAGTTACTCAACCATGTTACTGGGATCTTTGGTGACTAGTTGTAAGACGGGTGGATTCCCGTGAGACTATGTTGATGGCCTAATAAAAATGTTAAGAGATTTGGGTATTTGATCTAGGTTGGTCGGAGACCTTTTCGCACTAACCGGCTACGCGGGAAGAATTATGGGTACTCGGCGTCGCGGTATCAGCCGAAGCTTTTCAGATGCCAGCAATGTAGCGGCGAGCGCCTGAGTGGTCCCGAGATGCATCGCTCTTGTGATTAAGGGATGCTAGGACTGACGTCGGCCGCCCACGCCACGTGCAGGAGCGCGAAGGGGAACTGGGCCCACGAACCCTTTGTGCTTAGGAGTTAGACTGGCGGGCTGGCCTCTCTGATTTGTCTTAGGTGGCGCTGCGACGTGTCGATATTCCGAGGCCGGGCAGGACCCAGAAAAGTATGTCCGGCCAGAGTGTTATCGAGCGTGACGGGACATGTGGTGCACCCCTGCAGGGATGAAAATTAACTATTCGGATAGCCGTGTCCACGGTTACAGGACGACTTGGAGTTGTGCCCCGATCTTATACAACTACAATTGTTACTTAATTGGATTTAGTTTGCCTCGGGATTGCTTCCTCGCAGGGAGTCGAGGGAGGATCTTTAGGCGTGACCTCACTTTAATATTGCTGCAACAATATGACTATTAATTGTTTTCCCCCGTTCTACTCTCGTCTATTGCTGCAAGACCCTGAAGATGCTAGTCTTCGATAGGACTAGGCCTTCTCTCTCTATTCTCGCATTGCTGCAGTCAGTCCACATATAAACACCCCCTTCTTTGATACTGATGCATACTTATAATATATCTGATGTAAGACTTGCGAGTACTTTGGATGAGTACTCACCGCTGCTTTGCTCCCCCTTTGCCCCCTTGATCCGTGCTGCGACCAGATGATGGAGCCCAGGAGTGGAGTTTCCTGTCGATGTCTGTCATCCCGATGGTGTCATCTACGTGGAGGCCGCTGATGATCAAGAGTAGTTAGGAGGTTCCCGGGTAGGAGGCCTCGCCTCGTTCGATCGTTGTATCTTTTGTGCTAGCCTTCTCTAAGGCACCCCATGTTTTATGTCTGTACTCAGATATTTGTTGCTTCCGCTGACTCGTGTGTTTATCGAGCTTCCGTATTCTAGCCCTCGAGGCCCCTGTCTTGTAATATGAAGCTGATATTATTTTATTTGTGTCTAGAGTTGTGTTGTGATATCTTCCCGTGAGTCCTTGGGTTTGATCGTACGCATTTGCGTGTATGATTAGCGTATGATTAAACCGAGGGCGTCACAAGTTGGTATCAGAGCCGACTGCCTGTAGGTAGCCCCCTTTCCAACTCCTTGGCCGAAGTTGAGTCTAGTGTTTGAAAAACTTTACTAACACTGATGTTGTGGCTTACGGGCCCACATCTCAATTGGGTGGTATTAGCATATTTTACTCCTTTCCTATACTCTGGGTTCTACTCTCTCTTCTCTTTCGGGTTAAAGATTTTACTAACTCTAACATTAGGTTCTCGTAAATACTTCCTTCCGAAGAGTCCCTCATTCCTGATAATGACTCGATTCGTCAGGAGACTCCGATGATATTCTCCGATGCTTTCTCTTGAGAACTTGTGCCCATCGCTCTTGCGATTACCCTTCCTTCGTCAACCACTATGGATGACTACCTGCAAATGTCGTTCATACCTTATTTTCTTATTGCTCTTGTTTTACGAGATGCAACGAATTATCTTATCAGGGATTCGTCCATCATCAGTTGTCATGGGTTTCGAAAGTTCTTCGGATTACTATTCGATCTTTCGGAATCCCCAGTAGCCTATTGCTTTGACCTTTCTCACCAGCTGGTGTTATGGTTAAATCCATATGTCTAGCAGCCTACACTAAAATCCATTGGGATTTTCCTGTGACCTTATTGATTCTGCCTTTGTGTGAATGCACACAATCATCTGTTGATATTCATGAATTATCTTCCGGCTCAGACGTCCTTCCAGACAGAGCTGGTTCTCAACAATACGACTTTGATTGATTGCCCATCTAATTCTAATCAGCTTATTCATCCTTCATCGGAGCCTCTGAATCTGATACACCAATCTGGAAATTATGAATTCCTTTGGTATTTAAGTATCGGTATTTTTCATATGTTCTATTTACCCGATGCATTGCATCCTATATCCCTATGATTGAGTACTGATACTCACATAAGATCTTTGTGGACTGCCAGAATCATTCTGGGTTATTATCCGACGACATCTTTTGCTTTGGAAAATTCTTGTGACTGCTTCCCCTGACACATGATGCCATTGGTAAATTGTGTCTCCTCCGTGTGATAAATTCTATCCTATACTTTTGTCGGCCATGCACTGTTGTCAAGCATGTGTTAATTATTCTTGGAGTGTATGGTATATGTTCCTAAGAGGCCCCTTGGGTTGAACCTATGCCTTACTAAATCAATATGACCCGAAGAGTTTTCACGAGTCTTGCTCTTCTGGTGTTTTGCCGAATGTTCTTTCAAAGCTACAACCTGATCAGGGGCAAGGAGTAAATGGCAGGTGATGCATCGATGAAGAGGGAGTCGACCTTGAACTTTGTATTCATGCCCATGGAAGCGACGTTGATCCTATCATACAAACTTCTCGTATCAATAATCATTCATTCCGTGGTCTAATCTGGTATCGGTGATCTTATCCTTTGCAATTGTGGTTCCGACCATGTTATCCTACCTTGATTTCATTCTCGGACGAGTTAAAGCACTTGTCTTCTTCAGATCAACACGCCGGTACAAACCTTAAAGTTGATCTAGCTCCAAGTATTATTCCTTGTAGCTCGAGCATATCGCGGAGCTATGGAACTTCTTGTGAGCTCCTCATCAACTATGATATTTTCCTTAATTCCAGTTGCCTCGTGTTTGAGTTATTGGACACGCGAGTACATCGATAACTGAATCGAGTAGTCGAGTATGCATTGCGATTCAACAACTTTTCGTAATCTTCCTTGTTTACGAGTTTGTATTCGATCATGTCATTCCAAGCTGTTGAGCTACATCATCGTCATGTTGGAGCTCGACCATGCTATCTATACCCTTCATCCCTAGAACACAATTCCAACTGTGTGTTAAGCTTGCATCGAGTTTTCAAAATTTTGTTGGTTGTTCTGAAAGGCAATCTCAATTCTAAGCTAGCAGCCTTATCTGTGATTCCGACAACCTCTTGCTTCATCATTCCCTTGCTTGATGTCGTCGCTGAATGATTACATCTTCATGAAGTTTCTCGACAACAGTGTCGTGATCATCATCAACATTCCGAGTTCTTGCAGGGTATCAATCGAATGCATGTCGACAAATACCATCCTTGCCCCTCGATGGTTTGTGTTTTCATCGGCAACCTTTTTGCTTCCCCTCCAACACAAACGTGTTCATGTTTTGTGTTGTCCCTTGAGTTCCTTGCTAGTTCAGCTTATGTTATCTTCTACCTTGGAGTATTACTATCTTTTTTGTCAAGAATGTTGTGAGCATCATTGTACCTTTTAAGAATTCTTGATATAGTGATACTTCTCGACAATGCCATTCATTTCTTGGTCCCGTGTTGTTTCAAACCGGAATACCAACAAGTGAACTCTGATGTGTGATTCCAATACTTCTGGCAACCCTGTTGCCTTGAGGTTAACAACTGATTGATTCATTCTTAGTGTCTTGGGTGTTGACTAATAATTTTAACATTTGTCGTGCTACTCACTCAGTAATTCTGAGTGCACCCTTTTACCAATGTTTAATTGTTGTTGTTCCCTCGAGCATACGGCATTATACCATTTGATTTGACAAATGCTATCTCTTTGATATTATAATTTTGGCTGTCAAAATTTTGAGGGATTGTTGTTGAGCCCATCAGCCACACCCTCAACTTCTCTATGTTCCACGATGAAGCTCTTGAAATCATTATCCTTGTGCCTAGCTCATGAAGAATATGTGGATAGTAGAAGTGTATTTCCCAAAGTTCACGTGCACTCTTTCCACCGTGAATATGTGAAAGTTTTGTTTCGCTTCCTCTCGTGAAATACCAAATCATTCACGCATGTGCGAAGTGTTATATGTTTTGAAGATTTACTATCCTCACTCCATATAATTTCTCTTAGCACGTCAAGGTACTGACTGATTTTATCAAGGAAAAGAAGTTCTTTCATAAGAGCTAATCCAGACTTACACATGGAGCCTTGTTATCCTCGATGATGGTGTCCAAATGAGAACCCAGTTGCATTTTGACGTACGAATTCTATGTGGGCACGAATGTCTTGACATTGTGTTCATATGTATTAAATCAAACTCTTGATTCAAGAATTGCTTGTGTAGCTCACCTCATGAGAATCTTGCGTTTTCATCCTTCTTCTCAGGTATCTTGAGCCTGAGGTGTCCCGGCACCAATCAGATTTGAATCTCGGGCACGTATCCCAATAATTATAACTTTGGTCTTTAGGAAAACCGGTACAATGATGTCTTGTCTGGCACACTGGGTCGGAGGACCTATTGTTATAAATCCTTCCATATGTAAGGTTCGCCATTCTACCATGAGGAAATTGTATGACTTAGCTTTGTAAGTTGTCCCTCCTGGTTCCTCTTTGTATACCCATAAGCCCAACCTTTATCTGATGACCATGTCGATACTACCCCAAAGCACGGATGTGGTACTTTAAATTTCAACAGGAACATTGGAAGCGCGATGCTAAATTGTTCCTCGTCAATTATCCAAACCGCATGGTATGGATAAGCATGATGATTCTTCTTATCTCTTTACCAAGATAGTTATGTACTGGATGACCTATCATGTATACCATACTCTATGATTTCCTCGGGAATGGTATACTCTAATACTTGTGTGTGTGAACACATTTTCCCTTCCCATTGGTCTGTTTGATTTTTATTGTGGCATAACTTATCTAAGCAGTGTTAATTCCCTGCTTAGGTAAAATTCTTGGTGTACAACTCTGTCAGTAAGACCGTGTTACTATTGTGGATAACATTCCGGTAGCCACCGGTGGACAAGAACCTTGCCTATTGATCCGCCTCGTTTCAACGAGCAGGAAAATGGTTCTATTCGTTCCCCGCCCTTGGTATCGACGTTGTTGCCAACATAATTGACAGGTTATCCTCTGACATGTCTTGTTACCAAGACCATATAATATGTCACCCGTCTACCTACTCCCGACCCACATGGTGGGCTCATAACCCAAAGTTCCACAAGATTGAAACCTGGCTCTCCTGTACATCTTTGACTCCAAAGTATCCTTTGCACTTGGCTCATATGGAATTCCCGAGCCACCGTTCAATGGACTGATCACTCCTTGGTCCAGATGTTATCCAACATGCTAAAGATCGAGTCCGCATTAATTACGACAATTTGAAGGCTACTCAGTTCCGTCAGAAAAGTCAGTATGACCGACATCATCAGGATATGGTCTATCAACCTGGCGAAAAGGCATATCTTTGTGTCACACCAATGAGAGGCGCACACTGTTTTGTAATCAAGGGCAAGTTAGCTCCTCGCTATATTGGTCCTTTCACTGTTCTCGAAAGGCGTGGAAGATTGTCTTATCAATTGGAACTGTCGGCGAACCTTCCTCAGGATCACGATGTCTTCCATGTGTCTCAGCTCCGTCGCTGCTTCAAAGATCCTATTCGAGAAGTGGATCATGGTATGCTTGAGCTGCAACAAGACCTCTCTAATAAAGAGCATCCGGTCCGCATTCTCGATCAAGCTGAACGTAAGACTCGTCGCAAAGTCACCAAGTTCCTTAAAGTGCAGTGGTCAAATCATTCTAAAGATGAAGCCACTTGGGAACGCGAGGTTCATCTTCGTGATGAATACCCCGAGCTCTTTCCTTCTACCTCTTGATTCTCGGGACGAGAATTCTTGTTAGTAGGGGAGAGTTGTGACACCCCGGTAGTTAAGCTACAGTAATCACACCCTAATGATGCTAGGTCATCATATTTAACTAAGCTAGATTGTCACTTAATAAAAATCAAAGTAATTATCATGTTTAAATTAAAGTCTATGGATGGAAGTTTTCGATTGCAGAAATAATAAAATAATAAAAAAATAGAATAAAAGAAAGTAAATGGTAAGAGAATAATAATAATAATAATAATAATAAAGATAAATAATAAAAGAAAAAGAAACAACAACAGAGAAAAAAAAGAAGAAGAAAAACACCCCCCACCCCTGGCCGAGCTAGGCCAAGAGGCCCAACTGGCCAGGCCCCAACCGCTCCCCACCACCGAACCCTAGCAGCGCCCTGCACGCCGCGAGGAGGGTTTCCCTCGCTAGCGAGAACCCCCCAGGCTCTCCTCGCTCCCCCCTGACTGCCGTTGCCGCCACCCCCCACGCTCGCTCTCTCGCCACGACCGCTTCCACCCGCGAGACTCCCGCACCTACCCCCACCTAATCTCTCGGTCACCTCGACCCACCCCACCGACACCTCCCGTCCCAGCCCCCAGATCGAAAGCCCCATCCCACCGAGAGGCTCCTCTCCCTCTCGTTACCCCCAACCCCCCACCGGTCTCTCCTCTCGTCTAGACCGAGAGCTCCCGCGGCCCCGATCCAGATCCTCCACTCCCTCCCTCGTCGGCCGAGGCCGCCCTACAGTTTCCCCCGTCAGCCTGCCCCCCTGCTACCCCCGAGACCCACGCACCGAACCGCCCCACAGCCTCCCAGATCGGGAGCCACACCCGTCGACCTCCCTCCCCACCGCGCGTGCAGGAACCCGCCGGCCGACCGAGCCCTCCCGGTTCCCTCGTAGACCGGCCCTCCCCTGCATCTCCACCACGACCGGCCGGCCCACCCCCTTCCTCCCGCTCGGTCCAGGAGGGACCGGGCAGGGAGGACCCCCTTCTCCTGACAACGCCGGCCATCCGGCTGGCCCCGACCTTCGGGCGGTTTTCTTCGGCGACCCGCCTCTCCGGTGACCGGCATCACCACCACCGCGCCACCACCGTCACCGTCACCACCGGAACCGCGCCATCACCGTCGTCACCTTCGCCTTCCCGCGAACTCCGGCTTCACCGGGCCCTCTCGTCAACGTCGGTGAGCCCCTCCTCGGGCTCCTCCCACGATCTCGTTCCCCTCGCCGTCCCGATTCCGTTCCGACGAACGGCACTCCGATCCGGCGCTGTTAGGTTCATGTAGGAGTTCGTGGAGATGTAGCTCTCTCTCTCTGTGTGTGAAGTTCTCTTTGTTAACACAGAGGTGAGAGTTGTGAGAGTTAAATAAATAAATAAAATAAATGATGTATTAGATGCGTATGTATGTATGTATGAGATGCGATGTATGTATTTGCGTATATAGATATTTGGAGGAATACGTTATTTGCATGATTATGTATCTGTGAATAAAATCGAGTATTTGGCCTAAAGCCACTTACCGGTGGGGCCAACGCAACCCGCTGTCTATGACAGGGAGGCCCCACACCCGTTTTAAAGAAAAGTGAAATTAAAATAAAAAAATAAAAATAATGTTTTTTATTAAATAAATAAATAGATATATTAGTTAAATTAATTAATTGGATAATTAGAATAATTAGAGTATGACACGTGGGTCCCCCACTAAATTATTCTGATTAATTAATATTTAATCTTAATTAAAACTTGTGCCTATGACGTTCGGGACCCGCTAGTGAGTTCACCAGTCAACTGTTGATGTCAGCATGACATCATGCTGATGTCATCATAACTTTTTATTAAATTATTTAAATCTGTTTTTAATTCCTAATTATTGAATGAAACTTTAAAAATTAATATTAAACAATCCGTAAGTTAGATCAAAATATTTTCAACATGAAAGTTGATCAGCAGAACGAGACGAACCCGGATACACGGTCCATTCGTTTGTCACGCGTCCCTAGCATAGCAAACATGGAACATTTCCATCGTTTCCAGTATGACCGGTAGTAGCCCGAGACCCGGAAAATATCGTCAGATATTCTTCTGACCCGTCTATGACGGATGTTGCTGCGTTAGCTCATGTCTAGCCTGCATCTTGCCATGTCATGCTTTGTGTTGCACCGTTGCTATTATTTATTGTTTCTTCCCCCTCTTCTTACCGGTAGACCCCGAGACTGACGCTGTTGCCGGGTTCATCTACGACCCTGTCGATCAGTCCTTTGCCGCAGAGCAGCAAGGCAAGCAAACCCCCCCTTGATCATTCCTATATCGCCTATGTCTTTCTTGCTACTGCTTGCATTAGTATTTTGCTACTGTTGTAGTTAGCTCCTATATCTCATGCATAGCCTGTTTTTGATGAACTGCTACTTTCAGTCCTGTACCTTTAATCTGCTTAGTATAGGTGGAGCAGTCATCCCCTCTGACCCCGTAGTTCAGTTGCCCCGCTTGTTTTCAAATCTCGATCCCTGATCGACGAGCCAACCCTGACACAACACTTACACCCCCTTCGTTGTACGATGCTACAGGGATACTATCGGGTACCGAGGGTGACACCTCGCTAAGTACTCCTGATGATATTTCTGTAGTATAGCTAGTCGGTCGTGGTTATCGAGGGTGATTCCTCTTTCACCATTCCCGATGACGCCTCTGTCATGCAACCCCTCAAGTGTGGGACCCTCGAGGGTGATTCCTCTAAACCCACCTTGACGGGTACATCGTTCGGAATCCAACGAGGGTGATACCTCGGATTCCCCCCGATGTTACAACCACACAGTTACTCGACCATGTTACTGGGATCTTTGGTGATTAGTTGTAAGACGGGTGGATTCCCGTGAGACTGTGTTGATGGCCTAATAAAAATGTTAAAAGATTTGGGTATTTGATCTGGGTTGGTCGGAGACCTTTTCGCACTAACCGGCTACGCGGGAAGAATTATGGATACTCGGCGTCGCGGTATCAGCCGAAGCTTTTCAGATGCCAGCAATGTAGCGGCGCGCGCCCGAGTGGTCCCGAGATGCATCGCTCTTGTGATTAAGGGATGCTAGGACTGACGTCGGCCGCCCACGCCACGTGCAGGAGCGCGAAGGGGAACTGGGCCCACGAACCCTTTGTGCTTAGGAGTTAGACCGGCGGGCTGGCCTCTCTGATTAGTCTTAGGTGGGGCTGCGACGTGACGATATTCCGAGGCCGGGCAGGACCCAGAAAAGTATGTCCGGCCAGAGTGTTATCGAGCGTGACAGGACATGTGGTGCACCCCTGCAGGGATGAAAATTAACTATTCGGATAGCCGTGTCCACGGTTACAGGACGACTTGGAGTTGTGCCCCGATCTTATACAACTACAATTGTTACTTAATTGGATTTAGTTTGCCTCGGGATTGCTTCCTCGCAGGGAGTCGAGGGAGGATCTTTAGGCGTGACCTCACTTTAATATTGCTGCAACAATATGACTATTAGTTGTTTTCCCCCTGTTCTACTCTCATCTATTGCTGCAAGACCCTGAAGATGCTAGTCTTCGATAGGACTAGGCCTTCTCTCTCTATTCTCACATTGCTGTAGCCAGTCCACATATAAACACCCCCTTCTTTGATACTGATGCATACTTAGAATAGATCTGATGTAAGACTTGCGAGTACTTTGGATGAGTACTCACCGCTGCTTTGCTCCCCCTTTGCCCCCTTGATCCGTGCTGCGACCAGATGATGGAGCCCAGGAGTGGAGATTCCTGTCGATGTCTGTCATCCCGATGGTGTCATCTACGTGGAGGCCGCTGATGATCAGGAGTAGTTAGGAGGTTCCCAGGCAGGAGGCCTCGCCTCGTTCGATCGTTGTATCTTTTGTGATAGCCTTCTCTAAGGCACCCCATGTTTTATGTCTGTACTCAGATATTTGTTGCTTCCGCTGACTCGTGTGTTTATCGAGCTTCCGTATTCTAGCCCTCGAGGCCCCTGGCTTGTAATATGAAGCTGATGTTATTTTATTTGTGTCTAGAGTTGTGTTGTGATATCTTCTTGTGAGTCCTTGGGTTTGATCGTACGCATTTGCGTGTATGATTAGCGTACGATTAAACCGAGGGCGTCACAGTTGTGACATCCCTGGATTATGCTACACTAATCCTTGTAATCAAGATGCAGTAACATGAGGATTAACCTAATCCATTTTGCTAATCCTAGTTTGATCACTCTTGGAATCAAACCAAGATTGAGTTTCTTTTGCAATTCAAATTCATTTGAAAAGCGGAATTAAAAGTTTTTCAAACCAGTAAATAAAAATCATGAATTGGTTGCAAATATTCCATAAGCAATTATGAAATTGTAACCAACATTTTATGAATTATATTTGGCACCTCAAAATAAATAAAACTAGGGCCAAAACAATTATTAAATGCTCTCTTGCATTTTTGTCGTTTTCAAATATACAAAAAACAAAACATTTGTAGTAATGTATAAAAATACAACGGGAATTAAGGACTCCATGCCATTATTTTACAAAAGTATTTTCGTTGCTAAAATATATATAAACAGAAAAGAATAAAAACAAAATGAAAATCAAAAAGAAAAGAAAATAAATAAATAATAGAGACCCCCCCCCCCCCCGTGCCGGGACTCGGCCCAAGTGCTGGCCCAGCTGGCCCACCTAAACCACGGGTATAACCCGCTCATCTAACCCTAACCCCCACCAACTCCCCATTTCCCCAACCCCTCGAGACCCACTCCCCCCCGCGGCTCCCGTCCACTCGGGCTCACCTAGACAGATCCGACTCCCACCGGCATGCCGTCGGCCTCGAGCGACCTCGCCGGCCACCTCACCTCCTCCCCAAAGGCTCCACCGAGCCTCGACGCCCCTCTCCCCTCGACCACACGTGAGCAGTCCCCTTCCTTCCCTGTGTCCGGCGAGCTCCCTGCTCACTCCGGCGAGCCCAATCGCCGTGCGCCCCTCCCTCGGGCATGCATGCCCTCCCCTCCTCGCTGGCCTTGCCTATTTTGACCACTGCACGTGCGCCGCCACCTCCTTGTGTGCTCCCCCATGGCAGCCGCTCCCGGCCACCATGCCGCAAAACCAGTCGCTGGCCGCGACACTTTGCTTGCCCGCTCGCGCCACCGTGCGCCCGCTCCCCGCCCTCGCCCCACTCTCCCCCATGCACCGTGCCCGCCCCCACGACATTGGTTGACTCCTCCTCATCCTCCCACCATCGACCATCGCCGCTGGCCTGCGTGGCTGCCCCACACTACGCCCTACAATCGCCGCCTCCGGCCATCGGACCGCTTGCCGCAGGCACCGCGCCACCAGCGTGGCCTCGGTCTCGAGCCCCCCGGCACGCTGGTGCCCCTCGCCGGCCCGATCTGGTTAGTGGGGCTAATCCCCCACTAACCACCCCCTTGGCCGAATGACAACACGGGCCCACCCCCGTGTTAAAATGTTTATATATATATACAAATAATAATAAAAATATTATAATAACATTAATTAATTAATTAGTTAAGTAATTAATAAATGATTAATTAGTTGACTTAATTAACCCCTGATTAATTAGGTTAGTTAAACCTAATTTAATTTAATTAATTTTGTTAATTAAACCTGAGTCAATGACACGTAGGACCTCCTCGTTAGTTTGACGAGTCAAGATGACCATTGACCGTTGATGTCAGCATGACATCATGCTGATGTCATAAATGGAATTTTGAATTAAATTAAATCTATTTAATTTCTTAATATTAGTAAAACTTTAAAAAATAATATAAAATAATGTGTAAGTGAGATGAAACTATTTTGTACATGAAAGTTGATTACGAAAATGAGACGGACCGGGATACACTGTTCGTTCGTTTGTCACGTGCTCCTAACATAGCGAACATTGAACTTTTCCATCGTTTTTGCTTGTCCGGTAGTAGTCACAGACCCAGGAAATACCGTTAGATATTTTCCCGATCCGTCCATGACGTGTAGTATCGCGTTAGCTCATGCCTAGCGCTGCATGTTGCCATGTTATGCATCGTGATGCACCTGTTTGATGTTATTTATTATTTCTCCCCCTCTTTTCTCAAGTAGACGTCGATGCTGACGCTGCTATTGGGTACGACTACACCACTGACAACCAGCCTTTTGCAGTAGAGAAACAAGGCAAGCAACCCCCCTTGATCATTCCTATATCGCCCATTCTTTCCCCCTCATACTTGCATTAGATTTTGCTACTGTTGTAGATAGCTCCTATTCTGATGCATAGCCTGTTTTTGATACACTACTATTATATTCTACTTCATATTGAATGTTTAGTATAGGTGGAGCAGTGGTCCCCATTGACCCCCTTAGTCCTAGTTGCCCCAGCTTTATCATCAAAGTCTCGATCAACCGATTGACGAGCCATGACCCGTGACACCACTCACACCCCCTTGTTGTACGATGTTGCCGAGCTACTATCGAGTACCGAGAGTGACACCTCGTTACGTACTCTTGATGTTAGCCGTGTAGTGTAGTTAAGTGGCGGTGGTTTATGGAGGGTGATTCCTCCTTCGCCACCTCCTATAACGGCTTTGTCGTACAACCCCTCAAGCGTGGACCATCGAGGGTGATTCCTCCCTGGTTTCCTTGACGGTTACATCATTTGGATTCCATCGAGGGTGATACATTGGGTCCCTCTGATGTTAAAGCCACACAGTTACTTGACTTTGCTCCTGGGAACATGATGAGGTGTTTTGTGGGTGGATTCTCGTGTGGATATGACGAGGCGTGGCCAGGCATTCTTGGCCCTTGCCACACATCCTTGAGACGGGGCGATGGGACCACATATTGTGGATTGCTGATCATCACTGCGGTGTTAATTAAAATGCTAAGGGGATTTGGGTATTTGATCTAAGTTGGTCGCAGACCTTTTTGCACTAACCTTCACGTGTGAGAAGTTATGGATACTCGATGTCGTAGTATCAGCTGAAGCTCTTTAAGCATAAGCAATGGAGTGGCGCGCACCAGAGTGGTCCGCGTAAGCATTGTTCTTGTATAAGAGATGCCATGACTGACATCGGCAACCCACATACCGTGCAGGAGTCCAAAGGGTAATTGGCCCATGACCTGTGCGCACTTATAATTTAGACCGGCGGGTTGGCCTCTCTGTTGAGCCTAGGTAGGGTTGCGACGTGTTGATGTTCCGAGTTCGGCCAGAGTTTATCAAGCGTGTTGGGTAATTTGGTGCACCTCTATAGGGATGAAAATTAACTATTTGAATAGCCGTGTCCACGGTTACAGGACGACTTAGAGTTGTATGCCGATCTAATACAACTATAACTATTACTTAACTGGAATGTTTGGCTCCGAGATTGCTTTCTAGCAAGGAGTCGAGGAAGAATGTTTGGGCGTGCCTTAATTAATTTGCTGCAACAATATGACTATATAATTGTGTTACTCTCTACACTCTTCTAATGCTGTAAGGCCGTGAAGACGCTAGTCTTCGATAGAACTAGCCCCTTCTCCCTATTATCGCATTGCTATAGTTAGTCCACATAACCCCATTCCTTTGATATTGATGCATAACTTAGCATAGTTATGATGTCAGTCTTGCGAGTACTTTGGATGAGTACTCACCGTTGCTTTGCTCCCCCTTTTCCCTTGATGTGATTGTCGCAACTAGATGATGGAGTCCACGAGATGGCGTATCCCGCCGACGATGTCTACTACCCCGACGATGCCTACTACTACGTGGAGGCCGCTGGCGACCACGAGTAGTCGAGGAGGTTCCCATGTAGGAGGCCTCGCCTCTTTCGATCGATGTATCTTTTCTGCTAGCTTTTTCTAAGGTATTATGTTGTTTTATGTCTATACTCAGATAATATTGCTTACGCTGACTCGTGTGTTTCCGGGTATATGTATTCGAGCCCTCGAGGCCCTTGGCTTGTGATATGAAGCTTGTATGCTTTTATTTGTGTCTAGAGTTGTGTTTTGATATCTTCCCATGAGTCCCTAATCTTGGTCTTACGCATTGCATGTATGTTCAACGTATGATCAAAATCGGGGTGTCACATATTATTTTTTTGCAAATCGTTTCTTTCATATATATGTATGGAAGATGATGCCTAATATTTCATAAAAATTGTATATTATGTGAGGATGGCCGATGATGAAGATAATGGACACGTGTAAATGGGACTTGACATGGATTTTGACAAGAACCATCGTGCCCATGCTATCGAGCGTGGATAGGTAACAACCAAAGTCACAATAACTTTCATGTCATTGTTTGTAACATCCTCAGACCGACACTCCAGATTCCTTCCATTTATGTCGAGTGTCATCATGTGTTTTATTTGTTTGTCGCATTCATCATCGCATTATTCGCACCCTTCGCATTGCATCGGCACTCTAGGGCTATTATTTTTCAAAACTTGCATCCGTTCATAGTTGTCAGTTCTCCCTGTTTTTGTCATGGACAATTTCGAGACCAAACACACACGCGTGCACCCACGGCATTGTAAAATATTGTTTTATTAGTGGCATAAAAAGTTACTCAGAATGGGTTGAAAGTTGGCGTGCGGTCTTGTTATAGTGTACGTAGACCGCCTACCAAATTTCGTCGCATTTAGAGTTCGTTCGATATCCTAACTGTTAAACATATAGCAACACTATAGCCGTTTTAAATCGCACATGTTTTCGGCTTTACCAAATTGTTGATGGGCCACAACTTCTGTGTTATCTCAGCCCACCCCCTCTACCACAGCCAATCAGCCCACCTAGCCTACCCCATCGTTTTGAACCGTCTGATCAAGATCAAACGGACCGAAAATGGGAAAAACCCCCTAACCTAGCCATCCCTCCCTATAAATGGACATTCCCTCGTCAATATTTGAAAACCCTAATGCCCACCTTGATTTCCACTCCCTACGACCTCTCGCCGCCACCTATGCCATCTACTCTCTCCTTCCGCCGACACGGTCCGTCGAAGCCTGGATTTGGCCTACGTGGGCCTGAACCAGCAGTCGCCGCCGCCCGTGAGTCGCACCTCCTCAGACTCCATGCCCGAGCCGCCAGCGAGTGCTTCTCGAGCACGTCGTCATCATCCTCACCGTCGCCCTGACCATCTCCAACGATAACCACAACTACTTCTTGAGCTTCCGTTGGTTTACCCATGAAGAGGAAAGGTTGATGTAGCAAGGTAGATAAGTATTTCCCTCAGTTTGTTGAGAACCATGGTATCAATCCAGTAGGAGGAACAAGCAAGGCCCCAGTATTAGCACCTACACAAACAATCAAACGCTTGCACCCAACGCAACAAAGGGGTTGTCAATCCCTTCACGGTTATTTGCAAGGATGAGATGTGATAGAGATAGGTATAAAAATTACGGAAACAAAAAGTAAATAAATTGAAGGAATATATTTTTGGTATTTTTGGTTTATAGATCTGAAAATATAATATGGAAAATAGACCCTAGGGCCATAGGTTTCACTAGAGGATTCTCTCATGAAGGAAAATAATACGGTGGGTGAACAAATTATTGTTGAGCAATTGATAGAAAAACGAATAATTATGAAGGCAATAATTATGCATATAGGCATCACGTCCGTGTCAAGTAGATTGAAACGATTCCGCATTTACTACTATTACTCCACATATCGGCCGACTCCTGCCTACATCTACAGTATTAAGTTCATGAAGAACAAAGTAACTCATTAGGTAAGATGACATGATGTAGAGGGATAAACTCAAGCAATATGATGAAAACCTCATCTTTTATCCTCGATGGCAACAATGCAATCCGTGCCTCGCTACCCCTACTTTGTCGCTGGGTGAGGACACCACAAGATTGAACCCAAAACTAAGAACTTCTCCCATTGCAAGAGTTACCAATCTAGTTGGCCAAACCAAACCAATAACTCGAAGAGATTTGCTAAGATATGAAATCATGCATATAAGAATACAGAGAAGATTCAAATAATATTCATAGATGATCTAAACATAAACCCACAATTCATCGGATCTCGACAAACACACTGCAAAAGAGTATTACATCGGATATATATCCATGAAGATCATGTAGAACATGGTATTGAAGAACAAAGAGAGAGAAGAAGCCATGTAGCTACTAGCTATGGACCCGTAGGTCTGTGGTGAACTACTCACGCATCATCGGATGGGCAAGGAGTTGATGTAGATGTCCTCCATGATCAATTCCCACTCTGGCAGATTACCGGAAAAGGCTCCCAGATTGGATCTCACGGGAATAGAGGTTCCTGGCGGTGGAGAAGTATTTTTGTGGCTCGTTCTGGTATTGGGGGAATATTTGGAAATTTATAGTCCAAGGATTAGGGTTACGAGGCCTGCAGGGGACCCACAAACCAGGGGGCGCCCCCTAGGGCACGCCCTGCACGCTTTTCGCCTCTTGACAGGTCTCCTGAGCCCTTCTCCAAGCCTGGCGGGTGTCTTCTAGTCCAATTGTCACATCCCTGATCCCCATTAGGGTTTAACAAGCTTGAGCTCATGTTTTCTTCTATTGCATCTTAAGATTTTGAATTGCACTCAAGGAAGGAAATAAAATCCAAAGCAAAGTAAAGAAAACCAAAGCAAAACCTTAGCCACCCCTTATTCAAAAGAATTCCAACAAGTGCCAAATCAATGAACCCAAAATGGCCATTAGAAAAGTTCATCTTTTCTGATAAATGTAGAAAACAAGATATTAGAGATGAAACCTGTTTTCAAAATACTTTTGGCATGTTAAATTTAAGTTAAAAGCTACTGAAATCAACTATATATTTGATTTCAAATAATTCAAAGTTTCCAAAAATGTTGAAAACTTTATGAGTGGTTGGAAATATTCCAACTAACACTCTAGTATTTTTCAAACTATTTTAGGAATAGTTTGGAGCCAAAAATAAAACAAAACAAATGTCAGAAAGAATAAACAGAAACAGAAAAGAAAAGAAATCAGAAAACCTTACCTGTCGCTTACCTGGCCCAGGCCCAGCTCCTCCCCGTCGTCTTCCTTGTGCCAGTCGGAGCAGGAGGTGGCCGCCGCTCCTCCCGGCGCGCCCACGCAGCTGCGTGCCTGCCTGGCCACCGCATCGCGCTGGCGCGACGGGGATAAGATCCCCGAAGGCCTCCCCATGCTCATCCCCCTCTCCATTCGCCCATGCTCTCTCCCCCTCTCGGCCGCCATGACCGCAAGCTTGAGCTCGAGCTCACCGTCGCCGCAGTCCTTCTGCCTCTCACGTGAGCTGTGCGATAGCTTCGCCGTGACCCCCTGAAGCTCTCCAGCTAGTCGTGCGACGCCAAGAACCCTTGAAACGCCGTGACGCCGTCATCTTCCTCCTCGGGTCATCGGAGCTCGCCGCCGTCCTTCTCCCTCCTTAGGCCATCCCCGAGCCCACTCTCGACGCCTCTGCACTCCTCGTGAGCTCAGGAATCTTTCCCCCTCATTTCCCCCTTTGATCCCGAGCTCTAGACCCCGATTCCACCGGAGCCCGACGTGATCCGCCGCGGGACCCCGTCGCCGGTAGCTCTCTCGCGATCGGCTGGTCCATCTGAGGCCACCAATGGCTTCAGTGCATCGTGTAGGTGCTGTAGGAGCCCAGCCCCGCGCGAAATGCCCTCTGTTTCAATGATCCTGACATAGCCCGAGCTTCGGCCGCCGCCAAGCTCGTCGCCGGTGTCATCTTCGGCCATCTTAGGCTCGGTTCTTTGCAGAAATGGAACTGTGGCTGAGTGCTGGTTCGTTTGGTGCCCTCTGTCGTGCAAATGGTCGCCGGAATGAGATTCCCGAGCCCCTCCGCCGTCTCTGTGGTCGCCGGAGGCTCACCGCCGACGAGATCGACCTCGTCGCCGGTGGATCTGGTTTCCGTGAGTCACTGACAGGTGGGGCCAGCCCCCAGGCTAATTAGGATTAGTCTAATAAAAATAATTAATTAAATAAAAACTTAAACATACACTGACATGTGGGTCCAGCCCTGTTAAATACCTAATTAAGTTTAAATTTAACTAAAAACTGGCCAGAGTCACTGACCAGTGGGTCCCACTGGTCAGGTTTGACTTTCAATGGCCAGTTGGACCTGTTGATGTCATGCTGATGCAATAACTCATTTTCTGTTAAAAATAATTCTAGAATAAGTTCAAAACTTTGGAAATTCATAGAAAATTGAATATAACTCCAAATTTGACAAATAATATATGTAATAGGATCAGAAAAATTCAAGGAATCCAATGGTGCTATTTTCATGCATGAAAAACAAAGTTATGAAACAACATCAGGTCAAATCAATTAAAATAATTTGCTAAATTATAATTCAAATGATATTTGAATTATGATTTCAAATCAAGATCACCCAAAGGGTTCTGCTAGTCATCTCAAACCATGCTACATTGCATTTCATGCATCATTTTGTTGCATATGTTTGATATTGATTGATTGTTGTTATTCCGGTAGGCTCCGCCCCTTCGGATACGTCTGATTATCTGACTGACGGATATCACCCCTCTGCCGAGCAACAAGGCAAGCAACCATTTTGATCATCCCGATAAATCCCATGTTCTCGCTCCTGCTCTTACTTATTGCATTAGGTTCAAATGCTTCAAATGCTTTTACCACGTTAGTTGAACCCACTTCCTTTGCATGACCTGTCCTTGTCACAGTAAATAGCTGAACCTTGCAACCTAGCATACCTGGTAGATGCTTGAGCCATGATGTGCCTTATCCTGCTATGCATGCTATGCTTAGAGTTGTGTATGGTCTGTCATCTGGGTGATGAACATGATCGTGAGAATGTGTCCAGTTAGTAAAGGTTGTGTGTTGAACCTGATTTGGTAAAGGTACCAGTGAAAGGCTATGTAGGAGTACAAGGCGGGTTGTTTCATTGGAACCGTCCTTAGGAACTGCGTTCCGTGTATGTAATCCAAGACAAGATACTACCACATGCTGGGCCCTGAGATATGACCCCGCTCGACTTATTAACCGTCTAGTACTCGGTCCAGGAGTTGCAAGTAGTTTCTGGTGTTTATAGTCATGCTGGAGGCCGTGCGTAGCGCTGACCTTAGAGGTGGGCTATGATACGGTAGGCAGTGGCACGGTGTACCAAGTGGCACCCAGATGGTGGGCTTGGGAACCCTGCGCACATCGTTTGGGGCCATGGCGGAAACCTCGGCCGGACTTCCATGCGGGTTACCCTCAGATAGGCGACAGACCTGGACTAAGTATTAGCGTGGTCAACGGTCGTGGCCGACTCCCTCGCTGGGCTTCCGCTTGAAGGTAGCCGAGGTGCATGACGTGCACATAGCGATAAGTGGCGAGAGCGTGTGTGAAGAAGTACACCTCTGCAGGGTTATGATCTATTCGAATAGCCTCGTTCACGGATATGGACTACTTGGAAACATATGTTGTTCATAGATAACTATAATGGCTACTCATAAAATTGTCAAGACAAGTGTGAGTGTCGTGGACGGCATTTCCGTAGGGAGACGGAATGATTCCACGATGGAGTACTGTTGTGGTGTTAGTGGACTCGTGTGCGAGAAACATAGTTGTCAAAACTATTTAAAAATGCAAGTTGTCTAGCCAAGAGTCAAATGCTGGCTTTATGCATGAAACTCCACAATTCCTTGTTGATACATTGCATGAGTAGATAGATTATCCTAAAGTCTTGCTGAGTACTTTTGTACTCACGTTTGCTTAATAATTTGTTGCATAGGTTGTTAATGACCCTAATGGAGGGTTCTACCTAGACGTTGACGACGATGAGTAGCTGGTATCCCAGTTATGATCTGGCCCTAGGTTGGGTCTGTGGATAGTCAGGCCACGTGCCTTTATCTTTCCATCTGTCTGTACTCAGACAGTTTAAATCTCCCGCTGGCTTGTAAGACTTGTGTGTATGACTTGTGATGATGGGTCGCGAGACCCCTATCTGTGTAATATTATGTGTGAGGCTCTTCCGAGCCTTCTAAAATAAAGTTTCCATGTTTATGGTTATGTTGTTATGCCATCGATGTATCTATACATATCAGTATGCAATGCGTACGTGTGTTGTACTTGATATGTATGGGGTTCAGATACCTAGTCGTATGCCTTAGCAGCACTCCTTATAGGGAAATGCCCCTTTGTGATTCAATCGAGCCATGGTAGTTCGCTACTGCTCCGGACACATTGGTTGACCGGCATGTGTCCTTCTTAGCTGCTGTGTCTGTCCCTTTGGGAAATGTCACGCGTATGTAATGGAGTCCTTGTAGCTTGTTACGACTCGTCTACATTCGCTGATGACCGACACCTATTTTGCTGGGCCATGTATGCCTGTCCTTGTACGGAACTGCCACTTGAGTTTATGACTAGACATGTCGATTCGAGTTCTTTGACATTGGATTTCTAGCGACACAATTCCATACGCGAGTCAAAAGGCGCAAACGGTCCCGGCTAAGGTAAGGCTGTAGTCGTGGGGATAACCGTGCGTGAGACCGCAAAGAGATGCGATGTGTTATATGCTGGATTCCTATGGCTTAGGATCGGGGTCCCGACACCAATAAAATCATTCCGGAGATTTTATTCCGTTTGGACTCCGTTTAATATTCCTTATCTGCAATACTCAAAAACATGAAAAAAAACAGAAATTGGCAGTAGGCTCTAGATTAATAGGTTACTCCAAAAAATAATATAAAATAGCATATTAACGCATATAAAACATCCAAAACAGATATATAATAGCATGGAACAATACAATATTATAGATACGTTGGAGACATATCAAACATTCCCAAGTTTAATTCCTGCTCGTCCTCGAGTAGGTAAATGATTAAAACAATTTTTTTGATGAGGAATGCTACCTAACATATTTATACATGTAATATTCTTTATTGTGGCATGAATATTCAGATCCATTACTACAAGGAATATGCTAATACACGACGCTATTTTTTCGTTGCTACATCGTCACGGTTTTTAATTTACGACGATCTCACGACGAAAAACCAAGCGTCGAAAACGGAGCGTCACAAATGAACAGCAACGACGTTTTGATCAAAATCGTCGTAACTTTTACGACGATTCCTGGATTGTCGTAACCTTTACGACGATCCTAAATCGTCGTTGGCAATCAAACACAGTCCTACGTGGCAAAATTACGACGAAATCAAAACGTCATGTTTGAAATCAGCCCAACCCATTTGATCACATGGGCTGGTCCAGTTCGGTGCTTTACGTGGGCCGAGCCCATTAAAATAGCCCATTGTGTATTTCTTTTCTATGCTTTGATTACCTACACGGGCCTGGCCCAACAATTCGGCCTTTTTAATTTCTGAACCATAAACTTTTACTATCCATTTCTTTTTTGGGCCTCAACCTTTTTTATGCATTTCTATTTATATTTCAGCCTTAATTGCTGCCAATAGATTCAGTTCCTCTTTTCAAAGCGCAACTATATTTTGTTCAAAAGTATCTTCAGTTGGAAGCGGGTCAAATTTGAACTGCAGCTGCATTATAGTTTTCTCTTTATTTTTCCCAAAAATCACTTTTAGGTACAAAAGTATCTTCTTAATCAGAGAAACACCAAAACTAGGATGAGGTGGGATAGAATGGACCCACGAGTGACATGTCAACATAGTTAAAACATGTTACGACATTTTTATAATCGTCGTAAAAGTTATGACGGTCTCATCTTATGCGGTTACGACGTTTTTGACTCACATCGTCGTAATTTATATGTAGATTTGATCCCCTCAAACGGTTTACGACGATCTTGTATGAAATCGTCATAGATTTATGACGAATTCATCAAGGACATCTTAAAAAACGTCATATATGAGCATATTTCTTGTAGTGCATAAGATTCAAAACAAAAGTCTAATATTGACATAAAAACAATAATACTTCAAGCATTCTAACAAGGCAATTGCTTCCTTCTGAAATAACATGGTCTTAGAAAGTTATCCCTACAAAATCATATGGTCTCGCTATGCTCCATCTTCCCCACACAAAGTATTGAAATCATGCAAAACCCCGATGAAAGTCAAGCAATTGTTTCATACTTTTTATGTTCTCAATGCTTTTGAACTCTCACGCAATACATGAGCGTGAGCCATGGATAAATCACTATAGGTGAAAATAGAATATGGTGGAGGTTGCAAAAAGAAAGAGGAGAAGATAGTCTCACATCAACTAGGCGTATCAATGGGCTATGGAGATGCCCATCAATATTTCCCTAATAATAAAGCACATAGTGCTTCTGCCGTAGGTCACGGTCGTTTTGCAGAAAACCCCCTAGAGTTTCCCGAAATCAACCCGCGGTCCGGATTTAAGTGAGAAAAAGAATCGTTTTTTGTAGTTTTACAGTAAACTCCATGTGTTTTCTCGAAATCAACCCGTAGTACATACATAAGTGAGAGAACGAATCGTTTTTTGCAGTTTTACAATGAACCCCTTGTATTTTCTCAAAATCAACCCGAGTACAAACATAAGTGTGAGAACGAATCGTTTTTTGCAATTTTGATAGAAACGTCCTTTAGTTTTATATTAATTAATTTGCAGCTCAATTATAAGTGACAAATACTTTAAAAAGTCATATCTTTTAAACGGTAACTCCAATTTTAAATTATTATATATGAAATTTTATTAGAAACATACGTAGAATCTGAATATAATTTTAGTTTATCTATTAAAATTTTTAAAATTCTGTTTATAATGTATTTTTCATCAATAGTGACGCGCAGAGTCTAAATATGATGTTATTTTATTTAGTTAACCATTTTAAAATTCTATTTGTGCTGTAACTTTAATCAATAACACATAATCCATTTTTTTATACTGAGGTCGATCCGTGTTGCAAATGAACACCTCGTCAAAATGATATTGAAGACAAGAAAAACTATCAATAATCGGCAAAACATTACATGAAAACAAAAAAGTTGATGTTCACCTTAGGGAGAGAAAGAGTTAGAGAGAGAGAGCATAGATGTATTCACAAAAAAAGACAACGTAGATGTGAGTTTAAATAAAGATCTCAAGTCATGATTATTATGTTAGGACGTGTCGTATGGTTTGCTTTTGTTGCAACACACGGGCTCTTTTGCTAGTAGATATCAATGTGAGTGAGTAGGGATTGCCATGCAACATATGCACTAGAGCTATAAGTGTATGAAATCTCAAAAATAAAACTAAGTGGTCGTGCAAAAGATGAAATTCCACTAGTTATATGAAAGTGACAAAATAGGAGATTCTCTATGAAGAACATGGTGCTAGTTTGAAGCACAAGTGTGGAAAAAGATAGTAGCATTGTCCCTTTTCCCTTTCTCTCATTTTTTGGTGGGCCTCTTTGGCCTCTTTTATTTTTTGAATGGGATTCGCTGGCCTCTTTTATTTTTTGTAAAGTCCGGAGACTCATCCCAACTTGTGAGGGAATCATAGCTTCCATCATCATTTTCTCACACGGGACAATGCTCTAACAATGCAAATCATCACACTTATATTTACTTACAACTCAAATATTACAACTCGATACCTAGAACAAAATAAGACTATATATGAATTTCGCCGGTGGTGTACCGGCATATGCAATGATCTAGCATAGCAATGACATAAGAAACGGACAAGCCATGAAAACATCATGCTAGCTATCTTACGATCATGCAAAGAAATATGACAGTAATGGTGTGTATCATAAAAAACGGGACGGTGTTGTTGCTTGGCAATATATCTCAGAATGGCTATGAAAATGACATAATAGGTAGGTATGGTGGCTGTTTTGAGGGAATTATATGGTGTCTGTTTTGAGGAAGGCGGTTTTAATGTACCGACAAAAGTTGCGCGTACTAGAGAGGCTAGCAAAGGGTGAGAGTGCTTATAATCCATGAACTCAACATTAGTCATAAAGAACTCATACTTATTGTAAAAGCCTATTAGTTATTGAAGCAAAGTATTAGATGCATGCTCCTAGCAAAAGGGTTAGTAGGAGTTAACCATCACGCGATCCCGACTTCCACACAAAGGTTGACAATCATTAAACAAATCATGCTCCGACTTCATCACATAACGGTTCACCATATGTGCATGCTACACGAATCACAAGCTTAACACAAGTATTTCTTCCAATTCACAATTACTTACTAGCATGACTCTCATATTACCATTTTCACATCTCAAAAATATATGCAAGGAAACAAACTTCTCATCATATTCAATGCACTTAATATGAAAGTTCTTATTATATCCCTCTTGGATGCCATTATGTTAGGACGAAATTCATAACCTAAACCAATTACCATGGTGTTGAAATACTCTCAAAATAATATAAGTGAGGCACGAGAGCTTAATAATTTCTATAAAAGAAAACACCGTCGTGCTCTAAAAGATATAAGTGAAGCACTAGACCAACATTTCCTAGCTCAAAAGATATAAGTGAAGCACATAGAGTATTCTAATAAATTCACGATTGATCGTCTCTCTCAATAGATGTGTGTAGGAAGGATGATTGTGGCAAACTAAAAAGTAAAGACTCATATCATACAAGATGCTCCAAGCAAAACACATATCATGTGGTGAATAAAAATATAGCCTCAAGTAAATTTACCGATGGATTGAAGACGAAAGAGGGGATGCCTTTCGGGGCATCCCAAAGCTTAGGATTTTTGGTATCCTTGAATATGGCTTGGGGTTCCTTGGGCATTCCCAAGCTTAGGCTCTTGCCACTCCTTATTCCTAGGACTAGGTGTTCGGTTTATATGGTTAATATAGATCGATTTATTCGGTTCTATATAATTTTGGTTTTGGAGGAATAGAAACTGAAATAATCATTGCAAATTTAGAAACCGAACCATATTAACCATAATATATCGGTTTGGTTTGTTCGGTTAACCGAAAATCAAAATTCATGATCTTGTCAGTATAAGTGGAATGACTCGAGAGCACTGATTTGGATTGTATAATATTCAAAAAGATAATCACAAGTTCTAGCAACCTTAATATCATTCTATGGTTTATTCGGTCAAGCAAACTAGTAACCATAATTAAGTAGAAAAATCACATGGAACGTGAAATGTATTATGTGTGGAGAAATGTGTGATGCCTTCATATTGTTGCACTTTCAAAAACAAGGTATTACATGGGGTATCCCACATATCGGTATGTTCGGTCTATTCGGTTTCTGGGCACTAAGAACTGAACAAAAATAGAACACCAAAAAACCTTAAAATTTCCCACCGAACCATAAATCAAACCACCAAATAAACCGACAAATCGGTTAATACGGTTCGGTTCAGTTTGGTTTTTCGGTTTTCTGTTTTATAGTGCCCGCCCCTACTTATTTCATAGTCCATCAAATCTTTACCCAAAACTTGAAAACTTCACAACACAAAACTCAACAGAAAACTCATGAGATCCGTTAGTATAAGAAAAATAATCGCCACTTTAGGTACTGTTGTGAACTCATTCTTTATTTATATTGATGTAATATTTACTATATTCCAACTTCTCCATGGTTCATACCCCCCGATACAACCCATATATTCATCAAAATTAGCAAACAACACAAAGAAAACAGAATCTGTCAAAAACAGAACAGTGTGTAGCAATCTATAAACTTTGAATACTCCTGTAACTCCAAAAATTCTGAAAATTTAGGACAATCTGGGAAATTTTATATCAATCTTGTGTAAACAATTTAGTTCAAAAGCACGTACAGTGAATTTACATAATTCCTTGACTGAGAGCGAAAGTTTTTGTTTTTCAGCAAAATCAACTTGCAAACACCATAGACCATCCCAAAGGTCTTACTTCACAAAAACAAATTAAAACAAGAGAATACAATTATTACAGAGGTAATAATTTGTGCATCACTCAAAAACAAAAGCAAAAACAAAAAGTTAAAAATAAAATTGGGTTGCCTCCCAACAAGCGCTATTGTTTAACGCCCCTAGCTAGACATAATGCAATAGATCTAGGTATTGTCATCTTTGGTATGCAATTCCTCAATTGTTCACTTTTGAACCTATGCGAGAAACCCAGAAATTCACTTGTCGTAATTCATCATGCGAGATCCATTGGTTTATCAAAAATCATACTCCTATGCGAGAAATCCAGAAATTCACTTGTCGTAATAAGTTCCCTTATAACGAAGCTAGGGTGAACGCTTATCATCTTAAGATCTTCATCACTTTTTTAGAGGATTCACCCTTATTTTTGGGAACATAAACAAACTTGGCAGTCTTAGGAGGAGGACATTTTGGAGTGGTTTTAATAGAGGAAAAGGCGGAACCCAAGTTGGTAATAATGTCCTCTAGCTTTCCAATTCTAGAAGAATCTTGATCCAGCTTTTCATTAACCATGGGTTCCTTTTCCCTAAGGTTTTTTAAAGTAACTCCTACCTTGGATCCATATCGAGTAATATGATTATGAATATTTTTGTCCAAGTTTTCAATAAGCTCAATGGTAGCAACTTTATTTTCAATAGTATCAAGCCTTCGCATCACATGTTCCAAAGTTAATATTGTTTCATTAACCATGAGTGGGGGTGAACCTACAAAATTCGTCATATCATTATAAGAATCAAAGGTATGGCTACCCAAGAAGTTTCTATTGGAAATTTTCCCTAGAGGCAATAATAAAATGGTTATTATCATATTTCCTTGTTCATGATAATCGTCTATTGTTCATGCTATAATTGTATTAACAGGAAACAGTAATACATGTGTGAATAAATAGATCACAATGTGTCCCTAGCAAGCCTCTAGCTGGCTAGCTCGTTGATCAATAGACGGTCATGGTTTCCTGATCATGGACATTGGATGTCATTGATAATAGGATCACATCATTACGAGAATGATGTGATGGACAAGACCCAATCCTAAGCATAGCACTAGATCGTGTTGATCGTATGCTAAAGCTTTTCTAATGTCAAGTATCTTTTCCTTCGACCGTGAGATTGTGCAACTCCTGGATACTGTAGGAGTGCTTCGGGTGTATCAAACATCACAACGTAACTGGGTGACTATAAAGGTGCACTACGGGTATCTCCGAAAGTATCTATTGGGTTGGTACTAATCGAGATCGGGATTTGTCACTCTGTGTGACGGAGAGGTATCTCTGGGCCCACTCGGTAGAACATCATCATAATGAGCTCAATGTGACTAAGGAGTTAGTCATGGGATGATGTGCTACGGAACGAGTAAAAAGACTTGCTGGTAACGAGATTGAACAAGGTATAGGGATACCGACGATCGAATCTCGGGCAAGTTCTATACCGATAGACAAAGGGAATTGTATACGGGATTGATTGAATCCTTGACATCGTGGTTCATCCGATGAGATCATCGTGGAACATGTGGGAGCAACCATGGGTATCCAGACCCCGCTGATGGTTATTGGCCGGAGAGGTGTCTCGGTCATGTCTGCATGCCTCTCGAATCCGTGGGGTCTACACACTTAAGGTTCGAGGATGCTAGGGTTATAGGGAATTGTTATACGAGGTTACCGAAGGTTGTTCGGAGTCCCGGATGAGATCCCGGACGTCACGAGGAGCTCCAAAATGGTCCGGAGTTAAAGATTGATATATAGGATGGATGGGTTTGGACGCCGGAAATGTTTCGGGCACCATCGACGCTGTGCTGGAACCACCAGAAGGGTTCCGGGGGCCCACAGGGAGGGTCCACCAGCCCCGGGAGGTTACATGGGCCAAGTGTGGGAGGGAACCAGCCCCATGTGGGTTGGTGCGCCCGCCACACTCAGCCCAAGGTGCACCAGAAAGGGAAGGAGGGGGAACCCTAGGCGCTGGTGGGCCTAAGGTCCACCTAGTGGTGCGCCACCCCCTCTCCTCCTGTGGCCGCCGCCTTGCACCTCCTATCTAGGGCTGCCGCACCCTTTGGGGATGGGAACCCTAAAGGGTGCGCCCTTCCCCCTATATATAGTGAGGCTTTTGGCTGTTTTGAGGACACACAATTCTTTCTCTCTCGGCGTAGCCCTGCTTCTCCTCTCCCTCCTTTCCCACGGTGCTTGGCGAAGTCCTGCCGGGAGACCTCATAGCTCCACCGCCACCACGCCGTCGTGCTGCCAGAGCTCTTCCCCAACCTCTCCCTCCTCCTTGATGGTTCAAGGTGCGGGAGACGTCACCGGGATGCACGTGTGTTGAACGCGGAGGTGCCGTGGTTCGACACTAGATCGGAATCACACCACGATCTGAATCGCAACGAGTATGACTCCATCAACCGCGTTCTAGCAACGCTTCCACTTAGCGATCTTCAAAGGTACGAAGATGCTCTCACCCCTCTCTTGTTGCTGGTTTCTCCATAGGAAGATCTATGTAAGGCGTAGGAATTTTTTGAATTTTTGCTACGTTACCCAAGAGTGGCATCAGAGCCAGGTTTTCTATGCGTAGATTCTTTGCACGAGTAGAACACAAAGGTTGTGGGTGCTGATTTTTGTAAATTGCTTACCACTACTAGTCTTATTATTTTCCGGCGGTATTGTGGGATGAAGCGGCCCAGACCGACCTTACTCGTACGCTTACGTGAGATAGGTTCCACCGTCCGACATGCACACGGTGCATAAGGTGGCTAGCGGGTGTCTGTCTCTCCTACTCTAGTTGGATTGGATTTGATGAAAAGGGTCCTTATGAAGGGTAAATAGCTTTGGCATATCAATGTTGTGGATGTTACGTAGGTAAGAAGGCGTTCTTGCTAGAAACCCAAATCAGCCATGTAAAACATGCAACAACAATTAGAGGACGTCTAACTTGTTTTTGCAGGGTATGACATGTGATGTGATATGGCCAAAGGATGTGATGTTACATGTGTGATGTATGAGATGATCATGTTCTTGTAATAGGATTCACGACTTGCATGTCGATGAGTATGACAACCGGCAGGAGCCATAGGAGTTGTCTTAATTTATTGTATGAGATGCAACGCCATGTGTTTACTACTTTTACTTCGTTCGTAACGGTTAGCTATAGTAGTAGTAGTAATAGTTGGCGTAACAACTTCACGGAGACACAATGATGGAGATCATGATGATGGAGGTCATGGTGTCACACAGGTGACAATGATGATCATCCGATGCCCGAAGATGGAGATCGAAGGAGCAAATATGATAATGGCCATATCATGTCACTATATGATTGCATGTGATGTTTATTATGTTTTTCATTTTATTTCTTAGAACGACGGTAGCATAATAAAATGATCCCTCATAAAATTTCGAGAATGTATTCCCCTAAGTGTGCACCGTTGCGAAGGATCGTTATCTCGAAGCACCACGTGATGATCGGGTGTGATAGATTCTAACGTTCGCATACAATGGGTGTAAGCTAGATTTACACACGCGAAACACTTAGGTTGACTCAATGAGCCTAGCATGTACAGACATGGCCTCGAATACGAGAGACCGAAAGGTCGAACATGAGTCGTATGGTTGATACGATCAACATGGAGATGCTCACCATCGACGACTAGTCCGTCTCACGTGATGATTGGACACGGGTTAGTCGACATGGATCATGTAACACTTAGATGACTAAAGGGATGTCGATTTAAGTGGGAGTTCATACATAATTTTATCATATTAACTTAATTATCATGAACTTAGTCTAAAAGTTGTCTTTGCAAATATTGTAGATCCAATGGCCAACGCACCTGTCAACCTCAATTTCAACGCGTTCCTAGAGAAAACTAAGCTGAAAGATGATGGTAGCAACTATACGGACTGGGTCCGTAACTTGAAGCTCATCCTCATTGCATACAAGAAGGCCTATGTCCTTGATGCGACGCTAGGTGACCCTCCTGTTCCCGCGGTATCCCAAGATGTTCAGAACGTCTGGTAAACGCAGAGTGATGACTACTCTCTGGTTAGGTGTGGCATGCTATACAGTTTAGAACCGGGGCTCCAAAGGCGTTTTGAGCAATATGGAGCATATGAGATGTTCCAGGAGCTGAAACTAGTTTTTCAAGCTCATGCCCGGATCAAGAGATATGAAGTCTCTGATAAGTTCTTTAGTTGTAAGATGGAGGAGAACAGTTCTCTTAGTGAGCATATACTTAGAATGTCTGGGTTGCACGGTCGTCTGACTCAGCTTGGAGTCGAACTTCCGGATGACGCTGTAATTGACAGAATCCTCCAGTCTCTCCCACCAAGCTACAAGGGTTTTGTGTTGAACTAGAACATTCAAGGGATGGAGAAGACCATTCCCGAGTTGTCCTCGATGCTGAAATCTGCGGAAGTAGAAATCAAGAAAGAGCATCAAGTGTTGATGGTCAATAAGACCACCAGTTTCAAAAAGGGCAAGGGTAAGAAGAACTTCAAGAAGGACGGCAAAGCTGTTACCGCGCTCGATAAGCCAGTTGTCAGGAAGAAGAAAAAGAATGGACCCAAGCCTGAGACTGAGTTCTACTATTGCAAGGGAACCGGTCACTGGAAGCAGAACTGCCCCAAGTACTTAGCGGATAAGAAGGCCGACAACGTCAAAGGTATATATGATATACATGTTATTGATGTGTACCTTACCAGCGCTCGTAGTAGCTCCTGGGTATTTGATACCGGTGTTGTTGCTCATATTTGCATCTCAAAGCAAGAACTACGAAATAAACAGAGGCTGGCTAAGGACAAGGTAACGATGCGCGTCGGGAATGGTTCCAAGGTCGATGTGATCGCCGTCGGCACGCTACCTCTACATCTACCTTCGTGATTAGTTTTAAACCTTAATAATTTTTATTTAGTACCAGCTTTTAGCATGAATATTGTATCAGGGTCTTGCTTAATGCGAGACGGCTACTCATTTAAGTCAGAGAATAATGGTTGTTCTATTTATATGAGTGATATGTTCTATGGTCATGCTCTGCTACTGAATGGTTTATTCTTGATGAATCTTGATCGTGATGTTACACATATTCATAGTGTGAATACCAAAAGATGTAAGGTTGATAATGATAGTCCCACATACTTTTGGCACTGCCGTCTTGGTCATATTGGTGTCAAGCGCATGAAGAAACTCCATACTGATGGACTGTTAGAGTCTCTTGATTTTGAATCATTTGACACATGTGAACCATGCCTCATGGGAAAGATGACTAAGACTCCGTTCTCAGGAGTAATGGAGCGAGCAACCGACTTATTGGAAATATTACATACTGATGTATGCGGTCCAATGAACGTTGAAAATCGTGGTGGCTATCGTTATGTTCTCACTCTCACTGATGATTTGAGTAGGTATGGATATATCTACTTAATGAAGCACAAGTCTGAAACATTTGAAAAGTTCAAAGAATTTCAGAGTGAGGTTGAGAATCAACATGACAAGAAAATAAAGTGTCTATGATATGATTGTGGAGGAGAATATTTGAGTCACGAGTTTGGCACACACCTAAGGAAATGTGGAATTGTTTCACAACTGACGCCGCCTGGCACACCGCAACGTAACGGAGTGTCTGAACGTCATAATCGCACTTTATTAGATATGGTGTTATCTATGATGTGTGTTACCGACTTACCGCTATCATTCTGGGGATACGCATTGGAAACTGCATCATTCACTTTAAATAGGGCACCATCTAAATCCGTTGAGATGACACCGTATGAATTATGGTTTGGCAAGAAACCTAAGCTGTCGTTTCTAAAAGTTTGGGGCTGCGATGCTTATGTGAAGAAACTTCAACCAGAAAAGCGCGAACCCAAAGCGGAGAAATGCGTATTCATAGGATACCCTAAGGAAACAATTGGGTATACCTTCTATCTTAAATTTGAAGGTAAAATCTTTGTTGCCAAGAACGGATCCTTTCTAGAGAAAGAGTTTCTCTCGAAAGAAGTAAGTGGGAGGAAAGTAGAACTTGATGAGGTAATTGTACCTCCTCTCGAACCGGAGAGTAGCGCAGCACGGGAAAATGTTCGTGTGGTGCCTACGCCAACTGAAGAGGAAGTTAATGATGATGATCATGAAGCTTCGAATCAAGTTGCTACTGAACCACGAAGGTCCACAAGGGTATGTTCCGCACCATAGTGGTACGGCAACCCTGTGATGGAGATCATGTTGTTAGACAACGGTGAACCTTCGAACTATGAAGAAGCAATGGCGGGCCCAGATTCCAACAAATGGCTTGACGCCATGAAATCCGAGATTGGGTCCATGTATGAGAACAAAGTATGGACTCTGGTGGACTTGCCCAATGATCGGCGAGCCATAGAAAATAAATGGATCTTCAACAAGAAGACTGACACAAATGGCAATGTGACCGTTTATAAAGCTCGACTTGTCGCAAAGGGTTTTTGACAAATTCAAGGAGTTGACTACGATGAGACATTCTCTCACGTAGCGAAGCTGAAGTCAGTCTGAATCATGTTAGCAATTGCTGCTTTTCATGATCATGAAATTTGGCAAATGGACGTCAAAACAACGTTCCTTAACGGGCATCTTAAGGAAGAGTTGTCTATGATGCAACGAGAAGGTTTTGTCGACCCTAAGAGTGCTAACAAGATATGCAAGCTCCAGCGCCTCATCTATGGGCCGGTGCAAGCATCTCAGAGTTGGAACATTCGCTTTAATGAGGTGATTAAAGCGTTTGGGTTCATACAGGTATATGGAGAAGCCTATCTGTATAAGAAAGTTAGTGGGAGCTCTATAGCTTTTCTCATACTATATGTGGATGACATATTATTGATGGGGAATAATATAGAGTTATTGGAGAGCATATAGGCCTACTTGAATAAGAGTTTTTCAATGAAGGACCTTGGAGAAGCTGCATACATATTAGGCATCAAGATCTATAGAGATAGATCGAGACGCCTCATAGGTCTTTCACAAAGTACATACCTTGACAAGATATTGAAGAAGTTCAATATGGAAAACTCGAAGAAGGGGTTCTTGCTAGTTTTGCAAGGTATGATATTGAGTAAGACTCAGTCACCGACCACGGCAGTAGATAGAGAGAAGATGAGTACTGTCCCCTACGCTTCAGCCGTAGGCTCTCTAATGTATGCCATGCTGTGTACCAGACCTGATATAAACCTTGCCATAAGTTTTGTATGGAGGTACCAAAGTGATCCTGGTATGGAACACTGGACAACGGTCAACAATATCCTTAAGTACCTGAAAAGGACTAAGGAAATGTTTCTTGTTTATGGAGGTGACCAAGAGCTCGTCGTAAAGGGTTATGTCGATGCTAGCTTCAACACAGATCCAGATGACTCTAAGTCACAAACCGAATACGTGTATGTTCTGAATGGTGGGGCAGTGAGCTGGTGCAGCAGCAAGCAAGACGTTGTGGCAGCATCTACATGTGAAGCGGAGTACATAGCTGCTTTGGAAGCAGCTCATGAAGGGATCTGGATGAAGGAGTTCATCACCGACCTTGGAGTGGTTCCAAGCACGTCAGGTTTGATGACACTCTTCTGTGATAACACTGGAGCCATAGCCATAGCCAAGGAGCCCAGATTTCACAGAAAGACCAAGCACATCCAACGCCGCTACAACTCCATCCAGGACCAGGTCCCGAGAGGAGTCCTAGATATTTGTAAAGTACACACGGACATGAGTATTGCAGACCCGTTGACTAAACCTCTTCCACGAGCAAAACATGATCAACACCACAATGCTATGGGTGTTCGATTCATCACAATGTAACTAGACTATTGACTCTAGTGCAAGTGGGAGACTGTTGGAAATATGCCCTAGAGGCAATAATAAAATGGTTATTATCATATTTCCTTGTTCATGATAATCGTCTATTGTTCATGCTATAATTGTATTAACAGGAAACAGTAATACATGTGTGAATAAATAGATCTCAATGAGTCCCTAGCAAGCCCCTAGTTGGCTAGCTCGTTGATCAATAGATGATCATGGTTTCCTGATCATGGACATTGGATGTCATTGATAACGGGATCACATCATTAGGAGAATGATGTGATGGACAAGGCCCAATCCTAAGCATAGCACTAGATTGTGTTGTTCGTATGCTAAAGCTTTTCTAATGTCAAGTATCTTTTCCTTCGACCGTGAGATTGTGCAACTCCCGGATACCGTAGGAGTGCTTTGGGTGTAACAAACATCACAACATAACTGGGTGACTATAAAGGTGCACTACGGGTATCACCGAAAGTATCTGTTGGATTGGTACGAATCGAGATCGGGATTTGTCACTCGGTAGAACATCATCATAATGAGCTCAATGTGACTAAGGAGTTAGTGACGAGATGATGTGCTACGGAACGAGTAAGGAGACTTGCCGGTAACGAGATTGAACAAGGTATAGGGATACCGACGATCGAATCTCGGGCAAGTTCTATACCGATAGACAAAGGTAATTGTATACGGGATTGATTGAATCCTTGACATCATGGTTCATCCGATGAGATCATCGTGGAACATGTGGGAGCTACCATGGGTATCCAGACCCCGCTGATGGTTATTGGCCGGAGAGGTGTCTCGGTCATGTCTGCATGCCTCCCGAACCCGTTGGGTCTACACACTTAAGGTTCAATGATGCTAGGGTTATAGGGAATTGTTATACGAGGCTACCGAAGGTTGTTCAGAGTCCCAGATGAGATCCCGGATGTCACGAGGAGCTCCGTAATGGTCCAGAGGTAAATATTGATATATAGGATGGATGGGTTTGGACGCCGGAAATGTTTCGGGCACCACCAGTGATGTGCCGGGATCACCGGAAGGGTTCCGGGGGCCCACTGGGAGGGGCCACCAGCCCCGGGAGGTTACATGGGCCAAGTGTGGGAGGGAACCAGCCCCAGGTGGGCTGGTGCGCCCCCCCACACTCAGCCCAAGGCGCACCAGAGAGGGAAGGAGGGGGAACCCTAGGCGCTGGTGGGCCTAAGGCCCACCTAAGGGTGCGCCACCCCCTCTCCTCCCCTGGCCGCCGCCGTGCACGTCCCATCTAGGGTTGCCACAACCTTTGGGGGTGGGAACCCTAAAGGGTGCGCCCCCTCCCCATCCCCCTATATATAGTGAGGCTTTTGGCTGTTTTGAGGACACACAATTCTTTCTCTCTCGGTGCAGCCCTGCTTCTCCTCTCCCTCCTCTCCCACGGTGCTTGGCGAAGCCCTGCCGGGAGACCTCCTAGCTCCACCGCCACCACGCCGTCATGCTTCCGGAGCTCTTCCCCAACCTCTCCCTCCTCCTTGCTGGTTCAAGGTGCGGGAGACGTCACCGGGATGCACGTGTGTTGAACGCGGAGGTGCCGTGGTTCGGCACTAGATCGAAATCACACCGCAATCTGAATTGCAGCGAGTACGACTCCATCAACCGCGTTCTAGCAACGCTTCCGCTTAGCGATATTCAAAGGTACGAAGATGCTCTCACCCCTCTCTTGTTGCTGGTTTCTCCATAGGAAGATCTATGTATGGCGTAGGAAAATTTTGAATTTTTGCTACGTTACCCAACAGTTTCCTCCCATAATGGTATCCAAAACATATATTTCCCAAGGAGAGACACCCACATAAATATCGCGAAGGACAACGGTAGTAGATTGCTTACGAGTAGATCTATTTTGAGCATTGCAAATTCTATACCAAGCATCTTTTAAAATTTCACCCTCCCTTTGCTTAAAATTAAGAACTTCAATTTTGTGAATACTAGCGATGGTAGCAAGGCTAGCCATGAGCTTAAGCGATCTAACACCCAAGCAAACGAAAGGAAAACGAAAGAAGGCGAGTAAAAAGGCAAATCTTTTTGGTATTTCTGAAAATCTTTTTAGAAGTGGGGGAGAGGAAAACAAGAGGCAAATGGAAAATAAAGTAAATGCAAGAGATGAGTTTGTGATGGGTACTTGGTAAACTTGATCTTGCTATGTATCCTCCCCGGCACCGACACCAGAAATCCTTCTTGCTATTTCTTGAGCTTGCGTTAGTTTTCCTTTGAAGAGGAAAGGGTGATGCAACGAAGTAGATAAGTATTTCCCTCAGTTTGTTGAGAACCAAGGTATCAATCCAGTAGGAGGAACAAGCAAGGCCCCAATATTAGCACCTACACAAACAATCAAACACTTGCACCCAACACAACAGAGGGGTTGTCAATGCCTTCACGGTTATTTGCAAGGATGAGATGTGATAGAGATAGGTATAAAAGATTGCAAAAACGAAAAGTTAAACAAAAGTAAATAAATTGAAGAAATATATTTTTGGTAGTTTTGGTTTATAGATCTGAAAATATAATATGGAAAATAGACCCGGCGGCCATAGGTTTCACTAGAGGCTTCTCTCATGAAGGAAAATAATACGGTGGGTGAACAAATTATTGTCGAGCAATTGATAGAAAGGCGAATAATTATGAAGATATCTAAGGCAATGATTATGTATATAGGCATCACGTGTGTGTCAAGTAGACTGGAACGATTCTGCATCTACTACTATTACTCCATACATTGATCGACTCCTGGCTGCATCTTGAGTATTAAGTTCATGAAGAACAAAGTAACGCATTAGGTAAGATGACATGATGTAGAGGGATAAACTCAAGCAATATGAGGAAAACCCCATCTTTTTATCCTCGATGGCAAGAATGCAATACGTGCCTCGCTACCCCTACTTTGTCACCTGGTGAGGACACCGCAAGATTGAACCCAAAACTAAGCACTTCTCCCATTGCAAGAGTTACCAATCTAGTTGGCCAAACCAAACCAATAACTCGAAGAGACTTGCTAAGATATGAAATCATGCATATAAGAATTCAAAGAATATTCATAGATGATTTGAACATAAACCTACAATTCATCGAATCTCGACAAACACACCGCAGAAGAGTATTACATCGGATAGATCTCCATGAAGATAATGAAGAACATGATATTGAAGAACAAAGAGAGAGAAGAAGCCATCTAGATACTAGCTATGGACCCGTAGGTCTATGGTGAACTACTCACGCATCATTGGAGGCGCAATGGAGTTCATGTAAATGCCCCCCGTGATCAATTTTCTCTCCGGCACATTACCAAAAAAGGCTCCCAGATTGGATCTCACGGGAAAAGAGGCTTTCCGCGACAGAAAATTATATTTGTGGATCGTTCTCGTATTGGGGGAATATTTGGGAATTTATAGGCCAATTATTAGGGTTATGAGGCCTGCAGGGGACCCACAAGCTAGGGGCGCGCCCTGCAGGCTTGTCGCCTCCCGGCTGGTCCCGTGCCCCCTTCTCCAAGCCTGGCAGGTGTCTTCTAGTCCAACAAAAATCATTCCGGAGATTTTATTCCGTTTGGACTCCGTTTAATATTCCTTGTGTGCAATACTCAAAAACATGGAAAAACAGAAACTTGCACTAGGCTCTAGATTAATAGGTTAGTCCAAAAAAATAATATAAAACAACATATTAATGCATATAAAACATCAAAACATATAATATAATTGTTGGAAATATGCCCTAGAGGCAATAATAAATTAGTTATTATTATATTTCTTAGTTCATGATAATCGTTTATTATCCATGCTATAATTGTATTGATTGGAAACACAATACTTGTGTGGATACATAGACAAAACACTGTCCCTAGTAAGCCTCTAGTTGACTAGCTCGTTGATCAAAGATGGTCAAGGTTTCCTGGCCATAGGCAAGTGTTGTCACTTGATAACGGGATCACATCATTAGGAGAATCATGTGATGGACTAGACCCAAACTAATAAGACGTAGCATGTTGATCGTGTCATTTTGTTGCTACTGTTTTTTGCGTGTCAAGTATTTGTTCCTATGACCATGAGATCATATAACTCACTAACACCGGAGGAATGCTTTGTGTGTATCAAACGTCGCAACGTAACTGGGTGACTATAAAGATGCTCTACAGGTATCTCTGAAGGTGTTAGTTGAGTTAGTATGGATCGAGACTGGGATTTGTCACTCCGTGTGACGGAGAGGTATCTCGGGGCCCACTCGGTAATACAACATCACACACAAGCCTTGCAAGCAATGTGACTTAGTGTAAGTTGCGGGATCTTGTATTACGGATCGAGTAAAGAGACTTGCCGGTAAACGAGATTGAAATAGGTATGCGGATACTGACGATCGAATCTCGGGCAAGTAACATACCGAAGGACAAAGGGAATGACATACGGGATTATATGAATCCTTGGCACTGAGGTTCAAACGATAAGATCTTCGTAGAATATGTAGGATCCAATATGGGCATCCAGGTCCTGCTATTGGATATTGACCGAGGAGTCACTCGGGTCATGTCTACATAGTTCTCGAACCCGCAGGGTCTGCACACTTAAGGTTCGACGATGTTTTATGCGTATTTGAGTTATATGGTTGGTTACTGAATGTTGTTCGGAGTCCTGGATGAGACCACAGACGTCACGAGGGTTTCCGGAATGGTCCGGAAACGAAGATTGATATATAGGATGACCTCATTTGGTTACCGGAAGGTTTCGTGCATTACCGGAAAAGTTTCGGGCTCGTCGGTAGTGTACCGGGAGTGCCGGGAGGGGTGCCGGGGACCATCGGGAGGGGTGTCACGCCCCAAGGGGTCTCATGGGCTATTGGAAGAGATAAACCAGCCCCTAGTGGGCTGGAATAAGTTCCCACCAAGGCCCATAAGGTTTGAGAAGGAAAAAACACAAGGTGGAAAGAGTTTCCAAGTGGGAAGGTGGAATCCTACTCCAAGTAGGATTGGTGTAGGACTCCTCCACCTCCAATTTCGGCCAAACCTTTAGGTTTTGAGGCTGCCTCCTCCCCTCCCTCCCACCTATATATACGGAGGTTTTAGGGCTGATTTGAGACGACTTTCTCACGGCTGCCCGACCACATACCTCCATAGTTTTTCCTCTAGATCGCGTTTCTGCGGAGCTCGGGCGGAGCCCTGCTGAGACAAGATCATCACCAACCTCCGGAGCGCCGTCACGCTGCCGGAGAACTCTTCTACCTCTCCGTATCTCTTGCTGGATCAAGAAGGCCGAGATCATCGTCGAGCTGTACGAGTGCTGAACGCGGAGGTGCCGTCCGTTCGGTACTAGATCGTGGGACTGATCGCGGGATTGTTCGCGGGGCGGATCGAGGGACGTGAGGACGTTCCACTACATCAACCGCGTTCTCTAACGCTTCTGCTGTACGATCTACAAGGGTACGTAGATCACTCATCCCCTCTCGTAGATGGACATCACCATGATAGGTCTTCGTGCGCATAGGAAAATTTTTGTTTCCCATGCGACGTTCCCCAACAGTGGTATCAGAGCTAGGTTCATGCATAGATGTCTTCTCGAGGAGAACACAAAAGTTTTTGTGGGTGGTGATGTGCGTTTTGCTGCCCTCCTTAGTCTTTTCTTGATTCCGCGGTATTGTTGGATTGAAGCGGCTTGGACCGACATTACTCGTACGCTTACGAGAGACTGGTTTCATCGCTACGAGTAACCCCGTTGCTCAAAGATGACTGGCAAGTGTCGGTTTCTCCAACTTTAGTTGAATCGGTTTTGACCGAGGAGGTCCTTGGATGAGGTTAAATAGCAACTCATATATCTCCGTTGTGGTGTTTGCGTAAGTAAGATGCGATCCTACTAGATACCGATGGTCACCACGTAAAACATGCAACAACAAAATTAGAGGACGTCTAACTTGTTTTTGCAGGGTATGCTTGTGATGTGATATGGCCAACGATGTGATGTATTGGATGTATGAGATGATCATGTTGTAATAGATAATATCGACTTGCACGTCGATGGTACGGCAACCGGCAGGAGCCATAGGGTTGTCTTTATAACTAACGTTTGTGCTTGCAGATGCGTTTACTATTTTGCTAGGACGTAGCTTTAGTAGTAATAGCATGAGTAGCACGACAACCCCGATGGCGACACGTTGATGGAGATCATGATGATGGAGATCATGGTGTGACGCCGGTGACAAGAAGATCGTGCCGGTGCTTTGGTGATGGAGATCAAGAAGCACGTGATGATGGCCATATCATGTCACTTATAAATTGCATGTGATGTTAATACTTTTATGCACCTTATCTTGCTTAGAACGACGGTAGCATTATGAGGTGATCTCTCACTAAAATTTCAAGACGAAATTGTGTTCTTCCCGACTGTGCACCGTTGCTACAGTTCGTCGTTTCGAGACACCACGTGATGATCGGGTGTGATAGACTCAACGTTCACATACAACGGGTGCAAAACAGTTGCGCACGCGGAACACTCGGGTTAAGCTTGACGAGCCTAGCATGTGCAGACATGGCCTCGGAACACATGAGACCGAAAGGTCGAGCATGAATCATATAGTTGATATGATTAGCATAGAGATGCTTACCACTGAAACTATTCTCGACTCACGTGATGATCGGACTTGAGATAGTGGATTTGGATCATGTACCACTCAAATGACTAGAGAGATGTACTTTTTGAGTGGGAGTTCTTAAGTAATATGATTAATTGAACTAATTGTCATGAACATAGTCTAATGGTCTTTGCGAATTACGATGTAGCTTGCGCTATAGCTCTACTGTTTTATATGTTCCTAGAGAAAATTTAGTTGAAAGTTGATAGTAGCAAACTTTGCAGACTGAGTCTGTAAAACCGAGGATTGTCCTCGTTGCTACGCAGAAGGCTTATGTCCTTAATGCACCACTCGGTGTGCTGCACCTCGAGTGTCGTCTGTGGATGCTATGAACATCCGACATACACGTTTCTGATGACTACACGATAGTTCAGTGCAAAATACTTAATGGCTTAGAAGCAAGGCGCCGAAAACATTGTAAGACGTCACGGAACATAATTGATGTTCTAAAGAGATGAAATTGTGATTTCATGCTTGTGCCCTTGTTAAGAGGTACGAGACCTCCGAATAGATTCTTTGTCCACAAAGTAAAGGAGAAAGGCTCAATCGTTGAGCATGTGCTCAGATTGTCTGAGTACGACAATCGCTTGAATCAAGTGGGAGTTAATCTTCCAGATGAGATAGTGATAGTTCTCCAAAATCACTGCCACCAAGCTGTGAGAGCTTCGTGATGAACTATAACATATCAAGGATACATACAATGATCCTTGAGCGATTCGCGATGTTTGACACTGCGAAAGTAGAAATCAAGAAGGAGCATTAATAGTTGATGGTTTGTAAAACCACTAAGTTTCAAGAAAGGCAAGGGCTAGAAGGGATACTTCGTGAAACGGCAAAACAGTTGCTGCACTAATGAAGAGACCTAAGATTAAACCCAAACCCGAGACTAAGTGCTTCTGTAATGAGGGGAACAATCACTGAGGCGGAGCAACTCAAGATACTTGGTAGATAAGAAGACTGGCAAAAGTCGAAAGAAGTGTATTTGATATACATGATGTTGATGTGTACTTTACTAGTACTCCTAGTAGCACGAGGGTATTGGATACCGGTTCGGTTGCTAAGTGATTAGTGACGCGAAATGAAAGCTACGGCATAAACGGAGACTAGCTAAAGGCGAGGTGACGATACGTGTTGGAAGTGTTTCCAAGATTGATATGATCAAACGTCGCACGCTCCCTCTACCATCGGGATTGGTGTTAAACCTAAATAATTGTTATTTGGTGCTTGCGTTAAGCATGAACATGATTGGATCATGTTTATTGCAATACGATTATTCATTTAAAGAGAATAATGGTTACTCTATTTTCTTGAATAATCACCTTCAATGGTTTATTGAATCTCGATCGTAGTGTTACACATGTTCATGATATTGGTGCCAAAAGATACGAGTTGATGATGATAGTACCACTTACTTGTGGCACTGCCGCTTGAGTCATGTTAGTATAAATTGCATGAAGAGGCTCCATGCTGATGGATCTTTGTACTCACCTGATTTCGAATCACTAGTGACATGCGAATCATACCACATGAGCAAGGCCTTGTTTTCATTGAGATGAAATAAGATAGTAACTTGTTGGAAGTGATTCATTTTGATGTATGCAGTCCAATGGGTGCCGAGGCACGCAGTGGATACCATTATGTTCTTACTTCACTGACGATTTGAGTAGATACGGGAGTATTTACTTAATGAATCACAAGTCTAAAATGTTGAAAAGTTCAATTCCGTTTCAGAGTGAAGTTCGTCGTAACAAGAGGATAAACTGTCTACAATATGATCATGGAAATGAATATCTGAATTACGAGTTTTGGTACACAGTTAAGACAATGTGGGAATTGTTTCGCAGTTCATGCCACCTGGAACATCATAGTGTGATGATGTGTCTGAACGTCATAGCCACGCACTATTTGGTATGGTGCATACTATGATGTCTCTTATCGAATTACCACTATCGTTTATGGGTTATGCATTAGAGACAACCACACTCACTTTAAATAGGGCACCACGTATTTCCGTTGAGATGACACAGTATAGACTGAGGTTTAGAGAAATCTAAACTGTCATTTCTTGAAAGTTTGGGGTTTCGACACTTATGTGAAAAAGTTTCAGTCTGATAAGCTCGAACCCAAAGCGGATAAATGCATCTTCATAGGATATCCAAAACAGTTGGGTACATCTCCTATCTCAGATCCGAAAGCAAAGTGTTTGTTTCTAGAAACGGATCCTTTCTCGAGGAAAGGTTTCTCTCGAAAGAATTGAGTGGGAGGGTAGTAGAACTTGATGAGGTTATTGAACCATCACTTCAACCAGTGTGTAGCAGGGCGCAGGAACTTGTTCATGTGGCGCCTACACCAATTGAAGTGGAAGCTGATGATGATGATCATTGAGCTTCGAATCAAGTTACTACAAACCTCGTAGGTCGACAAGGTCGCGTACTGCTGCAGAGTAGTACGGTAACCCTGTCTTGGAGGTCATGTTGTTGAGCAACAGTGAACCTACGAGTTATGGAGAAAGCGATGGTGGCCCAGATTCCGACAAATGGCTGGAAGCCATGAAATCCGAGAGAGGATCCATGTGTGAAAACAAAGTGTAGACTTTGGTAGAACTACTTGATGGTCATAGGACTATTGAGTAAAAATGGATCTTTAAAAGAACACAGACGATGATGGTGATAAGTCACTATCAAGAAAAGCTCGACTTGTCGCAAAGATGTTTTTGATAAGATCAAAACAGTTGACTATGATGAGACTTTCTCACTCGTAGCGATGCTAAAAGTCTGTCAGAATTATGTTAGTTGTTGATGCATTATTTATGAAATATTGCACATAGGATGTCAAAACATTGTTTTCTCGACGGTTTCCTTGAGCAAACATTGTATGTGATACAACCAGAAGGTTTTGTCGATCCTAAAGATACTAGCAAGTATGCAAGCTCCAGTGATCCTTCAATGGACTGGTGCAAGCATCTCGGAGTTGGAATATACACTTTGATGAGATGATCAAAGATTTTGGGTTTGTACAAGGTTTATGAGAAACTTGTATTTCCAAAGAAGTGAGTGGGAGCACTATAGAATTTCTGATAGGTATATGTGGTTGACATATTGTGGATCAGAAGTAATGTAGAATTTCTGTAAAGCATACAAGGTTGTTCGAAAGAAGTTTTCAAAGGAGTACCTGGATTACGCTACTTGAACGTTGAGCATCAAAGATCTATGGAGATAGATCGAAAGCGCTTAATAGAAGTTTCAACAAGATGCATGCCTTGACAAGTTTTTGAAAGAGTTCAAAATAGACCAGCAAAGAAGGAGTTCTTGGTTGCTTTGTGAGGTGTGAATTTGAGTAAGACTCAAAACCCGACCACGGCAGAATAAAGAGAATAGACGAAGGTCGTCTTCTATGCCTTAGCCGTAGAATCTAAAGTATGCCATGCTGTGTACCGCACCTGAAGTGTCCCTTGACTCAAAGTATGTTGAGAGGTACAAAGAGTGATCCATGATTGAATCACTAGCAGCGGTCGAAATTTATCCTTAGTAACTAATGGACTAAGGAATTTTTCTCGATTATGGAGGTGGTTAAAGAGTTTGTCGTAAAGGGTTACGTCAATGCAAGCTTTGACACTAATCCGGATAACTATGAGTAGTGAAACGGATTCGTATAGTAGAGTAGATATTTGGAGCATTTCCGAATAGCACGTAGTAGCAGCATCTATAAGATGACATAAAGATTTGTAAAGAACGCACGAATCTGAAAGTTTCAGAACCGTTGAATAAAACCTCTCTCACGAGCAAGACGTGATCAGACCCCATAACTATATGGGTGTTGGATTCGTTGGAATCACATGGTGATGTGAACTAGATTATTGACTCTAGTGCAAGTGGGAGACTGTTGGAAATATGCCCTAGAGGCAATAATAAATTAGTTATTATTATATTTCTTAGTTCATGATAATCGTTTATTATCCATGCTATAATTGTATTGATTGGAAACACAATACTTGTGTGGATACATAGACAAAACACTGTCCCTAGTAAGCCTCTAGTTGACTAGCTCGTTGATCAAAGATGGTCAAGGTTTCCTGGCCATAGGCAAGTGTTGTCACTTGATAACGGGATCACATCATTAGGAGAATCATGTGATGGACTAGACCCAAACTAATAAGACGTAGCATGTTGATCGTGTCATTTTGTTGCTACTGTTTTCTGCGTGTCAAGTATTTGTTCCTATGACCATGAGATCATATAACTCACTAACACCGGAGGAATGCTTTGTGTGTATCAAACGTCGCAACGTAACTGGGTGACTATAAAGATGCTCTACAGGTATCTCTGAAGGTGTTAGTTGAGTTAGTATGGATCGAGACTGGGATTTGTCACTCCGTGTGACGGAGAGGTATCTCGGGGCCCACTCGGTAATACAACATCACACACAAGCCTTGCAAGCAATGTGACTTAGTGTAAGTTGCGGGATCTTGTATTACGGATCGAGTAAAGAGACTTGCCGGTAAACGAGATTGAAATAGGTATGCGGATGCTGACGATCGAATCTCGGGCAAGTAACATACCGAAGGACAAAGGGAATGACATACGGGATTATATGAATCCTTGGCACTGACGTTCAAACGATAAGATCTTCGTAGAATATGTAGGATCCAATATGGGCATCAGGTCCCGCTATTGGATATTGACCGAGGAGTCACTCGGGTCATGTCTACATAGTTCTCGAACCCGCAGGGTCTGCACACTTAAGGTTCGACGATGTTTTATGCGTATTTGAGTTATATGGTTGGTTACCTGATGTTGTTCGGAGTCCCGGATGAGACCACGGACGTCACGAGGGTTTCCGGAATGGTCCGGAAACGAAGATTGATATATAGGATGACCTCATTTGGTTACCGGAAGGTTTCGTGCATTACCGGAAAAGTTTCGGGCTCGTCGGTAGTGTACAGGGAGTGCCGGGAGGGGTGCCGGGGACCATCGGGAGGGGTGTCACGCCCCAAGGGGTCTCATGGGCTATGGGAAGAGATAAACCAGCCCCTAGTGGGCTGGAATAAGTTCCCACCAAGGCCCATAAGGTTTGAGAAGGAAAAAACACAAGGTGGAAAGAGTTTCCAAGTGGGAAGGTGGAATCCTACTCCAAGTAGGATTGGTGTAGGACTCCTCCACCTCCAATTTCGGCCAAACCTTTAGGTTTTGAGGCTGCCTCCTCCCCTCCCTCCCACCTATATATACAGAGGTTTTAGGGATGATTTGAGACGACTTTCTCACGGCTGCCCGACCACATACCTCCATAGTTTTTCCTCTAGATCGCGTTTCTGCGGAGCTCGGGCGGAGCCCTGCTGAGACAAGATCATCACCAACCTCCGGAGCGCCGTCACGCTGCCGGAGAACTCTTCTACCTCTCCGTATCTCTTGCTGGATCAAGAAGGCCGAGATCATCGTCGAGCTGTACGTGTGCTGAACGCGGAGGTGCCGTCCGTTCGGTACTAGATCGTGGGACTGATCGCGGGATTGTTCGCGGGGCGGATCGAGGGACGTGAGGACGTTCCACTACATCAACCGCGTTCTCTAACGCTTCTGCTGTACGATCTACAAGGGTACGTAGATCACTCATCCCCTCTCGTAGATGGACATCACCATGATAGGTCTTCGTGCGCGTAGGAAATTTTTTGTTTCCCATGCAACGTTCCCCAACAATAATAGCATGGAACAATAAAAAATTATAGATACGTTGGAGACGTATTAGCATCCCCAAGCTTAATTCCTACTTGTCCTCGAGTAGGTAAATGATAAAAACAGAATTTTTGATCTGGAATGCTACCTAACATATTTATCCATGTAATATTCTCTAATGTGGCATGAATATTCAGATCCATAAGACTCAAAACAAAAGCCTAATATTGACACAAAAACTATAATATTTCCAGCATACTAATAAGGCAATTGCTTCCTTTCAAAATAGCATGGTCTTAGAAAGTTATCCCTACAAAATCATATGGTCTGGCTATGCTCCATCTTCACCACACAACGTATCTAAATCATGCACAACTCCGATGAAAATCAAGCAATTGTTTCACACTTTTTATGTTCTCAAACCTTTTCAACTCTCACTCAATACATGAGCGTGAGCCATGGATATAGCACTATTGGTGGAATAGAATGTGGTGGAGGTTGAAAAAAGAAAGGAAGAAGATAGTCTCACATCAACTAGGCATATCAACGGGCTATGGAGATGCCCATCAATAGATACCAATGTGAGTGAGTAGGGATTGCGATGCAACAAATGCACTAGAGCTATAAGTGTATGAAAGCTCAAAAATAAAACTAAGTGGTTGTGCAAAAGATGTTTCAACTATTTATATGAAAGTGACAAAATAGGAGACTCTGTATGAAGAACATGGTGCTTTTTCAAAGCACAAGTGTGGAAAAAGATAGTAACATTGTCCCTTCTCTTTTTCTCTCATTTTTTATTTTTTTATTTTTTGGAATGGGCTTCTTTGGCCTCTTTTATTTTTTATGGGCTTCGCTGGCCTCTTTTATTTGTTTGTAAAGTATGGAGTCTCATACCAACTTGTGAGGGAATCATAACTTCCATCATACTTTTCTCACACAGGACAATGCTCAAATAATGCAGATCATCACACTTTTATTTACTTACAACTCAAAGACTACAACTCGATATCTAGAACAGAGTACGACTCTACAAGCAATATGGAAGTTATGGTGCGTGTCATAAAAACTAGGCCTTGGTGTTGCATGGAAATATATGTCGGAATCGCTATGAAAATGTCATAATAGGTAGATATTGTGGCTGTTTTTAGGAAAATATATGATGTTTGTTTTGAGGAAGGTGGGTTTAATGTACTGGCGGAAGTTGCGCGGTACTAGAGAGGCTAGCAAAGGTGGAAGGGTGAGGGTGCGTATAATCCATGAACTCAACATTAGTCATAAAGAACTCACATACTTATTGTAAAAGCCTATTAGTTATCGAAGCAAAGTATTAGACGCATGCTCCTAGGGGAAGGGTTGGTAGGAGTTAACCATCGCGCGATCCCGACCTTCACACAAAGGTTGGCAATCATTAAACAAATCATTCTCCGACTTCATCACATAACGGTTCACCATTAATGTATGCTACGGGAATCACAAGCTTCAACACAAGTATTTATTATAATTTACAATTACTTACTAGCATGACTCTCATATCACCATCTTCACATCTCAAAACTATATGCAACGAATCAAACTTCTCATCATATTCAATGCACTTAATATGAAAGTTTTTATTATATCCCTCTTGGATGCCTATTATTTTAGGACTAAATTCATAACCTAAACAAATTACCATGCTATTTAAAGAACCATTAAAATAATATAAGTGAAGTATGAGAGCTTAATAATTTCTATAAAGCAAAAAACCGCCGTGCTTTAAAAGATATAAAGTGAAGAACTAGAGCAACATTGCCTAGCTCAAAAGATATAAGTGAAGCACAAAGAGTATTCTAATAAATTCATGATTCAGCGTGTATCTCTTTCAAAAGGTGTGTGTATCAAGGATGATTGTGAAAAATTAAAAAGGAAATACTCATATCATAAAAGACGCTCCAAGCAAAACACATATCATGTGGTGAATAAAAATATAGCCTCAAGTAAATTTACCGATGGATTGAAGACGAAAGAGGGAATGCCTTATGGGGCATCCCCAAGCTTAGGCTCTTTGGTATCCTTGAATATTGCTTTGGGTGCCTTGGGCATCCCCAAGCTTAGGATCTTGCCACTTCTTATTCCGTAGTCCATCAAATCTTTACCCAAAACTTGAAAACTTCACAACACAAAACTCACCAGTTAACGCATGAGATCCATTAGTATAAGAAAAATAAATCACCACTTAGGTACTGTCGTGAACTCATTCTTTATTTATATTGATGTAATATTTATTGTATTATAACTTCTCCACGGTTCATACCCCCCGATACAGCCCATAGATTCATCAAAATAAGCAAACAACACAAAGAAAACATAATCTGTCAAAAACTGAATAGTCTGTAGCAATCTGTTTACTTCGAATACTTCTATAACTCCAAAAATTCTAAAGAATAGTAAGATCTGCGAAATTTGTAATCCATTCGTGTGTAAACAATTTAGATAAGAAGCATGTTCCAGCGAATTTATAAAATTCCTGGACTGAGAGCGAAAGTTTCTGTTTTTCAGCAGAGTCAACTTGCAAACACCATGGACCATCCCAAATGTTTTACTTGGCTCAAACACTAATTAAAACAGGAAATCACAATTATTACAGAAGTAATAATATGTGTAGCACACAAAAACAAAAATAAAAGCAAAACAAATAAAATTGGGTTGCCTCCCAACAAGCGCTATTGTTTAATGCCCCTAGCTAGGCATAATGCAATAGATCTAGGTATTATCATCTTTGGTATGCAATCCATTCGTAGCTATCATAATAGATTCATAAGGTAATCTTATTTTATTTCTAGGAAAGTGCTCCATGCCTTTCCTTAAAGGGAATTGGAATCTAATATTACCTTCATTCATATCAATAATTGCACCAACTGTTCTAAGGAAAGGTCTACCAAGAATAATAGGACACGTAGGATTGTAGTCTATATCAAGAACAATGAAATCTATGGGCACATAATTCATATTTGCAACATTAATTACATCATTAATCCTTCCCACGGGTTTCTTAATTGTAGAATCCGCTAGATGCAAATTTAGAGAACAATCATCAAATTCATGGAATCCTAACACATCAAATAAAGTTTTTGGAATTGTGGAAACGCTAGCACCCAAATCACACAAAGCATGGCACTCATAATCTTTAATTTTAATTTTAATAGTAGGTTCCCACTCATCATAAAGTTTTCTAGGTATAGAGACTTCCAACTCAAGTTTTTCTTCAAAAGATTTCATCATGCCACCCACAATATGTTTCGTAAAAGCTTTATTTTTACTATAAGCATGCGGAGAATTTAACATGGATTGTAACAAGGAAACACAATCAATCAAAGATCAGTTATTATAGTTCAAGTCCTTGAAATATGAAAGAGTGCGCTCATTGCTATTTAAAGTTTTAACCTCTTCCATCCCACTTTTATCAATCTTATCATTAAGATATAAAAACTCTGAATCATTGGGACGCCTTTTAACTAAAGTTGACTCATCTCCGGTCCCATATTTTTCAAGACTTATACTAGAAAACAAAGATTCAGTAGGTGTCACACAAATCACTTAAAGATCTTCATCAATATTATCACGAGAAAACACCTTTTCAAGCCATTCATGCTTAGCACATATTCTAGCGGTTCTTTCCTTACACTCATAAATGGAAATTCATAGCTTTTAAAGACTCATTAATATCATGCTTGGGTGTAAAAGATCTGATTTTCAAAGAATCAACCTCAAGAGAAATTCTATCAACGTTCCTGGCCAAATCATCAATCTTGCGCAATTTTTCTTCAATCATAGCATTGAAACCTTTTTGAGAGCTAATGAATTCTTTAATATTATTCTCAAGATTAGTGGGAATATTATTATAATTTCCATAAGAATTGTTGTAGGAATTACCATAATTATTAGAGGAATTACTAGGAAACAGCCTAGGATTAAAATTACCTCTATACGCGTTATTGCCAAAATTGTTCCTACCAACAAAATTCACATCGATAGATTCATTATCATTTCCAATCAAAGAAGGCAAAGGCATATACTTGGTATCAATAGGAGAACTCTTACTAGCAAACATTTTCATTAATTCATCCATCTTCCCACTCAAAGTATTTTTTTCTGCCATAGCATGCACTTTTTTACTAGTAGGAGATCTTTCGGTATGCCACTGAGAGTAATTAGCCATAATATTATCTAGGATTTTAGTAGCTTATGCTAACGTGATTTCCATATAAGTACCACCCGCGGCGGAATCTAAAATATTTCTAGAAGGAAAATTCAATCCCGCATAAAAAATATTGTATAATCATCCATAAACTCAAACCATGTGCGGGACAATTCCTAATCATTAGTTTCATCCTCTCCCAAGATTGTGAAACATACTCATGATCAAGTTGCTTAAAATTAATTATATCGTTCCTAAGGGAGATGATCTTAGCAGGCGAAAAGTACTTGAGAATAAAAGCACATTTACACTTATTCCATGAATCAATACTATTTTTAGGTAAAGATGAAAACCAAGTTTTGGCACGATCTCGTAGTGAGAAAGGAAATAGCTTCAATTTAACAATTTCATTATCCACATGTTTCTCCTTTTGCATATCACACAACTCAACGAAAGTATTTAGATGGGATGCGACACCTTCACTAGGAAGGCCAGAAACTTGTTCTTTCATAACAAGATTGAGCAAATCGGCATTAATTTCAGAAGACTATGCACTAGTGGCGGGAGCAATCGGAGTACTGATACGTCTCCAACGTATCTATAATTTTTGATGGTTTCATGCTATTATCTTGTCAAACTTGGGATGTTTTGCATGCCTTTTATTTATTTTCTAGGACTAACTTATTAATTCACTGCCAAGTGCCAGTTCTTGTTTTTTCCATGTTTTTGACCCCTTTCAGAGGAGATTTTGAAAAGGAGTCCAAACGGAAGAAAATCCCCGAAAAGATTTTTTTCTGGAACGAAAGAAGATCAGGGGACTTGGGAGCCAAGCAGAAGAGCCCCAGGGGCCCCACAAGCCCCCAGCCCGCGGCCAGGGGGGCGCACCATCCAGGATTGTGGGCCCCCTGGAGGTCTCCTGACCTAGATCTTGCACCTATAAATTCCCAAATATTCCCAAAAAAATCACGGGAGCATCGTAATCACTTTTCCGCCGCCGCAAGCTTCTGTCTCCGCAAGATCCCATCTGGGGCACGTCCTGGTGCCCTGCCGGAGGGGGATTCGGACACGAAAGGCTTCTCCATCAACACCATGACCTCTCCGATGATGCGTGAGTAGTTCACCATGGACCTACGGGTCCATAGCTAGTAACTAGATGGCTTCTTATCTCTCTTGGATCTTCAATACAAAGTTCTCCATGATCTTCATGGAGATCTATCCGACGTAATCTTCTTTTGCGGTGTGTTTGTCGAGATCTGATGAATTGTGGATTTATGATCAGATTATCTATGAATCTTATTTGAGTTTCTTATGATCTCTCTTATGCATGATTTCATATCCTTGTAATTCTCTTCGAGTTGTGGGTTTTGTTTGGCCAACTAGATCTATGATTCTTGCCATGGGAGAAGTGCTTGGTTTTGGGTTCATACGTGCGGTGACCTCACCCAGTGACAGAAGGGGTAGCGAGGCACATATCATGTTGTTGCCATCAAGGGTAAAAATATGGGATTTTCATCATTGGTTTGAGATTATCCCTCTACATCATGTCATCTTGCTTAAAGCGTTACTCTGTTCATCATGAACTCAATACACTAGATGCATGCTGGATAGCGGTCGATGTGTGGAGTAATAGTAGTAGATGCAGAAAGTATCGGTCTACTTGTCTAGGACGTGATGCCTATATGCTAGATCATTGCCTTAGATATCTTCATGACTTTGCGCGGTTCTATCAATTGCTCGACAGTAATTTGTTCACCCACCGTGATATTTGCTATTTTGAGAGAAGCCTCTAGTGAACACTATGGCCCCCAGGGTTTACTCCACACCATATTTTCAGCCTTACACTTTTTACTTCGTTGCACTTTCCGCCTTCAGATCTCACTTTGCAAACAATCTTGAAGGGATTGACAACCCCTTTGAAGCGTTGGGTGCAAGCTTGTTTGTGTTTGCGCAGGTACTCTAGACTTGACGAGACCCTCCTTCTGGATCGATACCTTGGTTCTCAAACCGAAGGAAATACTTATTGCTCCTGTGCTGCATCACCCTTTCCTCTTCAAGGGAAAAACCAACGCAAGCCCAATCTCCGTCGACGTGTCAATTCTGGCAGTATTGTTTGAGAAGTAGCAGAAGTATTTCTAGCGCCGTTGCCGGAGAGGAAGATCAAGTCAAGAACTCATCCAAGTAGGTGTCGCAAACTCATCTCTTGCATTTACTTTGTTTGCCAGTTGCCTCCCGTTTTCCTCTCCCCCACTTCACCAATTTGCCTTTTTTGTTTGCCTTTTCATTCGCCCTTTCTCTCGCTTGCTTTCTGTTCGCTTGTGTGCCATGTGCCTTCAATATGCTTGCATCTTCGCTTGCTGAAAAATCTAGTGATATGGATCCTCATCCACTTGCTAATCTCTTTAAGAGATCCAATTATGTTGATCCAATTGCTAGTGAGTTGATTGCACTTGACTATCTTTATGGAGTTTTGCTTGAGATGCGTGAATCTGAAAATTGTGAGGAAGAAATTTATGAAGTGATTCATGAGGGCTCCTTGGATGAAAAGCATGATTGCAATGGTTTCACTATAATTCTATTAGTGACAATCATGCTAAGAATATGCAAAACCCTAAGCTTGGGGATGCTAGTTTTGATATGTCCACTACTTGTTGCAATGATCATGAGTGGGGCGATGATTTTTCTTATGATCTTGAAAATTTGTTTAAGCCTCATGATGAATATGATATTTGCAATATTATTGAAAGTGGGTTTGGAGAAGTCATGACTTTAGTTGATGATAATCCCACTATTTTTGAAGAGCGTTGACTTTGCATGCATGTGGATCATGAAAAGAATATCCTATGTGATAGTTACATTGTTGAATTCAAATATGATCCCACATGTAATTATTGTGAGAGAGGAAAATATGGTGGTAGAAACTTTCATATCACTAAATCACCTCTCGTTATGTTGAGATTGCTATTGTCTCTTTCTTCTTCCTTGCATATGGTAACTATTGGTTGTCTTGACAATCTGTTTTCCTATAAAATGCCTATGCATAGGCAGTATGTTAGACTTAGATGTGATTTTCACACGTTTTATGATGCTCTCGTTGTGCTTCAATTCTTGTCTTTTTGTGTGAGCATCATTGATTTATCAATGCCTAGCTAAGGGCGTTAAACAATAGCGCTTGTTGGGAGGCAACCCAATGAATTTATGTTTTTATTTCTGTTTTGTTGTGTCCACACTTTCATAATTATGTTGTGATTGTGTTTTTTGTGTTTCTTTTTGTGTTTGAGCCAAGCAAAGCCTTTATGACTAGTCTTGGTAATTGTTCTTTGATCATGCTGAAAAAGACAGAAACTTTTCGCTCACGAGATGATTTTTCATTTTTATTCAGAAAGAGCTTTTGAGTTGATTCTTTTTTCTGCTGATTGATATGCTTTGTCCCCAGACTGTCATAATGTTTCAGATTTTTTGAGGTACCAGAAGTATACGAAGTATACATATTGCTTCAGACTGGTCTATTTTTGACAGATTCTGTTTTTGTTGAGTTGGTTGCTTGTTTTGATGAAACTATGGTTAGTATCGGGGGGTACTAGCCATGGGAAAGTGAGAATACAGTAGCCCATAATCAATATAGATGGAATTCAAGTTTGCTACAGTACCAAAAGAATTGGTAGTTTGTTTTCTTGTACTAATGTTATCACAAGTTTCGGTTTAAGTTTTGTGTTGTGAAGTTTTCAAGTTTTGGGTGACGTTCTTATGGACAAAGAGATAAGGAGTGGAAAGAGCTCAAGCTTGGGGATGCGCAAGGCACCCTAAGCCAAATTCAAGGACACCAAAAAGCCTAAGATTGGGGATGCCCCGGGAAGGCATCCCCTCTTTCGTCTTCAATCCATCGGTAACATTACTTGGAGTTATATTTTTATTCACCACATGATATGTGTTTTGCTTGGAGCATCTTGTATCTTAGGAGTCTTTTATTTTTGTTGTGTCACAATCATCCTTGCTTCACACCTTTTTTTGAGAGAGAGAGAGACATGCGCTCATCGTGATTTTGCTAGAATGCTCATTGTGCTTCACTTATATCTTTTGAGCTAGATACTTTTGCTCTAGTGCTTCACTTATATCTTTTGTGCTAGATACTTTTTGCTCTTGTGCTTCACTTCTATCTTTAGAGCATGGCGGTGCGTGATTTGGTAGTTGGCTTATGCTATGAAAGTGTCCCAAATATGCTAGGTACCCAAAGAGGATGCAAAAACCTCCATCTTCATGTGCATTGAGTAGAAAGAGAAGTTTTGATTCCTCTCAATTAGTTTTGAGACGTGGATTCGGTAATATTAAAAGTTATGTTAGTAGGGTGTTGTGAATCTATAAATACTTGTGTTGAAGTTGGTGATTCCCGTAGCATGTACGTATGGTGAACCGCTATGTTAGGAAGTCGGAGCATAATTGATCCATTGATTGTCATCCTTTGTGTTGAGGTCGGGATCGTGCGATGGTTTACACCTACCAACCCTTCCCCTCGGAGTATGCGTTTAGCACTTTGTTTCGATTACTAATAAAAACTTTCGCAATAAGTATGTGAGTTCTTCATGACTAATGTGAGCCCATGGTATAGATGCACTTTCACCTTCCACCTTTGCTAGCCTCTCTAGTGTCGCACAATTCTCGCCGAAACTCAAACCCACCAAATTTCTTCCTCAAAACAGCCACCATACCTACCTACTATGGCATTTTTATAGCCATTCCGAGATATATTGCCATGCAACTACCACCATTCCGTCTCATGACTTGTGCCGTCGCTCTCATATTGCCATTGCATGATTATACTAGATCGTTGCACATCCCGGTACACTACCGGAGGCATTACCTATGGAGTCATCATCATTGTGATCTTTGAGCCGTGAGTAACTAAAAAGTATGATGATCATCATTATTAGAGCATTGTCCCATGTGAGGAAATAAAAAAAATAAAAAATAAAAAAAGAGGCCAAAGAGCCAAAAAAAGAGAGAAAAGAAAAAAAGAGGCCTAAGAGCCCAAATAAAAAAAAGAGAGAAAAAGAGAGAAGGGACAATGGTACTATCTTTTTCCACACTTGTGCTTCATGTTAGCACCATGTTCTTCATGATTGAGAGCTTCTTGCTTTGTCACTACCATATGCTAGTGGGAATCTTCGTTTTATAACTTGGCTTGTATATTCCAATGACGGGCTTCCTCAAAATTGCCCTAGGTCTTCGTGAGCAAGCAAGTTGGATGCACACCCACTAGTTTTCCTCTTGAGATTTCACATACTTATAGCTCTAGTGAATCTCTTGTATGGAAATCCCTACTCATTCACATTGATATCTATTAATGGGCATCTCCATAGCCTATTGATACGCCAAGTCAGTGTGACCATCTCCTCCTCTTTTGTCTCACAACCACCACCACACTCTATTCCACCTATAGTGCTATATCCATGGCTCGCGCTCATGTATTGTGTATTAGTTATAAAATGTTTGAGAAAGTAAGAGTGCGAAAACAATTACTTCGCCAATTCCGGGGTTGTGCATGATTTACATTAGTTGTGTGAGGATGATGGAGCATAGCCAGACTATATGATTTTGTTGGGATAACTTTTTTGGCCTTGTTATTTTGAAAGTTCATGATTGCTTTGCTAGTTTGCTTGAAGTATTACTGTTTTCATGTCAATAGCAAACTATTGTTTTGAATCTTACGGATCTGAACATTCATGTCACGTGAAAGAAGTTGCAAAGGACTACTATGCTAGGTAGCATTCCACATCAAAAATTCATTCTTTTTCACTTCCCTACTCGAGGACGAGCAGGAGTTAAGCTTGGGGATGCTTGATACGTCTCCAACGTATCCATAATTTTTGATGGTTTCATGCTATTATCTTGTCAAACTTGGGATGTTTTGCATGCCTTTTATTTATTTTCTGGGACTAAATTATTAATTCAGTGCCAAGTGCGAGTTCCTATTTTTTCCATGTTTTTGACCCCTTTCAGAGGAGATTTTGAAACGGATTCCAAACGGAAGAAAATCCCCGAAAAGATTTTTTTTGGAATGAAAGAAGATCGGGGGACTTGGGAGCCAAGCCAGAAGAGCCCCAGGGGCCCCACAAGCCCCCACCCCGTGGCCAGGGGGTGCCATCCAGGCTTGTGGCCCCCCTGGAGGTCTCCTGACCTAGATCTTGCACCTATAAATTCCCAAATTTCCCAAAAAATCAGGGAGCATCGTAATCACTTGTCGGCCGCCGCAAGCTTCTGTCTCCGCAAGATCCCATCCGGGGCACGCCCCGCTGCCCTGCCGGAGGGGGGATTCGGACACGGAAGGCTTCTCCATCAACACCATGACCTCTCCGATGATGCGTGAGTAGTTCACCATAGACCTACGGGTCCATAACTAGTAACTAGATGGCTTCTTCTCTCTCTTGGATCTTCAATACAAAGTTCTCCATGATCTTCATGGAGATCTATCTGATGTAATCTTCTTTTGCAGTGTGTTTGTCGAGATCCGATGAATTGTGGATTTATGATCAGATTATCTATGAATCTTATTTGAGTTTCTGTTGATCTCTCTTATGCATGATTTCATATCCTTGTAATTCTCTTCGAGTTGTGGGTTTTGTTTGGCCAACTAGATCTATGATTCTTGCCATGGGAGAAGTGCTTTGTTTTGGGTTCATACCGTGCGGTGACCTCACCCTGTGGCAGAAGGTGTAGTGAGGCACGTATCCTGTTGTTGCCATCAAGGGTAAAAAGATGGGGTTTTAATCATTGGTTTGAGATTATCCCTCTACATCATGTCATCTTGCTTAAAGCCTTACTCTGTTCGTCATGAACTCAATACACTAGATGCATGCTGGATAGCGGTCGATGTGTGGAGTAATAGTAGTAGATGTAGAAAGTATCGGTCTACTTGTCTCGGACGTGATGCCTATATGCTAGATCATTGCCTTAGATATCGTCATGACTTTGCGTGGTTCTATCAATTGCTCGACAATAATTTGTTCACCCACCGTGATATTTGCTATTTTGAGAGAAGCCTCTAGTGAACACTATGGCCCCCAGGGTCTACTCCACACCATATTTTCAGCCTTACACTTTTTACTTTGTTGCACTTTCCGCCTTCAGATCTCACTTTGCAAACAACCTTGAAGGGATTGACAACCCCTTTGAAGCATTGGGTGCAAGCTTGTTTGTGTTTGCGCAGGTACTCTAGACTTGACGAGACCCTCCTTCTGGATCGATACCTTGGTTCTCAAACTGAGGGAAATACTTAGTGCTTCTGTGATGCATCGCCCTTTCGTCTTCAAGGGAAAAACCAATGCAAGCCCAATCTCTGTCGACGTGTCAATTCTGGCACTGTTGTTTAAGAAGTAGCAAGTACTAATAACATAATTATTATTAGTAGTGGAAAAAATAACTTTGTATTCTCTTGAGCCATCATGACAAAGAAAGCAACCTAGCACACAAGCAAGCAAACAAAAAGACGAACAAAAAAGGGTGAATTAAAAGGCAGATCTTTTTGGTATTTTCTGAAAATTGTTTTATAAGTGGGGGAGAGGAAAACGGGAGGCAAATGGAAAATAAATTAAATGCAAGATATGAGTTTCTGTTGGGTACTTGATAATCTTGCTATGTATCCTCCGTGGCTACGGCGCCATAAATCCTTCTTGCTACCTCTTGAGCTTGCGTTGGTTTTTCCTTGAAGAGGAAAGGGTGATGCAACAAACTAGATATGTATTTCCCTCAGTTTGTTGAGAACCAAGGTATCAATCTAGTAGGAGGAACAAGCAAACCTCCAATAGTAGTACCTACACAAATATCAAACACTTGCACCCAACGCTATAAAGGGTTTGTCAATCCCTTCAGAGTTATTTGCAAGGATGAGATCTGATAGAGATAGATATAAAATATTGATAGATCCGAAAGTAAATAAACTGGAGCAAAGTATTTTTGGTACTTATGGTTTATAGATCTGAAAATATAATATGAAAAATAGACCCGGGGCCCATAGGTTTCACTAGAGGCTTCTGTCATAAAGGAAAATAATACGATGGGCGAAAAAATTACTGCCAACAACTGACAGAAAAGCGAATAATCATGAAGATATCTAAGGCAATGATTATGCATATAGGCATCACGTCCGTATCAAGTAGACTGAAACGATTATGCATCTACTACTATTACTCCACACCTTGACCGACTCCTGCCTGCATCTAGAGTAGTAAGTTCATGAAGAACATAGTAACGCATTAAGTAAGATGACATGATGTAGAGGGATAAATTCAAGCAATATGATGAAAACCCCATCTTTTTATCCTCAATGGCAACAATACAATACGCGCCTCGCTACCCCTACTGTCACTCGGTTAGGACACCGCAAGATTGGACCCAAAACTAAGCACTTCTCCCATTGCAAGAATTACCAATCTAGTTGGCCAAACCAAACCAATACCTCAAAGAGACTTGCAAAGATATGAAATCATGCATATAAGAATTCAGAAGAGACTCAAATAATATTCATAGATAATATGAACATAAACTCACAATTCATCGGATCACGACAAACACACCGCAAAAGAGTATTACATCGGATAGATCTCTATGAAGATCATGAAGAACATGGTATTGAAGATCAAAGAGAGAGAAGAAGCCATCTAGCTACTAGCTATGGACCCGTAGGTCTGTGGTGAACTACTCACGCTTCATCGAAGGGGCAATGGAGTTGATGTAGATGCCCTCCGTGATCAATTCCCTCTCCGGTAGATTACCGGAAAAGGCTCCTAGATTGGATCTCTTGGAAACAAAGGCTCCCGGCAGAGGAAAAGTATTTGAGTTCCTCTTTTTGGCGATACGGGAATACTTTGGATTTTATAGGCCAAGAATTAGGGTTAGGAGACCTACAGAGGGGCCCACAAGCCAGGGGGCGCGGCCACCCCCTAGGGCGCGCCCTGAAGGCTTGTGGCCTCCCGACAATTGCCTTGCCCCCTACTCCAAGTCTATTGCGTGTCTTCTGGTCCAAGAAAAATCTTTCCGGAGATTTTATTCCGTTTGGACCCCGTTTAATATTCCTTATGTGCAATATTCAAAAATGTGGAAAAATCAGAAACTTGCACTAGGCTCTAGATTAATAGTTTAGTCCCAGAAATATTATAAAACAACATATTAATGCATATAAAACATCCAAAACATATAATATAATAGCATGGAACAATAAAAAATTATAGATACGTTGGAGACGTATCGCGCGGTAATGGAGAGGCTAGCAAATATGAGGAGGTGAGATTGCGTATGTCCATGGTGTCACATTAGTCATAAAGAACTCATATACTTATTGCAAAGTTGTATTAGTATTAACAAATCAAAGTACTACTCACATGCCCCATGGGAGAGGGTTGGTAGGAATTAACCATCGTGCGACTCTGACTCGAAGCAACACTAGGTTTTCAACGAGGAATAAAAATGCTCACACATCATCACCATGCCATTTTATTTTTTCATATGTTCAAGAAGTTTTAGCATATCTTAATATCAACACCTCTCTGAATTAATGATGGTGCACTCACACCTTTTCATATCACCACATCAATGTCATTAACCACAATTTCTATATATGTGCTACATGATGGTTTTAATTATCAATCAATGAACACTCATTATTTATGATCTAGTCTTATGACCCATGCAAATTGCCTTCACTATTTATTAACTCTCAAACAAATATAAGTGAGGAATGAGAGCATAATATTTCTGTAAAATCTACATGCCACCATGCTCAAAAAGATATAAGTGAAGTACTAGAGCAACCACTAAGCTCAAAAGATATAAGTGAAGCACATAGAGTATTTTAACAAATTATGACGATGGTGTCTCTCTTTCAAACAGGTGTATCCAACAAACAATTATTGTGGAAAACTGAAAGTAAAAGTAAACAAAAGCAAATTATGCTCCAAGCAAAACTCATATCATGTGGCGAATAAAAATGTAGCTCGGAGTAACATATCGATGGATTGAGCCAAAAGAGGGGATGCTTTCCGGGGGCATCCCCAAGCTTACACGCTTGAGTCTTCCTATAATATTACCTTGGTGTGCCTTGGGCATCCCCAAGCTTAGCCTCTTGCCACTTCTCATTCCTTTGTCCATCGAGATAATACCCAAAACTTGAAAACTTCAATCACAGAAACTCAACAAAACTTTGTGACATACGTTAGTATAGGCAACATAATAAACACTTTTAGGTACTATTACAAATTGATTCTTATTTTGTTTTAGAATAAGGTACTATATCATAACTAATCCATGTCTTATACCCCCCGATATAGTCCATAACATAATCAAAACAAGCAAACTATGCATGCAAAAACAAAGTCTGTTTAAAGCAGAACAATAGTAGTAATATATTTATTTTCCATACTTATGTAACTCCAAACATTCTGAAAAATTAGGACGACCTGAGGAATCTATATATCATTATTGCATAAGAAATTTAGCTTCAAAATATGTTCCAGTAAAATAATAGAAATTCTGCACCGGGCGTCAAAGTTTGTGTTTTTGCACCGTATCAATTCTACTCATCATGCAAATCATCACAAAGGCTTTACTTGGCACAAACACTAATTTAAACATGAAAACACAATCATTACATAGGAAATAACTATGTCATCACAAGCAAACAAAAAGTAGAAAGCAAAAATAAATATAACTATTAGGTTGCCTCCCAACAAGCGTTATTGTTTTACGCCCCTAGCTAGGAATATTGCTTAGTTTCAAGTGTTGTCATCCTTGACATCGAGCTCCTTAATAGTAAACCGAGGATAATAGGAACAATAGGAGACTCGGAAATAGGTTCTTTTACCAGGTTTATAAAGTTGGGATGAACACTAATCATTTTAGGATCTTCGTTGCTTTTGGTAGGAAGTGTACTAATGCTCTTAGGAATGTAAATAAATTTAGGACTTTTGCTTTGAGAAGTAACCTCATTAATTTTAGATGGTGTAAAGGCGGAACCCACTTTGTCAATCACTTCCAACATTTTATCAATTCTATTCAAACCTTGTTATACTCTTTCATTAATAATATCATCCTTTTCCTTCAAAGTTTTCAAAGTCATCCCTACTCATGACCCAAATTGAGTGATATGATTATGAAGTTTTTTGTCTAACTCCCCAATGGTTCCAATAGTAATCATTTTCCTTTCAATAGCATCAAGACTTTGCATGACATGTTACAAGGTTAAATTGCTGTCATTAATGATAATGGGTGGTGTTCCCACAAGATTCTCAATGGCATTATAGGAATCCAAAGTGTGACACATCAAAAAAATTCCACTCGTGATAGTGTCAAGGACAAATCTATACCAAGTGGTTACACCGACAGAGAAATTGTGAAGCAAAGTAGTGATGGATAGCTTATTAATTCCCTTGTTTTGATCATAGTAAATCCTATACCAAGCTTCTTTCATGCTTTCTCCTCCCCTTTGTTTAAAATCGACAACATCATTATCGGGGGTAATGCGAACAAAACAAGAACTAGCCATGACTTCAAACTAACAACAAGCAAAGGTAAATATTTTTGTATTTTTATTTTTTTATAAGACAAACTAAATATACCAGCAAATAAAAAGAGAAACAACTGAATGAAATTTTGTGCGGAGTTACTTGATAGTTGGTGATGATATTCCCCGGCAACGGCGCTAGATATCCTTCATGATACTTGTGATCTGCGTTGGGTTTTCCGTGAAGAGGAAAGGGTTATCGTAGCACAATGCAGGTAAGTATTTCCCTTAGTTATGAAACCAAGGTTTATCGAACCAATAGTAATATCAACCACACCCATCTTCAGCGGCTGTACACAAAAGAACAAACAACCTGCACCCAACACGGGAAAGAGGGTTGTCAATCCCCTTGGTCTCGTTATTTGCAAGTGAATGAGGTGTCTAGATAATTGTAGAATGCAAAATAAAATAAAAGCAAATAAATGGCAGCAAGGTATTGGGGAATTTAGCAATATGTTGTGAATAGACCACGGGGCCATAGTTTTACCTAATGGCATCTCTCATGAAAATAACACACGGTGGGTAAACAAATTAATGTTGGGAAATTGATGGAAGAGCGGATAGTTACGCAATTTTCACGGCAATGATCATGTAAATATGGGCATCACATCCATAAACAAATAGTCCGACTCCTACCTTCACCTGTTACTATTACTTCACTTCAAGAGCACTTCTATGCTTGCCTCTCTGCGTATTAAGTTCATGACAAACGAAGTAATGCTTGGAGTAAGATGACATGATGTAGACAAAGTAAACTCAACCAATATGAATAAACCTCATCATTTTAGCCTTAGTAGCAGCAACACAAAGACAAAACTTGCCTTCTTCTGTCACTGGGATATAGAAACTCGCCAGGTTGAACCTACTAAAACACACCTCTCTCACCAAAGAAATATCAACCTAGTTGGCCTAACTATTTCAATAGATCAGAGAGAATTACAAAGCTATCATAATCATGCAGATAAGAATCATATTATATATTAGAGGAGACTCAAATATTTATCATAAATAATCTGAACATAAACCCACAATTCATTGGATCCCAACAAATGCACTGTACAAAAGAGTTACATCATATGGATCAAAGCAAAGATACAATGACAATTGTATTGAAGATAAAAAGAGAGATTGCCATCTAGGTACTGGCTATGGACCCGTAGGTCTGTGGTTAACTAGTCACACATCATCATCAGGGCATCAAGGTTGATGAAGAAGCCCTTCGTGATCGATCCCCCTCTAGCAGAGTGCAGGAATGAAGCTCTAGATGGCCTCCCATCGGAAGAGAGACTTGCGTGGCGTAAATAGTGTTCTGGGACCTGCCTCTTAGTTTGTAGTGTGGATTAGAATTTATAGCCCAGAGAACGGAGTGAGGAGAGCCACGAGGGGGCACAATGCATTAGGGCATGCCCCCAGGCCGCGCCCTGTTGGCTTGTGGGGGCCTCGTGCACCGTCCTGCCTCCTTTCGATGCTCCACGGTCTTGTTTTGGCCCAGAAAAAATTCACAAAAAGTTTCAAGTCAATTGGATTTTGTTTATTACTAAAACGTGAAAATTTGAAAAACACACAGAAAATAGCAACTCGCACTGGGCACTGGGTCAATAAGTTAGTGCTCAAAAACAATATAAATTGGTAGATAAGTGTATAATTTTTTTTCTAAAATGATAACATAATAGCATGGAACAATAAAAAAAAGATACATTGGAGACCTATCATGTCTCGTTACCTACCACTTGAATGTCAAGCCTCCCAACATTGCCATGAAAAACCTCTAACCCCTTCACATCCTAGCAAGCCATTGTTTGGCTAAGTTACCGCTTGATCAACCCTTCTTATAGCGTTGCTAGTTGTAGGTGGAGGTTGTTCCATGTGACAACATGGATATCTTGAGATTTCACAATATTATTGCTATTTAACCTAAGGCACATATATAATTGGTAAAAAGTGGAAGGCTTGGCCTTTTTCTTGGTGTTTTGTTCTACCTTTGCCGCCTTAGTTACTTGTGTACCGATGTTATGTTCCATATTGAGAGCTCCTAACATGCTTGGAATTCTTATGCCCCCCCCCTTGATTATCTGTTTTGGGATAAAACTCTTCTGGCAAGGCCCAACTTTGGTACTACATTTGTCTAATAACTAATAAACCTACATAGGAAACCCATGTATAATTAATCAACAACCCAAGTGAGTGCTTCTCAAGAGTGTTTGTCCAAAATGGGGTGCCTACAGGGCCGCCTCGAGGAAACTCGGGGATTGGTTTTCCTCATAGGTAGTCCCATCCGGTTGTGTACTCAGAACGAGATACGCGGCTCCTATCGGGATCGTTGACATGTCGGGGGGCCTTGCTCGATTTGTTTTACCTTTCTCTAATGTCTTGTGCACCGAGATTCTGAGGAAACTTCGGGCTATCTCGATGTTGAGGTTTTCCACGCAGCTTGTGACTAGTTTGTGATGGATGAGTTGGAGCACCCGTGCAGGGTTAAGTCTTTCTAAGAGCTGTGCCCGTGGTTATGTGGCAACTTGGAAAATTGTTTAACACCCGGTTATAGCAATCTTGAAGTAAATTCAATTAAAATACACCAACCGTGTGCGTAACATGGTCCGTCTCTTCTTTTGAGGTTTGAACCAAGAAGAGGACACGATGGGGTTATGATTGACTCATAAGTATGTGTTCAGGATCACTTCCTTATCATTAATAGTTCACGTCCAATTATGCGTAGATCACTCTTCTTATTCTTGTACTCGTAAGTTAGCCACTCAAATAAATGCTTAGTGCTTGCTGTAGCCTCCCCACTTAACCATACCTCACCCATTAAGCTTTGCTAGTAGAAATGAGATTGCTGAGGCCCCGTGGTTCACATATTACTACAACAATAGTTCCATGTACAGGTAATGCGATGCTTTGATGTGAGGGCGATGTGTAGGATCGAAAGTATGTCTACAGGGGGGGGGGTGATTAGACTAATTGACAAGATATTTTTTTGCCTTTTCCCAATTTTACTTGAGAGGCAGCTACGGCAATTATAACAACTCAAGTACACCCTACACATGCAGTTCTAATAGTATATCAGCGGAAAGTAAACATGCAAGTGTAAAGTAGAGGGGTAAGGTAGGGAGATCAAATGCATGAGGTTGACACGTCGATTTTTGGCATGGTTCCGATAGGTGACGCTATCGTACGTCCGTGTTAGTGGAGACTTCAACCCACGAAGGGTAACGGTTGCGAGAGTCCACGGAGGGCTCCACCCATGGAGGGTCCACAAAGAAGCGGCCTTGTCTATCCCACCACAGCTTACGTCCACTGAGGACTAGCCTTACTCACGGTAGATCTTCACAAAGTAGGCGATCTCCTTGCCCTTACAAATATCTTGGTTCAACTACACAACACGAAGTAGGAGGCTCCCAAGCGATACCTAACCAATCTAGGAGGCACCACCCTCCAAAAGATAATAGATGGCATAAGTAGATTGATGCCCCTAGTTGTGTCCCTCTCGGCTGTTCTACCCCTAATTTCCAAAAGTCACTTGTTCTGTCCAAGTCACTTTGCTCCTCTTATGATTTTTCCCTTTGACCGTTTGACCGTCAGTTTGAAAACTTCATAACTAATTCATATTAAATCAGAAAAATGCAAATAAGATACCAAAATGTTCGGAAGAACATCACCTATATGTTAGTGTCATTTGCATTCATGACAAAGGTGTTGGAAAGTTCCCATATTAGTTTTAGCTCTTATGATACCATCATGAATAGTAAAATATAAAAAAATCTAAAAAATATTTGGTGGCAAAGAAAGACAAATGTTTTAAGTGCTTGCCAAGTTTCATCACGGAACGACATTCGTGGAAGTCATGGCAAAAAAAATTCTTTTTTGGAGTGCTTATTGTTTCTTTTGTGACAACTTCCACGATTGTCGTTCGTTGATGAAATTTGGTAAGCACTTCAAACATTTATCATTCTTTGCCACCAATTTTTTTAGAATTTTTGATTTTTTTATATTTTACTATTCATGGCGGTATCATAAGAGCTAAAACTCGGATGGGCACTTCCAACACCTTTGTCATGAATGCAAATGACACTGACATATAAGTGATGTTTTTCCGAACATTTTGGTATCTTATTTGCAGTTTTCTTATTTAGTATGAATTAGGTATGAACTTTTCAAATTGATGGTCAAACGGTAAAAGGGAAAAATCATAAGAGGAGCGAAGTGACTTGGACAGAACCGGTGACTTTTGGAAATTAGGGGTAAAACACCGAGTGGGACACAACTAGGGGCATAAATCTAATTATCCCATAATAGATGGGGTAGATCAATGAACTCCTTGCTATTGTGCTTCTAAAGATAGTCTCCTCAACACAAATCACTCTCTCATAGAATATGCATGGGCAGGAGAGGTTGATTTTGTGGAAAGCAGTTTGGGGAGGCTAGAGATCAAGTTTCAAATGATTGGATTGGAATATCTTGGTCTCAACACATGAGTAGGTGGTTCTCTCTCACAAAATGGATCTGGAAATGAAGTGTGTGTCTTCTGAGTGCTTCTCCCACAAATGAGAGGTGGGTGAAGGGTTATATATAGGCAGCAGCAAAAATCCAACTGTTGCACACAAAAGAGCAAACTCGGTGACACTGAAGTGGACAACTCGGTGGTACCGAAAAGCAGTAAAGGTATGAACTTTTGAATCTCGGTGAGACCGATATATAGAACTCGGTGGCACCGAAAAGGTGACTAACGGTAAGATGGACAAACTCGGTGGTACCGATACTCAAACTCGGAAATTCCGATTTTGTGTATCTTGGCAACAGAATGTTGGTCACACTGAACTTGGTAGCACCAATGCAGTTTCGGTTGCACCGATTTGGTGGGAATGGCTAGGGTTTTGTCTGAGGTTCAAACTTGGTGGTTTTGATGTGGAAATGTTGGTGAGACCAAATTTGTGAATGTGGAACTTGACAGAGTGGATATGTGGGAAAAATGACTAAGTGTTTTGGTGGCCAACTTTGAGCATTTGAGCAATCAATTCATTTTACTACCTCACCCCCTTTTAATAGTATTGGCTTTACCATGGAATCAAAAATGATTTCTCACAAATATAAAATGAAGAGTCTTCTAGCTTGAAGCTTGAGCCAATATTGTTCCTTTCTTGCATCAAGGGGTATCTCCACATAAACCTTAAGCCGTAGCATCTTTTGAACTTTTCTGAAATATGCTTGGAAAACACATTAGTCCAATGATGCATATGTTGTGATCAATTATCAAAACCACCCTAGGGAGCAATTGTGCTTTCAGTCTCCCCCTTTTTGGTAATTGATGACAACATATAGATCAAAGCTTCGACAAAAGATATAATCAATGATTAGCATCGACGCTTTGAGAAGTATGTGAAAAGCAAGAGCTGCCCCTAAATTTGTGCATTATTTAAAATTTGTTTTTGAATGCGAATGCACAATTGATTAGGATCATGGGTTACTCTTCCATGTAACATACACCATGGTGGTGCGTAAAAATAATAGCCATGCACATGACACCAACAAGATAAGTGAGTGATCTTCACAAGGATAGCTAGAAGATGTTATCGTAGCATCACACAAGATAAAGCGTATGATCAATCACACATATAGGATAAAGTCATCCAAAATCCAAAGTTTTTTAAAATCAAACAAGAGCAAATAAAGTCAAAAGCTCTCTCTCACACAAAGTCTATGATCTATACATTTGTCCCCCTTTGGCAACAAGTTACCAAAAAGTTCAAAAGCAGAGAACTACTCATCTCTTTGTGCAACTGATGATGGAGTCGAGAGAAGAACGTCTGCGGAGGCTTCTGCTGAATGTCCTGAAGCTGGAGGTGTTGATACTGAAGGAGCTTGAGTTGGAGCTGGTGCTGAAGGTGCTGAAGCTTGTGCTGAAGATGTCTGTCTTGTCTCCTGAGCAAGAACAACAACCAACCTAGGCTTGGTGATGAACCTAGTGGTAGTGGGAGGAGGAGAGTCATCCTCGTCATCATCATCATCTTCATCTTCATCTTCTTCCTTTAAGCATGGAATCTCCACAGAGTCAACTTCATGTTGAAATTGTCTGACAATGGTGGTCAACTCAGTTACCTTCACATCCATGTTGTGGAATTTTGTCTCCACAACTCTCTCAAGACTCTTCTGATTTTGCACGATCTCTTGGATGTTCTTCTCCATGCCTTGAGTAGTGCTCACTAGAAATGCCATTTGCTCAGCTTGAGTTCCGAGTTGTGGAACTGGAGGTGGCCTATTTCTAGTAGCTTCAGCCTCTGCTACCTCTGCTGCCATTCTTGCTGTAGCTGAGTTGGGATCATTGTCATCCATCACAACCTCATTATCGTCAAATTTAGGCCGAAGAGGTAGATGGGGACGATCAAGTTGATATGCATGCTTGCCTAGCTTGGCATTGATGAGCATCTGGATGTAAGGTGCATATCCACATGATCTCTTTTGATCCGTAGCAGTCCTTCGGATAGTCTCAACTATGAAATCCATCACTCGAAATCTGGTATGGGTATCAAGCAGGTACATCAAGTTGATAGAATATCCTTTGATCATCTTCTCATCACCTGACTTAGGCATGAGGGTGTATCGCAGTATAGTGTTTGTTGTAGGAATGCTAGCTTGAAGAAAATATACTGAACCAAACTTGTGACTGGCCAAGTACTGACGTGGAATGGTCTTGTACATATTGTCCATGGAGTTGTGATTCCTCTTAGCTTCAGCATAGACATCTACATCTGCTTCTTCCTACTTGGGGACACCAATGATTGCTACCCATTCAGAAATTGTGGCTTCATACTTGTGACCATCAGTCATCCAAACTAAAGAGTCATCATAGAAGTGAACAGTTGCATAGAATTGCATGATCAACTCGTCATTCCACGGGGTCATCTCTTTCCCAGCAAATTCTTCTATGTCAACTAGCCTGAAGTTCTCTTGAACATGTGGAAAGAAATTATCATTTTCCTTGATGTATGCCAAGTCGACATACCTCATATCACTGACAGCAGGACTCTTGTCATACAGGATAATCTCATAAAAATATTGTTGTTACTTGGATCAACAACAATTCTTCTTCTGACAACATATGGATCAATAGCTCTCCACTTTCTTAATCCGACATCCTTCCTCTTCTTCATATATTCTACTATAGGATGAGCAACATTGTGGAGTGGAAGGGTTGGTATGAGCTTTTTGAGAATTGGAGCATTCTCATCATCTTCTTCCTCTACAGCATGGGCACTGGATGCAGAGCCTTTGCTCTTAGGAGCTGCGGGTATATCTTTGGTGGTCTTCCTGGAAATTGGAGCCTTCTTTGCTTTATTAGCATGCTTAGGAGGAGACTTCATTGCATCTGCCATCAACTTCTTCTTCTTTGGAGGAACTAGGATCTCCTGAAGAGCTTCTTCCTCAGCTTCTTCTGGATCTTCAAACATAGAAGTCTTTCTGCCAATAAGATGGATAGTTCTCTTCCTGTGCCTTTTCAAACCAGCCTTGTTTGCAGGTGCATCCTTGGAAAGTGCTTTGCCCTTCTTGGCATATTCAGGTGCTCTTAGATCAGCAGCACTAGCAGATATCTTCATGACAACTTTCCTTGGAGGAGCCTTAGGAGGAGTTGAAGTTTCCTCTGGCATGAAGTATGAGTCCTCTTCATCATAAACTATCTTCCTTCTTTGCCTGGTGCCTGCCTTGGGAAAGGCATGGGAACTCGGAGAACTTGGGCCTGAGGCAGACTTCTATGGACTAGTGCCTGATTCCATCTCGACATTGTGCTCTCTAAAGTTATCCTGACTATCATCTGACCCTAACATATTGACAGACATGCTCAGCAGCAAACAACAGAACCTGTGAAGTGGATATAGGAAACATAGAATGGATGGGCATCACAAAATTCAGATTTTTTTTGAAAATTTGAAGTTTGAAACTTAGGGTATGATCTTCTACAGGATGTAAATTGGTGGCACTGTGTTGGCAATTTCGGAGTCACAGAGAAGGCTTACTCGCTTAACAGAGACCCGATAGTCATTTTCGGTGGCACCGAAAAGAGCTGCTCAGTCTCACCGAGTTGCCTCTCAGGAGCCCTAAAACAAGAATCGGTGAAACCGATTTTGCAAACTCGGTCTCACCGAGTTGCATGCTGCGGCAGATCAGATCCAAATTTTCTACTTCTTCTATACTATGAGATTCATCTGGTGGAAGGAAGGGTTTGCACATGGTGGCTCGAAGAATAACTTTCACAATGCGTAAGAATCAAATGGGGAACGCAAAAGGAAATCAGATCCGTACCCTAACTTGGTGGCGGTCCGGCTACGGCGATGATGGCGGAGCAGATTGCATCGACGGTGGCGAATACCAGAGGTGGCGGTGCTTGGGGAGACAAAGGAGATGACCTGAGGTCTCGGGGGCAGCGAGGGTTTGGCGAACGAAACGGTTTTGACGAAGTGAAGTCAAAGATTCGGTCCAGATATATATATACTCGTGCGGTGTCGGTGTCACCGAGGTGTCAAAATCGGTGTCATCGAGTTCCTCAACTGTCAGTAGACACGGAAACTCGGTGTACCGAGTTGGCGATTCCGGTGGAACAAGATTGGAAAGCCAGATCAACTTTGAAAATTGGTGGCGCCGAGTTTGTGGAGTTGGTCTCATCGAGTTTTCCAAAGGGGTTTTGGAAGGCATCCTTTGACGATACGGAATTCCTTTGGAGTTGGTCTCATCGAGTTGGTCTCATCCAAAGGGGTTTTGGAGTTGGTCTCATCGAGTTGGTCTCATCGAGTTTTCCAAAGGGGTTTTGGAAGGATCGACAAGTGCTTGTTCAAGTTTTGTGATGGAGCATGAATAGAACTTGAGATGAGATAGCATAGATAGCTAGAGAAGGGCCCAAGGCTTTCTTGTCCATCCAATTGGCAAAAGATAAATCTAAAGCCAAATAACGACAATTGGATGTCCTCGAATGATCAAACACATGCAGACCAACATGCTCACACAATAGGAATGATGAATGAAACATGGTGAACATGCACAAACATCCTAGCGTCTATCAAGCACTTGGGCGATGACGAAGTCATCTATATATGAGTATATTGACATAGGAGCCAAGTAAGAATACTTGATCATAGGCCACACTCATCGTTAAGCACAAATGGGGTTACCACTTTTACATAAGCATTAATATGTTCATATCCTTAGGAGATGCTTATAATCAAGTCTTAGAGTAAAGTTCCCCCTTGATATGATATCCCCACTAAGAGGGATCAACTAACCTTGGGTTTTGTCATATAAGACTTCAAATAGGTGAAGTAGTGGTGGATGCTCAATGTTGATGAATATCATCTTGAGTTGGGAGCAATCCTTGTTGTTTTCATACTCTTATCACCTACCTGGGTTAGTCCCAAAGCAAAAGGAACATATGCAAGGATATCTATGGACATGGAGTGAAGCACACATGGGATAATGTCCAAAGATGCATTAATTACCTTGTTCCTTGCTTACCTTTTGAGGGAATGTGTGACTCCTTGAACTAATGCATATGGTTGAAGTTTATTGCATTTAGTTCTTGCTAAAATGAATAAAAGTGAATTTCATTGGCAGAGTCACCCCTCAAGAATTTCTAGTTCTTACTCTTTGGAATCCACACCAAATTCATGGGAATCCTTGGAGTTGTGGTATCACTTGTTCAGGTAGATCTAGTAGTATCCTTGGTAATCCACTTGACCTTGGCTTGGGGTTCTTCGTCAAATAGGTCAATGTCATCTTGAAGCTTTCCCTTGCCTTTGTGGTCTTGTGGTAGAAGGCCATCTTGTGAGATCATTCCTTCAGAAGGAGTGGACTTCTCATCTTGGGGACAAACTTGGGAGTGGGATATGGACCTTCTTCCCAAACATCTGTGTTGATGTTGAAGTAGCCAACACCTTGTTTCTTACAAAGTCCTCCTTGCTTGCACACAATTTCATCAGATTGCTTACTTTCGGCAAGACTCTTGAAGACACCTCTCTCTATAATCCCTTTCGATAGATCATTTTCTTGCTCAAGTGTTACTTGGCTAAGAGAATCGTTAGTGGAATCAATATAGGTACTATCAACAACATTATTGGATTTAGCTTTAGCATTGTAGTTACTAAATGAAGAACCTTCTTGCCATTGTTACTAGTGCTCCTAGGTTTAACTTGTGGAACAAAGTTAGACAAGAGTAATCGTTTGGCTAGATAACAAGACCTCTTCTTCCGAAGATCATCATTGATTGCTTTTAAGAACTCATGCTCTTGCTCCAAGTTGAGCTTCCCGAAGCGTAGCTTCTCATGGGTTCTTGCAAGCTCTCTATGATCTTCTAGAGTAGTCTCATGAGCTAATTTAAGAGTTTTTAATTCTTGAGTTAGTTGTTCAATTTGTTACTTATCATCATCATTCGATTTCTCTTGACTAGCATGATAAATAGCAAGTTAATTTTCAGTGCATTCACTAGCTTTATCTAGAAGCAAGTCATCTTCTCCTAACAAGTCATCCTCATCACTATTGAAATCAAGATACTCAGGATGTGATACCTTGGGGCCTATAGCCATGAAGCAGTTTCTGACTCCCTCATTTGGTGAATCAAATAGGTCGTAGGAGTTGGTGGAAACGAGCGCAATCCCGGCAACACCTTTATCTTGACTATAGTCGGAGTTGGAGTGATAGCTTCTCTCAGAGTGGTGATCAGACTCGGATCTAGAGACCCATTCACCAACATGAGCTTGATGTCTTCTTCTTGAACCGCTCTTGGTGTATTTGTCCTTCTTCTCCGATTCCTTGCCTCTCCGTGAGTGTCTTCGTTCATAGTGATCTTCTCTACTCCTTCTCTCTCTACGAGGTGACTCATCTCTTGAGCTTTGTCTTCGAGGTGACTCTTCTCTTTGTTTGTGGGGAGCCGAGAACTCATTTGTGTAGTGTCCGGGCTTCCCACAATTGTAGCAGTTTCAGTCATGACTGGACGAACGCTTCTCATCATGTCTTGAACTTGAGCTTATATCTTTGCCTTTATTCTTGTAGAACTTGCAGAATTTTCTGACCATGAGGCTTATCTCTTCATCAGTGACAAGATTGTCTTTTGAAGTAGCGGGAGCATCACATGAATCTTTATAAGCACCGCTTGACTTGTTGTGCAGCTCATCTTTGTCCTTGACTGACATCTCATGAGCAACAATCCTACCAATGACTTCAATTGGCTTTAGATCTTTGTAATTTGGCATCATTTGGATGAATGTGCACACTGTGTCATACGTGCCATCAAGAGCTCTAAGTATCTTCTTGATGATGAATTTGTCGGTCATCTCTTTGCTTCCTAAACCGACAATTTCATTGGTGATGAGAGCTTGCCTGGAGTACAGTTAAGCGACTCTACCATCCTTCATCTTGAACTTGTCAAGCCGACTTTGAAGCACACCCAACTTAGATTCTCTGACAGAAACAGTACCTTCGTGCATATCAACCAAAGTATCCCAAATTTCTTTTGCATTCTCAAGACGACTGATTTTGTTGAATTCTTCGGGGAAAAGGCAGTTGAAGATGATATCACAGGCTTGAGCATTAAGTTGCAACATCTTCAGTTCATCATGTGTCGCATCACGATCTGGTTCATGCCCTTCTCTAAAGGAGTTACTTTGCACACCAACACGAATAACAACCCAAACATGAGGATTAAAGCCAAGTATATGCATTTTCATTTTATGCTTCCAACTAGCAAAATTAGTGCCATCGAAATAAGGACCTCAACGATAATAATTTCCCTCACTAGATGCCATACTCTCCTATGTTGCTAAACCGATGAACTGGAGACCAAAGATCTGTTACCACTTGTAGGATTGAAAGTATGTCTAGAGGGGGGGTGATTAGACTACTTGACAAGATTTTTTTGCCTTTTCCCAATTTTACTTGACAGGCAGCTAGGACTGTTATAACAAGTCAAGTACACCCTACACATGTAGTTCTAATAGTATAGTAGCGGAAAGTAAACATGCAAGTGTAAAGTAGAGGGGTAAGGTAGGGAGATCAAACGCATGAGGTTGACACGATGATTTTTGGCATGGTTCTGATAGGTGGCGCTATCGTACGCCCATGTTAGTGGAGACTTCAACCCACAGAGGGTAACAACTGCGAGAGTCCACGGAGGGATCCACCCATGGAGGCTCCACAAAGAAGCCGCCTTGTCTATCCCAGCACGGCTTACGTGCATGGAGGACTAGCCTTACTGACTGTAGATCTTCACAAAGTAGGTGATCTCCTTGCCCTTACAAACATCTTGGTTCAACTTCAAAACACGAAGTAGGAGGCTACCAAGCGATACCTAACCAATCTAGGAGGCACCACCGTCCAAAAGGTAATAGATGGGGTAGATCAATAAACTCCTTGCTCTTGTGCTTATAAACATAGTATCCTCAACACAAATCACTCTATCACAGAATATGCATGGGTAGGAGAGGTTGATTTGGTGGAAAGCACTTTGGGGAGGCTAGAGATCAAGTTTCAAATAATTGGATTGGAATATCTTGGTCTCAACACATGAGTAGGTGGTTCTCTCTCAGAAAATGGATCTGGAAATGAAGTGTGTGTTCTGAGTGCTTGTCCCACGAATGAGAGGTGGGTGAAAGGGTATATATAGGCAGCAGCCAAAATCCAACCGCTACACACAAAAGAGCAAACTCGGTGACACCGAAGTGGACAACTCGGTGGTACCGACAAGCACTAAAGGTGTGAACTTTTGAATCTCGATGAGACCGATATATAGAACTCGGTGGCACCGAAAAGGTGACTAACGACCAGATGTCCAAACTCAGTGGCATCGATACTCAAATTTGTAAATTACGATTCTGTGGGTCTTGGCAACATAATGTTGGTCACAGTGAACTTGGTAGCACCGATGCAGTTTCGATTGCACTGATTTGGTGGGAATAGCTAGGGTTTTGTGTGAGGTTCAAACTCGGTTGGTCCGATGTGGAAATGTTGGTGACACCAAATTTGTGAATGTGGAACTTGACAAAGTGGATATGTGGGAAAAATGGTTGAGTGTTTTGGTGGCTAACTTTGAGCATTTGAGCAATCAGTTCACTTTACTACCTCATCCCCTTTTAATAGTATTGGATTTCCTATGGACTCAAAAATGATTCCTCACAAATATAAAATGAAGAGTCTTCCAGCTTGACCCTTGAGCCAATATTTTTCCTTTCTTGCATCAAGGGGTATCTCCACATAAACCTTAAGGCATATCATCTTTTGAACTTTTCTGAAATATGTTTGGAAAACACATTAGTCGAATGATGAATATGTTGTGATCAATTATCAAAACCACCCTAGGGATCAATTGTGCTCTCATGATGATGCTTGCTCTATTTAGGGTTTCTTCTTCTTCTGCTTCTTCTTCTTCTTCATTGATCATAGGATGGATTCCAGGCCGGCAGCTTGGGATTAGCAAGGATAGATGTCGCTTTTTATCGTCTGGTTTCATCCATAGTGGGACCCTACTATTATGTATGATGATTGTTGTGGATGATTGTATTTGATATGATCATGATTTAGCTTGTGGATAGTGTAAGCCAATTTCATATACTCATCTCCTATTTACATGTACTTATAATGAGTCCATTCTTATGAAATGACGAGATGCACTTCTATCCCTATCGAGGCCCTCGAGCCAAAATAAAGAGAGGGACGCATCTTGGGCCTTACAAGTTGCTATCAAATCAGTACCGACCTAGGAGCCCCTTGTTTGATCGAACCTGGCCAAGTCGAGTCTAGTGAATAACTATTTTGTGTCTATTTATACATCAGGGAGTAGGATTCTTTTTAGTCCTCTTCCTTGCTCTCGTGAGGAATCCTGAAGTACGATTTTTAATTCTATCCCTCTTCTAACTAATTTTTTTACGTCACGCAGGTATTTTGGCACATCTACGATGTTGTTGTGACCGGTATTTTGTTCGTGGCGCCTCCTATGAATTTGGGGTAGAACTGTCGTGGGGAGTTGAGCTCTAGGGGTTCTTGTCACACTCGCTATTGTTTAGTTTCCTTAGTATCATAGGACGAAGATGTTCAAAATCACTTCAATATTATTTGGGGCGAGAGGAGTTTGGCATCACCCAGTATTGGGGAGAGCGTCCAGATGTACTGCCATGTTTAGTATCGTTGTGATTATGAGGGTCTGAGGTAGATGAGTTTTCGAGGTTTCTCTAGTTATGTGTTTACAGATGTGATACACTGGAGGTGTGGTATTATTGCTAGGAGTTGAGAGTGATTATTGAGTAATTGCTCAGTGTTTTTGTTGGACCAGATTGCATAACCAGAAAAATTTCAGGAGTTATTAGGTGGGAATTCAAGTAGTTACCTAGGATTATCTTCCAACATATGCATGATGTGAGGTTGGGGTTCAACATCTAGTGGTTCTTTTGTTCACGATCTTTCTTATAGAGGGCAATCTCGGTATGCTTCGTCAAGCCTTGTAGTTCGCTACGCCTAGGGATGATATTCGAGTGTCATTTCAATATGACAATCCAATGTATGATCGAGCCCTTGCGAGCCTTACCACGAAAATATCATACATACTCTCTATCTTGAATTTCTTTCTAGCTTAATTTGTAAACCTTCTCCTTTTTTTGTTGGAGTATGGTAATTCTAGTTGCTTTGATGTCAAGTGTTGATTTCATATCTTTCGTAAATAGTGTTCCCATATTTCAAATTGTTGTGTCCTTTGTTTTCCATCTGGAGTGCTTCTCTTCAAGATAATTCAATCTTTTAGAATTGCTGCAAGATCAATCCACATATTTTTCCGGAGTTCTTTTCATCCGTCCTAAGTTTTCTTTGTTTTCCCCCAACCTCGCCCCCCTTTTAATTCAATGATTAAATTATCATCCAAGTGCCTTTATTTTCATTTATGCTTTTGCTATCTTTTCTTCCATATTGTTTCTCGTGATTCATTTTGAATATGCTCAGGTGCTAGCTTCATCATTCTCCGTTCTTGTTTTCTTCTAGAGTGGATTCAATTCAAGATTTCAGTGTTCAACATGTACTTTTTCATTCGCTAAATATTTTTTCATGTTGTAAATTCTTAGCCCAGCCTCTCTTGCTTATTCACCTCTCTATTCTATCTGGATTTTTTAATATATCTCTGAAGATTCGTGTTTCTGTTCAAAATCCTGTGAAATTATTTCGAGGGTCTCACCTTGTCAAGTTTTCAATTTTGTACTGGCACAAATTCTCTTCTAAGCAATCGTATGTTGTTTTACCTTTTGTGGGCCCATAACCCATAGGTTCTCCCAGGATCTTACCTAGCTCTTCTAATCTTTTCTGGAGATCTCAAGTTCTTTTCAAATGTGACGTAACAATGAATTCCAACATTCATATTCCTTTGCAAGATCGCGTTTGTATTCTTTTCTTTTGGCTCAGTCTTTTTCATTCATTGTTTCGGAGTGTCTCAACAATTTTGGTGGTGTTTCTTGTCATCATTCTCAACTTTAAGACCGAAGGAGAGTTTCTTATAAGTCATTGTCCGTTCTTTTATATATTCAGAGTTCAAGGTGGGTGCTATCTTCTTGAATTATTTCCATTTGTGAGAAATTCCTTCTGTATCTATATATGGAGCATGTCATAGTTGTTTTCGTTCTCGATCCTTAGAAGGCCATCATTTTAGAAGATTTCTTTATTCTCACCTTTCAACTTTCATTTTGAAATTCTTCTCAATTGATGACTCTTCGTTCGTTCAATTTTTCTTCATTTGTATCTAAATTATTATTGGTGCCTTGTTGAAGATTTTTGCTAGACGAATCATGATCTCTTTGTTCTCATGTATCCCAATTCACTCAAAGTATCCTCACTCATTTACTAATTCATACCGGTGTTGCAGTGAAGACTTCTTCAAGTTTGTGTCACCTCTCTTCAAACTCTTAAGAAGAATACGTGGTATGCAAAATCCGTTGCTCATGATCAATTTAAATTGATTAAGGATAAGCATAACATAATTCTTATTCTTGTTAAATTGAGGTAATTTCAATCCTCCTTTAGGAGTGGCTCATGATATCAAATTCTCGATTCTAAGTTATTCATATTTTCTTTTCCGGAGTTCCAAGATTTTCTCAAGTATCTCTTCACGAAGTTCCACCTAAATCTTTGCAAGGCTTCAATCTTGTTCTTTTCAAGCTCCATTTCTTTTCTACCAGCCTTCCATTCTAGAGTTCTTCCAAGAGGTTATTCACGATGGTCCATCTAAGAATTCATTCATTCTCGAAATGTTCTTCAAGATTCTTGTTGGAGGACCTCAAGTATTCCTTATCTTGCATTCGGAAATTCAATTCTTTCTCCCTTATCTTTTGAGATGGTGTTGTAGCATTCTTGATTCATGAGGAGTCTCGAAGAAGATTTCTCTAGAATGAGATATTTAAGCCAATTTGTGTTCCCTAGAGCTATCTTGGATTGGAGTTTGTCTAAAGCATTTCCTGAGGATTGTTGCTATCATGGTGCCTATCAATGTTCCAACTATTAATTTATCCTCTCGGTGAAAGGAGTTTTCATCTGTTATTTGATCTCAAACAATCAATTGTTTCCGTTAGTGGTTCGCTGTCACCTCATGATTTGGAGTCGTTTCCATAAGACTACAATAAGCCTGTTCTTTCCGTTGTTGATTTTACAACCGTTCAATCCTTCCTTGTAAGGATTCTTTTATAATTCAATTCTGGTAGAAGTTGTCATATTCTTCTCCCCTCTTTTCTTGCCATCGATCTAGCTTCTATTTTTTTGTTCTGGCGGCATTGTGATGTTCCTCCCTTCGACCCATCGTCTCATTTTGTCAAGATCATGTTCTTTTCTTGCTTATCCTTTTAACTAAAGTGTTGTGCTCATCTTTTCAAGTTATTTTCATCTTATCGAGTCTTGCCTCTCTTTTCTACTCGAGTGCTGCTCAAATTCTCTCTCTCTCATGACTTGTCTATTTCTTTTCAACCGGAGTGGTCCCAAATTCTTGCTTGTTCTTCTGCCATACTTCATCTCTTTGAAACCTCCAAGATTTGTTGGTTTGTCTCGTTTGACAAAGAAGCAACTAAGTTTTACCTCTTCCACTTTCTCTTCCTCTTCCCATTCTAAGTTTTTAGGTCAAGATATCTTATTAATGGAGGAGAGTTGTAACAGCCCGAGACCGACGCTCCACATGCCTTCCATTTATTTCGAGTGTTGTCATGTGCTTTATTTGTTTGTCACATTCATCCTCGCATCATTCGCATTGTGTCGGCACTCCACGTCTGTCATTTTTCAAAACATGCATCTGTTCATAGTTGCTGGTTCTCACTGCTTTCGTCCTGGACCGTTTAGAGAACAAACACACACGCACGCGCCCATGGCATCATAAAGTATTGTTTTCATAAGTGGGATAAAAACTTTCTTGGAATGGGTTGAAAGTTGGCGTGTGGTCTTATTATAGTGTAGGTACACCGTTTGCGAAATTTTGTCACATTCATAGTTCATTTGATACGTTAACCGTTAAACATGTAGCGACACTATAGCCGGTGTGAATTGCACACATTTTTGGTTTTACAAAACTGTTGCCAGTCCGCAACTTCTCTTATCTCACACCAACCCCTCTACCATAACCCACTAGCTCAACTAGCCTACCCCACCGCTTTGGACCACCCGATCCAGATCAAATGGTCTGAAAATAGGCAACCCCCCACTAACCTAGCCACCCCTCCTTATAAATGGACATTCCCTCGTCCATTTTCAGAAACCCTAATGCCCACTTCGATTTCCATGCCCCTCCAAACTTTGCCGCCACCTCTTCCACCTCCTTTATCCTCGAGCCAACATGGCCCGTCTAAGCCCGAATCTAGCTTGCTTGGCCTCGAACCAGCAGCCGCCGCCCGTCTGCGGGTCGCACCTCCTCGAGACCCCATGCCCGAGCTGCCAGTGAGCACCGCCCGAGCGTGCCGTCCTCATCCTCGCCGCCGCTCCGGCCATCTTTGGCGATCCCCACTACTGGTGTGACGCCCTCGGCTTAATCGTACGCTAATCATACACGCAAATGCGTACGATCAAACCCAAGGACTCACGGGGAGATATCACAACACAACTCTAGACACAAATAAAATAACATCAGCTTCATATTACAAGCCAGGGGCCTCGAGGGCTAGAATACGAAAGCTCGATAAGCACACGAGTCAGCGAAAGCAACAAATATCTGAGTACAGACATAAAACAAGGGGTGCCTTAGAGAAGGCTAGCACAAAAGATACAACGATCGAACGAGGCGAGGCCTCCTGCCTGGGAACCTCCTAACTACTCCTGATCATCAGCGGCCTCCACGTAGTAGTAGGCACCGTCGGGGTAGCAGTCGTCGGTGGCGGGGACCTCCATCTCCTGGGCTTCATCATCTGGTCGCAGCAAACGGATCAAGGGAACAAGGGGGGAGCAAAGCAGCGGTGAGTACTCATCCAAAGTACTCGCAAGTCTTACATCAGAACTATTCTAATAATGCACCAGTATCAAAGAAGGGGGTTATATGTGGACTGACTGCAGCAATGCGAGAATAGAGAGAGAAGGCCTAGTCCTATCGAAGACTAGCATCTTCAGGGTCTTGCAGCAATAGACGAGAGTAGAACAGGGGTAAAACATTAATAGTCATATTGTTGCAGCAATATTAAAGTGAGGTCACGCCTAAAGATCCTCCCTCGACTCCCTGCGAGGAAGCAATCCCGAGGCAAACTAATTCCAGTTAAGTAGCAATTGTAGTTGTATAAGATCGGGGCACAACTCCAAGTCGTCCTGTAACCGTGGACACGGCTATCCGAATAGTTAATTTTCATCCCTGCAGGGGTGCACCACATGTCCCGTCACGCTCGATAACACTCTGGCCGGACATACTTTTCTGGGTCCTGCCCGGCCTCGGAATATCGACACGTCGCAGCCCCACCTAAGACTAATCAGAGAGGCCAGCCCGCCGGTCTAAATCCTAAGCACAAAGGGTTCATGGGCCCAGTTCCCCTTCACGCTCCTGCACGTGGCGTGGGCGGCCGACGTCAGTCCTAGCATCCCTTAATCACAAGCGCGATGCATCTCGGGACCACTCGGGCGCGCGCCGCTACACTGCTGGCATCTGAAAAGCTTCGGCTGATACCGCGACGCCGAGTACCCATAATTCTTCCCGCGTAGCCGGTTAGTGCGAAAAGGTCTCCGACCAACCCAGATCAAATACCCAAATCCATTAGCATTTTAATTAGGCCAACAACACAGTCTCGCGGGAATCCACCCGTCTTACAACTAATCACCAATGATCCCAGTAACATGGTCGAGTAACTGTGTGGTTGTAACATCGGGGGAATCCGAGGTATCACCCTCGTTGGATTCCGAACGACGTACCCGGCAAGGTGGGCTTAGAGGAATCACCCTCGGGGGTCCCACACTCGCGGGGTGGCACGACAGAGACGTCATCGGGAATGGTGAAAGAGGAATCACCCTCGATAACCACGACCGACTAGCTATACTACAGAGATAACATCAGGAGTACTTAGCGAGGTGTCACCCTCGGTACCCGATAGTATCCCTGTAGCGTCGTACAACGAAGGGGGGTGAACGTGCTGTGTCGGGTCTGGCTCGTCGATCAGAGATCGAGATTTGAAAACAAGCGGGGCAACTGATCTACGGGGTCAGAGGGGGATGACTGCTCCACCTATACTAAGCATATTAAAGGGGTACAGGACTGAAAGTAGCAGTTCATCAAAAACAGGCTATGCATCAGATATAGGAGCTAACTACAACAGTAGCAAAATACTAATGCAAGCAGTAGGAAGAAAGACATAGGCGATATAGGAATGATCAAGGGGAATTTGCTTGCCTTGCTGCTCTGCGGCAATGGACTGATCAGCAGGGTCGTAGATGTACCCGGCAGCAGCGTCAGTCTCGGGGTCTACCGGTAAGAAGAGGGGGAAGAAACAATAAATAATAGCACCGATGCAACACAAAGCATGACATGGAAATATGCAGGCTAGGCATGAGCTAACGCAGGAACATCCGTCATAGACGGGTCGGAAGAATATCTGACGATATTTTCCGGGTCTCGGGCTACTACCGGTTACACTGGAAACGATGGAAAAGTTCCATGTTTGCTATGCTAGGGACGCGTGACAGACGAACGGGCCGTGTATCCGGGTTCGTCTCGCTTTGCTGATCAACTTTCATGTTGAAATTATATTGATCTGACTTACGGATTATTTAATATTAATTTTCAAAGTTTTATTAATTATTTAGGAATTAAAAACAGATTTAAAAGATTTAATAAAATCCTATTATGACATCATCGCGATGTCAGGCTGACATCAACATTTGACCGGTCAACTGACCAGCGGGTCCCGAACGTCATAGGCACAAGTTTTATTTAAGATTAATTATTTATTAATCAGATTAATTCAACGAGGGACCCACGTGTCATACTCTAATTATGTTAATTAATTATTATAACTAATATATCTATTTATTTATTTATTTAGGAAAAACATTATTTTTAATTATCGCGTGGGGCCTCCCTGTCACTGACAGCGGTGCATTGGCCCCACCGGTAAGTGGCCTAAGGTTATTTCCTCATTTATTTTTATTAGATACCTATCCGTGCAAATACCGTATTCCTCTAAATACCCAAATACACAAATACATACATCACATCTCATACATACATACATACGCATCTAATACACCATTTATTCTTTTTCATTTTTTTTTCTCAACACTCATCTCTCTCTCTCTGTTAACAAAGACAAAGAACAATTTTCTCTAACACCACCTAGAAGAACCAAATACTCAAATCCTCCTACCGGAGTCTACCCTCGACGGATCGAGGCCCCGTTTGCCGGAACGGAACCGTGACGTCGAGGAGAACGGTAAGGTGGGAGGAGCCCGAGGAGGGGCTCACCGACGGTGACGTGACGGCCCGGTGAAGTCGGAGTTCGCACGAAGTGACGGTGGAGACGGTGACGGTGAGGTTCCGGTGGTGATGTGCCGGCGAGGAGGAGCCGGTGAGGAGGGCCCCCCGGAGATGGAGCCGCCGGCGGGATGGGGAGGGCCCCGGCCGCCGGATCCGGAGGGGGAGGTGGGCAAGGAGGCCGGGGTGGTGGCGCTGCCCGGCGTGGTGAAGGTGGCGCGCCGGCCGTGGAGGGAGGGGCTCGCCGTGAGGTGGGGGGCCGCCGGGTTGGGTGGCCCGGTGGAGGAGGTGGCCGCCGGGGGGGCGACGGGGAAGCTCGCCGCGGGAGGAGAGCCGGTGGAGGGAGGCGGCCGTGGGGAGAGGAGGCCGCCGGCGTGGTGAGGGGGACCGAGGGGGGGCCGCCGGCGTGGTGAGGGGTGGCCGCCGGCCGGTGGGAGAGGGGCGGCCAGGGAGGGGCGAGATGGGGGGGAGAGGGGCGACAGGAGGGGAGGGAGTTACGGGAGGGTGAGAGGTCGTGGGGGGGTAGGAGGCGCGGGGGGGGGGGGGGGGCTGGCGTCGTGGGGTGGGGCCCCCACGAGGGGGGGGGCTGGCGGCGGCGGCGTGGGGAAAGGAGGGAGTAGCGAGGGAAGGGGGTCGGTCGCCAGGGGGGTTAGGGTTTGCAGGGTGGGGGCGCGGGAGGTGGCCGGCTGGGCCCTTTTTGGCCCAGCTGGGCCGGTTGGGGGGGTGGTTGTTCCTTTTTTTTTTCTGATTTGTTTTGTTTTATTTTCTCTTTTCCCTTTTCTTTTTATTAATCCTTTCTTTCAGTTTTCTTTTCTTCCTTTTATTAATTAATTTACTATTTGAATTTTTCTTTTGAAACACTTTCTCATATTATATTTTCTTTTACAAATTATTATACGTACTTTTAATCCTATCATTCATATCCCCATTCTTTTAATATTCGTAATGAACTTATAAGGTACTCTTCTTTTGTTTCCAAATCTTTTAATCCGGACAGACGCGAATCAACGCGGGTCTGAGATGGGAATTCGATGACGTGGCATCATTAGCGGTCGATCACTGTAGCTTAATTACAATCACTACTGTAGCAAAAGTCGAGGATGTCACAATTCTCCCCTACTAACAAGAATTCTCGTCCCGAGAATTAAGAGGTAGAGGGAAAGAGCCCGGGGTATTCATCACGAAGATGATCCTCGCGTTCCCAAGTGGCTTCATCTTCAGAGTGATTTGACCACTGCACCTTAAGGAACTTAGTGACCTTGCGACGAGTCTTACGTTCAGCTTGGTCGAGAATGCGGACCGGATGCTCTTTATAAGAGAGGTCTTGTTGTAGCTCAAGCATATCGTGATCCACTGCTCGAATAGGGTCCTTGAAGCAGCGACGGAGCTGAGAAACATGGAAGACATCGTGAACCTGAGAAAGGTTCGCCGGCAGTTCCAATTGATAAGCCACTCTTCCACGCCTTTCGAGAACAGTGAAAGGACCAATATGACGAGGAGCTAACTTGCCCTTGATTCCGAAACGGTGTGCACCTCTCATTGGTGTGACACGAAGATAAGCCTTTTCGCCAGGTTGATAGACCATATCTTGATGATGACGGTCATACTGACTCTTCTGACGAGACTGAGCAGCCTTCAGATTTTCATGAATAATGCGGACTTGCTCTTCGGCATGTTGAATAATATCCGAACCGAAGAGTGATCGTTCTCCAGTTTCTGACCAATTCAGAGGAGTTCGACACCTTCGCCCATACAATACTTCGAAAGGGGCCATCTTCAGACTAGCTTGATAGCTATTGTTGTACGAGAACTCGGCATACGGGAGAGATTCCTCCCATTTCTTACCGAAAGAAATGACACAAGCTCGAAGCATGTCCTCGAGAATTTGGTTGACTCGTTCAACTTGTCCCTGGGATTGAGGATGAAATGCAGTGCTGAAGGACAGATGAGTCCCCATAGCCTTCTGAAAACTTTCCCAGAATTTTGAAGTAAACAAGCTGCCACGGTCCGAACTGATTACCAACGGAATACCGTGAAGTGAAACAACTCTTGACATATAAAGATCTGCCAGCTGACTAGCATTAATCGTTTCTTTGACGGCCAGGAAATGTGCAACTTTGGACAGTCGATCAATGACGACAAGGATAGCATCATTACCTTTCTGAGATCTGGGAAAACCAGTGACAAAGTCCATTTCAACGTGATCCCATTTCCACTCAGGAATAGAGATAGGTTGCAGAGTTCCCGCAGGCTTTTGGTGTTCTGCTTTGATACGCCGGCATATATCACATTCTGCCACATAGCGTGCAATGTCTTGTTTCATATTGGGCCACCAGAATCTTTGCCGGATGTCTTGGTACATCTTGGTACTACCCGGGTGAATAGACAATGGTGTGTCATGAGCTTCTTCCATCACCTTCCCAGTCATCCTGAGATTTTCCTTCTTATTTGGGACGAATAGGCGACCCTTGAAATACAAGGCGCCACCTTCATCGACAGTGAAAAAGGAGGGTTTACCCTTCGCAATATAGCTCTTAATCCTGTCGACATCATCGTCAAAGTTTTGTATATTCTTTATGGAGCTCACAAGATCTGGTTCAACCACTAGGTTACTGAGGGAACCCTGATTAACGACACGGAGGTTCATCTTTTGATACTCTTCAGGAGGGGGAACAAGGTAACCCTGAGGAACAATGTGGAGGTTCAGCTTACGGAACTCCTCTTGCAGACGATCGTGAACCTGATGAACCTGGAGGTGGTTGCAGTATGACTTGCGACTTAAGGCATCAGCCATTACGTTAGCCTTGCCAGGGGTATATGATATACTACAGTCAAAATCTGCTATACGCTCCATCCATCTTTGTTGGCGCAGGTTCAGCTCCGGTTGAGTGAACAAGTACTTCAGACTTTGATGGTCGGTGTAGATTTCACAGCGATTACCGACAAGGTATTGTCGCCATTCCTTCAATGCATGAATGACTGTGGCAAGCTCGAGATCATGAACTGGGTAGTTCTCTTCATGAGCACGCAGTTGACGTGAAGCATAAGCGATCACCTTGCGATCCTGCATTAGGACACAACCTATTCCTTGACGAGAAGCATCACAGTATATGACGAAATCCCTTTTTGTATCTGGAGGAGCAAGTACTGGAGCGGACGTCAGTTTGTCCTTGAGTGCCTGGAAACTTTCCTGACATTTATCAGTCCATTCATATTTAACACCTTTGTGAAGCAGGTTGGTTAAGGGCTTCGCAATCTTGGAGAAGTTCTCGACGAATCGACGGCAATAGCTGGCGAGTCCGAGAAAACTTCTGACTTGCTTGACATTCTTCGGGGGAGTCCAATCAAGAATAGCTTGAATTCGTTCGGGGTTGACCGCAATACCATCCTTGGAAATCACATGACCAAGGTAAGTCACTTCGTCTAGCCAGAACTCACATTTGGAATACTTCGCATAGAGTTTATGCTCCCGAAGCTTATCCAGTACAAGACGAAGATGTTCAGCATGCTCTTCTTTGTTCTTTGAAAACACCAGAATATCATCCAGATATACCACGACAAATTTGTCGAGGTAGTCCATGAATATATAATTCATCAATCGAGAGAAAGTTGCCGGTGCATTGGTTAAGCCGAAGGACATGACGGTGTACTCGTATGATCCATATCGAGTAACAAAGGCGGTCTTTGGAATATCCTCCTTGCGAACACGGATCTGGTGGTATCCCAATCTCAAGTCGAGCTTAGAGAAAACGGTGGAACCAGCAAGTTGATCATACAAATCATTTATCCGAGGGAGTGGATATTTGTTTTGAATAGTGGCCTGGTTGATAGGACGATAGTCTTGAACCAATCGATTTGTCCCATCCTTCTTCTTAACAAAGAGAGAAGGTGCTCCCCAAGCAGAGGAACTCGGACGGATGAAACCCAGACGGAGCGAGTTGTCAATTTCTTGCTTAAGTTCAAGGAGTTCATGTGGTGGCATTTTATAAGGACGCTTGGCAATAGGAGTGGTACCGGGTACCAAGTCAATGACAAACTCGACAGCTCGAGCAGGGGGAATCCCCGAAAGTTCTTCTGGAAAGACATCTTGGAACTCTCGGACCACTGGAATGTTTTCAATCCCTTCAAGAGGCGACGCATTTAATGCATTCAAAGCATACAGCCGTGCCTCAGCATTACGGACGAGATGAGCATGGTAGCTTACTAGTTCATCTGAAGGGTGTAGGAGGTGGACGATTTTGGTGGCACAAACGATCGATGCCGTATGAGCTTTCAACCAGTCCATCCCCAATATGAGATCAATGTTGGATGACTTTAGTAGGATGGGGTTGGCAAGGAATTCTAATCCTTCAATTTGAACTGGAACATGGGGGCAAACCACAGAGGTTCGGCATTCGCCCCCAGGGGTGTTTACCACTATCGGGATGTTCATTTCTTCGCTCCTAATGTCATGCATGTATGCAAAATTTTCCGACATAAAGGAATGCGATGCTCCTGTATCAAACAATACAGAAGCAGGTACTGAGTTAACGAGAAGTGTACCCATCACGGTAGCAGGCTGGTCTTGAGCTTGACCCATATCAATGTTGTTGGCCTGACCACGAACATAAGCAGGCTTAGCGTTGAAGTTGCGGTTCTGGGTGTTGCCACGGCCAGTTGCGGGAAGTGCCAGCTGATTCTGACTCTGCCTGCAGTCTCTAGCACGGTGACCTGGACGGCCACACTTGAAGCACAGCCCGTCCTCGGGACGGGAAGGAGGAACTCGAGGCGGTGGAGCTGGAAGCCTCGGCTGCCTAGGTGGTGGAGGAGGCAGGCGAGGTGCAGCATAGGACGGCCTCGGAGTAGGAGCAGGTGCATGGTACATGTTGTTGGGAATCCAGATCTTCCGCTTCTGTGCAGATGAGCCCGAAGATGAGCCCATGTCACGGTTGCGCTTGCTGCTATCTTTGTATTCCTGCAGACCAGTCTCAACCTGAATAGCCTTGTTCACGAGGGTGGCGAAATCAGCATAGTCCTGAACGAGGAGTGTCAGCTTGATATCAGGGTGGAGGCCTTCACGGAACTTCTCCTGCCTGCGTGCATCAGTCGCAATGTCTTCTTCAGCATAGCGAGATAATTCCAGAAATTCCCGCTGATAAGCATCCACAGTCTTGTTGCCCTGGACTAAGTTGCGGAACTCACGCTTCTTCCGGTCCATGATTCCCTGGGGAATGTATCGAGCACGGAAAGCAGCCTTGAACTCTTCCCAAGTGATGATAGCTCCAACGGGCTGAGAGCGCCTGTGGCTGTCCCACCATTGAGCAGCGGGACCCTTCAGAAAGTATGCGGCAAAGTTGACATAGCTCGCCAGGGGCACATTGGCAGACTCTAGCTCATAAGAAATGTCACAGAGCCAGTCATCAGCATCTAGAGGCTGAGTTGAGCTACGGTAGATCGCAGGGTTGAGACGGCAGAAGTCTTGCAGTGTCACGCCTTGTGGTTGGTTCATGTTCGGCCTTTGGAACTGATCCATGAGCCCTTGCATAAACTGGCGGTTCAGCTCAAACTGTTGGATCATCCCCGCCATATACTCAGGAGGCGGGGGTGGTGCATCGTTGGCACGGCCACGCGGGCGGCCAGCTGGTCTAACCATCCTGTTAAATATTTAGCAGGGGTAGTTTAGCTTAAAGTAATCGAAAGGCATCGCACGCATTCATGAAGTAATCAAGCATAATGAAAGGGAAATGCGATAGATACTCCATAGTAGTTGAGTTCGACATACAGACCCATACATAAGTTCGATTACAGACTAACGATTAAAAACTCGAAATTTGGCGATAGCCCGGACGCATTTGACGATACCCTGGACTCACTAGGCGGCGCGCAGGCACGCGGTGGAAGAGTACCACAACGAGATGTAGCGATAAGGCTACATCAACGTCGGAGAGGACGAACGAATCCTGGTAGCTGGCGGTGATAGAAGGTAGGGACAGGACCCTGTGTCCCATTGTGACTCTGGTGACGGTACCGCATCCAGTCGAGGAGCTGGGGTCCAAGTGCAGGGGTTCTACCCCCAACATCTGTCCACTCGAGAGCTGATGGTAGCTCTGTCCTGCTCGGCTCGCGGATGCGCAAAGGGGGAACCCTCGGACAGTGTGATGGCTGCAGCTCTGTCAATGCGTCGTAAAGACGAGTGCGCGTAGCATACAGCTCCACAGTCAGAGCTCGGAAAGCACGATCCATTGCCTCAGTGTACTGCACCAGAATCCGCGCGTCATAGCGACGCGTCACGTAGGGGGCGCAGACAGCGACGTAGGAACGGTCGCTGCGCTCCCGAACGTCAGAAGCGTAGGCAGTGAGATCAGACCCAGTCTCATCCCCAGCAGGAGCATGCGGGATGTATCTGAAAGGGCTCTCCTCCAGGTGAGGGTACGCTCCACGGAGTCGGGTGATGGCGATGTAGGCCGCATCGTGGACGGCCATCTCGACCGACACTCCAATACCACAGAACACGTGGCGCTCGAGGGTCTCACCGCCCCTCTGGTCGAAGATGCGAACCTCAGCCTGGTATTGGTACTGGTTGTACTCGCGGAAATCCTCGAACACAGTGTACTCGGGGTACCAGCGATATCCCAGCCTGGTCAGGAGATCGACCAAAATGGTCGGGAACCCAGTCGTCTCAGTGGCCTGGGTCAGGCGCACGTGCTGTCTTGCGGGACGCATCTAAAAAATAAGATTGACGAATGTCAATGACAGTGTGTGTAATACATATTCAGGAGAAAAAGAGTAGGTAGTCCAGCGCTCCGGATTGATGTGATTCGAGAACCTAATGTTAGAGTTAGTAAAATCTTTGACCCGAAAGAGAAGAGAAAGTAGAGCCCAGAGTATAGAAAAGGAGTAAAAGATACTAATACCACCCAATTGAGATGTGGGCCCGTAAGCCACAACATCAGTGTTAGTAAAGTTTTTCAAACACTAGACTCAACTTCGGCCAAGGAGTTGGAAAGGGGGCTACCTACAGGCAGTTGGCTCTGATACCAACTTGTGACGCCCTCGGCTTAATCGTACGCTAATCATACACGCAAATGCGTACGATCAAACCCAAGGACTCACGGGGAGATATCACAACACAACTCTAGACACAAATAAAATAACATCAGCTTCATATTACAAGCCAGGGGCCTCGAGGGCTAGAATACGAAAGCTCGATAAGCACACGAGTCAGCGGAAGCAACAAATATCTGAGTACAGACATAAAACAAGGGGTGCCTTAGAGAAGGCTAGCACAAAAGATACAACGATCGAACGAGGCGAGGCCTCCTGCCTGGGAACCTCCTAACTACTCCTGATCATCAGCGGCCTCCACGTAGTAGTAGGCACCGTCGGGGTAGCAGTCGTCGGTGGCGGGGACCTCCATCTCCTGGGCTTCATCATCTGGTCGCAGCAAACGGATCAAGGGAACAAGGGGGGGAGCAAAGCAGCGGTGAGTACTCATCCAAAGTACTCGCAAGTCTTACATCAGAACTATTCTAATAATGCACCAGTATCAAAGAAGGGGGTTATATGTGGACTGACTGCAGCAATGCGAGAATAGAGAGAGAAGCCCTAGTCCTATCAAAGACTAGCATCTTCAGGGTCTTGCAGCAATAGACGAGAGTAGAACAGGGGTAAAACATTAATAGTCATATTGTTGCAGCAATATTAAAGTGAGGTCACGCCTAAAGATCCTCCCTCGACTCCCTGCGAGGAAGCAATCCCGAGGCAAACTAATTCCAGTTAAGTAGCAATTGTAGTTGTATAAGATCGGGGCACAACTCCAAGTCGTCCTGTAACCGTGGACACGGCTATCCGAATAGTTAATTTTCATCCCTGCAGGGGTGCACCACATGTCCCGTCACGCTCGATAACACTCTGGCCGGACATACTTTTCTGGGTCCTGCCCGGCCTCGGAATATCGACACGTCGCAGCCCCACCTAAGACTAATCAGAGAGGCCAGCCCGCCGGTCTAAATCCTAAGCACAAAGGGTTCATGGGCCCAGTTCCCCTTCACGCTCCTGCACGTGGCGTGGGCGGCCGACGTCAGTCCTAGCATCCCTTAATCACAAGCGCGATGCATCTCGGGACCACTCGGGCGCGCGCCGCTACACTGCTGGCATCTGAAAAGCTTCGGCTGATACCGCGACGCCGAGTACCCATAATTCTTCCCGCGTAGCCGGTTAGTGCGAAAAGGTCTCCGACCAACCCAGATCAAATACCCAAATCCATTAGCATTTTAATTAGGCCAACAACACAGTCTCGCGGGAATCCACCCGTCTTACAACTAATCACCAATGATCCCAGTAACATGGTCGAGTAACTGTGTGGTTGTAACATCGGGGGAATCCGAGGTATCACCCTCGTTGGATTCCGAACGACGTACCCGGCAAGGTGGGCTTAGAGGAATCACCCTCGGGGGTCCCACACTCGCGGGGTGGCACGACAGAGACGTCATCGGGAATGGTGAAAGAGGAATCACCCTCGATAACCACGACCGACTAGCTATACTACAGAGATAACATCAGGAGTACTTAGGGAGGTGTCACCCTCGGTACCCGATAGTATCCCTGTAGCGTCGTACAACGAAGGGGGGTGAACGTGCTGTGTCGGGTCTGGCTCGTCGATCAGAGATCGAGATTTGAAAACAAGCGGGGCAACTGATCTACGGGGTCAGAGGGGGATGACTGCTCCACCTATACTAAGCATATTAAAGGGGTACAGGACTGAAAGTAGCAGTTCATCAAAAACAGGCTATGCATTAGATATAGGAGCTAACTACAACAGTAGCAAAATACTAATGCAAGCAGTAGGAAGAAAGACATAGGCGATATAGGAATGATCAAGGGGAATTTGCTTGCCTTGCTGCTCTGCGGCAATGGACTGATCAGCAGGGTCGTAGATGTACCCGGCAGCAGCGTCAGTCTCGGGGTCTACCGGTAAGAAGAGGGGGAAGAAACAATAAATAATAGCACCGATGCAACACAAAGCATGACATGGAAATATGCAGGCTAGGCATGAGCTAACGCAGGAACATCCGTCATAGACGGGTCGGAAGAATATCTGACGATATTTTCCGGGTCTCGGGCTACTACCGGTTACACTGGAAACGATGGAAAAGTTCCATGTTTGCTATGCTAGGGACGCGTGACAGACGAACGGGCCGTGTATCCGGGTTCGTCTCGCTTTGCTGATCAACTTTCATGTTGAAATTATATTGATCTGACTTACGGATTATTTAATATTAATTTTCAAAGTTTTATTAATTATTTAGGAATTAAAAACAGATTTAAAAGATTTAATAAAATCCTATTATGACATCATCGCGATGTCAGGCTGACATCAACATTTGACCGGTCAACTGACCAGCGGGTCCCGGACGTCATAGGCACAAGTTTTATTTAAGATTAATTATTTATTAATCAGATTAATTCAACGAGGGACCCACGTGTCATACTCTAATTATGTTAATTAATTATTATAACTAATATATCTATTTATTTATTTATTTAGGAAAAACATTATTTTTAATTATCGCGTGGGGCCTCCCTGTCACTGACAGCGGTGCATTGGCCCCACCGGTAAGTGGCCTAAGGTTATTTCCTCATTTATTTTTATTAGATACCTATCCGTGCAAATACCGTATTCCTCTAAATACCCAAATACACAAATACATACATCACATCTCATACATACATACATACATACGCATCTAATACACCATTTATTCTTTTTCATTTTTTTTTTCTCAACACTCATCTCTCTCTCTCTGTTAACAAAGACACAGAACAATTTTCTCTAACACCACCTAGAAGAACCAAATACTCAAATCCTCCTACCGGAGTCTACCCTCGACGGATCGAGGCCCCGTTTGCCGGAACGGAACCGTGACGTCGAGGAGAACGGTAAGGTGGGAGGAGCCCGAGGAGGGGCTCACCGACGGTGACGTGACGGCCCGGTGAAGTCGGAGTTCGCACGAAGTGACGGTGGAGACGGTGACGGTGAGGTTCCGGTGGTGATGTGCCGGCGAGGAGGAGCCGGTGAGGAGGGCCCCCCGGAGATGGAGCCGCCGGCGGGATGGGGAGGGCCCCGGCCGCCGGATCCGGAGGGGGAGGTGGGCAAGGAGGCCGGGGTGGTGGCGCTGCCCGGCGTGGTGAAGGTGGCGCGCCGGCCGTGGAGGGAGGGGCTCGCCGTGAGGTGGGGGGCCGCCGGGTTGGGTGGCCCGGTGGAGGAGGTGGCCGCCGGGGGGGCGACGGGGAAGCTCGCCGCGGGAGGAGAGCCGGTGGAGGGAGGCGGCCGTGGGGAGAGGAGGCCGCCGGCGTGGTGAGGGGGACCGGGGGGGGCCGCCGGCGTGGTGAGGGGTGGCCGCCGGCCGGTGGGAGAGGGGCGGCCAGGGAGGGGCGAGATGGGGGGGAGAGGGGCGACAGGAGGGGAGGGAGTTACGGGAGGGTGAGAGGTCGTGGGGGGGTAGGAGGCGCGGGGGGGGGGGGGGGGCTGGCGTCGTGGGGTGGGGCCCCCACGAGGGGGGGGGGGCTGGCGGCGGCGGCGTGGGGAAAGGAGGGAGTAGCGAGGGAAGGGGGTCGGTCGCCAGGGGGGTTAGGGTTTGCAGGGTGGGGGCGCGGGAGGTGGCCGGCTGGGCCCTTTTTGGCCCAGCTGGGCCGGTTGGGGGGGTGGTTGTTCCTTTTTTTTTTCTGATTTGTTTTGTTTTATTTTCTCTTTTCCCTTTTCTTTTTATTAATCCTTTCTTTCAGTTTTCTTTTCTTCCTTTTATTAATTAATTTACTATTTGAATTTTTCTTTTGAAACACTTTCTCATATTATATTTTCTTTTACAAATTATTATACGTACTTTTAATCCTATCATTCATATCCCCATTCTTTTAATATTCGTAATGAACTTATAAGGTACTCTTCTTTTGTTTCCAAATCTTTTAATCCGGACAGACGCGAATCAACGCGGGTCTGAGATGGGAATTCGATGACGTGGCATCATTAGCGGTCGATCACTGTAGCTTAATTACAATCACTACTGTAGCAAAAGTCGAGGATGTCACAATTCTCCCCTACTAACAAGAATTCTCGTCCCGAGAATTAAGAGGTAGAGGGAAAGAGCCCGGGGTATTCATCACGAAGATGATCCTCGCGTTCCCAAGTGGCTTCATCTTCAGAGTGATTTGACCACTGCACCTTAAGGAACTTAGTGACCTTGCGACGAGTCTTACGTTCAGCTTGGTCGAGAATGCGGACCGGATGCTCTTTATAAGAGAGGTCTTGTTGTAGCTCAAGCATATCGTGATCCACTGCTCGAATAGGGTCCTTGAAGCAGCGACGGAGCTGAGAAACATGGAAGACATCGTGAACCTGAGAAAGGTTCGCCGGCAGTTCCAATTGATAAGCCACTCTTCCACGCCTTTCGAGAACAGTGAAAGGACCAATATGACGAGGAGCTAACTTGCCCTTGATTCCGAAACGGTGTGCACCTCTCATTGGTGTGACACGAAGATAAGCCTTTTCGCCAGGTTGATAGACCATATCTTGATGATGACGGTCATACTGACTCTTCTGACGAGACTGAGCAGCCTTCAGATTTTCATGAATAATGCGGACTTGCTCTTCGGCATGTTGAATAATATCCGAACCGAAGAGTGATCGTTCTCCAGTTTCTGACCAATTCAGAGGAGTTCGACACCTTCGCCCATACAATACTTCGAAAGGGGCCATCTTCAGACTAGCTTGATAGCTATTGTTGTACGAGAACTCGGCATACGGGAGAGATTCCTCCCATTTCTTACCGAAAGAAATGACACAAGCTCGAAGCATGTCCTCGAGAATTTGGTTGACTCGTTCAACTTGTCCCTGGGATTGAGGATGAAATGCAGTGCTGAAGGACAGATGAGTCCCCATAGCCTTCTGAAAACTTTCCCAGAATTTTGAAGTAAACAAGCTGCCACGGTCCGAACTGATTACCAACGGAATACCGTGAAGTGAAACAACTCTTGACATATAAAGATCTGCCAGCTGACTAGCATTAATCGTTTCTTTGACGGCCAGGAAATGTGCAACTTTGGACAGTCGATCAATGACGACAAGGATAGCATCATTACCTTTCTGAGATCTGGGAAAACCAGTGACAAAGTCCATTTCAACGTGATCCCATTTCCACTCAGGAATAGAGATAGGTTGCAGAGTTCCCGCAGGCTTTTGGTGTTCTGCTTTGATACGCCGGCATATATCACATTCTGCCACATAGCGTGCAATGTCTTGTTTCATATTGGGCCACCAGAATCTTTGCCGGATGTCTTGGTACATCTTGGTACTACCCGGGTGAATAGACAATGGTGTGTCATGAGCTTCTTCCATCACCTTCCCAGTCATCCTGAGATTTTCCTTCTTATTTGGGACGAATAGGCGACCCTTGAAATACAAGGCGCCACCTTCATCGACAGTGAAAAAGGAGGGTTTACCCTTCGCAATATAGCTCTTAATCCTGTCGACATCATCGTCAAAGTTTTGTATATTCTTTATGGAGCTCACAAGATCTGGTTCAACCACTAGGTTACTGAGGGAACCCTGATTAACGACACGGAGGTTCATCTTTTGATACTCTTCAGGAGGGGGAACAAGGTAACCCTGAGGAACAATGTGGAGGTTCAGCTTACGGAACTCCTCTTGCAGACGATCGTGAACCTGATGAACCTGGAGGTGGTTGCAGTATGACTTGCGACTTAAGGCATCAGCCATTACGTTAGCCTTGCCAGGGGTATATGATATACTACAGTCAAAATCTGCTATACGCTCCATCCATCTTTGTTGGCGCAGGTTCAGCTCCGGTTGAGTGAACAAGTACTTCAGACTTTGATGGTCGGTGTAGATTTCACAGCGATTACCGACAAGGTATTGTCGCCATTCCTTCAATGCATGAATGACTGCGGCAAGCTCGAGATCATGAACTGGGTAGTTCTCTTCATGAGCACGCAGTTGACGTGAAGCATAAGCGATCACCTTGCGATCCTGCATTAGGACACAACCTATTCCTTGACGAGAAGCATCACAGTATATGACGAAATCCCTTTTTGTATCTGGAGGAGCAAGTACTGGAGCGGACGTCAGTTTGTCCTTGAGTGCCTGGAAACTTTCCTGACATTTATCAGTCCATTCATATTTAACACCTTTGTGAAGCAGGTTGGTTAAGGGCTTCGCAATCTTGGAGAAGTTCTCGACGAATCGACGGCAATAGCTGGCGAGTCCGAGAAAACTTCTGACTTGCTTGACATTCTTCGGGGGAGTCCAATCAAGAATAGCTTGAATTCGTTCGGGGTTGACCGCAATACCATCCTTGGAAATCACATGACCAAGGTAAGTCACTTCGTCTAGCCAGAACTCACATTTGGAATACTTCGCATAGAGTTTATGCTCCCGAAGCTTATCCAGTACAAGACGAAGATGTTCAGCATGCTCTTCTTTGTTCTTTGAAAACACCAGAATATCATCCAGATATACCACGACAAATTTGTCGAGGTAGTCCATGAATATATAATTCATCAATCGAGAGAAAGTTGCCGGTGCATTGGTTAAGCCGAAGGACATGACGGTGTACTCGTATGATCCATATCGAGTAACAAAGGCGGTCTTTGGAATATCCTCCTTGCGAACACGGATCTGGTGGTATCCCAATCTCAAGTCGAGCTTAGAGAAAACGGTGGAACCAGCAAGTTGATCATACAAATCATTTATCCGAGGGAGAGGATATTTGTTTTGAATAGTGGCCTGGTTGATAGGACGATAGTCTTGAACCAATCGATTTGTCCCATCCTTCTTCTTAACAAAGAGAGAAGGTGCTCCCCAAGCAGAGGAACTCGGACGGATGAAACCCAGACGGAGCGAGTTGTCAATTTCTTGCTTAAGTTCAAGGAGTTCATGTGGTGGCATTTTATAAGGACGCTTGGCAATAGGAGTGGTACCGGGTACCAAGTCAATGACAAACTCGACAGCTCGAGCAGGGGGAATCCCCGGAAGTTCTTCTGGAAAGACATCTTGGAACTCTCGGACCACTGGAATGTTTTCAATCCCTTCAAGAGGCGACGCATTTAATGCATTCAAAGCATACAGCCGTGCCTCAGCATTACGGACGAGATGAGCATGGTAGCTTACTAGTTCATCTGAAGGGTGTAGGAGGTGGACGATTTTGGTGGCACAAACGATCGATGCCGTATGAGCTTTCAACCAGTCCATCCCCAATATGAGATCAATGTTGGATGACTTTAGTAGGATGGGGTTGGCAAGGCATTCTAATCCTTCAATTTCAACTGGAACATGGGGGCAAACCACAGAGGTTCGGCATTCGCCCCCAGGGGTGTTTACCACTATCGGGATGTTCATTTCTTCGCTCCTAATGTCATGCATGTATGCAAAATTTTCCGACATAAAGGAATGCGATGCTCCTGTATCAAACAATACAGAAGCAGGTACTGAGTTAACGAGAAGTGTACCCATCACGGTAGCAGGCTGGTCTTGAGCTTGACCCATATCAATGTTGTTGGCCTGACCACGAACATAAGCAGGCTTAGCGTTGAAGTTGCGGTTCTGGGTGTTTCCACGGCCAGTTGCGGGAAGTGCCAGCTGATTCTGACTCTGCCTGCAGTCTCTAGCACGGTGACCTGGACGGCCACACTTGAAGCACAGCCCGTCCTCGGGACGGGAAGGAGGAACTCGAGGCGGTGGAGCTGGAAGCCTCGGCTGCCTAGGTGGTGGAGGAGGCAGGCGAGGTGCAGCATAGGACGGCCTCGGAGTAGGAGCAGGTGCATGGTACATGTTGTTGGGAATCCAGATCTTCCGCTTCTGTGCAGATGAGCCCGAAGATGAGCCCATGTCACGGTTGCGCTTGCTGCTATCTTTGTATTCCTGCAGACCAGTCTCAACCTGAATAGCCTTGTTCACGAGGGTGGCGAAATCAGCATAGTCCTGAACGAGGAGTGTCAGCTTGATATCAGGGTGGAGGCCTTCACGGAACTTCTCCTGCCTGCGTGCATCAGTCGCAATGTCTTCTTCAGCATAGCGAGATAATTCCAGAAATTCCCGCTGATAAGCATCCACAGTCTTGTTGCCCTGGACTAAGTTGCGGAACTCACGCTTCTTCCGGTCCATGATTCCCTGGGGAATGTATCGAGCACGGAAAGCAGCCTTGAACTCTTCCCAAGTGATGATAGCTCCAACGGGCTGAGAGCGCCTGTGGCTGTCCCACCATTGAGCAGCGGGACCCTTCAGAAAGTATGCGGCAAAGTTGACATAGCTCGCCAGGGGCACATTGGCAGACTCTAGCTCATAAGAAATGTCACAGAGCCAGTCATCAGCATCTAGAGGCTGAGTTGAGCTACGGTAGATCGCAGGGTTGAGACGGCAGAAGTCTTGCAGTGTCACGCCTTGTGGTTGGTTCATGTTCGGCCTTTGGAACTGATCCATGAGCCCTTGCATAAACTGGCGGTTCAGCTCAAACTGTTGGATCATCCCCGCCATATACTCAGGAGGCGGGGGTGGTGCATCGTTGGCACGGCCACGCGGGCGGCCAGCTGGTCTAACCATCCTGTTAAATATTTAGCAGGGGTAGTTTAGCTTAAAGTAATCGAAAGGCATCGCACGCATTCATGAAGTAATCAAGCATAATGAAAGGGAAATGCGATAGATACTCCATAGTAGTTGAGTTCGACATACAGACCCATACATAAGTTCGATTACAGACTAACGATTAAAAACTCGAAATTTGGCGATAGCCCGGACGCATTTGACGATACCCTGGACTCACTAGGCGGCGCGCAGGCACGCGGTGGAAGAGTACCACAACGAGATGTAGCGATAAGGCTACATCAACGTCGGAGAGGACGAACGAATCCTGGTAGCTGGCGGTGATAGAAGGTAGGGACAGGACCCTGTGTCCCATTGTGACTCTGGTGACGGTACCGCATCCAGTCGAGGAGCTGGGGTCCAAGTGCAGGGGTTCTACCCCCAACATCTGTCCACTCGAGAGCTGATGGTAGCTCTGTCCTGCTCGGCTCGCGGATGCGCAAAGGGGGAACCCTCGGACAGTGTGATGGCTGCAGCTCTGTCAATGCGTCGTAAAGACGAGTGCGCGTAGCATACAGCTCCACAGTCAGAGCTCGGAAAGCACGATCCATTGCCTCAGTGTACTGCACCAGAATCCGCGCGTCATAGCGACGCGTCACGTAGGGGGCGCAGACAGCGACGTAGGAACGGTCGCTGCGCTCCCGAACGTCAGAAGCGTAGGCAGTGAGATCAGACCCAGTCTCATCCCCAGCAGGAGCATGCGGGATGTATCTGAAAGGGCTCTCCTCCAGGTGAGGGTACGCTCCACGGAGTCGGGTGATGGCGATGTAGGCCGCATCGTGGACGGCCATCTCGACCGACACTCCAATACCACAGAACACGTGGCGCTCGAGGGTCTCACCGCCCCTCTGGTCGAAGATGCGAACCTCAGCCTGGTATTGGTACTGGTTGTACTCGCGGAAATCCTCGAACACAGTGTACTCGGGGTACCAGCGATATCCCAGCCTGGTCAGGAGATCGACCAAAATGGTCGGGAACCCAGTCGTCTCAGTGGCCTGGGTCAGGCGCACGTGCTGTCTTGCGGGACGCATCTGAAAAATAAGATTGACGAATGTCAATGACAGTGTGTGTAATACATATTCAGGAGAAAAAGAGTAGGTAGTCCAGCGCTCCGGATTGATGTGATTCGAGAACCTAATGTTAGAGTTAGTAAAATCTTTGACCCGAAAGAGAAGAGAAAGTAGAGCCCAGAGTATAGAAAAGGAGTAAAAGATACTAATACCACCCAATTGAGATGTGGGCCCGTAAGCCACAACATCAGTGTTAGTAAAGTTTTTCAAACACTAGACTCAACTTCGGCCAAGGAGTTGGAAAGGGGGCTACCTACAGGCAGTTGGCTCTGATACCAACTTGTGACGCCCTCGGCTTAATCGTACGCTAATCATACACGCAAATGCGTACGATCAAACCCAAGGACTCACGGGGAGATATCACAACACAACTCTAGACACAAATAAAATAACATCAGCTTCATATTACAAGCCAGGGGCCTCGAGGGCTAGAATACGAAAGCTCGATAAGCACACGAGTCAGCGAAAGCAACAAATATCTGAGTACAGACATAAAACAAGGGGTGCCTTAGAGAAGGCTAGCACAAAAGATACAACGATCGAACGAGGCGAGGCCTCCTGCCTGGGAACCTCCTAACTACTCCTGATCATCAGCGGCCTCCACGTAGTAGTAGGCACCGTCGGGGTAGCAGTCGTCGGTGGCGGGGACCTCCATCTCCTGGGCTTCATCATCTGGTCGCAGCAAACGGATCAAGGGAACAAGGGGGGAGCAAAGCAGCGGTGAGTACTCATCCAAAGTACTCGCAAGTCTTACATCAGAACTATTCTAATAATGCACCAGTATCAAAGAAGGGGGTTATATGTGGACTGACTGCAGCAATGCGAGAATAGAGAGAGAAGCCCTAGTCCTATCAAAGACTAGCATCTTCAGGGTCTTGCAGCAATAGACGAGAGTAGAACAGGGGTAAAACATTAATAGTCATATTGTTGCAGCAATATTAAAGTGAGGTCACGCCTAAAGATCCTCCCTCGACTCCCTGCGAGGAAGCAATCCCGAGGCAAACTAATTCCAGTTAAGTACCAATTGTAGTTGTATAAGATCGGGGCACAACTCCAAGTCGTCCTGTAACCGTGGACACGGCTATCCGAATAGTTAATTTTCATCCCTGCAGGGGTGCACCACATGTCCCGTCACGCTCGATAACACTCTGGCCGGACATACTTTTCTGGGTCCTGCCCGGCCTCGGAATATCGACACGTCGCAGCCCCACCTAAGACTAATCAGAGAGGCCAGCCCGCCGGTCTAAATCCTAAGCACAAAGGGTTCATGGGCCCAGTTCCCCTTCACGCTCCTGCACGTGGCGTGGGCGGCCGACGTCAGTCCTAGCATCCCTTAATCACAAGCGCGATGCATCTCGGGACCACTCGGGCGCGCGCCGCTACACTGCTGGCATCTGAAAAGCTTCGGCTGATACCGCGACGCCGAGTACCCATAATTCTTCCCGCGTAGCCGGTTAGTGCGAAAAGGTCTCCGACCAACCCAGATCAAATACCCAAATCCATTAGCATTTTAATTAGGCCAACAACACAGTCTCGCGGGAATCCACCCGTCTTACAACTAATCACCAATGATCCAAGTAACATGGTCGAGTAACTGTGTGGTTGTAACATCGGGGGAATCCGAGGTATCACCCTCGTTGGATTCCGAACGACGTACCCGGCAAGGTGGGCTTAGAGGAATCACCCTCGGGGGTCCCACACTCGCGGGGTGGCACGACAGAGACGTCATCGGGAATGGTGAAAGAGGAATCACCCTCGATAACCACGACCGACTAGCTATACTACAGAGATAACATCAGGAGTACTTAGCGAGGTGTCACCCTCGGTACCCGATAGTATCCCTGTAGCGTCGTACAACGAAGGGGGGTGAACGTGCTGTGTCGGGTCTGGCTCGTCGATCAGAGATCGAGATTTGAAAACAAGCGGGGCAACTGATCTACGGGGTCAGAGGGGGATGACTGCTCCACCTATACTAAGCATATTAAAGGGGTACAGGACTGAAAGTAGCAGTTCATCAAAAACAGGCTATGCATCAGATATAGGAGCTAACTACAACAGTAGCAAAATACTAATGCAAGCAGTAGGAAGAAAGACATAGGCGATATAGGAATGATCAAGGGGAATTTGCTTGCCTTGCTGCTCTGCGGCAATGGACTGATCAGCAGGGTCGTAGATGTACCCGGCAGCAGCGTCAGTCTCGGGGTCTACCGGTAAGAAGAGGGGGAAGAAACAATAAATAATAGCACCGATGCAACACAAAGCATGACATGGAAATATGCAGGCTAGGCATGAGCTAACGCAGGAACATCCGTCATAGACGGGTCGGAAGAATATCTGACGATATTTTCCGGGTCTCGGGCTACTACCGGTTACACTGGAAACGATGGAAAAGTTCCATGTTTGCTATGCTAGGGACGCGTGACAGACGAACGGGCCGTGTATCCGGGTTCGTCTCGCTTTGCTGATCAACTTTCATGTTGAAATTATATTGATCTGACTTACGGATTATTTAATATTAATTTTCAAAGTTTTATTAATTATTTAGGAATTAAAAACAGATTTAAAAGATTTAATAAAATCCTATTATGACATCATCGCGATGTCAGGCTGACATCAACATTTGACCGGTCAACTGACCAGCGGGTCCCGGACGTCATAGGCACAAGTTTTATTTAAGATTAATTATTTATTAATCAGATTAATTCAACGAGGGACCCACGTGTCATACTCTAATTATGTTAATTAATTATTATAACTAATATATCTATTTATTTATTTATTTAGGAAAAACATTATTTTTAATTATCGCGTGGGGCCTCCCTGTCACTGACAGCGGTGCATTGGCCCCACCGGTAAGTGGCCTAAGGTTATTTCCTCATTTATTTTTATTAGATACCTATCCGTGCAAATACCGTATTCCTCTAAATACCCAAATACACAAATACATACATCACATCTCATACATACATACATACATACGCATCTAATACACCATTTATTCTTTTTCATTTTTTTTCTCAACACTCATCTCTCTCTCTCTGTTAACAGAGACAGAGAACAATTTTCTCTAACACCACCTAGAAGAACCAAATACTCAAATCCTCCTACCGGAGTCTACCCTCGACGGATCGAGGCCCCGTTTGCCGGAACGGAACCGTGACGTCGAGGAGAACGGTAAGGTGGGAGGAGCCCGAGGAGGGGCTCACCGACGGTGACGTGACGGCCCGGTGAAGCCGGAGTTCGCACGAAGTGACGGTGGAGACGGTGACGGTGAGGTTCCGGTGGTGATGTGCCGGCGAGGAGGAGCCGGTGAGGAGGGCCCCCCGGAGATGGAGCCGCCGGCGGGATGGGGAGGGCCCCGGCCGCCGGATCCGGAGGGGGAGGTGGGCAAGGAGGCCGGGGTGGTGGCGCTGCCCGGCGTGGTGAAGGTGGCGCGCCGGCCGTGGAGGGAGGGGCTCGCCGTGAGGTGGGGGGGCCGCCGGGTTGGGTGGCCCGGTGGAGGAGGTGGCCGCCGGGGGGGCGACGGGGAAGCTCGCCGCGGGAGGAGAGCCGGTGGAGGGAGGCGGCCGTGGGGAGAGGAGGCCGCCGGCGTGGTGAGGGGGACCGAGGGGGGGCCGCCGGCGTGGTGAGGGGTGGCCGCCGGCCGGTGGGAGAGGGGCGGCCAGGGAGGGGCGAGATGGGGGGAGAGGGGCGACAGGAGGGGAGGGAGTTACGGGAGGGTGAGAGGTCGTGGGGGGGGGGGTAGGAGGCGCGGGGGGGGGGGGGCCTGGCGTCGTGGGGTGGGGCCCCCACGAGGGGGGGGGGGGTGGCGGCGGCGGCGTGGGGAAAGGAGGGAGTAGCGAGGGAAGGGGGTCGGTCGCCAGGGGGGTTAGGGTTTGCAGGGTGGGGGCGCGGGAGGTGGCCGGCTGGGCCCTTTTTGGCCCAGCTGGGCCGGTTGGGGGGGTGGTTGTTCCTTTTTTTTTTCTGATTTGTTTTGTTTTATTTTCTCTTTTCCCTTTTCTTTTTATTAATCCTTTCTTTCAGTTTTCTTTTCTTCCTTTTATTAATTAATTTACTATTTGAATTTTTCTTTTGAAACACTTTCTCATATTATATTTTCTTTTACAAATTATTATACGTACTTTTAATCCTATCATTCATATCCCCATTCTTTTAATATTCGTAATGAACTTATAAGGTACTCTTCTTTTGTTTCCAAATCTTTTAATCCGGACAGACGCGAATCAACGCGGGTCTGAGATGGGAATTCGATGACGTGGCATCATTAGCGGTCGATCACTGTAGCTTAATTACAATCACTACTGTAGCAAAAGTCGAGGATGTCACAACTGGCGACCAGCGCCATACACCCTTGATCCTTCTCCTTCCATTCCTCTCCCTCTCCCATCACTCATCTATCTCTCTCTACCCCCATTATGCAAGATCCGCGAGCAACCATCGCCGTGGTTGCCAAGGATGGACCCCCCGTGGTCGGATCTGGCCACCTTGATGCCCTGCACCCTCGAATCCTCTTATCCTGGTCTCCTCCACGCCTCCCCAACGTTACGCCATCGCCGAATGTCCTCTGCTTCGCTAGGGAAGCGTCTGCCCAGCGTGTTCGAGCTCGCGCAGATCGAGAGCTCGATACTCTGTGCCCGTTGACCATCCCGAGCGCCACGTAGGCCCCGACAAGCGGCCCATAGTGCCAGGCCGAGCTCCGCGTGCGTGAGCCTACTTTGCCCCCAAGCCCCAGCCTCTCCTGCCACCAAGCCGGCCTGGCCAAGACACGACACCGTCTAGGCTTGGCCCATGGTGAGTCACCCCCTCTGCATGCCTATGTGACGCCCAGTGTGATGTTAACTATCCTGCACCCCTTGAACCAGCTGTACTATACCCTGTTGCGGTGTGTGAATGTTTTTTTAGTCTTTGCGAATTTAGCTATTTCCTAGGAATAACGGATTTGTAGAGAAACACACGTACTTCACACATTTAATAACTCCACAACCATGCATGAGATTGAAACAATTTATATATGAAAGATGCTAAGAATTTGGTGTAGATTAATAATATCCAACTTTTATATATATTTAAAAATGTTTAAATTGATGTTTGATTAAAATTTAATAAATGCCACGTGAGAATGGTTTATTTCATAAGTAAATATCAATAGTTCCGAATTAAATGAACTATATATTTAACTTGACAATAAAAATGCATTGAAAAACATGGTGAACTTTATTTTCATGTTTAATAAATATAAAATATGATTTATATATCTCGACCAATTTCAAAAATTACATATGGGGACTTTTCGAAATTGTTATTCATTGTTGTGGCCTCTTTTAAACTTGCCTAAATATGTAGTCTACTTGTGCTTCACCTCTTGCCATGTTTAACAACATTTAACATTGTCATGTAAATAAACAAGAGTGAACTAAATAATTTGAGTGTGGAGTTTCATCAACATGCAACTTATTGCATATTGAACTTCACTTAATGTTTAGTGCTTGTTTGTTGTGCTTGTCATGCCTTGCATATTTAAACCGGACATGCATCATACTTGTTTGCGCATCATGCCATGAATATGTTGTGGTGTTTACCATGTCATTTTCTTGTTTGCGGATTGCTTCTTCTCGATTGAGTTTCGAATGTGTTTTGGAGTGTGAGGATCCGTTCAACTACGCATGTTCGTCTACTTCATGGATTGGTTCTTATTCCAAGCGGGATCTCAAGCAAGATAATTATTTCCCTGGATACCACTACTATCATTGCTATGCTAGTTGTTTCGCTTCTATCATTACGTCTTCTGACCTACCACTTCAATTTGAAGCCCCCAACATTGCCATGAAAAGCCTCTAACCCCTCCACATCCTAGCAAACCATTTCGCTAAGTTACCACTTGCTCAACCCTTCTTATAGCATTGCTAGTTGGAGGTACAGGTTATTCCATGTGACAATATGGATATCTTGTGATATCATAATATTATTGCTATTTAACTTAATGCACATATATGCTTGGTAAAATGTGGAAGTATTGTCCTTTTGCTCGTTGTTTTGTTCCACCTTTGCCGCCCTAGTTACTTGTGTACCGGTGTTATGTTCATATTAAGTGCTCCTAACATGCTTGGGGTTGTTATGGGGACCCCCTTGATTATTTGTTTTGGGATCAAGCTCTTTTGGCAAGGCCCAACTTTGGCACTACATTTACATAATAAGTAATAAACCTGCATAAGGAGTAATTAACTCATCGATAATTTGTTGAAGTCTGGGACCTCCGTCCAAGAAACTCTCTCAAGAACTAGGGTTCGAACACTAGGGGGCTTGGCTTGGCAACCTGCAACATGACAATAACAACGACGAGGCCAAGGACGTGCTCACTCAAGCTCACCGGACACGAAGGGGACACGCAAGCTACCCAGGTTCAGGCAACCGTGCAGTGTAATACCCTACTCCTGCGTGTGTCGGATTGCTCTATAATGGAGAGCTGTGCTCGATGTACATGAGGTGTGGGGGAGAGAATGGTTCTATCCCCTTACATGTAAGTGGCCCGTCCCCTCTTGTTGTGCCTTGGTACTCCTCCTTGAAAATATGAGTGGGAAAGGGTGGCCATACGACGGCCATTCGAAGGGGGATAGGAACCCATGCTTATCCTGACTAAAGGTAGTCTTCGCCTAATAAAATGGTCTTCGTGACGCGCTTGTGAGCTCGGTGATGACCTCTGTCTTAGTGGGCCGCGTCAGCGTGGTCTTGTTTCACCGAAAAGGCAAGCTTTGGGAACCTGCCTTTGGGGAGGGAGCCGACTCTTTACTTTAATCACCAAAGAGGGAATCGTCCCTGTTTGCGCCTGTTGGCACAACCTCTGTCGTCCTTGTCTGTGTGGGTGTGTCACCCACGTGATTGGTGTGGAGCCTCGGCTAGTACCGTATGTCGGGCCTCATGGAGCGGCCTCACGAGGGGAGCCTCATGAAAGCACAATTGCTCCCTAAGGTGGTTTTGGTAATTAATAACAACAAATGTGTCATTGCACTAATGATTCTATCCAAGTATATTTCAGAAAAGTTCAAAGATGCATTTGCTAAAGGATTGTGAGGAGAAGCCCCTTGATGCAAGAAAGGAATATAATTGGCCAAGATTCAAGAAAGAGGCTCAACATTTTATATTTGTGAGAAATCAATTTTGAGTCCATAGGAAAGCCAATACTATTAAAAGAGGGTGAGGTATCTATGATGAATTGGTTTCTCAGTGCTTGGAGATAGCCACAAAAAATATTCAGTCATTCTCCCACAAAATTCACTATCCAAAGCCTAAACATCAAAATCGGTGCCACTAACAATTTCCACTCGGTGTTAGAGCATATTTCTCCATATGTGGTTTTGGTAACTGATGATAATCCCTATGGACTAATGGTTGCCTTAAACTATATTTGTAGGATTTGTCCATAGGTACTTCTTGAAGTCCATCTGTTGGTTTTAAGGAGTTTATATGATGACCAAGGTGGTATTCAAGGTTTTATCCAAATATTGGTCATAAAGAAACAAGGTTGATCAAGACTAAGTCAAAGAGTGAATCAAGTTGATCAACACACAAGGCGCACAACATGTACCAAGAGGGATCAAGTGATCTCATGATATGGTAAGCATTGTCCATTACAACATGTGGCTTCGTGAGAGTTCTATGTGGGGTTAGGTGTATTTCCATGGGAGTGCGTCAAGAGGAAGATCTCATACAACCCATGAAGGATGACATCAACTGGTGATAGTCATCAAGATTGCAGTGTGCAAGTTCAAGTGGAGCATCACGAAGATATCATGCTTGAAGCTTGCTGTTTGTTGTGGTGGCAATGGACTTGTGAAGATGTGCTGAAGAGTGCCTCACCCATAGTGGAATATGGGGGAGCAATCATCTAGTCTTCATCGAGCCAACACAATCAAGAATGGCGGTCCATCTGGAGGAAGTCAAGATCATCATCATCTAGCTCAAGTGGACGATGTGCAAGGTATATGTCGGTGCACTGAAGAATGAGGTCTCCTGTGCCCCAGACTTGTCCACGGGCGCCGGCAAACCCTTTCACAGCAAGGCACGACAAAGGCTCTCAGGAAGATTAATCCCCAAGCTTACCATGGCCACACCCCTCCAAGGGTGTGAGGAACAAGTCTAAGCTACAAGGCCCTGGCAATCCTCTCTTGCCGGGAAGACATCCAAGGCCCCGGCAAGTCCTCCTTGCGGGGAAGATAGACAAGGATCCGGCAAGCCTTCCTTGTTGGGAAGGCAGACTAGGCCACTGGCGAGGGCACCAGCCTGGCGAGCCCCCTTTGCCCGCCAAGTGTTCCCTCCTGCCACAGTGCCACCGACTACCACACCGCGAGCGCATCCCTCATGCGCCAGCACAACACCCAGGTGTCAAAACACCTGGGTACGTGTCGATACCATCCTGATGCAGGTCAGGAGACTGAGGAAGCATTTACTGCCCCCGACACCACGGTAGATGGATAATAGTGAACTCTGTTCACTGTACACCTCGTGAACCCACCGTTGAGCACTGTTGGTGACCCCTTTGCCTACAAAAGGAGGCCCAAGGCTCACTTCTAAGGGGTTAGACACTTTGGGCATTGGCCAGTAGGCAATCACTGTAGCAAGTAATCCTACAGCAAACACCTAATACAACAAAGAAAGCAGGAGTAGGATTTTACGCACTAAGCGGCCCGAACCTGGGTAAAAACGTTCTCGGTGCTGATCGCTAGCTCTGCTCTTGGCGTCACCCCTCTCCCCATCGAACGATCAAGGCATCCATGGAGATTCCCATAGGTGTCACCCGACATCTTTGGCGCGCCAGGTAGGGGGTGAGAGCGTTTGTGATAATCTGAGCAAGCTCTTCACCGGACTTTTAGAAGTTGAGCGCACCGCCGCAGTTCCCTGAAGCGGGTCACAACGATGGTCACTCCACTCTGCCATGGTCTCCTAGCGCCTGCGCGGGCACGCTGTTGCGCAAGCGCATGCAGGGGAGGCGGAGACCCCAAGTACGACACCGTCAGGCTGACGCGCTGCTCCAGGACAATACGTTGTTGTCTAGGGTGTGCCTGGGAGCTTCGGCGAGGCCTCTAGCGCATACTACGGCGGACGCACCTCTACGGAGTGATGCATAGCCGTCAAGGATGCGCCAACAGGTCCCGAAGCCCCGACACGCACTCCAGCGAAAATGTTTTCTCCCGTGGAAGTGTTGTGTCGCCGTCAAAGACGTGCTCAGGGGCTTCATCAACACGGCCTGGCAAAAGATAAAAATGAGTTACACCCCGGCAAACCCCTTTCCTACGCGATGGTCAAAGACTATCGCTAAGAACCTTGCTGGTGAGGGGGTTGCCGGGGGGGGGGGGGTGTAACATCCGGCTTGCCGCCGGGGATCCGAGGCCCCGGCAAAATATTCAGACATCGCGAGAAGAAGTGCCGCGACATGATAGATAAGTGACAAAAACTCTAGATGATATTTTTGAGTAGATAGATTGTTTCCCTTCTAGAAATCCCGATCTTTGTATGAGAAACCTACGCGTAGAGGAACCTTGCTAGGATCTGTGCACCTTGGTTCTGTTTTGAACTCGTTCGACGACCAGAACGGCCACAGAGTGCCTTCACACTGTTTCAAACTTGCTCAATAGACCAAGTGGCTACGCAACACCTTATTTCGCCTCTAGTCGCGCTCGACGATTTAAACGGCTGCACTGAGTGCGACAAGGAGTCTTGCTTGTAACGACCCCTCCGATGAACTGCTAAGGATCCGTTCCTCAAAGCACTAGAGGCAGGACCAGTCAAGCCGGTAAGCTTCAGGAAAACGCAAGGGATGTATCGTACAGAAAGAGGGATCAGACAAAAGGGGAACAATATTTCATTCATTTGTTTGAAAAAAACTCAGACATATTACATGGACGAATTTTACTACTCTAAGTTATGATACTGTCTTTGGCGAGGGACAATGCTTGCCGGACATGTGTTCAAGAAGACAAAAAACGGTGAGGCCCGCGGCGCAACCCAGGCTGGTTTCTCCTAGACCAGCACCGCGTAGAGGAGAACGGGGCCAAAAGGGACGGTGGAGCTAGGAACGAGGCGCTGCTAGGAAGATGGGGCAGCGTCAGTTCTTCGAACGCGTCGGTCCCAACTCGAGAGAAGGAGAGCCGCGGACTAATGGTGATGGTTCAGTCAGCGGTCAGTTCGAGGTCAGATCCTCGTACCCATGCTTAGCTTGCCGACGGTCTGACCCATACCCGCTGTCGCTCCCGTCTGTCCCCTCCTCGTCACTCCCACGCGAGGAAGGGCTTTCAGTCCCGCTCGAGCTTTCTTCGCAGCAGTTGAGGCGTACACTTGAGCTCCCATATATTTTGACACAGAGCAGGTTGTCCGCCATCATCTTGAAGTGTAGAACGTGCCCATCCCAGAGATTGTGGGCGCGAGCGAAGCTCTTCCACCTACGGCCAAGAAACAGGAGCCGAGGCCCCGGATGCTCCACGGCCTTCGGTACGGCGCCGTTGCCGCAACCATGCACCCGGAGCCACAACATTGGGAGCTTCTCTTCCTCCATCGCCTTGGTGAAGGCACTGGAGAGTTGAAGCCGGGTCTTGATGCGGCCTCGCAGCGTGACAAGGAACTCCAACGGAGTCCTTTCTACATGAGTCCCTGCAGGAACGAGCCTCGGTGAGGGCGGGGGTGCTGGATTAGCATCCCGCCTTCCCCGGGCACACCCTCCGCGGCGACCACGACCCCTCGCCCTTCCACCACCTCGGGCACTCGAGCCGTCCTCCGTAGCCGCGGCTCCTGAAGCTGTTGCATGATCCGAACGGGATCCTCTCGCCGCTCTGGCGGTTGATGCTGGCCGCCCTCGTCCCCTAACCATGATTAGGGGAGAGCGCCACCCTGAAGCTAAAGAAGACACTGCAAAACATGCTGGGGGTGCTGTCCGTTTCAGGAGATGGATGGATGAGCAAAACCCCCTCGCAAACCCCCTAACTTATAGGGAGGGGTAGAGGGGCTAGCCCTCCTTACTCCAGGAACCGCCACCCCTCTCGCCCAATCTCCCATGGTCACGCGCGAACAGGGAGCCGCCCTGCTGCACCAATGCATGCAAGGTAGGGCCCTGCCATGGCTGCAACTTTTAAGGCCACGATCAACACTTGCCTGACCGTTACTGTGCATGCCTCGCGCGTGGCAGAAACGCTTCAGGAGGTGACACAGCCACTATGCGAACGCCTTCCCATTTCGTGCGTTCAATGCATGACGTGGGGAGGGACCACTCGCAACGGCTCCAGCCTACAAGATACCCTGTCACAGAGGCCCGTGCACCACTTTGGGCGTGGCCCAACAACGCCTCGCATGCGTGTGTGGCCAAGGCCCGGGGGCTCCTGTCGGTGCATGATGTCAGCTGTGCTTCCCTTCCAACGGTGCCAGATATACTTCTGCTACCTCAAAAATATCTCTGGCAACGGCGCCAGAAATTGTCGTGTCGACGGCACCAGGAATCCTTCAGCTGCGGCTACGCCTTAAGGGACTTCCTAGGCAAGTATGCAAAGGATTTCCCTTGTGGCCTTGGAGCCTTGCGTTGGTGTTCCCTCGAAGCGGAAAGGGTGATGTAGCACATCGGTGGTAAGTATTTCCCTCAGTTTGAGAACCAAGGTATCAATCCGATGGAGGAGTATCTCAAGATCCTGCACAAACACAAAAGCTTGCTCCCAACGCTATGAAGGGGTTGTCAATCCCTTATAGATTGTTTGCCAAGTGAGAACTGAAAGCAACAAAGTAACAAAGCAAAGTAAAAGCGGAGGTGTAAATGATGGATGTGAATAGACCCCGGGGCCGTAGTGTTTACTAGTGGCTTCTCTCATGAAAGCAAGTAGACGGTGGGTGAACAAATTACTGTCGAGCAATTGATAGAACCGCGCAAAGTCGTGATGATATCTATGCAATGATTGTTTCTATAGGCATCACGTCCGAAACAAGTAGACCGATACTTTCTGTATCTACTACTATTACTCCACACGTCGACCGCTATCCAGCATGCATCTAGTGTATTAAGTCCGTAAGAACAGAGTAACGCCTTAAGCAAGATGACATGATGTAGTGGGATAATCTCAAACCAATGATAAAAACCCCATCTTTTTACCCTTGATGGCAACTACTTGATGTGTGCCTTGCTGCCCCTACTATCACTGGGAAAGGTCACCACATGGTAGAACCCAAAACCAAGCACTTCTCCCATTGCAAGAATCCTAGATCTAGTTGGCCAAAAAAAACCCAAGACTCCGAGAGACTTACAAGGATATCAAATCATGCATATAAGAAATCAGCAAAGACTCAAATATATATCATAGATAATCTGATCACAAATCCACAATTCATCGGATCTCGACAAACACATCGCCAAAGAAGATTACATCGGATAGATCTCCATGAAGATCATGGAGAACTTTGTATTGAAGATCCAAGAGAGAGAAGAAGCCATCTAGCTACTAAATACGGACCCGTAGGTCTGAAGTGAACTACTCACGAGTCATTGGAGGGGCGATGATGATGATGAAGAAGCCCTCCAACTCCAAAGTCCCCTTCGGAGGGTGCCGGGAAGGGTCTCCAGATGAGATCTCGTGGAAACGGAAGCTTGCCGCGGCGGAAAAGTATTTTCGAGGCTCCCATGATTTTTTGCGGAATATTTGGGAATTTATAGGCCAAAGACCTAGGTCAGGGGGCGTCCAGGGAGGCCACAAGCTTGCCCACCGCCGCCTCCCCCCTAGTGGTGTGGTGGGAGCTTGTGGGCTCCCTCGAGCCCACCTGGCTTGGCCCAAAGGCCCCCTTGTCTTCTTTCGTTTGGGAAAAAATCATTTCGGGGTTTTTATTCCGTTTGGACTCTGTTCCAAAATCAGATCTGAAAAGAGTCAAAAACACAGAAAAACAGGAACTGACACTTGGCACTGATTTAGTAAGTTAGTCCCAAAAAAGATATAAAAGGTAAATAAAACAACCAAAGAAGACAAGATAACAGTGTGAAACCATCAAAAATTATAGATACGTTTGAGACGTATCAAGCATCCCTAAGTTTAACTCCTGCTCGTCCTCGAGTAGGGAAGTTATAAGAATGAATTTTTGATGCTTTCATGCTACCTAGCATAGGTGTCCTTTGGAATTCCTCTTATGTGACGTGAATGTTCAGATCCATTAGATTCAAAACAATAGTTTGCTATTGACGTGGAAATAATAATAATTCAAGCAAAGTAGCAAGGTAATCATGAACTTTCAAAATAACAAGGCCAAAAGAAAGTTATCCCTACAAAAGCATATAATCTGGCTATGCTCTATCATCATTTCACAACGAATTTAAGTCATGCACAACCCCGATATTGGCCAAGTAATCGTTTCACACCTTTACTTTCTCAAACATTTTCAACTCTCACGCAATACATGAGCGTGAGCCATGGTTATAGCACTATAGATGGTGTGGAATGTAGTGGAGGTTGCAAGACAAAAAGGAGAAGATAGTCAAATTAACTAGGCATATCAATGAGCTCTGGAGATGCTCATCAATAGATATCAATGTGAATGAGTAGGGATTGCCATACAAATGATGCACTAGAGCTACGAGTATGCGAAAGCTCTTAAAGAAAACTAGTGGGTGTGCATCCAACTTGCTTGCTCACGAAGACCTAAGGCAATTTTGAGGAAGCCTATCATTGGAATATACAAGCAAAGTTATATAATGAAAATTTCCCACTAGCTATATGGTGGTGACAAAACGAGAGACTCTCAATCATGAAGATCATGGTGCTTTAGTATGCACAAGTGTGGAAAAAGTGGTAGCATTGTCCCTTCTCTCTTTTTCTCTCATTTTTTATTTTTTATTTATTTTGGTGGGCTCTTTGGCCTCTTTTTTATGGGCTTCTTTGGCCTCTTTTATTTCCTCACATGGGGCAATGCTCCATTAATTATGATCATCTCACTTTCAACTCAAAACTTAGAGTAACTATGACTCTATATGGAATGCCTTCGGTAGTGTACCATGGCAATGATCTAGCATGGCATAGACATCAATGGAAACATCATGCTAGCTATCTTACGATCGTGCAAAGGCAAAGTATGTTGGGGAACGTCGCATGGGAAACAAAAATTTTCCTACGCGCACGAAGACCTATCATGGTGATGTCCATCTACGAGAGGGGATGTGTGATCTACGTACCCTTGTAGACCGTACAGAAGAAGCGTTAGTGAACGCGGTTGATGTAGTGGAACGTCCTCACGTCCCTCGATCCGCCCCGCGAACCGTCCCGCGATCAGTCCCACGATCTAGTGCCGAACGGACGGCACCTCCGCGTTCAGCACACGTACAGCTCGACGATGATCTCGGCCTTCTTGATCCAGCAAGAGATACGGAGAGGTAGAAGAGTTCTCCGGCAGCGTGACGGCGCTCCGGAGGTTGGTGATGATCTTGTCTCAGCAGGGCTCCGCCCGAGCTCCGCAGAAACGCGATCTAGAGGAAAAACCGTGGAGGTATGTGGTCGGGCTGCCGTGGAAAAGTCGTCTCAAATCAGCCCTAAAACCTCTGTATATATAGGTGGAGAGGGGGAGCCTTGCCTTGGGGCTCAAGGAGCCCCAAGGGGGTCGGCCGAGCCAAGGGGGAAAGGTCTCCCCCCCAAACCGAGTCCTACTTGGTTTGGTGGGTGGAGTCCTTCTTTCCTTTCCCACCTCCTCCTTTTTTTTCTTTTCTCTTTGATTTTCTTCCTATGGCGCATAGGGCCTTCTTGGGCTGTCCCACCAGCCCACTAAGGGCTGGTGTGCCACCCCCAAGGCCTATGGGCTTCCCCGGGGTGGGTTGCCCCCCGGTGAACTCCCGGAAACCATTCGTCATTCCCGGTACATTCCCAGTAACTCCGAAAACCTTCCGGTAATCAAATGAGGTCATCCAATATATCAATCTTCGTTTCCGGAGGTTACCGAATGTTGTTCGGAGTCCCGGATGAGATCACGGGCGTCACGAGGGTTTCCGGTCCGGAAACCCTCGTGACGCCCGTGATCTCATCCGGGACTCCGAACAACATTCGGTAACCAACCATATAACTCAAATACGCATAAAACAACGTCGAACCTTAAGTGTGGAGACCCTGCGAGTTCGAGAACTATGTAGACATGACCCGAGGGACTCCTCGATCAATATCCAATAGCGGGACCTGGATGCCCATATTGGATCCTACATATTCTACGAAGATCTTATCGTTTGAACCTCAGTGCCAAGGATTCATATAATCCCGTATGTCATTCCCTTTGTCCTTCGGTATGTTACTTGCCCGAGATTCGATCGTCAGTATCCGCATACCTATTTCAATCTCGTTTACCGGCAAGTCTCTTTACTCGTTCCGTAATACAAGATCCCGCAACTTACACTAAGTCACATTGCTTGCAAGGCTTGTGTGTGATGTTGTATTACCGAGTGGGCCCCGAGATACCTCTCCGTCACACGGAGTGACAAATCCCAGTCTTGATCCATACTAACTCAACGAACACCTTCGGAGATACCTGTAGAGCATCTTTATAGTCACCCAGTTACGTTGCGACGTTTGATACACAAAGAGTATTCCTCCGGTGTTAGTGAGTTATATGATCTCATGGTCATAGGAACAAATACTTGACACGCAGAAAACAGTAGCAACAAAATGACACGATCAACATGCTACGTCTATTAGTTTGGGTCTAGTCCATCACGTGATTCTCCTAATGACGTGATCCAGTTATCTAGCAACAACACCTTGTTCATAATCAGAAGACACTGACTATCTTTCATCAACTGGCTGGCCAACTAGAGGCTTGCTAGGGACAGTGTTTTGTCTATGTATCCACACATGTAAATGAGTCTTCATTCAATACAATTATAGCATGGATAATAAACGATTATCTTGATACATGAATTATAATAATAACTATATTTATCATTGCCTCTAGGGCATAATTCCAACAGTCTCCCACTTGCACTAGAGTCAATAATTTAGTCCTCACATCATCATGCGAATTACATTGTAATAAATCTAACACCCATACAGTTCTGGTGTTGATCATGCTTTGCCCGTGGAAGAGGTTTAGTCAGCGGGTCTGCTACATTCAGATCCGTGTGCACTTTGCATATATTTACGTCCTCCCCTTTGACGTAGTCGCGGATGAGGTTGAAGCGTCGTTTGATGTGTCTGGACTTCTTGTGAAACCGTGGTTCCTTTGCTAAGGCAATGGCACCCGAGTTGTCACAGAACAAGGTTATTGGATTCAGTGCGCTTGGCACCACTCCAAGATCCGTCATGAATTGCTTCATCCAGACACCCTCCTTAGCCGCCTCCGAGGCAGCCATGTACTCCGCTTCACATGTACAATCTGCTACGATGCTTTGCTTGGAACTGCACTAGCTTACCGCACCCCCATTAAGAATAAATACGTATCCGGTTTGCGACTTAGAGTCGTCCGGATCTGTGTCAAAGCTTGCATCGACGTAACCTTTTACGGCGAGGTCTTCGTCACCTCCATACACGAGAAACATCTCCTTAGTTCTTTTCAGGTACTTCAGGATATTCTTGACCGCCGTCCAGTGATCTACTCCTGGATTACTCTGGAACCTACCTGCCATACTTATGGCCAGGCTAACGTCCGGTATAGTGCACATCATCGCATACATGATAGAACCTATGGCTGAAGCATAGGGGACGGAGCACATATGCTATCTATCCTCATCAGTTGCTGGGCACTGAGTCTTACTCAATCTCGTACCTTGTAAAACTGGCAAGAACCCTTTGTTAGACTGTTCCATTTTGAACCTCTTCAAAACTTTATCAAGGTATGTGCTTTGTGAAAGTCCTATCAGGCGTTTTGATCTATCCCTATAGATCTTAATGCCTAGAATGTAAGCAGCTTGTCCTAGGTCCTTCATACAGAAACTTTTATTCAAGTAATCCTTTATGCTCTCCAAAAACTCTACGTTGTTTCCAATCAGCAATATGTCATCCACATATAATATTAGAAACGCCAGAGAGCTCCCACTCACTTTCTTGTAAATACAAGATTCTCCTACCACTTGTATAAACCCAAAAGCTTTGATCACCTCATCAAAGCGTTTGTTCCAACTCCGAGATGCTTGCACCAGTCCATAAATGGTTCGCTGGAGCTTGCACACCTTGTTAGCATTCTTAGGATCGACAAAATCTTCGGGTTGCATCATATACAATTCTTCCTTAAGGAAACCGTTAAGGAACGCCGTTTTGACATCCATCTGCCAGATTTCATAATCGAAAAATGCAGCTATTGCTAACATGATTCTGACGGACGTAAGCATCGCTACGGGTGAGAATGTCTCATCGTAGTCAACTCCTTGAACTTGTGAAAAACCCTTTGCCACAAGTCGAGCTTTATAAACGGTGACATTGCCGTCAGCGTCCGTCTTGCTCTTAAAGATCCATTTGTTCTGAATAGCCTTGCGGCCCTCAGGCAGTACCTCCAAAGTCCACACTTTGTTCTCATACATGGATCCTATCTCGGACTTCATTGCTTCTAGCCATTTGTTGGAATCCGGGCCCACCATTGCTTCTTCATAATTTGTAGGTTCATTGTTGTCCAACAACATGATTGATAAGACGGGATTACCGTACCACTCTGGAGCAGCACGTGGTCTCGTTGACCTACGTGGTTCGACAGAAACTTGAACCGGAGTTTCATGATCATCATCATTAACTTCCTCCTCAACCGGCGTCGCAATGACAGAGGTTTCCCCTTGCCCTGCGCCACCATCCAGAGGGATGAGAGGTTCGACAACCTCATCAAGTTCTATCTTCCTCCCACTCAATTCTCTCGAGAGAAACTCCTTCTCGAGAAAAGCTCCGTTTTTAGCAACAAACACTTTGCCCTCGGATTTGAGATAGAAGGTGTACCCAACTGTCTCTTTTGGGTAACCTATGAAGACACACTTTTCCGCTTGGGTTCCAGTTTTTCAGACTGAAGCTTTTTGACATAAGCATCACATCCCCAAACTTTAAGAAACGAAAACTTTGGCCTTTTGCCATACCATAGTTCGTATGGAGTCTTCTCAACGGATTTTGATGGAGCCCTATTTAAATTGAATGCAACCGTTTCTAATGCATAACCCCAAAACGATAACGGCAAATCGATAAGAGACATCATAGATCGCACCATCTCTAATAAAGTACGATACGACGTTCGGACACACTATTACGCTGTGGTGTTCCAGGCGGTGTCAACTGTGAAACAATTCCACATTGTCTTAAGTGAGCACCAAACTCGAAACTCAGATATTCACCCCCACGATCAGACCTTAGGAACTTGATCTTCTTGTTACGATGATTTTCAACTTCACTCTGAAATTGCTTGAACTTGTCAAATGTTTCAGACTTGCGCTTCATTAAGTAGACATAACCATATCTACTCAAATCGTCAGTGAAGGTGAGAAAATAACGATATCCGCCGCGTGCCTCTACACTCATCGGACCACACACATCGGTATGTATGATTTCCAACAAGTCACTTGCATGCTCCATTGTTCCGGAGAACGGAGTTTTAGTCATCTTGCCCATGAGGCATGGTTCGCACGTGTCAAGTGAATCAAAGTCAAGTGACTCCAAAAGTCCATCGGCATGGAGTTTCTTCATGTGCTTTACACCAATATGACCTAAGCGGCAGTGCCACAAAAATATGGCGCTATCATTGTTAACTCTAACTCTTTTGGTCTCAATGTTATGTATGTGTGTATCGCTATCAAGATTCAATATGAACAATCCTCTCACATTGGGTGCATGACCATAAAAGATGTTACTCATAGAAATAGAACAACCATTATTCTTTGACTTAAAAGAGTATCCGTCTCGCAATAAACAAGATCCAGATATAATGTTCATGCTCAACGCAAGCACTAAATAACAATGATTCAGGTTCATAACTAATCCTGATGGTAACTCAAGTGAAACTGTGCCGACGGCGATTGCATCAACCTTGGAACCATTTCCTACGCGCATCGTCACTTCATCTTTCGCCAGCCTTCGTCTATTCCGCAGTTCCTGTTTCGAGTTGCAAATATGAGCAACAGAACCGGTATCGAATACCCAGGCACTACTACGAGAGCCGGTTAAGTACACATCAATAACATGTATATCGAATATACCTGATTTTTATTTGGCCGCCTTCTTATCAGCCAGATACTTGGGGCAATTGCACTTCCAGTGACCCAGACCCTTGCAATAGTAACACTCTGTTTCAGGCTTGGGTCCAGCTTTGGGTTTCTTCATTGGATTGGCAACAGGCTTGCCGCTCTTGTTTGATTTACCCTTCTTGCCTTTGCCGTTTCTCTTGAAACTAGTGGTCTTATTCACCATCAACACTTGATGTTCTTTACGGAGTTCAGACTCTGCGACTTTCAGCATCGCAAACAACTCGCCGGGTGACTTGTTCATCCCTTGCATGTTGTAGTTCAACACAAAGCCTTTATAGCTTGGCGGCAGTGATTGAAGGATTCTGTCAGTGATAGCCTCTTGCGGGAGTTCAATCCCCAGCTCAGCCAGACGGTTTGAGTACCCAGACATTTTGAGCACATGTTCACTGACAGACGAGTTCTCCTCCATCTTGGAAGCATAGAATTTATCGGAGGTCTCATACCTCTCGATCCGGGCGTTCTTCTGAAAGATAAACTTCAACTCCTGGAACATCTCAAATGCTCCATGACACTCAAAGCGACGTTGAAGTCCCGGTTCTAAGCCATACAAGACTGCACATTGAACTACTGAGTAGTCCTCCTTACGTGCTAACCAAGTGTTCTTAACATCCTGATCAGCCGTAGCGGGTGGTTCATCTCCTAGCGCAGCATTAAGGACATAATCCTTCTTCCCAGCTTGTAAGATTAGCTTAAGATTACGAGCCCAGTCTACAAAGTTGCTTCCATCATCTTTCAACTTAGCTTTCTCTAGGAACGTATTAAAATTCAGGGTGACTGTCGCGTGAGCCATGATCTACAACACAAATATATTCAAAGTGGACTTAGACTATGTTCAAGATAATTAGAGTTTAACTTAATCAAATTATTTGCTAAACTCCCACTCAAAAAGTACATCTCTCTAGTCATTTGAGTGGTTCATGATCCACTTACACTAGCTCAAGTCCGATCATCACGTGAGTTGAGCATAGTTTCAGTGGTAAGCATCCCTATGCTAATCATATCATCTATATGATTCATGATCGACCTTTCGGTCTCATGTGTTCCGAGGCCATGTCTGCACATGCTAGGCTCGTCAAGCTTAACCCGAGTGTTCCGCGTGTGCAACTGTTTTGCACCCGTTGTATGTGAACGTTGAGTCTATCACACCCGATCATCACGTGGTGTCTCGAAACGACGAACTGTAGCAATGGTGCACAGTCGGGGAGAACACAATTTCGTCTTGAAATTTTAGTGAGAGATCACCTCATAATGCTACCGTCGTTCTATGCAAAATAAGGTGCATAAAAGGATTAATATCACATGCAATTCATAAGTGACATGATATGGCCATCATCACGTGCTCCTTGATCTCCATCACCAAAGCACCGACACGATCTTCTTGTCACCGGCGCCACACCATGATCCCCATCAACGTGTCGCCATCGGGGTTGTCGTGCTACTCATGCTATTACTACTAAAGCTACATCCTAGCAAAATAGTAAACACATCTGCAAGCACAAACGTTAGTATAAAGACAACCCTATGGCTCCTGCCGGTTGCCGTACCATCGACGTGCAAGTCGATATTATCTATTACAACATGATCATCTCATACGTCCAATATATCACATCACATCGTTGGCCATATCACATCACAAGCATACCCTGCAAAAACAAGTTAGACATCCTCTAATTTTGTTGTTGCATGTTTTACGTGGTGACCATGGGTATCTAGTAGGATCGCATCTTACTTACGCAAACACCACAACGGAGATATATGAGTTGCTATTTAACCTCATCCAAGGACCTCCTCGGTCAAATCCGATTCAACTAAAGTTGGAGAAACTAACACTTGCCAGTCATCTTTGAGCAACGGGGTTACTCGTAGCGATGAAACCAGTCTCTCGTAAGCGTACGAGTAATGTCGTCCAAGCCGCTTCAATCCAACAATACCGCGGAATCAAGAAAAGACTAAGGAGGGCAGCAAAACGCACATCACCGCCCACAAAAACTTTTGTGTTCTACTCGAGAAGACGTCTACGCATAAACCTAGCTCATGATGCCACTGTTGGGGAACGTCGCATGGGAAACAAAAATTTTCCTACGCGCACGAAGACCTATCATGGTGATGTCCATCTACGAGAGGGGATGTGTGATCTACGTACCCTTGTAGACCGTACAGCAGAAGCGTTAGTGAACGCGGTTGATGTAGTGGAACATCCTCATGTCCCTCGATCCGCCCCGCGAACCGTCCCGCGATCAGTCCCACGATCTAGTGCCGAACGGACGGCACCTCCGCGTTCAGCACACGTACAGCTCGACGATGATCTCGGCCTTCTTGATCCAGCAAGAGAGACGGAGAGGTAGAAGAGTTTTCCGGCAGCGTGACGGCGCTCAGAAGGTTGGTGATGATCTTGTCTCAGCAGGGCTCCGCCCGAGCTCCGCAGAAACGCGATCTAGAGGAAAAACCGTGGAGGTATGTGGTCGGGCTGCCGTGGAAAAGTCGTCTCAAATCAGCCCTAAAACCTCCGTATATATAGGTGGGAGAGGGGGAGCCTTGCCTTGGGGCTCAAGGAGCCCCAAGGGGGTCGGCCGAGCCAGGGGGGAAGGTCTCCCCCCCAAACCGAGTCCTACTTGGTTTGGTGGGTGGAGTCCTTCTTTCCTTTCCCACCTCCTCCTTTTTTTTCTTTTCTCTTTGATTTTCTTCCTATGGCGCATAGGGCCTTCTTGGGCTGTCCCACCAGCCCACTAAGGGCTGGTGTGCCACCCCCAAGGCCTATGGGCTTCCCCGGGGTGGGTTGCCCCCCGGTGAACTCCCGGAAACCATTCGTCATTCCCGGTACATTCCCGGTAACTCCGAAAACCTTCCGGTAATCAAATGAGGTCATCCTATATATCAATCTTCGTTTCCGGACAATTCCGGAAACCCTCGTGACGTCCGTGATCTCATCCGGGACTCCGAACAACATTCGGTAACCAACCATATAACTCAAATACGCATAAAACAACGCCAAACCTTAAGTGTGCAGACCCTGCGGGTTCGAGAACTATGTAGACATGACCCGAGAGACTCCTCGGTCAATATCCAATAGCGGGACCTGGATGCCCATATTGGATCCTACATATTCTACGAAGATCTTATCGTTTGAACCTCAGTGCCAAGGATTCATATAATCCCGTATGTCATTCCCTTTGTCCTTCGGTATGTTACTTGCCCGAGATTCGATCGTCAGTATCCGCATACCTATTTCAATCTCGTTTACCGGCAAGTCTCTTTACTCGTTCCGTAATACAGGATCCCGCAACTTACACTAAGTCACATTGCTTGCAAGGCTTGTGTGTGATGTTGTATTACCGAGTGGGCCCCGAGATACCTCTCCGTCACACGGAGTGACAAATCCCAGTCTGGATCCATACTAACTCAACGAACACCTTCGGAGATACCTGTAGAGCATCTTTATAGTCACCCAGTTACGTTGCGACGTTTGATACACACAAAGTATTCCTCCGGTGTGAGTGAGTTATATGATCTCATGGTCATAGGAACAAATACTTGACACGCAAAAAATAGTAGCAACAAAATGACACGATCAACATGCTACGTCTATTAGTTTGGGTCTAGTCCATCACGTGATTCTCCTAATGACGTGATCCAGTTATCAAGCAACAACACCTTGTTCATAATCAGAAGACAGTGACTATCTTTGATCAACTGGCTAGCCAACTAGAGGCTTGCTATGGACAGTGTTTTGTCTATGTATCCACACATGTAAATGAGTCTTCATTCAATACAATTATAGCATGGATAATAAACGATTATCTTGATACATGAATTATAATAATAACTATATTTATCATTGCCTCTAGGGCATAATTCCAACAAAGTAGACATGGTGGAACATGTCATGGTGGTAGTTGCATGGCAGTATATCTCGGAATGACTTTGAAAAAGCCATAATAGGTAGGTATGGTGGCTGTTTTGGGGGAGGCTAATGGTGGGTTTTGTGCTCCGGCGAAAGTTGCACGACACTAAGAAGATAGTGAAGGTGGAAGGTGAAAGTGCATCTAAACCATGGACTCAACATTAGTCATGAAGAACTCATATACTTGTTGCAAAAGTTTTATTAGTAATCAAAACAAAGCATTCAACGCATACTCCTGGGGGAAGGGTTGGTAGGTATAAACCATCGCGTGATCCCGACTGCCACGCAAAGGATGACAATCAATAGACTAATCATGCTCAGATTTTATCACATAGTGGTTCACCATACGTGCATGCTACAGGAATCACTAACTCCAACACAAGTATTTCTAGATCCACAACACCTTACTAGCATGACTTCAAAATTACCATAACCACAACTCAAAACTAATTGAGATGAATCAAATTTCTCTAACTATTCAATGCACATGAAGGTGGAAGTTTTCGTATCCCTTTGGATAACTACCCATTTTGAGACTACTTTCAAAGCATAGATCAACTACCAAGCCACGCACCGCTACACTCTAAAAGATATAAGTGAAGCACATAGAGAAAAAGTATCAAGCTCAAAAGATATAAGTGAAGCACATGTGAGCTGAATTGTCTACCAAAAGATATAAGTGAAGCTCGACAAAATCACGGTGTGTGCATGTCTCTCTCTCTAGGTGTGAAGCAAGGATGATTGTTATACAACAAAAATAAAAGACTCCTACGATACAAGACGCTCCAAGCAAAAGCACATAACATGTGGTGAATAAAAATATAGCCCCAAGTAACGTTACCGATGGATTGAAGACGAGAGAGGGGATGCCTTCCCGGGGCATCCCCAAGCTTAGGCTTTTACGGCATGATTGAGTCTCTTGGGGTGCCTTGGGCATCCCCAAGCTTGAGCTCTTTCCACTCTTTATCTCTTTGTCCATAAGAACTTCACCCAAAACTTGAAAACTTCACAACACGAAACATAAACAAAAACTCGTCATATCATTAATACAAGAAAGCAAACCACCACTTTCTTAGGTACTGTAGCAAACTTAAATTCTACTTGTTCTGATGTTGGGTTACTGTACTTTCAATCTTCCATGGCTAATACCCTCTGATACTATCCATAGTTTCATCAAAATAAGCAACCAACACAATAAAAACAGAATCTATTAACAGCAGACCAGTCTGTAGCAATCTGTATATTTCGTATACCTCTGTACTTCAACAATTCTGAAAACTTACGACAGTCTGAATAATTTGCATAGCAATCAGCAGCAAAAATAATCAACTCCAAAGCTCTTACATAAAAAAATGAAAATTCTTTTCGTGAGCAGAAAGTTTCTGTCTTTTCCAGCATGACCAAACGATCATCCCCAAGACTAATCATAACGGTTTTGCTTGGCACAAATGCAAAAAGAAACAGAAAAAACAGAATCATAACAGAATTATGGAAAACACAAAACAAAAAGAAAAAAGGATAGATTCGTTGGGTTGCCTCCCAACAAGCGCTTTTGTTTAATGCCCTTAGCTAGGCGAAAGTGATGGAATCACGTATAGTCATCTTTGGTGCTCAAACCATAAGTAGCCCTCATCATAGATTCATAAGGAAATCTTATTTTCTTTCTAGGAAAGTGCTCCATGCCCTTCTTTAAAGGAAATTGAAATCTAATATTCCCTTCCTTCATATCGATGATAGCACCAATAGTCCTTAGGAAAGGTCTACCAAGAATAATGGGACATGAAGGATTGCAATCTATATCAAGTACAATGAAATCCACGGGCAAATAGTTCTTATTTGCAACAATAAGAACATCATCGATCCTCCCCATGGGTTTCTTGACAATAGAATCTACAAGATGCAAATTAAGAGAACACTCTTCAATCTCATGAAAACCAAGAATATCACATAAAGACTTTGGAATCGCGGAAACACAAGCACCCAAATCACACAAAGCATTGCACTCATAGTTTTTGATCTTGATTTTGATAGTAGGTTCCCACTCATCATGAAGTTTTCTAGGTATAGAGACTTCTAGTTCGAGCTTCTCTTCAAGAGATTTCATCATAGCATCTACGATATGCGCGGTAAAGGCTTTGCTTTGGCTATAAGCATGTGGAGAGTTTGCAATGGATTGCATAAAATAAATGCATTCAAACAAGGAGCAATTATCATAATTGAATTCCTTGAAATCCAAATTGGGAGTTTCATTACTACCCAAAATTTTGACTTCTTCTACTCCACTCTCCACACCTTTATCATCAAGATAGGTGAACTCCGAATCATTGGGGTGTTTTTCAACCAAAGTGGATTCATATCCATCCCCCCCATAAGTAGGTTTGACACGCGAAAACAAAGATTCAAGAGGAGACACACCAAGCACTTTAAGATCTTCGTGATTTGCATCACTAGAACACACCCTTTTAAACCATTCATGTCTAGCGCGAATTTGGGCGGTTCTTTCTTTGCTCTCATTCATGGAGATACACATAGCTTTCAAAGTTTCATCCAAGTCGATCTTGGGAGGAGCGCATCTAACTTTTAATGCATCAATATCACAAGACATCCTATCAACGCTCTTAGCCAAATCGTCTATTTTGAGTAGTTTTTCCTCTATGGACGCATTGAAAATCTTTTGAGAGTTGATGAACTCTTTGATATTACTCTCTAGATCAGAGGGTAATTTGTTGTGATTTCCATAAGTGTTATTGTAGTAATTGCCATAATTGTTAGAGGAGTTACTAGGAAAAGGCCTAGGAACATAGTTTCCTCTAAAAGCATTGTTGTTGCCAAAATTGTTCCTACCAATAAAATTCACGTCCAAACTAGCGTTGCTACTCTCAATCAAAGAATATAGTGGCATGTCATTAGGATCTACGGTAGCATTTCTACTAGCAACCAAATTTATCAGCTCGTCCATCTTAGCACTAAGCGAGTTAATCTCTTCTATAGCGTGCACCTTTTTGCTAGCAGGTGACCTTTCAGTGTGCCACTGAGAGTAGTTGGTCATGATATTGTCTAGGAGTTTTGTAGCGTCTCCTAACATTATTTCCATGAACGTTCCAACCGAGGCGGAGTCCAAGATATTGCGAGAAGTGATATTCAAGCGAACGTAAAAGATTTGTATAATCATCCACAAACTCAAGCCATGAGCGGGACAATTTCTAATCATAAGCTTCATCCTATCCCAAGATTGTGCAACGTGTTCATGATCAAGTTGCTTGAAATTCATGATATCGTTACGTAAGGAGATGATCTTAGCCAACAGAAAATACTTGGATATGTAAGCATCTTTGCACTTATCCCAAGAATCAATACTATTTTTAGGCAAAGAAGAAAACCAAGTTTTTGCGCGATCTCGCAACGAGAAAGGAAAAAGTTTCAACTTAATCACGTCATTATCCACATATCTTTTCTTTTGCATATCGCAAAGCTCAATGAAGGTATTGAGATGGGATGCGACATCTTCACTAGGAAGGCCAGAGAATTTCTCTTTCATAACAAGATTAAGCAAAGCTGCGTTGATTTCATACGATTCCGCACTAGTGGCGGGAGCAATCGGAGTACTAATAAAATCATTATTATTAGTGCTCGAGAAGTCGCAAAGTTTGGTGTTTTCAGACATGATGTCTTCAACAAACAAACAAGCACACAAGCAAGCAAGAAACCGGCAAGGGCAAAAGAAAAAGGCGAAGGAGAAAGGCGAATGAAAACGGCAAATGTGAAGTGGGGGAAAGGAAAAAGAGAGGCAACTGGCAACAAAAGTAAATGCAAGAGAAGAGTTTGTGAGACCTACTTGGATAGATCTTGATTTCTCCTCCCCGGCAACGGCGCCAGAAATACTTCTGATGTCAGCTGTGCTTCCCTTGCAACGGTGCTAGATATACTTCCGCTACCTCAAAAAGATCTCCGGCAACGACGCCAGAAATTGTCGTGTCGACGGCACCAGGAATCCTTCAGCTGCGACTACGCCTTAAGGGACTTCCTAGGCAAGTATGCAAAGGATTTCATCCGTGGCCTTGGAGCCTTGCGTTGGTGTTCCCTCGAAGCGGAAAGGGTGATGTAGCACATCGGTGGTAAGTATTTGCCTCAGTTTGAGAACAAAGGTATCAATCCGATGGAGGAGTATCTCAAGATCCTGCACAAACACAAAAGCTTGCTCCCAACGCTATGAAGGGGTTGTCAATCCCTTATATATTGTTTGCCATGTGAGAACTGAAAGCAACAAAGTAACAAAGCAAAGTAAAAGCGGAGGTGTAAACGATGGATGTGAATAGACTCGGGGGTCGGTCGTGACGATATCTATGCAATGATTGTTTCTATAGGAATCACGCCCGAAACAAGTAGACCAATACTTTCTGCATCTACTACTATTACTCCACACGTCGACCGCTATCCAGCTTGCATCTAGTGTGTTAAGTCCATAAGAACAGAGTAACGCCTTAAGCAAGATGACATGATGTAGAGGGATAATCTCAAACTAATAATAAAACCCCCATATTTTTACCCTTGATGGCAACTACTTGATGTGTGCCTTGCTGCCCCTACTGTCACTAGGAATGGTCACCACATGGTAGAACCCAAAACCAAGCACTTCTCCCATTGCAAGAATCATAGATCTAGTTAGCCAAACAAAACCCAAGACTCAGAGAGACTTACAAGGATATCAAATCATGCATATAAGAAATCAGCAAAGACTCAAATATATATCATAGATAATCTGATCACAAATCCAAAATTAATCGGATCTCGACAAACACACTGCCAAAGAAGATTACATCGGATAGATCTCCATGAAGATCATGGAGAACTTTGTATTGAAGATCCAAGAGAGAGAAGAAGCCATCTAGCTACTAACTACGGACCCGTAGGTGTGAAGTGAACTACTCACGAGTCATTGGAGGGGCAATGATGATGATGAAGAAGCTCTCCAACTCCAAAGTCCTCTCCGACAGGGTGCCGGGAAGGGTCTCCAGATGAGATCTCGCGGAAACGGAAGCTTGCGGTGGCGGAAAAGTATTTTCGAGGCTCCCCTGATTTTTTGCGGAATATTTGGGAATTTATAGGCCAAAGACCTAGGTCAGGGGGCGGCCAGGGAGGCCACAAGCTTGCCCACCGCTGCCTCCCCCTGGTGGCGTGGTGGGAGCTTGTGGGCTCCCTGGAGCCCACCTGGCTTGGCCCAAAGGCCCCCTGGTCTTCTTCCGTTTGGGAAAAAATGATTTCGGGGTTTTTATTCTATGTGGACTCCGTTCCAAAATCGGATCTGAAAAGAGACAAAAACACGGAAAAAACAGGAACTGGCACTTGGCACTGAATTAATAAGTTAGTCCCAAAAAGATATAAAAGTTACATAAAACAACCAAAGAAGACAAGATAACAACGTGAAACCATAAAAAATTATAGATACGTTTGAGACGTATCAGTGCACTGAAGACTGGGGTCTCCTGTGCTCCAGACTTGTGCACGGGAGTCGGCAAACCCTTTGACGGCAAGGCACGACGAAGGCTGGCAGGAAGACTAATCCCCAATCTCACCAGCGCCACACCCCTCCAAGGGTGTGAGGAACAAGTCTAAGCTACAAGGCCCCCACAATCTTCTCTTGCCGGGAAGACATCCAAGGCCCCGACAAGTCCTCCTTTCTAGGAAGATAGACAAGGCCCCGGCAAGCCTTCCTTGCCGGGAAGGCAGACTAGGCCACTGGCGAGGGCACCAGCCTGGCGAGCCCCCTTTGCCCGCGAGGTGTTCCCTCCTGCCACAGTGCCACCGACTACCACAGCCCCAGTGCATCCCTCATGCGCCAGCACAACACCCAGGTGTCGAAACACCTGGGTACGTGTCAATACCATCCTGATGTAGGTCAGGAGACTGACGAAACATTTACTGCCCCTAACACTAGGGTAGATGGATAACAGTGAACCCTGTTCATTGTACAACTCGTGATCCCACTGTTGAGCACTGTTGGTGACCCCTTTGCCTATAAAAGGAGGCCCAAGGCTCAGTTCTTAGGGGTTAGACACTTTGCGCATTGGCTAGTAGGCAATCACTGTAGCAAGTAATCCTACAACAAACACCTAATACGACAAACAAAGCAGGAGTAGGGTTTTACGCACTAAGTGGCCCGAACCCGGGTAAAAACATTCCCGGTGCTGATCGCTAGCTCTGCTCTTGGCGCCACCCCTGTCCCCGCCGAACGATTAAGGGATCCGTGGAGGTTCCCATAGGTATCACCCGACAGTATAGGTTTTCCCTTGATAGGTTTTTCTTTTTTAGGATAGATTGCTGTATTGTCAAGGGGGGCTCTCAAGTGAGTAGCTTGATCATATCGTTCGTTGAGAGCTCAAACCATTTGCATCCTTGCATCATGTTTCTTGGTTCTTGTTTGGATGTTCTCTTTGTGAGTTCTTGAGCTTATGGTCAACTTCATGACAAGGTCAATGTCGTCGAAAACGGAGTCCATATGCATCTTCTATGATGTTTTTGATGTTGGAGTTTCTGCCGGGTCTTCATTCATAGAGGTTTCACACCTTTATATCATTAGCTTTTTTATACTGCCTCTTCTTATTATAACTAGTCGCTGTTGGATTGCTCTTTGTCATCCCGAATCCAACAAGCTTAAGTTTGCTCAATTTGGAGCTCATTTGTAGAAGTTATGGTAGTTCTAGTCTTACCTGTTTTCTTGATACAGTTGTACCACTGACCCTAGCAATTTTATCGCTCGCTCGTGTCATCCGGTCTAACCACCACTCCAGGGGTGATACCCTGGGGGTGCTGCCACTGAGTGGCCTCCAGCGGTTGTACCACCCACAGCTAGGTGACCCACGGTGGCAGCCCTAGGCGTTTGCACCGACCTAGCATCGGGCTTCAGCTGTACACAGTTTTGTTGAGCTCCGGTTGTTGGGTGGACATGGACCGGTCGTACCGCTACTTCATATAGCCCTGTACTACGAGTGTTCCACGCGGTTATACCTCTTGGGACTTTGCCGTGTCCAACACATGAGTTGATCGGTTGCACCGGGGTGGAACCACTGGCCACTTTTCTATTGTTGTCCGGTGGTTGGGCGGTTGTACCGTTCATGCCGGTTGTACCACCCGCATCACCGGTTGTACCAGCCTTTGAAATTCTGCACATAAGGGGTAGATTTGCGAGGACCTATTTAAGGGGGTCTTCTTCCCCAATGGCTCCCCAACTCTTGAGCTCGTATTTGCCCCCCATTGTTGACATTGTTTGATCTTGGTAACTCTCAATCCCTCCAATGATTCTTGCTAGTTCTTGAGGGAAAGGAGAGAGGAGATCTAGATCCACATTTCCACCAATCACTTTCTCCTCTTTGTGAGGGGAACCCCTTGGATCTAGATCGTGAAGTTCTTCATGTTCTTCTTCGTTCTTCCTCTCATTTTCTTCCATAACATTAGTTATTGTAGAGGGATTTGGGAGAGAAGGACTTGGGCACTCTGTGTGGCATTGCCATTGCATTTGGTGCATAGGTTTGAGTTCTCCATGGTGATACGCGGAAGTGAAGTTTGAGAAGCTTATTACTCTTGGGTGCTTGGTACCCTAATACTTGTTCCTCTTGGGTGCTTTGGCATCCTAAAAGCTTGGTGGTGCCTCAAAGCTCAATCATTATGGTGTAAAGCTCCGGGCAAGCTTCGGGGTCTCCAATTAGGTTATGGAGATTTCCCCGAGAATTTGAGGTTACATCAAAGCCATATTGCATTGTGGTGAAGCTTCGTGGTGTTGTTGGGAGCCTCCAATTAAGTTGTGGATATTTCCCCAACCTTGTTTGTACGGGTTCGGTTTCCGCCCTCAAGGGTTCCTCAGTGGAATCACGATATCTTGCATTGTGCAAGGGTGTGAGGAGATTACGGTGGCCTTAGTGGAATCTTGGGGAGCATTGTGCCTCCACACTGCTCCAAACGGAGATTAGCATCCGCAAGGGTGTGAACTTCAGGATACATCATCGTCTCCACGTGCCTTGGTTATCTCTTACCCGAGCCCTTTACTTATGCACTTTACTTTGTGATAGACATATTGTTTCTTGTTAAATATCTTGTTATCACTTAGTTGTTTATCTAACTTAGCATAAGTTTTTGGTGCACATAGGTGAGCCTAGTTGTTTTAGGTTTTTCCTTGACAAATTAAATGTTAGGTTTCTTCCGCATTTGTTCAAGCCTAAACTGTAATTATTTTGAAGCGCCTATTCACCCCCCTTTAGGCGACATCCACGTCCTTTCACCCGGCCCTATTGATTTTTCCACATACATATCCTATGCCAAACCCTAGAATCTCGGTACCACCAACTTTCACTTCGGTGCCATCGAAAATTAGTGACCAAATTTCTCGTTTGTCGATTTCAAGAATCAGAATTTTTGAGTTTTGTAATTGGTCTCGTTGATATTTGGAAACTGCCCCAGCTCACCATATCGGTACCATCGAGATTCCTATATCGGTCTCACTGAGAATTCAAAAGTTGCCACATTTAGTGTGACTCGGTACCACCAAGATTCATGTCGGTGTCACCGAGTTGGGCAATAATGTTGTAATGGTCAGATTTTTGAAGATTCCTATATATACCCCTCCACCACCTCTCATTCGTAGAGGAAGCACTCAAAACACACATACACTTGCCATACCCATTTTTTCTGAGAGAGAGCCATCTACTCATGTGTTGAGATCAAGATATTCCAATCCATCCACTAGAAACTTGATCTCTAGCCTCCCCAAGTTGCTTTCCACCCAATCAATCTCTTCTACCCATGCCAAATCTATGAGAGAGTGATTGAGTGTTGAGGAGACTATCTTTTGAAGCACAAGAGCAAGGAGTTCATCGTTCTACCGCATCTATTACCTTTTGGGGGGTGGTGCCTCCTAGATTGGTTAGGTGCCGCTTGGGAGCCTCCTACTTCGTATTGTGGAGTTGAACCGATAAGTTAGTAATGGCAAAGAGATCGCCTACTTCATGAAGATCTACCCTGAGTAAGGCTAGTCCTGTGTGGACGTAATCCATGGTGGAATAGACAAGGCCGCTTCTTCATGGACCCCTTGTGGGTGGAGCCCTCCATGGACTCTCACAACTGTTAATGTCCGTTCATTGAAGTCTCCACTAACGTGGACCTACGATAGCACCACATATCGGAACCACACGGAAAATCACCATGCCAACCTTTGAGTTTGATCTTCCTATTCTACTTACATTTGCATGTCTTTACTTTCCACCGCAATACTCTTAGATATGCATGTGTAGGGTGTGCTTGACTTGTTACAACTGCTAAAACTGGCCCACAACTGAAATTGGGAAAAGGCTATGTTTTTATTTGGTCAAGTAGTCTAATGACCTCCTCTAGACATACGTTGGATCCTACACCTCATGAGGAAATTTGGTTCTTGGTGGCCCGGGCTAGGCCTAGCCCGGTGGTGAGGTGCCTTGCAAAGCTAGCCCCTTGCAAGGCGGCTTCTTGTGGAGCGAACATGGCCAAGCCATCTCACCGCGGGCTGGCCTAAGTGTCGCCTCCTTGACCGGTGGCAGATGTGTCGTGGTACCCTATTTTCTATAGGGTCGACAGTAGCCCCCGGGCTCGCGGCGTGCATGTTCAGCCCGTTAGGGATGAAACAACATGGGCCCATTGAGCTGACGGGCCCAGTGGCGACGCGTGGTTGTGATGAGTCTTTACCTACGCAAGATGGCCGCCAAGGAGAACAAGAAGTCCAAGAATAAGAAGACTGAGGTTGAAGGACCTTCCCCTCCCTTTAAGGCCGTCTTGCCCATCGTGCAGACATACATGGCGGCAAAACTATTGTGAGGTAGCAAGGAGGATGAGCTTCGACTTGAGGGCAAGGGTGAGGCGACTGACAGTCAGGAGGCACTCCCCGAGGGGCTAGCGGATGTGAAGCTTTCCATGGAGGACGATGGCGCCTCGCGAAGGGGTGGAGCCAGATTCACGAGGCGACGAATCCCGATAGCCATCCTGGCGAGGAGGCCCGAGCACAGTGCGATCAACTCGCCAAAGATGCCCTGGCATACCTTGCGAAGGCCCTGATGATGCCTAGGAGGCCAAGCGGCAATGTGACAGGATCGATGCTCATGGGAAGAAGTTCCAGGAGCAGGTTGCTTCACGCGAGCGCCCGCTCAAAACTTGGGAGGAGGCCACGGAGGCCCGCTAGAGCCAACCCACGTACCGCAAAGTCGAGCTCCCAAAACGCAAGGAGGAGGTCCTAAGGCACCCGTGGGCATCACCACCTATGAGGTGAACGCCGAGACCCGGGAGTGCGAGTTCGCGTCTTTCGTGTCCACTCGGGAGGCAGAGCGGGAGCGCATGTTGGCGATGGAGCAGGGGCTGGTGGCCAGCGAGGCCATTCTTTATGAGCAGAAGGGCGTCGTGGCCCAAGAGGGCAAGCTCTAGGCCGAGGTCGATGACCTCAAGAAGCAGTTCCTAGATGTTGACGCCATCGTCAAGGAGGCATGACGTGACGTGTTGACCCAAGTGACAACGTGGCTCTTCATCAACTTTCTCCGCCTTGACAGTCGCTTTGGTTTTGAGCAGGAGGTGACCCACGTCCCGGCGGGGCTCCGTGAAGGCCTCGAGGAGGCTGTGTGGGAGCACGTGGTCGGCTTTATCAGGCAATAGGCCTTTGAGTCTAAGGTCGACAACAACGGTAGCGAGCCTCAACGTGGTGATGGCGAGAACAATGAAAGTGACGCCTCGTGCGCCTAGACTCTCCTTGAATCATCGATGTAATATAGTAGATGCGGCCCCGTGGGGACATGAAAAAAATTCCTATGGTACTTTTGTCTTAAGTACATAACGTTTTATGCATTTCTGCTTTCCTCCCGAGGCCTCTCTTTCCATTTTACATTGCCTTTGTGCCCTGCATCAGTGGGACCCAGCCCCCGAGGTGGGCTACACCGTCGTTGGTATGCGTGTAGCATGGGATGTGCAAGGCCAATGGGTGTAGGGCTCCTAGGGCCGGTATGCTCAGGGTCCCCCCTTAACACTCATGCAACTCATTCCAAGGAAACCAGGGTGCCTCGAGACGAATATGTGTGACACCCTCAGCGGTTGCTACAGTAACCTCGGTAATTAAACTAAGTAAACCTATGCTAATGGTGCCATGTCACCGGGTTTTCCTATTGTTGATCTCGCGATAGTTCAAAACAGTTCGAATTTAAATTTAAAATAAAATCAAGCAATAAGAGTTTTCACATATAGAAATAAAAATGTTTGGTGTTTGTCAAATAATACTTAGTAAGTTGTCCTTTAAGAATTATTAAATTTGAAGGGATTTAGTGCACTGAAATAAAGTAAATCTAAAACTGTAATAAAGAAAAGAAAACACAACAAAAATAAAAATTATATGAAAGAACAAAACCCCCCATCCCAAATTGGGCCTGGCACCCATCTAAATTGGCCCACCTAAGTTGGGGGGGGTATAAACCCCCCATATAACCCTAGCCCACCTCACAGCCCCTCCCCACTCTCCGTGCCGCGCCGCCAGGAGACGAGGGATCCCCCCTCGTCACCCCACCTACCGCCCCACGATCCCCACCAACCGCGCCCGTTCCTCCCACCCGTCGCTCCCACTGACCCTCATTAGGGAACCCCGTGGTTCCCTCCCCTCCTGTCGCTTCCTTCGTTCCCTTGTCGCCCCACGCCCCCAGATCCCATCAGCTCCCGCTCGCCTCTCCCTGGCTCCCACCCGCGTCGGCCGACCCTCACTGCTCACCCCGCGGCGCGCCTCTCCCCAGATCCCAGCGCCCCATGGCGCCCCCATCTCCAGCGCCTCCCCTCCCGTCACTCGGCCTCGCCCTCGGCGCCTCCTCCAACAACCAGCCGACCGGAGCCTCCACCGGCTGCCTCCGTCACCAGAGCACCACTACCACTTCGCCACCGCACCGGATCCGTCGTCGTCGCCGTTTTCCTCACCGCTGGATCTGCCACAACACCGTCGCCCCTCACTGGCCGGGCCTCCTCCGACGTCCACACCACCAACCCCTCCGTCGCCGCGTTGTCGAGCCTCCCCCGAGCCCATTTTTGCACATCTACAAGGCTCGGTGAGAACACCCCTCTCTTCCTTTCCCCGCCCCGGTTCCGTTCAAGCAAACACCGTCGCGTTCCGGCGCCGTTAGGTTCGTGCCGGTGGAGATGGGGTTGCCTCCTTCCTCTCTCTCAACCTCTCTTTGTTGAGAGAGATGCAGAGAGAGTTAGGAGAGATATGATAGAGAGAAGAGAAAATAAAAATAAAAAGATGTATATGTGTATGTATGTATGTATGTATGTATGTATGTATGTATGTATGTATGTAATATCATGTATGAAAGGAAAATACATTATGTATATGTGTGTGTGTGTGGCCATGGGCCACTTACCAGTAGGGCCAGCCCCACCCCACTGTCTATGACACGGGGGGCCCAACCACCTAAACGGATTAGTATAAAATAATAAAATAAATAAATTTATATATGTTTTTATTAATAAAATAAAAAATAGATACTTAGATACATTATTTAATTAATTAGTTAATTAATTAAATAGTTAATTAAGATAATATGTTAATTAGGATAATTAAATTATCCTATTAGAGCATGACACGTGGGTCCCCCACTAATTTAATCTAATTAATTAATATTTAACCTTAATTAATAATTTGTGTCAATGACACGTAGGACCCACTGGTTAGTTGACCAGTCAACTGCTGATGTCAGCATGACATCATGCTGATGTCATAATAGTATTTAAATAAATAATTAAATCTGCTTTTAATTCCTAATTATTAAATAAAACATTAAATAAACCGTAAGTCAGATTAAAATATTTTCAACATGAAAGTTGATCAGCAGAATGAGACGAACCCGAATAGGCGGTCCATTCGTGTGTCACACGTCCCTAGCATAGAAAACGTGGAACTTTTCCATTGTTTTTAGTATGACAGGTAGTAGCCAAAGACTAGGAAAATATCGTCAGATATTCTTCCGACCCATCTATAGCGGATGTTACTGCGTTAGATCATGCCTAGCATGCATATTGCCATGTCAAGCCTAGTGTTGCACCTGTTGTTGTTATTTATTGTTTCTCCCCCCCGTTCTTACCGGTAGACCCCGAGACTGTCACTGCTGCCGGGTACATCTACGACCCTGCCGATCAGCCCTTTGCCGCAGAGGAGCAAGGCAAGCAAACCCCCTTGATCATTACTATATCGCCTATTGTTTCTCCCTCATGCTTGCATTAGTATTTTTGCTACTATTGTAGTTAGCTCCTATATCTGATGCATAGCCGATTTTTTTGATGAACTCCTACTTTCAGTACCGTACTTTAAACTGTTTGGTATAGGTGGAGCAGTCATCCCCTCTGACCCCATTAATTCAGTTGCCCCGCTTTGTTTGCAAGTCTCGATCCCTGATCGTCGAGCCAGACCCGACACAACACTTACACCCCCTTAGTTGTGTGACACTACAGAGATAATATCGGGTACCGAGGGTGACACCTCGCGAAGTACTCCTGATGATATCTCTGTAATATAGCTAGTCGGTTGTGGTTATCGAGGGTGATTCCTCTTTCACCATTTCCGATGATGCCTCTATCGTGCAACCCCTCATGTGTGGGACCCTCGAGGGTGATTCCTCTAGGTCCACCCTTACGGTTACATCGTTTGGAATCCAACGAGGGTGATACCTCGGATTCCCCTGATGTTACAACCACACAGTTACTTGACCATGTTACTGTGATCTTTGATGAATAGACGTTAGGAGGGTGGATTCCCGCTTGTTTGTGTCGATGGCTTAATTAAAATGATAATGGATTTGGGTATTTGATCTGGGTTGGTCGGAAGGCCTTATTACGCACTAACCAACTGCGTGGCAAGAATTATGGGTACTCGACGTCGCGGTAACAGCCGAAGCTCTTCAAATGTTGGCGATGTAGCGGCGCGCGCTCGAGTGGTCCCGAGATGCATCACTCTTGTATTAAGGGGTGCTAGGACTGACATCGGCCGTCCTCGCATCGTGCACGAGCGCGGAGGGCAGGTGGGCCCACGACCCCTCTGTGCTTAGGAGTTAGACCGGCGGGCTGGCCTCTCTCCTGAGCTTAGGTGGGGCTGCGAGGTGTCGCTATTCCGAGGCTGGGCAGGACCCAGAAACGTTTGTCCAGGCAGAGTGTTATCGAGAGCGTCGAGGAATATGTTGTGCACCCCTGCAGGGAAGAACTTATCAATTCGAATAGCCGTGTCCACGGTTACAGGACGACTTGGAGTTGTGCCCTGATCTTATACAACTACAACTGTTACTTAACGGGAATTAGTTGTCCTGGGATTGCTTCCTCGGAGGGAGTCGAGGAAGGATCTCTGGGTGTGACCTCATATTAATATTGCTGCAACAATATGACTATAATACTTGTGTTACATTGCTCTACTCTCGTCTATTGCTGCAAGACCCTGAAGATGCTAGTCTTCGATAGGACTAGGCCTTCTCTCTCTATTCTCGCATTGCTGCAGTCAGTCCACATATAACCCCCCCTCTTCTTTGATACTGATGCATACTGAGCAATGTTCTGATGTAAGTCTTGCGAGTACTTTGGATGAGTACTCACCATTGCTTGGCTCCCCTTTTCGCCCCTTGATCCGTTGCTACGACCAGATGATGGAGCCCAGGAGATGGAGTTTCCTGCCGACGCCTGCCACCCCGATGGTGACTTCTTCGTGGAGGCCGCTGAAGACCAGGAGTAGTTTAGGATGTTCCCAGGCAGGAGGCCTCGCCTCGTTTGATCGTGTTTCTTTTGTACTAGCCTTCTCCAAGGCACCCCATGTGTATGTCTGTACTCAGATATTGTTGCTTTCGCTGACTCGTGTGTTTATCGAGCTTCTGTATTCTAGCCTCGAGGCCCCTTGCTTGTAATATGAAGCTTGTATTATTTTATTTGTGTCTAGAGTTGTGTTGTGATATCTTCCCGTGAGTCCTTGAGTTTTATCAAACGCGTTTGCGTGTATGCTTAGCGTACGATTAAATCGAGGGCATCACAAGTTGGTATCAGAGCCGATTGCCTGTAGGTAGCCCCCTTTCCAACACCTTGGCCGAAGTTGAGTCTAGTGTTTGAAAAACTTTACTAACACTCATGTTGTGTCTTACGGGCCCACATCTCAATCGGGTGGTATTAGTATCTTTTACTCATTTACTATACTCTGGGTTCTACTCTCTCTTCTCTTTCGGGTTAAAGGTTTTACTAACTGTAACTCTAGGTTCTTGTAACTAATTCCTCCTGGAGAACCCCGCAATTCCAGACGATGACTTGATCCGTTAGAAGACTCTGAAGTTACTCTCCGGTGTTCTGTCGAGAGCTGATGCTCATCGCTTCTGCAATTTCCCTTCTTCTGGCAACCCCTATGGATGACGACATACAAATGGCGTCCATACTTTCTTTTCCAATTGCTCTTGTTTTACGAGATGCAATGAATTATCCTATCGAGGATCCGTCTGTCATCACTTGTCCTGGGTTTTGAAAGTTCTTCGAACTGCTATTCGATCTTCCGGAAACCTCAGTAGCCTATTGCTTTTGACCTTTCTCACCTGCTTGTGTTATGGTTAAATCCATATGTCTAGCAGCATTCATTAAAACCCTTGGTGATTTTCCTTTGATCTTATTGATTCAACTTTTGTGTGAATGCACACAATCATCTGTTGATACTCATAAATTATCTTTCCGGCTCAGGCGTCCTTTGAGACAGGAGCTGGTTCTCAACAAATCAACTTTGATTGATTGCCCACGTAATTCTAATCAGCTTATTCATCCTTCATCGGAGCATCTGTTTATGATACAACAATATGGAAATCTTAATTCCTTTGGTAATTAAGTATCGATATTTTTCAGATGTTTTGTAAACCGATGCATTGCATCCTATCTCCCTCTGATTGAGTACCAATACTCACATGAGGTCCTTGTGGATCGTCAAACCCATTGCTGGGTTATTATCCGACGGAATCATTTACATTTAAAAAAATTCTTGTGATTTCTTCCCCTGACACATGATGCCATTGGTAAATTGTGTCCTCTCCCTCTGATAAGTTGTACGCTACGCTTTTGTCAGCCATGCCCTTCAAGCATGTGTTAATTACTGTTGGAGTGTATGGTATATGTTTGTAAGATACCCCGACGGGTTGAACCTATGCCTTACTAAATCAATATGACCCGAAGAGTTTTAATGAGCCTTACTCTTATGGTGTTGTGCCGGATATTCTTTTAAAGCTACAACCTCATCAAAGGTGAGGAGTAAATGGCAAGTGATGCATTGATGAAGTGGGACTCGACCTTGAACTTTGTGTTCATGCCCATGGAAACGACGTTGATCCTATCATAGAAACTTCTCGTATCAATAATCATTCATTCTGTGGTTTAAACCTGGTATTTGTGATCTTGTCCTTTGCAATCGCGGTTCCGACCATGTTTTCCTACCTTCATTTCATTCTCCGTCGAGTTAAAGTACTTGTCTTCTTCACATCAATACATGGGTCCAAGCCTTAATGTTGATCTACGTCCGAGTATTATTCCTTGTAGCTCGAGGATATCGCGGAGCTATATAACTTCTTGTGAGCTCCCCATCAACTATGCTATTTTCATTAATTCTAGTTTCCTCATGTTTGAGTTGTTGGACATGCGAGTACATCGATAACTGAATCGAGTATGCATGGCGATCCAACAACTCTTAGTAATCTTCCTTGTTTACGAGTTTGTACTCGACCATGTCATTCCAAGCTGTTAAGCTACATCATCACCGTCATGTTGGAACTCGACCATGCTATCTATACCCTTCATCCCTGGAACACAATCCCAACTGTGCGTTAAGCTTACATCGATCTTTCAACATCATGTTGGTTGTCTTAAAAGTCAATTTTGATTCTGAGCTAGCAGTCTTATCTATGATTCCGACAACCTCTTGCTTCATCATTCCCTTGCTTGATGTCGTTGCTAAATGATTACATCTTCGTGAAGCTTCTTGACAAATGTGTTGGGATCATCATCAGCATTGTGAGCTCTTGTAGGGTATCAATTGACTGCATGTTGAGAAATACCATCCCGTCCCCTCGATGAATTGTATTATCATCGACATCCTTGTTGCCTTCCCTCCAACACAAACATGTTCATGTTTTGTGTTGTCCCTTAAGTTCCTTGCTAGTTTAGCTTATGATATCTTCTACCTTGGAGTATTACCATTTTTTGTGTCAAGAATGTCGTGAGAACTGCACACGTCTTAAGGATTCTTGATATAGTAACACTTCTCGCCATCACCATTCATTGCTTGGTCCCATGTTGTTTCAACCCGGAATACCAACAAGTGAACTCTGATGTGTGATTCCAATACTTTTGGCAACCCTATTGCTTTCAAGTTAATGATTGCTAGTTTCATTTTTAGAGTGTTGGTTATTGACTCATCATTTTAGCATTGGTTGCGCTACTCATTCGGTATTTCCAAGTGCACCCTTTGACCAACGATTAATTGTTGTTGTTCCCTCGAGCATACGACATTATATCATTTGAGTTGACAAATGGTATCTCTTTGTCCTTAGAAAATTTGGAAATTCATCCCTGTCAAAATCTTGAGAGATTGTTGCTGAGCCCATCAGCCACACCCTCAACTTCTCCATGTTCTACGAAAAAGCTCTTGCTAGCATTATCCTTGTGCCTAGATCATGGAGAATATGTTGGATAGAAGGAGTGTATTTTCCCAAAGTACACGTGCACTGTTTCCGCCGTGAATAAGTGAAAGTTTTGTTTCGCTTCCTCTCGGGAAATACCAAATCATTCACGCATGTGCGAAGTGTTATATGTTTTGAAGATTTGTTATCTTCACTTCATATAACTTCTCTTAGCACACGAAGCCACTGACTGATTTGATCAAGGAGAAGAAGTTCCTTCATAAGAGCTAATCGAGGCTTACTCAAGGACCTCGATATCATCGATGAGGTTTCTCAAATCAGAACTCGGTTGCATTGTGTTGTAAGAATTCCACGTGGGCACGACTATCTTGACATTGTGTTCATGTCTGTTACAATCCAACTCATGATCCAATACTTGCTTCCGTAGTTCATATCCCCGGGATCTTGTATTACCATCTCGTCTGTGTTTGGTGGTCCTCTTTTCCACTGAGGCACCCTGAGTCTGAGGTGTCCCGACACCAATCAGATCTGAATCTCGGGCAGATATGATGGTTGGAACATTTCCCAATAATTATAACTTTGGTCTTATGTAACCCGGTACGGTGATGTCTTGTCTAGCACACCGGGCCAAAGGACCTATTGTTATAAATTCTTCCATATGTAAGATTCACCGTTCTTCCATGCAGAAACTATATGACTTATTTCATAAGTTGTTCCTCGTGGATCCTTTTGTATACTCTAAGTTCGACCTTTATCTGATGACCATGTCGATGCTACCCCCGAAGCACGGATGTGGTACTTCAAATTTCAACAGGTACATTGGAAGCGCAATGCTAAATTGTTCCGGATCTATTCTCCAGACCGCGTGGTATGGGTAAAGATCTTGATTCTTCTTGACTCTCTATTATAATGGTTATGTACTGGATGACCTATCATGTATACCATACTCTATGTTTTCCTCGGGAATGGTATACTTTAATACTTGTGTGTGTGAACACATTTTCCTTCCCATTGGTTTGTTTGACCTTTCTTGTGGCATAACTTACCTAAGCACTGTTAATTCCCTGCTTAGGGAAAAATCTCGGTATACAACTCTGTCAGAAAGACCCTGTTACTATTGTGGATAACATTCAGGTAGCCGCCGGTGGACGAGAAACTTGCCTATTGGTTCGCCTCGTTTCAACGAGCAGGAAAATGGTTCTAGTCGTCCCCCGCCCTTGGTACCGATGTTGTTGCCAACATAACTGATAGGCTATCCTCTGACATGTCTTGCTACCAAGACCGTATAATATGTGACCCCTCTGCCTACTCGTGGCCCACATGGTGGACCCATAACCCAAAGTTCCACAAGATTGAAACCTGACTCTACTATACACCCTTGACTCCAAAGTATGCTTTGCACATGGCTCGTATGAAATTCCTGAGCCACCGTTCAAAGTACCGATCACCCTTCGGTACGGATGTTATCCAACATGTGGTAGATCAAGTCCACATTATTCATGCGAATCTGAAGGCTGCTCAGTCTCATTACAAGAGTCAGTATGACCGCCATCATCAAGATATGGTCTATCAACGTGGCGAAAAGGCTTATCTTCGTGTCACACTAATGAGAGGCGCACACCGTTTTGGTATCAAGGGCAAGTTTAGCTCCTCGCTACATTGGTCCTTTCAATGTTCTCGAAAGGCGTGGACAAGTGACTTATCAATTGGAACTACTGACGAACCTTTCTCAGGTTCACGATGTCTTCCATGTGTCTCAGCTTTACCACTGCTTCAAGGACCCTATTCGAGCAGTGGATCATGATATGCTTGAGCTGCAACAAGACCTTCTCTTATAAAGAGCATCCTGTCCGCATTCTCGACCAGGCTGAACGAGAGACTCGTCACAAAGTTGGGAACGCGAGGATCATCTTCGTGATGAATACCCCGAGGTCTTTCCTTCTACCTCTTAATTCTGGGGAAGATAATTCTTGTTAGTGGGGGAGAGTTGTGACACCCTCAACGTTGCTACAATAACCTCGGTATTTGAACTAAGTAAACCTATGCTAATGGTGCCACGTCACCGGGTTTTCCTATCGTTTATCTCGCGATATTTCAAAACAGTTTGAATTTAAATTTAAAATAAAATCAAGCAATAAGAGTTTTCAAATATAGAAATAAAAATGTTTGGTGTTTGTCAAATAATACTTAGTAAGTTGTCCTTTAAGAATTATTAAATTTGAAGGAATTTAGTGCACTGAAATAAAGTAAATCTAAAACTATAATAAAGAAAAGAAAATATAACAAAAATAAAAATAAAATGAAAGAACAAAACCCACATCCCAAATTGGGCATGCCAGCCCATCTAAATTGGCCCACCTAAATTGGGGGGGGAATAACCCCCCCATCTAACCCAAGCCCATCTCATAGCCCCTCCCCACTCTCCCTGCTGCGCCGCCACGAGACGAGGGATTCCCCCCTAGTCACCCCACCTACCGCCCCACGATCCCCACCAACCGCGCCCGTTCCTCCCACCCGTCGCTCCCACTGACCCTCACGAGGGAATCCCCTGTTTCCCTCCCCTCCCCTCGCTCCCTTCCTTCCCTCGTCGCCCCACGCCCCCCGGATCCCATCAGCTCCCGCTCGCCTCTCCCTGGATCTCACCCACGCCGGTCGACCCTCCCTGCTCGCCCCGCGGCGCACCTCTCCCCGGATCCCAGTGCCCCACGGCGCCCCCATCTCCAGCGCCTCCCCTCCCGTCGCTCGGCCTCGCCCTCGGCGCCTCCTCCAACCGCCGTCCGACCGGAGCCTCCACCGACCGCCTCCGTCACCGGAGCACCACTACCACCTCGCCACCGCACTGGATCCGTCGTCATCTCCATTTTCCTCACCGTTGGATCTGCCACACCACCGTCGCCCCTCGCTGGCCGGGCCTCCTCCGACGTCCACACCGCCAACCCCTCCGTCGCCGCTCTGCCGAGCCTCCCCCGAGCCTATTTTTGCACATCTACAGGGCTCGGTGAGAACACCCTCTCTTCCTTTCCCCGCCCCGGTTCCGTTCCGGCGAACACCGTGGCATTCCGGTGTCGTTAGGTTCCTGCCGGTGGAGATGGGGTTGCCTCCTTCCTCTCTCTGTTGAGAGAGATGTAGAGAGAGTTAGGCTAGAGAGAAGAGAAAATAAAAATAAAAAGATGTATATGTGTATGTATGTATGTATGTATGTATGTATGAGATGCATGTATGTATTTTGTATGTATGTATGTATGTATGTATGTATGTATGTATGTAATATCATGTATGAAAGGAAAATACATTATGTATATGTGTGTGTGTGTGGCCATGGGCCACTGACCAGTAGGGCCAGCCCCACCCCACTTTCTATGACACGGGGGCCCCAACCACCTAAACGGGTTAGTATAAAATAATAAAATAAATAAATATATATATGTTTTTATTAATAAAATAAACAAATAGATACTTAGATATATTACTTAATTAATTAGTTAATTAATTAAATTGATAATTAAGATAATCTGTTAATTAGGATAATTAAATTATCCTATTAGAGCATGACACGTGGGTCCCGCACTAATTTAATCTAATTAATTAATATTTAACCTTAATTAATAATTTGTGTCAATGACACGTAGGACCCACTGGTTAGTTGACCAGTCAACTGTTGATGTCAGCATGACATCATGCTGATGTCATAATAGTATTTAAATAAATAATTAAATCTGTTTTTAATTCCTAATTATTAAATAAAACATTAAATAAACCGTAAGTCAGATTAAAATATTTTCAACATGAAAGTTGATCAGCAGAATGAGACGAACCCGAATACGCGGTCCATTCGTGTGTCACACGTCCCTAGCATAGAAAACGTGGAACTTTTCCATTGTTTTTAGTATGACAGGTAGTAGCCAAAGACTAGGAAAATATCGTCAGATATTCTTCCGACCCATCTATAGCGGATGTTACTGCGTTAGATCATGCCTAGCATGCATATTGCCATGTCAAGCCTAGTGTTGCACCTGTTGCTGTTATTTATTGTTTCTCCCCCCCGTTCTTACCGGTAGACCCCGAGACTGTCACTTCTGCCGGGTACATCTATGACCCTGCCGATCAGCCCTTTGCCGCAGAGGAGCAAGGCAAGCAAACCCCCTTGATCATTACTATATCGCCTATTGTTTCTCCCTCATGCTTGCATTAGTATTTTTGCTACTATTGTAGTTAGCTCCTATATCTGATGCATAGCCGATTTTTTTGATGAACTCCTACTTTCAGTACCGTACTTTAAACTGTTTGGTATAGGTGGAGCAGTCATCCCCTCTGACCCCCTTAATTCAGTTGCCCCGCTTTGTTTGCAAGTCTCGATCCCTGATCGTCGAGCCAGACCCGACACAACACTTACACCCCCTTAGTTGTGTGACACTACAGAGATAATATCGGGTACCGAGGGTGACACCTCGCGAAGTACTCCTGATGATATCTCTGTAATATAGCTAGTCGGTCGTGGTTATCGAGGGTGATTCCTCTTTCACCATTTTCGACGATGCCTCTGTCGTGCAACCCCTCAAGTGTGGGACCGTCGAGGGTGATTCCTCTAGGTCCACCTTGACGGTTACATCGTTTGGAATCCAACAAGGGTGATACCTCAGATTCCCCCGATGTTACAACAACACAGTTACTTGACGATGTTACTGTGATCTTTGATGAATAGACGTTAGGCGGGTGGATTCCCACGTGTTTGTGTCGATGGCTTAATTAAAATGATAATGGATCTGGGTATTTGATATGGGTTGGTCGGAAGGCCTTACTACACACTAACCGTTTGTGTGGGAAGAATTATGGGTACTCGATGTCGCGGTAACAGCAGAAGCTCTTCAGACGTCAGCGATGGAGAAGCGCGCGCCTGAGTGGTCCCGAGATGCATCGATCTTGTTTTAAGGGGTGCTAGGACTGACATCGGCCGCCCTCACATAGTGCAGGAGCGCGGAGGGCAAGTGGGCCCATGACCCCTCTGTGCTTAGGAGTTAGACCGGCGGGCTAGCCTCTTTGCTGAGCTTATGTGGTGCTCCGACGTGTCGATATTCCGAGGCCGGGCAGGACCCAGAAAAGTGTGTCCGACCAGAGTGTTATCGAGCGCGTCGGGGAATATCTTGTGCACCCCTGCAGGGAAGAACTTATCTATTCGAGTAGCCGTGTCCACGGTTACAGGACGACTTGGAGTTGTGCCCTGATATTATACAACTACAACTGTTACTTAACTGGAATTAGTTGCCCCGGGATTGCTTCCTTGCAGGGAGTCGAGGAAGGATCCCTGGGCGTGACCTCATATTAATATTGCTGCAACAATATGACTATAATACTTGTGTTACATTGCTCTACTCTCGTCTATTGTTGCCAGACCCTGAAGATGCTAGTCTTCGATAGGACTAGGCCTTCTCTCTCTATTCTCACATTGCTGCACTCAGTCCACATATAACCCCCCCTCTTCTTTGATACTGATGCATACTTAGCATAGTTATGATGTAAGTCTTGCGAGTACTTTGGATGAGTACTTACTCTTCCCATTGATCCGTTGTTGTGACCAAATGATGGAGCCTAGGAGATGGAGTTTCCTGCCGACGCCTGCCACCCCGATGGTGACTTCTTCGTGGAGGCCGCTGAAGACCAAGAGTAGTTTAGGAGGTTCCCAGGCAGGAGGCCTCGCCTCGTTTGATCGTGTTTCTTTTGTACTAGCCTTCTCTAAGGCACCCCATTTGTATGTCTGTACTCAGATATGTTGCTTCCACTGACTCGTGTGTTTATCGAGCTTCTGTATTCTAGCCCTCGAGGCCCCTGGCTTGTAATGTGAAGCTTGTATTCTTTTAGTTGTGTCTAGAGTTGTGTTGTGATATCTTCCCATGAGTCCTTGAGTTTGATCGTACGCGTTTGCGTGTATGATTAGCATACGATTAATCGAGGGCGTCACAATATGCGAGGGAGGAAACCCGATATGCATTTTAGACATAGCCCCTTCGAGGTGTGCGGCTTGGTGTGAGTCCTCCGCAGGTAGCAGATCATGAGGCATAATACCTTGCAAAGCCTTCTGCCCATGGGACACCACTCGCAAAGCCTCCCAAGGAGGGGCTACTTAGGCCTTCGATATCTTGCACCAGGGAAACTACCAAGTTTTCGTAAGTATTGCAGCAGGGCACGTTCGCGGGTTTGCCTGTGGGTGTTGCGCGAGGAGAGAAGAGCACCAAGGACCTGGAGAGGTGACGTACACGGGAGTAGGCTCGCAAGCCAGCGCTCAGTCGCATGGATTTTGCAGCACTGCTGGGACTGACCAGAGCACGTACACCATGCCTAGCCACCTCTCGCATGAAAGGCACGGGAGATCACGAACATGCGCCACTCGTGAGGCATACTCAACTGCAAGCTCACAGAATCCTAAAGGAAATAAGCTCTGTGTGTCGGCGTTCTAGGAATGGGGGTACCCAGACCTGCCTGTGTGCGACCCAGGGTTGGCCCACCTCATCGACCAGAAACCAATAGGCCCGGCACCACTCAAGGCAAGGCCGTCGCGAGGGGCCAAGCCTCGCCAGGAGGAACGACTTGAAGACCCGTAGGGGGCCTCCTCAGGACCCCTCCGGAGCGGAGGAGCCCGCTGGCAGGATGTACGTCACCCCTGGACCCGTCCCTGCTGCGCTGACAACCACTTTTGTAGGCGAATACCACCTTTGGGGCAGGGGAGCATGTTCCCGTGTTCCCCTTCAAAGATTGGCCATTGTGAGATCCCTTCCAGCCCTTGCGATAAGGGAAGAGGACCCGGGCCGCCGCTATATATAGAGGATATGTTATTTCGTAGAGGGGGATCCGATCTCATCCACCCCGATCCATCCATTCATTCACACACTCACGCCACACAAAGGCCACTAGCCTCCGGAGGCCCTCAAACACTGTACTAGTTCATCCACCAACCTCCATGAGAGGCAATCCACCAAAGCAGGAGTAGGGTATTACCCTTCTCAGCGGTCCGAACGTGGGTAAACTACTTTGTTCTGTGTCTTCTTCACCATCGAGTGAGTTCTTTGCCATCCCCGACGAGTAGCGAGCTAGGTGAGGTGAGGCCACGGGAGATCTTTGTACACGCCCCTGAGTTTGAATCTTTAGGGTTTTGCGGAGCCCGAAATCCGAGACTATCGATGCATGAAGTAGGTCCATTACATAACAGAAAGATACATGATGTCGTGTTTGACATGGGCCAACTTGAGGATGTGAGGGCCGGGCCCCCCTCAGGCAAGCGGGGTGCTGAGCATGGGGCATCCGCCAACACCGAGCATGGGGCTTCCACGATAGTGGGTAGGAGCATCTGTCACTGCCGAGGATGGGGGCATACGCGAGTGCTGAGCATGGAGCTTCCACGATAGTGGGTAGGAGCATCCACGAGCGGTGAGCATGGGGCATCCGCCGGTGCTGAGCAAGGGGCTTCCACGATAGTGGGTAGGAGCAACCACTAGTACTAAGCATGGGGCATCTGCCAGCGCTGATCTTGGGGCTTCCACATGAGTGTGTAGGAGCATCCAGCAGCGCCGAGCATGGGGCATCCGCGAACATCGAGTGTGAGGCTTCCATAAGAGTGGGTAGGATCAACCACGAGTGCTGAGCATGGGGAATCCACCAACACCGAGCGTGGGGCTTCGAGGGAGTGGGTAGGAGTAGTCCACCAACGTTAAGCATGGTGCATCTGCCAACTCCGAGCATGGGGCTTCCACGAGAGTGGGAAGGAGTATGGGGGCATGGTGCCTGAAATGAAGCTGCATTGCATAATAGAGCTTGTCACATGTGGGCGTAGTGAGAACCACACCAGCCCCCGCGCCTTGGCGCGCGAAGGCCTCGTCGAAGTGTATGCTCCAGTCCTCGGAGGTGGCCTCCTCAGGGAAGAGCGACTCCTCATGAGGCTTGCCCTGGTGCGGGTCCGTCCACTCTACCACGAAGTTCGCCAAGGAAGAGCCCTTGATGGTTCTAGTGGTGATGAACTCCAACTTGAAGGGTTGTAACTTGATGTTCCATTCAGCGACGCGGCCGGTGGCATTCGGGCTCCATGGGACCAGGGAGATCAGGAATTGGCATCGTAGAGGCCTCCAGAGGTGGGACTCGAGAGTCCTCCAGAAGAGGGCTATCAGCACGCGCCGACAAGGCCTTGAGGGGCTCGAGCGATGATACTTGTGTTCCGTGCTGGGTTTTCCCTGAAAAGGAACGAGTGATGCAGCACAACATAGATAAGTATTTCCCTCAGTAGAGGACCAAGGTTTATCGAACCAATAAGAGTAACAAGCAACCTCCATCTTCAGCAACTGCACACAGAAGCAAACACTTGCACCCAACGGGGCAAGAGGGTTGTCAATCCCCTTGGACTCGTTATTTGCAAGCAAGTAAAGCGTGTAGATCATAGCTCATAATTACAAAGTAATCAATAAGTAAATAAAGGCAGCAAGGTAATCGTAGCTTTTGTAAACTTATAAGTGAATAGAGCCGGGGGCCATAATTTTCCCTAATGGCATCTCTCATGTAGTAGGCATACAATGGGTAAAAAATTATTGTTGGAAAACTGGTAGAAAAACACATAGTTATGTTATATTCACGACAATGATCATGTATATATAGGCATCACATCCATAATCAAATAGGCTGACTCTAGGGTGCACCTATTACTATTACTCCACCCATCGACCGCTATCGAGTATGCATCTTGAGTATTAAGTAAAAGAGAGTAATGCTCGGAGAACAATGACATGATGTAGACAAAAATAACTCAATCAATATGAATTAACCCCATCAGTTTATCCTTAGTGGCAACAATACAAAGATGCGTCCTTGTCCCTTTCTACCACTCGGATATAGAACTCCGCCAGATTGAACCCACTACAACACACCCCTCTCACTAAAGAAATATCAATCTAGTTGGCCAAACTATTTCAATAGATCAGAGCGGTTTATGAAGCTATAATAATCATGCAAATAAGAATCATAATAGAATTTAGAGAAGACTCAAATCTTTATCAGGAATAATCTGAACATAAACCTACAATTCATTAGATCCCAACAAATGCACTGCACAAAAGAATTACATCAGATAGATCAAAGCGAAGACACGATGATCATTGTATTGAAGATAGAGAGAGAGATAGCCATCTTGGTACTGACTACGGACCCATAGGTCTGTGGTAAACTACTCACACATCACCATGACAGCAACAAGGTTGATGTAGAGGCCCTCCATGATCGATACCCCCTCCGACAAGGCACAGGAACATGGCTCTAAATGGGCACACGGCGGAACAGAGACTTGCGCCGGTGGAAAAAGTGTTTCTGGTGGCTCTCGTAGGGTTCCGGGGTATTTTAGAATTTATAGGCCACAGAGGGATGTCAGTGTCCACAAAAGGGGGGCATCACACATCAGGGCACGAGCACCCCCCTTGGAGCATCCTATTGTGTGCTCCTTCCCTCGTGCAACGTGTGGTCTCCTCCCGAAGTTTCCAAATCTTCTTTTGGTTCAAAAAAAATCATCAAAAAAGTTTTGTGTCAATTGGACTCTGTTTGGTATTGTAAACATGAAAAGCCAAAAGCATGCATAAAACAACAGCTGACACTGGGCACTCGGTTAACTAGATGATACCCCGCGCGTTGCTACGGGAATTGTTAGTCCTATTCACATGCTAAATAAGTTGAATAACTTAAATTGCATATTAGATATATGATATCAAGATTAAAATTTTGCAACACACACAATACTGAGTACATGTTATAAATATTGTAAAATGTGAATTATGATATAGTCATGTGGCATACGTAATCTATAGCATCATTTACATAAATTTTAGTAATATAAACACAGAAAGTGCACTGATTACAAAGTGAAAATCCTATGATCAATTATGTACAAATTACCATTTCGAGACACTTATCATGCACTATGTGGGAATCAAATCAAACTTCATATCTACATACTCTTCATACTTAGATGTGCACAAAGAATAAAAATTGAACTCGAATATTAGCCATTTTAGTAGATACATTTGAGTGATGGGGCTCAATATCGAAATAAGAACAAAAAAAAATATGATCGTCGCAACAAAAGAATGTCCATCCTTTTCTCTACTTTGAACGGGTGATAAACTCTTATCAAAGTGATGTGCTGAAATAGCATGGGGCTTATACATATATAAGCACCAAAATCCAAATTATCATGTTACAGATGGAATTCATTTGCAACCAAAATAAATCACACATGACAATTTATAAGATACATTAAGCAAATGAAAATAAAGAATGGCAATTTATGTATAAGATCTCAAACATCATGATTTTTTAGACATTGGATAATAGACATATCATGAACACAAATAGCATGAAGTCACACAATTAGATGCTACATGGAAATTACATGATTTGATGTACCTCATTAACTTCCCATCTATCTTGAAAGTTTATCCCTACAATATACACTTTGGAAACATAATACTACCTGACTAGCAAGTGGGTCATCTCTATCATTGTGTGGGAGCAAACATGTTTTCCTAAAATAACATCGTGTCATAAAATGCAACTAGACATAGTACCAACATTGAAGCAATGTATTGATGTCCTAGTTGTGAACCTCCCAATATACTTGTGTGTTGCTGCATGTTTTCTTCATATGAACATTCGTTCTCCACAATAAAGGTCAAATAATATGAAGACCATAATGGAAGCTTTCCCATCCAATGATACACTATGAAGAATGAGATGAATATGTTCTCTACTTTCCTGAATAAACTTCACGATATTATCCCTACAACATGGAAGCCAATAGAAAACTTGTATAAACATTTACTTATGACCCACGAGAAAGGTTGAGAAGTGCATATCCATCTTATTATGAAGTATGAAACAATACAATCATTATCGACTTGGAATCACTAAATGCAGATATTTTACACCTAGAAGACAACAACCTAGTAGTTCAACATACACAAATTGCGGAACACTTGAGCAAATAAACAATTAACAGGGATTAATTTATTTGTATTCATAACCAAGCTAGATAAGCAAAGGAACACATGTAGATACATGTTCTAGCTCGGCTTAGTGAAAGAAGATGAGTGTCAACTACAAAAAATGTTTGGAAATTAAAGTGAGTACATACCATAGATAACATGTGACGCTGATGTTATATATCTACTTTTCTAGGGAAATGCGCAAAATGATCTATCTCATCCTCAGTTCCTCATGCATTTTTTGGCACTTCAAGACATGGAGAACAACTTCCAATATGTATGCATACTACAAGGCGCAACATAATAAATGTCATATGCTACACAATATTAAGTATGTGAAGTCCATCGTAAGGATTTATATTCAACCTTCTTTGGTCCTCTAGAAATAATCTTGTCATGATTGTAGTCCTGGTATTAGAATCATTCGATACAAATTATCAGCTTCCAATTCTACAACAAGACTTCATACTTATATTTATTCTGATCATTTCCTAGGATGGGCAAACAATGTCAATACATGGTCAACGATGATGCATTTTCATATTTCACAAAAGAAAAGAGACATTATGGGATAAAGTAAACATAGAAGATCCATAACTCTAAAGAAAATAGAGGAAAAATGATCATCTCATATCATTAGCAAACCTTGTCAAAAATAGAGGTGTTAAGTGTTGACGTAGTCATGTAGAGTAACAATCCCTCGAATCTAAAATGACCGGCTCTTTGATCTTGGTATAGCGATGCATACCTTGATTCTGTAACTTAGGATAGATAGAAATAACACTAAAGTGAGGAAACACTTCATAGTCACCGACGGCCTCGTAAATCTTGGGCGAAACATCCATCCATCCAGATAAAAAAAGTCAATACAGGACCAACATCCTTTTGACCAAAGTGGAATGGCGAGTTGGAATGTGGCAACCAATTTGACGTTGGGTGATTACTACTAAGTAGAGCATATACACCAATCACCAAAGTCATCAATACGGATAGGATGCACGGGTTCACTTCCATTATTTTGAAACCATGCTGGAAAAACAAAACTGCAAATCTGGTTTCCCAACTTCTAGACAGAGGATCTTCCCACCTTCCAAGTGACTAAGTGAGTCATGTCGGGATGATGGCACTGTTGATGACTTCTCTGCACAACACCTGGAACACAAAAGAACTGGTAATCCAAGATCCATTTACTTCTAGTGTGGTGTTGCGACCCATTAATTAATAAATCAAGAAACAACATGTGTTGGAGCCGTAGAGCTGTGCTTGCATGATTATATTGACTATGTACGTACCTAGATGGATTGAAGCTACTGACCTTCTCAAGTATGAAGTAGAACATGTCATTGAGCCTCTTGAACTCTGGCGCATCCATATGATGGGTCTGCGGCAATGTCGACAACGACGAGACCTCACTGCCTGCCTCGTCGTGCTACTGTGCATGCAACGGATTAACGTGCTTTAGGGTATTGTTGACGGGGAGGCTGCTGGAGTGGCGTGAGACGGAACCCGAGTGTTGTGCTAGACTATACAAAGGGGAAACATGGATACGTTTGTTAACAAATCAATGAGGTTGGACTAATAAATTGATGAGGTTGTAGCGGTCTCTCTTCCCCTCCTTCAGTAACGAAGCAATGAGGTTCGATTAATAAATCATGAGGGTGGGGAGACGTTCGGTGTGTAGTGCTTGTCAGGTTGTGGCCGGTATCGCTTTTCCTGCTAGTAACGGATCGCTTACCTGGTTGTTCTATTTGCTGATCAAACTATGGCGGTCCCACCTGTAAGTCAGCAATGGAATGATGATGTCACATTGTTGGTGATGTGGATAGGCTGCATGTTAAGAGAAATAAGTTAGTGGGGATGAACTATTTAGGTATTATAGACAGTTTAGTGCTCAAAACTAATATTGATTGGTAAATAAACATCCTAAAAGCATCCTAGAATGATAATATTATAGCATGGAACGATAAAAAATTATAGATACATTGGAGAAGTATCAGTTTCCCACGGCTTAATCCCTGCTCGTCCTCAAATCGGTAAATGATAAAAATAAATTTTTTGATGTGACATGCTACCCAACATGTAATATATTGCAGATTAGATCATCGAGAAACGATGAATTAATAAACATTAGCATAGTAATATTCATAAACATAAGCAACATAATCATCAAGTTTCAAAATATACAATCCTTAAAGAATGCCCACCCCTATTAATTTATCATATAAGCATAGCATGACTCCTTCACCACATAAATACAAATGTTAAGCATCACAGTGTCAAGTCACATAATTGGATCGTACTCTTTAACGCGCTTCAACTTTTTTTACTCGCTCAGTATATGAGCGTGAACCATGAATATAGCATAAAGGTGGTGGAGAAGAAAGTCTTGCATCAACTAGGCATATAAACGGCCTATGGAGATGCCCATCAATAGATATCAATGCGAGGAGGAGGGATTGTCATGCAACAGATGCACTAGAGCTATGAGTGTACGAAAGCTCAACTGAAGCTAAGTTGGTGTGCATCCAACTTGCATGCTCATGAAGAGCTCGATCATGTTAGAAAGCCCGTCATCGGAATATACAAGCGAAGTTATATAACAAAAAAGTCCCACTAGCATATGCAAGTGAAAAACAATAAACTCTTTATATGAAGAACATGGTACCACTTTTAGGCACAAGTGTGGATAAAGAGGTAGTAGCATTGTCCCATCTGTCTTTTTTCTCATTTGTTTCTTTCTCTTTTTTTCTTTTTTCTCTTTTTTATTTTTATATCTTTTTTTAGATTTTTCCTCGAGAGTCTCATCCCGAATTGTGGGGGAATCATTGTCTCCGTCATCCTTTCCTCACCAAGATAGAGCCCTAATAATGATGATCATCATACTTTTATTTACTTACAAGTCAACATGAAAAGCAATAGTATTAATCTATATTAACGCCTAGTGTATCAGGATGTGCAATGATCAAGCATAACATGTATAAAAATGATGAATTTTGGATTTGCCACAAATAATATGTCAGCTTATATGATCATGCAAAGCAATATGACAATGCAAGTACAAGTCATATGATGTGACAGTGGAAGTTGCATGGCAATATATCTCGGAATGGCTATGAAAATGCCATGATAGGTAGGTATGGTGGCCATTTTGAGGAAGATATAATGAGGTTTATGTGCAATAGAGTGTATCATGTCACGGATTTTGGATGCATCAACGAAGGTTGCACCGACCCTCGAGGTGAGAATGGACAATGCACAGTACGAAGAGGCTAGCAAATATGCAGAGGTGAGAGTGCATATATCCATGGATTACCATTAGTCATAAAGAACTCACATACTTATTGCAAAATTTTATTAGATCTCTAAAAGCAAAGCTCTACTAGCATGCTCCCAGGTAGGAGGTTGGTAGGAGTTAACCATTGCGCGCCCCGACTTAAACAACACTAGGATTTCAAAGAGGAATAAGTATGCTCAGACATCATCACCATGCCATAAAAATATTTAGATGAACAACAAGTTAACAACCTCTAATTCATGGTAATTATATTAACCAATGATCATGCACTCATGCTTTTTCACATTACCACATTAATATCATTAACCATGTTTTCTCTTTTATGTGCTAGATGTGGTTTTGATTATGCACTCATTGAATACCTATTACTTTTTGGACTAGTATTATATCCCATGCAAATTACCATCACTATTTATTAAATCTCTGATAAATATAAGTGAAGAACGAGAGTGAGATTATTTCTTTAAAATTTATACCTCATCATGCTATAAAAGATATAAGTGAAGCACTAGAGCAACTTCTAAGCTCAAAAGATATAAGTGAAGCACATAGAGTATTCTAATAAATCACGGTGATCTCGTGTCTCTATCAAGTGGGTGTATTCAGAGCACAACGATTGTGACAAACTAAAATAAGAAAAGCAAACTAAAGCAAATGACACTCCAAGCAAAAATCATATCATGTGATGAATAAGAATATAGTTCCAGGTGACATACCGATGGATTGAGACGAAAGAGGAATGCCTTCGAGGGCATCCCCAAGATTAGACACTTGAATCTTCCCAGAATATTACCTTGAGGTGCCTTGTCCATCCCCAAGCTTAGGCTCTTGCCGTTCCTTCTACCTTCATCCATCGTGAGAACACCCAAAAATTGAAAACTTCACCACATAAAACTCAACAAAAACTTCATGAGATCCGTTAGTACAATAAACATATCAAATACTTAAGGTATTGTTATAAATTGATTCATATTTTATTATTGCATATGGTACTATATTCTAACTTGTCACGACTTATACCCCCAATACAATCCATGGCATCATCAGAACAAGCAAACTATGCAAGCAAAAACAGAATATGTCCAAAACAGAACAATCTGTAATGATATAATTAGGTACCATACTTCCGTAACTCCAAACATTCTGAAAAATTAGGACGATGTGAGGAATTTGTATAACAATACTTCTGCATAGCATTCAAATCAAAAAGACATTCTAGTAAAATCACAAAAATTATGCACTGGACATCAACGTTTTTGTTTTTGCACCACATCAACTCTCCTATCATTCAAATCATACCAAAGGCTTTACTTGGCACAAACACTAATTAAAACATAGAAACACAATCATTACAGAGGCAACAATCATTGTATTACACACAAACATGAAGTATTGGGTTGTCTCCCAACAAGCTCTTTCTTTATAGCCATTAAGATAGGCTTGTGATAATAATGATGCGCACATAGAAGACAAGAATTGAAGCACAAAGAGAGCATCATTTAGCATGAAATTAACACATTTAAGTCTAACATACTACCTATGCATAAGCATTTTATAAGCAAATAAATTCTCAAGACAAGTGAAATCTTGCATGTGCAAATAGGAAGAGTGAAGCATTAATAGTTTCAACACAAAGAGAGGTAATTGAGTAACATGCAAATTCCTATAACCATATTTGCCTCTCTCATAATAATTGCATGTAGGATAATAATCAAAATCAACAATATAACTATCATGTAAAATATTATCACCATGATCCACATGAATGAAAGTTTTATAATCTTCCATGATAGGGGGATTAACATTAACTAAAGTCATGACCTCTCTGAACCCACTATCATAAAAAATGTCATAAGATTGATCATTAGCACAATAGATATTCATATAATTTATACTAACAACATGGAAATCATGTTTTTCATTCAAGGAACTATCATGAATCACTTTGTAATTTTATTTTAACACTTCATCACATTTTAAAATTCATTATATTCTAGCAAGACCCCATAAAGATAATCTAGTGCACTCAACTCACTAGCAATGGGTTCAACATGATCAGGTCTTTTGAAAAGATTAGCAAGTGGATGAGGATTCATGTGCCTTAATTTGTTTATTTTACTTCCTATTTTTATGTGTAAAATATAAACATAGAATTTCAAGCCAAGTAGAGAGTATAGGAAGTGAACGATAATTTGTGTGAAGTTAGTTGGTAGTAGGTTGCTGATACTCCTTGGAATCGGTGCTAGATATCCTTCCTGATATTTTGATTTGCGTTGGGTTTTCCATGAAGAGGAACGGGTGATGCAGGACAATATAGATAAGTGTTTAACTCAGTAGAGAACCAAGGTTTATCAAACCAATAGGAGTAACATTAAACCCCATCTTCAACGGCTGCACACAACGAAGCAAACACTTCCACCCAACGCGGGCAAGAGGGTTATCTATCCCCTTGGACTTGTTATTTGCAAGCAAATAAAGTGTGTAGACAATAGTTGATAATTGCAAAGTAAATAAAAATTAAATAAAGGCAGCGAGGTACTTGTAGCGTTTGTAAACTTATAAGTGAATAGGCTCGGGGGCCATAGTTTTCCCTAATGGCATATCTCATGTCGTAGGCATACGATGGGTAAACAAATTACTATTGGGCAGTTGATAGAAAGTGCATGGTTATTTGATATTCACGGCAATGAACATGTATATATTGGCATCATGTCCGTAAGCAAAAAGGTCGACTCCTACGTGCACCTATTACTATTACTACACCCATTGACAGATATGTAGCATGCGTCTAGAATATTAAGTAAAATAGAATAATGCTTGGAGAACAATGACATGTTGTAGACAAAGAGAACTCAATCAATATGAATTAAACCCATCGTTTTATCCTTGGTGACAACAATACGAAGATGTGTCCTTGTCCCTTTCTGTCACTCGGATATAGAAATCCGCCAGATTGAACCCACTACGACGCACCTCTCTTACTGAAGAAATATCAAGCTAGTTGACCAAACTATTTCAATAGATCGAAGAGATTTACAAATCTATAATAATCAAGCAAATAAGAATCATAATAGAATTCAGAGAATACTCGAATCTTTATCATGAATAATCTGAACATAAACCCACAATTCATTGGATCCCAACAAACACACCGTATAAAATAATTGCATCAGATAGATAAAAGTGAAGATGCGATGATCATTGTATTGAAGATCAACATAGAGAGATAGCCATCTAGGTACTAACTACGGGCCTGTAGGTCTATTTTAAACTATAGGATCAAAAGTATGTCTAGAGGGGGGGGGGGGTGATTAGATTATTTGACAAGATAAAAACTTAGCCTTTTCCCAATTTTAGTTGTGGGTTAGTTTTAGCAATTATGACTACTCAAGTTCACCCTACACATGCACATCTAAGAGTATAGAAGTAGAAAGTAAGACATGCAAATGTAATGTAGAGGTTAAGGTCAGAAGATCAAATGCAAAGGTTGACACGACAATTTTTGGCATGGTTCTGATAGGTGGTGCTATCGTATGTCCATGTTAGTGGAGACTTCAACCCACGTAGGGTAATGACTGCGATGGTCCATAGAGGGCTCCACCCACAAGGGGTCCACAACGAAGCGGCCTTGTCTATTCCACCACAGCTTCAATCCACACAGGACTAGCCTCACTCACAATAGATCTTCACGTAGTAGGCGATCTCCTTGCCCTTACAAACTTCTTGGTTCAACTCCACAACAGGAAGTAGGAGGCTCCCAAGCGATACCTAACCAATATAGGAGGCTTCACCCTCCAAAAGGTAATAGATGCGGTAGAACGATGAACTCCTTGCTCTTGTGCTTCAAAAGATAGTGTCCTCAACACTCAATCACTCTCTCACAGATTTGGCATGGGTAGGGGAGATTGATCTTTTGTAAAGCAACTTGGGGATGCTAGAGATCAAGTTTCAAATGGTTGAATTGGAATCTATTGATCTCAACACATGAGTATGTGGCTCTCTCTCTCTGAGAAAAATGGATCTGGCAAGTGTAAGTGTGTTCTGAGTGCTTCCTCTAAGAATGAGAGGAGGTGGATGGGGTATATATAGGCATCCCCCAAAATCCAACCATTACAACATTATTACCCACTCGGTGATCCGAAATGAATCTTGGTTGTACTGAGTTGCACTAAATGTGTTAACTTTTGAATTCTTGGTGATACCGATATATAAATATCGGTGGTACCGGTATGATGACCTAGACTCGTTTCCAAATCTTAGTGAGACCGATTTCAAACTTGAAAATTCCGATTCGTGAAATCTTCTCAACAAAAAGTTGGTCACTAATCTCGGTTGCATTGATGACCCTCAAGTATGGGGGATCGCAACAGTTTTCGAGGGTAGAGTATTCGACCCAAATTTGTTGGTTCACCAAAGGGAAAGCGAAAGAATATTCTCAAGTATTAGCAGCTGAGTTTGTCAGATTCAACCACACCTGAAAGAATAGTGTCTGCAAGCAAAGTATCAGTAGCAAAGTAGTATGATAGCAATGGTGTCAGAAACGATCTGTTGACGGCAGACTATTCCTAACTGTTGTATCAATGGCGCCAGTGTTGCACGTGGGCGAGTAACTATTCTTCCCCGACAACAGTGTCGGAAAAGATCTTGCAACAAGTAACAGCGAAGTAGCAAGGAACATCAGTAGTAGCAGCAGCAGAGTAACAACAGTAGCAACAGTAGTAGCAAAGTGACAGCAGTAGCAGCAAAGTGGCCCAATCCCTTTTGTAGCAAGGGACAAGCCTGGACAAAGTAACGTAGCAAGGACCAGTAGTAAAAGACTCGTAGGCAGTGGATCGGTGATGGATGAGTATGACGGATGTGATTCATCATGTAACATCTATAACACGGAGAGATATGTAACTAGCTCCCGTTTGTCAATCTAATGTAGGCATGTATTCCGTATGTAGTCATACGTGCTTAGGGAAAAGAACTTGCATGCCATCTATTGTCCATCCCTCCCGTGGCAGCGGGGTCCTAATAGAAACTACGGGATATTATGGTTCTCCTTTTAATAAAGAACCAGACCAACGCATTAACACGTGGTGAATACATGAACTCCTCATACTATGGTCATCTCCGGGAGTGGTTTCGGCTATTGTCACTCCGGGGTTGTCGGGTCATAACACATAGTAGGTGACTACAACTTGCAAGATAGGATCTAAAACACACATATATTCGCGACAACATAATAGGTTCAGATCTGCCCTCGAGATGAAGAACGGGATGTGGCGGCGCCTCCGTATCATAAAACGCGATGAAACCTTCTCTCTGATATTTTCCCGGGCGAGACGGAAGAGTTTGGGGCGGTGCAGCCACGTGGGCCCCACAAGCCCTCACGGCGCGACCAGGGGGGTGGCCGCGGCCTGTGGGCTTGTGAAAACTGGTCCACTGATACTTCTCCATCGTATCTACTTTTCCAAACTCTTTTGCCCTTGTTTTGGACTCTAATTTGCATGATTTGAATGGAACTAACCCAGACTGACGCTGTTTTCAGTAGAATTCCTATGGTGTTGTTTTTGTGCAAAAATGAAAGTTCTCGGAACGCCCTGAAAATTTACGGACAATATTTCTGGAAAATATGAAAAATACATGCGCAAAGATCCACCGGAGGGGACGGGCTAGTGGGCCACAAGCCTTGTAGCCGCGGCCTCCCCCCTAGCCGTGGCTACCAGGCTTGTCGGGCCCACGTGGCTCTGCCGTCCCCAATTCTAGTGCTATTTATTTCCTTTCCTTTCGAAAAAATCAAGAGAGAAGTGTTCATCACGTTTCGCGATCCAGAGGCGTCGCCACATCCCATTCTTGCCCTGGAGGGAAGATCTGGAGTCCGTTTTGGGCTCCGGATCAAGGAGATCGTCGCCATCGTCATCATCATCCTTATTCCCTCTCCAATTACATGAAGCTCTTCATTGTTCGTGAGTAATCTATTCGTAGGCTCGCTGGGCGGTGATGAGTAGGATGAGATCTATCATGTAATCGAGTTAGTTTTGACGGGGATTGATCCCTAGTATCCACTATGTTCTGAGATTGATGTTGCTACTACTTTGCCATGCTTAATGCTTGTCACTAGGGCCCGAGTGCCATGACTTCAGGTCTAAAATTATTATGTTGTCACCAATATATGTGTGTTTTAGATGCAATCTTGCAAGTTGTAGTTACCTACTATGTGTTATGATCCGGCAACCCCGGAGTGACAATAACCGGAACCACTCCCGGTGATGACCATAGTTTGAGGAGTTGGTGTGTTCACCAAGTTCTAATGCGTTGGTCCGGTTCTTTATTAAAAGGAGAACCTTAATATCCCGTAGTATCAATTTGGACCCCGTTGCCAGGGGAGGGATGGACAATAGATGTCATGCAAGTTCTTTTCCCTAAGCACGTATGACTACACACGGAATGCATGCCTACATCACATTGACGAACGGGAGCTAGCCACATATCTCTCCGTGTTATAACTGTTGCATGATTAATGTCATCCGACAAATCACCGATCCATTGCCTACGAGTTTGTCCCACTGCCACTGTTACTTGCTCTGCCGTTACTACTGTTGCTGCTATTGTTACTTGCTTTGTCCTGCTGCTGCTGCCACTATTGTTGCTGCCACTGTTACTTGCTGCTACTGTTACTTGCTTTGTCCTCGTGCTGCTGCCACTACTGTTGCTGCCACTGTTACTTGCTACTGTTGTTACTTGCTACTATTTCTACTTGCTATTGCTGTCACTACTACTGTTCCTTGCCACTACTGTTACTCGTTACTCTGCTACTACCTGCTACAATACTTATCTGGTGCCATTGATACTTCAGTTAGGAATAATCTGCCGTCAACCGATTCTTTCCTAGCACCATTGCTATCATACTACCTTTGCTGCTTATACCCTGCTTGCAGATACTAATCTTTCAGGTGTGATTGAGCCGACAACTCAACTGCTAATACTGGAGAATATCCTTTCACTCCCATCGTGTCGAACCAACAAATTTGGGTTGAATACTCTACCCTCGCAAACTGCCGTGATCCCACACGCTGGTGGGCCATTGCAAGACAATTGCTAATTGTTGAGCAACTAGAAGCAACTGTTTTCTGGCGCCGTTGCCAGGGAGGATAGCTATATTCTCTGAGTCACTTGGGATTTATATCTGCTGATCACTATGAAGAATCTGAAAGATTCAAGAACCAAAGTCTTGCCCTCAACTACGAGGGGAGGTAAGGAACTGCCATCTAGCTCTCCACTTGATTCACCCTTAGTTATGAGTAAGTTTGCGACACCACCTCTTGCTAGAAATCTTGATATGTCGCTTGTGCCTGATACTGCTAGAGATGCTATGCCTGATACTGCTAGAGATGCTATGCCTGATACTGCTTTGCCTGATGATGCTAGAGATGCTATTTTGCCTGATGATCCTATGCTTGATACTGCTAGAGATACTACTTTGCCTGATATGCCACTAGGGGTATTCCTTGATGCTCATATTGCTAGAATTACTTCCAATGCTCGTGATGCTTCTGAAACTGCCGATACTATTGAGATAGAACCTGCTTTTGCTCCTCCTAGATCTAGCTCTCCTAGATATGAATTGCCTGATATACCTGAGGGTTATGTTATGGAGGGAGAGATAGCTGAGGATTTTCTTGCGTATAAGGATGCCTATGACGCCGAGAAGTTACTTCTCAAGTGGAAGGAAAAATCTCTGAAAGCTAGGATGAAATACGACCCGAAGTTTGCCACTTCACCTATCTTTATCACCGATGAGGATTATGAATTCTCTGTCGACCCTGAGATAATCTCTCTAGTCGAATCTGATCCTTTCCACGGTTATGAGTCTGAGACGGTAGTAGCCCATCTTACCAAACTACACGATATAGCCACCCTTTTCACTAGTTAGGAGAAGATCCGCTACTACTATATCCTTAAGCTGTTTCCTTTCTCTCTAAAGGATGACGCTAAATCCTGGTTCACTTCTCTTGCTCCTGGCTGTGTGAGTAGTTCCTAGGATATGGTCTATTACTTCTGCGAGAAATATTTCCCTGCCCATAAGAAGCAAGCTGCCTTGCAGGAAATATACAACTTTGCTCAACTCAAAGAAGAGAGTCTCCCACAAGCTTGGGGGAGGCTCATCCAGCTACAGAATGCTTTGCCTGATCACCCTCTTAAGAAGAACGAGATACTTGATATCTTCTATAACAGACTCACCGATGCTTCTAGAGACCACCTAGATAATTGTGTCGGTTGTGTTTTTAGGGAACAAACTATAGAACAAGCTGAGATCCTACTGAATAACATCTTGATCAATGATAATGCTTGGACTATTCCCGAACCACCTCATAAGCCAACTCCGAAGAAAAGAGGTATTCTATTCCTCAGTCCCGAAGATATGCAAGAAGCCAAGAAATCTATGCAAGAGAAAGGCATTAGATCTGAAGAAGTCAAAAATCTACCACCTATCGAAGAGATTCATGGTCTCGATAACCCGATACAAGTAGTAGAGGTGAATTCTCTGCGTAGATTCAATGAGAGTGATATTCCTTTTGACAAACCTGCTAGCCTATGCTTTGATGAATTTGACAACTTTGTTGCCAAACAAAAGAGTTTCAATGATTATGTTAGCAGACAATTGGAACAAAGTACTCGTATGCTTACTCATTTAAGTGCTTGTGTAGACACAAATGTCAATGATCTGAAGCTTCTGAGTAAACATGCCTCTATGATTACTACTCAGGTAGAACAAGTACTTAAAGCTCAGAATGACTTGCTCAATGAATTAAATGACAACTCTGTCAGAGTCATTACTAGAGGAGGCAAAATGACTCAGGAACCTTTGTATCCTGAAGGCCATCCAAAGAGAATTGATCAAGATTCTCAAGGAATTAATGCTGATACACCCAGTCATCCTAAGAAGAAGAAGAAGGATGATAGAAACCTACATGTCAGTTCACCAAATACTGTCACACCTAAAGAACCAAATGATATTTCTACGTCTGATGCAGAAACACAATCTGGTGATAAACATGAACCTGGTGACAATATGGACACCGATGTTCATAATAATGCTCAACCTCGCAATGATAAGGATGTGGAGATTGAACCTACGGCTAATCCTGATAACCCACAACCTAAGAGATACAATAAGAATGACTTCACTGCTAGGAAGCATGGTAAAGAAAGGGAGCCATGGGTTCAGAGACCTATGCCATTTCCTCCTAAGCCATCCAAGAAACAAGATGATGAGGATTTTGAGCGCTTTATTGAAATGTTGAGACCCGTCTTTCTGCAGATGTTGTTAATTGATATGCTCAAAATGTCTCCATATGCCAAGTACATGAAAGATCTCGTGACCAATGAACGAAAGATACCAGATCTTGAGATCTCCACCATGCTTGCCAATTACACTTTCAAAGGTGGAACTCCAAAGAAACTTGGTGATCCCGGAGTCCCACTATACCTTGCTCCATTAAAGGAAACTACGTAAGAACTGCCTTATGTGACCTTGGAGCCGGTGTTAGTGTTATGCCTCTCTCTCTTTATCGTAGACTTGAACTGGATAAGTTGACACCCACGGAAATCTCTCTGCAAATGGCCGACAAATCAACTGCTTTCCCTGTTGGCATTTGCGACGATGTGCCTGTTGTGGTTGCTAACGTTACTATCTTGACGGACTTTGTTATCCTGGATATTCCTGAGGATGATGCCATGGCGATCATTCTTGGAAGACCATTCATAAACACCGCAAGGGCTGTTATAGATTGCAGCAAAGGCAATGTCACCTTCCATGTCAACGGTAATGAGCATACCGTGCACTTTCCGAAGAAACGATATCAAGTACATTGCATCAATGCTATCGAAAAAACTTCATCGATTCTTATTGGGAGCTTTGAATGCCCTATTCCTCGTTTCAAGATGAAGTATGATTTGCTTGTTGGGGAGATTCATATCCCCATTGAGGTGACTTGGTGGCTATTCGACAATCCTCCGTTTCCTTCTGCAATTTGAAAAAGTTTTGTCATGAGGATTTGATCAACCCCATTGGCGGATTTCTTTCGATGGCCATGAAATGGATGAATCAAGGAGTCACATACCTCTGTTTTAAGCTTTCACTTTCTCTTGCTTACAAGAAAAATGATAGATTTAGTTTAATTTTTCCTGTTTTCTGTTTTAGCGTCTCGGACAAAAGTACCCCGAAAATAAAAGTGCTCCGATGGTCGTGAAAATCAAATATGATTTTTTCTGGATTTTTTGAAAAATACTGGGACTGAGAGCTGGCCTAGGGGCCACACCAGTGGGCCACAAGCCCTGTAGCCGCGGCCTCCCCCTGGCCGCGGCTACCAAGCTTGTGGGGCCCACAGGGACCCCCTCCACTCATTCCAGCTCCCATCCTCTTCTTCTACCTCCAGAAAAAATCGTTTCGCAGCTCAAACCCGTGTTCTTGCTCATTTGGCTATGATTTTCGATCTCCTTGCTCAAAGCACCATTCTTCGAACCGTTTTGGGGAAATTACTCCTTGGTAAGTGACTCCTCCATTGGTCCAATTAGTTTCTACTCTAGTGCTTTATCCTTCGCTTATTCTTGCTACCTTGGTGACCCTGTTCTTGAGCTTGAAATGTTGATTTTAGCTGGTCCCAAGTAGTTTTAATGCGTGATACGGTCTCTAGGCACTAGTAGGTGTAGTTGCTATGAGTTGGGTTAATCCTTACACACTTTTCTTTCAAAGTCTCTAAAAATTTCAGAATTTTTCAGAGTTAGAAAAGGGAAAAGATGAGGAGGTTCTTGATAGGCTCTTCAAGCCGTAACCCCAAGGAGGATGAGAAGAACCACCCCAAGTACGTGGTTCCTCGAGTGACAGAAGTTCGAGCGTGCGAGTGGCCAAGTGAGGAATTTTTGCGCGCCGCTGGGCTTTATGAAGACTTTTATTACTTGGTGGAGAACGCAGGTCTTACCGCGTTCGTTGAAGATAAGTGCCCACAATACCTCCTCCTCACCAATATTTTCATTCAAAGCTTCAACTTTTATTCGAGGAAGAATCCTCCTATGGTTGAGTTCATGTTATACAATATCCCCTAGAGCATGACACTACAGGATTTTTGCAATGTGTGCAAATTACCTTATGTTGGGGATATTCATGATCCTCGTCCACTGACTTGGAGGCTCTCATAGATACTATTGCCGTTGGAGAGGAGAGAGGAGTGTCTCCCGCTAGATTTTCTAGCAAACATTTTCCTATGCTTTGGTACTTCTCATTATTTGTGGGAAAATGTTTGATTGGCCGTGGGGAGGCTGGATCACTTAGCTCTCCAGACCTTGCGGTTTTGTGCGAAGTCCTTTATAACAATAAGACTTCTAGCCTAGGTGCTATAGTTGCTCAGCGATTGAACACAAACCGTTCCAAAGGTGTCGTCTATGGAGGTATCTATGCTACCCGTCTTGCCAGACACTTTGAGATACCCATTAGACTGGAGGAGGAAGAAGAAATGCTTCTTCCTGAGAAATATGTGGATTATGATAGCATGGTTCGCCATGATTTTCTGGATAGAGATGCTAGTAGACGGATGATTTATAACCTGGTATTTAGTCATGGTACTCGAGAGACTATTACTTTGCCTGCTCCTTCTTTGTTCAACCTTTATGGAGGCAGGTACATTATTATGCCCTCGGACATCTACGCATATTGGGGCTTGGCCCAACCATAGGTGCCCGTGCCCGAGCCGCCAGTCGAGTACCAGACGCGAGTTTATCAATGGGAGCCAAAGGAGCTCACACAGCAATGGCATCCACAGTCTGCTCCGGAGTATCCCGGAGCTGGTTATTTCCCTCCTTGGGAGTAGACCAAGTTAGGCCAAAAGCCTAAGCTCGGGGGAGTATGTGTTCTCACCGACTTTCCATTCTTGCTTATGCTTTCACTTTGTTAGTCGGTGTTTAGACTTTGCCACTGTATTATCCATGCTAGTTTATTTTTGTTTTCTTGTTTTCTTGTTTTGTGTCCTGTTGAGAAAACCCAAAAAGATTTTCCTTTCTTCTTTTGCTTGTTGGGAGCTTTCCCATGTAAATAGTTTTCTTTTTCTTTGAGTCGAGGTAGAAGACCATGGTTACCATGTTTAGTGGCTCTCGCATGCATACCTGTTCATTTGTTAAAGAGCCATTTTACTTTGTCTTCTCCTTTGTGTTTGCCTGCAGATTCAGCTTAGTCCAATGCACGAGCACTCTTATTATTGTTCACATCGTTCGATCGTGCAAGTGAAAGGCAATAATGATGATATATGATGAAGTGACTGAGACTGGAAAAGCTGGTATGAACTCTATCTATTTTGTTTTTGTAAATATGACTAGCTTGTCGTCCCAGATTCAGCTTTGTTGAGAGAGAACCATGTTTGCAATGACAACTTAGAGATCATAGTTTCTGATGCCATGCTTAATTAGCTAGGAGTTTATAATGGTTTGTCTTGAATGCCAACATAGATTTTGAGATGACTATGATGTAGTATGATAGGATGGTATTCTCCTTTGAATGATTCAAGTGGTTTGACTTGGCGCATGTTCATGCATGTAGTTGAAACAAAATCAACATAGCCTCTATGATGTTCGTGTTCATGGCGATTTATATCCTGCTCATGCTTGCACTCAATGTTAGTCAAACTCATTGCATCTTGATGACTGTTGCCGCTCTCTAGTTGGTCGCTTCCCAGTCTTTTGCTAGCCTTCACTTGTACTAAGCGGAATACTGCTTGTGCATTCACTTCCATAAACCCAAATGTTTTTCCATGAGAGTCCACCATACCTACCTATTTGCGGTATCTACCTGCCGTTCCAAGTAAATTTGCATGTGCCATTCTCTAAACCTTCAAGAAATAATCTGTTTTGCATGCCCGAACCGCTGATGTGGTGACAGGGGGCTATTGGTATCTTCCATGTTAGGCGTGTTATCCTCGACATGTGTTTATTCATTGTCATTCACGAGAAAGGGGCCGGTAATTGGAATGCCCAGTTCCACACTTAAATCGAAAACATAACTGTAAAACAAGACTCCCCCCGGATTGATGTTAGTATGGACGGTACCCGAGGATTCGGCTAGCCGTGGAGTGTGATTGATTGGTGGTGGGGAAGTTAAAACTTTACTTTTCTGTTTGGGAACCGCCTATAGCATGAGTAGCATGGAAGATATTGAGAACTCCTGGTCATTGCGTTGACAATGAAAGCATGCCACCCAAAATTATTATCTCTGTTTTCAAAGCTTGAGCTCTGGCACCTCTGCAAATGAATGCTTCCCTCTGCGAAGGGCCTGTCTATTTATGTTCCTGTTGAGTCATCCTCCTCTTATATAAGCACCAATTAGAGAGCACCTGTGTCATTTTTATGCTTTGCTTTTGATTGATATTCAGTATGACTATGACTGGATCTTCGTTGCTATGAATTACAATGTTTAGTCAGTCCTTGATCCTTGAAAGTGCTCTGCATTTATGTTTTGCAGTCTCAGAAAGAGCTAGCGAGATACCACCTATTCATATTGCTTCATGCTTGTTTTGATTGAATTGTTGGTATCTGAAACTCATTATTATTTGCTTGCTAGCTGTTTATGCCATTGATATTAGTTTACCGTGAGACCTATGTGTCACTTGCTTATATTGGTTAACTTGTGATCTTGCTGAAATTCTGGTTATGAGTTAGACATAGTTGCAACAACAAGATCAAACAGAGTTTGTCAAAATTTTCTTTCTCTTTCACTTTGTCAACTGAATTGCTTGAGGACACGCAAGGTTTTAAGCTTGGGGGAGTTGATACGTCTCCATCGTATATACTTCTCCAAACTCTTTTGCCCTTGTTTTGGACTCTAATTTGCATGATTTCAATGGAACTAACCTGGACTGACGCTGTTTTCAGCAGAATTGCCATGGTGTTGTTTTTGTGCAGAAATGAAAGTTCTCGGAACGTCCTGAAAATTTACGGAGAATATTTCTGGAAAATATGAAAATACCTGCACAAAGATCCACCGGAGGGGACGGGCGAGTGGGCCACAAGCCACGTAGCCGCGGCCTCCCCCCTGGCCGCGGCTACCAGGCTTGTGGGGCCCACATGGCTCTGCCGCCCCCAATTCCAACGCTATTTATTCCCTTTCGTCCCGGAAAAAGCAAGAGAGAAGAGTTCATCGCGTTTCGCGATCCAGAGGCGCCGACACATCCCGTTCTTGCCATGGAGGGCAGATCTGGAGTCCGTTTTGGGCTCCGGATCAAGGAGATCGTCGCCATCGTCATCATCAACCTTCTTCCCTCTCCAATTCCATGAAGCTCTTCATCGTTCGTGAGTAATCTATTCGTAGGCTCGCTGGGCGGTGATGAGTAGGATGAGATCTATCATGTAATCGAGTTAGTTTTGACGGGGATTGATCCCTAGTATCCACTATGTTCTAAAACTGATGTTGCCACTACTTTGCCATGCTTAATGCTTGTCACTAGGGCCCGAGTGCCATGAATTCAGATCTAAAATTATTATGTTGTCACCAATATATGTGTGTTTTAGATCCAATCTTGCAAGTTGTAGTTACCTACTATGTGTTATGATCCGGCAACCCCGGAGTGACAATAACCGGAACCACTCCCGATGATGACCATAGTTTGAGGAGTTCGTGTGTTCACCAAGTGCTAATGCGTTGGTCCAGTTCTTTATTAAAAATAGAACCTTAATATCCCGTAGTATCCATTTGGACCCCGCTGCCACGGGAGGGATGAACAATAGATGTCATGCAAGTTCTTTTCCCTAAGCACGTATGACTACACACGAAATGCATGCCTACATCACATTGACGAACGGGAGCTAGCCACATATCTCTCCATGTTATAATTGTTGCATGATGAATGTCATCCGACAAATCACCGATCCAGTGCCTACGAGTTTTTCCCACTGCCACTGTTACTTGCTCTGCCGTTACTACTGTTGCTGCTACTGTTACTTGCTGCTAGTGTTACTTGCTTTGTCCTGCTGCTGCTGCCACTACTGTTGCTGCCACTGTTACTTGCTGCTACTATTACTTGCTTTGTCCTGCTGCTGCTGCCACTACTGTTGCTGCCACTATTACTTGCTACTGTTGCTACTTGCTACGGCTGTCACTACTGTTGTTCCTTGCCACTGCTGTTACTCGTTACTCTGCTACTACCTGCTATAATACTTATCTGGCGCCATTGATACTTCAGTTAGGAATAATCTGCCGTCAACAGATTCTTTCCTAGCACCGTTTCTATCATACTACCTTTGCTGCTTATACCCTACTTGCAGATGCTAATCTTTCAGGTGTGGTTGAGCCGACAACTCAACTGCTAATACTGGAGAATACCCTTTCACTCCCATCGTGTCGAACCAACAAATTTGGGTTGAATACTCTACCCTCGAAAACTGTCGCGATCCCACACGCTGGTGGGCCATTGCAAGACAATTGCTAATTGTTGAGCAACTGGAAGCATCCACCTCCTCCGGTGGATCTTTGCGCAGGTATTTTTCTTTTATTCCAGAAAAAATATCCGTAAATTTTCAGGACATTCCGAGAACTTCTATTTCTGCACAAAAACAACACCATGGCAATTCTGCTGAAAACAGGGTTAGTCCGGGTTAGTTCCATTCAGATCATGCAAGTTAGAGTCCAAAACAAGGAAAAAAGAGTTCGGAAAAGTAGATAAGATGGAGATGTATCAACTCCCCCAAGCTTAAAGCCTTGCTTGTCCTCAAGCAACTCAGTTGACAAACTGAGAGAGACAAAAGAAAAACTTTGGCGAACTCTGTTTGATCTTGTTGTTGCAACTATGTCTAACTCATAACCAGAATTTCAGCAAGATCACAAGTAAACCACATAAGCAAATGACATCTAGGTCTCACGGTAAACTCATATCAATGGCATAATCAGATAGTGAGCAAATAATAATAAGTATCAAACGTGAACACTTCAACCAAAACAACATGATGCAGTACAAATAGATGGTATCTCGCTAGCTCTATCTGAGACCAAAAAACATAAATGCAGAGCACCTTCAAAGACCAAGGGCTGACTAAACATTGTAACCCATGGCAAAGAAGATCCAGTCACAGTCATACTCAACACAATTAAAAGCAAAGCATAAAAATGACAGAGGTGCTCTCTAATTGGTGCTTTTGTAAGAGGAGGATGACTCAACAGGAACATAACTAGACAGGCCCTTCGCAGAGGGAAGCATTGATTTGCAGAGGTGCCAGATCTCAAGCTTTGAAAACAGAGATAATAATTTTGGGTGGCATGTTTCATTGTCAACGCAATGACTAAGAGTTATCAATATCTTCCACGCTACACATGCTATAGGCGGTTCCCAAACAGAAAAGTAAAGTTTTGACTCCCCCACCACCAATCAATCACACTCCACGGCTAGCCGAATCCTCGGGTACCGTCCATACCAACATCAATCCTGGGGGAGTTTTGTTTGCAATTATCTTTTCGATTTGAGCATGGAATTGGGAATTCCAATTACTGGCCCCTTTCTCGTGAATGATAGTGAATAAACACATATCGAGGATAACACGCCTAGCACGGAAGATACTGATAGCCCCCTGTCACCAAATGAGCGGTTCAGGCATGCAAAACAAATTATTTCTTTAAGGTTTAGAGAGTGGCACATGCAAATTTACTTGGAACGGCAGGTAGATACCGCACATAGGTAGGTATGGTGGACTCATAAGGCACAAATTTGGGTTTATGGAGGTGGATGCACAAGTAGTATTCCCGCTTATACAAGTGAAGGTTAGCAAAAGATTGGGAAGCGACCAACTAGAGAGCGACAACAGTCATCAAAATGCATTGAGATTAACTAACATTGAGTGCAAGCATGAGTAGGACATAAATCACCATGAACATGAATATCATAGCGGCTATGTTGATTTTTTTTCAACTACATGTGTGAACATGCTCCAAGTCAAGCCACTTGAATCATTCAAAGGAGGATACCATCCTATCATACTACAACACAGTCATCTCAAAATTCATGTGGGCATCCAAGACAAACCATTATAAGCTCCTAGCTAAGTAAGCATGGCATAAGCAACTATGATCTCTAAGTTGTCAATGCAAACATGTTTCTCTCACAACAAAGATGAATTAGGCACGATGAGCTAGTCATATTTACAAAAACAAAATAGATCGAGTTCATACCAGCTTTTCCAGGCTCAGTCACTTCATCATATATCGTCATTATTGCCTTCCACTTGCACGACCGAACGATGTGAACAATAATAAGCGTGCTCGTGCATTGGAATAAAGCTGGAATCTGCAGGCAAACACAAAGGAGAAGACAAAGTAATATGGCTCTTTGAAAGCTAAACAGGTATGCATGCAAGAGCCACTAAACATTGTAACCAATATCTTCTACGTTGACCCAAAGAAAAAGAAAACTACTGACACGGGAAAGCTCCAAACAAGCAAAAGAAGAAAAATAAAATCTTTTTGTTTTTTCTCAAACCAGACAGACACACGAAAAGAATATGAGAAAAAGAAAATAAACTAGCATGGATGATAAAGTGGCAAAGTGTGAACACCGGCTAACAAAGTGAAAGCATAAGAAAGAATGTAAAGTCGGTGAGAACACGTACTCCCCCAAGCTTAGGATTTTGGCCTAAGTTGTTCTACTCCCAAGGATGGTCCTGGTGAAACCCAAAATCATAATCAGGGTTATACGGGAGCGTTGCAGCCACTGCCTGAATAGCTGCCTCACGGAGACTAGCAGCCTTTGCGTCCCTCTCATACTCCTCTGCCTCTCCTCTAGTTATGTAATATCTCTGTTTTACCTGAAAGTCAAAGAAAGCAGGAGCAGGAAGGGTAATATGGAAAACACACTGTCGGTTAAATATCAATCGGTATAGGAGGGATTCATCATCCCTCTCAAGGAACTGGTAGCGTGTCAAAGCGACTCGGTCAAGGAAAGCTGTATGGAGCGGGGGATCTCCTTCGCGGATGGGTACTCCAAGAAAATTTGCTATGCGAGTGGCATAGATCCCACCAAAAAAATCCCCGTCAATTGCATTCTTATTCAGCCTCCTTGCTATAATAGCTCCCATGTTGAAGGTTTTGTCACCTGTCACTGCGCTCTTAAGGATAGTAAGGTCGGGTGCGCAGAGTTGACAATGCTCAATCTGCCATTAATGCATCTTCCTATGAAGAGGGCAAAGTAATGCAAGGCAGGAAAGTGAATACTCCCCATGGCCAGCTTGCGTAATGTCTCTAGTTTCTCCAACTGTAATACCAGAGCAAAAATCTCTAACCGAAGATTTAGGAGGATCATTGAGGCTATCCCACGTAGGTATCTTGCAAATTCTATTCAAATCCTCTAAATCCATGGTATACGATTTATCATAGAGATCAAACAGTACCGATGGCTCACGGCTAGCTGAAAATTTGAATCTACGAAAAAAAGAGGCAGTGAGAGAAACATACTGTTCACATTTATCGGAGATGAATTCTTCAAGACCGATGTTGTGAACACGTGCATCAAACTCATCTTTGAACCATGCCTCAATCAAAAATTCATCAGAAGGCCATTCACATGGTTGTACCTGTGAGTGCCTGGGTTGGTAAGGATGAGGCTCCCGAATCACAAGACGGGGACCTTTCTTGCTTGAGGAACCACCATGAAAGTTTCTCCTGAACATCTTCCTTTTCTGAATTTTTCAGTGATTCTAAGGAAAGGTGAACAAGGATCAACGAAACTCGTAGAAACAACTCCCACAAGTGCCTATAGGCCATATTACACATCAAAACTACTTGGGACCAGCTAAAATTAGCATCCAAAGCTCAAGAACATGGTCACCAAGGCAGCACAAATACGCGGAGTATAAGGCACTAGAGCAAAAACTAATTGGACCAATGGAGGAGTCACTTACCAAGGAGTAATTTCCCCAAAACAGTTCGGAGAACGGTGATTTGAGCAAAGAGATTGAAAATCCCAGCAAGAGGAGCAAGAACACGGGTTTGAGCTGCGAAACGTTTTTTTCTGGAGGTAGGAGAACCAGATGAGAGCAAGAGTGAGTGGAGGGGGTGCCTGTGGGCCCCACAAGCCTAGGTGGCGCGGCTAGGGGGGTGCCCGCACCCCAAGGGCTTGTGGCCCACTGGTACAGCCCCCAGACAAGCACTTTGTCTCAGAATTTTTCAAAAATTCAAGAAAAAATCATACTAGATTTTCATGGCGTTCGGAGAACTTTTATTTTCGGGGTACTTTTCTACCGGATGCTAAAACAGAAAACAGGGAAAACTAAACTAAATCTATCATTTTTCTTCTAAGCAACCTAAAGTGAAAGCTTGCAACAGAGGTTTGTGACTCCTCGATTCATCCATCTCATGGTCATCGAAAGAAATCCGTAAGTGAGGTTGATCAAGCCTCTTTGACAAACCTTTTCGAATCGCAAAAGAGAATGGAGAATTTTTGAATAGTCACTAGGTCACCTCAATGGGGATGTGTATCTCCCCAACAAGCAAATCATACTTCATCTGGACACGAGGAATAGGGCATTCAAAGCTCCCAATAAGAATCGATCATGTTTTTTCGTAGCCTTGATGGAATGTACTCGATAGTGTTTCTTCGGAAAGTGCACCGTATGCTCATTACCGTTGACATGGAAGGTGACATTGCCTTTGTTGCAATCTATAACAGCCCCTGAAGTGTTTAGAAAGGGTCTTCCGAGGATGACCGCGATGGCATCGTCCTCAGGAATATCCAAGATAACAAAGTCTGTTAAGATAGTGACATTGGCAACCACAACAGGCACATCCTCACAAATGTCGATAGGGAAAGCATTTGATTTGTCGGCCATTTGTAGAGAGATTTCAGTGAGTGTCAACTTATCCAGCTCAAGTCTACGATAAAGAGAGATAGAGAGTGAGAGGCATAACACTAACACCGGCTCCAAGGTCGCACAACGCAGTTCTAACGTAGTTGCCTTTAATGGAGCAAGGTATAGTGGGCACACCGGGATCACCTAGTTTCTTAGGAGTTCCACCCTTCAAGGTATAATTAGCGAGCATGGTGGAAATCTCAACCTCACGTATCCTCCTCTTATTAGTCACAATATCTTTCATGTACTTAGCATACAGAGACATTTTGAGCATATCTATCAAACACATTTGCAGAAAGACAGGTCTGATCATTTGAACAAATCGCTCAAAATCCTCATCATCCTTTTTCTTGGATGGTTTAGAAGGAAAGGGCATAGGTTTCTGAACCCATGGTTCCCTTTATTTACCATGCTTCCTAGCAGTGAAGTCATTCTTATCGTATCTTCTATTCTTAGGTTGTGGGTTATCAAGATCAACAGGTTCAATCTCCACATCCTTATCATTGCTAGGTTGAGCGTCAACATGAACATCACTATTGATATTATCATTAGGCTCATGTTCATCACCAGATTGTGTTTCAACATCAGAGACAAAGGCATCGTTTGGACTCTCAGGTGTAGCAGCAACAGGGTTGCTGGCGTGCAGGTTCCTATCATATTTCTTCTTCTTTCTAGGATGACTAGGTGCATCAGTGCTAACTCCTTGAGAATCTTGTTCAATTTTCTTCGGATGCCCCTCAAGATACAAAGGTTCGTGGGTCATTCTACCGCCTCTAGTGACGACTCTAACAGAATTGTCATTCAGCTCGTTGCGCAAGTCATTCTGAGCTTTAAGTACTTGTTCTACCTGAGTAGTAACCATAGAGGCATGTTTACTCAGAAGCTTAAGATCATTGACATTTGTGTCTACACAAGCACTTGAATGACTAAGCATAGGAGCATTATGTTCCAATTGTCTGCTAACATAATCGTTGAAACTCTAGTGTTTGGCAACAAAGTTATCAAATTCATTCATGCCTAAGCTAGCAGGTTTATCAAAAGGAATATCACTCTCATCAAACCTACGCAGAGAATTTACTCCTACTACCTATATCGGGTTATCGAGACCATGGATCTCTTCGATAGGTGGTAGATTTCTGACATCTTCAGATTTAATGCCTTTCTCTCGCATAGATTTCTTGGTTTCTTGCATATCTTCAGGACTGAGGAATAGAATACCTCTTTTCTTCGGAGTTGGCTTAGGAGGTGGTTCAGGAATAGTCCAAGCATTCACATTGCACAAGATGTTATTCAACAGAACCTCAGCTTGTTCTACGGTTCGTTCCCTAAAAACACAACCGGCACAACTATCTAGGTGGTCTTTGGAAGCATCGGTAAGTCCATTATAGAAGATATCAAGTATTTCATTCTTCTCAAGAGGGTGATCAGGCAAAGCATTTAGTAGCTGGATGAGCCTCCCCCAAGATTGTGGGAGACTCTCTTCTTCAGCTTGAGCAAAGTTGTATATTCCCTACAAGGCAGATTGCTTCTTATGGGCAGGGAAATATTTTTCAGAGAAGTAGTAGACCATATGCTGGGGGCTACACACACAACCAGGAGCAAGAGAAGTGAACCAAGTCTTAGCATCATCCTTTAGCGAGAAAGGAAACAGCTTGAGCATATAGTAGTGGCGGATCTTTTCCTCACTAGTGAATAGGGTGGCTATATCGTGTAGTTTCGTAAGATGGGCTACAAACGTTTCAGACTCATAACCGTGAAAAGGATTAGATTTGACCAGAGTGATTAACTCACGGTTGACAGAGAATTCATAATCCTTATCGGTTACAAAGATAGGCGAAGTAGAAAACTTCGGGTCGTATTTCATCCTAGCGTTCACAGATTTTTCTTTCCACTTGCACAGTAATTTCTCAACATCATAGCTATCCTTACATGCAAGAAAGTCCTCATCTATCTCTCCCTCCATAACATAGCGCTCAGGCATAACCGGCAATTCAGGCATAGTAGCAGGTTCTACTTCAATAGTATCAGCAGTTTCAGAAGTATCATCACGTCTAGCAACTCTAGCAAGTTGTGCATCAAGGAACGCACCTAGTGGGAAAGCAGTATCAGGCATAGCATCATCAGGCATAGTATCAAGCATAGCATCCTCAGGCATAGTATCAAGCATAGCATCATGGGCAGCAGAAGTAGCATCATCAAGCACAGGCGGCGTATCAAGATTTCTAGCAGGAGGCGATGTCGCAAACTTACTCAAAACTGAAGGTGAATCAAGTGCAGAGCTAGATGGTAGTTCCTTACCTCTCCTCGTAGTGGAAGGCATGATTTTAGTTCTTGGATCTTTCGGATTCCTCATAGTGATCAACAGATGTCAACCCAAGTGACTCAGAGAATATAGCTGTGCTTTCCCGGCAACGGCGCCAGAAAAACGTCTTGATGACCCTCAAGTATAGGGGATCGCAACAGTTTTTGAGGGTAGAGTATTCAACCAAAATTTTGTGGTTCACCAAAGGAAAAGCGAAATAATATTCTCAAGTATTAGCAGCTAAGTTTGTCAGATTCAACCACACCTGAAAGATTAGTGTCTGCAAGCAAAGTATCAGTAGCAAAGTAGTATGATAGCAATAGTGTCAGAAACGATCTATTGACGACAGACTATTCCTAACTGTTGTATCAATGGATCCAGTGTTGCACGTGGGCGAGTAACCATTCTTCCCCGACAACAGTGTCAGAAAATATCTTGCAACAAGTAATAGCGAAGTAGCAAGGAACAATAGTAGTAGCAGCAGCAGAGTAAGAGCAGTAGCAACAGTAGTAGCAAAGTGACAGCAGTAGCAGCAAAGTGGCCCAATCCCTTTTGTAGCAAGGGACAAGCCTGGACAAAGTAATGTAGCAAGGACCAATAGTAAAAGACTCGTAGGCAGTGGATCAGTGATGGATGAGTATGACGGATGTGATTCATCATGTAACAGCTATAACACGGAGAGATATGTAACTAGCTCCCGTCCGTCGATCTAATGTAGGCATGTATTCCGTATGTAGTCATACGTGCTTCGGGAAAACAACTTGCATGACATCTATTGTCCATCCCTCCCGTGGCAGCGGGGTCCTAATGGAAACTACGGAATATTAAGGTTCTCCTTTTAATAAAGAATCGGACCAACGCATTAACACGTGGTGAATACATGAACTCCTCATACTATGGTCATCTCCAAGAGTGGTTCCGGCTATTGTCACTCCGGGGTTGCCGGGTCATAACACATAGTAGGTGACTACAACTTGCAAGATAGGATCTAAAACACACATATATTGGCGACAACATAATAGGTTCAGATCTGAAATCGTGGCACTCGGGCCCTAATGACAAGCATTAAGCATAGCCAAGTAGTAGCAACACCAATCTAGAACATAGTGGATACTAGGGATCAATCCCCGTCAAAACTAACTCGATTACATGATAGATCTCATCCAACTCATCACCGTCCAGCAAGCCTACAATGAGATTACTCACGAACGATGAAGAGCATCATGGAATTGTCGATGGAGGAAGGTTGATGATGACGATGGCGACGATTTCCCCTCTCCGGAGCCCGGAACGGACTCCAGATCTGCTCTCGAGATGAAGAACGGGATGTGGCGGCGCCTCCGTATCATAAAACGCGATGAAACCTTCTCTCTGATATTTTTCTGGGCGAGAGGGAAGATATAGTGCTGAGTTTGGGGGCGGTGGAGCTACGTGGGCCCCACAAGCCCTCAAGGCGCGACCAGGAGGGGTGGTCGCGGCCTGTGGGCTTGTGAACCACTGGTCCACCTCCTCCGGTGGATCTTTGCGCAAGTATTTTTCTTTATTCCAGAAAAAATCTCCATAATTTTCCGGACATTCCGAGAACTTTTATTTCTGCACAAAAACAACACCATGGCAATTCTGCTGAAAATAGCGTTAGTCCGGGTTAGTTCCATTCAAATCATGCAAGTTAGAGTCCAAAACAAGGACAAAGGAGTTCGGAAAAGTAGATACGACAGAGAGGTATCAGGCACCAATGTGAAAGTTGGTGGCACCGAGATGGTAGGGTTTGGCATAGTATGTGTCAAGTGGAAAATCGGTAGGACCGAGTGGAAATAGTTGGTGGCACCAATTTTGCTCATGTAGCTTTGTAGAGAGATGTTTTGTGGGAGAATGGCTGAGTAGTTTTGGTGGCTACCTCTAGGCACTTGAGAAACCAATTCATCATAATACCTCACCCCCTTTGAATAGTATTGGCTTTCTTATGGACTCTAAGTGATTTCTCACAAATGTAAAATGTAGTCTTCTTGCTTGAAGCTTGAGCCAATCGTATTCCTTTTCTTGCATCAAGGGGCTTCTTGTCACAATCCTATAGCCAAAGAATCTTTGAACTTTTCTGAAATATACTTGAATAAGATCATTAGTCCAATGATGCATATGTTGTGGTAAATTATCAAAACCACCTTAGGGAGCAATTGTGCTTTCATAAACGACTCACACATCACCATGGGAGTAGCAAGGTTGATGTAGAGGCCCTCCATGATCGATCCCTCCTCCGGCATGGAACCTTAGCCGGGCTCCACATGTGCACACGGCAGAACAAATACTTGAAATGGCGAAAAAGTGTTTCTGGTGGCTGTCGTAGGGTTTTGGGATATTTTAGAATATATAGGCGAGAGAGAGATGTCGGGGGCCATACGAGGGGAGCAACACACATCACAGCGCGGTCATCTCCCAGGGCGCACCCTATTGTGTGCTCCTTCCCTCGTGCAGAGTCTCATATCCTCCCAACCTTCCATGTCTTCTTTTGGTTCAAAAAAAATCATAAAAAAATTCGTGGCAATTGGACTCCGTTTGGTACTGTAACCTGAAAAGCCAAAAACATGCAGAAAATAGGAAATGGCACTGGGCACTGGGTTAATAGGTTAGTGGTCAAAAATAATATTAATTGGTATATAAACAACACAAAAGCATCCTAGAATGGTAATTTGATAGCATGGAACAATAAAAAATTATAGATACATTGGAGACGTATCAAGCGACGCCGCCATGGGGGAGGCATCTGCACGCGCGGACTCGACATGCTTCTTCCACGTGCTCACTCCTCCCGCTCCACCACAAGGGCCGCATTGGTTGCTTGGGGGTGGCCACCTTGTAGGCACGTGCGATGGCGTGCGTGGCGTCCTTCTCATCACAATGGATGGTGAGGGTGTTGTTGCATCCAGGTATCTTGATAAGGCCGTAGGCACGGTGGGTTGCAATCATCAACTTGGAGACGCCGGAAGCTCAAGATTGCATTGTAGGGATGGCTAATGAGGGTCACATCAAGCATGATGAACTCCATGTGGTAGTTCTTGCGGGAGCTGAAGGTGATGACAAAGTGCGCTTGCCCCAAGGGGGGAGTGGAGCCGTTGGTGACGCCCGAGAAGGGCGTGGTGGGCATCAGACGCTCGTAGGGCATTTGGAGTGTCTTGAAAGTCTCCACCGAGAGCATGCTGAGGCCCGCACCACCGTGGATGAGCGTCTTGGTGAAGGCGGCACCGCTGATAGTGGGAGGACACAACAAAGGGACAACACCCAAAACCCTAGTGGACTTAGGGTGATCCCTGGTGTGGAAGGCGTCAGATGACTCGGGATACTTGAGCCGGCCAGTGAACTTCCGCGTTCACCTCGCATGAGAAAAGCCCGAGCTGGTGGTAGGATGGAGGGACCTAGGCCCTCCTAGGGTGTAGGCCACCTTGTGGGGCTCCTGGGAGCCCCACTAGTGACAACGCCCCTAGTTGGAGTCGTGCGATCGCTGCGCCCAACCCCTAACGCCACCCAGCACAGACAAACCGTCGGTTATCCCCAAGGCGCATGTCGCACAACGCCATCTCGCTACACCGTGACCCAGGTGAGGAGGAGAAGCGGTGCATCCGAGTTGCTCGACGTGCCATGGTGAAGCGGGCAAGGAGCGAGGGGGCGTGTGGCCACCAGATGTAGGGGAGACGAGATCGGTGACTCGCTTGAGATGGGTGTCAGGGCCGTCCCTGGCAAGGCGACATCACACTGGCCACTGCGCCATGAAAAACACTGCGTGTGGAGTGGGAGGGTTGCGGCTCACAGGCAAGGGGGCGGCAGTGGAGCTTCCAAGCACATGACTGTCCATTGACAGGTAGACAGAGGAGCTCGCCTGCTTTCCAATGGGCATGGTGGTGGCGTGAGGGCGCCACCTGGGGCACCGCGCGCGGCGGGTGCCGTGTGGACTCGGGCGGCAACTCGATGAGCAGCGCACTCTCGACGAGCAGAGGCACCGTCCATGTCGATGTTGACAGCAAGGTCGAAGGCGCAAAGACGCAATACCCCTACCTCGTGCGCCAAGTTCAAAGTATAGGATCCACATCCAAGAAACTCTCGCAAGAACTAGGGTTCGAGCAGTGGGGTATTGACTTGGCAACCTACAACATGACGACAACAACGACAAGGCCAATGATGAGCTCACCCAATCTTATTTGACATGAAGGGGACACGCGAGCTACCCAGGTTCGGGGCATCATGCGGTGTAATACCCTACTTCTTCATGTGTTGCATTGCTCTCTAATGGAGAGTTATTCTCAATATACACGAGGTGTGTGGGAGAGAATGGCTCCATGCTCTTAAATGGAATTGGACCATCCCCTCTTGTAGTGCCTTGGTCCTCTTCCCAAAAAATATGAGCGGGAAAGGGTGGCCATAGGGCGGCCAGTCGTAGGGGGGCAGGTGCCTAGGCTTATCGTGACTAAAAGCGATCTTCGCCTGATAAAATGGTCTTCATGACGCACCTGTGGGCTCGGTGATGACCTTCATTTTGGCAGGCCGCGTTAGTGTGGTCTTCTTTCATCGAAAAGTCAAGCTTTGGGAACCTGCCTTTGGGGAGGCAGCGAGCACTACACTTTAACAACAAAAGAGGGAATCCTCCCTGTCTGCGACTACAGGCATGACCTTTGTCGTCCTTATGTGTGTGGGTGTGTCACCCACGTGATGGGCGTGGAGCCCCGCGGCTGGTACCGTATGTCGGGCCTCGTGGAGAGGCCTTGCGATGGGAGCCTCACGAGGCAATCTTCATAGTGTGGCGATGAGGGGCCTCGCGAGGCTACCCCTCTCGATGCTGCTTCTTCTAGAGAGGCTGTAGCCAAGCCATCTTTTCATGGGCTAGCCTAAATGTTGCCTCCTGGGCTGGTGGCAGACAGACCATGGTACCCTGGTTTCCACTGGGCGACATAATTCATGAACAACCCGGGACAGTGCTCCTCATGAGTGTTGGTCCAAAATGGGCTACCTATGGGGCCGCCTCGAGGAAACTCGGGGATTGGTTTTCCTCATAGCTACTCCCATCTGGTCATGTGCTAAGAACGAGATACACGATTCTTATTAGGATCGTCAACACGTCCGGTGGCCTTGCTAGAGTTGTTTTACCTTTCTTGAATGTGTTGTGCAATGGGATTCCGAGGAATCTTTGGGCTATCTCGAGGTTGAGGTTTTCCACGTCGCTTGTGACTAGTTTGTGATGGATGAGTTGGAGCAACCCTGCAGGGTTAAATCTTCGTGAGAGTTGTGTCCACGGTTATGTGGCAACTTGGAAAATTGTTTAACACCTGGTTATAGCAAACTTGAAGTAAACTCAATTAAGATAAACCAACTGTGTGCGTAACCATGATCGTCTCTTATTGTGTGGTTTAAACCAATAAGAGGACACGTCGGGGTTACAATTGACTCATAAGTAGGTGTTCAGGATCACTTCTTGATCATTAATAGTTCACGTCCGATTATGCATAGTTCACTCTTCTTATTGTTGTACTCGTAAGTTAGCCACTCAAATAAATGCTTAGTGCTAGCTGTAGTCTCACCACTTAACCATACCTCACCCATTAAGCTTTGCTAGTCTTGATACCCTTGGAAATGAGATTTGCCGAGTCCCCGTGTCTTACAAATTACTACAACAATAGTTGTAGGTACAGGTAATGCGAAGATTTGACATGAGAGCGATGCTTGTTCTATTCCGAGTTTCTTCTTCTTCTTATTCATCGATCATAGGATGGGTTCCGGGCTGGCAGCCTGGGATTAGCAAGGATGGATGTCGCTTTTATCGTTTGATTTCGTCCGTAGTGAGACCCTACTTTTATGTATGATGATTGTCATGGATGATTGCATTTGAGATGATCATGATTTAGCTTGTGGCGAGTGTAAGCCAATTCCATATACTCATCTCCTTTTCACATGTACTTGTAACGATATCCTTTTTTGCGAAATGATGAGATGCGCTTCTATCCCTCTCGAGTCCGTTGAGCCAAAATTTTGATTGGACCGCATCTTGGGTGATACAATGTTTTTTATAGAAAGCAATGTTATAACATATATGTTTAATTTTGAGAGGCACTTACGATCATGCAAATGAGGAGTCATACGTCGGCTAGTCAGATGGCATATGACTTGTGCTATGAGCCCCTCTTCGAGCGTGTCAGGCTCCTACCTTTCGTGCTTCAATTCAAATGTGTCCCACCGGTGGTGAACCATGCAACTCTTAGAGAATTGCTTGACCGTTGGTGGCCGAAGACACACAAACTTCATCTCCCTTGTGGCAAGATGACTGTGATGCTCGAGGACCTCGCCATGATCACACGGCTTCCCATCAACGGCCAGGCTCTCACCGGACGAGTGGGTGATATGTCTCCAACGTATCTATAATTTTTAATTTTTCCATGCTATAATATGTGGGGACCCCAACTTACGAGTCGAGATTGCCCAATGAACGTGCTTAGTGATCCCAGAGATCAATGCTCACCGAACACACAAATACTGAATATTAAGAGTCTTACATCCAAGTACCAAATTATTACATCACATGACCGAATGGTCAAGTTCACGAGGTAGGGCCTATGAGGCCAAATCACACTGATACAACTAGTAGCGGAAATCTTAGGGCTAAGCGGGTGCCCATGCCATCCAACATTTATTCTAACTGGGAAGCGTCCTAGTTCGCACGGCCGTCTCCGAAGACGTACTCTTCTCCAAACTCCGGTCCTTCCATGTCTCGTCAATAATATAACCAGTGGCAAGCCAATGAGTACTTTTGAATGTACTCGCAAATAGCCCATGATATGAACAATGCAATTGGTAGTATAACAAGTAATATGAAACTTTGGTGTATAACATCTTAACTATAAATGAAGTTGTTCTGGATATGCAACATAAGCTAGATGTTGATTAGAAGAACATATTATAGATATCAACATATCTGTCAAGGGTTGAACACTTAGGGTTCACCCGATATGCCATGTCACCAAACTTGGTCATATCAAATATTTTATATTAACACCATTTACCACATACTCACACACACTTGGTTTATGTGGAAACGACTGGACGTAGTTTAAGCAGCACCACCCAACTGTTCTTGACCATGGACACGGCTATTCGAATAGTTTTACACTCTGTAGAGGTAGTATGCTGGACCCACGAGATCCGAGAAACTTCCGTGTCATCCACGACTCGCGGTATATAACATACCCGAGGTAAGTAACCTATCAATACCTTTCCCCTGACGATAATAGAAAAAGAGGTCCACTCGATTGGTACCCAACCCACATGATGACGTCTTACGAGCATCAACTCTGGACAGTATCATCCATGCGGGGACCAACGGTGTGCCTGGAACACATAAAAACGACACAGTCGCCCTACCTGGCACGGCCCCATCACGAGAGTGACCACACATCACTCCCGCCACTAGCAATGTGGCTCTTTGCTAGCACCGACCAGAGTAATCAACAAAGCCCCGTCCCATAAAGGGGTAACGTGGTCGTACACATCATAAATCTATTCCCATTTCTGAAACCACACACACCAAAATACCCGGTGCACCACTTCACCAAAAGTGGTCACCTAACTCATCATCATCCTTGGGCATTAGTGGCACCCGACGGGGTTTTCATAAACCTTTGATTTTATAACATCATCATGCTCATGCTACTATGCTTAGCTCTACTTGCCAACATGATATTAGCGTGACCCTCATAGGTGGTAGGATCATGCTCAAAATGGAGTGCTCCGGAGGATCCATCGGTAACATCACTTCAATGATTTACCGATACTTATGATCATATGCAACGGAAATATTTGCTACACTAGCATGCAATATAACATATGCTCAAACATGGTCAAAGGGATGCTTGCCTTGGTCAGCTAAGTATTTGGGGTCTTCGGGGTCTTCAAGTCCAACTCCTTCGTCACATGGATTTTCTATCGTTATTTTAAATAAAAGGCAATAAGTAGCTCACTCCAAAACAGATCACAAAGCCACTTTTAGATATGTTGTTTAATTCTGATAAATCTATATTGTTACTTTAAAAATATTTGTCTCTGGTTTTAGTGAAAGAATATTTCTAAAATCTATATAACAGAAGCAAAACTATTCCAAATTAGCCTATTTAATTATTATAAAACAAATAAGTTGTTCTAAAAATTTGCCTAACAGTTCCATTAAATACTCCTCATTTTTAGAAAAATAACAATGGAAGAATCACTAATTTTCACTCGTTAAATCTTTTTTATAAACCAGTTTTTAAATAAAAAGAAAAAGGGCAACAACCCCGGCCTGGGACTTGGCCGACCCAGTGGCTAGCCAACCAGCCTACCCAGGCGCGCGCGTCGTCAGGTTTGAACCTGACGCGCGAGCCCCTGTGGTCAGTGGCTGCGGGCAACGAGGGAGAGAGAGATGGGCCACCAACAGGTGGGGCACACCTATCTGGGTCATCTCCTACCTGTGGACAGAGAGGAGGAGGAGCACGCCGGGGTGGCTACCGACGTCCTCATGCCCTAACAACGACAGGAATGGGTCCGGCTCGTCGTCGCCTACCTGCTGGTGGTCGAGTGGACGACGGGGGGCTCTGGTTCACCGACGACGAGGTGGCCACGGCGGAGAGGTTTCGGGTGACGGTGGAGGTGGTGGCTACAGGCACGGATTTGCTCGGCAAAGAGAGGGGAAAGCTTCCTGGGGTCATAGGGAGTCTGTAGGTGGACAGAGGGACGCGTGAACTAACGTGTAGCCAGAGATCTACCGGAGCTCTGAGGCGGAGGGGCCTCGGTCGATCTCGAGCACCGGGGCTCTGCTTGCTCAATGAGGTGGCTAGGGAGGTGATTCAGGTCTCGATGAAGTGGAGTGAGGGGTACTGGAGCAAGGGGAGGGGCTATAAATGGGCCTATGATGGTGAGCCGACTCGAGTGCGCCGGTGATCCACCATGGCGTGCATGCGGGTGCAGAGAGAGGCTGGGGTCAAAATCACGGTCTCAGGACGTTGTTTTGGACCTCCAGGACTCACTGCGAGAGAGGGGGGAGAGGAGTGGCGCGCATTCGTGGCCGTGCTCCTATGGAGCTTCTGGTGCGCGCGGGCACGCGTCGCACCGGCTCTTAGCACGTAAAAGGAGGGCCCCTGGGGCTGCCTGATACAGAGGAGATGTCGGGGGAGAGGAGAGGCACCGCGGGGAGGCTGGAACTGGCCGAGGGAGTCGCCCCCACCTCGGTTGCTCTTTGTAGCACGCCCAGAGCGCAGCTTTGGCATGCCTTGGACGTGTCTGCCGTGTCCAGGGCACTGGCTTGGAAATGCCTAGCCGTTTGAATCCCGTGGGAGCATCGGCTGGTCAAAGGAGGAGAGGGAAACAGGTGATGTCAGCCTTGGGCTGAAGCTCAAATTCGAGATTTTGGATTTTCTACTTTGAACCAGAGAGGGGCCACTTGACTGGAGTTAGGCAGTGATGTCAGCCACCTAATCTAGGAGTTTGAGAGAAAGGGATTGGGTTTAGCTGGGGTTAGGAGGGGTTTTGCCCAACTGTCAGAAGGTGCTCAACAGTGGTTTGGGGTGGTTGCACCCCACCAGTGGCTATGCAACTTAACAGGACTAGGGTTGGTGCAAAAACATGAGGCTACAATTTTGGGCTCCATTGGACAAGTTTAGCTTTGTAAACGTGAAAACATCCCTAAATTACCAGATCTGTTCCTTCCAAAGGAAGTGTGGGAAAATCAAGTCCCACAAATCCCAGTTTTGGCACGGAGGCCTCATTTGAGGTATTAGGCACTCCTACAAAGTTTCACCTCCATTGGATGAACTTTGCTATGTATAGTTGCTCTAACTTCACATTGGACAGAAGGGGTTTTGGAATTATTTGGTGACCTTAACCACCTTGGATCAAGGTGAAACTTTATATGGGCACCAAACATGGCTTAGGGAGATCACTCGAATTTTCTAGGAACTTATGGAGAATATTTCCTTTGGAAATATTTCAAGACGTCAAAACACACAGAATATGTTTTTAGGATTTTACTAAAATATTTATAACATAAATAGGGGTTGAAAATCCTATGTATGGAAAATATATGTCCTTTTGAGTTTCTCCAAATTTCCTCAGATTTTTCTAAGGCAGAAAAGTATTTTTCCATATAGGGATATCATTTCTGGCCTCAGAAATGGACATGCAAATAAAATAAGAAAATAATTCATAAAATAATTATTTTATGGTTTTTGTGAATAAAAATAGTTTTAGTACCAAATCAACAACTTTGGATAAGAGCACTTCTTGCCATCGTAAGCTTGTAGTGCAACCCAAATCAGGGTTTTGAATTAACCATAAATAAGAAAAAGGGTTTTGAGCATAATTAAGTTATGAAATATATGGTTTTTGACATCACACAATCAAGCACACAAGCATACAATGACAACCATGGCACTCACATCATTGAGTTTGAAAAAGTTTTAATAAACTCAGATTTTTGAGTTACACAAGAAGTGTATTGAAAAAAGGGTGTGACACACCTAACCCCCTTACAAGAATCTCGTCCCCGAGATTCTTAAGCTAGGTGCTAAAAAGGTATGGAAACTCAGATCAGAGATAGTCTTCACGCTCCCATGTTGCTTCCGCTTCGGTGTGGTTGCTCCACTGAACCTTGATGGTGCGGCTTCGGGTGCATCGCTCTGCTTCCTCCAAGATGCGAATCGGCCTCTCACGGTAAGTGAGATCTGGCTGAAGGTCGATGGCCTGATGGTAGATGTCCTTATAAAGATCAGGATGTTTTGGCGCTTGGAGACAATTCCGAAGTTGTGACACGTGGAAGACGTTCTGCACACCTGAAAGTTCTGGAGGTAGCTCCAACTGGTAAGAAACTTCTCCACGCCTTGCCGTGACCTTAAAAGGTCCAATGAACCTTGGAACAAGTTATCCCTTGACATGGAAACGCTTGGTTCCCATAAGAGGTGTGACACGGAGGTACACCTGGTCTTCGAAGTTGAACTCCAATCAGCATAGCTCTTGTCGCGACTTGGCTGCCTTCAAGTTTTCTCGGACAAGATGGACCTTATCTACTGCCTCTTGCAGAACTTCCGGCCCTAAAATCAATCCTTCATTGGTTTCGGACCAGTTGAGCGGGGTGCGGCACTTCCATTCGTACAACACTTCAAATGGGGCCATCTGGAGACTGGACTGGTAGCTGCTGTTCTATGAGAACTCAGCGAACGACAGACAGTCTTCCCATTTGGCACCATGTGACAAGACACAAGCGCGGAGCATGTCCTCGAGTATCTGGTTTACTCTCTCCGTCTGTCCGCCGGTCTGTGGGTGGAAAGCGGTCCTGAAATAGAGCTTGGTTCCGAGGGCTTCTTTGAACTTCTTCCAGAATCTAGAGGTGAACTGCATGCCTCGGTCAGATACAATCTCCTTGGGAACTCAATGGAGACTCACTATACAATGGATGTACAGACTAGCCAACTAGCTTCCATCATAAGTGGTGTTGACTGGAATGAAATGGGCCAACTTGGTCAGATGGTCGATAATGACCCATATGGAATTATGCCCCTTGCTTGACCTGGGCAACCCAGTGATGAAGTCCATGCCGACTTTTTCCCACTTCCATTCTCACACTTGTAGAGGTTGTAGCAGTCCAACAGGTCGCTGATGTTCAGCCTTGATTCGTTGGCATATGTCGCACTTGGGAACATAAGATGCTATTTCCCTCTTCATGCCATGCCACTAGAATTTTTCTCGGAGGTGTTGATACATCTTGGTACCACCGGGGTGAATAGAGTAGGGTGTGTCATGTGCTTCATGTAGGATCAAGTCCTTGAGTTCTGCCTTGTTGGGTACGCATAAACGTTTCCCAAACCACACTACTCCTTGCTCATCCACCGAGAATTCTGGGGCCTTGCCTTCCTGGATCTTCTTCTTGATGCCTTCAATGCTCTTGTGCCCCTTCTGGGCCTCCTTGATATCGTCTGCCAGCGTTGGTTCAACTTCGAGGTTAGCCAGGAATCTTGGTTCAACTAGCTCCAACCCAAAGCTTTTTAATTCTTCATACAAGGCGGGTAGCCTATCCTAGAGCATAACATTCAAGGTGCTGGCTTTCCGGCTTAAGGCATTAGCCACTACATTGGCCTTACTGGGGTGGTATTGAATGGTGAGGTCGTAGTCTTTGATTAACTCCGACCATCTTCGCTGCCTCATATTCAATTCCCGTTGAGTAAAGATATGATTCAGATTTTTGTGGTCAGTGTATATTTCACATCGCTTCCCCAGAAGGTAATGTCGCCATGTCTTCAGGGCATGCACTACTGCCGCCAACTCGAGGTCATGGGTGGCATAATTCTCCTCATGCGGGCGCAGTTGCCGTGACAAATAGACCACGACCCTGCCGTCTTGCATTAGGACTCCACCGAGCCCGGTTCTGGAGGCATCACAATATATCACAAACTCCTTGCTGATATCTGGAGTACCAATTCCGGGGCGGTAGTCAATCTCTTCTTCAACTCCTAGAAGCTTTCTTTACACTCCGGCGTCCATTCAAACTTCTTGCCTTTCTTCAAGAGCCGAGTCATGGTTCGAGCGATGCGGGAGAATCCTTCTACGAACTTGCGGTAATATCCCGCGAGTTCAAGTAAGCTCCTGACTTCCTTCACATCGTTTGGCGTCTCCCAGTTGGTTACCGTAGTAAGTTTGGAAGGATTGACCGCTAATCCGCTTGCCATCGTGGTATGACCCAAGAATCAAACTTCGTTCAGACAGAATTGGCATTTGCTGAATTTGGCATAAAGTTGGTGCTCTTGAAGCTTCTCCAATACTAACCTCAAGTGTTGTGCATGCTCTTCTTCGGACTTGGAGAATATTAATATGTCCTCGATGAATACAACGACAAACTTGTCCATGCATTCCATGAGTACCTTGTTCATGAGGTACATGAAGTAAGCTGGGGCATTTGCCAACCCGAAAGACCTGATCGTGCACTCGTATAGACCATACCGGGTCCCGAACGCAGTCTTGGGTATGTCTTCAGGTCGGATCTTCAGCTGGTAATATCCAGATCGGAGATCGATCTTGGAAAATACCTTGGCTCCATTTAACTGGTCAAATAAGTCTTCAATCTTGGGGAGTGGGTACTTGTTCTTGATCGTGACTTCATTCAGAGGACGGTAATCAACTTAGAGTCTGATACTCCCTTCCTTCTTAGACATGAACAGAACAGGTGATCCCCAAGGTGATGCACTCTGACGAATGGATCCCTTCCCGAGTTGCTCATCCAGCTGCTTCTTCAGCTCTGCTAGCTCTTCGGATCCCATCCTATAAGGCTTATTATAGATAGGCCTCGACCTGGGCAAGAGCTGAACGATGAACTCGATGTCTCGGTCGGGAGGCATCCCTGGTAGCTCATCAGGAAAGACGTCCGGGTACTCACAAACTATGGGCACTCGGTCCAGCTCTTCTCCCGACAGGCTATTAACCTGCGGTACTTGAGTGGATATAGGCTCAGAGACATACTTGACTTTGACCCCTTGGTCGCTTGTCATGGTAATAGACCTGTTAGCACAGTCCAAGATGCTCTTGTGTTTGGCCAACCAATCCATACCAAGAATTACTTCTAATCCTTGCGACTTAATAACGATGAGATCTGCTGAGAAGCTTATCCCATTAATATTGATCCCGACTCCTCTGCATCCTAGGTTGGTCCTTAGCACTGCTCCTGGGGTATGTACTGCCATTTGCCCATTAAGCAGGGTAGGCTTCAAACCACATTTTCTCGCAAACTTATGAGTTACAAAGAATGCGAAGCACCACAATCAAAAAATATTGTTGCTGGGGTGGAGTTGACAAGGAACGTACCCAGAATGCAGTCCGGGTCTTCATGTGCCTTTTCTGCAAAGATATGATTAATACGTCCCCTGCTGTGATACTGCTGATTGCGGGGTGCTTGGTTCCTGCCTGGTGCTCCTTGACCTTGATTTGGCGCATTGGGGCGCGGTGCATCGAGCTTCTTGTTGGGACACTACCTGGAATAGGGCCCAATCTGTCCATTTCCAAAATAGGTAACCTGTCCAGGAAGGTTGGTCTTGACTCCACTGTTGTTCGGTGGGTTGAATGCTGGTTTGGGGTTGACTTGTTGCTGAGGTTGGTAGTTCTAGCGAAATTTTGGAGCCTTATATTGTTGCTGCTGATAACTGGGTCTTGCTGGAGCTGACTGCCATGAGCGTGGCTTCAGATTACTGGGTCCTCCACTACCCATCAGCTTGCGCTTACGGGTGTCGTCCATTGCACGACGCTTATCTTCCAACATAAGTGCCTTATTAACCAGATCACAGAAGGTCCGGCATTCACAAACAACCAGTTGATACTGGAGTGACTGCTGCAGTCCTTCCATAAAGTGTTCCACTTTTGCGGCCTCAGTGTTGACGTCCTCTAGTGCATATCTTGACACGAGGTTAAACTTCTGTAGATACTCCTGGATGGTTCCATTGCCTTGCCTTAAGGCTCAGAATTCCCGCTTCTTAATGGTCATCATTCCGGGAGGAATGTGAGCAGCGCAGAATCCTTCCTTGAACATCGCCCAAGTGATGACTTGTCCTGCTCGCATGATGTGGAACCCATCCCACCAAGCTCTGGCCCTGCCTCCGAGACAGTGAGAAGCATAAACGACTTTCTCGCGATCATCAGTGCACTTGACCTGCGCAAGGAGGTCTTCGATAGCACGGATCCAGTCATCGACACCAATGGTTCAGTCGTCTCCGAGAATATGGGAGGTGTAGTCCGCATAAACTCAGATAGAGTAGAGCGACTGTTGCCATTCCCGTTCTGCGGCAGATTGTTCACCAAGACTTGAGCCAGGTGTTGGATAGCGGCATTACTGGCTTGACGTTCCTCTTGGAGTGCTTGAAGGAACTAAGCCATAGTCAAGCTTCATGGAGGAGGCGGTGGCGGTGGAATATCGCCTTGCTGCTGCTCGTGGTGATCTCCAGCTTGAGCGTCCCCTCCGACTCCCTGCTGCTGACCTGAAGAGGTAGAGCCGGGGTTACCGAAGGTGCTCGTGCGAGTTGAAATCACCATCCTGTCGGGGGAGTAGACAGGTCAATATGCCGAATTGGCCGGAAACATAAGGGATGATGCTCTATTAAGGGGGGTTTGGTGTCGTGCTGGTGTGAGATTTTTAAACCAAAGATTTTTGGAAAAAGATAATGCACTAAATTTTTAAAACAAGTGCTATAGTCACTTTCAAGCTGCCTAAGGCAGAAATGCGGCTTGCATCATCCATGCTCACACAACACTCATGGTTCACATGAACCGATACATGGACTCACTATGCTTGGGAAAACTCCTAATTGCCTAAGCCGTAATCCTAAGAGGCGGACTGTCTGGTCTCGTAGGCGGGTTCTGCACGGTCTTCGTCTTCATCTTCATCGGTGCTTTCCTCCTTTAGAGGTGTAGGGGAAGGAAGTGGTCCATCATGGCGTCTCTTAGTTGGCGAAGTAGTGAGGAGCTCAGTGTACTCTTCTGCGGTCAGGCGGCGACTCTAAATAGGAGTAGCCTGAAGCGGTGGTACTCCTCCTCGGAAGGCAATGGATGATCGCCCTCGGGGTGCTCCTTCCTTCTTGAACTTGAGGGTCTTCATCTTCTCCAAGCGAAGTAGGTCCTTGATTTGGTGCAGTTCTTGGCGAATCTTCGTCGACTCCTTGATCAATAGGTGAGTCAAAGTGTCAAAGGAGAGGCTGAAGTAGGTCTGAAACCTTAGTGGTCCCCGTCCTCTTGTCACACTCTGTTTTCACTACCACTTCCTCTATAATGCAAAAATATGAGCTTGTTAAAACTTTCTCAAACTAATGATGTAAGTGCCATGATTGTGATTGTATGCTTGTGTATTTGATCATGTGATGATAAAAACCCCATTTCACAACATTGGATTATTTCCAAAACCTTTTACTTGTTTCTGATCAAGGTAACCCTACTTTGAGTTGCACTACATGCCTTTGATGGCAAGGAGTGTTCCTACCCAAAGTTGGTGATATGATTTTAGATATATTTCAGTGCTCCAAAACCACAAAATAATTATTTTGTAACTTATTTTCCTAATTTAATTGCATGTCCATTTTTGAGGCCAGAAATGGTATTCCTACTTGGAAAAATACTTTTCTGGCTTAGAAAAATCTGATTAAATTTGGAGATGATCAAAAGGACATATATTTTCCATGGATAACGTTTTAAACCCCTATTTATATTATAATTATTTGACTAAAACCCTGAAAATCATTTCTGTCTGTTTTGACCTTTTGAGATATTTCCAAAGGAAATATTCTCAATAAAATCCTAGAAAATTCCAGTGGTATCCCTAAGCCCTATTTGGTGTCCACATAAAGTTTCACCTTGATCCAAGGTGATTAAGGACCCCAAATAACCTTAAAACCCCTTTTGTCCTTATTGGAGTTAGAGCAATTCTACATAGCAAAGTTTGTTCAATGATGCTGAAACTTTGCAGGAGTGCCTAATACCTCAAATGAGGGTTCCACACCAAAAATGGGATTTCTGGGACTTAGTTTGCCCACACTCTCTTTGGAAGGGGTAGATCTGATCAAATGTTGATGTTTTCAAGTTTACAAAGCTAAACTTGTCCAATGGAGCTCAAACTTGGTGAAACCCCATGTTTTAGCACCAAACCCAAAACTACCCCAAACCTCTGTCGAGCACCTTCTGACAGATGGGTAAAAGCCCCTTTAACCCATACCTAAACCCAACCGCTTTGCTCGAAACTCTGAGATTAGGTGGCCAATATCAATGCCCAACCCTACTCAACAGGCCCCTCACTGGTTCAAAGTGGAAATGCCAAAAACCCCAATCTAAGCTTCAGTTCAAAGCTGACGGCAACAGTATTCCTTGTCTCTCCTGACTAGCGAAGCTCCCACGGGACTTGAACGACTAGCCTCACTCCCAGTCAGTGCCAGGACATGCTAGACACGTCCAAAGTGCCTCTGAGCGCACCAGCATGCCCTGGCATGCCAAAACTGCGCTCTAGGCACGCTACAGGAAGCCACCGAGGTGGGGGAGACACCCTCGGCCAGTTCCAGCCTCCCCTGAGGTGTCCAACCTCTTCCCCGACAACCCCTCTGCATTGGGCGACCATCAGGGCCCCTCCTCTCCCATGCTAGAGCTCGTGCGACGCGTGCCCGCGCGCAACATAATCGGCCAAGGTTGCGCGACCACTCATGCTCGACTCCTCTCTCTCTCCCTTTGTTGTAGATGGTTCTGGCAGTCCAAAACCACGTCCTCAGACCGTGGTTTCAACCCCAGCCTCTCTCTGCACCCCCATGCGCGCCACGGTGAGTCACCAGCGCTCCCGAATTGGCTCACCGTCGCGGGCCTATTTATAGCCCTCCCCCTCGCTCCTGCACCCCTCAAACAGCTTCAGCACGACCACTAGCACCTCCCTAGCCACCCAAGCAAGCCAGCAGAGCCCCGGTGCTCGAGATCGACCGAGGCCTCTCCGCCTCGGAGCTCCGGTCGATCTCCGGCTACACGACGGCTCCAGCTTCCCTCAACCCACCAAACTGATCCCCTCGACCTCAGGAAGCTTTCCCCCAACTTTCCCAAGCATTTCCGTACCTCTAGCTACCCTCTCGACCACCTCCCAAAACTCCTCCACCGCGGCCTCCTCGTCGCCGGTGAACCCGTGCCTTTCCGTCGTTGTCCCTACAACCAGCAGGTAGGCGGCGACGAGCCGAACCCATTTCTGTCCTCGTTGGGGCTTGAGAACGTCGGCAGCCACGCTGGCGTGCTCCTCCTCCACTCTGGCCAGAGGTAGGAGAAGACCCCGACAGGTGTGACCCACCTGTCGGTGGCCTAGCTCTCTCCCCCTCCCTGTCCGCAGCCGCTGACCGCACGGCCCCGCACGTCAGGTTCAAACCTAACGGCGCGCGCGCCTGGGCAGGCTGTCGGCTGGACTTGGGCCGACATAGTTCCAGGCCGAGCCAGGCTAGGGACTTAGCCCATTTTTTCTGTTGTTTTTCAAATCTGATTTCAAAGATTTTTATGAAAATATTTAACCAGTGTAAAAATATAATTTTCCACTAATATTCTTCTAAAAACATGTAGTATTTAATGAGACCATTGGATGAATTCTTCAACAACTATTCTGTTTTACAATAATAAAAAGGACTAAATTGGAATAGTTTTGCTTATGTTTGGTTGATTTTAAAAATGTTCATTGGAATCACAGGCAAATATTTTTCAAAATAAAAACTTAGATTTATCAGTAATAAAGAACATTTTCAAAATGACTTTGTGATCTGTTTTTGAGTTAGCTATTTCTTATTTATTCTGTTGACGATGATAGAAAATCTGTGTGACGAGGGAATCGAAGCGGAAGACCTCAAAGACCCCGGATACCTAGCTGACCAAGGCAATCAACCCTATGACCATGACTGAGCATATGTTATATTGCATGTTAAGATAGCAAATATTTCCGTTGCATATGAACATAAGTGCCGGTAAATCATTGATGCGATGTTACCGATGGCTCCTCCTGAGCACATGCATAAAGCTTGATCCTACCACTTATGAGGGTCATGCTAGTATCAAGTTGACAAGTAAAGCTAGAGTAATAGTAGCATGAGCATGTTGTTGGTATAAATCCAAATCTAACGAAAACCCCATCGGGTGACGCTAATGCCCGAGGGTGATGATGAGTTAGGTGGCCACTTTTGGTGAAGTGGTGCACCGGGTATTTGTGTGAGTATGGTTTTGGAAATGGGAATAGATTTATGATGTGTCGACCGTCCCAACCTTACATGTACGACCACGTTACCCCTTTATGGGACGGGGCTTTGTTGATTACTCTGGTCGGTGCTAGCAAAGAGCCACATTGCTAGTGGCGGGAGTGATGTGTGGTCACTCTCGTGATGGGGTCGTGCCAGGTAGGGCGACTATGTCGTTTTTACGTGTTCCAGGCACACCGTTGGTCCTCGCATGGATGATACTGTCGAGAGTCGATGCTCGTAAGACGTACAACATGTGGGCTGGGTACCAATCGAGTCGACCGCTTTGTCTAGTATCCTTAGGGGAAAGGCATTGATCGGGTACTTACGTCGGGTATGTTATATACCGCGAGTCATGGATGACACAGAAGTTTCCCGGATCTCGTGGGTCCAGCGTACTACCTCTGCAGAGTGTAAAACTATTCGAATAGCCATGTCCACGATCAAGGACAGTTGAGTAATCGTGCTTAAACTACGTCCAATTGTTTACGCATAAACCAAATGTGTGTGTGTGTGAATGTGTTACATGGAGATGTTATGGAAGAAGTGATGTTCGGTGACTTGGCATATAGGGTGAACCCGGATGGTTCAGCCCTCGACAGATATATCGATATCTGTAACCTGTTCTTCAAAAGTAATGCTTTAACTTGATGCATATTCATGATCATTCCACCACAATGAATTCCACCCCAGATGCATCTTATTGTTATCCTTCACTTTCATTGTTCATATCATGGGCTGTTTGCGAGTACATTCAAAAGTACTCATTGGCTTGCCATTGGTTATATTATTGACCAGACATGGAAGGACCGGATTTTGGAGATGAGTACGTTTTCGGAGACGCCCGTGCGAACTAGGACGCTTCCGAGTCAGAATGCTTGTCGGTGTAGGCTTGATGGCATGTGCACCCGCTTAGCCCCTATGATTTCCGCTATTAATTGTATCAGTATGATTTGGCCTTAGGCCCTACCTTGTGAAGTTGACCATTCGGTCATGTGATGTAATAATTCGGTACTTGGATGTAAGACTCTTTTATTCGTTATATGTGTGTTCGGTGAGCATTGATCTCTGGGATCCCTGAGCACGTTCATTCGGTTATCTCGACTCGTAAGTCGGGGTCCCCATAGAGCTGGTACTAGAGCCATCCTGACTATAGGAAGCCTTAGGTAGCATGGACGATAGCCGAGATGACTAGTGCACGACCTTAACCTGAGATTTTGCACCCACTAAAAACTTTCTAACCCTCTCCTCTACACCTTGTAGATGGCCTCCGTACCCGAGATGCTTCTGGAGACGGGCTTTCCTCTACTTTTGAGCGATAGCCTCGAGAAGTGCCAAGTACGCCGCACGCCCATCTTCCTCTACCACGAGCACTGGGTCAATGCCTACACCAAAGAATATCACGTGGACGTGATAGTGAAGGCTAATGACTCCCCGACTAACTGGTTCTTTGAAGGACCACAGATGGATGATTTGATGTTGGTAGTGGAGACAACAGCACGAGAAGCGCTCGTGCGACTCCATGACATCCTTCCCGAGATGGCTAACGAGCCAGCTACTCATCACCTACCCTTTGTTAAGGATGGGATAGATGGGAGTTGGACACTTAACCCATCTTCCAAGGACGGGACGCCACTGAGGTTTCATACCTACTTCATTCTCTCCTCCGACACTTTGACACACCTTTTGATCAAGGAGTCAACAAAGATTCGCCAAGAGCTGTACCAAGTCAAGGATCTACTTCGTACGGAAAAGATGAAGAACCACAAGGTGAAGAAGGAAGGAGCACCCGAAGGACCACAAGGCATCGCTTTCCGAGGAGGAATATCACTGCTTCAGGCCACTCCTCTTCAGAGTCATCGCCTAACAGCGGAAGAGTACACCGAACTCTTCGCTACCTTGCCACCCAAGAGACACCATGATGGACAGCTTCCTTCCCCTACTCCTTCAAAGAAAGGAAGCACTGATGAATATGAAGATGCAGATGAAGACGAAGATCCCGCAGAACCCACCTATGAGACCGCACAGTCTGCCGCTTAGCATTATCAACGTAGGCAAGTAGGAGTTACTCCCCGAGTGTAGGAGTTCATGTATCGGTTCAGTGAACCGTGAGTGTTGTGTAAGCATGTTGGATGCAAGTCGCATTCTACCTTAGCCAGTTTGTGAGCGACTACATCGCTTGTTTTAATCTAATGCATCAGTTCTTAAAAAAAACCATTGGCTTAAAAATTTCACACTAGCACAGCACCAGACCGCCTCTTTACTAGAGCATCATCCCTTATGATTTTGGCCGATGCGGCAAATTGACCTGTCTATTCCCCTGACAGGATGGTGAATGATACTCGCAACATCACCTTGGGCAACCCTGGCTCTGCCTCTTCAGGTCAGCAATAGGGGACCGGAGGGGAAGCTCAAGCTGGAGATCACCACGAGGAGCAAGACGATGTTCCACCGCCACTGCCTCCTCCCAAAATCTCGACTATGGCTCAGTTCCTTCAAGCTCTTTGAGAGGAACGCCAAGCCTATAACGCCGCTGTTAAGTAGCTAGCTCAAGTCTTGATGAACAAGCCACCGCAGAATGAGAATGGAAATGGTCTCTCTACTCTCTCTGAGTTCATGCGAATTATGCCACCCATATTCACGGAGACGACTGAACCATTGGAAGCCGATGACTGGATTCGTACTATCGAAGACCTCCTCGCACTTGTCAAATGCACTGATGATCTTGAGAAAGTCCTCTATGCTTCTCACTGTCTCGGAGGCACAACCAAAGCCTGGTGAGATGGATTTCAGATCATGCGAGCAGGGCAAGTCATCACTTGGGCTGTGTTCACATTCCTCCCGGAATGATGGCTATTAAGAATCGCGAATTCCAAGCCTTAAGGCAAGGCAGTGGATCCGTCAAGGAGTATTTTCAAAAGTTCAACCTCCTACCTAGATATGCACCAAAATACGTCAATATTGAGGCTTAAAAAGTGGAATGCTTTATGGAAGGACTGCAACAGTCACTCCAGTATTAGCTGGTTGTTTGTGAATGCCGGATCTTCAGTGATCTGGCTAATAAGGCTCTTATGTTGGAGGATAAGCGTCATGCTATGGACGACACCCGTAAGCGCAAGCTAATGGGAAGTGGAGGACAGAGTAACCCGAAGCAACGCCCGTGGCAGTCAGCTCCAGCAAGACCTAGCTATCAACAGCAGCAGTAGAAGAGTCCAACATTCCGCCAGAACTACCAGCCTTAGCAGCAAGTCAACACCAAGCTAGCAATCAATCCACCGAACAACAGTGGAGTCAAGGCCAATGTTCCAGCACAAGTTACCTGTTTTGGATGTGGACACACATGGCACTATTCCAGGCAGTGTCCCAACAAGAAGCCCGACGCACTGTGCCCCAATGCGCGAAATCAAGGCCAAGGAGCACCAGGAAGGAACCTAGCTCCCCGCAATCAGCAATATCACAAAAGGGGGGCAGATTAATCATATCTCCGTAGAAGAGGCACATGAAGACCCGGACTGCATTCTGGGTACGTTCCTCGTCATCTCCACCCCAGCAACAGTATTGTTTGATTGTGGTGCTTCTCATTCTTTTGTTACACGAAGATTTGCGAAAAAATGTGGTTTAAAACCTACTCTGCTCCGCGGGCATATGGCAACACAAACCCCAGGAGCAGTGTTGAGGACCAACCTAGCGAGGATGTAGGAAGGTCAGGATAGTTATCAATGGGACAAGCTTCTCAAAGGATCTCATTGTGCTTAAGTCGCAAGGCCTAGAAGTAATTCTCGGCATGGATTGGTTGGCCAAGCATCAAAGCATCTTGGACTATGCCAACAGGGCCATTACCATGACAAGCGTGTTGGGGAATGTTGCATGGGAAAGAAAAAATTTCCTACACACACGAAGACCTATCATGGTGATGTCCATCTATGAGAGGAGATTTGGATCTATGTACCCTTGTAGATCGCACATCAGGAAGCGTTAAGAAACAAGGTTGATGTAGTGGAACGTATTCATGTAACTCGAACCACCGCACGAACCGTCCCACGAACCTTCCTGCGATCCATCCCATGACCGTCCCGGGATCCGTCCCATGAACCGTCTCGCGATCGGTCTCATGATCCGTTCCGATCTAGTGCCAAATGGACGACACCTCCGCCTTCAGCACACGTACAGCTCGATGACGATCTCCACGTTCTTGAACCAGCAAGAGGGGGCGGAGAGGTAGAAGAGTTCTCTGGCAGCGTGACGGCGCTCGGTGGTGGTGAAGATCTAATCCTGTAGGGCTCCACCCGAGCTCTGCAGAAATACGATATAGAGGAAGAACTATGGTGTCTAGATCTGAGTTGCACGTGGCAAAAAGTTGTCTCAAATCAGCCGTAAATCACTACTATATATAGGAGGGAGGGAGCAGAGGAGGCAGCCTGAAAACCTCAAGGTTCGGCCGAAATTGGAGGTGGAGGAGTCCTACTCCAATCCTACTTGGAGTAGGATTCCACCTTCCCACTTGGAAAATCTTTCCACCTTGTGTTTTTTCCTTCTCAAACCTTACGGGCCTTAGTGGGAACTTATTTCAGCCCACTAGGGGTTGGTTTATCTCTTCCCATAGCCCATGAGAACCCTTGGGGCGTGACACCCCTCCCGATGGTCCCCGGCACCCCTCCCGGCACTCTCCGTACAGTAGTGATGAGCCCAAAATTTTTCCTGTGACCAAAATAGGACTTACTATATATTAATCTTTACCTCCGGACCTTTCCGGAGCTCCTCGTGACGTCACAGATCTCATCTAGGATTCCGAACAACTTTCGGTTACCAACACCTATAAATCAACTATACCGAAACATCATCGAACCTTAAGTGTGCAGACCCTGCGGGTTCGAGAACTATGTAGACATGCCCCGAGGTACTTATCGGTCAATATCCAATAGCGGGACCTGGATGCCCATATTGGATGCTACATATTCTCCGAAGTTCTTATCGGTTGAACCTTAGTGTCAAGGATTCATATAATCCCGTATGTCATTCCCTTTGTCCTTCGATATGTTACTTGCCCGAGATTTGTTCATCGGTATCCGCATACCTATTTAAATCTCGTTACTGGCAAGTCTCTTTACTTGTTCCGTAATACAAGATCCCGTGACTTACACTTAGTCACATTTCTTGCAAGGCTTGTGTGTGATGTTGTATTACCGAGTGGGCCCTGAGATACCTCTCCGTCACACGGAGTGACAAATCCCAGTCTTGATCCATACTAACTCAAGGGACACCTTCGGAGATACCTGTAGAACACATTTATAGTCACCCAGTTACGTTGTGAAGTTTGGTGCACACAAGGTATTCCTCCAGTGCCAGTGAGTTATATGAGCTCATGGTCATAGGAACAAATACATGACACGTAGAAAACAATAGTAATAAAACGACACGATCAATATGCTACTTATATAATTTGGGTCTTTTCCATCACATGATTCTCCTAATGATGTGATCCCATTATCAAGTGACAACACTTGCCTATGGCCAGGAAACCTTGACCATCTTTGATCAACGAACTAGTCAACTAGAGGCTCACTAGGGACAGTGGGTTGTCTATATATCCACACATGTATTTGAGTTTCCAATCTATACAATTCTAGCATGGATAATAAACGATTGTTATGAACAAGGAAATATAATAATAACTAATTTATTATTGCCTCTAGAGCATATTTCCAACAGTCTCCCACTTGCACTAGAGTCAATAATCTAGTTCACATCACCATGTGATTTTTACGAATCCAACACCCATATAGTTCTGGGGTCTCATGTCGTCTTGCTCGTGAGAGAGGTTTTAGTCAACGGTTCTGAATCTTTCAGATCCGTGTGTGCTTTTCAAATCTTTATGTCATCTTATAAATGCTGCTACTATGTGCTATTCGGAAGTACTCCAAATATTTACTCTACTATAGGAATCCGTTTTACTACTCGTAGTTATTCAGATTAGTGTCAAAGCTTGCATCAACGTAACCCTTTATGACGAACTCTTTAACCACCTACATAATCGAGAAAAATTCCTTAGTCCATTAGTTACTAAGGATAACTTTGACCGCTGTTCAGTGATTCAATCCTGGACCACTCGGTGTACCTCTTAACAGACTTGTGGCAAGGCACACATGAGGTGCGGTACATAGCATGGCATATTGTAGAGTCTACGGCTAAGGCATGGGGGACGACCTTCGTCCTTTCTCTTTCTTCTACCGTGGTCGGGATTTTGAGTTTTAATCAAATTCACACCTTACAACACAGCCAAGAACTCCTTCTTTGCTGATCTATTTTGAACTCCTTCAAATACTTGTCAAGGCATGCATTTCATTTGAAAGTTCTGTTTAGGATTTTGATCTATCTCCATAGATCTTGATGCTCAATGTTCAAGTAGCTCTATGCAGGCCTTCCTTTGAAAAACCCCTTTCAAACAACCTTTATGCTTTACAGAAATTCTACATTACTTCCGATCAACAATATGTCAACCACATATACTTATCAGAAATTCTATATGCTCCCACTCACTTCTTTGGAAATACAAGTTTCTTATAAACCTTGCACAAACCCAAAAGCTTTGATCATCTCATCAAAGCGTATATTCCAACTCCGAGATGCTTGCATTAGTCCATAAAAGGATCACTGGTGCTTGCATGCTTGTCAATATCCTTAGGATCGACAAAACCTTGTGATTGTATCACATACAATCTTTCATCAAGGAAACCGTCGAGGAAACAATGTTCTGACTTCCTATGTGCAATATTTCACAAATAATGCAACAACTACTAACTTAGTTCCAAGAGACTGTTAGCACTGCTACGAGTGAGAAAGTCACATCATAGTCAACTCTTTGATCTTGTCGAAAACATCTTTGCGACAAGTCGAGCTTTTCTTAATAGTGACTTATCACCGTCATCGTCTGTCTTCCTTTTAAAGATCCATCTTTACTTAATAGTCTTACTACCATCAAGTAGTTCTTCCGAAGTCTACACTTTGTTTTATACATGGATCCTCTCTCGGATTTCATGGCCTCGAGCCATTTGTCGGATTCCGGGCCCACCATGGCTTCTCCATAACTCGTAGGTTCATTGTTGTTCAACAACATGACCTCCAAGACAGGGTCACCGTACCACTCTGTAGTAGTAAGTGACCTTTGTCGACCTATGAGGTTTGTAGTAACTTGATCCGAAGCTCTAATGATCACCATCAACAGCTTCCACTTCAATTGGTGTAGGCGCCACAGGAACATCTTCCTGTTGGGGAACGTCGCATGGGAAACACAAATTTTCCTACGCGCACGAAGACCTATCATGGTGATGTCCATCTACGAGAGGGGATGAATGATCTACGTACCCTTGTAGATCGTACAGCAGAAGCGTTAGAGAACGCGGTTGATGTAGTGGAACGTCCTCACATCCCTCGATCCGCCCCGCGAACAATCCCGCGATCAGTCCCACGATCTAGTACCGAACGGACGGCACCTCCGCGTTCAGCACACGTACAACTCGACGATGATCTCGGCCTTCTTGATCCAGCAAGAGAGACGGAGAGGTAGAAGAGTTCTCCGGCAGCGTGACGGCGCTCCGGAGGTTGGTGATGATCTTGTCTCAGCAGGGCTCCGCCCGAGCTCCGCAGAAACACGATCTAGAGGAAAAACTATGGAGGTATGTGGTCGGGCAGCCGTGATAAAGTCGTCTCAAATCTGCCCTAAAAGCCCCATATATATAGGAGGAGGGAGGGGACCTTGCCTTGGGGTCCAAGGGACTCCCAAGGGGTCGGCCGAGCCAAGGGGGGGAGGACTCCCCCCCCCCAAACCGAGTTGGACTTGGTTTGGTGGGAGGAGTCCCCCTCCCTTCCCACTTCTTCCCTCTTTTTATTTCTTTTCCTTTGATTTTCTTATATTGGCGCATAGGCTCCCTTGGGGCTGTCCCACCAGCCCACTAAGGGCTGGTGTGTCCCCCAAAAGCCTATGGGCTTCCCCGGAGTGGGTTGCCCCCCTCCGATGAACTCCCGGAACCCATTCGTCATTCCCGGTACATTCCCGGTAACTCCGAAAACCTTCCGGTAATCAAATGAGGTCATCCTATATAACAATCTTCGTTTCCGGACCATTCCGGAAACCCTCGTGACGTCCGTGATCTCATCCGGGACTCCGAACAACATTCGGTAACCAACCATATAACTCAAATACGCATAAAACAACGTCGAACCTTAAGTGTGCAGACCCTGCGGGTTCGAGAACTATGTAGACATGACCCGAGAGACTCCTCGGTCAATATCCAATAGCGGGACCTGGATGCCCATATTGGATCCTACATATTCTACGAAGATCTCATCGTTTGAACCTCAGTGCCAAGGATTCGTATAATCCCGTATGTCATTCCCTTTGTCCTTCGGTATGTTACTTGCCCGAGATTCGATCGTCAGTATCCGCATACCTATTTCAATCTCGTTTACCGGCAAGTCTCTTTACTCGTTCCGTAATACAAGATCCCGCAACTTACACTAAGTTACATTGCTTGCAAGGCTTGTGTGTGATGTTGTATTACCGAGTGGGCCCCGAGATAACTCTCCGTCACAAGGAGTGACAAATCTCAGTCTTGATCCATACTAACTCAACTAACACCTTCGGAGATACCTATAGAGCATATTTATAGTCACCCAGTTACGTTGCGACGTTTGATACACACAAAGCATTCCTCCAGTGTCAGTGAGTTATATGATCTCATGGTCATAGGAATAAATACTTGACACACAGAAAACAGTAGCAACAAAATGACACGATCAACATGCTACGTCTATTAGTTTGGGTCTAGTCCATCACGTGATTCTCCCAATGACGTGATCCAGTTATCAAGCAACAACACCTTGTTCATAATCAGAAGACACTGACTATCATCGATCAACTGGCTAGCCAACTAGAGGCATGCTAGGGATGGTGTTTTGTCTATGTATCCACACATGTAAATGAGTCTTCATTCAATACAATTATAGCATGGATAATAAACTATTATCTTGATACAGGAATTATAATAATAACTATACATTTATTATTGCCTCTAGGGCATAATTCCAACAGTCTCCCACTTGCACTAGAGTCAATAATCTAGCCCTCACATCACTATGTGATTTACATTGTAATAAATCTAACACCCATACAGTTCTGGTGTCGATCATGTTTTGGCCGTGGAAGAGGTTTAGTCAGAGGGTCTGCTACATTCAGATCCGTGTGCACTTTGCATATATTCACGTCGTCCTCCTCGACGTAGTCACGGATGAGGTTGAAGCGTCGTTTGATGTGTCTGGTCTTCTTGTGAAACCTTGGTTCCTTTGCTAAGGCAATGGCACCAGTGTTGTCACAGAACAAGGTTATTGGATCCAGTGCACTTGGCACCACTCCAAGATCCTCATGAACTGCTTCATCCAGACACCCTCCTTAGCCGCCTCTGAGGCTGCCATGTACTCCGCTTCACATGTAGAATCTGCTACGACGCTTTGCTTGGAACTGCACCAGCTTACTGCACCCCCATTAAGAATAAATACGTATCCGGTTTGCGACTTAGAGTCGTCCGGATCTGTGTCAAAGCTTGCATCAACGTAACCTTTTACGGCGAGCTCTTCGTCACCTCCATACACGAGAAACATCTCCTTAGTCCTTTTCAGGTACTTCAGGATATTCTTGACCGCTGTCCAGTGATCCACTCCTGGATTACTCTGGAACCTGCCTGCCATACTTATGGCCAGGCTAACATCCGGTCTAGTGCACAGCATTGCATACATGATAGAGCCTATGGCTGAAGCATAGGGGACGGAGCGCATATGCTCTCTATCTTCATCAGTTGCTGGGCACTGAGTCTTACTCAATCTTGTACCTTGTAACACTGGCAAGAACCCTTTCTTGGACTGTTCCATTTTGAACCTCTTCAAAACTTTATCAAGGTATGTGCTTTGTGAATGTCCTATCAGGCGTTTTGATCTATCCCTATAGATCTTAATGCCTAGAATGTAAGCAGCTTCTCCTAGGTCCTTCATAGAGAAACTTTTATTCAAGTAACCTTTTATGCTCTCCAAGAGCTCCACGTTGTTTCCAATCAGTAATATGTCATCCACATATAGTATTAGAAACGCCACAGAGCTCCCCACTCACTTTCTTGTAAATACAAGATTCTCCAACCACTTGTATAAACCCAAATGCTTTGATCAACTCACCAAGCGTTTGTTCCAACTCCGAGATGCTTGCACCAGTCCATAAATGGATCGCTGGAGCTTGCACACCTTGTCAGCATTTTTAGGATCGACAAAACCTTCGGGTTGCATCATATACAATTCTTCCTTAAGGAAACCGTTAAGGAACGCCGTTTTGACATCCATCTGCCAGATTTCATAATCGAAAAATGCAGCTATTGCTAACATGATTCTGACGGACTTAAGCATTGCTACGGGAGAGAAAGTCTCATCGTAGTCAATTCCTGGAACTTGTGAAAAACCCTTTGCCACAAGTCGAGCTTTATAAACGGTCACATTACCGTCAGCGTCCGTCTTCTTCTTAAAGATCCATTTGTTCTGAATAGCCTTGCGGCCCTCAGGTAGTATCTCCAAAGTCCACACTTTGTTCTCATACATGGATCCTATCTCGGATTTCATGGCTTCTAGCCATTGGTTGGAATATGTGCCCACCATTGCTTCTTCATAATTTGCAGGTTCATTGTTGTCTAACAACATGATTGATAAGACGGGATTACCGTACCACTCTGGAGCAGCGCGTGATCTCGTTGACCTGCGTGGTTCAACAGAAACTTGAACTGGAGTTTCATGATCATCATCATTAACTTCCTCCTCAACCGGCGTTGCAACGACAGAGGTTTCCCCTTGCCCTGCGCCACCATCCAGAGGGATGAGAGGTTCGACAACCTCGTCAAGTTCTATCTTCCTCCCACTCAATTCTCTCGAGAGAAACTCCTTCTCGAGAAAAGTTCCGTTCTTAGCAACAAACACTTTGCCTTCGGATTTGAGATAGAAGGTGTACCCAACTGTCTCTTTTGGGTAACCTATGAAGACGCATTTTTCCGCTTTGGGTTCCAGCTTTTCAGGCTGAAGCTTTTTGACATAAGCATCACACCCCAAACTTTAAGAAACGACAACTTTGGTCTTTTGCCATACCACAGTTCGTATGGTGTCGTCTCAACGGATTTTGATGGTGCCCTATTTAACGTGAATGCAGCTGTTTCTAATGCATAACCCCAAAATGATAACGGCAAATCAGTAAGAGACATCATAGATCGCACCATCTCTAACAAAGTACGATTACGACGTTCGGACACACCATTACGCTGTGGTGTTCCAGGCGGTGTTAACTGTGAAACAATTCCACATTGTCTTAAGTGAGTACCAAACTCGAAACTCAGATATTCACCCCCACAATCAGACCGTAGGAACTTGATCTTCTTGTTACGATGATTTTCTACTTCACTCTGTAATTGCTTGAACTTTTCAAATGTTTCAGACTTGTGCTTCATCAAGTAGACATAACCATATCTACTCAAATCGTCAGTGAAGGTGAGAAAATAACGATATCCGCCGCGTGCCTCCACGCTCATTGGACCACACACATCGGTATGTATGATTTCCAACAAGTCACTTGCACGCTCGATTGTTCCGGAGAACGGAGTCTTAGTCATCTTGCCCATGAGGCATGGTTCGCACGTGTCAAGTGAATCAAAGTCAAGTGACTCCAAAAGTCCATCAGCATGGAGTTTCTTCATGCGCTTTACACCAATATGACCCAAGCGGCAGTGCCACAAAAATATGGCGCTATCATTGTTTACTCTAACTCTTTTGGTCTCAATGTTATGTATATGCGTATCGCTATCGAGATTCAATATGAACAATCCTCTCACATTCGGTGCATGACCATAAAAGATGTTACTCATAGAAATAGAACAACCATTATTCTCAGACTTAAAAGAGTAACCGTCTCGCAATAAACAAGATCCAGATATAATGTTCATGCTCAACGCAGGCACTAAATAACAATGATTTAAGTTCATCACTAATCCCGATGGTAGTTGAAGTGACACGGTGCCGACGGCGATTGCATCAACCTTGGAACCGTTTCCTACGCGCATCGTCACTTCATCTTTCGCCAGCCTTCGTCTATTCCGCAGTTCCTGCTTCGAGTTGCAAATGTGAGCAACAGAACCGGTATCGAATACCCAGGCACTACTACGAGAGCCGGTTAAGTACACATCAATAACATGTATATCAAATATACCTGATTTTTCTTTGCCCGCCTTCTTATCTGCCAGATACTTGGGGCAATTGCGCTTCCAGTGACCCATACCCTTGCAATAGAAGCACTCTGTTTCAGGCTTAGGTCCAGCCTTGGGTTTCTTCGGCGGATTGGCAACAGGCTTGCCGCTCTTCTTCGAATTGCCCTTCTTGCCTTTGCCGTTTCTCTTGAAACTAGTGGTCTTGCTCACCATCAACACTTGATGCTCTTTACGGAGTTCAGACTCTGCGACTTTCAGCATTGCAAACAACTCGCCGGGAGACTTGTTCATCCCTTGCATGTTGTAGTTCAACACAAAGCCTTTATAGCTTGGCGGCAGTGATTGAAGGATTCTATCAGTGATAGCTTCTTGCGGGAGTTCAATCCCCAGTTCAGCTAGACGGTTTGAGTACCCAGACATTTTGAGCACAGGTTCACTGACAGACGAGTTTTCCTCCATCTTGCAAGCATAGAATTTATCGGAGGTCTCATACCTCTCGATCCGGGCGTTCTTCTGAAAGATAAACTTCAACTCCTGGAACATCTCAAATGCTCCATGACGCTCAAAGCGACGTTGAAGTCCCGGTTCCAAGCCATACAAGACTGCACATTGAACTATTGAGTAGTCCTCCTTACGCGCTAACCAAGCGTTCTTAACATCCTGATCAGCCGTAGCGGGTGGTTCATCTCCTAGCGCAGCATTAAGGACATAATCCTTCTTTCCAGCTTGTAAGATTAGCTTAAGATTATGAGCCCAGTCTACAAAGTTGCTTCCATCATCTTTCAACTTAGCTTTCTCTAGGAACGTATTAAAATTCAGGATGACACTTGCGTGAGCCATGATCTACAACACAAATATATTCAAAATGGGCTTAGACTATGTTCAAGATAATTAGAGTTCAACTTAATCAAATTATATGCGAAACTCCCACTCAAAAAGTACATCTCTCTAGTCATTTGAGTGGTTCATGATCCACTTACACTATCCCAAGTCCGATCATCACGTGAGTCGAGAGTAGTTTCAGTGGTAAGCATCCCTATGCTAATCATATCAACTATATGATTCATGATCGACCTTTCGGTCTCATGTGTTTCGAGGCCATGTCTGCACATGCTAGGCTCGTCCAGCTTAACCCGAGTGTTCCGCGTGCGCAACTGTTTTGCACCCGTTGTATGTGAACGTTGAGTCTATCACACCCGATCATCACGTGGTGTCTCGAAACGACGAACTGTAGCAACGGTGCACAGTCGGGCAGAACACAATTTCGTCTTGAAATTTTAGTGAGAGATCACCTCATAATGCTACCGTCGTTCTAAGCAAAATAAGGTTCATAAAAGGATTAACATCACATGCAATTCATAAGTGACATGATATGGCCATCATCACGTGCTTCTTGATCTCCATCACCAAAGCACCGGCACGATCTTCTTGTCACCGGCGCCACACCATGATCATCCATCAACGTGTTGCCATCGGGGTTGTCGTGCTACTTATGCTATTACTACTAAAGCTACATCCTAGCAAAATAGTAAACGCATCTGCAAGCACAAATATGTTAGTATAAAGACAACCCTATGGCTCCTGCCGGTTGCCGTACCATCGACATGCAAGTCGATATTTCTATTACAACATGATCATCTCATACATCCAATATATCACATCACATCATTGGCCATATCACATCACAATCATACCCTGCAAAAACAAGTTAGACGTCCTCTAATTTTGTTGTTGCATGTTTTACGTGGTGACCAAGGGTATCTAGTAGGATCGCATCTTACTTACGCAAACACCACAACGGAGATATATGAGTTGCTATTTAACCTCATCCAAGGACCTCCTCGGTCAAATCCGATTCAACTAAAGTTGGAGAAACCGTCACTTGCCAGTCATCTTTGAGCAAAGGGGGTTACTCGTAACGCTGAAACCAGTCTCTCGTAAGCGTACGAGTAATGTCGGTCCAAGCCGCTTCAATCCAACAATACCGCGGAATCAAGAAAAGACTAAGGAGGGCAGCAAAACGAACATCACCGCCCACAAAACCTTTTGTGTTCTACTCGAGAAGACATCTACGCATGAACCTAGCTCTGATACCACTGTTGGGAAACGTCGCATGGGAAACAAAAATTTTCCTACGCGCACGAAGACCTATCATGGTGATGTCCATCTACGAGAGGGGATGAGTGATCTACGTACCCTTGTAGATCGTACAGCAGAAGCGTTAGAGAACGCGGTTGATGTAGTGGAACGTCCTCACGTCCCTCGATCCGCCCCGCGAACAATCCCGCGATCAGTCCCACGATCTAGTACCGAACGGACGGCACCTCCGCGTTTAGCACACGTACAGCTCGACGATGATCTCGGCCTTCTTGATCCAGCAAGAGAGACGGAGAGGTAGAAGAGTTCTCCGGCAGTGTGACGGCGCTCCGGAGGTTGGTGATGATCTTGTCTCAGCAGGGCTCCGCCCGAGCTCCGCAGAAACACGATCTAGAGGAAAAACTATGGAGGTATGTGGTCGGGCAGCCGTGAGAAAGTCGTCTCAAATCTGCCCTTAAAGCCCCATATATGTAGGAGGAGGGAGGTGGACCTTGCCTTGGGGTCCAAGGGACTCCCAAGGGGTCGGCCGAGCCAAGGGGGGAGGACTCCCCCCCCAAACCGAGTTGGACTTGGTTTGGTGGGAGGAGTCCCCCTCCCTTCCCACTTCTTCCCTCTTTTTTTTTATTTTCCTTTGATTTTCTTATCTTGGCGCATAGGCTCCCTTGGGGCTGTCCCACCAGCCCACTAAGGGCTGGTGTGTCCCCCAAAAGCCTATGGGCTTCCCCGGAGTGGGTTGCCCCCCTCCGGTGAACTCCCGGAACCCATTCGTCATTCCCGGTACATTCCCGGTAACTCCGAAAACCTTCCGGTAATCAAATGAGGTCATCCTATATATCAATCTTCGTTTCCGGACCATTCCGGAAACCCTCGTGACGTCCGTGATCTCATCCGGGACTCCGAACAACATTCGGTAACCAACCATATAACTCAAATACGCATAAAACAACGTCGAACCTTAAGTGTGCAGACCCTGCGGGTTCGAGAACTATGTAGACATGACCCGAGAGACTCCTCGGTCAATATCCAATAGCGGGACCTGGATGCCCATATTGGATCCTACATATTCTATGAAGATCTTATCGTTTGAACCTCAGCGCCAAGGATTCGTATAATCCCGTATGTCATTCCCTTTGTCCTTCGGTATGTTACTTGCCCGAGATTCGATCGTCAGTATCCGCATACCTATTTCAATCTCGTTTACCGGCAAGTCTCTTTACTCGTTCCATAATACAAGATCCTGCAACTTACACTAAGTTACATTGCTTGCAAGGCTTGTGTGTGATGTTGTATTACCGAGTGGGCCCCGAGATACCTCTCCATCACACGGAGTGACAAATCCCAGTCTTGATCCATACTAACTCAACTAACACCTTCGGATATACCTGTAGAGCATCTTTATAGTCACCCAGTTACGTTGCGACGTTTGATACACACAAAGCATTCCTCCGGTGTTAGTGAGTTATATGATCTCATGGTCATAGGAATAAATACTTGACACACAGAAAATAGTAGCAACAAAATGACACGATCAACATGCTACGTCTATTAGTTTGGGTCTAGTCCATCACGTGATTCTCCCAATGACGTGATCCAGTTATCAAGCAACAACACCTTGTTCATAATCAGAAGACACTGACTATCATCGATCAACTGGCTAGCCAACTAGAGGCATGCTAGGGATGGTGTTTTGTCTATGTATCCACACATGTAAATGAGTCTTCGTTCAATACAATTATAGCATGGATAATAAACTATTATCTTGATACAGGAATTATAATAATAACTATACATTTATTATTGCCTCTAGGGCATAATTCCAACAATTCCTCCGCCCTGCTACACACTGGTTGAAGTGACGGTTCACTAGCTCATCAAGTTCCACCACCCTCCCACTCAATTCTTTTGAGAGAAACCTTTCCTCGAGAAAGGAACCATTTCTAGAAACAAACACTTTGTTTCCGGATCTGAGATAGGACATGTATCCAATTGTTTTGGATATCCTATGAAGATGCATTTATCCGCTTTGGGTTCGAGCTTATCAGACTGAAACTTTTTCACATAAGCGTCGCAGCCCCAAACTTTCAAGAAACGACAGCTGAGGTTTCTCCAAACCATAGTGTATATTGTGTCATCTCAATGGAAATACGCGGTACCCTATTTCAAGTGAATGCGGTTGTCTCTAATGCATAACCCATAAACGATAGTGGCAATTCAATAAGAGACATCATAGTATGCAACATATCAAAATATGGCATGGCTATGACGTTCAGACACACCATCACACTATGGTGTTCTAGGTGGCATGTATTGCGGAACAATTTCCACATTGTCTTAACTGAGTACTAAAACTCGCAACTCAGATATTCATCTCTATGATCACATCGTAGACAGTTTATCCTCTTGTCACGACGATCTTCACTCTAAAATAGCTTTGAACTTGTCTATATTTCAGACTTGTGATTCATCAAGTAAATAGTCGTGTATCTACTCAAATCGTGAGTGAAGTAAGAACATAACGATATCCACTGCGTGCCTTAGCACTCATTGGACGGCACACATAAAAATGTATTACTCCCAACAAGTTACTCTCTTGTTTCATGTGGCATGATTTGCATGTCTCAAGTGATTCAAAATCAAGTGAGTCCAAACGATCCATCTCTATGGAGCTTCTTCATGCATTTATACCAACATGACTCAAGTGGAAGTGGCACAAGTAAGTGGTACTATCATTATTACTTTGTATCTTTTGGCACCAATATTATGAACATGTGTAGCACTACGATCGAGATTCTATAAACCATTGAAGGGTAATTATTCAAGCAAATAGAACAACTATTATTCTCTTTGAATGAATAATCGTACTGCAATAAACATGATCCAATCATGTTCATGCTCAATGCAAAGACCAAATAACAATTATTTAGGTTTTACCACCAATCCCGATGATAGAGGAAGCGTCCAATGTTTGATCACATCAACCTTGGAAACACTTCCAACACTTATCGTCACCTCGCCTTTAGCAAGTCTCCGTTTATACCGTAGATTTCATTTTGAGTTACTAATCACTTAGCAACCGAACCGGTATCCAATACCCTCGTGCTACTAGGAGTACTAGTAAAGTACAAATCAATATCATGTATATCAAATATACTTCTGTCGACTTTGCCAACCTTTTTATCTACCAAGCATCTAGGGTAGCTCCTCCTCAGTGACCGTTCCCCTCATAACAGAAGCACTTAGTCTCGGGTTTGGGTTCAATCCTGGGTTTCTTCATTAGAGCAACAACTGGTTTGCCGTTTCATGAAGTATCCCTTCTAGCCCTTGCCTTTCTTGAAACTAGTGGTTTTACTAACCATCAACAATTGATGCTCCTTCTTGATTTCTACTCTTGCAGTGTCAAACATTGCGAATCGCTCGAGGATCATCATATCTATCATTGATATGTTTATAGTTCATCACGAAGCTCTAGCAGCTTGGTGGCAGTGACTTTGGAGAACCATCACTATCTCATCTGGAAGATTAACTCCCACTTGATTCAAGCGATTGTTGTACCCAGACAATTGGAGAACATGCTCAATAATTTGAGTTTTTCTCCTCTACTTTTTGGACAAAGAATCTTGTCCGAGGTCTCACACCTCTCAACAAGGGAACGAGCATGAAATCTCAATTTCATCTCCTAGAACATCTCTTATATTCCCTGACGTTTAAAAACGTCTTCGGCGCCTTGCTTCTAAGCCATTAAGTATCACGCACTAAACTATCACGTAGTCATCAAAACGTGTATGTCAGATGTTCGCAACATCCACAGACGATGCTCGAGGTGCAGCACACCGAGTGGTGCATTAAGGACATAAGCCTTCTGCGCAGCAATGAGGACAATCCTCAGTTTTACGGACTTAGTCCGTAAAGTTGCTACTATGAACTTTCAACTAAATTTTCTCTAGGATCATATAAAAATAGTAGAGCTATAGCGCAAGCTACATCATAATTCGCAAAGAACTTTTGACTATGTTCATGATAATTAGAGTTTAACTAATCAAATTACTTAATAAACTCCCACTCAAAAAGTACATCTCTCTAGTCATTTGAGTGGTACATGATCCAAATCCACTAACTCAATTCCGATCATCACGTGAGTTGAGAATAGTTTCAGTGGTAAGCATCTCTATGCTAATCATATCAACTATACGATTCATGCTCGACGTTTCGGTCTCTTGTGCTCCGAGGCCATGTCTACGCATTCTAGGCTTGTCAAGTTTAACCCGAGTGTTCCGCGTGTGCAACTGTTTTGCACATGTTGTATGTGAACGTTGAGTCTATCACACCCAATCATCACGTGGTGTCTCGAAACAAAGAACTGTCGCAACGGTGCACAGTCAGGGAGAACACAATTTCGTCTTGAAATTTTAGTGAGAGATCACCTCATAATGCTACCGTCGTTCTAAGAAAAATAAGGTGCATAAAAGGATTAACATCACATGCAATTCATAAGTGACATGATATGGCCATCATCTTGTGCTTCTTGATCTCTATCACCAAAGCATCGACACGATCTTCTTGTATTCGGCGCCACACCATGATCTCCATCATCATGATCTCCATCAGCGTGTCGCCATCGAGGTTGTCATGCTACTTATGCTATTACTACTAAAGCTACATCCTAGCAATATAGTAAACGCATCTGCAAACACAAAAGTTAGTTTGAAGACAACCCTATGGCTCCTGCCGGTTGCCGTACCATCGACGTGCAAATCGATATTAACTATTACAACATGATCATCTCATACATCCAATATATCACATCACGTCATTGGCCATATCATATCACAAGCATACCCTGCAAAAACAAGTTAGACGTCGTCTAATTTGTTGTTGCATGTTTTACGTGGCTGCTATGGGTATTTAGTATGATCGCATCTTACTTACGCAAAAACCACAACAGAGATGTGCAAATTGCTATTTAACCTCTCCAAGGACCGCCTCGGTCAAAACCAATTCAACTAAAGTTGAAGAAACTGACACCCACCAGTCATCTTTATGCAACGAGGTTGCATGTCAATCGATGAAACCAGTCTTTCGTAAGCATACAAATAATGTCAGTCTGGGCCGCTTCAATCCAACAATACCGCCGAATCAAGAAAAGACTAAGGAGGGTAGAAAATTGAACATCACCGTCCACAAAACCCTTTGTGTTCTACTCGTGATAACATCTACGCATGAACCTAGCTCATGATGCCACTGTTGCGGAACATTGCACGGGAAACAAAATTTTTCCTACGCACACGAAGACCTATCATGGTAATGTCCATCTACGAGAGGAGATTTGGATCTATGTACCCTTGTAGATCACACAACAGGAAGCGTTAAGAAACACGGTTGATGTAATGGAACGTCTTCACGTCCCTCAAACCGCCCCACGAACCGTCCCACGAATCGTCCTGCGATCCATCCCACGATCCGTCCCGCGATTCGTCCCATGAACCATCTCGCAATCTGTCTCATGATCCGTTCCTATCTAGTGCCGAACGGAAGGCACCTCCGCGTTCAGCACACGTACAGCTCGATGACGATCTCCACCTTCTTGATCCAACAAGAGGGGGCGGATAGGTAGAAGAGTTCTCCGGCAACGTGACGACGCTCCGGTGATGGTGACGATCTAACCCTGCAGGGCTCCGCCCGAGCTTCACAGAAATACGATTTAGACGCAGATCTATGGTGTCTAGATCTGAGTTGCACGTGGAAAAAAGTTGTCTCAAATGAGCCGTAAATCACCACTATATATAGGAGGGAGGGAGGGGAGGAGGCACCCTCAAAACCTCAAGGTTTGGCCGAAATTGGAGGTGGAGGAGTCGTACTCCAATCCTACTTGGAGTAGGATTCCACCTTCCCACTTGGAAACTCTTTCCACCTTGTGTTTTTTCCTTCTCAAACCTTATGGGCCTTAGTGGGAACATTATACAGACCACTAGGGGCTGGTTTATCTCTTCCCATAGCCCATGAGACCCCTTGGGGTGTGACACCCCTCCCGATGGTCCCCGGCACCCCTGCCGGCACTCCCGGTACACTATCGATGAGCCCGGAACTTTTCTAGTGACCAAAACATGACTTCCTTTATATTAATATTTACCTCCGGACCATTCCGGAGCTCCTCGTAATGTCTTGGATCTCATCCGGGACTACGAACAACTTTCGGTTACCAACACCTATAACTCAACTATATTGAAACATCATCGAACCTTAAGTGTGCAGACCCTGCGGGTTCGAGAACTATGTAGACATGCCCCGAGGTACTTATCGGTCAATATCCAATAGCGGGACCTAGATGCCCATATTGGTTCCTACATATTCTTCGAAGATCTTATCGGCTGAACCTCAGTGTCAAGAATTCATTAATCCCGTATGTGATTCCTTTGTCCTTCAGTATGTTACTTGCCAGAGATTTGATCGTCGGTATCCGCATACCTATTTCAATCTCATTACTGGCAAGTCTCTTTACTCGTTCCGTAATACAAGATCCCGTGACTTACACTTAGTCACATTGCTTGCAAAGTTTGTGTGTGATGTTGTATTACCGAGTAGGCCCCGAGATACCTCTCCGTCACACGGAGTGACAAATACCAGTCTTGATCCATACTAACTCAACGGACACCTTCAGAGATACATGTAGAACACCTTTATAGTCTCCCAGTTACGTTGTGACGTTTGATGCACACAAGGTATTCGTCCGGTGCCAGTGAGTTATATGATCTCATGGTCATAGGAACAAATACTTGACATGCAGATAACAATAGCAATAAAATGACACGATCAATATGCTACGTATATAATTTGGGTCTTGTCCATCACATGATTTTCCTAATGATGTGATCCCATTATCAAGTGACAACACTTGCCTATGGCCAGGAAACCTTGACCATCTTTGATCAACGTACTAGTCAACTAGAGGCTCACTAGGGACAGTGTGTTGTCTATGTATCCACACATGTATTTGAGTTTCCAATCAATACAATTCTAGCATGGATAATAAACGATTATTATGAACAAGTAAATATAATAATAACTAATTTATTATTGCCTCTAGGGCATATTTCCAACAAAGCGACCAAGGGTCAAAGTAAAGTATGTCTTTGAGCCAGTACCTGCTCGAGTACCACGGGTCAACAGCCTGTCAGAGGTAGAACTCAATCGAGTGCCAATAGTGTGTGAGTACCCGGACGTCTTTCCTCACGAGCTACCAGGAATGACTCCTGACCGAGACATCGAGTTCATGATTGATCTCATGCCCGAATCAAGGCCTATCTATAAGAAGCCTTACAGGATGGGATCCGAAGAGCTAGCAGAGCTGAAGAAACAGCTGGATGAGCAACTTAGGAAAGGGTTTATTCGTCCGAGTGCGTCACCTTGGGGATCGCCTGTTCTGTTCGTGTCCAAGAAGGATGGGACTATCAGACTCTACGTCGATTACTGTTCTCTCAGTGAGGTCATGATCAAGAACAAGTATCCAGTCCCCAAGATTGAAGACTTGTTTGATCAGCTAAATGGAGCTAAGGTATTTTCCAAGATCGATCTCCGGTCTGGATATTACCAACTGAAGATTCGACCTTAGGACATACCCAAGACTGCGTTCGTGACCCGATACGGTCTATACGAATGCACTGTCATGTCTCTCGGGTTGACTAATGCCCCAGCTTACTTCCTGTACCTCATGAACGAGGTCTTCATGGAATACCTGGACAAGTTTGTCATCGTATTCACTGATAACATATTAATATTTTCCAAGTCCGAAGAAGAGCATGAGCAACACTTGAGGTTAGTGTTGGAAGTGCTTCGAGAGCACCAACTTTATGCCAAATTCAGCAAGTGCTAATTCTGGCTGAACGAAGTTGGATTCTTCGGTCATACCATGACAACAAGTGGATTGGCGGTTGATCCCTCCAAGATTACTACAGTAACCAACTGGGAGTCGCCAATTGATGTGAAGGAAGTCAGAAGCTTTTTCGGACTCGTGGGATATTACCGCAAGTTTGTAGAAGGGTTCTCCTGCATTGCTCGACCCATGACTCAGCTGTTGAAGAAAGGCAAGAAGTTCGAATGGACGCCGGAGTGTGAAGCAATCTTCCAAGAATTGAAAAAGAGATTAACTACCTCCCCGGTATTGGCCACTCCAGATATCAGCAAGGAGTTTCTGATATATTGTGATGCCTCCAGAATCGGGCTCGGTGGGGTTCTAATGCAGGATGGCAGAGGTTTGGCGTATCTGTCATGACAACTGTGCCCGCATGAGGAGAATTATGCCACCCATGATCTCGAATTGGCGGCAGTAATGCATGCCCTGAAGACATTGCGACACTACCTTCTGGGGAAACGATGTGAAATATACACTGACCACAAAAGTCTGAAGTATATCTTCACCGAAAGGGAATTGAATATGAGGCAACGAAGATGGTTGGAGTTAATCAAAGACTACGACCTCAGCATTTAATATCACCCCAGTAAGGCCAATGTAGTGGCTGATGCCTTAAGCCGGAAGACCAGCACCTTGAACGTCATGCTCAAGGAAAGGCAACCTACCTTGTATGAAGAATTGGAGAACTTCGGATTGGAGCTAGTAGAATTAGGATTCCTAGCTAACCTCGAAGTCAAACCAACATTGGTTGATGATATCAAGGAGTCCCAGAAGGGTCATAAGAGCATTGAAGGCATCAAGAAGAAGATTCAAGAAGGCAAGGCCCCAGGATTCTCGGTGGATGAACAAGGAGTAGTGTGGTTTGGGAAACGTTTATGCGTACCCAACAAGGCTGAACTCAAGGATTTGATCCTACATGAAGCTCATGATACACCCTACTCTATTCACCCCGGTGGTACCAAGATGTATGAAGATCTCCGAGAAAGATTCTGGTGCCATGGCTTGAAGAAGGAAATAGCGTTTTATGTTGCCAAGTGCGACGTGCGCCAGCGAGTCATGGCTGGGCATCAGCGACCCGCTGGATTGCTACAACCTCTCCAGGTGCTAGAATGGAAGTGGGACAAGATAGGTACGGACTTTGTTACCGGCTTACCAAGGTATAGCAGGTGGCCCATTTCATTCCAGTCAACACCACTTATGATGGGAAAAAGTTGGCTAGTCTCTATATTGAGCGTGTTGTAAGCCTTCACGGGGTTCCCAAGGAGATTGTATCTGACCGAGGCACGCAGTTCACCTCAAGATTTTGGAAGGAGTTCCAAGAAGCCCTAGGAACCAAGCTCTCTTTCCACCCACAAATGGGCGGACAAACGGAAATAGTAAATCAGATACTCGAAGATATGCTCCGCGCTTGCGTCTTGGCACATGGTGCCAAATGGGAAGACTGTCTGCCGTTCGCTGAGTTTTCATACAACAACAGCTACCAGTCCAGTCTCTAGATGGCCCCATTTGAAGTTTTGTACGGACGAAAGTGCCTCACCCCGCTCAATTGGTCCGAAACCGGTGAAGGGCTGATTTTCGGGCTAGAAGTTTTGCACAAGGCAGAAGAGAAGGTGCAACTTGTCCGAGAAAACCTAAAGGCAGCTAAGTCGCGCCAAGAGAGCTATGCGGATTCTTACCGCAGGGAATTGGAGTTTAACCTTGAAGACCAGGTGTACCTCCGTGTCATCCCTCTCAAGGGAACCAACCGTTTCCATGTTGAAGGGAAACACGCTCCAAGGTTCATTGGACCTTTTAAGATCACGGCAAGGCGTCGAGATGTTGCTTATCAGTTGGAGCTACCTCGGGAACTTTCGAGTGTGCACAAAGTCTTTCACGTGTCACAACACCGAAGTGTATTCAAGCGCCAAACCGTTCGGATCCTTACAAGGACATTGACCATCATGCCATCGACTTTCAGCTAGACCTCACCTACCGCGGGAAGTCGATCCGCATTCTGGATGAAGCTGAGCGTTGCACCAGAAGCCGCACCATCAAGTATTTCAAGGTTCAGTGGAGCAATCACACCGAAGCCGAAGCAACATGGGATCATGAAGACTATCTCCGATCTGAGTTTCTCGACCTTTTTAGCACCTAGCTTAGGAATCTCGCGGACGAGATTCTTGTAAGGGGGATAGGTCAGTCACACCCTGTTTTCACTACCACTTTCTGTGTAATGCAAAAATCTGAGCTTGCTAGAACTTTTTCAAACTAATGACGTGCGTGCCATGATTGTCATTGGATGCTTGTGTATTTGATCATGTGACGATAAAACCCCATTTCACAACATTGGATTATTTCCAAAACCTTTTACTTGTTTCTCATCAAGGTAAAAAAAACCTACTTTGAGTTGCACTACATGCCTTTGATGGCAAGGAGTGTTCCTACCCAAAGTTGGTGATCTGATTTTAGATATATTTCAGTGCTCCAAAACCACAGAATAATTATTTTGTGAATTATTTTCCTAATTTAATGGCATGTCCATTTTTGAGACCCGAAATGGTATTCCTACATGGAAAAATACTTTTCTGCATTAGAAAAATCTGATTAAATTTGGAGATGATCAGAAGGACATATATTTTCCATGCATAAGGTTTTAAACCCCTATTTATATTATAATTATTTCAGTAAAACCTTGAAAACCATTTCTGTTTGTTTGGACCTTTTGAAATATTTCCAAAGGAAATATTCTCAAGAAAATCCTAAAAAATTCCAGTGGTATCCCTAAGCCATATTTGGTGTCCACATAAAGTTTCACCTTGATCCAAGGTGATTAAGGACCCCGAGTAACCTTAAAACCCCTTGTGTCTAGATTGGAGTTAGAGAAACTCTACATAGCAAAGCTTGTCCAATGATGTGGAACGTTGCACGAGTGCCTAATACCTCAAATGAGGGTTCCACACCAAAAATGGGATTTCTGGGACTTAGTTTGCCCACACTCTCTTTGGAAGGGACAGATCTGGTCAAATGGTGGTGTTTTCAAATTTACAAAGCTAGACTTGTCCAATGGAGCTCAAACTTGGTGAAAACCCATGTTTTAGCACCAAACCCAAACCTCTTAAGTTGCAGCACCATGGTGGGGTGAAACTACCCCAAACCACCGTCGAGAACCTTCTAAAAGATGGGTAAAAGCCCCTTTAACCCATAGTTAAACCCAACCCCTTTGCTCCAAACTCTTAGATTAGGTGGCCAGTATCAATGCCCAAACCTAGTCAACTGGCCCCTCGCTGGTTCAAAGTGGAAATGCCAAAAAGACCAATCTAAGCTTCAGTTCAAAGCTGACAGCACTAGTATTCCTTGTCTCCCTTGACCAGCCGAAGCTCCCGTGGGACCCCAACGGCTTGACTCACTCCCACCCAGTGCCAGGACATGCTAGACATGTACAAAGTGTCTCAAAGCGCACCAGCATGCCGTGGCATGCCAAAACTGTGCTCTGGGCGTGCAACAAGAAGCCACCGAGATGGGGGTGACGCCCTCGGCCAGTTCCAGCCTCCCTCGAGGTGTCCAACCTCTTCCCCGACAACCCCTCTGCATCGAGCGACCATCAGGGCCCCTCCTCTCCCGCGCTAGAGCTCATGCAACGCATGCTCGCGCGCACCAGAACCGGCCAAGGTTGCGCGACCACTGATGCTTGACTCCTCTCTCTCTCCCTCTGTTGCAGATGGTTCTGGCAGTCCAGAAACATGTCCTGAGACCGCGGTTTCGACCCCAGCCCCTCTCTGCACCCCCATGCACGCCATGGTGAGTCACCGGCGCTCCCGAATCGGCTCACCGCCGCGGGCCTATTTATAGCCCTCCCCCTCGCTCCTACAACCCGCAGACAGCTTCGCCACGATCACTAGCATCTCCCTAGCCACCCCAGCAAGCCAGCAGAGCCACGGTGCTCGAGATCGACCGAGGCCCCTCCGCCTCGGAGCTCTTGTCGATCTCCGTCTACACAACGGCTCCTGCGTCCCTCGACCCACCAAACTGATCCCCTCGACCTCAGGAAGCTTTCCCCCAACTTTCCCAAGCATTTTCGTGCCTCTAGCTACCCTCTCGACCACCTCCCAAAACTCCTTCGCCGCGGCCTCCTCGTCGCCGGCGAACCCGTGCCTCTACGTAGTTGTTCCGACCACCAGCAGGTAGACGGCGACGAGCCGAACCCATTTTTATCCTCGTTGGGTCTTGAGAATGTCGGCAGCCTTGCCGGCGTGCTCCTCCTCCTCTCTGGCCAGAGGTAGGAGACGACCCCGACAGGTGTGCCCACGTGTCAGAGGCCTAGCTCTCTCCCCCTTGCTGCCTGTAGCCTCTAACCGCAGGGCCCCGCACGTCAGGTTCAAACCTGACAGCGCGCGCGCCTGGGCAGGCTGTCGGCTGGCCTTGGAACGGCCCAGTTCTAGGATGAGCCATGCCAGGAACTTAGCCCTTTTTTCTTTTGTTTTTAAAATCTGATTTCAAAGATTTTTATAAAAATATTTAACCACTGTAAAAATATAATATTTCCACTGATATTCTTTTGAAAATATGTAGTATTTAATGAGAACATTGGATGAATTCTTCAACCACTATTCTGTTTTACAATAATAAAAAGGACTAAATTGGAATAGTTTTGCTTCTGTTTGGTTGATTTTAAAAATGATCCTTCATTGAAATCAGAGGCAAATATTTTTCAAAATAACAACATAGATTTATCAGTAATAAAGAACATTTTTAAAATGACTTTGTGGTCTGTTTTTGAGTGAGCTATTTCTTATTTATTCTTTTGACGATGATAGAAAATCCGTGTGACGAGGCAATCGGAGCGGAAGACCTCGAAGACCGCGGATACCTAGCTGACCAAGGCAAGCAGCCCTTTGACCATGACTGAGCATATGTTATATTGCATGTTAAGATAACAAATATTTCTGTTATATACGACCATAAGTGCCGGTAAATCATTGATGTGATGTTACCGATGGCTCCTCCGGAGCACATGCATAAAGCTTGATCCTACCACCTATGAGGGTCATGCTAGTATCATGTTGACAAGTAAAGCTAGAGTAATAGTAGCATGAGCATGTTGTTGGTATAAATCAAAGTCTTATGAAAACCCCATCGGGTGCCGCTAATGCCCGAGGGTGATGATGAGTTAGGTGTCCACTTTTGGTGAAGTGGTGCACCGGGTATTTGTGTGAGTATGGTTTCGGAAATGGGAATAGATTTATGATGTGTCGACCGTCCCAACCTTACATGTACGACCACGTTACCCCTGCATGGGACGTGGCTGTGTTGATTACTCTGGTCGGTGCTAGCAAAGAGCCATATTACTAGTGGCGGGAGTGATATGTGGTCACTCTCGTGATGGGGTCGTGCCAGGTAGGGCGACTATGCCATTTTTATGAGTTCGAGGAACACCGTTGGTCCCCACATGGTTGATATTGTCCAGAGTCGATGATCGTAAGACGTATAACATATGGGCTGGGTACCAATCGAGTGGACCTCTTTGTCTAGTATCGTCAGGGGAAAGGCATTGATCGGGTACTTACCTCGGGTATGTTATTAACCGAGGGTCGTGGATGCCACGAAAGTTTCCCGGATCTCCTGGGTCCAGCGTACTACCTCTGCAGAGTGTAAAACTATTCGAATAGCCATGTCCACGGTCAAGGACAGTTGGGTAATCCTGCTTAAACTACATCCAGTTGTTTCCGCATAAACCAATTATGTGTGTGTGTGTGAATGTGTTACATGGAGTTGTTATGGAAGAAGTGATATGACCAAGTTCAGTGACTTGGCATATAGGGTGAACCCGGATGGTTCAGCCCTCGACAGATATATTGATATCCGTAACCTGTTCTTCAAAAGTAATTCTTTAACTTGATGCATATTCATGATTATTCCACCACAATGAATTCCACCCCAGATGCATGTTATTGTTATCCTTCCCTTTGATTGTTCATATCATGGGCTGTTTGCGAGTACATTCAAAAGTACTCATTGGCTTGCCACTGGTTATATTATTAACCAGACATGGAAGGACTGGAGTTTGGAGATGAGTACGTCCTGGGAGACGCCCCTGCGAACTAGGACGCTTCCGAGTCAGAATGCCTGTCGGTGTAGGCTTGATGGCATGGGCACCCACTTAGCCCCTATGATTTTCGCTATTAGTTGTATCAATATGATTTGGCCTTACGCCCTACTTTGTGAACTTGACCATTCGGTCATGTGATGTAATAATTCGGTACTTGGATGTAAGATTCTTTTATTCGGTATCTGTGTGTTCGGTGATCATTGATCTCTGGGATCACTGAGCACGTTCATTCGGCGATCTCGACTCGTAAGTCGGGGTCCCACACCTCTGAAGATGGGTTGAGTGTCCAACTCCCGTCAATTACGTCCTTAATATAAGGTAGGTGACGAGTAGCTGGCTCGTTAGCCATCTCGGGAAGGATGTCACGGAGACGCACGAGCGCCTCTGGTGCTGTTGTCTCCACTGCCAACATCAGATCCTCCATCTATGGTCCTTCAAAGAACCAACTAGTTGGGGAGTCATTAGCCTTCACTGTCACATCCACATGATATTCCTTGGTATCGGCGTTGACCCAGTGCTCGTTGTAGAGGAAGATGGGCGTGCGGCGTACTTGACACTTCTCGAGGCTATCTCCCAAAAGTAGGGAAAGCCTGTCTCCATAAGCATCTTAGGTACGATGGCCATCTACAAAGATCTAGGAGAGAGGGTTAGAAACTTTTGGTGGGTGCATAAATTCTCAAGTGTAAAGGCTAGGTGCACTAATCGTCTCGGCTATTGTCCATGCTACCTAAGGCTTCCTATAGTCAGGATGGCTCTGATACCAGCTCTGTGGGGACCGTAACTTACGAGTCAAGATCGCCGAATGAACGTGCTCAGTGAGCCCAGAGACCAATGCTCACCGAACACACAGATACTGAATATTAAGAGTCTTACATCCAAGTACCAAATTATTACATCACATGACCGAATGGTCAAGTTCACGAGGTAGGGCCCATAAGGCCAAATCACACTGATACATCTTGTAGTGGAAATCTTAGGGCTAAGCGGGTGCCCATGCCATCAGCCTACACCAACATGCATTCTGACTGGGAAGCGTCCTAGTTTGCAGGGCCGTCTCCGAAGGCATACTCTTATCCAAACTCCGGTCCTTCCATGTCTGGTCAATAATATAACCAGTGGCAAGCCAATGAGTACTTTTGAATGTACTCGCAAACAACCCATGATATGAACAATGCAATTGGTAGTATAACAAGTAATATGCAGCTTTGGTGTATAGCGTCTTAACTATAAATGAACTTCTTCTTGGATATGCAACATAAGCTAGATGTTGATGAGAAGAACAGGTTACATATATCAACATATCTGTCAAGGGCTGAACACTTCGGGTTCACCCGATATGCCAAGTCACCAAACTTGGTCATATGAACTATTTTATATTAACACCATTTACCACATACTCACACACACTTGGTTTATGCAGAAACGACTGGACGTAGTTTAAGCAACACCACCCAACTGTCCTTGACCGTGGACACAGGTATTGGAATAGTTTTACACTCTGCACAGGTAGTACACTGGACCCACGAGATCCGGGAAACTTCCATGTCATCCACGACTCACGGTATATAACATACCCAATCAACGCCTTTCCCCTGACGATACTAGACAAAGAGGTCCACTCGATTGGTACCCATCCCACGAGAGTTGGCCCACTCAATCACGACTACATCACGAGAGTGACCACACATCACTCGCCCCACAAGTAACGTGGCTCTTTGCTAGCACCGACCAGAGTAATAAACAAAGCCCCGTCCCATAAAGGGGTAATGTGGTCGTACATGTAAGGTAGGGACGGTCGACACAGCATAAATCTATTCCCATTTCCGAAACCACAGACACCAATATACCCGGTGCACCACTTCACAAAAAGTGGACACCTAACTCATCATCTCCCTCGGGCATTAGTGGCACCCGACGGGGTTTTCATAAACCTTTGATTTCATACCATCATCATGCTCATGCTACTATGCTTAGCTCTACTTGTCAATATAATATTAGCGTGGCCCTCATAGGTGGTAGGATCATGCTCAAAATCCAAGTGCTTCGGAGGAGCCATCGGTAACATCACTTCAATGATTTACCGATACTTATGATCATATGCAACGGAAATATTTGCTACACTAGCATGCAATATAACATATGCTCAAACATGGTCAAAGGGTTGTTTGCCTTGGTTAGCTAAGTATCCAGGGTCTTCGGGGTCTTCAAGTCCAACTCCTTCGTCACACGGGTTTTCTATCGTCATTTTAAATAAAAGGCAATAAGTAGCTCACACCAAAACAGATCACAAAGTCACTTTTAGAAATGTTGTTTAATTCTCATAAATCCATATTGTTATTTTAATTTTTTTGTCTCTGGTTTTAGTGAAAGAATATTTTCAAAATCAATCTAACAGAAGCAAAACTATTCCAAATTAGGCTTTTAATTATTATAAAATAGATAAGTTGTTCTAAAAGTTTGCCTAACAGTTCCATTAAATACTCCTCATTTTTAGAAAAATAACAGTGCAAGAATCATAAATTTTCACTGGTTAATCTTTTTATAAAAACCATTTAAATCAGGTTTTAAATAAAAATAAAAAGGGCAACAAACCCGGCCTTGGACTGGGCCAGCCCAGTGGCGAGCCAACCAGCCTGCCCAAGCGCGCCTGCCATCATGTTTGAACCTGACGCGCGGGCCCGTGCGGTTAGTGGCTGCGGGCAGCAAGGGAGAGAGAGATGGGCCACCGGCAGGTGGGGCTCACCTGTCAGGGTCGTCTCCTACCTCTGGACAGAGAGGAGGAGGAGCACGCCGGTGTGGCTACCGACGCCCTCAGGCCCTAAAAACGGCATGAATGGGTCCGGGTCGTCGTCGCCTACTTGCTGGTGGTCAAGTCGATGACGGGGGGCTCTGGTTCACCGGCGACGAGGTGGCCGCGACGGAGAGGTTTCGGGTGACGGTGGAGGTGGTGGCTACGGACACGAATTTTCTCGGGAAAGAGAGGGGAAAGCTTCCTGCGGTTACAGGGAGTGCGTAGGTGGACAAAGGGATGCGAGAACCGATGTGTAGCCAGAGATCAACTAGAGCTCCCAGGCGGAGGGGACTCGGTCGATTTCGAGCACCAGGGCTCTGCTTTCTCAATGGGGGTGGCTAGGTAGGTGATTGAGGTCTCGGTGAAGTGGAGTGAGGGGTTCTAAAGCGAGGGGAGAGGCTATAAATAGGCCTGTGACGGTGATCCACCATGGCGTGCACGGGGGTGCACAGAGAGGCTGGGGTCGAAACCACGGTCTCAGGACGTGGTTTTGGACCTCCAGGACTCACTGCAAGAGAGGGGGAGAGAGGAGTGGCGCGCATTCGTGGCCGCGCTCCTTTGGTGCTTCTGGTGCACGCGGGCACGCGTCGCGCCGCCTCTTAGCGTGGGAAAGGAGGGGCCCTCGGGGCTGCCTGATACAGAGGAGATGTCAGGGGAGAGGAGAGACACCGCGGGGAGGCTAGAACTGGTCGAGGGAGTCGCCCCCACCTCGGTTGCTCTCTGTAGCGCGCCGAGAGCGCAACTTTGGCATACCACGGCATGATGGCACGCTCTGGGGTGCCTTGGACGTGTCTGGCATGTCCTGGGAACTGGCTTGGAGATGCCTAGCCGTTTTAATCCCGTGGGAGCATGACTGGTCAAAGGAGGATTGGGAAACAGGTGCTGTCAGCCTTGGGCTGAAGCTCAAATTGGAGATTTTGGATTTTCTACTTTGAACCAGAGAGGGGCCACTTGACTGGAGTTAGGCACTGATGTTAGCAACCTAATCTAGGAGTTTGAGAGAAAGGGATTGGGTTTAGCTGGAGTTAGGAGGGGTTTTGCCCAAATGTCAGAAGATGCTCGAATGTGGTTTGAGGTGGTTGCACCACACCACTGGCTATGCAACTTAACATGACTAGGTTTGGTGCAAAAACATGAGGCTACACCAATTTTGGGCTCCGTTGGACAAGTTTAGCTTTGTAAATGTGAAAACATCCCTAAATGACCAGATTTGTTCCTTCCAAATGAATTGTGGGCAAATCAAGTCCCACAAATCCCATTTTTGGCATGGAGACCTCATTTGAGGTATTAGGCACTCCTGCAAAGTTTCAACTCCATTGGATAAACTTTGCTATTTAGAGTTGCTCTGACTTCACACTGGACACAAGGGGTTTTGGAATTATTTGGTGATCTTTACCACCTTGGATCAAGCTGAAACTTTATATGGGCACCAAATATGGCTTAGGGAGATCACAGGAATTTTCTAGGAATTTATGGAGAATATTTCATTTGTAAATATTTCAAAAGGTCTAAACAGGCAGAATAGGTTTTCAGGGTTTTACTCAAATATTTATAATATAAATAGGGGTTGAAAATCCCATGTATGGAAAATATATGTCCTTCTTAGTTTCTCCAAATTTTGTGAGATTTTTCTAAGACAGAAAAGTATTTTTCCATATAGGGATATCATTTGTGGCCTCACAAATGGACATGCAAATAAAATAGGAAAATAATTCTTAAAATAAATATTTTATGGTTTTGGTGAATAAAAGTAGTTTTAGGACCAAATCACTAACATTGGATATGAGCACTTCTTGCCATCATAGACTTGTAGTGCAACACAAAGCATGGTTTTGAATTAACCAGAAATAAGAAAAGGGGTTTTGAGCATAATTAAGTTATCAAATGTATGGTTTTTGATATCACACAATCAAGCATACAAGCATACAATGACAACCATGGCACTCACATCATTGAGTTTGGAAAAGTTTTAATAAACTCAGATTTTTGAATTACAGAAGAAGTGTAGTGAAAACAGGGTGTAACATAATATTATCATTCTAGTATGCTTTTAGGGTATTTATATACCAATTAATATTATATTTGAGCGCTAACCTATTTACCCAGTGCCAAGTGCCAGTTGTTGTTTTGTGCTTGTTTTTGGCTTTTCAGGTTTACAATACCAAACAAAGTCCAATTGCCTTGAAACTTTTTTACGATTTCTTCTTGTCCAAAAGAAGATTTGGAAGCTTTGGGAGGAGGCCGTAGGCTACACGAGGGGGCCACCACACATCAGGGCGCGCCTAGGGGGGTGGTCGCACCCTGGTGTGTGGTTTTCCCCTAAGCACCTCGAGACACCCCTCTTCATTCTATAAATCCTCAAATATACGAAAACCCTAGGAGAGTCACTAGAAACATCTTTTCCACCGCCGCAAGTCTCTCTTCTATCATGTGCCCATATGGAGCCCTTTTCGAGTGTCCTGCCAGAGGGTGATCAATCATGGAGGACCTCTACATCAACCTTACTACTCCCATGGTGATGTGTGAGTAGTTTACCATAGACCTACGGGTCTGTAGTTAGTACCTAGATGTCTATCTCTCTCCCTCTTGATCAACAATACAATGATCATCACATATTTGCTTTGATCTATCCGATGTAATTCTTTTGTGCGATACATTTGTTAGGATCCGATGAATTGTGAATTTAAGTTTATATTATTCATGATAAAAATTTGATTCTTCTCCGAACTCTATTATGATTCTTATTTTCGTGATTATTATAGCTTCATAGAGTTCCCTGATCTACTGAAATGTTTGGCCAACTAGACTGATATTTCCTCACTTAGAGGGGTGCATTACAGTGGGCTCAATTTGAGGGAGTTCTATATCCCAGTGACACAAAGGGACAAGAACACATCTTTCTATTGTTGCAACTAAGGATAAAATGATGGGGTTAATTCATATTAATTGAGTTCTCTTTTTCCACATCATGTCATTGTTCTCCAAGAGTTACTTTGTTCTAATACTCTAGATGCATGCTGGATAGCGATCGATGGGTGGAGTAATAGTAATAGGTGCATGCAGGAGTCGGCCTATTTGCTTATGGACATGATTCCCATATATACATGATCATTGCCATGAATATCACATAACTATGCTCTTTTCAAGCAATTCCCAATAGTAATTGGTTTACCCATCGTATGCCTACTATGCGAGAGATGCCATTAGGGAAAACTACAACCCCCGGGTCTATTCACTTATAAGTTTACCTTGCTACCTTTATTTATGTCACACCCCTGTGTTTGTACCACATTGCCACAATATGTTTTTCATAAACTTTGGAAACATTTAATACTTTTGCGTGCATGTGATGATTGCATTGATTGTTATATGCTTGTTTGCCTATCTGGGTTTTATTAAAAAACCCTTCCCTCAAAACTCATCTTCTTGCTCCAACTCTTTGCCAAATGACCTTTCCATGTGTATAGGACCTAAAACTATTTTTTATTAAATATTATTTTGACCAAAAAATCTTTTCTTTAATTTATGTTTTCAACCCCCCCTGAATTGAGGTTTGTACTACAAGTCCTCAAATTAGGGTAGATTGTTTGCTCCAAAGATTTTATCTCGCTCATTTATCAAAAAGACTTCCCAAAACAACAATTATTATTTTAGAAGTTATTTTCACATTTTAGTTAAATACCTTTTTCTCAGGCTAGAAATGATCTTTTATACTCAATAAATATTTTTATCCAATGAAAATATTCGAGAAAAATTAGGAAGACTCAGTGGACATATATTTTCCATATATAAGAATTTCAACACATGGTCATGTTTAAAATATTGGACAAAACCCCTCAAAACCCTTTCTGCATATTACAAGATTTTGAAATATTTCCTATGGAAATATTCTCAAATAATGTCTAGAAAATTCTAGCAAGTCACACATGGTATATTTGATCATCTTGCCAAGTTTTATCTGAATACACGTAGATTTGGTCCCACAAAATATTCCAAAACCCTCTTTGTCCAGAACCAAATTTGAGCACCTTTACATTGCTAAGTTTCTACAATTGCTCTCAAATTTTGCAGGACTGATCTAGTCCCAAAGTAATGATTCTATGGCAAGTTGTGCATTTGGGGGAAATGATTTTCTCAGCTAGACCTACAAAAACTTGATTCTGTTGATTTCTAGGGTTTTCAACTTTGCTCAAATGAGCTCTAACCTTGTGATCCATCTCATTTTACCCAACATTTGATCCTGTTAAATATCACACTAATAGGGAATAGTTAGCTTGCCCAAAACTCCATCAAACACCTTCTGGCAGAATAAAAAAACTACGCTTTTAACCTCCAAAGCTATTCCCCTTGCCCTCAATCTTTTACCACAACCTGTGTGAGACTCATAGATTCTCCAGCAGCAACCCGAATGGTTAGATCCATGATTGAGGGCGTGAAACCCCACTTGCACCTCCTTGGATATCCATTTCCTCTCTCTCTCTCTCTCAACTTTTCCTCTCTCCTGGCCAGCCTCCAGAGCATTCCATGCTCCCCCTTTGTTTAATCCTCCTACAGCTGCTGGGCACTTGTGGTCGCGCTAGAGCATGCCAAAGGCGTCATCATGCCTTCCAAAAGCGCACTATGGAGTTCTCTACAGGAAAACCGAGAGGCGACTTAGCTCCATGCCCATCCCGTGGCCACCTCAAGCCCTTCCTCTTGCCCTAGTCAAGGTACCTTGGCGTCCACATCAAGTTGGTCTGCGAGCCCCCTCTCCCACTCTCTCCGACGACTTCTGCAGTGCGTTCCTACAACTGCCCCTCTTGGCCAATGCATGAGCTCGCGTGCGCAAAGCATCCTGCTGCTTATCTCACCCCCTCTGGTCGTGGACGACATCCACGAACACACTCGAGCCAGCCTGGCCCTCTCTTGTGATCCCCAACCTCGACTCCAACGTCCCCAGCGCACGGGTCCATGGTGAGCTCGTGTCTCGGCTATAAATAGGCCTTCCCCGAGCTTTCTCTCCCCTGTAGACTCCCCCTCCACTTCGTAATTGTGCGCCAGAACCACCAAAGTCTCCCTTGAGCTCTTTTTGCTCGAGATCGACCGGAACCCTGCCAACTCGGGTCACCGTCGATCTCTGGGTAGAGCCCCTCTCTAGCCCTCGTCCTTCTCCGAACGGTCCTCCCCTTCCCTCATGACACAATTCCCCCTCTTCCCCATGCAGATTTCAGTCTGAGGCGACCGGAGCAAGCAACTCCCGAGCCCCTCCTGTGTGACCTCCTCGTTGCCGATGACCTAGGGCACTCCGATGACCAACTCCACCTCCTCTCAGTCCACGAGAACACCCTCGTTCCATCCCCATCCTCCATGCGCCTTGCCATTCCCTAGTCGACGCCGGTGAGCTCACTGTAATCCCTGGGTGCAGGTTGATGATGGCCTTCCAGTTGATGATAGCCTCTTGTCTCCCTCGCTCTAGCCCTCTCTCTATCATGCCTTGGCCCTGCCTATCAGGTTTGAATCTTGGTGGGCACGCGGGCCTAGTTCGCTCGGGCCAGAACCGCTAGTTGGGCAACTCGGTTGTGTTGGCTCTGGCCCAATGGCACAGTGACCTTTGCCTTTTTTGTGTGACTCCCAAAAATTCCACGGAGCTAAAAACTTGTCCAAACTGGATGATTCCAATTTCTAAAAATTTGTAATATTGCAACCTATTTTATGGTGCCACTTGTGCAATTATTGAAGAAAGCTTTATACACTATTTTTATTTAAAAACCTTGTTTTAAATATTTTTAACTCTTTGTTAAAATGCATTTCACTAGTTTTTGTATTTCAAAACCAGAGATTAGTAATCTTTACAACACTAATAATCACCCTAGTATTTAACAAAATTGAGTTGACATTTTTCTGAGTGTTATGTTTTCCCTGTTTTGCCGTGGTCTTATTTTTGCCCGTTATTATAGTGACGATATATTGCGTTGTTGACGAAGGAGTAGGGCCAGAAGAATTTGAAGACCGTAGGGACTTTGTTGAGCCAAGCAGGCAACCCTTTGACCATGACTATGAGACCCTGTTATGCATGTCATATGGCACTTTATTTCATTGCATCTAAATCATGTTGAATCGGTGACCACCTTGGTGGGTTGTCTCTGATATTTCGTCGTTGATACTTGCACTGAGCATGACCCTACCATCCTATGAGGGTTGTGCAGGTGTGAAGTAGTGAGGGTGCTATGTAGTTTCTATGCAAATGGGATGGGATTTATGCATGTTGTTGGAAAAAGCGATATTTGTAGAGACTTCCCAAAACCCCGTCGGGTGACACTAATGCCCGAGGGAGATGGTGTTGATACAGGTAACCACTTGAGAAATAAGTGATGTATCGAGGCAAGTGAGTGTGTTGATTTCAAAAATGAGTTAGTTTAAGTTGCGACTGTTACTCCAACCTTACATGTACGACCATGATACCCCTTATGGTACGGGGCTTTGTTGATTACTATGGTCGGTACTAGCTGAGAGGGTGCATTACTAGCGGTGGGAGTGATATGGTCACTCTTGATACATGGTCGTTGTCGGTGTCAAAATCGGCGGATCTTGGGTAGGGGTCCCGAGCTGTGGACCTTTGATCGATGGGTTGCAGGGGACGAAGGAGACAGTGTTTTACCCAGGTTTGGGCCCTCTTGAGGAGGTAAAACCCTACTTCTTACTTGATTATATTGTTGTGGATGAGAACTACAGAGTTGATCTACCTCGAGGTAATATGATCTAAAACCCTAGATGAGTCAACCTGCCTATATGGATGAAACCCTCTGGTCTACGTAGGCACCAGGCATTCCTAGGGTTACATACAACCGACCTCCAGCCAGGGACACATGCGCCTATCTAGCCTACTTAACTTGGACGACACGCCAGTCTTCAGAACTTTCCTTCTTGAATATGAGGTTGTCACATAATTCGGTCTTTAACATCACGACTCATTAGGTCGGCCCATAAGAGATGGGACGACCGTCCGAGGACCCCTTATTCCCGGACTCCCTCAGTAGCCCCTGAACTGGCCTCCAACTCTGATGTATATGTTCTTCGGCAGCTCCGCGTATCCAGAGTAATCGACTTGCAAGGCGAGTTCCCTTCATGTTTGGCTGGTTTTGACTTGGTCGTTTGGTAATGCCGTGCCTTTATTGCTTAATCTGAAGGCTTAAAAGCCCGCGTGTGAACGGTTCCTCATCTGACAGCCTTTCTAATGAATGTCGTGATAGCCAGCTATGACAAAACTCGATTCGCGGTTCGAGGCCACTTTCCCATGGGCGTGTCTTTTTAATGACGAGATCATGCCCGCGTTTAAGGGGATACGAATAATTGTTTGGATTATGCCCCTGCGTTCAACAGCTCGGTCATTTCGAGAAGTAGAAGGGCCTGCAATGAAGTAAACGGGAACCCTTGGCCTTACGCTCCCATAAAAGGGGAAAAGATCCTCAAAGCCACCACATACATTCCAGACTCGACCCCGCTTTTATTCAAGCTCCAAATATACAGACCCATTTCATTTTCCATCCTCTCCCAGCCGCCCTTCCCCAAGCTCATCCATGGGCGGCTCGGGATCCCAAGGCAAGTGGGAGGTCTCATGCATCTCCGACAAGGATATCCGGGAGTTGAAGGACGTCGTCTATCTCTCGCACGACATTGCCCACCGTACACCACAGGAAGGCCAGGTGTACACCAAACCCAGGAGAGAGGGTGGTGTTCATCCCCCACTTCATCTGAGGACTAGGCTTCCCGCTCCACCCATTCGCCACGGGCATGATGTTCTTCTATGGTTTAATTTTCATGATCTCCCCCCAAACTCGTTTATGCACATGTCAGCTTTCATCACCATTTGTGAGGCCTTCCTATGGGTCAACCGCTCTTTGGCCTATGGCTCAATACTTTCAACGTCAAGCAGGAGACGGTCAGTGGTGAACATGTCGACTGCGGAGGAGCCGTGATCAGCAAACTCCCCTGGGTCGAATGGCCGCAAGGCACTTTTATTGATACCATCAAAGTATGCCAAAAAGGGTGATTTTACATCACCGAATGTGAGGAAACAAACAGTTAGGGCCCGCCAAGTTCAGCTCCGGATCCCCCGAGAGGTTAACCTCGTGGGTTAAAAAAGGTCTTGACTGGGGATTGGCCTCAGAGGTGAAGTCGCTACAGAAGTGCATCACGCAGATGGTGGAGGGAAATATCAAGATGACCAACGTGATTCAGGTCATGCTCCACTGCGACATTCCACCCTGCCAGCGTTGCGATACTCCAACGTGGTCCCACCAGCTTGGCAACCCCGACACCGTGTGCCAGTTCTACCGTACTACCCATGAGAAATTGTGGAAGGTGTTGTTCAAACCTCAACAAGACTCGCTGGCCGATAAAGAGTACGTCGACTTAGAAGCCGATAACCCTCCCTTGAAGGTATGACCGAGCTTTTATTCTTATTCAAAGCTTTAGTTTTTAGCAAGGATCTTATCCTTTCCCTCACTTTCCCTACAGGCTGGTTGAAAAAGGTTGTGAAAAAACATGGCCCAGCCCCCTTGCATGAGGACCCCAGGCAGCCATTGCTGACTACGATGCTGGTTGTGGCGCCATATGCGGCACCGGAGAAAAAAGAGAAGAAGAAGAGGGAAACCCGCGGGGGACTCCGCTTAAGGGGTCGTCCAGATACCAAGTCCGGAGACACTTGCGCTTCCTCTTCCTATAAGGAGGACGATGTGGAGGATGGGTAGGAGAAAGACCCCCCTAAACAAGAAAGAGGGCGGCGCCGAAGGAGGCCGAGGAGGGCTTGCCTCCTCAGGCCCTGAAGAGACCCTGCAGGAGCAAGTTCATCCAACCTGATGACAACCCGGATTCCGGTGAGAACACCGGGGCCTTTGAGAGGGTTCCCCGAAGGACCCCCAGGATCAAGGCCCAGGCCCAAAGGTATGGAATCCGAACCTTATTTAATGGAGTTATATTGAGCTTTTGTTAAACATACGTGCACTTTTCCCTGACGCAGCCCTGCCCGAAATCTCCTGATGATCCAGTGCTCAGGGCGGGGTTCAGCACTTACCGAGCTAGTGGAGAACAGGAATGCATCTCGTACTACCCTTCCTCAGGCCTCGGATGAAGCTGCGGAGGTGATATCCCACCAGGCCGCTCCGAACACGGGGGACAAGGTGGTGATGGCCGAGGTTCATACGTCAGCCACCAAAGACCGAGAGGTCCCGTCCGAGGTTCATGCCTCGGTCACCGAAACCCTGGAGGTTGATCCCCTCCCGAGAGCGGTGAGGGGGGGGGGGCGTGACTTATCCGTGCTTCCTCCAGAGACAACTCCACGGACCTCCGATCCTCCTACGTCTTCAACATTGCCTCCGGTGCTGCCCACGATAGAACGGGTTGCGGTGGAGTGGCCTATAATGATGGAGGAGGCTTTATCCGACCCATCCATTGCCAATGTACATCTGCGAAGCATCCAATCCGTTGATAGACGACTGAAGGGAGCCTTCAGTGGTTTGCTGGCGGACTTCAAGGTGAACCATGTAGTGTTAGATTTACTTATTAGGTTTTACATACCTTATAAGTATAATAGCCCCCGAGCCACGGGTGAGTTGAAAAACTTACCCATGGATCAAAAGAACTTATAAACATGAATAAAAATAGTTCGGGGACCTTTGAACTATAACAACTTAGGGGGGAACTTTGGCCGAGTTTCCCAGTCTTGATAGCTCAGATGCTTATTAATCCAAAACTTGTCTTGCATGCCTCGTCCTCTACTGTGGCCACCAACGCACTTGAACTTGCCAAGCTGAACCGGTAACTCAAGGTTTCCGATGAAGAGCTCAACCGTCTTTATAGTTGGCTCGATGAGAAGGACGGTAACCTTGATGCGTGCCGCAAAACTCTTGTTATCCTTAATAGTTTAGGACCGTGTTGCTTTGGTTTATGACATATTAATTCCGATTCTGTCCACAACTATGAATGGAGCATTTGAGAAATTCAAGACAGAATTGGAGAAGGCCAAGCAGGAGGCCGTCGCTCATAAGATGGTGTCCGAACAAACAATCACCAAGCTAAGCTTGATGAAGGTTGAGAGCGGCATGCACGAGGCTATAGTGGCCGAGGTACAACAAGAGCTTCAAGGTGCGAGCGCTAAGAGCGAGGCCCTGGGATAAAAATCAAAAGAACAAGCGGCTGAGCTATCCAACCTGTCCTCCGAGCTCAAATAGCAGTGGGTAGACATGTTGTTTTTGAATAAAAAGTGTGCCAAGCCAAGAAGATTGCGGATGGTAAGCCATACTTACTTCAATGTACCTTTTGTGGAAACATGTTTTCCGTTATTACACAGCTATAGATTTCCCTAGGTGCCTTCACGGATCTCCCATGGAGTGCAGCAGATGCGACCAAGGACTACGCGGCCTAAGACAGGGACGCCGAGCAGAGGCTTTTCTGGGCACAGTTTCATGCTCCCGAGCCCAACCCCCTCTCATCTACCAGATGAAACAACTCATGTAGTTGCATGGGATGGCGGAGCCGACCATGTAGGACCTCTGCATTCGGTAGTGTCCTGTCGAGCCTCTTCCGAGCAGTTACTTCAGCTTAGTGCGGAAACTGTACGACTCCGTGCCTCAGATCGAGGTCCTGAAGCGCTCTGTTTGCATAGAAGGAGCTCGGATGGCTTTTTCGAGGACCATGATGCACTGCCCAGGGGTTAAGCACCTTGCAATGGAAACCACACCTCTACCTCCTGGAAAGGAGCACGCGTCGAGACCTTTATTTCTATGCCGCAATGGAGAATGCTCGGGCCATAGAAGCCCAGTGTTCCAAATATGTAATTTATGAGTGAGGGCACTCTCGTGTGCCCAGACTACAAGGGATGTTTCATCATCCGCGGTGTAATCCTTAGCCGATATATCGGCGCCCAGATGCGGTAGTGTGTGAAGGAAACAAGGCAATCGGACTATATGACTTTAGGGCTTTCACTTAACCTTAGGAGCTTGAATTTGGGGCCTGGTTATGACCCCCTTGTTTTTTGTGGTAGTCGGATAAACCAGATTTTGAAGTAGTTACCACAAGTTTTGCAAAGGTACAAACCACTCGTATGATACGAAATAACCTCCATTTGTTTTTCGTACTTATGCTTGGATTGCACACCAGTTCTAGCTTATTATGACAGTCAGTTTTCGGCTTTCTCCATTGAGGTATTTTAGCCAGGTGATACGTCCATTTTGCATCATGCTTTTATGTTGCTATTTATCACTTTATGGGCTGTTATTACACTTTACGGTACAATACTTATGCCTTTTCTCTCTTATTTTATAAGGTTTACATGAAGAATGACAATGCCGGCAGCTGGAATTCTGGTCTGAAAAAGGAGAAAGTTTGAGACACCTATTCTACGCAACTCCAAGATCCGTGAAAATCAACGAGGAATTATTTTGGATTTTATAAATAATACTGGGCGGAAGAAGTACCGGAGGGGAGACACCAGGAGGCCAAAAGCCTGCCCGGCCCGTCCCGGGTGGCTTGTGGGCCCCCTGTTGCCCCTCCGGCGCTCATGTTTTGCTATATGGAGGGTTTCGTTCGAGAAAAAATCATAAGGAGGCTTTCGGGAGGAATCGCCGCCGCCACGATGCGGAACTTGAGCAGAACAAATCTAGAGCTCCGACAGGGCCGTCCTGCCGGGGAAATTTCCCTCCCGGAGGGGGAAATCATCGCCATCGTCATCACCAACACTCCTCTCATCGGAGGGGACTCATCTGCATCATCATCTTCATCAACACCATCTCATCTCCAAACCCTAGTTCATCTCTTGTAACCAATCTCCTTCTCGCCACTCCGATTGGTACTTGTAAGGTTGCTAGTAGTGTTAATTACTCTTTGTAGTTGATGCTAGTTGGATTACTCGGTGGAAGATTATATGTCCAGATCCTTGATGCTATTCAATACCTCTCTGGTCATGAACATAATTATGCTTTGTGAGTAGTCACTTTTGTTCCTGAGGACATGGGATAAGTCTTGCTATAAGTAGTCATGTGAATTTGGTATTCTTCGATATTTTGATGCGTTGTATGTTGTCGTTCCTCTAGTGGTGTTATGTGAATGTTGACTACATAACACTTCATCATTATTTGGTCCTAGAGGAAGGCATTGGGAGGTAATAACTAGATGATGGGTTGCTAGAGTGACACGAGCTTAAACCCTAGTTTATGCGTTGCTTCGTAAGGGGCTGATTTGGATACACTAGTTTAATGCTATGGTTAGACTTAGCCTTAATTCTTCTTTCATAGTTGTGGATGCTTGCGAGAGGGGTTAATCATAAGTGGGATGTTTGTCCAAGTAAGGGCAGCAACCAAGCACCGGTCCACCCACATATCAAACTATCAAAGTAGCGAACGTGAATCATATGAACATGATGAGAACTAGCTTGACAGATATTCCCATGTGTCCTCGGGAGCGCTTTACCTCATATAAGAGTTTGTCCAGGATTGTCCCTTGGTACAAAAGGGATTGGGCCATCTTGCTTCACCTTTGTTACTATTGTTACTTGCTACTCACTACGAATTATCACACAACTATCTGTTACCGACAAATTTCAGTGCTTGCAGAGAATACCTTGCTGAAAACCACTTGTCAGTTCCTTCTGCTCCTCGTTGGGTTCGACACTCTTACTTACCGAAAGGACTACGATAGATCCCCTACACTTGTGGGTCATGAAGACTCTTTTCTGGCGTCGTTGTCGGGGAGTGAAGCGCCTTTGGTAAGTGGAATTTGGTAAGGAAACATTTATATAGTGTGCTGAAATTTATTGTCACTCATCACTATGGAAACTAATCGTTTGAGGAGCTTGTTCGGGGTATCTTCACCTCGAACGGAAGCAGAAGAGGTTGCTCCTCAACCTGCTGCACCTACTGAAAATATTTGTTATGAAATTCCTTCAGGTATGCTAGAGAAACTGTTGGCTAATCCTTTTACAGGTGATGGAACATCAGATCCTGACTTGCATCTAATCTATGTAGATGAAGTTTGTGGTTTATTTAAGCTTGTAGGTTTTCCCGAGGATGAGGTCAGGAAGAGGGTCTTTCGCTTATCTTTGAGGGATAAAGCATTAACATGGTATGCACTATGTGATGATACTGGATCATGGAACTACAACCGATTGAAATTGGAATTTCATCAAAAGTTTTATCCTATGCATCTAGTACATCGTGATCGGAATTGTATATATATTTTTTGGCCTCGTGACATAGAAAGTATCGCTCAAGCTTGGGGGAGGCTTAAGTAAATTTTATATTCATGCCCCAACCATGAGCTCTCAAGAGAAATTATTAGTCCGAACTTCTATGCTCGACTTTCTCATGATAATGGCACCATGCTTGACACTTCTTGTACCGGTTCTTTTATGAAGAGAGATATTGACTTCAAATGGAATTTATTGGAAATAATTAAATGCAACTCTGAAGATTGGGATTTTGATGAAGGTAAGGAGTCACGTATGAATCTTAAGTTCGATTGCGTTAAATCCTTCACTGAAACAAATACTTTTTGTGATTTTAGCGCTAAACATGGACTTGACTCTGAGATAATAGCTTAATTATGTGAATCATTTGCTGCTCATATTAATCTCCCTAAAGAGAAGTGGTTTAAATATCATCCTCCCTTAGAAGTCAATGTGGTTAAACCCAACCTAGTTGAAGAGAAAGTCATTTCTTATAATGATCCTATTGTTCCTAGTGCTTACATTGAGAAACCACCTTTCCCTATTAGAATAAAGGATCATTCTAAAGCTTCAACTGTGATACGTAGGGGCTACATTAGAACACCTACACCCCCTGAGAAAATTAGAGTTGAACCTAGCATTGCTATTATCAAAGATCTCCTGTCCGACAATGTTGATGGGCATGATGTTCACTTCTGTGAAGATGCTGAGAATTGCTAAACCTCATACTAGAGACAAACATAGGCTTGTTGTTGGCATGCCTGTTGTTTCTGTTAAGATAGGAGATCATTGTTATCATGGTTTATGTGACGTGGGTGCTAGTGTTAGTGCAATACCTCAATATTTATATGATGAAATTAACGACGAGATTGCACCTGTCGAGATGGAACCTATTGATGTCACAATTCAGCTTGCCAATAGAGATACTATCTGCCCTTTGGGACTTGTTAGAGATGTTGAAGTCTTGTGTGGTAAAACTAAGTATCCAGCTGATTTTCTCGTTCTTGCTACCACACAAGATAGCTTTTGTCCCATCATATTTGGCAGACCTTTCCTCAATACTGTCAATGCTCATATTGACTGTGAGAAGCAAACTGTCACTATTGGCTTTGAAGGTGTGTCACATGAATTCAATTTCCCCAAGTTTGGTAGACAACCTCATGAAAAATAATTGTCTAGTAAGGATGAAATTATTGCTCTAGCTTCTATTGCTGTGCCTAATAATGATCCTTTAGAGCAATACTTGCTTGAGCATGAAAATGATATGCATATGGATGAAAGGAATGAGATAGATAGAGTTATCTTTGAGCAACATCCTATCCTTAAGAATAATTTGCCTATTGAACTGCTTGGAAATCCACCCCCACAAAAGGGTGATCCTACGTTTCAGCTTAAACAGTTACCTGATACTCCTAAGTATGATTATCTTGATTAAAAAGAGATATATCATATTATTATTAGTGCTAGCCTTTCAGAGCATGAAGAAAAGAAATTATTGAAAACTGTTAGGAAGCACCATGCTTCTATTGGATATACCCTTGATGATCTTAAGGGCATTAGTCCCACTCTATGCGAGCACAAAATTAGAACCAACTCTGATTCCAAACAAGTTGCCGATCATCAATGAAGATTAAATCTTAAGATGAAAGAGGTAGTAAGAAAAGAAATACTAAAGCTCCTGGAAGCAGGTATTATCTATCATGTTGCTCATAGTGATTGGGTAAGTCTGGTGCATTTCATCCCTAAGAAGGGAGGTATTACCATTGTCCCTAATGACAAAGATGAATTTATCTCACAGAGGATTATTATTGTCTATAGGATGGTAATTGATTTTAGGAAATTGAATAAAGCCACTAGGAAAGATCATTACCCTTTGCCTTTTATTGACAAAATGCTAGAAAGATTGTCTAAACACTTCTCCTTTCTAGATGGTTCTTCTTGTTTCTCTCAGATACCTGTTGCACAATCAGATCTGGAGAAAACCACTTTTACCTGCCCTTTCGGTACCTTTGCTTACAGACGTATGCCTTTTGGCTTATGTAATGCACCTGCTACGTAATGCACCTGCTACCTTTCAAAGATGTATGATGGCTATATTCTCTGACTTTTGTGAAAAGATTGTTGAGGTTTTCATGGATGACTTCTCCGTTTACGGGTCTTCTTTCGATGATTTCCTCAGCAACCTTGATCGAGTTTTGTAGAGATGTAAAGATACCAACCTGGTCTTGAATTGGGAGAAGTGCCACTTTATGGTTAATGAAGGCATCGTCTTAGGACATAAAATTTCCGAAAGAGGTATTGAAGTTGATAAGGCTAAGGTTGATGCGATCGAGAAAATGCCATGCCCTACAGACATTAAAGGTATAAGAAGTTTCCTTGGTCATGTTGGTTTCTATAGAAGGTTCATTAAGGACTTTTCTAAGATTTCTAGGCCTCTTACCAATCTCTTGCAAAAGTATATTCCTTTTGTTTTTGACGATGATTGTGAGGAAGCATTTGAAATACTTAAGAAGGATTTGATAACTGCACCTATTGTTCAACCACCTGATTGGAACTTACCTTTTGAAATTATGTGTGATGCTAGTGATTATGCCGTTGGTGCTGTTCTAGGACAAGGAGTTGATAAGAAATTGAATGTTATTCATTATGCTAGTAAAACTCTAGACAGTGCCCAAAGAAACTATGCTACTACTGAAAAGGAATTTTTAGTAGTTGTGTTTGCATGTGAAAAGTTTAGATCTTACATTGTTGATTCCAAGGTTACAATTCACACTGATCATGCTGCTATTAAGTTTCTCATGGAAAAGAAAGATGCTAAACCTAGAATTATCATATGGGTTCTCTTGCTACAAGAATTTGATTTCCATGTTGTTGATAGGAAGGGTGCTAAGAACCCCGTAGCAGATAACTTGTCTAGGTTGGAGAATGTTCTTGATGACCCACAACCTATTGATGATAGCTTTCCTGATGAGCAATTGAATGTCATCAATGCTTCACGTAGTACACCGTGGTATGCTGATTATGCAAATTTCATTGTTGCCAAATATATACCACCTTGTTTCACATACACTACTGAAATTAAGAAATTTGCCGTCTGCCAAGGCGGACGGCAAAGGGGGCAACCACGGACGGCAAAGGCTTTGCCGTCTGCCCCCTCATGGCAAAGTAGACGGTAAAAAAATCCGGTGAAGAGGCTCTTTGCCGTCAGCTTTCACACCACGGACGGCAAATAATCTTTGCCATGAGGGTACAGACGGCAAAATAGATGGGACGGCATATATTGCAACGTCCCCGTTAAGTGTTAACGGCAGGCCTTCTCTCTTTGCCGTCTGCCTTACCCCCTTTGCCATGTGGGCGCAGACGGCAAAGAGGGGAGAGAGGGGGGGCAGATTCCCCCTTTGCCGTCTGCCTTCCCCCCTTTGCCATGTGGGGGCAGACGGCAAAGAGGGGAGAGAGAGGGGCAGATTCCCCCTTTGCCATGTGCCTTCCCCCCTTTGCCATGTGTTGGCAGACGGCAAAGAGGGGAGAGAGAGAGGGCAGATTGCCCCTTTGCCATGTGCCTTCCCCCCTTTGCCATGTGGGGGCAGACGACAAAGAGGGGAGAGAGAGGGGGCAGATTACCCCTTTGCCATGTGCCTTCCCCCCTTTGCCATGTGTTGGCACACGGCAAAGAGGGGATAGAGAGGGGGCACATTCCCCCTTTGCCATGTGCCTTCCCCCCTTTGCCATGTGTTGGCACACGGCAAAGAGGGGAGAGAGAGGGGGCAGATTCCCCCTTTGCCATGTGCCTTGCCCCTTTTGCCATGTGTTGGCACACGACAAAGAGGGGAACCAGCCCCTTATTTATTTATTTTTTGTTATATCCAGCATTTTTAACAATAATTAGGATATATATATATATTTGACATAAATAAATTTCTTTCCGTACTCATAACCATATTAAAATAACTCTCATCCATAGTGCATACATATTATGCAAGTTACATCCGTACCAAACCATATATTACACCAGTTTCATCCACGTGCATACAAAGTTTCATATATCATATACTACAATAGTTTCAATACAACCTATGGTACAAGAAATCATCTTCAAGCATTCCATCAACCAAGCTTCCCGTGAAGTGAATGTAATCTGCAAAATGACAAATAAGAAAGTTAGAAAAATAATACTAGATGAAGTAGTGTATATATAGGTTATTTCGGAGAGAAATTAGCTAAGTATAGACCATTTAGGAGCTAACTAAGCTAATTATGTCATTTAGGGGGAACCCTAGCTAACTATAGGAGAAGAGAAAGAGAAGAAGAAGTAAAAGAAGGAGGAGGAGGAGGAGGAGGAGAAGGAGAAGGAAGAGGAGAAGAAGAAGTAAAAGGAGGAGGAGGAGGAGGAGGAGGAGAAGGAGAAGGAAGAGGAGAAGGAGAAGGAAGAGGAGAAGAAGAAGGAGAAGGAGAAGAAGAAGGAGAAGGAGAAGGAGGAAGAAGGAGGAAGAAGAAGGAGAAGGAGGAGCTCCTTCTCCTTCTCCTCCTTCTTCTCCTTCTTCTTCTTCTCCTCCTCCCTCTCCTCCTTCTTCTTCTTCTCATTTTCCCTCTTCCTTCCTTTCATTTTTCCTCCTTTTCTCTTCTTGTCCCCTTCTTCGGGCTAAATTGGCAAATAATGCCTTTTTGGAGCTAATTATGTCATTTCGAGGATAATTAGCTAAGTATAGGTCATTTTTTATTAAATAGGCCATTTTGGAGCTAACTAAGCTAATTATGTCATTTCGTAGGATAATTAGCCAATTTAGCCTTTCTTGGATCAGTCTAAGCTACGTAGAAGAAGAGATAGAGAAGAAGAAGTAAAAGAAGGAGGAGGAGGAGGAGGAGAAGAAGGAATAGGAGAAGAAGAAGAAAAGAAGAAGGAGAAGGAGAAGAAGAAGGAGAAGGAGAAGGAGGAAGAAGGAGGAAGAAGAAGGAGAAGGAGAAGGAGGAGCTCCTTCTCCTTATCCTCCTTCTCCTTCTTCTTCTTCTCCTCCTCCCTCTCCTCCTTCTTCTTCTTCTCATTTTTCCTCTTCATTCCGTTCATTATTCCTCTTTTTTCTCTTCTTGTGCCCTTCTTCGGGCTAAATTGGCTAAGAATGCCTTTTTGGAGATAATTATGTCATTTCGAGGATAATTAGCTAAGTATAGGTCATTTTTTATTACATAGGCCATTTTGGAGCTAACTAAGCTAATTATGTCATTTCGTAGGATAATTAGCCAATTTAGCCTTTCTTGGATGAGTCTAAGCTACGTAGAAGAAGAGATAGAGAAGAAGAAGTAAAAGAAGGAGGAGGAGGAGGAGGAGAAGAAGAAGGAAGAGGAGAAGAAGAAGAAAAGAAGCAGGAGAAGGAGGAGAAGAAGGAGAAGGAGAAGGAGGAAGAAGGAGGAAGAAGAAGGAGAAGGAGGAGCTCCTTCTCCTTCTCCTCCTTCTTCTTCTCCTCCTCCCTCTCCTCCTTCTTCTTCTTCTCATTTTTCCTCTTCCTTCCTTTCATTTTTCCTCTTTTTCTCTTCTTGTCCCCTTCTTCGGACTAAATTGGCTAAGAATGCCTTTTTGGAGCTAATTATGTCATTTCGAGGATAATTAGCTAAGTATAGGTCATTTTTTATTAAATAGGCCATTTTGGAGCTAACTAAGCTAATTATGTCATTTCGTAGGATAATTAGCCAATTTAGCCTTTCTTGGATGAGTCCAAGCTACGTAGAAGAAGAGATAGAGAAGAAGAAGTAAAAGAAGGAGGAGGAGGAGGAGAAGAAGAAGGAAGAGGAGAAGAATAAGAAAAGAAGAAGGAGAAGGAGAAGAAAAAGGAGAAGGAGAAGGAGGAAGAAGGAGGAAGAAGAAGGATAAGGAGGAGCTCCTTCTCCTTCTCCTCCTTCTTCTCCTTCTTCTTCTCCTCCTCCCTCTCCTCCTTCTTCTTCTTCTCATTTTCCCTCTTCCTTCCTTTCATTTTTCCTCTTTTTCTCTTCTTGTCCCCTTCTTCGGGCTAAATTGGCTAAGAATGCCTTTTTGGAGCTAATTATGTCATTTCGAGGATAATTAGCTAAGTATAGGTCATTTTTTATTAAATAGGCCATTTTGGAGCTAACTAAGCTAATTATGTCATTTCGTAGGATAATTAGCCAATTTAGCCTTTCTTGGATGAGTCTAAGCTACGTAGAAGAAGAGATAGAGAAGAAGAAGTAAAATAAGGAGGAGGAGGAGAAGAAGAAGGAAGAGGAGAAGAAGAAGAAAAGAAGAAGGAGAAGGAGGAGAAGAAGGAGAAGGAGAAGGAGGAAGAAGGAGGAAGAAGAAGGAGAAGGAGGAGCTCCTTCTCCTTCTCCTCCTTCTTCTCCTTCTTCTTCTCCTCCCCCCTCTCCTCCCTCTTCTTCTTCTCATTTTTCCTCTTCCTTCCTTTCATTTTTCCTCTTTTTCTCTTCTTGTCCCCTTCTTCGGGCTAAATTGGCTAAGAATGCCTTTTTGGAGCTAATTATGTCATTTCGAGGATAATTAACTAAGTATAGGTCATTTTTTATTAAATAGGCCATTTTGGAGCTAACTAAGCTAATTATGTCATTTCATAGGATAATTACCAATTTAGCCTTTCTTGGATGAGTCCAAGCTACGTAGAAGAAGAGATAGAGAAGAAGAAGTAAAAGAAGGAGGAGGAGGAGGAGAAGAAGAAGGAAGAGGAGAAGAAGAAGAAAAGAAGAAGGAGAAGGAGAAGGAGGAAGAACGAGGAACAAGAAGGAGAAGGAGGAGCTCCTTCTCCTTCTCCTCCTTCTTCTCCTTCTTCTTCTCCTCCTCCCTCTCCTCCTTCTTCTTCTTCTCATTTTTCCTCTTCCTTCCTTTCATTTTTCCTCTTTTTCTCTTCTTGTCCCCTTCTTCGGGCTAAATTGGCTAAGAATGCCTTTTTGGAGCTAATTATGTCATTTCGAGGATAATTAGCTAAGTATAGGTCATTTTTTATTAAATAGGCCATTTTGGAGCTAACTAAGCTAATTATGTCATTTCGTAGGATAATTAGCCAATTTAGCCTTTCTTGGATGAGTCTAAGCTACGTAGAAGAAGAGATAGAGAAGAAGAAGTAAAAGAAGGAGGAGGAGGAGAAGAAGAAGGAAGAGGAGAAGACGAATAAAAGAAGAAGGAGACGGAGGAGAAGAAGGAGAAGGAGAAGGAGAAAGAAGGAGGAAGAAGAAGGAGAAGGAGGAGCTCCTTCTCATTCTCCTCCTTCTTCTCCTCCTCCCTCTCCTCCTTCTTCTTCTTCTCATTTTTCCTCTTCCTTCCTTTCATTTTTCGTCTTTTTCTCTTCTTGTCCCCTTCTTCGGGCTAAATTGCCTAAGAATGCCCTTTTGGAGCTAATTATGTCATTTCGAGGATAATTAGCTAAGTATAGGTCATTTTTTATTAAATAGGCCATTTTGGAGCTAACTAAGCTAATTATGTCATTTCGTAGGATAATTAGCCAATTTAGCCTTTCTTGCATCAGTCCAAGCTACGTAGAAGAAGAGATAGAGAAGAAGAAGTAAAAGAAGGAGGAGGAGGAGGAGAAGAAGAAGGAAGAGGAGAAGAAGAAGAAAAGAAGAAGGAGAAGGAGAAGAAAAAGGAGAAGGAGAAGGAGGAAGAAGGAGGAAGAAGAAGGATAAGGAGGAGCTCCTTCTCCTTCTCCTCCTTCTTCTCCTTCTTCTTCTCCTCCTCCCTCTCCTCCTTCTTCTTCTACTCATTTTTCCTCTTCCTTCCTTTCATTTTTCCTCTTTTTCTCTTCTTGTCCCCTTCTTCGGGCTAAATTGGCAAAGAATGCCTTTTTGGAGCTAATTATGTCATTTCGAGGATAATTAGCTAAGTATAGGTCATTTTTTATTAAATAGGCCATTTTGGAGCTAACTAAGCTAATTATGTCATTTCGTAGGATAATTAGCCAATTTAGCCTTTCTTGGATGAGTCTAAGCTACGTAGAAGAAGAGCTAGAGAAGAAGTAAAAGAAGGAGGAGGAGGAGAAGAAGAAGGAAGAGGAGGAGAAGAAGAAAAGAAGAAGGAGAAGGAGGAGAAGAAGGAGAAGGAGAAGGAGGAAGAAGGAGGAAGAAGAAGGAGAAGGAGGAGCTCCTTCTCCTTCTCCTCCTTCTTCTCCTTCTTCTTCTCCTCCCCCCTCTCCTCCTTCTTCTTCTCATTTTTCCTCTTCCTTCCTTTCATTTTTCCTCTTTTTCTCTTCTTGTCCCCTTCTTCGGGCTAAATTGGCTAAGAATGCCTTTTTGGAGCTAATTATGTCATTTCAAGGATAATTACCTAAGTATAGGTCATTTTTTATTAAATAGGCCATTTTGGAGCTAACTAAGCTAATTATGTCATTTCATAGGATAATTAGCCAATTTAGCCTTTCTTGGATGAGTCCAAGCTACGTAGAAGAAGAGATAGAGAAGAAGAAGTAAAAGAAGGAGGTGGAGGAGGAGAAGAAGAAGAAAAGAAGAAGGAGAAGAAAAGAAGAAGGAGAAGGAGAAGGAGAAGGAGGAAGAACGAGGAACAAGAAGGAGAAGGAGGAGCTCCTTCTCCTTCTCCTCCTTCTTCTCCTTCTTCTTCTCCTCCTCCCTCTCCTCCTTCTACTTCTTCTCATTTTTCCTCTTCATTCCTTTCATTTTTCCTCTTTTTCTCTTCTTGTCCCCTTCTTCGGGCTAAATTGGCTAAGAATGCCTTGTTGGAGCTAATTATGTCATTTCGAGGATAATAGCTAAGTATAGGTCATTTTTTATTAAATAGGCCATTTTCGAGCTAACTAAGCTAATTATGTCATTTCGTAGGATAATTGGCCAATTTAGCCTTTCTTGGATGAGTCTAAGCTACGTAGAAGAAGAGATAGAGAAGAAGAAGTAAAAGAAGGAGGAGGATGAGAAGAAGAAGGAAGAGGAGAAAAAGAAGAAAAGAAGAAGGAGAAGGAGGAGAAGAAGGAGAAGGAGAAGGAGGAAGAAGGGGGAAGAAGAAGGAGAAGGAGGAGCTCCTTCTCCTTCTCCTCCTTCTTCTCCTTCTTCTTCTCCTCCTCCCTCTCCTCCTTCTTCTTCTTCTCATTTTTCCTCTTCCTTCCTTTCATTTTTCCTCTTTTTCTCTTCTTGTCCCCTTCTTCGGGCTAAATTGGCTAAGAATGCCTTTTTGGAGCTAATTATGTCATTTCGAGGATAATTAGCTAAGTATAGGTCATTTTTTATTAAATAGGCCATTTTGGAGCTAACTAAGCTAATTATGTCATTTCGTAGGATAATTAGCCAATTTAGCCTTTCTTGGATGAGTCCAAGCTACGTAGAAGAAGAGATAGAGAAGAAGAAGTAAAAGAAGGAGGAGGAGGAGGAGAAGAAGAAGAAAAGAAGAAGGAGAAGAAAAGAAGAAGGAGAAGGAGAACGAGGAAGAACGAGGAACAAGAAGGAGAAGGAGGAGCTCCTTCTCCTTCTCCTCCTTCTTCTCCTTCTTCTTCTCCTCCTCCCTCTCCTCCTTCTTCTTCTTCTCGTTTTTCCTCTTCCTTCCTTTCATTTTTCCTCTTTTTCTCTTCTTGTCCCCTTCTTCGGGCTAAATTGGCTAAGAATGCCTTTTTGGAGCTAATTATGTCATTTCGAGGATAATTAGCTAAGTATAGGTCATTTTTTATTAAATAGGCCATTTTCGAGCTAACTAAGCTAATTATGTCATTTCGTAGGATAATTAGCCAATTTATCCTTTCTTGGATGAGTCTAAGCTACGTAGAAGAAGAGATAGAGAAGAAGAAGTAAAAGAAGGAGGAGGAGGAGAAGAAGAAGGAAGAGGAGAAAAAGAAGAAAAGAAGAAGGAGAAGGAGGATAAGAAGGAGAAGGAGAAGGAGGAAGAAGGAGGAAGAAGAAGGAGAAGGAGGAGCTCCTTCTCCTTCTCCTCCTTCTTCTCCTTCTTCTTCTCCTCCTCCCTCTCCTCCTTCTTCTTCTTCTCATTTTTCCTCTTCCTTCCTTTCATTTTTCCTCTTTTTCTATTCTTGTCCCCTTCTTCGGGCTAAATTGGCTAAGAATGCCTTTTTGGAGCTAATTATGTCATTTCGAGGATAATTAGCTAAGTATAGGTCATTTTTTATTAAATAGGCCATTTTGGAGCTAACTAAGCTAATTATGTCATTTCGTAGGATAATTAGCCAATTTAGCCTTTCTTGGATGAGTCTAAGCTAGGTAGAAGAAGAGATAGAGAAGAAGAAGTAAAAGAGGGAGGAGGAGGATGAGAAGAAGAAGGAAGAGGAGAAGAAGAAGAAAAGAAGAAGGAGAAGAAGAAGGAGAAGGAGAAGGAGGAAGAAGGAGGAAGAAGAAGGAGAAGAAGGAAGGAGAAGGAGGAGCTCCTTCTCCTTCTCCTCCTTCTTCTCCTTCTTCTTCTCCTCCTCCCTCTCCTCCTTCTTCTTCTTCTCATTTTTCCTCTTCCTTCCTTTCATTTTTCCTCTTTTTCTCTTCTTGTCCCCTTCTTCGGGCTAAATTGGCTAAGAATGCCTTTTTGGAGCTAATTATGTCATTTCGAGGATAATTAGCTAAGTATAGGTCATTTTTATTAAATAGGCCATTTTGGAGCTAACTAAGCTAATTATGTCATTTCGTAGGATAATTAGCCAATTTAGCCTTTCTTGGATGAGTCCAAGCTACGTAGAAGAAGAGATAGAGAAGAAGAAGTAAAAGAAGGAGGAGGAGGAGGAGAAGAAGAAGAGGAGAAGAAGAAGAAAAGAAGAAGGAGAAGGAGAATAAAAAGGAGAAGGAGAAGGAGGAAGAAGGAGGAAGAAGAAGGATAAGGAGGAGCTCCTTCTCCTTCTCCTCCTTCTTCTCCTTCTTCTTCTCCTCCTCCCTCTCCTCCTTCTTCTTCTTCTCATTTTTCCTCTTCCTTCCTTTCATTTTTCCTCTTTTTCTCTTCTTGTCCCCTTCTTCGGGCTAAATTGGCTAAGAATGCCTTTTTGGAGCTAATTATGTCATTTCGAGGATAATTAGCTAAGTATAGGTCATTTTTTATTAAATAGGCCATTTTGGAGCTAACTAAGCTAATTATGTCATTTCGTAGGATAATTAGCCAATTTAGCCTTTCTTGGATGAGTCTAAGCTACGTAGAAGAAGAGATAGAGAAGAAGAAGTAAAAGAAGGAGGAGGAGGAGAAGAAGAAGGAAGAGGAGAGGAAGAAGAAAAGAAGAAGGAGAAGGAGGAGAAGAAGGAGAAGGAGAAGGAGGAAGAAGAAGGAGAAGGAGGAGCTCCTTCTCCTTCTCCTCCTTCTTCTCCTTCTTCTTCTCCTCCCCCCTCTCCTCCTTCTTCTTCTTCTCATTTTTCCTCTTCCTTCCTTTCATTTTTCCTCTTTTTCTCTTCTTGTCCCCTTCTTCGGGCTAAATTGGCTAAGAATGCCTTTTGGGAGCTAATTATGTCATTTCGAGGATAATTAGCTAAGTATAGGTCATTTTTTATTAAATAGGCCATTTTGGAGCTAACTAAGCTAATTATGTCATTTCATAGGATAATTACCAATTTAGCCTTTCTTGGATGAGTCCAAGCTACGTAGAAGAAGAGATAGAGAAGAAGAAGTAAAAGAAGGAGGAGGAGGAGGAGAAGAAGAAGGAAGAGGAGAAGAAGAAGAAAAGAAGAAGGAGAAGGAGAAGGAGGAAGAACGAGGAACAAGAAGGAGAAGGAGGAGCTCCTTCTCCTTCTCCTCCTTCTTCTCCTTCTTCTTCTCCTCCTCCCTCTCCTCCTTCTTCTTCTTCTCATTTTTCCTCTTCCTTCCTTTCATTTTTCCTCTTTTTCTCTTCTTGTCCCCTTCTTCGGGCTAAATTGGCTAAGAATGCCTTTTTGGAGCTAATTATGTCATTTCGAGGATAATTAGCTAAGTATAGGTCATTTTTATTAAATAGGCCATTTTGGACCTAACTAAGCTAATTATGTCATTTCGTAGGATAATTAGCCAATTTAGCCTTTCTTGGATGAGTCTAAGCTACGTAGAAGAAGAGATAGAGAAGAAGAAGTAAAAGAAGGAGGAGGAGGAGAAGAAGAAGGAAGAGGAGAAGACGAATAAAAGAAGAAGGAGACGGAGGAGAAGAAGGAGAAGGAGAAGGAGAAAGAAGGAGGAAGAAGAAGGAGAAGGAGGAGCTCCTTCTCATTCTCCTCCTTCTTCTCCTCCTCCCTCTCCTCCTTCTTCTTCTTCTCATTTTTCCTCTTCCTTCCTTTCATTTTTCCTCTTTTTCTCTTCTTGTCCCCTTCTTCGGGCTAAATTGCCTAAGAATGCCCTTTTGGAGCTAATTATGTCATTTCGAGGATAATTAGCTAAGTATAGGTCATTTTTTATTAAATAGGCCATTTTGGAGCTAACTAAGCTAATTATGTCATTTCGTAGGATAATTAGCCAATTTAGCCTTTCTTGCATGAGTCCAAGCTACGTAGAAGAAGAGATAGAGAAGAAGAAGTAAAAGAAGGAGGAGGAGGAGGTGAAGAAGAAGGAAGAGGAGAAGAAGAAGAAAAGAAGAAGGAGAAGGAGGAGAAGAAGGAGAAGGAGCAGGAGGAAGAAGGAGGAAGAAGAAGGATAAGGAGGAGCTCCTTCTCCTTCTCCTCCTTCTTCTCCTTCTTCTTCTCCTCCTCCCTCTCCTCCTTCTTCTTCTTCTCATTTTTCCTCTTCCTTCCTTTCATTTTTCCTCTTTTTCTCTTCTTGTCCCCTTCTTCGGGCTAAATTGGCTAAGAATGCCTTTTTGGAGCTAATTATGTCATTTCGAGGATAATTAGCTAAGTATAGGTCATTTTTTATTAAATAGGCCATTTTGGAGCTAACTAAGCTAATTATGTCATTACGTAGGATAATTAGCCAATTTAGCCTTTCTTGGATGAGTCTAAGCTACGTAGAAGAAGAGATAGAGAAGAAGAAGTAAAAGAAGGAGGAGGAGGAGAAGAAGAAGGAAGAGGAGAAAAAGAAGAAAAGAAGAAGGAGAAGGAGGAGAAGAAGGAGAAGGAGAAGGAGGAAGAAGGAGGAAGAAGAAGGAGAAGGAGGAGCTCCTTCTCCTTCTCCTCCTTCTTCTCCTTCTTCTTCTCCTCCTCCCTCTCCTCCTTCTTCTTCTTCTCATTTTTCCTCTTCCTTCCTTTCATTTTTCCTCTTTTTCTCTTCTTGTCCCCTTCTTCGGGCTAAATTGGCTAAGAATGCCTTTTTGGAGCTAATTATGTCATTTCGAGGATAATTAGCTAAGTATAGGTCATTTTTTATTAAATAGGCCATTTTGGAGCTAACTAAGCTAATTATGTCATTTCGTAGGATAATTAGCCAATTTAGCCTTTCTTGGATGAGTCCAAGCTACGTAGAAGAAGAGATAGAGAAGAAGAAGTAAAAGAAGGAGGAGGAGGAGGAGAAGAAGAAGGAAGAGGAAAAGAAGAAGAAAAGAAGAAGGAGAAGGAGAAGAAAAAGGAGAAGGAGAAGGAGGAAGAAGGAGGAAGAAGAAGGATAAGGAGGAGCTCCTTCTCCTTCTCCTCCTTCTTCTCCTTCTTCTTCTCCTCCTCCCTCTCCTCCTTCTTCTTCTGCTCATTTTTCCTCTTCCTTCCTTTCATTTTTCCTCTTTTTCTCTTCTTTTCCCCTTCTTCGGGCTAAATTGGCAAAGAATGCCTTTTTGGAGCTAATTATGTCATTTCGAGGATAATTAGCTAAGTATAGGTCATTTTTTATTAAATAGGCCATTTTGGAGCTAACTAAGCTAATTATGTCATTTCGTAGGATAATTAGCCAATTTAGCCTTTCTTGGATGAGTCTAAGCTACGTAGAAGAAGAGCTAGAGAAGAAGTAAAAGAAGGAGGAGGAGGAGAAGAAGAAGGAAGAGGAGGAGAAGAAGAAAAGAAGAAGGAGAAGGAGGAGAAGAAGGAGAAGGAGAAGGAGGAAGAAGGAGGAAGAAGAAGGAGAAGGAGGAGCTCCTTCTCCTTCTCCTCCTTCTTCTCCTTCTTCTTCTCCTCCCCCCTCTCCTCCTTCTTCTTCTTCTCATTTTTCCTCTTCCTTCCTTTCATTTTTCCTCTTTTTCTCTTCTTGTCCCCTTCTTCGGGCTAAATTGGCTAAGAATGCCTTTTTGGAGCTAATTATGTCATTTCAAGGATAATTACCTAAGTATAGGTCATTTTTTATTAAATAGGCCATTTTGGAGCTAACTAAGCTAATTATGTCATTTCATAGGATAATTAGCCAATTTAGCCTTTCTTGGATGAGTCCAAGCTACGTAGAAGAAGAGATAGAGAAGAAGAAGTAAAAGAAGGAGGAGGAGGAGGAGAAGAAGAAGAAAAGAAGAAGGAGAAGAAAAGAAGAAGGAGAAGGAGAAGGAGGAAGAACGAGGAACAAGAAGGAGAAGGAGGAGCTCCTTCTCCTTCTCCTCCTTCTTCTCCTTCTTCTTCTCCTCCTCCCTCTCCTCCTTCTACTTCTTCTCATTTTTCCTCTTCCTTCCTTTCATTTTTCCTCTTTTTCTGTTCTTGTCCCCTTCTTCGGGCTAAATTGGCTAAGAATGCCTTTTTGGAGCTAATTATGTCATTTCGAGGATAATTAACTAAGTATAGGTCATTTTTTATTAAATAGGCCATTTTCGAGCTAACTAAGCTAATTATGTCATTTCGTAGGATAATTGGCCAATTTAGCCTTTCTTGGATGAGTCTAAGCTACGTAGAAGAAGAGATAGAGAAGAAGAAGTAAAAGAAGGAGGAGGAGGAGAAGAAGAAGGAAGAGGAGAAAAAGAAGAAAAGAAGAAGGAGAAGGAGGAGAAGAAGGAGAAGGAGAAGGAGGAAGAAGGAGGAAGAAAAAGGAGAAGGAGGAGATCCTTCTCCTTCTCCTCCTTCTTCTCCTTCTTCTTCTCCTCCTCCCTCTCCTCCTTCTTCTTCTTCTCATTTTTCCTCTTCCTTCCTTTCATTTTTCCTCTTTTTCTCTTCTTGTCCCCTTCTTCGGGCTAAATTGGCTAGGAATGCCTTTTTGGAGCTAATTATGTCATTTCGAGGATAATTAGCTAAGTATAGGTCATTTTTTATTAAATAGGCCATTTTGGAGCTAACTAAGCTAATTATGTCATTTCGTAGGATAATTAGCCAATTTACCCTTTCTTGGATGAGTCCAAGCTACGTAGAAGAAGAGATAGAGAAGAAGAAGTAAAAGAAGGAGGAGGAGGAGGAGAAGAAGAAGAAAAGAAGAAGGAGAAGAAAAGAAGAAGGAGAAGGAGAACGAGGAAGAACGAGGAACAAGAAGGAGAAGGAGGAGCTCCTTCTCCTTCTCCTCCTTCTTCTCCTTCTTCTTCTCCTCCTCCCTCTCCTCCTTCTTCTTCTTCTCGTTTTTCCTCTTCCTTCCTTTCATTTTTCCTCTTTTTCTCTTCTTGTCCCCTTCTTCGGGCTAAATTGGCTAAGAATGCCTTTTTGGAGCTAATTATGTCATTTCGAGGATAATTAGCTAAGTATAGGTCATTTTTTATTAAATAGGCCATTTTCGAGCTAACTAAGCTAATTATGTCATTTCGTAGGATAATTAGCCAATTTAGCCTTTCTTGGATGAGTCTAAGCTACGTAGAAGAAGAGATAGAGAAGAAGAAGTAAAAGAAGGAGGAGGAGGAGAAGAAGAAGGAAGAGGAGAAAAAGAAGAAAAGAAGAAGGAGAAGGAGGATAAGAAGGAGAAGGAGAAGGAGGAAGAAGGAGGAAGAAGAAGGAGAAGGAGGAGCTCCTTCTCCTTCTCCTCCTTTTTCTCCTTCTTCTTCTCCTCCTCCCTCTCCTCCTTCTTCTTCTTCTCATTTTTCCTCTTCCTTCCTTTCATTTTTCCTCTTTTTCTCTTCTTGTCCCCTTCTTCGGGCTAAATTGGCTAAGAATGCCTTTTTGGAGCTAATTATGTCATTTCGAGGATAATTAGCTAAGTATAGGTCATTTTTTATTAAATAGGCCATTTTGGAGCTAACTAAGCTAATTATGTCATTTCGTAGGATAATTAGCCAATTTAGCCTTTCTTGGATGAGTCTAAGCTACGTAGAAGAAGAGATAGAGAAGAAGAAGTAAAAGAGGGAGGAGGAGGATGAGAAGAAGAAGGAAGAGGAGAAGAAGAAGAAAAGAAGAAGGAGAAGAAGAAGGAGAAGGAGAAGGAGGAAGAAGGAGGAAGAAGAAGGAGAAGAAGGAAGGAGATGGAGGAGCTCCTTCTCCTTCTCCTCCTTCTTCTCCTTCTTCTTCTACTCCTCCCTCTCCTCCTTCTTCTTCTTCTCATTTTTCCTCTTCCTTCCTTTCATTTTTCCTCTTTTTCTCTTCTTGTCCCCTTCTTCGGGCTAAATTGGCTAAGAATGCCTTTTTGGAGCTAATTATGTCATTTCGAGGATAATTAGCTAAGTATAGGTCATTTTTTATTAAATAGGCCATTTTGGAGCTAACTAAGCTAATTATGTCATTTCGTAGGATAATTAGCCAATTTAGCCTTTCTTGGATGAGTCCAAGCTACGTAGAAGAAGAGATAGAGAAGAAGAAGTAAAAGAAGGAGGAGGAGGAGGAGAAGAAGAAGAGGAGAAGAAGAAGAAAAGAAGAAGGAGAAGGAGAATAAAAAGGAGAAGGAGCAGGAGGAAGAAGGAGGAAGAAGAAGGATAAGGAGGAGCTCCTTCTCCTTCTCCTCCTTCTTCTCCTTCTTCTTCTCCTCCTCCCTCTCCTCCTTCTTCTTCTTCTCATTTTTCCTCTTCCTTCCTTTCATTTTTCCTCTTTTTCTCTTCTTGTCCCCTTCTTCGGGCTAAATTGGCTAAGAATGCCTTTTTGGAGCTAATTATGTCATTTCGAGGATAATTAGCTAAGTATAGGTCATTTTTTATTAAATAGGCCATTTTGGAGCTAACTAAGCTAATTATGTCATTTCGTAGGATAATTAGCCAATTTAGCCTTTCTTGGATGAGTCTAAGCTACGTAGAAGAAGAGATAGAGAAGAAGAAGTAAAAGAAGGAGGAGGAGGAGAAGAAGAAGGAAGAGGAGAGGAAGAAGAAAAGAAGAAGGAGAAGGAGGAGAAGAAGGAGAAGGAGAAGGAGGAAGAAGGAGGAAGAAGAAGGAGAAGGAGGAGCTCCTTCTCCTTCTCCTCCTTCTTCTCCTTCTTCTTCTCCTCCTCCCTCTCCTCCTTCTTCTTCTTCTCATTTTTCCTCTTCCTTCCTTTCATTTTTCCTCTTTTTCTCTTCTTGTCCCCTTCTTCGGGCTAAATTGGCTAAGAATGCCTTTTTGGAGCTAATTATGTCATTTCGAGGATAATTAGCTAAGTATAGGTCATTTTTTATTAAATAGGCCATTTTGGAGCTAACTAAGCTAATTATGTCATTTCGTAGGATAATTAGCCAATTTAGCCTTTCTTGGATGAGTCCAAGCTACGTAGAAGAAGAGATAGAGAAGAAGAAGTAAAAGAAGGAGGAGGAGGAGGAGAAGAAGAAGGAAGAGGAAAAGAAGAAGAAAAGAAGAAGGAGAAGGAGAAGAAAAAGGAGAAGGAGAAGGAGGAAGAAGGAGGAAGAAGAAGGATAAGGAGGAGCTCCTTCTCCTTCTCCTCCTTCTTCTCCTTCTTCTTCTCCTCCTCCCTCTCCTCCTTCTTCTTCTGCTCATTTTTCCTCTTCCTTCCTTTCATTTTTCCTCTTTTTCTCTTCTTTTCCCCTTCTTCGGGCTAAATTGGCAAAGAATGCCTTTTTGGAGCTAATTATGTCATTTCGAGGATAATTAGCTAAGTATAGGTCATTTTTTATTAAATAGGCCATTTTGGAGCTAACTAAGCTAATTATGTCATTTCGTAGGATAATTAGCCAATTTAGCCTTTCTTGGATGAGTCTAAGCTACGTAGAAGAAGAGCTAGAGAAGAAGTAAAAGAAGGAGGAGGAGGAGAAGAAGAAGGAAGAGGAGGAGAAGAAGAAAAGAAGAAGGAGAAGGAGGAGAAGAAGGAGAAGGAGAAGGAGGAAGAAGGAGGAAGAAGAAGGAGAAGGAGGAGCTCCTTCTCCTTCTCCTCCTTCTTCTCCTTCTTCTTCTCCTCCCCCCTCTCCTCCTTCTTCTTCTTCTCATTTTTCCTCTTCCTTCCTTTCATTTTTCCTCTTTTTCTCTTCTTGTCCCCTTCTTCGGGCTAAATTGGCTAAGAATGCCTTTTTGGAGCTAATTATGTCATTTCAAGGATAATTACCTAAGTATAGGTCATTTTTTATTAAATAGGCCATTTTGGAGCTAACTAAGCTAATTATGTCATTTCATAGGATAATTAGCCAATTTAGCCTTTCTTGGATGAGTCCAAGCTACGTAGAAGAAGAGATAGAGAAGAAGAAGTAAAAGAAGGAGGAGGAGGAGGAGAAGAAGAAGAAAAGAAGAAGGAGAAGAAAAGAAGAAGGAGAAGGAGAAGGAGGAAGAACGAGGAACAAGAAGGAGAAGGAGGAGCTCCTTCTCCTTCTCCTCCTTCTTCTCCTTCTTCTTCTCCTCCTCCCTCTCCTCCTTCTACTTCTTCTCATTTTTCCTCTTCCTTCCTTTCATTTTTCCTCTTTTTCTGTTCTTGTCCCCTTCTTCGGGCTAAATTGGCTAAGAATGCCTTTTTGGAGCTAATTATGTCATTTCGAGGATAATTAACTAAGTATAGGTCATTTTTTATTAAATAGGCCATTTTCGAGCTAACTAAGCTAATTATGTCATTTCGTAGGATAATTGGCCAATTTAGCCTTTCTTGGATGAGTCTAAGCTACGTAGAAGAAGAGATAGAGAAGAAGAAGTAAAAGAAGGAGGAGGAGGAGAAGAAGAAGGAAGAGGAGAAAAAGAAGAAAAGAAGAAGGAGAAGGAGGAGAAGAAGGAGAAGGAGAAGGAGGAAGAAGGAGGAAGAAAAAGGAGAAGGAGGAGATCCTTCTCCTTCTCCTCCTTCTTCTCCTTCTTCTTCTCCTCCTCCCTCTCCTCCTTCTTCTTCTTCTCATTTTTCCTCTTCCTTCCTTTCATTTTTCCTCTTTTTCTCTTCTTGTCCCCTTCTTCGGGCTAAATTGGCTAGGAATGCCTTTTTGGAGCTAATTATGTCATTTCGAGGATAATTAGCTAAGTATAGGTCATTTTTTATTAAATAGGCCATTTTGGAGCTAACTAAGCTAATTATGTCATTTCGTAGGATAATTAGCCAATTTACCCTTTCTTGGATGAGTCCAAGCTACGTAGAAGAAGAGATAGAGAAGAAGAAGTAAAAGAAGGAGGAGGAGGAGGAGAAGAAGAAGAAAAGAAGAAGGAGAAGAAAAGAAGAAGGAGAAGGAGAACGAGGAAGAACGAGGAACAAGAAGGAGAAGGAGGAGCTCCTTCTCCTTCTCCTCCTTCTTCTCCTTCTTCTTCTCCTCCTCCCTCTCCTCCTTCTTCTTCTTCTCGTTTTTCCTCTTCCTTCCTTTCATTTTTCCTCTTTTTCTCTTCTTGTCCCCTTCTTCGGGCTAAATTGGCTAAGAATGCCTTTTTGGAGCTAATTATGTCATTTCGAGGATAATTAGCTAAGTATAGGTCATTTTTTATTAAATAGGCCATTTTCGAGCTAACTAAGCTAATTATGTCATTTCGTAGGATAATTAGCCAATTTAGCCTTTCTTGGATGAGTCTAAGCTACGTAGAAGAAGAGATAGAGAAGAAGAAGTAAAAGAAGGAGGAGGAGGAGAAGAAGAAGGAAGAGGAGAAAAAGAAGAAAAGAAGAAGGAGAAGGAGGATAAGAAGGAGAAGGAGAAGGAGGAAGAAGGAGGAAGAAGAAGGAGAAGGAGGAGCTCCTTCTCCTTCTCCTCCTTTTTCTCCTTCTTCTTCTCCTCCTCCCTCTCCTCCTTCTTCTTCTTCTCATTTTTCCTCTTCCTTCCTTTCATTTTTCCTCTTTTTCTCTTCTTGTCCCCTTCTTCGGGCTAAATTGGCTAAGAATGCCTTTTTGGAGCTAATTATGTCATTTCGAGGATAATTAGCTAAGTATAGGTCATTTTTTATTAAATAGGCCATTTTGGAGCTAACTAAGCTAATTATGTCATTTCGTAGGATAATTAGCCAATTTAGCCTTTCTTGGATGAGTCTAAGCTACGTAGAAGAAGAGATAGAGAAGAAGAAGTAAAAGAGGGAGGAGGAGGATGAGAAGAAGAAGGAAGAGGAGAAGAAGAAGAAAAGAAGAAGGAGAAGAAGAAGGAGAAGGAGAAGGAGGAAGAAGGAGGAAGAAGAAGGAGAAGAAGGAAGGAGATGGAGGAGCTCCTTCTCCTTCTCCTCCTTCTTCTCCTTCTTCTTCTACTCCTCCCTCTCCTCCTTCTTCTTCTTCTCATTTTTCCTCTTCCTTCCTTTCATTTTTCCTCTTTTTCTCTTCTTGTCCCCTTCTTCGGGCTAAATTGGCTAAGAATGCCTTTTTGGAGCTAATTATGTCATTTCGAGGATAATTAGCTAAGTATAGGTCATTTTTTATTAAATAGGCCATTTTGGAGCTAACTAAGCTAATTATGTCATTTCGTAGGATAATTAGCCAATTTAGCCTTTCTTGGATGAGTCCAAGCTACGTAGAAGAAGAGATAGAGAAGAAGAAGTAAAAGAAGGAGGAGGAGGAGGAGAAGAAGAAGAGGAGAAGAAGAAGAAAAGAAGAAGGAGAAGGAGAATAAAAAGGAGAAGGAGAAGGAGGAAGAAGGAGGAAGAAGAAGGATAAGGAGGAGCTCCTTCTCCTTCTCCTCCTTCTTCTCCTTCTTCTTCTCCTCCTCCCTCTCCTCCTTCTTCTTCTTCTCATTTTTCCTCTTGCTTCCTTTCATTTTTCCTCTTTTTCTCTTCTTGTCCCCTTCTTCGGGCTAAATTGGCTAAGAATGCCTTTTTGGAGCTAATTATGTCATTTCGAGGATAATTAGCTAAGTATAGGTCATTTTTTATTAAATAGGCCATTTTGGAGCTAACTAAGCTAATTATGTCATTTCGTAGGATAATTAGCCAATTTAGCCTTTCTTGGATGAGTCTAAGCTACGTAGAAGAAGAGATACAGAAGAAGAAATAAAAGAAGGAGGAGGAGGAGAAGAAGAAGGAAGAGGAGAGGAAGAAGAAAAGAAGAAGGAGAAGGAGGAGAAGAAGGAGAAGGAGAAGGAGGAAGAAGAAGGAGAAGGAGGAGCTCCTTCTCCTTCTCCTCCTTCTTCTCCTTCTTCTTCTCCTCCCCCCTCTCCTCCTTCTTCTTCTTCTCATTTTTCCTCTTCCTTCCTTTCATTTTTCCTCTTTTTCTCTTCTTGTCCCCTTCCTCGGGCTAAATAGGCTAAGAATGCCTTTTTGGAGCTAATTATGTCATTTCGAGGATAATTAGCTAAGTATAGGTCATCTTTTATTAAATAGGCCATTTTGGAGCTAACTAAGCTAATTATGTCATTTCATAGGATAATTAGCCAATTTAGCCTTTCTTGGATGAGTCCAAGCTACGTAGAAGAAGAGATAGAGAAGAAGAAGTAAAAGAAGGAGGAGGAGGAGGAGAAGAAGAAGGAAGAGGAGAAGAAGAAGAAAAGAAGAAGGAGAAGGAAAAGGAGGAAGAACGAGGAACAAGAAGGAGAAGGAGGAGCTCCTTCTCCTTCTCCTCCTTCTTCTCCTCCTCCCTCTCCTCCTTCTTCTTCTTCTCATTTTTCCTCTTCCTTCCTTTCATTTTTCCTCTTTTTCTCTTCTTGTCCCCTTCTTCGGGCTAAATTGGCTAAGAATGCCTTTTTGAGCTAATTATGTCATTTCGAGGATAATTAGCTAAGTATAGGTCATTTTTTATTAAATAGGCCATTTTGGAGCTAACTAAGCTAATTATGTCATTTCGTAGGATAATTAGCCAATTTAGCCTTTCTTGGATGAGTCTAAGCTACGTAGAAGAAGAGATAGAGAAGAAGAAGTCAAAGAAGGAGGAGGAGGAGAAGAAGAAGGAAGAGGAGAAGACGAATAAAAGAAGAAGGAGACGGAGGAGAAGAAGGAGAAGGAGAAGGAGAAAGAAGGAGGAAGAAGAAGGAGAAGGAGGAGCTCCTTCTCCTTCTCCTCCTTCTTCTCCTCCTCCCTCTCCTCCTTCTTCTTCTTCTCATTTTTCCTCTTCCTTCCTTTCATTTTTCCTCTTTTTCTCTTCTTGTCCCCTTCTTCGAGCTAAATTGGCTAAGAATGCCCTTTTGGAGCTAATTATGTCATTTCGAGGATAATTAGCTAAGTATAGGTAATTTTTTATTAAATAGGCCATTTTGGAGCTAACTAAGCTAATTATGTAATTTTGTAGGATAATTATCCAATTTAGCATTTCTTGGATGAGTCCAAGCTACGTAGAAGAAGAGATAGAGAAGAAGAAGTAAAAGAAGGAGGAGGAGGAGGAGAAGAAGAAGGAAGAGGAGAAGAAGAGGAAAAGAAGAAGGAGAAGGACGAGAAGAAGGAGAAGGAGCAGGAGGAAGAAGGAGGAAGAAGAAGGATAAGGAGGAGCTCCTTCTCCTTCTCCTCCTTCTTCTCCTTCTTCTTCTCCTCCTCCCTCTCCTCCTTCTTCTTCTTCTAATTTTTCCTCTTCCTTCCTTCCATTTTTCCTCTTTTTCTCTTCTTGTCCCCTTCTTCGGGCTAAATTGGCTAAGAATGCCTTTTTGGAGCTAATTATGTCATTTCGAGGATAATTAGCTAAGTATAGGTCATTTTTATTAAATAGGCCATTTTGTAGCTAACTAAGCTAATTATGTCATTTCGTAGGATAATTAGCCAATTTAGCCTTTCTTGGATGAGTCTAAGCTACGTAGAAGAAGAGATAGTGAAGAAGAAGTAAAAGAAGGAGGAGGAGGAGAAGAAGAAGGAAGAGGAGAAAAAGAAGAAAAGAAGAAGGAGAAGGAGGAGAAGAAGGAGAGGGAGAAGGAGGAAGAAGTAGGAAGAAGAAGGAGAAGGAGGAGCTCCTTCTCCTTCTCCTCCTTCTTCTCCTTCTTCTTCTCCTCGTCCCTCTCCTCCTTCTTCTTCTTCTCATTTTTCCTCTTCCTTCCTTTCATTTTTCCTCTTTTTCTCTTCTTGTCCCCTTCTTCGGGCTAAATTGGCTAAGAATGCCTTTTTGGAGCTAATTATGTCATTTCGAGGATAATTAGCTAAGTAGAGGTCATTTTTTATTAAATAGGCCATTTTGGAGCTAACTAAGCTAATTATGTCATTTCGTAGGATAATTAGCCAATTTAGCCTTTCTTGGATGAGTCTAAGCTACGTAGAAGAAGAGATAGAGAAGAAGAAGTAAAAGAGGGAGGAGCAGGAGGAGAAGAAGAAGGAAGAGGAGAAGAAGAAGAAAAGAAGAAGGAGAAGAAGAAGGAGAAGGAGAAGGAGGAAGAAGGAGGAAGAAGAAGGAGAAGGAGGAGCTGCTTCTCCTTCTCCTCCTTCTTCTCCTTCTTCTTCTCCTCCTCCCTCTCCTCCTTCTTCTTCTTCTCATTTTTCCTCTTCCTTCCTTTCATTTTTCCTCTTTTTATCTTCTTGTCCCCTTCTTCGGGCTAAATTGGCTAAGAATGCCTTTTTGGAGCTAATTATGTCATTTCGAGGATAATTAGCTAAGTATAGGTCATTTTTTATTAAATAGGCCATTTTGGAGCTAACTAAGCTAATTATGTCATTTCGTAGGATAATTAGCCAATTTAGCCTTTCTTGGATGAGTCCAAGCTACGTAGAAGAAGAGATAGAGAAGAAGAAGTAAAAAAAGGAGGAGGAGGAGGAGAAGAAGAAGGAAGAGGAGAAGAAGAAGAAAAGAAGAAGGAGAAGGAGGAGAAGAAGGAGAAGGAGAAGGAGGAAGGAGGAAGAAGAAGGATAAGGAGGAGCTCCTTCTCCTTCTCCTCCTTCTTCTCCTTCTTCTTCTCCTCCACCCTCTCCTCCTTCTTCTTCTTCTCATTTTTCCTCTTCCTTCCTTTCATTTTTCCTCTTTTTCTCTTCTTGTCCCCTTCTTCGGGCTAAATTGGCTAACAATGCCTTTTTGGAGGTAATTATGTCATTTCGAGGATAATTAGCTAAGTATAGGTCATGTTTTATTAAATAGGCCATTTTGGAGCTAACTAAGCTAATTATGTCATTTCGTAGGATAATTAGCCAATTTAACCTTTCTTGGATGAGTCTAAGCTACGTAGAAGAATAGATAGAGAAGAAGAAGTAAAAGGAGGAGGAGGAGGAGAAGAAGAAGGAAGAGGAGAAGAAGAAGAAAAGGAGAAGGAGACGGAGGAGAACAAGGAGAAGGAGAAGGACGAAGAAGGACGAAGAAGAAGGAGAAGGAGGAGCTCCTTCTCCTTCTCCTCCTTCTTCTCCTTCTTCTTCTCCTCCTCCCTCTCCTCCTTCTTCTTCTTCTCATTTTTCCTCTTCCTTCCTTTCATTTTTCCTCTTTTTCTCTTCTTGTCCCCTTCTTCGGGCTAAATTGGCAAAGAATGCCTTTTTGGAGCTAATTATGTCATTTCGAGGATAATTAGCTATGTATAGGTCATTTTTTATTAAATAGGCCATTTTGGAGCTAACTAAGCTAATTATGTCATTTCGTAGGATAATTAGCCAATTTAGCCTTTCTTGGATGAGTCTAAGCTACGTAGAAGAAGAGATAGAGAAGAAGAAGTAAAAGAAGGAGGAGGAGGAGAAGAAGAAGGAAGAGGAGAAGAAGAAGAAAAGAAGAAGGAGAAGGAGGAGAAGAAGGAGAAGGAGAAGGAGGAAGAAGAAGGAGAAGGAGGAGCTCCTTCTCCTTCTCCTCCTTCTTCTCCTTCTTCTTCTCCTCCCCCCTCTCCTCCTTCTTCTTCTTCTCATTTTTCCTCTTCCTTCCTTTCATTTTTCCTCTTTTTTTCTTCTTGCCCCCTTCTTCAGGCTAAATTGGCTAAGAATGCCTTTTTGGAGCTAATTATGTCATTTCGAGGATAATTAGCTAAGTATAGGTCATTTTTTATTAAATAGGCCATTTTGGAGCTAACTAAGCTAATTATGTCATTTCATAGGATAATTAGCCAATTTAGCCTTTCTTGGATGAGTCCAAGCTACGTAGAAGAAGAGATAGAGAAGAAGAAGTAAAAGAAGGAGGAGGAGGAGGAGAAGAAGAAGGAAGAGGAGAAGAAGAAGAAAAGAAGAAGGAGAAGGAAAAGGAGGAAGAACGAGGAACAAGAAGGAGAAGGAGGAGCTCCTTCTCCTTCTCCTCCTTCTTCTCCTTCTTCTTCTCCTCCTCCCTCTCCTCCTCCTTCTTCTTCTCAGTTTTCCTCTTCCTTCCTTTCATTTTTCCTCTTTTTCTCTTCTTGTCCCCTTCTTCGGGCTAAATTGGCTAAGAATGCCTTTTTGGAGCTAATTATGTCATTTCGAGGATAATTAGCTAAGTATAGGTCATTTTTTATTAAATAGGCCATTTTGGAGCTAACTAAGCTAATTATGTCATTTCGTAGGATAATTAGCCAATTTAGCCTTTCTTGGACGAGTCTAAGCTACGTAGAAGAAGAGATAGAGAAGAAGAAGTAAAAGAAGGAGGAGGAGGAGAAGAAGAAGGAAGAGGAGAAGACAAATAAAAGAAGAAGGAGACGGAGGAGAAGAAGGAGAAGGAGAAGGAGAAAGAAGGAGGAAGAAGAAGGAGAAGGAGGAGCTCCTTCTCCTTCTCCTCCTTCTTCTCCTCCTCCCTCTCCTCCTTCTTCTTCTTCTCATTTTTCCTCTTCCTTCCTTTCATTTTTCCTCTTTTTCTCTTCTTGTCCCCTTCTTCGGGCTAAATTGGCTAAGAATGCCTTTTTGGAGCTAATTATGTCATTTCGAGGATAATTAGCTAAGTATAGGTCATTTTTTTTATTAAATTGGCCATTTTGGAGCTAACTAAGCTAATTATGTCATTTCGTAGGATAATTAGCCAATTTAGCCTTTCTTGGATGAGTCCAAGCTAGGTAGAAGAAGAGATAGACAAGAAGAAGTAAAAGAAGGAGGAGGAGGAGGAGAAGAAGAAGGAAGAGGAGAAGAAGAAGAAAAGAAGGAGAAGGAGGAGAAGAAGGAGAAGGAGAAGGAGGAAGAAGTAGGAAGAAGAAGGAGAAGGAGGAGCTCCTTCTCCTTCTCCTCCTTCTTCTCCTTCTTCTTCTCCTCCTCCCTCTCCTCCTTCTTCTCCTTCTTCTTCTCCTCCTCCCTCTCCTCCTTCTTCTTCTTCTTCTCATTTTTCCTCTTCCTTCCTTTCATTTTTCCTCTCTTTCTCTTCTTGTCCCCTTCTTCGGGCTAAATTGGCTAAGAATGCCTTTTTGGAGCTAATTATGTCATTTCGAGGATAATTAGCTAAGTATAGTTCATTTTTTATTAAATAGGCCATTTTGGAGCTAACTAAGCTAATTATGTCATTTCGTAGGATAATTAGCCAATTTAGCCTTTCTTGGATGAGTCTAAGCTACGTAGAAGAAGAGATAGAGAAGAAGAAGTAAAAGAGGGAGGAGCAGGAGGAGAAGAAGAAGGAAGAGGAGAAGAAGAAGAAAAGAAGAAGGAGAAGAAGAAGGAGAAGGAGAAGGAGGAAGAAGGAGGAAGAAGAAGGAGAAGGAGGAGCTCCTTCTCCTTCTCCTCCTTCCTCTCCTTCTTCTTCTCCTCCTCCCTCTCCTCCTTCTTCTTCTTCTCATTTTTCCTCTTCCTTCCTTTCATTTTTCCTCTTTTTCTCTTCTTGTCCCCTTCTTCGGGCTAAATTGGCTAAGAATGCCTTTTTGGAGCTAATTATGTCATTTCGAGGATAATTAGCTAAGTATAGGTCATTTTTTATTAAATAGGCCATTTTCGAGCTAACTAAGCTAATTATGTCATTTCGTAGGATAATTAGCCAATTTAGCCTTTCTTGGATGAGTCCAAGCTACGTAGAAGAAGAGATAGAGAAGAAGAAGTAAAAAAAGGAGGAGGAGGAGGAGAAGAAGAAGGAAGAGGAGAAGAAGAAGAAAAGAAGAAGGAGAAGGAGGAGAAGAAGGAGAAGGAGAAGGAGGAAGGAGGAAGAAGAAGGATAAGGAGGAGCTCCTTCTCCTTCTCCTCCTTCTTCTCCTTCTTCTTCTCCTCCACCCTCTCCTCCTCCTTCTTCTTCTCATTTTTCCTCTTCCTTCCTTTCATTTTTCCTCTTTTTCTCTTCTTGTCCCCTTCTTCGGGCTAAATTGGCTAACAATGCCTTTTTGGAGGTAATTATGTCATTTCGAGGATAATTAGCTAAGTATAGGTCATGTTTTATTAAATAGGCCATTTTGGAGCTAACTAAGCTAATTATGTCATTTCGTAGGATAATTAGCCAATTTAACCTTTCTTGGATGAGTCTAAGCTACGTAGAAGAATAGATAGAGAAGAAGAAGTAAAAGAAGGAGGAGGAGGAGGAGAAGAAGAAGGAAGAGGAGAAGAAGAAGAAAAGGAGAAGGAGACGGAGGAGAACAAGGAGAAGGAGAAGGACGAAGAAGGACGAAGAAGAAGGAGAAGGAGGAGCTCCTTCTCCTTCTCCTCCTTCTTCTCCTTCTTCTTCTCCTCCTCCCTCTCCTCCTTCTTCTTCTTCTCATTTTTCCTCTTCCTTCCTTTCATTTTTCCTCTTTTTCTCTTCTTGTCCCCTTCTTCGGGCTAAATTGGCTAAGAATGCCTTTTTGGAGCTAATTATGTCATTTCGAGGATAATTAGCTATGTATAGGTCATTTTTTATTAAATAGGCCATTTTGGAGCTAACTAAGCTAATTATGTCATTTCGTAGGATAATTAGCCAATTTAGCCTTTCTTGGATGAGTCTAAGCTACGTAGAAGAAGAGATAGAGAAGAAGAAGTAAAAGAAGGAGGAGGAGGAGAAGAAGAAGGAAGAGGAGAAGAAGAAGAAAAGAAGAAGGAGAAGGAGGAGAAGAAGGAGAAGGAGAAGGAGGAAGGAGGAAGAAGAAGGATAAGGAGGAGCTCCTTCTCCTTCTCCTCCTTCTTCTCCTTCTTCTTCTCCTCCCCCCTCTCCTCCTTCTTCTTCTTCTCATTTTTCCTCTTCCTTCCTTTCATTTTTCCTCTTTTTCTCTTCTTGCCCCCTTCTTCGGGCTAAATTGGCTAAGAATGCCTTTTTGGAGCTAATTATGTCATTTCGAGGATAATTAGCTAAGTATAGGTCATTTTTTATTAAATAGGCCATTTTGGAGCTAACTAAGCTAATTATGTCATTTCATAGGATAATTAGCCAATTTAGCCTTTCTTGGATGAGTCCAAGCTACGTAGAAGAAGAGATAGAGAAGAAGAAGTAAAAGAAGGAGGAGGAGGAGGAGAAGAAGAAGGAAGAGGAGAAGAAGAAGAAAAGAAGAAGGAGAAGGAAAAGGAGGAAGAACGAGGAACAAGAAGGAGAAGGAGGAGCTCCTTCTCCTTCTCCTCCTTCTTCTCCTTCTTCTTCTCCTCCTCCCTCTCCTCCTTCTTCTTCTTCTCAGTTTTCCTCTTCCTTCCTTTCATTTTTCCTCTTTTTCTCTTCTTGTCCCCTTCTTCGGGCTAAATTGGCTAAGAATGCCTTTTTGGAGCTAATTATGTCATTTCGAGGATAATTAGCTAAGTATAGGTCATTTTTTATTAAATAGGCCATTTTGGAGCTAACTAAGCTAATTATGTCATTTCGTAGGATAATTAGCCAATTTAGCCTTTCTTGGATGAGTCTAAGCTACGTAGAAGAAGAGATAGAGAAGAAGAAGTAAAAGAAGGAGGAGGAGGAGAAGAAGAAGGAAGAGGAGAAGACGAATAAAAGAAGAAGGCGACGGAGGAGAAGAAGGAGAAGGAGAAGGAGAAAGAAGGAGGAAGAAGAAGGAGAAGGAGGAGCTCCTTCTCCTTCTCCTCCTTCTTCTCCTCCTCCCTCTCCTCCTTCTTCTTCTTCTCATTTTTCCTCTTCCTTCCTTTCATTTTTCCTCTTTTTCTCTTCTTGTCCCCTTCTTCGGGCTAAATTGGCTAAGAATGCCTTTTTGGAGCTAATTATGTCATTTCGAGGATAATTAGCTAAGTATAGGTCATTTTTTTATTAAATTGGCCATTTTGGAGCTAACTAAGCTAATTATGTCATTTCGTAGGATAATTAGCCAATTTAGCCTTTCTTGGATGAGTCCAAGCTAGGTAGAAGAAGAGATAGACAAGAAGAAGTAAAAGAAGGAGGAGGAGGAGGAGAAGAAGAAGGAAGAGGAGAAGAAGAAGAAAAGAAGGAGAAGGAGGAGAAGAAGGAGAAGGAGAAGGAGGAAGAAGTAGGAAGAAGAAGGAGAAGGAGGAGCTCCTTCTCCTTCTCCTCCTTCTTCTCCTTCTTCTTCTCCTCCTCCCTCTCCTCCTTCTTCTCCTTCTTCTTCTCCTCCTCCCTCTCCTCCTTCTTCTTCTTCTTCTCATTTTTCCTCTTCCTTCCTTTCATGTTTCCTCTTTTTCTCTTCTTGTCCCCTTCTTCGGGCTAAATTGGCTAAGAATGCCTTTTTGGAGCTAATTATGTCATTTCGAGGATAATTAGCTAAGTATAGTTCATTTTTTATTAAATAGGCCATTTTGGAGCTAACTAAGCTAATTATGTCATTTCGTAGGATAATTAGGCAATTTAGCCTTTCTTGGATGAGTCTAAGCTACGTAGAAGAAGAGATAGAGAAGAAGAAGTAAAAGAGGGAGGAGCAGGAGGAGAAGAAGAAGGAAGAGGAGAAGAAGAAGAAAAGAAGAAGGAGAAGAAGAAGGAGAAGGAGAAGGAGGAAGAAGGAGGAAGAAGAAGGAGAAGGAGGAGCTCCTTCTCCTTCTCCTCCTTCTTCTCCTTCTTCTTCTCCTCCTCCCTCTCCTCCTTCTTCTTCTTCTCATTTTTCCTCTTCCTTCCTTTCATTTTTCCTCTTTTTCTCTTCTTGTCCCCTTCTTCGGGCTAAATTGGCTAAGAATGCCTTTTTGGAGCTAATTATGTCATTTCGAGGATAATTAGCTAAGTATAGGTCATTTTTTATTAAATAGGCCATTTTGGAGCTAACTAAGCAAATTATGTCATTTCGTAGGATAATTAGCCAATTTAGCCTTTCTTGGATGAGTCTAAGCTACGTAGAAGAAGAGATAGAGAAGAAGAAGTAAAAAAAGGAGGAGGAGGAGGAGAAGAAGAAGGAAGAGGAGAAGAAGAAGAAAAGAAGAAGGAGAAGGAGGAGAAGAAGGAGAAGGAGAAGGAGGAAGGAGGAAGAAGAAGGATAAGGAGGAGATCCTTCTCCTTCTCCTCCTTCTTCTCCTTCTTCTTCTCCTCCACCCTCTCCTCCTTCTTCTTCTTCTCATTTTTCCTCTTCCTTCCTTTCATTTTTCCTCTTTTTCTCTTCTTGTCCCCTTCTTCGGGCTAAATTGGCTAAGAATGCCTTTTTGGAGCTAATTATGTCATTTCAAGGATAATTAGCTAAGTATAGGTCATTTTTTATTAAATAGGCCATTTTGGAGCTAACTAAGCTAATTATGTCATTTCGTAGGATAATTAGCCAATTTAGCCTTTCTTGGATGAGTCCAAGCTAGGTATAAGAAGAGATAGACAAGAAGAAGTAAAAGAAGGAGGAGGAGGAGGAGAAGAAGAAGGAAGAGGAGAAGAAGAAGAAAAGAAGGAGAAGGAGGAGAAGAAGGAGAAGGAGAAGGAGGAAGAAGTAGGAAGAAGAAGGAGAAGGAGGAGCTCCTTCTCCTTCTCCTCCTTCTTCTCCTTCTTCTTCTCCTCCTCCCTCTCCTCCTTCTTCTTCTTCTCATTTTTCCTCTTCCTTCCTTTCATTTTTCCTCTTTTTATCTTCTTGTCCCCTTCTTCGGGCTAAATTGGCTAAGAATGCCTTTTTGGAGCTAATTATGTCATTTCGAGGATAATTAGCTAAGTATAGGTCATTTTTTATTAAATAGGCCATTTTGGAGCTAACTAAGCTAATTATGTCATTTCGTAGGATAATTAGCCAATTTAGCCTTTCTTGGATGAGTCTAAGCTACGTAGAAGAAGAGATAGAGAAAAAGAAGTAAATGAGGGAGGAGCAGGAGGAGAAGAAGAAGGAAGAGGAGAAGAAGAAGAAAAGAAGAAGGAGAAGAAGAAGGAGAAGGAGAAGGAGGAAGAAGGAGGAAGAAGAAGGAGAAGGAGGAGCTCCTTCTCCTTCTCCTCCTTCTTCTCCTTCTTCTTCTCCTCCTCCCTCTCCTCCTTCTTCTTCTTCTCATTTTTCCTCTTCCTTCCTTTCATTTTTCCTCGTTTTCTCTTCTTGTCCCCTTCTTAGGGCTAAATTGGCTAAGAATGCCTTTTTGGAGCTAATTATGTCATTTCGAGGATAATTAGCTAAGTATAGGTCATTTTTTAGTAAATAGGCCATTTTGGAGCTAACTAAGCAAATTATGTCATTTCGTAGGATAATTAGCCAATTTAGCCTTTCTTGGATGAGTCTAAGCTACGTAGAAGAAGAGATAGAGAAGAAGAAGTAAAAAAAGGAGGAGGAGGAGGAGAAGAAGAAGGAAGAGGAGAAGAAGAAGAAAAGAAGAAGGAGAAGGAGGAGAAGAAGGAGAAGGAGAAGGAGGAAGGAGGAAGAAGAAGGATAAGGAGGAGCTCCTTCTCCTTCTCCTCCTTCTTCTCCTTCTTCTTCTCCTCCACCCTCTCCTCCTTCTTCTTCTTCTCATTTTTCCTCTTCCTTCCTTTCATTTTTCCTCTTTTTCTCTTCTTGTCCCCTTCTTCGGGCTAAATTGGCTAAGAATGCCTTTTTGGAGCTAATTATGTCATTTCGAGGATAATTAGCTAAGTATAGGTCATTTTTTATTAAATAGGCCATTTTGGAGCTAACTAAGCTAATTATGTCATTTTGTAGGATAATTAGCCAATTTAGCCTTTCTTGGATGAGTCTAAGCTACGTAGAAGAAGAGATAGAGAAGAAGAAGTAAAAGAAGGAGGAGGAGGAGAAGAAGAAGGAAGAGGAGAAGAAGAAGAAAAGAAGAAGGAGAAGGAGGAGAAGAAGGAGAAGGAGAAGGAGGAAGAAGAAGGAGAAGGAGGAGCTCCTTCTCCTTCTCCTCCTTCTTCTCCTTCTTCTTCTCCTCCCCCCTCTCCTCCTTCTTCTTCTTCTCATTTTTCCTCTTCCTTCCTTTCATTTTTCCTCTTTTTCTCTTCTTGCCCCCTTCTTCGGGCTAAATTGGCTAAGAATGCCTTTTTGGAGCTAATTATGTCATTTCGAGGATAATTAGCTAAGTATAGGTCATTTTTTATTAAATAGGCCATTTTGGAGCTAACTAAGCTAATTATGTCATTTCATAGGATAATTAGCCAATTTAGCCTTTCTTGGATGAGTCCAAGCTACGTAGAAGAAGAGATAGAGAAGAAGAAGTAAAAGAAGGAGGAGGAGGAGGAGAAGAAGAAGGAAGAGGAGAAGAAGAAGAAAAGAAGAAGGAGAAGGAAAAGGAGGAAGAACGAGGAACAAGAAGGAGAAGGAGGAGCTCCTTCTCCTTCTGCTCCTTCTTCTCCTTCTTCTTCTCCTCCTCCCTCTCCTCCTTCTTCTTCTTCTCATTTTTCCTCTTCCTTCCTTTCATTTTTCCTGTTTTTCTCTTCTTGTCCCCTTCTTCGGTCTAAATTGGCTAAGAATGCCTTTTTGGAGCTAATTATGTCATTTCGAGGATAATTAGCTAAGTATAGGTCATTTTTTATTAAATAGGCCATTTTGGAGTTAACTAAGCTAATTATGTCATTTCGTAGGATAATTATCCAATTTAGCCTTTCTTGGATGAGTCTAAGCTACGTAGAAGAAGAGATAGAGAAGAAGAAGTAAAAGAAGGAGGAGGAGGAGAAGAAGAAGGAAGAGGAGAAGACGAATAAAAGAAGAAGGAGACGGAGGAGAAGAAGGAGAAGGAGAAGGAGAAAGAAGGAGGAAGAAGAAGGAGAAGGAGGAGCTCCTCCTCCTTCTCCTTCTTCTTCCTCCTTCTCCCTCTCCTCCTTCTCCTTCTTCTCATTTTTCCTCTTCCTTCCTTTCATTTTTCCTCTTTTTCTCTTCTTGTCCCCTTCTTCGGGCTAAATTGGCTAAGAATGCCCTTTTGGAGCTAATTATGTCATTTCGAGGATAATTAGCTAAGTATAGGTCATTTTTTATTAAATAGGCCATTTTGGAGCTAACTAAGCTAATTATGTCATTTCGTAGGATAATTAGCCAAATTAGCCTTTCTTGGATGAGTCTAAGTTACGTAGAAGAAGAGATAGAGAAGAAGAAGTAAAAGAAGGAGGAGGAGGAGAAGAAGAAGGAAGAGGACAAGAAGAAGAAAAGAAGGAGAAGGAGGAGAAGAAGGAGAAGGAGAAGGAGGAAGAATAAGGAGAAGGAGGAGCTCCTTCTGCTTCTCCTCCTTCTTCTCCTTCTTCTTCTCCTCCCCCCTCTCCTCCTTCTTCTTCTTCTCATTTTTCCTCTTCCTTCCTTTCATTTTTCCTCTTTTTCTCTTCTTGCCCCCTTCTTCGGGCTAAATTGGCTAAGAATGCCTTTTTGGAGCTAATTATGTCATTTCGAGGATAATTAGCTAAGTATAGGTCATTTTTTATTAAATAGGCCATTTTGGAGCTAACTAAGATAATTATGTCATTTCATAGGATAATTAGACAATTTAGCCTTTCTTGGATGAGTCCAAGCTACGTAGAAGAAGAGATAGAGAAGAAGAAGTAAAAGAAGGAGGAGGAGGTGGAGAAGAAGAAGGAAGAGGAGAAGAAGAAGAAAAGAATAAGGAGAAGGAAAAGGAGGAAGAACGAGGAACAAGAAGGAGAAGGAGGAGCTCCTTCTCCTTCTCCTCCTTCTTCTCCTTCTTCTTCTCCTCCTCCCTCTCCTCCTTCTTCTTCTTCTCATTTTTCCTCTTCATTCCTTTCATTTTTCCTCTTTTTCTCTTCTTGTCCCCTTCTTCGGTCTAAATTGGCTAAGAATGCCTTTTTGGAGCTAATTATGTCATTTCGAGGATAATTAGCTAAGTATAGGTCATTTTTTATTAAATAGGCCATTTTGGAGCTAACTAAGCAAATTATGTCATTTCGTAGGATAATTAGCCAATTTAGCCTTTCTTGGATGAGTCTAAGCTACGTAGAAGAAGAGATAGAGAAGAAGAAGTAAAAAAAGGAGGAGGAGGAGGAGAAGAAGAAGGAAGAGGAGAAGAAGAAGAAAAGAAGAAGGAGAAGGAGGAGAAGAAGGAGAAGGAGAAGGAGGAAGGAGGAAGAAGAAGGATAAGGAGGAGCTCCTACTCCTTCTCCTCCTTCTTCTCCTTCTTCTCCTCCACCCTCTCCTCCTTCTTCTTCTTCTCATTTTTCCTCTTCCTTCCTTCCATTTTTCCTCCTTTTCTCTTCTTGTCCCCTTCTTCGGGCTAAATTGGCTAAGAATGCCTTTTTGGAGCTAATTATGTCATTTCGAGGATAATTAGCTAAGTATAGGTCATTTTTTATTAAATAGGCCATTTTGGAGCTAACTAAGCTAATTATTTCATTTCATAGGATAATTAGCCAATTTAGCCTTTCTTGGATGAGTCCAAGCTACGTAGAAGAAGAGATAGAGAAGAAGAAGTAAGAGAAGGAGGAGGAGGAGGAGAAGAAGAAGGAAGAGGAGAAGAAGAAGAAAAGAAGAAGGAGAAGGAAAAGGAGGAAGAACGAGGAACAAGAAGGAGAAGGAGGAGCTCCTTCTCCTTCTCCTCCTTCATCTCCTTCTTCTTCTCCTCCTCCCTCTCCTCCTTCTTCTTCTTCTCATTTTTCCTCTTCCTTCCTTTCATTTTTCCTCTTTTTCTATTCTTGTCCCCTTCTTCGGGCTAAATTGGTTAAGAGTGCCTTTTTGGAGCTAATTATGTCATTTCGAGGATAATTAGCTAAGTATAGGTCAGTTTTTATTAAATAGGCCATTTTGGAGCTAACTAAGCTAATTATGTCATTTCGTAAGATAATTAGCCAATTTAGCCTTTCTTGGATGAGTCTAAGCTACGTAGAAGAAGATATAGAGAAGAAGAAGTAAAAGAAGGAGGAGGAGGAGAAGAAGAAGGAAGAGGAGAAGACGAATAAAAGAAAAGAAGAAGGAGACGGAGGAGAAGAAGGAGAAGGAGAATGAGAAAGAGGGAGGAAGAAGAAGGAGAAGGAGGAGCTCCTTCTCCTTCTCCTCCTTCTTCTCCTCCTCCCTCTCCTCCTTCTTCTTATTCTCATTTTTCCTCTTCCTTCCTTTCATTTTTCCTCTTTTTCTCTTCTTGTCCCCTTCTTCGGGCTAAATTGGCTAAGAATGCCCTTTTGGAGCTAATTATGTCATTTCGAGGATAATTAGCTAAGTATAGGTCATTTTTTATTAAATAGGCCATTTTGGAGCTAACTAAGCTAATTATGTCATTTCGTAGGATAATTAGCCAATTTAGCCTTTCTTGGATGAGTCCAAGCTACGTAGAAGAAGAGATAGAGAAGAAGAAGTAAAAGAAGGAGGAGGAGGAGGAGAAGAAGAAGGAAGGGGAGAAGAAGAAGAAAAGAAGAAGGAGAAGGAGGAGAAGAAGGAGAAGGAGCAGGAGGAAGAAGGAGGAAGAAGAAGGATAAGGAGGAGCTCCTTCTCCTTCTCCTCCTTCTTCTCCTTCTTCTTCTCCTCCTCCCTCTCCTCCTTCTTCTTCTTCTCATTTTTCCTCTTCCTTCCTTTCATTTTTCCTCTTTTTCTCTTCTTGTCCCCTTCTTCGGGCTAAATTGGCTAAGAATGCCTTTTTGGAGCTAATTATGTCATTTCGAGGATAATTAGCTAAGTATAGGTCATTTTTTATTAAATAGGCCATTTTGGAGCTAACTAAGCTAATTATGTCATTTCGTAGGATAATTAGCCAATTTAGCCTTTCTTGGATGAGTCCAAGCTAGGTAGAAGAAGAGATAGAGAAGAAGAAGTAAAAGAGGGAGGAGCAGGAGGAGAAGAAGAAGGAAGAGGAGAATAAGAAGAAAAGAAGAAGGAGAAGAAGAAGGAGAAGGAGAAGGAGGAAGAAGGAGGAAGAAGAAGAAGAAGGAGGAGCTCCTTCTCCTTCTCCTCCTTCTTCTCCTTCTTCTTCTCCTCCTCCCTCTCCTCCTTCTTCTTCTTCTCATTTTTCCTCTTCCTTCCTTTCATTTTTCCTCTTTTTCTCTTCTTGTCCCCTTCTTCGGGCTAAATTGGCTAAGAATGCCTTTTTGGAGCTAATTATGTCATTTCGAGGATAATTAGCTAAGTATAGGTCATTTTTTATTAAATAGGCCATTTTGGAGCTAACTAAGAAAATTATGTCATTTCGTAGGATAATTAGCCAATTTAGCCTTTCTTGGATGAGTCTAAGCTACGTAGAAGAAGAGATAGAAAAGAAGAAGTAAAAAAAGGAGGAGGAGGAGGAGAAGAAGAAGGAAGAGGAGAAGAAGAAGAAAAGAAGAAGGAGAAGAAGGAGAAGAAGGAGAAGGAGAAGGAGGAAGGAGGAAGAAGAAGGATAAGGAGGAGCTCCTTCTCCTTCTCCTCCTTCTTCTCCTTCTTCTTCTCCTCCACCCTCTCCTCCTTCTTCTTCTTCTCATTTTTCCTCTTCCTTCCTTTCATTTTTCCTCTTTTTCTCTTCTTGTCCCCTTCTTCGGGCTAAATTGGCTAAGAATGCCTTTTTGGAGCTAATTATGTCATTTCGAGGATAATTAGCTAAGTATAGGTCATTTTTTATTAAATAGGCCATTTTGGAGCTAACTAAGCTAATTATTTCATTTCATAGGATAATTAGCCAATTTAGCCTTTCTTGGATGAGTCCAAGCTAGGTAGAAGAAGAGATAGACAAGAAGAAGTAAAAGAAGGAGGAGGAGGAGGAGAAGAAGAAGGAAGAGGAGAAGAAGAAGAAAAGAAGGAGAAGGAGGAGAAGAAGGAGAAGGAGAAGGAGGAAGAAGTAGGAAGAAGAAGGAGAAGGAGGAGCTCCTTCTCCTTCTCCTCCTTCTTCTCCTTCTTCTCCTCCTCCCTCTCCTCCTTCTTCTTCTTCTCATTTTTCCTCTTCCTTCCTTTCATTTTTCCTCTTTTTCTCTTCTTGTCCCCTTCTTCGGGCTAAATTGGCTAAGAATGCCTTTTTGGAGCTAATTATGTCATTTCGAGGATAATTAGCTAAGTATAGGTCATTTTTTATTAAATAGGCCATTTTGGAGCTAACTAAGCTAATTATGTCATTTCGTAGGATAATTAGCCAATTTAGCCTTTCTTGGATGAGTCTAAGCTACGTAGAAGAAGAGATAGAGAAGAAGAAGTAAAAGAGGGAGGAGGAGGAGAAGAAGAAGGAAGAGGAGAATAAGAAGAAAAGAAGAAGGAGAAGAAGAAGGAGAAGGAGAAGGAGGAAGAAGGAGGAAGAAGAAGGAGAAGGAGCTCCTTCTCCTTCTCCTCCTTCTTCTCCTTCTTCTTCTCCTCCTCCCTCTCCTCCTTCTTCTTCTTCTCATTTTTCCTCTTCCTTCCTTTCATTTTTCCTCTTTTTCTCTTCTTGTCCCCTTCTTCGGGCTAAATTGGCTAAGAATGCCTTTTTGGAGCTAATTATGTCATTTCGAGGATAATTAGCTAAGTATAGGTCATTTTATATTAAATAGGCCATTTTGGAGCTAACTAAGAAAATTATGTCATTTCGTAGGATAATTAGCCAATTTAGCCTTTCTTGGATGAGTCTAAGCTACGTAGAAGAAGAGATAGAGAAGAAGAAGTAAACAAAGGAGGAGGAGGAGGAGAAGAAGAAGGAAGAGGAGAAGAAGAAGAAAAGAAGAAGGAGAAGGAGGAGAAGAAGGAGAAGGAGAAGGAGGAAGGAGGAAGAAGAAGGATAAGGAGGAGCTCCTTCTCCTTCTCCTCCTTCTTCTCCTTCTTCTCCTCCACCCTCTCCTCCTTCTTCTTCTTCTCATTTTTCCTCTTCCTTCCTTTCATTTTTCCTCTTTTTCTCTTCTTGTCCCCTTCTTCGGGCTAAATTGGCTAAGAGTGCCTTTTTGGAGCTAATTATGTCATTTCGAGGATAATTAGCTAAGTATAGGTCATTTTTTATTAAATAGGCCATTTTGGAGCTAACTAAGCTAATTATTTCATTTCATAGGATAATTAGCCAATTTAGCCTTTCTTGGATGAGTCCAAGCTACGTAGAAGAAGAGATAGAGAAGAAGAAGTAAAAGAAGGAGGAGGAGGAGGAGAAGAAGAAGGAAGAGGAGAAGAAGAAGAAAAGAAGAAGGAGAAGGAAAAGGAGGAAGAACGAGGAACAAGAAGGAGAAGGAGGAGCTCCTTCTCCTTCTCCTCCTTCTTCACCTTCTTCTTCTCCTCCTCCCTCTCCTCCTTCTTCTTCTTCTCATTTTTCCTCTTCCTTCCTTTCATTTTTCCTCTTTTTCTCTTCTTGTCCCCTTCTTCGGGCTAAATTGGCTAAGAGTGCCTTTTTGGAGCTAATTATGTCATTTCGAGGATAATTAGCTAAGTATAGGTCATTTTTTATTAAATAGGCCATTTTGGAGCTAACTAAGCTAATTATGTCATTTCGTAGGATAATTAGCCAATTTAGCCTTTCTTGGATGAGTCTAAGCTACGTAGAAGAAGAGATAGAGAAGAAGAAGTAAAAGAAGGAGGAGGAGGAGAAGAAGAAGGAAGAGGAGAAGACGAATAAAAGAAGAAGGAGACAGAGGAGAAGAAGGAGAAGGAGAAGGAGAAAGAAGGAGGAAGAAGGAGAAGGAGGAGCTCCTTCTCCTTCTCCTCCTTCTTCTCCTCCTCCCTCTCCTCCTTCTTCTTCTTCTCATTTTTCCTCTTCCTTCCTTTCATTTTTCCTCTTTTTCTCTTCTTGTCCCCTTCTTCGGGCTAAATTGGCTAAGAATGCCCTTTTGGAGCTAATTATGTCATTTCGAGGATAATTAGCTAAGTATAGGTCATTTTTTATTAAATAGGCCATTTTGGAGCTAACTAAGCTAATTATGTCATTTCGTAGGATAATTAGCCAATTTAGCCTTTCTTGGATGAGTCCAAGCTACGTAGAAGAAGAGATAGAGAAGAAGAAGTAAAAGAAGGAGGAGGAGGAGGAGAAGAAGAAGGAAGAGGAGAAGAAGAAGAAAAGAAGAAGGAGAAGGAGGAGAAGAAGGAGAAGGAGCAGGAGGAAGAAGGAGGAAGAAGAAGGATAAGGAGGAGCTCCTTCTCCTTCTCCTCCTTCTTCTCCTTCTTCTTCTCCTCCTCCCTCTCCTCCTTCTTCTTCTTCTCATTTTTCCTCTTCCTTCCTTTCATTTTTCCTCTTTTTCTCTTCTTGTCCCCTTCTTCGGGCTAAATTGGCTAAGAATGCCTTTTTGGAGCTAATTATGTCATTTCGAGGATAATTAGCTAAGTATAGGTCATTTTTTATTAAATAGGCCATTTTGGAGCTAACTAAGCTAATTATGTCATTTCGTAGGATAATTAGCGAATTTCGCCTTTCTTGGATGAGTACAAGCAAGGTAGAAGAAGAGATAGACAAGAAGAAGTAAAAGAAGGAGGAGGAGGAGGAGAAGAAGAAGGAAGAGGAGAAGAAGAAGAAAAGAAGGAGAAGGAGGAGAAGAAGGAGAAGGAGAAGGAGGAAGAATTAGGAAGAAGAAGGAGAAGGAGGAGCTCCTTCTCCTTCTCCTCCTTCTTCTCCTTCTTCTTCTCCTCCTCCCTCTCCTCCTTCTTCTTCTTCTCATTTTTCCTCTTCCTTCCTTTCATTTTTCCTCATTTTCTCTTCTTGTCCCCTTCTTCGGGCTAAATTGGCTAAGAATGCCTTTTTGGAGCTAATTATGTCATTTCGAGGATAATTAGCTAAGTATAGGTCATTTTTTATTAAATAGGCCATTTTGGAGCTAACTAAGCTAATTATGTCATTTCGTAGGATAATTAGCCAATTTAGCCTTTCTTGGATGAGTCTAAGCTACGTAGAAGAAGAGATAGAGAAGAAGAAGTAAAAGAGGGAGGAGCAGGAGGAGAAGAAGAAGGAAGAGGAGAAGAAAAAGAAAAGAAGAAGGAGAAGAAGAAGGAGAAGGAGAAGGAGGAAGAAGGAGGAAGAAGAAGGAGAAGGAGGAGCTCCTTCTCCTTCTCCTCCTTCTTCTCCTTCTTCTTCTGCTTCTTCTTCTCCTCCTCCCTCTCCTCCTTCTTCTTCTTCTCATTTTTCCTCTTCCTTCCTTTCATTTTTCCTCTTTTTCTCTTCTTGTCCCCTTCTTCAGGCTAAATTGGCTAAGAATGCCTTTTTGGAGCTAATTATGTCATTTCGAGGATAATTAGCTAAGTATAGGTCATTTTTTATTAAATAGGCCATTTTGGAGCTAACTAAGCAAATTATGTCATTTCGTAGGATAATTAGCCAATTTAGCCTTTCTTGGATGAGTCTAAGCTACGTAGAAGAAGAGATAGAGAAGAAGAAGTAAAAAAAGGAGGAGGAGGAGGAGAAGAAGAAGGAAGAGGAGAAGAAGAAGAAAAGAAGAAGGAGAAGGAGGAGAAGAAGGAGAAGGAGAAGGAGGAAGGAGGAAGAAGAAGGATAAGGAGGAGCTCCTTCTCCTTCTCCTCCTTCTTCTCCTTCTTCTTCTCCTCCACCCTCTCTGCCTTCTTCTTCTTCTCATTTTTCCTCTTCCTTCCTTTCATTTTTCCTCTTTTTCTCTTCTTGTCCCCTTCTTCGGGCTAAATTGGCTAAGAATGCCTTTTTGGAGCTAATTATGTCATTTCGAGGATAATTAGCTAAGTATAGGTCATTTTTTATTAAATAGGCCATTTTGGAGCTAACTAAGCTAATTATGTCATTTCGTAGGATAATTAGCCAATTTAGCCTTTCTTGGATGAGTCCAAGCTAGGTAGAAGAAGAGATAGACAAGAAGAAGTAAAAGAAGGAGGAGGAGGAGGAGAAGAAGAAGGAAGAGGAGAAGAAGAAGAAAAGAAGGAGAAGGAGGAGAAGAAGGAGAAGGAGAAGGAGGAAGAAGTAGGAAGAAGAAGGAGAAGGAGGAGCTCCTTCTCCTTCTCCTCCTTCTTCTCCTTCTTCTTCTCCTCCTCCCTCTCCTCCTTCTTCTTCTTCTCATTTTTCCTCTTCCTTCCTTTCATTTTTCCTCTTTTTCTCTTCTTGTCCCCTTCTTCGGGCTAAATTGGCTAAGAATGCCTTTTTGGAGCTAATTATGTCATTTCGAGGATAATTAGCTAAGTATAGGTCATTTTTTATTAAATAGGCCATTTTGGAGCTAACTAAGCTAATTATGTCATTTCGTAGGATAATTAGCCAATTTAGCCTTTCTTGGATGAGTCTAAGCTACGTAGAAGAAGAGATAGAGAAGAAGAAGTAAAAGAGGGAGGAGGAGGAGGAGAAGAAGAAGGAAGAGGAGAATAAGAAGAAAAGAAGAAGGAGAAGAAGAAGGAGAAGGAGAAGGAGGAAGAAGGAGGAAGAAGAAGGAGAAGGAGCTCCTTCTCCTTCTCCTCCTTCTTCTCCTTCTTCTTCTCCTCCTCCCTCTCCTCCTTCTTCTTCTTCTCATTTTTCCTCTTCCTTCCTTTCATTTTTCCTCTTTTTCTCTTCTTGTCCCCTTCTTCGGGCTAAATTGGCTAAGAATGCCTTTTTGGAGCTAATTATGTCATTTCGAGGATAATTAGCTAAGTATAGGTCATTTTATATTAAATAGGCCATTTTGGAGCTAACTAAGAAAATTATGTCATTTCGTAGGATAATTAGCCAATTTAGCCTTTCTTGGATGAGTCTAAGCTACGTAGAAGAAGAGATAGAGAAGAAGAAGTAAACAAAGGAGGAGGAGGAGGAGAAGAAGAAGGAAGAGGAGAAGAAGAAGAAAAGAAGAAGGAGAAGGAGGAGAAGAAGGAGAAGGAGAAGGAGGAAGGAGGAAGAAGAAGGATAAGGAGGAGCTCCTTCTCCTTCTCCTCCTTCTTCTCCTTCTTCTTCTCCTCCACCCTCTCCTCCTTCTTCTTCTTCTCATTTTTCCTCTTCCTTCCTTTCATTTTTCCTCTTTTTCTCTTCTTGTCCCCTTCTTCGGGCTAAATTGGCTAAGAGTGCCTTTTTGGAGCTAATTATGTCATTTCGAGGATAATTAGCTAAGTATAGGTCATTTTTTATTAAATAGGCCATTTTGGAGCTAACTAAGCTAATTATTTCATTTCATAGGATAATTAGCCAATTTAGCCTTTCTTGGATGAGTCCAAGCTACGTAGAAGAAGAGATAGAGAAGAAGAAGTAAAAGAAGGAGGAGGAGGAGGAGAAGAAGAAGGAAGAGGAGAAGAAGAAGAAAAGAAGAAGGAGAAGGAAAAGGAGGAAGAACGAGGAACAAGAAGGAGAAGGAGGAGCTCCTTCTCCTTCTCCTCCTTCTTCACCTTCTTCTTCTCCTCCTCCCTCTCCTCCTTCTTCTTCTTCTCATTTTTCCTCTTCCTTCCTTTCATTTTTCCTCTTTTTCTCTTCTTGTCCCCTTCTTCGGGCTAAATTGGCTAAGAGTGCCTTTTTGGAGCTAATTATGTCATTTCGAGGATAATTAGCTAAGTATAGGTCATTTTTTATTAAATAGGCCATTTTGGAGCTAACTAAGCTAATTATGTCATTTCGTAGGATAATTAGCCAATTTAGCCTTTCTTGGATGAGTCTAAGCTACGTAGAAGAAGAGATAGAGAAGAAGAAGTAAAAGAAGGAGGAGGAGGAGAAGAAGAAGGAAGAGGAGAAGACGAATAAAAGAAGAAGGAGACAGAGGAGAAGAAGGAGAAGGAGAAGGAGAAAGAAGGAGGAAGAAGGAGAAGGAGGAGCTCCTTCTCCTTCTCCTCCTTCTTCTCCTCCTCCCTCTCCTCCTTCTTCTTCTTCTCATTTTTCCTCTTCCTTCCTTTCATTTTTCCTCTTTTTCTCTTCTTGTCCCCTTCTTCGGGCTAAATTGGCTAAGAATGCCCTTTTGGAGCTAATTATGTCATTTCGAGGATAATTAGCTAAGTATAGGTCATTTTTTATTAAATAGGCCATTTTGGAGCTAACTAAGCTAATTATGTCATTTCGTAGGATAATTAGCCAATTTAGCCTTTCTTGGATGAGTCCAAGCTACGTAGAAGAAGAGATAGAGAAGAAGAAGTAAAAGAAGGAGGAGGAGGAGGAGAAGAAGAAGGAAGAGGAGAAGAAGAAGAAAAGAAGAAGGAGAAGGAGGAGAAGAAGGAGAAGGAGCAGGAGGAAGAAGGAGGAAGAAGAAGGATAAGGAGGAGCTCCTTCTCCTTCTCCTCCTTCTTCTCCTTCTTCTTCTCCTCCTCCCTCTCCTCCTTCTTCTTCTTCTCATTTTTCCTCTTCCTTCCTTTCATTTTTCCTCTTTTTCTCTTCTTGTCCCCTTCTTCGGGCTAAATTGGCTAAGAATGCCTTTTTGGAGCTAATTATGTCATTTCGAGGATAATTAGCTAAGTATAGGTCATTTTTTATTAAATAGGCCATTTTGGAGCTAACTAAGCTAATTATGTCATTTCGTAGGATAATTAGCGAATTTCGCCTTTCTTGGATGAGTACAAGCAAGGTAGAAGAAGAGATAGACAAGAAGAAGTAAAAGAAGGAGGAGGAGGAGGAGAAGAAGAAGGAAGAGGAGAAGAAGAAGAAAAGAAGGAGAAGGAGGAGAAGAAGGAGAAGGAGAAGGAGGAAGAATTAGGAAGAAGAAGGAGAAGGAGGAGCTCCTTCTCCTTCTCCTCCTTCTTCTCCTTCTTCTTCTCCTCCTCCCTCTCCTCCTTCTTCTTCTTCTCATTTTTCCTCTTCCTTCCTTTCATTTTTCCTCATTTTCTCTTCTTGTCCCCTTCTTCGGGCTAAATTGGCTAAGAATGCCTTTTTGGAGCTAATTATGTCATTTCGAGGATAATTAGCTAAGTATAGGTCATTTTTTATTAAATAGGCCATTTTGGAGCTAACTAAGCTAATTATGTCATTTCGTAGGATAATTAGCCAATTTAGCCTTTCTTGGATGAGTCTAAGCTACGTAGAAGAAGAGATAGAGAAGAAGAAGTAAAAGAGGGAGGAGCAGGAGGAGAAGAAGAAGGAAGAGGAGAAGAAGAAGAAAAGAAGAAGGAGAAGAAGAAGGAGAAGGAGAAGGAGGAAGAAGGAGGAAGAAGAAGGAGAAGGAGGAGCTCCTTCTCCTTCTCCTCCTTCTTCTCCTTCTTCTTCTGCTTCTTCTTCTCCTCCTCCCTCTCCTCCTTCTTCTTCTTCTCATTTTTCCTCTTCCTTCCTTTCATTTTTCCTCTTTTTCTCTTCTTGTCCCCTTCTTCAGGCTAAATTGGCTAAGAATGCCTTTTTGGAGCTAATTATGTCATTTCGAGGATAATTAGCTAAGTATAGGTCATTTTTTATTAAATAGGCCATTTTGGAGCTAACTAAGCAAATTATGTCATTTCGTAGGATAATTAGCCAATTTAGCCTTTCTTGGATGAGTCTAAGCTACGTAGAAGAAGAGATAGAGAAGAAGAAGTAAAAAAAGGAGGAGGAGGAGGAGAAGAAGAAGGAAGAGGAGAAGAAGAAGAAAAGAAGAAGGAGAAGGAGGAGAAGAAGGAGAAGGAGAAGGAGGAAGGAGGAAGAAGAAGGATAAGGAGGAGCTCCTTCTCCTTCTCCTCCTTCTTCTCCTTCTTCTTCTCCTCCACCCTCTCCTCCTTCTTCTTCTTCTCATTTTTCCTCTTCCTTCCTTTCATTTTTCCTCTTTTTCTCTTCTTGTCCCCTTCTTCGGGCTAAATTGGCTAAGAATGCCTTTTTGGAGCTAATTATGTCATTTCGAGGATAATTAGCTAAGTATAGGTCATTTTTTATTAAATAGGCCATTTTGGAGCTAACTAAGATAATTATGTCATTTCGTAGGATAATTAGCCAATTTAGCCTTTCTTGGATGAGTCTAAGCTACGTAGAAGAATAGATAGAGAAGAAGAAGTAAAAGAACGAGGAGGAGGAGGAGAAGAAGAAGGAAGAGGAGAAGAAGAAGAAAAGGAGAAGGAGACGGAGGAGAACAAGGAGAAGGAGAAGGACGAAGAAGGACGAAGAAGAAGGAGAAGGAGGAGCTCCTTCTCCTTCTCCTCCTTCTTCTCCTTCCTCTTCTCCTCCTCCCTCTCCTCCTTCTTCTTCTTCTCATTTTTCCTCTTCCTTCCTTTCATTTTTCCTCTTTTTCTCTTCTTGTCCCCTTCTTCGGGCTAAATTGGCTAAGAATGCCTTTTTGGAGCTAATTATGTCATTTCGAGGATAATTAGCTAAGTATAGGTCATTTTTTATTAAATAGGCCATTTTGGAGCTAACTAACCTAATTATGTCATTTCGTAGGATAATTAGCAAATTTAGCCTTTCTTGGATGAGTCCAAGCTACGTAGAAGAAGAGATAGAGAAGAAGAAGTAAAAGAGGGAGGAGGAGGAGGAGAAGAAGAAGGAAGAGGAGAAGAAGAAGAAAAGAAGAAGGAGAAGAAGAAGGAGAAGGAGAACGAGGAAGAAGGAGGAAGAAGAAGGAGAAGGAGGAGCTCCTTCTCCTTCTCCTCCTTCTTCTCCTTCTTCTTCTCCTCCTCCCTCTCCTCCTTCTTCTTCTTCTCATTTTTCCTCTTCCTTCCTTTCATTTTTCCTCTTTTTCTCTTCTTGTCCCCTTCTTCGGGCTAAATTGGCTAAGAATGCCTTTTTGGAGCTAATTATGTCATTTCGAGGATAATTAGCTAAGTATAGGTCATTTTTTATTAAATAGGCCATTTTGGAGCTAACTAAGCTAATTATGTCATTTCGTAGGATAATTAGCCAATTTAGCCTTTCTTGGATGAGTCCAAGTTACGTAGAAGAAGAGATAGACAAGAAGAAGTAAAAGAAGGAGGAGGAGGAGGAGAAGAAGAAGGAAGAGGAGAAGAAGAAGAAAAGAAGGAGAAGGAGGAGAAGAAGGAGAAGGAGAAGAAGGAAGAAGGAGGAAGAAGAAGGAGAAGGAGGAGCTCCTTCTCCTTCTCCTCCTTCTTCTCCTTCTTCTTCTCCTCCTCCCTCTCCTCCTTCTTCTTCTTCTCATTTTTCCTCTTCCTTCCTTTCATTTTTCCTCTTTTTCTCTTCTTGTCCCCTTCTTCGGGCTAAATTGGCTAAGAATGCCTTTTTGGAGCTAATTATGTCATTTCGAGGATAATTAGCTAAGTATAGGTCATTTTTTATTAAATAGGCCATTTTGGAGCTAACTAAGCTAATTATGTCATTTCGTAGGATAATTAGCCAATTTAGCCTTTCTTGGATGAGTCTAAGCTACCTAGAAGAAGAGATAGAGAAGAAGTAGTAAAAGAGGGAGGAGGAGGAGGAGAAGAAGAAGGAAGAGGAGAAGAAGAAGAAAAGAAGAAGGAGAAGAATAAGGAGAAGGAGAAGGAGGAAGAAGGAGGAAGAAGAAGGAGAAGGAGGAGCTCCTTCTCCTTCTCCTCCTTCTTCTCCTTCTTCTTCTCCTCCTCCCTCTCCTCCTTCTTCTTCTTCTCATTTTTCCTCTTCCTTCCTTTCATTTTTCCTCCTTTTCTCTTCTTGTCCCCTTCTTCGGGCTAAATTGGCTAAGAATGCCTTTTTGGAGCTAATTATGTCATTTCGAGGATAATTAGCTAAGTATAGGTCATTTTTTATTAAATAGGCCATTTTGGAGCTAACTAAGCTAATTATGTCATTTCGTAGGATAATTAGCCAATTTAGCCTTTCTTGGATGAGTCCAAGCTACGTAGAAGAAGAGATAGAGAAGAAGAAGTAAAAAAAGGAGGAGGAGGAGGAGAAGAAGAAGGAAGAGGAGAAGAAGAAGAAAAGAAGAAGGAGAAGGAGGAGAAGAAGGAGAAGGAGAAGGAGGAAGGAGGAAGAAGAAGGATAAGGAGGAGCTCCTTCTCCTTCTCCTCCTTCTTCTCCTTCTTCTTCTCCTCCACCCTCTCCTCCTTCTTCTTCTTCTCATTTTTCCTCTTCCTTCCTTTCATTTTTCCTCTTTTTCTCTTCTTGTCCCCTTCTTCGGGCTAAATTGGCTAAGAATGCCTTTTTGGAGCTAATTATGTCATTTCGAGGATAATTAGCTAAGTATAGGTCATTTTTTATTAAATAGACCATTTTGGAGCTAACTAAGCTAATTATGTCATTTCGCGGGATAATTAGCCAATTTAGCCTTTCTTGGATGAGTCTAAGCTACGTAGAAGAAGAGATAGAGAAGAAGAAGTAAAAGAAGGAGGAGGAGGAGGAGAAGAAGAAGGAAGAGGAGAAGAAGAAGAAAAGAAGAAGGAGACGTAGGAGAACAAGGAGAAGGAGAAGGACGAAGAAGGACGAAGAAGAAGGAGAAGGAGGAGCTCCTTCTCCTTCTCCTCCTTCTTCTCCTTCTTCTTCTCCTCCTCCCTCTCCTCCTTCTTCTTCTTCTCATTTTTCCTCTTCCTTCCTTTCATTTTTCCTCTTTTTCTCTTCTTGTCCCCTTCTTCGGGCTAAATTGGCTAAGAATGCCTTTTTGGAGCTAATTATGTCATTTCGAGGATAATTAGCTAAGTATAGGTCATTTTTTATTAAATAGGCCATTTTGGAGCTAACTAACCTAATTATGTCATTTCGTAGGATAATTAGCAAATTTAGCCTTTCTTGGATGAGTCCAAGCTACGTAGAAGAAGAGATAGAAAAGAAGAACTAAAAGAGGGAGGAGGAGGAGGAGAAGAAGAAGGAAGAGGAGAAGAAGAAGAAAAGAAGAAGGAGAAGAAGAAGGAGAAGGAGAAGGAGGAAGAAGGAGGAAGAAGAAGGAGAAGGAGGAGCTCCTTCTCCTTCTCCTCCTTCTTCTGCTTCTTCTTCTCCTCCTCCCTCTCCTCCTTCTTCTTCTTCTCATTTTTCCTCTTCCTTCCTTTCATTTTTCCTCTTTTTCTCTTCTTGTCCCCTTCTTCGGGCTAAATTGGCTGAGAATGCCTTTTTGGAGCTAATTATGTCATTTCGAGGATAATTAGCTAAGTATAGGTCATTTTTTATTAAATAGGCCATTTTGGAGCTAACTAAGCTAATTATGTCATTTCGTAGGATAATTAGCCAATTTAGCCTTTCTTGGATGAGTCCAAGTTACGTAGAAGAAGAGATAGACAAGAAGAAGTAAAAGAAGGAGGAGGAGGAGGAGAAGAAGAAGGAAGAGGAGAAGAAGAAGAAAAGAAGGAGAAGGAGGAGAAGAAGGAGAAGGAGAAGGAGGAAGAAGGAGGAAGAAGAAGGAGAAGGAGGAGCTCCTTCTCCTTCTCCTCCTTCTTCTCCTTCTTCTTCTCCTCCTCCCTCTCCTCCTTCTTCTTCTTCTCATTTTTCCTCTTCCTTCCTTTCATTTTTCCTCTTTTTCTCTTCTTGTCCCCTTCTTCGGGCTAAATTGGCTAAGAATGCCTTTTTGGAGCTAATTATGTAATTTCGAGGATAATTAGCTAAGTATAGGTCATTTTTTATTAAATAGGACATTTTGGAGCTAACTAAGCTAATTATGTTATTTCGTAGGATAATTAGCCAATTTAGCCTTTCTTGGATGAGTCTAAGCTACGTAGAAGAAGAGATAGACAAGAAGAAGTAAAAGAGGGAGGAGGAGGAGGAGAAGAAGAAGGAAGAGGAGAAGAAGAAGAAAAGAAGGAGAAGAATATGGAGAAGGAGAAGGAGGAAGAAGGAGGAAGAAGAAGGAGAAGGAGGAGCTCCTTCTCCTTCTCCTCCTTCTTCTCCTTCTTCTTCTCCTTCTCCCTCTCCTCCTTCTTCTTCTTCTCATTTTTCCTCTTCCTTCCTTTCATTTTTCCTCTTTTTCTCTTCTTGTCCCCTTCTTCGGGCTAAATTGGCTAAGAATGCCTTTTTGGAGCTAATTATGTCATTTCGAGGATAATTAGCTAAGTATAGGTCATTTTTTATTAAATAGGCCATTTTGGAGCTAACTAAGCTAATTATGTCATTTCGTAGGATAATTAGCCAATTTAGCCTTTCTTGGATGAGTCCAAGCTACGTAGAAGAAGAGATAGAGAAGAAGAAGTAAAAAAAGGAGGAGGAGGAGGAGAAGAAGAAGGAAGAGGAGAAGAAGAAGAAAAGAAGAAGGAGAAGGAGGAGAAGAAGGAGAAGGAGAAGGAGGAAGGAGGAAGAAGAAGGATAAGGAGGAGCTCCTTCTCCTTCTCCTCCTTCTTCTCCTTCTTCTTCTCCTCCACCCTCTCCTCCTTCTTCTTCTTCTCATTTTTCCTCTTCCTTCCTTTCATTTTTCCTCTTTTTCTCTTCTTGTCCCCTTCTTCGGGCTAAATTGGCTAAGAATGCCTTTTTGGAGCTAATTATGTCATTTCGAGGATAATTAGCTAAGTATAGGTCATTTTTTATTAAATAGACCATTTTGGAGCTAACTAAGCTAATTATGTCATTTCGTAGGATAATTAGCCAATTTAGCCTTTCTTGGATGAGTCTAAGCTACGTAGAAGAAGAGATAGAGAAGAAGAAGTAAAAGAAGGAGGAGGAGGAGGAGAAGAAGAAGGAAGAGGAGAAGAAGAAGAAAAGAAGAAGGAGACGGAGGAGAACAAGGAGAAGGAGAAGGACGAAGAAGGACGAAGAAGAAGGAGAAGGAGGAGCTCCTTCTCCTTCTCCTCCTTCTTCTCCTTCTTCTTCTCCTCCTCCCTCTCCTCCTTCTTCTTCTTCTCATTTTTCCTCTTCCTTCCTTTCATTTTTCCTCTTTTTCTCTTCTTGTCCCCTTCTTCGGGCTAAATTGGCTAAGAATGCCTTTTTGGAGCAGATTATGTCATTTCGAGGATAATTAGCTAAGTATAGGTCATTTTTTATTAAATAGGCCATTTTGGAGCTAACTAACCTAATTATGTCATTTCGTAGGATAATTAGCAAATTTAGCCTTTCTTGGATGAGTCCAAGCTACGTAGAAGAAGAGATAGAGAAGAAGAAGTAAAAGAGGGAGGAGGAGGAGAAGAAGAAGGAAGAGGAGAAGAAGAAGAAAAGAAGAAGGAGAAGAAGAAGGAGAAGGAGAAGGAGGAAGAAGGAGGAAGAAGAAGGAGAAGGAGGAGCTCCTTCTCCTTCTCCTCCTTCTTCTCCTTCTTCTTCTCCTCCTCCCTCTCCTCCTTCTTCTTCTTCTCATTTTTCCTCTTCCTTCCTTTCATTTTTCCTCTTTTTCTCTTCTTGTCCCCTTCTTCGGGCTAAATTGGCTAAGAATGCCTTTTTGTAGCTAATTATGTCATTTCGAGGATAATTAGCTAAGTATAGGTCATTTTTTATTAAATAGGCCATTTTGGAGCTAACTAAGCTAATTATGTCATTTCGTAGGATAATTAGCCAATTTAGCCTTTCTTGGATGAGTCCAAGCTACCTAGAAGAAGAGATAGAGAAGAAGAAGTAAAAGAAGGAGGAGGAGGAGGAGAAGAAGAAGGAAGAGGAGAAGAAGAAGAAAAGAAGGAGAAGGAGGAGAAGAAGGAGAAGGAGAAGGAGGAAGAAGGAGGAAGAAGAAGGAGAAGGAGGAGCTCCTTCTCCTTCTCCTCCTTCTTCTCCTTCTTCTTCTCCTCCTCCCTCTCCTCCTTCTTCTTCTTCTCACTTTTCCTCTTCCTTCCTTTCATTTTTCCTCTTTTTCTCTTCTTGTCCCCTTCTTCGGGCTAAATTGCCTAAGAATGCCTTTTTGGAGCTAATTATGTCATTTTGAGGATAATTAGCTAAGTATAGGTCATTTTTTATTAAATAGGCCATTTTGGAGCTAACTAACCTAATTATGTCATTTCGTAGGATAATTAGCAAATTTAGCCTTTCTTGGATGAGTCCAAGCTACGTAGAAGAAGAGATAGAAAAGAAGAAGTAAAAGAGGGAGGAGGAGGAGGAGAAGAAGAAGGAAGAGGAGAAGAAGAAGAAAAGAAGAAGGAGAAGAAGAAGGAGAAGGAGAAGGAGGAAGAAGGAGGAAGAAGAAGGAGAAGGAGGAGCTCCTTCTCCTTCTCCTCCTTCTTCTCCTTCTTCTTCTCCTCCTCCCTCTCCTCCTTCTTCTTCTTCTCATTTTTCCTCTTCCTTCCTTTCATTTTTCCTCTTTTTCTCTTCTTGTCCCCTTCTTCGGGCTAAATTGGCTGAGAGTGCCTTTTTGGAGCTAATTATGTCATTTCGAGGATAATTAGCTAAGTATAGGTCATTTTTTATTAAATAGGCCATTTTGGAGCTAACTAAGCTAATTATGTCATTTCGTAGGATAATTAGCCAATTTAGCCTTTCTTGGATGAGTCCAAGTTACGTAGAAGAAGAGATAGACAAGAAGAAGTAAAAGAAGGAGGAGGAGGAGGAGAAGAAGAAGGAAGAGGAGAAGAAGAAGAAAAGAAGGAGAAGGAGGAGAAGAAGGAGAAGGAGAAGGAGGAAGAAGGAGGAAGAAGAAGGAGAAGGAGGAGCTCCTTCTCCTTCTCCTCCTTCTTCTCCTTCTTCTTCTCCTCCTCCCTCTCCTCCTTCTTCTTATCATTTTTCCTCTTCCTTCCTTTCATTTTTCCTCTTTTTCTCTTCTTGTCCCCTTCTTCGGGCTAAATTGGCTAAGAATGCCTTTTTGGAGCTAATTATGTAATTTCGAGGATAATTAGCTAAGTATAGGTCATTTTTTATTAAATAGGACATTTTGGAGCTAACTAAGCTAATTATGTTATTTCGTAGGATAATTAGCCAATTTAGCCTTTCTTGGATGAGTCTAAGCTACGTAGAAGAAGAGATAGACAAGAAGAAGTAAAAGAGGGAGGAGGAGGAGGAGAAGAAGAAGGAAGAGGAGAAGAAGAAGAAAAGAAGGAGAAGAATATGGAGAAGGAGAAGGAGGAAGAAGGAGGAAGAAGAAGGAGAAGGAGGAGCTCCTTCTCCTTCTCCTCCTTCTTCTCCTTCTTCTTCTCCTCCTCCCTCTCCTCCTTCTTCTTCTTCTCATTTTTCCTCTTCCTTCCTTTCATTTTTCCTCTTTTTCTCTTCTTGTCCCCTTCTTCGGGCTAAATTGGCTAAGAATGCCTTTTTGGAGCTAATTATGTCATTTCGAGGATAATTAGCTAAGTATAGGTCATTTTTTATTAAATAGGCCATTTTGGAGCTAACTAAGCTAATTATGTCATTTCGTAGGATAATTAGCCAATTTAGCCTTTCTTGGATGAGTCCAAGCTACGTAGAAGAAGAGATAGAGAAGAAGAAGTAAAAAAAGGAGGAGGAGGAGGAGAAGAAGAAGGAAGAGGAGAAGAAGAAGAAAAGAAGAAGGAGAAGGAGGAGAAGAAGGAGAAGGAGAAGGAGGAAGGAGGAAGAAGAAGGATAAGGAGGAGCTCCTTCTCCTTCTCCTCCTTCTTCTCCTTCTTCTTCTCCTCCACCCTCTCCTCCTTCTTCTTCTTCTCATTTTTCCTCTTCCTTCCTTTCATTTTTCCTCTTTTTCTCTTCTTGTCCCCTTCTTCGGGCTAAATTGGCTAAGAATGCCTTTTTGGAGCTAATTATGTCATTTCGAGGATAATTAGCTAAGTATAGGTCATTTTTTATTAAATAGACCATTTTGGAGCTAACTAAGCTAATTATGTCATTTCGTAGGATAATTAGCCAATTTAGCCTTTCTTGGATGAGTCTAAGCTACGTAGAAGAAGAGATAGAGAATAAGAAGTAAAAGAAGGAGGAGGAGGAGGAGAAGAAGAAGGAAGAGGAGAAGAAGAAGAAAAGAAGAAGGAGACGGAGGAGAACAAGGAGAAGGAGAAGGACGAAGAAGGACGAAGAAGAAGGAGAAGGAGGAGCTCCTTCTCCTTCTCCTCCTTCTTCTCCTTCTTCTTCTCCTCCTCCCTCTCCTCCTTCTTCTTCTTCTCATTTTTCCTCTTCCTTCCTTTCATTTTTCCTCTTTTTCTCTTCTTGTCCCCTTCTTCGGGCTAAATTGGCTAAGAATGCCTTTTTGGAGCTAATTATGTCATTTCGAGGATAATTAGCTAAGTATAGGTCATTTTTTATTAAATCGGCCATTTTGGAGCTAACTAACCTAATTATGTCATTTCGTAGGATAATTAGCAAATTTAGCCTTTCTTGGATGAGTCCAAGCTACGTAGAAGAAGAGATAGAGAAGAAGAAGTAAAAGAGGGAGGAGGAGGAGAAGAAGAAGGAAGAGGAGAAGAAGAAGAAAAGAAGAAGGAGAAGAAGAAGGAGAAGGAGAAGGAGGAAGAAGGAGGAAGAAGAAGGAGAAGGAGGAGCTCCTTCTCCTTCTCCTCCTCCTTCTTCTCCTTCTTCTTCTCCTCCTCCCTCTCCTCCTTCTTCTTCTTCTCATTTTTCCTCTTCCTTCCTTTCATTTTTCCTCTTTTTCTCTTCTTGTCCCCTTCTTCGGGCTAAATTGGCTAAGAATGCCTTTTTGGAGCTAATTATGTCATTTCGAGGATAATTAGCTAAGTATAGGTCATTTTTTATTAAATAGGCCATTTTGGAGCTAACTAAGCTAATTATGTCATTTCGTAGGATAATTAGCCAATTTAGCCTTTCTTGGATGAGTCTAAGCTACGTAGAAGAAGAGATAGAGAATAAGAAGTAAAAGAAGGAGGAGGAGGAGGAGAAGAAGAAGGAAGAGGAGAAGAAGAAGAAAAGAAGAAGGAGACGGAGGAGAACAAGGAGAAGGAGAAGGACGAAGAAGGACGAAGAAGAAGGAGAAGGAGGAGCTCCTTCTCCTTCTCCTCCTTCTTCTCCTTCTTCTTCTCCTCCTCCCTCTCCTCCTTCTTCTTCTTCTCATTTTTCCTCTTCCTTCCTTTCATTTTTCCTCTTTTTCTCTTCTTGTCCCCTTCTTCGGGCTAAATTGGCTGAGAGTGCCTTTTTGGAGCTAATTATGTCATTTCGAGGATAATTAGCTAAGTATAGGTCATTTTTTATTAAATAGGCCATTTTGGAGCTAACTAAGCTAATTATGTCATTTCGTAGGATAATTAGCCAATTTAGCCTTTCTTGGATGAGTCCAAGTTACGTAGAAGAAGAGATAGACAAGAAGAAGTAAAAGAAGGAGGAGGAGGAGGAGAAGAAGAAGGAAGAGGAGAAGAAGAAGAAAAGAAGGAGAAGGAGGAGAAGAAGGAGAAGGAGAAGGAGGAAGAAGGAGGAAGAAGAAGGAGAAGGAGGAGCTCCTTCTCCTTCTCCTCCTTCTTCTCCTTCTTCTTCTCCTCCTCCCTCTCCTCCTTCTTCTTATCATTTTTCCTCTTCCTTCCTTTCATTTTTCCTCTTTTTCTCTTCTTGTCCCCTTCTTCGGGCTAAATTGGCTAAGAATGCCTTTTTGGAGCTAATTATGTAATTTCGAGGATAATTAGCTAAGTATAGGTCATTTTTTATTAAATAGGACATTTTGGAGCTAACTAAGCTAATTATGTTATTTCGTAGGATAATTAGCCAATTTAGCCTTTCTTGGATGAGTCTAAGCTACGTAGAAGAAGAGATAGACAAGAAGAAGTAAAAGAGGGAGGAGGAGGAGGAGAAGAAGAAGGAAGAGGAGAAGAAGAAGAAAAGAAGGAGAAGAATATGGAGAAGGAGAAGGAGGAAGAAGGAGGAAGAAGAAGGAGAAGGAGGAGCTCCTTCTCCTTCTCCTCCTTCTTCTCCTTCTTCTTCTCCTCCTCCCTCTCCTCCTTCTTCTTCTTCTCATTTTTCCTCTTCCTTCCTTTCATTTTTCCTCTTTTTCTCTTCTTGTCCCCTTCTTCGGGCTAAATTGGCTAAGAATGCCTTTTTGGAGCTAATTATGTCATTTCGAGGATAATTAGCTAAGTATAGGTCATTTTTTATTAAATAGGCCATTTTGGAGCTAACTAAGCTAATTATGTCATTTCGTAGGATAATTAGCCAATTTAGCCTTTCTTGGATGAGTCCAAGCTACGTAGAAGAAGAGATAGAGAAGAAGAAGTAAAAAAAGGAGGAGGAGGAGGAGAAGAAGAAGGAAGAGGAGAAGAAGAAGAAAAGAAGAAGGAGAAGGAGGAGAAGAAGGAGAAGGAGAAGGAGGAAGGAGGAAGAAGAAGGATAAGGAGGAGCTCCTTCTCCTTCTCCTCCTTCTTCTCCTTCTTCTTCTCCTCCACCCTCTCCTCCTTCTTCTTCTTCTCATTTTTCCTCTTCCTTCCTTTCATTTTTCCTCTTTTTCTCTTCTTGTCCCCTTCTTCGGGCTAAATTGGCTAAGAATGCCTTTTTGGAGCTAATTATGTCATTTCGAGGATAATTAGCTAAGTATAGGTCATTTTTTATTAAATAGACCATTTTGGAGCTAACTAAGCTAATTATGTCATTTCGTAGGATAATTAGCCAATTTAGCCTTTCTTGGATGAGTCTAAGCTACGTAGAAGAAGAGATAGAGAATAAGAAGTAAAAGAAGGAGGAGGAGGAGGAGAAGAAGAAGGAAGAGGAGAAGAAGAAGAAAAGAAGAAGGAGACGGAGGAGAACAAGGAGAAGGAGAAGGACGAAGAAGGACGAAGAAGAAGGAGAAGGAGGAGCTCCTTCTCCTTCTCCTCCTTCTTCTCCTTCTTCTTCTCCTCCTCCCTCTCCTCCTTCTTCTTCTTCTCATTTTTCCTCTTCCTTCCTTTCATTTTTCCTCTTTTTCTCTTCTTGTCCCCTTCTTCGGGCTAAATTGGCTAAGAATGCCTTTTTGGAGCTAATTATGTCATTTCGAGGATAATTAGCTAAGTATAGGTCATTTTTTACTAAATAGGCCATTTTGGAGCTAACTAACCTAATTATGTCATTTCGTAGGATAATTAGCAAATTTAGCCTTTCTTGGATGAGTCCAAGCTACGTAGAAGAAGAGATAGAGAAGAAGAAGTAAAAGAGGGAGGAGGAGGAGAAGAAGAAGGAAGAGGAGAAGAAGAAGAAAAGAAGAAGGAGAAGAAGAAGGAGAAGGAGAAGGAGGAAGAAGGAGGAAGAAGAAGGAGAAGGAGGAGCTCCTTCTCCTTCTCCTCCTTCTTCTCCTTCTTCTTCTCCTCCTCCCTCTCCTCCTTCTTCTTCTTCTCATTATTCCTCTTCCTTCCTTTCATTTTTCCTCTTTTTCTCTTCTTGTCCCCTTCTTCGGGCTAAATTGGCTAAGAATGCCTTTTTGGAGCTAATTATGTCATTTTGAGGATAATTAGCTAAGTATAGGTCATTTTTTATTAAATAGGCCATTTTGGAGCTAACTAAGCTAATTATGTCATTTCGTAGGATAATTAGCCAATTTAGCCTTTCTTGGATGAGTCCAAGCTACCTAGAAGAAGAGATAGAGAAGAAGAAGTAAAAGAAGGAGGAGGAGGAGGAGAAGAAGAAGGAAGAGGAGAAGAAGAAGAAAAGAAGGAGAAGGAGGAGAAGAAGGAGACGGAGAAGGAGGAAGAAGGAGGAAGAAGAAGGAGAAGGAGGAGCTCCTTCTCCTTCTCCTCCTTCTTCTCCTTCTTCTTCTCCTCCTCCCTCTCCTCCTTCTTCTTCTTCTCATTTTTCCTCTTCCTTCCTTTCATTTTTCCTCTTTTTCTCTTCTTGTCCCCTTCTTCGGGCTGAATTGGCTGAGAATGCCTTTTTGGAGCTAATTATGTCATTTCGAGGATAATTAGCTAAGTATAGGTCATTTTTTATTAAATAGGCCATTTTGGAGCTAACTAAGCTAATTATGTCATTTCGTAGGATAATTAGCCAATTTAGCCTTTCTTGGATGAGTCCAAGTTACGTAGAAGAAGAGATAGACAAGAAGAAGTAAAAGAAGGAGGAGGAGGAGGAGAAGAAGAAGGAAGAGGAGAAGAAGAAGAAAAGAAGGAGAAGGAGGAGAAGAAGGAGAAGGAGAAGGAGGAAGAAGGAGGAAGAAGAAGGAGAAGGAGGAGCTCCTTCTCCTTCTCCTCCTTCTTCTCCTTCTTCTTCTCCTCCTCCCTCTCCTCCTTCTTCTTCTTCTCATTTTTCCTCTTCCTTCCTTTCATTTTTCCTCTTTTTCTCTTCTTGTCCCCTTCTTCGGGCTAAATTGGCTAAGAATGCCTTTTTGGAGCTAATTATGTAATTTCGAGGATAATTAGCAATGTATAGGTCATTTTTTATTAAATAGGACATTTTGGAGCTAACTAAGCTAATTATGTTATTTCGTAGGATAATTAGCCAATTTAGCCTTTCTTGGATGAGTCTAAGCTACGTAGAAGAAGAGATAGACAAGAAGAAGTAAAAGAGGGAGGAGGAGGAGGAGAAGAAGAAGGAAGAGGAGAAGAAGAAGAAAAGAAGGAGAAGAATATGGAGAAGGAGAAGGAGGAAGAAGGGGGAAGAAGAAGGAGAAGGAGGAGCTCCTTCTCCTTCTCCTCCTTCTTCTCCTTCTTCTTCTCCTCCTCCCTCTCCTCCTTCTTCTTCTTCTCATTTTTCCTCTTCCTTCCTTTCATTTTTCCTCTTTTTCTCTTCTTGTCCCTTTCTTCGGGCTAAATTGGCTAAGAATGCCTTTTTGGAGCTAATTATGTCATTTCGAGGATAATTAGCTAAGTATAGGTCATTTTTTATTAAATAGGCCATTTTGGAGCTAACTAAGCTAATTATGTCATTTCGTAGGATAATTAGCCAATTTAGCCTTTCTTGGATGAGTCCAAGCTACGTAGAAGAAGAGATAGAGAAGAAGAAGTAAAAAAAGGAGGAGGAGGAGGAGAAGAAGAAGGAAGAGGAGAAGAAGAAGAAAAGAAGAAGGAGAAGGAGGAGAAGAAGGAGAAGGAGAAGGAGGAAGGAGGAAGAAGAAGGATAAGGAGGAGCTCCTTCTCCTTCTCCTCCTTCTTCTCCTTCTTCTTCTCCTCCACCCTCTCCTCCTTCTTCTTCTTCTCATTTTTCCTCTTCCTTCCTTTCATTTTTCCTCTTTTTCTCTTCTTGTCCCCTTCTTCGGGCTAAATTGGCTAAGAATGCCTTTTTGGAGCTAATTATGTCATTTCGAGGATAATTAGCTAAGTATAGGTCATTTTTTATTAAATAGACCATTTTGGAGCTAACTAAGCTAATTATGTCATTTCGTAGGATAATTAGCCAATTTAGCCTTTCTTGGATGAGTCTAAGCTACGTAGAAGAAGAGATAGAGAATAAGAAGTAAAAGAAGGAGGAGGAGGAGGAGAAGAAGAAGGAAGAGGAGAAGAAGAAGAAAAGAAGAAGGAGACGGAGGAGAACAAGGAGAAGGAGAAGGACGAAGAAGGACGAAGAAGAAGGAGAAGGAGGAGCTCCTTCTCCTTCTCCTCCTTCTTCTCCTTCTTCTTCTCCTCCTCCCTCTCCTCCTTCTTCTTCTTCTCATTTTTCCTCTTCCTTCCTTTCATTTTTCCTCTTTTTCTCTTCTTGTCCCCTTCTTCGGGCTAAATTGGCTAAGAATGCCTTTTTGGAGCTAATTATGTCATTTCGAGGATAATTAGCTAAGTATAGGTCATTTTTTATTAAATAGGCCATTTTGGAGCTAACTAACCTAATTATGTCATTTCGTAGGATAATTAGCAAATTTAGCCTTTCTTGGATGAGTCCAAGCTACGTAGAAGAAGAGATAGAGAAGAAGAATGAAAAGAGGGAGGAGGAGGAGAAGAAGAAGGAAGAGGAGAAGAAGAAGAAAAGAAGAAGGAGAAGAAGAAGGAGAAGGAGAAGGAGGAAGGAGGAAGAAGAAGGAGAAGGAGGAGCTCCTTCTCCTTCTCCTCCTTCTTCTCCTTCTTCTTCTCCTCCTCCCTCTCCTCCTTCTTCTTCTTCTCATTATTCCTCTTCCTTCCTTTCATTTTTCCTCTTTTTCTCTTCTTGTCCCCTTCTTCGGGCTAAATTGGCTAAGAATGCCTTTTTGGAGCTAATTATGTCATTTCGAGGATAATTAGCTAAGTATAGGTCATTTTTTATTAAATAGGCCATTTTGGAGCTAACTAAGCTAATTATGTCATTTCGTAGGATAATTAGCCAATTTAGCCTTTCTTGGATGAGTCCAAGCTACCTAGAAGAAGAGATAGAGAAGAAGAAGTAAAAGAAGGAGGAGGAGGAGGAGAAGAAGAAGGAAGAGGAGAAGAAGAAGAAAAGAAGGAGAAGGAGGAGAAGAAGGAGAAGGAGAAGGAGGAAGAAGGAGGAAGAAGAAGGAGAAGGAGGAGCTCCTTCTCCTTCTCCTCCTCCTTCTCCTTCTTCTTCTCCTCCTCCCTCTCCTCCTTCTTCTTCTTCTCACTTTTCCTCTTCCTTCCTTTCATTTTTCCTCTTTTTCTCTTCTTGTCCCCTTCTTCGGGCTAAATTGCCTAAGAATGCCTTTTTGGAGCTAATTATGTCATTTTGAGGATAATTAGCTAAGTATAGGTCATTTTTTATTAAATAGGCCATTTTGGAGCTAACTAACCTAATTATGTCATTTCGTAGGATAATTAGCAAATTTAGCCTTTCTTGGATGAGTCCAAGCTACGTAGAAGAAGAGATAGAAAAGAAGAAGTAAAAGAGGGAGGAGGAGGAGGAGAAGAAGAAGGAAGAGGAGAAGAAGAAGAAAAGAAGAAGGAGAAGAAGAAGGAGAAGGAGAAGGAGGAAGAAGGAGGAAGAAGAAGGAGAAGGAGGAGCTCCTTCTCCTTCTCCTCCTTCTTCTCCTTCTTCTTCTCCTCCTCCCTCTCCTCCTTCTTCTTCTTCTCATTTTTCCTCTTCCTTCCTTTCATTTTTCCTCTTTTTCTCTTCTTGTCCCCTTCTTCGGGCTGAATTGGCTGAGAATGCCTTTTTGGAGCTAATTATGTCATTTCGAGGATAATTAGCTAAGTATAGGTCATTTTTTATTAAATAGGCCATTTTGGAGCTAACTAAGCTAATTATGTCATTTCGTAGGATAATTAGCCAATTTAGCCTTTCTTGGATGAGTCCAAGCTACGTAGAAGAAGAGATAGAGAAGAAGAAGTAAAAGAAGGAGGAGGAGGAGGAGAAGAAGAAGGAAGAGGAGAAGAAGAAGAAAAGAAGAAGGAGACGGAGGAGAACAAGGAGAAGGAGAAGGACGAAGAAGGACGAAGAAGAAGGAGAAGGAGGAGCTCCTTCTCCTTCTCCTCCTTCTTCTCCTTCTTCTTCTCCTCCTCCCTCTCCTCCTTCTTCTTCTTCTCATTTTTCCTCTTCCTTCCTTTCATTTTTCCTCTTTTTCTCTTCTTGTCCCCTTCTTCGGGCTAAATTGGCTAAGAATGCCTTTTTGGAGCTAATTATGTCATTCCGAGGATAATTAGCTAAGTATAGGTCATTTTTTATTAAATAGGCCATTTTGGAGCTAACTAAGCTAATTATGTCATTTCGTAGGATATTTAGCCAATTTAGCCTTTCTTGGATGAGTCTAAGCTACGTAGAAGAAGAGATAGAGAAGAAGAAGTAAAAGAAGGAGGAGGAGGAGAAAAAGAAGGAAGAGGAGAAGAAGAAGAAAAGAAGAAGGAGAAGGAGGAGAAGAAGGAGAAGGAGAAGGAGGAAGAAGGAGGAAGAAGAAGGAGAAGGAGGAGCTCCTTCTCCTTCTCCTCCTTCTTCTCCTTCTTCTTCTCCTCCTCCCTCTCCTCCTTCTTCTTCTTCTCATTTTTCCTCTTCCTTCCTTTCATTTTTCCTCTTTTTCTCTTCTTGTCCCCTTCTTCGGGCTAAATTGGCTAAGAATGCCTTTTTGGAGCTAATTATGTCATTTCGAGGATAATTAGCTAAGTATAGGTCATTTTTTATTAAATAGGCCATTTTGGAGCTAACTAAGCTAATTATGTCATTTCATAGGATAATTAGCCAATTTAGCCTTTCTTGGATGAGTCTAAGCTACGTAGAAGAAGAGATAGAGAAGAAGAAGTAAAAGAGGGAGGAGGAGGAGGAGAAGAAGAAGGAAGAGGAGAAGAAGAAGAAAAGAAGAAGGAGAAGAAGAAGGAGAAGGAGAAGGAGGAAGAAGGCGGAAGAAGAAGGAGAAGGAGGAGCTCCTTCTCCTTCTCCTCCGGCGGAAGAAGAAGGAGAAGGAGGAGCTCCTTCTCCTTCTCCTCCTTCTTCTCCTTCTTCTTCTCCTGCTCCCTCTCCTCCTTCTTCTTCTTCTCATTTTTCCTCTTCCTTCCTTTCATTTTTCCTCTTTTTCTCTTCTTGTCCCCTTCTTCGGGCTAAATTGGCTAAGAATGCCTTTTTGGAGCTAATTATGTCATTTCGAGGATAATTAGCTAAGTATACGTCATTTTGTATTAAATAGGCCATTTTGGAGCTAACTAACCTAATTATGTCATTTCGTAGGATAATTAGCCAATTTAGCCTTTCTTGGATGAGTCCAAGCTACGTAGAAGAAGAGATAGAGAAGAAGAAGTAAAAGAGGGAGGAGGAGGAGGAGAAGAAGAAGGAAGAGGAGAAGAAGAAGAAAAGAAGAAGGAGAAGAAGAAGGAGAAGGAGAAGGAGGAAGAAGGAGGAAGAAGAAGGAGAAGGAGGAGCTCCTTCTCCTTGTCCTCCTTCTTCTCCTCCTTCTTCTCCTCCTCCCTCTCCTCCTTCTTCTTCTTCTCATTTTTCCTCTTCCTTCCTTTCATTTTTCCTCTTTTTCTCTTCTTGTCTCCTTCTTCGGGCTAAATTGGCTAAGAATGCCTTTTTGGAGCTAATTATGTCATTTCGAGGATAATTAGCTAAGTATAGGTCATTTTTTATTAAATAGGCCATTTTGGAGCTAACTAAGCTAATTATGTCATTTCGTAGGATAATTAGCCAATTTAGCCTTTCTTGGATGAGTCCAAGCTACGTAGAAGAAGAGATAGAGAAGAAGAAGTAAAAGAAGGAGGAGGAGGAGGAGAAGAAGAAGGAAGAGGAGAAGAAGAAGAAAAGAAGGAGAAGGAGGAGAAGAAGGAGAAGGAGAAGGAGGAAGAAGAAGGAGAAGGAGGAGCTCCTTCTCCTTCTCCTCCTTCTTCTCCTTCTTCTTCTCCTCCTCCCTCTCCTCCTTCTTCTTCTTCTCATTTTTCCTCTTCCTTCCTTTCATTTTTCCTCTTTTTCTCTTCTTGTCCCCTTCTTCGGGCTAAATTGCCTAAGAATGCCTTTTTGGAGCTAATTACGTCATTTCGAGGATAATTAGCTAAGTATACGTCATTTTTTATTAAATAGGCCATTTTGGAGCTAACTAAGCTAATTATGTCATTTTGTAGGATAATTAGCCAATTTAGCCTTTCTTGGATGAGTCTAAGCTACGTAGAAGAAGAGATAGAGAAGAAGAAGTAAAAGAAGGAGGAGGAGGAGAAGAAGAAGGAAGAGGAGAACAAGAAGAAAAGAAGAAGGAGACGGAGGAGAAGAAGGAGAAGGAGAAGGAGGAAGAAGGACGAAGAAGAAGGAGAAGGAGGAGCTCCTTCTCCTTCTCCTCCTTCTTCTCCTTCTTCTTCTCCTCCTCCCTCTCCTCCTTCTTCTTCTTCTCATTTTTCCTCTTCCTTCCTTTCATTCTTCCTCTTTTTCTCTTCTTGTCCCCTTCTTCGGGCTAAATTGGCTAAGAATGCCTTTTTGGAGCTAATTATGTCATTTCGACGATAATTAGCTAAGTATAGGTCATTTTTTATTAAATTGGCCATTTTGGAGCTAACTAAGCTAATTATGTCATTTCTTAGGATAATTAGCCAATTTAGCCTTTCTTGGATGAGTCCAAGCTACGTAGAAGAAGAGATATAGAAGAAGAAGTAAAAGAAGGAGGAGGAGGAGAAGAAGAAGGAAGAGGAGAAGACGAATAAAAGAAGAAGGAGACGGAGGAGAAGAAGGAGAAGGAGAAGGAGGAAGAAGGACGAAGAAGAAGGAGAAGGAGGAGCTCCTTCTCCTTCTCCTCCTTCTTCTCCTTCTTCTTCTCCTCCTCCCTCTCCTCCTCCTTCTTCTTCTCATTTTTCCTCTTCCTTCCTTTCATTTTTCCTCTTTTTCTCTTCTTGTCCCCTTCTTCGGGCTAAATTGGCTAAGAATGCCTTTTTGGAGCTAATTATGTCATTTCGAGGATAATTAGCTAAGTATAGGTCATCTTTTATTAAATAGGCCATTTTGGAGCTAACTAAGCTAATTATGTCATTTCGTAGGATAATTAGCCAATTTAGCCTTTCTTGGATGAGTCTAAGCTACGTAGAAGAAGAGATAGAGAAGAAGAAGTAAAATAAGGAGGAGGAGGAGAAGAAGAAGGAAGAGGAGAAGAAGAAGAAAAGAAGGAGAAGGAGGAGAAGAAGGAGAAGGAGAAGGAGGAAGAAGGAGGAAGAAGAAGGAGAAGGAGGAGCTCCTTCTCCTTCTCCTCCTTCTTCTCCTTCTTCTTCTCCTCCTCCCTCTCCTCCTTCTTCTTCTTCTCATCTTTCCTCTTCCTTCCTTTCATTTTTCCTCTTTTTCTCTTCTTGTCCCCTTCTTCGGGCTAAATTGGCTAAGAATGCCTTTTTGGAGCTAATTATGTCATTTTGAGGATAATTAGCTAAGTATAGCTCATTTTTTATTAAATAGGCCATTTTGGAGCTAACTAAGCTAATTATGTCATTTCGTAGGATAATTAGCCAATTTAGCCTTTCTTGGATGAGTCTAAGCTACGTAGAAGAAAAGATAGAGAAGAAGAAGTAAAAGAAGGAGGAGGAGGAGGAGAAGAAGAAGGAAGAGAAGAAGAAGAAGAAAAGAAGAAGGAGAAGGAGAAGAAGAAGGAGAAGGAGAAGGAGGAAGAAGGAGGAAGAAGAAGGAGAAGGAGGAGCTCCTTCTCCTTCTCCTCCTTCTTCTCCTTCTTCTTCTCCTCCTCCCTCTCCTACTTCTTCTTCTTCTCATTTTTCCTCTTCCTTCCTTTCATTTTTCCTCCTTTTCTCTTCTTGTCCCCTTCTTCGGGCTAAATTGGCTAAGAATGCCTTTTTGGAGCTAATTATGTCATTTCGAGGATAATTAGCTAAGTATATGTCATTTTTTATTAAATAGGCCATTTTGGAGCTAACTAAGCTAATTATGTCATTTCGTAGGATAATTAGCCAATTTAGCCTTTCTTGGATGAGTCTAAGCTACGTAGAAGAAGAGATAGAGAAGAAGAAGTAAAATAAGGAGGAGGAGGAGAAGAAGAAGGAAGAGGAGAAGAAGAAGAAAAGAAGGAGAAGGAGGAGAAGAAGGAGAAGGAGAAGGAGGAAGAAGGAGGAAGAAGAAGGAGAAGGAGGAGCTCCTTCTCCTTCTCCTCCTTCTTCTCCTTCTTCTTCTCCTCCTCCCTCTCCTCCTTCTTCTTCTTCTCATTTTTCCTCTTCCTTCCTTTCATTTTTCCTCTTTTTCTTTTCTTGTCCCCTTCTTCGGGCTAAATTGGCTAAGAATGCCTTTTTGGAGCTAATTATGTCATTTCGAGGATAATTAGCTAAGTATAGCTCATTTTTTTATTAAATAGGCCATTTTGGAGCTAACTAAGCTAATTATGTCATTTCGTAGGATAATTAGCCAATTTAGCCTTTCTTGGATGAGTCTAAGCTACGTAGAAGAAAAGATAGAGAAGAAGAAGTAAAAGAAGGAGGAGGAGGAGGAGAAGAAGAAGGAAGAGAAGAAGAAGAAGAAAAGAAGAAGGAGAAGGAGAAGAAGAAGGAGAAGGAGAAGGAGGAAGAAGGAGGAAGAAGAAGGAGAAGGAGGAGCTCCTTCTCCTTCTCCTCCTTCTTCTCCTTCTTCTTCTCCTCCTCCCTATCCTCCTTCTTCTTCTTCTCATTTTTCCTCTTCCTTCCTTTCATTTTTCCTCTTTTTCTCTTCTTGTCCCCTTCTTCGGGCTAAATTGGCTAAGAATGCCTTTTTGGAGCTAATTATGTCATTTCGAGGATAATTAGCTAAGTATAGGTCATTTTTTATTAAATAGGCCATTTTGGAGCTAACTAAGCTAATTATGTCATTTCGTAGGATAATTAGCCAATTTAGCCTTTCTTGGATGAGTCTAAGCTACGTAGAAGAAGAGATAGAGAAGAAGAAGTAAAAGAAGGACGAGGAGGAGGAGCAGAAGAAGGAAGAGGAGAAGAAGAAGAAAAGAAGAAGGAGAAGGAGAATAAGAAGGAGAAGGAGAAGGAGGAAGAAGAAGGAGAAGGAGGAAGAAGGAGGAAGAAGAAGGAGAAGGAAGAAGTAAAAGAAGGAGGAGGAGGAGTAGGAGGAGGAGGAGGAGAAGGAAGAGGGGAAGAAGAAGAAAAGAATAAGGAGAAGGAGAAGGAGGAAGAAGAAGGAATTATGTCATTAGATGGAAGTCTAGCTATTTTGGAGCTAACTAAGCTAATTATGTCATTAGATGGAAGTCTAGCTATTTTTGAGCTAACTAAGCGAATTATGTCATTAGATGGAAGTCTAGCTATTTTGGAGCTAACTAAGCTAATTATGTCATTAGATGGAAGTCTAGCTATTTTTGAGCTAACTAAGCGAATTATGTCATTAGATGGAAGTCTAGCTATTTTGGAGCTAACTAAGCTAATTATGTCATTAGATGGAAGTCTAGCTATTTTTGAGCTAACTAAGCTAATTATGTCATTAGATGGAAGTCTAGCTATTTTGGAGCTAACTAAGCTAATTATGTCATTAGATGGAAGTCTAGCTATTTTTTATTAAAACACTAGAAATAACATACCTAAGTTAGGGTGAAGCACGGTGGCTCTGGCTTGTTTCACCTGGAGAAGGCTGCCCTGGAGAAGGCTCGACTGTAGAAGGGTCGTGTGATGAGTTTCGGGACATATTCTGCACCAAACATCGTTTGCAATGTGTAGTTAGCATGAGGACACTCCTAAGATCACTCCACTGAAATGAAACTCACCGTCCCCGCCACGTTAATGACTGGCATCGGTGGAGGGACTTGGCCGTTCTTCTCGCACATAGACTGTACATTTGGTTTCGACAAGTCAAACTTTTAATTTATTAATGAAACGGACATTCAAATGCAAGATTTGAAATAACATGAAGAAGAAACTTACCACGAAGAGCTCGTATATGGCCCTGGTAGACGCTTCATTCCGTGCCCTCTCCGCCTCCACCAATGCAGTCGTCCTCTCCTCCAGAGCCCTAATTTCCTTATCCTTCTCCGCCATAGCCGCCTGCATTGCCTCTCTCTCTTTCTGAATAGCAGCCTGCAACACAACTCATTGTTAGCAATGTAATCATATTGGTTCCAACGCACAACATAATGCGGAAAGATAGTTGAGTCCATTAAACTAACCTCGATGGCGAGCTCGACTGGCCGTGGACGATGTGTTATCTCCGGACAAGAGCTCGTTTGGCGTGCCTTTATCTGCTGGAGAGTGCTAGGACAACGTATAAGGCCGTCTCCAATGGCGATCGAGCCATGGGGCCTCCCGTTGCCAGCTATCATCACCAGCTCTGGATCAATAGGCCCCTCGCTCGGGTTAAAGTCCTCCCCTTTCCTCGCCTTCCCGTGATCTCTGTACTTCACGAGCTTGTCGTGGGAGGAGATGTTGGTGAAGTTTTCTGGATGCTCGAGGTCAGACTCAGAGAATGCCTTGACCTTCTTGTACGAGGCAGTATGGGCCATCGCATACAGGTCGTACATCTGTGGCGCCTCCGTCTTATTGTGACGCGCCTAAAAGAGAGAGAGCGGAAAATTGTATTGGTAAAGGGCTCAAGATAGCATTAAGAATGAATTGCATGAGGCATGAAGCAAACCACATACCCAGTTCTCGCCAAATTGGATTAAGTTGACGCTCCCTTGATGGTGTGGCACGCCAACCATTTTGCCACGCCTCTCCTTGGCGTTGTTGTGGCTGGTCTCCCATGTTTCGGAGCACCACTGATCCACCAAGGCCTCCCAACAATCCATCTTATCCACACGCCATCTCGGGGGCACCTAAGTTAATAAAGAGAAATTTCAGTGCGTAAGAACCAAATCAAGGAAACTAACTACAAAGCCTTAATAATATGTAATTACCTTCATGTAATGCTCCTTCTCCATCTTAGCATCACGGCACTTCGCCTTATCAATCCTAATACGCCGCGTGGCATAGTAGTCTCGAACAGCCTGCACCCGAGCCTCGTGCCGAAAGTTTTGAAGTAGGCAGCGACATTCGGTTTTGATAACCTTTGCCGCTTCGTCCTCGTATCCCTCCTCACACCTGTAGAAGGTCTGCAAACGAGACAACACCGATTAGTACAATAAATAGCTATGGTTAATTTATAATTGTGTGAAAGAGAAATTACCAAGAACTTTCGGATCACCATGTCCGCCCTCGTGTCACACAAAACACCGTCGATCTCCACCTCCGGCGGGGCCGGGGCACCCAAGTAGTGCTCCCACGTCATTCCTACCTCTCGCTCCCGACCGGGCAACGTAACAAACCCTGGGAAGTTTTGACGGCAAAGAACACCAAGGACGTTGTTGGGCTTGCGGACACCCTTGGCAACAATCCAACCCCTACAGTATGACAAATTAAAGCCAAAACATTAGATATTTGAGAAAACGTGAAGGAAAAAGGTTAAATAAGAGTAAATTAACTTACTTGTCCCCAATTGGCCTAATCGACCACCTCTGCTTGGGGGTCGCTGGCACGAGCGGGAGCCCCGAACTACCACGCTGGTAGACGGTATCCCCCTCACCCAGCTCCTCGTCGCTACCAGCATGGCCAGTTGGCTCAGGCCAGGTATCCCACTGGGTCTCTTGGGACGTACCCTCATCCCTGCTATGCTCCGCAGTCGTCTGGAAGGAAGCCTCTGGGACACGAGTCTCGTGGGTCGAAGGCTCGTCGACCTGAGGCTCGTCGACCCGAGGCTCGTGAACCGGAGACCGTGTAGCCTCCACCTGAGACGAATCCATCCTAGAAATCCTCCTGTGCTCAGGTGAATCAGCTTGGGGTGGTGGCGGAGACCGTGTAGCCCTACCTCTCCCGCGGCCATGTGTACCTTTAGTACAACATAAATACCAACATGAGTAATAAAATGTATATAAATACCAATATGCATACAACATGAGTACAACATAAATACCAACATGAATACAACGTGTACCTTTAGTGCCTCTCGGCTTCGCGGGTGGTCGACCTCCTCTCACGGGGGGCGCTCCTTGCATAGTAGAGAGCAACACTCTCCGAAGAGGCGAGGCAGGAATGGAAGTACCCATCCCATCACCCGCCGACGAAGAAGCATCCGCGGCGTGCTTTCGACCCTTTCCCACCATCTTTCAACAACTGTCATGACAAAGAGTAAATGAAATTAGTACAACATAAATACCAACATGACTAATAAAAATTGAATAGCTAACATGAACTCAAAATTTATATATAGTATAATAGTTGAATACCTGACATGAACTAATAACAATCGTCCTCGTCTATATATGCTTCGGGGTCAACAAATGCATCATGATCATCACTATCATCAATAAATGCATCATCATCATCACTATCTAGAAGAACATGTGGAAGACCACCATTATGTAATCGGTCAAGAAGTGACAGGTCATCCGCAGCAGTAACCTCTTCTTCTTCCAACTCTTCCTGTTCGGGCTCAGGGGTTAAGACGGATTCACTGTCGTTGTCTACTTCAATGTTCTGGGGTGAAGTAGAGCGGTTCTTGAAACGTTTCTTGGACATACGTGTTTCTTGGAAGAATTCTCCTTCATATGTGTCGGGCATAGATAGCTCATTGCCAAAGGTACGAAAGTGATACCCGTTGATGTTGTATTTGTCAAATTAACGGACCTTATAGTCAAAACCATTAGCGACTTGTCTCAACTCGGCGTCCATAGACTCTGCATCAGCCTACAAGTTTAATACGAAAGAATGGATGCATTAGCCGCAAATTAGACCAATAAATCAAATGGGCCCTTAATGGTAATTAATTACCCTTTGTTTGAACCAAGAGATGAAACCAGGATAGTCGCCTCCATGCTTTGCGAGAAGCTCATACTCTTTGACGGAATACTTTTCGATGACCGCTCCATCCGAGAATTCGACGGCGTATCGACTATATCAAATATCTGTGAATAAGAGTAGTTCAAAGCAATTAGAAGTTGCGGAACAATAAATTACCGAGAACTTACTCGATGTACGGCCGCACTACTGTTAGGTTGGTGAAGATATACAATGAAATGGTCCGCCATTCTTCGACATCCAACGATTTCCCTTTCGAAGCACCGGATGGTGCAAAGCTTACCTTTGAATAGGCTGAGGTTGGATCGAACTTTTCTCGATCGCCATCATTGTACCGAGGCTTCGGGTTATGCAAATGATGATTTTTGGCTTCGTAGTGTGCTGTCACGAAGATTGCCGCCTCCTCAGTAATGAATGCCTCGGCCATCGATGCTTCAATTCTACGTTTATTTTTACACTTAGCTCGAAGCGTCTTCTGCATCCTCTCAGTTGAGTAGCACCATCGATTTTGAACGCCCCCCCCCATTCTTGCCTCGGTCGGGAGATGCAAAATCAAATGTTGCATTGGATTAAAGAAGCCCGGTGGAAAGATCTTTTCTAATTTGCAGTCCAACTCTGGCGCCAACTGTTCCATTTCATCTAGCACGCCAGGCGATAGTTCTTTCGCACAAAGAGAACGGAAGAAATAGCTCAGCTCTGCCAGTACTAGCCATTCATCCTAAGGGATAAAGCCACGCAACATCACCGGCATTACCCGCTCAATCCATATGTGCCAATCATGACTCTTGAGCCCAAATATTTTCAATTTCTAAAGACTCGCTCCCCTCTTTAGATTCGCAGCATACCCATCGGGGAACATCAACCGCATTTTCACCCACAATAGAATTTCCCTCATAGCTGGCCTTTCAAGATTGAACCATGCCTTTGGCTTCGCTATGCTTTGCTTTCCTTTCCGTTGTCGCAAGTTTTGCAACGGTCTATCACATAGAGCCTCCAGGTCGATTCTAGCCTTAGGATTATCTTTTGACTTCCCCTCTATGCCGAACAATGTACCAAAAATGGCCTCCGCAATATTCTTTTCAGTGTGCATCACGTCAATGTTGTGTGGGCAAAGGAGGTCTTTGAAGTAAGGGAGATCCCATAAGCATGACTTGTGAGTCTAGGCGTGTTCCGTTTTATACCCTTTGAAGTATCGTGGACGCAAAGGATCGTGCTCGAGAGCGTTTAACTGATGCAGTGTTTTTGACAACTCTACCTTTGATGAAATTCTTCTTGTCTTTTCTGAACTTATGGTTAGGATCCAGGAATTGTCTATGCATGTCGAAGCAAGAATACTTGCGACCAGCCTGCAGCCAACGGAACTGAAGAGCTGCCTTGCATGTGGTGCACGGGAATCTTCCATGCACACACCAGCCAGCGAATAGCGCAAACGCCGGATAATCATGCGTCGAGTACATGTACCACACATGCATTTTGAAATTTGTTTTGGTAGCCGCGTCGTAGGTCTTGATCCCATTATCCCAGGCTTCTTGCAACTCATCCTTAAGCGGCTGCATGTCCAAATTCATATTCTTCCCCGGATAGTTGGGCCCTGGAATTATCAACGTCAGGAAAATGTTCTTTCTTTTCATAATCTCTCCGGGTGGCAAATTTAGTGGAATGACAAATATAGGCCAACAACTGTATTGTGCTGCCATCATACCATACACATTGAACCCATCCGTGCTGATGGCAACTCTAGGTTGCCTTGGATCTTCCGATTTATCCTTATGTAATGCATCGAAGTGCCTCCATGCAAAACCATCTGAAGTGTGTACCAGCATCTTGTTCCCATCCGCATCTAGTTTGGTTCTTTTGCCCAATTTGTGCCATGTCATCTGTCTGGCCGTCTCTTCGACCATGAAAAGACGTTGAAGTCTTGCTACGATTGGCAGATATCAAAGAACACTAATGGGGATTTTGGTTTGATTCTGCTCACCCATGCCGTTGTCTACCACAATATACCTAGAAGAATTGCAAATGGGGCAATAGTTCAAGGCCGCATACTCAAGCCTAAATAAGGCACATCCATTCTCACAGGCATGTATCTTCTCATAGGGCATCTTAAGTGCACGGAGGATTTTCTCTGACTGGTACAGGTTTGCAGGCAGTACATGGCCTTTGGGTAGAAAGCGTCCAAATATCGTCATCATCGCATCGTAGCATTCTCTGCCTAGGTTGAATTGAGCCTTCAGAGCCACTACTTGCGCGATGGCATCCAGCTGACAAAGCTCAGTCTGCTCGTGGAGAGGACGTTTTGAAGACTCCAGCATTTCATAGAAGGCCTTTGCAGATTCCTCCATCTCATCGTTCGAATCCCGAGCATCATCAAAGTCTTGCACCATGTCTTCAATCCCGGTACCATGCTCGTCGGCGCGACGACGAATCACCTTAGCTCTGGCACGTTGGTCAGACTCACCATGAAAAGTCCACACTTTATAATTAGGCGTAAAACCCCACTTCTGCAGGTGTTTACCCATTTCAAACTCTGTCTGCTTTTTCCAGTTGTCGCAGTTGGGACAGGGGCACCATGTTTTATGCTGGCCATTTGCAAATGCGGCTCTCACAAACCCCCTGGTTTTTGTTAACCATTCATGGGTCATTTCTTTCTGACTAGGGTGACCAGTGTACATCCAAGCACGATCACTCATGTTGCCTAGCTACCTATGGGGGCACAAGAAATAAATATATAATTCATCATCTATATTCATACGCTAATCAAGTTTGTCAGTTTTATTACATCCATGCAACCTACACGCTAATAGGTAAAGATAGGTCCTAATCCCACCCGAGTATGTGTAGACTGGGTTCGTTTTCCCATGCTCTGCTCCAGATGCGACGCAGAATTTCGACGGCACCTCCCCGCTGTTCTCATGATACACGTCTCGGCAATAAGCAGAGAGGATGTGTACCCGGAGAACAACAGGGGAGGCACTGACGAAATTCCGCATCGGATCCGGAGCACAGCATACGGGAAAACAAACCCAATCTACACATACTCGGGCTGTCCATGGATAATGTTGGACAATTCGAAAGGATGGCGGTTATAAATATGCAAAGAAATGCATATTTATAGATGTCGCCCTTTCGAATGGGAGACGCATACTGGTCACGCATACTCATGATTGAAGAAACCTATAGCTAGCAAGTTTCATCGGCACGAAGACCGGGACAGAGCAAATTAAGGGGGTAGGAGGAGAAGTCATTTGTGCTCACCAACAAACGCAAGGGCGGAGCTCGTCCAACGCACGTGGAGGTCGTCGAACAACTGCACATTGAAGTTCACCCGATCAACACAAATATGATGTTTTTATAATTAACATAACTATATGACCTAACTCATAACTATGTGGGTCAGTGTCATCGGGGGTCGAAGGTCACTGGCGTCGGGGATTGGGGTCTTTTCGGTCAACAAGAGGCCGAAGAGGTGTCGGGGCTCGGGGGTTGGGGGTCAGTGGCGTCGGGGTCGGGGGTCGGGGGTCGGGGGTCAGTGGCGTCGGGGGTCGGGGTAGGGGGTCGGGGGTCGAGGGTGAGTATTGTCGGGGGTCGGGGGTCGGGGGTCGAGGGTCAGTGGCGTCGGGCGTCGGGGATCGGGGGTCAGTGGCGTCGGGGGTCGGGGTAGGGGGTCGGGGGTCGAGGGTGAGTGTTGTCGGGGGTCGGGGGTCGGGGGTCGAGGTTACCTGTAAAACTTTCCAGGTCACCTATAAAACTTTCCAGCTCCAACTAGCTAAAACTAGCTCTAGCGGTGGCATCCAAATAGGGCCATTGTGTCGTGCTTTCAAACCATGTTCTCCTAATCTTTTCAGATGTGACGTGGTAGTAATTTTAAATTATTTTATTCATAAACCAGATTACTTACTCAGTCTTCTATTGTATATACGATGCACTTTTTTCCATGACCTCTACTTATACATTGGTTTTGTTCACTAGATTCCTGAATTCAGGGGGCACGTGCGTTTGCTCGGATTGATGCATGGATAGTACTTGATGTCCTCTACATGCGCGACGAGTGTATAACTGTTTAACATCACATATTAGGGGCACATCACAAATATAGAGAGTTGATGCCAGGGTCTATATAATTGATATGCATACAACCAACAGGAAGTTAACACGCGCATATCAAAACGGCCAAACATAGAGCCATGACACAAACTAAGCGCCCAAGGGTATGGAGGGCTAATGACATGCTCCACATGCAGACACGCACCATTATTCGTAGCAGTCTCAGAATTTATTTTGTTGAACACTAAATCATTAGGAAAATCAATTAAACCAAAGTTGTCACATGTCACTGTAAATTTTGGGAACTTGGTATGGCCTTTGTTTAACACAGCGCATTAAGTAAAACTGACATTTATATGTTAATCATATTTCCACAGCAGACAAAAAGATATTTGTATTTGCATAATTTCTATAACAACATTGTGCCATTCTACATATTCGAAGGTGTCACTTCCTTTATTTTGTATCATTTATTCAAAGAGAATAGATATTAGCATGAGAATATTTTCTTTGTGTAGGTATGATGTGTCATGTGTCCAAGAATTACTACCAAATTGACTGTAAATAGCAGTACGAACTCATTTTTTTCATTTTCTCCTATACAGAATAATCTCACCGTTTTTGCTGGCAGGGGAGAGGAGTTCCTCCGGGGAGGTGGCTGCTCTGGCTAGGCGGCGGAGGAGGGTGCGGGCGACGGAGGGGGGTGGCGACGAGGCTCTAGGGCGTCCGGGGCGAGAAGGAGCGTCAGGGGGGGTGCTCGTGCTCCTAACGGCGTGGCCGGATCGGAGGAGAGGTGCGGCCTGCAGGGGGGAGCCGATGGGGAGGGGAGCCGATGGGGAGGGGGGTGGCGACGGTGAGGAGGGCGGGGAGGCACCGGCCGGTGGGGGAGGGCGGGGAGGCGCCGGCCGGTGGGGGTGGGCGGGGAGGTGCCGGCCGGTGGGGGAGGAGGTGGCGACGGTGGGGAGGGCGGGGAGGGCGGGGAGGCGCCGGCCGGTGGGGGAGGCGCCGGCCGGTGGGGGAGGCGCCGGCCGGTGGGGAGGGCGGGGAGGCGACGGCCGGTGGGCGCAAGCTGGATGGGGGAGGGAGCTTTTGGCGGACGGCCGTCCGCTGTGCTCCAAGGCAGACGACAAAGGAGCTTTTGGCAGACGGCAAAGACACGGCGGATGGCAGACGTAATGGCTACAACTCCGATTTTTCTTTGCCGTCTGCATGGGTCATCTTTGCCGTCAGCCGTTTCTTTGCCATCAGCTTGGTCCATCTTTGTCGTCCGCTAGCTGACGGCAAAGAAGCGACTCATGGCAAAGCACTTCTTTGCCATCTGTCAGATCTTTTCCATCTATTTTTTGGTAGCTGACGGCAAAGAGCTTCTTTGCCATCAGCCAGCAGACGGCAAAGACCCGGCAGATGGCAAATTCTCTGATTCCAGTAGTGATACCAGCAAAAGAAGAAATTCTTCTTTCATTTGAGACATTACTTTTGGGATGATCCTAATATTTATAAAGAAGGAGTAGTTGGTGTTATTAGACGTTGTGTACCTGAGCGTGAACAGGGACATATCCTACAGAAGTGTCACTTCGAGGCTTACGGAGGACACCATGCGGGAGATAGAACTGCACATAAGGTATTGCAATCTGGTTTCTATTGGCCTACCCTCTTCAAGGATGCCCGTAAGTTTGTCTTATCTTGTGATGAATGTCAAAGAATAGGTAATATCAGTAAACGTCAGAAAATGGCCATGAATTATTCACTTGTTATTGAACCATTTGATGTTATGGGTTTTGATTATACGGGACCTTTTCCAAAGTCCGACGGGTATACTCATATCCTAGTTGCTGTTGATTACGTTACTAAGTGGGTAGAAGCTTTCCCAACTAGTATTGCTGATCATAACACCTCTATTAGGATGCTTAAAGAAGTTATTTTCCCTAGATTTGGAGTCCCTAGATATCTAATGACTGATGGTGGTTCACATTTAATTCATGGTGCTTTCCATAAAACACTTGCTAAGTATGATGTCAACCATAGAATTGCTTCGCCCTATCATCCTCAGTACAGTGATCAAGTAGAGCTAAGTAAGAGAGAGATTAAACTAATTCTGCAAAATAGTGTTAATAGGTCTAGAAAGAATTGGTCTAAGAAGCTTGATGATGCACTATGGGCTTATAGAACTGCATATAAGAATCCCATGGGCATGTCTTCGTACAAAATGGTTTACGGTAAAGCATGTCATTTACCTCTTGAGCTAGAGCATAAGGCTTATTGGGAAATCAAAGAGCTCAACTTTGATTTCAAACTTGCTGGTGAGAAGATGTTATTTCACATTAGCTCACTTGGTGAATGCAGAACTCACACATATGAAAATGCCAAGTTGTTTAAAGAAAAAGTTAAGAGGTGGCACGATAAAAGGATACAGAAACGTGAGTTCAATGTAGGTGATTATGTCTTGCTATATAATTCTCGTTTAAGATTTTTTACAGGCAAGCTTCTCTCTAAATGGGAAGGTCCTTACATTGTTGAGGAAGAATATCGTTCCGGTGCCATAAAGATCAACAACACGGAAGGTAATTTTCCGAGAGTTGTAAATGGGCAAAGAATCAAGCATTATATCTCAGGTACTCCCATAAATGTTGAAAGCAATATCATTAATACTACAACTCCGGAGGAGTACATAAGGGATATTTATCAGCCTGTTTTAGACTCCGAAAGCGAAGAGGTATGTGATTCGGTAAGTAAACCGACTCCAAAACTTTTCCAGTAGCAATTTTTCTCCGTTTTGGAATTTTTAGAAAAATAGAAAAATTTAAAGTAGTCCGGAAAACGCACGAGGAGGCGACAAGGCTGCCAGGCCCGGCCTACCTCCCTGGTCGGGCCTGGGTGGCTTGTTGGCACCTCGTGTGCCTCCCGGACTCTGTTTTCTTGTAGAGTACTCCTTTTGGTCGGGAAAAATTCATTATATATTCTCCCGAAAGGTAGGACCCTCGTATCACGTAAATTTCCTATGTTTTTGTTTCGAGCTGCTATGCAAACAGATCTAGATCGCTATGGCGTCCCCAAAAGTTCTGAAGGACTAGTTCTTCGAGAAGGTCAGAAATCCCTACCTCGCGGGAGTGCTGCAACACCCTCAATCTATCGAGATGCATGAGGGGATGCTGCACATCCGTGATGATTGAGGAGCCCAAGAAGACCGGAAGCATGGAAGCTAGGCTCGAAGCAATGGAGTAGCAAGTCTTCAAGTGCCAAGGGATGGTGGAACGCGGATTCAACGCCAACCACATGATGACCACGGAGTTCACCAACAAGCACAAGATAAATGCCAATGACAGCGGGAAGCACCTCTCCCGGCTCTATGACAGAATTGATCACCTCCAAGCCCAGATCTACGACCTGCATAACCAAAACTGTGAGTATGAGTATAGATTTAAATCAACACGGTTGGCTGCAGATTTGAGGATTCCGGAGACTCGGTCATCTTTCCATGATGGAGCACCTATGCCTTGGAAGACGGAGAATCAACCCCACATTGCAACAACTCCACCACCATCACCTTCGAAGGAAGACAATTAAGCATGGGTATGGGCACTCCCCTTGGCTTGTGCCAAGCTTGGGGGATTTTCCCCGGTATCGTATCACCATCACATCTTTTTCCTTTACCTTTTTCTTAGTTCGATCCTTTTTATTTTATATTTTGTAGTAGAATAAAGTTCTTAGTATATTCTAGGCTTGAGTTTTGCTTTGTGTCACCCCCAATGTAATCGAGTTCGTGATTCATATAATAAAGAGTGTTTTTGTTTAGGGCCTTGCCTCATGCCATGATCTAAAGAAAAGAATAATAAAAGAACAATAGCATGAAAGATCATGTAATGATTTTATGGGAAGTGATGACTTCACATATAAAAAGAATGTTGATTGAAACTTGTTGCGGGTGGACAAATGTAGACCTTGGTCATTGTTGCAATTAATAGGAAGTAATAAAGATAGAGAGATTCACATATAAATATATCATCTTGGGCACCATCTATGATTGTGAACACTCATTAAACTATTACATGCTTAGAGGTAGATGTTGGACAAGGAAGACAACATAATGAATTATGTTTGCTTTGTTCCGAAAAATGTTATATGACTAGAGATCCCTTAGCATGTGACGCTTGCTTCCACCTGACATCAGCCAAAACTTCCGCACTAAGTAGAGATACTACTTGTGCATCCATAAACCTTCAACCCAGTTTTGCCATGAGAATCCACCATACCTACCTCTGGATTGAATAAGATCCCTCAAGTAAGTTGTCATCGGTGCAAGCAATAAAAATTGCTCCCTAAATATGTATGATCTATTAGTATGTGCAAACTAAACTTTGTACGAACCTGTGATGAGGAAGACATAAAAGCGACAGACTACATAATAAAGTTCTTTATCACAGGAGGGAATACTTGCTTGAGCATGAAAATGATATTCATATGGATGAAATGAATGAGATAGATAGAGTTATCTTTGAACAACATCCTATCCTTAAGAATAATTTGCGTGTTGAACTGCTTGGAGATCCACCCCCACCAAAGGGTAATCCTATGTTTCAGCTTAAACAGTTACTAGATACTCTTAAGTATGCTTATCTTGATGAAAAATAGATATATCCTGTTATTATTAGTGCTAGCCTTTCAGAGCATGAAGAAAATAAATTATTGAAAACTCTGAGGAAGCACCGTGCTGCTATTGGATATACTCTTGATGATCTTAGGGGCATTAGTCCCACTCTATGCCAGCACAAAATTAAAACCGATCCTGATTCCAAACCAGTTGCTGATCATCAACGGAGATTAAATCCTAAGATGAAAGAGGTAGTAAGATAAGAAATACTAAGCTCCTGGAAGCAGGTATTATCAATCCTGATGCTCATAGTGATTGGGTAAGTCCGCTGCATTTCGTCCCTAAGAAGGGAGGTATTACCGTTGTCCCTAATGACAAAGATGAATTGATCCCAGAGAAGATTATTATTAGCTATAGGATGGTAAATGATTTTAGGAAATTGAATAAAGCCACTAGTAAAGATCATTACCCTTTGCCTTTTATTGACCAAATGCTAGAAAGATTGTCTAAACACACACACTTCTGTTTTCTAGATGGTTATTCTGGTGTCTCTCAGATACCTGTTGCACAATCTGATCTAGAGAAAACCACTTTTACCTGCCCTTTCGGTACCTTTGCATACAGACGTATGCCTTTTGGCTTATGTACGGCACCCACTACCTTTCAAAGATGTATGATGGCTATATTCTCTGACTTTTGTGAAAAGGTTGTTGAGGTTTTCATGGATGACTTCTCCGTTTACGGGTCTTCTTTTGATGATTGCCTCAGCAACCTTGATCGAGTTTTGCACAGATGTAAAGATACCAACCTTGTCTTGAATTGGGAGAAGTGCCACTTTATGGTTAATGAAGGCAGACATAAAATTTCTGAAAGAGTTATTGAAGTCGATAAGGCTAAGGTTGATGCGATCAAGAAAATACCATGCCCTACAGACATTAAAGGTATAAGAAGTTTCCTTGGTCATGCTGGTTTCTATAGAAGGTTCATTAAGGACTTCTCTAAGATTTCTAAGGCTCTTACCAATCTCTTGCAAAAGGATATTCCTTTTGTTTTTGACAATGATTGTGAGGAAGCATTAGAAATGCTTAAGAAGGCTTTGATAACTGCACCTATTGTTCTGCCACCTGATTGGAACTTACCTTTTGAAATTATGTGTGATGCTAGTGATTATGCTGTTGGTGCTATTCTAGGACAAGGAGTTGATAAGAAATTGAATGTTATTCATTATGCTAGTAAAATCTAGACAGTGCCCAAAGAAACTATGCTACTACTGAAAAGGAATTTTTAGCAGTCCTGTATGCATGTGAAAAGTTTAGATCTCATATTGTTGATTCCAGGGTAACTATTCACACTGATCATGTTGCTATTAAGTTTCTCATGGAAAAGAAAGATGCTAAACCTAGACTTATCAGATGGGTTCTCTTGCTACAAGAATTTGATTTGCATGTTGTTGATAGGAAGGGTGCTGAGAACCCCGTAGAAGATAACTTGTCTAGGTTGGAGAATGTTCTTGATGACCCACAACCTATTGATGATAGCTTTCCTGATGAGCAATTGAATGTCATCAATGCTTCATGTAGTACAATGTGGTATGCTGATTATGCAAATTACATTGTTGCCAAATATATACCACCTAGTTTGACATACGAGGAAAAGAAGAAATTCTTCTTTGATTGGAGACATTAGTTTTGGGATGATCCTCACCTTTATAAAGAAGGAGTAGATGGTGTTATTAGACGTTCTGCACCTGAGCATGATACGGGACATATCCTACAGAAGTGTCACTCCGAGGCTTACGGAGGACACCATGCGAGAGATAGAACTGCACACAAGGTATTGCAATCCGGTTTCTATTGGCCTACCCTCTTCAAGGATGCCCGTAAGTTTGTCTTATCTTGTGATGAATGTCAAAGAATAGGTAATATCAGTAAACGTCAGAAAATGGCCATGAATTATTCACTTCTTATTGAACCATTGGATGTTAGAGGTTTTGATTATATGGGACCTTTTCCAAAGTCCAACAGGTATACTCATATCCTAGTTGCTGTTGATTACATTACTAAGTGGGTAGAAGCTTTCCCAACTAGTATTGCTGATCATAACACCTCTATTAGGATGCTTAAATAAGTTATTTTCCCTAGATTTGGAGTCCCTATATATCTAATGACTGATGGTGGTTCACATTTAATTCATGGTGCTTTCCGTAAAATGCTTGCTAAGTATGATGTCAACCGTAGAATTGCTTCGCCCTATCATCCTCAGTACAGTGGGCAAGGAGAGCTAAGTAATAGAGAGATTAAATTAATTCTGCAAAATAGTGTTAATAGGTTTAGAAAGAATTGGTCTAAGAAGCTTGATGACGCACCGTGGGCTTATAGAACTGCTTATAAGAATCCCATGGGCATGTCTCCGTACAAAATGGTTTACGGTAAAGCATGTCATTTACCTCTTGAGCTAGAGCATAAGGCTTATTGGGCAATGAAAGAGATCAACTTTGATTTCAAACTTGCTGGCGAGAAGAGGTTATTATACATAATCTCACTTGATGAATGGAGAACTCACGCATATGAAAATGCCAAGTTGTTTAAAGAAAAAGTTAAGAGGTGGCATGATAAAAGGATAAAGAAACGTGAGTTCAATGTAGGTGATTATGTCTTGCTATATAATTCTCGTTTAAGATTTTTTGCACGCAAGCTTCTCTCTAAATGGGAAGGTCCTTACATTGTTGAGGAAGTATATCATTCTGGTACCATAAAGATCAACAACACGGAAGGTAATTTTCCAAGAGTTGTAAATGGGCAAAGAATCAAGCATTATATCTCAAGTACTCCCATAAATGTTGAAAGCAATATCATTAATACTATAACTCCGGAGGAATACATAAGGGATATTTATCACCCTGTTTCAGACTCCGAAAACGAAGAGGTATGTGATTCGGTAAGTAAAACGACTTCAATACTTTTCCAGTAGCAATTTTTCTCCGTTTTGAATTTTTAGAAAAATAGAAAAATTTAAAGTAGTGCGGAAAGCGCACGAGGAGGCGACAAGCCTGCCAGGCCCGGCCTACCTCCCTGGTCGGGCCTGGGTGGCTTGTGGACACCTCGTGTGCCTCCCGGACTCCGTTTTCTTGCAGAGTACTCCTTTTGGTCGGGAAAAATTCATTATATATTCTCTCGAAAGGTCTGACCCTCGTATCACGTAAATTTCCTCTGTTTTCGTTTCGAGCTGCTGTGCAGACGGATCTAGATCGCTATGGCGTCCCCAAAAGTTCCGAAGGACAAGTTCTTCGAGAAGGTCAGCAATCCCTACCTCGCGGGAGTGCTGCAACACCCTCAATCTATCAAGATGCATGAGGGGATGTTGCACATCCGTGATGATTGAGGGGCCCAAGAAGACCGGAAGCGTGGAAGCGAGGCTCAAAGCAATGGAGCAGCAAGTCTTCAAGTGCCAAGGGATGGTGGAACGCGGACTCAACGCCAACCACATGATGATCACGGAGTTCACCAACAAGCCCAAGATCGATGCCAATGACATCGGGAAGCACCTCTCCAGGCTCTATGACAGAATTGATCACCTCCAAGCCCAGATCTACGACCTGCATAACCAAAACTATGAGTATGAGTATAGATTTAAATCAATACGGTTGGCTGCAGATTTGAGGATTCCGGATACTCGGTCATCTTTCCATGATGGAGCACCTATGCCTTGGAAGACGGAGAATCAACCCCATATTGCAATAACTCCACCACCATCACCTTCCAAGGAAGACAATTAAGCACGGGTATGGGCACTCCCCTTGGCTTATGCCATGCTTGGGGGAGTTGCCCCGGTATCGTATCCCCATCACATCTTTTGCCTTTACCTTTTTCTTAGTTCGATCCTTTTTTATTTTTTATTTTTATAGTAGAATAAAGTTCTTAGTATGTTCTAGGCTTGAGTTTTCCTTTGTGTCACCCCCAATGTAATCGAGTTCGTGATTCATATAATAAAGAGTGTTTTAGTTTAGGGCCTTGGCTCATGCCATGATCTAAAGAAAAGAATAATAAAAGAACAATAGCATGAAAGATCATGGAATGATCTTATGGGAAGTGATGACTTCACATATAAAAAGAATGTTGATTGAAACTTGTTGCGGGTGGACAAACGTAGACCTTGGTCATTGTTGCAATTAATAGGAAGTAATAAAGAAAGAGAGGTTCACATATAAATATATCATCTTGGGCCCCATCTATGATTGTGTACACTCATTAAACTATTACATGCTTATAAGTAGATGTTGGACAAGGAAGACAACATAATGAATTATGTTTGCTTGGTTCCGAAAAATGTTATATGACTAGAGATCCCTTAGCATGTGATGCTTGCTTCCACCTCATACCAGCCAAAACTTCTGCACTAAGTAGAGATACTACTTGTCCTTCCATAAACCTTCAACCCAGTTTTGCCATGAGAGTCCACCATACCTACCTATGTATTGAATAAGATCCCTCAAGTAAGTTGTCATCGGTGCAAGCAATAAAAATTACTCCCTAAATACGTATGATCTATTAGTATGTGCGAAATAAGCTTTGTACGAACCTGTGATGAGGAAGACATAAAAGCGACAGACTGCATAATAAAGTTCTTTATCACAGGAGGCAATACTTGCTTGAGCATGAAAATGATATGCATATGGATGAAAGGAATGAGATAGATAGAGTTATCTTTTAACAACATCCTATCCTTAAGAATAATTTGCCTGTTGAACTGCTTGGAGATCCACCCCCACCAAAGGGAGATCCTATGTTTCAGCTTAAACAGTTACCTGATACTCTTAAGTATGCTTATCTTGATGAAAAAGAGATATATCATGTTATTATTAGTGCTAGCCTTTCAGAGCATGAAGAAAAGAAATTATAGAAAACTCTGAGGAAGCACCGTGCTGCTATTGGATATACTCTTGATGATCTTCAGGGCATTAGTCCCACTCTATGCCAGCACAAAATTAAAACCGATCCTGATTCCAAACCAGTTGCTGATCATCAACGGTGAATAAATCCTAAGATGAAAGAGGTAGTAAGAAAAGAAATACTAAAGCTCCTGGAAGCAGGTATTATCTATCCCGTTGCTCATAGTGATTGGGTAAGTCCGGTGCATTTCGTCCCTAAGAAGGGAGGTATTACCGTTGTCCCTAATGACAAAGATGAATTGATCCCACAGATGATTATTATTGGCTATAGGATGGTAATTGATTTTAGCAAATTGAATAAAGCCACTAGGAAAGATCATTACCCTTTGCCTTTTATTGACCAAATGCTAGATAGATTGTCTAAACACACACACTCCTGCTTTCTAGATGGTTATTTTGGTTTCTCTCAAATACCTGTTTCACAATCTGATTTAGAGAAAAGCACTTTTACCTTCCCTTTCGGTAACTTTGCATACAGACGTATGCCTTTTGGCTTATGTAATCCACCTGCTACCTTTCAAAGATGGATGATGGCTATATTCTCTGACTTTTGTGAAAAGATTGTTGAGGTTTTCATGGATGACTTCTCCGTTTACGGGTCTTGTTTTGATGATTGCCTCAGCAACCTTGATCGAGTTTCGCAGAGATGTAAAGATACCAACCTTGTCTTGAATTGGGAGAAGTGCCACTTTATGGTTAATGAAGGCATCGTCTTAAGACATAAAATTTCTGAAAGAGGTATTGAAGTCGATCAGGCTAGGGTTGATGCGATTGAGAAAATGCCATGCCCTACAGACATTAAAGGTATAAGAAGTTTCCTTGGTCATGCTGGTTTCTATAGAAGGTTCATTAAGGACTTCTCTAAGATTTCTAAGGCTCTTACCAATCTCTTGAAAAGGATATTCCTTTTGTTTTTGACGATGATTGGGAGGAAGCATTTGAAATACTTAAGAAGGCTTTGATAACTGCACCTATTGTTCAGCCACCTGATTGGAACTTACCTTTTGAAATTATGTGTGATGTTAGTGATTGTGCTGTTGGTGCTGGTCTAGGACAAGGAGTTGATAAGAAATTGAATGTTATTCATTATGCTAGTAAAACTCTAGACAGTGCCCAAAGAAACTATGCTACTACTGAAAAGGAATTTTTAGGAGTCGCTTTTGCATGTGAAAAGTATAGATCTTACATTGTTGATTCCAAGGTTACTATTCACACTGATCATGCTGCTATTAAGTTTCTCATGGAAAAGAGTCATGGTGATTGATACGTCTCCGTCGTATCTACTTTTACGAACTCTTTTGCCCTTGTTTTGGACTCTAATTTGCATGATTTGGATGGAACTAACCCGCACTGACGCTGTTTTCAGCAGAATTGCCATGGTGTTGTTTCTGGGCATAAATAAAAGTTCTCGGAATGTCCTGAAAATTTACGGAGATTTTTTCTGGAATAAAAGAAAAATACCTGCGCAAAGATCCACCAGAGGGGGCGTGCCAGTGGGCCACAAGCCCACAGGCCGCGGCCACCCCCGTAGGCCGCTCCATGCAGGCTTGTGGGGCCCACGTGGCACCACCACCCCCAAACTCAGCTCTATATCTTCCGTCTCGCCGAGAAAAAAATCAGAGAGAAGGTTTCATCGCGTTTGGCGATACGGAGGCGCCGCCACATCCTGTTCTTCATCTGGAGGGCAGATCTGGAGTCCGTTTCCGGCTCCGGAGAGGGGAAATCGTCGCCATCGTCATCATCAACCTTTCTCCATCGACAATTCCATGATTCTCTTCATCGTTCGTGACTAATCTCATCGTAGGCTTGCTGGACGGTGATGAGTTGGATGAGATCTATCATGTAACCGAGTTAGTTCTTGACGGGGATTGATCCCTAGTATCCACTATGTTCTAGATTGATGTTGCTACTACTTGGCTATACTTAATGCTTGTCACTAGGGCCCGAGTGCCATGATTTCAGATCTGAACCTATTATGTTGTCGTCCATATATGTGTGTTTTAGATCCTATCTTGCAAGTTGTAGTCACCTACTATGTGTTATGACCCGGCAACCCCGGAGTGACGATAGGCGGAACCACTCCCAGAGATGACCATAGTATGAGGAGTTCATGTATTCAGCGCGTGTTAATGCGTTGGTCCGGTTCTTTATTAAAAGGAGAACCTTAATATCCCGTAGTTTCCTTAGGACCCCGCTACCACGGGAAGGATGGACAATAGATGTCATGCAAGTTCTTTTCCCTAAGCACGTATGACTACATACGGAATACATGCCTACATTAGATTGACGAACGGGAGCTAGTTACATATCTCTCCGTGTTATAGCTGTTACATGATGAATCACATCCGGCAAACTCATCCATCACCGATCCACTACCTACGAGTCTTTTACTACTGGTCCTCGCTACGTTACCTTGTCTAAGCTTGTCCCTTGCTACAAAAGGGATTGGGCCACTTTGCTGCTACTATTGCTACTGCTGTTACTCTGTTGCTGCTGCTACTATTGTTCCTTGCTACTTCATTGTTTCTTGTTGCAAGACTCTTCTGGAGCCCTTTCCTGGGAAAAATAGTTCCCCATCCACGTGGTCTTTACTGGCGCCATTGATACAACAGTTAGGAATAGTCTGCCTTGTCAACAGATTGTTTCTGGCACTGTTGCTATCATACTATTTTGCTACTGATACTTTTCTTGCAGACACTAATCTTTCAGGTGTGGTTGAATCTGACACATTCAGCTGCTAATACTTGAGAATATTCTTTCGCTTCCCGTTGTGGCGAATCAACAAATTTGGGTTGAATACTCTACCCTCGAAAACTACTGCGATCCCATACGCTTGTGGGTCATCAAGGCTCTTTCTGGCGCCGTTGCCAGGGAAGCACATCTATATTCTCTGAGTCACTTGGGATTGACGTCTGCTTGTCACTATGAGGAATCCGAAAGATCCAAGAACTAAAATCTTGCCTTCCACTACGAGGAGAGGTAAGGAACTGCCATCTAGCTCTACACTTGATTCACCTTCAGTTTTGAGTAAGTTTGCGACTTCACCTCCTGCTAGAAATCTTAATATGTCGCATGTCCTTGATGATGCTACTTCTGCTGCCCATGATGCTTATGATGATATGCTTGATACTATGCCTGATGATGCTATGCTTGATACTATGCCTGTTGATGCTATGCTTGATACTATGCGTGCTATGCCTGATACTGCTTTGCCACTAGGTGCATTCCTTGATGCACAACTTGCTAGAGCTGCTACTAGATGTGATGATACTTCTGAAAGTGCTGATACTATTGAAGTACAACATGTTACTATGCTTGCTATGCCTGATACGTGCGATGTTATGGAGGGAGAGATAGCTGAGGACTTTCTTGCGTGTAAGGATAGCTATGATTTTGAGAAACTTGTGCGCAAGTGGAAAGAAAAATCTCTGAACGCTAGGATCAAATACGACCCGAAGTTTGCCACTTCGCCTATCTTTGTGACCGATAAGGATTATGAATTCTCTTTCGACCGTGAGTTAATCACTCTGGTCGAATCTGATCCTTTTCAGGGTTATGAATCTGAAACGGTTGTAGCCCATCTTACCAAACTGCACGATATAGCCACCCTATTCACTAATGACGAAAAGATCCACCACTACAATATGCTCAAGCTGTTTCCTTTCTCGTTAAAGGATGATGCTAAGACCTGGTTCACTTCTCTTGCTCCTGGTTGTGTGCGTAGCCCCCAGGATATGTTCTACTATATCTCTGAAAAATATTTCCCTGTCCATAAGAAGCAAGCTGCCTTGCAGGAAATATACAACTTTGCTCAGGCAGAACAAGAGAGTCTCCCACAAGCTTGGGGGAGGCTCATCCAGCTACTGAATTCTTTGCCTGATCACCCTCTTGAGAAGAATGAAATACTTGATATCTTCTATAATGGACTTACCGATGCTTCCAAAGATCATCTATATAGTTGTGCCGGTAGTGTTTTTAGGGAACGAACCGTAGAACAAGCTGAGATTCTACTAAATAACATCTAGTGCAATGAGAATGCTTGGACTATACCTGAACCACCTTCTAAGCCAACTCGGAAAAAAGAGGTATTCTATTCCTCAGTCCTGAAGATATGCAAGAAGCCAAGAAATCTATGCAATAGAAAGGCATTAAATCTGAAGATGTCAAAAATCTACCAACTATCGAAGAGATCCATGGTCTCGATAACCCGATACAGGTAGTTGAAGTAAATTCTCTGCGCAGGTTTGATGAGAGTGATATTCCTTTTGATAAACCTGCTAACTTATGCATGGATGAATTTGATAACTTTGTTGCCAAACAACATAGTTTCAATGATTATGTTAGCAGACAATTGGAAAAGAATGATCGTATGCTTAGTCATTTAAGTGCTTGCATGGACAGAAATGTCAATGATATTAAGCTTCTGTGTAAGCATGGCTCTATGGTTACTACTCAAGTAGAACAAGTACTTAAAGCTCAAAATGACTTGCTCAATGAGTTGGATGACAATTCCGTCAGAGTCGTTACTAGAGGCGGTAGAATGACCCTGGAACCTTTGTATCCTGAGGGTCATCCAAAGAGAATTGAACAAGATTCTCAATGAGTTAGCACTGATGCACCTAGTCATCCTAGAAAGAAGAAGAAAGATGATAGGAACTTGCACGCTAGCAACCCTGTTGCTGCTACACCTGAGAGTCTAAACGATGCCTCTGTCTGTGATGCTGAAACACAATCTGGTGATGAACATGAGCCTAATGATAATATCATTAGTGATGTCCATGAAGATGCTCGACCTAGCAATGAAATGGATGTGGAGATTGAACCTGATCTTCATAACCCACAGCCTAAGAATAGAAGATATGATAAGAATGACTTCGCTGCTAGGAAGCACGGTAAAGAAAGGAAACCATGGGTTCAGAAACCCATGCCCTTTCCTCCCAAACCATCCAAGAAAAAGGATGATGAGGATTTTGAGCGCTTTGTTGAAATGATCAGACATGTCTTTCTGCAGATGCGTTTGACCGATATGCTCAAAATGTCTCCGTATGCTAAGTACATGAAAGATATTGTGACTAATAAGAGGAGGATACCTGAGATTGAGATTTCCACCATGCTTGCTAACTATACCTTCAAGGGTGGAACTCCTAAGAAACTAGGTGATCCCGGTGTGCCCACTATACCTTGCTCCATTAAAGGTAACTATGTTAGAACTACTTTATGCGACCTTGGAGCCGGTGTTAGTGTTATGCCTCTGTCTCTTTATCGTAGACTTGAACTGGATAAGTTGACACCCACTGAAATCTCTCTGCAAATGGCCGACAAATCAACTGCTTTCCCTCGGCATTTGCGAGGATGTGCCTGTTGTGGTTGCTAATGTCACCATATTAACACACTTTGTTATCTTGGATATTCCAGAGGACGATGCGATGGCGGTTATCCTCGGAAGACCCTTTTTAAACACTGCATGGGCTGTTATAGATTGCAACAAAGGCAATGTCACTTTCCATGTCAACGGTAATGAGCATACGGTGCACTTTCCGAAGAAACAATATCGAGTACATTGCATCAATGCTATCGAAAAAACTTCATCGATTCTTATCGGGAGCTTTGAATGCCCTATTCCTCATGTCAAGATGAAGTATGATTTGCTTGTTGGGGACATACACATCCCCATTGAGGTGGCCTAGTGACTATTCAAAAATTCTCCATTCTCTTTTGCGATTCGAGAAAGTTTTGTCGAGGGGACTTGATCAACCCCATTGATGGATTTCTTTCGATGACCATGAGATGGATGAATCGAGGAGTCACAAACCTCTGTTCCAAGCTTTCACCTTCGGTTGCTTAGAAGAAAATGATAGATTTAGTTTAGTTTTCCCTGTTTTCTGTTTTAGCGTCCGATAGAAAAGTACCCCGAAAATAGAAGTTCTCCGACCGCTGTGAAAATCAAGTATTATTTTTCTGGATTTTTTGAAAAATACTGGGACAAAGAGTCTGTTTCGGGGCCACACCAGTGGGCCACAAGCCCTAGGGGCGCGGGCACCCCCCGTGGCCGCACCACCCAGGCTTGTGGGGCCCACCCGCACCCCCTCCAGGGTTTTTCACTGTTCTAACCCATGTGGGGTAAAAAAGCACAAAATGAACTCCGTTTGGAAGTATTTCACGATCTGACCCTTTTAGAAACGCTAGAGCCCGTGGCGTTGCTGCTGCACGTAGAAACGACAGTCTAACATGGCGTTTCTGGTCTACATTCAAACGCCAGTCTATTGACGCGTTGCAGTCTACATAGAAATGCCATAGGGGTTGGCGTTGCTAGCCATGGGCCAAACGCCATTGGCAATGGCGTTTCAAGGGCCAAGACGAGAGAACGTAGCACCGTGCATGTTAAACACATCAGGGCAGGGGAAGTATATGCTACTGTACCTCCCCTTAGCCTCGGGACCGAGTATCCATGCGACAGCAGAGTAGGCCTACCTGAAGCGATGTACACGGACCTTACAAACTCCGTATTATACGGACAAAAATGAACGCAGGGGCCTACTATGGATCCCGTACTGGGCATCATGACAACATGGGTAATGCATGCACCACACGCATGCAACAGCGCTGCTCCTTACAGATGCCAGTGGCACATGCCTTGGTCCGCGCGCCTTGTCTCGATGCGTACGTACATGGGTGTACCGCGCTGCTCCTCACAGATGCATGGCCAGGAAGCATGCAGATCCACAACATGTGTGCAAGATTGCAGTACGATAAGTACGTGCCCGCTAAGTGGTGGCGACGACACTGAAACGCCATCCGTCTTGGCGTTGCTGTGTAGGCTGCAACACCATGTGCTTTGGCGTTGCTGTATAGGCTGCAAAGTCTATGTAGACACGCGTTTGACTGTAGATCAGAAACGACACGATAGACTCGCGTTTCTACGTGCAGCAGCAACGCCACGGACTCTGGCGTTTCTAAAAAGGGTCTGATCTGAAAATACTTTTCGAATGAGTTCATTTTGTGTTTATGTTTGCCTCTAAGATCAAAACAGTGAAAAAACTCCCCCCTCCACTCATTCTTGCTCTCATCCGCTTCTCCTACCTCTAGAAAAAAATATTTCGCAGCTCAAACCCGTGTTCTTGCTCCTCTTGCTGGGATTTTCGATCTCTTTGTTCAAATCACCGTTCTCCGAACTGTTTTGGGGAAATTACTCCTTGGTAAGTGACTCCTCCATTGGTCCAATTAGTTTTTGCTCTAGTGCCTTATACTTTGCGTATTTTTGCTGCCTTGGTGACCATGTTCTTGAGCTTTGCATGCTGATTTTTAGCTGGTCCCAAGTAGTTTTGATGCGTAATATGGTCTCTAGGCACTTGTTGGAGTAGTTGCTACGTGTTTCGTTGAGCCTTATTCACTTTTCCTTAGAATCACTAAAAATTTCAGAAATTTTCAGTGATAGAAAAGGGAAAAGATGAGGAGGTTCTGGAGAGGCTCTTCAAGCCATGCCCCAAGGATGATGGGGGTGAAAAGAAGCCCAAGTATTTGGTCCCTCGAGTCACAGAAGTTCGAGTGTGCGAGTGGCCAAGCGACGTGTTCTTATGCGCCGCTGGAATTTATGAGCACTTTGATCACTTGGTGGAGAACGCAGGCCTAACCGCCTTCGTTGAAGATAAGTGTTCGCAATACCTCCTCCTTACTAATATCTTCGTACAAACCTTTAACTTCTATCCGAGGAAGAATCCTCCTATGGTTGAGTTTAAACTTTATGATATCCCCCAGCGCATGTCACTCTAGGATTTTTGCAATGTTTGAAAATTACCTTACGTTGGGGATTGTAACGACCAAGATGCGGTCCTTTCTGATCTGGGGATCGAGGCCCGAATAGGAAAGGAGCGCATCTAAGCGTCTCGCAAACAGGTAACACAACACATACATAATAATAAAGATAGACAACGAGGGATTCAATTGCCTTCTCATAAATATCTCAGAGTACATCACACATACAACCAAGGTAGTTCCGCAACGGATACAAAACATAGAAAGGCTATGCTACCCTGCCAGCAGGCCCACGATCACGACCACGCCTCAATCTTCTGGATAGTTCATGTAAAGGCAGTCTGTCTCCTCGTCGTACTGCCACGCTAGCTGAATGCCGTCGGGATCATCTGTCTCTAGGGTACCTGAACCTGTTGGGATTTTGGAGGAATCCGTGAGCCACGGGGACTCAGCAATCTAAGACCTTGGTGCCAGAACTAGTCAAGTAGTTAGGTAGGACAAGGTGAAGTGTTTAAGGTTGCAACATCCTAAGCTTGATTTGGTGGCTATCTTACGTAGCATTTATGAAGGTGGTCTACACTAGCGGTCGAGAATAATTGATCACTAAGTGATCCTGAACACCTACCTACGTCATTCATAACCCCACCGTGTTCCCGATCGAAGAGAGATCTTCGAGGGGACAGTCAGGGTTACACACACAGTTGGCAATTTTATTAGCTTATGTTTAAGTTATCTAATACCGGATGTTAACAAAATATTCCAACTTGCCACATAACCGCGGGCACCGCTTTCCGAAAGATTAAACCCTGCAGTGGTGCTCCAACTAGTCCATCACAAATGTACACAGGCCGCAAAGTAATCCTTGGACGAAAACCTCAACTCTGGGGAAAACCAAAGCTTCACTAGGATTCCTATACGCAAGATAAATCGCTAAGGTAAGGCAAGACTAGCAGGACCTCCAGACGTGTCGACGACCCTGATAAGAGCAGCGTATCTCAGTCTCAGGACACGCCAGATGAGCACAGCGTACAGTGGCTTGATAGACATCTCCCGAGTTGCCCCGGGTTGGCCCCGCACACGACTCTAGTTTGGACCAACACTCATGAGGAGCACTGGCCGAGGTTGTTGATTAAATCCTCGGGGTAGCTATTCCCTATGCAGTTAATTATTAAGTGATTAGCAAATTATCACCTATGTTTGGTCCTGCCGGACAAGCCTTAGCACTATGCGATTTATCGAGGGGGTTCCCATAACAACCCCGAATGTGTTAGGAGCGATCATTATGGAATCAAACACCGGTAGCCGGTAACTAAGGCGGCAATAACGGAACAAAGCACCCGGCAAAAGGCTAGGCCTCCCGTCATTTACCAAGTATATAGGTGCATTAATTAAATAACATCATTTAATAAAATGATATCAAGCTCATGTTATCACATGAGGCAAAGCACCTGCATCTAGCAACGCTAACATTAGTAGCTGAGCAAAGCCTACTTAGCCATTCAAGTTTGCTAGGAAGGGATCAGTGTTTGGGTTCATGGCATATCAGGAGGCAATTTAATTCAGTGGTAGGCAGCGTGCAACATGGCATGGAAAAGCAAACTAGCATAACAAGTCTAGAGATGGAATCAAGGTCATATCATCTTGCGTGCGATATCCTCAGCTTGGAATGGTTCTTGTTCGTCCTGCACGTACTCTCCCAAATCCACGTACTCGTTCTCCGATCCCGGTTCTACCCAACATAAGAATAACATCCAATGAACAACAACACCTCAAGATGCAACAAGCACGTGATGCATGAGATGAATATGAGCATGCATCACTAATTCTATCACTAGCACAAGCAAAAGAAGCTAATACAAGTTTCTGGACAGAACTGTACCCTGAGCTATTTTGACATGCATGAGAATGACATGATCAGATGCATCTCGAGAAATCGATGCGAAACCATATAAATAACAATACAATCGGAGCTACAGATCAACGGGAATCAACGAAACAAGATATGAAGCCCTACGTGTCAAAATCTTCACCACACACTCAAATGGCACAAATCTGGTTTTCCCAGGTTGCCAAGACATATAACAACCCAACATGAATGGATTGGAGCAAGGAAGAACACCACAACATCAACTAAGCACCCACAATCATGAAAATGACAAAACTACATAATCTGCCATAATATGCATCTTAGCACTTTGTGAGCTACATGAAAAGCACCTACAGCCACCCAACTATGACAAATAATATATGTGGCTGTAGCTAGCCAAGAATACTAGCAGCACATGAAATAATCACACAAAAAGGAATTAAGCACAGGAAGATACAAGGATGCAAACTTTCCCAAAACCATCAGATCTCACGGACTTGGTGAAAATTCCTGCACCTGACTTTCTGTCTTTGTTCTGAAGCTTTTTGACAGCAGACAAAACATAACCTACAGGACTCCAAATGGGATGAAACATGACAGGGAGCTTCACAAACATATCAGGTACAAATTCGTAGCACTAAACTAAGGTTAGATCACAACACAATGACCAGAACAACCTCATCTACAGGAGAAGAAAATGTATCCAGATTCTTAGACTTTGTGAAATTCCAGATTTCACAAAGCTGGAATTTCCAGCCACATGCCCACTTTGTCTAGGCATAACTTGCACACAAGTAACACCAAGAGATAAATGACACCACTATGGTGTAGAGCAAAACCCCTACTACTACCCCACAAAAGCTCATGCCATTGGGCTCCACCTATTCCATGGAAACAAAGAGCAAACTTGCAACACATCTGAATACGTCAACTCCAGAAAGTACCCTAATGGTAAAACTAACTTCACCACTGGATTCCTTGGGACATTCTACCCCAAAATCATATATAATATGTGGGCACTTACTTGGAACAAGTTACCACAAATTAAGGAAGAGGAAACTACTCCAAATCATGCCTAGTGAATAGTGCATCATTTCATGTAGTTTCACTACATCAACTACTACATGGTTGAGCTCATGTGCACAATGACAAAGTGACATGGGGGTTTGAACCCCATGTTTTTGTCATGCACATAAACTTCACAACCACTTCTACCAAGCTATCCACACATACAAATCACCATGCAATCTCACATATGGACATGTGAAGGTGCATAGTTTTGCTTGCAAAGGTGGGGTTACCCACACACACACATCCACTCCACTACACACATCAAAACATGTTCTTGGACAACACTAAATATTGCATCTATTTAGACCACTCAAGTAGGGAGCTCATCCACCACAAACACATGTTCACAAACTTAGATGTACATGAACTATGTTCACGTGGGGGGTGTTCCTCACACCACATGCACCAAAAAATATATATGCACTCAAAACCTATCACACTACACCATATAAGCATGACACTAGTGCATCTACACACTCAGTTGGGCTAGCTTCACCACACACTCACATACATACAACCATGCATACACACATATGAACACATACACCACAACAACTACTGGACAAGAAAAGAAAAATAAGATGCACTCCTTCATGCGTATTATTTAGGCACAAGATGTAACAAATAAAAGCAAAGAAACAAAATAAGAAAGAAAGAAAGGAAAAAAAAACAAAAGGGCTGGCCTGGTATTCGAACCCGAGTGCCCCTGGTATACCATAGTTCAGACTACCACTGTGCTACTGTCATTGTTTTGACAAAGAGAGGGGATCTAACAGGGTAAGATCACTACTGCGCTACCTACATCCGAAACAGGGAAACAAGAGAACAAAAAGGGGGTCGAGGGGGGATCGAACCCACGATCTGGTGCATCACCCCCTCGCTACTGACCACTGTACTACCATTCGATATCTGACAAAGAAGGGGGTCGCATTCGAGGTAATCTAGCAGCGCTTCTCTGCTCTGCCTATAGAGGCTGCCGGCGACAGGGAGGCCGCCGGGTACGCCTGCTGCTGCTGCTGCTCCGTCACGGTAGGAAAACTACCACCCTGCAAGTGTTGCGCCTCCTATGCACCACGTCTACACGCTACTACCACACAATCTACTGCTACTGCACCGCACCTGCACGCCGCAACACTACTTCATCTACTTCATCTACTTCCTGACAGAGAAGCACGCGAGCACCTCACCGGATCCAGGCCGATCTGAGGGGAAAGAAGGAAGGGGAGATTGAACCTCACCTTGGGGAAGGAAGGAGAGCCCGATCGGAGGAGGGGCCCCTGCCGGAGAGGAAGAAGAAGCCGAAGACGTCGCTGTGCAGAACTGAAGAAGACGAAAAAGCAGAACACCAGGAGCACGGCCTTGGTGCGCTCGGGGCCGTCGGTGTGGTCGATCCCCGGGGCTCCTAGCACCGGGAATGGATCGTGGGGATCCACCCCGAGCTCCCGGACATGGCGACAGCGGCGAACGGAGACGGGGGCGCGGCGGACGCCGGTCGTGGCCTTCTACCTCTCTCTACTGCTCCTACCAGAGACTTACCTGACACAGGAGAGGGGGAGAGAGATGGGGAAAGTGATAGTGGCGGTGGCGAGGAGAGGGAAACCCTACGAGATGGAGAGGGCACGGACGCCAAGATAAATAGGGGAGGGCCCCCTCGACGGCGTCACGTAGGTGAAGGAGGCGCGGGAGTGGGCTCCTGGCGCGAGAGGGAAGGAGAGTTGGGCCTATCTGTGAGAGAGAGGAAGCCCACTGGCGCCACTTAAGAAGAAAAGAAAACCCTGTGGCTTTTCTATTTAAAGAAAGGCCAGAAGGAAAAGAAAAAAAACAAAGCAAACTAGTGTAGAAAAAATCAAAATAAAATACCCCCTGGTCATAGAAAAACATGACCTATTAGAATAAAATGAAAAAGGGATTTTAGGAACAAGTACATATTTACAAACAGAATATGTTGAGCTATTTTGTGAATATTTGCAATATTTTTTAGGATACTTTTTGGGCATTTATATACCAATTTATAATATTTTTTAGCACTAACCTATTGACCCACTGCCTAGTGCCAATTCTTGTTTTCTGTGTGTTTTTTGCTTTACAGATTTACCCTACCAAACAAAGTACAAATGCCACAAAACTTTAATATGATTTTTTGGACTATATGAAGACCTGCAAGCATCAGAAGTGGACGAGAGGCCGCACGAGGGAGGCAAAAGCCAGCAGGGCGAGCCCCAGGGCTTGGCCGCGCCCTGATGGGTTATGCCCCCTGGATGCCTCCCGACGTCCCTCTCTGGCCTATAAATTGACAAATATTCCGAAAACCCTAAGAGAACTCCCAAAACACTTTTTCCGCCGCCGCAAGTCTCTGTTCCGACGGGAGGCCATCTAAACCTCTGTTCCAGCAATCTGTTGGAGGGGAGATCAATCACGGAGGGTCTCTACATCAACCTTGCTGCCCTCACCATGATGTGTGAGTAGTTCACCATAGACCTATGGGTCCGTAGGTAGTACCTAGATGGTAATCTCTCTCTCTCTCTTATGATCTTAAATACCATGTTCATCGCATCTTCGCTTTGATGTATCCGATGTAATCACTATGTATGGTGTGTTTGTTGGGATCCGATGAATTGTGGGTTTATATTGAGATTATTCATGAAAAGTATTTGAGTCACCTCTGATTATTATCATTCTTAATTGCATGATCATCATAGCTTCGTAATGCTCTCTGATCTATTGAGATAGTTTGGCCAACTAGATTAATATTTCTTTAGTGGGAGTGGTGCTTTGTAGTAGGTTCAACCTAGCTAATTTCTATATCCCAGTGATAGAAGGGGACAAGATGTGTCTTTGTGTTGCTTGTACTCAGGATAAAACGATGGGGTTTATTCATATTAATTGAGTTTACTTTGTCTACATCATGTCATTGTTCTCCAAGCATCACTCTGTTTTTACTTAATACGTAGAGAGGCAAGCATAGAAGCGCTCTTGAAGTGGAGTAATAGTAATAGGTGTAGGAAGGAGTCAACCTATTTGCTTATGGACGTGATGCCTTGCCATGAAAATCACATAATTATTCGCTGTTCTATGAATTGCCCAACAGTAATTTGTTTACCCACCATATGCCTTTGCCATGAGAGATGCCACTAGGAAACACTACGGCCCCCGGGTCTATTCACTTATATATTTAAAAACGCTACTATTACCTTGCTGCCATTATTTGTGTTTTATTTTATTTTGCAATTTACAATCATCAACAATTATCTACACACCTCATTTGCTTGCAAATAACGATATCAAGGGGATTGACAATCCTCTTGCCCGCGTTGGGTGGAAGTTGTTTGTTTCTTTGCGTGCAGTCGCTGAAGACGGTTGAGGATTGATATTCCTATTGGTTCGATAAACCTTGGTTTCATATCCGACAGGAATACTTACACGCATTGTGCTGCAATAACCCATTGCTCTTCACGTAAAATCCAATGCAGATCAGAGTCATCATACCTCACTAAAATTTCAAGATAAAATTGTGTTCTCCCCGAGCGTGCACCATTGTGACACTTCGTCGTTTCGAGACACCACATGATGATCGAGTGTGATAGATCTATGCTCACATACAATGGGTGCAAAACAGTTGCACACAGGGAATACTCGGGTTAAAGTTTACGAGCCTAGCATGTACATACATGGCCTTGAAACACAAGAGACCGAAAGGTCAAACATGAATCATATACTGGATATGATCAACATGGAGATGTTCATCATTGAAGCTAACTCAACTCACGTGATGATCGGACTTGAATTAGTGAATTTGTATCATGCGACACTCGAATGACTAGATGGATGTCAATTTGAGTGGGAGTTTACTAGTAATATGATTAACTAAACTCAATTATCTTGAACATAGTCTATGTAATATTTGCAAAATCTTATGTTGTAGATAAATGGCTCGGGTAGTAGCAACCCTGAATTTTAATGCATTCCTAGAGAAAGCTAAACTGAAAGATGATGGAAGCAACTTTGTTGACTTGGCCCGTAATCTGAGGCATATCCTCATGGTTGCCCAAAATCAATATGTCCTTGATGCACCTCTAGGTGATGAACCACCCTAACCGGTGTTGCCAGAAGTTATGAACGTCTGGCAAACACGCAAGGATGACTACTCATTAGTTCAATGTGCAGATTTGTATGGCTTAGAACCGGGACTTCAAAGACGTTTTGAACTTCATAGACCATATGATATGTTCTAGGATTTGATGTTTATCTTTGAGAAGAATGCCCGGATCGGGAGGTATGATACCTACGATAAGTTCTATGCTCAGAATGTGTGGGTACTCTAACCGTCTGGGTGAGCTGGGAATTGCTCTCCTGCGAGAGGCTATCACTAACAGAGTTCTTCAATCACTACCACCTAGCTCTAAAGTCTTTGTGTTGAACTACAACATGCAAGGGATGAATAAGTCACTCGTCGAGCTATTTGCGATGCTGAAAGTCACTAAGTCAGAAATCCAGAAAGAACATCAAGTGTTGATGGTCAATAAGACCACCAGTTTCAAGAAAAACGACAAGGGCAAGAAGGGTAACTCCAAGAAGAGTGGCAAAGCTGTTGCCCCCCCCAACAAGGAAACCCGAGTTTGGACCCAAGCCAGAGACTGAGTGTTATCATTGCTAGGGGACTGGTCACTGGAAGCAGAACTGCCCCAAGTATCTGGCCGATAAGAAGGCGGCCAACGCCAAACAAGATATATTTGATATACATGTTATTGATGTGTACCTCACCAGCTCTCGTAGTAGTGCATGGGTATTTGATACCGGTTCTATTGCTCACATTTGCAAGTTGAAACAGGGACCACGGAATAAACGAAGGCTCGCGAAGGACGAAGAGACGATGCGCATGAGAAATGGTTCCACGGTTGATGCAATCATCGTCGGCACGCTCCCACCTCAATTACTATCGGGATTAGTGATGAACCTAAATAAGTGTTATTTAGTGCATGCATTAAGCATGAACATTATATCTGGATCTTGTTTATTGCAATATGGTTACTCATTTAAGTGAGAGAATAATGGTTGTTCTATTTATATGAGTAATATCTTTTATGGTCATGCACCCAATGTGAGGGGTTTGTTCATGTTGAATCTCGATAAAGATGACACATATATCCATAATATTGAGGCCAAAAGATGAAGATTTGATAATGATATCACCATTTTCTTGTGGCATTGCCGCTTAGGTCATATTGGTATAAAACGCATGAAGAAACTCCATGTTGATGGACTTTTGGAGTCACTTGATTTGGAATCACTTGACACATGTGAACCATGCCTCATGGGCAAGAGGACTAAGACTCCATTCTCCGGAACAATGGAGCGTGCAAGTGACTTGAGCATAAAGATCATACATACTGATGTATGCGGACCAATGAGCATAGAGGCATGCGGTGGATATCGTCATTTTCTCACCTTCACTGTTGATTTGAGTAGATATGGTTATATTTACTTGATGAAGCACAAGTCTGAAATGTTTGAAAAGTTCAAGCGATTTCAGAGTGAAGTTGAAAATCATCATAACAATAAGGTCAAATTCCTACGATTTGATCGAGGAGGTGAGTATCTGAGTTACGAGTTTGGTTCTCACTTAAGACAATGTGGAATTGTTTCATAGTTGACACCGCCTGGAACACCACATCGTAATGGTGTGTCTGAACGTCGTAATCGTACTTTATTAGATATGGTGCGTTCTATGATGTCTCTTACAGATTTGCTGTTATCATTTTCGGGCTATGCATTGGAGATAGATGGATTCACTATAAATAAGGCACCATCAAAATCTGTTGAGACGACACCATATGTAATGTGGCGTGGCAAGAAGCCAAAGTTGTCGTTTATTAAAGTTTGTGGATGTGATGCTTATGTCAAAAAGCTTCAACCTAAAAAGCTAGAACCCAAAGTGGAAAATTGCGTCTTCATAGGATACCCCAAAGAGCCAGTTAGGTACACCTTCTATCTCAGATCCGAAGGCAAAGTGTTTGTCCCTAAAAACGGAGCATTTCTTGAGAAAGAGTTTCTCTCAAAAGAATTGAGTGGGAGGAAGATATAACTTGACGAGGTTGTGGAACCTTTCTACCAGATGGTGGTGCAGGACAGAAAGAAATTTCTGTCAAAGCTACACCAGTTGAAGACGAAGCTAACAATGATGATCATGAAACTTCAGTCAAGTTTTAGTCAAACCTCGTAGGTCGACAAGGCCACGTACTGCTCCTGAGTGGTACGAGAACCCTGTCTTATCAATCATGTTGTTAGATAACAATGAACCTACAAGCTATGGAGAAGCAATGATGGGCCCGGATTCCAAGAAATGGTTAGAGGCCATGAAATCCGAGATAGGATCTATGTATGAAAACAAATTATGGACTTTGGAAGTATTATCTGAAGGGAGAAAGGCCATTCAGAAGAAATAGAAGTTTAAGAAGAAGACAGACGCGCACGGTAATGTGACCGTCTATAAAGCTCAACTTGTGGCAAAGGATTTTTCACAAGTTCAAGGAGTTGACTACGATGAGACTTTCTCACCTGTTGTGATGCTTAAGTCCGTCAGAATCATGTTAGCAATAGCTGCATTTTTCGATTATGAAATTTGACAGATGGATATGAAAACAGCGTTCCGTAACAGGTTTCTTGAGGAAGAGTTATATATGATGCATCCAGAAGGTTTTGTCGATCCATAGAATGCTGACAAAGTTTGCAAACTCCAGCGATCCATTTATGGACTGCAGCAAGCATCTTGGAGTTGGAATCAGCGCTTTGATGAGGTGATCAAGGCATTTGGATTTATACAAGTTTTTGGAGAAGTTTGTATTTACAAGAAAGTAAGTGGGAGCTCTATAGCGTTTCTAATATTTTATGTGGATGACATATTGCTGATTGAAAACAATATATAACTTTTGGGAAGCATAAGGATTACTTGAATAAAAGTTTTTCAATGAAGGATCTCCGAAAAGCTGCTTACATATTAGGCATCAAGATCTTTTGATATAGATCAAGACGCTTGATAGAACTTTCATAGAGCACATACCTTGATAAGATTTTGAAGAAGCTCAAAATGGAACAATCCAAGAAAGGGTTCTTGCCTGTGTTACAAGGTATAAAATTGAGTAAGACTCATTGCCCAATGACTGTAGAAGAGAGAGAAAAGATGAGTGTCGTCCCCTATGCTTTAGCCATAGGGTCTATCATGTATGCAATGCTATGCACAAGACCTCATGCCAGCCTTGCCATAAGTATGGCGGGAAGGTTTCAAAGTAATCCAGGAATGGAGCACTGGACAACGGTCAAGAATATTCTGAAGTACCTGAAAAGGAATAAGGAAATGTTTCTCGTTTATGGAGGCGGCGAAGAACTCATCGTAAAGGGTTACGTCGATGCAAGCTTCGACAGTGATCCAGATGACTCTAACTCACAGGCTGGATACGTATTTATTCTCAATGGGGGTGCCGTAAGCTAGTGCAGTTCCAGGTAGAGTGTCGTGGTTGATTCTACATGCGAATTGGAGTACATAGCTACCTCGGAGGCGGCTAAAGAGGTTCTCTGGATGAAGCAGTTCATGACATATCTTGGAGTTGTGCCAAGTGCACTGGATCCAATAAATCTGTTGTGTGACAACACTGGTGCCATTGCTCTAGCCAAGGAACCAAGGTTTCACAAGAGGACCAGACACATAAAACGATGCTTCAATGCCATCTGAGATTACTTCAAGGAGGAGGACATAAATATTTGCAAAGTGCACACGGATCTGAAAGTTGCACACCTGTTGACTAATCCTCTTCCACGAGAAAAACATGATCAACACCAGAACTGTATGGGTGTTAGATTCGTTACTTTTTAAATCACATAGTGATGTGAAGCTAGATTATTAACTCTAGTGCAAGTGGGAGACTGTTGGAAATATGCCCTAGAGGCAATAATAAAATAGTTATTATTATATTTCCTGTTTCAAGATAATGGTTTATTATCCATGTTAGAATTGTATTGAATGGGAACACAAATACATGTGTGGATACATAGACAAAACACTGTCCCTAGTAAGCCTCTAGTTGACTACCTCATTGATCAAAGATGGCTAAGTTTTCCTAGGCATTGACAAGTATTGTCACTTGATAACGGGATCACATCATTAGGAGAATGATGTGATGGACAAGACCCAAACTATGAACGTAGCATGTGAGCATGTTATTTTATTGCTACTGTTTTCGGCATGTCAAGTATACATTCCAATGACCATGAGATCATGTAATTCGCTGACACCAGAGGAATGCCCATAGACAGTAATCTCAACAGTATATCCACCATATTGATCTTGCAACCATTACCATACGTGTATGGGCAATCTTGCCCTTTCATTATAATTCTCTTTGCATGGGTTCGTAGCTGTAAGAGCTTTGCTTGATGTGTTCTTTATTCCTTCGGATGACCATGGGTGCTGCTAGGTACCATGTTCCGACAGGCATATTACTTAACAAGTTGTAGCTGATGGTTAACGACCGTCTGAACCATTAGATAAAACCGGCAAATAAACCAGTAGCCACAAGAACGGTCTTTACAACTCAGATCTGGGACATTACCGGAATAACTCAACTCCGACTCAAGACGACTGAAAAACAGCTCAGAGCATGAGAAGGTGTCGATAAGAAGAAAGTAGCAGTTCCATAAGAAGGCCGATAGACAGCTCAGAGCATAGGGTCACTACTACGAACAAAAATTCAACAGCTGCCCAAGACGGCTGAAAAGCAGCTCAGAACACGGGCCAGTTGCTGACCAGAGAAATAAAAGTCGGCATCCACCCCGGACGGCCGAAAACAGCTCAGAACACAGGCGTGGTGCCGTCACTGAAGAAAGACGGGCAAGGGTTCATCCTGCCCCATACAACTTATCCATATGTTGTGGGTCATCTCATCCGAGTGTATAAGTGGCATCCTTCTTCTTCTTATATATAGCTCATACAATAGTTTGATTCTCACCGGGCTCGCATCATTGTATGATTAACTCATATGACCTTGGTAGCATGTCTACCATATATATTGGATCTATGTGATGGAGTGCTTGATTCCTGAAGCAGGCTTGTGTCTTGACTGACTATTTTGCTTTCTGACAGACTATTGCGAATTTAATCCTTGATATGCATGGTCATATGCTACCAACTGTGGGTGGAATAACTTGTACCAGGGAGAATGCGATGTTTTCCCAACAAAGGTTTACTTAGCTCGTGTTGTAAGTCATCCAGAGTATCATGTCTAGGAAGACTAGGTAGCTTGTGCTCGATGCTTTGATCGGGATGGCTTCTTGAAGAATATTGGGTACCATATCTCAAGTGCTTTCCTTCCTTGAAGACTTTCTGGGTAAGACTCGATACCTTATGCCAAAAGCTTGATGTGATGTCTTACTAGAGAAGCATGGGTGTCTTGAACAAAGCTCCGTGTTTCACATTGAGAAAGTCACATGAATCCTGTGCCATAAGCTTTTCGAGTAGCTTGCAGGGAAAGACTCTGTTGCTTACACCTGAAGCATTCTTTTTGCCATATGCAAGCTTAGTACATGTATACATCCTTACCGTTCCTGCTGTTGGTTACTTGCGGTATGCGACAGAGTATTCGACTATCCTTTTTGCTGAACACTAAGTTCATAGCTCCTTCTGACTTCCTTTCATAGTATAGTAGATTTCAAATTGTGCTCATAATAGACTCTACCGCGTATATGAATCATACCTTTGACTCGAGCTGTATACATCTATTCCTTCTTATTGATTCCATGATTGCTACTGCGAAGGTTGTACTCATGTATGCTTATTGTTGATAACTCATCCAGTCAGGATATCCTTTATACTCAGGCTCAATATTCCTGATATAATGCATTTTGCTGAAAATTCCATATTGCTGAACTGAGCTTCCAAATGACTGTATCTTCACTGATTTCTTTGAGTCCAATGTTGGTGAGCAACTTCCATAAGGGGAAAATAAGGTAACACCAAGGGCCCAAAGAAATAAGCAAACAACAAACACACAAAGCAGCAAAATCACACATAGACAATGCCATATTCTACAACTATTCACAACAATAATATGCATTCCTACTTAAGCTCAAAAATCTTGCAAGAACTCCGGTACTATGGTCTAACATGTTGTGGCGGTGTGCACGGAAGTGAATCAATGTGTGGAAGGCAGTCGGTGTAAACAAAGCTACACCAAACAAGAGCTTACACCGGTTCTGTTTGGACGGACACGGTGGCAAGGACGAACTTGGTGATCATGGGTCGGAACACAGGGGTCTCGACCACGTCATCATAAAGCGTACGAGGAAAACAAAGCATACTCGTCCAGAGAATGGATGGTAGGGTGGGATAACGATGAAAAGAAGGTCTTGCAAGCATTGCCCTTTTCTGATAAGCAAGATCAGTAAGGATTGCCAACGCGGCTAGAGGGATGGGCAAGATCCGGGATAGAAGCATGTTTGTCACCGAGACAATAGGGCGGCTGAAAAGAATGCATTGGTGTGGTAGCGGTGCATTAATCCGTCAAGGGATCGATACAATCAGGTACTTTGTTGTCACTCCGCTCGGGCGAAGATGACAACACACCAAGGAACAAGCATGCAATCTGGAGAGTGCATGTGGTGAATCGCCACCGATGCGACCTATAGACAGACCTGCTCTGATACCAACTCTTGTGGCACCCCGGCTCAGAGGAAACCGAAACACCCCGTATTCCAGCCCAAGGAAAATTCTTCTAGAATACGGAACCGGTGGCACAGAACAAACAGCTCTTTATTACTATGGAAAAGATTACAAGGATACATGGATTACATCGCCTTGGCGATACTACACCTGCGTACGGTAAATCCTACACTAGCAGCGGAACAACGACCTATGTGATGAACTCCACTCTGCAGGGACTCTGGCAGGAACGCACGTCCTAGCTCGCAATTCGGAATCCTCGACAAGCAAGCAATCAAGGCATGACCTGCAAACTGGCATGACAAGCCAGGTGAGTAGTTTGAATGTACTCGCAAGCTCACAACAAACATTAGCATTAAGGCGAGACAACATCATAACAATCAGGATTAAGTAAAGATTGATCGTTGCTAACGGTTAGTTGAAAATAAATATACCAGGCTACTCTCACCGTACTCTGGTGATACCAACTCTTGTGATCTTATCCAGTATCTTTAGCGAGTATCCTCAAGACGGATACCAAGACTTATCATCGGCACGATGCCCAACTGTTATTATACTCAGACGAGTTCTTCCATCATTATTATCATAGTTACGGTTAACCACCTACTGAGGTCTGGTCGGGCTGTCCAATACCATGGACTCGGCTATTTGAATAGATTTGACACTCTGCAAAGGTTGCACACTTCACCCACATCATCGAGCACTGACCTCGTGATCCCATTCTGGTGGACCAACATTGCTCAAACGAAACTTGTCTGACCCGTGACTCTCTCATCGTACCACCGGCAATCATCCTCCCTCGGAGTCTTGCCCTGGGTGGCCTTGTGTCCTCATGACACCTGCGATCGTCGTGGCCAAACAAAACTGTCCCAAATGGGGACGTGCCCAAAACAAGTCAACTGGCCTCACAGGGTTATGACCACCTACTAGGCCAAGGTAGCACGCGTGCATAACCCTCCCTCTTTCGAGGTACCGGTGAAAGAACACGCGATCAGACCAAGTCAAGAACGTTCCAGATCAGCAAATGTGGTTGCACTGATTAGCCCGGACAGGTGACTCTGATCAACCAACTAGGTATCTTATCCTGAATAACATATCTGTCATAACTGACACTCCGATGTCATAGAAATTCGATAAGCTCAAGCCACTACTATTGATCCACATTCATAAACTGTCGGATGAAACCCAAAGTAATCATAGACAGTAATCTCAAAAGTATAGTGTAAACTAGTGGGTAAACTACTAGTTACTAACAGTCTTGTACTCAACACGGTGGTCATCTAATCAGACAGTGCATACTCACATTCCAAACTATAAACATATATAATAGTGATTAAAATAGTTAATTAAGCTATGGTATTGACATTCGATTAAGCAAATGAGAGTTGTGGCTTGCCTGGGATGAGGGAACAACCGGGAAGAAGGGCGAGAAGCTCGCGGAAAGAATTGCCAGAAACAGTTCTCTCTCGAAGGAGAGGCTATTTACGGCAAGGGCAACATGGTCATTTCCATTGCGTTATAACATGGTGGAAATGTTACCATCCTATCAGGCTCGACGATACAAAGACGTGGGCTTTGGAATCACTTGAATCGGAGTCCCGACCAAAAAGATATAAGGGTTTTGGTGTTGGGGACTATTCTGCAATAAAATTATTTAAATCCGGGTCCTTGGCAGCTGAGTTGGTCGCGCACTTAGGGAGAATTGGCTTTCCCTTAAGGAGAGCGCAAACTCTCCCGAGGAGTTTCCACTTAAACCAGCTGGCGGCACCTCCTCTCACCGACAGGTGGGGTCGGGGCCCACCTGTTAAGACTCTCTCTCTCTCCTCCCTCACTCCTTCTTCCTCCTGCCTCCTACCTGCTGCGGTCACAGAGGCTCTGGCTTCGCCAGCGCCGGCGACAGGAGGCCGCGGCAGGCTTGGGCGCCGCTGGGGATGGGTTCGCCGCCCCATCCCGCGCCCGTGGGTACCCATGGTGGCAACACGGAGGCTCGGGGGAGATCAGTCCAGAGGGAGGTGGGGCATGGCTGCGGGTGGAGCACGTGGAGCTCGCCGCAGTCAGGGAGAGGAGAGGATGGAGGGTGGAGGGGTTTCGCCGGAGTCCAGGGGCTCCTTGGATGGCGGCTAGGAGGGGAGGGGGCTGCCCTAGTGCTCAAATTCGAGAAGAGGGCCAAGGTGGCCCTGGCGGCAATGGCAGACGGGGATGGGCTTTGGGACTCAGGAGGAGCAGATTGAGAGCTGTCGGTTGGAGGAGAGCTCAGGGCACGGCTTAAACAGGCACGGGGAGGAGCTGCACGAAGACGGCTGAGGCTTCGAGATGGATGTCGCTGTGGCGTCCCTCCGGCGATCGACAGGGGCGGCCAGGAGCTACGGGACGAGGGGGAAATGCTCTAGAGGATGCACACGAGTGGTGCAGAGCTCCCGGCGCTCGCGGACAAGCTGAAGCTTGCAGGGCGGTGCTCTTGTCTCCATCAATGCACAAAGCGCTATTTTGGCTTGCTCTGAGCATGGTCACCACGTGCACTACGTGCTCTGGTGTGCCACTGCTCCTCACTCCATGTCAAAGAAAGTCCTTACTCCATGTCAAACAAACTCCTCACTTCTCAAATGGATAAGAGGCAAGGGTGGAATCAACAAGAGGGCTCTAGGAGGAAGAAAAATGTTCAAACATAATTCAACAACAACCTGTTTGGAGTGGGGTAGGGGAGATCTAGCTGGGGAAAGGCTCTGGTTTTTGGATAAGGGTGGTCACATGCAAGGGTGATCATCTCATCAAATTTTCATCCCTTTTGAAAGAACAAAAATAACACTTGCAGTTCAAAGGGCTTTTCTGGACAAAATTACAAAATATGAAGTGGCACTCACACACTGCTCTGGATGGAGCTGAAACTTAGAGGAGATAAATTATTTAGGCATATGAGGATGCTGTATAAATTTAATGCCATCTTGATAAGCCAAAGTGGCACTTCTTTCACAGAGTATCCTACTAGACAGAAACTTACAAGAATTACTAGGAATAATTGGCTTGATAAAATGAGCTCAAAATTGGTTTAGCAAGGTTCTATAGATAGGAGAATGTCCTGGTAAAATTTCAGAACTTATGGAGCAACATAGAATATAGTTGCTTCACAATCCAAAATAATAACCAAAGACAAAGATTTGATGCTATGGTCGCATGGTTGAAGGAGTGATGCTCAAATTTGGTGGAGAGGCATTATTTGAGCATATTGAGATGATGGCAAAGTTTCAACTCATTTGAACACTCCTAGCTAGCACTTGCTTCACAAAGCTTCTTCTGGATCAGAAACTCTGGAAATTTGCCAAGAAATATTTACTAGCTAAATTGAGTTTAATTTTGGCACGAGGCAATGATATGGATAGGAAAAAGTGCCCACAAATTTTGAGAGCAAGCAAGCAAATATAAAGGGTACTTGCTTCACAACTTGACAAATAGGGCAGAATCAGAAAAGGAATATTTGAGGAATATTTTTGAACATGGCAAAGAAATATTTTTTCATATCTGAGGAAGATATGACCCAAGAGATTTATGAAAATTATTCGGGAATTTTTTGAGAGATGGAAATGGGGGTTGCTTCACAACCCAAGGCAAACAAGATTATTCTTTTAATAGAAAAAGGAATATTCCCATGGAAAAGAATATTGGGATAGGCTCAAGATGGAAATGGCTAGGTCTTGGAAAGGTTTGATGGTTGGCAAGCCACTAGGAAAAAGAAATCAAGGGTAATCCCTTTAGGTTTCAAAACTATTAAGCCACAGAAAAGCAAAACCAGACCAAAATAAAAAAAATGGGCAAAATCCAGGGTGTTACAGACCCACCCACCCGGGAGAGAGCCTAGTAACTCTAGGGTGGCGCACCAGCCCAGCCCAAGAGGGCTATGGCGCCACAAGAGAAAAATACCAAAGGAAAAAAAGGAAAGAGGGAGGTGGGAAGGAAGGAGTGGACTCCTTCCCCCAAACCGAATTGGGGTGGGAGTCCACCTCCTCCCTTCGGCCAGCTCCATTGGGGCTCCCTTGATCCCCAAGGCTAGCCCCTCCCCTCCTCCTATATATATTGGTGGTTATAGGGCTTTTGAGACACAACTTTGCCACGTGCAGCTCAAACCTTTACCACATAGTTCTTCCTCTAGATCGGATTTCCGCGGAGCTCGTGCGGAGCCGTGCAAGAGTAGATCATCACCACCACCGGCACACCGTCACTCTGTCAGAGAACTCATCTACTTCACTGTCTCTTTTGCTGGATCAAGAAGGCAGAGATCGTCATCGTGCTGTACATGTGCTGAACGCGGAGGTGCCGTCCGTTCGGCGCTAGATCGGAACGGATCGTGGGGCGACGGTGATTTGTATCACGAAGTTGTACCACTACATCAAGCGCATTTCTTAACACTTCCCGCTTAGCGATCTACAAGGGTATGTGGATCCAATCCCCCTCTTGTAGATGAACATCATCATGCTAGGTCTTCGTGTGGGTAGGAAATTTTTTGTTTCCCATGCAACGTTCCCCAACAGTGCTATCAGAGCTAGGTTCATGCGTAGATGTAATCTCGAGTAGAACACAAAAGTTTTTGTGGGCATTGATGTTCGATTTGTTGCCCTCCTTAGTCTTTTCTCGATTCGACGGTATTGTTAGATTGAAGCGACCCGGACTGACATTACTCGTACGCTTACGAGAGACTGGTCTCATCGACCAACATGCAACTCGTTGCATAAAGATGACTGGCGGGTGTCAGTTTCTTCAACTTCAGTTGAATTCGATTTGACCGAGGCGGTCCTTGGGGAGAAGTTAAATAACAATTTGCACATCTCCATTGTGGTCTTTGCATAAGTAAGATGCGATCATACTAGATACCCATAGCAGCCACGTAATTCATGCAACAACAAATTAGAGGATGTCTAACTTGTTTTTGCAGGGTATGCTTGTGATGTGATATGGCTAAAGACATGATGTGATATATTGGATGTATGAGATGATCATATTTTAATAGTTAATATCGACTTGCACGTCGGTGCTACGGCAACCGACAGGAGCCATAGGGTTGTTTTTAAACTAACGTTTGTGTTTGCAGATGTGTTTGATATATTGCTAGGTTGTAGCTTTAGCAGTAATAGCATAGATAGCACGACAATATTGATGGCGGCACGATGATGGAGACCATGATGATGGAGATCATGGCGTGGCGCTGGTGACAAGAAGATCATGTCAATGCTTTGGTGATGGAGATCAAGAAGCACAAGATCATGGCCATATCATGTCACTTATGAATTGCATGTGATGTTAATCCTTTTATGCACCTTATCTTGCTTAGAATGAAGGTAGCATTATAAGGTGCTCCCTCACTAAAATTTCAAGATAAAATTGTGTTCTCCTCGACTATGCACCGTTGCGACAGTTCTTTGTTTCGAGACACCACGTGATGATCGGGTGTGATAGACTCAACGTTCACATACAACGGGAGCAAAACAGTTGCATACGCGGAACAAAAAGGTTAAACTTGACGAGCCTAGCATGTGCAGACATGGCCTCAGAACACAAGAGACCGGAAGGTTGAACATGAATCGTATAGTTGATACGATTAGCATAGAGATGTTTACCACTGAAACTATACTCAACTCACGTGATGATCGGACTTGAGTTAGTGGATTTGGATCATGCGGCACTCAAATGACTAGATGGATGTATATTTTGAGTGGGAGTTCTGAAGTAATATGATTAATTGAACTAATTATGATGAACATAGTCAAAAGGTCTTTGCGAATTATGTTGTAGCTTGCATTGTAGCTCTACTATTTTTATATGTTCCTAGAGAAAATTTAGTTGAAAGATGATAGTAGAAACTTTGCGGACTCAGTCCATAAACTGAGGATTGTCCTCATTGCTACGCAGAAGGCTTATGTCTTTAATGCACCACTCGGTGTGCTGCACCTCGAGTGTTGTCTGTGGATGTTGCGAACTTCTGACATACACGTTTTTGATGACTACGTGATAGTTCAGTGCGTAATACTTAACGGCTTAGAAGCAAGGCGCCGAAGACGTTTTGAACGTCACGGAACATAAGAGATGTTCTAAAGAGATGAAATTGGGATTTCATGCTCGTGCCCTTTTTGAGAAGTATGAGACCTCTGATAAGATTCTTTGTCTGCAAAGTAAAAGAAAAAAACTCAATCGTTGAGGATGTGCTCAGATTGTGTGAGTACAACAGTCGCTTGAATCAAGTGGGAGTTAATCTTCCAGATGAGATAGTGATGGTTCTCCAAAGTCACTAGTGTTTCGTGATGAACTATGACATATCAAGGATAGATATAATGATCCTTGAGCGGTTCGCAATGTTTGACACTGCGAAAGTAGAAATCAAGAAGGAGCATCAATTGTTGATGGTTAGTAAAACCACTAGTTTCAAGAAGGGCAAGGGCTAGAAGGGATACTTCGTGAAACGACAAACCAGTTGTTGCTCTAATGAAGAAACCCAAGGTTGAACCCAAACCTGAGACTAAGTGCTTCTGTTATGAGGGGAACGGTCACTGAGGCGGGGCTACCCTAGATACTTTGTAGATGAGAAGGTTGGCGAAGTTGACAGAAGTATATTTGATATACATGATATTGATGTGTACTTTACTAGTACTCCTCGTAGCACGAGGGTATTAGATACCGGTTCGGTTGCCAAGTGATTAGTAACTCGAAATAAAAGCTACGGAATAAACAGAGACTAACTAAAGGCGAGGTGACGATAGGTGTTGGAAGTGTTTCCAAGGTTGATGTGATCAAACATCGCACGCTCCCTCTACCATCGGGATTGGCGTTAAACCTAAATAATTGTTATTTGGTGTTTGTGTTGAGGATGAACATGATTGGATCGTGTTTATTGCAATACGATTATTCATTTAAAGAGAATAATGGTTATTCTATTTGCTTGAATGATTACCTGCAATGGTATATTGAATCTCGATCATAGTGCTACACATGTTCATAATATTAATGCCGAAAGATACAAAGTAGTAATGATAGTACCACTTCTGGCACTGCCGCTTGAGTCATGTCGGTATAAAATGCATTAAGAAGCTCCATAGTGATGGATCTTTGTACTCACTCATTCCTGAAACGTCTGAGACATGCAAACCATACCTATTGGTATGAAAGCATGAAGAAACTCCGTGCAGATGGATAGTTTGGACTCACTTGATTTTGAATCACTTGAGACATGCAAATCATACCACATGGAACAAGAAAGTAACTTGTTGGAAGCAATTCATTTTTGATGTGTACAATCCAATGAGTGCTGAGGCACGCAGCGGATATCGTTATGTTCTTACTTCTCTGACGATTTGAGTAGATACATGAATATTTACTTGATGAATCACAAGTCTAAAATATTGAAAATTTCAAAGCTATTTCAGAGTGAAGATCGTCGTGACAAGAGGATAAACTGTCTATGATATGATCATAGAGATGAATATCTGAGTTGCGAGCTTTTGGTACACAGTTAAGACAATGTGGAAATTGTTTCACAATTCATGCCACCTAGAACACCATAGTGTGACGGTGTGAACGAACGTCATAGCCGCTCCCTATTTGATATGGTGCATAGTATGATGTCTCTTATCGAATTACCACTATCGTTTATGGGTTATGCATTGGAGACAACAACATTCACTTTAAATAGGGCACCACGTTTTTCCGTTGAGATGACACCGTGTGAACTATGGGATGGAGAAACGTAAGCTGTCGTTTCTTGAAAATTTGGGGCTGCGACGCTTATCTGAAAAGTTTCAGTCTGATAAGCTTGAACCCAAAGAGGATAAATGCATCTTCATAGGATATCGAAAACAGTTGGGTACATCTCCTATCTCAGATCTGGAAGCAAACTGTTTGTTTCTAGAAACGGGTCCTTTCTCAAGGAATGGTTTCTCTTGAAAGAATTGAGTGGGAGGGTGGTGGAAATTGATGAGGTTATTGAACTGTCACTTCAACCAGTGTGTAGCAGGGCGCAGGAAGTTCTTCTTCTGGCGCCTACACCATTTGAAGTAGAAACTGATGATGGTGATCGTTAAGCTTCGGATCAAGTTACTGCAAACCTCGTAGGTCGATAAGGTCGTGTACTACTATAGAGTGGTATGGTAACCCTGTCTTGGAGGTCATGTTGTTGAACAACAATGAACCTACGAGCTATGGAGAAGCGATGGTGGGCCTGGATTCCGGCAAATGGCTGGATGCCATGAAATCCGAGAGAGGATCCATGTATGAAAACATAGTGTAGACTTTGGAAGAACTACTTGATGGTCGTAAGACTGTTAAGTTAAGATGGATCTTTAAAAGGAATACAAACGATGATGGTAAAAAGTCACCATTAAGAAAAGCTCGACTTGTCGCAAAGATGTTTTCGACAAGATCAAAGAATTGACTATGATGAGACTTCCTCACTCATAGCGATTCTAAAAATATGTTGGAATTATGTTAGTAGTTGCTGCATTATTTATTAAATATTGCACATAGGATGTCAAAATGTTGTTTCCTCGACGGTTTCCTTGAGGAAAGGTTGTATGTGATACAACCAGAAGGTTTTGTCGATCCTAAGGGTGCTAACAAGTATGCAAGCTCCAGCGATCGTTTTATCGACTGGTGCAAGCATCTCGGAGTTGTAATATACACTTTGATGAGATGATCAAAGATTTTGGGTTTATACAAGGTTTATGAGAAACTTGTATTTCCAAAGAAGTGAGTGGGAGCACTATAAAATTTCTGATAAGTATATGTGGTTGACATATTGTTGATCGAAAGTAACGTAGAATTTCTGTAAAGCATAAAGGGTTGTTTGAAAGGAGTTTTTCAAAGGAAAACCTGGATAGAGCTACTTGAACATTGAACATCAAGATCTATAGCGATAGATCAAAACGTTTAATAGAACTTTGAATGAAATGCATGCCTTGACAAGTTTTTAAAGGAGTTCAAAATAGATCGGCAAAGAAGGAGTTCTTGGGTGTGTTGTAAGGTGTGAATTTGAGTAAGACTCAAAGCCCGACCACTACAGAAGAAAGACAAAGGACAAAGGTCGTCCCCTATGCCTTAGTCGTAGACTCTAAAGTATGCCATGCTGTGTACTGCACCTGATGTGTGCCTTGCCATAAGTCTGTCAAGGGGTACAAGGAGTGATCCAGGATTGGATCACTGAACAACGGTTAAAGTTATCCTTAGTAACTAATGGACTAAGGAATTTTTCTCGATTATGGAGGTGGTTAAAGAGTTCGTCGTAAAGGGTTACATCGGTGCAAGATTTGACACTAATCCGAATCACTCTGAGTAGTAAAACGGATTCGTATAGTAGAGTAGACATTTGGAATATTTCCGAATAGCACGTAGTAGCAGCATCTATAAGATGAAATAAAGATTTGTAAAGCACACACGGATCTGAAAGGTTCAGAACCGTTGACTAAAACCTCTCTCACAAGCAAGACGTGATCAAACCCCAGAACTATATGGGTGTTGGATTCGTTAAAATCACATAGTGATGTGAACTAGATTATTGACTCTAGTGCAAGTGGGAGACTGTTGGAAATATGCCCTAGAGGCAATAATAAATTAGTTATTATTTATTTCCTTGTTCATAATAATCGTTTATTATCCAACCTAGAATTGTATTGATTGGAAACTCAAATAGATGTGTGGATACATAGACAACACACTGTCCCTAGTGAACATCTAGTTGACTAGTTCGTTGATCCAAGATGGTCAAGGTTTCATGGCCATAGGCAAGTGTTGTCACTTGATAATGGGATCACATCATTAGGAGAATCATGTGATGGACAAGACCCAAATTATAAACATAGCATGTAATTGTGTCATTTTGTTGCTACTATTTTCTGCGTGTCAAGTATTCATTCCTATGACAATGAGATCATGTAACTCACTGACACCGGAGGAATACCTTGTGTGTATCAAACGTCACAACGTTACTGGGTGACTATAAGGTGCTCTACAGGTATCTCCGAAGGTGTCCATTGAGTTAGCATGGATCAAGACTGGGATTTGTCACTTCATGTGACGGAGAGGTATCTCGAGGCCCACTCGGTAATACAACATCACATACAAGCCTTGCAAGTAATGTGACTCAAGTGTAAGTCATGGGATCTTGTATCACGGAACAAGTAAAGGGACTTGCCGGTAATGAGATTGAAATAGGTATAGGGATACCGACGATCATATCTTGGGCAAGTAACATACCGAAGGACAACGGGAATGTTATACGGGATTATATGAAACCTTGGCACAGAGGCTCAACCGATAAGATCTTTGTAGAATATGTAGGATCCAATATGGACATCCAGGTCCCGCTATTGCATATTTACCTAGGAGTGTCTCGGGTCATGTCTGCATAGTTCTCGAACCCGCAGGGTTTGCACACTTAAGGTTCGGTGACGTTCTAGTTTAGTGGAGTTATATGTGTTGGTGACCGAAGGTTGTTCGGAGTCCTGGATGAGATCATAGACGTCCCGAGGGTTTCCAGAATGGTCCAGAAACAAATATTGATATATAGGATGGTTTCATTTGGTCACTGGAAAGATTTCGGGCATTACCGGCAGTGTACCCGGAGTGACGAATGGGTACCGGGTATTCACCGGGAGGGGCCCACCCACCCGGGACTGAGCCCAGTAACCCTAGGGTGGTGCACCAGCCCTTAGTGGGCTGGTGTAGCCAGCCCAAGAGGGTTATGGCGCCACAAGAGAAAAATACCAAAGGAAAAGAAAAAAAGGAAAGAGGGATGTCGGATGGAAGGAATGGACTCCTTTCCCCAAACCGAATTGGGGTGGGAGTCTACCTCCTCCGTTCGGCCGACGCCCTTGGGGCTCCCTTGAGCCCCAAGGTTAGCCCCTCCCCTCCTCCTATATATATTGGTGGTTTTAGGGCTTTTGAGACACAAATTTGCCACGTGCAACTCAGACCTATACCACGTAGTTCTTCCTCTAGATCAGGTTTCTGCGGAGCTCGGGCGAAGCCCTGCAGGAGTAGATCATCACCACCACTTGTAACGCCCCCCAGACACACCCGTCGGTGGTCGTTATTCCTAGCGGGATCTAGACTGGCCCCACATATCAATACTAGTGACTCAAAGCCGAGCACGCTTAACCTAGGAGTTCTGTTTGAATGGGCTCCCGGAAAAGAAGGAATTCCTTATTGATATGAGTAGTCTATCATCCCTAATAAGACAGGCTATCACATACACCACCACTCAGAGGAACCGACGTCCTCGTCGGGCTACAGGAGCGTTCCCTCTTGGTACAAATGTTTGTGCATCCAGTCCAATACATGTACCATGCCGTGTGCCACGGCGGGTCACAAACGTCATGAACAACATGACCGCACACCTGTCCGCAAACATCCGTGTAACCGCGAGGGTCGGCTCTGATACCAAACTTGTAACGACCAAGATGCACCCGTCGGTGGTCGTTACTCCTGGCGGGATCTAGACTGGCCCCACATATCAATACTAATCTTTTCTGCGCACTTTGCCCTCACTCATGCGCACCCGGGACCAACTTCCCGGTCGGTCACCCATCCTAGAACTACTCCAAGCCGAGCACGCTTAACCTGGGAGTTTTGTTTGAATGGGCTCCCGGAAAGAAGCAATTCCTTATTGATATGAGTAGTCTATCATCCCTAATAAGCCAGGCTATCAGACCACCGGTGCACCGTCATGCTGCAGGAGAACTCATCTACTTCCCCGTCTCTCTTGCTGGATCAAGAAGGCGGAGATCGTCATCGAGCTGTACGTGGGCTGAACGCGGAGGTGCCGTCCATTCGGCGCTAGATCGGAACGGATCGTGTGACGAATCGTGGGGCGACGGTGATTTGAATCACGAAGCTGTACCACTACATCAACCGCGTTTCTTAACGCTTCCCGCTTAGCGATCTACAAGGGTATGTTCATCCAATCTCCCTCTCGTAAATGAACATCACCATGATAGGTCTTCGTGTGCGTAGGAAATTTTTTAATTCCCAGGCAACGTTCCCCAACATATATAGCGGCGGCCCCGGTCCTCTTCCCTTATCGTTTTGGCAGGAAGGGATCCCACGATAGCCAATTTTGAAGGGGGACACGGGATCATGCTCCCCTGCCCAAAGGTGGTCTTCGCATGCAAAGTGACTATCAGCGCAACAGGGCCGGGTACGGGGATGACGCTCGTCCTGCTGGAGGGCGGCGATGGCCTTGTTACACCAGGAAGAAAACCTTTGGAAGATGCCTTGGGAACCCCAGTACGTCCTTGCCCTATTTGCCCTAAAGGGGAAACTGCTCCACCCTGCTTCCTGCTGCTCGCCTGTCCTTCCCACACATCATCCTTCACTCCTGAGGACGGGCCTTGCCTCAGTATCTCCGCCGCTCCGGAGGGGTCCTGAGGAGGTCCCCTATGGGTCTTGAAGCTGCTCCTCCTTGCGAGGCTTGGACCCTTGTGAGGGCCTTGCCTTGACGGGCGCTCGGCCCGTTGGTTTTGGTCGATGAAGCGGGCCATCCCTAGGCCACAGGCAGGCAGGTCTGGGTACCCCCATTCCCAGAACACCGACAGTAGCCCCCCGGCCCATGGCGTGCATGGGCTAGCTTCCTGGTGAAGCCTTGATGGTGGCCTGAAGCGCCGTGGGCCCTTAACGCCTGTGGGCCAGGTTTGGCACACGCCACACGGCTGGTGTCGGGTTCCCCTTGCCTTCTGTCTTTACTTGAATTGTTGGGGACCTGACTCGCTGCGTTGGCCTATTATTGCTTTCACTTCACCCGCACTTGCTGTTCCTCCTCGGTCTCCAACTCTAACCAACGTCTCCCAGATCCATCACCGTTTAGCTCCCTTGCCAGTTCAGCGATGGCGCCTGCCGGCAAGCAGAAGCTAGAGGCGCAATGTCCTGCCCCGACTCCTCCCTTCCTGGAATGCGCCCTCTCCAACGATGTGGATCTCACCCCCGTGCTTCCATGGACCGCAGTCGAGTCCAATGAGCGTGGGCAAACCCTGATATGGCCTGGCGCCATAGAGAAGAAACCCGTGAAAAAGGTGCAATACCCAATTCCTTCATAGTGTCTTTGCCGGGCTGGTGCCGCCCTTCTCCTCATTCTGCACCGCCATCCTGAATCACTACGAGATCCAGGCCCTTCATCTCCAGCCCGACTCCATCTTTCTTCTATCCGTCTTTGCCTTCTACTCAGAGGCCTTCGTAGGCATGCGGCCTTCAGTAACCCTCTTCCGTCATTTCTTCAGCCTGTGCCCGCATGACGGTGCCCATTTGTCGGCGTGCGTCTCCTTCGTAGCGTCCCAGAGAGGCAATCTTCTCTTGAAGGCCGGGAAGAAGGTGGAGAACTTCCGGCCGTGTTGGATTCTTATGATCTTCAAGGACGCCAACCATCGGCCGAAGGAGCCGAAGAGGCTACCAGAGAAGACTTCCGCGTGGAACTCCGCGAAGCTCTCCGATCCTCGGGCCACACCCGTCATGGATCGCTTGTCCCATGACGTCAGCGCCAAGAGGCTGACTGATGGGATGATAGCGAAGGAATTCTTGGCGCAGCACCTGGCGCTCCTTCAGCCCACTCCTGGCCCTTGTGGGATTACCGTGCCGGTGACGACGAGCTCACGCTCTGGTCCCAGGACCTCCCCACTAAGGAGCTGAGCAGGGTCGTGGCGATCTTGCTGGGTGGTGACCCTGGTGAGCTGCCTGAGGCTCTGGGTCCGTTGTACCGTCTTGAGGACTGGGCCGACGTGATCGCCGGGCTGCCTGTCTTTGATGACCGGGGGCTTCTCCGTGAATGCGCCTCCATCGTCGCAGGCTATCCTTCTGCGCGAACTTGAGGATGATGACGCTACCGACGAGGACTCCGTGGTGACCCCCTCGCGCCCGGCCGGGCCCTCCAGAGGGTCCCGTCGGCCCTGCGCACCACGAGGTCCGCATGTGTGCGCGCCCCCCAAAAGTGCGAGGCTGGGACATCCTTGGCGCATCCCGCCTCCGACGGCGGAAAGCCCGAGGCGCCGGGCTCGTCCTCCTCCGTGGGGGTCCCTGTCGCTCCCACCCACGCGAGTGCGGTGAAGAGGAAAATGTGGATTGACTCCGAAGAGTGAGTCACTTGTCTCAGCACGCCATGTGCGTCGAAGTTTGCGCTCGGGTGATTCCCTATTTTGCCTGATGTATAGGGGTGTCTTCTCACCAAGGGCGAAGAGGAAGAAGACATGCGTCAAGCCGAAGGTGACTCCTTTCGCATTGTCAGCCCTCTCCAACGCGTCGCCGCCAGCCGATGGAGAGGGGGAGGCTCGCGCGGTGACCTCCCAGGCCTAGGTCATCGTCGAGCCCCAGAAGCATCCTGAGGCGGTCGCGGCGGCTCCATTATCTGTGGGGCAGACCGTGGAGGTCCCTCAGCCCGCTGACGCGACAATGCTCGCGATCTCCGTGCAGCCTCCGGAGCCACTTGTCCTCCGTAACGATGAATCCCCAACGGTACCGCCCGCGGCAGCACTATAGTCTCCTCAGGAGGAGGTTCCAAAGACCTTGGTGTTCACGGAGGGCGTCTTGAATGATGCCTTCACCGCCCTGAGCTAGGTCGTAGTCGCGATGTCAAAGGGCGAGGAGGAGGCCAAGGCCGCTGAAGCTGCACACGAGTTGGCACTGAAGGAAGCCGCGGTAGCTGCCAGACGCTACAAAGGGGCGGAGGCTCGCCTGAAAGTCCTTCAAGAGGAACAACAAGGCTAGCCGGGTTGCGTTGCCTGCAGGAGGAAGAACTTGCGGGCCACAGGGCCAAGCTCGCTGCCTGGGAAGAAGAGCTGTCCCAGAGGGACAATCGCCTGGGCACCAAGCTAACGCGCTTGGACGAGCAAGAGAAGGAGGCCGCCTCGAGGAAGGTCCTCGTTGATGCCCAGGGGGAAGCCCTCGCCGCGACCGAGAGGATGAAAGCCGCGGAGCTGGTCATCTTCCCTGGTGTTGAGCTCCGGCTTCGCACGGTGCTCCGCTCCCTCTGCCGGGACGAGTTCGATGAGCCTCTGGCCACCCCATAGGGCGGCTTCGCAGTGCTTGCGGCAGAGCTCACCGTGGCGTTGGAGAACGCCGTCGTCCAGGTGGACAAGATCATGGACAGCGAGTGCCGCGACCTCTTCTTCGCGGCCGCAACACGCGTCTTCAGCGTTCTTCATCTTCACGAGCCGGGATTTGACCTCGGCTCCGTGATCCAGCCGGTCCCCGATGAGGCCTTCCACAGCGCCGTGGAGGCAGTGAAAGGCCCCGTGGAGGCGTTGGTGAAGAGGTTCATCTGCGTCGCCGCTCCTTCATCTCCAGATGCCGCCGAAGCCGACGATGAGGAAGGCGACACTTTTGACATCCACGACGAGTCCCCCGAAGACGGGGAGTCCGGCAGCAGTGGGTCCTCCTAATTTCTCCCCCCGTTTTTCCTGCAATGCACATCGTGCCTCGTGGAGGCGTCAAACTCATTTGCGTTTTCATGAACTTGTTAAGGCTTGTAATAATTGAATGCTTGAATGTTTTCTTCGCCTCGTTCCTGTCATGTTTGCCGTGAGGCTCTGCGTCGGCACGTCCTGCTCCGCGCTTACCTTCTCCGCGGTTGGTCCGAACAGAATTCGAGGACGGCCCAAAAAGGAAAGTGGCTACGGGCGCAGTTAGGCCCCTGGGTCGCGATGCTCAGGGGTCCTCCTTGACGCGTGAGTTTCCCTCATGAGGGGACGTAGCTAGGATTTTGAAACTTCGAAGCAAGTTCATCACCCTATGTTGGCACGGCCCACCCCGCGCGTACCTCCCCGCGATTGAACTGACCGGAAACCAAGGACAGCCCAAAGGGGGAAGGGGCTACGAGCACAGTTCAGGCTCCTGAGTCACGATGCTAAGGAGTCCCCCTTGACGTACGAGCGACTCCCATGCCTTCCTAAGAAGCTTACCATTTGATGCTACTGAACTCCTTCGGCACTCTGCGCCTGTAGGGCCTGCACTGCACGTACCTCCACCGTGATTGGACTGACCAAAAACTAAGGATGACCGAAAAGGGGAAGGGGCTACAGGTGCAGTTCAGGATCCTCAGTCGCGATGCTCAGGAGTCCCCCTTGACATACGAGTGACTCCAGAATTCTCCCTAAGAGATTTGGAATAGCTTGTCGAGCGCATTAAGCTCTGCGTCGTCAAGGCCCGTCCCATGCGTACCTCCCCGCAGTTGGACCGACCGGAAACCAAGGACGGTCCAAAGGAGGGAGGGGCTACGGGCGCAATTAGGCCCCTGAGTCGCGATGCTCGGGGGGCCCCCTTGACATACTAGTGGCTCCGTACGTCCAGTTATCTGTCCCACACACTGGGCATGGGCGTAGTCGCAGGTCGAGTGTGTTGATTTCCTGCCCGACTGTGGGCCTATTCATTGGTGGGTTGTGTTGATTTCCTGGCCAGCTGTGGGCTTAGTCATTGGTGCACTATGTTCGTTGCCTCCGTCTTCTACCTAGCGCGGGGCGTAGGGCTGCCACTAGGCGTGGGGTGGACACCTCCACGTCCTCGGGGGGCCTGGTCGTATACAGCCTCAGCTCGTTATTACATGAGAGTGTCACGGTGGGGGTGTATCTGGGAGGTCGTGACGACGCTTTGGCCTCTCGAGTGTCCCTACCCCCGAGTCATTGGTGGACTGAGCTTCTCCCAAGCGCGAAGCATAGGGCTTCCACTAGGCATGGGATGGACCCCTCCGCATCCTCGGGGGGCGCTGGGCGTATACATACTTGGCTCGTTATTACATGAGAGTGTCACGGTGGGGGTGTATCTAGGAGGTCGCGAGGACGCTTTGGCCTCGCGAGTGTCCCTACCCCCAGTCATTGGTGGACTGAGCTTATTTTAGGTCATTGGTAAACCCTGTTGACTTCTTCTTCTTTGGGACTGAGACCGGATGTCTGATGCCTCAGGTGGCCTACAAGGATAAGCTTCGACCGAACCCCCCAAGCGGGGGTCGACTTCCCAAAGATGCAAGCAAAGTGCAATGTCAGGGTTCGAAGCGGGTGAGATAGAATGAACTGGAAGATGCTTAAATGAAAGTAGGGGCTGGGAGTGCCCTAAGCTCCTGGAGGCCGCATGGCCCTGTGGGCTCCCTCGGACTAGGTGAGCCAAAAAGTTACCTGGCTGCAGCCAACAAAAATTCAACTAGCGGCCATGCCGCTAAATTGTCGAAAGCGCCGTCGTCGCCCGAATCCTGCTTCCACGATCACGACCCTCACGAATCCTCCGTCTCCCGAGGCTCGGGGCCTTCTCTCAGCCCGAGCATCTGCTCCTCTTCCTCACCACACCCCAGCAGGCAAGGCATGAGCATGGCCTGCTGGAGCCGCTAGTAAGTGGCAGCCGCATTCCCCAGCCCGAAGGTCATGAGGATACTAGCGTGCGGGTACACCCATAGATGGTCAACTAGCGCGGGCCAGAAAGGGCCTTGAGCCGCGGCTCTGTCGGTTGCGAGCGCGTTGATGCAGATGCGGGGCCGATCGACCGTGCCAACGATGGCGACTGTGATTGATGGTGCAGGGCAGTCCTCGCCTCGCACGGCCTCGGCCTCCCGAAGTTCTCGGATTGCTCTGATGATGAACTCACGGGAGCTGAGCGGACGCGTGCCGGAGCTCGCCCTCGGGTTGTGCTCGAGCGCCACACTCACCTCACTGGTCAAGCCAGGGACCTCCCCGGTGGGAGCCCCCAACCCTAACCCAAGGGGGCGCCGAGCGTGCCTTCCTATGCGATGGGAGGCATGGCCCGTTGCCCAACACGGATCCCGAAGCCCTAGGGTGCTCCATGGGGAAGAGTTTCTTCTTCTTCTTGCGTGGAATCTCGCGAGGCGGCTCGTCTTCTTCATCGTCCAAGCGCTCCGCCAATGTTGCGCGGTAGCTGTGCTCGAGTGTGCAGACGGCATCCTTCTCATCACAAGCAATGGTGATGATGCCGCCTCTCCCCGGCATCTTGAGGATGTTGTAGCCATGGTGGGTCACTGCCATGAACTTGGTGAGGGCCGGGTATCCAAGGATCACGTTGTACGGCATGTGGATGTGCGCGACATCAAAGACGATGATCTCGGTGTCGTAGTTCTTTCGCTCGCCGAAGGTGACTGCCAGTTGCACCCGCCCGATGGGCACGGTGGACCCCTCCATGACTCCTGAGAAGGGCTTGGTCGATAGGAGCTGTTCGTACGGTAGCTGGAGTTTCTCGAAGGTCTTGACCGAGAGGACATTGAGCCCCGCTTCACTATCGATAAGGGTCTTGGTGACGAGGACGTTGCTGATGGTCGGAGTGCACATCATGGGGAGGTTGCCGGCCTTAAACGAGCACCTGAGCTGATCACTTGAGTCGAAGGTGATGGTGGCCTGGGACCAGTTGAGGGGGCGCATCGCTTCGGGATTCGGGAGAGCGACATTCACCTCCCATGCGAACTGTTTGAAGGTGCGGTTGGAGGACAGGGTCTGGGCGCTGCCCAAGATGGAGGCCACCGCCCTAACCTCCTGGAAGCCCCCAGCCCCTTCGTCCTTCCTGTCTTCATCCCTCCTTCTGTGTGGTGGAGGCAGAGGAGCCAGTCCATCCTCACGAGGGCGAACCTCACGAGGCTAACGGCGTCATTGCCCCTCCCGAGGGTCGTCGCGCCAGCGGTCCTCCTAAGGCTGGCCGCACCAATGGTCTTCACGAGGCTGCTCACGCCATCCCTGAGGTGGCTCTCGGTCATCCCAGCGGACCCAGCAGCGGCCTCCGCTCTGGACGGGGCTCCTCTCTCCCCGTCCAGGGCATCTGCTGAACTGCTCAGCACGGGCGAGCCGGAGCTCTTGGCACTCAGAGGTATCATGGCCGCTGGTGCCATGGAAGATGCACATTGGCCCCCTCCTGACGGACGCTCTCCTCCTTGGCCGTACTCCGCCTTAGGCTCGGCCGCGAGCACCGTAGGAGCCTTGCGCTTCACCTCATTGGCCTTGGCCTTCTTCTCTTCTGGTTCCGCCGCCTGAGGCCCGAGGAGAGACAAACGACCTTCTTCAGCCCTAGAGCACTTGTTTGCTAGGTTGAAAATCTTGAGTGCGGTGCTCATTTCATCACTCGTGGAGAGCTCCTCCTTCATCTTGAGGTCAATGACTCCGTCGGAGAATGCCAAGATGACGGCCTCGTCCGATGCATTGGGGATCTTGAGGCGCATGATCTTGAAGCACTGTAAGTACTTGTGTAGGGTCTCCCCTCCTGCTGCTTGATGCGCCGCAGGTCGTTCACGGTGGGGGCGCGATCTTGAGTACCCTGGAAGTTCACGACGAAGCGCTCATGCAGGCTATCCCAAGAGGTGATGGATGCCTTTGGGAGGTTGCGGGGCCAAGAGAGAGAGCCACCCTTGAGGGCCATAGGGAAACAGCACGCCATAACCTTGTCGCCTCCTCATGCCGCCCTGATACTCAACGTGTAGAGTTGCAGGAACTCTTCTCGGTCTAGGGTGCCATCGTAGCACGGGGGCAGGTTGGGCTTGAATATGCAACGCCACGTAGTTGCGTAGAGTTCAGGGGTGATGGCGAGGCATCCCACCGGTCCGAAGGGCGTAGTGCGTGCGGGGCGACCGGGCCCTGTTGCTCCAGCGGGTCTGCTTCGGGCGAGGCGCGCTCATGGTTGGGGACTTGCAGCGCCGGGAGCGTGCGCACGTCGGCACGCGGTCGAGGAACCACTTGACAACTCGTTTCGTCACCTGGCCTCGCCGTGGGCTCGATAGGTTGGTCGCGGGGACGCGCTTCCTGCCTGAGCTCGGGACGCAATTCTTGCCGCGGTGGTGGGGGCGGCGCACGTTGTACCTCATCGTTTTCTTGGGATGGTTGGGGCTGAAACTAACAGGAGAGCGCTGCATAGTCGCCGACGGCGGCAACGAGCTGCGCGATGCGCTGGAGCTAGTCGTTGTGGCGGTCAGGGGCGGGCCGGTAGAGGAGTAGCTCGGTGGCCATGGCAAGCGCGCGCCGGCCGTGTGGCATCTCCGACCGGGCGTGCGAGGCCACCCCGGAAGCCCAAACGAACGACATAGTGGCAGTGCGGCCGTCAGGCTGCTCGGTAGCCGGCTGGGAGGAACCCTGTTGTTCTTGAGCGTCGGGGCCAGTGGCGGCGTTCACCACGGGCGATGGTGACCGGCGCGTGCCGACTGGACGTGTGGGCACCGTCTGAGTAGCGCGTTCGTCGCGGTGTTTGGCGCGATCCCGACGAGAATGATCCATCAAAGCGGCTGAGCTTGGTGAAGCCGGAGCTCGGAAGAAACCTCGACACGCCCCCTACCTGGCGCGCCAAATTTTGGATTTCGGGCTCCGCATAACCCTTAAGATTTGAACTCAACGGCGTGTATGAAGATCTCTCATTGGCTCGCATCACCTAGCTCACTACTCGCTGAGAATGGCAAGGAAGTCACTCGATGGTGAGGAAGCCACAGAACACAACAGTTTACCCAGGTTCGGGCCGCTGAGAAGCGTAATACCCTACTCCTGCTTTGGTGGATTGCCTCTCTTGGAGGAGGGTGCAAGAACTAGTACAGTGTTTAGGAGCCTCCGGAGGCTGGGTGACTTTGCGTGGTGCTTGTGGGTGAATGCATCTGTCCAATCCCCCTCTACGAAGTGACCTACCCTCTATATATAGCGGCGGCCCCGGTCCTCTTCCCTTATCGTTTCGCCGGGAAGGAATCCCACAATGGCAAAATTTGAAGGGGGACAGGGAACATGCTCCCCCTGCCCAAACGTGGTCTTCGCCTGCAAAGTGACTGTCGGTGAAACAAGGTCGGGTACACAGATGATGCCCGTCCTGCTGGCGGGCGGTGACGGCCTTGTTACGTCCTTGCCCTCTTTGCACTAAAGGGGAAAATGCTCCGCCCTGCTGCCTGCTGCTCGCTTGTCCTTCCCACACGTCATCCCTGACTCCTAAGGACGGGCTCTGCCTCAGTATCTCCGGCGCTCCGGAGGGGTCCTGAGGAGGTCCCCTCTGGGTCTTGAAACCGCTCCTCCTCGCGAGGCTTGGACCCTCGCGTGGGCCTTGCCTTGAGCGGCGCCGGGCTCGTTGGTTTTTTCGATGAAGCGGGCTAGCCCTGGGCCACACGCAGGCAGGTCTAGGTACCCCCATTTCCAGAACGCCGATAGAAGGAATTACTCATGAGTGGAAACAATTGAGAAGATAAGATGAAGCTGAGATGACAATCTTCACAAGAATGGAGCAAGATTTGAGAGAAACATTCCTTCCGTCTTCAAGCTGAGCATGATGAGAAGGGACGCCACCAAAATTACCGAGACACTCCAAAATATAGAATAGGAAAGGTTGAGCCGATGATGAGAAATAAATTTGGAGCAATATTGAAGAAGGAATATGATTGATGAATATCATACTTACGTCACATATGAAAAGAATTAGAGATCTTCGGGAAAGATTGGAAGAGCCAGATAAGATCCTGGGGGAAACATGTGGGTATGGGCCCACTCAAAATAAAACACCATTCAATGGATTGCTTAGCCAGAGAGATATTGCCCCGGAAGAGATGAGAACTTGATGAGGTTAGGAACCTCGAAATAATTGAATGGATTTCAAACAAGAAACTTCTCAGATATCTTGAACACTCTGGATAGAACAGAGAGAGATGAAAAACAAGAAAGAATTTATATGAATTTCCAGCACAGGAATCATTGAACAGAAGAAAAGGATATGATGAACACCCAGAGCTAGAATTGAATCCACCAGAAAAGAAAACAAGAATGAAGAATGAAGAACTCGAAACTCTTTAGGATCTTCACAATGAATCACCGGATACACCACAGAAGAGAAGATAGCGGAAGCATCCGTGAATAGAACTCCACTTGGATGATAACCGAAATGTTGAAGAAAAAGGGAGGGAGGGCGGGGGAAAACAAAGACAACTTGGGACAGATGAGGTGAACTTCGGAAAGAAATGAGAGATTGATCTTGCAAATCTTGAAAAGGATAGAATTGACTTGAAGAGAAGCACACCAGATGAGAACACCGATTGAGAAGAATTGAAAAGACAACTTGATTGAGCAAAAAAATTTGCATTCCCATAAAAATATGAGAACACCTCTTCGAAAGATATGAATTCACCACTTGATGTCGAAGCAGCTCGAATTACCATACTACAACAAAACAAAGGATGAGGCTTACGAAATAAGCACGAACAGATTGATGATAGAGATTTCTTCCGATATTTTCGTGGATAGGATAGCATGGGCTCTATCCTACAGTAGCCATCATGTACAAGGCAGTGTGCACAACATACGAAGCGTCCCCGAGTCGTAGCAAGCTACAAGGACTCTTTAAGACACAACGAGAACCGCTGTGAGACGACCGTGAACAAACGAATCCACTAGACGATGAACCCCAACCTCACATCATGCATCTGCTGAAAGATTGTCCTAGAAGTAAAATACTTGAATTCCCACCAAAGAGCTCCCAAAATTTCTGGTCATGCAATCGGATCCAAGGATACAAGGAGAAATTTTCACTCAACTCTTAGCATCTAAACCGTCTAGTGTATCACATCCGTCAACACATAACCAGAATTTCGGAACCTCAACTATCTCAGGCCCTCGTAATCACAACGATACTAAGTATGGCAGTACCCTCGAACTCTCTGCACCAGTACTGGGATGCCGGGCTTATCGCGCCACTACTAGTGTTGAAGCAATTTTGAACATCCGCCGTCCTGAGATACTAAGAAATTTGAATGATAGCGATGTGCTTAAGAATCCCCTAGAGCCGAACCCCCTGGAATAAAAACAACACAGCAGGAGGCACAAAGTCAGAACTCCGTTACATCGACATCATATAGATTCCGAAATATCCACGTGATCCTAATTTTTTTAGTGAGAAGAGGAGTAGAATTAAAATTATCACGTCAAGATTCCTCACCAGAGCATAGAAGAGTAGAAAAAAGAATCCTACTCTTCAATATATAACTAGACTCAAAGCAGTTTTTCACTAGAATCGACTCGGCCAAATTTGATCAATCAAGGGGGCTCCTAGGTCGGTACTACTCTAATACCAACTTGTAACGTCCAAGATGCGGTCCTATCTTTATTTTGATGCGAGGGCCTAGAGAGCGATAGAAACGCATCTCATCGTTTCGCATGAATGGATATTGATACAAGTACATGTACTGAAAAGATGAGTATACGGAGTTGTCTTACACTCGCCACAAGCTACATCAGATTCACATCAATACAACAACATAATCAATCATCATGAAGAAGAGCAGGGTCCAACTATGGACGAAAACAAACGATAAATGAACGACGTCCAACCTTGCTATCCCAGACTGCCGGCATGGAACCCATCCTAGATCGATGAATAATAAGAAGAAGAAACTCCAAATAGCACAATCAGCGCGCTCACGTCACAGTGTCGCTTTACCTGTACCTACAACTGGTTTCAGAATTCTCATTTCCAAAGGTATCAAGACTAGCAAAGCTTAATGGGTGAGGTATGGTTAAGTGGTGAGGCTACAACAAGCGACTAAGCATTTATTTGAGGTGGCTAACTTACGAGTACAAGAATAAGAGGGGGATGATCTACGCATATCGGACGTGAACTACTGATGATCAAAATAATCCTGAACACCTACTTATGTCAGAAATAATCCCACCATGTCCTCGATCGGAGAAGGAGCTCACGGAAGAGACAGTCACAGTTACGCACTCAGTTGGCAAGTTTTAATTAAGTTTACTTCAGGTTGTCTAGAACCGGATGTTAAACAAAGTTTCCATGTTGCCACATAACCGCAGGCATGGCTTTCCGAAAGATTTAACCCTGCAGGACTGCTCCAACTAGTCCATCACGAACTACCACATGTTCCGACTGAATGACCTCGATCAGGGAAACCCGTGATCTCCTGGGGTTCCTATTGGAACACCTCAACCTCGACATAGCCCAAAGTATCCTCGGAATCCCTCGCACAAGATGCTCAAGAAAGGTAAAGCAAGTCCACCAAGTCCGCTCGGAGTGTCGACGATCCCGATAGGAGCCGCGTATCTCGTTCAAAGGATATGACGGATGAGCGACGCATACACTAGCCTGATAAAAATCTCCCGAGTAGCCCAGGGTTGGCCCTGCACAGTGCTCTGTTTTGAACCAGCACTGGCCCTCCCTGTATTATGTTGAATTACTCCTCGGGTTCATGACGCCCTATGTTTTCAGTATTAGCAGAATTACTATGTTGGGCAAATATAGTGCCAATGTAGGGACTTGCCAGACGAGCTTTATCCCAAAATGAAAGTCAAGGGGGCCCCGATAACAACCCCAAGCATGTTAGGAGCGCTCATTTATGGAACATAACACCGGTAGCCGAAACTAAGGTGACAAAGGTGGAACAAAACACCAGGCTAGAAGGCCAAGTCTTCCACATTTTACCAAGTATATAGGTGCATTAAATTAAGTAGCATTAATATGGTGATATAACAATGAAACCATGTTAGCACATGGAAGCAACTACACCTGCAACTATCAACGCTATCCAATGGTTAAGAACACGGTAACATATCCAATCTGTGCTTTGCTAGGTTGTAGTAAGGTTGAAGGTTTGCATGGCAATGTTGAGAGGCTAACATTTAGTAGGTGGTAGGCAACGAGACATAGTGATAGAAATGAAACAACTAGCATGGCAATGATAGTAATGGTATCTACGGAAATGATCATCTCGCATGTGATCCCGCTTGGAAGAAGAACGAATCCGTGAAGCAGACGAACTTACTAGTCGAACAGATCCTTACATTCCGACATGCTTCCGGAACTCTATCGAGACGAAGCAAACCAAAACAACAATCAGCACACAGTATTCACCACGGCACATGCACAATATGATGCACACCCTAATATGATGCATGTCCAGTTGAATTATGCAAGGCATGGCATGTCAATTCACAACAAACAAACACTACACATTAAGTGAAGATCAATATGCAACGAGTTGCATATTGACGAAACTCCACATTCAAACGTTTAGTTCACTCTCGTTTAGGAACACATCAATATTAAATGTTGTTAAACATGGAAAGAGGTGAAGCACAAATAAACTTGCTATCTAGGCATTTTATATGAGGCCGGAAAAGACATATAGCCTTTCCGAAACGACCCCACGCACAAACTTTGTAATCTAACCAGATCTGTCCTAATCACATTTTATTTTTCTTAAAAGGAAAAACAAAGTGATTCATGTAATTCTACTCTTCGTTCTAGTCCATTTACATATATGGCTCATCTTCAACGGAGCTACGGTTAAATAACTACGAACTATACCGTTTTAACCCCTTGTCACGCAAACAACACAACTTAAGAGTTTTAAATACGCATGAGAGTTGGAAAATATTATTCTACATGAAATTCTACACGTTTCACATATATAACTTGTTCCAATCCGTCACACAGTTTAAAAGCTACACGTGTTTTAAAATCAATGCAATTTTCTGAAATCCCTCGTAATTAACTAAAATCGCAGGACGAAAAATAACCATGCATGGGCCGAAATCTGATGCTACACGGGCCTAACAGTGTGAGCGAAAAATACTAAATGGCGCCACGGGCGAGACATACCATGGTTGGGGGGTGCTCAGCAGAGGGCCACACGGGCCGGCTCGGTGATGGGCTGGGGCAGGCCGGTGCTGCCGGTTGGTGGACCTCGTGCGGCGAGGTAGTTGAGCTGGCTCCCGGCATGAGGTGGAGGATCTCGGGAGGAGTACTGCTCCGGGAGTTGCGGAGGCAGGGCTCGGGGAGCTGCGGCTGCTCGCGGTAATGGCTCCGGCCGGCGAGGTTCGGGGCTCCGGCGGCGGGAGGCGTAGTGGAGATCGGGTATCGGGCTGCTTGGCTGTCATGGGAGGAGCTCGGGAGCTCTGGCTGCACTTCGATCAACGGACATGTCCGGTTGGTGGCACGGACGTGTCCGGTAGGTGGGGAAACTGGGCGAATCTTTGCCTTTGGATGGATATCCAATGGTCCAGACCTGACCTGAGATTGGATTTTAGGGAAAGAGGAGGTGGAGCTAGAAGGTGGGGTTTTTGAGGAGGGTGGCTGCAAATTTGGCTAGGGGGAAACCCTAGTGGAGTGAGAGAGATCTCTCCATGCGGTGGTTCTTATATAGGGTTGGGCTATGGTGGCGTGGACCTCGCCCGTCCGATCGCGGTCCGACGACCACGAAGGAAGGAAGTGGCAAGGTGGGTCTAGTGGCTGTGTAGATGGGCTATGTTAGGATAAGAGGGAAACGGTGCGGCCCGTGACAAAGTTTTAAAACACTGAACGTCCGATAACTAAACCGGCTATAGTGCCACTATATATTTAACGGTAGGAGTGTCAAAGAAACTCCGATTGCGACGAAATTTGGCAGACAACCTATCTACATTACATTAAGACCGCATGCCAAGTTTCAAACCAATCCGAGAATGTCTTATACATACTTTTAAAAACAATATTTTATTGATGTGGCGGGTGCATGGTTGTCTGGTTGGTCTCGAAGCGCTCAACGACGGAAACAGAGAGAGCCGACAACTAATAACGGATGGATGTTTTTAAAACTGGCGGCAATGGAGGGTCGATGCAATGCAGATGATGCGAATGATGCGATGATGAATGCGACACACAAATAATTAACACAGTGACAACGGAATTAAAGGGGAATCTTCTGGATCACCAGTCTCGTGCTGTCACAAAAAAGCAGGAGCCAATATGGACATCCATGTCCCGCTATTGGTTATTGACCGGAGAGTGTCTCAGGTCATGTCTGCATAGTTCTCGAACCCGCAGGGTCTGCACACTTAAGGTTCAATGATGTTTTGGTATTATGGAGTTATGTATGTTGGTAACCGAAAGTTGTTTGGAGTCCTGAATGAGATCCCGGACATCACGAGGAGCTATGGAATGGTCCGGAGGTAAAGATTGATATATAGGAAAGTTGCATTTCGCTTCTAGAAAGATTTCGAGCATTACCAGTAAAGTATCGGGGGTGACAAATGGGTCTGGGGTTTTACCGGGAGGGGCCACCCACCCGGGCGAGGATCTAATCGGCATAGAGGTTGCGCACTAGGCCCTTGTGGGCTGGTGCGGCCAGCCCAATAAACCTATTTTTGGCCAAGGTGTAAAAAGAAAAGGAAAGAAAAAGGAAGGAGGTGGCCAAGTAAAAAAGGGAGTCCTCCACCAAACCGAATTGGAGGAGGACTCTTCTCCCTTGGCTCGGCCAAACACTCCTCCTTCTAGTAGGAGGCAAGGCATCCCTCCCTCCTAGTCATCCTATATATACTAGAGGTATTGAGGGCCAACAACAATAGAAAATCCACGTGCTGCCCTCTCCTCCATAGATCGTCTCCCTCATCTAGATTGAGTAGTGCATGATATCCGCTATGGAAGGGGACGATGTTGAAGATTAAGTCTTCACTGCAGAACTTGTCGGGTGAGCCGAACACAGCCTCCAGCGTTACCGTGCCGGAGCAGCGGGGTTCAACGCCTGGGATCAGTCCTTTGAAGGCAGTGTTGTTGGGTTTGATCCTTGATGGGTTTATGCCCATCTTTTTTTATTTTGTTTCAGTAAATCAGGTTAAGGCTACTTCCTTCATCCACAAGGACTCTAGTGAGGTGGTACCCATCTATGATGGGGTCTAAGACAAGGGCGGCCGACCCTCCATGATGGATACTGGTCGGATGATCCCTACGGTCGAAGGTGACTGGGCAAGACGACCATTGGTTGCACTTCGAGGCGATGGACTGTACGGCGTATACCTCCCAAAGGGCTCGCTTCGTCTCATTCTTTGGTATGTGAGTAATGCATATCATATTCACGATTTTCACCTCTGGGGGAACTGTTTCTGGACCACAATGTTCGAAGCATGGGGCTCGTCGTCGTCTTTGCTTCGTGAGCCCTTGCCTTGTTCCTCGACTACTAGTTTGCTGGCCTGTTTAAACACCCAAGAGTAACAGTTGGTGTGGGTGGGGAGCTTGTCTTGGGTGCCATGGATATGGCAGGGCCTTTCCATATTTTTTTCTAATGGATTCGATCCATCCATGTTCCCTTTCAGGGGTTTCTTACGCTGTCCAGGTATTGAGCTGCGGAAGCGACCATTTACGGATGTGTCATTGGCATAACCGTTACGGTGGCGGCGTTTGTTCTTGTTTCGTCTTGGCCTGCCATTTCCATCCCGAACTTCAGAGGTACCGGGGTTGTCGGGACCCCGATCCTAAGCCATAGGAATCCAGCCTGTAACACATCGCATCCCTTTGTGGTCTCACGCACGGTTAACTCCACGGCTGCAGCCTTACCTTAGCCGGGACCGTTTGCGTCTTTTGACTCACGTATGCGATAGTGTCGCTAGCAATCCAATGTCAAAGAACCCGGATCGACATGTCTAGTCTTAAACCAAAGTGGCAGTACCGCACAAGGACAGGCATACATGACCCAACAAAGCAGGTGTCGGTCATCGGCGAATGTAGACGAGTTATAGCAAGCTACAAGGACTCCATTACATCGCGTGACATTTCCCCAAAGGGGACAGACACAGCAGCTAAGAAGGACACATGCCGGTCAACCGATGTGTCCGGAGCAGTAGCGAACTACCAAGGCTCGTTGGATCACAAAGGGGCATTTCCTTGTAAGGAGTGCTACTAAGGTTCACGACTAGGTAATCAAACCCCATACATATCAAGTACGACACACGTACGCATGGCATACCGATATGTATAGATACATCGATGGCATCACAACATAACCATAAACATACAACCTTTATTTAAGAGGCTTAGAAGAGCCACACACATAATATTACACATTAAGGGTCTCACGACCCATAATAGCAGTCATACAAATACAAGCCAGCGGAAGAGTTATAAACTGTCTGGGTACAAACAGGGCAACTAGCAGGCACATGGCCTGACTATACTACAGAGCCGACGTAGGGCCAGATCATAGCTGGGACACCAGCTACTCGTCATCGTCGATGTCTACGAAGAACCCTCCATTAGGGTCATTAGCAACCTCTGCAACATTTATTAAGAAAACATGAGTACGAAGGTACTCAGCAAGACTTTAGTATGACTAACTACTCATGCAAGGTATCAAAAGGTATTGTGGGGTTTCATGCGGAAAGCCAGCATTTGACTCGTGGCTAGACAACTTGCATTTTTAAAATAATTTTGACAACTTGATTTCTCGCACACGAGTCCACTAACACCACAACAATACACTATCGTGGAATCATTCCGTCGCCGTACGGAAATGCCGTCCACGACACTCACGCTTATCTTGGCAATTTTATGAGTAGCCGTTGAAGTTATCTATGAACAACATATGTCTCCAAGTAGTCCATATCCGCGGACGCGGCTATTCGAATAGATCATAACCCTGCAGGGGTGTACTTCGTCACACACGCTCTCGTCACTGATCGCCATGTGCACGTCATGCACCTCGGCAACCTTCAAGCGGAAGCCCAGCGAGGGAGTCGGCCACGACCGTTAACCACACTAGTACCTAGTCCAGGTTTATCGCCTATCTGAGAGTAACCCGTACGGAAGTCAGGCCGAGGTTTCCGCCACGGCCTCAAACGATGTGCGCAGGGTTCCCAAGCCCACCATCCGGGTGCCACTTGGTACACCGTGCCACTGCCTACCGCATCACGGCCCACCTCTCAGGTCAACACCATGCACGGCCTCCAGCATTACTATAAACACCAAAAACTACTTGCAACTCCTGGACCGGGTACTACGCGATTAATAGGCCGAGCGGGGTCATATTTCAGGGCCCAGCATGTGGTAGTATCTAGTCTTGGAATACATACACGGAACTCAGTTCCTAAGGATGGTTCCAATGAAACAACCCGCCATGTACTCCTACACGGCCTTTCACCGGTACCTTTACCAAAACAGGTTCAACACACAACCTTTGCTCACCAAACACATTCCACAATTCTGTTCATCTCCCAGATGACAAACCATACACAACTCTAAGCATAGCATGCATAGCAGGATAAGGCACATCATAGCTCAAGCAACTACCAGGTATGCTAGGTTGCAAGGTTCGGCTATTTACTGTGACAAGGTTAAGTCATGCAAAGGAAGTGGGTTCAACTATCGTGGCAAAAGCAGTTGAAGCATTTGATCTTAAATGCAATAATTAGGTGCAAGAGCAAGAACATGGGAGTTATCGGGATGATCAAAGGGGTTGCTTGCCTTGTTGCTCCGAGGAGGAACGATATCCGTCAGACGGATATTCGGTGGAATCCGGCGGTGCGGAGCCTACCAAAATGAATGGCAACATTCAATAACAATCATATGCACTCAAAATGATGCATGAGCATGGTATGAGAATGCAAGGTGATAAGTTATTATTTTCAACATGTATTAGATTTAGAGTTGATTTGAATCGCATTCGAATATCAATTTCAAATGGGGGTATTCTCGGATACCGGTTTAATTGATTCGACCTGATGCTCAGATCAACTTGATGTTAACATGCATGAAATGTCATGTTATGATACTGATTTGTAATTAGGACAGTGGTGAACACTGTATATATAATGGAATTTGAATATTTTTGCAATTTCCATTTAAAAAGTGATTATAAGAATTGAATTATTCCTTATTCCACAATTTAGGGTTCTGTAACTTTTTCAAACATAGTTGAAAATAGCATAATCAGAATCCTTGAATTTTTCTGATACTTTTCATATATAAATTATTTTCATTGGAGTTACAGATTAATTTCTATGATTTTTACAAGTTTTAGTAATTTCCTGAATTAGTTTCATACTGGAAATTCTAATTATTGCATCAGACTGACGTCAGCAGGTCAGCCGACCTGTTCAGGACAAACCTGACAGGGGGGCCCCACTGGTCAGCCTCTCTGGGACTAATCCCGCGCTGACCAGCCCTAATTGAGGTTTGACTTGGCCTTGGGCCCACTTGTCAGCGAGTGATTAAGTCCTGAGCTGCTGGGTTAGCTTTGCCACGTTGACCCCCACCGGAGGGTGGTCGCCGGCGACCAGGCCCGTGGCGGAGGACCAAAACGACGCTAAACGACGCTGCACAGCACCAAAACGCACGCGGTTTGCAGCTACGGCACGCTGGCGAAGTGGCCGATCTGGCAGGAGCATCAGGGGAGGCTAGGGTCGCCGGAAGAGGCGCCGGCGACGAGTCGGAGGGGCGGCCGAAGCTCGGCCTTCTATGAGAGACGGCTCTAGGGCACGGGGAGGGCAGCTGGAGGGCTCGACACGCTCCTGGAGGCTCCAGGAGCTCGAATCCTAGCTCGAGCGTGTGGATCGGACACCACAGCGATGGCGACGACATGGCCGGCGGTGAGGAGCTCTCGTCCTTGGTGGGGAACTAGGCTACGATGCACGGGAGAGCGTGGGGCGAGAGGGGAAACGACGATGAGCTCATGGCGGATCTGATGGTGCTAAAGAGGGGCTCGGGGATCCGCCGGAGGGAGCGAATCGACGGGAGAGGTCCGGCGGCCGGAGGTGGAAGACGACGGCGTTGGAGGCGATGCAGAGCTTGGGGAAGCTTCGGCTTCTGCAGAGATGACCAGGGCAACGAGGCGGAGCTAACAGACTACTCGGAGGCGGGATCCCATGGCTAGAGGTGCTGCGGCTCGAGCTCGAGCTCGGCTCCAATGGCGGCAGCAAGGAGGACGAAGAGATCCGGGAGGAGGGAGAGAACCGATGCGGGGAATGGATAGGGGAGGCCTCAGGGGGCTTATCTCCGGCCTTGCCAGCGCGAGGCGGCGGCCAGGCAGGCGCACAGGTGCGTGGCCGCGCCGGAGGAGGCGGCGGCCACCTCCTGCTGCCTACTGGCGCGAGGGAGGGGACGAGCGAGGGAGATGGGCCGGGCCAGGCTAGGCGACAGGTAAGGGTTTTCCCATTTTTTTTTGTTTTTGTTTTTATGTTTTGCTAACTATTGTTTTGCTAATTATTTCAGCTCCAAAACAAAAAGTAAAAACTATTTTAGACCTCCTGAAATATTGTTATAACATTCCCAACCATTTCCAAAGTTTTCAACATTTTTGGAAATTTATAGATTCTGATTTCAAATTTAAAACTTGAAACCAGTAGCCTTTTGCACTTATTTAAAATGCTTAAAGTGTCAAGAAAATAGTTTTCTCCAATGCTCATTTACTTTCATGATTTATCAGAAAGTTTGAACATTTCTTGAGGCCATTTTGGGTTCATTGATTAGAACTAGTTTGAGATTTTCTTTAATTGAAATGGTGGCTAGGGTTTTGAGTTTTTCCTTTGCCACTTTGTTGTTTTTGTTGAAACTTCTTAGATGCAAATGCAAAAAAGACATGAGCACAAGGCTAACTTGCTTAGGGGTTAGGGATGTGACAACTCACCCCCACTCAAAAGAATCTCGTCCTGAGATTTAGAAGTCGTCGGGAATAACGCAGGATATTCAAGTCGGAGACGATCCTCTCTTTACCAAGTTGCCTCCTTTTCAGAATGATTTGACCATTGAACTTTAAGAAACTTGAGGTTTCGACGTCGAGTGGTACGCTCATCTTGATCAAGAATACGCACGGGGTATTCTCGGTATGAAAGGTTATCTTGTAGATCAAGCGTTTCGTGGTCCACTTCACGGATAGGATCTGAAAAGCAACACCTGAGTTGCGAGACGTGGAAAACATCATGAACCTTGGAAAGATGCGGAGGAAGTTCCAACTGGTAGGCAACTTCTCCTCGTTTGGCAAGAATGCGAAAAGGACCAATGTAACGAGGAGCCAATTTGCCCTTGATACAGAATCGATGGGTACCCTTCAAAGGTGTAACCCGAAGGTAAGCCTTCTCGTCAACTTCAAAGGTCACAGCCTTATGATGACGATCATATTGGCTCTTTTGACGAGACTGGGCTGTTTTCAACTTTTCACGAATAATGCGAACCTGCTCTTCTGCATCCTGGATCATATCCGGACCAAAGAGTTGCCTCTCTCCGGTTTCCGACCAATTAAGAGGTGTTCGACATCTTCGTCCATAGAGAACTTCAAAAGGGGCTTTGCCCAAGCTTGATTGATAACTATCGTTATAAGCAAATTCGGCGAATGGAAGGCACTTCTCCCAATTCATACCGAACGAAATAACACAAGCTCGGAGCATATCTTCTAGAATTTGATTCACTCTTTCTACTTGACCACTTCATTGAGGATGGAAAGCAGTGCTAAAAGATAAGTGAGTCCCCATGGCATTCTGAAAACTTTCCCCGAAGCGAGAAGTAAAGATACTTCCACGGTCCGAGTTAATTTCCAGGGGAACACCATGAAGAGACACTATTCGGGAGATATATAATTTTGCTAGCTGGCTAGCTGTTATACTCTCACGAACAGGGAGAAAATGAGCCACTTTGGAGAGACGGTCAATGACCACAAAGATAGCATTATTTCCTTTCTTGGTCTTGGGAAATCCGGTAATGAAATCCATGCTAACTTTATCCCATTTCCATTCAGGAATAGCTAAAGGTTGAAGGGTGCCAGCAGGCCTTTGATGTTCTGCCTTAACTCGATGACAAACGTCGCAGTTAGCAACGAACTCAGCAATTTCTCTCTTCATCCTAGTCCACCAGAACCTCTGGCGTAGGTCCTGATACATCTTAGTACTACCGGGATGAATGGTGAGAGGAGAATCATGAGCCTCCTTAAGGATTAACTGCCTTAGATGTGGGTTCTTAGGAACCCCTAAACGATTCTGGAAGAACACAACACCTTGATCGGTCATGGAAAATTCTTTAGCATTTCCGCTAAAAATATTCTCCTTGATCCGTGATATGCCCTTCTCACGCTTTTGGCTAGCTATAATTTGATCCTTAAGAGTAGGCTTCGCCACCAGGGTAGAAAGGAATCCTTGGGGAACATTATGAAGATTCAACTTCCGAAAGTCCTCATGGAGATGTGGTTGACCTTGTTGTAGCATCAAATTGTTACAATAAGATTTACGACTTAGCGCATCGACCATAACATTGGCCTTCCCCGGGGTGTAAGTTATCCCTAAGTCGTAATCCGAGATCAACTCAACCGACCGTCTTTGCCTGAGATTCAAATTCGGCTAGGTGAAAATATATTTCAGACTTTGGTGATCAGTGAATATTTCGCAACGATTACCTAGAAGGTAATGTCGCCAGGTTTTTAGTGCATGGACCATAGCTGCAAGCTCAAGGTCATATGTGGGATAATTATCCTCATGTGGACGCAACTGTCGAGATGCGTATGCGATCACATGACGATCTTGCATGAGAATGCAACCCAATCCTTGTCGCGAGGCGTCACAATAGATAACAAAGTCCTTAGAAAAATCTGGTGGTAGCAACACAGGTGCGGAAGTCAGGCGTCTTTTCAGTTCCTGAAAACTATGCTCGCACTTTGGTGTCCACTCGAACTTTTTATCTTTCTTGAGGAGTTCAGTTAGAGGCTTTGCAACCTTGGAGAAATTCTCGACGAAGCGGCGACAATAGCTCGCTAAACCAAGAAAACTCCTAACTTGCTTAACTGATTCAGGTTGAGTCCAATCAAGGACAGCTTGAACTCTCTTGGGATTGACAGCAATACCCTTACCAGAGATTACGTGTCCTAGATAGTTCACTTCCGGTAACCAGAATTCACATTTTCAAAACTTGGCATAAAGGCGATGCTCTCGAAGTTTCATTAATACCAGCCTTAGATGCGCGGCATGTTCTTGTTCATTCTTCGAGTAGATGAGAATATCATCGAGGTATACCACGACGAATTTATCCAAATACTCCATGAAGATTGAATTCATCAGCCGAGAGAAGGTGGCTGGGGCATTGGTTAAACCGAACGACATAACGGTGTACTCATATTGGCCATAACGAGTAACAAAAGCCGTTTTTGGAATGTCCCCGTTCTTAATCTTGATTTGATGGTATCCCAACCTCAAATCCATTTTGGAGAAGACTGAGGATCCAGCGAGCTGATCGTACAGGTCGTTGATCCTGGGGAGCGGATACTTGTTCTTTATGGTGACCAGATTAACTGGTCGGTAATCTACAACCATCCGATCCGTTCCGTCTTTCTTCTTGACGAAGAGGACGGGGCAAGCCCAAGGAGAAGAGCTAGGACGAATGAAACCTTTGTTCAAGGCCTCATCTAGTTGCTTCTTAAGTTCGGCTAGCTCCAGGGGTGCCATCTTATAAGGTCTTCTGGCTATTGGGACAGTTCCCGGAACAAGATCTATTACAAACTCTACATCTCTGTCAGGTGGAATTCCTGGCAGTTCCTCTGGAAAACCATCCGGGAAGTCACGGACTACCGGAATGTCTTCAAGTTCCGGAAGAGGGTTGGCATTTAGGGAATAGAGTTGGCATTTGGCAACTCGAGTGGAGGCATTTACTATCTCACCCGAGGGATGGGTAAGCTGGACATTTCTGGAATGAGTATCAATCTTGGCATAGTAAGCTGACATCCAGTCCATGCCCAAGATGATATTAATATCCGAGGATTTCAAAGCTATCAAAGAGGCTAGAAAAACTAGCCTGTCTACTAGAATTTCATTGTCATAGGTTATCCTAGAGGTTTGCCATTTACTTCCAGGGGTTTGGACAACCAATGGAATTGGCATATCACAAAAAGACATGTTATGCAACTGTGCATAACTTTCTGAAATGAAGGAATGAGAAGACCCAGTGTCAAAGAGAACGGACGTTGGGTGATGATTAACAAGAAGCGTACCCAGCATGACGTCGGGATCCTCTGCAGCTTCTTCTGCTGACACATAGTTCACACGGCCACGTGCAGGAGTTGGCTTCACATAGAACGCTTTGCCCGACTTGGCCTGCCCGACGGACTTTCCGGGTTGCTTGGCACCCACATTCTGAGGACACTCACGGGAATAGTGCCCTGGTTCTCCACACTTGTAGCATATCACCTGGTTGGCACGTGGTGCAGCATTGCTAGCTGGACCACCATAAGCTTTTGCTGGAGGGTTGGCCTGATTCGTCTGAGGCGCCACGTAGGATGGCCTCAGAGTGTATCTTGGCGGCAGAGAACTATTTGGAACCCACAACCTGCGTTTTGGAAACGCGGAACCAGAAGATGAGCCAAAGTCGCGGGAGTGCTTCCTTGTGGCTTCGAAGTCAGTATGACCAGTCTCCGCACTGATCGCCTTGTTGACTAAGGCTTGAAAACTTGCACACTCATGGAGGCGCAGGTCACGACGGAGCTCAGGGCTCAGACCCTTATGGAATCTTGCTTGCTTCTTGGCGTCAGTAGACACCTCCTCTGTTGCATAGCGGGCGAGGTTACCGAACTCGCGGCTATAGGCATCCACAGACAACTTGCCCTGAGTGAAGGCACATAACTCCTCTCTCTTTCTATCCATCAGGCCCTCTGGAATATGGTGCAGACGGAAAGCTGCAGTGAAATCTGCCCATGTGGCCACTGGTTCAGCGGGACGCATAGCTTCAAAATTCTCCCACCACAAATTGGCGGGTCCCTCCAGGAAATACGCCGCAAAGGTCACCTTGTCGGCCTCAGACACCTTCGCAGAGCGAATCTTGCGCGAGATGCTGCACAGCCAGTCATCAGCATCGAGGGGATCGACGGAATGATGAAACTTTGGAGGATTCAGCTTCACAAAGTCATTCAGGGACACTGCAGCATTCCTAGGCTGTCGAGCCGTATTCTGCTCAATACGCTCTAGCAGTCGGTTGGTCTCCCTTTTATTTCTTTCTGCCTCAAGCATCACTTCTACCAGAGAAGGTGGGTGAGGCAGGTCTTCCTGCGACGCTTGACTACCCTCACCTTGCTCATGAGCAGGGGCACGGTTCAACCTGGTGAACACCATCCTGACAAACAAACTCATAGCTTAGACCAATATCATATCAATACTAGCTATGGATTAAGAATGTACTGAACACACAGAATGCGGAAATGAATATCCAAACAACATGGTAACAAGCAACTGCTATATATACACCATGGTTCATACACACCCTTACATAGTTCAGTACACCCTTAACCGAAGAGCAAACTACTGGAATTGTGAAACTACTCATCAGAGGCTTACAAGCTTCCTATACATTATTTGTCTAGGCCTTCGGAATTCATTTCACAGTACAACCATACTTCACAAGTCACGCAGAACTGTGAACGTACGGCTACTACCATACTATCCTTCGGCTCACAGCTCAGGCATCCGCATAGAACATCTCATAGAGATTACCTCCATGACCTGGAAGCTCAACCTGCGGATCAGGAAACACTCTAGCCTGAGATCCCTGGGATCCATAAGGACACGGATGTGGCCTTGGTCCCCTGACTGGTGGTAAGAGGGGTCCCCGAAGAGGTGTGACTCCTCCTATGGCTGGCCAGTCAACGTGGGCCGGAAGATGGGTCCTAACAGGGTTCAGCATCTCCATCTCTCCATACCCTGTCTGGACTACCGGTGCCAGCTGCGTCAAAGCTGTCCACAGACGGGCACGGGTACCATAAAGCTCCATGCGGAGAGCACGAGCATCCCTGTCTCTGTTCTCTAGCATCTCAACAGTGGACTGCAGAAGTGGATCCTCCATAGAAGAATCAAAATAGACTCCGCTAAGGTATCCCTCTTCACTAGGCTGAGAGGTCGGAACATAGCAAAACTCTGAATTCTGCAGCAGTGCATGTCTCGCTCTCATAATGGTCAGCATTGAATAGGCAGCATCCTGTACTGCCATGTCAACGGTGACCCCCAACCCATAGGACCAATGGATTGGCATATCAGCTCCAGGGTAGTCTGGAAATACCCTAATAGTGCAGATGTACTGGCTCTGGTTGATGTCGCGGTACTGTTCCTCCACTATGTACTCGGGGTACGAGCGGTAACCGCACACCGACATCACCCTGACCAGCATGGCCGTATGACCCGGTACATCAATGCACCTGGTCAGACGTACCACCTGACGAGAAGGACGGCCAGGCATTTGTAAATAGAGAGTAATGCAAAAGCATTAGAGCTCCGAATGCAAAATTGGGCAGCATAACGGCTGTAAATGCTCAAAAACAAATTTTGAGACAACACAAAAATGGAATAGCGTAACCACTCAACTATCAAGTTCAACTCTCTGATCATCAAACTTACTTCCTGCTTCCTAGGAATAAAAGAAACCCAATCTCTCTCGACCCGTAGTCCTATAATCTACCGATCAGGAACACGAGCCTAGGAGAAGATGAGTAACCTAGTCCTTAATTCTCGCAGAAAAGACGAGGATGACCAGAATACAATAACTTGAGAACAGAACAAGAGTGTTACGTTCCCTTCCACAAACAATTCCCTTATATATAGCTAAAAAATTCTAGACTCAACTTCGACCAGTTTGGCTTTGTAATCCTACAGTCAGTCAGGCTCTGATACCAACGCTGTTGGGACCCCGATCCTAAGCCATAGGAATCCAGCCTGTAACACATCGCATCCCTTTGTGGTCTCACGCACGGTTAACTCCACGGCTGCAGCCTTACCTTAGCCGGGACCGTTTGCGTCTTCTGACTCACGTATGCGATAGTGTTGCTAGCAATCCAATGTCAAAGAACCCGGATCGACATGTCTAGTCTTAAACCAAAGTGGCAGTACCGCACAAGGACAGGCATACATGACCCAACAAAGCAGGTGTCGGTCATCAGTGAATGAGGACGAGTCGTAGCAAGCTACAAGGACTCCATTACATCGCGTGACATTTCCCCAAAGGGGACAGACACAGCAGCTAAGAAGGACACATGCCGGTCAACCAATGTGTCCGGAGCAGTAGCGAACTACCAAGGCTCGTTGGATCACAGAGGGGCATTTCCTTGTAAGGAGTCCTACTAAGGTTCACGACTAGGTAATCGAACCCCATACATATCAAGTACGACACACGTACGCATGGCATACCGATATGTATAGATACATCGATGGCATCACAACATAACCATAAACATACAACCTTTATTTAAGAGGCTCGGAAGAGCCACACACATAATATTACACATTAAGGGTCTCACGACCCATAATAGCAGTCATACAAATACAAGCCAGCGGAAGAGTTATAAACTGTCTGGGTACAGACAGGGCAACTAGCAGGCACATGGCCTGACTATACTACAGAGCCGACGTAGGGCCAGATCGTAGCTGGGACACCAGCTACTCGTCGTCGTGGATGTCTACGAAGAACCCTCCATTAGGGTCATTAGCAACCTCTGCAACATTTATTAAGCAAACATGAGTACGAAGGTACTCAGCAAGACTTTAGGATGACTAACTACTCATGCAAGGTATCAAAAGCTATTGTGGGGTTTCATGCGGAAAGCCAGCATTTGACTCGTGGCTAGACAACTTGCATTTTTTAAATAATTTTGACAACTTGATTTCTCGCACACGAGTCCACTAACACCACAACAATACACTATCGTGGAATCATTCCGTCGCCGTACGGAAATGCCGTCCACGACACTCACGCTTATCTTGGCAATTTTATGAGTAGTCGTTGAAGTTATCTATGAACAACATATGTCTCCAAGTAGTCCATATCTACGGACGCGGCTATTCGAATAGATCATAACCCTGCAGGGGTGTACTTCGTCACACACGCTCTCGCCACTTATCGCCATGTGCACGTCATGCACCTCGGCAACCTTCAAGCGGAAGCCCAGCGAGGGAGTCGGCCACGACCGTTAACCACACTAGTACCTAGTCCAGGTTTATTGCCTATCTGAGAGTAACCCGTACGGAAGTCAGGCCGAGGTTTCCGCCACGGCCTCAAACGATGTGCGCAGGGTTCCCAAGCCCACCATCCGGGTGCCACTTGGTACACCGTGCCACTGCCTACCACGTCACGGCCCACCTCTCAGGTCAGCACCATGCACGGCCTCCAGCATTACTATAGACACCAAAAACTACTTGCAACTCCTGGACCGGGTACTACGCGATTAATAGGCCGAGCGGGGTCATATTTCAGGGCCCAGCATGTGGTAGTATCTAGTCTTGGAATACATACACGGAACTCAGTTCCTAAGGACGGTTCCAATGAAACAACCCGCCATGTACTCCTACACGGCCTTTCACCGGTACCTTTACCAAAACAGGTTCAACACACAACCTTTGCTCACCAAACACATTCCACAATTCTGTTCATCTCCCAGATGACAGACCATACACAACTCTAAGCATAGCATGCATAGCTGGATAAGGCACATCATAGCTCAAGCAACTACCAGGTATGCTAGGTTGCAAGGTTCGGCTATTTACTGTGACAAGGTTAAGTCATGCAAAGGAAGTGGGTTCAACTATCGTGGCAAAAGCAGTTGAAGCATTTGATCTTAAATGCAATAATTAGGTGCAGGAGCAAGAACATGGGAGTTATCGGGATGATCAAAGGGGTTGCTTGCCTTGTTGCTCAGAGGAGGAACGATATCCGTCAGACGAATATTCGGTGGAATCCGGGGGTGCGGAGCCTACCGAAATGAATGGCAACATTCAATAACAATCATATGCACTCAAAATGATGCATGAGCATGGCATGAGAATGCAAGGTGATAAGTTATTATTTTCAACATGTATTAGATTTAGAGTTGATTTGAATCGCATTCGAATATCAATTCCAAACGGGGGTATTCTCGGATACCTGTTTAATTGATTCGACCTGATGCTCAGATCAACTTGATGTTAACATGCATGAAATGTCATGTTATGATACTGATTTGTAATTATGACAGTGGTGAACACTGTATATATAATGGAATTTGAATATTTTTGCAATTTCCATTTAAAAAGTCATTATAAGAATTGAATTATTCCTTATTCCACAATTTAGGGTTCTGTAACTTTTTCAAACATAGTTAAAAATAGCATAATCAGAATCCTTGAATTTTTCTGATACTTTTTCATATATAAATTATTTTCATTGGAGTTACAGATTAATTTCTATGATTTTTACAAGTTTTAGAAATTTCTTGAATTAGTTTTATACTAGAAATTCTAATTATTGCATCAGGCTGACGTCAGCAGGTCAGCCGACCTGTTCAGGTCAAACCTGACAGGGGGGCCCCACTGGTCAGCCTCTCTGGGACTAATCCCGCGATGACCAGCCCTAATTGAGGTTTGACTTGGCCTTGGGCCCACTTGTCAGCGAGTGATTAAGTCCTGAGCTGCTGGGTTAGTTTGCCACGTTGACCCCCACTGGAGGGTGGTCGCCGACGACCAGGCCCGCGGCGGAGGGCTCGCCGAAGGCGACCTAAACGGCGCTGCACAGCACCAAAACGCACGCGGTTTGCAGCTACGGCACGCTGGCGAAGTGGCCGATCTGGCAGGAGCATCAGGGGAGGCTAGGGTCGCCGGAAGAGGCGCCGGCGACGAGCCGGAGCGGCGGGCGAAGCTCGGCCTTCTATGAGAGACAGCTCTAGGGCACGGGGAGGGCGGCTGGAGGGCTCGACACGCTCCTGGAGGCTCCAGGAGCTCGAATCGTTGCTCGAGCGTGTGGATCGGACACCACAGCGACGGCGACGACATGGCCGGCGGCGAGGAGCTCTCGGCCTTGGTGGGGAACTAGGCTACGATGCACGGGAGAGCGTGGGGCGAGAGGGGAAACGACGACGAGATCACGACGGTTCCGATGGTGCTGAAGAGGGGCTCGGGGATGCGCCGGAGGGAGCGAATCGACGGGAGAGGTCCGGCGGCCGGAGGTGGAAGACGACGGCGTTGGAGGCGATGCAGAGCTTGGGGAAGCTTCGGCTTCTGTAGAGATGACCAGGGCGACGAGGCGGAGCTAATAGACTACTCCGAGGCGGGATCCCATGGCTAGAGGTGCTGCGGCTCGAGCTCGAGCTCGGCTCCAATGGCGGCAGCAAGGAGGAGGAAGAGATCCGGGAGGAGGGAGAGAGCCGATGCGGGGAATGGATAGGGGAGGCCTCAGGGGGCTTATCCCCGGCCTTGCCAGCGCGAGGCGGCGGCCAGGCAGGTGCACAGGTGCATGGCCGCGCCGGAGGAGGCGGCGGCCACCTCCTGGTACCTACTGGCGCGAGGGAGGGGACGAGCGAGGGAGATGGGCCGGGCTAGGGTAGGCGATAGGTAAGGGTTTTCCCAGTTTTTTTTTCTGTTTTGCTAACTATTGTTTTGCTAATTATTTCAGCTCCAAAACAAAAGGTAAAAACTATTTTAGACCTCCTGAAATATTGTTATAACATTCCCAACCATTTCCAAAGTTTTCAACATTTTTGGAAATTTATAGATTCTGATTTCAAATTTAAAACTTGAAACCAGTAGCCTTTTGCTTTTATTTAAAATGCTTAAAGTGTCAAGAAAATAGTTTTCTCCAATGCTCATTTACTTTCATGATTTATCAGAAAGTTTGAACATTTCTTGAGGCCATTTTGGGTTCATTGATTTGAACTAGTTTGAGATTTTCTTTAATTGAAATGGTGGCTAGGGTTTTGAGTTTTTCCTTTGCCACTTTGTTGTTTTTGTTTAAACTTCTTCGATGCAAATGCAAAGAAGACATGAGCACAAGACTAACTTGTTAGGGGTTAGGGATGTGACAGGGGTCGTCCCCATTATGGCCGCGCCGAGCTAGCCAATTGTCCTCGCCTACGCAAAAGCGGGTCATGAGGGAAGTGAGGGCGGACATTGTTCTCGGCCTATCCTGGCCGAGCTGGTGAGCGAGCCATTCGTCCAAGATATTATGCCTGAAGGAGGCTATCGCCTCGGCATCCGTACAGTCCATGATTTGGTTCTTGTTGGTTAGGAACTGATTCATCAATTCTTTGGCTGATTCTCCCGCCTTTTGGACGATGATACTCAGGTCGGAGGAGTCCGGGTGTCGGGCATAAGTTCCGTGTAAATTAGACAGGAAGGCTTCTTAGAGATCCTCCCACCTTCCGATGGAATTTTCGGGTAAGCTATTTAGCTAGTGCCGTGCTGGTCCTTTCAGCTTTAGGGGTGGGTACTTAATGGCGTCGAGGTAATCTCCCCTCTCCATATGGATGTGGAGAAGGAAATCTTCTATCTACACGGAGGGGTCCGTAGTTCCATCATATTGTTCTATGTTCACGAGTTTAAACCCTTCCGGAAATTGGTGCTTCATGACCTCATCTCTAAAGCATAGTGGGTGCACTACTGGAATTCAGAATTTTGTCGTCTGCCTTACCTTTGCCGTGTGCTGACGCATGGCAAAGGTACTCTTTGCCATCAGCTGTCATAGTGCTGACGGCAAAGAGGTGGCTGATGGAAAAGGTTTAATTTGCGGTCGGCCACCTATTTGCCGTCCGTTGGCGGACGGCAAAGGAGCCCTGATGGGGTTATAGTCCCAGGGTAGGGTCATAGGTCTGCCCTATAAGTCCTACCCAAGGTCTACCCTTCATAGAGGGCAGAGCCCTTAGATAGTTCCGACTGAACTAAGGGCGCCCCCATCATCCAGTCGGCGACGATCCACTCGGAGCATATCTAACGTACCGACTGGAATTCACTCTGCACATCGTAACCTCCCACGAGGGCAACGATCATATGTTTTCATACATCGTAACTAGCATTTAAGTCTTACGTTACCAGTAACGCCAGTTTTTACTCACCCCAACTCCACCCCTGTCCACCGGACCATTATGAAGGGCAGCGCACTCTATATAAGCCGCCCTTCCCCACTGGTGCAGGGGTTGGCACTTGCTGTAATCCCACAATACACTCGACACAAATCTCCCAAGAGCACTAAGACGTAGGGCTTTTACCTCCACCGTAGAGGGGCCTGAACTCATACATCCTTGCCATAGCTAAGGCTCTGCCCATATACTTTCGTACCCCATACTTCTACCGTCAGACTTATACCCACGACAGTTGGCGCCCACCGTGGGGCAAGCGTCTAAGCGACTTCCGGCGAGTTTGCGATTTCATCTTTTCGTCATGTCATCCGGCGGAGATCTGCGCATGGGTCGTGAGATCCTCTTCGGTGCACTCTCCTTCATCACCGACGATTCGGCATGGCTTCGGGATGCGCCCCTCAACGTCGAGACGCTTCCGAGTCGCGGGGCTACGCACTTCCGTGCCAACTCCTGCGGCGTTCTTCTTCTCCAGCCATCGACCCCGGTGTCGACCTTCGCCCCCGTCACGCGACGCAACAAGCGAACCGGTCGTTCGCGGCTCCAGCGTTGGGTGCGACACGCCCTAGAGCGACAAAACATGTCCTCTCAAGTGGCGGTGCTCGAATCGGTTGTGGTCCCGCCGTCATCCCAGTGCTAGGAGTCAGTTCCGACTGAAGTACCTTCTGAGTATCAGGGTCACGGGCCTGCAGCCGAAGTACTCATGGCCGATTGCCACGAAAGTCCCCTCGGGACTGGCCGGAACGAGCGTGAGTTTGGAGAATCATCCGGCGCTCGTCGTCAGCACCTTCGTTCTTCCATTCGGCGCACTCGCCAGAACAACGTCGAGGTGTTCCGCACACCCATCCTCAACTTGGCTGCAGCCGCCAGGATAGCTGATTCTCTCCAGCCGACTGATTCGGAGGCTGGTAGAGGAATCGAGCAGATCCGTGCGTTGTTACATACGGCGCAGCAGCAAAACTCGGCAGTCTCCCAGTCGCACAACAAGATTCACAAAAGTTCCGTTCAGGCGAACACACATCGGTCGGTTTTCAGTCCCGACTCTCACCAGCGACGCAGAAGAGGCATCCGTTCCAGGGACCCGAGTCGGAATCCGCTTTCCATTCGGTCTCATCCTGAAGATCGTCGCCGTTCGCGTACTCCTCCGCGGAGTGGGCCTTACGGACCCGGCATTACGATGATCGTCGTTCGGGCGGTGGCGCGCATGATCCAAGGCCTGATGCAAGAGGGTACATCACTCAGAAGAAGGTCGATAGAAGTTGAGCCCACTGTGATGGTCACGATAGAGACCGTCCGAGTGGAAGGAGGACCGTTGTTTCTGGTCCCGAGTGCGTCAGTCGGGCCATCCGCTCGGCTGACATCCCTCCCAACTTACGATTGGCGACGGGAATCAGCAAATTCGTAGGAGAGTCTAAACCAGAAACTTGGTTAGACGACTACAGAGTGGCGGTCCAGATCGATGGCGGAGATGACCATGTCACCATGAAACATCTCCCACTGATGCTCGATGGTTCGGCTCGAGCTTGGCTAAACCAGTTAGCCCCTTCAAGCATTTACAGTTGGGTAGATCTGTCCCGAGTCTTCATCAGGACCTTCGAGGGTACGTGCAAAAGCCCTGCTGGCCTCGTAGAGCTTCAGGACTATGTCCAGAAGCAAAACGATCCCTTGCGCGATTTCATCCAACGCTGGACGACCCTCTACCACACGGTGGAGAATGTTACAGAGCACCAAGCAGTCTGCGCTTTCAAGGCAGGCGTTCGGTACAAACATCTATACCTGAAGTTCGGTCGGACAGGCGACATTTCCATGAGCAAGATGATGGAGATAGCCGCGCGCTATGCAAATGGCGAAGAGGAGGACCGCATATGTAGCGGCAAGCATAAGTCAGTCGCCGATGGAGATGGGAACATCAGTCGGAAGCAGAATCAGAAAGCTCAATCCACTCCGCAAGCAGAGGCGGCAGTCGTTACAAATGCCAAGTTCAAAGGCAAGGGGAAAGCACAGTACACCCCCAAGAAGAGACAGTCAGGGAATTCCATCCTAGATCAACCGTGTCCAATCCACACGAAGACGGATGAAGAAGGCAATGTCATATTGCCGAAGCATACCACTCGGCAGTGTCGCCTCCTGATCCAAGGATTCGGTGAAGGACAGCCGAGTGGGAAGGACACCGAGCAAGATGACGAGGACAAGGAGGGTCCGTTCCCTCATGTCCATGCAACGTTAATGATTTTTTCTGATGTAGAAAGCAAAAGTCGACTGAAGCTGGTCAACAGGGAGGTAAACATGGCAACCCCATCCACTCCCACGTTCCTCAAGTGGTCACAGACTGCAATCACCTTTGATCAGTCAGACCACCCAGCACACGTACCCACCCCAGGGAGGCAAGCTCTGGTCGTCGACCCGGTGATGGAAGGAGTTAGGCTGTGCAAAGTCCTCATGGACGGCGGCAGCGGCTTGAATATCATGTACGCCGATACTCTCAAGGGAATGGGCATTCCAATGTCCAGACTTAGCGAGAGCAGTATGCAGTTCCATGGAGTCGTCCCAGGTAGAAACGCCAAATCACTCGGCCAGATTGCGTTGGATGTCGTTTTCGGCTGTGATAAGAACTTCCGCAAAGAGAAGTTAACATTCGAGGTGGTAGACTTCCAGAGTGCATACCATCCGATTCTGGGTCGTCCGGCATATGCGCGTTTCATGGCCCGTCCATGTTACGTCTCTTTGAAGCTGAAGATGCCCGGTCCCAAAGGTGTGATTACTATCACAGGCAATCGGCAGCGGGCCGACGAGTGTCTGCAGCAGGGGTCCAGAATTGCAGATCATCATATGGCTGTACTCGAGTCCCTGGAACAGCTACACCGAGGAGTGTCTCCAGCAGGGGTCCCGAATAGGCATCAAGGAAGGATAAGAGCTCGCAGGTCTGGAACTTCACCGTGCTCCCCGACTGAAAAACCAAGCAACAGATGAATTGGCAAAACTTGGATCCACACGGAGACCGGTCCCGAGTGATGTGTGCCTCGAGCACCTACACCTCCCCTCGGTAAAATAAGATCCTTTTACAGAGGAACCTGTACAACCGAAGAGCTCAACAGATCAGACTGAAGTCGAGGTTCCCGCTGTGGTTGACTTGATCATGGAGATTCTAGCTGTCATTCCCGAATGGACTGTGCCATTCATTGCGTAAATCATGAGGCAAGAGTTACCGGAAGACGAAGTCCAAGCTAGGCAGATCGTTTGCAGGTCGAAGTCCGTCACCGTCATTGATGACCAGTTATACAGGGAAAGTGTTTCAGGCGTTCTTCAGCGCTATATCTCTCCTGAGGAGGGACAATTAATTTTCGAAGAAATTCACTCGGGAACCTGCGGTCATCATGCCTCCTGAAGGGAATCGTCGCCAAAGCGTTCAGAGCTGGTTTCTTCTGGTTGCACGCGAATGAAAATGGCATCAGATATAATCGACCGTTGCGAAGGTTGTCAGTTCTATTCAAACAAGTCCCACAAGCCAACGTCTGCGCTGAAGACAATTCCTCTTGCTTGGCCATTCGCCGTGTGGGGATTAGATACAGTCGGACCATTCAGAACAGGCCAAGGAGGATTCACCCATCTGCTGGTAGCAGTCGACAAATTCACCAAGTGGATTGAAGCCAAGCCTGTCAAGAAGCTTGATGCCCTTACGGCCATCAAATTTATCAGAGACATCATCACCAGATACGGGGTTCCACACGGCATAATCACCGACAATGGCACAAACTTTGACTCGGACAGGTTCAAAGGTTTTTGCGCAGGCCAAGGTATCCGAGTGGATTTCGCATCCATTGCGCACCCCCAAACAAACGGGCAAGCGGAGCGGGCGAATGGACTTATTCTTCAAGGGTTGAAGCCTCGACTCCCGCAGGAAGTTGGGCATGCCGCCGGCGCATGGGTCACCAAGCTGCCTTCGGTGCTGTGGGGCCTCCAAACAACTCTGAATAGATCGATAGGCCGATCCCCATTTTTCCTTGTTTATGGAGCAGAGGCAGTCCTTCCGAGTGACTTGCTTCACAACTCTCCACGAGTCGAACTCTTCTCCGAAGCCGAAGCAGAGCAAGCCACGCAAAACGGAGTGGACCTTTTAGAAGAGGAGCGCGAGATGGCACTGATCCGTTCAACAATTTATCAACAAGATCTGCGGCGATTTCATGCATGGCACGTCAGGAGCCGCACGTTCCAAGCAGGCGACCTGGTGCTCCGAGTGGATCAACAGAGACCACACAAGTTGGCTCCCGCCTAGGAAGGACCATTCATCATTTCTAAGGTGATGAACAACGGAGCATATCGACTCTACAAACTCGACAGGGAAACGGACATGCCGCGAGCATGGAATGGAGATCTACTGAAGCGCTTCTACACATAACCGCCGACAGAGACAATGTAAAGAACAAGTATCATCGAAGTAATACAAAGCGGATTAATTTCTTGCCGATTCAAAATTCTTCCGCGTTTGCAGACTTCGGTCTAAAAAACTAACTCCGAGCGTGCGCCAAAAGTCACACTCGGGGACTTAGCTGCGGCCCAGAGTCGCCTAAGTAACAACTCGCTCCAAGTGTGCACGAAAAGTCACACTCGGAGACTTAGCTGCCACCCAGAGTCGCCTAAGTAAAACCTCGCTCCGGGTGTGCAATAAAAGTCACATTCGGGGACTTAGCTGCGACCCAGAGTCTCCTAAGTAAAAAACTCACTTCGAGTGTGCACGAAAAGTCACACTCGGAGACTTAGGTGCGACCCAGAGTCGCCTAAGTAAAAACTCGCTCCGAGTGTGCACGAAAAGTCACACTCGGAGACTTAGCTGCGACCCAGAGTCGCCTAAGTAAAAACTCGCTCCGAGTGTGCACGAAAAGTCACACTCAGAGACTTAGCTGCGACCCAGAGTCGCCTAAGTAAACAACTCGCTCCGAGTGTGTACGAAAAGTCACACTTGGAGACTTAGCTGCGACCCAGAGTCGCCTAAGTAAACAACTCGCTCCGAGTGTGCACGAAAAGTCACACTCAGAGACTTAGCTGTGACCCAGAGTCGCCTAAGTAACAACTCACTCCGAGTGTGCATGAAAAGTCACACTCGGAGACTTAGCTGCGACCCAGAGTCGCCTAAGTAAAAACTCGCTTCGAGTGTGCACTAAAAGTCACACTCGTAGACTTAGCTCCGACCCAGAGTCGCCTAAGTAAAAGCTCGCTCCGAGTGTGCACCAAAAGTCACACTCGGGGACTTAGCTGCGACCCAGAGTCGGCTAAGTAACAACTCGCTCGGAGTGCGCACCAAAAGTCACACTCGGGGACTTAGCTGCGACTCAGAGTCGCCTAAGTAAACAAATCGCTTTGAGTGTGCATTTCAAGTCACGCTCGGAGACTTAGCTGTGAACCAGAGTCGCCTAAGTCAAAAGCTTCCTCCGAGTGGGCACTCGAGATACACTCGGAGGATTAGCAAACCCTGATTGAGGCTCATGTGGATGTGAAGACAACTAACAACTACATGCTCTGCATGTTTGCCATTGGCTTCACCAGGAGACGCCCAAACAAAAACCACGAGCCAAAATCGTGTAAAAAAAAAACTCAGCGAAAGAAGAGCAAAAGATCCGTTTCGAATTCAAATTGGTTCTATGATCAGTCGGCTCGGTGTGAATCAAGTTTATCCACACTGAGCCAAGAATGTACCAGCCAACAGCAGTGGCCAAAGTTTAATACAGACTACACTCGGCATACCGAGGTAAAATGCGCTTTCGGCATAAAGTTTATCAAGCGTCGCCGGGGCTGGCTGGCTCCACAAAGGTGTCGAGGTCGATTCCATCTGCAATCCGAGTGGCCGTGTCGACGAAGGTCTCCATGAAATCTTCAAATCGAAGCTTCTTGGTGTTGGCGACCTTCAACGTCTTCAGCTTGTCTTCACGGGCTTCCTTGAAGTGCACTCGGACAAGAGACAGCGCCACGTCCGTGCCACACCGAGCGGCAGACTTCTTCCATGCTTGCACTCTGCTTGGAACGTCCTCCAGTCGAGTCATCAACCCCTCTATCTCGTTCCAGGAGTCATCTTCAGGCCACTGCTCCTTGTGAATTCGGCCGAGAACTCCTCTCAGGCGACCAATGAAAGGACCCACCTTGTTAAGGCGGGAATTCACTCGGAACATGTCCCGGATAGCTTCATCACCTAGTGGAACATTCGGTTGCCCAAGCGACCGTTCAATTTCTGTAGTTTCGGCTTCAACGTCGCGACAGAAGTCTGCAAAGAAAAGACAGGGAGAAAATAAGCGCGGAGTGAACTCCAAAGACAAAGAGCACTCGGCAAGCAACTTACCACCAAGCAGTGCGACCATCTTCTTCGCCCAGTCACCGACGTAGTTCTCCTCCGCTCTACACCGAGTGTTCATTAACTTCAGCTGGCCCATCCAGTCAGATCTCTCCTTCTTCATTTTTTTCTACCTCGGCTACCAGTGCCTTGTTAGTCTCCTGAGATTCCACCAAAGATTTCTCTCGTTCAGCGAGAGCCTTCTTCATGCCAGCCAGATCATTCACAGCTACCTCCAAGTCGGCAGCAAGTTGAGTCTTCTCAGCCTTCAGAGCATTATAGGGCGATCCCATTTCACAAGTCTTCTGTCAAAGAGACACAAAGGGAGGATCAGCCACATTCAACAAGGAAAAAGTCTCGACAGATACGACAAAACAATCACAACTCAAAATTATTCAGACCCCTGCCGATGCAAGCAATCGACAGCGGTCTCGGGGACTACACCCAGTGGGTTCACTGAGAGTGACCCCACTGGTATGAAGCTCGAACAGGTCAGTCCCAGTGAGCTCCATAGCAAACCAACAACACTATGAGATTACTATTATTCAACCCGAGTAACACTACTCTCGGGGACTACACCCAGTGGGTGCACTTGACGTGCCCCCACTAGTACCATTCGGGCAGATCAGCTCCGATGTGTAGAGATTATGGAAAATACATATAAAGAAAACTGCCGGTGCAACCACTCGACAGAAGTCTCGGGGACTACACCCACTGGGTTCACTCGGAGTGAAACCACTAGAAAATCAACCTACTGTATCAGACTATCGCGCTGAAACCCTAGTGGGTACCAAGAGGAATGTAAACACTTACTAGCGCACTTACTCGGATATCATCCCGAAGCTCTAAGCTCTTCTTGTACAGGGACGTGATGGAGTCATATGCTCCCTTGGCGTCGCCCGCCATCAGCTCCACTTGCACCAAGGCATCCTTGGCGGCTCCTACCTGATCTTCTGGGAGGCGTCAGGCATCATATTGAACAGCCGACGGACCCGGCGTGGCAGAAGGCTCCCTGGGCATCCCGAGCTCCGCTCCAGTCGGTTCTGCCATGAGGGCCACCGTCTCAGTCGGCGGCACGTTCATGGCGGGATCCGCAGCAGGTTGGATAACCCCAGGGACAGGCGCCAAAGCTGGTTCCTACCTCCTTTGGTCGTCGTCATCCAGATGGATCACCTCCGAAGGAAGCCCGACTGAACAAAATAAAAACACAGAAAAAGGTCAAGATCAAAGACATCACTCGCGAAACGGTAATACAGCTCGCGGAGTCGTGACAACGTACCTTGCTGGGACGTGGCGGCGTTATCAGTGTCCATGGGATCATCATCCTGACGCGGCAGAGAGGTGGCGGAGGTAGCAGCTCTATTGAGTGAATTCCACTCGACGGGTAAACATGAATTCCCAAAAAGAAGAGTCCAACCGGATACTGAAGGAAGATGGAAGAGCAAAGATACTTACGCTGAGGCGACCGGAACAGCGATCCTCACCCGGGGCAAGGCTTTCCGAGGTTTAGACCCGCTAGGTTTAGCCACCTTGGACGGCTGATTCACGGGCTCGGCAGAAGCACCCCTTGTTCTCTTCGCACTCCGAGAACTCGGGGCCACGGGAGGAGCCGACGGAGCAGTGGGGTCATGAGGCGCTTGGTTCGGTGTTCTGGTGGTGTGGGAGACGAGCTTTGCTCTCCACTCTCCTCCTCCTCCTCTTCTGTCTCCTCCTCCGTCTCCCCACTATCAGAGACGTACTCGGTGCTATCCGCGCTGCCCTCCATGCTGCCTTCCTCTTCCTCGACTGGATTCCCATTGGAGACTGCAGAATGCCAGTTCGTCCACTCCTGCACAAAACACAGTCGGCAACGTCAGTCAGCGAGACAAGAAAAGCAATAAAACTGAGAAGGTTAAAAGCACTCGACGACATGTACTCACCTCATTCGGAGGAGGATTTTCGGCGTGGAAGGCCTTCACCCGCCGAGCTCCCACGGGGTTGTCACATGTGCCCGTGATGCTGCGGACCCATAAACTCACGGTCTCCTCGCTCACGTCTTCGGGATGGGACCGAGTGGTATCTGAAGGCCCCGTGTAATGCCACATAGCGTGGTCTCTGGCCTGCAGCGGCTGGATGCGTCGACCCAGAAAAGTCTCCAGCAGGTCCATGCCGGTGAATCCCCTCCGGACGACGGCTATCAGCGCGTCGACCAAAGGCTGGATCTGGGTTCTTTCTCCCATAGAGAGCGCAAGCTTCCTGGGAGGGCCCGGACGGTCTAAACTGAAGGGTGGCAACCCACTCGAAGCATCCGGGCAGGCAATGTCCTGGCAATAGAACCAGGACGATTGCCAGTTCCTAACCGACTCGGATAGCTGAAGCGAGGGATAGCTACTCTTCGTTTTCTTTTGAAATCCTAAACCCCCGCAGAGCTGGAGGATGTGTGTCTTATCATCAGACTAGCTAAGCTTCTTAACAGTCTGAGATCTAGCGGAGAAAACGTATTTGAAGAGCCCCAAGTGTGGAGGACATCCTATGAAGCACTCACAGAGGGTGATGAATGCGGAAAGATGAGCTATCGCATTCGGAGGAAAGTGATGGAGCTGCGCCCCGAAGTAATTCATGATACCTCGGAAGAAAGGATGGGGAGTCAAGGAGAAACCTCTGGCCACGTGGCTGAGCAGCAGAACGCGCTCCCCCTCCTTCGGTGCCGGCTCTGTCTCGCCTTCCAGCAGCCTCCAGGACTTGTTGAAGACCATGCGATGCTCCACCAGCTCCTGCACGTCGTTCTCCGTCATCGAGGAGGGGAGGAAGTCCCCCTGGGTCCAGCCCGCCGGCAACTCCCGCTGCCGCCACTGAGTGGAGGCCGCCCCCTTCTTCTTCTTCTTCACCTCGAGCTTGCTGGTCTGCCCCTTCGCCATGGCGAGGGCGACGGATCCGCAGAGGAGGAGGGGAAGGAGGTGGCTTGGGGTGTGCGGAGAGTTGCAGGAGAGGGCGAGATTAACGGGAGGAGGACGAGCAGCGCAACAGGAAAGTCCGTCGGGGAAGCTTTAATAGGCCTCCGACTGAGTCACCTAGAGGTGGGCCGAGGATCTTATCCCCCCAACCGGCCGCTGCAAGATTAGTGGAGATGATAACGATGCGGTAATCGAGGAGGCGAAATCTACTCGATGGCGATGTCGTCATCCCCGCTGAGCGTGCGGCAACCGAAATTTGAAGATCCCAGAAAATCCGGCGCTGTCAGTATGACTGGTCACGTCGAAAGATTCCGCAGAAGCAATCGGTACCTCACTGTTCGTTTCGCTTGCATATTCACTAGGATCACTAGCCGCAAGGATAAAATGGATCGAGGCAACCAACGCTAAGATCACCTCAATACAAGTCGGCTCCAAACTCCGGACATCACTTTATCTTTCCAACCCCGATCCATTCGGGGACTAATGATGGGGTTATAGTCCCAGGGTAGGGTCATAGGTCTGCCCTATAGGTCCTACCCAAGGACTACCATTCATAGAGGGCAAATCCCTTAGACAGTTCCGACTGAACTAAGGGTGCCCCCATCATCCAGTCGGCGACGATCCACTCGGAGCATATCTAACGTACCGACTGGAATTCACTCTGTACATCATAACCTCCCAGGAGGGCAACGGTCATACGTTTTCATACATCATAACTAGCATTTAAGGCTTACGTTACCAGTAGCGCCAGTTTTTACTCACCACAACTCCATCCCTGTTCACCGGACCATTATGAAGGGCAGCGCACTCTATATAAGCCGCCCTTCACCACTCGTGCAGGGGTTGGCACTTGTTGTAATCCCACAATACACTCGACACAAAGCTCCCAAGAGCACTGAGACGTATGGCTTTTACCTCCACCGTAGAGGGGCCTGAACTCATACATCCTCGCCGTAGCTAAGGCTCTGCCCATATACTTTCGTACCACATACTTCTACTATCACACTTATACCCACGACAAGCCCTATGCGGACGGCAAAGGCTGGGCAGACGGCAAAGCCCCCCCCCCCCAAACGGCTGAAACCCCACCCCATCCCTTTGCCGACCGCCACCGTCCCTTTGCAGACGGCAAAGGGGGCATGGCCCTAACGGCTCCGGCGCCTCTAACGGCTCCCACCCCGCACCCACTCCCTGCCCGCCTACCCCCTCTCTCTCGCGCGCGCTTGCACCGTCGTCTGCCCACCCACCGACGTCGTAGCTCCCCTCCCTAGCCACCCCCCTCCCACCTCCCTCCTGACGGCCGCCCCCCTCCCACCTCCCTCCCGGCCGACGCCCCCCCTCCCACCTCCCTCCCGGCTGACGCCCCCATCCCACCTCCCTCCCGACCGCCGCCTCCCTCCCAATGTTGGCGGCGCCTCTGATGCAACCAATATTGTGCAGGAGATCGGGTGTTGGTTGTGCCCGGTATGGTTCCCGATCTCTGTTGATGTGGGTAAACAAAGGTTGGTATCCATCCCACCGAGTGGGCGAGTACCTTCTAGATACATAGATGGACCGGTTGTCACCTGTTCTGTTGTCCAAGTCGTGTCGTAGATCGTGTCTGCCCCTGGGTTGCGCATGTCCCTTTTCCTTCCTGCGGAGAGAATCGGGTCTATACTCGGCTTCTCCGACCGCTCTATCGCACCCTCGGGGTGGCGATCGGACTGACCGTACTGTGTGCGCCCAGGGGACATGGGCCGTGGGGCCTTGTTATCGAACTAAGGCACCAGGCGCTGGCGTGGGTAGCTTTTGTTTTGATCTGGCCACTCGGTGCCATATCGTTCTTCGGCTGCAAGTAGTTTCGTCCATCTATGGTTGATGGTGTCTTGTTCGGCTTGGAGTCGCTGTTGCTTTGGCTTGTAGGATGTGGGCAGTAGCTATAAGCTGCTACCTCAAATGTTCCTCGCGTTCAAGGCCCTCAGCAACTGTGAAGACTTCGGCCTCTAGGCTGTCTTCCATGTCGAGAGAGGGAGTTAGTTGGCGTGGTCTGAATCGTCGGGGTCGTCGAGATTGGACTGGCCCTCGGGCTTGTTCGGGTCCTCCGGTGGCTGCTCGGGAGCTCTGAGGTTGCCGCGGTCCTCCATGGTTATGTTTTCCCTGGTGCCATGTATGGTCTTCCTTCCCTTGTTCGCCTTGGCCCGCTTACGCTGCCTTTGGTGCTTTGATGGCTCCTCCCTGGACTTACCGCCGTTTTGTTTGGGGGTATGATCGCCATTGTCGTCGGGCGTGTTCACCATGTAGACATCGTAGGTATAAGTGGCACTCCACCACCTGGTATTTACTAGGGCGGGGTCATCAGCTTTATCATCAATGTCTGCAACCTCCTCGGAGGCGTAATCCAACATGTTGGTTAACTGTTTGACGGTGGCTACCAAGTGGGCGGTGGGTGGGTCGTAAAAGTCCTGATAATCCGCATTCGGCCCGATCCGAACATAGGTCAGACTCAGGTCGTCCGTGATCTTCAACAACTGGATCCTTTCGAGCATACCATGTAACATCGAGAGGCTATCCTGATCCATCTCTTGATGGTTTTCAGAGTTGACCTCCATGGCTACCGCGCGGGATGCGTGTTCGGCAATGGCCGTTTGCTATTACTCGGGCACTGAGGCCGGGTCCGGGATGAAAGCCAACTCTCCGACAAAGAGGGAATCAAGGCCATGGCCGGGCAAGAGATCCAAAGTTAAGGCTTCGGGATTTCGGAGCTCATCGGACGAAACCGTGATCTCAGCGGAGAAAAGATCTCCCCGGGAGTCGACAGAGAATTCAAGATTCTTGAACCTTATCTCCTGATCGGGGATGAAGCCTCCGACCCATCCAAGGCGGCCGGTCGGGTCGGCGTACAACGTGAAGCTGCTGAGCGAGAATGTCCCCATTGCCGATTTGATCACTGATTATTAAGCGTGACATCGATTCTTGTGATGATCTCACAGCGGAATTCTCAATGAAAGCAGCAATGTCAGTGTCAAAACCGGCGCATCTTGGGTAGGGGGTCCTGAGCTGTGGAACTTGGATCGATGGGTTGCAGGGGACAAAGGAGACAATGTTTTACCCAGGTTTGGTCCCTCTTGAGGAAGCCAAACCCTATGTCCTCCTTGATTATATTGATGTGGATGAGAACTACATACTTGATCTACCTCGAGATCGTATGAGCTAAAGCCCTAAATGAGTCAACCTGCCTATACGGATGAAACCCTCTAGGTTATATAGACATGAGGGGTTCCTAGGGTTACATACAACCGACCTCCAGCCGAGGACAGATGCGCCGATCTAGCCTACTTCACATGGACGACATGCAAGTCTTCGGAGATTTCCTTCCTGAATACGAGGTTGTCACATAATCCGGTCTTTAACAACAGAACCCATTAGGTCGGCCCGTAAGGGATGGGCCGAACGTTCGAGGACCCCTTAGTCCCGGACTCCCTCAGTCATGCCGGAAAGGAAGACCATGAGATGTTTTCACACACACCTTGGCACACCGTTGCATGCCCTCGTGGATGATACTTGTGATGTACATCACGAGCAATGGCACCAACGAGTGGACTCTTTGATCGTATCGTCATGGGAAAGGCATTGTTCGGGTACTTACCTTTGGTATGTGTTGAGGACATACCTTGCCGTGTAACCCGACTTAGTATGATCCGACCGGGACTTGGCGATTCACTCGTGAACCGGCCGAGCTTGGCGACTCACTGGTGACCCGGTAGGCTGGTCAGATGAATGACAATGACTGAAGGCACAAGGCCCGGTGTGCACCTTGGTATAAGTCGGCTCATAGAGAGGCCAGGAGGGCCGACTCACACAGAAGGTCCAAGAAGATGAAACACTCCCCCGAGAAGGAAACAAGACCCGAATTAGAATTGAAGAGAGACTAGTCCTACTCCTAGTAGGACTCTATATGTAAACTTACCCCGTCCACCCATATAAGGAGGGGTAAGGCGCCCCAAGATGAACAAGTTAGGTTGACAAGTCATTATAGATAGACATATTAGACACCCTCGAGATTAGAAATAGCAATTCCGCACCCTTGTAATCGAGATCGTTATCTTCATCAATAAGACATCATCGTTAACGCTACTCATTTAGCTGTGAGATCTTTATCCCCTACCTCGACTAGTACCTCGGCGGGTAGCTGAAACCCGAATACATGTCCGTCTACCTGGAGCTGCTGAGCGTCGGCGCCTGCGTGCGCGGGTCCTGTGACCCATTCCACCTCCCTCCTTCTGGTCGGTGGGTGCTCCATGCCCGTGGTTAATCTTCCCCGAGTAAGTGGAGAGCGGATCTGAATCAAACCCATGTACGGATTTTTGCAGTTGGTGACCTGTCATGGCTTCATGGCGGAAGCAGATTGCATCCTAGAATCATGGCGTCGGCGGCAGGTGTTAAACAACGACGGCGGTTCAATGCGAGGGTCAACAATGACACCATCCTATTCATTGGCAACACGCTCTAAGGCCTGACCTGTTTGATTGCAAAGGAACCGTGGACGGACAACTTTTTCGTTTCCCACTAGAGCAGTCTATACCGTTAATGGCAAGTGAAACGCCGTGAGATGAACTTCCATCCAGAGGCTTCAAAGTCCTGCTAGAAGAGAAGAGCAGCTGCGGCAACATGCATACGTTAAGCATACATCTATCTCCCTGACAATCATCATGGTTTGCATGTGTTGGTACATGAGCAGCTCCGAGCCTCGACCCACCGCACCGGCCTCCGCGCGCCCGTGCCGCTTTGGACGTTCTCGCACGCGCCTATGCCCCGGCCTCGTGCCGGCACGAGCCGCCGGCCTCACGACAAAAACTGGGCACGTCAGCAATATATAGGAGACAAAACCACTGGTTCCCTTAGCTTGCCATGAGAATAATGTAAAGAAGACTGAAGCTCCTGTTTCCTTCAACTCGTCTTGTGTACAATGCAAAGAAGACTGGATATGTGGTTCTTTCAGTTGCGCTTATCAAGAGCTTTAACAATTCATCACCAATTACAAGGTCAGGGCCGCGCCATGATAGTTTCAGATGTACAGAAGGCAGCAGTTCAGCTATGTTAGTAGCTGAGAATGGATGTGCAGGTGCTGATACACCTATTATTGCAGCTCCAGCAGATGAGTCTGTCAAAAGTTTAAATAAGAAGAATAAACCATAAGAGACCAAAGTATTACTCCTGGTAGTATTACTACTTGGCAAAAGTGGAATAATGGACAGGATGTGTTGATATCTGATGTTATAGATGCTAATATGGAAGATTTAAAAAAAGATGGAGGTGGCCGCAGACACAATTTTGTGCAGCCAACTATGACAGCCACTAGAATCTCGCATTCGAGCTGGCCTTACCCTGCCATCGCCGGTCTCGACCAGCAGGAGCTACAACTACCCCTGTTACTCGGGCTCTATTTCCGCGTTTTGCTGGGAAAGTGTCCGTGTTCATCCGATAAGAACATCAGGTCGGTTCTTGCGCCTACATCATCGTTCTGGTGTCACGCCAATTCACTCAAGCCACGCAACGCATACACACGAGCCGCCGCCCCGCAGCCTGGTCTATATCAAATATGACAGAAATCTTGTTACATTCGTCCGTGAAAAATACCAGGTGATATCCAGATTATTTATTTCATCAATATAACTCGTATTTTTAAAACATTTACTTTGTCTGCAATATTTTACCGCGTAGGACAATTGCTCACTACAAAGGTGATATGGCATTGCGGATATAGACCTCGCGCCAATATTATCATCCGCCGGCATCCGTCCACGCCGCGCCTTTCACACGTGGTTTAGACGCGTGCAAGCCCCCGCCCCCGCCCCCGCGGTATGATCTACATCAACCAGACATGGTTGGCTCGCCGTCCACATCAACTTACAATGACGTGGCTTACTCTCACGTCCGTGCGACCAAGATGGCTTACAATGACGCGGCCAACTCTCACATCCGTGCAACCAAGACGGCTTAGAATGACACGGCCAACTCCCACTTTCGCGCGACCAAGACGGCTTACAACGAGGCGACCGATTCTCGCGTCCATATCAAATTGCCGGACAACTCTCGCATTCAACTCAACATATCGGTGCAGTGTTGACCTATACGAGCCGCCCAACAGACGCGCGCAAGATGCCGCCCCTGCAGTCGAGTCTACATCAACATACCGGTGCAGTGCTCACCTGTACGAGCCATCCAACCAACGCGTCCAAGCTGTCGCCCACACGGTCTGTTCTCCATCTACATATCGGTGCAGTGCTCGCTTATATGAGTTGCCTGATGGATGCACGCAAGGCGCCTCTGCGTCCCGTCTCCACGAACAACATTGGAGCAAAGGAAAAATGGCGTTCATATCTTGCACAACATCATCAAAACACGCAGCAGTTTCAACTCACGCCGGGTTGTTCAAAGGATGGATGCATTGGCCTATTAGGCAATATTATCTACTTCAACACATCAAGAGAAACGAGAGGGCTTGTCATGAGGGAAACATCCCTGGTGAAGCTATAATTTGAGTCGCCATCATTGAACAAGCAATACACAACAAGCGATAAAGAAAAAGGAAAAATGACCCTCGAGGAGCCAGGAGAGCTGGACTACCTGGGAATAAAGCATAGGTCCAAAGGCATATACACTCAATTTGGCCACCATATTTTCCAAGGACATATGATGAGCATCACAAAGATCTTCAGCTCACTACGTTGTCGCCAGTGTAGATAAAGACCATCGTTCAACCATCAACCTTATGCCTGCTTATGTCACACTCAAGTAAGGAGACTCTCAAGCCGCCTCCTTGAGTCGACTTAAGACTCGGGGGCTAAACAGGCATGGCTCGGCAAATTCAACTAGGCTGAATAATTCAAGAACCCCGGGTCAATACAGGAAAGTTAAGCCAATCTCGGGGGCTGCTGCCTCATTGGCGAAAAGATTTAAAGTCACCCAAGAAGACAAGCCGCCATGATGTGACCGCTCAAACATGAGTGCCATGCTTTATTGGTCGATGATTTAAACGCCACCCAAGAGGATGTGACACCGCTAAGGAGGTCATTCAAACTTGGACGCTATTAGTATCAAAGAGAATGAGCTGCCTTGTTGTGATCGTTCAAACATGGATACTGATAAGCCAAAGAGGACCAGTTGCCATGATGCACGGTTGAAACATAGGCACCAATTTATGATCTTGAAGAATAAATCCGGCTTACTCGGGGGCTATTAGTCCCCACGTTGTTTAGCAGTAATATGTCACTTGGGGGCTTCCAACTCATTGCGTTCAGACTGAATACCCTCTTGGCTTGCGAAAAATTAACGTTATACATGGTTATACTGGACTGTATGTCTTGGCGCCTCACCCTATTGGCCCCGTGTACTCTTGGCGAGTCAATACATTTTGGACCCTCACTTGCCAAGGTTAAAACATGGAGGTGTCTAGCGAGAGTCTGCATATGCAGAATAGATAAACCATGGCTTCATCGAACCTACTTCACTGAAGCCTGACTTGAGCCTGATCCGCGAGTCTAAATCATAAAGGTTTTCATAGAAACCTCTTAGGGTACGACTAGAGCCTTGCAAGCCTGTCTACCCGTCGTGACTCACTGAGCTGGCTTATTTATAACAATTCAATACCCTATAAGGTGTTATCTTTTTCACGCAAGGATTCAATATTCTTACCGGCTCATGCAAGGCATGATGACTATGAAGTCCTTTTTTTCATAAAGGGAAAATCCAAGTTGCAAGGCAATCAAGCTCAGAAGGGCGGCTTATATTATAAGAAAATCGACACTATTTTATCATATACATGCATAATCTTGCATTGTATCATGCACCATGCGTACATATCATGCCGGTCTTCAAACCGGGTCAAAGCATAAACATTTGCAGGAGAAAATAGATCTTTGATAGCCAATATGGTTGGATCTTCATCATGGTTTATCATAACCAGTGTTAAATGATTAGGGTTTTTATGTCAGCTCGGAAGAATTTATTATTTTCGAAGAGCCACCCTATTACATATAATACCGGGTCATTTAATTGATAGGCTCTTGGATTTCTTCAACTTGTGCTCTATGGTAAACTACAACACTAATGTATTTCTCAAACATATATTTGCCGGGTTACATTGCAACCACGGTCAAGGGTTTCTATCATCACAAAGGCATCATCAGCTCACAGAGTGGATATGATTTTATTCTATAATGGAAGGAATAGTCCCGAGTCGCTACACAGACAAAACCTGGCGCTTGGGGGCTACATTATTCAAATCAAGATTACATCAAAGTATGAAAGTCCCACGTCGCTGCAAGCATGCACCATGATACTTGGGGGCTAATGCAAACTGCTCTTTCAAATCATCACATCATCAACATACCCGACTATTTCAAGGAGATAAGCCGGCCCTAGGGGCTACAGGGTGCTCTTTATTCATGTATGGATTGAAGGAAGAACCAGCTCATCATTTTTAAAATGACACGACCCTTGGGGGCTACACATTGCTGCTCAAGTTTACATAATCAGATCTACAAAGTCCCTGCTCATTATTGCATAATTACCCGACCCTTGGGGGCTGCTGTTGGGGAACGTCACATGGGAAACAAAAAATTTCCTACGCGCACGAAGACCTATCATGGTGATGTCCATCTACGAGAGGGGATTTCCGATCTATGTACCCTTGTAGATCGCACATCAGAAGCGTTAACAAACGCGGTTGATGTAGTGGAACGTCCTCACGTCCCTCGATCCGCCCCACGAACCGTCCCGCGATCCGTCCCACAATCCGCTCTGATCTAGTGCCGAACGGACGACACCTCCGCGTTCAGCACACGTACAGCTCGACGATGATCTCGGCCTTTTTGATCCAACAAGAGAGACGGAGAGGTAGATGAGTTCTCCGGTAGCGTGACGGCGCTCCGGAGGTTGGTGGTGATCTAATCTCAGAGGGCTCCGCCCGAGCTCCGTAGAAACGCGATCTAGAGGAAAAACCATGGAGGTATGTGGTCGGGGTGCCGTGGAAAAGTTGTCTCAAATCATCCCTAAAACCTCCATATATATAGGTGGGAGGGGAGGGGCCTTGCCTTGGGGATCAAGGACCCCCAAGGGGTTCGGCCAAAGCAAGGGGGAGAGTCCTCCCCTTCCAATCCTAGTCCAACTAGGATTGGAAGGTGGAGTCCTTCTCCACTTTCCCACTTCCCCTTTTTTCCTTTTCTCTTTGATTTTTCTTTCTCCTGCACATAGGGCTTCTTGGGCTGTCCCACCATCCCACTAAGGGCTCGTGTGGCACCCCCAAGGCCTATGGGCTTCCCCCGGGTGGGCTGGCCCCTCCCGGTGAACATCCGGAACCCATTCGTCATTCCCGGTACATTCCCGGTAATTCCGAAAACCTTCTGGTAATCAAATGAGGTCATCTTATATATCAATCTTCGTGTCCGGACCATTCCGGAAACCCTCGTGACGTCCGTGATCTCATTCGGGACTCCGAACAACATGTAACGACCAAGATGCGGTCCTTTGCGATCTAAGGGTCGAGGCCCCGAATAGGAAAGAAGCGCATGTAAGTGTTTTGCAAGCAAGTAAACATAGCACATAATAATAAATAAAGTAGACAATCTAGGATGCAACTGTCTTCTTATTAATAATACAGAGTACAACGCAGATACAAACAAGGTAGTTCCGGTACGGACTACAAAACAAGGGAAATGCTATGCTACCCGCTGCAGGCCCACGATCACGACCACGACTCAGTCCTCTGGATAGTTCACGTAAAGGCGATCTGTCTCCTCGTCGTACTGCCACGCCAACTGGGTGCCGTCGGGATCATCTGCCTCTGGGGTACCTGTACCTGCTGGAAGTTTCGGAGGAATCCGTGAGCCACGGGGACTCAGCAATCTAAGACCTTGGTGCCAGAACTAGTCATGTTATTGGGTAAGGAAGGGGTGAAGTGTTTCAGGCTGCGGCACCCTATGATTGAATAAGTGGCTAACTTACGCGAGAAGGAAGTGAAAGTGGTCTACGCTAACGATCGGGAATACTTGATCAGAAAGTGATCCTGAACACCTACCTACGGCAATCATAACCCCACCGTGTTCCCGGTCGAAGATAGATCTTCGAAGGGGACAGTCACGGTTACGCACACAGTTGGCATTTTTATTTGTTTAGGTTTAAGTTCTCTAAAACCGGATGTTAACAAAATGTTCCAAGTTGCCACATAACCGCGGGCACGGCTTTCCGAAAGATTAAACCCTGCAGGGGTGCTGCAACTAGTCCATCACAAACGAACACAGGCCGCAAAGGCATCCTCTATCACGAATCTCGTGATCTCGTCGGATTCCTTAGAGGAAAACCTCAACTCTGGGGAAAACCAAAGTTTCACCGGGATTCCTATACACAAGATATACCGCTAAGGCAAGACAAGGCTAGCAGGACCTCCCGTCGTGTCGACGACCCTGATAAGAGCCGCGTATCTCAGTCTCAGGACACGACAGATGAGCTAGATGTCGGGATGGCTAAACCTCTGGGTGACCAGTGGGGCCCCGGACATCGCTCAGGTGGGACCAACACTCATGGGGAGCACTGGCCCGGGTTGTTGATTAAATTCCTCGGGGTAGCTATTCCCTATGCAGATTATTATGTGATTAGCAGTTTAAAACCAAAGTTGGGTCCTGCCGGACAAGCCTTAACGCTACGCGATTTATCAAGGGGGTCCCCATAACAACCCCGAGCGTGTTAGGAGCGATCATTATGGAACCAAACACCGGTAACCGGTAACTAAGGCGGCAATAACGGAACAAGACACCCGGCAAAAGGCTAGGCCTCCCGTCATTTACCAAGTATATAGATACATTAATTAAATAACATAAATTAATATAATGATATCAATCTCATGTCATCACATGAGTTTAAATCACCTGCAACTAACAATGCTATCATTAGTAGCTGAGCAAGCCAACCTAGCCATGCAAGTTTGCTAGGAAAGAGTAAGGTGTTTAGGCTCATGGCATATGAAGAGGCAATATATTTTCAGTGGTAGGCAGCGAGCAATTTGACATGGAATCGAAACTAACATAACAAGTCTAGAGATGGGATCAAGGTCATATCATCTTGCCTGTGATATCCTCAGCTTGGAATGGTTCTGGATCGTCCTGCACGTACTCTCCTGACTCCACGTAATCGGTCTCCGCTCCCGGTGCTACCCAACACAAGAATAACAGCCAATGAACAGCAGCACCACCAAATGCAACAATCACAGGATGCATGAGATGAAAGTTGAGCATGCACCACTATTTCTAACACTAGCACAAGCAAGATAAACTACAACAAGTTCCTGGACAGAACTTTGCACTAAACTATTTGGACATGCATGGGAATGATATGAACAGGTGCATCTCGTAAAAACGGTGCAAAACCATGTAAAGAACTTTGCAAACGGAGCTACGGATCAACGGGAATCAACGAAACACGATATGAAGCCCTACGTGAAAGATTCATCACCACACACACAATTGGCACAAATCTGGTGTTCCCAGGTTGCCAAGACATATATTAACCCAACATGCATGAAATGGAGCAAGGTAGAACACCCCAACAACAATTAAACACAAACTTTGAACAAAATGGCAAAACTACGCAATCTGCCAGTTTCTGCATCTTAGCTGTTTGTGAGCCACATGCAACATAGCTACAGGTCTTCAAATATGACAAATAATATATGTGGCTATTGCCAACCAAGAACACTACAAGCTCCAGCATTAATCACAGCAAAAGGAAATAAACTCTAGAAGATACAAGGCCACAAACTTTCCCAAAACCATCATTTCTCAGGGACTTAGTGAAAATTCCTGCACCTGAGTTTCTGTTTCTGTTCTGAAGCTTTTTTACAGCAATCAAAACACAAGCTACTGGACTCCAAATGACTTGACGATTTACAGGAAGCTTCACAAACATCCCAGGTTCAAAACACTAGCACTGAACTAAGTCCAGTTATCAACAGAATGACCAGCACAACCTTATCTACAGGGGAAGAAAATGTTTTCAGCATTCCAGACTTAGTGAAATTTTCAGAGTTCAAAAATCTGGAATTTTCCAGCCACATGCCCACTTTGTCTAGGCATAGTTTGCACACACAAGTTCCCAAGAGGTGTTTGACACCACTATGGTGTTGAGCACAAACCCCTACCACTAACACACCAAGATCCATGCCTTTGGGCTCCATCTATACCATGGAAACAAAGCCCAAACTTTCAACAAAATGAAAATGCAACCCCATAAGGTATGCTTACAAGATCACAACTACATAGGAGGGTTTCATGTGCACAATGACAAAGTGACATGGGGGTTTGAACCCCATGTTTGTGTCATGCATATCAACAACTCCAACACACACAATACCTCACTAGCACTAGCATCAAGCTCAACACAAAAAAATTAACTCTAAGCTAACAAGAGAGTATGCACTACCCCACATATGGGCATGTGATGGTGCACACACTCACATGCACCACAAGGAACACCCTTGGAGTCATGTCCCCCTCAAGGTGCACCCCCCATAAGAATATACCCATGCTTAACTAGCAACTCTATGCTTACTTGCATCAACAACAAAATTGCACTTCTAAGCATGATAAGGCTACATGATCTCCTACACCTGATTTTTGCTACATGAGCACCCCTAGTGAAATAACACACACATGCTGCAAGCACCCTACACCCACATCATTGCAAGGTGTGTGGGGCAAAATCATACACACACACACACACATACTCTTATGCACAAAACACCCCTTGTGTGTGTGCCACCATGCACACACTCCATCACCGACCTTCACCAAGCCTATGACAAACACACACTATGCAGAAAAAGAAAAAAAAGAAAAACCAAGGAAGAAAAGAAATACCAAATACAAAATAACAGGGTTGTTTAGCTACCAAATAGCAAGGAAGAAAGAACAGAAAGAAAAACAAGGTTCAGTCAAAAGCTGAGGTGCTGGGGTCGAACCCCAGACCTGCTGGAGTGCAAACTGCATTCCTACCACTCTGCTGGGCTCCAAGTACTCGGCAAAGGAGGACCAAAGCAGAGGAACTACTACTGCGCTGCCCTGCTGATGAAACGGGAAAAGGAAAAACAAAAAGGGGGGGTGTTTCTACTGGGAATCGATCCCTACACCTGACGAAGAAACAACGCACGACCAACCACTGCGCTACGATGCATCGACTGACAGAGGAAGGATCTAACGCAACCTAACATAGCCTCACTTCTGCTCGCTGGTTTGCACCTGCGATCTGGTGACAAGGAGGTCACCGGAGATGGCCATCTCTACCACGGCCTCTACCACACCTGCGGGAGAGGGAAAGTCGCACCTTCCTCTACACTGAACCTCCCCACGTCGAGCGTACTCACCCTGCTAACACACACATGTCTCCTGTCGCCCTCTCCTGGGAACAGAGAAGCATCACCTCTACCGCGCCATCTATGTCATGGAGAAGGGAGGAGGGGCGGTCGTCACCTAGAACCGGACGAGGGGGGGCCGATCTGTGACGGGAGAAGCGCCGGAGAGGAAGAAGGCCGTCGGCGTAGCTGTTCCTGAACTGAAGAACCGATGCAGGGGAAGGAGCACCGGGAACTCGCCGTAGACGTGGTCGGATCCGGCGGAGTAATCGGTCCCCGGGGCTCCTAGCGCCGGGAATGGATCGCGGGGATCCACCCCGAGCTCTCGGACATGGCGACGGCGGCGATCGGAGGCGGGAGCGTGGCGTCCGCCGGCGAGGAGCTGCACCTCTAGGTCTACCCCTACAGAAACTCTCCTGTCGACGGGAGGTGAGAGAAGCGAAGGAGGAGAGGTGGTGGCGGCGGACTGGGGAGAGGAGGAACCCTAGGAGGGGGGAGGCACGGACGCCCAGGTTATAAGGGTCCCCCTCGACGTTGGCGCCCTCACGGCGTCAACAGGCGCACTCACAACCTGACGGGAATAATGCAGGGGAAAGGCACGGCGTGAGAGGAGGAAGGAAGCGTCGGGTCTTGGCCTCTACGCGCGAGGGAGGGAGTAGATGGGCCACGCCTTGCGCGGGAACCAGCCCATCTTCGCGATAGATAAGGAATAAACCCCCCTAAGCAATTTCCTTTTAACAGGAATACATAGAGAAGAAAGAAATGCCCATGGTTGTATACACATGACAAAAAAAAATCACAAGAACATCCCTGGACTTGGAAAACCAAATCCTACTTTATAAAAATCAGAACAAGAATTTAGGAGCAAGTAGATATTTTACAAAACAGCAATATTTTGATCTGTTTTGTGATTATATATGCCCCTATAAACACCCATACAAAACCAGCAACTTACATTCTCATCCACCACAATTCTAGCTAAAACATGGGCATTATTTTAAAAGGAAAGAAAGAGGTGAAATTTTTCATAGGGGAAAATAGAGGGGGGGAGAAGGTGGTTGGTTTTGAAAGGAAAATATAAATAAGCACTTGCTAACACATGCTACACTCCACACAAGGCACACACCACATGATCACATGAAATATAACACCCCAATACTCACCCCTAGTAAGAGCATAAGCAAACATGATCATGACATGCAAACGTAAGGCATGGCAAGGAATGATATGTAATGCATGCATGCAAGGAAAGTACGCACTAGGGAACACACATGAAATCATGGCACAAAATGATATCATCACAATCACTGACAAGGTGGCCCCCCCATGGAAGGTTACAAGAAGGGAAAGTCCTACACTTGGGGCATTACACAACATTCGGTAACCAACCATATAACTCAAATACGCATAAAACAACGTCGAACCTTAAGTGTGCAGACCCTACAGGTTCGAGAACGATGTAGACATGACCCGAGGGATTACTCGGTCAATATTCAATAGCGGGACCTGGATGCCCATATTGGATCCTACATATTCTACGAAGATCTTATCGTTTGAACCTCTGTGCCAAGGATTCATATAATCCCGTATGTCATTCCCTTTGTCCTTCGGTATGTTACTTGCCCGAGATTCGATCGTCAGTATCCGCATACCTATTTCAATCTCGTTTACTTGCAAGTCTCTCTACTCGTTCCATAGTACAAGATCCCGTGACATACACTAAGTCACATTGCTTGCAAGGCTTGTGTATGATGTTGTATTACCGAGTGGGCCCTGAGATACCTCTCCGTCACACGGAGTGACAAATCCCAGTCTCGATCCATACTAACTCAACGGACACCTTCGGAGATACTTGTAGAGCATCTTTATAGTCACCCAGTTACGTTGCGACGTTTGATACACACAAAGCATTCCTCCGGTGTCAGTGAGTTATATGATCTCATGGTCATAGGAATAAATACTTGACATGCAGAAAACAGTAGCAACAAAATGACACGATCAACATGCTACGTCTATTAGTTTGGGTCTAGTCCATCACATGATTCTCCTAATGATGTGATCCCGTTATCAAGTGACAACACTTGCCTATGGTCAGGAAACCTTGACCATCTTTGATCAACGAGCTAGTCAACTAGAGGCTTATTTAAGTGTTTTGTCTAAGTATCCACACAAGTATTGTGTTTCCAATCAATACAATTATAGCATGGATAATAAACGATTATCATGAACAAAGAAATATAATAATAACTAATTTATTATTGCCTCTAGGGCATATTTCCAACAGTCTCCCACGCGCACTAGAGTCAATAATCTAGTTCACATCACCATGTGATTTCAACGAATCCAACACCCATATAGTTCTAGGGTCTGATCACGTCTTGCTCGTGAGAGAGGTTTTATTCAACGCTTCTGAAACTTTCAGATCCGTGTGTGCTTTACAGATCTTTATGTCATCTTATAGATGCTGCTACTACGTGCTATTTGGAAATACTCCAAATATCTACTCTACTAGACGAATCCGTTTTAGTACTCATAGTTATTCGGATTAGTGTCAAAGCTTGCATCGACGTAACCCTTTACGACGAACTCTTTAACCACCTCCATAATCGAGAAAAATTCCTTAGTCCATTAGTTACTAAGGATAACTTTGACCTCTGCTAGTGATTCAATCATGGATCACTCTCTTTACCTCTCAACAGACTTGAGGTAAGGCACACATCAGGTGCGGTACTCAGCATGGCATACTTTAGAGTCTACTGCCAAGGCATAGAAGACGACCTTCGTCTATTCTCTTTATTCTGCCGTGGTCGGGTTTTGAGTCCTACTCAAATTCACACCTTACAACACAGTCAAGAATTCCTTCTTTGCTGATCTATTTTAAACACCTTCAAAAACTTGTCAAGGTATGCATCTTGTTGAAACTTTTATTATGTGTTTCAATCTATCTCCATAGATCTTGATGCTCAACGTTTCAAGTAGCTCAATGCAGGTATTCCTTTGAAAAACTCCTTTCAAACAACCGTTTATGCTTCACAGAATTTCTACATTACTTTTGATCAACAATATGTCAACCACACATACTTATTAGAAATTCTATAGTGCTCCCACTCACTTCTTTGGAAATACAAGTTTCTCATAAACCTTGTACACACCCAAAATCTTTGATCGTCTCATCAAAGTGTATATTCCAACTCTGAGATGCTTGCACCAGTCCATTGAAGGATCGCTGGAGTTTGCACACTTGTTAGTATCCTTAGGATCGCCAAAACCTTCTGATTGTATCACATACAATCTTTCCTCAAGGAAACCGTCAAGGAAATAATGTTTTGTCTTCCTATGTGCAATATTTCACAAATAATGCAGCAGCTACTAACATAATTACAACAGACTTTTAGCATCGCTATGAGTGAGAAAGTCACATCATAGTCAACTCTTTGATCTTGTCGAAAACATCTTTGCGACAAGTCGAGCTTTTCTTAATAGTCACTTATCACCATCATTGTATGTCTTCCTTATAAAGATCCATCTTTACTTAATAGTCTTACAACCATCAAGTAGTTTTATACATGGATCCTCTCTCGGATTTCATGGCCTCCAGCCATTTGTCGGAATCCGGGCCCACCATTGCTTCTCCATAATTCGTAGGTTCATTGTTGCTCAACAACATGACCTCCAAGACAGGGTTACCATACCACTCTGTAGTAGTACGCGACCTTTGTCGACCTACGAGGTTTGCACTAGCTTGATCCGAAGCTCCAATGATCACTATCAGCAGCTTCCACTTCAATTGGTGTAGGCGCCACAGGAACAACTTCCCGCGCCCTGCTACACACTTGTTGAGGTGACGGTTCAATGACCTCATCAAGTTCCACCACTCTCCCACTCAATTCTTTCGAGAGAAACCTTTCCTCGAGAAAGGATCCATTTCTAGAAACAAACACTTTGCTTCCGGATCTGAGGTAGGAGATGCATCCAACTGTTTTGGATATCCTATGAAGATGCTTTCATCCGCTTTGGGTTCGAGCTTATCAGACTAAAACCTTTTTCACATAAGCATCGCAGCCCCAAACTTTCAAGAAACGACAGCTTAGATTTCTCTAAACCTCAGTCTATACTGTGTCATCTCAACGGAAATACGGGGTGCCCTATTTAATGTGAATGCGGTTGTCTCTAATGCATAACCCATAAACGATAGTGGTAATTCGATAAGAGACATCATAGTATGCACCATATCAAATAGGGCGTGGCTATGACGTTCAGACACATCATCACACTATGGTGTTTGAGGTGGCATGAACTGCGAAACAATTTCCACATTGTCTTAACTGCGTACCAAAACTCGTAACTCAGATATTCATTTCCATGATCATATCGTAGACAGTTTATCCTCTTGTCACGACGATCTTTACTCTGAAATTGCCTTGAACTTTTCAATATTTTTGACTTGTGATTCATCAAGTAAATACTCCTGTATCTACTCAAATCGTCAGTGAAGTAAGAACATAACGATATCCACTGCGTGCCTTAGCACTCATTGGACTGCACACATCAAAAATGCATTACTCCCAATAAGTTACTCTCTTGTTTCATGTGGCATGTTTTGCATGTCTCAAGTGATTCAAAATCAAGCGAGTCCAAACGATCCATCTCTATGGAGTTTCTTTCATGCACTTATACCAACAGGTATGGTTTGCATGTCTCAAACGTTTCAAAAATGAGTGAGTACAAAGATCCATCAGCATGGAGCTTTTTCATGCATTTTACACCAACATGACTCAAGTGGTAGTGCCACAACTAAGTGGTACTATCATTATTACTTTGTATCTTTTGGCACTAATATTATGAACATGTGTAACACTACGATCGAGATTTCAATAAACCATTGAGGGTAATTATTCAAGCAAATAGAACAACTATTATTCTCTCTAAGTGAATAATCGTATTGCAATAAACACGATCCAATCATGTTCATGCTCAACGCAAACACCAAATAACAATTATTTAGGTTTTACCACAAATCCCGAAGATAGAGGGAGCATGCGACGTTTGATCACATCAACCTTGGAAACACTTCCAACACTTATCGTCACCTCGCCTTTAGCTAGCCTCCGTTTATATCGTAGCTTTCATTTCGTGTTACTGATCACTTAGCAACCGAACCGTTATCCAATACCCTCGCGCTACTAGGAGTACTAGTAAAGTACACATCAACATCATGTATATCAAATATACTTCTTTCTACTTTGCTAGCCTTCTTATCTACCAAGTATCTAGAGTAGCTCCGCCTCAGTGACCATTCCCCTCATAACAGAAGCATTTAGTCTCGGGTTTGGGTTTAATCTTGGGTCTCTTCATTAGTGCAGCAACTGTTTTGCCGTTTCACAAAGTATCCCTTCTAGCCCTTGCCTTTCTCGACACTTAGTGGTTCTACTAACCATCAACTACTGATGCTCCTTCTTGATTTCTACTTTCGCAGTGTCAAACATCGCGAATCGCTAAAAGATCATTGTATCTATCCTTGATATGTTATAGTCATCACGAGGCTCTCACAACTTGGTGGCAGTGATTTTGGAGAACCATCACTATCTCATCTGGAAGATTAACTCCCACTTGATTCAAGTGATTGTCGTACTCAGACAATCTGAGCACACGCTCAATGATTGAGATTTTCTCCTTTACTTTGTGGACAAAGAATCTTGTCGGAGGTCTCATACCTCTTAACAAGGGCACAAGCCTGAAATCACAATTTCATCTCTTTAGAACATCTCTTATGTTCCGCGATGTTTCAAAACGTCTTCGGCGCCTTGCTTCTAAGCCATTAAGTATTTTGCACTAAACTATCGTGTAGTCATCAGAAACGTGTATGTCAGATATTCACAACATCCACAGACGACGCTCGAGGTGCAGCACACCGAGTGGTGCATTAAGGACATAAGCCTTCTGCGCAGCAAATGAGGACAATCGTCAGTTTTACGGACTAAGTCCGCAAAGTTTGCTACTATCAACTTTCAACTAAATTTTCTCTAGGAACATATAAAAACAGTAGAGCTATAGCGCAAGCTACATCGTAATTCGTAAAGACCATTAGACTATGTTCATGACAATTAGTTCAATTAATCATATTACTTAAGAACTCCCACTCAAAAAGTACATCTCTCGAGTCATTTGAGTGGTACATGATCCAAATCCACTATCTCAAGTCCGATCATCACGTGAGTCGAGAATAGTTCCAGTGTGTAAGCATCTCTATGCTAATCATATCAACTATACGATTCATGCTCGACCTTTCGGTCTCATGTGTTCCGAGGCCATGTATGCACATGCTAGGCTCGTCAACCTTAACCCGAGTGTTCTGCGTGCCCAACTGTTTTGCACCCGTTGTATGTGAACGTTGAGTCTATCACACCCGATCATCACGTGGTGTCTCGAAATGATGAACTGTCGCAACGGTGCATAGTCGGGAGAACACAATTTCGTCTTGAAATTTTAGTGAGAGATCACCTTATAATGCTACCGTCGTTCTAAGCAAATTAAGGTGCATAAAAGGATTAACATCAAATGCAATTCATAAGTGACATGATATGGCCATCATCATGTGCTTTCTTGATCACCATCACCAAAGCACCGGCACGATCTTCTAGTCACAGGTGCCACACCATGATCTCCATCATCATGATGTCCACCAACGTGTCGCCATCGGGGTTGTCGTGCTACTCATGCTATTGCTACTAAATCTACGTCCTAGCAATATAGTAAACGCATCTGCAAGCACAAACGTTAGTTTAAAGACAACCCTATGGCTCCTGCCGGTTGCCGTACCATCGACGTCCAAGTCGATATTAACTATTACAACATGATCATCTCATACATCCAATATATCACATCACGTCGTTGGCCATATCACATCACAAGCATACCCTGCAAAAACAAGTTAGACGTCCTCTAATTGTTGTTGCATGTTTTATGTGGTGACCATGGGTATCTAGTAGGATCGCATCTTACTTACGCAAACACCACAACGGAGATATATGAATTGCTATTTTAACCTCATCCAAGGACCTCCTCGGTCAAATCCGATTCAACTAAAGTTGGAGAAACCTACACTAGCCAGTCATCTTTGAGCAATGGAGTTGCTCGTAGAGATGAAACCAGTCTCTCGTAAGCGTACGAGTAATTTCGGTCCGAGCCGCTTCGATCCAACAATACCGAGGGAAGCAAATCGCACATCACCTCCCACAAAAAATTTTGTGTTCTACTTGAGATGACATCTACGCATGAACCTAGCTCATGATGCAACTGTTGGGGAACGTCGCATGGGAAACAAAAAATTTCCTACGCGCACGAAGACCTATCATTGTGATGTCCATCTATGAGAGGGGATTTCTGATCTACGTACCCTTGTAGATCGCACAACAGAAGCGTTAACAAACGCGGTTGATGTAGTGGAACATCCTCACGTCCCTCGATCCGCCCCGCGAACCATCCCATGAACCGTCCCGCGATCCGTCCCACGATCCGCTCCGATCTAGTGCTGAACGGACGGCACCTCCGTGTTCAGTACACGTACAGCTCGATGATGATCTCAGCCTTCTTGATACAGCAAGAGAGACGGAGAGGTAGATGTGTTCTCCGGCAGCGTGACGGCTCTCCGGAGGTTGGTGGTGATCTAATGTCAGCATGGCTCCGCCCGAGCTCCACAGAAACGCGATCTAGAGGAAAAACCGTGGAGGTATGTGGTCGGGCTGTCGTGGAAAAATTGTCTCAAATCAGCCCTAAAACCTCCGTATATATAGGTGGGAGGGGAGGGGCCTTGCCTTGGGGCTCAAGGAGCCCCAAGGGGTTCGGACGAAGCAAGGGGGAGAGTCCTCCCGTTCCAATCCTAGTCCAACTAGGATTGGAAGGTGGAGTCCTTCCCCACTTTCCCACTTCCCCTTTTTTTCCTTTTCTCTTTGATTTTCCTTTCTCCTACACATAGGGCTTCTTGGGCTGTCCCACCATCCCACGAAGGGCTCGGGTGGCACCCCCAAGGCCTATGGGCTTCCCCCAGGTGGGCTGGCCCCTCCCGGTGAACATCCGGAACCCATTCGTCATTCCTGGTACATTCCCGGTAACTCCGAAAACCTTCCGGTAATCAAATGAGGTCATCCTATATATCAATCTTCGTTTCCAGACTAGTTCAGAAACCCTCGTGACATCCGTGATCTCATCCGGGACTCCGAACAACATTCGGTAACCAACCATATAACTCAAATACGCATAAAAAACGTCGAACCTTAAGTGTGCAGACCCTGCGGGTTCGAGAACTATGTAGACATGACCCGAGAGACTCCTCGGTCAATATCCAATATCGGGACCTGGATGCCCATATTGGATCCTACATATTCTACGAAGATCTTATCGTTTGAACCTCAGTGGCAAGGATTCATATAATCCCGTATGTCATTCCCTTTATCCTTCGGTATGTTACTTGCCCGAGATTCGATCGTCAGTATCCGCATACCTATTTCAATCTCGTTTACCGTCAAGTCTCTTTACTTGTTCCGTAATATAAGATCCCGTGACATACACTAAGTCACATTGCTTGCAAGGCTTGTGTGTGATGTTGTATTACCGAGTGGGCCCTAAGATACCTCTCCGTCACACGGAGTGACAAATCCCAGTCTCGATCCATACTAACTCAACGGACACCTTCGAAGATACCTGTAGAGCATCTTTATAGTCACCCAGTTACGTTGCGACGTTTGATACACACAAAGCATTCCTTCGATGTTAGTGAGTTATATGATCTCATGGTCATAGGAATAAATACTTGACATGGAGAAAAAAGTAGCAAGAAAATGACACGATCAACATGCTTCGTCTATTATTTTGGGTCTAGTCCATCACATGATTCTCCTAATGATGTGATCCTGTTATCAAGTGACAACACTTGCCTATGGTCAGGAAACCTTGACCATCTTTGATCAATGAGCTAGTCAACTAGAGGCTTACTAGGGACAGTGTTTTGTCTAAGTATCCACACAAGTATTGTGTTTCGAATCAATACAATTATAGCATGGATAATAAACGATTATCATGAACAAAGAAATATAATAATAAATAATTTATTGTTGCCTCTAGGGCATATTCCCAACAGCTGTATCATATGATGTTTTATTTTCAAAGGAGATGAACGTGGAAGTCCCGGGTCGCTGCAAGCAATCGACCGAGAACTTGGGGTCTACATTATTTAGATCAAAATTTCTAAAGTCCTAGGTTGCTGCAGGCAAGACTACCCGGTCCTTGGGGGCTACATCAGTCAGTTGTTCGACAGATCATGAGGTACACATTGAAGACCCCGACCCATCACACATTGATGAGCCAACCCTTGGGGGCTACACCTGCTGGAGCTTTATAAATATAAGATGATTACAAGTCCCAGGTTAGTGCAGGCAAGACAACCTGGCACTTGGGCGCTACATGGTCAAAGATATTATTACAAATCACCAAGTCATCACGATCTGATAAACTTGGAGCTTGGGGGCTACAGGTAATATGGATATTTGTTTAAGCCTCATGATTATTATGATATTTGCAATAATATTGCAAGTGGGATTGGAGAAGTCATGACTTTAGTTGATGATAATCCCACTATTTTTGAAGAGCATCAACTTTGCATGCATGTGGATCATGAAAATAATATCCTTTGGGATAGCTATATTGTTGAATTTGATTATGGTCCCACATGTAATTGCTATGAGAGAGGAAAATATTGTGGTAGAAACTTTCATGTTACCAATTTACCTCTCGTTATGTGGAGATTGCTATTGTCTCTTTCTTCTTCCTTGCATATGGTAACTATTGGCTGTCTTGACAATCTGTTTTCCTATAAAATGCCTATGCATAGGAAGTATGTTAGACTTAGATGTGATTTTCACATGCTTTATGATGCTCTCGTTGTGCTTCAATTCTTGTCTTTTGTGTGAGCATCATTGATTTATCAATGCCTAACTAAGGGCGTTAAACAATAGCGCTTGTTGGGAGGCAACCCAATGAATTTATCTTTTTCTTTCTGTTTTTTTGCGTCCACACCATCATAATTCTGTTATGATTGTGTCTTTTGTGTTTCTTTTTGTGTTTGAGCCAAGCAAAACCTTTATGACTAGTCTCGGTGATGATTGTTTGATCCTGCTGGAAAAAGATAGAAACTTTTCGCTCACGAGATGATTTTTCATTTTTATTCAGAAAGAGATTTTGAGTTGATTCTTTTTTTCTGCTGGTTTATATGCATTTTTTCCAGGCATTCGTAAGTTTTCAGAATATTTGAGGTACCAGAAGTATACGAAGTATACAGATTGCTACAGACTGGTCTGTTTTTGACAGATTCTGTTTTTGTTGAGTTGGTTGCTTGTTTTGATGAAACTATGGTTAGTATCGGGGGGGACTAGCCATGGAAAAGTGAGAATATAGTATCCCAACACCAATATAGATAGAATTCAAGTTTGCTACAGGACCAAAAGAGGTGGTAGTTTGTTTTCTTGTGCTAATGTTATCACGAGTTCTTTTTAAGTATGTGGTGAAGTTTTCAAGTTTTGGGTGCTGTTCTCATGGACAAAGAGATAAGGAGTGGAAAGAGCTCAAGATTTGGGATGCCCAAGGCATCCCAAGCCAAATTCAAGGACACGAAAAAGCCTAAGCTTGGGGATGCCCCGGGAAGGCACCGCCTCTTTTGTCTTCAATCCATCGGTAACATTACTTGGAGCTATATTTTTATTCACCACATGATATGTGTTTTTCTTTGGAGCGTCTTGTATCATAGGAGTCTTTTATTTTTGTTGTCTCATAATCAACCTTGCTGCACACCTTTTTGAGAGAGAGAGACTTGCACTCATCGTGATTTTGCTACAACGCTCATAGTGCTTCACTTATATCTTTTGAGCTAGATAATTTTGCTCTATGTGCTTCACTTACATCTTTTAGAGCACGGCGGTGCGTGACTTGGTAGTTGGTTGATGCTATGAAAGTAGTCCCAAAGGTGATAGGTACCCAAAGAGGATACAAAAACCTCCATCTTCATGTGCATTGAGTAAAAAGAGAAGTCTTGATTCCTCTCAATTAGTTTTGAGACATGGATTCGGTAATATTAAAAGCTATGTTAGTAGCGTGTTGTGAATCTAGAGATACTTGTGTTCAAGTTAGTGATTCCCGTAGCATGCACGTATGGTGAACCGCATGTTAGGAAGTCGGAGCATAATTGATCTACTGATTGTCATCCTTTGTGTTGAGGTCGGGATCGTGCGATGGTTAACACCTACCAACCCCTCCCCTAGGAGTATGTGTTTAGCACTTTGTTTCAATTACTAATAAAAACTTTCGCAACAAGTATGTGAGTTCTTCATGACTAATGTGATTCCATGGTATAGATGCACTTTCACCTTCCACCTTTCCTAGCCTCTCTAGTGTCGCGCAATTCTCGCCGGTGCACAAACCCACCACATGCCTTCCTCAAAACAGCCACCATACCTACCTACTATGGCATTTTCATAGCCATTCCGAGATATATTGCCATGCAACTTCCACCATTCCGTCTCATGACTTGTGCCGTCACTCTCATATTGCCATTGCTTGATCGTAAGATAGCTAGCGAGATGTTTCAACGTCATACGCCAAGCTAGATCATTGCACATCCCGGTACACTGCCGGAGGCATTTCCTATAGAGTCATCATCGTTCTAAGCTTTGAGGTGTGAGTAAATAAAAGTGTGATGATCATCATTATTAGAGCATTGTCCCATGTGAGGAAATAAAAAAATAAAAAAAGGGGAGGCCAAAGAGCCCATACAGAAAAAGAGAAAAAAAAGAGGCCCAAGAGCCCAAATAAAAAAATAAAAAAAAGAGAGAAAAAGAGAGAAGGGACAATGCCACTATCTTTTTCCACACTTGTGCTTAATAATAGCACCATTTTCTTCATGATTGAGAGCTTCTAGCTTTGTCACCACCATATGCTAGTGGGAATCTTCATTATATAACTTGGCTTGTATATTCCAATGATGGGCTTCCTCAAAACTGCCCTAGGTCTTCGTGAGCAAGCAAGTTGGATGCACACCCACTAGTTCTCCTTTTGAGCTTTCACATACTTATAGATCTAGTGCATCCCTTGTATGGCAATCCCTACTCATTCACATTGATATCTATTAATGGGCATCTCCACAGCCCTTTGATACGCCGAGTCAATGTGACCATCTCCTCCTTTTTATCTCACAACCACCACCACACTCTATTCCACCTATAGTGCTATATCCATGGCTCACACTCATGTATTGCGTGATAAGTTATAAAAAGTTTGTGAAAGTAAAAGTTATAAAAAGTTACTTGCCCAATACCGGGGTTGTGCATGATTTACATTAGTTGTGTGGGGATGATGGATCATAGCCAGACTATATGATTTTGTAGGGATAACTTTCCTTGGCCTTGCTATTTTGAAAGTTCATGATTACCTTGCTAGTTTGCTTGAAGTATTATTGTTTTCATGTCAATAGCAAACTATTGTTTTGAATCTTGCGGATCTGAACATTCATGTCACGTGAAAGAAGTTGCAAAGGACAACTATTCTAGGTAGCATTCCACATAAAAAATTCAGTCTTTATCACTTCCCTACTCGAGGACGAGCAGGAGTTAAGCTTGGGGATGCTTGATACGTCTCCAACGTATCTATAATTTTTTATGGTTTCGTACTATTATCTTGTCAAACTTTGGATGTTTTGCATGCCTTTTATATTTTTTTGGACTAACTTATTAACTCAGTGCCAAGTGCCAGTTCCTATTTTTTCCATGTTTTTGACCCCTTTCATAGGAGGATTTCGAACGGAGTCCAAACGGAATGAAACTGCCAAAAAGATTTTTTCCGAAACAGAAAAAGATCGGGAAGCCGGAGAATCAGGGAAGGGGGCCTACACGGACCCCACAAGCCTTCATGGCGCGGCCAGGGGGCGTCTCCCTGGGTTTTGGGCTCCCTGGGCCACCTCTGCCCTAGGTTTTGCGCCCATATATTCCCTAAAATCCCAGAAAAAATCAAGAGATCATCGAAAGTACTTTTCCGCCGCCGCAAGCTTCTGTCTCCGCAAGATCCCATCTGGGGCACGTTCTGGTGCCCTGTCGGAGGGGGATTCGGATATGGAGGGCTTCTTCATCAACACCATGACCTCTCCGATGATGCGTGAGTAGTTCACAATAGACCTACGGGTCCATAGCTAGTAGCTAGATGGCTTCTTCTCTCTCTTGGATCTTCAATACAAAGTTCTCCATGATCTTCAAGGAGATCTATCCGATGTAATCCTCTTATGCGGTATCTTTGTCGAGATCCGATGAATTGTGGATTTATGATCAGATTATCTATGAATCCTTTTTGAGTTTCTTCTGATCTCTTATATGCATGATTTCATATCCTTGTAATTCTCTTCGAGTTGTGGGTTTTGTTTGGCCAACTTGATCTATGATTCTTGCAATGGGAGAAGTGCTTGGTTTTGGGTTCATATCGTGTGGTGACCTCACCCAGTGACAGAAGGGGTAGCGAGGCACACATCTTGTTGTTGCCATCAAGGGTAAAAAGATGGGGTTTTCATCATTGGTTTGAGTTTACCCCTCTACATCATGTCATCTTGCTTAAGGCGTTACTCTATTCGTCATGAACTCAATACACTAGATGCATGCTGGATGGCGGTCGACGTGTGGAGTAATAGTAGTAGATGCAGAAAGTATCGGTCTACTTGTCTCGGACGTGATGCTTATATGTATGATCATTGCCTTAGATATCGTCATTACTTTGCGCGGTTCTATCAATTGCTCGACAGTAATTTGTTCACCCACCGTGATATTTGCTATTTTGAGAGATGCCTCTAGTGAACACTATGGCCCCTGGGTCTACTCCACACCATATTTTCAGCCTTACACTTTTACTTCGTTGCACTTTCCGCCTTCAGATCTCACTTTGCAATCAATCTTGAAGGGATTGACAACCCCTTTAAAGCATTGGGTGCAAGCTCTTTTGTGTTTTCGCAGGTACTCTGGACTTGACGAGATTCTCCTACTGGATTGATACCTTGGTTCTCAAACTGAGGGAAATACTTACTGCTCCTGTGCTACATCACCCATTCCTCTTCAAGGGAAAAACCAACGCAAGCAAGTCTCCGTCAACGTGTCAATTTCTGGCGCTGTTGTTTGAGAAGTAGCATGATATTACTTCTTGCCTATTGTAGTTGCTTGCTTTGGCTGCTCCAAACAGGATGGTGCCTACAAGCCGCACCAACACTTTTGGCAACTCCAGCACTGCCAACTCTAGCCAGCAGCCGGAGGTTGGTGGATCTAATCAAGATGGAGACCACCAGGAGCAGGCACAAAGAGACATTGCCTCCCCCACCTCCACCAGAGAGCATGACCATAACTCAATTTCTCCAAATTCTCCGGGGGGAATGCCAAGCCAACTCTGTCTCTATCTAGCAGATGGCTCAAACCCTTGTGAACAACTAGCAACAAGGCACGAATGGCAATGGCCGTTCCACCCCGTTGGAGTTTATGAAGAATTCGCCCCCAACCTTCACCGATACTACTGAACCTTTGGATGTTGATGACTAGATCCACACCATGGAGGACCTCCTTGAATTGGTCAACTCCAATAAGGATCATGAGAATGTTCTCTATGCCTCTCACTGCCTCAGAGGTACCGCCAAAGCTTGTCGGGACGCATTCAAGGTCATGCAAGGCGACAGTGTGATCACCTGGGCTTATTTCAAGCAAGGATATGCACTGCCCACATTCCATCTAGGATTATGGCTATCAGGAAGCGGCAATTTTGAGTGTAGAAGAAAGGAAGTGGCTCTGTTAAGGAGTACTTGCAGAAGTTCAACCTCCTATCGAGGTATGCACCTGAAGACATCAACACTGAGGCAGCCAAGATAGAACGCTTCATGGAAGGACTCCAACAAGCAGTGCAATATCAACTCATTGTCTACGACTGCTGGACCTTCTTCGAGCTAGTGAACAAGGCCCTTATGCTTGAAGACAAGCATATTACCATCGAAGACACTTGCAAGAGTAAGATGATCAACAAGGGCAGTTCCAGCAACGAGAAGCCTCGCCCCTGGCAACCAGCCCCACCGAAGACCAACTACCAGCTTGAGTAGGACACGACATCTGCACCTCGTCCGAGCTACCAGCCTCAGAAGTATGCCAACCCTAGGCTAGTATACAACAACCCCAACGAAAACACTGGTGGCAAGACCAATAATTTCGGGCAGGTCACATGCTATGGGTGTGGTCAGCTTTGACATATCTCAAGTAGTGCCCCAACAAGAAGCCAGGTGCACCGCGGCCCAATGAACCATATCAAGGACAAGGTCGTGGAGCGCCACCCAGGAACCAAGCTTCGCGCAACTAGACCAACAATCGCAAGGGTCTATTGGACCATGTCACCACTGAGAAAGCTCAGGAAGACCCGGATGTCATACTGGGGACATTACTTGTCAACTCAACCCCAACAACAGTTACGTTTGATTTTGGTGCTTCATATTCTTTTCTTTCCCAAGAGTTTGCACTAGAGAGTGGTATAAAGCCTACACCTTTGGATAGTCATATGATGGTACAAAACTCCGGATGCAGTATTAAGGACCAAGATAGGATGTAAAGGACGTGGATAAACATCAACGGGGTAGACTTCCTAACACATCTTATAAATCTTGAAGTCACAAGTTTTGTATGTGATCCTTTGCATGGATTGGTTGACCAAGAACCAAGACTTGATAGACTATGCGAAGCGGACGGTTACCATGACCAATAGCCAAGGACTTGAAGTCAAGTATGTTCCCAACCCTTCCCCCGCTTAAGCCCCTCAGGTTAATTCTTTGTTGGGAATTAAGTTGGATCAAGTGCCAGTTGTATGGGAATACCCGGACGTTTTCGTGATGAGCTGCCCGGAACGCCTCCTGACCATGACATTGAGTTATTAATTGAGCTAATTCTCGGAGCAGGACCCATCTATAAGAAGCGGTATAGAATGGGATCCAAAGAGTTGGCTGAGCTGAAGAAGCAACTCGTAGAGCAGCGCAGAAAAAGATTTATTATCCCTAGTGCCTCTCCTTGGGGATCACATATTCTATTTGTGTCAAAAAGGGATGGAACCATACGATGATGTGTCGATTACCGTTCTGTCAATGAGGTCATAACACGGAACAAGTATTCAGTCGCCAAGATTAATGACCTATTCAATCAGCAGAATGGTGCCAAGGTGTACTCCAAGATCAACCTCAGGTCTGGATACTACCAGTTGAAGATCAGACCACAAGATATTCGGAAGATGGCATTTGCGACCAGGTTTGGCCTGTATGATACACGGTCATCTCATTTGGGTTAACCAATGCTCGAGCCTACTTCATGTACCTCATGAACAAAGTCTTCATGGATTATTTGGACAAGTTTGTCGTTGTCTTGATCGATGACATACTCGTCTTCTCCTAGTCTGAAGAAGAGCATGAGAGACACTTGAGGATGGTCCTAGATAAGCTTTGAGATCACCAACTTTATGCCAAGTTCAACAAGTGTGAATACTGGTTTGCATGAAGTTGGATTCTTGGGTCATGCGTTGAAGGGAGAAGGATTGTTAGTGGAACCTGCCAATATTGAAGCCGTGACTAGATGGCAATCTCCAAGCAACGTAAAGGAAGTGAGAAGCTTCCTCGGACTCGCGGGGTATTATCGCAAGTTCGTTGAAGGATTCTCAAGCATTGCTCGACCTATGATTCAGCTCTTCAAGAAGGACAAGTATTTCGAATGGACGCCAAAGTGTGAAGAGAGATTCCAGGAGTTCAAGAAGAGATCGACAATGGCCCCAGTTTTGGACACTCCCGATATTCATAAGGACTTTGTGATATATTGTGATGCATCTAGAACCGGGCTTGGCGGTATTCTCATGCAAGAAGGCATGGCCATAGCATATTTATCCAGACGGGTACGCCCTCTTGAAGAGAACTACACCACTCACAATCTTGAGTTGGCAACTATGGTTCATGCCTTGAAGACATGGCGACGTCACCTTCTGGGAAAGCATTGTGAGATATAGACAAACCACAATAGTATGAAGTATATTTTCACTCAAAAGGAATTGAACATGAGGTAGCGAAGATGGTTGGAGTTTATCAAGGACTACAACCCTAGTGTTCAATATCACCCTGGAAAGGCCGATGTGGTATCTGATGCCTTAAGCAGAATGGCTTGTCCGTTGAATGCTATGATTATGGAAAGGATGCTCGCCTTGTATGAAGAACTTGAAAGCTTGAGATTGGAACTAGTTGCAACAGGATTTGTAGCCAACCTCGAAGCGGAGATGATATTGATGGATGTTATCAATGAAGCTCAGAAGGGACACGAGAGCATTGAGGGCATTAATAAGAAGACCAAGAAAGGCAAAGCCCGAGGATTCTCATTGGATGAACAGGTAGTCGTATGGTTTGGGAACTGCATTTGCGTGCCCAACAAAGTGGATCTTAAGAACCTGATCTTGCAATAAGCATATGACACACCATCTTCCATCCATCCCAAAGGAACCAAGATGTAACAAGACCTCAAGTCAAGGTTCTGGTGGCATGGCATGAAAAGGGAAATAACTACTTATTTCTCTAAGTGCGACATATGCGAGAGAGTCAAAGCTGAGCATCAGTAGCCTGCTTGACTCCTACAACCTCTCAAAGTGCCTGAATGGAAGTGGAACAAGGTCGAGATGGACTTCATCAGCGGATTCCCTAGATCAAGCAAATGACATGACTTCATTTGGGTCATTGTTAGTGACCTGACCCAGGTAGCCTACTTCATTCCCATCAAGACCACCTACAATGGGAACCAACTGGCCAACCTCTACATCAGCAAGATCTTGAGCCTCCATGGAGTTCCTAAGGAAACCGTGTCAGATCGAGGTACCCAGTTTACCTCAAGATTTTGGAACATATTACAAGAAGCCTTGTGGAGCAAGCTATCTTTCAGTGCCGCTTTTCACCCTCAGAAGGGCGGACAGATGGAACGAGTACATAAGTTACTCGAAGACTTGCTTCGCGCTTGTGCTTTGGAATATGGAGCGAAATGGGAAGATTGCTTGCCCTTTGCCGAGCTCTCCTACAACAACAACTATCAGTCTGATCTTCACATGGCACCATTTGATGTGTAAGCCCATCTTCGGGCCACAAGTGTTGAGTCGCCATGAGCCTGACTCGGCCCAATAGGGAAGGTCAGAAATGGATAATATCCCCAACATTAGGCCCCAGATTGACTTGAATTTATTCACGCCAATAAACCTTCATACTTGACCATGGCGACTCACATGTGATCTCTGACTTTCCTTCTTAAAGAGTGACAAGCCGCCAATCTTCATGCTCCGACTAAATCGCTATGTCACTTATGAGTGACATCATCTTCCCCATATTTCCACGGATCTCGGTGACGCCATCTTCAACAGATCTTTTGACTTATCCGGTCATCCCGAAAATCCAGGCACCATCATTTCTTATTTTTAATGCGCCTCATTGATTCCCTCGCTTGTCGTTTCAGTTTCAGCTTTGGGTCCTTAAATAGTCGCAAGGGGGGTACCTCGCCTTCGTCAGCATCGCCGATCTACTCCTTCTTCCTCGAGCCCGCTCTGCAAACACTCTGCCATTGCAGAACTCCACACTTCGGATCCACCGCCTCCTGGATCGATCGAGCACAACCTCGACTTGGATCTCCGAGGCTCCCTCCGTCGCCGTCTGCCTTTCTTCAGGTGAGTCTTTCTCCTTCGCAGATTCAGTTCGCGAATCTCCCCTCTTGTTAGGGTGGCGCCGGAGTTCTTCAGACCTCAATTAATCACGCCATCAATCCCATAAGTATTACTTGAATCCCGTACTTTAGTAAGGGACCGCAGTAGATTAGCGAGTAGTTCGCAACAGATCTGTTGCTCACTTTACTTTCTTCACAAGGTCACCTCCCACGTCGTACAATGTTCCTGCGTCCTTAGTGTTCCTGAAATCGTGAATTATTTTTCCTTTTAGAACCACCCATAGATATGTAATTTCTGGCATACCTTGGAAATGTGTTTATCTCCAATCAAAAAACTTTCAAAGGGAATTTTTTTAAATGTAACCCGCCCTTAGGTTGTGGCGAGTCACAACGTCTGTTTAGGTGTCTCCCTAGCCACTTGTTGGCGAGTTAATACTCTGTAGATCCTTACGACCCGCCAATCACCTTTATGCAGATTTCTGTCCCTGTCTTTTGAGTTTGCGGCCATGGGCACCATCTCCAAAAGTAATTGGTTGCCACCAGAGGTCAATGATAACGTCCTTGAAAAACTTTTAATGGAGGGAACTCTAGCACCACAAGAAGCAATTGACTGGCGATCCGCCTTAGGAGAGCAACATCCACAACCCGCCAATGGGGAATTGGTGGTCTCTACTGACCACATCGAGTGGGGCTTCACACCGTCGGGCTCAAAATTCTTCAGAGACACCATGCACTTTTTAAATCACCGTCCCCAAGACTTAGGCCCAAACTCCATCAGCAACCTCTGTCAATTACAAGTATTCGTTAAGCCTACTTGCAAATGGATCCTACTGTCCTCCTATTGAGGAAGTTCTTCTACTTGAAGCGCCAAACTGAGTTTGCTGACGGCCCCTGCCCAGAACATGGAGTGGTCAATATTCAGAGACAACGAGAATGCAGGTTCCAGGCAGGTGCTCTGCCCAGTCACCCCAAAGGTAGGGGGAAGACTTGGTTTTGTTGCCGCAATACTGCTCCAACCACTGAGAGCCCCTTACCGGGCTTTAGGCAAGAACGTCTTCCTATGGACTTTAAGGTGCCCCAGAAGCTGACTCATGAGGACGAAGTTTCAGTTGCCCATGTCTTTGCGAATCTTAGGGCCTTGAATGCCAACGGCCTTACCGACGTAGATTTGATCCGCTGCTGGGTGGACTGGCGGATAATGCCTTTGAGTCGCCGGGACGGCTTAATGTGCGAATACAACGACGACTTGAACCATCCGCAATGCTTCTCCAACTTCATGCTTAGCAAGGAAGACACTGACAATATTGTGAAGAAACTGTCAGGAGAGTCACTTGACTCTTGCTCCAAGGTTGGGTTAAAGCCATTCTGCCTCTCCAACCTGGCTCCAGAGGTGAAATAATTCAACTTGCATGTATTGATTTTTTATAACTTTCAGCTTGTTTGTGACTCGAGTTCGAAATATGTTAATGAGAAGAACTCGCCTTTTTGGAAACGAAAGCCTAAAACCGCAGTTAAGAAGGTGCCGACGAAAACCGCCCCAAAGAAGAAAACCAATGGCAAAGCCGCCACCACAGTAGAGTCATCCATTGTGGGCGAGCCTTAGGCCGCACAGGAACACTCAGAGGTAAATTATTTTGTCCCTCTTCTTATTCCAACACAGTCCATACTCAAACATTTCTGTTTTCGTTTATAGGGTGATCACATGAAGAGCCAAGATGAAGACGTCGAGGTAATTTCCGTTTCTTCCTACTCAATTTTTTCTTCTCCCAAACCGGCAAGGCGTGTCTGTAGAAAAGTCCCAATGTCTCACCCAGATGCTCATCTCGATCCCGATTCCCTTTTGAAGAAGGCGGGTTATACACCAAAACGTCACACTTGAAGCCATTCTGGGGATCTCTCGTCCGGCTTGCCCGAGAAAATGGCCGGTCGCAAGCGCCAGAGCGAGGTATATTTTATATTAAATGTTCTTCTTTCCTGTGCAGCCGATTCTCACGAATTACTCAATCTTTTGAATCTTATGTCTAACAGGTTTCCCCTCCTTCATCTGGCGACTCAGCTGTTTCAGCTCTTCCTCCTTTAATCCGCCTTCGGGGGTAAGTCCTCTTGCCAATATGTTCTTTGGGCGCCAGTATTTCAACTTTAACATAAACACCACCCTTGTTTGGCCCAAGCCAAAAAGAGAAAGACTGGCGAGTCATCATCTAATCCCAAGGCGCCTGAGAAGGCGTGAATAAGTACTTCCATTCCAGAAGCTCAGGATGAGCTGGCTGAGCCTCACATCGAAGCTCCTGACGATCTCCCTAATATTCAAGATGAGCCGCCGAGCCCACAGAAGGAAGTTGCTGAAAATCTCAACCCGCCAAGCCCTCAAAAGGCGGCTGAAGACATGACACCTGACCCAGATCAAGTCTTCATTACTGGAGCAGGCTATTTTGAACCAGCATCCACAGTGTTGACCAAGCATACGTCGAAGGATACCCCAATCCTTATAGATAAGGGCATGACCAAGTTGAAGCTTCCAAATATTGAGAAGCTAGACTTTTAAGAATTACATTCTGGCTATTTGTGTCGCCTGGTGGCTAGTCGTGACATGGAAGCAAGTCTGGTCAACATGATGAAGAAAAAACATGAGGTATGATACATTTTATCCTCCTTTACATATACACCCATTATCCCTCCAAAAGGCGAGTCATCTTTGTAATGATGAGTCAAAGTTTTGTGACAAGCTTTATAAACAGCTTTAACCTGTAGCCCCCAAGGGCCGGGTCATCTTCTTGAAGTTGAGTGGGGTCTTTGGTGTAAATGTAGAAGAAAGCTGTAACCTGTAGCCCCCAAGGGCCGCGCCATCTTCTTTCAAGATGAGTCGGGTCTTTAGTTTAAATTGTAATAAAGCTTCAACCTATAGCCCCGAAGGGCCGGGTCATCTTCTTGAAGATGTTCCAGGTCTTGCTTAAGTTAGTGCCATGGAAAATTGAATCATACATTATCCCCCAAGTGTCATGGATATTGCTTGCAATCTGCATGAAACTGGTCATAAAAATCTGGATTTTGTAGGAATCGTTGACCCAGGCCGACTCAACCGTGTCCGGCTTGAAACAAAGCTTAGCACAACAACAAGATGCCCGAGCTGCGGTTGAACAAAAACTCCGTCTTGCACTGGTGGATATGGAGAAATTGAAAATGGATCATAAAGAATTTGAAGAAAAAGCCAAGGTTGAACGAGCCGCCTTGCTGAAACGGGCCGAACAAGCCGAAGAACAAATGAAAGTCGCCGTTCAGGAACTGACTGGGGTGAAACTTCATATCTCCAAAATGTCTAATGATGTGTTTGGTAAGTTCCCGCCGCTGTCCTTATTCGTAAGGTAATGTTATGAAACACATCGGCGTATAATTGGGTATCATTGCTACAGGTCCTCGATCCTCCAATCCCCATGATGATTGTATATTGATGTTAAAGGCAATATACACTCTAACAGAGAAACTTTATTCTGGAGGCTTGATGACTATTAGGGCCGTCACGGGCGATAAGGAGCCCTCGAAGACAATCAAGTATATGTTGGGGTGGTTGTCCACAATGCCAAAGCAGATTGAAGAATTAAAATGATCAACCGCCCGGAGAGGAGTAATTACCACTCTTAGCTGATGCTTGGCTTACGCTCCACTGCTGAAGCCGGAGGAGATAGCTGGCGGGTTTCCAGAATATAAAGAGGACGGGTCAGAATTCACTCAAGAGGACTATACTCCGTGTGTGAAGGAATCTCGCCTATCGGTGACTCAACTCGCAGCTAGTCTTGACTTAGCCAAGTATCAGGCGGCTTATGACGAGAACAACAAACATGCCCCCTCCCTCTTTTGAATTCACAGATTTGACTCCGCAACGCCGTAAGCACCTTTTTCACTCTGATGCTGAATCGTCCACCATCTTGACCGAAGAAGCTGAGTTCCACGCCTTAACCAATTGCAATTCGACAATGGGCGACTTACAGATCCAAGACGGCGAAGGCTCGACGCAGGATAACCCGTAGGCGTCTTGAACAAGGTGTTCCTTGAAGACTGCCCAAGGAGATCGATCCAGAAGATCCAACTCCGGGTCATGTAAAATGTTGTGGCCTTCCGAGCCATGTAATAGATTAGAGATGAAAATAATAATATTTTGCACCGTACCTTTGTTGACTCTGAAGTCTGACCGTTTTGAGAATATGAGCCGCCTTACTAGGCGTTTGGCTATGTCTTCATCAAAGTAAAGATGCTTCGTGTGGTCAGAGAAGAATATTGAGCCGGCTCAGTGAGACACGACAGGTAACATTAGTCTTGGAAACTCTAACTGTTCCCCAAAGATACTTTGTAGTCATAAAGTTTGCCGGCTCAATGAGTCGCGGCAGGGTAGGACGAGCTTGCAAGGCTCTAGTGCTACCCTAGAGAGGCTTTTGCAACAACCTTAGTTGTTTAGACCGGCTGATCAGGCGCGAGTCAAGCTTCAGTGAAGCAGGTTCAATGAACCCATGGTTTGTCTATTTTCCATATGTCGGTTCTCGCAAGCACCCTTCATGTTTTAACCAAGGCAAGTTTAGGGTCCAAAACTCGATTGACTCGCCAAGAGTACATGGGACCATGGGGCGAGTCACCAAACATACAATCTAGTATAACCATTGTAATGCGTTAATTTTTCGCTAGCCAAGAGGGTATTCAGGCTGAACTCAGTGAGTAGAAGCCCCCGATTGACCTATGATTAGGGAAAAGTCGGACAAAGGATTGCCTAAGCATTTACGCTCGTACTGCAAAATGACTTGGAACTAGTAGCCCCCAATTAAGCCGGCTTAATTCTCAATATCATATATGGCGCCCATGTTTGAACCATGCAACGTGGCAACTTTGATCCTCTTTGGCATACCAGTATCCATTTTTGAAATAAGTGCAGCATGGAGACTTATGCTCTTTGATACTGATAGCGTCCATGCTTGGACGACTTAAGAAACAATAAAGACTCATGCTTTCAAGAAGTTGAAACGGCAGAGACACCGAATTTCGTGGGCCCCGACTTTGTTGCTATATTAAAATAGAGTACAAGGACTAAACTATGTACAATGATAAGGAGCCAATGGCTCTAAGTATAATAAGGCCGAAAGTGGGCAATGTTCCATGACCGGGTTGTTTCTACCTCTGTCGTTGGCCTATCTGGATGAAGGTCCACCAGGTAGTAAGAACCATTATGAAGACTTTTGCTGATGACAAAAGGTCCTTCCCACAGGGGTGATAATTTGTGCATACGAGTATGGTCTTGAATCGATCGAAGCACCAAGTCGCCTTCCTGAAAAACCCGACTTCTGACTCTGCGGCTATGATAGCATCGCAGATCTTGTTGGTAAATTGCCGACCATGCCGCGGCTAAGTCATGCTCCTCCTCCAAAGCATCCAACGAATCTTGACGCGCCAGCTCGTTTTCCTCCTCAACATAGGCAGCGACTCGTGGCGAGTCATGCCTTATGTCAATTGGTAAGACCGCCTCAGCTTCATAGACCAAGAAAAAATGCATGTAACCAGTGGACCTGTTTGGGGGTAGTCCTTATGCTCCAAAGTACTGAAGGAAGCTCCTCAACCCAGCAACCCATAATGCGCTCCAGAGGAACCATGAGTCGAGGTTTGATCCCATGCAAGATTTCTTGATTTTTTCATTCTGCCTGTCAATTGGATTGGGGATGTGCAACTTCAGAGACATCAAGCCAGATGTGCTCCTTTTCACAAAATTCTTGCATGGAGCCTTTGAATAAATTAGTACCATTATCAGTAATGATACTATGAGGATACCCGAAGCGGAAGATCAACTTCTTGAGGAACTTGACGGCTGTTTCTGCATCGCAACTGCTAACCGACTCTGTTTCAATCCACTTGGTAAACTTGTCAACCGCCACCAGTAGATGAGTCTTTTTGTTGGAAGACATCTTGAAAGGACCAACCATGTCGAGCCCCCAGATTGCAAAAGACCGTATAATTGCGATCATCCGCAACTCTTGAGCCGACACATGCATCTGACGCCCGAATTTTTGACAACCATCACACCTGCGCACAATGTCTTGAGTATCGGCGTGAGCCATCAACCAATAGAATCCATGTCTAAAGGTATTTGATACTAAAGATCGTGACCCGACGTGATGACCACAAACGCCATCGTGAATGTCATTAAGCACGTCCCTCTTTGGGCGAGACGCATCTTTGAATAATTCCACAAGTGCTTCGTTTGTGCAAATTGCCCTTATGTATGACCATGGATTTGCATCACCGAATAATTTGGCAAGCCAACAACTCATCACCAGGTAACTCGCCCCGTGCCAAATAAGACATGTAGGGGACCGCCCAGTCCAGAGTGGCACGAAGAGCCGCCACAACTTGAGATTCCGGGTGAGGGACCGCTATATTCTCTTCAGAAGGCAACTTCACCGACAGGATATGCAAGATATCCAAAAATACATTGGGAGGAACCGGCTTACGCTGTGACCCGAGTCGTGAAAGAGCGTCAGTTGCCTCATTGAGCCGGCGGTCAATATGATCAACTTGATAGCCATGAAAGTGACCCACCACATGTGATACGACACACCTGTAAGCCGCCCCCAATGGATCCCTGGAATCCCACGTTCCGGAAACTTGTTACGCCACCAGATCTGAGTTGCCCAAGAATCTAACCCGACTAAGGTGCATCTCTCTAGTGATCCGAAGACCATGGAGAAAAGCCTCGTACTCCGCTGCATTGTTAGTGCATGGAAACATGAGTCGTAGGACATAGCAATGTTGAGGAACGTCGCATGGGAAACAAAAAACTTCCTACGCACACGCAGTACCTATCAATGGTGATTATCATCTATGAGAGGGGAGAGTGCATCTACATCCCTTGTAGATCGCTAAGTGGAAGCGTATATAACGCGGCTAATGTAGTGGAACATCTTCGCGATCTAAATCGCAGCCCGTCCCGCGATCTCATCACAATCCATCCCGCGATCCCATCATGATACATCCCGATCTAGTGCCGAACGGACGACACCTCTGTGGTCAGCGCACGTACATCTCAATGATGATCTTCGCCTTCTTGATACAGCAAGAGGGGCGAAGAGGTAGATGATTTCTCCAGCACGACGACATGGTGGTGGCGGTGCTGGAGCTATTTCAACAGGGCTTCGCCAAAGCACCGCTGAAACTAGACTAGAGGATAAACAGATCTAGACAGCGAGGGCAGCTCGTGGTTGTTTTTCTATATCTCAAAAAGCCGTCAATACCTCTAGTATATATAGGAGGGAGGGAGGGTAGGAGGTAGCCTCAAACCCTCAAGGTTTGGCCGAAATTGGAGGTGGAGGAGTCCTACTCCAATCCTACTAGACAGAGAGGGCAGCTCATGGTTGTTTTTTTGTATCTCAAAAAAACGTTAATACCTCTAGTATATATAGGAGGGAGGGAGGGTAGGAGGTAGCCTCAAACCCTCAAGGTTTGGCCGAAATTGGAGGTGGAGGAGTCCTACTCCAAACCTACTAGGAGTAGGATTCGTCCTTTCCACTTTGAAACCCTTTCCACCTTTTCCACCTTTGGGTTTTTTGCCTCCCAAACCTCATGGGCCTTAGTGGGAGCTTATGTCAGCCCACTAGGGGCAGGTTTCTATCCTCCCACAGCCCATAAGGCCCCTTGGGGCGTGACACCCATCCCGATGGTCCCCGGTACCCTCCCGGCACTCCCGGTACACTACCGATGAGCCCGAAACTTTTCCTATGACCAAAACAGGACTTTCGATATATCAATATTTACCTCTAGACCATTCCGGAGCTCCTCGTGACGTCCGAGATCTCATCCGCGACTCTGAACAACTTTCGGTTACCTCCGGACCATTCCGGAGCTCCTTGTCACGTCCATATTGGATCCTTCATATTTTACGAAGATCTTATCGGTTGAACCTCTACGTCAACGGAAATCTCACGCCGAGATATATCGACCACTTCAAGATCACCAACAGGCGAGGAGAAGTTGCCTACTAGCTAGAGATACTGTCGTGGTTTTGTCACGACAGATGTCCTCGTGAAAGGACTTTGAGATGGAGCCATCGCACCTTGGTGTCGACTCAAAGGGGTTAAGTTGAAGGGAGACTCGTGTTTACCCAGGTTCGGCCCCTCCAATGGAGGTAAAAGCCTACGTCTTGCTTTGTGTATATTGATGGTGAAATCGATTACAAGGGTGCGAAACCCGCCTGACCTAGATCTCGATGGATAGTAACTTAAACCTATCATCTCTATAGACTCGCCTTTATATACAGGTCAAGGCCCTAGGTTTACATGAGTCCAAGTCATATCACAAGTCGTGACCTAACATATCTATAAGCCGTCGTGCCTCTCAACCAAGAAATTTGCACAACGAGTCATTCTCTTCTTGGGCCCTGAATCACCATCTGGGCTCTTGGGCTTCGCCGGCTCTTCGTTGGAGATCACTTCAATCCGTTCATATTCTAGGTCTAAGCCCATCTTCGGGCCACAAGTGTTGAGTCGCCATGAGCCTGACTCGGCCCAATAGGGAAGGTCAGGAATGGATAATATCCCCAACATTAGGCCCCAGATTGACTTGAATTTATTCACGCCAATAAACCTTCATACTTGACCATGGCGACTCACATGTGATCTCTGACTTTCCTTCTTAAAGAGTGACAAGCCGCCAATCTTCATGCTCCGACTAAATCGCTATGTCACTTATGACTGACATCATCTTCCCCATATTTCCACGGATCTCGGTGACGCCATCTTCAACGGATCTTTTGACTTATCCGGTCATCCCTAAAATCCAGGCGCCATCGTTTCCGATTTTTAATGAGCCTCATTGATTCCCTCGCTTGTCATTTCAGTTTCAGCTTTGGGTCCTTAAATAGTCGCAAGGGGGGTACCTCGCCTTCGTCAGCATCGCCGATCTACTCCTTCTTCCTCGAGCCCGCGCTGCAAACACTCCGCCATTGCAGAACTCCGCACTTCGGATCCACCGCCTCCTGGATCGATCGAGCACAACCTCGGCTTGGATCTCCGAGGCTCCCTCCGTCGCCGTCTGCATTTCTTCAGGTGAGTCTTTCTCCTTCGCAGATTCAGTTCACGAACCTCCCCTGTTGTTAGGGTGGCGCCAGAGTTCTTCAGACCTCCATTAATCACGCCATCAATCCCATAAGTATTGCTTGAATCCCGTACTTTAGTAAGGGACCGCGGTAGATTAGCGAGTAGTTCGCAACAGATCTGTTGCTCACTTTACTTTCTTCACAAGGTCACCTCCCACGTCGTCCAATGTTCCTGCGTCCTTAGTGTTCCTGAAATCGTGAATTATTTTTCCTTTTAGAACCACCCATAGATATGTAATTTCTGGCATACCTTGGAAATGTGTTTATCTCCAATCAAAAAACTTTCAAAGGGAATTTTTTTAAATGTAACCCGCCCTTAGGTTGTGGCGAGTCACAACGTCTGTTTAGGTGTCTCCCTAGCCACTTGTTGGCGAGTTAATACTCTGTAGATCCTTACGACCCGCCAATCGCCTTTATGCAGATTTCTGTCCCTGTCTTTTGAGTTTGCGGCCATGGGAACCATCTCCAAAAGTAATTGGTTGCCATCAGAGGTCAATGATAACGTCCTTGAAAAACTTTTAATGGAGGGAACTCTAGCACCCCACGAAGCAATCGACTGGCGATCCGCCTTAGGAGAGCAACATCCACAACCCGCCAGTGGGGAAGTCGTGGTCTCTACTGACCACATCGAGTGGGGCTTCACACTGTCAGGCTCAAAATTCTTCAGAGACACCATGCAGTTTTTAAATCTCCGTCCCCAAGACTTAGGCCCAAACTCCATCAGCAACCTCTGTCAATTACAAGTATTTGTTAAGCCTACTTGCAAATGGATCCTACTTTCCTCCTATTGAGGAAGTTCTTCTACTTGAACCGCCAAACTGAGTTTGCTGACGGCCCCTGCCCAGAACTCGGATTGGTCAATATTCAGAGACAACGAGAATGCAGGTTCCAGGCAGGTGCTCTACCCAGTCACCCCAAAGGTTGGGGGAAGACTTGGTTTTGTTGCCGCAATACTGCTCCGACCACTGGGAGCCCCTTACCAGGCTTTAGGCAAGAACGTCTTCCTATGGACTTTAAGGTGCCCAAAAGCTGCTCATGAGGACGAAGTTTCAGTTGCCTATGTCTTTGCGAAGCTTAGGTCCTTGAATGCCAACGGCCTTACCGACGTAGATTTGATCCACTGCTGGGTGGACTGGCGGATAATGCCTTTGAGCCGCCGGGACGGCTTAATGTGCGAATACAACGACGACTTGAACCATCCGCAATGCTTCTCCAACTTCATGCTTGCCAAGGAAGACATTGACAATATTGTGAAGAAACTGTCAGGAGAGTCACTTGACACTTGCTCCAAGGTTGGGTTAAAGCCATTCTGCCTCTCCAACCTGGATCCAGAGGTGAAATAATTCAACTTGCATGTCTTGATTTTTTTATAACTTTCAGCTTGTTTGTGACTCGAGTTCGAAATATGTTAATGAGAAGAACTCGCCTTTTTGGAAAAGAAAGCCGAAAACCGCAGTCAAGAAGGTGCCGACGAAAACCGCCCCGAACAAGAAAACCAATGGCAAAGCCGCCACCACAGTAGAGTCATCCATTGTGGGCGAGCCTTAGGCCGCAGAGGAACACTCACAGGTAAATTATTTTGTCCCTCTTCTTATTCCAACACAGTCCATACTCAAACATTTCTGTTTTCGTTTATAGGGTGATCACATGAAGAGCCAAGATGAAGACGTCGAGGTAATTTCCGTTTCTATCGACTCAAATTTTTATTCTCCCAAACCGGCAAGGCGAGTCTGTAGAAAAGTCCCAATGTCTCACCCAAATGCTCATATGGATCCCGATTCCCTTGTGAAGAAGGCGGGTTATACACCAAAACGTCACACTTGAAGCCATTCTGGGGATCTCTTGTCCGGCTTGCCCGAGAAAACGACCGGTCGCAAGCGCCAGAGCGAGGTATATTTTATATTAAATGTTCTTCTTTCCTGTGCAGCCGATTCTCATGAATTACTCAATCTTTTGAATCTTATGTCTAACAGGTTGCCCCTCCATCTGGCGACTCAGCTGTTTCAGCTCTTCCTCCTTTAATCCTCCTTTGGGGGTAAGTCATCTTGCCAATATGTTCTTTGGGCGCCAGTATTTCGACTTGAACATAAACACCACCCTTGTTTGGCCCAAGCCAAAAAGACAAAGACTGGCGAGTCATCATCTAATCCCAAGGTGGCTGAGAAGGCGGGAATAAGTACTTCCATTCCAGAAGCTCAGGATGAGCTGGCTGAGCCTCACATCGAAGCTCCTGACGATCTCCCTAATATTCAAGATGAGCCGCCGAGCCCACAGAAGGAAGTTGCTGAAAACCTCAACCCGCCAAGCCCTCAAAAGGCGGCTGAAGACATGACACCTGACCCAGATCAAGTCTTCATTACTGGAGCAGGCTATTTTGAACCTGCATCCACAGTGTTGACCAAGCATACGTCGAAGGATACCCCAATCCTTATAGATAAGGGCATGACCAAGTTGAAGCTTCCAAATATTGAGAAGCTAGACTTTTAAGAATTACATTCTGGCTATCTGAGTTGCCTGGTGGAGAGTCGTGACATGGAAGCAAGTCTGGTCAACATGATGAAGAAAAAACATGAGGTATGATACATGTCATCCTCCTTTACATATACACCCATTATCCCTCCAAAAGGCGAGTCATCTTTGTAATGATGAGTCAAAGTTTTGTGACAAGCTTTATAAACAGCTTTAACCTGTAGCCCCCAAGGGCCGGGTCATCTTCTTGAAGTTGAGTGGGGTCTTTGGTGTAAATGTAGAAGAAAGCTGTAACTTGTAGCCCCCAAGGGCCGCGCCATCTTCTTTCAAGATGAGTCGGGTCTTTAGTTTAAATTGTAATAAAGCTTCAACCTGTAGCCCCGAAGGGCCTGGTCATCTTCTTGAAGATGTTCCGGGTCTTGCTTAAGTTAGTGCCATGGAAAATTGAATCATACATTAGCCCCCAAGTGTCATGGATATTGCTTGCAATCTGCATGAAACTGGTCATAAAAATCTGGATTTTGTAGGAATCGTTGACCCAGGCCGACTCAACCGTGTCCGGCTTGAAACAAAGCTTAGCACAGCAACAAGATGCTCGAGCTACGGTTGAACAAAAACTCCGCCGTGCACTGGTGGATATGGAGAAATTGAAAATGGATCATAAAGAATTTGAAGAAAAAGCCAAGGCTGAACGAGCCGCCTTGCTGAAACGGGCCGAACAAGCCGAAGAACAAATGAAAGTCGTCGTTCAGGAACTGACTGGGCTGAAACTTCATATCTCCAAAATGTCTAATGATGTGTTTGGTAAGTTCCCGCCGCTGTCCTTATTCGTAAGGTAATGTTATGAAACACATCGGCGTATAATTGTGTATCATTGCTACAGGTCCTCGATCCTCCAATCTCCATGATGATTGTATATTGATGCTAAAGGCAATATACACTCTAACAGAGCAACCCGTAGGCGTCTTGAACAAGGTGTTCCTTGAAGACTGCCCAAGGAGATCGATCCAGAAGATCCAACTCTGGGTCATGTAAAATGTTGTGGCCTTCCGAGCCATGATGAAAATAATAATATTTTGCACCGTACCTTTGTTGACTCTGAAGTCTGACCGTTTGGAGAATATGAGCCGCCTTACTAGGCGTTTGGCTATGTCTTCATCAAAGTAAAGATGCTTCGTGTCGTCAGAGAAGAATATTGAGCCGGCTCAGTGAGACACGACAGGTAACATTAGTCTTGGAAACTCTAACTATTCCCCAAAGATACTTTGTAGTCATAAAGTTTGCCGGCTCAATGAGTCGCGGCAGGGTAGGACGAGCTTGCAAGGCTCTAGTGCTACCCTAGAGAGGCTTTTGCAACAACCTTAGTTGTTTAGACCGGCTGATCAGGCGCGAGTCAAGCTTCTGTGAAGCAGGTTCAATGAACCCATGGTTAGTCTATTTTCCATATGTCGGTTCTCGCAAGCACCCTTCATGTTTTAACCAAGGCAAGTTTAGGGTCCAAAACTCGATTGAATCGCCAAGAGTACATGGGACCATGGGGCGAGTCACCAAACATACAATCTAGTATAACCATTGTAATGCGTTAATTTTTCGCTAGCCAAGAGGGTATTCAGGCTGAACTCAGTGAGTAGAAGCCCCCAATTGACCTATGATTAGGGAAAAGTCGGACAAAGGATTGCCTAAGCGTTTACGCTCGTACTGCAAAATGACTTGGAACTAGTAGCCCCCAATTAAGCCGGCTTAATTCTCAATATCATATAAGGCGCCCATGTTTGAACCATGCAACGTGGCAACTTTGATCCTCTTTGGCTTACCAGTATCCAAATTTTGAAATAAGTGCAGCATGGAGACTTATGCTCTTTGATACTGATAGCGTCCATGCTTGGACGACTTAAGAAACAATAAAGAGTCATGCTTTCAAGAAGTTGAAACGGGAGAGACACCGAATTTCGTGGGCCCCGACCTTGTTGCTATATTAAAAAAGAGTACAAGGACTAAACTATGTACAATGATAAGGAGCCAATGGCTCTAAGTATAATAAGGCCGAAAGTGGGCAATGTTCCACGACCGGGTTGTTTCTACCTGTGTCGTTGGCCTATCTGGACGAAGGTCCACCAGGTAGTAAGAACCATTATGAAAACTTTTGCTGATGAAAAAAGGTCCTTCCCACACGGGTGATAATTTGTGCATACCAGTATGGTCTTGAATCGATCGAAGCACCAAGTTGCCTTCCTGAAAAACCCGACTTCTCACTCTGCGGCTATGATAGCGTCGTAGATCTTGCTGGTAAATTGCCGACCATGCCGCGGCTAAGTCATGCTCCTCCTCCAAAGCATCCAACGAATCTTGACGCGCCAGCTCGTTTTCCTCCTCAACATAGGCGGCGACTCGTGGCGAGTCATGCCTTATGTCAATTGGTAAGACCACCTCAGCTTCATAGACCAAGAAAAAATGCGTGTAACCAGTGGACCTGTTTGGGGGTAGTCCTTATGCTCCAAAGTACTGAAGGAAGCTCCTCAACCCAGCAACCCATAATGCGCTCCAGAGGAACCATGAGTCGAGGTTTGATCCCATGCAAGATTTATTGATTTTCTCATTCCGCCTGTCAATTGGATTGGGGATGTGCAACTTCAGAGACATCAAGCTAGATGTGCTCCTTTTCACAAAATTCTTGCATGGAGCCTTTGAATAAATTAGTACCATTATCAGTAATGATACTATGAGGATACCCGAAGCGGAAGATCAACTTCTTGAGGAACTTGACGGCTATTTCTGCATCGCAACTGCTAACCGACTCTGTTTCAATCCACTTGGTAAACTTGTCAACTGCCACCAGTAGATGAGTCTTTTTGTTGGAAGAAATCTTGAAAGGACCAACCATTTCGAGCCCCCAGATTGCAAAAGACCGTATAATTGCGATCATCCGCAACTCTTGAGACGACACATGCATCTGACGCCCGAATTTTTGACAACCATCACACCTGCGTACAATGTCTTGAGTATCGGCGTGAGCCGTCAACCAATAGAATCCATGTCTGAAGGTATTTGATACTAAAGATCGTGACCCGACGTGATGACCACAAACGCCAGCGTGAATGTCATTAAGCACGTCCCTCTTCGGCCGAGACGCATCTTTGAATAATTCCACAAGTGCTTCGTTTGTGCAAATTGCCCTTATGTATGACCATGGATTTGCATCACCGGATAATTTGGCAAGCCAACAACTCATCACCAGGTAACTCGCCCCGTGCCAAATAAGACATGTAGGGGACCGCCCAATCCAAAGTGGCACGAAGAGCCGCCACAAGTTGAGATTCCGGGTGAGGGACCGCTATATTCTCTTTAGAAGGCAACTTCACCGACGGGATATGCAAGATATCCAAAAATACATTGGGAGGAACCGGCTTACGCTGTGACCCGAGTCGTGAAAGAGCGTCAGTTGCCTCATTGAGCCGGCGGTGAATATGATCAACTTGATAGCCATGAAAGTGACCCACCACATGTGATACGACACGCCTATAAGCCGCCACCAATGGATCCCTGGAATCCCACGTTCCGGAAACTTGTTACGCCACCAGATCTGAGTCGCCCAAGAATCTAAGCCGGCTAAGGTGCATCTCTCTAGTGATCCGAAGCCCATGGAGAAAAGCCTCGTACTCCGCTGCATTGTTAGTGCATGGAAACATGAGTCGTAGGACATAGCACTGTTGAGGAACGTCGCATGGGATACAAAAAACTTCCTACGCACACGCAATACCTATCTATGGTGATTATCATCTATGAGAGGGGAGAGTGCATCTACATCCCTTGTAGATCGCTAAGTGGAAGCGTATATAACGCGGTTGATGTAGTGGAACATCTTCGCGATCTAAATCGCAGCCCGTCCTGCGATCTCATCACAATCCATCCCGCGATCCCATCACGATGAATCCCGATCTAGTGCCGAACGGACGACACCTCTGTGGTCAGCGCACGTACTGCTCAATGACGATCTTCGCCTTCTTGATCCAGCAAGAGGGGCGAAGAGGTAGATGAGTTCTCCAGCACGACGGCATGGTGGTGGCGGTGCTGGAGCTATTCCAACAGGGCTTCGCCAAAGCAACGCTGAAACTAGACTAGAGGAGAAACAGATCTAGACAGAGAGGGCAGCTCGTGGTTGTTTTTCTGTATCTCAAAAATCCGTCAATACCTATAGTATATATAGGATGTAGGGAGGGTAGGAGGTAGCCTCAAACCCTCAAGGTTTGGCCGAAATTGGAGGTGGAGGAGTCCTACTCCAATCCTACTAGACAGAGAGGGCAGCTCATGGTTGTTTTTTTGTATCTCAAAAAAACGTCAATACCTCTAGTATATATAGGAGGCAGGGAGGGTAGGAGGTAGCCTCAAACCCTCAAGGTTTGGCCGAAATTGGAGGTGGAGGAGTCCTACTCCAATCCTACTAGGAGTAGGATTCGTCCTTTCCACTTTGAAACCCTTTCCACCTTTTCCACCTTTGGGTTTTTTGCCTCTCAAACCTCATGGGCCTTAGTGGGAGCTTATGTCAGCCCACTAGGGGCAGGTTTCTATGCTCCCACAGCCCATAAGGCCCCTTGGGGCGTGACACCCCTCCCGATGGTCCCCGGTACCCTCCCGGCACTCCCGGTACACTACCGATGAGCCCGAAACTTTTCCTGTGACCAAAACAGGACTTCCAATATATCAATATTTACCTCTAGACCGTTCCGGAGCTCCTCGTGACGTCCGAGATCTCATCCGCGACTCCGAACAACTTTCAGTTACCTCCGGACCATTCCAGAGCTCCTTGTGACGTCCATATTGGATCCTTCATATTTTACGAAGATCTTATCGGTTGAACCTCTATTCAAGGATTCACACAATCCCGTATATCATTCCCTTTGTCCTTCAGTATGTTACTAACCCGAGATTTGATCGTAGGTATCTCCATACCTATTTCAATCTCGTTACCGACAAGTCTCTTTACTCGTTCCGTAATACAAGATCACGTGGCTAACTCTTTAGTCACATTACTTGCAAGGGTTGTTTGTAATGGTGTATTACCGAGTGGGCCCTGATATACCTCTCAGTCACACAGAGTGACAAATCCCATTCTTGATCCATGCTAACTCAACAGACACCTTTGGAGATACCTGTAGAGCACCTTTGTAGTCACACAGTTACATTCAGATGTTTGATACACACAAGGCATTCCTCCGGTGTCAGTGAGTTACATGATCTCATGGTCATAGGAATGTATACTTGACATTGAGAAAACAATAGCAACAAAATTGCACGATCATATGCTACGTTTATAGGTTGGGTCTTCTCCATCACATCATTCCCCTAATGATGTGATCTTGTTATCAAGTGACAACACTTGTCGATGGCTAGGAAACCTTAACCATCTTTGATCAACAAGCTAGTCAACTAGAGGCTTACTAGGGACAGTGTTTTATCTATGTATCCACACATGTATTTGAGTTTGCAATCAATACAATTATAGCATGGATAATAATAGATTATCATGAACAAGGAAATATAATAATAACCAATTTATTATGGCCTCTAGGGCATATTTCCGACAGTCTCCCACTTGCACTAGAGTCAATAATCTAGTTCACATCACTATGTGATTTTGATGTATCTAACACCCATAGAGTTCTAGGGTTTGATCTTGTCTTTCTTGTGAGAGAGGTTTTAGTCAACGGGTCTGAACCATTTAGATCTGAGTGTGGTTTACAAATCTCTATGTCATCCTGTAGGTGCCGCTACCAATGTGCCATTTTGGAACTATTCCAAATGACTGCTCCACTATATGAATCCGGTTTACTACTCAGAGTTTTCCGTATTAGTGTCAAAGCTTGCATCGGTGTAACCCATTACGACGAACTCTTTTAACACCTCCATAATGGACAAAAATTTCCTTAGTCCACTAGTTACTAAGGATAACTTTTGACCGCAATACAGTAATCCATTCGTGGATCACTTGCGTACCCCTTGACAAATTCATGGCAAGGCACCCATCAGGTGTGGTACACAACATAGCATACTATAGAGCCTATGGCTAATGCATAGGGGACGACCTTCATCCTTTATCTTTCTTTTGTCGTGGTCGGGCTTTGAGTCATACTCAAATTCACACCTTACAAACAACCAAGAACTCCTTCTTTGACGATCTATTTTGAACTCCTTCAAAAACTTGTCAAGGCATGCATTTCATTGAAAGTTTTATCAAGCGTCCTGACCTATCTCTATAGATATTCATGCTCAATGTTCAAGTAGCTCAATCCAGGTTTTCCTCTGAAAACACTTTTTCAAACAACCCTATATGCTTTCCAGAAATTCTACATCATTTCCGATCAACAATATGTCAACCACATATACTCATTAGAAATTCTATAGTGCTCCCAGTCACTTCCTTGGAAATACAAGTTTCAAACAAACTTTGTATAAACCTGATAACCCACAAGTATAGGGGATCGCAGTAGTTTTCGAGGGTAGTGCATTCAACCCAAATTTGTTGATTCGACACAAGGGGAAGCCAAAGAATATTCTCGAGTATTAGCAGTTGAGTTATCAATTCAACCACACGTGAAAGACTTAGTATCTGCAGCAAAGTATCAGTAGCAAAGTAGTGTGATAGCAATAGCAGCAGCAGTAACAATAGCAGTGTCAGCAGTAGTGGTAACAGTAGCAACAGTGATAGTAGTAGCAGTAACAGTAGAAAGAGTGACAGCAGTAGCAGCAAAGTAACGTAGCAAGGACCAGTAGGAAAAACTCGTAGGCATTGGATCGGTGATGGATAATTATGCCTGATGACATTCATCATGCAACAGTTATAACATGGGGAGATAAGTAACTAGCTCCAGTTCGCCAATGTAATGTAGGCATGCATTCCGTATGTAGTCATACGTGCTTAGGGAAAAGAACTTGCATGACATCTATTGTCCATCCCTCCCGTGGCAGCGGGGTCCTGATGGAAACTATGGGATATTAAGGTTCTCCTTTTAATAGAGAACCGGAACAAAGCATTAGCACTTAGTGAATACATGAACTCCTCATAACCGGAACGAAGCATTAGCACTTAGTGAATACATGAAATCCTCATACTGTGATCATCTCCGGGAGTGGTTCCGGCTATTGTCACTCCGGGCTTGCCGGGTCATAACACATAGTAGGTGACTATAACTTGCAAGATAGGATCAAGAACACACATATATTGACGAGAACATAATAGGTTCACATCTGAAATCATGGCACTCGGGTCCTAGTAGCAAGCATTAAGCATAGCAAAGTAGTAGCAACATCAATCTTAGAACATAGTAGATACTAGGGATCAATCCCCATCAAAACTAACTCGATTACATGATAGATCTCATCCAACCCATCACCGTCCAACAAGCCTACGATGAGATTACTCACGAACGGTGAAGAGCATCATGGAATTGGCGATGAAGGAAGGTGGGTGATGACGATGGCGACGATCTGCCCTCTCCGGAGCCCAGAACGGACTCCATATCTGCCCTCCAGAGGAAGAACAGGTGATGGCGGTGCCTCTGTATCGTAAAACACGATGAACCCTTCTCCTTGATTTTTTTCTGGGCGAAAGGACTAAATAGCGCTGGAGTTGGAGGCGGCGGAGCCTCGAGGGCCCCACAAGCCTGCTAGGCGCGGCCAGGGGGGCCTGCGCCTCCTGGGATTGTGGGCTCCTCGCTCCACGCCTCCGGTTGATTCTTGCTCGAGTATTTTTTATATATTCCACAAACAATCCTCGTAAATTTCCAGGTCATTCCGAGAACTTCTATTTTTGCGCAAAAAACAACACCATGGAAATTCTCCTGAAAACAGCGTTAATCCAGGTTAGTTCCATTCAAATCATGCAAATTAGAGTCCAAAACAAGGGCAAAAGAGTTTGGAAAAGTAGATACAATAGGGACGTATCAACTCCCCCAAGCTTAAAGCCTTGTTTGTCCTCAAGCAATTCAGTTGACAAACTGAAAGAGACAAAAGAAAAACTTTTATGAACTCTGTTTGATCTTGTTGCTGTAATTATGTCTAACTCATATTCAGATTTTCAGCAAGATCATAAGTTAACCACATAAGCAATGACATTTAGGTCTCAAGGTGTACTCATATCAATGGCATAATCAACTAGCGAGCAATAATAATGAGTTTCAAACGTCAACACTTCAATCAAAACAATCATGAAGCAATATGAATAGATGGTATCTCGCTAGCTCTTTCTGAGACCGCAAAACATGAACGCAGAGCACCTTCAAAGACCAAGAGTTGACTGAACATTGTAATTCATGGCAAAGATCGAGTCACAGTCATACTCAATAACAATTAATAGCAAAGAATAAAAATGACGGAGGTCCTCTCTAATTGGTGCCTTTATAAGAAGAGGATGACTCAACAGAAACATAAATAGATAGGCCCTTCGCAAAGGGAAGCATTGATTTGTAGAGGTGACAGAGCTCAAGCTTTGAAAACATAGATAAATAATTTTGGGTGGCATGCTTTCATTGTCAACGCGATAACCAAGAGTTTTCACCATCTTCCATGCTACACATACTATAGGCGGTTCCCAAAGAGAAAAGTAAAGTTTTGACTCCCCCACCACCGATCAATCACACTCCACAACTAGCCGAATACTCGGGTGCCGTCCATACCAACAACAATCCAGGGGGAGTTTTGTTTGCAATTATCTTTCCGATTTGAGCATGGAATTGGGCATTCCAATTACCGGCCCCTTTCTCATGAGTGAGAGTGAATAAACACATATCAAGGATAACACGTCAATCATGGAAGATACTAATCGCCCCTTGTCACCACATGAGCGGTTCGGGCATGCAAAATAGATTATTACTTGAAGGTTTAGAGAGTGGCACATGCAAATTTACTTGGAACGACAAGTAGATACCGCGTATAGGTAGGTATGGTGGACTCATATGGAACAACTTTGGGTTTATGGAAGTGGATGCACAAGCAGAATTCCCGCTTAATACAAGTGAAGGCTAGCAAAAGACTGGGAAGCGACCAACTAGAGAGCGACAATAGTCATCAATATGCATTGAAATTAACCAACATTGAGTGCAAGCATGAGTAGGACATAAATCCCCATAAACATGAATATCATAGAGGCTATGTTGATTTTGTTTCAACTACATGCGTGAGCATGCGCCAAGTCAAGCCACTTGAATTATTCAAAGGAGGATACCATCCTATCATACTACATCATAATCATCTTGAAATTCATGTTGGCATTCAAGACAAACCATTATAATCTCCTAGCTAATTAAGCATGGCATCAGAAACTATGATCTCTAAGTTGTCATTGCAAACATGTTTCTTTCACAACAAAGCTGAATTAGGAACGATGAGCTAGTCATATTTACAAAAACAAAATAGATCGAGTTCATACCAGCTTTTCCAGGCTTAGTCACTTCATCATATATCGTTATTATTGCCTTACACTTGCACGACCGAATGATGTGAACAATAATAAGAGTGTGTGTGCATTGGACTAAGCTGGAATCTGCAAGCAAACACAAAGGAGAAGACAAAGTAATATGGCTCTTTGATAGATAAACAGATATGCATGCGAGAGCCACTAAACATTGTAACCATGGTCTTCTACCTTGACCCAATGAAAAAGAAACCTATTTACACGGGAAAGCTCCCAACAAGCAAAAGAAGAAAAGGAAATATTTTTGGGTTTTCTCAATCTGAACAAACACACGAGAAGAAAGCCAGAAAAAGAAATAAGCTAGCATGGATGATACAGTGGCAAGGTGTGAACACCGACCATCAAAGTGAAAGTGTAAGCATGAATATAAAGTCGATGAGAAACACGTACTCCCCCAAGCTTAGGCTTTTGGCCTAAGTTGGTCTACTCCCAAGGTGGGAAGTAACCGTCTTCGAGGTACTACGGAGTGTACTGAGGGTGCCACTGCCAGGTGAGCTCCTCTGGTTCCCACTGATAAACTAGCGTCTGGTACTCGACTAGTAGCTTGGGCACGGGCGCCTGTGGTGGTGCTATGCCCCAATATGCGTAGATGTCCGAGGGCATAATAATGTACATGCCTAGATGAAGATTGAACAAATAAGGAGCAGGCAAAGTGATAGTCTCACGAGTACCCTGACTAAATACCAGGTTATAAATCATCCTCTTGTTTATATCTTTATCAAGAAAGTCATGGCGAACCATGCTATCATAATCTAGATATCTCTGAGGAAGAAGCATCTCTTCTTCCTCGTGCAGTCTAGTAGGTATCTCAAAGTGTCTAGCAAGACGGGTAGCATAGATACCTCCATAAACAGCGCCTTTAGTACGGTTCGTGTTCAACCGTTGAGCCACTATAGCGCCCAAGCTAGAAGTTTTATCATTGTAAAGAGCTTCGCGCAAAACCGCATGATCTGGGGAGCTAAGGGTCCTAGCTTTCCCATGGCCAATCAAACATTTTCCCACGAATAATGAGAAATATCGAAGCACGAGAAGATGAAGGCTAGCGACTCTAGCGCAAGATACCCCTCTCTCCTCTCCTACAGCAATAGTATCAATGAAATCCTCCCAGTCCCGTGGACGAGGTTCATGAATATCCCCAACATAAGATAATTTGCAGACATTGCAAAAATCCTGAAGCGATATGCGCTGGGGGATATCATATAACTTGAACTCAACCATAGGAGGATTCTTCCTTGGATAGAAGTTAAAGCTTTGTACAAAAATATTAGTGAGGAGGAGGTATTATGGACACTTATCTTCAACGAGTGTGGTAAGGCCTGCGTTCTCCACCAAGTAATAAAAATCCTCATAAAGACCGGCGACACGTAAGAACACATCGCTTGGCCACTCGCACGCTCGAACTTCTGCAACTCGGGGGGACCGGATACTTGGGTTTCTTCTTTTCAATTCCATCATCCTTGGGGCACGGCTTGAAGAGCCTCTTAGGACCCTCCTCATATTTTCCTTTTCCTTTCTGTGAAAATTTCCGAAATTTTTGGTGACTCAAAGGAAAAGTGAACAAGGCTCAACGAAACTCATATCAACTATTCCTACAAGTGCCTAGAGGCCATATCATGCATCAAAACTACTTGGGACCAACTAAAATTAGCATACAAAGCTCAAGAACAGGGTCACCAAGGCAGCAAAAATACGCAACGAACAAGGCACTAGAGCAAAAACTAATTGGACCAACGGAGGAGTCACATACCAAGGAACAATTTCCCCAAAACAGTTTGGTGAATGGGGCTTTGCACAAGGAGATCGAAAATCGCAGCAAGAAGAGCAAGAACACGGGTTTGAGCTGCGGGGTGATTTTTTCTAGAGGTAGAAGAAGGAGATGGGAGCTGGAATAAGTGAAGGGGGTCCACATGGGCCCCACAAGCCTGGTAGGCGCGGCCAGGGGGTGCCCGCGCCTCCTGGGCTTGTGGCCCACTGGTGCATCCCCGTGACTAGCTCTCTGTCTCAGAAATTTTCTAAAATTCCAGAAAAAACGTACTTGATTTTGAGGGCATTTGAAGAACTTTTATTTTGAGGACACTTTTATAAGGGACGCAAAATGCAAAAAACAGGAAAAACTAAAGCTAAATCTATCATTTTTTTCTTCTAAGCAACCGAAGGTAAAGGTTTGGAACAGAGGGTTGGGACTCCTAGATTCATCCATCTCATGGTCATCAAAAGAAATCCGTCAATGAGGTTGATCAAGTCTCCTTAACAAACTTGTTTCGAATCGCATAAAATCGGAGAATTTTCAGATAGTCACTAGGTTACCTCAATGGGGATGTGCATATCCCCAACAAGCAAATCATACTTCATCTTGATAGTAGGTATAGGGAATTCAAAGCTCCCAATAAGAATCGATGATGTTTTTTCAATAGCATTGATGCAATGTACTCGATATTGTTTCGTCCGAAAGTGCACCGTATGCTCATTACCATTGACATGGAAAGTGACATTGCCTTTGTTGCAATCAATAACAGCCCCTGCAGTGTTTAGAATGGGTCTTCCAAGGATGATCGCCATGGCATCATCCTCGGGAATATCCATAATAACAAAGTTTGTTAAGATAGTAACGTTAGCAACCACAACAGGCACATCCTCGCAAATGCTGATAGGAAAAGCAGTTGATTTGTCGGCCATTTGCAAGGAGAGTTCAGTGGGTGTCAACTTATCCAATTCAAGTCTACGATAAAGAGAGAGAGGCATAACACTAACACCGGCTCCAAGGTCGCATAAAGCAGTTCTAACGTAGTTTCCTTTAATGGAGCAAGGTATAGTGGGCACTCCGGGATCACCTAGTTTCTTAGGAGTTCCACCCTTGAAGGTGTAATTGGCAAGCATGGTCTCAATCTCAGGTATCCTCCTCTTATTAGTCACAATTTCCTTCATGTACTTATTATTAGGAGACATTTTGAGTATATCTGTCCAATGCATTTACAGAAAGACAGGTCTAATCATTTCAACAAAGCGCTCAAAATCCTCATCATCCTTTTTCTTGGATGGTTTGGGAGGAAAGGGCATGGGTTTATCAACCCATGGTTCCCTTTCTTTACCATGCTTCCTAGCAATGAAGTCGTTCTTATCGTATCTCCTATTCTTAGGTTGTGGGTTATCAAGATCAACACTACGTTCAATCTCCACATCCTTATCATTGCTAGGTTGAGCATCATCATGAACACCACTATCCATATTATCATTAGGCTCATGTTCATCACCAGATTGTGTTTCGGCATCAGAAACAGCGACATCGTTTGGATTCTCGGGTGTAACAACAGGAGGTTTGCTAGCATGCAAGTTCCTATCATCTTTCTTTTTCTTTCTATTGCTAGGATGACTAGGTGCCTCAGTTCTAACTCCTTGAGAATCTTGTTCAATTCTCTTAGGATGACCCTCAGGATACAAAGGTTCCCGGGTCATTCTACCGCCTCTAGTGACGACTCTAACAGAATTGTCAGTCAACTCATTAAGCAAGTCATTTTGAGCCTTAAGTACTTGTTCTACCTGAGTAGTGACCATAGAGGCATGTTTACTCAAAAGCTTAAGATCATTGACATTTCTATCCACACAAGCACTTAAATGACTAAGCATACGAGCATTCTGTTCCAATTGTCTGCTAACATAATCATTGAAACTTTGTTGTTTGGCAACAAAGTTATCAAATTCATCTAAGCATAAGCTAGCAGGTTTATCAAAAGGAATATCACTCTCATTGAATCTACGAAGAGAATTTACCTCTAGTACCTGTGTCGGGTTATCAAGACCATGGATCTCTTCGATATGTGGTAGATTCTTGACATTTTCAGATTTAATGCCTTTCTCTTGCATAGATTTCTTAGCTTCTTGCATATCTTCAGGACTGAGGAATAGGATACCTCTTTTCTTCGGAGTTGGCTTCGGAGGTGGTTCGGGAATAGTCCAAGCATTCTCACTTCACAAGATATTATTCAATAGAATCTCAGCTTGTTCCAAAGTTCGTCCCCTGGAAACACAGCCGACACAACTATCTAGGTGGTCCCTAGAAGCATCTGTTAGTCCATTATAGAAGATATCAAGTATTTCATTTTTATCAATAGGGTGATCAGGCAAAGCATTCAGTAGGTGGGCAAGCCCCCCCCCCCAAGCTTGTGGGAGACTCCCTTCTTCAACTTGCACAAAGTTATATATTTCCTGCAAGGCAGCTCGTTTCTTATGGGCAGGAAAATATTTCTCAGAGAAGTGGTAGATCGTATCCTGGGGACTACGCACACAACCAGGAGCAACAGAAGTGAACCAGGTCTTAGCATCACCCTTTAGTGAGAAAGGAAACAACTTAAGGATATAGTAGTGGCGGATCTTTTCCTCACTCATGAATAGGGTGGCTATATCGTGCAGCTTAGTAAGATGTGCTACAACCGTTTGAGACTCATAACCATGAAAAGGATCAGATTTGACCAAAGTAATTAACTCAGGGTCGATAGAGAATTCATAATCCTTATCGGTTACAAAGATAGGCGAAGTAGGAAACTTCGGGTCGTATTTCATCCTAGCATTCAGTGATTTTTCTTTCCACTTGCGCAATAATTTCTCAAGATCATAGCTATCCTTACAAGCAAGAAAGTCCTCAGCTATCTCTCCCTCCATAACATAACCCTCAGGTATATCAGGCAATTCATATCTAGGAGAGCTAGTTCTAACAGGTGAACTAGTAGGTTCTACTTCAATCATCTCAGCAGTTTCAGAAGTATCATCACATTCAGCGGCAACTCTAGCAATTTGTGCATCAAGGAATGCACCTAGTGGCAAAGCAGTATCAAGTAAAGCATCATCACAAGCATCATGGATAGCAAAAGTAGCATCATCAAGCACATGCGACATATCAGAATTTCTAGCAGGAGGTGGTGTCGCAAACTTACTCATTACTGAAGGTGAATCAAGTGCAAAGCTAGATGGCAGTTCCTTACCTGTCCTCATAGTTGAGGGCAATACTTTAGTTTTTGGATCTCTCCGATTCCTCATAGTCATCAACAGACGTAAATCCCAAGTGACTCAGAGAATAGTGCTATGCCTCCCCGACAACGGCGCTAGAAAATAGTCTTGATAACCCACAAGTATAGGGGATCACAACAGTTTTTGAGGGTAGAGTATTCAACCCAAATTTGTTGATTCGACACAAGGGGAAGCCAAAGAATTTTCCTGAGTATTAGCAGTTGTGTTGTCAATTCTACCACACCTGAAAGACTTAGTATCTACAGCAAAGTATCAGTAGCAAAGTAGTGTGATAGCAATAGTAGCAGCGGTAACAATAGCAGTGACAACAGTAGTGGTAACAGTAGCAGAAGTGACAGTAGTAGCAGTAACAGTAGGAGCAGTGACAACGGTAGTGGAAAAGTAATGTAACAAGGACCAGTAGGAAAAACTCACAGGCATTGGATCGGTGATGGATAATTATGTCGGATGACATTCATCATGCAACAGTTATAACATGGGGAGATAAGTAACTAGCTCCAGTTCATCAATGTAATGTAGGCATGCATTCCGTATGTAGTCATACGTGCTTAGGGAAAAGAACTCGCATGACATCTATTGTCCATCCCTCCCGTGGCAGCGAGGCCCTAATGGAAACTACGGGATATTAAGGTTCTTCTTTTAATAGAGAACCGGAAGAAAGCATTAGCTCTTAGTGAATACATGAACTCCTCATACTATGGTCATCTCCGGGGTTGCCGGGTCATAACACATAGTAGGTGACTACAACTTGCAAGATAGTATCAAGAGCACACATATATTGACGAGAACATAATAGGTTCAGATCTGAAATCATGGCACTCGGGCCCTAGTGACAAGCATTAAGCATAGCAAAGTAGTAGCAACATCAATTTGAGAACATAGTGGATACTAGGGATCAATCCCCATCAAAACTAATTCGATTACATGATAGATCTCATCCAACCCATCACCGTCCAACAAGCCTACGATGAGATTACTCACGAACGGTGAACAGCATCATGGAATTGGCGATGAAGGAAGGTTGGTGATGACGATAGCGACGATCTCCCCTCTCTGGAGCCTAGAACGGACTCCAGATCTGCCCTCCGGAGGAAGAACATGTGGTGGCGAAGCCTCCGTATCGTAAAACGCGATGAACTCTTATCCTTGATTTTTTCCTGGGCGAAAGGGGCTAAATAGAGCTGGAGTTGGAGACGGCGGAGCCCCGAGGGCCCCACAAGCCTGCTAGGCACGGCCAGGGGGGCCCACGCCTCCTGGGCTTGTGGGCTCCTGACTCCACGCCTCTGGTTGATTCTTGCGCCAGTATTTTTTATATATTCCACAAAAAATCCTCGTAAATTTCCAGGTCATTCCGAGAACTTTTATTTCTGCGCAAAAATAAAACCATGGAAATTCTGCTGAAAACAGCGTTAGTTCGGGTTAGTTCCGTTCAAATCATGCAAATTAGAGTCCAAAACAAGGGCAAAAGAGTTTGGAAAAGTAGATACGATGGAGACGTATCAAAACCCAAAAGCTTTGAACATCACATCAAAGCGCATATCCAACTCCGAGATGCTTACTCCAGTCCTTAAAAGGATCGCTAGAGCTTGCATACTTGTTAGCATCCTTAGGACCGACAAAACCTTCTGGTTGTATCACATACAACCTTTCCTCAAGGAAACCGTCGAGCAAACAATGTTTTGACATCCATCTACAAGATGCAAAAACTGCTAACAAAATTCCAACACACCTTTAGCATCGCTACGAGTGAGAAAGTCTCATCGTAGTCAACTCCTTGAACTTGTCGGAAACCTCTTTGCAACAAGTCGAGCTTTCTTAAATGGTGGCTTTCACCATCATTGTGTGTCTTCTTTTAAAGATCCATCTATACTTAATTGTCCTACGACCATCAAGTAGTTCTTCCAAGGTCCACACTTTGTTTTCATACGTGGATCCTCTCTCGGATTTCATGTCCTCTAGCCATTTGTCGGAATCCGGGCCCACAATCGCTTCTCCATAGCTCATAGGTTCATTTTTGTCCAAGAACATGACCTCCAAGACAGGATTACCGCACCATTCTGTAGTAGCACGTATCGTTGTCAACCTACAAGGTTTGGTAGTAACTTGAGCCGAAGCTACATGATGACCATAATTGGCTTCCATTCAAGTGGTGTAGGCGCCATAGGAACAACTTCCTGCGCCCTTCTAATCTCTTGTTGAAGTGTTGGTTCAATAACCTCATCAAGTTCCTCCATCGTCCCACTTAATTCTTTCGAGAGAAACTATTTCTTGAGAAAGGACTCGTATTCTGAAACAAACACTTTGCTTCTGGATCTGAGATAGAAGGTATACCCAACTATTTTGGTGTCACAGCCCTAATTTCACTTTGCTTGCCAAGCATTCATGCATGCATATTTAAATTATTTTCAATTTGAAATGGGGAAGTGATCAAGCGTGAGGAACCAAAATTTTGTGAAATATGCAATATAAAAATTGGTTCAAATAGTTCCACGAAAATGTCCCTGGTTTTCCAATAAATTATTGGCATGATATAAAATTGTCAAACAATATTTTTGGATCACAAAAACATTTTATTTTGGACTTTTCATTTAATCAAACAGTTATTTGCAATGGAATTATATTTGCTATATATAAAATATAGTTTCGTAAACTCTGAAAATAATTGTGTTGCATTAGATAATTATCTTATGTCACATAAAAATATTTTAGGGTTTTATATAAAATGATTTGAATTATTTTCAAATCAAAACAAATGCCACAAAGAAATAAAAGAATAAAAATAAAAAAAAGAGCAGGAAGGCTTACCTGGCGCTCTTGCCAGGCCCAGCCCACCATGGGCCTCCCTGTCGTCTTCCTCCTCCTGCCAGTAGGCACACGAGAAGGCACGCACGGCGGCCAGCCCCTTGCCGCCTCGTGCTTCGTCGTGGCGCCTCCCCGTTGCCTCCCCGCGCCAGCAAGGCCCCCTCTCTCCCTTATCTCCTCCTCCTCTCTCCATTTCCCATGTTCCCTCTATCCTTCTCATGCCGCCATTAGCGAGCTCTGCTCGAGCTCGCCACCGACGCCTCTCCGGCCGCAGCGAAGCCCCCCCGAACAGCCCATCGACTCCGCCTCCCCGAGCAGCTCCTCCACGTCGAAGGAATCGAGCCGCAGCCCCCTAAAGCGTCACTTTCGTCGTCGTTTTCCCCTCCGGCCACCGAAGACCGTCGACATCGACTCGGCCTACCTCGAGCTCCCCTTCCATCGCCGTTGCTCCCATCTGCTCCGCGGTGAGCTGCAGCATTTCCCCCTTCTTCCCCTTCTCTCCCGTGCACCGCAGCCCCATGCCCTACATCGAGCCCGAGCCACCGCTGCTGGAACTCACCGCCGGTGATGATCTGGTCCACTCTAGCCCCAGTCCTTGCCCCTGGAAGATCGGGCGCTTTGCCAGCTCTTTATAGACGTCATCCGCGTGCAAAATGGCCCTCTCTAGCGCCGGTTAGGGCATCTCCGGCGAGTCCTCTACCGCGGCTTGGTCGCCGCCGGCCAACTCCGGTGGGCGCCGACGTGGCAAGGCCATTAGGGCCTAATTAGCTCCCATCAGCCGCTGACCAGTGGGACCTGGGTGGGTCAAACCCCAATTAGGGGTTGGACAGCGCGGGTTTAGCCCTGGGTCACTGACCAGTGGGCCCAAGTGGTCAGGTTTGACCTATAACGACTGGTTGACCTGCTGACGGAGGGATGACATCAGCCTGACGCAATAAATAGATTTCTGATATAAAAATAATTCCAGAAAAATAGAAAAACTTTGAAAATTCATAGAAATTAAAATATAACTCGGATGAAAATATTTTATATGTGAAAAATTACCAGAAAAATGCAAGGAATCCAATGATACCATTTTCATGCATGTTTGAACAATTTAAGCTTGATGAATAGGAAAATTACATAATAGGCATATAAATGCTTATATAGTTTAGAATTGATCTGTATTGATCAAATAAACCCCAATTAACTTGTGATCACTTGCATTAGATAAAACCAGCATCATGTTAACATGCCATGATGATGCATCATTGTGAAGCATTTGATGTGCTTAATTCGATCTCTGTTGATTTTGATGATAGACCTTGCGAGATGTAGTTATCACCGACATCGAAGAACGGCTGAGTTCTTCTGATCAACAGGAAAGCAAAACCCCTTGATCATTCCGATACAATCCCACTCTCTCGCTCTTGCTCTCATTTCAATGCATTAGGACATAAAGATTCAACTGCTACTTATGTTATGGTAGATGAACCCATTCCTTTGCATGACCTGTCTTTGTCACGGTAAATAGCTAAACCCAGCAACCTAGCATACTTGGTAGATGCTTGAGCCATGTTCTGCCATTACCCTGATATGCTTGCTATGCTTAGAGTTGAGCTGGTCTGATCATCTGGATGATGAACTGGAATGATCATGTCCTACAGATGAGAGTTAAGTGTGTGAACCTGTTTTGGTAAATGTAGAGATGAGAGGCCATGTAGGACTACATGGTGTGTTGTCTAATTGTCGCCGCACTTAGGACCTGAGATCTTGTGTTGGTGTTCCAAGAATAGCTACTACCGCACATTGGATTCCGGTAACTCGACCCCTCTCGGCCTATTAACTACTTTGTTCTCAGTCCAGGAGTCGTAGTAGTTCGAAACATGCACAGGTTGTGGCACGGTCTGCTAGGTGGATGAATGGCCCAATCGGACCGGCTTCGGGCCCTGCTCACATCGTTTGAGGCCATGTTGGAAACCCTGGCCGGACATCCATCATGGGTTCCAACTCGGATAGGCGACTGCCTTGGGCATGAGTCATTGTAGGTTAACGTTTGTGGCCGACTCCCTCGCTGGCTGCCGCTTGAAGGTTGCTGAGGTGCTTGTTTTTATGTGCACTTGGCGATATGTGGCGGGAGCATGTGTGATGAAGTACACCCTTGCAGGGTAATTATCTATTCGAATAGCCGGGTCCTCGGATATGGATTACTTGGATACTTACATGGTTCATAGATAACTTTAACAGATACTTTAAAATGGTCCAGATAAGTGTGAGTGCTATGGATGGCCTTCTCGTAGGATGACGAGAGATGATCCATGGTGGTGTATTGATGTGGTGGATATGTGGACTCGTGTGTGCTCTCTCGTAGGCAGACGAGACAGGTATAAAACATTGTTGTACTTTAGGTTAGCCAAAGGTCAAAGCTGGCTTTCCTGCAGTAAACCCCCACAACCCCATTCAGTGGTACATGATGCATATATAGTTAGTTCTGATGTAAGTCTTGCTGAGTACCTTCATAGTCACTGTTGCTTATTTTCATTTTTGCAGAAATAGACGTTCTTCTCTCTTCATTTTCCTATTGACGTTAACATCGATGGAATAGCTTGGGAACCCAGATAGTGGTCTAGCTCCTATGGTAGGGTCGTTGTAGCTTTTCTGGCTCTTCCAGCCGCTTTTAATAGATGTCTGTACCTAGACATGTAACTTCCGCTTGATGCTTGTATGCTCTGAATGTTGGGTCATGTGACCCTTCTGTATGTAACATTATACTATGTTGGCTCTTCGGAGCTTATTAACTAAATGATAAGTCATAGAGTTATGTTGCGACGCCATTGTTGTATCTACACATATCATGCATATTGTGTGTATGATTGAAATGCATTGGTACGTGAGGGATTTGACACCTAGTTGTGTGCCTGTAGTAGTACTCTTTACAGGTAAATGCCTATTTGTGCTTCCACCGAGCCTTGGTAGCTTGCTACTCCTCCACACACATTGATTGATCGGCATGTATCTTTCTCTGCTGCTGTGTCTGTCTCCTAAGGGAAATGTCACGCGGTGTAATGGAGTCCATGTAGCTTGCTACGACTCGTCTACGCACGCTGTTGACCGACACCTGCTTTGCTCGGTTATGTATGTATGTACCTGTACAGATGTGCCACTTGGGTTTATAACTAGCCATGTCGACCCGGGTTCTCTGACATATAATTGCTAGAGACATAGTCATATACGTGAGCCAAAAGGCACAAACGGTCCCGGCCAAGGTAAGGTGGCAGCTATGGTGATTACCGTGCGTCAGGCCACAAAGTGATATGATGTGTTACAATCTGGAGTTGTATAGCTTAGGATCGGGGTCCCGACAGCTTTGGTATCAAAGATTGACTGTTTGTAGGATTACCAAGCCAAACTGGTCAATGTTGAATCTAGTAACACTATAGTTATATAAGGGAATTGATTGTGGAAAGGGAACCTAGATTCTTTCTACTTCTTTCCTCAAGTCACTCTATTCTTAGTCACGCTTTCATATTTTATGGGGATTAAGGACTAGGCTTCTTACCTATCTGCTAGGATGACGAGTTACTGAACCATGGACTATAGGATGGTTAGGTGTCAAATTTGTTTCCATCCATTTTGTGAGAAGTGCTGCCTATGTTCTTGCTGCACCTTGAACCCATGATGTTGAGTTGTTATGTTGCCCAAATCTCTTGCAGGTTGCCTCATATTTTACGCCGGTACAGCCGTTTTGCTACCCGATTTCCCCTAGGATCGTGGTGTTCTAGTGTTCTTCCTTGTTTGTGAACCCTGGTTGTTTCCTTCAGGATATCGCCAGTAATCCAGAATTCTGCTGGTCGTGGTCTGAACCATGGAGATGGTAGGGATGAAGAAGGTCCTCGCGATCCGCCTTTGATGACAGAGGTTATGTTAAAAATTGAGAGGAACAAGCGTGCCACCAACCGTCGATTGGAGCACATTGAGCAGAATACAACCCATTAGTGCAATGAGCTAGTATCCATCAGAGAGTTCATCAAATTGAATCCGCCCACCTTCCATCATTCCAATGAGCCACTAGATGCAGATGATTGGCTCTGAAGTATCAACAACAAGCTGCGTTATGCAAACGTTGCTGAAGGAGACAAGATTACTTATGCCACATGTCACCTTGAAGGTTCTGCTAGCCTATGGTGGGAGAACTTTGAGGCCATGCGTCCTGTAGGCCAAGTTACTTCATGGAAGGAGTTCTGTGAAGCTTTTCGTGAGCATCATATTCTCCAGGCCCTGATACATCGGAAGAAAGAGGAGTTTTCCAATTTGTCTCAAGACAAGATGGATGGATGTCTCCAGGCCCAGCCGACAACGGGCCTCCCTGTTGGCTTCCTCCTCCTGTCAGTAGGCAGAGGAGAAGGCGAGTACGGCGGCCAGCCCCTCGCCACCTCCTGCTTCGCCGTGGTGCCTCCCCCTTGCCTCCCCGTGCCAGCAAAGCCCCTCTCTCCCTTATCTCCTCCTCGTCTCTCCATTTCCCTTGTTCCCTCTCTCCTTCTCCTGCCGCCATTAGCAAGCTATGCTCGAGCTCGCCACCGACGCCTCTTCGGCCGCAGCAAAGCCCCCCCCACCCCCCCCCCCCCCCCGAGCAGCCCATCAACTCCGCCTCCCCGAGCAGCTCCTCCACGCCGAAGGAATCGAGCCGCAGCCCCCTCAAGCGTCTCCGTCGTCGGTGTTTTCCCCTCTGGCCACCGAAGACCGCCACCGTTGATTCGGCCTGCCTCGAGCTCCCCTTCCATCGCTGTTGCTCCCATCTGCTCCACGGTGAGCTGCAGTGCATTTCCCCCTTCTTCCGCTTCTCTCCCGTGCACCGCAGCCCCTTTCCCCGCGTCGAGCCCGAGCCGCCGCCATTGGATCTCGCCGCCGGCGATGCTCCGGTCCACTCTAGCCCCAGCCGTTGCCCCTGGAAGATTGGGCGCTTCGCCAGCTCTCTATAGCCGTCATCCGCATGCAAAATGGCCTTCTCTAGCACCGGTTAGGGCATCCGGTGAGTCCTTCGCCGTGGCTTGGTCGCCGCCAGCCAACTCCGGTGGGCGCCGACGTGGCAAGACCATTAGGGCCTAATTACCTCCCATCAGCCCCTCACTAGTGGGCCCTGGGGTGGGTCAAACCCCAATTAGGGGCTGGTCAGCACGGGTTTAGCCCTGGGTCACTCACCAGTGGGCCCCACTGGTCAGGTTTGACCTGGACCGGCTGGTTGACCTGCTAACGCAGGGATGACATCAGCCTTACGCAATAAATGGATTTCTGATGTAAAAATAATTCCAAAAAAATAGCAAAACTTTGAAAATTCATAGAAATTAAAATATAACTCGGATGAAAATAATTTATATATGAAAAATAACCAGAAAAATGCAAGGAATCGAATGGTACAATTTTCATGCATGTTTGAACAATTTAAACTTGTTGAATAGCGCAATTACATAATAGGCATATAAATGCTTATATTTGGAGTTTATAATTGATCTATATTGATCAAATAAACCCCAATTAACTTGTGATCACTTGCATTAGATAAAACCAGCATCATGTTAACATGAAATGCTCATGCATCATTGTGAAACATTTGCTGTGCTTAATTCAATCTCTGTTGATTTTGTTGATAGACCTTGCGAGATGTAGTTATCACCGACATCAAAGAACAGCTGAGTTCTTCTGATCAACAGGCAAGCAAAACCCCTTGAGCATTCTGATACAATCCCACTCTCTTGCTCTTGCTCTCATTTCAATGCATTAGGACATAAAGATTCAACTGCTACTTATGTTACTGTGGATAAACCCATTCCTTTGCATAACCTGTCTTTGTCACAGGAAATGGCTAAACCAAGCAACCTAGCATACCTGGTAGATGCTTGATCCATGTTGTGAAATTACCCTGATATGCTTGCTATGCTTAGAGTTGAGCTGGTCTGATCATCTGGATGATGAATTGGAATGATCATGTCGTACAGATGAGAGTTATGTGTGTGAACCTGTTTTGGTAAAGGTAGCGATGAGAGGCCATGTAGGAGTACATGGTGGGTTTTCTCATTGTCACCGCACTTAGGACCTGAGATCTTGTGTTGGTGTTCCAAGACTAGCTACTACCGCATATTGGGTTCCGGTAACTCGACCCCTCTCGGCCTATTAGTTACTTTGTTCTCAGTCTAGGAATCACAGTAGTTCGAAACGTTCATAGGTTGTGGCACGGCCTGCTAAGTGGATGAACGGCCCAATCGGGACCGGCTTGGGGCCCTGCTCACATCGTTTGAGGCCATGTTGGAAATCCCGGCCGGACTTCCATCATGGGTTCCAACTTAGATAGGCGACTACCTTGGTCATGAGTCATTGTAGGTTAACGTTCGTGGCCGACTACCTCACTGGGCTTCCGCTTGAAGGTTGCCGAGGTGCTTATTTTTATGTGCACTTGGAGATAAGTGGCGGGAGCATGTGTGACGAAGTACACCCCTGCAGGGTAATTATCTATTCGAATAGCCGCGTCCTCGGATATAGACTACTTGGATACTTACATGATTCATAGATAACTTTAACGGATACTTTAAAATGGTCCAGATAAGTGTGAGTGCTATGGATGGCCTTCTCGTAATATGACGAGAGAGGATCCATGGTGATGTATTGATGTGGTGGATATGTGGACTCGTGTGCGCTCTCTCGTAGGGAGACAAGAGAGGTATATGACATTGTTGTAGTTTAGGTTAGCCAAATGTCAAAGCTGGCATTTTTGCAGTAAACCCCCACAACCCCATTCATTGATACATGGTGCATATGTAGTTAGTTCTGATGTAAGTCTTGCTTAGTATCTTTGTACTCACTGTTGCTTATTTTCACTTTTGCAGAAATAGACGTTGTTCTCTCTTCATTTTCCTGTTGACGTTAACATCACTGGAATAGCTTGGGAACCCAGATAGTGGTCTGGCTCCTATGGTAGGGTCGTTGTAGCTTTTCAGGCTCTTCCAGCCGCTTTTAATAGATGTCTGTACGCATACATGTAACTTCCGCTTGATGCTTGTATGCTCTGAATGTTGGGTCATGTGACCCTTCTGTATGTAACATTATACTATGTTGGCTCTTCGGAGCTTATTAACTAAATGATAAGTCATAGAGTTATGTTGCGACGCCATTGTTGTATCTACACATATCATGCATATTGTGTGTATGATTGAAATGCATTGGTACGTGAGGGATTTGACACCTAGTTGTGTGCCTGTAGTAGTACTCTTTACAGGTAAATGCCTATTTGTGCTTCCACCGAGCCTTGGTAGCTTGCTACTCCTCCACACACATTGATTGATCGGCATGTATCTTTCTCTGCTGCTGTGTCTGTCTCCTAAGGGAAATGTCACGCGGTGTAATGGAGTCCATGTAGCTTGCTACGACTCGTCTACGCATGCTGTTGGCCGACGCCTGCTTTGCTGGTTTATGTATGCATGTCCCTGTACAGATGTGCCACTTGGGTTTATAACTAGCCATGTCGACCCTGGTTCTCTGACATATAATTGCTGGCGACATAGTCATATACGTGAGCCAAAACGCGCAAACGGTCCCGGCCAAGGTAAGGTGGCAGCCGTGGTGATTACCGTGCGTGAGGCCACAAAGTGATATGATGTGTTACAAGCTGGAATTGTATGGCTTAGGATCGGGGTCCCGACATTTTGGTATCTTATGAAGATGCATTTATCCGCTTTGGGTTCGATCTTATCAGGCCAGAGCCTTTGGATATAAGCATCGTAGCCCCAAATTTTAAAGAAACGACAGCTTAGGTTTCTGCAATCCATAGTTCATACGATGTCATCTCAATGGAACTATGTGGTGCCCTATTAAAGTGAATGTTATTGTATCCAAAGAATAACCCCAAAACAACAGCTTTGGGTTCGATAACAGACATCATAATATGCACCATATCGAATAGGGTGCGGCTATGACGTTTGGACACACCATCACACTATGGTGTTCCAGGTGGCATTGGGTGTGAAACAATTTTCACATTGTCTTAAATGTATACCAAACTCGCAACTCAGATATTTACCTCCACGATCAAATCGTAGACATATTATCCTCTTGTCACGATGATCTTCAACTTCACTCTAAAATTGCTTGAACCTTTCAATAATTCAGACTTGTGTTTCATCAAGTAAATATACCAGTATCTACTCAAATCATCTGTGAAGTAAGAACTTATTGATATCCACTGCGTGCCTCAGCACTCATTGGACTGCATACATCAAAATGCATTACTTCCAGAAAGTTACCTTTTTGCTCCATCTCAATGGAAAACGAGGCCTTCACTCATATTGCCCATGTGGCATGATATGCATGTCTCAAGTGATTCAAAATCAAGTGAGTCCAAATGATCCATCTGCATGGAGTTTCTTCATTCTTTTACACCAATAGGGATGGTTCGTATGTCTCAAACGATTCGAAAACGAGGGATTCCAAAGATCCATCAGCATGGAGCTTCTTCATGCGTTTGACACCAATATGACTCAAATGTTAGTGCCACAAGTAAGTGGTACTATCATTACTACTTTGCATATTTTGGCATCAATATTATGAACATTTGTATCACTACGATCGAGATTCAATGAACAATTCATATTGGTGCATGACCATTGAAGGTATTATTCATGTAAACAAAATAACTTTTATTCTCTAACTTAAATGAATAACCGTATTGCAATATACACAATACAATCATCTTCATGCTCAACGCAAACACCAAATAACATTTATTTAGGTTCAACACTAATCCCGATAGTAGAGCGAGCGTGCGATGTTGATCACATAAACCTTCGAAACACTTCCAACACATCCTCACCTCGCCTTTAGCTAGTATGTGTTTATTCCGCAGCTTTTATTTCGAGTTACTAACACTTAGCAACCTGAACCGGTATCTAATACCCTGGTGCTACTAGGAGTACTAGTTAAGTAGACATCAAAATCATGTATATCCAATATACTTTTTTCGACTTTGCCAGCCTTCTCATCTACCAAGTAACTAGGGTAGTTCTGCTTCAGTGACTGTTCCCCTCATAATAGAAGCACCTAGTCTCGGGTTTGGGTTCATCCTTGGGATTCTTTACTAGTGTGGCAACTGGTTTGCCATTTCATAAAGCATCCCTTTCAACCCTTACCCTTCTCGAAACTAGTGGTTCTACAAACCATCAACACTTGATGCTCCTACTTGATTTCCCACTTGGCGATGTCAAACATCGCAAATAGCTCAAGGATCATCAATTCTATCCCTGGCATGTTATAGTTCATCACGAAACTTTGTAGCTTGGTGGAAGTGACTTTGGAGAACTATGCCAATCACTACCTTATCTCCAAGATCAACTCCCACTCGATTCAAGCGATTGTAGCACCCACACAATCTGAGCACATGCTCAACGATTGAGATTTTCTCGCTTACTTTGTAGGCAACATCACATAAAAATCATAAGTGACATGATATGGCCATAAACTTGTGCTTCTTGATCTCCATCACCTAAGCACCGGCATGATCTCCATCGTCACCGGCATCGCAACATGATCTCCATCATCATGCTGCCATCGAGGTTGTCGTGCTATCTGTGCTATTACTACTAAAGCTACTACCTAGCGATATAGTTAAAGCATATGCAAGGACAAACATTAGTTTAAAGACAACCCTATGGCTCCTGCCAGTTGTTGTAGCATCGACGTGCAAGTCGATATTTAACTATTACAACATGATCATCTCATACATCCAATATATCATATCATGTCTTTGGCCATATCACATCACATGCATAAACTGCGAAAACAAGTTAGACTTCCTCTAATTTGTTGTTGCAATTTTTACGTGGCTGCTATGGGTATCTAGTATGATCGCATCTTACTTACGCAAAGCCACAACGGTGATATGAAAATTGCTATTTAACCTTCTCCAAGGACCGCCTCGGCCAAATCCAATTCAACTAAAGTTGAAGAAACAGACACCCGCCAGTCATCTTTATGCAACAAGTTGCATGTCAGTCGATGAAACTGGTCTCTCGTAAGCGTACGAGTAAACTTGGTCTAGGACGCTTCAATCCAACAATACCGCTTAATTAAGAAAATACTAAGGAGGGCAGAAAATTGAACATCAACACCCACAAACTCCTTAGTGTTCTACTTGAGATATCATCTACTCATGATACAACTGTTGAGGAATGTCGCGTGGGAAACAAAAAATTTCTTACGCACACGCAATACTTGTCCATGGTGATGATCATCTACGAGAGGGGAGAGTGCATCTACATACCCTTGTAGACCGCTAAGCGGAAGCGTATGTAATGCGGTTGATGTAGTGGAACATCTTCGCGATCCAAATCGCAGTCCATCCCGCGATTTCATCACGATCCGTCCCGCGACCTCATCACGTCCATCCCGATCTAGTGCCGAACGGACGACACCTCCGCGGTCAGCACATGTAAAGCTCGATGAAGATCTCCGCCTTCTTGATCCATAAAGAGGGGCGAAGAGGTAGATGAGTTCTCCAGCACGGCGGCATGGTGGTGGTGGTGGTGGAGCTATTCCAACAGGGCTTCGCCTAAGCACCGCGGAAACTAGACTAGAGGAGAAACAAATCTAGAGAGAGAGGGCAGCACGTGGCCGTTTTTCTTTATCTCAAAAAACCCTCAATACCTCTAGTATATATAGGAAGACTCAAACCCTCAAGGTTTGGCCGAAATTGGAGGTGGATGAGTCCTACCCCAATCCTACTAGGAGTAGGATTCCTCCTTTCCACTTGGAAACCCTTTCCACCTTTTCCACCTTTGGGTTTTTTTCCTCTCAAACCTCATGGGCCTTAGTGGGAGCTTATGTGTCGCACCCTGTTTTTCACCACAAGTATTTTATGTTGCAAAAATGAAAGCTTGTTAAAACTTTTTCAAATAATGTTGTGAGTGCAATGTGAACCCTTGTTTGAGTGTATGCTTGTTGTTTGATGACTCAAACCTATGAAAACTTATTATTTTGCTCTCTTCAAAAACCCTTTTTCCTTTATATCATGATCACCTTCATCATGTTGGGATACACTACTAGCTCATGAAGCCAAGTGGCACTTCCAACCAAAGTTGGTGGTCTGATCCAAATATTATTTTCATTCATTAAAAACACTAATTTGTGATTTAAAATATTATTTTCCTATTTTATAACTATGTCTGTTTCTAAGGCCAGTAATGATATTCCCACAAGGAAAATTGCTTTCCTGCCTTAGAAAATTCTGAGTAAATTCATGGAAGCTCACAAGGACATATATTTTCCATATATAAGATTTTATACCCTATTTTATATTAATATTATTTGAGTAAAACCCTGAAAACCATTTCTATCTGTTTTAGCTTTTTGAGATGTTTCCAAATGAAATTATCTCAATAAAATCCCATAAAATTTCAGGAGCCCTCCCAAGCCATATTAGGTGCTCACCTAAAATCTCACCTTGATCCAAGGTGGGGAAGTGCAACTAATGAGACCAAAACCCTCTCTGTCCAGAGTAGAGTTGGAACAACTCTACATTGCAAAGTTTCTCCAATGGAGCTGAAACTTTGCACATGTGTTTGACACCCCAAATAAGGACTCCACACCAAAGATGGGATTTGTGAGACTTTGTTTGGCCACACACCCTTTGTAGAGGACAGTACTGGTCATTTTGAGACATTTTCAAGTTTACAAAGCCAAACTTGTTCAATGGAGTTCAGATTTGGTGGAACCCCATGTTTTTACCCCAAGACCAAACCTGTTAAGTTTCATTTCCAGTGGTGTGGTGGAAGCACCCCAAGTCACTGTCGAACACCTACTGACAGGAAAGAAAAAACCCTCCTAGCCACTGCTTTACCCAATATCAAGGCCCCAAACTTGGTGGGATAGAGCACCAGAACACCCTGAGCACCCAGTCAATCAGCCCCTCCCCAACTCCAAGCACAAGTGACAAGAACTCCAATTTAAGCCGCAGGGCAGTACTGGCAACACTAGTGTTCCTTGCTCCCTTGACCAACTCGAGCTCCCACTAAGCCACAATGGCTAGGCTCACTCCCAGCAACACTCAGGACATGGAGGACATGTCCCAAGTGCCCCAGAGCGAGCCAGCATGCTGTGGCATGCCAAAACTGCGCTCTGGGCGCGCTGCAGAGAGCCACCAGCAAGGGAACGACGCTCCGGTCGGTCCCAACCTCCCCAGCTATGTCCAAACACTCCCCCAACAACCATTCAGTGCAAAGCTACCCCAGGGACCCTCTCCCCCTCGCGCAAGAGCTCAGGCGAAGTGTGCCCGTGCGCGCCTGACGCGGCCGAGCATGCACGGTCGCTGCGGCTCGACCCCACTTGCTTTCCCTCTGCGACCATTGCACCAGGAGGTCCTAAACCACGTCCCGAACCCGTGGTTTCGTGGCCAGCACCTCACTGTGCTCGCACGCACGCCACGGTGAGTCACCGGCGCACCCGAGTCGGGTCACTGTCGTTGGCCTATAAATAGGTCACCCCGGCACCCCAGCACCCACCAAGCAGCTTCAGCACGACCAGTAGACACTCCCTAGCCACCTAGTCGAGCTCGCAGAGCCCCGGTGCTCGAGATCCACCGAGGCCCCTCCGCCTCGGAGCTCCGGTCGATCTCCGGCTACACGTCGGCTCCTGCGCTACCCAACCTCCCATTACACTCCCCTTGACACCAGGAACATTTCCCCTAACTTCCCCGAGCGAATCTGTGCCCCTAGCCCCTAGTTTAACACCAACCTGAAACCCTTCCGCCACGGACACCTCATTACCGACGACCCAGACCACCTTCGGTGACGTCCCGACCATGAACAGGTAGGCGGAGGCACGAGGACCCGTTCCCGTTCCTAGATCGGCCTGAGAACAACGGCAGCCTCGCCGGCGTCCATCTCCACCTCTCTAGCTGGAGGTAGGAGAAGGACCCGACAGGTGGAGCCCACCTGGCGGTGTCCTCGGGCAGCCAGCGCGTGCAGCCGCTGACGCTGACCCTAGGGGCCCGCAGGTCAGGTTTGAACCTGGCCCGCGCGCGCCTGATGGCCAAGCCTGCTGGCTGGGCCGGCTGGATCTGTTCCCCTGGCCTTTTTCTTTTGTTTTAATCCAGTAACTTAAATGATTTTTATAAAAAGATTTAGCCAATAGAAAAATATGATTCTTCCACCAGTAATTTTCCAAAAATGAGTAGTATTTGATTCTGTATGATTTGACATTTATCAAAAACAGAAACTATTTTGATATAATGAAATGATATTAAAAAGCACTTATTTACTTCCGTTTGCTTTTAAATAAATATGCCTAGCTAATAAAACTATAGGTAATATTTTCCAAAATAATAAACTGAATTTATTCAAGCCTTGCAACTTTTTAAAGGCACTTTGTGATCTGTTTTAGTGAGAGCTAGTATTTATTTATTCCTTTCTCGACGGTAGAGTTACCGAGTGATGGAGGATCCGGAGCGGAAGACCTCGAAGACCCCGGATACCTAGCTGACCAAGGCAAGCAGCCCTTTGACCATGACTTGAGCATATGAAATGATGCATGCTAGAATAGCAAGTACTTTTCCCGTTGCATGTGAACACAGTGCCGGTTCATCATTGATGTGATGGTACCGGAGGCTTCTTCGAAGCACTTGCATGTTGATAATGATATTCACATGTCTCCTCGGAGCACAAGCATGATGAGCTGACCCTACTGTCTATGAGGATCATGCTACTGTCATGTTGATTAGTAAAGTTAAAAGATCATTGCATTGAGCTTGACCCTACCTCGTGAGGGTCGTGTTATTACCATATTGACAAGTAAAGATAGAGCATATTATCACAAGCATGATGTTGAGTTAAATAAAGAGTTTATGAAAACACCGTCGGGTGCCACTATTGCCCGAGGGTGATGATGAGTTGGTGATCACTTTTGGTGAAGTGATGCACCGGTGATTTTGTGTGAGTATGGTTTCGGAAATGGGATTAGATTTATGATGTGTCAACCGTCCTAACCTTACCAGTACGACCACGATACCCCTTTATGGGACGGGTCTTTGTTGATTACTCTGGTCGGTACTAGCAAAGAGCCACATTACTAGTGGCGGGAGTGATCGGTGTCACTCTCGTGATGGGTCGTGCCAGGTAGGACGACTATGCCATTATTATGAGTTCCAGGCACACCGTTGGTCCCTGCATGGTTGATACGGTCCAGAGTCGGTGCTCGTAGTACAACATGTGGGCTGGGTACCAATCGAGTGGACCTCTTTGTCTAGTATCGTCAGGGGAAAGATGTTGATCGGGTACTTACCTCGGGTATATGTGATATACCGCGAGTCGTGGATGACACGGAAGTTTCCCGTTTCTCGTGGGTCCAGCGTACTACCTCTGCAGAGTGTCAAACTATTCGAATAGCTGTGTCCACGGTCAAGGATAGTTGGGTGGTGCTGCTTAAACTACGACCAGTGTTTCCGCATAAACCAAGTGTGTGTGTGTGTGTGTGTGGTGTTAAAAAGGTGTTGTTATGATAATCACAATAATATGATCAAGTTCGGTGACTTGGCATATAGGGTAAACCCGGATGGTTTAAGCCCTTATTAAAACCTTGAGGTTATGACAAGTCCGATGACTTGGCATATAGGGTGAACCCGGTGTGTTCAACCCTTGTTAGATATGTTGGTATCTGTAACCTGTTTTTAAAAAGTAATTCTTTAACTTGTTGCATATACCTGATCATGCCCACATTGCATTCCACTATAGATACATATTACTGTTATTCATTACTACACATTCATTTCTTGGGTTGTTTGCGAGTACATTCAAAGTACTCATTGGCTTGCCACTGGTTATATTATTGACCAGACATGGAAGGACCGGAGTTTGGCGATGAATACGCCATCGAAGACGAACCTGCGATCCAGGACGCTTCCAAGTCAGAATGTCTGTCGGTGTAGGCTTGATGGCGTGGGCACCACTTAGCCCTTACGAGTTTCCGCTACTCGATGTATCTGTTTAATTTGGCCTTAGGCCTTGGCCTGGTCGTTTGATGTAATAATTTCGGTACTTGGATGTAAGACTCTATTATTCAGTATATGTGTTTAGTGGACATTGATCCTTGGGGTCACTGGGCACGGCGAACTCAACTTGCTAGTCGGGGTCACCACAGAACTGGTATCAGAGCCATCCTGACTACAGGAAGCCTTAGATAGCATGGACGTTAGCCGATAACGTTAGAACGCCAACCTTGCACAAGACTTTTGCACATACAACCTTCTGACTTCTCTCCTATGCCTTGTAGATGGCTGTCGTACCTGAGACAATTCTGGAGACCGGCTTTCCACTACTACTGGTGGATTGTCTCGAGAAGTGCCACGTACGACGCACGCCCATCTTCCTCTACCACGAGCACTGGGTCAACGCCGACACCAAGGAATATCACGTGGACGTGATAGTGAAGGCTAATGACTCCCCGTCTAGTTGGTTCTTCGAAGGACCACAGATGGGAGAACTGATGTTGGCAGTGGACACGGCTGCACGAGAGGCGCTCGTGCAGCTCCGCAGCATCCTCCCTGAGATGGCTAATGAGCCTGTCACTCGTCACCTACCTTTCGTTAAGGAAGGAGTGGATGGGAGTTGGACGCTCACCCCAGCCGCGGAGGATGGAATGCCATTAAGATTTCAGACCTACTTCAGCCTCTTGTTGGACACCCTGACACACTTCCTGGTTAAGGAATCCGTCAAGCTTCGCCAAGAGCTGCACCTAGTCAAGGGCCTGCTCCACACTAAGAAGATGTAGAACCACAAAGTAAAGAAGGCAGGCGCACCTAAATGGAGGGCGGCTATTGCCACTAGGGGTTGTGTGTTACCCATCCAGGCAGTCCCTCTTCGGAGTCGCCGTCTGACAGCAGAAGAGTACACTGAGATCTTCGCCGCCTCGCCCAAGAGACGCCGTGATGTGCGGATTCTTTCTTCCACTCCTATAAAGGAAGAAGATGTTGATGAAGATGAGGATCCTGTTGAGTCCGTCTTTGAGACCGAGCAGTCCGCCGCGTAGGTTTTAGCGTAGACAATTAGGAGTACCCCGAGCATAGGGTATCGGTGTATCCGTTTCTAATTTGCGTATGTGTGCTTGATGTAAGTCACCTATTGCTGTAGGCAGCCTGTAAGTGACTACATCACCTAGTTGTTATGAATGCAATTTCTAGTTTGTCAAAAACATGGTTTTGAAAACTTGGGACATGCACGTATTGGACCCCCTCTTACTAGGAACGAATCCTTGTATTCCCGAGCAAGGTGGCATTTTGACCTGTCTGTTTCTATGACAGGATGGTGAACGCAACCCGCAACAGCACCTTCGGCAACCCCGGCGTCGGCTCCTCAGGGACGCCGCAGGGAACCGAAGGAGAAGCTCACGCTGGAGGTCACCACGAGCAGCCTAGAGACCTTCCGCCACCACCTTCTCCTGAGAACTTGACGATGGCTCAGTTTCTTCAAGCTCTTTGGGAGCAGCGTCAAGCCAGCAATGCTGCTATCCAGCAGCTGACTCAAGTTCTGGTGGACAACCCGCCGCAGAATGGGAATGGCGGTGGTCGCTCTACTCTTTCTGAGTTCATGCGGACTACGCCTCCCATATTCATGGAGTCAACTGAACCCCTGGACGCCGATGACTAGATTCGCACCATTGAAGACCTCCTCGCGCTGGTCAAGTGCACCGATGATCATCAGAAAGTCCTTTATGCTTCTCACTATCTCGGAGGCACCGCCAGGGCATGGTGGGATGGATTCCAGATCATGCGGGCAGGGCAAGTCATCACTTGGGAGATGTTCAAGGAAGGATTTCGCGCGGCTCACATTCCACCTGGACTGATGACCATTAAGAAGCGGGAATTCCGAGCCTTGAGGCAGGGAAGTGGAACTGTTAAGGAGTACCTGCAGAAGTTTAACCTCTTGTCGAGGTACGCGCCTGAAGATGTTACCACTGAGGCCGCTAAGGTGGAACGCTTCATGGAAGGGTTACAGCAGTCCCTGCAATACCAATTGGTGGTTTGCGACTGCCAGACTTTCAGCAAGCTGGTCAACAAGGCGCTTATGCTGGAAGACAAGCGTCGTGCGATGGACGACACCCGCAAGCGCAAACTGATAGGCAGTGGAGGACCCGGTAACGCAAGACCAAGACCATGGCAGACAGCACCTGCAAGACCCAACTTTCAGCAGCAACAGTACAAGTATCCTGTGTTCCGCCAGAATTATCAGCCTCAGCAGCAAGCCAAGCCAGCAGTCAACCCGCCGAACAACGGTGGAGTCAAGACCAACCCTCCGGGGCAAGTCACCTGCTTTGGGTGTGGTCAGACTGGGCACTATTCCAGGCAGTGTCCCAACAAGAAGCCCGACGCACCGCGTCCCAATGCACCCAACCCGGGTCAAGGTGCACCGGGAAGGAACCAGGCCCCCCGCAACCAACAGTTCAATGGCACGGGCCGGATCAATAACATCACTGCAGAAGAAGCACAGGAAGACCCGGACTGCATTCTGGGTACGTTCCTCGTCAACTCAACTCCAGCAACAGTGTTGTTTGATTGTGGTGCCTCACATTCTCTTGTTACTCAAGGGTTTGCGGAGAAGTGCGGCTTAAAACCCACTTTACTCTGTGGGTAGATGGCAATTCAAACCCCGGGAGCAGTATTCAGGACCAACCTAGGGTGTAGAAGGGTCGAGATAGTTATCAATGGGACGAGTTTCTTGGCAGACCTCATTGTACTTAAATCGCAAGGTGTAGAAGTAATCCTTGGCACGGATTGGTTGGCCAAGCACCAGATTCTTTTGGACTGTGCCAACAGGGCCATTACCATGATAAGCAACCAAGGGGTCAACGTCAAGTTTGTCTCCGAGCCAGTATCGGCTCACGCATCTCGAGTCAACAGTCTATCCGAGATAGAGCTTGATCAAGTGCCTATAGTCTGTGAATACCTGGACGTCTTTCCTGACGAGCTACCCGGAATGCCTCCTGACCGAGACATCGAGTTCATCATTGAGCTCATGCCCGGATCAAGGCCTATATATAAACAGCCTTACAGGATGGGTTCCGAAGAGCTGGTAGAGCTGAAGAAACAGTTGGATGAGCAACTCAGGAAAGGGTTCATCCGTCCGAGTGCGTCACCTTGGGGATCACCTGTTCTATTTTTTTCAAAGAATGATGGTACCATTCGATTCTGCGTCGACTACCGTTCTCTTAATGAAGTCACAATTAAGAACAAGTACCCGCTCCCCAAGATCGAAGACCTGTTTGACCAGTTAAACGGGGCCAGGGTATTTTCCAAGATCGATCTTCGATCAGGATACTACCAGTTGAAGATCCGACCCGAAGACATACCCAAGACTACATTCGTGACCCGATAAGGTCTATATGAATGCACTGTCATGCCCTTCGGTTTGACTAATGCCCCAGCCTACTTCATGTACCTCATGAACAAGGTCTTCATGGAATATTTGGACAAGTTTGTCATCGTGTTCATCGATGACATATTAATCTTCTCCAAGTCCGAAGAGGAGCATGAGCAACATCTGAGGCTAGTTTTGGGGAAGCTTCGAGAGCACCAACTTTATGCCAAATTCAGCAAGTGTCAGCTCTGGCTGAACGAAGTTGCATTTCTGGGTCATACCCTGACGGCACGCGGTTTGGCCGTAGATCAGTCCAAGATTACTACAGTGACCAACTGGAAATCACCAAAGGACGTGAAGGATGTTAGGACTTTCCTCGGGCTCGCGGGACACTACCGCAAGTTTGTCGAAGGATTTTCCAGCATCGTCCGACCTATGACTCAGCTCTTGAGGAAGGGCCGGAAGTTCGAGTGGACACCGGCGTGTGAAGCAAGCTTCTAGGAGTTTAAGAAGAGGCTAACTACCGCCCTGGTGTTGGCTACCCCAGACATGAGCAAGGAATTCGTGATATATTGTGATGCCTCTAGAACCGGGCTCGGTGGAGTCCTGATGCAAGATGGCAGGGTCATGGCGTACTTGTCATGGCAACTGCGACCGCATGATGAGAACTACGCCACCCATGATCTCGAGCTAGCAGCTGTAGTGCATGCTCTGAAGACGTGGCGACATTACCTGCTGGGAAAGCGATGTGAGATATATACAGACCATAAAAGTCTGAAATATATCTTCACTCAAAGGGAGCTGAATATGAGACAGCGGAGATGGCTTGAGTTAATCAAGGATTACGACTTCAGCATTCAGTACCATCCCGGCATGGCGAACGTGGTAGCCGATGCCTTGAGCCGGAAGGCAGGCCCCTTGAACGTCGCGCTCAAGGAAAGGTTACCCGTCTTGTATGAAGAGATGGAGGACTTCGGGCTTGAGATAGTCGAACCAGGGTACCTGGCCAACCTCGAAATCAAGCCTACTCTGGCAGACGACATCAAGGAAGCCCAGAAGAGGCACAAGAGTATCGAAGGCCTCAAGAGGAAGGTGCGAGAAGGCAAAGCCCCAGGATTCTCGATTGATGAGCAAGGAGTACTGTGGTACGGGAAGCGCTTATGCGTACCTAACAAGGCCGAACTTAAGGACTTGATCCTGCAAGAGGCTCATGACACACCGTACTCTATCCATCCAGGTGGTACCAAGATGTACCAAGACATCCGAGAACGATTCTGGTGGCATGGCATGAAGAGGGAAATCGGCTCCTATGTCGCTAAATGCGATGTATGTCAGCGAGTCAAGGATGAACACCAGCGACCTGCTGGATTGCTACAACCTCTTCAAGTGCCGGAATGGAAGTGGGATAAAGTCCGCATGGATTTCATCACCAGGTTGCCCCAGTCGAATAAGGGTCATAACTCCATTTGGGTCATAGTCGATCATTTGACCAAGGTGGCCAATTTCATCCCCGTCGACACCACCTATGATGGCAGCCAGCTGGCCAGTCTATACATTCATCAAGTGGTGAGTCTCCATGGAGTTCCCAAAGAGATCGTGTCCGACCGCGGCACGCAATTCACCTCAAGATTCTGGAAGAAGTTTCAAGAAGCTCTCGGAACCAAACACTCCTTCGGTACGGCTTTCCACCCGCAAACGGGCGGACAGACCGAGAGGGTAAACCAGATACTTGAGGACATGCTCCGCGCTTGTGTTTTGGCCCATGGTGCCAAGTGGGAAGACTGCTTGTCGTTTGCTGAGTTTTCTTACAACAATAGCTACCAGTCCAGTCTTCAAATGGCCCCATTCGAAGCGTTATATGGGCGGAAGTGCCGCACCCCGCTCAATTGGTCCGAAACCGGTGAAGGACTAGTCTTTGGACCAAAAGCACTGCAGGAAGGAGGGGACAAGGTTCAACTTGTCCGAGAGAACTTGGAGGCAGCTAAGTCAAGGCAGAAGAGTTACGCTGACCCTCGCCACAGAAACGTGGAGTTTGTTCCCGGAGACCAGGTGTACTTGCAAGTCACGCCTCTCAAGGGGACCAAGCGTTTCCACGTCAAGGGGAAGCTAGCTCCAAGGTTCGTTGGACCCTTCAAGATCACGGCAAGGTGCGGGGAAGTAGCTTATCAGTTGGAGCTACCTCCTGAGCTTTCGGGTGCCCACAACGTGTTCCACGTGTCACAGCTCCGGAAGTGTTTGCAACTGCCGAACCGTCCCGGTCTTTACAAGGACATTGATCATCAAGCTATTGACCTTCAACTAGATCTTACCTACCACGAGAGACCGATCCGCATTTTGGATGAAGCCGAACGTTGTACCAGAAGCCGCACCATCAAGTTTTTCAAGGTTTAGTGGAGCAACCATACCGAAGCAGAAGCCACATGGGAACGTGAAGACTATCTCCGATCAGAATTTCCCGAGCTATTTAGCGCTTAGCTTAGGAATCTCGGGGACGAGATTCTTGTAAGAGGGATAGGTCTGTCACACCCTGTTTTTCACCACATGTATTTTATGTTGCAAAAATCAGAGCTTGTTAAAACTTTTTCAAATAATGTTGTGAGTGGAATGTGAACCCTTGTTTGAGTGTATGCTTGTTGTTTGATGACTCAAACCTATGAAAACTTATTATTTTGCTCTCTTCAAAAACCTTTTTTCCTTTATATCATGATCACCTTCATCATGTTGGGATACACTACTAGCTCACGAAGCCAAGTGGCACTTCCAACCAAAGTTGGTGGTCTGATCCAAATATTATTTTCATTCATTAAAAACACTAATTTGTGATTTAAAATATTATTTTGCTATTTTATAACTATGTTTGTTTCTAAGGCCAGTAATGATATTCCCACAAGGAAAATTTCTTTCCTGCCTTAGAAAATTCTGAGTAAATTCATGGAAGCTCAGAAGGACATATATTTTCCATATATAAGATTTTCTACCCTATTTTATATTAATATTATTTGAGTAAAACCCTGAAAACCATTTCTGTCTGTTTTCGCTTTTTGAGATGTTTCCAAAGGAAATTATCTCAATAAAATCCCATAAAATTTCAGGAGCCCTCCCAAGCCATATTAGGTGCTCACCTAAAATCTCACCTTGATCCAAGGTGGGGAAGTGCACCTAATGAGACCAAAACCCTCTCTGTCCAGAGTAGAGTTGGAACAACTCTACATTGCAAAGTTTCTCCAATGGAGCTGAAACTTTGCAGAGGTGTTTGACACCCCAAATAAGGACTCCACACCAAAGATGGGATTTGTGAGACTCTGTTTGGCCACACTCCCTTTGTAAAGGACAGTACTGGTCATTTTGAGACATTTTCAAGTTTACAAAGCCAAACTCGTTCAATGGAGCTCAGATTTGGTGGAACCCCATGTTTTTACCCCAAGACCAAACCTGTTAAGTTTCATTTCGAGTGGTGGGGTGGAAGCACCCCAAGTCACTGTCGAACACCTACTGACAGGAAAGTAAAAACCCTCCTAGCCACTGTTTTACCCAGTGTCAAGGCCCCAAACTTGGTGGGATACAGCACCAGAACAGCCTGAGCACCCAGTCAATCAGCCCCTCCCCAACTCCAAGCACAAGTGACAAGAACTCCAATTTAAGCCACAGGGCAGTACTGGCAACACTAGTGTTCCTTGCTCCCTTGACCAGCCCAAGCTCCCACTAAGCCACAACGGCTAGGGTCACCCCCAGCAACACTCAGGACATGGAGGACACGTCCCAAGTGTCGCAGAGCGAGCCAGCATGCCGTGGCATGCCAAAACTGCGCTCTAGGCGCGCTGTAGAGAGCCACCAGCAAGGGAACGACGCTCCGGTCGGTCCCAACCTTCCCAGTTATGTCCAAACACTCCCCCGACAACCATTCAGTGCAAAGCTACCCCAGGGACCCTCTCCCCTCGCGCAAGAGGTTAGGCGAAGCGTGCCCGTGCGCGCCCGACGTGGTCGAGCATGCACGGTCGCTGCAGCTCGACCCCACTTGCTTTCCCTCTGCGGCCATTGCACCAGGAGGTCCTAAACCACGTCCCGAACCCGTGGTTTCGCGGCCAGCACCTCACTGTGCTCGCACGCACGCCACGGTGAGTCACCGGCGCACCCGAGGTGGGTCACCGTCGTTGGCCTATAAATAGGCCCCCCCGGCACCCCAGCACCCTCCAAGCAGCTTCAGCACGACCAGTAGACACTCCCTAGCCACCTAGTCGAGCTCGCAAAGCCCCAGTGCTCGAGATCGACCGAGGCCCCTCCGCCTCGGAGCTCCGGTCGATCTCCGGCTACACGTCGGCTCCTGCGCTGCCCGACCTCCCATTACACTCCCCTTGACACCAGGAACATTTCCCCTAACTTCCCCGAGCGAATCCGTGCCCCTAGCCCCTAGTTCAACACCAACCCGAAACCCTTCCTCCACGGGCACCTCGTCGCCTGCGACTCAGACCACCTTCGGTGACGTCCCGACCATGAACAGGTAGGCGGAGGCACAAGGGACCCGTTCCCATTCCTAGATCGGCCTGAGGACAACGGCAGCCTCGCCGGCGTCCATCTCCACCTCTCTGGCTGGAGGTAGGAGAAGGACCCGACAGGTGGAGCCCACCTGTCGGTGTCCTGGGGCAGCCAGCGCGCGCAGCCGCTGACGCTGACCCGAGGGGCCCGCAGGTCAGGTTTGAACCTGGCCCGCGCGCGCCTGATGGCCAGGCCTGCTGGCTGGGCAGGCTGGATCTCTTCCCTTGGCCTTTTTCTTTTGTTTTAATCCAGTAACTTAAATGATTTTTATAAAAAGATTTAGCCAATAGAAAAATATGATTCTTCCACGAGTAATTTTCCAAAAATGAGTAGTATTTGATTCTGTATTAGTTGACCTTTATCAAAAAGAGAAACTATTTTGATATAATGAAATGATATTAAAAAGCACTTATTTACTTCTGTTTGCTTTTAAATAAATATGCCTAGCTAATAAAACTATAGGTAACATTTTCCTAAATAATAAACTGAATTTATTCAAGCCTTGCAACATTTTTAAAAGGACTTTGTGATCTGTTTTAGTGAGAGCTAGTATTTATTTATTCCTTTCTCGACGGTAGAGTTACCGAGTGACAGAGGATCCAGAGCGGAAGACCTTGAAGACCCCGGATACCTAGCTGACCAAGGCAAGCAGCCCTTTGACCATGACTTGAGCATATGAAATGATGCATGCTAGAATAGCAAGTACTTTTCCCGTTGCATGTGAACACAGTGCCGGTTCATCATTGATGTGATGGTACCGGAGGCTTCTTCGAAGCACTTGCATGTTGATAATGATATTCACATGGCTCCTCGGAGCACAAACATGATGAGCTGACCCTGCTATCTATGAGGATCATGCTACTGTCATGTTGATTAGTAAAGTTACAAGATCATTGCATTGAGCTTGACCCTACCCCGTGAGGGTCGTGTTATTACCATATTGACAAGTAAAGATAGATCATATTATCACAAGCATGATGTCGAGTTAAATAAAGAGTTTATGAAAACCCCGTCGGGTGCCACTATTGCCCGAGGGTGATGATGAGTTGGTGATCACTTTTGGTGAAGTGATGCACCCGTGATTTTGTGTGAGTATGGTTTCGGAAATGGGATTAGATTTATGATGTGTCGACCGTCCCAACCTTACCAGTACGACCATGATACCCCTTTATGGGATGGGGCTTTGTTGATTACTCTGGTCGGTACTAGCAAAGAGCCACATTACTAGTGGCGGGAGTGATCGGTGTCACTCTCGTGATGGGGTCGTGCCAGGTAGGACGACTATGCCATTATTATGAGTTCCAGGCACACCGTTGGTCCTTGCATGGTTGATACGGTCCAGAGTCGGTGCTCGTAAGACGTACAACATGTGGGCTGGGTACCAATTGAGTGGACCTCTTTGTCTAGTATCGTCAGGGGAAAGATGATGATCGGGTACTTACCTCGGGTATATGTGATATACCGCGAGTCGTGGATGACACGGAAGTTTCCCGTTTCTCGTGGGTCCAGCGTACTACCTCTGCAGAGTGTCAAACTATTCGAATAGCCGTGTCCACGGTCAAGGACAGTTGGGTGGTGGTGCTTAATCTGCGTCCAGTGTTTCCGCATAAACCAAGTGTGTGTGTGTGGTGTTAAAAAGGTGTTGTTGTGATAATCACAATAATATGATCAAGTTCGGTGACTTGGCATATAGGGTAAACCCGGATAGTTTAAGCCCTTATTAAAACCTTGAGGTTATAACAAGTCCGATGACTTGGCATATAGGGTGAACCTGGTGTTTTCAACCCTTGTCAGATATGTCGGTATCTGTAACCTGTTCTTAAAAAGTAATTCTTTAACTTGTTGCATATACCTGATCATGTCCCACATTGCATTCCACTATAGATACATATTACTGTTATTCCTTACTACACATTCATTTCATGGGCTGTTTGCGAGTATATTCAAAGTACTCATTGGCTTGCCACTGGTTATATTATTGACCAGGCAAGGAAGTACCGGAGTTTGGCGATGAATACGGCATCGGAGACGAACCTGCGATCTAGGACGCTTCCAAGTCAGAATGTCTGTCGGTGTACGCTTGATGGCATGGGCACCGCTTAGCCCTTACGAGTTTCCGCTACTCGATGTATCTGTTTAATTTGGCCTTAGGCCTCGCTCTTGAACCCGACCTTCTCGTCGTTTGATGTAATAATTTTGGTACTTGAATGTAAGACTCTATTATTCAGTATCTGTGTTCAGTGAACATTGATCCTTGGGGTCACTGGGCACGCCGAACTTGACTTGCTAGTCGGGGTCACCACATTATGTTAGCCCACTAGGGGCTGGTTTATATCCTCTCACAGCCCATAAGCCCCCTCGGGGCGTGACACCCCTCCCGGTAGTCCCCGGTACCCTCCCGGCAGTCCCGACACATTACCGATCAGCCCGAAACTTTTCCGTTGACCAAAACATGACTTCCTGTATATCAATCATTACCTCCAGACAATTCCGGAGCTACTCGTGACGTCCAAAATCTCATCCGGGACTCCGAAAAACTTTCGGTTACCAACACCTATAACTCAACTATACTGGAACGTCACCGAACCTTAAGTGTGCAGACCCTGCGGGTCCGAGAACTATGCAGACATGACCGAGACACACTCTGGCCAATATCAAATAGCGGGACCTAGACGTCCATATTTGATCCTACATATTCTACAAAGATCTTATTGGTTGAACCTCTATGTCAAGGATTCACAAAATCCCTTATATCATTCCCTTTGTCCTTCGGTATGTTACTTGCCCGAGATTCGATCGTCGGTATCTCCATACCTATTTTAATCTCGTTACCGGCAAGTCTCTTTACTCATTCCGTAATACAAGATCCCGTGGCTAACTCTTTAGTCACATTGCTTGCAAGTCTTGCTTGTGATGTTGTATTACCGAGTGGGCCCCGAGATACCTCTCCGTCACACAGAGTGACAAATCCCAGTCTTGATCCATGCTAACTCAACGGACACCTTTGGAGATACCTGTAGAGCACCTTTATAGTCACCCAGTTACGTTACGACGTTTGATACACACAAGGCATTCCTCTGGTGTCAGTGAGTTACATGATCTCATGGTCATAGGAATGTATACTTGACATGCAGAAAACAATAGCAACAAAATGACACGATCATATGCTACATTTATAGTTTGGGTCTTGTCCATCACATCATTCTCCTAATGGTGTGATCCCCTTATCAAGTGAAAACACTTGTCTATGGCTAGGAAACCTTAACCATCTTTGATCAACGAGCTAGTCAACTAGAGGCTTACTAGGGACAATGTTTTGTCTATGTATCCACACATGTATTTGAGTTTCCAATCAATACAATTATAGCATGGATAATAAACGATTATCATGAATAAGGAAATATAATAATAATCGATTTATTATTGCCTCTAGGGCATATTTCCAACAATAAAAACTTGTCACCCTGCGGGGAATTTAGTACCACACCAGCCCCCGACCCTTCCAGTTGCGTGGACCCGTCAAAGTGGATAGTCCAATATGTGTGATCAGGTTTGTCTTCTGGAATTTGCAACTCAGTCCAGTCGCTGATGAAATCCACTAAGGCCTGATACTTGATGGTCATGCGGGGCATATACTTCACGTGGTGAGGACCAAGATCAATGGTCCATTTAGTAATCCGCCTAGTCGCTTCACGGTTTTGTATGATATCGCCAAGTGGCGCAGAACTGACCACCATGATCGGATGCTCCTGGAAGTAGTGCTTCAGCTTCTGGCTTGCCATGAAGATCCCAAAAACCAACTTCTGCCACTGTGGATAATGATGTTTGGAGAGGGTCAAGACTTCGCTAACAAAGTACACATGCCTTTGGACATGGTAGTCCTTTCCTTCCTCCTTGCGTTCGACAACCAGTGCTACGCTTACTGCTTTAGAGTTAGCAGCAATGTATAGGAGTGTAGGCTCTTTGTCGGTGGGGGCGGCTAAAATGGGCGGCTCAGCCAATTGCTTCTTCAGGGATTCAAAGGCTTCGTTGGCCGTGTTTGTCGACACGAAACGGTGTGTTTTCTTGAGCACCTGATAAAGAGGGATGGCCTTCTCACCAAGGCGGCATATGAAGCGACTCAGAGCTGAGATACAACCCGCTATACTCTGGACCTGGTTGATATTAGCCAGTTAGCCAAGGGAAGTAATCGCCTTAATCTTGTCCGGGTTGGCCTTAATACCTCACTCTGACACCAAGAAACCCAATAACTTCCCTACAGGGACACCAAAGACACACTTGGTCGGGCTAAGCTTCATCTGGTACACACGCAAATTGTCAAACGTCTCCTTGAGATCCTCCAGAAGTGACTCCTTCTGGGATTTCACCACTATGTCATCAACATAGGCGTTAACGTTGCACCCAATCTGATTGTGCAGACAATTCTAGATACAGCGTTGATAAGTTGCCCCTGCACTCTTAAGCCCAAATGGCATGGAGACACAGCAGAAAGCACCAAAAGGGGTTATGAAGGTCATCTTCTCTTAATCCTCCCAAGCTATCTTGATCTGGTGATAACCTGAGTATGCATCCAAGAAACACAGCCGCTCGCAACCCGCCGTAGAGTCAATGATTTGATCGACGAGGGAGAACGAAAGGGTCCTTCGGGCAGGCCTTGTTAAGGTCGGTGTAGTCAATGCACAGGTGGAAAATCCCATTCTTCTTGAGGCCAAGACTGGATTGTCCACCATCTCTCGATGAAAAACTTCCACAATGAACCCAGCAGCCCAGAGCCGGGATACCTCTGTTGGGGAACGTCGCATGGGAAACAAAAAATTTCCTACGCGCACGAAAACCTATCATGGTAATGTACATCTACGAGAGGGGATGTTCGATCTATGTACCCTTGTAGACTGCACAGCAGAAGCGTTAGTGAACGCGGTTGATGTAGTGGAACGTCCTCACGTCCCTCAATCCGCCCCGCGAACCGTCCCACGATCAGTCCCACGATCTAGTGCCGAACGGACGGCACCTCCGCGTTCAGCACACATACAGCTCGACGATGATCTCGGCCTTCTTGATCCAGCAAGAGAGACGGAGAGGTAGATGAGTTCTCCTGCAGCGTGACGGCGCTCCGGAGGTTGGTGGTGATCTTATCTCAGCAGGGCTCCGCCCGAGCTCCGCAGAAACGCGATCTAGAGGTGAAACCGTGGAGATATGTGGTCGGGCTGCCGTGGCAAAGTTGTCTCAAATCAGCCCTAAAACCTCCGTATATATAGGGGGAGGAGGGGGAGCCTTGCCTTGGGGTCCAAGGACTCCCAAGGGGGTCGGCCGAGCCAAGGGCGGCAACCCTCCCCTTCCAAACCGAGTCCAACTAGGTTTGGAAGGAGGAGTCCTTCCCCTTTTCCCACCTCCTCTTTTTTTTCCTTTTCTCTTTGATTTTCTTCCTATGGCGCATAGGGCCTTCTTGGGCTGGGCTGGTGCGCCACCCCCAAGGCCTATGGGCTTCCCCGGGGTGGGTTGCCCCCCCCCCCCCCCGGTGAACACCCGGAACCCATTCGTCATTCCCGGTACGTTCTCGGTAACTCCGAAAACCTTCCGGTAATCAAATGAGGTCATCCTATATATCAATCTTCGTTTCTGGACCATTTCGGAAACCCTCATGACGTCTGTAATCTCATCCGGGACTCCGAACAACATTCGGTAACCAACCATATAACTCAAATACGCATAAAACAACGTCGAACCTTAAGTGTGCAGACCCTGCGGGTTCGAGAACTATGTAGACATGACCCGAGAGACTCCTCGGTCAATATCCAATAGCGGGACCTGGATGCCCATATTGGATCCTACATATTCTACGAAGATCTTATCGTTTGAACCTCATTTCCAAGGATTCATATAATCCCGTATGTCATTCCCTTTGTCCTTCGGTATGTTACTTGCCCGAGATTCGATCGTCAGTATGCGTATACCTATTTCAATCTCGTTTACCGGCAAGTCTCTTTACTCGTTCCGTAATACAAGATCCCGCAACATACACTAAGTCACATTGCTTGCAAGGCTTGTGTGTGATGTTGTATTACCGAGTGGGCCCCGAGATACCTCTCCGTCACACGGAGTGAGAAATCCCAGTCTCGATCCATACTAACTCAACGAACACCTTCGGAGATACCTGTAGAGCATCTTTATAGTCAACCAGTTACGATGCGACGTTTGATACACAGAAAGTATTCCTTCGGTGTCAGTGAGTTATATGATCTCATGGTCACAGGAACAAATACTTGACACGCAGAAAACAGTAGCAACAAAATGACACGATCAACATGCTACGTCTATTAGTTGGGTCTAGTCCGTCACATGATTCTCCTAAAGATGTGATCCCGTTATCTAGTAACAACACTTGCCTATGGCCAGGAAACCTTGGCCATCTTTGATCAACGAGCTAGTCAACTAGAGGCTTACTAGGGACAGTGTTTTGTCTATGTATCCACACAAATATTGTGTTTCCAATCAATACAATTATAGCATGGATAATAAACGATTATCATGAACAAAGAAATATAATAATAACTAATTTATTATTGCCTCTAGGGCATATTTCCAACAGTCTCCCACTTGCACTAGAGTCAATAATCTAGTTCACATCACCATGTGATTCCAACGAATCCAACACCATATAGTTATGGGGTCTGATCACGTCTTGCTCATGAGAGAGGTTTTAGTCAACGGTTCTGAAATTTTTAGATCCGTGTGTTCTTTACAAATCTTTATGTCATCTTATAGATGCTGCTACTTTGTGCTATACGGAAATACTCCAAATATCTACTCTACTATACGAATCCGTTTCACTACTCATAGTTATTCGGATTAGTGTCAAAGCTTACATCGACGTAACCCTTTACGACGAACTCTTTAACCACCTCCATAATCGAGAGAAATTCCTTAGTCCATCAGTTACTAAGGATAAATTTTGACCGCTGCTAGTGATTCAATCATGGATCACTCTCTATACCTCTCAACAGACTTGCTGCAAGGCACACATCAGGTGCGGTACTCAGCATGGCATACTTTAGAGTCTACGGCTAAGGCACAGAAGACGACCTTCGTCTATTCTCTTTATTCTGCCATGGTCGGGTTTTGAGTCTTCCTCAAATTCATACCTTACAACGCAACCAAGAACTCCTTCTTTGCTGATCTATTTTGAACTCCTTCAAAACTTGTCAAGGCATGCATCTTGTTGAAACTTCCATTAAGCGCTTTCGATCTATCTCCATAGATCTTTGATGCTCAACGTTCAAGTAGCTCAATCCAGGTATTCCTTTGAAAACTCCTTTCAAACAACCTTGTATGCTTTACAGAAATTCTACATTACTTCTGATCCACAATATGTCAACCACATATACTTATCAGAAATTCTATAATGCTCCCACTCACTTCTTTGGAAATACAAGTTTCTCATAAACCTTGTACAAACCCAAAACCCTTGATCATCTCATCAAAGTGTATATTCCAACTCCGAGATGCTTGCACCAGTCCATTTAAGGATCACTGGAGCTTGCATACTTGCTAGTATCTTTAGGATCGACAAAACCTCGTGGTTGTATCTCATACAATGATTGCTCAAGGAAACCGTCGAGGAAACAATGTTTTGACATCCTACATGCAATATTTCATAAATAATGCAGCAACTACTAACATAATTCTAACAGACTACTAACATATTTCATAAATAACTCTCATCATAGTCAACCGTTTGATCTTGTCGGAAACATCTTTGCGACAAGTCGAGCTTTTCTTAATAGTGACTTATCACTGTCATCGTCTGTCTTTCTTTTAAAGATCCATCTTTACTCAATAGTCCTATGACCATCAAGTAGTTCTTCCAAAGTCTACGCTTTGTTTTCATACATGGATCCAGCCATTTGTCGGAATCTGGGCCCACCATTGCTTTCTCCATAACTCGTAGGTTCACTGTTGCTCAACAACATGACCTCCAAGACAGGGTTACCGTACCACTCTGTAGTAGTACGCGACCTTGTCAACCTACGAGGCTTGTAGTAACTTCATCCGATGCTCGATGATCACCATCATCAGCTTTCACTTCAATTGGTGTAGGCGCCACAGGAACAACTTCCTGCGCCATGCTACACACTGGTCGAAGTGATGGTTCAATAACCTCATCAAGTTCTACCACCCTCCCACTCAATTCTTTCGAGAGAAACCTTTCCTCGAGAAAGGATCCGTTTCTAGAAACAAACACTTTGCTTTCGGATCTGAGATAGGAGATGTACCCAACTGTTTTGGATATCCTATGAAGATGCATTTATCCGCTTTGGGTTCGAGCTTATCAGACTGAAACTTTTTCACATAAGTGTTGAAACCCCAAACTTTCAAGAAACAACAGTTTAGATTTCTCTAAACCTCAGTCTATACTGTGTCATCTCAACGGAAATACGTGGTGCCCTATTTAAAGTGAATGCGGTTGTCTATAATGCTTAACCCATAAACGATAGTGGTAATTCGATAAGAGACATCATAGCATGCACCATACCAAATAGTGTGTGGCTATGACGTTCAAACACATCATCACACTATGATGTTCTAGGTGGCATGAACTGCGAAACAATTTCCACATTGTCTTAACTGTGTACCAAAACTCGTAACTCAGATATTCATTTCTATGATCATTTCGTAGACAGTTTATCGTCTTGTTACGACGAACTTCACTCCGAAACAGAACTGAACTTTTCAATATTTCAGACTTGTGATTCATTAAGCAAATACTCTATTATCTACTCAAATCGTTATTGAAGTAAGAACATAATGATATCCACTGCGTGCCTCAGCACCCATTGGACTGCATACATCAAAATGTATCACTTCCAACAAGTTACTATCTTATTTCATCTCAATGAAAACAAGGCCTTGCTCATGTGGTATGATTTGCTTGTCACTAGTGATTCAAAATCAAGTGAGTATAAAGATCCATCAGCATGGAGCCTCTTCATGCAATTTATACCTACATGACTCAAGCGGCAGGGCCACAAGTAAGTGGTACTATCATCATTACCTCGTATCTTTTGGCACCAATATCATGAACATGTGTAACACTACGATCGAGATTCAATAAACCATTGAAGGTGATTATTCAAGAAAATAGAGTAACCATTATTCTCTTTAAATGAATAATCGTATTGCAATAAACACGATCCAATCATGTTCATGCTTAACGCAAGCACCAAATAACAATTATTTAGGTTTAACACCAATCCCGATGGTAGAGGGAGCGTGCGACGTTTGATCATATCAACCTTGCAAACACTTCCAACACGTATCGTCACCTCGCCTTTAGCTAGTCTCCATTTATGACGTAGCTTTCATTTCGTGTTACTAATCACTTAGCAACCGAACCGGTATCCAATACCCTCATGCTACTAGGAGTACTAGTAAAGTACACACCAACATCATGTATATCAAATATACTAATTTTGACTTTTGCCAGCCTTCTTATCTACCAAGTATCTAGAGATGCTCCGCCTCAGTGACTGTTCCCCTCATTACAGAAGCACTTAGTCTCGGGTTTGGGTTTAATCTTGGGTCTCTTCATTAGTGCAGCAACCGTTTTGTCGTTTCACGAAGTATCCCTTCTAGCCCTTGCCTTTCTTGAAACTTAGTGGTTTTACAAACCATCAACTATTGATGCTCCTTCTTGATTTCTACTTCCGTAGTGTCAAACATCGTGAATCGCTCAAGGATCATTGTATCTATCCTTGATATGTTATAGTTCATCACGAAGCTCTCACAGCTTGGGTGCAGTGACTTTGGAGAACCATCACTATCTCATCAGGAAGGTTAACTCCCACTTGATTCAAGTGATTGTCGTACTCAGACAATCTGAGCATACGCTCAACGATTGAGCTTTTCTCCTTTACTTTGTGGACAAAGAATCTTGTCGGAGGTCTCGTACCTCTCAACAAGGGCACGAGCATGAAATCACAATTTCATCTCTTTAGAACATCACTTATGTTCTGTGACGTTTCAAAACGTCTTCGGTGCCTTGCTTCTAAGCCATTAAGTATTTTGCAATGAACTATCGTGTAGTCACCAGAAACGTGTATGTCGGATGTTCACAGCATCCGCAGACGACGCTCGAGGTGCAGCACACCGAGTGGTGCATTAAGGACATAAGCCTTCTGCGCAGCAACGAGGACAATCCTCTTCAAAGTTTGCTACTATCAACTTTCAACTAAATTTTCTCTAGGAACATACAAAAACAGTAGAGCTATAGCGCAAGCTACATCATAATTCGCAAAGACCATTAGACTATGTTCATGACAATTAGTTCAATTAATCATATTACTTAAGAACTCCCACTCAAAAAGTACATCTCTCTAGTCATTTGACTGGTACATGATCCAAATCCACTATGTCAAGTCCGATCATCACGTGAGTCGAGAATAGTTTCAGTGGTAAGCATCTCTATGCTAATCATATCAACTATACGATTCATGCTCGACCTTTCGGTCTCATGTGTTCCGAGGCCATGTCTGCACATGCTAGGCTCGTCAAGCTTAACCCGAGTGTTCCGCGTGTGCAACTATTTTGCACCCGTTGTATGTGAACGTTGAGTCTATCACACCCGATCATCACGTGGTGTCTCAAAATGAAGAACTGTCGCAACAATGCACAGTCGGGGAGAACACAATTTCTTCTTGAAATTTTAGTGAGTGATCACCTCATAATGCTACCGTCGTTCTAAGCAAGATAAGGTGCATAAAGGATTAACATCACATGCAATTGATAAGTGACATGATATGGCCATCATCATGCGCTTCTTGATTTCCATCACCAAAGCACCGGCACGATCTTCTTGTCACCGGCGTCACACCATGATCTCCATCATCATGATCTCCATCAACGTATCGCCATCGGGGTTGTCGTGCTACTCATGCTATTACTACTAAAGCTACGTCCTAGCAATATAGTAAACGCATCTGCAAGCACAAACGTTAGTTTAAAGAAAACCCTATGGCTCCTGCCGGTTGCCGTACCATCGACGTGCAAGTCGATATTATCTATTACAACATGATCATCTCATACATCCAATATATCACATCACATCGTTGGCCATATCACATCACAAGCATACCCTGCAAAAACAAGTTAGACGTCCTCTAATTGTTGTTGCATGTTTTACGTGGTGACCATGGGTATCTAGTAGGATCGCATCTTACTTACGCAAACACCCCAACGGAGATATATGAATTGCTATTTAACCTCATCCAAGGACCTCCTCGGTCAAATCCGATTCAACTAAAGTTGGAGAAACTGACACTTGCCAGTCATCTTTGAGCAACCGGGTTACTCGTAGCGATGAAACCAGTCTCTCGTAAGCGTACGAGTAATGTCGGTCCAAGCCGCTTCAATCCAACAATACCGTGGAATCAAGAAAAGACTAAGGAGGGCAGCAAAACCCACATCACCGCCCACAAAAACTTTTGTGTTCTACTCGAGAAGACATCTACGCATGAACCTAGCTCATGATGCCACTGTTGGGGAACGTCGCATGGGAAACAAATATTTTCCTACGTGCACGAAAACCTATCATGGTGATGTCCATCTACGAGAGGGGATGTTCGATCTACGTACCCATGTAGACCGCACAGCAGAAGCATTAGTGAACGCGGTTGATGTAGTGGAACGTCCTCACGTCCCTCGATCCGCCCCGCAAACCGTCCCGCGATCAGTCCCACGATCTAGTGCCGAACGGACGGCACCTCCGCGTTCAGCAGACGTACAGCTCGACGATGATCTCGGCCTTCTTGATCCAGCAAGAGACACGGAGAGCTAGATGAGTTCTCCGGCAGCGTGACGGCGCTCCGGAGGTTGGTGGTGATCTTATCTCAGCACGGCTCCGCCCGAGCTCCGCAGAAACGCGATCTAGAGGTGAAACCGTGGGGATATGTGGTCGGGCTGCCGTGGCAAAGTTGTCTCAAATCAGCCCTAAAACCTCCGTATATATAGGGGGAGGAGGGGGAGCCTTGCCTTGGGGTCCAAGGTCTCCCAAGGGGGTCGGCCGAGCCAAGGGGGGCAACCCTCCCCTTCCAACCGAGTCCAACTAGGTTTGGAAGGAGGAGTCCTTCCCCCTTTTCCCACCTCCTCTTTTTTTTTCCTTTTCTCTTTGATTTTCTTCCTATGGCGCATAGGGCCTTCCTGGGCTGTCCCACCAGCCCACTAAGGGCTGGTGCGCCACCCCCTAGCCCTATGGGCTTCCCCGGGGTGGGTTGTCCACCCGGTGAACACCCGGAACCCATTCGTCATTCCCCGTACATTCCCGGTAACTCCGAAAACCTTCCGGTAATCAAATGAGGTCATCCTATATATCAATATTCATTTCCGGACCATTCCGGAAACCCTTGTGACGTCCGTGATCTCATCCCGGACTCCGAACAACATTCGGTAACAAACCATATAACTCAAATACGCATAAAACAACATCGAACCTTAAGTGTGCAGACCCTGCGGGTTCGAGAACTATGTAGACTTGACCTGAGAGACTCCTCGGTCAATATCCAATAACGGGACCTGGATGCCCATATTGGATCCTACATATTCTACGAAGATCTTATCGTTTGAACCTCAGTGCCAAGGATTCATATAATCCCGTATGTCATTCCCTTTGTCCTTCGGTATGTTACTTGCCCGAGATTCGATTGTCAGTATCCGCATACCTATTTCAATCTCGTTTACCGGCAAGTCTCTCTACTCGTTCCGTAATACAAGATCCCGCAACTTACACTAGGTCACATTGCTTGCAAGGCTTGTGTGTGATGTTGTATTACCGAGTGGGCCCCGAGATACCTCTCCGTCACATGGAGTGACAAATCCTAGTCTCGATCCATACTAACTCAACGAACACATTCGGAGATACCTGTAGAGCACCTTTATAGTCACCCAGTTACGTTGCGACGTTTGATACACACAAAGTATTCCTCCGGTGTCAGTGAGTTATATGATCTCATGGTCACAGGAACAAATACTTGACACGCAGAAAACAGTAGCAACAAAATGACACGATCAACATGCTACGTCTATTAGTTTGGGTCTAGTCCGTCACATGATTCTCCTAATGATGTGATCCCGTTATCAAGTAACAACACTTGCCTATGGCCAGGAAACCTTGGCCATCTTTGATCAACGAGCTAGTCAACTAGAGGCTTACTAGGGACAGTGTTTTGTCTATGTATCCACACAAGTATTGTGTTTCCAATCAATACAATTATAGCATGGATAATAAACGATTATCATGAACAAAGAAATATAATAATAACTAATTTATTATTGCCTCTAGGGCATATTTCCAACAACCTCTTCCCCGATTGCTTTACACCTCCCCCCGTTGAAACGATGGAGGTACTGCCAAACCGGCTGCATCTTGGGATCAATATTAAGGTGGCGCTCGGTGAACTCTCTCGGTACACCTGGCATGTCAGAAGGTTTCCATGCAAAAATGTGTCGATTCTCACGGATGAATTCGATGAGCGCGCTTTCCTATTTGGGATCCACACCTGTCCCAATAGTGAATTGCTTGGAAGAGTCACCACTCGTGAAATCAACCTGCTTGGTGTCATCTGTCAGTTTAAACTTGAGGGGCAACTCTTAATCGATTGTGGGTTTCTTGAGTGGAGTCATGTCTGCCGGGTCGACGTTGGCCTGATGAAACTTGAGTTTCTCAGCAGCGCAGGCCGACTCAGCATAAGCAGCATCTCCTTCTTCGCACTCCTGAGCTATCTTCCGATCTCCACTTATCATGATTTTTCCTCTCGAGCCTGGCATCTTGAGCTTAAGGTAGACATAACACAGTCGGGCCATGAAGCTGGCGTAAGCCGGCCGACCAAAAACCGCATGATAAGATCTCTTGATCTTGACCACCTCGAACATGAGAGACTCGGTCCTGTAGTTAGATTCGGTGCCAAAAGCTACATTGAGTTTAATCCACCCAACATGATATGCCGACTTACCCGGGACGATGCCGTGGAAGACCGTGGAGGAAGGCATCAAGTCGCCTTCTCAGAAATTTATTCTCCGAAAAGTGTCATAGTATAAGATGTTGATACTACTGCCACCTTCCATGAGGACTTTGGAGCGGGTATAGCCCCCAACCTGTGGTGCCACGACCAATGCCAAGTCGCCAGGGTTATCAACCCGGGGTGGGTGGTCCTCCCTACTCTAGGTAACAGGCTGCTCAGACCAGTTGAGATGCCTGGGAAGCGCCAGCTCAGCTATGTTGAGGGCTCTGTGCTTAACCTTCTTGTCCCTCTTGCAAGAATTAGTGGTAAAAACATGATACTGCCCGCTATTCAACTACTTGGTATTATTTTAGAAGTCGTTCTGCTGCAGATGGCCGCCCGGGTTAAGTTGTTGCTAAAAGCTGCCCTGAGCATTATATTGGTGGTTACCCTAGACCGGGTATTACCCAGTGTGTGAGTGTGACCCGCCCTATGGACCAGGGTAGGGAAAGCCGCCAAACGGATTCCCGTGTGAGCCGTCTGAACCAAATTGATCCGGATGTCCACCACTACTCCCTCCATGGTTGTTCTTGAGTGCCTCGACACGAAACTCCTGCATTACAAAGAAGTTTTCCCAAGAATGATTGGCTGGACCCTCCGCTGTGCTATGTTGTGGAGAGGGTCCCTTCAGCATCTCCTGATAGCTACGTGGCCTTTTGCCACTGAATCCCCGATGCGCACTTTTCTTCTGACGCTGATTTCCGATCCCGGTGTTAGTATTGGCAACGAAATCAGTGACACCTTCCTGCTGCCTTTTCTTCCCTTGGCTCCTAGGGTTATTTTTGTTACATCCCTGGGCCTGAGAAAGGCCTCTGGATGACTCTCCCTTCCTGGTGTCGCTGACTTTGTCATCGTCCTCTCTGGGATCTTTCGTGCCATCCGACTCGACATATATAGTTAGGCTGTCCATCAACTCGCCCATATCCTACACTTTCCTATTGAGTCGCCCAATTTTCAACACCAAGGGCTGGAAGTGACAGTTTTTTCTCCAAAAACAGCACAGACTGAGCCGCCGTGATATCATCCGATGAATGTATTATCTCTGCGACCCGCCATGTCCAATGATAGGCCGACTCATCTGAGCGCCGGACACATTGATGTAAGTCAACAATACTCATTGGACGCTTGCAGGTTCCTCTAAAGTTCTTGACAAAACTTTCCTTCAACTCGGCCCGGGTGTTGATGGAGTTCGGAAGCAATTTCTTCAGCCAAGTGTGTGTCGTCCCTTCGAGCATCATTGTAAAGTACTTGGCACACACCGCATCGCTAACATGGAACATGTCCATCGCAAGCTCATAACTCTCAACCCATGCTCCTGGCTCAAGGTCAGGCGTGTAGTTGGGAACCTTGCACGGACTATTAAAGTCCTTGGGCATACGCTCATTGCGGAGGGCGGGTGACAAACAGGGAATCCCTATATTCCTGCCTCCTGAGTCGCCATGTGCGAGGGAAGGCGGCAGATAAGCCTGATAGCCATGACCCGCTGCTGCTGCCGCCTCCGCCAGACGGGCGGCTCGTGCTTCATCCACGAAGTCTTGGGCATGTTTGCGTGACCATCCAGGCGGGTTGGTATGCGGATGTCGATGCTGCTCACCGCTAGACACCTCGGGCGAGTCGTCACGGCGACTTCTGGTATGACTTGCGCGAGGCGTAGAGTGCACCCGATCACGACTATACGAGTACTGCGCCTGTTGGATCATCGTTGTTTTCAACATCTCGATGGCATTACTTGCCTCCACCTCAGCTAAAGAGTTTCCGTGAATGCGAAGGGACTCTAAGTTGCGAGTCGCAGCCAGCACATTGTCCAGGGGGTTAGAAAAGTGACCCTGCGGCGTCTGGAAACATGGTGACTGTGTCGTCGTCGGTCGAGGCGTCTGTGGATTGGGTGGCGGCTGAGCTGGCTCAACCTGCTGAATGACTTGCCCTGGTGGGTTTGGTTCCATCCCAGGGGTATGTGGGTCGTCAAAGAGTCAGGTAGGGTTTAGATCCGCCGGCAAACAATTATGATGCCTCCTCTGGTGAACTGCATTCAAAGTGCGTTGTTGGCGTTCGAGTCGCCATCCCTGAACCATTAGTCATTCTGTCTCCGCAGCGATCTGGGTCTGTTGGCTCTCCATCCGGGTGGCCTCGACTTTGATCTCGCGCTGGATCTTGGTCATCTCCTCCCTTAGCTTTGCCAATTCGGTGTTAACCTCTTCTTGGTTCTCCGCGGTCACGGCGACCGTCGTGAGTTTAGACATCTCTGCCACTAGATCCGCCATGGCTTAAGCCGGAGTCTTCCCTGACCCGCTGGTTCCGTTGTTATCCGCTGCAGTCGGCCGAGCCGACACTGCTCCTGCCATGTAGATGGCGACCTAATGATGAGGTTCTTGGAAATCCTCGGGAATCGCCGGCTCGGGCAAACCCCCAAGCCTCCCTTCATGGAGGGGGTAGATTGAATCTGTATCGCCCAAGGACGACTCATCATCCGAGTTGATAGGGGTGTTCTCCTCAATCACCGGCTCATCCGGTAGGTTGACCCCCTGCGTAAAACCAACAAAAACATGGCGCAGCCTAACCTGACATTTGGCGGGTTGGGAGAACCGAGCCGGCTCGACGATGTCGGCGCAGATGTCCGGCTCAGATAAAGGATCTCCAAACTTGCCAATGAATACGTGGATATGCTGACGGGGACCCGGTAACCAGATTCGATTGAATCTGCGCCAAGACCCCACTTAGAGTTGTTGATGTAGTACTTCCCACGATGGCTCTTAGTCATGAGGCCGACCGCGTAGCTCCCAAACCCTGGAAGGGCTCCCTTTGAGAACTCAACTCCACCATGCGCAGGCCCCATGGTGGGCGCTAACTATCGTGGTTTTGTAACGACAGATGTCCTCGTGAAAGGACTTAGAGATGGAGCCGTCACACCATGGTGGCGACTCAAAGGGGTTCAGAGGAAGCGAGACTCGGGTTTACCCAGGTTCGGCCCCTCCGATGGAGGTAAAAGCCTACGTCTTGCTTTGTGTATATTGATGGTGGAAACGATTACAAGGGTCCAAAACTCGCCTGACCTAGCTCTCGATGGATTGTAACTTAAACCTATCACCCCTAGAGACTCGCCTTTATATACAGGTCGAGGCCCTAGGTTTACAAGAGTCCAAGTCATATCACAAGTCGTGACCTAACATATCTCTAAGCCTCCGTGCCTCTTAAGCAAGGAATTTGCATGGCGAGTCTTTCTCTTCTTGGGGCCTTAATCACAATCTCGGCTCTTGGGCTTGGCCGGCTCTTAGTTGGAGATCACTTCATGTCCTTCATATTCCGGGTCTAAGCACATCTTCGGGCCACAAGTATTGAGTCGCCATGACCCTGACTCGGCCCAATAGGGTGGGCCAGGCAACGGATAATATCCCCAACACATACCTTCTGAGCTTTTGGATGTGCACATTGTTCTCCATGTACCACTACTCTGGAAGAGCCTCCAAGTTCCCAACCGCCCCGATCTCTACAAGGACATCGACCATCAAGCCATCGATCTTCAGACCTCACTTATTGTGAGAGACCCATTCACAGCTTGGATGAAGGCGAACGTTGCACCTGAATCCGCACCCTCAAGTACTTCAAGGTCCAATGGAGCAACCACACGGAAGCAGAAGCAACATGGGAGCGTGAAGACTACCTTACATCAGAGTTCTCTTATCTCTTTATCTCTTAGCCTAGGAATGAGATTCTTGTAAGGGAGTAGGTTTGTCACACGTTGTGTTTGTACCACTTTGCCACAATGTGATTTTATTAAATTTGGAACCATTTAGAACTTTTGTGTGTGCATGTGATGATTGAATTGGTTGCTATATGCTTGTTTGTTTATTTGGGTTTTTATTCACAAAAAATCCCCTTCTCTCAAAATCATCTTGTTTCTCCAAATCATTTCCCAATGACCATTCCATGTGCATAGGACCTAAAAACTATTTTTATTAAATATTATTTTGACCAAAAGGTATTTATTTATTTTAAGCCTTGAAAACCCCCAAGTTGAGATTTGTACTTGAGGGTGCGGATTCAGGTGCAACGTTTTGCCCCAATGTTTTATTTGGATCCTGTTATCAAAAATACTTCCCAAAACCACAACATAATCATTTTTAAAGTTATTTTCCTATTTTAATCAAATACCTCTTTCCGAGGCCAGGAATTGTCTTTTACAATGGAAAATTATTTTATTGATTCAAAAATATTTGAGAAAATTTAGGGAAACTCATTAGACATATATTTTGCATATATAATAGTTTCAACACATGGTCGTGTTCAAAATATGGACAAAACCCCTCTAAACCCTTTGTGTCTATTTCAAAGTTTTGAAATCTTTCTATAGCAAATACTCTCAATGATATATGTGGTGATCTTGCCAAGTTTCATCTCAATCCAAATTAATTTGGATCATCAAAATATTCGAAAACCTTCTTTGTACATAACCAAATCTCAGCAACTCCACATTGCCAAATTTCTCCAATTGCTCTCAAACTATGTAGGAGCGACATAGTCCCCAAATAAGGATGGTATACCATGTTATGCATTTTGGGGAAATGATTTCCCTGGCTAAATCTATAGCAACTCGATTTTTTGGATTTCTAAGATTTTCTATGTTTGCATTGCCAACTTTCTCCAAATGATCCCAAACTTGCTGATCAAGCTTAATTATTCCCACTATTTGATCTTGTTAAGTATCAAGGCTAGTGGGGAAGTGTATCCTATCCAAACCAGCAACAAAGACCTTTAGGATGAATCCAAGAACTACTATTTTAACCTCCAAAGTTGTTCCCCTTGCCCCAATGTTTTACCAAAACCTCTGTGAGACCCACATCATCTCGAGTAGCAACCCCAATGGCTAGATCCATGATTGAGGGGGTGAAACCCCACTTGCACCTCCCTGGACAGCCATTTCCTTTCTCTCTTTCTCAGCTTTTCCTCTCTCCTAGCTAGCCTCCAGAGCATCCCATGCTCCCCCTTTGTTTAATCTCCCTGCAGCTGATGGCCACTAGTGGCCACGCCAGAGCGCATCCAAGGCATCATCATGCCGGCCAAAAGCATGCTCTGGAGCATGCTAGAAGATGCCTGAGAGTGGACTTTGATCCATGCCCGTCCCTTGGCTAGCTCGAGCCCCTCCCCTCACACCAGTTGAGGCACCTCGGTATCAGCAACACACCAATGTGCCGGGAGTCGTCTCTCTCTCACCCTCTGGAATTCGCGCCTGATGCCTCCCTGCTCGGCCGATGTTTGAGCTCACACGCGCGCGCACCTCCGCTTCCCCTCTTCCCCCTAGTCATGAACCATTCCCAAGTGCACCCCGACTGAAAAGCAAGCCCTCTTGTCGCCTCCATCGCCTCGCTAACCAACTCCGGCTGCCACGTCCATGATGCACCGACACCTTCTTTCCCCCGTCGTCTCCTTCCCCACCTCCTAATCGAGCGCCGGAACCACCCAAACCTCTCCTCGATCCCTCTTTGTCCGGGATCGACTTGACCTCCACCGTGTCGGATCCATCGTCAATCTATGGGTACGACCACTCCTCGACCCTCCTTTCTTCTCCTACGAGTCTCCCTCACCTCCCTGATCATTTCGCCTCTTTCTCCCACGTTGATTAATACAAGGAACGTGGGCTTGGAGCTCGCCCAAATCTTCTCCGCCGCAGCCCCTTTCTCACCAACGATTCCGGCCACCTCAACACCTCCCTCGACCCCCTCGAATGGTGGCGACCTCCTGAAGCTATTTCAGTCCTCGCGTGCCCTAGCCTTTTCCCCAATCGACGCCGGTGAGCTTTCTGTCCTCCCCGGTAGGGGTTGATCATGACCCGGACAAGGGGATCCGTCGGTTAGCCTCTCGCCCCTCCCACGTCTCACTCTGCTACTAGGCCTTGCCCACCAGGTTTGAAACCTAACGGTGCACGCACGCTGGTTCGCTAGGGCCAGCCTAGCAGGCTGGTCTTGCTCAGCTGGCTGTTCTGGCCCAATAGCCACAGTAGCCTTTTTTTACTTTTTATCAATATTTCCAAAAATCCCTCTAGCTAAAATGTTAATCTAAATCCAGTGATTCTAATTTCTTAAAATTTGTAATATTGCAACCAATTAAAGTCACTTGGCAATTTTCGAAAATATCATTAGACACTTTTTTATTCAAAAACCTTGTTTAAAGCATTTTAACTTTGTGTTAAATTGCATTAAACCACTTTTTGTGCTTCAAGACTAAAAACTAATAATTTTCACAAGGCTAATGTACAACCTAGTATTTTACAAAAATGAGTTGATATTTTTTTGAGTGTTATACTTTCCCTTTTTTTGTCGTAGTCTTATTTTTGCCCGTTTTTACCATGATGATAATTACGTTGGTGATGAAGGAGTTGGACCAGAAGAATTTGAAGACCCCGAAGAATTTGTTGAGATAAGCAAGTAGCCCCTTGAGCATGACTTCAAACCTTTTTATGCATGCTATATGACACTTTACTTTGTTGCATTTGAATCATGTTGAATCAGTATTCACCTTGGTGGGTTTCTCCGATAACTCCTCATTGATACTTACACTGAGCATGGACCTACCTTCCTATGAGGGTTGTGCGGGTGGGAAGTAGTTAGGAAGCTAAGATAGTTGCTACACAAATGGTATTTGAAGCATGCATGATGTCTAAAAGGAAATGATTTTGAGACCTTTCAAAAAGCCCGTCGGGTGCCACTAATGCCTCAGGGAGATGGTCTTGAGGTAGGTAACCACTTGAGAAAGAAGTGGTGTACCCAAGCAAGTGAGTGTGTTGTTTTTTAAAACGGATTGGTTTAAGTTGCGACTGTTACTCCAACCTTACATAAACGACAACAATACCCCTTATGGAACGGGGCTTTGTTAACTACTGTGGTCGATATTACGTGAGAGCATGCATTACTAGTGTTAGGGGTGATATGGTCACTCTCGATATGGAGTCATGCCAGAAAGGACGACCATGGGCTATTTTCCCAGACACTGGGCACATGGTTGCGTGCCCTCGTGGAGGATACTTGTAATGTACATCATGAGGGATGGCACCAACAAGTCGAATCTTGGTTAGTATCGCCATGCGAAAGGCATTGTTCGGGTACTTACCTCGGGTATGGAAAATAGCGTGAGTTTTGGATTGACACGACAATTTTCCTTGTGGGTAAAGTGCGCAACCTCTACACGGTGTAGAACTATTCGAATATCCATGTGCGCGGTCAAGGACAGTTGGATGACCGCTCTTGGGCTACGTCCATCGTCACAAAACTGTGTGTATGGATTGAGAAAGATGAGATTGATCTAAGTCAAATGAATTGACAAGATGATGGAACATGAGATGTTCCACCCCTGTTCATATTGATATTAGTCACTTGATTCATGTGGATATCAGACACCTCATGATGGATACCTTCATAAGATATTGATCATGTCATTGCACTTAAAAATTAGCTTTCTGCAACTTACCTATTAGTGCTATATCATGCATTGTTATTACCTTCTTCCAAACATGGGTTGCTTTTGAGTTCATTCAAAGTACTCGTTGGCTTACCACTGGTTATTTAATTGGACAGACATGGAAGATTAGGAGTACGATGAAGAGTTCGTTGGAGGCAAACATGCGAACTAGGATGCTTCCCAGGAACATTGCCTCTAGGGTTAAGGCACACTACATGGGTTCACTTTTTTGTTCAAGATTCCCGTTTCTCGTTTGGGTTTGGTATTTGGCCTTCATGGCCCTATCTATGTAAGACTTGACCTTGATGATCTTTATTTGTATCAAACGATATGTATGGATTCAAGACACTTGTTATTCAGCTTATGTGTGTTTAGTGAGCATTGATCTGTGGAATCGTTGTACACGGGCATTCGATGATCTCGATTTATGAGTCGGGGTTCCCAGATTCCCATTGAATCTAGTGAAATATTCCCACTTGATGAACTTGATGCTTGCTATCCTTATGGCTATGATGTAAATATTAATGATGCTTATAGAGATGAAATTGCTATAGTTCGCACTTTTGAAAAATAAATTATTGCTATTGCACCCAAAAAAGCATGATTTCAATGATGTTACTATAATTTCAATTGTGCTAGTGATATGCAAAACTACAAGTTGGGGAATGATAATTTTGTTATGTCCACTACTTATATGCAATGATCATGATTGGGGTGACGATGTTTCTTTTGATCTTGAAAATTTATTTAAGCATCATGATGACTATGTTATGAATAGTAATGTTTGCAATAATACCGAAAGTGGATTTGCAAGAGTAACGACTTTAGTTAAGAATCCCACATATTTGTAGAGTGTTAAATCTTATGATTTTATTGATAAAAGTATGTTTGGAGAGGTCATGATTTTAGTTAATGGTGATCCCACTACCTTCGAAGATTGTAAAACTTTTGTGCACATGGATCATGGAGAGAATATTTTATATGAGCGATATATCAGTGAATTTAAATATAATCCTACATGTAATTATTATGAGAGAGAAAAATATGATTATAGGCATTTTCATGTTACTCACTTAACTCCCTTGGTGTTAAAATTATTAATGCTCATTCTTCCTACATGCATATACTAGATACTTCTTGCCCTGCTAATTTGTTTACTTATAAAATGCATATACATAGGAAGTATGTTAGGATTAAATGTGTTTTTACATGTTACTTGATGCTCTCTTTATGTTTCAATTATTATCTTTCTTGTGAGCATCAGTACATCCACAAGCCTATCTTAATGGCTATAATCGAAGATCTTGTTGGGGTACAACCCAATACATTCTGTTACTTTCAGATGACATGATTGTTGCCGCTATAATGATAGTGTTTATATGTTTAAATTAGTGTTTCTACCAATTAAATCCTTTGGGATTATTTGAATGACAGTAGAATTGATACGGTGCAAAAACAAAAATTTTGACGTCCAATGCATAATTTTTGTGATTTTACTGGAACGTGTTTTTGATATGAGTTTTTTACACAGTATTTTTCATACAAATTCATTAGTTCGTCGTGATTTTTCTGAATTTTTGGATTTATAGAAGTATGGTACTTAGTTATATCATTATAGACTATTCCGTTTTAGATAGATTCTATTATTGCTTGCATAATTTGATTGTTTTGATGATGCCATGGATTAGGGTATAAGTCATGGAGAAATTATCTTACAGTACCTTGTGAAATAATAAATTCTGAATAAATTTATAACAGTACCTAAAGTATTTCATATGTTTATTATAATACTGGATTTCACGAAGTTTCTGTTGAGTTTTGTGCGCTAAATTTTTCAAGTTTTGGGTGTAATCATGATGGATGAGGGAATAAAGAGCGACAAGAGCCTAAGCTTTGGGATGCCCAAGGTACCCCAAGGTAATATTCTAGGAATACTCAAGCGTTTAAGCTTGGAGATGCCCTGGAAGGCAAATGTGGTTATAGGAATTTGCATGTTACTCAATTACGTGTCTTTGTGTTGAAAATATTAATGCTTCGCTCTTCCTATTTGCACATGCAAGATTTCACTTGTCTTGATAATTTGTTTGCTTATAAAATGCTTATGCATAGGAAGTATGTTAGACGTTAGTGTGTTAATTTCATGCTAAATGATGGTCTCTTTGTGCTTCAGTTCTTGTCTTCTATGTTCGCATCATTATTATCGCAAGCATATCTTAATATCTATAAAGAAAGAGCTTGTTGGGAGACAACCCAATACTTTCTATTTGTGTGTAATAAAATGTTTGTTGCCTCTATAATGATTGCATTTATATGTTTTAATTAGTGTTTGTGTCAAGTAAAGACTTTGGGATGATTTGGATGATAGGAGAATTGATGTGGTGCAAAAACAAAAACTTTGATGTCCAGTGCATAATTTTTGTGATTTTATTAGAATGTCTTTTTGATTTGAATTCTATGCAACAGTATAGTTATACAAATTCCTCACGTTGTCCTAATTTTTCAGAATTTTTGGAGTTACAGAAGTATGGTACCTAATTATATCATTAAATATTGTTCTGTTTTGGACATACTTTGTTTTTTCTTGCATTGTTTGCTTGTTCTGATGATGCCATGGATTGTGTTGGGGGTATAAGTCATGGACAAGTTAGAATACAATACCTTATGCAATAATAAAATATGAATTAATTTATAAAAATACCATAAGTATTTGATATGTTTATTGTACTAACGGATCTCACGAAGTTTTTGTTGAGTTTTGTGTGGTGAAGTTTTCAAGTTTTGGGTGTTATCATGATGGATGAAGGTAGAAGGAGCGACAAGAGCCTAATCTTGGGGATGGCCAAGGCACCCCAAGGTAATATTCTAGGAAGACTCGAGTGCCTAATCTTGTGGATGCCCTGGAAGGCATTCCCTCTTTCATCACAATCCATCGGTATGTCACATGGAGTTATATTTTGATTCATCACATGATATGACTTTGCTTGGAGCATCATTTTCTTTAGTTTGTTGTTTGTTTTAGTTTTCCACAATCTTTTATCTTTGAACACACCCACTTGAGAGAGACAGAAGATCGCCATGATTTAGTACAATTCTCTATGTGCTTCACTTATATCTTTTGAGTTCAGTAGTTGATATAGTGCTTCACTTATATCTTTAGAGCACGATGGCATATAGATTTTAAAGAAATAATTGTACTCTCGTTCTTCACTTATGTTTGTCTATGAGTTGGTCAATATAAGACTAGTCCAAATATAATAGGTATTCAATGAGTGCGTAATCAAAACCACATGTAGCACATAAAAGAGAAATCATGGTTAATGATATTAATATGGTAATGTGAAAAAGCATGAGTGCATAGTCATTGGTTAATATAGGTATCATGAATTATAAGTTGATAACTTGTTGTTGATCCATATATTTTTATGAGATGCTGATGATGTGCGAGCATACTTATTCCTCGTTGAAATCCTTGTGATTTTTAAGTTGGGCGTGCGCGATGGTTAACTCCTACCGACCTCCTCCCTAGGGGCATGCGAGTAGAGTTTTGCTTCGAGAGGTCTAATAAAATCTTGCAATAAGTATGTGTCACAACCCTAGCATATTTCTTGTAAATAGTTGCATTGGCATCCATGATATCATGTTAATTTTCCTTGAATTTCAAATGGGGATGATCAAACCCTAGCAACAATTTAGTTTAATTAGGTTCATCCTAATATAATTTTCAATTAATCTGAAATGGCTTTCAGAAATGTCTATTATTTTTGGAAAATGTTAGGAACATCAACCTGTCGGGACCCCGATCCTAAGCCATAGAAATCCAGCCTGTAACACATCGCATCCCTTTGCGGTCTCACGCACGGTTAACCCCACGGCTACAGCCTTACCTTAGCCGGGACCATTTGCGCCTTTTGACTCACGTATGCAATTGTGTCGCTAGCAGTCCAATGACAAAGAACCCGGATCGACATGTCTAGTCATAAACCAAAGTGGCAATTCCGCACAGGGACAGGCATACATGACCCAGCAAGGCAGGTGTCGGTCACCGGCGAATGTAGACGAGTCGTAGCCAGCTACAAGGACTCCATTACATCGCCTGACATTTCCCCAAAGGGGACAGACACAGCAGCTATGAAGGACACACGCCGGTCAACCAATGTGTCCGGAGCAGTAGCGAGCTACCATGGCTCGTTGGATCACAAAGGGGAATTTACTTGTAAGGAGTGCTACTAAAGTTTACGGCTAGGTAATCGAACCCCATACATATCAAGTACGACACACGTACGCATGGCATACCGATATGTATAGATACATCGATGGCATCACGACATAACCATAAACATACAAGCTTTATTTAAGTGGCTCGGAAGAGCCACACACACATAATATTACATAGTAAGGGTCTCACGACCCATAATAGCAGTCATTCAGTTACAAGCCAGCGGAAGTGTTTAAAACTGTCTGAGTACAGACAGGTGAAACTAGAAGGCACATAGCCTGACTATACTACAGACCCAACCTAGGGCCAGATCGTAGCTGGGACACCAGCTAGTCGTCGTTGTCGATGTCTATGAAGAACCCGCCATTAGGGTCATTAGCAACCTCTGCAACATTTATTAAGCAAACATGAGTACGGAGGTACTCAGCAATACTTTAGGACAACTAACTACTCATGCAATGTATCAAGAAGGTATGGTGGGGTTTCATGCGGAAATCCAGCATTTGACTCGTGGCTAGACAACTTGCATTTTTAAATAATTTTGACAACTTGATTTCTCGCACACGAGTCCACTAACACCACAACAATACACCATCGTGGAATCATTCCGTCTCCATACGGAAATGCCGTCCACGACACTCACGCTTATCTTGACAATTTTATGAGTAGCCATTTAAGTTATCTATGAACAACATATGTCTCCAAGTAGTCCATATCCGCGGACGCGGCTATTCGAATAGATCATAACCCTGCAGGGGTGTACTTTGTCACACACGCTCTCGCCACTTATCGCCATGTGCATGTCATGCACCTCAGCAACCTTCAAGCGGAAGCCCAGGGAGGGAGTCGGCCACGACCGTTAACCACATTAGTACCTAGTCCAGGTCTATCGCCTATCTGAGGGTAACCCGCACGGAAGTCCGGCCGAGGTTTCCGCCACGGCCCCAAACGATGTGCGCAGGGTTCCCAAGCCCACCATCCAGGTGCCACTTGGTACACCGTGCCACTGCCTACCGCATCACAGCCCACCTCTCAGGTCAGCGCTATGCACGGCCTCCAGCATGACTATAAACACCAGAAACTACTTGCAACTCCTGGACCGAGTACTAAGCTATTAATAAGTCGAGAGGGTCAATTAAGTATCCCAACGTGTGGTAGTATCTAGTCTTGGATTACATACACGAAACTCAGTTCCTAAGGACGGTTCCAATGAAACAACCCGCCATGTATTATTACACAGCCTTTCACTCGTACCTTTACCAAATCAGGTTCGACACACAACCTTTGCTTACCGAACACATTCTCACAATTCTGTTCATCTCCCAGATGACATACCATACACAACTCTAAGCATAGCATGCATAGCAGGATAAGGCACATCATGGCTGAAGCAACTACCAGGTATGCTAGGTCGCAAGGTTCAGCTATTTACTGTGACAAGGATAGGTCATGCAAAGGAAGTGGGTTCAACTAACGTGGCAAAAGCATTTGAAGCATTTGATCCTAATGCAATAAGTAAGTGCAGGAGCAAGAGCATGGGATTTGTCAGGATGATCAAAATGGTTGCTTGCCTTGTTTCTCAGAGGAGTGACAATATCCGTGAGACGGATATTCGGTGGAATCCGGGGGAGCGGAGCCTACCGAAAGGAATGACAACAATCAATATCAAAAATATGCAATCAAGATGATGCATGAGCATGGCATGAGGATGCAAGGTGATATACTATTATAGCTAACATGTATTAGGTTTGATGTTGATTTGAATCAAATTCAAATATCACTTCAAACGAAGTATTCTCGGATACCATTTTAATTGATTCGACCTGATGCTCAGATCAACTTGCTTTTAACATGCATGAGATGACATGTTAGGTTGCTGGTTTGTAATTAGGACAGTGTTTGATCATGTCATTTATAGTGCAATTTAAATATTTTCAAAATTCTATCTACAAAGTATTTATAAGAATTAACTTATTCATTAATCTACATGTTTGGGTTCTGTAACATTTTCAAACATGTTTGAAAATGACATATTCAGATTCCTTGAATTTTTCTAATACTTTTTCATGTATAGATTATTTTCATTGGAGTAACAGATTAATTTCTATGATTTTTAGAATTTTTAACATTTTTCTGGAATTCTTTTAAATCAGAAAACCCTTTATTGCATTAGCATGACATCAGCAGGTCCAACTCGCCGTTGAAAGTCAAACCTGACCAGTGGGACCCACTGGTCAGTGACTCTGGTTAGTTTAGATTAGAATTAATCTTAACTAGCTAATTAATCTCACTGGACCCACATGTCAGCGACTTATTAACTTATTTGGTTTTATTTTTACTATTCCAGATTATCCAGAGGCTGGCCCACACGTCAGTGGCTCAGGCCAGCTGAGATCCATCGGCGGCGAGGTCGTCCTCGCCGGCGGGGAGCCTCCGGCGACCACCAGTACGGTGGAGGGCACCGGAAACTCGCCTCCGTCGACCAAACTCATGGCAGAGACCACGGGGAGAACGGCCACTCGACGGCACGCACGATGGGGCAAACCCCATAGGCTGGGGTGGCCGGAATCGACGCCGGCGACGAGCTTGGCGGCGGCCAAGTTCGTGTTGGGGAACGTCGCATGGGAAACAAAAAATTTCCTACGCGCACGAAGACCTATCATGGTGATGTCCATCTACGAGAGGGGATGTGTGATCTACGTACCCTTGTAGACCGTACAGCAGAAGCGTTAGTGAACGCGGTTGATGTAGTGGAACGTCCTCACGTCCCTCGATCCGCCCCGCGAACCATCCCGCGATCAGTCCCACGATCTAGTGCCGAACGGACGGCACCTCCGCGTTCAGCACACGTACAGCTCGACGATGATCTCGGCCTTCTTGATCCAGCAACAGAGACGGAGAGGTAGAAGAGTTCTCCGGCAGCGTGACGGCGCTCTGGAGGTTGGTGGTGATCTTATCTCAGCAGGGCTCCGCCCGAGCTCCGCAGACACGCGATCTAGAGGAAAAACCGTGGAGGTATGTGGTCGGGCATCCGTGGAAAAGTCGTCATAAATCAGCCCTAAAACCTTCGTATATATAGGGGGAAGAGGGGGAGCCTTGCCTTGGGGCTCAAGGAGCCCCAAGGGGGTCCGCCAAGCCAAGGGGGAAGGTCTCCCCCTCCCAAACCGAGTCCTACTTGGTTTGGAAGGTGGAGTCCTTCTTCTCTTTCCCACCTCCTCCTTTTTTTTCTTTTCTCTTTGATTTTCTTCCTATGGCGCATAGGGCCTTCTTGGGCTGTCCCACCAGCCCACTAAGGGCTGGTGCGCCACCCCCAAGGCCTATGGGCTTCCCTGGGGTGGGTTGCCCCCCCTGGTGAACTCCCGGAACCCATTCGTCATTCCCGGTACATTCCTGGTATCTCCGAAAACCTTCCGGTAATCAAATGAGGTAATCATATATATCAATCTTCGTTTCCGGACCATTCCGGAAACCCTCGTGACGTACGTGATCTCATCCAGGACTCCGAACAACATTCGGTAACCAACCATATAACTCAAATAGGCATAAAACAACGTCGAACCTTAAGTGTGCAGACCCTGCGGGTTCGAGAACTATGTAGACATGTCCCAAGAGACTCCTCGGTCAATATCCAATAGCGGGCCCTGGATGCCCATATTGGATCCTACATATTCTACAAAGATCTTATCGTTTGAACCTCACTCCCAAGGATTCATATAATCCCGTATGTCATTCCCTTTGTCCCTCGGTATGTTACTTGCCCGAGATTCGATCGTCAGTATCCGCATACCTATTTCAATCTCGCTTACCGGCAAGTCTCTTTACTCGTTCCGTAATACAAGATCCCGCAACTTACACTAGGTCACATTGCTTGCAAGGCTTGTGTCTGATGTTGTATTACCGAGTGGGCCCCGAGATACCTCTCCGTCACACGGAGTGACAAATCCCAGTCTCGATCCATACTAACTCAACGAACACCTTCGGAGATACCTGTAGAGCATCTTTATAGTCACCCAGTTACGTTGCGACCTTTGATACACACAAAGTATTCCTCCGGTGTCAGTGAGTTATATGATCACATGGTCACAGGAACAAATACTTGACACGCAGAAAACAGTAGCAACAAAATGACACGATCAACATGCTACGTCTATTAGTTTGGGTCTAGTCCATCACATGATTCTCCTAATGATGTGATCCCGTTATCAAGTAACAACATTTGCCTATGGCCAGGAAACCTTGGCCATCTTTGATCAACGAGCTAGTCAACTACAGGCTTACTAGGGACAGTGTTTTGTCTATGTATCCACACAAGTATTGTGTTTCCAATCAATACAATTATAGCATGGATAATAAACGATTATCATGAACAAAGAAATATAATAATAACTAATTTATTATTGCCTCTAGGGCATATTTCCAAGAGTCTCCCACTTGCACTAGAGTCAATAATCTAGTTCACATCACCATGTGATTCCAACGAATCCAACACCCATATAGTTATGGGGTCTGATCACGTCTTGCTCATGAGAGAGGTTTTAGTCAACGGTTCTGAAATTTTCAGATCCGTGTGTTCTTTACAAATCTTTATGTCATCTTATAGATGCTGCTACTATGTGCTATTCGGAAATACTCCAAATATCTACTCTACTATACGAATCCGTTTCACTACTCATAGTTATTCGGATTAGTGTCAAAGCTTACATCGACGTAACCCTTTACGACGAACTCTTTAACCACCTCCATAATCGAGAAAAAATTCCTTAGTCCATCAGTTACTAAGGATAAATTTTGACCGCTGCTAGTGATTCAATCATGGAGCACTCTCTGTACCTCTCAACAGACTTGCTGCAAGGCACACATCAGGTGCGGTACTGAGCATGGCATACTTTAAAGTCTACGGCTAAGGCATAGAAGACGACCTTCGTCTATTCTGTTTATTCTGCCGTGGTCGGGTTTTGAGTCTTACTCAAATTCACACCTTACAACGCAACCAAGAACTCCTTCTCTGCTGATCTATTTTGAACTCCTTCAAAACTTGTCAAGGCATGCATCTTGTTGAAACTTCCATTAAGCGCTCGGATTTCATGGCCTCAAGCCATTTGTCGGAATCCGGGCCCACCATTGCTTCTCCATAACTCGTAGGTTCACTGTTGCTCAACAACATGACCTCTAAGACAGGGTTACCGTACCTCTCTGTAGTAGTACGCGACCTTGTCAACCTACGAGGCTTGTAGTAACTTGATCCGATGCTCGATGATCACCATCATCAGCTTTCACATCAATTGGTGTAGGCGCCACAGGAACAACTTCCTGCGCCTTGCTACGCACTAGTCGAAGTGATGGTTCAATAACCTCATCAAGTTCTACCACCCTCCCACTCAATTCTTTCGAGAGAAACCTTTCCTCGAGAAAGGATCCGTTTCTAGAAACAAACACTTTGCTTTCGGATCTGAGATAGGAGATGTACCCAACTGTTTTGGATATCCTATGAAGATGTATTTATCCGCTTTGGGTTCAAGCTTATCAGACTAAAACTTTTTCACATAAGTGTCGAAACCCCAAACTTTCAAGAAACGACAGTTTAGATTTCTCTAAACCTCAGTCTATATTGTGTCATCTCAACGGAAATACATGGTGCCCTATTTAAAGTGAATGCGGTTGTCTCTAATGCTTAACCCATAAACGATAGTGGTAATTCGATAAGAGACATCATAGCATGCACCATACCAAATAGTGTGTGGCTATGACGTTCAGACCCATCATCACACTATGATGTTCTAGGTGGCATGAACTGCGAAACAATTTCCACATTGTCTTAACTGCGTACCAAAACTCGTAACTCAGACATTCATTTCTATGATCATATCGTAGATAGTTTATCCTCTTGTTACGACGAACTTCACTCCGAAACAGAATTGAACTTTTCAATATTTCAGACTTGTGATTCATTAATAAATACTCTAGTATCTACTCAAATCGTCATTGAAGTAAGAACATAATGATATCCACTGCGTGCCTCAGCACCCATTGGACTGCATACATCAAAATGTATCACTTCCAACAAGTTATTATCTTATTTCATCTCAATGAAAACAAGGCCTTGCTCATGTGGTATGATTTGCATGTCACCAGTGATTCAAAATCAAGTGACTATAAAGATCCATCAGCATGGAGCCTCTTCATGCAATTTATACCAACATGGCTCAAGCGGTAGTGCCACAAGTAAGTGGTACTATCATCATTACCTCGTATCTTTTGGCACCAATATCATGAACATGTGTAACACTACGATCGAGATTCAATAAACCATTGAAGGTGATTATTCAAGAAAATAGAGTAACCATTATTCTCTTTAAATGAATAATCATACTGCAATAAACACAATCCAATCATGTTCATGCTTAACGCAAGAACCAAATAACAATTATTTAGGTTTAACACCAATCACGATGGTAGAGGGAGCGTGCGACTTTTGATCATATCAACCTTGGAAACACTTCCAACACGTATCGTCACCTCGCCTTTAGCTAGTCTCCGTTTATGCCATAGCTTTCATTTCGTGTTACTAATCACTTAGCAACCGAACCGGTATCCAATACCCTCGTGCTACTAGGAGTACTAGTAAAGTACACATCAACATCATGTATATCAAATATACTTCTTTCGACTTTTGCCAGCCTTCTTATCTACCAAGTATCTAGAGTTGCTCCGCCTCAGTGAGTGTTCCCCTCATTACAGAAGCACTTAGCCTCGGGTTTGGGTTTAATCTTGGGTCTCTTCATTAGTGCAGGAACTGTTTTGCCGTTTCACGAAGTATCCCTTCTAGCCCTTGCCTTTCTTGAAACTTAGTGGTTTTACTAACCATCAACTATTGATGCTCCTTCTTGATTTCTACTTTCGCAGTGTCAAACATCGCGAATCGCTCAAGGATCATTGTATCTATTCTTGATATGTTATAGTTCATCATGAAGCTCTCACAGCTTCGTGGCAGTGACTTTGGAGAACCATCACTATCTCATCTGGAAGATTAACTCCCACTTGATTCAAGCGAGTGTTGTACTCAGACAATCTGAGCACATGCTTCAACGATTGAGTTTTTCTCCTTTACTTCATGGACAAAGAGTCTTGTCGGAGGTCTCGTACCTCTTAACAAGGGCACAAGCATGAAATCACAATTTCATCTCTTTAGAACATCACTTATGTTCCGTGACGTTTCAAAACGTCTTCGGCGCCTTTCTTCTAAGCCATTAAGTATTTTGCACTGAACTATCGTGTAGTCATCAGAAACATGTATGTCGGATGTTCATAGCATCTACAGACGACGCTTGAGGTGCAGCACACCGAGTGGTGCATTAAGGACATAAGCCTTCTGCGCAGCAACGAGGACAATCCTCTTCAAAGTTTGCTACTATCAACTTTCAACTAAATTTTATCTAGGAACATATAAAAACAGTAGAGCTATAGCGCAAGCTACATCATAATTCGCAGAGACCATTAGACTATGTTCATGACAATTAGTTCCATTAATCATATTACTTAAGAACTCCCACTCAAAAAGTACATCTCTCTAGTCATTTGAGTGGTACATGATCCAAATCCACTATCTCAAGTCCGATCATCACGTGAGTCGAGAATAGTTTCAGTGGTAAGCATCTCTATGCTAATCATATCAACTATATGATTCATGCTCGACCTTTCGGTCTCATGTGTTCCGAGGCCATGTCTGCACATGCTAGGCTCGTCAAGCTTAACCCGAGTGTTCTGCGTGTGCAACTGTTTTGCACCCGTTTTATGTGAACGTTGAGTCTATCACACCCGATCATCACGTGGTGTCTTGAAACGAAGAACTGTCGCCATGGTGCACAGTCGGGGAGAACACAATTTCGTCTTGAAATTTTAGTGAGAGATCACCTCATAATGCTACCGTCGTTCTAAGCAAGATAAGGTGCAAAAAGGATTAACATCACATGCAATTCATAAGTGACATGATATGGCCATCATCATGTGCTTCTTGATCTCCATCACCAAAGCACCGGCACGATCTTCTTGTCACCGGCGACACCATGATCTCCATCAACGTGTCGCCATCGGGGTTGTCATGCTACTCATGCTATTACTACTAAAGCTACGTCCTAGCAATATAGTAAACGCATCTGCAAGCACAAACGTTAGTTTAAAGACAACCCTATAGCTCCTGCCGGTTGCCGTACCATCGACGTGCAAGTCGATATTAACTATTACAACATGATCATCTCATACATCCAATATATCACATCACATCATTGGCCATATCACATCACAAGCATACCCTGCAAAAACAAGTTAGACGTCCTCTAATTTTGTTGTTGCATGTTTTACGTGGTGACCATGGGTATCTAGTAGGATCGCATCTTACATACGTAAACACCACAACGGAGATAAATGAATTGCTATTTAACCTCATCCAAGGATTCAACTAAAGTTGGAGAAACTGTCACCCGCCAGTCATCTTTGAGCAACGGAGTTACTCGTAGCGATGAAACCAGTCTCTCGTAAGCGTACGAGTAATGTCGGTCCGAGCCACTTCGATCCAACAATACCGCAGAATCAAGAAAAGACTAAGGAGGGCAGCAAAATGGACATCACCCGCCACAAAAACTTTTGTGTTCTACTCGAGAAGACATCTACGCATGAACCTAGCTCATGATGCCACTGTTGGGGAACGTCGCATGGGAAACAAAAAATTTCCTACGCGCACGAAGACCTATCATGGTGATGTCCATCTACGAGACGGGATGTGTGATCTACGTACCGTTGTAGACCGTACAGCAAAAGCGTTAGAGAACGCGGTTGATGTAGTGGAACGTCCTCACGTCCCTCGATCCGCCCCGCGAACCGCCCCGCGATCAGTCCCACGATCTAGTGCCGAACGGACGGCACCTCCGCGTTTAGCACACGTACAGCTCGACGATGATCTCGGCCTTCTTGATCCAGCAAGAGAGATGGAGAGGTAGAAGAGTTCTCCGGCAGCGTGACGGCGCTCCAGAGGTTGGTGGTGATCTTATCTCAGTAGGGCTCCGCCCGAGCTCCGCAAAAACGCGATCTAGAGGAAAACCGTGGAGGTATGTGGTCGGGCTGCCATGGAAAAGTCGTCACAAATCAGCCCTAAAACCTCCGTATATATAGGGGGAAGAGGGGGAGCCTTGCCTTGGGGCTCAAGGAGCCCCAAGGGAGTCGGCCGAGCCAAGGGGGAAGGTCTCGCCCTCACAAACCGAGTCCTACTTGGTTTGGAAGGTGGAGTCCTTCTTCCCTTTCCCACCTCCTCCTTTTTTTTTCTTTTCTCTTTGATTTTCTTCCTATGGCGCATAGGGCCTTCTTGGGCTGTCCCACCAGCCCACTAAGGGCTGGTGCGCCACCCCCAAGGCCAATGGGCTTCCCCGAGGTGGGTTGCCCCCCCCCCCCCCGGTGAACTCCTGGAACCCATTCGTCATTCCCGGTACATTCCCGGTAACTCCGAAAACCTTCCAGTAATCAAATGAGGTCATCCTATATATCAATCTTCGTTTCTGGACCATTCCGGAAACCCTCGTGACGTCCGTGATCTCATCCGGGACTCCGAACAACATTCGGTAACCAACCATATAACTCAAATACGCATAAAACAACGTCGAACCTTAAGTGTGCAGACCCTGCGGGTTCGAGAACTATGTAGACATGACCCGAGAGACTCCTCGGTCAATATCCAATAGCGGGACCTGGATGCCCATATTGGATCCTACATATTATACGAAGATCTTATCGTTTGAACCTCAGTGCCAAGGATTCATATAATCCCGTATGTCATTCCCTTTGTCCTTCGGTATGTTACTTGCCTGAGATTCGATCATCACTATCCGCATACCTATTTCAATCTCGTTTACCGGCAAGTCTCTTTACTCATTCCGTAATACAAGATCTCGCAACTTACACTAAGTCACATTGCTTGCAAGGCTTGTGTGTGATGTTGTATTACCGAGTGGGCCTCGAGATACCTCTCCGTCACACGGAGTGACAAATCCCAGTCTCGATCCATACTAACTCAACTAACACCTTCGGAGATACCTATAGAGCATCTTTATAGTCACCCAGTTACGTTGCGACGTTTGATACACACAAAGCATTCCTCCAGTGTCAGTGAGTTATATGATCTCATGGTCATAGGAACAAATACTTGACACGCAGAAAACAGTAGCATCAAAATGACACGATTCTCCTAATGATGTGATCACGTTATCAAGTAACAACACTTGCCTATGGCCAGGAAACCTTGGCCATCTTTGATCAACGAGCTAGTCAACTAGAGGCTTACTAGGGACAGTGTTTTGTCTATGTATCCACACAAGTATTGTGTTTCCAATCAATACAATTGTAGCATGGATAATAAACGATTATCATGAACAAAGAAATATAATAATAATTAATTTATTATTGCCTCTAGGGCATATTTCCAACAGTTCGGCCATCGTCGAAGCCATCGATCACAGGGTCAAATCGCGCGGGGCTGGGCTCCTAAAGCATCTACGTGATGTCCTGAGGCTGCTGGTTGGCTTAGACGGACCAACCCTTCACCGGAGGGCTACCGGCGACGAGCTGCAGCGGCGGTCCTTGTCGGGCTCCGGTGGAACTAGGCCAAGTGGAGGAATGCTTCCTTCTGAGTGTGACGGGGTGGAACCAGTTCGTCGAGGCGAGGAGGAAGACGGCAGCGCTACTGGGCCGGGCTGAGGTGAGCGACAGGTAGTTCTTTTCTCTTTTTCTTTATTTTTTGTTTCTGTTTTGCTATTTCATTGATTTACTATTTATTTCAGCTCCCAAATAGTTTGCAAAACTATGTTGAACACCCCAGAATATTGGTTGGAATATTTCCAACCATTCCTAAAGTTTTCAACATTTTTGAAAGCTTAAAGTTTCTAATTTCAAATTAAAAACTTGAAACCAGTAGCTTTTGCATTTATTTAAAATGCCAAGAGTATAAAATAAATGGTTTCCTTTATTGCTTATTTGTTTCCAAGAATTATCAGAAAAGTTGAACTTTTCTTGAGGCCAATTTGGGTTCATTGATTTTAACTAGTTTGAAATTTCCTTTATTTTAAGAAGTGGCTAGGGTTTTGAGTTTTCCTTCACCACTTACTTTATTCTTGTTGAAAATTTCCTAGATGCAATGCAAAGAAAACATGAGCACAAAGCTAACTTGCTTAAGGTGTCAGGGGTGTGACAACTCACCCCCACTCAAAAGAATCTCGTCCCGAGATTTAGAAGTCGTCGGAAATAACGCAGGATACTCAAGTCGGAGCCGATCCTCTCTTTCCCAAGTTGCCTCCTTTTCAGAATGATTTGACCATTGAACTTTAAGAAACTTGAGGTTTCGACGTCGAGTGGTACGCTCAGCTTGATCAAGAATACGCACGGGGTATTCTCGGTATGAAAGGTTATCTTGGAGATCAAGCGTTTCGTGGTCCACTTCATGGATAGGATCCGAAAAGCAACGCCTAAGTTGCGAGACGTGGAAGACATCATGAACCTTGGAAAGATGCGGAGGAAGTTCCAACTGGTAGGCAACTTCTCCTTGTTTGGCAAGAATGTGAAAAGGACCAATGTAACGAGGAGCCAACTTGCCCTTGATACCGAATCGATGGGTACCCTTCAAACGTGTAACCCGAAGGTAAGCCTTCTCGTCAACTTCAAAGGTCACAGCCTTATGATGACGATCATATTGGCTCTTTTGACGAGACTGGGCTGTTTTCAACTTTTCATGAATAATGCGAACCTGCTCTTCTGCATCCTGGATCATATCCGGGCCAAAGAGTTGCCTCTCTCCGGTTTCTGACCAATTAAGAGGTGTTCGACATCTTTGTCCATAGAGAACTTCAAAAGGAGCTTTGCCTAAGCTTGATTGCTAACTATTGTTATAAGCGAATTCGGCGAATGGAAGGCACTTCTCCCAATTCATACCGGACGATATAACACAAGATCGGAGCATATCTTCTAGGATTTGATTCACTCTTTCTACTTGACCACTTGATTGAGGATGGAAAGCAGTGCTAAAATATAGGTGAGTCCCCATGGCATTCTGAAAACTTTCCCAAAAGCGAGAAGTAAAGATACTTCCACGGTCCGAGTTAATCTCCAGGGGAACACCATGAAGAGACACTATTCGAGAGATATATAACTCCGCTAGCTGGCTAGCTGTTATACTCTCACGAACGGGAAGAAAATGAGCTACTTTGGAAAGACGGTCAATAACCACAAAAATAGCATTATTTCCTTTCTTGGTCTTGGGAAATCCGGTAATGAAATCCATGCTAACTTTATCCCATTTCCATTCAGGAATGGCTAAAGGTTGAAGGGTGCCAGCAGGCCTTTGATGTTCTGCCTTAACTCGACGACAAACGTCGCAGTTAGCAACGAACTCAGCAATTTCTCTCTTCATCCTAGTCCACCAGAACCTCTGGCGTAGGTCCTGATACATCTTAGTATTACGGGGATGAATGGTGAGAGGAGAATCATGAGCCTCCTTAAGGATCAATTGCCGCAGACGTTTGCTCTTAGGAACCACTAAACGGTTCTGGAAGAACACAACACCTTTCAGCAATATTCTCCTTGATCTGGGATATACCTTTATCATAAGCCTGCACGGCTATGATTTGATCCCTAAGAGTAGGCTTCGCCACTAGGGTAGAAAGGAATCCTTGAGGAACAATGTGAAGATTCAACTTCCGAAAGTCCTCATAGAGATGTGGTTGACCTTGTTGTAGCATCAAATTGTTACAATAAGATTTACGACTTAGTGCATCGGCCATAACATTGGCCTTCCCCGGGTGTAAGTTATCCCTAAGTCGTAATCCGAGATCAACTCAACCCACCGTCTTTGCCTGAGATTCAAATCCGGCTGGGTGAAGATATATTTCAGACTTTGGTGATCAGTGAATATTTCGCAACGATTACCCAGAAGGTAATGTCGCCAGGTTTTTAGTGCATGGACCACAGCTGCAAGCTCAAGGTCTGTGTGGGATAATTATCCTCATGTCGACGCAGCTGTTGAGATGCGTATGCGATCACATGACGATCTTGCATGAGAATGCAACCTAATCCTTGTCGCGAGGCGTCGTAATAGATAACAAAGTCCTTAGAAAAATCTGGTGGTAGCAACACAGGTGCGGAAGTCAGGCGTCTTTTCAGTTCCTGAAAACTATGCTCACACTGTGGTGTCCACTCGAACTTTTTATCCTTCTTGAGGAGCTCAGTTAGAGGCTTTGCAACCTTGGAGAAATTCTCGACAAAGCGGCGACAATAGCTCGCTAGACCAAGAAAACTCCTAACTTGCTTAACCGATTCAGGTTGAGTCCAATCAAGGATAGCTTGAACTCTCTCGGGATTGACAGCAATACCCTTACCAGAGATTACGTGACCTAGATAGGTCACTTCTGGTAACCAAAATTCACATTTTGAAAACTTGGGATAAAGGCGATGCTCTCGAAGTTTCATCAATACCAGCCTTAGATGCTCGGCATGTTCTTGTTCGTTCTTCGAGTAGATGAGAATATCATCGAGGTATACCACGACGAATTTATCCAAATACTCCATGAAGATTGAATTCATCAAACGAGAGAAGGTGGCCGGGGCATTGGTTAAACCGAAGGACATGACGGTGTACTCGTATTGGCCATATCGAGTAACAAAAGCCGTTTCTGGAATGTCCCCGTTCTTGATCTTGATTTGATGGTATCCCAACCTCAAATCCATTTTGGAGAAGACTGAGGATCCAGCGAGCTGATCGTACAGGTCGTTGATCCTGGGGAGCGGATACTTGTTCTTTATGGTGACCAGATTAACTGGTCGGTAATCTACAACCATCCGATTCGTTCCGTCTTTCTTCTTGACGAAGAGGACGGGGCAAGCCCAAGGAGAAGAACTAGGACGAATGAAACCTTTATTCAAGGCCTCATCTAGTTGCTTTTTAAGTTCGGCTAGCTCCAGGGGTGCCATCTTATATGGTCTTCTGGCTATTGGGACAGTTCCCAGAACAAGATCTATCACAAACTCTACATCTCTGCCAGGTGGAATTCCTGGCAGTTCCTTTGGAAAATCATCCGGAAAGTCACGGACTACCGGAATGTCTTCAAGTTCTGGAAGAGGGTTGGCATTTAAGGAATAGAGTTGGCATTTGGCAACTCGGGTAGAGACATTTACTATCTCACCCGAGGGATGGGTAAGCTGGACATTTCTAGAATGAGTATCATTCTTGGCATAGTGAGCTGACATCCAGTCCATACCCAAGATGATATTAATATCCGAAGATTTCAAGGCTATCAATGAGGCTAGAAAAACTAGCCTGTCTACTAGAATTTCATTGTCATAGGTTATCATAGAGGTTTGCCATTTATTACCAGGAGTTTGGACAACCAATGGAATTGGCATATCACAAAAAGACATGTTATGCAACTGTGCATAACTTTCTGAAATGAACGAATGAGAAGACCCAGTGTCAAAGAGAACAGACGTTGGGTGATGATTAACAAGAAGCGTACCTAGTATGACGTCGGGATCCTCTACAGCTTCTTCTGCTGAGACATAGTTCACACAGCCACGTGCAGGAGTTGGCTTCACATAGTAAGCTTTGCCTGACTTGCCTTGCTCGACGGACTTTCCGGGTTGCTTGGCACCCACATTTTGAGGACACTCACGGGAATAGTGCCCTGGTTCTCCACACTTGTAGCATATCACTTGGTTCGCACGTGGTGCAGCATTGCTAGCTGGACCACCATAAGTTTTTGCTGGAGGGTTGGTCTGATTTGTCTGAGGCACCACGTAGGATGGCCTCGGAGTGTATCTTGGCGGCAGAGAACTGTTCGGAACCCACAGCCTGTGTTTTGGGAACCCGGAACCAGAAGACGAGCCAAAGTCACGGGAGTGCTTCCTTGTGGCTTCAAAGTCAGTATGACGAGTCTCGGCAGTGATCGCCTTGTTGACCAGGGCTTGAAAGCTTGCACACTCGTGGAGGCGCAGATCACGACAAAGCTCAGGGCTCAAACCCTTATGGAATCTTGCTTGCTTCTCTGCGTCAGTAGACACCTCCTCCATTGCATAGCGGGAGAGGTTACCGAACTCGCGGCTATAGGCATCCACGGTCCACTTGCCCTGAGTGAAAGCACAAAACTCCTCTCTCTTTCTGTCCATCAGGCCCTCTGGAATATGGTGCAAGCGGAAGGCTGCACTGAAGTCTGCCCATGTGGCTGCTGGTTCAGCAGGACGCATAGCTTCAAAGTTCTCCCACCACAGATTGGCGGGTCCTTCCAGGAAATACGCCGCAAAGGTCACCTTGCCGGCCTCAGAAACATACGCAGAGCGAATCTTGCGTGAAATGCTGCACAACCAGTCATCAGCGTCGAGGGGATCGACGGAGTGATGAAACTTTGGAGGGTTCAGCTTCACAAAGTCGTTGAGGGACACGGCAACATTCCTAGGCTGACGAGCTGTATTCTGCTCAATACGCTCTAACAGTCGGTTGGTGTCCCTTTTGTTTCTCTCTGCCACTAGCATAACTTCCGCCAGAGAGGGCGGGTGAGGCAGGTCTTCCTGCGACGCTTGATTACCCTCGCCTTGCTCATGAGCAGGGGCACGGTTCAACCTGGTGAACACCATCCTGACAAACAAACTCACAGCTTAGACCAATATCATATCAATACTAGCTATGGATTAAGAATGTACTGAACACACGGAATGCGGAAATGAATATCCGAACAACATGGTAACAAGCAACTGCTATATATACACCATGGTTCATACACACCCTTACATAGTTCAGTACAACCTTAACCGAAGAGCAGCTATTGAAATCATGAAACTACTCATCAGAGGCTTACAAGCTTCCTATACATTATTTATCTAGGCCTCCGAAATTCATTTCACATCACAGGCATACTTCACAAGTCATGCAGGACTGTGAACGTACGGCTACTACCATACTATCCTTCCGCTCACAGCTCAGGCATCCGCATAGAACATCTCACAGAGATTACCTCCATGGCCTGGAAGCTCAACCTGCGGATCAGGAAACTCTCTGGCCTGAGATCCCTCGGATCCATAAGGACACGGATGTGGCCTTGGTCCCCTGACTGGTGGTAAGAGGGGTCCCCGAAGAGGGGTGACTCCTCCTATAGCTGGTCAGTCAACGTGGGCCGGAAGATGCGTCCTAACAGGGTTCAGCATCTCCATATCTCCGTACCTGTCTGGACTACCGGTGCCAGCTGCGTCAAAGCCGTCCACAGACGGGCACGAGTAGCATAAAGCTCCATGCGGAGAGCACGAGCATCCCTGTCTCTGTTCTCTAGCATCTCAACAGTGGACTGCAGAAGTGGATCCTCCATAGAAGAATCAAAACAGACTCCGCTGAGGTATCCCTCTTCACCAGGCTGAGAGGCCGGGACATAGCAGAATTCTGAATTCTGCAGTAGTGCATGTCTCGCCCTCATAATGGTCAGCATTGAATAGGCAGCATCTTGTACTTCCATGTCAACAGTGACTCCCAACCCATAGGACCAATGGATTGGCTCCTCAGCTCTAGGGTAGTCTGGAAATACCCTAACAATGCAGATATACTGGCTCTGGTTGAAGTCTCGGTACTGTTCCTCCACTGTGTACTCGGGGTACCAGCGGTAACCGCACACCGACATCACCCTGACCAGCATGGTCGTATGACCCTGTACATCAATGCACCTAGTCAGACGTACCACCTGACGAGAAGGACGGCCAGGCATCTGTAAATAGAGAGTAATGCAAAAGCATTAGAGCTCCGAATGCAAAAATTGGGCAGCATAACGGCTGTAAATGCTCAAAAACAAATTTTGAGACAACCCAAAATGGAATAGCGTAACCACTCAACTATCAAGTTCAATTCTCTGATCATCAAACTTACTTCCTTTTTCCTAGGAATGAAAGAAACCCAAATATCTATTGACCCGTAGTCCTATAATCTACCGATCAGAAACACGAGCCTAAAAGAAGATGAGTAACCTAGTCCTTAATTCCCGCAGAAAAGACGAGGATGACCAGAATAGAATAACTTGAGGAGAGAACAAGAGTCTTACGTTCCCTTCCACAAACAATTCCCTGATATATAACTAAAGCAATTCTAGACTCAACTTCGACCAGTTTGGCTTAGTAATCCTACAGACAGTCAGGCTCTGATACCAACGCTGTCGGGACCCCGATCCTAAGCCATAGGAATCTAGCCTGTAACACATCGCATCCCTTTGCGGTCTCACGCACGGTTAACCCCACGGCTGCAACCTTACCTTAGCCGGGACCGTTTGCGCCTTTTGAATCACGTATGCAATTGTGTCGCTAGCAGTCCAATGACAAAGAACCCGGATCGACATGTCTACTCATAAACCAAAGTGGCAATTCCGCACAGGGACAGGCATACATGACCCAGCAAGGCAGGTGTCAGTCACCGGCGAATGTAGACGAGTCGTAGCCAGCTACAAGGACTCCATTACATCGCGTGACATTTCCCCAAAGGGGACAGACACAGCAGCTATGAAGGACACACGCCGTTCAACCAATGTGTCCGGAGCAGTAGCGAGCTACCATGGCTCGTTGGATCACAAAGGGGCATTTCCCTGTAAGGAGTGCTACTAAAGTTTACGGCTAGGTAATCGAACCCCATACATACCAAGTACGACACACGTACGCATGGCATACCGATATGTATAGATACATCGATGGCATCACAACATAACCATAAACATACAAGCTTTATTTAAGTGGCTCGGAAGAGCCACACACACATAATATTACACAGTAAGGGTCTCATGACCCATAATAGCAGTCATTCAGTTGCAAGCCAGCGGAAGTGTTTAAAACTGTCTGAGTACAAACAGGTGAAACTAGAAGGCACATAGCCTGACTATACTACAGACCCAACCTAGGGCCAGATCGTAGCTGGGACACCAGCTACTCGTCGTCGTCGATGTCTATGAAGAACCCACCATTAGGGTCATTAGCAACCTCTGCAACATTTATTAAGCAAACATGAGTACGGAGGTACTCCGCAAGACTTTAGGATAACTAACTACTCATGCAATGTATCAACAAGGTATGGTGGGGTTTCATGCGGAAAGCCAGCATTTGACTCGTGGCTAGACAACTTGCATTTTTAAATAATTTTGACAACTTGATTTCTCGCACACGAGTCCACTAACACCACAACAATACACCATCGTGGAATCATTCCGTCTCCATACGGAAATGCCGTCCACGACACTCACGCTTATCTTGACAATTTTATGAGTAGCCATTTAAGTTATCTATGAACAACATATGTCTCCAAGTAGTCCATATCCGCGGACGCGCCTATTCGAATAGATCATAACCCTGCAGGGTGTACTTCGTCACACACGCTCTCGCCACTTATCACCATGTGCACGTCATGCACCTCGACAACCTTCAAGCGGAAGCCCGGCGAGGGAGTCGGCCACGACCGTTAACCACATTAGTACCTAGTCCAGGTCTATCGCCTATCTAAGGGTAACCCGCACGGAAGTCCGGCCGAGGTTTCTGCCACGGCCCCAAACGATGTGCGCAGGGTTCCCAAGCCCACCATCCGGGTTCCACTTGGTACACCGTGCCACTGCCTACCGCATCACAGCCCACCTCTCAGGTCAGCGCTATGCACCGCCTCCAGCTTGACTATAAACACAAGAAACTACTTGCAACTCCTGGACCGAGTACTAAGCTATTATTAAGTCGAGAGAGTCAATTAAGTATCCCAACGTGTGGTAGTATCTAGTCTTGGATTACATACACGGAACTCAGTTCCTAAGGACGGTTCCAATGAAACAACCCGCCATGTACTCCTACACAGCCTTTCACCGGTACCTTTACCAAATCAGGTTCAACACACAACCTTTGCTTACCGAACACATTCTCACAATTCTGTTCATCTCCCAGATGACAGACCATACACAACTCTAAGCATAGCATGCATAGCAGGATAAGGCACATCATGGCTCAAGAAACTACCAGGTATGCTAGGTTGCAAGGTTCAGTTATTTACTGTGACAAGGATAGGTCATGCAAAGGAAGTGGGTTCAACTAACGTGGCAAAAGCATTTGAAGCATTTGATCCTAATGCAATAAGTAAGTGCAGGAGCAAGAGCATGGATTTATCGGGATGATCAAAATGGTTGCTTGCCTTGTTGCTCAGAGGAGTGACAATATCCATCAGACGGATATTCGGTGGAATCCGGGGGAGCGGAGCCTACCGAAAGGAATGACAACAATCAGTATCAAACATATGCAATCAAGATGATGCATGAGCATGGCATGAGGATGCAAGGTGATATACTATTATAGCTAACATGTATTAGGTTTGAAGTTGATTTGAATCAAATTCAAATATCACTTCAAACGAGGTATTCTCGGATACCATTTTAATTGATTCGACCTGATGCTCAGATCAACTTGCTTCTAACATGCATGAGATGACATGTTAGGTTGCTGGTTTGTAATTAGGACAGTGTTTGATCATGTCATTTATAGTGAAATTTAAATATTTTCCAAATTCCATCTACAAAGTATTTATAAGAATTAACTTATTCATTAATCTACATGTTTGGGTTCTGTAACATTTTCAAACATGTTTGAAAATGACATATTCAGATTCTTTGAATTTTTCTGATACTTTTTCATATATAAATTATTTTCATTGGAGTTACAGATTAATTTCTATGATTTTTAGAAGTTTTAACATTTTTTTGGAATTCTTTTAAATCAGAAAACTCTTTATTGCATCAGCATGACATCAGCAGGTCCAACTGGCCGTTGAAAGTCAAAGCTGACTAGTGGGACCCACTGGTCAAGTGACTCTGGTCAGTTTAGATTAGAATTAATCTTAACTAGCTAATTAATCTCATTGGACCCACATGTCAGTGACTTATTAACTTATTTGGTTTTATTTTTACTATTCCAGATTATCCAGAGGCTGGCCCCACACGACAGTGGCTCAGGCCAGCTGAGATCCACCGGAGGCGTGGTCGTCCTCGCCGGCGGGGAGCCTCCGGCGACCACCAGTACGGTGGAGGGCATCGAAAACTCGCCTCCGTCGACCAAACTCACGGCAGAGACCACGGGGAGAACGGCCACTCGACGGCGCGCACGATGGGGCAAACCCGAGAGGTTGGGGGTGGCCGGAATCGACGCCGGCGACGAGCTTGGCGGCGCCAAGTTCGGCCATCGTCGAAGCCATCGATCACAAGGTCAAATCGCGCGGGGCTGGGCTCCTAAAGCATCTACGTGATGTCCTGAGGCTGCTGGTGGCCTCAGACGGACCAACCCTTCACCGGAGGGCTACCGGCGACGAGTTGCAGCGGCAGTCCTTGTCGGGCTCCGGTGGAACTATTCCTAGAGGAGGGGATCGACGGGGAGATCTTAGGGGAAAGTTGCGCAAGCTCACGAGGAGTGCAGAGGAGGGCTTAGACGGCTCGGGGAAGCACTGAGGGCGACGAATCGAGCAGAGCTCGCCGGCGGCCGAAGGTTGAAGACGACGGTGCCATGGGCGTTGCAGGGCTCGGGAAGGCTTCGACTTCTGCAGGGAGGACCAGTTCGTCGAGGCGGAGCTAACGGCACACTCAGAAGGAAGATCCTATGGCTAGGGGCACGGGAAGCTCGAGCTCGAGCTCCTGTCAATGGCGGGAGAGGGAGCGGGAGAACCGAGAGGAGAGGGGGAAGCATGAGCACGGGAATGGATAGCTACGAGCTCGGGGAGGTTATCCCCGTGCTTGCCAACGCGAAGCGGCGGCCAGGCAGGCAGGGGGGCTGCGTGGAGGCGCGCGGCGACGCGGCGGCCACCTCCTGCTCCTACCGGCGAGGAGGAAGACGACAGCGCTACTAGGCCGGGCTGAGGTGAGCGACAGGTAGTTATTTTCTCTTTTTTTTCTATTTTGTTTCTGTTTTGCTATTTCATTGATTTACTATTTATTTCAGCTCCCAAATAGTTTGTAAAAACTATATTGAACACCCCAGAATATTGGTTGACATATTTCCAACCATTCCTAAAGTTTTCAACATTTTTGAAAGCTTAAAGTTTCTGATTTCAAATTTAAAACTTGAAACCAGTAGCTTTTGCATTTATTTAAAATGCCAAGAGTATAAAATAAATGGTTTCCTTTATTGCTTATTTGTTTTCAAGAATTATCAAAAAAGTTGAACTTTTCTTGAGGCCATTTTGGATTCATTGATTTTAACTAGTTTGAAATTTCCTTTATTTTAAGAAGTGGCTAGGGTTTTGAGTTTTCCTTCACCACTTACTTTATTTTTGTTGAAAATTTCCTAGATGCAATGCAAAGAAAACATGAGCACAAAGCTAACTTGCTTAAGGTGTCAGGGATGTGACACAACCAAAGGTGATGAACGTTTTTCTTAGTCTCTTGGGTTTTTGATTTAACACATATTATATTTGATTTTGGGCCTTTAAAATGCTATAAATATGTTCATGGCTCCAATAATTTTGAAACTTGCTGAGGGCCTTTAGAATAATTCTTTTTAGTGCCCAAAGAAAAGTTCTAAATTTTTTATAAATGTTTTGGTTAGTAAAACAAATCCAACAGAATTACAGAAAAATAGAAAATATAAACAAATGGAAAGAGAGAGAGAAAGAAACTTACGTGCAGTTCTGCCAGAAGTCGGCCCAGCCCACCAATGGCGTTGTGCTCATCTTCAACCTCCACCTACTGGCAGAGGCGAAGTGACGCACGCGCGCGTACTGGGGCCGCCACCTCCTGTTTCACGCTAGAGGTGCCTCTCTCCCTTATCCCCACGACGATGGACCGCCTCAACCCCTTGTGTCAATTCCCCCTCTCTCTGCTCTTGCCCCTCACTGCTATCGAGCTCTTCTTCTCCGTCAGGTCGCCAAAAGCCTTCGTCGATCCGCCGCCCAGACCCTCCTATAAGCCAGCTGAGACCACCTCCACCCGACCGTGAGCCTCTGATCCGTTTCCCCCGTGTCCTCATAGCTGTGCTCGCCTCCTAGCTGCCGTCTCCACTGTGGCCGAGATCTGGCCACCGCCATCCATGGTGCCACCGTGCCTAGAGCACCCGTAGGCCGCTTTTGAACATGTGGACGATCTCCTGTAGTTTCCAGGATGCCGTAGGGCTCTTCTCCCCTCACGATCATGCCCCACAGTCTCCCTTGCGCTCTTCTCGAGCTCCGGCCGCCGCGTTGGTCATGGCCGCCACCTAATACGGCCATCTCCGCTGCTGCCGCTAGCTCCAATTGATGCGTGCGAGAGCCAGCTCCCTGTAGCCGCTAACCGCGCTCGAAATGGAGCTCTATTGGCAAATCCCGAGCAACGCCAGCAAGTCACCGCCGTGGTTTCGGGTAACCGGCGGCTAAACACCGGTCGTGATGATGTGGCCTTTTAGTTTAGGGCTAATGACGTAGTTAACCCACTCTCTAATTATACCACTAACCAGTCACTAACAACGGGCCCAAGCTCCTGCTAATTATTCGCTTAGTTTAAACCTTACTAGATTAAATAATGTTTCACTCGCTTATGGGCCCCATAGGCCAGCTTTGACCAGGCCATGTCAGGATTGACTGGCCCCACCACTCAGCCTCTGGAGATGCCCGTATGTCATTGACATGTGGGTCCGGCCAGTCAGCTTTGGCCTGGACCAGCTTACATCATGCTGGCCTCATGCTGACGCATATAATCGTTTCTGGAATTAAAACAATTTAGGAAATTCCAGAAAATGATTTAAACTTCTAAAAATCATAGAAAACAAACTATAACTCGGATGAAAATAAATTATATACGAAAAATTATGAGAAAAATGCAAGGAATCTGTTTATGCCATGTTCATGCATGTTCGAGAAAGTTAACGTCACCAAGTAGGACAATTCATGATTAGGACCAATATGATAAATAGTTTGGAGTTGGAATTTTATGCCCAATTGAATTCCACTTCAATCAATATGACCAAATATTGATCTAGGTGAACTCAGTACCTTAACATGCCATATTATACATAAGGTTTGCCGCATTACGTTGAATGTGTTCTTTTCTTCTTTTGTCAGGGTTGTCCCTTTTGGTAGACGATGGTTTCGACGATGTTACCTTTGACATTAATCAAGAGAAATACTATCTTCAGACATGCCAGCCAAGAAAACCCCCTTGGGCATACTGATATAAACCCACTCTCTCGCTCCTGCTCTCTTTTACTGCATTAGGACAACAACGATTCAATTGCTACATGTTTCGGTAGTTGAACCCATTCCTTTGCATGACCTGTTTTTGCCACAGTAAATAGTTGAAACCACTTAGCATGAGTAGCAACTGTTTGAGCTTTCATGTGCCTACTCATCCATGCTTGCTTACTGTGCCTCTATGCTTCGAGTCATGTCGGGTTTGATCCATCTGGACAATGAATCAGAATGGTTGTGTTCATGTCCGACTGTGTGAGAGTAAATTGTGTGAACACGATTTGGTAAAGGTAGCGATGACAGGCCATGTAGGAGTACATTGCGCGTTGTCTCATTGGGATCGTCCTTAAGAACTGAGTTCCGTGTATGCTATCCAAGACAAGATGCTACCATGGATTGGGCCCTGAAATATTACCCTTCTTGGCTTATTAATCGCATAGTTCTGTGTCCAGGAGTTGCAACTAGTTTCTGGTGTTTGTAGGAAAAGTGTTGGGGCCGTGTTTAGCTTTGCCCAACGGGGTAGGCTTCAGTGCGGTAGATACACAGTGGCACGGTGTACCAAGTGGCACCTGGATGGTGGGCTTGTGGAACCCTACGCACATCGTTTGAGGACGTTGAGGAAACATCGGCCAGACTTCCTTGCCGGTTTAGTCTCAAATAGGCGATAAACCTGGACTAGGGTCTTGTGTGGTTAACGGTCGTGGCTGACACCCACGCCAGTGCTTCCGCTTGAAGGTTGCCAAGATGCATGACGTGCAAATGGTGATATGTGGTGAGAGCATGTGTGAAGAAGTATACCCTGCAGGGTGAATTAATCTGTTCGAATAGCCGCGTCCTCGGATATGGACTACTTGGAAACATTACGTGGTACATAGACAACTTGGAATGGATACTCTAAAATACGCAAGATAAGTCTGAGTGCTATGGATGGCCTTCTCGTAGGGAGACTAGAGTGGATCCATATTGGTGTATTGATTGGTGAATATGTGGACTCGTGTGCGATATCCCACCTCAAAGAAACTACTTGTAGTTGTAGTAGACGTTAGCCAAGAGTAAAAGCTGGCTTGCTGAAGTAAACTCCACAACCCCTTCATTGATACTGATGCATATGTAGATAGTTCTGACGTAAGTCTTGCTGAGTACCTTTGTACTCACGGTTGCATAATTTATGTTTTGCACAGGAGACATTGGTCTCACTATTGGTTCTACACGATGTGTTCGATGTTGACCGGAATAGCTTGGGAATCCGAGTCAGAGGTCTGGCTCCTTTGGTAGGGTCGTTGTAGCTTTTCAAGCTCTTCTAGCCATTTTTAGTAGATGTCTGTACCCAAACATGTAACTTCCGCTTGATGCTTGTATGACTCCAGTGTTGGGTCATGTGACCCCTGTTTTTAATATCACACTACGTTGACTCTTATGAGTCTTTAATAAATGCTTGAGTCATAGAGTTATGTTGTGATGCCAGGTTGTACCTACACATATCGTGCATATTGCATTTATGTTTTGAAATGCATCGTATGTGTGGGATTCAACACTTTGTTGTATGCCTTTAGTAATTGTCTTTATGGGGAAATGCCTCTTTGTGCTTACACTTAGCCTTGGTAGCTTGCTACTGCTCCCGACACATTGATTGACCGGCATGTATCCTTTCTTGCTGCTGTGTATGCCCCCATGGGGAAATGTCACGTGGTGTAATGGAGCCCATGTAGCTTGCTATGACTCATCTACACTCGTTGATGATCGACACCTGCTTTGTTCGGTTATGTATGCATGTCCATGTACGGATGTGCCACTTGGGTTTATATCTAGTCATGTCGACTCGGGTTCTCCGTCGTTCGTATGCTGGCGACATATACACATACGTGAGACAAAAGACACAAACGGTCCCGGCCAAGGTAAGGTGGCAGCCGTGGGGTTAACCGTGCATGAGGCCACAAAGTGATGTGTTGTGTAACGCACTGGGTTCTTAGGACTTAGGATCGGGGTCCCGATAGCATTGGTGTTAGAGCTCGACTGCGTGTAGTATAACCAAGCCAAACTGGTCGATGTTGAGTCTAGAACTGCTTTAGTTATATAAGGAAATTGAATATGGAAGGGAACATAAGGCTAGTTTACTCCTTTCCTTGTGTCATTCTTGTTCTGATTCACCCTCTTCTTTATTCTACGGGGATTAAGAAACTAGGCTTTCCCATCTATCTATCAGGATGACGAGTTACTATGCTGAAGACCTATAGGAAAGTTGTCATCTTTCTGGATCAATATCTCCATAAGAATTTCATGTTTTGTTCTCAGTTTTCATACATGTTGCCTCATAATTCATGTCGTACAACCGTTATGCTGTCCGAATTATTCAAGGCTTATAAAATCTGATGCAATTGCAAATTCCTTCCTCCTATTCCCGATGTCTTTTTGGCCAGACAAATCACACCAATTATTGTGTTGAGGTATTCTATTACCTCGACGTATTTGTGAAATATTAGGAAACCATGTTAGCTTGCAAACCACCCAATAATCTAGTTGTGTTTTGTGTTCCCAATGTGATAATTGTGGCCCTCATTATGGAAAACATCCCGTGATTTTATTTAGTCGGTAGGCATTCTATTTCTGGGTTTTTGAATCCATTATTCATTATGCTCACTCATGTTGATAGTAATTGCTCATTCCTTTAGTATGATTAGTAACCTTGTTCTAGTTTTCAAGGTTTGTGGTACATCATTCTTCAACTACCATGAACCAACATGGTAGAAGTTCTTCGTGAACCAAATAATCATAATAAGAGTGCTTTTGGTGAGTTCTCTATTTCATATTGTGATTCTGCCAATCCAACCTTTCAGCATGGGTTATCTGGAAGAATTATGTTGAACTCGTTCGACATGCTAATCTATCCATCTACAACTCAGAAAAAATGAGGTGCTCTTGAGTTGTCCCTCTTCAATTGGATTCTGACCTTCATCTATTAGTGGACAGTCAAGAGTAGTTGTGCATTCGTGTTCATCGATGCCTATTATTCTCGTGGTCTGTCGAGCCATTCTATTTCAGAATTACTGGGAGAAGCAAACTCCAGTACCTCGTCCATTTCTTAGATTGGGTCAGACTAGTTGTATTCTACAAACCAAAATTCCAATCCAACATTTGTTCTGTTCTAGCTTGGAGTATTACCCTCTTATGTCAAGAATGTTGTGAGAATTGCACCATCTCTTACGAACTCTTGATGTAGTGATACTTCTCACCGTCATTATTCATTTCTCGATCGCCCTGTTGGTTGTAATCGGAATATTGACAAGTGAACCGTGATGTGTGAAATCAATACTTCTAGCAACTCTATAGCCTGGAAGTCCGTGGATAATAATTTCATTCTTAGTGTGTTGGTTGTTAAATCATCATCCTGAAGATTGATCGTGCTACCTAGTTCATCTTTCCTGGTGCATTCCTCGATCAATGAGTTAGGATTGTGTCGATACCTAACTCTTTGATAACCATAGTCTTGCCTTCAAAGCAAGATTGTTCCCAAGTTCAATAAAATATCGGTGGTTCGTGATTTTCCGAATAACTTCTCGGAAGTCTTACCAGATTGTTTCCCGACCATTATGTTGAGCTCGTGATCAAGTTGGTTTTCCTATAAAGCTTGCCTTCTCCAAGAATCCGTGTTGGATACCCCTGAGGTAGATGGTTAAGCTAAACAACAACTTGGAGAGTTGGAAGATAAAAGCTTTGCCTAACTTAGTTCATTTTAAAGGGATATCTTTTGTGTGATTGTGTGTGTTGCGAAAGATGATAATCTCATCGATTGATTCTTGTGGTCAATTGTAGCACCTATTGTTTTGTCCAATCTTTGATTTGAGTATAGGCTATCATCATATCAAAATCAGAACTAAAGATCTTCTTAGTGGTGTTTTACTCATGGATATTTCCTCGAGCATACCCCATTACATCTTCTGGTTTGACCAATACTACCACATTGTTCACATAGTAGTGGAATTTCCTTTATATATGGAAACCTTGAGGAACTGTTGTTGAGCCCATCGACAACATTGTTTACCGTCTTCATGATTTGTTGAACATCATGCTAGTGTTGGAAACTTTTGTAGGCAATATCTTCGTCTTCTGTACATGTGGTATATGTTAGGTGTAAGAACTGACTTCCTCTAATTCATGTGCATTTGATGAAAGTTGCTGCCGTGAATTCGAGAAAAGTTATTTTGCTTTCTCTAGAATCATCCCAAGTGAATCACGCATGTGCGAAGTATTCTATGGTTTCATAGATTGATCATCTCCACTCCATATGTAATTCCTAGAACACCAAGCCATCGATTGATTTGTTCAAGGAAAAGAAGTTACTTCTTAAGAGATAATCATATGACTTATGCAAGGACTTTGGTACCTTTAATGATGGTTTCCACCCAGAACTCAGTAGTGTTTTATTGTAAGCTCTCCATATGACCGCAATTGTCTTGGACACTATGTTCATGCGGGTCTTGCAATCTAGCTCATGTTTTGGAGTTGGCTTCCATGGTTCGCTTTCTCAGAATCCTGCAACGTCATCTCGTCGATTGTGTTGGAAACCTTTCATTTTCAGACTTGCTGAGTCTGGAATATCATGACACCAACCAGATCTGAATCTTAGGTAGATATGATGGTTGGACCATTTCTCAATAATTATAATATTGGTCTCTATGTAACCCGGTAAAGTGATGTTGTGGCTAACGCACCAAGCTGGAAGACTTATCATTATAATATCTTGTATGAGCAACTTTGGCCATCTCCCAATGAGGACTTTGGATGACTTATTTTAGAAGTTGTTCCTCATGGACCCTTGGAGCCCCGAAGTCCGACCTACACTTGATGTGCTAGATATCAAGCATTACCTATAATTGGGTTTTGCTAGTACATCAAGGAGAACATTAGAAGCGGAATGCTAAATGTATCTCGGTCGAACATCCAGATTTCGTTTCCTTCGCATTGCTTAGGTGAAATCTAAGAAAGCGTTGTCTTCCTTTGCATCTGCATCCTCCATCATTATTCATCAGGGTAGTAGGATTTGTCACCAATATCTTGGCATGGATGTTGGTAAAACACTGATGAATATGGAAATGCTCAAGTTATTGAGAGCACGCTCAGACACTAGGTTATATCCTCGGTACCAATTGGAATGTACCTTCTGTTCACTGAGTTGTTCTATAACCCTAGTTTCCTTCCCAACTTAGATGCCATTCTTTCAAAATATTTTTTAATGATCATTTGACGATTGCCTTAAGCTGGTATGAAGGGTTTTAATAAACCTCTGTATCAAAAGTAATTCTTTTTGCCACTTAAGGGAATAACTCTACGAGTCACCTTCCTAAGGTGCCCAGTTATGGTATGAAGGGCAACATAATCCTTGCTACTTTGGAACCTCGCCACTATCTGTTTTTAGCATGGAATTATTGCATACCAATTGAACCTTATTCATCTACTTCATTCTAGTCCCCTAAAATGTGTTTTGCGTCTGGGCTCAATAGATATTTCTACATCTCATTCCATGAGTTGATTGTGAGTTGCTCGATCTTCATGAAGATCGATTCTTGTAGAGTTCCATTTTGTCGTAGTATTGTTGAATGAAGACCCTCGAAGGAAAAGATATCAAGATCAACATGATGCATTGAATCAACAACTTCGAGAAGGGCAATTGGATTGTGAAGATTGTGATCGCTAGTGTCCCCTCCTCCTCTTACTCTACCCCTGAATCTCGGGACGAGATTCTTGTTTAGTGGGGATGAGTTGTCACAACCCTAGAATATTTCTTGTAAATAGTTGCATTGGCATCCATGACATCATGTTAATTTTCCTTGAATTTAAAATGGGGATGATCTAACCCTAGCATCAATTTAGTCCAATCAGGTTCAACCTAATATAATTTTTAATTAACCTAAAATGGCTTTAAAAATGTCTATTATTTTTGGAAAATGTTGGGAACATCAACCAAAGTTGATGCACATTTTTCTTAGGCTCTTGGGTTTTTGATTTAACACATATTATATTTCATTTGGGGCCTTTAAAATGCTATAAATATTTTCATGGCTCCAATAATTTTGAAACTTGCTGAGGGTCTGAGGGTCTTTAGAATAATTCTTTTTATTGCCCAAAAAAAGTTCTAGAATTTTTATAAATGATTTCGTTAGTAAACAAAATCCAAAACAATTACAAAAAATTGAAAATATAAACAAATGGAAAGAGAGAGAGAGAGAGAGAAACTTACCTGCAGTCCAGCGAGAAGTCAGCCTAGCCCAACAGTGGCATCATGGTCATCTTCAACCTCTCCCTACTGGGAGAGGCGAAGTGACGCACGCGCGCGCTGGGGCTGGCACCTCCTGCTTCGAGCTGGAGGCGCCTCTCTCCATTATCCCCGCGCTGCTGGATCACCTCGACCCCCTGTCTCTCATTCCCCCTCTCTATGCTCTTCCCCCTCACGGCTATCGAGCTCGTCTTTTCCGCCACGGCTACTAAAAGCCTTCGACGATCCGCCGCCTAGAGCCTCCTCCGAGCCACCTAAGATCGGCTCGACCCCGTCATGAGCCTCTGATCCGTTTCCCCTGTCCTCCTGGCTATGCTCGCCCCCTAGTTGTCGTCTCCGTTGTGGCCGAGATCCGGCCGCCGCCATCCATGGTGCCACCGTGCCTAGAGCACTCGTAGGCCGCTTTTGAGCATGTGGACGATCTCCTGGAGCTTCCAGCATGTCGTAGGGCCCATCTCCCCTCGCGACCATGCCCCACAGCCTCCCTTGCGCTCTTCTCGAGCTCCGGCTGCTGCTTTGTTCATGGCCACCACCTACTCTGGCCATCTCTGCTATCGCCGCTAGCTCCAATGGATGCATGCAAGAGCCAGCTCCTCGTAGCCGCAAACCGCACTCGAAATGGAGCTCTATTGGCAAATCCCGAACAACTTCAGCAAATCACCGCCGTGGTTTCGGGTCACCCACGGCGAAACGCTGGTTGTGATGCTGTGGCCTTTTAGTTTATGGCTAATGATGTATTTTGTTAACCCACTATCTAATTAGCCCACTAACCAGTCACTGACAATGGGCCCTAGCACGTGCTAATTATTCGCTTAGTTTAAACGAGACTAGATTAAATAACTGTTTCATTGGCTGATGGGCCCCATAGGTCAGCTTTGACTAGGCTACGTCAGGGTTGACTGGCCCCACCAGCCAGCCTCTCGGGATGCCCCTGTGTCATTGACATGTGGGTCCAGCCTGTCAGCTTTGACCTAGACCGGGTGACATCAGGCTGACCTCATGCTGACGCAGTTAAGAATTTCTGGAATTAAAACAATTTAGGAAATTCCAGAAAATGATTAAAACTTCTAAAAATCACAGAAAATAAACTATAACTTGGATGAAAATAAATTATACATGAAAAATGATCAGAAGAATGAAAGGAATCTGTTTATGCCATGTTCATGCATGTTTGAGCAAGTTAACATCACCAAGTAGGACAATTCATGATTAGGACCAATTTGATAAATAGTTTGGAGTTGGAATTTGATGCCCAATTGAATTCCACTTCAATCAATATGACCAATTATTGATCTAGGAGATTTCAGTACCTTAACATGACATATCCTACATCATGTTTGCTGCATTACATTGAATGTGTTCTTTTCTTCTTTTGTCGGTGTTGTTCCTTCTCGGTAGACGATGGTTTCGACGATGTGACCGTTGACATTAATGAAGAGAAAGACTATCTTCAGATGTGCCAGGCAAGCAAACCCCCTTGAGCATACTCATATAAACCCACTCTCTCGCTCCTGCTCCTTTTACTACATTAGGACAACAACAATTCAATTGCTACATGTTTTGGTAGTTGAACCCATTCCTTTGGATGACCTGTTTTTGCGACAGTACATAGTTGAAACCACTTAGCATGAGTAGCGACTGTTTGAGCCTTGATGTGCCTACTCATCCATGCTTTCTTACTATGCCTCTATGCTTAGATTCGTGTTGGGTCTGATCCATCTGGACGATGAATCAGAATGGTTGTGTTCAGGTCCCACTTTGTGAGACTAAAGTGTGTGAACACGATCTGGTAAAGGTAGATATGAGAGGCGATGTAGGAATACATGGCGGGTTGTCTCATTGGGACTATCATTAAGATTTGAGTTCCATGTATGTTATGCAAGACAATATGCTACCATGCACTGGGCCGTGAAATATGAGCCCCTATCCACTTATTAATTGCCTAGATCTCTATCCAGGAGTTAAAACTAGTTTCTGGTGTTTGTAGGGAAAGTGTTGGCGCCCATGTTTAGCTCTGCCGACGGGGTAGGCTTCAGTGCGGTAGATACAAAGTGGCACAGTGTACCAAGTGGCACCTGGATGGTGGGCTTGTGGAACCCTGCGCACATCATTTGAGGCCGTTGAGGAAACTTTGGCCCGACTTCCTTGTGGGTTCAATCTTAAATAGGCGATAAACCTGGACTAGGGTCTTGTATGGTTAACGGTCGTGCCCGACACCCACGCTAGTGCTTCGGCTTGAAGGTTGCCGAGATGCATGACCTGCACATGGTGATAAGTGGTGAGAGCGTGTGGGAAGAAGTATACCGCTGCACGGTGAATTAATCTGTTTGAATAGCCGCCTCCTCGGATATGGACTACTTGGAAACATTACGTGCTACATAAAATACGCAAGATAACTGTGAGTGCTATGGATGGCCTTCTCGTAGGGAGACGAGAGTGGATCCATAGTGGTGTATTGATTTGTGAATATGTGGACTCGCGTGTGATATCCCACCTCAAAGAAATTACATGTATTCATATTACAGGTTAGCCAAGAGTCAAAGCTGGCTTGCTGCAATAAACTCCACAACCCCTTCATTGATACTCATGCATATGTAGATAGTTCTGATGTAGGTCGTGCTGAGTACCTTTGTACTCACGGTTGCTTAATTTATGTTTTGCAAAGGTGACATTAGTATCACTATTGGTTCTAGATGATGTGTTCGATGTTGACCCAAATATCTTGGGAATCCCAAACAGAGGTTTGGCTCCTTTGGTAGGGTCATTGTAGCTTTTCAGGCTCTTCCAGCCATTTTTAGTGGATGTGTGTACCTAGACATGTAACTTCCGCTTGATGCTGTATGACTTGAGTGTTGGGTTAGGTGACCCCTGTTTGTAATATCACACTACGTTGACTCTTATGAGTCTTTAATAAATGCTTGAGTCATATAGTTGTGTTGTGATTCCATGTTGTATCTACAGATATCGTGCATATTGTGTGTATGTTTTGAAATGCATCATATGTGTTGGATTCGACACCTAGTTGTATGCCTTTAATAGCTGTCTTTACAAGGAAATGCCTCTTTGTGCTTCCATTGAGCCTTGGTAGCTTTCTACTTCTCCGAACACATTGATTGAATGACATGTATCCTTCCTTGTTGTTGTGTCTGCCCCATGGGGAAATGTCACGCGGTGTAATGGCGTCCATGTAGCTTGCTACGACTTGTCTACACTCGTTGTTGACCAACACCTACTTTGTTGGGTTATGTGTGCCTGTCCCTGTACGGATGTGCCACTTGGGTTTATAACTAGTCATGTCGACCCGGGTTCTCTGTCGTTCGAATGCTGGCGACATATACACATACATGAGACAAAAGACGCAAACGGTCCCGACTCAGGTAAGGCGGTAGCCGTGGGGTTAACCATGATTGAGGCCACAAAGTGATGTGTTGTGTTACATATTGGGTTCTTATTACTTAGGATCGGGGTCCCTACAGTATGTGATTTCTTTGTTACTAATGTGAATTCATGGATATACACAATCTCACCTCCACATATTTGCTAGCCTCTTCGGCACCGTGCAGTGCCCATTCTCACCTCGAGGGTTGATGCAACCTTCCTTGGTGCATGAAAAACACGTGACATGATAAGCTGTGTTGCACATAAACCTCATTATATATTCCACAAAACAACCACCATAGCTACCTATCATGGCATTTCCCTATCCATTTCAAGATATATTGCCATTCAATTTCCACCGTCACATCATATGATTTGTAATTTCATTGTCATATTCCTTTCCATGATAAAATAAGTTGACATAGTATCTGCGGAAATGTCACCGTTCATCATTTCTATACATGTTATGCTTGATCATTGCACATCCTGGTACACTACCAACGACATTCATATAGAGGCATACTGAAGTTTTTCATGTTGAGTTGTAAGTAAATAAAAGTGTGATGATCATCATTATTAGGGCTATGTCTTAGTTAGGAAAGGATGATGGAGGCAATACTTCCCCCACAACTCGGGATGAGACTATCATACCCTATGTTTGTACCACTTTGCTATGTTATGATTATAGAAATTTGGATCAATTAAAACTTTTCGTGTGCTTGTGATGTTTGAGTTGAGTGTTATTTGCTTGAGTGCTTGTTTGTGTTTTAGTTCACAAGAACTCTCCTATTCTCTAAACTCTTTTGCTTGATCCAAACCTTTGCCCAATGACCATACCGTGTGTATAGGACCTAAAACTATTTATACAAAATAATAGTTTGACCAAAAAGCATTTATTTAATTTAGGATTTCAAAACCAAAAAGTCCTCAAATTAGGGAGGATATGTTGCCGAAATATTTTATTTGGATCCAACTATAAAAAAGACTTTCCAAAACCACATAAATATTTTTCAAAGGTTATTGTTGTATTTTATTTAAATACCTTTTTCTGAGGCTAGAAATGGTCATTTATAAGGGAAAATTATTTTTATTCTTCGAAAATATTTGAGAAAATATATGGAGACTCAGTGGACATATAATTTCCATATATGAGAGTTTCAAGATATGGTCAAGTTCAAAATATTGGAAAAATGCCTCCAAAAACCTTTGTGCCTATTTCAATTATTTCAAATATTTCTACAAGAAATATTCTCTAATAAATCCAGGAGAATTTTAGAATGTCACATATGTCATATGTGATAATCTTGCGAGTTTTCATTCCAATCCCAATTGTTTTGTTCCAAAAAAAATCCCAAAACCCTCTCTTCCCAGATCCAAATTTGAGCAATTGTACATTGCCAAGTTTCCCCAATTGATCTCAAACTTTGTGCATTCTCTAAACCCCAAGTAATGCCACCACACCAAGTTTTGCATTAGGGGGAATAGATTTGCATGTCTAGATCTAAGGAAATCACTTTTTGCTCATTTCGAGGTTTTACCAAGTTTGCATTAGAAACTTTCTTCAAATGAGCAAAAAAATGGTGATCGAGCTTATTTATTCCCATCATTTGATCCTGCTAAGTTTCAGAGCCAGTGGAGCACCAGACATAACCCAAACATTGATCAAACGCCTTCTGGTGGGATCCTAAGTCCAATAATTGAGCCCCCAATACCCCTCTCCTTGTGGCGAAATTTTCACCACAACTCTAGCAACTCCCTCCCCACCTCCCGTAAATTTCCTGGTGCCCAATTTCATGGGTGAAAACCTCTCTTCCCATCTCTGGACAGCCCCGTTTCCATCATTCTCTCTACCCTCTCTCACTCATGGTTATTTCAAGAGCATCCGAAGCCCATTCCTATTGTTTACTTCCTCCCTAGTAAAGTTGGACATAAGTGGTGGCAATAGAGCGTGTCAGGGGCACACCCATGTCGGCCAAAAAGCCGCTATGGAGCGCGCAACGATGCTCCACAGGGTTGACCTTGCGTCCCTGCTCACTTCGGGTCCTCCCCATGCCTAGTAGCCGGTACTCGACGTCCGCAACTGAAAGCACATTTGCTCCCTTGGTGGTTTTGATAATTCATGACAACATACATTGTCTCTTGGACTAACACTTTTACCTAATATATTTTAGGTATAGTGCAAAGAGAGATTTGGCTATAGGATTGTTAGGAGATGCCCCTTTATGTAAGGAAGGGAATAGGACTGGCTGAAGCTTCAAGCAAGAAGACTCTACATTTTATATTTGTGAGAAATCACTTTGAGTCCTTAGGTAAGTCAATACTATTAAAACGGGATGAGGTATTATGATGAATGGGTTGCTCAAGTGCTTAGATATAGCCACCAAAAATAGTCATCCATTCTCCCACAAAATTTGTTTGTCTAAAGCCATACCAACAAAATCGGTGCCACTAACTTTTCTAACTCGTCCCTACCGATTTTACACTTAGACGGATCCTATGCCAAACCCACCATCTCGGTACAACCAACACTCCTATGGGTGCCACCGAGATTTTGTGACCAACTTTCTGTTGAGAAGATTTCAAGTTTCAGAATTTCCATGTTTGAAATCGGTCTCCCCAAGATATGGAAATAGTATAGGTCATCGTATAGGTACCACTGAGATTCCTATATCAATCTCACTGAGAATTCAAAAGTTGCCACATTTAGTGCAACTCGGTACCCCCGAGATTCATTTCGGTGTCACCGAGTTGGGCAATAATGTTGTAACGGTTGGATTTTGGAAGATGCCTATATATACCCCTCCACTTACGTCTCATTCGTTAAGGAAGCACACAGAACAAACTCACACTTGCGAGATCCATTTTTCTGAGGGAGAGCCACCTACTAATGTGTTGAGATCAAGAGATTCCATTTGAACAATTTGAAACTTGATCTCTAGCGTCCCCAAGTTGCTTTCCACAAGATCAATCTCTCCTACCCATGCCAAATCTGTGAGAGAGTGATCGAGTATTGAGGAGACTATCTTTTGAAGCACAAGAGCAAGGAGTTCATTGTTCTACCACATCTATTACCTTTTGGAGGGTGGTGCCTCCTAGATTCGTTAGATGTCGCTTGCGAGCCTCCTACTTAGGATTGTGGAGTTGAACCCTAAACCCTGAATTCCGCGTCCTTGGAATGGATACCCTAAAATATGCAAGATAAGTGTGAGTCCTATGGATGCTCTTCTCGTAGGGAGACGAGAGTGGATCCATAGTGGTGTATTGATTTTTGAATATGTGGACTCGTGTGTGATACCCCACCTGAAATAAATTATTTGTAGTCGTAGTACAGGCTAACCAAGAGTCAAAGCTGCTTGCTGCAATAAACTCCACAACCCCTTGATTGATACTGATGCATATGTAGATAGTTGTGATGCAAGTATTGTTGAGTACCTTTGTACTCACGGTTGCTTAATTTATGTTTTGCAGAGGAGACATTTGTATCACTATTGGTTCTACATGATGTGTTCGATGTTGACCGGAATAGCTTGGGAATCTCAAACAGAGGTCTGGCTTCTTTGGTAGGGTCGTTGTAGTTTTTCAGGCTCTTCCAGCCATTTTTAGTAGATGTGTGTACCCAGACATGTAACTTCCGCTTGATGCTTGTATGACTTGAGTGTTGCATCAGGTGACCCCTGTTTGTAATATCACACTACGTTGACTCTTATGAGTCTTCAGTAAATGCTTGAGTCGTAGAGTTGTGTTGTGATGCCATGTTGTATCTACACATATCGCCGATGTTGCGTGCATGTTTTGAAATGCATTGTATGTGTGGGATTAGACACCTAGTTGTATACCTTTAATAGCTGTCTTTATGGCGAAATGCCTCTTTGTGTTTCTAATGAGCCCTGGTAGCTTCCTACTGCTTCGAATACATTGATTGACCGGCATGTATCCTTCCTTGCTGTTGTGTCTGCCCCCATGGGGAAATATCACGCGGTGTAATGGAGTCCATGTAGGTTGCTACGACTCGTCTATACTCGTTGTTGACCGACACCTGCTTTGTTGAGTTATCTATGCCTGTCCCTGTACGGATGTGCCACTTGGGTTTATAACTAGTCATGTCGATTCGGGTTCTCTGTCGTTCGAATGCTTGCCACATATGCACATACGTGAGCCAAATGATGCAAACGGTCCTGACCCAGGTAAGGTGGTAGTTGTGGGTTAACCATGCGTGAGGCCACAAAGTGATGTGTTGTGTTACAGACTTTGTTCTTATGACTTAGGATCAGGGTCGTGGAAGTATGTGAGTTATTTATTACTAATGTGAATTCATGGATATACACAACCTCACCTTGTTGGTGCACTAAATACTAGGGTATCCTGTGCCCCAGACTTGTGCATGAGCGCCGGCAACACCCTTGGCGGCAGTACATGAAGAATGCTAACGGGGAAAGATAACCCAAGCTCACCAAGTCTACACCCCTCCAAGTGTGTGAAGAACAAGCCCAAGCCACAAGGTCCCGGCAAGCCCTCCTTTCCGGGAAGAACCGCAAGGCCCCGGCAATCCCTCCTTGACGGGAAGACGTCCAAGGCCCCAGCAAGCCCTCCTTGTCGGGAAGACGGGTTAGGCCACCGACACGGATGCCAGGCCGGCAAGCTCCCTTCGCCCGCCAGGTTTCCCTCCTGCCACAGTGCCACCGACTGCCACCGCTCCAGCGCATCCCTCATGCGCCAGCACAAAGCCTAGGTGTCAAAACACCTGGGTACGTGTGGATGCCACTGATACGTCTCCAATGTATCTATAATTTTTGATGGTTCCATGCTATTATCATGTCAACTTTGGATGTTTTATATGCATGAATATGCTATTTTATATCTTTTTTGAGACTAACCTATTAACTGAGTGCCAAGTGCCAGTTTCTATTTTTTTCTGTGTTTTTGACCTTTTTCACAGAAAAATATTAAACGGAGTCCAAACGGAATAAAACCCGCGGGATGATTTTTTCGATAACAGAAGATACGCACGGGACTTGAGAACCAAGGCAAAGGACCTCGGGGGAGGTCACAAGCCCCCTAGCTGCAGCCTGGGGGGCACCTAGCAGGCTTGTGGGCCCCACGTGGCTCCTTTGCCCTACCTCTTCCGCCTATAAATTCTCTCAAAATCCAAAACCACCAAAGAGAACCACGAAAATAATTTTTCGCCGCTGCAACCTTCTGTCTCCGCAAGATCCCATCTAGGGACTGTTCTGGTGCCCTGTCGGAGGGGGGATTCGGAGAGGGAGGGCTTCTTCATCAACATCATTGCCTCTCCGATGATGCGTGAGTAGTTCACCACAGACCTTCGGGTCCATAGCTAGTAGATAGATGGCTTCTTCTCTCTCTTGGATCTTCAATACGAAGTTCTCCATGATCTTCACGGAGATCTATCTGATGTAATCTTCTTTTGCGGTGTGTTTGTCGAGATGCGATGAATTGTGGATTTAGGCTGAGATTATCTATGAATATTATTTGAGTCTCCTATGATCTCTTATATGCATGATTTTGTATCCTTGTAATTCTCTCCGAGTTGTGGGTTTTGTTTGACTACTTGAACTATAATTCTTGCAACGGGAGAAGTGCTTGGTTTTGGGTTCATACCGTGCGGTGTCCTCACCTAGTGACCGAAGGGGTAGCGAGGCACGCATCATGTTGTTGCCATCAAGGGTAAAAAGATGGGGTTTATACCATATTGCATGAATGTATCCCTCTACATCATGTCATCTTGCTTAAGGCGTTACTCTATTTGATATGAACTCAATACACTAGATGCATGCTGGATAGCGGTTGATGGGTGGAGTAATAGTAGTAAATGCAAAAAGTATCGGTCTACTTGTCTCGGACGTGATGCCTATTTGTATGATCATTGCCTTAGATATCATCATGACTTTGCGCGATTCTATCAATTGCTCGACTGTAATTCGTTCACCCACCGTAATACTTGCTATCATGAGATAAGCCTCTAGTGAACACTATGGCCCTCGGGTCTACTTCACATCATATTTTCAGATCTACACAATTACTTTGTTGCACTTTTCACCTTCGGAGCTCACCTTGCAAATAATCGTGAAGGGATTGACAACCCCTTTATAGCGTTGGGTGCAAGTTCATTTGTTTTGATACTCCTACTGGATTGATACCTTGGTTCTCAAACTGAGCGAAATACTTACTGCTACTGTGTTGCATCACCCTTTCCTCTTCAAGGGAAAAACCAACGCAAGCTCAAGAGCTAGCAAGAAGAATTTCTGGCGCCGTTGCCGGGGAGTATTTAAAGTGAAGCTTATGCAAGTAACCATCGCAAACTCATCTCTTGCATTTACATTATTTTCCTTTGCCTCTCGTTTTCCTCTCCCCCACTTCTGAAACAACAAAATTTACAAAAATATTTCCCTTTTTCATTCGCCCTTTCATCCTCTTGCTTTATGTTTGCTTGTGCGCTTGTCTGCGTGCTAAGACCTGTATGGCCCAACCAAATGATTATGATGCTTACAATAAAAGGTTGGAAGATATTGAAACTAGTGTTAAAGGCTTCATGTCTACACAGTTTAATCATAATAGCTACTTTCATAGAGAACTAAGGAGCAAAGTTCTTTTATGGATTATATGAATAAAGAGGTTGATGATATGGCCAAATAATTCCTTGCATTAAATTCTCAATTTGCTCGTCTTGAAAAATTGGTAGGCCATATTTCTGATAAACAAGCTACCTTAGTCAATAAAATGGCTGCTAAACCTAAAATTCGTGATGAGAATCATGAAGATCTCAAAGTGCTTGGTGTGACTCCTATGGAATCCTTGTTTTCTAATGTCAATCCTAATGATGATGGGGCTGGATATGAATCCACTTTGGTTGAAAAACGCCCCAATGATTCGGAGTCTATTTATCTTGATGCTAAAGGCAATGAAAGTGGAGTAGAGGATATCAAAACTTTGAGTAGTGATGAAATTACTACTTTGGATTTCAAGGAATTTAATTATGATAGTTGCTCCTTGATTTAATGTATTTACTTGATGCAATCCATGCTAAACTCTCCACATGCTTATAGCCAATATAAGGCCTTTACCGATCATTCGTTGATGCTATGATGAAATCTCTTGAAGAGAAACTTGAGTTGGAGATATATATTCCTAGAAAACTTCATCATGAGTGGGAACCTACTATCAAAATCGAGATTAAAAACTATAAATGCAATGCTTTGTGTGATTTGGGTGTTAGTGTTTCCGCTATTCCAAAGTCTTTATGTGACGTTCTAGGCTTAAATGAGATTGATGAGTGCTCTCTTAATTTGCATCTTGCGGATTCTACTATTAAGAAACCTATGGGAAGGATCAATGATGTTCTTATTATTGCAAATAGGAACTATGTGCCCGTAGATTTCATTGTGCTTGATATTGATTGCAATCCGACATGTCCCAACATTCTTGGTAGACCTTTCCTTAGGACTATCGGTGCTGTCATCGATATGAAGGACGGGAATATTAGATTTAAATTTCCATTAAAGAAGGGCATGAAACACTTTCCTAGAAATAAAATAAGATTGCCTTATGAATCCATGATGAGGGCTACTTATGGTTTGAGCACAAAAGACGACGATACTTGATTCTGTCGGCTTATGCCTAGCTAAGGGCGTTAAACAATAGCGTTTGTTTGGAGGCGACCCAATGAATTTACCTTTGCTTTCTGTTTTGTTGTGTCCACACCATCATAATTCTGTTATGATTGTGTTTTTTATGTTTCTTTTTGTGTTTGTGTCAAGTAGAACCTTTATGATCAGTTTTGGTGATGGTTGTTTGATCATGCTGAAAAAGACAGAAACTTAATGTCACGAAATTATTTTTAGTTTGTATCCAGAAATAGATTTTGAGTTGATTCTTTTTGCTTCTGGTTTATATCCAAATTTCCCTAATTTTCATAAGTTTTCAGAATTTTTGGGATAACAGAGGTATACGAAGTATACAGATTGCTACAGACTGGTCTGTTTTTGACATATTCTATTTTTGTTGGGTTGATGGCTTATTTTGATGAATCTATGGATAGTATCGGGGGGTACTAGCCATGGAAAAGTGAGAATACAGTAATATAACATCAATGTAAATAGAAATCATGTTTACTACAGTACCTAAAGAGTGGTGGTTTGTTTTCTTATACTAATGATATCACGAGTTTCTGTTTAAGTTTTGTGTTGGGATGTTTTCAAGTTTTGGGTGATGTTCTCATGGACAATGAGATAAAGAGTGGAAAGAGCTTAATCTTGGGGATGCCCAAGGCATAAAAAGCCAAATTCAAGGACACCAAAAAGCCTAAGCTTGGGTATGCCCCGGGAAGGCATCCCCTCTTTCGTCTTCAATCCATCGGTAATGTTACTTGGAGCTATATTTTTATTCACCACATGATATGTGTTTTGCTTGGAGTGTCGTGTATTATAGGAGTACTTTGTTTTTGTTTTGTCACAATCATCCTTGCTGCACACCTTTTTGAGAGGGACATGCACTCAGCGTTAATTTGCTAGAATACTCATTGAGCTTCAGTTATATCTTTTGAGTTAGGCAATTTAGCTCGCATGTGCTTCACTTATATCTTTTGAGCTAGATAATTTTGCTCTAGTGCTTCACTTAGATCTTTTTAGAGCACGGAGGTGTCAAATTTTGAAGAAATAAGAACTCTCGATCTTCACTTATATCTTTTTGAGAGTGCTCTCTCTAAGTAACTTGGTAATTGGCATGTGCTATTAACGTAGTCCTAAAGATGATAGGCATCCAAAGAAGGGTATAATAAAAACTTCCATATTCATGTGCATTGATTAGTAAGAGAATTTTGATTCCTCACAATTAGTTTTGAGATATGGATTTGGTAATATTAGAGTTATGTTAGTAGGGTGTTGTGAATCTAGAAACACTTGTGTTGAAGTTAGTGATTCCCGTAGCATGTACGTATGGTGAACCGCTACGTTAGGAAGTCGGAGCATAATTGATTTACTGATTGTCGTCCTTTGTGTGGCGGTCGAGATTGCGCGATGGTTAAAAATATACCAAGCCTTCCCCTAGGAGTATGCGTTTAACACTTTGTTTCGATTAGTAAAAAAACTTTCGCAATAAGTATATGAGTTCTTCATGACTAATGTGAGTCCATGGTATAGATGCACTTTCACCTTCCACCATTGCTAGCCTCTCTAGTGCCGTGCAACTTTTTCTAGTCCACCAACCCACCATATACCTTCCTCAAAACAGCCACCATACCTACCTATTATGGCATTTTCATAGCCATTCCGAGATATATTTCCATGCAACTCCCACTGTTCCGTCTCATGACATGTGCTGTCACTTTCATATTGCCATTGCATGATCGTAAGATAGCTAGTGAGATGTTTCAACGTCATACGCTAAGCTAGATCGTTGCACATCCCGGTACACTGCCGGAGGCATTTCCTATAGAGTCATCATTGTTCTAAGTATTGAGTTGTAAGTAAATAAAAGTGTGATGATCATCATTATTAGAGCATTGTCCCATGTGAGGAAATAAAAAAAATAGGCCAAAGATGCCCACCCAAAAAAAATGAAAAAAGAGAGGCCAAAGAGCCCAAACAAAAAAAAGAGAGAAAAACAGAGAAGGGACAATGCTACTATCCTTTTCCACACTTGTGCTTCAAAATAGCACCATGTTCTTCTTGACAGAGAGTCCCTTGTTTTGACACCTCCATATACTAGTTGGAATTTTCATTATGTAACTTGTCTTATATATTGCAATGATGGGCTTCCTCAAAATTGCCCTAGGTCTTCGTGAGCAAGCAAGTTAGGTGCACACCCACTAGTTTTTCTTTTGAGCTTTCACACACCTATAGCTCTAGTGCATCCTTTGCATGGCAATCCCTACTCTTTCACATTGATATATATTGATGGGCATCTCCATAGCCCATTGATACGCCGAGTCGATGTGACCATCTCCTCCTTTTTGCCTCACAACCTCCACCACACTCTATTCCACCTATAGTGCTATATCCATGGATCACGCTCATGTATTGCATGAGAGTTGAAAAAGTTTGAGAAAGTAAGAGTGTGAAAACAATTACTTGGCCAATACCGGGGTTGTGCATGATTTAAATTCGTTGTGTGGGGATGATGGAGCACAGCCACACGATATGATTTTGTAGGGATAACTTTCTTTGGCCTTGTTATTTTAAAAGTTCATGATGACTTTGCTAGTATGCTTGAAGTACTATTGTTTTTATGTCAATAGTAAACTATTGTTTTGAATCTTACGGATCTCAACATTCATGCCACTAGAAATAAGTTACAAAGGACAAACATGTTAGGTAGCATTCCACATAAAAAATTCGTTCTTTATCACTTCCCTACTCGAGGACGAGCAGGAGTTAAGCTTGGGGATGCTTGATACGTCTCCAACGTATCTATAATTTTTGATGGTTCCATGCTATTATCATGTCAACTTAGGATGTATTATATGCATGAATATGCTAAGTTATATCTTTTTTGGGACTAACCTATTAACTCAGTGCCAAGTGCCATTCTGTTTTTTCCGTTTTTTGACCTTTTTCACAGACGAATATTAAACGGAGTCCAAATAGAATAAAACCCGCGGGATGATTTCTTTCATAACAGAAGATACGCAGGGGACTTGACAACAAAGGCAAAGGACATCGGGGGAGGTCACAAGCCCCCTAGCCGCGACCTCGGGAGGCGCACCTAGTAGGCTTGTGGGAACCACGTGGCTCCTTTTCCCTACCTCTTCCGCCTATAAATTCTCTAAAAATCCAAAACCACCAGAGAGAACCACGAAAATACTTTTCCGCCGCCGCAATCTTCTATCTCTGCAAGATCCCATCTGGGACCATTCTGGTACCTTGCCGGACGGGGGATTCGGACATGGAGGGCTTCTTCATCAACACCATTGCCTCTCCGATGATGCGTGAGTAGTTCACCACAGACCTTCGGGTCCATAGCTAGTAGCTAGATGGCTTCTTCTCTCTCTTGGATCTTCAATACAAATTTCTCCATAATCTTCATGGAGATCTATGTGATGTAACCTTCTTTTGCAGTGTGTTTTTCGAGATCCGATGAATTGTGGATTTATGATCAGATTATCTATGAATATTATTTGAGTCTGCTCTGATCTCTTATATGCATGATTTCGTACCCTTGTAATTCTCTCTGAGTTGTGGGTTTCGTTTGGCCAACTTGATCTCTAATTCTTGCAATGGTAGAAGTGCTTGGTTTTGGGTTCATACCGTGCGGTGTCCTCACCTAGTGACACAAGGGGTAGCGAGGCACGCATCATGTTGTTGCCATCAAGGGTAAACAGATGGTGTTTATACCATATGCATGCTGGATAGCGGTCGATGTGTGGAGTAATAGTAGTAGATGTAGAAAGCATCGGCCTACTTGTCTCGGACGTGATGCCTATATGTATGATTATTGCCTTAGATATCATCATGACTTTGCGCGATTCTATCAATTGCTCGACAGTAATTTGTTCACCCACCGTAATACTTGCTATGATGAGAGAAGCCTCTAGTGAACACTATGGCCCCCGGGTCTACTTCACATCATATTTGCAGATCTACACAGTTACTTTGTTGCACTTTTCACCTTCAGATCTCACCTTGCAAATAATCGTGAAGGGATTGACAACCCCTTTATAGCGTTGGGTGCAAGTTTGTTTGTTTTGATACTCCTACTGGATTGGTACCTTGGTTCTCAAACTGAGGGAAATACTTACTGCTACTGTGCTGCATCACCCTCTCCTCTTGAGGGGAAAAACCAACACAAGCTCAAGAAGTAACAACCACCTTGATGCATGTCAGGGGGGCTTGACAAGGCATTTAATGCCCCTGACACAGTGGTAGATAGATAGCGGTGAACCCACTACAGATCACCGTTGGTGGCCCCTTTTCCTATAAAAGGAGGCCTAAACCTCAGTTCTGGGGGTTGGAAATTTTTGGGGTTTTAGACTCTTTAACCACGAATCGAAAGGAAATTACTGTAGCAAGTGACCCTACAGTAAGCACCCAATACAACAAACAAAGCATGAGTGGGGTTTTACGCGCTAAGTCGCCCGAACCTGTGTAAAAGACCTTGCCGATGCTTGATCATTAGTTCGGCTCTTGGCACCGCTTCTCTCTCTCCGCTGAACGATCAAGGGATCCTTGGAGGTTCTCATAGGTGTCATTTTCCCGACATATTTGGCGTGCGAGGTAGGGGAAGAGGATCGTGTTAATCTGACCTAGCCATCAGCGCACCAACTTTTCTTCATCGACATGGCTCCCAAGAAGAGGGGTTCTTCGGCGGCCGACGCACCTGCACCGAGTGCTCCTACCCCGATGCGTACGGGAGAGGGTGCGGGAGCAGGGCGAGGAAGCGGAGGTCCCGAACTGCCGCAACATTCTCCAGAGTAAAGTCGGGCGAGTGGTATCGTCCGCGACTGCGACGACCATCTGCTCATCGGTGCATTGAAGGATTTAGCTGCGCAGCCCATAGGCGGCACGACTACTTTGAAGGATGTGAGGACATCTTCCAAGACGACGACGCGGACGGATTCGCCCCGACCTTCCCAGGGCGTGCGTGGCGGACTGCGCCAGAACGACATCGATTCGCCACCCCCACGAAGGACTCCTGGGCCTCGTTCCCCGGACTCGCAGTGCCGACACGCACGCTCTGGGACCGAACAAGGCGGTGCACCACCACGTGACCAAGGGGGCGCTCCTTTTAACGTAGTTAGAAGTAAGAGCCCCTCGCGGTCTTCGCACATATCGCCGCCACCCATGCCGGCAGAAGCCCTGAAGTGAGCTCAGCTGCTCTTGGACTTCTCTCCAACAGCGGACAGGCTCGAGGAGTGGAGGGCCACCATCCAGAGGCTCGTCTCCCTCGCCATTGGGGACGGCCCCCAGCAGGCGGGAGCGTCAAAACGACTCTCCAGCAAGCGCTCCCACGACTGTACCAAGAAGACTGGAGCTGCCACCGCCATGGTTGACTCTCCCCCACGGTAGAGGCAACAAGTTATAGTTTGTGACGATTCAACTGGGTCTTCCGACCCACGGACCCGCCGCCACCAACGTGATGTTCTTCGCGAGCGGCGCAAGGAGGACGTGCATCCTCTCATTGAGTGACAATGGGAGACTCGCCATCAATCAGACAGGGGAGCCAGAGTCGCTGCGGACACTCCAGCATCGGGGTATCCTAGCGACGTACCTTACGAGGTGGGTTGTCCAGCATTTACTCACGAGTTGCGGCAGGTCCAGTGGCCCAGCTCCCGTACCTTCAAGACGGAGATCCTGGAGAAGTACGACGGTAGGACCCACCCTCTCCGAGTTCCTAAGCATCTACACCATTGCGGTTCATGCTGCCAGAGGTCGAGACAACAAGATATTAGCCAACTACTTCCCGTTGGTACTCAACCCCAACGTCAGGTCGTGGTTGATGCACCTACCCAAAAACTCCATTTTCTCCTGGAAGGAGCTGCCCAGGACCTCGTTCGCGCCTTCACTAGCGGCCACCGAGCCCCTGGACAAGAGAGTGACTTGCACATCATCCCCCGGAAAGTGGGTGGGACTCTGCGCAAGTACATCGAGCGATTCAGCCGCATACAAAACAACATCCCAGATGTTCACCCAGACGCCGTCATCAATGCCTTCCATCAGAACGTGCGTAACTGGAAGATGCGTGAGGAGCTAGAGATGAAAAAGGTCCACGAGGTCGCTGAGCTTTATGCCCTGGCAGACAAGTGTGCACGAGCGGAAGAGCGGAAGACGCCAGTGCAGAGTCCGACTCCGAAGACGAAGACACCGATGTCCTGATACGTCTCCAACGTATCTATAATTTTTTATGGTTCCATGCTATTATCTTGTCAACTTTGGATGTTTTGTATGCATTTTATATCTTTTTTGGGACTAACCTATTAACTCAGTGCCAAGTGTCGGTTCCTGTTTTTTCCGTGTTTTTGACCCTTTTCAGAGAAGAATATTAAACGGAGTCCAAATGGAATAAAATCTTCGGAATAATTTTTTCCGGAACACAAGATATGCAGGGAACTTGAGAACCAAGGCAAAGGATGCCGGGGGAGGCCACAAGCCCCCTAGCCGCGGCCTGGGGGGCGCCTACCAGGCTTGTGGGCCCCCCGTGGCTCCTTTGCCCTACTTCTTCCGCCTATATATTCCCTAAAAATCTGAAACCACGGGAGAGAGCCACGAAAATACTTTTCCGCCGCCGCAAGCTTCTGTCTCCGCAAGATCCCATCTAGGGCAGGTTTTGGTGCCCTACCGGAGGGGGGATTCGGACACGGGGAGCTTCTTCATCAACACCATTGCCTCTCCGATGATGCGTGAGTACTTCACCACAGACCTTCGGGTCCATAGCTAGTAGCTAGATGGCTTCTTCTCTCTCTCTTGGATCTTCAATACAATGTTCTCCATGAACTTCATGGAGATCTATTTGATGTAATCTTCTTCTGCGGTGTGTTTGTCGAGATCCGACGAATTGTGGATTTATGATCAGATTATCTATGAATACTATTTGAGTTTCTTCTGATCTCTTATATGCATGATTTCATATCCTTATAATTCTCTTCGAGTTGTGGGTTTCGTTTGGCCAAGTTGATCTATAATTATTGAAATGGGAGAAGTGCTTGGTTTTGGGTTCATACCGTGCGGTGTCCTCACCCAGTGACAGAAGGGGTAGGGAGGCACGCATCATGTTGTTGCCATCAAGGGTAAAAAGATGGGGTTTATATCTATTGCATGAATTTATCTCTCTACATCATGTCATATTGCTTAAGGCGTTACTCTGTTTGTTATGAACTCAATTCACTAGATGCATGCTGGATAGCGGTCGATGTGTGGAGTAATAGTAGTAGATGCAGACAGTATCGGTCTACTTGTCTCGGACGTGATGCATATATGTATGATCATTGCCTTAGATATCATCATGACTTTGCGCGGTTCTATCAATTGCTCGACAGTAATTCGTTCACCCACCGTAATATTTGCTATCATGAGAGAAGCCTCTAGTGAACACAATGGCCCCCGGGTCTACTTCACTTCATATTTTCAGCTCCACACTTTCACTTTGTTGCACTTTCCGCCTTCAGATCTCACCTTCCAGTTAACCGTGAAGGGATAGACAACCCCTTTGTAGCATTGGGTGCAAGTTTGCTTGTTTTTGCGCAGGTACTTTGGAGACTTTCCTTGATACTCCTACTGGACTGATACCTTGGTTCTCAAACTGAGGGAAATACTTACTGCTACTGTGCTGCATCACCCTTTCCTCTTCAAGGAAAAAACCAACGCAAGCTCAAGAGGTAGCATGTCCCCACAAAAAATGGAAACGGCGCAACAAGATGTGGAAGGGCAAAGCCGTGTTTGCCGTCGAGACATCCGGCAATGCCGGCACCTCCAAGAAGGCGAAGGCCGAGGCTCCCAGCAAGGACGCTGCCTGGTGCGGCTCTTGCCTGGCCATGGCGGCCGCCGACAAGCCGGAGGGCTCTGACACCCAATATTCCAAGATCCACTGCACCAAGGGTCACGACCTCCAGCACTGCCGACAAGTCGAACAACTTGCCGAGAAGCAGAGGGCGGAGTACCAAAGGGGCGACAAGGAGAAGGCCCAAGACAGTGGCGAGAGATCAGGCATGAAAAAGGGCTGCCAAGGGGGTCCCCCCGGAAAGCTCAAGAACAAGAGGGTGAATCCCGTGTCGGCACAGGAAAGAAAGGAGGAGGATGAGGATGAGGACTTCCCAGACGACGACTCTAGCGACCACGAATTTCAAAAGACAACATCTATGATGTGCCTCGATGCAGGTGCATCTTTACACTCTTCCCACCGCCAACTCAAGAAGTGAGCGCGTGAGGTGAGCTCGGTGGAGCCCTCCATCGGCACTCAAATGCCCTTGAAGTGGTCGCACACACCGATCATCTTTGATTCTGAGGACCATCCAGACCGCGTTACGGCGGTCGGATGTTTGCCAATGTTGGTCTCCCCAATAATCCGCAACCTCAAGGTGACGAAGATGTTGGTGGATGGCGGGTGAGGTCTAAATTTCATCTCCCCCGACGTTATCCGGAGGTTGCAGATTCCCGACGAAGATCTCGAGGAAACAGGAACGTTCCAAGGGATCAACCTAGGGAAGATCCAACCGAAGGGGAAGATCACGTTGCTGGTAACTTTAGGCAGCGACCAAAACTACCGAACGAAGAAGGTCGTCTTCGAGTTGCTTCCAATCCGTTCGCGTACAACAAGATCCTTGGGCGTCCTGCGCTAGCCAAATTTATGGCGGCCTCCCACTACGCCTACAACACCCTTAAAATTCCTGGGCCGGTTGGCGTCATCATCATCAATGCCGAAAAAAAGATGCACTCATATGCACCAACTGCCTCTACCAGGAGGCAGTGGAGGTACCTACCGCCAAGACGCCACCTGCCACTGTTGGGACTCCCGGGGAGAAGAAGGTCGTCAAAAGGGTTTCCCGCGCTGACCCCGGCAAGCATGCCTCACCAGCGCGCTGTGCTGCTGATACGTCCATTTTGAATCATGCTTTTATGTTGATATTTATCGCTTTATGGGCTGTTATTACACTTCGCAGTACAATACTTATGCCTTTTCTCTCTTATTTTGCAAGGTTTACATGAAGAGGGAGAATGCTGGCAGCTGGAATTCTGGCCTGGAAAAGGAGCAAGTTTGCGATACCTATTCTACGCAACTCCAAAAGCTGTGAAAATCAACGAGGAATTATTTTGGAATTTAGAAGAAATATTGGGCCAAAGAAGTACGAGAGGGGAGCCATCAGGAGGCCACAAGCCTGCTAGGCGCAGCCAAGGGGTAGGCCGCGCCTAGGGGGCTTGTGCGATCCCTGCTGGCCCTCTGGCCCCCCTCTTTTGCTATGAGAAGGGTTTCGTTCCATAAAAAATCAGGAGGAGGCTTTCGGGAGGAATCGCCGCCGCCACGAGGCGGAACTTGAGCAGAACCAATCTAGAGCTCCAGCAGGGTCGTCCTGCCGGGGAAACTTCCCTCCCGGAGGGGGAAATCATCGCCATCGTCATCACCAACACTCCTCTCATCGGAGGTGACTCATCACCATCAACATCTTCATCAGCACCATCTCATCTCCAAACCCTAGTTCATCTCTTGTAACCAATCTCCGTCTCGTGACTCCGGCTGGTACTTGTAAGGTTGCTAGTAGTGTTAATTACTCTTTGTAGTTGATGCTAGTTGGATTACTTGGTGGAAGATTATATATTCAGATCCTTGATGCTATTCAATACCTCTCTGGTCATGAATATTATCATGATTTGTGAGTAGTTACTTTTGTTCCTGAGGACATGGGATAAGTCATGCTATAAGTAGTCATGTGAATTTGGTATTCGTTCAATATTTTGATGCGTTGTATGTTGTTTTTCCTCTAGTGGTGTTATGTGAACGTCGACTACATAACACTTCACCATTATTTGGGCCTAAAGGAAGGCATTGGGAAGTAGTAAGTAGATGATGGGTTGCTAGAGTGACAGAAGCTTAAACCCTAGTTTATGCGTTGCTTCGTAAGGGGCTGATTTGGATCCACTAGTATAATGCTATGGTTAGACTTTGTCTTAATTCTTCTTTCGTAGTTGACGATGCTTGCGAGAGGGGTTAATCATAAGTGGGATGTTTATCCAAGTAACGACAGTACCCAAGCACCGGTCCACCCACATATCAAACTATCAAAGTAGCGAACGCGAATCATCTGAACGTGATGAAAACTAGCTTGACAGAATTTCCCATGTGTCCTCGGGAGCGCTTTACCTCCTATAAGAGTTTGTCCAGGCTTGTCCCTTTCTACAAAAGGGATTGGGCCACTTTGTTGCATCGTCGTTACTATTGTTACTTGCTACTTACTACGAATCATCTTACCACCAACTATCTGTTACCGATAATTTCAATGCTTGCAGAGATTACCTTGCTGAAAACCACTTGTCAGATCCTTCTGCTCCTCGTTGGGTTCGACACTCTTACTTATCGAAAGGACTACGATAGATCCCCTATACTTGTGGGTCATCAAGACTCTTTTCTGGCGCCATTGCCGGGGAGTGAAGCGCCTTTGGTAAGTGGAATTAGGTAAGGAAACATTTATATAGTGTGCTGAAATTTATTGTCACTTGTCACTATGGAAACTAATCCTTTGAGGATCTTGTTCAGAGTATCTTCACCTCGAACGGAAGCACAAAGAGTTGCGCCTCAACCTTCTGCACCTACTGAAAATATTTGCTATGAATTTCCTTCGGGTATGCTTGAGAAACTGCTGGCTAATCCTTTTACAGGAGATGGAACATCACATCCCGACTTGCATCTAATCTATGTAGATGAAGTTTGTGGTTTATTTAAGCTTGCAGGTTTGCCCGATGATGATGTCAAGAAGAAGGTCTTCCCCTTATCTTTGAGGGATAAGGCGCTGACATGGTATAGTCTATGTGATGTATCATGGAACTACAATCGGTTGAAATTGGAATTTCATCAAAAGTTTATCCTATGCATCTAGTACATCGTGACAGAGAAAGCATCGCTCAAGCTTGGGCGAGGCTTAAATCAATGTTATATTCATGCCCCAACCATGAGCTCTCGACAGAAATTATCATTCAAAACTTCTATGCTCGGCTTTCTCATGATGATCGCACCATGCTTGACATTTCTTGTACCGGTTCTTTTATGAAGAGAGATATTGACTTCAGATGGAATTTATTGGAAAGAATTAAACGCAACTCTGAAGATTGTGAGTTTGATGAAGGTAAGGAGTCAGGTATGAATTTCAAGTTTGATAGCGTTAAATCCTTTGCCGAAACAAATACTTTTTGTGATTTTAGCGCTAAATATGGACTTGACTCTGAGATAGTAGCTTCATTGTGTGAATCATTTGCTGCTCATATTGATCACCCTAAAGAGAAGTGGTTTAATTATTATCCTCCCTTAGAAGTCAATGTAGTTAAACCCAATCCAGTTGAAGAGAAAGTCATCGCTTATAATGATCCTATTGTTCCCAATGCTTACATTGAGAAACCACCTTTCCTTGTTATTATAAAGGATCATTCTAAAGTTTCAACTGTGATACGTAGGGGCTACATTAGAACACCTACACCCCCTGAGAAAATTAGAGTTGAACCTAGCATTGCTATTATCAAAGATCTCCTGTCCGACAATGTTGATGGCCATGATATTCACTTTTGTGAAGATGCTGCTAGAATTGCTAAACCACATGCTAGAGAGAAACATAGGCCTGTTGTTGGCACGCCCGTTGTTTCTGTTAAGATAGGAGATCATTGTTATCATGGTTTATGTGACGTGGGTGCTTGTGTTAGTGCAATACCTCAATCCTTATATGATGAAATTAAAGACAAGATTGCACCTGTCGAGATGGAACCTATTGATGTCACTATTCAGCTTTCCAATAGAGATACTATCTGCCGTGTGGGAATTGTTAGAGATGTTGAAGTCTTGTGTGGTAAAACGAAGTATCCTGCCGATTTCCTCGTTCTTTCTACCACACAAGATAGCTTTTTTCCCATCATATTTGGCAGAGTCTTCCTCAATACCGTCAAAGCTCATATTGACTGTGAGAAGCAAATTGTCGCTGTTGGCTTTGAAGGTGTGTCACATGAGTTCAGTTTCTCCAAGTTTGGTAGACAACCTCATGAAAAAGAGTTTGCCTAGTAAGGATGAAATTATTGCCCTATCATCTATTGATGTGCCTCCTACTGATCCTTTAGAGCAATACTTTCTTGAGCATGAAAATGATATGCATATGGATGAAAGGGATGAGATAGATAGAGTTATCTTTGAACAATATCCTATCCTTAAGAATAATTTGCCTGTTGAACTGCTTGGAGATCCACCCCCACCAAAGGGTGATCATGTGTTCGAGCTTAAATAGTTGCCTGATACTCTTAAGTATGCTTATCTCGATGAAAAAGACATATATCCCGTTATTATTAGTGCTAGCCTCTCAGAGCATGAAGAAAAGAAGTTACTAAAAACTCCGAGGAAGCACCGTGCTGCTATTGGATATACTCTTGATGATCTTAAGGGCATTAGTCCCACTCTATGCCAGCACAAGATTAAAACCGATCCTGATTCCAAACTAGTTGCTGATCGTCAACGAAGATTAAATCCTAAGATGAAAGAGATAGTAAGGAAAGAAATACTAAAGCTCTTGGAAGCAGGTATTATCTATCCTGTTGCCCATAGTGATTGGGTGAGTCCGGTGCATTGCGTCCCAAGAAGGGAGGTATAGGATGGTGATCAATTTTAGGAAATTGAATAAGGCCACTAGGAAAGATCATTACCCTTTGACTTTTATCGACCAAATGCTAGAAAGACTGTCTAAACACACACACTTCTGCTTTCTAGACGGTTATTCTGGTTTCTCCCAAATACCAGTTGCACAATCTGATCAGGAGAAAACCAATTTCACCTTCCCTTTCGGTACCTTGGCTTATAGACGTATACCTTTTGGCTTATGTAACGCACCTGCCACCTTTCAAAGATGTATGATGGCTATATTCTCTGACTTTTGTCAAAATATTGTTGAGGTTTTCATGGATGACTTCTCCGTTTACGGGTCTTCCTTTGATGATTGCCCCGGCAAGCTTGATCGAGTCTTGCAGAGATGTAGGGACACCAATCTTGTCTTGAATTGGGAGAAGTGCCACTTTATGGTTAATGAAGGCATTGTCTTAGGACATAAAATTTCTAAAAGAGGTATTGAAGTCAATAAGGCTAAGGTTGATGCAACCGAGGAAATGCCATGCCCCACAGATATCAAAGGTATAAGAAGTTTCCTTGGTCATGTTGGTTTCTATAGAAGTTTCACTAAAGACTTATCTAAGATCTCTAGGCCTCTTACCAATGTCTTGCAAAAGGATATTCCTTTTGTTTTTTATGATGATTGTGAGGAAGCCTTCGAAATACTTAAGAAGGCCTTGATAACTATGCCTATTGTTCAACCACCTGATTGGAACTTACCTTTTGAAATCATGTGTGATGCTAGTGATTATGCTGTTGGTGCTGTCCTAGGACAAAGAGTTGCTAAGAAGTTGAATGTTATTCATTATGCTAGTAAAACTGTAGACAGTGCCCAAAGAAACTATGCTACTACGGAAAAGGAATTTTTAGCAGTCGTGTTTGCATGTGAAAAGTTCAGATCTTACATAGTTGATACCAAAGTCACTATTCACACTGATCACACTGCTATTAAGTACCTCATGGAAAAGAAAGACGCTAAACCTAGACTTATTAGATGTGTTCTCTTGCTACAAGAATTTGATTTGCATGTTGTCGACAGGAGGGGTGTTGATAACCCCGTAGCAGATAACTTATCTAGGTTGGAGAATGTTCTTGATGACCCACAACCTATTGATGATACATTTCCTGATGAGCAATTGAATGTCACCAATACTTCACGTAGTACACCGTGGTATGCTCATTATGCAAACTATATCGTTGCCAAATATATACCACCTAGTTTCACATACCAGCAAAAGAAGAAATTCTTCTTTGATTTGAGACATTACTTCTGGGATGATCCTCACCTTTATAAGGAAGGAGTAAATGGTGTTATTAGACGTTGTATACCTGAACATGAACAGGGATAGATCCTACAGAAGTGTCACTCTGAGGCCTACGGAGGACACCATGCGGGAGATAGAACTACACATAAGGTATTGCAATCAGGTTTCTATTGTCCCACTCTCTTCAAGGATGCCCGTAAGTTTGTCTTGTCTTGTGACGGATGTCAAAGAATAGGTAATATCGGTAAACGTCAGGAAATGCCTATGAATTATTCACTTGTCATTGAACCATTTGATGTTTGGGGTTTTGATTATATGGGACCTTTTCCAAAATCTAACGGGTATACTCATATCCTAGTTGTTGTTGATTACGTCACTAAGTGGGTAGAAGCTATCCCAACTAGTAGTGCTGATCACAACACCTCTGTCAGGATGCTTAAAGAAGTTATTTTCCCTAGATTTGGAGTCCCTAGATATCTGATGACTGAGGGTGGTTCACATTTCATTCATGGTGCTTTCCGTAAAACGCTTGCTAAGTATGATGTCAATCATAGAATTGCATCTCCATATCACCCTCAGTCCAGTGGTCAAGTAGAGCTAAGCAATAGAGAGATTAAACTAATTCTGCTAAAGGCTGTCAATAGGTCTAGAAAGAATTGGTCTAAGAAGCTCGATGATGCACTGTGGGCTTATAGAACTGCCTATAAGAATCCCATGGGCATGTCTCCGTACAAAATGGTTTATGGCAAAGTATTACATTTACCTCTAGAGCTAGAGCATAAGGCTTATTGGGCAATCAAAGAGCTCAACTTTGATTTCAAACTTGCTGGTGAGAAGAGGTTATTTGATATTAACTCGCTTGATGAATGGAGAACTCAGGCATATGAGAATGCCAAGTTGTTCAAAGAAAAGGTTAAGAGGTGGCATGATAAAAGGATAGAAAAGCGTGAGTTCAATGTAGGCGATTATGTCTTGCTATATAATTCTCGTTTAAGATTTTTTGCAGGCAAGCTTCTCTCTAAATGGGAAGGTCCCTACATTGTTGAGGAAGTATATCGTTCTGGTGCCATCAAGATCAACAACACGGAAGGTAATTTTCCAAGAGTGGTAAATGGGCAAAGAATTGAGCATTATATCTCAGGTACTCCCATAAATGTTGAAAGCAATATTATCAATAACATAACTCCGGAGGAGTACATAAGGGATATTTATCAGCCTGTTTCAGACTCGGAAAACAAAGAGGCATGTGATTCGGTAAGTAAACTGACTCCAAAACTTTTCCAGTAGGCATTTTTCTTGTTTGTAATTTTTAGAAAAATAGAAAAATTTAAAGCAGTCCGGAAAGCGCACGAGGAGGCGACAAGCCTGCTAGGCGCGGGCCACCCCCTAGCCGCGCCTGGGGGCTTGTGACCACCTCGTGTGCCTCCCGGACTCCGTTTTCTTGCGGAGTACTCCTTCTGGTCGGAAAAAAATCATTATATATTCTCCCGAAAGGTCTGACCCTTGTATCACGAAAATTTCCTTTGTTTTCGTTTCGAGCCTGTTTCTGCTACAGATCTAGATCGCTATGATGTTCCCAAAAGCTCCAAAGGACAAGATCTTCGAGAAAGTCATCAATCCCTACCTCGCAGGAGTGCTGTAACACCCTCAATCTATCGAGATACATGAGGGGATGTTGCACATCCGTGATGTTGAGGAGCCCAAGAAGACCGGAAGCGTGGAGGCGAGGCTCGAAGCAATGGAGCAACAAGTCTTCAAGTGCCAAGGGATGGTGGAGCATGGACTCAACGCCAACCACATGATGATCACGGAATTCACCAACAAGCACAAGATTGATGCCAATGACATCGGGAAGCACCTCTCCAGGCTCAATGACAGAATTGATCACCTCCAAGCCCAGATCTATGACCTGCAGAACCAAAACTGTGAGTATGAGTATAGATTTAAATCAATACGGTTGGTTGCAGATTTGAGGATTCCGGAGACTTGGTCATCTTTCCATGATGGAGCACCTATGCCTTGGAAGACAGAGGATCAAACCCATGTTGCAAAAACTCCACCACCATCACCTCCAAAGGAAGAAAACTAAGCATGGGTATGGGCAACCCCCTTGGCTTATGCCAAGCTTGGGGGAGTTTCCCCGGTATCGTATCACCATCACATCTTTTGCCTTTACCTTTTCTTAGTTCGATCCTTTTTGGTTTTATCTTTCTCTAGTAGAATAAAGTTCTTAGTGTTTTAGGCTTGAGTTTTGCTTTGCGTCACCCCCGATGTATTCGATCTCGGGAGTCATATAATAAATAGTGTCTTAGTTAAGGACCTTGCTTCAAGCCATGATCTGAAAGAAAAGAATGATAAAAGAACAAAAGCATGAAAGATCATGTAATGATCTTATGGAAAGTGATGGCTTCACATATAAAAAGAATGATGATTGAAACTTGTTGAGGGTAGACAAACATAGACCTTGGTCATTGTTGCAATTAATAGGAAGTGATAAAGAAGGAGAGGTTCACATATAAATATATCATCTTTGACACCATCTATGATTGTGAACACTCACTAAACTATTGCATGCTTAGAAGTAGATGTTGGACAAGGAAGACAACATAATGAATTATGTTTGCTTGGTTCCGAACAATGATTATATGACTAGAGATCCCTTAGCATGTGACGATTGCTTCCACCTCATATCAGCCAAAACTTCCGCACGAAGTAGAGATACTACTTGTGCATCAATAAACCTTCAACCCAGTTTTGCCATGAGAGTCCACCATACCTACCTATGGATTGAATAAGATCCCTCAAGTAAGTTTTCATCGGTGCAAGCAATAAAAAATGCTCCCTAATTATGTATGATCTATTAGTGTGTGGAAAATAAGCTTTGTACGAACCTGTGATGAGGAATACATAAAAGCGACGGACTGCATAATAAAGTTCTTTATCACAGGAGGCAATATAAAGTGACGTTCCTTCACACTAAGAGGTCGCACATCCCAACCTCAAAAGTGCATGACAACCTCTGCTTCCCTCTGCGAAGGACCTATCTTGTACCTTTACTTTTTGCCCTTGAAAGAGTCCTGGTGATCTACACCACTTCCTTATTTCGCCTTTTTCTTGGCTAACGTCATATGCTAGGGAAAGATCTATATTCTTATGTCAACTTGGAAGTAAGTATTCATGAATTATTATTGTTGACATTACCCTTGAGGTAAGCAGTTGGGAGGCGAAACTATAAGCCCCTATCTTTCTCTGTGTCCGACTGAAACTCTGATCTCATGAGTACCACGTGAGTTGTAGCAATTGTAGAAGACAAAAGGATGATTGAGTATGTGGACTTGCTTTACAAGCTCTTATTTGACTCTTTCCGATCTAAAGATAAATTGCAATTGCTTAAATGACTTTAGGCTATTGGTTGTTAATTCTCAGTAAGGTTCTTGATCCATACTTTACTTTGTGAAGGAATTTTCACTTTAGCATGAGAGATTATATGATGATATTGTTGTTCTGACTATGATCTTGATGCCTGCATGTCCGTATCTTGTTTTGTCGACACCTCTCTGTCTAAACATGTGGGCATATTTATTGATCTCGGCTTTCGCTTGAGGACAAGCGAGGTCTAAGCTTGGGGGAGTTGATACGTCCATTCTGCATCATGATTTTATGTTGATATTTATCGCTTTATGGCATGTTATTACTCTTCACGGTACAATACTTATGCCTTTTCTCTCTTATTTTGCAAGGTTTATATGAAGAAGGAGAATGCCGGCAGCTGGAATTCTGGCCTGAAAAGGAGCAAGTTTGATATACCTATTCTACGCAACTCCTAAAGCCGTGAAAATCAACGAGGATTTATTTTGGTATTTATAAAAAATATTGGGCCGAAGAAGTACCAGAGGGGAGCCAGCAGGAGGCCACAAGCCTGCTAGGCGCGGCCTACCCCCTGGCCGCGCCTACGGGGCTTGTGGGCTCCCTGCTGGCCCTCTGGCCCCCCTCTTTTGCTATAAGGAGGGTTTTGTTCCACAAAAAAACCAGGAGGAGGCTTTTGGGAGGAATCGCCGCCGCCACGAGGCGGAACTTGAGCAGAACCAATCTAGAGCTGCGGCTGGGTCGTCCTGCCGGGGAAACTTCCCTCCCGGAGGGGGAAATTGTCGCCATTGTCGTCACCAACACTCCTCTCATTGGAGGGGACTCATCACCATCTCATCTCCAAACCCTAGTTCATCTCTTGTAACCAATCTCCGTCTCGCGACTCGGATTGGTACTTGTAAGGTTGCTAGTAGTGTTAATTACTCTTTGTAGTTGATGCTAGTTGGATTACTTGGTGGATGATTATATGTTCAGATCCTTGATGCTATTCAATACCTCTCTGGTCATGAATATTATCATGCTTTGTGAGTAGTTACTTTTGTTCCCGAGGACATGGGATAAGTCATGCTATAAGTAGTCATGTGAATTTGGCATTCGTTAGATATTTTGATGCGTTGTATGTTGTTTTTCCTCTAGTGGTGTTATGTGAATGTCGACTACATAACACTTCACCATTATTTGGGCCTATAGGAAGGCATTGGGAAGTAGTAAGTAAATGATGGGTTGCTAGAGTGACAGAAGCTTAAACCCTAGTTTATGCGTTGCTTCGTAAGGGGCTGATTTGGATCCACTAGTTTAATGCTATGGTTAGACTTTGTCTTAATTCTTCTTTCGTAGTTGCAGATGCTTGCGAGAGGGGTTCATCATAAGTGGGATGCTTTTCCAAGTAAGGGCAGTACCCAAGTGCCGGTCCACCCACATATCAAACTATAAAAGTAGCGACCGCGAATCATATGAACGTGAAGAAAACTAGCTTGACAGAATTTCCCATGTGTCCTCGGGAGCGCTTTACCTCCTATAAGAGTTTGTCCAGGCTTGTCCCTTGCTATAAAAGGGATTGGGCGACTTTGCTGCACCGCCGTTACTAGTTTTACTTGCTACTTGGTACGAATCGTCTTACCACACAACTATCTGTTACCGATAATTTCAGTGCTTGCAGAGATTACCTTGCTGAAAACCACTTGTCAGATCCTTCTACTCCTCGTTGGGTTCGACACTCTTACTTATCGAAAGGACTACGATAGATCCCCTATACTTGTGGGTCATCAGCTGCCACTGAGGACACGCCGGAGAGCTCTGCTGCCCAAAACAAGAAATCCAGGGCCGCCCCGCCAGTGACCAAGAAGGTGCCCACCAGGGAGGACGACACGGGTGGAACTTTGACCGTAAGTTCCGCCCTTGACAGCAAGCAGGAAAACACGCTCATCGCCTTCCTACGGGCAAATCTCTACGTGTTTGCATCGCAACCATCAGATATTCCAAGTGTTACTAGGAAGGTGATTGAGCACCATCTCGCCATCTGCCCCCACGCACAGCCGCTCAAGCAGAAGGCGAGGAAGCAAGCCCTGGAACGACAAGAATTCATTGCCGAAGAGATCAAGAAGTTAGAAGCAGCAGGCCTAGTTAGGGGAGTCATCCATCCTACATGGTTGGCCAATCCGGTTGTAGTGCGCAAGGCGAATGGGAAGTGGCGGCTCTTTATCGACTTTACCGATGTCAATAAAACTTGCCCGAAAGACATTTTTCCCTTGCCACCCATCGACCAGATTGTTGACTCCAGTGTTGGCTGCGACCTGCTGTCCTTCCTCGATTCCTTGTGAGGGTACCACCAAATCTTTATGGTCGAGGAGGATGAAGAGAAAACCGCATTCATCACTCCCTGTGGCACATACTGCTTCGTGTGAATGCCCTTTGGATTGAAGAATGCCAGTTACACCTTTGCGAGAGTGATCCAAATTGGTTTTGAGCCCCAACTCCATAAGAATCTGGAAGCCTACATGGATTACATAGTGGTAAAGACCAAGGACAAATCAACACTCGTGCAAGATCTAGAAGAGACACTTTCCAACCTGTGCAAGATCAACCTCAAGCTCAACCCCGAAAAGTGCGTCTTTGCTGTCCCATCTGGCAAGCTTCTCAGGTTCTTCTTGTCCCAACGCAGGATCGAAGCTAACCCTGGCAAGATCAAGGCCATCAAACAAATCGAGGCACCGAAGAGCGTCAAGGATGTGCGACGCCTGGCTGGCTGTGTAGCCGCCCTGAGCAGGTTCATTCCCAAGTCTGTCGAACGTGCCCTGGCATTCTTGAAAATCTTAAAGAAGGCAGGACCAATGGAATGGACCACCGAGGCGGAAGCAGTGCTACAAGACCTGAGGAAATACCTTTCCTCTATGCCAATCCTGGCAGTGCCTAGACCACAAGAGCCACTTCTACTGTACCTAGTGGCAACCAACCAAGTTGTTAGCACTGCCCTCGTGCCACAGATGGAAGACGGCGAAGATACGCCGGGAAAGGCGACGCCATCGAATGAGGAAGCGCAAACTGGCAGCCAAGGACCCCCGGCAGAGTCCGGGAGCGATCAACAGAAACCCCCGCCACGGGGCGGGCTAGTGCAGAAGAAGAAGATGGTGTAGCGCCCGGTCTATTTCGTCAGCTCCCTCTTGCAGGGGGGCAAAATGAGATACTCTGGAGTGAAAAAATTGCTTTTCGGCCTCCTCATGGCCTCAAGAAAGTTGCGCCACTACTTCCAAGCACGCGAGATCACCGTCGTCACTCGCTTTCCGGTGCAAAGGGTTGTGCGAAACCTCGATGCAACTCGCAGGATCGTGGAGTGGGACTTGGAGTTGTCCAGGTTCAGCCTCAAGTTTGAAAGCACATCAACCATCCAGACCAGGGCCTTAGCGGAGTTCATTGCCGAATGGACTCCGAAGCCAGACAAACAAATACGAGAATCAACCCTCCCGGGCAAGGAGTCCAACCAAGAATGGATCATGCATTTTGATGGAGCGTCCTCACTACAAGGCGCTGGAGCCAGCGTGCTGCTAGTTGCGCCTACAGGGGAACACCTCAAGTACGTAATCCAGATGTACTTTCCTGAGGAGAAGTCAACCAATAACACCAACGAGTATGAAGGACTACTTGCCGGCCTCAGGATCGCGGAAGATCTCGGGATCAAGAAGCTCATCGTCAGAGGGGACTCACAACTAGTTGTCCGGCAGGTCAACAAGGACTACCAGAGTCCGTTGATGGAAGCTTACGTGGAGGAAGTGAGGAAGTTGGAAGAGCGCTTCGACGGTCTATAGACGGAGCACGTCCCTCGTGCCGAGAACACCATAGATGATGACCTTTCGAAGCGTGCACGACTAAAGTTACCTGTGAACCAGGAACTTTTGTGCTATGACTCGCTCAACCCTCCGTAGCACCATCAACCATGCCATGCAAGAGAAGCAAGCTGAACTCCGGCCAATATATTCCGGCAAACCTGCCAAGGAGCCCCGGCAAGGATCTTGCTGGAGAAGAACTTGCCGGAGGATATGCAAAGCCTGCCGAGGGGGATGCCCCCTCCGCAGAGGATATGCCTTTAGTCCTTACCGCCGAGCCTCACGCTCCAACCTGGGCGCAACACATAGTCCCTTACCTCCAAACTGGGGACGTTCTCGATGAGCAGGAAGAAGCAGAAAGAGTAGCCCGTCAGTCTAGGATGTACCAGGTCGTGGATGATGCCCTCTACAGAAGACGACTGAATGGCGTGAAATTAAAATGCATCCCCCAAGAGGAAGGACTGGAGCTGTTGGCTGAGATACATGGGGGGATATGTGGCTCCCACATAGGGTCAAGACCCCTTGTCGGCAAAGCATTCCGGCAAGGCTTCTTCTGGCTCACAGTGCTCCATGATGCAACCGCACTAGTAACCAAGTGTGAAGCGTGACAGTTCCATTCAAGAAAGCTTCATCAGCCAGCCCAACCTCTCCAGACGATCCCTCTCTCCTGGCCATTCTCGGTCTGGGGGCTCAATATCCTCGGCCCGTTCCCCCGTGCTGCCGGGAGCTTTGAGTACTTGTATGTCACAATTGACAAGTTCACAAAGTGGCCAGAGGTGGAACCAGTGAGAAAGGTGATAGCGCAATCGGCCGTCAAATTCTTCATCGGAATTGTCTTCTGTTTCAGTGTCCCGAACAGGGTCGTCACAGACAATGGCACCCAATTCACGAGCCGCGCCATCATGCAGTATGCTCAGAACCTCGGCAGCAAAACATGCTTTCTTCTGTCGCCAATTCAAGGAGCAATGGTCAAGCTGAAAGGGCAAACGCCGAAGTACTACGGGGGCTCCAGGTGAGAACTTTTGACACGCTGCAAAGGCATGGAAAGCACTGGATTGATGAACTATCAATGGTTTTTGGTCAACCAGAAGGACACCAAATCGAGCCACTGGCCAGACAGCCTTCTCCCTGGTCTACAGGGCGGAGGCTGTTCTTCCCATGGAACTCAATTATGGGTCATCGCGGGTGCTCGCTTATGATGAGCTTGAGAAAGAGAAACTTCGTCAAGATGATGCAGTGCTCCTCGAGGAGAACCAGATTCAGGCGGCTGTGCGAGCCACGCGCTATCAGCAAGCCTTGCGTTGCTACCATAGCCGCAATGTCCGAGCCAGAAGTCTTGAGGAATGCGACCTTGTTCTTCGGCAGGTTCAGTCGGCCAAGAATTCAAACAAGTTGACGCCAGAGTGGGAAGGCCCATATCGGGTAGTACGAGTCACCAGGCTCGGTACTGTCCGCCTGGAGAGCGAAGATGGCACACCGGTGAGCAATTCTTGGAACATTGAACATCTTTGAAAGTTCTACCCGTAGGGAGAGGTTGACGGGTCTTCCGGCAACCACCTTTTGTACAAGTCTTGCCGAAGTTCGATGTAATCCTTTGTACAAAACCAGGCAAAGACCCTGTGTGCAGTTGAATAAAGCATAGCGTTCCGCATCATCATTTAGATTTCCATGATTGATCATGTGCATGCATAATCTAAGATTTTGTGAAATGCCTAAACTAATGGACCGCCAAGGTCCGAACATCTATCTTCTTGTCTTTTTTTCACAAAAGACAGATACAATCCCCGCGCACAAGTTTTCCAGGGGGGAAGATAGTGGGGACACCCACAATACCAACAAGAACAAGGACGATCCACTCAAGACATAAAGAAGTACCTCAACCTAGAGATAAGTTGCGAAAAAATTTCAGTAAGTTATTGAGTAGATACATTATGCCCTTCACACGTCTTCAGTTCTTTTGTATGGAAAACCTGTATGCGGGGAAACTCAGTCGCGAGCTTCCTAAGCGTTGTCTTGCAGCGCGCTCGATAACCTAAGGGGCCTATCTCGTATGCCCCTTCTTTTTAAGAAAGTGCATGCTCGACAACCTGGGGAGGGGGCAGAGGAAAGCAAGGTGTCTTGCTGACAGCGACGACTCTGGCTAGAGCCGCTCCTCGAGACACTCGCGGCAAGGCCAGCTGGGCCGAAAAATCCCTAGCGAAACATGAGGGCTAGCCATACAAAAAGAATGACCAAACGAGGGGGTAATACTTATCAAGAATACTAAATATTTTACAATACTAACTGTTATAGTCAAGATACAACTACTCTTAGCTGGAAGTTGCAATAGCAGGAAGGCACGGGGAATTAATCCCAGCATGGGCCTTGCACCCTCTTGATCTGGTCCACCTTATCAACAATGGCATGACTAGCTTCTCGAGCTCCTTAAGGTCCGCCTCCTTCGGCAAGCGCCCTAGGGTGACGTTGATGCCAGGATTCCTGTGCACCAATTTGCCGAGGACCTTGAGAAGGGCGCCCCGGTACAACCTCCGACACTCGTTCGCCAGGCACGCTGCCTCGTCGGCTTGGATCTCCTTCAAGGCGCCGATCACGCTCTCGAACAACACGGTCAACTTGGCGCTTCGAGACACCTCCAGGCCCGAAGAATAACCGAAGCTTTGAAGATTCATAGAAGCCAGCTGCATGGCGATCCCCTCCGTGGCATTGACAAGGCGTTCGGTCCACAACTCCACGCCACACATATAATCCTCGCGGGCGGTGGAATCGGTCTCGAGTTGATTTGTCGCGTCAAGGAGCTTCTGGGTCGAGACCCCTTCGTGGGCCTTCCTTTCTTCAAGGGCATGCTCGAGGGGAGACAATTTGTCCTGCAAGGCGGCAAGGGAGGCGTTGACGGAGCGAAGTTGAGCACTCTTGTCGGAAATGAGAGCTTGGATTTCCATCAAGTTGGAGAGAGTTTTCTCTCTCTCAACTGTGAGGGTTGAGATGTCCTAGCCAAGGCCTTCAAGATCCTCCTCTAGCTTCTTCAACATGCCAGCGAGCTCGTCTCTAGCAGCCACGGCGATGGCAGCCTTGTCGGCAACCTCCTACAGCTTGCCGGCGTGCTCTGAAGCTTGGGCGACGAGAGCGTCCTTGTGCTGATTCATCAGCTCTTGAGTACACTACGCCACGAGCCGTTGGACTTCCTCGTCCTTGGCGCGGAGCTTGTCGCTGAGAGTTTTATCACAATCAATGAGTTTCTCTTCGTGGGACTCGAGGCTGATCCTAAGTGTGTTGAGGCGGCCGTCCTCGTCAGAAATGCAACGTCGGGCTTCTTCTTCCTCCTTCCGGACGTCAGACGACTTCAGAAGGAGCGTGTCCCACTCGGCCCTCAGCTTTTCACGCTCAACCTTCACCTCCTAGTGAGCCTCGATAAAATGGGCCCACGTCTCTTCGAAGCGCTTCTCGAAGGCCTCGTCTGCTGCCTCAACAATCGCCGCCCGGGAGCCTAATTTCTCCTTTCAGGCCCGATAGAGGGCCTGGAGCTGGCTGACGTTGTCCCTCATGGACTGGAAGTGCTGCTCTTCACTGAGCTTCCCGCTGCTAGTCTCCGATCCACCCACGATCTCGAGCCCCGCATTGGCAGAAATTTCAGCATCGAAGCTCTCCCCCTCCATGGCTATCCTTGTGTGACCCACGCCTAGCGGGTTGATGAACCGACCCTCGCCGGCGCGAATGTACTCGATGGCTGGCGGGGGCCCAAACATGGGAGGTTGGTCACCATCAACATCCTCGCCGGCAAGAGGGGGCTCCTCATACAGTACTGCCTCCTCATCCCCGGCAGCAGAAGAATCGCCGACACGTGCTCCAGGTTCTTCAATGGACTCCTCCGTCGGTTCTTGAGTGTCCCGTTCCCGCGCCTCCTCGGCGGACTCGCTGGCAACAACCTTATCGGCTTCAACAGGCGCGTCCCAGGCGGTCTGCTCGATGACAGAGTTGACGTTAATCTCCTCCACACGGGAGAGATCTGAGGTGCAAGACAAGGAAGACGGTGATCCGAGCAAGATGAATATTCAAGAAAACAAAATGGAAGCTCGCGGATGTCCTTTGCTAGGACACTCACCCTCGTCGAGCTCGTGAGGGCTAGCTATCCTCTCCTCGGCAACATCGGCTACCATGGGGTCGTCTTCAAGCGTCGCGGGCCCCGATAGCTCATGCTGGGGCCTTTGCCGGGGGCTAGGCACCGGGGTGGCCGAAGATGCCGACGGCACCTCTGAGGCACTTGCCGAGGGACCGCCTCTTGCCGACACCTTGGCCCTTTTCGCTATCCTCTAGGCCAGCATGTCCGTGTACCTGCGGATAAGAACCAGGACCCGATGAGCAAGGATACAAAGCAAGGGGTTTGAAGGAAGTGAGGGGTGAGACGCGTACTCTCCCTCCTCCCCGATCTGAAGGCCGAAAAATCAAAGTCCACATCCCCTTCGACGTTGGCCGGCGGGGATGCGGCCCAGGGACGCTTGATAGGCGCGGAGTACGGAGCTAGCCGGACGGCGAGATTGGAGCCATCATGTCGGAGCACTCACTTGGGATTCTTTCCAGCCAGAGGCACCTCCTCTTCCTCCTCCTTCTCCTCCTCTTTGTCGGGCACCCGTTCCTCTGAAGGCCCCCCGGCAGAAGAGCTACTTGGATTCCTAGAAAGCTCTCCCTCCAGCAGCGCCTCTTCCTCGAGCACCCCATCGTCACAAAACTGACACTTCCAGCTGCTTCAGCAAGGGCTCGTTCCTCGGTCCGGGTGGCGATGTACGCCACTTCCTCGTCGGTGGTGTCACGGACGAGGCCGGTTTCTTCCCTGATGGGCTTCTCCGACAAGAAGTCGAAGAAAGATAAGAAATCCTCCTCCTTCGGCTCGATCCAAATTGCGACCACGCCAAGAGCATTACACTCTGGCATCATGGTCGTGAATGCTCTTAAGGCCGAATTGTTGCACACGGGTATGACGCCATGCGACAGTCGAGCCCTCGAGTCAGATTTGAACAGCTTCTGGCAAATAAAGGCATGTGCCAGCGTCGTCAGATTGTTGTTCAAGCCAGTCCGTAGCCGCATAATATCCACGGCATTCACGAAGGCTGAGTTGGCCTTCCTCCCGTGTTCTAGTGGGGGCGATGCGCCTGCGGACAAAGTCAGCACCCACCGTGTCCCTCGTCAACCCTGCTTCCCTAAGACGCTGGATCTTGCTGACGGCGACGGTCAGCTTCTTATCATCTGGGGCGAAATCACTCCAATGCTTGTCGGGGGAATCGATCTTGGCGGTCCTGAGCCCGCAGAAGGGCAGATACCCTCCTCACGGATCCAACACTATTTCCCCCGCCATTCTTCCCATTTCTCGCGAAGGGCCCCATCCGGGTATAACTCGTTACATCCGGTCCTTGGGATCCAGGTAATGTAGCCTGAAAGGGCGTCCCCTCCCTGGATACAAGGAGTGAAGTAATGGCGGAAGAGGGCCATGTTGGGAGTGATCCTGATGAAGTTCTCGCAGAGATGCACGAATATGGACATGGATGTCACCGCGTTCGGCGTGAAGTCCAGAACATGGAAGCCGTAGGTGTGCATGATGGCGATGAAGAATTCAGAGAAGGGCGGGTAGAGCCCGCAATTGAAGTAGTGGGAAAAGAAAGGATACTTGCCTGAGCCACCACCGGCATCTCCCGGGGTCACGCGGGTGGCCGGATGTGTCGTCGTCCGGGCCACCCACATGAACTGGTAGTGCCGCTTCAGGGTGAGCGCATCACGCCGCGGGGAGAAGTAGGCGAACTACTTCCGCATCCGCACCAACTCCTTCTCCGCAGTAACAGCCTTCCCCTTCTTGACATTGGTTCCCTTCGGCGCGATAGCGACGGCGGAAGCTGTGGCTGCCTGAAGCGCAACTTTGGAGGTGGGAGGTTGAAAGGGGTGGAAACTTTAGCTGAAGGGTGGCGACGGCGATGGCTTCGAGATTTGAAGGGAACTGGGTGCAATGGGCTCGTGCGCTTGCATTTGCCCCTCTTATGTGTGGGGGGGGGGGCGCATGCGGGTGACCCTTGCGTACCCAACCAACGGATCTGCGCACGTGGCCACGTCGGCCACTGTGCGCACGCCTCCCCTATTCGCGCTTTCAATGCGCGATGTGGGGGAAAGGCCACTTGCAATGGCTCCAAACTGCTGAATACCCTGTCACAGAAGCCCGTGCACCACTTTGGGCCTGGCCCAACGACCACGTGCGTGTGTGGCCCAGGCCCGGGAGCTCCTGTCGGTGCACTAAAGACTAGGGTCTCCTATGACCCAGACTTGTGCACGGCTGCCGGCAGCACCTTTGGCGGTAGTACGCGAAGAAGGCTGACGGGGAAAGATATCCCAAGATCACCAAGGCCACACCCCTCCAAGGGTGTGAAGAACAAGCCCAGGCCACAAGGCCCCGACAAGCCGTCCTTGCCGGGAAGACACACAAGGCCCCGGCAAGCCGTCCTTGCTAGGAAGACATGCAAGGACCCGATAAGCCCTCCTTGCTGGCAAGACGGGTTAGGCCACCGGCTCGGACGCCAGGCTGGCAAGCTCCCTTTGCTCGCCAGGTGTCCCTTCTTCCATAGTGCCACCGCCTGCCACTGCTCCATCGCATCCCTCATGCGCCAGCACAAAGCCCAGGTGTCAAAACACCTGGGTACGTGTCGATGCCACCTTGATGCAGGTCAGGGGGCCTAACAAGGCATTTATTGCCCCTGACACTGAGGTAGATAGATAGCGGTGAACCCACTACAGAGCATTTTTGGTGACCTCTTTGCATATAAAAGGAGGCCCAAAGCTCAGTTATTGGGGTTGGACATTTTTGGGGTTTAGACTCTTTGACCACCAGCCGAAAGGCAATCACTGTAGCAAGTGACCCTACAGTAAGTACCCAATACAACAAACGAAGCAGGAGTAGGGTTTTACGCGCTAAGCGGCCCGAACCTGGGTAAAAGACCATGCCGGTGCTTGATCGTTAGTTCGGCTCTTGCCGCCGCCTCTCTCCCTCCACGGAACAATCAAGGGATCCTTGGAGGTTCCGATAGGTGTCATTTTCCCGACACACCTCCACATATTTGCTAGCCTCTTCGGCACCGTGCAGTGCCCATTCTCACCTCGAGGGTTGATGCAACCTTCATCGGTGCATTCAAAACACGTGACATGATAAGCTGTGTTGCACATAAACCTCATTATGTATTCCTCAAAACAGCCAACATAGCTACCTATCATGGCATTTACATATCCATTTCAAGATATATTTCCATTCAACTTGCACCGTCACATCATATGACTTATACTTTCATTGTCATATTGCTTTCCATGATAATATAAGGTGACATAGTATGCGTGGAAAAGCCACCGTTCATCATTTTTATACACGTTATGCTTGATCATTGCAGATCCTGGTACACTACCAACAACATTCATACAGAGGCATACTATAGTTTTTCATGTTGAGTCGTAAGTAAATGAAAGTGTGATGATCATCATTATTAGGGCACTGTCTTAGTGAGAAAAGGATGACGGAGGCAATAATTCCGCCACAACTCGGGATGAGACTATCACACCCTATGTTTGTACCACTTTGCTATGTTATGACTATAGAAATTTGGACCAATTAAAACTTTTTGTATGGTTGTGATGTTTGAATTGAGTGCTATTTGCTTGAGTGCTTGTTTGTGTTTTATTTCACAAAAACTCTCCTGTTCTCTAAACTCTTTTACTTGATCCAAAACTTTGCCCAATGCCCATACCGTGTGTATATGACCTAAAATTATTTATACAAAATAATAGTTTGACCAAAAAGCATTTATTTAATTTAGGATTTCAAAATACCCTCAACTCAGGTTTGTTCTACAAGTCGTCAAATTAGGGAGGATATGTTGGCCAAATATTTTCTTTGGATCCAATTATAAAAAAGACTTTCCAAAACCACAGAAATATTATTTTAAAGGTTATTGTTCTATTTTAATTAAATACCTTTTTCTGAGGCTAGAAATGGTCATTTATAAGGAAAATTATCTTTATGCTTTGAAAATATTTGAGAAAATATGTGGAGACTCAATGGACATATAGTTTCCATATATGAGAGTTTCAAAATATGGTCATGTTCAAAATATTGGAAAAATTCCTCCAAAAACCTTTGTGCCTATTTCAATTATTTAAAATATTTCTACAAGAAATATTCTCAAATAAATCGAATAGAATTCTAGAATGTCACATATGTCATATGTGATAATCTTGCCAGGTTCAATCCAAATTGTTTTGATCCACAAAAATATCCCAATGCCCTCTCTTCCCAGATCCAAATTTGAGCAACTTTACATTGCCAAGTTTCCCCAATTGATCTCAAACTTTGTGGCATTCTCTAAACAACAAATAATGCCACCACACCAGGTTTTGCATTAGGGGGAATAGATTTGCATGTCTAGATCTAAGAAAATTTGTTTTTGCTAATTTCGAGGGTTTACTAAGTTTGCATTAGAAACTTTCTTCAAATGAGCAAAAAATTGGTGATCAAGCTTTTTTATTCCCATCATTTGATCCTGCTAAGTTTCAAAGCCAGTGGAGGAACAGAGATAACCCAAACATTGATCAAACGCCTTCTGTTGGGATCCTAAGTCCAATAATTGAGCCCCCAATAACCCTCTCCTTGTGGCGAAATTTTCACCACAACTCTAGCAACTCCCTACCCACCTCCGGTAAATTTCCTGGTGCCCAATTCCATGATAGCATGGGTGAAGACCTCTCTTCCCCTCTCAGCACAACCCCGTTTCCATCGTTCTCTCTGCCCTCTATCACTCATGGGCGTTTCGAGAGCATCCGACGCCCATTCCCATTGTTTACTCGTGCCCTTGTAAAGTTGGACACAAGTGGTGGCAATAGAGCGCGTCAAGGGCAAGCCCATGCCAGCCAAAAAGCCTCTATGGAGCACGCAACGGTGCTCCACAGGCTTGACCTTGCGTCCCTGCTCACTTCGGGTCCTCGCTGTGCGCTAGTAGCCGGGCCTCAACGTCCACAACTAAAAGCACATCCGCTCCCTTGGTGGTTTTGAAAAGTCACGACAACATACATTGTCTCTTGGACTAACACTTTTACCTAATATATTTCAGGTATAGGCCAAAGACAGATTTGGCTATAGGATTGTTAGGAGATGCCCCTTTATGCAAGGAAGGGAATAGGATTGGATGAAGCTTCAAGTAAGAAGACTCTACATTTTATATTTGTGAGAAATCACTTTGAGTCCTTAGGAAAGCCAATACTACTAAAAAGGGATGGGGTATTATGATGAATTGGTTGCTCAAGTTCTTAGAGATAGCCACCAAAAATAGTCATCCGTTCTCCCACAAAATATGTTTGTCTAAAGCCTTACCAACAAAATCGGTCCCACTAACTTTTCCAACTCGGCCCTACCAATTTTACGCTTAGATAGATCTTATGCCACACCCACCATCTCGGTACAACCAACATTCCTATCGGTGTCACCAAGATTTTGTGACCAACTTTCTGTTGAGAAGATTTCAAGTTCCGGAATTTCCAAGTTTGAAATCGGTCTCACCAAGATTTGGAAATAGTCTAGGTCATCATATTGGTACCACCGAGATTCCTATATCAGTCTCACCGAGAAATCCAAATTTGCCACATTTAGTGCAACTCGGTACCACCGAGATTCATTTTGGTGTCACCGAGTTGGGCAATAATGTTGTAACGGTTGGTTTTTGGGAAATGCCTATATATACCCCTCCACTTACCTATCATTCGTAGAGGAAGCACACAGAACAAACTAACACTTGCCAGATCCATTTTTCTGAGAGAGAGGCACCTACTCATGTGTTGAGATCAAGAGATTCCATTGCAACCATTTGAAACTTGATCTCTATCCTCCCCAAGTTGCTTTCCACAAGATCAATCTCTCCTACCCATGCAAAGTATGTGAAAGAGTGATCGAGTGTTGAGGAGACTATCTGTTGAAGCACAAGAGCAAGGAGATCATCGTTCTACCACATCTATTACCTTTTGGAGGATGGTGCCTCCTAGATTGGTCAGGTGTCGCTTCGGAGCCTCCTACTTTGGGTTGTGGAGTTGAACCAAGATGTTTGTACGGGTAATGAGATTGCATAATTCGTGAAGATCTACCGTAAGTGAGGCTAGACATGTGTGGACGGAAGCCGTGGTGGAATAGACAAGGTTGCTTCTTCGTGGACCGCTTGTGGGTAGATCCCTCCCTGGACTCTCATAGCCGTTACCCTCCATGGGTTGAAGTCTCCACTAACATGGACGTACGGTAGCGCACCTATCGAAACCATGCCAAAAATCGCGCTGTCAGCTTCTTTGTGTTTGATTTTCCTAAACTCTACTCCTTACTAGATGTGCAAAGTCCTTACTTTCTGCTGCCATATTTGTTGACTAGCATGTCTAGGGTGCACTAGACTTGTTAGAGTCACTAAAATATGTCAGCCGCTATATTGGGAAAATGCTAGGATTTTAATTTATGCAACTAGTCTATTCGCCCCCCTCTAGACACCTCTTCTATCGATCTCAAAATTGGTATGAGTGCAAGGTCTCCAAAACCTTGGTTTAAACACCATTGGAGGGATGATGAATGTGCCTAGTTTGGGGAATTGTAGAGTGCCTATTCTTGATGGAGATAATTTTAGACAATAGAAAGATGAAATGCTTGATATATTTGATGAATTCTATTTGCGCAAATATGTTCTATATCCCTATGAGCCTCCCATTGATCCTTTGCATCCTTCTCATGATGAAGAACTTGATATGCTTGGTAATCTTAAAATTGGAAATCTAATCATTAGAGGACTGTCAATAAATGTGCTTAATCAATTGCAAAATTTTGAGTGTGCTCACACTTTGTGGAAATACATAGAGAAGAGATATCCCGACTATTCAGTGAAATATCTTGAGATCATATTCCATAAATGCATTGCCTTTCAGAAAATGAAGCCAAATGATGCTAATGTTGATAAATGCCTATTTGAGCTTCATGAGCTCATGCATGCTAAACGAGACGTAATTACCATTAACAATGTCATTGTTGAAGTCATTCAAATGCATAAATATGAACATTGTCATAGTCAAAATGCTGATGAAATTCTTGTTTCTTATGACGAAGATATTTCGTCTGATGATTACTATGTGGATCATGGCTACTACGATGAAGATGAATAGTTTGACATCGAGTATGAGAAGACCATGAGGAACCTTAGTCTTATGGCGAACCTTAGAGACTACATGGCCAGAGGAAAGGAGTGGGTTCTCGACAAAGACTACAAAGACTACACACCTCAACAAACCGGAGTTGTTGAGCGGAAGAACCGGACTCTCATAGAGATGGCCAGAATGATGCTTGACGAATACAATACGCCAAGACACTTTTGGGCAGAAGCCATGGAAATAACTTGTCACACCATAAATCGACTCTACTTATACAAGCTTCTTGGTAAAACGACATACGAGCTACTCACCGGTAACAAACCCCAAATTGGATACTTTCGAGTATTCGACACTAAATTTGCTCCCAAATCTCATGAAGGTTTCCTACGCGGTTATGGATCAAACTCTCACACTTACCGTGTCTACAACAGCTTCACTAGAAAGGTTGAAGAGACGGTAGATGTGAACATTGATGAATCTAACGGTTTGCAAGTCGAACAATTGCCAAATGATGTAGGGGATAAGGAACCTTCGGAAGACAACCAAGATTTACCTATCGGCAAGATTCGTTACATGGAGGTGAAGGAAAGTACTTCATCAATTCAAGTGGAAGCTCCTACTTCGCGTCAAGGCGAATCACAAAACGACATGGAGGCATCCACAAGTTGTACACAACATGATGAAGAAGAGGAAGAAGTACATCATGATGATACATCTCAACCTTCCTCACCACCAGCTCAAGGAGTCGACACCATCAACGACAACGTTCAAGAAGATGATGATGAAGAAGCTCCACCATCCAACAAGAAGAAGCTATCACGAGTTCGGTCAAGAGTGGACAAAGATCATCTGCTGAATCAAATCTTCAGTGACATACAAACCAGAATAATCACCCGCTCTAAATCTCATGTAGCTAACTTTTGCAGGCATTATTCTTTCATCTCTAGCATTGAGCCTTTGAAGGTAGAAGTAGCTCTTCGAAACCCGGATTGGGTGAATGCCATGCACGAAGAGCTACACAACTTCGAGAGGAATCAAGTGTGGACACTTGTTGAAAAGCCTGAAGACGAGCACCACATCATCGATACAAGATGGGTGTTTAGGACCAAGCAAGAGGAAGATGGACAAGTTGTACGCAACAAGGCACATCTCGTAGCCCAAGGATACACGCAAGTCGAAGGTATGGTCTACGGTGAGACTTATGTCCCCGTTGCTAGACTTGAGTCCATTCACATTCTTCTCGCTTATGCCAATCACCATGATATTACTCTGTACCAAATGGATATCGAAAGTGCTTTTCCAAATAGTGAAATTGAGGAGGAGGTTTATGTCAAACAACCTCCTAGATTTGTGAACCCCAAGAAACCTAATCATGTTTAAAAACTTCATAAAGCTTTATATGGTCTTAAACAAGCCCTTAGTGGTTGGTACAAATGCCTAACAAAGTTTCTCATAGAGAAGGGTTTTGAGATTGGTAAAATTGACACAACCTTATTCAATAAAAGAGTTAATGGCGAACTATTTGTATGCAAAATATATGTGGATGATATTATCTTTGGTTCTACTGACCCACATTTTAGTGAGAAATTTGGAAAGTTGATGTCAGAGAAATATGAGATGTCAATGATGTGCGAGCTGAAATTCTTCACTGGATAGCAAATCAAACAATTGAGAGAACGTACGTTTATCTCTCAAACCAAGTGTACCAAGGACTTAATAAAAAAGTTCAACATGCAAGAGTGCAAAGGTATGCGAACCCCCATGCCTACTAGTGGACATATTTACGTCACTAAGGAGGACAAACGAGTTTATCAATCAATGATTGGTTCATTGCTATATCTATGTGCCTCCCGTCCTGATATCATGTTGAGTGTTTGCATGTGTGCCCGATACAAAGCGGAACCTAAAGAGTGTCATCTATTGGGTGTGAGAAGAACCATGAGATACCTAATACATACACCACACCTTGGCATATGGTATCCCAAGGGATCTTCTTTTAATCTTGTTGTCTATTACGACTTGGACTATGCCGGAGACAAGGTTGGTAGATAATCCACCTCAGGTACATGTCAATTTCTTGGGAGATCTCTTGTGTCTTGATCATCCAATAAACAAAACTCGGTATCCATATCTACTACCGAAGCTGAATATTTAGCCGCCGGATCTTGCTGTGCGCAATTACTATGGATGACTCAAACTCTTAAGGATTATGGCATTCATGTTAGAAATGTTCCACTATTGTGTGACAATGAAAGTGCTATTAAAATTGCCTATAATTATGTGCATCATTCTCAAAGAAAACATATTCAAGTGCAGCATCATTTCATTCGTGATCATGTTGGTAAAGGAGATATAGATCTTAAGCATGTTCCTACAAACAAACAATTAGATGATATCTATACCAAACCACTTGATGATAAAGTGTTTTGTCATTTGGGGAGTGAGTTGAAAATCATTGATGCTTCAAACTTGAGCTAGACTGATTCGGATGCATGCAAGGGCATGATCTTGATTGTCAATTCCTTGATGCTACTGATTTGGCACTATCTTATATCTTGGAAAACTATGCTCCCTTGTATTGCATCTAACCTTTTGTAGGTACTTGGAAGAACTAAACTGCACAAGATTTCCATCTACTCACATCAAGAGCAATCTTGTCATAGCCAAGTATCAACAACCCCTTTCTTCTAAGATGGAGGAAGAAGACAACAAAATCGTATCCTTGACAATTATATGATAATGAATTCTCTCATGTCATTTGGATATTTTATGTTCTTCCTTGCATGAATAACCATTGTACGTGAAAAGTGACCCAAAACGACATGGCTAGCTCCCAACTCAAGATGATCTTCATCAACCTTGCGCATCCAAAACAAGTTCACCTACATGCACATCATCAACATCGTTTGAAGGTATGGACTCATATCCTTGATAAAGGTTTTCACCAAGACACGAGGTAAATCAACTCAAGTGATATTAAGACATCAAAAAATTAATCGAAAAATGGTAACCCCGTTTTGCGCTTAATGATCAGTATGATTTAGGATCAAGCATTCTTTCTTGAATCCTCAAGTCAAATACTCTAATATAGGTGACCTAATCACCGCCCACATATAGATGGAAATTATTGTATGGTTCAGACTTGTCATCACATACTTTCTTGGAACCATACAACTCTTATCTAAATGTATGAATATATATTATTTCAAAGAAAAAACAATAAAAACAATAAAAATTGTGTTGTTTTATGTTTTCTTTCACAATTGGTATCTCATAACAATCTTTAGATTACTATCTGCCTATTTTCAGCTAAGGAGTTGATTTTCATTGCAATTCAGCTTCACCGATCTCAGAAACTTGGTCCAACCGATTTCTCCCAGAGGTCTACTATCATTCTCGGTTCTACCGAACCAAATTGCCTCGGTGCCTCCGAAATTATCATTGCCTTTGATTTTCAGATATTTTCTAGATTTCTACCTTAGGGGGCGAAAGATTATCAATGACCCCAAGATTCATTACCTTCTAAGATCTTATTGAACATTCTAGGAAACAATATTAGTTTTATCATTATCTTGAGTCAAGAATTCTTCTCTAGGGGGAGAAAACCTGAGTGATCCCATACAATACAACAGGGAGAATCATCTAGGATCCCTAACATAGGGGGAGATAGTTCAAGGAACTCTTATCAATTCTTAAGGGGGGGAAAGTCAAATTCAAGGAACCCTTATCAAAGAGAGAAGAACCAAGGATCCATTTCTATCAATGAGCCCTTACCCAGTGATCTTTTTGGAAATTAATGCCAAAGGGGGAGAAATATCAAAGCTTCCAATAACCTTACATACAGGAGGAGAAATATCACCAATAAGCTTCCATAAGGAGGAGAAATATCAAAAGGGGGAGATATTTGTTCCTAAGGGAAGGTCTGCCTAAGCGGAGATCTACCTAAGGGGAGACATATGAAACCATACATATTGAGGGGGAGCAACACATTAAGGGGGAGAGAGATAAAATTGTCTCAGGTATCACTGTTCTATCACTATCTTTGGAGTGAACATGTCTTAATCTACCTACTACCAATATCTACATTCTATGATTCAGGGGGAGAGGAAATATAACTTATTCAATCTTAGGGGACAAACCTCTAATTTGTCTTGAAGATATATTTATCATCAAATCCTATTTTCTATATGTCTTCAATATCTTGGTACTTTTTAAGCTCTTTGCATCTTTACAATAGAGTACTCTTCTGTTATCTAACATTTGTTTTCCCAATTGTACTCCTACTCCTAAGACGCTCAAGAACGTCAAGGTAAGTATATGCATCATATCCTTGTTCATGATGATCTCTTGTCTCTTGCACATATTGTTTGAAAGAGTGAGTCTTGAACATGGAAGCTCTTCATTCACATATGTTTGATGCATATAGACAAGATCTATATGACTTGTCTTGTCCTTCTACCTTGTGTGTGCCCATGCAGTCCAAAGCAAGTATCCTTTAAAAGGGATTGCACACATTTAGGGGAGCTTGTACCAGTCATGTTTCTTTCGATGCTGTCATAGTCTAATGCCTATCTTTATTTGAAGCTTTGTTTGTATGTTGTCATCAATTACCAAAAAGGGGGAGAATGAAAGCATATATGCCCCCTTGGTGGTTTTGATAATTCATGACAACATACATTGTCTCTTGGACTAACACTTTTACGTAATATATTTTAGGTATATTCGACAGACAGCTTTGTCTATAGGATTGTGAGGAGATGCCCCTTGATGCAAGGAAGAGAACCTGATTGGGTCAAGGTTCAAACAATAAGACTCTACATTTTATATTTGTATGAAATCACTTTGAGCCATAGGAAACCAATACTATTAAAAGGGATGATGTACTATGATGAATTGGTTGCTCAAGTGCTTAGAGATAGCCAACAAAAATACTCAGCCATTCTCCCACAAAATATCTTTGTCCAAAGCCATACCAAAAAATCGATGCCACCAACATTTCCAACTCGGCCCTACCGATTTTACACTTAGACACATCCTATGCCAAACCAACCATCTCGGCACAACCAACATACCTATCGGTGCCACTGAGATTGTCTGACCAACTTTCTATTGAGAAGATTTCAAGTTTCGGAATTTCCAAGTTTAAAATCGGTCTCACTGAGATTTGGAAACCAGTCTAGGTCACCGTATTGGTACCATCGAGATTCCTATATGTGTCTCACCGAGAATTCAAAAGTTGCCATATTTAGTGCAGCTCGGTATCACCGAGATTCATTTCGGTGTCACCAAGTTGGGCAGTAATGTTGTAATGGTTGGATTCTAAGAGATGCCTATATATACCCCTCCACTTACCTCTCATTTGTAGAGGATGCACTCTGAACACACTTACACTTCCCAGATCCATTTTTATGAGAGATAGAGAGTCACCTAATCATGTGTTGAGATAAGGATATTTCATTCCAACCATTTGAAACTTGATGTCTAGCCTCCCCAAGTTGCGTTCCACAAGATCACTCTCTCCTACCCATGCCAAATCTATGAGAGAGTGATTGAGTGTTGAGGAGACTATCTTTTGAAGCACAAGAGCAAGCAATTCATCGTTCTACTACATCTATTACCTTTTGGAGGGTGGTGCCTCCTAGATTGGTTAGGTGTCTCTTGGGAGCCTCCTACTTCGTGTTGTTTAGTTTAACCAAGATGTTTGTATGTGCAAGGAGATCGCCTACTTCATGAAGATCTACCGTGAGTGAGGCTAGTCCTGTGTGGATGGAAGTCGTGGTAGAATAGTCAAGGCCGCTTCTTCGTGGACCCCTTGTGGGTGGAGCCCTCCATGGGCTCTCGTAGTTGTTACCCTCCGTGGGTTGAAGTCCCCACTAACATGGACATACGACATCGCCACCTATCAGAACCATGACAAAAATCACCGTGTCAACTTGTTTGCGTTTGATCTTCCTAAACTCTACTCCTTACTACATGTGCAAAGTCATTACTTTCCACTAACATATTTATTGACTAGCATGTGTAGGGTGCACTAGACTTGTTAAAATCACTAAAATCTACCAACCATTAAATTGGAAAAAGTCTAGGATTTTAATTGATGCAAGTAGTTGATACGTCTCCAACGTATCTACTTTTCCGAACTCTTTTGCCCTTGTTTTGGACTCTAACTTGCATGATTTGAATGGAACTAACCCGGACTAACGCTGTTTTCAGCAGAATTGCCATGGTGTTGTTTTTGTGCAGAAATAAAAGTTCACGGAATGTCCTGAAAATTTACGGAGAATTTTTCTGGAATAAAAGAAAAATACCTGCGCAAAGATCCACTGGAGGGGGCGTGCTAGTGGGCCACAAGCGCACAGGCCGCGGCCACCCCCTAGGCCGCGTCGTGAGGACTTGTGGGGCCCACGTGGCACCACCGCCCCCAAACTCAGCTCTATATCTTCCGTCTCACCCGGAAAAAGAATCAGAGAGAAGGTTTCATCGCGTTTTACGATACGGAGGCGCCGCCACCTCCTGTTCTTCATTTGGAGGGCAGATCTGGAGTCCGTTCGGGGCTCCGGAGAGGGCAAATCGTCTCCATCGTCATCATTAACCTTCCTACATCGACAATTCCATGATGCTCTTCACCGTTCGTGAGTAATCTCATCGTAGGCTTGCTTGACGGTGATGAGTTGGATGAGATCTATCATGTAATTGAGTTAGTTTTGCCGGGGATTGATCCCTAGTATCCACTATGTTCTAGATTGATGTTGCTACTACTTGGCTATGCTTAATGCTTGTCACTAGGGCCCGAGTGCTATGATTTCAGATCTGAACCTATTATGTTGTCGCCAATATATGTGTGTTTTAGATCCTATCTTGCAAGTTGTAGTCACCTACTATGTGTTATCACCCGGCAACCCCGGAGTGACAATAGCCGGAACCACTCCTGGAGATGACCATAGTATGAGGAGTTCATGTATTCACCACGTGTTAATGCATTGGTCCGGTTCTTTATTAAAACGAGAAACTTAATATCCCGTAGTTTCCATTAGGACCCTGCTGCCACGAAAGGGATGGACAATAGATGTCATGCAAGTTCTTTTCCCTAAGCACGTATGACTACATACGAAATACATGCCTACATTAGATTGACGAATGGGAGCTAGTTACATATCTCTTCGTGTTATAGCTGTTACATGATGAATCACATCCTTCATACTCATGCATCACCGATCCACTGCCTACGAGTCTTTTACTATTGGTCCTCGCTACGTTACTTTGTCCAGGCTTGTCCCTTGCTACAAAAGGGATTTGGCCACTCTGCTACTACTGTTGCTACTGCTGCTACTGCTGTTCCTTGCTACTTCGCTGTTACTTGTCGCAAGATCTTTTCCGACACTTTTGTTGGGGAAGAATAGTTACCCGCTCACATGCAACCTACTAGAGCCATTGATACAACAGTTAGGAATAGTCTACCGTCAACAGAACTGTTTCTCACACCGTTGCTATCATACTACTTTGCTAGTGATACGTTGCTTGCAGACACTAATCTTTCAGGTGTGGTTGAATCTGACAAACTCAGCTGCTAATACTTGAGAATATTCTTTCGCTTCCCCTTTGGCGAAGCAACAAATTTTGGTTGAATACTCTACCGTCCAAAACTGTTGCGATCCCCTACACTTGTGGGTTATCAAGACCTTTTTCTGGCGGCGTTGCCGGGGAAACACAGCTATATTCTCTGAGTCACTTGGGATTGACGTGTGCTGGTCACTATGAGGAATCCGAAAGATCCAAGAACTAAAATCTTGCCTTCCACTATGAGGAGAGGTAAGGAACTGCCATCTAGCTCTGCACTTGATTCACCTTCAGTTTTGAGTAAGTTTGCGACATCACCTCCTGCTAGAAATCTTGATATGTTGCGTGTGCTTGATGATGCTACTTCTGCTGCCCATGATGCTTATGATGATGCTATGCTTGATACTATGCCTAATGGTTCTATGCTTGATACTATGCGTGATGATGCTATGCTTGATACTATGCGTGATGATGCTATGCCTGATACTGCTTTGCCACTAGGTGCATTCCTTGATGCACAAATTGCTAGAGTTGCTGCTAGACGTGATGATACTTTTGAAACTGTTGATACTATTGAAGTAGAACCTGCTACTATGCCTGAATTGCCTCTTATACCCGATACACGCTATGTTATGGAGGGAGAGATAGCTGAGGACTTTCTTGCGTGTAAGGATAGCTATGATGTTGAGAAACTACCGTGCAAGTGGAAAGAAAAATCTCTGAACGCTAGGATGAAATATGACCCAAAGTTTGCTACTTCGCCTATCTTTGTGACCGATAAGGATTATGAATTCTCTGTCGACCCTGAGTTGATCACTCTAGTCGAATCTGATCTTTTTCATGGTTATGAGTCTGAAACGGTTGTAGCCCATCTTACCAAACTACACGATATAGCCACCCTATTCACTAGTGAGGAAAAGATCCGCCACTATTATATCCTCAAGCTCTTTCCTTTCTCGCTAAAGGATGATGCTAAGACTTGGTTCACTTCTCTTGCTCCTGGTTGTGTGCGTAGTCCCTAGATATGGTCTACTACTTCTTTGAAAAATATTTCCCTGCCCGTAAGAAGCAAGCTGCCTTGCAGGAAATATACAACTTTGCTCAAGCTGAGGAAGAGAGTCTCCCACAAGCTTGGGGGAGGCTCATCCAGCTACTGAATGCTTTGCCTGATCACCCTCTTGAGAAGAATGAAATACTTGATATCTTCTATAATGGACTTACCGAAGCTTCCAAAGACCACCTAGATAGTTGTGTTGGTTGTGTTTTTAGGGAACGAACCGTAGAACAAGCTGAGATTCTACTGAATAACATCTTGTGCAATGAGAACGCTTGGACTATCCCCGAACAACCTCCTAAGCCAACTCCAAAGAAAAGAGGTATTCTATTCCTCAGTCCTGAAGATATGCAAGAGGCTAAGAAATCTATGCGAGAGAAAGGCATTAAATCTGAAGATGTCAAAAATCTACCACCTATCGAAGAGATCCATGGTCCCGATAACCCGATACACGTAGTAGAAGTAAATTCTCTGCGTAGGTTTGATGAGAGTGATATTCCTTTTGATAAACCTGCTAGCTTATGCATGAATGAATTTGATAACTTTGTTGCCGAATAACAGAGTTTCAATGATTATGTTAGCAGACAATTGGAACAGAATGATCGTATTCTTAGTCATTTAAGTGCTTGTGTGGTAAGAAATGTCAATGATCTTAAGCTTCTGAGTAAACATGCCTCTATGGTTACTACTCAGGTAGAACAAGTACTTAAAGTTCAGAATGACTTGCTCAATGATTTGAATGACAATTCCATTAGAGTCGTTACTAGAGGCGGTAGAATGACCCAAGAACCTTTGTATCCTGAGGGTCATCCGAAGAGAATTGAACAAGATTCTCAAGGAGTTAGCACTGATGCACCTAGTCATCCTAGAAAGAAGAAGAAAGATGATAGGGATTTGCACGCTAGCAACCCTGTTGCTGCTACACCTGAGAGTCCAAACGATGTCTCCGTATCTGATGCTGAAACACAATCTAGTGATGAACATGGCCCTAATAATGATATCAATAGTGATGTTCATGAAGATGCTCAACCTAGCAATGATAAGGATGTGGAGATTGAATCTGTTCTTGATAACCCACAACCTAAGAATAGAAGATACGATAAGAATGACTTCACTGCTAGTAAGCCTGGTAAAGAAAGGGAGCAATGGGTTCAGAAACCTATGCCCTTTCCTCCCAAGCCATCCAAGAAAAAGGATGATGAGGATTTTGAGCGCTTCGTTGAAATGATCAGACATGTCTTTCTGCAAATGCGTTTGACAGATATGATCAAGATGTCTTTGTATGCTAAGTACATGAAAGCTATTGTGACTAATAAGAGGAGGATACCTGAGGTTGAAATTTCCACCATGCTTGCTAACTATACCTTCAAGGGTGGAACTCCTAAGAAACTAGGTGATCCCGGTGTGCCCACTATACCTTGCTCCATTAAAGGTAACTATGTTAGAACTACTTTATCCGACCTTAGAGCCGGTGTTAGTGTTATGACTCTCTCTCTTTGTCATAGACTTGAACTGGATAAGTTGACACCCACTGAAATCTCTCTGCAAATGGCCGACAAATCAACTGCTTTCCCTATCGGCATTTGCGAGGATGTGCCTATTGTGGGTGCTAATGTCACTATCTTAACAGACTTTGTTATCTTGGATATTCCCGAGGACGATGACATGGCGGTCATCCTTGGAATACCCTTTTTAAACACTACAGGGGCTGTTATAGAGTGCAACAAAGGCAATATCACTTTCCATGTCAACGGTAATGAGCATACGGTGCACTTTCCGAAGAAACGATATCGAGTACATTGCATCAATGCTATCGAAAAAACTTCATCGATTCTTATTGGGAGCTTTGAATGCCCTATTCGCCGTGTCAAGATGAAGTATGTTTTGCTTGTTGGGGAGATACACATCCCCATTTAGGTGACCTAGTGACTATTCAAAATTCTCCGTTCTCTTTTGCGATTCGAAAAGGTTTGTCGAGGAGACTTGATCAACCACACTGACGGATTCCTTTCGATGACCATAAGATGGATGAATCGAGGAGTCACAAACCTCTGGTCTAAGCTTTCACTTTAGGTTGCTTAGAAGAAAAATGATAGATTTAGTTTAGTTTTCCCTGTTTTCTGTTTTAGCATCCGGTGGAAAAGTACCCCGAAAATAAAAGTTCTCCGAACGTCCTGAAAATCAACTATGATTTTTTCTAGAATTTTTGGAAAATTCTGAGACAAAGAGCTTGTCTGGGGCCCACACCAGTGGGCCACAAGCCCTAGGGGCGCGGGCACCCCCTGGCCGCGCCACCCAGGCTTGTGGGGCCCACAGGCACCCCCTCCACTCATACTTGCTCTTATCTCCTTCTCCTACGTCCAAAAAAATTCGTTTCGCAGCTCGAACCCGTGTTCTTGCTCCTCTTGCTGGGATTTTTGATCTCTTTGCTCAAATCACCATTCTCCGAACTGTTTTGGGGAAACTACTCCTTGGTAAGTGACTCCTCCATAGGTCCAATTAGTTTTTGCTCTAGTGCCTTATACTCCGCGCATTTTTGCTGCCTTGGTGACCATGTTCTTGAGCTTTGCATGCTAATTTTAGCTGGTCCCAAGTAGTTTTGATGCGTAATATGGCCTCTAGGCACTTGTGGGAGTAGTTGCTACGAGTTTCGTTGAGCCTTGTTCACTTTTCCTTAGAATCGGTAAAAATTTCATAAATTTTCAGAGATAGAAAGGGAAAATATGAGGAGGTTCTTGAGAGACTCTTCAAGCCGTCACCGCAAGGATGATGGGAGTGAGAAGAAGCCCAAGTATCTGATCCCTCGAGTCATAGAAGTTCGAGCTTGCGAGTGGCCAAGCGGCGTGTTCTTACGCACCACTGGAATTTATGATGACTTTTATCACTTGGTGGAAAACGCAGGCCTTACCGCCTTCGTTGAAGATAAGTGTCCGCAATACCTCCTCGTCACTAGTATCTTTGTACAAAGCTTTAACTTCTATTCGAGGAAGAATCCTGCTATGGTTGAGTTCAAACTTTATAATATCCCCCAGCGTATGTCACTCCAGGATTTTTGCAATGTTTGCAAATTACCTTACGTTGGGGATATTCATGAACCTCGTCCACGGGACTTGGAAGCTTTCATCGGTACAATTGTTGTAGGAGAGGAGAGAGGTGTGTCTTGTGCTACAGCTGTTAGCATTCATTTTCCCGTGCTTCGGTACTTCTCACTTTTTGTGGGAAAATGTTTGATTGGCCGTGGGAAAGCTGGTCACTTAGTTCCCCAGATCTTGCGGTCTTCGAGAAGCCCTTTATAACGATAAAACTTATAGCTTGGGAGCTATAGTAGCTCAACGGTTGAACCTGAACCATTCTAAAGGTGTGGTCTATGGAGGTATCTATGCTACCCGTCTTGCCAGACACTTTGAGATACCTATTAGACTGGAGGAGGAAGAAGAGATTCTTCTTCTCGAGAGATATCTAGATTACGATAGCATGGTTCGCCATGACTTTATTGATAGAGATATAAATATAAGGATGATTTATAACCTGGTATTTAGTCAGGGTACTCGTGAGACTATTACTTTGCCTGCTCCTTCTTTGTTCAATCTTCAGGCAGGCAGGTACACTATTATGCCCTCGGACATCTACGCATATTGGGGCCTAGCCCAACCATAGGTGCCCGTGCCTGAACCACCAGTCGAGTACCAGACACCGGTTTATCAGTGGGAGCCAGAGGAGCTCACACAGCAGTGGCATCCACTGTCCACTCCAGAGTATCCCGGAGCTGGTTATTTCCCTCCTTGGGAGTAGACCAACTTAGGACAAAAGCCTAAGCTTGGGGGAGTACGTGTTCTCACCGACTTTACATTCTTGCTTATGCTTTCACTTTGTTAGCCGGTGTTCACACTTTGCCACTGTATCATCCATGCCAGTTTATTTTCTTTTTCTCGTTTTCTTCTCGTGTGTCTGTATAGTTTGAGAAAACCCAAAAATATTTTATTTTCTTCTTTTGCTTGTTGGGAGTTTTCCCGTGTACTTAGTTTTCTTTTTCGTTGGGTCAAGGTAGAAGATATTGGGAGTTTTCTTTTGTTTAGCTTTCAAAGAGCCATATTACTTTGTCTTCTCCTTTGTGTTTGCCTGTAGATTCCAGCTTTAGTACAATGCACGAGCACGCCTATTATTGTTCACATCGTTCGGTCGTGCAAGTGAAAGGCAATAATGACGATATATGATTAAGTGACTGAGTCTGGAAAAGCTGGTATGAACTCGATCTATTTTGTTTTTGTAAATATGACTAGCTCATCATGCCTGATTTAGCTTTGTTGTGAGAGAAACATGTTTGCAATGACAACTTAGAGATCATAGTTGCTTATGCCATGCTTACTTAGCTAGGAGCTTATAATGGTTTGTCTTGGATGCCCACATGAATGTTGAGATGACTATGATGTAGTATGTTAGGATGGTATCCTCCTTTGAATGATTCAAGTGTCTTGACTTGGCGCATGTTCACGCATGTAGTTGAAACAAAATCAACATAGCCTCTATGATGTTCATGTTCATGGTGATTTATGTCCTACTCATGCTTGCACTCAATGTTAGTTAATCCCAATGCATTTTGAAGACTGCTGTCGCTCTCTAGTTGGTCGCTTCCTAGTCTTTTGCTACCCTTCGCTTGTAGTAAGCAAGAATACTTCTTGTGCTTCCACTTCCATAAACCCAAAGTTGTTCCATGTGAGTCCACCATACCTACCTATATGCGGTATCTACCTGCCATTCCAAGTAAATTTGCATGTGCCACACTCTAAACCTTCAAGAAATAATCTGTTTTGCATGCCCGAAGCGCTCATGTGGTCACAAGGGGCTATTGGTATCTTCCATGCTAGGCGTGTTATCCTCGATATGTGTCTATTCACTATCATTCATGAGAAAGGGGACGGTAATTGGAATTACCAGTTCCATGCTCAAATCGAAAAGATAATTGCAAACAAAACTCCCCCAGGATTGACGGTACCCGAGGATTCGGCTAGCCGTGGAGTGTGATTGATTGGTGGTGGGGGAGTCAAAACTTTACTTTTCTGTTTTGGAACCGCCTATAGCATGTGTAGCGTGGAAGATGTTGAGAACTCTTAGTCATTGCGTTGACAATGAAAGCATGCCACCCAAAATTATTATATCTATTTTTAAAAGCTTGAGCTCTAGCACCTCTGCAAATCAATGCTTCCCTCTGCGAAGGGTATGTCTATTTATGTTCCTGTTGAGTCATCCTCCTCTTATAAAAGCACCAATTAGAGAGCACCTCTGTCATTTTTATGCTTTGCTTTTAACTGTGTTGAGTATGACTGTGACTGGATCTTCATTGCCTTGAATTACAATGTTTAGTCAGCCCTTGGTCTTTGAAGGTGCTCTGCATTTATGTTTTGCGGTCTCAGAAAGAGCAAACGAGATATCATCTGTTCGTACTGCTTCATATTGTTTTCATTGAAGTGTTGACATTTGAGGCTTATTATTATTTGCTCGCTAGCTGATTATGCCATTGATATAAGTTTACGGTGAGACCTAGATGTCATTTGCTTTTGTGGTTTGCTTGTGAAGTTGCTGAAATTATGGTTATGAGTTAGACATAGTTGCAACAACAAGATCAAACAGAGTTCGTCAAAGTTTTTCTTTTGGCTCTCTCAGTTTGTCAACTGAGTTGCTTGAGGACAAGCAAGGCTTTAAGCTTGGGGGAGTTGATACGTCTCCAATGTATCTACTTTTGCGAACTCTTTTGCCCTTGTTTTGGACTCTAACTTGCATGATTTGAATGGAACTATCTCGGACTAACGCTATTTTTAGCAGAATTGCCATGGTGTTGTTTTTGTGCAGAAATAGAAGTTCTCGGAATGTCCTAAAAATTTACGGAGAATTTTTCTGGAATAAAAGAAAAATACCTGCGCAAAGATCCACCGAAGGGGGCGTGCGAGTGGGCCACAAGCCCACAGGCCGCGGCCACCCCCCTAGGCCGCGCCGTGAGGGCTTGTGGGGCCCACGTGGCATCACCGCCCCCAAACTCAGCTCTATATCTTCCGTCTCGCCCGGAAAAAAAATCAGAGAGAAGGTTTCATCGCGTTTTACGATACGGAGGCGCCGCCACCTCCCGTTCTTCATCTGGAGGGCAGATCTGGAGGCCCTTCGGGGCTCCGGTGAGGGGAAATTGTCGTCATCGTCATCATTAACCTTCCTCCATCGACAATTCCATGATGCTCTTCACCGTTCGTGAGTAATCTCATCGTAGGCTTGCTTGACGGTGATGAGTTGGATGAGATCTATCATGTATTCGAGTTAGTTTTGACGGGGATTGATCCCTAGTATCCACTATGTTCTTGATTGATGTTACTACTACTTGGCTATGCTTAATGCTTTTCACTAGGGCCCGAGTGCCATGATTTCAGATGTGAACCTATTATGTTGTCTCCAATATATGTGTGTTTTATATCCTATGTTGCAAGTTGTAGTCACCTACTATGTGTTATGACCCGGCAACCCCGGAGTGACAATAGCCGGAACCACTCCCGGAGATGACCATAGTATGAGGAGTTCATGTATTCACCACGTGGTAATGCGTTGGTTCGGTTCTTTATTAAAAGGAAAACCTTAATATCTCGTAGTTTCCATTAGGACCCCGGTGCCACGGGAGGGATGGACAATAGATGTCATGCAAGTTCTTTTCCCTAAGCACATATGACTACATACGGAATACATGCCTACATTAGATTGACGAACGGGAGCTAGTTACATATCTCTCCGTGTTATAGCTGTTACATGATGAATCACATCCGTCATACTCATCCGTCACCGATCCACTGCCTACGAGTCTTTTACTATTGGTCCTCCCTACGTTACTTTGTCCAGGCTTATCCCTTGCTACAAAAGGGATTGGGCCACTCCGCTACTATTGTTGCTACTGCTGTCACTTTGCTGCAGCTGCTACTGCTGTTCCTTGCTACTTCGCTATTACTTGTAGCAAGATCTTTTCCGACACTGTTGTCGGGGAAGAATAGTTACCCGCTCACGTGCAACCTACTCGCGCCATTGATACAACAGTTAGGAATAGTCTGCCGCCAATAGATCTCTTTCTGACACCGTTGCTATCATACTACTTTGCTAGTGATACGTTGCTTGCAGACACTAATCTTTCAGGTGTGGTTGAATCTGACAAACTCAGCTGCTAATACTTGAGAATATTCTATCGCTTCCCCTTTGGCGAAGCAACAAATTTTGGTTGAATACTCTACCGTCCAAAACTGTTGCGATCCCCTACACTTGTGGGTTATCAAGACCTTTTTCTGGCGGCGTTGCCGGGGAAACACAGCTATATTCTCTGAGTCACACCGTTGCTATCATAATACTTTGCTAGTGATACGTTGCTTGCAGACACTAATCTTTCAGGTGTGGTTGAATCTGACAAACTCAGCTGCTAATACTTGAGAATATTCTTTTGCTTCCCCTTTGGCGAACCAAAAAATTTGGGTTGAATACTCTACCCTCGAAAACTGTTGCGATCCCCTACACTTGTGGGTTATCAGTAGTCTATTCACACCCCTTTAGACACCTCTTCTCTCGATCTCGCAGCAACACGCCAGGACAACGACCCCCTCCTCTCTCTCTCCAATGCCCCCTACAACGTGTGCCAGAGCGCCGCCTGGCTCCTCCCCACTCTCTATCTCCCTTCCTTAGGCTCGAAGCAAAGTTGAGGGATGCCCAGGAGATAATCCAACAAGCGCCCGTGTCCTATATCAAACACCACAACCACGCCGGCCCACAGGTCTGCCGTGCTCCATCTCCAAGCTATTTATGCCACCCCTAGACCCCTCTGTCCCCTTTGCTAGCTCCCTCCAGTCCCAGTCGACCTCCTGCTCCATCCATCCCTCTCGAGGAGCTTTCGAGCTCAGATTCCGCCGTATCGGCTCACTAGAGATCTCTGGGTAGAGAGCTCAACCTCCCATTTTTTTTGTTAAAATCCAATATATTTGATGATGCCACTTGTGCGTCATTTTCAAAATAATTTCTATATTGTTTTTAATTAAAACCCTATTTTGGATATTTAAAACCATTTTAAAAATGCTTTTTTACCATTTTTAACACTTGAAAACCAAAAGCTAATAATTTTGGCAATGTTAGATTTCACCCTGGTATTTTACAAAAATGTTTGACATTTTAGGAGTGAAATATGTTGCCTGTTTTTGCCGTGGCCTTATTTGTGCCCTTTATTTTGCGATGATAGATTACATTGTGAAACAAGAGGTTGGACTAGATGGATTTGAAGACCCCAAAGACTTTGTTGAGCCAGGCAAACAGCCCATTGACCATGTTTATGAAACCCTTTTTTCCATGGCATATAGAACTTACTTTGTTGCATCGAGTCATTAATGAAACGGTGACCACCGTGGTGGGTTACCTCCATTACCCCATTGACACTTGCCGTGTGCATAACCCTAACCTCCTACGAGGGTTATGCGAGTGGGAAGTAGATAGGATGCTAGTAGTTGCTATGCAAATGGGATTGGAATTTGCATGGTATTGGAGACAAAAATTTTCAAAGATTTATCAAAAGCATGGTCGGGTGTCAGTAATGTTCGAGGGAGAAGATGATGAGCTAGATAACCAATTTATAAAGAGGTGGTGTATCGAGGCAAGTGAGCGTGTTGTTTTTCGGAAATGCATTATTTTAAGTTGCGACCGTTACTCCCACCTTACGTGTACAACCACGATACCCCTTATGGGATGGGGCTATGTTGATTACTCTGGTCGATGCTAGGAGAGAGCCCGCATTACTACTAGGTGGAGTGACGGGGTCACTTTCGATACAGCGTCCTGCCACGTAGGGTGACCATGGGCTGTTTTCACAAACAATGGGCATACCGTTGGTCCCTTTGTGGATGTTACGATCTCGAGGGCTAGGTACCAATAAAGTGGAGTCTTCGATTAGTTTCATCAAGGGAAATGCAATATTTGGGTTCTTACCTTTGGTATGTAATATACCACAAGTTGTGGATGACACAGAAGTTCCCCGAGTCTTGTGGGTAAAGTGTGCAACCTCTGCAGAGTGTAAACCTATTCGAATAACCGTGTCCATGGTCAAGGACAGTTGGATGACTGCTCTTGTGCTACGTCATTTGTTTACAAAACTTGGTGTGTGTGTGTGAGAGAGAGAAAGAAGATAGTTGAGCTAAGTGAGATGATTTGACATGATAAATGAACATGAGATGTTCAACACCTGCTTACATTGATATATTTAACTTGTTCATAAGGATATCTGCAACCTAACGGTGCATGCCTTTACAAGCTGATTGAACATGTCAATGCATTCATAAATTAGCTTGCTGCAACTTACCTACTTAGTTCTATATCATGCATTATTATGCCTTGTTATTTAATTGGCCACTGGTTATTTAATTGGCCATGCATGGAAGATCAAGATTATGGTGAAGATTATGTTGGAGGCGAACATGCGAACTAGGATGGTTCCCAGTCTAAATGCATGTAGGATTAAGGCGGATGGCATAGATTCACGCTTTCGTTCAAGATTTCCGTTGCTAGTTGTGTTTGGTGTTTGGAATTCATGGCCCTATCTATGTAAGACTTGACCTTGATGGTATTTATTTGTGTAAGATGGTATGTATGGATGTAAGACTCTTGTTATCTAGCTTTTGTGTGTTCAGCGAACATTGATCTCTGGGATCATCCTACACGTGCATTCGTTGATCAAAACTTATGAGTCGGGGTCCCCACAGAGCTGGTATCACAGCAATCCACACCGTCGGAAGCCCTAGTTAGCATGGACGTTAGGATAAAACTCAATTCCAAAAGCATACCAAGTATGTATAGTTAGGAGTTTTTGCACTTTTTATCTCTTTTAGTCTACTTTCAAAACTTTACTCACAATCCTCCCCTTAAACCTTTTTTGATGTCCGTCTTACCCGAATACCTCCTAGCATCCGACTTTCCCCTACTCCTTGAGGTTTTCCTGGAGAACTGTTAGTCTTGTCGATCCCCGTTTTTCCTCTACCACGAGCACTGGGTCGAAGCCACCACGAAGGAGTACCATGTTGATGTTTCGTGAAGGAAAATGACTCCCAAGTGAGTTGGTTCTATGAAGGACCACATATGGAGACCTTGGTGATCGCAGTTGAGACAGCTTCATGGAAGGCACTCATCCACCTTGGAGACATCATTCCAGAGATGGCTGACGAGACAGCCACTCTCCACCTACCTTTCTGGAACGATGATATTGGCGGGAGTTGGACGTTGGTCCCATCCAAGGAGGATCGAACACTACTCAGGTTCCAGACCTACTTTAGCCTCTCCATCGACAGTCTAAATCACAACCTAATTAAGGAGTCCGTGAAGCTATGCAAGGAATTTCACCACACCCGTGAGCTACTTCAACAAGCCAAGAGGAAGCCACATAGGATCAAGAAGGATGGAGATCCCAAGGGACGACCATCTATCGCTTATAGAGGAGGAGTACCCCCTGCTAGAGATGGACCCGCTCCATGAACATCTCAACGACGTTGCGTGAGTGCAAAGGAGTACTGTGCGCTCTTCACCAGCCCACCAATGAAGCGTCGTCGGGATGGACCTCCTCGTTGTCCGACTACCACGACTGGAGACGATACCCTTACGGATGATGACGATGAGGAAGATCCCGAGGAGCGTGAGTACGAGACAGATCACTCCGCCACTTGAGTCCGAGAACCCCTAGGGTAGGATAATATATGTATCCCTCATGCAAAGTTGAGTTCGTGTAATGATTCATATGAAACCATGTGTGCAAGATTGTTTGTTTTTGCTGTTTATGTCTCGATGCAGTTGCACTTTTGCCTTAGCCAAGATGTAAGCGACATTATCACATATCTTATCTTAATGTTATGTGTTTGGTATTTTGATCTCTGTTTGATCACACTTGCTACCAACCCCTTTAGGCGTGTTTCCTTTATTATTGCTTCAAACAGGATTGTGACTACAACCCACAATAGCTCCTTCAACAACCTTAGTGTTGGACACTCTAGCCAGCCGCAAGGGGATGGTGGGTCTGCTTAGGCTGGAGATCGCCAGGAGCAGCCACAAGGCGACATTCCCCCGCCACCACCTGCACCAGAGAACATGACCATATCTCAATTTCTCCAAGTTCTCCGGGAGGAACGCCAAGTCAACTCTGCTGCTATACAATAGATGGATTAGGTCCTAGTGAACAACCAGCGGAAGGAAGGAACAACAATGGCCGTTCCACTCTGTCGGAGCTCTTGAGGAATTCAGCAGCAACCTTCACCGATACTGCTAAATGACTGGATGTCGATGACTGTATCCACACCATCGAGGACCTCCTTGCATTGGTTAGTTGAAGTGAGGTCCATGAGAAGATTCTTTATGCCTCTCACTGCCTTGGAGGTACCGCTAGAGCTTGGTTGGATGGATTCAAGGTCATGCAAGGCGACCGTGTGATCACCTGAGCTAATTTCAAGGAATGATTCTGTACGACCCACATTCATTCGGTAATCATGGCTATCATGAAGCGGGGATTTTGAGCGCTGAAGCAAGGAAGTGGCTCTAGCAAGGAGTACATGCAAGAGTTCAACCTCCTTTCAAGGTATGCTCCTCAATACGTGAACACTGAGGGGGCTAAGATGGAACACTTCATGGAAGGAGTCGAGCAAGCCCTGCGGTATCAGCTCGTCGTCTCCGACCGCCAGACCTTCTTCGACCTTGTGAACAAGGCCCTCATGCTCGAAGTCAAGCGTCATGCCATGGAAGACACCGAGAAGCACAAGATGATCAGCAAGGGTAGTTCCAGCAACCAGAAGCCTTGCCCCTAGCAGCCAGCTCTAGCAAGGCCAACCTATCAGCCTCAGCAAGCCAGGACTCCTGCACCTCGTGTGAGTTACTAGCCTCAATAGTATGCAAACCCCAACCCAGCGTACAACAACCAAAACAACATTGGTGGCAGTAACACCAACTCCAGCAAAGTCACTTCTTTTGGATGTGGTCTGCTAGGACACTACTCGAGGCAGTGCCCCAACAAGAAGCTATATACATTGATGCTCAATGCACCAAACCAAGGTCAAAGCCATGGAGTGCCGCCTAGGAACCAAGGTACCCGCAACCAACCCAACAATGGCAAAGGTCGTGTGTATCACGTCACCGCCGAGGAAACCCATGAAGACCCGGATGTCATACTGCATACATTTCTTGTTAACTCAATCCCAGCAATCGTTCTGTTTGATTGTGGAGCTTCACATTCTTTTGTTACCCAAAAGTTTGAACTAGAGAGTGGTCTGAAGCCTACACCCCTGGGTAGTCATATGTTGGTAAGAACCCCGGTTTCAGTTTTGATAACCAAGATAGGATGTAAAGGAGTTGGTATTAACATCAATGGGGTAGATTTCCTAGAAGACCTTATCTTCTTAAAGTCGCAAGGATTGGATGTGATCCTAGGCATGGTTGGATAACCAAGGACCAAGGCTTGTTAGAGTGTGCCAAGCGGAGTGTTACCATGACCAATAGCCAAGGACTTGAAGTCAAGTATGTTCCCAACCCTACCTCCACTCAAGCTCCTCAAGTCTACTGCCTATCGGGAATTGAGTTCAATCAAGTGCAAGTGGTATGTGAATACCCGGATGTCTTTCCTGATGAGGTGCTCAAAATTCCTACTGACCATGACATTGAGTTCATCATTGAGCTAATGTTCAGATCACGGCCCATCTATAAGAAGCCCTATAGGATGCGATCCGAAGAGTTGGCTAAATTGAAGAAGCAACTGGCTGAGCAGCACATAAAAGGATTTATATGCCCTAGTGCCTCTCCTTCGGGGTCAATTGTTTTATTTGTGTCAAAGAGGGACGAAACTATCTCTCTTTGTGTCGATTACCATTCTCTCAATGAGGTCATAATAAAGAACAAGTACCAACTCCCCAAGACCCGTACGATCAGCTGAATGGTGCCAAGGTGTTTTTCGAAGATTGATATTAGGTCTGGGTACAATCAATTCAAGATCAGATCCCAAGACATTCCGAAGACAACATTCATAGCCCGGTATGGCATGTATGAGTACATGGTCATGTCATTTGGGTTCACCAATGCCCCAACCTACTTCATGTATCTCATGAACAAAGTTTCCATGGAGTGCTTGGACAAGACTATTGTTGTCTTCATTATCCTCATCTATTCCATGTGTGAAGAAGAACACGAGCAACACTTGTGCATGGTCCTAGAGAAGCTATGAGAGCACGAGCTTTATTCCATATTCACCAACTGCGAATTCTAGCTACATGAGGTGGGATTCTTTGGTCATGTGTTGACAAAAGAAGGGTTTCTAGTGGATGCTGCCAAGATTGAAGCTGTGACTGAATGACAATCCGCAAGAAATGTGAAGGAAGTCAGATGCTTCCTCGGACTCGCGGGGTACTACCACAAGTTCTTTGAAGGATTCTCAAGCATTTCCCTACCTATGACTCAGCTCTTGAAGAAGGACAACAAGTTCGAGTGGACGTCGAAGTGTGAAGAGAGCTTCCATGAGCTCAAGAAGAGATTAACAACTACCCCAGTTTTGGCCACCCGTGATATTTACAAGGAGTTTCTGATATATTGTGATGCATCGAGAACCGGGCTTGGAGGTGTTCTGATGAAAGAAGGCAGAGTCGTAGCATATCTATCCACACAGGTACATCCTCACGAACAGAACTACGCTTCTCATGATCTTGAGTTGGCAGTTGTGGTTCATGCCTTGAAGACACGGCGACATTACCTTCTACGAAAGCGATCTGACATAAACACAGACCACAAGAGTTTCAAGTATGTTTTCACTCAAAGGGAATTGAACATGAGGCAACGAAGATGGTGAGAGTTGATCAAGGAGTATGACCTCAGTGTTCAATACAACCCTTGAAAGGCTAACGTGGTAGCAGATGCCTTGAGCAGAAAGCCCCCATTCTTGAATGCCATGATTAAGGAATGACTACTCGCATTGTATGAAGAGGTTGAAAGCTTTGGGTTGGAACTAGTTACACAGAGATTTCTGGCGAACCTCGAAACAAGGCCTACCTTGATGGATGATATTAAGGAAGCTCGGAAGGGTCATGAGGGCATTGAAGGCATCAAGAGGAATATCAAGAAAAGCAAGGCTCTAGGATTCTCAGTGGATGACCAAGGAGTTGTATGGTTTGAGAATTGCATTTGCATACCCAACAAAGTTGAGCTCAAGAACTTGATCTTGCAAGAAGCCCACGACACTCCATAGTCCATCCATCCTGGAGGAACCATGGTGTGCCAAGATCTCAAAGCAAGATTTTGGTGGCATGGCATGAAGAGAGCAATAGCCACTTTTGTCGCTAAGTGTGACATATGCGAGAGAGTCAAAGGTGAGTAATAGAGAACCGCACGATTGAAACAATCTCTCAATGTGCGTGAATGGAAGTGCGACAAAGTCTAGATGTACTTCATCACTGGATTGCCCAGATCCATGACTCCCTTGGGGTCATCGTCGATCACCTAACCAAGGTATCCCACTTTATCCCTGTTAAGACGACCTACAATGGGAATCAACAAGCCAATCGCTACATCAATTGGATACTGAGCCTCCATGGAGTTCCTAAGGAAACCATGTTAGATCGAGGCACTTAGTTTACCTCGAGGTTCTAGAATAGATTCCAGGAAGCCTTGGGAAGCAAGCTATCCTTCAACACCGCTTTTAACCCTCAGACAGGCGGACAGACGGAACGAGTAAACGAGATACTCAAAGATATCCTTCGGGCTTGTGTTTTGGCATATGGAGCCAAGTGGGAAGATTGATAACCTTTGCCGAATTCTCCGACAACAATAGATACTAGTCCAGTTTGCAGATGGCACCATTTGGGGTGATGTATGGATGTAAGTGTCGCACTCCCCTCAACTAGTCACAAACTAGAGAAGTACTAGTCTTTGGACTAGATGTCCTCCACGAGGCAGAAGATTAGGTTCAAATCATGGGAGAATGTCTCGAGACTGCCGAGTCAAGACAGAAGAGCTATACCGACTCACAGCACCGAGGCATGAGTTTCCATGTTGGAGACTATTTCTACCTTCGAGTCACACCTATCAAGGGAACCAAGAGCTTACCCGTCAAAAGAAAGCTTGCACCAAGATATATCGGCCCCTTTAAGATCACCCACAGACGAGGAGAAGTTGCATACTAGCTAGAGTTACCATTTGAGCTTTCCGATGTGCACAACGTCTTCCACGTGTCACAACTCCAGAAGTGTCTCCATGTTCCCAACCGCCCCGATCTCTAAAAGGACAACAATCATCAAGCCATCGACCTTCAGGCAGACCTCACTTGTCATGAGAGGCCAGTTCACATCTTGGATAAAGCTAAGTGTTGCACCCGAACTCGCACCATCAAGTACTTCAAGCTCTAGTGGAGTAACCACACTGAAGCAGAAGCAACCACGGAGCATGAAGACTACCTCAGCTCCGAGGTCCCCTATCTTTTGCGCCTAGCTTAGGAAGCTCAGGGATGAGATTCTTGTAATGGGGGTAGGTCTGTCACAGCGTTTGGTTGTACCACTTTGCTATGTTGTGAGTTATAAAAATTTGGACCAGTTAAAACTTTTGAATGCTTGTTTCTCTTACAATTCACAAAAACTCTCCTGCTCTATAAACTGTTCTCCTTGATCCAAAACTTTTCCCAATGACCATACCATGTGTATAGGACCAAAAACTATTTTTGCAAAATAATAGTTTGACCAAAAAACATTTATTTAATTTAGTTTTTCAAAACCCCCTGAATTGAGGTTCATACTACAAGTCCTCCAATTATGGAATATGTATTACCCCAATTATTTTATCTGGATCCCATTATAAAAGACTTTCCAAAACCACAAAAATATTATTTTAATGCCCGTTGTTGTATTTTCTTTAAATACATTTTTTGAGGCCAGAAATGGTCTTTTATAAGGAAAAATTATTTTTGCGCTTCCAAAATATTTGAGAAAATTTAAGGCGACTCTCTAGACATATGTGCTCCATATATAAGAGTTTGAACACATGGTCATGTTCAAAATATTGGACAAAACCCTCCAAAACCCTTTGTGCCTATTTCAAGTATTTGAAATAGTTCTACAAGAAATATTCTCAAATAAATCCAGGAAATTCTAGAATGTCACATATGCCACATGTGATAATATGTCCAGGTTTCATCCCAATCCTCATTGTTTTGATCAACCAAAATATCCCAAAATCCTGTGTGCCCAGATCCAAATTTGAGTAACTTTAGAAGGCCAAGTTTCCCTAGTTGATCTCAAACTTTATGGGCATGGTATATATCCCAAATAATTCCACCACACCAAGTTATGAATCAAGGGGAATAGATTAGCATTGCTAGATCTAAAAAAATAGTTTCTTCTCTTTTCTAGGGTATACCAAGTTTGTATTAGGATCTTTCTTCAAATGAGATGAAAATTGGTGATCAAGTTTATCTATTCCCTTCATTTGATCATGTTAAGTTTCACACTCAGTGAAGCACGAGGGATAACCCAAATATTGATCAAACACATTCTTGTGGGATCCTAAGTCTAATAATTGAGCCCCAAGACCTCTCTCCTTGGGGTGAAATTTTCACCACAGCTCGAGCAACTCCATCCCCACCTCTAGTAAATTTTCTAGCGCTCAGGTGCATGATTGCATGGGTGAAAACCCCTCTCCCCTCTCTGGACAACCCCATTTTCATCATTCTCTCTGCCCTCGCTCACTCATGGCCATTTCCAAAGCATCCAAAGCCCATTCCCATGTTTACTCCCGCCCTGGTAAAGTTGAACATGAATGGTCACGCGAGTGCCATCACGGGCACGCCCATGCCGGCTAAAAAGCCGCTTTGGAGTGTGCATCCGTGCTCCAGAGGGTTGACTCGTGTTCCTGCCCACCTCAGGTCCTCCCGCATGCTAGTAGCCGGGTCTCAACATTCTCAATGCGCGAGGGCAACAACCCCTCCTCCCTTTCTCTAATGCGCCCGCTACAACGTGCGCTAGAGTGCCGCCCGGCTCACCCAACCCGCTCGGTCATACGCGCGAGCCCCTGGCTCCTCCCCACTTTCTATCACGCTTTCTTAGGCTCACGACAAAGTCAAGGGACACCGTGGACATAATCCAGCAAGCGTGTGTGGCCTATGGCAATGACGACGACCACGCTGGCGCACGGGTCCGCGATGCTCCAGCCTGAGGCTATTTAAGCCTCCCCCGGAAGCCTCTCTCCCATCTATTGGTTTCCTCCCACTCCCAATGAACCTCCTGCTCCATCCATCCCTCTCCAGGAGCTCTCGAGCTCGAGATCAAGCTTGGAGTCCGCCGCATGGGCTCGCGAGAGATCTTTGGGTAGGGATCTCCTCCCGCCCAGTTTTCTTTCACCTCGCCCCTCTCTCCTTGCCCAGACCCCGTTCCCTCTCCCTCGTGTTCCTTGCAACAAAAAATGAGTAGTTCGAGATTGACCCAAAGCCCTCCACCTTGAGTGCTCGTCACAGGCAACCCAGGCCACCCCGGCGCCCACTCCACCACCTACTGAACGATGGTAGCCTCTTGAAGCCATTCCCATGCTTGCTTGACCTCGCCATGCTCATGAGCCTCGACGGTAATCTCATCGTCCTCTTGGTTGCGAGGTTGATGATGACCTGGTGTGGTGATGACTACTACACAACTTGTTCTTGTAGACACATGTTGGGCCTCCAAGCGCAGAGTTGTGTAGGACGGTAGCAATTTTCCCTCAAGTGGATGACCTAAAGTTTATCAATCCGTGGGAGTCATAGGATGAATATAGTCTCTCTCAAGCAACCCTACAATCAAATACAAGAAATCTCTTGTGTCCCCAGCACATCGAATACAATGGCAAATTGTATCGGTGCACTAGTTCGGCGAAGAGATGATGATAAACGTGTAGTATGGATAGTAGATATGAGTTTTTGTTGTGCGAACAGTAAGAAAATAGCAAGGTAGTATATAATAAAATGGAGCACAAACGGTATTGCAATGATAGAAAATGAGGCCTAGGATATATACTTTCACTAATGCAATCTCTAAACAAGAAAATATCATATGGTGGGTGAACAATTTACTCTTGGGAAATTGATAAAAAGGCAAATAATTATGATGCTATCCAAGGCAATGGTCATGATATAGGCATCATATCCAAATCAAGTAGACTGACTCTTTCCTGCATCAACTAATATTGCTTCACACATCAACCGCTATCCAGCATGCATCTAGTGTATTAAGTTCATATGAATGGAGTAATGCATTAAGAACGATGACATGATGTAGTCAAGACAAAAGCATATAAGAATTCATACCAACTTCTTAACCTTAATGCAACAACACATGCGTATCAACTCCCCTTCTGTCACAAGGACTGAACACCGCAAGATCGAACCCATTTCTGAGCACCTCTCCCCATTCCAAGAAGATCTAATCTAGTTGGCCAAACCAAACCAAATCTTCGGAGAGGAAATACAAGGCTATACTAAATCATGCATAATAGATATTAGAAAAGAACTCAAATAAAACAAGGATATATCTGATCATAAACTCACAATTCATCGGATCCCAACAAACACACCGCACAAATTCATTACATCAAATGGATCTCCATGAAGATCATGGATACCGTTGTATCGAGATACAAAGAGAGAGAGAGATCAAACACATAGCTACTAGTACGTACCCCTAGGCTCGAGGGTGGACTACTCCCTCCTTGTCATGGTTGCCGCCGGGATGATGAAGAGGGCCTCCAATGATGACTCCCTCCTCCGGCAGAGTGCCAGAACAGGGTCCAGATTGGTTTTCGGACGATACAAAGGCGTTTGGCGCCAGAGTCCAATTTCAAGGTTATCCATCGAAGGTTTCTATATATATGTGAATTTTTGGCATTGGTTTCACGCGAAGGGGACCCTAAAGGGGCCCACACAATCCTCGAAGCTTCCTGGGGCTCTTTCCTTATATAATTTTTTTTCAAAAAGTTTCGTTGCATTTGAGAACTTTTATTTCTGCAAAAAAACTAACACCACGGCTGTTCTGCTAAAAAAACGTCAGTCAGGGTAAGTTCTAATCAAATCATACCAAAACCATATAGAATTATTATAAACATGGCATGAATACTTCATAAATTATGGATACGTTGGAGACGTATCAGCATCCCCAAGCTTAATTCCTCCTCGTCCTCGAGTGGGTAAATGATAAAAGAAATAATTTATGAAGTGTGAATGCTAGCATGGTGCATAAGTTTGAACAATGATAATTTCAATGGCTTTATCTAGTATCATAACAACAACTTATTCTCATCAAACTCATCATGACCAAGTAGCAACTAATTCAGAAGTAATGGTTCAAACAATGCATTCTTTTCAAACTCAACAACCTATGTTCTTAGTCACCAAGCAATTGCAATTAAACTTAATTCAACAAAGTCTAAGAAAGAGCTACACATAATTATCATTTAGTCTTCCATGATTGTTATTACTCAAAGCATATTTTTAGAAAAAATGGCATCCATTGAACACAGAGAAAGATAGGGCCATAATGTTTCGCCTCCCAACTTATTTATCATAGATATAATTGTCAACAATAATAATTGATGATCAAATATATTTGACTGGTCATAAGTGCTTAGATCTTTCCCCACCACATGATGCTTGCCAACTAGAGAATAGATTGGGAGAAGGAATTGACTCAACATGACAGTAAATAGCATAAAATTAAATAACATGAAAGTAACAGATATGCCCTTCACAGAGGGAAGCAAAGGTTGTCATGCGCTTTTTATTTTTGGATGCACAAACTCTTAATGCAAAGGAACGTCACGTGATATTGCCCCTTGTGATAGCCACCTTTATTATGCATTCCGTCACTTTTATTGCTTTACCATCACACGTTCATACCACGCTTATTTTGCCTTACAATAAAAGATCATATTTTATTTAGGAGCAATTTTTATTACTTTTGCACCGATGGCAACTTACTTGAAGGATATTATTGAATCCATAGGTTGATGTGGTGGACACTTATGGCAAGGAACTTGGTTTAAGGGTTTTTGGATGCACAAGTAGTATTTCTACTTAGTGCGAATTTTGGATAGGAAAAGATCCTAAGCATGCACCACATGTTGGAGGATCCATAACAATATAACTTATATGCAAATATACCCAAACATAACACATTACGTTGTCTTCCTTGTCCAACTTCAAATAATTTGCTAAAGTTTGAAAATTATTAATGAGTATTCACAATCATAAAAGATGACCAAGATAATAAATTTATATGTGAAAGTTCTCTTCCTCATACTATTCATTCATGAATTGCTTGTATGACTAATATTGTGATTGTCAAGCTTCAAAAGATTTCACCATCTAAACTCAATGTGAAGCTACCACTAGGCATGATACAAGCATATGAAGCTCTTAATACTTCAACTTTATGATATTCAATTCATTCACAATTTACTCATATGATACAAGTGAAGAACAAGAGTAAATGACAAACTACTCCAAATTGATATAAGTGAAGATCGAATGAGTAGTCAAACAATTAAGTAGATATGTCAGGACTCTCTCCAAATAAAGATTTCAGATATTTCTGATCTTATTAAAACAACAAAAAAGGGAAATAAAATGACACAATAAGTATAACACGACTCATGTGAATAAGCAAAAACTTAGGCTCAATGAAATCTCACCGATAATTGTTGAAGAAGAAAGGTGGGATGCCTACCGGGGCATCCCCAAGCTTAGTTGCTTGAGACTTCTTGAAATATTTTCTTGGGCTGCCTTGGGAATCCCCAAGCTTGAGCTTTTTTATATCCTTAATTCCTCTCATATCACGGTTTTTTTGAATCCTAAAAATTTCATCCACATAAAACACAACAAGAACTCGTGAGCTAAGTTAGTATAGATCAATGAAAAACCTTATCATTCTTTACTGTAACAAATCACTAAAATTATAATTTAATATTGTATACTAAATGCCTCTGTATATTTAATACTCCTATCCTCAAATAGGACAATTAAACAATCCAACATATGCAAACAATGCAAACACAACATCAATTTGTCTAAACAAGACAGTTTGTAAAGAATGCAGCAAGATCCACGCTTAATTAACTCCGATTTTTTTGAAACTTTACCACACTCTATAGAATATATAAATCATGTTGTGTCAAAATTTCAATAATTCATGACATACTGACTTCTCTAGGGAATTTTTGGAATAACAGTAAACTTTTTGTTTTAAACAGCAACTCATTCACTTGCAAATTGAGCATGGTAAAGGCTACACTTGACACTTTTATTGAAATGAAAGATTCAAAACTTTATTGTAAATAACATAAAGAAAAATTCAATAAAGTAAAATGACGCTCCAAGGAAAACACATATCATGTGACGAATAATAGTATAGTCCCAAGTGAGGTTACCAATAATGTTGAAGACGATAGAGGGGATGCCTTCCGGGGCATCCCCAAGCATAGATGCTTGGGTCTTCCTTTAGTATTACCTTGGGGTACCTTGGGCATACCCAAGCTTAGGGTCTTGCCACTCCTTATTCTCCTCATATCAATATCTCACCCAAAACTTGAAAACTTCAATCATACAAAACTTAACAGAACTTCATGAGATGGGCTAGTATGACAAAGAGCAAATCATTCACTTAGGTACTATCAAAGACAAGATCCGTAGTTATTCTCACACAATTCCTACTGTACTCTATCATTTCCACAATTTCTTTCACTTAATATAAGCTATGTAAATGCTAAAATAGAGAACTATGCAAACAAGGCATATTATGTCAAAAACAGAACAATCTGTAATGAGCTGAACAATCACAAAACTTCTGCAACTCGATTTCTTTAAAACAAATTAGGAAACCTTGGGTAATTTATATATAAATCACGTTTTGGAAATTCATAAGCTTTTGACTCTGTGACGAACTTATAAAAATTCTGCACCGGGCACAAAAGTTTCTAGTTTTCCACAGAATCAAGTCAACTATCATCCACACTATCCCAAAGGCTTTACTTGGAATATTATTGAAATAAAAGCTACAAAATATGATTACTACAGTAGCTTAATCATGTGAACTCACAAAAACAGTAGGTAAAAGTGTTGGGTTGTCTCCCAACAAGCACTTTTCTTTAATGCCTTTCAAGCTAGACATGATGATTTCAATGATGCTCACACAAAAGATAATAATTGAAACACAAAGAGAGCATCATGAAGCATATGACCAGCACATTTAAATCTAATCCACTTATTATGCGTAGGGATTTTGTGAAAAAATAATTTATTGGAGACAGAATCAACTAGCATAGGAAGGCAAAACAAGCATGACTTCAAAACTTTCAATAAATAAAGAGGAAACTTGATATTTTTGCAATAAGTGAAAGCATATGTTTCTCTCTCATAATAATTTTGTGTAGCTTGATGAATGAATCCAACAATATAACCAACACATAAAGCATTCTTGTCATGACCCACAAGCATAGAAAATTTATTACTCTCCACACAAGAAAATTTCTTCTCATCAATAATAGTGGGAGAAAACTCAACAAATTAACTATCATTTGAAACTTGATTGACATAATCCAATTGAAAATAAAAATGATGATGACAAGTGTCATCATTATTATTTATAGCATACATGTCATCAAAATAATCATCAGAAATAGGAGGCATGCTTTCATCATAATAAATTTACTCATCAAAACTTGGGGGACTAAAAATATCATCTTCATCAAACATAGCATCCCCAAGCTTGTGGCTTTGCACATCATTAGCATCATGGATATTCATAGAAAGCATACTAACAACATTTCAATCGTGCTCAGTGTTAAAATTAAACATTTAACAGAATTCTTATTCAATCAATTGAGCACAATTTTTAGAATCCTTATTTTCAAGAAAGAGATCATGAAGGTAAAGCATTTCATGCAACTTCTATTCCATTTTTTAGTTTTCTTTTATAAAACCAAACTAGTGATAAAACAAGAAACTAAAAGACTCGATTGCAAGATCTAAATATATACCTTCAAGCACTCAGCTCCCCTGCAAGTGTGCCAGAAAAGAGCTTGATGTCTACTGCACAACTTGTTCTAGTAGACACGTGTTGGGCCTCCAAGCGCAGAGTTTTGTAGGATAGTAGCAATTTTCCCTCAAGTGGATGACCGAAGGTTTATCAATCCATGGGAGGCGTAAGATGAAGATAGTTTCCCTCAAGCAACCATGCAATCAAATACAAGAAATCACTTGTATCCCTAACACACCCAATACAATGGCAAATTGTATCGGTGCACTAGTTTGGCGAAGAGATGATGATAAAAGTGTAGTATGGCTAGTAGATATGAGTTTTTGTAGTGCGAACAATAAAAAACAGCAAGGTAGTAAATAATAAAACCGAGCACAAACGTTATTTCCATGATAGAAAATGAGGCCTAGGATACATACTTTCACTACTGCAATCTCTCAGCAAGAAAATAGCATACGGTGGGCAAACAAATTACTGTTGGGAAATTGATAGAAAAGCAAATAATATGACGCTATCCAAGGAAATGATAATGATATAGGCATCACATCCAAATCGAGTAGACCGACGCCTGCCTGCATCTACTACTATTACTTCACATATCAACCGCTATCGAGCATGCATCTAGTGTATTAAGTTTATAGGAATGAATTGGTCCATTAAGAACGATGACATGATGTAGTCAAGACAAAAGCATATAAGAATTCATCCCAACTTGTTAACCTTATTGCAACAACACGTGTGTATCAACTCCCCTTCTATCACTAGGACTGAACACCGCAAGATCGAACTCATTACCGAGCACTTATTCCCATTGCAAGAAGATCTAATCTAGTTGGCCAAACCAAACCAAAGCTTCGGAGAAGAAATTCAAGGCTATAGTAAATAATGCATAAAATAGATCAGCAAAGAACTCGAATAAAACAAGGATTGATCTGATCATAAATTCAGAATTGATCGGATCCCAACAAACACACTGCACAAAGTCATTACATTGAATGGATCTCCATGAAGATCATAAAGACCGTTGTATTGAGATACAAAGAGAGAGAGAGAGAGAGAGATCAAACACATAGCTACTAGTACATACCCCAAGCCTCGAGGGTGGATTACTCCCTCCTTGTCATGGTGGCCGCCGGGATGATGAAGATGGTCTGCGGTGAAGATTTGCCCCTCCGGAAGGGTGCCAGAATAGGGTCCATATTGGTTTTAGGAGGATATAGAGGCGTGCGACGGCGGATTCCAAGTTCTAGGTTATATATATGTAAACTTTTGGCGTTGGTTTCACGCGAAGGGGAGCCTTAGGGTCCCAGACAACATCACCCCACGCCCAAGGGGGGGTGCCCCGGTGGTGTGTGGGCACCCAGAGCATCTTATGGTCCTTCCTCGAAGCTTCCTAGGGATCTTTACTTATATAAAAATCGTCAAAAAGTTTTCTTGCACTTGTTGAACTTTTATTTCTCCACAAAAAACAACACCATGATAGTTCTGATGGAAACAACGTCTGTCCGGGTTAGTTCTAATCAAATCATACCAAAACCATATAAAATTGTGATAAATATGGCATGGATCCTACATAAATTGTAGATATTTTGGAGACGTATCATGTGGCGAGCTCAACAGCCTCCCACCTCTCTCACTCTCCCCTCTCTTGTTGATGCCCAGCCCCGCTTGTCGAGTTTAAAACCCGACCGGCGTGCGCCCCTGGCTTGGCTGGGCCGCTTTGGCTCTAGGCCAGCCTAGCGCAGGCTTTTCTCGCCCACGGCAAATAGTTATGTTTTCCTTTTCTTTTTCTGGCACATTTTCCAAAAAATCCCGAGGTTTAAATAAATGTCCAAATCCAAAAATTCCACCTCCAATTTTTTTGTTTAAATCCAAGATATTTCATGATGCCACTTGTGCATCATTTCGAAAATAATTTCTATACTATTTGTAACTAAAATATTTTTTTTAATATTTAAAACTAATGTAATATGTTTTTGACCATTTTTAACACTTCAAAACTAAAAGCTAATAATTTTGGCAATGTTAGAGTTCACCCTAGTATTTTACAAAAATGGTTTTGCATTTTTAGGACTGAAATATTTTTCCTGTTTTTGCCATGGCCTTATTTGTGCCCTTTATTTTGCAACGATAGATTAGGTTGTTTATGAAGAGGTTGGACCAAAGGATTTGAAGACCCCAAAGACTTTGTTGAGCTAGGCAAGCAGAGCTTTGACCATGTCTGTGAAACACTATTTGCATGACATATAGCACCTACTTTGTTGCATCGAGTCATGAATGAAATGGTGGCCATCGTGGTGGGTTCCGCTACTTTCCCTGTTGAAACTTCCTTTATGCATGACCCTGCCTTCCTATGAGGGTTATGCGAGTGGGTAGTAGTAGGATGTTAGTAGTTTCTATGCAAATGGGATGTGAATTGCATGGCGCCGGAGACATAAGTGTTTCAAAGATTTATCTAAAACCCCGCCGAGTGCCACTAATGCCGAAGGGATATGATGATGAGCTAGCTGAACACTTGATAATGAAGTGGTGTACCGAGGCAAGCGAGTGTGTTGTTTGAAAAAAATGGATATGTTTAAGTTGTGACCCTATACTCCAACCTTACATGTACAATGAGATACCCCTTATGGGATGCGGCTATGTTGATTACTTTGGTCGATGCTAGAAGAGAGCCCGCATTACTAGTGGTCAGAGTAATAGGGTCACTCTCTATACGAGGTCTTGCCAGGTAGGGTGACCATGGGTTGTTTTCATTGACATCAGGCATGCCGTTGGTCCCTTCATGGATGGTATGTGTCGGTGTTCTGGGAATGGGGGTACCAAGATGTGCCTGCTTGTGGCTCAGGGCTGGCCCACTTAATCAAGCAAGCACAATCGGGCACGGCACTGCTCAAGGCAATGTCATCGCGAGGGGTTGACCCTCGCGAGGGGTTGAGCCTCGCGAGGGGGAGCAACATCAAGACCCACGGAGGGCCTCATCAGGACCCCTCTGGAGCAACGGATATTCCGAGGCGAGACCGGACCTAAGGACAGGCGAGCAGCAGACAGCAGGACGGAGCAGTTTCCCCATTAGTGCAAAGGAGGCAAGGACGAACCGGGGTTCCCAAGGCATGTTCCAAAGGTTTACTTTCTAGTGCAAGAAGGCCATCGCCGTTTGCCAGTAGGACAGTCGTCATCCCTGGACCCGTCACTGCAGTGATGGCAGCCACTTTGCAGGCGAGGAATACCTTTGGGAAAGGGAGCATGTTCCCCTGTTCCCCTTCAAAATTGGCCGTTGTGGGATCCCTTCCCGCCAAAACGATAAGGGAAGAGGACCGGGGCCACCACCATATATATAATCAGTAGGTTACTTCATAGGGGGGTCCGATTCTTTCATTCGCCCACTGGCACCACACAAAGGCCACCCAGCCTCCGGAGGCCCTCGAACACTATACTAGTTCATGCACCAACCTCCAGGAGAGGCAATCAACCAAAGAAGGAGTAGGGTATTACGATTCTCAGTGGCCCGAACCTCGGTAAGCTCAAGTGTTATGTGTCTTCCTCACCATCGAGTGAGTTCTTTGTCATCTCCAACGATTAGCGAGTTAGGTGAAGCGAGTCTGTGAGAGATATTCATACACGCCCCTGGGTTTGAATCTTTAGGGTTTTGCGGAGCCCGAAATCCGACATTTGACGCGCCAGGTAGGGGGCGTGTCAAGGTTTCCTCCAAGCTCCGCCTTCACCAAGCTTTGCCGCTCCAATGGTTGACGCTCGTCGGGCTCGCGCCGAGCGCCACGCCATCCACGTTGCTCAGACGATGCCCGTGGGCCCTGCAGGCACACGCCAGTCACCATCGCCCATGATGAACTCCGCCACCGGCCCTGACGCTCAAGAACAGCAAGGTTCCTCCCAGCCGGCTACCGAGCAGCCCGACGGCCACACCGCCTCGCTTGTCCAGGCTTCCGGGTCGGCCTCGTGCGCCCGGCCAGAGATGCCGCATGGCCAGCGCACGCTTGCCATGGCCACCCAGCTGCTCCGCTACCGGCCCACCCCAAACCGCCACAACGACTAGCTCCAGCGCATCGAGGAGCTCGTTGCCGCTGTCAATGATCCCGGGGCGTTCTCCTGCTTGTTTCGACCCCAACGGTCCCTGGCGAAAGACAAGGAGAAAGATGTGCCACCCCCACCTCCGCGGCGTGGTGTGCACACCAAGCCCAGGCAGGAAGCGCGTCCCCGTGACCGGCCTCGCGAACCCAGGGGCAGGCCACAAGAAGAAGCAAGCTGTCAGGTGGTTCCTCAGCCACGCGCTGACGCGTGCATGCTCCCGGCGCTACAAATCCCGCTCCACGACAGTTCCCCGCTTGAAGCAGACCCATTGGAACAACACGACCAGGTCGGCCTCGTGCGCGCTGCACCCGTTGGGCCGGTGGGGTGCCTCGCCATCGCCCTTGAGCTCTACCGACTGAGTGGCCCTGCAAGTTCAAGCCCGACCTACCCCCGCACTATGACAGCACCCTGGACCCGGCCGAGTTCCAGCAACTCTACACGTTGAGTATCAGGGCGGCAGTAGGGGGCGACAAGGTCATGGTGTGCTGGTTCCCCATGGCGCTCAAGAGCGGCGCGCTCTCTTGGCTCCTCAACCTCCCAAGGGCGTCCATCACCTCCTAGGATGATCTACGCGAACACTTCATCGCCAACTTCCAGGGCACCCGTGACCGCACTCCCACCATGAACGACCTGTGGTGCATCAAGCAGCAGGAGGGGGAGACCCTGCATAAGTTCATACAGTGCTTCACGGCCATACGCCTCAAGATCCCCAACGCTTCGGACGAGGCCGTCATCTCGACCTTCTGTGACAGAGTCGCCGACCTCAAGATGAAGGAGGAGCTCGCCATGAGTGATGAAATGAACACTGCACTAGAGATGGTCAACCTAGCAAACAAATGTGCTAGGGCTGAAGAAGGTCGTCTATCGCTCCTCGGGTCTCAGGCGGCGGAACCAGAAGAGAAGAAGACCAAGGCCGAGGAGACGAAGCGCAAGGCCCCGGCGGTGCTCGGAGCCTAGCCTGAGGTGAAGCACGGCCGAGGGGAAGAGTGTCCGTTGGGAGGGTGGCCAATGTGCATATTCCACGGCACTAGCGGCCATGATACCTCTGAGTGCCACGAGCTCCAACTAATCTGTGTCGAGCACTTTAGTAGGCGCCCCGGACGGGGAGACAAAGGCCCTGCGCACGGCGGTGGTCGTAGTGAATGCTGCTAGGATGATCGGGAGCCGCGTCAGGGGTGGCATGAACAGCCTCATGAAGACAGTTGGCACAACCAGCCTCAGGAGGACCGCTGGCGCGACCAGGCTCGGGACGACCGCTGGCACGACGTCCTTCAGGAGGGGCAACGACGTGGTCAGCCTCGTGAGGTTCGCCCTCGTGAGGCTGCGCTGCCTCCGCCACCCAGAAGGAGGGATGAAAACAGGAAAGATGATGGAGCTGGGGGCTTCCAGGAGGTCAGGGCACTCGCCTTCATCCTAGGCGGCACCCAGACCCCAGCCTCGAACCATGCCTTCAAGAAGTTCGCCCTGGAGGAGAATGTCGCTCTCCCGAAGCCTGAAGTGATGCGCCCCTTAACTGCTCCGAGACCACCATCACCTTCGACCCAACTGATCAGCTCAGGTGCTCGTTCATGGTCGGCAAGCTCCCCATGAATTGCACCCCAACCATCAGCAACGTCCTTGTCATCAAGACCCTTATCGACAGTGGAGTAGGGCTCAACGTCCTCTCGGTCGAGACCTTCGAGACACTCCAGCTGCCGTATGAATAGCTCATGCCGACCAAGCCCTTCTCAGGAGTCATGGAAGGGTCCACCGTGCCCATCGGGTAGGTGCGTTTGCTAGTCACCTTCGGCGAGCGCAAGAACTACCACACTGAGATCATCGTCTTTGACGTCACGCACATCCACCTGTCGTACAACGCGATCCTTGGGTACCCGGCTCTCGCTAAGTTCATGGCAGCGACCCACCATGGCTCCAACGTCCTCAAGATGCCAGGGAGCGGCGGCGTCATCACCATCGCCTGCGACGAGAAGGATGTCATCTATAAAGTCGAGTGCGCCTACCGCGCCACGGCGGCAGTAACGCTCGGATGACGAAGAAGACGATCCACCTCGCGAGGACCGATGCAAGAAGAAGAAGCAGCACCTTCCCACGGAGCGCCCTGGGACTTCGGGCTCCGTGCCCGGGGGCGGGGTCATGCCTCCCATCACATAGGAAGGCGTGCTCGGCGCCCCCCATGGGTCAGGCCTGGAGCCTCCCACCGGGGAGGTTCCCGGCCTGACAAGTGAGGCAAGGGTGGCGCTTGAGCACAACCCGAGGGCGTACTCCGACGCGCGTCCGCCCAGCTCCCATGAGTCCGTCATCAGAGCAATCCAAGAACTTTGAGAGGCCCAAGCCGTGCAAGGCGGGGACTGCCCTGCATCACCAATCGTAGTCGCCGTCGTCGGCACGGTCCCGCATCTGCATCAACGCGCTTGCAATCGACAGAGCCGTGGCTCAAGGCCCCTTGTGGCCCGCGCGAACTGACCCATCGGTGGGTGTGCCCGGGCGCCGGAACCCTCATGCCCTTTGGACTGAGGAATACGGCTGCTACCTACCGGCAGCTCCAGCAGGCCATGCTCATGCCTTGCCTGCTCGGGCGTGGTGAGGAAGAGGAGAAGATGCTCGAGCCAAGCGAAGGTCCCGAACCTCGGGAGATGGTGGACCCGTGAGGGTCGCGATCGTGGAAGCAGGAGATCATGGAAGGAGGAGATTGTTGGCTGCTTCCAGGTAACTTTTTGGCTCACCCTGTGCGAGGGCGCGCACATATCCATGTGGCTTCCACGAGTTGACGACACTCTTCAGCCGCCACTTTCATTTATGAATCCTTCAGTTGTTTCTGACGCACCCACTTCGAAACCTAACGTTCTACCTTGCTTGCATCTTTGGGCGGTCGCCCCCCCCCCCCCCCCCCCCCCCGCTAGGGGGCTCCGGTCGAAGTATATCCTTGCAGGCCTCGTGAGGTAGCAGACACCCTGCCTCACTCTCGAAGAAGAAAAAGTCAACAGGGTTTACCAATGACCTGACACTAGTGCGGATGCCTTTGATATTAATGTAGCATTACTGAATCTTGTCATGAAAGAGCAATTTTGATATTAATGTTGCATTACTGAATATTGTCATGAAAGAGCAATTTTCGGGAAGTCCTAATGAAGATCCCGCTTCACACCCCAACACCCGCCACTAGTGCGGATGCCTTTGATATTAATGTTGCATTACTGAATCTTGTCATTAGGACTCCTCCTTCTGTACCACCCGCCACTAGTGCAGATGCCTTTGATATTATTGTTGCATTACTGAATCTTGTCATGAAAGAGCAATTTCGGGAAGTCCTAATGAAGATCCCACTTCACACCTCAACACCTTTGTTGAACTTTTTGATATGAAAAAGAAAAAGGACATGTATAATGATATTGCAAAATTAAAATTGTTTCCTTTTTCACTAAGAGAGAAAGCTAAAGCTTGGTTTCTATATTTACCATGTAATAGTATCGTAACATGGGATAAGTCTAAAGATGCTTTTATTGCCAAGTATTTTCCTCGTGATAATATCATCTCCCTTCGAAATCAAATAATGAAATCTAAAAAGCAAGATCATGAACATGTTGCACAGGCTTGGGATATGATGAACTTGACGATAGAAATTGTCCAACTCATGGTTTAAACATGTGGATGATTATCCAAAATTTCTATATTGAACTAAACTTTGTGTCCATAAATCTTCTAGATTCTATGGTGAAAGCTTCTGGTGAGAACTTGAGCTTGAAGTTTCTATTCCTAGAAAATTGGATGATGAGTTGGGACCTACTACCAAAATTAAGATAAATAAATATGAATGCAATGCTTTGTGTGACCTAGGTGCTAGTTTTTCAACCATACCTAAAACTTTATGTGACGTGCTTGGTTTCACCAATATTGAAGAATGTTCCCTAATTTGCATCTTGCGGATTCTACCATCAAGAAACCCTTGGGTAGAATAAATGATGCGATGATAATTGCAAATAAAAATTATGTGCCAGTAGATTTCATTGTGCTTGATATTGATTGCAACCATACTTGTCCAATTATACTTGGAAGACCTTTCCCACGAACTATAGGTGCAATCGTATTTATGAAAGAGGTAAACTTAAGGTTCCAATTTCCATTAAAGAAAGGAATTGAACATTTACCTAGAAAGAGAATTAGGCCACCATATGAATCAATCATTATATACACTTATGGTTTGAGTGTCAAAGATGACAACACTTGAAATTATGCAATATGCGTAGCTAGGGATGTAAAATAATAGCGCTTGTTGGGAGACACCCCAATAGTTATCTTTATTTTTCCTGTTATTTCTATTAGTGTGTAATAACTTGTTTATTGCCTCTGTAATGATTGTGCATTCATGTTATAATTGGAGTTTGTGCCAAGTAAAGCCTTTGGGATGATTTGCATGATGAGTAGAATTGATACGGTGCGAAAACACAAAATTTGACGCCAAATTCAGAATTTCTCTAATTTACTGGAACATATATTTAAGCTGAAAGTTTTTACATGGTATTGCTATGCAAATTCCTCAGGTTACCTCAAGGCACCTCAAAGTTACCTATAAATTATCATCTACCCTAAAAACATCAGAAGGAGTCCCCTCGTGGTCCTCCCGTGCCCCTCCTGACTCCGTCCTTCAGCTTATAAATTATCATCTACCCTAAAACCATTAGAAGGAGTCCTGAAATTTTTTTTATGCCGCATCAAGTCTCTGTTCCGACAAAAGGCTATCTTGAGTTCCGTTTCGCCACCCTGCCGGAGGGGGATTGATCACGGAGCACCTCTTCATCCACCTTGTTGTACTCGCAATGATGTTTGATTAGTTCACCACGGACCTATGGGTCCATAGTCAGTACCTCGATGGCAATCTCTTTCTTTGATCTTCAATACAATGATCATCGCATCTTCACTTTGATCCATACGATGTAATTCCTTTTGTGCGGTCCGTTTGTTGGGATCCAAGAATTGTGGGTTTATGTTCAGATTATTCATGATAACTATTTGAGTCATTTCTAAATACTTTTATGATTCTTATGTTCATGATTATGATAGCTTCTTCATTATCTCCGATATATTGAAATAGTTTGTCCAACTAGATTGGTATTTCTTCGATGAGAGAGGTGCCCTGTGATAGGTTCAACCTGGCGAGTTTCTATATCACAGCGACAGAAGGGGACATGACGCGTCTTTGTCTTGTTGCTGCTAAGGATAAAACGATCAGATTTATTCATATTTCCTGATTTTACTTTGTCTATGTCATCTAATCTTACTCTATGCATTACTTCATTCGTCATGAACTTAATACGTAGAGAGGCAAGCATAGAAGCGCTCTTAAAGTGAAGTAATAGTAATAGGTGTATGCAGAAGTCAACCGATTTGTTTTTGTACGTGATGCCTATATACACATGATCATTGCCGTGAATATGGCATAACTATTCACTTTTCTATAAATTGCCCAAAAGTAATTTGTTTACTCACCGTATGCTATTTTTTCATGAGAGATGCCATTAGGGAAACCCGACGTAGACCACGAGTATCAATGAGCCACTTAACCTATGACATAGCCTACGACAAGCCATCACTGTCGACTAGCTCGATGTCACAGCCGGCCGCGTCGAGATTCATCTATATGGAAATCTGCTGTCTTACAACCTAGTATTCATTAGATTTCCCATCGGCCTCGGACGCCATCTAGTCATTGTAGTGAGCTTTCTTGGCGGCCTCGGCGGCGGCCTCGTCATCGTGGTCAGCTTCCCCGACGGTCCCGACAGTCACCTCATCATCGTAGTTAGCAACCTCGACATCGTCCAATGGAAAGGCTACGATATGCCTCCTTTTGGTCATTCGCTTCTCGATCTCCGCTGGAAGTGTAGCTGGGATTAGACTGCGACGGTCTGTGGTGGGTGATGCGGATCTATGAGGAAGGGAGTGTTTAGTAGGCGTCATCTAAGAAATTCAGGGCGACGAGGTTACGAAGATGGGTTGGTAACCTGCACGTAGAGAGTAGGAGAGGTTAACTATGGAAGCGAAGCAGGGTCGGGGGCAGCGACAGCAATGGCAAGGTAGCTAGGATTCGAGCGAGGGAGTTCTATGTGGGTGGGGGTAGGAGGGGCCAAGGTGGTGTTTGAGGAAATGTTGCGGCTACTGTAAATTTTACTTAGAGGGAATGAAAAGCCAGGACAAGTGCAATTTATTTTAAGTGGTGTCGGAGGAACAAACATCACACGCGGCCCAAACATAATACCTATGTGCAAATAAAAGAGAAAACCCACGAAAACATCAATTTTTCATATGATCAAGGTGGGTAACTATTTTTAAGATTTCTCTAGGCGGGTTGGTGCAAATGTGGACTATAGTTATGTGATAACCATGGGCGGGGCAGACAGTTAGCATGCGGGAACCGTGACTACTGCATATACAATGGCACACATTTGTCTTGGTTGACTCGTGAGCTATTGAAGTTTCAAAAAATGACTCCTGTGCTATTTATATAACAACATTGGAAAACAGACACAATAAATCTAGGGTCATAACATAAACACACCTACACGTGGACCATATGTATGTATGTAAAGGTTGTTGTGGTGTTCAAATATGGAATGCACAACTTTCATGTAACACGCAATGCCTCGCAGAGCACAGGGTATTGTTGGCTTATATCCCCCGCACTTCGAGTTGGCGGGAGGTATGGTAGCTACAATATATATATATGAATGTACACACTTATACTAGGACTGCAATTTCACCCATCTGTAACACAAAACCAATAGAAATCAATTATGATCATCCCTCCCCTATGTTTTAGTTATCAGGGTAGACTGTGCGGGCCCATTGATGGGAACGTATTGGAAACTTCACGAGATGGGTGAGACCACAACCACCTATGTGTGGCTCAACTAATTAGTTAAGGTGGTGTGATATTTCGATTCCATGCGTGCCATAACTTTTTGATGTGGCACATATGCCTCTCAAAACTTGAACAATACATAATACCCGACCTCACAAATAGGTTTCGTGTATACTGTACTATTGTGTTGCCCCTCCCCCCTTCCCCACCCCACCCCACGCACACACATGCTTGAAGCCGCCGAGAGGACATATCAAAATAATGACCTATATATGTACCTATATCCTAACAGAAACAAATTAATACATATATATAGCTATAGTTTGGTCAAATTATCCTTCTTCCCCCGCCGACTTGGAGACATCGATTGGGAGGGCGTACATATGTGATGTACAATATAGTACGCTCTTGATGCCAACTAATTAAAGTGATATGACACATGGACACGCAGATGGTGTGTATCGTCCATAACAACACATCATTTCCACTTAAGCTATATCTAGAGGGTGTATGTATTAAAGTGTGGTGTGGTATGCTTAAATACCAAATAGACACAACTTTGCTGTGACACATGAACTAATTGAGTCTCTAGGAATTCATTGGGGGAAATTATATGTGCCCTTCATTCATGTTTAGTCCCCATGAAATAAATAGTAAGGAACCGTAAATATCTTGGCATCATGGAAAACATTCAAAATCTTGGTTTTTAGACAACTCGGCCTCAAACATAAAAAAATGTTCATTTGTAAATTTAATTAAATCCAAAAGTCAGGTGGAAATCATTTTGTGACAATTTTTGTCCAAATTGGAGACAGGTTTTTGATATACTTTTCTTACAAACGAGAGCTTATTAAAGGTTGGTACACACAGTTGTCACGTTACCATCACAAACTATCATTAAAGTATTCAACCTTATGTGTTGGTCCCAACAAAATATTATGTACCACCATGATCCCGGCTTGCCTTCCGAACATACATGAGTTGACAGAGACATGCCAGCACTCAGCTGCTCAGCCTGACTATGAGGTGTTTGAGCAGGTCTGTAAATTGAATGGTGTGTGTGAGCAGGTTGTTGTTCTGGCTCAGCAAGAGACGTGCGAGCTGGTTTTTGAATTGATGGGATGCGTGTGAGTAGTCCTTTGCATAAGCTCACCGGGAAGGGGTGTGAAATAATGGGAAGCATGCGAGAAGAAGTTGCGCAGACTCATCGGGAGGCGAGCCCTCCCACCTAGCTCCCAACCACTCTATATTAATCTTGAGTGTGCCGCTAGTTATAGCAGGCGGCCCTACTCCCCTCACTCCACACACCGCACGTGCATCCTCGCTTCCGTTCATGGTCGTAAACACTTTCTAAAGTGTATCAGATGGTGACCAAGTGCAGCATTGGAGGGAGTGGTGACGCGGGGTTCGAAGCCGGGGTCCTCCCCGCTGATGAGGTCTCGCACGGACAGAAGCGCGACCATGATGTCCTAAGCCCCGTTGTGCCTTACCAGCAGGAGGCAGTGCTGCAGAGTGACTACTACGATCTCTCTGATGAACACTCCAGCGACGATGACTCCGATGAATCCAACAGCGACAACTCCGACAACGACGGAGAATCGGTTAGACCCCCTATTTTGGTAATTATATCATATGGTATCTCCGCTTAGTTTTGTTTCTGCCTTTTTGGGAATGGATAGCTTGGGTTTCATGTTATTTCAATCCATGTAATCAAAGTAAGATTGAAGAGACCCGTGCAGTGTGTATGTATTGATTGTTTGTTAGGTAAATGATAAGTGACTTGGATAAGTGACAACCGTACAAACGATTATGCTAATATTATGTCTAAGGTTTTACAATGATTTAATGGCTGATCTTTACAAATGATCATTTTGCTAATAATCCATCTACTTAGATGATTATAAATATACCCCTTTGTAATTAAACATTGTATAAGAGCATTTAAATCACTACTTAGGTGATAATAGGGAGTAGTAATTACTTGTAAGTTCCTACTTTGTTTCACAATAATCGGTTCATGCATTTACAGTCTTAATAATTTTCTTGCACTAAGTTGTTTGTGATATCATTTTATGCATTTAATTCATCAATGTTATGATTTTTTATTTATGTATAGGTTCTATGTGATGACGTAGGCAGCGATAAATATTACCAGAGGAGGTACAAGAAACAAAAGCTAAGGGAGCTCTATGTGGGAAGGCATAATCATCGTATTAGGACCCGGAATGGGGGCTTCAGATTGGGCATCTGCACCCAAAGACTTCACCCCGCATTTGCAAGCGTTCTTGTGCATGCTAGAGGACAAGTCGTTGGCTCCTTCTGGCAAAAGTATTCTCATAGGGTGGCACACGCCGCATACGCAGATTACACGGAGAAAGTTTATGTTGTTAGTGGGTACGATCATGATTGAGTTATATGTACATGTCCAACATTACCCTAGCTATCTAGTTGGTGCGTCTTATATGTATGCTTGAGTACATGTTATTATGTGTCGATCTAGATGTTGGTCAGACTTTGATTTACCAACTAGTAGTACGTAGATCAATGTAATTGCAGTCTTGGCTTCTTCCAATCCATGGGTGCTTAGATGGGGTGCTAAGTCCATTAAAATTCTTAGCAAGCACTCCTGCATTGGTGCTTAGCTTTTGCTTCAAGTGATCTATTATATTATTAAAACTATAGAAAAGGAACAACGAAGATTTGACGATTAGAAGTTACTAGCAAACATGCCCGTGCGTTGCAACGGAAAAAAAATCACCCCCTTGTACATATTGGACGATATTTGTAAATCCTTTGACAACAAACAACATGATAAATAGTGTTACATAAAAATTTAATGACTACATGATTTTTTTAGTGTACTCAATGTGTTTTTAAAAATCTTTATGGGCACCATTTAAATAAATATGAAGGTCAACATTAATTCACTTGTTTACATAAACCTTGTATCAACAGCTTAGTATACATCATCGTATATTGATTGTTATTGTGCACGATGAAAAATAGGATGACTATGTACATATTGTAAACTTTAGCATATGGTAGCTTTTAGGAATCAACATCCGCTATAGTGTCAACTCTATCTTTTCTGAGAGCATTAAACTGTTATATCTACTCAAGTTAAATAGGACAAGAAATATGTGTAATAGGCATTTCCAAAATAACCAATATAGAGAAGGTATTAATTAATATTACACAATAAGCTTTATTGTAGAAAGTAGCATGCAAAATAATAGTATATTTGAAATCTTCACTTTTTTTCTGAGCGATTTTTATATATAACTTAGATTTAGAGTTAGGATTTAAAAGATATGAATGTTTTAAAAGCATTTGAATTTACACAAAAAAACAAAGCAATGGAAAAAATAGAACGCTGTCGGAGTCGAACTCAGGTCTCCTCCTAGTGCAGGAAGACGTCGGTGCGTCAGCCAGTGAGGTAGAACCGTGACTGTGCTGAAATAAAGGTGGCACTTTATATATATCAAATTAAACGAATCGTTTTTCGTTTTCTCACTTGAAAATGGAGTGCGGGTTGAATACACAAAACATCAGGAGCATTTTTGTAAAACCACCACGACGGACGACAGAAGCATTAGCTACTTTATTATTAGAAAAAAAGATACTAGTTGAACGGTGAAGATTCACCGGCTAATGTCTACACGCGGCAAGACATGTCCTTGATCGGTCATATCTGGTGCACCATAGGGGTACATGAATTAAATTATACGTGATGCAACTGATTTGTGGCAGGTCTTATAACGTGCACAAGCCAGACACCAAGCTACATAAATAAATAGTTGATTTCTGGTGATCAAATAAAGAAGGGTGCATGTATGCATACATAAACTGTACGGCAACCACCACGTGATGTGGTAACAAGCAGCCCAAAACGAAAAAAAAATGGTTGATCATACAAACAGCTGTAGATCGACTGCATGTGATTGTTTTGGTAGATATAGAGTTCGAGATAGATTCAAAATTTATCACTTGCGAACTACCAAAGAAAACTATGTTGCCAAAAAAAGCTTTCAAAAGTGAATTACACGTGTCCATCTTGAGTACACCTGGACACGTATAGAAGTATATCAGTTGCAAATTTACATGCATGTATTGTACGTGAGTCAGTTTAGTTTTAATAAAGAAAGGAAAAACTACGTGAGTCAAAAAATTACACCAAGTGACGCTTGAACCGGAAAGGTCCTCACGTACCATCCGGACTGCAAAGGGATTTTTAAAAAGGCATACCTTTATATTAACATCTCCTTATGTTCTGTAGTTTTTCTTTCAGTTGCTTATAAGGTCTACAGTTAGCCGTGTAGATGCATTCAAGTCAATAAATATGTCGCTATCAGGGCCGGTCCTGAGAATTCGGGGCCCCGGAGCGAACTAAAAATTAGGGGCCCTTAATATATAAGTCTTTATAATATATATATATATATATGCCCCAGAAAAACATATATATAGTTGTGTAAAAATGTATATATAAATTATTATCAGTAACACTTAGATGCAACCAAAATCTGTATGCGTAGTAAATAATTTATACATATTATCTTAAAAATTTCTTCTAACATTCCTCGATTCAAAGTCACTTATGATGGGGTCGATGTCAATATCATCCAATAATTTCTTCTCGATGCATAAAGTAGCCAAACCATTTAATCTCTCTTGAGTCATTGTTGACCTTAAATAATTCTTTAATAACTTCAATTTTGAAAAGCTTCTTTCAGCCGATGCGACCGTCACAGGCACAGTAAATAAGATGCGATAGGCAATGGAGATACTAGGATAACAATTAACTTCTCTGACATGCCCAAAAATCTCCATAGCAGACATTACGCCATCCAGCAAAGTGAATCTCATAATCTTCAGTTCAGAAATAAGATTGTATACCTCAACATCTGATGAACCATTAAAAGAGAAAGTTTCTGCAAATTTCGTACAACATTCTTCAAGTTCACTGTCACTTAATGACTTGAGGGTGCCCGAGCTCAATAAAAATCCGAATATATCTTTAAACACCATGAGTTCTTTAAATCTATCATTCAAAGAATTGATCGCCATATCAACCAAAACATTAAAATATTTAACACGGAAAGCCTTCTCACCTTCTAGAATTTCTTCTTGACAATCATTTTTGTCAAATTGCTTCTTCCTCATAACACGGCGTTTCACTGGAAACAATGGCTCTATTCCCATTTCAGTTGCAATACCTTTAGCGATGCTCAAACTGGAAGAAAATCCCTCATCTCTATACTTCTCAAAATATTGTGTTATACCTTTTATTTGCTTCAAAGTGGAGTCGATGCACATGGTTGATGATTGCAACATCTTGCTAACTTTATTTACAGCAAATAGAATATCATGCCAAATAATCATACCAACTAGAAACTCAAAGCGACCAAGTACATCAAATAAATTTTTTGCATCACTTTTATCCTTAGGATCAGTGTCAGAAGCATGGCGTAACTCAGACAAAGCTGATCTTAACTCACTGGCTTGATATCTTATTGCTGTAACCCTTTTGATTCTACTCTCCCAACGAGTATTGGACAATGACTTCACGGTCAAACTAGGAACATGTTTAAGCAAAACATTCCACCTTTTTGTAGAGCCAGCAAATAATACATATATGCGCTGAACAATTCCAAAAAATGAAACAGCTTTTTCACATGATTTTGCCATATCACAAAGAGTGAGATTGAGACTATGACAAGCACATGGCATATATAATGCTCTTGGATTCATATCAAGTAACCTAGATTGTACCCCTCGATATTTTCCTTTCATATTAGAACCATTGTCATAACCTTGACCCCTTATATCTTTAATATTTAGGCCAAAAGACTCAAGAGATTCAAGCAGTACTTTAAAAATCCCTAAGCCAGAAGTGTCATCCACTTTCAAGAACCCCAGAAAGTACTCCTCAATTTTTATTTTCCCATCAGACAGATTAACACATCGAACTAAAAAAGTCATTTGTTCTTGATGACTAACATCAGGGGTACAATCTAGGATAACGGAGAAATACTTGGCCTCTTTAACAACCTTTATGATAGAACATGTGATGTCAGAAGCCAAAAGAGATATCAACTCATTCTGTATTTTATGACTGAGATAATGATAATGGATTTCTTTGTTCTCAATACGTCTAAGGTGATCTTGCATTACCATGTCAAATTCTGCAATCATCTCAATGCAAGCTAAGAAATTACCATTATCATCCTTGTAAAGCTTCTAACTATTTCCACGAAAAGCCAAGCTGCGTTTACCAACATATTTCACAACAGCTATTATTCTTAACAGAACTTGCCTGACACGTTCTTTCTCCTTCGTTATTTGATGTTGCAATTCCTTGTCAATTGTCTCCTCTTTCCGTAGTCTAACCCTCAATTCATTCCACTTGTTCATGTTATTAATATGCTCGATGCTATTTTCATGTTCTTTAAGCTTCTCACTAATATGCCTCCAATGTCCTAATCCATCATGTGCTAAGGAACTTTGAATCCTGTTGGTGCTAGACTTGAAGATCTTACAACAGAAGCAAAAAACTTTGTTGACATCTTTTGAATAAACTAGCCATTTCCTATCATGTTCCTCTCCATTGCTTAATTTTCTACGATAATGAGTGCACGAAAAATGTCTTCCGTCATCATCTACATGGTACTCCATTTTATCCTCTCTGAAAGGCCCTTTCTCAACTAAAATATCTCTTGCTTTATTATCAAGATCGTCCCAATTTCTTGGATCATAAATATCAGCAGTATAAACTGGTTGCTCATCAACACTAGCAGATTCAACATGTGCATCTGATGAATTACCTACATTCTCGAAGCCACTTACATTGCTATCGCCGATGTTGGAGTTGATATTTTCTTCTCGCTGATCAGAGTCCGAATTTTCATTAGTCGGTTGCTCTTCCACTATGGCAACAATCGCCAACGCATCATCTGGGTTTGGCGAAGTACTCGAAGCACCAATATTACTTGGCTTGAGAAATTGTCGGATACCTCCGCGTTGTGAGTTTATCAATTTTTTCACGGCCATCTTTTTTTTCCTTTTGTCGCTACCCGATGGATATTTCCTCTTGTTGGACGGCATGACAACAGACACAATGCTGAAAACAAAAAATGTTGCATCAGTTGTTGAACGGTGCCAGCTGTGAAGCAAAAAAATCTGCAGATGAATGAAAAAAGAATTTATATATCACCTGATCCTAAATTTTGATGACCAAATTTCAGATTTTCAATACTCTGTACTGTACGTGTGTGTGCTGTGTAGACTATATTCTGCAGGTCTGCACATGAATGAAAGGAATTAAGCACGGCATACTAATTTCTGTAGTATGTAGGCTTGCTGAAATCGTTTTAATCAAAAAACGGTTAATTACCAGAGGTCGGCCGCGAGTAGACGAGTACAGGCTGGATGCGTGATCAAGGCTCAAGCCTGCGCGTGATGCGTCTGACTCTCCTGTTGTCTTCCGAGATCAACCCGGCGTTCTGTTCACTTTCAAAGTTTCAAGCGTCTGCGTCCTGCTGTCCTACAGGGCTGCTCCTGCTCCTGTTGCTGTGCTGTGTTCTGAAGACAGGGCTAGGGTCTCTCCTGCTGCGTACGGCCAGTCGGCCACTACGGCAACGTCGGCGGCGGACAGTAGCTAGGGCTCTGTAAAAGAATCGTCAGATTGCTTGTGTTTTGTTTTCTAACGATCCTAGGTTATGTCGCTGAAATCAAGCGATCTAGAGATCCTTTCCTTCTAATAATATGGGCCCTAATCTAGCCTACATACTAATATACATATAGGCTGCATACATACCTCGGGGGCCCCTGGATTTTGGGGGCCCGGGGCGGCCGCCCCCCTGCCCCCCCTCAGGGCCGGCCCTGGTCGCTATGGATATAGCCTAAGCTTTCTGGCCGGTGCGCCGGCCGAACCATTCGGCCGGCCGCATGCGACCGCGCGCGTCCCTGACTTGGCATGCAACATTTTAAATTGTTGCAACCAGCGTCATATTTGCTAAAAACGTTTTTTTCCTACATTTGTGCAGTAAAAAGTTGCATATATGTTTGGTTACAACTCCAGTTCGTCGGATTTTTTGTTACAATCGGTGTTTTTTACTTTTGCTACAACCTTATTAATTTTTGCTACAACCGGCATCATTTTTTGCTCCAACCATTCACTAAAAAAGTTGCAGACACGATTACGTAGATATCTGTTACAACCGGGGTTTGACTTTTGCTACCACGCACCATCAGCTTCATTTTTTGCTACGATCGCGTAGATATTTTTTTCGCTACAAATTTTGTTTTTTGTTGCAACCGTTTAAAAAATTGCTGCATCACGCCGAAATTTACTTCATCAGAAGAAAAAATGTTGCATTGAGATCTAACGGTGCAAACGCGAGGGAGTTGGTGGATCGTGCGGCCCGCGCGCGGCCTGCCGAAAGTTTCCGTCGGCGCGCAGAGCACTCGCCATGGATATAACCATTCTGTCGGTACAAGCGGCCGTAGATAGAATCAAATGCATGCAAGGACATTCTCAAACAAGACCAAATTCATACCGGGCAAGCCTCGCCTCCTGGTATGTTTTTCTTTAATACTGATATGTATATGTGGCATATTCAATGACTCCATACATTCATGTCGCATCCATTTGATGGGAAACAAATAATTGAAGGATAATAGATTGAAAACATATTATTTATGTAGGCGGTCATCATGAATAATATGTTTTCATTGCACCATCCTTCGCGAATTCACCAATATGTGTTCGTCTATATAGATAGAGCAAACAAGTCAATTCACGAATTTCCGAATAATAAATAAATAAAATTATTGAATCAATTTTCATCATATATATTTTCACCTATGGAACTCGAGCTCAGATACAAAATTTAACTGATTAAAACTCAAGTAAATTAGAACCTTATTTCAGTTTTATTATAATATAAGTTTATGCCTAATAATCGAGACAATAAGATAATCTAAAAAATGATTAATCAAGGCAAAAGAAAATATAGCGCCACTTTTTAATGGCATACACTAATAGTCTTACTTGGCCTTTGATGGCAAGGCTACGTAAACCAGAGGGTATTTTCACTAGCATTTAGAAGCATGCAAGGAAGATCGTCGTACATGATATTGTGCAATATATAAATAAAATTACAAGGAAGAAGACATAACCTTTTGCATGTAATTATTGATGAAATGGTTTGCGATTGTAGCAAGCTAACGTCGGTACAATTAATCACAATTTGTGACGCTCGGTGACTTGGTCAACAACAATACATTTAAGCACTATATTTGAATAAGAGTATCATTGTGTTTATTCCTGACTCACATCGAATTAAAGGTTAGCTTTGGTTGTGCGTGGAAAATGGTGATTGGTGAAGAGCAATAGAAGCAAAGCTGAGACATAGATTTGCATTATACGGTGCTGATTTTATCATACACCGGCGTGCTTATAAAAAAAATACAAAACTAGAAACCCTAAAACTTATATGTCTTTCCTGATATGCCTATTTTGTCTACTATGTTTTTATATATTTTTCATGCTAATGGGGAAAACAATAAGAAATATAACGACAAGAAATAAGTGAATGGTAGAGAATGTTATAGGGCAAAAAAGGGGAATCACTAATTCATCGTAAATATGTCGTGACTCAACCATTTTTTTAAATACTATTACATGCAAAATAAATGGGCACTATTAAAAGTTCAAACTAGCAAGCTCTAAGATGCCCCAATGTGAGTGTATTTTAGAATTTCCCCGTTGCTCAATGATTATGTCTGTTTAGAATAGGAAGCAGTATAGATAATAAAATTTCGATCAAAAGATGTGAAAGCACACATATATATAAATATGTAGAATGAAATTGCAATAATAAAATCTGCATGCATAATTTGATTGGTCGAGATATGAATGATGAAACAGATATAAAGGTGTGGTTTCAACATAATTGAAAATGGATGAGAAAAGATCGAATACCAGAATAAATTAATACCAAAGACAATGATTTGGCATGGTGGGACACAAGCCCCGATTTATTTGATATTTTGTGCAACACAACCAAATCATTGCTATCACTTTTTATTAAAATTACAGAAATGGATGTAGCAAAATTTAATCATGTCTTCTTAATATTCCAACTTTGGATATTATTCTTTATGTAAAATTTATATAGAGATGGATAATAGATATATGATTGGTGAAAAAAACACAACAAGAAATAACAGTAATTCTAGCCGCGCAAATGCGCAGGTCACCCCGCTAGTTATTTAGTATTTAAGAAGAAAATTGTGATTTCATTCCCGGACTCTCTTAAATCCGTTCCTACCTAGGAACTTCTAATTAACACTACACTATTCTTCTATCTTGTTCTAACTAAATAATCCCTTTCCTCCCACTCCTCCACTCCTATTACAAGGCACCATACCGACTTAAATATTTCTGCCATTTGTGATACAATCAGTGAACTCGCATAGTATGAGAGTCATATTTTGGCGATACCATTTTGACTTAAATATGAAATGGACGATTGATATCTGAACCTTAACATGTAACCGACTTGATTTATTTACCATTCTCGCTTGTTTTTCTCTTCCCAATCTCATCGGAAATGAACTATATTACACAACCACAGCGATCATTCACGTCTGCACTACTTTGAGTCATTACACACACTATGTTTTTGTCAACCGTTTGTCATTTAACGCCCACAATAATGGGAGCTTCTCTTCCAGCCAAGGCATTCCCAACAGAGCCGGGCGGGGAAGGTTTGGGCGGTTGCGTGTGGGAACATGCACAGTTGCGCGGGAACAGGCTCACCAATGATACATTGGCGACACTTTGATCCGCCACGTGGCCAAACGAACCGTGTGTTCACGCGCTGGACAGGCTTGAACAACAATCCTCCATTCGGAACGTGGTGACAAGACGTGCCAATTACAGCCCATGCAACCCCCATTTACTCCACTTATCATTTTAATCTATTGTTTGTCTTCAACCTTTCCCCACAACGCAAGAAACACACCCACGACTCCAAATACAGAGAGGATATCCTGCTTGGCTCCAATGTCGGAGCTCCCAGTTGCTGCCGATGCGGAGCGGTAGTTCATCTATCATGCCTACGTGGTCACCCATCTAAGGTCAAGAACTTCTTGGTGGTCTACACCAACGACCTAGTCTGGGTGGAGAGCTCCATCTACACCATGGAGCAGTTTCTTGCCTTTAACGAGTAAAAAGTGGCCGACTTCGACCTCGAGGACACCAGCGGTCGTGCCTGGGCCATTACGTCCTTGTCTATCACTATTGCGTGGCCTCAAGGCCTTGCAAGCATTTCACCAGGTTTTTCAACAGCCCCGACAATATATTTGGTACGGTGGACACCAACAACGATGAAAAGGTGCCCAAGACCATGGGTTGGCCCGCCGAAATCTTGTGGACATCCAATGTGAGTAAAAGATCTTGGGCAGCGAGGAGAAGCATAAGGTCTCCCTGGTAAACCTCACCATCGCCATCATCGACCCGTACTACAAAGGCATGAAGGATCTCTACAAGAAAAGAAGGTTGCATGACATTACGCCTCGGTCTGAAGACTCGATGAAGATCACGTCATGTACGCGGCCAAGGATGCATACGTAGGCTACAAGATGTGCATGAAGATCGTTGACATGAGGAGGTGCCTCCGTCGTGCGCTGACTCACACCCGTTGTCACAAGAAGTATGCATGATTTGGCGATCATTACTACTAGTTTGGTATCCATGTACTTGTTAATTGAGGTGTGCAAATGTTCTCAGTAGTTAGTAATGTAATTGGCAGATTATTTAGGTTATGCGATCATGTTGTTGTTCTGTAGATAGAGTGTAGATGGTATGCAACCGGGAAAATCACAGCGCTTATGATTACACGTGGGTGATGATTTTAACAATCACACACAATTGGGTGCAAGGAAGTGTTTTCCCACAACACACACAACTTATTATCAGGAACCGTCTCTCTTTTTATCTCTCACTACTAGAAAAAGGCTATAACTAATATGGACATTAATGGGGCATCATGTATGTGGTGCGTCACTGCTATATAGCAGTGGTGCACTACATATAGGTGCGCCATTAATGTCCATATTACTAATGGTGCACCTGGTGTGTGGTGCGCCATTACTAGTTTTAACTAGTAATGGCGCAACGCACCCACGGTGCGCAACTACTAACATTTTTTTTTCAATTTTTTTTCAGAACTAGTAATGGCGCATTCTTACCAGGTGTGCCATTAGTAACCCTGGTTACTAATGGCGCATTCTTTGGAGGTGCGCCATTGGTAACCTGAGAGCAGCTAGATATTTTTGACGACCACACTTGCCACTCACTTTGCCCCCACTTCATTCTCTCCACATCTACCAAGCTTGTTGGTCTCGGCTACCTCCTCCTCCTCACCTCATTTGCACCATAGATTCACCCAAATTAAGTGGTTAAATTTCCTTTTTTTGATAGGTAAGTAAGGGGAAAGCTTTTTTTTGTTCTAGATCTACTTTTTTCTCCCTCCAACATACACACTTTTTATGGTCTAGATCTACGTATGTTTGTGGTGTTGCATATGTTTGTGTTTGCACGTACCGGTATTTGAAATGTGATAGTTGCCAATATTTTGCCAGAATGTTGATTCGTTTCCGTTTCGGCGAGAATTTGGCACTATGCATTCTTTTTGGTCCTATTTTTAGGCAAATTCATGCCAAAAAAATTTGGTTCTAAAATATCGTTTTGCTCTACCCCGCAGGCGACCATGGTCCACACAATGACCGAAGGCATCGTGAATAGGTTTTTGAGCTCCGCGAACCGAGATGCTTCAAAAGAACCGAGATAACATGTCCGTGTCGAAGATGCAAGCTGAAGAGCCTAATGGACCCGGATTCCACACAGGTGCGGGACCACCTGCTCGTTCTGATGGGGAACGTCGCATGGGAAACAAAAAATTTCCTACGCGCACGAAGCCCTATCATGGTGATGTCCATCTACGAGAGGGGATGAATGATCTACGTACCCTTGTAGATCGTATAACAGAAGCGTTAGTGAACGCGCTTGATGTAGTGGAACGTCCTCACGTCCCTCGATCCGCCCCGCGAACAATCCCGCGATCAGTACCATGATCTAGTACCGAACGGACGGCACCTCCGCGTTCAGCACACGTACAGCTCGACGATGATCTCGGCCTTCTTGATCCAGCAAGAGAGACGGAGAGGTAGAAGAGTTCTCCGGCAGCGTGACGGCACTCCGGAGGTTGGTCATGACCTTGTCTCAGCAGGGCTCCGCCCGAGCTCCGCAGAAACGCGATCTAGAGGAAAAACCGTGGAGGTATGTGGTCGGGCTGCCGTGGAAAAGTCGTCTCAAATCAGCCCCAATACCTCCGTATATATAGGTGGGAGGGAGGGGACCTTGCCTTGGGGCTCAAGGAGCCCCAAGGGGGGAAGGCTCCCCCCCCAAACCGAGTTGGACTTGGTTTGGTGGGTGGGAGTCCTTCCCTTCCTTCCCACCTCCCTTTTTTTGCTTTCTCTTTGATTTTTCTTTGTATGGCGCATAGGGCCCTTTTGGGCTGTCCCACCAGCCCACTAAGGGCTGGTGCGCCACCCTTATGTCCTATGGGCTTCCCCGGGGTGGGTTGCCCCCCCCCCGGTGAACTCCCGGAACCCATTCGTCATTCCCGGTAACTCCGAAAACCTTCCGGTAATCAAATGAGGTCATCCTATATATCAATCTTCGTTTCCGGACTATTCCGGAAACCCTCGTGACGTCCGTGATCTCATCCGGGACTCCGAACAACATTCGGTAACCAACCATATAACTCAAATACGCATAAAACAACGCCGAACCTTAAGTGTGCAGATCCTGCGGGTTCGAGAACTATGTAGACATGACCCGAGAGACTCCTCGGTCAATATCCAATAGCGGGACCTGGATGCCCATATTGGATCCTACATATTCTACGAAGATCTTATCGTTTGAACCTCAGTGCCAAGGATTCATATAATCCCGTATGTCATTCCCTTTATCCTTCGGTATGTTACTTGCCCGAGATTCGATCGTCAGTATCCGCATACCTATTTCAACCTCGTTCACCGGCAAGTCTCTTTACTCGTTCCATAATACAAGATCCCGCAACTTACACTAAGTTACATTGCTTGCAAGGCTTGTGTGTGATGTTGTATTACCGAGTGGGCCCCGAGATACCTCTCCGTCACACGGAGTGACAAATCCCAGTCTTGATCCATACTAACTCAACTAACACCTTCGGAGATACCTGTAGAGGATCTTTATAGTCACCCAGTTACGTTGCGACGTTTGATACACACAAAGCATTCCTCCGGTGTCAGTGAGTTATATGATCTCATGGTCATAGGAATAAATACTTGACACGCTGAAAACAGTAGCAACAAAATGACACGATCAACATGCTACGTCTATTAGTTTGGGTCTAGTCCATCACGTGATTCTCCTAATGACGTGATCCAGTTATCAAGAAACAACACCTTGTTCATAATCAGAAGACACTGACTATCTTCGATCAACTGGCTAGCCAACTAGAGGCTTGCTAGGGACGGTGTTTTGTCTATGTATCTACACATGTAAATGAGTCTTCATTCAATACAATTATAGCATGGATAATAAACGATTATCTTGATACAGGAATTGTAATAATAACTATATTTATTGTTGCCTCTAGGGCACAATTCCAACAGTCTCCCACTTGCACTAGAGTCAATAATCTAGCCCTCACATCATCATGTGAATTACATTGTAATAAATCTAACACCCATACAGTTCTGGTGTTGATCATGCTTTGGCCGTGGAAGAGGTTTAGTCAGCGGGTCTGCTACATTCAGATCCGTGTGTACTTTGCATATATTTACGTCCTCTCCCTCGACGTAGTCGAAGATGAGGTTGAAGCGTCGTTTGATGTGTCTGGTCTTCTTGTGAAACCGTGGTTCCTTTGCTAAGGCAATGGCACCCGTGTTATCACAGAACAAGGTTATTGGATTCAGTGCGCTTGGCACCACTCCAAGATCCGTCATGAACTGCTTCATCCAGACACCCTCCTTAGCCGCCTCCGAGGCAGCCATGTACTCCGCTTCACATGTAGAATCTGCTACGACGCTTTGCTTGGAACTGCACCAGCTTACCGCACCCCCATTAAGAATAAATACGTATCCGGTTTGCGACTTAGAGTCGTCCGGATCTGTGTCAAAGCTTGCATCGACGTAACCTTTTACGCCGAGCTCTTCGTCACCTCCATACACGAGAAACATCTCCTTAGTCCTTTTCAGGTACTTCAGGATATTCTTGACCGTTGTCCAGTGATCCACTCCTGGATTACTCTGGAACCTACCTACCATACTTATGGCCAGGCTAACATCCGGTCTAGTGCACAGCATCGCATACATGATAGAACCTATGGCTGAAGCATAGGGGACGGAGCGCATATGCTCTCTATCTTCATCAGTTGCTGGGCACTGAGTCTTACTCAATCTCGTACCTTGTAGAACTGGCAAGAACCCTTTCTTGGACTGTTCCATTTTGAACCTCTTCAAAACTTTATCAAGGTATGTGCTTTGTGAAAGTCCTATCAGGCGTTTTGATCTATCCCTATAGATCTTAATGCCTAGAATGTAAGCAGCTTCTCCTAGGTCCTTCATAGAGAAACTTTTATTCAAGTAACCTTTTATGCTCTCCAAAAACTCTACGTTGTTTCCAATCAGCAATATGTCATCCACATATAATATTAGAAACGCCACAGAGCTCCCACTCACTTTCTTGTAAATACAAGATTCTCCAACCACTTGTATAAACCCAAATGCTTTGATCACCTCATCAAAGTGTTTGTTCCAACTCCGAGATGCTTGCACCAGTCCATAAATGGATCGCTGGAGCTTGCACACCTTGTTAGCATTCTTAGGATCGACAAAACCTTCGGGTTGTATCATATACAACTATTCCTTAAGGAAACCGTTAAGGAACGCCGTTTTGACATCCATTTGCCAGATTTCATAATCGAAAAATGCAGCTATTGCTAACATGATTCTGACGGACTTAAGCATCGCTACGGGTGAGAAAGTCTCATCGTAGTCAACTCCTTGAACTTGTGAAAAACCCTTTGCCACAAGTCGAGCTTTATAAACGGTCACATTGCCGTCAGCGTCCGTCTTCCTCTTAAAGATCCATTTGTTCTGAATGGCCTTGCGGCCCTCAGGTAGTACCTCCAAAGTCCACACTTTGTTCTCATACATGGATCCTATCTCGGATTTCATGGCCTCTAGCCATTTGTTGGAATCTGGGCCCACCATTGCTTCTTCATAATTTGCAGGTTCATTGTTGTCTAACAACATGATTGATAAGACGGGATTACCATACCACTCCGGAGCAGCACGTGGTCTCGTCGACCTGCGTGGTTCGACAGAAACTTGAACTGGAGTTTCATGATCATCATCATTAACTTCCTCCTCAACCGGCGTCGCAATGACAGAGGTTTCCCCTTGCCCTGCGCCACCATCTAGAGGGATGAGAGGTTCGACAACCTCGTCAAGTTCTATCTTCCTCCCACTCAATTCTCTCGAGAGAAACTCCTTCTCGTGAAAAGCTCCGTTTTTAGCAACAAACACTTTACCCTTGGATTTGAGATAGAAGGTGTACCCAACTATCTCTTTTGGGTAACCTATGAAGACACACTTTTCCGCTTTGGGTTCCAGCTTTTCAGGCTGAAGCTTTTTGACATAAGCATCACATCCCCAAACTTTAAGAAACGACAACTTTGGCCTTTTGCCATACCACAGTTCGTATGGTGTCGTCTCAACGGATTTTGATGGTGCCCTATTTAAAGTGAATGCAGCTGTTTCTAATGCATAACCCCAAAACGATAACGGCAAATCAGTAAGAGACATCATAGATCGCACCATCTCTAATAGAGTACGATTACGACGTTCGGACACACCATTACGCTGTGGTGTTCCAGGCGGTGTTAACTGTGAAACAATTCCACATTGTCTTAAGTGAGTACCAAACTCGAAACTCAGATATTCACCCCCACGATCAGACCGTAGGAACTTGATCTTCTTGTTATGATGATTTTCCACTTCACTCTGAAATTGCTTGAACTTTTCAAATGTTTCAGACTTGTGCTTCATCAAGTAGACATAACCATATCTACTTAAATCGTCAGTGAAGGTGAGAAAATAACGATATTCGCCGCGTGCCTCCACGCTCATCGGACCACACACATCGGTATGTATGATATCCAACAAGTCACTTGCACACTCCATTGTTCCGGAGAACGGAGTCTTAGTCATCTTGCCCATGAGGCATGGTTCGCACGTGTCAAGTGAATCAAAGTCAAGTGACTCCAAAAGTCCATCAGCATGGAGTTTCTTCATGCGCTTTACACCAATATGACCTAAACGGCAGTGCCACAAAAATATGGCGCTATCATTGTTAACTCTAACTCTATTGGTCTCAATGCTATGTATATGCGTATCGCTATCTGGATTCAATATGAACAATTCGCTCACATTCGGTGCATGACCATAAAAGATGTTACTCATAGAAATAGAACAACCATTATTCTCTGACTTAAAAGAGTAACCGTCTCGCAATAAACAAGATCCAGATATAATGTTCATGCTCAACGCAGGCACTAAATAACAATGATTTAAGTTCATCACTAATCCTGACGGTAACTGAAGTGACACTGTGCCGACGGCGATTGCTTCAACCTTGGAACCATTTCCTACGCGCCTCGTCACTTCATCTTTCGCCAGCCTTCGTCTATTCCGTAGTTCCTGTTTCGAGTTGCAAATATGAGTAACAGAACCGGTATCGAATACCCAGGCACTACTACGAGAGCCGGTTAAGTACACATCAATAACATGTATATCAAATATACCTGATTTTTCTTTGGTCGCCTTCTTATCTGCCAGATACTTGGGGCAATTGCGCTTCCAGTGACCCATACCCTTGGAATAGTAACACTCCGCTTCAGGCTTAGGTCCAGCTTTGGGTTTCTTCGTCGGATTGGCAACAGGCTTGCCGCTCTTCTTCGAATTGCCCTTCTTGCCTTTGCCGTTTCTCTTGAAACTAGTGGTCTTATTCACCATCAACACTTGATGCTCTTTACGGAGTTCAGACTCTGCGACTTTCAGCATCGCAAGCAACTCGCTGGGAGACTTGTTCATCCCTTGCATGTTGTAGTTCAACACAAAGCCTTTATAGCTTGGCGGCAGTGATTGAAGGATTCTTTCAGTGATAGCTTCTTGCGGGAGTTCAATCCCCACCTCAGCTAGACGGTTTGAGTACCCACACATTTTGAGCACATGTTCACTGACAGATGAGTTTTCCTCCATCTTGCAAGCATAGAATTTATCGGAGGTCTCATACCTCTCGATCCGGGCGTTCTTCTGAAAGATAAACTTCAACTCCTGGAACATCTCAAATGCTCCATGACGCTCAAAGCGACGTTGAAGTCCCGGTTCTAAGCCATACAAGACTGCACATTGAAACTATTGAGTAGTCCTCCTTGCGTGCTAACCAAGCGTTCTTAGCATCCTGATCATCCGTAGCGGGTGGTTCATCTCCTAACGCAGCATTAAGGACATAATCCTTCTTCCCAGCTTGTAAGATTAGCTTAGATTACGAGCCCAGTCTACAAAGTTGCTTCCATCATCTTTCAACTTAGCTTTCTCTAGGAACGTATTAAAATTCAGGATGACTGTCGCGTGAGCCATGATCTACAACACAAATATATTCAAAGTGGACTTAGGCTTTGTTCAAGATAATTAGAGTTTAACTTAATAAAATTATTCGCTAAACTCCCACTCAAAAAGTACATCTCTCTAGTCATTTGAGTGGTTCATGATCCACTTACACTAGCTCAAGTCCGATCATCACGTGAGTTGAGTATAGTTTCAGTGGTAAGCATCCCTATGCTAACCATATCATCTATATGATTCATGATCGACCTTTCGGTTTCATGTGTTCCGAGGCCATGTCTGCACATGCTAGGCTCGTCAAGCTTAACCCGAGTGTTCCGCGTGCGCAACTGTTTTGCACCCGTTGTATGTGAACGTTGAGTCTAACCCACCCGATCATCACGTGGTGTCTCAAAACGACGAACTGTAGCAACGGTGCACAGTCGGGAAAAACACAATTTCGTCTTGAAATTTTAGTGAGAGATCACCTCATAATGCTACCGTCGTTCTAAGCAAAATAAGGTGCATAAAAGGATTAACATCACATGCAATTCATAAGTGACATGATATGGCCATCATCACGTGCTTCTTGATCTTCATCACCAAAGCACCGGCACGACCTTCTTGTCAACGGCGCCACGCCATGATCTCCATCAACGTGTTGCCATCGGGGTTGTCGTGCTACTCATGCTATTACTACTAAAGCTACATCCTAGCAAAATAGTAAACGCATCTGCAAGCACAAACGTTAGTATAAAGACAACCCTATGGCTCCTGCCGGTTGCCGTACCATCGACGTGCAAGTCGATATTTCTATTACAACATGATCATCTCATACATCCAATATATCACATCACATCGTTGGCCATATCACATCACAAGCATACCCTGCAAAAACAAGTTAGACGTCCTCTAATTTTGTTGTTGCATGTTTTACGTGGTGACCAAGGGTATCTAGTAGGATCGCATCTTACTTACGCAAACACCCCAACGGAGATATATGAGTTGCCATTTAACCTCATCCAAGGACCTCCTCGATCAAATCCGATTCAAATAAAGTTGGAGAAACCGACACTTGCCAGTCATCTTTGAGCAACGGAGTTACTCGTAACGATGAAACCAGTCTCTCGTAAGCGTACGAGTAATGTCGGTCCAAGCCGCTTCAATCCAACAATACCGCGGAATCAAGAAAAGACTAAGGAGGGCAGAAAAACGCACATCACCGCCCACATAAACTTTTGTGTTCTACTCGAGAAGACATCTACGCATGAACCTAGCTCATGATGCCACTGATGGGGAACGTCGCATGGGAAACAAAAAATTTCCTACGCGCACGAAGACCTATCATGGTGATGTCCATCTACGAGAGGGGATGAGTGATCTACGTACCCTTGTAGATCGTACAGCAGAAGCGTTAGTGAACACGGTTGATGTAGTGGAACGGCCTCACGTCCCTCGATCCGCCCCGCGAACAATCCCGCGATCAGTCCCACGATCTAGTACCGAACGGACGGCACCTCCGCGTTCAGCACACGTACAGCTCGACGATGATCTCGGCCTTCTTGATCCAGCAAGAGAGACGGAGAGGTAGAAGAGTTCTCCGGCAGCGTGACGGCGCTCCGGAGGTTGGTGATGACCTTGTCTCAGCAGGGCTCCGCCCGAGCTCCGCAGAAACGCGATCTAGAGGAAAAACCGTGGAGGTATGTGGTCGGGCTGCCGTGGAAAAGTCGTCTCAAATCAGCCCCAATACCTCCGTATATATAGGTGGGAGGGAGGGGACCCTGCCTTGGGGCTCAAGGAGCCCCAAGGGGGTCGGCCGCGTCCAAGGGGGGAAGGCTCCCCCCCCAAACCGAGTTGGACTTGGTTTGGTGGGTGGGAGTCCTTCCCTTCCTTCCCACCTCCCCTTTTTTTTCTTTCTCTTTGATTTTTCTTTGTATGGAGCATAGGGCCCTTTTGGGCTGTCCCACCAGCCCACTAAGGGCTGGTGCGCCACCCTTATGGCCTATGGGCTTCCCCGGGGTGGGTTGCCCCCCCGGTGACCTCCCGGAACCCATTCGTCATTCCCGGTACATTCCCGGTAACTCCGAAAACCTTCCGGTAATCAAATGAGGTCATCCTATATATCAATCTTCGTTTCCGGACTATTCCGGAAACCCTCGTGACGTCCGTGATCTCATCCGGGACTCCGAACAACATTCGGTAACCAACCATATAACTCAAATACGCATAAAACAACGTCGAACCTTAAGTGTGCGGACCCTGCGGGTTCGAGAACTATGTATACATGACCCGAGAGACTCCTTGGTCAATATCCAATAGCGGGACCTGGATGCCCATACTGGATCCTACATATTCTACGAAGATCTTATCGTTTGAACCTCAGTGCCAAGGATTCATATAATCCCGTATGTCATTCCCTTTATCCTTCGGTATGTTACTTGCCCGAGATTCGATCGTCAGTATCCGCATACCTATTTGAATCTCGTTCACCGGCAAGTCTCTTTACTCGTTCCGTAATACAAGATCCCGCAACTTACACTAAGTTACATTGCTTGCAAGGCTTGTGTGTGATGTTGTATTACCGAGTGGGCCCCGAGATACCTCTCCGTCACACGGAGTGACAAATCCCAGTCTTGATCCATACTAACTCAACTAACACCTTTGGAGATACCTGTAAAGCATCTTTATAGTCACCCAGTTACGTTGTGACGTTTGATACACACAAAGAATTCCTCCGGTGTCAGTGAGTTATATGATCTCATGGTCATAGGAATAAATACTTGACACGCAGAAAACAGTAGCAACAAAATGACATGATCAACATGCTACGTCTATTAGTTTGGGTCTAGTCCATCACATGATTCTCCTAATGACATGATCCAGTTATCAAGGAACAACACCTTGTTCATAATCAGAAGACACTGACTATCTTCGATCAACTGGCTAGCCAACTAGAGGTTTGCTAGGGACGGTGTTTTGTCTATGTATCCACACATGTAAATGAGTCTTCATTCAATACAATTATAGCATGGATAATAAACGATTATCTTGATACAGGAATTATAATAATAATTATATTTATTATTGCCTCTAGGGCACAATTCCAACACGTGCGTGGTTTCATGGATGGCTATCGGTGGCAAGGTGATGAAGATGATTATAAAGTTGTCCATGGGGGCCGGGCAAGAAATAAGGAAGGGCAGCAAGACAGTAGCGGCGAGGGCGGGCGAGAAGACGAAGAATCTCCAGGACATGATCACGAAGTAGATGCAGGACACATTCATCATATAGAAGATGCCGGACATGATGATGAGGAATATCAAGACGAAGGGAATGATCATGAAGATGAAGATGCCGGAGCAGACGACGATGGACCATCGATGGGCTGGGTGCAGGACCCTCATATTCAAGAGCTGCTTCTCAAGGAGACGGGTAACGCAAGAGCTGCCGCCCGAGAAAAAGCCAAGCTGGATCAACTGGAGATAGACGCGGTTACTCCATTGTATGAAGGATGCAGGCCCGAGGATACCCGCCTGAAAGTAACGCTCATGGCTCTGGAGATGAAGGTAAAACACAAAATGACCGACGCATGCTTCGATGACAACTTGCCATTCTGCCACGAACGTGTTCCCAAGGGGAACAAGTGCCCGACCAGTTTCGAGGAGGCGAAGAAAATCGTGTGTCCTCTGGATTTACCGCACGGGAACTACCATGTGTGCATGAACGATTGCATTATTTACCGGGACGAGCACGCAGAGTGTACCATATGTCCGGTGTGCTGCGTCACTCGATACAAGAAAGGAAGACAACTCCTCGAAAAGTGGTGTGGTACTTTCCGATCACTCCTCGTCGCAGCGGTATTCCGTGGACCCTAAGCAAGCAGAGCTACTACGTTGGCACGCGGACAGGGAGGAGAAGAAGCGAGAAGATGACAGAAATGATCCGGAGACAAATAAAAAAGACAAGATGCTGAGTCACCCTAAAGATGTGAGCCAGTGGCAAGCGTTGAAGTTCGAAAACCCAGAATTTGGGGACGATCCAAGGAACATCATGCTGGGCACGAGCACCGATGGAGTCAATCCGTTTGGCAGCCACAGAATCACACATAGCACTTGACCTGTGTTTGTGTGGATGTACAACCTTCCCCCTGGATGTGCATGAAGAGGAAGTACATTCACATGAGTATGCTAATTGAAGGGCCAAAACAACCAGGGGACGACATCAATCTGTATCTGGGGCTGCTGAAAAAGGAGCTAGACACGCTGTGGAAAACGCCAGCCAATATGTGGGACGCCGCAGCGAAACAATATTCCCCTATGAGAGACGCACTGCTCACGACGGTGCACGACTATCTCGGTTACGGATATGTCGCGGGGCAGGTGGTCCACGGATTTTGTGCATGCGTCAGGTGCATGGATGACACAATGTATCACCAGTTAGATAGAGATCCCGGGTCTTCGAAAACCGTGTTCATGGGACATCGAAGGTAGCTTCGCGACGATGACGCATGGAGAAAACGCAAGGATCTGTTCGATGGTGAAACCGAACCCCGAAAACCCCCACGTACGAGGAGCGGCGATGAAATATATGAGCTGTTGAAAAATTGGAAAGAGTGCACCCCGCCGAGAAAGAAGCGAAAGGTGCCAGAGCCGCTGCTGAAGGTATGGAAAATGAGGTCTGTTTTCTGGGACTTGCCGTACTGGAAGATCCTCCGTGTGCCTCACAGCCTTGATATCATGCATATCACGAAGAATGTGTGCGAGAGTCTGCTTGGTACCCTGCTCAACATGCCAGAGAGGACCAAAGATGGGCCGAAAGCAAGGGCAGACTTGCAATCAAGGGGCATCAGGGAGGAGCTTCACGCAAAACGCCCTAATGATGATGATGATGATGATGAGGCGAAGGACACGGAAAGTCGTCGCAAAGGCAGAAAGGACAAGAAGATCGAATATGACTGCCCTCCCGCGTGCTTCACTCTAGGTCAGAAGGAGATTGAGCAGTTTTTCACCTGCCTCGTAGGAGTAAAACTTCATTACGGTTACGCGGGGAAGATAAGCAGATACCTAGACTCAGCGAAGCAGAAGTTCAGTGGGATGAAGTCTCACGACTATCAGAAGGTGATGACGCAGATACATCCAGTTGCAATCCGTGGGATCATGGATGCGCACGTCCGTGAAACGCTATTTGGCCTATGCAACTTTTTCGACGTCATCTCTAGGAAGTCGGTTGGCGTGAGGTGACTTAGAAGGCTACAGGAAGAGATCGGGATGATACTATGCGAGCTTGAGATGTACTTCCCGCCTGCATTCTTCGACGTTATGGTGCATCTACTGGTCCATATCGTGGAGGATATCATCCAACTCGGGCCGACGTTCCTGCACAGCATGATGCCATTCGAAAGGATGAATGGTGTCATCAAAGGATACGTTCAGAAAGGGCACGTCCTGATGGAAGCATAGCCATCGGCTTTATCACCGAAGAGTGCATCTCCTTCTGCATGAATTATCTAGGCATCGAGAACTCCGTTGGTCTGCCCGTCAACAGGCACCTCAGCAGGCTCGCTGGATGGGGTCACCGCGAGGGTCGCCGCGAAATGCATGTCGACTTCAAGGGTCAACTCGCCGACTTTGAAAGAGCAAACCTAGTCGCACTACAACCCATAGACGTGGTCGATCCTTGGGTGGTAGAGCACAAAACCCTTATTGCGAAGACATACAATGACCGAGGCCAACACAGGACGGACGGAGATATAATCAAAGAGCACAACTCATGTTTCACGCGTTGGTTCAAGGACAAGCTTCTGTCGTACCCTTTACATGAGGGTTCTTCCGCGGAAGAAAAACTCATATTCGGCTTGTCACAGGGCGCCGAGCACAACCTGATGACCTATGAGGCGTACGATATCAAAGGCTACACATTCTACACCGAGGAAAAGGACATGAAGAGCGATTATCATAACTCCGGGGTAACGATGGAATCCTAAACCAGTAACGACAAGGATAGACACTACAAAAGGATCGAGGAGATCTGGAAGCTGAGCTACGCTGGAGAGAAGGTCCCGATGTTCCGTGTCAGATGGGCAAAGAGCGTCCTAAAAGAAGACCGTTATTTCACCACCATGGTTATACACGAAGCCAAATCCAAGACCACGGGCGCAAACGTCACCGCAAAAAATGAGCCATGGGTACTGGCTTGCCAAGTGGACCTATGCTTCTTCATTACCGACCCGTCAAAGCCCAGTCATGTTGTCGTGAGGAGAGGCAAAAGGAACATAATCGGAATGGATGGAGTCGCCAATGAGCAAGACTTCGACAAGTACGGCGACCCGACGATGGAGGATGACGACGACGACGAAGTAGCACACACCACAAGAAGAAGCTGGACCACCCTACCTAAAGGACACGTCCGTTCAAGAGAAGAATTCAAGGGGTTCCTGGGATAAATTATTCAACCACGAGAAAGAAGGGCAAGAAGATCATTGTGAAAAGATAGCTAAGATCGAATCACGACGTGTCGGCCGCGTGTGTGTGTCAGTGGCAAGCTCAATCTTTGACGACTGTTATTTCATGTCACTTGATTTCAACCATGTCATCTAATTCTATATCTTTGCACAATGTGATATCACCTCATAACATGATTTTTTGTAAGTGTCTCTCTCCTTGAGCTTTATGGATGGGTTAGGTGTAAACCGTTGGGCTATTCCATTACTTTTCGGTTATTAAGACATGTGCATGCAATACGTCTCAGAAAATTTAGATAACTAGACGACACCCCACGCGTTGCGGCAGAAACCTTATAAAAAGTATATGGATAAGTGGTGAAAAAAATTTGATGACTGTTTTTATGACTTTTTTTTTGAATTTTATCACAAATAAATTTGAAAAGTTGCTGAACAAACATGCAAAGTATTATTTCTCCCTTTCAATGTCATGAAATCCTAGCTCTTGTGCATGAAAAACATATTTATTTAATTTGTTATGTTAAGTGCAAAAGCAAGAGTAGAAGTAGTATGCTTGGTTTGTGAATCATTGGTGCAGTCTATTTACCTCTAAGTGCAAAAGCAGGAGTAGATAATGTGGAGGGAAGGCGGATGGATTGGGTTTTATTCTCAGTTTTCCTCTAAATCTGAGAAGAATAAACACTACCCTGATCTCATCCAATAATCTCTAGTAGCCTTTTTTCCTATTTAGAGCGAACATGGTCAACAACGATGAGGCCGACGGTTCGGGCATGCCATTCTGGGAGCTGTCCCAGGAGATGGAGAAAGAACCTCACCGCTATGAGGACGCCGCGGAAGACACCGTTCCCGACTACACAACCCCTAGTGGCGTCGGGGATGACACCACTGATGGTGCTGCCGGGGATGCCACCACTGATGATGGCAGCAAACGCACAGATGGCAGCCAAGCGAAGAGGCAACGGAACGACCAGCGCCCGAACGTGCTTGGCGCCGTCAAGGAGGAATTTACTCAAGTGTCCTCCAGTGGGCATCCAACGTTGCCCAAAGAATTAGTCAGTGGGTACGCGGGAAAACTCGGGTGCATTCTCCGGAGCACCGTCTCGATGAACACTGAGAACCTAAGGCATCATGACCGAGGGAATTTGCACAACCTCCTCTTCACGAAGCTGCATGAACGATACAAGTTCCCCGATAATGTCGCAAACGCATGCCTCTCAGGGAATAAAGTGAATAGTGCCGCCCCTCACGAAGATGAGCACGGCCCTGGCTACTTAGAGAGCCGCCGTGAAGAGAAGGAGTCTAAGAGGTGATAGTTATGAGAAGAGAGAAACGCATCTGTGGAATCAAGTCAGTGGGGGAAAGATATGTGGGACTTGAACTTAGGGGTCCACAAACTCCGTCCCGGCGGTTACAGAGTGGTGGAACCTAAATGGGACAAGGAGGACGCGGAGCGTGCCGAGCAAGGCCTACCGCCCCTCTTCGATAAATACCATGAAAAGCAGACTAGGAACTATGTAAGGGCCTGGTACAAGGTGGACTCGGTAACAAACGAGCTGACCACGGATCCAAAGGTGAAGGAGCTTGAGCGTGTTCTAGTAAGGAATACACCCCCGCGCAATTAGCTCCATATGGTTGCATTCTAATTAATGAGGCCAAATTTCTAAATGGTTCACGTTCCTTCCGCTGGAAACTAAAAGCAGTAGCGCGGGGTCTCAGAGCTCCCCGTCTGCCCCTTGGGACACGACTTTAAATAGGGCGTTGAACGTAATGAAACACAAGGATAAGTTCAGTAAGCCGTCGTCAGTTGGTCGTGTGGCCGGCGAAGGCTTGTCCGCGAAATGGTCAGAATACTATAAGGCTGGGCGAAAGGAGAGAAGGACCAGCTCGGAAAGCCAGGAGCGCGAGGTTAAAGAATTCAAGGCACAAGTGGTGCAGATTCCGGAGATAGTCCAAGAGCAAGTGCTAGACTAACTAGGAGCGATGATCACCGCCATTATGCCTTTCTTGCTTTAGGGGCTGTGGGGGTGGATTGCGGGCGGCCAACAGGGGCCGCCCCTGATTCCCAGCTTCACGGGCAGCAACTCGCACAACGCGCCGGCATCGGTGTCTCCGGCGGAGGCGGCATTGCAGGTGTCTCCGGCGTCGGCGCCGGTATTGGAGCTTAATGCACGCGTGTGTGGGAAGAATACGCCTGCCGGCACCTCGGCAGCAAGCGGCCCCTCCGTCTGTTGCACGCCCGACGTTGGCGGTGCCTCGACATTAGCTGTGCTCGACGCCATCACGGTAACTAAGCCTCGGCCGATGACTTCATCTCCTTGCCTTTGACTGGGCATCCCTGACGCCCTACATGTTTTTGCAGGGTGCCGCCAACGTTCCATGCACTCTCCTGCACTTCGTGTACGGCGAGTTGATCGATGTGGCCAAGGACAAAATAGTTGAACCGGGCAACCGCGTGTTCCACGGTAATCCGATGCCACCCACCGTGTATAGGGTTCAATTGGTTCGGGTGCTGCGAGGCTGCGACGACTTGTTACCTCCGTATCGACCCCCTGGGGCCGACGAAGATGATGTGATGACCCTCAGCGCCTGCTTAATCTGATCCATGCTTTGGCCGAAGAGCCAGATTCGTTTGGGGGTGGGGGACACCACCCCACAGACAACACCACCAGTCGTGCCGGCGCCAAGCCATGGCAAGACCGCCGCAACGCTACCGCCGTCAGCTGATCCGGACATGCATATGGCACAAGATCCGGACGATGACGACAGTACATTTTCCAACGTTGATAAGTACATCAACAAACATGGATGCGGTGACGAATTGTTGGAGCCTCCTTCTCAAGAATGCAACCCTGCAAAAGACGATCGCGATCTAGCTGGTACCATGGAGAGACCGAATTGCAACATGCGTCGTATGTTCAGTTCTCAGGAGATGCCTCGAGCTGCCGCCTTCACCGAGACTAAAATAGCCGAGGTGCGAAATATTATCAGCCCCAACACACTCAAGAAGGTGGTCTCTGAGTATAACTCGATCCCATTACAGCAGAAGAAGCAGAAGGGACGGAAAAGAAAAAATAACAAGGGTGCGAGCCAGCTGGCACCGAGTACGATCGATGCTCAGGACGGGCCACCAATATCTAAGGATATCTCGAGGAGGGTGCATGTGGCGGTTAGGCCGATGCTACCGACTAATCTTCTCAATGCTGCAACCAGTGCTATGCGGAGTCTACATGACGGTGTTCTTTATATGGAGAAGTGGCGTCTCTCCCAGAATGATCTGTCATACCCGATTTTCGTGGCCAAGGTGCCAGAGGGCGAGGGCTTTGTCGATAGCACCATCGGGCGTATGATCGTCATGCGGTTTGATGACATCTTCGCTATGTTTAACCTTTATCCGCTGCACTACACCTTCATTCGGCTATTTTCGCTCACTATGGAGATGCGGATCATTAGAGACAAGACCCCGAACATCATGATAGTCGACCCCTTCTACATGCGTGCCAAGATCTCGGGCAACGCACGGGACCGGAAAGTCGCTAGTTCATACCTTGAAGGCGTCATTGAGGCGAACGCAGATAAGGATAACTTCCTCGTGCCTTACTTTTCTGAGTAAGTCATCCCCTCACCGCCCCGTAACATATGATTTCTTAGATTTTGATCGTTCTTTTTTTCTAACATTCCGTGTTTTGTGCAGTGACACACATGCACACTCATCCTCTTAAGCCCGAAATATTCCATGGCCACGAATTTCGGCTCGGACCGTCAGTTGAAGAAAGACTACACAAATATCAAGAAAGTTCTTGATGATGCCCTCCCCGGCTACGCCAAATCTGGAGGCACCTTCAGGAGGCCAATTCGTAAGTACGGCAAGCACGTGTTCACCCACATAAAGACATTCCCCTGCATCAAGCAGCCGCCTGGCAGTCAGAAGGATGCCTACTACGCCCTCCATCACATGCGGGCGATCATACGGGACTAGCATCACTGTATGCTACCGAATGATCTCAAAGAATAGGCCGCACGCTTGTCGGTAATCCAGGACAAGGACATCAGACAAGAATTCTTTCGCATCCAGTCGGAGTTTGCGGAAATCATCTATCAAGATGTCCTTCCTAGATCGGGGCAGTTCTACCTCAACTGTCAACCGTCCAAAAGTGAAATAGCCACAACGCTACAAATGCAGGCTGACAACGACAGCACATTCATGACCATCACGAAAGACGGCGGCTTCATCCATGCTCCGGTCCCTGAGTCGAGTCAAAAGTATTGATGCTATGTAGTTCTGAAATATCGATTAGCTCATGTTGTAATTAAACTTTAACGAACTTGTATGTCTGTTTAGTTTGGACAGTCATTCAACTTATATGTAATCAATGCTATTTATTAGTAGGACCATGAATCGTGCTATTAATGTGTTACTTTTCTCTTCCAATCCTTTTGTTGCACACTTATATATTGCTTATATATTATCTGTGAATTGCTACTAACGTTTTGTTTGTCTAGCGCATAGAGATGCCGTCGTATGTCGTGTACAAGGGTGAGGTTCCCAGAGTCTACGACGACTAGCAGGAGTGTCGGAGACAGGTTCACCGTTTCAGCGGTAACAGTTACAAAGGGTACACCACTAGGGCGGAGGCGGAAGCTAGATACGCGCGCTATCTAGCGGGAGAGAGGTGGGAGCAGAGGAGGAACCAGATGAAGATCAGTTTCATTGCGATGATGCTCATCATGACCGCAACCCTCTTCTATGTGATGGTAGTTTAGATATCGACTTGTAATGTGAAGACAAACTCGCTACTCGCGGTCTCGAGACTTGTAATGTTCTAACTTTGTTCGGTATTTTGAATTCGGAGACTAATATGATGAATTGTATTCGGAGACTAATCTTCTATTGTATTCGATAAATCTGCTGTTTATATGTTGTGCAATTTATATTCTGTGTTGTAATGTATTTTGTAAGCTGTTCAAATATCAGAAAAGCCAAAAAAAATCTCTAATATTCATAGTAGTGGCGCACCAAATTACACTTTAGTGGCGCACATGAATAAACACACCAGTGACGCATTATCTAAAAGTTCGCCATTAGTGTCTGGGATAGTAATGGCGCACGAGGTGGTACGCCACTGTTATGTAGATTAACAGTGACTCACCAGGCGTGCGCCATTACTATTTATTAGTAGTGGCGTGATAATAGTGGCGCACCTATAGTGTGGCATTAATAGCCAAAATAGGTGCGCCACTAACAACCATTTTTCTAGCAGTGTGTCTTCCCATACAATTCTGATTACTAATCTCTGTGCCGAGTATCACACACGTCTTGTTACATTGAATTATTTGTGTTACTTTTGTCATCGCAAATTGTTAGTTCGAGCGACCTGTTTACGTGGTATCTCACAAAACTTCAACCACCGAAACTCTTGCGTTATTTTGCCTCGTCGCAAATGGTTCATTCAGATGAACTGTATGTCATACATCACACACACTTGTATTTAGTTAACTATTCGCATTATTTGGTCCATCACAAACAGTTTGTGCGGGTCAACTGTCTGCCATAGATCACACACGCAACTCTTATCTGAATTGTATTTGATGGATCTGCCATCGCACACATTTTTTGTTATTGGTGAGAGAGCTTGAACTATACCATTTGCAATTCATGCATCACACATAGTTTCGTCGAAGGGTCTCTCATTGTACTGTCGCATTAGGATCATCCTGTAGTAGTGGCAGCTCAAGGAAAACCACACAGCAACCATGCATGGGCGGGTGTATTTGGGGCCTATCTATTTGGATGTTCGAGCATTTGCGGGTTGGATGTCGTGAAAGGGAACTTGATTCATCGATACCATGGGTAGGCCTTGATGATGAAAAATATGTTTTTTGACTCCCCACCATGGCGTACTCGTGGGACAAAGTTAAAATCTTTGGGAGGAAGAAGAAGTCCTTGTACGGGAGATTCATCAACAAGATGGACAGTCTCGTATATCATCAGGTATATATATCCATCACATTCCTCTCACCTTTCTGTGGAATACATTGGATCAACTAATTAGCACTTTTACCGGTTAACTAGAGGCCTTACAAGGCACAAAGGGGTTTTTCATTGAACTAGATGTGTACGAGGGACAATCATCATTGCTGAATTAGGTGCCCCGTGATATGCATTCTTTCTGTTGAGTGGCGTCTACCTCATCGAGTGGCATTGCAATTTGGTAGGAGACCAAACATGCCACTAACGAAAGCTAGCACGGGTGGAATCAAGTCCCACGAGTGAGTTACATAACCAATCTCTTTTAACCAACACCATACGGTCTTCATTTGTTTGTTATGCTTTGTTGTTTTTTGTTCTACGAAGTCTGAGCTGACACAATAATCATAATGTGACTGAGCGGGGACAACACACCATGCAAGTTATGTGGAGATGTGGAGGGTGATATGGCATTGTTGGATAAGAGGGAATTCAAGCAAACACATGTGAAGTGGTATGACAATGGGAGGCAATTTGAGTTGTGTTTGATACCATGGTGGACTGACACATATCTCAATGAGCTCACTTAAACACTTACTCGGAAGATGAGTTGAACGTCATGGTGATAAGTACAAAAGGTGAACATAGAGAGTATGCACCAATGACTAACTGAGTGGTAAGTCTTTTGAAATTATGTCGAGAATGGTTTTGATCTCATGTAGATTATGCACACTTTTGAGCTATTCTTTGAACTTGCAGACTTATGAGCTCAACAAAAGTATCATCAAATGATCTAACACACTCATGGAGTCTGGTACTACATTCAGGGACACTATGAAAGTAAGCACTCGAACTCCTTATTCTACTATTTACTTCATAAATTTTTAACGTTGCATTCAATTTTTTTGTCTAACTTTGTTTTTGTATTGCAGCGCTTCCTAACACACTACTGGAGGCTAGTCACCATGCTTGGGTGTGCAACCCCTGCCAACATTGATGTGCATGCTCCTGGCACATCGATGTAGGAAAGTGGAACTGACGCTTCTACTAGCCACTTTGGAGCTGGAGCTTCTTCTAGTTAGCCTACCGGAGGATCTTCTACGCATATTGAAGAATATGACGAAGAAGGGGAGGACTCGCAGGACGAGGGCCAGGAGGAGATGAATATCTCACAAACGATGGATGCACCACCGGTTTCCCAAGAGAAAAGTGTTTCTCACCCTCATGTGGATGTACTTTCCCCGAGTCCGTCTCAAAAAGCGGCGCCTCATCGCCGCAAGAAAATCGTGACCAAGGGGCGCCCAAAGAGAGGAAGAAAGTGATGCGGGCACTTGATAACTAAGTAGTGATACGACCACTTGATGTGAAAGTACTTGGTGTTGTTGAACTACTATTCGGTGATGTTAAACTTTTACTATTTCTTCATGTCGAATTTGCAATTTTTTGAGCTTGTTGTTGAAATTTTATGGTGATGTTGAACTCTAATGTGCAATGGTGATATTTAACTATATATTCCTATTAATTATGATGCATATTTGCTGCCTTCAAGTATCAATTTTCACTGTCAACTATTTGGTGATGCATATTTTGTGGAATTCTTGCTTCTGGTTGAGCAATAGGAGCCTACTGCCACTCTGTGTGGTGGTAGGTGTGCATATTCTACTACCACTCCCTCTGGCGGTAGGGTACTAAAGCTCTTAAGTAGCTGGCATGTCCCAGTCCCCCCACTACCCCACTTCTAGTCATTCACTTGCTTGCTTCCTCCTCGCCCGAGATATTCCTCTCTCTTTCACGCACCCCCACTCGAGCCCCACAAATCCGTCTTCGTTCTTTAAGATTTTTCTGATGAATCCATGCTATTTTAATTGGTCAAGGTATCTCTCCCACCCTTCTAATTTTTTATGCATTACATCATCTCTCTGAAGTGTACTATGCAAATTTATTCTTGTAGACGTTGTTGGGCCTCCAAGTGCAGAGTTTCCTAGGACAACAAAAAATTTCCCTCAAGGGGGATGACCTAAGGTTTATCAATCCGTGGGAGGTGTAGGATGAAGATGCTCTATCTCAAACAATCCTGCAATCAAATACAACAAATAACTTGTGTCCCAGCACACCAAATACAATGGTAAATTGTATAGGTGATACAAGTGTAGTATGGATAGTAGATATAGGATTTTGTAATCATAAAATATAAAAACAGCAAGGTAGCAAGTAGAAAATAGAGAGCAAAATGTTGTATAAATGCTTGGTAATAAGGCCTTGGGTTCATTCTTTCACTAGTGCAATATCTCAACAATGCTAACATAGTAGAATTATCTGATCATCCCTCAACATGAAACAAAGAATCGCTCCACATTTTCATTTATCGGACAACAATAATATGAAATTGGTGTTGGTAGTACAACTACCTCAAAGTTATTCTTTCCGATCAATCTTTTGAGTTATTCCTAAAAGTGTCACAAAGAGCCCTAGAGTTCGTACTACAATAACACCCACGATACATATCAATCAACCCTAATGTCATCTAGATATTCTAATGTCACCTTAAGTATCTGTCGTCTAATTATACCCAATACATCAAGCAATTTCAGATTCTTCGTATTCAATCGAATACAAAGAACTTCAAGGAGTACCCCATGATTTTTATCGGAGAACATAGTACGAAAACATGCAATCAACCCCTATGCATAGATTCCCAAGGTCATCAGAATCGGCAAGTTGATGCCCTAAAATATATCAAGTGAATCACTTGAATACTCCAATGTCACTACGGGTATTTGCATGCAAGACGTACATCAAGTGTTCTCAAACCTGAACATTCGATCGAACATAAAGATGTCTTAAACCGAAATATTTTATTCATCACAATAATAGAAGGGACAATCATGATATGACCCAACTATATTAACAAAGTGTAGTGCCCCAAGTGTAAAGCTTTCCCTTTTTGTAACCTTCCATGTGGGACCACCTTGACATTGTCATGAGAGCTATCTATGCATGTATGATTTCATGTGTCACCTTGTATTCTTATTTTGCATGCATGCATCCATGCCATACCATCCTTGCCATACCTTATGATTCTATGTCATGTTATGATTGCATGTGATCTTGCTAGGTGTGATTTTGTGATCTTGTGATTTGATGTGTTGATGCACATGTGATGATGTGGTGTGAAGTAGTGGAGTGTGGTGCTTGGCATTATTTTCAAACCCCCTTGGTAGTTTCAAACCTTTTCTCTCTTTTATCCCCAAGCTAAAAATTTCACTTGCTTTTACCTGGTTTTAAAATGTCCTCTGTTTACTAAATATTGTGGGTGTTTAGTTGTGCATGTTTGGTGATTTTAAAAGTGTTTTAAACAGGTGCAATAAATACAAAACAGAGTCATCTAATTCTGTTTTGTGAAATAATTACTTGCTCCTAAAAATCTTGTTTTGTTTTATTTAAATAGGTCATATTTTTCTATGACGAGGGGATATTTTTGTTTGATTTTATCCCGAGTGTTTTAGTCTGTGCTTTATTTTTCTTCTCTGTGTTTTTCTGTATTAGGAAATGAGGGAATTCCTCTTTCCTTCTATCTGGCGCTCCTAAGTGGGCTTACTCCCACTTAGCAGCCCATTTCCTTTTCCTTCGCGCAGGAGCACGCGCACGGCGTCGTCTACCTCCTTTCCAGCGCGGCGCCCGTGGGCCCCACCTGTCATCCTCTCTCTCCCGTTCCCCTCTGTTCCACCGAGAGGAGCACGCGCACATGGCCGACGGCACATCCCTCGCCTCACCCTCTCGCGCTATATAGTTCTTGGCGTCTGCGCAGAAGCGTTAGGGTTCCTCCCCGCCGCCGCACCGTCTAAGTCTCGACCCCCTCTCCCTCTCTCGTCGCAGCAAGGTAGGAGGAGCTTGGGTCTGCCAGGGCCGACGGGTGAAGATCGTCGCCGCTGTTGTTCTGCTACCCCTGCTTCCTCTTTGTAGACGCCAGCAGCTCGAGGGCATCTCCAGGAGAACGTTCCCGCCGCTGGATCGCCTTCCCCCGCTCTGCTTCCACTACTTCCCGACGGCAACGCATCTCCGACGAGCTCCGCCGCACCGCGCTCTTCTTCCTGCTACTTCCTCTACGGCCGCTCCCTCCAAGACCCGTACGCGAGGTAGTGCACCTCCTCCTTGCTCCCTGTCCTAGATCGGGCGCCGAAGCAGTAGAGATCGTCGGCGAGTTGTCCCTGTCGCCGGAGCCGCTGGTCGCCGTGGCCACGTCGCTGTAGAGCCCCTAGGGCATAGATAATTGCGGGAATGAGTTCATTTGTGTGTGGGCTTCCTCCCCTCCACGAGCCGGAGCTGGATTTGGCTCGCATCGCCGGTGAGACCCCTCCCCTGTTCCGGTCACTCACCGGTAGCAGATAAGCAGAGAGGACCCCTTCAGTTGTTTCTTTGCGCGTTATAGTTCAGACATCGATTCGTAGCCTAGTGGTGTGTGGTGTTGCTACCTGTGGAGAGGGCGCAGTTTCGATCCCCCCCTCGGTGCTATTTTAGTTTTTTTTCCCCTGGAAAGTAGCAACAGGAACAGGTTACCCTGTTTACTTCCCCTACCCTGTCGACAAAGTGGCAGTGGTGTAGTGGCTTGGTGTTGTTGCTGTGAACCTGAGGTTCTGGGTTCGATTCCCACGAGCTCCTGTTGCATGTTTTTGGTTTTTATTTTATTTTTCTATTTCATTTTCTAATGCATAGACATCAAAGTGGCCTTTTGAATTCTTTTTCCTGCTAGTGTGGCTAGGTGCAGGTTGTATTTGTGTGTGTGTTTTGCACACACTAGGATAAGTGTTATATGTGTGTGTGTGGTCTTGTGAGTAGTGATGTGTGTGTGTATGTGATCTTGCTAGTATATGTTGTGGTGTAATTGCAAGTAGGCATGTGTGCATAGGAGTTGTGAGTGATGATGATGGTGTAGGTATGGAGATATGTGTGTAGTGAGTGCACACCACATGTGGTACCTACTAGAAGTGTTTGAGAGGTGATGTTTCCATGTTACTTGCATAGTAGTTTACCCCCTCATGTTGTTCTTGGGTTTAAGCGCTTGTGATGGAGTTTGTGGTGATGATATATGTGTGTGTGTGGAACTTCCCACCTTTGCAAACTATGCACCTTCACATGTCCATATGTGAGAGGGCATGGTGTTGTGTGTGGGGGGGTGACTTGTGAGAAGTATTTGTGTTGTTGATGTGCATGACACAAACATGGGGTTCAAACCCCCATGTCACTTTGTCATTTTGCACATGAACTCAACCTTTGTAGTTGTTGTCTTAGTAGGAACTACATGAAATGATGCACTAATTACTAGGCATGATTTGGAGTAGTTTCCTCTTCCTTAATTTGTGGCCACTTGTTCCAAGTAAGTGCCCACATATTATATATGATTTTGATGTAGAATCTCCCAAGGAATCCAGTGGTGAAGTTTGTTTTGCCATTAGGATACTTTATGGAGTTGACATATTCAGATTTGTTGCAAGTTTGATCCTTGATTCTATGGAATAGGTGGAGCCCAAGGGCATGAGTTTTTGTGTGATAGTAGTAGGGGTTTTGCTCTACACCATAGTGGTGTCATTTATCACTTGGTGTTATGTGTGTGAAAACTATGCCTAGACAAAGTGGGCATGTGGCTAAAAAAGTCCATCTTAGAGAAATCTGAAATTTCACAAAGTCTGGGATTTCTGGAAACATTTGCTTCCCCTATAGATGAGGATGTGCTGGTCATTCTGTTGAGAACTAGCCTTAGTTCAGTTCTAGGATTTTGAACCTTATATGTTTGTGAAGCTCCCTGTAAAATTTCAAATCATGTGGAGTCCAGTAGGTTGTGTTTTGGTTGCTGTCAAAAAGCTTCAGAACAAAGACAGAAACTCAAGTGCAGGAATTTTCACTAAGTCCCTGAGATCTGATGGTTTTGGGAAAGTTTGTGGCCTTGTACCTTCTAGAGTTTAATTCCTTTTGCTGTGATTCTTGCTGTTTCTTGTAGTGTTCTTGGTTGGCAACAGCCGCATATATTATTTGTCATGTTTGGAGGCCTGTAGCTATGTTGCATGTAGCTCCCAAAGAGCTAAGATGCAGATTATGGCAGATTATGTAGTTTTGTCATTTTGGTCATTGTGTGAGCTTAGGGGGTGTTGTGGTGTTCTTCCTTGCTCCATTCCATTCATGTTGGAATGATACATTTCATGGCAACCTGAGATTACCAGATTTGTGCCAATTGTGAGTGTGGTGTTGAATCTTCCACGTAGAGCTTCATATCTTGTTTCGTTGATTCCCGTTGATCCGTAGCTCCGTTTGCAATGTTCTTTATATGGTTTTGCATCGTTTTCACGAGCCGCATCTGTTCATGCCATCCTCATGCATGTAAAAATAGCTTAGGGTACAGTTCTGTCCAGGAACTTGTATTAGCTTCTTTTGCTTGTGTTAGTGATCGAATTAGTGATGCATGCCCATTTTTCATCTCATGCATCATGTGATTGTTGCATCTTGTGGTGCTGCTGTTCATTGGTTGTTATTCTCATGTTGGGTAGCACCTGGATCGGAGAACGAATACGTGAAGTCAGGAGAGTACGTGCAGGACGAACCAGAACCATTCCAGGCTGAGGATATCACAGGAAAGATGATACAACGAGGAGACAGACCTCCTCTACGTGAACTATCCAGAGGACTGAGGCGTGGTCGTGATCGTGGGCCTGCAGGCAGGGTAGCATAGCATTTCCATGTTTTGTAGTCCGTAGCGGAACTACCTTGATTGTATCTGTGATGTATTCTGAGCTATTAATAAGAAGACAGTTGAATCCCGAATTGTCTACTTGTATTATTATTTGTGCTATGTTACTTGCTTGCGAAACGCTTAGATGCGCTTCTTTCCTATTCGGGGGCCTCGACCCCCAGATCGGAAAGGACCGCATCTTGGTCGTTACAAGTTGGCATCAGAGCCAGGTTCTTGCGACCGTGTCATCTTATCCTTTTCATCCTTGTAATTCTTTCCTATGTTGCAAAATTTTTATCAGTCTATCTTCTTGTTGTCATTTCTCTCTATTCTATCCGGAGCGTTGAAGTTATCTCAGAATTCTTGTTCTCAATTCTTTAATTATTTTGAGGTGCTCAACCTCATCAAGTTTTCATTTCTACGGGTGCAATATCTATCTTTCTAAGTAATCTTTTCTAACGGTGATTTCTTTGAGTGGGCCCATAACCCACAGGTTTTTCCCAGGATCTTATATGTCTCTTCTAATCTTTCCGGAGATCTTTAATTCTTCTCAACTATGACGTAAGTGTGATTTTCATCAGTCATATTCCTTCTTCAAGATCAATTTGAATTAATTCTCATACTTGGTTCAACCTTTCATTCTTCTTTCTCGGCTTTATTGGTGTTGTTCCTCGTCATCATTCTCGGCTTGCAATCCGAAGGAGTGTTTCTCTCGAATCTTGGTCCATTCTCTTGGATATTCATCATTTCAGCTTCGTGCATCCTCACAATTGTTGTCAATCATGAGTAATCCCTTTTTCGTGCTATTCGGTGCATTTCTGAGTTGTTTTCATTCTCGATCCTCCGAAGGCCATCATTTCAGACGAATTCTTCGTTCTCAGCTTTCAGCTTTCATCCTCAATTCTTCTCCATTGTTGTCTCTTCGTTCGTCTCTCGATTATCCGGTGCCTTGTTTCAGTTTTTCTTCTCTCAGGTGGCTCATGATCTCTTCATTCTCTTGTATCTCCATTCATCCGTGGAGCTTTCTTCAATTATGCAATTGTGAATTCTTACCGGTGCTTTCTTCAATTATGCTTCAAGTGGTGCTTATCTCTTTGTGCCTCTTCAAGATTCATTTCTAGTAGAATAAGTTGTATACTAGATCCGTTGCTTGTCATCAATTTAATTTGATGAAGGATGAGCATAACATAATCCTTATGCTTGTTCTTCCTTCTTCCAAGATATTTCAATTCTTCTTCCGGAGTGGCTCATAATATCAATTCCTTTTTCTCAAGTGTTTCTTATCTTTTCTTTTCCGGAGTTCCAAGTTTTGTCAAGTATCTCTTTGTGAAGCTTCATCTAAATCTTGGCAAGGCCATAATCTTATTCTGTTCTACCTTCATGTCTTTGCATCATTCATTTGTATACGGTGGTCCTTCTTGGTGGTTCATCAAGGTTTCAATCCATTCTCTAGTGTTCTTCAAGATTCTTGTTGGAGAACCTCAAGTATCCTTTCTCTTGCATTTCTATGTGCAATTGTTCTTCCTTTATCCTTTGAGGTGGTATTACAGCATTCTTGTTAGTGTAGGAGTCTCGAAGAGTTTTCCTTTCAAGAATGAGATAATTAAACCCACCAATTCTATGGTCATGAGATATTTCAACCCATGAGTTCTTCGTTGAGCTATCTTGGTTTGGATTTCACCTAAAGCTTTTCCTATGGATGGTTGCTATCATGGTATTTGTCATTAATCCAAGTTCTCAATGCATCCTCTTCGTGTAAGAATTGTTCATATCTTGTTTATCCCAATCTTTCCTTGTTTCTTTTAGTGCTGGTTGTCACTTCATTAGTTTGAAAGGTTTCCATAAGCCCACTTCTATCTTTTTCTTTTCGTTGTTATTGTCCAACAACTCCGTCCAATTCTTCTTGCAAGGATGCTTGCCAAGTTCATTGGAGTTAGTAGTTGTCATTCTTTCTTCATTATCTTCTTCCGTATGAGCTACTTCCTATTCTATTGTTCCGGAGGCATTGTGATGTGGCTCTTTTGGGTCTATTATGTTGTTCTATCAAGATCATCGTGTTCCTTTGTTCTATTTAGTTGTTTGTTATGAATATTGTCTATTTCTTTCATCTTATCGAATTTTTTGTCCGTTTTTCCTACCGAAGTGCTGCCGAAATTTTCCGTGAATTCTTGCCTCTTTCTCATATCATTCCTCATCTCTTTGCAACCTTCAAGGGTCGTTGGTTTCACTCGTTTGTCAAAGAAGCGACTAAGTTTTACCTCTTGTTCTTTCTCATCCTCTCCCCCTTTCATTCTTGGATCTCGGGCAGAGATCCTCTTGTAGTGTAGGAGAGTTGTGACAGCCCGATGCCGACGTTCCAGAAGATTTCCCCTTCTATTCCGTTTCCGTCGTGTGATTAGATTTATTCGTTGCATCGTCATCTAGTTTGCATCATAGCATCATGCATGGCATCATGTCAACCGTGTTTTGTCGGTGTTGCTTGTTGCCGTGTTGTTGGGTGTTAGTGCCTTGTGAGTGGCGTTGTTTTATTGGAGCGTTCAGAGAGGGTCTGCGAGAGCCACCGCTAAACCCTGTTGCACCGCGGACCTAAAACCTTCTCACCCCTCTTTTATTTATTGTGCGGTTTGCTAAAGTTTCCGTTTTAACCCCGTCAAAAGATTCATCTTCTTTTAAAACCCTTTTGTTAAATGTGGGGGCAACCCTTAGGTTTTTATTTTATTTCTCTGTTTGTTTTATTTTAAAACCCTCCCATTTTATTTTCCCTTTTAAAAAGCTTTTATTTTATTCTTTAAATAAAGAGGTTTTATTTAATTCTTCAAAGGGGTTTGATTTTTATTATTTTGTAAACGGGTTTTAAATTTTAATCCTTCAAAGGTTTTATTTTATTTCTTTTGAAAATGCCCAACTATTTCTTATATTTAGGGTGTTGTTTTTAAAGGAGCCAAAGAGTATTTTTTACTTTTTTTAAACCTTTTGTTTTGGTGTGTTTCCCTGTTTTTTAAAAAAGGGAAAAACAGATGGGGAGAGAGGAGGAGCCTGCCTAGGCCCACATGGGCCGCAACCCAGCCTTCATGCCTACCCTAGCGCCTCGTTCCCCCGTCTTGCCGTTGCCCTCCCCTCGCGCAGCCGCATCCCCCTCCACGGCCTCGATCCCATTGCCCCCGCCATGGCCGCCGCCTCCCGCGAGGTCCCCTGCCACCGTCTCCTTCTCCCCGCGTGCTCCTCCACCGCCACGCCATCCCTTGCACCCGTGTAGTCGCCAGCCTCCCCGCGTCCCGCGCCCGCCTTGCCGCCTCCACGCATCTCCCGCACGTCGCCCTCGTGCTCGCCGCGTGCTCGTGCTCCACCAGCCCTGCCGTTCCCTGCGTCGCCTCCCTGCCCCCAGGCCGCACCTCGCCCGTCGCCCCGACCAGCCCGGGGTGCCCAAGCCCCCATGCCGCGCCGTAGCTTGCTACTGTGCCTCGCCGTGGCCGCAGCCGCCGTCTCTCGTGCCGTGCCGACCTCGCCTGCAGCAAGCCCTCGCCGGCCGCCGTCCTGGCGTCGTCGCCCTGGCCTCCCATGCTTTGCCTGCCCCGCACCGGTTTGCCCTGCTGCCCGACCTCGCCCTTGCTGAGCAAGCTACCGCCGGCCTCGCTACGTCGCCGGGTGCTCGCCGTAGCCGCTGCTGCCGCTTGTTCCCCTCGCGTCGCCTGACGCTGTTCTGCTTGCTCCTGCCTGGCGTGCTGTCGTCCCCCGCGATCCCCTGCCGCTGTGCTTGCTTGTGTTTGCCTGTATGTAGCTTGTTGTTGCCGATGTATGTGATGTCGTCGTTGCTTTGCTGCTGCTAGCTAGCTAGCTGGAGCCGTTGCCGTTTTGCTGCTCCTGTTGTTCGTGCTGCCGGCTGCTGCTCCTAGTTGCTAGATGATGCTTGCTTGCCTGCTAGAAGCTATTAGCTGTTGTTGCTGTTTGCTTGCTTTGCTAGCTGCTTGGTGCTAATGCTAGCCGCCGCTAGTTGCTGCTAGTGTTGTTGGTTGTTGTGTCGTATAGCTGCTGCTTGGAGATGCCCTTGCTGCCCATGCCGTGTTGCCAGCATGCTGCTACCGTGCCTGCTTGCTGTAGCCGTGTGGTGGCTAGCTTGCCTTGCTGTTAGTTGCATGCTAGGCTAGTTATTGTAGCTGCTGCTAGATTGCCTTAGCTGTTGCTGCTGTAGCTGTTGCTTTGCTGCCGCCTTGCTGCTTGCGTCGTGTTGTGTTTGCTGTCGCTGGTTACGTCGCCAAAGACCACGAGCACCATCCCCGCTTGTCGTGGGTAGACGACAAATTCACCGAGCACCACGATGTCCTCGACGGCCCCGGTAACGAGTACGACTTCCTCGACGTCGCCGAAGACCCGTGATCGACTACCGACGCCGAAGACCGTGTACCGACGCAAGAGAATGACTACCATCGACGAGATCATGTACCACGACGACTTCCACTATGACCTCGACTTCCACGAAGACCACGACGACAACTACTTCCTCGACGACCGTTGTACTCCTTCACCGAACCAAACCGCTCCGTTGTGCACGCTCCGAAGGTATAACGTTGATACATTGTCGTGTACCGTGTACAAGTGATGTATGAATATATGTATGTATGCACCGTATGTTGCCCGTTGCCCGTTGTCTTCTTTCTCGTGCCTCGACACATGGGAACCCGAGATACGGGATCACCCCATTCTTTATTTAACGTTTCCGCACACGCTTGTATACGTTGGCACAATATCTCGTTGAGTATCGGGATAGGAACGTTATCGTGGCATCGTTTCCGTTTTGCCGCCATGGTTCCCTCTCGCTCGCCGTGGCGACACCTGTTTCTTTCTCTTCTTGCCCGTGGTGTTATGAACTCGCGTGCATGATGCATTCATGGCATATAATCTTGTGTTGCATGTCTCTTGTGCCGTAGCATCCGGTCTATGCTCCGCGTGTTAACCGACTAAGATGCCATGTAGGATCATCGCTACACCCTTGCCATGGTTACAACAATTTAATAATCGTTGCATATCGAGCTTCACTTAATGTGTAGTGTTTGCGTGAGGTGAATTGCCATGCCATCCCGTGCATCGATGAGATGATCATGCATCATATTAGGGTATGCATCATGTTGTGCATCGTGTGGTGAATATCTGTGTTGATGTTTGTTTCCGGTTTGCTCCGTCTCGATAGACTTCCGCAAGCGTGTCGGAATGTGAGGACCCGTTCGACTACGATGGTTTGCCGACTCCACCGAGTTGTTCTTCTTCCAAGCGGGATCTCAGGCAAGATGACCATTTCCCCAGATACCATTACTATCATTGCCATGCTAGCTTATCGCTTCTATCGTTTATGTCTTGTTGCCTACCACATGTTTAATATCAGCCTCTCAACAATGCCATGAAAACCTTCAACCTAGCAAACGACTGATTGGCTATGTTACTGCTTGCTTAACCCTATTGATAGCATTGCTAGTTGTAGGTGCAGTGGCTTCCATGTGATAACATGGGTTCCTTCTTATATCACCATATTAATGCTATTTAATTTAATGCACCAATATACTTGGTAAAAGGTGGAAGGCTCGGCCTTTCTAGCCTGGTGTTTTGTTCCACCATTGCCCCTTTAGTTTCGGCTACCGGTGTTATGTTCCATAAATGAGCGCTCCTAACACGATCGGGGTTGTTATGGGGACCCCCTTGATAATTCGTTTTAGATTAAAGCTGGTCCGGCAAGGCCCAACATTGGTACTACATTTGCCTAATCACCTAATAAACCTGCATCGGGACTTTCCGGACCCCGAGGATAATTTAATCAACCCCCGGGCCAGTGTTCCTCATGAGTGTTGGTCCAAAACAGAGCACCGTGTGGGGCCACCGCGAAGAAACTCGAGGTTTGGCACTCGTGCGCGTAGCTTATCCGCCGTGTCCTGAGAACGAGATACGCGGCTCCTATCGGGATCGTCGACACGCCGGGCGGCCTTGCTGGATTAGTTTTACCTTTGACGGAATATCTTGTGCATCGGGATTCCAGTGATACTTTGAGTAATCTCAGAGTTGAGGTTTTCCACTAGGGAATCCGACGAGATCGCGAGCTTCGTGATTAAGGATTTCTATCCGGCTTGTGGTAATTTGTGATGGACTAGTTGGAGCACCCCTGCAGGGTTAAATATTTTCGGAAAGCCGTGCCCGCGGTTATGTGGCAACATGGAAACTTTGTTTAACACTGGTTCTAGATAACTTGAAGTTAACTTAATTAAAACTTGCCAACTGTGTGCGTAACCGTGACTGTCTCTTTCGTGAGTTCCTTCTCCGATCGAGGACACGGTGGGGTTATGTCTGACGTAGGTAGGTGTTCAGGATCACTCATTTGATCATCAGTAGTTCACGTTCGTTATGCGTAGATCTTCCCCGTCTTATTTTCTTGTACTCGTAAGAAAATATATGCTTAGCCACTATAAATATATGCTTAGTCACTGCTGCAACCTCACCACTTAACCATGCCTCACCCATTAAGCCTTGCTAGTCTTGATACCTTTGGAAATGAGATTGCTGAGTCCCCTGTGGCTCACAGATTACTACAACACCAGTTGCAGGTACAGGTAAAGGTTACTTCACGCGAGTGTGTTGACTATTCATTTGGAGTTGCTTCTTCTTCTTCATCGATCTAGGATGGATTCCAGGCCGGCAGCCTGGGATAGCAAGGATGGACGTCGTTCTTATTTTCTCGTTTGTTTTTCGTCCGTAGTCGGACCCTGATCTTACTCTTGATGTTTATGTTATGTACTGATGTGACTCTGATGTAGCTTGTGGCGAGTGTAAGCCAACTCTTTATATATCTCTTCTTTTCAGTACATGTATTTGTAACGATATCCATTCTTGCGACACGACGAGATGCGCTTCTATCCCTGAGAGGCCCTCGTACCAAATTGAGGATAGGGTCGCATCTTGGGCGTGACAAGTTGGAGTCCAGTAGGTTGTGTTTTGGTTGCTGTCAAAAAGCTTCAGAACAAAGACAGAAACTCAGGTGCGGGAATTTTCACTAAGTCCCTTAGATCTGATGGTTTTGGGGAAGTTTGTGGCCTTGTATCTTCTAGAGTTTAATTCCTTTTGCTGTGATTCTTGCTGGTGCTTGTAGTGTTCTTGGTTGGCAACAGCCACATATATTATTTGTCATGTTTGGAGGCCTGTAGCTATGTTGCATGTAGCTCCCAAAGAGCTAAGATGCAGATTATGGCAGATTATGTAGTTTTGTCATTTTGGTCATTGTGTGAGCTTAGGGGGTGTTGTGGTCTTCTTCCTTGCTCCATTCCATTCATGTTGGAACAATACATGTCTTGGCAACCTGAGAATACTAGATTTGTGCCAATTGTGAGTGTGGTGTTGAATCTTCCACGTAGAGCTTCATATCTTGTTTCGTTGATTCCCGTTGATCCGTAGCTCCGTTTGCAATGTTCTTTATATGGTTTTGCATCGTTTTCACGAGCCGCATCTGTTCATGCCATCCTCATGGATGTAAAAATAGCTTAGGGTACAGATCTGTCCAGGAACTTATATTAGCTTCTTTTGCTTGTGCTAGTGATAAAATTAGTGATGCATGCCCATTTTTCATCTCATGCATCATGTGATTGTTGCATCGTGTGGTGCTGCTGTTCATTGGTTTATATTCTCATGTTGGGTAGCACCGGGATTGGAGAACGAATACGTGGAGTCAGGAGAGTACGTGCAGGACGAACCAGAACCAATCAAGGCAAGCAAGTAACATAGCACAAATAATAATACAAGTAGACAATTCGGGATTCAACTGTCTTCTTATTAACAGCTCAGAGTACATCACAGATACAATCAAGGTAGTTCCGCTACGGACTACAAAACATGGAAATGGTATGCTACCCTGCATGCAGGCCCACGATCACGACCATGCCTCAGTCCTCTGGATAGTTCACGTAGAGGTGGTGTGTCTCCTCGTCTTACTGCCACGCCAGCTGGGTGCCGTCGAGATCATCTCTCTCTGGGGTACCTGTACCTGCTGGGAGTTTCGGAGGAATCCGTGAGCCACGGGGACTGAGCAATCTAAGACCTTGGTGCCAGAACTAGTCATGTTATTAGGTAGGGTAAGGGTGAAGTGTAAAAGGCTGCAGCATCCTAAGCTTGATTAACTGGCTAACTTACGGAAAGTAGAAGTGAAGGTGGTCTACACTAACGGCCGGGCTTACTTGATCACTAAGTGATCCTGAACACCTACCTACGGCATACATAACCCCACCGTGTTCCCGATGGAAGAGAGATCTTCGAATAGACAGTCACGGTAACGCACAAAGTTGGCAGTTTTTATTAGTTTATTTTTAAGTTCTCTAATACCGGATGTCAACAAAATATTCCAAGTTGCCACATAACCGCGGGCACGGCTTTCCGAAATATTAAACCCTGCAGTGGTGCTCCAACTAGTCCATCACAAACGAACACAGGCCGGAAAGGCATCCTCTATCACGAATCTCGTGAACTCGTCGGATTCCTTAGAGGAAAACCTCAACTCTAGGGGAAACCAAAGCTTCACTGGGATTCCTATACGCAAGATATACCGCTAAGGTAAGGCAAGACTAGCAGGACCTCCTGACGTGTCGACGACCCCGATAAGAGCCGCGTATCTCAGTCTCAGGACACGCCGGATGAGCTACGCGTAGAGTGGCCTGATAGAAATCTCTCAAGTTGCCCTGAGTTGGCCCCGCACAGTGCTCAGTTTGGACCAACACTCATGAGGAGCACTGCCCGGGTTGTTGATTAAAGTCCTCGGGGTAGCTATTCCCTATGCAGTTTATTATTAAGTGATTAGCAAATTAACACCAATGTTGGGTCCTGCCGGACAAGCCTTAGCACTACGCGATTTATCGAGGGGGTCCGCATAACAACCCTGAACGTGTTAGGAGCGATCATTATGGAATCAAACACCGGTAACCGGTCACTAAGGCGGCAATAACGGAACAAAACACCCGGCAAAAGGCTAGGCCTCCCGTCATTTACCAAGTATATAGGTGCATTAATTAAATAACAGAATTTAAGATAATGATATCAAGCTCATGTTTATCACATGAGTCAAAGCACCTCCAACTAGCAACTCTAACATTAGAAGCTGAGCAAGCCTACTTAGCCATACAAGTTTGCTAGGAAGGAGAACGGTGTTTGGGCTCATGGCATATGAAGAGGCAATTTAATTTCAGTGGTAGGCAGCGAGCAATATGACATGGAAACGAAAACTAGCATAACAAGTCTAGAGATGGAATCAAGGTCATATCATCTTGCCTGTGATATCCTCAGCTTGGAATGGTTCTGGTTCGTCCTGCACGTACTCTCTTGACTCCACGTATTCGTTCTCCGATCCCGGTGCTATCCAACATGAGAATAACAACCAATGAACAGCAGCACCACAAGAGGCAACAATCACATGATGCATAAGATGTAAAATGGGCATGCATCACTAATTCTATCACTAGCACAAGGAAAAGAAGCTAATACAAGTTCGTGGACAGAACTGTACCCTAAGGCCATAAACTTTCCCAAAACCATCAGATCTCAGGGACTTAGTGAAAATTCCTGCACCTGAGTTTGTGTCTTTGTTCTGAAGCCTTTTGACAGCAACCAAAACACAAACTACTGGACTCCAAAAGATTTGAAGTTTTACAGGGAGCTTCAAAAACATATCAGGTTCAAAATCCTAGCACTAAACTAAGCCTAGTTCTCAATAGAATGACCAGCACATCCTCATCTACAGGGGAAGCAAATGTTTCCAGAAATCCCAGACTTTGTGACATTTCAGATTTCTCTAAGATGGACTTTTTCAGCCACATGCCCACTTTGTCTAGGCATAGTTTGCACACACATAACACCAAGTGATAAATGACACCACTATGGTGTAGAGCAAAACCCCTACTACTATCACACAAAAACTCATGCCCTTGGGCTCCACCTATTCCATAGAATCAAGGATCAAACTTGCAACAAATCTGAATATGTCAACTCCATAAAGTCTCCTAATGGCAAAACAAACTTCACCACTGGATTCCTTGGGAGATTCTACATCAAAATCATATATAATATGTGGGCACTTACTTGGAACAAGTGGCCACAAATTAAGGAAGAGGAAACTACTCCAAATCATGCCTAGTAATTAGTGCATCATTTCATGTAGTTCCTACTAAGACAACAACTACAAAGGTTGAGTTCATGTGCACAATGACAAAGTGACATGGGGGTTTGAACCCCATGTTTGTGTCATGCACATCAACAACACAAATACTTCTCACAAGTCACCCCCACACACACAACACCATGCCCTCTCACATATGGACATGTGAAGGTGCATAGTTTGCAAAGGTGGGAAGTTCCACACACACACACACATATATCATCACCACAAACCCCATCACAAGCACTTAAACCCAAGAACAACATGAGGGGGTGAACTACTATGCAAGTAACATGGAAACATCACCACTCAAACACTTCTAGTAGGTACCACATGTGGTGTGCACTCACTACACACATATCTCCATACCTACACCATCATCATCACTCACAACTCCTATGCACACATGCCTACTTGCAATTACACCACAACATATACTAGCAAGATCACATACACACACACATCACTAATCACAAGACCACACACACACACATATAACACTTATCCTAGTGTGTGCAAAACACACACACAAATACAACCAGCACCTAGCCACACTAGCAGGGAAAAGAATTTGAAAGGCCACTATGATGTCTATGCATTAGAAAATGAAATAGAAAAATAATAGAAAAACCAAAAATATGCAACATGATCTCCTGGGAATCGAACCCAGAACCTCTGGTTCACAGCAACAACACCAAGCCACTACACCACTGCCACTTTGTCGACAGGGTAGGGGAAGTAAACAGGGTAACCTGTTCCTGTTGCTATTGTGTAGGGGAAAAACAAAAACTAAAATAGCGCCGAGGGGGGATCGAACCCACGCCCTCTCCACAGGCAGCAACACCACACACCACTAGGCTATGATTCGATGTCTGAACTATAACGCGCAAAGAAACAACTGAAGGGGTCCTCTCTGCTTATCTGCTACCGGCGGCTGACCGGAACAGGGGAGGGGTCTCGCCGGCGATGCGAGTCAAATCCAGCTCCGGCTCGTGGAGGGGAGGAAGCCCACACACACATGAACTCATTCCTGCAATTATCTATGCCCAAGGGGCTCTACAGCGACGTGGCCGTGGCGACCAACGGCTGTGGCAACAGGGACAACTCGCCGACGATCTCTACTGCTTCGGCGCCCGATCTAGGACAGGGAGGAAGGAGGAGGTGCACTACCTCGCATACGGGTCGAGGAGGGAGCGGCCGTAGAGGAAGTAGCAGGAAGAAGAGTGCGGTGAGGCAGAGCTCGTCGGAGATGCGTTGCCGTCGGGAAGTAGTGGAAGTAGAGCGGGGGAAGGCGATCCAGCGGCGGGAATGGGCTCCTGGAGATGCCCTTGAGGTGCTGGCGTCTTCGGAGAGGAAGCAGGGGTAGCAGAACAACAGCGGCGACGATCTTCACCCGTCGGCCATGGCGGACCCGAGCTCCTCCTACCTTGCTGCGACGAGAGAGGGAGAGGGGTTCGAGACCTGGACGGTGCGGCGGCAGGGAGGAACCCTAACGCTTCTGCGCGGACGCCAAGGCCTATATAGCGCGAGAGGGGGAGGCAAGGGACGTGCCGTCGGCCATGTGTGCGTGCTCCTCTCGGTGGAACAGAGGGGAACGGGAGAGAGAGGATGACAGGTGGGGCCCACGGGCGCCGCGCTGGAAAGGAGGTAGACGACGCCGTGTGCGTGCTCCTGCGCGAAGGAAAAGGAAATGGGCTGCTAAGTGGGAGTAAGCCCACTTAGGAGCGCCAGATAGAAGGAAAGAAGAATTCCCTCATTTCCTTATACAGAAAAACACACAGAAGAAATATAAAGCACAGACTAAAACACTCGGGATAAAATCAAACAAAAATATCCCCTCGTCATAGAAAAATATGACCTATTTAAATAAAACAAAACAAGATTTTTAGGAGCAAGTAATTATTTCACAAAACTGAATTAGATGACTCTGTTTTGTATTTATTGCACCTGTTTAAAACACTTTTAAAATCACCAAACTTGCACAACTAAACACCCACAATATTTAGTAAATAGAGGACATTTTAAAACCAGGTAAAAGCAAGTGAAATTTTTAGCTTGGGGATAAAAGAGAGAAAAGGTTTGAAACTACCAAGGGGGTTTGAAAATAATGCCAAGCACCACACTCCACTACTTCACACCACATCATCACATGTGCATCAACACATGAATTCACAAGATCACAAAATCACACCTAGCAAGATCACATGCAATCATAACATGACATAAAATCATAAGGTATGGCAAGGATGGTATGGCATGGATGCATGCATGCAAAAGAAGAATACAAGGTGACACATGAAATCATACATGCATAGATAGCTCTCATGACAATGTCAAGGTGGTCCCACATGGAAGGTTACAAAAAGGGAAAGCTTTCCACTTGGGGCACTACAAATTCTCCCACACTACAAAGAAGATCTCGCCCTCGAGATCTAAGACTGAAAGAAATCGGGAAATTCGGAACGGAGGTGGTCCTCGCGTTCCCACGTAGCCTCTTTATCGGAATGGTGAGACCATTGCACTTTGAGAAACTTGACAGTCTTGTTACGGGTCTTGCGCTCAGTCGCCTCGAGAACCGCACCTGGATGCTCACGATAAGAAAGGTCAGGCTGAAGGTCGATATCTTGAAGATGCATAGTGCGCTCGGGGGTCTTGAAACACCTCCGAAGCTGAGAAACCTGGAACACATCATGGACATTTTGCAAAGGTTGACGGAAGCTCGAGCTGGTACGCAAGGTCGCCCCTCTTGCCAACCACTCTGAACGGACCAACGAAACGAGGCGCAAGCTTGCCTTTGATGCCAAAACGCTGCATACCCTTCATAGGCGACGCCTTGAGATAGACAAAATCATCAAGCTCATACGCCATGTCACGGTGCTTGCTATAGTAATAGCTCTTCTGACGGGACTGAGCTGCTCTGAGGTTGTCGCGAATGATCCGACACATCTCCTCAGCTTCTTCTATCATATCATTGCCAAGGATTTGACGCTCGCCTGTCTGGGACCAGTTGAGCGGAGTACGACACTTCCTGCCATAGAGAATTTCAAACGGAGCCTTGCCAGAACTAGCTTGATAACTATTGTTATACGAGAACTCCGCGAAAGGCAAACAATCTTCCCACTTCATGCCAAAAGAGATAACACAGGCTCTCAGCATGTCCTAAAGAACTTGATTCACTCTCTCCACATGACCACTAGTCTGAGGATGGAACACTGTGCTGAAGCGGATCTTCGTGCCCATAGCAGACTGAAAGGAGTCCCAGAACTTGGAAGTGAAGATACTTCCGCAATCTGACAAGATCATCATAGGTACGCCGTGCAAAGAGACAATCCTGGAGGTGTACAACTCTGCCAATATCAAGATGTGTTTCCTGAAGAGCTACCAGGCATGCCTCCGCACCGTGAAGTGGAGTTCGTCATTGAGCTTGAGCCAGGCACAGAGCCAGTGTGCAAACGGCCGTACAAGCTGGATCCAGAAGAATTGAAGGAACTCAAGAGGCAACGCGATGAGCAGGAGGGTTTGGGTATGATCAGACCAAGCTCGTCTCCGTGGGGATGTGGTGTTCTATTTGTCAAGAAGAAGGATGGTTCGGACCGGCTGTGTGTCGATTACCGCCCATTGAACAAGAAGACAATCAAGAACAAATATCCACTTCCGAACATAACTGAGTTGTTCAAACAGTTGAAAGGTGCTAAAATATTCTCCAAGCTTGATCTTAGAATGGGCTATCATCAGATTTGCATTCGCGAGGAAGACATTCCGAAGACGGCCTTCAGGACTAGTTTTGGCTCGTATGAGTATACGGTCATGTCTTTTGGTCTGGCTAATGCTCCTCCGAGTTTTTGTCGATTGATGAACTATATTTTCTCACCATACAAGAACGAATTTGTCTTGCTCTATCTCGACGACATTCTAGTCTTTTCTGAGGATGAGGAAGAACATGAGAGACATCTCAGGTTGGTGCTTGATAAACTGAGAGAATACAAGCTGTATGCTAAGTTTTCCATGTGCGAGTTTTGGCTGAAAGAAGTGGTTTATCTTGGGCATATTATCTCTGCCGAGGACATTAAGGTTGACCCGTCCAAAGTTCAAGCCACTGTTGAATGGGAACCTCCGCAGAATGTGAAGCAGCTTCAAAGCTTTCTCGGGCTTGCCGGATATTGCAGAAGATTCGTTGAGAACTTCTCCAAAATCGCCAAGCCGCTCTCTAGTCTTCTTCAGAAGGGTGTCAAGTATGTTTTGTCTCCAGAGTGTCAACTGGCTTTCGATACACTCAAAGAGAAGCTTATCTCCACTCCGGTATTGGCCCCTCCGGATGATTCCAAGACGTACCAGGTCTTTTGCGATGCTTCTCTCCAGGGTCTCGGTGCAGTCTTGATGCAAGATAGGAAGGTGGTTGCTTATACCTCCAGGCAGCTGAAGCCTGCGGAGAAGAACTATCCTGTGCACGATATCGAGCTAGCAGCTATTGTACTTGCCTGGCGTGTACTCAACACTCAGATTAAAATCCTGGAGCATTTCCACCCAACTTGTTTGCCGAAGATTCAAGTTAGACTGAGTGAAGATATACTTGAGACTATTGTGATCGGTGAAAACTTCAACCTTACGTTCCAACAAGAGATGTCTCCAAATCATCGAGGCATGTACAATCCTATTGAGCAAGTTCCAGTAGTCTGCGAATATCAAGATGTGTTTCCTGAAGAGCTACCAGGCATGCCTCCGCACCGTGAAGTGGAGTTCGTCATTGAGCTTGAGCCAGGCACAGAGCCAGTGTGCAAACGGCCGTACAAGCTGGGTCCAGATGAATTGAAGGAACTCAAGAGGCAACGCGATGAGCAGGAGGGTTTGGGTATGATCAGACCAAGCTCGTCTCCGTGGGGATGTGGTGTTCTATTTGTCAAGAAGAAGGATGGTTCGGACCGGCTGTGTGTCGATTACCGCCCATTGAACAAGAAGACAATCAAGAACAAATATCCACTTCCGAACATAACTGAGTTGTTCAAACAGTTGAAAGGTGCTAAAATATTCTCCAAGCTTGATCTTAGAATGGGCTATCATCAGATTTGCATTCGCGAGGAAGACATTCCGAAGACGGCCTTCAGGACTAGTTTTGGCTCGTATGAGTATACGGTCATGTATTTTGGTCTGGCTAATGCTCCTCCGAGTTTTTGTCGATTGATGAACTATATTTTCTCACCATACAAGAACGAATTTGTCTTGCTCTATCTCGACGACATTCTAGTCTTTTCTGAGGATGAGGAAGAACATGAGAGACATCTCAGGTTGGTGCTTGATAAACTGAGAGAATACAAGCTGTATGCTAAGTTTTCCATGTGCGAGTTTTGGCTGAAAGAAGTGGTTTATCTTGGGCATATTATCTCTGCCGAGGACATTAAGGTTGACCCGTCCAAAGTTCAAGCCACTGTTGAATGGGAACCTCCGCAGAATGTGAAGCAGCTTCAAAGCTTTCTCGGGCTTGCCGGATATTGCAGAAGATTCGTTGAGAACTTCTCCAAAATCGCCAAGCCGCTCTCTAGTCTTCTTCAGAAGGGTGTCAAGTATGTTTTGTCTCCAGAGTGTCAACTGGCTTTCGATACACTCAAAGAGAAGCTTATCTCCACTCCGGTATTGGCCCCTCCGGATGATTCCAAGACGTACCAGGTCTTTTGCGATGCTTCTCTCCAGGGTCTCGGTGCAGTCTTGATGCAAGATAGGAAGGTGGTTGCTTATACCTCCAGGCAGCTGAAGCCTGCGGAGAAGAACTATCCTGTGCACGATATCGAGCTAGCAGCTATTGTGCATGCCTTGATGACTTGGAGACATCTCTTGTTGGAACGTAAGGTTGAAGTTTTCACCGATCACAAGAGTCTCAAGTATATCTTCACTCAGTCTAACTTGAATCTTTGGCAAACACGTTGGGTGGAAATGCTCCAGGATTTTAATCTGAGTGTTGAGTACACGCCAGGCAAGGCAAATGTTGTGGCAGATGCATTGAGCAGGAAGGCATATTGCAACAGTCTGATTCTGCAACCTCTCCAGCCGGGTCTTTCTGAGTCTTTCAGGAAGCTCAATCTTCAGCTAGTTCCTCAGGGTTTTCTTGCGAACCTTCAGGTCTCTCCTACCTTGGAAGATCAGGTCAGAGCAGCTCAGCTACTTGACGCTATGGTGAAGAAGGTCAAGATTGGCGTGGGAAAGAGTCTCCCCAAGTATAAGTGTTTTACTGTTGATGCCAGGGACACGTTGTTTTTCGAGGATCGCCTTGTCGCCCCGAAAGGTGATCTCAGGAAGGTGATCATGGAAGAAGCTCATAAATCTCTGCTCTCTATTCATCCTGGAAGTTCCAAAATGTACCATGACTTGAAGCAGACTTTCTGGTCGACTCGTATGAAACGTGAAATTGCACAATTCGTAAACGAGTGTGATATATGTCGAAGGGTGAAAGCAGAACATCAAAGACCAGCGGGCCTTTTGCAGCCTTTGCCGATTCCCGAGTGGAATTTTGATCACATTGAGATGGACTTCGTCACCGGGTTTCCGAAGTCGAAGAAGGGCAATGACGCTATCTTTGTCGTCATCGACAAATTGAGTAAAGTAGCGCATTTCCTTCCAGTCAAGGAGTCCATTTCAGCAGCTCAGTTGGCAGAGTTGTACACCTCCAGGATTGTCTCTTTGCACGGCGTACCTATAATGATCTTGTCTGATCGCGGAAGTATCTTCACTTCCATGTTCTGGGACTCCTTTCAGTCTGCTATGGGCACGAAGATCCGCTTCAGCACAGTGTTCCATCCTCAGACTAGTGGTCATGTGGAGAGAGTGAATCAAGTTCTTGAGGACATGCTGAGAGCCTGTGTTATCTCTTTTGGCATGAAGTGGGAAGATTGTCTGCCTTTCACGGAGTTCTCGTATAACAATAGTTATCAAGCTAGTTCTGGCAAGGCTCCGTTCGAAATTCTCTATGGCAGGAAGTGTGGTACTCCGCTCAACTGGTCCCAGACAGGCGAGCGTCAGATCCATTGCAATGATATGATAGAAGAAGCTGAGGAGATGTGTCGGATCATTCGCAACAACCTCAGAGCAGCTCAGTCCCGTCGGAAGAGCTATTACAATAGCAAGCACCGTGACATGGCGTATGAGCTTGATGATTTTGTCTATCTCAAGGTGTCTCCTATGAAGGGTATGCAGCGATTTGGCATCAAAGGCAAGCTTGCGCCTCGTTTCGTTGGTCCGTTCAGAGTGGTTGGCAAGAGGGGCGACCTTGCGTACCAGCTCGAGCTTCCGTCAACCTTTGCAAAATGTCCATGATGTGTGCCAGGTTTCTCAGCTTCGGAGGTGTTTCAAGACCCCCGAGCGCACTATGCATCTTCAAGATATCGACCTTCAGCCTGACCTTTCTTATTGTGAGCATCCAGTTGCGGTTCTCGAGGCGACTGAGCGCAAGACCCGTAACAAGACTGTCAAGTTTCTCAAAGTGTAGTGGTCTCACCATTCCGATAAAGAGGCTACGTGGGAACGCGAGGACCACCTCCGTTCCGAATTTCCCGATTTCTTTCAGTCTTAGATCTCAAGGGCGAGCTCTTCTTTGTAGTGTGGGAGAATTTTTAGTGCCACAAGTGTAAAACTTTCCCTTTTTGTAACCTTCCATGTGGGACCACCTTGACATTGTCATCAGAGCTATCTATGCATGTATGATTTCATGTGTCACCTTGTATTCTTCTTTTGCATGCATGCATCCATGTCGTACCATCCTTGCCATACCTTATGATTCTATGTCATGTTATGATTGCATGTGATCTTGCTAGGTGTGATTTTGTGATCTAGTGATTTCATGTGTTGATGCACATGTGATGATGTGGTGTGAAGTAGTGGAGTGTGGTGCTTGGCATTATTTTCAAACCCCCTTGGTAGTTTCAAACCTTTTCTCTCTTTTATCCCCAAGCTAAAAATTTCACTTGCTTTTACCTGGTTTTAAAATGTCCTCTGTTTACTAAATATTGTGGGTGTTTAGTTGTGCAAGTTTGGTGATTTTAAAAGTGTTTTAAACAGGTGCAATAAATACAAAACAGAGTCACCTAATTCTGTTTTGTGAAATAATTACTTGCTCCTAAAAATCTTGTTTTGTTTTATTTAAATAGGTCATATTTTTCTATGACCAGGGGATATTTTTGTTTGATTTTATCCCGAGTGTTTTAGTCTGTGCTTTATTTTTCTTCTCTGTGTTTTTCTATATTAGGAAATGAGGGAATTCCTCTTTCCTTCTATTTGGCGCTCCTAAGTGGGCTTGCTCCCACTTAGCAGCCCATTTCCTTTTCCTTCGCGCAGGAGCACGCGCACGGCGTCGTCTACCTCCGTTCCAGCGCGGCGCCCGTGGGCCCCACCTGTCATCCTCTCTGTCCCGTTCCCCTCTGTTCCACCGAGAGGAGCACGCGCACATGGCCGACGGCACGTCCCTCGCCTCCCCCTCTCACGCTATATAGGCCTTGGCGTCCGCGCAGAACCGTTAGGGTTCCACCCCACTGCCGCACCGTCCAGATCTCGACCCCCTCTCCCTCTCTCGTCGCAGCAAGGTAGGAGGAGCTCGGGTCCGCCATGGCCGACGGGTGAAGATCGTCGCCGTCGCCGTTCGGCTACCCCTGCTTCCTCTTCGAACACGCCAGCAACTCGAGGGCATCTCCAGGAGCCCATTCCCACCGCTGGATCCCCTTCCCCCGCTCTGCTTCCAGTACTTCCTGACAGCAACGCATCTCCGACGAGCTTCGCCGCACCGCGCTCTTCTTCCTGCTACTTCCTCTACGGCCGCTCCCTCCTCGACGCGTACGTGAGGTAGTGCACCTCCTCCTTCCCCCCTGTCCTAGATCGGGCGCTGAAGCAGTAGAGATCGTCGGCGAGTTGTCCCTGTCGCCAGAGCCGCTGGTCGCCATGGCCACGTCGCTGTAGAGCCCCTTGGGCATAGATAATTGTGGGAATGAGTTCATGTGTGTGTGGGCTTCCTCCCCTCCACGAGCCAGAGCTGGATTTGGCTCGCATCGCCGGCGAGACCCCTCCCCTGTTCCGGTCAGCCGCCGGTAGCAGATAAGCAGAGAGGACCCCTTAAGTTGTTTCTTTGCGCGTTATAGTTCAAACATCGATTCGTAGCCTAGTGGTGTGTGGTGTTGCTGCCTGTGGAGAGGGCGTGGGTTCGATCCCCCTCAGCGCTATTTTAGTTTTTGTTTTTCCCCTACACAGTAGCAACAGGAACTAGTTACCCTGTTTACTTCCCCTACCCTGTCGATAAAGTGGCAGTGGTGTAGTGGCTTGGTGTTGTTGCTGTGAACCAGAGGTTCTGGGTTCGATTCCCAGGAGATCCTGTTGCATATTTTGGTTTTTCTTTTATTTTTCTATTTCATTTTCTAATGCATATACATCAAAGTGTCCTTTTAAATTCTTTTTCCTCCTAGTGTAGCTAGGTGCAGGTTGTATTTGTGTGTGCGTTTTGCACACACTAGGATAAGTGTTATATGTGTGTGTGTGTGGTCTTGTGAGTAGTGATGTGTTTGTGTATGTGATCTTGCTAGTATATGTTGTGGTGTAATTGCATGTAGGCATGTGTGCATAGGAGTTGTGAGTGATGATGATGGTGTAGGTATGGAGATATGTGTGTAGTGAGTGCACACCACATGTGGTACCTACTATAAGTGTTTGAGAGGTGATGTTTCCATGTTACTTGCATAGTAGGTTACCCCCTCATGTTGTTCTTGGGTTTAAGTGTTTGTGATGGGGTTTGTGGTGATGATATATGTGTGTGTGTGGAACTTCTCACCTTTGCAAACTATGCACCTTCACATGTCCATATGTGAGAGGGCATGGTGTTGTGTGTGTGGGGGTGACTTGTGAGAAGTATTTGTGTTGTTGATGTGCATGACACAAACATGGGGTTCAAACCCCCATGTCACTTTGTCATTGTGCACATGAACTCAACCTTTGTAGTTGTTGTCTTAGTAGGAACTACATGAAATGATGCACTAATTACTAGGCATGATTTGGAGTAGTTTCCTCTTCCTTAATTTGTGGCCACTTGTTCCAAGTAAGTGCCCACATATTATATATCATTTTGGGGTAGAATCTCCCAAGGAATCCAGTGGTGAAGTTTGTTTTGCCTTTAGGAGACTTTATGGAGTTGACATATTCAAATTTGTTGCAAGTTTGATCCTTGATTCTATGGAATAGGTGGAGCCCAAGGGCATGAGTTTTTGTGTGATAGTAGTAGGTGTTTTTCTCTACACCATAGTGGTGTCATTTATCACTTGGTGTTATGTGTGTGCAAACTATGCCTAGACAAAGTGGGCATGTGGGTGAAAAAGTCCATCTTAGAGAAATCTGAAATTTCACTAAGTCTGGGATTTCCGGAAACATTTTCTTCCCCTATAGATGAGGATATGCTGGTCATTCTGTTGAGAACTAGTCTTAGTTCAGTGCTAGGATTTTGAACCTGATATGTTTGTGAAACTCCCTGTCAAATTTCAAATCATTTGGAGTCCAGTAGGTTGTGTTTTTCTTGCTGTCAAAAAGCTTCAGAACAAAGACAGAAACTCAGGTGCATGAATTTTCTAGAGTTTGTGGTTTGTGGCCTTGGTTGGCAACAGCCACATATATTATTTGTCATGTTTGGAGGCCTGTAGCTATGTTGCATGTAGCTCTGAAAGAGCTAAGATGCATATTATGGCAGATTATGTAGTTTTGTCATTTTGGTCATTGTGTGAGCTTAGGGGGTGTTGTGGTGTTATTCCTTGCTCCATTCCATTCATGTTGGAATGATACATGTCTTGGCAACCTGAGAATACCAGAGTTGTGCCAATTGTGAGTGTGGTGTTGAATCTTCCACGTAGAACTTCATATCTTGTTTCGTTGATTCCCGTTGATCCATAGCTCCGTTTGCAATGTTCTTTATATGGATTTGCATCGTTTTCACGAGCCGCATCTGTTCATTCCATCCTCATGCATGTCAAAATAGCTTAGGGTACAGTTCTGTCCAGGAACTTGTATTAGCTTCTTTTGCTTGTGCTAGTGATAGAATTAGTGATGCATGCCCATTTTTCATCTCATGCATCATGTGATTGTTGCATCTTGTGGTGCTGCTGTTCATTGGTTGTTTTTCTCATGTAGGGTAGCACCGGGATCGGAGAAAGAATACGTGGAGTCAGGAGAGTACGTGCAGGACAAACCAGAACCATTCCAAGCTGAGGATATCACAGGCAAGATGATATGACCTTGATTCCATCTCTAGACTTGTTATGCTAGTTTTCGTTTCCATGTCATATTGCTCGCTGCCTACCACTGAAATTAAATTGCCTCTTCATATGCCTTGAGCCCAAACACCGTTCTCCTTCCTAGCAAACTTGTATGGGTAAGTAGGCTTGCTCAGCTTCTAATGTTAGCGTTGCTAGTTGTAGGTGATTTGACTCATGTGATAAACATGAGCTTGATATCATTATATTAAATTCTGTTATTTAATTAGTGCACCTATATACTTGGTAAATTACGGGAGGCCTAGCCTTTTGCCGGGTGTTTTGTTCCGTTATTGCCGCCATAGTGACCGGTTACCGGTGTTTGATTCCATAATGATCGCTCCTAACACGTTCGGGGTTGTTATGGGGACCCCCTCGATAAATCGCGTAGTGCTAAGGCTTGTCTGGCAGGACCCAACATTGGTGTTAATTTGCTAATCACTTAATAATAAACTGCATAGGGAATAGCTACCCCGAGGACTTTAATCAACAACCTGGGCCAGTGCTCCTAATGAGTGTTGGTCCAAACTGAGCACTGTGCGGGGCCAACTCAGGGCAACTTGAGAGATTTCTATCAGGCCACTGTACGCGTAGCTCATCCGGCGTGTCCTGAGACTGAGATACGCGGCTCTTATCGGGGTCGTCGACATGTCCGGAGGTCCTGCTAGTCTTGCCTTACCTTAGCGGTATATCTTGCGTATAGGAATCCAACTGAAGCTTTGGTTTCCCCCAGAGTTGCGGTTTTCCTCTAAGGAATCCGACGAGATCACGAGATTCGTGATAGAGGATGCCTTTCCGGCCTATCTTCATTTGTGATGGACTAGTTGGTGCACCCCTGCAGGGTTTAATCTTTCGGAAAGCCGTGCCCGCAGTTATGTGCCAACTTGGAATACTTTGTTGAGATCCGGTATTAGAGAACTTAAACATAAACTAATAAAAACCGCCAACTGTGTGCGTTACCGTGACTGTCTCTTCGATCGGGAACACGGTGGGGTTATGTATGCCGTAGGTAGGTGTTCAGGATTACTTAGTGATCAAGTAAACCCGACCGTTAGTGTAGACCACCTTCACTTCTACTTTGTGTAAGTTAGCCACTTAATCAAGCTTAGGATGCTGCATCCTTTTACACTTCACCCATACCCTACCTAATAACATGACTAGTTCTGGCACCAAGGTCTTAGATTGTTGAGTCCCCGTGGCTCACGGATTCCTCCGAAACTCCCAGCAGGTACAGGTACCCCAGAGAAAGATGATCCCAACGACACTCAGCTGGCGTGGCAGTACGACGAGGAGACAGACCGCCTCGACGTGAACTATCCAGAGGACTGAGGCGTGGTCGTGATCGTGGGCCTGCAGGCAGGGTAGCATAACATTTCGATGTTTTGTAGTCCGTAGCAGAACTATCTTGATTGTATCGGTGATGTACTCTGAGCTATTAATAAGAAGATAGTTGAATCCCGAATTGTCTACTTGTATTATTATTTTTGCTATGTTACTTGCGTGCAAAACGCTTAGATGCGCTTCTTTCCTATTCGGGGGCCTCGACCCCCGGATCGGAAAGGACCGCATCTTGGTCGTTACACAAAGCCCGTGGTACATCAAGATCGTGACATCTCAAGAACACAAGAGAGAGAGAGAGATTAAACACATAGCTACTGGTACAAAACCTCAGCCCGAGGGTGAACTACTTCCTCCTCATCATGGCCTCCACCGGGATGATGAAGATGGCCATCGGAGATGATTTACCTTCCCCAATAGGGTAATGGAATATCTCCAGATTGTTTTTTCATTGATATAGAGAGTTTCAGCAACAGAGCGGAAGTTCTCTCTTTATTTCTGGAGTTTCTAGTATATATAGGATTTTTTTAGCATCGGAATCACGACAAACGGAGCCACTTGGGCCCCACAATCCATCAGACCACGACCTAGGGGAGGGGGTCGTGGCCTGTTGGCTTGTGGCCCACTGGTGGCTCCCCTCCGGTGGTTTTTGCTCCAATATTGCTTATTTCCTCCAGAATTTGTTTTGAAAAGTCTGAGACGTTGAGAACTTTCATTTACTCCACAAAAAACAACACCATGGTAATTCTGCTGAAAACATCGTTTGTCCGGGTTAGTTCTAAATAAATCATATAAAATGCATCAAAACCATATTTTTTTTTGGAAACATAGGCAATCATGGCTTGAATATTTAATAAATTATCGGTCTGTTGGAGACGTATGAGCATCACCAAGCTTAATTCCTACTTGTCCTCGAGTAGGTAAATAATACAAAAATAACTTATGAAGTGTGAATGCTAGCATAGTATATAAGTTTGATGAATGATAATTCCAATCACTTTTTCTAGCATCACAACCAGCAACTTATTCATAAAAATCATCATGGCTGAGTAGCAATTAATTCACATGTCACGGTTCAAACAATGTATTCTCTTGAAACTTAACAACATATGTTCTTAGTCTTGATACAATTTTTATGCATCATCAAGTCTAAGTAAGAGTTCCACATACTGAATTATCATATAGTCTTCTATGATTGCTTCTACTCAAAGCATGTTTTTAGAGTAAATAACATCTACCAAACACAGAGAAAGATAGGGGCTTAAAGTTTCACCTCCCAACATACTTATCATAAAGATAATTGTCAACAATAATGGATCATGATCAAATATATTTAACTCGATATATATGTTTGGGTATTTCCCGACCACATGGTGCTTGCCAACTAATAGATTGAGGTTGGAGTTGGAAGTTGACTCAACATCAAAAGCAAGTAACCAGAAAGTAAATAGATTCTCCCTTCGTAGAGGGAAGCAGGGATTTGCAGAGGTGATAGAGCTCATTCTTTTTAAAATGGAGATGAATATATAATTTTGGGTGGTGTGCCTTTCGTGTCAACGTCACAATAGAGTTTTCAACATCTTCCATACTAATCATATTATTGGTGGTTCCAAATAGAATTTAAATTTTACTCCCACTCCACCATTCAAACACAATCAAATTTCTAGGGGGGTACTTGTTTGATTATTTTTGTATTACGTAGGACTGTGCATCCTTTTTACTAGCCTCTTCAGGGCAATGACAAGTGAGTAAACACTCATCTTGAGAATACCTCGCTTAGAATGGAATATAATGACCGCCCCGTCGCTCCATGAGCAGTACGGGCACACAAAACATACGTTCATTCGAATGTTTTAGAGGTGGAACATGCAAATTTACATGGAATGGCAGTGAAATACCATATATAGGTAGGTATAGTGGACTCTCATGGAAGAAACTTAGCTTAAGGATTGGTATGCACAAGTAGTATCTCTACTTAGTATGAAGTTTTGGCTAGCAAAAGGTTCTAAACAATCACCACATGTTCGAGGATCCATAACAATATAATTTCTATGAAAATATATCAAAACATGACAATTACGTTGTCTTCCTTGTCCAACTTCAATTATTTGTTCAAGTTTGAAAATAATTAATGGGTATTCTCAATCATAAAAGATGTCGAAGATAATATATTTGTATGTGAAAGTTCTCTTTCTTATACTAATCATTCACGAATTGCTCATATGACCAATACAGTGATTGTCAAACTTCAATAGATTTTACTATATAAACCAGATGTGAACCTACTACCAAACATGAAGCACATTGATAATTTCATATTTATGATATTTCATTCATCCATAATTTGCTCTTAGGATATAAGTGAAGCACAAGAGTAAACATTAAAGTACTCTCAAAAACATATAAGTGAAGATCAATGACTAGTTAAACAATTAAGTAGCTATGTGAGGACTCTCTCTCAATAAAGATTCTCAGATCTGATATTTTATTTCAAACAACAAAGTAAACAAAAATACACTCCAAGAATAACACATATTATGTGGACAAATAAAAATTTAGGCTCAACATAGGCTAACCGATATTTGCTGACGAAGAGAGGTGGGATGCGTAGCATACCCAAGCTTAGACACTTGGGATTTCTTGAAATATTTACTTGGGGTCCCTTTGTCATCCCCAAACTTGAGCTTTTTTCTCTCGTTCAATCCTCGAATATCCTAGTTTCACCTAAGTCTCAAAAACTTCATCCACACAAAACATGAAAATAACTTGTGAGATAGGTTAGTGCACATAGGAATAAATCAACACTTCATGTACTGCCAAGACGAGTTTCATAATATTTTTCAAACATTATTTACTTTGTACAATCATTTCCACAATTTATATCTACCAATATAGACTATGGAAACTATAGGATAAGTAGATAACAAAACTATGACAGGAATGTGTCTAAATAGGACAGTCTGTAGAAATTAATTCAAAAATGTTACCTATCTAACTCAAAATATTCTGAACATTTAGGCCAGGATATATAATTTATATGAAAGTACTGTGTAAAAATTTCAGAAACTTTCCACTTACAAGGGAAATCTGATAATGCAAATACTACAACAAAAGTTTCTGTTTTTGTACAACACACATCACACATGCAATTCAAGCATTCTAAAGGCAATCCTTGGAGATTTTTATTGAAAAACACGAATATAAATAATATCTAACAGATAAAAACAAAATATAATGACTCTTCAAAAAAATACATATCATCTAAAGAACAACAATATATCTCAAAGTAAGATATACCGATAATGTTGGAGATGAAACATGTGATGCCTTGCGGGGCATCCCCAAGCTTATGCGCTTGAGTCTTCCTTGTATGTTACTTTGGGGTTGCCGCAGCCATCCCCAAGCTTATGCGCTTGAGTCTTCCTTGTATGTTACTTTGGGGTTGCCGCAGCCATCCCCAAGCTTAGTTTCTGGCTACTCCTTATTCTCCTCATATTGGTATCTCACCCAAAACATGAAAACTCCAATCACACAAAACATAACGAAACTTTGTGAGGTTGGTATGATAAATATAGATCAATAAGTTAAGTAATGCCAAGACAAGATTTATAATTATTCTCACATAATACCTATTGTATCCTATAATTCCCATAATTTACATCAACAAATATAAGATACGGAAACATGAAAATAAGCAAACTATCCATGAAAACAGAATCTGTCAAAAACAGAATAGTCTGTGAAGACCTGCATAAAATCCATATTTCCTTATATCCAAAAATTATGAAAACTTATGAAAACGCAGAAAATTTGCATATGAAAACCATGTAAGAATTTCATAATTGTATGACGCCCTAGTATAAATACAGAAATTCTACACTGGACGTAAAAGTTTTTGTTTTTAAACGGAATCAAACTAGAAAGTACCCACACTGCCCCAAAGGCTTTAAATTAACTTTATTGAAATAATGAAACAAAACATGATTATTAGAGTAGCTTAATCATGTTAACACATAAAAATAGAAATGTTAAATGTTGGGTTCTCTCCCAACAAGCGCTTTTCTTTAATGACTTTTAGCTAGGCATGATGATTTCAATGATGTTCACATAAAAATTTGTAACTGAAACATGCAAGAGAGCATCATTAAGCACATTACAAGCACATTTAAGTCTAACCCATTTCCTATGCATAGGTGTTTTTCAATAAAAAATTTATTGTAGCAATAATAAACTTGCATAGGAAAGGCAGAACAAGCATAACTTCAAAACTTTGAACACATAGGGAGGAAGCTTGATATTATTGCAATTCCCACAAGCATATGTTCCTCCGTCATAATACTTTTAAGTAGCATCATGAACTAATTCAAAAATATACCTATAACATAAAGCATTGTTTTCATGCGGCACAAGCATATAATTTTTATTACTTCATACACAAGCCAAATTCTTATCATTCATAGTAGTGGGACTAAACACAACAAAATAACTATCATCAGATACTTGATTGATATAATCCATGTGAAAATTAAAATCATGATGACAAGTATCATGGTTATCCTTATTCTTTATAGCATACATGTCATCACAATAATCATCATATATAGGAGGCATGATTTCATCATAATAAATTTGCTCATCAAAACTTGGGGGACTAAAAATAGCATATTCATCAAACATAGCATCCCGAAGCTTGTGGCTTTGCATATCATTAGCATCATGGAAATCCAGAGAATTCATACAAACAATATTGCTATTATGCTCATCATTAAAGGATTTCACATTAAACATTTTCATAAATTCTTCCTCTAGGAATTGAGCACAATTTTTTGAACCATCATTTTCACGAAAGACATTATAGAGATGAAGCAAATAAGGCAGCCTAAACTACATTTTTTGTAGTTTTCTTTTATAAAACCAAACTAGAGAAAACCAAGAAATTAAAAGATTTAAGTGCAAGATCTAAAGATATACCTTCAATCACTCATCTCCCTGGCAACGGCGCCAAAAAAGAGATTGATGTCTACTACGCAAGTTTATTCTTGTAGACATCGTTGGGCCTCCAAGTGCAGACTTTTGTAGGACAACACCAAATTTCTCTCAAGTGGATGACCTAAGGTTTATCAATCCGTGGAATGAACATGGTCTCTCTCAAACAAGCGTACAATCAAATACAAGATATCTCTTGTGTCCCCAACACACCCAATACAAGTGTAAATTGTATAGGTACACTAGTTCGACAAAGATTTGTTGATACAAGTGTAGTATGGATAGTAGATATAGGATTTGTTAATCTAAAAATATAAAAACTGAAAGGTAGCAAGTGTAAAATAGCGAGCAAAATGTTATATAAATGCTTGGTAATAAGGCCTAGGGTTCATACATTCACTAGTGCAATATCTCAACAATGATAACATAGTAGAATCATATGATCATCCCTCAACGTGCAACAGAGAATCACTCTAAAGTTTCTGTCTATCGGAGAACAATAATATGAAATTGGTGTAGGTAGTAGAACCACCTCAAAGTTATTCTTTGTGATCAATATTTTGAGCTATTCCTATAAGTGTCACTAACAACCCTAGAGTTCATACTGAAATAACATCCATGATAAATATCAATCAACCCTAATGTCACCTAGACATTTTGATGTCACCTCAAGTATCCGTGTGCTAGTTCTAGTACATGCATCAAATAATTTCAGATTCTTCATATTCAATCCAACACAAAGAACTTCAAGGAGCACCCCAGGATTTCTATAGGAGGACATATTATGAAAACGTGCAATCAAACTGTATGCATAAATTCCCAAGGTGGTGCAATAACACATATCAAATGAATCAATTGAATACCCCAATGTCACTACGGGTATCCGCATGAAAGACATACATTTGTGAGATTGATAGAAGAGGAGTATAGATGGGGGTGAATAGGCTACTTGCATAAATTGAAATCTTGGCCTTTTCCCAATTTTAACGGTTGGCAGATTTTAGCATTTCTAACAAGTCTAGTGCACCCTACAGATGCTAGTCAACAAATATGGCAGCGGAAAGTAAGGACTTTGCACATGTAGTAAGGAGTAGAGTTTAGGAAGATCAAACGCAAAGAAGTTGACACAACAATTTTGGCATGGTTCCGATAGGTAACGCTATCGTTCGTCCAGGTTAGTGGACACTTCAATCCATGGAGGGTAACGACTGCGAGAGTCCACGGAGGGCTCGACCCATAAAGGGTCCACGAAGAAGCGGCCTTGTCTATTCCACCGTGGCTTCCGTCGACACATGACTAGCCTCACTCATGGTAGACCTTCACGAAGTAGGCAATCTCCTTGCCCTTACAAACATATTGGTTCAATTCCACAACACGAAGTAGGAGGCTCCCAAGCGACGCCTAACCAATCTAGGAGGCACCACCCTCCAATAGGTAATAGATGCGGTAGAATAATGAACTCCTTGCTATTGTGATTCTAAAGATAGTCTCCTCAACACTCAATCACTCTCTCTCTCTCTCTCTCAGATTTGGCAGGGGTAGGAGAGATTGATCTTGTGGAAAGCAAATTGGGGTGGCTAGAAATCAAGGTTCAAATAGTTGGAATGGAATCTCTTGATCTTAACACATAAGTAGGTGGCTCTTTCTCAGAAAAATGAATCTCGCCATTGTGCGTGTGTTCTGGGTGCTTCCTCTGGGAATGAGAGGTAGGTGGAGGGGTATATCTATGCATCCGCCAAATTCCAACCGTTACAACATTATTGCCCAACTCGGTGACACCGAAAAGAATCTCGATGGTACCGAATTGCACTATATGTGTCGACTTTTGAATTCTCGGTGAGAGCGATATAGGAATCTCGTTGGTACTGATACGATAGCGTAAACCAACTTCCAAATCTAGTTGAGATCGATTTCAAACTCGGAAATTCCCATTCTTGAAATCTTCTCAACAGAAAGTTGGCCACTAAATCTGAGTGGCACCGATAGGAATGTTGGTGGTACCAAGATGGTAGGGTTTGGCATAGGATCTGTCAAGTGTAAAATCGCTAGGGCCGAGTGGAAATTGTTGGTGGCCCCGATTTTGCTGGTTTGGGTTTGGACAGTGATATTTTTTGGGGGAATGGCTAAGTATTTTTGGTGGTTACATCTACGCACTCGCGCAACCAATTCATCATAATACCTCATCCCCTTTTAATAGTATTGTCTTTCCTATGGACTAAAAGTGATTTCTAACAAAGTACAAAATGAAGTGTCTTCTTGCTAGAAGCTTGAGCCAATCCTTTTCCTTCCTTTATCAAGGGCTTCTCCTCACAATCCTATAGCCAAAGCTCTCTGTGGACTATACCTGAAATATACTACGTAAAAGTGTTAGTCCAAGAGACAATGTATGTTGTCATGAATTATGAAAACCACCAAGGGAGCATATGTGCTTTCAATCTCCCCCTCATTTGTAATTGATGACAACATACAAACAAAGCTTCAAATAAAGATAGGCATTAGAATATCACAGCTTTGAAAGAAACATGACTGGTACAAGATCCCCCTAAATGTGGGCAATCCCTTGTAAAGGATAGTTTCTTTGGACTACATGGGCACACACAAGGTAGAAGGACAAGTCTCAAACATATGTGAATGAAGAACTTCCATGTTCAAGTCTCACTCTTGCAAACAATATGTGCAAGAGACAAGAGGTCATCATCAAAAAGTATATGATGTGTATACTTAACTTGAGGTCCTTGAGTATCTTAGAAGTAGGAGTACACTTGTGAAAACAAATGTTAGATAACACAAGATTACTCTATTGTAAAGATGCAAAGAGCTTCAAAAGTACCAAGATATTGAACACATATTGAAAATAGGATTTGATAATAGACATGTCTCCAAGAGAATTAAGAACTTTCTCCCATAAGGATTAATAAGTAAGATTACCCACCCCCTGAATCATATCATGTAGATATTGGGATTAAGTAGGGTAAAACAAGTTCAATCCAAAGATAGTGATAGTAAAGCAATATATCTGAAACAATTTTATCTCTCTCCCCCTTAATGGTGTTGCCCCCCCTCAATATGTAAGGTTTGATATGTCTCCCCTTAGGTAGACCTTCCCTTAGGAACAAATATCTCCCCTTGTTGATATTTCTCCCCATTTTGTGTAAGCTTATTGGAAGCTTTGATATTCTCCCCCTTTGGCATTAATTTCCAAAGAAGGTTATAGGGTAAGGGCTCATTGAGAGAAAGGGATCCTTGATTCTTCTCTCTTTGATAAGGGTTCCTTGAATTTGACTTTTATCCCCCTTAAGAATAGATAAGAGTTCCTTGATATATCTCCCCTATGTTAGGGATCCTTGATGTTTCTCCCTCTGATATTGTATGGGATCACTGAAGTTTTCTCCCCCTAGAGAAGCCCCCCCCCCCCTTGAAAATAATGGTAAAACTAATTTTGTTTCCCAAAAAGTTCAATAAGATCTTAGGAGGTAATAAAATTTGGGATCATTGATAATCTTTCTCCCCCTAAGGGAAAAGTCCAGAAAATATCTGAAAATCTTAGGCAGTGATAAATTTTGGATTCACCGATGCTATATGGTTCTATAGAACCGAGAATGACAGCATGCCTCTGGGAGAAATCTGTTCGGTCGGGTTTCCTAGATCGGTGAAACTGAGTTGCATTGAAAATCATACCCTAAACTAAAGTAGATAGAAAATATCCACAAACTTTGAAAAAGGAAATATCTAAAGATTAAAAGGAACAACACAAATAATATTTTTGTTGTTTTTGAAAATATATACATAGATATAGATGATAGTTGAAAGGTTCCAAGAAAGCATGCAATGACAAATGTGAACCATTCAAGAATCTTCAACTAGATGTGGGGCGGTGACTAGGTCACCTATATTAGAGTATTTGACTTGAGGATTCAAGCAAGAATGTTTGATCATAGGTCATACTCATCGTTAAGTGCAAACTAGGGTTACCATTTTTTCCACTTTTCACCTACAACGGTTAGTCATGCAAGGAAGAACATAATATATCCAAATGACATGAGTGATCTTCATCATCATATAATTGTCAAGGGTATGATTTTGTTGTCTTCTTCCTGCATCTCCGAAAAAGGGATTGTTGATACTTGGCCATGTCAAGATTTCTTTTGATGTGAGTTGATGGAAATATTGTGGAGTGTAGTTCTTCCAAGTACCTACAAAACGTTAGATGCAATACAAGGGAGCATAAATTTCCGAGATATAAGATAGTATCATATCAATGGCATCATGGAATAGACAATCAAGCTCATGCCCTTGCATGCATCCGAGTGAGTCTAGCTCAAGTTTTGAAGAATCAATGATGTTAAACACACTCCTCGAATGACAAAATACTTTCTGATCAAGTGGTTTGGTAGACATATCAACTAATTGTTTGTCGGCGCGAGCATGCTTAAGATCTATATCTCCTTTACCAACATGATCACGAATGAAATGATGTCGCACTTGAATATGTTTCCTTCGAGTATGTTGCACAAGATTATAGGCGATTTTAATAGCACTTTCATTGGAACACAATAATGGAACATTTTTAACATGCATGTCATAATACTTTATAGTTTGAGTCATCCATACTAACTGGGCACAACATGATCTGGGGCTATATATATTCAGCTTCGGTAGTAGATAAAGATACCGAGTTTTGTTTCTTGGATGACCAAGACACAAGAGATCTCCCAAGAAATTGACATGTAGCCAGGTCGATTTTCTATCAACCTTATCTACGGCATAGTCCGAGTCGGAATAGCCAACATGATTAAAAGAAGATCCTTTGGGATATCATATACCAAAGTTTCGTGTACATATCACGTATCTCACGATTCTTTTCACAGCCAAAAGATGAAACTCTTTAGGTGCCACTTGGTATTGGGCACACATGCAAACACTCAACATGATGTCAAGACGGGAGGCACATAGATATAGCAATGAACTGATAATTGATGGATAAACTCTTTGATCAACCGGTTTGGCCTCCTTAGTGAGGTCAATATGTCCACTAGTAGGCATGGGGGTTCTCATGCCTTTGCAATATTGCATGTTGAACTTCTTGATTAAGTCCTCGGTGTACTTGGTTTGAGAGATAAACGTACCTTCTCTCGTTTGTTTGATTTGTAATCCAAGGAAGAATTTCAGCTCGCACATCATTGACATCTCACATTTCTCTGACGTCAACCTTCCAAATATCTCACTAAAATGTGGGTTAGTAGAACCAAAGATAATATCATCCACATATATTTGGCACACAAATAGTTTTCCATTAACTCTTTTAGTGAATAGGTAGCATCAATTTTACCAATCTCAAAACCCTTTTCAGTGAGAAACTTCGTTAGGCATTTCTACCAAGCTCTAGGGGCTTGTTTGAGACCATATAAATCTTTACGAAGTTTGTAAACATGATTAGGTTTCTTGGAGTTTACAAAGCCAGGAGGTTGTTTGACATAAAACTCCTCCTCAATTTCACCATTTAGAAACTTTTGATACCCATTTGGTAAAGAGTAATGTCATGGTGATTAGCAAAAGCGAGAAGAATGTGAATGGCTTAAAGTCTAGCAACGGGGCATAAGTCTCATCATAGTCCATACCTTCAACTTGCGTGTAACCTTGGGCTACGAGACGCGCCTTGTTGCGTACAACTTGTCCATATTCATCTTGCTTGTTCCAAAACACCCTTCTTGTATCGATGACGCTGTGCTCGTCTTCGGGGTTCTCAACAATTGTCCACACTTGATTCCTCTCTAAGTTTTGTAGTTGTTCGTGCATGGCATTTACCCAATCCGGGTCTAGAAGGTCTTCTTCTACCTTCAAAGGCTCAATGCAAGAGTCGAAAGAGTCATGCTCGCAAAAGTTAGCTAAACGAGATTTAGCGGAGTGATTCTCCTGGTTTGCATGTCACCCAAGATTTGATTCGGCAGATGATCTTTGTCCACTCATGCTCGAAGTCGTGACAACTTCTCCTTGTTGGATGGTGGAGCTTCTTAATCATCCTCTTCTTGCATGTTGTCGTTGACGGTTTTATCTCCTTTAGGTGGTGGTGAGGAAGGTTGAGGTGGATCATCATGATGTACTTCTTCCTATTTTTCATCATCTCGTGTACCGCTTGTGGATGGCTCCATGTCGTTTTGTGGTTCGCCTTAACGCAAAGTAGGAGCTTCCACTTGAATTAGTGAAGTACTTTCCTTCACCTCCATGGGATGAATCTTGGTGATATGTAGAACTTGGATGGCTTCTGAAGGTTACTCATCTCCTACATCATTTGGCAGTCGTTCGACTTGTGAACCATTATATTCATCAACCTTCACATCTATCGTCTCTTCAACTTTCGAGTGAAGCTGTTGTAGACATAGTAAGTGTGAGAGTTTGATCCATAACCCAGTAGGAAACCTTCATGAGATTTAGGAGCAAATTTAGTGCGATGATGCTTATCAAGAATGTAGCACTTAGAGGTGAATTCTCGGAAGTATCCAACTTGGAGTTTGTTATCGGTGATTACCTTGTATGTCATTTATCGAGAAGCTTGTGTAATTAGAGTCGGTTTATGGCGTGACAAGTTGTTCCCGCAGCTTCTACCAAAAGTGTTTTGGCATCTTGCATTCGTCAAGCATCGTTTCACTATGTCTATGAGAGTCCGCTTCTTCCACTCTACAACTCTATTTTGTTGAGGTGTGTATGTTGCCGAAAACTCTTGTGAGATACCTTCTTCGTCAAGAAAAGTATCCACATTAGTATTCTTGAACTCCATTCCATTATCACTCCGAACTTTCTTAATCTTCACTTTAAACTGATTTTGGGCTTTCCGAGCAAAGTTCTTGAAGATCTTTTCTACCAGCGACTTATCATTAAGAAAGAATAGTCATGTACGGGGTTTGTATTTTTTTAGTGAAATCGACAATGTATAGACTACCTTTGCGGAAACCAGTAAAGACCATGTTATGATTGTCGCTACAAAACACGTGTCAGTCAACCTTGGTAAATATGACATTGAAACCAAAGTCTGCTCGTATAGATACGGAAAGAAGATTATACCCAAGGGATTCAAGAAGCATGACATTTTGAATGGAACTATCATGAGATATGGCCACCTTACCAAGACCAAGTACCTTACCCTTGGAGTTGTCTCCAAAGGTCACATACCTTCGAGGTCCATGGTTTGGTGTGATCTCATGCAACATGTCTTCATCTCCGGTCATGTGATCGGTGCATCCACTGTCAAGTATCCACTCCTTTCCTCCGGCCCTGTAGTCTCCAAGGTTCGCCATAAGACTAAGGTTCCTCATGCTATTCTCATACTCGATGTCAAACTCTTCATCTTCATCATAGTAGCCATGCTCCATGTTGTCATCGTCGGGCAAAATATTCTCGTCATAAGAAACAAGAATTTCATCAGATTTTGACTATGACAATGTTCATATTTATGCATGCGAATGGCTTCAAGAATGACATTGTTAATGGTAATGACATCTCCTATAGCACGCATGAGGCCATGAAGCTCAAATAGGCATTTATTTAAATTAGGATCGATTGGCTTCATTTTGTGGAAGGTAATGCATTTATGGAAAATGATCTTGAAAAATTTCAGTGCATAGTCAGGATATCTTTTCTCTAAGTTTTTCCAAAAAGTATGAGCACACTCAAAATTCTACAATTGATTAAGAACATTTCTCGGCAGTCCTCTAATGTTTAGATTTATAGTTTTAAGATTACCAAGGATATCAAGTTCTTCATCATGCGAAGGATTCAAAGGATCAATGGGAGGCTCATAGGGAGATTCAACATACTTGCGCAAATGTAATTTATCAAATATATCAAGCATTTCATCTTTCCATTGTCGAAATACTCCCCATCAAGAATAGTCACTCTAAAACTAATATTCCCCATACTAGGCACATCTGTCTTCCTCCAATGGTGTTTAAACCAAGGTTATGGAGACCTTGCTCTGATACCAACTGTGAGATCAATAGAGGAGGTGTTTAGAAGGGGGGGGTGAAGAGACTACTTGCATAAATTAAAATGCTATCCTTTTCCCAACTTTAATGGTTGGAAGATTTTAGCGATTCTAACAAGTCTAGTGCACCCAACACATGTTAGTCAAGTAATATGGCAGCAGAAAGTAAGGACTTTGTACATGTAGTAAGGAGTAGAGTTTAGGAATATCAGACGCAAAGAAGTTGACCCGACGATTTTGTCATGGTTCCGATATGTGGCGCTATCGTACGTCCGTGTTAGTGGAGACTTCAACCCACGGAGGTTAATGGCTGTGATATTCCGCGGTGGGCTCCACCCACAAGGGTTGCACAAAGAAGCGGCCTTGTCTATTCCACCACGGCTTCCGTCCACACAGGACAAGCCTCACTCACGGTAGATCTTCATGAAGTAGGCGATCTCCTTGCCCTACAAACATCTTGGTTCAACTCCACAGCATGAGGTAGGAGGCTCCCAAGCAACACCTATGGAATCTAGGACGCTCCACCCTCCAAAAGGTAATAGATGCGGTAGAACGATGATCTCCTTGCTCTTGTGCTTCTAAAGATAGTGTACTCAACACTCAATCACTCTCTCTCAGATTTGGCAGGGGTAGTAGAGATTTTTCTTGTGGAATGCAACTTGGGAGGCTAGAAATCACGGTTCCAATGGTTGGAATGGAATGTCTTGATCTCAACACATGAGTAGGTGGCTCTCTCTCAGAAAAATCAATCTCGCAAGTGTAAGTGTGTTCTGAGTACTTCCTATGTGAATGAGATGTAGGTGGATGGGTATATATAGGCATCCCCCGGAATCCAATCATTACAACACTATTGCCCAACTCGGTGACACCGAGAAGAATCCCGGTGCTACGGAGATGCACTAAATCTGGCAACTTTAGAATTCTCGGTGAGACCGATATAGGAATCTCACTGGAACCCCTACGATGACCTAGACCAGTTTCCCAAACACGGTGAGACCGATTTCAAAACTCGGAAATTTTGATTCTTGAAATCTTCTCAACAGAAAGTTGGTCACTGAATCTCGGTGGCACCGATAGGAATGTTGGTGGTACCGAGATGGTAGGGTTTGGCATAGGATCTGTCAAGTGTAAAATTGGTAGGGCCGGGTGGAAATTGTTGGTGGCACCGATTTTGCTGGTTTGGTCTTGGACAGGGATATTTTGTGGGAGAATGGCTGAGTATTTTTGGTTGCTACTTCTAAGAACTTGAGAAACCAATTCATCATAATACCTCATCACCTTTTAATAGTATTGGCTTTCATATGGAGTCAAAGTGATTTCTCACAAAGTATAAAATGAAGAGTCTTCCTGCTTGAATCTTGAGCCAATCTTATTCCTTCCTTCATCAAGGGGATTCTCCTCACAATCCTATAGCCAAAGATCTGTGTGGACTATACCTGAAATATACTAGGTAAAAGTGCTAGTCCAAGAGACAATGTATTTTGTGATGAATTATCAAAACCACCCACGAAGCATATGTACTTTCAACATCAAGTATTCTCTAACCTGAATATTCAATCCAACATAACGAGATCTTATAGTGAGAGATTCAATTCATCACAACTATATCAAGGTACAAACACCATATGATCCAACTATATTAACAAAGCCCATGGTACATCAAGATCGTGACATCTCAAGAACACGAGAGAGAGAGGGAGAGAGAGATTAAACACATAGCTACTGGTACATAACCTCATCTCCAAGGGTGAACTACTTCCTCCTCGTCATGGCCTCCGCAAGTATGATGTAGATGGTCGCCGGAGATGATTTGCCCTCTCCACCAGGGTACTAGAATGTCTCCAGATTTGTTTTTCGTTGAAAGAGAGAGTTGCGACGATGGAGCGGAAGTTCTCTACTTATTTCTAGAGTTCCTAGTATATACAGGATTTTTAGCATTGAAATCACGTCAAACGGAGCGACGTGGGCCCCACAAGACATGACGCCATGGCCTAGGGGGTCGAGGCCTTTTGGCTTGTGGCCCACTGGTGGCTCCCCTCCGGTGGTTCTTCACTCCAATATTGCTTATTTCCTCCAGAAAGATATATATAAAAGTTCCGGACGATTCTAAGAACTTTCATTTTGAGCACGAAAAACAACACCACGGTAATTCTTGTGAAAACAATGTCAGTCTGGGTTAGTTCTAAATAAATCATATAAAGTGCATCAAACCATATAAAAGTTTTGTAAACATACACAATCATGGCAAGAATTCTTCATAAATTATCAATACTTCGGAGATATATCACTCTCCCACCCTTTTGTTGTAAAACTTAGTTTTGGAAAATTTGTGTTGGTTTTCGATATTTGTTTGCTTTCTATGGTTGTAGATGTGCACAATATTGTGTCAAGTCTATGGAGGTGATACATTATAGTGAAAACGAGATTTGTGTTTAGGATTTTCATTATGGTTAGGTTAATGATAAGATAATTGTAACAAGTAGGATAATCATTTAGTTGATGGTAATTATGAATTATCAAACTATAGGATGCCTATTGTTTTCTGGTGTGAGAAGGCTAAAGTGTTGGCGGGAAAATTGAATGTCTAGGTATCAAGGAAGTGATGGAGAAGTTGGTTAGAAGTTTCGATGATGTGGATGCAGTTGGGAGCGAATTTAAAAGGTTTTCTTTTTGTAAAGATGATGATTACCCAGAAGAGTTTGTTCTGGAAAAAGAAAAAAAAACCTTTGTGAGCTCTAGAGGATCAAAAAGATTTGTAGAGGTATTGTAGTAAGGCAAATTTCGTTTTGTGCAACGAAGTAATAATTCTCCCAACTCAACTTAACAAGGCCTCGCAAGATCATTGATTGGGCAATCAAGCAAGGAATGTCGTCGATTCCAAGATTGGTTGCGCTTTGGGATTCGGTATGTGAGGTGGAGGGTGTCATGGCTTGCGCTCTGGAACATCCAAGGATATTATAACAACCCAAGTGCATCCCCTTGCCTTATTAGTAATACATTCCATGTTTGAACCTTCAATGAATGCCATCATGTGGTTTGAGTAGAAATATTTTGCTTCATGTCTTTTGCATCATGGCATCATACCATCATTCCATAACTTAAATCATGCTTTGTTTGAAGTGATATGTTGTATGGTGTACTTGCAAGTGTATGTGTGTGTGGATCCTCTCCAAAAACCCTTTTGCAAAACTTGTCAAAAACCCTTCTAAATCCCAATATTCAGTAGGTGATTTCAAAAGTAACACTTGGCCATGTGTGGCTATTTTATTTTATGACTTTTGCTAAAAATAGATTCCAATATTCAATATATGTGAATTATTTTGTTTGCTCTAAAAAATCCCAAAACTTTATTATTAAATGGAGCTCATTTTGCGAGAACAAACTATTTTTTTCTCTTCTCAAGTTTCTCTAACACACTGCGTGGGTTTTATTTGATTGTTTCTAGTTAGTTTTAAAGGTTAAACCTTTGTTTTCTTTCTAGGTGTGAGGCAAGCCTCAGCTCGCCACTTGGGCATATGCCTTGCCTAGGAAGGAGGAGCGTAGCAGTGCCCCAGCTTGTCCAGCCCGCCTAACCAGCCGGCCACGTGCTTCCCTGACATCGTCGTCCCCATTAGAGGCAGCGTGTGGAGAGAGCGTGAGCTTGCACCGTGGTCCTTCACGAATGTCGAGACAGGGCCCCTATAAAGCGAGCACGCCTCCCTAGGGTTCACCTACCTCCTCCTTCCCACTCGCACCACCGCAACTCCCTCCTTCCTCTCTTGCTGCTGGTAAGTTTATAAGAGAAAAGGAAGTGACTGAGAGAGGTAGGTGTCAGCACCGGCCTTCTCCGTCATTCTCGACGCCTCCGATGGCTTCCCCTCCTCCTTCCGGGATGTTCAGGAGATCCCTGGTGCCGCGTGCATCCGATTCCTGGTGCTAACTGGCCGACAAGCCCTGCATCGCTTCAGGTCGGTCATTGTCCTCGTCGCAGTCTGGAGATTCCGCTGCAACACGCTCCTCCAACCCCCTGCTTCACCTAGTGTCAGTTCCCTTGTCCCTGCGAGACCCCTCGGTGAGCATCCTTTTGACCATTCCACCACCTCCGGCTCATTTCCCCTCTTTAGATGAGATGACATCGCGTTCCGGCCGTCGCAAGCGTGCGTGTCCGAGCCAAGCATGAGCTCGTGCTCGAGCTCCTCGCAGCAGCGCGCATGAGTGCTAGTAGTAGAGGGGGTGGACTCCCCTCGCAACCCACGACCCCGCCGGTGGTCCCCCTCACCGGTTGTTGTTGCCGACCACCCACGATTGTTACTGTTGTTGAGTGGCCGTCAGCCCTCGAGGAAGTGGCAAGAGGCGTCGAGCCCCACCTCTATCAAGCCCCCATCCCTAGTCCAGTGGTTGCGCCCTGCGTCTCCATCCGAGGAGACCCGGGTTCAAATCTACACCCCTCCTAGCGTGATTAAAATGCATTTCCCCTCTTCTATGTAGGGCAATGACACAAGGACCTGGGCCCACATGTCATCCCGTTATGTGACCCTGGTGTCTATGGGAGGTGGGCCCTGGTACTATTTTTTATTGTAATTTTTGTGTGTGTTTTATTTCATTTTAGATTCCTTTCCATTTAACAAAAGTGTCCAAATCTAGACAAGGCCGGATTTGGCAGTTACCATCTTTGCCACGTATTTTGTGATGTGTTTTGTGGTTGATTTCCCGACAGTAACGCCGGATTTGGCAGTTACCATCTTTGGCACGTATTTTGTGATGTGTTTTGTGGTTGATTTCCGACAGTAACATATACTTGTGATATATGAAATTGGGGTAGAAAAATAAAGTGAATCCATTGGTGACATTAGTTTTATCATCTTGCAAAAAATGTTATTTTATGTTAAGTTATCATTTTTCTTCTTCACATGATTTAATTCTTGCATGATATGATGAACTTGTCAACATGAATGTGGTAGTGTTTTGAAGGTACTAGGCCCTGGTAATTTTCTTTGCCACGATAAGGTTGCGGATTGGTGGGTTTGTTCTGGCAAACATTCTATGATATTGTTGTTGTTCCACATGCTCAAATAATTCTAAGTGGTAGAATCTTTTATTTTCTTGCCATGTGTCTTGGTGATTCCCATGAATATATTGTTCCTTTGTGGTTGGTCTAGTGCCATGAATTGTAGTGCTTGTTGCACTCTGTCAAATGGTGCTTTCACCTTGCCAAATAGGTTTTTCATCTTAGAGTTTCATCCTGTCAAATATGCTATGATGTTATAATCTGCTGTAATTCTCTTGTTGAAATTTGACTAAGTATAGAAATATGTTGTTATTTTCATGCCATGTTTAGGGGGTGCTACCATGAATTCTATGATGTTTCAGCTCATGCTTAGTGAGAATTATTTGTAGTAGTTGTTTCCCTCTATAAGTCTGTTAAATTTCATGCCATGAAGCTTGCTGTCAAATAGAGCTTTATTGCTATCAACATGTCAACATATTGAAAACTGCAAGTGCAAACTAAGATTGTTGAGAGTTTGTTTGTCATTGTGCAAATTGCAAGTGCAAACTGCAAGTCCTAATGTGTGATATTTCTTTCCATGTTGAGAGCTTGTTTGCCATTGTTTCATGAACCTATCGATGTTTCTTTTAGTTAGAGATTGTTGTGCTTTTTGATAGCTTCATATCCATGCGTTGGTTGAACTTGTCGAGTGGTTGTAGCTTCCAGTTTTCACATGTTCAAAGTGGTATATTGGTCGTTATGGTTTTGTTTTATGCTTTGTGTTAGTTGTGTATATTTGTTTTGCATTTATTTTAGGTCTATTGCACCTAGAATTTCTTTCCCTATCCATTGGCATACTCGGAGTACCAAGAAAATGCACATAGCTGACTCCCTAGCGATGTTTAGTCAATGTTTCCTTTTGTATCTTGTTTGTGATTTGGGAGAGATCCGTAGCTCGGTTTGCAATGTTTTTTATATCTCTCTGCAATATTTTCTCATGATGCGTCCGTTTCATCCATGTTCATGCATGTTAAAATAAATAAACTTGAGGTTTCATCAACAATGCTAACAACTTAATAAATGCATGAGAAGATTAGTTAGCATTGTCATGCTCCTTTCTTTCCCACACTCATGCATCATGTTGTTTGAAGCATTGCACCTACTCATGTGTTCATTGGATTTGTATTTTCTTTGCGTAGCAACGGGAGCTGAGAACGCGTGCGAGGATCACGTTGAATATGTTCCTGAAGAGCAGGAGTTGTACCTATCATAAGAACCAACAGGCAAGATGATTGTGACCTTGAACTACTAGGAAAAACCTTATAGGCATGACCTCAGTAGTAGCGCTGGAATAAAAAACACGCTACTAATAATTAGCAGCAGCGCTGATCCAGTAAAGCACTGCTAATAACACCTTAGCAGTAGCGCTGCTAATTGAAAAGTCGCTACTACTATGTGGAACCAGACGATGCCACCGACAATAGTTGTAGTAGCAGCGTCGTCCAAAATCCAGCGCTACTGCTAAGTGTTTAGCAGTAGCGCATTGTTTTGCAGCATCACTGCTGCTAGTTGTCCCCACTTAGTACTAGCGCTCGCTTGTTTGCAACGCTACTACTAATAGAATAGCAGCAGCGCTCCATGTTATCCAGCGCTTCTGCTAGTTGGGACTGCCACCTTTTTACCCCCCTCCCCTCCCCACTTTCACCTCTCTCACCCTCCTCTCCCCTCTCCACACTCTCCACACCATTGTTGCTCTTATTCTCTCTTCCTCCTACCTCTTTTCTCTCCACATTAATGTCCCCCTCCACCATAACTCTCCTTCATAAATGACTTATCTCACATCTCTCTTTGTCTCACCTCTCTTCCTCTCCCCTTTATATTAATTCCCCCCTCCACCATAACTCCCTCTCCATTAGTTAGATAGCTTGATTCACCTCTCCTCCCCAACAACTAGATCTAGCTAGCTATTTAGCCATCCATGCATGCTCTTTCGATCGGTCTCTCTCATCATCTCACTCGATCGGTCTCTCTCGGGAGATATATAGGTGAGTAATAAGTTGTTCACTTAAAGAATGGGAATATGTGTGTGAATGACAATATGTGTGTTTGGGATATATATATATATATATATATATATATATATATATATATATATATATGTTGAGAGATTTGTGCGAGTGTGACATGCCCTCCGATCGAGTTGCTTATGTTTTGCCGAAATGTCGATTTATTTTCGTTTCGGTGAATTTCGAGCAAACTCAATATGTCCTATTTTTAGGCAAGGTCATGCCAAAATGTTATATGACTTTGAAGCATGCATGCATTATTTATTTTATAACCCTTTTGCTTTTTATACCGTGCAGTCAGTCATGAAGGTGAGTGGATGGAAGGTGGAGCGGTACATGCAATCCGCGGTGATGGACATGCATGCAAATAATCGAACTAGGATTAGATGTCCGTGTGCAAGATGCAAGGAAGGAGTCCTTTTTGACCCTTTTGATCATGGCACTTTGAAGGCGCACCTGCTGATAAATGGTTTCATGGATGGCTATACTCATTGGATAAGTGAAGAACAAGATGAGGACGTCCAAATGGCAGGGAATAATGACATGGGGCTAGACAAACAGATGATCGATCGACACGAAGACGATGGTGCTGGACATGGCTGTGGGGAAGATTCCGGAAATGACGGCGGCGGAGAAGATTCCGGACACGGCGAAGAAGAGTCCGAACATGGCGGAGAAGAGGTGGTGGTCACGCCGCAGTCTTCGACGCGACTAAGTGTAGTCGTGCAAGACCCTCATGTTCAAGACCTCCTTCGCAAGAGTATGACTAGCGAGAGAGTTGCTTCTAGAGAGGAGGCCAAGCTGGCTCAACTTGAAGTGGACTCGAGGACTCCATTGTATGACGGTTGCGATCCCGAGGTGACCCGCTTGAGTTTCACGCTCGAACTTCTAAAGACGAAGGCCAAAAACAAATGGATAGACAGAAGCCTCGATGAGCATTTGACGTATCTACATAATAAAGTTCTTCCCACGGGGAATTTGTGTCCTAGTAGTGTCGAGGAGGCCAAGAAAATCGTTTGCCCTTTTGATTTGCCGCACATTAAGTACCACACATGCATCAACGATTACATCATTTATCGTGGGGAGCACGCGGAAAAAACCAAATGTCCAGTGTGCAATGCTTCTCAATACAAGAAGGCAGGAAAGAAAGCTCCTCAGAAAGTTGTATGGTTCTTTTCGATCACTGCCCGTCTACACCGGTATTTCATAGATCCTAAGGAAGCAAAGCTCATGTGCTTGCACGCGGACAGGAAGAAGCCCGACGATGGAGATGATCCGATGCTGAGACACCTCGTAGATGGTAGCCAGTGGAGAGCATTCAACATCATATATGGATTTGCTAAAGAAGATCCAAGGAACATCATTCTTGGTGCGAGTACCGATGGCATGAATCCGTTTGGAAACCAGAACACTAACCACAGCGCATGGCCCGTGTTTGTATGGATGTACAAACTCCCCCCATGGAAGTGCATGAAGACAAAGTACATACACATGTGCATGCTGATTCAAGGGCCGAAACAACCGGGAAATAGTATTAACCTGTATATGGGGCTTCTGCAAGAGGAGCTAGACACATTACGGAAATGACCGGCATGGACATGAGATGCCAGCAAACGAGACTATTTCCATATGAGAGCTGCGCTGATGACGACGGTGCACGACTATCTCGGTTACGGGTACACCTTAGGCCAGGTGTGCCACGGATACTGCGGATGCACGTGGTGCATGGATGATACAACATCTCAGCAGCTTACATCAACGAGAGATGGCGGGTCTGGGAAAATCATGTACATGGGGCATCGTAGATGGATCGAGAAGGATGACCCATGGAGGAAGCGTGGAGATCTATTCAATCGGCTGGTTGAGCTTCGAGGACCTCCACGTAAGAGGAGCGGCGCCGAAATCGACGAGCTGTTGAGAAAGTGGGAACAATGCCCCGTGCCGGGAAAGATCACAAAGGCGCCAGAGCCGCTGCTAAAGGTATGTAAAACAAGGTCTGTTTTCTGGTACTTGGAGTACTTGCCCAATCACTGCACGCCTCATTGCCTTGATCAAATGCATATCACGAAGAATGTCCTCGAGAGCTTGCTTGGCACAGTGATGAACATGCCGGAGAAGACCAAGGATTGACCGAAGGCAAGGAAAGACTTGGAAGATTTGAAGATCAGGAAAGACATCCACCGTAAAAAGTCGATGGAGGAGACAGAGACCAAGACAGAGGAGGGGGAAAGGGACAAAAAAGTCAACAAGGAGGAGAATTATTACCCCCTTATTGCTTCACCTTAAGTCTGAAGGAGATCGATCAATTCATCAAGTGCCTTATGGGAATCAAAGTCATTTCCGGTGACTATGGGGAGATAAGCAGATTTCTAGACCCCAAGAAGAAAAGGTTCACCGGGATGAAGTCTCATGACTGTCACGTGATGATGACGCAGATACTCCGGGTTGCCATTAGAGGGATAATGGACAAGCACGTCCGTGACACGGTTATTGGTCTCTACAACTCTTCGACGTTATCTCTCAAAAGTCCATAAGCGTGAAGCAGCTCCGAAGGCTGCAGGAAGATATCGTTGTCATACTATTTGAGCTTGAGATTTACTTCTCGCCTGCGTTCTGTATGTCATGGTGCATCTGTATGTCCACATCGTGGACGACATCATCGACCTCGGGCCAACATTCCTTCACAGCATGATGCCGCTCGAGAGGATGAATGGGGTCATCAAAGGATTCTTTCGTAACAAGTCCCGTCCCGAAGGGAGCATCGTCCAGGGGTATCTGACGCATGAGTGCGTCTCGTTTTGCGAGAATTATATAAGCGTCGCAAACCCTGTTGTTGGTTTGCCCGTCAAGAAGCACGATCTAAAGCTCGAAAGGAGATGGTCACAACAACGGCCGGAGGGAATTGCACGTGAACTACTCGGATCGACGGAACGACTTTGATAGGGCTAACTTAGTAGTGCTAGAACACCTAGATGTGGTAGATAATTATGTGGCACGATACAAAGAAAGCATCACAAAGAAGTACCGTGATAAGGGGATGCTCAAGACGGACGACGAAGTTACTGTAGAGCACAACCCTACTTTCTTGCGTTGGTTCAAAGATCAAGTTCTTGAAAATCCCGTGGAAGAGGGTAGTTCGCACAGATTGCTCATACACACCTTAGCAAATGGCCCTGCAACCAAGCTAGCGACCTATCAGTCCTACGGTATCAATGGGTACACGTTCTACACGGAGGCCAAAGACATGGACAGTGATTACCAGAACTCCGGGGTGAGAATTCAATGCGTGGCCGCGCCAACGGCAAAATAAAAGATTCTACGGAAGGGTCGAAGAGATCTGGGAGCTTGACTATACTGGAATGCTCCGTGTCAGATGGGCCAAGGACGTTGTAAGAGAAAACAAGTATTTCACCACCATATCTATACCCGACGCAAAGAGCACTCCCGTGAACGTTAACATCATCGCCAAAAATGAGCCATGGGTGCACGCTAAGCACGTGACACAATGCTTCTTCATAACCGACCCCGCCAATCACAGCCGTGTTGTCGTGAGGAGATCCAAAAGGAGCATCGTCGGAATGGATGGAGTCGCTAACGAGGAAGTCTAAGATCAATACGACAACCCGATGAGGGAAGATGACGATGAAGCATACGTGAAAAGAAGAATCGAGACTACATGGTAGCGGAAAGATCGTACTCCATGGCTCCGGAAAAGTCACAAGGAGGGGCTCAATTACTCGGCAACGAACAAGAAAGGGAAGAAGCTCAATGTGAAACATCGTCGACGCAGCTGATCAGAAACCTACATTTATATATTTGTATCTATTTTGTGTACGCACTTAAGTAAGTGTTATCGGTCAACTGATATCTTACCACATGCATGGTTCCGATGATATTCGCGCGTTGGGGGAGAGGGAGACACCGTCGTCGTCGGGAGAAAACAAATAATAAAAAGTAAAGTAAAGTAAACAAAAAAGGAAAGAAAAAATAATAAAAAAGAAAAGAAAATTAATAAATAGAAAGTAATAAAGAAACATAATAAAAACAAAGTAATAAATAAAATGAAGGAAAGAAAGTTAGCAGTAGCGCTCGGTCGGCACAAGCGCTACTCCTACTTAGCAATAGCGCTGGTTTAGAACCAGCGCTACTGTTAACTGCTATAGCAGTAGCGCTCGAAGTAAAAAAGCGCTACCGCTATTTTGAGTTAACCGCCGCGCGCGCTAAGTCCCCAATTCCTCCCTGCCGCCCCTGTTTCTTCCCCAATTCCTCCCCCCGCCGCCCGTGTCCACCCAGTCTCACCGTCACCCCCAGCGCCACCCCTGACTCCTCCCTGCGCCGCCCCTGACTCCACCCAGCGTCGCCGTCGCCCCCCCGATCTCTCCCATCGGTGCCGCCACCCCTCCCTGTCGGCTAGGGTTGAGGTGAGGCCCCGGCAGGTACTCGAGCACCCACCTTCTCTCTCTCTCTCTCACAGTGCTCTTCGGCAGCACGTACCCGACCCCCCCGGCAAGGTGCTCTTCGGCAGCAGGTACCCGACCCCCCCCCCAACCCCACCCCCCGGCTAGGTCCAAAGCTTGCTGAACTTGAAATGTTTTGCTTTGGTATGCATGCATATGGCTGATGTCTAGCATTTCTTATCTAGTTATTATTTCTACAAATTCATTTCAGCAAGTTTGATACACTAATTTTGAACTAGTGGGCAGAAAGTTTGATGTTTTGAACTAGTCGGCATAATTTTTTTAACTAGTGTAGATAGTGATTGATGGAATTTTTTAACTAGTGTAGATAGTGTTTTGAACTTGTGTAGATAGTGTTTTGAACTTAGAGTGTTCCATGAGAAGATTTGCCAGAATCAAGGATGGTCCTCAAAAACAAAAAATGTGGCAAGAAAATATTTTTCCCTACTGAAACAATTTTCCTTTCTCAGACTCGGCGTAGGTCATTGCATCCCTTTGCTAGTACTTGTGATGGTGTCAAGAGAATTGCATTTATTATTTTCTGTTTATATTTGTATAATTAATCTTGTGATGGTGTCAAGATAATTCCATTTGTTATCCTCATGGTATTCGAGTGGCCTATGTTTTGCTGGAACGTTGATTCATTTCCGTTCCCGCAAATTTCAAGCGCTCCATATGTCCACTTTTTAGCAAAGGTCATGCCGAAATTTTCGGCATGAATTGTGCTAGAAACTAGGACATATGGAGTAACCGGGATTTGCCGGTAGGTGAAAGAATCAACATTCTGACCAAATATAGGCCCCTTTTTTCTCTTCATTATATCTTTTATTTACAATTGTTGCATAGGAAACATGTCTACCGACGCCGAAGTCGTGGGTGGTTCTGCTCACTCCGTAGACCCCGTGGAGGCAGAAATCACTATTTTGATTACCTGGACGAACACCAGATGGGGTTGCATGGTGGCTGCAGTGGTCAAAACCCCGACGCCGACACCGGCACTAGCACCGAAACCGCACCCGAGACCTGCGAAGATGATGTCGTAGCCGGTAAAGCACCGAAGAAGAAGAGGACACGAAAACCAAACGAGCTTGGCATCGGACAAATTGTGGTCACGGAGATTCACCCCTTGAAGTTAGAGCCAACGACGCGAGAGGAAGCGTGCAAGTGCTGGGGCAATCAACTTGGATGCATCCTCAAGGAAACCGCCAACATCAACGATGATAGGTTTAAGCAGATACCACATATGGAGCACATGATCCTAAAGAAGTTGCACAATAGGTTCATGTTCCCCGGCCGGAATAAAAAGGAATATAAAGAGCCATGGGACGACCCCATCATGACAAAGATAAACGAGAAGGTGATGGTGACGTTCACCGATAACATAAAGTAAAGTTAGTGGTCTACGTATGACTGTCGTGATGTACATAAGGATCACTAAGTGATCCTGAACACCGACTTTCGTCGGTCATAACCCCAGCGTGTCCTCGGTCGGAGAAGGAACTCGTAAAATAGACTGTCACGGTTATGTACACAGTTGGTAGGTTTGAATCAAGTTAACTTCAACTTATCTAGAACCGGATGTTAAACGAACTTTCCAAGTTGGCACATAACCACGTGCACGGCTTTCTGGAAGATATTAAACCTATAGGGTTGCTCGAATGGTCCATCACAAACTACGATAAGCTGTATAGGAATCCTCGACCACACAAGTCCCGTGATATCCTCGAATTCCTTAGTGGAAAAGCTCAACGTTTAGATAGCCCAAGGTATCCCTGGAATCCCGATGCACAAGACACCTCAAGGAAGTGAACACAAACCCAGCAAGACCAACCTACGTGTCGACAAACCCGATAGGAGCCGCGTAACTCGTTCTCACGACACGATGGATGAGCACTACATACGGTGGCCGGATAGAAATCACCCGAGTTGCCCCGGGTGGCCCCACAAGTGGGTCTGTTTGGATCAACACTCATGAGGAGCACTGGCCCAGGGGTTCATTGATTATCCTCGGGGTAGCTATTCCCTATGCTTTTTTATTATTAAGTTGTTTAGAAAATTGAGTACCAAAGTTGGGTCTTGCCAGACAAGTCTTAACCAAAACGAATAATCAAGGCGATCCCCATAACACCCCAAGCGTGTTAGGAGTGCTGAATATGGAACTTAACACCGGTAGAAGAAACTAAGACGGAAAAAGTGGAACAAAAAGCTCACCAAAAGTCCAAGCCTTCCACCCTTTACCAAGTATATAGGTGCATTAAATTAAATACTAGTAATAAGATGATATTCCAAAGCCTATGTTAGCACATGGATCAACGTGCACCTGCAACTAGCAATGCTATAAGAGGGTTCAACAAGTGTTATCTTAGCCAATCAATATTTGCTAGGTGGTGGAGGGGTTAGAGGATTTTCATGGCAATGTTTGGAGGCTTATATTCAAATGGTAGGCAAAGATAAATAGTGATGGTAACGAGTCATCCAAGCACAACAAAATTAGAGATGATATCAAGGTCACAATCATCTTGCCTCTTGGTTATTCTGACGGGTACAACCCTTGCTCTTCTGGAACATACTCAACGTGATCCTCACACTCCTTCTCAGCTCCCGTTGCTACCCAGAGAAAATACACATCAAATGAACACACGGCAAGGTGCAATGCTTCAAACAACATGATGGATGAGTGTGGGAAAGAATGGAGCATGGCAATGCTCTCTAGTCATCTTTCTCATGCATTTATTAAGTTGTTAGCATTCTAGACAGAACCTCAAGTTTATTTATTTGAACATGCACGAACATGGCAGAAATGGATGCATCATCAGAAAATGGTGCAAAAACATATGAAGAACATCGCAAACCATGCCACATATCTCTCGGAAATCACAAAACAAGATACTGAAGGCAACAATGACTAAATAGCATTTGGGAGTGAGCTATGGGCATTTTCTTGGTACTCCAAGTATGCCAATGGACAGGTGTAGCGACGTGGTTTTCCGAAAATAATTTTCAGAAAACAGGTCTGTGTGTCACCAGCCCCAGGACTACTATTAACTGGTAGACACTCGCTTGATACAGAATATCCAAGCAAAATACAAAATCTGGGTTACAAGACCTTGAAGGTCTACTGGGTTGGACAAAAGTCTGAGGTTGATGGTGGAAGCGACTCGAGGAATTCTCCAGTGTCTATGGGACTCCATTCCCACAGGAACAGCTGACCTGGCTATATTCCTATCTCACAAGGCTCCTATCCTTAATTCCTAGATTCCGGGGTTGACGGCATCGTGCTCCTCTCCGAACGCAATCTAGCCAAGACAATAGCCAGGGACAAGCCGGTGAGTACTTTGAATGTACTTGCAAACATCAAGAAAACAGATAAGGTAAGTAGGTGAGATGCATGCAAATTCCACTAACAATTATATCATTCCATTAGAGTTTAATTCATGAACAAATTCATATAGATACACATTGTTTCCACCAATGTTTTATAAACAAGCAAGGAAGGTAATAATGAGTAAGTAACAATAAGCGTGCCGCAGTCGGGTGTCGGAGCGATACCTCAGGAAGGGCTTATAAAGAAATAATAATAATAATAAGCATGCCTTAGTCGGGAGTCTAAGCGACACCATGTAAAGGGCTTATATGAAACAATAAACATGCCACAGTCGGGCATCTAAACGACACCACATAAAGGGATTATATGAGACAATAAACATGCCACAGTCGGGCGGTTAAGAGAAACCACATCCAGGAGGTACAACCATCCCAGGGATATTAAACAATCATAATCATAGGGGTTAGTCCACAGAAATAATGTTCATAATCGTCCACCATATTTCCTGATTAGTCTCATACTTCTTTAACTACCTCCGAAGACCAACACTCAGACCGACACTTCACTACTCAACCAGTCGTCCTTGACCGTGGACACGGCTACTCAAATAGTTTTGACTCTGTAGAGGGGGTACTCTTTACCCACATCTCACGGGTTTCAATAGTCACCCGGATTAATCCCGAGTACGGTATTTTAGAAGCAGATTCTCAGAACAAGCACACATCAATTTGACCTCCACGAAGCCCGAATTCACCAGGAGTACGCTGCCAAGGTAAAACCATAAGACAGAGAGGCTCCGACCTCGACTAGCATGGGATCAAAATTTATATCGCGTGCCAACGGGGAGTGCTCTCCCTTCCGGTCCCAGACCGGAAACACCCATGCCCCCTGACAGGATGACTGGATTTAGTCCAGGGCCCTGAATACCTTCATCTCGGCCCTCTACTTGGTGTGTGACTAATAATAGGTCTACAACCGACTATACCGAATCCATTATCCAGGAAACTGTGGTAGCACGAAGGGTCAGGTGACACACAGACAAGACTCAATCTACGGTCGATTAAGGTGGTTTAATGTTTTTCCTGCAAGGATTAGTACCACACCATCTTGCTGAAGAGATTATCTACGGGTTACTACCATCACACCCCAACATGCTTTCACTGACCACTCTCGTCCCATGAGGCGTCAGGCTATGATCTCATTTCCACCAGACACACCTTACTCCGAGGTTGTCCAGACCAACATAGCATACAAAGTATGAGGTAGTAACCACTCACCACTTGCCTTCCACAAACTTCGCAACAACAGTATACATCACATGCTATTATGCAAGGTATTATTTCATGCGAGATTTCTATCCACATAATCTAAAATCACGCAGTATATGCACCACCACAATCATCACACAACTTTATGCAAATTTGGATTCAAGATGCTTGCCTTAGGGTTTGAGGAGAGTGATGTGTACCCCACATCTTGGAGTAGGTATCCTCTCTTCAAAATCCTATTTTTAAAAAATATTTGAATTAACACACAAACATAAAACAGCACAAAAAAGTGGTTTGAATTTTTTAAATAAATCTTAAAATACTAGATGAAATTCTAAACAGGTAGGAAAAAGAATCAATTGATTTGGAGTTGTATTTTAAAAGTTAGAGCCAGTCAAACTTTCTGGTCAACTCTGTTTTTAAAATCCAATATAAAAGAAAACTTTTCGGAAACCAATGCGCTTTCTAGAACTGAAAACACATTCTATGGGAGGCGTTTACCTAGAAGGGAGGCGCACCAGTAGCGCACCTCCACTCGAGGCTGAGGCTGGCTCGCCGACAGGCGGGACCCGCTTGTCGGATCCTCGTGCTTCTTCCCGCGCGATCCTGGGCAGAGCAGAGGCGATCTTTCGGTGAGGCTCACGGGCAGCACAAGGCACCTCCCGTCGTGCTCCAACTATGCACGCGCTTGTGGGGGCACGCCGCATCCATTTTCCGTGGTTAGGAGAAGAAAGGAGCTCGGGGCTGGGCGGAGCTTTAATAATGGCGGACGACGTTTCCGGTCCGGTTGGTCCGGCTTACAGCGCCTTGTCATCGAGCTCGAGAGGCGGCGTAGCTTCGAGAGGGTCCATGGAGTGCGGCTGGTGCGGTGGGGTGTGGCTATGGGCTTCGGCTGCGGCGGAGCTCATCGGAGGGTTGTGGCGGTGCTACTATGAGAGACGAGGAGCTCCGGCAAAATTGAGGCGAGGGGGAGGGGGTTAAGAGTCAAGGGAGGCTGCTGAGGAGCTTAGAGGGGCTCGAGGACTCCTTTTATATCTGGTTTAGGTCGGTTCCGCTGCGGCCTTCGGATAAGAACGCTAGAGACAGAGCTGCTGGTGGCTCAGGCGCACAGCAATGGCAGCAAGGCATCGGGGGCAGCAGGGCAGCGAGCAGCTAGTGCAGGAGAGGTGGTCGAGGGGGCAGGTGGCTGGCTCGGGCTGCTTGGGCGGCGCCGGCCACTTCAGCAACAGAGAAGAAGCCACGGCCGTCGCGCTCCCGCTGCACTGCTCGCGCACAGGGGCGGCGACCAACTTTCGGGGGAGGGGGCTCGACGCGGCTCTAGAAGTTGACCAAACTGGCAAGGTGCATGGTGACGCGGCGGCACGAACAAGCGCGTGCAACACGTGCGCTCTGGGGCACACCATTTGCGTGTTCTGGCGCGTGTAGAGAACGCTCACTGGGTGCTCTATGAAATGCTGGGGTGGTCTATGATGATCTGCTGTAGCTAACACTTAATAAGGGTGGGTTAGAAGGTAAGGCAAAGCCACTGGACATGAGGGTTTGGCTGGGGAGGCAACTCCAAAGTGCACGTTCAAGGTCCTGCCAAACTTGGCCATGCACCAAAGGTGCTTGTTGAATTGCCAGAGGCCTCCAATGAGCTTTGATGTCAACCCAATTCTCCAGATCAGGATCTCTCTAGGTGTTAGTCAAGATAATTAAGTTAGTTTGGCAAAAATAAAATTAGCTAATGCAAGATTTTGAAAAACACATTTCTGGACAGAATCTTGAAGCTAATATCACATGCACTTATTTCATCCAATGGGGCTCAACTCCTGAGATTAAGGTTTTGGTAGGGTGTCATACAAGCATGCAATATATCAAAGCAATTAGAGCATGGAAAATATGGTTGTAGTGCAAAGTACCAGACTCGACCAGAAGAGAAAAATGTTTGTTTTCCTAAATTTTTACAAAGCACATAGTGGGGTTTTTGCATAAAAGCCTATGTCAAGAATCTCTTGTCATCCACATTTTTTTTTAATTTTTGAAAGATTATTTCTAGGGGTTGTAGTACAAACTCAAACCTGGACTAGATTAGAAAAGAAGTTAATGTGCTGAAATTTTTCAAAACACTTGGCTAAGTTTTTGCAAAAATATGATCGAGGAACATCATGGGTCATCTTCAAGTTTTTATAGAATTTTCAGAAAAAGTGCTCACAAGGTTGTAGTGCAAAACACGCCCTTAAAGAAAATATATGTCATTTTTGAATAAAGGAAACCTTGTCAAAAATATTTAAATAAAATCTCCCATGAAAATTCCAGAAGAAAATAAATGTTTGTATGCAAGTACTTCAGGTTCCCACATAAATTTTCAAAAACATTCACTTAGGGAAAGCATCTTTATAAAAGAGAAATGAGTGTTTCAAAGATTAATTAAAATCCAGAAATTCATAATTTCGATAAATAAGTTATTCAAAATGGTCTCGAGTAAGGTCTCAAGCACTAAATGACAAAAAAACCACTTGAAGAGAAAGTCATTTGTAAAGAGACCTAGAGAAAAGTCATGAAGCAATTTATTTCTAGAATTTTTTTGGTCTAGGCAATATTTTATTTCATCAAAATATTATTAAAATTTTGGGGTGTGACAACAGGGCATGAAATTATAGGTGCAATAGACCTAAAATACATGCAATACAAATATACACAACTCACACAAGGCACAAAACAAAACCACAACCAATCTTTCCAAAACCAGCAACAAACCACTTGGAACATGTGAAAACTAGAAGCTACAACCACTCAAGAAGTCAAACCAAGACAATTATCTGAAGCTCTCAAAGATCAAAACAATCTCTAACTAACAGAAACATTGATAGGTTCATGATACAATGGCAAATAACCTCTCAACATGGCAAGAAATATCACAGATTATGACTTAGTGAAAATCTCAGATTGCACTTGCAGTTGTCAATATGTTGACATATTGATAGCAATAAAACTCTATTCTACAGCAAGTTTCATGGCATGAAATTTAAAATAATTGTAGAGGGCAAAAAGTACTACAAACCACTCTCACTAAGCATGAGCTAAAACATCACATAATTCATGGTAGCATCCCCTAAACATGGCATGAAAATAATAGTAGATTAGACTTGGTCATATTTAACCAAGAGAATTACAACTGTTTAAAACATCATAGCATATCTGACAGGATGAAACTCTAAGATGCGGAAACTTATTTGGCAAGGTGAAGGCACCATTTGATAGAGGGCAACAAGCACTACAATTCATGCCACTGGACTAACCACAAAGTAACAATATATTCATGGGAATCACCAAGACAACATGGCAAGAAAATAACAGATTCTAACACTTAGAATTATTTGAGCATGTGAAACAACAACATTATCATAGCATGTTTACAACAGGAAACACACAAATCCACAAGCTTATCAATGCGAAGAAAATTACCAGGGCCTAGTACCCTGAAAACACTACCACATTCATGTTGACATGTTCATCATATCATGAAATAATTAAATCATGTGAAAAAGGCATAATGACATCTTAACACAAAATAACATTTTTGCAAAATTTCTCAAATGAAAAAACCAATGCCACCAATGGATTCACTCGCATTTTCTACCCCAATTTCATATATCACAAGCATAGGTTACTCTAGGGAAATCAACCACAAAACATATCACAAAATACCCCCTACAAGTTATAAGTTAATATGTGCCAAATATGACAGCTGCCAAATCCGACCTTGTCTAGATTTGGACTCTTTCCTTAAATGGAAAGGAATTTAAAAAAAGAGTAGCGGGGCCCACCTGACATAGATACTAGGGTCCCATAAGGACCCAGGGCCCATTGTCAGTGCCCTACACCCAATAGGAGAAAAATGGGTTTTAGTTGTGCCGGGGGCAAATTCGAACCCAGGTCTCCCCCCATGGAGGCGCAGGGCGCAATCAGGCATGTCGGCTTGACAGAGGAGGGGATCGATGCCTCTTGTCACTTCTTCAAGCGCCGACATCCACTCAACAACAGGAACAATCGACAGTGGTCGTCGGAAACAGCGGCAACCACCGGCGGGGGTTGCAGGACGCGAGGGGAGTCCATCCCCGTTGCTACTAGCACTCATGTGCACTACTACAAGGAGCTCAAGCACGTGCTCATGCACGGTTCGGGAAGGCATAGTTGCGTCGGACAGAATGCAACGACATCGGAGCTAAGCACGGGAAACGAGCAGCAGGATTTGGGTTGGTGGAATGACTACTCACCGAGGGGTTTTGGAGGGAGGAGGGAACCGACGCGAGACAAAGCAGGGGGCAGAGCAGACTATTGTAGCAGAGTGACTGCGACAAGGACGACGAACGGCCTAAGGCGATGGAGGGCTTGCCAACCAATCATCGTCGAGAATTAGATGTGGGCGGCACGAGGAACCTCCTAGACATCCCGAAATGAGGAGAATTAGCCACCGGAGGCGTCGACGTCGATGGAGAAGGCTGGCCCTGACAGCTACCTTTTATTTTAGAAACTTACTAGCACGAGGAGAGGAAGCAGGGAGTTGTGGTGGCGCGAGGGAGAAGGAGGAGGAGAGGGGAACCCTAGGAAGGTGTGCTTGCTTTATAGGGCCCCTGCCTCAACGTACGAAGGATCAGGGCAGGAGCAGGCGCTCTCTCCACACACTTCCTCCGACGGGGACGACGACGTTAGGGGAGCACATGGTCTTCTAGTTAGGCGCGCTGGCGCGAGGTGCTGCACTTCTGGCCTGCTATGCTATTGGTCCGCGCTCGGGTGTTGCTGTGCTGCTACTGCCTAGGCAAGGTAGAGGCCCAAGTGGCTGGCTGAGGCTAGCCTTGCAACCAGAAAGAAAACAAAGGTTTAATATTTAAAAATAACTAGCAACAATCAACTAAAACCCATAGAGTCTGGAAGAGAAATTTTGAGAAGAGAAAGAATAGTTTGCACTCACAAAATGAGGTCCATTTAATAAAAATGTTTTGGAATTTTTAGAGAAAACAAAATAATTCACATATAGTGAATATAGGAATATGTTTTTAGCAAAAGTCACAAAAAATAGCCACACATGGCCAAGTGTTACTTTTGAAATCACCTACTAAATATTTGTCAACCATGGAACATTTTTATTAATTGATTAGAGCATGTAGAAAACGAGACATATATTTATTAGGATTAAGAGGGGGTTTTGACAAGTTTTGCAAAAGGGTTTATGGAGAGGATCCACACACACTCAGCTGCAAGTAGACCATACAACATATCACTTCAAACAAAGCATGATGCAACTTATGGAATAATTGTACGATGCCATGATGCAAAAGACATGAAGCAAAATATTTCTACTCAAATGCAACTCTTATGGTCATTGTACACATCAACCTATCTATTTATAGTCAAATGCAACTCAAAAGACACACACACTCAGCTGCAACTCTTATGGTCATTGTACACTTCAACATATCTTCCCAACAATAGGTCTCTCCCGGTCACCACAGCATGGACAACTACGGCCAACTCAAGATCGTGAGTGGGGTTGTTTTTCTCACTCGGGTTCAACTGCGTAGAGGTATAAGCAACCACTTTCTTCTCTTGCATCAGAACACCACCAAGACCATGGAGAGAGGCATCAAATAACACTTGAAATGTCTTGGAATCATAAGGAGGAGTCAAAACAGGAGCTGTGGTGAGCTTACCCTTGACTGTATTGAAGGCCAATTCACACTCTGGAGACGAGACATATTTTACGCTCTTCTGAAGAAGGTTGGACCGAGGCTTATCAATCTTCGAGAAGTTCTCAAAGAATCTTCTGCAATAGCTTGCAATCCCGAGAAAGCTTTGAAGCTGCTTCATATTCTGATGAGGATCCCACTAAACAATGGCTTGAACCTTTTCAAGATCTAACTTGATGCCCTCGGCAGACATGATGTGTCCAAGGTACACCACATCATTGAGCCAAAACTCACACTTTGAGAAATTAGCATAGAATTTATGCTCTCTTATCTTATCGAGCACAAGTCGGACATGTTTTTCATGTTCTTCTTCAGTCTCCGAGAAGACTAGAATATCATCACGATACACCAAGATGAATTCATTCTTGAAGGAAGAGAATACATAATTCATCACACGGGATAAAGTAGGAGAAGCATTGGCAAGACCAAAAGACATCATTGTGTACTCATAAGAGCCAAAACTTGTCGTGAAAGCAGTCTTGGGAATATCTTATTCACGAATGTGGATCTGATGATGGGCCATCCGAAGATCAAGCTTAGAGGAAATTTTGTCCCATTTAAATTGCTCAAGCAATTCATTGATATTGAGAAGTGGATACTTGTCTCTGATTGTCTTCTTATTCAATGGACGGTCATCAACACAAGGCCGGTCCGTGCCATCTTTATTCTTTGCAAATATAACACCAGAACCCCAAGCAGAAGAACTTGGTCTGATCAGACCGAAATGTTCTTGTTCATAAAGTTGTTTCTTCAACTATTTCAGCTCTATGCGATCAAGCTTATAAGGATGCTTTCAAACCGGTTTTGTTCCAGGCTCGAGTTCAATTACAAACTCTATAGGCTGATGAGGAGGTATTCCTGGCAATTCTTCTGAAAAGATATCTTCATACTCACAAACAACAAGCCCTTGAGAAATGGCTTAAATTTCACCCTTCTCATTCAGAGAAAATAGACAAATCGTGTCATCGTGAACTGCAAAAATGATCACGTCTTCAGAAGGATGAGTCAATTTTACTTGTTTGGCTTCACAATCAACAAAAGCTTTGTTCATCGCCAGAAAATTCATGCCAAGAATAAGATCAATAGCGGAATTACCAAGAACAATTGGGGACACCATAAAAGAATAACTGCCCATCTTGACAGAAGCATCCGAAACAAACACATTTGAAGTCATTTGCATACCCGAAGAAATGATTTTTAAAGTCTTAGGAGTGTCATGTGTTACTAGATGATGCTTAGCAATGAAGGGCCTTGAAATGAATGAATGTGATGCGCCGGTGTCAAATAAAACATTTGCAAGAAAAGTATTAACCAATAGATTACCCGTGATCACATCTGAGGACTCCTCTGATTCACCTGCATCGACAATGTTCACCCTTATTGCCTTGGGATTATGCTTCACCATTGCATTGCATGGGGGCTGATTGGAGGAGGAGGCGGAAGACGCCTCCGGTTGGTGCACTTGTTGGAATAGTGGCCCTTCTGACCACACTTGTGACAAGTCACCTATGACAGCGGACAAAAGAGAGTTGGAGGAGCTCCTGAGTTAGGCGGCTGAAAATTCTACTGAAAAGCTGGGTTAGGCAGGCGGGAAGATCCACGATCACGAAACTACTTGAACTGCTGAGGCTGACAAGGCGGAGGAGGAACCCGGAACTTCTGCTGCTTTGGGACAATCTTAGGAGAGGATGAAGAGAAATTAGTGTCCTTGAGGTACTTCCTTGAATTCTCGACCCTGAGCAAAGCTGACTCAACACTGAGAGCTAAGTTATAGAACTAATCAAACTCAGGAGGGTCATGCAGAGCAAGAGAAAGGTGCAAATCTTCTTTGAGACCACCTCGCAACTGATATATCTTTCTCTTCTCATATGGAACATCTTGCTTGGCATAGCGTGCAATGTTCTGGAACTCAATGTTCTAACTGTACACAGATGGACGCCCTTTCTTGAGACACCTGAACTTCTCACACATGCTCTCAACAAAGCTTGCCGAAATATGATGGGCTCTCAAATAACGGCAGAAGTCATCCCAACTAATCAAACAATCACCTCTGGAATCCTTGAGCCGCTGCCACCACTCGGCTGCCCGACCCTTCAGCTGCATATTAGGAAATCTGACATTGTCCTCATGCCTGAGATTGCTACACTCTAAATTCATACTCATGTCACATAGCCAATCATAACGATCAAACGGATGCTCACATCAAGTGAAGGAATTGGGCTGATTTGCCAAGAATTGATTGAGACATGCAAATTGCTGGTGGTTGATGATATTCCCTTGCTGCCCTTGGTTCCTCTCTTGCATAATTTGAAGCAGCATTTGAGTTTTTGCATTGGTCGCACCAATCAAAGCTTGCCACGCCTTTTTAGGAGGAGGAGGAAGGGTGGTGGGGCGTCATCCTACTCTCCATCAAGGTTTGGATTATGGCGAGTTGCTAGAGCCATCCTTGAGATGAAGGCGATAAGATGAATCAAGGGTTTGAAATATTGCAACATAAAGTCTTAGAAAATTGCACTCGAACTATAATTAGTAAGAATGTGTAGCGACCTGACTCAAAACGAGTCAAGCCTCTGTGTATCTGTGCCATCCCTGGATCAGTATGCTGGCACACACAGTACATCAATGTATATATCAAAGTGCAATCACATGTAAATAACATAAAACTGATATATACCTAAAAAATCTCAGCGGAAACAGTCAAGGGAGTGGACTCCCAATAAACACCAATGGCAAGTTGAGCGCAGACCGTAGCCCTGAATCATACTCTTACGCGTCGAAGAAACTATCCGCAACATAAGACATTGCATCCATGTAGGTCAGCATATTGAATATGCCGGCAAGTCACAAAAGAGAGGGGTAAAAATATCATCTTTACTATATGCATATATGGCAGGTGAGGCTATAAGTTTTTTTAGCGAAAAGCAAGGTTTTCTCCTACAACAAGAGAGGGGCTAAAAGCAAAATATTACTACATTTTTGGTTGTTAATGAGATGGTTCCACCAACCAGTTCTCATACCCAAGTTATCAATATTACCCACATCAATAATAAATGGTGTTGAGAATTCCTGATAGTTTCACTTCCTTCGGCTGAAGTTGTCCATGACCGTGGACATGGCTAATCGATTAGGTTTGAGTACTCTGGAGAGTTTTGCACACGTTCCCCACAAGATTTGATCGCCTCCGTTGAAGTCCTCGTACTTCAGGGTGTCTGAGAACCGGATGATCAAAACATGGCCTTTCAACGGGTTCCTCTGAGACTCTGACGGTGCCCATCCAATCCTACCGTTCTTCTACATCTCGTAGCACCGCCTGTCCAGAGTCACTACGTTGTCCAACCAAGCCAGAGCCCATAATGACTTGTGGCTGTGCAGGTAAGCCTTGGGTCTTGAAGTATCCATCCATCTCTTCGTGCCTGGGTGAAGCTTTCCGCAAGATGCCATGGCGCTTCTCCATGCATCCCGGGTCGTCCACTGGTTTCCCCAGGGAGCCCATCTAAACCGTCCTTCACCCAGAGGTATATTTCGTTATGAGGTCTTGCAAGTCTTGGAGTCTTCAGGTCTTGATTATTAAGTTCTCATAACACTCATGATAAACACTCAACCAAACCCCATCTACTAGGAGCATAGCACAATAACGTCCCAACCAAAGAAACAAGGGTGATGGGTGCCTACCACATGATACTACAACAAGATCCAAAATTTCCAAGTACCTACTTCGCATGCAATTGGGTGAAGAAAGGTAGAACTACGATGCATATAAAACATAGGTAATAATATGATCAACGTGACTTGCCTGGTATTACTTGATGAAAATAGTCGCTCTCATAATCCTACTAATTCTACTCGCCACACACCAAGCAATCTATCGTAAACAAATAACATTCAATAAACAGTCATGCCAAAAGGAAGAACCAAAAGAACATAAGAAGAAAACATGTCTGGGTGCAAAATAACAACATACCAAGATTTAATAAGAAAATATAGGGCCTTATGGTGTTGTAAAAGGAAAGGTGAAAGGGGTCAACTCAAAAGAGTCAAAGGATGATCAACTATCGCTATATAAGCTCGACTTGCATATACTATGGGAGATGATAAAAAATATTGAGAGAACAACATGAATGTTGTTTGACAAATAGTATAAGACATAATAATTTATGTGTAGAAACTCTAGGCGTTGGTTTCATCTAATTCGGATAAACGAGTAAAAAGTTATGGCTATTTGAAAAATCAGGGCCAAGCTGTTTTACAAAAGAAAAGTGCTATGTCTAAAAGAATTCTAGGACTAATGTGTAAATACACAGACTTATTGATAAATCTATTTACTCTACCCTATACTAGTGTAGGAATACAAGTCTAGAAATAATAAACTATGGGAGTAAAAAAAGTAGGAAGAGAATACCTTTAGAATGCATAGTAAGAATTAATTCCAAAGAGGAGACCACTTCGAGAAATCCCGCCGAAGAGAAGAGAATATTTTTTATTTAATAAACCTAGTCAAACCAAAAGATTGATTTAACCCGAAATAGATGATTTTCCGATGCTCCTATGGGTCTATATTTATTGGTGTAAAGGAGGTCTAAAGGTCAATAGATAGGCAATGTGGGACTAAACATATACATAATATGGAGAAAAAAGAAAAGAAGCAAGCACCGCATGGGCAATCAGCTTCGGCCGGTTGCATCAGGCCATTCGGCCGACCCTTTTTTTAAATTTTTTTTGAATGAAAAGTGTTTCTTTTATGAAAAAAAACTGTGAAGAAAAATATGTAAACGAAGTTAAGAGAACATTTTATATAGGCATATTATATATCAAAAATTTCAGAATAAAATTTCCTATCACATGAACATATTTTCAAGACCAAATAAAATTATTTAAAAAAAAATATTTTTTTGCAATAACTTGAATTTGAATTTCAAATAAATTGCAAATAGTTAGATTCGAATCAAGACATTGTCTCTGATTTTGGACTGTCATTTTCCTCCTCTCATTTGATTTTTTTATCATAGGGTTTTGAAAATATTCAAACTCAAAAATTGAATAGGGATTCAAAATAGAAAATTTTGGGAAAGTAATTTTATTCCCTCTCCTTCAAAAGTTTCAAAAAGTTTCAAATTTCACTCAAGTTTCAATCACTCAATCAAACAAACAATCAATCTAATAATTATATTAACATTCCAAAATTTGGGATGTTACAAACCTACCACACTTAAAATGAATCTCGTCCTCGAGATTCGAAGAGGCTAGAAAGAAAAGGTTAGGGTTTGGGGTCTTCTAACAAATCCAATCTCCTGCAAAGTGGGATGCTACCACACTTAAAATGAGAGTTACCGGTCCCTCAAATTATTAACAATCCTGTGGGATCTTGGCATCTGACTCCTCACATTCTTCATGGTAACTACATTGGTGAAGCTCTTCCATTATATTCCTAATGTTTTCCATCAAAATCGAGTGCTCTTCTGTTGATATAAGCTTCTTCCGTCACTAGGTCTTCTTAACTGACAAGTCTCGTGATCATCCTAAATAACCTATCGACTATTCTCATGGTGGTCTACCATTTGTGGTTATCCTGTAGTGAGAAGGGTCTTGATTTCATCCTCGCCGTAAAATTTCCTACGCGTGACAACAAGTTCCATGTACATGGGCTTTCATCATACCATTCTAAGTCTTAAACAAATGCGTCAAAGAACGTCGTCTCTCTCTTTGGGTAAGTCTCTCAGATTTACCATTCCGAATAGCAAGACAATGAAAAGAGTAAGTCGTCATGGTGATTGATGGGGTTATAGTCCCAGGGTAGGGTCATAGGTCTGCCCTATAGGTCCTACCCAAGGACTACCCTTCATAGAAGACAAGGCCCTTAGACAGTTCCGACTGAACTAAGGGCGCCCCCATCATCTAGTCGGTGACGATCCACTCGGAGCATATCTAACGTACCGACTGTAATCCACTCTGTACATCGTAACCTCCCAGGAGGGCAACGGTCATACGTTTTCATACACCATTATTAGTATTTAAAGCTTACGTTACTTGTAACGTAAGCATTTACTCGCCACTACTCCACGCTAGTCCACCGGGCCATTATGAAGGGCAGCGCACTCTATATAAGCGGCCCTTCACCACTGGTACTAGGGTTGGCACTTGCTGTAATCCTACAATTCACTCGACACAAAGCTCCCAAGAGCACTGAGACGTAGGGATTTTACCTCCATCGTAGAGGGCCCTGAACTCATACATCCTCACCGTAGCTAAGGCTCTGCCCATACTTTCGTACCCCATACTTCTACTGTCACACTTATACCCACGACAGTTTGCGCCCACCGTGGGGCAGGTGTCTAAGCGACTTCCGGTGAGTTTGCGATTTCCTCTTTTCATCATGTCATCCGGCGGAGATCTATGCATGGGTCATGAAATCCTCTTCGGTGCACTCTCCTTCATCGCCGACTATTCGGCATGGCTTCGGGATGCGCCCCTCGATGTCGAGGCGCTTCCGAGTCGCGGGGCTACACACTTCCGTGCCAGTTCCTGCGACGTTCTTCTTCTCCAGAAATCCCGTCGTCCGCGGCTCCATCGTTGGGTGCGACATGCCATAGCATGACAAAACGCGTACTCTCAAGTGGCGGTGCTCGAATCGGTTGTGGTCCCGCCGCCATCCCAGTGCTTGGAGTCAGTTCCACTGAGGTACCTTCTGAGTATCCGGGTCGCGGGCCTGCAGCCAAAGTACTCATGGCCGATTCCTACGAAAGTCCCCTCGGGACTGGTCGGAACAAGCGTGAGTTCGGAGAATCATCCGGCGCTCGTCGTCAACACCATCGTTCTTCCAGTCGACGCACTCGCCAGAGCAACGTCGAGGTGTTCCGCACACCCATCCTCAACTTGGCTGCAGCCGCCAGGATAGCCGATTCTCTCCAGCCGACTGATTCAGAGGCTGGTAGAGGAATCGAGCAGCTCCGTGCCTTGTTGCATACAGCGCAACAACAAAATTCGGCGGTCTCCGAGTCGCACAACAAGATCCACAACAGTTCTGTTCAAGCGAACACGCATCGGTCGGTTTTCAGTCCCGACTCTCACCAGCGACGCAGAGGGTGCAGCCGTTCCAGGAACCCGAGTCGGAATCCGCTTTCCATTCGGTCTCATCCCGAAGATCGTCGCCGTTCGCGAACTCCTCCGCGGAGTGGGCCTTACGGGCCCCGGCATTACGATGACCGTCGTTCAGGCGGTGGCGCGCATGATCCAAGACCTGATGCGAGAGGGTACATCACCCAGAAGAAGGTCGACAGAACTCGAGCCCACCGTGATGGTCATGATAGAGACCATCCGAGTGGAAGCAGGACCGTTGTTTCTGGCCCCGAGTGCTTCAGTCGGGCCATCCGCTCAGCTGACACCCCTCCCAACTTCCTATTGGCGACGGGAATCAGCAAATTCACAGGAGAGTCCAAACCAGAAACTTGGTTGGACAACTACAGAGTGGCGGTCCAGATCGATGGCGGAGATGACCATGTCGCCAGGAAACATCTCCCACTGATGCTCGACGGTTCGGCGCGAGCTTGGCTAAACCAGTTAGCTCCGTCAAGCATCTACAGTTGGGCAGATCTGGCCCGAGTTTTCGTCAGGACCTTCGAGGGAACGTGCAAACGTCCTGCTGGTCTCGTGGAGCTTCAACATTGTGTCCAGAAGAAAAACGAGGCCTTGCGCGATTTCATCCAGCGCTGGACGACCCTCTACCACACGGTGGAGAACGTCACAGAGCACCAAGCAGTCTGCGTCTTCAAGGCAGGCATTCGTTACAGAGATCTGTACGTGAAGTTTGGTCGGACAGGCGACATCTCCATGAGCAAGATGATGGAGATAGCCGCGCGCTATGCAAATGGTGAAGAAGAGGACCGCATACGTAGCGGCAAGCATAAGTCAGTCGCCGATGGAGATGGGAACAGCAATCGGAAGCAGAAACACAAAGCTCAATCCACTCCGCAGGCAGAGGCAGCTGTCGTTACAAATGCCAAGTTCAAAGGCAAGGGGAAAGCACAGTACACCTCCAAGAAGACGCAGTCAGGAAATTCCATCCTAGATCAACCATGTCCAATCCACACGAAGACGGATGAAGAAGGCAATGTCATATTGCCGAAGCATACCACTCGGCAGTGTCGCCTCCTGATCCAAGGATTCGGTGAAGGACAGCCGAGTGAGAAGGACACCGAGCAGGATGATGAGGACAAGGAGGATCCGTTCCCCCAAGTCCATGCAACGTTGATGATTTTTACTGATGTGGAAAGCAAAAATCGATTGAAGATGGTTAACAGGGATGTAAACATGGCAACCCCATCCACTCCCACGTTCCTTAAGTGGTCACAGACTGCGATCACCTTTGATCAGTCAGACCACCCAGCACACGTACCCACCCCAAGGAGGCAAGCTCCGGTCGTCGACCCGGTGGTGGAAGGAGTTAGGCTGCGCAAAGTCCTCATGGTCGGCGGCAGCGGCTTGAACATCATGTACGCCGATACTCTCAAGGGAATGGGCATTCCGATGTCCAAACTTAGCGAGAGGAGTATGCAGTTCCATGGAGTCGTCCTAGGAAGAAAGGCCAAATCACTCGGCCAGATTGCGTTGGATGTCGTCTTCGGCTCCGACAAGAACTTCCGTAAAGAGAAGTTAACATTCGAAGTGGTAGACTTCCAGAGTGCATACCATGCGATTCTGGGCCGTCCGACATACGCACGTTTCATGGCCCGTCCATGTTACGTCTATTTGAAGTTGAAGATGCCAGGTCCCAAAGGTGTGATTACTGTCACAGGCAATCGACAGCGGGCCGAGGAGTGTCTGCAGCTGGGGTCGAGGATTGCTGATCATCATATGGCTATACTCGAGCTGGATGAGTACAAGAAGACCGCCGACCCCGCTGACCTGATGCGTTCAAAGAAGCCAGCTTCCGAGTCCGCATTCCAGTCGGCGGGAGACACGAAGAAAGTCAGCATCCATCTGACGGACGACACCGAGGCCCTGACAAACATCTCCACCACCCTTGATCCAAAATAGGAAGCCGAGCTCATCCAATTCCTCCGTGAGAACTGGGACATTTTTGCATGGAAGCCTACTGACATGCCAGGTGTACCGAGGGAGTTGGCTAAGCACCGACTGCATGTGGATCCTGCTGCTCGGCTTGTCCGAGAACGCGTGAATCGGTCCGCCGCGCATAAGACGAAAGCAATCGGAGAGGAGGTGGCTAAACTTTTGGCAGCCAACTTCATTCGCGAGGTACACCACTCCGAGTGGCTCGCTAATGTTGTCATGGTGCCCAAGAAGGACAAGTCTCTCCGTATGTGCATCGATATGAAGCATCTCAATAAGGTCTGTCCGAAAGATCACTTCCCGCTCTCCCGCATTGATCAAATTGTTGATTTGACTGAGGGTTGCGAGCGCTTATCCTTCCTTGATGCCTATTCGGGCTATCATCAGATCCGTCTGTATGGTCCAGATGAATTAAAAACAGCCTTCATCACCCCATTCGGGTGTTTCTGTTACATCACTATGCCATTCGGTTTGAAGAATGCAGGAGCAACTTTTATGCGCATGATCCAAAAATGCCTCCTAGACCAGATCGGTCGAAATGTGGAGGCATATATGGATGATATCATCGTCAAGTCATGCAAAGGTTCCGACCTGTTGACTGACTTGGCAGAAACATTCGCCAACCTACGTAGGTACGATATCAAGCTCAACCCAGCCAAGTGTTCATTCGGAGTTCCCAGCGGGAAGTTACTCGGTTTCTTCGTTTCCGAATGAGGGATCGATGTCAACCCCGAAAAGATCGGGACCATTGTTCGAATGGAGCGACCAGTAAGAGTACATGATGTTCAAAAGCTCACAGGTTGCCTAGCGGCTTTGAGCAGGTTTATCGCTCGACTCGGCGAGAAGGCGTTACCTATGTACCGACTCATGAAGAAGTCAGCTACCTTCGAGTGGACAGACGAAGCCCAAATCGCATTCGACGACCTCAAAGCCCTGCTTTCCACCCAGCCGGTTCTTACTGCCCCGCTCAGTAAAGAACCCCTTCTTCTATACATCGCGGGTACAAATCAAGTCGTCAGCACCATTCTGAGAGTCGAACGCGAAGAAGAAGGCAAAGCGTACAAAGTTCAGCGGCCAGTATATTATGTTTCCGAAGTCCTGACTCCTTCCAAGCAGAGGTCTCCCCATTATCAGAAGCTTATTTATGGGATCTACATGACTGCAAAGAAGGTGGCTCATTATTTCCAAGACCACTCGGTGTCTGTCATATATGATGCTCCGTTGTCGGAAATTCTCCAGAATCGGGACGCATCAGGCCGAGTGGCAAAGTGGGCAATGGAGATGCTATACTGCGACATCAAGTTCGAAGCCAAGAAAGCTATAAAGTCTCAAGCTCTTGCTGACTTCATAGCAGAATGGGTAGAACAACAGCAACCGACTCACATCTACTCGGCTCATTGGACCATGTTGTTCGATGGATCCAAGATGTTGAATGGCTCCGGCGCTGGCGTAGTGCTCATATCCCCAAAAGGTGATAAACTCAAGTATGTCTTGCAGATCCATTTTGATTCTTCCAACAACGAAGCAGAGTACGAAGCTCTCCTTTACGGGTTGCGCATGGCCATCACACTCGGCGTCCGTCGCCTGATGGTCTATGGCGACTCAGATCTAGTGGTTAATCAAGTAATGAAGGAATGGGATGTAAGGAACCCCACCATGACTGCATACTACAACACAATAAGGAAGCTCGAGAAGAAGTTCGAAGGTCTGGAACTTCACCATGTTCCCCGACTGAAAAACCAAGCAGCAGATGAATTGGCAAAACTTGGATCCACTAGGAGACCGGTCCCGAGTGATGTATGCCTCGAGCACCTACACCTCCCCTCAGTAAAAGAAGACCCTTTTACAGAAGAACTAGTACAACCGAAGAGCTCAACAGATCAGACTGAAGTCGAGGTCCCCGTTGTGGTTGATTTGATCATGGAGATTCTAGCTGTCATTCTCGAATGGATTGTGTCGTTCATTGCGTGCATCATGAGGCCAGAGTTACCAGAAGACAAAGTCCAAGCTAGGCAGATCGTTCGCAGGTCGAAGTCCTTCACCGTCATTGATGACCAGTTATACAGGGAAAGTGTTTCAGGCGTCCTTCAGCGGTGTATCTCTCCTGAGGAGGGGCAATTAATCTTGGAAGAAATTCACTCGGGAACCTGCGGTCATCATGCCTCCTCAAGGGCAATCATCGCCAAAGCATTCAGAGCTGGTTTCTTCTGGTTGCAAGCGAATGAAATGGCAAAAGATATGGTCGACCGTTGCGAAGGTTGTTAGTTCTATTCAAACAAGTCCCGCAAGCCAACGTCTGCGCTGAAGACAATTCCTCTTCCTTAGCAATTCGCCGTGTGGGGATCAGATACGGTTGGACCATTCAGAACAGGCCAAGGAGGATTTACTCATCTGCTGGTAGCAGTCAACAAATTTACCAAGTGGATTGAAGCCAAGCCTATCAAGAAGCTTGATGCCCTTACGGCCATCAAATTTATCAGAGACATCATCGCCAGATACGGGCTTCCGCAAAGCATAATCACCGACAATGGCACAAACTTTGACTCGGACAGGTTCAAAGGTTTTTGCACAGGCCAAGGTATCCGAGTGGATTTTGCATCCGTGGCGCACCCCCAAACAAACGGGCAAGCAGAGCGGGCGAATGGACTTATTCTTCAAGAGTTGAAGCCTCGACTCCTGCGAGAAGTTGGACATGCCGCCGGCGCATGGGTCACCGAGCTGCCTTCGGTGCTGTGGGGCCTCCGCACAACTCCGAATAGATCGACAGGGCGATTCCCATTTTTCCTCGTTTATGGAGCAGAGGCAGTCCTTCCGAGTGACTTGCTTCACAACTCTCCACGAGTCGAACTCTTCTCCGAAGCCGAAGCAGAGCAAGCCAGGCAAGACAAAGTGGACCTTTTACAAGAGGAGCGCAAGATGGCACTGATCCGTTCAACAATTTATCAACAAGACTTGCGGCGATTTCATGCGCGGCACGTCAGGAGCCGCACGTTCCAGGCAGGCGACCTGGTGCTCCGAGTGAATCAACAGAGACCACACAAGTTGGCTCCCGCCTGGGCAGGACCGTTCATCATTTCTAAGGTGCTGAACAACGGAGCATATCGACTCTACAACCTCGATGTGGGAAATGGACGAGCTGCGAGCATGGAATGGAGATCTACTGAAGCGCTTCTACACATAACCGCCGACGGAGACGATGTAAAGAACAAGTATCATCGAAGTAATACAAAGCAGATTGATTTCTTGCCGATTCAAAATTCTTCCGCGTTTGCAGACTCCGATCTAAAAAACTAACTCCGAGTGCGCACTAAAAGTCACACTCGGGGACTTAGCTGCGACCCAGAGTCGCCTAAGTAACAACTCGCTCCGAGTGTGCATGAAAAGTCACACTCGGAGACTTAGTTGCGACCCAGAGTCGCCTAAGTACAAACTCGCTCCGAGTGTGCACCAAAGGTCACACTCGGAGACTTAGCTCCGACCCAGAGTCGCCTAAGTAAAAACTCGCTCCGAGTGTGCACTAAAAGTCACACTCACGGACTTAGCTGCGACCCAGAGTCGCCTAAGTAAAAACTCGCTCCGAGTGTGCACTAAGAGTCACACTCGGGGACTTAGCTGCGACCCAGAGTCACCTAAGTAAAAACTCGCTCCAAGTGTGCACTAAAAGTCACACTCAGGGACTTAGCTGCGACCCAGAGTCGCCTAAGTAACAACTCGCTCCGAGTGTGCACTAAAAGTCACACTCAGGGACTTAGCTGCGACCCAGAGTCGCCCAAGTAAAAAATCGATCCGAGTGTGCACGAAAAGTCAGACTCGGAGACTTAGCTGCGACCTAGAGTCGCCTAAGTACAAACTCGCTCCGAGTGTGCACTAAAAGTCACACTCAGGGACTTAGCTGCGACCCAGAGTCGCCTAAGTAAAAACTCGCTCCGAGTGTGCACTAAAAGTCACACTCGGGGACTTAGCTGCGACCCAGAGTCGCCTAAGTAAAAACTCGCTCCGAGTGTGCACTAAAAGTCACACTCAGGGACTTAGGTGCGACCCAGAGTCACCTAAGTAAAAACTCGCTCCGAGTGTGCACTAAAAGTCACACTCAGGGACTTAGCTCGACCCAGAGTCGCCTAAGTAAAAACTTGCTCCGAGTGTGTACTAAAAGTCACACTCGGGGACTTAGCTGCGACCCAGAGTCGCCTAAGTAAAAACTCGCTCCGAGTGTGCACTAAAAGTCACACTCGGGGACTTAGCTGCGACCCAGAGTCGCCTAAGTAAAAACTCGCTCCGAGTGTGCACTAAAAGTCACACTCGGGGACTTTGCTGCGACCCAGAGTCACCTAAGTAAAAACTCGCTTCGAGTGTGCACTAAAAGTCACACTCAGGGACTTAGCTGCGACCCAGAGTCGCCTAAGTAACAACTCGCTCCGAGTGTGCACTAAAAGTCACACTCAGGGACTTAGCTGCGACCCAGAGTCGCCTAAATAAAAACTCGATCCGAGTGTGCACGAAAAGTCACACTCGTAGACTTAGCTGCGACCCAGAGTCGCCTAAGTACAAACTCGCTCCGAGTGTGCACTAAGAGTCACACTTAGGGACTTAGCTACGACCCAGAGTCGCCTAAGTAAAAACTCGCTCCGAGTGTGCACTAAAAGTCACACTCGGGGACTTAGCTGCGACCCAGAGTCGCCTAAGTAAAAACTCGCTCCGAGTGTGCACTAAATGTCACACTCGGGGACTTAGCTGCGACCCAGAGTCACCTAAGTAAAAACTCGCTCCGAGTGTGCACTAAAAGTCACACTCAGGGACTTAGCTGCCACCCAGAGTCGCCAAAGGAAAAACTCGCTCCGAGTGTGCACTAAAAGTCACACTCAGGGACTTAGCTGCGACCGAGAGTCGCCTAAGTAAAAACTCGATCCGAGTGTGCACGAAAAGTCACACTCGAAGACTTTGCTGCGACCCAGAGTCGCCTAAGTACAAACTCGCTCCAAGTGCGCACTAAAAGTCACACTCGGGGACTTAGCTGCGACCCAGAGTCGCCTAAGTAAAAACATGCTCCGAGTGTGCACCAAAAGTCACACTCGGGGACTTAGCTGCGACTCAGAGTCGCCTAAGTAAAAAGCTTCCTCCGAATGAATACCCGAGATACACTCGGAGGCTTAGCAGACCCTCATTGAGGCTCATGTGGATGTGAAGATAACTGACAACTACATGCTCCGCATGGTTGCCATTGGCTTCACCAAGAGACGCCCAAATAAAAACCACGAGCCAAAATCGTGTCAAAAAAAACTCAGCAAAAGAAGAGCAAAAGATCCGATTCGAATTAAAGCTGGATCTGCGATCAGTCGGCTCGGTGTGAATCAAGTTTATCCACACCGAACCACGAATGTACCGGCCAACAGCAGTGGCCAAAGTTTAATACAGACTCCACTCGGCATACCGAGGTAAATGTGCGTTCATCATAAAGTTTATCAAGCGTCGCCGGGACTGGCAGGCTCCACAAAGGTGTCGAGGTCGATTCCATCTGCAATCCGAGTAGCTGTGTCGAGGAAGGTCTCCATGAAATCTTCAAATCGAAGCTTCTTGGTGTTGGCGACCTGCAACGTCTTCAACTTGTCTTCACGGGCTTCCTGGCAGTGCACTCGGACCAGAGACAGTGCCACATCCGCACCACACCGAGCGGCAGACTTCTTCCATGCCTGCACTCTGCTTGGGACGTCCTCCAGTCGAGTCATCAACCCCTCTATCTTGTTCCGGGAGTCATCTTCAGGCCACAGCTCATTGTCGATTCGGCCGACAACTCTTCTCAGGCGACCAATGAAAGGGCCCACCCTGTTAAGGCGAGAATGCACTCGGAGCATGTCCCGGTTAGCTTCATCGCCGAGTGGGACATTCGGAACAAGCGACCGTTCAATTTCGGCTGTTTCGGCCTCAACGTCCCGACAGAAATCTGCAAAGAAAAGACAAGCAGAAAATAAGCGCGGAGTGAACTCCAAAGTCAAAAAGCTATCAGCAAGGACTTACCACCAAGCAGTGCGACCATCTTCTTCGCCCAGTCACCGACGTAGTTCTCCTGAGCTCTGCACCGATTGTTCATTACCTTTAGCTGGTCCATCCATTCGGATCTCTCCCTCTTCATTTTTTCTACCTCGGCTAGCAGTGCCTTGTTAGTCTCCCGAGATTCCTCCAAAGATTTCTCTCGGTCAGCGAGAGCCATCTTCACGCCAGCCAGGTCATTCACAGCCGCCTCCATGTCCGCAGCAAGTTGAGTCTTCTCAGCCTTCAAAGCATTGTACGCCGATCCCATTTCACAAGTCTTCTGTCAAAGAGACACAAAGGGAGGATCAGGCACCCTCAACAAGGAAAAAGTCTCGACAGATATGACAAAACAATCAAAACTCAAAATTCTTAACACCCCTGCCGATGCAAGCAATCGACAACGGTCTTGGGGACTACACCCAGTGGGTTCACTGAGAGTGACCCCACTGGTATGAAGCTCGAACAGGTCGGTCCCATTGAGCTCCATAGCAAACCAACAACACTATGAGTAACACTACTCTCGGAGACAACACCAAGTGGGTGCACTCTGCGTACCCCCACTTGTACCATTCGGGCAGATCAACTTTGATGGAAAATACATATAAAGACAAATCCCGGTGCAAGCACTCGACAGAAGTCTCGGGGACTACACCCACTGGGTTCACTCGGAGTGAACCCACTGAGAAATCAACCTACTGTGTCCGAGTATCTCGCTGAAACCCTCAGTGGGTACCAAGAGGAATGTAAACACTTACTGGCGCACTTACTCGGATATCATCCTGAAGCTCCAAGCTCTTCTGATACAGAGACGCGATGGAGTCATATGCTCCCGTGGCGTCGCCCACCATCAGCTCCACTTGCACCATGGCATCCTTGGCGGCTCCTATCTGATCCTCCGGGAGGCGTCGGGCATCATATTGAACAGCCGACGGACCCGGCGTGGCAGAAGGCTCCCTGGGCATCCCGAGCTCCGCTCTAGTCGGTTCCGCTGTGAGAGCCACTGTCTCAGTCGGCGGAACGCTCATGGCGGGATTGGCAGCAGGTTGGATAACCCCAGAAGCAGGCACCAAAGCTGGTTCCGACCTCCTTTGGTCATCATCGTCCAGATGGATCACCTCCGAGGGAAGCCCGACTGAACATAATAAAAACACAGAAAAAGGTCAAGATCAAAGACAGCACTTGCGAAACAGTAATACAACTCTCGGAGTCGTGCCAACGTACCTTGCTGGGACGTGGCGGCATTATCAGTGTCCATGGGATCATCATCCTGACACGGTAGAGAGGTGGCAGAGGTAGCAACTCAGTTGAGTGAAATCCACTCGACGGGTAAACACAAATTCCCAGAAAGAAGAGTCCAATCGGATACTGAAGGAAGATGGAAGAACAAGACACTTATGCTGAGGCGACCGGAATAGCGATCCTCATCCGAGGCAAAGCTTTCCGAGGCTTAGACCCGCTGGGTTTAGCCACCTTGGACGGCTAATTCATGGGCTCGGCAGAAGCACCCTTGGTTCTCTTCACACTCCTAGCACTCGGGGCCACGGGAGGAGCCGGCGGAGCATCCGGGGCCGTGGGAGGAGCCGGTGGAGTAGCAGGGTCATGACGGCGCTTGGTTCGGTGCTCTGGTGGTGAGGGTGACGAGCTCTGCTCTCCACTCTCCTCCTCCTCCTCTTCCGTCTGCTCCTCCGTCTCCCCACTGCCAGAGACGTACTCGGCCCTATCCGTGCTGCCCTCCATGCTGCCTTCCTCTTCCTCGACTGGATTCCCATTCGAGACTACAGAATGCCAGTTCGTCCACTCCTGCACAAAACACAGTCGGCAACGTCAGTCAGCGAGACAAGAAAAGCAATAAAGCTGAGAAGGTTAAAAGCACTCGACAACATGTACTCACCTCATTCGGAGGGGGATTTTTGGCACGGAAGGGCTTCACCCGCCGAGCTCCCACGGGGTTATCACACATGCCTGTGATGCTGCGGACCCACGCACTCACAGTCTCCCCGCTCACGTCCTGTGGATGAGACCGAGTGGTATCCGAAGGCCCCGTGTAATGCCACATAGCGTGGTCTCGGGCCTGCAGCGGCTGGATGCGCCGACCCAAAAAAGTCTCCAGCAGGTCCATGCCGGTGACTCCCCTCCAGACGACGGCTATCAGTGCGTCGACCAAAGGCTGGATCTGGGTTCTTTCTCCCTTAGAGAGCGCTAGCTTCCTGGGAGGGCCCGGACGGTCTAAAATGAAAGACGGCAGCCCGCTCGAAGCATTCGGACAAGCAATGTCCTAGCAATAGAACCCGGAGGATTGCCAGTTCCTAACTGACTCGGATAGCTGAAGAGAGGATAGCTACTCTTTGTTTTCTTCTGAAAGCCTAAACCCCGCAGAGCTGGAGGATGTGTGTCTTATCATCCGACTGGCTAAGCTTCATAACAGTTTGTGATCTAGCGGAGAAGACATATTTAAACAGCCCCCAGTGGGGAGGACATCCTATGAAGCACTCGCAGAGGGTGATGAATGCGGAAAGGTGAGCTATCGCATTCGGAGGAAAATGATGGAGCTGCGCCCCGAAGTAATTCATGAAACCTCGGAAGAAGGGATGGGGGGCAAGGAGAAAGCTGTGGCCACATGGCTGAGCAGCAGAACGCGCTCCCCCTCCTTCGGCGCCGGCTCCGTCCCGCCTTCCGGCAGCCTCCAGGACTTGTTGACGACCATGCCATGCTCCACTAGCTCCAGCACGTCGTTCTCCGTCACCGAGGAGGGGAGGAAATCCCCCTGGAGCCAGCCCGTCGGCAACGCCCGCTGCCACCGCTGAGTGGAGGCCGCCCCCTTCTTCTTCTTCTTCTTCTTCTGTGCCTCGAGCTTGCTGGTCTACCCCTTCGTTATGGCGATGGCGACGGATCCGTAGAGGAGGAGGGGAAGGAGGTGGCTGGAGGTGTGCAGAGAGTTGCGGGAGGAGCGAGATTAATGGGAGTAGTATGAGCAGCGCAACAGGAAAGTCCGCCGGGGAAGCTTTAATAGGCCTCCGACTGAGTCACCTATAGGTGGGCCCAGGATCTAATCCCCCCAACCAGCCGCTGCAAGATCAGTGGAGAAGATAACGGCGCAGTAATCGAGGAGGCGAAACCTACTCGATGGCGATGTCGTCATCCCCGCTAAGCGCGCGGCAACCGAAATTTGAGGATCTCGGAAAATCCGGCGTTGCCAGTACGACCAGTCACGTCGAAAGATTCCGCGGAAGCATTCGGTCCCTCACGGTTCGTTTCACTGGCATATTCACTCGGATCACTAGCTGAAAGGATAAAATGGATCGAGGCAAACAACGCTAAAGTCACCTCAATACCAGTTGGTTCCAAACTCTAGACATCACTTCATCGTTCCAACCCTGATCCATTCGGGGACTAATGATGGGGTTATAGTCCCAGGGTAGGGTCATAGGTCTGCCCTATAGGTCCTACCCAAGGACTACCCTTCATATAAGACAAGGCCCTTAGACAGTTCCGATTGAACTGAGGGCGCCCGCATCATCCAGTGGGTGACGATCCACTCGGCGCATATCTAACGTACCGACTGGAATCCACTCTGTACATTGTAACCTCCCAGGAGGGGAACGGTCATACATTTTCATACACCATTATTAGCATTTAAAGCTTACGTTACTTGTAACGTAAGCATTTACTCGCCAATACTCCACCCTAGTCCATCGGGCCATTATGAAGGGCAGCGCACTCTATATAAGCCGCCCTTCACCACTCGTACTAGGGTTGGCACTTGGTGTAATCCTACAATTCACGCGACACAAAGATCCCAAGAGCACTGAGACGTAGGGATTTTACCTCCACCGTAGAGTGGCCTGAACTCATACATTCTCGCGGTAGCTAAGGCTCTGCCCATACTTTTGTACCTCATACTTCTACTGTCAGACTTATACCCACGACAGTGACCAATCCATTCTGCACCCAAATCATTACTCTGTATAAGGCGAATCTCGCATTCTAACACTTGGTCATCCTCTCAAGCCTTGCAGAATCTTTCTTGTACAAGAATGAAGTTCGTAAGAATCCTTTGGTTCTGCAAGCTGAACAAAAACATCTATCGTGTCCTTCACCACTCTCAGGTTTTCGTATGCTCCTAAGAAACGTTTGCTAATCCATCATAGCTTATTCCTCCATGCTCTTGGGGCAACCTTCATGAAATCTTGAGATGCATCCTTGGTATCGGTTGTATTCCTTGAACTCATTTTCCTTACCATTGGTCCATGTACCAATAAAAGTGTTTGTTCCTCATTTCAAATCTCTCCTCAAATTTCCAATTCCGAGGTACATTATTCAACTGTTGTCACCCCCATAGTTTGATATGGTCCAGTATTTCCTTCAATTGTATTGAGTGGGTATGGCTCCTTGGTATGGATGGTACATTCCTACTCCTTGGATCATGTGGGTTTATCGATTACTACCACCCTTAAAATGAAATATAGTCATGCCTGCACACACCATGTTTTCTCATATCCTCGAAAATGGTCAGAGGTCTTTGTTCATAGAGAAACAACGCATACAATCTCAACATAGGAAATCATATAACAAAAAATTCCATTGATTCATGAAGTTATTACAATCTCTGAGGCGTCTGTTACAGAATTTAACTCCATAATCTCATGATAACAAGAGGGCTTCATGTTACACTTATGGCCATTGTCAAAACATCAACTACACCATTTTAGCTTTCTTCCCCTATGGGCAATTACTAGCATAATGTCCTGCTTCCTTGCAACGAAAACAAATGAGTTCTGACAAGTCTCGGGGCTTCTTGGTGTTTGGTTTTATCCCTTGGGTTTCCGGCTTCCTTCTTGGGCACATATTGTTGTAGTGGCCCAAATCCTTACAGTTGAAACATCTGATATGACTCAGGTCTTTATACGTCGGGATTTGACTCTGGATGGTGTACTTTCTCTTCTTTCCGGACTCCTTCATTCTGGCTAGTTCTTCTATTTCAAGTGGATCCAACTCTACTTTCTCCGTTGGGAAGTTTCTCAAACACTCTTGGCTTTCCTTCATGCAATCCTGTGAAAAATGTCATACTTCTCCACATGAGTAGGAGGCATTGGAGAAAAATCTGCTTAGGCTTTGTCCATCAGGGTCTTCAATATTTTCCTTCATCACATGTTCTTCTAAAATCTTCTTCTTGAGTGTTTCCTTTATTGCTTCTTCCCGCTGCTTGACAACTTGTTGCGCCTTGGGGTAAATGAAACACTGGACTGGGTAGTGGGTGGTTCCTTCACACAAGAAACAAGTCACCTCACTAGTTGGGCATTCCTCCGCTGGGTGATTTTCTTCACAATGAGGGCATCCATCCTTCTGTTCTTCCGGGGTGTGTCCTATTTCTCCACAGATCATGCATGCACAAGGCTTGTTCATCGGGCTATCATAGCACTTTTGAATGAGAAGGGATCTCAATAGTGTCTTCTTGAATTTGTCCCAGGTTTTTGCTCCACTAAATACTTGTATGGCATGATGGATTTTCCACCAGATAGTAGCACCTTGGGTAAAGTACTGAAGAGTGTGTGCCACTTCATACTTCCTTGACATGAAATTGCTCCCGAAGTGGTTCTCCATGTTCTGAATCCATATACTAGCCTCCAGCTGGGTCATTGGTCCAAAGATTACAAGTCCAACTTCATACTCCATCTGCTAGGGTTGAGGTTTTGGGTATGAGATGGGTAAGAGTGATAGGGAGATACACACAATAGAAACAATATTTTTGAGCATAGGTTTTATTTGTGGCTGTCGGAAAACACACACCAATGATGGCTCACAAATCATCGTATCTAACGTGGGTATATAACAGGGGTTTGGACTTCTAATGGTCATATAAATATTCGAACGCTTCAGGGTCTTCGAATTCTTCTGGTCTTGAGAGTCTTCAATTGGCACAACTTCAATTCTTCAAATGCATGATGAAATCCTCTTTACTTTGAAGTGGGACTCAGTTGATCCTTCATGCGATCAAAGGGATAAGGGTATTGTCTAACTATTTGAGGTGAGAGAGAACATTTGATGAAATCGGAAGGGATGAGAAGTAAAGGATGTTCTTTGAAATTAAATTTTAGAGAGATCCAATCCTAAGAAATTTCCAGTTTCTAGGGTCACGTCCTACAGTCAACATGTGCTCTGATACCATATCTGTAGCGACCCGATTCAAAACAAGTCAAGCTTCTGTGTATCTGTGCCATCCCTGGATCAGTATGCTAGCACACATAGTGCATGAATGTATATATCAAAGTGCAATCACATGTAAATAACATAAAACTGATATATACTTCAAAAATCTCAGCGGAAACAGTCAAGGGAGTGGAGTCCCAATAAACACCAACTGCAAGTTGAGTGCAAACCGTAACCCTGAATCATACTCTTACTCGTCGAAGAAAGTATCTACAACATAAGACGTTGCAGCCATGTAGGTCAGCATATTGAATATGTCGGCAAGTCACAAAAGAGAGGGGTAAAAATATCATCTATACTATATGCATATATGGCAGCTGAGGCTATAAGTTTTTTTAGCGGAAAGCAAGGTTTTCTCCTACAACAAGAGAGGGGCTAAAAGCAAAATATTACTACATTGTTGGTTGTTAATGAGATGGTTCCACCAACCAGTTCTCATACCCAAGTTAGCAACATTACCCACATCAATAATAAATGGTGTTGAGAATTCCTGATAGTTTCAGTTCCTTCGGCTCAAGTTGTCCATGACCGCGGACACGGCTAATCAATTATGTTTGAGTACTCTGCAGAGTTTTGCACACGTTCCCGACAAGATTTGATCGCTTCCGTTGAAGTCCTCGTACTTCAGGGTGTTTGAGAACCGGATGATCAAAACATGGTCTTTCAACGGGTTCCTTTGAGACTATGACGGTGCCCATCCTATCCTACCGTTCTTCTACATCTCGTAGCACCGCGTGTCCAGAGTCACCACGTTGTCCAACCAAGCCAGATCCCATAATGACTTGTGGCTGTGTAGGTAAGCCTTGGGTCTTGAAGTATCCATCCATCTCTTCGTGCCTGGGTAAAGCTTTCCGCAAGATGCCATGGCGCTTCTCCATGCATCCCGGGTCATCCACTAGTTTCCCCAGGGAGCCCATCTAAACCGTCCTTCACCCAGAGGTATATTTCGTTTTGAGGTCTTGCAAGTCTTGGAGTCTTCAGGTCTTGAATATTAAGTTCTCACAACACTCATGATAAACACTCAACCAAACCTCGTCTACCAGAATCATAGCACAATAACGTCCCGGCCAAAGTAACAAGGGTGATGGGTTCCTACCACATGATACTACGACAAGATCCAAAATTTCCAAGTACCTACTTTGCATGCAATTGGGTGAAGAAAGGTAGAACTACAATGCATATAAAACATAGGTAATAATATGATCAACGTGACTTGTCTGGTATTACTTGATGAAGATAGTCGCTCTCATAATCCTGATATTTCTACTCGCCACACTCCGAGCAATCTATCGTAAACGAATAGCATTCAATAAACATTCATGCCAAAAGGAAGAACCAAAAGAACATAAGAACAAAACATGTCTTGGTGCAAAATAATAACATACCAAGATTTAATAAGAAAAGATAGGGCCTTATGGTGTTGTAAAAGGAAAGGTGAAAGGGGTCAACTCAAAAGAGCCAAAGGATGATCAACTATGGCTATATAAGCTCGACTTGCATACACTATGGGAGATGATCAAAAATATTGAGAAAACAACATGAATGTTGTTTGACAAATAGTATAAGACATAACAATTTATGTCTAGAAAGAATTTCTTGAAATGGAGCACTACAACTACAACACAATTTATGGCGAATTGAAGTATGAATAGAATTTCAATTCCATAAAGGTCAAAAGTATTTGAATTGGAGCATGGTTGTTATGAATAGAAAGTACATAACACGAGTGTTTAGGGGCAAAGGAAATCAATGCAAAAGGTGCTACTGTTTGCAAGGTAAGATCAAATGAATGTTCGAATACAAATTCGAATCGCTCAAATTTGTAAGGTTCAAAGGTCGAAACTAATGATGCTACTGGATATAGGAGATCAATATGAGCATGTAGAAAAAAAGAATTACTAGATTTGAAATAGGGGATCAAAAGATTCAAATACTTCAATATAACATTGAATTAGCTTAGAACGATGTGAACAATTTTGGGCACTAATAGATAAATCTGATTTGATCAAAATTATAAGTTGAAAAGTTAAAACTAATAATACAAACGGGAAGATTAGTTTGATACGAATCCGACGCAATTGGATTCATCTAAAACGGAGCTACGGATAAAAAGATATGATCAGATGAAGTTTGAATATGAGTGCGAACAAATTTCGAAATTTGAAAATTCAAAAAGCTGATATGATAGGTTCACCGGATAGGTGGGATCAAGACGAAACTCTAGGCGTTGGGTTCATCTTATTCGGATAAACGAGTAAAAAGTTATGGCTATTTGAAAAATTAGGGTCAAGCTGTTTTACACAAGAAAAGTGCTATGTCTAAAAGAATTCTAGGACTAATGTGTAAATACAGAGATTAATTGATAAATCTAATTACTCTACCGTATACTAGTGTAGGAATACTAGTGTAGGAATACTAGTATAGGACCAAAAGATTGACTTAACCCGAGATAGATGATTTTTCGATGCTCCTATGGGTCTATATTTATAGGTGGAAAGAAGGTCTAAAGGTCAATAGATAGGCAATGTGGGACTAAACATATACGTAATGTGGAGAAAAAAGAAAAGAAGCAAGCACCGCATGGGCAATAAGCTTCGGTCGGCTGCATGAGGCCATTCGGCCGAGCCTTGATTTTTTTAAAATTTCAAATGAATAGTGTTTCTTTTTTGAAAAAAAATTGTGAAGAAAAATATGTAAACAAAATTAAGAGAATATTTTATATAGGCATATTATATATCAAAATTTTCAGAATAAAATTTCCTATCACATGCACGTATTTTCAAGACCAAATAAAATACTTTTTAAAAAATTATTTTTTTGCAATAACTTTAAAATAAAAAGGAATTTGAATTTCAAATAAATTGCAAATACTTAGATTCGAATCAAGACATTGCCTCTGATTTTGGAGTGTCATTTTTCTCCTCTCATTTGATTTTTTTATCAGAGGGTTTTGAAAATATTCAAACTCAAAAATTGAATAGGGATTCAAAATAGAAAATTTTGGGAAAGTCATTTTATTCCCTCTCCTTCAAAAGTTTTAAAAAGTTTCAAATTTCACTCAAGTTACAATCACTCAAACAAACAAACAATCAATCTAATAATTATATTAACATTCCAAAATTTGGGATGTTACAGAATGCTTCCACAAAATTATTGTCGACAACATATGATTTGAAAGACACTTGCAATTGTCAAGTTTAAGCTAGAATTCCTCGGAACAAATGTATATCCCAACATACATCCGATGAAAGAATTTTCGACGTGACTAATGGAATTCCCACGCGAGAACTCCCGAAACATTCAGTTATGCAATCGGGCCCATGGACACCAGGAGAAAAACATCACACAACTCCTAACATGACACTACGCTCCAATGTAGAACATCCTTCAACACATAACCACAGTCTCGGAAACTCATCTATCTCGAACCTTCGTAATCATAATGATTCCAAGTATGGTAGTACATCTGAACTCTCTCCACAAGTACTGGAGATGCTGGACTCCTCTTGCCACTACTAGTATTGAAGCAATTTCGAACATCCTCCATTCTGAGATAATAAGAAATCTAAACGATAACAATGTGCTCAAGAGTCCCCCGGAGCTCAACTCCCCAGAAGAAATCAAGTCAGACAGGAAGCACCAAGTCAGAACTTCGTCACATCGGTATCACATAGATTCCAAAATATCTACGTAGTCCTAAAACAAATTTTGAGCGAGAACAGGAGTAGAATTAAAATTCTGAAGGCGTGAACCTCACGATAGCAAGGATGAGGTGTAAAAATAAACCTACTCTCCAATATAACTAATACTCAAGATAGTTTTCGCTAGACACGACTCAGCCAAGTTCGATCAATCAAAGGCTCCTGTGGTCATATCGCTCTGATTACCTACTTTTCACGTCCAAGATGCGACACTTTCCATATTTGCGGACGAGGTCTTAATATGGAAAGAGGCCCATCTTACCGTTTTGCAAGTACCAAAATCATCGCAATACATACATGAAGAGATGAGTATATGGAATGGCTTATAGTCGCCACAAGTTAAGTTACAAGCCACATAACATTATTCAATGATCCATAACACAGGGTCCGTCTACGGAAAAGGTAAACAGAAAAAGCAATGACTCTGTCTTGCTAGCCTAGAAGACGACCAAGGTCCTCTAATCATCGGGGTACGTCACGTACATGTGGCCACTGCCTTCATCGAAATCCCACTGAAGCTTCGTAGCATCAAACGCATCTGGATCTGCGGTACCTGGACCTGTGGTGTTGTAGTAATCTGTTAGCCACAGGGACTCAGCAATTTTGCGACCATGATACCGGAACTAATCTAGTTATTGGGTGCGGAAGGTTAAGTGTTGAGGTTGCATCTGCACTAAGCGTATATGGTGGCTAACTTACGATAACATAAAGTAAAGTGAGTGGTCTATGCATGACAGTCATGAATTAAATAATGATCACAAAGTGATCCTGAACACCTACTTGCGTTAGACATAACCCACTCTGTCCTTAGTCGGAGAAGGAACTCGTGAAAGAGAAAGTCATGGTTACGCACACATTTGGTAGGTTTTAGTTATGTTAACTTCAAGTTATCTAGAACCGGATGTTAGACAAAGTTCCCAATTTGCCACATAACCGCAGACACTGCTTCCCAAAAGATATTAACACTGCAGGGGTGCTCCCACTAGTCTATCACAAACCACCACAAGCTCCATAGGAAGCCACGACCACAGAAGACACGTGTTCTCTTTGGATTGCTTAGTGGAAAACCTTAACCTTGAGATAGCCCAAGGTATCCCCGGAATCGCAATGCACAAAACACCTCAAGGAGGTGAAGACAAATCCATCAAGAACGGCCGATGTGTAGACGAACCCGATAGGAGCCGCGTGTCTCATTCTCAGGACACGGAGGATGAGCACTACGTACGGTGGCCAAATAGAAATCCTTTGAGTTGCCACGAGTGGCCCCACAAGTGGCTCTGTTTAGACCAACATTCATGAGCAGAACTGCCCTGGAGGTTGATTGATTATCCTTGGGGTAGCTCTTCCCTATGCTTTTTATTATTAAGTTGTTTAGCAAATTGAGTACCAAAGTTGGGTCTTGCCAGACAAGTCTTAACCAAAACATGTTATCAAGGGGGTCCCCATAACACCCCAAGCGTGTTAGGATGGCTTTATTATGGAACTTAAGACCGGTAGCCGAAACTAAGGCAGAAAAAGTGGAACAAAACACTTAGGAAAAGGCCAAGCCTGCCGTCCTGTACCAACTATATAGGTGCATTAAATTAAATAATAGTAATAAGGTGATATTCAAAAGTCCATATTAGCACATGGATCAGCCTGCACCTGCAACTAGCAATGCTATAAGAGGGTTGAGCAAGCGCTATCTTAGCCAATCAATATTTTCTAGGTTGTGGAGGGGTTAGAGGCTTTTCATGGCAATCTTTGGAGGCTTATATTCAGGCGGTAGACAACGATAAATAGCAATGGTAACGAGTCATCTAAGCACAACAAAATTAGAGACCATATCAACACTACTAGGGAAAACCTTACTAGTAGCGCTGGGTCGAGCGCTACTGCTATCGCGCTATAGCTAAACCCTAGTAGTAGCACAGGTATGGCACCGCTACTGGTAAGTAGTATTAGCAGTAGCGCTTGCCTGCCCAGCGCTACTGCTAACTATAGTAGTAGCGCTTTCCCATAGTAAGTGTTGCTGCTAAGCAGCGCTACAGGTAAGTATTTACCAGCGCTACTTCTAACTTTTACTGCTTTCACAGATTTGTGTTTGCGATGTATTTATACAGATTCTATACAAATTTGCATCATATTAGACATACACCATTCTCACATATCATTGACATACAATAGTCTCGTCATACCATCATGATCATCATCATTCAACACAAAATATCATCACACAATCACGAAAATAGCGATACATAAGTGTGATCATGTCATGTCTCGAATAAGTGCAACTGCATGGTCATGGCACACCCACAAGTTTCATCATCTCTATCTACAACATGATGTACAAGAGAAGAGCGATCAGCAGGAGGAAGAGCGCGACTATGTAGTACCGATGGTCCCGCCCCTGCTCATGCTAGAGTGTCCACATGAAGTAACTACTTTCCGCTTCGGCTCTGCTGTCGAACCCTCTATGGGTAGCACCCGGGTACCTGTGCACCTGGGCCTGAGCGGATGTCCAGTGGTCGTAGACTCCTGGAACCCTCCCAATGTACACGACGTAGTTGTCCTTCACCCTATCTGATGTAGGTACCTGCATCGTGAGTTGTTGATTTGAATGATAATATGCAACATAATGTACTTAAGAAAACAAAGAGGCATGATTAGCAAAATAAAAGCCACCGATAGTAAACATAAATGACGAAGTTCCTCATACCCAAACTAATTAACTAGAACGATCTACGCTAGTTCAGGACCACGGTTTAGTTACATCACATAGTTTCGCCGTGCATGATTTCAAAGATTTGCCATAGAAAGACAGTAGTGATAAGGCACGCTAGTTCCGGACCACGGTTTAGTTACATCACATTGTCATTGACAATAAGTCGTTCAGGTCCTCTTCCAATCTTCATAGTCAGCGAGGACGCACCCGAGCTTCGTGAAAGGGTTCATGTCCGGACACAGAGTGACTAATAGTGATCGGACATCAACCCGCGTGATTGCCCCATTGTAGAACATCCCAGTTGGTTCGAGGACTTGCTTCATGATCACTTGGGCTAGTTCACACTGTACGTGATAAAACTAAGCTCGGATTCGATGATCCGGTGTCATTCCTATGCTTGTGGCCCAGCTAACAATCTCGGCATCTTCGGTAGTAGCTGACATGTGAAGGCATTGATTATCCCTTCTGAACTCCATCAGGTGATGCCTGAGGTAGAACCCATCACCCGTATTGTTGTTCGGTTGCTGGATGCAGCAGCAGTCGGTCTTATGGCCAAAAGCCGGTGCTTTATTCCTTGTCTTTTTCACCTTGATATATCCACAAGTCAGGCCGAAGGTCCAGAGGGAAGAGTCGAGAATACTCTTTACGTGCATGTAATCCTTTTTCTTGAGGTTCTTCGACGAGTCCAAGTAGATAGCATGGGAGTATTACGGGTACAAAACGATGAGGACGGCGCCGCCCCCGCTGCCCAAATTAAGTACACCTCAAATTAGCCTCCATGCTTGCAAAGGAATGAAACATGTACGAAAGGATATGCGCGGATAACTTACGAGGGATGATAAGGCACGAGAATCTCTCCCTTGTCATTATTAGCGATCATGAAATCACCGAGGTACTTGCTCGCATAGTCAAGGTGCTCTTTGCAAAATCCCAAGAAGTTCTCGTGCATATAGTATGGGTCCGCGACGTAGATATATTTGATTCTCCCCATATTGATGCTGGAGTTGAGATACAACGCATACATGCGGATGAATTGGAAATCCAGCTTGGTCATGTGGAACATGTTGTAGATGTAGTCAAATCGTAGGAGGAAGTGATTCGCGGGCCAGGTATCGACGTACATCTTCCCACCCGGCACATGAGCCGCGTAAAGCGGGTATCCTGGATGTTTTGCGTCGAGAAGGTTTTTCTCTCTGGCCAGCACATCTTCATGGAGTCTCTTTAGATCATTGTTCAGTATGTGATCTAGCACTTTGGCAGGTAGGATCGACTCGACGGCGATGTGGACACGTGGCTTACATTTGACAGGTATTCTGTCTACCACCAGCGGTTTTAGAGGCGGCTGGCTGCTTGAAGCACCTATGGCGCCTTTAGGTCTCTTGGTCGGTCTCTTCCTTTGCTTCTTGGAGGGTGGCAGTAGTGAGCCCACCATACCTTCCCTAACCACCACCCCAAGTGTCCTCGGGCTAAACAATGGACGGGCCTCGGGGGGTTGCTGGGTAGAGGCGGCATCTGGAGGCGTCTCGTGCGAGGATGGCTTGAAGAGGGACTTTTTGCATTCCGCCTTAGGAAGTTCGGCTCCGACAAATTAGACAACATAAAGTCATTATCTCCACGGTCATAGCGTGAGTCTTTGGTGTCCTGAGCCATCAATCCATCATAGGCGGTATTGAAATACCGTTTCGGGTCCTCATCATCCTCCTCCGTGTCATCATCAACATTTGCTTCTTTGACAGCGGGGGCGACATGATCTGGCACTAATGGAGGCTCTTCCTCGCGTCGTACACTACCATCATCTTCCACGACAGGTGTAGGTAATTTGGTAGGTGGGTTGGTCTTCATACCTTCTTGAGAACTTTGCATTGGCGTGATACTGGGCTGCTCGACACAAATAAGATACTTCGGCCAAGCCAAGAACTAGTTCTTGCATCCGCTAATAAGCGTAGGGGTCTCATCATTGTCGGCTGGTATCGAAGGAGGCAAATTCTCGAAGCCCTCTAAGATGTTGGCCACGTTAACCTTGAAGACGCCATCGGGCATCTGTGGTTGTGGAACATGGGGTCCTTCGATTTCATGATGGTTGCCTTTCCCACAGCCACCTTCTGGCCCTTGATGTCGTAGAGTAGGGTGCACGTGCTGTCGTCGGCCTACGAAGGAGACATGTCTGCGACATCATACATCTGAAAGGCAACCGAAATGGAAGGCTATAGACATGCTGGTGAAAAGGGTATGAAGCATAATTATCGTGAGGGCGTCGAGCTCAGCCAGCGAGGAAGGCCCGCCAAGCATGCCAGAGACGGAGGTCGGGCTGCTATGAATAGGAACGGGACCTTTTGCGGTTGCTTGGGCACGTGTTGGTGTTGTGGTGTTCGCCGAGTTGCTCGTGCCAAAGCTAGGAATTGGGTAGTCCTTCGGCCGTGCATTTGGATTGCTCTTTGACCAATTGAAAATTGCCGGAATCAAGCTAGCCACCGCGTCAGTGACCAACCCACTTACTACGTCGACCAACTCTTCTTTGGTCTCAGCTTTGGTCTTATTGACCGCAATCGCGACCTTCTCATCGATGCTCTCCTGAGTGACGACCAACCGTCTCTTCCTTCTATCCTCTGGACCCTCGGGGTAGCACGTCTTCCACGAGGCACCATCTCCGATGCCGTGCACACGTCCATAGGACGGCAACTTGTCCACAGGGACATTTTTCAGTATGTTCAGGGCCCAGTTGAATGGGGTGTCCCACATGGGCCTCGCCGACGAGTGTGATGATGCGTCGCTTCCGGCTGCCTTTTGGTGCTGCTCTTTCTGCAAAAGGAACGTGGATGGTTTACTAATGTGACAAAACTTGCAGTCAAATTGATTGGAAGCTAATATGATAATGTGGTAATATAACAATTACCAGACGTCTCATGAACTCCCTCGTGTTCAGGTCCATGTAAAAGATCTTTTTGACTTTGTCCAACTTGTATCAGGCCCTGATCCAGTCACGCTCCAGCGGGACGATGAACTCCGCCCAGGGGTATGGGATCCTGAGACTTTCACGTTCGGCGTCCTCCTTAGCTCATATGTGCCTCTTCCACTTGTAACCACGGCTTCCGAGGCGGTGGGGAGGCGTGTTCCCGGCCTGGAGCGTCTTCATTTTCTCCGACTTTGCCTTGACCTCTTCTTTTTCGCAATTCAAAAGGAATTTTGCAAAGTTCTCTTCTTTTATTGTCAGATTATCAGCATGAATCTTGGACAACGGTTCATTATTCCCAACCGCTTTTTTCACCCGAACTTTCCAGGAGGACAAGTCGTAAGTTAGCCACCATATATTCTTAGTGCGTCTACAACCTCAACACTTAACCTTCCTCACCAAATAACTTGATTAGTTCCAGTATCATGGTTGAAAGATTGCGGAGTCCCTATGGCACATAGATTAGTACAACACCATAGGTCCAGATACCGAAGATCCAGAGGCATTTGACGCTACACAGCTTTAGTGGGAGTTCGATGAATGAAGTGGCTGCATGTATGTGATGTACCCGAATGATTAGAGGACATTGGTTGTCTCCTAGGCTAGCGAGACAGACTCATTGCTTTTTCCATTTATCTTGTCTGTAGCCTGATTCTGTGTTATGGATGATTGAATAATGTTATGTAGCTTGTAACTTAACTTGTGGCGAGTGTAAGCCATTCCATATACTCATCTCTTCATGTAGGTATTGTGATGATTTCTGTACCTGCAAAATGCTAAGATGCACCTGTTTCCATATTAAGGCCTCTCCCCAAAATATGGAAAGTGTCGCATCTTGGACGTGACAGATATTGAACTAGATCCTAGTGAAGCTTTGTTGGCCAAGATACTGGATGCACCGCGAGAAGCTCTTTCAAGAAAAAAACATCACAGGAAGTTTGAATACAGGAAAAATAAGAGGGGTTGAAATTGACGGCATTGTTATGTTATATTTATCATATATGTTATTTGAGATACAATGGCATGGATCCTTATTATTTATCGATAGTTGTCCTTGTACTCGATGTTTAATGGTGAAAGTTGAACTTGGTACTATTATTGACATTAATTTATATACGATATTGTGACTTTGATATATATAAGTCATGAACTTGGTACTAGCATCATCAACTTGGTACTTGCATCACCAAGTGCGTCGTGTTCTTGTACATCAACTAAAATCATGTAGTGTGTACCAACCTGCCAACCTTCGCGAAGCATATGAACGGGTCGAAGAAGATCATCACTGTAATATGACAAATCGGTTCGTTCGATGGATTAGGATCTGCGAAGAGGCAAATGCAGCTATGAGGGAGTTTAATTCGTACCCCTTTCTGAAGGACGCTGAGAAAGTAGAAGAAGAAAGGGGGAGGAAACTTTACGAACTACAAGAGAATGAAGAGAAATGTAGACATGACCTAGCAATGGAGATTGCAATTTCTTTCAGCATCAATGAATTCCCTGAGCTTGACTTAAAAAGTCCTGGACAGGTCATTGGTTGGGCTATCTAATAAGGAAACTCATCTATACCAAGCCACGTTACTCGTTGGGCCTAGGTAAGCAAGATGAAGAAAGTTCTTATTCATTGGGAAAGATCCAACGATTTTCGAATGAATCCAATGCCATTGCGTGATCAACAAATTGCACGCATTAGACATTTTAGGGGTCTTTCATCATTTGAAGCATAATTAGCTCATGTTTGTCATTTGAACTATCGGTTGTTGTATGTCTTTCGAACAAGCGGAATTCATTTGGACTACTTGATGTGTAGTTTTGATTTGTACAACTTGATGTTTAATATTCATTTGGACTACTTGTTGTGTAATTTTCATTTGGACTATTGATGTGTAATTTTCATTTGAACTACTTGATGTGTAAACAATCGAAAATAGTCATTTCCCGTACCCTACCGCTAAGGGGTGGTGGAAGGATAGCAAAACCTATTGCCGTCGTCTATGGCGGTAGGCATTTGAATTCTTACACGCTCGGACAGACATGTGTTCACTATATGTGTGAAGCTACGCGACACTCCCTACAACCATTGGCAATGGTGGTAGCCCACCATAACCTTCCTCTAATAGCAATGGCTATAGGCTATCAAACTATTATGCGAGTGGCCATATATGTGTCTGATGCTGCGCACTCCCTACCACCATTGCTAGTGGTGGTAGCCTTCTCAATGCTACCCCTATCCCTAAATCTTTTTAAACCAGTGAAAAAGCTAAAAAGGTAAACATATACATATATATTCACATTGCAAGATAATGCATAAGCCAACAATTCAACATAGATAGTCATAAATAGTTCAACATTGGTCTCTCTCAATACATAATTTCAACTTAAGCATAAAATAGTTCAAAGCACAACACGATCATAAAATAGTCCAACATACTATCTAGAATCGAATTGTAGATGAATGACAAGATCATTAAGGAAACATGGGACCCTTTCCCTTGTTGTAACTTCCCATATCCTCCTTGTAAGCTTCACAAGCCCTTGCAAGCTTCCTTGCCCTCTCCTAATCATGAGCCTCCTTCTCTTGGCGAGCCCTCTCCACATCGCCCTTTTGCTCCTTCTTCTCCTTCTCACGACGATCCTCGTCGTCGATACATTGCAGACTGTTACGTCTCCAACGTATCTATAGTTTTGATGGTTTCATGCTATTATCTTGTCAAACTTTGGATGTTTTGTATGCCTTTTATATATTTTTTGGGACTAACTTATTAACTCAGTGCCAAGTGCCAGTTCCTGTTTTTTCCATGTTTTTGACCCTTTTTAGAGGAGCATTTTAAACGGAGTCCAAACAGAACGAAACTTGCAAAAATATTTTTTCCAAAACAGAAGAAGATCGGGGTACTTGAGAACCAAGGCAGGGGGCCACCAGGGACCCCACAAGCCCCCTAGCCGCGTACAAGGGAGCCCGTGCCTCCCAGGTGTCACATCCCTGGAATCCTAGCCAAGGTTTAGCATTGTGCTTATATTTTCTTTGCATTGCATCCAAGAAAATAGCAACAAGATCAAAGTAAGTGGTGAAGGGAAACACAAAACCATAGCCACTTCTTAATTCAAAGGAATTATAAATTTTTTTCAAATCACTGAACCCAAAATGGCCTCAATAAAAGTTCAACTTTTCTGATAAATCATGGAAGCAAATAAGCAATGAAGAAAACCATTTTCATAACACTTTTGGCATTTATATAAATGCAAAAAGCTACTGGTTTCAAGTTTAAAATTTGAATTAAAAAACTTTAAGTTTTCAAAAATGTTGAAAACTCCAGGAATGGTTGGATATATTTCAACAAATATTCTGGTGTGTTCAAAATACTTTTTACAAACTATTTTGGAGCTGAAATAAATACCAAATCAAATAGTTAGCAAAACAGAAACAAAACAGAAAAAAAGGAGGAAAGAATTACCTGTCGCTCACCTCAGCCCAGGCCCAGTCGCGCTGTCGTCTTCGTCCTCGCCAGTAGGAGCAGGAGGTGGCCGCCGCGATGCCGCGCGCCTCCACGCAGCTCTCTGCCTGCCTGGCCGTCGCTTCGCGCTAGCGAGCACGGGGATAACCTCCCCGAGCACGTATCTATCCATTCCCGTGCTCCATCTCCCCCCTCTCCTCTCGGTTCTTCCGATCCCCACTGCCGCCATTGACAGGAGCTCGAGCTCGAGCTGCCCGTGCCCCTAGCCACATGATCTTCCTCCCGAGTGTGCCATTAGCTCCGCCCAGACGAGCTGGTCATCCCTGCAGAAGCCGAAGCCTCCTCGAGCCCTGCAACGCCTACGGCACCGTCATCTTCAACCTTCGGCCGCCGGCGAGCTCTGCTCGATTCGTCGCCCTCAGCGCTTCCCGAGCCGTTTAAGCCCTCCTGTGCACTCCTCGTGAGCTTCCGCAGCTTTCCCCTAAGTTTTCCCCGTCGATCTCCTCCTCTAGGCCTAGTTCCACCGGAGCCCGACGAGGACCGCTGCTGCAGCTCGTCGCCGGTAGCCCTCCGGTGAAGGGTTGGTCCGTCTGAGGCCACCAGCAGCCTCAGGACGGCACGTAAATGCTTTAGGAGCCCAGCCCCGCGCGATTTGACCCTGTGTTCGATGACTTCAACGATGGCCGAACTTGGTCGCCGCCGAGCTCATCGCCGGCGTCGATTCCGGCCACCCCAGCCCCTCGGGTTTGCCCCATCGTGCGCGCCGTCGAGTGACCGTTCTCCCCGTGGTCTCCGCTGTGCGTTTGGTCATCGGAGGTGAGTTTCCGATGCCCTCCGCCGTACTGGTGGTCGCCGGAGGCTCCCCGCCGGCGAGGACAACCTCGCCGCCGGTGGATCTCGGCTGGCCTGAGCCACTAACGTGTGGGGCCAGCCTCTGGATAATTTGGACTAATAAAAATAAAATAAAATAAAATAAACTAATAAGTCACACACATGTGGGTCCAGTAAGGTTAATTAGCTAATTAAGATTGAAACTAATCTAAAACTGACCAGTGGGTCCCACTGGTCAGGTTTGACTTTCAACGGCCAGTTGGACCTGCTGATGTCATGCTGATGTAGTAAAGAGTTTTCTGATTTAAAAGAATTCCAGAAAAATGCCAAAACTTCTAAAAGTCATAGAAATTAATCTGTAACTCCAATGAAAATAATTTATATATGAAAAAGTATCAGAAATATTCAAGGAATCTGAATATGTCATTTTCAAACATGTTTGGAAATGTTACTGAACCCAAACATGTAGATTAATGAATAAGTTAATTCTTATAAATACTTTGGAGATGGAATTTGGAAATTATTTAAATTTCACTACTAATTATATGATCAAACATTGTCCAAATCACAAACAGCAACCTAACATGTCACAACATGCATGTTAAAAATAAGTTGATCTGAGCATCAGGTCGAATCAATTAAAATGGTATTCGAGAATACCTCGTTTGAAGTGATATTTGAGTTTGATTCAAATCAACTTCAAACCTACTAAATGTTAACTATAATAATATACCACCTTGCATCCTCATGCCATGCTCATGCATCATCTTGTTGCATATGTTTGTTATTGATTGTTGTCATTCCTTTCGGTAGGCTCCGCTCCTCCGGATTCCATCGAATATCCGACTGACGGATATTGTCCCTCCTCTGAGCAACAAGGCAAGCAACCATTTTGGTCATCCCGATAAATCCCATGTTCTCGCTCCTGCACTTACTTACTACATTAGGATCAAATGCTTCAAGTGCTTTTGCCACGTTAGTTAAACCCACTTCCTTTGCATGACCTATCCTTGTCACAGTAAATAGCTGAACCTTGCAACCTAGCATACCTAGTAGTTGCTAGAGCCATGATGTGCCTTATCCTGCTATGCATGCTATGCTTAGAGTTGTGTATGGTCTGTCATCTGGGAGATGAACCGAATTGTGAGAATGTGTTCAGTAAGTAAAGGGTGTGTGTTGAACCTGATTTGGTAAAGGTACCGGTGAAATGCTATGTAGGAGTACATGGCGGGTTGTTTCATTGGAACCGTCCTTAGGAACTGAGTTCCGTGTATGTAATCCAAGACTAGATACTACCACACGTTGGGATACTTAATTGACCCTCTCGACTTATTAATCGCTTAGTACTCGGTCCAGGAGTTGCAAGTAGTTTCTGGTGTTTATATTCATGCTGGAGGCCGTGCATAGCGCTGACCTGAGAGGTGGGCTGTGATGCGGTAGGTAGTGGCACGGTGTACCAAGTGGCACCCGGATGGTGGGCTTGGGAATGCTGCGCACATCGTTTGAGGCCGTGGCGGAAACCTCGGCCGGACATCCGTGCGGGTTACTCTCAGATAGGCGATAAACCTGGACTAGGTACTAGTGTGATTAACGGTCGTGGACGACTCCCTCGCTGGGCTTCCGCTTGAAGGTTGCGGAGGTGCATGACGTGCACATGGCGATAAGTGGCGAGAGCTTGTGTGATGAAGTACACCCCTGGAGGGTTATGATCTATTCGAAAAGCCGCGTCCGCGGATATGGACTACTTGGAGACATATGTTGTTCATAGATAACTTCAATGGCTACTCATAAAATTGTCAAGATAAGAGTAAGTGTCGTGGACGGCATTTCCGTATGGAGACGAAATGATTCCACGATGGAGTACTGTTGTGGTGTTAGTGGACTGGTGTGCGAGAAATCAAGTTGTTAAAAATTGTTTTAAAATGTAAGTCGTCTAGCCATGAGTCAAATGTTGGCTTTCCGCATGAAACCCCACAATTCCTTATAGATACATTGCATGAGTAGATAGTTATCCTAAACTCTTGCTGAGTACCTCCGTCCTCATGTTTGCTTAATAATTGTTGCAGAGGTTGTTAATGACCCTAATGGAGGGTTCTTCCTAGACATCGACGATGACGAGTAGCTGGTGTCCCAGCTGCGATCTCGCCCTAGGATGGGTCTGTAGTATAGTCGGGCCATGTGCCTTCTAGTTTCACATGTCTGTACTCAGACAGTTTTAAACACTTCCGCTGGTTTGTAACTGAATGACTGCTATGATGGGTCGTGAGACCCTTACTGTGTAATATTATGTGTGTGGCTCTTCCGAGCCTTTTAAATAAAGATTGTATGTTTATGGTTATGTGATGCCATCGATGTATCTATACATATCGGTATGCCATGCGTACGTGTGTCGTACTTGATATGTATGGGGTTCGATTACCTAGCCGAAAACTTTAGTAGCACTCCTTACGGGGAAATGCCCCTTTGTGATCCATCGGGCCATGGTAGTGCGCTACTGCTCCGGACACATTGGTTGACCGGCGTGTGTCCTTCTTAGCTGCTGTGTCTGTCCCCTCTGGGGAAATGTCACGCGATGTAATGGAGTCCTTGTAGCTTGCTACGACCCATCTACATTCGCTGGTGACCGACACCTGCTTGGCTGGGTCATGTATGCCTGTCCCTGTGCAGAACTGCCACTTTGGTTTATAACTAGACATGTCGCTCCGGGTTCTCTGTCATTGGATTGCTAGCGACACAATTGCATACGTGAGTCAAAAGGCGCAAACGGTCCCGGCTAAGGTAAGGCTGGAGCCGTGGGGTTAACTGTGCGTGACACCGCAAAGGGATGCGATGTGTTACAAGCTAGATTCCTATGGCTTAGGATCGGGGTCCCGACACCAGGCTTGTGGGTTCCGTGGGCCACCTCTGCCCTAGGTCTTTCGCCTATATATTCCCAAAAAATCCAGAAAAATTCAAGAGATCATCGAAAGTCCTTTTCCGCCGCCGCAAGCTTCTGTCTCCGCAAGATCCCATCTGGGACACGTTCTGGTGCCCTGCCGGAGGGGGGATTCGGATACGGAGGGCTTGTTCATCAACACCATGACCTCTCCGATGAGGCGTGAGTAGTTCACCATAGACCTACGGGTCCATAGCTAGTAGCTAGATGGCTTCTTCTCTCTCTTGGATCTTCAATACAAAGTTCTCCATGATCTTCATGGAGATCTATCTGATTTAATCTTCTTTTGCGGTGTGTTTGTCGAGATACGATGAATTGTGGATTTATGATCTGATTATCTATGAATCTTATTTGAGTTTCTTTTGATCTCTCTTATGCATGATTTCATATCCTTGTAATTCTCTTCGATTTGTGGGTTTTGATTGGCCAGCTTGATCTATGATTCTTGCAATGGGAGAAGTCCTTGGTTTTGGGTTCATACCGTGCGGTGACCTCACCCAGTGACAGAAGGGGTAGCGACGCACGCATCTTGTTCTTGCCATCAAGGGTAAAAAGATGGGGTTTTCATCATTGGTTTGAGTTTATCCCTCTACATCATGTCATCTTGCTTAAGGCGTTACTCTGTCCGTCATGAACTCAATACACTAGATGCATGCTGGATAGCGGTCGATGTGTGGAGTAATAGTAGTAGATGCAGAAAGTATCGGTCTACTTGTCTCGGACGTGATGCCTATATGTATGTCGTCATGACTTTGCGCGGTTCTATCAATTGCTCGACTGTAATTAGTTCACCCACCGTAATATTTGCTATTTTGAGAGAAGACTCTGGTGAACACTATGGCCCCCGGGTCTACTTCACATCATATTTTCAGCCTTACTCTTTTACTTCGTTGCACTTTCGCCTTCAGATCTCACTTTGCAATAAATCTTGAAGGGATTGACAACCCCTTTATAGCGTTGGGTGCAAGCTCTTTTGTGTTTGCGTAGGTACCCTGGACTTGACAAGATTCTCCTACTGGATTGATACCTTGGTTCTCAAACTGAGGGAAATACTTACTGCTCCTGTGTTGCATCACCCTTTCCTCTTTAAGGGAAAAACTAATGCAAGCCTAGTCTCTGTCAACGTGTCAATCTCTGGCGCTGTTGTCTGTTACCGTAGCAAAAGACATTCTTCAAACAACCGCTCCCACCAAAGAAAGTCTTAATATTGGTCCTTTTGAACATCTTCTCACACTTCATGATCTATCCATGTGAAATACTTGCAAAGAGGAGGGGGTGACTGCGTATAAACATGTTTGCTCGTTACTAATACGAATGAATTTTGATGATAAAAACTTACGTAATTAACATACGGGGGATGTCCTATGTGTTAGTCATTCATGACTTCTTCTGGTCAGTGGACACCTTCACCTTGAAAACACCTCCACACCAACAAGGTGGGATTTTCAAATCTTCGTCCTTCATCTTTTCATAGGTTGCCTCCTTCCACTTCTTTGGCATGTCCTCTTGGTTAGCGCACGACGGCCTGGGGATGGAATCGGATGAAGCCATGCCTACAAACATTGCAAACTGTTAGTGACATGTATCAACAAATTAGTATGTAAATACAATATACATAACTATAAATGCAACTGTTCACAAAATAAAGCATGGAATATACCATTTATATTGTATCAATCATTTGGGTTGAGAAAAACCTCAATGGTCTGTCCTCTATCAATCCTTCGTCTCTTACTACCAGAGGAACCACGACCACCATCGCCGGTAACTCTAACACTCGGAGGACTTTCACGGCCACATCTAGCGACTCCTCGTGCACTACCTATAACACTAGTCCATCCTCCACAACCACTATTCCTAACCCCGCGTTGACCACCAAACCAGCCTCTACGGCCACCTCACTAACTCATGCTAGTGTTGGCATCGGTCATTCTTATCCTGGTACTACATGTCCTGTTATTTTGTCCTGGGATGTCACATTGACCACAATTGTTGGTGTGAGGAGGCTCCATGAAATGACCGTTGCCAAAAAATTTCATGCCTGTATATCCGGCTAGATCATCTATGTGACCTCTTAACCCATTCTTTCTTGTTCTTCGCTTTGTTGGTACCATCAGTTCAGGATCAGGCACGAAATGTGGGCCATCGTACTCAATCCATTGAGACTGCAAAAGGAAAGGATATGGAATCGAGGTGCCCATGTCAACCTCGTGGATTCCATCCTGAACTCACGCAATTGAACGATCCTTCTATCCGTAACAGGTAAGTTCCTTGCCTTTCCAGTCATCATGAAATGTGAGCATGACCAATGAGACACGTGAGGCCTCTCACATGCACACCACCGATTCTTGAGGTGCACCTTATAAGCAAGACCACTGTTGGTAACACCATCTCATCTTGTGACACGTGGCTCATCGACTTGATATATCATTTATTTGTCGTTAAATCTTATTATTTGTTAATGCGAAGACTTGCCTGCTTGAAATTTTAGTCAATCATGAACCTTCTTTGGATACTACATTTCCCACCTATCTAGTTGGCGGTTGACATGGATTGCCTAAGGAAATACTTGTTCAACTTAAGAAGGTATATTTCAATATTGCATTCATTGGCAAAGAACAAACAACCTTAAGCACATTATTGCAGCATTCAACCATGTTGCTAGTCATGTCGTCGTATCTCCAACCTCCTTCGTCGTAAGCACGTGACCACTTGTGTTTTTCCTCATAATTCCTGTTCAAGAATTCTCATCCCTCTTTGTTTTTTCATGCCTCGAAGAGTTTATCATATAATCTTTGAATGAATCCAATGTGAATGCCATACAAACCTGGTTAGAGATCTGGCGCTCGGGGCAGAAGGGAGGAGGCTTGGGAGGCTCACGCACAACGAGTCTGGTGAGGGTCGGCCACGCCGGGGTCTGGCGAGGGGGTGAAGAGCATGTTGGAGAGACCGGGGTCCGGTGAGGGCATAGAAGAGAAGAATGGGGAGGCCGGGGTCTGGCAAGGAGCGATCGGGGTCCAGCGAGGGTGAGAAGAGGAGGGTGGAGAGGCCGGGGTCCGGCGAGTGTTTAGAAGAGGAGGGTGTGGCGGCAGGGGTCCAACGAGGAGGGTCGGGGTACGACGAGGTGAGAGAAGTGGTGGGTGGGGAGCACTAGGTCCGGAGAGGGGGGGGGAAGAGGGGGGTGGGGAGGCTGGGTTCCGGCGAGGAGGGGCTAGGGCTGATTCCGACGAGGGGCAGAGAGGGAGTATTCCGATAATGGGTGGCCGCACACGGATGAGGAGCCGCCCTTCTATGGCGGCGGCGGTTGAAGGAACCCGCCTGGTTGCCTGGCCGGCGCGGGTTGCCCACTGGCGATGGTGCCCGCCGATACGTGCGATGGTGCGCTGCTCGTTTGCTTTTGTGAAGGAGAAAACGAGATCGATGGGTGGGTTATTTTTTTCTATAAAGAGAGGGAGGAGTTGATGTATACGTGAACTAGGTATGGATTGTTTGAAGTAAAAAGTAAAGAGCGAGAGGGATGAATGAAAGATGATTCATTAGACTCTGTTGATGATAGCAATGGGGTATTAATACCTCAGCAGAAGTACACATGTTGCTTCGGAGTCAAGTAACTTGAAGTTACTTAAGGGCCAAGTTATTACATAGTTTCCTTGAGAGTCAAGGTAGTGCATGGTTTATTGAGGACTAAGTAACCTGTCTAAGAATTAAGTTCATCCTAATTAGCTTAATTAATAAGCAACTAATATATTCTTAACACCCCCCTTGTACAACGACTCTTCTTGTGTATATGCATCATCTTGATAAATTCTTTGAATATTCTTGAAAGTCTCCTCCAAAAACCCTGTGGGAAAAATATGAGGAGAATTGTGCAGATATGTTGCTAAAACTCCTTTAAACCGAGTGGGAAAAATAATAAGGATAAAATGATGCAACACATAATGAGTATTGTCTCTTGTTAACTCATATGACCAAAAGCTTTGAAGAAGGAGAGAACTCATTGGTGAGTTCACAGAACAATTGATATGTCTTGTGTACTTCCTTTAAAAACCACAATAGGGAAGATAGAAAGTATGACACATGATCTTTGAGAAGATATTGCCTCATTAAAAGCCATTATGAGAAACTTTCAGAGAAAACTCATAAGGGAAAAAAGTGCGATCTGATATGCCAATCAATAGTCCTTTAAAACCCGGTGGGAAAATATAAGGAGAAAATGATATGGCATGTATAGACATTAGTGTTTATATTGTCTCCTTAAAAACATTTTATGACAAACCATTAGGGAAAAACTCATCAAGGGAAAAAGAGTACAATATATGCAATCAGATGATTGCTAACATGTTATAGTTTGGGAGATTACTCCCCCTGAACTTTCCATATATGGAGGATGTGTCATACCTAGTCTATTGACATTATCATGACATTGCAAATAATTCATAATATATTATTTACATTCCTGACTTTTCTATAATTCATGAGGATAAGTAATTTCTTTGAGCAATGTGCCTTACGATATTGCTCTTCATCTAACCTACAGGAACTGAGTAACACAAGTTATAGCATCTTGATAAATAAAGTTTATGTGATTGTGGTGAATCTCAACCACATGATTTTGAGTGTGGTTAATCATTCTGCCAAATCATGCATATTTTTTAGTGCTTTTAGATAAAGCAGTTATGTCAGAATGATAAGTGGAAATAACCATTAAAGTCCATTTAGACGACTTGCATATGAAGGCTATTCCAGCAAATTTAGTCATTCATATGGCATTTTGGGGATCAAATAAAAATCCAAAATCGTTACATCATATCATGGTCATAACCTGTATTTTCTGATGGAATTGTCCAAGATATTTTGTGAGCTTGAGATATAGGATAATATTCCATATATCAAGCATGTACTTTTTATTAGAGGTTGCACTCTAAACAAACATAGCAAATATGGTGTCAGGCCTGACATAGTTTGCAATCATACGAGTGCTTTGATATAAGTGAGATTAAACTTCAGGTCTTTATGTCACTTCATTATCACCCCTAGGTAAGAATATATTTGTACCTGATCAGGGCAGTATGTCCATACAGGTCATTTATTGATATGATATATCCAAATAGAACTTCTAGTATATGTTTTGCACATATGTAGACTGGTATGTATTCTTGAGAGAATGCTCAAATTATAAACTTAAGCTAAATTTGGTTAAATCCAAATTTTCCATCTTGAGATGATTTTGTGTATGTTTATGTCTTGTAGAGATATTGATGACGAAATCATCGATATGAACTAAGGTGATATAAGGAATTCAAATTTGGGATTCATTAATTCACTCATAACAATCATCATTCTTTGAGCAATCCTTCGAAGAAGAAAATCATTTAGTCGGTAGTACCATATGATTTTCAACTATTTCGACCAATAGAGTAGCTTCTAAAGTTTTACACAAATATGTTGCGATTTATTTTGGATTCGTAATTGTAAGCCCTTCAGGCACTTTGTTATAAATTTTCGAAACAAGGAACGCATATGAGTATGTACTCACTGCATACATTTACTGCATGGATAACATTATTTGTACTGCCAATGGTATTTATTATCGAAACTTAATTTCACTCATACCAAGAGGGTATGTTACATCATAATTTGATGTCGGGTCTCTGTGTGAACCCTTTTGCTACAAGCCTTGCTTTCTCACCACCTCATTGACTTTGTCTATGAATGAGAAGTTTTTAGTATTCCATACGGAAGATACTTATGAGGAGTAGGTATTACTGTGGTAAAGACCACTCATTTACAGAGCGAGGCAATTCTTCATTACTTGCTTACTTTTATGTGAACCAATATGAGTGCAAGAGGCACTCTACCCTGGATTTTGGTTCAGGGCCCAAAAGGTTTTAGCAATTTTGAGAAGAAATATATGTCGACAAATGTAGTCTTTATTTTATATGATTCTGATGGAATTGATGAAATTTGCAGAAATGTATTTATTCCTGTTAACTCCTTGTGATTTCCTACAACAATGGAGTCAAGGTGTTTGGATGTCTGGACACAAAAACATTTGTGCATATTTATGTCGGCTTTGGATGATAAGCATCAAGTGAGGTGTCTTTCAACTTGATGTTGAATTACATTTACTAGTTGAGGATTTGATTTCCTCTATTTCCGCGGAAGCAGATCCAAGATTATATCTCGTGTGGTCAGATTTCTCCCCCTATTGCTCTCATTTTGGGAGAAGAGTGGTTTATCAGGCACCTCCACTCTTTATGACACTTTAGTGTAGGAACATAAAATTGAGTGACACCTTTATCATCAGTAAACGTATGTGGCAGATTTGCAATGAGTTGCAAATATGAGATTCTAAACTTCTAGTTCAGATTCTCTGAGTACGTTGATACTTCTCCATCGTATCTACTTTTCCAAACTCTTTTGATCTTGTTTTGGACTCTAATTTTCATGATTTGAATGGAACTAACGCGGACTAACGTTGTTTTCAGCAGAATTGCCATGGTGTTGTTTTTGGGTAGAAATAAAAGTTCTCGGAATGACCTGGAAATTTACGAGGATTTTGTGGAATATATAAAAAATACTGGCGCAAGAATCAACCGGAGGGGTGGAGTTGAGATCCCACAAGCCGACCAGGCGCCCCCCCTGGATGCGCCTGGCAAGCTTGTGGGGACAACGTTGCTCCACCGTCTCCAATCTCAGCTCTATTTAGACCCTTTCGTCCGAAAAAAATCAAGGAGAAGAGTTTATCGCGTTTTACGATACGGAGGTGCCGCCACCTCCTGTTCTTCCTCTGGAGGGCATATCTGGAGTCCGTTCTAGACTCCGGAGAGGGGAGATCGTCGCCATCGTCCTCACCAACCTTCCTTCATTGCCAATTCCATGATGCTCTTCATCGTTCGTGAGTAATCTCATCGTAGGCTTGCTGGACGGTGATGGGTTGGATGAGATCTATCATGTAATCGAGTTAGTTTGGACGGGGACTGATCCCTAGTATCCACTATGTTCTGAGATTGATGTAGCTACTACTTTGCCATTCTTAATGCTTGTCACTAGGGCCCGAGTGCCATGATTTCAGATCTGAACCTATTACATTGTCGCCAATATATGTGTGTTCTTGATCCTCTCTTGCAAGTTGTATTCACCTACTATGTGTTATGACCCGGCAATCCCGGAGTGGCAATAGCCGGAACTACTTCCGGAGATGACCATAGTATGAGGAGTTCATGTATTCACTAAGTGTTAATGCGTTGGTCCGGTTCTTTATGAAAAGGAGAACCTTAATATCCCGTAGTTTCCATTAGGACCCCGTTGCAACGGGAGGGATGGACAATAGATGTCATGCAAGTTCTTTTCCCTAAGCACGTATGACTACATACGGAATACATGCCTACATTACATTGACGAACTGGAGCTAGTTACATATCTCTCTGTGTTATGACTGTTCATGATGAATAGCATCCGGCATAATCATCCATCACCGATACAATGCCTACGAGTCTTTTACTACTGGTCCTTGCTACGTTACTTTGCTGCTACTGCTGTCACTATTGCTACTGGTTACTGTTGCTACTGTTGCTATCACACTACCTTGCTACTGATACTTTTCTGCAGATACTATGTTATTCAGGTGTGGTTGAATTGACAACTCAACTGCTAATACTTGAGGATATTCTTTGGCTTCCCCTTGTGTCGAATCAATAAATTTGGGTTGAATACGCTACCCTCGAAAACTCTTGTGATACCCTATACTTGTGGTTTATCAAGACTATTTTCTAGCACCGTTGTCGGGGGAGGCATAGCAATATTCTCTGAGTCACTTGGGATTTATGTCTGCTGATCACTATGAGGAATCCAAAAGATCCAAAAACCAAAGTCTTGCCCGCAACTACGAGGACAGGTAAGGAACTTCCATCTAGCTCTACACTTGATTCACCTTCAGTTATGAGTAAGTTTGTGACACCACCTCCTGCTAGAAATCTTGATATGTCGCCTCTGCTTGATGATGCTACTTCTGCTGTTCATGATGCTTGTGATGATGCTATGCTTGATACTTCTTTTCCACTAGGTGCATTCCTTGATGCACAAATTGCTAGAGTTGCTGCTAGATGTGATGATACTTCTGAAACTGCTGATACTATTGAAGCAGAACCTGCTATTTTGCCTGTTAGAATTAGCTCTCCTAGATATGCATTGCCTGATATGCCTGAGTGTTATGTTATGGCGGGAGAGATAGCTGATGACTTTCTTGCTTGTAAGGATGGTTATGATGTTGAGAAATTATTGCGCAAGTGGAAAGAAAAATCTTTGAACGCTAGGATGAAATACGAGCCGAAGTTTGCTACTTCGCCTATCTTTGTGACCGACAAGGATTATGAATTCTCTGTCGACCCTGAGTTAATCACTCTGGTCGAATCCGATCCTATTCACGGTTATGAGTCTGGAACGGTTGTAGCACATCTTACCAAACTGCACGATATAGCCACCCTATTCACGAGTGAGGAAAAGATTCGCCACTACTATATCCTCAAGCTGTTTCCTTTCTTGCTAAAGGATGATGCTAAGACTTTGTTCACTTCTCTTGCTCCTGGTTGTGTGCATAGCCCCCAGGATATAATCCACTACTTCTGTGAGAAATATTTCCCTGCCCATAAGAAGCAAGCTGCCTTGCAGGAAATATACATCTTTGCGCAAGTTGAAGAAGAGAGTCTCCCACATGCTTGGGAGGCTCGTCCAGCTGCTGAATGCTTTGCCTGATCACCCTCTTGACAAGAATGAAATACTTGATATCTTCTATAATGGACTTACCGATGCTTTTAAGGACCACCTAGATAGTTGTGCTGGTTGTGTTTTTAGGGAACGAAACATAGAACAAGTTGAGATCCTATTGAATAATATCTTGTCCAATGAGAATGCTTGGACTATTCCCGAACCACCTCCAAAGCCAACTCCGAAGAAAAGAGGTATTCTATTCCTCAGTCCTGAAGATATGCAAGAAGCTAAGAAATCTATGAAAAAGAAAGGCATTAAATCTGAAGATGTCAAAAATCTACCACCTATCAAAGAGATCCATGGTCTTGATAACCCGATACAGGTAGTAGAAGTAAATTCTCTGCTTAGATTCAATGAGAGTGATATTCCTTTTGATAAACCCGCTAGCTTATGCCTGGATGAATTTGGTAACTTTGTTGCCAAACAACAGAGTTTCAATGATTATGTTAGCAGACAATTGGAACAGAATACTCGTATGCTTAGTCATTTAAGTGCTTGTGTAGACAGAAATGTCAATGATCTTAAGCTCTTGAGTAAACATGCCTCTATGGTTACTACTTAAGTAGAACAAGTACTTAAGGCTCAAAATGACTTGCCCAATGAGTTGAATGACAATTCTATTAGAGTCGTCAATAGAGGCGGTAGAATGACCCAGGAACCTTTGTATCCTGAGGGTCATCCTAAGAGAATTGAACAACATTCTCAAGGAGTTAGCACTGATGCACCTAGTCATCCTAGGAAGAAGAAGAAATATGATAGGAACCTGCACGCTAGCAACCCTATTGTTGTTACACCTGAGAGACCAAATGATGTCTCTGTTTCTGATGCTGAAACACAATCTGGTGATGAACACGAGGCTAACGATGATATCGATAGTGATGTTCATGTTGATGCTCAACCTAGCAATGATAAGGATGTGGAGATTGAACCTGCTGATCTTGATAACCCACAGCCTAAGAATTAGAGATATGATAAGAACAACTTCGTTTCTAGGAAGCATGGTAAAGAAAGGAAACCATGGGTTCAGAAACCCATGCTCTTTCCTCCCAAACAATCCAAGAAAAAGGATGATGAGGATTTTGAGCGCTTTGTTGAAATGATTAGACGTGTCTTTCTGCAAATGTGTTTGACAGATATGCTCAAAATGTCTCCGTATGCTAAGTACATGAAGGATATTGTGACTAATAAGAGGAGGATACCTGAGGTTAAGATTTCCACCATGCTTGCTAATTATACCTTCAAGGGTGGAACTCCTAAGAAACTAGGTGATCCCGTAGTGACCACTATACCTTGCTCCATTAAAGGCGATTACTTTAGAACTGCTTTATGCAACCTTGGAGCCGGTGTTTGTGTTAGGCCTTTCTCTCTTTATCATAGACTTGACCTGGATAAGTTGAAACCCACTGAAATCTCTCTCCAAATGGCCGACAAATCAACTGCTTTCCCTATCGGCATTTGCGAGGATGTGACTGTTTTGGTTGCTAACTCACTATCTTAACAGACTTTGTTATCCTGGATATTCCCGAGGATGATGCCATGGCGGTCATCCTTGGAAGACCCTTTTTAAACACTGCAGGGGCTGTTATAGATTGCAACAAAGGCAATTTCACTTTCCATGTCAATGGTAATGAGCATATGGTGCACTTTCCGAAGAAACAATATCGAGTACATTGCATCAATGCTATCGAAAAAACTTCATCGATTCTTATTGGGAGCTTTGAATGCCCTATAACTACTGTTAAGATGAAGTATGACTTGCTTGTTGGGGATATGCACATCCCCGTTGAGGTAACCTAGTGACTATTCGAAAATTCTCTGTTCCTTTTTATGGGATTCGAAAAAGTTTGTCAATGAGACTTGATCAACCTCATTGACGGATTTCTTTCGATGACCATGGGATGGATGAATCGAGGAGCCACAAACCTCTGTTCCAAGCTTTCACCTTCGGTTGCTTAGAAGAAAAATGATAGATTTAGTTTAGTTTTCCCTGTTTTCTGCTTTTAGCGTCCCGTAGAAAAGTACCCCGAAAATAAAAGTTCTCCGAATGCCGTGAAAATCAAGTATGATTTTTTCTGGAATTTTTGAAAAATACTGAGACGAAGAGCTAGTCAGGGGCTGCACCAGTGGGCCACAAGCGCAGGCACCCCCCTCGCCGCGCCTACCAGGCTTGTGGGGCTCATGTTTACCCCCTCCACTCATTCTAGATCCCATCTGTTTCTCCTACCTCCACAAAAAATCGTTTCACAGCTCAAACCCGTGTTCTTGCTCTTCTTGCTGCGATTTTGGATCTCCTTGTGCAAAGCACCATTCACCAAACTATTTTGGGGAAATTGCTCCTTGGTATGTGACTTCTCCATTGGTCCAATTAGTTTTTGCTCTAGTGCCTTATACATCGCGTATTTTTGCTGCCTTGGTGATCATGTTCTTGAGCTTGGCATGCTAATTTTAGCTGGTCCCAAGTAGTTTTGATGCGTGATATGGCCTCTAGGCACTTCTGGGAGTAGTTGCTACGAGTTTCTTTGGGCCTTGTTCACTTTTCCTTATAGTCACTAAAAATTTCAGAAATTTTCACAGATAGAAAAGGGAAAAGATGAGGAGGCTCTTAAGAGGCTCTTCAAGCCGTGACCCCAAGGATGATGAAAGTGAGAAGAAGAAACCCAAGTATCCGGTCCCCCGTGTTGCAGAAGTTCGAGCGTGCGAGTGGCCAAGCGATGTGTTCTTACGCGCTGCCAGACTTTATGAGGACTTTTATTACTTGGTGGAGAACGCATGCCTTACCGCCTTCGTTGAAGATAAGTGTCCGCAATACCTCCTCCTCACTAATATTTTCGTGCAAAGTTTTAACATCTATCCAAGGAAGAATCCTCCTTTGGTTGAGTTCAAATTATATGATATCGCCCAACGCATGTCGCTTCAGGATTTTTGCAATGTTTGCAAATTACCTTATGTTGGGGATATTCATGATCCTCGTCCACGGGACTTGGAGTCTTTCATCGATACTATTGCTGTAGGAGAGGAGAGAGGAGTGTCTTGTGCTAGATCTGCTAGCATACATTTTCCCGTGCTTCGGTACTTCTCATTATTCATTGGAAAATGTTTGATTGGCCGTGGGAAAGCGGGGGCCCTTAGCTCCCCAGATCTTGCGGTTTTGCGCGAAGCCCTTTATAATGATAAAACTTATAGCTTGGGCGCTATAGTAGCTCAATGGTTGAACACGAACTGTTCTAAAGGCGTTGTCTATGGAGGTATCTATGCTACCCGTCTTGCTAGACATTTTGAGATACCTATTAGACTGGACGAGGAAGAAGAGATTCTTCTTCCTGAGAGATATCTAGATTATGATAGTATAGTTCGCCATGACTTCTTGATAGAGATATAAATAGAAGGATGATTTATAACCTGGTATTTAGTCATGGTACTCGTGAGACTATTACTTTGCCTGCTCCTTCTTTGTTCAATCTTCATACATGCAGGTACATTATTATGCCCTCGGACATCTACACATATTGGGGCATAGCCCAACCACAGGCGCCCGTTCCCGAGCTACCAGTCGAGTACCAGACGCTAGTTTATCAGTGGGAGCCAGAGGAGCTCAGACAACAGTGTGATACGTCCATTTTGCATCATGTTTTCATGTGGATTTTATCGCTTCTTGGGCTGTTATTTCACTTCACAGTACAATTCTTATGCCTTTTCTCTCTTATTTCGCAAGGTTTACATGAAGAGGGAGAATACCGACAACTGGAATTCTAGCCTGAAAGTGGAGCAAGTTTGAGATACCTATTCTGCGCAACTCCAAACGCCGTAAGAATCAACGAGGATTTTTTTCCCGATTTAGCAAAAATACTGGGCCGAAGAAGTGTCAAAGGAGCGCCAGGGGGTGGCCACAAGCCTGCACGGCGCGGCCACCCCCCAGGTCGCGCCATGGGGGCTTGTGGGCACCCTGCCGGCCCACTTGCCCCCCTCTTTTTCTATATGGAGGGTTTCGTCCAGGAAGAAATTAGGGAGGAGCTTTTTCGTGGTTTGGCCGCCGCCATGAGGCAGAACTTGAGCAGAACCAATCTAGAGCTCCGACAGGACGATCCTGTCGGGGAAACTTCCCTCCCGGAGGGGGAAATCATCGCCATCGTCATCACCAACACTCCTCTCATCGGAGGGGACTCGTCACCATCAACATCTTCATCAGCACCATCTCATCTTCAAACCCTAGTTCATCACTTGTAACCAATCTCCGTCTCGCGACTCCGATTGGTACTTGTAAGGTTGCTAGTAGTGTTGATTACTCTTTGTAGTTGATGCTAGTTGGATTGTTTGGTGGAAGAGTTTATGTTCAGATCCTTGATGCTACTCATTACCTCTCTAGTCATGAATATGATTATGCTTTGTGAGTAGTTACTTTTGTTCCCGAGGACATGGGATAAGTCATGCTAATAGTAGTCATGTGAATTTGGTATTCGTTCGGTAATTTGATATGTTGTATGTTGTTTTTTTCCTCTAGTGGTGTTATGTGAACGTCGACTACATAACACTTCACCATTATTTGGGCCTAGAGGAAGGCATTGGGAAGTAGTAAGTAGATGATGGGTTACTAGAGTGACAGAAGCTTAAACCCTAGTTTATGCGTTACTTCGTAATGGGCTGATTTGGATCATCCACTAGTTTAATGCTATGGTTAGACTTTGTCTTAATTATTTTTTCGTAGTTGCGGACGCTTTCGAGAGGGGTTAATCATATGTGGGATGTTTGTCGAAGTAAGGGCAGTACCCAAGCGCCGGTCCACCCACATATCAAACTATAAAAGTAACGAACGCGAATCATATGAACATGATGAAAACTAACATGACAGAAATTCCCGTGTCTCCTCGGGAGCGTTTTCCCTCCTATAAGACTTTGTCCAGGCTTGTCCGTTGCTACAAAAGGGCTTGGTCCACTTTGCTGTACCGTTGCTACTTTTGTTACTTGTTGCTTGCTATGAATCATCTCACCACACAATCACTTGTTACCGACAATTTCAGTGCCTCCAGATTTTACCATGCTGAAAAACCACTTGTCTGATCCTTCTGCTCCTCGTTGGGTTCGACACTCTTACTTATCGAAAGGACTACGATTGATCCCCTATACTTGTGGGTCATCAAGACTCTTTTCTGGCGCCGTTGCCGAGGAGTAAAGCGCCTTTGGTAAGTGGAACTTGGTAAGGAAACATTCATATAGTGTGCTGAAATTTTTTGTCACTTGTCACTATGGATACTAATCCTTTGAGGGGCTTGTTCGGGGTATCTTCACCTCGAACGGAAGCACAAAGAGTTTCTCCTCAACCTGCTGCACCTACTGAAAATATTTGCTTTGAATTTCCTTCGTGTATGCTTGAGAAACTGCTAGCTAATCCTTTTACAGGAGATGGAACATCACATCCATACTTGCATCTAATCTATGTAGATGAGGTTTGTGGTTTATTTAAGCTTGCAGGTGTGCCCGAGGCTGAGGTCAAGAATAAGGTATTTCCTTTATCTTTGAAGGATAAGGCGTTGACTTGGTATAGCTATGTGATGATACTGGATCATGGGACTACAATCGGTTGAAATTGGAATTTCATCAAAAGTTTTATCCTATGCATTTCGTACATCGTGATCGGAATTACATTTACAATTTTTGGCCTCGTGACAGAGAAAGCATCGCTCAAGCTTGGGGGAGGCTTAAATCAATGCTATATTCATGCCCCAATCATGAGCTCTCGAGGGAAATTATCATTCAGAACTTCTATGCTCGGCTTTCTTATGATGATTGCACCGTACTTGACACTTCTTGTACCAGTTCTTTTATGAAGAGAGATATTGACTTCAGATGGAATTTATTGGAGACAATTAAACGCAACTCTGAAGATTGGGAGCTTGAAGAAGGTAAGGAGTCAGGTATGAATTTCACGTTTGATTGCATGAAATCCTTTGTTGAGACAAATACTTTTTGTGACTTTAGCACTAAGTATGGACTTGACTCTGAGATAGTAGCTTCACTATGTGAATCCTTTGCTGCTCATATTGATCTCCCAAAGAGAAGTGGTTTCAATATCATCCTACTTTAGAACTCAATGTAGTTAAACCAACTCTAGTTGAAGAGAAAGTCATTGCCTATAATGATCATGTTGTTCCCAGTGCTTACATTGAGAAACCACCTTTACCTCTTAGGATAAAGGATCATTCTAAAGCTTCAACTGTGATAGTAGAAGCTATATTAGAACACCTACACTCCCTGAGAAAATTAGAGCATTGCTATTATCAAAGATCTTATGTCTGAAGAAGTTGAGGGACATAATATTCACTTCTGTGAAGATGCTGCTAGTTTTTACTAAACCTCACGTTAGAGACAAACATAGGCCTGTTGTTGGCATGCCTGTGGTTTATGTTAAGATAGGAGATCATTGTTACCATGGTTTATGTGACGTGGGTGCTAGTCTTAGTGCAATACCTCAATCCTTACATGATGAAATCAAAGATGAGATTGCACTTGTTGAGATAGAGCCTATTGATGTCACTATTCAGCTTGCCAATAGAGATACTATCTACCGTGTGGGAATTGTTAGGGGTGTTGAAGTCTTGTGTGGTAAAACGAAGTATCCTGTTGATTTCCTCGTTCCTGCTACCGCACAAGATAGCTTCTGTCCCATCATATTTGGTAGACCTTTTCTCAACACTGTCAATGCCCATATTGATTGTGAGAAGCAAACTATTACTGTTGGCTTGGAAGGTGTGTCACATGAGTTCAATTTCTCCAAGTTTGGTAGACAACCTCATGAAAAGGAGTTGCCTAGTAAGGATGAAACTATTGCATTAGCTTCTATTGCCGTGCATCCTACTCATCTCTTAGAGCAATACTTGCTTGATCATGAAAATGATATGCATATGGCTCAAAGGGATGAAATAGATAGAGTTGTGTTAGAACAATATCCTATCCTTAAGAATAATCTGCCTGTTGAATTGCTTGGGGATCCACCCCCACCAAAGGGTGATCCTGTGTTCAAGCTTAAACAGTTGCCAGATACTCTTAAGTATGCTTATCTGGATGAAAAGGAGGTATATCCTGTTATTATTAGTGATAGCCTCTAAGAGCATGAAGAAAAGGAGTTGCTAAAAACTCTGAGGAAGCATCGTGTTGCTATTGGATATACTCTTGATGATCTTAAGGGCATTAAGTCCTACTCTATGCCAGGACAAGATTAAAACTAATCCTGATTTCAAACCAGTTGCTGATCATCAAAGGAGATTAAATCCTAAGATGAAAGAAGTAGTGAGAAAAGAAATACTAAAGCTCCTGGAAGCAGGTATCATCTATCATGTTGCTCATAGTGATTGGGTGAGTCCGGTGCATTGTGTCCCTAAGAAAGGAGGCATTACCGTTGTCCCTAATGACAAGGATGAATTGGTCCCACAGAGGATTATTACTGGCTATAGGATGGTGATCGATTTTAGGAAATTGAATAAAGCCACTAGGAAAGATCATTACCCTTTGTCGTTTATCGACCAAATGCTAGAAAGGCTGTCTAAACACACAAACTTCTGCTTTCTCGACGGTTATTCTGGTTTCTCCCAAATACCAGTTGCACAATCTGATTAGGAGAAAACCACTTTCACTTGTCCTTTCGGTACCTTTTCTTATAGACGTATGCCTTTTGGTTTATGTAATGCACCTGCAACCTTTCAAAGATGTATGATGGCTATATTCTCTGACTTTTGTGAAAAGATTGTTGAGGTTTTCATGGATGACTTCTCCGTTTAGGGGTCTTCCGTTGATGATTGCCTCAACAACCTTGATCGAGTCTTGCAGAGATGTAAAGACACCAATCTTGTCTTGAATTGGGAGAAGTGCCACTTTATGGTCAATGAAGGCATCTTCTTAGGACATAAAATTTTTGAAAGAGGTATTCAAGTCGATAAGGCTAAGGTTGATGCAATCGATAAAATGCCATACCCCATAGATATCAAAGGTATAATAAGTTTCCTTGGTCATGCTGCTTTCTACAGAAGGTTCATTAAAGACTTCTTTAAGATTTCTAGCCCTCTTACCAATCTCTTGCAAAAGGATATTCCTTTTGTTTTTGACGATGATTGTGAGGAAGCCTTCGAAATACTTAAGAGGGCTTTGATAACTGCACCTATTGTTCAACCACCTGATTGGAACTTACCTTTTGAGATCATGTGTGACACTAGTGATTATGCTGTTGGTGTTGTTCTAGGGCAAAGAGTTGATAAGAAGTTGAATGTTATTCACTATGCTAGTAAAACTCTAGACAGTGCCCAGAGAAACTATGCTACTATGGAGAAGGAGTTTTTAGGAGTCGTGTTTGCATGTGAAAAATTTAGGTCTTACATAGTTGATTCCAAAGTCATTATTCACACTGATCATGCTGCTATTAAGTACCTCGTGGAGAAGAAGGACGCTAAACCTAGACTTATCAGATGGGTTCTCTTGCTACAAGAATTTCATTTGCACGTTGTCGACAGAAGGGGTGCTGATAACCCAGTAGCAGATAACTTGTCTAGGTTGGAGAATGTTCTTGGTGACCCAAAACCTATTGATGATAGCTTTCCCGATGAGCAATTGAATGTCATCAATGCTTCACGTAGTGCACCGTGGTATGCTGATTATGCAAACTATATTGTTGCCAAATACATACCACCTAGTTTCACGTACCAGCAAAAGAAGAAATTCTTCTTTGACTTGACACACTACTTTTGGGATGATCCTCACCTTTATAAGGGAGTAGATGGTGTTATTAGACGTTGTGTACCTGAACATGAACAGGGACAGATCCTACAGAAGTGTCACTCCGAGGCCTACGGAGGACACCATGCGGGAGATAGAACTGCAACAAGTTATTGCGATCAGGTTTCTATTGGCCCACTCTCTTCAAGGATGCTCGTAAGTTTGTCTTGTCTTGTGACGAATGTCAAAGAATAGGTAATATTAGCAAACGTCAGGAAATGCCTATGAACTATTCACTTGTCATTGAACCATTTGATGTTTGGGGCTTTGATTATATGGGTCCTTTTCCAAAATCCAATGGGTATACTCACATCTTAGTTGTTGTTGATTACGTTACTAAGTGGGTAGAAGCTATCCCCACTAGTAGTGCTGATCACAACACCTCTATCAAGATGCTGAAAGAAGTTATCTTCCCTAGATTTGGAGTCCCTAGATATCTAATGACCGACGGTGGTTCACACTTCATTCATGGTGCTTTCCTTAAAACGCGTGCTAAGTACGATGTCAACCATAGAATTGCGTCTCCCTATCACCCTCAGTCCAGTGGTCAAGTAGAGCTAAGTAATAGAGAGATTAAACTGATTCTGCAAAAGACTGTCAACAGGTCTAGAAAGAATTGGTCTAAGAAGCTCGATGATGCACTGTGGGCTTATAGAACTGCCTATAAGAATCCCATGGGCATGTCTCTCTACAAAATGGTGTACAGTAAAGCATGTCATTTACCTCTTGAGATAGAGCATAAAGCTTATTGGGCAATCAAAGAGCTCAACTTTGATTTCAAACTTGCCAGTGAGAAGAGGTTATTTGATATTACCTCGCTTGATGAGTGGAGAACTCAGGCATATGACAATGCCAAGTTGTTCAAATAAAAGGTTAAGAGGTGGCATGATAAGAGGATACAAAAGCGTGAGTTCAATGTAGGTGTTTATGTCTTGCTATATAACTCTCGTTTAAGATTCTTTGCAGGTAAGCTTCTCTCTAAATGGGAAGGTCCCTATGTTGTTTTAGAAGTATATTGTTCCGGTGCTATCAAGACCAACAACACGGAAGGTAATTGTCCGAGAGTGGTAAATGGGTAGACAATCAAGCATTATATCTCACGTACTCCCATAAATGTTGAGAGCAATATTATCAATACCATAACTCCAGAAGAATACCTAAGGGACATTTATCAGCCTATTTCAGACTCCGAAAATGAAGAGGTACGTGATTCGGTAAGAAAACAGAGTCCAAAACTTTTCCAGTAGAAAATTTTCTCTGTTTTGGAATATTTGAAACAATACAAAAAATGGAAGTAGTCCGGAAAGTGCGCAAGGAGCCGACAAGCCTGCACGGCGCGGGCCCACCCCTTGGCCGCGCCGTGAGGGCTTATGGCCACCTCGTGCGCCTCCCGGACTCCGTTTTCATGCAGGGTACTCCTTCTGGTCTAGAAAAAATCATTGTATATACTCCTGTTTGGTGTGACCCCTGCATCAAGCAGATTTCTTCTGTTTTTCGTTTCGAGCCTGTTTTCTGCCGCAGATCTAGGTCAAGATGTCGTCCCAGGAATCTGTGCGGGAGAACAACCTCCGTCAAATCTATGGAGAAGTTCATGTTGATCTAAAAAGGATGGAGGTCATGGAGGCTAAGGAGAGGCTACCTAAAGAAACCAAGGGAAAAGCTAAGAAGAAGGATCAGGCATGGGACGAAGTGCAATCTGTGCTCAACAAGGATGAAGTTGAAGAAGTGGAATTCATCCAACCCTACCTCCACCTACTGTCTCCATCTTTGATTGAACTCTTGAGGCTTTGTGAAACAACTCGTGCTCGCAATACTTGTCTCACTCGTGAAGTTATTTTGCTGGAGAAACATATCACAGATCTCCAAGGTATAAATCAAAGAGTGATGGCCCTCTTGGAATCAAAGGTTGCAACAACTCCACCATCACCGCCAAAGGAATACAACTGAGCATTCGTATGGGAAATCCCCTTGGCTTGTGCCAATCTTGGGGGAGTTGCCGTGGTATCGTATCACCATCACATCTTTGGCCTTTACCTTTGTTTTAGTTTTCCTTTTCAGTTTTCTCTTTCTCTAGTAGATTAAAATTCTTAGTGTTTTAATCTTGAGTTTTGCTTTGTGTCACCCCCGATGTATTCTTGCTCGTGAGCCATATAATAAAGAGTGTCTTAGTTGAAGGGCTTTGCCTTTTGCCATGATCAAAAGAGTGAGAATAGAACAAAAGCATGAAAGATCATGTAATGGTCTTATGGGGAGTGATGGCTTCACATATAAAAAGAATGAGGATTGAAACTTGTTGAGGGTAGCAAAACGTAGATCTTGGTCATGGTTGCAATTAATAGGAAGTGATAAACAAGGAGAGGTTCACATATAAATATATCATCTCTCACACCATCTATGATTGTGAACACTCACTAAACAATTGCATGCCTAGAAGTAGATGTTGGACAAGGAACACAACATAATGAATTGTGATTGCTTCGTTCTGAAAAATGTTATATGGTTAGAGATCCCTTAGCATGTGACGATTGCTTCCACCTCACATTAGAGAAAACTCCCGCACCAAGTAGACATACTACTTGTGCATCCATAAACCTTCAAACCAGTTTTGCCATGAGTGTCCACCATACCTACCTATGGATTGAATAAGATCCCTCAAGTAAGTTGTCATCGGTGCAAGCAATAAAAATTGCTCTCTAATTTGTATGATCTATTAGTGTGTGGAAAATAAGCTTTGTACGAACCTGTGATGAGGAAGACATAAAAGCGACAGACTGTATAATAAAGTTCCTTATCACAGGGGGCAATATAAAGTGACGTTCCTCCACACTAAGAGGACACGCATCCAAACCTTAAAAGCACATGACAACCTCTGCTTCCCTCTGTGAAGGGCCTATCTTGTACCTTTACTTTTTGCCCTTGAAAGAGTCATGGTGATCTTCACCAATTCCTTATCTCACCTTTATCTTGGCTAACGGCATATGCTTGGGAAAGATCTATATTCATATGTCAACTTGGAAGTAAGTACTCATGAATTATTATTGTTGACATTACCCTTGAGGTAAGCAGTTGGGAGTCAAAACTATAAGCCCCTATCTTTCTTTGTGTCCAGCTGAAACTTTGATCTCATGAGTACCACGTGAGTTGTAGCAATTGTAGAGAACGAAATAATGATTGAGTATGTGGATTTGCTTTACAAGCTCTTATTTGACTCTTTTTTATGTTGTGATAAATTGCAATTTCTTCCATGACTAAAGGCTATTGGTTGTTACTTCTCGGTAAGGTTCTTGATTCATGCTTTACTTTGTGAAGGAATTATCACTTTAGCATGAGAGATTATATGTTGGTAATTCTGTTCTCATCATGATCATGATGCATGCATGTTCGTATCTTGTTTTGTCGACACCTCTCTCCCTAAACATGTGGACATATTTATTGAGCTAGGCTTTCGCTTGAGGACAAGCGAGGTCTAAGCTTGGGCGAGTTGATACATCCATTTTGCATCATATTTTCATGTTGATATTTATCGCTTCTTGGGCTGTTATTTCACTTCACGGTACAATTCTTATGCATTTTCTCTCTTATTTTGCAAGGTTTACATGAAGAGGGAGAATACCGGCAACTGGAATTCTGGCCTGAAAGTGGAGCAAGTTTCAGATACCTATTCAGCGCAACCCCAAACGCTGTAAAAATCAACGAGGATTTTTTTCCCGATTTATCAAAAATACTGGGCCGAAGAAGTGCCAGAGGAGCGCCAGGGGGTGGCCACAAGCCTGCACGGCGCAGCCACCCCCAGGTCGCGCCATGGGGGCTTGTGGGCACACTGCTGTCCCACTTGCCCCCCTCTTTTGCTATATGGAGGGTTTCGTCCAGGAAAAAATCAGGGACGAGCTTTTTCGTGGTTTCGCCGCCGCCACGAGGCGGAACTTGAGCAGAACCAATCTAGAGCTCCGGCAGGACGATCCTGCCGGGGAAACTTCCCTCCCGGAGGGTGAAATCATCGCCATAGACATCACCAACACTCCTCTCATTGGAGGGGACTCATCACCATCAACATCTTCATCAGCACTATCTCATCTCCAAACCCTAGTTCATCACCTGTAACCAATCTCCGTCTCGCGACTCCGATTGGTACTTGTAAGGTTGCTAGTAGTGTTGATTACTCTTTGTAGTTGATGCTAGTTAGATTGTATGGTGGAAGAGTTTATGTTCAGATCCTTGATGCTACTCATTACCTCTCTGGTCATGAATAATATTATGCTTTGTGAGTTGTTACTTTTGTTCCCGAGGACATGGGATAAGTCATGCTAATAGTAGTCATGTGAATTTGGTATTCGTTCGGTAATTTGATATGTTGTATGTTGTTTTTCCTCTAGTGGTGTTACGTGAACGTCGACTACATAACACTTCACCATTATTTGGTCCTAGAGGAAGGCATTGGGAAGTATTAAGTCGATGATGGGTTGCTAGAGTGACCAAAGCTTAAACCCTAGTTTATGCGTTACTTCGTAAGGGGTTGATTTGGATCCACTAGTTTAATGCTATGGTTTGACTTTGTCTTAATTCTTCTTTCGTAGTTTCGGATGCTTGCGAGAGGGGTTAATCATAAGTGGGATGCTTGTCCAAGTAAGGGCAGTACCCAAGCGCCGGTCCACCCACATATCAAACTATCAAAGTAACGAACGCGAATCATATGAACATGATGAAAACTAGCACAGTGGTACCCTCAGTACACTCCGGAGTACCCCGGAGCTTTTTATTTCCCTCCTTGGGAGTAGACCAACTTAGGCAAAGAGCCTAAGCTTGGGGGAGTACGTGTTTCTCACCGACTTTATATTCATGCTTACACTTTCACTTTGATAGTCGGTGTTTACACTTTGCCACTGTATCATCCATGCTAGTTTACTTTCTTTTTCTTGTTTTCTTCTCGTGTGTTTGTCTAGTTTGAGAAAACCCAAAAATATTTATTGTTCTTCTTTTGCTTGTTGGGAGCTTTCCCGTGTAAATAGTTTTCTTTTTCTTTGGGTCAAGGTAGAAGATTGTGGTTACAATATTTAGTGGCTCTCGCATGCATATATGTTTATTTGTCAAAGACCATATTACTTTTTCTTCTCCTTTGTGTTTGCCTGCAGATTCCAGCTTAGTCCAATGCACGAGCACTCTTATTATTGTTCACATCATTCGGTCGTGCAAGTGAAAGGCAATAATGACGATATATGATGCAGTGATTGAGCCTGGAAAAGTTGGTATGAACTCGGTCTTTTTTTTGTAAATATGACTAGCTCATCGTTCCTGATTCAGGTTTGTTGAGAGAGAAACATGTTTGCAACGACAACTTAGAGATCATAGTTTCTGACGCCATGCTTAATTAGCTAGGATCTTATAATGGTTTGTCTTGGATGCCAACATGAATCTTGAGATGACTATGATGTAGTATGATAGGATGGTATCTTCCTTTGAAGGATTCAAGTGGCTTGACTTGGCGCATGTTTACGCATGTAGTTGAAACCAAATCAACATAGCCTCTATGACATTCATGTTCATGGTGATTTATGTCATACTCATGCTTGCACTCAATGTTGGTCAATCTCAATGCATTTTGATGACTGTTGTCGCTCTCTAGTTGGTCGATTCCCAGTCTTTTGCTAGCCTTCACTTGTACTAAGCGGGAATACTGTTTGTGCATCCATTTCCATAAACCCAAAGTTGTTACATATGATTCCACCATACCTACCTATATGTGGTACCTACCTGTCGTTCCAAGTAAATTTGCATGTGCCACTCTCTAAATCTTCAAGAAATGATCTGTTTTGCATGCCCGAACCGCTCATGTGGTGCCAGGGGGCTATCAGTATCTTCCATGCTAGGCGTGTTATCCTCGATATCTGTTTATTCACTATCATTCACGAGAAAGGGGTGGGTAATTGGAATGCCCAGTTCCATGCTCAAATTGAAAAGATAATTGCAAACAAAACTCCCCCTGGATTGTTGTTGGTATGGACGGCATCCGAATATTCGGCTAGTTGTGGAGTGTGATTGATTGGTGGTGGGGGAGTCAAAACTTTACTTTTTTGTTTGGGAACCGGCTATAGAATGTGTAGCGTGGAAGATGGTGAAAACTCTTGGTCATTGCGTTGACAATGAAAGCATGGCACCCAAAATTATTATCTCTCTTTTCAAAGCTTGAGCTCTGGCACCTCTGCAAATCAATGCTTCCCTCTGCGAAGGGCCAGTCTATTTATGTTCTTGTTGAGTCATCCTCTTCTTATAAAAAAGCACCAATTAGAGAGCACCTCTGTCATTTTTATGCTTTGATTTTGACTAATATTGAGTATGACTGTGACTGGATCTTCTTTGCCATTAACTACAATGTTTTGTCAGCCCTTGGTCTTTGAAGGTGCTCTGCATTTATGTTTTGCTGTCTCAGAAAGAGCTAGCGAGATACCATTTGTTCGTACTGCTTCATGATTGTTTTGATTGAAGTGTTGACGTTTGAAACTTATTATTATTGCTCACTAGTTGATTATGCCACTGATATGAGTTTAAAGTGAGACTTAAATGTCATTTGCTTATGTGGTTTGCTTGTGATCTTGCTGAAATTCTGGATATGAGTTAGACATAGTTGCAACAACAAGATCAAACATAGTTCGTAAAAGTTTTTCTTTTGTCTCTTTCAGTTTGTCAACTGAATTGCCTGAGGACAAGCAAGGTTTTAAGCTTGGGGGAGTTGATACGTCTCCATCGTATCTAGGTTTCAAAACTCTTTTGCCCTTGTTTTGGACTCTAATTTGGATGATTTGAATGGAACTAACATGGACAAACGTTGTTTTCAGCAGAATTGCCATGGTGTTGTTTTTGCCCAGAAGTAAAAGTTCTCGGAATGACCTGGAAATTTATGGGGATTTTTTGTGGAATATATAAAAACTACTGGCGCAAGAATCAACCGGAGGGGTGGAGCTGAGAGCCCACAAGCCCACCAGGCACGCCCCCCTTTGCCGCGCCTGGTAGGCTTGTGGGGCCCATGTTGCTCCACCGCCTCCAATCTCAACACTATTTAGTCCCTTTCTTCCAAAAAAATCAAGGAGAAGTATCGTCACCATCGTCATCACCAACCTTCCTTCATCGCCAATTCCTTGATGATCTTCACCGTTCGTGAGTAATCTCATCGTAGGCTTGCTGGACGGTGATGGGTTGGATGAGATCTATCATGTAATCGAGTTAGTTTTGACGGGGATTGATCCCTAGTATCCACTATGTTCCGAGATTGATGTTGTTACTACTTTGCCATGCTTAATTCTTGTCACTAGGTCCCGAGTGCCATGATTTCAGATCTGAACCTATTATGTTGTCGCCAATATATGTGTGTTCTTGATCCTATCTTGCAAGTTGTACTCACCTACTATGTGTTATGACCCGGCAACCCCGGAGTGAAAATAGCCGGAACCACTCCCGGAGATGACCATAGTATGAGGAGTTCATGTATTCACTAAATGTTAATGCGTTGGTCCAGTTCTTTATTAAAAGGAGAACCTTAATATCCCTTAGTGTCCATTAGGACCCCGCTGCCACGGGAGGGATGGACAATAGATGTCGTGCAAGTTCTTTTCCCTAAGCACGTATGACTGCATACGGAATACATGCCTAAATTACATTGACGAACTGGAGCTAGTTACATATCTCTCCGTGTTATAACTGTTGCATGATGAATAGCATCCGGCATAATCATCCGTCACCGATCCAATGCCTATGAGTCTTTTACAACTCGTCCTTGCTACGTTACTTTGCTGCTCCTGCTGTCACTATTGCTACTGGTTAGTGTTGCTACTGTTGCTATCACACTACCTTGCTACTTATACTTTTCTGCAGATACTAAGTCTTTCAGGTGTGGTTGAATTAACAACTCAACTGCTAATACTTGAGAATATTCTTTGGCTTCCCCTTGTGTCGAATCAATAAATTTGGGTTGAATACTCTACCCTCGAAAAATGTTGCAATCCCCTATACTTGTGGGTTATCATACGTGGATATAAGGACTGAATGTCAATACCATTTCTATTATATTTCTCGACATTCTATATGGTACTTATCTCCCCCTAATGCCGGAAATGTCCTTATTGCTGATGCAATCAATATACGGGCTATTAATAATTTTGATTGACACATAAATTGTTATTCCTCACGTAGATCCCTAATTTTGTGTGAGGGCCCATTAATGTATGCTGGAGTGGTGATATCGATATGTAATTGAATTATCGCAGATAGGAAATACTTCGTTGATTTCCACGTAATTACTACAAGGGGGAAAGTAGTATGCTATGCAATTGGTATGATTTATATCATACTTACGGTGTGCAATGCCGTATTTGTCTAGCAAGAGGCTTGTAAATTACAATTCTATAAGGTTTCTCATGTTATTTATTTTAGTATTTTTGATAAAACCATTCTAGGTATGTACATAAAGTAATATTTAATAATCAGAAATTGCTCGTGAAATAAGTTCAACGAAGTTATACATTCGAATGGATTTATCCCTTGTTTAGGATAACTTGCTCTAACTTTCATAAGTTGAGCGATTAATTTATTTATATCATTCATGGTTTTATCTGACAAGAGACACACTTGAAATCATCTTTTCTTAAATGTTTCTTTGAGTACCATGAAATATCTTTATAATACCACATAATGGCTAAGTAATCCACAAATATCTTCTGAATGTGTTCAAGGAAGAATGTTTGGCTCATTTAGAATTGTAAGGTGAGAGTGTTGTAAATTAATTTCCGCTATGACACATGTGGTGCACATAAAATCTAATGATTTGGGAAATTTCCCAACTTGTTAAGTTGTGACCAATAGAATTGTGAATAATTTTATAATCATCCCCAAACCAGGATGGCTAAGGCTATTAAGCCTAATATTTAATTTATTAATACTTAGAAAATCACTGTGTACGCAACAATATTGAGTATGAATTCAAACATACATTCAAATTTATCAAATATTCTATCCGAGGGATATGATATTGGACATCTTGCTACATGCATTAGTGCAAGTATAGGCTAATAATATGTTGGATAATTAGGGGATTACCTGAGGTCTACGATATTATTGAGTGCAAATGACTTCATCCTCCATTTACTGCACTAGATTTTGGTTCTCCTTCTCATGAAGATCATGAGAACAATCATCCACCATAATATTTTTAATTGTTATTTTTAAGTTCTCAAAATTTGCCCCATTTGAGTTATTTGCCCTTTTAATAAATTTGTGGTGTGGTTTGACCATAGGTTTGAGGTTTTCGTAATCATATGTACGATTTTTGTGTAACCACACATTTGAAAAACTTGAGAGTTCTCATTGTGACTGCTACTGCGACACCAGACTTTCCCTGTTACGCCGCCCGGAATCCTGCTGCTACAGCTACGCCTTTAGGGACTTCCTTGGCAAATATGCAAAGGATTTTCCCGTGGCCTTGGAGCCTTGCGTTGGTGCTCCCTTGAAGAAGAAAGGGTGATGTAGCACAGCGGCGGTAAGTATTTCCCTCGGTTTTGAGAACCAAGGTATCGAACCAGTGGAAGATCTCGTCAAGTCACAAGTACCTGCACAAACACAAAGAGCTTGCACCCAACGCTATGAAGGGGTTGTTAATCCCTTATAGATTGTTTGCAAAGTGAGAACTGAAAGCAAAAAGTAAACAGAGCAAAGTAAAAGTGAAAGTGGAAACAATAGTTGTGAATAGACCCGGGGGCCGTAGTGTTCACTAGTGACTTCTCTCATGAAAGCAAGTAGACGGTGGGTGAACGAATTACTGTCGAGAAATTGATATAACTGCACAAAGGCATGACGTTATCTAAGGCAATGATTATATCTATAGGCATCACGTCCAAAACAAGTAGACCGATACTTTCTGCATCTACTACTATTACTCCACACGTCGACCGCTATCCAGCATGCGTCTAGTGTATTACGTCCAAACGAACAGAGTAACGCCTTAAGCAAGATGACATGATGTAGATGGACAATCTCATATCTATGATAAAAGCCCATCTTGTTACCCTTGATGGCAACAACACGATGCGTGCCTTGCTGCCCCTTCTGTCACTTAGAAAGGTCACCACACGGTATGAACCCAAAACCAAGCACTTCTCCCATTGCAAGAATCATAGATCTAGTTGGCCAAACAAAACCCAAGACTCAGAGAGACTTACAAGGATATCAAATCATGCATATGAGAAATCAAGAAAGACTCAAATATAATTCTTAGATAATCTGATCACAAATCCACAATTCATCGGATCTCGACAAACACACCGCCAAAGAGGATTATATCGGATAGATCTCCATGAAGATCATGGAGAACCTTGTATTGAAGATCCAAGAGAGAGAAGAAGCCATCTAGCTACTAACTACGGACCCGTAGGTCTGAAGTGGACTACTCACGAGTCATTGGAGAGGCGATGATGTTGATGTAGAAGCCCCCAACTCCAAAGTCCCCTCTGGCAGGGCACCGGGAAGGGTCTCCAGATGAGATCTCGCGGAAACGGAAGCTTGCTGCGACGGAAAAGTGTTTTCGTGGATGCCCTGATTTTTCTAGATTTTAGGGAGTTTATAAGCCAAAGACCTAGGGCAGGGGAGCGCCAGGGGGGCCACAAGCTTGGTTGTCGCGGCCTCCCACCTGGCCATGGCAACAGGGCTTGTGGGCTCCCTGTGGGCCCACTGCCTTGGCCCTCAAGCCTACCGATCTTCTTCCGTTCTGGAAAAATTTATTCCGGGGATTTTATTCCGTTTGGACTCCGTTCCAAAATTAGATCTGAAAAGAGTCAAAAACACAGAAAAAACAGGAACTGGCACTTGGCACTAGATTAATAGGTTAGTCCCAAAAAAGATATAAAAGGTAAACAAAACATCCAAAGTTGACAAGATAACAACATGAAACCATCAAAAATTATAGATACGTTTGAGACTTATCAAGCATCCCCAAGCTTAACTCCTCCTCGTCCTCGAGTAGGGAAGTGATAAATAATGATTTTTTTATGCTTTCATGCTACCTAGCATAGATGTCCTTTGTAACTCCTCTTATGTGACATGAATGTTCAGATCCATTAGATTCAAAACAATAGTTTGCTATTGACGTGGAGACAATAATAATTCAAGCAAACTAGCGAGGTAATCATTAACTTTCAAAATAACAAGGCTAAAATAAAGTTATCCCTACAAAATCATATAGTATGGCTATGCTCTGTCATCATTGAACAACGAATTTAAATCGTGCACAACCCCGATATTGTACAAGTAATTGTTTTCACACCTTTACTTTCTCAAACTTTTTCGACTCTCACGCAATACATGAGTGTCAGCCATGGTTTTAGCACTATAAGTGGTGTGGAGTGTGGTGGAGGTTTTAAGGAAAACAAGGAGAAGATGGTCACATTGACTAGGCGTATCAATGAGCTATGGAGATGCTCATCAATAGATATCAACGTGAATGAGTAGGGATTGCCATACAAATGATGCACTAGAGCTAAGAGTATGTGAATGCTCTTAAAGAAAACTAGTGGGTGTGCATCCAACTTGCTTGTTCACGAAGACCTAAGGAAATTTTAAGGAAGCCTATCATTGGAATATATAAGCCAAGTTATATAATTATAATTTCCCACTAGCTATATGGTGGTGACAAAACAAGAGACCCTCAATCATGAAGATCATGGTGCTTAATATGCACAAGTGTGGAAAGGTGGTAGCATTGTTCCTTCTCTCTTTTTCTCTCATTTTTTTGGTGGGCTCTTTGGCCTCTTTTTTTTGGTGGGCATCTTTGGCCTCTTTTATTTCCTCACATGGGACAATGCTCCATCAATGATGATCATCACACTTACAACTCAAAACTTAGAGCAATGATGACTCTATATGGAATGCCTTCGGTAGTGTACTGTGACAATGATCTAGCATGGCATAGACATCAATGGAAACATCAGGCTAGCTATCTTATGATCATGCAATGGCAATGTAGAAGTGGTGGCACATGTCATCGTGGTAGACGTATGGCAATATATCTTGGAATAGCTTTGAAAAAGACATAGTAGGTAGGTATGGTGGCTGTTTTGAGGGAGGCTGTATGGGTGGTTTTGTGCACCGACGAAAGTTGCACGGCACTAAAGAAGATAGTGATGGTGGAAGGTGAAAAGTGCATCTAAACCATGGACTCAACATTAGTCATGAAGAACTCATATACTTGTTGCAAAAATTTTAGTAGTAATCGAAACAAAGCATTCAACGCATACTCCTAGGGGAAGGGTTGGTACGTATATACCATCGCGCGATTCCGACCGCCACCCAAAGGATGACAATCAATTGACTAATCATGCTCAGACTTCATCACATAGTGGTTCACCATACGTGCATGCTACAGGAATCACTAACTTCAACACAAGTATTTCTAGATCAACAACACCTTACTAATATAACTTCAATATTACCACAAGCACAACTCAGAACTAATTGAGATGGATCAAACTTCTCTAACTATTCAATCCACATGAAGGTGGAAGTTTTCATATCCCTTTAGATAACTACTCCTTTTGAGACTACTTTCAAAGCATAGATCAACTACCAAGCCACACACCGCCGTGCTCTAAAAGATATAAGTGAAGCAGATAGAGCAAAAGCAACTAGCTCAAAAGATATAAGTGAAGCACATTTGAGCTGAATTGTCTAACCAAAGGATATAAGTGAAGCTCGACAAAATCACGGGGAGTGCATGTCTCTCTCTCTAGGTGTGCAACAAGGATGATTATGATACAACAAAAATAAAAGATTCCTACGATACAAGACGCTCCAAGCAAAACACATAACATGTGGTGAATAAAAATATAGCCCCAAGTAACGTTACCGATGGATTGAAGACGAAAGAGGGGATGCCTTCCTGGGGCATCCCCAAGCTTTGGCTTTTACGGCATCCTTGAATCAACTTGGGGTGCCTTGGGCATCCCCAAGCTTGAGATATTGCCACTCTTTATCTTTTTGTCCATAAGAACTTCACCCAAAACTTGAAAACTTCACAACACGAAACATAAACAGAAACTCGTGATAACATTAGTATAAGAAAGCAAACCACCACTTCCTTAGGTACTGTAGGAAACTTAAATTCTACTTATGTTGATGTTGTGTTACTGTATTTTCAATCTTCCATGTCTAATACCCCCCAATACTATCCATAGTTTCATCAAAATAAGCAACCAACTCAACAAAAATATAATCTGTTAACAGCAGACCAGTCTGTAGCAATCTGTATACTTCGTATACTTCTGGTACTTCAAAAATTCTGAAAAATTACGACAGTCTGAAGAATTTGCGTAGGAATCAGCTGCAAAAATAATATACTCAAAAGCTCTTACAGAAAAAAAATGAAAATTCTTTTTGTGAGAAGAAAGTTTCTGTCTTTTCCAGCATGACCAAACAATCATCCCCAAGACTAATCATAACGGTTTTGCTTGGGACAAACGCAAAAAGAAACACAAAAAACACAATTATAACAGAATTATGAAAGTGTGGAAAACACAAAACAGAAAGAAAAAGATAGATTCGTTGGGTTGCCTCCCAACAAGCGCTATTGTTTAACGCCCTTAGCTAGGCAAAAGGTGATGGAATCACGTATAGTCATCTTTTGTGCTCAAGCCATCAGTAGCCCTCATCATAGATTCATAAGGCAATCTTATTTTCTTTCCAGGAAAATGCTCCATGCCCTTCTTTACGGGGAAATTGAAATCTAATATTCCCTTCCTTCATATCGATGATAGCACCAATAGTCCTTAGGAAAGGTATACCAAGAATATTGGGCACTACTGAAATTCAGAAATTTGCCATCTGCCATGGCAGACGGCAAAGGGGGGAACCACGGATAGCAAAAACTTTGTCGTCAGTCAGTAGACGGCAAAGTAGATGGTAAAGAAAAATTCGGTGAAGAGGTTCTTTGCCGTCTGCTTTTTCAAAACAGACGTCAAAGAATCTTTACCATGAGTGGGCAGACGGCAAACTAAATGGGACGGCACAGACTGCAACGGCCCCATTAAGTTTTAACGGCATGCCTCCTCTCTTTGTCGTCTGCCATCCCCCTTTGCCATGTGGGGCTGACGGCAAAGGGGGGAACCAGCCCCCCCTCTCTCCCCTCTTTGTCGTCTGCCATAACCCCTTTGCCATGTGGGGGCAGACGGCAAAGGGTGGCACCAGCCCCTTTTTAATTTATTTTTTATTATATCCAGCATTTTTAACAATAATAAGGATATATATATATATATATATATTTGACATAAATAAATTTCTTTCCATACTCATAACCATATTAAAATAACTCTCATCCATAGTGCATACATATTATGCAAGTTGCATCCGTACCAAACCATATATTACACCAGTTTCATCCAAATGCATACAAAGTTTCATATATATCCATATACTACAAGTTTCAATACAAGCCATGGTACAAGAAATCATCTTCAAGCATTCCATCAATATAATCCATGCTTCCCATGAAGTGAATGTAATCTGCAAAATGACAAATAAGAAAGTTAGAAGAATAATACTAGATGAAGAAGTGTATATAGGTTATTTCGGAGAGAAATTAGCTAAGTATAGGCAATTTAGAAGCTAACTAAGCTAATTATGTCATTTGGGTGGAACCCTAGCTAACTATAGGTCGTTTTGGAGCTAACTTGGGTAAAATAGGTCATTCCAGAGCAAACTATGCTTATTAAGCCATTTTGGATCTAGCTAGGCTAATTATAGGCCATTTAATACCAAAGTTAGGGGGAATAGGTCATCTCGCAGCTACGTAAGCCTTATTATGTCATTTAGGAGAGAACTTAGCTAACTATAGGTCATTTCTTATTAAATAGGTCATTTTGGAGCTAACTAACCTAATTATGTCATTTCGTAGGATAATTAGCCAATTTAGCCTTTCTTGGATGAGTCTAAGCTACGTAGAAGAAGAGAAAGAGAAGAAGAAGTAAAAGAAGGAGGATGAGGAGGAGGAGGACAAGGAGAAGGAAGAGGAGAAGAAGAAGAAAAGAAGGAGAAGGAGAAGGAGGAAGAAGAAGGAGAAGGAGGAGCTCCTTCTCCTTCTTCACCTCCTTCTTCTCCTTCTTCTTATCCTCCTCCTTCTCCTTCTTCTTCTTCTCTTCTTCTTCTTCTTCCTTCCTTTCATTTTTCCTCTTTCTTCTCCTCTTCTCCCCTTCTTCGGGCTAAATTGGCTAAGAATGCCTTTTTGGAGCTAATTATGTCATTTCGAGGATAATTAACTAAGTACAGGTCATGTTTTATTAAATAGACCATTTAGGAGCTAACTAAGCTAATTATGTCATTCGGGTGGAACCCTAGCTAACTATACGTCGTTCCGAGCTAACTTGGGTAAAATAGGTCATTCCGGAGCAAACTATGCTTATTAAGCCATTTCGGATCTAGCTAGGCTCATTATAGGCCATTTAATACCTTAGTTAGGGGGAATAGGTCATCTTGCAGGTACGTAAGCCTTATTATGTCATTTAGGAGAGAACTTAGCTAACTATAGGTCATTTTTTATTAAATAGGTCATTTTGGAGCTAACTAAGCTAATTATGTCATTTCGGAGGATAATTAGCCAATTTAGCCTTTCTTGGATGAGTCTAAGGTACGTAGAAGAAAGAAAGAGAAGAAGAAGTAAAAGAAGGAGGAGGAGGAGGAGGAGAAGGAGAAGGAAGAGGAGAAGAAGAAGAAAAGAAGAAGGAGAAGGAGAAGGAGGAAGAAGGAGGAAGAAGGCGGAGAAGGAGGAGCTCCTTCTCCTTCTTCTCCTCCTTCTTCTCCTTCTTCTTATCCTCCTCCTTCTCCTTCTTCTCTTCTTCTTCTTCCTTCCTTTGATTTTTCCTCTTTCTTCTCCTGTTGTCCCCTTCTTCGGGCTAAATTGGCTAAGAATGCCTTTTTGGAGCTAATTATGTCATTTCTAGGATAATTAGCTAAGTATAGGGCATGTTTTATTAAATAGACCATTTAGGAGCTAACTAAGCTAATTATGTCATTCGGGTTGAACCCTAGCTAACTATACGTCGTTTCAGAGCTAACTTGGGTAAAATAGGTCATTCCGGAGCAAACTATGCTTATTTAGCCATTTTGGATCTAACTAGGCTAATTATAGGCCATTTAATACCTTAGTTAGGGGGAATAGGTCATCTTGCAGCTATGTGAGCCTTATTATGTCATTTAGGAGAGAACTTAGCTAACTATAGGTCATTTTTTATTAAATAGGTCATTTTGGAGCTAACTAAGCTAATTATGTCATTTCGTAGGATAATTAGCCAATTTAGCCTTTCTTGGATGAGTCTAAGCTACGTAGAAGAAGAGAAAGAGAAGAAGAAGTAAAACAAGGAGGAGGAGGAGTAGGAGAAGGAAGAGGAGAAGAAGAAGAAAAGAAGAAGGAGAAGGAGAAGGAGGAAGAAGGAGGAAGAAGAAGGAGAAGGAGGAGCTCCTTCTCCTTCTTCTCCTCCTTCTTCTCCTTCTTCTTATCCTCCTCCTTCTTCTTCTTGTTCTTCTTCTCTTCTTCTTCTTCTTCCTTCCTTTCATTTTTCCTCTTTCTTCTCCTCTTGAACCCTTCTTCGGGCTAAATTTGCTAAGAACGCCTTTTTGGAGCTAATTATGTCATTTCGAGGATAATTAGCGAACTATAGGTCATGTGTTATTAAATAGACCATTTAGGAGCTAACTAAGCTAATTATGTCATTTGGGTGGAACCCTAGCTAACTATACGTCGTTTCAGAGCTCACTTGGGTAAAATAGGTCATTGCGTAGCAAACTATGCTTATTAAGCCATTTTGGATCTAGCTAGGCTCATTATAGGCCATTTAATACCTTAGTTAGGGGGAATAGGTCATCTTGCAGCTACGTAAGCCTTATTATGTCATTTAGGAGAGAACTTAGCTAACTATAGGTCATTTTCTATTAAATAGGTCATTTTGGAGATAACTAAGTTAATTATGTCATTTGGGTGGAACCCTAGCTAACTATACGTCGTTTCGGAGCTAACTTGGGTAAAATAGGTCATTCCGGAGCAAACTATGCTTATTATGCCATTTTGGATCTAGTAGGATAATTATAGGCCATTTAATGCCTTAGTTAGGGGGAATAAGTCATCTTGCAGCTACGTAAGCCTTATTATGTCATTTAGGAGAGAACTTAGCTAACTATAGGTCATTTTTTATTAAATAGGTCATTTTGAAGCTAACTAAGTTAATTATGTCATTTCGTAGGATAATTAGCAAATTTAACCTTTCTTGGATGAGTCTAAGCTACGTAGAAGAAGAGAAAGATAAGAAGAAGTAAAAGAAGGAGGAGGAGGAGGAGGAGAAGGAGAAGGAAGAGGAGAAGAAGAAGAAAAGAAGAAGGAGAAGGAGAAGGAGGAAGAAGGAGGAAGAAGAAGGAGAAGGAGGAGCTCCTTCTCCTTCTTCTCCTCCTTCTTCTCCTTCTTCTTATCCTCCTCCTTCTCCTTCTTATTCTTCTCTTCTTCTTCTTCTTCCTTCCTTTCATTTTTCCTCTTTCTTCTCCTGTTGTCCCCTTCTTCGGGCTAAATTGGCTAAGAATGCCTTTTTGGAGCTAATTATGTCATTTCGAGGATAATTATCTAAGTATAGGTCATGTTTTATTAAATAGACCATTTAGGAGCTAACTAAGCTAATTATGTCATTTGGGTGGAACCCTAGCTAACTATACGTCGTTTCGGAGCTAACTTGGGTAAAATAGGTCATTCCGGAGCAAACTATGCTTATTAAGCCATTTTGGATCTTGCTAGGCTAATTATAGGACATTTAATACCTTAGTTAGGGGGAATAGGTCATATTGCCGCTACGTAAGGCTTATTATGTCATTTAGGAGAGAACTTAGCTAACTATAGGTCATTATTTATTAAATAGGTCATTTTGGAGCTAACTAAGGTAATTATGTCATTTCGTAGGATAATTAGCTAATTTAGACTTTCTTGGATGAGTCTAAGCTACGTAGAAGAAGAGAAAGAGAATAAGAAGTAAAATAAGGAGGAGGAGGAGGAGGAGAAGGACAAGGAAGAGGATAAGAAGAAGAAAAGAAGAAGGAGAAGGACAAGGAGGAAGAAGGAGGAAGAAGAAGGAGAAGGAGGAGCTCCTTCTCCTTCTTCTCCTCCTTCTTCTCCTTCTTATTATCCTCCTCCTTCTCCTTCTTCTTCTTCTCTTCTTCTTCTTCTTCTTCTTCTTCTTCTTCCTTCCTTTCATTTTTCCTCTTTCTTCTCCTCTTGTCCCCTTCTTCGGGCTAAATTGGCTAAGAATGCCTTTTTAGAGCTAATTATGTCATTTCTAGGATAATTAGCTAAGTGTAGGTCATGTTTTATTAAATAGACCATTTAGGAGCTAATTAAGCTAATTATGTCATTTGGGTGGAACCCTAGCTAACTATGCATCGTTTCGGAGCTAACTTGGGTAAAATAGGTCATTCCGGAGCAAACTATGCTTATTAAGCCATTTTGGATCTAGCTAGGCTAATTATAGGCCATTTAATACCTTAGTTAGGGGGAATAGGTCATCTTGCAGCTACGTAAGACTTATTATGTAATTTAGGAGAGAACTTCGCTAACTATAGGTCATTTTTTATTAAATAGGTCATTTTGGAGCTAACTAAGCTAATTATGTCATTTCGTAGGACAATTAGCCAATTTAGCCTTTCTTGGATGAGTCTAAGCTACGTAGAAGAAGAGAAAGAGAAAAAGAAGTAAAAGAAGGAGGAGGAGGAGGAGAAGGAGAAGGAAGAGGAGAAGAAGAAGAAAATCTTAAGGAGAAGGAGAAGGAGTAGCTCCTTCTCCTTTTCTCCTCCTTCTTCTCCTTCTTCTTATCATCCTCTTTCTCCTTCTTCTTCTTCTCTTCTTCGTCTTCTTACTTCCTTTCATTTTTCCTCTTTCTTCTCTTCTTGTCCCCTTCTTTGGGCTAAATTGGCTAAGAATGCCTTTTTGGAGCTAACTATGTCATTTCGAGGATAATTAGCTAAGTAGAGGTTATGTTTTATTATATAGACCATTTAGGAGCTAACTAAGCTAATTCTGTCATTTGGGTGGAACCCTAGCTAACTATACGTCATTTCGGAGCTAACTTGGGTAAAATAGGTCATTCCGGAGCAAACTATGCTTATTAAGCCATTTTGGATCTAGCTAGGCTAATTATAGGCCATTTAATGCCTTAGTCAGGGGGAATAGGTCATCTTGGAGCTACGTAAGCCTTATTATGTCATTTAGGAGAGAAGTTAGCTAAGTATAGGTCATTGTTTATTAAATAGGTCATTTTGGAGCTAACTAAGCTAATTATGTCATTTCGTAGGATAATTAGCCAATTTAGCCTTTCTTGGAGCTAACTAAGCTAACTATGTCATTTAGATGGAAGTCTAGCTATTTTTTAGTAAAACACTAGAAATAACATACCATTATCGTCATCACAGCGGTGAAGCACGATGGCTCTGGCTTGTTTCACCTGGAGAAGGCTCGACTGTAGAAGGGTCGTGCGATGTGTTTCGGGAGATATTCTGCACCGAACATGTGTTGCGGAGGAGAAGTCATTTGTGCTCACCAACAAACGCAAGGACGGAGCTCGTCCAACGCACGTGGAGGTCGTCGAACAACTGCACATTGAAATTCACACGATCAACACAAATATGATGTTTTTATAATTAACATAATCGGAAAATATGTGACCTAACTCATAATTTACAAAACTATGACCCCGTGGGACTCTAGAAGGCCGAAAAGCACCTTCTCGTTCAACAGAAGGCAGAAGAGGTGTCGGGGTCGGGGCTTAGTGGCGTCGCGAGTCAGTGCCGTCGAGGGTCGGTGGTGTCGGTTGTCGGTGGTCGGGAGTCGGGTTAAATGCGTCGATGGTCGGGGGTCAGTGTCATCGGGGGTCGAGGGTCACTAGCGTCGGGGGTTGGGGTCTTTTCGATCTACAAGAGGCCAAAGAGGTGTCGGGGGCGTCGGGGGTCGGGGTAGGGGGTCGGTTGTCGGGGGTCGAGGGTCAGTGGCGTCGGGGGTCGGGGGTCGGGGGTCAGTGGTGTCGTGCGTCGGCGGTCGGGAGTCGGGGGTCGGGGGTCGGGGTCAGTGGTGTCGGGCGTCGGGAGTTGGGGGTCGGGGGTCAGTGGTATCGGGCGTCGGGGGTCGGGGGCCGGGAGTCGGGTGTTAGTGGCGTCGGGGGTCGGGGGTCGAGGGTCAGGGGTTGGTGGCGTCGGGCGTCGAGGGTTGGTGGCGTCGGGCGTCGGGGGTCGGGAGTCGGGTGTCGGGGGTCAGTGGTCTCGGGTGTCGGGGGTCGGGAGTCGGGTGTGAGTGGCGTCGGGGGTCGGCGGTCGAGGGTCGCGGGTTGGTGGCGTCGGGCCTCGGGGGTTGGTGGCATCGGGCGTCGGGGGTCGTGGGCGGGGGGTCGGGGTCCTTTTCTTTCTTCTTCTCCTCTCTCCTCTTTTTCTTCATCTTCTTCTTCTTCTTCTTCTTCTTCTTCTTCTTTCTCCTCCTCCTCCTCCTCTTCTTCTTCTCCTTCTTCTTCTTCTTTTCTCTCCTCTTCCTCTTCCTCTTCCTCTTCCTGTTCTTCTTCTTCTTCTTCTTCTTCTTCTTCTTCTTCTTCTTTCTCCTCCTGCTCCTCCTCCTCTTCTAAGAGTAACCTAATTAACAGCAAACTAATAGTAACCTAATTAACCTAAACTAACAATAACCTAATTAACCTAAACTAACATTAACCTAATTAACACTTAGAGTAACCTAAACTAAGAGATGCACAGAAATGAGAAAAAAGAAAAAAGAAAGAAAGAAAATGAACTCACTAGGGAAGTTGTCGTGGGAGGGGTGTCGCCGCGGGGAGGGGGTGGCCGCAGGGAGGGGTGTGGCCGCCGGGAGGGTTGTGGCCGCGGGGAGGGGGTGGCCGCAGGGAGGGGTCGCCGGGAGGGGTGTGGCCGCGGGGGAGGGGTGGCCGCGGGGAGGGGTGTGGCCGCGGGGAGGGGGTGGCCGCGGGGAGGGGTCGGGGTGGCCGCGGGGAGGGGAGCGCCGTGGGGAGGGGGTCGCCGGTGGGAGCGAGGCGGGGCGGCGGCGGCGGCGAGTGACAGTGAGCGCGAGGGGGAGAGAGAGACAGTACTGTGAGGGGAGAGAGAGACAGTGAGCGCGAGGGGGAGAAGACGGCCGTTACATGGTCGACCCCTTTGCCGTCCGCCCCCGACGGCAAAGGGCCCCACGGCAGACGGCAAAGGCCGACCCATGGCAAAGTTAGCCTTCTGTCGGACAGGGCAGGCATGGGACCCACCCGTGCTCTTTGTCGTCTGTCCTTGGTCCCTTTGCCGTCCGCTGGCAGACAGCAAAGGCCCGACACATGGAAAATAGTATTTTTTTTCCATCAGCCAGCCCTTTGCCGTCCGCCTTGTGTCAACTGATGGCAAAGAGCTTCTTTGCCATCAGCCAGCAGACGGCAAAGACACGGCTGATGGCCAAGAACTGGATTCCAGTAGTGGGGACATGAAGGATTGGAATCTATGTCAAGTACATAGTTCTTATTTGCAACAATAAGAACATCATCGATCCTTCCCATGGGTTTCTTGACAGTAGAATCCGCAAGATGCAAATTAAGTGAACACTCTTCAATCTCATGAAAACCAAGAATATCACATAAAGACTTTGGAATCACGGAAACACTAGCACCCAAATCACACAAAGCATTGCATTCATAGTTTTTGATCTTGATTTTGATAGTAGGTTCCCACTCATCATGATGTTTTCTAGGTATAGAGACTTCTAATTCGAGCTTCTCTTCAAGAGATTTCATCATAGCATCTATGATATGAGCGGTAAAGGCTTTGCTTTGGCTATAAGCATGTGGAGAGTTTGCAATGGATTGCATCAAGGAAATGCATTCAAACAAGGAGCAACTATCATAATTAAATTCCTTGAAATCCAAAGTGGGAGTTTCATTACTACCCAAAATTTTGATTTCTTCTACTCCACTCTCCACACCTTTATCATCAAGATGGGTGGACTACGAATCATTGGGGCGTTTTTCAACCAAAGTGGATTCATATCCAGCCCCTTCATCTATAGGTTTGACACGCGAAAACAAATATTCAAGAGGAGTCACACCAAGCACTTTAAGATCTTCGTGATTTTCATCACAAATTTCAGGTTTAGCTGCCATCTTATTGACTAAGCTAGCCTGCTTGTCAGAAATTTGGCCCACCAATTTTTCAAGGTGAGCAAGCTGAGAATTTAGTGCAAGGAATTCTTTGGCCATATCATCAACTTATTTATTCAAACAGGCCATAAAATAATTTTACTCTTTTAATTCCCTACTGAAGTAACTATTTTGGTCAAACTGAGAAGACATGAAACCTTTGACACTAGTTTCAATCTCTTCCAACCTTCTGAAATAGTTTGGTTTGGCCATGAGGAAAGGTCTGTCACGAACAAGCCCAAGAGCAAGCGAGGAAAACGGGCAAAAAAGGCAAAAGGAAACGGCAAAGGGAAAAGGCAAATGAAAACGGCAAATGTGAAGTGGGGGAGAGGAAAACGAGAGGCGACTAGCAAAAAAGTTAAATGCAAGAGATGAGTTTGTGACACATACTTGGACAGATCTCCTCCCCACGCCAGAAATCAGCACGTTGACGAGAGACTATTATTGACTTGATCCTCCCCGTCAACGTTGCCAGAAATCCTTCTGCTACTGCGACAACAGACCTTCCCTGGTACGGCGCCAGGAATCCTGCTGCTACGACTACGCCTTTAGGGACTTCCTTGGCAAATATGCAAAGGATTTCCCCGCGGCCTTGGAGCCTTGCGTTGGTTTTCCCTATAAGAGGAAAGGGTGATGTAGCACAGCGGCGGTAAGTATTTCCCTTAGTTTTGAGAACCAAGGTATCGAACCAGTGGAAAATGTCGTTGACGGGGATATAGCCCTAGGGTAGGGTCATAGGTCTGACCAATACGTACTACCCAAGGGCACCTCATTATAAGTTTAAGGACTACAAGCGAAATTGCTACTGGATCATGACAACATCTAATCCACTCGGATGACAGTCAACCACTCGGCCGTATGACTCACTCGTTCATGCAAATACCAACAGTCGGCAAGACATCTGTAGTGGGCTGACATTATGGCATGACTGCCCCATCTTCTAACATAAGAGGTGAGGAGGTGGCGCAATCTATATAAGCCACTCCCCTCCACATAGCTAGGGAACAGCTTCTTCTCCCCCTGCGGGCTCATTCCTTCCCTGGAGCTCTGGCTCTCTCTATACCATGTAACTCATGTCCATAAAAGATAAAACAAAGCCTCTCCGGAGCACGAGACGTAGGGTTGTTATCTCCACTGTGAGGCCTGAACTCGCTAAAATCACCATGTCACCCATGTGCATCTTGATAGATCATGCTCCGTTATCCTACCCTCTTTCTATTGTCGGAATCATTACACGGAAGCAAGCAAGACACAACATTGGAGAATCCGTTCGGATGCATTGTTCTCTCGGACATATTCAGGCACTCGGTGGCCCGTCCACCCGGTGCCGACTGGCCGACGCGTCACGAATACCGACGGCTCGATGGTGGCTCTTACAGGACAAGACCTCCTTCCGCCATCCACTGCACAAGCACCTTCCTCCTGTATGCCCCGCATGTCGCCACTCGGCGAGTCACATCTTCATCATTTGGCAACTCCACCACGACGGAGGTCGCGACATGCAAGGAAAGAATGTAGCAACACGTGCAGCTTGAACGCCTGGTTACTCCAATGGTTGGCTGCATCATACGGCCACCAGGCCACGGACATAGCCCGCGCCATCGTCGGCTCGTCGCCTTCGACCTCGCCTGCGAGGTAGACGAGTGCAACTCCACACATGGACGCTGGCACCTTCCGCTCATCGTCGTCTCCGACCTCGTCTACGACGCAACCGACTGCACCTTCACGCTCGGCACCAAGTCAACCTTCTGCACCGACGCACGTTCTAGCCAGATCCACTCGGACATTTTGCATACCTCGAGTGCCGATGGATCGTTCAGCAAGCACAAAAATCACTCAGGCAAACCTTCGTTTTGTCCGCTGGCTGTCTCGAGCAGGAAACCCGATCCCCAGCGCTCATGCCGGCCTCGTCCTTGGCTGCGCCGGCCCGCAACTCCCGCGCTCGGACTGCAGCGAGCTGTTCATCGACCTCATCGCCACCTCTCAGCTGCCATCGAACACTGACCAGACCGGCAGTTTGTGATTTTGAACATGGGGAAACTCCTCCGATGCATTGCGAGCTGTTGTACTTGTACACTTCCATATCCACTCGGCAGCTCTGCCCATCACCACTCGGCGAGAAACGTCATCGTCACCCAGCCGCCCCGCGCGCCATCATTTTACTGGACGCTCCTTCGTCACTCGGTCGCTCCGGGCACCGTCACTCGACCGGATGCTTCATCGTCACCCGGCCGCCCCGCGCGCCATCATTTTACTGGACGCTCCTTCATCACTCGGTCGCTCCGGGCACCGTCACTCGACCGGATGCTTCATCGTCACCCAGCCGCCCCGCGCGCCATCATTTTACTGGACGCTCCTTCATCACTCGGTCGCTCCGGGCACCGTCACTCGGCGAAAACATCATCGTCACCCGGCCGCCCCGCGCGCCATCATTTTACCGGACGCTCCTTCGTCACTCGGTCGCTCCGAGCACCGTCACTCGACCGGATGCTTCATCATCACCCGGCCGCCCCGCGAGCCATCATTTTACTGGACACTTCTTCGTCACTCGGTCGCTCCGGGCATCGTCACTCGACCGGATGCTTCTTTGTCACTCGATCGCTCCGCGCGTCCTCACTCAGTGGGACTCGTCTACCTCACTCGGATGCCCTACGCATCGCCACTCCGTGTGGCACGTCTTGATCACTCGGACGCCCCGCGCGCCACCGCTCAGCTTAGTTGTGATTCAGTATCGCCTAAGTTAAAACTACTAGGAGTACGGACACGCTTCACACTAGGGAACTTAGCTGCAACTCCGTATCGCCTAAGTTAAAAACTATTCCGAGTACGGACAGGCTCCACACTCGGGAACTTAGCTGCGACTCTGTATCGCCTAAGTTTAAAACTATTCCGAGTATGGACAGGCTCGACACTCGGGGTCTTAGTTGCGACTTCGTATCGCCTAAGTTAAACCTATTCCGAGTACGGACAGGCTCCACACTCGGGAACTTAGCTGCGACTCCGTATCGCCTAAGTTAAAACAACTCCGAGTACGGACACGCTCCACACTCGGGGGCTTAGCTGCGACTCCGTATCGCCTAAGTTAAAAACTACTTCGAGTGCGGACATGCTCCACACTCGGGGGCTTAGCTGCGACTCCGTATCGCCTAAGTTAAAAACTACTCCGAGTGCGGACATGCTCCAAACTCGGAGGCTTAGCTGCGAGTCCGTATCGCCTAAGTTAAAAACAACTCTGAGTGCGGACATGCTCCGCACTCGGGGGCTTCACTGCGACTCTGTATCGCCTAAGTAAAAACTACTCCGAGTGCGGACATGCTCCACACTCGGGAACTTAGCTGCGACTCTGTATCGCCTAAGTTAAAACAACTCCGAGTACGGACACGCTCCACACTCGGGGGCTTAGCTGCGACTCCGTATCGCCTAAGTTAAAAACTACTCCGAGTGCGGACATGCTCTGCACTCAGGGGCTTAGCTGCGACTCCGTATTGCCTAACTTAAAAACTACTCCGAGTGCGGAGATGCTCCACACTCAGGGGCTTAGCTGCGACTCTGTATCGCCTAAGTTAAAAAATACACTCACAGACTTGACTTTGATCCAGAAATCATATAATGCAGATACAACAAACATTCAACATGACGAGCTTTGGATGACTTAAACCCAGTGGGTGCACTTAGCGTGCCCCCACTAGAAGAGAAATACAAAAAAAACATTCTGCTTGGTCAGGTCCAGCAACAACATTCAAGTTCAACAGATTCAACAGACTCCAACAGACTACCAAAAATCAGTTAGAGTCTCAAGATCATGTTGGTCACTCGATCTACTTCAATTCTCAAGTTCACTAGGACATACTACTCAGCATAATCAATCAGGGCGAATGATGGATACTTCAATCGACGCACAGTTCTGTAAGGCCCTGAAGCACGTTCACGTTCGGTCTGCGGCTACAAGATTTACATCGACACCTTCGCCACTCGGACCCTGATCCATTCGGGGGCTAATGACGGGGATATAGCCCTAGGGTAGGGTCATAGGTCTGACCAATACGTACTACCCAAGGGCAACTCATTATTAGTTTAAGGACTACAAGGGAAATTCCTACTGGATCGTGACAACATCTAATCCACTCGGATGACAATCAACCACTCGGCCGTATGACTCACTCGGTCATGCAAATACCAATAGTCGGCAAGACATATGTAGTGGGCTGACATTATGGCATCAATGCCCCATCTTGTAACATAAGAGGTGAGGAGGTGGTGCACTCTATATAAGCCACTCCCCTCCACATAGCTAGGGACCAGCTTCTTCTCCCCCTGCGGGCTCATTCCTTCCCTGGAGCTCTGGCTCTCTCTATACCATGTAACTCATGTCCCTGACAGATAAAACAAAGCCTCTCCGGAGCACGAGACGTAGGGTTGTTATCTCCACTGTGAGAGGCCTGAACCCGCTAAAATCACCATGTCACCCATGTGCATCTTGATAGATCATGCTCCGTTATCCTACCCTCTTTCTATTGTCCGAATTATTACCACGACACTCGTCAAGTCACAAGTACATGCACAAACACAAAGAGCTTGCACCCAACGCTATGAAGGGGTTGTCAATCCCTTATAGATTGTTTGCAAAGTGAGAACTGAAAGCAAAAAGTAAACAGAGCAAAGTAAAAGTGAAAGTGGAAACGATAGTTATGAATAGACTCGGGGGCCGTAGAGTTCACTAGTGGCTTCTCTCATGAAAGCAAGTAGACGGTGGGTGAACGAATTACTGTCGAGCAATTGATAGAACCTCGCAAAGTCACGACGTTATCTAAGGCAATGATTATATCTATAGGCATCACGTCCAAAACAAGTAGACCGATACTTTCTGCATCTACTACTATTACTCCACACGTCGACCGCTATCCAGCATGCATCTAGTGTATTAAGTCCAAAAGAACAGAGTAACGCCTTAAGAAAGATGACATGATGTAGATGGACAATCTCATATCTACGATAAAAGCCCATCTTGTTACCCTTGATGGAAACAACACGATGTGTGCCTTGCTACCCCTTCTGTCACTGGGAAAGGTCACCACACGGTATGAACCCAAAACCAAGCACTTCTCTCATTGCAAGAATCATAGATCTAGTTGGCCAAACGAAACCCAAGACTCGGAGAGACTTACAAGGATATCAAATCATGCATATAAGAAATCAGCAAAGACTCAAATATAATTCATAGATAATCTGATCACAAATCCACAATTCATAGGATCTCGACAAACACACCGCCAAAGAGGATTACATCGGATAGATCTCCATGAAGATCATGAACAACTTTGTATTGAAGATCCGAGAGAGAGAAGAAGCCATCTAGCTACTAACTACGGACCCGTAGGTCTGAAGTGGACTACTCACGAGTCATTGGAGAGGCGATGATGTTGATGTAGAACCCCTCCAACTCGAAAGTCCCCTCCGGCAGGGCACCGGGAAGGGTCACCGGATGAGATCTCGCGGAAACGGAAGCTTGCGGCGGTGGAAAAGTGTTTTCGTGGATGCCCTCATTTTTTCTGGATTTTTAGGGAGTTTATAGGCCAAAGACCTAGGGCAGGAGAGCGCCAGGGGGGCCAGAAGCTTGGTTGCCGCGGCCTCCCCCCTTGGCCGCGTCAACAAGGCATGTGGGCTCCCTGCGGGCCCACTGCCTTGGCCCTCAAGCCTCCCGATCTTCTTCCGTTCTGGAAAAATTTATTTCGGCGATTTTATTCCATTTGGACTCCGTTCCAAAATCAGATCTGAAAAGAGTCAAAAATACAGAAAAAATAGGAACTGGCACTTGGCACTGAATTTATAAGTTAGTCCCAAAAAAGATATAAAAGGTAAACAAAACATCCAAAGTTGACAAGATAACAACATGAAACCATAAAAAATTATAGATAAGTTTGAGACGTATCAGTGACCGTTTGAAAACGATCTATTCCTTATTAAGAGGTAATTCTGTCTTTGGTTCTCTTTTAGCCACCACTTTATTTTGAAGTCCTCGTGGCTATATTTCGTCGCCACTGACTTGGTATTCAGTACCAAAAATATTTTCAAATGATGGTCTAGCACCTGTGGGGTGAGACTGATGATTTTAGGAAATTCCGTGTTCCTTCATCATGGAAAATGGTAGTACCATCATAAGAGGATGTAAAGTGTATTAAGGAATTTTCAACCGGATGTCATATGAAAATTTTGATCATGTGATCTCAACTTGAAGTTGATTAAGGTGACAGAATTTTGAGCCGCGATAAGACTTGAGACCTTGAAAACTAAATGGTGATCATCCGTGATGTGTTCATGCGAGGATAATACTCTTACGACGAATATTCCAGGAAAATTAATATTCATCAATTATATACTTAGTTTGAGAACCAAGTGAAGTTGTTGACATATAAAATGCATATGTGCATCAATAGAATAGCCATGTGTTACATGAAATGATCATGCATTATTGAATTTACTTCTTGGAGTAAAATAAAATATATGGATGAAATGATCTTGTTGAGAAAAATCCGAAAAGGTGATGCTTGGTGAACATGGGGTGTAAACCTTCAATATAATGCATGCGATGAAATTGTTGCTAGTGTTTTGGGCTTCATTCATGAGAAAAAGTGTGAATTTAGAGTCACAGCCAAAGCATAGACTTTGGAAATTTTAACATTGCTTAGTCACTATGAAAATAATAACCACAATGTGATGTGGATCTTGCAATAGTGTTTGAGACACTCGTTACAAATTTTGGTGTCCATCTTGGTGGAGGGATGGCACCATAATTAGAAATAGTGATGTAGGCTTCATTGTCATGCATTTTACGAAGGTAATAGAAGGTAAGAACAGGTATATGCAAATATGTTTGTAGTTTCCTATGACATATTCAAGCAAAAAGAGGCTTCAACAGTTGATATTAGCACAAAAATACCAATTCGGAGTATAGTGAGTGTGCAAGAATAGTTTTTACTATGAGAGTGAACTATTTTAGTGAACAACAACAATAAATGCTTCGAAGGAGCAAGTTTTTGTTTGGCTGATGCCTTATATGTGTAGATCTCAATTGATACAGAATAACACTTTGAAGATAATCACCAATATGGCATAGATCTTGAAGTAATAGATAACATAGTCTGACTTTTGCGAGTAGATGTTCATATCTCTATTACCTTATGTTATACTATATTTAAGAAATTCACTTTGAAGGTAGTCATAGGTCAGGATGACATGATGTAGACCTCACAGTAGTGATGGATAATCTACAAATGATGAAGTAATGCCACCAATACCTTGTGATTTACAAATAAATTTTGGGTTAGCCTTATTTAATACGACACTTTATAATTTTCATTTTGAACTTCCATCAAGATTTGATGTATACTTGTTGTTCCAAATTGCTAGTATTATATAAAGAATGTTGAGGCAAACATATACAATATGAAGTAATGCCATCACTAGTGTATAATGTTCTACACTTGATGATATTATAATGTATGAACACTTGCACGGTAATACCATGTGTATTTTATGCAAAATTCTTGTCTTAAAACTTTATGCATAGTATAAGCCACCAAACACTTGCCATAGGCATGGGCGTGAACACTAGTAGTAGTATTAAGTCTCATGGCCTTATTTGGCACTAAGGGAAGTTGGAGGGGAAGCCCCGTGTGGGCCTTGGCTGTGTTCTGTCAGAGGGTGGAGAGATGCATGGGCTACCACTTCTTGGAAGAAGCCGCGCCGTGCGCCGGTGGAGGTGCAAAGGTTGTCATGGATGTGGGAAATCCATGTGTTAAACATTGATCCGTCTTGTTTGTAGAAGGTGTTGCGTCGACGAGACGTCGTGGTGCAGGCATCCGCAGTCGAGTGATGCGGCCGCTGGGCCGGCCATGGCTGACGCATAGCCGCTGCTCGTCCCAGGTGCTCCCCATCGCTAATGGAATCGCTATGGACGTGGAATGTCGCTGCATGATGGTGAAGAAATACATCGTTTACGGTTCGTACACAATGATCGATTATCCTTCTCACAACGCTCGCAGTATTTCAAATTCATAATAAAAAGCTACTATTAGATCCATGATTTATCATAAGAAAACACAATTAAATAGACGTTCGGTTTTCTCGTGTACGTATGGCAGATGCATGTCCGTCTTTGCATGGACTCCTGATAGATTTCCCTTTCATGGATGCATGTATGGTCGTCTTTGTGTGGATGCAATAGTGGAATCTTCCAGCAATGGAACAACGCTGTGGCCGGGAACGGGCGGCACTGAGCAGCCATGTCTTGCGCTAGCCGAGTTCCTCGCCGCTGATGTAAGGATGTTCCCGTTGACGGATGGAGCAATAAGACCGGCTAGAAGCCATGGATCGATCTGTATCCATCCACTGTGACTACGGTGCGCTCGATTCTGTAGCAAGAACTGCCAATGTTCTGTCGTCTTGATTGGTCTTTTCTCTCAAGGTAGAGCGTAGTGCTGATAACGTGTTTGAAGTAAAAAAGAAAAGAGCGTGAGAGATGAATGAAAGATGATTCGTCAGACTCTATTGATGATAGCAATGGGGTATTAATACCCGGGCAGAAGTACACATGTTGCTTGGGATTCAAGTAAATTGAAGTTACTTAAGGGCCAAGTTATTACAGAGTTTCCTTGAGAGTCAAGGAAGTGCATGGTTGCTTAAGGACTAAGTAACTTGTCTAAGAATTAACTTCATCCTAATCAGTTTAATTATTAAGCAACTAATCTAATCTTAACAGGGATTAGCTAGTGTGTACGAAGCATGGTGTGGGCTGTTGCTCCGCCACGTCATTGATCCAGCGGGTTGGTTGTTCCAGCCACTAGGAACACATCACAATTTTTGTGTTTGTTTAGCCTACTAATGTTCACCAAATAAACATGTTAAAATATGGTAAATATACTCAAAGATTTTCCAAGCCTTCTAGGACTTGTATAGCACTATCATACCAAATTTCACATTCTTTAGACTTTGTTTACATTTTCAAAACGAATAAAATTCAATACAATCACTTTGCCGTCTATAAAAATATGGCAAACGACAAAGGTTTTGACGTATGTTACCTTTTCCTTACACACGGCAAAGTTACTCATTGTTGTGTGTAAAAAAAATCACAGACGGCAAAGCATAGTTGCCGTCAACCAAGCTTCCCGCAATTAGTAGTACCACAGCAGGGGACGTATTAATCACATCTCCGCAGAAGAAGCACAGGAAGATCCGGACTGCATTCTGGGTACGTTCCTTGTCAACTCAACCCCAGCAACATTATTGTTTGATTGTGGTGCTTCGCATTCTTTTGTTACTTGGAAGTTTGCGGAAAAATTTGGTTTGAAGCCTACCGTACTTAATGGGCAAATGGAAATACATACCCCGGGAGCAGTGCTAAGGATCAACCTAGGATGTAGAGGAGTCGGGATCAATATTAATGGGATAAGATTATCAACAGATCTCATCGTCATTAAGTCGCAAGGGTTAGAAGTGATCCTTGGGATGGATTGGTTGGCCAAGCACCAGAGCATCTTAGACTGTGCCAACATGACTATTACCATGACGAGCGACCAAGGAGTCAAAGTCAAGTATGTCCCTGAGCCAACATCCACTCAAGTCCCGCAGGTAAATTGCCTATCGGGAGAAGAGCTGGATCAAGTACCGATAGTCTGTCAATACCCGGATGTCTTCTTGATGAGCTGCCAGGGATGCCTCCTGACCGAGACATCGAGTTCATCATTGAGCTCATGCCCGGGTCAAGGCCTATCTATAAGAAGCCTTATAGGATAGAGTCTGAAGAGCTAGCAGAGCTGAAAAAGCAGCTGCATGAGCAACTCAGGAAAGGGTTTATTCGTCCGAGGGAATCACCTTGGGGATCACCTGTTCTGTTCATGTCTAAGAAGGATGGGACTATCATACTCTACGTCGATTACCGTTCTCTCAATGAAGTCACGATCAAGAACAAGTACGCACTCCCCAAGATTGAAGACTTGTTTGATCAGTTAAATGGAGCAAAGGTATTTTCCAAGATCGATCTCTGATCTGGATATTACCAACTCAAGATCCGACCGGAAGACATACCAAAGACTGCATTCGTGACTTGGTACAGTCTATACGAGTGCACTGTCATGTCGTTTGGGTTGACAAATGTCCAGCATACTTCATGTACCTCATGAACAAGGTTTTAGTGGAATACCTGGATAAGATTGTCGTCGTTTTCATTGATGACATATTAATCTTCTCCAAGTCCAAAGAAGAGCATGAGAAACACTTGAGGTTAGTGTTGGAGAAGTTTCGACAACACCAACTTTATGCCAAATTCAACAAATGCCAATTGTGGCTGCACGAAGTTCGATTCTTGGGTCATACCATGATGGCAAACGGATTGGCGGTCGATCCTTCGAAGATTACCACGGTAACCAATTGGGAGTCGCCAATCGATGTGAAGGAAGTTAGGAGTTTCCTCGGACTCGCGGGATATTTCCGCAAGTTCGTAGAAGGATTCACCCGCATCGCTCGACCAATGACTCACCACTTGAAGAAAGGAAAGAAGTTTGAATGGACGCTGAATTGTGAAGCAAGCTTCTAGGCGTTGAAGAAGAGATTGGCTACCGCCCCGGTATTGGCTACTCCAGATATCAGCAAGGAGTTTGTGATATATTGTGATGCCTCCAGAACCGGGCTCGGTGGAGTCCTAATGCAAGAGAGTCATGGCATATATGTCACGACAACTGTGCCCGCATGAGGAAAACTATGCCACCCATGATCTCGAGTTGGCAGCAGTAGTACATGCCCTGAAGACATGGTGACATTACCTTTTGGGGAATTGTCGACCACCTAGCCAAGGTGGCCAATTTCATTCCAGTCAACTCCACTTATGATGGTAGCCAGTTGGCTAGCGTGTATATCCATCATATAGTGAGTCTCCACAAAGTTCCCAATGAGATTGTATCTAACCGAGGCATGTAGTTCACCTTAAGATTCTGGAAGAAATTCCAAGAAGCTCTCAGAACCAAGCTCTGTTACAGCACCGCCTTCCACCCACTGATGGGCGGACAAACTGAAACAGTGAATCAGATACTCGAAGATATGCTCCGCGCATGTGTCTTGGCACATTGGACAAAATGGGAAGACTATCTGCCGTTCGCTGAGTTCTCATACGACAACCGCTATCAGTCCAGTCTCCAGATGGCCCCATTTGAAGTGCTATACAGACGTAAGTGCCGCACCCCGCTCAACTGGTACGAAACTTGAGAAGGATTGATTTTCGGGTCAAAAGTTCTGCAAGAGGCAGAAGACAAGGTACAATTTGTCTGGGAAAACATAAAGGCGGCCAAGTCGCGACAAAAGAGCTATGCGGACTCTCACCGTACAAAATTGGGGTTCCACCTCGAAGACCAGGTGTACCTCCGTGTCACACCTCTCAAGGGAACCAAGTGTTTCCACGCCAAGGGGAATCTTGCTCCAAGGTTCATTAAACCTATTAAGATCACAGCAAGGCGTGTAGAAGTTGCTTACCAACTGCAGATACTTCCAGAACTTTCGGGTGTGCACAACATCTTCCATGTGTCACAACTTTGTAAGTGTCTGCAAGCGACAGACCATCCAGATCTTTATAAGGACATTAACCATCAGGCCATCGACCTCCAGCCAGACCTCACTTATCGTGAGAGGCCGATCCACATTTTGGGTGAAGCAGAGCGATGCACCAGAAGACACACCATCAAGTACTTCAAGGTTCAGTGGAGCGACCAGACCGAAGCAAAAGCCACATGGGAGCTTGAAGACTATCTCCGATCTGAATTTGCGTTCCTTTTTAGCACCTAGCTTAGGAATCTCGGGGACTTGATTCTAGTAAGGGGGATAGGTCCGTTGCACCCTGTTTTCACCTCACTTTCACTGTAATTTGAAAATCTGAGATTATTAAAACTTTTCAAAAACCAATACTGTGAGAGCCATGATTGACATTGTATGCTTGTATGCTTGATTGAGTAGAATCAAAAACCATATTTTTCATAACATAAATATTCCCAAAATTCTTTTTCTTATTTTTTACTTTTTCAAAACCTTGCTTTGGGTTGCACTACAAGTCCTTGGCACCAAGGGAGTGCTTTGACCCAAAGATGGTGATCTGGTTCAATTTTTTTTAACTCTCCCAAACTATAAAATAATTATTTTATAAATTATTTTCCTATTTTACTTACATGTCCATTTCTAAGGCCAGGAATGATATTCCTATATGGAAAATTACTTTTCTACCTTAGTAAAATCTGAGAAAATTTGGAGATACTCACATGACATATATTTTCCATACATAAGAATTTCAACCCCTATTTATATTCCAAATATTTGAGAAAATCCGTGAAAACCTACTTTGTCTGTTTTGATCTTTTGGAATATTTCCAAAGGAAATATTTCCAATTAAATTCCATAAAATTCTAGCAACCTTCCCAAGCTATATTTAGTGACCACACCAAGTTTCACCTCATTCCATGGTGATTTGGTTCATTAAATAATCCAAAACCCCTCTTTGTCCAGGAACAAGTTGAAGCATCTCTACATTGCCAAGTTTATCCAAATGGGTTGAAACTTTGCAGGAGTGTTCAACACCCAAAATGGCGAGTCTCTGCCAAAACTGGGTTTTGCAGAACGTCATATACCCACATTCCCTTTGGAAGGGGCATATCTGCCATTTGGGGGTGATTTCAAGTTTGCATTGCCAAACTTATCCAATAAAGCTCAAATTTGGTGGAGTATCTTATTTCTTCATCAAACTTAATCCTGTTAACTCTCATCACCAGTGGTGAGGTGTTGCTATCCCAAACACCCGTGGAACACCTTCTGCCATATTAGCAAATCAGCCCCTACCCCACTCCACACGTAAGCTCTTCCCTCCAAACTCTTTGACCAAGCTGCCAGAACCATTCCCCAACTATAGGAGAGTGGCCCCTCTTTGAATCCAAGCAGAAGGCCCCAAAATCCCCATTCGAAGTTCTCAGCCAATGCTGGCATCTCTTCTTTCCTCTCATCTCATAGCCAGCAATGAGTCCCCCGGCTCCCAAATGGCTAGGGATATTCAGTCCAAGCCCAGGACACCCCACACAAGGCCAAAGCGCCCCAGAGCGCGCCAGCATGCTGTGGCATGCCAAAACTGCGCTCTGGGCACGCTCTTGGGCGCACCCGAAGAAAAGGTGGCCAGCCCTGTCCGGTTCTAGCCTCCCCCTGATGCCCATTCGAGTCCCCGACTATCTATCTATATCAGGACAGCCCCAGGGCCCCTCCTCCCTCGCTCTGTTGAACGGAGCGACGCGTGCCCACGCGCGCCAGATCCAACAAAAAGACGATGGCCACGCGTGCACACTCCTCCTCACTCTCTCTCCCTCTCCGTGGGTCTCGCAGGTGCTAAACCACGTCTGCATACCGTGGTTTCGACCCCGAGCATTCACTCCCCTCCTACGAGCAGCGGTGAAACCACCGGCGCCACCGGCTCGTTGCACCGTCAGGAGCCTATAAATAGGCCCCCTCGCTCCAGCACCCCCATCCCATCTCTCCAGTGCATAAATTCCACCCCTAGCCTCTCCATTTGAGCACAGCGAGCTCATGTGATCGAGATCAACCGAGGCCCCACCGCTTCGGAGCTCCGTCGATCTCGGGCTAGGCGCCAGCTCCGGTGCTCCTTTCAGCTACTGTGTGATCCTAGCCACCTAAGGGAGCTTCCCCATCACCTCCCCGAGGTAATCCACGCCCGTAGCACCTAGTTCACCAGCTTCCTAAAATAGCTCCATCATAGCCACCTCATTGCCGGTGAACCAGGGCCTCCCCGTCGACCCCTCGACCACTAGCGGTAGGCAATGGTGAGTTGGTTCCATTTCTGCCTTCCGTTGGGCTCGGGGACGTCGGTAGCTTTGCCGGCGTGCTTCCCCTCCTCTCCATCCCGAGGTGGAAGACGACCCCGACAGGTGGAGCTCACCTGTATGTGGCTCCTGTCTCTCCCCCTCTCTCCTCTCTGCCACTGACCGCAGGGGCCCGCGCGTCAGGTTTGAACCTGGCCGCGCGCGTGCCTGGGCTGGCTGGATGTGTGGCTAGCTTGGCCGGTCCAAGCCTCAGGCCGAGCCAGGCCTGAGCCCCGACCTCTTTTCTTTTTCTGTTTAATCTGGTTTTAAAGGATTTTTATAAAAATAGTTATTCAATATATTTTTACTATTTTTCCACCATAATTCTTCTAAGAATGAGTAGTATTTAACAGATCCTTCGTACTATTTTAGATAACCTTTTTGTTTTGTAATAATTAAAAAGGCTATTTGGAATAATTTTGCTTCTGTTAAAGTGATTTTAAAAATAATCCTTTCACTAAAACCAGAGACAAATATTTTTAAAATAACAATATGCATTTATCAGAATTAAACAACATTTTTAAAGTGAGTTTGTGATATGTTTTTGAGTGAGCTACTTATTGCTTTTTATTTGTTACTACGATAGAAACTACGTTTGACGAAGAAGTTGTACTTGAAGACCCGGAAGACACCGGATATTTAGCTGATCAAGGCAAGCAGCCCTTTGACCATTTTGATCATATATTATATTGCATGATAGTAAAGGAAATACTCCCGTTGCATATGATCATAAATATTCGGTAAATCGTTGAAGTGATGTTACCGATGGCTCCTCCCAAGCACTTGCATTTTAAGCTTGATCCAACCACCTATGAGGGTCACGCTGATATCATGTTGACAAGTAGATCTAAGCATAGTAGAGGCATGAGCATGACGATGGTAAATATCAAAGGTTTATGAAAACCCCATCGGGTGCCACTAATGCCCGAGGGTGAGGATGAGTTAGGTGGCCACTTTTTGTGAAGTCGTGCACCGGGTATTTTGGTGTGAGTGGTTTTGGAAATTGGAATAGATTTATGATGTATCGATCATCCCAACCTTATATGTGTGACCATGTTACCCCTTTATGGGATGGGGCTTTGTTGATTACTCTGTTAGATGCTAGCAAAGAGCCACATTACTAGTGGCGGGAGTGATGTGTGGTCATTATCGTGATGGGGTCATGCCACGTAGGACGACTATGCCATTTTTACGTGTTCCGCGCACACCGTTGGTCCCAGCATGGATGATACTATCCAGAATTGGTGATCGTAAGGCGTACATCATGTGGGTTGTGTACCAATTGAGTGGACCTCTTTCTCTAGTATCGTCAGGGGAAAGGCAATGATTGGGTACTTGCCTCGGGTATGTTATATACCGTGAGTCGTGGATGACACGGATGTTTCCCGGATCTTGTGGGTACTGCGTACAACCCCTACATAGTGTAAAACTATTCGAATAGCCGTGTCCACAGTCAAGGATAGTTGGTTGGTGCTGCTTAAACTACGTCTAGTCGTTTCCGCATAAACCAAGTGTGTGTGTGTGTGTGTATAATGGTGTTATCTGAGGACGAGTTGATATGGCTAAGTTTGGTGACTTGGTATATTGGGTGAACCCATAGTGCTCAACCCCTGACCGATATATTGATATTTGTAACCTGTTCTTCTAAATACCATCTAGCTTATGTTGCACATCAATCCATGATCATGTTTATTCACTATTAAGCCGCTATCCACCAATACTGCATAATACATGTTATACTACCAATTGCATTATTCATATCATGGGCTGTTTGTGAGTACATTAAAAGTACACATTGGCTTGCCACTGGTTATATTATTGACCAGACATGGAAGGACCGGAGTTTGGAGAAGAGTACATCATCGGAGACGGCCCTGCGAACTAGGACGCTTCCTAGTCAGAATGCCTGTTTGTGTAGGCTGATGGCATGGGCACCCGCTTAGCCCCGAGATTTCCGCTACTAGTTGTATCAGTGTGATTTATCCTTATAGGCCCTACCTTGTGAACCTGACCTTATTGGTCATGTTTTTTAATATTTCGGTATGTTGGATGTAAGACTTATTATTTAGCATATGTGTGTTCGGTGAGCACTGATCTCTGGGATCAATAAGCACGTTTATTCGGTGCTCTCGACTCGTCAGTCGGGGTCCCCACAGTGGGCGGCACTTTCACCATAAGTGCCACTCTCAACAGAAAATAGGAAAGCATGCTCGTCTCCTTATCGTTGGTGAATGTCGATGTGTTTGACTGGCAACCAACTGACATCCCCGACGTTCCTAGGGAGGCGATCGAGAACCACCTTGTCGTTTTGTCGCGGTGCAAGTCCCATCTAGCAGAAGGTCTAGAAACAAGCCCTGGAGAAGTAAGAGTTCAATGCCGAGGAAATCAAGAAGCTGGAGGCAACAGGTGTGATCAGAGGTCTGCTGCACCTGACGTGGCTAGTGAACCAGGTGGTGGTGCGGAAAGCAAACACGAAATGGAGACTTTGCATCGACTTCACTTATGTCAACAAGCCTTGTCCAAAATACCCTTTACCCCTGCCGCATATCGACCAAATAATAGATTCAACTGCTGGTTGCGAGCTGCCATCATTCATTGATGCCTACTCCAACCACCAGATTTTCATGGCCAAGGAAGATGAAGGGAAAAACACATTCATTACCCCATATGGCACATACTGCTTCAAGAGTATGCCTTCTGGGTTGACAAGTGTTGGTTCAACAATTGCAAGAGCCGTCCAAATTTGTTTTGGGCCGCACATGCATAGAAATGTGGAGGCATATATGGATGACATAGTAGTTAAAACCAAGGACAAGGCCGCACTGATTCTAGACTTGGAAGAAACCTTTGCCAACTTGTGCAAGATCAACTTGAAGCTCAACCCTGAGAAGTGCATGTTCAGAGTCCCATCCGTCAAGATCCTCAGGATTTTTGTGTCACAGCGCGGGATAGAAGCCAACCCTCCCAAGATTGATGCAATCGAGCAGTTGGGAGCATCGAAGCACGTCTTGGATGTATGCTGCTTGGCGGGCTGCATCACCTCCCTCATCAGGTTCATTTCCAAGTCTTCACAGTGATTTAAGATTTGAAGAAATAGCTTTCCTCAATGCCAATACTAGTTGCGCCCAAATCGCAAGAGCCGTTGTTGCTATATTTAACAGCAACAAACGAAGTGGTTAGGCCTCCACTAGTGGCAGAGAGAGAAGCTAAGTAAGAGGAAGCGACAACCCCCGAGTCGGTAACTGGCAAGCTAAATTCAACTCCAGGAAGCCAAAGTGCTGACAGCACATGTACAATGTAAGAGATAGAGCCACATGCCACGCTGAAGAAAAAGGTGGTGTAGCGTCCAGTCTATTTCATCAGCTCTCTCCTATCGAGAGCTAGGTCGACTCATTCGGGCATACAAATGCTGCATTTTGGTATCCTCATGCCCTCGAGAAAACTGTGCCACTACTTCTAAGCACATCATATCACTGTCATAACTCGATTTCCCCTCTGACAAATCTTGAGGAATCGGAAAAACAGACTAGATTTTTGAGTGGGCGTTGGAGTTGTCTAGCTTTCACCTAAGATTTGAGAGAACAGAGACTATATAGAGTAGGGCATTGGCGGAGGCCATTGAAGAATGGACACCAACACAAGACAAGGAAATTCTAGAAATAGCCTTCCACGGCAAGGAAGCACCTCGGGAATGTGTCATGTACTTTGATGGGGCCTTCTCACTGTAAGGCGCCAATGCTGGAGTGTTGCTTGTCACACCCACTAGAGAGCATATCATGTATGTGATACAGATGCACTTTCCTCGGGAGGGGTCGACGAACAACACAGTAGAATATGAGGAACTCCTTGACGGTCTTCGGATAGCAGTCCATCTAGGTATCAGGAAGTTGATAGTCCATGGAGACTCGTAGTTGGTTGTGCTTCAGGTAAACAAAGATTACCAGAGCCCTCTGATGGAAGCCTATGAAGATGAAGTGAGGAAGTTGGAAGAGCACTTTGACGATCTACAAATGGAACACATTCCGCGTGCAGAGAAAAACATTGGTGATGATCTGTCAAAACAAGTTTTTCAAAACATGTATGTGGAACTAGGTACTTTCGTGCTTCGACTGAATCTGCCATCTTCCACGCCATCAGGTTGGGAAGCCAAGAAGAGGAAGATCAGTTCTGGCGACTATCTCTCGACAGAGATACCAGCTGCCGCCAAGAAGACTGCCAAAAAGGAAGAAATGCTCGCCGGTGTGCGGCAAGCCTTCACATGCCATGTGGTCCTTCCCGTCGAATGTAGCGCTCCTAAAGCAAAACAGATGCATTTAGTCCATATCATCAATCCGCGATCTCCGGCATGGGTGCAACAAATTGTGAAGTACCTCCAAACAGATGAACTTCCTGAAGAGCAAGAAGATGCCGAAAGAGTAGCCCTACAGTCCAGCATGTACCAATTCGTGGACAACACTTTGTACAAGTGGAGACAAAATGGGGGTGAAATTGAAGTACCAGATATACATGAAGCAGCCTATGGCTCCCACCTTGGATCATACGCCCTTGTCTGGAAGGTATTACGACAAGGCTTCTATTGGTCGACGACCCATCAATATGCCATGGCGGTGGTGACTACATGTGAAGCATACTAATTCCATGCCAAGGAGATACATCATCAAGAACAAGGCCTCCAAACCATACCACTCTCCTAGCCATTTTCGGTTTGGGGACTCATTATTGCCAGACCCTTCACCCTCTCTACCGTGGGATTTGAGTTCTTGATCATCGCGATCAACAAGTTCACGAAGTGGACAGAAGTAGAGCGAGTGAGCAAGCTAAAAATGCAAGAAGCAGTCATTTTAAGAAGAATAGTGTGAGGTTTCGGTGTACCCAACAGGATTATCCCATATAATGGAACACAGTTCACCAGCAACATTTTCATGCAGTACTGCCGAGACATCGGGGCCAAGATCTGCTTCGTGTTGGTTGCACACCCAAGGAGAAATGGCCATGTAGAAAGGGAAAATGTTGAAGTGTTGCGTGGCCTCAAGAAAAGAACTTACGACAGACTACACAAGCACGGGAGGTGCTGGATTGATGAGATGTCGGCGGTTCTTTGGTCGATCAGGAAGGCATCCAAATTGAGCCACCAACAAGATACCATTCTCCCTGTTCTATGGTGCAGAGGCGATGCTCCCCACAGAGCTCACATTTGGGTCACCTCGAGTACAAGCTTTCAATGAAGATAAACAAGAGCAGTTGTCGTAAGATGATGCCACACTCCTCGAGGAAGATCATCTCCATGTTGCACTGCATGCCACCAGATAGCAGTAAGCTCTATGCTGCTATCGTAGCCATAGGGTATGCACCAGGGGCATGGAGGAAGGTTACAGACAGGGTTGTACATTAAGGGTAGTCCTACAGACCTACATCCCTAGGCCTCCCTAATATCCTACATGGACATCAACATCCCAAAATCCACTGATGCAGTCATGACTTCAATCGGACAAGCGTATCTTCACTAGGCCCACACAAGGTCACTCGGATCATCGTGTGTCAGTAGGATGTGCCCCAACACTCGGAATGCAGAAAGGCATGGGCAACGAAGGGACTGCAACGGCTACAAACTTCAACTATCACATGAAATGTTGTGAAGACGTGCGTTACCAGTAACGCTGGAGTTAGAGCTGCTGTCTAGTGACTCCCATAGTTATTAGCATTAATTCGCCCTTGTAATGAGGCCTGGAAGGTCATGGCGTACGCTATATAAGCCACCCCCGAGATCTTGACCACGGGTTCAGCATCCTGTACTATCACACGTCCCATAAGCAAACATCAACCTTAGGGCTCGAGAGGTAGGATTGTTACCACTCCTGACTGGGGCCCGAACTCGTACGTCTCATTGTACCCATTGCGCCCTAGCTAGGCAACGCCCCTCATTCGTACCCCTAGTATTATTGTCAGGATCATTCCCACGACAGTTGGCGCCCACCGTGAGGCCGAGGATTTAGCAAATCCGACGTAGTAGGAGTTTTACCTTTTTCGTCATCATGAGGGCACTCGGCGTAGAGATCCTCTTAGGCTCCCTCACCTTTGTCGTCGACGAATCAACGTGGTTGTAGGACGTGCTGCTTGACACCGACACCCTCCCCTCACGAGGTACGTCACACGGTCTTGATCTGGCACCCATCAGTGTTGTACTACTTTGTACCCCCATGTCCCGCTGCAATTCGTCGCAAGCGCTCTGGGCGCTCGCGACTACATCAATGGATCAAGCATGCGGTCGCCCACCAGGCCACTTTAGGACAGGAGGCTATGCTTAGTTTCGATGAGCTCACCGTCAACCTCTTCCTATCTTCGAGCGACAAGTCACTCGACAATTTTGACTGTGAAAGGAGTGGAGACACCGCGGAGGTCTTGATGGACGACACTACTAGGGGAGGTGGCCCTGGATTCGTAGCCGAGAACTCTCTCGGACACGATGAGCAAGAGCATTGTTACGGCGACAACAGTCATCATGTTCCAAAGCTGCTCATGGAGCAGCAGCGCGGGAACTTCGGTGGAGGAGCGAGCAAGCTCTTCATACCCCCATCAACGGAAATGCCCCAGAGGAGATAGCGTTGGAGAACGTGCATCACGCCACTCTAGCGAAGCGCGAGCTTCTTGAGAGGTTCTAGCAGTCACTCAATGCTCGGGCCACGAGGGATCATCCTAGCTTGAGTCGCAATCATGGTGAGTGGTCTCGGTACGACCACCCCCATCATATTGAGGCGATGCAAACACCTCTACTGAACTTAGCCGCCACCACTCGGATTGTTGATTCCATTCTACCGAGTGAGTCTGCGGCCGGAGAAGGCATTCGACAGGTCCAGGCTCCGCTGAAGACTGGCATGCAAAAAAACTCCTCAGGGTCGAAGTCGTGGCATTGTATCCATAGCAGATTCGTCCAGGCGGTCACAGTGCAGTCGTCTCATAGCCCGCATGCACTCGGAATATGTCAAAGATCTCCTCCTACTACTAGAGGCCCACACAAAGATCGACGACATGATCATTAGGTTCGTAGCAGAACACCCCCTCCGAGGAGTGGTTTACTCGGACACCGACCCCATGACCGCAGGCCAAGCCCCAATCAGCACAGGGGTTATGGGGACGACGGCTACCGGGGCCCTCAATTCAACACAAGGTCCATAATCACGTAGAACATGGTCGACCGACCGCGAGCACGCCGTGGAGTATTGGCCTCAAATGCTTCGGCCGGCACATCCATGAAGCAGAGATCCCCTCTAGTTACCGATTAGCCACTAGGGTCTGCAAGTTCAACGATGAGTCCAAGCCGGAGACCTGGCTCGAGGATTACCGAGTGGATGTCTAGATAGGCGGTGGTGATGACTTCGTGATGATGAAGCATCTTCCCCTCATGCTAGAGGGATCGACAAGGGCATGGCTCAACCATCTTCCCTTCAGCAGTATCAACAACTGTGGATATTTGGCCCGAGTGTTTATCAAACATTCGAGGGAACGTACAAGCACCCAGGGGGCTTAACTGAGCACCAATATTGTGTTCAGAAGAGCAACGAGACCCTCCGGGAGTGCATCCAGCGGTGGACCATGTTGCACAACAAGGTGGAAAAATTCACCGAGCATCAGACCGTCTGCACTTTCAAAGCGGGTCGTCGGTACTGGGAGCTCATCCTCAAGTTCGGCCGATCGAGGGATCTGTCCCTTGGTCAGGCGATGGAAATCGTCAATCTGTATGCAAATCGATAAGAAGAAGACCGCCTTCGCAAGGGCAAAGTTCAAGCCAGCCAACCACCTCAGTTGGGCAAGGCCGCGACAAAAATAGCGAGTGGGCGACACGTCGGGCAAAGTCGAAGTAGTCACAGTCCCGAGGGAAAGGCAAAGCAAGCCCAAGAAGAATAAGAAATATTGGGCACGCAAGAAGAAGGCTGAGTCCAAGAGCCACCTTATGGACCAACCGTGTCCATTCCATGCTAGGAAGGACGAGGAGGGGGAAATCATCCCTTGCCAAGCACACGGCTCGAGACTGTCGCCTGCTCCGGCGGGAGATGGGCAGAGAACACTATGAGGATAAAAGGGATGAGGATGATCATGAGGCTACACATGGGTATCCAAACATAGAGAAAGTCCTCATGATCTTTGCTAACGTCGAGAGCAAGAGCCGATTAAAATTCATCAATCGGGAGGTAAACATGGCGGCTTTGGCTATCATAAAGTAACTCAATTTGGCAAAGACGACGGTCACGTTTTGACCAGTCGAACCACCCGACCAACATCGCCACCCCCCTGGGAGGTATGCGTTGGTCGTCGATCCAGCTGTCAATGGGGTCCCACTAGGAAGGGTCCTCGTAGATGGCGGCAACGGCCTCAACATCATCTACGTCGACACGCTCAGAGCGATGGACATTCCGTTGTCCCAATTGAGCAAGAGTAACATGCGGTTCCATGGGGTCATTCCCGGGAAGAAGGCCGAATCACTCGGTCAGATCACCGTGAATGTTGTATTCGACGGTGAGAAGAATTACAAGAAGGAAAGACTGACCTTTGAGGTGGTCGACTTACGAAGTGCCTATCACGCCATCCTGGGTAGGCCTGCCTACACGAGTTTCACGGCCCGACCATGTTACGTGTATCTTAAAGTTAAGATGCTAGGCCCAAAAGGGGTGATTACACTGACCGACAATTGGAAGATCGCCGAACAATGCCTACAACAGGGCTCTCGGATCACCTACAAGCAAGTCCTGGCAGCCGATCTCGAAGGGTACAAGAAGGCAGTGGACACTGTTGACTTACTCACGTCCAAACGACCGGCTACTAAATCCGTCTTTCAGTTGGTCGGTGAGACCAACCAGGTTCATGTCCAGCCTACCTCCGGGATGAACATCTCCACTTCACTCGGCAAAAAACAGGAAGCCGGGCTCATCCAGTTCCTCCGTGAGAACTCAGACATCTTCGCATGGAAGCCTCTTGACATGCCGGGTGTTCCGAGGAACTGGTTGAGCACCGCCTCCGAGTGGACTCCAAAGTCAAGCCTGTCAAGGAGCAATTGCGCCGCTCCTCCGGGGGGGAGCGCAAGGTAATTGGCGAGGAGATTTCTCGGCTCCAAACTGCCGAGTTCATTGCAAGGTGTACCGCTCCGAGTGGTTGGTGAACGTGGTCATGGTGCCCAAGAAGAACAATTCACTCCAAATGTGTACTAACTTCAAGCACCTCAATCAGGCCCATCCCAAGGACCATTTCCCTTTACGTCGAATAGATCAAATCTTAGATTCAACTGTTGGATGTGAACGCATGTTGTTCCACGATGTGTATTACGGGTACCACCAGATCCAAATGTATGGACCTAATGAAGTAAAAACGGCCTTCATCACCCCATTTGGGTGTTTTCTCTACATCCCCATGCAATTGACCTCAAAATTTATGGGGATACTTTTCAGCGCATGATCCAAAAGTGTCTACAGGAACAGATTAGTCAGAACATCGAAGCGTACATGGATGAGATCATGGTCAAGTCCAAGAAATGTTCTGACCTCATGACCGACCTTGCTGAAACCTTCGCGAACCTGTGGCGCTTCGGGATCAAGCTTAATCGGCCAAGTGCACTTTCAGAGTGACGAACGAGAAGTTACTCGGTTTCCTTGTTGCCGAATGAGGCATTGATGCCAATCCTGATAAAATTGGTGCCATAGTCCAAATGAGACGCCACAGCGCATCCATGATGTGCAGAGGCTTACGTGTTGCCTCTCGGCTCTGAGCCGCTTCATCTCAAGACTTTGCGAGAAGGCACTACTGTCCACATAGCCGAGAAGACACCGATTGATGAAGAAATCTCACATATTCGAGTGGACCAATGAAGCGTAATTCGCTTTCGACCAATTCAAAGCTTTGCTATCCACCTAGCCGGTGTTAGCTACTCCGAGCAGCTAGGAGCCCTTGCTCCTCTACATTGCTGCCACTAGCTAAGTGGTTAGCACTGTTCTCACTGTGTAGCGCGAAGAAGAGAGCAAAGCTGGTTTACTACGAGGTACAAATGCCCATTTATTACATCTCACAGGTATTGACTCCCTCCAAGAAAAGGTATCCGCATTACCACAAGCTGGTTTACGTTATCTATCTCACCATGAAGAAGGTATTCCATTACTTCCAAGATCACTCGGTCACCGTCATCACCGACACTCCCTTGGTAGAAATCCTGCACAACATAGATGCCACTGGCCGAGTGGCTAGATGGGAGATTGAACTCCTTCCGCTGGGGATCAAGTTTGAAGCCAAAAAGGCGATCAAGTCCCAGGCCTTAGTTGACTTCCAAGCCGAATGGATAGAACAAGAGCAGCCAGCTCCTGGCATTCCCAAACATTGGACCATGTTCTTCGACCGGTCCAAGATGCTCCATGGTTCAGGGGCTAGAGTGGTTCTCGTTTCCCCCAGGGGAGACCCACTGAACTATGTGCTCCAAATCCACTTTGACTCATCCAACAACGAGGCCAAATAAGAAGCCCTCCTGTATGGACTCCTCATGGCCATCTCGCTCGACGTGTGATGTTTGATGGTCTATGGTCAATCAGGTGATGAAGCAATGGGACATTTGTAGACGAGGCATGACATTTTGTTGCAATGCAATTACAAAGAAAGAGAAAAACTGCGAAGGGTGGGAATTGCACCACGTGCCCCGAGGCAAGAATCAAGGGCTAATGACTTGGAAAAAAACGCTCCACTCGGAAAGTCATTTCGAAAGGCGTGTTCCTCGAACACCTGCGCCCCCGTTAGTCAAATATCCTTTTACGAAAGAGCCTCCACAAGTAACCGGTCCATCCAATTTGACTGAAATCGATGTCCCTGCCATGGTCGACCTCATCCATGAGATGATGGTGATCACGCCCGAATGGACTCAGCCTTATCTGGCTTACATGCTCTGGAAAGAACTCCCTAAATACAAAGAGGAAGCCCACAAAATCGTTCGGCAGTGTAAATCTTTCATAGTCCTCATAGAGAAACTATACGAGAAAAGTGTTGCACGAGTCAACCAAAAGTGCATTTCCCCAGAGGAAGGACTGCAGATCTTGCACAAGATTTACTCGGGAACCTATGTACATCACGCGTCCTCCAGGACACTGGTGGCCAAGGCATTCCGAGCAGATTTTTTTTGGCGACGAGCTGTGCGTTGGATGCCAGTTCTATGAAAATTAGTTGCATAAGCCTGCATCTGCATTGAATTTCCGCTCACCTGGACATTCGCCGTGTGGGGTATGGACATGGTTGGCCCTTTACAGACTGGGACGAGTGGACTCACCCACCTGCTAGTTGTGGTTTATAAGTTCACCAAGTGGGCCGAAGTGAAGCCCATAAAAATCCTGGATTCAGCGACTGCCATCAGCTTCATTCGACAGATTCTCTTCAGATTTGGAGTTCGTCACGACATCATCACCACCAATGGAACCAACTTCGACTCAGACGAGTTCCGCGATTTCTATCACTCCTAGGGCCCCCGGGTCAATTATGCCTCCATGGCTCACCCACAATCGAATGGACAGGTAGAACGACCGAATGGTGTGATATTGCAGGGATTGAAGCCCCGACAGTTGAGAGATCTCAAGTACGTCATGGGCGCATGGGTAGAATAATTTCCATCCATCTTGTGGGGTATGCTAACGACTCTGGATCGTTCAAGCAAGCGTACTCTTTTCTTCATGTTGTATGGGTCTAAAGTTGTTCTGCCAAGTAAATTTTGTGACAACTCCCCCCGAGTGGAGCAGTACAACGAAGCTGAAGCCGAAGCAGCATGAGAAGACAGTTAGGATCTCTTGGAAGAAGAGAGAGAGCTAGCCCTCATTCGGTCCACACTATACCCCTAAGATCTGAGGCGCGTGTTGGAGATATGCCCTAGAGGAAATCATGTATGATGCTATTTTATATGTGTTTATGAATAAAGATAGTCCTTGGACATTATCAATGATGTGTATTAACAAGTACGTGACTTGTTTGTGAGACTACGCATTGTATAATGACTATCGTAAATGGTCCCTAGGCGAAAGAGTTGTCTCGACGCGCAACCAGCTAGACTAGCATATGATACGGTGGATGGTCCGTTCTCACTGACCATGTAGCATTGGATGCTAGCCAGATAATATGGGTTCAGAAAGATCTGGTTGGATTCGACGTAGTGGGATCCGAGTTGAGATAAAGTCTATGATGGGGTTGTACATTACGGGTAGGCCTATGGACCTTCGTGCTTAGGCCTACCTATGACGCCTTACGGACAACAGTATCCTTTAAGTCACCGGTACAACCTCGACCTCACTCGGTTCAACAACCGTCACTCGGCCTGCTTGGAGTCACTCGAACCACCTTGTGTCAACTAGACACATCCTGGCACTCGGATCATAGCAAGGTGAAGGCACCCAAGAGGCTGCAATGGCTAAGGGCTTAATCCCTCACGTGTAGTGAAGTGAAGACTCACGTTACGAGTAACCCCGAGGGTTAAAGCTGCCATTTCTAGTAATGACCCTATTTATTAGCATTAATTGCCTTGTAATGAAGCTTGGTCGGTCGTGGCAACAACTATATAAGCCAGTCCCGAGATCCAGCTCAAGGGTTCAGCACTTTGTAATATTTTGCATCCCATAAGAAAACATCAGCCTTGCGGCTTGAGACATAGGGCTGTTACCACTTCCGAGTGGGGCATGAACTCGTAAATCCAAGTGCATCCGCTGCACCTAGTTAGACTTTGCCCCTTCATTCATACCCCGAGGTACTATTGTCAGGGTCATTCCCAAGACAGTTGGCGCCCACAATGAGGTTGCGTGTCTAGCAAATCAAGCGCAGTTGGAGATCTATCGCATTTTCGTCAACATGATGACACTCGATGGAAAGATCATCTTTCGTTCGCTCAGCTTCATCGTCGATGACTCGGCGTGGCTGCAGGATGCGCCCCTGGAAACTGACGCCCTCCCCGCACAAGGTACGTCGCATTTTAGCACAGTCGTGCACGGACTCCTGATCCGACACCCATCTGTGCCGTATCACACAGCATCCCCGCGTCCTGCTGCTGTTCACCGCAAGCGCTCTGGGTGATAGCGGATGTAGTGGTGGATCAAGCATGCCATGCAAACTAGGCCATTTCCGGATAGGTGGCCATGCTCTGCCCTAATGAACCCAACGTCAGCCTCTTCCCCTCATCGAGTGAACAGTCACTCAGGAATCCGACTATGATAGCAGAAGGGATGCAGCTAAGATCGTGATGGCCGACACCAACAGGGGAGGCAACACAGGTTACATCATGGAGAATTCTCTTGAGCGTGACGGTGGAGAGTGTTGCCACGGAGACGACAACCACCACATTCTGAAGTCGCTCACCGAGCAGCAGCGGGAGGAACTCCGGCGGAGGAACGATCAAGTCCACCACACCCCATCACCGGGAACACCCGAGAGGAGATCACGTTGGAGAACGCGCGACTGGCCAATCTAGCTGAGTGCGAGTGCCTCGAGCGACTCTAGCGTTTATTCGACACTCGGGCTGTTAGGGACCAACCAAGCTCAAGTCGCAGCCGAATGAAGTTGTTTGCGAAAGACCGCCTGCGACACATCGAGGTGATGCAGATTCCTCTGCTGAACCTGGCCGCTGCCACTCGGATCACTGATTCCATTCAGCCGAGTGACAGCGCGGTCGGGGAAGACATTCGGCAAATTCAGGCGGACACTATGCAGTCGGCTCATAGCCTGCACATGCACAGACGATGCCAAAGCTCTCCCCTCCTCCGAGAGGCCCATAGGGAGACTCGAGGCAGGGTTATCGAGGCTGAAGGAGGTCACCCCCTGAGGAGAGTGGCTCAGTCGGTCACCGTCCTCATGACCGTATGCCAAGCACCAATCGGCGTCGGGGTAATGAGGGCGGCGACTACTGGGCCACCGAGTTCAACGCTATGTCTATTATCACGCAACACATAATTGATCGATCGCGAGCTGGCCGGGGAGTACCCGGCCTCGAGTGCTTCAGACGACATATCCGAGAGGCCGAAATCTCCTCAAACTACCAGTTAGCAACGGGGATCGGTAAATTCAACAACGAGTCAAAGCGAGAGACCTGGGTGGAACACTACCGAGTGGCCGTCCAGATCGGCAGAGGCGACGACTACATCGCTATGAAAGATTTTCCCCTCATGTTGGAGGGGTCGGCGACGGCGTAACTCAACAAGCTTCCCTCCAGCGGCATCCACAACTGTGGCGACCTCGTTCGAGTGTTCATTAAGACCTTCAAGGGCATGTATAAGCGACCAGGCGGCTTGACGGAGCTGCAACATTGTGTCCACAAGAGCAACGAAACTCTCAGGAAGTACATCTAGCAGTGGACCATGCTCCACAACACCGTTGAGAATGTCACTGAGCACCAGGCCATGTGCGCTTTCAAAGCGGGCACTCGGTATCGAGATCTCACTCTCAAGTTTGGCCTATCAGGGTAGGGAAATGGAGATTGCCAATCGGTATGCGAATGGCGAGGAACAAGACCCCCTCCATAGCGGTAAAGGCCGAGCCAGCGAAACACCTCAGTCGGGCAACGCTGGGAAGAAGCGGAAGTGAAAAGGTGACCCATCAGGTATAGCCGAAGTAGTTGTAGTCCCAGGACAGGGCCAAAATAAATCCAAAAAGAAGAAGGACTGGGCTGGCAAAAAGAAAGCCGAGTCAAAGAGCAACCTATTCGACCAGCCGTGTTCCATTCATTCTTGGAAAGATGAGGGGGAGACTATTCCCACCAAGCACACAGCCCGCGATTGCCGTCTGGTCCGGACGGATATTGGCGGAGAGCCCCCCGGGGACAAGGAGGATGAGGACGATCCTACGGATGCCTTCGGGTATCCCGACATTCAGGCGACCTCATGATCTTCACGGACGTTGAGAGAAAACGACGATTGAAATTTATCAATCAGGAGGTGTACATGGCAGCCCCTACTGTCACAAAGTACCTCGATTGGGCAAAGACTCCCGTCACCTTCGACCAGTCGGACCGCCCCGCCAACATAGCCACACCCGGGAGGCAGGCGCTGGTGGTCGATCCCGCAGTCATCGGGTTTCGACTGCGGAAAGTCCTCATGGACGGAGGCAGCAGCCTCAGCATCATCTACGTGGACACTCTCAAAGCCATGGACACCCCGTTGCCCTAGATGAGCAAGAGTAACATGCAGTTCCATGGTGTCATCCCCGGGAAGAAAGTCGAGTCACTCGGCCAAATCACTCTCAGCGTCGTATTTGGCAGCGGTAATTTTTTTCTCAAGGAGAGGTTGACCTTCGAGGTGGTCGACTTTCGCAACGCCTATCACGCCATCCTGGGTAGGCCCACCTACGTATGTTTCATGGAATGTCCATGTTACGTGTATCTTAAAATGAAGATGCCAGGGCCGAAGGGCATGATCATGGTGACTCGCAATCAGAAGGTTGTTGAAGAGTGCCTCCAGCAAGGCTCTAGGATCGCCAACGAGCAGGTCCTCCCAGCCAAGCTTGATGGGTACAAGAAGGCGGTGGACGTCGCAGATCTTCTCAAGTCAAAGCGGACAGCAACTGAATCCACTCGATCATAAGGTAAGACGAAGCAGGTCCACGTCCAACCTATGATCCGAGTTCTGCTACAACCAACATCTCCACCTCACTCGGACAGAAATAGGAAACCAAGCTCATCCAGTTCCTCCATGAGAACTAGGATATCTTCGCATGGAAGCCTTCTGACATGCCAGGGGTTCCCAGGGGGCTGGCTGAGCATCACCTCCGACTGGATTCAAAGATCAAGCCCGTCAAGGAACACCTGCGCCGGTCCTTCATGGAAAAGCGTACGACAATCGGCGAGGATATCGCTCGGCTCCTAGCTGCCGAGTTCATCCGTGAGGTCGACTACTCCAAGTGGTTGGCGAACGTGGTCATGGTGCCAAAGAAGAACAATTCACTCCGAATGTGTATTGACTTCAAGCACCTCAATCGGGCCTACCCGAGGGACCACCTCCATTTGCCTCGCATAGATCAAATCATAGATTCCACTACCGTATGTGAATTCCTGTCATTCCTGGATGCGTACTTCAGGTACCACCAGATCCAAATGTATGGACCTAATGAAATAAAGACAGCCTTCATCACCCCATTCGGGTGTTTTTGTTACATCACGATGACAATTGGTCTAAAAACGCTGGAGCTACATTCTAGCGTATGATTCAAAAATGTTTGCAGGAACAGATAAGTCGGAATGTTTAAGTGTACATGGATGACATCGTGGTCAAGTCCATGAAAGGTTCCGACCTCCTCGCCGACCTTTTCGAAACCATTGCGAACCTTTCACGCTTCAGGATTAAGCTCAAGCAGGTCAAATGCACCTTCGGTGTACCGGGTGTTAAGCTTATCGGTTTCCTCGTTTCTGAACGAGTTATCGGTGCCAATACCGACAAGATCGGGGCCATCGTCCAATTGAGACGGCCGGAGCGCATCCAAGATGTGAATAGGCTTATGGGCTACCTTGCAGCCCTCGGTCGCTTCATCTCGAGACTCGGTGAGAAGGCCCTGCCTCTCTACCGATTGATGAAGAAATCCGACAGATTCGAGTGGACTGATGAAGTGCGGGTCGCATTCGACCAACTCAAAGCTCTACTTTCCACCCAGCAGATGTTGGCTTCTCTAAGCAGCCAGGAGCCCGTGCTCCTCTACATTGCTACATCTAGCCAAGTGGTGAGCACCATACTCACCGTGGAGCGGGAAAAAATGGGCGAAGCATACAAGGTACAAAGGCCAATCTACTACATTTCCGAAGTGTTTACCCCTTCAAAACACAGGTATCCGCACTATTAGAAGTTGTTCTATGGAATCTACCTGATCGTGAAGAAGGTGGTCCACTATTTTGAAGATCACCCGGTCACTATTATCAGTGACGCTCCCTAGCAGAAATCCTGCACAATCGGGAGGCAACTAGATGAGTGGCCAAATCGGCGATTGAGTTCCAACAACTGGAGATCAAATTTGAAGCCAAGAAAGCAATCATCTCTCAGGCCGTAGCAGATTTTCGTGTCAAATGGGTAGAGCAATAGTAGTCTCCTCCAGTCATACCCAAGCATTGGACCATGTTCTTCGACGGATCCAACATGCTCCATGCTTGGGACCTGGGTGGTTCTTGTTTCCGCCACGGGAGATAGATTAAGCTATGTGCTCCAAATTCACTTAGATTCCTCAAACAATGAGGTAGAGTACGAGGCCCTCCTATATAGGCTCCGCAGGGCCATCTCACTCGACATCTGCCGATTGATGGTTTATGGTAACTCGGTACTCGTTGTCAGCAAAGTCATGAAGGAACGGGACATCCGAAACCAAGCAATGACAGTCTACTGCAATGCGGTTAGGAAGCTGAAGGAAAACTTCAAAGGGTTGGAACTACTCCAAGTTCCTCGAGCCAAGAACCAAGCGACCGACGATTTGGCAAAGTTCAGGTCCACTCGGAAGATTGTTCGAAAGGTCGTGTTCCTCGAGCACCTACGCACCCCTTCGGTCAAGGAGGATCCTTTCACCAAGGAGCCCAGCAAGCAATCGGTCCGGCTGATCCGACTGATATCAACGTCCCGGCCGTGGTCGACCTCATCCATGAGATGTTGGTCATCACTTCCGAATGGACACAACCTTTTCTAGATTACTTGCTCCGACAAGAGCTTCACGAGGACGAATAGGAAGCCTGCCAGATCGTTCGAAGGTCTAAAGCTTTCAAGTACTTAGAGACAAACTGTACAAGAGGGTAGTTGCAGGAGTCAGCCAGAAGTGCATCTCTTTGGAGGAAGGACTTCAAATCCTGCACGAGATCCACTCAGGAACCTGTGTACACCATGACTCCTTTCGGACCTTCGTGGCAAAGGCCTTTCGAGCGGGTTTTAATTAGCCCCGATCCAATGAGGTAGCAAGGTACTTGGTGGACCTGTGTGTGGGATACCAGTTCTGCAGGAATCAGTCGCACAAGCCTCCATTCTTGCTGAAGACGATCCCGCTCACTTGGCCATTCGCCGTATGGGACCTCGACATAGTCAGCCCTTTGCGCACCGGGTCGAGCCGATTCACCCACCTGCTAGTCACAGTGGATAAGTTCACCAAGTGAGTTGAAGTCAAACCCAGCAAAAGGTTGGACGCATCGACTGCTGTCAGCTTCATTCGAGAGATCATCTTCAGATTGTGAGTCCCCCGTGACATAATATCCGAAAATGGAACCAACTTCGACTCAGACGAGTTCCGCGAGTTCGACCACTCCCCAGGCACTCAGGTTAACGATGCCTCTCTAGCACACCCGCAGTCAAATAGATAGGAGGAATGGGTAAATTGCATGATACTCCAAGGACTAAAGCCCGGTTGATGAGAGACCTCAAATATGTCGTTGTCGCTTGGGTCGAGTAATTACCATCAGTCATGTGGGGTATGCGAACGACTCTGAATCGTTCAACCAGGTGTGCTCCATTCTTCATCGTGTATGGCTTAGAAGCCGTCCTGGCGAGTGACTTACGTCGCAACTTCCCCCGAGTGGAGCGGTACAACGAAGCCAAATCTAAAGCACCACACCAAGACAACCTAGATCTTCTAGAGTAAGAGAGGAGCTAGCCCTGATTCGATCGACGACGTACCAGGAATACCTTCGACGCTGGCATGACAGACAAGTTTGGAGCCGAGCGTTTCAAGAGGGGGATCGAGTCCTCCGACTGGACCAACAGAAACCCTACAAGTTGGCATCCCCGTGGCAAGGTCCATTCGCCATCTCCAAAGTTTTGAGCACTGGATCTTATCCACTATACAACATCGATAGCGGCATAGAGGAACCCAGAACTTGGAACGCGGGCCTGCTCCACAAGTTCTACACGTAGAACTTTCCTTTTTTCATTCATGTAATGAATCTAAATGAATAGAAGAATAAAGTGCTTACTTTATTCAACTATCTTGGAACACTTCACTCCGCTGAAACACACCCCAAGTGGGTGGAAAATCCTTAACTGCGAACCTGTCTTTGCTTAAGGTAAAACCTGACTCGTGTGTGGACAATCTCCTCACTTGAGGGCTTAGCTGCAGACCAGTTTTCGCCCAAGTCAAAACGGTTCTGAATGAGGACACGATCATCATTCAGATACCTTGATGGAACTGACCATCAACGAGTCCGCAAGAACTATCATCTCGGTAGAGAACTTGTTTCGCCTAAGGTAGACCCTTCCCCGAGTGTCGTGGTTTTATCATGACATATGTACTCCTGCAAGGACTTAGGTTTACATGTAGAGTCTTACTTGGACCGGAACTAGGACTAGTCTCTCTTGAATCAAAATCCGGGTCTTGTTTCCTTCTTGGGAGTAGCGGCAGCCATGAACAAAGAGAACAACAATAGCAACTTGTGGTTAGTAGATCAATTTATAGGTCCTAGGTGTAAATATTTTCAGGACAGTAAAACGCCATGTATATGAGTACAAAAAGCTTCACAGACCTTCAAGAATAAGCGTCTACCCAATGCTCGGTGTTGCAATTCATCGAGTCACTGTCGGTCTTGACTGCAGTAGAAATCCAAAGGTCCTCGGATTGACGAATCAACACACACGCTTGCGGATGCGAATACAACAAAACCCTAACTTCACTTGAATTCAAACTCGTATATGCCTTTTCCAAAGATTAATCATGATATTGAGAAGAAAAATGTTTAATATGCCGGCTCCACCTGATGGTCGTCCCATGCCGGGTTACCTCGCAAGTTTGTTCCATGTTGAATCTTCTTCGTCCAACGAAATTTGAGTTCGTCGATTCCTGGAAGAGCTCTCTCCAGGAACACAACACCACCGTGCACTCGCCCTAAAGTGGGCACCAAATGTCATTGTTTTATCATCGTGCAAGGACTTAGGTGTGGAGCCATCGCAGCTATGTGGCGGCTTGAGAGTGGTTAGTCGGAATCGGGAGACGCGAGTTAACCCAGGTTCGGCCCTTCGATGGAGATAAAAGCCTACGTCCTGCTTGTGTTTCATTGATAACGATGATGATCTTGACTACAAGGGTGCAGAATCGCTACCTCTAATCTCGACTACAAGGGTGCGGAATTGCTACCTCTAATGACTTCAACTTTTCCCTCTTGGGGAACCTTACCCCTCCTTATATAGGTGGAAGGGGTAGGTTTACATGTAGAGTCCTATTGGGAGTAGGACTAGGACTAGTCTCTCTTGAATCCTAATCTGGGTCTTGATTCCTTCTCGGGGGAGTCTTTTCTCTTCTTGGGCCTTCTCTGTGAGATGGCCCTCCCATGAGCCGTCTTCTGGGCCGTTCGGTCTTGTAGTTTGTCTGACTCGCGTGCAGGGAAATGTACGAGCCGCCTGCCAGGTCACTAACAAGTCGCCAGACTCGGCCAGGTTCCAGTGAATTACCAAGTCCCAGTCAGATCATACTTCAAGTCGGGTTATAGCGCGGGGTATATCCCCGACATTGAGTGATCGTGGAAACCACCACACTCGGGGGCTTAGCTGCGAACCATCGTTCGCCTAAGTTAAAGTGGTTCCGAATGAAGGCAAGACCTGTGTTCTCGCGCCAAGATGAACAAAAGGAACATTTCTTGGTAGCGAACCCATTTCTCGTAAGGTATACCCTTCCCCAAGTGATCGTGGAAACCTCCACACTCGGTGGCTTAGCTGCGAACCATCTTTCGCCTAAGTTAAAGTGGTCCCGAATAAAAGCAAGACTTTTATTTAGATGCCAAGATGACCAGGACAATTATTCCTTAGCAACGAATCCGTTCTCGCCTAGGGTAAATCCTACCCCGAGTGGGGACAACGTCCATGCTCGGGAGCTTAGGTGCAGACCAATTTTAGCCTAAGTCAAAACGTTCCGAATAAGGACACGATCGTCATTCCGGTACCTTGATGGACAGGACCATCATCATGTCCGCAAGGTCTATCATCTCAGTAGCAAACCTGTTTCACCTAAGGTAGACCCTACCTTAGTTGATCGTGAAAACAACCACACTCAGGGGCTTAGTCGCGAACCAGCTTTCGTATAAGTTAAAGTGGTCCCGAATGAAAGGAAGACTTTCATTCAGACGCCAAGATGAACAGGACAATCATCCCAGACTGCGATTCCACTTTCGCCTAGGAAGAAACGATCCCGAGTGAGGACGACCTCCATACTCGGGGATTAGCCGCGAACTGGATTTCATCTAAGTCACAAACAATGCCGGGTAAGGACAACTTCCACACTCGGGGGCTCGGACGCGAATAGGCTTAGGGCCGAGTATAAACCACCCCAAATAAAGATGACCAAGCAATTAAGATCCAAAATCAACTGCGAATAAATGGGATCGAGTTCAGCTAATGGTATGCAAAAGAGAAGGCCCACGGCTCACTCTTAGTTTGAGGTTAAATAAAATCACTCGGAATACCGAGGAAAATTAAAGCTTAAGTATTTTGCCCTTCGAGCATCACTCGGAGGCCGAAGATTCCACTACTTCAACGAAAGTGTCAAGATCAATCCACTCTGTGATCCGTGTGGCCGCCGCTATGACCATCTCCATGAAGTCTTCAAATTTGGCGCTTTTGCGGTTGACGACCCGAAGTTTCTTGGTCCATCACTCAAACGGCCAACTAAAGCAGCTTGAAATAAGACCCTACATAATCGATGCGATGCTCAAGTCTGAGGATTGACAAGGCAACACCGTCCTTCAGGAGCCCTCTCTTGGGATCGAGTTCCTTCTCTATTTGCATCGTCTCTTCTTCAACGACAGCAACAAAGGCTAAACTCAACAGAAAACGGAGGATGAGAAACGTCAGTGAGAGATTTTAGAATGGACACGGAAAGTATTCGGACAGTCAACGTACATTTGAGCTTCTCGCAGAGCTCTACGGTGAAGTCTTCGATGAACTTCTCTACCACAATTTTCTTGGCAGTGGCCTTCTCGAGGTTGACTTTCCATTCTGCGTAATGTTTCTTCAACTCATCAAGCTCCATCGAGCTCTTCTCTGCGCCGGCTTTCAAAAGCCGATTCTCCTCCTCCAAAGTTCCAACCGACTTGAGTTTGGCTTTAGACGCCAAGGTTTTCTATTTGATATCCTTCCAAGCGGATGCGAGTTCATCATCCCTCTTCTCGAGGGCTTCCTTCATGGTCACTAGAGAAATGGAATTCTTCAGCCCCTCAGAAAGGCCATCTCACAAGACAGCCTTAGTTGGATAAGGAAAGACAACTTAACGGAGTATCAGTCGAATGGCAAGGACACACCTTGAGCCGTTCGCTTTTCGTGCTCCATTCGCCCGCTCTTTGCTTTCTCCGCCTCAAGGCTCAGTGCGAGTTCCTGCAACTCTTTTTCCATGGCCTCATCACAACCCACAGGCCCACAAGCAGTCTACAATCAACAAATATAAGAGAGGCATAACATTATGTCGTAGCTCTAAGACTACCATCGACTGCCATAGCCGACGGTAGCCTCGGGGGCTACACCGAGTGGGTGCACTCAGCGCGTCCTCAGTGGAATGATAGATAATATTGGATCAGTAGCCGACTGGCCTCTATCTGTTAAAACGAAGAAACTGAGACTATCGACTGTAGCCTTGGGGACAAGACCTAGTGGGTGCGCTCAGCGCACCCCCACTAGATGGATGGAAGAAAGGAAAGGGCTCCGTACCCTACTGGACTCTGTCGAACATACACAAGAAAAAAAGACTACCGTCAACTCACATAGTCAACGGTAGCCTCGGGCACTACACCCACTGGGTACACTCCCACTAACACCCAGTGGGTGTGCCCGTGGGCATGCCCACTCAGGATTCCTACCAAGGACCAATTAAAAAAAATAGCGTGAAGGACTTACCCGAATGTTCTCCGCCATGGCTTCACTCGCGTCGTACGCCTCCTTCTATCACCCAGCCATCACGTCAAGCTGAGCCAAGGCCTCCTTGCGTGCCTCCTCTTGGTCCTGCGGGGTAAGATGGAGCTGGAAGACGCCGTGATTGTTGGGGTCAACCGATGAAGTGGTCAACGGATACTATCCGAGTGATGATCCAGCCGAAGCAGCCTCCTTCACCATAGTGATGTTCACTCGGCTGGGAGTCAGAGACTCCTTCAACACTTTCCCAATTGCAGAAGATACATCCACATTGAAATCAATCACATCCGACGGCTCTGCACATACCCACAAGACAGTCCAAAGACCACTAGAATTTCCAAAGCCCGAACTTCGAATGGATTGCTGGAAAAGCACAAAGATCACCTTTTGACGAAGGGACGTCAACATCAGCTCTACCTTTGTCAGTAGTCTTGGTATCCAGTGAAGCAGTCAAAGTGTGAGGCCTACAACAGAAACAACAAAGCCTGATCATCACTGCAAATACATTATTCAGACCGAGACAACTCACTCGATGAAGGTACTTATGCTGAAGCCACAAGCACGTCGACCTTGATGCGCGGCAGGACAGTCTTGCGAGGCTTGAAGGTTAAAACCTTGGGTTACTTGGTGGCTTCATCCAGCAGCGCTTCGGGCTCACTCCGACCCTGTTTGGAGCTACGAGTCGGCATGGTTGAGACACTCGGCTTCATTGTCGACGGAGTCTGTGGGGCACCTGTGGGGACCCCAGGCTCCCGGCACGCCTTGGAACGGGTTTCAACCTGTTTCTCGACCTGGACTTCATCAAATGGAGGACATTCCGCATCTTCTTCGCGCTCCTCCTCGCTCTCTTTCATCTCCTCATAGTCTCCTTCATCGTCCTTGTCGTCCTCCGAGCCCTCCGGGAGCTCGCTGTGCTGGTTTTCCATGTAACTTTCCACATCAATGGGCGAGCGGACAATCGCCGGTATGGAGCTGACCAGCCCTGTGAAATCCTGATGATTGAAAGAAGAAAAACCACAAGTGGAAGATGATACAACAAATAAGTTCACTTGGTACGAGTCCTCGATGATTTACCTCATTCGGTTTATTGTCCGCCGCGAAGGGTTTCACCTATCTTCAGCCTCTGGTGTTGTCTCTCACCGGAGTAATGGCCATGAGCTTATTCTCCGCCTCCTCTTCTCTGAGCTCCTCAGGATAGACTCCGGTTTGATCATCCGGCCCTTCATACTGCCACATCGGGTGGGCTCTTGCCTGAAGAGGTTGCATCCTACGTTGGAAGAAGACCTCCAAGAGGTCCATCCCGATCACACCCTTTCGAATCAAGGAAACCACCACTATCATCAAGATCTTTGCGTTGGTCTTCTCTTTCGTGGTCAAGGTCAAGGTAGGAGCCAAGTGGATCCTATCAATAGTGAAGGGAGGGAGGCCCGACTGACCCTCACCGACTCGGACATCTCGACAATAAAACCTAGAGTCCTGCCAGTTCTTCACTAAGTCTAGGAACTGATCTGGGGAAAGCTACTTTTGCCCCTAAGCTGAACGTCTAAGCTACTGCAAAGTTGAACTATATTGGTTTTCCCTCCTAAGGAGGAAGAATTTTTCATCGTCACCACTCGACACGTGAACAAGCACTTGAACAAGCCCCAATGCAGGTGGAACCCGTGGAAGTGGTCATACAGAGACATGAATGTGGCCAGATATGAAATAGTGTTGGGGGCAGATGATGGAGCTGATCCCCGAAGAAAGAAAGATGCTCGGAAGAAGGGATGCAGAGGTAGAGAAAAACCTCGCTCGATGTGGGTGACCAAGAGCACTCGCCTGTCATTCTGGTGCGCCGGCTCAATCTCGCCGTCCCAACGCAGTGGCTAGCTCCCCTGGGAAATCAAGCCTTCGCCCTCCAACTCCAACAGCCGCCCCTCCGAGACACGGGACATTATCTAGTCGCCTTGGATCCACCCTCACGGGAGCACTCTGGTGCTCTAGAAGGATACACGTGACCCCCTCTTGGCCCGTTCGGCCTTCGACGTCGCTCCCTTCACCATGGTCGGCGGCGGCGAGGTAGGAGCAGGGGATCGATGGGACAACCGGCAGTTCTTGTCTTTGGTGGGAAGTGGCTGAATCGAGATGGGAAGAACCTGGTTCTAGGATGCGGTCCTCTCTCTCTCTTCTGTCCCAAGCCTTAAATACCCAACGACATGATTCCCCATCTAGCACATCGCCGGCCCGAGGAAGATCTGCAGTATCCAGAGGATCACGCGCACTATAGTATGACAACCACATTACATGCACGGAAATCGGGGCGTCACCCGACTATTTCCACTACCCGCGTCTCCGCCGAAACCGTAGCCCGCACACGCTCCCTCGATTCAAAAATTCGTGAAAAGTACATGCCACCAAATATCCCGAATGGATTTCGTATCCGCGACATCTGACAAGATGAGCCAAATGATCTTTTTGGTCGTCCCCCTAAAGAACCTCGATCATTTCGGAAATCAATGAAGACGACCCCGATCGTCCTTCCCCCAATGCAAGTGGGGATCTGTTCCTGCTCGCCGATTGAGCATGTGGAGTTCCGAGGTCTCGTATACCCAACTCATGGAAACTATCTTCCAGAAAGATAGTCCACCACCGCCGACTTCAGACGTACCCGCATGACTTGACAGTCGGAATTCGTCACTCAAGAATCTGTGGAGAGGTCGAAGGAAATAATTCCCTCGGCCTACAAAACCTCAACTAATTTGGGGCTATTGATGGGGTTTTACATTAGGGGTAGGCTTACGGACCTGTCTCCTTAGGCCTACCTAGGACCCCTTACAGACACCAGTGTCCTTAGTGTCACCGGTACAGCCTCGACCTGACTCGGTTCAGCAACCGTCACTCGGCCTGCCTGGATTCACTCGGACCACCTTGTGTTAGTTGGACACATCTTGGCACTCAGATCACATCAAGGTGAAGGCACCGAAGAGGCTGCAACAGCCAAGGACTTAATCCATCACGTGAAGTGGAGTGAACACTCGCGTTACCAATAACGCCTAAGGTTTAAGCTGCCGTTTCTAGTAACTTCCCTCTTTATTAGCATTGACCGCCTTGTAATGAAGCTCGGTCGGTCGTGGTAGAAACTATATATGACACTCCCGGGGTCCAGCTCAAGGGTTTAGCACTTTGTAATCTTTTGCACCCGTGTAGAATTTTTTGTAGATTAATATTTTCCAGCTCTCATGCATGTTTAAAACTATTAACCTTGATGTTTGCCTCGTTTTGCATGATGCCATGCTAAAACAGTTTAATTCATAGCTAGTTAACCGTAACTCCATTGGACATGAGCTATATATGTAAACCGACTAGAATGATGTATACTTTCACGTGCTCCACCTTATTTTGTCATTTGAGAAACATTAAAGGTCTTTAGGACATATCTGGTCAGATTTGAAGTTAACACGTGGGGTCGTTTAAGAAATGCTATATGTTGCTTCCGACCTAATTTAGTATGCCTAGATAGCTAGTTTATTTGTTGTTCACCTCGTGTCATGTTTAAAAAACATTCAATATTTTCGTGTACCTAAACGAGAGTGAACTAAATAATTCGTATGTGGAGTTTCGTCAATATGCAAATCATTGGATATTGAGCTTCACTTAATGTGTAGTGTTTGATTGTTGTGAATTGTCATGCCATGCCTTGCATAATTGAAATGGACATGCATCATATCGTGCATGTGCCGTAGTGAATATCATGTGTTGATTCTGGTTTTTAGTTTTCTTCTTCTCGATTGAGTTCCGCAAGCGTGTCGGAATTTGAGGATTCGTTCGATTACTTCGGTTTGTATGCTTCACGGATTCATTCTTCTTGCAAGTGGGATCGCAGGCAAGACGACCATTTTCCTAGATACCAATATTATTAATGCCATGCTAGTTGTCTTGTTTCTTCCGTTATGTCTCACTGCCTACCACCTATTAGTTGTCAACATCTCAACATTGCCATGAAAACCTTCAAACTTTGTACAACCTAGCAAACCACTGACTGGCTATGTTACCGCTTGCTTAACCATTGATAGCGTTGCTAGTGGCAGGTGCAGTTGTTTCCATGTGATAACATGGGTTCCTTATTATATCACCATATGAATGTTATTTAAATTAATGCACCTATATACTTGGTAGAAGGTGGAATGCTCGGCCTTTCTAGCCTGGTGTTTTGTTCGACCTTTGCCGCCTTTGTTTTGGCTACCGGTATTATATACCATAATTGAGCTCTGCTAACACGCTCGGGGTTGTTATGTGGAACCCTTGATAATTCGTCTTAGAATAAAACTGGTCTGGCAAGGCCGAAATTTGGTACTACATTTGCCTAATAACTAATAAAAAGCATAGGGACCCGTCGGCACAAGCGGATAATTAATCAATCCCTCTGACCAATGCTCCTCATGAGTGTTGGTTCAAAATAGAGCAATGTGCGGGGCCAACCTAGGGCAACCTGGGTGATTTCTATCAGGCCGCCGTACGCGTCGCTTATTCGTCGTGTCCTGAGAACGAGACACACGGCTCCTATCGGGTTCGTCGACACGTCGTATGGCCTCGCTGGATTAGTTTTACCTTTTACGAGCTATCTTGTGCATCGGGATTCCGGTGATGCTTTGGGCTATCTGAGAGTTGATGTTTTCCACTAAGGAATCTGAGGAGATCACGAGATTCGTGATCGAGGCTTTCTATGCGGATTGTGGTAATTCGTGATGGACTAGTTGGAGCACCCCTGCAAAGTTAAATCTTTCAGAAAGCCATGCCCGTGGTTATGTGGAAAACTTGGAAAATTTGTTTAACATCCGGTTCTAGATAACTTGAAGTAGATTTAATTAAAATATGCCAACTGTGTGTGTAACCGTGATTGTCTCTTCTCGGAGTTCTGCATTCAGAAGAGGACACGATGGTGTTATGTTTGACGTAAGTAGGTGCTCAGGGTCATTCATTCGATCATCAATAGTTCATGACCGCTATGCGTAGATCGCCTCCCTATTTTATTATTGTACTCGTAAGTTAACCAACTCAAATAAATGCTTAGTCGCTTGCTGCAGCCTCACCACTTAACTATACCTGCACCATTAAGCTTTGCTAGTCTTGATACTTTACAAATGAGATTGTTGAGTCCCTGTGGCTCACAGATTAATACAACAACAGTTGCAGGTACAGGTAAAGCGGTACTTTGATGTGAGTGCGATGATTTTCTTAGTTGGAGTTTCTTTTTCTTATTATTCATCGATCTAGGATGGGTTCCAGGGCGGTAGCCTGGGATAGCAAGGATGGCAGTCGTTATTTTGTCGTTTGTTTTCATCCGTAGACGGACCCTTCTCTCCTTCATAATGATTGATTATGTTGTTTTACTGATGTGAACTTGTTGTAGCTTGTGGCAAGTGTAAGACAATTCCATATACTCATCCCTTCAGTACATGTACTTGTAACGATATCCATTTTTGCAAAATGACAAGATGCGCTTTGATCCCTGTCAAGGTCCCCGCGCCAAAATAAGGATAGGATCGCAAATTTAGTGTTACACATGGTCCGATCGATGATGAGCAAATCGGATTTACCATTTTCATGTTGGGGATACGCTCTAGGAACTATAGCTTTCACACTTAACAAGGTACCACTAAAATCCGCAGACAAGACAACACATGAGATGTGGACTAGATGGGTCCTAGTTTGTCTTTTCTAAAGATTTTGGGTTGTGAAGCATTTGTCAAGCGATTCATGTCAGACAATCTGACACCCAAGACAGATAAATGCATATTCGTGTAATATCCGAGGGAAACCTTGGGATACAGCTTCTACAACCGAAAAGAGAACAAAGTGTTTGTTGCTTGGAATGGTGTTTTCCTAGAGAAAGAGTTTCTTAGTCGGGAGGTCAGTGAGAGAACCATGCGACTCGAACAAATTCGAGAGCCACTCGGGGTCAACTCGGCTGGTGATGTGATCATACTGGAGTCGGTCAGGGAACCCATAGTGAGTGGGCACTGGAGCCACGGAGGTCGGATAGATTGCGCGAAGTGCGCGATGAGCCGGCCACATATGCGGAAGCGATGGTAAGCCCAGATTCTAAGGCGTGGCTTGAGGCCTTGAAATTCGAGTTAAAGTCCATGGATGATAATCAAGTCTGAGACTTGGTTGATCCGCCACCTGGGGTAGTTGCCATTGGTTGCAAATGAGTCTTTAAGAAGAGAACCTATGTGGATGGAAATGTAGAGATCCTCAAAGCTTGCCTTGTAACTAAAGCTTATAGACAAGTTCAAGGAATTAACTACGAGACCTACTCGCCAATAGTGCTGCTGAAATCGATGAGGATCATACTAGCTATAGTTCCAATTTTCTATTATGAGATATAGCAAATGGATGTCAAAACGGCTTTCCTTCATGGAAATTTAAAGTAGGATGTATACATGATACAACCCAAAGGTTTTGGCAATCCAACTAATACTGGTAAAATATGGAAGCTCAAGAGATCAAGTTATAGATTGTGGGAAGCAGCTCGGAATTGGAATATTCGTTTTGATGAAGTCATCGTTGACCTTGGTTTCATCAAGACCGAAAAGGACTATTTTTTATGCAAGAAGCCTAGCGGGATCTCAATAGTATTTTTGATCTTGTATGTGGATGACACACTATTGATCGAAAATGATGTTTCTGTGCTAAAGTCAGTCAAGGAATCATTGAATGGCAGTTTTCAATGAAGGATCTTCGAGAGGTAGTGCACATTTTAGGCATCAAGATCTATAGAGATAGATCGAGGAGGATGCTTGGCTTAAGCCACGACACGTAAATAGACAAAGTGTTGAAGGGGTTCGACATGAGTCAGGTAAAGAAAGGGTTCTTGCCCGTCTCACATGGTATAGGGTAAGCAAGACCCAGTGTCCTAATACTTGTGATGAGAGAAACAAGATGTGTAGGATTTGGTATGCTTCGGCAATAGGATCCATCATGTATGCCATGCTATGTACACAACCTGATGTTGCTATGCAATACGCTTAACATGCAGATACTAGGCCGACCCAGATGAGAATCATTGGACAGTAGTGAAATCTATCTTGAAGTACCAAAAAAGGACTAACGATATCTTCCTAGTTGATGGAGGTGAGGTGGAGCTCAGTGTAAAGGGTTACGTTGATGCTAGTTTCGAAACTGACATGGATGATTTTCGATCCCAAACTGGATTCGTGTATGTCATGAATGGAGAAGCAGTGAGTTGGACGAGTTCCAAGCAAGACATGATGGTCGACTCCACAACAAAGGCCGAATACATTGCAACTTGTGAAGATGCAAATGAAGGTGTTTGGATTCGGAAGTTCTGGGAGGATCTTGGTGTTTTCCCGGGCTGGTCAAAACCGTTGGACCTTTATTGCGATAATTCAAGTGCCATGACCCAGGCCAAGGAGCCTAGACAACACCACATGACCAGGCACATCGACCGAAAGTATCACCTGGTAAGAAAGCTCGTACAGAATGGTGATACTAATTTATGCAAGATTCACACGGATGCAAATGTCGCTGATCCGTTGACTAAGCCACTTCCACAACCCAAGCATGAGTGGGACTTTAGAGCTATGGTCATTCGATGTCTATTTGATTGACTCTAGTGCAAGTGTGAAACAGTTGGAGATATTCCCTAGAGGCAATCATGTATGATGATACTTCCTATGTATTTATGAATAAAAGACTTATTTGTGAGACAATACATTGTATGATGACTGTCCTAAATGGTCCCTAGTCCAAAGAGTTGTGTGGACGCGCAACCAATTAGACTACCATGTGATACGATGGATGGTCCGGTCTCACTAACCATGTAGCATAGGATGCTAGCTGCATAATATGGACTCCGAAAGATTTGGTTGGATTCGATGTAGTCGGATCTGAGTCGAGATAAGGTATGAGTTGGACAGACCCAACTATGAGATGCAGCGATAGGTCATCTGTGATTCTCTAGTACAACATATGTTCTATGTCCTAAGACATGACCTGGCGCATGTACTCGGGATGGTGACAGACTTGCTTTGGAACCACCAAACGCTACCCCATGACTAGGTAGTTACGAACGTAAGTTTCGGGCTTGTCCAGACCCATGTTGTGAGACGTGGTCGAGCAAGATGGGATTTGCCCCTCCGATCTGGAAATATATACTCTCGGCCCCTCGGGTGATCTGGCCTGGATAAGCATGGCCATGCGATGAGGATTATGAGATAATCCAAAGGTTGGTCAGATTCACCGGAACGAGTCACATGTCGTGCGGCAACAACGATGACCATGTCGCCTTGAGCACGACAATGTATATCGGACACTTGGGGTCGGCACGCCTTGCTAGAGACCACTACCAACTAGCCGAGTCAGACGTGGTGTTAGTCGTGACCAAGTGAATGAGAACCTAAAGGATCGCGCGCTTAAGGGAAGGAACAAGTGGGCTTTAGGGTCTATGCGAGGCCTAAGAGTTGAGCTCGCACTGGACGCCTATATATAGTGGAGGCGCGACACACTTATTTGGTTGATCGCTTCAGTGCGTCATTAGGGCTTTACATGTGCTGCAACTAGCCATCTCCACTCCCATCCGACAACCATGTGATGTGGACCAAGCAGTCCGCTGCATGGTGTTCCACCTGCACGCGTGGATACCGTTAGAGTTGGTGCACCTGTGCCACTCCGGGAAACCTGTACGTGGGATCCAGCGGCCGACCGTTCGAGGTAGATCCAATCCTGGGCTGCTGCACTATGGTGTAATTCGGCTTGTTGTAGTTTTTTTTACGTCCTGCGATTTTTCTAATTTCTAGGAATTTTCTTAATTTCAGAAAAACCATTGTTTTTAAAATTCTTACATCTTTTAACCCGTGCGTCATATGCAAAAAATGTAGATATGTAAAGCGTTCAGAATTTTTTTAGATTAATATTTTCCAGCTCTCATGCATATTTAAAACTATTAACCTTGATGTTTGCCTCGTTTTGCATGATGCCATGCCAAAACGGTTTAATTCATAGCTAGTTAACCGTAACTCCATTGGAGATGAGCTATATATGTAAACCGACTAGAATGACGTATAGTTTCACGTGCTCCACCTTATTTTGTCATTTGAGAAACATTAAAGGTCTTTAGGACAAATCTGGTCAGATTTGAAGTTAACACGTGGGGTCGTTTAAGAAATGCTATATGTTGCTTCCAACCTAATTTAATATGCCTAGATAGGTAGTTTATTTGTTCTTCACCTCTTGTCATGTTTAAACAACATTCAATATTTTTGTGTACCTAAACGAGAGTGAACTAAATAATTCGTATGTGGAGTTTCGTCAATGTGCAAATCGTTGCATATTGAGCTTCACTTAATGTGTAGTGTTTGATTGTTGTGAATTGTCATGCCATGCCTTGCATAATTGAAATGGACAGGCATCATATTAGGTTTTGCATCATATCGTGCATGTGCCGTAGTGAATATCATGTGTTGATTCTGGTTTCTAGTTTGCTTCTTCTCGATAGAGTTCCGCAAGCGTGTCGGAATGTGAGGATTCGTTCGATTACTTCGGTTTGTATGCTTCACGGATTCATTCTTCTTGCAAGTGGGATCATAGGCAAGACGACCATTTTCCTAGATACCAATATTATTAGTGCCATGATAGTTGTCTTGTTTCTTTCGTTATGTCTCACTACCTACCACATATTAATTGTCAACATCTCAACATTGCCATGAAAACCTTCAAACTTTGTACAACCTAGCAAACCACTGACTGGCTATGTTACCGCTTGCTTAACCATTGATAGCGTTGCTAGTGGCAGGTGCAGTTGTTTCCATGTGATAACATGGGTTCCTTATTATATCACCATATGGATGTTATTTAAATTAATGCACCTATATACTTGGTAGAAGGTGGAATGCTCGGCCTTTCTAGCCTGGTGTTTTGTTCGACCTTTGCTGCCTTTGTTTCGGCTACCGGTATTATATACCATAATTGAGCTCTCCTAACACGCTCGGGGTTGTTATGTGGAACCCTTGATAATTCGTCTTAGAATAAAACTGGTCTGGCAAGGCCGAAATTTGGTACTACATTTGTCAAATAACTAATAAAAAGCATAGGGACCCGTCGGCACAAGCGGATAATTAATTAATCCCTCTGACCAGTGCTCCTCATGAGTGTTGGTTCAAAATAGAGCAATGTGCGGGGCCAACCTAGGGCAACCTGGGTGATTTCTATCAGGCCGCCGTACACGTCGCTTATTCGTCGTGTCTTGAGAACGAGACACACGGCTCCTATCGGGTCCGTCGACACGTCGTATGGCCTCGCTGGATTAGTTTTACCTTTTACGAGATATCTTGTGCATCGGGATTCCGGTGATGCTTTGGTCTATCTCAGAGTTGATGTTTTCCACTAAGGAATCGGAGGAGATCACGAGATTCCTGATCGAGGTTTTCTATGCGGATTGTGGTAATTCGTGATGGACTAGTTGGAGCACCCCTGCAAAGTTAAATCTTTCAGAAAGTCGTGCCCGTGGTTATGTGGAAAACTTGGAAAAATTTGTTTAACATCCGGTTCTAGATAACTTGAAGTAGACTTAATTAAAATATGCCAACTATGTGTGTAACTGTGAATGTCTCTTCTCGGAGTTCTGCATTAAGAAGAGGACACGATGGGGTTATGTCTGACGTAAGTAGGTGCTCAGGGTCATTCATTTGATCATCAATAGTTCACGACCGCTATGCGTAGATCACCTCCCTACTTTATTATTGTACTCGTAAGTTAACCAACTCAAATAAATGCTTAGTCGCTTGCTGCAGCCTCACCACTTAACTATACCTGCACTATTAAGCTTTGCTAGTCTTGATACCTTTACAAATGAGATTGTTGAGTCCCTGTGGCTCACAGATTACTACAACAACAGTTGCAGGTACAGGTAAAGCGGTACTTTGACGTGAGTGCGATGATTTTCTTATTTGGAGTTTCTTTTTCTTATTATTCATCGATCTAGGATGGGTTCCAGGGCGGTAGCCTGGGATAGCAAGGATGGGAGTCGTTATTTTGTCGTTTGTTTTCATCCGTAGACGGACCCTTCTCTTCTTCATAATGATTGATTATGTTGTTTTATTGATGTGAACTTGTTGTAGCTTGTGGCAAGTGTAAGACAATTCCATATACTCATCCCTTCAGTACATGTACTTGTAACGATATCCATTTTTGCGAAATGACAAGATGCCCTTCGATCCCTGTCAAGGTCCCCGTGCCAAAATAAGGATAGGATCGCAAATTGAGTGTTACACATGGTCCGATCGATGATGAGCAAATCGGATGTACCATTGTCATGTTGGGGATACGCTCTAGGAACTGTAGCTTTCACACTTAACAGGGTACCACTGAAATCCGCAGACAAGACACCACATGAGATGTGGACGGGATGAGTCCTAGTTTGTCTTTTCTAAAGATTTTGGGTTGTGAAGCATTTGTCAAGCGACTCATGTCAGACAATCTTACACCCAAGATGGATAAATGCATATTCGTGTAATATCCGAGGGAAACCTTGGGATATAGCTTCTACAACCGAAAAGAGAACAAAGTGTTTGTTGCTTGGAATAGTGTTTTCCTAGAGAAAGAGTTTCTTAGTCGGGAGGTCAGTGGGAGAACCATGCGACTCGAACAAATTTGAGAGCCACTCGGGGTCAACTCGGCTGGTGATGTGATCATACCGGAGTCGGTCAGGGAACCCATAGTGAGTGGGCACTGGAGCCACGGAGGTCGGATAGATTGCGCGAAGTGCGCGATGAGCCGGCACATATGCGGAAGCGATGGTAAGCCCAGATTCTAAGGCGTGGCTTGAGGCCTTGAAGTTCGAGTTAACGTCCATGGATGATAATCAAGTCTGAAACTTGGTTGATCCGCCACCTGGCGTAGTTGCCATTGGTTGCAAATGGGTCTTTAAGAAGAGAACCTATGTGGATGGAAATGTAGAGATCCTCAAAGCTTGGCTTGTAACTAAAGCTTATAGACAAGTTCAAGGAATTAACTATGAGACCTACTCGCCAATAGTGCTGCTGAAATCGATGAGGATCATACTAGCTATAGTTCCAAATTTCTATTATGAGGTATAGCAAATGGATGTCAAAACGGCTTTCCTTCATGGAAATTCAAAGTAGGATGTATACATGATACAACCCGAAGGTTTTGGCAATCCAACTAATACTGGTAAAATATGGAAGCTCAAGAGATCAAGTGATAGATTGAGGGAAGCAGCTCGGAATTGGCATATTCGTTTTGATGAAGTCATCGTTGACCTTGGTTTCATCAAGAACGAAAAGGACTATTTTTTATGCAAGAAGTCTAGCGGGATCTCGATGGTATTTTTGATCTTGTATGTGGATGACACAGTATTGATCGAAAATGATGTTTCGGTGCTAAAGTCAGTCAAGGAATCATTGAATGGCAAGTTTTCAATGAAGGATCTTCGAGAGGTAGTGCACATTTTAGGCATCAAGATCTATAGAGATAGATCAAGGAGGATGCTTGGCTTAAGCCACAACACGTAAATAGACAAAGTGTTGAAGGGGTTCGACATGAGTCAGGTAAAGAAAGGGTTCTTGCCCGTCTCACATGGTATAGGCTAAGCAAGACCCAGTGTCCTAATACTTGTGATGAGAGAAACAAGATGTGTAGGATTTTGTATGCTTCAGCAATAGGATCCATCATGTATACCATGCTATGTACACAACCTGATGTTGCCTATGCAATATGCTTAACATGCAGATACTAAGCCGACCCAGATGAGAATCATTGGACAGTAGTGAAATCTATCTTGAAGTACCAAAAAAGGACTAACGATATGTTCCTAGTTGATGGAGGTGAGGTGGAGCTCAGTGTAAAGGGTTACGTTGATGCTAGTTTCCAAACTGACATGGATGATTTTCGATCCCAAACTGGATTCGTGTATGTCATGAATGGAGGAGCAGTGAGTTGGACGAGTTCCAAGCAAGACATGGTGGTCGACTCCACAACAAATGCCGAATACATTGCAACTTGTGAAGATACAAATGAAGGTGTTTGGATTCGGAAGTTCCGGGAGGATCTTGGTGTTTTCCCGGGCTGGTCAAAACTGTTGGACCTTTATTGCGATAATTCAAGTGCCATCACCCAGGCCAAGGAGCCGAGACAACACCACATGACCAGGCACATAGACCAAAAGTATCACCTGGTATGAAAGCTTGTACAGAATGGTGATACTAATTTATGCAAGATTCACACGGATGCAAATATCGCTGATCCGTTGACTAAGCCACTTCCACAACCCAAGCATGAGTGGGACTTTAGAGCTATGGGCATTCGATGTCTATTTGATTGACTCTAGTGCAAGTGTGAAACAGTGGGAGATATTCCCTAGAGGCAATCATGTTTGATGATATTTCCTATGTGTTTATGAATAAAAGACTTATTCGTGAGACAATACATTGTATGATGACTGTCCTAAATGGTCCCTAGTCCAAAGAGTTCTGTGGACGCGCAACCAATTAGACTACCATGTGATACGATGGATGGTCCGGTCTCACTGACCACGTAGCATAGGATGCTAGCTGCATAATATGGACTCCGAAAGATCTGGTTGGATTCGATGTAGTCGGATCTGAGTCGAGATAAGGTATGAGTTGGACAGACCCAACTATGAGATGCAGCGATAGGTCATCTATGATTCTCTAGTACAACATATGTTCTTTGTCCTAAGACATGACCTGGCGCATGTACTCGGGATGGTGACAGACTTGCTTCGGACCCACCAAACGCTACCCCATGACTAGGTAGTTACGAACGTAGGTTTCGGGCTTGTCCAGACCCATGCTATGAGACGTGGTCGAGCAAGATGGGTTTGCCCCTCCGATCAGGAGATATATACTCTCGGCCCCTCCGGTGATCTGGCCTGGATAAGCATGGCCATGCGATGAGGATTATGAGATAATCCAAATGTTGGTCAGATTCACCGGAACGAGTCACATGTCGTGCGGCAACAAGGATGACCATGTCTCCTTGAGCACGACAATGTATATCGGACACTTGGGGTCGGCACGCCTTGCTAGAGACCACTACCAACTAGCCGAGTCAGACGTGGCGTTAGTCGTGACCAAGTGAATGAGAACCTAAAGGATCACGCGCTTAAGGGAAGGAACAAGTGGGCTTTAGGGTCTATGCGAGGCCTAAGAGTTGAGCCCGCACTGGACGCCTATATATAGTGGAGGCGCGACACACTTATTTGGTCGATCGCTTCAGTGCCGTCATTAGGGCTTTACATGTGTCGCAACTAGCCATCTCCACTCCCATCCGCCAACAATGTGATGTGGACCAAGCAGTCCGCTGCATGGTGTTCCACGTGCACGCGCGGATACCGTTAGAGGTGGTGCACCTGTGCCACTCCGAGAAACCTGTACATGGGATCCAGCGGCCGACCGTTCGAGGTAGATCAGACGAGGAGGAGATGGACCACACGGACACGCTGCCACATCTACTTGTACTGCATGGTATTGCGTTGTATGGTAACAATCTGTGATCCATCTCCGTAGCATGTTCTTGGTTGTTCTTCGCATAGGAAAATTTAATTTGCATGTGATGCGCTTACGGTAGAACCCAACAACGCTACCATGACAAGCAAGTAAGGGGCCGAGCGTTCCACGAAGGGGACTTGGTCTTCCAATTTTACCAACAAAACCCCCATAAGTTGGCACCTCTGTGGCAAGGTCCATACACCATCTCCAAAATCCTGCACAATGGAGCTTATCGATTATACAACCTTGAGAATGGAGTGGAAGAGCCCAGAACCTGGAATACGGACCTGCTCCGCAAATTCTATACTTAGAACGTGTCATTTCATTCATGTAATGAATTCAAATGGTTAGTGGAATAAAATACTTTCTTTCTTCAAATATGGAGAGGCTTCTCACTGCGGTGAAAACACACCCTGAGTGGGTAAAGATCCTTAGCTGCGAACTCGTTCTTGCCTAAGGTAAAACCTTCCCTGAGTGAGGACAACCTCCAAACATGGGGACTTAGCTGCGAATTAGGGTTCGCCCAAGTTAATACGGTTCTGAATGAGGTCACGTTCTTCATTTGGGCACGAAGATGGATAGGACCATAATCAAGTTCACAAGAACTACCTTCTTGTCTTGGTAGCTCCCAGTGAGGACAACCTCCATGCTCGGGGACTTAGCTGCGAACCAGACCTCACCTAAGTTAAAATGGTTCTGAAAGGAAGCAAGTTCTGCGTTCGTTCTCCAACATGAACAGAACAATCATTTCTTGGTAGCAAACCTGTTTTCGACGAGGGAACAGAATGGCCCCGAGTGAGGATAGCTTCCACGCTCGGGGACCTAGCCACGAACCAGCCTTCACCTATGTTAGAACGATTCCAAATGGAAGAAAGTTCCTCATTCGGTCGCCAAGATGAACAGCATAATCATATCCTGGTAGCGAACCTATTTTTGACTAAGGAAAAAACCCGGCCCTGAGTGAGGACAGCTCCCACGCTGAGGGACTTAGCTGCGAACCAGCCTTCTCCTAAGTTAAAATGGTTTTGACTAGAAGCAAGTTCTTCATTCGATCGCCAAGATGAAAAGAATAATCATTCCTTAGAAGTGAACCAGCTTTCTCCTAAGTTAAAAGCAATGCCAAGTGAGGACAACCTCCACATTCGGGGGCTTAGCCGCAAACCATCTTTCGCCTAAGTTAAAAATAATCCAGAGTGAGGACAACCTCCACACTCGGGGTCTTAGCCGCGAACCAAGTTTTGCCTAAGTTAAAAACAATCCCGAGTGCTGACAACTTCCATGCACGGGGGCATAGCCACAATCTAGATTTTGCCAAAGTTAAAAAGTGCCCCAAGTGTGGACAACCTCCACACCCGGGGACTCGGGTGCGAACCTGCTTTTGCCCGAGTGAAGAAGGATAATCAAGCAAATAAGATCCAAATTCAAATGCAGATGAAGAAAACCAAATTCCAACAAAAGGTGCGCATAAGAGGGAGCTCAAGTCTCACTCAAAGTTTGTGGGTTACATAAACCACTCGGCATCCCGAGGCAAATTGAAACTTCATTTTTTTTCTTCGAGCATCAGTCGGAAGCTGAGGACTCCACCGCTTCCACGAAGGTGTCGAGGTTAATCCATCTGCAATTTGTGTGGAACCGCCATGAACATTACCATGATCTCATCAAACTTGGCAGTCTTTTTGTTGACGACCCGGAGATTCTTCAGTTTCTCTTCATCCACTAATTTTCAATGCATGCATATGATTGAGAGGGCGATGTGGGCTTCGTCCCGCGCCCCTGATTTCTTCCAAGATTGGAGTTCTCTGGGGATGGCCTTCACTCAGACATGATGGTCTAGGCGTCCTTAGGAAGTTCATCGTCAGGGGTGGTTTCTTGATCTATCTCACCGATGGCCGATTGGAGCCACTTGAAGCAACCCATCACATAGTCGACGTGAGCTACCAGCCTTAGAAGAACTAAATCTGCACTGTCCTTAAAGAGCCCTGCCTTAGGGTCGAGTTCTTTCTTTATGCGCACCGTATCTTCCTCAACACTGATGGAGAAGGTTGGGTTTTGTCCGAAACAAAGGTATGACACAAAAGTCTTCAATGAACTGCTCCAGTTCGGCTTTTTTGGCGACGACCTCCGCAATTTAGTCTCCCACTTGGCGTAGTGCCTTTTCACCTCAACAAGCTCCTCAGGAGATTTCTATGCGCCAGCCTCAAAAGCTAGTTCTCTTCTTCAAGTGTCCTGACCGTCTTGAGCTTGGTTTCGTCCACCTGGGTTTTCTATTTGGCCTCTCCCCAGGCCGATGAAAGATCTTGATCCTGCTTTTCGAAGGCCTCCTTTATATTAACTAAACAAATGGAATTTTTCAACATCTCAGAAAGGCGATCTCACAAGATAGCCTCAGTCGGATAGGGAGGACAGTCGAATCAATATACAATTGGATAGCAAAAGCTTACCCTCAGTGACACATTTCTCGTGTTCCAGACGTTTTCTCCTAGCCTTTTCAGCATCAAGGCTCAGCCAAAGTGCTTGCAACTCCCTCTCCATGGCATCATCACGGCCCACGGCCGGGCCCGCACGCAGTCGGTCATCAACAATCACAAGTCAAGCAGAATACATAAATAATAACTCTAAGACTATCGTCGACTGATCCAGTAAACGGTAGATTTGGGGACTACACCCAGTGGGTGTGCTCAGTGCGCCCCCACTAGAAAGATGAGAGGAGGAACAAAGGGCCATGTACCCTATTTGACGGAGGGATAACCCCGGGGTAGGCTCATAGAGCCTACTCCTTCACATTTTGGCACAGTACGGGACAAATGCTTCCCCGTATGCCAGCTTCTCCTGGTCGGATGGGAGACCCACGCCGGCTAGGGACACGACGGCTCTCCATCCCTCTCGATGGCTAAACGCCAGCTGGATGGTGAGGACCTGTCGCATCAACGTGACTGATGCAACAAGTGCACATGACTAAAGGAAACATTGCGTGAGCTCAGGTTCTACAAAGCGGTGTACCTATGGCTATTGTGGAGGCGGCCGCGCCGCTGGCTGACGCCGGCGGCAACGCATCGGCTTCGCAAAGTGCCAGCACGCCTCCAACCACTCCATAACCTGCCCTAGTGTGGCTACAGTGGAGGCGAACGTACCGCTGACCACAGCCGGATTCCGCTATATGACGGCCACAATGCGGCCCGTGTCGTGCGTGAAGGGCACGCACCAATCCGAGCGGCCAGTCGGCGGGCCCCAGCATCCGATGGTACCCTGCAGCCGGCGGACCCCGCAAGCGACAAGAATTCTCAGCGTGAGGGCCTGCTGGCCAGCCAGAGAGACTGCCAGCCAGGACCTCCCTAAGTACCATATATCCATATTCTAAGCCGGGGGGTTTGCCCATAAAACCCCCTCGACATCCTAGGCGGCAAGCTACACATCTACGACACCCCCGCGGCAAACATGCGGGCCGCCCAAGTGGCCCACAAGGAGATGGCCACCATGGAGGGCAAGGAGCGCATGCAGCAGGAGAAACACGTTCAGGACCTCCTCGCCGCCGCCAATGAGCAACAATGTCGCCTCGACCCGGACCACGCCTTCTACGAATTCCCTCGATTCGACTGCGAGGATCCATGGGCAACCAGCAGCCGCTAGCCGCCTTAGTACAGTTCCTCCCCCGTGGCTCCAGTCGGAAGACTGGGGGGAGCCACGGCAGGCGCTCTCAACACCGAAACAAGCAACTGATATTCTCAAGCTAGCTCCACGAGAAGTCCGGGGGAGGCGACTGGCCCCCTCGCGCCCCTATTCTTTGTTGGGGAATGTTGCATGGGAAACAAAAAAACTCCTACGCACACGAAGACCTATCATGGCGATGTCCATCTACGAGAGGAGATTTGGATCTATGTACCCTTGTAGATCGCACAGCAGGAAGCATTAAGAAATGCGGTTGATGTAGTGGAACGTCTTCACGTCCCTCGATCAGCCCCGCGAACCGTCCCGCGATCCGTCCCACTATCCGTTCCGATCTAGTGTCGAACGGACGCTGCCTCCGCGTTCAGCACACGTACAACTCGACGATGATCTTGGCCTTCTTGATCTAGCAAGCAGGACGGACAAGTAGATGAGTTCTCCCGCAGCGTGACGGAGCTCCGGTGGTGGTGATGATCTAGTCCTGCACGGCTCCGCCCGAGCTCCGCAGAAATACGATCTAGCGGAAGAACTATGGTGTCTAGATCTGAGTTGCACGTGGCAAAAGTTGTCTCAAATCAGCCCTAGACCACCACTATATATAGGAGGGAGGGGGAGGAAGCTTGCCTTGAGGGCCAAGCCCTCAAGGGTGCACCGGCTAGGGAGAAGGAGGAGTCCTACTCCAATTAGGATTGGAAAGTGGAGTCCTTCTCTTCCTTCCCACCTCCCCCTTTTTTCCCTTTCATTGGTTTTCTTCTCTTGGCGCATAGGCCCTCTTGGGCTGTCCCACTAGCCCACTAAGGGCTGGTGCGCCACCCCTAAGGCCATTGGGCTTCCCCCGGGTGGGTTGCCCCCCTCCCGGTGAACTTCCAGAACCCATTCGTCACTCCCGGTACAAATCCGGTAATTCCCGAAAACCTTCCGGCAACCAAATGAAGTCATGCTATATATCAATCTTCATTTCGGGACCATTCCGGAAACCCTCGTGACTTCTGTGATCTCATCCGGGACTACAAACAACATTCGGTAACCACACATATAAGTCAATTATACTAAATATCACCGAACCTTAAGTGTGCAGACCCTGCGGGTTCGAGAACTATGTAGACATGCCCCGACGTACTCCTCGGTCAATATCCAATAGCAGGACCTGGATGCCCATATTGGATCCTACATATTCTCCGAAGACCTTAACGGTTGAACCTCAGTGTCAAGGATTCATATAATCCCGTATGTCATTCCCTTCGTCCTTCGGTATGTTACTTGCCCGAGATTTGATCGTCGGTATCCGCATACCTATTTCAATCTCGTTACCGACAAGTCTCTTTACTCGTTCCGTAATACAAGATCCCGTGACTTACACTTAGTCACATTGCTCGCAAGGCTTGTGTGTGATGTTGTATTACCGAGTGGGCCCCGAGATACCTCTCCGTCACACGGAGTGACAAATCCCAGTCTTGATTCATACTAACTCAAGGGACACCTTCGGAGATACCTGTAGAGTACCTTTATAGTCACCCATTTACGTTGTGACGTTTGCTACACACAAGGTATTCCTCGAGTGCCAGTGAGTTATATGATCTCATGGTTATAGGAATAAATACTTGACACACAGAATACAATAGCAACAAAATGACAGGATCAATATGCTACGTATATAATTTGGGTCTTGTCCATCACATGATGCTCCTAATGATGTGATCCCGTTATCAAGTGACAACACTTTCCTATGGCCAGGAAACCTTGACCAACTTTGAACAACGAACTAGTCAACTAGAGGCTCACTAGGGACAATGTGTTGTCTATGTATCCGCACATGTATTTGAGTTTCCAATTAATACAATTCTAGCATGGATAATAAACGATTGTTATGAACAAGGAAATATAATAATAACTAAATTATTATTGCCTCTAGGGCATATTTCAACAGTCTCCCACTTGCACTAGAGTCAATAATCTAGTTCACATCACCATGCGATTTTAACGAATCCAACACCCATATAGTTCTGGGGTCTGGTCATGTCTTGCTCGTGAGAGAGGTTTTAGTCAATGGTTCTGAATCTTTCAGATCTGTGTGTGCTTTACAAACCTTTATGTCATCTTATAGATGCTGTTACTACGTGCCATTCCGAAATACTCCAAATATCTACTCTACTATACAAATCCGTTTTACTACTCATAGTTATTAGGATTAGTGTCAAAGCTTGCATCAACGTAACCCTATACGATGAACTCTTTAACCACCTTCATAATCGAGAAAAATTCCTTAGTCCATTAGTTACTAAGGATAACTTTGACTGCTGTTGAGTGATTGAATCCTGGATCACTCTCTGTACCTCTTAATAGACTTGTGGCAAGGCACACATCAGGTGCAGTACACAACATGGCATACTGTAGTGTCTACGGCTAAGGCATGGGGGACGACCTTCGTTCTTTCTCTTTCTTCTGCCGTGTTCGGGCTTTTGAGTCTTACTCAAATTCACATCTTACAACATAGCCAAGAACTCCTTTGTTGCTGATCTATTTTGAACTCCTTAAAAAACTTGTCAAGGCATGCATTTCATTTGAAAGTTCTGTTTAGCATTTTGATCTATCTCCATAGATATTGATGCTCAATGTTTCAAGGATCTCTATGCAGGTCTTCCTTTGAAAAAACACTTTCAAACAACCTTTATGCTTTACAGAAATTCTACATTACTCCCGATCAACAATACGTCAACCACATATACTTATCATAAATTCTATAGTGCTCCCATTCACTTATCATATATTCCAACTCCGAGATGCTTGCACCGGTCCATGAAAGGATCACTGGAGCTTGCATACTTGTTAGTATCCTTAGGATCGACAAAGCCTTCTGGCTGTATCACATACAACCTTTCCTCAAGGAAACCGTCGAGGAAACAATGTTTTGACATCCTATGTGCAATATTTCATAAATAATGCAGCAACTACTAACTTAATTCCAACAGACTTTTAGCATCTCTACAAGTGAGAAAGTCTCATCATAGTCAACTCTTTGATCTTGTCGGAAACATCTTTGCGACAAGTCGAGCTTTTCTTAATGGTGAATAGTCACCATCATCGTCTGTCTTCCTTTTAAAGATCCATCTTTACTGAATAGTCTCACTACCATCAAGTGGTTCTTCCAAAGTCTACACTTTGTTTTTATACATAGATCCTCTCTCGGATTTCATGGCCTCCAGCCATTTGTCGGAATCCGGGCCCACCATCGCTTCTCCATAGCTCGTAGGTTCATTGTTGTTCAACAACATGACCTCCAAGACAGGTTACCGTACTACTCTGTAGTAGTATGCAACCTTGTCGACCTACGAGGTTTGTAGTAACTTGATCCGAAGCTCTAATGATCACCATCATTGGCTTCCTCTTCAATTGGTGTAGGCGCCACAGGAACATCTTCCTGCACCCTGCTACACACTGGTTGAAGTGACGGTTCAGTAACCTCATCAAGTTCCACCACCCTCCCACTCAATTCTTTCAAGAGAAACATTTCCATGATAAAGGACCCGTTTCTAGAAACAAACACTTTGCTTCCGGATCTGAGATAGGAGATGCATCCAACTATTTTGGATATCCTACGAAGATGCATTTATCCACTTTGGGTTCGAGCTTATTAGTCTGAAACTTTGTCACATAAGCGTCACCTCCACAAACTTTCAAGAAACGACAGCTTAGTTTCTCCAAACCATAGTCTATACTCTGTCATCTCAACAGAAATACTTGGTGCCCTATTTTAATTGAATGCGGTTGTCTCTAATGCATAACCCATAAACGATAGTGGTAATTCGATAAGAGACATCATAGCATGCACCATATCAAAATAGGGCGTGGCTATGACGTTCGGACACACCTTCGCACTATGGTGTTCTAGGTGGCATGAATTGCGAAACAATTTCCACATTGTCTCAAGTGTGTACCAAAACTCGCAACTCAGATATTCATGTCTATGACCATATCGTAGACAGTTTATCCTCTTGTCACGACGATCTTCACTCTGAAATAGTTTTGAACTTTTTCAATATCTCAGACTTGTGATTCATCAAGTAAATACTCCCGTATCTACTCAAATCGTCAGTGAAGTAAGAACATAACGATATCCACTCGTGCCTCAACACTCAATTGGACTGCACACATCAAAATTGTATTAATCCCAACAAGTTACTCTTTTGTTTCATGTGGCATGATTTGCATGTCTCAAGTGATTCAAAATCAAGTGAGTCCAAAGGATCCATTTCTACGGAGCTTCTTCATGCATTTATACCAACAAGTATGATTTGCATGTCTCAAAAGTTTCAAAAATGAGTGAGTACAAAGATTCACCAGCATGGAGCTTGTTCATGCATTTTATACCAACATGACTCAAGTGGCAGTGCCACAACTAAGTGGTACTATCATTATTACTTTGTATCTTTTGGCACCAATATTATGAACATGTGTAACACTATGATCGAGATTCAATAAACCATTGAGGGTAATTATTCAAGCAAATAGAATAACTATTATTCTCTTTAAATGAATAATCGTATTGCAATAAACACGATCGAATCATGTTGATGCTCAACGCAAAAACCAAATAACAATTATTTAGGTTTAACACCAATCCTGATGGTTGAGGGAGCGTGTGATGTTTGATCACATCAACCTTGGAAACAATTCCAACACCTATCGTCAGCTCGCCTTTAGCTAGTCTCCATTTATTCCGTAGCTTTTATTTCAAGTTACTAATCACTTAGCAATCGAACCGGTATCTAATACCCTCGTGCTACTAGGAGTACTTGTAAAGTACACATCAATATTATGTATATCAAATATTCTTGTATCGACTTTGCCAGCCTTCTTATCTACCAAGTATCTAGGGTAGCTCCGCCTCTGTGACCGTTCTCCTCATAACAGAAGGACTTAGTCTCGTGTTTGGGTACAATCTTGGGTTTCTTCATTGGAGCAGCAACTGGTTTGTCGTTTCATGAAGTATCCCTTCTAGCCCTTGCCCTTCTTGGAACTAGTGGTTTTCCTAACCATCAACAATTGATGCTCCTTCTTGATTTCTACTTTCGCAGTGTCAAACGTTGCGAATCCCTCAAGGATCATCATATCTACCCTTGATATGTTATAGTTTATCACGAAGCTCTAGCAGCTTGGTGGCAGTGACTTTGGAGAACCTTCACTATCTTATATGGAAGATTAACTCCCACTTGATTCAAGCGATTGTTGTACTCAGACAAACTGAGAACATGCTCAACTATTTGAGTTCTTCTCCTCTACTTTTTAGACAAAGAATATTGTCGAAGGTCTCACACATCTCAACAAGAGCACGAGTCTGAAATCTCAGTTTCATCTCTTAGAACATCTCTTATGTTCCCCGACGTTTAAAAACGTCTTCGGTGCCTTGCTTCTAAGTCATTAAGTATTACGCACTAAACTATCACGTAGTCATCAAAAACGTGTATGCCAGATGTTTGCAACATCCACAGACGACGCTCAAGGTGCAGCACACCGCGTGGTGCATTAAGGACATAAGCCTTCTGCGCAGCAATGAGGACAATCCTCAGTTTTATGGACTTAGTCCATAAACTTGCTACTATCAACTTTCAACTAAATTTTCTCTAGGAACGTATAATAACAGTAGAGCTATAGCGCAAGCTACATCATAATTCGCAAAGACCATTAGACTATGTTCATGATAACTAGTTGAATGAATCATATTACTGAAGAACTCCCACTCAAAATGTACATCTCTCTAGTCATTTGAGTGGTACATGATCGAAATCCACTAACTCAAGTCCGATCATCACGTGCGTTGTGAATAGTTTCAGTGGTAAGCATCTCTATGCAAATGATATCAACTATACGATTCATGCTCGAACTTTCGGTCTCATGTGTTCTGAGGCCATGTCTGCACATGCTAGGCTCGTCAATCTTAACCCGAGTGTTCTGCGTGTGCAACTGTTTTGCACCCGTTGTACGTGAATGTTGAATCTATCACATCCGATCAACACGTGGTGTCTTGAAACGACGAACTGTCGCAACGGTGCAAAGTTGGGGAGAACATAGTTTCGTCTTGAAATTTTAGCGAGAGATCACCTCATAATGCTACCATCGTTCTAAGCAAAATAAGGTGCATGAAAGGATTAACATCACATGCAATTAATAAGTGACATGATATGGCCATCATCTTCTGCTTCTTGATCTCCATCACTCAAGCACTGGCATGATCTTCTTGTTACCGGTGACACACCATGATCTCCATCATCATGATTTCCATCAACTTGTCGCCATTGGGGTTGTCGTGCTACTTATGCTATTACTACTAAAGCTACGTCCTAGCAATATAGTAAACGCATCGGCAAACACAAACATTAGTTTAAAGACAACTCTATGGCTCCTGCCGGTTGTCGTACCATCGATGTGCAAGTCGATATTAACTATTACAACATGATCATCTCATACATCCAATATATCACATCACGTCATTGGCATATCATATCACAAGTATACCCTGCAAAAACAAGTTAGACGTCCTCTAATTTGTTGTTGCATGTTTTATGTGGTTGTTATGGGTATCTGGTATGATCGCATCTTACTTACGCAAAAACCACAACAGAGATGTGCGAATTGCTATTTAACCTCTCCAAGGACCGCCTCGGTCAAAACCAATTCAACTAAAGTTGAAGAAACCAACACCTGCCAGTCATCTTTATGCAACGAGGTTGCATGTCAATCGATGAAACCAGTCTTTCGTAAGCATACGAATAATGTCGGTCCGGGGCGCTTCAATCCAACAATACCGCCGAATCGACAAAAGACTAAGGAGGGCAGAAAATCAAACATCACCGTCCACAAAACCCTTTGTGTTCTACTCGAGATAACATCTACGCCTGAACCTAGCTCTGATACCACTGTTGGGGAACGTTGCATGGAAAACAAATTTTTTCCTACGCACACGTAGACCTATCATGGTGATGTCCATCTACGAAAGGAGATTTGGATCTACGTACCCTTGTAGATCGCACAACAAGAAGCGTTAAGAAACGCGGTTGATGTAGTGGAACGTGTTCTACTCAAGATAACATCTACGCCTGAACCTAGCTCTGATACCCCGATCAGCCCCGCGAACTGTCCCATGAACTGTCCCGCGATCCGTCCCACGATCCGTTCCGATCTAGTGCCGAATGGACGGCACCTCCGCGTTCAGCACACGTACAGCTGGACGATGATCTCGGCCTTCTTGATCCAGCAAGCAAGACGGAGAAGTAGATGAGTTCTCTGGCAGCGTGATGGCGCTCCGGTGGTGGTGATGATCTACTCCTGCAGGGCTCCGCCCGAGCTCCGCAGAAGTACGATCTAGAGGAAGAACTATGGTGTCTAGATCTGAGTTGCACGTGCCAAAAGTTGTCTCAACTCAGCCCGAGAGCACCACTATATATAGGAGGGCGGGGGGAGGAGGCTTGCCTTGAGGGCCAAGCCCTCAAGGGTGTGTCGGCTAGGGAGAAGGAGGAGTCCTATTCCAATTAGGATTGGAACGTGGAGTCCTTCTCTTCCTTCCCACCTCCCCTTTTTTCCCTTTCTTTTGGTTTTCTTCTCTTGGCGCATAGGCCCTCTTGGGCTGTCCCACCAGCCCACTAAGGGCTGTTGCGCCACCCCTAAGGCCATTGCGCTTCCCCGGGTGGGCTGCTCCCCCTACCGGTGAACTTCCGGAACCCATTCGTCACTCCCGGTACAATCCCGGTAATGCCCGAAAACCTTCCGATAACCAAATGAAGTCATCCTATATATCAATCTTCGTTTCCAGACCATTTTGGAAACCCTCGTGACGTCCGTTATCTCATCCGGGACTCCTAACAACATTTGGTAACCACACATATAAATCAACTATACTAAAACATCATCGAACCTTAAGTGTGCAGACCCTACAGGTTCGAGAACTATGTAGACATGCCCCAAAGTACTCCTCGGTCAATATCCAATAGCGGGACCTGGATGCCCATATTGGATCCCACATATTCTTAGAAGATCTTATCGGTTGAACCTCAGTGTCAAGGATTCATATAATCCCGTATGTCATTCCCTTTGTCCTTCGGTATGTTACTTGGCCGAGATTTGGTCGTCGGTATCTGCATACCTATTTCAATCTCGTTACTGGCAAGTCTCTTTACTCGTTCCGTAATACAAGATCCCGTGACTTACACTTAGTCACATTGCTTGCAAGGCTTGTGTGTGATGTTGTATTACCGAGTGGGCCCCGAGATACCTCTCCGTCACACGGAGTGACAAATCCCAGTCTTGATCCATACTAACTCAACGGACACCTTCGGAGATACCTGTAGAGTACCTTTATAGTCACCCAGTTATGTTTGTGACGTTTTATACACACAAGGTATTCCTATGGTGCCAGCGAGTTATATCAACTCATGGTCATAGGAATAAATACTTGACACGCAGAAAACAATAGCAATAAAATGACACGATCAATATGCTACGTATATAATTTGGGTCTTGTCCATCACATGACTCTCCTAATGATGTGATCCCATTATCAAGTGACAACACTTGCCTATGGCCTGGAAACATTGACCATCTTTGATCAACGAACTAGTCAACTATAGGCTCACTTGGGACATTGTGTTGTCTATGTATCCACACATGTATTTTAGTTTCCAATCAATTCAATTCTAGCATGGATAATAAACGATTATTATGAATCAGGAAATATAATAATAACTAATTTATTATTTCCTCTAGGGAATATTTCCAACATTCTGCTCCCGCGGCAGGAGCGGGCACGCTTGCCCGCGCCTGCTGTTCCGACAGAACTCGCGGCTCGTCTCGGACCGTGCGTCCCCCGCAACGAGAACGACGCCCGCGCCCGCCTCGACCGGCTGGCGTAGTCGGCCCTCCTGTAGGAGGAGGGCCTAATCGGTCCGGCGTGCTTCGTCCCTTGGAGCCGCGAGGAGCCGTTCCCAACCGGTTTCACACTCCCCCACGATACTCGAAAGTATAGCGGCTCCGCCAAGCCGGAGGACTGGCTGATCGACTACGCCACCACAGTCGGCATCGACAAGGGAGCCCTCCGCGACTACGTCACATGCTACAACAAACTGCACAATTCCTGCAAAGGAGTCCACGAGGTGCAGGCCATCCAATACTTCATCGAGTACTGTTGAGACGGCACCCTCCTCATGCACAAGCTTATGTGCTCCGAGCCGACCACGCTGGCGGCACTCATGGCCAAGGCGGACAAATATGCCATAGCCGAATCTGCAATGCGTATCAAGGTCAACACGACTGTCAAGCCTGCCCAGCCGTTAGCCATGACTCGGACGGCTAGCGACAACCGTGGCCAGCCCAACAACAAGCCCAATTCTGACTAGTCGGATCCTCCGTACGGGAGAAAGCAGGTTGCAGCCGTCGAGGAAGAGCAGCCGTCTGCTTAGGCCGGCAGCCAGCACTAGCGAACCGACAAGGCCACTTGGCAGCCCAAACTCATCTTCGATCAAATGCTCGATGCGCCTTGCAAAATGCACACCGGGTCGAAGCCGGCTACCCACACGCTTCGGCATTGCAACTTCTCACAGCGACTGGCCCGGGGTGAGGGCCTGCCAGCTCCTGCGCCTCCGACGCCTCAAGCCCCGGCTCCCGTGCCAGCTCCGGCTCCAGCTCCCCACAACGATGGCCGCCTCCGCGACCAATTCCCCGAACAGGACGGGGCCTACATCGTTCTCACCAGCGAGGGTGACGACAAGCACAACCAACGCCAACACCTGCACAAGGTGAACTTGGAGCCGGGCAGACCATTGGGCGGTGATGTTGAACCCTGTCAGCTATGTGCTCGTCCTCGAGCGCACTATCGCCTCCAAGAGGCTCACCGGCCGGTTCTCGCGGGTGTTGGTCGACGGTGGTAGCAGCATCAAGGAGAATGACCTGTGACCGACTCGGACTATCTTCCACGTCATCATGTCGGGGCAATCCTGCTCCCCCATCGGCAAGATCCAACTGGACGTCCTCTACGGCGACAAGGCTCACTTCCGCCGTGAACCAATCTGGTTCCAGGGGGTCGACCTTGACAGCCCCTACCATGTGCTTTCGGGCAGGCCTGGGCTCACCAAGTTCATGGTGATCGCCCATTATGCCTACCTCAAGATGAAGATGCTTGGGCCCAAGGGCATTATCACCATTGATGGCGACTATCAGAAGTCGATCGAGTGCCCGTGCTACAGCAACTGGTTGGCCGAAGCGCTGGTGATCGTGGAGGAGAGAAGGCAGCTCGACCGACTCATGGGTCAGGCCACCGAGGAGCCGGCTGTGCCGACTCCCCCATGCCAGCCGGCCAGTGAAGCCACGTTTGAGCCTTCCGAGGACACCAAGCAGGTGCCAATTGACCCGACCAACCCCCAGTAGTGCGTCACCATCGACACCATGCTCAGCCCCAAATACGAAAGCGATCTCGTCGACTTCCTCCATGAGAATCGGGATATGTTTGCATGGTGCCCCAAAAACATGTCGGGTATCCCAAGGAAGTACACCGGGCACCTTCATGCGTGGCCTATTGCGAAGCCGGTCAAACAACCCATGTGCCGCTTCTTCGAGGAGAAGCGCCACACCATCAGAGAAGAGATCTCCCGGCTGCTCGCAGCTATCTTCGTCATGGAAATTTTCCGCCCGGACTGGTTGGGCAACCCTGTCGTGGTGCTGAAGAAGAACAAGACGGGGTGCATGTGCATTGACTACACGAGCCTGAACAAGGCATGTCCAAAGGACTCTTTCGCCCTCCCACGGATAGATCAACTGATCGATTCCACGGCCGACTGCGATTTGTTGTCCTTCTTGGATGCGTACTCCGGCTACCACCAAATCAAGCTGGATCCGGCCAACCGGCTCAAGACCTCCTTCATCACCCCCATTGAAGCCTACTTCTATACAACTATGACTTTTGGCCTGATGAATGCATGCACAACCTTCTAACGCTGTATGCATAATTGCCTCCTGCCACAGATTGGCAGGAAAGTACACGTCTACGTCGACGACATCGTCATCCAGACCAAGAAGCATTTTAGTCTCCTCGACAATCTACGGGAGACCTTCTCCAACCTGTGTGAGGAGAAGATCTGGCTCAATCTCGAAAAGTGCGTCTTCGGAGTTCCAACCGGTCGGCTCCTGGGCTACTTCATGTCAGCGCGTCGCATCAAAATCAACCCCGAGAAGAGCAAGGCCATCGAGCGCATGGCCATGCTGGCTTGACTCAACGACGTCCAGAAGTTTGCCCGCTGCCTGGCCTTCCTCGGCCGGTTCGTTAGCTGGCTAGGCGAGAATGCACTGCCCCTCTACCAACTGATGAAGAAGACCACCAAGTTCGAGTGGAACGACCAGGCGGAGGAGGCCTTCAGCGACCTGAAGTGTGCCCACTTCAATGCTCCCGTCTTGGCCGCACCGATGGAGAAAGATCATATGCTCACATACATCACAGCGACCACCCGCGTGGTCAGTGTCATCCTGGTACTGTAGCGGTTGGAGGAGGGCAGGGCGCTGCCGGTTCAGCGCCCTGTCTACTATCTAAGCGAAGTCCTTTCCGCTTCCAAGAAGAACTACCCCACTACCACAAGATGTGCTACGACATATACTTCACCGCCAAGAAGTTGAAGCAATACTTCCAGGAGCACACCATGACTGTGGTAAGCACACCTCCACATTCGGAAATCACGGGAAACCGAGAAACCACTGGCCGAATTGCCAAGTGGACCATCCTAATGTCGCTACGAGCCGCACACCGCCATCAAGTCCTAGGCGATGGATGATTTCCTCGACGACTGGGCTGAGACCCACTTCTTGCCGCCACCTCCCGACTCCAGCACTGGCGGATGCACTTTGATGGCTCCAAGATGCGGACCGGCTTTGGAGATGGCATCATCCCGTCATCCCCGAAAGGGGACAAGCTCAAGGACCCTCTCGAGATCCAATTCGCCGCCTCCAACAACGTAGCCAAATACGTTGTACTCACCCATGACCTCTAGCTCGCCAGAGAAATCAGCATCTCGCAAATCCTTTGCTTTGGCGACTCCTATCTTGTGATGCTGCAGGTCACCGGCGAATAGGACGCCAGGGACGCGAACATGGCCAGCTCCCGCTTCCGCGTGCAGCAACTCACCAGCTCCTTTGAGGGTTACGAATTCCACCATGTCCCCTGAGCGTACAACGAGGCGGCGGATGCGCTGGAAAAACCCGGCTCCCCCCGACAAGCAATCCCAGCCGGTGTCTCCCTCGAGCAGCTGCAGAAGCCGTCAATCAAGCCTTCCCCGGAGTCAACATCGATCTTCGTACCCACGGAGCCATCCCACCCGTCGACCTCTGGATCGAAGACCCCGACGGCTCCACCAGCTTCGTCGGATCCGCCTGCTTCACCGGCTCCACCTACTTCATCGTACCCATCAACATCGCCGGCTCCGCCAACATCGCCGGTTGCGATGAACCCCACGATCAGCCCACCCAGCCTGAACTGGCAACCATCATGGAGGGAGGCGGCGGGTTGACCGCGGCTTTAGTTCCGGTGACTGACGGCTCTGTCTCGGGGACTCCAATGACAAACCCGAGGGCCACGGCTACCCCCGATCCTCAGCTCGAGCCAGAGCCGACTCCCGTCTCGGCCCCAACATAGGCCGAGCCCATCCTTGCCTTCCTCCTTTGCGGAGAGATCCCACCCAACGAGGCCGAGGCACGGAAGATCTAGCGCAGGTATCCCGCCTACGCCATGATCAATCGCGAGCTGGTTCGGGGCAACACAACCAGTGTGTTCCAAGGCTGCGTCGAATCGGAGAGGGAGAAAGAGATCCTCAGAGACATCCACTAGGGCGAGTGTCGTCATCACTTCGCCTCAAGAACCCTGGTGGCCAAGGTTACGTCGAATCGGAGAGGGAGAAAGAGATCCTTAGAGACATCCACACGGATTCTACTAGCCCGCGAGCCTGGAGGAACCAATAGCCATGGTTGACAAGTGCGAAGGATGCCAATGCTTCAGCACGCAAAGCCACTTGCCAGCTACTTCCCTCAAGACCATCCCCCTCTCGTGCCCTTTCGCTCTGTGGGGGCTCGAAATGGTGGGAACAGTCAAAACGGCATGAGGCGGCATGACGCATCTTCTTGTGTCCGTCGACAAATTCACCAATTGGATCGACACCAGGACCATCAAGAAGCTGGATGCCCAATAGTCGTCTGGTTCATCAAAGCCATCATTGTCCTCTACGCCATCCCCCACGGCACCATCACCGATAAGGGCACCAATTTCGCCAAAGGCGCAATGGCGCTCTACTACGCCAAAGAGGGTATCCGGCTCGACCTCGCGTCGGTTGCCCACCCGCAATGAAACGGCAAGGCGGAAAGGGCAAACGGCTTGATCGTGGCAGGCATCAAACTAAGACTCATGGCTCCACTCGTCAGGTCACCGGCTGCTGGATCGAGGAGCTGCCGGCCGTACTGTAAACCCTCTGCACCACGCCCAATCGGTCAACCGGCTTCACCCCATTCTTCCTCGTGTACGGGTCCGAGGCTGTCATCCCCTCGGATGTCGAGTTCGACTCGTCTCGCGTCACCCTGTACACGGACACAGACGAAACAAAAGTAAGAGAAGACGACATCAACCTATTCGAAGAGGCGCATGAGCTAGCCCTAAGACGAACGGTTGTCTACCAGCAGAAGCTGAGACACTACATAAGCAAAAGGATTAGGCCCCTCTCTTTCCGTGAGGGGGACCTGGTACATAGAAGAATCCAACGAACAGTCGGCCAACACAAGTTATCCTCCCCATGGGAGGGACCCTTCATCATGAACAAGGCACTGCACAACAACGCGTACTATCTGATAGATGCCCAGAAGCCACACAAGCACAAAATAAATGCCTCCGGCAAGGAGACGGAGCGTCCATGGACCGCGACACAACTTCGCCCGTTCTACCGCTAAGAGAAAGAAAGAAAACAAGTATAAAAATGTATCCCTACCCTTTTGGGCTTAAATGAATGCAATGGGTGCCCCAAGTCGACGTTTGGGGCATACCTTTTGATTCCCCAAATATAATGCTTTTTGAGCAGGCTCCTTGGTGTGACTCCTTGGACACATGGGCGCGATCGATCGCTCGGGACCTTCCTCCTTTCTTAGCCTATTACACGGTGCCCGTCAAGCAAAAACCCTTACCACCCTGCCTAGCTACAGCCCGGCTCCTGGCTATCCAGCTAGCGGGTTTGTAGGACGGAAAGGTTACCACCCGCAAATTCCGACTATGAAGGAGCAACCGGCTTGGGATAGTCTAACCTTCTCCGGTTCCTTTTTTAGGCGTCCTCTGCCGACTCGTCCTAAGTCTAAGTGTTCGCGTGGCTTCCAGAAATCCAGGATCGACATCCCAAAGGTAGAGGTCCCGTCCTAGTCATAGACCGGCTCCCAGCTGTCGGAGTGGCGGGGAGGAAGCTGGAAAGGGCAAAGTTTTTGGTAACCGGAAGCCAAGGGAAACAAAGATGGAAAACGAGTCGGCAAGCACAATTTCTATCGAGCAAGCATTCGAAACATGCATATATTACACAAAAGTACCAAAGGCCCATTGCCAAGGATTATTACACCACACCTAGTGGGTGGAACTGCGAATTAACTACAAATGCAGGAAACAGTAAAAATACTAGCCGGTGGCGGCTCTACGCTTGGCACCAGTGTCACCCATGGCAGTCGAGGTGGACGCTCCGTCATCCGAACGGGCAATTCCCGCGTCAGCCTTCCCGGTCATGTCACCCTCTGCTGCAGAGTCAACATAGACTTCAAAGCTAGAGTCGGCGTCTTCAAGATCCGTCTCGCCGGCACTGCCGTCAGATTCGTCAAAACCCAACTAGTACTTGTCCTCCGGAAGCAGACTGCCATCAGCCTTCCACTCCAAGACGTATTTCTCCCACGGGCGAATGATGCAAGATCACTGGCCCGCACAAGAAGCTCATCCTCAACTGCGGCCATCTCCGCCTCCATCCCGGCACGCTATGCCACGAGCATGCCCAAGTAAAGGTCTGAGTACCACAACATGGCAACCGGAAGCGCCATGTGTGCTCCGGCCCGCGCCGCCGATGCACGCTAGGCGCTCACCCGAGCACTCCCCGCCTCGAGCCACGACGACAGCCGGCTCATGGAAGTCGACCCTACTGCATCTGGCCAAAGGGTGTGAACAACGACCAGTCTGGCTTCCTGGAGCTGGGTCATGGATCTTGCCAGCTCCTCCAGGCGATATTTGGCGGCGATCGCCACCTCGTCCACGGTCCAACCGGACCCGCTTCAACCTGGGCGCCCGTGGGTTGCAGCTCCTTGCGGTGGGCCTCCACGGCTGCATCCGCCGCCTCCCGCGTTCCTGGGAAGAGATCCGGGGAGCAAAGACGGTCACCAAACGTAAGAAAAAGTAAAAAGAGTTCGAATCGACACCAGAAAAGCAAAACAAGCCAAGGAGAACTCACTGTTGAGGATTATGTCGACTTCGCCATCCTACTCCTCCAGCTCGTGATCCCCGGTTGCAAACGCCTAGAGCCGGCTAGTAAGCTCAGCTCGCGAAACCCGTGCCGCCTCGACCACCTCTGCCTGATGGGCGTCCTTGTCCTTCATGGCCGCAGCATGGGACGCGTCCCGGTGTTTTGACTCCCCTTGATGGACCCCTTCCAGCCGGTCCAGCTCTGCAGGGTAGCCGGTTCCTTCTCCGGCAGGGCATCGCGATGAGCAGTGTCCCGCCACTTCAACTCCGCACGATGGGCGGCCTCGCGTTCCTTCTTCTCTGCCTGGAGAAGCTCTACCTACTGCCGCAGCCAGGTGCCCTCTTCTCGAGGGGCATCCCGATCGTGACTGGCTCGGGTCAGCCGGTCCCGAAGATTGACCAACCGGCCATGCGGTTGTGATACTCCTGCAGCGAAAGAAGAAAAGAGTTAGCCGTGAGTAAGTCTCGACCCGGCTAATTCCCAGCTGGCCCGACTCTCGGGAGCTACACCCAATGGGTGTGCTCGCGCGCCCCCACTAGAAGAAGAAGAAACTGCTAGCCACGAGTAAAACTCGACCTGGCTGATTCCCAGCTGGCCCGACTCTTGGGGGCTACACCGAGTGGGTGCGCTCGCGTGCCCCCACTAGAAGAAGAAGAAACAACTAGCCGCGAGTAAGACTCGATCCGGCTGATTCCTAGCCGACCCGACTGTTGGGGACTACAACAAGTGGGTCCGCTGGCGCGCTCCCACTTAAGCAAAAGCAAGAAGAAAAAATCCCAAAGAATATGCAAGGGGGCGGAAAACGTACCTCAACCGACTGCTCAAGGTGGAGGAGGTCGTCCCACGCCACCTGGGCTGCTTGCCCCACATGATTGCGACATTGGGCAAAACCTGCGATCAGCGCGGGGACCCCACTCACTAGGGCGCCGAGGGCTCCTCCCCCAGGGTTCGCACCGGCCACACCCCAGGTCTCCATCGGTAGGTTCCCAGGACTAGAGCCGGCTCCAGGTGCAGTCGGAACCCGCGTCGACATGACCACGGTTCTGGCCCTCGGAGGTGCGCTCCTTGCCGGCTACCTTGATGTGTCAGGCTAGCGAGGCTCCTGCGTGGTGGGACCTCAAAGCTTGGGGCACCGTCTCCCGCCTTTGACGTTGATCCGTCCGAGCAGTCCGCTCTACTGTGTGGTGTCTCTGTCCTTGGAGGCGGGCCCTCAGTCTCAGGTACGTCCTTTAGCACGTCCGGTGTAACGTCCGGCTGGGCCTCGGGCGCTTCGGGCACCACCTCGGGCCCTCTGGCGCATTGTCAAGCCTCCACTCTGGCTCCTTCACGGCATGCGCCGCACTCACGCCTACACCCGTCCGCTCATCGGCCTCCACGTCCGCTTCCCGCAGACGTGCGGGGTCACGTTTCTTCTTGGAATGCTTCTCTTTCGACAACGACTCTAGACTAGATCTCTCTGCGGGGACCAGGCTGGCCGCCGCCTTCCGGCCGCCTCCTCCCACGGACGGTGCTCCCGCTTGTGCAACGCCTTCTGTGTCCCTTCCACCTCAGCCCATGAGGCGCGCTCCTTCTCGGAGCCTAACTCGCCCTCCATCTTTTTCGGCTGAATGGGCTTCGCCAGGGCACTAGCCACCCTGATCGTCATCTCCCTATGTGTGAGGAACCTCGCAATGGAAAAAGACAAGCAAAGGAAACGGGATGCTCGGTCGACTCACCCGGTGCTGACATGAACTGGCTGCCTGGAGGGCCCCGTCGGGGCAAGCCGCTGCTACTTTGCGCCGCCTCCACGACCTCCAGCCGCGCGCTTGGGAGCCAGCTGCTTGCCCTTCTTCCTTGTTGCCTCGTCGTTTCCGACTTGGTCACGGACAGTTCAGGGCAGCCTTCTCCTCAGCACGCTGGAAGTGTCTTCCAGCTTCTCCGAATCCTCTACGGTGGCTACACCATGCAACTCGGGTGACTCCACATCATCATCGGTCGAACCAAGCAATCCGGAACTGAGAAACTCACCCGCCGACTTGGATACGTTCGACTCCGCGGCGTCATCGTCGGACTCCCGGTTCCTGGCGCGGGACGCCTCCGGCGACTCCACCTCATCGACGTCCTCGATATCCTCGGGGTCTGTGTCGGGGGTATAACCCCGGGGTAGTCTCATCTAGCCTACTACTTTGCCTTCAACCAAGAAGGAATAGCAAGAACCATTTTGCAAAGCCCAAGTCCCCATGGCTGGCTAGGAAGCACCTGCCGGCTGGGGACGAGATGACCAACTCTCTAGCCGGCCAAGAAGCACCTGCCGGCTAGAGGCGAGACGACTACCTCCCCCTGGCCGCCTAGGGGCGAGGCGGACGTGCCCAGGCCGGCTAGTCAAGCGACTAGCCGGCTAGGGAGCACAAGTCACATCAGGTCGTAGGTCTTGACGAGACCCTACGGTTAAAGGTGGCTACGCGTCAGCAAAGGTACTGGATCGGGGTGCACGGCAGGTACAACATCGGCGGCCACGCTGCTGACCTCCTCCGGCTTCGATCCATCCCCTACACAGTGTCGGTCCGTCAAACTCCTACTCCATTACTACACTCGGCGTGGGAATAGTGGAGATGGCCGTACTGCCTGCCCATGACGATTATCGCTGGATGACGTCGTACGTACCACATGTGTCCTGCGTCAACCTTACGCGAGGGCCTTATTGGCTAGCCGGCGGGTCCCACGGCCAAACGAGACCTTGCAGCCAGCGGGCCCCTCGAGCGACAAGACAAGACCCCGTGGGGCCCCTGGCCAGCCGACGAGGCTGCCTGCCGGGTCCCACTCTTGTACTTTTATCTATATTGTAGATCGGTGGGTTCGTCTATAAAACCCCCCGGCCCACCTCCATGCACAGGGTCGGTCAACTCAACACACACACACACCACATAGGAGAGGCAGACGCGAGCTGACAACTCCTTCCTCCTCCACAACACAGCTCGAGGCGCGCTTTGTAGTCCCATTCCTACATCATACACTCCGGCAGGATTAGGGGTGTTATCTCTATGGAGAGCCCTGAACCTGGGTACATCATGCGTTCCATGCGTGTACCATCCTCGTTCCCAGCGCCCTCCGGTGCCACTTTGGTTCCCACCATCTTTAGCCTACCCATGGCTTATGCTGTGAGTAAACACCGACATTTTGCGCCCACCGTGGTGCCGTGTGCGGCATCGGCTGGCTTCACGCGCTGGGCGGGGCCCTGCGCTTACACCGCCTGATGCATCGCGTCCGGACCGATCTGCATGCCCGTGGAGCCTGCTTTCGATGAGGCTTCACCGATGATGATCGACGTCCCAGTCCGTCATGCGGACTCTGATGGGGAGTCTGACGATGAGTTGCTCCCCAGCATCGTCATCGCTGCTATGGAGAACCTCATCGTTCTCTTTAGCGACTTGCGTCTTGGCGCTGGTCCTCGCTACCCTGGCGAGGACTTCAATGTCGAGGTGTTATGTGCCAGCTTCAGTAGGCTCTCTATCGCTGAGACGCCTACATTTGACGTGTACCCTAGCAACGTACTCGTCTTCGACAGTCCTCCGTCGTCCGCGGGGTTCCTTACCCCGTATCACGTCGCCACCGTCTCCAGCGTTGTGGAGGTGAATGTTATCGGTGCCAGCACCAGCAAGGCTCATGGCAAGGCGTCAGCAGACCCTGGTGAGCCTGCTACTGTCTCCGTCGACACGCTGCTATGTGGGAAGGGCAATGGCAGCCACGAAAGGCGCTCTCAGCGCCAGAGCGAGCCCACTTCGAGCCGGCGCCGCAGGGATGATGAGAGTGATTCGGTGTATGAGGTTCCTCGTCCGGGGAGGACCCATGCTTCCAGCTCACAAGGCACCCTTCTGATCACGGCTCGGATCGGTGCTCGCATCCCACATGGTGACACCGATGCCTGCATGCGTCTCGACGCCCTGGCATAGTCAGCTCTTTTGGAGGAAGACGACCCCATCGGTCTGGCGTTCTTCGGCCCCCGGATTCGAGGGGAGCCATTTCCTTGAGGCTTTACTCTTCCTCGGGACACCCCCAAGTACAACGGCACAACCAAGCTAGAAGACTGGCTGACTGACTACGCCATCGCCAGGGGCAGCAAGCACGTAGCCGCTCATGCTGGCCGGCTCGGCTCGAACATGGCTTAACAACCTTCCAGCCGGCACCGTCAACTCATGGGTTGACTTCGAGGAGGCATTCGTCCGCAATTTCACTGGCACCTACAAATGCCCTGGCCGGCCTCACGAGCTGGCCATGTGCGTTCAGAGGCCCGATGAACCGCTTCGCGACTACGTCACGCGTTCGACGGAGCTTCGCAACTCCTGCGAGGGAGTGCATGAGGTACAGGCCATCCAGTACTTCATCAACGGCTGCCGAGCTGGCACTCTCCTCAAGCAGAAGGTCATTTGCTCCGAGCCCACCTCTCTGGCGGTGCTCATGGCCAAGGCTGACAAGTATGCCACGGCCGACTCCGCGATGTGGGTCAAGGTGACTGCCTCGGACAAATTTGTCCCCACGCCGACTACTCCCAAGCCGGTTGGTGACAATCGAGGCGGCCAGAACAATAACAAGCGCAAGGCGGATGAACTTGATTCGCGCTCCAACAACAAGCTGGTAGCCAACGTGGAGGGAGAGGTGTCGGCTACTCAAGCCGGCTCTCAACGAAGGCGGACCAGCAAGAATGACTAGCAGCCCAAGCTCAGCTTTGAGCAGATGCTGGACGCACCCTGCAAGATGCACTCTGGGGCGAAGCCCTCTACCCATTCCCTTCGACAATGCAGCTTTGCACGACGACTATCGCAAAGGGAGGGCCTGCCGGCCGCCCCAGGCGCAGCTGCAGCGCCTCATGCTCTGGCTCCTGGTCCAGCTCCAGCTCCGCCGCCATCGCCTCACAGCGACGACCGTCTCCATGATGACTACCCCCATCAAGACGGAGCATTCGTGGTCTTCACTAGTGAAGGCGACGACAAGCACAGCCAGCGCCAATGTCGGTTTGAGGTGAATGCCATGGTCCCCCCGGTTCCCCAATACATGCATTGGTCTGAAAAGCCCATCACATGGAGCCGGGTTGACCATCCTGCCGGTGATGCCAAACCCTGGATCATACGCGCTTGTCCTCGACCCCACTTTCGCCTCACAGAGGCTCACCTGTCGGTTCTCCCGGGTTTTGGTCGACAGCGGCAGCAGCATCAACATCCTCTACCTCGATGCCCTCCTCAAGCTTGGGCTCAAGGAGAAGGACCTCCAGCCGACCAGTACTGTCTTCCATGGCATCGTGCCGGGACAGTTTTGCTCGCCGATCGGCAAAATCCAGCTGGATGTCCTTTTCGGAGACAAGGCTCACTTTTGACGTGAGTCCATATGGTTCGAGGTGGTGGATCTCAGTAGCCAGTATCATGCGCTGCTGGGCAGGCCGGCTCTGGCCAAATTCATGGCTATCCCCCACTACGCCTACCTCAAGATGAAGATGCCGGGTCCGAAGGACATCATCACCATCGCTGGCGACTACAAAACGTCGCTCGAGTGTGCACGGGACAGCAGCCTCCTGGCTGACGCCATGGTTATTGCTCAGGAGCAAAGCCAGATCGACCAGCTCGTGGCTCAGGCTACCGAGCAACCGGCGATCCCTACTCCTCCATCCCAGTCGGCCGGCGAAGGCTCCTTCCAGCCGGCCAAAGAAACCAAGCAGGTGCCACTCGACCATGCGAACCCCAAGCAGTGCGTCACCATCGGGGCTAACCTTAGCCCCAAATAGGAAGGTGAGCTCATCGACTTCCTCCGTGAGAATCGGGACATCTTTGCATGGTCTCCCAAAGTCATGCCTGGTGTCCCGAGGAAGTGCACCGAGCACAAACTGCATGTGCGACCGGATGCGAAGCCGGTGAAACAACCTTTGCGCCACTTCGCCGAGTGGAAGCGGTGCACAATTGGAGAAGAGATTGCCCGGCTCCTTGCTGTCGACTTCATGATGGAGGTTTTCCACCCGGACTGGTTAGCCAATCCAGTCCTGGTGCTAAAGAAGAACAACACGTGGCGAATGTGTATCGACTACACGATCCTGAATAAAGCATGCTCGAAAGACCCTTTCGCCTTGCCGAGGATAGATCAAGTGATCGACTCCACAGCCGGCTACGAACTGCTATCGTTTCTAGATGCTTATTTAGGCTACCATCAAATCAAGCTAGATCCAGCTGATCGCGTGAAGACCTCCTTCATCACGCCCTTCGGGGCCTACTGCTATACCACCATGATGTTTCGTCTGAAGAAAGCTGGTGCGACATTCCAACACTGCATGCAGCAGTGCTTACTGCCACACATTGGCAGAAACATCCACGTCTATGTGGATTACGTCGTCGTCAAGAGCAACCAACACTTCAGCCTCCTCAACGACTTGCTAGAGAAGTTCTCCAACTTGCAAGATCCGGCTCAACCTGGAGAAGTGCATCTTCGGGGTTTCAGTCGGCAAGCTCTTGGGGTTCTTCGTTTCTTCTCTTGGCATCGAAGCGAACCCTGAGAAAATTAGCACCATCGAGCGGATGGTGAAGCCGGCTCGAATCTTCGACGTCCAAAAGTTCGCTGGCGGCCTGGCGTTCCTTAGCCGGTTCGTCAGACAGCTCAGCGAGAAGGCGATTCCACTCTACCAGCTCATGAAGAAAACAACCAAGTTCGGGTGGAATGACCAGGCGGATGAAGCCTTCCGCAACCTCAAGCGGGTCATCTCAAGCCTGCCAATCTTGGCAGCACTCGCTGAAAGGGAACCTATCCTCATATACATTGCAGCGACCACTCGCGTGGTTAGTGTAGTGTTGGTAGTAGAGCGCAAGGAGGAGGGCAAGGTACTGTTAGTACAAAGGCCCTATCTACTACCTCGGTGAGGTCTTGTTTGCCTCCAAGCAAAACTACCCCCGGTACCAGAAAATGTGTTATGGTGTTTACCTTGCCGCAAAGAAGTTGAACCAATACTTCCAAGAGCATGCCATCACTATGGTGAGCACCGCTCCACTTTTAGAAATCATGGGCAACCATGATGCGACTGGCTGGAATGCCAATTGGTCCATCTTCATGGCCACCACGACATTCGCTACGAGCCTCACACTGCCATCAAGTCTTAGGTGGTGGCCGACTTCCTTGTCGACTGGGTTGAAACTCAGTTTGAGGCACCGCCTCCAGATTCCACTCATTGGCGGATGCACTTCGACGGCTCGAAGATGCGAACTGGTCTGGGAGCCGGCATTGTCTTGACGTCTCCGAAAGGAGACCAGCTCAAGTATGCTCTCTAGATTCACTTCACCGTCTCCAACAACGTCGCCGAGTACGAAGCTCGCTCATGGCCTCCGGCTTGCCAAGGAGATTGGCATCCGACGTCTCCTTTGCTTCGTGACTCGGACCTCGTGGTGCAGCAAGTCTCTAGGGAATGGCATGCCAGGAACACCAACATGGCGAGCTATCGCTTCCTCATCCAGCAGCTCCGCGGCCCTTTCGAGGGTTGCGAGTTTCACCACGTTCCCAGTGCGGACAACGGGGCGGCTGATACAATGGCCAAGATTGGCTCTACAAGACAAGCAATTCTAGCCGGCGTCTCCCTCAAACAGCTGCACAAGCCATCCATCATGCCGTCTCTGGAGTCGGCGTCAATTTTTGTGCCGACTGACCCCTCAGTACAAGCGCCGTCGGCTATGGCAGCTATGCCGGCTATAGCTCCTGTGTCGGCTACACTGGCTCTGCCGACTCCAATTGCTGCGCCGGCTACGAATACTTTGCCAACTACAACAACCAATCCGGCTACGCAAAGCCTCGAGTCCTATCGTCTCGAAACCCAGTGGGTGGACGTCATGGAGGTAGACTGCGAGCAGGCTGCCACGACGGCATTAGAGACGAAGAGTCTCGAGCCTGCGGCTGCTTCATCAAGAACAGGGGTTGTAGAAGCCCCTAACACTCAGGCCAAGATGGAGCCAGCCCTTGTGTCGGCTCCGTCATGAGATCCACCCATCTGGGCCTTCTTTCTTCGTGACGAGCTTCCTCAAGATGAGGCGGAGGCAAGGTAGATTTAGCGCAGATCAGCAGCCTACGCCATTATCAACCGCGAGCTGGTTCGGCGATGCGTGACTGGCTTGTTCCAGCGCTGCGTCGAATTAGAAAAGGGGTAGGAGATCCTCAGAGACATTCACCAGGGGGAGTGCGGGCATCATGCCGCCTCTAGAACCCTGGTGGCCAAGGCGTTCCGCCATGGATTCTACTAGCCCACGACCCTCGAGGAGGTTCTGGACATGGTCAACAAATGTGAGGGCTGCCAACGCTTTGGCGCGCTCTGCCACCTTTAGGCCTCAAAATCATCCCCTTGTCATGGCCATTCGTCTTCTGGGGGTTGGACATGGTGGGACCATTCAAGACCGCTCGAGGTGGGATGACTCATCTCTTGGTAGCCATCAATAAATTTACCAAGTGGATCAATGCTAGGCCCATCAAGAGGCTGATACAATGGCCAGGATAAGGTTCATCAAGGACATTGTTGTCCGATTCGGTGTCCCCCACAGCATCATCACCGACAACGGCACCAACTTCGCCAAGGGTGCTTTTGCAGTCTACTACTCCAAGGAAGGCATCCAGCTCGACTTGGCGTCGGTGGCACACTCCGAGTCTAATGGCCAGGGAGATAGGGCTAACAGCCTGATGCTGGCCGTCATCAAGCGAAGACTGGTGGCACCACTCGTCAGGTCAGCCGACTGCTGGATCGAAGAGCTGTCGGCCGTGTTATGGAGCCTCCACACCACACCCAACCGGTCAACCTGCTTCACCCCTTTCTTTCTGGTATATGGGTCCGAGGCTATCATCCCTACGGATGTCGAGTTCGAGTCGCCTCGGGTCACCTTATACACAGAAACGGAAGCGAAGGAGGCAAGATAAGACAACATCGATTTGCTCAAGGAGGCACGGGATCTAGCCTTAAGCCCAACGGCCATTTATCAACCGAAGTTGAGATACTACCACAACAAGAAGATCAAGCCCCTCTCTTTCAAAGAGGGGACTTGGTCCTTAGAAGAATCCAGCGAATACATGGCCAGCACAAGCTCTCATCCCCATGGGAGGGACCCTACATCATCAACAGGGCATTGCATAATAATGCATACTACCTGATTGATGCGCAGAAGCCAAGCAAGCGCAAGAGAGATGACTCCGGCCAGGAGACGGAGCGTCCATGGAACGCGGCGTTGCTTTGCCCGTTCTATTGCTAGAAGGCAAGTATGAAAAATGGAAAGAACATGCACATATGTATCTTTCTCCCTGTTTGGTATTTCCAATGAATGGAATGGGTGTTTCAAGCCGAGGCTTGGAGCATGCCTCTTTTGGATTCATAACCAGAGTCTTCACTCATTCTGTGAGTCCCTTGTTCCGGCTCTAACGGGCTCGGGGGCTCGCTAGCTGGCCTTAACGATTTCCTTAGTTGTAGAAGAACATATAGTGTATGCCGGGTCAAACCCTGGCCGTCTCGTAACAGCTACAGACCGGCTCCCAGTTGTCCGGCTAGCGAGGCAGCGCCAGGTAAGGCTGGCAGCATGAAAAGTTCAACTACAAAAAGGGTTGCCGGCTCGGGTTGGTTTGATCCTTTTTTAGGCGATCTTATTATTCTAGCCGGCGTCTGCTGGCTTGTGTTTGAGTCTTTAAGTCTTGATGGCTTCGAAAAATCTAAGTCCAATATTCTCAAAGGCAGAAGCCTCGACGCAGTCATAGACCGACTCCCGGCTGTCGGGCCGGCGGGGTAGATGCTAGAGGGAGTAATGGGGTTGGAGAAAAAGAAGTCAAGCAGGAACCAAAATATGAGAATACAAGGCAACACGCATGGTGTTACGAATTTAATGCAGAATATATACATTCAAAAGCATTTGGCCCACGGCCAAAGTTCATTACACACCCCAAGTGGGTGGAACTTTTGCACTCACAATACATTGCAGACAACAAAAAACAAAAACAGGACCAGCTAAGGCGCGGCGGCCTCGTCTGTTGCCCCGGCTGCAGCTCCTGAAGTGGTGGCTTCCCCATCGCCGGTTGCTCCCGAAGTAGTGGCGTCATCTCCTGTGTGAGGGCTTTCGGCTCTGTCCCTAGCGGAGTCGGCATAAGCTTCGCTGTTGGAGTCGGCGTCTTCCTTCTCAAGGGCCGCCTCGTTGGAGCTGCCATCGGCAACATATGGGTGAAGACAGTGCAAGTCCTCAGGTACCACGTCACCGTATTCATCCCGCTCCAGGTTGAGCTCGTCCCAGGCGGCATATGAGGCGATGCCGCTGGCCCTCATCCGCAGCTGGTCCTCCATAGCCTGCAGCTCCCCCTCCGAGCCGTCGCGCTGGGCGACGAGCTTGCCCAAGTCTAGGTTCCGATACCAGGACTTGGCCAAGCACAGCGCCATGTAGGCACCAGCACGCGTGGCTGAGGCGCGCCAGACGTCAAGACGATCGCCACCAGCTGCAAGCCAGCAGGAAAGCTGGCTCACCGACGCCGACTCCACAACTTCGGGCCACACAGGCTTTATCATCGACGTGCCAGCACTCTGGAGCTGCTCCATGGATTCAGCCAAGACAAGCAAGCGGGCTCTGAGGCCCACACCAATCTCCTCCATAGTCCAGCCGGCTTTGGCATCCATATCCTGACTAGCAGCGCGACGCTCCTTGCGGCTGGTCTCAACAGCCATTTCAGCCGCTTCCCGTGTCTCAGGGAAGGTTCCTGGGGCAGGGGAAGTGGTGCAAAGAAGAATAAGAGGGGAGAGCAACAAAAAAGAAAAATTCAAGACAAAATGAAAGAAGGGCTTACGGTTGAAATGGGCATCGGTCTTGTGGGCTTCCCCCAGGGCCTCGCGCCCCCGCACCATGCTCGCGTGGGCTGCGCGGGAGAGCTCTTCGTGGAGGGTCACGGCCGTCTCCATCGCCTTAGCCAGTTGCGTCTGCTTCTGGATCAGGGCCTGCTCCTTGTCCTCCAGGGCGACGTCCTTGAGCTTCATCTCCTCGAGATGAGCCGTCTTAAGACGCCCCGTGTCGGCATCATACACTACTAGAAAAAAGGTTGTTAGTGGCGCACCTATTTTGGCTATTAATGGCGCACTATAGGTGCGCCACTATTATCACGCCACTACTAATAAATAGTAATGGTGCATGCCTCGTATGCCACTGTTAATCTACATAACAGGGGCGCACCACCTGGTGCGCCATTACTATACCAAACACTAATGGCGCAGCTAAAGTGCGCCATTACTAGGCCCAGAAGTGCGCCACTGCTGTTACTCCAAGGGGCCATGTGTACCTTGTGCTCTGGGTTACTAATGGCGCACTTTTTGATAATCCGACACTGGGGTGTTTATTTATGTGCGCCACTAAAGTGCAATATGGTGCGCCACTACTATGAATATTAGGAATTATTATTTTTTGCTTTTCTGATATTTGCACAGGTTACAAAATACATTGCAACACATGATATAAATAGCACAACATATAAATAGCTGATTTATCGACTACAATAGAAGATTAAAAATACCGAATTAAAAATACCGGACAAAGTTAGAACATTACAAGTCTTGAGACCACGAGTAGAGAGTTTGTCTTCACATTACAAGTTGATATCTAAACTACCATCACATAGAAGAGGGTTGCGGTCACGATGAGCATCATCGCGATGAAACTGATCTTCATCCGGTTCCTCCTTCGCTCCCTCCTCTCTCCTGCTAGATAGCGCGCGTATCTAGCTTCCGCCTCCGTCCTAGTGGTGTAACCATTGTAACTGTTACCGCTGAAATGGTGAACCTGTCTCCGACACTCCTCGTAGTCGTCGTAGACTCCTGAAACCTCACCATTGTACATGACAGACGATGGCATCTCTATGTACTAGACAAACAAAATGTTAGTAGCAATTCACAGATAATATATAAGCAATATATAAGTAGGAAAAAAAGGATCGGAAGAGAAAAGCAACACATTAATAGCACGATTCATGGGCCTACTAATAAATAGCATCGATTACATATAAGTTGAACGACTGTCCAAACTAAAGAGACATACAAGTTCATTAAAGTTTAATTACAACATGAGTTAATCGATATGTCAGAACTACATAGCATCAATACTTTCGACTCGACTCAGGGACCGAAGCGTGGATGAAGCCTCCATCTTTCGTGATGGTAATGAATGTGAAGTCGTTGTTAGCCTCCATTTGTAGCATTGTTTCTATTTCACTATTGGACAGTTGATAGTTGAGGTAGAACTGTCCTGAGGTACGAAGGACATCTTGATAGATGATTTCGGCAAGCTCCGACGGGATGTGAAAGAATTCCTATCTAATGTCCTCGTCCTGGATTGCCGACAAGCGTGCGACCCATTCTTTGAGATTATTTGGTAGCATAAGGTGTTGATGGTTCCCTACGATCGCCCGCATGTGATGGAGGGCATAGTAGGCATCCTTCTGACTGCCAGGCGGCTGCTTGATGCAGGGGAACGTCGTTACGTGGGTGAACACATGCTTGCCGTACCTACAAATTGGCCTCATGAAGGTGCCTCCAAATTTGGCGTAGCCGGGGAGAGCATCATCAAGAACTTCCTTGATATTTGTGTAGTCTTTCTTCGACTGGCGGTCCGAGTCGAAATACGTGGCCATGGAATATTTTGGGCTTAAGAGGATGAGTGTGTAACGTGTGTCACTACACAAAACACGGAATGTTAGAAAAAACAGAACAATCGAAATCTAAGAAATCATATGTTACGGGGCGGTGAGGGGATGACTTACTCGGAAAAGTAAGGCATGAGGAAGTTATCCTTATCTGGCTTCGCCAGAATGACGCCTTCGAGGTATAAACTCGCGACTTGCCGGTCCCTAGCGTTGCCCAAGATCTTGGCACGCATGTAGAAGGGGTCGACTATCACGATTTTCGGCGTCTTGTCTCTAATGATCCGCATCTCCATACTGAGCGAAAATAGTCGAATGAAGGTGTAGTGCAACGGATAAAGGTTAAACATAGCAAATATGTCATCAAACCGCATGACGATCATACGCCCGATGGTGCTATAGACAAAGCCCTCGCCCTCTGGCACCTTGGCCACGAAAACCGGGTATGCCACATCATTCTCGGAGATACCTCGCTTCTCCATAGAAAGAACACCGTCATGCAGACTCCGCATAGCACCGATTGGAGCATTGAGCGGATTAATCGGTAGCATCGGCCTACCCGCCACATTTACCCTCCTCGAGATATCCTTAGATATTGGTGGCCCGTCGTGAGGATGGATCGTACATGGTGCTGGCTGGTTCGCACCATTGTTATTTTTTCTTTTTCGTCCCTTTTGCTTCTTCTTCTGTAATGGGATCGAGTTCACCTTCTTGACTGTGTTGGCGCGTATAATATTTCACACCTCGGCTATTTGAGTCTCGGTGAAGGCGATAGCTAGAGGTGTCTCCTGAGAACTGAAGAGACGAAGCCTATTGCAATTGGCTTTTCTCCATGCGTCATCGTCGTGAAGCCACCTTCGATGTCTCCTGAGAACTGAATAGACGAAGCCTATTGCAATTGGGATCTCTATCTAGCTGGCGATACCTTGTGTCATCCATGCACCCGACGCATGCACAAAATCCATGGACCACCTGCCCTGCGACATATCCGTCACTGAGATAGTCGTGCACCGTCGTGAGCAGTGCGGCTCTCATAGGGAAATATTGTTTCGCTCCAGCGTCCCGCGTATTGGCTCGCGTTTTCCACCGCTTGTCTAGCTCCTCTTTCAACAGCCCCAGATACAGATTGATGTCGTTCGTTGGTTGTTTAGGCCCTTCAATTAGGATAGTCATGTGAATGTACTTCCTCTTCATGCACTTCCAGGGGGAAGGTTGTACATCCACACTAACACAGGCCAGGTGTTATGTGTGCTTCTCTGGCTGCCAAATGGATTGACTCCATCGGTGCTCGCGCCCAGCATGATGTTCCTTGGATCATCCCCAAATTCTGGGTGTTCGAAGTTCAACGCTTGCCACTGGCTCGCATCCTTAGGGTGACTCAGCATTTTGTCTTTTTTATTTATGTCCGGATCATTTCCGTAATCTTCTCGCTTCTTCTCCTCCCTATCCGTGTGCCAACACAGGAGCTCTGCTTGCTTAGGGTCCGCGAAATACCGCTGTAGACGAGGAGTGACCGGAAAGTACCACACCACTTTTCGAGGAGCTTTCTTCCTCTTCATGTATTGAGTGACGCCGCACACCGGACATATGGTAGACTCCGCGTGCTCGTCCCGATAAATGATGCAATCGTTCATGCACACATGGTATTTCACGTGCGGTAATTCCAGAGGACACACGATTTTCTTCGCCTCCTCGAAACTGGTCGGGCACTTGTTCCCCTTGGGAAGACGCTCGTGCCAGAATGACATGTTCTCGTCGAAGCATGTGTCGATCATTTTGTGTTTTACCATCATCTTCGGAGCCATGAGCGTTACTTTCAGGCGGGTATCCTCTGTCCTGCATCCTTCATACAATGGAGTAACCGTGTCTATCTCTAGTTGAACCAGCTTGGCTTTCTCTCGGGCGGCAGCTCTTGCGTAACCCGTCTGCTTGAGAAGCAGCTCTTCATATGAGGGTCTTGCACCCAGCCCATCGATGGTCCGTCGTTGTCTGCTCCGGCATATTCATCTTCATGATCATGCCCTTCGTCTTGATCTTCCTCATCATCATGTCCAGCATCTTCTACATGATGACTGTGTCCTGCATCTACTACGTGATCATGTCTTGGGGATTCTTTATTTTCTCGCCCACCCTCGCCGCTATTGTCTTGCTGCCCTTCCTTATTTCTTGCCTGGCCCCCATGGACGACTTCATAATCATCTTCATCACCTTGCCACCGGCAACGATCCATGAAACCACGCACGAGCAGGTGGTCCTGCACGTGTTTGGAATCCGAGTCCATAAGGCTCTTCAGGTTGCATATTCGACACTGACATCTTATCTCCGTCTCGTTCTTTTTAAGCATCTCGACCTTCGCGGAGCTCAAAAACCTATTCATGATGCCTTCGGTCATCGTGCGGACCATGGTCGCCCGCGGGGTAGAGCAAAACGATATTTTAGAACCAAATTTTTTTTGGCATGACTTTGCCTAAAAATAGGATAAAAAAGAATGCATAGTGCCAAAGTCTCGCCAAAATGGAAATGAATCAACATTCCGGCAAAATATTGGCAACTATCGCATTTCAAATACTGGTACCTGCAAACACAAACATATGCAACACCAGGAACATACGTATATCTAGGCCATAAAAAGTGTGTACGTTGGAGTGAAAAAAGTAGATCTAGAACATAAAGAAAGCTTTCCCCTTACTTACCTATCAAAAAAGGAAACTTAACCACTTAATTTGGGTGAATGTATGGTGCAAATGAGGTGAGGGGGTGGAGGTAGCTGAGACCAAGCTTGGAAGAGGTGGAGAGAATGAAGTGGGGAAAGCGAGTGTTACTAATGGCGCACCTCGTGTGTGGTGTGCCATTACTAGTTTTGAAAAAAATATTAAAAAAATTGTTAGTAGTGGCGCACCATGGGTGTGGTGCGCCATTACGAGTTAAAACTAGTAATGGTGCACTTTCCCCTGGTGCGCCAGTTCTAAGTCTAGGAAGGGTGTGGGGCCAGGACAAAACTAGTAATGGCGCACCACACACCAGGTGCGCCATTAGTAATATGGCCATTAATGGCGCACCTATATCTCGTGCGCCGCTCCTATATAGCAGTGACGCACCACATACATGGTGCGCCATTAATGTCCATATTAGCTATAGCCATTTTTCTAGTAGTGATAGGAGGAGTCCTTATCCTCAAGGGTGGTGCGCAGCTGTCCCATTTCGGCCTGAAGGGCCGCCTCGCGATCCCTCTTCTCCGTGTGGAGAAGAGTCAGCTGCTGCTGGAGCCGCTGGCCCGCCTCGCGCAAGACGTCTCGCTCCGAGATGGCCCTGAAGATCAGCAACATTGCCATCAGCCGCCTGGGCCTGAGCCCGCAACGTGTTGTACGCCTGCACTTGGGTGTCATGAAGCTCCTACGAGCAAAGCAAAAGAAATCAAAGGAAGTAAGATTCGGCCCGGCTAATTCTTAGTCAGCCCGATTCTCGAGGGCTACACCCAGTGGGTGCGCTGGCATGCCCCCACTCATTCAAGAGAAGAAAAATCAAAACCAAGGCAATGAAGACACAAAGGATGAAGCACTGACCCTGGCGCATTCCTCCGCGCGCTCCAGATCGCTGTTGGCCAGCCTGGCTGCTTGCTTCACCTTGTCCCGGCTATTGGCAAACATCGCCACCAGTTCTAGGACACCGCTGAGCTCAACGCCTGGGGTCATCGTCAGGCGCTCGGCGTTGGACACGCGCGAAGACTTCATGAGCCAGCTCCCAGTGCTGGAGCTGTCTCCTCGAGCGGCTGAGTCACAGTTGGTCACAATGATCGCGCCGACTTCAGGAGGATGGTTGGTGGCCGACTCCATCGACGGCCCAACCGGCGTCGTCTCTACAGCTGGGGGATGATCGGCCGCATTCGGCGCATCCATGGTCACCTCCGGCTCCTCCAGGTTCAGCTCCGGCGCATTGCCCACCTCAGCCTCCGGCATCTTGGGGATCACCTCGACGTCCGCAGGCATGGAGACGGCTGACTCAGGGGGGCTTGGTGCGACAGCCCGATGCCGACGTTCCAGAAGATTCCCCTTTTCTTTCCGTTTTTGTTGTGTGTCTATTTTCTTTTGTCGCATCATCATCACATCATGTGCATCATCGGCATTGCATCGGCATCTCCGTTGCCGCCAGTTTTCAAACTTGCATCCGCTAGTAGTTGTCGGTTCTCGTAATTGTCCGTTCTGAGTCCGACCGCACTCGCACGCGCCCGCGGCATCGTCAAATCCCTGTTTTTAAAAGTGTGCGTAAAACTTTCTCTGATCGGGGTGAAACTTGGCATGCGGTCGTCATTAGTTCTAGCTAGGCCGCCTGTCGAATTTCGTCGCGATCGGAGTCCGTCTGGTACCCGAACGGTAGCCCGTAGCGGCACCGTATTGGGTCTGCCGTCGGACGTCTTTCGGTGTGTTATAAATCGATGCCGCGCCGCCCGTTCTCTCTCCCGTCCCCAGATATCCCATCTACACGGCCGCGTACCCATTCCCGCGTGCGGAATCGTTTGAATCCGACCCTGCGGTTGGATCCGGAACGCGATTTCGGGTAACCTAGCCCCCCCCCCCCCCCCGTTTTTCTATATAGAGACCCCTCCTCCTATTTTTTTAGGCAGCTACCCCTTTGCCTCGAAATCCGAGCCCCCATCAAACCCTAGCCGCAGCCTCCTCCCACCTCCTTCTCCAGCCGACGGGCCTGCGAAGCCCATCCGGGGCCCGCCCGAGCCCGATTCGCCCCCGAGCCGCCGCCGCCCGCTCGCCCGAGGCAGCAGCCTCACCCCGAGCTGCCCCGAGCCGTGCGAGCCCCTCGCGCCGCTGCCTTCCGCTAGCCGGAGCACCACCGCCGGTGTGCGCAGCCGCGCAGCTCCCCTGGCCGCAGCATCGTCGTGGCTAGCTCCCCAAGACCTTCCTCCGCCGGGAGCTCGTCGCCTGCCCTTGCCCGACCGCCCCTCCGGTCGCCGTCGCCTCCAACGGCCAGATTCGGCGCTGGCCAACCAGATCCGACCGGATCCCCTCTCCGTCGTGGCCCAACGCCGCGCGCCCCGGGAGAGCACTGGATCCCCTCCCCGTGGTGCGCCACCGCCATGGCCATGACCTCGTGCTCTTGGAGAGCACGGGAGGACGAGGCATTTGCCTCGCGTTGTCCCCCCCAGGCCTGCCCGTCGGCCCAGGCGCGCCTCTGCCTCGCCCGTCGGCCCAGCTGGGCCTCGCCCAGCGCCAGGCGCGCCCCGGCCTAGTCTGCCTCTGTGTGCAGCGCCCCGACCGGCCCAGCACCAGCTTGCCTCCTCTCCTGGCCCGATGGCCCAAGGTGAGTAGCCCGTGCCCTATCCAACGCCCTGGGCATCTTTTAGCTTTTTTGCGCCTGCGCTTTCAGCCCATTTAGGCTTAGGTATTTATTTATTTTTTCCTGCGATTTATCCTGTTTTCACAAAAATGTCATATATTCAAACGTTCATCTCTTTTTGACCGTAAGTCGGAACGAGGTGTATCTTATATGGTTTTGGGGTAGTTTTGTGAGTAGAACATGATTTCACTGCTTGCATGATTATTTGACGTAGTTTAACGTGTCAAATACATAGATTAGTGTGCTGTCCAAATAGGATATAGCTCGTATTATTCTTCCGCGCGCGTTCGGATAGCCCGAATGCCGTAGTATAGATGTCCACGTTTTAGGAATCATTTTTGCATGTATTTTAGAGTGGTCATTTGTATTTTTGCGTATAGGGAATTTCCTCTAGTTTATTTTACCGTATATTGGTTTTTATCTCGCATTTTATGTGTGGCTTTATTTTCGTTGCGCAACCCACATATTTTATATGTTTTCGGGGTATAAAATCCTTGGGATTTTTCTGTGCACTTAGTTTTAGCATTAGAGAAAATTAGTTTGCGAGATATTTTGCCATGTTGCCCTCTTGTCCTTTTTGTAGGATTTATTCCGTGCTTCGTTTGACGGAGTTGTCAACTAGAGAGTTGATCTTGGGTGTTTAGACTAGCCCCTGGTATTTTTGGTTGCAATAGAAATGCATGTTTAGGTGTGGTTTGATTGCTCTCAAGTTGCTAGAAATAGTGCTGATTTGGAGGAGCTAAAATATTTCTATGTCTGGAATCTGTTATATTTTGTTGCTGTCTTGTCTTGCTTGCATCTTGTGATCTGTAGCTCTTTTGAGGTTGGTCCAATGGAGTTAGTTGTAGCCGTTGTGTTTCTCGAGCGTGCTGTTATTTTTCATGCCATTTGGAGTCCTGTAGATATAGGTTTTGCTGCTGTCAATATTTCTTTAGATAGAAAACTGCACTTTCATGAAGTGCTATTTTCACTAAGTCTGAAATAGTGTGTGCAATGCCATGTTGTGTCTTCTTTTTCCTAGTGTTCCTTGCTGCCATGATAGTTGTTGTTAGTTGTTTGTAGTAGTGCTTATTGCCCTCTTCCGTGCCATGCCTTTCTTGAGCATATCGGAGTTGTGTAGCCGTAGTTGTGGGGCGTAGAAAATGCTATGTGGCTGTTTTTGGCAGATTGTAGTCATTACTTGTTTTGCTTGTAGTTTTTGAACCGTAGCTCCGATTTGATCGTGTCCTACATGACACTTTCTTAGAATCTCGCGTAGTTTCATGTTCTCTTGCTGTTTGCTTGTTTTGAAGTGCTCGTGACTGTCATTGTACACATATCGCATTCATGCCATCATAACTTGCGATGCTTGTAACTTTTGATCTGTAGCTCCGTTGGAGATGTTCTTTATGACTAGTTTGCTAGCCATGACGCGTAGAACCACGTGAACCTATTAGTTTTTCTGTTTAACAACCAATTAAAGGTATTAAATTAGATCTGGACAGAATTGAAAATTACCATGTGAGGTCGTTTCGGAGGTGCTATATGTCATTTTCCGGCCTCATTTAAAATGTCTAGATAGGTAGGTTAATTACGCTTCACCTCTTGCCATGTTTAATCACTAAATAAATAGACGTGGAGTATCGTCAATATGCAACTCTTTGCATATTGAACTTCAATTAATGTGTAGTGTTTGATTGCGTGAATTGTCATGCCGTGACTTGCATGTATTCAACTGCTCATGCATCATATGTGTTGTGCATCATGTGGTGAATTTGTGTGTTAATTTGTGTTTCTGGTTTGCTTCGCCTCGATAGAGTTCCGCAAGCGTGTCGGAAGTGAGGATCCGTTTGACCATGTCGGTTCGTCTGCTTCACGGAGTCATTCTTCTTCCAAGCGGGATCTCAGGCAAGATGATCATTTCCCCAGATACCATTACTATCATTGCCATGCTAGTTTTACCGTTGCTATCGTTTATGTCTCGTTTCCTACCACATGTTAAATATGCGCCTCTCAACAATGCCATGAAAACCATCAACCTGTTCAACCTAGCAAATCACTGATTGGCTATGTTACCGCTTGCTTAACCCTGTTGATAGCGTTGCTAGTTGCAGGTGCAGATGCTTCCATGTGAAAGCATGGGTTCCTTGTTATATCACCATATTAATGCTATTTAATTTAATGCACCTATATACTTGGTAAAAGGTGGAAGGCTCGGCCTTTCTAGCCTGGTGTTTTGTTCCACCTTTGCCCCCTTAGTTTCGGCTACCGGTGTTATGTTCCATAAATGAGCGCTCCTAACACGATCGGGGTTGTTATGGGGACCCCCTTGATAATTCGTTTTAGATTAAAGCTTGTCTGGCAAGGCCCAACTTTGGTACTACATTTGCCTAATAACCTAATAAAATTGCATAGGGACTTCCCGGGCCCCGAGGATAATTTAATCAACCCCCGGGCCAGTGCTCCTCATGAGTGTTGGTCCAAAACTAGAGCCGTTTGCGGGGCCAACCCGAGGCAACTCGGGAGATTTCTATCAGGCCACCGTACGCTGTGCTTATCCATCGTGTCCTGAGAACGAGGTATGCGACTCCTATCGGGATCGTCGACATGTCCGGCGGCCTTGCTGGGTTAGTTTTACCTTTGACGAGATATCTTGTGCATCGGGATTCCGGTGATGCTTTGGGTAATCTCAGAGTTGAGGTTTTCCACTAGGGAATCCGACGAGACCGCGAGCTTCGTGATTGAGGATTTCTATGCGGCTTGTGGTAATTTGTGATGGACTAGTTGGAGCACCCCTGCAGGGTTAAATCTTTTCGAAAAGCCGTGCCTGCGGTTATGTGGCAACGTGGAAGCTTTGTCTAACACTGGTTCTAGATAACTTGAAGTTAACTTAATTAAAATATGCCAACTGTGTGCGTAACCGTGACTGTCTCTTTCGTGAGTTCCTTCTCCGATCAAGGACACGGTGGGGTTATGTCTGACGTAGGTAGGTGTTCAGGATCATTCTTTTCATCATCAGTAGTTCACGTCCGTTAGGCGTAGATCTTCCCCCTCTTATTCTTGTACTCGTAAGTTTAGCCACCAAATATATGCTTAGCCGCTGCTGTAACCTCACCACTTAACCATACCTCACCCATTAAGCTTTGCTAGTCTTGATACCTTTGGAAATGAGATTGCTGAGTCCCTTGTGGCTCACAGATTACTACAACATCAGTTGCAGGTACAGCGAAAGGTTACGTGACGCGAGCGCGTTGATTGTTCATTTGGAGTTGCTTCTTCTTCTTCTTCTTCTTCTTCGATCTAGGATGGGTTCCAGGCCGGCAGCCTGGGATAGCAAGGATGGACGTCGTTCTTCTTTTCTCGTTTCTTTTCGTCCGTAGTCCGACCCTGCTCTTACTCTTGATGATTATGTAATGTACTGATGTGACTCTGATGTAGTTTGTGGCGAGTGTAAGCCAATTCTATAAATATATCTCTTCTTTTCAGTACATGTACTTGTAACGATATCCATTCTTGCGGCACGGCGAGATGCGCTTCTATCCCTGACGAGGCCTTCGTGCCAAATTGAGGATAGGGTCGCATCTTGGGCGTGACAAGTTGGTATCAGAGCAGTACCGACCTAGGAGCCCCCTTGATTGATCGAATTTGGCCGAGTCGAGTCTAGTAAAAAAAATCATTGACTCTAGTTATATATCGGAGAGTAGGATTCTTTTTTATCTTCTTCTATGCTCTGGTGAGGAATCTTGACGTAATAATTTACTCTACTCCTCTTCCCACTCAAATTTTTTTAGGATCACGCGGATATTTTGGAATCTATATGATGCCGATGTGACGGAGTTCTGTCTTGGTGCCTCCTATCTGCTCTATGTTTCAGGGGAGTTGAGCTCCAGGGGATTCTTGAGCACATCGTTATCATTCAGATTTCTTAGTATCTCAGAACGAAGGATGTTCGTAATTGCTTCAATACTAGTAGTGGCGAGATAACCCCGATGTCCCCAGTACTGGTGCAGATTGTTCGGGAGTACTGCCATACTTTGTATCATTGTGATCAGGAGGGTCTGTTGTTGATGAAGGTCCGAGATTCTGGTTGTGTGTTGACGGATGTGATACAGGTGACGGGTTAGTATAGGAGTTGTGTGATATTACTCCCTGTATCTGTGTACCAGATTGCATGACCAGAAATTTCGGGAATTCATAGGTGGGAATTCATTTAGTTGCTTATAGGTCAATCTTCCAAGAAATGCATGATGTTAGGTTGGGGTTCGACATCTAGTGGATTCGTTTGTTCACGGTCGACTTACAGCGGTACACGTTGTGTCTTAAAGAGTCCTTGTAGCTTGCTACGACTCGGGGATACTTCGTATATCGGGTGCACCGCCTTGCACTTGATGGCTATTGTAAGGATCGAGCCCGTGCGATCGTGTCCACGAAAATATCGGACGAAATCTTGCTCATGAGTTTGTTCTGGCTAATTGCAAGCCGCACCCTTTGTATTGTTGAATGTGGTAATTCGAGTTGCTTCGATGTCAAGTGGTGATTTCAGATCTTTCCAAGAGGTGTTCTCATAGTTTTTATGTGAGAATGCAAATTCTTTTGTTCGTTCAATTGTCATGTCAATTCTTTCCATCCGGAGTTCATCTCATCTTGCCCAAGTTGTCTTTGTTTTTCCCCGCCCTCCCGCCCTTTTTCTTCAGTGATTCAATTCTCATCCAAGTGCCTTTATTTTCAGTGAGGCTTCCGCTATCTCTTCTTCCTTTAGTAACCGGTGATTCATTGTGAAGATTTTCAAGAGCTTCGTGCTTATCTGTATTCAATCTTGTTATCTTTTCCGGTGAATTCAGTTCAAACTACCCGTGTTCATTATATCCTATTCATCATTGTAATTCTTTCTCATGTTGGGGATTTTTATCGACCTATCTTGTTTATTCAGTTATCTTTATTCTATCCGGAGCGTTGAAGTTATCTCAGAAATTCTTGTTTTCAATTCTTTCATTACTTTGGGGTGCTAACCTCATCTAGTTCTCTTCATACCGGTGCAATATCTATCATTTTAAGAAATCTTTTCATCGGTGGTTTCTTTGAGTGGGCCCATAACCCACAGGTTCTTTCCGAGGATCTTTCCTGGCTCTTTTAATCTTTTTCCGGAGATCATTAATTCTTTTCATCTTTGACGTAAGTATGGATTTCATCAGTCATAGCCATTCTCCAAGATCCATTTGAATTATTTCTCGTATTTGGCTCAACCTTCCGTTCTTCATTATTCTGGAGTGTCTCAGTAGTTCTTGGTGTTGTTTCTCGTCATCATTCTCAGCTTGCTATCCGAAGGAGTGTTTCTCTCAATCTTGGCTCATTCTCGTGCAGATTCATCATTTGAGCCTTGTGTTATCATCTTGATTTGTTGTCAATCACGAGTAAATCCTTTCTCCCTATCAGGTGCATTTCTGAGTTGTTTTCATTCTCGATCCTCCGAAGTACATCATTTCAGAAGATTCTTCGTTCTCATATTTCAACTTTCATCCTCAATTCTTCTCCATTGTTGTCTCTTCGTTCGTCTCTCGGTTATTCCGTTGCCTTGTTCTAGGTTTCTCTCAGGTGACTCGTGATCTCTTCGTTCTCATGTTTCTCCATTGATTCTTGGTTTCCATTCAACTGTGAATTTTTACCGATGCTTCCTTCAATTATGCCTCAAGTGGTGCTTATCTCTCTCTCTCTTCAAGATTCTTTCAAGAGGAATAAGTTGTATCATTAATCCGTTGATTGTTGTCAATTTAACTTGATGACGGATAAGAATAACATAATTCTTATTCTTGTTTCATTATGATTTCAATTCTTCTTCCGGAGTGGCTCATGATATCAATTCCTTTTTCTCAACTGTTATTACCTTTTATTTTTCGGAGTTCCAAGTTTATCAAGTATCTCTTTGTGAAGCTTCATCTAAATCTTGGCAAGGTCATAATCTGATTCTTTTCTACCTTGATATCTTTGCATCATTCATTCGTACACGGAGGTCCTTCTTGGTGGTTCATCAAGGTTTCAATTCGTTCTCAAGTGTTCTTCAAGATTCTTGTTGGAGAACCTCAAGCATTCTTTCCCTTGCATTTCAGTGCAATTGTTCTTCCTTTCTTCTTTAAGGTGGTATTATGGCATTTTCTTGTTAGTGTAGGAGCCTCGAAGAGTTTTCCTTTCAAGAGTGATACAATTAAATCCATTAATTCTTTGATCATGAGGTATTTTCAACCCATGAATTATTCATTGAGCTATCTTGGTTTAGACTTCACCTAAAGTTTTCCTATGGATGGTGCTATCATGGTGCTTGTCATTAATTCCAGTTTTCAATGCACCCTCTTGGTGTAAGATGTTTTGATATCCTTGCTTTCATCTATCCTTGGTTCTTGTAGTGGTTGGTTGTCATTCTTTTGTTCATTCTCTTCTTCCGTATGAGCTAGTTCCTATTCCATTGTTCTGGAGGCTTTGTGATATTGCTCTTTTGGGTCAATCTTGTTACTCTATCAAGATCATGGTGTTCCCTTGCTCTATTTAGTTGTTTGTTATGTATATTGTGCAATTATCTCTTCTTATCAAATTTTTTGTCCCATTTTCCTACCGAAGTGCTGCCAAAATTTTCCGTGAATTCTTGCTTCCTCTCATATCTTTCATCATCGCTTTGCTACCTTCAAGGATTGTTGGTTTCACTTCTTTGTCAAGAAGCGACTAAATTTTTACCTCTCGTTATTTCTCATCCTCTCCCCCTTTCATTCTTGGATCTCGGGGCGAGATCCTCTTGTAGTGTAGGAGAGTTGTGACAGCCCGATGCCGACGTTCCAGAAGATTCCCCTTTTCTTTCCGTTTTCGTTGTGTGTATATTTTCTTTTGTCGCATCATCCTCACATCATGCGCATCATATGCATTGCATCGGCATCTCCGTTGCCGCCAGTTTTCAAACTTGCATCCGCTAGTAGTTGCCGGTTCTCGTCGTTGTCCGTTCTGAGTCCGACCTCACTCGCACGCGCCCGCGGCATCGTCAAATCCCTGTTTTTAAAAGTGTGCGTAAACTTTCTCTGATCGGGGTGAAACTTGGCATGCGGTCGCCATTAGTTCTAGCTAGGCCGCCTGTCGAATTTCGTCGCGATCGGAGTCCGTCTGGTACCCGAACGGTCGCCCGTAGCGGCACCGTATTCGGTCTGCCGTCGGATGTCTTTCGGTGTGTTATAAATTGTTGCCGCGCCGCCCGTTCTCTCTCTCGTCCCCGGATATCCCCTCTATACGGCCGCGTACCCGTTCCCGCGTGCGGAATCGTTCGAATACGACCCTGCGGTTGGATCCGGAATGCGATTTCGGGTAACCTAACCCCCCCCCCCCCCGTTTTTCTATATATAGACCCCTCCTCCTATTTTTTTAGGCAGCTACCCCCTTTGCCTCCAAATCCGAGCCCCCATCAAACCCTAGCCGCAGCCTCCTCCCACCTCCTTCTCAAGCCGCCAGGCCCGCGAAGCCCATCTGGGGCCCGCCCGAGCCCGGTTCGCCCCCGAGCCGCCGCCGCCCGCTCGCCCGAGGTAGCAGCCTCACCCCGAGCTGCCCCGAGCCGTGCGAGCCCCTCGCGCTGCTGCCTTCCGCCGGCCGAAGCGCCACCGCCGGTGTGCGCAGCCGCGCAGCTCCCCTGGCCGCAGCACCACCGTGGCTAGCAAGCCCGCGCCGCCAGTTCCAACCATCGGCCGCCCAAGGACCTTCCTCCGCCGCGAGCTCGTCGCGTGCCCTTGCCCGACCGCCCCTCCGGTCGTCGTCGCCTCCAACGGCTAGATTCGGCGCTGGCCAACCAGATCCGACCGGATCCCCTCCCCGTTGTGGCCCTGCGCCGCGCTCCCGCTGGCCGGAGGTGCGCTGCCGCCATGGCCATGATCTCGTGCTCTTGGAGAGCACAGGAGGACGAGGCATTCGCCTCGCGTTGTCCGCCCCAGGCCTACCCGTCGGCCCAGCACCGGCTTGCCTCCTCTCCTGGCCCGTTGGCCCAAGGTGAGTAACCCGTGCCCTATCCAACGCCCTGGGCATATTTTAGCTTTCCTGCGCCTGCGCTTTCGGCCCATTTAGGCTTAGGTATTTATTTATTTTTTCCTGTGATTTATTCTGTTTTAAAAAAAATGTCATATTTTCAAACGTTCGTATCTTTTTAACCGTAAGTCGGAACGAGGCGTATCTTATATGGTTTTGGGGTAGTTTTGCGAGTAGAACACGATTTCACTGCTTGCATGATTATTTCACGTAGTTTAATGTGTCAAATACATAGATTAGTGTGCTGTCCAAATAGGATATAGCCCGTATTATTCTTCCGCGCGCGGTCGGATAGCCCGAATGCCGTAGTATAGATGTTCACGTTTTAGGAATCATTTTTGCATGTATTTTAGAGCGGTCATTTGTATTTTTGCGTATAGGGAATTGCCTCTAGTTTATTTTACCGTATATAGGTTTTTATCTCGCATTTTATGTGTGGCTTTATTTTCGTTGCGCAACCCCACATATTATATATGTTTTTGGGGTAGAAAAATCCTTGGGATTTTCTGTGCAATTAGTTTTAGCATTAGAGGAAATTAGTTTGCACGATATTTTGCCATGTTGCCCTCTTGTCTTTTTCATAGGATTTATTCCGTGCTTCGTTTGACGGAGTTGTCAACTAGAGAGTTGATCTTGGGTGTTTAGACTAGCCCCTGGTATTTTTGGTTGCAATAGAAATGCATGTTTAGGTGTGGTTTGATTGCTCTCAAGTTGATAGAACTAGTGCTGATTTGGAGGAGCTGCAATATTTCTAAGTCTAGAATCTGTTATATTTTGTTGCTGTCTTGTCTTGCTTGCATCTTGTGATCTGTAGCTCTTTTGAGGTTGGACCAATGGAGTTGGTTGTATCCCTTGTGTTTCTCTAGCATGCTGTGATTTTTTATGCCATTTGGAGTCCTGTAGATATAGGTTTTTCTGCTGTCAATATTGCTTCAGATCGAAAACTGCACTTGCATGAAGTATTATTTTCACTAAGTCTGAAATAGTGTGTTCGATGCCATGTTGTGTCTTCTTTTTCCTAGTGTTCCTTGCTGCCATGATAGTTGTTGTTAGTTGTTTGTAGTAGTGCTTCTTGCCCTATTCCGTGCCATGCCTTGCTTGAGCATATCGGAGTTGTGTAGCCGTAGTTGTGGGGCGTAGAAAATGCTATGTGGCTGTTTTTGGCAGATTGTAGTCATTTCTTGTTTTGCTCGTAGTTTTTGAACCGTAGCTCCGATTTGATCGTGTCCTACATGAAACTTGCTTAGAATCTCGCGTAGTTTCATGTTCTCTTGCTGTTTGCTTGTTTTGAAGTGTTTGTGACTGTCGTTGCACACATATTGCATTCATGCCATCATAACTTGCGATGCTTGTAACTTTTGATCCGTAGCTCCGTTGGAGATTTTATTTATGACTAGTTTGCTTTCCATGACGCGTAGAACCATGTGAAACTATTAGTTTTTCTGTTTAAAAACCAAGTAAACGTGTTAAAATAGATCTGGACAGAATTGAAAATTACCATGTGAGTTCGTTTCGGAGGTGCTATATGTCATTTTCTGACCTCATTTAAAATGTCTAGATAGGTAGGTTAATTACGCTTCACCTCTTGCCATGTTTAATCACATTTAATATTACCGTGTACCTAATCGGGATAGAACTAAATAAATAGACGTGGAGTATCGTCAATATGCAACTCTTTGCATATTGAACTTCACTTAATGTGTAGTGTTTGATTGCGTGAATTGTCATGCCGTGACTTGCATGTATTCAACTGCTCATGCATAATATGTGTTGTGCATCATGTGGTGAATTCGTGTGTTGATTTGTATTTCCGGTTTGCTTCGCCTCGATAGAGTTTCGCAAGCGTGTCGGAAGTAAGGATCCGTTCGACCATGTCGGTTCGTCTGCTTCACGGAGTCATTCTTCTTCCAAGAGGGATCTCAGGCAAGATGATCATTTCCCGAGATACCATTACTATCATTGACATGCTAGTTTTACCGTTGCTATCGTTTATGTCTCGTTGCCTAGCACATGTTAAATATGAGCCTCTCAACAATGCCATGAAAACCATCAACCTGTTCAACCTAGGAAACCACTGATTGCCTATGTTACCGCTTGCTTAACCCTGTTGATAGCGTTGCTAGTTGCAGGTGCAGATACTTCCTTGTGAAAGCATGGGTTCCTTGTTATATCACCATATTAATGCTATTTAATTTAATGCACCTATATACTTGGTAAAAGGTGGAAGGCTCGGCCTTTCTAGCCTGGTGTTTTGTTCCACCTTTGCCCCCTTAGTTTCGGCTACCGGTGTTATGTTCCATAAATGAGCGCTCCTAACACGATCGGGGTTGTTATGGGGACCCCCTTGATAATTCGTTTTAGATTAAAGCTGGTCTGGCAAGGCCCAACTTTGGTACTACATTTGCCTAATAACCTAATAAAATTGCATAGGGACTTTCCGGACCCCGAGGATAATTTAATCAACCCCCTGGCCAGTGCTCCTCATGAGTGTTAGTCCAAAACTAGAGCCGTTTGCGGGGCCAACCCGGGGCAACTCGGGAGATTTCTATGAGGCCACCGTACGCTGTGCTTATCCGTCGTGTCCTGAGAACGAGGTACGAGACTCCTATCGGGATCGTCGACACGTCGGGCGGCCTTGCTGGGTTAGTTTTACCTTTGACGAGATATCTTGTGCATCGGGATTCCGGTGATGCTTTGGGTAATCTCAGAGTTGAGGTTTTCCCCTAGGGAATCCGACGAGATCGCGAGCTTCGTGATTGAGGATTTCTATGCGGCTTGTGGTAATTTGTGATGGACTAGTTGGAGCACCCCTGCAGGATTAAATCTTTTCGGAAAGCCATGCCCGCGGTTATGTGGCAACGTGGAAGCTTTGTTTAACACTGGTTCTAGATAACTTGAAGTTAACTTAATTAAAATATGCCAACTGTGTGCGTAACCGTGACTGTCTCTTTCGTGAGTTCCTTCTCCGATCGAGGACACGGTGGGGTTATGTCTGACGTAGGTAGGTCTTCAGGATCATCCTTTTGATCATCCGTAGTTGACGTCCATTAGGTGTAGATCTTCCCCCTCTTATCCTTGTACTCGTATGTTTAGCCACCAAATATATGCTTAGCCGCTGCTGCAACCTCACTACTTAACCATACCTCACCCATTAAGCTTTGCTAGTCTTGATACCTTTGGAAATGAGATTGCTGAGTCCCCTGTGGCTCACAGATTACTACAACACCAGTTGCAGGTACAGGTAAAGGTTACGTGACGTGAGCGCGTTGATTGTTCATTTGGAGTTGTTTCTTCTTCTTCTTCTTCTTCTTCATCGATCTAGGATGGGTTCCAGGCCGGCAGCCTATGATAGCAAGGATGGACGTCGTTCTTCTTTTCTCCTTTGTTTTCGTCCGTAGTCGGACCCTGCTCTTACTCTTGATGATTATGTAATGTACTGATGTGACTCTGATGTAGCTTGTGGCGAGTGTAAGCCAATTCTATAAATATATCTCTTCTTTTCAGTACATGTACTTGTAACGATATCCATTCTTGCGACACGGCGAGATGCGCTTCTATCCCTGACGAGGCCTTCGTGCCAAATTGAGGATAGGGTCGCATCTTGGGTGTGACACTTGGCCGCCTTGGTTCTCTGGGTGCGCCTCGGAGCCGCCTCGCTAGCTGGCTCCTCCTTGGGTCATGTCTAGCCTTCGTGCGCTTCTCCTTGGGTTTCTCATCCTGGCGGGGTTGAGATTTGCCCGAGGCCATCTTCTTCGCCGCCACTTCCCAGCGAAGGGCGGATTTATCATCCACAACCTTCTGGGCAGCTTCAGCTGTGTCCCAGCCAGCTCGTTTGGCGGCGGAGGCGATCTCTTCCTCCACGTCTTCTAACTCCCTGCCAGGCATGATTTGAGGAACCCATCCTCACTCGACAAAACAAAAAGAGAACAACCAAGGATTCTTAGCCCGCAACGACGGGCACCTGCTTCCTGCTGGCGCCAGCTTGGAGCTTCTTGGCGCCGCATACTCGCACACCGGCTGGAGGTCCAGCCGCGACGCGTTTGGAGGCTGTCTTGGAGGTTGTGGCACCCTTGCCCTTGTTCTAGGCCGCCTCGCCAGGCACGACCGTCTCGGCAGCATGGTGGCAGCCTCGGGTCATAGGAGGGTTGGTGACTTCCTCCACCTCTTCACCGTCCTCCCCGAAGGCTACATCATACGAAGATGGTGGCGTCTCGTCACCATCCGTCCAATCAACAAGGGGAGGCCTCAGATGCTCACCGGATGGCTCAGAGCCTTACGACTCTAGCGCCTCCTCTGAGACGGCGTCCCGCGGCTCGATCATCCCCTCGTCCTCAATTTCTGAGGGTTCCGACATCTCCACGTCGGGAGTCGGCTGGGTGAGCCCTTGCAGCTTCTTGAACGGCTGATGTAACAGAGTTGGCAGCTCAGTTAGCGAGAAGAAACAACAGTTTCAAAACACAAATAAATACCAGATCAATGAAGACACTCACCATTGGGGGAGGATGGTTCCTGTCGTAAGGGACCAGCCCCCATTCCCCGTCTCCTCCTTCATCCATGTTGGCGGAGGAGATCTGGTTCACGTTCTTCCCATCGCACCAGGGTGGAAATTTTAGGTGGAGAGCCGGCAAGGATCGTTCCAGCTGCTCATCTGGCATATCAGATGAGGCCGCCTCTGCACAGGCAAGATCCGTCGGGTCATCATGGTGGTATGTAGGTCACGGCCTACGACGCCGCGAGCCTTCAGGCTGTCGACGTAGACACCTATTTGCGCTACCTCGGGAACCGGCTTGGTGTACTTGGCTTGCCAGTTCTTCTTCGCCGTCGGAGGCTCGATGGCGAAGGGGGCCATGTTGATGGCGTCGCGGGTGGGGCTGGCATTCTTCACATAAAAGAAGCCCCTCTGACACTGCTTGATGGAATCTTGAAGCGGCATCTGGGGGAAGCCGCTCTTCGTCCGGTGATGCACCAGTGCCGCGCCGTACGGGGTCATCGGGCGCGGGCCATCGAGCTTCTCCACCTCATCCTTGACCATCTTGATGGACTGTTGCTTGGAGAAGAACAGGCTCTGCCAGAGGTCGAGGTGGGGTCGATCCCCAGAAACCCCTCGCACAGGACGACGAACGAAGCGAGATGAAGGATGGTGTTCGGCGCGAGATGGTGCGGCTGTAACCCGAAGAAGGTGAGGAAGTTGCTGAAAAATGTGCTCGCCGGGAGCCCGAAGCCTCGGTAGAAGTGTTCGTCGAACACGACTACCTCTCCCCCCTGCGGCGTTGGGGCATTCTCGGCTCCGGGGATCCGCACGGTTAGAAGGGAGGCTAGAGGCAGCATCCGGCGATGGCGGAGCGCGTCGATGTGCTCGGCACAGATGTCGCTGATGTCGTGGTTTTGTCACGGCAGATGTCCTCGTGAAAGGACTTAAAGATGGAGCCATCGCACCTTGGTGGCGACTCAAAGGGAGTGAGCGAAAGCAAGACTCATATTTACCTAGGTTCGGCCCCTCGTGAGGAGGTAAAAGCCTACGTCGTGCTTTGTGTAGATTAATGGTGGTTTCGATTACAAGGAGGGCGTAACTCACCTGACCTAGCTCTGGATTCTTTCTAACTCGCCGGACCTTTCCCTAGGACTCGCCTTTATATATAGGTCGAGGCCCTAGGGTTTACAAAGTCCTGCTACCCTACTCTTTGTAGTTTTCGTGATCTCTAAGTTGCCGTGCTCCCCATGACCAGGAGCTTCCTTGAGGTTCCATCATCCGCACGGTCTTCTTGAACCGCCTCACAACTCCTGGGCCACTGGACGCATGGCCAAATATGAGTCGCAACTTTGGTGACCGGGCCATGTTACCCACAGGTAACATCCCCAACATTAGGCCCCAGATTGTCATGAATTCATTCGTGTCAATAAACGCTCTTCAATCTTGGGGCAACTCTCCTTATTTCCAGCCTTCGGCGAACGCTGATCCGCCATTCGTGGCGCTCTAACCTGAGTCGCCATATAGTATTAAAGGGTGTCGCTTCATCTCCTCGGTTCCAGTCCCCAAACACTATAACTGTCAGCGAATCTTTCGCCCATAATTGCTTATCCCGAAAATCTAGGCGCCATCATTGCGGTTATTGACTTGTCGCCTCGATTCCCGCATTGACACCCTCATTTCCTATTCCTGCTCCTTAAATAGCAAGACAAATGGGGGGGAGAGAAACCTCTTCAGTAACCCCCATCCCACCTTCGTCTTCGCCTTCATCTCCATGCACCGGCTTCCCGACACCGTCTCCGAGCTCCAACGCCCCGGCGTCGTCCTCGGCTCCAGCGCCCGGCGTTATCCCCGTCTCCCGGAGTCTTTCTCCATCGACCGCGGCTTTCCGGGCGGCAAGGAACACGAAGCTCTGAGCCTTTGTTTCCAGCGGCGATCCCCTGTTTTCAGGCACACTCCTTCCCTCTCTTGGGTGTAGACGAAGAAATCCATGGCCGTAGGTCTCTTGCCAGCAAGCTCCATAGCAGGACGAACACCTCGAACTATGTTAGATCTATTCCCCGTTGAAGCGATTAGCTTTTGATTGCAACAGGCATCAACCATTTTAATCACGGCTTCCTGCTAATTCAAACTGATGTTCTATTGACCAACACTTTAGTTGTACTATATGCGCAGTTCATCGCCATCACTTCAGACGATATTTTCTTATTTCTATCTGTCCGCAGATCCATAGCTTACCACCTGTCCATAGAAACATGTTTTTTCACCCATTGAGAATATCTCTAAGGATAAGAACGTTTCCGAGAGTCGCCTTTTAATGTTAGCCTTCATAGCGACTCAGTTTAATTACTGTAGTCAGGACGCCCTTTCTTTCAGTCAAGAGGGCAAGTTAGAACAACCCCCGAAGGTACATTCGTAGATCGTCCAGATAACGGGCTATGATGCACGTTAACTATTGGGCTAGTTATCAAACCCTTTTGTGAACACCATAGACCCGTACCAGCGGGTTAGGATACTTTCTAATCTTTGCTAAGTCGCCTCGCACTCTGTTTTTTTGTAGTCATGACCATCACGAAGTGTGATTGGTTGACAACCAAAGTCGACGATGCCACACTCGAGAAATACGTCGAGGCGGGTCTCCTGGACAGTAAGGATACTATTGGTTGGAGAACCGCCCCCGGCGAGTTGATTCCCAACCCTGCTCCAGGAGAAGTGGTGATCTTCACCGACTACCTCGAGCGTGGATTCAAGCCGCGTGGGTCAAACTTTTTCTGAGACGTCCTGCACTCCCTCACCCTCCATCCTCAAGACCTAGGGCCCAATTCCATCACCAATCTATGCCACTTCTAGGTCTTCTGTGAAGTGTATTGATAGAAAGAACCCTCGATCCCTTTGTTCTCGAACTTCGTCCACTTAAACCGCCAGACCGAGTTCTCTAACTGTCCCAATCATGAGCTTGGAGGAGTCAACGTTCAGAGACGCCGCGAGCGTGGATTCCTGACAGTTCTTTTGCCCAGCCACCCCAAAGGATGGGCCGAGTCATAGTTCTACTGTCAAAACACTTCTCCACCACGCGAGAACCCTCTTCCGGCTTTCAGAGCAGACTCCTTGGCTATGGATTTCAAATTCCCTGACAAGGTTACTGAAGAAGAAGAGTCGGAGTTCATCCCGCTCTTTTTAGATCTGAAATTCCTGAACAACAATGGGCTCATCAGGATCGACCTGTTCCGCTGCTGGATAGAATGGAATATCCTTCCCCTAAGTCGCCGCGACGGGTTGATGTACGAGTATGATGGTACTTTAGACCATCCACAGCGCGTCAGTCGCCGCCAACTCTCAGAGAGCGAGATCGTCGGAGTCATTAAGAAGCTGACCGGTGAGTCTCTAGAAGAATGCGCCAAGATCGGCCTTAAAGGCTTCTACCGTGCCAACCCGGTGCCACTAGTAAGAATCTAAGGCGCCATTTGTCTTGTTTATACTTAGCAATCCTTCATGGTTAAAGTCCTGCCTCTGTTTATCAGAAAAACGATGTGTTTTGGCGGAGGGGTCCCAAAACCGCCGCCCAAAGTCCACCAAGGTGCCAACCAAGAGGAAGAAGACGGTGAGCAGGAAGAAAACCGCCACAAAAGATTCATCTTTTGTTGGCGACTCTCACGCAGACGAGGCAAATTCTGAGGTAAGGCTTTTTCCTCGTCCCTTCTCTATATGTTCTGACTTAAGCTTATACATATTATCTTTACATGTAGGGTGATGACGATGAAAGCAAGAATGATTCAGTCGAGGTAATTTCCATTTCTTCCAACTCACCTTCTTCTTCCCCTAGACCAGCCACGCAGATCTGCGAAAAAGTGCCCATATCTCATCCTTATGCTTATTTGGACCCTGACTTCCTTTTGAAGAAAGCAAAGTTCACCCCCTCTCGCAAGACCCGCAGTTGCTCTGGCGGCTTGGTCACCGGACTGCCCGAGAAGATGACCGGTCGGAAACGGACCAGTGAGGTACCCTTCTGTCTTGCTTTTTGCTTGCCTTGTGAAATATAACCCGCAATTTTCGTGACCTTCGAGTCTTTGTCTTGTCAGACTTCTCCTCCCACATCTGGCGACTCGGCCATCTTTGCTCTCCCGCCGATGGTTCTGGTGCAAGGGTAAGTCTTCACTGTTAACCCAAGCTTCCTAAACAATAACATGTGCTTTTAACCTTGGCGCTTTGTCGCAGGGCACAAGCAAAGAAGAGGAAAACCGGAGACTCTCCTTCTACACAGCAAACATCTGATGCCTTAGGCACGGGCACATCTGTTCCTAAGGCTGAAGGGGAGCAAAAGGCGGCTTGCGACATTCCTGCAGGCGATATTCCCAACGCCTAGGATGACTCACCCATCATTCTGAAAGAAACTAATGGATAGAGTAACCCGCCAAGCCCTCTCAAGGCGGCCGACGACCCAGACGTCGTGGTTACCGGCTTTGGCTACTCTACTCCCCCAACTGTCGTGCTCTCCAAACATACTTCCAAGGCAAGTCGCCTTTCCCCTGATGGCGACTGAGAGCCCCTCAAACATCCTCAATACGAGAAGCTGGAATTCGACCAGCTATGCTCCGGCTTCACAACTCACCTGGAGAAGTATTTTGAGCTGAACAAAAGCCTGCTCCACCTTATGAAGACCAAACACAAGGTATGCGGATATATGTTCCTATATTCATTAGCCTTCCAAGGACCGGGTCATCTTTTTTGAAGATGAGCCGGGTCTTTGCATCATAAAACTTCAACCTGTAGCACCAAGGGCCGGGTCATATTCTTTGAAGATGAGCCGGGTCTTGTAATAGAAAACTTCAACCTCTAGCCCCCAAGGGCTGGGTCATCTTTTTTGAAGATGAGCCGGATCTTGTAATAGAAAACTTCAACCTGTAGCCCCCAAGGGTCGGGTCATCTTTTTTGAAGATGAGTCGGGTCTTGTATGTGGTATGACTTTTTGATAAAAAATCAGACATTAGCCGCCAAGTGTAAGGAGTATTGCTTGAAAAAATTGTGAAACTTGTCTCCCCAAATATTATGTGCAGGAGTCTATGGCCCGGAGTGAAGCGGCGGTAGCCGACATAAAGAAGAACTTGACTGGTCAACAAGATGCTTACTCCGGGCTGGAGGCTAAATTCCACTTGCTGCAGGCCGACTTAGAAAAAATGAAGGCTGACCAGGAGAAATTTGAGAAGAAAGCCAACGCCGACCAAGCCGCCATCTTGAAGCGTGCTGAACAAGCAGAAGAGAAACTGAAAGCCGCCCAACAGGAGCTGACTGGCTTGAAAAAGCATGTATCCAATATGACAGTCGCCATGTTTGGTAAGTTTCACCGCTAAACTTCTTTTGGCTTACCAGGTTGGGATCAAAAATCTCGAAATACTTACGTCCCTGTTGCAGGTGCCCGAGCTGTCAAGCTACCAGACAACTGTATGACTAAATTGAGAACCATATACACTTTTGCTGAGTAGCTGTACACGGGAGGCGTGTTATCAATCAAGGCAGTGATGGGCAGTAAGGAACCAACAATGACCATCAAGCAAATGCTTGGCTTCTTGTCCATGCTGCCTCCTCAAGTAGAAGAATTAAAGAGATCGGCCGCCCGAACAGGTGTGTTGAACACTCTAAGTTGGTGCCTTGCATACGCCCCGGAGCTTAGAATCGAGGAAATAGTCGCCGGCTACCCTAAGCTGAAGGTTGATGGGTCAGAATTCTCCGAAGTGGATTATAAGCAGACCATCGTAGAATCTCGCTATGCGGCGACTCAATTAGCGGCGAGTTTGGACCTGAAAAAGTATCAAGCCGCCTATGATGAAGACAAAAATAAGGTGACGCCTCCTTGTTATCAAATTGCTAGCCTAGTTCCCAGCCACCCCAGGAATCCTTTTAATCTTGACTTGGACCTGTCTCACTTGCTGGCTGAGGAAGATGAGTTCATCGCCTTGTCCAAGTGTAACTGGAAACTGGGCGATTTACGAATTGAAGGCGGAGAAAGCTCAAGGCAAGGCGACTCGGCGGCGGCTTGACTCGCCCATGGATCTTCCTTTGCTGGGGAATGATACCCGTTTTGGCCATGAGAGCCATGTAATTATCTTGCTAGTGTGTGTGAAACACCAAACATGCCATATTGTCTTTTGGATGGAACCATTTGTAGTCCCTGAACCTTTTCATGACTCGCCTGCAACTTCTTTATAAACCAAGAAATGGCTCCAAAATTTTCTTGGTCTATTTAGGAAAACAGTAACTTATTTCAGCCAGTGTATGTCCATGAATAAACCAGCCCCCTGAATCAAGGCGAGAGATAAATCGGCCCTCGGGTTAGGGAAAAGCCTTAACCAGGGCGAGTTATAAGCAAGACCAGTTCAAAGGAAAATTTTATCGACTCAATGAGTTTCGATAGGATAAGACGAGTCCGCATAAATCTAGTTTTACCCTTAGGAAGATTTTCAAAAAGCCTTGTTATTTTTAGACCGGCTGATCAGGCGCGAGTCAAGCTTCTGTGAAGCAGGTTCAATGAACCAATGGTTTCTCTATTTTCCATGTGTGACTCTGGCCGGTACCTTTTATGTTTAACCAAGGCGAGTTCAGGGTCCAAATAACGGATTGACTCGCCTCGAGTACATAGGTCCGTGTGGCAACTTGTTCAACACATAGTCCAGTATAACCATTTCTAATGCCGTAATTTTTCGCTAGCCAAGAGGGTATTCAGGCTGAACTCAATGAGTGGAAGCCCCCAAGTGACCTATGGTTTAGGAAGAAACCAGGCATAGGATTACAGAAGCGTATGCGCTCTTACTGCAAAACGACTTGGGGACTAGTAGCCCCCAAGTAAGCCGGTTTACTTCTCAAAAACCGTATAAGGCGCCTATGTTTGAACCGTGCGACGTGGCGACTTTGGTCCTCTTTGTTTTACCAGTATCCAGTTTTGAAATAAGTGCAGCATGGCGACTTATGCTCTTCGATACTGATAGCGTCCATATTTGGGCGAGTAATAGAACAACTAAGACTCATGCTTTCAGAAGCTGAAACGACAAAGGACCCCGAATTTCGCGGGTGCCGGCTTTATTGCTTTCATAATTTATGGATTACAAAAACTTGACAAAATGAAGAAAGGGAGCTCATGGCTCTATGTATAGTAAGGCCGCAGATGGGCTATGTTCCAGGGGCGAGTTGTCCCAACCTCCGTAGTTGGCCGATCTGGACGAAGATCCAGCAAATAGTATGAGTCATTCCGAAGATTCTTGCTGACGGCAAACGGTCCCTCCCATGGTGGAGATAGCTTGTGCATACCGGTATGGTCTTGAATCAAACGGAGCACTAAGTCGCCTTCTTGGAAAGCTCGGATCTTCACCTGGCGGCTATGATAACGGTGTAAATCCTATTGGTAAATCGCCGACCGTGACGCGGCCAAGGCGTCCAGCGAATCTTGCCGTGGTAACTCGTTGTCCTGCTCCACGTAAGCGGCGACTCACGGAGATTCATGCTTGATGTCACTTGCAACACCGCCTCCGCCCCATAGACCAGAAAGAAGGGAGTAAAACCCGTTGAGCGGTTTGGAGTCGTCCTGATACTCCACAGAACGGATGGCAATTCCTCGACCCAACATCCTGGCATGCGTTCCAGGGGCACCATGAGTCGGGGCTTAATCCCTCGTAATATTTCTTGATTCGCCCTTTCTGCCTGTCCATTAGACTGGGGGTGCACCACCGCGGAAACATCAAGTCGGATATGCTCGCGTGAGCATAACTCTTGCATTGCACCTTTGGAAAGGTTAGTAGCGTTGTCTGTAATGATACTATGTGGATATCCGAACCATAAAATTAGCTTCTTCAAGAATTTGACAGCCGTCTCGGCGTCACAACTGCTAACAGGTTCTGCTTCCACCCATTTGGTAAATTTGTCAACCGCCACCAACACATGAGTCTTTTTATTAGACGACATTTTCAAAGGGCTGACCATATCGAGCCCCTAGACTGCAAATGGCCAAGTTATTGGTATCATCCGCAGTTCCTGAGCTGGCACATGCGTCTGACGTGAGCCGTCAACCAATAAAACCCATGCCTGAAAGCATCACATCGCGAACAATTTCCTCCATGTCTACGTGAGCCGTCAACCAATAAAACCCATGCCTGAAAGCTTTAGAGACCAAGGATCGGGATCCACCTTGATGACCACAGTCGCCCGCATGAATCTCATTGAGGATCATACATCCTTCCTCAGAAGAAACGCATCTTTGAAATACTCCTGAGGTGCTTCGCTTGTGTAATTCGCCGTTGTGTATGACCATAGATTTGCACTGGCGGACAATCTGGCGAGCTAACAGCTCGTCGGCAGGTAACTCGCCTCTGGTGAGATATGCCATGTAGGGGATTTCCCAGTCCGGAGTGGCGTGAAGACCCTCCACGAGTTGAGATCCGGGGTCTGGTACCGCCAGGTCTTCTTCCGAAGGCACTTTTACTAAAGGGTTATGCAATATTTCTAAAAAGACATTGGGAGGAACCGTCTTACGCTGTGAACCAAGGCGAGAAAGAGCGTCCGCTGCTTCGTTAAGCTGTCGATCGATGTGATCCAGTTGATAGCCACTGAAGTGACCCGCCACATCTGACACAGCCCGTCTGTAAGCTGCCATCAAAGGGTCTCGTGAATCCCAGGTGCCAAAAACCTGTTGTGCCACCAGATCGGAATCGCCCAAGCATTTCACTCTTGTGAGGTTAATCTCCTTGGCGAGTCGCAAACCATGAAGGAGAGCTTCGTATTCTGCTGCATTGTTAGTACATGGGAACATGAGCCGGAGGACATAGCAAAACTTGTCACCGTGCGGCGAAGTTATCACCACGCTAGCCCCTGAGCCTTCCAGTTGTCTGGACCCGTCAAAATGGATGGTCCAATATGTAAGATCTAGTCTTTCCTCGGGGATTTGTAACTCGGTCCAATCGTTGATGAAGTCCACGAGCGCTTGAGACTTGTAGCTGTCCGAGTCGTATATCGCACCTGATGGGGACCCAGCTCGATGGCCCATTTGGCAATCCGCCCGGTGGCATCTCGGTTATGTATGATGTCGCCAAGGGGAGCGGAGCTGACGACCGTGATCGGGTGTTCCTGAAAGTAATGCTTCAACTTTCGACTCGCCATCAATACCCCGAAAACCAGTTTTTGCCAATGCGGGTAAGGTTGCTTGGAGAGGGTAAGGACCTCGCTGATGAAATACACCAGTCTTTGGACGGGGTATTCCATCCCTTCCTCCTTTTGCTCGACAACTACTGCGACACTGACTACTTTGGAATTGGCCACAATGTACATTAGCATAGGTTCTTTGTCTGCCAGAGCCGCCAGCACCGGCGGGTTAGCCAATTGTTGCTCCAAGGCTTCAAAGGCGTCGTTGGCCTCATTTGTCCATACGAAACGATCGGTCTTCTTGAGCAGCTAATAGAGAGGGATAGCCTTCTCCCCAAGGCGACTTATGAAATGGCTCAAGGCCGCGATTCGACCCACCATGCGTTGTACTTGGTTAACGTTGGCTGGTTTCCCAAGCGAAGTAATCGCTTTAATCTTTTCCGGGTTGGCCTTGATTCCTCGTTCTTATACCAAGAAACCCAATAGCTTCCCTGCGGGGACACCAAATACGCACTTGGTGGGGTTAAGCCTCATCTGGTAAATACGCAGGTTGTCGAATCTTTTTTTGAGATCCTCCAAAACCGACTCCCTGCGTTGAGAACTGACCACAATGTCGTCCACGTAGGCGTGGACGTTACGGCCTATCTGGCTGTGCAAGCAGTTTGGAATGCAGCCCTCGTAAGTCGCCCCTATGCTCTTGAGCCCAAACGGCATGGTCACGTAACAGAAAGCTCCAAACGGGGTTATGAAGGACGTCTTCTCCTGATCCGCCACCGCCATTTTTATCTGGTGGTATCCTGAGTAAGCATCCAAAAAGCACAGACGCTCGCAACCTGCCGTGGAATCTATAATTTGATCAATGCGAGGAAGGGCGAAAGGATCCTTTAGGCAGGCTCTATTGAGATCCGTGTAGTCAATGCACATGCAGAAAGTGCCATTCTTCTTGAGTACCAAGTCCGGGTTAGCAAGCCATTCTGGGTGAAAAACCTCGATGATGAACCCGGCGGCAAGGAGCCGGGCCACTTCTTCTCCAATCGCCTTACGGCGCTCTTCGTTAAACCGGCGGAGGTACTGCCTTATCGGCTTAACCCTGGGGTCAGTATTGAGATGGTGCTCAGCGAATTCTCTCGGCACACCCGGCATGTTAGAAGGTTTCCATGCAAAGATGTCCCGATTCTCATGGACGAATTCGATGAACGCGCTTTCCTATTTGGGGTCAAGACCTGCCCCAATAGTGAACTGCTTGGTGGAGTCGCCCGGCGTAAATCGATGACTTTGGTGTCGTCCGCAGGTTTGAACTTGAGGGGCGGCTCAGAATCGATAGTTGGCCTTTTGAGCGGCGTGATGTCTGCCGGGTCAACTTGGGATTGATGAAATTTAAGCTCCTCGACCGCACAAGCTGACTCGGCATAGGCTGCATCTCCTTCTTCGCACTCCTGGGCTATTTTCCTGTCGCCGTGGACGGTGATCGGACCCTTGGGTCCAGGCATCTTGAGCTTGAGATAAACATAGCACAGGCGGTCCATGAACCTGGCGTAAGCTGGTCGTCCAAATAGCGCGTGATAGGGGCTCTTGATCTTGAAGACCTCGAACAAGAGAGACTCGCTCCTGTAATTCGATTCCATGCCAAAGGCCACATTAAGCTTGACCTGCCCAATGGGGTATGCTGACTTACCAGGCACAATACCGTGGAAAACAGTCGATGACGACATCAGGTCCTTCTCGAGGAGGTTCATCTGCCGGAAAGTGTCAAAGTACAGGATGTTGATGCTGCTGCCCCCATCCATAAGGACTTGGAGAGGGTGTATCCTCCGACCTGGGGAGCCACGACCAGGGCTAAGTCGCCATGGTTGTCGACTCGGGGTGGATGGTCTTCCCGGCTCCATTATATGGGTTGCTCTGACTAGGTAAGGTATTGAGGAAGCGCCAGCTCAGCTACGAAAGTTCTGTGCTTTACCTTGCGGTCCCGTTTACAGGTGTTAGTGGTGAAAACATGGTACTGCCCACTGTTCAACTGCTTGGGGTTGTTTTGGAACCCGCCCCGGTCCTCCTTTCGCTGGGGGTCTCCTTGCGGGGGAGGTTGTTGGAATATTCCCGACGGGTGATATTTCTGGTTATGAACTTGGTATTGACCGGCATTATGCTGCGACACGCCCTCTGGCCCTTGGTTGGGGAAGCCCCGGAATGTGACCTGTCGTGACCTGGACGGGCCGGGTTGCTCCTGCCGCTCGCCCTGCTCGCCGCCCTGACTCCTTTTGAGCGCCTCGGCCCGGAACACTTGCATCACATAGCAATTCCCCCATGAGTGAGTCGCCGGTCCATCAGCCGTGGCGTGCTGCGGGCACGGGCCCTTAAGCATTTCATGGTAGCTGCGCGGTTTCGTCCCACTGAAGCCCCGTTTCTTCTGGCGTGGGTTCGCGTTGCCAGTATTAGTATTAGCTACAAATTCCATAGGACCCTCCTGCTACCGCTTCTTGCCATGCCCGTGGTTATTTCCCCGGTTCTGGAACTGGGATTGGCCCTTTTGTAACTCGCCCTTGCGGGTAGCTCCAGTTTTATCGTCGCCCTCCCCGGTATACTTAGTGTCATCCGACTCAGCGTATCTGGTAAGGGCGTCCATCAGCTCACCCATGTCCTGCACCTTTCATTTAAGTCTCCCTAGTTTCAGTACCAGAGGCTCGTAGTGGCAATTCTTCTCCAGGATCAACACCGCCTGAGCCGCCGAAATACCTTCCGACGAAAGAATGACTTCCGCAACTCGCCGGGTCCAGTGATGGGCCGACTCGTGTGGTCGCTGAATGCAGTGCAGTAAGTCGACGATGCTCATCGGGCGCTTGCAGGTCCCTCTGAAGTTCTAGATGAAGCGCTCCTTCAGTTCCGCCCAAGTGTTGATAGAGTTGGGCGGCAGGTTTTTCAACCAAGTGCGTGTCGTCCCTTCGAGCATCATGGTGAAGTATTTTGCGCAAACCGCCTTGCTAACGTCCAGCATATCCATCGCGAGTTCATAGCTCTCGATCCATGACCCGGGCTCAAGATCTGGCGAGTAGTTGGGAACCTTCCTGGGTCCTTTGAAGTCCTTCGGCATGCGCTCATTGTGCAAAGCCGACGCGAGACATAATGTGTTTGCCCCCACCATCTAGGGGTGCAGGTGACGTTGGTATGTAGGCTGGATAGGCTTGACCCGCCATGGCCGTTGGCTCCATTTGTCGTGCAGCCCGCGCCGCGTCCACAATATCCTGGGCTCGCGTGTCAGGCATCCCAAGCAGATCGTGTTGGGGGAGCCGCCACGGATCGCTGGTTATTACGGGGAAATCCTCGTGGCGACTTCTGGTGTGACTCGCCTGAGGCGTAGAGTGGAGCCGATCAAGGCTATGGGAGTACTGCGCGTGCTGAACCACGGCCGTCTTCAGCATTTCAATGGCGTTTCTAGCTTCTATCTCGGCCAGGGTGTTTCCGTAAATCAGAAGAGACTCCAAGTGGCAGGTTGCGGCCAGCACGTTGTCGACGGGGTTCGAGAAGTGACCCCGCGGTGTCTGGAATCGAGTCGCATGAGCGTCCATGGGCTGACCCGGCGGCGGATTAGGTGGTGGAACCGTCCCTCCCCTCAGGGCGGCTTGCATAGGCCGATCGGGACCCGCCCCGGGGTTGCGCAGGGTGTCAAAGAGGCGGGTTGGGTGTAAGTTAACCGGGATGCAACCGTTGTGTCTCCTTTGATGGACGGCATCAGACGTGCCTTGCTGTATCCCGAGCCGCCAGCCTTCGGTGTTCAGCCGATTGGTCTCACCGGAGACCGCAGCTCGCTGTGTCTCGATCCTGGCGGGTTATGCCTCCATGTCGCTTTGTGCTTTGGCCATTGCCTCCCGTAGTTTTGTTAGCCCGGCATTGACCGACTCCTGATTTTCAGATGTAATCGGAGTTGCCATAAGGCTGGCTATCTCCACTGCTAGTTCCGTCATGATTTGCGCTGGAGGCTTGGATGTTTCTTCGGTCTCGTTGTTGCCAGCCGGGTTCAGAGGAGGCTGGGCTGACCCTGCGTAGATGCCGATTTGCCGGCGAGATCTCTCGAGGACTTCGGGATCGATCGCTAGCGATAGCCCCCCGAGTTGCCCTTCCTCAAGGGGGTGGATCGACGCCGTCTCGCCCATGGAAGACTTGCCATCGGAATTTGCGGGGGTGATCTCCTGGCCCGCCTCTCCGTCTTGCGCATCGCCTCCCTGCGTAAAGCTGATGAAAACCTGGCGGCTCTTGCTCTGCCGTGTTACGGGGAGGACGTACCTGGCCGGCTCGACGATGTCGGTGGAGATGTCCGGCTCAGGAACAGGCGTCCCGATCATGCCGATGAAGATGTTGATCTTGCCGAAGGGGACTCGGTAGCCAGATTCGACGGAATCGGTCTCCGACTCCATTGGTGTGTTGTCGATGTAGTACTTCCCGCGGGGTCTCTTGGTCATGATGCCGACCGCATAGCTTTCTAACCCTGATAGGGCTCCCTTCGAGAACTCAAGTCCACCGTGCGCTAGCCCCACGGTGGGCGCTAACTGTCATGGTTTTGTCATGGCAGATGTCCTCGTGAAAGGACTTAAAGATGGAGACATCGCACCTTGGTGGCGACACAAAGGGCGTGAGCGAAAGCGAGACTCAGATTTACCCAGGTTCGGCCCCTCGTGAGGAGGTAAAAGCCTATGTCCTACTTTGTGTAGATTAATGGTGGTTTAGATTACAAGGAGGGCGTAACTCGCTTGACCTAGCTCTCGATTCTTTCTAACTCGCCTAACCTTTCCCTGAGACTCGCCTTTATATACAGGTCGAGGCCCTAGGGTTTACAAAGTCCTGCTACCCTACTCTTGGTAGTTTTCCTTATCTCTAAGTCGTCGTGCTCCCCACGCCCAGGAGCTTCCTTGACGTTCCATCATCCGGACGGTCTTCTTGAACCGCCTCACAACTCCTGGGCCACTAGGCGCATGGCCAAATATGATTCTCCCCTTTGGGGACCTCGCCCATTAAGGGCGGGTTACCCACAGGTAACATCCCCAACAGCTGTCGAGCCAGGCACCGTTGTGCTGACCCTTCTTGGAAGAGCTGCTCGACACGGTGGCGAGCGGCGAGAGCTTGAAGGGGCGGTGACGGTCTGCGCGATGGTGAAGACGAAGAAGAAGACGAGACTCTCTCTTTCTGTGGGCTCAGGGAAGGAGGGAGCGCAAGTGCGGGGCGAGAAGGGGGCGAATAGCCTGCTCGGTACCCCGCACTCCATTTAAACCCCATGAAGGATCGTGGGGAGGGGATCCGGTGCACACCGGTCACATTATCTCCGATTATTATGGAGGCTTTTACGACTCTCGAAACCCAACCATCGCGGAGTAAATCCGCAGAGGATCCTCCGCGCGAGGGCCGAGGGGGCGTCATGGCAGGACCCAGGGCTCAGGCCCAGTCCCGTCATCTGAGTAGTCCATCATCACGTCAGGCCGGGACTGGCACGTGGCGCGATTTGCGTGACCTCCGACGAAGCCGAGGCGTCTCTTGGAAGCCAGCCGGCTTCCGAGCCGGCATCCCCTGCCGCATGTGGCGGCAAGAATCCAACAAAAAACAACTTAAGATGGTGAGGCCGCCGCTCCAAGGCGGTTGGCCTCCCCAGCTTCGGGGACTACTGTCAGGGTGATAACCCTCGGGTAGGCTCATCTAGCCTACTCCTTTGCCTTCAACCAAGAAGGAATAGAAAGAACCATTCTCCAAAGCCCAAGTCCCCCCTGGCTGGCTAGCAAGCACCTACAGGCTGGGGGCTAGAGGTCCAACTCTCTGGACGGCCAGGAAGCACCTGCCGGCTAGAGGCGAGATGGCTACCTCCCCCTGGTCGCCTAGACCAAGCCAGTCGGCTAGGGGCGAGGCGGCCGTGCCCTGGCCGGCTAGTGAAGCGACTAGCCGGGTACGGAGCACAAGTCACATCAGGCCATAGGTCATGACAAGAGTCTATGGTTAAAGGTGGCTACGCATCAATAATGGTACTTGATCGGGGTGCATGGCAGGTACAGCGTCGGCAGCCACCCCGCTGACCTCCTCCGGCTCTGATCCATCACCCTGCACAGTGTTGGCCCATCAAACTCCCACTCCCTTACTGCACTCGGCGTGGGAATAGTGGAGACGACCGTACTGCCTGCCCATGACGATTCTCGTTGGACGACGTCGGATGTACCACACGTGTCCTGCATCAACCTTGTGCGAGAGCCTTATTGTCTAGCCGGCGGGTCCCATGGAATGACGGGACCTCGCAGCCGACGGGCCCTTCCAGCGACATGACAAGACCCCGGGGCCCCCTCACCAGCCGGGTCCCACTCTTATACTTTCATCCTTATTGAAGGTCGGTGGGTTCGTCTATAAAACCCCCCGGCCCCCCTCCATGCAGAGGGTCGATCAACTTAACACACACACACGCCACAAAGGAGAGGCAGGCGCGAGCCGGCAGCTCCTTCTTCCTCCTCCGCAATACAGCTCGAGGAGCACTTTGTAGTCCCGTTCATACATCATACACTCCGACAGGATTAGGGGTGTTATCTCTATGGAGAGCCCTGAACCTGGGTACATCATGCGTTCCATGCTTGTACCATCCACGTTCCCAGCGCCCTCCGGTGCCACTTCGGTTCTCACCATCTTTAGCCTACCCATGGCTTATGTTGTGAGTAAACAGCGACAGTCTGACTCGGCCACGTCCTGTGTTCACCGGCCATAAACTTGTTGGTCGGGCAAACAACTATAAGCCCAATCGACAAGCAAAACTAAGGCTGGTGCATGGCTTACCGTCACAGCCGGATGCACCCTCTCGTAAGGGGCCTTGCCGAAAATCCATCTGCCCTCGTCCATCGAGGCGGAGGATATTGGGTTCACCCACGTCGCCACGCTGGATGCATGCAGCTCCATCGTTGAGAGCCAGCACGACTGCCCATTTGTCAGATATGATGCGGTCGACATTGCAGCGGCAGGACCCATTGCGCCACCATGGTGACCAGGAGATCCACGACGGTAAGTCCCCCCGCCTTGAAGAGTTCCGATCGAGCGCAGATCAACTCCACCTCTGCAGCCAGATGTCGCAAGTCAGTCTTCCAGTTTTGCTTCTCGATCGGCGGCGCGTTGACGGAAGGAGGCAGGTTGTTATGGTCGTCCGCGGGATTGACGTTCATGACATAGGAAACCCCCCTCTGCGAGTTCTTCACCGAGTCCTGGAGGGCAAGTCTCGAAAAGCCGGATCCGGACAAATAATAGACGAGCGTCGTGCCGCAGACGGTCATCCGTTTGTTGCCAGTGGGCATGTCCTTCAGCGAGTGCTGCTTGAAGTAGAGGAGACGGCGCTAGTGGCCCAGGGGCGGCTCGATCCCTAGGAAGCCCTCGTAGAGGGTGACGTAGGTGGCCATCTGCAGCATGGCGTTAGCGGTAAGGTGGTGCGGCTGCAAGCCAGAATGCGTTATGAAGCGGAAGAAGAAGTTGCTCGCTGGCAACCCAAACCCATAATCAAGATGCTAGGGGAACACCACAACCTCGCCGGCTCGCATGGACGGAGAGTTCTCCACCCCAGGGATGCGCAAGGCGACGAGTTTTGCTAACGGCAGCTTGTAGCAATGGTGGAGGAACTCGATGTGTTCCTTAGCGACATCGCTACCATCGCAAGCGCCCCGGGTCGCGACATGCCCGCGGTGGCTCGGGGCACAGTGCTGAAGGCGAGGAAGGGCGACGACGGCAAGCTGTGGCGACGAGCGCGCTGTTGGCGTCTCTCTCCGACTTTGTGAAGGGAGGGGCGTCGGAATAGCAAGGGATGGTGGCGAGGAGCGAATGGCTTCCTTGGCCTCACTTCCTGCCCATTTAAACCCCACGCGGTGTAGTGGGGGAGGGGTTCCGTTATGCATGAACTCCACCCCGTCTGCCCTATGCGATGGTGTTATTCCGTCTCAGGGGCGTCAACCGTCGCCATCAAATCCGCAGAAGATCTATGCGCGGGGGTCAATCCCGCGGTCTCGCGGGCCCCATCATGCGGCCCGGTCTTGTCACTCGCGTGGCCTGTCAAGGCACAGACCACGACACGCTACACAAGGCGCACCATGACACGGAGAAGCCGAGGCGTCCCATGGGTCTTGGATGGCGGCAGGCCCGACCGTCTCCGACAAACGAGCAAGACGGCGTGGGCTCAAACGCTTGCGGGCGCCACTTCCAAGCCGGCAAGGTCATCCACGTTGAGCCGGCGGGCCTCCCCTGCGTCGAGGACTATTGACGGGGGGATAACCCCAGGGTAGGCTCATCGAGCCTACTCCTTCACATTTTGGCACAGTACGGGACAGTTGCTTCGTCGTATGCTGGCTCCTCCTTGCCGGATGCGAGACCTGCGCCGGCTAGGGACATGACGGCTCACCATCTGGCTCGATGGCTAACCGCCAGATCATGGTGTGCACCTGCCGCATCAACGCAACTGATGCGACACGTGCACACGACTAAAGGCAAGATTGGGTCAGCTCACGTACTACAGAGTGGTGTACCCATGGGTACTGTGGAGGCAGCCGTGCCGCTGACCGACGGCGGCTTTGACCCGTCGGCTTCGCACAGTGCCAGCACGCCTCCACCCATCCCATTACCTGCCCACGCATGGCTACAATGGAGGCGGCCGTACCGCTGACCACTGTCTGATTCCACAAGACGATGACCAAAGTGCGGCCCGTGCCGTGTGTGAAGGGCACGCACAAATCCCAGTGGCCAGCCAGCAGGCCCTAGCATCCGATGGGACCTAGTAACCGGCGGGCCCCGCAGGCGACAAGACTTCTCAGCCGGTGGGCCCGTTGGCTAGCCAGAGAGGCTGCGAGCCGGGTCCTCCTTAAGTACCATATATCCATATTGTAAGCCGAGGGGTTCGCCTATAAAACCCCATGGCCCTCCTTCATGCAGAGGGCCAGACATTCCCACACACGAACACACATACATGAGAGGTAGAACATGACCCATTTGGCTCCTTCTTCCTCCCCGTCGAACAACTCAAGTAGTGCTCTGTAATCACCTTGGTTGATCAACCATTCCGGCAGGACTAGGGGTGTTGGCTCCCACGGAGGGCCCCAAAACTGGTTACATCGTGTGTCTCGCACCGCTAGTTACCAATCCCGTTCCCGGAGCCCGTCGGTGTCCCTTTGGCCCCAACCACTCTCGATAAGCCACCCCATGGCATCTGTCCCGAGAAAACGACGACACTATCTACATTTCCCGAATCAACACAGGACCTAAGACTACCGAACAAATCCACAAACATTCAAAAAGGCCATTTCATGGCAAAATATCAAGTCTTGAACGGCGCATAAATAACCCCAAGGGATACCTTTTGAAGAAGCAACGTTGGCATCTACCAGCCCTTTGTAAGAGATCTTCGGCTCCATTGAAGGGGTCGACGTATCACGCCTGAAACAAAGACAACAAGAAAACCTGCCATCACTCGGAATACCTTGATAAATAAAGAAAGAATCACACGACAAAGTTACTTACGCCGAAGCCACTCACACGTCGACCTTGATGCGCGGCAGAATGGCCTTTCGGGATTTGGAGGTCGTGGTCTTGGGTTGCTTGTCAACTTCCTCCGGTGACACCTCTGACTCACTCCGGCCTTGTATGGAACCGCGGGTCGGCATAGTCGACACAGTTGACTTCACAACCTTTGGAGTTCTAGCGCCCCCGGTATACACTTTGGTATCCCTTTATCTATAAAAGGAAGTCCATGGCCACCTTTACAAGGGTCAACACTTTGTCATTTGCACGCGTAGCCTCACTCCCTAAGCATTCTTGCCAGGCTATAGCGCTGATGTACTTTGTACCCATATAATCCACAACACACATGACATAGTGTTTTATGCTCCCGAGCGGCCTGAATTTTTCTGAACCCTAGGTGTGCATGAATTGGTGATGCTCTTTGTGCCCGTGAGTCCACACAGTTGAACTGCAAAGGGGCCTCACAGGCCCCATTGATTGTTGTACCCCAACAGACAATCAACATCAACATGAACCACTTCCTCTTGAATTTCCATGGCTCTATCATTCATTTCTACTTTGTTTGGTGGTTGACTCGAAGAATTGGGGACATACACCTCCACCCTTCCATCATGTATTGGGGACGTGGCATGTCGGTTCAAGTCAATTTGTATCACAAGAAGCTAGCTCAACCTTCGTGGCAAATATTTCAAGTGACTTGTCTTGTGATTCATCTACTCCATCCGTGTACAATTTCCAATGCAATTCCGAGGCATACTCTTTAACCGAGGCTTCACCCCCACTCCAACATCATACCTTCCAGTAGGTTGAATTTCATCATTTGGGTCAATCCAATTTAATACACTTCTAATTTTTAAAATCACCACCTCATAAGTTGGCCTTGAGTCAAAAACCATGGATTTTTCCCTTCATCGGCTTTGCCTTTCTTAAATGTATCCTTGTCCAAGTAATGTACATTAATGAGTCTATCCAGCTAAATACATTGTGAAAAAGGTCAATGATAGGTGGACAACATAATATGGACAAAATAACTACTACGCATTCATAGACGAAGAAAGATCTATGCATTAAATTCAAACAACAACACAAATAACAAAATATCATTGCTTAACCCTAACTACTTTCTAATGACATTATCTAACCCTGACCCTCAACCTACTAAAATTCCTAACTATAACTATAGATTGGTGTTACAAACATGATGAGTACGCATACTACACATATTGAAGCATAGTAACAACCCTATCATCCCCCAAATCCATTGATTTCACACAAAAATGACCAAAACTAGTGTTTGCATACAAGTAAAGAATGCTGCCAGATGAGATGATTCCAACTAAGTAAAAGGAAGTGAGTGAGTGAGGTACCTTGAGTGATGAAGTTGTGATCGTTCCACCGGAGAAAACTCAAGCAATGGAGATGGATTTCGTGGAGGCATGAACGGAGAGAGAGAGGGGAAAGGAGCTTAGCTCGGGGAAGAGGGTGATTTGTGGGTGAATGAGTGGTTGGTGGGGCCCACCCAAGCCCCACTCACTCATTTATCTATGTGAGTACCCTACTGCCACCCGCTATGGCAGTAGGCTACCTCACCCTACCGCCACTCCTTGTGGCGGTAGGCACTCCTCCATGTGAGCAGGGCAGATGGCGTAGTCTATGTTGGTCGGGACCCTACTACCAGACAGAGTGGTGGTAGCATGTGCTAGCCTACCGCCACAATGGGTGGAGGTATGAAAAGGGCCATATTCGAATATTTTCCCTGTTTGGTTCAGATCTGGCTGAACTTCTCCAAAAGTGTCAAAACAGTGAATTTTGCTACCTTCGGTATCTGCTTTGTTTATTCTTATTGGAAAAGGATACAATTGGGCCAACCGATTTCGCCCTCGGTCGGTTGCACACACACGTGCCACGTTGCTGCAGGCAACTTTTTTGAGTACACTCGCTGCACAATTTGTGCCACCGCTTAATCTCTCTTTTCTTCATCGAAATAGATCATTCATCTGTTCACCTTACGTGCACCTACATTTTTGTCGCACATATGTCACACCTTGTGTTTTGACTCTCGTGACTAAGTTAACATAGCTCAACAATTAGAACCAATTAAAATTTTCTGTGTGATGTGATGCTTGAACTAATTGTTATTTGCCTTCTTGTTTTCTTGTGTTTTAAGTCACAAAACTTCCTCCTACTCTTTTGACTCACCTTCTTGCTCCAAGTATTTTCCCGATTACCATAGCATGTGTGGGACATAAAACTATTTTTACCAAATATTATTTTGACCAAAAAGATTTTAATTAATTAAAGCTTTCAAAAACTCGTAAGTTGGGATTTGTACTAGAGGCCATCAAATTAGGGCAGTTGTTTTGCCCAAATATTTTATTTAAATCCCATTTTGAAAAAACTTACCTGTGGGGACCCCGACTTGTAAGTGGAGATCACCGAATGCACGTGTATAGTTATTCCAGAGATCAATGCTCACCGAACACACAAATACTAAATAGCAAGAGTCTTACGTAAATACATAACGTCTGATACAAATAGGGCCATTAGGGCGAGTCATTACATTAATACGGCCTCGAAGGCCGACACACCAACACACTACTAGAAGCGGATAACTTGGTTATAACATGAACCCATGTCATCTGCCTTAACCTACAAGCATTCTGACTAGGATGTGTCCTAGATCGCATGTTCGTCCCCGATGAACTCTTCTCCCAACTCTGGTTCTTCCATGCGGGTCCAATAAAATAACCAGTGGCAAGCCAATGAGTACTTTGAATGTACTCAAAAGCAACCCATGACATGGAACAAGGAAATAACGAAGTATGACTTAATACTAGTATGCTAATTTTATGAAAAGCAAGTGTTTCCTAGTGCGACAACATAATCAAATTCTTGGGCAACATGCACCACAAGGCATAGCGGTAACCCGATGAACAGATTATAGATCTCAATATCAACTGAGGGTCGGACATCCCATGTGCGCCCATCACGTCAAGTCACCTGATTTAGCTCGGTTATCATCTTTTCCCATGTCACCATATTTTTTTATATTAACCCACACACACACACTTGGTTTATACGGAAACGACTTGACGTAATTTAAGCAAGATTACCCAACTAACCTTGATCGTGGACATGACTATTAAAATAGTTTTACACACTATAGAGGTTGCACGGTGTACCCACAAGACTAGGGAGACTTCAGTGTCATCCACAACTCGCGCTATATAACATACCCGAGGTAAGAATCTGAACAATGCCTTTCCCTTGGCGAGACTAAACAAAGAGTCGACTCGTTTGGTACATAGCCCATACGATGTACATCATACGAGCCTAACTCTAGATCATATCATCCATGCAGGGACCAACGGTGTGCTTGGAACCTGTAAAAACAGCATGGTCGCCCTACTTGGCACGACCCCATCATGAGAGTGACCACGTCACTCCCGCCACTAGTAATGTGGGCTCTCTACCAGTATCGACCAGGGTAATCAACAAAGCCCCATCCCATAAGGGGTATCGTGGTCGCTCATGTAAGGTTGGGACGGTCGACAAATCATAAATATAATCCCATTTCTTAAACTACACAAAAAAACCTTTCTTGGTACACCAATTATTTCTCAAGTGGTCATCCATGTCAACACCATCACCCTCGGGCATTAGTGGCAGCCGATGGGTTTTTTGAAAAAGCCATTGTAGCACACCCTTAATCGTCATCATGCATATTCCAACCCCTCCTTGCGTAGCACTACTAGCAACTAACTACATCGCACATGCACAAGCCTCATAGGTGCTAGGTTCATGCCCAAATGCAGGTTTCAACGAGGTGTTTTTCGTGGACAACAAACCAAGGTGTCTCCAACCCAACAGGAATATATGCATAAATAAGGTACCATATGACATGAATGTAAAAGTTTCTTAGGCATGGTCGAAGGGCTGCTTGCCTTGGTCAGCAAAGTCTCCGGGATCTTCGAAGTCTTCGGGTCCAACTCCTTCATCAACCACGTGATCTATCGTTGCGATTTCAATAGCAATAATAAGAATCACAATGAAAACAGAACACAAAACTCACTCCTAAAATGCTACCCTATATTGTAAAATACTAACTTCACATCTAAATATATTTGCTTCAAGTTTTTGGGTGAAAAAGGTTTTAAAATCTATTTTAATAGAGGCTAAAAATACTTAAAACTAGTTTTTAAAATAAAACTGCGTATAAAAGTTTTTGTAAAAAATACAGAAGTTATATTATTAAATTATAGTTATTTTTACAAGATTTAAGGTGGAAAAATAATTAGATTTGGAGGAATATTTCTCCATGTGGAATTTTTGGCAAAAGCCAAAAAATAGAAAAAAGAAAAGGCCATAGAACCCTCGACGAGCCGCTCGGCTGGCCCAGCCCGCCAACCAGCCACCCAGCCCAGGCGCGCATGCGTCGTCAGGTTTGAACCTAATGCGCGGTGTCCTGTGGCGACTAACTGAGAGAGGGAGAGAGGGAGAGAGATTGAGGCGACAAGTGGGCTCACCCTGTGAGGGTCGTCTTCAACATCGCGATGGGAAGGGGGAGGATCTCACTAGCGTCAGCTCCATCGATGGCGATGGGAGATGAGCACATGAATGAACTCATGCACTCCTGGCGTTTGAACGAGGGTCGAGGGAGTGGATGAGGTGGCCGGTGTCACAGGTGATGAGGAGGCCGTGATGGAGGGTGTCGGAAGGTGGTTGGTGCCGACACTCAGATAAGGAAAGGAGTGGGAAAGAGGTGTAGGCGAAGCTAGGGTCTGCTGTGGTAATGCTGGATGTCGAATGGAGGCTGGAGCGGGCACGTGTCCCGAGATCGACAAAGCCCCGACGCAGCGGCGCCTCGGTTGTTCTAGAGCACTGGTGCACAGAGCGCTCGAGTGGGGTGATTGGGTCGTCAATTGAAGGTGAGAGAGGGGTTATAGAGGGGGAGAGAGAGGTCGGGGTGGCCTTTATATAGGCAAGGCACCGTACACTAAAAGGTGGTGCGCCGGCAAGGCCATGGCAACGGCTAGAGGAGGAGAGGAGGCTCGGGAATTAGCCCATGGTCTTCGTGGGTGAGTTTTATGCCTGAATGAAGGACTGAGGAGGAGCGGGGCTGGCTATGCGGTGCCTCGCACTGGAAAGCGCCACCTGACCATTTCGAGCGTGCGCCGGCACGAGTCGCCAAGGGTAGGAGAAAGGGGGAGAGGAGGGACCTGACGCGGTGCTGGCACCGGTCGTCGAGACGGTCAAATCTAGAGAGCTTGTGGCGTTCGCGAGACGGTCAAAGCTAGAGAGCTTGTGGGGCGAGGCATGGCCGGGATTAGCCTCCTTTTGCTCGAGCATGCACTATGGCGCGTCCAAAGCATAGTTTTGGCATGCCATGGCATGCTGGCGCACTGTGGCCAACCCCACCGTTTCTTGTACTGCCAAGGGGCTTCGGATAGGCCTGTGGGGTACTTTGGAACCAAGGAGAGACGTGGAGGTCAAAGAAAAAGTGAGAGGTACTCTCCGCCAGTGATGAACCAGAAAAGGAATTGGGGATTTTGTATTTCTCTTAATGAATTAGATATGGCGCTCTCGGCTGCACATGTGGGTCTAACCCACAAACCTCTGATTAAAGTTTGGAGTGAACGAAGAAAGTGGAAAGGATGAAAATAGTTGTTTTACTAAATCACTAGAAGGTGTTTCATGCTGTTTTGAGAAAGTTAAACTTCACCAAATGTAGTGAGAATTCACAGGATTAAATGATGGATACAAATAGTAGGATTCACCAAGTTTGAGCTCATTTGAGCAAGGTGGACAACGTTAATATGGAAAACCCTAGAAATGGGCAGAATCAAATTTCTATGGACCAAGGTGAGTAAACCAGATCCCACAAATGCACAACTTGGTGTGGCATCCTTATTTCGGGGTTGGATCCCTCCTCCAAAGTTTGAGAGAAATTGACCAAACTTGGCCTTGTAGAGTTATTCCAACTTGATTCTTGATAGGAAGGGGTTTGGGTTTATTCGGTGAACCAAATCAACTTGGATGAGGCTGAAACTTTGGAGGGTCACCTATATAACATCTCGGAAATGCTAGAATTTTCATGGAATTTATTGAGATTATTTCCTTTGGAGATATTTCAAAAGCTTAGAATAAGCACAAAGGGTTTTGAGGGGTTTTATCCATTATTTTGAACATGACCCTGTGTGGAAACTCACATATATGGAAAATATATGAAACCATTTCTACCATTTCTAGGGTTTATAAAGTTTACATTGTCAAGTTTCACCATATAATCTAAAAATTGGTAATTAGGACCAAACGGTGTTACCATTTACCCCTCGTAAGTACCAGGGCCATTGGATAACGCTACATGCCCTAGGACAACATCAAACACCTTCGTCCACAAGCTAGAGGACAAGCAATGTTGACCCAAAAATGTTCCCCTTACCTCCAATTTTGTACCAAAGTATTTTCTGACTATCTTCTACCCCGAGTAACTATACCTAGGCTAAGGAACAATAATTGGTGGGTAAAACCCCCATATGGCTGTTTGGACACCATTGACATGCCCTTCTCCCACCTTCCCTTCCCTTGTGTACTGATGATTGCCCCAAGACTCTCCCACAACCTCTCTTGCATGTTAATGCATCAACCGAAACCCAAATATGGCATGCCTATGTGAAAAGTTTGAGCAAACCATATAAAACTAGATCCTGTCAGCTAATGCGGTTTTGTACTACAAGTCCCGTGTAGATTTATCTCCCTGAGGTGCTAATTAATGGGCATGTCGTCCTTCCCTACCTAAAACTACTAGACAAGTTAATCCCCCAAATGCCTTCTAGTAAAGTGCATTTTTCTGAGCCCCAAGTTTGCTGCTGGAAATTTGCTTCGAGTAAAAACCAATTACACCCAGCTCCATATGGATCCAAACTCCACCGTCACCCTCTTTCATGCATGCCTTGCACCATAGACATTCTTGGCCGACCAAAATAATGTCCTGGACATGTATTGGCATGGTGACCACACTGTCAGCATGCAAAAAACAACACTCTACCACCTGTTCTCATCATATTGCTTATGTTCAGCAGCGGCAATGCGTCCACGCGCGCTAGGGAATCCTTAATTGCTTCCCACACCCCGCACGACACGAGAAAGTCTCCAAGTTGCCTGTGGCACATGTGATCGACGTGCAAGAGTGCATTTGAGGCAAGCCGAGCTCCCCTTGGTCGCCTTACCTCGCCCCCTCATCAACCACTTCTCCTCTCTCACTCCCTCCTCCCTCTGTGAACCTCCACGGCCACCCCATTTGAGCTCCGGCCCGCATCTCCTCCTGGCGGCCGCCATGGCTCCCCTTCGGCCTTGCCTAAATTCACGGTGCCCGCCTCTTCCTACCACCGTGAGCTGCACCAGAGTACCCCTCTCTGCCACACCACTCCCACCGAGCCCACATCCTCTACTCGTGCCCACAGGGATGCGCCCAGCAACGCCAACGATGTCCTCCGCCATGGCCGAAACTGGGGTTGACTACGACCTCCCCCGATGACAAGGGCCACCCAGTTGGGTGCGGCAGGCCCTCCGGAGTGCACGGATTGTCAGAGCACCACCGAAGGTGGAAAGATCCGCCGGTTCGAGCGTCAGCGTCGCTCAGCTCCGCCCTCCCCGCTCTCTTTGTGCTCAAGCACGACGTAAGGGGCAAACTTACCAGCGGGCCCCACCTCTCAGCCGTTCAGCGAGGCCCACGGGTGGGCCTTCCAATTTAAGTGGACGCGGGAGCTTGGATGAACCGCCTTCAACACTAGAAGGTGTATTCATGTGAATACATTTTTGATGTGGCCAGGGCATCGCACGATTGTGCCGCTAGGCCAGCCAAACTCCTATTCCATGGGCGGTGCACTATTTTGACCTTTGGGTGAGAGTTCTTTCCTTTTTCTTTTTCAGAGGATGGAATAAATTCATAATTAATTCGTAGGACATCCAGATTTGATGTTTGAAATTTTAGGAGCTCCTAAAATCATGTTCTATCCAAATATGTGCATTGCACATTCTTCCTGAGACATTTACTATTGTGTTAATATTCATATTCAAATTTGAATATGTCAAACTCCCACTTTCCGAATACCTACAACATCCAAATTAACTCCAAATGGAGCGATTCAAATATCAAGAGACTTCAAAAATCATGCCTTACTTTCCAAGCCAGGGTGAACATTTTTCTGTGGTATTGTTTCTCCTAGGTCAAATAAATAGCTCCTTTTTCATATTAAGTCATCTTAGTAAATTCAGAGGAAAATCATCCCAACTCCAAATCCAGTGAAATCACTTCCTAAACTCCTCTAAAATCATCACCTAATTGATAGGCACAACCACTCTTTTTTATAAAAATGTTTTTTGTAGACTTCTTATAGGATCACCAATTCCTCCATATCCACTATTCGCAAATCCCCGGTGATCCAAATCAAGTAGACCAAAATTTCAGAGTTTTTCCTACGACCGGAGATATCCAAGAAAAATAGAACTCCTATTATTAAGAGCACTTTGTTTTTCTTGTTGTTGTGTGGCTTATTGTGGTGTTTTCCGACGATAGTTGACGTACTAGATGAAGTGCTCGGAGTTGGACGTGAAGCGTGAGAAAAACTCGAAGACTTTACGGAACCAGGCAACCAGCCCCTTGACCATGAGTCGAAACTATTTATGCATATCATATGGCACTTTAATTCCTTGCATTTGAATCATGTTGAATCATTGACTCCCTTGGTGGGTTGCCTCCGATAACTCCTCACTGATACTTCCACGGAGCAGAACCCTACCTTCCTATGCAAACGGGATGGAAATATGGATGGTGACGATGAAGAAAAGATTTCACAGACTTTTCAAAAACCCCGTCGGGTGCCACTAATGCCCGAGGAAGAAGTGATTTTGAAAATGGATTGGTTTAAGTTGCGATCGTTACTCCCACCTTACATGTGCGACGAAGATACCCCTTTTACGGTACGGGGCTTTGTTGATTACCTTGGTGGATGCTAGCCGAGATCTCGTGTCACTAGTGGCGAGAGGGCCAAAGTTACCCTCTCAAGACGGGGTTGCGCTAGGTAGGCCGACCATGGGCTGTTTTTACAGACACGGGGCACACTGTTGGTCCCTTCATGGATGGTACGATCTAGAGCGACGCGTGTATGATGTACATCATCAGGGCTGGGTACCAATCGAGTGGACTCTTTGCTTAGTGTCGCCAGGAGAAAGGCAATGTTCGGGTGCTTAACTCGGTTACGTTATATACCGCAAGTCATGGATGGCACAAAAATTTCCCGAGTATTATGGGTACAACGCGCAAACCTCTGCAGAGTGTAAAACTATTCGAGTAGCCGTATCCACGGTCAAGGAGATTTGGATGGCCGGTCTTGGGTTACGTCCATTGGTTACAAAAGATGGTGTGTGTGTATGAGAAATAAGATAGTGTGAGAAAGATGATACTCGAGCAAAGTCGGATGACTTGACATGATGAATGAACATGAGATGTTCAACCCCTGCTTATGATGATATCTATGGCTTGTTCGTATGGATATCTGCAACCTGTTGATGCATGCTTTTACTAGGTTAATTGATCATTACATTGCACTCAAAACTAGCTTTCTGCAAAGTTACCTACTTAATGCTATATCTTGCATTGTTATTGCCTGGTTACAAAGATGGGTTGCTTGCGAGTGCATTCAAAGTACTCATTGTCTTGCCACTTTTTATTTTATTGACCATGCATGAGAGATCAGGATAAGATGAAGAATACCTTGGTGACGCTCGTACGAGCTAGGACGCTTTCATTCAGAATACCCGTAGGGTTAAGGCAGATGGCATGGGTTCATGCTATCGATGAAGGTTTTTTGCTGCAAATATATGAAGACTTGGCCATAAAGGCCATATTCGAGTAAAACGGTACGTAATGGATGTTAGACTCTTGTTATTGAGTTTCTGTTTGTCCAGTGACCAATGATCTCTGGGACCAATGTGCACGTTCATTCGGTGATCACGGCTTATGAGGCGGGTCCCCACAGAGCTGGTATCAAAGCCATCCCGACTGTAGGAAGCCCTTAGTTAGCATGGATGTCAGTCAGGACAAACTATTTTTCAGACCTTTCAAAAACACTACAAAACCTATATATTTGTCACCTCTCCTAAATTTTCTCAAAGGAAGCGTAGGCTTTTGCTTTAGCACTTCCATCCTTACTCTCTTGACTCCCCCAATCTGCTTTTTCAAAGCATGTAAACTGTGGCTAGCACCTTTATGCCCCTTACGTGGTAACTTGAATGGAAGCGACCTTAACAAATGATCACCCATAGATTTTGTGAACAAGGTTGGCAATGCTACAACAAGACAACGCTAACAGAAACTTCCTTCTCCAGGAATGACGGCATCATGACTGTGAAGATGGTGACTCCCTCGACATTGTCCCAGAGTGATGCGACCTTCGCCTACGATGATGATGATGTAATATATGCAAGTTCATGATATGCATCGCTAATAGAGTGACCCTGCCCCTACCGTTGTTGTGTTGACAACTACCGGTACATGAGAACCTCGCCATTTGGTGTGCCTCGGCATAGTGAGCAGGAAAACGGCTCTCTTAATCTCCCGCTCTCGGTGTCGAAATTGACACCAACATAACCGATAGGCCAGAACTCTATCATGCCTTGTTGATGCCGTTGCATAAAGGATTGTCCACTTGGAACTCTCAATGCCTCGGAAGACAAGAGGAAAATGGCGTGATTACAAAGACCATAGAAGACCTTGTGAATGACAACCAGGAGGGAACTATGAGATTTCAGGCTCCGCAAAACCCTAAAGATTCAAACTCAGGGGCGTGTACGAAGATATCTCACGGCCTAACCTCGCCTAACTTGCTACTCGATGGACATGGCAAGGAACTCACTCGATGGTGAGGAAGACACAAAACATGGAAGTTTACCCAGGTTCGGGCCGTTGGGAAGCGTAATACCCTACTCCTGCTTTGGTGGATTGCCTGTCTTGGAGGTGGGTGGATGAACTAGTATAGTGTTCGTGAGTTCCTCCGGAGGCTTGGTGTTGTTCCCGTGGGTGAATGGAATGAGTCCCCCTCTACGGAGTAACCTACCCTCTATAAATAGTGGTGGCTCCGGTCCTCTTCCCTTGTTGTTTCGGCGGGAAGGGATCCGAGAACGGCCAATTTCAAAGGGGGGCATGGGAATATGCTCCCCTATGCAAAATTGGTCTTCGCCTGCAAAGTGGCTGCCAGCGCTGCAGGGGTTAGTTCAGGGATGACGTCCGTCCTGCCGGCGGACGGCCATGGTCTTGTTGCACCAGAATGGAAACGTTTTGGAGATGCCTTGGGAACCTCTCGTACGTCCTTGCCTCCTTTGCACTAAAGGGGAAACTTCGTCCTCCCGCTGTCTACTGCTCGCTTGTCCTTCCATTCCATCATCCTTGACTCCTCAGACCTGGCCTCCGCTCAGAATATCCACTGCTCCGAGGGGGTCCTCAGAAGCCCCCCTATGGGTCTTGATGCCATTCCTCCTCGTGAGGCTTGGCCCCTCACGAGGACCTTGCCATGAGTGATGTCGGGCCCGTTAGCTTGCTTGATGAAGTGGGCCTGCCCTAGGCCGCAGGCAGGCAGGTCTGGGTACCCATATTCCCAGAACACCGACAGTAGCCCAAGGGCCCAAGGCGCGCATGGGTTGGCTTCTCGGTGAAGCCTTGAGGGCGGCCTGAAATTTCATGGGCCCTAGTTGCCTGCGGCCCAGGCAGCATATGTGTCCATCGGATATATGGTGACGCTCTCGCTCCTCGAGGCGTCTGGGTGCGCCAGGCCAAGATGGCAAGATCTCCAAGAACCGCGCATGCCATCACTGTTCTCATTGGATGGCGTCGGTGCGGCCTGACCACACCCAACGACCCTCGCGGAAGTGACCGCTCGGCGGACAGGTGAAGTAACGTGGGCGGTAGCGCTCCTGTTGGCCCACCTCGAGACCCCCGGGGGGGGGGGGCGCTCGACGCTCGCGCTCCCACGACGGTTGGTGGCCGTGGTTCGCCTATAAATCTGCCCCGCCCCTGTCAAGGGGGAGGCAGCGCAATCTTGAGCTTCCTCTCTGCCTCCTTTCGTGCCATCGAGAAAACCTCCTCTCCTCTCTGTTTCCCTGTCTTCCATGGCGTCTCCGGGAGGCGAATCTGGCAAGGGGAAGCGCGCGGCTCCGTCCGCGCCCCGTCCGCCCTCGGAAACAACGGCGGAGGGTCATTAGGCCATCCGCGCATCCGTCTCCGCTAGGCTCTGGCAGATGAGTAAGTCCCTGGCCTGCGCCTGTTTCCCTGGTTATCCTTTAAGTTGCTTGGTGGTTGATCTCTCCTCTTCTCTAGGGCATCTTCAAGCCGGTGCCTGCTGCATCCCGGTGTTCTCTCCAGGACGAAGTCCGCCCGCGCGTGGACGCCCTGGTGGAGCGGTACGTCCAAGTGCCCGCCTCCAGTGAGGAGGAGGGCTCCGACACCGAGCCGGCAGGCGCCATGGGCGACGTCGGTGGCCCCTCCTCCTAGGCGCCCCCACCTTCTGTTTCCTTCCCCTGTAATAGTGGATCAAGAACTTTAACCTGTTGGGCATTAAACTTTTGTTCCTTACCTTCGTCGTTCTCCATTTCTCTCTTCAATTGATGGTAGGCTCACCGGTGGTCGTTGCAGTTCGGCTTCAAAGCTCACAGTCCGTCACTGGCCCAACTACAGCTCGGGGGTAATGGTGGTCAGGGCCCTTGTAAGGTCCCGTTCCACCGAGGCACCGCTCGAGCCGCTGCACACTTTGTCGTCGGCCTCGTTCCTCGCCGCAGCTGAATCCTTAGGCCTCGTGGGGTTAGCGTTAGTCCCTTCCATAGCTCGTCCTGAATAGCTCCTTCTCTGTAGGTGGTATGGGGTGGAGACCCCTTTCGGCACTCCATGCTTGCGGGCCCTGGTCCCGCATTATGACCGGTGAGCCTCCCGGGGCTCGATGTTCAGGAGCCCCCTCTCGCGCTTGAGTGGTTCCTCTTCCCATTCCTTTGTTCATTGCCTAAGGACGCCCTGAGGCCTCCTGAGACTCTTTGTCGTGATATTGTGCTACGATCGGGACCCCCGAGCGGGGGTTGATCACAGAAAATGTTCGCCCCTGGGACGAAAAGTCCTTGCTTTCCCTCCTTGGCCCCTATGCGCGGTGTGGAGCGTTTAGCTCCTCAGAGAATGTCATCCAGAAAACGAGGCTTCAAAACCAGCAAATACGAGAAAGCGCCAGAGAAAGTTCCACCCCCCTTTTTGTTTTTCAAACATCAACTTTTAAAATTGATAGATGTAAATCCGGCGGAAGATAGTTCAAAATCCAGGAAAAAGTAAGGAAACGCCGCGTCCCGCACCTAGGTTGGCATAGTCATTGGTGGACTATGTGGGTTTCTTTGCCAGCTGCGGGCATAGTCATTAGTGGACTAAGTTGATTGCCTCCGCCTGCACCCAGCGTGGAGCATAGGTCTTCCGCGTCCTCGGGGGGCCCTGAGCGAATACAACCTCGGCTCGTTATTATGTGAGAGTGTCTTGGTGGGGGTGTATGTGAGAGGTCATTGGAGGACTGTGCTGATTTGCTCCATCTGCACCCTGCGCGGAGCATAGATCTTCCACTAGGCGTGGCGTGGGCCCCTTCCGTGTCCTGAAGGGGGCCTAGGCGTATATATCCTAGGCTCGTTATTACGTGAGAGTGTCACAGGATGAAGTAGGTTTCAGAAGGATTGACAGACGATGCAGATGTGCCGCGAGTTGGTGCAGGTCCAGTGGGGATTGTAGAGCGATCGTGATGGTGCTCCCGCTCCGTGATGTCTCCTCCTTCTCCTATGTCTGGTTGAGGGTTTTTCTATGGCTCTACGTCGGCAGGTCCCAGTCCTGCACATTTCTGTGCCGTCGTGAGGCGCCTCACGCGGCAAGGCCCCGATACCCCCCCCCCCCCGATACCGACCGATTGTGCCTCGACGGCACCATGGTGGTCGAGTGGCTTTGTGACCGCTGGAGGCGCGATGCTCAGGAGCCCCCTTTAACGTTCGAGCGGATCTGCGTCGCTAAGATTCAGTCCCACACATTTCCCAACCGCCATTGTGTGTGACCGAATGAGCGGATGTAGCTACAGGGTCAAGCCCTGCCACCCATGATAATGACCGAATGTTTGTGGACGATATCAAAGGCAGAAGGTGAGCTTATGACCGGTAAGGCCCCTGAGGCTCGATGCTCAGGAGACCCCTTTGACGCTCAAGCGACTCTGCCTCGCGAGGACCCGGTCCCGCACATTTCCCAACCGCTGTTGCTTGCGACCGAATGGACGATCTCAGCTATGGGCTCAAGCGCTGCCACCCTTGATAACGACCGAATGTCCGTGGACGATATCTAGGGAGACAGCTGGCTATGTGACCGGTAAGTAACCTGAAGCGCAATGCTCAGGATCCCCCCTTTGACGCTCAAGTAGCCCCCATTTCATCCTATTGATTATGGCACTGGGGAGCCGAGGGTCCTCCCGAATCCCCGCGTCTGGGCGACACGCAACGGCCGGAGCCCCAGAGCTGGGGGGATAGATCGCACGAAGATGTAAGCAAGGAAAGATGTCAGGTCGCCGAATGGAAGCATCAGGAGTTATAGAAACATGAGTAAATGATATGATAGGCAGGGGCATGTCCTGAACACCTAAAGTCCCTACGGTCAGCAGGCACTCACTGGAGCAGTGAACCCAAATAGTTACATCACATAGATTCTTCACGTATGAGGGGCGTCTCGTGAGGCCCGACCTCCGGTGCCTGCTCCAGCTCTATGGTTGCCGCGGGTGGCCCGCCCCACTTGCATCTATTTGCTTCATATGATTTGTCCTCTTGAAGCCTGGGGTCCGGTTCTTCGCAGTTTCCCCGCGCCGGCGACGGCTGGTGTCACCCCCCACGGCCTAGGGGTGCTGGGGCCTCCAGGGCGCTCCTTACTCCTGAGGACAGTAGGCGCCCGGGGTGGGTTCTTGAGGCTCTTCTTTGTCGGGAGGGTCAGGCGGCATCGCATACTGCCGTACGTAGGGCTTCATGTAGGCGTTCGAACGACCACCAAAGCCGTTCAGCAATGCGACGGTGGCGGTCCCCTCAGCGGCGGAGGGGGATCCACCTAGCCGTGGTACTCAAAGATCTTCCTACGATGGGCTTCCGCACGAAGCCGCTTGCTCCTGTTTCCGCCGTTGGTTGGTCCCAGTGTTTCTTGGTGCAGACTGCCCCCTTGGTGCCCTGGCGTGTCTCTGTTGCAATAGCTTTCCCACGTCGACGTCTCCGCCGCATGTTGGCTGCGCGTGAGGGAGCGCTCCCGCCAGGACCCTCTGGGTTGTCGGGGACCGACGGTCATGGCGATGTGCGCCGGCATGTGCATCGAATGCCCTGCCATTCTCTTCTCGCCCGTGGTGGTCGTCGTCATGCTGCGCCTCGAGGCGGTCCACCAGGACTTGGAGGAGGAGGAGGGCAGCGCGAGTGTGCCCCTCTCAGCCCCGCCCCACGCAGAAGGGGCTCCGTCGCTTGCACGCCCAGGGACAGGCACGAGGTGCGAGCCCCTGGCGACCGGCGTTGCGGCCATGAAGGAGAGTGGGGTAGGAGGGCCTTCTGGGCGATGGCGATCGGCTCCATGATGTGGTATGCCAAGGCGTCGAAGACCCCTTGCATCAGTCATTGGAGGAGCATCTCCTTCGCCATCTGCAATACGTCATGCGCGGCGAGGTCTGCCAAGTTGATGCGGCGCGTCGGGGATGCCGGGGTCCCCTCCCAGCCGTCGTGCGCCTGGGTGGCGAGGGTGGTCGCGATGGTGGTGGTGATGTTGTCAATATGGTACGAGCCGCTTGGTACCACAACGTTGGTACACGTTGCGGCCGCTGTGGCATGACAGTTGGAGGACAGCTCAACAAGGCTCGGAGGAGCTTACCGGGCGCCGGTCATCGTGGCAGCGGGCTTAGGGGAGATGAAGCTCGGAGAAGACATCGACACGCACCCTACCTGGTGCGCCAAATGTCGGATTTCGGGCTCCACAAAACCATAAAGATTCGAACTCAGGGGCATGTATGATGATCTCTCACGGCCTAACCTCGCCTAGCTCACTACTCGATGGACAAGGCAAGGAACTCACTCGATGGTGAGGAAGATACAAAACATGGCAGTTTACCGAGGTTTGGGCCACTGGGATGTGTAATACCCTACTCCTGCTTTGGTGGATTACCTCTCTTGGAGGTGGGCGGATAAACTAGTACACTATTCGTGACGGCCTCCGGAGGCTTGGTGTTGTGCCCCTGGGTGAATGGAATGAGTCCCCCTCTACGAAGTAACCTACCCTCTATATATAGTGGTGGCCCCGGTCCTCTTCCCTTATCATTTCGGCGGGAAGGGATCCGAAGGGGACAGGGAAACATGCTCCCCTGTCCAAAAGTGGTCTTCACCTACAAAGTGGCTGCCAGCGCTGCAGGGGCGGGTTTAGGGATGACGTCTGTCCTGCCGGCGGGCGGCCATGGTCTTGTTGCACAAGAATGGAAACCTTTTGGAGAAGCCTTGGGAACCTCTGGTATGTCCTTGCCTCCTTTGCACTAAAGGGGAAACTGCATCGTCCCGTTGTCTGCTGCTCGCCTATCCTTCCCTTGCCTCGAAATAGCCGCCGCTCCGGAGGGGTCCTGAGGAGGCCCCTTGCGGCTCTTTATGTCGCTCCTCCTCATGAGGCTTGGCCCCTCACGAGGGACTTGCCTTGAGTGATGTCGGGCCCGTTAGCTTGCTTGATGAAGTGGGCTATCCCTGGGCTGCAGGGAGGCAGGTGTGGGTACCCCCATTCCCAGAACGCCGACAGGACCATTTTCACCGTCGGCTCACCAGATTAGAAGTTGTATAGAAGTATTTCTAGCACAACCCATATCGTTTTGAGGAACAACAAAAAGAGACATAGTGACACCTAAAGAAGAACCAGAAGAGTGAGGGTACTCCACTCCCACACACGAAGTAAGCACGACTATTGAGTCCAAGAACCCCTAGGGTAAGATGAGTCATGTATCCCCTTTGAGAAGTCGACTCCGTGTGATGGTTTGAATGGAACTATATTACGTGTTTCTTTTTTAATGGTTGATATAAGTTGCACTTTTTACCAACGCAACAACTATGCGACTATAGGACCTACCCCATCTTGATGTTGTGTTTGGCCCTTTCGGCAATTGTTTGAATGCATGTGCACTATTCCACCCCTTTAGGCACTCCCCTCTATGCTATTTACCCTCTCCCCCATCTCGTCAACTGAAGACCAGTAAGACAGGATGCACCAAGGATCCACCTCGGCAGCCAACTAACACTAAAGACTTTGACTGCAATGTGCTCAAGCAGACACAACCCCATAGCTTTATGCCTCTCCCTCAAGATTGGTAACCCTCCCTAGAAAAACATAAACCTCACAAGTTTCCGGAGATCAAACCTCTAATCACATGTTTAATACACGAATTTGCCAGAGCATCCGTTGAGCTCAGATAACGGCTTCATTATCCAACAAGTGATCACAGTGAACAAGTACCCTACATTCTTAAGCTCGCACCAAAACCTTGATGCCATAGAAAGGATTGTTCCAACGGTATACAAATTGTAGGCAATGATTTGAGGTGACTATAATAGGTGTCTTGAGGATGTAGCTAACCCCCTTCGGTGGATTACGGGGACTTTCATGGTGATAGGTGACTTGGTGGAACAAGTTGATAAAGTAGAATAACCTACATATTCCTGGAGTAAGTTTGGATTCAGTAAGACAATTATGATTACAAACTAAAACTCTTGGTGGTATAATAAATTGACTTTGTCAAGTAGCAGTCATGGATTAATAATGACTAGATGTAGCAAGTAAGAGTTCTCAATGGGCATGAGATTTGTATTAGTAGGTAATGCTAATAGCGTGTCTATGATAATTGAGGTCCCATGGTTCAGAGTAAATTGGATTTAGTCCGATGATCTTGATCATGGTACCATGTTCCTCCATGGATAATAATAGAGGTAATTGGAGTTATCAAAATCTATTTAAGAATCTATATGAGCTTGATATGGATTATAGGAATTATATGTGAAAAGGTAGAACCCCCCCCCCCCCCCCGCCCCTCAATATAGGATTGTAGGAGTGATGGGTCAAGTGATGATTGATGAGATTGATGAACCACTTGGTTGGATTCATAGGAAGGAAACATGATCTTGGATTGATATACCACGTGTTTGCTTTGCATAGAAATGCAGTACCTTAGACATTCGATAATTAGCTGAGCACCTCAATTTGTAGTGTCTTAATAAAGCTTATCATCGTTTACGCTTTCCTGAGGATTTTTACATAGGGATACATGTGAGTTGGCTCTAATACACTTATGAGTTTTTGGTTTAGACCATCCAAACCTCGTATATGGATAGCGTAAGTGATGTTGGAGTTGACTTATATGAGATAACACCTTCGGTGATATAGGGTGATTTTGTCCGGAGATAGATGTTAGACTATTGGCATATAAGGTCTGTGCTCAAGGATAAGATGGTAAATGTTCACTCACATCCAAAGGTCCCTAAAACCCCGAAGCTTCACCAACCATGATATGGTCAGATTATGAACACATGTTGCTCTAAGTCATTAGACTATGGCTAATACTCCACCTCGAGCACCACTAACCCCCCCGAACAAGTGACAATCCAGAACAAATGCCCGCTCCTTCCACATATCCCATGAGCAAAGTGCTTGTGTGCTGATTGGAGAAATATGGTGTTGTCCTCATGGATGACAAGATTATTTATCCAAGAAGAGTGAGAAGCACCTTACTCTTATTTGGATAAGCCCCAGAAGCACCAATTGCTAATCTTCTCAAGTATAAGGTTTTAACTTAAAGAATATGGACTCCTCAAAGCACCCTCCAAGTAGCAGAAGACAATCCTACCCAAGAAAGGTGAAGAACCACCACGGGTAAGAAGCTACAATGGTGAAGAAGAAGAAGCAATAGGAGTCAACCAACACTCCTCTGCCGGCTACACCAACTAAGGCGAGAGGCATCGATGTCCAAGCATGATGAAGCCTTTGGACATCAAGAGAAGTTAAAAGGGCCCCCCTTTTGGCCCAATCAAGGACGTAAGTTATGACTGGATCATGGTGAAACCCCTAACCAAGGTGGCTCACCCTCGTTTGACAAACCTCAAACCTTGGAGATTGAGTGGATGGCCCATACTTTTGGATAGCTAGCTCATCTAGGATCCCTCAATAACTTCTCTAGATGGTAAAACACCCTTTTAAACACCAAGTCTCTGAGCTTAGTCTTAAGGACAAGACCCAACCCAAACTTTTTCTCAAGTAGCGACGAAAAGGCTAGAAGGCAAAGCATCCGAAGACACGACGAGAACGAACGTTCGTGATGATGAAAACACATGGCTGAGACTATTGAAGAACATACCAGGGAAACTTACTGAGGCAAAAGATCTCGAGGGAAGCCTACGTTTGCACACTTCACCACTCTCATGGATGAAGACCACGTGCAACTGAAGATCATCTGCTCGAAGGAAGTCAAGGACTTCCACATCAATGGGTAGCTACACAAAATACTTGACCCTTTTTATTCTAACACGAATGTCACTAACCAACTTGAGCAACCCCAGGACAACCACACAGACACACTACTTTGTCACGTATTCCGACTTTGGAATACGCACGCGAGCCAGACCCTTCACCGAACCTTTTTTACCAAGCCCTTGACCTCTAGTGTAGCCCAACGTATTGCAAGAACCCCGCCCACTCCGAAATGAAGCCAAGAAAAGCATTCTAGGATGTTTCATCAAGCATTTACAGATCCACAAGAGCAGTCACATTAAGGAAGGAGCAACATGGGGACGTGAACATTACCTAAGACCCAAGTTTCTGCATCTCTTCAACGCCTAGCCTAGGAATCTCGGGGATGAACCAATTAAAACCAATTAAAACAATTTCTGTGTGATAGGATGCTTGAACTGATTTTTGTTTGCTTGTGTTTTAGATCACAAAACATCCTCCTACTATTAGACTCACCTCATTTCCCCAAGTATTTACCCAATGACCATATCATGTGTAGGACCTAAAAGTATTTTTGCCAAATATTAATTTGACCAAAAAGATTATATTTAATTTAAGCTTTCAAAAACCTATGAGTTGGGATTTGTACTATAAGTCCTAGAATCACGGAAGTTGTTTTGCTCCAAATATTTTATTTAAATCCGATTATAAAAAATACTTCCCAAAACCAAAAAAATATTATTTTAAAAGTTAATTTCCTATTTTATTTAAATCCTTTTTTCTGAGGCCATAAATGATCTTTTGTGAAGAAAAATTATTTTCATTTCTTCCAAAATATTTGAGAAAATTGAGGGAATCTCACTAGACATATATTACCATATATAAGACTTTCAACACATGGTTATGTTCATAGTATTGGACAAAATCTTCCAAAACCATTTCTGCCTATTTCAAGTATTTGAAATATTTCTATAACAAATATTCAGAAATAATTCAAGTAAAATTCTAGCAAGTCACACATGATATATGTGATGATCTTGCTAGGTTTCATCTCAATCCAAGTCGATTTGGTTCACCAAAATATTCCATAACCCTTCATGTCCAGACCGAAATTTGAGCAACCCTGAATTACCCGGTTTCTCCTTTTCTAATTTTTTTGGACATGTTCTAATACCATAATGATGCATGCACACCAAGTGGTGCATCAAGGAAAATATATGAACCTGTCCAAAACTCCTCAAAACCACTTTGGTTGATTTCTGGAATTTGAAATACTTGCATTGGCATGTTAATCTAGTTGATCCCAAACTTTTTGAGCAGGATCTAATACTGAAATAATGCAACCGCACCATGTGGTTCATTAGGGGGTAATTTATTTGCATGGATGTATCTCGAGAAAACCATTTTCCCCCATTTCTAGGGTTTATCAAGTTTAGATTGTCAACTTTCACCATATAATCTCAAAATTGGCGATCAGGACCAAATAGTGTTACCATTTGCCCCTGGTAAGTATCACGACCATTGGATACCCCTAGATGCCCTAGGACAACATCAAACACCTTCATCCACACTCTAGAGGACAAGCAATGTTGATACAAAAGGAATCCCCTTGCCTCCAACTGTTTACCATGGTATTTTATGACCCTCTTCTACCCCAAGTAACTCTACCTTCGCCAAGGAATAATCATTGGTGGGTAAAACCCTCCCATATGGCACTACTAGGAAAAGGCCTGCTAGTGGCGCACCTGTTTTGGCTACTAATGGCGCACTACAGGTGCGCCACTAGCATCACGCCATTAGAATTTTTTACAAATGGCGCACCAGAGGTGCCCCATTAGTATCTGGTATACTAATGGCGCACTAGGCAGTGCGCCATTAGTATAGCTCATCGTGCGCCATTAGTATGCCTCCTAGGTGCGCCATTAGTATGCCTCTCAGGTGCGCCATTAGTATGGCTCCGAGGTGCGCCATTAGTATGCCTCCCAGGTGGGCCATTAGTATGCCTCCCAGGTGCCTCATCAGTATGCCTCCCACGTGCGCCATTAGTATGCCTCCCAGGTGCGCCATTAGTATAGCTCATGGTGCGCCATTAGTATAGCTCATGGTGCGCCATTAGTATAGCTCATGGTGCGCCACAGGTTATACTACCAGCTCTAAAAATATTCAATTATTCTCCTCACACCCACAAGTAGGTTCAATATAAACACATATTACACCACAATGAAAATATGTTTATAAACATGCACATACATTGAACGCAAGTTGACAAACAAATTAACCTAGAGGCAGCATAGTTTTCACCATGTTAACAATCATCTAGAACACACAAGTCACAAAAAGATAAGGACTATTGGTTACTATGAGAGACTTAAGATGGTCCAGAACACACAAGTTTGTATCTACATGCACAAAGTGCAAGCTCCAAAACACTTGAAACACCAAATGGTCTACAAGACAATATGGTCCATGATTACAGGTTGGTTGGTCCATAAACGCTAGACAGTCATCATGTCCATGTGCATCAATAGGTTGAGTACGTGAAAACATTTTGCACAAATTTATCAAGAAAGTGGAACCAGATCAAGTTGTTAAAATCTCATATGCGTATTAAAAAATTTCGATCAAAAGATTATCATGTTATCATAGTTAACAATATAGTTTCTATAAAAGTTATAATCATCTCACATGTTATTATATAGAACTATGTTCCAGTGCTCTTGTAGTTTTATCAACGATGAATGCATTGAGCATCTTAAACAAATGCATAAAAATATGAGTACATACATGTTGTCCTCCAACAACTAAAAAATAGGAACAAAAAAAGATGCATATTCCAAAAGGCCACATGCTTCAGATTTTGGCAAATGTAACTACAACTATCAGTTCTGTGGGGGGGGGGGGAGATTTAAAAGGTAACATAGTAACATGCTCTATCTCCCCTTGTAGCTTGTCGAATGCTTATTTAATCAATGCCACTCATAAATGCATAAGAACCATTCTGATGTGCTAATGGGCACAATCTCAATGCCACTCACAAATGCACAAGAACCATTCCGATGTGTTGATGGGGCAAAGGTGAGGTCCAAGCTGCCTGAAGAAACGTTCACTGAGAATTCACGCACAAGGTAGGCAAAACTGATATCCAGATGCATAAGAACCATTCTGATGTACTGATGTGCCGATGGTAGCGACGAACTGTAAGAGCTCTTAAGCTATTGTGAGTGGGTCTTCTTGTTCGACTCAAAAACAGTGGTGTCATAGAAAATTGAATAATGAATATGGTAAATAGATGGAGGTACCTCGTGAGATCGATGTGCCTCGCAATGATCCTTCAATCTTTTATCAACATACTAGAAAGTAATGGACCAAAATCAAATTAGTCACTTGAAACATAAACTCAGTGATCAAAGATCATTGAACATGAAAAATGTAGATTTGGCTTTACTTCTTGAGCGCTCACAAAGAAACTATGTGCACCTAGAGAGCGGAATTGATAGGGTGGTCGGTGGCTGGTAGTAGGTTAAGAGAACTGCTTTATATAGTAACTTGTTGGATTGTCCAACTTCTAGGTTAAGAAAACTGAAAAATTTGGAGACGCCCCAAAGTTAATACAAGCTAATAACTAATTAAGTATCCATGACCGAATTACCGATATCTAATATTACTACTTCACTGGTAAAGGCCCATAAAATGACTATTATTATGAAAATGACAAAGCAAATAGAACTACTACTAAAGCATGGTGGTATGTAAGTAAAAAGTATATAGTATGCCTCCTTTCTTAGAAAAGCATCATATCAAGTACTTATCCAATGAATTTCTGAAATTTGTTGGTTCTGATTTGAAACTGATTCAGCAAATTGCCCCATTCTTCACATATCATAGCACGGAAGACCAATTTTGTTTCCGTCAAGGCACTCCTAGGCATACATGAGAACTCTGCAACCAGTTATCCATCAGCTTCATATCATGCTAGTACGTGAGATATACCCAACAGAAGGCAACTATATATAAGAATTCTGATGTTATTTGATAAATCTACACATACGTAACAAAAAGAGTTCACATTATATAGAATTGGAAGTGTTTCTTATTCAGTAGTCTGTGTCATCAACTTATCTTTATCGTTCTCTTTCAGGAAACAAGATTCCACAAGTGCCACAGATCCTAATGCATCCAAAGGAAGAGAAGCTAATGCATACAAAGGAATTTACTCAGATCCCAGCACATTTAAACACCTACTAGACCAGAAAGGAAGAAAAGGAAAATCTCACCAACCAGAATCCTTGCAACCTCCTGCTGTAGGAGGAAACAACAGGCCGGTCGAATTGGAGACGAATGGCATGAGCAACAGTAGCAACGAACGAGTAGGATAAGAAGGAGGTGGGGCAGGGGCAGGGGCACATCGACCTCGTCCGGCTTGACCTTGTACTCATGTGGCTTCCTCAGGAGGAGAGCTTGCGGCGGCGCCCACGCTCTGAATCTTGCCGCCGCCTTGCCGTCAGGGTCGTGGAGAAGAGCAACACCACCCCTTGCTAAAAGGGAGCAGCCAAGAGGAGAGGATCCATGGTAGATCCCGACCTTCCATCAGAAGCCAGTGCTGGAGGAGCGATGGGCGTTGTCATCGGGGTTTGAATGACCATGTCCATTCCAGGCATATCAAAAAGCTCGATCAGCACAGTGAAGGGCGTCATCATGCCGGCGTCACCATTAGTTGTGTGGCGTTGGTTGGACATCGGCGATGGTGGCATTGGTCCTCCCAAGCTAAACAGAGGACGATGCTCTCAATTTGTTAGTCTGAATAAGATGTTAAGTGAAGTTAGATGGAAAAACAGAGCTAGACAGAAGAAGGTTGCACTAAGTTAGATGTTAAAGTAAATAATGAAAGTTGAAAGTAAATCAAATAATAATAGAATTTATGTTGTAGTTTACAGGAATATCATATAATGCACTGGGTGAAAACCAAATCTTATTCAGTTAGAAAACAATCATATACTCAAACACAAGCATTGACAGTGTCAAGTGAAGAATTGTTAGTTTGGTGGTGCCTGATGAAACATTCACATGGTATTTTATGCTTGCTTGATGGAGCATATTAGTCTCTATGGTAAACATGGGGAATTATATATGAAATGAAAATACACAAAGGATAAATATTAAATTTGTCCCTACTGTTGTAGAGTTCGTGGTGGGTACAAAAAATATCAGTACCAAAGCTCTATCTGATTTTCCAAGTTGTCAGCACTGGAGCAGGCACTTCATTGATATATTTCAAATTTTAAGGGTACTAAAGTTGTGGATATACTGTTGGGTGTAAGGAATACAAACCAGCATATTTGAAGAAATTTAGCCCTGTGGTAAGAGAAATTAGTCAACACAAAATCCCTCTTAAGTTGACCCTGGTCTTTCTTTTCTTTCTTATAACTATATTTTGTATTGACTCATGTCTGTTGGTCTTTCCGCCCCAGCGTTCCGTATAAGCTATGCTATTGGAATGTGAACTGGCGCCATCCACAAGTTTATGCTACTGTCGGTGCTGGATATTACTTATCTTCTAAGTGTTGTTGTTATGACTACTGGTATGGTAACTATGGCTTTTGGATTTTATTTAGGTGGTGAGTTCTCGTGAGTGGCCTCTCATCTCTCTAAGTATAGAGCAACAATGCACACTCAGTCACACAAACAGGAGATGATGGCCTCATTGTTTAAACCACGGGGCACTGAAGATGATAAACAAGTGTGCCATCCCAACAACTTTGACTTGTACATGTGTGCGCATGCTGGGATGATTGTAAGTAGTAAAACTCTGCTTTCTGCTATGTTGTTGCTTACTAGCACTAGCATGTCCCTAGATTGTAAGTAGGGGGGTGGTGGTGGCTTGCAGGTGTGTTATTTAAGCTGCTGTTGATTTAAATGTTTTAGGCCAACACATTACATGTATATCTAAGTAGAGTAGGAGTAGATTTGAAGGGAACAGCAAGAGAGAGTATGTAGGGCAGGCAACACCCAAATCAACCAATCCGAGCACATTAAAAACTCTGAGAGCAAGCAAGCCAAAAACAATTCAAAAAATAGAATAAAAAACATGTCTCTTGTCATCTATGGCTAAGGAATGAAGGAACCATGAAATGAAATGAAATGAAAAGAATTGATGAGGGTTATGGCTCCTTGAGCAGGTGGATGAGGTAGTCCCTCGTGCTGAGGTAGCAGGTGAGGGAGACGCTCTGGTACAAGAGCTCGTATCTGTACAGGTTGAGGGACGCCATCCTCGCGTATCTCTCCATGCTCAACCTCTCGTACACCGTCGGGATCGTGTACAAGCCGGATATATGTTAAGTTGACCCTTTTGTTTTTATTAGACCTCTTCTTTCAAGATTCTATAGTTAACACAAAATCCAATCTAAGAGTACCCATTATAGTATAAACTAGAAATCCGACTGTATAGGACCCTTTTACTGCAGATTCAGTGAGATCACAAGACATCTGGTCCGACGATATTAGACTACCAAAAGTCATAGAAGTACTTCCTCTCAAATCAAGTGGTTGATGATAGAACCGTTAGTTCATATTCTTACACTATCGTCAATTAGATAGTTTTTATATCAGTTCAAACAAATGAGTAAGGAAGCAATCTATAATGATCAAAGAAAATAGCTTGCAAGATATTCTGAAGGAGTAACTTTCCCTTATACAACTAACCTCCACCTACCTCCAATCTGAAATGCAGTAAACGACATAATCTTATCCTAATAAACTGACTAACAGGAAAAGACATGTTCATAAAACAAGTTGCAGATCAAGTTGTAGAACATAAGAGAACAATCATAGATAAGATATCATGATTTAGAGTTAACAATCTGCATTGGTGGTGGCGGAACAGAGGCCATGGCATTGGAGGGGATGAGATACCTGCATATGAGGATATTGGTGGGGGAGAGAGCTTGGGCCGACGAGTGGCTGCTCAGGGTAAGGGAAGAGAGCAGAAACGACGGGAGTAGGCTCCGGAGTAAGGGGTCCTTGGGCCGCCACGCCACCGCCGACGACGAAGAGGAGGACGACACCACCGCGCCCCCTTCCGTGGCGGGCTCCGTCTGCATCCGCTCGTACCAATGGCCATGGCGCTCCGCGCGTATGCTGAATCCGCTTGTATGGCGGGCTTCGCGGAGGGGGAACAAGTCGGACGAGGGGCTTCGCGGAGGGGGAACAGGGGAGGACGATGCCCGCGGCGGTGAGGTAGGAGACCGGCACCACCGCCGGGTGCCCACAGAAAGAAAGATCGCAGCGGTGGCGTTGGGGATGAGCGCGGCAATGGCGGTGGGGAGGAGCACTGCGAGCGGTGACGGCGTGGTAGGGAGCGTCAGGAGATCAAGAGTGGGAGGGAGACCTGGAGCAGGGCCATGCGGCGTGGATTGTTTTTGGATTTGTCGCCTAGCTAGTCCGACGTGGATGCAGCGAGCGAGCGCCCATGCCATGTACGTTAATGTGTTTGATGGCGCTTCCCAGAGAGGTGCGCCATTAGTAACCCTGGTTACTAATGGCGCACTAGCTGCAGGTGCGCCATTAGTAGTTTTGCAAAAAAAAATATAGTAGTGGCGCACTTGGTGAGTGGTGCGCCATTACTAGTTAAACTAGTAATGGCACACTCTACCCTAGTGCTCCATTAGTACTTTTGGAAAAAAATTGTTAGTAGTGGCGCACCGAGTGTGTGGTGCGCCATGAGTGTCCATCACACTAATGGCACACCTGCACATGGTGCGCCACTTCTATATAGTAGTGGCGCACTACTTGTCTGGTGCGCCACTTCTATATAGTAGTGGCGCACTACTTGTCTGGTGCGCCATTAGTGTCTATATCATCTATAGCCCTTTTCCTAGTAGTGTGGCTATTTGGAGACCTTTGGCATGCCCTTCTCCCACCTTTCCTTCCCTTGTGCACTCATGATTTCTCCCAGACCCTCCCACGATCTCTCTTGCATGTTAATGCATCAAACCAAACCCAAAGATGGCATGCTTATGTGGAAACAATGAGCAAACCATCTAAAACTAGATTCTAGGAGCTACTGCAGCTTTGTACTACAAGTGCCCTGTAGATTTATCTCCCTGGCCTGCAATTTGGTGGGCATGTACTCCTTCCTTACCTAAGACTACTAGACTAGTTATTTGCTCAAATTCGTTCCAGTAAAGTGCCTTTTTCCGAGCCCCAATTTTGCTACTGGAAACTTGCTACAAATAGAAACCAATTCCTCCCAGCTCCATATGGATCCAAACTCGACCATCACCATATTCCATGCATGATTGCACCATAGACATTCTTAGCCGACCAAAATAATGTCGTGCACATGTCTTGGCAAGGCGACTACACTGCCAGCATGCAAAAACAGCGCTTTCCGACTTGTTCTTGTTGTGTAGCTTGTGTCTAGCAGCGGCAACGCATCCAAGCGCACCCGAAAATCGCTAATTTCCTCCCACGGCCCTACACGAGAGAGAAAGGCTCCAAGTGGCCTATGGCACGCGTGCCCGTTGCGCTAGAGTGTATCCGAGGCCACCCGAGCTCCCCTCGGTACCCCCCTCGATTTTACCTCGCCCCGAGCCCCTATTGTCCTCTCTCGCTCTCTCCTTCCTTTGTGAACCTCCAGGGCCACCCCATTTGAGCTCCCGCACCCTTATCCTCTCCTTGCGGATGCCATGGCTCCGCTTCGGCCTCGCCAAAATTTGTGGCGCCCTGTCTCTTACGTCCCTTGTGAGCTCCACCAGAGCACCCCTCTCTGCCACACAACTCAACCCGAGCCCACTTCCTCTCCTCGTGCCCTCAGGGTCGTGCCCATCAACGCATGCGGCAACCTCCTCCATGGACGAATTTGTGGTTGACAGCGACCTCCTCCACGGCCAAGGGCCACCTAGTAGGGTTCGGCAGGCCCTCCTAAGTGCACCGGTGGTTGGAGCTGCCGGTTGGAGCACCAACGTTTATTACATCCGCCCTCCCTACTACCTTTGTGCTCAACTGGGAGGTAAGGGGCAAACTTGCCAGCAGGCCCTCCCATCGGCCGTTCAGCGAGGCCGACTGGTGGGCCTGCCCCTTTAAGTGGAGGCGGGTACCCGAATGAACCTCCTTCGCCATCGAAAGGCGCGTTCATGTGAATACACTTTCGTCGTGGCCAAGGAATCGTGTGAATGTGCCATTGGGACGGCCCAGCTCCTATTCCACGCCCGGTGCACTGTTTTAACCTTTGGGTGAGAGCTCTTTCCTTTTCCTTTTTAGAAGAGGGAAGAAATTCATAATTAATTCATATGACATCCAAATTTGATGTTTCAAATTTGTAGGAGCTCCTAAAATTATGACCTATCCAATTATGTGCATTGCACATTTTTCAGGGATATTTTTTGTGGTGTTAATTTTGAGATTCAAATTTAAATATTTCAAACTCCCACTTAGCTAATTCCTACATCATCCAAATCAACTCCAAATGGTGCGACTCAAATTTCCAGAGACTTCAAAATCATCCCTTATTTTCCCTACGAGGGTGATGTTTCATTGGCATTGTTTCTGCTAGGTCAAATAAATAGCTCTTTTTCTTATTAAGTCATCTCAGTAAATTCATAGGAAAATCATCCCAACTCCAAATCCAGTGAAACCACTTCCTCAATTCCTCTAAAATCATCCCCTAATTGATAGGAAGAACCACTCTTTTTTATATAAAATGTTTTATGTAGACTTCTTATAGGATCAGCAGTTCTTCCATATCCACTATTCAAAAATCCACGGTGATCCAAATCTATTAGAACAAACTTTAGGAATTTTTCTTATGACCAGAGATGTCCAAGAAAAATAAAACTCCTATTTTTAAGAGCACTTTGTTTTTCGGATTGTTTTGTGGCTTATCGTTGTTTTTTCTGACGATAGTTCATCAAGTAAACAAAGTGCTTTGAATTGGACGAGAAGCGTGAGAAGACCTTGAAGACTTTATGGAAGCAGGTCATATAGCCGTTTCCATGGTCAAGGACAATAGGATGACCACTATTGGGCTACGTCTATCGGTTACAAAACTTGTTGTTTGTGTGTATATGAGAAAGATGATAGTGTGAGGAAGATGACTTGACATGATGAATGAACATGAGATGTTCAACCCGCGCTTATGATTATATCTATAGCTTGTTCGTATGGATATATGCAACCTGTTCCTATGAATTGATCATGACCTTGCACTCAAAATTACCTACTTATTGTTGTATCATCATTCTTATTTCCTTATTCCAACCATTGGTTGCTTGCAAGTACATTCAACGTAGTCATAGGCTTCCACTTGTTATTTTATGGACCAGAGATGACAGAACACGATATGATGAAGAATACCATGGTGACGCTTGTGCGAGCTAGGATGATTCCCAGTCACAATGCCTATAGGGTTAAGGCAGATGGCATGGGTTCATGCTATCAATGAAGATTTGTCGCTGCAAATATATGAAGACTTGACCATAAAGGCCATATTTGAGTAGAACGGTATGTACTGGATGTACGACTCTTGTTATTTAGTTTTTGTGTGTTCAGTGAGCATTGATCTCTACGATCACTCTACACGTTCATTTGGTGATCACGGACTATGAGTCAGGGTCCCCACAAGATCAGTACAGATGTCCCCATTCTAGCAATGATGGTTTGAAAGTTCTAAATATTAACTACAATAGGGTGAATGAAAGATTATTATGAAAGTTTTCGAAACATGCAATATCGTCAAAGATGCGGAAGAAAAACATATGTGAAGTAATACTAGACAAAGGGAAACTACACTAAGGCCCCATTCGGAAGCTCTCTAGCTTCTTCAAATCCAGATCTCCAGCTCTGCACGCCTGCTTCTAGCTTCTTGTGTGGAGCTGAAATTGTTCGGGGCATTGGGTAAACTTCTCCTTGTGTCTGCCAATATAGTGTTATGTCGAGGGCGACAGAAGGCATCAGGGTAATATAAGGAGGTTGTGATGAAGCTTGGCCAAACCCAGGAAGGGTTTCTTTGGCACGAGTCTTGTGGGGGGTTGTGCACACCATGACCTATACCTCGAGCCGATGACCAATGGAGGAAGTGACAACAATAGATGTTGGAGATCACTCTATGGGGATGGCCGGGGAGTGACTATGAGCGGCGATGGACGGAGTCCTACCAAACCTAACGGATATGCTGGGGCGGAGGAATGCTCGCGACGATGCATCTCTGGCCGGTGACTGGGTGGAGGCTGGCTAGGCATACGACAAGAGAGTCATGGGCATCGATCTATTCGTTGTGAAAGACTTCACTGTTTTAGCACTTTAGAAGGGTATTGGGATTGAATATGGAAGCAACTTCTGTCCCTTCTTTTTGTGAAGCTCGGCTCCCGTAGCTCCTGGAAATTGCACTGCACGAACGATTTCTCTGCGGAGCGCGCTTCTAGGAGATGCATTGTTTGGGCCAACTATGTATGGGCTTGTAGAGAAGCTATGAGCCAGAGAACTTCCAAATGGGCCCTTATCATGCGATATGAAAGAAGATAAAATAGTTAACAAGAAGATAGCACGTAAACAAAGCGACATAACATATAAACATGTAAACAAAGTGGCATACACACTTAAGTACTGAAATACTGAAAGGAAAGAAAAATATGGAAATGAAAGTCTTTAGTTAAAGTTTTCACACAAGAGAGCAAGCAAAGTCTTCACAAGTCAAAATTAGTTAAGGGATATGACGACTTGCTCGATGAAGACACTTGATTTGTTTGACCCGTTTCTGTTACTGTGACAACAGTATGTCTTATTGAAAAGGCTAAGATTTAACTCACAATACCAAGTCTTCACCTTATTTTCCTTTAGCTAAGGTCACGTAGACCTCATCCAATGACTCAGGTATGTCTTCATGGTAGACTTCTAAAACCTTAACAACTCGTTCACTAGCAATCGATGATGACTCTTAGATGCTAAGAACATGATGCCTAGCCATGTTAAGATCATAATTTTCAAGTGTAATAAGTCTTTGGTTGACTCAAAACAAAATGTCTTCAGTGATGCTCAATCACTTTGGCCTCTAGATGTTTGGGTTTGTCCTCGTACGAATTCTCTCTGAGATGCCTCAAAGGTGTGTTGCTCTAAAACAGCAAAAGTTGTGTAATTACTCAGAGTTGCCATCAACTTATGGTGGAGGTTATGGCTATTTATAACCTAGGGATCAACCCGACATGATATGACCAAAATGACCCTGGTAAACGACCAACTGATACATGAACCAATGGTCGAATTTCAAACACACCCGTCAACTTGATAGAGGAAAAGGTGCCCCGTGTTTGATGAGCTGGTAACTATCGTTTTCAGCGGAGTAGACTTTGATGATTGGACTACGACTGTACGAGGATGTCATGCCTTAGCAATAGCTCAACAAACTTTGAGAGCTTATTGACCACGCCGAAGCACATTCTACCTCACCACAAGGGTCTATTACCTGCAAGCAAATAAAGAATAACCAAGAAACTGAAATTGCAATATGAATATTGTGAATATAAGACGAAGGCTTTATTGATGAAAGTGTGGTTTTGTGGCATCTTGGCATGATTGTGGGACAAAAACAAAGGATGCGAGTTTTAGCTATGGGGAATGTCGGTGCACTAAAGACTAGGGTCTCTATGCCCCAGACTTGTGCGCGGACACCGGCAGCCCCTCCGCACCGGCAAGGCGCGTCGCTGGGGCTTAGGGCGAAAGCAAGACTCAGAAACCACGAAGTACAGATTGCAAGCCCCGGCAAGCACTCGCTTGTTGGGAAGGAAGAAGAGACCCCGGAAGGAGTTCCCTGCCGGGGAGATAGACAATGCCATGACAAGACCCTCCCGCTGAGGAAGGAAGACTGAGCCCCGACAAGCCACCCTTCTCAGGAAGGCTGACAAGGCCTCGGTAGGCCATCACCACCCTGCCAAGAGGAACAGGAAGAGCACCGGCAAGGTAACCCTGCCGAGAAGAAAGAGAAAGTCCCTAGGAGAGGCGCAGGACCAGGGCGCCCTTGCGACCTGCGAATGCATCCACCCATGATGCATGCGCCATGCATCCGCCCGCACGCCAGCGCAACACCCCGGAGTTGCCACGTGTGGGTACGTGTCCAACCCCCCCCCCCCCCCCTGACAAGGTCAGGGAAGTTTGTTCAAGCATTTATTGCACCTCCGACAAGGCAGTAACACTGTAACTGTCGTTCGGCACTGTTTCCCCCGTCAATCCACCGTTCACCAACTGAGCCACTGTGGTGACCCCTTTGCCTATAAAAGAAGGCCCGAGGCTCAGTAGTAGGGGCTTTTTGGCAAATAGAAAGGCTGTAAAAAGGGACAGATCTACAGTAACCCAAAACAAATAACTAAATGCATGTAGGAGTAGGGTTTTGCACACCATGCGGCTCGAACATGGGTAAAAAGATCTTGTTGGGCCGTGAATGTTGGTTCTGCTCTTGCCGCGACCCCTCTCCCCGCCAAACCAGCACAAAGGGGACCGTTGAGGCCCCCAAAGGTGTCGATCTAGTGCCGACATCTTTGGCGTGCCAAGTAGGGGGATCGCCAGAAGCAGGCCGGCGTCAGCGCCATCCCGATACGATGAGCCGCTGGTTGGCTCCACGGATCCCAGTTCGCTGCTGCATCTTCCCTAAGTGGGAGGAAGCAGTGGCTGCTTTGCCTGTGCAAGAGCGCAAAGCGCCTCCATAGGTGCAATGTGAGCGCGGGTGGAAGGAGCGGACGCCCCGAGTTCCGCATTGCCCGGCCGACACACTTCCTTGGAACGTCGTGCTACTGTCGAGGGCGTGACAGGGGGCTTAGGCCAGGCCTCCGATGCTTACTCCGACCGACACACCTTTCCGGAGTGTTGCATGGTCGTCGAGGATGCGTCTGAGGCCCCGAACCACCCCTTCACGCGCCCTCCGGCTCGCATTCCTCCTTGGTGCGCTGTGACGCCAGAAAGATGCGCTCGGGGGCTACACTAGCAAAACTCTTGCAAAAGAGATAAGAAAGCCTTACGTCCCAGTGTGCCTCTTTCCTCTAGAGTGGCCAAAGGCAACATCAGCTTGCTGGGGGTATGGATACTCCTGCCCGGGAGCACCTTCAGATGCTGCGGCTAGGAATTCCGCGACGCGTGAGATAAGTACAGAATCAACTCTTTACCACACTCTTGGTAGACTAGTTGTATCCGTTTCAACTTTTGTATGAGAACCCTGCGCAGATGGACCTTGCTAGGATCAGTGCACTCCGACTCCGTTTCGAGCCTATTCAACGACTTGAGTGGCGATAGAGCGCCCTTATCTCGTTTTGAACTCGCTCAATGTCTCGGACGGCTACGTAGCACCTTATTTCGCCTCGAACGGCGCTCGAAGATTTAAATGGTTGCACTGAGTGCGGCAAGTAGTCTTGCCGGTGATGACCTCCTCTGTTGAGTTTTCTAAAGATCCGCACCTCTAAGGGCTCGCGGCAAGATAAGTCAAGCCGACAAGCTTCCGGAAAGTGCAAGGAAATAATCATACAAAATGAGAGTTGAATGAAGGATGCAACTATACATTTGATACCACTTACAAAGTATTGTTGTCCTAACCTAAAGACTATGTCTTTTAACGAGGGACGACCTATGCAAAGGGAGTGAAGTTCAGAAAGATAAAAAGGCGGAGCTCGCGGCACGATCAGTGCTGGCCCCCAGCACCCGCACCGTGCTGACGAGAACGAGACCAGCCCCGACAAGCACCGCCCGCCCCTTCCTGGTCTGATATCAGAAGGTAGGGCACAGGAAGGGGCGAAGGTTCCGGAGCCGGCGAGCGCGTCTCCTCCCGCGCTACAGAGCCAGCCCCCGCCATGGTGAGGTGGCCCTAGCAGGGGGGCTGGAGAAGTTAGAGCTTGCGGAGGAGCCTCCTCCTCGAACACGGGACACATGGGCCAGCTCCAGCAAGATAACCCTGCTATGCAGGGGAGAGGCGTGAGCGGGCCTCGGCGGCAGGGCCGGTGGTCACTCGGAACCCGGGGAATCGTACTCCCACCCGACCCCCCAGGATCCTGACCTGCCAAGGGTACCACTGCCGCCGCTGTCCTCCTCGTCACTTTTGCTCGAGGAAGGACATTCCGCGCCGCTGGAGCTCTCTTCGCAGCAGCCGAGATGCACAGATGAGCACCCGTAAAACTTGACAGATAGCATATCGTCCTTCGTTAACTTGAAATGGAGGATATGCCCATCCTCAAGGCTATTGGCACGGCCGAAAGCTTTCCAGTCCGCCCGAGCAGCATGGAGTGGCGCTTCAGGTACTCCACGCGCGCCTGCATAGCGTCGTGGGAGCAGTGGTGCGCCCGCAACCACAAGACAGGGGGTCTGGCGTCCTCCATCGCCCTAGCAAAAGGGCGGGAGAGATGTAGATGGCCCCACAGAACGCCGTGTAGCTCCACCACGAACTCCAGCGCCGTCCCGTCCGAGTGCCCGCCAAGAAAAGGAGAAGGTGGAGACGCTGGAGTAGCACTCCGCCTCGCTCGGCCATTACCCCGGTGTCCTTGGCCCCTTGAGCCTCTCCTGCCATGGTCGATGGTGCTGCCGCTGGCTGCGGCCCTTGAAGTTGTGGCTTGATCCGAACGGGATCCCTTTGCCGCCCTGGCGGCAGACGGATGCCGGCCCCGTCCCCTAACCATGGTTAGGGGCGGGCGCCACCGGAAAAGCTGAAAGAAACAAGAGAAGGCAAGGCGACAGGCACTAAAGGATTCGAGAGTTAGATGGATGGGCAAAGCTCGGAGGCCCACCCTCCTCGCTCCAGAAGCCACCGCCCCTCTCGCCCAATCACCCTCAAGGCACGATCGGAATAGGGAACCGCCCTACTACACCAATGCATGCAGGGGCGGGCCCATCCACGCCCGCGGCTCTTACGGCCATGATTGCCACTTTCTCAACCGTCGATGCGCATGTCCTACACGTGGCAGAGGCGTTCTCAAGGGGTAAAGAGGCTACCGCGCGCATGCTACACACCCTCCCACTTCGCGCGCTCAATGCGCGACGTGGGGAAAGAAAGCATGTAACGGCCCGATTCCGATAAGCCCGGTGCCCGCGAGTTCGGGCACCGCTTTGGGCCTGGTCCAACAATGCCTCGCATACATGTGTGGCCCAGGCACGGGGGCTCCTGTCGGTGCACTAAAGACTGGGGTCTCCAGTTCCCCAGACTTGTCCTCGGACACCGGCAGCCCCTCCGCAACGGCAGGGCGCGTCGCTAATGCTTAGGGAGAAAGCGAGACTCAGAAACCACCAAGTGCATATTGCAAGCCGACACGAGACCCCGACAGGAGTTCCCTGCCGGGAAGATAGACAATGCCACGACGAGACCCTCCAGCAGAGGAAGAAAGATTGAGCCCCGGCAAGCCACCCTTGCCGGGAGGGCTAAAAAGGCCTCGGCAGGCCATCACCTCCCTACCGAGAGGAACAGGAAGATCCCCGGCAAGGTAACCCTGCAGGGAAGAAAGACAAAGGCCCGAGGAGAGGCGCGAGCCCGGGGCGCCCTTGCAACCTGCGAACGCCTCCACCGACGATGCATGCGCCAAGCGTCCGACCGCACGCCAGCGCAACGCCCCGGAGTTGCCACGTGTGGGTACATGTACAACCCCCCTGACGAGGTGAGGGAAGTCTTTCGAAGCATTTATTGCACCACTAACAAGGCAGTAACACTATAACTGTCGGTCGGCATTGTTTCACCCGTGAACCCACCTTTCACCCACTAAGCCACTTTTGTGACCCCTTTGCCTATAAAAGGAGGCCCAAGGCTCAGTAGTAGGGGATTTTTGGCAACTCGAAAGGCTGTAAAAAGGGACAGATCTACAGTAACCCAAAACGAATAACTAAACGCATGCAGGAGTAGAGTTTTACCCACCACGCGGCCTGAACCTAGGTAAAAAGATCTTGCTGGGCCCTGTCTGTTGGTTCTGCTCTTGCCGCGGCCCCTCTCCCCTCCAAACTAGCAAAAAGGGGACCGTTGAGGCCGCCAAAGGTGTCGATCCTTCACCGAGAGGGAACTTTGATCTAAACAAGCCTAAGTGTGAAATGTCGCCCTAAGGGCTGTAATTATAGTGAAAAAGAGAGGGGATTTGGTCCACCCTTGGCAAGGTGGGACTAAAACACCTCGTGAGACATTTCCCTTACAATACTGACTCTAAAAATAGCCTATGAAAATGTGTTTCGAAATTACATCAGCCTGGCACAAAAAATAGGGTGGCGCATCACCTATATTATGCTATGGACGAAATTTATGAAAGGACATCTTGTATATTTCTTCCATGTCCTTTTCTATCATAATGGTGGCTCCAAAATTCTGAAAACTCCATTGGAAACTCTTTTCTTGTTCCTCTTGTGCACCACCTCCCCTCCATGCTTGATCATGCTCAAATGTTCATCCAGCGTGTCCAAGCCGGCCCCTTCATTTTTAAGAAAAAGAAATGTATACAATTTAGGAAATTTCATATTCTCATGAACATTAGAATCGGTACCAAGAATCGAAAGTACTTTGTTGTTTACATGGCGTTCGTGGGCTCTAGTAATTGGTCCAGTATATGTAGGAGTAGGGCTTTTGGGGTGTAACTATGGTAGTGATGTTCTCATCATCCTCTCCTTATTGAATTCATGCTATCCTCCACGGAAGCTAATATTCGTTACCCAAATAAGGTTTCAAATCTGCAATGTTAAAATATGCATGTAGCTCAAGTTTGTATGCAATGTCATTTATTTTCTATAACACCTTAAAAAGACCATCAACACGGGGCACTAGTTTTGATTGTGCAAACCAGGAAACATATCCTTGCATCAATGTAACCAAACTAGATCTCAAGGTGCAAAGACAACATGTTTTCTACCCTTATCTCCAGCAACTTTGTATTTAGCATTCATACGCTCGATGTTTTTCTTAGTTAACTCATGCATTTGCAAGATCAATTCAACATGTTGTTTAACATCAAAATTAACCTTCTTCAAAGATGGAAGAGTCGAAAAATAAATAGGTCCACGAGTTAGGAATCCATACAAAATTTGAAAGGGGTCCATCTTAGTAGTAGAATGCAACCACAAATTATAAGAAAAATTCAATATGTGGCCAGCATTATTCCAACATTTTTCATTTATACTTCAAAAGAACCCTAAGCATGGGAGACAATGTTTTCTTTACTACTTCAGCGTGTCCAATAGTTTCGGGGTGACACGTAGTACTAAAAATAAATTTCATCCCCAACTTAGAACATAATCATCTCCAAAAGTGGTGAAGAAAATTAGTATCATGATATCAAACAATAGTATTTCGCAGACCATGCATGCAAATAATTTCATGAAACAACCAAACAACATTAGCAACATGATCATTTTTATGACTTGGTATAAAGCGTGCCATTTTTAATAATCTATCCACGCCAACAAATATGCTATCCCTCCTCTTCTTTGTTCGAGGTAAAACTAAAACAAATTCCCTAGATATATCATCCCATGGAACATTAGGTACATGCAAAGGCATATATAGACCATCAGGATTAAGTGTGGGCACCCCGACTTATTAGTGGTGGTCACCGAATGTACGTGCTTAGTGATCCTAGAGATGAATGTTGACCAAACACCCAAAACTGAATACACGAGTCTTACGTACAAACATGTCGTCTGATAGAAATAATGGCCATTATGATCAAGTCTTACATAGATAGGGCCTTGAAAGCGTGAACCCATGCCATCAGCCTTAGCCTACACGCATTCTGGCTAGGAAGCATCCTAGTTCGTAGGAACATCACCAAGGTACTCTTCACCATCTCCCGTTCTCTCTTACTTGGTCAATGAAATAACAAGTGGCAAGCCAGTGAGTACTTTTAATGTACTCAGAAGCTACCCATGTTGTGGAACAAGGGAATAAAGAAACATGATATAACATTGGTTTGCTATTTTTGCGAAAAGAACATTTTTCCCTAGTGTAATAACATGATCCAATTCTTGTTCGACATGCATCACAAGGCATAGCAGTAACACACTGAACATGTTACAGATTTCAAAAGCAAATAAGGGTTGAACATCCCATGTCCACCCATCATGCCTAGTCACCTAACTTAGCTCGAGCATCATTTTCCCCACATACTCTCTCTCTCTCACACACACACACTTGGTTAATGAGATACCGACTAGACGTAGTTTAAGCAGCACTACCCAACTGTCCTTAACCGTGGACACATCTATTCGAATAGTTTTACACTCTTTAGAGGTTGCGTGCTGTACCCATGAGACTCGGGAAACTTCCGTGTCTACCACAACTCGCGGTATATTACATACCCGAGGTAAGCACCCGGACCATGCCTTTCCCTTGGCGACACGAAACAAAGAGTCCACTCATTTCACACATAGCCCGAATGATGTACATCTTGCGAGCCTCTCTGTAGATCGTGTCATCCATGCAGGGACGAACTGTGTGCCCAGAACATGTAAAAACAAAGTGGTCTCCCTACCTGGCATGACCCTGTCTCGAGAGTGACCACGTCACTCCCGCCACTAGTAATGCAGGCTCTCTACTAGTATAGACCAAAGTAATCAACAAAGCCCTGACCCACAAGGGGTATCGTGGTCGCACATGTAAGGTTGGGACGGTTGACAAATCTTAAATATAATCATGTTTCCGAAACCACACAAAAAAACTTTATGAGTACAACACTTCTTTCTCAAGTGGTCATCAATCTCAACACCATCACCCTCGGGCATTAGTAGCACCCGACGGGGTTTTTGAAAAACCTTTGTAAACACTTCCTTTATCGTAGCCATGAATATTTGTATCCCTTTTTGTGTAGCAGCTCTAGCAACTAACTACATCCCACATGCACAACCCTCATAGGTGGTAGGGTCATGCCCAAGTGTAGGTTTCAACGAGGTGTTCTTTGGGGACCGCCCAACAAGGGGGTCTCTGATCCAACATGAATATATGCATAAGTAAGGTGTTATATGACATGCAAATAAAAGTTTCTTATGCATGGTCAAAGGGCTGCTTGTCGGGCTCAGCAAAGTCTTTGAGGTCTTCACACGCTTCTCGTCAACCTTCGAGCACTCCAACTACTTCATAAACTATCGCCGAAGACAACCACAATAAGCAAGACAACAAGCGGAGAAATAAAAGAACCACATAAATAGGGGTTTTATTGTTCTAGGGTGTCTCTGGTCATAAAGAAAATAACTAAGGAGGTTTCATTGGATGTGCATCAAGGGGAATTGTTGAATGGTGCAAATAGGGCAAATGATGATCCTATAAGTGTCTACAGAAAATAATATTATAAAAATGACTGGATGCACCCAACAGATAGGGCATGATTCTAGATGAATTTGGGAAGTAGATTCATTGGATTTGGAGTTGGGATGAATATTCTATGTATTTGCAAAGTGGGCCATATATGAAGAAATGGTCGAATGATTGATATAGCGGAATAAGTGTAAAGAAAAATATTCACATCCTAACACATGATTTTACATGTACTTAGGATTTTGAATTACTGCATTTGGATGTAAGACAAACTCTCGATGAATTTGCAAAGTTCAATGTAGAAATTCAAAAATATGATTTAATCATATAGGTGTACCGGAAACTTTTCTGGAAAAATGTGCAATGCAAATATTTTGTTAGGCCAAGAATTTAGGAACTTGTAGGACTTTGAATCATCGAATTTGGAGTTGAATCCAATTTGGTATGAATTTTTGGAATCAACCAAAAAAGGGAAAAAAGGAAAATGGTTTACCCAAAGGCCTAAACGGCAGACGAGACAAGGTATAGCTACTGGGCCGGTGCAGTAGCTTAGCTGCACCTGCGCAGCCACCACGCCGAAGGCTCATTCGACGGAATGCGTCTCACACGCGGGGAGGTGTCTTCAGGTAGAACCTATGTCCACTTACTAAGGGAGCTCGGCCGACTGGGCACCGACAGGCGGGGCCAGCTTGTTGGGTACATCCTCACCTCCCGCTTGAGCAGGAGGGAGGTAGAAGTTGCGACATCGATCGCACGTTGGTGCTGCTGCGGCGGCACATGCCTCCTCCAGCGATGAGCCAGCCACGGGAGGGCTGGGGGGAGCGCTCCGCATCCACCTGGTGGCCCAAATATTGTGGTGGAGCACCAGGGCAAATGGGGCTTCGGCCTTAGCACGGGCAGGCAACGGCGAGCTCTAGCAAGGCGACTTAGTCGAGAAGGGATAGGCTAGGGATGAGGGGAGGTTCGAGGAGGTGTCCACGGTACTCTGCCATGTCTAGGAGGAAGGGAAGTGTATGTGGAAGCTCTAATTTCAGTGGAGGTTGCGGCGGCAATGCCGGCAGGAGGAGGAGGAAGAAGGCACGAGAGGTGGCTTAGGACGTCTTGGGAGGTCACTAGAAGGGAGGGAGTGATGTGACCGAGAGGAGTGCTCGAGGAGAAAATAAAAACGAGGGGAGCGATGGAGGGGAGCTCGGGTCCGCCACGGGTGCGTTCTGGCTTGGCAGCACACGCGTCGGAGCCACCTTGGAGTTTTGCTGGCATCATGGAGGGACATGGGAGGTCAAGGGGAATCCTATGGCGTGGTGGGACATGCTACCACTGCCAAACATGGGTTCTAGGATAAGTACAAGGTCCAGAGCACCTATGCGCATTTATGTCCACAATGGCATTTTGGTCAGTCAAAGGTGTGTGTCATGCAAGGCATGCGTGCAGAAGAGTGATGGAGAAGTTTGGAATCATATGGGGCAATGCAGGTGGGGTTTTCTATTTGTTTAGTTTTGCAACAACAAACTTTGAACTAGCATAAAGTGTTATAACTAGGAGGAATTTGAAATGAACCTTGTCTAGTAGTCTTAGCTATGCAAGAACTCCAAGTCTACCAAGTTGCAGTTGAAGGCCACACTTCGGCCAGAAATCAAGTTTCAGAAGGGTTGCTTATATTTTCCACATGAGCATGCCATATTTCTGCTCGAAATAGTGCATTAGCATACTAGAGGTGCTTTGGAAGGATGTGGGATTATTGGCTTGAACAAAAAATTTGGGAGAGGGTAAAAGAGGGGCTGCCATGGAAAAAGGAGGGGGTAAAGAGAGCGAGTCACCCTCCAATAATTGACCAGGGGGCATGACAAAAGTTACTAGAGGTAGAAATTTGAGCTCAAGGGGAATAGTAGAAGAGGCCAAAGCAACAGATTTGGCATGGGAGCATATGGTGTTTTATGGGTGTTAGGGATATCAAATGGAGTCCGCTTGCTATGAAACTTAACATGATCACATGATAGGTCAAAATGAGCTTGTACACCAAATTGGGGATTTGGTTGAGGAAGTTTCCAATGTAGTTTTTAAAACCCCAAGAAATGTGCAGAAATGTCTTTCCGCACATAAAACCATGCAAATCAGTTCCCACTAATGCACCACTTGGTGTCCTGGCATTATTTGAGTATTAAAGCATAACCAAAAAGTTTGGGATCAATTGTAGAAACATCACAATGTAAGTTTCCCAATTCTAGAAATCAACAGGGAAGGTTTTGTGGGGTTTTGGACAAGTTCATCTATTCTCCTTGATGCACCACTTGGTGTGGATTCATTATTGGAGCATGAGGACATGCCAACAAAATTTGATCACAACTGGAGACACTTGGCAATGTAGAGTTGCACAAATTTGGATCTGGACAGATAGGGTTTTGGAAAATTTAGCTGAACCAAATCAACTTGGATTGAGATGAAACTTGGCAAGATTATCACATATATCATGTGTGAAATTCCAGAATTTTTATGGGATTTATCGGGAATATTTCCTATGGAAATATTGCAAAAGCTTGAAATAGGCACAAAGTGTTTTGAAGGGTGTTGTCCAATATTTTGAAAATGACCATGTGTTGAAACTCTTATACATGGAATATATATTTCCACTGAGTTTCCCTAAAAAATTTCAAATATTTTGAAAGCAGGAAAAATAACCTTTCTTCATAAAAGACCATTTCTGGCCTCAGAAAAATGTATTTAAATAAAATAGTAAAGTTTCTTTTAAAATAACAATCTTGTGTATTTGGGAAGTCTTTTTTGATGATGGGATTTAAATAAAATATTGGGTGCAAAACAACTTCCCTAGTTTGGGGACTTGTAGTATAAATCCCAACTCACGGGTTTTTGAAAGCTGAAATTCATATAAAGCTTTTTGGTAAAAAATAGTATTGGGTAAAAATAGTTTCTAGTCCTATACACATGGTATGGTCATTGGGCAAAGACTTTGGGCATGTATGAGAGTCTAAGGAGTAGTAGGAACTTTGTGATTTAAACACAAGCAAGCAAGCAAGCAACAATCACACCAACATCACAAGCACTCACGAAAATTTTAGTTGGTCATAATTTTTGAGCCATTTTAGTTCAACCAGGAGAGTTAAAACATAGGGTGTGACATTAAGCCACGACTTAGTTTTTTGACATGTAGTGCAGTGAGGAAGAAAACGTTCAACATCCTGTCGCAACTTTGTCTCAACATCCCCTGTCTTCTTCATGCCAAAGTGACCCATTAATCCTCCTCCATGCACTTCCTGTAACAAAAAAAGATGAATGGAGCTTGCTGGAATGAACTTGATTGCATGGAACACAAATTCATCATTAATGATGAACTTGTTTCATGTTCTCCCTTCTTTACAATTCTGTACCACATCGCTAAATTCAACATCATGCACATATTGATCTTTGAAGGTCTATAAAAAATATTTTAAAGTCAATTTGTGAAACCATATTATAAAGACGAGATAATGCATCAACAATAACATTTTATTTACGCTTGTTGTGTTTAATGACATAAGGGAAAGTCTCAATGAGTTCAACCCATTTAACATGTGTATGGTTCAGTTTGCTTGACTTTTGATGTGTTTCATTGATTCTTGATGAGAATGTATATAAATTATTTGGGAGAAAAATAATGTATACACGCTTCAAAAGTCCAAACAAGAACATATAATTCCTTATCATAAGTACAATAATCCAGACTAGGCCCACTCAGTTTTTCATAAAAGTATACAACTAGTTTACTAGCTTGTAATAACACACCTCCTAATCTAATTCCACTTGCATCACATTCAAGCTCACAATACTTATTAAAATTAGGAAGTTGGAGTAAAGGAGCATGTGTCAAATTATCTTTCAATACCATGAAGGCTTCTTCCAGTGTGGTATGACCCAAAAGGGCACATCCTCGTATGTAAGCTCGTTAAGATGTGCAACAATGGTGCTGAACTATCTCACAAAGTGCCTATATAAACCATCGAGGCCAAGAACACTCCTCACTTGTGTGAGCATTTTTTGCTGCGGCCAACTCTTAATAACTTCAATCTCGTCTTTATCAACTTCATTTCCTTGTTGAGTAACAACATAGCCAAAAAATATGCTCGGTCGGTGCAAAAGGTGCACTTTCAAAGCTTACCAAGCAAACGAGCATCATGTACATGTATCCGATGTTCTATCTCTTTGATCTTCAATGCCATGTTGTCCTCGTTCTTATTGCAGTTCTATTCGATGTAATCTTATTTTGTAGTGTTATTGTTGGGATCCGATGACTTGTGGCTTTATGATCATATTATTCATTGAAACTAATTGAGTATTTTTTGAACTTTATTATGCATTATTGTTATATCTTTGTATTTCTCTCTGATCTATCAATATGGTTTGGCCGAGTAGATTGATTTATCTTGAGTGGGGGGGTACTTTATAATGGGTCCAATGTTGAGGTGCTCTATATCCCAGTGAAAAACGGAGAAAATATATGTATTTGTATTATTGCTATTAATGATAAAATGATGAGGTTTATTTATATTTATTGGGTTTACTTTTTCTACATTATCTCATCTTTCTTAAAGCATTACTCTGTTTGTCATGAACTTAATACCTAGAGATGCAAGCATAGAAGCGCTCTCGAAGTGGATTAATAGTAGTGCATGCATAATCATTTCGATCTACTTGTTTCAGACGTGATGCCTATATACATGATCATTGCCATGAATGACATCATAACTCTACGCTTTTCTATCAATTTCCCTGTAGTAATTCATCTACCCACCGTATGCTATGTGTTCGAGAGGGAAGCCTCTAGTGAAAACTATGGTCCCCAGGTCTACTTAATCATAGTACTAAAAATAAAAGATACCTTACTATAATTTATGTACTTTATTTTTAATTTTATTTTTATATGTCTAACAATGTCAGAATTAATCCTTGCAAGTAATGAGTTCAAGGGGATTGAAAACCCTCTTTCCCGCATTTGGTGCAAGTGTTTGCTTTTTTGTAAAGTTACCGAAGACGGGAATTTGCATGGTTCTCCTATTGGTTCAAAAACCATGGTTCTCAATAAGGGAAATACTTATCCTGTACTATATTTCTGTAACCTTCCTCTTTGGGGAAAACCCAATACAACTCAGAAGTAGCACACGATGACAAGATTCATGTGCAACAAAGTTGTTCTTCATGGAAAAATTCCAAATATAATTGACATCACAAAGAAGACTTTGCATTGGGCACTTGGACTAGTCATGATTCCTATCTTCCTTATGGAGAAGAGAGAAAAGAACTTCTCTGCTTGTCATCACCCTTGGCTTCTTAGACTTAGTTGTGAAGGAAATGGGCTGGTCTAGGTGACTTCGATGGTCGTAGTGCTAGCACATGGCTAAGGTAATTACCTAATCAGTTTGTCTTTGGAGGACTTTTCATCAATGCAAATGTTTTCAATATGATTAGTGGAACTTAGCCCTTCTTCAATAGGATCCTTGTTTACTAACAAATAAATGACTTCAAGAATAATTTCGACCTTAGGTAAGAAGATAATGTGATTTCTGGAGGAAGCCTAAACTCTATCTAGTTTGGTACTTGATGAGTCATGATCCATGGAAGATAGGATTTGGGATCAAATAGTTCTTGAGTTGTGGTGCCAAGCTCATGCAAGTAGTACTCATGAAAGTTCCATTTGATGCCATAGGCGACATTGTAAACCATTTTTTCATGATGCCTTCCAACTTGGTGGATGGAGAATGCCCCTTAATAGGTCAAAGAGTATGGTGAAGAATATAGTAGATGGTCTTCAGGAGATACTCCAAGTCATTGATGTAGAAGTCCTTGGGCAACTCAACACCAACTGGTAAGCTTCATCATGGAGAGGATCTCTGACATGTTGGGCTCAGTTAAATGGAATATGGTCCTCTTGGAAGCAATGGGTTCAGGAGAGCCTGACTCGAGATCTTCTTCTCGAGTAGGAAGTTTGGTGAGCTTCCAAATTTCATAATTGGATTGAAGTTACCAGTCAGCTAATCGTATACCCATGTCTTGTTGTCTCTAATGAAGCCAGAGATGTGAAATGTTGCATAAAAGTAAGAATCAACTCTTCATTCCAATGTTTCTTGTGCAAGACGAAGGACAACAATCTTTGTTGAAACACTCTAGAGCTTGATCAGAGCAAGGAAGCCTAGTCGTAGCTTCATAGCTAAGACATTTGTGCTGAAGAATTCGATCTTGATTGTACATTGCGCACATGTAGTAGTACCTTTGTTTATGGATCCAAAAGAAATCGGAGTTAGTAGTAGCATGGGTAGTAGCACGGGGTACATGCCTAGCACTAGTATGGGTGCCCGCATTACTGCTTGCACACTGCAACTAACTTTCTAGCAGTGTGGGGTGCAAACGCACGCTGCTATGACACAGAGGTAGAAGTAGCGTGGGTCTATGCAATGCTACTACTAACTAGCTGCACAACGGGGTTGAACCCAGTGTTGGTACTAACTAGCTGCAGTGAGAGGTTCCCCATGCTATTGCTACGTGTGTGTAGGGGTAGCATTTCCCCAGCGTTGTCGCTACTCTGTTACCCCACGCCACATCTAAGATTTTCCATCTTTTTTATTCTTCAAGGTATTTATGTTGTCTTTATACAGGTTTATACAATTGCAACATACGCATACATTCAAACTATATGAAACAAGAATGCCTCACCGTCATCATCATTACCATTGAAGTGCTACAAAATAGTCTCATCATCATCATCATCATCATCATCGTCAACACCATCATCATCATCATCGTCATGATCATCAGCATCATCGTCATCATAATGATACAACACAATGTCTCATCATCATCTCGAAATAGCGATACAAGTTATTACAAGTCTTGAATACATGCAACTACATGGTCACCTACACATGTTTCATCATTGATCTGAAGTATGATATACATGAGTAGTGAGGTCACTATGAGAAAGAGTGGGTTTATGAAATAGTTCTTGATCCTGTTATGATTCCTCTCCCACGCTAGTGTGAACCTCAAGTAACTAGCTTCCTTTTCACTACTACATTTAAACCATTTGTGGATGTCGTCCGGGAAGTGGTCGACTTGTGCTTGAGACTCTAGCCACTCATCGTACACCCTTGAAACCCTCATATGTACACAACATAGCACTTATTTGTCATCGATATATATCCTTGAATGAGATGCATCATCATCAGGCATATTCATCGATAATATACAACATAATTAATATATTTAAGCAACACAAAAATAAATATTAGAAAATAGAAGCCACATATGTTAAATGTAATTAACAAAGTGTACCGTACTGAAACTAATTAACTAGGTCTCTACGCAAGTTCAGGAGGACCGTTTAAATCACAAAGTTTTGTCATAAACAAATTCAAAGTCTTGTCTTACAGATAGTACTCATTAAAAATATATCATCATCATCATCATCAATCACTACAAGTTCCATTCAACAATATCTAGGAGGATGCACCCTAGCTTTGTGAGAGGGCTTGTCCTGAAATTGTAGGCCTATGCGAGTTTGGACGTGAGCCCACGATTGTGAGCCACAATGGAACATCCCATTCTCTTCAACAAAATCTTTATTATGATTGTTGCAATCTCCAACTGAATGCGATAGTAGTCATTTTTTAGTTTCTCATCCAGTTCGGCTCCTAAGGCTTCAACCCATTTACTGACATGGGCATCGGTTGTAGATGGCATGCATAGTTTTTGGCAATCGCTTGTGAACTCCAGCATGTGATGGATTGTAACGCCCAAGATGCGATCCTATCCTTATTTTGGCACGAGGGCCTCGACAGGCATAGAAGCTCATCTCTTTGTTTTGCAACAATGGATATTGTTACAAGCACATGTACATAAGATATGAGTATATGGAATTGACATACATTCTGCCAGCTCGGAGACATACACCATAATACAGGAATACATTCAGTCAGCATGTAGAAGAGTAGGGTCCGACTACGAACAAAATCAAACCATAAAACGACCTTCCTCCTTGCTATCCCAGGCTGTCGCCTTGGAACCCATCCTATGATCGATGAAGAAAAATAAGAAGAAACTCCAAATAGAACAATCATCATGATCACGTCAAAGAATCTCTTTACATGTACCTCCAACAGTTGTTTTACTAATTTGTGAGCCATAGGGACTCATCAATCTCATTTCCGAAGGTATCAAGACTAGCCAAGCTTAATGGTTGAGGTATGGTTAAGTGGTGAGGTTGCAGCAAGCACTAAGCATTTATTTGAGTGGCTCACTTACGAGTACAAGAATAAGAGGGGGTGGTCTACGCATAAATGGACATGAACTAATAATGATCATGAAGTGATCCAAAACACCTACTCATGAGTCAAACATAACCCTATCGTGTTCTCTCTCGGATACAGAGCTCACGAGAACACACAATCAAGATTACACACATAATTGGCATGTTTTAATTAAGTTCACTTCAACTTTGCTACGACCGGGTGTTAGACATAGTTTCCAATTTGCCACATAACCACGGGCACAGATTACCAAAATATAGTAACCATGTAGGGGTGCTCCAACTAGTCCGTCACAAACTACCACAACCTACATGGAATAACCTCAACCATGGAAGACCTATAGTATCCTCAGAAATTCCATTAGAAAACCTCAACTTAGAGATAGCCCAAAGTATCCTCAGAATCCCGAGAACAAGACATTCGAGAATGGTAAAACAAATCCAGCAAGGCCGCCCGACGTGCCGATGCCCGATAGGAGTCGTGTATCTCATTGTGAGGCAACAACGGATGAGCGATGGTTACCACGGCAAAACACCGAGTTGCATCGGGAAACGTTTATAAGCTTCTCTCGGTTGGACCAACACTCATAAGGACCACTGACCCGGGGGGTTGATTAATTATCCTTAGGGTGATCAATGCCCTATGAACATTTTATTAGTTGTTATTAAGAAAATATTAAAATTCCGCACCTTTCCATAAGAGTTTTATCCCAAACCAAAAATCAAAGGGGTCCCCATAACAACCCCAAACATGTTAGGAGCGCTCAATATGGAACATAACATCGGTATACAAGTAACTAGGGCGGAAAAGGGAGAACAAAACACCGAGATAGAAGGCCAAGCCTTCCAACCTTTACCAAGTATATAGGTGCATTGAATCAAAAAATCAATAATATGGTGATATAACAAGGATACCATGTTGTCACATGGAAGAAACTGCACCTGCAACTAGCAAATCTATAATAAGGCTGAGCAAGCGGTAACATAGCCAAACGAAGATTTTGCTGGGATGTGGAGGGGTTAGAGGCATTTCATGGCAATGTTGGGAGGCTGACATTAACACGTGGTAGGAAGCGATACATAGCGATAGAAATGAGTCAACTAGCATAGAAAATATAGTAGTGGTATCTAGGGAAATGAACATCTTGACTGAGATCCTGCTTGGAAGAAGAACGAATCCGTGAAGTAGCCAAACCAGCGTAGTCAAATGAATCCTCACACTTCAAAGCAGTTTCAGAACTCTATTGAGAAGAAAATGTCCGGAATCAAACAATCAACACATGATAAACAACCCAACATATACATGGCATGGTGTGCATAAAAATATGATGCATGTCTAGTTTAAATATGCGGGGCAAGATAATCAAAACAATCAAATACTACACATTAAGTGAAGCTCAATATGCAACAAGTTGCATATTGACGAACCTCCATATTCAAATAACTTAGTTCACTCCTGTTTATTTACACGACAATCATAAATGTTGTGTAGCCTGGCAAGAGGTGAAGCATAAATAACTACGTTATCTAGGCATTTTAAATGAGGCTGGAAACAAAATATAGCATTTTCGATGTGAGACTAGAATGAGGAACTAATTCTTCATAGTAATACCAATACAATTACTCCCCCTCCCACCTCCTCCACCGGCGACTCCATCGCGATATGGATTTCTAGCTGTCACAAGGATCTTCCTCTCCGATCATCAACTCAGGTGATTGCCCACGATCCCGGGCATACCTTTCTCCATCTGTTCCTCTGGTGGCACCACCTTGGATGTGGATTTCTCCCCTGGTATGGCTTTTGCAGATAATGTATTTTGGCACTCTGGCTTGACAGTACATCCGATGGATCATCGACGTTCTTTCATCATGGTCGTCTCCTTTAGTCATCATGTTTTCCGATTAACTGATGATGATGTTGCTGCCGCCTTGAAATCAGCGATTGGTGGCTCGGCCATCGGTCTGATGGTTCAGAGCGTTAAGAACAAGGTTTTTTCGTTCAGGGTTTCTTTCAGACAAGTTGGATTTCATATTCTTCATTTGCGTTATTATAAATATTCTAGTTTCAAGTGTGTCTTCCATCTCTGGGGTAATGGTGGACCAAATTGGCGATGTGCATTTACACTATGGAAGAAATAGTGTGATGTTGAGTGGATTCTGGTGAGCCCGTCCAAGCGACGTGCGGCTCTAGGTCTGAGGGCAATGCATTCCACACCACAAACGTCTTCACTGAAATCTGGACCTTCAGTTTGCAAGAACTTTCTTGTGCTTATCTTCAACAATATGATGTTTGCAAAGGATATCGGTGCCCTGTTTCACAAGATGAGCTTGTTACACTCCAACATGCTGGATACTCCCTGTCTCACTATGAACGTGTGGTCATACGTGCCCCACGGGCGGCTGAACTCCGGTGGACGACGACTTCGCCGCACATCACTTTCACAACGGTTCCGCCATCATCTCCGCCTCGCGGAATCTCAGGGAATAAGGTTCCCCCATGCAACGATCATGGGACATCGGCTATGCTGGACATAGATCATGTTGCACCTGTCACGACCAATACTTCTAGCGGGATTTATGGGGTTTTCAAATTAGCACCTCAGGTTATCTTGGCCCATGGGCCTAGTTCTCCGCGGATTAAGGTGAATGCACTCAATGGGTAGCTGGGGATGGATCTACTGCCATTGAGCCTGAATACCAAATACCTTATTCATAGGAGGCCCGAGAAATGTTTGAAGACATGGTAGATGATATGGTTACTAAGATTTTTTCCTGTTCGATTTGCTTAAGTTAGGGACATCTCGCTTCCAACTACACATCTACATTGATTTACTCCTCCTGCTGCCGTGTGGGCCACACTAAATCGAAGTGTGCTTCTTTTGCATTAGAAAATAGTGTTGCTTGGAAACGGAAGCGTCCCACCCCTGTTTCAATTTCTTGGGGAACCACTACCCATCTTGGGGATACAGCGCAAGCTGCAAAACTCCTCTTTCCCGTCCCATCGGATTCAATCTCTCCACGAACTCCATCAAAGCCGCCGCCATTGACACCACCATCTCGAGCTTCCCCTCCTGTGATGGCCAGCTTTGAGCTTGGACCTGACCGTTACACACCTCTGAACCACCACATCATCAATGGCGGCCCTCATTGCCTGCCACGGTCATTCGTAACTCCGGCGGCTTCCATTGCCTAACGGCATGTACAGTTGTTGGTTGCGGAAGTTATGCGTGCACCGCCTGTCAACCAAATAGTCCAGGTATGACAACAAGTCGTTCAACTCTTAACCAACACGGGTTTTTAAGTCCGCTCTGCCTAACCATGGATTGCGGGTGTGGGTATTTTTGAGCTCCGAGACGCTGGAGAAAGGTTTGCTGTTGTTCAGATGGTCCGCAAGAGTTAGGGGGTTACTCTTTTTTTATATTTCTGAAGCACAATGAAGGAGAGGGTTTTCGTGGCGCTACAGGTTTTTGCCAGGGTTTTCTGATGTTCTTGGGTGTTCCTTTCGACTTACGCAAGACTGTGGATCTGCGTGCGGGTGTGAACACCTTTGGCGAGTTTCATCATTGGATCAGTGATGATCCGTACCTTGTGCAATCTATTGTCTTTGCTTCATTCCTGCATGATATTCTGGTTCCTCGTAGTGTTACCTATTCTGAATATGCTGCTTGGGTAGGAGTGAGGGTTTCATTGTCTGCACCACTTTATATTTTTGGGGCGAATTTTCGTGAGCAGATGCCCCAAGAAGAAACCCCATGCCCCTTAATGGAAACCCGCACCCTCTCCCGGGCCATCTTGAGGAGGATAACTTGATGTTTGCTCTACCACTCTACCCAGCTCTGGTTTGGAATGACGTCCCTCCACCATCGATGCCCGAACAGCCCCAGGAGCCTGTGCACCAACATGAAGATGATGGATGGGGTTGGAATGTTGAAGTATCCGCAGCTTAGCCGGCTGTGCCTGACCATGACCGGGAGTCCATAGTTATTCATCAAGTTGTTCAACCTGCTTCTTCTGACTCAGTTCAAGAGGTGGACATGTGGACCCTCAGCCAGATCATATTGAAGCTCAAGAGGTTCAGCAACCTCAGTTTAATCCTCTGGTGATTGTTCCCTATGAGCAACCCATCATTCAGCTTGTCAACCTGATGATTGGAATGGTCAGGGTTGTTTGGTCCACCACTCCCCCCTGTTATGTCCTGCAGGAGAACTTTTAAAACATGGATGGATTTCTTCAGCGCACCACCTATTCCATGCACACTTCCATTTGTTGTCGCTGCACGCTTTGCACTCTACAAGCGCTCCTGGTCGATAGCTTTTGATGAAGCCAGCTGGGTGTCCAATATCGTTTATACTGACTGCACCACTGCTCCTCGCACTCCAATTACTAGATTGCTTGACACTCATGAGAGAAGCTCTACATCTGTTGAGGGCCTTTTCTCCTTCTCTGCTCCAGTTGCCAACAAGAAGGTCCCTTGTAAAAAGTCTACACCGATTGTTGACTCGGCGGTCCGTAGGAACACAAGAGGTTCGGTGAAACGGGATGGCTCTAAGCCTGTTTTACGGGAACTGCCAATGTTGATTCCGAAGAAGTGGAAGCCCCCTCTAAGCCTCTGGAGGCGCCTGCTGACAACAAGGAGACTGTACCATCAGTGGAGGAAGAACCAAGCAACGATATCCCGTTGGCCACGCCTGTTTGAAAAATCCAAGATGTCGGCGAGAGTCTTGGCATCACCCCAGAGAAGCTGACGATGGACCTTCTTATGGAAGATCTTGCTAAGCCCAAGCCAGGATATGATGATGATTTGAAGAACATTGATGTATCGTTGTTTTATTTGGTGTTTTCTATACTTTGATGTCGGTTTGTTTTATTTGGTGTTTTCTGTACTTTGATGTCGGTTGCTCTGTTCTGCAGTCTTTTGAACCCTGTTTTTGTTGGTTACAATGTAGTTGCACCTTTATATCTCCTTAACTTTATTCCTATGGATAATCGATCAACTAGAAACTGGCTAGTACTTTCCTAGAATGTACATGGACTAAGTTCCGATGCGCGTCAAAGAGCAGTTCGAAACAAAATTGATGAAACCCAGGCCTCTGTGGTTTGCCTCCAGGAAGCTAAAATGCAGCACATTGATCATCGAAGTGTTCAGAATTTTTGCCCAAAAAGTTTGATCGCTTTGCATACAACGCATCGTGTGGAGCCTCTGTGGCCTTATCGTTCTTTGGAACTCTTCAAACCTCACTGGTATCCTCATTGACTCTCGAAGATTTGGCATGATAATTTCTTTCACCTCCAACCACAATAGAGAGACATGGACTTTGGTAAATATTTATTGGCCCTGCCACGGTGAGGCCAGGGACCAATTCATCAATTGTCTTTATAACCTGAACATACTTGTCAATGAAAGCTGGTTGCTACTAGGGGACATCAACTTTATTCGATCACCATCCAATAGAAACCTCCTTGGTGCTGATGTCAATGATATTTTCATTTTTAATGAGATTATTGGTCACCTTGGTCTTCTAGAATTACCGATCAAGGGAAGGTCATACACTTGGTCAAATATGCAGGATACCCCCCTTCTTTAACAGTTAGACTAGTTCTTCACCTGTGCTAATTGGATTTCTTGCGATCCACTTACACATGTGTTGCCTTTAGCTAAAACTGCATCAGATCATGTTCCATGTGTAGTATGCATAAACCCAACCATCCCCAAGTGCAACCTTTTCCGTTTTAAAAATTATAGGGTGGGAATGGCTGGTTTTCTAAACTATGTGGAGATGTCATGGAAGGAACCTTCTAGAAACGGCCACATCACTTCTATTATAATGGACAAGTTTAAAGCTTTGAGGCAGTCACTAAAAAGATGTCATACTACTCTCTCTAAGATCAGAATACTCATAGGAAAATTCATTCAGGTGATTCTACTACTAGACAATCTTGAGGAACTGAGACCCCTATTCACACCTGAATCTAACTTCAGGGTGATTGTAAAGCTGCACTTGGAACACCTTCTTCACTTACAATTTCTCTATTGGAAAAAGAGAGCCACCATCAGATCTATCAAAGTTGGAGAAGAAAACACAAAAAAATTCCATGCTATGGCCACTGAAAGATATAGAAAGAATTCCATCTCCTCTGTGAAGCTTGATGATGGCACTGTCATCACTGATCATGAGCAAATTGTAGGTTGTTTCTGGCGTGCTTACAAGGACAGGATGGGCCATTCACAAGGAATAAACTTAGTTTTTGACCTACAGTCACTACTTCATTAGGTAGATGGGATGGATGTTCTTACCCTCCCTTTCACCAAGGAGGAGATGGATAGGACTGCCAAAGAAATGCCCATTGATAAAGCTCCAGGACCTGATGGGTACAATGGTTTATTCTTTAGAAAATGTTGGCATATTATTTGTGAGGATTTTTATAAGCTTGCAAATGACTTTCATGCTGGGACTGCTAGGCTGGAATATATGAATTCTTCATATATCACATTAGTTCCCAAAAAAAGCTCCCCTGAACAGGTTGGAGACTTTAGACCAATTTCTCTTACTGGGATGGGTTTGAAATTTCTATCCAAAATGGCTGCCAACGGATTACAGTTACAAATCATGAAATGCATCCACAAGAATCAATATGGTTTCATCAAATCCAGAACTATTCAAGACTATGTAGGTTGGAAATTGGAGTACCTACATCAGTGTCATCAGTCAAAGAGACCTATTGTCATCCTAAAGCTTGACTCCATTGAACATGAATTTATCTTTCAGGTTCTAAGACACAAGGGTTTCAACGATAAATGGATCCTATGGGTAAAGCAGTTGATCTCCTCTCGATCCTCTTCAGTGCTGCTAAATGGGGTCCCTGGCAAAAAATTTATGTGCAAGAAGAGTGTAGGCAGGGAGATCCTGTGTCCCCACTCCTCTTTGCCATTGCTCCTGATTTGCTTCAAACCTTGGCAAATGACTCGTTGATGAGTGGAAACATTGAGCTACCAATCCATTGTCATGATGAGGACTTCCCAATTGTGCAATATGCAGATGACACTCTTACCATCTTGCCTGCTGTGGAGTCACTGTTTCTTGAGTTCAAAAAATGTTGCTCATGTTCTCAAAGTCTACTGGCCTCCAAGAAAATACAATAAATCTGCTCTATTGCCAATTAACATTGATCAAGTTGAGTTACAAAGGCTGGCTGATTCCATTCGTTGTAAAGGTTGATGCTTACCTTTCACATATCTGGATCTGCCTGTTGGGGCCACCAAGCCAAGAATTATAGATCTAATGCCCCTTGTGGATAACATGGAAATGAGACTTTCTGCCAGCTCTTCCTTTTTAGCCCAAGGTGGTAGATTGCAATACCAGAACTCTGCTCCATCTTCTGTACCTATTTTTTCATCTATAGTCTGGACATACCCCTAGGGACTCTCAAGCAATTGGAGAGGATAGAAAGGCAGTGTCTTTGGAGAAGGAATGGTCAAGATCAAGCACCTCCTCTTGCTACTTGGGACTTGGTATGGAGACCTAAGGAAAAAGGTGGCCCGTGTATTATGAATCTAGTTGGTCAAAATGATGCTCTTCTACATAAACATGTTGATAAGTTATTTAACAAAGTAGAAGTGCCCTGGGTTAATTTGATATGGAACGCATACTACCATAACACAATACCACAAGGCACATCTTTATGTGGATCCTTCGGGTAAAAGGATATCTGCAAGAGAATGGATAGTGTCAGAGTTGTCACTTATATACAAGCAAATAGAGGGGATACTTTCCTCTTCTGGTCTGATTCTTGGGCAGTAGGTGATTCAACATAGCCCCTGGCACATAGGTTCCAAAGACTTCTCTCATTTGCTATTGATGCATACTGCACCACTGAAGAGGTTTTCAATGCTTTTGAGGCAAGCACCATGACAAGTTAATTCCATCTCCCACTCTGTGACAGAGCCTTTCAGGAACTGCCAACAGTTCAAAGCCTTCTTCGGGACTTACAAAGGGAGCAATCCATGAAGGATATCTGGCTATGGAGTGGGGACAGCAAGGGCTATTCTGCCAAAATGTTTTACATGCATGTTCATCAGCCAATTATTCCCAACCCTCTTCTCAATTGGATTTGGAGGAGCGGTTGTACCATGAAAATAAAGATGTTTGCATGGATGCTCATTATGGACAGGTTAAACACCTAGGACATGCTTGAGAGACGCCATTGGAATGTCTCAGAGTCCAATTTGCATGTGCTATGTCATGCAAAATTCAAAGAGGACAGGGATCATCTTTTCTTTACCTCCATGTTCAACATCATGGTTTGGAACTATCTTCAAATTCCATGGCAGGGAAATTTGATGTGGGACATTACCTTGAGAGCAAAAATGGACTTCCCTCACCCCTTCTTCTCTGAAGTGGTCTTTTCTGCATGCTGGAATATTTGCATCACCCGAAATGCAAAGGTTTTTAACAATGAGCGTCCAAGCTTTAACAGATGGAAATACAATTTTATTCTTGACATTTCCCTTTTAGCTCATAGAATTAAGGCTAGATTTAATGACAATCTCCTGAAGTGGATCTCCTTTTTACCTCCCTAAGGTTTGTATTCTACCCCCTGCCAACTCTTGTAAATTCCTTCTCTAGCTTGTACATAATTCTTTTGTGATGTAGAATAAAATAAAAGGTTGTGGGGTGATTTCCCTACAGTAGTCGGTCAAAAAAATATAGCATTTCCGAGACGACACCATATGTTATTTTCGAATTTTCTATTGTTCTGTCTAAACATATTTTAAATTTTATTAAACAGCAAAATAAATGTCACCATATTACTCTACACATTTTTCTAGTAAAGTTACACTTATAAAACATTGTAATCGGAGATATGATTATTTAGTTATGAGGCAAACCGTTTAGCAAGGCATTGGGCAATTTCGTATGCAACCAACAATTTAGACATTTTTACATGGATGCGGATGACACGATCAAATCGATGCAATTTGATAGACATATAGGAATATAATATGATATGGAGAATTTGTCCCCATGATGGAAAGAAATGGGTGCCATGATGACGGAAACGAAAACGATGCCACATCATCATTTCCGTTTTGAGATGTTAGTGCAAAAGAACAAGTGCGTCCGTGTGCGTGTCATGCAAAGATGGTGGGGTGGTCTCAGATCCCCGGTGTCCCACGTGTCGGCGGCATGGCAAAAAGAGGGAGTACAACTAACGTTCATGGACGGATACACACATCAAAACATACACCGCATACGTCACAACATTCGTTCGTGAGCTGTCATCTCGACAATTATACCTTTTGAAGCGTGGAGCTGAGAGGGAACAGTTGAAAGTGGTGCAGATTTTCAAAGCCTGTCGTGGAAGCAGTCATTCCCGCAACGATAGTGGAAGTATTGGCACACGGGTCTTCTCTGACGGTAATCGTAGAAGCTTCAAAAATGTTTGGGGTCATCGAGGACGTCGCGGAAGTAGTGGTACACTAAGGTCTTGTCGCATCCATGGCGACGATATTCGTACATGGCGGTGGAAGTCATTCTTGCATCGACACGGTGTAGTAGTAGGAAGGCGTCTTGTAGTCGATCTTGGCGTATCCTTGCGTAGAGACACTTGGCATCAGAATGATCTTTTGGGACTTGCCGGTGGCAACCCAAACGGGGCAATACATGGTGGTCGGTGAGGTATCTGGTCATGGCAACTGCAAAAGGGGCAACGGGACCAACATGCATCAAGGTGGGCTTCGAGGAAATCCCTCTGAATAGAGTAGCTCTTGAAGGAAACTATGGCGAGCCACACGAGCGAGGGCTAGGAGAACAACAACGGCAACAAGGCATGGGAGACGGTGGCCATATCAGAGGAACACGAACATCCCTCCTTGTTCGACGACCTACTTCATGATCACCTAGGAAAGTTCACACTGGATGTGATAAACCTCAGCTTGGATTCGATGATCCGATGTTCTTCCTATGCTTGTGGCCCATTTGATAATATCGGCATCACCAGAATTAGATGACATGCGGTGGTGTTGTCTATCCCTTCTGAAGTCGATCATGTGGTGCATGAGGTAGAATCCATCAGCCGTACTACCACCTGGTTGCTGGATGCACCAGAAGTTGGTCTTATGGCCGAAAGTCGGTGTTTTATTCCTGTACTTTTTCACGTGGATATATCCACCAGTAAGGTTGTCGGTGAAAATGGCACTATCGAGAACACTCTTTATGTGCATGTAATCCTTCTTCTTGATGTTCATCGATGAGTCCAAGTATAGAGTATAGGAGTATTGTGGGTACAGACATATGAGGACGGCGCCCCCCCCCCCCGGCCGCTGCACAAAATAAGAAGAGCTCAAATTAGCCTCCATGCTTGGAAAGGAATCAAAAAAACTTAGGAAAGGATATCCGTGGATACGTTACGTGGGATGATAAGGTTGGAGAATAATTTCCTTGTCATTATTAGCGATCATCAAGTCACTGATGTACTTGCTCGTAGAGTCTCGGTACTCTTTGCAGTGTGCCAAGAAGCTCTCGTACATATAGTACGGGTCCGCGACGCACATATATTCTATATTCTTGCGCCTGATGATATAGTTGAGATGCAGTGCATACAGGCGGATGAACTGAAAATTCAGTTTGGTCATGAGGAACATGTCGTAGATGTAGTCAAATTGTAGGATGAATTTCTGTGCGGGCCATGTGTCGACTTGTCCACTCGCGCACGGAACCTGAACTCGGTAAAGTGGATATCCTGGTTTTTTCGAGCTGAGAAGTATCATCTCTGTGCCCAGCACATCATCATGAAGTCTCCTTAGATCATTGTTCATTATGCTCTCTACCGCTTTCTAAGGTAGGATCAGGTGGTCGGCGACATGGAAACGCTTCGCAGCTACAACACGTATCCCGTCTACCTCCCGGGTCTTCGGCTGGCTGCTTGAAGCAGCTCTAGCGTGTTTACAGTCTTTATTGTCCCGTCTCCTCCTTGCTTCTTGGCGGATGGCGGTAGTGAGCCCACCATACCTTCCCTAACCACCTCCCCCAGCGTCGTCGGGCTAATTATCAGTGGAAGACCCCTGTGTTGTTCTTGCTGGGTAGAGGTGGCATTAGGAGGCGTCTCGTGCGAGGATCGCATGAAGGGATACTTTTTGCAATCAGCCGTCGGACCTTCCCGCCCTCGCAAATCAGGCATCATCAAGTCATCTTCACGTTCGTAGTCTGAGTCTTATTGTCGAGCATCATCACAGCCGGTAGTGATATACTAGTTAGGGTCGTCATCATCATCCTCCTCCATAACATCATCAACATTTTCTTCTTCGAAGGAGGCGACCTCATCTAGCACTAATGGAGGCACTCCCTTGCCGCGCCGTCCACTATCTCCCCCCATGCCAGGTGCAGGTAATTGGGTAGGTGCGGTGGTGTTCATATCTTGTTGAGGAGTTGTCGTTGGTGTGCTACTGGGTGCCTTGACATGAAGGTGAGTCTTCAGCCAAGGCAAGAACCAACTCTTGCATGCGCCAATCAGTTGAGGGGTCTCGTCATCACCGGCTGGTACCAGTAGAGGAAAATTTTCGAAGCCCGCTCTGACACTGGCCATGCAAACTTTGAAGACGCCATGGGGCATCTGTTTGTTGTGGAGCATGCGATACTTTGGCTTGATGATCGTTGCCTTTCCCACGTCCAATAGGGTGCACGTTGTTTCGTCGGCCTGCGAAGACATGACTACGACGTGAGACATCCGAAAGGCAACTAAAATGAAAGACTATATAGATATTCTTGTGAAGAGTGTATGACGCATAATTACCGTGATGGCATCGAGATCAGCCAAAGACGAAGCCCAGCCGAGCATGCCAGAGACGGAGGATAGGCTGCTATGAACCGAGCGAGACCAGGTACGAGAGCATTTGCGGTTCCGTGAGCAGGTGCTAGTGGTGCGATGTTCTCCAAATTGCTCCCGACAAAGCTGGGTAGTGGAAATTCCCGTGTCCTTTTTTCTGGATTCCTCCTCACATACTCAAAAACTATCGGAACCAATTGGACCAAGGAAGCTGCCACAGCTACATTGACCTTATCGTTGACTACCTTGGTCGACTCTTCTTTGGTCTGATCGACCGCCCGCACGACCATCTTGTCGATGGTCAGTTGAGTATGCTCCCGTCTCTTCTTTCTTTCCTCCGGCTTCTCGTGGTAGCACTTATTCCACGAGGCACCATCTCCGACGCCGTGCACACGTCCATCCAATGGAGGTTTGTCCACCAAGACATTTTTCAGTATCTTCAGGGAAGATTAAACGGGTTGTCCCACTTGGGCCTCGCCGACGACTGAGACGACTCGTCGCTTTCGGCTACCTTTTTGTGCCACTCTTTGTGCAAAGGGAATGTGGATGGTTTATAAATGTTACAAAACTTTTTGTGGAATTGATTGGAAGCTAATTAATATAAGGTGGTAATAAAACAATGACCAGTAGACTCATGAACTCCCTCGTGTTCGGGTACATGTAAAAGACCATATTGATGGGGTACCACTTGTGTCGGGCCCTAATCCAGTCACGCTCCCAAGGGTCGGTGAACTCCACCAAGGGGTTTGTGTTTCCGTGACTTTCACATTCGGCGTCCTCCTTGGGCCATGTGCTCCTCTTCCCCTCATAACCATGGCTTCTGAGGTGATGAGCAGGCGTGTTCCTGGCTTGGAGCTCCTTCATTTTCTTCGACTTCTGCTAGGCTTCTCCTGTAGTGCATGTCTCTTTCAATTTTTTGAAGTCCCCTTCCGTTATTGACGGATTGTCAGCATGAATCTTGGACCACGGTTCATTCTTCATAATGTATTTTTTCACCCGTACTTGCCTGGCAGCCAAGGCGTTGGTGAACGTCACCATTACCTTGTTGTTTATCTTTGTCATGTGTTTGTCCTTCCACGGAAGTTCGTCTACATTCTGGCCAAGGGACAGGAACCTGTTGTGCAACTTCGTTAGGCGCGTCTCCTCCATATGTGGTATCTTCTTTAACGTTTCGTCTTTGATGTTGGCGGTTTCCCTGAGGATGCATCCAAGTTGATTGTCGTAGCACTTGCACGCTTTCTCTGGCACCGTTGGCTCTAATTTCGTGGGTGCATCGCCATGACCAAGATTTGTCCGGTGCCGAGCTCGTTTGGTTTTATTGCCCTCTTCGACTTTGGTCCTTCACCGACTAAGTCAGCATCATTGTAGGTCTCTCGGGAGGTGTCGGTGCCGGTGCCACTGTCGGTGCCGATGCCAGCGTCGGTGTCGGGGTTGTCTCATTGCCACTGTGCGTCCCGAACGCGTATTGGTCCAGGTAACTTAAAAAATCATCTGCTTCCTGGAAATAGTCATCTCCGGCGCGACCAGAACCCGTGGCTTCGTCGTGGCTAGACATATTAATTTCCTATGAGTATTTAAGTGTAATACTTTAATTCTAGGCCGAATAACATGAATAATGGAAAGGGACCTATATTTGGTCGGAATATTGATTCATTCCCTTTCCAGCAATTCCCGGGCACTACCTATGTCCTAGTTTCTAGCACTAATCGTGCCAAAATTCACGGAAATTTTTGGCATGACCTTTGCTAAAAATTGGACATATGGAGCGTGTGAAATTTACCGGAACGGAAATGAATCAACGTTCCGGCAAAACATAGGCCACTCGGTCATTCCAACAAAACTTTCCACAAACTTAGCACAAATAGAGAACATTGGATTACCTAATAACAATAGCAATTAAATGACAGAAAAATAAAAAATAGAAGTCCACTCCCCTCCTCTTCTTCTTCTCCTCCTCCTCTTCTCCTCCTCCTCTTCTTCTCCTCCTCCTCTTCTTCCTTTCCTCCTCCTCCTCTTTTCTTCTCCTCCTCCTATTATTTTATTCTCGTCCTCCTCTTCTTTTCTTCTCCTCCTAGTCTTATTTTGTTCTCCCCTTTTTCTTCTACCTCTCTTCTTCTTCTACTTCTCCTGTTCTTCTATTTTTCCTCTTCTTCCCCGCTCCTCCTCTTCTTGTTCTCCTTCTTCTTCTTTTCCTCCTCTTCTTCCTCTCCTCCTCTTCCTCTAATAATTCTAAAACAGAATTAACCTAAAACCTAATTCTAAATATTACTAACCCTAATAATTCTAACGAAAAACAAAATTAATCTAAAACAAAATTAAAAAAACTTTATTCCCTCTCCTTCCTCGTCCTCTTCTTCCTCTCCTTCCTCTTCTCCTCCTCCTCTTCTTCCTCTTCCTCTTCTTCTTCTTCTCCTTCTTCTTCTTCTTTTCCTCCTCTTCTCCCTCTCCTACTCTTCTTCCTCATCCTCTTCTTCCTCTCCTTCCTCTTCTTCCACTCCTTCCTTTTCTTACTCTCCTTCTCTCCTTCTTATTCTCCTCCTCTTCTTCCTCTCCCCCACATTTTCCTCTCCTTCCTCTTCTTCTTCTCCTTCTTCTTCTACTTCTCCTCTTCTTCCTCTACTTCCTCTTCTTCCTCTCTTCCTCTTATTCATCTGAGGGCAGGGCAGGGAAGACTTACCTGGAGGGTAGGGCAGGAGCCAACGGTGTTCGGCGGCGGCGACGGCGTCTAGAGGCGGCAGGCAACAAAGGGGGTGAGCAACAGGGAGAAAGGGAGGAGTGGAGGGAGATGCGAAATTTTTGGACCGATTTTAAGAAACATAGCAGTAGTACTGGACTTGTCCGAGCACTACTGCTATGTTAGCAGTAGCGCAGGATCTAATTCAGCGCTACTGCTATTAGCCCTAGGGTAGTTAACAGTAGCGCTCGTTTGAACCAGCGCTACTGCCTAACTTAGCAGTAGCGCTCGGACAAATCTAGCGCTACTGATAAAATTATTTTCTTTATTATTTTTCCTTATTATTTTATTCTTTATTTTTTTCTATTTATTATTTTTGTTTTCTTCTTACTATTTTCCTTTCCTTTTATGTTTACTTTTGTTTTTCTTTTGTATTTCTTTCTCCTTTTTGTTTTTATCGCGACGGCCTCGCATGCAGTCGACGACGAGAACGTCTCCCTCCCGGACACACAGGGCGAAGATTACCGGAACTATGTGTTGTTTCGTACGCAAAATACATACATATATATAAATGATTGTTTCTTAGCTGTGTCGAAGACGTACATTGACAAAGGAGGGGATAGGGAAAAGGGGGGAGGAAGAGGGGGAGTGGGTGTGTGTGGGTGAAAAGAGGGCAACAATGGTGGAGGAAAGGAGAAAGGAGGAGATAGGGCAAAGGGGGGAGGAAATGAGAGAGGGGGTGTGTGTGGGTGATAGGTAGAAGCTAGAGAGAAGAAGGGCAACAATGGTGGAGAAGTAACAATGGTGGAGAAGTAACTTAAAGAGAGGAAAGGAGAAAAGAGTGGATATGGCAAAGGGGGGAGGAAGGGGGAGAGGGGGTGTGTGTGGGTGAAAATCTGCCCACAACCACGTGTAGCAGTAGCGCTGGTTCTGGAGGAGCACTACTGCTATTGAACTTAGCAGTAGCGAATTTACCATTCCAGAGTTGCTACTAGAGCTACTGTCGGTGGCCTCGTTGGGCCCGTTTTAGAAGTAGTGCTTGATGCAATGCAGCGTTACTGCTATAGACCTTAGCAGTAGCGCTAGATTAGGACCAGCGCTGCTACTATAGCTACTAGGGGTGGCCTCGTTGGGCCCTGTTTATCAGTAGCGCTGAAAATCGAGCAAGCGCTCCTGCTAAGGACATTAGCAGTAGCGCTTCCTATTTCCAGCGCTACTGCTAAGTAGCAGCTGCGCGTGCTATTTTGCAGCGCTACAAATAGGCTCCTACCTATAAGGTTTTCCCTACTAGTGGTAATAGGCAGCGAGACATAGCGATAGAAACAAGACAACTAGCATGGCAATGATAGTTGTGGTATCTTGGGCAATGATCATCCTGCATGTGATCCCGCTTGGAAGAAGAACGAATCTGTGAAGTAGATGAACCACGTAGTCAAGCGGATCCTCACACTCCAACATGCTTGCGGAACTCTATCGAGAAAAAGCAAACCGGAAACAACATTCAACATACAATAAACACCACAACATATGCATGACCTGATGCTTGTTAGTTTAATTATGCATGACATGACAAAAGACAACAATTTATTACTACAGATTAAATGAAGCTCAATATGCAATGAGTTGCATATTGACGAAACTCCATATTTGAATTATTTATTTCACTTTCGCTAGGTACACGACAATATTAAATGTTGTTAAACATGGTAGGACGTGAAGCATAAATAAACTATACTATCTAGGCATTTTAAATAAGGTCAGAAACAAGATATAGCATTTCCGAAATGACCCCCTATGTTAATTTCGAAATTGGTCCATATCTGTACTAAACCCATTTTATGTTTATTAAACAGCAAAATAAAGCTGACAATGCGATTCTACACATCATTCTAGTCGACAGACATATATAAGTCATCTAAAACAGAGTTACGGTCTAAAAGTTATAATCATCACAAGATAATAGGACATTGATGCAAAATGCATGCAAATGACAACCACAACATGTTTAAGCATGGATGAACGAGTTATTATGAAGCTACATAAAATTCTAGAAAATTTTAAATGAGGCTGAAACAACGAATAACAATTCTGGTAAGTACCCATATGCAAATTAAGATTCGTTACTATTCTGCTATAAACTATTTAAGAGTTGTTAAACAACAAAATAAATGTCACCATGTTATTCCACGCATTTTTCTGTTCAAGTTACATACGTGGATCATTTTAATCGGAGCTACAATTAATTAGTTAAAAAATAAATCATTTTAACATGGTATTTATGCAACTTAAATGAAAACAGCAAGTTAAATATTTCTAACACTGTTGAAAGTTAGATATTTTGAAACTACACAGAATTCTAAGAAATTTTCATGTATGAAGATTTTAAATGCGGTGCACGGTTAATTTGCTAGGAATTATATCATTTTACTATGGCATCACGCAAAACAATGCAAACAAGAAGTTTAGATATTTTTAACATTAGTGAAAGTGGCATACTATTAATGTACACAAAATTCTACTCATTTTACATATCTAAATTATTTTCATACAATGCACGATTAAAGAGTATTAGCATTTTAAATCATGCAATTTTCTATAATTTATTAATGCACTCGATAATTAGGAAAAATGGTAGCAGAATTTTTTTATGATGCGGGCCGAATCTGCAGTGCTACTGACCTAACAAGGGTGAGCGCAACATATTATACAATGCATTGGGTGAAGCATAGCATGGGAGTAGGGGTGCTCACCCACGGCCAACTAGGCTGGTGAGTAGAGGGGAGGAGTTGGGCCGGGCTTTGGTCAAGCGGGTCGGGATGCGCTTGCACGACCCATGTGACGAGGAGCTCGGGCGGTTGCAGCGATGGGCGTTGGGCGGCATGGGAGGACGACTGTTGCTCGCTCACCTGCTCCGGCGAGCTTGCCGACCGGCGGGGCAGGTTGGGCAGCGCTGCGGGCTCGGGCTCCGGCGACTTGCTTGCCGACGACAGCGTGGGCAAGGAGAGCGCAGGCGGCTCGAGACCATGTTCAGATGAGGGCAGCCCGGCAACGGGGTTCTTGTCACCCTGACATGTCCGGGTTGACCGGCGACAATGTCCGAGGTGGTGTTTTTAGGCGATTTTGGACCCTCAGATCAAGATCCAAAGGCCACATTTGTGTAGTTTGCTAGGGCTGCGGGATTGGAGGGAGGTAGAGCTAGAAGGTGCGGTTTTCTAGGTGGTGGCTGCAATTTGGCCACGGGGAAACCCTCTTGGAGTGAGAGGGGTCTCTTTCCATGGGTAGTTTATATAGGGAATGGCCTATGGTGGGTTGGATGACATTCGTCCGATCGCAATCCGAAGGCCATAAACGGAGCGGGGGGTAGGTGGGTTTATTGGGATGTGTAGATGGGTTGTGGGCTGAGAAGAGAGAGAAGATGGCAGCCCGACACAAAGTTTTAAAACCGCTAAAATATCCGACGAATAAACACATGACGGTGCCCCTACGGTTAACCGTTCGGGTAGCAAACAGACTCCGATTGCGACGAAATTTGATAGGCGGTCTAGCTACATTATATTTAGACCACATGCCAACTTTCAACCCAATCCGAGAAAGTTTTATACACACTTTTCAAAATAATATTTAAATGATGACGCGAGCGCGTGCATGTGGTTGGTCACAAAATGGTCAACGACAAAAAAGGAGAGAACCAACAACTAACAACGGATGCATGTTTTCAAAAATGACGACAACAGAGTGCCGATGCAATGCGGATGATGTGAATGATGCGATGATGAATGCGACAAGCAAACGAATCACACAACAATGATGGAATAAAAAGGAATCTTCTGGAGTGTCGGATCCGGGCTGTTACAACTCTCCTACAATAACCAGAGATCCCGCCCCGAGATCGAAGAATGAAAAGGAGAAGAGGAAGAGAATGATCAACATGTAAACTTAGTTGCTTCTTCACATACGAGTGAAACCAACGATCCTTGAAGGTTGGAAGGAGATGAAGAATGACATGAGGAACAAATAAGATTTCAAACAAAATTTCGGTAGCCTTCGTGAGGAAGAGAATAAAAACTTGATAAAATTGAAACATCTTGAGAATTTGGACAACCGAAGAAAGAGCATGATCCTTGATAACAGGAGGACCCAAGAACAAAATTCTACTCACAACAATATCATAGAGGTTCCAAAACATCCGCATGATCCATTTTTTTGAGTGAGAAGAGGAGTATAATTAAAATTCTTAAGGCATAAACCTCACTACACGTAAAAAAGGAATAAACAAAATCCTACTCTCCGATATATAACTAGACTCAAAGTAGTTTTTTCACTAGACTGAACTCGGCGAAGTTCGATCAATCAAGGTGGCTCCTAGGTCGGTACTGCTCTGATACCAATTTGTAATGCCCAAGATGAGGTCCTATCCTTATTTTGGCTCGAGGACCTCGATGGGGATTGAAGCGCATCTCATTGTTTTGCAAGAATGCATATCGTTACAAGTACATGTACAGAAGAGATGACTGTATGTAATTGGATTACCCTTGCCACAAGATACATCATGAACACATCAACACAACAATACGTTCAATCACCATGTAGAAGAGCACGGTCTGACTACACATGAAAACAAATGATAAAATAACGATGTCCATCCTTGCTATCCCAAGCTACGGCTTGGAACCCATCGCGTGATCGATCTAGAAGAAGAAGAAGAAACTCCATATAGGACAATCATCACGTTCATGTCAAAGTATCAGTTTACTTGTACCTGCAACTGTTGGTGTTGTAATATGTGAGCCATACGGACTCGGCAATCTCATTTCTAGAGGTACCATATGGGGACCCCGACTTACAAGTCGTGATCACCGAACGAACGTGCTCAGTGATCCTAGAGATCAATGATCACTAAACACACAGAAACTGAATAACCAGAATCTCACATCCATACATACTGTTTGATACAAATAAGGACCATTGCGGTCAAGTCTTGCATATATAGGGCCTGGAAGTCCAACACACCAAGCTTGACCAGTAGCGGAATCACTGGTCGAAAGCGTGAACCCATGCCATCAGCCTTAACCTACAGGCATTCTGAATGAGAAGCGTCCTAGCTCACAGTAACCTCACCAAGGTACTCTTCACCATCTCCTGTTCTCTCTTACCTGGTCAATGAAATAACTAGTGGCAAGCCAATGAGTATTTTGAATGTGCTCGGAAACATCCCATGATGCAGGTTATCCAATTGAGTATAATATGGAGTATATGCAGCCTTTGCGGAAAGAAGGTTTTGTAAGTGTATAAACATGGTCATGTATTTAGATAGTCATGCATCAATAAGTAAATAGCAACCGTAAGAACTAGTTACAGATATCAACATAAATATTCCAAGGGCTGAACACCTCATGTTCACCCTCCATGTCAAGTCACCAAACTTGACCAAGTAATCTCTTTCTCATGTAACACCTTTATACACACACACACACACACTTGGTTTATGCGGAAACACTAGACGTAGTTTAAGCAGCACCACCCAATTGCCCTTGACCGTGAACACGGCTATTCGAATAGTTTTACACTCTGCAGAGGCTGTACCCTATACCCGAATAGATCCAGGAAACTTTCGTGTCATCCACCACTCGCGGTATATAACATACTCGAGATAAGTACCCGATCATTGCCTTTCCCCTGGCAACACTAGACAAGTAGTCCACTCGATTCATACCAAACCGACATGATGTACGTGTTATGAGCACAAATTCTAGACAATATCATCCATGCAGGGACCAACGGTGTGCTCGGAACATGTAAAAACGGCATAGTCGTCCAACCTGGCACGACCCCGTCACGAGAGTGAACATATCACTCCCGCCACTCATAATGCGGGCTCCTTCATAGCATGACCAGAGTAACCAACACAGCCATGTCCCATAAAGGGGTATCGTGGTCGCACATGTAAGGTTGGGACGACCCACAAATCTTCAATCTAATCCCATTTCCGAAACCACTCACATAAAACCTTTCCGGTACACCATTTCTTTCTGAAGTGGTCATCCAGCTCAACACCATCACCCTATGGCATTAGTGGCACCCGACGGGGTTTTTGTTAAACCTTTGTAACCACCTTTGTGTTACCATCACCATGCATATGCTCATCCTATCCGTAGCACTACTATCTATTAGTCAACATTTTATCAGCATGACCTTCATAGATGGTAAGGTCAGGCTCAAATGCAAGTTCTCCGGAGGAGCCATCGGTAACACCATACCAGGGGTACCGATTAATCTGACTATATGCATCGGAATAAAGTAATCAACATGTCATGCATAAAACATTTTCTCAAACATGGTCAAAGGGCTGCTTGCCTTGCTCTGATAGATATTCGGGGTCTCCGAGGTCTTCCGGTCCAACTCCGAGTACTCCATTTATACCGACAACTATCGTCGGAAATAACCACGGTAAGCCACACAACAGGCATAAACAAAAGTAATCAAAAAATCGGAATTATATTTTTCTTGGACCTCTCTGGTCATAAGAAAAATATGTGATGCTTGTTCTAGGAGATTTGGATCATCAGAGATTTTTGAATGGTGGAAAGGAGGAATAGGTGATCCTTTAGGAAGTCTACAAAAAACATTCTGCTAAAACTGAGTGGAGGCACTCATTTAACAGAGCATGAATTTAGAAACATTTAGGAATTGTTTCACTGGATTTGGAGTTGATATGAATATTCCAAGGATTTTACAACATGGAATAAATAGCAATAAGAGGATATTTATTTGGTGCATTAGAAATGTTGTAGAGAAAAATGTTCACCTAAGCTAGGAAATTAGTGCATGATTCTTAGAGTCTCTGGAAATAGAAATCACTCCATTTGGAGTTGATTTCAAGGCTATAGGAATTTACAAAGTGGGGTTTAAATAAATCAAATTCACATTTGGATTTGATCTCTATAGAAAATGTTCCTTGGAAATTGTGCAATGCACATATCTTGATAGGTCTTGATTTTAGAAACATGCAAAAACTAGAATCTTCAAATTTGGTGGTCAAATGGAATAGATAGGAATTTTTTAAGTTATCTCGTAAAGGAAAAATGAGAAGGGGGTTTCTATCACAGTAGGGCTAACTTGCGCACTTGGCGCAAGATGACGGCCTCGGCCAGCCCAGCTAACCCAGCCGTGCGCACAGCAGGCCTCGTCGATGGTGCACTCCACAAAATGCTCTTTCGCCTCGGGGTGGCGCAGCGCACCTAACCCGCATCCACTAAAAGAGGCTGGGTCCGGCCGTCGGGTCGCTTACAGGCGGGACTCGCCCGTCAGGCCTGTCTTCATCCTCCCGCTCGTGCTGGGAGCGACTAGTAGGCAGAACGGGACAACGCCGGTGCTCTCCCTTGTGGCCTCACCTCCAGCCACCGCCGGGCCACCGGAAGACCCGGGGAGCCATGCCGCACCCACCTGGTGGCCCCATTCCCGTGGAGGAGCACCGGTGGAGCGGGGCTACGGTCGCAGTGGGATCCGATGATGACGGTCGTGGAGGCGGCGCTTCCGACCACGTAGAAGAATGGCACAGGGGAGCTCTCGGGGTGGAGGGTAGCACCCTGGTTCTTCTCAAAGGGAAGAAGTGCTCGGAGGAGCCCGGATTGGAGCGGGGCCGAAACGGAGACCTTGCAGCCATGGGGCATTATAGGGTGTGGCAGGAGAGCTGGAGGGGCTCGGCATGCCAGCGAAGGGGGAGGGAGAGGTAGGTGGCAGTAGGGGCTCGGAGGAGCGGCTAAAACGGAGGGGGCACCGAAAAAGACCTCGGATGCCCTAGGGTGCGCCCTGGTCATGGTGGCCACGCGTACCAGAGCCACCTTGGGCGTTTCCTGGTATTGGGAGGGGCAGGACTAGTGAAAGGGAGTCCCTGCGCACTGAGACGTGTTGTTGCTGCCTGATACGGGTTGTAGGAAGGAGACAAGGCGCAGAGGGCCGTTATTGCATGCTGTGAGCGTGGTCACCACGTCAACACATGCACAGGCTGCTCGTTTGGCCGGCCAACCTTGTCCGACGTGTGAGGCATGCTTTCAAGAGGGAGATTGAGGAGTTTGGAAGTATATGAAAATAGTTAGGGTGGATTTTGAATGCGGTTTAGTTTGCAGCAGCAAACTTAGGGCTAACAATGAGGGCACTTACTGGAGGGCATGTGAAACAAAACCTTGTCTAGCAGTATTTGGTATGGAAGAACTACACTAATGCAAAGTTTAAGATCAAGAGGAGGTGTCTAGATAGTGGTTGTAGTTCAAGGCAACATTTCAGCCAGAAATCAATTTTCACATGGTCTGCTCATATTTCCCACATGAGCATGCCATATATTGGTTTGAAATGATGCATTAGCATACTAGACGCTCTGTGGAAAGAGGTGGGGGCATTTGCTTAAGCCTGAGAATAGCAAGAGGGGTAAATAGTGTTGCCAAGGTAGATATATGGAGTCATCCTCCAATAATTGACCAGAGGCCATGGCAAGGTTACTGGAGGTAAAAGGGGACTAGATAGAGTTGTGCTAAAAAATTAAGCTCAAGGAGACTAGTGGAAGGGGCCAATTAGCAATTTTGGTAATAAGATATAAGGTGTTTGATGGTTGCTAGGGCTAGAAAATGGACTCCATTTGCTCTCAAACTTAACACGACCACATAATAGGTAAAAATAGGCTTGGACACCAAATTTGGGATTTGGTGGAGAAAGTTTCCAATGTAGACTTGAATAACCAATGAAATGGGAAGAAATGGCTTTCTGCACATAAAACCATTCGGATCAATTCCCACAAATCCAAAACGTGGTTGGTTGGATTATTTGAGCATTAGAGCATGCCCAAAAACTTTGGGATCAATTGGAGAAACTTTATAATGTGAAGTTTCCGAAGTCTAAAATTCAGCAGAGATGGTATTGAGAGGTTTGGGACAAGTTCATATATTCTCCTTGGTGCACCACTTGGTGTGGATGCATTATTGGAGTATCAGAACATGTCCACCAAATTTGAGCACAATTGAAGATATTTTGTAATGTAGAATTTCTCAAATTTGGATCTCGACAGATGGGGTTTTGGAATATTTAGCTGATTCAAATTAACTTGGATTGAGATGAAACTTGGGAAGATCATCACATATGACATGTGTGACATGCAAGAATTTTACTGGTTGAAATAGGGAGGAAGGGTTTTGACCAATATTTTAAACATGACCATGTGTTTATACTCATTTATATGGAATATACGTGTCCACTGAGTTTCTGAAAATTTTCTCAAATATTTTGAAAGCAATAAAAATAACTTCCCTTCATAAGGGACCATTTCTGGCCTCAAAGAAAGGTAGTTAAATAAAATATTAAAATAACTTTTCAAATAATAATATTGTGGTTTTGGGAATCCATTTTGATAATTGGATTTATTAAAAATATTTGGTGTAAAATAATTTCCCTCATTTGAGGACTTGTAGTACAAATCCCAACTTTGGGGTTTTTGAAGCTTAAATAAAGGAAATGCTTTTTGGTCAAAATAATGTTTGGTAAAAATAGTTTCTGGTCCTACACACATGTCATGATTTTTAGGCAAGGGTTTGTGTCAAGGAAGTGAGTTTTGAGAGTAGCAGCAACATTGGGATTGAACATAAGCAAACAAGCAAGCAAGCAAACAAACAACAATCATATCAAGCATCACAAGCACTCATAAATTTTTTAATTGGTCCTAATTTTTTAGATAAGTTCATTTAGTCAGGATATTGAAACACAGGGTGTGGCAGACCTTACCCCCTTAAGAAAATCTCGTGCTCGAGATTTCAAAGCCACGCATTGGGAGAGATAGTGAGTTTTAAGTTGGAGGCAGTCTTCACGTCCCCATGTTATTGTTGTGGGTCTTGAGGTCCTTGATGATACCGCTTCGGATGCTGCACACGTACTTGTCCTACCGGGAGTGGGTTATGGCAATTAGTTAAGCTTGACTGAGGATCAAGGGCTTGGTGAACTAAGTTCTTGTAGGGTTCTCGCTAGCGCCTGTTCTCTGAGGTCGGAATACGTGGCAAGGTAGCGTGTGTGGGTGCTCGTCGTGGGGCTGCTCATGTCGGTTAGTGACCTCTAGATGTGTCGTGTTAGGGCCTAAGTGTCAAGGTCTTCGCATAGCTCCCAGCTTACGGGGAAGCCCTTGACTCCCTTAAGGCAGGCGAGCTATGTTCGCAGGTGGTCTTCATCCTCGAGGCTGTTATAGTGGATCTTCGAAGGCTTCTCATGAAAGGGTATGGGTTGGGTCTCTCCTATGAGTCTAGGCTCGGAGACTCGGTGTTCAAAACGGGTTCTACCATATGGGAAGGTTCGTGAGGGTTTCTGGATGAGCTGGCTACTCATGAGTATAGGCCAGTCATCAAGTACCTAAGGTTTGGGGCTCGGCAGGCGGGTGAATCACCTTTAGCAGGTTTTCACCATGATCCAATTAGGACTCTCGTCCTTGATTTGTACCAAGAAGAGGCTCTCTGATTTCACTCGGTGTCCAAAGGCTTCATCTGCTTGAATCATTGAGGCTTCTTGACATCGTTGATGTAGCCGGCGCGGGAGGGTGGTTGACTTATATTGCTTCTTCTTCTTCGTTTTGGTTTCCCAATTATGGAGGTTCTTCGTCTTGTCTTGGGTAGGACAGTATTCCACTTCCTTGAGGTTGCTTCAAGAAGCCCACCTTCTCGAGATAACACCTTACTCTTGATGGGCATAGCGATCGGTGTTCCTCGGGCTCATCGAAACCGGACTAAGGTGCTCTTCCTCCCGTTGGGTGAATAAGTATGTCATCCCTGAGGATAACAACATACTTCCCCCAAGCATCACATAAGCACAGTTCTCATGAGACGGGTGAGGAGAGCGAAAACTCTCTATGGGCGGTCACTAGTCGAGGGGTTTGTAGTCCAACCTTGATCTGGTACCTCAAGCCCATGTTTTCCGTAGACATGATGGGTGGCGGTCAGGGTGGAGTACTGGCCATATTCCAACAACTTAGAGTCGTTCCTATGGTCATAATCCAACCATCTTATGGCTCTGTGAAGCTTTGGGGTTTCAAGGAACTTAGGATGTGAGCGAACATCTATCATGTTATCCTTAAGCACATTCCTTAGATGCCAATGTCCTAACCTCTATCTCCGGATAATATCACCCTATATCATCGAAAACACCATCTCACATAGGTTATCTCCACATCACTCATGCTAGTCGATTCCGGGGTAACATGGAAGACCTTAACCTGAATCTCATAGTTATACTATAACTATGTTACAGATGCATCCGTCCGTAAAAATCCTCAAAAGAGCATACAAGATTCTACGCTTGAATTAAAACACCACAAATCCAAGTGCTCAGCTAGATCACCCGATGGACAGGATATTGAATTCCTATATTGAGGAAACACGTGGTATACGAATCCAAGGTATTATTTCTTTCCTATGAATCCAATCAGTTGGTCCCCCAATCCTACTGATCACCACTGGACCCATCACTCCTACAATCCAATATCGATGGGATTCTACATGATCACTTAGAGTTCCCATAATCCAAATATTATTGCAAGGACTGTGTCAGAGTATGTCCATCGACTCTCAATATCATGGCCAACTAATTTCCAAGGCCATGCTTATATAGGTTCGTACATCAATTTGACAGCCCCCATACTTCTACTCGTTATCCATCGAGAGACATGGTATCATGATCGAGATGATCGGGCTAATTCTAATTTACTCTGAACGATGTGGTCTGTCTCATCATTGATACTCTATTTAATCCAAAACCCAAGTCCAATCAGAATTCTTACTCGCTCCTCCAAGTCATTATGGTAACATCATCAAACATGACTACTAACCGATAAAGCCAATTTATTATATCACCAAGAATTTAGCTGACGACCATAATTGTCCCACAGAATCCAAAGTTACTCCAGGATCATGTAGGTTATGCTACTATATCAACTTGTTCCACAAAGTCCACCTACCATCGTTTGGTCTTATGATCCACCAAGATGGTCTAGCTATATCCTCAGGACATGTATTATAATCACAACAAACCATGACCTACAAATCATATAGCCAAGAACGATCCTTCCTATGGCGTCATGGTCCTGGTGCTAGCTTAAGAATGAAGGATACTTGTTCACTGTGATCCCTCGTTCCATAAAGAACCCAGTGCAAATAGGGGTTTATTGGAGCTCAATGGGCGCTCTGGCAAATCCGTGTATTTGAGACGTGACCAGAAGTTTGAGCTAGGGAACTTGTGAGGTTTAGGTTGGTCTACGGAGGGGTTTCCAATCTTGAGGGATAACGTAACTTCTACAGGTCATTCTTGGTTGAGCACGTCATAGTCAGTGTGTTCAGTATCAGCTGCTCGTCGATGTGGATCCTTGGTGCATCGTGTCTCATTGGTATCCAGTTGTCGAAAAAGTGGAGAGAGAGGATAGTGGCACAGAGGGAAGTGCCTACAGGGGTGGTATAGTGGAGTGCAATAAAACAAGTGTCGAAAAGTAAACTCAACATCCATGTGAGGAAGGTGATATGATCGCATGCTTGTTGCCTAGGGCAAAAGTGCGACTTAAATCAAAGCACAAACAAACAAAAACAAGCAACACACAACATGGTTTCATCCAAACCATTTCACGGACATGATTTCGTTTAGGGGATTCACGACTCAACCTACCCTAGTGGTTCTTGGACTCATCAGTCAAGCTTTCTTCATGTACCAAAGAGGGTCTCCTCGGTCTTTTGGGCCTTCTCATGGTGTTGTCATGTCTCTTGTTGTTGTTTGTCGAAACGACTAGGGCTGAGCTGATAACAATTCTTGACGACTTCTCGTCTGGTGAGCTGCCGACGAGGGTGGTTTTTAATGGCTATCGTTGACAGGGCCTTCTGTTGTCTTTATAATCTTGCCATTGTCTCCTTGCCTTCCAGGGCATCGAGAGTTCCATGTGGACAAAGTTTATGCAATGACATCAGCAAGGCATGATAGAGTTCTGACCTGTCAGTTACACTGATCACAATATCGACACCTAGAGCGGGGGATGAAGAAAACCGTTTTCTTGCTCACTAAGGTGAGGCGGACCAATGGCGAGGTTCTCATCCACCGGTGGTGGTCGACACAACCTTGATATTGACAGGGTCAGTCTATTAGCGATGCAGATCATGGTCTTGCACATATTATGCCTTGATCATCATAGGTGAAAGATGTGTCACTCTGGAGCAGTGTCGATGGTGTCACCATCTTCAGGACTCGATGTCCTCATTACTCGTGGAGGTAGCTTCTGTAGGTGTTGTCTGGTTCTGGCGTTGCCATCCTTGTCTTCCAAGTACATGGGTTATCGCTTGGTAAGGTTGCATCCTTCCAAGTTACCCATGAGGAGGTTAAGTAATCCGGTGATCAGTGGACACAAGGGTTCTAGCAACCATTTGCAAGTTTTGAAAAACTAGACAAGGAGTGTCAAGAGAATAAGGGTGGAAGTGCTAAGGTAGAACCTTTGTTTTCTTTGAAGATTTAGCAGAGCTGAGAAATACACAGGTTTGCAAGTACTTAAGAAGGGTGATGAAAAACAGTTATGTCCTTACTAACGTCCGTGCTAACTAAGGGATTCCTACAGTCAGGATGGCTCTGATACCAGCTCTATGGAGACCCCAACTTACAAGTCATGATCACCGATTGAACGTGCTTAGTGATCCTAGAGATCAATATTTACTTAACACATAGAAACTAAATAACAAGAGACTTACATACATACATACATACATACATACCGTTTGGTACAAATAAGGACCATTGCAGTCAAGTATTAAATATATAGCGCCTTGAAGGCCAACACACCAAGCTTGACCAGTAGCGGAATCACTAGTCGAAAGCGTGAACCCATGCCATCAGCCTTAACCTAAATACATTCTGACTCGGAAGCGTCCTAGCTCTCAGGAACGTCACCAAGGTACTCTTCACCATCTCCTGTTCTCTTTTACCTAGTCAATGAAATAACAAGTGGCAAGTGATACGTCCCAAACATATCTATAATTTTTTGCTTTTTCCATGATCTTTTGGGTGACATTGTTATATGTTTCGCTACACTTCTATATCATTTTACATATATTTGGACTAACCTACTAACTCAGTGCACCCAGTGCCAGTTTCTGTCTGCTGATGTATATTTTGCAGGGGCTTGTACCCAATTTTCTGAAGCCTGAAAAATTCCAGGAAAAATATATAAAAAATCAACGAAACCTAAGCTTCTGGATCACCAAAGATGGGCCAGAGGGGGCGAGGGGCTGCCCAGGTGACCTGCTGGCACTGCGAGGCCCTAGGCCATGCCAGGAGCTCGCTTGTATGGGGCCCACCTCCTCCGGTGCCCTCCTTTGGACTATATTTACAGTCCCGAGAGGAAACCCTTCCACAACTTCTAGAATCGCGAATTTCTCCATCGTTCCGCCGCCGGAGCGGTTCCGAGATTGGGAGCGTTAGGTGACCTCTTCTCCGCACCCTACCGGAGGGAGGATTGACCTTTGGGAGCTTCTCCACCGCCATGGATGCTTCCCGGATGTGCCGTGAGTAGTCCTCCTTGGACCATGAGTCCATGACCAGTAGCTAAGGGATGTCTTCTCTCCAATCTTCTGCTTCAATGGTTAGTCCTTGTGAGCTTCCCTACATGATCAAGGTATATATGTAATTCTCTTGCTATTGCTATGCTCGGTTTGATGGGATCCGGTGGATTATGAGATTATGTTCACATTTTTATGAGTTGTATATTTGATTATCCTTTTATATTATGTTCCTTAGTGATTCATGCATGTTCCTCGTTGCTATTTATTGATTTGGCCGAGTAGTAGATTATAACTCCAAGAGGGAGCGTTATGCATGATTGTGGGTTCATGCCCCTCGATGTCTAGCTTGAGTGACAGAAAACATGAGACTAGGGGATGTGTTGTTGCCACCAGGGAGAAAACAACGGTGCTTGTGACCATGGTTGCAAGGATTGTTTACCTTACGCATAGTTCGTTAATGCAGTTGTCCGTTGCTTTGAGTTTACACTTTGGGTGGGGCTCGCTACTTAATACCAGAGAGATGTTCTGGATAGATATATCAAGGTGGATGATTAGTAAGTAGATGCTGATGAATAAACAGTCTACTTGTCTTGGTGTACTTCCCATTACTATTGAACCTCTAACTTTCAAGTAGCATAATTAGCATTGCGGTGCATTCATAATTCTATCAATTGCCCACCTGTGATTTGTTTACCCAAGCATAGTTGTTTATCGTCTTCTGGGAGATAGACATCACTAGTGAACATCATATGACTCCGGTCCATATCACCATCATTGTTTACACCTCCATCATTTACCGCTTTCATTTACTTTCCTGTTGCAATCACTATTACCTTCCCGCTTGTGTTTTGATCCTTTCAAAACTACAAGGACGAAGAGATTGACAACCTATTTGTACTCATAGGAAGTAGAGTTATTTGCTGTGTGTGCATGTCAATGTCTTCTGCTAGCGCCAGGGTACAAGACAACTACTTGTTGATCCTAGGACTCCTCCTAGTTCTATAAACCTTACAGTCTTCGTGTAAGGGAAAACTTGCTGCTGACTACATCTCAACCTTCGACTTGGGGTAACCAGCGGGGTGCGAGAAGTATATACATCATCTCCTCATCAAGCAAAGTTTTCTGGCGCCGTTTCCGGGGACTCTAGTCTTCAAGATAGGGGAGTTATACACTATCCTTTATCTTTGCCTTTTAGTCTTGTTAGTTTGATTTCCAGTTTTTGCTTTAGAGTCTTATATCAAAAACCACTAAAAATTAGTTGCTTTGTTTTTTATTGTTGCTGCTGCTATGGGTTCCACTAAGAACACTAAGTTGTGTGCCTTCACTAGTTAGGCTTATGGAAACTACACTCTTAGTTCGCTGCTTGGGGAAGGCCGTTGTACCACACCCACGGTAGAGAATTCTCCTCCACCTACTGAATGTATCCCATTCAAAATACCACTTGGGATAATTTAAATAATTAGGAATGATTGCTATGCAGGAGATGGAACACTTAATCCTAGTATTCATTTGTTGAAACTTACAGAACATTGTGAGTTGTTTAAGATTTCGGGTTTGACAAGAGATGGGGTCATGAGCAAATTATTTGCCTTGTCACTGAAAGGAAAAGCATTGGAATGGTATAGGCTATTAGATGATTCTCACATATAGGATTGGGAAGAGATTCAGTCTCTCTTTTACTCCAAGTTTTATCCTCTTCATGAAGTCAATGTGGATCATGGTAATATTGTTTTATGTGATACTGATATTGTTGAGTTTATTCACGATACCACTGAAAATTATTATGAGAAGGGAACATATGCTTATAGATATTTCAATAATATCAAGTTCCCTCTCTTTATGTTGAAGGTTTTGAAGCTGCACTTGTTTTGCCTTCCTATGCTTATTGCTTTTGCTTCAATGAATTATTCTATTGCAATATTCCTATGCATAGGAATCATGTTAGACTTAAATGTGTTTGGTATTTGCTTCTTGATGCTCTATTTTGTTCTACAAATCTTATTCCTATGAGAGCACCATTAAAATCTTCAGCCTATATTTATGGCTATAAAGAAAGAGCTCGAGACAACCCTTGTTATCTGTACTTTGAGTTTTTACTTTCAGTTTTAGTGGTCTTGATGCTTTTTACTACTGTAGCAACATCATTGTTCTTTATTTTTAAGCTTTGTGCCAAGTTATAGCCTTCGATTGCAAGAAAATTCAAAAATTGCGACATGCTGTCTAGAAACAGATTCTCTGTGCTTGACGGAAAAATTCGCCAAAAATCACCACATCATCTTTTTGATCTGAATTGCAGAAGTGCCCCGAATAAATTATTTACTACATGTTGTTCTGTTTTTCAAAATTTCTACCATGTTTTGCGTTTCCATTATTTTGCAAATCCTAAGCTTACTTTTTATTTGCAAAAACCTTTTGGCAAGCATGAGAAGCAGTAGATTTTCATAAAAATCTTTATTTCCAGCAGGTAGTGAGTTATTTTATTAAGGGTACTAACCACTCTAATCAGCTTATGATGAGTTTCGTATGAAGGGAGTTTTCAAGTATGCGATGGGAGATGATGAAATAAGATACACGAGTGTCAAGAGCTCAAGCTTGGGGATACCCCCATGCACCCCAAGAAATATTCAAGGAGACTCAATCGTCTAAGCTTGGGGATGCCCCTGTGCATCCACTTCTCTATCAACAATCATCATTTCGTCCATCTCCATGTTATATTTTTATCACTTCATATGTTATGTGCTACGCTTGGAGCGTCCCGCTCTTTACTTTTTAGTTTTTTTTAGTTTTGATTGCTGTTCATAACAAGTCGGAACCTAGCCTACCTTGTTTGGGAGAGAGACATGCTCCATTCCACTCTAGAACACAACATAGGTTTTCATGCTTATCTTTTATGTCTGTTCTCTATCTTTTCGTAGCTACTATCATGCTTAGCTCTTAGTTTTCATGCTTATCTTTTAAAGAGATTTTATTTAGGTTGCTTTTGGAACTCTCTTGAGTTATCATGCTTATCTTGTTTAGAGAGTTGGCTCGTTGCACTGAGTTCTGTGTCTTGCATTAGTACGTAATTGAGGTTGCTATTTAAGTATAGTAGTAACTTGCAATAGTCTTGAGGTATTGATTTGAGTAATGTTTGGACTATTGGTGCCAAGAGCTTGAGCCTATTAGTGATATGTGGCATATTTTGGGAAATCCATGTGTTTTTCAAAAAAATAAAAATTAGTTGAGAACTCTAGCTACTAAATTGATTGCTAACCTCTGGAGGGGTTGAATATATAGAGTACCCTCACGTTACCATGAGTCGAGGATGCACAAGGATAACCAAACCCCCAAACACTCCTCCTCGGGGTACTTGTCTCTTTGTGAATTTCCTAACTAGATAGAGAGTTACCGATAATAAGTGTATGAGTTCTTCGGACTAATGTGAGTATTCGATTGTTGGCACTTCCACCATCCATATTTTGCTAGCCCCTTCGGTACCGTGCATTTCGCTCTCTCACATTGAGGGTTGGCGCAAACTCCGTCGGTGCATCCAAACCCATGACGTGATACGCTCTGTCGTACATAAGCCTCATTATATCTTTCTTCAAAACAGCCACCATACCCACCTATTAAGGCATTTCCATAGTCTTTCTGAGATACATTGCCATGCAACATCCACCATCTCATGACTCGATCTTCGTGTCATCCATGATTTTGCTTGATCGTAGCGCCATATGATAGTTGGGCCTTACTTATTGCTACATGACGCGCTAGTATCATTGCATATCCTGCTACACTGGCAGAGGCATACATTTGCATACATCATGATAGTTTTCACTTGTCTTTATGTTGAGTACTTCCTATAAAGTGTGATGATCTTCTTTTTATTCATGTAAAACATAGAGTGTTGCCCTTAAGTGAGGAAAAGTTCCCAAAGAGGACAAAACAAAAGATCCCAAAGAGAACAAATGAGAGATAAATAGGAAGAGTCAAAGAGGCCACACACAAAAAAAAGAGAAAAACCAAATAGAAAAAATAAATAAAAAGAGAGAAGGGGGAAACACTACTATTCCTTTTGAAGATCCACACTCGTACTCCATTGCTATATTGGTACTACATAGAGATTATCATTCATGCATAACTATGTGGGGACTCTTACATTATGGAACTTGGTTTGCATATTCCAATGATAAGCCTCCTCAAATGAGCTCTAGGTCTTCATGAGCAAACAAGTTGGATGCACTCCCACTAGTTCCATTGGAGAGCTTACCTTAGCTCATACGTGCATCCGTCACATGGCAATCCCTACTCCTCACATCATATCTATCATTTGGCTTTCTCTCGCCTATGATTGTCCTCATTGATTTGAGCCATCCACACATTTTTGTCTTCCTTCCCCATCATTATTCTATTTTCCATGCTAAGTTCCAACATATCTTGGTTACGCTCATCCATTGCATGAGTGCTCAAAATCGAAATGGAGAGGAGCATTTTGACTTATGCCTGACTAGTGGCCTGGGGATGAGTCAAAATAAGCTTACGAAGGGGACCAAGTGTGAAATTTTAGTAGACTGAGTGATCAATTAAAAATATATTTTATGATCTCAACCCATCTCCCACTTCTTTCACGCAAACACCATTTGGAGACATTCGAGACACAGATAGCGAGAGTTGTTGCACCTTTATGACCTTACTTTGCTAAACTCAATACTAGATATAGACTCTTGCTTGTTATTATCTTGACTTGAATTGCATATCTTATTTGCTTTACATTGAAGTTCTTATATGTGTGTTAGCATGTCACCACATAAATTATTGTGTTATCATTTATCTACTCGAGAATGAGTAGAAATTTAGCTTGGGGATGTTGATACGTCCCAAACGTATCTGTAATTTCTGCTTGTTCCATGATCTTTTGGGTGACTTTGTTATACGTTTTGATACACTTTTATATCATTTTACTTATATTTGGACTAACCTAATAACTCTGTGCACCTAGTGCTAGTCTCTGTCTGCTGATGTCTATTTTGCACGGCCTTTTACCTAATTTTTCGAAGCTCGAAAAATTCCAGAAAATATATATAAAAAATCAGCGAAACAGAAGCTTCCGTATCACCGAAGATGGACCAGAGGGGCCAGGGGTTGCCCAGGCGACCTGCTGCCACGGCCTAGGGTGGGCCCCACCTCCTCCGATGCCCTCCTTTGGCCTATATTTAGAGTCCCGAGAGGAAACCCTTCCACAACTTCTAGAATTGCGAATTTCTCCATTGTTCCGCCGCCGCAACGCTTTCGAGATCGGGAGCGTCAGGAGACCTCTCCCGGCACCCTGTCGTCGGGAGGATTGACCTTTGGGAGCTTCTCCACCGCCATAGACGCTTCCCGGACGTGCACTGAGTAGTCCTCCTTGGACCATGAGTCCATGACCAGTAGCTATGTGATTTCTTCTCTCCAATCTTGTGCTTCAATGGTTAGTCCTTGTGAGCTGCCCTACATGATCAAGGCATCTATGTAATTCTCTTACTATTGCTATGCTCGGTTTGTTGGGATCCGATGGATTATGAGATTATGCTCAGATTGTTATGAGTTATATATTTGATTATTATTTTATATTATGTTCCTTAGTGATTCATGCATGTTCTCCGTTGCTATTTATTGCTTTGGCCGAGTAGTAGTTTGTAACTCCAAGAGGGAGCGTTATGCATGATTGTGGGTTCATGCCCCTCAATGTCTAGCTTGAGTGACAGAAACATGAGACTAGGGATGTGCTGTTGCCACCAGGGAGAAAATAACGATGCTTGTGACCACGGTTGCAAGTATTGTTTACCTTACACATAGTTCGTTAATGTAGTTGTCCGTTGCTTTGAGTTTACACTTTGGGTGGGGTCACAACTTAATACCATAGAGATGTTCTGGATAGATATCTCAAGGTGGATGATTAGTAAGTAGATGCTGATGAATAAATAGTCTACTTCTTTTGGCGTACTGCCCGTTAGTATTGAACCTCTAATTTTCAAGTAGCATAATTAACATTGCGGTGCATTCATAATTATGTCAATTGTCCAACGGTGATTTGTTTACCCAAGCATAATTGTTTATCGTCTTTTGGGAGAGAGACATCACTAGTGAACATCATGTGACTCCGGTCCATATCACCATCATTGTTTACACCTCCATCATTTACCGCTTTCATTTACTTTCCCGTTGCAATCACTATTACCTTCCCGCTTGTGCTTTGATCTTTGCAAACTACAAGGCCGAAGAGATTGACAACCTCGTTGTACTCGTTTGGATCAAATTTATTTCTTGTGTGTGTAGGTCCATGTCTTCTGCTAGCGCAAGGGTGGAAAACACCTACTTGTTGATCCTAGGAGTCCTCCTGGTTCGATAAACCTTACAGTCTCCGTGTAAGGGAAAACTACCTGCTGACTACATCTCAACCTGCCACTTGGGGTAACCAACGGGGTGCGAGAAGTATATACATCATCTCGTCATCAGTAATCCACTGAGTACTTTGAATGTACTCACAAACAGCCCATGATGTGTGTTATGCAATTGAGTGTACTATGGTGTATATGCAGCCTTTGCAGAAAGCAGGTTTTGTAAGTGTATAAACATGGTCATGTGTTTAGAGAGTCATGCATCAATAAGTAAATAGTAACTATAAGAACAGGTTACACATATCAACTTAAATATTCCGAGGGCTGAACACCTAATGTTCAACCTCCATGTCAAGTCACCAAACTTGACCAAGTAATCTCTTTCTCATGTAACACCTTTATACACACACACACTTGGTTTATGCGGAAAACACTAGACGTAGTTTAAGCAGCACCACCCAACTGTCCTTGACCGTGGACACGACTATTCGAATAGTTTGACACTCTGTATAGGTTGTACCCAAGCTGTGATTTGTTTACCCAAGCATAATTAACATTGCGGTGCGTTCATACTTCTGTCAATTGCCCAACTGTGATTTGTTTACCCAAGCATAGTATTTTATCGTCTTTTGGGAGAGAGACATCACTAGTGAACATCATGTGACTCTGGTCCATATCACCATCATTGTTTACAGCTCCATCATTTACCGCTTTCATTTACTTTCCCGTTGCAATCACTATTACCTTCCCGATTGTGTTTTGATCTTTGCAAACTACAAGGCCAAAGAGATTGACAACCTCTTTGTACTCAATGGGAGCAAATTTATTTGTTGTGTGTGCAGGTCCACGTCTTTTGCTAGGGCCGTGGTGAAAAACACCTACTTGTTGATCCTAATAGTCCTCCTGATTCGATAAACCTTACAGTATCCGTGTAAGGGAAAACTAGCTGCTGACTACATCTCAACCTTTCACTTGGGGTAACCAATGGAGTGCGAGAAGTATATACGTCATCTCGTCATCAGCAATCCAATGAGTACTTTGAATGTACTCCCAAACAGCCCATGATGTGTGTTATGCAATGGAGTGTACTATGGTGTATATGCAGCCTTTGTAGAAAGTAGGTTTTGTAAGTGTATAAACATGGTCATGTGTTTAGAGAGTCATGCATCAATAAGTAAATAGTAACCATAAGAACAGGTTACACATATCAACATACATATTCTGAGGGCTGAACACCTCATGTTCACCCTCCATGTCAAGTCACCAAACTTGACCGAGTAATCTCTTTCTCATGTAACAACTTTATACACACACACACACTTGGTTTATGCGGAAAACACTAGACGTAGTTTAAGCAGAAGCACCCAACTGTCCTTGACTGTAGACACGACTATTCGAATAATTTGACACTCTGCACAGGTTGTGCCCAAGCTGTGAATTGTTCACCCAAGCATAATTAACATTGCGGTGCTATCATAATTCTGTCAATTGCCCAACTGTGATTAGTTGTTTATCGTCTTTTGGGAGAGAGACATCACTAGTGAACATCATGTGACTCCGGTCCATATCACCGTCATTGTTTACACCATCATCATTTACCGCTTTCATTTACTTTCCCGTTTCAATCACTATTACCTTCCCGCTTGTGTTTTGATCTTTGCAAACTACAAGGCTGAAGAGATTGACAACCTCTTTGTACTCGTTGGGAGCAAATTTATTTGTTGTGTGTGCAGGTCCACGTCTTCTGCTAGCGCCGTGTTGGAAAACACCTACTTGTTGATCCTAGGAGTCCTCCTAGTTCGATAAACCTTAGAGTCTCCGTGTAAGGGAAAACTAGCTGCTGACTACATATCAACCTTCCACTTGGGGTAACCAACGGGGTGCTAGAAGTATATACGTAATCTCTTCATCAGCAATCCAATGAGTACTTTGAATGTACTTCCAAACAGCCCATGATGCGTGTTATGCAATTGAGTGTACTATGGTGTATATGAAGCCTTTGCAGAAAGCAGGTTTTGTAAGTGTATAAACATGGTCATGTGTTTAGAGAGTCATGCATCAATAAGTAAATAGTAACCATAGTAACCATAACCTCATGTTCAACCTCCATGTCAAGTCACTAAACTTGACTAAGTATTCTCCTTCTCATGTAACACCTTTACACACACACACACACTACTTGGTTTATGCGGAAAACACTAGACGTAGTTCAAGCAACACCACCCAACTGTCCTTGACCTTGGACATGACTATTCGAATAGTTTGGCACTCTGCAGAGGTTGTACGTTGTACCCATGAAATCCGGGAAACTTCCATGTCCTCCGAGACTCACGGTATATAACATACCCGAGGTAAGTACACGATCAATGTCTTTCCCCTGACGACACTAGACAAGGAGTCCACTCGATTGTTACCCAGCCCACATGATGTACATCTTACGACCACCAACTCTAGACCGTGTCATCCATGCAGGGACCAACTCTAGACCGTGTCATCCTACCTGGCACGACCCCGTTACGAGAGTGGCCATATCACTCCCGCCACTAGTAATGCGGGCTCCTTGCTAGCACGCCCAGAGTAATCAACACAACCATGTCCCATAACGGGGTATCGTGGCCTCACATGTAAGGTTGGGACGGTCGAAAAATCTTAAATCTAATCCCATTTCCGAAACCACTCACACACAACATTTCCAGTACACCACTTTTTTCTCCAATGGTCATCTAGCTCAACACCATCATCCTCGGGCATTAGTGGCACCCGACGGGATTTTTCTAAAACCTTTGTAACCACCTTTGTGTTACCATCACCATGCATATGCTCATCCTATGCATAGCACTACTATCTACTTTCAACATTTTATCAGCATGACCTTCATATATGGTAAGGTCATGCTCAAATGCAAGCGCTCTAGAGAAGCCATCGGTGACACCATACCAGGGGTACCGATTAATCTGACTATATGCATCGGAATAAAGTAATCAACATGTCATGCATAAAACATTTTCATAGACATGGTCAAAGGGTTGCTTGCCTTGGTGTGATAGGTCTCCGGGGTCTCCGAGGTCTTCTGGTCCAACTACGAGTACTCCGTCTATACCATCAACTATCGTGGGAAACAACCATGGTAAGCCACAAAACACGCAGAAACAAAAGTACTCTAAAAATAGGAATTTTATTTTTCTTGGACCTCTCTGGTCATAAGAAAAATACCTCAAGCTTGTTCGGGGAGATTTGGATCATCGGAGATTTTTGAATGTAGGAAAGGAGGAATAGGTGATCCTTTAGGAAGTCTATTGAAAACATTATGCTAAAAATGAGTAGAGGCACTCATTTAAGAGAGCATGAATTTATAAACATTTAGGAAGTGATCTCACTAGATTTGGAGTTTATATGAATATTCTAAGGATTTTATAACATGGAATAAATAGCAATAAGAGGCTATTTATTTGGTGCAGCGGAAATGTTTTAGAGAAAAATGTTCACCTAATCTAGGAAATTAGTGCATGATTCTTAGAGTCTTTGGAAATTGGAATCACTCCATTTGGAGTTGATTTGAATGCTATAGGTATTTACAAAGTGGGGTTTGAATAAATCAAATTCATATTTGGATTTGATCTCTACAGAAAATGTTCCTAGGAAATTGTGCAGCGCACATATCTAGGTACGTATTGATTTTAGAAACCTGTAGAAACTTCAATCTTCAAATTTGGAGGTCAAATGGATTAGATATGAATTTGTGAAGTTCTGTGGTAAAGGCAAAATGAGAAGGGGGGTCTCTACGAGAGTTGGCATAACCTGTGCTCTAGGAGCGAGATAGCGGCCTGGGCCGACCCAGCTAACCCAGCTGTGCGCACAGCTCGCCACGTGGATGGCGCACTCCACTAAATGGGCTTTCACCGCGGGGTCGCGTATTTCACCGAACCAGCATCCACTAAAAGAGATTGGGCCCGGCCGCTGGGTCGCTTACAGGCGGGACCCGTCCGTCAGGTTCGTCTCCATCCTCCCGCTCAGGCTAGGAGCGACTAGGAGTTAGAAAAGGGTAGCGTCGGCGCTCTCCCCGGTGTCGTTGGTCAGCTCCGGCCGACCCGGGGAGCGACGCCGCACCCACCTGGTGGCCCCATTCTCAAGGAGGAGCACCGGTGGAGCGGGGCTATGGCCGCAGTGGGATCCAGAAATGACGACCATGTAGGTGGCGCTTCCGGCGACCTAGTGGGAAGAAGAATGGCACAGGGGAGCTCTTGGGGTGTAGGGGAGCACCGTGGTGCTTCTCAAAGTGAAGAAGGGCTCGGAGGAGCCTGAATTGGAGCAGGACCGAAATGGAGATCTTGCGACATTGGGGGCATTGCAGGGTGCGGGAGGAGAGTTGGATGGGCTAGGGATACTTCTAGAGGGGACAGGATGAGGTAGGTGGTAGCAGGGGCTCGGGGAGTGGCTAAAACGGATGGGGCGCGAAAGTGGAACTCGATGGACTCAGGTGCGCCCTAGGCATGGTGGCCGTGCATGTCAGAGCCACCTTGTCCACTTCCTCGCGTCGGAGAGGGGCATGAATGGTCAAAGGGAGTCCCCGTGGTGCAATGAGACGTGTTGTTGCTGCCTCATACTGGTTATTGAAAGGAGACAAGGTGCAGAGCGCCGTTATTGCATGTTTTCACCGTGGTCACCACGCCAATACTCGACCAGGTTGCTCGTTAGTCAGCCAAACTTGTCTGGCGTGTGAGGCATGCATTCAGGAGGGAGATTCAGGAGTTTCAAAGTATATGAAAATGGACTCCATTTGCTGTGAAACTTAACAGGACCACATAATAGGTAAAAATAGGCTTGGACACCAAATTTGGGATTTGGTGAAGAAAGTTTCCAATGTAAACTTGAAAAACCCATCAAATGGGCAGAAATGGCTTTCTGCATATAAAACCATTCAAATCAAATCCCACAAATCCACAACTTGGTTTGGTGGCATTATTTGAGCATTAGAGCATGCCCAATAAGTTTGGGATCAATTGGAGAAACTTTAAATGGAAAATTTCCCAAGTCTAAAATTCAGCAGAGATGGTTTTGTGGGGTTTGGGACAAGTTCATCTATTCTCCTTGATGCACCACTTGGTGTGGACACTACAGGAATCACCTTCTTTGCCGTCTGCCATCACAGACGGCAAAGACAAATACCCGGATGGCAAAGACAGTACCACAGACGGCAAAGATTGTCACGGCCGGCAAATTTTCTGCGTCAGCCTACGACGGCATAGGACATTCTTTGCCGTCTGCCCCCCCAAAGCGGACGGCAAAGCTCTTTGCCGTCAGCTTACCTGAGGAGCAGTCGGCAAAGAGCTTGAGATGGCAGCCGAGAGGCGTTGCCTCCGTTAGGGGTTAACGGAGGCTCTTTGCCGTCTGCCTGCTGGTCAATCTTTGCCGTCTGCCCTATTGAATATCTTTGCCGTCTGCCGTGTCCTCCCCTCCCCCTCTCTCCACTCCTGCCCCTCCTCTATGCCCTCTTCTTTGCCGTCTGCCCCCCCCCTAGTAGGCAGACGGCAAAGAGCCTATATGGCCAGCTGCTACTGCCCAGGAAGCACAGCTGGGTGCCATGTGGCACCTTTGCCGTCTGCTGGCTGATGGCAAAGGCCTTTGCCATCAGCCAGCAGACGGCAAAGAGCCAATATTGTCACTGTTTTGTTTATTTTATGTTATTTCACAGCAATAATATATATAATTCATAGCACATATATGATATATAGTTCACAACACATATATGATATACATATAAAGTTCACCAATGTCATTTGTTCATCAATGGACATCCATATATCGAAAGAAACCAACATATACAAAGTTTCATCCATATATATATACATATAGTTCCACATATATTGTTCATCAACACATTGTTCATCAACACATACAAAGAACCAACACATTGTTCATCAACTCAAATAAAAAAGGAAACTAAAGCACTCCAACGCCAGCTTCCATGCATGTAGTACATCCAATCTGCAAAATGGGAATAAGAAAGTAAGTAGAAGAAGAACAACAACATATATGACAAATAAGCTAAATTGAAGAAAAAAGAGAAGAAGCAATAAGAGAACAAGGAGAAGAAAAACAAGAAGGAGGAGGAGGAGGAGGAGGGGAAGGGGAAGGAGAAGGAGAAGGAGGAGGAGAAGAAGAAAAAAGAAGAGAAGAAGAAGGAGAAGAAGGAGGAGAAGAAAGAGGAGAAGAAAGAGGAGGAGGAGGAGGAGAAGAAGAAGAAATCAAGATGAAGGAGGAGGAGGAGAAGGATAGAAGGTCCTTGGCCTTCTCCTCCTCCTCCTCCTCCTCCTCCTCCTCCTCCCTTCTCCTCCTCCTCCTCCTCCTCCTCCTCCTCCTCCTCCTCCTCCTCCTTCTCCTTCTTCTCTTCTTCTTCATCTCTTCTTCTTCTTTCTTTTCATTTTGCCTATTTCTTCTCCTCTTCTCCTCTTGTTGGAGCTAAATTACCTAATTATGTCTTTTTTGAGCTAAATATTCCAATTATGTCCTTTTAGAGGAAAAGAAGCTAAGTATATAATATTCATGAGCTAACCAAGGTTCTTATGCCATTTTGAGCTTATTACGGTATTTTGGAGCTAAATGGGCTAACTATGTCATTGTTGGGTTAATTAAAGCAAGGATAGTATGAAAGAGGAGAAGAAAGAGGAGGAGGAGGAGGAGAAGAAGAAGAAATCAAGAAGAAGGAGGAGGAGGAGGAGGAGGAGGATAGAAGGTCCTTGGCCTTCTCCTCCTCCTCCTCCTCCTCCTCCTCCTTCTCCTTCTTCTCTTCTTCTTCATCTCTTCTTCTTCTTTCTTTTCATTTTGAGCTTATTATGGTAGAAGAAGAAGAAGAAAGAGGAGGAGAAGAAGAAGAAAGAGGAGGAAGAGGAGAAGAAGAAGAAATCAAGAAGAAGGAGGAGGAGGAGGAGGAGGAGGAGGAGAAGAATAAGAAAGAGGAGGAGCTTATTATGGCATATTTTCTAATGTTTCTAATCTTCAAGTGCATTGCATTCATCTTGATCTTGTGATCGTCACGCACCTCGGCAACATCCAACTCCAATATCATCTTCTCCTCATCAAGGCTTTTACGGACCTTCGACAACTTATATATAAGATAATAATAGATCTTTTGCGTCTTTCGATATGCGAAGAGAAGTAAGAAGGTTTACTATTGGGATAACGAAGATATGACCATATTTCTGATCAATTCAACAGACGAGATCGGATAGTAGAATAGAGAGAAGGATCTTCTACTTTCTGAAAATGATAGAGAGTCAGGAGAGGGTCTATGTTAATAGTGCTCTTTAGATAGGGAGAGGAAAGACGTAACTAGACCGTGAAAATAATATAATCTTTTACCGCTACATCCACTGGAGAAGAAAACTCAGCAAAGGATATTCCTATCCTTTCTCTAGTTGAAGACTAATCTGGATATTCCCTAACATGCTTCACTTCGAGTTCTTGGAGTGACAACTTTATTTGTACACAAGGGTCCCTTACTTTATTACTTTTCCACTTCATTGATCTGAAAGAAGTGACAGAAGAAAGCTACATGCATATACCCCTGCCCTGGGGGAACAAGTGCCACCTCAACAGTTATATTCTAAATCGTTAAGCCTTGCAACCCTTTCTTTTGTATCAGACCTTTCCCGATTTCCTTACTTTCCTTGTTCACTCAAACTTCGAAAATTCCTTCCAATCTAGGGACGGAAAACCACCTATGACTTCGCCAAGTCTCCCTTTCTTTGGTCGAAGGCCTCAGGTCAAGATACTTTTTCCTATCTATTGAAAATGCATAGAGAGATGCTTCTTCCTCTTCAAGTTGGAAGTGTAAGAAGAAATGCGGTAAATAGGAGTTCCATCTACCACGCACTCGACCCACACTCCAGCTAACTTCAGCATCCATACTCAGCTATGAGGAAGGTGCCGGGGACACTATGAACACACACGTACTTGGTTGACTTGACGTCCCATCTCACAACCGTGTAAGATCTAATAAACAAACAACTTGCTTGCCCAATCCCTATTGAGAGGATTTCTTGAGCTTGAACTTCCTTTTGTAGCTCCGCACAAAAGGACTTCTTTTCATCCGCAATGAAGCTTATACCACCACTTGGTGAGTAAGGCCTGATTTCGTCCCGTCCATAGCACTTCAGAAGTCACTTTGGCGTGGCGCTGCTGGATACTTCTGTTCAACAGGAATAGGAGGAAAAAAAGCTATTGATGGGCATCTATTGGAGTCGATCATTTCCAAGATCTAATTCTAGTTTCTTATTATGTAGTTGAAACACCTCACAATCTTCAGTTTTACGCTTACGCTTAAGGGATGAAATGTTCTTGGTGGATGCAGGACCTAGTACTACAAAAATTTGCATGCAAGATGAGCTTACATGAGTGCCAATCAAGGGAGCCACCAGGCTTGAGAATAAGGTGGTATCAAAGAATTAGTGGCTGGTGAATGACTCATCAAAAAGCGGATTTCTGAGAGGTTCTTTATCGATCTAGTGGCCAATGAATCACTTATCAAAGAGCGAGCAGCCGCCAGGTTTAATGATTTTGTGGACCCTGGATGTAGCGGCTGGTGAACCGCGTCTTCTTCCACAAAGATTCAGACAAAACCGAGCTTGGATAGAACTAAAGAAGATTTGGCGAACGAAGAAAAATGTCAAAGGGTTTAGTATAAAAAAATCAAAGGAGGTTATTCAGTAGCCATCGCGGGTTTCATTACTTTTCTTCCATTCAAAAAAGCTCTTCACAAAAAAAGGATAGCGAATGATCGATTCACCATTGATAGCATTAAGCCTACAAGGAGGGATATTGTGATAATAGTGACCTCCGGGCTACCATGTCAATTGTAAAAAGTAGTTGATTCGTGTCTTGCAGGAGCAATAATAGTGAAATGAGGACGTAAGCCCCCTAGGTCTTCCTCTTCCTTCTAAACTAATTGTTTTCGCTTGACTCTTCCAGGAGAAAAGTATAATAAGTGGTTGAAGGAAAGCGAAAAGGAATGGATTTTTCATGTACCAGATCCGTGATCTAGACATCAAGCAAAAATGTACATACAATCAAAGAGAGAAGTTATTTGTAGTGACTGGTGTATTGGTTAGAGATGCAAGGAGAGACTCGGTTATGGTGTGGTAAAGATCTTGCTCCAATTCTCGGATTCAGGTAGAAAGTAAGAGCAGTAGCATATTCGTAGGAGAGATTTTTTACTAGAAATTACTAGTCCTGGTAGTTGGAAAAAAGCTCTGAATACAGATTTAAAGCATCAATATAGGTAGTCCAATCAATATATTTCCCTTTTGCCAGTCTCTGATCGGATGATTGCCGCTTGTGTGAATTTCATTGTTGTGGGTCCCGTGTGTGCTCGAATAATATTATTTTAGGATTCGATTTAGTTGAATTTCTTGACTCCGCGGTGCTGGTTATCGAGTTTATGGCGCCGCCGACCATCCAAAAAGTCAAAGATGGCGCCGGCATTTACTTATTATGGTCTCTTCTAATAGTGGTCCCTTGGTATTCAGGTTGTAAAATCCTCATAGGAACGTCGATTGTTATACCTTGTTTTTGTAATGGTCTATCTTATTTAAAAAGCCGAAAGATAAACAAGCTCTTGGAACCGAAGGTATGTCTGAGCATTCTGGGCAGGTCGCAGGAAGCCGCTTTTAGAAGGTTTGGAGAAACCGCAATTTTTCACCATATTACCCGCTTCCAATTTTTCACCATGCCACCGTGGGACCACTTTCGCGAGCTCTGCCTTCTCCGGTTTGGCCCCCCCATCCGTGGCAGCCGACTGGCAGCCCTCGGCCGCTTACCGTTTACCTCAATGGTCCAGGACTACGCCGACCGATTCCAAGCCCTGGCATGCCACGCACCAGGCATATCCGGGACTTCGACGCCCTCACGATGACATTCTGGCGGCTGGGACGCCGAATTGGCCTTGGCCTCCTCCTCCTCCTCCTCCTCTTTATGTCTTTTTTGAGCTAAATTACCTAATTATGTCTTTTTTGAGCTAAATTACCTAATTATGTCTTCTTGGAGCTAAATTGGCTAATTATCTCATTTTAGAGGAAAACAAGCTAAGTTTGGAGGAGAAACTTACCGTAGTGGTCATCAAGGAGGAGAAACACCACGGTTGCTCGCGCCGGCTTCGTTTGGAGACGGTTGCCCTAGAGAAGGGTCGTGCGATGCCGCTCGGGAGTTATTCTGCAGAAAAGATATTTTGCAATGTCTCAGTTAGCATGAAGACACTCAATTATTAATAGTAGTTTATAATGAAACTCACCGTGCCAATCGAAGAGAAGACGGGCATCGGCGGAGGGACTTGACCGCTCTTCTCGCACAGACCCTGAAGAGTGGGTCATATTAGTTAGTATTGAAACAGACATTACACACATGATTTGGCTAATGTGAAAAAAAACATACCACAAAAAGCTCGTACAGGGCCCGTTGACCCGCCTCATTCCGGGCCCTCTCCTCCTCAAGCAATCGTGCCGTGCTCTGGTCCCTCTCATCAAGAGCAGCCTGAAGAGCAGCCTGGCTTGCCAATCTCTCTTTCTCAAGAGCAGCCTGGTTTGCCGCTCTCTCTTTCTGAAGAGCAGCCTGAAAAACCATTCCTCGTTACCACAGTAATGATCTATGGTGACACACATAATGAAATGGATGAAAGTGTTCTTAGTCCGTACAACTAACCTCGATGGCAAGTTCGACTGGCCGTGGACGACGCGTTATCTCCGGACAGTTGCTCGACTGGCGCGCCTTGATCTCCGGAAGAGTGAGTGGACAACGTATTATCCCGTCTCCAATGGCTATCGAGCCATGGGGCCTCCCGCCACCAGATATCATCACCAGCTCTGGATCCAAAGGTTCCTGGCTAGGGTTAAAGTCATCCCCTTTCGTAGCCTTCCCCGCGTCCCTGTTTGCCACGAGCTTCTGGTGGGATGATATGTTGGTGAAGTTACTGGGATCATCCAGGTCAGACTCAGAGAATGCCTTCGCCTTCTTGTACAAGGCAGTATGGGCCATGCCATAAACGTCGTACAAGTGTGGCATCTCAGTCTTATTGTGATGCGCCTAAAAGAGAGGAACAAAATATTAGCATAAGAATGAATTGCATGAATCATGAAGCAAATCACATACCCAGTTTCGTCCAAACTGAAGTAAGTTGGCGCTGCCTTGATGGTGTGGCACACCAACCATTTGGCTACGCCGATCCTTCGCATTATCCTGGACGGCTCGCCAGCTGCCTGTGCACCACTCATCAACCAACGCCTCCCAACAATCCATCTTATCCGCACACCATCTCGGGGGCACCTGTAAGTTATTAGAAAGAATTTTCAGCTCTACGCCTATGAATGAAATCAAGAAAACTACGTAGAAGGACTTAAGAATAGGTAATTACCTTCATGTATTGCTCCTTCTTCAGAAACTTTCCGCGGCAATCCTTCTTCTCCTTCTTAATACCACGCGTGGCGTAGTAATCTCGAATAGCCTGCGGCCGAGCCTCGTGGCGCAAGTTCTGTAGTAACCGCCTATACTCGACCTCGAGAACCCTGGCCGCCGCCTCCTCATATCCATCCTCACTCCTATAGAAGGTCTGCAATCAAACGTGAAAACACCGATTAGTACAATAATGAGGTATATGATTAATTTTAGATTCTGTAAAAGGATAATTTACCCAAAAGCTCCTGATCACCATCTCAGCCCTCGTGTGGCACAAGACACCATCTATAATCTCCTCCGGCAGGGCCTGCGCAGCCTGGTAGTACTCCCAGGTAAATCCTAGTGTAGGAACCTGACCCTCACCAGGCAACTTGACAAACCCCGGGAAATTTGTCCGGCAAAGCACACCAAGGACGGAGTTCGGCCTGCGGACTCCAAGAGGGTGTACCCATCCCCTGCAGTATGATAAGGTCAGCGCATTAGATATTTGAACAAACTTGAAGGCAAAAGCTAAAAAAAAAGGGTAAATGTACTTACCTATCTCCTTCAGGTTTTATCACCGGCCTCTGCTCGCGGGTAGCCGGGGCGACCGGGAGACGTGTACTACCACGCTTGTACACGGTAGCCGGGGCCCCGTCCACCTGCACATCGCCCTCGCTATTCGTAAGCTCATCCCCGCCATCCCCGCACCCTGAGCCACCCGGACCCTCGGTCCAATCCGGCAACTCGGTACGATCCGGCCAAGGCTCCCATCCGGACCTCTCCACGTCGGGTGAAGCCTCCGGAACCGTAGTCTCCTCCGGCTGCTCCTGGGCCGAATGCACCTCGACCCGAGGCTGCTCCTGGACCGGAGTCTCATGGGACGAATGCCCGTGAACACCAGGCTCCTGGACCGGAGTCCCCGTAGCCTCCTCCGCAAACGGGTCGACCATACTAGTCCTATGCTCGGGTGAATGAGCTGGTGGTGGTGGCGAGGACGGCTCAACAGTCCTCCTGGATCTTCCGCGGCCACCACCTCTCCCTGTACCCTTCCCCTTCTTCCCTACCCGACCAGCACCTCTACCAGCGGGCAATGCCGCCGACGAAGAAGAACCCCCGGCTGGTGTCGAAAGACTGTCTGCCAAGGCTCTACGGAGAGATAGGGGTGGAAGGGAAGTACCACCCCTCGTGCGGGGCGCCTGGGAAGAACCCGTCGAGCGCTCTAGACCCGCGCCCACCATCTTTCAACACCTGCCATGATAAAGATTAAAAGAAATTAGTACAACATAAAAAAATTGAATGACTGACATGAATAATAATATGTACATGAATAATAAATATTAAAATATATAGATATTATCTTCTGTTGCCCGGCTCTCCAAGGAGCAGGAACCCTAGCCTCCGCCGCACCTAACCCTAGCCGCGACGGCGCCATCTCACCAGCGCGTCCGCTCCAGCCCCCGCTCCCCTCCTCCCTGCCCTTACAACCTACGCCGGAGGCCCGGTAGGAACCCTAGTCCTACCAATTTGGTATCCAGAGATTCCAGGCTGATCATGTTGCTCCCTCCACCACCGCCGCCGCTCAACACCACCACCGCCCCACTGCCGCAAACCACCACCACCGCCCCGCTGGGACCCAACCCCCGCCGCCGAGCGTCGCCCCCACTAGCTACGGGTTGCCGTCGCTGCCGTGGGCCACCCCGGCCTTCCAGCCACTCCACGGAGGGGCGCCGCCACTGCCGCCGCAGCTGCTGCTGCAGCACTACCACGCCGCGGGAACTTCCTGGCCGGTGTGGCCGGCCACCACAGCGCCGCTGGGGGGGCTGCCCCAACAGTCGCTACCAGCCACCACGGCGCAGGCGTCGGGGGTCGGGGTAGGGGGTCGGGGGTCGAGGGTGAGTGTTGTCGGGGTCGGGGGTCGGAGGTCGAGGTTACCTATAAAACTTTCTAGGTTACCTATAAAACTTTCTAGGTTACCTATAAAACTTTCTAGGTTACCTATAAAACTTTCCAGGTTACCTATACTACTTTATAAAACTTTCCAGGTTCCATAAAAAAATATTTCATGCCGGGGTGTCGTCGAGATGTCGTGTCGGGGCGTCGTGTCGGGGTTTCGGGGCATCGTGTCGGGTGTCAGGGGTGTCGTCGAGATGTCGTGTCGGGGCGTCGTGTCGGGGTTTCGGGGCATCATGACGGGTGTCAGGGGTGTCGTCGAGATGTCGTGTCGGTGCGACAACTACTATTGCGAGCTGTTGTAATATCCTCGGTGTTGAAGTCGAATATCACCGGTGCCTGAAGGGGGTGGTCCCAACAGTAATGTTTCTGCACCGACCTGCATGGGGGTGGTTGCAGCAGCATCGTTGTTGCAGCACGTGAGCTCGACGGCATAGTAGCCATGGCAGGTGCGTGACAAGCTCACCGACGTTCCCCAACGTTGTGGCTAGTGCAAGCATAGGCGGCGACCGGAGGGCTCTACACGGTCAACTACAAACCTAACAACTAACCTAACACACAGTAGGTAATTAACAACTAACCTAGCTCGAGGGGTAATACCACTAACAACTAACCTAATTACCACTAACAACTAACAAGTAACCTAACTAACCTAATTACCAGTACGTAACCACAAACAACTAACCTAACTAACCTAACTAACAATAGGTAATTAACAACTAACCTAATTAATGAATTAAACGAAAAAAGGAAAAAAGGACTCACCGAGCTCCGGCGGTGGAGGAGAGGGCGATGGAGGGGGGCGTAGGGCGGCGGTGGGGTGTGTAGGTGGGGAGGTGGGGGGGAGGCGGCGGCGGTGCGTCGGCGGCGGCAGTGGGGCGGCGGCGGCGCTGGGGGCGCAGGGAGGAGGAGGAGGCCCGCAGGGGGGGTCGCAGGGCGGCGGTGGGGAGGTGGGGGGGAGGCGGCGGCGGTGGGGTGGCGGCGGCGCTGGGGGCGCAGGGAGGAGGAGGAGGCCCGCAGGGTGGGGGGCGCAGGGCGTGCGTGGGAGAGAGAGCGTGTGGGAGAGAGAGAGAGAGTGCGTGGGAGAGAGGAGAGAGGTTGGCGCGCGGCGACCGTTAACTTTTCGGGGGTCCATCTCCTTTGCCGTCTGCCACTGATCCCCTTTACCGTCAGCCACGGACGGCAAAGCTACTCAGGCAGACGGCAAAGGGGTGGGTGGGGCCGGGGTGGGATGGGGAGAGAGGAGGGGTGGGGTGGGACAGCTTTGTCGTCGGCCATCCCTACCTTTGCCGTCTGTCAGCAGACGACAAAGAGGTGGCTGATGGCAAATATTTATTTTGCCATCAGCCTCCTCTTTACCGTCTGTTTTTTGCCAACACACGGTAAAGAGGTTCTTCGCTGTCCGCTGGCTGACGGCAAAGATTTGGCGGACGGAAAATATAGGAATTCCAGTAGTGGGATGCATTATTGGAGTATTAGAACATGTCCACCAAATCTGAGCACAATTGGAGACATTTGGCAATGTTGAGTTGCTCAAATTTGGATCTGGACAGATGGGGTTTTGGAATATTTAGCTGAATCAAATTAACTTGGATTGAGATGAAACTTGGGAACATCATCACATATGACATGTGTCACATGCTAGAATTTTATTCGGATTTATTGAGTATATTTCCTATAGAAATATTTCAAAAGCTTGAAATAGGCAGGAAAGGTTTTGAACGGTTTTCCCAATATTTTGAACGTGGACATGTTTTGAAACTCCTATATATGTAATATATGTGTCCACTAAGTTTCTCGAATATTTTGAATGCAATAAAAATAACTTTCCGTCATAAGGGACCATTTATGGACTCAAAGAAAGGTATTTTAATAAAATAGTAAAATAGCTTTCCAAGTAATAATATTGTGGTTTTGGGAAGCCATTTTGATAATTGGATTTAAATAAAATATTTGGTGCAAAAAAACTTCCCTCATTTGAGGACTTGTAGTACAAATCCCAACTTAGGGGTTTTTAAAGCTTAAATCAAGGAAATGCTTTTTGGTCAAAATAATGTTTGGTAAACATAGTTTTTGGTTCTACACACATGGCATGATCATTAGGGAACGGTTTGGGTCAAGGAAGTGAATCTAGAGAGTAGTAGCAACATTGGTATTAAAAATAACCAAACAAGCAAGCAAGCAAAGAAACAACAATCACATCAAGCATCACAAGCACTCATAAATTTTCTAATTTATCCTAATTTTTGAAATAAGTTAATTTAGTCAGGAGAGTCAAAAAGAGGGTGTTATATGTCAAGACTAGCAAAGATTAATGAGTGAGATATGTTTAAGTTGTGAGGCTTGAGCAAGCGACTAAGCATTTATTTGAGTGCCTAACTTACGAGTACAAGAACAAGAGGGGGTGATCTACACATAACGAACGTGACCTAATACTGATCTCGAAGTGATTCTGAACCCGTACTTACGTTAGTCATAACACCATTATGTCCTCTTCCGAATGCAGAAGTCATGAGAAGAGACAAACCACGGGCACGACTCTTAGAAAGATTTAATGATGCAGGTGTGCTCCAACTGTTCTATGACAAACTACAACATGCTGTGTCGAAAACCTCGACCATGGAAAACCCTTGATCTCCTCAACTTCCTCGTGGAAAACCTCAACCCCGAGATAGACCAAAGTATCCACGATGTGCCGACAATCCCTATAGGAGCCACGTATCTTATTCTCAGGGCACACCAGAAGAGCAAGACGTCGGATTGGCTGAGACCCCAAGTGACCAGAGGGCGCCGGACATCGCTCGGTTTGGACCAACACTCATGCGGAGTATTGGCCCATGGGTTGATTAATTATCCGCGGGTGACGGCGGGTACCTATGATTTTTTATTAGTTATTAGGAAAATGTAGTTCCAATGTTTGGCCTTGCCAAAAGACTTTCATCCCAAAACGAAAATCTAGGGTTCCCCATATGAACGCCAAGCATGTTAGGAGCGCTTAATTATGGAACATAACACTGGTACAAAAGTAGCTAGGGCGTCAAAGGTGGAACAAAAAACCAGGCTAGAAGGCCAAGCCTTACACCTTTTACCAAGTATATAGGTGCATTAAATTAAATAGCCACGATAATATGGGGATATAACAAGGAGCCCATGTTTTCACATGGAAGCAACTACACCTGCAACTAGCAACAGTATAACAAGGCTGAGGAAGCGGTAGCATAGTCAATCAAGGGTTTGTTGGTTTGTGGAAGGGTTTGAGGCTTTTCATGATAATTTTGGGAGGTTGACATAAACACGTGGTAGGCAACAAGACATAGCGATAGAAACGAGACCACTACCATGGAAATGATAGTGTGGTATCTAGGGAAATGATCATCTTGCATGTGACCCCGCTTGGAAGAAGAACGAATCCGTGAAGTAGACGAGCCACGTAGTCGAACGGATCCTCGCACTCCGACACCCTTGTGGAACTCTATTAAGAAGAAGGAATCAGGAAACAACAATCAACACACAGTAAACACCACAACATATGGATGACATGATGCACAAACAGACATGATGCATGCCCATTTAATTATGCACGACATGACAAAGCACAATATTTTATTACTACACATTAATTGACGCTTAATATGCAACAAGTTGCATATTGACGAAACTCCACATTTGAACTATTTAGTTCACTCAGATTACGTACACGAGAATATTAAAGCATGGATGACCAACTTATTATGAAGCTATATGAAATTATAGACAAGTTTAAGTGAAGCAGGAACAACGAATAACAATTCCGGTAAGTCCCTATATGCAAATTATGATTCGGTACTTTTTTGTCTATAAATAATTTTAGAGTTGTTAAACAGCAAAATAAATGTCACCATTTTACTCTAAGCCTTTTTCTGGTCAAGTTACATATGTGGATCATTATAATCGGAGCTACAGTTAATTAGTTACGCAATAAATCATTTTAACATGGTATTTATGCAACTTAAATGAAAACAACAATTTAAATTTTTCTAACATTGTTGAAAGTTGGATATTGCGAATATATACAGAATTCTAACCAATTTTCAAGTATGAAGTTTTTAAATCCGATGCACGGTTAATTTGATATGAATTAAATCATTTTAATATGGCATCACTTAAAACAATGCAGATAGCACGTTTAAAGGTTTTTAACATGTGAGGAAGTGGTCTGTTATTAATCTACACAAAATTCTACACGTTTTACATGTATAAATTATTTTCATATGATGTACACTTAAAGAGTTATTAGCATTTTAAATCATGAAAATTTTTGTAATTTATTAATGCACTAGATACTTAGGGAAAATCGTAGCAGGAAAATAGGGCATTGGGCGAAGGATAATAGGGCAGAGGGGGTTGCTCACCCTGGACCAACTAGGCCGGTGAGGAGAGGGGAGCAGCTGGACCGGGCTCTCGTGATGTTGGCCGAGAAGCGCTTGCCCGACCCATGTGACGAGGAGCTCATCTCCATCGATACCCCTCATGGGAGAAGCCATGGGTGCGGCAACATGGCACAAGCTTGGTGTCGCCGGCTACGGGATATCAAGTGGCGGCGGCAGATCGGCCTTGGGGAACAAGATCCGGCCAGATTTGCCCGATTGTAGCCTCAAGGCGGCTGTGCAGCAAGCTCTGCGGGGCGCTCAGGGCGGCTCAGGCAGTTGCAGCGGCACGCGCAGAGCGGCGCGGGAGGATGGTGGCTGCTAGCTCACCTACTCCGACGAGCTTGCCGGACGGCGGGACAGGGCATGGAGCAGGGCGGCGCGGCAGGCTCGGGCTCCGGCGACTTGCTTACGGGCGGCAACCGGGGCGAAGGCGAGCGCAGGCGGCTCGGGATCCAGATCGGGCGAGGGCAGCCGGGTAACGGGGCTCTTGTCGCCCGGACATGTCAGGGTTGACCGCGGACAATGTCCAGGGTGGTGCTTCTAGGTGATTTTGGACCCTCACATCAAAATCCAAAGGCCGGATTTGTGTAGTTGGCTAGGTCTACTGGATTGGAGGGATGTGGATCTAGCACGTGGGGTTTTCTAGGGGGTGGCTTCAGTTTGGCCAGGGCAAACCCTAGTGGAGTGTGAGGGGTCTCCCTCCATGGGTAGTTTATATAGGGATGGCCTATGGTGGGTTGGATGACGTCCGTCCGATCGAGATCCGAAGGCCATGAACGGAGGGAGGGGCTAGGTGGGTTTAGTGGGCTGTGTAGATGGGTTGTGGGCTAAGAAGGGAGGTAAGATGGCAGCCCAACACAAGGTTTTAAAACCACGAAAACGTCCGACGAATACTGATGACGGTGTCGCTACGGTCGACCGTTCGGGTATCAAACGCACTCTGATTGCGACCAAATTCGACACGAGGTCTAGCTACACTAATAATACCGCACGCCAAGTTTCAACCCAATCTGAGAAAGTTTTATACACACTCTTAAAAACCATATTTAAATGATGTCGCGGGCACGTGCTTGTGTGGTTGGTCACGAAACGATCAATGACAAAAAACGGATAGAACTCGCAACTAACAACGGATGCAAGTTTGAAAACTGACTCCAACGGAGTGCCGATACAATGCGGATGATGCAAATGATGCATTCATGAATGAGACAAGCAAATGAATCACACGATGACAATGGAATAAAAGAGGAATCTTCTGGAGCGTCGGTTTCGGGCTGTTACAATTTCATGGGGAGGAAAAATAAAATTCTACCATAATTGGATTAGCAAAGCATCCTTACGATGAAGAGTTGAATGGAGTTATTGTAAAATCAACAACGAATAGAAAAGCTTGTTGTGGGCTTATGGAAATACATCTCAAAATTATGTGGTGCCAACCAGCCACAATCTGGAAAACAATTGATTACTTGGCAGCAACATGATAGGCAAATTTATTTCACCAAGAGAATACATCGAGAACTTGGATCAACTATAATCACCATAATATCAACAATCATTAGGAAAATCTTTAGGTGAAATCCAATCCAAGATAGCTTCAACTAAGAAATCATGGGTTGAAAATATCTCATGATCAAAGAATTAGTGGGTTCAAATATCTCACCCTTCAAACAAATTCTCTTCGAAACCCTTCATGAATGAACAATGCTATAACACCATCTCAGAAGATAGTGGAGAAAAAAATTCTCTTTGAACTGCAAGAGAAAGAACACTTGAGGTTGTCCAACAAGAATCTTGAAGAATACCTTGAGGATGAACTAAGTCCTTGAAGAACCACACTGAAAAACCTACATATAAAAAAGAATGAAAAAACAAAATAAAGGTTGAAAGGAATAAGATCATCGCCTTGCAACACTTAGATGAAGCTTCACAAAGAGATAATTGAGAAAATTTGAACTCCGTAAAATAAAAGATGAGCACTCATGAACAACTCCAGAAGAAGGATTGAAATCCGCTTGATGAAACAAGAATAAGAATTATGTGATGCGCATCCTTCATCAAGTTAAATTGATGAGAATCAAAGGATTTGTCATACAACTTATTATTCCTGAAACGGAATGAAGTGATAGATAGGGCAGAAACTTGAAGAACAGTTGAATGAACGACTAGTAAGGATTTGAAATGAATCAGGATAACAAGAATTGTTGAAGATACATGAGAATGAAGAGACTATGATCCGCCTAATAGAAAACTTGAATGCGGAGCTAGAAAAATTGAGATATGAACAGAGATACAGAATTGAGAAGAATTTGAGAATGAAAACAGAAAGGTGAGAACGAAGAAATCTTCTGAAATGTGGCCTTCGGAGGATCGACAAATGAATACAACTTTGAAATGCACAAGATAGATATGGAAGAAATTTCTCATGATTGGTAACAATTTAAGAGAGTAGCACGAAACTGAGATGAAAAATCAACAAAAGTCTAGACAAAGATTTAAGAGAAACACTTCATCGATCTTCAAAGCTGTGAATGATGGCAAGAAACACCATCAAGAATTATTGAGGCACTTCAGAACAATGAATGAGGAAAAGGTTGAGCCAAAGATGAAAATAATTTGAAAAACAATTTTGGAGAAGGAATATGAGTGATTGAATCCATACTTACGTCCCACTTGAAGAATTGGACATCCTGGAGAAGAACTTGTGGGTTATTTGCCCCCTCAAAGAAAACACCGTTGAAGCGATCGCTTAGAAGGAGAGATTGCACCGGTACAATTGAGAACTTGATGAGGTGAGACCCCCAAAATAGTTTTAAAGGATTCTAATGAAGACACAAATTCTCTGAGATATCTTCAACACTCTAGCTAGAATAGAGAGAGGCTTGGACAAGAATTTCCAACACATGAACCATTTAGCAAATCATAACGATATGATGAACACCGAAATATTTAATTGAATCCACCAGGGAAGGAAACGAGAATGAAGAATGATGAACTTAGCACTGAAGCATCTTCATAACTAATCTTCAAATACAATACGAAAGAGATGATATAGAAAGCAACAATGGAAGAATGCACTTGGATGACAATTAAATCATTTAAGAAAACGGAGGAAGGGTGGTAAAAACAAAGAAAACTTGGAACAAATGAGACAAAGTCTGGAAGAAATAAGAGGATTGATCTTACAAATATTGGAGAAGATTGAAGTATCTTGAAGAGAAGCACACCGGTTGGAAAGAAGTCATGAGAACTCCGGTTGAACAGAAGTATCAACATTCCCATAAAATATAAGAACACCTCTTAGGGAAGATATGAGATCACCACATGACATCGAAGCAACTCAGAATATCGTATCCCAACAAAAAAGGACGAGGCTTACGAAACAAGACTGAAACAAAGACTACAGGAATCAGACATTTTGCCGTCAGGATGCTACAGACGGCAAAGAGCGAATTGCAGACGGCAAAATTTTTGCCGTCAGCCCATGACGGCAAACAATGTCGTCAGCCCATGTGCCCGCAAAGGGTATTTTTGCCGTCAGCCGTTGATCGGGCAGACGACAAAGATTTAGCCGTGAGTGAATATGTTTTGCCATCAGCACAACCATACACACGGCATAAAAGGTTAACACACGGAACCGCCGGACTAACGGACGATGTTACTTTTTTTGCCGTCAGCCTCCGAAAAACCCTGACGGCAAACACATAATTTTGCCGTAAGCTACCTAATTTACAGACAGCAAAGAATTTTTTAATTAAAAAAACAAAATAAAACTTGAACATAAAAATAAATCTATAGATAAATTTACACAACAAACTATAACAGATTCGCACAACATCTGGCCATCAAAAATTCACAACTACAAAATTCTTTATAGATCGGTTTACACAACAAATATATAGATCGATTTATACAACAAATATACAGATCGGTTTACACACAAAATTCTTTTTAGATCGGCTCCTCCCTTGTTCACGCCGGAACTCTCCCCCTCGAACCCGCACCGCCGCTGCCAGTCATGCCGCCACGGCCGCAACCCATCGTCGCCGGTCGGATCCCCTCCTCAAACTACAGATCCGTCGATCCTGGCCTCGTTCCTGCTGGATCCCGTGCTTAGCGCCACTCCTCCCGCCACCAGCTTGGAGCTGCGACCCCCGTCGCTTGGTAGGAGGCGAACGGTTCGAGGGAGTAGGCGACGCGAGGCCGTGGCCAGCGGCGGGAGGTGGCGACGCGAGGTTGTGGCCAGCGGCAGGGGGTGGCGATGCGAGGCCATGGCAAGCAACGGGAGGTGGCGACGCGAGGCCGTGGACAGCGACGGGAGGTGGCGACGCGAGGCTGTGGCCAGCGGCGGGAGGTGGCGACGCGAGGCCGTGGCCAGTGACGGGAGGTGGCGACGCGAGGCCATTGCCAGCGGCAGGACATGGCGTCGTGGTCGGGAGGCGGCGCTGGGCCATGGAGGCCGAGGGCACAGAGGGGATGGCCAGCGCCGGCGAGTAGCCTTGGCCGATATGAGGAGGCGCAGGGGAGTCTCGGGCTGGTGAACGGGGGGATAAGAATGGATCTGATGCAGATGGGAGGTGGGGACGGGGGTGCACTAGTGGAGGTAGTGGGGGTGGGTTTGTGGTTCATTAGATGTGTGGACCAGATTACGCCACGTCAGCGATCCGTGGGATCGATCCGCGCGGTGTGTTTCTTTTTTTGTCGTCATTATTTTTTCTTACAGACGGCAAAATACGTCTTTGCCGTCTTCCGTCTGTATTACAGATGGCAAAATACGTCTTTGTCATCATGCATCTCTATTAGAGACGGCAAAATACGGCTTTTTACGTCATCCAGTTATTTTTACAGACGGCAAAATATTTTTTCACCCACGTCCGTGCGTGGTGGGATGGGGTAGCCTGGTGTGTCTCAGATCTTGCCACATCATCGATCCGCGTGATCGATCCGTGTGATGTGCTTCTTCTTTGCCGTCATCACTTTCCATTACAGACGGCAAATTATGTCTTTGCCGTCATCCGCTTATTTTTACAGACGGCAAAATAATTTTGCTGTGTGCAATTTTTATTATAGACGGCAAAATATGTTTACGCCGGAAGTCATTCTTTGACGTTAGCAGCTGACGACAACTGACGGCAAAAGTGCTCTTTGTTGTCATCCACAAAGAAAAGCTGACGGCAAAGATCTTAACAGACGGCAAATTACCTAATTCCCGTAGTGAAATATATAATAGGGATTTCACTCAAATTTTTTGTGGTAAGGCTCGCACGGGCTTGATCATACATTGGATTGACATATTGAAATGATCCTCAAATGTGCTCTCTAGGCATAGTGAACTACAAGGCTTCACGAAGCATATGTGATGAAGCATATCGAGATTGTCCTTTGTAAGAAAGACCGTGAACAAATGAATCTACTAGATGTCGAACCCCAACCTCACATCATGCATCTATTGGAAGATAATCCTAGGTAACTACTTGAATTCCCACGAGATAACTTTCAAAATCTTTCTTGGTTATGCTATCAGGTTGCGGCTCCGGGAACCTGTTCAATGTGATCAGTCGCATGACCTTTCCCACAACTATCAACACATATTCAAGAAGTTCTGGAAATTCATCCGCCTCAGACCTTCGAAAAAACAATGATACTAGACCTGGTAGATCATCTGTGCTATCTCCACCAGTACTGGGGAAATGTCACGGTAGTATTTGCCACCAGGCAAAGTATTGAAGCGTTTCAATGTCCGTCTCCTAAGATACCAAGGAAGTCCAATGATAGCGACGCGTCGAAAACCTCTTGGATCTCTACTCCTCGATAACAGGAGGCACCAAGTTAGAATTCCGTCACATCAACATCATAGAGGTTGCAAAATACCTGCATGATCCTAAATTTTATTTTGAGTGAGACGAGGGGTAGAATTGAAATTCCTATGTGGAGATTCCTCAGCAGAGCATAGAATAGGAGTACAAAGAATCCTACTCTCCAATATATAAATCAAGGGGGATCCTATGTGGAGACTCAAAGTATTTTTTTCACTAGACTCGATTCGACGAAGTTCGATAAATCAAGGGGGATCCTAGGTCGGTAATACTCTGATACCAACTTATAACACCCAAGATGTGATCCTATCCTTATTTTGGCTTGAGGGCCTCAACAGGGATAGATGCGCATCTCGTCATTTCACTAGAATGGATATCGTTACAAGTACATGTACATAAGAGATCAGTATATGGAATTGGCTTAAACTTGGCACAAGCTAATTATGAACACCACAATATAGCAATACAATCAATCAACATAAGGAAGAGTAGGGTCCGACTATGGAGGAAATCAAATGATAAAACAACGTCCATCCTTGCTATCCTAGGCTGACGGCCTGTAAGCCATCCTATGATCGATTAAGAAGAAGAAGAAGAAACTCCAAATTGAACAATCGTCATGCTCACGTCAAAGTATCACTTTACGTGCACCTACAACTAGTGTTGTAATAATCTATGACCTACAGGGACAGAACAATCTCATTTCTAGAGGTATCAAGACTAGCAAAGCTAAATGGGTGATGTATGATTAAGTGGTGAGGTTGAAGCAAGCACTAAGCTTTTATTTGAGTGGCTAACTTACAAGTACAAGAATAAGTGGGGGTGATGTATGCATCAACGTATGTGAACTAATAATGATCACGAAGTGATCCTCAACACCTAGTTATGAGTCAAACATAACCCCACCATGTCCTCTCTCGGATACACAGCTCATGAGAAGAGACAGTCGCGGTTACACACACAGTTGGCATATTTTAATCAAGTTTACTTCAAGTTGGCTATGACTGGGTGTTGAGCAAAGTTTCCAAGGTATCACATAACCACGGTGTAACAGTCCGAGACCGATGCTCCTGAAGATTCCCCTTTTATTCTATTGTCGTCGTGTGATTATTTGTTTGTCGCATTCATCATCGCATAATGAGGATCATCTGCAGTCCATCAGCACTCTGCTGCCGCCAGTTTTCAAGACACGCTAACATTGTTAGTTACAGGTTCTCTCCGTTTTTGTTATTGACCGTTTTAAGACCAACCACATGCGCACGCGCCCGCAACATTGATAAAATATTGTTTTAAAAGCATGTATAAAATATTCTCGGATTGGGTTGAAACTTGGTGTGGTGTCTTAATATAGTATAGGTAGACTGTCTGCCAAATTTGTCGCAATCGGAGTTCGTTTAATACCCGAACGGTCGACCGTAGCGGCACCGTCTTTTGTTTATTTTCGGTCGTTTTCCGTGTTTTAAAACTTATGTCATGGCTGCCACTTCTCTCTCTTCTCTAATCCCATCATGGTTACACACCATACCTAGCCCACCTAGCAAACCCCCTCCTATCGGAGCCGTTGGATGGCAATCCTACGGTCTGAATTCAGGTAACCCTAGCCCCTTGTGTTTAAACAAACAACCAACCTCTCTCCCACCTCGGTTCCCGTGTTGAAACCCAAGCCGCCGCCAGCCTAGCTCCTCTCCCAGCTCCTCTCTCCTCCAGGACCGCCAGGCCCACAGCAGGCTCTCTCGGCACCAAGGGCTTCGTACCAGCTCGTGCAGCCAGCCTCCCGCGCCACCCGAGCTCCCCCGTGGAGAGCTCTGATCCTGCTCGCTCCCTGCACCCGAGCCTCGGTCCCCACCCCGAGCGCCGCCCCTGCCTCATCCCGCCGCTGGAACCGCCGGATCCTACCTCGCCAGCTTGTCGCTGCGCTCGCCACCTCGAGCTGGGCCAAGGCAGCATCCCCGCACCAGCTTCCCCGAGCTACTCCCCAAGCTCCCGAGGATCCCTGAGCAGGATCTGTGCGCCGCCACCATGCCGCACCTCCGGTGGTTCGCGAAGCTTCAGCCGCAGTGACGGCCGCCGGCAGCGGCTTTGCCAGATGGAGCACCAGACCCCGCCGCCAACTGCCTCGCCAGCGTCGTCGCCTCGCCCGACCCGATATGTACGAGATCCAGATCAGGAAGGGGAGCCATTGACTACCACTTGTGCTGGCCCAGCTCGCTCCCTCCGCTGGCCAAATCGTCCACCGTGCCAGCCACGGCCCACCATCGCCCCTTCTCCTAGCGCCCTCCACCGACCGCGTCACCCCATGCGGCCCAGCTCGGCCTGCTCCACCTCTCCACCGGGCCAGGCCCGAGGTGATCAGCCTGCCCCTATTCCCCACCCCACGTGTAGTTTAGCTAACCTGCGCTCATGTTTTATTCTAGACAGATCTTGGTTTCGGCCCTTGCCCGTTCTTTCCAGCTTGAGAATTTGCTAATTTCAGGAAAACCCATTAATTTTTAAAACGCCCGTAACTTTTAAACCGTGTGTCGGATCGAAATAATTTATTTGTGTAAAACGTGTAGAATTTCGTGTGGATTAATATTTTCAAACTTGCATACATAACTAAAATTTTTGACCTGCCGTTTGCATAGATTTGCATGCTATTTTGTAGGGTCATTAATTTCGTAACTATTTATGTGTGCATACAGATTGCTCAATCCTATTATGTAAAATGTTCATATTGTTTGCAACACATTTCCACGCATGGTAAAAATAGTCATCTCGCTGTTTTCATGTAGGTGGCATAAATAGGTTGCTATGTCAGGTTTAGGTCCTATTCTCGCATATATGTGGTGGCACTAGTTTTATTTGGAACCCCACATATTATATATGTTTTCAGGGTAGAAAAATACATAGAATTTAACTGTGCATTCAGTTTTATCATTTGAGCAAGGTTGCGTCCATGATATTTTGCCATCTTGACCTCTTGTCTATTTCGTGTGAATTATTCGGTGCATGATATGAATGACTTGTCAACATGAGTTATGCCCTTGGATATGTACGCTAGCCTTTGGTAATTTTTGTTGCTATAGAAATCCATGTTTAGGTTTTCTTTTCTTGTTCCCAACATGCTAGAAAATAGTGCTGATTTGAGATGCTAAAATATTTCTAAGTCTGAAATCTGTAATATTTTGTTGTTGTCTTACCATGAGATTTGCTAGTGTTCTACAACTCCTTTGGGGTTGGTGCAATGGAGTTATTTATAGGTCTGAAGATTCTCTAGCATGCTGTAAATATACTTTTACTGCTTCCAATATGCCTTTTGGTTGAAAACTGCACTGTCAAAACTGTTATTTTCACTAAGTCCGAAACTGTGTACAACTTGCCGTTTTGTGAGCTCAGTTACTAGTGATACATGCTTTCATGCTAGTTGTATTTAGTAGGATGTTGTATTGCATCTTTCCCACTACTGCAACATGTCTTGTTTGAGCATTTCAGAGTTATGTAGCTTGTTGTTTTGGGGTGTAGAAAATGGCATGTTGCTATTTTGGCAGATTGTAGTTATTTCTTGCGTCACTTGTAATTGTTGAACCATTGCTCCCTTTGGAACGTGTCATATATGAAACTTTCTTATAATCTCGTGTATTTTCATTGTATCTTGGTGCATTCATGGTTTGGAATGCTTGTAACTGTCATTTGCATAGATACTGCATTCATGGCATCATATCTTGTGGTGATCATATCTTTTGAACCGTAGCTCCGTTTGCAATGATGTCTATATGTAAATGGACTAGAACGATTTTGTAGAATCACGTGAACCACTTTATTCTGCTTTTTAACTAGTATTAAATTATGTTGGTTTATATCTCAAAATTAACATATGGGGTCATTTTAGAGATGTTATATGTTGTTTCCGACCTCATTTAAAATGCTAGGTAGGTAGTTTAATTATGCTTCACCTCCTTGCCATGTTTAAACAACATTTAATATTGCCATGTACCTAAACGAGAGTGAACTAAATATTTGAATGTGGAATTTCGTCAATGTGCAACTCGTTGCATATTGAGCTTCACTTAATGTGTAGTGTTTGATTGTAGTGAATTGCCATGCCATGCCTTGCATAATTGAACCGATCATGCATCATATTAGGTTGTGCATCATATCGTGCATGTGCCATGGTGAATATCATGTGTTGATTCTTGTTTTCGATTTTCTTCGTCTCGACAGAGTTCCGCATGCGTGTCAGAATGTGAGGATCCGTTGACTAAGTCAGTTCGTCTACTTCACGGAGTCGTTCTTTGTCCAAGCGGGACCACAGGCAAGATGACCATTTCCCTAGATACCATTACCATCATTGCCAAGCTAGTTGTCTCGTTTCTTTCGCTATGTCTCCCTGCCGATCACCTGTTATATGTCAGCCTCCCAACATTTCCATGAAAAACCTCTAACCTTTCCACAACCCAGCAAACCACTGTTTGTCTAGGTTACCGTTATCTCAGCCTTCTTATAGTGTTACTAGTTGCAGGTGCAGTTGCTTACATGTGAAAACATGGGTTCCTTGTTATATCACCATATTATTGCTAATTAATTTAATGCACATATATACTTGGTAAAATTTGGAAGGCTTGGCCTTCTAGCATGTGTTTTGTTCCACCTTTGCCGCCTTAGTTTCCGCTACCAGTTTTATGTTCCATAAATGAGCGCTCCTAACATGCTTGGGGTTGTTATGGGGACCCCCTAGATTTTCGTTTTGGGATAAAACTCGTCTGGCAAGGCCCAACATTAGTACTATATTTGCCCAACATAATACTTCTGCTAATACTGAAAACATAGGGCATCATGAACCCGAGGAATAATTCAACATAATAAAGGGGGGCCAGTATACGTTGTGCTTACCCGTCGTGTCCTGAGAACGAGATACGCGGCTCCTATCAGGACCGTCGACACGCCAGGTGACCTTGCTGGACTTGTTTTCCCTTTCTCGAGCATCTTGTGCGAGGGATTCCGAGGTTACTTTGGGCTATCTCAAGGTTTAGGTTTTCCAATAGGAACCCGAGGAGATCACGGGTTTTCCCAGATCAAGGTTTTTCCATCGCAGCGTGTGATAGTTTGTGATGGACTAGTTGGAGCACCCCTGTAGGGTTAAATCTTTCGGAAAACCGTGCCCGTGGTTATGTGGCAACTTGGAAACTTTGTTTAACATCCGGTTATATATTTGAAGTAAACTTAAGTAAAATATGCCAAACGTGTGCATAACAGTGACTGCCTCTTCCCGTGAGTTCTGTATCCGAAAGAGTGTCCTCTTTCGGATACAGAACTCACGGGAAGAGGCAGTCACTGTTATGCACACATTTGGCATATTTTACTTAAGTTTACTTCAAGTTATATATAACCGGATGTTAAACAAAGTGTTCAGGATAATTCATTTGATCATCATTAGACACGTCTGTTATGCGTAGATCATCCCGCTCTTTTATTGTTGTACTCGTAAGTTAGCCACCCAAATAAATGTTAGTCTCTTGCTCCAGCCTCACCACTTACCTATATCTCACCCATTAAGCTTTGCTAGTCTTGATATCTCTGGAAATGAGATTGCTGAGTCCCTGTGGCTCAGAGATTACAACAACAATAGTTGCAGTACAGGAAAGATTTATTGTGACATGAGCGCGATGATTGTTCTATTTGGAGTTTCTTGTTCTTTCTCTTCATCGATCTAGGATGGGTTTGACGTCGGCAACCTGGGATAGCAAGGATGGATGTCGTTATTTTATCATTTGTTTTCATTCGTAGTCGGACCCTGCTCTTCTACATGGTGATTGAATATGTTAATGTATTGATGTGAACTTGTTGTAGCTTGTGGCGAGTGTAAGACAATTCCATATACTCATCTCTTCACTAGATGTACGTGTAACGATATCCATTCTTGCGAAATGATGAAATGCGCTTCTATTCCTGTCGAGGCCCTCGTGCATTACAAGTTGGGCATTACAAGTTGGTATCTAAGAAGTACCGACCTAGGAGCCCCCTTGATTGATTGAACTTGGCTGAGTCGAGTCTAGTGAAAAACTGCTTTGAGTCTAGTTATATATCACAGAATAGGATTCTTTTTTCTCCTCTTCTATGCTCTAGTGAGGAATCTTGACGTAATAGTTTTAATTCTACTCTTCTTTTCACTCAAAATTGTTTAGGATCATTCGGATATTTTGGAATCGATATGATTGTAACACCCCAAAAATCGGGTTATCAATTTTTGTGTTGTTATTCCTTCCTAGCTTCTCTCTCCCGGATTTTTCCTCTAGAATTCGGCAAATGACCAGGTGAATCCAGTCTATCCTCATCCTCTCCGTGCATTTCCCATGTCCTTGTGCCAGTTTGTTCTCGCTGAGAAAACCCCGAACCTCTTGGAAACCCTAGCTCCGAAATATTGGAACTAGGACTCATGTCGTTGTGTTTTCAAAGGAGCCATCATTTCCCTTGCTCTGTTGATCCACCAATTTCTCCCAGAGCTCATTATTCCCTCATAGACCCGAGATGTGAAAAAATATTTCCAAGTCTTATGCAATATTTCTTTTCTAGAATTAATTCTTGTTTCTGCCTTTCCGAGGAATTAAATTCAGGAAAACATATATCCATCTCCCAAGGTCATGACAACTTGCAGAGATATTCTTTGTGATCATATGAAGCTCTCATAAAATATTGGCTATCATTGAGTAGGGAAAAATGCCTTTTTCCTATTTAAAGCCAATATTCCAATTTGGGGCCTTTCCAAAGGAACTACCATTTTGGTAGCGAGGAAAGATCGCAAATAATTTGTGGAGCTTCTCATATGCATGTATTCATCATTTCCATCAAGAGATCAAGGTCCCGAGTTCAAGAATTGAGCACAATATCCCTTTGCAGATTCTGTCCAGATTTTCTATTTGCAAAGGAAGTACTTGATTCCTTGTGTCCTTGGAGCTGAAATTTTGCAGAGTAGTTCATTATGATAAATCATCCTTGTCCGCCAAATATTATCCCCTGCCACCACTCCATTCTTCCTTAGTGAATTATTTAAGATTTTGTCTAGATTGGAGCATTGTGAAGGAAGTACCATTTATATTTTTGCAAATGGTATGAAACTTTGACATTGCCTTCATATGCCTAAATCATGAGTATCCTCCAAATTTTAGCCATTTCCATTTAGCCATTTGACCCCAGCCTCATCTTCTTTCTTTTCTGGTCAATATGCCAAGTTACAAAGGAAGTACCCCTTAGACTTATTAGATGGTGTTGAATTTTGGCCAGTATAGTGACCTTAGTGAGTGGTCAAGCTCACCCAAATAGCATGCAATAGGTGCACTGTGGTGGTCACACCACATCACAAACACCTTGCTGTTGAAACCTATTTGACTTTGGTGTGGTCACATCATTGCTCCACAGTGCTATCCTGATGCATAGGTTAACTCACAACAGTGTGTAGATAACCCTAGACATGATTTGGTAGCTTGTGGGGCAAGGCAAGGCAAATGCCACGTGGTGACCATGGGCAGAGAGTGCCATGACTGAGTTGTGTGCGTTTGAAGTGACAGGAGCTTGTTTCCAGCGAGCACCAGCCTGTCTAAGAGTGTCTAGGAGGTTCCCCTAGCCCTCCTATGCCCTCTAGAACCCTCCCCCCCTCGTCTCCTTTCTCCTAGAGGTCTCTGTCGTTGGAGTCTCGCCATGGATATCGGAGCTTCTCCCGGCATCGCAAGAGCCCATCCGCGGAGCCATTTAAGGAGTGCCCCGGCCCCTCCTCGAGCTCCTCAGCCCCAGCAAGACCCCCCTCGCCCCTTCCCCAGGTGCAACAGGGGCTGTGCATAGCGGCAGCCAACCCGGCCGGGGCCGGCTCCGGTCGCGTCATGGCGGTGGCGCTCCAGGTTGCCTCGGCGGCCTCACGGCCACCCTAGACGCGGCGAGGGGCGGCGCCCCCTCTGTGCACTCCGGCCAGCCCGCTCGTCCGGCGGTGGTGCAGCAGCCGTAGCGGCCGGCGCCCTCCCCTGGTTCCTGTCGCGGCTGGAAGAGACGAAGGAGGCGGGCAGGAAAGAGAGAGAGGGAGGAGAGAGAGATAGGGCGGCCCCCGCCTATCACAGAGAGAGGGGGAGTGGATAAGGTGGGACCAGGTCGTAAGTGAGAGAGTCCCCGGGCCCGCGCGTTTTAAGTGGAAACGTCTTAAAAAGACGCTTTCCTATTCTGAAAGTGTACTCGGCTGGAATACGTTTTCTGTTTTAGCTCCAAGGACCTGTTTGCAGTAATTCTTTTTACATATTGGTCCCTGGTGCTCTAATGAGAGTATCTCCACAACCGTAGCTCCGATTGAGGTAAAACCAGCGCCCACGTCTTCGTCTTGTCGAGCCTGTTTAGATAGTTCCATTTTCATATTATGTTTGAACAGTAAGAATGAATGTTTTGCCCTTGCCCTTTGTTTGAGCCTCTAGAGAGGGAAACCTCTCCGGGAAATCCTTCCGATGTTTTATTGCGCTTCTTCCCGGAGTATTCATCGACCCCCAGGCAAGCCAACCTCTTACCATGAGCTTCGGAGTTGCGTGATAACTTTGCTTGCAGTTTGTGTGTTTATCTGTATCACCTTTTAACTTGAATTTGTATATACCTCTGATAGCATTAGTTATATTTCCTAGTATTACTTCTCATCTAAGATATGCCCTCAAACCTTCATGCTCTGACAAACCCTTCCTCGCATAATGGCACTATGCTTGAGTCTGAGCTGTTTCCAGCCATCCGGGGTAGATGCCAGTTTTATATTTCCTTTGTCAGCAATTGTCCTGTGTGTTGCACTGCTTTTCGGCCATCGCGGGCAATTATTGAATTTCTCTCCTTGGCGGTGACCCTATGCTCTCAGCTGTTCTTCGGCCGTCTTAGGGAACTGCTACATTCTTCTTATCAATACCGCCTCATGCTCTGAGCTGTTTTCCAACCGTCTTGAGTCGGGGTTGAGTTATTCCGGTAATGTCCCAGATCTGTGTTGTGAAGACCATTCTGGTGGCTACCGATTTATTTGCCGATTTTATGCGAGGGTTCCGAAGGTCTACCGTATAACTAGATTCTATAAAAGTAATAGTTTGCCATTTACATTATATTGTTGAGATTACTGTCTATGATTTCTTTGTGTTTCATCTCACAGTTTATGAATATGGTAGTGGCTTGATCTGATTAATTATCGGATTGCTGTAAGATCATAGCGTCAGCCATGACAAATAATGTTCAGGATGAGATACCTAGTTGGTTGATCTGAGTCGCCTGTCCGGGCCCATCAGTGCAACCACATTTGTCGTTGTGGGACGGCCGTGACTTGGGCTGATCACTTAACCTTTCACCGGTACCTCCAAAGAGGGAGGGTTATGCACGCGTGCTACCCCGATCGGGTAGGCGGTGATAACACTGTGAGCCAGTTGAGTTGTTTGTGCCGGCGTCCCCAGATGGGACAAGTTAGTTTGGCCACGACGGTGGCAGGTGTCATGAGGACACAGGGCCACCCAAGGCAGGACTCCGGGGAAGGATGAATGCCGGTGGTACGATGAAAGAGTCGTGGGTCACACAAGTTTCGTTGGAGTAATGCTGGTCCACCCGAATGGGATCACGAGGTGAGTACTCCATAGTGTGGGTAAAGTGTGCAACCTCTGCAGAGTGGTAAACCTATTTGAATAGAAGAGTCCACGGTAATGGACAGCCCGACCAAACCTCAGTAGATGGTCAACCATAGTAGTGTTAGTAATGATGGAAGAACTCGTCTCGTGTGAACATCAGAGGATGTTGATAACATGATGTGTCAACCAAGAGAAGGCCATTTGATGACTAGTCACATGACTGTGCGATGTGGTTTTGAATCCGTTCAGACTGGATTACGAGTATGTTGAGGGTTGTGGTACAATCCTCAAGAGAGTAAGTTGATATTCAGTGACAACAAGTTGGTGAAGCACTTGTGGTGATCTTTGTCATGCTAATGAGGTAGATTATAGGTTTAGTCCGTGACATAATATGCTGGATTTATATTTTTCCTGTTAATTCCATGCCATGCCTAGAATAGCTATTATATAATCATTTTGCTTGCTTTGTTACATGCTTGCTTGGATGCCATGTATTTGGTTGTCTTGCGAGTACATTCAAAGTACTCACCTGGCCTTGCACGTGCCAGTTGCAGGAGAAGACACGTCGTGCTAGATTGTAACCAGGCCAGTCCTGCGACTTATGGAGCCCAGCCAGGGACATCGTTGCCAATGTATCAAGAGCTCTGCTGCCACTTAGTTAGCCTTGGAGTTGTGTAATATTGTTGTAAGCAACAATATTGTAATATTCCCTTATATTAATAAAGCCACTTTTGCGTGGAATTTTTGTATCATGTCTTTGGCGTGCGTCTGGTCTTATCCAAGGGACGGATGTGCATCGGCCCTCTATCGGGGTGCCATAGGACGTGGCATCAGAGCTAGGCTGGCTATAGGTTACCCTAGCACCCAGACCACCTTAGGATCGACTAGTAGTGAGACCGATAGATTTGACCCGTCTCTGGCATCCGACATGGCCACTATTGCCCAATAGATGGCGCAGTCGGAATGGACGTATCCCTACCCAGTTGTCCACCCACCTAGCCACTCTAGATTGGACCGTGACCCTACCGAGTTGTCGGCCGTGTCAGTGTATCTTCCACCCTGCACGAGGAGGATCTACGCTATCTTGGTGTGTTCCAGCTCGTGTGCCTATGTAGACCCTTCCCACTTGTGAGTCGTAGCTCTCCTCACCCAGTCAGTTAGAGCCTTGCAAGAGAACCCAGACCAGTATGCCCAAACCAGCAGCCATGGCCAGTTCCTCCAAGACACCCACTTTCCCAGTCGAACCCTAGCCCAAGGTTATGCTGGCTTCCCGCCCATCCTTTCTAGTATGCTCTCGTGAGCCTTTGGCCTTATTAAGCCCCCAGTGTATTTGGTGTTCCAGTCGGAACCCGTGCCCCATCTTTGTCGGTTCTATGCAAAGGTGCATATCAACCCAGGGCTAGTGGCAGATGGGAAACCCACGAATATTCGTGGCCATGCCATGCCCACTCTTGAGTTGGCCGTCTAGATAGCCGCTGCAGAAGCTATCACCCGTCTTTGGCTTCAGTTTCCGCAAGTGGCGGATATGCAGGAACTTCGCTATTGTCCCCCTGCATCGGACATAGGCTGCAATTCCTCCGGCACAGTCAAAGACGCAGACCCAGCAATAGCTTGGCTGATCTAGTTTGCTGCTGCCCAGGAATTATTGCTCTTCAGCGTTCTTAAAGAGCTCAAGGTTGTGGACCATCACACCACGCGGGTTGTTGCGGAAACATACCGTGCGGGCCGTCAAGTTGAGCCCCAGTCAACCCAGTCCCTATTGCCAGGCACAGTGCCACCTTCGCAACTGGTGCTGCCCTCGCAACCCGGAGACATCCACTGTAACTCCATTCTGGGAGCTATCAGGCGACTTCGTCGTCAGGATGTGTTCCGTCAAGCTCCCTTTGCATCTCCAGCAGTTGAGCCCCAACCCATAAAAGTGCCCGAAGACCAAGACAAGCGTTGGCTCAATCTTCGTCCCCCAGGAGGGCCCCAGCAAGACTAAGCCCATTTGTGGTTTAAACATGGAGCGAAGCCAGGAGATGCTACCAGGAGGTGTGCTGTGAAGACGGTTTCTTCGCCCGCGTCTAGGATTAGGACGCTGTAGTTGGAGTGAGTTGTTAGCCACCGAGTAGGGTTGCGTGTTGTTGTACTGCTTGCATTGTATGTGTCTGTGTGCTTTTGTAATATTATGTATGCTTATTCGTCCTCTGTGCTTGGTACATCTGCCCCCACTATTAAGCAAAATTGTTTAATAGAGCTGGCATTGGATTCCTTAACAAGATTTTGATTGGTAGAGCACTTACACCTAAAAGCACCGGACTCGCCTAGAGTCCCTAATAAAAAGTGAGCTGGTATAGGTGTATGTATGCCAGGAGTACATACACCCACTAGCATTAAAACACCTTAGTGTAATCGGCTTGTTATGATTCCTTCTTTGCCTGCATTTTGCCATCATGTGCATTCTACATCTGCTTGTATATTAGTCTAAATAGGTTGTTTGTGTATCATGTAAACTAGGTTGCATACTAGTTGCAATCTCGGAGAAATTCTGGGAGATTTTATTACAGCATAAAACCTAGATGTTACCCTAGTACCCACTAGTTGTGGACGTTGTTCAGCAAGGAGCAACCAGCCCCGTGGTCTCCACACTACTAGAACTCCGCTGACTGCACCACACTAACCCCAGACCCAACAACGCCTCTGTCACCGTATGGTATGGTGTTGACAGGACGCCTGTGCTGCCCCGTGAGCGCTTATTTAGCCGACTGGTGAGGGCCTAGTTGTCCCTCACCTCTCCCTTTAGGCAAGGCATCACGACGATCATCAAGGATCATCGCGCATAGTAGCACCGAGCCGCCGACCAGCGCTGCTAGTAGACCAGCCAGGAGGATTGTGAGGAGCTCCGACCCCACGCCCGCCATTAGCGCCTTGCTTTGTGTTCGTGCAACCGGAAAGAGAAGGAGAAGAGGAGCAAGGAGTGAGCCGGATGCGAGGTAGACGAAAGAGGAACCGGGGTCTCTTTTATAGTCCCGGTCTGGCGTATGGTGAGCGAGGTCCAGAAGGCCTCGCACTGCTCGATCATGGGCGTCCAGGAGGGAATCCGAGAGCAGTGCCGACCAGTGTTCACCCGCGATGGGAGTGCTCTCTACGTCGGCCTCGTCGACGTCGCGCACTACCGTCGTAGAGTGCTTTACGCCCTAGGAGCTAGGCGTGTGCAGTGCCTAGCCACACTTCGAGTGGCGCAGGAGCGAGAGAGAGTGAGAGCCGTTGGCTGGAGAAGAAGAAGAAGAAGGCTGTCGGTGGACCCTGGTCCCACTCGCCAGCGAGAGGAGGCCACTGTTCATCAGGGTACCCCAAGCATTTTCAGAAAAGGGATATTTTGATTTGTCTAAAAATGATAGGGCTACCCAACGACCACCGTGTGCAGAGTAGATCCCGTGATATTTATGTCTCGATCTGGGTGTACCAGTTTTGGTGCTCTTAACTCGGTTGTTGTCAACCACACGGTTAAGACCGAGCCCTGATGTTTTTTTAGAGGCGTAGTAGTTGTTGTGCTAAGCTAACCCTGGAAATCTCGAGGACGAGATTCTTCTAAGGGGTGAAGGTTTGTAACACCCCAAAAATTGGGTTATAGATTTTTGTGTTGTTATTCCTTCCTAGTTTCTCTCTCCCGGATATTTCCTCTGGAATTTGGCAAATGACCAGGTGAACCCAGTCTAACCTCAACCTCTCCGTGCATTTCCCATGTCCTTGTGCCAGTTTGTTCTCGCTGAGAAAACCCGGAACCTCTTGGAAACCCTTGCTCCGAAATATTGGAACTGGGAATCGTGTCGTTGTGTTTTCAAAGGAGCCATCATTTCCCTTGCTCTTTTGATCCTCTAATTTCTCCCAGAGCTCACTATTCCCTCATAGACCCTACATGTGCAAAAATATTGCCAAGTCTTATGCAATATTTCTTTTCTAGAATTAATTCATGTTTGTGCCTTTCTGAGGAATTAAATCCAAGAAAATATCTATCCATCTCCCAAGGTCATGACAACTTGCAGAGATATTCTTTGTGATCATATGAAGCTCTCATAAAATATTGGCTATCACTGAGTAGGGAAAATGCCTTTTTCCTATTTATAGCCAATATTCCAATTTGGGGCCTTTTGAAAGGAACTACCATTTTGGTAGTGAGGAAAAATCCCAAATAATTTGTGGAGCTTCTCATATGCTTATATTCATCATTTCCATCAAGAGATCAAGTTCCCCAGTTCAACAATTGAGCACAATATCCCTTTGCAGATTCTTTCCAGATTTTCTATTTGCAAAGGAAGTGCTTGATTCCTTGTGTCCCTTGAGCTGAAATTTTGCAGAGTAGTTCATTATGATAAATTATCGTTGTCCACCAAAAAATAGCCCCTGCCATCACTCTATTCTTCCTCAGTGAATTATTTAACATTTTGTACAGATTGGAGCATTGTGAAGGAAGTACCATTTATATTTGTGCAAATCGGATGAAACTTAGACAATGCCTACATATGCCTAAATCGCGAGTCTTCTCCAAATTTCAGCCATTTTCATTTAGCCATTTGACCCCAGCCTCATCTTCTTCATTTCTGGTCAGTATGCCAAGTTACAAAGGAAGTACACCTTAGGCTTATTGGATGGTGCTGAATTTTGGCCAGCATAGTGACCTTAGTGAGTGGTCAACCTTAGCGAAATAGCATGGCAATAGGTGCACTGTGGTGGTCACACCACATCACAAACACCTTGCTGTTGAAACCTATTTGACTTTCGTGTTGTCACATCATTGCTACACAGTGCTATCGTGATGCATAGGTCAACTCAGAGGAGTGTGTAGATAACCCTAGACATGATTTGGGAGCTTGTGGGCCAAGGCAAGGCCCATAACTGAGAGTGCCATAACTGAGCTCTGACCGTTTGAAGTGATGGGAGCTTGTCTCCAGCGAGCACCAGCCTGTCCAAGACTGTCTAGGAGGTTCCCCTATCCCTTGTATGCACTCTAGAACCCTCTCCCCCTCGTCTCCTTGCTCCTGGAGGTGTCTTCCATTGGAGTCTCGCCATGGATTTCGGAGCTTCTCCCGGCATCGGAAGAGCCCCTCCGCGGAGCCATTTAAGGAGTGCCCGAGCCCCTCCCCGTGCTCTTGAGCCCGAGCAAGACCCCCCTCGCCCCTTCCCGAGGCGCAACCAGGGCTGTGCACAGCGGCAGCCAGCCCGACCGGCGCCGGCTCCGGCTTCGTCACGACGGCGGCGCTGAAGGGTGCCTCGGCGGCCCCACGGCCACCCTAGGCGCGCCAAGGGGCAGCGCCCCCTCTGCGCAATCCGGCCAGCCCGCCCGCGCGGCGGTGGTGCAGCAGCCGTGGCGACCGGCGTCCACCCCTGGTCCCTATCGCGGCTGGGAGAGAGGAAGGAGACGGGCAGGAAAGAGAGAGAGGGAGGGGAGAGAGAGAGAGAGGGCGGACCCTGCCCTTAAGAGAGAGGGGGGAGTGGATAAGGTGGGACCGAGTCATAAGTGAGAGAGTTCCCGGGCCCGTGTTTTAAGTGGAAATATATTTTTTTAAAGACGCTTTCCTGTTCTGAAAGCGTACTTGGCTGGAATACCTTTTCTGTTTTAGCTCCAAGGACGTGTTTGCAGTAATTCTTTTTATTGATTGGTCCCTGGTGCTCTAACGAGCGTATCTCCGCAACCGTAGCTCCGATTCAGGTAAAACCAGCGCCCACGTCTTTGTCTCGTCGAGCCCGTTTAGATAGTATCATTTTCATATTATGTTTGCACAGTAGTAATGACTGTTTTTCCCTTGCCCTTTGTTTGAGCCTCTCGAGAGGGAAACCTCTCCGGGAAATCCTTCGAGTGTTTTGTCGCGCTTCTTCCCGGAGTATTCGTCGACCCCCAGGCAAGCCAACCTCTTACCATGAGCTCCGGACTTGCGTGATAACTTTGCTTGCACTCTGTGTGTTTATCTGTATCACCTTGTAACTTGAATTTGTATATAACTGTGGTAGCATTAGTAATATTTCCTATTATTACTTCTCATCTAAGATATGCCCTCAAACCTTGATGCTCTTACATATTAAATTTATAATGCTTCTGTACGAGTGTATGGTGATGTGCTATGGGTGATGATGACCCACAAGTGTAGGGGATCTATCGTAGTCCTTTCGATAAGTAAGAGTGTCGAACCCAACGAGGAGCAGAAGGAAATTCTTGCTCAAGATCGCTGGTCAGTACCTTCTGCTCCGCGTTGGGTTCGACACTCTTACTTATCGGAAAGGCTACGATAGATCCCCTACACTTGTAGGTCATCAACGCGCGGCCCCACCTTGGGCATCAACTGTCGTGGGAATGAACCTAACAATAGTAGCAGGGGTACGAATGGGGGGCGAAGCCTAGCTATGGAGTAGTGGTCACACTCGGATGTATATTCGCCCGGAGGCTAGAGTTTTCTTATGGGGGTGTGAGAATACAGAATGCTCAACACTTGTCGAGAAGCTCGGGTGCGGCTTATAAAGAGTGCGCCATGACCAACCGAGCTCCATTACAAGGGTGAGTTAATGCTAATAACTATGTAAGTTACTAGTAACAGTAGCTCTAATTACAGCGTTACTACTAACGCGAGTCTTCATTGTCGTTTATGTGGTAGTTTAAGTCTGTTGGCATTGAAGTCTCTTCATCATGTGCACCTTGCTTTAGTCCGAGTGTCGGGGCACGTCCGACTAACCAAAGATGGTCTAAGTGACCTTGAGCATACAATTGAGAATCTATTTGGCCGTGTGAGACCAAGACTGCACTGATAACTTTGGGGACATTGATCACTCACTGGGGCCCTAGGTGGGCCATAGAATGCAGGTCTACTGCCCTACCCTAATGGACAATCCCATTACCCACCGCTTCCTACGTATGACGATCGCGACAAGCTCCGATGAAACGGCTATGATCCTGGGAGGTGTGTATGTAAGTCCCTTGTGCATCACTCTCAAGACGCATAGGTCTAGGCTCATTGCCAAACTCCTCGCAAAAATATGCACAAGACGCCGGGGGTGGGACGGTGCTCCTTGTGTCTCACACGATGCCACGTTTAAGACAGAGGAGGAAGCCTTGGCGCAGGCCTAGGTACTGTTAGATTTCCCGCCTACACTCGAGAAGATGGAGGCGTGGAGGGCCACCATGCAGACCATACCGAGCTTCGCTAACCGTGACAAGAAAGGAGAGGTGGGGCCCTCACAGGCGTGCCACACAACGCCAACAGGGCCTGCTGGCACGCACAACATTGGAAGGGAGGGCACCCACTGTGCAGTCACCTCCATAACAACAACGACAAACTTGCCAGGCCAATTTACCGAGCTTCTCCAACCGTGACAAGAAAGGAGAGGTGGGGCCCTCATAGCCGTGCCACGCAACACCAACAAGGCCCGCTAGCGGGCACAACACTGGAAGGGAGGGCACCCACTGTGCAGTCACCTCCATAACAACAACGACAAACTTGCCAAGGCAATTCGCAAGATGAGATGTCTACATCATCGCCAGGCCCACGGCATTTCCAAGATCACCGCCAAATCTTGTAAGACATGCGAAAGGAGGAAGCCCTCACCACAATCGAGCAGCAGCAGGAGGCACGCCATTAGTCAAATGAACTTGCAGGGCCATACGTTGACGAGCCTGCACAAGGGGTGCTCGGCGACCTGTCTTACAGGATGGGGTGTCCGGCATTTTAACTCGAGTTGTGGAATGTCCAGTGGACCTCCACCAAGAGTTTGGAACCTGACTTGCCGTACAAACACAATTGCAAGATCAGACCGTCACAGTTCCTTGGCATTTACACCATCGTTGTGCAGGCCGCCGAGGGATACAACGACAAGGTATTGTCGATCTACTTCCAGTTGGCGCTCAAGCCCAAAATAAGTAGTTGTCTTATGAACTTGCTGGAGGGCTCCATCTCCTCATCGGAGGACTTGTGTAACCAGTTTAATGGTACATACCATAGTGTCCACAAACTCCTAGGGAAGCCCGACCACTTGCACGTCCTTCCCCAGAGAGGCAGCAAATCTGTTTGCAAGAACATACAATGCTTCAGCCGTGTGCAACACAACATCCCCGACATTCATCCTGCCATAGTTATAGCCACGTTCCATACGGACATGCGCAAGACGAGGATGCATGAGGATATAAGCATCAACAAGGTGCACGACATTGCTTAGCTCTATGCTCTAGCTGACAAGTGTGCACGTGCTGAAGAGGGGAGGAGACTTCCCAGAGAGGATGGTAGCGTGGAGGTCGACTACGAAGACGAGGATGCACCCACCTCCAAAAAAGGTCGGAAGCATAACCTCAAGCACAAAGGCAAAGCAGTGATGGTTGTCCAGGGCTCCAACAACTCAATACTGGCAAGAAAGCCAAGTTGGATGGCTCCGGCAAGGAAGTCGTCGTGTGCTCGTGTGACAATGAAGCAGCGGCTAGCGAGAAAACCGGCTAGACCGACGGGCCATACTCTAATATCAACCGCACTAACAGGCACACATTTCAGGAGTGCTGGCAAGTCGAGCAACTTGCCGAACAACGACATCGAGGATACAGGAAGCGCGACAAGAACAGTGGCGATCATGATGGTCGCCGTGGCAAGGCTAAGCAGCAAAAAGCGAAGCCTGTTAGAGGCCGCGACAAGAAATCAGATGACGAAGGCGATGATGAAGAGGGATCTGTTGACTAGTTATTCCAGAAGGCAGTAGATGCCATGTGCATGGATGGAGGTGCATTTTTGCACCCCACTCACCGACAGCTCAAACAATGGGCCCATGAGATCAATACATGTGAACAGGTAGTGGAGGCACAGAATCCCCTCACGTGGTCCAACACGCCCATCATTTTTGTGCCGAGGATCTCCTTGACCGCAATACTACCGTCGGGTTTGTGCCGTTGTTGGATTCACCAACAATTCATAACCTTAAGGTGATGAAAATGCTGGTTGATGGTGGGACCAGCTTGAACTTGATCTCACCCAAAGTGATCAAACAGCTAGGGATCCCTGACATGGATCTCAAGACGTGTGGGACGTTCCAAGGGGTCAACCCAGGAAGAAGCCAACCAAAAGGAATGATCATCCTGCCAGTGATGTTTGGCAGTTAGCTCAATTTCAAGACACAAAAGGTTACCTTCGATGTTGCCAAGATACTGTTGCCTTACAATAGGATCTGGGTTGTTTGGCGCTGGAGAAATTCATGGAGGCTTCCAACTATGCCTACAATACCCTCAAGATGACACGGCCAATGAGCGCCATCACCATCCATGCCGACAACAAAAGCGCAATCCTTTCTGCTAACAAACTCTACTGAGAGGAACTTGTAGCATCTGCCGACAAGGCACTTGCTCCTGTCGGTGAAGCTCCCTAGGGGAAGAAGAACAAGAGTACCAGCAAGACCTCTAGCAATGACTTCAGGAAGTGCACGATGGAGTGCAACATGCAGGCTGATGATTTTCCGTAGAGCTCGACCGCCAGGAGCAAGAAAAGCAAAGTGGCGAACCCAAGAGGAAGCAAGTGGTTGCACACGAGGATGGCGAGGGTGATACTTTCGCCATAAGTGCCAACCTCGATAGCAAAGAAGGAAGTGCACTTGTATCCTTCCTTCGGGCAAGTGTCGATGTGTTCGTCTGGCAACCATCTGATATCCCAGTGTTCGCGTGGAGGTGATTGAGAACCACCTTGCCATCTGTCCTCACCCACGCCCCGGCAAGCAGAAGATCAGGAAGCCAGCTCTGAAGCGGCAAGAGTTCATTGAGGAAGAGATCAAGAAGCTAGAAGCGACTGGCTTAAACACGGGTAAGATCCATCCATCCTAGTTGGCGAATACAGTTGTAGTGCGGAAGGCAAACGGAAAGTGCAGGCTTGGTATTGACTTTACACACATAAATAAAGCTTGTCCAAAAGAACCCTTCCCTTGCCATAGATTGACCAAATAATGGAATCTACTATCGGCTGTGATCTTCTCTCCTTCCTGGATGCCTCATCTGGTTATCATCAAATTTTCATGGCCAAGGAAGATGAAGAGAAAACCGCATTTATTACTCCATGTGGCACGTACTACTTTAAGAGTATGCCTTTCACACTAAAAAGTATTGGTTCGAAATTTGCTAGAGCCGTCCAAATTGGAATTGAGCCCGAGTTGCACAAAAATGTGGGAGCATAGATGGAGGATATAGTCATAAGGACCAAAGACAAGGCTACACAAATTAAAGACTTAGAAGAGACATTTGCAAACTAGGGCAAGATCAATTTGAAATTTAATCCCGAGATTTAGGTTTGGGCATTCCATCTGACAAGCTTCTCGGGTTTTTCATGTCACAACGAAAAATTTAAGTTAATCCTGGCAAGATCGAAGCAATTGAGAAGTTGGAGGCATAGAACCACGTATAGGATGTGCGTCGCTTGGCGGGTTGTATTGCGTCCCTTAGCGGGTTCATTTCTAAGTCCGCAAAATGTGCCCTTTTGTTTTTCAATGTTTTGGAAAAGGAAGGTCCAATGAAGGGAAATCTATATGTGGAGGCTTCGGTCCAAGACCTGATAAGGTACCTATCCTCGACGCCCGTACTAGTTGTGCCTAAGCCGCAAGAGCCTTTTGCTGCTATATTTGACGACAAAGAATCAAGTGGTTAGCACTTGATGGTGGTGGAGAGACAAGATGAGGAAGAGGAGGAAGCAACCCCTGAGCCGCACTTCAACAAGCCAAATTCAACTCCGGCAAGCCAATGTGCCGCCAACACAAATGCTTTCACAAGAAGCATACCAACAAGTTGTGCAGAAGAACAAGAAGACATTGCAATGCCCAATTTATTTTATCACCTCTCTTTCACAGTTGGCTTGGACAAGATATTTTCGTGTGAAAGTGTTGCTCTTTGGCCTCCTCATGGCCTTCTAGAAGTTGTGTCACTATTTCCAAGCACACGACATCCCAGTAGTCATTTTCTTTCCTTTGCAGTGCATGTTGAGGAATCCAGAAGCCACGGACATGATAGTTGAGTGGGCGTTGGAGCTGTCCTGCATTGACTTAAGTTTTGAAATCACAACAACTATTTAAACCACGTCCTTGGCAGATCTCATTGTAGAATGGACACCAATGCAAGACGAAGAGATTCTAGAAACTTCCCACCACGGTAAAGAAGCGCCAAAACAATGGACCACGTACTTTGGCAGAGCGTTTTCACTGCAAGGGGTCGGTGCTGGCATGCTACTTGTCGCACCCACCAAAGATGATGCACTTTCCCAGGGAGGTATCGACAAACAACACTACTAAATATGAAGGATTGATTGCTTGCGTGCAAATTGCAATCGATCTTGGCATCAACAAGCTGTTCATGAAGGAAATTCACAGCTTGTTGTACGCCAAGTGAAATAAATTATTAGAGCCTTTTGACGGAGTAAGGAAGTTGGTAGAGCACTTTGACGATGTACAATCAAAGCACGTTCGTCAGGTACAAAAGATCATTGTCGATGGCATGTCAAAACATGTTGCTCAGAAGCTGACTAGGGAACCAGGGACTTTTGTACTCCAACTGAATTAACCATCTGCCACGCCATCAATTGGGCAATCCAAGAAGAGGAAAATTAATTTTAGTGACTACTTTCTACCAGAGCTACTGGTCACCACCAAGAAAGTTGCCAGAAACAACACATCGCTTGCCGATGAGCTGCAAGCTCTGACAGGATCTCAAGTACTTGTCGTTCAAACTAGTGCTCCCATAGTGAAAGAAATACCTTTAGTCCTTGTCATCGAGCAACAAGCTCCTGTATGGGCACAACAGATAGTCGAATATCTTCAGACAGGAGAACATCCTTAACAGCAAGAAGAAGCTAGAAGAGTAGCCCGACAATCAAGCATTTACGAACTTGTGGGCAGCACTCTGTACAAGAGAAGGCCAAATGGGGTAAAATTGAAGTGCATTCCCCAGGAGGACGGACACAAGCTGTTGGCGGAGATACATGAAGGATGTGTGGTTCCCATCTTGGGTTCCACGCTTGTCGGTTAGGCCTTCAACAAGGTTTCTACTCGAAGTTAGCCCTTCAAGATGCCTTCGTTTTGGTAAAAAAGTGTGAAGCATACCAGCTCCACGCTATGCAAATACATCAGCCAACACAAGCCCTTCAAACCATACCACTCTCTTGGGCCTTCTTGGTCTGGGGAATTGACATTGTTTGCCCTTTCCCCCATGCTACCTAGGGATTTGAGTTATTGTTCATTGAAATTAATAAGTTTACGAAGTGGACTGGGGCGGAGCCTGTGATAAATGTAACAACACAAGAAGCCATCAAGTTTTTCAAGGGACTAGTTTGCCATTTTGGTGTATCCATTACGCTTATCATAGACAATGACACATATTTCACAAGCTGCCCTTTTATGAAGTACTGCCAAGATCTTGCTACCAAAATCTTCTTTGCATCCATTGCTCACCCGAGAAGCAATTGGAAAGTAGAGAGAGCAAATACTGAACTGTTGCTTGGCCTCAGGACAAGAACTTTCGACAAGATGCACAAGTGCAGAAGTCCCTCGATTGATGAGTTGCTGGCGGTTCTTTAGTAAATTAGAACAACAAAAAATCGAGCCATTGATGAGACACCCTTCTCCCTAGTTTAAGGTGTAGAAGCGATGCTCCCCACAGAACTCATATACAGGTCACCTTGAGTGCAAGCCTTCGACGGATACGAGCAAGAGGAACTGCGGCAAGATGATGCCATGCTCATCAAGGAAGTATGTCTTCGGTCTTCCCTACGTGTCGCTCGGTACCACCAAGCTTTGCACCTCTATCATATCCGTAAATTATGTGCCAGAACCGTTGATGAAGGCAATGTTGCTCGTCGATGGATCCAGTCTGTGAAACGATCACAAAAGTTGACTCCAAAGTGGGAAGGACCTTACCGGGTGGCACAAGTAACAAGGCCTAGCGCAGTCTGCGTGGAGACTGAAGATGGCACTCTGTTCCAGAACTCATAGAATATCTAGCATCTTTGCAAGTTTTACGCATGAAGCATAGTTGTCGGGACCCCCGGCAACTCCTTCTGTATGACCCTACCGGCAAGGCAAGTAAACCTTTGTACAAAGCGACATGAAGACCCTATGCAAAATCAATAAAGCTAAGTGTTCTGACACTTTTTGTCAAAGTACATATTTAAATTACTTATATTGTAGGAAATGTTGTGATCACCATAACTTGTGTGAAATGGTTATTGAACTGGCAAGGATCGTAGCCTCCTCTTTTCTCTTCTTTCCTTTTCAGAAAGGACAGAAGGGGCCCTCGCGTGTAAGTCTTCCTCGGGGGAGTAATGGTATGGATACCCAAATGATGTTAAAGGTTGATCATTTTGCGACAACAAGTACAACAAACAAAACCTAAGTTGTAAAAAGTTTAAATTATTTGTTATGACTATTTTACTTGAACAATTTCAACATTTGTATGAGAAAACCTGCACGCGAAGTACCATTGTCGGAATCTATTGCGCTCCTTGGTTGTTTGGAGTCCAGTCAACAACCAAGGCAACCGCATTGAGAACGATAAGGTGACCTTGCCGGTAGCAGCATTTACGACAAGCTGCTTAGGATCTATTCCTAAACGCTCGAGGTAAGATTGACCGCGACATCAAGGTATCTACGGCAAGCATAGGGTTCAAAAGCATGTAAGTACAAAATCAAGTATAAAGGAAAACAACCATTCATTCAAGAAAGCAAAATATATTACATCCATGAACAAAAGTGTGTTGCTAATTTAAGTTAATTGTCTCGAATACAAGTGCGACAATGGCGAAAAGGATGAAGCGAGAGGGGTTTCATTTCTTCAAAGTCACAGAACCAAACCTCTCGGAGATTGGAGGGACAAGGGCTCTGGCATAACTAGAGTCGGCGTTCTTCGACGACTTGGGTAAGGCCTTAGACATGCAGATTCCTAGGTTGTGGAAGACGATGTTCACCAGCATCTTGTGGATGATGTTGCAGTAGAGCTTGCATGATCCATTGATGAAGTTGTCGGACCTCTCCTCCTCATGCTTTTCTAGAGCCTCAATCAGCCCCTCGAAGAACATTGATAGCCTAGCACAACTATTTCCCATCCAATGCTGGAGAACCTCCACTTCTCCCGGCCCATGGCGGTGAGCTGAATAAAGAGCCTGTGGCGATATCCACTAGTTTCTCTGTCCACACCCCAAGTTCTTCTTCAATGTCACACCCTGTTTTCACTTTGCCTCAACAGTAGTCTTTTCAAATTTGGATCTAATTAAAACAATTTAAGAAAATGTTATGAGTGCCATGATTTTCATTGATTGTATGTATGCGTGAGTGTATGGATCTATTTTTTTATAACATAATATTTCCATAAAAAAATCATTTTCTCATTTTTGTAAATTCAAAACCTTGCTTTGGGGTTTGCCAAACTAGTCCCTAATTTCAAGGTGGTGCCTTCACCCAAAGATTGTATTCTCATTCTAGCACTTTTATAATCCTCCAAAATCATAAATTAATTACTTTGTTAAATGTTTTCCTATTTTATTTACATGTCCTTTTTTGAGGCCAGAAATGATATTTCTGAGTGGGAAACTATTTTTCTACCTTAGAAAAAACTGATAAAATTTGGAGATACTCTCAGGACATATATTTTCCACATATAATATTTTCAACCCCTATTTATTTTCACAATATTTGAGAAAACCTTTGAAAACCTATTCTGTCTATTTTGACCTTTTGAAATATTTCTAAAAGAAATATTCTCAATAAATTCCCAGAAAATTCTACCATGTTCCCCAAGATATATTTGGTCATAATGCCAAGTTTCACCTCATTCCAAGATTGTTTGGTTCACCAAATAATCCTAAAACCCTTCCTCTCCGGATTCAAGTTGAAGCAACTCTACATTACAAAGTTTGTCCAAATGGCGTAAAACTTTGCAGCAGTGCTCAATACCCCAAATGAGGAGATCATGCCAAGAATTGGATTTGTGGGGATTAATTTACTCACATTTCCTCTTAATAAGGCAGAACTGTACATTTGGGGCTGTTTTCAAGTTTGCATTGCAAAACTTATCAGATGGAGCTCAAATTTGGTAGAGTGTCCTAATCTTGCCTAAAACTCAATCCTATTTACTTTTAGCCTCATTGGTAAACGTTAGCGGCCCCAAACACAGATGAAACACCTTTAGCCAGATTGGTCAAAAAACATCTAGCACTCTCTACACCCACTCCCTTCTCTCCAAACTCCTAGCACAAACTGCCAGCACCACTCCTCAACTACAAACGAGTGGCCCTCCTTGGTTCAAAGTGAGTAAGCCAAATACCGCAATTCAGCTCCTCGTTCAATGCTTGTAAAGCCTCTTTAAACACCTCCCTTTGACCAGCATTGATATTCTCAGATCCTAGAAACCGATGGGCATCTAACCCACCCCACAAACACGCCAGACAAGGACAAAGCGTGCCAGAGCACGCCAGCATGTCATGGCATGCCAAAACTGTGTTCTGGACGCGCTACAGGGCACACCGGAGGCTACGGAGGCTAGCACCGGCCGATTCTCACCTCCCCATGATGTCTCACCTCGCCCCCGACCCTGACTCAAGGCATGCTCAGGGCCCCTTTCTTCCCCTCTCCACTGACTCAGGCGACGCATGATCGTGCGCACCCGATTCGTTCAGGATGGTGCGACCCCTCAGCACGCCTGCACAACTGCCCCAACTCCTACCGTTGCATCCGGAGAGTACTAAACCACGTCCGCAAACTGTGGTTTCGGCCTCGATCCCTCTCTCCCTCTCCTGTAGCTGTGGCGAGAACCACCAGCATTCCCCCACTAGGTGCCCCATCGCCAGCTTATAAATAGGCTCCCCCATCGTTCTAGTACCTAATTCCTCTCCTCCCAGCCTTCAATCGAGCCCCTAGTACCCCCACTTGAGCTAGGAGAGCCCTGGTGCTCGAGATCGACCGAGGCGCCGCCACGTTGGAGCTCCATCGATCTCGGGCTATAGGCTCGCTCTCGAGCTCCTCTCACTTCCCCCTTGACCACATCAAGATCAGGAACCTCCTCCACCACTCCCCCGGGCTTCTGCCCGCTTGGAACACCCTTCTCCACCGCAACCCGAAACTCCTCCGTCGTGGTCTTGTCATCGCCAGTGACACAGGTCCTCCCCGTCGGTCCCTTGACCCCTACCAGGTAGGCGGAGACGTCACGAGCCCATTTCTATACTCACTTGGCCACGAGGATGTCGGAGCCACCGTTGGCGTGCCTCCACTCCTGTTTGTCTGGAGTTGGAAGACGACCTGACAGGAGGGTCCCAACTATCGGTGGCTAGTCTCTCCCCCTCTCCCATCTCTGTCGCTGACCGCAGGGGCCCACACGTCAGGTTTAAACATGACGGGGCTCGCGCGTGGGCTGGCTGGTTGGCTAGCTGGTCGGTTGGTCAGTTGGGCTGGCCCAACTGCTGGCCGAGCTGGGCCAGGGGTTGAACCCCTTTTCTTTATTCTTAAATCTGGAGTCTTAGATTATTTCTACAAGATAAAATATTTAAGTAAATTCAAATATTTTTCCATTATAATTCCTCTAAAAATATGTAGTATTTATTAGTGTTGTTGTGTAAATTTTTGTAAAGACTTTTATGAACAGCATCAATTAAATACCTAGTTTGGGTATTTTTAGCTCATGTTAATGAGACTTTAGAAATACCTTTCTACTTCAAAAATAGAAACAAACATTTTTAAAACTAGAGATATAATTTCTCAGAATAGGTTAACATTTTTAATATGAGTTTGTGCTCTGGTTTTGAGTATGCTTATTATTATTATTATTATTATTATTACGATGATAGATCACGTGTTTGACGAAGGATTTGGACCCGAAGACCTCGAAGACCCACACACCTACTTGATCAAGGCAAGCAGCCCTTTGATCATGTTTGAGAAATTTTTTGTGCAAGCCACGTTGAATACTTTATTCCGGTCCATATGATCATGAAATAGTCGGTAACACCTCGGTAAGGTGTTCCCGATGGCTCCTCTAGAGCTCTTAAATTTGAGAATGACCCTACCAACTATGAGGGTCACGAAGATAAAATGTTAACAAGTAGTAGTAGTGCTACGCATAGAATGAGCATATGCATGGTGATGGTAACACTCGCGTGATATCAAAGGTTTTCCGAAAACCCCGTCGGGTGCCACTAATGCCCGAGGGTGATGGTGTTGACCTAGATGACCACTTGAGAAAGAAGTGTTGTACCAGAAAGGCTTTGTCTAAGTGGTTTCGGATATGGATTAGATTTATGATGAGTCTACCGTCCCAACCTTACATATAATACCACGATACCCCCTTATGGGACAGGGCCTTGTTGATTACTTTGGTCGGTGCTAACAAAGAGCCCGCATTACTAGTGGCGGGAGTGACATGGTCATTCTCATGACGGGATCGTACCACGTAGGTCGACTATGTCGTTTTTACGTGTTCCGGGAACACCATTAGCCCCCGGATGGATGGTACGGTCTAGAGTTGGTGCTCGTAAGACGAACGTTATGTGGGCTGGTTACCAATCGAGTAGACTCTTTGTCTAGTGTCGTCAGGGGGAAGGCAATGATCAGGTACTTACCTCGGGTATGTTATATACCGCGAGTCATGGATGACACGAAATTTTCCCGGATCTTGTGGGTACAACATACAACCTCTGTAGAGTGTAAAACTATTCAAATAGCCATGTCCATGGTCAAGGAGAGTTTAGTAATCCTGCTTAAACTACATCAAGTCGTTTCTGCATAAACCATGTCTGTCTATGTATAAAGTTGTTATCTGAGTAAGATAATATGACAAGACTGGTGACTTGGCATATAGGGTGAATCTGTGGTGTTCAACCCTCAGTAGATATGTTGATATTAGTAACCTGTTCTTATGAATACCATCTAGTTATGATGCATGTCCATACAAGCAATTGATCATGCTTATTTATAATCAAAACTTGCTTTTTGCAAAGGCTACATATTACTTCATTATCGTACCAACTGCATTATCCATATCATGGGCTGTTTGCGAGTACATTCAATGTACTCATTGGCCTGCCACTAGTTATTTTATTGACCCGACATAGAGGAACCAGAGTATGGAGAAGAATTCGTCGTTGGAGACGGACATGCGAACTAGGATGGTTCCCAGTCAGAATGCATGTTGGTTATGGCTGATAGCAAGCGTTCCTGTTTACTACCAAGTATTCCGCTAGTACTTGCCTTGGTGTGATTGGCCTTCTTGGCCCTATCTATGTAAGACTTGACCGTGATGGTCCTTTATTGTATCAGACGTTATTTTCGGATGTATGACTCTTGTTATTCAGTATATGTGTGTTTAGTGAGCATTGATATCTGGGATCAATGTACACGTTCATTCGGCGGTCTCGACGATAAATCAGGGTCCCCAGAGAGCTGGTATCAGAGCCAGGTTGGCCGTAGGAAGCCTTAGGTGGCATGGACGATATCCGAGACGAATAACACTCTCCGCCCTGACACTTGATATTTTCTACACCCTACTACCTTTTCATGCCACGCACAAATTTCTAACCCTCTCCTAAAAACCTTGTAGATGGCCGTCATACCTGTGACGCTTCTGGAAACTGGCTTTCCCCTACTCTTGGGAGACAACTTGGAGAAGTATCAAGTACGCCGCACACCCGTTTTACTCTACCACGAGCACTGGGTCAATGCCAACACAAAGTAATATCTCGTGGACGTGATTGTGAAGGCAAACGACTCCCCAACTAGTTGGTTCTTTGAAGGACCACACATGGAGACTCTGGTATTGGTAGTGAAGACAGCAGCACGAGAGGCGCTCGTGCATCTCCGCGATTTCCTTCCCGAGATGGCCAATGAGCCGGCTATTCATCACCTGCCTTTTTTTAAGGATGGACTTGACCGGAGCTGCACACTCAACCCATCCCCGGAGGAAGGAACGCCACTTAGGTTTCATACCTACTTCAGCCTCTCTGCCGACACTCTAGCTCACCTTCTGATAAAGGACTCCGTGACTCTCCACCAAGAACTTCATCAAGTCAAGGACCTATTCCGCCTAGAGAAGATGAAGACTCGCAAGATTAACAAAGATGGAGCACCGGAGGGCAATCTGCCCTTGCCTTCCGAGGAGGAATACCACCACTTAAGGCCACTCGTATATAGATTCATCGCTTGACCGCCGAGGAATACATGAACTCCTCACTGCTTGACAGACGAAACGTTGTCATGATGGACCTCATCCTTCCCCCACACCAATTAAGGAACATGATACCCGCACAGATGAGGATGAGGAGGACGCCCTGAAGAACCTGTTTATGAGACAGAGCAAGTTGTCGCTTAGGATGGACATCTTACGACAAGTTAGGAGGCCCCATGCGAAGTCGAGACTTTGTAATGGTTCATATGAAACCACGAATGCTTGTAGTGTGTGTGCTTTTTGTTTGTGTCTTGATGCAAGCCGCTCTTTTGCCTTAGGGAACATGTAAGCGACTGCATCGCCTATCTTAATTAATGTATTTGCATAGGGATCTTCAACCCTTTTTGTTTGACACACTTGCACAATACCAAAGCCCCTTACATAGGCACGTCATCTCTTTATGTTTTCCTCTCGACCACTTCGGAGTATTGACCTGACTGCTCCAAACGGGATGGTGACAGCTACTCGCACCAGTACCTTCGGCCACCCTGGCACTGACGAGTCTAGCTAGCAGCCAGGAGCCGGTGGGTCTGCCCAAGCTGGAGATCACCTGAAGCAGCAACAAGGCAACATTCCCCCGCAACCGCCTCCTCCGGAGAACATGACTGTGGTTGAATTCCTCTAGGGTCACCGAGAGGAATGCCAAGCCAACAACGCCGCCATCTAGCAGATATCTCAGGCTCTAGTGAACAACCCGCCACAGGGCGAAAATGGCAATGGTCGCTCCACTCTGTCTGAGTTCATGAGGACTACACACCCAATATTCACTAAGACAAGTGAGCCCCTGGATGCCGATGACTGGATCCGCACCATTGAAGACCTCCTCGCGTTGGTCAAGTGTACCGACGATCATGAGAAGGTCCTTTATGCTTCTCACTGTCTCAGAGGCACAACTAGGGCTTGGTGGGACGGGTTCCAAATTATGCAAGGCACGGAGGCTATCACTTAGTCTGTTTTTGAAAACGGGTTCCGCGCTTCTCACATTCCCCTGGAATGATGACTATCAAGAAGAGGGAGCTCCGTGATCTAAAGCAAGGTAGCAACACAGTCAAGGAATGCCTGCAGAAGTTCAACCTCTTGTCGAGGTATGCGCTAGAAGATGTCGGCACTGAAGCCGCTAAGGTGGAACGATTCATGGAAGGACTTCAATAGTCGCTACAATATCAACTTGTTCTCTGTGACTGTCGTACCTTCTGTGATATGGTAAACAAGGCTCTTATGCTCGAAGACAATCATCGTGTTGTGGATGATACTGCAAGCATAAGCTGATGGGCAATGGTAGTTCAAGCAACCAGAAGGCTAGTCTGTGGCAATCCGCCCCGGCAAGGCCTAACTATCAGCAGCAGCAATACAACACTCCTGCATTTCGCCCAAACTATCAGCCTCTGCAGCATGCCTACCCCAAGTCGGCAAATCAATTCGCTCAACAACAGTGGAGGCAAGCCCAACGTCCTAGGGCAGGTCACCTGCTTTGGATGTGGTCAGCCTGGACACTACTCTAGGCAATGCCCCAACAAGAAGCCCGATGCACCACGCTCCAATGCGCCAAATCATGGACAAGGTCATGGAGCACCAAATGGGAATCAAGCTCCCCGCAACCACGGTACCACAGCAGTGGACGCATGAATCACATCTCCGCTGAGGTAGCTCACGAAGACCCGGACTGCATTCTGGGTACGTTCTTCGTTGACTCTACCTCAGCAATAGTATTGTTTGACTGTGGTGCTTCGCATTCTTTTGTCACCCAAAAGTTTGCTACAAAAGAGTAGTTTGAAGCCTACCCTCCTTAATGGGCAAACGGGAGTACAGACCCTGGGAGCAGTCCTATGGACTAACCTAGGATGTAGAGGAATTGGGATCAGTATTAATGGGATAGACTTCGTATCAGATCTCATCGTCCTTAAGTCGCAAGGCTTAGACGTGATCCTTGGTATGGATTGGTTAGCCAGATACCAAAGCATACTGGACTGAGACAAGAGGGCTATTACGATGACACGTGACCAAAGGGTCAAAGTCAAATACGTCCCTGAGCCTACCTCCACTCAAGTCCCTCAGGTTAATTGCCTTTCCTAACAAGAGTTGGACCGAGTACCAATGTTATGTGAATACCCGAACGTATTTCTTGATAAGATGCCTATGATGCCTCCTGACCGAGACATCAAGTTAATAATTGAGCTCATTCCCGGGTCAAGTCCAATCTATAAGAAGCCCTATAGGATGGGATCCAAGGTGGTGGAAGAGTTGAAGAAGTAGTTGGCCGAGCAGCTCAGGAAGGGATTCATCAGTCCATGTGACCCACCTTGGAAATCACCTGTTCTATTCGTGTCTAAGAAGGATGGGACTACCAGGCTCTGTGTCGATTCCCGTTCCCTCAATGAAGTCACAATAAAGAACAAGTATCCACTGCCCCAGATTGAAGACATATTCGACCAGTTAAATGGTGCCAAGGTATTCTCCAAGATCAATCTCAGATCTGGGTACTACCAACTAAAAATTCAGCCCTAGGACATACCTAAGACGGCATTCCTGACTAGGTACGGTATGTACGAGTGCATGGTCATGTAGTTTGGGTTGACCAATACCTCATCATACTTCATGTACCTTATGAACAAAGTCTTCATGGAATACCTTGATAAGTTTGTTGTCGTCTTCATCGATGAGATATTAATCTTCCCCAAATCCGAAGAAGAGCATGAGCAACACTTGAGGCTGGTGTTGGAAAAACATCGAGGGCACCAACTTTATGCCAAGTTTAGCAAATGCGAATTCTGGTTAAACGAAGTTGGATTATTGGGTCATACCATGGCGGCATATGGATTGGCAGTCGACCCTGCCAAGATTACTACGGTAACCAAGTGGGAGTTGCCAATCGATGTGATGGAAGTTAGAAGCTTCCTCGGACTCGCTAGATATTACCGCAAGTTCATGGAAGGGTTCTCCCGCATCGCCCGACCAATGACTCGGTTCTTGAAGAAGGGAAAAAAGTTCGAATGGACGCTCGAGTGAGAAGAAAGCTTCTAGGAACTAAAGAAGAGATTGACCACTGTCGGTGTTCTCGAACGGGGGTACCCAGACCTGCCTGCCTGTGGCCCAGGGCGGCCCGCCTCATCATCATAGGAACGACTGGGATGGCCCCTCCCGGGACAAGGACCTCATGAGAGGCCAAGCCTCGCGAGGAGGAGCAGCGTCAAGACCCGCATGGGGCCTCCTCAGGACCCCTCCGTAGCGGCAGACATTCCGAGGCAAGGCCCAACCTCTGGAGTCAAGGGTGACACCAGGAAAGGACAAGAGAACAGTAGATGGCAGGATGGGGCAGTTTCCCCTTTGGTGCAAAGGAGGCAGGCGCGTACAGGGGTTCCAAAGGCATCTTCGAAAGGTTTCCCTTCTCGTGCAACGGAGCCGCCGCCGCCCGCCAGTAGGGCAAATGTCACCAACGGCCCGTCTTTGCAGCACGGACAAATACTTTGCAGGCGAAGACCACCTTTGGACAGGGGAGCATGTTCCCATGTTCCCCTTCAAAATTAGCCGCTCTGGGATCCGTTCCTGCTGAAGCTATGAGGGAAGAGGACCCGGGCCTCCACTATAAATGGAGAGGGTAGAAGACTTGGGAGAGGTTTTTTTTTATTCGTACGATAGAACATTACACCTAGCCACATGGCCTGCGGAGGATCGAGAGCACTGTACTTATTCATACACCACCTCCGCGAGAGGCAATCCACCAAAAGTAGGAGTAGGGTTTTACGCTTCGCAATGGCCCGAACCTGGGTACACTGTTGTGTCATGTGCTACCCTGGCCATCTAGTGAGTCCTTCATTGTTTCCATCGAATAGTGGGCTAGGCGAGGCAGAGCAGGGAGAGACCTTCGACACGCCCCAGTGTTCGAATCCTTAGGGTTTTGCGGAGCCCGAAATTCGACATTTGGCGCGCCAGGTAGGGGGCGTGTCGAGGACTCCCCCAAAGTTCGGCTCGCCAAAACTGACAACGCCCATGGCAGGGAAACGATGAGTCCGCGCGAAGAGGCGGGCTGCCCGCGTGGCGCGGACGGCGTGGGCGGGCCACGACGCCCGGCTGCCCCCTCCACCTCGACAGCCGACGAGCATGCTGGACAGGCTTCGAGCGGGCGCCGTGGTTTGCCATCTTCTCCAACCGTACAACATCCCCGCGTTGCCCTGGCTCTTCCGCGTGTCCCGCTGGCCCCTCCCCTCGTCCGAGCTTGCCAACACCCGACGCACACGCATGTCGCACTGCTGGTGGCGCACGAGCTCAAGAGCCAGCGCACCGCACGTCACCTCCGCATCATAGGTCACGCGCGCCCTCTCGGCCTCTGCCATGCCGGCGAAGCGCAACCTCGTTCCCGCGTGAGCCGTGGCTGTCAGCCCGCGTCGTCGGGACTTGCGACAGAAGGACCGCGTGGGTGCGCCCCAACCTCCATCAGGGCTCATCCCTACAGGAGATCGGGCGGGAGCAGATGGTCATGCAAGACTCGGCCCCGCTGGGAGGGCATCACGCAATGTTCCCCGGCACGCATCACGGAGCAGGGAGAGAATACCAGAGGCTCGACTACATCAACCCTCGGACACTCAGGCAGACGGACGACAATCATATCGGCACATCTACAGGCCACGGACGAGACCTCGCGGGGCGTCATTATTGCAGGAGGCATGAGTGCGACACCACGGACCGCCCCCGCACGAACATGTATGAACAACGTTGTGGGGGTGATCCGAGGGGGTGGCTCCGCAAGGGCACCCAGCGCGGGCGCACTCGTGGGGTACACCTTCTGGTTGGGAGCAGCCCTAGGCAGACATCTGGGTCTTGGGACCAGGGAACTATCGCCTTGGATAAGGTGGATGCACCCTCATGTCCAGGTCAAGGGGCCCCAGCCTGGGGACCGAGGGTGGAACATACGCCCATGTTCCCCGGCCAGACGATCCCAACCTGGGGCCGGGGGTGGTATACCCTCCTCCGTCCCTAGAGCGCGCGACGCTCACTTGCAAACGGTGGGTGGAACACACGCCCATGTCACCGGTGCAGGCTTCGTTCGGTTACCAACAAGTGTTTGGGTACCAGTCACTGTCCTTAGGCTGGGCCAGCCCGGCCACGGGGCACGGCCTAGGGTACCAGACAGGGAACCCAGGGGGCCCCAGCAAGGCGCACTGGGGCATCGCCCTAGGATTCCGTACCCATCACCTGGGTGAGCTTTCCGGCTAGAGGGCGCAGGGGGCTCCCCCTCGCTCGAGGGCTCGCTCAGGGCGGGCCATGCTACGCCGCTACAAGCTCGGGGACCGCGAGCGGGGCGCACGCACATAGGGCATCGATCCCTCAAAGCATCGCCAGGCCCCGCATCAACCCATAGCACCTCGGCTCTGCCCCCGCGACGCCCCAGCGCCACCTCTGCATCGACACTACATCGTCCCTCAATTCTTCCGAAATCTACTTCATCCCGTGAAACTCTCACGTAATAATGAGGCGAGCTTGTATACGCCCAGGGCCCCCCGAGGACGCGAAAGGGGTCCACACCACGCCTAGTGGAGAAGACGAACGAATCAACACAGTCCCGCAATGACTTTCGGAATTAGGCGCGTAATGCCTTGGGGGTAGGGACAATAGCGAGGCCAAAGCGTCCTCGCGACCTCCCATATACACCCTCACCGTGACACTCTCACATAATAACGAGCCGAGGATGTATATGCCCAGGGCCCCCCAAGGATGCGGAAGGGGTACACCCCACGCCTAGTGGAAGCCCTATGCTCAGCGCTGGGGGGAGACAGAGGCGGTGAATAGCTAGGATGCCGGGCGCGGCTTTTTCTTGTTTCTTCATTGCGTTTTAAGTTGAGGCCCACTAGGGCCTTTCCCTTTCTGTTGTATCCTGAGCTGTCAAGGGCTCGCAGGTTTCTCTGCTTGATGTGTATAAAAGAAAAGAAGGGTGGGGATTTCGTTTTTATGTTCTCTCGCTTCGCCGAACTCGTGTTCTCTTTTCCCCTTTGCTCTGATTTGTATTTCGTGGGAACCTCGGGAGGTCTCCGGTTCTCCCGAGGCAATCGCAAAAAGGGGCGGAATGCAGAATCACTCGGGCACCAGAAAGGGGGTTCCTGGGCCCTCCCTCAGGAGCCTTGTCGGTCATAATGCCACTCGACACTATCGATGACGTCCGAGATCCTGTCACCAACAGGAGTGGCAGGGCCCCGCCCTGTGAAGCGTGAGCTCCACGGTGGTAGGGAAATGTGCAGGACTGGGGCGTGACAACGAAGAGCGGCTTGAGTGTCAAGGAGCTCTTGAGGAGCACGCATCAGGGGCCTCACTGGACACAATGCCACTCGGCCCCCAGGGCGCCGGGGCTTTTCCCATGAGGTGTAACCTTGGTAACGGGTTGCACCGCACGGCAGCAGGGAGATGTGTGGGACTGGGACCTGTACACACAGAGTGCCGAAAGGGTCTTCAAACCGACCCAAAATGAGGAAGGAGACACCACGAACGAGCCCACGCTCGCAGGAAAAATCATTAGCATGGCGACATCACAGGCTGGCGACAGTCGCGACCAGAATGGAAGCGCCGCGCGTACCTCGACACCAGGGAACACGTCAAAAGGTACCCACCAGACACAAGCCAGCTGATGTTAAACATAACACATGAAACTATCAGGAGGACAAGACTTAGGATGATGAGCACGCGTCGTCATCGGGGCCCATGCTGCGACCCTCTGGAGCGAGCCTTGACACCACGTATTCCACATGAACCTCGACCCATTCAGCCAGGGCGGCGCAGATCGTCTCTGGCACCGGATTGAGCAGCGAAGCAAAGTCAAAGTCGGGGTCGAGGCGAAGAAGGTGGCTGAAGACGTCCGAGGCGTCCTAACCCAAGAGCTCGCGACTCTTCTCCTCCGCAAGCGCAAAGGCCTTGTCGGCGGTCGCCTCAAGATGCTCCATGACGCAGTAGAAAAGCCCAAGTACCCAGAGTCGTCAGGAAACAGGGGACCGAAGACGCCTTCTCCATAGATCTCGCTCAGGGTGCGGGAATCCCTCTCCTCAAGGGACCGAAACATCCTGGAGCGCTCGAGTTGGAGGTTGTGAGCGCGGGCTACCTCTTCAGAAGCCTGTCCAACCAGGGAAGACGCTCCTTTCACTTGTTTGCAGATTCTGGACAGCTTACCCTCGGCAATGGCCTGTGCATCCAGCGCGGCCTGTCGGCTATCCATTTCCTGGTCCAGCCTCCTCCGGAGGGCACTGGCCTCATTTTGAAGGCAATCACAACACTTGAGGAAGTGGGACTCCTGGAGCCTCAACTTCGCAAGGTATTCAAGAAGAAGGGAACATCGAGCCTCTTCCACCCCCTGTGTCGTGGTTTTGTCACAGCAGATGTCCTCATGAAAGGACTTAGAGATGGAGCCATCGCACCTTGGTGGCGACTCAAAGGGGGTGAGCGAAAGCGAGACTCAAATTTACCCAGGTTCGGCCCCTTGTGAGGAGCTAAAATCCTACGTCCTGCTTTTTGTGGATTAATGGTGGTTTCGATTACAAGGAGGGCGTAACTCGCGTGACTTAGATCTCGATTCTCTCTAACTCGCCTGACTTCTCCCTTGGACTCGCCTTTATATACAAGTCGAGGCCCTAGGGTTCACAAAGTCCTGCCATTCTACTCTTTGTAGCTTTCCTTATCTCTAAGTCACCGTGTCCCCCATGATCAAGAGCTTCCTTGATATCCCATCATCCGCACAATCTCTTGAACCTCCCTTCAGCTCCTGGGCCATGGAACGCGCAGCTAATGGTGAGTCGCCCCTTTGGTGACCCGGCCCATTAAGGGTGGGTTACCCATAGGTAATATCCCGAACATTAGGCCCCAGATTTTCGTGAATTCATTCATGTCAATAGACTCCCATCAACTTGGGGCGACTCTCCTCATTTCTAACCTCCGGCGAATGTTAAGTCGCCATCCATTGTACTTGATCTGAGTCGCCATGTAGTATGGAACGACATCACCTCGTCCCCTTAGTTCCAGGGCTCCTAACACTGTAACCGTCAATGGATCTTTTGTTAATAATTGCTTATCCCGAAAATCTAGGTGCCATCAATGCAATCTCTGACTTGTCGCCTCGATTTCTTCCTCGACTGCCTCGATTTCTGTTCCTGCCCTTTAAATAACAAGGGAAATGGGGGGGGAAGGAAACCCCTGTCACCAACCTCCATCTCGTCCTCGTCTTCCTCGTGCACTTTGTCTCCGAGCACCAACGCCCTGGCGTCGTCTCCGGCACCTGGAGCTTCTCCATCGACTATGACCTTCCAGGCGTCAAGGAACACAAAGCACCGAGGATTCGTCCCCGACACCGATCTCCTGTTCTCAGGTACACACATTGACTCCATTTAGGGTTAGGCCGAGAACACCATGACTGTAGGCTCTTGCAAACTAGCTTCCACAATGTGATGAACACCCTTATCTGCTTCAGATCCGTTTCATGCTCTCGTGATTGTCCTTAGGTAATAGCAGGCTTCGGCCATTTAATCATGTCCTTTCGCCAACTTAAACCTACATATTGCAGACCCAACGCTGTCACTGCGTTATGTGCATAGTTCACTATCATTATTCCAGGCAATATCCTTCTATTTTTGACCTATTTGTAGATCCACAATTTACTGCCTATCTTTAGAAACATGTTTGTTCATCTGCTGAGAATATCTCTAAGGAAGAAAACACCTCTGAGAGTCGCCATTTAGCTCCAGCCTTCATAGCGACTTTGTTTTATTACTATCGCTATGACACCTTCTCTTCCAGTCTGAAGGGCGAGTTAGAATACTTTTGAACATATGCCCATAGATCGCCCAAATAACGGGCTACGACATACATCAACAATTTGGCGGTTTACCAAATCTTTTACGAACACCGTAAATCCATACCGGCGGTTTAGAACATTTCCTAGTCTTTTAATGAGTCGCCTCATTCCCCATCTATTGTAGTCAAGGCCATTACGAGGTGTGACTGGTTACCAACCAAAATCGATGATGCCATGCTTGAGAAGTTTGTTGAGGCGTGTCTCCTTGACAGCAAGCAAACCATTGGTTGGAGAACCGCCCCGGGTGAGTTGACTCCCAACCCTTCTCCAGGAGAAGTAGTAATCTTTACCGATTACCTTGAGCGCGGTTTTAAACCGCCCGGGTCAAAGTTTTTCCGGGACGTCCTGTATTTCCTCAACATTCATCCTCAAGATCTGGGACCCAACTCCATCAGCAACCTATGCCTGTTCCAGGTCTTCTGCGAAGTATATTTGCAGAGAGAACCCGTGATCCCCTTATTCTGGAACTTTTTCCATCTAAACCGCCAGACCGAGTTTCCCAACGGTCCCAACCATGAGCTCGGAGGAGTCAACATCCAAAGACGCCGCGAACGTGGATTTCTGATAGTTCTTCTGCCCAGCCATCCCAATAGCTGGTCAGAGTCAGGATTCTTCTGCCGAGACACTTCCCCACCGGGCGAGAACCCTTTCCCGGGCTTTAGAGCAGACCGCCTGCCCATGGACTTCAAATTTCCCGATAAGCTCACAGAAGAGGAAGAGTCGGAGTTTATCTCAATCTTCTCCGAGTTGAAATCTCTCAACAACAACGGGCTCATCGGGATCGACCTATTCCCTTGTTGGATAGAATGGAACATCCTTCCCCTGAGTCGCCGTGACGGGCTGATGTATGACTACGATGGTACTGTAGACCATCCACAGTGCATCAGCTGCCACACACTCTCAGAGAGCGAAATTGTCGGAGTCATCAAGAAACTAACCGGCGAGACCTTGGAAGAATGCGCCAAGATCGGTCTGAAAGCCTTCTGTCGTGCCAACCCGGTGCCACCAGTAAGAATCTAAGCCGCGCTTTGTCTTTTTGTACTTAACAATGTTTGTGGCTTAAGATTTGCCTCTATCGATCACAAAACCGATGTATTTTGGCGAAGGGGCCCCAAAGCGGCCGCCCTGAAGTCCACCAAGCCGCTGCCAAAAAAGAAGAAGACGGTGAGCAAAAAGAAAACCGCCACCAAAGATTCATGTTTTGTTGGCCACTCACAAGCAGACGAGGCACACTCGGAGGTAAAGTTTCCCCCTCACTCATCGTCTATGTGTTCCGACTTACGTTTATACCATACATCCTTATGTGTAGGGCGAGGATCATGAGAGCAACAATGATGCAGTCGAGGTAATTTCCCTTTCTTCCGACTCACCTTCTCCTTCCCCTAGACCAGCCAGGCGGATCTGCAGAAAAGTGCCCATGTCTCACCCACATGCTTATATGGAACCTGATTTCCTTTTGAAGAAAGCAAGATTTATCCCCACGCGCAAGACCCGTAGTCGCTCTGGTGACTTAATCACCGGACTGCCTGACAAGACAACCGGTCGGAAACGCACCAGCGAGGTATATTCTTGTTTTATCATACCCTTTGTCATGTAAAATATGATTTGCCACATTGTAAACTTCAAGCCTTTGTTCTGTCAGACTTCTCGTCCTACATCCGGCGACTCGGCAATATCTTCTCTCCCGCTGATGATTCGTGTGCAAGGGTAAGTCTTCTTTGTTAATCCAATTTTTTCTAAACAATGATATGTGCTTTTAATCTTGGTGCTTTTGTCGCAGAGCACAAGAAAAGAGAAGAAAAACCGGCGACCCACCTTTTGCTCTTCGAACATCTGACGCCTTAGGAACGAGCACCTCTGTTCCTGAGACTGAAGAAGAGCAAACGGCGGCTCATGATATTCCTGCGGACGATGTTCCCGAAGCCCGGGATGACTCGCCCGTCATTTTGAAGGAGACAACTGGTATGAGTAACCCGCCAAGCCCTCTTAAGGCGACTGATGATCCAGACGTCGTGGTTACTGGCATTGGCTACTCCACTCCTCAAATTGTAGTGCTTTCCAAACATACCTCCAAGGCAACTCGCCATTCTCCTAATGAAGACACAGACACCCTCAAGCTCCCCCAATATGAGAAGCTAGAATTCGACCAACTTTGTTCCGTCTTCACAAGTCATCTAGAGAGGGATTACGAACTGAACAAGAGCTTGATCCGTCTTATGAGGACTAAATATGAGGTACGTATGTTGATGTATTTTCCTGTACCCATTAGCCTTCCAAGGGCCGGATCATCTTTTAAAAGATGAGCCGGGTCTTTAAATAAAAAATCTCCAACCTGTAGCCCCCAAGGGCGGGGTCATCTTTTGAAAGATGAGCCGGGTCTTGTGTGTAGATAAAACACTTCATCCTGTAGCCCCCAATGGCCGGGTCATCTTCCGGAAGATGAGCCAGGTCTTGTATTAGAGAAAAAACTTCAACTTGTAGCCCCCAAGCACCTGGTCATGTTTTGGAAGATGAGTCGGGTCTTGTATTAGAGAAAAAGCTTCAACTTGTAGCCCTCAAGGGCCGAGTCATCTTTTGAAAGATGAGCCAGCTCTTGCATATGAGAAAAAGCTTCAACCTGTAGCCCCCAAGGGTCGGGTCATCTTTTGAAAGATTAGTCGGGTCTTGCATATGAGAAAAAGCTTCAACCTGTAGCCCCCAAGGGCCGGGTCATCTTTTGAAAGATGAGCCGGGTCTTGCATATGGTATGATTTTGCTGAAAATCATACATTAGCCCCCAAGTATCAGGATTATTGCTTGCAGTAATGCTGAAACTTGTCTCCCCAAATTTGATGTACAGGAGTGTGTGATACAGACTGAGTTGGCGGTGGCCGACTTAAAGAAAAATCTGGCTGAACAACAGGATGCACACTCCGAGTTGGAGAAGAAATTCCATTTACTACAGGCTGAGCTGGAGAAGATGAAGGCTGACCATAAAATTTTCGAGAAGAAAGCCAAGGCCGATCAAGCCGCCATTCTTAAGCGTGCTGAGCAGGCTGAGGAGAAATTGGAAGCTGCCTAGCAAGAGCTAACCGCCTTAAAAAAGCATGTGTCCAATATGACAGTCACCATGTTTGGTAAGCGTTATCCTTTGACTGTTGGATTAACTAATCTGGTATCAAAAAAATATCAAATACTGATGTACCCTTTGCAGGTGCGCGAGCCACCAATCTTCCAGACGACTGCCTGCTTAAGTTAAAAGCCATATATACCTTCGCTTAGCATCTATACACCGGGGGCGTGCTGACGATCAAGGCAGTGATGGGCAACAAGGGACCAGTGATAACCATGAACTAGATGCTCGACTTCCTGTCTACATTGCCTCCTCAGATTGAGGAATTAAAAAGATCAGTCGGCCGAAAGGGAGTGTTGAACACCCTGAGTCGGTGCTTAGCATATGCCCCTGAGCTCAAAACCGAAGAAATAGCCGCCGGCTACCCCGAGCTGAAAGATGTCGGGTCAGAATTCACCAACGTGGACTATCACTGAACCATCGTAGAATCTCGCTATGCGGCGACTCAACTGGCAGCCATTTTAGATCTGAACAAATACCAAGCCGCCTATGACGAGAACAAAAAGAACGTGACGCCTCCGTCATATGCAACTCCTAGCCTGGTTCCGAGTCGGCCCAAGAATCCTTTTGATCTTGAAATGAACCTATCTCTCTTCCTTGATGATGAAGACGAGTTCGTTGCCTTGTCCAAGTGTAACTGGAAGCTGGGCGACTTATGAATCGAAGGCGGGGAGAGCTCAAGGCATGGTGACTCGGCGGCGGCCTGATTCGCCCATGGATCCTTCCTTCATTGGGGGATGACACCCATTCTTGCCATGCGAGCCATGTAATAGCCTTGTTAGAGTGTGTGAAACACCAAGTATGTCGTATTTTTTTATGGAACCACTGGTAGTTCCTGAATCTATGCATGACTCGCCTGCAATATTTGATAAACCAAGGAATGTCTCAATGTGACAAACAAATTATTTCCTGGTATGTTAGGAAAAACAGCAGCTGACTCAGTAAGTGCATGGCCAGGAATAAACCAGCCCCCTGGATCATGACAAGAAATAAATTAGCACCTGGGTTATGGTGAGAAATATGAGCCGGGGCGAGTTATAATCAAAGCCGTCTCAAAGATATGTTAAGAAACCTTGTGATCTTATCATCAAGAAGTAAAAAAATTATCGACTCAGTGAGTTTTGATAGGATAAGACGAGTGTGCAAAACTCTAGTGTTACCCTTAGGAAGCTTTTGTGAAAAAGCCTTGTTGTTTTAGACCGGTTGATCAGGCGTGAGTCAAGCTTCTGTGAAGCAGGTTCAATGAACCAATGGTTTCTCTATTTCCCATGTGTGAATCTGGTCGGTACCTTTTATGTTTTAACCAAGGCGAGTTCAGGGTCCAAATAACAGATTGACTCGCCTTGAGTACATAGGTCCATGTGGCGACTTGTTCAACACACAGTCCAGTATAACCATTTGTAATGCGGTAATTTTTCGCTAGCCAAGAGGGTATTCAGGCTGAACTCAATGAGTGGAAGCCCCCAAGTGGCCTATGATTTAGGAAGAAACCAGGCATAGGATTACAGAAGTGTATACGCTCTTACTGCAAAACGACTTGGGGACTAGTAGCCCCCAAGTAAGCCGGCTTAATTCTCAAAACCATATAAGGCGCCTATGTTTGGACCGTGCGACGTGGCAACGTGGTCCTCTTTGGCTTTTATCAAAGCCCAGTTTTGAAGCAAGTGTAGCATGGCGACTTACGCTCTTGGACTTTAATAGCGTCCATGTTTGGGCGACTTATAGAACAATAAAGACTCATGCTTTCAAAAGCTGAAACGACAAAGTACCCCGAAGTTTGTGGGTGTCGGCTTTATTGCTTTCATAATTCATGGATTACAATTTGCTGAAAACTGATAAAGAAAAAAGGGGGAGCTCATGCCTCTAAGTGTAGTAAGGCCGCAGATGGGCTATGTTCCAGGGGCGAGTTGTCTCAACCTGTGTAGTTGGCCGATGTGGGCGAAGATCCATCAAATAGTATGAGTCGTTCCGAAGATTCTTTCTGACGACAAACGGTCCTTCCCATGGAGGTGATAGCTTGTGCATACCAGCATGATCTTGAATCAAACGGAGCACCAAGTCGCCTTCTTGGAAAGCTCGGCTCTTGACCCGACGAATATGGTAACGTCACACGTCCTGTTGGTAAATCACCGATCGTGATGCGGCCAAGTCACGTTCCTCCTCCAAGGCATCTAGCAAGTCTTGTCGTGCCAACTCGTTGTCCTGCTCCACATAGGCGGCGACTCGTGGGGAATCATGTTTGATCTCACTTGGTAACACCGCTTCTGCCCCGTAGACCAGAAAGAAAGGAGTAAAACCCATGGAGCGGTTTGGAGTCGTCCTGATACTCCACAGTACTGATGGCAACTCCTCGACCCAACATCCTGGTGTATGTTCCAAAGTTACCATGAGCCGAGTCTTGATCCCCCGCAATATTTCCTGATTCGCCCTCTCTGCCTGTCCATTAGACTGGGGATGCACAACCGCGGAAACATCAAGCCGTGTATGCTCTCGTGAACAGAACTCTTGCATTGCACCTTTGGATAGGTTAGTACCATTGTCAGTAATGATACTATGAGGGTAACCGAATCTGAAAATCAGTTTCTTCAAGAATTTGACGGCTGTATCAGCGTCACAACTGCTAACAGGTTCCGCCTCCACCCACTTGGTAAATTTCTCAACCGCCGCCAATAGGTGAGTCTTTTTGGTGGAAGACATCTTGAAGGGGCCGACCATATCAAGCCCCCAGACTGCAAACGGCCAAGTGATTCGTATCATCCGCAATTCCTGAGCCGGCACATGCATATGGCATCCAAACTTCTGGCAGCCATCACATCGATGAACGATCTCCTCTGCGTCTGCGTGAGCCGTTAGCTAATAAAACCCATGTCTAAAGGCTTTAGAAACCAAGGATCGGGACCCAGCATGATGACCACAGTCGCCCGCATGAATCTCATTGAGGATCATACATCCTTCTTCAGAAGAGATGCATCTTTGAAATATCCTCGAGGTGCTTCGTTTGTGTAACTCGCCATTGTGTATGACCATGGATTTACACAGACGGACGATTTGGCGAGCTAGAAATTCGTCGGCTGGTAACTCGCCTCTGGTGAGGTACGCCATGTAAGGAATCGCCCAGTCTGGAGTAGCATGAAGAGCCACCACGAGTTGAGACTCAGGGTCCGGTACCGCCAAATCTTCCTACGAAGGCAATTTCACTGAAGGGTTATGTAATATATCGAAAAAGACATTGGGAGGAACCGGCTTACGCTGCGAACCAAGGCGGGAAAGAGCGTCCGCTGCTTCATTAAACCGTCGGTCGATGTGATCCACTTGATAGCCATTGAAGTGACTCGCCACGTCTGACACAGCTCGTCTGTAAGCCCCCATCACAGGGTCTCGTGAATCCCAGGTGCCAGTAACCTCGTGCGCCACCAGATCTGTATCGCCCAAACATCTCACTCGTGTGAGATTCATCTCTTTGGCGAGTCGCAAACCATGGAGCAAAGCTTCGTATTCTGCTACATTATTGGTACATGGGAACATGAGCCGAAGGACATACCAAAACTTGTCACCTTCACGTGAAGTTATCACCACACCAGCCCCCGATCCTTCCAACTGTCTGGACCCATCGAAATAAATGGTCCAATATGTAAGATATGGTCTCTCGTCAGGGATTTGTAACTCGGTCCAATCATTGACGAAGTCCACGAGTGCTTGAGATTTGATGGCTGTCCGAGGCATATATCGCACCTGATGGGATCCAAGCTCGATGGTCCACTTAGCAATCCGTCCAGTAGCCTCTCGATTCTGTAGGATGTCGCCAAGGGGGGCGGAGCTGATGACCGTAATCGGCTGTTCCTGGAAGTAATGCTTCAGCTTTCGACTCGCCATGAACACCCCAAAAACCAACTTTTCCAATGTGGGTAGCATTGCTTGGAGAGGGTGAGGACCTCGCTGATGAAATACACCGGTCGCTGGACCGGGTACTCCTTTCCTTCTTCCTTTCGCTCGACAACTACTGCCATGCTGACTGCTTTGGAATTGGCTGCAATGTACAGGAGCATAGGTTCCTTGTCTGCTGGAGCCGCCAACACTGGTGGGTTAGCTAACTGTCGCTTCAAGGCTTCGAAGGCTTCATTTTCTTCGTCCGTCCACACGAAACGACCAGTTTTCTTGAGCAGCTGGTACAGAGGGACTTCTCGTCAAGGTGACATATGAAGCGGCTCAAGGCCGCGATTCGACACGCCATGCGCTGCACCTGGTTGACGTTGGCTAGTTTCCCAAGCGAGGTAACTGCCTCAATTTTGTGTGGGTTGGCCTCAATGCCACGCTCTGATACCAAGAAACCCAATAATTTCCCCACAGGGACACCAAAAACACACTTGGTGGGGTTAAGCCTCATCTGGTAAACGCGCAGGTTGTCGAAGGTTTCCTTGAGATCCTCCAAGAGTGACTCCTTGCGGTGAGACCTGACCACGATGTCGTCCACATAAGCATGGATGTTACGGCCTATCTGGTTGTGTAAGCAGTTTTGGATGCAGCGCTCGTAAGTCGCCCCTGCACTCTTGAGCCCAAATGGCATGGACACGTAACAGAAAGCTCCGAATGGGGTGATGAAGGCTGTCTTCTCCAGATCCGCCACCGCCATCATTATCTGATGGTATCCTGAATAAGCGTCCAAGAAACACAGACGTTCGCAACCCGCCGTCGAATCAATGATCTGATCAATGCGGGGAAGGGCGGAAGGATCTGTTGGGACCCCGACTTACTAGTCGAGAATCACCGTGCTTAGTGATCCCAGAGATCAATGCTCACCGAACACAATACTGAATAAAGAGTCTTACATCCAAAAACCGATTATTACAACACGTGACCGAAGGGTCAAATTCACAAGACAGGGCCTAAGGCCAAATCACACGAGTACACTAATAGCGGAAAACAAAGGAGCTAAGCGGGTGCCCATGCCATCAAGCCTACACCGACAGGCATTCTGACTCGGAAGCGTCCTAGTCCGCAGGGGTGTCTACGAAGACGTACTCATCTCCAAACTCCGGTCCTTCCATGTCTGGTCAATAACATAACCAGTGGCAAGCCAATGAGTACTTTGTATGTACTCGCAAATAGCCCGTGATATAATCATCGAAAGTGAAGGATAACAATATCATGAATCTCTAGTGTAACTCATCTGGGTGGAATGATCATGAATATGCATCAAGCTAAAGAATTACTCTTGAAGAACAGGTTACAGATATCAATATATCTGCCGTGGGCTGAACCATCCGGGTTCACCCTATATGCCAAGTCACCGAACTTGGTCATATCATTGCTATCATAGCAACACCTTTCTCCTCACCACACACACACACACACACACACTCACACACACTTGGTTTATGCGGAAATAACTGGACGTAGTTTAAGCAGGATTACCCAACTGTCCTTGACCGTGGACACGACTATTCGAATAGTTTACACTCTGAAGAGGCAGTACGCTGGACCCACGAGATCCGGGAAACTTCCGTGTCATCCACGACTCGCGATATATCACATACCCGAGGTAAGTACCCGATCAATGCCTTACCCCTGACGATACTAGACAAAGAGGTCCACTCGATTGGTACCCAGCCCACATGTTGTACGTCTCACGAGCACCAAATCTGGAGAGTACCAACCATGTGGGGACCAACGGTGTGACTGGAACTCATAAAAATGGCATATTCGTCCTACCCGGCACGACCCCATCACGAGAGTGACCACACATCACTCCCGCCACTAGTAATGTTGCTCTTTTCTAGCATCGACCAGAGTAATTAACATAGCCCCGTCCCATAAGGGGTAACGTGGTCATACTGGTAAGGTTGGGACGGTCGACACATCATAATCTAATCCCATTTCCAAAACCATACTCACACAAATACCGGGTGCATCACTTCACCAAAAGTGACCACCTAACTCATCATCACCCTCGGGCATTAGTGGCACCCGACGGGGTTTTCATAAACTCTTGCTTTATGTCAACAACATGCTCATGATAATACTACTTCTATCTTTACTTGTCAACATGGTATTAGCATGACCCTCAAGGGGTAGAGTCAAGCTCAATGCAAAATACTCCTGAGGAGCCTTCGGTAAAATCATATCTAATGATTATTGGCACTTATGATCGTATGCAACGGGAATACTTGCTATTTTGACATGCAAAGTAACATATGCTCAGTCATGGTCAAAGGGCTGCTTGCCTTGGTCAGCTAAGTATCCGGGGTCTTCGAGGTCTTCCGCTTCGATTCCCTCGTCACATGGATTTTCTATCGTCGATAAAACAATAAATAAGAAATAGCATACACAAAAACAGACCACAAAGTCATTTTAAAAATGTTCTCTATTACTAATAAATCTAAGATATCATTTAAAAAATATTTTCCTTAGTTTTCCTTGAAGGAACATTTTTGAAATCAACCAAACAGAAGCAAAACTATTCCAATTTAGTCCTTTTTATTAATATAAAATGGAGTAGTTGTTGGAAAAATTCATCTAAGCATACCATTAAATACTACACATTTTTAGATGAATAACAGTGGAGAAATTATATTTTTACACTGGTTAAATGTTTTTATAAAAATCTTAGAAACCAGGGTTTAAAATAAAAAGAAAAACAGGCTAACTCCCGGCTTGGCTCGGACGGTGAGGGCAATTTATAGGCTCGGACGGTGAGGGGTGCTGGAGCGAGGGGGAGGGCAATTTATAGGCCCGGTGACTCACCGTGGCGCGCATGGGGGCCCACAGAGAGGTTGGGGTTGAAACCACGGTCTCAGGATGTGGTTTTGCACCGCCCGAACCATCTGCAGCAGAGAGACAGAGAGGAGAGTCGAGCATTCGTGGCCGCGCAACCTTGGCCTATTCTGGTGCGCGCGGGCACGCGTCGCGCGAGCTCTACCGCGGGAGAGGAGGGGCCCTAAGGCTTGCTCGACGCAGAAGGGTTGTCGGGGAAGAGGTTGGAGATCTCGGGGGAGGCTGGAACTGGCCGAGGGTGTCGCTCCACCTCGGTGACTCCCTGTGGCGCGCCCAGAGCATAGTTTTGGCATGCCACGGCATGCTGGTACGCTCTGAGGCACTTTGCATGTGTCCAGCATGTCCTTGCACTGGCTGGGAGTGTGGCTAGCGGTTTGGTTCTTGTGGGAGCTTTGGCTGGTCAAGGGAGGCAAGAAATACTGGTGCTGTTAGTCATGAACTGAAATCTAAATTGGGGTTTTTGGCATTTCCACTTTGAACAAGTGAGGGGCCAGTTGACTGGGGTTAACATAGGTGCTGGCCACTTAATCTAAGCGTTTGAAGCAAAGGAGTTTGGTTTAGCTTTGGCTAAGGTTGCTTTTTCCTATTTGTTAGAAGGTGTTCGAAAGTGGTTTTAGGGGGGTTGCACCCCACCACTCGTGCTGCAACTTAACAGGTTTGGGTTTGGTGGTAAACCATGGAGTTTCACCAAATTTGAGCTCCAAAGGACAAGTTTATCTTTGTAAACTTGAAAACACTACAATATGACCAGATATGTTCCTTCCAAAGGGAGTGTGAGCAAACTAAGTCCCACAAATCCCATTTTTGGTGAGGAACCCTTATTTGAGGTATTAGGCACTCCCGCGATGTTTTAGCATCATTGGACAAACTTTGCTATGTAGAGTTGTTCTAACTTGATTATGGACAGACAGGGTTTTAGGGTTATTTGGGGTCCTTATCCTCCTTTGATCAAGGTGAAACTTTATGTGGACACCAAACAATGCTTAGGTATATCACTGGAATTTTCTAGGAATTTATTGAGAATATTTCCTTTGGAAATATTTCAAAATGCCAAAATAGGAAGAAATAGCTTTTATAGTTTTAATCAATAAATATAATATAAAATGGGGTTTAAAATCCTATGTATGGAAAATATATGTCCTTCTGATCATCTCTAAATTTAATTAGAGTTTTCCAAAGCACAAAAGTATTTTTCCATGTTGGAATACCAATTCTGACCTTAGAAATGGACAGGTTATTTTATTAGGAAAATAATCACAAAAATAATTATTTTTGTGGTTTTGAAATATAAAGATAGGTAAAAATCAGATTACCAAATATGAGTAGAAGCACTGCTTGCTATCAAGGACATGTAGTGCAACTCAAGGTGGTTTTACTTTGGTCAGCAATAAGCAAAGGTTTTTGGAAATCGGTATAATACCAAAGGACTTTAGGGTTTTAAATCCTCACATGATCAAGCATACAAGCATACAATGTCAATCATGGCACTCACAACATTAGTTTTGAAAAAGTTTTTACAAGCTCAGAATTTCACAATAGAGACAAGTGATAGCAAAAACAGGGTGTGACAGACCTATCCCCCTTACAAGAATCTTGTCCCCGAGATTCCTAAGCTAGGTGCTAAAAAGGTCTGGAAACTCAGATCGGAGATAGTCTTCACGCTCCCATGTAGCTTCGGCTTCGGCGTGGTTGCTCCATTGAACCTTCATATACTTGATGGTGCGGCTTCGGGTGCATCTCTCTGCTTCATCCAGAATGCGGATTGGCCTCTCGCGGTAGGTCAGATCAGGCTGAAGGTCAATGGCTTGGTGGTCAATGCCCTTGTAAGGATCGAAACGACTTGGCGCTTGGAGACACTTCCGAAGTTGTGACACGTGGAAAACGTTGTGCAGACCCAAAAGTTCCGGAGGTAACTCCAACTGATAAGCAACCTCTCCACGCCTTGCCGTGATCTTAAATGGCCCAATGAACATTGGACGAAGTTTCCCCTTAACGTAGAAACCCTTGGTTCCCTTGAGACGTGTGACATGGAGGTACACGAGATCTCCGGGAATGAACTCCACATTGCTGCGGCGAGAGTCCGCATAACTCTTTTGTCGTGACTTGGCTGCCTTCAGATTTTCTCGGACTAGTTGCACCTTCTCTTCTGCCCTGTGCAAAACTTCTGGTCCGAATATCAGCTTGTCTCTGGTTTTTGAGCAGTTGATGGGGTGCTGCATTTCCGCCCGTACAGCACTTCGAACGGGGCCATTTGGAGACCGGACTGCTAGGTGTTGTTGTATAAAAACTCAGCGAACGGCAGACAGTCTTCCCATTTGGCTCCGTGCGCTAGGACGCATGCGCGGAGCATATCTTCGAGTATCTGATTCACCCTTTCCGTCTGTCCTCCCGTCTGCGGGTGGAAGGCGGTGCTAAAAGAGAGCTTGGTACCGAGGGCCTCCTGAAGTTTCCTCCAAAACCTTGAGGTGAACTGTGTGCCTCGGTCAGATACAATCTCCTTGGGAACTCCATGAAGTCTTACTATGCGCTCGATATAGAGACTAGCCAACTTGTTTCCATCATAAGTGGTGTTGACAGGTATGAAATGGGCCACTTTGGTCCAATGGTCCACAACAACCTATATCGAGTTATGGCCCTTGCTAGACCTTGGTAAGCCGATAACAAAATCCATGCCTACCTTGTCCCTCTTCCACTCCGGCACCTGGAGAGGTTGTAGCAACCCTGCGGGTCGCTGATGCTCAGCCTTAACTTGCTGACACACAACACACTTGGCCACATATGACGCGATTTTCCTCTTCATGCCGTGCCACCAGAATCTGTCTCGGAGATCTTGATACATCTTGGTACCACCGGGGTGAATGGAGTAGGGTGTATCATGAGCTTCCCGTAGGATTAGTTCCTTGAGTTCAGCCTTGTTGGGTACGCATAAACATTTCCAAAACCACACCACTCCTTGCTCATCCTCCAAGAATCCTGGGGCCTTGCCTTCTGGAATCTTCTTCTTGATACTTTCAATGCTCTTGTGACCCTTCTGGGCTCCCTTGATGTCGTTTTCCAGCATTGGTTTGACTTCGAGGTTGTCTAGGAATCCAGATTCTACAAGTTCCAATCCGAAGTTCTCCAATTCTTCATATAAGGTGGGTTGCCATTCCTTAAGCATGACGTTTAAGGTGCTGGTCTTCCGACTCAAGGCATCAGACACTACATTTGCCTTACCACGGTGATATTGAATGCTGAGGTCGTAGTTCTTGATTAACTCCAACCATCTCCGTTGCCTCATATTCAATTCCCTTTGGGAGAAGATATACTTCAGACTCTTGTGGTTGGTGTATATTTCACATCGCTTCCCAGAAGGTAATGTCGCCATGTCTTCATGGCATGCACTACTGCTGCCAATTCGAGATCATGGGTGGCATAATTTTCCTCATGCGGGCGTAGTTGCCGTGACAAGTATGCCACGACTCTGCCATCCTGCATTAGAACCCCACCTAGCCCAGTCCTTGAGGCATCGCAATATATCACGAACTCCTAGCTGATATCTGGAGTGGCCAATACCGGGGCGGTGGTTAACCTCTTCTTCAACTCTTGGAAGCTTGCCTCACACTCCGGCGTCCATTCGAACTTCTTGCCTTTCTTCAAGAGCTGAGTCATAGGTTGCGCGATGCGGGAGAATCCTTATACGAACTTGCGGTAATACCCTGCGAGTCCGGGGAAGCTCCTGACTTCCTTCATGTCGATTGGCGATTCCCAGTTCGTTACTGTGGTAATTTTAGAGGGATCAACTGCCAATCCACTTGCCGTCATGGTATGACCTAGGAATCCAACATCGTTCAGCCAAAACTGGCATTTGCTGCACTTGGCATACAGTTGGTGCTCTTGAAGCTTTTCCAATACTAACCTCAAGTGTTGCTCATGATCTTCTTCAGACTTGGAAAAGATTAATATGTCGTCAATGAATACGACGACGAACTTGTCCAGATATTCCATGAAGACCTTATTCATGAGGTACATGAAGTAAGCTAGGGCATTCGTCAATCCAAAGGACATGACAGTGCATTCGTACAAACCATACCGGGTCACAAATGTCGTCTTCGGAATGTCTTCGGGTTGAATCTTTAGTTGGTAATATCCAGATCGGAGGTCGATCTTGGAGAATACCTTAGCTCCATTTAGCTGGTCAAACAAGTCTTCGATCTTGGGGAGTGGATACTTGTTCTTGATCGTGACCTCATTGAGAGAACGATAATCGATGCAAAGTCGGATTGTCCCATCCTTCTTGGACACGAAGAGAACAGGTGATCCCCAAGGTGACGCACTTGGACGAATAAACCCTTTCCTGAGTTGCTCATCCACTTGCTTCTTAAACTCTGCTAGCTCTTCGGATCCCATCCTGTAAGGCTTCTTATAGATAAGCCTTGTCATGGGCATGAGTTCGATGATGAACTCCATGTCTCAGGCAGGAGGCATCCCTGGTAGCTCATCAGGAAAGACGTCTGGGTATTCACAGACTATTGGCACTCGGTCGAGTCCTTCCTCTGATAGGCTGTTAACTCGTGGCACTCGAGTGGATACTGGCTCAGAGACATACTTGACTTTCACCCCTTGGTCACTTGTCATGGTAATGGCCCTGTTAGCACAGTCTAAGATACTCTGATGCTTGGCCAACCAGTCCGTACCGAGAATTACTTCTAGGCCTTGCGACTTAAGCACAATGAGATCCGCTGAGAAGCTCGTCCCATTGATAACTATCCCGACCTTCCTACACCCTAGGTTGGTCCTCAAAACTACTCCCGGGGTTTGAATTGCCATATGCCCACGAAGCAAGGTAGGTTATAGACCACACTTTTCCACAAAATTTTGCGTAACAAAGGAATGCGAAGCACCACAATCAAACAATATTGTTGCTGGGGTAGAGTTGAGGAGGAACGTACCCAGAATGCAGTCCGGGTCTTCATATGCCTCTTCTGCGAAAATATGATTAATCCGCCCCTTCCTGTGATACTGCTGATTGCGGGGAGCCTGGTTCCTGCCTGGTGCTCCTTGGCCTGGATTTGGTGCATTGGGGCGCGGAGCATCGGGTTTCTTGTTGGGGCACTGCCTAGAATAGTGCCCTGGTTGTCCACACCCAAAACAGGTAACTTGCGCTGGAAGGTTGGTCTTGCCCCCACCGTTGTTCGGAGAAGTGCTTGCTGGCTTGGCGTTGACTTGCTGAGGTTGGTAATTCTGGCGAAATGTTGGATGCTTGTACTGCTGCTGCTGATAGTTAGGTCTTGCTGGGGCTGACTGCCATGGTCGTGGTTTCGAGCTAATCGGTCCTCCACTACCAATTAGCTTGCGCATACGGGTGTCGTCCATTGCATGACGCTTGTCTTCCAACATAAGAGCCTTATTAACCAGGTCACTGAAGGTCCGACATTCACAAACAACCAGCTGAGATTGGAGTGACTGCTTTAGTCCTTCCATAAACTGTTCCACTTTGGCAGCCTCAGTGCTGACGTCTTCAGGTGCATATCTTGATAGGAGGTTGAACTTCTGCAAATACTCCTTGAGTGATCCACTGCCTTGCCTTAAGGCTCGAAATTCTCGCTTCTTAATGGTCATCATTCCCGGAGGAATGTGAGCGGCGCGGAATCCATCCTTGAACACAGCCCAAGTCACGACTTGCCCGGCTCGCATGATCTGAAATCCATCCCACCAGGCTCTGGCTCTGCCTCCGAGACAGTGGGTTGCATAGAGGACTTTCTCGTTGTCGTCAGTGCACTTGACCAGCACGAGAAGGTCTTCAATAGTGTGGATCCAGTCATCGGCATCCAAGGGCTCAGTCGTCTCCGTGAATATGGGTGGCGTAGTCCGCATAAACTCAGAGAGAGTTGAACGACCGTTACCATTCCCGTTCTGCGGCGGGTGGTTCACCAAGGTTTGAGCCAGCTGCCGGATAGCGGCATTGTTGGCTTGACGCTCCTCCCGAAGAGCTCGAAGGACCTAAGCCATGGTCAAGCTTTAAGGGGGAGGCGGCGGCGGTGGAACATCTTCTTGCTGCGCGCGGTGATCTCCAGCTTGAGCTTCCCCTCCGGTTCCCTGCTGCTGTCCTGAAGAGGCAGAGCTGGGGTTGCCGAAGGTGCTGTTGCGAGGTGCATTCACCATCCTGTCAGGGGAGTAGACAGGTCAATTTTGCCGAACTGGTTGTACTCGAAAGGGATGACGTTCTAGTAAAGAGGGGGTCTGGTGTTGTGCTAGTGTGCATGATTTTTATGACAATGGTTTTGGAGAGAACTACTGCATTAAATTTAAAACAAGTGATGTAGTCGCTCACAAGCTGCTTAAGGCAGAATGCGACTTGCATCCAACAGGTTCACACAACATCCGGGGTCATAAAATCCTGATACAAGAACTCCTACGTTCGGTACATCCTACGCTGCTAAGCGATCGACTGCGCGGTCTCATAAGCCGAATCTGTGGGATCTTCGTCTTCATCTTCCTCTCTGTCTTCATCTTCATTAGTGCTTCCCTTCCTCGAGGGAGTAGGGGAAGGAAGCAGACCATCTCGACGTCTCCTGGTTTGTGAGGTAGCGAAGAGTTCGGTGTACTCTTGTGCGGTTAAACGACGACTCTAAAGAGGAACGGCCTGAAGCGGGGGTATTCCTCCTCGGAAAGCAAAGCCAGGTGATATTACGGGTGCTCATTCTTTCTCCACCTTGCGGTTCTTCATCTTCTCCATACGAAGTAGCTCCTTGACTTGGTGCAGCTCTTGGCGGCTCCTAGTCGGCTCCTTGATCAAAAGATGCGTCAAGGTGTATGAGGAGAGGCTGAAGTAGGTCTGAAACCTCAATGGCGTCCCATCCTCGGATGAGGGGTTGAGTGTCCAACTCCCGTCTACCTTATCCTTAACAAAATGTAGGTGACGAGTAGCTGGCTCGTCCTCCATCTTAGGAAGGATGTCGCGGAGTCGCACAAGTGCCTCTCGTGCTGCAGTCTCCACGGCCAACATCAGATCCTCCATCTGTGGCCCTTCAAAGAACCAGCTAGTTGGGGAGTTGTTAGCCTTCGCTATCACGTCCACGTGATAATCATTGGTGTCGGCGTTGACCCAGTGTTCGCAGTAGAGAAAGATGGGCGTGCGACGTACTTGACACTTCTCAAGGCTGTCGCTCAAAAGCAGAGGAAAGCCCGTTTCCAGAAGCATGTTGGGTACGGTGGCCATCTACAAGGTGTAGAGGAGAGGGTTAGAAATATTTAGTGGGTGCGGTTCTTGGGTCAATCTATGTGCACTAATTTTTTCGGCTATCGCCCATGCTACCTAAGGCTTCCTATAGTCAGGATGGCTCTGGTACCAGCTCTGTGGGGACCCCGACTTACTAGTCGAGAATCGTGATCCCAGAGATCAATGCTCGGTGAACACAACTACTGAAGAAAGTGTCCAAGTACCGATTATTACAACACGTGACCGAAGGGTCAAGTTCACAAGACAGGGCCTAAGGCCAAATCACACGAGTACACTAATAGCGGAAAACAAAGGGGCTAAGCGGGTGCCCATGCCATCAAGCCTACACCGACAGGCATTTTGACTCGGAAGCGTCCTAGTTCACAGGGGTGTCTCCGAAGACGTACTCATCTCCAAACTCCGGTCATTCCATGTCTGGTCAATAACACATTCAGTGGCAAGCCAATGAGTACTTTGAATGTACTCACAAACAGCCCATGATATAATCAACGAAAGTGAAGGATAACAATATCATGCATCTCTAGTGTAACTCATCTGGGTGGAATGATCATGAATATGCATCAAGCTAAAGAATTACTCTTGAAGAAGAGGTTACAAATATCATTATATCTGCCGAGGGCTAAACCATCCGAGTTCACCCTATATGCCAAGTCACCGATCTTGGTCATATCATTTCTATCATAGCAACATCTTTATCATCACCACACACACACACACACACACACACACACTCACGCACACTTGGTTTACGCGGAAATAACTGGACATAGTTTAAGCAGGATTACCCAACTGTCCTTGACCGTGGAAATGGCTATTCGAATAGTTTACACTCTATAGAGGTAGTACGCTGGACCCACGAGATCCGGAAAACTTCCGTGTCATCCATGACTCGCGGTATATCACATACTCGAGGTAAGTACCCAATCAATGCCTTCCCCCTGATGATACTAGACAAAGAGGTCCACTCGATTGGTACCCAACCCACATGTTGTACGTCTCACGAGCACCAACTCTGGACAATACCAACCATGCGGGGACCAACGGTGTGACTGGAACTCATAAAAATGGCATAGTCGTCCTACCCGGCACGACCCCATCACGAGAGTGACCACACATCACTCCCGCCACTAGTAATGTGGCTCTTTGCTAGCATGGACCAGAGTAATTAACATAGCCTCGTCCCATAAGGGGTAACATGGTCGTACTGGTATGGTTGGGCCGTTCGACACATCATAAATCTAATCCCATTTCCGAAACCATACTCACACAAATACCAGGTGCATCACTTCACCAAAAGTGACCCCCTAACTCATCATCACCCTCGGGCATTAGTGGCAACCGACGGGGTGTTCATAAACTCTTGCTTTATGTCAACAACATGCTTGTGATAATACTACTTCTATCTTTACTTGTCAACATGGTATTATCATGACCCTCAAGGGGTAGAGTCAAGCTCAATGCAAAATACTCCGGAGGAGCCTTCGGTAAAATCATATCAAATGATTACTGGCACTTATGATCATATGCAACGGGAATACTTGCTTTTTTAACATGCAAAGAAACATATGCTCAGTCATGGTCAAAGGGCTGCTTGCCTTGGTCAGCTAAGTATCCGGGGTCTTCGAGGTCTTCCGCTCTGATTCCCTCGTCACACGGATTTTCTATCGTCGATAAAACAATAAATAAGAAATAGCTCACACAGAAACAGACCACAAAGTCATTTTCAAAATGTTCTCTATTAATGATAAATCTAAGATATCATTTAAAAAATATTTGCCTTAGTTTTCCTTGAAGGAATATTTTTGAAATCAACCACAACAGAAGCAAAACTATTCCAATTTAGTCCTTTTTATTAATATAAAATGGAATAGTTGTTGGAAAAATTCATCTAAGCATAACATTAAATACTACACATTTTTAGATGAATAACAGTGGAGAAATTATATTTTTACACTGGTTAAATGTTTTTATAAAAATCTTAGAAACCAGGGTTTAAAATAAAAAGAAAAACAGGCTAACTCCCGGCCTGGCTCGTCCCATAGTTGGGCTGGCCCATGGCCAGCCGACAGCCTGCCCAGGCGCGCGCGCCGTTAGGTTTGAACCTGATGCGCGGGGCCCTGCGGTCAGCGGCCGAGGTCAGCAAAGGCGAGGAGGATGGGAGACCAACATGTGGGGCACACCTGTCGGGATCGTCTCCTACCTCCGGCCAGAGAAGAGGAGGAGGACGCCGACGAGGTTAACGACGCGCTCATGCCCCAACGAGCACAGGAATTGGTTCGCCTTGTTGTCGCCTACCTGCTGGTGGTCGAAACAACATCGGGGAGGCATGGGTTCACCGGCGACGAGGAGGCCGTGGCGGAGGAGTTTCGGGAGGTGGTCGAGGGGGTGGCTAGAGACACGGAAAAGCTCGGGCGAGTTGGGGGAAAGCTTCCTGGGATCGAGGGGGTCAGTCTGGTGGGTCGAGGGGCGCAGGAGCCGTCGTGTCGCCGGAGATCGACCGGAGCTCCGAGGCGGAGGGGCCTCGGTCGATCTCGAGCAACAGGGCTGTGCTGGTTTGCTGGGGTGGCTAGGGAGGTACTAGTGATCATGGTGAAGCTATCTGAGGGATGCTGGAGCGAGGGGGAGGGCTATTTATAGGCCCGCGACGGTGAGGAGATTCAAAAGCATCGGTGACTCACCGTGGCGCGCATGGGGGCGCAGAGAGAGGTTGAGGTTGAAACCACGGTCTCAGGACGTGGTTTTGGACGGCCCGAACCATCTGCAGCAGAGAGAGAGAGAGAGAGAGGGGAGAGTTGAGCATTCGTGGTCGCGTAAGCTTGGCTAGTTCTGGTGCGCGCGGGCACGCATCGCACGAGCTCTAGCGCGGGAGAGGAGGGGCCCTGAGGCTTGCTCGATGCAAAAGGTTTGTCGGGGAAGAGATTGGACATCTCGGGGGAGGCTGGAACTGGCCGAGGGTGTCGCCCCCACCTTGGTGACTCCCTGTAGCGCGCCCAGAGCGCAGTTTTGGCATGCCACAGCATGCTGGTGCGCTCTGAGGCACTTTGGACGTGTCCAACATGTCTTGGCACTGGCTGGGAGTGTGGCTAGCCGTTTGGTTCTTGTGGGAGCTTCGGCTGGTCAAGGGAGGCAAGAAATACTGGTGCTGTCAGTCATGAACTGAGATCTAAATTGGGTTTTTTGACCTTTCCACTTTGTACAAGTGAGGGGCCAGTTGACTGGGTTAGACACAGGTGCTGGCCACTTAATCTAAGAGTTTGAAGCAAAGGAGTTTGGTTTAGCTGTGGCTAAGGTTCCTTTTTCCTATCGGTGAGAAGGTGTTCGACATTGGGTTTAGGGGGGTTGCACCCCACCACTGGTGCTCCAACTTAACAGGTTTGGGTTTGGTGGTAAACCATGGAGTTTCACCAAATTTGAGCTCCAAAGGACAAGTTTAGCTTTGTAAACTTGAAAACACTACAATATGACCAGATATGTTCCTTCCAAAGGGAGTGTGGGCAAACTAAGTCCCACAAATCCCATTTTTGGTGTGGAACCCTCATTTGAGGTATTAGGCACTCCTGCAAAGTTTAACCTCATTGGACAAACTTTGCTATGTAGAGTTGTTCTAACTTTGATCAAGGTGAAACTTTATGTGGACACCAAACAAGGCTTAGGGATATCACTGGAATTTTCTAGGAATTTATTGAGAATATTTCCTTTGGAAATATTTCAAAATGCCAAAACAGGCAGAAATAGATTTTATAGTTTTAATCAATAAATATAATATAAAATGGGATTTAAAATCCTATGTATGGAAAATATATATCCTTCTAATCATCTCTAAATTTAATCATATTTTTCCAAAGTAGAAAAGTATTTTTCCATGTTGGAATACCAATTGTGACCTTAGAAATGGACATGTTATTTTATTAGGAAAATAATCACAAAAATGAACACGTGGTACTGCCCAGTGTTCAATTGTTTGGGGTCATTTTGGAACCCGCCCCGATCCTCCTGCCGCTGGTGGTCTCCTTGCGGGGGGGGGGGGTGGGTTGTTGGAAAACTCCCGGTGGGTGGTACTCCTGGTTATGAACTTGGTATTGGCCAGCATTGTGCTGCGACCCGTCCTGTGGTCCTTGGATAGGGAAACCCCCGAACGTGACCTGGCGTGACCCGGACGCGCCGGGTTGCTCTTGTCGCTGGCCCTGCTCGCCGCCTTGACTTCTCTTGAGCGCCTCGGCCCGAAATTCTTGCATCACGTAGCAATCTTCCCCCAAGTGAGTCGCCGGTCCTTCGGCCGTGGCGTGCTTTGGGCACGAGCCTTCAAGCATTTCATGGTAATTACGTCGTTTCTTCCCACTAAAGCCCCGCTTCTTATGACGTGGGTTTGTGTTGCCGGTATTGGTATTAGCAACAAATTCCGTAGGACCCTCCTATTGCCGCTTCTTGCCATGCCCGCCATGGTGGTTATTGCCCCGGTTTTGAAACTGGGAATGGCCCTTGTGTAACTCGCCCTTCCTGGCGGCACTAATTTTTTCGTCGCCCTCTCTAGGATCCTTGGTGTCGTCCGACTCAACGTACCTGGTAAGGGCATCCATTAGCTCGCCCATGTCCTGTACCTTTCGCTTAAGTCACCCTAGCTTCAGTACCAGAGAGTCGTAATGGCAGTTCTTCTCCAGGATCAACACCGCCTCAGCCGCTGAAATGCCTTCCGATGAATGAATAACTTCCGCGACTCGCCGGGTCCAATGGTGGGCCGACTCATTCGGCCGCTGGATGCAGTGCTGCAGGTCGACGATAGTCATTGGGCGCTTGCAGGTCCCTCTGAAGTTTTTGATGAAGTGCTCCTTCAGCTCCGCCCAACTGTTGATGGAGTTGGGCGACAGGTTTTTCAGCCACGAGCGTGCCGTCCCTTCAAGCATCATAGTGAAGTATTTAGCACATACCGCCTCGCTTACGTCAAGCATATCCATCGCGAGTTCGTATCCCTCGATCCATGACCCGGGTTCGAGATCCAGTGAGTAGTTGGGAACCTTCCTGGGCCCTTTGAAGTCCTTCGGCATGCGCTCGTTGCACAATGCTGGGGCGAGACATGATACCCCAATGTGCTCGCCCCCAACGTCCAGGGGCGCGGGAGGTGACGGCATGTAAGCTGGGTAGGCCTGACCTGCCGCGGCCGTTGGCTCTATGTGCCGCGTGGCTCGCGCTGCATCCACAATATCCTGGGCCCGCGTGTCGGGCATCCCGAGCAGGTCCTGTTGAGGGAGTCGCCGCGGCCCACTGGTTACTGCGGCGAAGTCCTCATGGCGACTTCTGGTGTGACTTGCCTGAGGCGTGGATTGTAGCCGATCAAGGCTATGAGAATATTGTGTGTGCTGAACCATGACCGTCTTTAGCATCTCGATGGCGTTTCTGGCTTCTATCTTAGCCGGGGTGTTTCCGTATATCGGAAGGGACTCCAGGTGGCGGGTTGCTGCCAGCACATTGTCCACGGGATTCGAGAAGTGACCCCGTGCCGTCTGGAACCGAGTCGCATGGGCATCCATTGGCTGAGGAGACGGTGGATTGGGCGGTGGAACCGCTCCTCTCCTCGGGATGGTTTGTAAAGGCTGATCTGGACCCGCCTCGGGGGTGCATGGAGTATCGAAAAGGCGAGTTGGGTGTAAGTCGGCCGGATTCGCCCATTGTGTCTCCTTTGGTGAACGGCGTCAGACGCGCGCTGCTGTCTCTTGAGCTGCCAGCCCTTAGTGTTCAGTCACTCCGTCTCCGCTGCGACCGCGGCTCGCTGTGTCTCAATCCTGGCGGATTCTGCTTCCATGTCCCGCTAGGCCTTGGCCATTGCCTCCTGCAGCTTAGTTAGCTCGGTGTTGACAGACTCCTGATTTTCAGACGTGATCGTGGTTGCCATGAGGCTGGCGATCTTCGCCGCCAGCTCTGTCATGGTTTGCGCTAGGGGTTTGGATGTTCCCTCGGTCTCGTTATTGCCAGTTGGATTCTTGTGAGGCTGCGCTGACCCCGCCATGTAGATAGCGATTTGTCGGTGAGATCTCTCGAAGACCTCAGGATCAGTTGCCAACGACAGCCCTCCGAGTTGTCCTTCCTTAAGAGGGTGGATCGATTATGTCTCGCCCATGGATGACTCGCCATCAGAATCGACAGGGGTGATTTCCTGGCCCGCCACTTCGTCTTGCGCATCGTCTCCCTGCGTAAAACCGACGAAAACATGGCGACTCCTATCCCACCGTGTAATAGGGAGGACGTACCTGGCCGGATCGACGATGTCGGTGGAGATGTCCGGCTCAGGCACAGGTGTCCCGATCATGCCGATGAAGACGTTGATCTTGCCAAAGGGGACTCAGTAGCCAGATTTACCGGAATGGGCCTCCGACTCCCACACCGAGTTGTCAATGTAGTACTTCCCCCGGCGGCTCTTAGTCATGATGCCGACCGCATAGCTTTCTAACCATGGCAGGGCTCCCTTCGAGAACTCAACTCCACCGTGCGCTAGTCCCAAGGTGGGCACCAACTGTCGTGGTTTTGTCACGGCAGATGTCCTCGTGAAAGGAGCGATCGCACCTTGGTGGCGAATCAAAGGGGGTGAGCGAAAGCGAGACTCAGATTTACCCAGGTTCGGCCCCTCGCGAGGAGGTAAAAGCCTACGTCCTGCTTTGTGTGGATTAATAGTGGTTTCGATTACAAGGAGGGCGTAACTCGCCTGACCTAGCTATCGATTCTCTCTAACTCGCCTGACCTCTCCCTGGGACTCGCCTATATATACATGTCGAGGCCCTAGGGTTTACAAAGTCCTGCCATTCTACTCTTTGCAGCTTTCCTTATCTCTAAGTCGTCGTGTCCCCCACGATCAGGAGCTTCCTTGATATCCCGTCATCCGCACGATCTCTTGAACCGCCCTTCAGCTCCTGGGCCATGAAACGCGCAGCTAATGGTGAGTCGCCCCTTTGGTGACCCGGCCCATTAAGGGCGGGTTACCCATAGGTAATATCCCCAACACCCTGTCTATCTCCTCCTGAAGCTTTGCTTCATGAGAGGCAAGGGATTCTTCAGCAAGCAACAGCAGCCACTCCCGTGTCTCTAGAGCCTCCTGCTCCAAGCACTGCTCCACTTCTGCAAGCACCAGCGAGTCGGCGGATGCTCGAGGACCGACGAGGAAGGACTCCATCGGTGGGCCCCCCAGGCAGGCCCTCGGCGGAGCTTGCTCTTAGAGACGGGTGATGAGGGCGCAAAGCTCCTTTTGGCAGTCCTCGGAGGCCCTGCGTTGACAATCTGCCTCGTGAGTCTCGGCGAGGGCGCGCTCGCAGGCTTCTACCAGCACAGCAAGGGATGCATCTGCCTCTGCGCGAGCGTGCTCCCACTGCAGAAGGTCGAGGTTCACGATGGCTTCAAGCTAGCGCCACCCCGACGCAAGGTACTGACGTTGACTTTCCCGGCGGCCTCATGACTGGCAAGTCCCGCCCCTGACGTTGAAGCGCATCCGGAACGGTGCGAAGCAAGCCCCATGGTGTGGCTAGCGAACCCGCGACAGGCTCGAGAGGCCAGCAGGTGTCCTCACCTCTCGAACAACGAACATGAGAAGCGCGCAAGGGATCACCCGGGCCAAGTCCATACCCAGGGGCTGGGGGCTCTCGTTTGGCTGTTTTGTCGACATTGAGAGCCTCATGAGGCCCGTCATCGCCATGCTGGAGGGGTCCAAGGGGAAGGTGCGGCATTGCCCCAGGAGGGGTCACAGGCGAGGGGAAAGGCACCCCCCCGAAGTACTGGAGGCATCCAACAAAGAAGACCGCTGGGGGGGGTCACGCGTAAGAGGCTCGAGAGACCGGGCCCCGCGGAGTGCGAGGAAAGACGGCCGCGGGACACCCGACGATGTCCGGAGCAGACGACACTAGTCTGCCTCCCTGGCCGCCGAAAGGGGACCTGAGGAACAAAGGCTCAGAAGACAGGCGCGTAAAGGAGGACAAGGGGGAATACGATGCTTACTCGTCAATGGCCATCCACTTCTTCCTCGCCGGAGCACCTCGCGTCGGGGGCCGGCTGCCCTCGGACAACCTTCTCTTATGGCCGACAGGGGCATCCTAGCGGGGGGACTCGATGGCCCTCGAGCGAGGCTCGGAAGTGGGGGCGGCGCTTTCCACCGTTGACCAATCGTGACCACCAACCCCGGCTCGATGCGGAGCCACAGCCGGGAGGGCGGGCGCTGGCGCACCACCCGCCATGATCCCAGAGGTAACCACACAATTAGGGTCTTCGCGCGGCTGAACCTCGGGGGGCGCGGTCTCTGACAAACGCTTTTCCCCATCATGGAGGAGCCCCCATTCATCGAAGAGTGGCATCTCTAAGGCGAGAGCTTCCGGTGCCTTGAAGCAGTACAACGGCAGGCCGTTCGGGGGGAGCTCGTCAGGATTGCCGCAGGTCAGCCGGCGAAGTTGCTCACGCAGGACATCAGGGGAAAAGGGGATGACTTGGGTCCTCATGGAGTCACTGGGCCCTGTATAGGCCCACATGGTGCGGGAGTGGCATTAAATGGGAGCAATCCACCAACAGATGAACTCGCGCACCACCATCGCCATCGACACCCCTGCGCGCCTGTGTTTTCCCAGCTGGATCAAAACCAGCGCGAGCCTGAGGTCGCTGAGCTCTTCGTGCTCCCACCCCCGGTTCGGCGTCGCCGGGGACGGAGGAGGTTGGAATAGAGCTCCGGCCCCGGCAGCCTCAACCTGCACCCACTGCCGCTGGAACCCTTCCACCTCGGGGAGGAGCTCGGCGCATGGGATCCCGGGGGCTGAAGCGTCGACACTTCTCAAGGACGCACACCCAGAGCACTACACCTCGGAGATCAACTGAAGGGAGAAGAAATGACGAAGCAATGCCATAGAAGGAGTAATGTCGACAAAACCCTCGCACAAGAACGCGAAGGCGGCGAGGAGGACCAAAGAACGGGGGTCAAGATGGAGCACCTGGATCTCGTAATACGGAAGCACTGCGTTGAGGAAGCCTGAGAATGGCAACAGTACACCTGAAACTAGGGCATGGAAATGGAGAGAAACCACGGGGGACACCCTCTCCCTCCGAGGACATGAGCCTAGCCAGATCTGGATGGCCCCCCACTCATTGGAGTTGGCAGCAATTATCAGCTGAACCTTCTTCAACCCCTCGAGGTTCACCCCGCCGACCATTCCAATGCGGGCCAGGGCGCCGTCGAGATGGTTGGGCCCCGCGAGCCCCCACATTTTCCCCCTTTTTGAGGCATGACAAAGAGAACAAGGCAAAGACAACGTGATGCATGTGGATGAGAGGAAGAATCGGCGGCCGGATCGATAGAAAGAAGAGCCGGCGGCGGACTGGATAGGTGGCGGGGACGGTCGACAAACGCAGGTCACGAGATGTTGCACGAAGAGGATCGGCTCGCCATTTTAAAGGCCCGGCCCGAAGGAAAATGGGGCGTGCGATGCTTCAGTCTGCCTTCAAGGCTTCGCCAAGAAGCCAACCCAGGAGCGCCTTGGGCCCGGGGGCTACTATCGGCGTTCTGGGAATGGGGGTACCCAGACCTGCCTTCCTGTGGCCCAGGGCGGGCCCGCTTCATCAACACAGGAACGACTGGGACGGCCCCTCCCGAGACAAGGCCCTCGTGAGGGGCCAAGCCTCACGAGGAGGAGCAGCGTCAAGACCCGTAGGGGGGCTCCTCAGGACACCCAGGAGTGGCGGACATTCCGAGGCAAGGCCTAGACTGAGGAGTCAAGGGTGACGCGAGGAAAGGATAAGAGAGCAGCAAATGGCAGGACGGGGCAGTTTTCCCCTTTGGTGCAAATAAGGCAGGAGCGTACATGGGTTCCAAAGGCATCTTCCAAAGGTTTCCCTTCTTGTGCAACGAAGCCGCCGCCGCCCGCCAGTAGGGCAAACGTCACCCGCGGGCCCGTCTCTACAGCGCAGACAGTTACTTTGCAGGCGAAGACCACATTTCGGCAGGGGAGCATGTTCCCCTGTTCCCGTTCAAATTTAGCCGTTGTGGGATCCCTTCCTGCCGAAGCTATGAGAGAAGAGGACCCAGGCCTCCTCTATAAATAGAGAGGGTAGAATACTTGGGAGAGGGTTTTTTTTATTCGGACAGCAGAACAATACACCTAGCCACTTGGTCTCTGGAGGCTCGGGAGTAGTGCACAAATTCATCCACCACCTCCCCGAGAGGCACTCCAGCAAAAGCAGGAGTAGGGTTTTACACTTCTCATCGGCCCGAACCTGGGTAATCTGTTGTGTCCTGTTATACCCTCGCCATCTAGTGAGTCCTTCGTCGTTTCCGTCGAGTAGTAGGCTAGGCGAGGAAGAGCAGGGGTAGTCCTTCGTACACGCCCCAGTATTCGAATCCTTAGGGTTTTGGGGAGCCCGAAATCCGACAACCACCGCCCCGGTAGTGGCCACTCTAGATATCACCAAGGAGTTTGAGATATACTGTGATGCCTCAAGAATCGGGCTCGATGGTGTTCTGATGCAAGATGGCAGAGTCGTGGCTTATCTGTCACTGCAACTCCGCCTGCATGAAGCAAACTACGCCACTCGTGATCTCGAACTAGCACCTATAGTTCATGCCTTGAAGACATGGCGGCATTACCTCCTCGGGTAGCAATGCGAAATATACACCGACCACAAGAGTCTAAAGTATATTTTTACCCAAAAAGGATTTTAATATGAGGAAGAGAAGGTGGTTGGAATAGATTAAAGACTACAACCTTAACAATCAATACCACCCCGGTAAGGCCAACGTGGTGGCCGATGCCTTGAGCCGAAAGGCTTGCACCTTGAATGCTATGATCACGGAAAGGCTACCCGCCCTGTATGAAGAGATGGAGAGCTTCAGGTTAGACCTGGTCAAACAAGGATCCCTGGCTAACCTCGAATTCAAATTACTCTAGCAGATGACATTAAAGAGGCCCAGAAGGGACACGAGAGCATTGAAGGCATCAAGGAAGACAAGGCCCCAGGGTTCTCAGTGGATGAACAAGGAGGTGTGTGGTTTGGGAAACGTTTATGCGTACCCAACAAGGCTAAACTCAAGAACTTAATCTCGCAAGAGGCCCACGACACTCCCTACTCAATCCACCCTGGTGGGACCAAGATGTATCAAGACCTGAGAGAAAGATTCTGGTGGCATGGCATGAAGCAGGAAATAGCTTCATATGTCGCCATGTGCGACGTATGCCTGCGGGTCAAAGCTGAGCACCAGCGACCTTCTCGGCTGCTACAACCTCTCGAGGTGCCCGAATGGAAGTGGGTTGAAGTCGGTATGGACTTCATCACTGGTCTACCGAGATCCAGCAGAGGCCATGACTCCATATGGGTCATTGTCGATCACCTGACCAAGGTCTCACACTTCATTCCTGTCAGCACGGCTTATGGTGGCGATAAGATAGCCAGTCTCTACATTGAGCGTATTGTGAACCTCCACGGAGTTCCCAAGGAGACTGTGTCCGACCAAGGCACGCTGTTCACCTCAAGATTCTGGAAAATGTTCCAAGAAGCTCTGGGTACTAAGCTCTCCTTCAGCACCGCCTTCCACCCACAGATGGGGGGACAGACAGAGCAAGTAAATCAGATACTAGAGGATATGCTCCACGCTTGTGTCTTGGCACATGGAACCAAATGGGAAGAGTGTCTGCCTTTTGCTGAGTTCTCATACAACAACAACTATCAGTCCAGTCTCCAAATGGCCTCATTTGAAGTGCTAAACGGACAGAAGTGCCGCACTCCACTCAACTGGTCAGAAACCGGTGAAAGGTTGATTTTGGGACAAACGTCCTCCGTGAAGCTGAAGAAAAGGTGCAACTTGTGAGTGAGCACCTAAAGGCTCCCACGTTGCGGCAAAATAGCAATGCGGATTCCCACCGCAGGGAAGTGCAGCTCAACCCCGGAGACCATGTGTACCTCCGCGTCACACCTCTCAAGGGGACTAAGCATTTCCACGTCAAGGGGAAACTTTCTCCAAGATACATTGGACCTTTTAGGATCACGACAAGGCATGGAGAAGTTGCTTACCAGCTGGAGCTACCCCCAGAACTTTCGGGTGTGCACAACATCTTCCACGTGTCACAACTTCTGAAGTGCCTTGAAGCCACGAACCGTCCAGATCTTTATAAGGACATGGACCATCAAGCCATTGACCTTCACCATGACCTCACCTACCGCGAGAGACCGATCCGCATCCTGGACGAAGCCGACGTTGTACCAGAAGCCGCACCATCAAGTACTTCAAGGTCCAATGGAGCAACCACACCAAAGCAGAAGCAATATGGGAGCGTGACGACTATCTCTGATCCGAATTTATGCACCTTTTTAGCACCTAGCATAGGAATCTCGGGGACGAGATTCTTGTAAGAGGGATAGGTCAGAATACAATGTTTGGATGAAGGCACCCACTTGAAATCAGGGACTTGTAGTGCAAACCCCAAAGATCGCATTCTGATTCTAGCACTATTATAACTCTCCAAAAGCATATTTCCCTATTTTATTTACATGCCCTTTTTTTGAGGCCAGAAATGATATTTCTGAGTGGAAAATCATTCTTCCACCTTAGAAAAATCTCAGAAAATTTGGAGTCTCAGGACATATATTTTCAATATATAAGATATTCAACCCCTATTTATGTTCAAAATATTCGAGCAAACCTTTGAAAACCTATTCTGTCTCTTTTGACCTTTTGAAATATTTTCAAAGGAGGTATTCCCAATAAATTCCCAGAAAATTCTAGCATGTTCCCCAAGCTATATTTGTTGATCATGTCAAGTTTCACCTCATTCCAAGGTGGTTTGGTTCACCAAATAATCCTAAAACCCTTCATGTCCAAATTCAAGTTGAAGCAACTCTACATTACAAAGTTTGTCCAAATGGCCTAAAACTTTGCAGAAGTGCTCAATACCCACAAAGAGGAAGCCCTGCCAAGAATTGGATTTGTGGGGATTAATTTGCTCACATTTCCTCTTAACGAGGCAGAACTGTCCATTTGTGGGTGTTTTCAAGTTTACATTATCAACTTGTCCAATGGAGCTCAAATTTGGTAGATCATCCTAATCTTGCCTAAAACTCAAACCTGTTAACTTTCAGCCTCATTGGTAAAGGTTAGCTGCCCCAAACACAGATCAAACACCTTCATCCAGATTGGTCAAACAAAATCTAGCACTCTCTACACCCACTCCCTTCCCTCCAAAGTCCTAGCACAAACTGCCAGCACCACTCCTCAACTGCAGACAAGTGGCCCCTCCTTTGTTCGAAGTGAGTAAGCTAAACTACCCAACTTAGCTCCTGGTTCAATGCTGGCACAACCTCTTTAACCACCTCCCTTTGACCAACATTGATCTTCTCGGTTCCTAGCAACGGAGGGGCTTCTAACCCACCCCACAGACACGCCAGACAAGGCCAAAGCGCGCCAGAGCACGGCAGCATGTCCTTGCATGCCAAAACTGCGCTCTGGACGCGCTACAGGGCACACCCGAGGCTAGAGAGGCCAACCCTGACCAATTCTCACCTCCCCATGATGTCTCACCTTGCCCCCGACAATGACCCGACTCGGGGCAGCCTCAGGGCCCCTTTCTTCCCCTCTCCACTCAGTTAGGCGACGCATGCCTCCGCGCGCCCAATTCAGTCAGGAGGGCGCGGCCCTGCAGCACGCCTGCACAACTGCCCCCCCCCCCCCCCCGTCGTCATAAAGTAGTAAAGGTCCCCGCGAAGTCCCCGCTCCTCCCGTTGCGTCCATAGAGTCCTAAACCACGTCCGTAAACAGTGGTTTCGGTCCTGAGCCCTGTCTCCCTCTCCTGCAGCCGTGGCGAAAACCACCGGCGCTCCCCCGCTTGGTGCCCCGTCGCCAGCCTATAAATAGGCTTCCCCATCGTTCTAGCACCCCATTACTCTCCTCCCAACCTTCCATCGAGCCCCTAGCACCGCCACTTGAGTAAGGAGAGCCCCGGTGCTTGAGATGGACCAATGTGCCGCCACATCGAAGCTTCATCGATCTCGGGCTACACGCTCGGTCTCGAGCTCCTCTCGCTTCCCCCGTTACCACAGCAAGCTCACGAATCTCCTCCACCACTCCCCCGGCCTTCTCCCCGCTTTGAACACCATTATCCACTGCAACCCGAAACTCCTCCGCCGCGGTCTTGTCGTCGCCGGTGACACAAGTCCTCCCCGTCGGTGCCTCGACCCCCACCATGTAGGCGGAGATGCAATGAGCCAATTTTATGCTCACTTGGCCACGAGGATGTCGGCGCCACCGCCGGCGTGCCTCCCCTCCTCTCTGTCTGGAGGTGGAAGACGACCCCGACAGGAGGGTCCCACCTGTCGGTGGCCAGACTCTCCCCCTTTCCCCCTCTCTGTCGCTGACTGCATGGGCCCGCGCGTGAGGTTTAAACGTGACGGCGCGTGCGTCTCGGCTCGGTGGTTGGCTAGCTGGCGAGTTGGGCAGTTGGGCCGGCCCATCTTCTGGCTAAGCGGGGTCAGGGGCTGAACTTTTTTTCTTTATTTTTAAATATGGAGTCTTAGATTATTTCTACAAGATAAAATAATTAATTAAATTCAAATACTTTTCCACTATAATTCCTCTAAAAATATGTAGGATCTATTAGTGTTGTTGTGTAAATTTTTGTAATGACTTTTATGCACAGCATCAATTAAATACCTAGTTTAGGTATTTTTATATCCTGTTAATGAGAATTTGAAAATAGATTCCTACTTCAGAAACAAAACCAAACATTTTTAGAACTAAAGATAGAATTTCTCAGAATAGGTTAACATTTTTAATATGAGTTTGTGCTCTGTTTTTCAGTGTGCTTATTATTTTTATTATTACGACGATAGATCACGCGTTTGACGAAGGACTTGGACCCGAAGACCTCGAAAACCCCAGATACCTAGCTGATCAAGGCAAGCATCCCCTTGACCATGTTTGAGAAAACTTTTTTATGCATGTCATGTTGAATAATTTATTCCGGTGCATATGATCATGAAATAGTCGGTAACCCTTCGGTAGGGTGTTCTCGATGGCTCCTCTGGAGCTCTTGCATTTGAGCATGACCCTACCACCTATGAGGGTCCCGAAGATAAAATGTTGACAAGTAGTAGTAGTGCTACCCATAGGATGAGCATATGCATGGTGATGGTAACACTGAGGTGATAACAAAGGTTTTTTGAAAACCCCTTAGGGTGCCACTAATCCCTGAGGGTGATGGTGTTGAGCTGGATGACCGCTTGAGAAAAAAGTGGTGTACTAGAAAGGTTTTGGGTGAGTGGTTTCAGAAATGGATTAGATTTATGATGTGTCGACCGTCCCAACCTTACATGTGCGACCATGATACCCCTTTATGGGACAGGGCCTTCTTGATTACTTTGGTTGGTGCTAACAAAGAGCCTGCATTACTAGTGGCGGGAGTGATATGGTCACTCTCGTGACGGGGGCGTACTAGGTAGGTTGACTATGCCGTTCTTACGTGTTCCAGGCACACCATTGGTCCCCGCATGGATGATACGGTCTAGAGTTGGTGCCCGTAATACGTACATCATGTGGGTTGGGTATCAATCGAGTGGACTATTTCTCTAGTGTCATGAGGGGAAAGGCAATGATCGGGTACTTACCTCGGGTATGTTATATACCGCGAGTTGTGGATGGCACAGAAGTTTCCCGGATCTCATGAGTACAACGTACAACCTCTCTAGAGTGTAAAACTATTCGAGTAGTCGTTTCCACGGTCAAGGACAATTCGATAATCATGCTTAAACTACATCCAGTCGTTTCCGCATAAACCATGTGTGTGTATATAGTTGTTATCTTAGTAAGATGATATGACAAGTCTGGTGACTTGGCATATAGGGTGAATCTGTGGTGTTCAACTCTCAGCAGATATGTTGATATATGTGACCTGTTCTTATGAATACCATCTAGTTATGATGCATGTCCATACAAGCAATTGATCATGCTTATTTACAATCAAAACTTTCTTTCCGCAAAGGCTGCATATTACTTTATTATCGTACCAACTAAATTGTCCATATCATGGGTTGTTAGTACATTCAATGTAATATCTGGCTTGCCACTGGTTATTTTATTGACCAGACATGCGAGAACCAAAGTATGGAGAAGAATTCGTCATCGGAGACGGACACGCGTACTAGGACGCTTCCCATTCAGAATGGTTGTTGGTTAAGGCTGGTGGCATGGGTTCCCGTTTACTACCAAGTATTCCGCTAGTAGTTGTGTTGGTGTGATTGGCCTTCTTGGCCCTATCTATGTAAGACTTGACCGTGATGGTCCTTTATTCTATCATACGTTAATTTTGGATGTAAGACTCTTGTTATTCAATATTTGTGTGTTCAGTTGGCATTGATCTCTGGGATCACTGTACACATGCATTCGGTGATCTCGATGCATAATCGAGGTCCCCACATTCAACTTGTTGGAAGTATGGGTGGTAATGGCAAGCAGCTCTTACTCCTTCCACAGCTCGTCAAGCAGGGCTCTTTCCTTGTGTAACTTCCAAGATGCGACACTATCTGTATTTGGGGACGAGGCCTTAATATGAATAGAGGCACATCTCGGTGTTTCACAAGTATAGAAATCATTGAAGATACATTTAAAGAGGAGCTGAGTATATGAGTTGGTTTACACTTGCCACATGCTAAATTACAAGTCATACAAAATTTATTCAAACATCCAGAAGACATGGTCCGACTACAGATGAAATCAAAAATTAAAATGCCTGAAGTCTATCTCGCCTCCCAAGAGAGAACCAAGAATCATGTACTCATCGGGGTACGTCACATATATGTGCATGCTCTCCTCATCATACTCCCACTAGAGCTGTGAAGTACCAACTGCCTCAGGATCTGCGGTATCTGAACCTGTGGCGTTTTTGTAATATGTGAACCAGGGGGACTCAACAATCTCGTGGACAATATTTTGGGACAAATTAAGTCAATGGTTGAGGCACGATAAGGTGGTGAGGTTGCAGCGCACTAAGCATTATTTTGTGGCTACCTTACGAGAACATAATTAAGATTGGGTGGTCTATGCATAAATAGACGTGATCTAGTAATGATCAAGAACTTATCCTGAACACCTACTTACGTCAATCATAACCCCACATTGTTATCAATGGGAGTGGAAACTCACTAGCAGAGATAGTCATGGTTACACACACTCTTGGCATATTTTAGTTGAGTTTACTTCAAGTTCTCTTTAAACGGATGTTAAACAAATTTCCAACTGGCCACGAAACCGTGGGCACGGCTTTGCAAACAATTTAACACTAAAGGGGTGCTCTAACTAGTCCATCACAAACTACCGCAAGCTGCACTGGAAACCTCGACAACGGAAAACCAATGATCTCCTCGTATTCCCGATGGAAAATCTCCACATTGAGATAGCCCAAAATATCCTCGGAATCCCGATGCCCAAGATATATCGAGAAGGGTAAAACAAATCCAACAAGACCACCCGACATGGCGACGACCCGGATAAGAGTCGCGTATCTCATTCTCAGGATACGTCGGATATGCTACGTTTACGGAGGTTTGATAGTAATCACCCAAGTTGCCCTGGGTTGGCCTCGCACAATGCTTTGGGTTGGTCCAACAATCATGAGGAGCACTGGCCCGGGGGTTCATTAATTATCCTTGGGTTAGCTATTCCCTACAAATTTTAATTATTAAGTTGTTTAGCAAATAGAGTAGCAAAGTTGGGTTTTTCCAGACAAGTTTTAAACAATTTTTTTTATCAAGGGGTTCCCCATAACACCCCAAGCGTGTTAGGACTCAATACGGAACATAACTCCGGTAACCAAAACTAGGGCAGAAAAAGTGAAACAAGACACATAGAAAAAGTCTAAGCCTTCCGCCTTTTACCAAGTATATAGGTGCATTTAATTAACCAATAGTAATAAGATGACATTCAAAAAATCCATGTCAACACATAGATTAACCTATAGGTGCATTTAATTAACCAATAGTAATAAGATGACATTCAAAAAAATCCATGTCAACACATAGATTAACCCCCACCTGCAACTAGCAATGTTGTAAGAAGGGTTGAGCAAGCACTAACATAGCCAATCAATGTTTGCTAGGATGTGGAGGGGTTAGAGACTTATCATGGCATTTTTGGGAGACTTGATATTAAGGTGGTAGGCAACAATAATTAATAAAAGAAATGAAACAACTAAGCATAACAATATTCGAAACTATATCAAGGTCAATGATCATCTTCCCTGGCAGTTCCTCTGAGGGATAAATCTCTTTCTCATCAGGAATGTTCTCTACAGGATCCTCGTACTCGTACGGTACACCCGATGCTACGACGACACAATGAACACACAGCCACGACACAATGTTCAAACAACATGATGCAGGAATATGATGTGAATGAAGCATGGCAATGCTACACCAGTCATCTTTCTCATGCAGTTATTTAATTATTACCATTCTGGACAGATCCTAAATATTAATAATTTGGATATCTATGAATATGGCAAAAATGGATGCATCACAAGAAATAGGTACAAATGCATGTAAAGAATGTTGCAAACCGAGTTACGGATCTCTCAGAACTCTCACTACAAGGTATGGAAGGTAACGATGATAAAATAGAATTTGAGAGAGGCTATGGGCAATTCCTTGGCATCCCAAGTATGCCACTGGATTGGGTACCAAATTCTAGATGAAACAGTCCTAAAGGTCATGCAAACCAAAGGGTACAACTCTCACGAAGTGCAAAACAATTCTATAAGAAATCTGTCCAAAAAGAACAACACGCCACATGCTCATATTAAAACTAAATCTACCGCCAGCTATCACGCTCAACCAAGACAATGATATGAAGTCAACAAAGAGTACAACAACCCCTAACAAAAAGCAACACGATAGTAGCATGGATCAATAGCAATCAAGCTCACAACATGGAAAAAAATATAACAGATTAGGACTTAGTGAAATTCCCAGTATTACACACGTAGATTTATCATGATGGCATGTTGATAGCAATGAAACTCTATGCTATAGGAACTTTCAAGCATGTAATTTAACAGGGTGATAGAGGGAAACAATCACTACAATTAACACGAACTAACCATGATCAAATACTGCACCGAATCATTGGTAACATCTACCCAACATGGCATGGTGAGATGACCAGATTTTCAGACTTACAAATATTTCACAAAGTGAATCCACAGCAGTTTACATCAACATGGCATTTTTGACAGGAAAAATAGCTAAGATGCAAAAAGTATATGGCAATGTATTGGTACAATTTAATAAAGGTCAACATGCTCTACAATCTACCACATTGCAGCAGCACAAAGGACCTGTACATGCTTAGCAATCCTCATGGCAATACAGCTACTTGATAACAGTTTCCAGACTTAGTCATATTTCATTCTACCAAATCAGCACATTGGCATAGCATGTTGATAGCCAGAATCCCACAAGTAGACAAGATTTTCATGTCAAACAAAAATAACAACGCCTAGTACTCCCAACACACTAGAGCTTTCATGTTGACAAGTTTTTCAAACGAATCAAGGAAGGCTTCATACAAAAATAACAAAAGGGCATCATGATGAAAAATAATATGCACATCAACTTCCTCAAAAGATAATCACAAAATTATATATCATAATCCTATATTGCAAGTACAAAAATCAACCACAAATTACAATCAAAATACATTCATCTAGGTATAACCTAGTATATTCCAAATTTCGCATATCCCCAAAACGAACATCTGTAGAACTCGAAACTTTCCCTAAATGAAATAATTCTAATTAGGGATTGAAACTAAAATGAAAACAACAAATAAAATAAAATCATAGGGGGTTCCACAGGTTGTGACAACAGGTCCCCCTGAGGGTATGACAAGTGGAACCAGGCCCCACTGTTAGCCTTAGAGCAAGATAACACTCGTAGCAAATAAAAGAGGCTAGGAGTGCGGTGGGGTTCGAAACCGAGACCTCTCGTTTGCAAAAAAATCTTGCTAGCCAATCGAGCTAGCAGGTATGACTTGACCGGAAGGATGCCTCGGCCTAAGTGACTCAGCTCTGCGCTGGGTTGGGCCCACGTATTAGCCACACACATGCACACACTGCACGGGCGCTCACTGGCGGCGACGGCAGAGGCACACATTCATGACGGCGACACTGTGTTGACCCAAATACACTGCGGAAGGCACCAGGGGCTGCGCAACTACGGCCCTGTTTCTTTAAAAAGTCCTAGGACTTTTTTTATTCCCAACTAAAAGTCTCTAGTCCCTACCCGTTTCTTTCCACGGACTAAACATGGACTAGGGGTCATTAAATGACTTGCAAAAAGACCATATTACCCCTGACGGGAACTGCGACGGGAACTGGGAGATCCACTGCGCCTCGTCGTCTTCATCGGTGGCCATGGCGGCGGCGGCTGCACAGGCGGCGGCGGCGGCTGGGAAGGGCACGGGCGGCGGTGGCTGGGAAGGGGAGAAGCGGCGGCGACGGCGGGGAAGAGAACGGGCGGCGGCGGCTGGGAAGGGGAGAAGCGGCGGCGGCGGCGGGGAAGAGAACGGGCGGCGGCGACGGCTGGGAAGTGGAGAAGCGGCGGCGGCGGCGGGGAAGAGAAGCGGCGGCGGCGGCGGGGAAGAGAACGGGCGGCGGCGGCGGCTGGGAAGGGGAGAAGCGGCGGCGGCGGCGGGGAAGAGAAGGGGCGGCGGCGGCTGGGAAGGGAACGGGCGGCGGCGGCGGCTGGGAAGGGGAGAAGCGGCGGCGGCGGCGGGGAAGAGAACGGGCGGCGGCGGCGGCGGCTGGGAAGTGGAGAAGCGGCGGCGGCGGCGGGGAAGAGAAGGGGAGGAGCGAGCGGATGCGGCGCGGGGTACGGTGGGAAAAAGTCCCTAAAAGTCCCTCCTGGAGGGACTTCTTCAACTAGTCCCAAATGACCACTTTTAGTCCCTAAAAATCCCTCCTGTTTCTTTCTCATGGGACTTTTAGGGACTTTTTTTTTAGTCCCTACTCAAAGTCGCTCGAAAGAAACACCCCCTACGTTCGGCACGCACACGCGCACACCAGGCAACTTATCGTGAGCGACAGAAATCAGTTGCGGCGACGGCGAGCTCGGCTAGCTGGCTACGGCGGCATATTCAGCTACGTGACGATGAAAACGAAACCATGCGCCGATGTGAACTCTCTATGCGCTACTGATTGCAATCGACAGCGATGAAACACTCGCCGACAATGAGGTTCGACGGCGACGCGCTCGGGTCTCTCTGGCGACCGCAGCGCACGACAAAATCAAAGGGGAAAACCCACTGGGGTCATGCAGATGCTCACGAGGAGAGGCTCGATGTAGGCGTATGGCTCGAGGACGACTCTCTGCGATGAATTTCTACTGGTGACAAGCTTCTGCCGAGAAACAAGATGGCCGAATGCTCCATAGCCTTGACATCCCTCGGGAAGCTGAGGACGTCGGGGAAACAACATGACCAGGCGCAGCTCCTGGACAACCAGCTCCTCCTTGGGACCGTCAGAAGTTTTGCCGGCGACGACGGGCTCGCGAGCACTCTCTCCAGTCCGGGCGGAGTGGTGGATCTAGAGGTTAGGCTCACCTGGCAGTGGCGGAGATGGGGAAGAGGGAATCCTAGGGGCTGAGACACCGAGGGAGGGGTTTAAATAGAGGGTCTAGGCCCTGACTAGCTACCACGGCTCCTCTCCAATGTCGGCGCTCGAAAAATTATTGTGAGACAGGAGCTGGTGAGAGGAAGAGGAAAGCAACGGGGTGAATTGGTGGCAGGTGGGCCGCACGCGGCGTCCACGTGGAAAGGTGCACGCACACGAGGTTGGTTGTGGGCTACTCTACTACCGCGCTGCTCACGATGCTGCTAGGCCGCGCTGCTAACGCTGTTGGGTTGCACTGCTAAAGCTGCTGGGCTGTGCTGGCTCCAAACCACAGATCAAGGTTTTTCCTTTAAATACTACATTTTGGCAATAGAATTTACAAGAAAAAAGGACAGGGTTTTGAGTGAAGTAAAAATACATTCCAACTCACAAGAACAAGTTGTGTTTTATACAACACCTTGGACATTTTTAAGAGGCAAAATTTTACATGGCCCTTAATTAAGCCTAGCAAGCACTTGGTGTTTTTTTATGAAATGACACACAGGTGCACATGGCTAAGATTAATTTTATAAACCCAATCATACTATTTTCAAGTATGAGAACATTTTTAAAGAAGTTGATGGCAAGGTAGGAATTCACCACATTGCTAAATTTGAAGTAAATGAAAGAGGGAGGAATTTTAAAGAAGAGTATGGAGGGGTTTCACTCATGGATGACCTACTCTTGCAAGCACACCAACACTACAATAATTTCACTCCAACACGACACAAGCAACAAGGAGGAACTGATTAAAAGTATGCCATGATGATATGATGATACGATGCAAGTGAAGTCATGAAGAACCAAACTTATTAAGTGGAAGCAAGGTTGCCATGTCATACGAGGTGCAACATGGAAAAGTTACAAGTATTGCACTTGGGCTGTTACAACTCTCCCAAACTACAAGAGGATCTCGTCCCGAGATCTAGGATTGAAAGAACTCAGGATATTCGGACCGTAGAAGGTCCTCACTTTCCCAAGTGCCTTCTTTATCGGAATGGTGTGACCAATTAACTTTGAGGAATTTGATAGACTTTTTGCGAGTCTTGTGCTTGATCTATTCGAAAATAGCAATTAGATTCTCATGATAAGAAAGGTCTGCTTGAAGATCAATGTCTTGGAAGTCAATGGTGCGCTCAAGATTCTTGAAGCACTTCCGGACTTGAGATACATGAAAGACGTCATGCACATTGGAGAAATTGAGAGGAAGTTCTAGTTGATAAGCAAGGTGGCCTCTTTTGTCAAAAATCTTGAAAAGACCCACGAAACATGGTGCAAGCTTAGCTTTGACGCCAAATCCCTGAGTAAGCTTCATGGGAGACACCCGAAGATAGACAAAGTCATCGATTTGGAATGCCAAGTCACGATGCCTGATACCATAGTAACTCTTCTGACGGGACTGAACAGCTTTGAGATTATCCCGAATGACATGCCACATTTCTTCTCCTTCATTGATCGTGTGATTCCCAAGAATTTGACGCAAACTAGTTTGAGACCATTTCCGTGGGGTATGATACTTCCTGCCATAGAGAATCTCGAATGGGGCCTTTCGTGAACTCACTCAAAAACTATGTTGTAGGAAATTCAGCAAACGGAAGGCAGTCTTCCCACTTCATGCCGAAAGAGATAACACACGCTCTGAGCATGTTTTCAATAGTTTGATTGACTCTCTCCATTTGACCACTTGTCTAAGGATGGAAGACTATACTGAAACTGTCCGTAGTGCCCATTTCAGTTTGGAAGGAATCCTAGAACTTGGAAGTAAAGATAATTCCTCGGTCTGAAGATATAATCTTAGGAACACCATGCAAAGAAATTATCCTTCAAGTGTATAGCTCTACAAGATGAGCTGCCAAAATAGATTCTTTAACAACAAGGAAGTGGGAAACTTTATTTAGCTTGTCGATGACCACAAAGATGGCATCGTTGCCCCTCTTGGACTTAGGAAACCCAGTGTCAAAATCCATCTCAACATGATCGAATTTCCACTCGGGTATAGGCAGAGGATGAAGAATACATGCAGGACGTTGATGTTCCACATTCACTCTATGACACACATCACACTCGTTCACAAACTGAGCAATCCCACATTTCATACGAGTCCACCAAAAGGTTTGCTTGAGATCCTGATACATCTTAGAATTGCTTGGATGTATCGAGAGGAGAGAATTGTGTGCTTCATCCATGATAATTTACTGAGCTCTCCTTTGGGAACTATAAGACGGTCCTCGAAGAATGAAGTGTTTTTGTTATCAACACGGTAGCACTTATCCTTTGGAATGCTCTTTGTCAAGCCTATCTTCCGTTTCTTCACCATCGCATCAAGAAGTTGAGCTTGGTGGCATTGGTATTCCAATGTATGAGAAATCTGAAGGTTGGCAAGAAATCCTTGATGAACGAATTGACGGTTGAGGTTCCTGAAAGACTCATAGATATCAGTTTGGAATGGCTTGAGAATGAGATTATTTGCTTTGCGTGGAGTATAGTTAATGATTGGATTGTAATCTTCGATCATCTCCAGCCAACGCGTTTGACGAAGATTCATATTCGCTTGAGTGAAGATATATTTCAGACTCTTATGGTCAGTGTAGACTTCAACCTGTATTCCCTACAACAAGTTTCTCCAAGTAACCAAAGCATGGAAAACTGCCGCCAACTCAAGGTCGTAAGTGGGGTAGTTCTTCTCACTTGGCTTCTACTGCCGAGAGGTATAAGCTACCACTTTCTTGTCTTCCATAAGAACGCTGCCAAGACCTTGCAAAGAAGCATCACATAAAACTTGGAATGGCTTGGAATCATCAGGAGGAGTTAGAACTAGAGCTGAGGTGAGCTTCTCCTTGGGTACTGAAAAACAAATCACACTCAGGAGTCCAGACATATTTTATGCTGTTCTGAAGAAGGTTGGATGGAGGATTTGCAATCTTGGAGAAGTTATCCACGAACCTTCTGCAATAGCTTGCAAGCCCGAGAAAGCTTTGAAGCTGCTTGACATTCTGAGGAGGCTCCGACTTAACAATGGCGTGAACCTTTTCACGATCCACATTGATTCCCTGAGCGGACATGATATGCCCAAGGTACACCACCTCATTGACCCGAAGTACATTTTTTCATAACTTAGCATAGAACTGATGGTCTCTTAGGTTATCAGCCACAAACCAGAGATATTCTACATGTTCTTCCTCGGTCTCGGGGAAGACTAGAATGTCATCCAGATACACTAAGATGAACTCATTCTTGAAGGGAGAGAAGACAAACTTCATCATGCAAGAGAATGTCGGAGGAGCATTAGCAAGACCAAAAGACATCACTGTGTACTCCTAAGAGCCAAAGCTTGTCCTGAAAGTAGTCTTGGGAATACCTTCTTCACGAAAGTGGATCTGATGATAGCCCATTCGAAGATCAAGCTTAGATAAAACCTTGGCCCCTTTCAATTGCTCAAACAAGTCTTTGATGTTGGGAAGTGGATACTTGTTCCTGAATGTCTTCTTATTCCATGGACGATAATCGACACAAAGCCGATCCATGCCATCTTTCTTCTTAACAAAAAGAACACCACAACCCCAAGGAGAAGAACTTGTTCTGATCAAATCCAGACGTTCTTGTTCATCTAGCTGCTTCTTCAACTCTTTCAGCCCCTCGGGACAAAGTTTATAAGGATGCTTTCAAACCGCTTCACATCTAGGCTTGAGTTCAATCACAAACTCTACTCGCCGGCGAGGAGGCATTCCTGGCAATTCTTGTGGAAAGACATATTCATACTCAAGAATGACAGGAACTTGAGAAGTGTATGACATCTCACCCTTCACATTGAGAGACAAAATAAGAATCCTTTCATCGCAAGCAGCAAAAATGATCATATCTTCAAAAGGATGAGTCAACTTAACTTCTTTGGCGCACAATCATTATACGCCTTGTTCATGGCTAGAAAATCCATGCCAAGAATTAGATCAATATCTAAATTGCCAAGGAGAATTGGAGAAGTGGGAAAAGAATAATTTCCCAACTAAACACAGACATCCGGAATAACCTTACTCAAACTCATCAACATACCAGGGGAAACTATGGGGACCCCGACTTACGAGTCGAGTTCACTGAATGAACGTGTGCAGTGATCCCAACGATCAATGATCACTGAACACACACATATTGAATAACAAGATTCTTACATCCACAATTAACATCTCATACAAAAAGGACCAATATGGTCATGTCCTACATAGATAGGGCCATGAAGGCCAATCACTACAACTCAACTACTAGCGGAATTCTTGGTAGTAAACGTGAACCCATGCCATGAGCCTAACCAACACGCATTCTAACTAGGAAGCGTCCTAGTTCGTGTGTCCATCTCCGACGAGGAATTCCTCTCCATATTCTGGTTCCTCCATGTCTGGTAAGTAAAATAACCAATGGCCAGCCAATGAGTACTTTGATTGTACTCGCAAGCAGCCCATGATACAGTTTATGTAAATGAGTGCAAAATGAACTACAATGCAGCCTTTGCGGAAAGCAAGTTTTATAAATGCATAAACATGGTCATGTACCTAGATAGTCATGCATAAGTAAGTAAGTAGTAACCAAAGGAACATGTTACATATATCAACTTACATACACCGAGGACTGAACACTTCATGTTCATGCTTCATGTCAAGTCACCAAACTTGACCTAGTAATCACTTTCTCAGGTGACACCTTTATACACACGCACACTTGGTTTATGCGGAAAATACTAGACGTAGTTTAAGCAACACCACCCAATTGTCCTTGACAGTGGACACGACTATTTGAATAGTTTGACACTCTGCAGAGGTTCTACGTTGTACCCACGAGATCCGGGAAAATTCTGTGTCATCCACGACTCACGGTATATAACATACCCGAGGTAAGTACCTGATCAATGCCTTTCCCGTAATAACACTAGACAAAGAGTCCACTCGATTGGTACCTAGCCCACATGATGTACGTCTTACCAGCACCAATTCTAGACCGTATCATCCACGCAGGGACCAACGGTGTGCCCGGAACACGTAAAAATGGCATAGTCATCCTACCTGGCATGACCCCGTCACGAGAGTGATCGTATCACTACCGCCACTAGTAATGTGGGCTCCTTGCTAGCACGACTAGAATAATCAACAAAGACCCGTCCATAAAGGGGTATCGTGGTCGCACATGTAAGGTTTGGTCGGTTGACAAATCTTAAATCTAATCCCCGTTTTGAAACCACTCACAAAAAACCTTTCTGGTACACCACTTCTTTCTCAAGTGGTCATCCAGCTCAACACCATCACCCTCGGGCATTGTGGCACCCGACGGGGTTTTCGTAGAATTCTTTGTATTCACCTTAGTGTTACCATTACCATGCATGTGCCCATCCTATGCGTAGCACTGCTAATTATTTGTCAATTGTACTTTAGCGTGACCCTCATAGTTGGTAAGGTCATGCTCAATGCAATTCCTCTGGAGGAGGCATCGGTAACACTATGCTGGGCTGTACCGACTAATCTTAACTATATGCATCAGAATAAAATAATCAACATGGCATGCATAAAACATTTTTCCAGACATGGTCAAAGGGGTGCTTGCCTTGATCAGCTAGGTATCCGGGATATATCGTCGTAATAGTAATAATGATAATATGGACAGCAACCAAACCATAGTAAAAACACTCGTCAAAAATGGTAACCTACTCTATAAAATCCTATTATTATTTATCAAAATGTTTGTTTCTGGTTTTGGACTGAAAAGTATTTCTAAAGTTTTTAATAGAAGTTAAAAATCCTATTATTATTTAAGTTTGGATAAATATTTGGTCATGTGGATTTATTTTAAAATCAGGATAAAAATAAAAAGAGAAAATCCAGCTCACTGGCCTGGTTCGGTTCATGGCTGGGCCGGCTGAGCTGGCCAAGAGGCCAGCCAGCCAGCCATCCCATGCGCGAGCACCGTCAGGTTTAAACATGATGCGCGGGGCCCCTAGCGATGGCGGGGAGACACAGAGAGACGATACGGCCACCGTCAGGTGGGGTTCCCCTATCGGGATCGTCTTCCACCTCTGGACATAGAGGAGGGAGAGCTCATCGGCGACAGCTTCAGGGGTCTCAAGGTCAGGCGAGTGCGGGAACGGACTCGTGGCTCCTCCTCCTACCTGATGACGTTCGAAGGGACGATGGAGGTGGCGGGAGTTGCCGGCGACGACCGAGCCGCGGCGGAGACCCTTCGGGAAGGAGAAATGGTTCTACGAGTAGGGAGAAGGACGGTGGAGTCGTAGAGAAGGCTTAGGAGGTCTCTATGGTGACGAGGAAGGAGAAATGAGCTCAGGAGCGTGCTTGTAACCCGAGATCGAAAGAGCCCTGAGGCGGCGGCGCCTTGGTCGATCTAGAGTACCGGCGCTCTCTTAGCTCAAATGGGGCAATAGGGTGGTCCATTGGAGGTAGGGGGAGAGCGTTGAGGTGCTGGGAGACTTGTTGGTGGCCTATTTATAGGTGGGCGACGAGCCACCGAGTGGTGACGCGCCGGATGTTTTGCTGTGACGCCACGAGAGGGAGAGATCTCGAGCGCGAAACCATGGTTTGCGGACGTGGTTTAGGACTGCGCGGCATCTTCAGGAGGAGCGGGCGTAACTCCTTGGCGCGTCGAGGTGGCAAGGTCCTCCTGGCCGCTTGGGCCATCCGCGGGCACGTGTCACCAGGGGCAGATGAGAGGGGATAAAGAGGGGCCCGATGCTGCCATGGATGTGGTCAATGAGGGGCAACAGGTGGAGTAGAGAATCGACCGGATCTGGTCCCCTGGGCTCGGGTGTGCGCTATAGTGCGTCCAAAGCTCAGCTTTGGCATGCCAGGGGATGCTGGCGTGCCTTGGCCGTGTATGGGAGATGTGTTAGATGCCCCTTGGGTGCTAAGAACCGAGAAGAACTAAACTGGCCAAGGGGAGAGTTAAAGTGGCTCTGCCACCCTTGGTTCAGGAGATAAAATGGAGATTTTGGCTCCCTCTCGTTAAACCAATGCTGGATCTCTCGTCTGGAGTTGAGGAGGGACACAGGTCATCTGTGACAAGAGTTTGGAGGGAAGGGAGTAAGTGTGGTGGTTGCTAGATGCCGTTTTACAAATCTGGCAGAAGGTGTTTGATGCAGTTTTGGGGAAGTTAACCTCCTCCAATCTCATAGAAAGTTGACAGGGTTTGGTTTTACGCATAATTAGGACGCTCTACCAAATTTGAGCTCCATTGGACAAGTTTGGCAATGTAAAGTTGAAAATATCCACAAATGGGCAGTTCTGCATTCTTGTGAGAAGTTGTGAGCACATCAATACCCACAAATCCAAATCTTGGCATGATCTCATCAGTTGAGGTGTTGAGCATTCCTGCAAAGTTGGAGACCCAATAAACAAACTTTGCAATATAGAGTTACTCTAACTTGATTCTGGACAAAGAGGGTTTCTGAATTATTTGGTGAATTAAATCACCTTGGATGGAAATGAAACTTGGCATGATCACAAAATATAGCATGTGGGACATGCTAGAATTTTCTAGGAATTTATTGAGAATATTTCCTTCGGAAATATTTCAAAAGATTAGAACAGACATAATTGGTTTTCAAAGGTTTGATTAAATATTTTGAATAGGACTAGGCGTTGAAACTCTTATGCCTTAGAAAAGGATATGTATATAAAATAGGAAAATGACTTCAAAAATAATAGAATCATAGTTTTGAAGAGTTACAATAATATTAGAATCAAAATACAATCTTTGGATGATGGCACTCCCTTAAATTCAGGGACCTATAGTGCAGCCCCAAAGCAAGGTTTTGAATTATCAAAGATAGCTGAAATGAGTTTCTGTGGAAATATTATTTTTGAAAACTGATTTATAAGAGATCTACTTACATACACACATACAAAAATGAGAAAAAGGCATTCATGGCATTCACTTAAAAACTTTTAATTTATACCAAATAATGAAAAGGGAGACAAAGTGGTGTAAAAATAGGGTGTGACACACCTATCCCCCTTACAAGAATCTCGTCCCCGAGATTCCTAAGCTAGGTGGTGAAGAGATATGGAAACTCAGATCTAAGATAGTCTTCATGCTCCCATGTTGCCTCTACCTCGGTGTGATTCTCCACTAGACCTTGAAGTACTTGATGGTATAGCTTCGAGTGCAACGCTCGGCTTCATCTAGAAAGCGGATTGGTCTCTCGCGATAAGTGAGGTCCGACTGGAGGTCAATCGCTTGATGATCGACATCCTTATAAACGTCTGGATGGCTTAGCACTTGAAGGCACTTCCGGAGTTCTAACACGTGGAAGACGTTGTGCACTCCCAAAAGTTCTGGAGGTAGCTCCAACTTGTAAACAACTTCTGAATGCCTTGCAATGATCTTAGAAGTTCCAATGTACCTGGGAGCAAGATTTCCTTTGACCTGGAAATTCTCTGTTCCCTTGAGAGGCGTGATGCAGAGGTACAATTGATCTCGTGGCTTGAGTTCCACTTCTCGGCGGTGCGAATCTGTGTAGCTCTTTTGTTGCTACTTGGTAGCCTTTAGTTGCTCCCTGACGAGTTGCACCTTCTCCTCAGCGTCACGGAGAACATCTGGCCGGAAAAACAATCCTTCACCAGTATCAGACCAGATGAGGGGAGCATGGCACTTACGTTCGTACAACACCTCAAATGGGTCCATCTGGAGACTGGACTGATAGTTGTTGTGGCAAGAGAACTCAGCAAAACGCAGACAATCTTCCCATTTGGTTCCGTGTGCCAAGACACAAGCGTGGAGCATGTCTTCCAGTATCAGATTTACTCTTTCCGTATGCCCGCCGGTCTGCGGGTGGAAAGCGGGGCTGAAGGAGAGTTTGGTTCCAAGAGCTTCTTGGAACTTTTTCCAGAATCTTGAGGTAAATTGCATGCCTCGGTCGGACACAATTTCCTTGGAAACCCCATGAAGACTCACGATACGATGGATGTACAAATTAGCCAGGGGGCTACCATCGTATGTGGTGCTGACAGGGATGAAGTGGGCCACCTTGGTCGTATGGTCTACAATGACCCATATTGAGTCATGTCCCTTGCTTGACTTAGGTAGATGGGTGATGAAGTCCATACCGACTTTATCCAAGTTCCATTCGGGCACGTGGAGAGGTTGTAGCAGTCCAGCAGTTCGCTGGTGCTCAGCTTTGACTCACTAACACACGTCGCACTTGGCGAAATATTAAGCTATTTCCCTCTTCATTCCATGCCACCATAACCTTTCTGTGAGGACTTGATACATCTTGGTCCCACCAGGTTGAATTGAGTATGGACTATCATGGGCTTCTTGCAAGATTAGGTTCTTCAGCTCAGACTTGTTGGGTACGCATATGCGATTCCCAAACTACACAACTCCATGTTCCTCCAGTGAGAATCCTGGGGCCTTTCCTTCTTGATCTTCCTCTTGATGCCTTCAATGCTCTCATGCCCCTCCTGGGCCTCTTTAATGTCGTCCACCAGCGTGGGTTTGGCTTTGAGGTTTGCCAGGAATCCTTGATCAACTAGCTCCAACTCGAAGCTTTCCAGCTCCTCATATAGAGCGGGTAACCTTTGCTTCATCATGGCATTCAAGGCACAAGCCTTATGGCTCAAGGCGTCTGCTACCACGTTGGCCTTACCGAGATGGTATTGAATGTTGAGGTCATACTCTTTAATCAACTCCAACCATCTATATTGCCTCATGTTCAATTCCTTCTAGGTACAAATATACTTCAGTCTCTTGTTGTTGGTGTATATTTCGCATCGCTTCCCCAAAAGGTAATATTGCCATGTCTTCAAGGCACGAACTACGGCTGCCAACTTGAGGTCGTGTGTCACGTAGTTCTCCTCATGAGGGCGCAGTTGCCGTGACATGTAAGCCACGACCCTACGATCTTGCATTAGAACGCCACCGAGCCTGATTCTTGATGCATCGTAGTATATCACAAACTCTTTGTTGATATATTACGAGTGGCCAGTACCAGGGCGGTGCTTAACCTCTTCTTTAGTTATTTGAAGCTTTCTTCGCACTCCGCCGTCCATTCGAACTTCTTGCTTTTCTTCAAGAGCCGAGTCATTGGCTGGGCGATGCGAGAGAATCCTTCTACGAACTCAAAGTAATATCCCGCGTGTCCGACGAAGCTTCTGATTTCCTTCATATTGATTGGCGATTCCCACATTGTTATCATAGTAATCTTGGCGGGATCGACTCCCAATCCATCTGCCGTCATGGTATGACCCAAGAATCCAACTTCGTGTGACCAAAATTCCTACTTGCTGAATTTGGCATAAAGTTGATTATCCCGAAGTTTTTCCAACAACATCCTGAAGTGTTACTCATGCTCTTCTTCGGACTTGGAGAAGATGCGTATGTCGCCAATGAAGACGACAACAAACTTGTCCAGGTAATCCATGAAGACTTTGTGCATGAGGTGCATGAAGTAGGCTGGGGCATTGGTCAACCCAAATGACATGACGGTGCACTCGTACCTGCCTTACCTGGTCACAAATGCCGTCTTTGGTATGTCTTCGAGCTGAATATTTAGTTGGTAGTACCCGGATCTGAGATCAATCTTGGAGAATACCTTGGCACCATTTAACCGGTCGAATAGGTCTTCAATCTTGGGGAGCGGATACTTGTTCTTTATCTTGACTTCATTGAGGGAACGGTAATCAATGCAGAGCCTGATAGTCCCATCCTTCTTGGACACGAATAAAACAGGTGATCCCCAAGGTGAGGCACTAGGGCAAATAAACCCCTTCCCGAGTTGCCCGGCTAGCTGCTTCTTTAGTTCTGCCAGTTCCTCGAATCCCACCCTATATGGCTTCTTATAGACAGACCTTGACCCAGGCATGAGCTCAATGATGAACTCGATGTCACGATCAAGAGGCACCCTAGGCAGTTCATCGGGAAAGACGTCCGAATATTCACATACCACTGGAACTTGATCTAACTCTTTTCATGAAAGGCAGTTAACCTAAGGAACTTCAGCGGAGGTAGGCTCAGGAACATATTTAACTTGATCCCTTGGTTACTGGTCATGGTGATAGCCCTATTGGCGCAGTCCAGTATGCTCTGGTGCTTGGCCAACCAGTCCATACCAAGGATCACGTACAAGCCTTGCGACTTAAGGACGATGAAATCTGCGACGAAGTCTACTCCGCTAATGCTGATCCCAACTCCCCTACATCCTATGTTGGTCCTTAATACTGCACCCGGGGTCTGTACGACCATTCGACCATTTTATAATGTAGGTTACAAGCCACTCTTCATAGCAAACTGTTGGGTTACAAAAGAATGTGAAGCACCACAATCAAACAATACTGTTGCTGGAGTGGAGTTGACGAGGAACATACCGAATATGCAGTCAGTGTCTTCCCGGGCTTCCTCTACAGAGATTTGGTTCACACGTCCCCTGCTGTGGTACTGCTTGTTGTGGGAAGCCTGATTTTTGTTTGGTGCTCCATGACCTTGCCCTTGATTCGGCGCATTGGGGCGCGGTGCATCAGGCTTCTTGTTGGGCCATTACCTGGAGTAGTGTCCAGGCTGTCCACACCTGAAGCATGTGACCGGCCCAGAGATGTTGGGCTTTCCCCCACTATTTCTGGGAGGGTTGAAGGTTGGCTTGGGGTTGGCATACTTCTGAGGCTGAAGGCTTGGGCGAGGTGCAAGGGTCTTTTACTGCTGCTGATGATAGTTACACCTTGCCGGGGTTGTTTGCCACAGACGAGCCTTCTGGTTGCTAGAACCACCATTCCCCATCAGCTTGTGTTTGGGAGTATCATCCATAGCACAACGCTTGTCTTCAAGCATGAGAGCCTTGTTGAGAAGATCACAAAAGGTCCAGCAGTCACACACAACAAGTTGATACTGCAGTGATTGTTGTAGCCCTTCCATGAAGTGTTCCACCTTGGTGGCTTCATTGCTCACAACATCAGGTGCATACCTCGACAAGAGGTTAAACTTGTGTAGGTACTCCTTGGCTGTGCTGCTGCCTTGCTTTAGTGCACGGAACTCCCACTTCTTGATAGTCATCATTCCCGGGGGAATGTGATCAGCGCGGAACCCGTCCTTGAAGACAACCCAAGTGCTAACCTGTGTGCCTTGCATGATTTCAAACCCGTCCCATCAAGACCTGGCCGTGCCTCCGAGACAGTGAGAGGCAAAGAGAACCTTTTCACGGTTGTCGGTGCACTTAACCAGCACGAGGAGGTCTTCAATGGTGTGGGTCCAGTCATCGGCATCCAGAGACTCAGTTGTCTCAGTGAATATTGGAGGCATAGTCCTCATGAACTCCGACAGAGTAGAGTGACCATTGCCATTTCTGCCCTACGGCGGGTTGTTCATTAAGGCCTGAGCTATCTGCTGGATAGCGGCGTTGTTGGCCTAATGTTCCTCTCGGAGAGCCTGGAGGAGCTGAGCCACAGTCAGGTTCTCCGGTGGAGGCGGTGATGGGGGAATGTCACCTTGTGGCTGCTCCTGGTGAACTCCATCATTTGCAGACCCACTAGCTCCTACCTCATAGTAATATTAGCTAGTGTTGGGTTTGCCGAAGGTACTGCTGCGAGTAGTAATCACCATTCTATTCGGTGCAGTTAGGTCAATATCCCAAATGGTCAAGAGGAAAACATATGGGAGAAACGTGTCCACATAAGGGGGGTTTGGTACGGTGCGAGTGTGCCAAACAAGAAGGGTTGCAGAACCCTTATGCAAATACATTAAGATAAGTGATGTAGCCGCTTACAGCTTGCCTAGGGCAAAAGCAAAGCTTGCATCAAGACACAAACACAAGGCACACAATACAAGCATTCATGGTTTCATATGAACCATTACACGGACTCAACTTTGCATCGGGACTCCGAGTGTTCCTTAAGACGTTCATCCTAAGTGACGGATTGCTCGATCTCATACTAGCGCTCCTCGGGGTCTTACTCTTCGTCTTCATTTGTGCGGCCATCATCTCCTATCAAGGGTGTGGGGGAAGGAAGAAGTCCATCACGAAGGTGCTTCGTCGGAGAAGCGGTGAAGAGTTGTGTAAACTCTTTGGCGGTCTTGCAGCGACTCCGAATGGGCGTGACTTTGTGTAGTGGTATTCCTCCTATATATGCAATAGCAGGCTGTCCTTCGAGTGCTCCTTCTTTCTTCATCTTGGTTGCCTTAATCTTTTCTTGGCAGAGTAGTTCTTGCACATGATGGAGTTCTTGGCGAAGGTTTACTGATTCCTTAAGAAGGTTGTGAACTAGACTGTCAGCACTGAGGTTGAACTAGGTCTGAAACCTGAGTGGCGTACCTCCTTCCATGGATGGGTTTAGGGTCCAACTCCCGTCAGCATCATCCTTAACAAAAGGCAGGTGGCGGGTAGCTGGCTCATCAGCCATGTATGGAAAGAAGTCATCAATGTGAACGCGCGCCTCTCGTGCTGCCGTCTCAAATGGCAATACCAGAGTCTCCATCTGTGGCCCTTCAAAGAACCAACTTGTGGGAGAGTCATTCGCCTTCATGATCACGTCCATGTGATATTCCTTTCTGTTGGCATTGACTGAGTGCTCGTGGTAGAGGTAAACGGGTGTTCGGCATACCTGACACTTCTCCAGGTTGTCTCCCACGACTAGGGGAAAGCCAATTTCCAGGAGTGTCTCACGTACGACAGTCATCTACAAGGGTTTAGGAGAGAGGTCAGAAAGTTGTGAAGGGTATAGAAAGGCAGTAAGGGTGTGTAACACCCTAGTTTAAGGACTGAGTGTGCTATTTGTCCCAGTTAACGTCCATGCTACCTAAGGCTTCTTACAGTTAGGATGGCTCTGATACCATCTCTATGGGGACCTCGACTTACGAGTCGAGATCCCGAATGAATGTGGTCAGTGATCACAGATATCAATGCTCACTGAACACATGGATACTGAATAACAAGAGTCTTACATCCATAATTAATGTCTCATAAAAATAAGGACAATTATGGTCAAGTCTTACATATATAGGGCCATGAAGGCCAAACACTCCAACTCAACTACTAGCGGAATTCTTGGTAGTAAACGTGAACCCATGCCATCAACCTAACCAAAAGGCATTCTGACTGGGAAGCGGCCTAGTCCACGTGTCCGTCTCCGATGACGAAGTCTTCTCCATATTCTGGTTCCTCCATGTCTGGTCAATAAAATAATCAGTGGCAAGACAATGAGTACTTGGATCATACTAGCAAACAACCCATGATGCGGATCATGTAAATGAGTGCAAAATGCAGTATAATGCAGCCTTTGCGGAAAGCAAGTTTTATAAATGCCTAAACATGGTCATGTACCTAAATAGTCATGCATCAGTAAGTAAGTAGTAACCATAGGAACAAGTTACAGATATAAACTTAAATACACCAAGGACTGAACACCTCATGTTCATCCTACGTTTAAGGTCACCAAACTTGACCAAGTAATCACTTTCTCAGGTGACACCTTTATACACACACACACACATGGTTTTTGCAGAAAACACTAGACGTAGTTTAAGCGGCACCACCCAACTGTCCTTCACCATGGACACGACTATTCGAATAGTTTTACACTTTGTAGAGGTTGTACACTGTACCCACGAGATCCGAGAAACTTCCGTGTCATCCACGACTCGGGTATATAACATACCCGAGGTAAGTACCCGATCAATGCCTTTCCCCTGATGACAGTAGACAAAGAGTCCACTCGATTGGTACCTAGCCCACATGATTTTCGTCTTATGAGCACCAACTCTAGACTGTATCATCCATGAAGGTACCAACGGTGTGCCCTGAACAAGTAAAAATGACATAGTCGTCCTACCTGGCACGACCACGCCACGAGAGTGACCGTATCACTGCCGCCTCTAGTAATGCGGGATCCTTGCTAGCATGACCAGAGTAATCAACAAAACCCCGTCCCATAAAGGGGTATCGTGGTCGCACATGTAAGGTTGGGACGGTCGACAAATCTTAAATCTAATCCCCTTTCTGAAACCACTCACACAAAACCTATATGGTACACCACTTCTTTATCAAGTGGTCATCTAGCTCAACACCATCACCCTCGGGCATTAGTGGCACCCGACGGGGTTTTCATAAAAGTCTTTGTTTTCACCTTAGTGCTACCATTACCATGCATGTGCCCATCCTATGCGTAGCACTACTAACTACTTGTCAATTTTACTTTAGCGTGACGCTCATAGGTGGTAAGGTCATGCTCAATGCAAGTGCTTCGGAGGAGCCATCGGTAACACCATGCCGGGGTTTACCAATTAATCTAGACTATGTGCATCAAAATAAATTAATCAACATGTCATGCATAAAACATTTTCTCACACATTGTCATAGGGCTGCTTGCCTTGATCAGCTACGTATCCGAGGTATTCGAGGTTTTCGGGTCCATGTCCTTCGTCAAATGCGTGCTCTATCATCATAATAGTAATAATAATTTTAATAATAATAATAATAAGGACCACAACCAGAAACAAAGTAAAAACACTCATAAAATGTTAACCTACTCTGTAAAATCCTATTATTTTTTATCAAAAATGTTTGTTTGTGGTTTTGGACTGAAAAAGTATTTCTAAAGTCTTTTTAACATAAGATAAAAATACTTAAACTAGGATTTAAAATAAATATATGCATATAAGTTTTCATAAAAATTTCAATAACAACACTTTTAAATACTATACATTTTTACCAGAATTATGGTGGAGAAATATTTAACTTTGGATAAATATTTAGTCTTGTGGATTTATTTGAAAATCAGGATCAAAGTAAAAAGGGAAAATCCAGCACGCTGGCGTGGCTCTGTCTGTGGCTGGGCCGGCTGAGCTGGCCAACTCAGCAGCTAGCCACCCAGCCCAAGCGTGCACGCCCTCAGGTTTAAACCTAATGTGCGGGGCCGTGTGGCCAGCGAGTGCGGGCAGAGAGAGAGATGAGACGACCACCGACAGGTGGGGTCCCCTTGTCGGGGTCGTCTTCCACCTCTAGACAGAGAGGAGGGAGAGCTCACCGGTGGCAGACCTGGGGCTCTCGAGGTCACGCCAGTGCGGGAACGGACTAGTGGATCCTCCACCTATCTGATGACGGTCGAAGGGACGACGGAGGTGGCTTGAGTTGCCAGCTATGACGGATCCGCGGCGGAGACCCTTCAGAAAGGTGTCAGAATCGGTGCTACAAGCAGGGAGAAGGATAGGGGAGTGGTGGAGAAGGCTCAGGAGGTCTATGTGGTCACGGGGAAGGATAAATGAGCTCGGGAGCATGCGTGTAACCCGAGGACGACGGAGCCCCAACGCGGCGGCGCCTTGGTCGATATCGAGTACCACAACTGTCTTAGCTCAAATGGGGCACTAGGATGGTCGATTGGTGGTAGGAGGGAGAGGCTTGAGGTAATGGGAGAGTCGGAGCTGGCCTATTTATAGGTGGGCGACGAGCCACCGAGTGGTGACACGCTGGTGGTTTTGCTGCGGTGGAAGGAAATGGAGAGAGAGCTCAAGCGCGAAACCGTCGTTTGCGAACGTTGTTTAGGACCGTGCGACATCTTGAGGAGGAGCGAGGGTAGCTCCTTAGCGCGTCGAGGTGGCGAGGTCCTTCTGGTCGCATCGCCCGCGCGCGGGCATGTGTCGTGAGGGGTAGAGGAGAGGGGTGAAAGAGGGGCCCGACGCTTCACAGGATGCGATCGTTGGTGTGCTCAAAGAGGGGCAACAGGTGGAGGCGAGAACCGACCAAAGCTGGGCCCCGGGGGCTCGGGTGCACCCTATAGCACGTCCAGAGCGCAGCTTTGGCATGCCACAGCATGCTGGCACGCTCTAGCGCGCCTTGTCCGTGTATGACGTGGCTGCAAGATGGGTTAGATGCCCCTTGGGTTCTAGGAACCAAGAAGAAGTAAACTGGCCAAGGGGAGAGAATTAAAGTGGTTCTACCGGCCTTGGTTCAGGAGCTAAAATGGAGATTTTGGCTCCCTCTCATTGAACCAATGGTGGGTCTCTTGTCACCAGTTGACGAGGGACACACGCCATCTGGGACAAGAGTTTGGAGGGAAGGGAGTAAGTGTGGTGGTTGCTAGATGTTGTTTTAGAAATCTGGCAGAAGGTGTTTGACGCATGTTTGGGGAAGTTAACCTCCTCCAATTGCATTCAAAGTTGATAGGATTTCGTTTTAGGCATAATTAGGAGGCTCTACCAAATTTTAGCTTCATTAGAAAAGTTTGGCTATGTAAACTTGAAAATATCACAAATGGGCATATCTGCATTCTTGTGAGAAGATGTGAGAAAATCAATCCCCACAAATCGAAATCTTGGCATGATATCATCATTTGAGGTGTTGAGCATTACTGCAAAGTTTGAGATCCAATGGACAAACTTTGCAATGTAGATTTTCTCAAACTTGCTTCTGGACAGGGAGGGTTTCTGAATTATTTGGTAAATCAAATCACCTTGGATGGAGGCCAAACTTGGCATGATCACCAAATATAGCATGTGGGACATGCTAGAATTTTATAGGAATTTATTGAGAATATTTTCTTTGGAAATATTTCAAAAGATCATAACAAACAGAATTGGTTTTCAAAGGTTTGCTCAAATATGTTGAATTTGACTAGGGGTTGAAACTCTTATGTATGGAAAATATGTGTCATCTGTGTATTCCCAAGTTTTCTCAGGTTTTTCTAAGGTAGAAAATTATTTTTCCATCCGGAAATACCATTTCTGGCCTGAGAAAAGGACATGTAAAAAATAGGAAAATTACTTTAAAAATAATCATATCATGGTTTTGAAGATTTATAATAATATTAGAATAAAAATACAATCTTTGGGTGAAGGCACTCCTTTAAATTCAGGGATCTATAGTGCAACCCAAAAGCAAGGTTTTGAATTATCAAAAATAGCTCAAAGGTGTTTTTTGTGGAAATATTATTTTTGAAAACTGATTTGTAAGAAATCTACTTACAAGAAAACATACAATAATGACAAACAAGACATTCATGGCATTCACCTAAAAGTTTTAATTTATACCAAATAATGAAAACATAGACAAAGTGGTGTGAAAACAGGGTGTGACAGAAACCACATGCAGAGGTTTATCCAAAGTTTCCGAAAGGAAATCATGCTTCCACGCAAAAGGTCTAGACATGAACGAATGAGATGCACCAGAATCAAACAACACTTTTGCAGGAATAGAATTAACAAAGAGATTACCCATAATCACTTCTGGGGACTCCTCTGCTTCATTTGAATTAACCATGTTCACCCTTACTGCCTTGGGATTATGCTTGACCATTGCATTGCATGGGGGCCTGATTGGAGGAGGAGGCGGAAGACACTGCTGGTTGGTACAATTGTTCGAGTAGTGACCCTTCTGAGCACACTTGTGACAAGTAACCTCTAAGAGCGGGCGGAAGTGAGTTGGAGGAGCTCCTGACTTAGGTGCGTGAGATTTCTACTTGAAACCTGGGTTGGGTGGGAGGGAAAATCCATGAGCACCGTTCTGCTTGCACTACTATGGAGGACAAGATGGAGGATGAGGAGCAACCCAACACTTGTGTTGCTTAGGCACAATATAAGATGAGGGCGAAGACAGATGAGAGTATCTGAACCGCTTCCTTGAATTTTCTACCCTAAGTAGAGCTAAATCAGCCTTGATGGCCAAGTTATAGAACTAATCAAACTCAGGGGGCTCGTGCAATACAAGAGAAAGCTCAAGATCTTCCCTAAGACCACCTCTAAACTGATAAATTTTGATCTTCTCATGAGAAACATCCTCCTTAGCATAGTGGGCCAATTTCTGGAAGTCGATGTTATACTGATAAAGAAACGAGCTTCCCTGCTTGAGATTCTGAAACTTCTCATGCATGTCCTCAACAAAGGTCGAAGGAATATTATGAGCTCTGGAGTCACAAAAAATATCCAAACTGATCAAACGACCACCTCTGGAACCCTTGAGCTGCTGCCACCGCTCTGCTGCGTGACCTTCCAGCTGGAATGTTGCAAACTTGACATAGTCCACAGGCCTAACATTGTTGCACTCAAAATGCTTGTTCATTTCACAGAGCCAATCGTTCACATCTATCGGCTGATCACATGAGGTGAAGGACTTGGGTTGATTTGTAAGCAACTAATCTAGAGAAGCAAACTTGGGCTGGTTGTTGAAATTCCCCTGCTGTCCCTGATTCCTATCTTGCATCATCTGAAACAACATCTGAGTGTTCGCATTGGTTGCGAACATCAAAGCTTGCCACCCCTCCTCACGAGGAGGAGTGGTTGGCGGAGGGTTTGATTGCTCCCCATCACGACTCGGATTCTGGCAAGTTGCTAGAGCCATCATGGAGACGGACACGAATATTAGACCACAAATGAAAGATGAAGCTGATAAGCTGAATCAAAGGCTTGAAATATTGCAACATGTAGTTCTGCAATTTGCATTCAAACTAGAATTGGTAAGAACGCTTCCATAGATTAGTGACGACATCATAGCATTCGAAAGCCACATGCAACTGAAAAGTTTTGAGCTAAGAATTGCTCAGAAGCAATGTATATCCCAACATACATCCGATGAAATAATTTCCTAAGTGACTACTTAAATTCCCACCTGAGAATTTCCAAAATCTTTCTTGGTTATAATATCAGGTTGTGGGTCCGGGAACACATTTAATGTAATCAGCCGCATGACCGTTCCCGCAACTATCAACACATATTCGAGAAGTTCCACAAACTCATCTACCTAAGACCTTAGAAACAACAATGATACCAAATCTGGTAGATCATCCGAGCTATCTCCACCAGTACTTGGGAAAAGTAACGACACTATTTTCCACCAAGCAAAGTATAGAAGCATTTTGATGTACGCGTCCTGAGATACTAAGAAAGTTGAACGGTAATGATGTGTCGAAAACCCCTTGGAGCACTACTCCTCGATAATAGGAGGCACCAAGTCAGGATATCATCACAGCGGCATCATATAGGTTCCAAAATACCCGCGTGACCCTAAATTTGTTTTGAGGGAGAAGAGGTGTAGAATTAAAATTCCTAAGTCATAAACCTCACCAGAGCAGGGAAGAGGAGTATAGAGAATCCTACTCTACAATATAACTAGACTCAAAATAGTTTTTAACTACACTCGACTCGGCAAAGTTCGATCAAGCAAAGGCTCCTATGGTCGTGTGGCTCTGATTATCAACTTGTAATGTCCAAGATGTGACACTATCTGTATTTAGGGACGAGGCCTTAAAGTGGATAGAGGCACATCTCGGTGTTTCACAAGTATAGAAATCATTGTAGATACATTTAAAGAAAAGGTGAGTATATGAGTTGGCTTACACACGCTACATGCTAGATTACAATTCGTACAACATTTAGTCAAACATCCATAAGACATGGTCTGACTACGGACGAAATGAAACGATAAGATGCAATGAAGTCTATCTCACTATCCCAGGAGATGACCAAGGACCCTCTACTCGTCGGGGTACTTCACATACATGCACCTGCTCTCCTCATCGTAATACCACTAGACCTTTGAAGCATAAACTTCCTCAGGTTCTGTGGACCTAAACATGTGGTGTTATAGTAATATGTGAGCCAGAGAGACTCAACAATCTTGCTAACTAGATATCGAGAGTAATAAAGTTAGTGGGTGAGGTATGGTGAGGTGGTGAGGTTGCAGCGCACTAAGAATTATTTGGTGGCTACCTTATGATAACATAATTAAAATTTGGTGGTCTACGCATAAATTTAGGGATCTAGTAATGACCAAGAACTTATCCTGAACCCCTACTTACGTCAATCATAGCCCCACTATGTTCTCAATCAGGGCGGAAACTCATGAGCGAAGACAATCAAGGTTACGCACACAATTGGCATATTTTAATTGAGTTTACTTCAAGTTCTCCATTACGGATGTTAAAAGTTTTTCCAAGTAACCACATAACCGCGGGCACAACTTTCTCCAAGATTTAACCCTCGAGGGGTGCTCCAACTAGTCCATCACAAACTACCACAATCAGCATAGGAAAACTCGACCACGAAAAATTCGTGACCTTCTCGGATTCCTGATGGAAAACCTCCACCTTGAGATAGCGCAAAATATCTTCGGAATCCTAATGCACAAGATATATCAATCAGGGTAAAACAAATCCAGCAAGACTGCCCGACGTGGTGATGACCCCGATAAGAGCTGTGTATCTCATTCTCACGACACGTCGGATTAGCTACGCATACGGAGGCTTGATAGAAATCACCCAAGTTGCCCTGGGTTGGCCCCGCACAGTGCTCTGGCTAGACCAACCCTCATGAGGAGCACTGGCCCTGACTGGCCCTGGGGTTGATTAATTATCCTCCGGGTAGCTATTCCCTATGCATCTTAATTATTAAGTTGTTTAGAAAATGGAGTACCAAAGTTGGGTATTGCCACACAAGTTCCAAATCAAAAGGATTTATCAAGTGGGATACAACTGTTGGGCTTCAGGAACGTTCTCAATAGGATCCTCATGTTGGAAATATTCCCTAGAGGCAATAATAAACTAGTTATTATTATATTTCTTTGTTCATGATAATCGTTTATTATCCATGCTATAATTGTATTGATTGGAAACACAGTGCATGTGTGGATACATAGACAAAACACTGTCCCTAGTAAGCCTCTAGTTGACTAGCTCGTTGATCAAAGATGGTCAAGGTTTCCTGACTATAGGCAAGTGTTGTCAATTAATAACGGGATCACATCATTAGGAGAATCATGTGATGGACTAGACCCAAACTAATAGACGTAGCATGTTGATCGTGTCATTTTGTTGCTACTGTTTTCTGCGTGTCAAGTATTTGTTCCTATGACCATGAGATCATATAACTCACTGACACCGGAGGAATTCTTTGTGTGTATCAAACGTCGCAACGTTACTGGGTGACTACAAAGATGCTCTACAGGTATCTCCGAAGGTGTTCGTTGAGTTAGTATGGATCGAGACTGTGATTTGTCACTCCGTGTGACGGAGAGGTATCACGGGGCCCACTCGGTAATACAACATCACACACAAGCCTTGCAAGCAATGTGACTTAGTGTAAGTTGCGGGATCTTGTATTACGGAACGAGTAAAGAGACATGCCGGTAAATGAGATTCAAATAAGTATGCGGATACTGACGATCAAATCTCGGGCAAGTAACGTACCGAAGGACAAAGGGAATGACATACGGGATTATATGAATCCTTGACACTGAGGTTCAACCGATAAGATCTTCGGAGAATATGTAGGATCCAATATGGGCATCCAGGTCCCGCTATTGGATATTGACCGAGGAGTCACTCGGGTCATGTCTACATAGTTCTCGAACCCGCAGGGTCTGCACACTTAAGGTTCGACGTGTTTTTATGCGTATTTGAGTTATATGGTTGGTTACCGAATGTTGTTCGGAGTCCCGGATGAGATCCAGGATGTCACGAGGAGCTGTACCGGGAGGTAAAGATTGATATGTAGGAAGTCCTGTTTTGGTCACCAGAAAAGTTTCGGGCTCATCGGTAGTGTACCGGGAGTGCCGCGAGGGGTGCCGGGGACCATCGGGAGGGGTGTCACGCCCCAAGGGGTCTCATGGGCTATGGGAAGAGATAAACCAGCCCCTAGTGGGCTGGAATAAGTTCCCACTAAGGCCCATAAGGTTTGAGAAGGAAAAAACACAAGGTGGAAAGAGTTTCCAAGTGGGAAGGTGGAATCCTACTCCAAGTAGGATTGGAGTAGGACTCCTCCACCTCCAATTTCGGCCAAACCTTGAGGGTTTGAGGCTGCCTCTTCCCTCCCCCTCCCTCCTATATATACTGAGGTATTAGGGCTGATTTGAGACAACTTTTGCCACGGCAGCCCGATCACATACCTCCACGGTTTTTCCTCTAGATCGCGTTTCTGCGGAGCTCGGGCGGAGCCCTGCTGAGATTAGATCACCACCAACCTCCGGAGCGCCGTCACGCTGCCGGAGAACTCATCTACCTCTCTGCCTCTCTTGCTGGATCAAGAAGGCCGAGATCATCATCGAGCTGTACGTGTGCTGAACGCGGAGGTGCCGTCTGTTCGGCACTAGATCGGAGCGGATCGTGGGACGGATCTTGGGACGGTTCGTGGGACGGTTCGCGGGGCGGATCGAGGGATGTGAGGACGTTCCACTACATCAACCGCGTTCACTAACGCTTCTGCTGTGCGATCTACGAGGGTACGTAGATCAGAAATCCCCTCTCGTAGATGGACATCACCATGATAGGTCTTTGTGTGCGTAGGAAACTTTTTGTTTCCATGCGACGTTCCCCAACAGTGGCATCATGAGCTAGGTTCATGCGTAGATGTCTTCTCGAGTAGAACACAAAAGTTTTTGTGGGCGGTGATGTGCGTTTTTTTGCCCTCCTTAGTATTTTCTTGATTTCGCGGTATTGTTGGATCGAAGCGGCTCAGACCGACATTACTCGTACGCTTACGAGAGACTGGTTTCATCGCTACGAGTAACTCCATTGCTCAAAGATGACCGGCGAGTGTTGGTTTCTCCAACTTTAGTTGAATCGGATTTGACCGAGGTGGTCCTTGGATGAGGTTAAATAGCAATTCATATATCTCCGTTGTGGTGTTTGCGTAAGTAAGATGCGATCCTACTAGATACCCATGGTCACCACGTAAAACATGCAACAACAATTAGAGGACGTCTAACTTGTTTTTGCAGGGTATGCTTGTGATGTGATATGGCCAACGATGTGATATGATATATTGGATGTATGAGATGATCATGTTGTAATAGTTAATATCGACTTGCGTGTCGATGGTACGGCAACCGGCAGGAGCCATAGGGTTGTCTTTAAACTAATGTTTGTGCTTGCAGATGCGTTTACTATATTGCTAGGACGTAGCTTTAGTAGTAATAGCATGAGTAGCACAACAACCCCAATGGCGGCATGTTGATGGAGATCATGATGATGGAGATCATGGTGTGACGCCGGTGACAAGAAGATCGTGCCGGTGCTTTGTGATGGAGATCAAGAAGCACATGTTGATGGCCATATCATGTCACTTATGAATTGCATGTGATGTTAATCCTTTATGCACCTTATCTTGCTTAGAACGACGGTAGCATTATGAGGTGATCTCTCACTAAAATTTCAAGACGAAATTGTGTTCTCCCCGACTGTGCACCATTGCGACAGTTCTTCGTTTTGAGACAGCACGTGATGATCGGGCGTGATAGACTCAACGTTCACATACAACGGGTGCAAAACAGTTGCACACGCGGAACACTCGGGTTAAGCTTGACGAGCCTAGCATGTGTAGACATGGCCTCGGAACACATGAGACCGAAAGGTCGAGCATGAATCGTATAATTGATATGATTAGCATAGAGATGCTTACCACTGAAACTATTCTCGACTCACGTGATGACCGGACTGGAGATAGTGGATTTGGATCATGTACCACTCAAATGACTAGAGAGATGTACTTTTTGAGTGGGAGTTCTTAAGTAATATAATTAATTGAACTAATTGTCATGAACATAGTCTAATGGTCTTTTCGAATTATGATGTAGCTTGCTCTATAGCTCTACTGTTTTTATATGTTCCTAGAGAAAATTTAGTTGAAAGTTGATACTAGCAAACTTTGCAGACTGAGTCTGTAAAACCGAGGATTGTCCTCGTTGCTGCGCAGAAGGCGTATGTCCTTAATGCACCACTCAGTGTGCTGCACCTCGAGCATCGTCTATAGATGTTGTGAACATCCGACATACACGTTTCTGATGACTACACGATAGTTTAGTACAAAATACTTAATGGCTTAGAAGCAAGGCGCCGAAGACGTTTTGAAACGTCACGGAACATAAGAGATGTTCTAAAGAGATGAAATTGTGATTTCATGCATGTGCCCTTGTTAAGAGGTATGAGACCTCCGACAAGATTCTTTGTCCACGAAGTAAAGGAGAAAAGCTCAATCGTTGAGCGTGTGCTCAGATTATCTGAGTACGACAATCGCTTGAATCAATTGGGAGTTGATCTTCCAGATAAGATAGTGATGGTTCTCCAAAGTCACTGCCACCAAGCTGTGAGAGCTTCGTGATGAACTATAACATATCAAGGATAGATACAATGATCCTTGAGCGATTCACGATGTTTGACACTGCGAAAGTAGAAATCAAGAAGGAGCATCAATAGTTGATGGTTAGTAAAACCACTAAGTTTCGAGAAAGGCAAGGGATAGAAGGGATACTTCGTGAAACGACAAAGCAGTTGCTGCACTAATGAAGAGACCCGAGATTAAACCCAGGGCCGGGACTAAGTGCTTCTGTTATGAGGGGAACGGTCACTGAGGCGGAGCAACTCTAGATACTTGGTAGATAAGAAGGCTGGCAAAAGTCGAAAGAAGTATATTTGATATACATGATGTTGATGTGTACTTTACTAGTACTCCTAGTAGCACGAGGGTATTGGATACCGGTTCGGTTGCTAAGTGATTAGTAACACGAAATGAAAGCTATGGCATAAACGGAGACTAGCTAAAGGCGAGGTGACGATACGTGTTGGAAGTGTTTCCAAGGTTGATATGATCAAACGTCGCACACTCCCTCTACCATCGGGTTTGGTGTTAAACGTAAATAATTGTTATTTGGTGCTTGCGTTAAGCATGAACATGATTGGATCGTGTTTATTGCAATACGATTATTCATTTAAAGAGAATAATGGTTACTCTATTTGCTTGAATAATCACCTTCAATGGTTTATTGAATCTCGATCGTAGTGTTACACATGTTCATGATATTGGTATCAAAAGATACGAGGTAATGATGATAGTACCACTTACTTGTGGCACTGCCGCTTGAGTCATGTTGGTATAAATTGCATGAAGAGGCTCCATGCTGATGGATCTTTATACTCACTTGATTTTGAATCACTAGTGACATGCAAATCATAGCACATGAGCAAGGCCTTGTTTTCATTGAGATGAAACATGATAGTAACTTGTTGGAAGTGATACATTTTGATGTATGCAGTCCAATGGGTGCTGAGGCACGCAGTGGATATCATTATGTTTTTACTTCAATGACGATTTGAGTAGATCCAAGAGTATTTACTTAATGAATCACAAGTCTGAAATATTGAAAAGTTCAATTCTGTTTCAGGAGTGAAGTTCGTCGTAATAAGAGGATAAACTGTCTACGATAAGATCATAGAAATGAATATCTGAGTTACGAGTTTTGGTACGCAGTTAAGACAATGTGGAAATTGTTTCGCAGTTCATGCCACCTGGAACATCATAGTGTGATCATGTGTCTGAACGTCATAGCCACGCACTATTTGGTATGGTGCATGCTATGATGTCTCTTATCGAATTACCACTATCGTTTATGGGTTATGCGTTAGAGACAACCGCATTCACTTTAAATAGGGCACCGCGTATTTCCGTTGAGATGACACAGTATAGACTGAGGTTTAGAGAAATCTAAACTGCCGTTTCTTGAAAGTTTGGGGCTTCGACACTTGTGTGAAAAAGGTTCAGTCGAATAAGCTGAAACCCAAAGCGGATAAATGCATCTTCATAGGATATCCAAAACAGTTGGGTACGTCTCCTATCTCAGATCCGAAAGCAAAGTGTTTGTTTCTAGAAACGGATCCTTTCTCGAGGAAAGGTTTCTCTCAAAAGAATTGAGTGGGAGGGTGGTAGAACTTGATGAGGTTATTGAACCATCACTTCAACCAGTGTGTAGCAGGGCGCAGGAAGTTGTTCCCGTGGTGCCTACACCAATTGAAGTGAAAGCTGATGATGGTGATCATCGAGCATCGGATCAAGTTACTACAAACCTCGTAGGTTGACAAGGTCGCTTACTACTGCAGAGTGGTACGGTAACCCTGTCTTGGAGGTCATGTTGTTGAGCAACAGTGAACCAACGAGTTATGGAGAAAGCAATGGTGGGCCCGGATTCCGACAAATGGCTGGAAGCCATGAAATCCGAGAGAGGATCCATGTATGAAAACAAAGTGTAGACTTTGGAAGAACTACTTGATGGTCATAGGACTATTGAGTAAAGATGGATCTTTAAAAGGAAGACATACGATGATGGTGATAAGTCACTATTAAGAAAAGCTCGACTTGTCGCAAAGATGTTTCCGACAAGATCAAACAGTTGACTATGATGAGACTTTCTCACTCATAGCGATGCTGAAAGTCTGTTAGAATTATGTTAGTAGTTGCTGCATTATTTATGAAATATTGCACATAAGATGTCAAAACATTGTTTCCTCGACGGTTTCCTTGAGCAAACATTGTATGTGATACAACCAGGAGGTTTTGTCGATCCTAAAGATACTAGCAAGTATGCAAGCTCCAGCGATCCTTCAATGGACTGGTGCAAGCATCTCGGAGTTGGAATATACACTTTGATGAGATGATCAAAGATTTTGGGTTTGTACAAGGTTTATGAGAAACTTGTATTTCTAAAGAAGTGAGTGGGAGCACTATAGAATTTCTGATAAGTATATGTGGTTGACATATTGTGGATCAGAAGTAATGTAGAATTTCTGTAAATCATACAAGGTTGTTTGAAAGGAGTTTTCAAAGGAGTACATAGATTGCGCTACTTGAACGTTGAGCATCAAAGATCTATGGAGATAGATCGAAAGCGCTTAATGGAAGTTTCAACAAGATGCATGCCTTAACAAGTTTTTGAAGGAGTTCAAAATAGATCAGCAAAGAAGGAGTTCTTGGTTGCGTTGTGAGGTTTGAATTTGAGTAAGACTAAAAACCCGACCCCGGCAGAATAAATAGAATAGACGAAGGTTGTCTTCTATGCCTTGGCCGTAGAATCTGAAGTATGCCATGTTGGGTACCACACCTGATGTGTGCCTTGACTCAAAGTCTGTTGAGAGGTACAGAGAGTGATCCATGATTGAGTCACTAGCAGCGGTCAAAATTTATCCGTAGTAACTGATGGACTAAGGAATTTTTCTCGATTATGGAGGTGGTTAAAGAGTTCGTCGTAAAGGGTTACGTCAATGCAAGCTTTGACCCTAATCCGAATAACTATGAGTAGTGAAACGGATTCCTATAGTAGAGTAGATATTTGGAATATTTCCGAATAGCACATAGTAGCAGCATCTATAAGATGACATAAAGATTTTTAAAGAACACACGGATCTAAAAGTTTCAGAACCGTTGACTAAAACCTCTCTCACGAGCAAGACGTGGTCAGACCCCATAACTATATGGGTGTTGGATTCGTTGGAATGACATGGTGATGTGAACGAGATTATTGACTCTAGTGCAAGTGGGATACTATTGGAAATATGCCCTAGAGGCAATAATAAATTAGTTATTATTATATTTCTTTGTTCATGATAATCGTTTATTATCCATGCTATAATTGTATTGATTGGAAACACAGTGCTTGTGTGGATACATAGACAAAACACTGTCCCTAGTAAGCCTCTAGTTGACTAGCTCGTTGATCAAAGATGGTCAAGGTTTCCTGACCATAGGCAAGTGTTGTCAATTAATAACGGGATCACATCATTAGGAGAATCATGTGATGGACTAGACCAAACTAATAGACGTAGCATGTTGATCGTGTCATTTTGTTGCTACTGTTTTCTGCGTGTCAAGTATTTGTTCCTATGACCATGAGATCATATAACTCACTGACACCGGAGGAATGCTTTGTGTGTATCAAGCGTCGCAACGTAACTGGGTGACTATAAAGATGCTCTACAAGTATCTCCGAAGGTGTTCGTTGAGTTAGTATGGATTGAGACTGGGATTTGTCACTCCGTATGACGGAGAGGTATCTCGGGGCCCACTCGGTAATACAACATCACACACAAGCCTTGCAAGCAATGTGACTTAGTGTAAGTTGTGGGATCTTGTATTACGGAACGAGTAAAGAGACTTGCCGGTAAACGAGATTCAAATAGGTATGCGGATACTGACGATCGAATCTCGGGCAAGTAACATACCGAAGGACAAAGGGAATGACATACGGGATTATATGAATCCTTGACACTGAGGTTCAACCGATAAGATCTTCAGAGAATATGTAGGATCCAATATGGGCATCCAGGTCCTGCTATTGGATATTGACCGAGGAGTCACTCGGGTCATGTCTACATAGTTCTCGAACCCGCAGGGTCTGCACACTTAAGGTTCGACGTGTTTTTATGCGTATTTGAGTTATATGGTTGGTTACCGAATGTTGTTCGGAGTCCCGGATGAGATCTAGGATGTCACGAGGAGCTCTGGAATGGTCCGGAGTTAAAGATTGATATATAGGAAGTCCTGTTTTGGTCACCGAAAAAGTTTCGGGCTCATCGGTAGTGTACCGGGAGTGCCGGGAGGGGTGCCGGGGACCATCGGGAGGGGTGTCACGCCCCAAGGGGTCTCATGGGCTATGGGAAGAGATAAACAAGGCCCTAGTGGGCTGGAATAAGTTCCGACTAAGGCCCATAAGGTTTGTGAAGGAAAAAACACAAGGTGGAAAGAGTTTCCAAGTGGGAAGGTGGAATCCTACTCCAAGTAGGATTGGAGTAGGACTCCTCCACCTCCAATTTCGGCCAAACCTTGAGGGTTTGAGGCTGCCTCTTACCTCCCCCTCCCTCCTATATATACTGAGGTATTAGGGCTGATTTGAGACAACTTTTGCCACGGCAGCCCGACCACATACCTCCACGGTTTTTTCTCTAGATCTCGTTTCAGCGGAGCTCGGGCGGAGCCCTGCTGAGATTAGATCACCACCAACCTCCGGAGCGCCATCACGCTGCCAGAGAACTCATCTACCTCTCCGTCTCTTTTGCTGGATCAAGAAGGCCGAGATCATCGTCGAGCTGTACGTGTGCTGAACGCGGAGGTGCCGTCCGTTCGGCACTAGATCGGATCGGATCGTGAGACGGATCGCGGGACGGTTCGTGGGATGGTTCGCGGGGCGGATCGAGGGACGTGAGGACGTTCCACTACAGCAACCGCGTTCACTAACGCTTCTGCTATGCGATCTATGAGGGTACGTAGATCGGAAATCCCCTCTCGTAGATGGACATCACCATGATAGGTCTTTGTGCGCGTAGGAAATTTTTTGTTTCCCATGCGACGTTACCCAACACCTCATAGTCGTACTCGATACCCGGTGCTACCCAAAAGAAAATACAACATCGAATGAACACATAACCACGACAAAATGTTCAAACAATATGATGCATGAATATGATGTGAATGAATCGTGGCAATGCTACACCAGTCATCTCTCTCATGCAATTATTTAGTTATTACCAGTATGGACAGAACCTAAAGATTAATTAATTGGAAATGCATGATAATGTCAAAAATGGATGTATCACGAGAAATCTATACAAATGTATATAAAGAAATCCGCAAGCTGATTTACGGATCTCTCGGAACTCTCACTACGAGTTACGAAAGGCAACGATTATAAAACAGTATCTCACACAAGCTATGGGGAATTCCTTGTCATCCCAATATGCCACTTGATTGGGTACAACATTCTAGGATTAATAGACCTAAAGGTCATGCAAAAAAAAGGCACATGTCTCACAATGCGCAAAACAATTCTATAAGCATTTTGTCCAAAAACAACAACATGCCACTTGCTCATATTAAAACTAACATCTACAACCACCTATTAACCTCAACCGAGACATGGATATGAACTAAAAAATGAGTACAACAACCCCTAACAAATAACAACATGGATAGTAGCCTGGATCAATGGCAATCAAGCTAAAAACTTGGCAGAATTTACAAGAGATTAGGACTTAGTGAAATTCTGAATTTTACCCAAGCAAATTTATCATGATGGCATGTTGACAGCAATGAAATTCTATGCTACAAGAACTTTCAACACATGAAAGTTAATCGGGTGATAGATGGCAACAAGCACTACAATTAACACGAACTAGCCATCAGCAAATATTGCACATAATCAATGATAACATCCAACCAACATGGCATGTTGATATAAGTAGATTCTCAGACTTACAAATATTTCACAAAGTGAATTCACAGCAGTTTACATGAACATGGCATTGTTGACAGGAAGAATAGCTAAGATGGAAAATCTATATGGCAAAGTATAGTTACAATTTAATAGAGTGAAACATGCTCTACAATCTAGCCCATTGTACCAGCACAAAGGACCTGTAGATGCTTTGAAATCCTCATGGCAACATAACTAGTTGATAATAGTTTCCAGACTTAGTTACATTTCATTCTACCAAATCAACACATTAGCATAGCATGTTGACAACAAGCATCTCACAAGTATACAAGGTTTTCATGTCAAACAAAAATAACAGGACCTAGTACTCCCGACACACACAACTTTCATGTTGAAAAGTTTTTCAAAGGATGCATGGAATGCTTCATACAAAAATAATAACAGGGCATCATGATGAAAAATATATTGCACATTAACTTGCTCAAAATACAAAAATAATGCAACCAATCGATTGTTTGGATTTTTTGATGCCAAATTCATATATCATAAGCCTATATTGCAGTAAAAAAAATCAATCAAAATACATTCATCAGTACAAAAATCGATCAAAATACAATCATCAGTACAAAAATCAATCAAAATACATTCATGAGTACAAAAATCAATCAAAATATATTCATCTAGGTATAACCTAGTGTATGCCAAATTTGGCATATGCCCAAAGTGGACATCTCTAAAACTAGAAACTTACCCTAAATGGAATAAATCTAAAGAGGGACTAAAACAAAAACAAAAACAATAAAAAAATAAAATCACACAGGGGGTCCCACTAGCGGTGACACCAGGGACCCAGTGGGTATGACAGGTGGGACTAGGCCCTCCTGTCACCCTTAGAGCAAATCAACAGTCATAGGAAATAAAATGGGCTTGGGGGGAGTGGTCGAACCCGAGACCTCTCGGTTGCAAGCTCTTGCGGCAAGCCAGTCAAGCTAGTGGTTCTAGCTTGACCAGAAGGTCGCCTCGAGTCAATTGACTCTACTCTATACTCGGTTGGGCCCACAAATCAGTCACACACATGCACACACTGCACGAGCGTTCATCGACGAAGAAGGCAGAGGCACACATCCATAACGGTGATGTTGGGGTGACCCAAAGACGCGGTGGAAGGAACGAGGCACTCCGCAACTACCTACCACATACACGCATACCTGGAAAACTATCGTGCAATAGATTAACACGGACGACAGAAAACAGTGGCGGCGACGGTGAGCTTGGTTAGCTAGCTCCAGCAGCATAATCGGCTACCTGAAGATGAAAATGGACCCACACGCCGATGTGAACTCTCTATGCGCTAATAATCACAATCGACGGCGTTGAAACACTCACCGACAATGATGTTTGACGGCGACGCGCTCGGGTCTCACTAGCGATGGCAGCACAAGGCATAATCAAAGGGGAAAACTCACTGGGGTCACGCCAATGCTCGCGAGGAGGGGCTCGTCGTAGGTGTACGGCTCGAGGATGATTCTCTGCGATGAATTGCTACTGGCGACAAGCTTCTACCGATGAAGAATATTGTCGAATTCTCCCTAGCTTTGACATCCCTCGGGAACTAGAGCACGTAGCGGAAGCACCATGACCAGGTATAGCTCCTGGATGACCAACTTCTCCTTGGGGTGTCGGAAGGCTCGCCGATGACGATGGTCTCACAGGAACTCTCTCTGGTCCGAGAGGAGTTGTTGGATCTAGAGGCTAGGCTCACCTGGCGGCAACAGAGATGGGAAAGAGGGAACCCTAGGGGTCAGACGCCGAAGGAGGGGTTTAAATAGAGAGTCTAGGCCCGTGCTAGCTGTCACGTTGGCTTTGTAACATCGGCCCTCAAAAAATTACTATCAGAGTGGCGAGGGCGAGAGGATGGTAAAAGCGACGGGGTGAGTCGCTGGTAGGTGGGTCCATAGACATTGTCTAAGTGGAAAGGTGCACACATGTGAGGCTGGCTGCACTGCTTCTCGGGTGCAAGCATCCCTGCTGGGCCGCACTGCTGATGCTGCTGGGCTGCGATGCTGAAGTTGTTTGGTTACGCTGGCTCCAACCATAGAAAAAGGGGTTTTCCTTTAAATATAACATTTTCGCAAGAGAAATTACTAGGGAAAAAGGAGAGGGTTTTGAGTGAAGTAAAAATACATTCCAACTCGCAAAAACAAGCTCTGATTTATACAACACCTTGGAAATTTTCTAGAGGCAAAAAATTTCCATGGCACATAATTAAATAATTAAGCCTAGAAAGTGCTTGGAGTTTTTTGTATGGAATGATAGAGAGGCGCACAAGGCTAAGATTAATTTCATAAACCCAATCATAATATTTGCAAGCATGGCAATATTCCTAAAGAGGTTCATGGCAAGGTAGGAATTCACCACATTAATAAATCTGAATTAAATGAGAGAGGGAGGAATTTTAAAGAATAGAATGGAGGGGTTTCACTCATGAATCACCTACTCTTGGAAGCACATGAACACCACAATAAGTCCACTCCAACACAACACAAGAAACAAGGAGGAACAGATTAAAAGTATGGCATGATGATATGATGATAAGATGCAAATGAAGTCATGAAGCCCCAAAATTTATTAAGTGGAAGCAAGGTTGCCAAGTTATATGAGACTCAACATGCAAAAGTTACACCTATTGTACTTGGGATGTTATAACTTAGTCCTCGTGATACGTCCCAAACGTATCTACTTTTTCAAACACTTCTGCTCTTGGTTTGGACTCTAATTTGCAAGATTTGGATGGAACTAACACGGACTAAAGCTGTTTTCAGCATAACTGCCATGGTGTTATATTTATGCTAAAATAAAATTTCTCGGAATCAGACGAAACTTTTTGTGGATTTTTCCTAGAATACATAAAAAATAATGGACCCACCATAGGGGGGCCCACCTGTTGGTGCAAAGCCAATAGGGCGCGCCCACCCCCCTTGGCATGCCCTCATGGCTTGGGGCCACCTCGTGGATCATCTGACCCTAATTCCACTCGTATAAATTTCTAAGTCCATAGACAAAAGAAGAGAGAAGTTTTCATCGCATTTTACAAGATGGAGCCACTGGCACCTCCGATTCTTCCTTGAGAGGGTTGATCTCGAGTCTGTTTGGGACTCCGGAGATGGCTATTCATTGCCGTCGTCATCACCAACCCTTCTCCATCAACACCATCACGACGCTCACCATCGGAAGTGAGTAATTCCTTTGTAGGATTAATGGATGGTGATGAGATTGGATTAGATTGATCATGTAATCGAGTTATTTTGATAGGGCTTGATCCCAAGTGTCCACTATGTTGTGAGATTGATGTTGTTATGATTTTGCTAAGCTTAAAGCTTATAACTAGGGCCCGAGTGCCATAATTTCAAATCTGAACCTGTTATCTTTCTATGAATATGTGAGTTTTCTGGATCCTATCTTTCAAGTTATATGATCCTATTACGTGTCTTGATGTGCATACGACAATGTGACAATAATTGGGATTCTTTTCGGTGGTTGCCGTAGTTTTGGGAGTTAATGTATTCACCATGTGTTAAGGCTTTGTTCCGATTTTTTATTAAAAGGAGGCCTTAATACCCCACACTTCCTTATGGATCCTGCTACCACGGGAGGGTAGGACAAAAGATGTCACGCAAGTTCTTATCGCATTCTCGTATGACTATATATGGAATGCATGCCTACATTACATTGATGAATTGGAGCTAGTTCTGTATCGCTCTAGTGTGTAACTGTTACATGATAAATGTCATATAAATTATTACCCATCACCGTATCATGTGCCTACACTTTTCATATACTAAATCACTACTGTTACAATCACTACAAAACTACTAATGTTACCGTTACTACTACTATTTTGCCGTGCTACTAAATCTTTTGTTGCAGAGAGATATCACATGTGTGGTTGAAATTAAAAATCAACTGCTAATACCAATAAATATTATATGGCTCCCCTTTTGTTGAATCAACAAATCAGGGTGTAATACTACCCGCGAAGAATGTTGCAATCCCATATGCTTGTGGGTTATCAATACTATTTTCTAGCATTGTTGCATTGGAGAATAGCGGTATCTATTGTGTTCACTTGAGGATATCCAATTGCCACTATGAATAATCTGGAAGATACTAGAACTTAGATGATACCCTCTAAGATTAAGGGAGGTATGGAACTGCCATCTAGCTTTGCTTTTGATTCACCTATTGTTTTGAATCATCTTAGGACAGGACCACTTGCTACTCGTTTTGATGAGTCACAATTACTTGATGATGCTACTTATGAAACTTACGACGATGTTACTGTTATGCTTGATAAAACGAAACTCTCCACTTGGTGAATTACTTGATGCTCATATTGCTAGATCTACAGAAGCTGGAAATGCTAAAACTGAAAAAATTATGATTCACCTATTATGCCAAGCTCTCCTAATAGATATGAAATGCCTGATGTACACGAGGGTTATGTTATGAATGAGGTGATAGATATAGACTACTTTGATTGTAATGATAGAGATGATTTGAGGAAACTACTATGTAAACTAAAAGAGAAATCTATCATGGAGAAAATGAAACATGATCCCAAATTTGCTACCTTTTGTATATGTGTTACTCATATGGATTATGAATTCTTTGTTGACCGTGAGTTAATCACTATTGTAGAATTTGACCCTTTCCATGCTTATGAAACTGAAACTATTGTGGTTCACCTTATTAAATTGAATGATATTTCCACCTTATTTGCTCAGGAGGAAAAAATACATTATTACTATATTCCTATGTTTTTTCCATTTTTGCTGAAAGGCAATTCTAAGAAATGGTTCCTCACTTTTTGTCCTTTTGTGTGCATAGCCCCAAGGATATGATATATTACTTCACCGAAAAATAATTTCCTGCTCATAAAAAACAAGCTGCTTGAAATGAAATGTTTAACTATGTGCTTGGAGTAGAGAATCTCGCTCAATCTTCGGGGAGACTTTTTCAACTACTTAGAGCTTCACGTGATCATCCTCTTCAGAAAAGTGAATCACTAGATTTATTTTATAATGTACTAACCGATGGTTCTAGGGACTACCTAGAATCCTAGGTAGTTGTGTTAGTTGTGTTTTTAGGGAACGAACTATTAGACAAGCTGAAGAACTATTGAATAACATATTGCGAAATGTTGATGATTGGACACTTCCTGAACCACCACCAGAACCTACTCAAAAGAAGAGAGGTATTCTATTCCTCAGTCTAGAAGATATCCAAGACGCTAGAAGAACTATGAAAGAAAAAGGTATTACATTTGAAGATGTCAAGAATTTACCACCTATTGAAGAAAGACATGGACTTACCATCCCTACATAGGTAGTAGAGGTAAATTCTCTCCGCATATTTTATGCAAGTGATATAGCTTATACTAAAACTCCTAGTCAATGCAGGGATGAATTTCAAAACTACATTGTTAAGTAAGACCATTTTAATAATTATGTTAAAGATCAATTACAATGAAATGCTATGATGATTGATTGCTTGAGTGACTTAAGATTCATAATTCTAATGATGTTAAACGTCTATATAAACATGCTTCCATGGTTTATACTCAACTACACCAAGTTGCTAAATAAGAAAATGATTTGCTTTCTAGAATAAATAATGATATGAATGACCATGATGTTAGAGTAATGACTAGAGAAGGTAGAATGACTCAGGACCCTCTTTATCTTGAAGGTCATCCTAAAAGAATTGAACAAGATTCTCAGTGGATTAATGTTGATGCACCTATTCCATATAAAAACAAAAATAAAAACAAAAATGACAGGACTTTGCATGCTTCTAGTGAACCTATTATACAAAAATGTGCTGAGAATCATAATGATGTTTGTATTTTTGATTCTAAGGAACAATCTGGTAGCGAATATTTAGCTATTTATAATGATAATGGTAATGAATAAAATGATATTTATGTAGATTCTCAACCATATAATAATAAAGAACCTAAAAATGATGTGCAAATAGAGCCTGCTGAAGATCTTGATAACGCACATCCTAAAAATAAACGTTATCATAAGAAAGACTTTGTTTCTAGAAACATGGTTGAGAAAGAGATCCATGGGTTCCAAAAACCATGATATTCACTCGTAAGCCTTCTAAGAGTAAGGATGAGGAGGAGTTTGAATGTTTGCTGAAATGATTAGGTATGTCTTTTTGCGCACTCACTTGACTGATTATTTGAAGAGGCTTCCATATTGTAAGAACATGATGGACATTATTACAAACAAAAGAAAGATACCTGAAATTGGAATTGCCACCATGCTTGCTAATTATTGTTTTGATAGTGGAGTGCGTAAAAAGTTGGGGGATCCAGGTATACCCACAATACCTTGCTTCATTAAACGAAGTTATGTTAAACCTACTTTATGTGATCTAGGAGCCGGTATTAGTTTTATGCCTTTCTCTTTATACAAAGGACTTGATTTGAATAAGCTTACGCCTGCTGAAATATCTTCGCAAATGGCTGATAAATCCACTGCTATAACTATTGGATTTTGTGAGGATGTTCCTATTGTGGTCGCAAATGTTACTATCTTAACAAACATTATTATTCTTGAGATACCCGAGGATGACAACGTGTCTATTATCCTTGGTAGACCGTTTTTAAATACTGCAAGGGCTGTTATTAATTGCAACAAATGCAACATTACTTTTCATGCCAATGGAAAATAAAATACAATGCATTTTCTAAAGAAACAAGCCTCGATAAATAATATTAATATCATTTAGCAAGTGGCCACAATGACTATTGGAAGGTTTAAATGTACTCTTCCTACTACAAAGAAGAAATATAATATCCTTATTGTTGGGGACATGCGAATCCACATTGATCTAACATACTATTATAGGAAAATTCCTTTGTTTCATGTGAATCGGAAACGGCTATTGATACAACTTGATCGATCTTATTAATGGAACGTTTTTGAAAGCCATGTGGTTGATGAATTTAGTAAGCACACCTTTCTGTACCATTAGCTTAGTCCCTGTTATTCTTAGTTAGATAAATTAAAATGACATGATTATCCTATTTTCTTAAATATCAGCGCAATGAAAATGGACCAAAAATAAAACTGCTGAAAATGGCACAAAATTTTTACATGATTTTTTCTAGAATATTTAAAAATTACTAGTGCTGAAGACAACCCTAGGGGGTCCACATGTTGGTGACAGTCCAATAGGGCACGCCCTGATGTCTTGGGGGCCTTACAGGTACTTCCCCACTTATCTCTTCAGGCCACTCCTTCTCCTACCTCTGGAAAAAAAATCCCCGCTCTCTCTCTCTCTCTCTCTCTCTGTCATTCTTCCTCCCAAACTTGAGATTTTTGATCACTTCGCTCGAAACTGCATTCCCAAGACAATTTTGAGGGGTTGTTTCTTGGTATGTGACTCTTCCATTGCTCCACTTAGTTTTTTTCTTTAGTGGTTTATGTTTTGCATATTTTCCTGCACTTGGTGCTACTCAAACTGAGCTTGCATGTTAAATTCTTTGAAGTTCCAAGTAGTATGAATGCTTAATATGGCCTCTAGGCATATATATGGGTAGTCACTATCGATCTTACAAAGTTTTATTGACATCAATTTTGTGGCCCAATTGTTTTGAAAATTCGTGATCCGTCGAGCGAGAGGTTGGTACGGCAAGCTTATGACGACCACAGAACAAGTCTAGTTGTCATGGAGTCTCGCCTCAAGCTAATGACCCTATGTTACGTTAGAGATATTTATAATTTGAAGCCATGCAACATGTTGACTATATTCAGGACAGGGCTCAAGGTTATGGTTACAACTTAATATTTAATAAATACCATAATGTCTCTCTTATGTTTCATGCACCTTATCTCTTTTATTTTCAAAAAAACAAAGATATTATATTCCGGAGAACGAAGCATAGGAGCAGAAAGCAACAGTGGAGGATGATTGCTTGGCTCATGAGGTGGCACATAACGCGTCCTCGAGCGACCACTTTGATTATTATCCAGACCAGCAATGGTGATCACCGAGGGCCAAAGTACTAAGCTTGGGGGAGTACGTATTTCGCACCGACATTACATTCACATTCACACATCTGATATCAATTAACGATGTTCATCCTCTTTCCTTGTATATCCATGTTATTTTTTATTTTCGCCATCTTCTCGTGTGTTTAAAAAGTTTTGTAAATACAAAAAATTTCTCACTTCTTTTTTGTTTTTCTTTCTTGTTTAGTGAGTTTGCAGTATTAAAAGAAAACCCAAAAAAGATTTCTCTTGCTTGTTGGGAGCTTTCCCGTGTAAATAATTTTTCTTGTTTTTCTTTTTGCTATTTGTATTTGCTTTCTTCAAAAAATCAAAAAATACCAAAATATTTTAGTTTTTTTGTCTAAATTTCTTTTGTTGAGTCATTGAAAGGAGAAGATCATGATTAAAATGTTGAGTGGTTCTCATATGCATTATTGTTGATCTAACAAAAGAGTCTATATTACCTTGTCTTCTCCTTTGTCTAAACTGTTTCACAGATTCGATCTTAGTCCATGACACACTTACACTATTATTATTTTCACATCATTCAGTCGTGCAAGTGAAAGGCAATAATGACGACATTTGATGAAGTGATCGTGGTAAAGAAAGCTGGTATGAACTCTTCTTGTTTTCCGTATATGTAAATATGTTTAGCTCGTTCGATCTTGATTCAACATATTATGAGTAAACATGTTTATGATGACAATTGGAGATTATAGTTGCTAATGCAATGCTTGAATATCTTGGAGTGGATGATGATTTATCTTATGTGTCAACATGTATAAAAATGGTTCGGATGTGGTATGGTAGTATGGTATTTCCCTCTAAGTAATTTGGGCGACTTTACTTGGACCATGTGCAAACATGTTGTTGACTAAAAACCAATGCAGCCTTCATGATAATTGAATTCAGAGTGTAGATATCTGTGGGGACCCCGACTTACGAGTGGAGACCACCGAATGAACGTGTACAGTGATCCCAGAGATCAATGCTCACTGAACACACAGATACTGAATAACAAGAGTCTTACATCCATGAATAACGTATAATATAGATATTGTGCATTATTGTCAGGTCTTACATAGATAGGGCCATAAAGGCAAATCACACCAACTCATCTAATAGCGGAAATATTGGTTTAAGTGTGAACCCGTGCCGTCAGCCTTAACCTACATGCATTCTCACTCGGAAGCGTCCTAGTTCGCGTGTCCGTCTCTGATGACAAATTCTTCTCCATAGTCTTGTTCTTCCATGTCTGGTCAAATAAAATAACGAGTGGAAAGCCAATGAGTACTTTGAATGTACTCGTAAGCAACCCATAATGTGGAACATGGCAATAATGCAACATGATATATCACACGTATGCACCCTTTGCAGAAAGCAGTTTTTTCCTTAAAATGCAGTAACATGCTCAAGTATTTGTATAATCATGCATTACAAGGTAATTGGTAACCCTGAGAATAGGTTACAGATATCAACATATCTTCCGAGGCTAGAACATCCCTTGTTCACCGTTCATGCTAAGTCATCCGACTTGACAAGTATCATCTTTCTCAACCACACACACACTGACACTTGGTTTATGTGGAAACGACTAGACGTAGTTTAAGCAGGATTACCCAACTGTCCTTGACAGTGGACACGACTATTCAAATAGTTTTGCACTCTCCAGAGGTTAGACGCTGTACCCACAAGATCCGAGAACTTTCGTGTCATCCACGACTCACGGTATATAGCATACCCGAGGTAAGTACCCGAACAATGCCTTTCCCTTGGCGGCACTAGAAAAAGAGTCCACTCGATTGGTTCCCAGCCCACATGATGTACGTCTTCAGGGCACCAACTATAGACCATATCATCCATGCAGGAAAAAACGGTGTGCACGGAACCTATAAAAACAACATAGTCTCCCTTCATGGCACGACCCCGTCCCGAGAGTGACCGTATCACTCCCGTCACTAGTAATGCAGACTCTTTGCTAACACCAACCAAAGTAATGAACAAAGCCCTTTCCCTTAAAAGGGTATAGTGGTCGCACATTTTTAAAAGTCTTTTTAACAGAGGCTAAACTACTTAAACTAGGTTTTTAATTGAAATTATGTACGAAAGTTTTTATAAAAATTATACAAGCGGCATTATTAAATACAAAGTTTTACAAGAATTATGGTGGAAAAAGATTTGAATTAGAGCGAATATTTAAAATTGTAGAAGTTATTTAAACATGTATTTAAATATAAAAATAAAAAAAACCAATTGCCAGGCGTGAGCCAGCCAACAGCTGGGCTGGCTCATCTGGCCGGCCACGCAACCAGCCCAGGCGCGTGCGTCGTGAGGTTCAGACCTGACACGCGGGGCCGTGTGGCTAGTGACTGTGAGGTGGAGGAGAGAGAGGTAGACACTGACAGGTGGGGCGGACCTGTGAGGTCGTCGTCTACCTCGAGCCAGAGAGGGGTAGATGCTCACCGGCGGCAGCTTCGGTGATGTCGAGGACGAGCGAGTGCGGGAATGGACTCCTAACATTCCCGCCTGTCGGATGAGGATTGAATGAACGACGATCGTGTCCTGTGTCGCCGGCGTTGAAAAGCCGCGGCGGAGGATTTAAGGAAGGTGCTGGAGATGACACTCACAAGGTGGAGAATGATTGGGAAGAGATGGAGAAGACCAAGGAAGCTCTTGCGGTCACAGGAGGGGTGGAAGGAGCGTCGGAGCTTGCCCATGTTCCGAGATCGACGGAGCCCCCATGCGGTGGCGCTACGGTCAATTTTGAGCACCAGTGCTTGTTTAGCTCAAGGGGGCACTAGGGTGGTCGATTGGAGGCTAGAGGGAGGTGCTTGAGGTGCGGGAAAGAGATGGAGGCCTATTTATAGGCGGGCGATGATCCACTGAACGGTGGTGCGCCTGCGATGCTGCTAAAGTGGCAAGAGGGGGAGAGAGGTCTCGGGAGCAAGCCGGTGGTATTGCAGACTTGGTTTGGGACCAAGGAGCATCTTCAGGAGGAGTGGGGGCAGGCTCTTGGGGCGCTGCAATGGCAGGGTTCTTCTAGCTGGATCGGGCGTGCGCGGGAAAGTGTCGCGAGGGGCAGAGGAGAGGGGGAAGAGAGGGGTCGATGCTGCTCTGGCCTAGGTCAACGATGTGGTCAAAGAGGGGCATCGGGAGGGGGCAGGATTTGTGTGTGGCTAGCCTCCCTGGGCTCGGGTGCGCAGTAGCGCGTCTAGAGCGTAGCTTTGGCATGCCATGGCATGCTGGCGCGCTCTGGCGCGTCCGGTCCATATCTGGGGGAGTCTGGGGGTGGAGTAGATGCAATTTGGATACTTGGGGCCGTGGGGAATCAAGCTGGTCAAAAGGAGGAGTGGTAAACAGGTGTTGTCAGCATTGATTTAGGAGGTAAATTGAGGATTTTGGCTCCCTCTTATTGAACTAGTGCTGGATCTCTCAGTTGCAACTGCGGGAAGGCACACACAACCTATGACTCAAGTTTTGAGTGGAGGGAGTAAGTGTTGGGGTGATAGTTGCTTGTTTTCTAAACTGACATAAGGTATTTGTTACTGGTTTGGGGGAGTTAACCACCTCCAAAAGCTTTGAGAGATAACAGGATTTGATGATGGGCATAATTATGAGGCTTTACGAATTGTGAGCTTAATTGGGCAAGTTTAACAATGTAACCTTGGAAATACCTAAAATGGGCAGATATGCAATCTTGTGAGCAAATGTGATCAAATCAATTCCCAAAAATCCCATTCTGGGCAATCCCACCTAATTTGAGGTTGTGAACTCTCTTGCAAAGTTTAAGACCAATTGGACCAACTTGGCAATGTAGAGTTGCTCCAACTTAGTTCTGGACAAAAAGGTTTCCTCGATTATTTGGTGAACCGAACCACCTTGAATGGGGTGAAACTTGGCATGATCAACAAATATAGCATGTGGGACATGCTAGAAGTTTCTTTGAATTTACTAAGAATGTTTCCTTTGGAAATATTTCGAAAGATCAAAATTGACAGAAATGGTCTTCAAGGGTTTAGTCCAATATTTTGAACATGACTAGGGGTTGAAACTCTTATGTATGGAAAATATATGTCCGTAAAGTCTTCCTAAATTTTATCAATTTTTTCTAAGGTAGAAAAATAATTTTTCACCAAGAAATACCATTTCTGGCTTTAGAAAAGGGCACATAAGTAAAATAGAAAAATGACTTTAAAAATAAATATTCTATGGTTTTGGAGAGTTATATTAATATGAGAATCAGAATACAACCTTTGGGTAAAAGTGTTGGAGAACGTTCCATGGGAAACAAAAATTTTACTATGCACACGAAGACCTATCATGGTGATGTCCATCTAGGAGAGGAGATTTGGATCTACGTACCCTTGTAGATCGCCCAGCAGGAAGCGTTAAGTAACGCGGTTGATGTAGTGGAATGTTCTCACGTCCCTCGATCCGCCCCACGAATAGTCCAACGGACCGTCCCGCGATCCGTCCCACGATCCGTTCCGATCTAATGCCGAACGGACGGCACCTCCGCGTTCAGCACACGTACAGCTTGACGATGATCTCGCCCTTCTTGATCCAGCAAGCAAGGCGGAGAAGTAGATGAGTTCTCCGGCAGCGTGACGACGCTCCAGTGGTGGTGACCATCTACTCCTGCAGGGCTCCACCCGAGCTCCGCAGAAATACGATCTAGAGGAAGAACTATGGTGTCTAGATCTGAGTTACACGTGGAAAAAGTTGTCTCAAATCAGCCCTAAAGCACCACTATATATAGGAGGGAGGGGGAGGAGGCTTGCCTTGAGGCCCACGTCCCCAAGGGTGCGCCGGCCAGGAAGGAGACGAGCAATCCTACTCCAACTAGGATTGGAAAGTGGAGTCCTTCTCTTCCTTCCCACCTCCCCTTTTTTTTCCTTTCTCTTTGGTTTTTTCTCTTCTTGGCGCCAAGGACTTATTGGGCTGTCCCACCAGCCCACTAAGGGCTGATGGCGCCACCCTATAGCCTTGGGATCACTCCCGGGTGGGTGGGCCCCTCCCGGTGAACTCCCGGAACCCATTCGTCACTCCAGGTACAATGCCGGTAATGCCCGAAAACCTTCCGGTAACCAAATGAAACCATCCTATATATCAATCTTCATTTCTAGACCAAATGAAACCCTCATGACGTCCGTGATCTGATCCGAGACTCTGAACAACATTCTGTAACCACACATATAACTCAACTACACTAAAACATCATCGAACCTTTAGTCTGCAGACCCTGCGGGTTCAAGAACTATGTGGACATGCCCCCAGGCACTCCTCGATCAATATCCAATAGCGGGACCTGGATGCCCATATTGGATCCTACATATTCTCTGAAGATCTTACCGGTTGACCCTCAGTGTCAAGGATTCATATAATCCCGTATGTAATTCCCTTTGTCCTTCGGTATGTTACTTGCCCGAGATTCGATCGTCGGTATCCGCATACCTATTTCAATCTCGTTACCAGCAAGTCTCTTTACTTGTTCCGTAATACAAGATCACGTGACTTACACTTAGTCACATTACTTGCAAGGCTTGTGTGTGATGTTGTATTACCGAGTGGGCCCCGACATACCTCTCCGTCACACAGAGTGACAAATCCAAGTCTTGATCCATACTAACTCAACGGACACCTTCGGAGATACCTCCACAAGACCTTTATAGTCACCTAGTTACGTTGTGACATTTGATGCACACCAGGTATTCCTCCGGTGTCAGTGAGTTATATGATCTCATGGTCATAGGAACAAATACTTGACACGCAGAAAACAATAGCAATAAAACGACACGATCAATATGCTACGTTCATAGTTTGGGTCTTGTCCATCACATGATTATCCTAATGATGTGATCCCGTTATCAAGTGACAACACTTGTATAAGGTTAGGAAACCTTGACCATCTTTGACCAACGAGTTAGTCAACTAGAGGCTTACTAGGGACAGTGTTTTGTCCATGTATCCACACATGTATTTGAGTTTCCAATCAATACAGTTATAGCATGGATAATAAACGATTATCACAAACAAAGAAATATAATAATAACTAATTTATTATTGCCTCTAGGGCATATTTCCAATAGTCTCCCACTTGCACTAGGGTGAATAATCTAGTTCACATGACCATGTGATTTTAATGAATCCAACACCCATATAGTTTTGGGGTCTGATCACGTCTTTCTTGTGAGAGAGGTTTTAGTCAACGGTTCTGAAACTTTCAGATTCGTGTGTGCTTTACAAATCGTTATGCCATCTTATAGATGCTGCCACTACGTGCTATTCGAAAATACTCCAAATATCTACTCTACTACTCATAGTTATTCGGATTAGTGTCAAAGCTTGCATCGACGTAACCCTTTACGACGAACTCTTCAACCACCTCTGTAATCGAGAAAAATTCCTTAGTCCATTAGATACTAAGGATAACTTTGACTGCTATTCAGTGATTCAATCCTGGACCACTCTCTGTACCTCTTAACAGACTTGTGGCAAGGCACACATCAGGTGCGGTACAAAACATGGCATACTATAGAGTCTACGGCTAAGGCATAGGGGACGAACTTCGTCCTTTCTCTCTCTTCTGCCGTGGTCGGGCTTTTGAGTCTTACTCAAATTCACACCTTACAACACAGCCAAGAACTCCTTCTTTGCCTATCTATTTTGAACTCCTTCAAAAACTTGTCAAGGTATGCATTTCATTTGAAAATTCTATTAAGGTTTTGATCTCTCTCTATAGATCTTAATGCGTAATGTTCAAATAGCTCTATACATGTCTTCCTTTGAAAACTCCTTTCAAACAACTTTTTATGCTTCATATAAATTCTACATTACTTCCGATCAACAATATGTCAACCACATATACTTATCAGAAATTCTATAGTGCTCCCACTCACTTCTTTGGAAATACAAGATTCTCATAAACCTTGTATAAACCCAAAAGCTCTGATCATCTCATCAAAGTGTATATTCCAACTCCGAGATGCTTGCACCAGTCCATTGAAGGATCGCTGGAGCTTGCATACTTATTAGTATCCTTAGGATCGACAAAACCTTCTGGTTGTATCACATACAACCTTTCCTCAAGGAAACCGTCGAGGAAACAATGTTTTGACATCCTATGTGCAATATTTCATAAATAATGCAACAACTACTATCATAATTCCAACGGACTTTTAGCATTGCTATGAGTGAGAAAGTCTCATCATAGTAAACTCTTTTGAACTTGTCGGAAATATCCTTGCGACAAGTCGAGCTTTCTTAATGGTGACTTCTCACCATCATCGTCTGTCTTACTTTTTAAGGTCCATCTTTACTTAATAGCCCTATGACTATCAAGTAGTTTTTCAAAATTCTACACTTAGCTTTCATACATGTATCCTCTCTTGGATTTCATGGCCTCCAGCCATTTGTTGGAATCCGGGCCCATCATCGCTTCTCCATAGCTCGTAGGTTCATTGTTGTTCAACAACATGACCTCCAAGACAGGGTTACCGTACCACTCTGTAGTAGAGCGTGACCTTGTTGACCTACGAGGTTTGTAGTAAATTGATCCGAAGCTCAATGATCACCATCATCAGTTTCCATTTCAATCGGTGTAGGTGCCACAGGACCAACTTCCCGCGCCCTGCTACACACTTGTTGAAGTGATGGTTCACTAACCTCATCAAGTTCCACCACCCTCCCACTCAATTCTTTCGAGAGAAATATTTCCTCGAGAAAGGATTCGTCTCTAGAAACAAACAATTTTCTTGTGGATCTGAGATAGGAGATGTATCCAACTGTTTCAGATATCCTATGAAGATGCATTTATCCGCTTTGGGTTCGAGCTTATCAGATTGAAATTTTTTCACATAAGCATCACAACCCCAAACTTTCAAGAAACGACAACTTAGGTTTCTCCAAACCATAATCTATACTGTGTAATCTCAACGGAAATACGCAGTGCCCTATTTAAAGTGAATGTGTTTGTATCTAATGCATAACCCATAAACGATAGTGGTAATTCGATAAGAGACATCATAGTATGCACCACATCAAATAGGGCGCGGCTATGACGTTCGAACACACCATCACGCTATGGTGTTCTAGGTGGCATAAATTGTGAAACAATTTCCACATTGTCTTAACTGTGTACCAAAAAGTCGCAACTCAGATATTCATCTGTATGATCATATCATAGAAATTTTATCCTCTTGTCACGACGATCTTCACTCTGAAATAACTTTGAACTTTTCAATATTTCAGACTTGTGATTCATCAAGTAAATATTCCTGTATCTACTCAAATCGTCAGTGAAGTAAGGACATAATGATATCCACTGCGTGCCTCAACACTCATTGGACTGCACACATAAAAATGTATCACTCCCAACAAGTTACTCTCTTGTTCCATGTGGTATGTTTTGCATGTCTCATGTGATTCAAAATCAAGCGAGTCCAAACGATCCATCTGAATTGGAGTTTCTTCATGCATTAATACCAACAGGTATGGTTTGCATGTCTCAAACGTTTCAAAAATGAGTGAGTACAAAGATCCATCAGCATGGAGCTTCTTCATGCATTTTATACCGTCATGACACAAGCGGCAGTGCCACAAGTGGTACTATATTATTACTTTGTATCTTTTGGCACCAATATTATGAACATGTGTAACACTACGATCGAGATTCAATAAACCATTAAAGGTAATTATTCAAGCAAATAGAATAACCATTGTTCTCTTTAAATGAATAATCGTATTGCAATAAACACGATCCAATCATGTTTATGCTCAACGCAAACATCAAATAACAATTATTTAGGTTTAACATCAATCCCGATGGTAGAGGGAGCGTGCGATGTTTGATCACATCAGCCTTGGAAACACTTCCAACACTTATCGTCACCTAGCTTTAGCTAGTCTCCGGTTATTCTGTAGCTTTTACTTCGAGTTACTAATCACTTAGCAATCGAACCGGTATCTAATACCCTCGTGCTACTAGGAGTACTAGTAAAGTACACATCAATATCATGTATATCAAATATACATCTGTCGACTTTGCCAACCTTCTTATCTACCATGTATCTAGGGTAGCTCTGCCTCAGTGACCGTTCTCCTCATAACACACTACTAGAAAAAAGGTTGTTAGTGGCGCACCTATTGTGGCTATTAATGGCGCACTATAGGTGCGCCACTATTATCACGCCACTACTAATAAATAGTAATGGCGCACGCGTGGTGCGCCACTGTTATCTACATAACAGTGGCGCACCACCTGATGCGCCATTACTATCCCAGACACTAATGGCGCACCACCTCGTGCGCCACTACTATGAATATTAGGATTTTTTTTCTTTTCTGATATTTGCACATGTTACAAAATACATTATAGCACAGAATATAAACAGTACAACATGTAAACAACAGATTTATCGAATACAATTGAAGATTAGTCTCCGAATACAATTCATCATATTAGTCTCCGAATTCAAAATAACGAACAAAGTTAGAACATTATAAGTCTCGAGACCGCGAGTAGTGAGTTCGTCTTCACATTACAAGTCGATATCTAAACTACCATCACATAGAAGAGGGTTGCGGTCACGATGAGCATGATCGCGATGAAACTGATCTTCATCCGGTTCCTCCTCCGCTCCCTCCTCTCTCCCTCTAGATAGCGCGTGTATCTAGCTTCCTCCTCCGCCCTAGTGGTGTACCCTTTGTAACTGTTGCCGCTGAAACGGTTAACCTGTCTCCAACACTCCTCATAGTCGTCATAGACTCCAGGAACCTCACCCTTGTACATGACATACAACGACATCTCTATGCACTAGACAAACAAAACGTTAGTAGCAATTCACAGACAATATATAAGTATGCAACAAAAGGATTGGAAGATAAAAACAACACATTAATAGCACGATTCATGGTCCTACTAATAAATAGCATCGACTACATATAAGTTGAACGACTGTCCAAACTAAAGAGACATACAAGTTCATTAAAGTTTAATTACAACATGAGCTAATCGATATTTCATAACTACATAGCATCAGTACTTTCGACTCGACTCAGGGACCGGAGCATGGATGAAGCCGCCGTCTTCCGTGATGGTCATGAATGTGCGGTTGTTGTCAACCTGCATTTGTAGCGTTGTGTCAATTTCACTGTTGGACGGTTGACAGTTGAGGTAGAACTGCCCCAATTTAGGAAGGACATCTTGATAGATGATTTCCGCAAACTCCGACTGGATGCGAAAGAATTCTTGTCTAATGTCCTCGTCCTGGATTGCCGACAAGCGTGCGGCCCATTCTTTGAGATCATTTGGTAGCATACGGTGATGCTGGTCCCGTACGATCGCCCGCATGTGATGGAGGGCGTAGTAGGCATCCTTCTGACTGCCAGGCGGCTTCTTGACGCAGGGGAACGCCGTTACGTGGGTGAACACGTGCTTGCCGTACCTACAAATTGGTCTCCTGAAGGTGCCTCCAGATTTGGTGTAGCCGGGGAGGGCATCATCAAGAACTTTCTTGATATGTGTGTAGTCTTTCTTCGACTGACGGTCCGAGTCGAAATACGTGGCCATGGAATATTTCGGGCTTAAGAGGATGAGTGTGCAATGTGTGTCACTGCACAAAAAACGGAATGTTAGAAAAAAAGAACGATTGAAATCTAAGAAATCATATGTTACGGGGCGACGAGGGGATGACTTACTCGGAAAAGTAGGGCACGACGAAGTTATCCTTATCTGCGTTCGCCAGAATGACACCTTCGAGGTATGAACTCATGACTTGCCGGTCCCCAGCGCTGCCCAAGATCTTGGCACACATGTAGAAGGGGTCGGCTATCACGATGTCCGGGGTCTTGTCTCTAATGATCCGCATCTCCATACTGAGCGAAAATAGCCGAATGAAGGTGTAGTACAGCGCATAAAGGTTAAGCATAGCGAAGATGTCATCAAACCGTAGGACGATCATACGCCCGATGGTGCTATCGACAAAGCCCTTGCCCTCGGGCACCTTTGCCACGAAAACCGGGTATGTCACATCATTCTCAGAGAGACGCCGCTTCTCCATATAAGGAACATCATCATGCAGACTCTGCATAGCACCATTACAACATTGAGCAGATTAGTCGGTAGCATCGGCCTACCCACCACATGCACCCTCCTCGAGATATCCTTAGATATTGGTGGCATGTCCTGAGCACGGATCGTACTCGGTGCCGGCTGGCTCGCACCCTTGTTATTTTTTTCTTTCCCGTCCCTTCTGCTTCTTTTGTTGTAATGGGATCGAGTTCTGCTCAGATACCACCTTCTTGAGTGTGTTGGGGCTGATAATATTTTGCACCTCGGCTATTTGAGTCTCAGTGAAGGCAGTAGCTGGAGTTGTCTCCTGAGAACTGAACAGACGACACCTGTTGCAATTGGGTTTCTCCGCGGTACCAGCTATATCGCCGTCATCTTTTGCAGGGTTGGGTTCTTGAGAAGGAGGTCCGAACAATTCGTCACTGTACCCTTGTTCATTGATATACTTATCAACGTTGGAAAATGTACCGTCGTCGTTGTCCGGATCCTGTGCCATATGCATGTCCGGATCAGCTGACGGCTATACCGTTGTGGTGGTCTTGCCATGGCTTGGCGCCGGCACGACTGGCGTGTTGTCTGTGGGGTGGCATCCCCCGCCCCAAACGAATCTGGCTCTTCGGCCAAAGCATGAACCAGTTTAAGCAGACGCTGAGGGTCATCACATCATCTTCGTCGGCCCCAGGGGGTCGATACCGAGGTAACAAGTCGTCGCAGCCCCGCAACACCCGAACCAGTTGAACCCTATACACGGTGAGTGGCATTGGATTATCATAGAACACGCGGTTTCCCGGTTCAACGATTTCGGCCTTGGCAACATCAATCAACTCGCCATCCACGAAGTGCAGGAGAGTACATGGAACATTGGCGGCGCCCTACGAAAACATGTAGGGCGCCAGGGATGCCCAGTCAAAGACAAGGAGATGAAGTCATCGGCCGAGGCTTAGTTACCGTGATGGCGTCGAGCTCGGCTAATGTCGAGGCACCCCCAACGGTGGGCGTGCAAGTGACGGAGGGGCCGCTTGCTGCCGAGGTGCCGGCCGACGTATTCTTCCCACACACGGGTGCATTAAGCTCCAATACCGGTGCCGATGCCGAAGGCACCTGCAATGTCGCCTCTGCCGGAGACACCGATGCCGGTGCGTTCTGCGAGTTGCTACCTGTGAAGCTGGGAATCGGGGGCGGCCCCTGTTGGCCGCCCGCAATCCACCCCCGGAGCCCCTCAAGCAAGGAAGGCATAATCGTGGTGATCGTCGCTCCCAGTTGGTCTCACAATTGCTCTTGGACTATTTACGGAATCCACACCACTTTTGCCTTGAGTTCTTTAACATCACGCCCCTGGCTTTCCGGGCTGGTCTTTCTCTCCTTTCGCCCAGCCTTATAGTATTTTGACCATTTCGTGGACAAGCCTTCTCCGGCCACACGACCAGCTGAGGACGGCTTACTGAACTTATCCTTTTGTTTCATTACGTTCAACGCCCTATTTAAAGTGGTGTCCCAAGGGGCAGACGGGGAGCTCTGAGACCCCGCGCTACTGCTTTCAATTTCCTGCGGAAGGAACATGAACCATTTAGAAATTGGGCTTCATTAATATGAATGCAACCATATGGAGCTAATTATGTGGGGGTGTATTCTTTACCAGAACACGCTCAAGCTCCTTCAACTTTGGATCCGTGGTAAGCTCCTTTGTTTCCGAGTCCACCTTGTACTGGGCCCTGACATAGTTTCTAGTCTTCTTTTCATGGTATTTATCGAAGAGGGGCGGTAGGCCTTGCTCAGCACGCTCCGAGTCCTCCTTGTCCCATTTAGGTTCCGCCACTCTGTAACCGCTAGGATCGAGTTTGTGAACCCCTAAGTTCAAGTCCCACATATCTTTCCCCCACTGACTTGATTCTGCGGATGCGTTGCTCTCGCACTTGATCTTGAACTCCAGGTAGTCAGCTTCGCTGATCGAAGGGTTTGTCTACTTGATCATCCCATAACTATCACCTCTTAGAATCCTTCTCTTCACTGCGGCTCTCCAAGTAGCTAGGGCCATGCTCATCCCCGTGAGGGCGGCACTGTTCACCTTATTCCCAGAGATGCGTGTGTTTGCGACGTTGCCGGGGAACTTGTATCGTTCGTGCAGCTACGTGAAGAGGATGTTGCGCAAATTCGCTCGGTCTTGATGCCTTAGGTTCTCGGTGTTGATCAAGATGGTCCTCTGGAGAATGCACCCGAGTTGTCCCGCGTACCCACGGACTAATTCTTTGGGCGCCATTGGATGGCCAATGGATGACACTTCGGTAAATTCCTCCTTGATGGTGCTGAGCATGTTCGGCCGCCGGTCCTTCTGTTGCTTCTTTGGTTGGCTGCCATCTCTGCGTTCGCTGCCATCATCAGTGGTGGCATCCCCGGCGGCACCATCAGTGGTGTCATCCCCGACGCCGATAGGGGTTGTGTAGTCGGGATCGGTGTCTTCCGCGGCGTCCTCATAGCGGTGAGGTTCTTCGTCCAGCTCCTAGGACAACTCCTAGAATGGCTTTCCCGAACCGCCGGCCTCAACGGTGTTGGCCATGTTCGTTCTAAACAGGAAAAAAGGCTATTAGAGTTATTGGATGAGATCAGGGTAGTATCTATTCTTCTCAGATTTAGAGGAAACTGAGAATAAAACATGCAAATTGATATGATGAAGATGAAGATTTGGGAGCAGAGCTTAGGTTAGAGAAGATGCGGAGATCAACATATTGAAGAATTACTCGTCCCGCCTCAGAATATGAGTCCCAGTTTGATCTTTATTTCTTGATTTATAAAATATTCTTACATTGCTTGACTGGCAACTAATAATACCATCACGGCTCGATATCAGACTTGACCCCTAAAATATGATCCAAAGGATATGGGTCATGTGCCATGTGCTAGTGCTGCCAAGTAGCCATGACAAATTGATTGGGGATTTGTTGGGAATTAACAAGATCTTCTCCTCTGTCGGAAGATCTAAAGATTGTATTATGGGGAAGGTGTGTCATTGTCATGTAATTTAGCAAGAGGAAATGAGCAGCAAGGACAGAGGACTTGGGAGGCGAGAGGAGAAGATGAGGGAAGGGGAAGGTTTCAAAAGCACGTACACGGTGCAGTAAAGCTAGCTCCTTGTTCATTTCTGGCCTCCTGGGCTGATTGTTTGTGCTTTTATTGCTGATGGAATGGGCCCTATAGACTAATATATCTAGCCATATGCATAATTGGGTCGGGGCCCCAAAATTTGGGGACCCTGTGCGGTGGCTCCTGCTGCAATTGCGCAGAAGGATGGCCGTGTGTGGTGCCGCAGCATGCAGTGGATTAGCTAGACATTGAAAAGCTGTCACTCTTAAGGGAATTTGTTTGATACATATTTTGTCAAAGCATAAAGACAAGAAACACCCTAGAAAAAAGGACGAGTCCTTGCCCACAACCTAGGTTTCTAAAATAAGCAGTCCTCAACTAAAAATATTTTTCTAAAAGTCTAGTAATCAAGTCTTAATTAGTAGACTTTGCTTCGGTTGAGAATCGGGCACCTTCTAGGTCAAGAAAATTGGGCATGACCTTTGCTAATTTTCTTGACCTAGGAGTGCCCCATTCTCAACCGAAACGGAAATTAATCAACGTTTCAAGACAAAGGGGTGCAAAATGTCTCTTAATTGGATGTACTTATTTATGCCAAAAATCCTTAATATCCTTCCAAACCTTAACTTTACTCTAATTAAAGCCTATTTGACATTCAAGCATCATTAGAACAGAATCATATTTGACAACGGCTTGCCCAATAATTAAGGAGCAATAAACGTATCTTCACGTAAAATATTTGATTGGAATCCGTATGCATGCATATATTGAAAACACAACAAAATGCCACCATATGGATGATTACCATTTACCAAGGTAGTATTAGGCAGAAAGGAGATACTGATCAAGTGACTTAATGTTGCAGGGAATAGTCTCACACTAAACACAAGTAGGTCATTAATGGAATAAATATGATTATAGCTAGCAAACGATTTTCCAGCAGTTTCTTGAGCACACAAATGGCATGCAATTAATGCCATCAGAAAAGCAACCTGGTCAATTTCATCTACTACAAGGACAAGCGAGGATCAATACAGATCTTAAGCTGCTGATATCACAAGGAGGCTACCGTAGTCAACCATCAACATGGTTTCTCATAGCAAAACAATTTACAGTTTGTGCCACCAAATTGTACAACATCGCAATATGTATCTGTCTCATTAGGATAAATAAATAACTAACAAACACACATATCATCTGCCAACACTCTTTCAAAACATACATCATGTACTATTTGTAGTTTCTCGGAAACAATTCACAAACGGTGGTACATCATGGGCATATATAGCAAATTATAGTGTGCCATCGTTTTGAACGGCAATGGGCACCCTCGTCGGTAACAAACATAAGAATCACGCATAACAATCTCTACCAAAAAAGGGGATCATGCATAACATCTAAATGGCCCGAATTTGATAAACATATGGCACCAACTGCAGCAACAAGCAATATCCTGAAATAGAACCATGTGTCATGCAACAAATATGTATGTTGCCACTAGATTGACCAGAATCGGCACCCTGCACATGTCAATTGCACCTCAATGGAACGTGGACAGAACCCCCCTCTAAACCCTAGCACACGCGGACCACACAGACAGATAGACAGACAGATAGGATAGACCGCCATCAATTGGAGCTTGCACATAAACAAAAGGCAGGGAACAAAAAGCACACCAAAGGCAGGGAAAAAAACATCTTTGTTTAGGAGCAGATTTATACTTCTCCGGGAAAAGATACATGAACAAGAATGACCTGTTCTCGTGTGCTTAATAGCCAAAATTATGAAAGTTTGTTAAACCTCAGTTGTGTGATAATTAGTTCACACATGTTGCAGGAGATCGATCTGTTTGCTTTGGTTTGATACTTAGTTAACCTCTTTTTGCTTTTGTTCTAGGAGCGAGTGCCAACCGAATCCATGCAAGAATTAAACCTCGGTTAGTAGCCGGAACGGGATTGAGGCGCTCACAGTTGGGGCGGTCCGGGGGGAGCGAGGAGGCATTGCGGCATGGAGGAGCGGTCTCGGCGAGCGGCTTGCAAAGAGCGCGGTAGACGATGGCGCTGACGCCCTGCCCGATCTCCTCATGCAACTCGTAGTTTTTGGCGCGGATCGGGTCAGGAGCAAGCCTCCGTCGAGGTAAGGAGCGAGCCATGGAGGAGGAGGAGGGAGTCCCCTGCGGCGCAACCCTCGATTCGGTGGCGTCCTCGATACGATCTGGTTCCAGCGAGAGGAGAGGTCGGGAGAAATGACGGGCTGTGGGGAGAGTGAGGGGAGGGGGGATGAATTGGTATAGTGGGGGGAGGGTTATCAATGGTGCACCATTTAGGGGTGCACCATAAGTAAGGTGATAGCAATGGCGCACCTTCTAGTGGTGCGCCATACGTAAGGTGATAGCAATGGCGCACCTTCTCCTGGTGCGCCATTACTAACTATTTCATTATTTTTTGGATTTTTGGTTGCATGTAATAATTTCGCCGCCTATCTAGTATACTTTGTATTTAGTTCATCTATTTTCTTACTAAGAACTATGTACGACCAAGAACTATGTCCTTTGGGACATATTCTTCTATATATTTGTAGGTTTGGTCCACATTCGAATGTTGATCTACGTAGTAGCATCCTTTGTATGGATTTGGTTCGATGTTTCAAGACTACAACCATGCGTGAGGACAAATAAAGGGTGGCTAATCACTATCCATGGACGTCTAAAGGGGCATATTTGGCAACCTTGGTTATAGATACAGTGACAACGTAGAGATAAGTACCATGTGAACTGGTTGTAGATAAGTATTCCCCTCGCTCGCATGATCTCACCTTTTCATTTTCTCAAAATGAATACATTTTCAACATCTGGAATGGTTGAACCAAAAGGTCATAGCCCATGAGCTTAATGTGTGCTCGATAACTCGACTACTTAAGCTTGCAACTCGCTTCTTAATGAAAAGAGCCAATCACTCATTTCCACTTGTTTAGCCAACGATTTACACCTAACCCATCCATAAAGCTCACGGAGAGAGACACTTACAAAAATTATGTTATGAGGTGATATCACATTGTGCAAAGATTTAGAATTAGATGACATGGTTGAAATCAAGTGACATGAAATAACAGTCATCAAAGATTGAGCTTGCCATTGACAGACACACGCGGCCGACATGTCGTGATTCGATCTTAGCTATCTTTTCACAATGATCTTCTTGCCCTTCTTTCTCGCGGTTTAATAATTTAGCCCCGGAACCTCTTGAATTCTTCTCTTGAACGGACATCCTTTAGGTAGGGTGGTCCTGCTTCTTCTTGTGGTGTGTGCTACTTCATCGTCGTCGTCATCTTCTATCTTCGGGTCGCCGTACTTGTCGAAGTCTTGCTCATTGGCGACTCCATCCATTCCGATGGTGTTCCTTTTGCCTCTCCTCACGACAACACGACTGGGCTTTGACGGGTCGGTAATGAAGAAGCATTAGTCCACTTGGCAAGCTAGTACCCATGGCTTATTTTTCGCGGTGACGTTTGCGCCCGCGGTCTTGGATTTAGATTCGTGTATAACCATGGCGGTGAAATAGCGGTCTTCTTTTAGGACGCTCTTGGCCCATATGACACGGAACATCGGAACCTTCTCTCCACCGTAGCTCAGCTCCGAGATCTCCTCGATCCTTCCGTAGTATCTGTCCATGTAGTTACCGGTGTAGGATTCCATCGTTACCCCGGAGTTCTGATAATCGCTCTTCATGTCCTTGTCCTCGGTGTAGAATGTGTAGCCGTTGATATCGTACGCCTCATAGGTTATCAGGTTGTCCTCGGCGCCATGTCACAAGGCGAATATGAGTTTTTCTTCCGCGAAAGAATCCTCAGGTAAAGGGTACGACAGAAGCTTGTCCTTGGACCAACGCGTGAAACATGAGTTGTGCTATTTGATTATATCTCCGTCCGTCCCTGTTGGCCTCGGTCATTGTACGTATTCTCAATAAAGGTTTTGTGCTCTACCACCCAAGGATTGACCACGTCTATGTGTTGTAGCGCGACTAGGTTTGCTCTTTCAAAGTCGGCGAGTCGACCCTTGAAGTCGACAGGCATTTCGCGGCAACCCTCCCGGTGACCCTATCCAGCGAGCGTGCCGAGGTGCCTGTTGATGGGCAGACCAACGGGGTTCACGATGCCTAGATAATTCACGCACAAGGAGATGCACTCTTCGGTCAGAAAGCCCTGGGCTATGCTTCCATATGGACGTGCCCAGTTGCGAACGTATCCTTTGATGAGACCATTCATCCTTTCGAACGGCATCATGCTGTGCAGGAACGTCGGCCTGAGTTGGATGATATCCTGCACGATATGGACCAGCAGATGCACCATAACGTCGAAGAATGCGGGCGGGAAGTACATCTCAAGCTCGCATAGTATCACCATGATCTCTTCCTGTAGCCTTCCGAGTTCCCTCACGCCAACTGACTTCCGAGAGATGACATCGAAAAAGTTGCATAGGCGAAATAGCGTTTCACCGACGTGCGCGTCCATGATCCCACAGATTGCAACTGGAAGTATCTGCGTCATGAGCACGTGACAGTCGTGAGACTTCATCCCGCTGAAATTCAGCTTCGCTGAGTCTAGGTATCTGCTTATCTTTCCCGCGTAACCGTAAGGATGTTTTATTCCTATGAGGCAGGTAAAAAATTGCTCGATCTCCTTCTGACTTAGAATGAAGCACGCGGGAGGGCAGTCATATTCGATGTTCTTGGCCTTTTTGCCTTTGCGACGACTTTCCGTGTCCTTCGCCTCATCATCATCATCATCATCATCTTCATTAGGGCGTTTTGCGTGAAGCTCCTCCCTGATGCCCATTGATTGCAAGTCCGCCCTTGCTTTCGGCCCATCTTTGGTCCTCTCTGGCATGTTGAGCAGGGTACCAAGCAGACTCTCGCACACATTCTTCGTGATATGCATGAAATCAAGGCTGTGAGGCACACGGAGGATCTTCCAGTACGGCAAGTCCCAGAAAACAGACCTCGTTTTCCATACCTTCAGCATTTCCCCTTACTCGCATAAAAAGTAGATCTAGAACATAAAGAAAGCTTTCCCCTTACTTACCTATCAAAAAAGGAAATTTAACCACTTAATTTGGGTGAATCTATGGTGCAAATGAGGTGAGGAGGAGGAGGCAGCCGAGACCAACAAGGAGTAGGAGGTGCAAATGAGAGAATGAAGTGGGGGGAAAGTGAGTGTGAAGTGGCTGTCAAAAATATCTAGCTGCTCTGTGGTTACCAATGGCGCACCTCCAAAGAATGCGCCATTAGTAACCAGGGTTACTAATGGTGCACCTGGTACGAATGCGCCATTACTAGTTTTAAAAAGAACTGAAAAAAATTGTTAGTAGTGGCGCACCGTGGATGTGGTGCGCCATTACTAGTTAAAACTAGTAATGGCGCACTTTCCCCTGATGCACCACTTCTAAGTCTAGGAAGGGTGTGCGGCCAGGACAAAACTAGTAATGGCGCACCACACACCAGTTGCACCATTGGTAATATGGACAATAATGGCGCACCTATATCTGGTGCGCCACTGCTATATAGCAGTGGCGCACCACATACATGGTGCGCCATTAATGTCCATATTAGCTATAGCCGTTTTTCTAGTACTGACAGAAGCACTTAGTCTCGGGTTTGGGTTTAATCTTGGGTTTCTTCATTAGAGCAGCAACTGGTTTGCCATTACAAGAAGTATCCCTTCTAGCCCTTTCCCTTTTTGAAACTAGTGGTTTTACTAACCATCGACAATTGATGCACCTTCTTGATTTCTACTTTCGTAGTGTCCAACATTGTGAATCTCTCAAGGATCATCATATCTATCCTTGATATGTTATAGTTCATCACGAAGCTTTAGCAGCTTAGTGGCAGTGACTTTGGAGAACCATCACTATCTCATCTGGAAGATTAACTCCCATTTGATTCAAATGATGGTTGTACTCAGACAATCTGAGAACATGCCCAACGATTTGAGTTTTCTACTTTACTTTGTAGGAAAAGAATCTTGTCGGAGGTCCCATACCTCTTAACAAGGGCACGAGCATGAAATCTCAATTTCATTTCTTAGAACATCTCATATGTTCTGCGACGTTTCAAAATGTCTTCGGCGCCTTGCTTCTAAGCTATTAAGTATTATGCACTGAACTATCACGTAGTGATAAAAAACGTGAATGTCAGATGTTCGCATCACACAGACGACGCTCGAGGCGCAACACACCAAGTAGTGCATTAAGGACATAAGCCTTCTACACAGCAATGAAGGCAACCCTCAGTTTTACGGGCTCAGTCCGCAAAGTTGGTACTATCAACTTTCAACTACATTTTCTCGAGGAACATATGAAAACAGTAGAGCTATAGCACAAGCTATATCATAATTCGCAAAGACCATTAGACTATGTTCATGATAATTAGTTCAATTAATCATATTACTTCCTAAACTCCCACTCAAAAAATACATCTCCCTAGTCATTTCAGTGGTACATGATCCAAATTCACTAGCTCAAGTCCGATCACCACGTGAGTTGAGGACAGTTTCAGTGGTAAGCATCTCTATGCTAATCGTATCAACTATACGATTCATGCTCGACCTTTCAGTCTCATGTGTTCCAAGGCCATGTCTGCACATGCTAGGCTCGTCAAGCTTAACCCGAGTGTTCCACGTGTGCAACTATTTTGCACCCATTGTATGTGAACGTTGAGTCTATCACACCCGATTATCACGTGGTGTCTCGAAACAACGAACTGTAGCAACGGTGCACAGTCGCGGAGAAAACAATTTCGACTTGAAAATTAAGTGAGAGATCACCTCATAATGCTACCGTCGTTCTAAGAAAAATAAGGTACATCAAAGGATTAACATCACATGCAATTCATAAGTGACATGATATGGCCATCATTATGTGCTTCTTGATCTCCATCACCAAAGCACCAACACGATCTTCTTGTCTCCGGTGCCACACCATGATCTTCATCATCATGATCTCCATCAACGTGTCGCCATCGGTGTTGTCGTGTTACTTATGCTATTACTACTAAAGCTACGTCCTAGCTAGCAATATAGTAAACACATCTGCAAACACAAACGTTAGTTTAAAGACAACCCTATGGCTCCTGCCGGTTGCCGTACCATCGACGTGCAAGTCGATATTAACTATTACACCATGTTCATCTGATACATCAAATATATCACATCACGTCATTGGCCATATCATATCACAAGCATACCCTGCAAAAACAAATTAGATGTCCTCTAATTGGTTGTCGCATGTTTTACGTGGTTGCTATGGATATCCGGTAGATCGCATCTTACTTACACAAAAACTACAACGGAGATGTGCAAATTGCTATTTAACCTCTCCAAGCACCGCCTCGGTCAAAACCAATTCAACTAAAGCTGAAGAAACCGAAGCCCACCAGCATATTTATGCAACGAAGTTGCATGTCAAGCGATGAAACCAGTCTTTCGTAAGCGTACGAATGATGTCCGTCCGGGCCGCTTCAATCCAACAATACCGCCGAACCGAGAAAAGACTAAGGAGGGCAGAAAATCGAACATCACCGTCCACAAAACCCTGTGTGTTCTACTCGAGATTACATCTACGCATGAACCTAGCTCATGATGCCACTGTTGGAGAACGTTGCATGGGAAACAAAAAAAATTCTATGCACACGGATACCTATCATGGTGATGTCCATCTATGAGAGAAGATTTGGATCTACATACCCTTGTAGATTGCACAGCAGGAAGCGTTAAGAAACGCGGTTGATGTAGTGTAACGTCCTCACGTCCCTCGATCCGCCCCATGAACCGTCCCACGAACCGTCCCCCGATCCGTCCCACGATATGTTCCGATCTAGTGCCGAATGGACGGCACCTCCGCATTCAGCACACGTACAGCTTGACGATGATCTTGGCCTTCTTGATCCAGCAAGCAAGACAGAGAAGTAGATGAGTTCTCCGGCAGCGTGACGACAATCCGGTGGTGGTGACGATCTACTCCTGCAGGGTTCCGCCCGAGCACCGCAGAAATACGAACTAGAGGAAGAACTATGGTGTCTAGATCTGAGTTGCACGTGGCAAAAGTTGTCTCAAATCAGCCCTAAATCACCACTATATATAGGAGGGAGGGGGAGGAGGCTTGCCTTGAGGACCAAGTCCCCAAGGGTGCTCCGGCCAGCAAGTACAGGATCAATCCTACTCCAACTAGGATTGGAAAGTGGAGTCCTTCCCTTCCTTCCCACCTCCCCCTTTTTTCCTTTCCCTTTGGTTTTTTTCTCTTCTTGGCGCCAAGGACTTATTGGGCTATCCCACCAGCCCACTAAGGGCTGATGGCGCCACCCTATAGCCTTTGGCTCACTCCCGGTTCGGTGGGCCCCTCCCGGTGAACTCCCGGAACCCATTCATCACTCCCGGTACAATGCCGGTAATGCCCGAAAACCTTCCAGTAACCAAATGAAACCATCCTATATATCAATCTTTGTTTCCGGACCATTACGGAAACCCTCGTGATGTCCGTGATCTCATCCGGGACTCCGAACAACATTCGGTAACCACACATATAACTCAACTACAATAAAACATCATTGAACCTTAAGTGTGCAGACCCAACGGGTTCGAGAACTATGTAGACATGCCCCGAGGCACTCCTCGGTTAATATCCAATAGCGGGACCTGGATGCCCATATTGGATCCTACATATTCTCCAAAGATCTTATCGGTTGAACCTCAGTGTCAAGGATTTGTATAATCCCGTATGTCATTCCCTTTGTCCTTCGATATGTTACTTGCCCGAGATTCGATCATCGATATCCGCATACCTATTTCAATCTCGTTACTGGCATGTCTCTTTACTCATTCCGTAATAGAAGATCTCCTGACTTACACTTAGTCACATTGCTTTCAAGGCTTGTATGTGATGTTGTATTACCGAGTGGGCCCCAAGATACCTCTCCGTCACACGGAGTGACAAATCCCAGTCTTGATCCATACTAACTCAACGGACACCTTCAGAGATACTTGTAGAACACCTTTATAGTCACCCAGTTATGTTTTGACGTTTGATGCACACAAGGTATTCCTCCGGTGCCAGTGAGTTATATGATCTCATGGTCACAGGAACAAATACTTGACACGCAGAAAACAATAGCAAGGAAACGACACGATCAATATGCTACGTTCATAGTTTGGGTCTTGTCCATCACATGGTTCTCCTAATGATGTGATCCCGTTATGAAGTGACAACACTTGTCTATGGTTAGGAAACCTTGACCATCTTTGATCAACGAGCTAGTGAACTAGAGGCTTACTAGGGACTGTGTTTTGTCTATGTATCCTCACATGTATTTGAGTTTCCAATCAATACAATTATAGCATGGATAATAAAGGATTATCACGAACAAAGAAATATAATAATAACTAATTTACTATTGCTTGTAGGGCACATTTCCAACAAAAAGCACTCCCCTTAAATCAGGGATTTGTAGTGCAAATCACATAGCACGGGTTTGAATCTACAAAAAGTAAATAAAAGGTTCTTTGAAGAATAATATTTTATAAAAAAATGTTTTTGGTGATCTAGTTACGAGCACACATACGAGAAATGACAATCAAGACACTTATAGCAGTTACTTCAAAAGTTTTAATTTATTCAAAAAAGTTTAAAAGAAAACAATGGTGTCAATGTGGTGCAAAAACAAGGTTAGGGATGGCAACGGGTCGGGTTTGGAGCGGGTGGAGTTGGTCCAAATCCAACCCATGACCCGTATTCCTACCCTCTGCCCATCCACCAAAGTATCCTTGGGCACAAATTGTGCCCATGGCCAAACCCATTGGATATCCACATATCCATGGAGCTCCATGGGCATAGAAAAATCAACATGAAGCCTTCCCAAAGATCAAATTAAATCATCATCGTTCGTTAACTAAGATTAGGTATAATAATTATGTTAGTAGAGTTGTGGGGGATAAGGGAACATGTGTGACACTTTGACCTTCTCCGACTGCGAGTGACTTGGGGTTGGACATTTTCTTAGTTTAATGTCACTATCATAGGCACCCATTTGTCATATGGGTATCCACTGGATATCCATGAAGAAAAAATTAAAACAGTGTCCAACTCGGCTATTCATGGGTATCCATATCCACGGATCCATGGGTAGAAATGCGCTCTATACCCTTGCTCAACCGGGTCGGGTATCCAAGGGTATCCAGATCCTTGATAAAATTGCCATCCCTAAACAGGGTGTGACAGACCCATCCCTTACAAGAATCTCGACCACAACTGAGCCACTATGGTGACCCCTTTGCCTATAAAAGGAGCCCCGAGGCTTAGTAGTAGGGGCTTTTTTCTTTTTGGCAAATCGAAAGGCTATAAAAGGAGACATATCTATAGTAACCCAAAACGAATAACTAAACGCATGCATGAGTAGGGTTTTACGCATCACTCGGCCCGAACATTGGTAAAAAGATCTTGTCGGGCCCAGACTATTGGTTCTTCTCTTGCCGTGACCCCTCTCCCCGCCAAACAACCAAAAAAGGGACCGTTGAGGCCCCTATAGGTGTCGATCCTTCACCAACATCGTTGGCGCACCAGGTAGGGGATTGCCGGAAGCAGGCCGGCGTCGGCGCCACCCCGATTCGACGAGCCGCTCGTCGGCTCCACGGATCCCAGTTCGCCGCCGCATCTTCCCTGAGTGGGAGGATGAAGTGGCTGCTCTGCCCGTGTAAGATCTCATATTGCCTCCATAGGTGTTGTGCAAGCGCTGGTGGAAGGAGCGGAATCCCCGAGCTCCGCACCGCCCGGTCGACACACCTCCTTGGAACGCCGTGCTGCTGTCGAGGGCGTGATAAGGGGCTTCGGCCAGGCCTCCGACACTACTCCGTCCGACGCACCTCTCCGGAACGTTGCATGATCATCGAGGACGCGTCCGAGGCCCCGAACCGCCCCTGCACGCGCCCTCTGACTCGCATTTCTCCTTGGCGTCCTGTGGCGCCAAAAAGATGTGCTCGAGTGCTCCACTAGCAAATCTCCTGCAAAAGATATAAGAAAGCGTTACACCCCAGCGTGCCTCTTTCCTCCAGGGTGGCCAAGGGACACCAGTGAAAACCTCATCGGAAAGGAGGCCGCCGGAGGCGACATCAGCTTCCCGGGAGTATGGATACTCCCCTTGGCAGCACCTTCAGACACTGCGGCTAGGAACCCCGCGATGTGCGAGATAAGCAGAGAGGCAAACTTCTTGCCAGACTCTTGGTAGATTAGTTGTATCCTTTTGAAGCATCGAATTTTGTATGAGAATCCCGCGCATAGAAGGACTTCGCCAGGATCAATGCACTCCGACTCCATTTCGAGCGTGTTCAATGACTTAAGCGGCCACAGAGCGCCCTTATCTTGTTTCGAACTCGCTCAACGTTTTGGACGACTATGTAGCACCTTATTTACCCTCGAGCCGCGCTCGACGATTTACATGGTTGCATTGAGTGCAGCAAGAAGTCTTGCCAGTTATGACCTCCTCTGCTAAGTTTTCTGAGGATCGGCTCCTTTAAGGGATCGCGGCTGGATAAGTCAAGCCGGCAAGCATCCGGAAAGTGCGAAGAAATAATAAGACAAAATTAGAGTCGAATAAAGGATGCAAATATTCATTCATTTGTCTCTATATATTTTATACCACTTACAAAGCATTGTTGTCCTAACCTAAAGACTCTTTCTTTTAACGAGGAGCGACCTATGCGGAAGGAGTGAAGTTCAAGAAAAAAAAGGCGGAGCCCGCGGTGCAGTGAGGGCTGGCTCCCCAGGACCAGCACTGTGCCGGCGAGAGCGGGACTAGGCCCGGCAAGCACCACCTGGCCCCCTCTGGCTTAATACTAGAGGGCAGGGTACAAAAAGGGCGAAGGATCCGGAGTCCGCGAGCGCGCCTCCTCCTAGAGCCAGGGGGCAAGCACCCGCTCCGGTGAGGTGGCCCAAGCAGAGGGAATGGAGAAGTCAGAGCTTGCGGAAGTGCCTCACTCTCGAACATGAGGCACCGATGCTAGCTCCGGCAAGATACCCCTTTCCAGCGGGGGAGAGGCGTGGGCGGGCCTAAGCGGTAGGACCGGCGGTCAGTCAGAACCCGGTGAATCTTACTCCGACCAGAACCCTCGGGATCCGGACCTGCCAAGGGCACCACTGCCGCCGCTGTCCTCCTCGTCGCTATCACTCGAGGAGGGACACTCGGCGCCGCTCGAGCTCTCTTTGCAGCAGCCGAGACGCACATCGGAGCACCCATAGAACTTGACGACTAGCACACGGGCCTCTGTCAGCTTGAAGCGGAGGACGTAGCCGTCCTCGAGTCCATGAATCCGGGCAAAGGCCTTCCAGCCGCACCCGAGTAGCATGGAATGAGTTTTCGGATACTCCGCGTGCACCTGCATGGCGCCATCAGAGAATCCGCACACTCGCAGCCAGAAGACGTGAGGCCGGTCGATCTCCATCACCATGGCGAATACGCGAGGGAGATGCAGGTGGCCCCAAAGGGAGCCACGAAGCTCTGCGATGAACTCAAGTGGCGTCGCCTCCGAGTGGCCACCCGAAGAAGAAGGCACGAGGAGGGAGATCGAGGCTATACTCCGCCTCCCTCGACCACGACCCCGGTGTCCTCGGCCCCTCGAGCCTCTCCCGCCACGGTCGACGGGGCTGCCGCTGGCTGCGGCCCCTGAAGCTGTGGCATGATCCGAACGGGATCCCCTTGCCGCCCTAGCGACCGACGGAGGCCGGCCCCATCCCCAAAGCATGGTTAGGGGCGGGTGCCACCGGAAAAGCTGCAAGAATCAAGAGAAGGCAAGGCGATATGCATGGAAGGCTTCGAGATTGAGATGGATGGGAAAAACCTCTGCGCAAACACCCTAATTTATAGAGCAAATCTCGAAGACCCGCCCTCCTCGCTCCAGAAGCCACCTCCCATCTCGCCCAATCACACTCAAGTCATGAGAGGAACAAGGAACCGCCCTATTGCACCAATGCATGCACGGGCGGATCCATCCACGCCCGCGGCTTTTAAGGCCACGATCGCCACTTGCCCGACCGCCGTTGCGCATATCCTACCTGTGGCAGAGGCGTTTTTAGGGAATAAAGAGGCCATCGCGCGCACGCCGCACACCCTCCCACTTCACGCTTTCAATGTGCGACGTGGGGAAAGGAAGCGTGTAATGGCTCGATTCCGGTAAGCCCGGTACCCATGAGTTCGCGCACCGCTTTGGGCCTGGCCCAACAACGCCTCGCATGCATGTGTGGCCTTTCTCAGGACACGACCGGATGGAACTAGCTACGAGAACCAAACCTAGCGTTTCCTCGTGGTGGCCCCGCACACAGACCATTTGGGACCAACACCATCAGCACTGGCCCCCCTGTATTATGTTGAATTACTCATCGGGTAGCGCTAACTCCCTATGTTTTTCAATATTAACAGAATTGTTATGTTCGGGAAATACATTACCAATGTTGGGCCTTGCCACATGAGCTTTATCGCAAAACGAGAATCTAGGGGATCCCCATAACAACCCCAAGCATGTTAGGAGTGCTGATTTATAGAACATAACACCGGTAGCCGAAACTAAGGGGGCATAGGTGGAACAAAACACCAGGCTAGAAAGGCCGAGCCTTCCACCTTTTACCAAGTATATAGGTGCATTAATTTAAATAGCATTAATATGGTGATATAACAAGTAACCCATATTATCACATGGAGACAACTACACCTGCAACTAGCAACGCTAACACATGGTTAAGCAAGCGGTAACATAGCCAATCAGTGGTTTGCTAGGTTGTGATCAGGTTGAAAGTTTTCATGGCAATGTTGAGAGGTTGACATTTAACAAGTGGTAGGCAATGACACATAGAGATAGAAATGAAGCAACTAGCATGGCAATGATAGTAATGGTATCTAGGGAAATGGTCATCTTGCCTAAGATCCCGCTTGGAAGAAGAACGACTCCATGAAGCAGACGAACCGATTTAGTCGAACGGGTCCACACTTTCCGACACGCTTGCGGAACTCTATTGAGATGAAGGAAACCGGAAACAAGCATCAACACAGATATTCAGCACATCACATGCACGACCAGATGTAATCCATATATGATGCATGACCAGTTGAAAATATGCAAGACATGGTATGGCAATTCACAACACTCAAACACTACACATTAAGTGAAGTTCAATATGTAACAAGTTGCATACTGACGAAACTCCACATCCAAATTATCTAGTTCTATCCTAATTAGGTACATGGCAATATTAAATGTTGGTTAAACATGGCAAGAGGTGAAGCGTAATTAAGCTACCTACCTAGGCATTTTAAATGAGGTCGGAAACGACTTATAACATCTCTGAACTGACCTCATACGTTAATTAGAATTATCTCCAGATCTGAACTAACATGTTTTAATACTTCTTAAACATAGAAATAAATGGGTTCACGTGATTATACGCGTCGTTCCAATCAATTTACACATAGAGATCATTGCAAACGGATCTACGGTTCAAAAGATATGATCACCGCAAGATATGATGCCATGAATGCAATATGTATGCAATGATAGCCACAAGCATTCCAGACCAAGAATGCAGCAACATATTATGAAACTACACGAGATTCTAAACAAGTTTCATATAGGACACGATTAAAACGGAGAAACGGTTTAACAACTACAAGCTAAACAAGAAATAGCTACAATCTGCCGAGAACAGCAACATGGCATTTTGTACACCCCAAAACAACAAGCTACATAAATCCAAAATGCTCAAACAAGGCATGAGATATTAGTAGTCAAATTGCACTTCAACCACCTACTAATAACATCTATCATAGCATCATGTATAACTAGGAAAATAACTCACAAAATGGCATCTCAGACAAAGTTCCTAACTTGGTGAAAATGACAGTGTTAACAGTGCAGTTTTCAATCTGAAGGCATATTGTTAGCAGCAGAAATATATGCTACAAGGCACCGAATGACATAAAAATCTACATAATGCTAGAGAATATCATGCACGACAAACAACTACATTGCACGAACCTCAAAGGAGTTGTAGATCACTAGCAAAACACATGGCAAGACAGCAAGAAATATAACAGATCTCAGACTTAGAAATATTTCAGCATCTCCAAATCAGCACTATTTTCTAGCATGTTGACAACAAGCAAACAACACCTAAACAAGGATTTCTATTGCAACCAAAATTACCAGGGGCTAGCCTACATATCCAAGGGCATATATCTAGTTCACAACTCATGCATATCACGCACGGAATAAATCCCCCAAAATAAAGAAGAGGGCAACATGGCAAAATATCATGCACGCAAACATACCCGGAAGGAAAAACTAAATACACGGTTAAATTCTATGAATTTTGCTTACCCCAAAACATATATAATATGTGGGGTTGCAAAATAAAACTAACGGTACACATATATGCGAGAATATGTCCTAAACACGACATATCAAACTAATGATGCCACCTACATGCAAAAATCCAAGAAACTAGTCTAAAATACATGAAAAAGTGTCCCGAACAACATGAACATTGTATCTATGGAATTTGAGAAATCCGGACGCGCACAAAAATAACTACGGAATATTAACCTATTAGGACAACACGCAAATCTAGGCGAACGACGGGTCAAACCACTTCAAATATGCATGCAAGTTGTAAAATAATATTCTACACAAAAATCTATGCAAGTTACATATATAACTTGTCGCAATTCGACACACGGTTTAAAATTTAGCCTTTTATGAAATATAATTCGCAAAACATAAAAATCAAAACAGGCCGAATCGGTGGATGCGCAAGATAATATGCAACACCTAGGCGCGAAATAGAGGCGGTCGGAGCCTCACCTCGGGAATGCCCTGGATCTGAAGAGGAGACTCCGACTCGGCCTCGGAAGGATGGGCCGAGGGGCGCGCTGGGCCAGTGCCGTTGTGGCCTAGGAGGAGTCCGACTCAAGGCTGAGCTTGGCCTCTGCACGCGGCCCATTGAGGGTGCTAGCTGGGCGAGTGGCTCGGTCATGCTGGCGGCACAGGATCTTGTTCACGGGAGGAGGTCGCGGCACGATACAGGCACAAGTGACGGGGATCCGGGGCGACGGCTGGTCCGTGCGGCGGGATCCGGATGGCCGCGAGGGGCGGGGACCGGCGTCGGGCGCAAGGCAGCGGCATGCGGCGCGATGTCCGACGCGAGGCGGCGGCGCGACGTGCGTGCGGGCAGCTGGTGGCTACTGCGGCAACAACAGCTCGGGAGGGGCTGCTTTGATGCGGCTGTGCTGGGCGGCGGCTCCCGGCGGTTGGAGCTCCGGCTATGCTCAGGGAGGAGCTGAATCGGGGCTGCTTGCTCGGGAGCTCTGGCTGCGCGGGGCGGCGTGCGATCCGGGTCCCGGAGGGCCTACAATGGGCTCATGTGGGCCCGCGTTGGATGAGGAGAGAGAGGTGGGAGGTGGAGGCTATGGTTGGTGGGGTGGCATGGACCCCGAGGTAGGGATTAGGGTTTGCTCACTATGGGGCTATATATAGGAAAAACGGGGCTAGGGTTATCCGAATTCGGCTCCATGTTCGACTACGGGATCGCGATCGGACGGCCACGGACGCGGGAATGGCTAGGTGGGGCTGTGAGATTAGGCTAGCCGCAAAGGAGAGGGAAAACGACACCCGACAACATGATTTTAAAACACCAAAAAAACGTCCGACGAATAACCGAAGACGGTGCCGCTATAGTCGACTGTTCGGTTACGAGACGAACTCCGATTGCGACGAAAATTGGCACGCGGCCTACCTATATTAAAATAAGACCGCACGCCAAATTTCATCTCAATCCAAGAATGTTTTATAAACACTTTGAAAAACAAATATTTTAACGATGCCATGTGCAAGTGCGTGTGTGGTCGGGCTCAAAACGACAACGACAAGAACGGAGAGAATCGGCAACTAATAACGGATGCAAGTTTTGAAAACTGGCGGCAACGTAGTGCCGATGCAATGCACATAATGCGACAAATAAAAATGATCACACGCGAGCATCGGAATAAATGGGGAATCTTCTGGTGCGTCGTTCTCGGGCTGTCACAACTTTCCTACACTACAAGAGGATCTCGACCCTTGATCCAAGAATGAAAGGGGAAGAGGAAGAGAAAGAACAAGAGGTAAAACTTAATTTCTTCTTTGAAAAACAAGTGAAGTCAACGATCCTTGAAGGTTGCAAAGAGATGAAGAATGATATGAGAAACAACAAGAATTCACACAAAATTTCGGCAACATTTTGGTAGAAAAAGAGGACAAAATTCTATACAATGGAAAGATTTGAGAAAATTCACAACGAACTAACTAAATTGAACAAGGGAACAACATGATCTTGAAAAGACAAAATGATAGATTGAAGAGAGCAACATCACAAAGCTTCTGTTAGAAAGAATAGAAACTAGCTCTTGGCAGTAAAAGAACGAAGAAGAAACTGAGAACTACTACCACAAGAATCTGAAGAACACCTTGAGTATAAAGAGATCTTGATCCGCCTAATAGAAAACTGAACAAGGCACAAGAATAACTGAGAGACGAACGAAGAGACAACAATTGAAATGTATTTGAGAACGAAAGCTAAAAGCTGAGAATGAAGAAATCTTCTGAAATGATGGCCTTTGGAGGATCAAAAAATCAAAACTACTCAGAAATGCACCGGATAGAAAGAAAGGGATTACTCATGATTGGAACAATTCAAGATGATGCCACAAAGCTGAAATGATGAATCTTCAAGAGAATGGACCAAGATTTGAGAGAAACACTCCTTCGGTCTTCCAAGCTGAAAATGATGAGGAGAACACCAGCAAGAATAACTGAGCACTCCGGAATAAGAAGAATGCATGGTTGAGACAATTATGAGAATTAATTCAAATTGATCTTGAAGAAGGAATATGATTGATGAAATTCATACTTACGTCATAGTTGAAAAGAATTAGAGAACTCTAGAAAGATTACAAGAGCCAGATAAGATCCTGGGAAAAACCTGTGGGTTATGGGCCCACTCAAAGAAAAACAGTTGAAAAGATTGCTTAGAAGAGAGATATTGCACGTTATAAAGAAAACTTGATGAGGTTGGGACCCTTGAAATAATTGAAAGGATTGAAAACAAGAAACTTATGAGATATCCTGAATACTACAGAGAGAACAGAGATGGATGAACAAACGAGAGAGACTCGAATAAGAATTTTCAACATGGGAAAGAATTTAAAGGATGAAAAGGATATGATGAACACCGAGATCTTGAATTGAATCCACCGTTTAAGAAAACAATATGAAGAAATGATGAACTCGAACTCCTAAGAATCTTCACAAGGAATCACTGGATAAGAGAGAAAAGAAAAGATAGCGGAAGCAAAATGAAATGAAATGCACTTGGATGTGAACTGAATCACCAAAGAAAAGGGTGGGAGGGCGGGGAAAACAAAGACAACTTGGGACAGATGAGATGAACTCCGGAAGAAATGAGAGAATGATCTTGCAAAATTGGAGAGGATTGAATTCACTTGAAGAGAAGCACACGAGTTGAAAAGAATTGACATAACAACTTCGGTTGACAAGAATTGATAAGACAATTTGATTGAGCAAAGAATTTGCATTCCCGTAAAAATTTGAGAATACCTCTTGGAAAAGATTTGAAATCACCATTTGGCATCAAACCAACTCGAATTACCATACTCCAACAAAAAAACAAGGATGAGGCTTACGAACCAAGCCAGACCAAATTCATGACAGAGATTTCATTTGATATTTTCGTGGACAGGAGCGCACGTTCTCGATCCTACATTAGCCATCATGTACAAGGAAGTGCACACGACATACGAAGATTTCCCCAGTCGTAGCAAGCTACAAGGAATATTTAAGACATGACGAGAACCGCTCTAGACAACCGTGAACAAACGAATCCACTAGATGTCGAACCCCAACCTCACATTATGCATGTGTTGGAAGATTGTCCTATAAGTAACTACTTGAATTCTTACCTAAGAACTCCCGAAATTTCTGGTCATGCAAACTGGTCCACGGATACAAGGAGAAATATAACACTCGACTCCTATACTAACCCGTCCAGTGTATCACATCCGTCAACACATAACCAGAATCTCGGAACTTCATCTATCTCAGACCCTCGTAATCACAACGATACTAAGTGTGGTGATACATCCGGACCTATCTGCACCAGTACCGGTGAAGCCGAACTCCTCTCGCCACTACTAGTATTGAAGCAATTTCGAACATCCTTCGTCCTGAGATACTATGAAATCTGAATGATAACTATGTGCTCGAGAATCCCCTCGACCTCAACTCCCCGGAAGAAATCAAGTCAGACATGAGGCACCAAGACAAAACTCTGTCACATCAACATCATACAGATTCCAAAAATATACGTGTGATCCTAAATTTTTTTTGAGTGAGAAGAGGAGTAGAATTAAAATTCTTATGTCAAGATTCCTCACTAGAGCATGGAAGAGGAGAAAAAAGGAATCCTACTCTCCGATATATAACTAGACTCAAAGCATTTTTTCACTGGACTCGACTCGACCAAGTTCGATCAATCAAGGGGGGTTCCTAGGTCGGTACTGCTCTTCTTCGTGATATTTATGTATTGAACTACTGTGACTCTGATGTAGCTTGTGGCGAAATTACTAGGAAAAGGGCTATAGATGATATAGACACTAATGGCGCACCAGACAAGTAGTGCGCCACTACTATATAGCAGTGGCGCACCATGTACAGGTGTGCCATTAGTGTGATGGACACTAATGGCGCACCACACACTCGGTGCGCCACTACTAACAAATTTTTTTCTTTTTTTTCCAAAAGTACTAATGGCGCACCGGGACAGAGTGCATCATTACTAGTTTAACTAGTAATGGCGCACCACTCACCAAGTGTGCCATTACTATATATATATATATATATATATTTTACAAAACTACTAATGGCGCACCTACGGCTGGTGCGCCATTAGTAACCAGGGTTACTAATGGCGCACCTCTCTAGGATACGCCATTGCTATCAGATCCTCATTCGTGGACAGCTGCCGCGGACGCCTCGATCCCTCCCCTCTCCCCTCCCCTCCCCTCCCCTGACGCCGCCGCCCCAATCTCGACCGCGCGTTGCCACGCCCCTGGTGCACCCGCGCGCCGGTTCTCCTCCTCCACCCGCTCCCCTGCCGCCTCCGCGCGCCCATGCGCCTCGCTCCGCTTCGCCTTGCAACTGGCCGCTCCACCGCCAGCTTCGCTCGACCTCCATTTGCGCCTCCGCGCCCAGCTGTCGCGCTTCGGCGTGCTTCCGACCTGTGCGCGTGCGCCTCCGCTCGTGCCGGCTTGGCCCTGCCACTCCTACCGCGTCTGTGGCCGAGCCCGCGTCGCTGCGCTGCACCGGCCACGCCGGCTCCGCCAGCGCCTCCTGCTCAGCGTCTGGCCCATCGCCTCCGCATTTCCCGTCACCCCCCGCCCGCCGGCTCACCCCCCGTTTCGTTGGCTGGCTCCGGCGCGCTCCTCATCCGGCCCTGCTCCCCTGCGTACTGCGTCGACACCTGAGAGGCAGACTCACGGCGGAGGTCCTCACGCGCTACAGATCCCCCGTTTCATTTCCCATAGGAAGGCTCTTCGTGCGATATCGTGGCGGCGCACCGCAACCACCTCCTCTTCCAGCTCACCTCCAACCCTGTCAAGGGGGAGGATGGCGAGTCCCTGATTGGGCCGCAGGAGTACTTCATCTGCCAAGGTTCGCCGCTCCAGAAAACGCTGCAGCTCCACCGGATCCCCATGTTCACCAAGCGCTCTCTGCCTCTGTTGGCATCTCGTGCCGCCCTGAAGAAAAAATTGTCGTGGAGCAGCTGCCCTTAAGTGAACCCAATTTGCCGGCGAAGATGGAAGCCGAACTATGCCTTCTACGCTCCAACGAGTGGGAGCTTCTGCGGAATCTACAGATAAAGTATGAGGCGCATGAGTTATCTGACTTGATCTATTGGAGAACTGACAGAGTGCTCCCTTTCGAAAACTATATCTGCTGGGTTAGTTACTTCAGTGGAGGTACCATATTCTGTGATGTGTCTGAAAATAGGCCTAAAATCTCCTACCATCGATTGCCTATTGATGACCCATGTCGCGGTGCAGATCTACACTGATTGGATGATATGAACTGCTCTCTGTGCACCACCGGTACTGGCAGTAAGCTCATGTTCGTTAATGTTACCCCGGAGGATCATGAGATACTTGGCCCAATGCTCTGATATTTCCTCTTGTTAGTGTGGCCAATTCAAATGAGCTATACTTCCTATTATCTGAGGAAGGGGAGCGTGCAATTGACATGGTTTCGGTGATTGCTGTTCATACAATTTCCAAGCATGTGGCGATTCATCAGTACATCAAAGGGAAGGAAGACCTCGAGGGTGAAGCTGATGACATGGTTAGGCGAAAGTCCCGTCTTTTCCATCCCTTTGTTCCCTCCGAGTTCCCAAAGTTTTTTTGGCCTCACCAGGTATTTGCATCTCATGTTTTATTTTCCCTGTCGTTCAGAACAGAACACTAGAGAACTACCCGCACCTCGCCACGTCTGGTTCCTAAAACCATGGGGGAAGCTTTGGTCCAGGCCCAACTGTTGAACTTTCCACCTACGTAGGAGATGATGACGGAGTGGGGGTGATAATCCAAAGCCTATTGAGTTTCTCCAACAAGGACAAGACAGAGACGGTGGGCTCCTCACGCGCGTGGCGCGTGGCTCCTGCAGGATCCACCGCCTGGCTTGACATAGGCGCAACATATGCTTTGCAATCGCCCCCAGGATAGCAGCAAGTTACCCACCGAACCAACATACATGGCGAAGTGTGTCAAGCCTCGACGGACCCCCGGCTATAGGAAGATCAGCGTTAAGTCTTGAAGGACCAACGCAAGGAGGACGCGTACACCACAATCGATAGGGGACGTGAGCCAAGTCGACAATCCGATGGCCGCACAGATCTAGCCGTCGACGAGCCCGCATCCTGGGCGTTTGCTATCCTGTCTTACGAGGTGGGATGCCCGGCGTTCACCCCTGAGTTGCGGCAAGTCTACTTGTCCTCCAGCAAGTCCTTCAATCCGGAGTTGCCAGACAAATACGATGGCAACATAAGTCTATCGGATTTCCTAGGGAGCTACGCCATCATGGTGCAGGCTGCTGAGGGACGAGACGAGAAGGTGCTCTCCAACTACTTCCCATAGCCTCTCAAGCCCAATGTGAGGAGTTGGTTGATGAATTTTCTAGAAGTGTCCATTTCCTCCTAGGCGGATCTGCGCAACCGGTTTGTTGGGGCTTACCATGGCGGACACAAGCTACAGGGGAAGCCCAATGATCTGCAAGTCCTCCCCCAACGCGATGGTGAGACCGTCCGCAAGTACATCCAAACGTTCAAACACGTGCAACACAAAATCCCGGACATCCACCATGTTGCGGTGATCGTTTCCTTTCACATGAACATATGCAATGACCGCATGCGCGAGGAGATGAGAATCAACAAGGTGCGGGACGTCGCCGAGCACTACGCTTTGGCCGACAAGTGCGCACAGGCTGAAGAGGGAAGAAGGATCCTGAGGGAGGACGGTGGCATAGAGGTTGACTCTGACGACTACGAGTATGCGCCTGCCTCCTCGAAGAAGGGACGCAAGCGTAAAAAGAAGCACAACGGAAATGCAGTGATGGCATACGAGAGCTCGGGCAAGCCTAACACCGACAATAAGTCCTAATCCGAGGAGCCCAGCAAGGACTTTGCCATTTGCTCCAGAGACGACGAGGCCGCAGCTGGCAAGAAGTCTCGCAATCCATAGTGCAAGATCCACCTCACCAAAGGCCACGACATCACCGAGTGCTGCCAAGGAGGACAATTTGCTGAGAAGTAGAAGCAAGAGTACGAAAGGCGTGACAAGGAGAAGGGTTGAGATGGTGTTCGTGGATCTGACAAGAAGGGCCGCAACGGCCGAGGAGGCCACCACGGAAAATCCAAGCAGCAGAAAGAGAAGCCTCCTAGACCCCGAGACGACCAATCTGACAGTGATGATGACAAGGATGGAGATGAATCCGTCAGGCAGGAGTTCTTGAAGGCTATAGATGTTATGTGCATTAACAGAGGCGCATCATTGCAATCCTCCCACAGGCAGCTCAAGCAATGGGTCCACGAAGTCAACGCGGCGGAGCCAGTGACACAAGCAAGGAAGCCTCTCAAGTGGTCCAACACTCCCATCATCTTCGATGCCGAGGATCACCCTAATCGCATCACCGCGGTCGGGTACTTGCCGCTGTTGGTCTCGCGAATGGTTCGCAACCTCATGGTCACAAAGATGTTGGTCGACAGTGGGGCCGACCTAAACCTGATCTCGCCCGATGTGATCAAGCAGCTGTAGATCCCTAATTAAGATCGTAAACGTTCGGGATCCTTCCAAGGAGTGGACGGGGGGAGATTTCAGCCAAAGGGAAAGATAACCCGTCTGGCCACATTTGGTAGCAAGCCCAATTTCAAAACAGTGAGGGTCACCTTGGACATTGCCAATATGTCGTCGTCGTACAACAAAATTATATGCCGTCCCGCACTTGCTAAGTACATGGCGGCATCCCACTACGCCTACAACGCACTCAAGATGCAAGGGACGATGAGCATCATCACCATTCATGCAGACAAGAAAGATGTAGTTCTCTACATCGACAAGACCTACTGACAGGTAGTCCCAGCATCCACTGACAAGGCACCTACTCCTGCCAAGTACAAGTCCAAGACCTCCAGCAAGATTCGTGGTGAATCTAGGAAGCGCGCCGCTGAGTGTAGCAGACCCGTCGATGACTCACCTAAGGCATTTGCCGCCGGGGGCAAGAAGAATAAAGCTGCAGAGTCCTTCTCATATGGTACGAGTTGTTAGGCCTGGCACGGACCGCCTGACGACCGGGGGCGGCACCCCAATGTTGAACTTGTATAGTAACAACCATCCCCGCCAAGCATCATTCGAGAGGGCACTCTTGCCGAGCTTCCCGACAACCCACCCCTCTTGTATGAAGTCTCCCTGCAAGGCGTGTAATCCTTAGTACAGGGGCAGGCGATAAGTTCATGCCCCATGGTTAAAGCTAAGTATCCCACAACCTTCCGCTAAAGTGCACACTTAATCCAATATGTGTTGCATGGAATGTTGTGATCGTCTTCGGCTTGCACGAAGTGGTTGTCGAAAGCGTTGGAGTCCCTCTCACCCTCTGCATCCCCTTGTTTGCTATTCCCTTCAAGGGTGATAGGGGCTCCCGCGTGCAAGTCTGACCCAGGGGGAATGGTGGTAATACAGACTACTACAAAACGATCGCTTCGCAAAGCTGAGCTATGAAAGGTATTTTAAGTTTTTTACAATCTTTCCTTCAAACAAAATCGTTATTTGTATGGAAAGACCTGCACGCGAGGGCCCCTTGCCTAAAGTATCTACACGTTTGGATATTTTGAGCCCGCTCAACTTCCCAAGAAGCGGCGGCAGGGATGACAAGGCGGCCTTGCCGACAGCTGTCGGGGCCTTGGGACCGGGGGTGCCCAGGCTCGTCCGCCTGCAACCCCACGCGTGGTATGGCCGTTCTAGCCTTGCTCCGCCCGTCGGCAGGCTAAACGAGGAAGACCCTTGCGAGGGCCCAAGCCACACGAGCGAAGCATCTAAGGATCATCGTCAAGAACTGTAAAGGGGCGCTCACTTCGGGGGCACTCCTTGGGGCTACCCCCGAGGCCCTCATGAGGCTGGTGCGCCACGGGCATCATGGTAGTGGGCCCCACATCCCTATTCCTCTGCGTGGGTGATGTAGGCTACATAGGCAGCGTCGAGACAGTGCCACAGGGCACAGGAAGTGAATCTTTTCCCATTGGTGCTAAGGGACACGAGCTAGGAGTGGGTTCCCAAAGCAACCCACCAAGGTTTCCCAATCGGTGCAAGAGGACTAAGGCTAGGGGCTCGGCAGGATGGAGGTCATCCCCAAGGCAACCAACGCATCATGGAGAAGAGTTGTCGCAGGTGAAGACCACCTTTATCAGGGCGGACTGCAATCTTGTCCGCTTTCAAAACGACCATTGTATTAACCCTTCTTGCCAATGTTATCAGGGGGAAGAGTACCAAGGCCAGTATAAAAGAGAGACGCACCCTCCGTATTAGGAGATCCGATCCCCATTATCTCCGCTAGGGCAAGAACCCTCCTTTGTACTCGTCTTCCACCTCAAACAATCCAAAAAACAAGCAGGAGTAGGGTATTACGCCGCAAGGTGGCCCGAACCAGGGTAAGCTGTCATGTGTTCTAGTTCGCTTCCCTTAGCTCGTGTGCTTAGAGAGTCGCCGTGAAGCTGAGAGGAAGAACAGGGTAGGAGGGCGAGCGAACAACATTGTTCGATCCTTTTCTTTGGTCTGTGGAGCCCCGATTCCGACATTTTGCACACCAGGTAGGGGTGCGCACCAGATCTCCGACTCCGGTTTCAACTCATGCTTCACCGAATCCGTGGCAGACACCCACCATCCATGCACCGAGCAGGCAGCCGCTCGATGCATCGGCAGTGCCGCCTTTGCTGAGACCATCGCCCGGGGACAGGAGGTTCCTACGTGTCTCTCCATGCAGCAAGACAACAGCCACGCCGTGGCATGCCTCCACTGCGCGAGCCATAGACATGTAAGCGCCCATGCCTCACTACACATGGCATGTCATCTCTTCCATCGTCAGCTCACGAGCGCACGTAACTTCCCTAGGCAGGGCCGGCGCGCCAGGCTCACCACCATTCTTGAAGTGGGCAGGTGAGACGTCCATTTTTCATCATGCTTTTATGTTGATATTTATCGCTTTATAGGCTGTTATTACACTTCACGGTACAATACTTATGCCTTTACTCTCTTATTTTACAAGGTTTACATGAAGAGGGAGAATGCCGGCAGCTGGAATTCTGGTCTGAAAAGGGAGCAAGTTCGAGATACCTATTCTGCGCAACTCCAAAAGCCGTGAAAATCAACGAGGAATTATTTTGGAATTTATCAAAAAATACTGGGCGGAAGAAGTACCAGAGGGGAGCCACTAGGAGGCCACAAGCCTGCTAGGCGCGACCTACCCCCTGGTCACGCCTAGGGGGCTTGTGGGCTCCCTGTTGGCCCTCTGGCTCCCATCTTTTCCTATAAGGAGGGTTTCGTTCCAGAACAAATCAGGAGGAGGCATTCGGGAGGAATCACCGCCGCCACGAGGCAGAACTTGAGCACAGCCAATCTAGAGCTCCGGTAGGGTCGTCCTGCCGGGGAAACTTCCCTCCCGGAGGGGGAAATCATCGCCATCGTCATCGCCGACACTCCTCTTATCGGAGGGGACTCATCACCATCAACATCTTCACCAGCACCATCTCATCTCCAAACCCTAGTTCATCTCTTGTAACCAATCTCCATCGCGCGACTCCGATTGGTACTTGTAAGGTTGCTAGTAGTGTTAATTACTCTTTGTAGTTGATGCTAGTTGGATTACTCGATGGAAGATTATATGTTCAGATCCTTGATGCTATTCAATACCTCTCTGGTCATGAACATAATTATGCTTTGTGAGTAGTCACTTTTGTTCCCGAGGACATGGGATAAGTCTTGTTATAAGTAGTCATTTGAATTTCGTATTCGTTCGATATTTTGATGCGTTGTATGTTGCTTTTCCTCTAGTGGTGTTATGTGAACGTCGACTACATAACACTTTGTCACACCCTGTTTTTGTTATCACTTGTCTGTGTTGTAAAATTCTGAGCTTGTTAAAACTTTTTCAAAACTAATGTTGTGAGTGCCATGATCGACATTGTATGCTTGTATGCTTGATCATGTGAGGTTTTAAAACCCTAAATTCCTTTGGTATTATACTGATTTCCAAAAAACTTTTTTGCTGACCAAAGTAAAACCACCTTGAGTTCCACTACATGTCCTTGATAGCAAGCAGTGCTTCTACTCGTATTTGGTAATCTGAATTTTGCCTATCCTTATACTTCAAAACCACAAAAATAATTATTTTTTGATTATTTTCTAATTAAATAACCTGTCCATTTCTGACGCCAGAATTGGTATTCAAACATAGGAAAATACTTTTCTGCCTTGGAAAAATCTGATTAAATTTAGAGATGATCAGAAGGACATATATTTTCTATACATAGGATTTTAAACCCCATGGTATATTATATTTATTGATTAAAACAATAAAAGCTATTTCTGTCTGTTTTGGCATTTTGAGATATTCGAAAGTAAATATTCTCAATAAATTCCTAGAAAATTCAAGTGGTATCCCTAAGCCTTGTTTGGAGTCCACATAAAGTTTCACCTTGATCAAAGGTGGATAAGGACCCCAAATAACCCAAAAACTCTGTCTGTCCAGAATCAAGTTAGACAACTCTACATAGCAAAGTTTGTCCAATGAGGCTAAAACTTTGCAGGAGTGCCTAATACCTCAAATGAGGGTTCCACACCGAAAATGGGTTTTGTGGGACTTAGTTTTGCCACATTCCCTTTGGAAGGAACATATGTGGTCATATTGGAGTGTTTTCAATTTTACAAAGCTAAACTTATCCTTTGGAGCTCAAATTTGGTGGAACTCCCTGGTTTACCACCAAAACCAAACCTGTTAGGTCTGATTACCAGTGGTGGGGTGCAACCCCCTAAAACCACTGTCGAACACCTTCTGACAGATAGGAAAAGGCCACCTTAGCCACAGCTAAACCAAACTCCTTTACTTCAAACTCTTAGATTAAGTGACCAGCACCTGTATCTAACCCCAGTCAACTGGCCCCTCACTGGTTCAAAGTGGAAAGGCCAAAAACCCCAATTTAGACCTCAGTTCATGACTGGCAGCACCAATATTTCTTGTCTCCCTTGACCAGCCGAAGCTCCCACTAAAACCAAACGGCTAGCCACACCCCGAGTAAGTGCCAGGACATGCTAGACACCAGCATGCCGTGGCATGCCAAACCTGCACTGTGGGCACGCTACAGGGAGTCACCGAGGTAGGGGCGACACCCTCGGCCAGTTCCAGCCTCCCCCGAGATGTCCAACCTCTTCCCCGACAACCCCTCTGCGTAGGGCAAGCCTCAGGGCCCCTCCTCTATCGCGCTAGAGATCGCACGATGCGTGCTTGCGCGCTCCAGAACCGGCCAAGGTTGCGCGGCCACGAATGCACGACTCTCCCCTCTATCTCTCTGCAGCAGATTGTTTGGGCGGTCCAATACCACGTCCTGAGACCGTGGTTTCAACCCCAACCACTCTCTGCACCACCATGCATGCCACGGTGAGTCACCGGCGCTCCCGAATCTGCTCACCGTCGCGGGCCTATAAAAAGCCCTCCCCCTCTCTCCAACACCCCTCAGATAGCTTCGCCGCGATCAATAGTACATCCCTAGCCACCCCAGCAAACCAGTAGAGCCCCTGTGCTCGAGATCGACCGAGGCCCCTCCGCCTCGGAGCTCCGGTTGATCTCCGGCTACATGACGGCTCCTGCGCCCCTCGACCCACCAAACTGACCCCCTTGATCCCAGGAAGCTTTCCCCCAACTCGCCCGAGCTTTTTCGTGTCTCTAGCCACCCCACGACCACTTCCCGAAAATCCTCCGCCACGGCCTCCTCATCGCCGGTGAACCCTTGCCTCCTCGTCGTTGTTTCGACCACCAGCAGGTAGGCGACGGTCTGGCAAACCCATTCCCGTGTTCATTGGAGCATGAGCGCGTCGGCAACCTCGTCGACGTCTTCCTCCTCCTCTCTGGCCGGAGGTAGGAGACGACCCCGATAGGTGTGCCCCACCTGTCGGTGGCCCATCTTCCTCCCCCGCGCAGGCCTCGGCCACTGACCGCAGGGCCCCGTGCGTCAGGTTCAAACCTGACGGCGCGCGCGCCTGGGCAGGCCGTCAGCTGGCCATGGGCCAGCCCAGCTCTGGGCCGTGCCAGGCTAGAGTTAGCCTGTTTTTCTTTTTATTTTAAACCCTGGTTTCTAAGATTTTTGTAAAAACATTTAACCAGTATAAAGTATAATTCTTCCACTGTTATTTTTCTAAAAATGTGTAGTATTTAATGATATGCTTAGATGAATTTTCCAAGCAACTATTCTATTTTATAATAATAAAAAGGGCTAAAATGAAATAGTTTTGCTTCTGCTTGGTTGTTTTCAAAAATATTCCTTTAGGGAAAACTAATGCAAATATTTTTTAAATGATATCTTAGATTTATCAGAAATAGGGAACATTTTTAAAATGACCTTGTGGATTGTTTCTGTGTGAGCTATTTCTTATTTATTGTTTTATCGATAATAGAAAATCCGTGTGACGAGGGAATCGGAGCGGAAGACCTCGAAGACCCCGGATACTTAGCTGACCAAGGCAAGCAACCCTTTGACCATGACTAAGCATATGTTACTTTGCATGTTAAATAGCAAGTATTTCCGTTGCATATGATCATAAATGCCGGTAATCATTTGATATGATTTTACCGAAGGCTCCTCCGGAGCACATGCATTGAGCTTGACTCTACCCCTTAGGGTCATGCTAATACCATGTTGACAAGTAAAGATAGAAGTAGTACTATCATGAGCATGATGTTGTCATAAAGCAAGAGTTTATGAAAACCCCGTCGGGTGCCACTAATGCCCGAGGGTGATGGTGAGATAGGTGGTCACTTTTGGTGAAGTGATGCACCCGATATTTGTGTGAGTATAGTTTCGGAAAGGGGATTAGATTTGTGATGTGTCGACCGTCCCAACCTTACCAGTACGACCACGTTACCCCTTATGGGACAGGGCTATGTTCATTACTCTGGTCGGTGCTAGCAAAGAGACACATTACTAGTGGCGGGAGTGATATGTGGTCAGTCTCGTGATTGGGTCATGCCGGGTAGGACGACTATGCCATTTTTATGAGTTCCAGTCACACCATTGGTCCCCGGATGGTTGGCACTGTCCAGAGTTGGTGCTCATAAGACGTACAACATGTGGGCTGGGTACCAACCGAGTGGACCTCTTTGTCTAGTGTCGTCAGGGGAAAGGCATTGATCGGGTACTTACCTCGGGTATGTGACATACCGCGAGTCGTGGATGACACGGAAGTTTCCCGGATCTCATGGGTCCAGCGTACTAACTCTACATACTGTAAACTATTCGAATAGACGTGTCCACGGTCAAGGGCAGTTGGGTAATCCTGCTTAAACTACGTCCTGTTATTTCCGCATAAACCAAGTGTGCGTGAGTGTGTGTGTGTATATGGTGATGAGAAAGGTGTTGCTATGATAGCAATGATATGACCAAGTTTGTTGACTTGGCATATAGGGTGAACCCGGATGGTTCAACCCTCAACAGAAATGTTGAGATCTGTAACCTGTTCTTCAAGAGTAATTCTTTAACTTGATGCATATTCATGGTCATTCCACCCAGATGAGTTGCATTAAAGATGCATGATATTGTTATCCTTCCCTTTGGTTGATTATATCATGGGCTGTTTGCGAGTACATTCAAAGTACTCATTGGCTTGCCACTGGTTATGTTATTGACCAGACATGGAAGGACCGGAGTTTGGAGATGAGTACATATTCGGAGACACCCCTGCGAACTATGACGCTTCCGAGTCAGAATGCATGTCGGTGTAGGCTTGATGGCATGGGCACCCGCTTAGCCCCTTTGTTTTGCGCTATTAGTGTACTCGTGTGATTTGGCCTTAGGCCCTGTCTTGTGAACTTGACCCCTCGGTCACGTGTTGTAATAATCGGTACTTGGATGTAAGAATCTTTAGTCAGTATTTGTGTTCGGTGAGCATTGATCTCTGGGATCACTGAGCACGACGATTCTCGACTAGTAAGTCGGGCCCCCCACACTTCACCATTATTTGGGCCTAGAGGAAGGCATTGGGAAGTAGTAAGTAGATGATGGGTTGCTAGAGTGACAGAAGCTTTGACCCTAGTTTATGCGTTGCTTCGTAAGGGGCTGATTTGGATCCACTAGTTTAATTCTATGGTTAGACTTTTTCTTAATTCTTCTTTCATAGTTGCGGATGCTTGCGAGAGGGGTTAATCATAAGTGGGATGTTTGTCCAAGTAAGGAAGCACACAAGCACCGGTCCACCCACGTATCAAACTATCAAAGTAGCGAACGCGAATCATATGAACATGATGAAAACTAGCTTGACAGAAATTCACATGTGTCCTTGGGAGCGCTTTACCTCCTATAAGAGTTTGTCCAGGCTTGTCGCTTGCTACAAAAGGGATTGGGCCACTTTGCTGCACCTTTGTTACTATCGTTACTTGCTACTTGCTACGAATCATCTTACCACACAACTATCTGTTACCGATAATTTCAGTGGTTGCAGAGAATACCTTGCTGAAAACCACTTGTCAGATCCTTCTGCTCCTCGTTCGGTTCGACACTCTTACTTATCGAAAGGAATACGATAGATACCCTACACTTGTGGGTATTCAAGACTCTTTTCTGGTGCCGTTGCCGGGGAGTGAAGTGCCTTTGGTAAGTGGAATTTGGTAAGGAAACATTTATATAGTGTGCTTTAATTTATTGTCACTTGTCACTATGGAAACTAATCCTTTGAGGAGCTTGTTCGGGGTATCTTCACCTCAAACGGAAGCACAAGGAGTTGCTCCGCAACCCGCTGCACCTACTGAAAATATTTTTATGAAATTCCTTCGGGTATGCTAGAGAAACTGCTGGCTAATCCTTTTACAGGAGATGGAACATCACATCCCGACTTGCATCTAATCTATGTGGATGAAGTTTGTGGTTTATTTAATCTTGAAGGTTTTCCCGAGGATGAGGTGAAGAAGAAGGTATTTTCCTTATCTCTGAGGGATAAAGCATGGACATGATATAGGCTATGTGATGATACTCGATCATGGAACTACAACCGATTGAAATTGGAATTTCATCAAAAGTTTTATCCTATGCATTTGGTACATCGTGATCGGAATTATATATATAATTTTTGTCCTCATGATATAGAAAGTATCGCTCAATCTTGGGGGAGGCTTAAGTCAATGTTATATTCATTCCCCAACCATGAGCTCTCGAGAGAAATTATCATTCAGAACTTCTATGGTCAACTTTCTCATGACAATCGCACCATGCTTGACACTTCTTGTACCGGTTCTTTTATGAAGAGAGATATTGACTTCAAATGGAATTTATTGGAAAGAATTAAACACAACTCTGAATATTGGGAGTTTGATGAAGGTAAGGAGTCAGGTATGAATCTCAAGTTTGATTGCGTTAAATCCTTTTTAGAAACAAATACTTTTTGTGATTTTAGTGCTAAATATGGACTTGACTCTGAGATAGTAGCTTCATTGTGTGAATCATTTGCTGCTCATATTGATGTCCCTAAAGAGAAGTGGTTTAAATATCATCCTCCTTAGAAGTCAATGTAGTTAAACCCAATCCAGTTGAAGAGAAAGTCATCGCTTATAATGATCCTATTGTTCCTAGTGCTTACATTGAGAAACCACCTTTCCCTGTTAGGATAAAGGATCATTCTAAATCTTCAACTGTGATACGTAGGGGTTACATTAGAACACCTACACCCCGTGACAAAATTAGAGTTGAACCTAGGATTGCTATTATCAAAGACCTCCTGGCTGACAATGTTGATGGCCATGATATTCACATCTGTGAAGATGCTGCTAGAATCGCTAAACCTCATGCTAGAGACAAACATAGGCCTGTTGTTGGCACACCTGTTGTTTCTGTTAAGATAGGAGGTCATTGTTATCATGGTTTATGTGACATGGGTGCTAGTGTTAGTGCAATACCTCAATCTTTATATGATGAAATTAAAGACGAGATTGCACCTGTCAAGATGGAACCTATTGATGTCACTATTCAGCTTGCCAATAGAGATACTATCTACCCTTCGGGAATTGTTAGAGATTTTGAAGTATTGTGTGGTAAAACTAAGCATCCTGTTGAATTTCTTGTTCTTGCTACCACACAAGATAGCTTTTGTCCCATCATATTTGGCAGACCTTTTCTCAATACTGTCAATGCTCATATTGACTGTGAGAAGCAAATTGTCACTGTTGGCTTTGAAGGTGTGTCACATGAGTTGAATTTCTCCAAGTTTGGTAGACAACCTTACGAAAAAGAGTTGTCTAGTAAGGATGAAATTATTGCTCTACTTCTATTGCTGTGCCTCCTACTGATCCTTTAGAGCAATACTTGCTTGAGCATGAAAATGATATGCATATGGATGAAAGGAATGATACAGATAGAGTTATCTTTGAACAACATCCTATCCTTAAGAATAATTTGCTTGTTGAACTGCTTGGAGATCCACCCCCACCAAAGGGTGATCCTGTATTCGAGCTTAAACAGTTGCCCGATACTCTTACGTATGCTTATCTTGATGAAGAAGAGATATATCCTGTTATTATTAGTGCTAGCCTCTCAGAGCATGAAGAAAAGAAGATATTAAAAACTCAGAGGAAGCACCTTGCTGCTATTGGATATACTCTCGATGATCTTAAGGGCATTAGTCCAACTCTATGCGAGCACAAAATTAAAACCGATCCTGATTCCAAACAAGTTGCTGATCATCAATGGAGATTAAATCCTTAGATGAAAGAGGTAGTAAGAAAACAGATAGTAAAGCTCCTGGAAGCAGGTATTATCTATCATGTTGCTCATAGTGATTGGGTAAGTCCGGTGCATTGCGTCCCTAAGAAGGGAGGTATTACCGTTGTCCCTAACGATAAGGATGAATTGATCCCATTGAGGATTATTACTGGCTATAGGATGGTGATTGATTTTAGGAAATTGAATAAGTCCACTAGGAAAGATCATTACCCTTTTCCTTTTATCGACCAAATGCTAGAAAGACTGTCTAAACACACACACTTCTGCTTTCTAGATGGTTATTTTGGTTTCTCCCAAATACGTATTGCACAATCTGATCAGGAGAAAACCCCTTTCACCTGCCCTTTCGGTACCTTCGCTTACAGATTTATGCCTTTTGGCTTAGGTCATGCACCTGCTACCTTTCAAAGATGTATGATGGCTGTATTGTTGAGGTTTTCATGGATGACTTCTCCGTTTATGGGACTTCTTTTGATGATTTCCTCAGCAACCTTGATCGAGTCTTGTAGAGATGTAAAGATACCAATCTTGTCTTGAATTGGGAGAAGTGCCACATTATGGTTAATGAAAGCATCGTCTTAGGACATAAAACTTCTAATAGAGGTATTGAAGTCGATAAGGCTAAGGTTGATGCGATCGATAAAATGCCATTCCCTATAGAAATTATAGGTATAATAAGTTTCCTTGGTCATGTTGGTTTCTATAGAAGGTTCATTGAGGACTTCTCTAAGATTTCTAGGCCTCTTACCAATCTCTTGCAAAATGATATTCCTTTTGTTTTTGACGATGATTGTGAGGAAGCCTTCGAAATACTTGAAAAGGCCTTGATAACTGCGCCTATTGTTCAACCACCTGATTGGAACTTACCTTTTGAAATCTTTTGTGATGCTAGTGATTATGCTGTTGGTGCTTTTCTAGGACAAAGAGTTGATAAGAAGTTGAATGTTATCCACTATGCTAGTAAAACTCTAGACAGTGCCCAAAGAAACTATGCTACTACTGAAAAGGAATTTTTAGCAGTCGTGTTTGCATGTGAAAAGTTCAGGTCTTACATTATTGATTCCAAGGTGACTATTCACACTAATCATGCAGCTATTAAGTATCTTATGGAAAACAAATATGCTAAACCTAGACTTATCAGATGGGTTCTTTTGCTACAAGAATTTGATTTGCATATTGTTGATGGAAAGGGTGCTGAAAACCCCGTAGCAGATAACTAGTCTAGGTTGGAGAATGTTCTTGATGACCCACAACCTATTGATGATAGCTTTCCTGATGAGAAATTGAATGTCAGCAATGCTTCATGTAGTACACCGTGGTATGCTGATTATGCAAATTATGTCGTTGCCAAATATATACCACCTAGTTTCACATACCAGCAAAAGAAGAAATTCTTCTTTGATTTGAGACATTACTTTTGGGATGATCCTCACCTTTATAAGGAAGGAGTAGGTGGTGTTATTAGACGTTGTGTACCTGAACATGAACAGGGACAAATCCTAGAGAAGTGTCACTCCGAGGCTTACGGAGGACACCATGCGGGAGATAGAACTGCACACAAGGTATTGCAATCAGGTTTCTATTGGCCCACTCTCTTCAAGGATACCCGTATGTTTGTCTTGTGTTGTGACGAATGTCAAAGAATAGGTAATATCAGTAAACGTCAGGAAATGCCTATGAATTATTCACTTGTCATTGAACCATTTGATGTTTGGGGTTTTGTTTATATGGGACCTTTTCCAAAATCCAACGGGTATACTCATATGCTAGTTGCTGTTGATTACGTTACTAAGTGGGTAGAAGCTATCCCAACTAGTAGTGCTGATCACAACACCTAGAAGCTTAAAGAAGTTATTTTCCCTAGATTTGGAGTCCCTAGATATCTAATGACTGAACTTGGTTCACATTTCATTCATGGTGCTTTCCGTAAAACGATTGCTAAGCTAAGTAATAGAGAGATTAAACTAATTCTGCAAAAGACTGTTAATAGGTCTAGAAAGATTGGTCTAAGAAGCTCGATGATGCAGTGTGGGCCTATAGAACTGCTTATAAGAATCCCATGGGCATGTCTCCGTACAAAATGGTTTACGGTAAAGCATGTCATTTACCTCTTGAGCAAGAGCATTAGGCATACCGGGCAATCGAAGAGCTCAACTTTGATTTCAAACTTGCTGGTGAGAAGAGGTTATTTAGTATTAGCTCAGTTGATGAGTGGAGAACTCAGGGATATGAAAATGCCAAGTTGTTCAAAGAAAAGGTTAAGAGGTGGCATGATAAAAGGATACAAAAACGTGAGTTCAATGTAGGTGATCATGTCTTGCTATATAGTTCTCGTTTAAGATTTTTTGCTGGCAAAGTTCTCTCTAAATGGGAAGGTCCTTACATTGTTCAGGAAGTATATTGTTCCGGTGCCATCAAGATCAACAACACAGAAGGTAATTTTACGAGAGTGGTATATGGGCAAAGAATCAAGCATTATATCTCAGGTACTCCCATAAAAGTTGAAAGCAATATCATCAATACCATAACTCCGGAGGAGTACATAAGGGATATTTATCAGCCTGTTTCAGACTCCGAAAACGAAGAGGTATGTGATTTGGTAAGTAAACCGACTCCAAAACTTTTCCAGTAGGAATTTTTCTTCGTTTTGGAATTTTTAGAAAAATAAAAAAATTTAAAGTAGTCCGGAAAGCGCACGAGGAGGCGACAAGCCTGCTAGGCGCGACCTACCCCCTGGACGCGCCTACGGGCCTTGTGGGCACCTCCTGTGCCTCCCGGACTCCGTTTTCTTGCGGAGTACTCCTTCTGGTCGGGAAAAATTCATTATATATTCTCCCGAAATGTCTGACCCTCGTATCACGAAAAATTTCTCTGTTTTCGGTTCGAGCTACTGTGCAGACAGATCTAGATCGCTATGGCATCCCCAAAGGTTACGAAGGACAAGTTCTTCGAGAAGGTCATCAATCCCTACCTCGCGGGAGTACTGCAACACCCCCAATCTATCGAGATGCATGAGGGGGTGCTTCACATCCGTGATGTTGAGGGTCCCCAGAATACCGGAAGCATCGAGGCGAGGCTCGAAGCAATGGAGCAGCAAGTCTTCATGTGCTAAGGGATGGTGGCACGCGGACTCAACGCCAAACACATGATGATCACTGAGTTCACCAACAAGCACAAGATTGATGCAAATGACATCGGGAAGCACCTCTCCAGGCTCTATGACAGAATTGATCAGCTCCAAGCCCAGATCTATGACCTGCAGAACCAAAACTATGAGTATGAGTATAGATTTAAATCAATACGGTTGGCTGCAGATTTGAGGATTCCGGAGACTCGATCATCTTTCCATGATGGAGCACATATGCCTTGGAAGTCGGAGGATCAAACCCAGGTTACAACAACTCCACCACCATCACCATCAAAGGAAGACAACTAAGCACGGTTATGGGCAACCCCCTTGGCTTGTGCCAAGCTTGGGTGAGTTGCCCCGATATCGTATCACCATCACATCTTTTGCCTTTACCTTTTTCTTAGTTCGATCCTTTTTGATTTTACCTTTCTCTAGTAGAATAAAGTTCTTAGTATTTTAGTCTTGAGTTTTGCTTTGTGTCACCCCCGATGTATTCGAGTTCATGAGTCATATAATAAAGAGTGTTTTAGTTAAGGGCCTTGCTTCATGCCATGATCTAAAGAAAAAACTGATAAAAGAACAAAAGCATGAAAGATCATGTAATGATCTTTTTTTTTGACCAGCTACTGTAGGGAAAACCCCCCACAACCTTTTTCTTTTATTCCCATATGCAAGAGCTATATGTACAAGAAGAGGTTAGAATGTACAAGAGGGTTGGGTAGCTATGGATACAAACCTCAAGGAGGCAAAAAGGAAATCCATTTAAAGAGATCATCCCTGAAACTAGCCTTAATCCTATGAGCTAACAGGGAAATGTCATGGATGAAGCTGGATCTCCATTTTCTGAACCTTGGCTGCTCCTGGTGAAACACCTTGGCATTTTTGATAGTCCAGATGTTCCAACATGCAGTGAAGACCACCTCATCAAAAAAGGGGTTGTGGAAGTATCTCTTAGCAGCTAAAGCAGAGCTCCACATGGATTGACCCTGCCATGTGATATGCAGGTAGGTCCAAACCCTGGTGCTGAAAAGATAGTTGAAAAATAAGTGATCTTTGTCTTATTTAACTCTGGCATGGCATAGAACACAGAGATTGGAGTCTGAAACATTCCAGTGACGCCGTTCAAGCATGTCTTGGGTGCTAAGCCTATCCATGATGAGCATCTAGGCAAACATCTTGATCATCATTGTACAATAGCTCTTCCAGATCCAGTTCAGCAAGGGGTTTGGGGTAATGGTGATGTGAAAATGAGTATAGTATCTCTTGGCTGTGTAGGCCTTAGCATCCTTACCCCATACCCATCTATCAGAGGCCTAGGGATTAATTTCCAGGTCTTGAAGCAGGGAGTTGACCGAAAGTAGCTCCTGGTAAGCCTGATCAGAGAGGGGCAAGTGGAACATGGAGAGCATACTTTCATCATGAAAAGCTTTAAAAACGTCCTTACCTGTGCAGAAAGGATCAGTAACAAAGGAGAATAGCCTTTGGAATCTAGCAGCCAGAGGCCTAGTAGAGTTTCGAACCAACCAGGAGTCAGACCAAAACAAGAAAGTGTCACCCTTGTTAGGCTGAACATATGTAACTGATCTTAACTTGTCAAGACTTTTGCAGATATCCTTCCACCAAAATGAACCACAAAGAGCAGTTCCCTGAGGGACTGTGTTATGGTAGTAAGTGTTCCAGATTAAGTGAACCCATGGGATATCAGCTTGATTCAGGAATTTAACAAAATTCTTGAGGAGCAGGGCTTCATTCTGGGTTGACAGATTCATAATGCCTAAACCCCCTTTATGTTTGGGTCTGCACACCAGATTCCAGGCAGCAAGAGAGGGTGCATGATCTTGCCCATTTTTCCTCCAGAGGCATTGCCTCTAAATTCTTTCAAGCTGTTTCAGTATGCCAGGTGGGATATCCAAACTGCATAGAAAGAAAATAGGAACAGATGACAGTTCTGAGTTTAAATATTGTAACCTTCCCCCCTAGGCTAGGAAAGATGAACTAGCACTTAGTCTTCTTTACATGATTTCTACTAGTGGCATGAGATCAATGATTCTTGGTTTCGTTGTCCCAACTGGAAGGCCAAGGTATGTGAAGGACAAAGATCCTACTTTACAGCCAATGGAGTCAGCTAGGTCTTGGAGATGTTGTGGAGAAATGTTGACAGGTAGAAGGGCAGATTTATGATAATTCACTTGTAGTCCAGTGGATTGGGAGAAGAGCAAGAGCATTTTCTTGAACTGTAACCGTTGAGTTTCATCAGCAGGGAGGATGATAAGGGTATCATCAGCATATTGGACTATAGGGAAATCCTTATCATGGCAAGGGATGGGCAGCTGAATCAGTCCCTCCACGAGCAGCTTGTTAACCAAGGTGTGTAAAAAAACAGCAGCAATTGCAAAAAGCAGTGGGGACATGGGATCTCCCTGCCTGACCCCTTTCTTGCACATAAATTTCTTTCCAGGCACACCATTGGCCAGGACACAAGAAGAGCCAGAATTTAGGAGCTGCGGTACCCAAATTATCCATTTATCATTGAATCCTTTGTGTTTGAGAATCTGAAAGATGAACTCATGTTCCACAGAATCAAATGCCTTTTCAAAATCCAGCTTCAGAATAACTATAGGTTTCTTGGATTGATGACATTGATGCAGGTATTCCAGAGTCCAGCCAACACAATCTTGAATGTTTCTAGACTTGATAAAGGCATACTGATTCTTGTGAATACACTTCATGATCTCCAACTGCAACCTGTTGGCGATCATTTTAGACAGAAACTTGAGGCCCATCCCAGTGAGGGGGATGGGTCTGTAGTCTCCCACTTGCTCAGGTGATCTCTTTTTGGGAATCAGAGTAATATAACAAGAATTCATGTTCTCCAGTTTAGCAGTACCAGCATGAAATGCAGCAGCAAGTTGATAAAACTTAGGACAAATAATAGACCACCATTTCTTAACGAAAAGGCCATTGAAACCATCAGGTCTAGGAGCTTTGTCAATGGGCATTTCCTGAACAGTTTTGTCCATTTCAGACTTAGAAAAAGGTTGTGTGAGAACATCAAGACCATCCACCTTCTGAATCAGAGATTGTAAATCAAAGGCCATGTTAATTCCAAGGGAAGTTGCCATTCTATACTTAAAGGATGCCCAAAAGCATGCAACAATTTGATCATGGTCAGATATGATGGATCCATCATTTAACCTGAGACGGGCAATGGAGTTCCTCCTATATCTCTCAGTTGCCATAGCATGGAAATTTTTTGTGTTTTCCTCACCAACTTTGACAAATCTGATAGTGGCTCTCTTTTTGTAGTACAAGAACTGAAGATGCAATAGGTGCTCCAGGTGCAACTTAATAATGCTCCTCAAGTCAGCTTCAGGTCTGAAAAGGGGCCTTAATTCCTCAAGTTCATCCAAACATAACAAAGCTTGATTGCATATAGAGATGAAAATCTTCAGCTGGGATAAGTTTGTCTGCCATCTCTTCAGAGCCTGCCTGAGATGTTTCATCTTATCCATAACGACAGCAGTAATATGGGCCTTCTTAGAATGAATGACCCAGGACTGTTGGACACAGTCCATGAAGCCCTCCATTTGAGCCCAGTAGTTTTCAAAATGAAAGAGGTTGCACTTAGGGATGGAAGTGTTGACAGTGACCGCACATGGAACATGATCAGAAGCTGTCTTTGCAAGGGGAGCACTTTTGTAAGAGGATATGAAGAGATCCAGTTGGCAGATGTGAAGAACCAGTCAAGTTGCTCAAGAAGAGGGGAATATTTCATATTGAACCAAGTGAAAGATCTGCCCTTAATTGGTAGATCCAGTAAGCCCATATGACCAATAATTTCATTGAAGATGAACATATCATTTACATCAGCCCCAGGGAGGTTTTTGTTGTCAGGTGATCTAATGAATTTAATGTCTCCAAGAAGCAACCAGTTAGCATCAGCAGTTATATGGAGATTTTACAGCCAGCTAACAAAGAGATCTCTAGCTTCACCCTGACAAGGACCATAGACATTCACCAAAGTCCAGGATTCTCCAGTATGATTTTAGGTGAATGAGATGATTAATCCAAAAGGTGTGCATTGCACTAATAGACCAGTAAGAATGGATGAATTCCAGAGTGTGATAAGCCCCCCAGATGCTCCCCTGGAGGGGGAGTAAGCAAATTGATCAAAACGTTTAGGACAGAAACACTTGACTGTCCGTAAATCAATGGACTGCATTTTGGTTTCTTGCAAGCACATGACGGCAGCGAGGCTCTCATCAATCTTGTTATGAACCGCACATTGTCTATGGTTAGAATTTAGGCCACGCACATTCCAACACAGCACACGCCAACTAAGTGATGGCTTCACATATAAATAGAATTTTGATTGAAACTTGTTGTGGGTGGACAAACGAGACCTTGGTCATTGTTGCAATTAATAGGAAGTAATAAAGAAAGAGAGGTTCCCATATAAATATATCATCTTGGACACCATCTATGATTGTGAACACTCATTAAAGTATTACATGCTTAGAAGTTGATGTTGGACAAGCGAGACAACATAATGAATTATCTTTGCTTGGTTCCGAACAATGTTATATGACTAGAGATCCCTTAGCATGTGACGCTTGTTTCCACCTTATATCAGCCAAAACTTCCGCACTAAGTAGAGATACTACTTGTGCATCCATAAACCTTCAAATCAGTTTTGCCATGCGAGCCCACCATACCTACCTATGGATTGAATAAGATCCCTCAAGTAAGTTTTCATCGGTGCAAGCAATAAAAATTGCTCCCTAAATATGTATGATCTATTAGTGTGTGGAAAATAAGCTTTGTACGAACCTGTGATGAGGAAGACATAAAGGCGACGAACTGCATAATAAAGTTCTTTATCACAGGAGGCAATATAAAGTGACGTTCCTTCGCACTAAGAGGTCACACATCCAAACCTCAAAAGCGCATGACAACCTCTGCTTCCCTCTGCGAAGGGCCTATCTTGTACCATTATTTTTTCTCCTGAAAAGTGTCATGGTGATCGACACCATTTCCTTATCTCGCCTTTATATTGGCTAACATCATATGCTAGGGAAAGATCTATATTCATATGTCAACTTGGAAGTAAGAATTCATGAATTATTATTGTTGACATTACCCTTGAGGTAAATAGTTAGGAGGCGAAACTATAAGCCCCTATCTTTCTCTGTGTCCAACTGAAACTTTGATCTCATGAGTACCACGTGAGTTTTAGCAATTGTAGGAAACTAAATGATGATTGAGTATGTGGATTTGCTTTTCAAGCTCTTATTTGACTCTTTCCGATGTTATGGTAAATTGCAATTGCTTCAATGACTAAAGGCTATCGGTTGTGAATTCTTAATAAGGTTGTTGATCCATACTTCACTTTGTGATGGAATTATCTCTTTAACATAAGAGATTATATTATGATATTGTTGTTCTGATTATGATCATGATGCCTGCATGTCCGTATCTTGTTTTTTCGACACCTCTATCTCTAAACATGTGGGCATATTTATTGATCTCGGCTTCCGCTTGAGGACAAGCGAGGTCTAAGCTTGGGGGAGTAGATACGTCCATTTTGCATCATGCTTTTATGTTGATATTTATCGCTTTATGGTTTGTTATTGCACTTCACGGTACAATACTTATGCCTTTTCTCTCTTATTTTACAAGGTTTACATGAAGAGGGAGAATGCCGCAGCTGGAATTCTGGTCTGAAAAGGGAGCAAGTTTGGGATACCTATTCTGTGCAACTCCAAAAGCCGTGAAAATCAACGACGAATTATTTTGGAATTTATGAAAAATACTAGGCGGAAGAAGTACCAAAGGGGAGCCACCAGGAGGCCACAAGCCTGCTAGGCGCGACCTACCCCGCTGGCCGCGCCTAGGGGGCTTCTGGGCTACCTGTTGGCCCTCTGGCTCCCATCTTTTATTATAAGGAGGGTTTCGTTCCAAAAAAAATCAGGAGGAGGCTTTCGGGAGGAATCACCGCCGCCACGAGGCGGAACATGAGCAGAACCAATCTAAAGCTCCGGTAGGGTCGTCCTGTCGGGGAAACTTCCCTCCTGGAGGGGGAAATCGTCGCCATCGTCATCACCAACACTCCTCTCATCGGAGGGGACTCATCACCATCAACATCTTCACCAGCACCATCTCATCTCCAAACCCTAGTTCATCTCTTGTAACGAATCTCCGTCTCGCGACTCCGATTGGTACTTGTAAGGTTGCTAGTAGTGTTAATTACTCTTTGTAGTTGATGCTAGTTGGATTACTCGGTGGAAGATTATATGTTCAGATCATTGATTCTATTCAATACCTCTCTGGTCATGAACATAATTATGCTTTGTGAGTAGTCACTTTTGTTCCTGAGGACATGGGATAAGTCTTCCTATAAGTAGTCATGTGAATTTGGTATTCGTTCGATATTTTGATGCGTTGCATGTTGTTTTTCCTCTAGTGTTGTTATGTGAACGTCGACTACATAACCCTTCACCATTATTTGGGCCTAGAGGAAGACATTGGGAAGTAGTAAGTAGATGATGGGTTGCTAGAGTGACAGAATCTTAAACCCTAGTTTATGTGTTGCTTCATAAGGGGCTGATTTTGATACACTAGTTTAATGCTATGGTTAGACTTTGTCTTAATTCTTCTTTCGTAGTTGCAGATTCTCGCGAGAGGGGTTAATCATAAGTGGGATTTTTTTCCAAGTAAGGTCAGCACCCAAGCACTGGTCCACCCACATATCAAACTATCAAAGTGGCGAACGCGAATCATATGAACATGATGAAAACTAGCTTGACAGAAACTCCCATGTGTCCTCGGGAACGCTTTACCTCCTATAAGAGTTTGTCCAGGCTTGTCCCTTGCTACAAAAGGGGTTGGGCCACTTTTCTGCACCTTTGTTACTATTGTTACTTGCTACTTGCTACGAATCATCTTACCACGCAACTATCAGTTACCGATAATTTCAGTGCTTGCAGAGAATACCTTGCTCAAATCCACTTGTCAAATCCTTCTGCTCCTCATTGGGTTCGACACTCTTACTTATCGAAAGGACTACGATAGATCCCCTACACTTGTGGGTCATCAGCAAGGTGCTTCCTACACTGCCCTGCCCCCCGCTGCTGCATGTTGGAGGTATAGAGCGCAGATCCTGGGGTATCGGCCCGGGCATGCGTTGACATGACACTCCCCTGGCTGACGTTTGCAGCATGGAGGCACGATGTCGCGTGTATCATGGGTGGAGCCCACGTAATGGACACTCCAAGCCGTGGACAGCTCTCGGACCTGCTAGGGCGCTGCACAGCATCACCTTCGGCATAGAGGACCGCCTCAGATCTTTTTTGACCTAGGGCACTCTCCCCATGGTGTGCACCCCCACCATCGGCGGAGTAGCCGTCCCCAGGACCCTCAACGATAGGGGCATCAGGCTCAACATCATCTCCGTCATGGTTTTCAAGGCACTCCAGGTGCCTTAGGGCCGGTTGAACCCTACAGGTCCTTCAGTGGGGTAGTTGGCGAGATTGCGGCCCCTCTCGGCCAGATCCGCCTCCCCGTCACCTTCGGCACCCTCTCCAACTACCACCTCGAGCTCATCGACTTCGATTTGGTGCACACCAGCCTCCCGTACAACGCCATCCTCGGTACCCCGCTCTCGCAGATTCATGGTGACGAGTCATCAAGGGTACAACATCCTGCAGATCCCTGGCAGCAACAGTTTCTTAACCCTCAAACATGACAAGAGGGATGCGGTGAGCTTCCTCAAGCAAGCCCGCGAAACCCCGATAGTTGTGTATGCAACCAACGGGGGCGAGGCGGTGCCCCCGAGAGCCTACTCAAGGAAGCCCAGACAATGAAGAAGTTGTAGTTCGTGCAAGGCGGGACCAAGATGAAAAAGGTGTCACTTAATGACAGCGGATCGGGGCCCAGCTTCACCCTCGGTACCGACCTCCCTCCTGAATAATAGAGCATGCTCGTCGCCTTCCTCACATACAACACAATTGTTTTTGCATTGAGGGCGACCGACCTAGCCGGGGTGCCGAGTCATGTGATCGAGCATCACCTGGAGGTGTTCCCCAACTTGCACCCCGTCAATTAGAAGGTGCGACGGAAATCGCCAAAAAAGCAACACTTCATCGTGCAGGAAGCGTAGAAGCTGCAATAGGCTGGGGTCATCCGCGAGGAGCACCACCCGGAGTGGCTCCCTAACCACGTCATTGTCCCCAAGACAGGGCGGCAAAGAGCGAATGTGTGTCGACTTTACCAACCTCAACAAGGCCTGTCCGCTGCACCATTTCCCGCTCCCACGCATCAACCAAATCGTGGTCTCTACCGTCTACTACAATCTATTATTATTCTTGGACGCCTTCTCGGGTTACCATCAGATCAAGATGGTGGGGAAAGATATGGAAAATATGGCCTTCGTCTCCCCTTGCGACGTGTATTGCTAGATGAGCGTACCCTTTAGCCTGAAGAGGGTTGGTGCCACCTTCCAACGGCTAATGGAGATTGCGTTGGGTCCCCATCTTGGGGAGGAATGCTGAGGCTTATGCCGATGACATCGTGGTCAAGACGCGTAAGGCGGGACGCTCATCAAGGACCTGGAGGAACTTTCAATGGTCCACCCGAAGCACAATCCCGGTAAGTGTGCGTTTGGCGTCCCCTCTAGCAAACTCCTAGGCTCATCGTGTCGCATGGAGGGATAGAAGCAAACCCAAAGAAGGTCAAGGCCATCGAGCACATGTGCCCTAATTGAACCGTCAAGAAAATGCTGAAGCTGGCGGGGTGCCTATCCTCCCTCGGGCGCACCATCTCCAAGTTCAGCGAGCGGGCGTTGCTATTCTTCAAGATGATGAAGAATTCGAGCCCATTCGAGTGGACTCCTGAGGCTGACATGGCCTTCTAGATCCTCAAGCGGTACCTCACGAGCCCTCCCGTCATGGTCGTGCCACAGCCTCGCGAGCGCCTACAATTGTACCTGGCAGCCACCCCTTAGACGGCCAGCGCATCCTTCGTGGTGGAGCGGGAAGGCCCTGCTCGCGCCAAGAAGCAGCGAGTGGCCACCCCACAAGCACCGCGGAAGCTTGCGTGGGATACGACGGCCCCCAGCTTGGGCGCCCCTCGGGAGGCCACCCCTGCTCTCGGGAGCATCCCCTCGCAGGAGGCTACCCTGCCCTTGAAGGGTGCCTGACCTCAGGAGGCTGCATCACCAAAGGAGGCTCTCGAGACCCGTGCCGCCGCGCCTTCGGAAGTCCCCGTGGCTTCATCCCGTGAGCCCCTGGACAGGTGCGACGATGACACCGTGGTAGCAAGGCACATGTAGAAACCAGTATATTATGTCAGTACAGTACTAAGGGATGCGCTCGAGCGTTATCCCATGTAGCCAAAGCTCCTCCTTGCGCTCCTTTTCACCTCCAGGAAGTTGCGCCAGTACTTCGAGGGGCACCCGATCAAGCTTATCTCTACCTACCCCTTGGAGAAAATCATACACAGCCCTAACGCCGCTGGCAGGGTAGCCGAGTGGAACATCGAGTTGCAAGCCTTTGATTTGGAGTTCTGCACCACCAGGGTCATCAAGGGTGCAACACTAGCAAACTTTGTCATGGACTGGACATACCTAAGTGAAGAGGAGCCTCGCAAGGGTGAATCCACCCTGCCAAGGGATAAAGCGTCTTCTAGCTGGGTCATGCGCTTTGACGGTGCCTTCTACATGTAGGGCGCGGGGGCTGGCGTCGTGCTCACTTCGACGAAAGGCGACAAGCTCTACCAAGCGGTCCAGTTGTGCTTCAAGCACATCATGAAGGTTTCCAATAACATTGCTGAGTATGAAGGCCTAATCGCCGGCCTCCAGGCCACCTCGGCTCTTTGCGTCAAGCGCCTCGTTGTGAAGGGTGACTCCCAACTCCTCATCAACTTCTCCAACCTGAAGTACACACCCAAGGATGAGAACATGGCAGCCTACTTGGAGGAGATACATAATCTTGAGAAACGGTTCCTTGGTTTGGAATTGCAGCACATTCCTCGCGACACCAACCAGGAGGCTGACGACATTGCAAAATGGGCGTCGCGCCGGGAGACCCAGTGACCTGGCGTCTTCGAGGAGCGGATCCTTAAGCCGCTGGCCGTGTCGCCTTTCATGAACACCACGCCGCTGCCCGAAGATCGCCGCCTGTGCCGATGATGGGCGTTCCGGACTACGGCCCGCCATCAGGGGATCGACTTCTGCTGGCACTAGAGCCTCAAGAGGGCAACTGGACCGCCGATCTCAAGGCCTACATGATCCACGGTGAGCTCCCAACGGAGGACGAGGGGGAGGAGCGCATCGTCTGATAGGCCACTGCCTACTACATGCAGGAGGTGGAGCTATAAGGCAGGTGGCCCAACGGCGTCTTGTTGCGGTGCATCTCAGAGTCGAAAGGGTGTGAGTTTCTTGCCGACATCATTGGAGGGGACTACATGCACCACTCTTGTCGCGCACCCTCGTCGTAAAGGCGTTCTGTAGCGGCTTCTACTGGGCCATAACGCTTCGGGACGCCGCTGAGTTGGTCCTGTCCTACGAGGCGTGCCAGTTCCACGCCAATCAGATCCACCAACCCGCGCAGGGGCTACGGACCATTCCACTCTCCTTGCCCTTCATGGTGTGGGGGCTGGACATCATGGGCCCCTCCTCCCACGGGCCGGTGTATACCTCTACCTCTACGTTGCCGTCGACAAGTTCACCAAGTGGACGGAAGTCGAGGCCGTCCGCACCATCCTAGCTGGCTCGACCGTCAAGTTCATCAAGGGCCTCGTACGCCGCTTCGACGTCCCCAACCACATCATTACCGACAACGGGTCCCAATTCACGAGCGGTCTTTTCAAATCATATTGTGCTAACCTTGGTACGTAGATATGATATGCCTCCATGGCGCACCAGCAGAGCAATGGCCAGGCTGAGCGCCAACGCCAAGGTTCTCAAGGTCTCAAGACCGGGAGCTTCAAGAAGAAGCCCGAGACTTGCAGAAAGGGCTAGCTTGACGAGCTACAATCCGTGTTGTGGTCCATCTACACCACCGCGACCAAGCCCACTGACTAGACCCCCTTCTTCCCCTTCAATGGGGCGGAGACCGTCCTCCCCAGGGAGATCAAGCATGGTTCCACGCGGGTGTTGGTGTTTGATGAGGCACAACAAGATAACTCGTGGGAAGAGGACCTCCTGCTCCTCAAGGAGGCCCGCCGCTGGGACGCCCTTCGTTCCACAAGAAACCATCACGCGATGCTGCGCTACCACATCTGTCACGTTCGGCCCCCCACCCTCGAAGTTGGAGACCTTGTCGTGAGGCAGGTCCTCTCAATGGAGGGCCTTCAGAAGCTCTCCTCTATGTGGAAGGGCCCCTTCAGGATTGCCCCTATCTCGAGGCCAAGCGCTGCGTGCCTAGATATCGAGGGTGGGAGCACGATGGCCAACGCATGGAACATTCAGCATCGCCGGAGGTTCTACTCCTGAAGCTCTCAAGTAATAATGAGTGGGCTTTATACGCCCGGGGCCTCCTATTTGTAACCCCATGACGAGCCGCTTCATGGCCGTGTTGGAGGGCCCCTCCCACGCCCAAGTCGAAGTCCCTATGCTCAGCGCCCGCGGTATGACTGTCAAACCGTGACTATGACCATGCCATAGTGGAAGCCCTTGCATCCTGCCTAGGATCGATCAAAGAAGACTTCTCACGAGCCGTAGCTAACATTTCTTCTAGGTTCATCCATGCTTGATACGACAGGTGCACTTTGTTTCTATGTTGACCTGTGCATGGGTACGACAACCGATTTTCCCTCTTCCCTTTTTTTACTTGCAAGCATGCTCACCAGCTGACTTGTGCTAGACACGACAGCCGTACATCCCCTTTTGGGCTTGAAAATGAGTTCGTCTAAGGTTTTAATAAAGATATGGATCTTCTGGTTTTCATGGAGTTTCATTGGTATTATCTTTTCTCACCAAGTGCACTCGCCACCTGCCCCTTGGACTTCACACGAGCACGGGCTGGGGAATAGTGCCCACACCCGAGATACGGTCTTGATCCACGGACTTGTCAGGATCCGTCTAGGAGCCTGCTCCCACGAACACCACCTTTCCAAGGCCTTAGCCCCTAACTTCCTTGGGTGATGCACAAAAAAGAGAGTCGACAAGCGTATGTTGTACCCTCGAAGCACGACGCCCTACATGAAGGCATGATACCTGACAAATGACAACCTATGGGGCATACGCCTCTGGAGGGCCCCTACCTGCCCTGGGCACCCTCGCCACTTGGCCCTACACAGGTGATCACAGCTTGGTTACGAGGTGACAGCCAAGCCCCGCATGCTGGTTACACATTGGACGACAAAAGGTATGAAATAACAACAGAGGCATCAGATTCGTACAAAAACAAACATTCATGACAGGACCAAGAGGTTCAAAAAAGATGTTGGCTTCATCCTTCTGTGGGATTAAAAGCGGGCAGGGCCATGGGGTCAGAGAGGCCTAGTGGGACGCGCAACTCTCATCACTATCATTGTCTTCCTCGTGCACTTCTGATTCGTCACCACCTTCATTGACCGCGTGCCCCTCAGCACCCCCTTGACCCTCGAAGCCATTAGGGGTGAACTATTCACTCAGCACATCGACGTGGTCCTTCACCACCTTCCCCAGGGTGTCGCAGCTTACCTCAGGAATGGCGGTCATCGCGGCCTCGAAATCAAAGTGGAGATCAGTGTGGAAGAGGTTGTTCAAGGCGCACGTCAGCGCGTGGGACAGAAGATCACGACTTTCTTCCTTGATCAGGGCCCCCACTTCTTGGGCACCCGCCTCAAGCCGTTCCACGACTTTGGTAAAGAAGTCAAGGTAACCGGCCTCATTGGGCACAAGAGGGCTGGGGACGCTTCCCTTGCAGAACCCAGGGCTCGAGGTGCCCGCCTCTCCAGTCCTTGGAACATCTTGGATTGCTGGAGCTGAAGCCCTCGCGCCTCCTTCGCTTCATCAGTCTTTTGCTCCATGAGGAAAGCGGTGCCGCTCACTGGCCCGTGGAGCGACACTAGCTGAGACGCAGCGAGGGCCTGCGCCCGAAGTGCGCCCTCCTCCCTGCCTCCTGCAAGGGTAAGGGCCTCCTTGAGGCCGTCTATCTCGCGCTGCATCTCTATGCATTGGGCCATGAAGCGGCTCTCAAGTAGCCGCAACTTGCTTCTGTAATCCTCGCGGGCCCGCTCGACCCGAGCGTCGGCATCCCCTTGGAACTTTTCTACTTGTTTGTAGTAGGAGACCTCGACGTCGGCAATATCTCTATCCACTGCCTCCAGCCGCTCATCCTCCAAGACCAGCTCCGACGATGCCAAGGCGAGCTGCTGTTCGAGGGACCAGAGGTCTGCCTCACAAAGGGAGAGCTCGTGCACCTCCTCCGCCTTGACCCTTTCGCCCCTGGAGCTGCTGTTCCAAAGCGGCATTCGAGGTCTGAAGTTCCAGCTCATATTCCCCATCGTCCTCATCGCAATCGACTGCTTCGTTGGCCTCATGGATGGCGTGCTCACATGCCTCCCTCACTGCGATGGCAGACGCTTCGACCTTCACACATGCCTCTCCAAGTTGGCAGCGGATCCGCTTAACAACCATGTCAAGTTGATGCCACCCGCGAGCCAAGCGTAAGTGTTTCTCCATGAAGCGTACATCTACGTCCCGAAGCTCGGCCCAAGATGCATGTCCATGCTCAAGGTGCTCCTCGGGAGGTCGTCGTGGACCGAGGTTCGAGAGGCCACGAACTGCAGGGCCCACTCCAGCTCGGGCCTGACACTACCGCTCCTGGGCAGGGCCCCGAAGACTCCGGCTCCGTCCACTTGGGGCTGGGAGGTGGTAGATGCTCGCCCCACCCCACCAGGGCTGGGGATCACGAGGAGGGGGCTCAAGTCCCCATCCATGGAGGTTGGGTTCTCGTCCTCGCCCGTGTTGTTCGATCGGGCGTCGTGGACGACTGGGGGCTCCGACCCATAAGCATATCCTCACCCACAAGGATTCCCATAGGAGATGCCGGAGGAGTCGCTCAACTTTGCCTCTTGGCCTTGACAGGCGAGTACTGGGTGGCGCCGTGACCAGGCGTAACACTTGCACAATTTTCCAATGTGCGTGGGCCACTCCCCCAGCCCCAGCCGATGACGAGAGACACATGTCGGGCCAGGGGGCTTACTGACCCTCTTTCTTGCTGGAAGCGTGCATGAAGAAGGGGTCAGTCACACCTGAAGTCTAGAAGCAAGGAAAATGGAGGGCTGGAGCTCACTCGTCCTTGGTGGTCCATCTCCTCCTCTTCAACAACCTCAGCAGGGCCCTAGTGATGCCCTTGGGTCGGGCTGAGGCTCAGGCCCGCCACCTCCCTCTGCCACGGCTAGGGGCTCCGGGCCGGTCAAATCCCCCGACTTGGATGCCACCAAGACTGGTGCATCCCGATGCCCTATATGATCCCCGTGAAGCAACTCCCATTGGTCGAAGTGGCGCATTGCCAGACAAAGTCTCCCTTGTTCTTGTACTTGTACAAGGGCTGCTCCCTGGGGGGAGACCGTCGTTGATTTTGCCGAGCAGGACCCGGAGCACCTTGTCGAACATGTCGACTAGCACGTGTCCCGGATGGATCCGCATGGGATCATTCGGCCCGAAGAAATTCCACATCGGGTGGGAGTGACGTTGAAGCGGGGCGATCTGCCCCCGAGGAACACTCTCACGATGAGGGTGGCAGTCACCCCCGCTTCCCTCAAGGTCCCCAATATGCCCCGCACCAGCGACAACCTCGGGTCGTCGAGCCTCGCGTGCTCCCATTTGGTCCTCGGTGCTGCCGTAAGGGATGGGGATAGCAGCAGGGGGTTGTACTGCCTTGCGTCCACAAACACACATTGCCGCCTGAAACCTTCGACGAAGTAATCGATCCCTATATCGATGCACTCGCCCACCAATGCATCCACGACCTGGAAGGACGCGCCCCTGAAGTGCTGGTCGGGCATGGTCAGCTAGAGGGAGAAGAAGTGCCGAAGCAAGGCTACGGAAGGAGGGATGCCAATAAAGGCCTCGTAGAGGAAAGCAAAGGATGAGAGGAGGAGAAGGGACCTTGAGTCGAGGTGCAGCACATGAATCTGGTAATGCACGGGCAGGACGTTGAAGAACTCTGAGAATGGAGGAAGCAGGCTAGAGAAGAGCGCCGGGACATGAAGAGCGATGGAGGTTGCTGACAGCTCGGCGAGGGAGGCTCAAGCCGACAAGATCTTGGTTGGTCCCCACTCGCTTGAGCCGGCCGGGACCATGGGGAGGATTTTATCGAGACCTTCGTGGTTCAATACCGTGGACCTACCTAGTCGGGTTCCGGTGCCTGGCACCCACCTTCCGCCGCCTTTCCCTCGCCCTCCCTACTCAGAGGAGTGGTGGCTATGATGTGAGAGAAGGGGTGGGGGGCACTTGGCGGATGGGAATAATCTTATGCAAGAAAGAAGGCGCAGGGAGGCGACACAAGGCAAGCGAGAGCAATGATGAGCCAACTACATGTACGCAGGCTTTATGCCAACTCAGGGGAGTTACTCAGGCGTCATGGGGAGCAGCAAGGGCGTCCCACAACTGACAGAGGGCCACGTCGCGCTTGGCCTGCATGTAGTTGGTGCTGTCATCACCTCACAACTCCCGCCGGGAGGAGTCGCGCCAAACATGGTCCCCGGGGGCTACTGTAGGGCCCCTCGGACCGGGTGTTCCCAGGCCCGTTGGCCTATGGCCCCAGGTGCGGTATGATCATTGCAACGAGTCTTGGCCCATTGACAGTCTAAGTGAGGAACACCCTCATGAGGGCCTGAGCCTCGCGAGGGAAGCATTTGAGGATCATCGCGAGGCAGGTTCGTCAAGGGCATCATGGCACGGGCCCACTGCCCTGTGCCTCCGGATTGGTTATGCACGCTATGCAGGCGGCACAGAGGCAGTGCCAGCGGGCACGGGCAGAGAAGCTTTCCCCTTTGGTGCTAAGGGAGCCGAGCCAGTGACGGGTTCAGAAACCAACCCTCAAAGGTTTCCCAATCGGTGCAAGAGGACTAAGGGTAGGGGCTCAGCAGGACAGAGGTCACCTCCGAGCCCACCAGTGTGTCATGGAGAAGGGCTTTAGCTGGCGAAGACCACTTTTATAAAGGCGGGTTACAGTCCTGTCCCCTTTCAAAACAGCTATTGTGGCGACCCTTCCCACTAATGTTTCCTGGGGGAAAAGGACCAAGGTCACTATAAACGAGAGGCCGAGCCTCCGTATTTGGACATCCTATTCACATTATCTCTGCTAGGGCAAGAACCCAACTTTGTACTCGTGTCATCGGAGAGTCACCGTCGTGTGTTCTAGTTCGCTTCCCTTTACTCGTGTCATGAGAGAGTCACCGTAAATTTTGGAGGATCAACAGGGTAGGACAGCGAGTGCACTCGCGAGTTCGAATCTTTTCTTGGGTCCATGGAGCCCGATTCCGATAGAAGCGACGTCCCCAAGGGCTACTAAGGATATGTTTTGAAAGGTAGCCATGGATAGAATGTGCGCACCAGCGATCTATTCCAGCTAAGCGTAGGGGTCGAAAAGCATAGAAATATAAGATTGTGTTGAAAGGAAAAAGGCACCCATACTGATGAAAAAAGTGAATTACAAATAGAAACAAGTTCGTGATATTAATCCTACGCAAATGCCTTTTGCATGAATGTCGCAGGGACAAAAACTTAATGATTCAGGGTCCCAGAGTCGGCCTTGTCAGAGATGGGAGCGACAAGAGCATCAAGCTCGCTGGTGTCAAAGTATTCCAGCAGCCTGAACGTAGCCTTGGTCAGGTCGAGATTGGGGTTGTGGTAGGCGAATTTCACCACAACCTAGTGGAGGACTCCGCAACATAGATCATGGCAGCCTTGAAGGAAGTAGTCTATCGGCTCCCCCTAGTACTTGACAAAGGCACCTACGACCTTCCCAAAGAAGATGGACAACCTCGCGCTCGCAGCCTATGGGTCATCGATGGTGCAGGTGCACTCCTACAAGCCCATGTTTGCTAGCTGGGTGGACAGCTTCTCGGCGAGGTCGACGAGATGCGCCGTCCATAGGTGGACATTCTCCCGGAGCTCATTAGAGGATAACGTGACGAAAGCAACCAAGGCTCTCTCCTTCTCGAGATCCTCATGCAGGCTACACCCTCTGTCCTAGGCAGTCTTGTGGCTCCCCTCCTGGGTGGCCACCCTAGCAAGCAAATCGGAGTTGGTGATCCCAGCATCCTCCAGGTCCCAGGCGTTACCAGTGCACACAGCCTACAAGTCCGCCAAGGCCCGAGCGTCCTTCTTGGCGTTCTCCTTCAACTCTCAGATTGTCCGCCCAGAAGCGATGAGGTCCATCTCCGGTTGTTGCACCTTTCCCACCAACTCGGCCTTGGCGAGCCGAGCGGCCTCAACATTGTTCACAGCCTCCTGGAGCTTACTGGCATACTCAGTGGCATGCTTCTTGAGTATCTCCTTGAGCTCCAACTCCAGGACCTGAACTTGCTTGCCCGGCTTGACCCCGAGCTTGTCAGTGAGATCTTTCTCGCGGGCCACAAGCTCTTCTTCTTCATAGTCGAGGGAGATCTTGCACGGCTTCAACTCTGAATCTTGGTTGGCAATGTCCTCGTAGGCCTACAACCATGTCTTATCAACCTCAACATGTCGGTTGATGAAGTCGGCCTTGGCCGCATTGAGCGTGACTATCTGATCGCCGAGCTCCTTATGGCTCGTGGGGAACCATGTCTGTGTTTTGGTGTGGAGCGCCTTGAACCTCTCTTTAGCACTTATGAGGAGGATTCTCGGTGATCCATCTTCTCCGAATGGCTGGCGTAGTGCGCTTGCAGCTATCAAAATCGCTTGCTTAAGGACGCCATGATGGCGTGCTCCTCGGCCTCATTGCTGGACTTCTAGACGAAGAAAATAAAGAATTTACTCAGATGGAGTTCAAGAAGAAAACAAAAGGAAGGAAGAACACAATGGCGTGGAAATGACACCATCATTCTGACGGCAGGGGAACTTACTAGTGTGCTCCCGTCGAGGAGACGCCGAGACATCCTCCATCGTCACCTGCTCGCCGGATGTCATCCCCCTTGAAGCATCCTCGACCGGGGAAGTCTCGATGGTGAGGTCACCCGTCGGAGGGCTTCCTTCAAGGACTGAGCCCTCGCGAGCCACCTCCGGGTGTCCCGGCCCCGTCTGCATGGGGATGAAGGAGGAGGCGTCAGCGGCATCACCAGCACCCTCCGTCAGGTGATAGGGAGGGGCCTCTTGCCGGGGGCTGGGCGGGGAGTCAAGATCCACGATCTCCTTCTCGGGAGGGACGCTTGTCGCGCTTCCGGTACGGGACGCCCAACCAGTCATTCTGGCCACCCTCAATGCCAAGGCATCATCAGCCCTACAATCACATCACGAAATAGGGAGCAACAAGTGGCAAACAAAAATTACAACACGACTTGGAAAAATCGTCACATACTCGTCGTCCTCCTCCCCCGAGTTGAAGGTGGTGTTGGAGATATGCCCTAGAGGCAATCATGTATGATGATATTTCCTATGTGTTTATGAATAAAGATAGTCCTTGGACATTATCACTGATGTGTATTAACAAGTACGTGACTTGTTTGTGAGAATATACATTGTATGATGACTGTACTAAATGGTCCCTAGTTGAAAGAGTTGCGTGGACGAGCAACCAACTAGACTGGCATATGGTAAGTTGGATGGTACGGTCTCACTAACCATGTACATTGGATGCTAGCCGGATAATATGGACTCAGAAATATCTAGTAGGATTCGACGTAGTCGGATCCGAGTCTTGATAAGGTCTTAGTTGGACAGTCCCAACTATGAGAGGCAGAGATAGGTCATGTGTGAGTCTCTAGTACAACATATGTTCTATGTCCTAAGACCTGAGCTAGTGCATGTACTCGAGATGGTGACAGACTTTTCTTGGGCCGACCATACACTTCTCCTTGATTGGGTAGTTACAAAGGTAGGTTTCGGGCTTGTCCAAACCCATGCTATGAGACATGGTCGAGCAAGATGTGATTTGCCCCTCTGACTAGGAGAGATATACTCTAGGCCCCTCGGGTGATCTGACTTGGATAAGAATGGCCATATGATGTGGATTCTAAGATAATTCAAATGTTGTTCAGCTTCACCAGAACTAGAAATAGGTCGTGCGCCAGCAAGGATGACCATGTCGCCTTGAGCATGACAAAGTATATCATGTGGCAACGGGAAAATAAGTATGAAGTACATGTTCGCCTAACCAGCTTCATTGGACACTTGCAGTCGGCACGCCTTGCTAGAGGCCGCTATCGACTACCTGACTCATACGTGGTCCGACTCACAACCAAGTAAACGAGAACCTAAAGGGTCGCGCACTTAAATGAAGGAACACGTGGGCTTTAGGGTCTATGGGAGGACCAAGTGTTGAGCCTCCGTCGGACGCTTATATATAGTGGAGGTGCGGTGAAATTATTCGGTTGATCGCTTCGGCTTAGTCATTAGGGTTGTGCATGTGTTGCACCTAGGCACCTCCACTCGCCGCCGCCAACTGTGTGATCCAAACCTAGCAGTCCTCAACACGGTGTTCCTCCTGCACGCGTGGATACCATTACAGGTGGTGCACCTGTGCCGCTCCGGCGACTTGTACATGGTCTATGGCAACCCACTGTTCGAGGGAGATCAGAAGAGGAGGAGACGGAACACGCGGATGTGCTTCCCCAACTCTACTTCCAATGAACGACACTGCATGTGTTGTGGTAGCGATGTCTGATCCATCTCCATAGCATGTTCTTGGATGTTCTTTGTGTAGGAAAATTTTAATATGCATGTGATGCACCTACGGTAGACCCCAACAGTTGTATCAGAGCCTGTGATAGTGGTTTTGGTTTCATATCGGATGTATATTTGATATGTGGAGGCGACTAATGAGATCCCTCATCGTTCTTGAGATCGGCTATGTGCATGGTTGATGATATCAACTGCACATCGGGATCATTGAGGCAATGTTTTGTGTCCATCGGAATCGATAAGCTCAGGACACAACCTACCCATACCGGTAGGTTTCCGCCATCGGGGTGAACAGTGAAACATAAATCAGAATCGGGTTCGCGATGACCGATAAGATTGGTCACATGAGAAAATACGGTGTGATCGGAGTACACATACGATCTATGATTTTCGAAAACACCCTCTAACATGACCACACAAACCAGTACAATGTGATTCTATGCATATGTTTTTTTGCAGCTTTGATGTGAATAGTATGGCTCATATGTTTGTGATGCATGTGTGTAATTTAGCATGACCTGCGTGTCATGATTGTCAGCCGGCATGAGGCAAAGTGTTTTCACTTTATTGTATAACGGCATGTGTGTCGACTTGTGATTCTCTGTAAAATTCATTCCTAGTTGTAGTAGTGGGAGGACAGAGCTCAAGTTCGAGGCTTTGGCGTCCCGGTATGATGAATAGGTTGGAGTTCCGCCTAGCCATTGGAGTTGGAGCCGGCCTGAAGGACGTCCATGAAGGAGCCATACTATTTCACATATTTATGTTTATATGTGATTGATATTGCTTCTTGTTTTCTATGCATGTTAGAGTGTAGAAATATCTCTCGTTAATATCAAGCACATTGCCATTCCAGATGTTGCACCTTCGCATGTCAAGTACGTCTAGTGGTGGGATCCTAAAATTGAGGTGCTACTAGGTGTCCTTGAACTGGAGGGTTCGTGTCGGGCACAAACATGCACTACATCAGGTTAACTTGACAAGGCTATCAAAACGGTTGTGGGCCTTATGGCAAAGAAGGTTGGGAGCCACGGTATAATATACGTACCTGACCGACAGGAGTCGTATAGAGATACGAATAGACAAGTTGGGTAGCAGTGATGCTAAAGCTCACTAGTCGCTCGCGCTAGACGGATCCTGAATCACTGAGAGTTTGCGGAGCGATGCCGACTTCAGTGGGAGTGGTTCTATTTAAGCCTTGAATTACTCTACATAAACACATTGCTTAGTGATTGCTTATTTTCTATTTTAGATCAATGGCACCACCTGCTCAAAACTTTGCATTGAAGTCAATTCTAGAAAAGGATAAACTAAATGGAACAAACTTTACCACCTGGTATAGAAATATGAGAATTGTTCTCAAGCACGATAAAAAGGAACATGTTCTAGAGCATCGACTTCCAGAGGTACCTGCTGATAATGCTAATGCCACAACCAAGAATGCCTACCATAAAATCGTTGAGGAGTCGAACGAGATCAGTTGCCTCATGTTGGCTTGTATGGAGCCAGATTTGCAATAACATTTTGAAGACATTGCGGCTTTCGATATGATTGAGAGTCTAAAGAGCATGTTTCAGGTGCAGGCTAGAACTGAAAGGTTCAGCGTCTCATGATCCTTGATGGATTTTAAGCTGAGGGAAGGTGATCCACTGAGCCTGTATGTGATCAAGATGATCGGGTATGTGCAAGCGTTGGATCGTTTGGGCTTCCCACTCTCGGATGAGCTGGCTACTGATGTAGTTCTGGGTTCTCTTCTAGCTAGCCATTGGACATTCATCACGAACTATCATATGCATGGCATGGATAAGAAGCTCACTTAATTGCATGGGATGCTCAAGGTGCTAGAGCAAGATATTAAGAAACGCACACATCAAGTGTTGATGGTGCAAAACTCATCAAAGTTCAAGAAGAGTTGGTCCATGAAAAAGGGTAAGGCAAAGGGCACGGAAAAGGTTGTCTCCGCCACTGAGCCAAAGTCCTTGGACATTATCAATGATGTGTATTAACAAGTACATGACTTGTTTGTGAGTCTATACATTGCATGACGACTACACTAAATGGTCCCTAGTCGAAAGAGTTGTGTGGACACACAACCAACTATAGTAGCATATGATACGGTGGATGGTCCGGTCTCACTGACCATGTAGCATTGAATGGTAGCCGGTAAATCTGGACTCACAAGATCTGGTCAGATTCGACGTAGTCGGATCTGAGTCGAGATAAGGTCTGAGTTGGACAGACCCAACTATGAGACACATCGGTAGGTCATCTGTGAGTCTCTAGTAGAACATATGTTCTATGTCCGAAGACCTGAGTTGGCGCATGTACTCGGGATGGTGACACAGTTGCTTTAGGCCGACCAAATGCTACTCGGTGACTGGCTAGTTACAAAGGTAGGTTTCGGGCTTGTCTAGACCCATGCTACGAGACGTGGTCGAGCAAGATGGGATTTGCCCCTCTGACTAGAAGATATATATTGTGGGCCCATCGGGTGATCTGACCTGGATAAGCATGGTCATGCGATGATGATTTTGAGATAATCTGAAAGTTGGTCGAATTCACCGGAACAAGAAATAGGTCATGTACCAACAAGGATGACCATGTCGCCTTCAGCACGACAATGTATGTCGTGTGGCAAAGGGAATAGAAGTATGAAGTACAGGTTTGCCTAACCAGCTTCATCGGACACTTGCAGTTAGCACGCCTTGCTAGAGTCCGCTACCGACTCACCGAGTCGGACTTGGTCTGACTCATGACCAAGTGAACGACAACCAAAAGGGTCGCACCCTTAAGGGAAGGAACACATGGGCTTTAGGGTTCCATGCGAGGATCAAGAGTTGAGCCTGTGTCGTACGCCTATATATACTGGAGGTGCGGCACACTTATTCGATTGATTGCTTCGGCACCGTCATTAGGGTTGTGCATGTGTTGCACCTAGCCACCTCCACTCACCGCTGCCAACTATGTGATTCGGACATAGAAGTCCATCGCACGGTGTTCCTCCTCCACGCGCGAATACCGTTAGACACGTTGCACCTGTGCCGCTCTGGTGAACCTGTATGTGGGATCTGGCGACCTGCTGTTCGAGGGAGACGATCCAGCGACCGGCTGTTCAAGGTAGATCGGACGAGGAGGAGAGGGACCACTCGGACGTGATGCCCCAACTCTACATCCCTTGCACGACACTGCGCGTCTAGTTGTAACGATTTGTGATCCATCTCGGTTGCATGGTATTGGATGTTTTGTGCCTAGGAAAATTTTAATTCGCATGTGATGCACCTATGGTAGAACCCAATAGGTGAACGGGTCCCACATGTCCCCTTTCTATGGGACGCGAGCTGGTAGCAGGGTAGGAGTCGTCAACCCCCTTTCGGTGTGGCAGAGCTTGCCACCTGCTAGGCATATGACTGCCGTGTCCGCCATTGTCGGGCAACACTCACGACACGGTCTTCCTCCTCCTCCTCGTCCTCGACCTATGGGGGGAGAAGGGCAGACCGGCTCCATTGTGCAGCCCAAGCCAGGGGCTCCTCAAGCCCTCGTTGCACACCAACTTTTGTGCTGGCATCCCTGGCGTACTTAGAGGCGGCGTGCCCCTCTGGCTAGTCCTTGGCTCGCGGCTCATCATCAGTCTCATATTCACCCTCGTTGTGCGCGGCAACCCCTGAGTTGCTTCCGCCAACGACCAGGCCCCAATCCATGACTCGCCACCCGATGAACTCGATATCCACTGGGTGGTGCCACAGATCATGTGCCCTTTGTCCCCGATGCGCACCTCGGCTAGGGTGTCGAACCACTCCTACACCTCCTCCTTTCCCTGGGCCTCCCATGAGGGGTCCCCACAGTGCATGATAAATTGTGGCATTATCTCCACTATCGCATCCCATTGAGAGTTGTTGTATAGTGGAGAGATAGATGAAGGGAGTATGAACCACCCCTCCTAACGCTAGAGCTGGTGGCCTAAGAAGGTGAGATCCATGGACGTAAGGTCACCGGCGAGTCCGGTGTAGATCCGCATGGTCTTGGTGGGCCCGACGTACTCCCAGGAAAAGCGCTACCGATCCTAGAGGCGTGTGATGCGCCTGGCGAGAAAATCAGATCCCACCATCTCAATGGCAAGCCCCACGGCTTTTAGCCGAAGAAGAGCTTCATCGCAATCTCCAACTTCGCGTCATCATTGGTGACGATGCTCCATGCGTCTTGGCGAGCATGCTTGGACGTCCGGGCCTCACAAAAGAGCGGGTGCTCCATGTCAACAATGTAGCCCCAATCACGTCGCCATTCATACCACTTCTTGTGCAAAAGGCTGGGGGATACACTTCCTTGCAGGAGACGGTGGGAATCCACGCGAAGGAGCTAGAGATGGCATCCTCACTCTCTATGCGGGGAAACAAGAAATGACGGATGATGGTGAAGTTGGGGACAAATGTGAAAAAAATAACATCGTAGTCACCACGTTCCACGTAAAGTCAAGCAGACGAAATCCATAGGTCAGCATCAGATCTATGAAGAAAGCAGAGAATGGGGAACCAATCTGTGGTAGAAGTACGCCATTAAGAATTTGTACTTCTGAGGTCTTGCGCGGACATCCCCTGGAAGCACCACCGTTGTAGGGTGCGCCTTCATATCCCTCCCCCACATTGGTTCATACCTCGAAACAAGCTCATGCTACGACACATAACACGGTTGGAAGACAAGTATTTCCTCCTCATCCTCGCCAGGTCCTCTGTCATGTCTACTTTTATCGCCTTCTTGGGATTCTTTGCCGTGCCAGTCGGGGAAGAGGAGGCCAAGCGCTTCGGTGCCATGATGGACCGTAAGCGAGCAATGACAGGGGCAGGTGAAGTAAGGGCTCACGGGCTTTGCACGACAAGGGCTCGTGGAAAGGGAAGAAGCAACAAAGCAACATAGGCACGACTCAGGGTTATAGAGTCTTCGTGAAAACCACTATTTTTACACAGGAAGAAAACGCAAGGGTCACTTCCCCCAGCCTCGTGCAATGAGTCTTCCAAGACTCGACCCCCGGAGATAACTGCCTCGATCGACCACTCCCATGACCCATGGTAAATGCGCATCGTGGGAAAGGTCCACAGTCATCATAACTACGGAAAAGCATGATCATGCATGCTCCTGCACTGTTTCGGCCTAGTCCAACGAACCTGTGCATGCATGTGTATCTCCCAGGCCCAGGAGCTCTTGTCGGTGTACTAAGAAATGGGGTCCTTAGTACCCCAGACTTAGGCACGGAGAAGGGCGACCAACAGGCCGACATCCCCTTGCTGGGACACACCGAGACCCATGGCAAGTAAAGACCAAGCCCAAAGAGGGTCGCCAAAACTCTCCTAGTCTGCAAAGCCGCCCGCTCGCGGCTGTCGGCAAGCTTCGTGCCCACTACAGGGCTGATTGTCTAAATCAGCTGATGTGTCGAGTCGGCAGCCAGACAGGTGGAGCTAGGAGGGGCACATGGCCGCAGCAACTGGCGAGACGCAGCCTCAAGGATACCCGTCCCGCAACATGGCAGAATCATAGGAGGTAGCTAGGCCGACGACACAAAAGGAGAGGCAATCCTTGCCGGGGAATGTCCCCAGCGCGCCACCTCACGGCGCATTGAATGTGCTTGTACCAGTCCTTCATAGTTAGGTATTTCACACTACTTATCCTAACAAGCAGTCCATGTCACTATAGTATGCAATGTGCACACTGCAAAAAGGCCGTTATAGCCACTATGGTAACCCCTTGTTCTATAAAAGGAGGTCCATGGCTACCTTTAGAAGGGTCGACACTCTGTTCAATCGCACACGTTCATGCACATCTTGAGCATTCTTGTCGGGTCATTGAGCTCCTGTACTTGAACCCACCTAATAAACCAAGCACCAACAAGACGTAGGGTTTTACGCTCCCGAGCGGCCCAATCCTATACAAACCCTTGCGCGTGATACGGTCGACTGATTTTCTTCACGCACCTGGATCTCGTGCAGAACCATAAACATGCCTCGCAGGTCCCATAAATTGTTGTTTCCCCCAGCTGTATTCTATGATTGGTGGGACTCAAAGCATACTTTTAGAACGAACGAGATCCATTGAAAACATAGAAAGCTAGGGGCTTAAAGTTTCGCCTCCGAACATACTTATGATAAACATAATTTTCAATTATAATGAATCATGATCAAATATATTTGACTGGATATATATGTTTGGATATTTCCCCAACACATGGTGCTTGTCAACTTATAGATAGAGGTTAGAATAAGAAGACGACTCAACATGAAAAGTAAGTAACATGAAACTAAATAGATTGACCCTTCAGAGATGGAAGCACGTATTTGCATAGGTGCGAGAGCTCATTGATTTAAAACAGAGATGAATATGTAATTTTGGATGGTGTCCCTTTCATGTCAACGTCACAATAGAGTTTTAAATATCTTCCATGCTAATCTCATTATTGGCAGTTCCCAAAAAGAATTGAATTTTTACTCCCCCTCAACCATTCATTAACATTCCATGGCAAGATGTATCCACAGGTGCGCTCGAAATAGTCAACTCTCTAGAGGGAGTTCTTATTTATTTATTTTTGGATTATGCAGGACTGGGCATCCGTTTTACCATCCTCTCTCGTGCAATGACAAGTGAATAAACACTCAACTTGAGAATAACTCGCTTAGAAGGGAAGATAATCACCGACCTGTCGCTCCATGAGCGGTACGAGCACACAAAACAAATATTTATTTCAATGTTTAGGGGTGGCACATGCAAATTTACATGGAATGGTAGTAAAATACCATATATAGGTAGGTATGGTGATCTCTCATGGAAGAAAGTTGTCTCAACGATTTTTATGCACATGTAATATCTCTACTTAGTGCAAAGTTTTGGTTAGCAAAAGGTTCTAAGCAAGCACCACATGTTGGAGGATTCATAACAATATAACTTCGATGGAAATATACCCAAACATAACCATTACGTTCTCTTCCTTGTCCAACTTCATTTATTTGATGAAGCTTGAAAATAATTAATGGGTATTTACAATCATAAGATAAGTCCTAGATAATATATTTGGATGTGAAAGTTCTCTTTCTTATACTGATCATTCATGAATTGCTTGTATGACCAATACAGTGTTTCTTAAACTTCACTACTTTTTTTACTTTCTAAACCAAATGTGAGACTACTACTAAGAATAAAGTGCACTGATAATTTCAGATTTATGACATTTCATTCATTTCCAATTTACTCTATGTATACAATTCAAGCACAGGAGTAAACATGAACTTACTCATGAAAGATATAAGTGAAGATCAATCAATAGTTAAACAATCAAGAAACTATGTGAGACTCTCTCTGAATAAATATTTAATCTGGGATTATTTCAAAACAGCAAACAAAACAAAAGACACTTCAAGAGTAGCACATATCATGTCGACAAAATAAAAATTTGCGCACAACATAGGCTAAACGATAGTTGTTGATCAAGAGAGGTGGGATGCGTCGAATCCCCAAGATTAGATGCTTGAGACTTCTTTTAATATTTACTTGCATGCCTAGGTCATCCCCAAGCTTGAGCTTTTGTATCTGGCTCAATCCTCTCATATCTCGGTTTCACCTAATTCTCAAAAATCATCCACACAAAACTTGAAAATAACTTGTGAGATATGTTAGTACACATAAGAATAAATCAACACTTCATGTACTCCCAAGACAAGTTTCTTAATAATTTTCAAACATTAGATATTGTATACTATCATTTCCACAATTTATAACTATCAATATAATCCAGGAAAACTCTAGGATAAGTAGGTAACAAAACAATGTCATCAATCTATCTAAATAGGACAGTCTGTAGTAATTAATTCGAAAAATGTACCTCTCTAACTCAATAAATTTTGAAAATTTAGTATAATAAATAATATGTATGAAAGTAGTGCGTAAAAATTTCAAAAACCTTCCTCGTTCTAGTGAAATCTGATATTCAAATACTACCGAAAAAGTTTCTGTTTTTGTATAGCACACATCACACATGCAATTAAACATTCTAAAGGCAATTCTTGGAACTTTTTATTGAAAAATGTCGGTGTACTAAAACACGAGGGCTTCAGTACCTAGACGTCTACATAGGAAGAGCGACCCCCAGCCCGGGAAGACCAACTCGAGATTTCTTACTACAACGAGCGAAGACTAAAGACAAGGCCCCTACAAGCCAACTTGCCGGGTGGAGGAAAACCAGACAGCAACTGCGCCCAGAAAGGCCCCTCCAGATCTCCACCGGTCCACCTTAGTGGCTGGTTGTCAACATCGGTGAAGTGTTGAGAGGGCATGCACATAGATGGACCTAATGAGAGGCGTGTGGTTCCTGTAACGAGTCCTATCCCACGGCGTGTCAAGCTAATAGAAGGTAGCTGGGCAAACAACACAAAAGGAGAGGAAATCCTTGCCCAGGGATCATCGCTAGGGCGCCACCTCACGTCACATTTATTGAGTCTATCTCTGTCCGTCAGAGTTAGGTATTTCCCATTGTTGCCTTTGTCAGTAGTTTTGGCAGTTACTAGTGGACTGTTCTTCCACAAAAGGACCAATTTAGCCGTTGTGGTAGCCCCTTAAACTAAAAGAGGAGGACCGTGGCTAACTTTAGAAAGGTGGAAAGCCCGTTCATTCTATGCACGTAGCTTCATCCCTCAAGCACCCTTGCCGGGTGAGCGTGTTTATACTGTAATTATCCACAGAAACCACAAAAATACATGATGTAGGGTTTTACGATCCGTGCAGCTCGAACCCATCTAAACCACCCACGTACACTACTATAGGTGATGCTCTTTTGTGCATCAAAAATTCTTACAGGACCGTAGAAAAAGGGACCCTTCTAATCCCATAGATCTTTGGTAGAGCACCCCGACATCTTTAGCTGCGTGCCTACCTCTAGAACCGGTGTCGGCCTCTCCTGCTACCACTTCAGTGCGCGACTAGGAGAAAGTTCGGGAAGCAACCACTGAAGCTCGAGCTCAACCATGTCCTCTACCACTCCCCATTGCAATAGTGGATCCTAGGAGCTCAAAGAAACTAGTGAGGAAGAAGAATGGCGTGGCTGCAAGGAGGTGTGAATGAGCAACGCTTCGCCAAGGGCCGTTCTTATAGGGAAGAGATGAGGAAAGCCGACTCTTCATCACCCCAAAATTTAGTCAATCGTTGTTGCAAAGGCCACCCAACCTCGCCCGTACAGCGCTCGCATGCGGCACATGCCATAAAGGGAATATTGGCGGACAAAACGGTTTGCTCGTGGAGGCCGCGCCTCCTCTATCTACGAACCCATGCATTCCCAGCACCACCACGTTCCACCACTCTCACGACCCGCAGTAAGTGAGTGTCATGGGAAAATGGTAAAGAATCATCATTATCGCAGGGAATTGCGGCCGCGTGTGCTTGTGCACTATTTTTGGGCCTAGCCCAACAAAAGTCATGGACGCATGTGTGGCCCACCCTGGGGGGCTACTGTTGATGAAATAAAAGATGGGCACTTTAGTACCCAGACTTGTACACATGCAGCCGAGGCACCGGCCCGGCAAGACCCGACCAACCAGCTCCAGACTTCGTACTACAACGAGCAAAGACTAAATACAACGCCCGTGCAAGCCACCTTGTCGGGAGGAGAAAAACCAGATAGAAACCGGGTCCGACAAGGCCCCTCCATATCTCCGCTGCTCCACCTCATTAGGGTGATTGTCAACTTAGTGAGGTGTCGATCGGGCAGGCGGTTAGGTGGACTTGGTCAGAGACGCTAGGTTGCAGAAATGACACACACCCCGCCGTGTCTCAAGCAAATAGATGGTATTTAGGCAAACAACATAGAAGGAGAGGTAATCCTTGTCATGGAGCATCGCCAGCGCGCCACCTCATGATGCATTTAATGAGTCTATATGTGTCCGTCAGAGTTAGGTATTTACCACTGTTGCCTTTTTAGGTAGTTTTGGCAGCTAGCGAGTGAACTAATCTTCCACAAAACAACCAAGTTAGCCATTGTGGTAGCCCCTCAAACTATAAAAGTAGGGCCATGGCTACCTTTAGAAAGGTGGAAACCCCGTTCATTCCACACGTGTAGCTACAACCCTCGAGCACCCTTGTCGGGCAAGCGCCTTTGCACTGTGATCATCCACATAATCCACCAAAACATCTGACGTAGGGTTTTACGCTCCGTGCGGCCCAATCCTGTCTAAACCACCGCGTACACTGCTGCCGGTGAAGATCTTTGTGCATCTAAAATCCACGCAGAACCAAAGCAAAAGGTACCCCACTGGTCCCATAGATTGTCGGTAAAGCGCCCTGACAAAAAACAAGATTATAAATAACATGTACGAGACTAAAAAAATAACATTATGCTCTAAGCAAAATACATATCATTTGACGAATAAAAATATAGATCCAAGTATGATAAACTAATAATGTTGTAGACAAAAGAGCGGATGCCTTCTAGGGCATTGCCAAACTTAGATGCTTGAGTCTTCTTTGGATACTACCTTTGGGTTGCCTTGGGCAGCCCCAATCTTAGGTTCTTGTTGTTCCTTATTCACATCATATCGATATCTCACTCAAAACATGAAAACTGCAATCACACAAACCTTAACGAAACTTCGTGAGATGTGTTAGTGTAATAAAGATAGATCATTCTCTTAGGTACTGTCAAGACAAGATTCATAATTGTTCTCACATGATAACTACTATATTCTATCATTCCCATAATTTTTACCACGAAATATAAGATATGGAAACAATGAAAAAGCAATATATGCATGCAAAACAGAATCTTTCAAAAACAGAATAATTTGTTAAGATGTGAATAAATGCCATATTTACCTACCTCTAAAAATTCTGAAAAAATAGGACAATGGAGAGAATTTGCGTCACAAAACTTTGTAAATTTTCACAATTTTCTTGATGCTCCTATGAAATCAGAGAAATTTTGTAGGACATAAAAGTTTCTATTTTTGCACAGAATCAAACTAACAAGTATCCGCACTATCCCAAAGGCTTTACTTGGCACCTTATTGAAATAAAAGACACAAATCAGGATTACTATAGTAGCTTAATCATGTGACTAGGCGAAAGTAGGAAGGATAAATATCGGCTTGTCTGCCAACAAGTGCTTTCTTTAATGCCTTTTAGCTAGGCATGATGATTTCAATGATGCTCGTATAGGAATAATAGTTGAAACATGCAAGAGAGCATCATGAATCACATGGAAAGCCCATTTAAATCTAACTCACTTCCTATTCATAGGGATTTTGCAAGCAACCAAGTTATTGCAGAAAGAATGAACTTGCATAGGAAGGCGAAACAAGCATGACTTCAAAACCTTGAACACATAGAGAGGGAACTAGATATTATTGCAATTCCTACAAACATATGTTCCTTTATCATAATAGTTTTTAGTAGCATCATGAAGGAATTCAATAATACAACTATCAAATAAAGCATACTTTTCATGATCCACAAGCATAGAATATTCACTTACTCTCTACATAAGCAAAATTATTCTCCTTCATAGTAGTGGGAGGAAACTCAACAAAATAACTATCATGAGATACTTGATTGATAATCCAAGTGAAAATTAAAATCATGATGGCAAGTTTCATGGTTATCATTATTCTTTATAGCATACATGTAGTCACAATAATCATCATAGATAGCTACTCTGTTTTAATAGTCAATTGAAACATCTTCGAAAATAGTGGAGTCATCACTAAATAAAGTCATGACCTCTCCAAATCCAATTTTATCATTATGAAAAGATTCAACACTCTCCAAAATAGTGTGATCACTAGTACCTAGAGTTGACACTCTTAAGAACCCACTTTCATCAATATAATTACCATAAAGAGTAGGCACGTAATCATTAATATAAATTTGCTCATCAAAACTAGGGGACAAAAAATATCATCTTCATCAAACATAGCATCCACAAGCTTGTGGCTTTGCATATCATTAGCATCATGGATATTCAGAGAATTCATACTAAAAATATTATTAACATGCTCATATTTCTAGGAATTCATGTCAAACATATTTATAAATACTTCCTCAAACAATTGAGCATAATTTTCTGAACCATAATTTTCACGAAAGACATTATAAAGACGAAGAAAATAGGGAAACCTAAATTCCATTCTCTATAGTTTTATTAGTTAAAACCAAAATAGTTAAAAACAAGAAACTAAAATATTTAACTGCAAGATCTATAGATATACCTTCAAGCCCTCACCTCCCCAGCAATGGTGCCAGAAAAGAGCATGATGTCTACTATGCAACTTTATTCTTGTAGACGTTGTTGGGCATCCAAGTGCAAAGTTTTGTAGGACAGCTGTAAATTTCAATCCAGTGGATGACCTAAGGCTTATCAATCCACTGGAGGAGTAGGATGAAGATGGCCTCTCCCAAAGAATTGTGCAATCAAGTACAATAAATCTATTATGTCCCCAACACACCCAATACAATGGCAGCTTGTATAAGTGCACTAGTTCAACAAAGAGATGGTTATACAAGTGAAGTATGTATAGTATAAATAGGTATTTATAATCTGAAAATATAGAAATAGCAAGGTAGCAAGTGGAAAACAGCGAGCAAAATGTTGAATAAATTCTTAGAAACAAGTCCTATAGTTCATAATTTGACTAGTGTAATCTCTCAACAATGCTAATATAATAGAATCATATGATCATCCCTCAACGTGCAACAAAGAATCACTCCAAAGTTCATATTAGCGGAAAACAGAAGAAGAAGTTGTTGTAAGCAGCAAAGCACCTCAAAGTTATTCTTTCCGATGATTCTTTTGAGCTATTCGTATAAGTGTCACAAAGAGCCCTAGAGTTCGTACCAGAATAACACCCATGATACATATCAATCAACCCTAATGTCACCTAGATACTCCAATGGCACCTCAATTATTCATGGGTTAATTATATATAATGCATCTAAAAAATTTAGATTCATCACAGTCAATCCAACACAAAGAACTTCATAGACTATCCCCAAGATTTCTATCGGAGAAACAGAGTATGAAAACATGCAATCAACCCCTATGCATATATACCCAAGGTCATTGGAATCCACAAGTTGATGCCATCAGATATATCAAGTGAACCAATAGAATAACCCAATGTCACTACGGGTAACTACACGAAATACGTACATCAACTGTTCTCACCAATATTCAATCCAACATTACGAGATCTCAAAGAGAAATATTCAATTCACCACAACAAGATGGCAAGGGACGAACAACATATGATCCAACTATATTAACAATGCCCATGATGCATCAAGATCGTGGTATCTCTAGAACATGAGACAGAGAGATGGAACACATCGCTACTGGAATATGATCTCAACAACTATGGTGAACTATTCCCCCCTCGTCACGGCCTCCGCCGGGATGATGAAGATGGCCATCGGAGAAGATTTCCCCTCACCAACACGGTACTAGAAAGGCTCCAGTTTGGTTTCTCATCAGTAAAGAGAGTTGCGGAAGCGGAGTTGAAGTTCTCTGTTTATTTGTGAGGGTTTCTACATATATAGGATTTTTTTGCATTTGAATCACGCTAAACAGAGCCACGTGGGACCTAGAAGGCATCATGGTGTTCCTAGGGGGTCTGGGCATTCCCTATTGCCTTAGGGCCCATAGGTGGCGCTCCTCAATTGGTCCTTCGGTCCAATATTGCTCATATATTCGAGATTTTTTTTTAAAAGTATCGGGCGATTCCGAGAACATTCATTTTCTATACAAAAACAACACGGTAATTCTGCTGAAAAAAATCAGCCTGGGTTAATTCTAAATATATTAGAAAAAGTGCATCAAATCCATAGGAAAGTATTGTAAACACACGCAATCATGGTATGAACTTTAAACTGACTGTGGTAGCAACACTTCCTTCCTTGTGTTATGAACTTTTGGGTGCGCAAGTTCTCATGCCCTACTCTACCGCTCAAACGTCTTTGGGTCCCTGGGGCCCTTATTCCGACAACCTCGCCCCCCTCGACCTCTCCATGGAAGATAACAAGCTCGGACGTCTCTAGCAAGCACACCATTGTTGTTTCCATCACCGGGAACCAAAGATCACTGACGTGGATTTGCCATCGCCAGGGACTTCCCGAACAAGCTGAGCCATCCAACGAGTTCGGCATGAGCTGCTCTTCCTCTCCCCTCATCCCTCACACTCAATTGCCTTTTGTCGTTAGTCATTTAACGGGAGCCAAAAGCTTCTTCTGTCGGCCATGTCACCGTTGTCATTTTGCTTAGCATCATTGTGTCCAGGCAAGCCGTCTTGCCTAGGAACTCCGTGGGACCCCCAAACCACCCTTGGAAAGGCCCTAAGACCATCGCAACACCGTCCCGACCAATCCCGTGTGGTCACCGCCGCAAATGTGTTCGTTGTCATTGACTCCAGTGTCTCCGCGATGTCCTAGCGCCTACACTAGATGTCGTGGGAAACATGCTAGAGGCCTCAACCGCTGCCACCATGGCCTCGACGGCGGACACCTTCGTGTCTAGAGCCCACCAGGTCGATCCTTGACAGGGTGGGTCACTGCCACGTGGGCCTGGGCAATCAGGTGATTAGATTAGTGCTAATCACCCCCTGAGTCACTCACATATGAACCCCAACTGGCTAATTAACCACTCCATATTTCAGATAGCCTAATTCAAAAAGGTTTAGTGAGTATGTCTATGAAAGGCTGGTCCCATCGGTCAGGATCTACCTGGACCTCGCGTTGTTGACTTGTTGCCGCCAACATGACACGATGATGATGCAGTAATTGATTTTTGGAGTTCAAATATGTTCAAAACATAACCTAAAATTTTAAAAATTATAGAAAATAATCTGTAACTCAGATTGAAATAACTTATATTTGAAAAATGATCAAAAATATCCAATCTTTCCATGTGTATCATTTTCATACATGTTTGAACAACTTATACACACTCTTTAGTATAATTTCATTAAATGCACCAAAATGCTTATAACTTGAATTGGAATTGATATATATTGATCAACATGCCTCCATTTAACTTACGGTCACTTGCATTAGGTAAATCCAGCAATATGTTAATGTTTCATGATCATGCATCATTGTGAAGAATTTGCCATGCTTAAATTGATCCTTGTTTGATCTTGTCGATAGACTTGCGAGGCATAGTTATCGACGACATTGGAGAACAAACGTGTTCTTCCAATCTTTCGGGCAATAAAACCCCCTTGTGAATACTGATATAAACTCACCTTCCATACCCTGCTCTCTTTTATTGCATTAGTATAATCATGATTCAACTATTACATGTTCTCGGTACTTGAACCCATTCCTTTGCATGACCTGTCTATTCAGGATAAATAAATGAAAGCACGTGTCATGATTAGCAACTACTTGAGCCTTGTTGTGCTTACTCATCCTTGCTTGCTTACTGTGCTTGCTATGCTTAGATCCATGTCCGTTCTAATCCATCTGGGCAATGAATCGAAATGGTTGTGTTCATGTCGTGATGTGTGAGAGTTAAGTGTGTGAACATTATTTCGTAAAGGTAGTGATGAGAGGCCATGTAGGATTACATGGCGGGTTGTCTCATTGGAACGTCCTTAAGAATTTAGTTATATGTATGTTATCCAAGAAGAAATACTTCCACACATTGGGCTCCAAGTAAGCCAAGCTCTATCAACTAATTAATCACCTTGATCTCTATCCAGAAGTTGCAACTAGTTTCTTGTGTTTGTAGTAAAAGTGTTGGCGGCCATGGCTAGCGCTGCCCAATGGTGTCTACTTTTGTATGATAGATGCAAAATGGCAAATTGTACCTAGTGGAACCCAGATGGTGGGCTTATGGAATCCCACGCGCATCGTTTGGGGTTGTAAAGGAAAATTTGGCCGGACTTCATTGTGGGTCCAGTCTCTAATAGGCAATAACTTTGGACTAGGGTCCTGTGTGGTTAACAGTCGTGGCCGTCACCCACACCAGTGCTTCTGTTTGAAGTTTGCCAAGATGCATGAAGTCCATATGATGATAAGTAGTGAGAGCGTGTGTGAAGAAGTATACGCCTGTCGGGTAAATTAATTTGGTCGAATAGCCACATCCTCGGATATGGACTACTAAGAAAGCTTATATGGTTCATAGATAACTTTAAATGGATACTCTAAAATGTGCAAGATAAGCATGAGTGCTATGAATGGCCTTCTTGTTGGGAGACAAGAGTGGATCCACAGTGGTGTAATTATTTGGTCCATATGTGGATTCTTGTGCACTCTCTTACCAAAAAGATAGTACTTGTAGTTATAGTAGAACTTAGCCAATAGTCAAAGTTGGATTGTTGCAATAAATCCACAACCCCTTGTCGATAATGATGCATATGTAGATATTTCTGATGCAAGTCTTGCTGAGTACCTCTGTACTCATTGTTGATTAATTTATGTTTTGCCAAGGAGACCTTAGTCTCGCTAATGGTTTCTACACGAAGTTCGACGTTGACCGGATTAGCTTAGGAATCCCAGAAAGAGGTCTGGCACCTTTGTTGGGGTCCTAATAGATTTTCCGGCTCCTCCAACCAGTTTTATTAGATGTATGTACCCAAACATGTTTTGCTTCCGCTTGTTGCTTGCATGACTTGAGTGTTGCGTCATGTGACCCTTGTTTGTAACATCACATTATGTTGGCTATTATGTGTCTTTAAAGTATACTTGAGTCATAGAGTTATGTTGTGATGCCATGTTGTATCTACACATATATATCGTGCAGATTGCGTATATGTCTGAAATGCATTGGTATGTGTAGGATTCGACACCTAATTGTATGCCTATGGTAGCCTTCTTTAATGGGAAATGCCTTTTTGTGCTTCCACTGAGCCCTAGTAGCTTGCTAGTGCTAGAGACACATTGATTGACTTTCATGTATCCTTCTTGTTGTTGTGTCTGTCCCTATGGGGAATGTCATGCGGTATTATGGAGTCCTTCCAGCATTGCTATGACTCGTCTACACATGTCAATGATAGACACCTCCATTGTTGGGTTATGTATGCTTGTTCCTATGTGGTTCTACCACTTGGGTCTATAACTAGTCATATCGACCCGGGTTCTCTGACGTGTAATTGCTAGTGATAAATTCATATAAATGATCCAAAAGACATAGAAGGTGCAGACCGAAGTAAGGTGGAAGCTATGGAGATAACAGTCCGTGAGGCCGCAATGTGATATGATGTGTTACATGCTAGATTCGTATGGCTTAGGAGCGGGGTCCTGATATCTTTGGAGACATTAGTCCCGGCTGCCCTGCCTGTCGCAGAACCGCTGTGAAGCATCCATTCTATTCAATTAGAAATAGCATCTATAACTAGTAGTAGACGGTTGCTTCGAGGTCTCACAGGTCCTGCTTAAGCGAAAATGTAGTTGTGGAAGTAGTCTTGCCCACTTTGCCTTACGCTCACTAATGGTTTCTACGTGAAGTTTGACGTTGAACGAATTAGCTTGGGAATCCCAAACGGAGGTTTGTCTCCTTTGAGAGGGTCGTTATAGATTTTCAAGCTCATCCAACCACTTTTAGTAGATGTGTGTACCAGACATGTTTTGCTTCCCCTTGTTTCTTGTACGACTTGAGTGTTGGGTCATGTGACCCATGTTTGTAGTATAACACTATGTTGGCTCTTATGAGTCTTTAAAAATACTTGAGTCATAGGGTTATGTTATGATACCATGTTGTAGATATGCATATCGTGCCAACATAGTTACCATGTTGTAGATATGCACGTTTTAAATGTATTTGTGTGTGTAGGATTCGACACCTAGTTGTATGCCTATGGTAGCCTTTTTATAGGGAAATGCCTCTTTGTGCTTCCACTGAACCCCGGTTGCTTGCTACTGCTCTAGACACATTTATTAACTGGCATGTATCCTTCTTCACTTTTGTGTGTGTCCCTACGAGAATGTCACATGGTGTAATGGAGTCCTTGTACCATTGCTATAACTCGTCCACACATATGGATGATCGATATCTACAGTGATGCGTTATGTATGCCTGTTCCACTACGATTATGCCACTTGGATGTGTAACTAGTCATGTTGACCTGGGTTCTCTTTCCTATGATTGCTATTGACATATTCATAAACATGAGACAAAGTATGTACACTGTCCTGACGAAGGTAAGGTGGAAGACATGGAAATTACCATGCGTGAGGCCGCAAAGTGATATGATGTGTTATATGCTAGATTCGTATGGCTTAGGATGGGGCTCCAGACAGCATTCGAGACGTTAGTATCACTAAATGTTTCCATGCGAAGTTTTACGTTGACCAAATTAGCTTGGGAATTCTAGACAGAGCTGTGGCTCCATTGAGAGGTTCGTTGTAGAGTTTCAGGCTCTTCTAGCCACCTTTATTCGATGTTTGTACCCAAACATGTTTTGCTTATACTTGTTGCTTCGATGACTTGAGTGTTGGGTCATGCGACCCGTGTTTGTAATATCAAACTATGTTGGTTCTTATGAGTCTTTAAAAATTACTTTAGTTATAGAGTTATGTTATGATGATGGTGTATCTACGCATATCGTGCATATATCATGTATTTTTGAAATTCATTTGTATGTGTGGGATTCGAAACCTAGTTGTATGCCTATGTTAGCCTTCTTTATAGGTAAATGACTCTTTGTGCTTCCACTAAGCCCTGGTAGCTTACTACTACGGGCACATTGATTGACCGACATGTATCCTTCTTCATTAGTGTGTCTATCCCTACGGAGAAATGTCATGCGGTGTAATGGAGTCCTTGTAGCATTTCCACGACTCATCTACACACGTCGATGGCCGACACCTGCATTGCTGGGGTATGTATGCATGTTCCTATATGGTTGTTCCACTTGGGTCTATAACTAGTATTGTTGTCTTGGGTTCTCTGTCGTATGATTACTAGTGACATATTCATATTGGTGATCCAAAAGACAAAAACGGTCCCGGACATGGTAAGGTGGCATCCGTGGATATTATCGTGCGTGAGGCACCACCATAGATGTGCTCGTTGTCATCCACTCCGGCATCTCCGCGATGTCCTAGTGCCTCCACGAGATGCACGCAGCCACGGGAAACATCCTAGAGCCCTCAACCGCTGCGCCCATGGCCTCGGGGGCGGACACCTCCGTGGCTAGAGCCCACGAGGTCGAGACTCGCCAGGGTGGGTCACTGCCACAAGGGCCTAGGAGGTCAAGTGATTTGATTAGTGCTAATCTCTCCCAAAGTCACTCGCATATGAACCCCAACTAGCTAATTAACCATTCCATATTTTAGATTAGCTTAATATAAACAGGTTAAGTCACTATGTCTCTAAAAGGCGGGTCCCACCGATCAGGTTCTACCTGGACCTCGCGTTGTTGACTTGTTGACGCCAACATGACACAGTGACGATGAAGTAATTGATTTTTGGAGTTTACATATGTTCAAAACATAACAAAAAGTTTTAGAAATCAAAGAAAATAATGTGTAACTCAGATTGAAATAAGTTAAATTTGAAAAATGATCAGAAATATCCAATCTTTCCATTTGTATCATTTTCATACATGTTTGAACAAATTATTTACACTCTTTAGGACAATTTCATTAAAAGCACTTAAATGCTTATAACTTGAGTTGGAATTGAACTATCTTTATCAAATGACCTCCATTTAAATTGTGATCACTTGCATTATGTAAATCCAGCAACATGTTAATGTTTCATGATCATGCATCATTGTGAAGCATTTACTGTGCTTAAATTATTCCTTGTTTGATCTTGTCGATAGACTTGCAAGGCGTATTTATCGTTGACATTGGAGAACAATAGAGTTCTTCCGATCGTTCAACCAATCAACACCCCTTGAGCATACTCATATAAACTCATCCTCTAGCCCATACTCTTTTATGGCTTTAGGACAATCATGATTCAACTGTTACATGTTCTCGGTACTTGAACCCATTCTTTGAATGACCTGTCTATTCAAGGTAAATAGATGAAAGCACTTATCATGATTAGCAACTGCTTGAGCCTTGTTGTGCTTACTGATCCTTTCTTGCTTACTGCGTTTGCTATGCTTAGGTTCGTGTTGTGTCTGCTCCATCTAGGAGATGAGTCAAAATGGTTGTGTTCATGTCGTGATGAGTGAGAGCTAAGTGTGTGAACATGATTTGCTAAAGGTAGCGATCATAGGCCATGTAAGATTACATGGTGGGTTGTCTTATTGGGATCATCCTTAAGAATTGAGTTCTACATATGTTATCCAAGAATAAATACTCCAACACATTGGTCTCCGAGTAATCCAAGCTCTCTCAGCTTATTAATCACATAGTTCTCTATCGATAACTTGCAACTAGTTTCTCGTGTTTGTAGGAAAAGTGCTGGCGACCGTGGCTAACGCTGCCCAATGGGGTCGGCTTTAGTATGATAGATGCACAATGGCACGGTGTACCTAGTGGAACCCGGATGGTGGGCTTCTGGAATCCCACGCGCATCTTTGGGGTTGTAAAGGAAACTTCGGTCGGACTTCCTTGTAGGTTCTGTCTCAAATAGGCAATAAATCTGGAGTAGGGTCCTCTATGGTTAACGGTCGTGGTAGTCACCCATGCTAGTGCTTCTATTGGAAGGTTGCCAAGATGCATGAAGTCCATATTTTGCTAAGTAGTGAGAGCCTGTGCGAAGAAGTATACCCTTGTAGGGTTAACTAATTGTAGCGACCCGACTCAAGACGAGTCAAGCCTCTGTGTTTCTGTGCCATCCCTGGATTAGTATGCTGGCACACACAATACATCAATGTATATATCAAAGTGGAATCACAAGTAAAATAGCGTAAAACTGATATATACCTTACATATCTCAGCGGAAGCGGTCAAGGGAGTGGAGTCCTAATAAACACCAACGGCAAGTTGACTGTGGACCGTAACCCCGAATCGTACTCTTACTCGTCGAAGAAAAATATCTGCAACATAAGACGTTGAAGCCGTGTAGTTCAGCATATTGAATATGCCGACAAGTCACATAAGAGAGGGGTAAAATTTCATATATACTATATGCATATATGGCAGGTGGGGTTGTAAGTTTTTGGTGAAAAGCAAGTTTTCTCCTACAACAAGAGATGCTAAAAGCAAAATATTACTACGCTGTTGGTTGTTAATGAGATGGTTCCGCCAACCAGTTCTCATGCCCGAGTTATCAATATTACCCTCATCAAGTATTTATAATGGTGTTGAGAATTTCAGATAACTTCAGTTCCTTTGGCTCAAGTTGTCCATGACCATGGACACGGCTAATCGATTAGGTTTGAGTACTCTCCAGAGTTTTCCACACGTTCCCCACAAGATTTGATCGCCTCCGTGTATGTCCTCGCACTTCAGGGTGTTTGAAGACCGGATGATCAAAACATGGTCTTTCAACGGGTTCCTCTGAATCCCTGTCGGTGCCCATCCAATCCTACCGTTCTTCTACATCTGCTAGCACCGCCTGTCCAGAGTCGCCGCGTTGTCCAACCAAGCCAGAGCCCATAATGACTTGTGGCTGTGCACGTAAGCCTTGGGTCTTGAAAATATCCGTCCGTCTCTTTGAGCCTGGGTGAAGCTTTCCGCAGGATGTCATGTCCGTCCCCAGCATCCCGGGCATCCACTGGGTTCTCCAGGGAGCCGATCAACCGTCCTTCACCCAGAGTTGCATTGCGTCCGAGGTCTTGAAAATCTTGTCTTAACCGGTCTTGATTATTAATCAACCTCGCATCACTCGTGTTATGCACTCAACCGAAATCCCGTCTACTCAAGCATAGCAATATGAAATTTGTCATCCCGGGGCCAAGTATCGGGGTTGTTGGGTGCCTACCACATGACACTACAAACTATACTAAAATTTCCAAGTACCTACTCAGCATGCAATTGGGCATAGGATGGTAGAACTACGATGCATAAAACATAGGTCATAGTATGATCAAAGTGACTTGCCTGGTGATGTTGAGGAAGAAGAATTTCTCGAGAAATACCTGGATAGACTACTCGTCACTCTCCGATGAAATCTATATAACAAACATATCATTCACATAAGCACTCATACTAGCAATCATTCTAGCAATCAAAACAAAAGAGAGAGCAAATAGGAATCCGAAAGAAACTTCAAATAAGACCAGGGAGTCTTCTAATACGTCAAACACTAAATAGTTTTTGTCTAACAGAAAATAATAACAAGGAACTAATATATAAGTTTAACTAAGATAAAATAAAGTATTTTTCACAAAACATTTTGAAAGTATTCCCAAACGTGATTCGAAACAATGCGGAAACCAATTGCAAGTCACTAAGGAACTAGAATTGATTTCCTGAAAACAAATAAAAATAAAATAAAAACTTGTTGCAAAACTACTGTTTATCTAACAGAAACAAAACAATAATGTTTTTGAAATAATAAAGAAACTATTTTAAAACAAAAGTAGAAAAGGAATTAGCCGAAATCCTAAAAGAGGTGAAACAGAAATTGTTTCACAAGAAACGGTGCGCTAAAATACTCAAACAAATCTGAAATTTTTACCACTGATTAATAAGATCACTAGTGATCAGTACCAAAAGGAATCAAATTAAAAACTATTTTTAAACTCCTGGAATAGGCAAAACAAGGTTTAAAATAAATCTGATCTAACTTATATTTGAGAATTTCAAACATAGACAAATTATCTGTTTTTAAAAACTACAGGAAATTTGTGAGCTACTGGAAAAAGAATCACTATCATTGGACTTCGGGATCAAAAGTTATGGCCAAAACAAAACAGAAACTTTGCTGTTTTGGAATTAAAACAGAAAAAGGGAAAAAACTGATTTGTGGAGAGGGGTCCACGTGGCATGCTACGTTAGGCTGCGGGAGTTGTTTGTTGCAACGTTTGGAGCAAACGGCCGAGGCTAACAAAAACTTGCTGGCTAAATGATTAAGTGAAATAAAACCGCCGGTTTTCTACTCTAAACCGAAAGGATATTCTAAGGATCTAATCTACACCACACCTCTTAGATCCAACGGTGCAACGAAGAAAGAAAAAAAAAGAACAGAGGGAGGAGAGAGCTACCGTGGCTGGGCTGGCACTCCGGCCAGGAAGAGGGGTCGCCGGCGAGGGGAGGGCTCCGGGGGGCGGTGGAGAGGACGGGGCGGCGGCGGCGGCAGTCCTCCGCCGTGGGGAAGGGGAAACTTTATAGGGGAGAGGAGGGGGCCGAGGGGAAGGGGAGAGGGAGATCCCGGGGATCGCGGGCTCCGGGGGAAAGTCCGGCCACGGCGGACTCGGCCGTGAGAGAGAGAAGGAAGGGAGAGGAGAGAGGTGACCGAGGGTGGCGGAGGTCGGGCGGTGGGGCCCTTGTGGCAGCGAGGGAGAGAGGGGCGCAGGGGGAGTGGCCGCCCGATTCGTAGGGGATTCGGGATCCCGGGCAATGGGGGATTCGGCCCAAAGTTATTAAGCGCCCAGGCGTTTTTTCCTTTTAAAAAAAAACTTTCCTAGTTAATCTTTTTCTGAAATAGAAAAATAAAAGTGAATAAAATGGAAACAAATAAAATATTTAATATAGGGTATTATATACCAAAAAAATCAGAAAAATATCCTCTACCCGAAGAACATTTTTCCAAAGCAAAAATAAAAACTTTTAGAAAAATGTTTTTTCAGAAATTCCTCAAAATGCTTTATTTTCTTTTCGAAATTAATTTTCAAATGACCCTCTAAGTTTGAGGGTTCAAATAACTTTCAAAATGCCCGTGGGTTTGAGGGTCATGTTCCTCCGCTCTTTAGAATGTATTTCCCGGCATTTCTTGCACAAAGAAAATGAATGGATCTTCTCTCTTTGCTTTTAAAAGATTGAATTTGAATTCGCCGGAGAAGGGGAAAGTCATTTTATTCCCTCTCATTCAAAAGTTTCGAAAAGTTTCAAATTTCACACAAGTTTCAATCACTCAGGCAACCAACAAACAATCAATCTAATAATTATATTAACATTCCAAAATTTATAATTTTGGGATGTTACACTAATCTATTCGAATAGACACATCATCTCATATGGACTACTAGGAAACCTTATATGGTTCTTAGATAACTTGAAATGGATACTCTAAAATGCACAATATAAGCATGAGTGCTATGGATGGCGTTCTAGTAGGGAGACAGGAGTGGATCCATACTAGTGTATTGATTTGGTGAATATGTGGATTCGTGTGTGCTCTCTTACCCGGAACATAGTACTTGTAGCTATAGTGCAACTTAGCCAATAGTGAAAGTTGGCTTGCTGCAGTAAACTCCACAACCCCCTTGTTGATAATGATGCACATGTAGATAGTTCTGATGTAAGTCTTGCTGAGTACCTTTGTACTCATGGTTGCTTAATTTATGTTTTGCAGAGGTGCCCTTAGTCTCACAAACGGTTTCTACGTGAAGTTCGACATTGATTGGATTAGCTTAGGAATCATAGACAGAGGTGTGGCTCCTTTGCTAGGGTCGTCATAGATTTTTAGGCTCCTGCGACCACTTTTAGTAGACGTCTGTACCCAGACATGTTTTGCTTCAACTTGTTGCTTGCATGACTTGAGTGTTGGTTCATGTGACCCTTGTTTGTAATATCACACAAAATTGGCTCTTATGATTTTTTAAAAACTACTTTAGTCATAGAGTTATGTTGTGATGCCATGTTGTATCTACACATTTATATCGTGCATATTGCATGTATGTTTGAAATGCTTTGGTATGTTTAGGTTTCGACACCTAGTTGTATGCCTATGGTAGCCTTCTTTTAAGGGAAATGCCTCTTTTTTGTTTCCAATGAGCCCTAGTAGCTTGCAAGTGCAAGAGACACATTGATTGACTAGAATGTATCCTTCTTTCATGTTGTGTCTGTCCCTATGGGAAATGCCACACGGTATAATAGAGCCTTCTAGCACTGCTATGAATCGTCTACACACGTCGATGATGGACACGTGCATTATTGGCTTATGTATGCCTCTTCCTGTGAGGTTGTGCCACTTGGGTCTATAATTAGTCATATCGACCCGGGTTCTCTAACGTTTGATTGTTAGCGACATATTCATATACATGAGCCAAAATACATAAACGGTGTCGACCAAAGTAATGTGGAAGCCATGAAGATTACCGTCCGTGATGCCGCAATGTGATATGATGTCTTACATGCTAGATTCCTATGGCTTAGGATCGGGATCCTGACATCATTGGAGACATTAGTCTGAGTAAAGAATTAGCTTGGGAATCCCAAACAGAGTTATGTCTCCTTTGAGAGGGTCGTTATAGATTTTCAGGCTCATCCAACCACTTTTAGTAGATGTGTGTACCCAGATAAGTTTTGCTTTCCCTTGTTGCTTGTCTGACTTGAGTGTTGGGTCATGTGACCCCTGTTTGTAGTATAACACTATCTTGGCTCTTATGAGCCTTTAAATATACTTGAGTCATAGGGTTATGTTATAATGTCATGTTGTAGATATGCATATCGTGCATATTTCGTGTATGTTTTAAATGTATCGGTATGTGTAGGATTCAACACCTAGTTGTATGCCTATGGTAGCCTTCTTTATAGCGAAATTCCTCTTTGTGCTTCCACTTAGCCCCGGCAGCTTTCTACTTATCTGGACACGTTGATTAACTGGCTTGTATCCTTCTTCACTGTTGTGTCTGCCCCTACGGGAAATGTCACATGGTGTAATGCAGTCCTTGTAGCATTCCTATAACTCGTCTACACATGTCGATGACCGACATCTACTGTGTTGGGTTATGTATGCATGTTCTTGTACGTTTGTGCCACTTGGATCTATAACTAGTCAAGTCGACAAGGGTTCTCTTTTCAATTATTACTACTGCCATATTCATAATCATGAGACAAAAGGTGCAAACTGTCCTGACCAAGGAAAGGTGGAAGACATGGATATTACCGTGCCAGAGGCCGCAAAGTGTTATGATGTGTTATATGCTAGATTCATATGGCTTAGGCTCGAGGTCCAGATAGCATTCGAGACCTTAGACTCACTAAATGTTTCCATACGAAGTTCGACATTGAACGGATTAGCTTGGGAATTCCATACACAGGTGTGACTCCTTTGAGTGGGTTGTTATAGATTTCCAAACTCCTCCAGCCACCTTTAGTAGATGTGTATAACCAAACATGTTTTTCTTCCACTTGTTGATTGTATGACTTTAGTGTTGCATCATGCAACCCCTGCTTGTAATATCACACTATGTTGGTTCTTATGAATCTTTAAAAAAATACTTGAGTCATAGGTGTATGTATGCATATCATGCATATTGCATGTATGTTTGAAATGCATTGTTATGTGTGGAATTCTAAACCTAGTTGGATGCCTATGTTAGTCTTCTTTATAGGGAAATGCCTCTTTGTGCTTCCACTAAGCCCTAGTAGCTAGCTACTTCTACGGGCACATTGATTGACCGTCATATATCCTTCTTCATTTTTGTGTCTCTACCTATAGGGAAATGTCAGGCGGTGTAATGGAGTCCTTGTAGCATTGCCACAACTCATACACACACGTCGATGGCCAACACCTGAATTGTTGGGGTATGTATGCATGTTCCAGTATGGTTGTGCCGCTTGGGTATATAACTAGTCATGTCGTCTCGGGTTCTATGTCGTACAATTTCTAGCGACATATTCATATTTGTGATGCAAAAGTCATAAACGGTCCCGGACAAGGTAAGGTGGCAGCCGTGGATATTACTGTGCGTGAGGCTGCAATGTGATATGATCTCTCACATGCTAGATTCCTATGGCTTAGGATAGGGATCCCAACAATGTTGGTATCAGAGCTTGACTTTTTGTAGGATTTCCAAGACAAACATGTCGATGTTGAGTCTACAACTGCTTTAATTATATAAGGGAACCGATATGGAAGGCAACATAAGATTCTTTTTACACCTTAGCTTGTGTCATTCTAATTCCAAGTTACCCTCTTCTTTTCTACAGGATTTAAGAAAAGGTATTTCTCATTTATCAAGATTTTGAGTTACTATGCTATAAACTTTTAGTTAAGTTGTTGTCTTCTAGATTGTGTCTCCATAAGAATCCATTAGTTATGCTGTCAGTTATCTTGTAGGTTACCTCATATTTCATGCCAGTACGGTCATTATGTTGTCCGAGTTATCCAATGTTCATAAATAATCCAATGCAATTGCAAATGCTCTCATCCTGAGTTTATGTCTTCTAGGCTCGACAAAGCACACTAAGTATTGTGTTGAGGTACTCTATTACCTTTATTTATCTCTTGCAACTGTTAGGAAACCATGTTATCCCAAACAATCACCAAGTAATCTAGTTATGTGTTGTGTTCCGAGCGTAATAATGCTAGCCCTCATTATCGAAAGCATCGTGTGATGCTATTTAGTGAGTAGGTATTCTATTGATGGGTTCTTATACCCATGGTTCATTCTTATCACTCCTCTTGATAGAATCTGCTCATTCCTTTATGATATTAGTAACCTTGTTCTTGTCTTCCAGGTCCATGGTATATCATTCTTCCAATACCATGACCAGTCACAGTAGATGTTCTTCTTGACCAAAAGATCAGAGTAAGATTTCTCTTGATGAGTTCTCCATTCTATATTGTGGCTCTACCAATCCTCTTCATTCCGCGTGGGTTATCCAGAAGAATAATGTTGAACTAATTCGACACGCTAACCTATGCATGTATGACTCGGAAAAATCATGTGCTCTTGACTTGCCCCTCTTCAAATGGATTGCGACCTTCATCTATCTGTGGATATTCAAGAGTAGTTGTGCCTTCGTATTTGTCGATGCATATTATTATTGTGGTCCGTCAAGTAACTCATCCATTTTCCAGGATTGGATCAAAGCAATTGTATTCCGTAGATAAAAATTCTAGCCCATCTTTTGTTATGTTCTACCTTGGACTATTACCCACTTTTATGTCAAGAATATACTCGGAATTGCACAACCTCTTATGTATTCTTGGTGTAGTGATACTTCTTGCCATCATTATTCATTCCTCGGTCTCCGTGTTGTTATAACCAAAATGCTGACAAGTAAACCGTCATGTGTGATATCAATACTCCTAGCAACCATATTGGTTGGAAGTAAATGGATAATAATCTCATTCTGAGTGGGTTGGATATTGTTTCGACATGCTAGGATTGATCGTGCTACCAAGTACATCTTTCTTGTTTCACTCGTCGATCAATCGGTTTGGTTTTTTCAATCGTCCTCTCTTTTGATCATATCGTATTGCCTTGAAAAGCAAGAACGTTCTCAAGCTCAATAACATATGAGTCGTTCGTGATTTTCCAAACATCTTGTAGGAAGTATTGTGATATTTTTCCTTGACCGATATGTTGAGTTTGTGATCAAGTTGGTTCTCCTAGAAACCACCCCTTCTCCAAGAATTAGTGTTGGATAACCCCGTGAATTAGTTGGTTAGGCGAAACAACAATTTGTATAGTTGGATGATAAGAGCTTTGCGTAACTTAGTTCACTAAAGGGATATCTTTGTGTGGGTGTGTGTGTTGACGAAAGATTATATCTTCATCGGTTGATCCTTGTGATCAATCGTTGCATCTATTGTCTTCTCCAGTCTTTGATTTTAGTGTGGGTTATCATTAAATCAAACTCACAACCATAGTTCTTTGTAATTTTGTCTTACTCATGGATATTCCTCGAGCATGCATCATTATATCTTTCGGTATGACTAGTGCTATTATCTCGCTCAAATAGTTGTGGAATTCCATATATATGGATATCTTGATGAATTTTTGTTGAGCCCATCGGCAACATTTTCATCGGTTCCATGATTCATGTTGGATATTAAGGTAGTGATGGATACCATGTAGCTAATATCTTCGTGCCCCATACATGAAGTATATATTGGTAAAATAAGTGACTTTCTCTAAGTTGACGTGCATTGAAGAAAGTTGACGTTGTGAATTCGGGGAAGTTATTTTTCTTCCTTTGGAATCATCACAAGTCATTCATGCATGTACAAATGTAAGACATGGTCTGGCATATTAATTATTTCCATTCCATATGTATTCCCTAGCACCCCAAGCCACTGACTGACTTGTTCAAGGAAAAGAAGTTAAGTGTTATCCCCATAGGTACCAGACCGATTTGCACTAGGCTTCGTTATCCTCAATGATGGTTCCGAACCAAAACTTGGTAGTGCTTTCTTGTAAGACTTCTGGTGGTCATGATTATCTTAGAAAATGTGGGTCTTGCAATCCAGCTCATGTTTTGGAGTTGTCTTCCGTAGTACATTTTCCGAGAATCTTGCAATGTTATGTCTTTGACTTGTGTTGCAAACATTCCTTTTCAAACATGTTGAGTCTGAAGTATCCTGTCGCCAATCAGATCCAAATCTCAAGCAGATATGATCGTTGGAACATCTCCCAAGAACTATACCAATGTTATCTCTATAACGAGGTGAAGTGATGTTGTGGCACAACTAGGTGGAAGCCATGTTGTTGTTGTATACTGATTCACCAATTTAGGCACTTCCACATGATGATTTCACATGACTTGTCCGAGAAGTTATTCCTAATGGACCCTTTGAGATCCTAAAGTGCAACCTTTTACTTGATGTTATCGATACCAATAATTATCTATAATTTGGTTATGCTGGTACATCGTGGAAAACATTAGAGGCAGAGTGTTAATTGTATCCCGATCGATCATCCAAAATTTTCTCCCATGGCATAGCTAAGGCGGAATTTGAGAAAGTGTTGTCTTCCTTTGCATCCGCATCCTCCATTGTTATTATTCATGGTAGTATGATGTGGCCAAGATCCTTGGGATGGATGTTAGTAATACCTTGACGAATATGGAAATGCTCAAGTTCTTCAGAGCACTCTTAAACACTAGGTTATACTCCTCGGTATAAATTGGAATGTGCCTTCCATTTGTAGAGTTGTTCTATAATTCTAGTATACTCTGAAACTTCGTATGCCATTCTTTCGAATTCCTTAAAACGATCATTTGTGAATTGCCTTAGCCTGGTATGAAGAGTTTCAAGGATATCTAAATCAAAGTATTTATTTTTGTAACCAAAGGGAATAATTCTACGAGTCACCTCCCCTGAGGTGCCCTATTATGGAATCATGGCAATTTATCTCCTCTCTACTTCAAAACCCTTGCACCATCTTCTTTAAGCTTGGGATTGTGGCCTACCAAATTGAAATTTTGTCATCTACCTTGTTCCCTCACACCTGATATGTGTTTCAGTCCCAGCTCGAGAGTAGTTCTTACATCTCATTCCGCGAGTTGATTGTGAGTTTATCGATCCTCAAGAAGATCGATTATTGTAGAATTTATTCTCCTATCATCATGTGGAGTGAAGATCTCAAATGCATGGATGTCAATATCAACATGATGCAAAGAATGAACATCTTTGAGAAGGGGAATTGGATCGAGAAGGTTGTGATCATTTAGTGTACACTCTGTCCTCTTACCCTACGCCTGAATCTCAGGATGAGATTCTTGTTTAGTGGGGGTGAGTTGTCATAGTTGTACCATTAGCTTTATTTGTCATCGCATTTCATGCATGCACTTTTAATTCAAATGAAATTTAATTGAGGGATTACCAAGCCTTAGAATATATTTTGTGAAAATAACCAATATAAATTTTGCTTCAAATAATTCCAATGAAATGTTCTTGTTATTCTCTTAAAATATTGGCACGAGGTAAAATCCAAACCAAATTTTTGGAATCACAGAAATATATATTTTGGACTTTTGAGTTAATTTCGAAATTGTTTGCATTGCCTTTATATTTGTTATATATTATATATAGGACCAATAATTCTGAAACTTTTTGTTAAATCCGTTGAGATCACCAGCAAAATATTAGAATTTTATATAATATTTTTGTAGTCAAACCAAATCAAACAAAGCGTGGAAAATAGGAAACAAATAAAAGGCAGAAACTTACCTAGCAAATTAGAGAAGTGGCCCAACTGTCCCAATGCTAGTCACACCTAACATCTCGCAAGGAGGACATCTCGCGGCGCCACACACGTCCCCGAACTCATCCCCTCGGGCCTTGTTTGGTACTAGTGTATTTCAGGGAATTGATGGGATTATCCCGGTCAAACCCCTAAATCCTCACATACCCGAAAACACCATTTGATTCTAGTGTATTTGACATGTGTCATCCCCAAATTTTAATGCATTTTTGTCAATCCCAATATACTACCCCTACCTAGTGGATTGGGGATAAATGGGGATTTGAAAGGATTGGGTGTAGGTCGGGGTTTTACCTAATCAATGTGGGGATTATTCCCATCGATCCCCTAAAAAACCCTAGTACCAAACAAGGCATCAGTCTCGCTGTCTTCCCCTTCCCCTAGATCTCTATCTCTCTCGCCCGGCCGAAATCCACCGTCCCCGCTGCTCCCTACACACGTGGCCACCGGCCACCCCTCGCCTAGCTCTAGTTTGACCAAGCTCCGGCTTGGCCCCTCGACCTTGATACATCCATTTTGCATCATGCCTTTATATTGATATTTATCGCATTATGGGCTGTTATTATACATTATGGTACAATACTTATGCCTTTTCTCTCTTATTTTATAAGGTTTACATCAAGAGGGAGAATGCCGGCAGCTGGAATTCTGGGCTAGAAAAGGAGCAAGTTTGAGATACCTAATCTGCACAACTCCAAAAGCCATGAAAATCAGCGAGGAATTATTTTGAAATATATAAAAAATACAGGGCGGAAGAAATACTGGGGGGGGGGGGAACCACGAGGAGGTCACGACCCTGCCAGGCGAGCCCCACCCCCTGGGCGCGCCTGGGGGGCTCGTCGGCCCCCTGTTACCCCTACGGCTCCCATCTTCTTCCATATGGAGGGTTTCATCCCAGAAAAAAAAGAGCTTTCGGGAAGAAACGCCGCCGCCATGAGGCGGAACATGAGCAGAACCAATCTAGAGCTCGGGCAGGGTCGTCCTGCTGGGGAAACTTCCCTCTCGGAGTGGGAAATCGTCGCCATCGTCATCACCAACACTCCTTTCATCGGAGGGGACTCATCTCCATCAACATCTTCATCATCACCATCTCATATCCAAACCATAGTTCATCTCTTGTACCCAATCTCCGTCTCGCGACTCCGATTGGTACTTGTAAGGTTGCAAGTAGTGTTAATCACTCCTTGTAGTTGATGCTAGTTGGATTACTTGGTGGAAGATCATATGTTCAGATCCTTAATTCTATTCAATACGTATCTGATCATGAACATAATTATGCTTTGTGAGTTGTTACGTTTGTTCCTGAGAACATGGGATAAGTCTTGCTATAAGTAGTCATGTGAATTTGGTATTCGTTCGATATTTTGATGCGTTGTAGGTTGTCTTTCCTCCAGTGGTGTTATATGAATGTCGACTACATGACACTTCACAATTATTTTTCCCCAGAGGAAGGCATTGGGAAGTAATAAGTAGATGATGGGTTGCTAGAGTGACAGAGGCTTAAACCCTAGTTTATGCGTTGCTTCGCAAGGGGCTGATTTGGATCCACCAGTTTAATGCTATGGTTAGACTTTGTCTTAATTCTTCTTTCATAGTTGCAGATGCTTGCGAGAGGGTTTAATCATAAGTGGGATGTTTGTCCAAGTAAGGACAGCACCCAAGCATCGGTCCACCCACATATGAAACTATCAAAGTAGCAAACGCGAATCATATGAACATGATGAAAACTGGCTTGACAGAAATTCCCATGTGTCCTCGGGAGCACTTTACATTATATAAGAGTTCGTCCAGGCTTGTCCCTTGCTACAAAAGGTATTGGGCCATCTTGCTGCACCTTTGTTACTATTGTTACTTGTCACCCGTTACGAATTATCTTATCCCGCAATTATCAGTTACCGATAATTTCAGTGCTTGCAGAGAATACCTTGCTGAAAACCACTTGTCATTTCCTTCGGCTCGTCATTGGGTTCGACACTCTTACTTATCAAAAGGACTTCGATAGATCCCCTATACTTGTGGGTCATCAAGACTCTTTTCTGGCGTCGTTGCCGATGAGTGAAGCGCCTTTGGTGAGTGGAATTTGGTAAGGAAACATTTATATAGTGTGCTGAAATTTATTGTCACTTGTCACAATGGAAACTAATCCTTTGAGGGGCTTGTTCGGGGTATCTTCACCTCGACCGGAAGCACAAAGAGTTGCTCCTCAACCTACTTCACCTACTGAAAATTATGAAATTCCTTCGGGTATGCTAGAGAAACTGTTGGCTAATCCTTTTACAGGAGATGGAACATCACATCCCGACTTGCATCTAATCTATGTAGATGAAGTTTATGGTTCATTTAAGCTTGCAGGTTTGCCCGAGGATGAGGTCACGAAAAAGGTATTTCCCTTATCTTTGAGGGATAAAGCATTGACATGGTACAGGCTATGTGATGATACTGGATCATGGAACTACAACCGATTGAAATTGGAATTTCATCAAAAGTTTTATCCTATGCATTTGGTACATCGTGATCGGAATTATATCTATAATTTTTGGCCTCGTGATAGAGAAAGTAACGCTCAAGCTTGGGGGAGGCTTAAGTCAATGTTATTTTCATTCCCCAACCATGAGCTCCCTAGAGAAATTATTATTATGAACATGTATGCACGACTTTCTCATGACAATCGCATCGTGCTTGACACTTCTTGTACCGGTTCTTTTATAAAGAGAGATGTTGATTTCAAATGGGATTTATTGGAAAGAATTAAATGCAACTCTGAAGATTGGGAGTTTGATGAAGGTAAGGAGTCAGGTATGAATCTTAAGTTTGATTGCATTAAATCCTTCGTTGAAACAAATACTTTTCGTGATTTTAGCGCTAAACATGGACTTGACTCTGAGATAGTATCTTCTTTATGTGAATCATTTGCTGCTCATATTAATCTACCTAAGGAGAAGTGGTTTAAATATCATCCTCCCATACAAGTTAATGTAGTAAAACCAAATCCAGTTGAAGAGAAAGTTATTGCTTATAATGATTCTATTGTTCCTAGTGCTTACATTGAGAAACCACATTTCCCTGTTACAATAAAGGATCATGCTAATTCTTCAACTGTGATACGTAAGGGCTACATTAGAACACCCACACCCCCTGAGCAAATTAAAGTTGAACCTAGTATTGCTATTATTAAAGATCTCTTGGCCGATAATGTTGATGGGCATGTTATTCAATTCTGTGAAGCTGCTGCTAGAATTGCTGAACCTCATGCTAGAGACAAACATAAGCCTGTTGTTGGCATGCCTGTTGTTTCTGTTAAGATAGGAGATCATTGTTATCATGGTTTATGTGACATGGGTGGTAGTTTTAGTGCAATACCTCAATCTTTATGTAATGAAATTAAAGGTGAGATTGCACATGTCGAGATGGAATTTATTGATGTTACTATTAAACTTGCTAATAGAGATACTATCTGCCTTGTGGGAATTGTTAGAGATATTGAAGTCTTGTGTGGTAAAACTAAGTATCCTACTGATTCTCTCGTTCTTGCTACGCTACAAGATAGCTTATGTCCCATCATATTTGGTAGACCTTTCCTCAATACTGTTAATGCTCAAATTGATTGTGAGAAACAAACTGTTACTGTTGGCTTTGGAGGTGTGTCACATGAATTTAATTTTTCTAAGTTTGGTAGACAACGTCATGAAAAGGAATTGTCTAGTAAGGATGAAATTATTGCTCTTGCTTCTATTGTTGTGCCTCCTACTGATCCTTTAGAGCAATACTTTCTTGAACATGAAAATGATATGCATATGGATGAAAGGAATGAGATAGATAGAGTTATGTTTGAACAACGTCCTATCCTTAAGAATAATTTGCCTGTTGAATTACTTGGAGATCCACCTCCACCAAAGGGTGATCCTGTGTTTGAGCTTAAACAATTACCTGATACTCTTAAGTATGCTTATCTTGATGAAAAAGAGATATATCCTGTTATTATTAGTGCTAACCTTTCAGAGCATGAAGAAAAGAAATTATTGAAAACCCTGAGGAAGCACCGTGGTGCTGTTGGATATACTCTTGATGATCTTAAGGGCATTAGTCCCACTCTATGCCAGCATAAAATTAAAACTGATCGTGATTCCAAACCAGTTGCCAATCACCAGCGAAGATCAAATCCTAATATGAAACAGGTGGTATGGAAAGAAATACTAAAGTTCTTAGAAGCAAATATTATTTATCCTGTTACTCATAGTGATTGGGTAAGTCTGGTGCATTGTGACCCTAAGAAGGAAGATATTACTGTTTTCCCTAATGATAAAGATGAATTGATCCCACAAAGAGTTGTTACTGGCTATAGGATGGTAATTGATTTTAGGAAATTAAATAAAGCTACTAAGAAAGATCATTACCCTTTACCATTTATTGATCAAATGCTAGAACGATTGTCTAAACATACACACTTTTGCTTTCTAGATGGTTATTCTGGTTTCTCCCAAATACCTGTTGCACAATCTTATCCGGAGAAAACCATTTTTACTTGTCCTTTCGGTACCTTTTCTTATAGACGTATGCCTTTTGCTTTATGTAATGCACCTGCTTATAGACGTATACCTTTGCTTATAGACGTATGCCATATGCTTTATGATGGCTATATTCTCTGACTTTTGTGAAAAGATTGTTGAAGTTTTCATGGATGATTTCTCCATTTACGGATCTTCTTTTGATGATTGCTTGAGGAACCCTGATCGAGTTTTGCAGAGATGTAAAGATACTAACCTTGTCTTGAATTGGGAGAAGTGCCACTTTATGGCTAATGATGGCATGGTCTTGGGACATAAAATTTCTGAAAGTGGTATTGAAGTCGATAAGGCTAAAGTTGATGCGACCGAGAAAATGACATGCCCTACAGACATTAAAGGTATAAGAAGTTTCCTTGGTCATGCTGGTTTCTATAGAAGGTTTAGTAAAGACTTCTCTAAGATTTCTAGTCCTCTCACCAATCTCTTGCAAAAAGATATTCCATTTGTTTTTGATGATGATTGTGAAGAAGCATTTGAAATACTTAAGATGGCCTTGATAACTGAACCTATTGTTCAACCACCTGATTGGAACCTACCTTTTGAAATTATGTGTGATTCTAGTCATTATGCTGTTGGTTCTGTTCTAGGACAAAGAGTTGATAAGGAATTAAATGTTATTCATTATGCTAGTAAAACTCTAGACAGTGCCGAAAGAAACTATGCTACTACTGAAAAATAATTTTTAGCAGTTGTGTTTGCATGTGATAAGTTCAGATCTTATATTGTTGATTCCAAAGTTACTATTCAGATTGATCATGCTGCTATTAAATATCTCATGGAAAAGAAAGATGCTAAACCTAGACTTATTAGATGGGTTATCTTGCTACAAGAATTTGATTTGTATATTGTTGATAGGAAGGGTGCTGAGAACCCCGTAGCAGATAACTTGTCTAGGTTACAGAATGTTCTTGATGACCCATAACCTATTGATGACAGCTTTCCTGATGAACAATTGAATGTCATCAACGCTTCACGTAGTACACCATGGTATGCTGATAATGCTAATTATATTATTTCTAAATATATACCAACTAGTTTCACATACCAAGAAAAGAAAAATGTTCTTTTATGATTTGAGACATTACTTTTGGGATGATCCTCACCTTTATAAAGAACGAGTAGATGGTGTTATTAGACGTTGTGTACCTGAGCATGCACAGGGACATATCCTACAGAAGTGTCACTCCGAGGCTTGCGGAGGACACCATGCGGGAGATTGAACCGCACACAAGGTATTGCAATCCGGTTTTTATTGGCCTACTCTCTTCAAGGATGCTCGTAAGTTTGTCTTGTCTTGTGATGAATGTCAAAGAATAGGTAATATCAGTAAACGTCAGGAAATGCCTATGAATTATTCATTTGTTATTGAACCATTTGATGTTTGGGGTTTTGATTATATGGGACCTTTTCCAAAGTCCAACGGGTATACTCATATTCTAGTTGCTATTGATTACGTTACTAAGTGGGTAGAAGCTATTCCAACTAGTAGTGCTGATCATAATACCTCTATTAAGATGCTTAAAGAAGTCATTTTTCCTAGATTTGGAGTCCCTAGATATTTAATGATTGATGGTGGTTCACATTTTATTCATGGTGCTTTCCGTAAAATGCTTGCTAAGTATGGTGTCAACCATAGAATTGCATCTCCTTATCATCCTCAGTCTAGTGGTCAAGTAGAGTTAAGTAATAGAAAAATTAAATTAATTTTGCAAAAGACTGTTAATAGGTATAGAAAGAATTGGTCTAAGAAACTTGAGGATGCACCGTGGGCTTATAGAACTGCTTATAAGAATCCCATGGACATGTCTCCGTATAAAATGGTTTATGGTAAAGCATGTCATTTACCTCTTGAGCTAGAGCATAAGGCTTATTGGGCAATCAAAGAGCTCAGCTTTGATTTCAAACTTGCTGGTGAGAAGAGGTTATTGGATATTAGCTCACTTGACAAATGGAGAACTCAGGCATATGAAAATGCCAAGTTGTTTAAAGAAAAAGTTCAGAGGTGGCATGCTAAAAGCATACAAAAACGTGCGTTCAATGTAGGTGATTATGTCTTGCTATACAATTCTCGTTTAAGATTTTTTGCAGGCAAACTTCTCTCCAAATGGGAAGGACCTTACATTGTTGAGGAAGTATATCGTTCCGGTGCCATAAAAATGAACAACGCAGAAGGTAATTTTCCAAGACTTGTAAATGGGAAAATAATCAAGCATTATATCTCAGGTACTCCAGAGATAATTTTCCAAGACTTGTGAATGTTCAAAGCAATATTATTAATACCATAACTCCGGAGGAGTAGATAAGGGATATTTACCAGCTTGTTTTAGACTCCAAAAACGAAGAGGTGTGTGATACGGTAAGTAAACCAACTCCAAAACTTTTCCAATAGCATTTTTTCTACATTTTGGAATATTTAGAAAAATAGAAAAATTTAAAGTAGTCCGGAAAGCGCACGAGGAGGTGACAAGCCTACCAGGCGCACCCCACCTCCTTGGGCACGCCTGGGGGCTCGTGAGCACCTCGTGTGTCTCCCGGACTCCGTTTTCTTGTGGAATACTTCTTGTGGTCGGTAAAAATTCATTATATAATCTCCCGAAAGGTCTGACCCTCATATCACGCAAATATCATCTGTTTTTATTTCGAGCTGTTGTGCAGACAGATCCAGATCGCTATGGCGTCCCCAAAAGTTCCGAAGGACTAGTTCTTCGAGAAGGTCATCAATCCCTACCTCGGGGAGGTGCTGCAACACCCTCAATCAATCGAGATGCATGAGGGGGTGCTGCACATCCGTGATGTTGAGGGTCCCAAGAGGACCAGAAGCGTAGAGGCGAGGCTCAAAGCAATGGAGCAACAAGTCTTGAAGTGCCTAGGGATGGTGGCACACGGACTCAATGCCAACCACATGATGATCACGGAGTTCACCAACAAGAACAAGATTGATTGCAAGGACATCGGGGAGCACCTCTTGAAGCTATATGACAGAATCGATCATCTCCAAGACCAGATCTACGATCCGCAGAACCAAAACTGTGAGTATGAGTATAGATTTCAAGCAATGCGGTTGGCTGCAGATTTGATGATTCCGGAGACTCGATCATCATTCCATGATGGAGAACCTATGCCTTGGAAGACGGAGAATCAACCCCAGACTCCAACAACTCCAACACCATCACCTCTGTAGGAAGACAGTTAAACACATCGGTATGGGCACTCCCCTTGGCTTGTGCCAAGCTTGGGGGAGTTGCCCCGGTATCGTATCACCATCACATATTTTTCCTTTACCTTTATCTTAGTTCAATCCTTTTTGGTAATATCTTTATCTAGTAGAATGAAGTTCTTAGTATGATCTAGGCTTGAGTTTTGCTTTGTGTTACCCCCAATGTAATCGAGTTCATGAGTTATATATTAAAGAGTGTTTTAGTTAAGGGCTTTGCTTCATGCCATGATCTAAAGAAAAGAATAATAATAGAACAAAAGCATGAAAGATCATGTGATGATCCTATGGGAAGTGGTGGCTTCACATATAAAAAGAATGATGATTAAAACTTGTTGTGGGTGGACAAACGTAGACTTTGGTGATTGTTGCAATTAATAGGAAGTAATAAAGAAAGAGAGGTTCACATATAAATATAACATCTTTGACACCGTCTATGATTGTGAACAGTCATTAAACTATAACATGCTAAGAAGTAGATGTTGGACAAGGAAGACAACATAATGAATTATGTTTGCTTGGTTCCGAACAATGTTATATGACTAGAGATCCCTTAGCATGTGACGCTTGCTTCCACCTCATATCAGCCAAAACTTCCGCACTAAGTAGAGATACTACTTCTGCATCCATAAACCCTCAACCCAGTTTTTCCATGAGAGTCCACCATACCTACCTATGGATTGAATAAGATCCCTCAAGTAAGTTGTCATCGGTGCAAGCAATAATAATTTCTCCCTAAATATGTATGATCTATTAGTCTGTGGAAAATAAGCTTTGTACGAACCTGTGATGAGGAAGACATAAAAGCGACAGACTTCATAATAAAGTTATTTATCACTGGAGGCAATATAAAGTGACATTCCTTCACACTAAGAGATCACACATCCAAACCTCAAAAGAGCATGACAACCTCTGCTTCCCTCTGCGAAGGGCCTATCTTGTACCTTTACTTTTTATCTTTAAAAGAGTCATGGTGATCAACACCAATTCCTTATTTTGCCATTATCTTGGCAAGCGTCATGTGCTAGGGAAAGATCTATCTCCATATATCAACTTGGAAGTAAGTAATCATGAATTATTATTGTTGACATTACCCTTGAGGTAAATAGCTGGGAAGCAAAACTATAAGCCCCTATCTTTCTCTGTGTCCAACTGAAACTTTGATCTCATGTCACATCCGTGGATCCCTAACTAGGGTTTAGTATTTGTGCTCATGTTTTCTTCCATTGCATTCAAGAAGTTGAAACAAAATCAAAGGAAGTGGTGAAACTCAAACCAAAAACCGTAGCCACTTCTTATTCAAAGGAAATTCAAATCCTGCCAAAATCAATGAACCCAAAATGGCCTTCTTAAAAGTTCACCTTTTCTGATAAATATTGAAAATAAGTTATCAGGGGTGAAATCTATTTTCAATTCACTTTTGGCGTTTTATTTAAAGTTAGAAAGCCCCTGAATTCAACTTTATATTTCAATTCAAAAATATTCAAGTTTTCAAAAATGTTGCAAACTTTAGGACTATTTGGGAATATTCCAACTAACACTGAGGGATATTCAAACTAGTTTTTGAATTGCTTTTTGAAGCCAAAATAAATAGAAATTAATATCAACAAATAAAATAGAAAACAAAAACAGAAGAAAAAGGAAAAACCCTAAACTGCGGTTACCTGCAAGGCCCAGCCCACCAGGGGCAGGGTCGTCTTCTTGCTCTGCCTTCTAGCAGACGAGAGATCGACCACGGCATTCCCCTCCACCACCTGCTTCGCCGTGGCACTCCCCATTGCCCCGAGGACAGTGCGACAACGGGGATGACTTCCCCGAGCGCTCCCTTATCCTCTCTCGCTCTCCATTCTCCCCCCTCCTCTCGGTTTTCTTCCCCTCTCCTCCTGCCGCCATTAGCAGAAGCTTGAGCTCGAGGAGCCCGAGCTCTCTGGCCACAGGGAACACTCCCTGAGTGCTCCATCCTCTCCGCCACATCGAGCTCTACGCGCACGCCAACGGAATAGACCTCCCCGAGCTCTGCGACGCCCCTTTGCCGTCGTCTTCAACCTCCGGCTGCCGGCAAATCGACGTTGGCCGTGTGAGCCTCCCATTGTCTCCACCGTGAGCTCGCGAGCATTTCCCCCCTGTTTCCCCTCGTTCTCCTGCACTCTAGCCACAAGATCGACGAGCCCGAGCTCCGGCAGCCGCCTCGTCTCATCGCCGGCATCCTCCGGCCACCCTTGGCCCCTCCTGATGCCGGTAGTGGATGAGGCCTAGCCTGGGAATCATCCGAGTGCTCTCGGCACTTGATTCCGAGCACCACAGCAAGATTTGGTGCATGTCCGGCGAAGATCCGCCGCATATCTGGTCGCCGCCGGTCAGTCTCCGGCAGGGGACGACGTGGCCGGCCTAATCCCTGTCACTTAGCACTAATTAGTCACAAACAGTGGGCCCTAGCAGTGGGTCAAACCCACTTAGGGGCTGGTCAACGCGGGATTAACTCCTGTGACGTTGACCAGTGGCCCCCACCTGTCAGGTTTGACCTGACCAGGTCGGCCGACCTGCTGACGCAGTGCTGACGTGGTTATGACGCAATAAAGAGATTTTCTGATTTAAAAGAATTCCAAAAAATGCCCAAAACTTCTAAAAATCATAGAAAATAATCTGTAACTCCAATGAAAATAATTTATATATGAAAAAGGATCAGAAAAATCCAAGGAATCTGATTTTAATATTTTCAAACATGTTTGAAAATGTTAGCGTCACCAAACAGATAAAATGTTGAATAGGATAACCTTATTAAATAATTTGGAGTTGGAATTTGAAATCCATTTCAATTCCACTTCAAACATTATGACCAAACCATGATCAAGCACAACCAGCAGCCCAACATACCATCATCATGCATGCTAAACCAAGATTACCTGAGCATCAGATCGAATCAATTAAAAGGCTATTTCAAAATACCTTGTTTGAAGTGATATTCGAATCTTGATTCAAATCAACTTCAACTTAAGAAATGGTAGCCACATTAGCCTACCACCTTTTATTTTCATGCCATGCTCATGCATCATCTTGTTGCATATGATTGTTACTGATTGATGTTGTTTTACTGGTAGGCCCCGCTCCTTCGGATTCCACCGAATATCCGACTGAGGGATATTGTCCCTCTCCTTATAAACAAGGCAAGCAACCATTTTGATCATCATGATAAACCCCATGTTCTCGCTTCTTCTCTTACTTATTGCATTAGGTCAAAATGCTTTCATTGTTTTTACCACGTTAGTTGAACCCACTTCCTTTGCATGACCTGTCCTTCTCACAATAAATAGCTGAATCTTGCAACCTAGCATACATGGTAGATGCTTGAGCCATGATGTGCCTTATCCTGCGATGCATGCTATGCTAAGAGTTGTGTATGGTCCGTCATCTGGGTGATGAAAAAAATGGTGAGAATGTGTTCAGTAAGTAAACGTTGTGTGGTTGAACCTGATTTGGTAAAGGTACCGGTGAAAGGCTATGTAGGAGTACATGGCGGGTTGTTTCATTGGAACCGTCCTTAGGAACTGAGTTCCGTGTATGTAATCCAAGACTAGATACTACCACACGTTGGGATACCTAATTGACCGTCTCGAGTGATTAATCGCTTAGTACTCGGAACAGGAGTTGCAAGTAGTTTCTGGTGTTTATAGTCATGTTGGAGGCCGTGCGTAGCATTGACCTTAGAGGTGGGCTATGATGCGGTAGGCAGTCGCACGGTGTACCAAGTGGCACCCGGATGGTGGGCCTGGGAACCCTACGCACATCGTTTGAGGCCGTGGCGGAAACCTCGGCCGGACTTCCGTGCGGGTTACCCTCAGATAGGCGATACACCTGGACTAAGTATTAGCATGCTTAACGGTCGGGGCCGACTCCCTCGCTGGGCTTCCGCTTGAAGGTTGACGAGGTGCATGACGTGCACATGGCGATAAGTGGCGACAACGTGTGTGAAGAAGTACAGCCCTGCAGGGTTATGATCTATTCGAATAGCCTCGTCCGCGGATATGGACTACTTGGAAACATATGTTGTTCATAGATAACTATAATGGCTACTCATAAAATTGTCAAGATAAGCGTGAGTGTCGTGGACGGCATTTTCCGTATGGAGAAGGAATGATTCACGATGGAGTATTGTTGTGGTGTCAATGGACTCGTGTGCGAGAAATCAAAGTTGTCAAAACTATTTCAAAATGCAAGTTGTCTAGCCATGAGTCAAATGCTGGCTTTCCGCATCAAACCGCACAATTCCTTATTGATACATTGCATGAGTAGATAGTTTATCCTAAAGTCTTGCTGAGTACTTTTGTACTCTCGTTTTCTTAATAATTGTTGGAGAGGTTGTTAATGACCCTAATGGAGGGTTCTACCTAGACATCGACGATGACTAGTAGCTGGTATCCCAGCTACGATCTGGCCCTACGATGGGTCTATAGATAGTCAGGCCATGTGCCTTTATCTTTCCCTCTGTCTGTACTCAGAGAGTTTTAAATCTTTCGCTGGCTTGTAAGAATTGTGTGTATGACTTGTGATGATGGGTCATGAGACCCCTACCTTGTAATATTATGTGTGTGGCTCTTCCGATCCTTCTAAATAAAGTTGTATGTTTATGGTTATGTTGTGATGCCATCGATGTATATACATATCGGTATGCCTTGCGTACGTGTGTTGTACTTGATATGTATTGGTTCGAATACCTAGCCGTAGGCTTTAGTAGCACTTCTTACAGGGAAATGCCCCTTTGTGATTCCAACGAGCCATGATAGTTCGCTACTGCTCCGGACACATTGGTTGACCAGCATGAGTCCTTCTTAGCTGTTGTGTCTGTCCCCTTTGGGGAAATGTCACGCGATGTAATGGAGTCCTTGTAGCTTTCTACGACTCGTCTACATTCGCTGGTGATCGACACCTGCTTTGCTAGGTCATGTATGCGTGTCCCTGTGCGGAACTGCCGCTTTGGTTTATGACTAGACATGTCGATCCGGGTTCTTTGTCATTGGATTTCTAGCGACACAATTGCATACGTGAGTCAAAAGGCGCAAATGGTCCCGGATAAGGTAAGGCTGCAGCCGTGGGGATAACCGTGCGTGAGACCGCAAAGAGATGCGATGTGTTACAGGATGGATTCCTATGGCTTAGGATCGGGGTACCGCCTGAGTTTTAGCAATTGTAGAAGACTAAAAGATGATTGAGTATGTGGCTTTGCTCTACAAGCTCTTATTTGACTCTTTCCGATGTTATGATAAATTGCAATTGCTTCAATGACTAAGGACTATTGGTTGTTAATTCTCAATAAGGTTCTTGATTTGTACTTTACAATATGAAGGAATTGTCACTTTACCATAAGAGATTATATGACGATATTTTTTTTCTAAATATGATCAAGATGCCTGCATGTCTGTATTTTGTTTTTATCGACACCTCTATCTCTAAACATGTGGGCATATTTATTGATCTCGGCTTCCTCTTGAGGACAAGCGAGGCCTAAGCTTGGGGGATTTGATACATCCATTTTGCATCATGCTTTTATATTGATATTTATAGCATTATGGGATGTTATTACACTTTATGGTACAATACTTATGCCTTTTCTCTCTTTTTTATAAGGTTTAAATGAAGAGAGAGAATGCCGGCAGCTAGAATTCTGGGCTGGAAAAGGAGCAAGTTTGAGATACCTATTCTGTACAACTCCAAAAGCCATGAAAATCAGCGAGGAATTATTTTGGAATATATAAAAAATACTGGGCCGAAGAAATACTGGAGGGGAGCCCCCAGGAGGTCACAAGCCTGCCAGGCGCGCCCTACCCCCCTAGGCACGCCTAGGGGGCTCGTGGGCCCCCTGTTACCCCTCCGGCTCCCATCTTCTGCTATATGGAGGGTTTCCTCACAGAAAAAAAAATAGCTTTCTGGATGAAACGCCGCCGCCACGAGGCGGAACTTGAGCAGAATCAATCTAGAGCTTTGGTAGGGCCGTCCTGCCGGGGAAACTTCCCTCCCGGAGGGGGAAATCATCGCCATCGTCATCACCAAACCTCCTATCATCGGACGAAACTCATCTCCATCAACATCTTCATCAGCACCATCTCCTCTCCAAACCCTAGTTCATCTCTTGTACCCAATCTCCGTCTCGCGACTCCAGATGGTACTTGTAAGGTTGCTAGTAGTGTTAATCACTCCTTGTAGTTGATGCTAGTTGGATTACTTGGTGGAAGATCATATGTTCAGAGCCTTAATGCTATTCAATACCTCTCTGATCATGAACATAATTATGCTTTGTGAGTAGTTACGTTTGTTCCTGAGGACATGGGATAAGTCTTGCTATCAGTAGCCATGTGAATTTCGTATTCGTTCGATATTTTGATGCGTTGTATGTTGTCTTACCTGTAGTGGTGTTATGTGATCATCAACTACATGACACTTCATCATTATTTGGGCCTAGAGTAAGGCATTAGGAAGTAATAAGTAGATAATCGGTTGCTAGAGTGACAGAAGCTTAAACCCTAGTTTATGCGTTGCTTCACAAGGGGCTGATTTGGATCCACCAGTTTAATGCTATGGTTAGACTTTATCTTAATTCTTCTTTCGTAGTTGCGAATGCTCACGAGAGGGGTTAATCATAAGTGGGATGTTTGTCCAAGTAAGGACAGCACCCAAGCACCGGTCCACCCACATATGAAACTATCAAAGTAGCGAACGCGAATCATATGAATATGATGAAAACTAGCTTGACAGAAAGTCCCATCTGTCCTCGGGAGCGCTTTACCTTATATAAGAGTTCGTCCAGGCTTGTCCCTTGCTACAAAACAGATTGGGCCATCTTGCTGCACCTTTGTTACTATTGTTACTTTTTACCCGTTACGAATTATCTTTTCCCGCAATTATCTGTTACCGATAATTTCAGTGCTTGCACAAAATACCTTGCTAAAACCCACTTACCATTTCCTTGTGCTCCTCGTTGGGTTGGACACTCTTACTTATCGAAATGACTATGATAGATCCCCTATACTTGTGGGTGATCAGACCTCTCCATGGAAGATCGCGAGCTCGGACGTCTCTAGCAATCAAAACATTGCCATTATCATCATTGGGCACAAAAGGTCACCGACATCGATTCACCACCGCCAGGGCCTCCCCGATCACGCAGATCCATCCAACGAGTTCCTCGTGAGCTTCTCTTCCTCCCCCCTCGCCCCTCGCACTCGATTGCTTGCCATCGCTAGTCACTTTACCGAATCCGAAAGCTCCTCCCACCGGCCATGTTGCCGCCATGATTTTGCTTAGCATCCGTTGCTTATGGGCATGTCATCGTGCCTAGGAACTTCGCAGGACCCCCAAACCGCCCTTGGAAGACACCGAAGACCACCGCAAGATCATCCTAGTCAACCTCGCACGAGCGCTACAATAGACTTGCTGGCCGTCGTTGATTCCAGCATCCCTGTGACTTCCTAGCGCCTCCAGTGGATGCGCACGTGCGTGGGCTACATGCTAGAGCCCTCATCCGCAGTCCCGGTGGCATCCACGATGGACACCGCCATGGCCAGAGGCAACATCCATTGAGCCTCGCTCATGTGGGTCACTTCAAAGCAGGCGAGGAAGTGAGGAGATTAGATTAGAGCTCATCACCCGCTGATCCACTAACATATGAACTCCACGTGTCTAATTAACCCCTGATTATTTTAGTTTAGGTTAATTTAAATCAGTTCAGTCAATTTGTCTATGACAGGCGGGTCCACTAGTCACGCTTGACCTAGGAATGTTGGTGTTGCCTTGCTAATGCGAGCATGACACACTGATAGTAATTGACCTAGGCATGTTGTTGTTGCCTTGCTAATGCGAGCATGACAGACTGACAGACATATTTCAATCTCGTTTACCGGCAAGTCTCTTTATTCGTTCCGTAATACAAGATCCCGTGACTTATATTAAGTCAAATTGCTTGCAAGGCTTGTGTGTGATGTTGTATTACCGAGTGGGCCCCGAGATACATCTCCGTCACACGGAGTGAAAAATCCCAGTTTGATCCATACTAACTCAACGGACACCTTCGGAGATACCTATAGAGCATCTTTATAGTCACCCAGTTACGTTGTGACGTTTGATACACACAAGGCATTCCTCCGGTGCCAGTGAGTTATATGATCTTGTGGTCATAGGAACAAATACTTGACACGCAGAAAACAGTAGCAACAAAATGACACGATTAACATGCTACGTTCATTAGTTTGGGTATAGTCCATCACATGATTCACTCAATGATGTGATCCAGTTATCAAGCAACAACATCTTGTACATACTCAGAATACCTTGACTATCCTTGATCAACTGGCTAGCCAACTAGAGGCTTGCTAGGGACAGTGTTTTGTCTATGTATCCACACATGGATCTAAGTCTTCATTCAATACAATTATAGCATGGATAATAAACGATTATCTTGATAGAGGAATTATAATAATAACTTTATTTTATCATTTCCTCTAGGGCATAATTCCAACAGTCTCCCACTTGCACTAGAGTCAATAATCTTGTCCCCACATCGTCATGCGAATTACATTGTAATAAATCTAACACCCATACAGTTCTGGTGTTGATCATGCTTTGCCCGTGGAAGGGATTTAGTCTGCGGGTCTGCCACATTCAGATTCATGTGCACTTTGCAGATATTCACGTCCTCCTCCTCGACGTAGTCGCGGATGAGGTTGAAGCGTCGTTTGATGTGTCTGATCTTCTTGTGAAACCGTGGTTCCTTTGCGAAGGCAATGGCACCCGTGTTGTCACAAAACAGGGTTATTGGATTTAGTGCGCTCGGCACCACTCCAAGATCCGTCATGAACTGCTTCATCTAGACACCCTCCTTAGCTGCCTCCGAGGCAGCCATGTACTCCGCTTCACATGTAGAATCAGCTACGACGCTTTGCTTGGAACTGCACCAGCTTACCGCACCGCCATTAAGAATAAATACGTATCCGGTCTGCGATTTAGAGTCGTCCGGATCTGTGTCAAAGCTTGCATCGACGTAACCTTTTACGGCGAGCTCTTTGTCACCTCCATATACGAGAAACATATCCTTAGTCCTATTCAGGTACTACAGGATATTCTTGACCGCCGTCCAGTGATCCACTCCTGGATTACTCTGGCACCTGCCTGCCATACTTATGGCCAGGCTAACGTCTGGTCTAGTGCACATCATTGCATACATGATAGAACCTATGGCTGAAGCATAGGAGACGGTACTCATATGCTCTCTATCTTTATCAGTTGCTGGGCACTAAGTCTTAGTCAATCTCGTACCTTGTAAAACTGGCAAGAACCCCTTCTTAGAATGTTCCATTTTGAACCTCTTCAAAACTTTATCAAGGTACGTGCTTTGCGAAGTCCTATCAGGCGTTTTGATCTATCCCTATAGATCTTTATGCCTAGAATGTAAGCAGCTTCTCCTAGGTCCTTCATAGAGAAACTTTTATTCAAGTAATCCTTTATGCTCTCCAAAAGCTCCACGCCATTTGCAATCAGTAATATGTCATCCACATATAGTATTAGGAGCGCCACAGAGCTCCCACTGACTTTCTTGTAAAAAGAGGATTCTGCAACCACCTCTATAAACCCAAATGCTTTGATCACCTCAACAAAGCGTTTATTCCAACTCCGAGATGCTTCCACCAGTCCATAAATGGATCGCTTGAGCTTGCACACTTTGTTAGCATTTTTAGGATCGACAAAACCTTCGAGTTGCATCATATACGACTCTTCCTTCAGGAAACCGTTAAGGAACACCGTTTTGACATCCATTTGCTAGATTTCATAATCGAAAAATGCAGCTATCGCTAAGATGATTCAGATGGACTTAAGCATCGCTATGGCTGAGAATGTCTCATCGTAATCAATACCTCGAACTTGTGAAAAACCCTTTGCCACAAGTCGAGCTTTAAAACGGTCACATTACCGTCAGTGTCCGTCTTGTTCTTAAAGATCCATTTGTTCTGAATAGCCTTGCGGCCTTCAGGCAGTATTTCCAAAGTCCAAACTTTGTTTTCATACATAGATCCTATCTCAGAATTCATGGCCACGATTTCTTCTTCATAATTCTCAAGCTCATTGTTGTCCAACAACATAATTGATAAGACGGGATTACCGTACCACTCTAGAGCAGTACGTGGTCTCGTTGACCTATGAGGTGCGATAGGAACTTGATCCGGAGTTTCATGATCATCATCATTAACTTCCTCCTCAACCGACATCACAACGAGAGTGGTTTCCCCTTGCCCTGTGCCACCATCCAGAGGGATGAGAGGTTCGACAACCTCATCAAGTTCTATCTTCCTCCCACTCAATTCTCTCGAGAGTAACTCCTTCTTGAGAAAATCTCCGTTCTTAGCAACAAAAACTTTGACCTCGGATTTGAGATAGAAGGTATACCCAACTGTCTCTTTTGGGTAACCTATGAAGACACACTTTTCCGCTTTGGGTTCCATCTTTTCAGGCTGAAGCTTTTTGACATAAGCATCACATCTCCAAACATTAAGAAACGACAACTTTGGTCTTTTGCCATACCACAGCTGATATGGTGTCGTCTCAACGGATTTCGATGGTGCCCTATTTAAAGTGAATGCAGTTGTTTCTAATGCATAACCCCAAAACGTTAGCGGCAAATCAGTAAGAGATATCATAGATCGCACTATCTCTAATAAAGTACGATTACGACTTTCGGACACACCATTACGCTGTGGTGTTCCAGGCGGTGTGAACTGTGAAACAATTCCACATTGTCTTAAGTGAGCACCAAACTCGAAACTCAGATATTCACCCCCACGATCAGACAGTAGGAACTTGATATTCTTGTTATGATGGTTCTTGACTTCACTCTGAAACTGTTTGAACTTTTCAAATGGTTCAGACTTGTGCTTCATCAAGTAGACATAACCATATCTACTCAAATCGTCAGTGAAGGTGAGAAAAGAACGATATCCGCCGCGTGCCTCCACACTCATCGGACCACACACATCGGTATGTATGATTTCCAGCAAGTCACTTGCACGCTCCATTGTTCCGGAGAACGGAGTTTTAGTCATCTTGCCCATGAGGCATGGTTCGCACGTGTCAAGTGAATCGAAGTCAAGTCACTGCAAAAGTCCACCGGTATGGAGTTTCTTCATGCGCTTTACACCAATATGACCTAAGCGGCAGTGCCATAAAAACATGGCGCTATCATTGTTAAGTCTAACTCTTTTGGTCTCAATGTTATGTATATGTGTATTATCACTATCAAGATTCAATATGAACAATCCTCTCACATTGGGTGCATGACCATAAAAGATATTACTCATAGAAATAGAACAACCATTATTCTCTGACTTAAACGAGTAACCATCTCGCAATAAAGAAGATCCAGATATAATGTTCATGCTTAACGCAGGCACTAAATAACATTTATTTAAGTGCATAACTAATACTGCTGGTAACTGAAGTGAAACTGTGCCGACGGAGCATCAACCTTGGAACCATTTCCCACACGCATCGTCACTTCATCCTTCGCCAACCTTCGCTTATTCCGCAGTTCCTGTTTCGAGTTGCAAATTTGAGCAACAGAACCGGTATCGAGTACCCACGCACTACTACGAGAGCTGGTTAAGCACACATCAATAACATGTATATCGAATATACCTGATTTTTCCTTGGCCGCCTTCTTATCAGCCAGATACTTGGGGCAGTTGCGCTTCCAGTGACCCATAGCCTTGCAATAATAGCACTCCGTTTCAGGCTTAGGTCCAGCTTTGGGTTTCTTTGTCGGATTGGCAACAGGCTTGCCGCTCTTCTTCGAGTTACCCTTCTTTGCTTTGCCCTTTCTATTGAAACTAGTGGTCTTATTCACCATCAACACTTGATGCTCTTTACGGAGTTCTGATTCTGTGACTTTCAGCATCGGGAATAACTCGCCTGGTGACTTGTTCATCCCTTGCATGTTATAGTTCAACACAAAGCCCTTATAGCTTGGTGGCAGTGATTGAAGAATTCTGTCAGTGATAGCCTCTTGCGGGAGTTCAATCCCCAGCTCAGCTAGACGGTTTGACTACCCAAAGATTTTGAGCACATGTTCACTGACAGACGAATTCTCCTCCATCTTGCAAGCATAGAATTTATCGGAGGTCTCATACCTCTCGATCCGGGCGTTCGTATGAAAGATAAACTTCAACTCCTGGAACATCTCATATGCTCCATTACACTCAAAGCGACGTTGAAGTCCCGTCTCTAAGCCATACAAGACTGCACATTGAACTACTTAGTAGTCCTCCTTGCGTGTTAACCAAGCGTTCTTAACATCTTGGTCAGCTGCGGTGGGTGGTACATCTCCTAGTGCAACATTAAGGACATAATCCTTCTTCCCAGCTTGCAGGAGCAACTTAAGATTACAAGCCCAGTCTACAAAGTTGCTTACATCATCTTTCAACTTAGCTTTCTCTAGGAACGTATTAAAATCCAGGGTGACTGTTGTGTGAGCCATTGATCTACATCACAAATATTTTCAAAGTGGACTTAGACTATGTTCAAGATAATTAGAGTTCAACTAATGAAATTACTTGCTAAACTCCCACTCAAAAAGTACATCTCTCTAGTCATTTGAGTGGTTCATGATCCAATTCCACTAGCTCAAGTCCGATCATCACGTGAGTTGAGGATAGTTTCAGTAGTAAGCATCCCTATGCTAATCATATCAACTATATGATTCATGATCGACCTTTCGGTCTCATGTGTTCTGAGGCCATGTCTACACATGCTAGGCTCGTCAAGCTTAACACGAGTGTTCGGCGTGTGCAACTGTTTTGCACCCGTTGTATGTGAACATTGAGTCTATCACACCCGATCATCATGTGGTGTCTCGAAACGAGAAACTATAGCAATGGTGCACAGTCGGGGAGAACACAATTTTGTCTTGATATTTTAGTGAGAGATCACCTCATAGTGCTACGGTCGTTCTAAGCAAAATAAGGTGCATGAAAGGATTAACATCACATGCAATTCATAAGTGAGATGATATGCCATCATCATGTGCTTCTTGATCTCCATCACCAAAGCACCAGCACGATCTTCTTGTCACCGGCGCCACACCATGATCTCCATCAACATGCCGCCATCGGGGTTCTCGTGCTACTCATGCTATTACTACTAAAGCTACGTCCTATTAATATAGTAAATGCATCTGCAAGCACAAACATTAGTTTAAAGAAAACCCTATGGCTCCTGCTGGTTGCCGTACCATCGACGTGTAAGTCGATATTAACTATTACAACATGATCATCTCATTCATCCAATATATCACATCACGTCACTGGCAATATCACATCACATGCATACACTGCAAAAACAAGATAGACATCATATAATTGTTGTTGCATGTTTTACGTGGTTGCCATGGGTATCTAGTAGGATCGCATCTTACTTACGCAAACACCACAATGGGGATGTATGAATTGCTATTTAACCTCTCTCCAAGGACCTCCTCGGTCAAATCCGATTAAACTAAAGTTGGAGAAACCGACACTCGCCAGTCATCTTTGAGCAACGGGGTTGGTCGTAGCGATGAAACTAGTCTCTCGTAAGCGTACAAGTAATGTCGGTCCGAGCCGCTTCAATCCAACAATACCGTGGAATCAAGAAAATACTAAGGAGGGCAGCAAATCGCACATCACCGTCCACAAAAACTTTTGTGTTCTACTTGAGAAGACATCTACGAATGAACCTAGCTCATGATGCCACTATTGGGGAACGTGGTACGGGAAACAAAAAATTTCCTACGCACACGCAATACCTATCATGGTGATGTCCATATAAGAGAGGGTATTTCCGATCAACGTACCCTTCTAGATCGCACAGCGGAAAGCGTTAAGAAACGCGGATGATGTAGTGGAATAGCTTGCGTTATTCAAATCACCGTAGTCGTGCTCTTCGTCCCACGATCCGATCTAGAGCCGAACGGACGGCACCTCCGCGTTCAGCACACGTACAACACGACAATGATCTCGGCCTTCTTGATCTAGCAAGAGAGATGGAGAGGTAGATGAGTTCTCCGGCAGCGTGACAGCGCTCCGGAGGTTGGTGGTGATCTATCCCAGCAGGGCTCCGCCCGAGCTCCGCAGAAATGCGATCTAGAGGAAAACCCGTGGAGGTATGTGGTCAGGCTGCTGTGGCAAAGTTGTCCCAAATCAGCCCTAATACCCTATTATATATAGGAGGGAGGGGGGGGGCCTGCCTTGAGGCTCAAGAGAGCCCCAAGGGGTCGGCCGAACCAAGGGTGGTGGAGTCCTTCCCTTCCTTCCCACCTCCTTTTTTTTCCTTTGATTTCTCTATCTCCCGCGCATAGGGCCTCTTGGGTTGTCCCACTAGCCGGCATCCCCGGGCTGGTGCGACACCCCTAAGGCCTATGGGCATGCTCGGGTGGGCTGGCCCCCCCGGCGAACATCCGGAAACCATTCGTCACTCCGGGTACATTCGTGGTAATGTCCGAAAACTTTTCGGTAATCAAATGAGGTCATCCTATATATCAATCTTCGTTTCCGGACCATTTCGGAAACCCTCGTGATGTCCGTGATCCCATCCGGGACTCCGAACAACATTAGGTAACCAACCATATAACTCAAATAGGCATAAAACATCGCCGAACCTTAAGTGTGCAGACCCTGCGGGTTCCAGAACTATGTAGACATGACCCGTGGGACTCCTCGGTCAATATTCAATAGCGGGACCTGGATGCCCATATTGGATCCTACATATTCTATGAAGATCTTATCGATTGAACCTCAGTGCCAAGGATTCATGTAATCCCATATGTCATTCCCATTGTCCTTTGGTATGTTACTTGCCCGAGATTCGATCGTGAGTATCCGCATACCTATTTCAATCTCGTTTACCGGCAAGTCTCTTTACTCGTTCCGTAATACAAGATCCCGTGACTTACATTAAGTCACATTGCTTGCAAGGCTTGTGTGTGATATTGTATTACCGAGTGGGCCCCGAGATACCTCTCCGTCACACAGAGTGACAAATCCCAGTCTTGATCCATACTAAGTCAACGGACACCTTCGGAGATACCTGTAGAGCATATTTATAGTCACCCAGTTACGTTGTGATGTTTGATACACACAAGGCATTCCTCCGGTGCCAGTGAGTTATATGATCTCATGGTCATAGGAACAAATACTTGACACGCAGAAAACAGTAGCAACAAAATGACACGATCAACATGCTACATTCATTAGTTTGGGTCTAGTCCATCACATGATTCACTCAATGATGTGACCCGGTTATCAAGCAACAACATCTTGTACATAGTCAGAAGACCTTGACTATCCTTGATCAACTGGCTAGCCAACTAGAGGCTTGCTAGGGACAGTGTTTTGTCTTGTTTTGACTATTCAATACAATTATAGCATGGATAATAAACGATTGCCTCTAGGGCATAATTCCTATAACTTCGTGATTTGGGTACTCCAAGATCTCGTTGCTTATTAATCGCCTTGATCTCTATCTAGGAGTTGCATCTAGTTTCTCATGTTTGTAGTAAAAGTGCTAGGGGTCGTGTTTACCGCTGCTCAATGGGGTGTGGGTTAGTTCAGTAGATGAACGGGGGCACGGTGTAACAAGTGGCACCCAAATGGTGGGTTTGTGGATCCCGCACACATCATTTAGGGCCGTAGAGGAAACTTTGGCTAGACTTCCTTGTGGGTCCACTCTCAAATCAACGATAAACCTAGACTAGGGTCCTTTGTGGTTAACGATCATGGGTGACACCCACACGAGTACTTACACAAGTTGCCAAGATGCATTACATGCATATCGTGATAAGTGGTGAGTGCGTGTGTCAAGAAGTATACACCTGCAGGGTTAAGTAATCTGTTCCAATAGCCATGTCCTTGGATATAGACTGCTTGGAAAGTTTATATTGTTCATAGGTAAGTGAAAATAGATACTGTAAAATGCGCAAGTTAACTGTGAGTGCTATGGATGTCCTTCTTGTCGGGAGATGGGATTGGATGCATAGTGGTATATTGAATTGGTGAATATTTGGACTCGTGTGCGCTCTCTTAAACCCAAAGATACATGTTAGCCAAGAGTCAAACTTGGCCTGCTGCAATAAACTCCATAACCCCCTTATTGATAATGATGCATATGTGGATAGTTCTGATATAAGTCTTGGTGAGTACCTTTGCACTAATAGTTACTTAACTTAAGATTTGCAGAGGAGACCTTAGTCTCACTAATGGTTTCTACGTGAAGTTTGAGTTGACCAAATAAGCTTGGGAATACTAGATAGAAGTTTGGCTCCTTTGGAAGGGTCGTTGTAGATATTCAGGCTCCTCCATCCATGTTTAGTAGATGTCTATACGCAGACACGTTTTGCTTCTACTTGTTGCTTGTATGACTTGAGTGTTGGGCCATGTGACCCCTATTTGTAATAGGACACTATGTTGGCTCTTATGAATCTTTAAAAATACTTGAGTCAGTTATGTTGTGATGCCATGTTGTATGTACGCATATCATTCATATTGCGTGTATGATTGAAATGCATTAGTATGTGTGGGATTCGACACCTAGTTGTATGCCTATGGTAGCTTTCTTTACATGGAAATGCCTCTATGTGCTTCCACTGAGTCGTGGTAGCTTGCTACTGCTCAAGACACATTGATTGACGTAGGCCCATCGCATGCAAATTAAAATTCCTATTTTGTTGTTGTGTATATTGTTGGGATATACCGTAGGTCCATCGCATGAGAATTAAAGTTCCTACGCGCAGAACATCCAAGAACATGTTATGGATATGGATCACAGATCGTTACCGCCGTGTAGCAGAAGTAGAGTTGGGGCAGCGCGTCCACGTGGTTCGTCTCCTCCTTGTCCGTTCTCCCTCGAGCAGCCGGTCCGATCTCACTCAAACAACCGGTCACCTGATCCCGCGTACAGGCTCGCCGGAGCGGCGCAAGTACACTGCCTCAATGGTATCCGCACTTGCAGGAGGAGCACACTATGCGGCAGACTGCTAGGTCTGATCACACAGTTGGCGGCGGGTAGAGATAGCTATTCCAACTCATGCAGAACCCTAATGACGGTGTGCCGCACCTCCACTATATATAGGCGTCCGGCCTAGGCTCAACTCTTGGGTCTCGCACGGACCCTAAAGCCTAGGGGTTCCTTCCCTTAAGCACGTGACCCTTTAGGTTCTTGCTCACTTGCTCGCGAGTCCGACCACGTCCCAGTAGGCTAGTGGGTAGCGGTCGCTAGCAAGACGTGTCGACTCCAAGTGTCTAATGAAGCTGGTTAGGTGAACCTGTACTTCATACTTCTGTTCCCTTTGTCACATGATATACGTGGTCGTGCTCAAGGCGATATGGTCATCCTTGTTGCCGCACGACCTCTTTCTCTTTCCGGTGAATTCGACCAGCATTTGGATTATCTCATAATCCTCATCGCATGGCCATGCTTATCCAAGTCGGATCACCCGAGGGGCCCACAGTATATCTCTCCTGATCGTAGGGGCAAATCCCATCTTTGTCGACCATGTCTCGCCGCATGGATCTACACAAACCCAAAACTTACCTCTGTAACTACCCAGTCACGGAGTAGCGTTTGGTCCGCCCAAAGCAAGTCTGTCACCATCCCAAGTCTTAGGACATAGAACGTATGTTCTACTAGAGACTCATAGATGACCTACCGCTGCGTGTCATAGTTGGGACTGTCCAACTCAGACCTTATCTTGGCTTGGATTCGACGTAGTCGAATTCGATCAGATATTTCCACATCATATTATGCGGCTAGCATCCAATGATACATGTCCACTGAGACCAGACCATCCGCCGTGTCATATGCTAGTCTAACTCGTTGCGCGTCCACACAACCCTTTCGATTGGGACTCTTTAGGACAGTCATCATACAATGCATAGTCTAACAAACAAGTCTTGTACTTGTTAATTACACATCATTGATATGTCCGAGGACTATCTTTATTCATAAACACATAGGAAGTATCATCATACATGATTGCCTCTAGGGCATATCTACAACAATCTCCCACTTGCACTAGAGTCAATCAAATAGACATGGAATGCCCATAGCTCTAATGTGCCTCTCATGCTTGGGTTGAGGAAGCGGCTTAGTCAACGGATCAGCAATGTTTACATCCGTATGAATATTGCATAAATTAGTCTAACCTTTCGCTACGAGCTTTCATATCAGGTGATACTTTCGGTCTATGTGCCTGGTCTTGTGATGTTGTCTCAGCTCCTTGGCCTGTGCGATGGCACCTAAATTATCGCAATAAAGGTCCAACGGTTTTGACCATCCCGGGAATACACCAACATCTTCCAGGAACTTAAAAATCCAAACATCTTCCTTTGCGGCCTCACAAGCCGCAATGTATTCGACCTTTATTGTGGAGTCAGCCACCATATCTTGCTTGGAACTCGTCCAGCTCACTAATCCTCCATTCATGACTTACACGAATCATGTTTGCGATTGGCAATCATCCCTTTCATTTTGGAAACTAGCAACAACGTAACCCTTTACATTTAGCTCCTCCTCACCTCCATAAACTAAGAACATCTCTTTAGTTCTTTTCAGATACTTCAGAATAGCTTTCACCGATGCCCAATGACTCTCACCTGGGTTGGCTGGGTATCTTCTTGATAAGCTGATTGCAAAGGAAACATCACTCCGAGTACATAGCATGGTATCCATGATGGATCCTATTTCCAAAGCATATGGACCCTACTCATCCGGTTTATCTCATCAGAATTCATAGGAATCTGAGTCTTACTTAGCCTTATACGATGTGAGATAGGCAAGAACCCTTTCTTCACCTTACTCATGTTTCACTGCTTCAAACTTTGTCTACGTATGTGCTCTGGCTCAAGCCTAGCAGCCTCCTCGATTTATCTCTATAGATCTTGATGCCTAAAATGTACACTGCCTCCCAAGGTCCTTCATTGATAACTTGCCATTCGATGATTCCTTGACTGAGTTGAGCATTGAAACATCGTTTCCGATCAATAGTATGTCATCCACATACAAGATAAAAAATACTACCGAGCTCCCACTAGATTCTTGTATAAACAATAGTCCTCTCCGTTCTTGATGAAACCAAGGTCAATGATGACTTCATCAAAACGAATATTCCAACTCCAACCTGCTTCCCTTAGTTCATAAATGGATATCTTGAGCTTGCATATTTTACAAGCATTAGTTGGATCGACAAAACCTTCGGGTTGTATCATGTATACATCGTCCTTTAAATTTTCATAAAGTAAAGTCGTTTTGACGTCCATCTGCCATATCTCATAATCAGAATATGTAGCTATACCTAGTATGATCCTCACCGACTTCAGCATCGCTACCGGCGAGTAAGTCTCGACATAGTCAATTCCTTGAACTTTTCCATAACCTTTAGTGACAAGACGAGCTTTGTGGATATGAGGATTTCCATCCACATAGGTTTTCTTCTTAAAGACCCATTTTCTACCAATGGCTACTGCGCCAGGCGGGGGATTAACAAGGTCCCAGACTAGATTATAACCCATGGACTTTAACTCGGATCTCATGGCATCAAGCCATGCCTCGGAATCTGGGCTCACCATAGCTTTTGCATACGTGGACGGCTCGCCGCTTTCTAGAAACAACACATCGCACACTTTGCGCAATCTATCCGACTTCCGTGGCTCTGGTGCCAACTCCACTATAGGTTCCCTGACCGATTCTGGTATGATCTCATCACCAACTGAGTTTTTCCTGAGTGGCCCTTGAATTTCTTCGACTCGCACTGTTCTCCCACTGGCCTCCCAATTCAGAAACTCTTTCTCTAAGAAAACACCGTTCCAAGCAACAAACACTTTGTTTTCTTCTCAGTTGTAGAAGCTGTATCCCAAGGTTTCCCTCGGATATCCCACGAATATGCATTTATCCAACTTGGATGTAAGCTTGTCCGACATGAGTCGCTTGGAAAATGCTTCACAGCCCCAATTCTTTAGAAAAAGACAAACTATGACTCTTCCCAGAACACATCTGATGTGGTGTCTTGTCTATGGATTTTGATGGTCCCCTGTTAAGTGTGAAAGCTGTAGTTTCTAGAGCGTATCCCCAGAATGAAAAGGGTAAATCCGATTTCCTCATCATCGATCGGACCATGTCCAACAAGGTTCGATTTCTCTGTTCTAACACGCCTTTTTTTTGTGGTGCGAGACCATGTCCCGGAGGTGCGAGACGAGGTACTATACCTTGACTTTTCAGATGATCATCAAACTCATGGCTCATGTACTCACCTCCATGATCTGATCGTAGGAGCCTTATCGTCTTGTCGAGTTGATTTTCCACCTCCTTCAGAAACTCTTTGAACTTTTCAAAAGTCTCTGACTTGTGCCTCATCAAATAGATATATCCATATCTATGCAAGTCGTCGGTAAAAGTCACGAAGTACTGATAGCCACCCCTGGCCGTTGTGCTCATTGGACCACACACATCACTATGTATAAGCTTCATTAGCTCGGACGCCCTCTCGGAACTCTTTGCAAAAGGATACTTAGTCAACTTCCCTAGCAAGCATGATTCACATGTCTCGAATGACTCGAAGTCACACGAAGTTAGGAGTGCATCATCATGGAGCTTCTTCATGCGTTTCAGACTATTGTGTCCAAGCCGGCAATACCAGAAGTATGTCGGATTTATCTCATTATGCTTATGCCTCTTGATATTCACGTTATAGACTGGTTCCATTTCTAGATTCAAAATAAATAGCGCATCTACAATGGGTGCATAGCCGTGGAACATTCCATTCAAATAAAATGAACAACCATTGTCCTTTAAATTGAATTAATAACCTTGACCCATCAAACATGAGGCAGAAATAATGTTCCGACTAAGTGAAGGAATGTAATAACAATTATTGAATTCCAAAATAAATGCAGAAGGAAGCTCGAGCTGCATCGTGCCGACCTCCAACGCAACAACTCTTACTTTGTTGCGGACCCTCATGTCATTCTCCCCTTGTGCCACACGCCTAGTTCTTACCAGCCCCTACATCGAGTTGCAAATATGAACAACCGATCCGGTATAAAATACCCAAGAGCTGCTAGGTATGTTAGCAAGGTCAATGTCTATAACATATGTAACAAGTGTACCTTTGCCTGTAGAAGCATCTCCAGCCTTCTTTCCATGCTCAGCAAGCCACTTACAACAGTTCCTCTTCCAGTGACCAGTTTCCTTGCAACGATAGAAAATGGTCTTTGAGTTTGGTCCGAACTTCAGTGAGTTATGCACTTAGCCGACCTCCAAAGCAACAACTCTTCTTGAACTTAGCCGAGTTATGCACTATCATAACTTGATGCGTGCCTTTCTTAATATCCTGCTCTGCCACCTTGAGCATCCAATGCAATTCAGTGAGTTTCTTATCCATGCCATCCATATGATAGTTTGAGATGAACTTCCCATAGCTAGTTGGAAGAGAACCCAGAACTGCATCAGTCACCACCTCATCCAAGAGAAGGAAACTGAACTGATCCAAACCTTGCACGTATCCAATCATCTTGATCACATGCAGGCTTAGTGGATCACCTTCCTTCAGCTTACAATCCAGCAAGGATCGCTAGACGTTGAACCTTTCGGTCCTAGACTGCATATGAAACATGCTCTTGAGACCCTCGATCATATCAAAAGCTACAATGTGTTCGAAATGTAATTGCAAATCGGGCTCCATGCAAGCCAGCATGAGGCAACTGATCTTGTTTGATTCATCAACAATTTTCTGGTAGGCATTCTTGGTTGTGGCATTAGCATTACGAGCAGGTGCCTTTGGAAGTGGATCCTCTAGAACATGTTCCTTTCTATCGTGCTTGAGAACGATTCTCAGATTTCTATACCAGGTGGTAAAGTTTGTTCCATTCAGTTTAACCTTTTCCAGAATTGTTTTCAATGCAAAGTTTTGAGCAGGTGGTGGCATTTAGCTAGAACAGAAAAAATGCAATCACTAAGCAATGTGTTGATGTAGAGTAATTCAAGCCTTAAATATAACTACTCCCACTAAAGTCGGCACCCCTCCCAAAACTCCCAGTAGTTCAGGATCTGTCTAGCGCAAGTGACTAGTGAGCTTTAATATCACTGCTAGACAACTTGCCTATTCGGTAAGCAACTCCTTTCTAATCGTATCTCTATACGACTCCTGTCGGTCGGGTAGGTATCTCATACCCCGGCTCCCGACCTTCTTTGCCACAAGGCCCAAAACTGTTTTGATAGACTTGTCAAGTTAACCTATTGCAGTGCATGTCCGTGACCGACACGAACCCTCCAGTTCAAGGACATCTAGCAGCTCCTCAATTTTATGAGCCAACTACGAGACGTACTTGACGTGCGAAGGTGCAACTTGCGGAATGGCAACGTGCTAGATATTTATGAGGGATCTTTCTACCATACTAACATGTATAGAAATAAGAAGCAATATCAATCACATATAAACAAAAAAAAGTGAAATAGTATGGTTCCTTCATTGACATCCCTCCATGGCCGGCTCCAACTCCGATGACCAGGGCGGTACTCCATATTGTCCGTCACCCTGGGACGCCAAAGACTCCAACTTGAGCTTTGTTCTCCAACTACTACAACTAGTAATGAATTTACACAGGATCACAAGTCCACAAGCAGGTCGTTATACAATATAATGACAACACTTTGGCTCCTGCCAGGTAACAATCATTACACGCAGGTCATGTTAAATTACACACATGCATCACATACATATGAGCCATACTATTCACATCAAACCTGCAAAACAAACTCATCCATAGAGTCGCATTCTACTGGTTTGTGTGATCGTGTATGAAATGCAAGGTGCTACGCACACGGCGGTCCCGCAAGGCCATCCTCATGACCCCCACCTCGTGAGGTCACAAGGTGGTACGCACACGGCGGTCCCCCTCTTGAGGTCTCCTCTAGAGGTCTCCTAGTGTGGTCTCCTCGTGAGGTCTCCTCGTCAGGTCGCCTTGATGTGCAGTTGATCTCATCAACCGTCCACATAGCCGAACTTATGAACGACGACGGACCTTATCTACCGCCTCCACATATCAAATATGCATCTGATCTGAATCTAAAACCATTAGTAGAGGCTCTGATACCACCGTTGGGATCTACCGTAAGTGCATCGCATGCGAATTAAAATTCCTACGTGCAGAACATCCAAGAACGTGCTATGGAGATGGATCACAGATCGTTACCACTAGAAGTGCAGTGTCATGCAAAGGATGTAGTGCTGGGGCAGCGTGTCCGCGTGGTTCATCTCCTCCTTGTCCGTTCTCCCTCGAGCAGCCGATCCGATCTCCCTCGAACAACCTGTCGCCGGATCCTGCGTACAGGCTCGCTGGAGCGGCGCAAGTGTACCACCTCTAATGGTATCCGCACATGCAGGAGGAGCACACCATGCGGGAGAATACTAGGTCCGATCACACAGTCGGCGGCGGGTGCAGGTGGCCATTCGCAACTCATGCAGAACCCTAATGACGGCGTCGAAGCTATCATTCTCATAGGTGTGCCGCACCTCCACTATATAGAGGCGTCCAGCGTAGGCTTAACTCTTGGGACTCGCACGGACCCAAAAGCCCACGTGTTCCTTCCCTTAAGCGTGCGGCCCTTTAGGTTTTCATTCACTTGCTCGCGTGTCAGACCACGTCTCACTCGGCTAGTGGGTAGCAGTCTCTAGCAAGACGTGCCGACTCCAAGTGTCCAATGAAGCTGGTTAGGCGAACATATACTTCATACTTCTGTTCCCTTTGCTACACGATATACGTTGTCGTACTCAAGGGGATATGGTCATCCTTCTTGCCGCACGCCTCTTTCTTGTTCCGATGAATCCGACCAACATTAGGATTATTTCATAATCCTCATCGCATGGCCATGCTTATCCAGGTCGGATCACCAGAGGGGCCCAGAGTATATCTCTCCTGATCGGAGGGCAAAATCCCATCTTGCTCGACCATGTCTCGCAATCCCGAAACCTACCTCTGTAACTACCCAGTCACGGAGTAGCCTTTGGTCGGTGCAAAGCAAGTCTGTCACCATGCCGAGTACATATGACAGCTCAGGTCTTAGGACATAGAACGTATGTTGTAATGGAGACTCACAGATGACCTATCGATGCGTATCATAGTTGGATCTGTCCAACTCAGACATTATATTCTCTTGGATTGAACTACGTCAAATCCAACCAAATATTTCTGAGTCGTATTATGCGGCTAAAATCCAATGTTACACGGCCATTGAGACAAGACCATCCACCGTGTCATATGCTAGTCTAACTCGTTGCGTGTCCACACAACCCTTTTATCGGTGCACTAAACACTCGGGTCTCTAATGCCCAGACCTGTGCACGGGCGCGAAGAGCCCCTGACGGCAGGGCGAGGCAGAGTCCAGACAAGACACCCCCCAAGATATCCAAGGCCCCAGCAAGCCTGCCTTGCCGGGAAGACATCCAAGGCCACGTTCGTTTGATGGACGTGATGAACACACAAAGCACAAGACCCCGGCAAGACATCCCTCGTCGATAAGACAGCCGAAGCCCCTGGCAAGCTCCCTTGCCGGTACAAAGACCCAAGGCCCCGGCAAGCACCCTTGCCGGGATGACGTGGCAAGGCACTAGAGGTCGACCGCCCTTGCCATAGTGCCACCGCCCCTGAGTTGCAGCGCATTCCGTATGCGCGTGCGGGGCGTCCAGGTGTCGAAACACCTGGACACATGTCTTCACCAGCACTTAGCCGACAAGGACAAGACATGCTTCTAATGCACCTGACAGCGGTAGATGCATAAACGTCGCTCTAGGTTCACTGGATCATCTCGTGAACATACCATCAAGCATCATAGGTGACCCCTTTGCTTATAAAAGGAGGCCCTTAACTCATTCACAACAGGTTTGACGCTTTGGAGATTGCCCAAGAAGACGGTTATCATCACTGTAACGAACAACGAAAAATGCATAATACGATCAGATGAGCAGGACGTAGGGTTTTACGTGTAAGGGGCCCGAACCTGGGTAAAAAGGGCTTGCCGGGTGTTGATCGCTAGATCTGCTCTTGACGATGTCTTTCCCCGCAGTAAGATCACAAGGATATCACGCTGATCCCCATAGGTGTCGACCTATTATCGCCGATATCTTTTGCGCGCCTGGTAGGGGGTTGGGTTGAGACGCATGAATTGGAGCAAGCTCAACCCCAGGTCCATCCAAGTTTGGGTGCTATGCCGCGTTCCCCCGGAAACGGGGTACCGTGGCGGGCGCCCCGTTCTGCTATGGCTTCCGAAGGCCGGCGCGAGCGCGTTGCTACACGCGCGCGAGGCAAGGAGGCGGAGGTTCCAAGAGTAGCGTCGTCAGGCTGATGCATCGCTCGAGGGCCGACGCGAAGCTGTCGAGGGCGCGCCTGGGTGCTTCACAGAGGCGCCGGCGCATACTCCGGCAGACGCACCTTCGCGGAGCGATGCATAGTCAATGAGGATGTGCCACACGGTCGTGAAGCCCCGTTGCGCACTCCAGCGCGAGTGTCGCCCCCTGAGAGCGTCACATCGTCGCCCAAGGATGCGCTGGGGGGCTCCGTGAGCACAGCCTAGGAAGAGAAAAGCAAAGGGATCACACCCTGGCTGGCTCTTTCTCCAAGCGATGGTCACGGACCATCAGCAAGAAGTCCTTGCTGGAGAAGAGACCGCCAGGTGCGGTGGTTTCCTGCTTGCCGAGGGCTCCGACGCCCATGCAAAAGATTCAAGCACCTCGCAACCACGACGCGGACACATAAGTTTTTAAGTTTGAGATTCATATTTGAAGTAGATAGATTCTTTGCTTTTTCCCTTCCAAAGTTTCCTATCTTTGTGTGAGGAGTTTGCGTGTACTGGACATTCCCAAAGTTTGGTGCACCTTGTCTTTGTTTCGAACTCGTTCAAACAACCTGAACGGCCACAGAGCACCTTCAAGCAGTTTCGAACCTGATCAACAGAGCAAGAGGCTACGTAGCACCCGATTTCGTCTGAAGCTGTGCTTGGCGATTTCCATGGTTGCACATAACACGACAAGGAGCCTTGCCGGTAGTTGCCGGCAAGCTCCCAGATTAAGCACAAGCGAATCATACAAAGAACAGAATCGAAAAAGGAAAAAATAGTCTTTTTCATTCTTATGAATGGATACACTTGGCTTCACTTACAGAACGTGGATGTCTTAACCTAAATACCATGTCTTTTGACGAGGACCAACCCACGCGGAGGAGTGAACATCAAAAAGACTAAAGGGCAGAGCTCACGGTGCTGTCAGGACTGGCCCCCCCAGGGCCGGCACTAAGGCAGCGAGAACGAGACCACCCCTGAGAGCGTCGCCTGGACCCCCTCTGGCCGAGGTGCGGAGCGCGGGGCACAGGAAGGGGCGAAGGATCCGGAGCCGGCGGGCGCACCTTCTCCAAGAGCCGGGGGACCAATACCCGCTCCGGTGAGGTGGCCCAAGCAGAGGACATGGAGAATTTAGAGCTCGTCGAGGTGCCTCCTCCTCAAACACGAGACACCGGAGCCAGCTCTAACAAGCCGCCCCGCCGGGCGTGGCGAGCCGCGAGCCAGCCAAGGTGGGGAGGTCTATGTTCGGTTGGGTCCCGGGGGGTCAACATCCAGTCTGACACCCCGTGGCCCTAACCCAACACGGACCTCGCCGCCACCATTGTCCTCCTCGTCGCTATCGCTCGAGGCAGGACAACCGGCGTCACTCGGACTCCCTTCGCAGCAGTCGAGAAGCACACGTGGGACCCCCTAAAGCAACATAGAGGGCCACCACAAAAGCAAGCCACGGGAAAGGCGGAGGTGTTGGAGTAGCGCTCCGCCTCCCCCGCCCTCAACCTCCATGGCGACGTCGGCCACTCGCCCTTCCTCTACCATGGGCGTTCGGGCCGTCTTCTGCCGCGGCACCCTCATAAGATGTGGCATGATCCGAACGGGATCCCGTCGCCACCCTCATGGCCGACGGTGGCCGACCCCGTCCCCTGACCATGAATAAGGGCATGTGCCACCCGTAGACAAGAGAAGATTCCAAGGCCAAGTCCGAGGAGTTGGTGGATCTAGGAGGAGTTGAGTGAGCAAAAAGCCTCGCAAACCCTCCCAATTTATAGGACGGGGCGCGGGGGCTAACCTCCCTTACGCCAGAAGCCACCACCCTCTGTGACCAATCGCTCGAGCTCACGGGCGAACAGAGAACCGGTCTGATGCGCCAATGCATGCACGGGCGGGCCCAACCACTACTGCGCGTTTCAACGCCTCGTCTGCCACCTGTCCATCAATGACTGCGCATGCCGCGCGCATGGCAGAGGCGTTTCAGGAGACGGAGAGGCCACTCCGCGCACGATCTCCCACTTCACGCATCCAATGCGCGGCGTGGGGAGAAGCAACCGCCAGCAGATCCAACCACAAAGGCCCGTGCACCTCTTTGGGCCTGGCCCAACAATGCTCCGCATGCGTGTGTGGCCTAGGCCCGGGGGCTCCTGTCGGTGCACTAAAAACTAGGGTCCTTAGTACCGCAGACTTGTGAATGGGCGCGAAGAGGCCCTGACGGCAGGGCGAGGCAGATTGCAGACAGGATGCACCCCCAAGATATCCAAGGCCCCGGCTAGCCTGCCTTGCCGGGAATACATCCAAGGCCACGTTCGTTCGATGGACATGATGAACGCACCAAGCACAAGACCCCGGCAAGACATCCATCACCGGCAAGAAACCCGAAGCCCCCAGCCAGCTCCCTTGATATGACAAAGACCCAAGGCCCCGGCAAGCACCCTTGCTGGGATTACGTGGCAAGGCACTAGAGGGCAACCGCCCTTGCCACAATGCCTATGCCCCCCGAGTTCCAATGCATTCAGCATGCGCTAGCATGGCGTCCAGGTGTCGAAACACCTGGACACATGTCTTCACCAGCACTTAGCTGACAAGGACAAGATGTGCATTTAATGCACTTGAGAACTTTAGATGGATAAGCATCGCTCTAGGTTCACCGTAACTTCTCGTGAACCTACCATCGAGCACTGTAGGTGACCCCTTTTCCTATAAAAGGAGTCCCTTAGACTCTTTCGAGATTGGCCAAGAAGACGGTTATCATCACTGTAACGAACAATGAAAAACGCTTAAGACGATCAGACGAGCAGGACGTAGGGTTTTACGCGTAAGCGGCCTGAACCTAGGTGAAAAGGGCTTGCCGGGTGTTGATCGTTAGATCTGCTCTTGACGCTGTCTTTCCCCGCCCTACGATCACAAGGGTATCACGTTGATCCCCATAGGTGTCGACCTAGCATCGCCGACACCTTTCGACTAGGGAGTCTTTAGGATAGTCATCATACATTGCATAGCTCACAAACAAGTCATGTACTTGTTAATTACACATCATTGATAATGTCCAAGGACTATCTTTATTCATAAACACATAGGAAATATCATCACACATGATTGCCTCTAGGCCACGTCTCCAACATATATCGCTAGAGGTAAATGCCATGTGGTGTAATGGATTGCTTGTAGCATTTCTACTACTCGTCTACACATGTCGATGACCGACAACTGCATTGCTGGGTTATGTATGCATGTTCGTGTATGATTGTACCACTTGGGCGTATGACTAGTCATGTCGACCTCGGTTCTATGACGTATGATTGCTACCGACATATTCATATAGGTGAGCCAAAAGAGGCATACGGTCCCGGCCAAGGTAAGGTGGCAGTCGTGGAGATTACCGTGCGTGAGTACACAAAGTGATATGATGTCTTACATGCTAGATTCCTATGGATTAGGATCGGGGTACCGACATGAAGACTGTCAGGGTGGTCACAATATTTGGCACAAAATCTAATTTCTTGATATCAGGTTAGTGAAGAAAGTAGAAATAGGGGGGACGTGCCCACAATAGAAATAAACAGTTAATAACAGGACTTCTATATGCTAGGTTGGCTATTGCGGGGAACACCTCGTGTCTGGGATGCACCGTGGTCTTCCTCCCTCACATATCTGTGTACCGCGTGACGAGACTGTTGGTCGTCAATACAGATCACTAGAAGATGACGCAGTTCCTCCGCGCCATCGCAGTGGCCTCCTTCCTCGCCTTTGCCTCGGGTTAGACGGGCTTCTTGGTCATCTTCTCCTTCTCCAAAGCGGTAGTCTGGTTGGACCTCTTTGACACTACGACGAGCTAGAGGAAGGCAAGGGTGAAGGACGTGCGGGCTGCAGAATAATAGAGATGCTTTGTTTGGAGCATGAGGGGATGATAATGGTGGAATGAGGAACGGCTGGGTAGAGTGAGCAGTTGCCCACGCAAGTGCCCCATTAATAGGGAGGAATGCGCTGAAGCGTGATACTTCTCCAACATATCTACAATTTTTGATTGTTTGACGTTATTATATTATCAATCTTGGTACTTGATATGCATTTATATGCTTTTTTATATCCTTTTTTGTAACTAACTTACTAACCCCGTGTGTAGTGCGAGTTGTTGTTTTCTGCATGTTTTTGGCTTTTCAGGAAATCACTACCAAAGGAAGTCCAAATACAATGAAACTTTTTGATGATTTTTCTGGACAAAAATAATAGTTCATAGCTTCGGACAGATACCTGAGGCCACAAGGAATGGTGCCAAGCCAAGGGCATGCTCCTAGGCGGGTGGTTGTACCTTGATGGTTTGGGACGACCTCCCACTTCCTCCTGACCTAAGTCCACTACTATAAATCCTAATATGTTGGGAAAACAGCAGGGAGCCACCTCTCTCTCTCTCCCACTCTCTCTCCCCCTCCCTCGCTCCCTCCCCCCATCCTCTATCGCTCCCTTCTATCTCTCCTCTCTCTCTCCCTCCCTCCATCTATCCTTGCATCCATCCATCCCTCCCGCTCTCTCTCTCTCTCTTCTTCTTCTTCTTCTTCTGCAATGCAAAGATCAGTATGATTCCCCCTGTGACCTATCCCATGTACTCTTCTTGGGGGGTGTTTGTTGTGATCAGATGAATTGTGAGTTTATGACCAGATTATTCATTACTATATATTGTGTATTTGCTGTTTATACATATGAATGATTATGATAGTTTCCTTTTGCGCTCCAATCTATCGGTTTGGTTTAGCCAACTAGACTAATTTATCTTCAACGGGAGTGGTGTATTGTAATGGGTTCCATCTTGTGATTATCAATCCCACCGAAAGAAGGGGACATGGAACATATTTGTATTTCTGCCACTAAGGATAAAAATATGGGGTTTATTCATATTAGTTGAGTTTATTTTGTCTACAACATGTCATCTTGGTTCAATCATTACTCTTTCTTACTTAATATTCTAGAGGCATGCTAGATAGCGATCTATGGGTGAAGTAATAGTATTCGGTGCACATAGGCATCGGTATACTTGCTTATGGACATGATGCCTATATAAATATCATTCCCATGAATAAATATTTCATAACTATGCGTTTTTCTATCAATTGCCCAACAATAATTTGTTTACCCACCGTACGCTCTCTTCAAGAAAGAATCCTCTAGGGAAAACTATGCCCCTGGGTCTTCACAAATCATATGAGAATAAATCAAAAATATTGGTGCTATTTACTTTCTCTTATTTTATTTAATATTCATATTATCTGTCTACCACTACTTATTGCTTGGAAGTAAGGAGATCAAGGGGATTGTGCAAGTGTCTGCTCTTCTATGTGTAGGCGCACAAGACATGAATTTGTGTGGTTCCGCTATTGGTTTGTTAACCTTGGTTCTCACTGAGGGAAACACTTCTCTCTACTGTGCTCAATCTCCCTTCCTCTCCGGGTAAATTCCAACGTAGTTCACAACTAGCAAGGTCGTCTCTATGCGCTCCACTTCGCCTCTCTCATGCACATATTTAATGAACATCATGGGTAAATAGTAACTAGAATCATTATGGCACAATAACTCCACGCCACGCGTGTCTGTGCACTATTTGGGTCCTAGCCCATCAATGTCATGGATGCATGGTGTACTAAAGACGACGATAGTCTGGGCATCAACAAGCTACAAGGCCCGCAGGAAGGAAGACTGATATAATGTATCTAAACTACTTTGCTCAAGGCGTCGACAAGCTCCATGTTGCTTGCTGGTAAGAAATGGCACCAGGAAGCTCCAATGTGCTTGCCGGCAGGAAGGAAGACCGACAAGCTCTGCGTCGTTCAGCTCTCACTATCAAGCCACCGCTCCACCTCATCACGCTGGTTACCATTTGTCGATGAGGTGTCGAGCTGGCAGGCAGTTAAGTAGAGCTTATTGGGGGCACGTGGCTACACCGGAGGATTAATACACCTTTATTGGCACCCGTCCTAATGGCGTGGCATAGGAATAAGATGTAGCTAGGAAAATGACATGGAAGGAGAGGCCATCCTTCGCAGAGAACAACACCATCATGACACCTCGCATCACATTTAATGCGTCTATCCTAATCTGTCATGGTTAGGTATTTACCAGTATAGCTTATGTCATTAGTTTGACCACTATGGTAGCTAATTTTTACCCTGTGTATTTACCATTCTAGACACGCTGGTGAGTCCTTAGTCTAAAAAAGGAGGCCCATGGTAACCTCTACAAGGGTCTACACTCCTTGTAATTTGAGATAAACTCACAATACACAACTACATAGGACATAGGTTGCGGGTGGCCCAAACCTGTATAAACATTTCGCATGTTGTTGGTGTTTCTCATTGTGCACCTCGATCCCCATAGTTGAACTTCAAAGGGGCCTTGCCGGTCCCATAGATTTTCATAGCCCGACAGAGTTGTTTGACTTGACACCCTCGTGTTGATTATTTGTACATATGATCGGAAGACGGAGTCATGCCACGCTTGCATAATTCAATGAGTAGGTATAACATTCGCTAAGCATGATATATTTAGAATTGTAATGATTATGTTCTTATATTCATGGATATTATTATGTTGATATTAATTACTTCATCGTTTCTGAATATTCTTTCGTCAAAAGAGATTACATGATACACATGCTATGTAGCATCTAACATAAAAAAAATTATTTTTATCATTTACCTACTCGAGAACGAGAAAGAATTAAGCTTGGGGATACTAACACATATGCAATATATCCATAATTTCTTATTCTTTCATGCTATTATTTTATCTATCTTAGATACATTATATAAAATTTTATTCCTTTTTGGGACTAACACATTAACTTAGGCCAAGTGTGAGTTGTTGTTTTTTGACTGTTTTTTGTTTTTTCAAAAAATCCGTACCAAATCCGTACAAAAAAATCATGATTTTTCTAGACCACAAGTCACCCTAGAAGATCCGAGGGAGGACTAGAAAACTTCGGAGGAGATGGCAAGGAAACATGGAAAACCATGATGTCTTATGGGCCCCTTGTAGCTCTGTGTGACCTAATTCCAACTCTATAAATTCCCAAATATTATAAAACCCCCGGAGCAATGCCCCGAATAGTTTTTCGCTGCCGCTAGTATTTGTTGTTTTGCGATCCCATCTGGAGGCCTTTTGAAGTACTTTGCCTGAGGGGAAATCCATGACGGAGGCCATCTTCATCGACCTTGGTGCCTCCATGCTGATGTGTGAATAGTCTACCAAACACCTAGATGCATGGATTCTTCTCCCTCATGGATATTCAATACCATGTTCTCCTCGGAGATCTATTCCATGTAATCCTTTTGCGCTTTGTTTGTTGGGATCCGATGAATTGTTGGTTTATATTCATTGAAATTAATTGTATATTTTCTAAATCCTTAATTGAATACTCTATGAATTATTTTATGTTTATTTATATAGGTATATAATATTTTATGATATATGGATTTCTTTGGCCAAGTTGATCTATCCATCTTTAGTGGAAGTGATGCATAGTAGCGAGTTCAATCTTGCGGTGTCGTCACGTAGTGAAATGAAGGGGTAGCAAGGCAAGTATTGTATTGTTGATACTAAGGACAAAATCATGGTATTCAATCATCTTGATTATTTTTATTACTTATACATTATATTATCTCGCTTAAATCGTTAATATGGTCGTGTGTACTTAATTACCATAGATGGAGAAGGAGTCAGACGATTGGTGAATTAATATTTGTAGATCCAAACATGAGTCTGTCTACTTGTGACGGATATAATACCTCTAAATTTCATCATGCCATGAATAACGTCATAACTATGCACTTTTCTACCAACTTCCCAACAGTAATTTGTCTACCCACCATATGACATGCTAACAAGAGAAAAGCCTCTAGTGAAAATTATGGCCCGAGGTTTACTTTAATCATTAAAAACAAAAAATTTCTTGCCGAAACTTATTTACCGTTATAGTTGGCATCCTACAAATCTATGACCATCAGATTTAATCCATGTCACTAACGAGTTCAAGGGGATCGACAACCCTCTTGCCCGTGTTGGATGCAAGTATTTTATCTTTTGTGTGTAGCTGCTCCTCATAGTTGTTTGCTTCGTTCTCCTACTGGTTCGATAATCCTTGCTTCTTAATTATGGGTAATAGTTTTTGCTCGTTTACTACAACACCCTTCCTCTTTAGGGAAATGCCAACACCATCACAAGTAGCAAGGTCCGCTACCGTGTTATGCGAGATTTGCTCTTTCCTGATGATGTAGTTCATATGTAGTCCATATAGCCAGATGAACAAAAATTGTGCCACCTCATGAGGTAAATCTCGAGGATTTGATCAAACTGTAGGAACAACATGTTCGCATGGCATGTCTGGATTTAGTCCCTGCCACTTGGCACGTGAATCAAGTAAAGAGAGTATCCTAGATCCTCCGATAGGACAAGGCTATTCAATGTCGTCAACAAATGGTCATGCAGTGTCCTATGATCCCCTATTATGGCCTCGAGTGCATTCGGTGGTAGCATCGGCTTTCCCATGACATGGAGCAACGACACATCTATGATCGGTACACTATCTGGAACCTGGGTTGCTGGAGGTGGTTATCTTCTAGAAGGAGCTTTTGCAACAGGAGAGCCTTTCTTCGATAGTATCTTTCTCTTCTTCTTCGTGGGTTCAGGTAGAGAGCCTATCAGGCCCTCCTTCACCATCGCCCCCAGTGTGGTCGAGATCACCACATCACAATGCTTGGCTTGTCGACCCTTAGTTGAGGCGACTTCTGGAGGCGTGTCCAAGGAGGGTTGCATGAGTAGAGACCTCTGGCACTTAACTCGAGGACATTCCTCCTCTCTTACAACATCATGCATCTCAGAATCTTGATCTTCACCCTCACAAAGGTTATAGCCGATTCATCATTTCTCCATCGTCATAGGCAATATTTATGTACCGGAGAGGGTCATCCTCCTTCCTATCATCATCAATATATTCATCCATGGGTGCAATGTCGTCAGCCACCAGAACGGTTCAACTCCCCTTCTTCGCTTCGTCTTCTCAAAGCCGGCAAGACAGATGATGGCACTAGATGGGTAGGTGGGGTGGTCATACTTTTCATCGGTGTTGTTGTTGGTGCACTCCGGGCCACCTCTACATGAAGAAGATTCTTTGGACACAACATTAGGCAATAGTTAAATTTTGCTAGTAGCTCCAAGCTCTCGTTGTCCTCTCCCGCAGTTCATAGCAGAGGAGCCAAACACTTGTAGCCCATTTTCACACTCGCCATGGAAACCATGAAGGCTTCACGGGGCATCCACAAAACATGTCGGTCATATAATAAAAATCCTTGGGATTCATTATCGTAGCCTTACACACATCCAAAAACTGTCCACTGATGTGGTAGAGTAGGGTTCACGAATTTTAATCGGCGAACGAAGACATGTGTGCGCCATTAGAATTCTGAAAGGAAAAGGAAACACAATATTATATATTTTGATGAGGGTGCAACACGTAATAGCTGTGAGGACATCGAGTTCAGCAAATGTTGAAGCCCCTCCAAGCATGCCAAAGATGGAGGAAGGCCTGCTAGGAGAGCTGGTAGCGTGTACTTGTGTGGGAGTGGATGCGTCTGCAGCTGCAAGAATAGGTGCGGTTGCTACATTTATTTCTTCATCCCAATGAAGTTGAGAAGGAGAACATCATGTGCCTTCGTGGGTGGACTTTATTTCACCCACTCGACGACATCGTGAAGCAGGGAAGAAAACACAGCTACAAAATCATTTTTGCATGCAGCTACGACTGCCTCGGCTTTGGTCTCTTCTTTGGTCACAAGTGTGTCTTTCTAGATCATCTCCACCACTGTATCCTAGATAGTCACTTTCCTCATCTTCCTTCTCTATGCACAAACCTCCTTGTACTCATTGTAGTAGTACTTCCATGTATCCCCATCTCGGACACTACCTCCACGTCCATACTACAACCTCTAGTGGTACTTCCTTTTCTTCATGACCTTCAAGGCCCGGTTCCAAAGAGATGTCCCAAGCATCCTTCATCAACGACAAAGACGACAAGTTGCTTTCAGCTGCAAGCATGTCTTGCTTGTTGTGAAAAAGAAAGATGATCTATTTAGAAATGTGTCTAGAACATTGTCGACTTGATCAGAAGCTAAAGAGGTAAGTTATTAATTACCAGTATTATGATGAACTCCCTCGTTGGTGCATTCGTGTAATATTCCCCAATTTCCATGTTTTGCTTGTACCAGGCCCTCATGAAGTCATGCTCCTATGGGTTGTTGAACTCCTCCAAGAGGTCTGGAACCGCACGAGTTCACGGGAACCACCCTTCGTGATGAGAATGGTGACGATGTCTTGGACTAAGGGATAATAACCTATACGGCCCGTAGTCCATGGGTCGGGCTTATGGCCCGCCAATCATCATAGGAAGGACAATCGAAGACAGGAACATCGACATGATCATGATAGCTACCTCCAAAGGCTTTGCGTTAATTTCAAGGATTATTTTGTAATCTGCGTGTTGACAACCAACCATGTGCACTACCTAGATACCCATGATGTATATATAATCCGAGGGGTTTAGTCTTTAGAGGCATGATTACCATCCTTATGGTTTAGATCATAATTATACTATTGTAAGGTAGATCTTCTTGTACTCTCTACTCCATCACATCAATAAAATCGACGAAATACATAGGGAAATACCTCTATGAGAGGGATCAAACCAGAGTTAACATCGTGTCCCTTTGGCTCCTGTTACCATTGTTCCTAGACCTATAGCTCGAGACCCCCTACCCGAGATCCTCTAGTTTCAGCACCGACTTTGATGGCGCACACACGTCCTCCCATATGGTAGCTTTGGAAGAATGGAGGCATTGATCAACGATCTAAACCAAAACGGTGTATCTTTTGTGCAGTACTTTCAACTCATCGGATAAATAAAAACCAAAAACATATTGGATTGCCCCTCCTCCTTAAAGAGCTGATATGTCTCCAACGTATCTATAATTTTTTATTGTTCCATGATGATATATTATCATCCTAGGATACTTTTTGGGTCATAATTTACCAATTTATATTATTTTTTAGCACTAACAGATTGACCCAGTGTGAGTGCCAATTGTTGTTTTCTGCAAGTTTTTTGCTTTTCAGGTTTATAGTTCCAAACCAAGTCCAATTGCCCCGAATATTTTTTATGATTTGTTCTGGACCAAAAGAAGAGCTGGAAGCTTTGGGACAAGGCCAGAAGCCACATGAGGGAGGAAAAAGCCAGCAAGGCGTGGCCAGGGAGGGTCGATCGAGCCCCTGGGACCGGGAGTACCCAGGCCCGTCGGCCTGTGTCCCCACGCACGGCGCCTGGTTCGGCCCGTTGGCCTGCGTCCCCACGCACGGCGCCTGGTTCGGCCCGCCGGCGAGCCCCACAAGGAGGACCCTTGCGAGGGCCCTCGCCTCGGGAGGCAAGCACCTGAGGATCATCGCCAGGGTCCAAAAGAGGTTGCTTGCTGCAAGCACGCGCCCTGAGGTCCCCTAAGTCTCTCGCGGGGCGGGCTCATCAAGGGCAATCCGGCAGGGCCAAACGGCCCTGTGCCCCGCGTGGGTAATGCAGGTTGCGTAGGTGGCACACGAGCAGTGCGAGTGGACATAGGAAGGAGAGTTTCCCCATTTTGAGCTAAGGAAGCGGCGCCAGCAGGCGAACGCCCAAGGCGACCCCCACAGGTTTCCCATTTGGTTCAAGAGGACCAAGGCTGGGAGCTCGGCAGGGCGGAGGTCACCACTAAGGCCAACAACACGCCATGGCTAAGGGCTTTTGCAGGTAAAGACCACCTTTGCAAGGACATGCCGCAGTCCTATCTCCTTTCAAAATGGCTGTTGTGGCGACCCTTCCCATCGAGTGTGTTTTCGGGGGAAGAGGATGAAGGCCAGTATAAAAGGCAGGCTCGACCTCAGTAGCACGGATCCGGATTCCAATCACCTTCACTAGGGAAAGAACCCACGTTCATACCCATCTTCCACCTCAAGCAATCTTGGCAAGCAGAAGTAGGATTTTACACCGCAAGGTGCCCCGAACCTGGGTAAACTGCTAATGTGTTCTTGCTCGCTTTCCTTAGCTCGGGCCACCAGCCAGTGGTGGAGAACTTGAGAGGTAGAGCATGTTAGGAGAGCGAGAACACCCTAGTTTTCGAACCTTTCTAGGTCTATGCAAGCCCGATTTCGACATTTGGCGCACCAGGTAGGGGCGCACAATCGTCCTCAAGCTCCGGTTTCATCTCCAGCTTCACCGACCTCATGGCGGACACTTGCTGCACACGTCCCGGACGCTCCACACCGGACGATCGTCACCGATCCACCAGCATCACGCCCACCACCGTCGTCGCCCGCGCCGCCCACAGACAATGTTGCTCCTTGTGGCCCCAGCGTGGCAAGTGTTGGGGAACGTCGCATGGGAAACAAAATTTTTCCTACGCGCACGAAGACCTATCATGGTGATGTCCATCTACAGGAGGGGATGAGTGATCTACATACCCTTGTAGATCGTACAGCAGAAGCGTTAGAGAACGCGGTTGATGTAGTGGAACGTCCTCACGTCCCTCGATCCGCCCCGCGAACAATCCCGCGATCAGTCCCACGATCTAGTACCGAACGGACGGCACCTCCGCGTTCAGCACACGTACAGCTCGACGATGATCTCGGCCTTCTTGATCCAGCAAGAGAGACGGAGAGGTAGAAGAGTTCTCCGGCAGCGTGACGACGCTCCGGAGGTTGGTGATGACCTTGTCTCAGCAGGGCTCCGCCCGAGCTCCGCAGAAACGCGATCTAGAGGAAAAACCGTGGAGGTATGTGGTCGGGCAGCCGTGAGAAAGTCGTCTCAAATCAGCCCTAATTGCTCCATATATATAGGAGGAGGGAGGGGGGCCTTGCCTTGGGGTCCAAGGACCCCCAAGGAGTCGGCCGAGCCAAGGGGGAGGACTCTCCCCCCCCCAAACGAGTTGGACTAGGTTTGGTGGGAGGGAGTCCTCCTCCCTTCCCACCTCCTCCCTCTTTTTTTTTCTTTTCCTTTGATTTCTTATCCTTGGCGCATAGGCCCCTTTGGGGCTGTCCCACCAGCCCACTAAGGGCTGGTGTGTCTCCCCAAAGCCTATGGGCTTCCCCGGGGTGGGTTGCCCCCCCGGTGAACTCCCGGAACCCATTCGTCATTCCCGGTACATTCCCGGTAACTCCGAAAACCTTCCAGTAATCAAATGAGGTCATCCTATATATCAATCTTCGTTTCCGGACCATTCCGGAAACCATCGTGACGTCCGTGATCTCATTCAGGACTCCGAACAACATTCGGTAACCAACCATATAACTTAAATACGCATAAAACAACGTCGAACCTTAAGTGTGCAGACCCTACGGGTTCGAGAACTATGTAGACATGACCCGAGAGACTCCTCGGTCCATATCCAATAGCGGGACCTGGATGCCCATATTGGATCCTACATTTTCTACGAAGATCTTATCGTTTGAACCTCAGTGCCAAGGATTCGTATAATCCCGTATGTCATTCCCTTTGTCCTTCGGTATGTTACTTGCCCGAGATTCGATCGTCAGTATCCGCATACCTATTTCAATCTCGTTTACCGGCAAGTCTCTTTACTCGTTCCGTAATACAAGATCCCGCAAATTACACTAAGTTACATTGCTTGCAAGGCTTGTGTGTGATGTTGCATTACCGAGTGGGCCCCGAGATACCTCTCCGTCACACGGAGTGACAAATCCCAGTCTTGATCCATACTAACTCAACTAACACCTTCGGAGATACCTGTAGAGCATCTTTATAGTCACCCAGTTACGTTGCGACGTTTGATACACACAAAGCATTCCTCCGGTGTCAGTAAGTTATATGATCTCATGGTCATAGGAATAAATACTTGACACGCAGAAAACAGTAGCAACAAAATGACACGATCAACATGCTACGTCTATTAGTTTTGGTCTAGTCCATCACGTGATTCTCCCAATGACGTGATCCAGTTATCAAGCAACAACACCTTGTTCATAATCAGAAGACACTGACTATCATTGATCCATTGGCTAGCCAACTAGAGGCATGCTAGGGACGGTGTTTTTCCATGTATCCACACATGTAAATGTGTCTTCATTCAATACAATTATAGCATGGATAATAAACTATTATCTTGATACAGGAATTATAATAATAACTATACATTTATTATGTCCTCTAGGGCATAATTCCAACAGCAAGGCGCCCGCCCCGCTGCGCCCCCCGCGGTGTACACCTCAACCTGCGTTCATGTGGGAGACTTAAACGTGCAAGACACGCTACTCATGGCGAGCAAACAGTTTTGCTATCGCCCGACAGATGGAGAGTATGACACCTAAGCGGACCACATTGCTGAGCTCGTCACCATTGCTAGGAGGGACCTGGCGCCCTACGCCCCGCTTCATCCCCTGGTGCTAGAAGCGGCAGGCTCGAGCAACGAGACGCCTCCACAATCACACGACGACTCGCTCGGTTCTTACCTAGAGGGGCCCAGACTATATCCACCTCGCCCTATACTCCTGCTCCTCCGTGTTCCGGTAACCGGCTGTGGGCCGCAGCCGGGTCCCCGTGTGAGTGCGCCTGAAAGAGTTGACAGGATGTTCTGCGCTCACCAAAAAGCGCGCATGCACAACACGGAGGACAGCTGGGCAGCCAGGTCTTCACAAGGCGAACGTGCCATCCAGCGATGGGCCCATGTTGGTTGTGATAGGCGGGGGGGGGGGGGTCCCGCGGCTAGCGTCAATACTACGGGCTTCGCATCTCCAGCCGGCGTCCACCTCCCTTCGGCAAAGGAGGCTACGCGCGGCGACCATGTCGAGCTGGGCTCGGGGGTTCCCGTCTGGGAGTCGCCTGGCCTGGTCAGAGAGATGTATGGGCGCTCGGGAACCATGTGGTGGCGCACCTTAGCCTGTGCACCCACGGGCCAGAAGTGTGGTACCGAGTGCCAGGAACACAATTGTTCGGCACTCAGGAGACCGGCAAGCTACAATAGATGTAGGAGTGGGTCCTTGAGGCCTCACGAGCCATACGCGTGAGTTATTCAAGCCTCTAGAGACAACCGCCCTACCATCCCATATGGGTAGGCCTCGACGGCATGCGTCATTGAGCGGCCTAATGCTCCCGTGGCACCATGCCTGCCAGTTGACTTTTTGGGTTGTTCGAATCGCACAATTCCCTCTATTTTGCGTCTCCCCAAGCAGGTGTTTTGTGGATGTATAAAGAACCCGATTAACCTTCACTTGAGATGGTGTAGCTTGTCTAAATTTAAATCTCTAGTGTTCCACCATCACCAGGGGCTGACACGGTCCTCCAACCGCCCACTAATGGATCCAGGGTGATGGGTTAGACATGGCGTCTATGCAGGACTTGTCCTCACAATGCCAAGAATCTAAGCGACTGAGCTTTGGCTCGTGGGCTGGCCACCTGTGCTAGCCATCTCACCAAGGTCCTTCTTGTTGCGCCCTCTCGACAAGCCATCAGAGATAGATGAAGGGGACATGACTCGGCTCGTGCTGCTGCTGCACAGGAGCCTTCCCGCCTCACGCGACGACTCTCCTGATCACGTGCTCTTACGGTTGCGCAAGGTGTGAACGACGCCCATGTCTAGGTTGTAGGGGCATGCAATGGCGCACCTATGGCTATGTGGGTCATAGAGAATGCTCATGTTTGGGCCACAGGAGCGCACCTGAAGACAGGGTTAGGAACTCCTGAGCCTTGTGCCTGGGATGTCTGCCCAACTATCGCCGCGTGTGACACTCTCAGATAATAATGAGTTTTGCGGCTGTACACGCCTCGTGTGCCTCCTAAGTGGAAGCCCATGACGAGCCATGTCGTGGACGCAATGGAGGATCCCGCCCATCTCGAAGTGGAAGTCCCTATGCTCTGTGTTTGTGAAATGGCTATTGAACCGATAATATGCCCACATCCTGGTGGAAGCCCCTCGCATCGCGCCTAGGAGCGATCGAAGAAGATGCCACGCGAGTTGCACATTTTTAGGCTGACCCGTGCTGGATATGGCCACCGCATTTCTTTCTAGGTTGATCCGTGCTGGATACGACAGTCGCTTTTATTCCTTTGTTTCTTTGGCACCTAGGGCACAATCAAAGAAGACACCTCCCCTTTTTGGGCTCGTGAACAAGTTAGCCTCGTGTTTTTGGTGAAAGTATTAACTTTTCGGTTTTGCAAAGTTTCCTTCGTTTTTTATCTCCTTACCACGCCTACACCAAGCGGAAGCCCCATGCATCAAGCTGGGGGGAAAACGACGAAGTCTCCCCCCCCCCGCGGAAAGTGTCGGCTGGACTTATCATGCGCCTCACGCCCACGGGGGCTGGGCATAGTGCCTTTCCCTGGGTATGTCTTGGCAGCGCTCGGAACCTAGAGAAGTTGGTTGTAGTTCACGGGCACACTCACGTGCGCGTCACCTCATCTAGGTCTTGGGGCCCTATACTTCATGTCGAACACCCAGGTGTCCTCTCTGCGGGACTTCCCTCAAGGAGCCTCGCGAGGCGGGCCTCGGAAGCAGCAACCACCCATGTGAGCCGCTCGCACAAAGAAGGCAAGCCCGTGAGTGTCGTGCTTTGGGAGCCCACATACCCATGCTCGGGGGTTGGGCCTTAGAGCTGTGAGGCGTCGGGATGCCTTCGAAGGGGTTCAAGCGCAATAAAGAGTACCAAGGCAAAATTTATTTTTGACTCAAATAGCATTCAAATCAGGTTGCAACATGGAGGAGGTAACCACTTTTAGATGCCCCCACGGGGCGAGCATGTTGCATCACACAAAAAAGAAGGGGATGCAAAAGAAGGAAGATCAGGCTCTCAAAGCACCACCACCGGGGGCCTCAAGGCCTCATCACATGTGCTTAGGCGGAGACTTCCTGCTCCTTGACATGAGCGCTCGGGGAGCCATCATAGTTGCTGGCGCCCTACTCCCCTAGGAGGGAGAGCTGACACTACCGTCGGAGGGGGTGTTGCTTCCACTGTTGTCACCTTCCATGCAGCAGTCTAGGCGACCGCGGACGCTTCACAAGGCCTTCACCAAGAGTGTGACGACCCCGCCGAACTTGAGGTGGAGGACGTGCCCTTCCTGCAGGCTTTATGCAAGGGAGAACGAGTTCCACCCACACCCCAGGAACATGAAGACGAGCGAGTTGAACTCTGTCGCCACCTAGGTAGGCCTATTGCAGCAGCCGTATGGTTGTAGCCATAGGCCTAGGGGTGCAAGCTCCTCCATCTTCTGCGTGAAAGAGTCCGGGAGCCGGAGCCAGTTGTGTGCCCTGTCTTCCATCCGTACAATGAACTCGCGGGTTGCGTTGGCGGAGTGACTTTGCGACCACGTAGGACGGCTACCTGCAACTCCCTGCCAGCCCCCTCCGTGGGCGCCTCATCCACCGTGCCCACGAACAGAACCCCTCCCGCGGCTGCTCGGGCCGACACGGGCCTCTGTTGGGGAGAGCCCGCATCCTGTGAGAGGTGCCTCGGGCACGGAGACGTGCGTACGGGGAAAGCTTCTTCCCGTCGCCGGCCATCGTACGCTCGCTCCCCTATTCACTGTTGTCTCCTTCTCGGCGGCCTCGAATCTCTTCACTAGTGCCATCATGGCGGCGATGACGAGCGAGAACAAAGAGAAAGGACGAGGTGGTTGCCGTAGGAGTCCCCTTCGCCTTGCCTTTATACGGCGACTCCAAGCGGGAGTTTAGTGCGCGCATCCCTGCCCGCATTCCGTGGACGGAAGGTTAATCGGGGAAATGATGGCCATGCGCCGTGTGTAGGCTTTATGTGAGCACCGAGCAGTTGCCGAGGTGGTATGGGGAAGCGGGAGCACCCTACGCCCCATCACGGGTCACGTGTCGTGCTCGACTCTCCAGCAAGGACGGCCGGCGTTATCCCGATTCCCACCACTAGATGAAGCATGCCTAGTGCACATCTGAGGTCTCCACTGCTGGGCCCGAGTGCTTGGACAAGTCTAGGTGCACGTGCTTGCGAACCTGCAGCACGCGCCACGACATGTGATAGGTCCATCGCCGGGCTATGCATACACGACCCTCGCGAAGGCACCCCCGCGGGGCTGTGCCGAGAAGCCGCCCTCAATGTGTCCTTGGGGTCGGATGGCCAAAGGAACACGAAGCTACAGCCAAGCCAGGTAAGAGTGAGTACTAAGAGGCGCTAGGGGCACTACAAGAAATAAGGTCAGTTATGACTGCCTATATTGGTCATTGATTCGTCATTGTTGTCGTTTATTGACCTTTTTTGACCAAATTTACAATGTCAACAGTTGGCCATCAAGAATGAACAAACATTACCTTTCTAAAATTTTGGTCGTAGGTCTCTATCGACCAAAATTTTGGTTTGGTCATTACCGATTTGTGTGAGCCACGTAGGATCTGACATGGCCAAGCTGACGTGGGATTGCTAGTGACCAAATGGAATCATCATAAATTTTATATTCGGGCCCAATACCTATTTTACTATTGAAAATGTTTGATTTGTTTGGGTTGAAGCATTTTTTTGTTAGAAGCACGCATATCTCAGGATAGGACCATTAAAAATAAGTACAACAGAATAAAAGATTGCAAATAAAATGTATATTTTATTTCAATAGCATATCACATAAATACAATACATCATCCACCGACTCCACACATTAAGGTTCAATGCCTAACAAGGGCACATCAATTATGGAAGACATCAATGGCCAATTCCTAAATAAGCTCTTCTTGGTATCTGCACAGCCAAATTGTTTGACCTTTTCTTGCGGATTAATCAGATGGTCCTCCAAAGCTTCAACACTTTGATTGCCATTTTCACTGGCTTTATGCTTGTGTAATGTTTCCTTAAATAGTTTCCAGATAGATTACAACAAACAGCAAAAAAAATTAACATTAAATACAAACAACATCGTCTTTTCTACAGTTTCATGCCAGATTCAATGTACATTTCACTCCAGCCACTAGTTACTGCAACAAAAGAACATAAAATAGTCGCTGACTTGGTTCTAAGATTTCCCAGATAAGTATGTGAAGAAGGTACAACAAGACATATTTATAAATATAGAACATTTCTGTTCAGGCTGAAAATATGAGGCTTCTTACAGGCCTCATGAAGTGGCGGAAACATAACATAAGCAAGGAAGCTAACACCATTGAAATATCACATACCAGCATCCATATGCAGCTTATAAGAACAACGGCAGCAAAGGCTGATGCGCATAAGCATGGTAAGAAATACGGGAACCTGACAAGTTTCATCAAAACAACGACATCAAGTTGCATCACATACCATCATTGGACTACTTGGAGGTCGCACCCAGGGCCGGTCCTAACTTATATAGATGCATAATACAAATATTTCATTTGACTTAACTACAGCAGCAACCTGGGCCGGTCCTGAATTTGTTGGAGTAATGTAGAAGAAATTATCCAAGTATCTTGGATCTGGCTATGCTCCTCTCCCGCTCTCCGTCCTTGTCGCCTTGATTCCTTATCTCCAGGCCATGCTTATCTCCCCCAAGCAAGCAGCAACCTGCACACAAGATATAAGACAAATCCAAAATGAACAAATCGTACACAAATTAATATCAAAGGGAAAAAATAATGTGAATATTACATGCAATCTTTCAGCCTTGAACTGGTTGTTTCCTGACTCGGCTACCTTCTTTTTTAAGTTTTTTTTTGTTCACAGAAACAGGACTTAAAGCAAACTAGAATGAAAAATTAATTTGTATTTATTGTTTATTTTTGCTAAGTGATTTAGTGTTATTTATTGTTTATCCTAAGATCATCCTGCCACCCAACCATTTTGTTCTAAAAAGGTAAATGGGAGTGGATAAAAAGATAATAGAGATAGGCCAAAGTTATGGTAAAGGAGTAGCCTCCGAAAGTTAGAAGACAAAAAGGATGTTATAAAGGAACACGTAACAGCGACATCCTGTGAGTATTCAATCATGCCATAGAGGAAAAATATAATATTAGCAGGACACTTACGCAACAAAGATAATGGATATTCATACTCTACAGGAAGATGGTTAACACTATCTATTTCTATAGAGGTGAGTGGCGGAGCCAGAAATTTTCTGGAGCCTGGGCAAGTTTGATCCTAAGTGTCTAATGCCGAAATCAACATCTAATGTTCTGATAGATACATCATATAAAATAGCCCCAAACTTCCTAACCACAAATCCACATTTATAAGGAAAAATAAAATAAAAAACAAAGTCATACAAATGTAGTTTTAAGTGGACTAAATATGTAACATATCGATATTTGATTTCATATACCAAAATAAATTTGAGAGTTGACAATAAAAGACATAGAACCAGGCCATGCCTGGACCAAACTCACCTTGTTCCAAGTAAATGTATAGATATCCAAATTACCATCCAAATCTCCTAAAAAATAGTACAAGATCCGGTGTTCACATAAATTGATGTTAAAGCCCCAGAAGTGCCAGCAATTTTAGAGAGGTAAAAAAATGATGTACCTGCAATAGTCATGTTTACTTTCCATCAAGATGCAACTGGTTCACACGTGAAAATAGTTGATCATCCAGCACCAAGGGCCTGAAATAGTGTCAATTAAAAATAGACGATGAATTGCATGTGATGAAAATGCAGGCAACTGAAATAGTGTCAACTGAAAATGACTGGTGCTATATGGCCTCGAAGGAGGCAATATGACACCAGAAGTCATTGCCTTGGTTCATAGGAAGTACCAGTCATTGCCTTGGTTCATAGGAAGTACCAGTCATTTTTTTTTCTAAGTTTAATTTGCTTTGTTCTTAGATTCCTAAAATTGTAATGCAGTTTTTTCATGCTCTGTCTACACACCAGCAGCTTATAAGGACAAGAGATACAAGGACTTCTACGCCACCAGCTTGGCCTCAAGCCCACTGTCATATCTTCTCTTATTTTATTTAAAAAAACATAGAAGCACACATATGCTCCATCACGGGCAGAGTAGTAGAAAGAGAGCAATGATCAACTGTTTTCTCCAACTACACTTATAATATGTGCATGTTCATACACACAATGAAGTCTTGCCATTGTCGAATAGTTATGTATATAAATAGCACGCAAGCAGATTTTATTAAATTGTCTATCTGTTAAATCATTTTAATTTGGATTGATATCTAATATAGCTTGCTGATGAACTGTTTTTGTTAAAAATACCAAGTTGACTGGACATCCTTTACACTTGGAATAAGTAGCAGCAATCTAAAAGTTTATGTTCATTATCTATACAGGTTTGTCTTAATTCATGTGCAGATCCTAGAAGTTTCCTAGTAACTGAACATAGCCAAATAGCATAAAACTTCCATTGTAGTAGAACTCATAAAACAATAATCTACACGGGGCGGGAAATTCCGTTTTGAGAGATGCATGGATTGGAAACTGGATGAAGGAACTAGGGATCTGCAAAAGAACATGAAATATTGGTATGCAGAAATAGGTTCATATTTGGTGAACCGAATCCACCAATTGGAGCAATCATCAATGGTTTCCTGCAGCAGCAGTTTCTCCTCATCAGGGCAGCACCTGCACAAAATAGAGCCTTTAACATTTGTAGATCGGGAAGAGAAATAGAAAACTTAAAAAGACAGAACAAGAAAGGACCACCTTCCATTGCGTCCTGTACTAGGAGCAGCTCCTCTCTCTCCACCCATGGCCTTGAATTCCTGTACTTGGCACAGTACGCGCACATATCAAGAGGAGAAGAAGAGAAGTTGTAGAAGAAAGACAACAAGGGGGATTCATACCCTCTAGAGCTTTAGGCACTCGGAGGGAGGCTCCATGCGTGATGTGGGAGAAGGAGCTCCGTCTCCATGGGATAGTGGAGGAGATGTGTCATTCACGGCATCGGGACGAGGGAGGAGAAGCCTTCCCATCCATGGCCCCCCGTTGCTCGAGCGGCGACGGTGCGCTCGATCTGCGAGGGAGACGAAATGATGTGAGGAAGAGATGGGGTATGTGACGAGGAGGAGTGGAGGGACTCACCTGAGTCATCGGAGCAAGGCCGGAGCCACGCCGGCGACGCGCTGGCACAAAGCCTAACTGGTGGGCAGGGTCACGCTTGGCCGCTGGAGGACGCGCGCGTCGGATCTCACCCGATGGGAGGAAGGAGCGTTGAGAGGGGGACACGGTGGTGTGCTGGGCGCCGCCGGAGGACGCTAGAATCGGGCGGGATCGGGCACGGTAGGTAGCGGCGGCGACGACGAGAAGTGGTGCGGGGAGAGGGAGAGACGAGAAAGAGAAAGGATTGGTGGGTCAGTGGGATTGGTGCGGCGAGAAGTGGTCTTCTTTATTTTATTTAAAGATGGTCTTCTTTATTAATTATTCGCGCGCTGTGAAACTGAAAACCAAACGAAATCGTTCGCGGGCTGATCCAAACCTCTCGACGACGCATGAGCCTAACTTTAACTCACTTTATCCAAAAAAGGCTTTACCTCACTTATTTATTTATTTTTATTATTATTTAGTTTCTTTGGTCGATGCATTGTTCCCACGGATTGGCCCCATCCGATCGATCATAGTCATCCATCTCTTCTAGATCCGACGGTAGAGACAAAATGTCACGCCGATCATGCCTTCCTCTAGATAAGTAAAACCATTAAAGTAATTGACGTTCCCGAACAAACTTAGGCCTTTGTTTTTTATGGGTTATTCAAAAAGGAAAAAAATATCTAGAAACCAAGTTATATATAAATATAGTACGAAACTAAATAAAAATGCTGAAATTAATTTAGTATGGGGCTTCAGATGACTAGTGTTTTGTAATGTTTCTTGCCTTTTTGGAGATTTGTCGTACCGTCGGTCATCCTTGGCATGATGGGGATCGCCAAGCGAGAGATTGTCTTTCACTTTTTTTTCTCGTTTCTTTTCACTTTAGGCAGCCAGCCTATCACATGTGAGGCCACACATCAATCCCTTGAAACAGATCCTGGCCATCCACTCCTCCTACATCCAACGCTTCAAAAGCCTCCCCTCATCCAACACACCTCTATCACTTTTTCTCTTTTTTTTTCAATCGGTGGCACTTAATGACCAATTTGTGCAATAGTATCATGACCTAATGGACACAAAAGGTCATAACATTATGGGCTTTGGACCCTCTTAGACTTGCCATGACTAATTTCTGAATTTTGGTCATGGATCAATGAACAATTAAACCGCCGTCATTATTTTTGGTCATAATTGAGCATTTTTCTTGTAGTGGGGGCTGTCACCCTGATGCCCCCATTGCGCATCAAGGGAGAGGGCCTCAGGGGGCGCGTACTATGGGACCCCCCGGCCACGGCGCAGGAAACACCCGAAGGGCAGTGGAGGACCTCGCTGAAGGAACAAACGCACCCCATGCATAAAAGGGAACCACTACTTAAAGCAAAAGTATATTACAAAATGTCTAACGCCCCCCTAGGGCCAAGTGTTTCTTGATGCAACAGGAAAGAGATAAAAATCCTAGGTGGAGGAGGCGATGTCCTCATCATGGGCCCGGAGGACCCGACACCGAGGCTGCCGATCTACTCGGAAGGTGTACACTAGATGAACCGCCCGAATAGGGACCCCACGTGCTCGTGAACATCATCCATGAGAGAGCTTCGGAGCTCCATGGGCACCGGCTTGTCACGCACGAGAGGTCGAACGGGGGTCGTGGCAGGGAAGGTTGGTGAAGAGGCGCGTCAATGCGCTGCCCAAGATGTCATGCATGCTAGATTCGATGTCTTCGTCCACCTTGGAGACGCCCGATTCTAGCGCCTCAACCACCTTAAGTAAGAAATCGAGGTAATCCCCGTTGCTCCGCGTGCACGGCAGCGCCGGCGCGTCCTCAACGAAGCGATGGAGCATGCCATTCACACGATGGGAAAACTTGAGGAACTGCTTGGCATGATGCGCCTCCATCATCCGCGCGTGTGAGGCATCATCCCTGGCCGCCTGCACAGCATCGACGACTTCTCTTACCTCGGCCTGAAGCGCCACCAGGTCCTCCTTAGTGCATGCCTCGCCCCTAGGACTTGAGCACACGTACCTCCTCTAGGAGCATGTGGCACCTGAGCTGGGGGCGGTTTTCCTGTTGGGCGAGCTCGTCGTGATACTCCTCCAGGGTGCCCCTCGCTCCCGGGCCACCATCTTATCCTCGTTGCCAAGGGATCCCTAAAGCACCACCGTGAAGGTGGCCTCGTCCGCAAGGACACGCCTCTCTAGGGTCTCAAGGCGCTCTCGCTCCGCCTCCTGAACGTAGGTGGTCCGGCGGCCTCCCGCTCACGGAGAGCCACGTCCTCCTCCCGCTCAGTGATAGGCTCCACCCTAAGGGACAGGTCCACCTGGCGCTAGGAGCCCCAAGGGGCGGACGTGGTGGATTGGACTGTGCGCCCCGAGGGCCTTACCATTGCCCTTCAGGTGGCTGCGGGTACTCCAGGCATCGTCATGCCAAGCATACAGGAGGAGGCCTCCCGAGGAGGCGGCACGCAAGAAGACACCCCTGTCGGGCCAGCGCGGCTCCCCGAGGGTGTTGGCACCCTAGGAAGTGGAGAGATCAGATTCGCTGGGCCGAACAAGGTTCGCAAGAAGAAACGATGGTGACGGTGTACGTGCTCATCGCTGGAAGCCGAGCGATGTCGTAGTGGGGGCAACCTTCACTCTGAAGGCCCCGCGCATGCCTCAGCACTTGAGGAATCCCTTCCGACCGCCATGGGAAGATAACAGGGAGGAAGAAGGCGACATCCACACAAGAATGATGAACCACCATAGGAGGGAAGCCACAAAGGACAAGCAGCATGGTGGTGGCTCCTCCCCACGAGTGTGGCGGTTTATATAGCCATGGCCATAGCCCTCGAGGAGTCAGGGAAAGTGGAGGGGAGATGTGCTCCATCGTGTGTAGCATGCCATGCCAGACCAACAGATGGTTGTGGCTCGCGTTGCCTCATTCCTCCAATAGGACATTCCACACGTGCAGCAGGCACAAGAGTAGTCTTACGTGGGAAGCAAGGTGCGAGTGGGTGGTGCTGGTCAAGAGAGCAATGATGGTCGGTGCTACATGCAGGCTTTACATCAACTCACTCGGGGCAGTTCATCAAGCGTTGCATGGAGGAGAAGAGCCCCACAATGCACGGGGCGCCACGTGTCGAGTCTGGCATTTAGACGGTTGGGGCCCGTGCCGCTTCACCACCCCCTGATGTAGTTGTGCATGACGCGGGCCCAGGGGCAACTATTGGGCCCCTTGGGCCGGTGGTACCCAAGTCTGTCACCTGTAGCCCCAGGCACGACGCACTATACGGGCTGGTTCAACCCGCTGGCTAGTCGCACAAGGACGAAACATGCGAGGGCCCTCGCCTCACAAAGCAAGCACATAAGGATCATCACGAGGTGCCAGCGGACAAAGGCAAGAGAGTTTTCCCTTTCTCATTAAGCAAGCGGGGCCAGCTAGCGTACCCCCAAAGCGCCCCCAAAGGTTTTCTGTTTGGTTCAAGAGGACCAAGGCTGGGGCCTCGGCAGGGCAAAGGTCACCCTCGAGGCAAGCAACGCGTCATAGCGAAGGGCTCTTTTACGCGAAGACTACCTTTGTTAGGACAGGCGGCAATCCTGTCCCCTTTCAAAATGGTCGTTGTGGAAACCCTTCCCGCCGAGTGTGTTTTCTGGGGCACTGGACCAAGGCCATTATAAAAGAGAGGCCCAACCTGTGTAGGAGGGATCTGGATACCCATCACCTTCACTAGGGCAAGAACCCACCTTCGTACTCGTCTTCCACCTCAAGCAATACACGCATGGAGCAGTAGGGTTTTGCACCGCAAGGTGTCCTGAACCTGGGTAAACTGCTCGACTGTTCTTGTTCGCCTTCCTTAGATCGAGCTGTTGGCGAGTGGCGGAGAACTTCAGGTGTAGAACATGGTAGGAGGACGAGCGCAACCCAGAGTTTGAACCCTCCTTGGTGACCCCACTACTTGTTTTCCCTCTCCTATAAATTCACATATATTCCAAAAAACCTAAATATTAGAGCAAAACACCTTTTCCACCGTTGCATGTCTCTATTCCACGATGATCCCATCTGGAGCTCCGCTTCGGCATCCTGCTGGAGGGGGGATCGATCACGGAAGGCCTCTTCATCCACCTTGCTGCCCTCGTAATGATGTGTGAGTAGTTCACCATAGACCTACGGGTATGTAATTAGTACCTAGATGTCTATCTCTCTCCCTCTTGATCTTCAAAACAACGATCATCACATCCTCGCTTTGATCTATCCGATGTAATTCTTTTGTATGGTGTCTTTGGTGGGATTCAATGAATTGTGGGTTCATGTTTAGATTATTAATGAAAAGTATATGATTCTTCTTCAGTGTTATGATTCTTATTTGCATGATCATCATATCTTCATAATTATCTTCGATCTATTGAATTCCTTTGGCCAGGTAGTTTGGTATTTCTTCAGTGAGAGGGGTGAATTGTATTGGGTTCAGTCTGACAAGTTTCTATATCCTAGTGACAAAAGGGGACAAGTTGCATATTTGGGTTGTTGTCACTAAGGATAAAACGATGGGGTTTTTTCATATTGGTTCAGTTTATTTTGTCTACATCATGTCATCGTTCTCCAAGCATTACTCTGTTTGTCATGAACTTAATACGTAATGAGGCAAGCAGAGAAACACTCTTGAAGTGGAGTAATAGTAGTAGGTGCAGGTTGTTTGCTCTTTTGTGTGCAACTGCTGAAGACGGTTTACGATTGATATTCCTATTGGTTTCTTAAACCTTGGTTTGTTAACTTTGGGAAATACTTATGGGTATTGTGCTATAATTACTTGGTCGTTTTAATGGAAAACCTAAAGCAGGTCACAAGTATCTGGAATGATTTCTCGCGCCATTGCCACGGAGTATCATCACCAACTATCAACTAGCTTTACACAAGTTATTGTTCCCTTGTTCTTATTTTTATTTTATGTTATACCTCTCTTGCTTAAAAAAATCAAAAGCACAAAAATATTTATCTTCGCTTGCTACGATGGCTAGTTCCTCTTGTATTTTACATACTTCAGAAATGAAGTGTTTAACTTTAAACAAAGGGGAGGAGAGAATTTGAAAGATGCTTGGTACATGATTTGCTATGCTCAAAATACATGAACTTATAAACAATCCACTACTACCTTGCTTCAAAAATTTATGTGGGTGTGACAACTTGGTGTAAGTTTGTCCTTGACACCATCAACGGTGGTAATTTCTTAATGTATCACACTTTGGATGCCTATAACGCCATTGAAAATCTTGTGGGATCACCTCCCACCATTCTTAATGGAACCATATAACTTTAGAAGATATCATGCATAGGCTTGATGCTATTGAAAACAAAGTTACTACTAATGAACAAATTGAAGAGTTAGACAAAAAGATTCATAATCGTATCGCTCAATTTGGTTCACGGGTAGGAATGACTTTGGAAACTTTGAAGGAGAAGGATACTATTCTTGAGAGTGTAGGACAAAGTATGAATATGATTGACAAAATGGAGGAAGTTAATGATAAAGTAGGTTCCGCTTTCACACCCACCAAAACTAATGCTAGTACCTCTCGGAGTAAAAGTCCCAGATTCATGTAGATTCCTAAGAGTATTAGTACCTCTCCTACCAAAAGGAGCGAAGATCTCAAAATGATTAGTGTGCATTCGAACATTGTAAACCTGATAAAGGCTCCTATTTTCAAGTCTCCTATTGTTATTAAGCAGCTTCATGTCAAGGATGACAACATTTGATCATATGCATTATGCCTAGCTAGGGTCATAAAACAATAGGGCTTGTTGGGAGGATCCCAATAGTTATCTGAATTTTTGCTTCTTACTTTCTATCTTGGTGTGATGACATGATTATGGGCTCTCTAGTGAGTGTCTTTTTATGTTTAAATTCGTGTTTGTGCCAAGTAAAAGTTGTGGGATTACTTGTATGATAAGTAGAATTGATATAGTCCAAAAACAGAAACTTCCACGTCCAGTTCAAAATTTCTTTGATTTACTAGAACATATTTTTAAGCTTAATTTTTACACAGTATTTCTATAAAATACCTCAAGTCGTCATAATTTTTCAGAATTTTTGGAGTTACAGAAGAATAGGTTCATTACACATCAATACATATTTTTCTATTTTAGATGGATTATATTTTTGCTCGCATAGTTTCGTTATTTTGATGATGATATGGATTGTATTGGGGGGTATAAGCCATGGAGAAGTTAGAAAACAATACCTATTACTACATAATGAAATATAAATCAATTTATAATAGTACCTTAGTATATGTTTTTATACTAAAGGATCTCACGAGGTTTTGTTGAATTTTTTGTGATTGAAGTTTTCATGTTTTGGGTGTTATGGTGATGGACGAAGGAATAAGGAGCGACAAAATCCTAAGCTTGGGCATGCCCGAGGCACCCCAAGGTACTATTCTAGGAATACTTATGCGTTTATGCTTCGAGATGCCCCTGAAGGCATCCCCTCTTTGGTCTGAATCCATCGGTATGTCACTTGGAGCTATATTTTTATTCGTCACATGAAATGAGTTTTGCTTGGAGAGTCTTTTGATTTAGTTTGCGCTTTATTTTTAGTTTGACACAATCATTATTTACTGTACATACCAACTTGAGAGAGACACATATTCATCATGATTTGTTCGAATACTATATGTGCTTCACTCATATCTTTTTGAGAATGGTGGTGTGTAGCTTTTATAGTTGCTCTAGTACACCAGTAATATCTTTTTGAGAATGGTGGTGTGTAGCTTTTATAGAAATATCTGCACTCTCGTTCTTCACTTAGATTTGTTTGAGAGTTAGTGAATAGTAATGGTAATTTGCGTGGATCGTAAGGCTAGTCAAAAAATAATAGGTATTCAATAAATGATAATCAAAACCATCATGTAGCACATAAAGAGAAATTGTGGGTTAATGATCTTGATGTGGTAATATGAATAAAGTCTGAGTGCATCAGTGTTGATTGGTAGAATTATCGGTATTAATAGGTATTAATTTCTTGTTTGTCTGAATATTAAAAATGCATGGTGGGAATGTGTCAGCATTTCTATTGCTTGTTAAAATCTGAGTGTTGTTTCCGGTCGGAGGTGCACGATGGTTAACTCCTCCCAACTCCCCCATCGAGGCATGCGGGTAGTGCTTTGATTCCTAATGAAACTAATAAATCTTTGGAATAAGTATATGAATTCTTTAAGACTAATGTGAATCAATGAACATACACAATCTCGCCTCCTCATATTTTGCAAGCTTCTTCGGTACCGTGCATTGCCCGTTCTCACCTCGTGGATCGGTGCAAACTTCACCGGTGCATCCAAACCCCGTAGCATTATATGCTTTGTAGCACATAAGCCTTCCTATATCTTCCTCAAAACAGCCACCATACCTACCTATCATGGCATTTCCATTGGCATTCAAAGATATATTGCCATGCAAATTCCATCGTTACATCATATGACTAGTTGACATAGCATTTCTAGAAAATCCACCATTCATTATATTGTTGATACATGTCAAGCTAGATCATTGCACATCCTGCTACACTGCCAGAGGAATTCATATTCAGTCATATTGCTCAAAATCAATTTTCATTGAGTTGAGAGTAAATAAAAGTGTGATCATCATAATAATGAGAGCGTTTTCACAGTGAAGAAATGATGATAGAGACTATGATACCCCCACAAGTCATGATGACACTCCAGATGAAAAATAAAAATGGGGGAGGCTCAATGAGCCCACCATAAAAAAAATGAAAAAAAATGAAAGAACGAAAAAAATGAATGAGAGAAAAATAGAGAATGGACTTTTCTACTATCCTTTACTACACTTGTGCTTCAAAGTGGCACCTCGTTCTTCATATAGAGAACTCATGGTATGTAGTTTTCATATGCTTGTGGGAATCATATTATAATTATTATAAACTTTGCTTGTATATTCAGATGACACGCTTACATATTCCGATGACAGGCTTCCTCAAATGTGTGAGGTCTTCATCAGCAAGCAAATTCGATGCACACCTCAAATGAAGTACAATTGCCCCTAAATTTTTTTAAGATTATTTCTCGACAAAAAGAACACTTGTAAACTTTGGTAGCAGGCTAGAAACCGCAAGATGGAGGCACAAGCTAACAGGGCACGGCTAGGGGGGTTCGTGCACCTTGATGCCTTGTCCCTCCCCGGTGGCCTCACTACCTCGGTTCTGTGGCCTAAAAATTCACATATATCCCCAATACCCTAAATATCAGAGAGCAACACTTTTTCAGCCGCACAAGTCCATGTTCCACTTCGATCCCATCTAGATCTCTATTTCGGCACCCTGCCAGAGGGGTTATCAATCAGGGAGGACCTCTTCGTCAACCTTACTGCCATTGTGATGACGTGAGAGTAGCTCACCACATACCTAGAGGTCTGTAGTTACTAATTAGATGGCTATATGTCTCTCTTGATCTCCAATACAATGATCATCGCATCTTCGTTTGATCTATCTGATGTAATTCTTTTGTGTGGTGTGTTTTTTGGATCCGATGAATTGTGGGTTTATGCTCAAATTATTCATGACAAGTATTTGAGTCTTCTCTAATTTTTGTAATTATTATTTGCATTCTCATAATAGCTTTTTAATTCTTTCTGATCTATTGAATTTCTTTGGTCAACTAGTTTGCTATTTCTTCAGTGAGAGGGGTGTGTTGTACTAGGTTCTACGTGATAAGGGGGGAAGTTGTGTCTTTTTGTTGTTGCCACTTGGGATAAAAAAATGGGGTTATGATTATTGGTTGTGTTTACTTTGTATATATCATGTCATCATTCTCCAAGCATCAGTCTGTCTGTGATGAACTCAATACGTATAGAGGCAAGCATAGAAGCGGTCTTGAAGTGGAGTAATAGTAATAGGTTCACGCATGAGTCGTCCTATTTGCTTATGGACGTGATGCCTACATGAACATGATCGTTGACGTGAAAATTGAATAACTATGCTCTTTTGTGTCAATTTTCCAACATTAAGATGCCACTAGTGAACACTACGGCCCCCGGGCGTATTCACTTATATAATCAGAAAACTTATAATTTCTTCGCTATTATTACTTGTATTTTTTATTATTTTGCAAGTTACAACTATCTATACACCTTATTTGCTTGCAAATAATGATATCAAGGGAATGGACAACCCTGTTGCCCGAATTAGGTGCAAGTTGTTTGCTCTTTTGTGTGCAACCGCTAAAGACGGTTGACGATTGATATTCTTATTGGTTCCATAAACCTCGGTTTCTTAAGTAAGGGAAATACTTAGCCGTATTGTGCTGCAATTACTCATTCCTCTTTTCATAAAGCCCAACGTAGATCACGAGTATCAAGAGCCAAAGGGTGACAATCTCGGACCTATGGGAAAGTCCCGCTCCCTACCTCCTAACTTGACCGAAGATCCTCGTGTCCAGATGGTCCAAGAATTTGCATGCCAACCATTGGAGGATGGAAATACTAACCAATAAGAAGTATCGTGGATCTCGGACACGAAAGTCAGCCCTAGTAGTTTGGCATCAACATTGCAATGTCGGGAGAAGCACTTCGGAGCGCCGATCCTGCAACAATTCTCGTTCAAATGTTTGATCCCACCCACCCCCACACCGAGCACTGGGTGAGTAATTAGGACCACCCAATTTATGAGATCTAATATATGTCAACCAAAAACCTAATGAGATAGTCCGACAATTATGGATACATTTCCTATTCGTGAAGAGCGAAAACTCGAACTGATGTGAGTTTGAAATCTTAGTGGATTTCCATCACAACTATCTAGATGACGACATATTGAACGTCCTCGCTCGATGATGTATTCGAACTTCTTCCAAGCTATCGACTTGGTATCAAGATTCTGCATAATGGAAGAAGCCTGGTTGTCTCAAAAAGAGCAGCAATATTCAATCCATGTCGCAACAAGAAACCGTGATTGGCCTATACGTCTAAATGACCTGCTTCAATGTTCCAGGGCAGATGAGCCCTCACGAAAAAGAAACAAACCTATTACAGGACCAAAAACTGCCCTCAATGAGATCTTGGACCAACCTTGCCCCATCCAATCTATTTTGTTGAATACGAACCCAACTTACAGTCTTGGGCTTGTTGCATGGTCAAACAAGTGGCCAAGGAAAGGGAAGACCTCCTTAATAGTATTGACATGCACAACAAGCATGCAACAATGCCCTCTGGCGAGAACAAGATCTTAGTGATATACAAAACTCATCCGCGAGGGAATCAAAATAAGCGAGCTCTTCATGAGATGAGCCACCGACACCATGTAGCAACATCGGATAAGTGGTCAAACATGTCTATCAATTTGGGCAATAGGATTAGCCCAAGACAGTCCCTAGCCGAGGAACGACAATCCTAGTCATCGACCCTATAGTAGACAAATGTTGACTTCATATAGTTTTAAAGGGTGGTGATAGTAGTATAAACCCCATACATGAGGACACTCTGCAAAAAATGGAATGCGACCGATCACGCAACAACCGAGCTATACCACATTTAAAGGGATTATTACAATAAGGGGATCGCGATCTGGCGGCAAAATCACCTTCGATGTAGTATTTAGCACGACCGAAAACTACCGCTTCGAGGAGGTGACCTTCCTCATTGTACCCCTCCGAAGTAGTTACCTCACTCTTTTGTGCCATGACACATTTCCCAAATTCTACGCCATGCCGCACTACTCCTGGATGAAGCTCGAGATGCTCGGACCAAATGGCATGATCACTCTAGCAATCAACCCACACATAACGCTTAGAACCGAAAATAAAACGACATCACTTTCCTAGGAATCCTTAGCCAAGGCCTTTGCGACTTAAAAATTAATATATCTGTGTGCAATCGTAGATAGATTTGATGTCCTCCTCGACAAGGGATTTGAACCTACATCATTCAATACAGTCGATAAAATAGTCAAATAACAAGTGCATCCAACACATGCCAACAAAATATCATCCATCAACACACAAATGGACCCAATTGTGGATGAGGGATTGCACGCATTTCTCCAAGAAAATTGGGACGTCTTCACCTAACACCCTTCCAACATGCTAGGAATTCCTAGATGCCTTGCCAGGCATAGATGGAATATCATAAAAGGCTTTAAACTTGTGAAACAGGCTCCTTGCTAGTTCACTGAACCAAAGAGACTGGCTAAGGGCGAGGAATTGGTCAAGTTACTAGGGCCATATTCATCCACACATTAAACACCCTGAGTGTTTGGCTAACCTGGTCATGGTGCCTAAGAAGTACAAGTCATGGCACCTTTGTCTCAAGACCCATTCCCTCTACTATCTGGAGTGGTTGGATAACCTGGTCATGGTAGCTAAGGATTTCTAGATGCCTAGTCGAGCATAGCATGACTATCATAGAAGGATTTCTTTCAAGGACGTCAACAAGGCTCTCCCAAAGGACCCCTTCCCTATACCGCATATTGGCCAGATCATGGATGCCATGGCATGACATGATTCACTATGTTTCCTAGACACCTACTTGGGGTATTGTCAAATAAATATGAAGGTGCAATGTATGAGCTCATGATTAAAACATGCATGGAAAATAGAATGGGAAAACAATAGAACCATACATAGACGATGTGGTTGTCAAAAATAAAAAACGACAACAAATTGGTGGACAACCTCCGGGAAACATTCACCAACCTCCGGGAAACATTCACCAACCTCCGAGCATATTATATAAAGCTCAATCCAAAGAAGTGTGTCATTCGAGTACCAGCAGGCAAGTTGTTCGGCTTTGTCATTTCCCACCAAAGAATGGAAGCTATTCCTGAGAGAATTCAAACACTTGCCGAATTGGAAATCCCTACAAAACTCAAGCATATCCAAAGATTAGCAAGTTGCGTCGCCGTACTAACCCGTTTCACCTCTCGGCTTGGAGATAAACCTTTACCTCTCTACAAGATAATAAAGCAACCCAATAATTTTCAATTCACTTGCGAGGCTAGTTCAGCAGAAAAGGAAATTAAAATTCATCACTACGAACCCTAACTCGTAGCACTTCTATCAAGGGAGTGGTGTTTCTAGACATCTCGGCCACACACCAAGTCATCAACACAGTTCTGGTTCTCGCGCGTGACATGGAAGGGCATAGAATCCAGGTCCAAAGGCCTATTTATTATATTTTCTATGTACTTTTCCCATGTAAAACTAGGTATCCTCATTATCATAAGATATCCTATATAGACTTTATGGCATCTCAGAAACTATAACACTACTTCCAGGTGTGACGATAATGGTCTCATCCGAAGTATCTCTTAATGATATAATCAATAACAGGTATGCCTCACGAAGCGTTTCCAAATGAGCAATTGAGTTCCTACTATTTGAAATTACATATCGCCCATGTTGAGCTATTAATTCTGAAGTATGAGTATATTTTGTGGCGGAATGGATGTAAGATGAGCTCCATAAAGAGTATGTTACTTATTCCGGCTGGATAATGTACTTTGATGGCTCTAAAATGCTTGTTGGCTTAGAGGTCGGAGTAGTTCTCATGTCACCAATCGGGGATAACATACGGTATGTACTAAAAATTATGTACAACGATTCTAACAATATAGCCAAGTATGAGGCCCTATTGCATGGTATTCGTATAGTTGTTCCCATGGTAATACAATGTCTTGAGGTCCGAGCAGATTCTAATATCGCTATTTCTCAAGTTAACAAAGAGTTAGATGCCATGGACCCGAAGCTGACACCGTACCAAAATGTCGTTGGGAAAATTTCAGCTCGATTCGAGGCATTAGAGTTTCATAATATCCCAAGGGATAGCAATGAAGTTATCGATATCCTTGCTAGAATGGGAACTAGATGAAAAAATGTTGTGGAAACCACCTTCCTCAAAAGGCTCTTTAAACCATGTGTGTCGTGGCAAGAAGGGGATAAGGTAGTTAAATAAAATTACACTAGAGAATTCATCCCTCTGACCATCAAGCAAGACTAGGAGATAATTGGGGGCTCTGCCATCGAAAAGACATCTTGGCCCATGAGATCGTGGTAGTGATTGCACCATAGACCAAACCAATCTTCACATACTTACTTCGGAAAGAGCTGCCCGAGGACCAAACTGATGCAGGACGGATCATTCGAAAGTTCAAAGGTACCAAATTCATGAAGGAGAATTATATAAGAAAAGCATCGCAGGAGAACTCCAACAATGCATATTCGAGAAGGAAGGAAAGCATCTCCTTTCGGAAATTCAGTCCAGCATGGGCGGCCATCATGCCACACCTTGGAACTTAGCAAGAAAGTCTTTCCATGATGGGTTTTACTGGCCAACCACTAGAGCGGACGCGAAAATACTAGTCCAAATATGTGTTGGGTGTCAGGTTTTTGCTAACCAAAGCCACATGTCTGATATGCTCTTTAGACTATTCCGCTCACTTGGCCATTCGCAGTCTTGGGGTTGGACATGGCCGACCACTTAGAGGGGGGGGGGGGGTGGTCCAAAAAATAATTATCTATTCGTCATGGTAAATAATATTACAAAATGGATCGAGGAAAGGCACGTAACCTCGTCCAAAGTGGGGCTAGTACTCAATTTCATCTACGAGATAATGCACCATTAAGGTGTGCCCTATAACATGATTAAGCACAATGGATCCAATTTCAGTGCCAAGGAAGTTAAGGCATAGTGAACAAAAATGGGCATTAGCGTGATTATGCTTTGATATATTACCTCCAATTTAGCGGGCGGTTTAACGAGAAAATGGTATCATACTAAGTGGCATCAAGCCAAGGATGGTTCTCTCTTTAACTAGGCTAGCTGTAAATGGGTGGAGGAACTTTATTTCATACTCTAGGTAGTACGCAACTATTGATGTATTAAAGAACGGGTCCCTTAGTACCCTGGCTTGTCCACAGATGACATCAACCTCCTGCCCGACAAGCTGCCTTTCCAGTGAAGAAGAACCAGCACTCACCATGCCCGACAAGGACTCCACTACCTATTCATCGCTCCACCTTGTCGGAATCAGGGCTTCGGGGACCCAAGAGGTTCGAACTCTGGGGTGCGCGGGCTCCCCTTCCCTACTCTACTTCGGGCCCAATGGCGACTCTCGAGCATTCTCGAGCTAAGGAAGAGGAACAGTGTACATGGTAGTTTAACCAGGTTCGTGCCACCTCGCGGTGTAAGACCCTACTCCTGCTTGTTTGGATTGCTTTAGGGGTAAGAGAGTATAAGGGGGTGTTAATGCTAGACTGGGGTCGATACCCCCTATGGTGGCAGCGTGTCCTCTCTTATACTGGCCAAAAGGCTCTTCCCCTGGATAAAACACCTGAAGGGAAGGGTTACTACAACGGCCAATTTAGAGGGGGTAGAACTGCAGCCTATCCGGATTAAAGTGGTCTTCGCATGGAAAGACGTCCTACCATGACGCTTTGGTGGGCTCGGCGATAACCTTCGTCCTAACGTGCCTCCAACCTTGGTCTTCATGCACCCAAGGGGAAACCTTTAGGGCTTGCTTTGGGAACTGGCAGTGGCCGAGCTACCTTTGGAAAAAATAGGAAAGCCTCCTCATTTGTGCCTCCCGGTGTGCCTCCTGGCACCGCTTGGTGCGATGCACGTCACCCACCTTACAATGCAGGTACGTGCACCTTCATTAGGCCACTCTGTTTAGTCCTCCCGACATTTGTTGACATAGGCCTCACGAGGCTGGGGCCCTTGCGATGGCCTTGCTCGTGAAGTGCGATTGTGGGCCATGCTAGGCCCATGGCATGTGCTGCATCTTGGGACACACGCACACGTGTCTCGGTACCCCCAGCCCCAAAGGCGTGACACAACTCATCTAGATGATTATGAACATGAACGAGGTGTCGAGCGGACAGGCAGTTTGGTAAACCTTGTTAGGGGCACATGTCAACTCGAGGAATTTACATCAGCTTTAATGACACCCATCCAATGTCATGGAAAAAGAATAGAAGGTAGCTGGGCGAATGTCACGGAAGGAGAGGCGATCCTCACCTCAAGATGTCGCCAGCATAACACCTCACGGCGCATTTACCGCACCTCTCCTATCCCGTGAGGGTTAGGTATTTCCCACTGTAGATCTAGTCAGTAATTTTGGCACGCATAGGATCTACTATTTACCACATGTAATTACCATTTTTCCACTATGGTAGCCCATAACTACCTTTACAAAGGTCGACACTTTGTCCATTTTAACACGTAGCTGCACTCCTCACGCAGTCTTGCTGTCGGATTTCGGGTACCGCAAAACCCTAAGGATTCGAACTCAGGGGCGTGTATGAAGATCTCCCACGGCCTAACCTCTCCCAGCTCTCTACTCAATGTGAACGCCAAAGAAATCACTCGATGGTGAGGGAAACACAGAACACAATAGTTTACCCAGGTTCGGGCCAGTTCGAAGCATAAAACGCTACTCCTGCTTTGGTGGATTGCCTCTCATGGAGGTTGGTGCATGAGCTATTATAGTGCTTGGGCGCCTCCGGAGGCAGGATGACTTGCGGAGTGCTAGTGGGCGAATAGGTGGTTCGGGAATCGGGGCCCCCTTCTATGAAGCAACCTATCCTCTCTTTATAGTGGCAGCCCCGGTGTACTTCCCTTATCGCCCCGGGGGGAAGGGATCCCACAGTGGCTAATTTTAAAGGGAAAGATGCTCCCCTGCCAAAGGTGGTCTTCGCCTGCAAAGTAGCTGCCAGCGTTGCGGGGGCTGGCCCATGGATGGCGTCCGTCCTGGCGGCGAGCGGCCAGGGTCTTGTTGCACCAGAATGGAAACCTTTGGAAGATGCCTTGGGAACCTACGTACGACCTTGCCCCCTTTGCACCCAAGGGGAAACTGCACGGTTCTCCTGTGTGCTGCCCGCATGTCCTTCCTCTGGGTCATCGTTGACTCTTGATGCCGGGCCTCGCCTCAGAATATCCGCCGCTCCAGAGGGGTCCTTAGGAGGCCCCCTGCGGGTCTTGATGTTGTTCCTCCTCGTGAGCTTGGCCCCTCACGAGGGCCTTGCCTTGAGGGATGTAGGCCCGTTAGCTTGCTTGATGAGATGGGCCAGCCATGGGTCGCAGGCAGGCAGGTTTGAGTATGCCAATTCCCAGAACACCGATAGCGCGCCTGGATTGGCTTCTCGGCGAAGCATTTAGGGCGGCCTGAAGCGTGGCGGGCCCTAGTAGCCGGCGGGCCAGGCGACACACGTGTCTAGCATCTCTGTGGTGATGCTCTCGCTCCTCGACGGGTCTAGGGTGCACTAGGCCACGATGGCACGATATCCGAGAATCACACAGGCCATCATTGTCCTCATTGAATGGCATCTGCTACCCCGTAGCTCGACCTTCGGCGCGTCGTCAAGCCACCGCCCGCTGAGGCTCGTCGTCTTCTCTGGGACGAAGGCTGCCCACACGTGGCCGTCCTGGTGGAGCGATACGTCTTTGTGCCCGTCTCGAGCAATGAGGAAGGCTCCGATGTCGAGCTTGCAGGCGCCAAGGGCGGCATCAGCGGCCTCTCCCCCTAGGCACCCCCAGCTTCTGTTTGCCTTCGTAGTTCTCCTTTTTTCCTTTTTCTCCTAGGTTGGTGCTTTTCCTGTCGGTGGTCGCCGCGGCTTGGCTTCAAGGTTTAGGATCCGTCATTGCCCCAGCCATCGCTCGGGGATGACAGGAGCCAGGACCCTGATGAGGTCCTGTCCTCCCGAGACACCACTCGTTTCACCGCACGCTCGGTCGATGGCTTCCTTACTCGCCGCAGCTGAACCCTTAGGCTCTGCATCCCTTTGTTAGTACGCATGTTTTTAATTCATTGTTAGTTTGACGTAAGACAAGAGGGTCCCTGTGACATCCCCAGCTTTTGCTACAGTGTTGAATGTAATTAAGCTACAATGTTCCCGCGCTAATGATGCCACGTCGATGTTGTTGCTATCGTTGTTCTCACGTTAGTTTGAAAGTGGGTCAAATATGAAATTTATAAATAAAGTCAAATGACGAATGTTTTTTAATGCGAAAATAAAGATATCGGAGGAGTTATAAAAATTCTCTAATAAATTATAACAGTGAATCGGGCATTTTTTTAATTATTTAAAACCCCGATATATTTAAAGCAGAAACTATATAAAAATATAATAATAAAAGAAAGTAAAAGAAAAAAAATCATAAATATAAGCAAACAAACAAAGAACCCCAAGAGGCCTGGGCCAACTGGGCCAAAATAGCCTAGCCGGCCACCCACCGGCCCATCCGCTTGGGGGTATAAGACCCCCAGGGCAAACCCAAAGCCTCCCCATGCCCCACTTCTCCGTGCCGCCGCCACTTCCTCCCACCCTGTCGCTCCCACTTCTCCCCAAGAGGGAACCCCCTGGTTCCCTCCCCTCCTAGCGGCTCCCTCCCCCTCGTCACCCTCACCCACCCTGTCGCCCGTTTCCCCCAAGATCTCGTCGCCCCACCCCCTCCCCGGATACCCCGAGGGGATCCCTTCCCTCGATACCCTCCCCTCACCAGCGCTCTGCTCGCCCCTCGCCCTCTCCCCCAGCGCCTCCCTCATGCGCCGGCCCCATTCCCCTCGTCCCATCCCCACAACGGAGTCGACCTCCCTCGCCCCCGACGCTGCCCGCCGGACCAGCCCCCCACCGGACCCAGTCGACCCCACCTCTGGTTGCCTCAAACCATCACCGGCCGGCCCTCCCTCACCAGCCACCTCTAACACCGTCACCGGCACAGACGCAGCGCCGCTCGCCGGTTCCCTCTCGCCCCTGCCCACACGACCCGTCGCCGGCCATAACCGGACCAGCCGTCGCCAGGAGCGCCATCACGGGACAAACCGTGCCGGAACACCCCATCCCTGCCGCGCAGCGCCGGAACCGCGCCGCCTCCCCATCGGCCGGTGCCCTCCAGTGGGACATCCCACCACCGCACATCCTCACCGTGGTGCGTCTCCGGCCCCTTCCCGTCGGTCTACCACCCCGTCGATCGTCGCCCTCCCTCGAGCCCGCTTTCCACCACTATGAGCTCGGTGAGCAACCCCCTTTCCTTCTTCGCCCATTCCGGTTCCGTTCTGGCGCCCCACACCACGGTTTGCGGCGACCTCAGTACCTCGCCCCTCGTTACCTCCTGTTAGACAGTAGAGGGGTGGGTTAGCCCCTGTTAGTTGTGTAATTAAAATAAAAAGGAAAACAAAAATGTATTTACGTATGAAAGACATGTATGTATGTATGTATGAGCATATTTGTGAGTACACTTTGTGTGTGTGTGTAGTGTGTGTGTGTGTGCTCATTGTCCCAATGACAGTAGCGCGCCACCACTCCCACTAAATGACAGGTGGGGTACCTCCTAAAAACATAAAAAAAAACATATAAATAATATATTTAATAAATAGTTTACTTAATTTAATAATGAATTACTGAATTAATTCGGTAATTATAATGATTATGAGTAAATAGATTAATTAGATAATATGTTAATTAGGATAATTAAATTATCCTATTAGAATATGACACGTGGGTCCCTCACTAAATTAATCTGATTAATTAATAATTAACCCTAATTAAAAATTATGTCTACGACACATGGGACCCAATGGTCAGTTTGACCAGTCAACTGCTGATGTCCACATGACATCATGCTGATGTCATAATAGCATTTTATAATTAATTAAATCTATTTTTAATTCCTAAATATTAATAAAAATTTAAAAATTAATATAAAATAAACCGTAGCTTAGTTGAAAATATTTTCAACATGAAAGTTGATCAGCAGAACGTGACGAACCTGGATACGCTATCCGTTCGTCTATCACGCTTCCCTAGCATGGCAAACATGGATCTTTTCCATCATTTTCAGTGTGACCGGTAGTAGCCAGAGACCTGGAAAATATCGTTAGATATTCTTCCGACCCGTCTGCGACATGTGTTGCTGCGTTAGCTCATGCCTATCCTACATATTGCCATGTCATGCTTAATGTTGCACCTCTAGCTGTTATTTATTGTTTCTCCCCCTCTTCTTACCGGTAAACCTTGAGACTCACGTTGCTGTCGGGTACATCTACCCTCTTGGCGACCAGCCCTTTGCCGCAGAGCAATAAGGCAAGCAAACCCCCTTGATCATCCCTATATCGCCTATGTCTTTCTTCCTCCTGCTTGCATTAGAATTTTGCTACTAATGTAGTGAGCTCCTATACCTGATGCATAGCCTAATTTTGATGAACTTCTAATTTCAGTACTGTACTTTTAATCTTCTTAGTATAGGTGGAGCAGTCATCCCTCTGACACCCCCCTTAGCCCAGTTGCCATGCTTTGTCATCAAGTCTCGGTCCCCGATCGACGAGCCAGACCCGACACCACATTTACACCCCCACCTTAGTTGTGTGTCGCTACAGAGCTTCTATCTGGTACGGAGGGTGACACCTCACGAAGTACTCATGATGATATCTGTGTAGTGTAGCTAGTCGGTTGTGGTTATCGAGGATGATTCCTCCTTCACCACTCCCGACGATGTCTCTGTCGCGCAACCCTCAAGTTTGGGACCCTTGAGGGTGATTCCTCTAAGTCCACCTTGACGGATACATCGTTCGGAACCCAACAAGGGTGATACCTCGGATTCCCTCTGATGTTACAACCACACAGTTACTTGACCATGTTACTAGGATCTTTGATGAATAGATGTTAGGCGGGTGGATTCCCACGTGGTTGTGTCATCGACTTAATGAAAAATTATAATGGATTTGGGTATTTGATCTGGGTTTGTCGGAAGGCCTTATTACACACTAACCGTATGCGTGGGAAGAATTATGGGTACTCGATGTCGTGGTCTCAGCTGGAACTCTTCAGACGTCAACAATGGAGCGGCGCGCTCCCGAGTGGTCCCGAGATGCATCGCGCTTGTGATTAAGGGGTGCTAGGACTGACATCGGCCGCCCTTGCATTGTGTAGGAGCGCAGAGGACAAGTGGGCCCATGACCCCTTTGTTCTTAGGAGTTAGGCCGGTAGGCTGGCCTCTCTGTTGACCTTAGGTGGGGCTGCGACGTGTCGATATTCTGAGGCCGGGCATGACCCAGAAAAGTGTGTCCGGCCAATGTGTTATCGAGCGCGTCGGGGAATATGTTGTGCACCCCTGCAGGGAAGAAATTATCAATTCGAATAGTCGTGCCCACGATTATAGGACGACTTGGAGTTGTGCCCTGATCTTATACGACTACAATTGTTACTTAACTGGAATAGTTGCTCCGGTGCAGGGAGTCGAGGGAGGATCTCTAGGCGTGACCTCATATTAATATTGCTGCAAAAATATGACTACTTTTGTGTTACCAGTTCTACTCTCGTCTATTGTTGCAAGACCCTTGAAGATGCTAGTCTTCGATAGGACTAGGCCTTCTATCTATTCTTGCATTGCTGCAGTCAGTCCACATTTAAACCACTTCTTTGATACTGATCCATACTTGGCATAGTTTTGATGTAAGACTCGCGAGTACTTTGGATGAGTATTCAACGTTGCTTTGCTCCCCCTTTGTCCCCTTGATCCGTTGCTATGACCAGATGATGGAGCCCAGGAGATGGAGTTTCCTGCCGACGCCTGCTATACCGATGGTGACTTCTTCGTGGAGGCCTCTGAAGAATTGGAGCAGTTAGGAGGTTCCGAGGAAGGAGGCCTAGCCTCGTTTAATCGTTGTATCTTTTGTGCTAGACTTCTCTAAGGCACCCCATGTTTAATGTATATACTCACACTGTTGCTTCCGCTGACTCGTGTGTTTATCGAGCTCCTGTATTCTAGCCCTCGAGGCCCCTGGCTTGTAATATGAAGCTTGTATTATTTTATTTGTGTCTAGAGTTGTGTTGTGATATCTTCCCGTGAGTCCTTGAGTTTGATCCGATGCATTTTCGTGTTTGATTAGCATACGATTAAACAGAGGGCGTCACAAGTTGGTATCAGAGCCGACTGTCTGTAGGTAGCCCCCTTTCCAACTCCTTGGCCGAAGTTGAGTCTAGTGTTTGAAAAACTTTACAACACTAATGTTGTGGCTTACGGGCCCACATCTCAATTGTGTGGTATTAGTATCTTTTACTCCTTTCCTGTACTCTGGGTTCTACTCTCTCTTATCTTTCGGGTTAAAGATTTTGCTAACTCTAACTCTATGTTCTTGTAAAAACTTCCTCCCAGAGAACGCCGCAATTCCAGACGATGGTTTGATTCCTCACAAGACTCCGAAGATATTCTCCGATGTTCTCTCGGAAGCTGGTGCTCATCGCTTCTGCGATTTCCCTTCCTCCGTCAACCACTATGGATGACTATGTACAAATGTTATTCATATTTTCCCTTTGTTGCTCCTGTTTTTACGAGGTGCAATGAATTATCTTATCGGGGATTCGTCAATCGTCAGTTGTCATGGGTTTTGAAAGTTCTTGGAATTATTATTCGGTCTCTTGGAATCCCCAGTAGCCTATTGCTCTTGACCTTTCTCACGTGCTTGCATTATGGTTAAATCCAGTATGTCTAGCTGCAATCATTAAAATCCTTTATGATTTTCCTTTGATCTTATTGATTCTAACTTTGTGTCAATGCACACCATCATCTGTTGATATTCATAAATTATCTTTTCGGCTCAGACGTCCTTCCGTACAGAGCTGGTTCTCGACAAATCAACTTTGGTTTGTTGTCCATCTAAGTTCATTCAACTCAGTTGTTTTTCAGCGGAGCATCTGATTACGATACACCAACCTTGAAATCCTAATTCTTTTGGCAATTAAATATATATATTGTTGAGATGTTCTATAATCCGATGCCTTGCATTCTATCTACCTTTGATTGAGTACCGATACTCACATTAGGTCCTTCCCTGATCGTCATACCCATTGCTTTGTTATCATCCGACGACATCCTTTACATTAAAAAAATTATTGTGATATTGTTTCCGTGATACGTAATGCCATTGGTAAATTGTGTCTTCACCTTCTGATAAATGTTATCCTATGGCCTTGTCAACCATGCTCTTTGAGCATGTGTAAATTACTCTTGAAGTTTGTGGTATATGTTCCTAAGATGCCCCGATGGGTTCAACCTAGGACTTCCTAACTCAACATGACAAGAAGATTTTCATGGGTATTACTCTTCTGGTGTTTTGCCGAATATTCTTTCAAACCTACAACATCATCGAAGGCGAGGGGTAAATTGAAGGAGATGCATTGATGAAGTGGGAGTCGACCTTGAACTTTGTGTTCATGCCCATGGAAGCGACGTTGATCCGACCATACATACTTCTCGTATCAATAATCATTCATTCTGTGGTTTAATCTGGTTTTTGTGGTTTGGTACTTTGCAACCATGGTTCCGACCATGTTTTCCTACCTTGATTTCATACTTAGACGAGTTAAAGTACTTGTCTTCTTTAGATCAATACATCGGTCCTAGCCTTAATGTTGATCGAACTTCGAGTAATGTCCCTTGTAGCTCGAGGATATCACTGCGCTACATAACTTCTTGTGAGCTCCTCCTCAACTATGATGATTCCATTAATTCCAGTTTCCTCGTGTTTTGAGTTATTGGACACTCAAGGATACCGATAGCTGAATCGAGTACGCATGGCGATCCAACAACTCTTAGTAATCTTCTTTGCTTACGATTTTGTACTCGATCAAGTCATTCCAAGCTGTTAAGCCACATCATTATCATCACACTAGAGCTTGACCATGCTATCTCTGTCCCACATCCTCGGAGCACATATCCAGGCGTGCAATACGCTTACATCGAGATTTCAACATTATGTTGGTTGTCTTGACACACAATTTTGATTTTGAGCTAGCAGTCTTAACTGTGTTTCCGACAACCTTTAGCTTCACCATTCCTTTACTTTATGTCGTCTATGAATGATTAGATCTTCATGAGACTTATCGATAAATGTGTGGTTATCATCATCAGCATTCTGAGCTCTTCGAGGGTATCGATCGAATGCATGATGCGAAATACCATCCTTGCCCCTCGATGATTTGTGTTTTCATCAGCAACATTTTTGCCTTCCCTCCAAAGACAAACGTGTTCATGTTTTTGTTGTCCCTTGTTTTCCTTGCTATCCAACTAATTTTATCTTCTACCTTGGAGTATTACCATCTTTATGTCAAGGATATTGGGAGCATCATTGCACCTCTTAAGAATTCTTGATATAGTGATACTTCTCGCCATCACCGTTCATTCTTGGACCCCATGTTCTCTCTAACCAGAATACCGACAAGTGGACTCTGATGTTTGATTCCAATACTTGTGGAAACCCTGTTGCCTTGGAGTTAATGACTAATTGTTTCATTCTTGGTGTGTTGGTTGTTGACTCCTTATTTTTAGCATTGGTCGTGCTACTCAATCTGTATTTCCGAGTGCACCCTTCGACCAATGTTTAATTGTTGTTGTTCCCTTGAGCATGCGACTTTATACCATTTGACTTGACAAATGCTATCTCCTTGATCTGGTAATATTAAAAAATTCATCCCTATCAAAATCTTGTGGTATTGTTGTCGAGCCGATGGGCCACACCCTCAACTTATTCATGGTGCAACGATGAAGCTCTGGAAAGCATTAGCCTTGTGCCTAGCTCATGAAGGATATGTTTATAAAAGAAGTGTTTCTCCCGAAGTGCACGTCCACTATTACCGCCGTGAATATGTGAAAGTTTTGTTTCACTTCCTCTAGGATCATCCGAAGTCATTCACGCATGTGCGAAGTGTTATATGTTTTGAAGATTTGCTATCTTCGCTTCATATATTTTCTATTAGCATCCCAAGCCACTGACTGATTTGATCAAGGAAATTAAGTTCCTTCATAAGAACTAATCAAGGATTGCACAAGGGCCTTGATATCCTCGATGGTGGTTCTCAAATCAGACCTCGGCTGCATTGTGTTGTAAGAATTCCACGTGGGCAAGAATGTCTTGGCATTGTGTTCATATATCTTACAATCCAGCTCATGATTCAAGACTTGCTTTGTAGTTCATATCCTGAGAATCTTGCATCTTCATCTTTTCTTCTCAAGCATCTTGAGTCTGAGGTGTTCTCAAACCAATCAGACCTGAATCTCGGTGCAGATATGGTGGTTGGAACATTTTCCAATAATTATAACTTCGGCCTTATATAACCCGGTGCAGTGATGTCTTGTCTAGCACACCGGGCCGAAGGACCTATTGTTATAAATTCTTCCATATGTAAGATTCGCCATCTTCCATGCGAAAAACTATATGACTTATTTCATAAGTTTTTCCTCATGGATCCTTTTTGTACAACCGTTGGTACGGCCTTTACCTGATGACCTTGTCGATGCTATCCCGAAGCACGAATGTGGTACTTCAATTGTCAGCAGGAACATTGGAAGCGCAATGCTAATTAATTCCTGATCAATTATCCAAAACGCATGATATGGGTAAGCATCTTGACTCTCCTTGCCCTCTTATCAAAAAGGTTATGTACTTGATGACCTATCATGTATACCATGCTCTATGTTTTTCCTCGGGAATGGTATACTCTAATACTTGTGTGTGTGAACATGTTTTCCTTCCCATTGGTCTGTTTGACCTTTCTTGTGGAATAACTTATCTACGTAGTGTCAATTCCCTACTTAGGTAAAAATCTCGGTATACAACTGTGCAAGTAAAACCCTGTTACTATTATGGATAACATTCCGGTAGCCGCTGGTGGACGAGAACTTTGCCTATTGGTCCGCCTCGTTGCAACGAGCAGGAACATGTTTCTATTCGCTCCCCGCCCTTGGTACCGACGTTGTTGCCAACATAACTGACATATGATCCTCTGACATGTCTTGCTACCACTACCATACAAGATGTCACCCCTCTGTCTACTCTCGGCCCACATGGTGGACGCATAACTCAAAGTTCCACAGGATTGAAACCTGACTCTCCTGTACATCCTTGACTCCAAAGTATCCTTTGCACTTGGCTTCCTATGAAATTACCGAGCCACCGTTAAATGGACCGATCACTCTTCATTCCGAATATTATCCAACATGCCGAAGATCAAGTCCGCATTATTCTTGAGAACCTGAAGGTTGCTCAGTCTCGTTAGAAGAGTCAGTATGACCGTCATCTTCAAGATATGGTCTATCAACCTGGCGAAAAGGCTTATCCTCGTGACACACCAATGAGAGGTGCACACCGTTTTTGGGATCAAGGGCAAGTTGGCACCTCGCTGTATTGGTCCTTTCACTATTCTCGAAAGGCGTGGAAGAGTGGCTTATCAATTCGAACTGACGGCGAACCTTTTCTCAGGTTCATGATGTATTCCATGTGGCTTAGCGCCGCGCTGCTTCAAGGATCCTATTCGAGCAGTGGATCATAATATGCTTGAGCTGCAAGAAGACCTCTCTTATAAAGAGCATCCGATCCGCATTCTTGACCAGGCTGAACGTCACACTCGTCGCCAAGTCACCAAGGTCCTTAAAGTGCAATGGTCAAATCATTTTGAAGATGAAGCCACTTGGGAATGCAAGGATCATCTTTGTGATGAATACCCCGAACTCTTTCCCTCTACCTCTTAATTCTCGGGACGAGAATCTTATTAGTAGGGGAGAGTTGTGACATCCTCAGCTTTTGCTACAGTGTTGAATGTACTTAAGCTACAGTGATCCCGCGCTAATGATGCCACATCGCCGTTATTGCTATCGTTGTTCTCGCGTTAGTTCAAAACCAAGTCAAATTCAAAATTTAAAAATAAAGTCAACTGAGGAAAGTTTTTGAATGCGAAAATAAAGATGTCGGAAGAGTTATAAAAAATCCCTATATATTTACAACAGAAACTATATAAAAAGATAATAATAAAACAAAGTAAAAGAAAAACAAACAAAAAACGAAAACTCATCCGCGTGGGGGTATAAGACCCTCAGGGCAAACCCTAAGCCTCCCCACGCCCCACTTCTCCCTGCCGCCGCCGCCACTTCCTCCCACCTCGTCGCTCCCACGTCTCCCCACGAGGGAAGCCCCTTGTTCCCTCCCCTCCCAGCGGCTCCCTCCCCCTCATCACCCTCATCCACCCTGTCGCCCATTTCTCCCAGATCCCGTCGCCCCACCCCACAGAATCCCACGAGGGGATCCCTCCCCTCGAGCGCCTCCCCTCACCAGCGCTCGCCTCGCCGCTCACCCTTCCAAGGTCGCACTCTTCCCCAGCGCCTCCCTCGTGCGCCGGCCCCATTCTACTCTCCCCATCCCCACACCGACGTCGGCCTCCCTTGCCACGGAGCTGCCGGCCGGACCAGCCCCGCACCGACCGAGTCGCCCCACCTCCGGTTGCTTCGAACCCTCATCGGCCGGCCCTTCCTCGCCAGCAACCTCTGACACCATCGCCAGTGCACACGCAGTGCCGCACGCTGGTTCCCTCTCACGCCGGCACACACAGCCCGACGCCGGCCATAACCAGACCCGCCGTTGCTAGGAGCGCCATCACGGGATACCCCGTGCCAGATCCCCCGCTCCCTGTCACGCGGTGCTGGAACCGCGCCGCCTTACCATCTACCAGTGCCCTCCGGCAGGCCATCCCACCACCTCGCATCCTCACTGCCGGTGCGTCCCCGGCCCCTTCCCGTCGGTCTACCACCTCTTCAGAGCCTCCACCGACCGCCTCCGTCACCGGAACTCCACCACCGCCGGATCCACCTTGTCGGACTGCAACACCCCGTCGGCCGTCGCGCTCCCTCGAGCCAACTTTGCACCTCTACAGGCTCGGTGGGCAACCCCCCTTTCCTTCTTCCCCCGTTCCGGTCCTGTTCCGGCGCCCCACAGAACGGTCTCCGGCGACCTCACGACCTCGCCCCTCGTTACCTCCTGTTAGACACTAGAGGGGTGGGTTAGCCCGTGTTAGTTGTGTAATGTAAAAGAAAAAGGAAAACAAAAATACATGTATGTATGTATGTATGTATGAGCATATTTGTGTGTATGCTTTGAGTGTGCCTGTAGTGTGTGTGTGCGTGCTCGCTGTCCCAATGACAGTAGGGCGCCACCACTCCCACCAAATGACACGTGGGGTCCCTCCTAAAACATAAAAATATATATTTAATAAATAGTTTAATAAATTAAATAATTAATTAGTGAATTAATTAATTAATAATTAATTAGGTAATTATAATGATTATGAGTAAATAGATTAATTAGATAATCTGTTAAGTAGGATAATCAAATTGTCCTATTAGAATATGACACGTGGGTCCCCCACTAAATTAATCTAATAATTAACCCTAATTTAAAATTGTGTCTATGACATGACGTTGACGTCATAATAGCATGTAATAATTAACCCTAATTATAAATTGTGTGTATGACACATGGGACCCACTAGTTAGTTTGACCAGTCAACTCCTGATGTTAGCATGACAGCATGCTGAAGTCATAATAGCATTTAATAATTAATTAAATCTGTTTTTCATTCCTAAATATTAATAAAACTTTAAAAATTAATATAAAATAAACGGAAGCTTAGATGAAAACATTTTCAACATGAAAGTTGATCTGCAGAACGAGACGAACCCGGATACGTCATCCGTTCGTGTGTCACGCGTCCCTAGCATAGAAAACATGGAACTTTTCCATCATTTTCAGTCTCACCGGTAGTAGCCACAGACCCGGAAAATATCGTCACATATTCTTCCGACCCGTTTGCGACATGTGTTGTTCCGTTAGCTCATGTCTAGCCTGCATATTGCCATGTCATACTTAGCGTTGCACCTCTTCTTACTAGTAGACCCCCAGACTGACGCTGATGCCGTGTACATCTACCCTCCTGGTGACCAGCCCTTTTCCGCAAAGCAACAAGGCAAGCAAACCTCATTGATCATCCCTATATCGCCTATGTCTTTCTTCCTCTGCTTGCATTAGAATATTGCTACTCTTGTAGTTAGCTACTTTGAGTACTGTAGTTTTAATCTGCTTAGTATAGGTGGAGCACTCATCCCTCTGACCCCCCCCCTTAGCCAAGTTGCCCTGCTTTGTCATCAACTCTCGATCCCTGATCGATGAGCCAGATCCGACACCGCACTTACACCCCCCCTTAGTTATGTGGCGCTACAGAGCTACTATCGGGTACCGAGGGTGGCTCCTACGGCAACAAAATTTCTTCCCTGGCGCTTAAGAATTCGTCCTGTTACTTCTCTGGTTTGCGTCGTTTTTTCTCTTGAAGAGGAACGGGTGATGCAGCACAGGAGCAGTCAGTATTTCCCTCAATTTGAGAACCAAGGTATTGATCCAGAAGGAGGGCCTCGTCAAGTCCAAAGTAGCTGCGCAAACACAAACAATCTTGCACCCAACGCTTCAGAGGGGTTGTCAATCCTTTCAAGATTGTTTGCAAAGTGAGATATGAAGACGGAAAGTGCAACGAAGGAAACAATTTAAGGCTGAAAAAAAGGTGTGGAGTAGACCCTGGGGGCCATAGTGTTCCCTAGAGACGTCTCTCATAATAGCAAATATCACGGTGGGTGAACAAATTACTATCGAGAAATTGATAGAACCGTGCAAAGTCATGACGATATCTAAGGCAATGATCATGCATATATGCATCACATCCGAGACAAGTAGACCGATACTTTCTGCATCAACTACTATTACTCCACAGATCGACCGCTATCCAGCATGCATCTAGTGTATTGAGTTCATGACGAACAGAGTAACGCTTTAAGCAAGATGACATGATGTAGAGGGATAATCTAAGCCAATGATGAAAACCCCATCTTTTTACCCTTGATGGCAACAACACGACGCGTGCCTCGCTACCCCATCTGTCACTGGGTGAGGTCACCGCACGGTATGAACCCAAAACCAAGCACTTCTCCCATTGCCAGAATCATAGATCTAGTTGGCCAGACAAAACCCGCAACTCGAAGAGAATTAAAAGGATATGAAATCAGGCATAAGAGAGATCAGAAGAAACTCAAATAAGATACATAGTTAATCTGATCATAAAGAATGAATTTTTGATGTGGAATGCTACCTAGCATAGTTGTCCTTTGCAACTTCTTTAACGTGGCATGAATGTTCAGATACGTAAGATTCAAAACAATAGTTTGCTATTGACATGAAAACTGTAATACTTCAAGCAAACTAGCAAAGTAATCATGAACTTTCAAAATAACAAGGCCAAAGAAAGTTATCCCTACAAAATCATATAGGCTAGCTATGCTCCATCATCCTCACACAACTAATGTAAATCATGCCCAACCCCAGAACTGGCCAAGTAATTGTTTTCGTACTCTTACTTTCGCAAACTTTTTATAACTATCACGCAATACATGAGCGCCAGCCATGGATATAGCACTATAGGTGGAATAGAGTGTGGTGGTGGTTGTGCGACAAAAAGGAGGAGATGGTCACACTGACTCGGCGTATCAATAGGATATAAAGATGCCCATTAATAGATATCAATGTGAATGAGTAGGGATTGCCATACAAGAGATGCTCTAGAGCTATAAGTATGTGAAATCTGAAGAGGAAAACTAGTGGGTGTGCATCCAACTTGCTTGCTCACGAAGACCTAGGGCAATTTTGAGGAAGCCCATCATTGGAATATACAAGCCAAGTTATAAAACGAACATTCCCACTAGCATATGGTAGTGCCAAAGCAAGAAGCTCTCAATCATGAAGAACACAATGCTAAAATGAAGCACGAGTGTGGAAAAAGATAGTAGCATCATCCCTTCTCTCCTTTTCTCTTTTTTTAATTGGGCTCTTAGGCCTCTTTTTTTCTTTTCCTTTCTTTTCTTTTTTTTTGTTTTTGGGCTCTTTGACCTCTCTTATTTATTTATTTATTTCCTCACATGGGACAATGCTCTAATAATGATGATCATCGCACTTTTTATTTTCTCAAACCTCAAAGATCACAATGATGATGATTCCATAGGAAATGCCTCCAATAGTGTACAAGGATGTGCAATGATCTAGCATGGCGTATGACGTTGAAACATCTCGCTAGATATCTTACGATCATGCAATGGCAATATGAGAGTGACGGCACAAGTCATGAGACGGAACGGTGGGAGTTGCATGGCAATATATCTCAGAATGGCTATGAAAATGCCATAGCAGGTAGGTATGGTGGATGTTTTGAGGAAGGAATTTGGTGGGTTTATGCACCGGCGAGAATTGCGCGACACTAGAGAGGCTAGCGATGGTGGAAGGTGAAAGTGCATCTATACCATGGGCTCGCATTAGTCATGAAGAACTCACATACTTATTGCGAAAGTTTTTATTAGTAATCGAAACAAAGTGCTAAACGCATACTCCGAGGGGAAGGGCTGGTAGGTATAAACCATTGCGCGATCCCGACCTCAACACAAAGGATGACAATCAAGCGATCAATTATGCTCTGACTTCCTAACATAGCAGTTCACCTTACGTGCATGCTTCGGGAATCCCTAACTCCAACACAAGTATCTCTAGATTCACAACACCCTACTAATCATAACTCTCAATATTACCGAATCCACGTCTCAAAACTAATTGAGAGGAATCAAAACTTCTCTTTCTATTCAAGGCACATGAAGATGGAGGTTTTTGCCTCCTCTTTGGGTACCTATCACATTTGGGACTACTTTCATAGCATAAGGCAACTACCAAATCACGCACCGCCGTGCTCTAAAGATATAAGTGATGTACAAGAGAAAAAGTATCTAGCTCAAAAGGTATAAGTGAAGCATTATGAGCAAAAGTATCTAGCTCAAAAGATATAAGTGAAGCACTATGAGCATTCTAGCAAAATCACGATGAGTGCATGTCTCTCTCTCTCAAAAAGGTGTGCAGCAAGGATGATTGTGACACAACAAAAATAAAAGACTCCTAAGATACAAGAATCTCCAAGCAAAACACATATCACGTGGTGAATAAAAATATAGCTCCAAGTAATGTGACCGATGGATTAAAGACGAAAGAGGGGATGCCTTCCCGGGGCATCCCCAAGCTTAGGCTTTTTGGTGTCCTTGATTTTGGCTTGGGATGCCTTGGGAATCCCCAAGCTTGAGATCTTTCCACTCCTTATCTCTTTGTCCATGAGAACGTCACCCAAAACTTGAAAACTCCACAACACAAAACTTAAACAGAAACTTGTGATAACATTAGTACAAGAAAACAAACTACCACTTCTTTTCGTACTGTAGCAAACTTGAATTCCATCTATATTGATGATGGGCTACTGTATTCTCACTTTCCCATGGCTAGTACCCCCCGATACTAACCATAGTTTCATCAAAACAAGCAACCAACTCAACAAAAATAGAATCTGTCAAAAACAGACCAGTCTGTAGCAATCTGTATACTTCGTATACTTATGGTACCTCAAAAAATCTGAACAACTACTACGGCCTGGGGAAAACGCATATAAATCAGCATAAAAAAGAATCAACTCAAAATCTCTATCGTAATAAAAAATGAAAATCATCTCGTGAGCGAAAAGATTCTGTCTTTTTCCAGCACGATCAAACAACCATTACCAAGACTAGTCATAAAGGTTTTGCTTGGCTCAACACAAAAAAAAACACAAAAAACACAATCACAAAAGAATTATGAAAGTGTGGACGCAACAAAACATAAAGAAAAAGATAAATTCATTGGGTTGCCTCCCAACAAGCGTTATTGTTTAACGCCCTTAGCTAGGCATAGGAGCGAAAGAATCACGTATCGTGGTCTTTGGTGTTCAAACCATAAGTGGACCTCATCATGGAATCATAAGGCAATCTTATTTTCTTTCTAGGAAATTGTTCCATGCCCTTACTTCAAGGAAATTGAAATCTAATATGCCCTTCCTTCATATCAATGACAGCACCAATAGTCCTTAGGAAAGGTCTACCAAGAATAATAGGGCATGTAGGATTGCAATCAATGTCAAGCACAATAAAATCCACAGGTACATAGTTCCTATTTGCAATAATAAGAACATCATTGATCCTTCCCATGGGTTTTTTGATAGTAGAATCAGCAAGATGCAAATTAAGAGAACACTCTTCAATCTCATTAAAACCCAGAACATCACATAAAGACTTTGGAATCGAAGAAACACTAGCACCCAAATCACACAAAGCATTGCACTCATAGTTTTTGATTTTGATTTTGATGGTAGGTTCCCACTCATCATGAAGTTTCTCTTCAACATCCTTTATAATAGCTTCGACGATATGATCGGTAAAGGCTTTGTTTTTGCTATAAGTGTGTGGAGAGTTCAACATGGATTGCATCAAAGAAATGCATTCAATCAAGGAGCAACTATCATAATTGAATTCCTTGAAATCCACGGTAGTAATTTCATTACTACTCAAAGTTTTAACGTCTTCTACTCCACTTTTAATGCTTTTAGCATCAAGATAGATGGACTCCGAATCCTTGGGGCACTTTTCAACCAAAGTGGATTCATATCGAGCCCCATAATCATTAGGTTTGACACAATAAAACAAAGATTCAATGGGAGTCACACCAAGCACTTTAAGATCTTCGTGATTCTCATCACGAGAACGCGCCTTTTTAAGCCATTCATGTCTACCACGAATTTGGGTGGTTCCTTCTTGGCTCTCAATCATGGAAACACGCATAGCTTTCAAAGTTTCATCCATGTTGATTTTGGGAGGAGCACATCTAACTTTCAAAGCATCAACATCACAAGAAATCCTATCAACACTCTTAGCCAAATCGTCAATTTTTAGTAGTTTTTGCTCTATGGACGCATTGAAAATCTTTTGAAAGTTGATGAACTCTTTGATATTACGCTCTAGATCACAGGGTAATCTATTGTAATTTCCATGAGTATTGTTGTAGGAGTTGCCAAAATTATTAGAGGAGTTACTAGGAAAAGACCTAGGAACATAGTTTCCTCTAAAAGCGTTGTTGTTGCCAAAGTTATTCCTACCAACAAAATTAACGTCCAAGCTAGCGTTGCTACTCTCAATCAAAGAAGACAAAGGCATATCATTAGGATCCAAAGGAGCACTTCGACTAGCAACCAAATTCATTAACTTGTCCATCTTAGCACTTAACGAGTTAATTTCTTCTATAGCGTGTACCTTCTTACTAGTAGGTGACCTTTCAGTGTGCCACTGAGAGTAGTTCATCATGATGTTGTCGAATAGCTTTGTGGCTTCTACTAACGTGATTTCCATGAACTTTCCACCTAAGGCGGAGTCCAAGATATTTCAAGAAGCGAAATACAAGCCAGCGTAAAAGATTTGGATAATCATCCAAAGACTCAAGCCATGAGCGGGACAATTTCTAATCATTAATTGCATTCTCTCCCAAGCTTGTGCAACATGTTCATGATCAAGTTGCTTGAAATTGATGATATCATTACGGAGAGAGGTCATCTTAGCCGGCGGAAAATACTTGGATATAGAAGCATCTTTGCACTTATGCCAAGAATCGATACTATTTTTGGGCAAAGAAGAAAACCAAGTTTTTGCGCGATCTCGCAACGAGAAAGGAAAAAGATTCAATTTAATCATGTCATTATCCACATATTTTTATTTTGCATATCGCAAAGCTCAATGAAGGTATTGAGATGGGATGCAGCATCTTCACTAGGAAGGCTAGAGAATTGCTCTTTCATAACAAGATTCAGCAAAGGGGCATTGATTTCGTATGACTCCGCACTAGTGGCGGGAGCAATCGGAGTACTAATAAAATCATTATTATTAGTATTCGAGAAGTCACAAAGTTTGGTGTTTTCGTTCATGGTGACTTCAGCAAGGAAGCAAGCACATGAGCAACAAAGAGCGGGCGAGAAAAGGGCGAACGAAAAGGCGAACGAAAAAGGCAAATTGGTGAAGTGGGGGAGAGGAAAACGAGAGGCAATTGGCAAACAAAGTAAATGCAAGAGATGAGTTTGCGACACCTACTTGGATGAGTTCTTGACTTGATCTTCCTCCCCGACAACGGCGCCAGAAATTCTTCTGCTACAGCAACAAATGTCCTTCCCTAGCGCTTAGGAATTCTTCTTGTTACTTCTCTGGTTTGCGTCGGTTTTTCCCTTGAAGAGGAAAGGGTCATGCAGCATAGGAGCAGTAAGTATTTCCCTCAGTTTGAGAACCAAGGTATCGATCCAGAAGGAGGGCCTCGTCATGTCCAAATTACCTGCACAAACACAAACAAGCTTGCAACCAACGCTTCAAAGGGATTGTCAATCACTTCAAGATTGTTTGCAAAGTGAGATCTGAAGGCGGAAAGTGCAACGAAGTAAAAAGTGTAAGGCTAAAAATATGGTGTGGAGTAGACCCTGGGGGCCGTAGTGTTCACTAGAGGCTTCTCTCATAATTGCAAATATCACGGTGGGTGAACAAATTACTGTCGAGAAATTGATAGAACCGCACAAAGTCTTGACAATATCTAAGGCAATGATCATGCATATAGGCATCACGTCCGAGACAAGTAGACCGATACTTTTTGCATCTACTACTATTACTCCACACATCGACCGCTATCCAGCATGCATCTAGTGTATTGAGTTCATGACGAACAGAGTAACGCTTTAAGCAAGATGACATGATGTAGAGGGATAATCTCAAACCAATTATGAAAACCGCATCTTTTTACCCTTGATGACAAAAACACGATGCGTGCCTTGCTACCCCTTTTGTCACCGGGTGAGGTCAGCGCATGGTATGAACCCAAAACCAAGCACTTCTCCCATTGCAAGAATCATAGATCTAGTTGGCCAGAAAAAACCCACAACTCGAAGAGAATTACAAGGATATGAAATCATGCATATAAGAGATCAAAAGAAGCTCAAATAAGATTCATCGATAATCTGATCATAAATCCACAATTCATCGGATCTCGACAAACACACCACAAAACAAGATTACATCGGATAGATCTCCATGAAGATCACGGAGAACTTTGTATTGAAGATCCAAGAGAGAGAAGAAGCCATCTACTTACTAGCTATGGACCCGTAGGTCTATGGTGAACTACTCACGCATCATCAGAGAGGTCATGGTGTTGATGAAGAAGCCCTCCTTGTCCGAATCCCCCCTCCGGCAGGGCACCAGGATGTGCCCCAGATGGGATCTCGCGGAGACAGAAGCTTACGGCGGCGGAAAAGTGATTGCGATCGTCTCTTGATTTTTTTGGGAATATTTGGGAATATATAGGCGCAAGATCTAGGTAAGGGGACCTCCAGGGGGCCCACAAGCCTGGATGGCACGCCCCCTGGCTGCGGCGTGGGGGCTTGTGGGGCCCCTGGTGCTCCTCCCGCTTGGCTCCCAAGTTCTCTGATCTTCGTCCATTCCAAAAAAATCTTTTCGGGGATTTTCTTCTGTTGGGACTCCGTCTCAAAATCTCCTCTGAAAGGGGTCAAAAACATGGAAAAAACAGGAACCGGCACTTGGCACTGAGTTAATAAGTTAGTCCGAGAAAATAAATAAAAAGCATGCAAAACATCCAAAGTTTGACAAGATAATAGCATGAAACCATAAAAAAATTTAGATACGTTGGAGACGTATCAGTGACACCTCGCGAAGTACTCAGGATGATATCTCTATAGTGTAGCTAGTCGGTTGTGGTTATCGAGGATGATTCCTCCTTCACCACTCCCGACGATGTCTCTGTCGCGCAACCCCTCAAGTGTGGGACCCTCGAGGGTGATTCCTCCCTCTCGTCACCCTCACCCTCCCTGTCGCCCCACCCCAATGAATCCCACGAGGCGATCCCTCCCCTCGAGTGCCTCCCCTCACCAGCGCTCGCCTCGCCCCTCGGCCTTCCTAGGTCGCCCTCTCCCGCAGCGCCTCCCTCGTGTGTCGGCCCCATTCTCCTCGCCCAATCCCCACACCGGCGTCGGCCTCCCTTGCCCCCGACACTGTCGGCCGGACCAGCACCGCACCGACCTAGTCGCCCCACCTCCGGTTGCCTCGAACCTTCACCGGCCGACCCTTCCTCGCCAGCCACCTCTCACACCGTCGCCAGCGCACACACAGTGCCGCTCACCGGTTCCCTCTCACCCCTGCCCACACGGCCCAAAGCCGGCCATAACCGGACACGCCGTCGCTAGGAGCGCCATCACGGGATACCCCATGCCAGATCCCCCGCTCCCTGTCGCGCGGTGCTGGAACTGCGCCGCCTCCCCATCTACCAGTGCCCTCCGGCAGGCCATCCCACCACCGCGCATCCTCACTGTAGGTGCGTCCCCGGCCCCTTCCCGTCGGTCTACCACCTCTTCGGAGCCTCCACCGACCGTCGCCATCACCGAAACTCCACCACCACCGGATCCACCTCGTCGAACTGCAGCACCCCATCGGCATTCGCGCTCCATCGAGCCCGATTTGCACCTCTACGGGCTCGGTGAGCAACCCCGCTTTCCTTCTTCCCCCGTTCCGGTCCCATTCCGGCGCCCCGCACCACGGTCTCCGGCGACGTCACTACGTCGCCCCTCGTTACCTCCTCTTAGAGAGTAGAAGGGTGAGTTAGCCCGTGTTAGTTGTGTAATGTAAAAGAAAAAGGAAAACAAAAATGTATGTATGTATGAAAAGCATGTATGTATGTATGAGCATATTTGTTTGTACGCTTTGAGTGTCCGTGTAGTGTGTGTGTGCGTGCTCGCTGTCCCAATGACAGTAGGGCGCCACCACTCCCACCAAATGAGAGGTGGGGTCCCTCATAAAACATAAAAAATATATAAAAAAATATATTTAATAAATAGTTTAATCTGTCAAATAATTAATTAGTGAATTCATTAATTAATGAATTAAATAGGCAAGTATAATGATTATGAGTAAATTGATTAATTATATAATCTCTTAAGTAGGATAATTAAATTATCCTATTAGAATATGACACATGGGTCCCCCACTAAATTAATCTGATTAATTAATAATTAACCCTAATTAAAAATTGTGTATGTGACATCATGCTGATGTCATAATAGCATTTAATAATTAACCCTAATTAAAAATTGTGTCTATGACACATGGCACCCACTAGTTAGTTTGACCAGTCAACTCTTGATGTCAGCATGACATCATGCTGAAGTCATAAAGCATTTAATAATTAATTAAATCTGTTTTTAATTGCTAAATATTAATAAAACTTAAAAAATTAATATGAAATAAACAGTAGCTTAGATGAAAATATTTTCAACCTGAAAGTTGATCAGCAGAACGAGACGAACCCGGATACGCCATCCGTTCGTTTGTCACGCGTCCCTAGCATAGCAAACATGGAACTTTTCCATCATTTTTAAGTCTGACCGATAATAGCGAGAGACCCGAAAAATATTGTCAGATATTTTCTGAACTCTTTGCGACATGTGTTGCTGCGTTAGCTCATGCCTAGCCTGCATATTGCCATGTCATGCTTAGTGTTGCACCTGTTGCTGTTATTTATTGTTTCTCCCCCCTCTTCTTACTAGTAGACCCCGAGAGTGAAGGTGCTGCCGGGTACATCTACCCTCCTGGTTACCAACCCTTTGCCGCAGAGCAACAAGGCAAGCAAACCACCATGATCATCCTTATATCACCTATGTCTTTCTTCCTCCTGCTTGCATTAGAATTTTGCTACTGTTGTAGTTAGCTCCTATATCTGATGCATAGCCTAATTTTGATGAACTTCCACTTTCAGTACTATACTTTTAATCTCCTTAGTATAGGTGGAGCAGTCATCCCTCTTACCCCCCCCTAGCCCAGTTGCCCTGCTTTGTCATCAAGTCTCGATCCCTGATCGATGAGCCAGATCCGACACCGCACTTACACCCCCCTTAGTTGTGTGGCGCTACAGATCTATAATCGGGGTACCAAGGGTGACACCTTGCGAAGTACTTAGGCTGATATCTCTGAAGTGTAGATAGTAGGTCGTGGTTATCGAGGATGATTCCTCCTTCACCACTCCCGACGATGTCTCTGTCTCGCAACCCCTCAAGTGTGGGACCCTCGAGGGTGATTCCTCTAAGTCCACCTTGATGGATACATCGTTCGGAACCTAACGAGGGTGATACCTCGGATTCCCCCTGATGTTACAAACACACAGTTACTTGACCATGTTACTCGGATCTTTGATGAATAAATGTTAGGCGTGTGAATTCCCGGGAGGTTGTGTCGTTGACTTAATTAAAAATGATTACGGATTTGGGTATTTGATCTCGGTTGGTCGGAAGGCCTTATAACACACTAACCATCTGCGTGGGAAGAATTATGGGTACTCGACATCGTGGTATCAGCCGAAACTCTTCAGACGTCAGCAATGGAGCGGCATGCGACCGAGTCACTACTGAAATTCAAAAATTTGCCATCTGCCATGGTGGACGACAAAGGGGGGAACCACGGACGGCAAAGCCTTTGCCGTCGGTCAGCAGACGACAAATTAGACGGCAAAAAAAATCCGGTGAAGAGGTTCTTTTGCCGTCTTCTTTTTCAAAGCAGACGAGAAAGAATCTTTTCCATGAGGGCGCAGACGGCAAATTAAATGGGACGGCACATACTGCAACGGTCCCGTTAAGTGTTAACGGAAGGCCTCCTCTCTTTGCCGTCTACCATCGCCCCTTTGCCATGTGGGTGCAAACGACAAAGAGGGGAGAGAGAGGGGGATGATTCCCCCCTTTGCCGTCTGCCCACCCCCATTTGCCATGTGAGGGCAGACAGCAAAGAGGGGAGAGAGGGGGGGCTGATTCCCCTCTCTGTCGTCTACCATCGCCCCTTTGCTACGTGGGGGCAGACGACAAAGAGGGGAGAGAGAGGGGTCTGATTCCCCCCTTTGCCGTCTGCCATCCCCCCTTTTCCATGTGGGGGCAGACGACAAAGGGGGGAACCAGCCCCTTTTTAATTTATTTTTTATTATATCCAGCATTTTTAACAATAATCAGGATATATATATATATATATATATGTATGACATAAATAAATTTCTTTACGTACTCATAACCATATTAAAATACCTCTCATCCATAGTGCATACATATTATGCAAGTTGCATCCGTACCAAACCATATATTACACCAGTTTCATCCACGTACATACAAAGTTTCATATATATCCATATACTACAATTGTTTCAATACAAGCCATGGTACAAGAAATCATCTTCAAGCATTCCATCAATATAATCCAAGCTTCCCTTGAAGTGAATGTAATCTGCAAAATGACAAATAAGAAAGTTAGAAGAATAATACTAGATGAAGAAGTGTATATAGGTTCTTTAGGAGCTAACTAAGCTAATTATGTCATTTAGGTGGAACCCTAGCTAATTATACGTCTTTTCGGAGCTAACTTGGGTAAAATAGGTCATTCCGGAGCAAACTATGCTTATTATGCCATTTTGGATCTAGCTAGGCTAATTATAGGCGATTTAATACCAAAGTTAGGGGGAATAGGTCATCTTGCAGCTACGTAAGCCTTATTATGTCATTTAGGAGAGAACTTAGCTAACTATAGGTCATTTTTTATTAAATAGGTCATTTTGGAGCTTAGTAAGCTAATTATGTCATTTCGTAGGATAATTAGCCAATTTAGCCTTTCTTGGATGAGTCTAAGATACGTTGAAGAAAAGAAAGAGAAGAAAAAGTAAAAGAAGGAGGAGGAGGAGGAGGACAAGGAGAAGGAAGAGGAGAAGAAGAAGAAAAGAAGAAGGAGAAGGAGAAGGAGGAAGAAGGAGGAGCTCCTTCTCCTTCTTCTCCTCCTTCTTCTCCTTCTTCTTATCCTCCTCCTTCTCTTCTTCTTCTTCTCTTCTTCTTCATCTTCCTTCCTTTCATTTTTCCTCTTTCTTCTCCTCTTGTCCCCTTCTTCGGGCTAAATTGGCAAAGAATGCCTTTTTGGAGCTAATTATGTCATTTCGAGGATAATTAGCTAAGTATAGGTCATGTTTTATTAAATAGACCATTTAGGAGCTAACTAAGCTAATTATGTCATTTAGGTGGAACCCTAGCTAACTATAGGTCATTTCGGAGCTAAATTGGGTAAAATAGGTCATTCCGGAGCAAACTATGCTTATTAAGCCATTTTGGATCTAGCTAGGCTAATTATAGGCCATTTAATACCTAAGTTAGGGGGAATAGGTCATCTTGCAGCTACGTAAGCCTTATTATGTCATTTAGGAGAGAACTTAGCTAACTATAGGTCATTTTTTATTAAATAGGTGATTATGGAGCTAACTAAGCTAATTATGTCATTTCATAGGATAATTAGCCAATATAGCCATTTTGGAGGTAACTAAGCTAATTATGTCATTTAGATGGAAGTCTAGCTATTTTTTATTAAAACACTAGAAATAACTTACCATTATCGTCATCACAGCGGTGAAGCACGGTGGCTCTAGCTTGTTTCACCTGGAGAAGGCTCGAGTGTAGAAGGGTCGTGCGATGCGTTTCAGGAGATATTCTGCACCAAACATCGTTTGCAATGTGCAGTTAGCGTGACGACACTCTTAAGATCACTGCACTGAAATGAAACTCACCGTCCCCTCCACGTTAATGACTGGTATCGGTGGAGGGACTTCGCCGCTCTTCTCGCACATAGACTGTACATTTGGTTTCGACAAGTCAAACTTTTTATTTATTAATGAAACGGACATTCAAATGCAAGATTTGAAATAGCATGAAGAAGAAACTTACCACGAAGAGCTCGTATATGGCCCTATTAGAGCATCATTCCGTGCCCTCTCCGCCTCCACCAACGCAGTCGTCCTCTCCTCCAGCTCCCTAATTTCCTTATCCTTCTCCGCCATAGCCGCCTGCATTGCCTCTCTCTCTTTCTAAATAGCAGCCTGCAATACAACTAATTGTTAGCAATGTAATCATATTGGTTCCAACGCACAACATAATGCGGAAAGATAGTTGAGTCCATTAAACTAACCTCGATGGCGAGGTCGACTGGCCGTGGACGACGTGTTTTCTCCGGACAAGAGCTCATTTGGCGTGCCTTTATCTGCCGGAGAGTGCTAGGACAACGTATAAGGCCGTCTCCAATGGCGATCGAGTTATGGGGCCTCCCGTTGCTAGCTATCATCACCAGCTCTGGATCAATAGGCCCCTCGCTCGGGTTAAAGTCCTCCCATTTCCTCGCCTTCCTGTGATCTATGTACTTCATGAGCTTGTGATGGGAGGAGATGTTGGTGAAGTTTTCTGGATGCTCGAGGTCAGACTCAGAGAATGCCTTGACCTTCTTGTACGAGGCAGTATGGGCCATCGCATACAGGTCGTACATCTGTGGCACCTCCGTCTTATTGTGACGCGCCTAAAAGAGAGAGAGTGGAAATTGTATTAGTAAAGGGCTCAAGATAGCATTAAGAATGAATTGCATGAGGCATGAAGCAAACCACATACCCAGTTCTCGCCAAATTGCATGAAGTTGACGCTCCATCGATGGTGTGGCACGCCAACCATTTTGCCACGCCTCTCCTTGGCGTTGTTGTGGCTGGCTTCCCACGTTTCGGAGCACCACTGATCCACCAAGGCCTCTCAACAATCCATCTTATCCACACACCATCTCAGGGGCACCTAAGTTAATGAAGAGAAATTCGAGCGCATAAGAACCAAATCAAGGAAACTAACTACAAAGCCTTAATAATATGTAATTACCTTCATGTAATGCTCCTTCTCCATCTTAGCATCACGGCACTTCGCCTTGTCAATCCTAATACGCCGCGTGCCATAATAGTCTCGAACAGCCTCCACCCGAGCCTCGTGCCAAATTTTTTGAAGTAGGTGGCGACATTCGGTTTCAATAACCTTTGCCGCGTCCTCCTCGTATCCCTCCTCACACCAGTAGTAGGTCTGCAAAAGAGACAACACCGATTAGTACAGTAAATAGCTATGGTTGATTTATAATTGTGTGAAGGAGAAATTACCCAGAACTTTCGGATCACCATGTCCGCCCTCGTGTCGCACAAAACACCGTCGATCTCCACCTCCGGCAGGGCCGGGGCACCCAAGTAGTGCTCCCAGGTCATTCCTACCTCTCGCTCCCGACCGGGCAACGTAACAAACCCTGGGAAGTTTTTACGGCAAAGCACACCAAGGACGCTGTTGGGCTTGCGATCCCCCTTGGCAACAATCCAACCCCTACGGTATGACAAACTAAAGCCAAAACATTAGATATTTGAGAAAACACGAAGGCAAAAGGTTAAATAAGAGTAAATTAACTTACTTGTCCCCATTTGGCCTAATCGACCACCTCTGCTCGGGGGTCGCTGCCACGAGCGGGAGCCCCGAACTACCACGCTGGTAGACGGTAGCCCCCTCACCCAGTTCCTCGTCGCTACCAGCATGGCCACTTGGCTCACCCAGGTATCCCACTTGGTCTCTTGGGACGTACCCTCATCCCTGCTTTGCTCCGGAGTCGTCTGAAATGAAGCCTCTGGGACACGAGTCTCGTGGGTCGAAGGCTCGTCGACCTGAGGCTCGTCCACCCGAGGCTCGTGAACCGGAGACCGTGTAGCCTCCACCTCAGACGAATCCACCCTAGAAGTCTTGTGCTTAGGTGAATCAGCTTGGGGTGGTGGCGGAGACCGTGTAGCCGCCACCTCAGAAGGCATGGCAGCCACCGCCCTACCTCTCCCGCGGCCACGTGTACCTTTAGTACAATATAAATACCAACATGAGTAATAAAATGTATATAAATACCAATATGCATACAACATGAGTACAACACCAACATGAATACAACGTGTACATTTAATACATCTCGGCTTCGCGGGGGGTCGACCTCCTCTCACGGGGGGGCGCTCCTTGCAGAGCAGAGAGCAACGCTCTCCGAAGAGGCGAGGCAGGAATGGAAGTACCCATCCCATCACCCGCTAATGAGGCAGGAATGGAGTGCTTTCAACCCTTTCCCACCATCATTCAACACCTGTCATGACAAAGAGTAAATGAAATTAGTACAACATAAATACCAACATGAGTAATAAAATGTATATAATTTAAGTGTATCATCGTCATAAATACCAACATGACTAATTCAAACTGAATACCTAACATGAACTCAAAATTTACATATAGTATAATCGCTGAATACCTGACATGAACTAATAACAATCATGCTCGTCTATATATGCTTCGGGGTCAATAAATGCATCATGATCATCACTATCATCAATAAATGCATCATCATCATCATCACTATCACCAAGAACATGTGGAAGGCCACCATTATGTAATCGGTCAAGAAGTGACAGGTCATCCGCAGCAGTAACCTTTTCTTCTTCCAGCTCTTCCTGTTCAGGCTCAGGGGTTAAGACGGATTCACTGTCGATGTCTACTTCAATGTTCTGGGGTGAAGTAGAGCGGTTCTTGAAACGTTTCTTGGACATACGTGTTTCTTGGAAGAATTCTCCTTCATATGTGTCTGGGTTAATGTGAGGTTCGTAATCCTCTTCATTGAGGGTACGTGGTCTAAAATGTGGTGGCACTTCATAAACGACATCCCAGCCTTTGAGATTTGGATCAGTTTGGCAGGCCCACGGTAGATAGAAAACTTGTGTCGCCTGTTGAGTCATAATATAGACATCGGGAACATCTAAGTGGGTGTTTTGGTTGATTTCGACTAGTCCTATATGTTCATGAGTCCTTCTTGCTCCCTTGACTCAAACCAATAACATTTGAGGATTACGACGGCGGTGGGTTTTCACCATAGAATAGAAGTTCATAAATTGCTTCAACTCTTCTATAATACTCGGTGTCTCCTTTGCCGATAACAGAGACAGAAAAATTTGTAGTCTTTAGGTCGGGCATAGATAGCTCTTTGCCAAAGTTATGAACGTGATACCCGTTGATGTTGTATTTGTCAAATGAACGGACCTTTTAGTCAAAACCATTAGCGACTTGTCTCAACTCGGTGTCCATAGACTCTGCATCAGCCTACAAGTTTAATACGAAAGAATGGATGCATTATTTTCAAATTAGACAAAGAAATCAAAGAGATGAAACCGGGATAGTCGCCTCCATGCTTTGCGAGAAGCTCATACTCAATGACGGAATCCTTTTCCATGACCGCTCCGTCCGAGAATTCGGCGACGTATCGACTATATCAAATATCCGGGAATAAGAGTAGTTCATAGCAATTACAAGTTGCGTAACAATAAATTACCGAGAACTTACTCGATGTACGGCCGCACTTGTTGGAATTATGCCCTAGAGGCAATAATAAAAATAGTTATTATTATAATTCCTGTATCAAGATAATCGTTTATTATCCATGCTATAATTGTATTGAATGAAGACTCATTTACATGTGTGGATACATAGACAAAACACCGTCCCTAGCAAGGCTCTAGTTGGCTAGCCAGTTGATCAAAGATAGTCAGTGTCTTCTGATTATGAACAAGGTGTTGTTGCTTGATAACTGGATCACGTCATTAGTAGAATCACGTGATGGACTAGACCCAAACTAATAGACGTAGCATGTCGATCGTGTCATTTTGTTGCTACTGTTTTCTGCGTGTCAAGTATTTATTCCTATGACCATGAGATCATATAACTCACTGACACCGGAGGAATGCTTTGTGTGTATCAAACGTCGCAACGTAACTGGGTGACTATAAAGATGCTCTACAGGTATCCCCGAAGGTGTTAGTTGAGTTAGTATGGATCAAGACTGGGATTTGTCACTCCGTGTGACGGAGAGGTATCTCGGGGCCCACTCGGTAATACAACATCACACACGAGCCTTGCAAGCAATGTGACTTAGTGTAAGTTGCGGGATCTTGTATTACGAAACGAGTAAAGAGACTTGCCGGTAAACAAGATTGAAATAGGTATACGGATACTGACGATCGAATCTCGGGCAAGTAACATACCGAAGGACAAAGGGAATGACATACGGGATTATATGAATCCTTGGCACTGAGGTTCAAACGATAAGATCTTTGTAGAATATGTAGGATCCAATATGGGCATCCAGGTCCCGCTATTGGATATTGACCGAGGAGTCTCTCGGGTCATGTCTACATAGTTCTCGAACCCGGAGGGTTTGCACACTTAAGGTTCGACGTTGTTTTATGCGTATTTGAGTTATATGGTTGGTTAACAAATGTTGTTCGAAGTCCCGGATGAGATCACGGACGTCACGGGGGTTTCCGGGATGGTCCGAAAACGAAGATTGATATATAGGATGACCTCATTTGATTACCGGAAGGTTTTCGGAGTTACCGGGAATGTACCGGGAATGACGAATGGGTTCCGGGAGTTCACGGGGGGGGGGGGGGGGGGGGGGCAACCCACCCCAGGGAAGCCCATAGGCCTTGAGGGTGGTACACCAGCCCTTAGTGGGCTGGTGGGACAGCCCAAAAGGGCTCTATGCGCCAAGAAGAGAAAATCAAGAGAAAAGAAAAAAAAAGAGGAGGTGGGAAGGAAGGGAAGGACTCCCTCCCACCAAACCAAGTCCAACTCGGTTTGGGGGGGAGTCTTCCCCCCTTGGCTCGGCCGACCCCCTTGGGGCTCCTTGAGCCCCAAGGCAAGGTCCCCTCCCTCCCACCTATATATACGGAGGTTTTAGGGCTGATTTGAGACGACTTTTCCACGGCAGCCCGACCACATACCTCCACGGTTTTTCCTCTAGGTCGCGTTTCTGCGGAGCTCGGGCGGAGCCCTGCTAAGACAAGGTCATCACCAACCTCCGGAGCCCGTCACGCTGCCGGAGAACTCTTCTACCTCTCCGTCTCTCTTGCTGGATCAAGAAGGCCGAGATCATCGTCGAGCTGTACGTGTGCTGAACGCGGAGGTGCCGTCCGTTCGGTACTAGATCGTGGGACTGATCGCGGGATTGTTCGCGGGGCGGATCGAGGGACGTGAGGACGTTCCACTACATCAACCGCGTTCACTAAGTTTCTGCTGTACGATCTACAAGGGTACGTAGTTCACTAATCCCCTCTCGTAGATGGACATCACCATGATAGGTCTTCGTGCGCGTAGGAAATTTTTTGTTTCCCATGCGACGTTCCCCAACAGTCTGTTAGGTTGGTGAAGATATACAAAGAAATGGTCCGGCATTCTTCAACATCCAACGATTTCCCTTTCGAAGCACCGGATGGTGCGAGCTTACCTTTGAATAGGCTGAGGTTGGATCGAACTTTTTTTGCATCGCCATCATTGTACGGATGCTTCGGGTTATGCAAATGATGATTTTTGGCTTCGTAGTTTGCCGCCTCATCAGTAATGAATGCCTCGGCCATCGATGCTTCAATTCTACGTTTATTTTTACACTTAGCTCGAAGGGTTTGTTGCATCCTCTCAGTTGAGTAGCACCATCGATTTTGAACGGGCCCCCCCATTCTTGCCTCGGTCGGGAGATGCAAAACCAAATGTTGCATTGGATTAAAGAAGCCCGGTGGAAAGATCTTTTCTAATTTGCAGATCAACTCCGGTGCCAACTCTTCCATTTCATCTAGCACGCCAGGCGATAGTTCTTTCGCACAAAGAGAATGGAAGAAATAGCTGAGCTCTGCCAGTACTAGCCATTCATCCTCAGGGATAAAGCCACGCAACATCACTGGCATTACCCGCTCAATCCATATTTGCCAATCATGACTCTTGAGCCCAAATATTTTCAATTTCTCAAGACTCGCTCCCCTCTTTAGATTCGCAGCATACCCATCGGGGAACATCGACCGCATTTTCACCCACAATAGCATTTCCGTCATAGTTGGCCTTTCAAGATTGAACCATGCCTTTGGCTTCGCTATGCTTTGCTTTCCTTTCCGTTGTCGCAAGTTTTGCAACGGTCTATCACATAGAGCCTCCAGTTCGATTCTAGCCTTAGGATTATCTTTTGACTTCCCCTCTATGCCGAACAATGTACCAAAAATGGCCTCCGCAATATTCTTTTCAGTGTGCATCACGTCAATGTTGTGTGGGCAAAGGAGGTCTTTGAAGTAAGGCAGATTCCATAAGCATGACTTGTGAGTCTAGGCGTGTTCCGTATTATACCCTTTGAAGTATCCTGGATGCAAAGGAACAGGCTCGAGAGCGTTTAACTGATCAAGGGTCTGTTGGTCTGTCAACGCAGCTGTTGTAGTGTTTTTGACAACTCTACCTTTGATGAAATTCTTTTTGTCTTTTCTGAACTTATGGTCAGGATCCAGGAATTGTCTATGCATGTCGAAGCAAGAATACTTGCGACCAGCCTGCAACCAACGGAACTGAAGAGCTGCCTTGCATGTGGTGCACGGGAACCTTCCATGCACACACTAGCCAACGAATAGCACAAATGCCGGATAATCATGCATCGAGTACATGAACCACACATGCATTTTGAAATTTGTTTTGGTAGCCGTGTCGTAGGTCTTGATCCCATTATCCCAAGCTTCTTGCAACTCATCCTTAAGCGGCTGCATGTACACATTCATATTCTTCCCCGGATAGTTGGGCCCTGGAATTATCAACGTCAGGAAAATGTTCTTTCTTTTCATAATCTCTCCGGGTGGCAAATTTAGTGGAATGACAAATACAGGCCAACAACTGTATTGTGCTGCCGTCATACCATACACATTGAACCCATCCGTGCTGATGGCAACTCTAGGTTGCCTTGGATGTTCCGATTTATCCTTATGCAATGCATCAAAGTGCCTCCACGCAAAACCATCTGAAGTGTGTACCTGCATCTTGTTCCCATCCGCATCTAGTTTGGTTCTTTTGCCCAATTTGTGCCATGTCATCTGTCTGGCCGTCTCTTCGACCATGAAAAGGCGTTGAAGTCTTGGTACGATTGGCAGATACCGAAGAACACTAATGGGGATTTTGGTCTGATTCTTCTCACCCATGTCGTTGTCCACCACAATATACCTCGAAGAATTGCAAATGGGGCAGTAGTTCACGGACGCATACTCAAGCCTAAATAAGGCACATCCATTCTCACAGGCATGTATCTTCTCATAGGGCATCTTAAGTAGACGGAGGATTTTATCTAACTGGTACAGGTTTGCAAGTAGTACATGGCCTTTGGGTAGAAAGCGTCCAAATATCGTCATCATCGCGTCGTAGCATTCTCTGCCTAGGTTGAATTGAGCCTTCAGAGCCATAACTTGCGCGATGGCATCCAGCTGACAAAGCTCAGTCTGCTCGTGGAGAGGACGTTTTGAAGACTCCAACATTTCATAGAATGCCTTTGCAGATTCCTCCATCTCATCGTCCGAATCCCGAGCATCATCAAAGTCTTGCACCATGTCATCAATCCCGGTACCATGCTCGTCGGTGCGATGACGAATCACCTCAGCTCTGGCACGTTGGTCAGACTCACCATGAAAAGTCCACATCGTATAATTAGGGGTAAAACCCCACTTCTTGCATGTGTTAAGCATTTCATACTCTCTCTGCTTTTTCCAGTTGTCGCAGTTGGGGCAGGGGCACCATGTTTTTGCTGGCCATTTGCAAATGCACCTCTCACAAACCCCCTGGTTTTGGTTAACCATTCATGGGTCATGTCTTTCTGACTAGGGTGACCAGTGTACATCCAAGCACGATCACTCATTTTGCCTAGCTACCTATGGGGGCACAAGAAATAAATATATAATTCATCATCTATATTCAGACGCTAATCAAGTTTGTCAGTTTTATTAGGTCCATGCAACCTAGACGCTAATAGGTAAAGATAGGTCCTAATCCCACCCGAGTATGTGTAGATTGGGTTCGTTTTCCCATGCTCTGCTCCAGATGCGACGCAGAATTTTGGCAGCACCTCCCCGCTGTTCTCCTGATACACGTCTCGGCAATAAGCAGAGAGGATGTGTACCTGGAAAACAACAGGGGAGGCACTGACGAAATTCTACATCGGATCCGGAGCACAGCATACGGAAAACAAACCCAATCTACACATACTCGGGCTATCCATGGATAATGTTGGACAATTCGAAAGAATGGTGGTTATAAATATGCAAAGAAATGCATATTTATCGATGTCGCCCTTTCGAACGGGAGACACATATTGGTCACGCATACTCATGATTGAAGAAACCTATAGCTAGCAAGTTTCATCGGCACGAAGACCGGAACATAGCAAATTAAGGGGTAGGAGGAAAAGTCATTTGTGCTCACCAACAAACGCAGGGGCGGAGCTCGTCCAACGCACGTGGAGGTCGTCGAACAACTGCACATTGAAATTCACACGATCAACAGAAATATGATGTTGTTATAATTAAATAATCGGAAAATATGTGGCCTAACTCATAATTTACAAAACTATGACCCCCGTCGGCTTAGTGGCGTCGTTGGTCGGTAGTGTCGGGTGTCGGTGGCGTCGGGGGTCGGGGGTTAGTTGTGTCGGTGGTCGGGGGTTAGTGTCGTTGGGGGTCGAGGGTCACTGGCGTCGGGGTTTGGGGTATTTTCGGTGAACAAGAGGCCGAAGAGGTGTCGGGGGTCGGGTTGGGGGTCAGGGGTAGGGGATCGGGGGTCGAAGGTCTGTGGCGTCATGGGTCGGGGTCGGGGGGCGAGGGTCAGTGGCATCATGGGTCGGGGTCGGGGGCGAGGGTCAGTGGCGTCAGGAGTCGAGGGTCAGTGGCGTCGGGCGTCGGGGGTTGGGAGTCGAGGGTCAGTGGCGTGTGGAGTCGAGTGTCAATGGCGTCGCACATCGGGGGTCGGCGGTTAGTGGAGTCAGGGGTTGGGAGTCAGGGGTCGGGGGTCAACGGTCAGTGGTCTCGGGCATTGGGGGTCGGGAGTCGGGTGTCAGTGGCGTCGGAGGTCGGGGGTCGATGGTCAGGGGTTGGTGACGTCGGTCGTCGTGGGCTGGGGGTCGGGGGTCGGGGGTCGGGGTCCTCTTCTTTCTTCTTCTCCTCTCTCCTCTTTTTCTTCTTCTTCTTCTTCTTCTTGATCATCTTATTATTATTCCTCTTCTTGTTTTTTCTCCTCCTCCTCTTCTTCTTCTTCTTCTTTCTTTTATCTTTCTCCTCCTCTCCTCTTTCTTCTTCTTCTTCTTCTTCTTCTTCTTCTTCTTCTTCTTCTTCTTCTTCTTCTTCTTCTTCTTCTTCTTCTTCTTTCTTTTATCTTTCTCCTCCTCTCCTCTTTCTTCTTCTTCTTCTTCTTTCTTCTTCTAGTTTATTATTCTCTTATTTTCTTCTAAGTTTCTTTTCTATCTATTTTTTTTCTTTTCTATCTACTTTTTCTACTTAATAAACTAACTATCTAATTTAACATAAAAACAGAAAAAAAAACTAACTATCCAATTTAACAAAAAAACACAAAATAAACTAACTATCTAAATTAACTATCTAATTTAAAAGAAAAAACAAGAAATAAAGCGAAAAATAAAAAAAACATTACCTGCGCAGGGGCAGTGGGCGCCGGGGCGGAGGGCAGTGGGAGGAGGGGAGGGCGAGCTCGGGCCTGGGCGGCAGGGATGAGGTGCGAGGGGAGGGCGAGCTCTGGCCGCACGGCGGTGGTGGGCCGAAGCGACTCCGGTAGTGGCGGCGGCGGCACTCGGGTGGGCAGGGCGCGGGGAGAAGGGTCACGGGAAGGAGGGGCGCGTGGAGGACGGGCGTGGGGAGGAGTTGCGCGGGAAGGAGGGGAGGTCGAGCTCCGGCCGCGCGGCGGTGGTGGTGGTGGCGGCGCTGGGGTGGGCAGTGCGCGAGGAGGAGCGGCGCGGGAAGGAGGGGTGCGGGGATGAGGGGCGCGGCGAGCTCCGGTGGTGGTGGCGGCGGCGCTGTAGCGGGAAAGGGGCGCGCGTGAGAGGTCGAGTGGAGCGGCTGGGGTGGAGTGCCATTAGGGGAGCGGGGGGTGGGGGTTGGGCGCCGTTAGGGGGAGCTCCCCTTTGCTGTCTGCAAAGGCTGGGAGGCAGACAACAAAGGGGTGGGTGGGGTGGGGGGAGTTGGCCGTTAGGGTGGCGCCCCTTTGCCGTCCGCATGCTCTTTGTCGTCCGCCTGTAGGGCCTTTGCCATGCTTCAGCAGACGGCAAATAAAACCTTTGCCATCAGCAACCTCTTTGCCGTCCGCTTTGTACCAACTGACGGCAAAGAGTGTCTTTGCCATGCGTCAGCAGACGGCAAAGGCACGACAGACGGGAAATTTATCAATTCCAATAGTGAGTGGTCCCGAGATGCATCGCGCTTGTGATTAAGGGGTGCTAGGACTAACACCGGTCGCTCTTGCATCATGCAGGACCGTAGAGGGCAAGTGAGCCTACGACCCGTTTGTGCTTAGGTGTTACACCGATGGGCTGGCCTCTGTGTTGAGATTAGGTGGGGCTGCGACGTGTCGATATTCCGAGGTCGGGTATGACCCATAAAAGTGTGTCCGGCCAGAGTGTTATCGAGCGCGTCGGGGAATACGTTGTGCACCCTTGCAGGGAAGAAATTATCTATTTGAATATTCGTGTCCACGGTTACAGGACAACTTGTAGTTGTGCCCTGATCTTATACAACTACAATTGTTACTTAACTAGAATAGTTGCTTCGGGGTTGCTTCCTCGCAGGGAGTCGAGGGAGGATCTATGGGCGTGACCTCATATTAATATTGCTGCAACAATATTACTATTTTTGTGTTACCTCTTCTACTCTCGTCTATTGTTGCAAGACCCTTGAAGATGCTAGTGTTCGATAGGACTAGGCCTTCTCTCTATTCTTCCATTGTTGGAGTCAGTCCACATTTAAACCCCTTGTTTGATACTGATGCATACTTAGCATAGTTCTGATGTAAGACTTGCGAGTACTTTGGATGAGTACTCACCGTTGCTTTGCTCCCCTTTGTCCCCTTGATCTGTTGCTGTGACCAGATGATGGAGCCCAGGAGATGGAAATTCCTGCCGACGCCTGCCATCCCGATGGTGACTTCTTCGTGGAGGCCGCTGAAGAATAGGCGTAGTTAGGAGGTTCCAGGCTGTGGCACCCCGGCTCAGAGGAAACCGGAACGCCCCGTATTCCAGCCCAAGGACAAGTCTTTTGGAATACGGAACCGTTGGCACAGAACAAATCAGCTCTTTATTACTATAGAAAATGTTACAAGGATACATGGATTATATCTCCTTGGCGATACTACACCTGCCTACGGTAAATCCTACACTAGCAGCGGAACTGCTACCGATGTGATGAACTCTACTCCGGAGGGACTCTGGCTGCAACGCACATCCTAGCTCGCTACTCGGAATCCTTGGCAACCAAACAATCAAGGCATGACCTGCAAACTGGCATGATAAGGCAGGTGAGTACTTTGAATGTACTCGCAAGATCACAACAAACATTCGCATTAAGGCAAGACAACATTGTAGCAGTCAAGATCAGATAAAGATTTATTATCACTAAGGGGTGATTTAAAAATAACTATACCAGACTTCTATCAATGTACCCTGATGATCCCAACTCTTGTGATCTTACCAAGATTCTTTAGCGAGTATCCACAATAGGGATACCAGGACTTATCACCGGTACGATGCCCAACTGTAACAACGGCACGATGCCCAACTGTTACACCGGTACGATGCCCAACTGTAACACCCGCACGATGCCCAACTGTTACACTGGCACGATGCCCAACTGTAACACCGGCACGATGCCCAACTGTTACACTGGCACGATGCCCAACTGTAACACCGGCACGATGCCCAACTGTTAAACTTGCACGATGCCCAACTGTAACACCGGTACGATGCCCAACTGTTACACCGGCACGATGCCCAACTGTAACACCGGCAAGATGCCCAACTGTTACACTGGCACGATGCCCAACTACAACACCAGCACGATACCCAACTGTTACACTCGCACGATGCCCAACTGTAACACCGGTACGATGCCCAACTGTCACACTGGCACGATGCCCAACTGTAACACCGGTACGATGCCCAACTATTACACCGGCATGATGCCCAACTGTAACACCCGCACGATGCCCAACTGTTACACTGGCACGATGCAAAACTGTAACACCGGCACGACGCCCAACTGTTACACTAGAGCAATGCCCAACGATAACACGGTTACGATGCCCGACTGTTACGTGTTCAGACGGGTTCTTCCATCATTACTATCATCAGCACGGTTAACCAACTACAAATGTCTGGTCGGGCTGTCCATTACGGTGGACACAACTATTCGAATAGGTTTGACACTCTGCAAAGGTTGCACACTTTACCCACACTTTGGAGCACTGACCTCGTGATCCCATTCGGTTGGACCAGCATTGCTCCAACGAGACTTGCCTGACCCGTGACTCTTTCATCGTACCACCGGCAACAATTCCCTTCCGGAGTCTTGCCCTGGGTGGCCCTGTGTCCTCTTTACTCCTGCCACCGTCGTGGCCAAGCAAAATTGTCCCAACCGAGGACGTGTGCACAACACAACTCAACTAGCTCATAGGGTTATCACCGTCTACCGGGCCATGGTAGCACGCGTGCATAACCCTCCCTGTTTGGAGATACCGGTAAAAGAGCACGCAATCAGACCAAGTCAAGGCTGTCCCATATCGGCAAATTTGGGTGCACTGATGAGCCCAGACAGGTCACTCTGATCAACCAACTAGGTTATCTTGTCTTCGAATAATATGCCTGTCATAGCTGACACTCCGATGTCATAGCAATCCGACAATTAATAAGTTCAAGCCACTACTGTTGATCCATAATGACCACGTAATCATATACAGTAATCTCAACCTCATGTCATCGACTAGTGTGTAAGATACTAACAATCTCGTACTCATCTCAGTAATAATTTATTCAACAGTGCATACTCACATTCCAGACTATCAACATATATATCTATTATTGAAGTAGTTAATGAGACTATGATATTGTAATGCAATGAAGCAAATGAAGGTTGTGGCTTGCTTGGGATGATGAAACCACCGGGAAGCACCGCGAGAAACTCGCGGGGGGAATTGCGGGAAACAGTTCTCTCTCGGAGGAGGGTTGTTTACAACAAGGGCAATGATACGTCTCCGAACTCTTTTGCCCTTGTTTTGGACTCTAACTTGCATGATTTGAATGGAACTAAGCCGGACTAACGCTGTTTTCAGCAGAATTGCCATGGTGTTGTTTTTGTGCAGAAATAAAAGTTCTCGGAATGACCTGAAAATTTGCAGAGAATTTTTCTGGAATTAATGAAAAATAACTGCGCAAAGATCAACCGGAGGAGGTGTGCGAGTGGGTCACAAGCCCTTGGGCCGCGGGCACCCCCCAGACTGCACTGTGAGGGCTTGTGGGGCCCATGTGGCTCCACCACCCCCAAACTTAGCTCTATTTATTCCGTCTCGCCCGGAAAAAATCAGGGAGAAGGATACATCGCGTTTTACGATATGGAGGCGCCACCACCTCCTGTTCTTGATCTAGAGGGCAGATCCGGAGAGGGGAAATCGTCGCCATCGTCATCATCAACCTTCCTCCATCGAAAATTCGATGATGCTCTTCACCGTTCGTGATTAATCTCATCGTAGGCTTGCTGGACGGTGATGAGTTGGATGAGATCTATCATATAATCGAACTCGTTTTGACGGGGATTGATCCCTAGTATCCACTATGTTCTAGATTGATGTTGCTACTAATGGGCTATGCTTAATACTTGTCACAAGGGCCTGAGTGCCATGATTTCAGATGTGAACCTATTATGTTGTCGCCAATATATGTGTGTTTTAGATCCTATCTTGCAAGTTGTAGTCACCTATTATGTGTTATCACACGACAACCCCGGAGTGACAATAACCGTAACCACACCCGGAGATGACCATAGTATGAGGAGTTCATGTATTCACCACGTGTTAATGCATTGGTCCGGTTCTTTATTTAGAGGAGAACCTTAATATCCCGTAGTTTCCATTAGGACCCCGCTGCCACGGGATGGATGGACAATAGATGTCATGCAAGTTATTTTCCCTAAGCACGTATGACTACATACGAAATACATGCCTACATTAGATTGACGAATGGGAGCTAGTTACATATCTCTTCGTGTTATAGATGTTACATGATGAATCACATGCGGCATACTCATCCATCACCGATCCACTACCTACGAGTCTTTTACTACTGGTCCTTGCTACGTTACCTTGCTGCTACTGTTGTTACTCTATTGCTACTGCTGTTACTCTGCTGCTACTGCTGTTCCTTCCTACTGCTGTCACTACTGCTGTTACTTTGCTGTTACCTATTGCAAGACTTTTTTGGAGCCGTAGCCGGGGAAGCATTATTCTCAAGAATAGTTCCCCATCAACGTGCTATTTACTTGCCCATTGATACAACAAGTTAGGAATAGTCTGCCGTCAACAGATGTTTTTCTGACACCGTTGCTATCATACCACTTTGCTACTGATACTTTGCTTGCAGACACAAATCTTTCAGGTGTGGTTGAACCTGACAAACTCAGCTGCTAATACTTGAGAATATTCTTTCGCTTCACTTTGTGTCGAATCAACAAATTTGGGATGAATACTATACCCTCGAAAACTGTTGCGACCCCCTACACTTGTGGGTTATCAAGACATTTTTCTGGCGCCGTTGCCGGGGAAGCACAACTATATTCTCTGTCACCTGGGATTGACGTCTGGTGGTCACTATGAGGAATCCGAAAGATCCAATAACTGAAACCTTGCCCTCAACTACGAGGAGAGGTAAGGAACTGCCATCTAGCTCTGCACTTGATTCACTTTCAGTTTTGAGTAAGTTTGCGACATCACCTCCTGCTAGAAATCTTGATATGTCGCCTGTGCTTGATGATGCTACTTCTGCTGCCCATGATGCTTATGATGATGCTATGCTTGATAGTGCTTTGCCTAATGATGCTATGCTTGATACTGCTTTGCCTGATGATGCTATGCCTGATACTGTGTCACAGCCCAAGTTTGCCTAGCTTGCCATTGCATTTCATGCATGCATATTCCAACTCTTTTGTTTTTGTTTTGGGAAGTGATCAAGCCCAATGTATTGAAATTGACAAAAAGGCAATAAAATTATTACCTTAAAAGGAACCAGGAAAATGTTCCAAATATTTGGGAAAATAGTGACAGGGAATAAATTTGTCAAACCAAAATTTTAAGTCACAGGAACATTTTGAAAAGGATTTTTGATTTGATTAAATAACTTTTTGGAATGGAGTTATTTTGTTTTATTTTAAAATAAAAGTTTCAAAAATGTTGAAACTATTATGTGGCATTGATTATCTTTATCTCTGTCACATAACACTAATTTAGGGTTTTATAAAATAATTAAATATTTTGTTTTAAAACCTAAATCCAAATGCCAGAAAGAAATAAAACAGAAAAAGAAAAAGAGAGAGAGAGACCTACCTGTTGCTCACCTGGTCGGCCCAGCCCACCAGGGCCTCCCCCTGCTCGTCGTCTTCCCCGAGCAGCTGCGTGGCAGCAGCGCGTGCGCCGGCCTCCACCTCCTGCTTGCCACCTCCTGCTCGTCCCCGCCCTCATCTCCTCGCCCGGAGATGTCCCAGACCATCTCGAGCTCATCCTCCTCTCCTCTCCCTAGTTCCCTCTTCTCGCTCTCTCTGCTTTCCCTCGTTGCCGCCATTGCCGAGATCGCCAAGCTCGCCTCCAGCTCGTCTCCAGCCACCCCTCGCCTCCCTGACGTGCTCTTTACGTCCGCCTGTACGAGCAGCTCCTGACCACCAAGAGAATCGAGCCGAAGCCTCTGAATCGAGCTACCACCGTCGTCTTCCCCATCTCCGGTCACCGAGATCCGCCGCTATCGATCAGCTGCCATCGGGCCACTCCGACCTCCCCGATGCCAAAAATGAAACCCCCGTGAGCCCCTCCTCCTTTCCCCTCTCTTTCCCGCTCATTAGCGTTTCCCTGAGCTCCTCCCCGACAAGCCCGACTTCCGTCCGCCGCGCATGCTCGTCGCCGGCACCTCTCCTGGCCACCCTAGCCCTCTTGCTACCCCCTACCAGAATGACCGCTTGAACAACGTCCTGTAGCCGCAAACCACGTCGCAAATAATCCCCTGTAGCGTGTTTTAGCACAGCTCCGGCGAGCCCTCTGCCACGGCTCAATCGCCGGCGACCACCTCCCGGTGGGGGCCTACGTGGCCAGCCATTAACCACTAAACCCCCTCCCCAGAGATGCTGACACAGGGCCCCACATGGGGTAAAAGCTTGATTAGCCTCGGGTTTGATCGGGGATTAGCCCTGTGTCACTGACCGGTGGGCCGTGGGTGTCAGGTTTGACCTGACCCAGGCTAGTTGACCTGCTGACGCAATAATGATGCAGTGCTGTCGCAGTGCTGATGCAGTAAATACTAATTCTGTTTTATTATAAATCCAGATAATGCCCGAAGCTTCTAAAAATCATAGAAAATAATCTGTAAGTCCAATGAAAATAATATATATATGAAAAATGGTCAGAGAAATCCAAAGAATCTTATTATGGCATTTTCATGCTGGTTTGAGAAAGTTAACAACACCAAATAGGCAAAATGATCAATAGGGTAAATTTAATAAATAGTTTGGAGTTGTAATTTGATTCCTATTTGAATTCCACTTCAATTACTATGATCAAACATTGAGCTAGGAAAACCAGTACCTCAAATTGTCATCTTCATGCATGATAAAACAAGTTATACTTGAGCATCAGGTCAAATCAATTAAAAGGGTATCCGGAAAATACCGTGCTTGAAGTGGTATTTGAATCCTGATCCAAATCCAGCTTCAACCTAAGAAATGGTAGCTATATTGGCCATGCCACATTTCATTTCCATTTCTTGATCATGCATCATAGTGTTGCATTTCCGTGAAGTAATTGTTGTTCTTTCCTGTTTCCGGTACTGTTCCCTCTTGGTAGACGATGGTTCCGACGATGTGATCATTGACATTGATGAAGACTCATTGCTATCTTCAGACGTGTCAGTCAAGCAACCCCCCTTGAGCATATTCATATAAACCCACTCTCTCACTCATTCTCTCTTTTACTCCATTAGGACAAACACGATTCAACTGTACATGTTATCGGTAGTTGAACCCACTCCTCTGCACGATCTGATTTTGTCACGGTAAATAGTTGAAACCACTTAGCATGAGTAGCAACTTCTCGAGCCTTGTTGTGCTTACTCATCCATGCTTGCTTGCAATGCCTGCTATGCTTAGAGTCGTGTCAGGTCTGATCCATCTAGATGATGAATCGGAATGGTTGTGTTCATGCCCTATAGTGTGAGAGTAAAAGTGTGAATCTGATTTGGTAAGGTAGCGATGAGCGGCCATGTAGGAGTACATGGTGGGTTGTCTCATTGGGACCGTCCTTAGGAGTTGAGTTATGTGTATGTTATCCAGGACAAGATAATACCATGCATTGGGCCCTGAAATATGACTCCGCTCGGCTTATTAATTGCCTAGATCTCTGTCCAGGAATTGCAATTAGTTTCTGGTGTTTGTAGGAAAAGTGTTGGTGGCCGTGTTTAGCTCTGCTCGACGGGGTAGGCTTCTCTGTGGTAGATACACAGTGGCACAGTGTACCAAGTGGCACCAGGATGGTGGGCTTGGGAACATTGTGCACGTCGTTTGGGGCCATAGAGGAAACCTCGGCCAGACTTCCTTGCGGGTTCAGTCTCAAATAGGCGATAAACCTGGACTAGGGTCTTGTGTGGTTAACGATCGTGGCCGACACCCACGCCAGTGCTTCCGCTTGAAGGTTGTCGAGATGCATGACGTGCATATGGTGCTAAGTGGTGAGAGCATGTGTGAAGAAGTATACCCCTGCAGGATGAATTAATATGTTCGAATAGCCGCGTCCTCGGATATGGATTACTTGGAAACATTACGTGGTACATACACAATTTAAATGGATACTCTAAAACATGCAAAATAAGTGTGAGTGCTATGGAAGGCCTTCTCGTAGGGAGACGAGAGTGGATCCATAGTGGTGTATTGAATTGGTGAATATGTGGACTCGTGTGCACTATCCCACCTCAAAGAAAGAACTTGTAGTCGTAGTACAGGTTAGCCAAGAGTCAAAGCTGGCTTGCTGCAATCAAACCCAACAACCCTTTCATTGGTACATGATGCATATGTAGATAGTTCTGATGTAAGTCTTGCTGAGTACCTTTGTACTCACGGTTGCTTTATTTATGTTTTTGCAGAGAAGAGTTAGTCTCTTTAAAAGGTTCTAGGCGACATGTTCGATGTTGACCGGAATAGCTTGGGAATCCCAGACAGAGGTCTGACTCCTTTGGTAGGTTCGTAGTAGCTTTTCAGGCTCTTCCAGCCACTTTTAGTAGATGTCTGTACCCAGACATGTTGTGCTTCCACTTGTCGTTTGTATGACTTGAGTGACGGGTCACGAGACCCTTGTCTGTAATATCATACTATATTGATTCATATGAATCTTTAATAAAATCTTGAGTCATAGAGTTATGTTGTGATGCCATGTTGTATCTACGCATATAGTGCATATTGTGTGTATGTTATGAAATGCATTATATGTGTGGGATTCGACACCTAGTTGTGTGCCTTTAGTAGTACTCTTTACAGGGAAATGCCTCTTTCTGCTTCTATCGAGCCTTGGTAGCTTGATACTACTCTATACACATTGATTGACCGGCGTCTATCCTTCTTTGCTGTTGTGTCTGTCCCCTCGGGGAAATGTCACGCGGTGTAATGGAGTCCTTGTAGCTTGCTATGACTCATCTACACACGCTGCTGAACGACACCTGCTTTGCTGGTTTATGTATTCCTGTCCCTGTACGGATGTCCCGCTTGGGTTTATAACTAGTCATGTCGACCCGGGTTCTTTGTCGTTTGAACGCTAGCAATATATTCATATACGTGAGCCAAAAGACGCAAACGGTCCCGGCCAAGGTAAGGTGGCAGCCGTGGAGTTTACAGTGCATGAGGCCGCAAAGTGATGTTATGTGTTACAGGCTGGGTTCTTATGACTCAGGATCGGGGTCCCGACAGCTTTGTTATCAGAGCTTGACTCTATGTAGGATAACCAAGCCAAACTGGACGATGTTGAGTTTAGCAACTCTTTCGTTATATAAGGGAATTGTTTGTGTAAGGGAACGTAAGGCTCTTTTTACTACTTTCCTTGTGTCATTCTTATTCTGCGCCATCCTCTTCTTTATTCTATGGGGTTTAAGAATTAGGCTTTCTCATCTATTCATTAAGATGACGAGTTACTATGCTGGAGACTTATAGAAAAGTTGTTGTCTTCAAGCATCAGTGTCAACATAAGAATTCATTGTTATGATGTCAATTTTCTTGCAGGTTGCCTCATAATTCATGCCCGTACGGCCGTTATGTTGTCCGAGTTTTCCAAAGTTCCCAAACAATCTGATGCAATTGCAAATTCCTTCCTCTTATTTCTAATGTCTTTTTGGCTAGACAAAGCACACCAATCATTGTGCTGAGGTACTTTATTACCTCGACCTATTGTTGAAGTATTAGGAAACCATGTCACCTCGAAAACCACCCAATAGTCTAGATGTGCTTTATGTTTCCAGTGTGATAGTTCTGGCCATCATTTTCGAAAAAATCTCGTGATGTTAATTAGTTTGTAGGTATTCTATTTCTGGATTCTTAAATCCAATGATCATTCTACTCACTTCCGTTGATAGTGTTGCTAGTTCCTTTAGAATGATTAGTAACCTTGTTGTAGCTTCCAAGGTTCATGGTATATAATTCTTCCAACACTATGAATCATCTTTGCCGAAGTTCTTCGTGAACTAAAGATCGTAACAAGAGTGCTGGTGATGAGTTGTCTACTCCATATTGTGATTCTGCCAACTCCTCTCTTCTGCATGGGTTATCTGGAAGAATTATGTTGAACTCGTTGGACATGCTAATCTATGCATCCACAACACAATAAATCATATGCTCTTGAGTTGGCCCTATCTAGTGGTATTCTGACCTTCATCCATTTGAGGATAGTCAAGAGTAGTTGTGCATTCGTGTTATCGATGTCTGTTATTCCTGTGGTCTGTCAAGTTGTTCTATCCTCGAATGACTGGGAGAAGCAAACTCCAGTGCCTCATTCATTTCTTGGATTGGGTCAAAGTAGTTGTATTCCGCAGATCGAAATGATAACCCAACTTTTGTTTTGTTCTATCTGGGAGTATTACCCTCTTTTTGTGAAGAGTGTCGTGAGAATTGCACCATCTCTTAGGAACTCTAGATGTAGTGATACTTCTCGCCATCATTATTCATTCCTCGGTTTTCGTGTTGGTTGTAACTGGAATATCGACAAGTGAACCATGATGTGAGAAATCAACACTCCTAGCAATGTTATTGCTTGGTAGTAAATGGACAATAAATTCACTCTTATGGTGATGGTGATTGAATCGTCATCCTAAGATTGACCGTGCTACCTAGTCCATGTTTCATGGTGCACTTTTCGATCGATGGGTTAGGATTGTGTCAATCCCTCGCTCTATTGATCACATCATCTTGCCCTGAAAAGCGAGATTGTTCCCGAGCTTAATAATATAAAGGTGGTTCGTGATATTCTGAATATCTTCTCGGAAGTATTACCAGGTTGTTTCCTGACCGTTATGATAGATCTTGTAATCAAATTGGCTTCCCTATACGCCACCCTTCTCCAAGAATCCATTTTGGATACCCCGAGCTAGTTGGTTAAGCTAAACAACAACTTGGAGAGTTGGAAGATAAAAGCTTCGCCGAAACATAGCTCATTTAAAAAGGATATTTTTCTGTTGTGTGAGTCTGAAGAAGATGATATTGTCATCGGCTGATTCGTGTGATCAATTGTTGCATATATTATCTTGTCCAATTTTGATTTGAGTATGGGCTATTGTCAAATCAAACTCAGAGCCAAAGATTTTCGTAACGCTGTCTTACTCATGAATTTCCTTGAGCCTACACCATTGTATTCTTTGTTCTCACCAATGCTATTATCTTGCTCACATAGTTGTGGAAATCCATTTATATGGGTATCTTGATGAATTGTTGTTGAGCCCATCGGCAACATTTTCATTTGTTCCATGATTTATGTTGGACATTAAGTTAGTACTGTGAACTTTGTAGACATTGTCTTCGTGTCTCGAGCACGAGGCATATGTTAGGTGTAAGAAGTGACTTCCTCTAATTCATGTGCATCTGATGCAAGTTGCCGTCGTGAATTCGAGAAAAGTTAATTTGTTTCCTTCGGAATCATCTCAAGTCAGTCATGCACGTGCGAAGTATTCTATGGTCTGAGAGATTAGCTACCTCCATTCCATATGTATTTCCTAGGACACCAAGCCACTGATTGATTTGTTCAAGGAAAAGAAGTTAAGTGCCATTCCTGAAGGTACCATACGGACTTGCACATGGCTTCGTCATCCGCAATGATGGTTCCCACCCAGAACTCGGTAGTGTTTTGATTGTAAGACTTTTCATGTGCTCATCATTGCCTTGGGCAGTGTGTTCACGTGGGTCTTGCAAACCAGCTCATGTTTTGGAGTTGTCTTCAATAGTTCATTTCCTGAGAATCTCGCAACGTTATCTCGTCGATTTGTTTTGCAAACCTTCTTTTCATACGTGCTGAGTCTGAAGCATCGTGTCACCAACCGGAGCTGAATCTCACGCAGTTATAATGGTTGGAACTTTTCCCAAGAATTATAATATTGGTCCCTATGTAACCCGGTAAAGTGATGTAATGGCTAAGACACCTAGCCGGAAGACTTGATATTATAATATCTTGCATCAGCAATCTTAGCCATCTTCCGTGAGGTTTTTGTATGACTTATTCTGGAAGTTGTTCCTCATGGATCCCCTAAGAGCCCGAAGTCCGACCTGTAATTGGTTTGTGCTAGTACATCAAGGAGAACATTAGAAGCGGAGTGCTAAATGTCTCTCGGTCGATTAACCAGATTTCGTTCCCTTGGCACATCTAAGGTGAAATCTGAGGAAGTGTTGTTTTCCTTTGCATGTGCATCCTCCATCACTATTCATCATAGTAGTAAGATGTGTCACCAAGATCTTGGCACGGATGTTGGTAAACATTGATGAATATGGAAATTCTGAAGTTCTTGAGAGCATGCTTAGACACTAGGTTATATCCTCGGTAGTAATTGGATTCTGCCTTCCGTTCGCCGAGTTGTTTTATGACTCTAGTTTCTTTCCAACCTGAGTATGCCATTCTTTCAAATTCCTTCAAACGATCATTTGGGAAGTGCCTTACTCTGGTAGGAAGAGTTCTAATGATATTGTATCAAAAGTAATTCTTTTTCCCACTTAAGGGAATAACCCTACGAGTCACCCTCCTAAGGTGCCCCGTTATGGTATGAAGCGTAACTTAATCTTCGCTACTTTGAAACCTCGTCATCATCTGTTTTATGCGTGGATTTGTTGCCTACCAATTAAACCTTTGTCATATGCCTCACTTCCTCGTTTCTATCATGAGTGTTGTGTTTCAGCTCAAGGGACGTCTATATATCTCATTCTATGAGTTGATCATGAGTTGCCCGATCCTCGAGAAGATCGAGTCTTGTAGAGTCTATTTGTTCCTTTGTTGTCGTGTTAGATGAAGACCTCGAAGACATAGACAACACACTGTCCCTAGTGAGCCTCTAGTTGACTAGTTCGTTGATCAATGATGGTCAAGGTTTCCTGGCCATAGGCAAGTGTTGTCACTTGATAACGGGATCACATCATTAGGAGAATCATGTGATGGACAAGACCCAAACTATGAACGTAGCACATTGATCGTCTCGTTTTATTGCTATTGTTTTCTACGTGTCAAGTATTTGTTCCTATGACCATGAGATCATATAACTCAATGGCACCAGAGGAATACCTTGTGTGCATCAAACGTCACAACATAACTGGGTGACTATAAAGGTGCTCTACAGGTATCTCTGAAGGTGTCCGTTTAGTTAGTATGGATCAAGACTGGGATTTGTCACTCCGTGTGACGGAGAGGTATCTCGGGGCCCACTCGGTTATACAACATCACACACAAGCCTTGCAAGCAATGTGACTAAGTGTATGTCACGGGATCTTGTATTACGGAACGAGTAAAGGGACTTGCCGGAAACGAGATTAAAATAGGTATGCGGATATCAACGATCGAATCTCGGGCAAGTAACATACTGAAGGACAAAGGGAATGACATATGTGATTGCCTGAATCCTTGACACTGAGGTTCATCCGAAAAGATCTTCGGAGAATATGTAGGATTCAATATGGGCATCCAGGTCCCGCTATTGGATATGGACCGAGGAGTACCTCGGGGCATGTCTACATAGTTCTCGAACCCGCAGGGTCTGCACACTTAAGGCTCTGCGATGTTTTGGTATAGTTGAGTTATATGTGTGGTTACCGAATGTTGTTAGGAGTCCCAGATGAGATCACGGACGTCACGAGGTTTTCTGGTATGGTCCGGAGACGAAGATTGATATATAGGATGAATTCATTTGGTTACCGAAAGGTTTTCGGGCATTACCGGAAAAGTTTCGGGCTCATGGGTATTGTACCGGGAGTGCCGGGAGGGGTTCGGGGACCATCGGGAGGGGTGTCACGCCCCAAGGGGTCTCTGTTGGAATTATGCCCTAGAGGCAATAATAAATATAGTTATTATTATAATTCATGTATGAACATAATCGTTTATTATCCATGCTATAATTGTATTGAATGAAGACTTATATACATGTGTGGATACATAGACAAAAGACTGTCCCTAGCAAGCCTCTAGTTGGCTAGCCAGTTGATCAAAGATAGTCAGGGTCTTCTGACTATGTACAAGGTGTTGTTGCTTGATAACTGGATCACGTCATTAGGAGAATCACGTGATGGACTAGACCCAAACTAATAGACGTAGCATGTAGATCATGTCATTTTGTTGCTACTATTTTCTGCGTGTCAAATATTTGTTCCTATGACCATGAGATCATATAACTCACTGACAACGGAGGAATGCTTTGTGTGTATCAAACGTCGCAACGTAACTGGGTGACTATAAAGATGCTCTACAGGTATCTCCGAAGGTGTTCGTTGAGTTAGTATGGATCGAGACTGGGATTTGTCACTCCGTATGACGGAGAGGTATCTTGGGGCCCACTCGGTAATACAAAATCACACACAAGCCTTGCAAGCAATGTAACTTAGTGTAAGTTGCGGGATCTTGTATTACGTAACGAGTAAAGAGACTTGCCGGTAAACGAGATTGAAATAGGTATGCGGATACTGACGATCGAATCTCGGGCAAGTAACCTACCAAAGGACAAGAGGAATGACATACGGGATTATATGAATCCCTGGCACTGAGGTTCAAACGATAAGATCTTCGTAGAATATGTGGGATCCAATATGGGCATCCAGGTCCCGCTATTGGATATTGACCGAGGAGTCACTCGGATCATGTCTACATACTTCTCGAACCCGCAGGGTCTGCACACTTAAGGTTCAACGTTATTTTATGCGTATTTGAGTTATATGGTTGGTTACGGAATGTTGTTCGGAGTCCCGGATGAGATCACGGACGTCACGAGGGTTTCCGGAATGGTCCAGAAACGAAGATTGATATATTGGATGACCTCATTTGATTATTAGAAGGTTTTCGGAGTTACCGGGAATGTACCGGGAATCAAGAATGGGTTCCGGGTGTTCACCGGGGGGGGGGGGGGCAGCCCACCCCGGGGAAGCCCATAGGCCTCGGAGGTGGAGCGCCAGCCCTTGGTGGGCTGGTGGGACAGCCAAAGAAGGCCCTATGCGCCATAGATAGAAAATCAAAGAGAAAAGAAAAAAAAGGAGGTGGGAAAGAAGAGAAGGACTCCACCTTCCAATCCTAGTTGGACTAGGATTGGAGGAGGACTCCTCCTCCCTTGGTGGCGCAGCCCTTGGGGCTCCTTGAGCCTCAAGGCAGGCCTCCCCTCCCCTCCTCCTATATATATGGAGCTATTAGGGCTGATTTGAGATCACCACCAACCTCCGGAGTGCCATCACGCTGCCGGAGAACTCATCTACATCTCCGTCTCTCTTGCTGGATCAAGAAGGCCGAGATCATCGTCGAGCTGTACGTGTGCTGAACGCGGAGGTGCCATCCATTCGGCACTAGATCGTGGGACGGATCGCGGGACGGTTCGTGGGACGATTCGCGGGGCGGATCGAGGGACGTGAGGACGTTCCACTACATCAACTGCGTTTCTTAAGGCTTCTGCTTTGCGATCTACAAGGGTACGTAGATTGGAAATCCCCTCTCGTAGATGGACATCAACATGATAGGTCTTCGTGCGTGTAGGACATTTTTTGTTTCCCATGCGACGTTTCCCAAAGTGGCATCATGAGCTAGGTTCATTGGTAGATGTCTTCTTGAGTAGAACACAAAAGTTTTCGTGGGTGGTGATGTGCGTTTTGCTGCCCTCCTTAGTCTTTTCTTGATTCCGTGGTATTGTTGGATCGAAGCGACTCGGACCGACATTACTCATACGCTTACGAGAGACTGGTTTCATCGCTACGAGTAACTCCGTTGCTCAAAGATGACCGGCGAGTGTCGGTTTCTCCAACTTTAGTTGAATCGGATTTGACCAAGGAGGTCCTTGGATAAGGTTAAATAGCAATTCATATATCTCCGTTCTGGTGTTTGCGTAAGTAAGATGCGATCCTACTAGATACCCATGGTCACCACGTAAAACATGCAACAAGAAATTAGAGGACATCTAACTTGTTTTTGCAGGGTATGCTTATGATGTGATATGGCTAACGATGTGATGTAATATATTGGATGTATGAGATGATCATGTTGTAATAGATAATATCGACTTGCACGTCGATGGTACGGCAACCGGCAGGAGCCATAGGGTTGTCTTTAAACTAACGTTTGTGCTTGCAGATGCGTTTACTATTTTGCTAGGATGTAGCTTTAGTAGTAATAGCATGAGTAGCACGACAACCCCGATGGCGACACGTTGATGGAGATCATTGTGTGGCGCCGGTGACAAGAAGATCGTGCCGGTGCTTTGGTGATGGAGATCAAGGAGCACATGATGATGGTAATATCATGTCACTTATGAATTGCATGTGATGTTAATCCTTTTATGCACCTTATTTTGCTTAGAACGACGGTAGCATTATGAGGTGATCTCTCACTAAAATTTCAAGACGGAATTGTGTTCTCCCCGACTATGCACCGTTGCTACAGTTCGTCGTTTCGAGACACCACATGATGATCGGGTGTGATAGACTCAACGTTCACATACAACGGGTGCAAAACAGTTGCACACGCGGAACACTCGGGTTAAGCTTGACGAGCCTATCATGTGCAGACATGGACTCAGAACACATGAGACCGGAAGGTCGATCATGAATCATATAGTTGATATGATTAGCATAGGGATGCTTACCACTGAAACTATACTCAACTCACGTGATGATCGGACTTGAGCTAGTGTAAGTGGGTCATGAACCACTCAAATGACTAGAGAGATGTATTTTTTGAGTGGGAGTTTAGCAAATAATTTGATTAAGTTAAACTCTAATTATCTTGAATATAGTCTAAGTCCACTTTGAATATATTCGTGTTGTAGATCGTGGCTCACGTGACAGTCACCCTGAATTTTAATACGTTCCTAGATTAAGCTAAGTTGAAAGATGATGGAAGCAACTTTGTAGACTGGGCTCGTAATCTTAAGTTGATCCTACAAGCTGAGAAGAAGGATTATGTCCTTAATGCTGCGCTAGGAGATGAACCACCCGCTACGGCTGACCAAGATGTTAAGAACGCTTGGTTAACACGTAAGGAGGACTACTCAGTAGTTCAATGTGCAGTCTTGTATGGCTTAGAGCCGGGACTTCAACGTCGCTTTGAGCGTCATGGAGCATATGAGATGTTCCAGGAGTTGAAGTTTATCTTTCAGAAGAACGCCCGGATCGAGAGGTATGAGACCTCCGATAAATTCTATGCTTGCAAGATGGAGGAGAATTCGTTTGTCAATGAACATGTGCACGAAATGTCTGGGTACTCAAACCGTCTAGCTCAGCTGGGGATTGAACTCCCGCAAGAGGCTATCACTGACAGAATTCTTCAATCACGGCCGCCAAGCTATAAGGGCTTTGTGTTGAACTACAACATGCAAGGGATGAACAAGTCACCCGGCGAGTTGTTTGCGATGCTCAAAGTCGCATAGTCTGAACTCCGTAAAGAGCGTCAAGTGTTGATGGTGAATAAGACCACTAGTTTCAAGAGAAACGGCAAAGGGAAGAAGGGTAATTCAAAGAAGAGCGGCAAGCCTGTTGCCAATCCGATGAAGAAACGCAAAGCTGGACCTAAGCCTGAAACAGAGTGCTACTATTGCAAGGGTATGGGTCACTGGAAGCGCAACTGCCGCAAGTATCTGGTTGATAAGAAGGCGGCCAAAGAAAAATCAGGTATATTTGATATACATGTTATTGATGTGTACTTAACCGGCTCTCGTGGTAGTGCCTGGGTATTCGATACCGGTTCTGTTGCTCATATTTGCAACTCGAAACAGGAACTGCGGAATAGGCGAAGGCTGGCGAAAGATGAAGTGACGATGCGCGTAGGAAATGGTTCCAAGGTTGATGCAATCGCCGTCGGCACTGTTTCACTTCACTTACCATCAGTATTAGTTATGAACTTGAATAATTGTTATTTAGTGCCTGCGTCGAGCATGAACATTATATCTGGATCTTGTTTATTGCGAGACGGTTACTCTTTTAAGTCAGAGAATAATGGTTGTTCTATTTCTATGAGTAACATCTTTTATGGTCATGCACCCAATGTGAGAGGATTGTTCATATTGAATCTTGATAGTGATAATACACATATACATAACATTGAGACCAAAAGAGTTAGAGTTAACAATGATAGCGCCATGTTTTTGTGGCACTGCCGCTTAGGTCATATTGGTGTAAAGCGCATGAAGAAACTCCATACCGATGGACTTTTGGAGTCACTTGACTTCGATTCACTTGACACGTGCGAACCATGCCTCATGGGCAAGATGACTAAAACCCCGTTCACCGGAACAATGGAGCGTGCCAGTGACTTGTTGGAAATCATACATACCGATGTGTGCGGTCCGATGAGCGTGGAGGAACGCGGCGGATATCATTATTTTCTCACCTTCACTGACTATTTGAGTAGATATGGTCATGTCTACTTAATGAAGCACAAGTCTGAAACATTTGAAAAGTTCAAGCAATTTCAGAGTGAAGTTGAAAATCATCATAACAAGAAGATCAAGTTCCCACGGTCTGATCGTCGGGGTGAATATCTGAGTTTTAAGTTTGGTGCTCACTAAGGACAATGTGGAATTGTTTCACAGTTGACACCGCCTGGAACACCACAGCTTAATGGTGTGTCCGAACGTCATAATCGTACTTTATTAGAGATGGTGCGATTTATGATGTCTCTTACCGATTTGCCGTTATCGTTTTGGGGTTATGCATTAGACACAGCTGCATTCACTTTAAATAGGGCACCATCAAAATCCGTTGAGACGACACCATACGAACTGTGGTATGGCAAAAGGCCAAAGTTGTCGTTTCTTAAAGTTTGGGGATGTGATGCTTATGTCAAAAAGCTTTAGCCTGAGAAGCTGGAACACAAAGCGGAAAAGTGCATCTTCATAGGTTACCCAAAAGAGACAGTTGGGTACACCTTCTATCTCAAATCCGAGGGCAAAGTGTTTGTTGCTAAAAACGGAGCTTTTCTCGAGAAGGAGTTTCTCTCGAGAGAATTGAGTGGGAGGAAGATAGAACTTGATGAGGTTGTCGAACCTCTCATCCCTCTGGATGGTGCCGCAGGGCAAGGGGAAACCCCTGTCGTTGCGACGCCGGTTGAGGAAGAAGTTAATGATGATGATCATGAAACTCCGGTTCAAGTTCCTATCGAACCGCGTAGGTCGACGACACCACGTGCTGCTCCAGAGTGGTACGGTAATCCCGTTTTGTCAATCATGTTGTTAGACAACAATGAACCTACAAATTATGAAGAAGCAATGGTGGGCCCAGATTCCAACAAATGGCTGGAGGCCATGAAGTCCGAGATAGGATCCATGTATGAAAACAAGGTGTGGACTTTGGAAGTACTACCTGAGGGCCGCAAGGCTATTCAAAACGAATGGATCTTTAAGAAGAAGACGGACGCTGACGGCAATGTGACCATTTATAAAGCTCGACTTGTGGCAAAGGGTTTTTCACAAGTTCAAGGAGTTGACTACGATGAGACATTCTCACTCGTAGCGATGCTTAAGTCCGTCAGAATCATGTTAGCAATAGCTGCATTTTTCGATTATGAAATCTGGCAGATGGATGTCAAAACGGCGTTCCTTAACGGTTTCCTTAAGGAAGAGTTGTATATGATGCAACCCGAAGGTTTTGTCGATCCTAAAAATGCTAACAAGGTATGCAAGCTCCAGCGATCCATTTATGGACTGGTGCAAGCATCTCGGAGTTGGAATAAACGCTTTGATAAGGTGATCAAAGCATTTGGGTTTATACATCTGGTTGGAGAATCTTGTATTTACAAGAAAGTGAGTGGGAGCTGTGTGGCGTTTCTAATATTATATGTGGATGACATATTACTGATTGTTAAAATCGTAGAGTTTTTGGAGAGCATAAAGGATTACTTGAATAAAAGTTTCTCTATGAAGGACCTAGGAGAAGCTGCTTACATTCTAGGTATTAAGATCTACAGGGATAGATCGAAACGCGTGATAGGACTTTCACAAAGCACATACCTTGATAAAGTTTTGAAGAGGTTCAAAATGGAACAGTCCAAGAAAGGGTTCTTGCCAGTTATACAAGGTATGAGATTGAGTAAGACTCAGTGCCCACCAATTGATAAAGATAGAGAGCATATGAGCACCGTCCCCTATGCTTCAGCCATAGGATCTATCATGTATGCAATGTTGTGCACTAGACCGAACGTTAGCCTGGCCATAAGTATGGCAGGCAGGTTCCAGAGTAATCCAGGAGTGGATCACTGGATGGCGGTCAAGAATATCCTGAAGTACCTGAAAAGGACTAAGGAGATGTTTCTCGTGTATGGAGGTGATGAAGAGCTCGCAGTAAAGGGTTACGTCGATGCAAGATTTGACACACATCGGGATGACTCTAAGTCGCAGACCGGATACGTATTTATTCTTAATGGGGGTGTGGTAAGCTGTTGCAGTTCCAAGGAAAGCGTCGTAGCTGATTCTACATGTGAAGCGGAGTACATGGCTGCCTCGGAGGCGGCTAAGGAGGGTGTCTGGATGAAGCAGTTCATGACGGATCTTGGAGTGGTGCGAAGCTCACTGAATCCAATAACCTTGTTCTGTGACAACACGGGTGCCATTGCCTTAGCCAAGGAACCACGGTTTCGTAAGTAGACCAGACACATCAAACGACGCTTCAACCTCATCCGCGACTACGTCGAAGGGGAGGACGTAAATATATGCAAAGTGCACACGGATCTGAATGTAGCAGACCCGCTGACTCAACCTCTTCCACGGGCAAAGCAAGATCAACACCAGAACTCTATGGGTGTTAGATTTATTTCAATGTAATTCGCATGGTGGGAGGGCTAGATTATTGACTCTAGTGCAAGTGGGAGACTGTTCGAATTATGCCCTAGAGGCAATAATAAATATACTTATTATTAAAATTCCTGTATCAAGATAATCGTTTATTATCCATGCTATAATTGTATTGAGTGAAGACTTATATACATGTGTGGATACATAGACAAAACACTGTCCCTAGCAAGCCTCTAGTTGGCTAGCCAGTTGATTAAAGATAGTCAGGGTCTTCTGACTATGTAAAAGGTGTTGTTGCTTGATAACTGGATCACATCATTAGGACAATCACGTGATGGACTAGACCCAAACTAATAGACGTAGCATGTAGATCGTGTCATTTTTTTGCTACTGTTTTCTGCGTGTCAAGTATTTGTTCCTATGACCATGAGATCATATAACTCACTGACACCGGAAGAATGCTTTGTGTGTATCAAACATCGCAACGTAACTGGGTGACTATAAGGATGCTCTACAGGTATCTCTGAAGGCGTTCGTTGAGTTAGTATGGATCGAGACTGGGATTTGTCACTCCATATGATGGAGAGGTATCTTGGGGCCCACCTTGTAATACAACATCACACACAAGCCTTGCAAGCAATGTAACTTAGTGTAAGTTGCGGGATCTTGTATTACGAAACGAGTAAAGAGACTTTCCGGTAAATGAGATTGAAATAGGTATGCGGATACTGACAATCGAATCTCGAGCAAGTAACATACCGAAGGACAAAGGGAATGACATACAGGATTATATGAATCCCTAGCACTGAGGTTCAAACGGTAAGATCTTCGTAGAATATGTGGGATCCAATATGGGCATCCAGGTCCCGCTATTGGATATTGACCGAGGAGTCACTCGGGTCATGTCTACATAGTTCTCGAACCCGCAGGGTCTGCACACTTAAGGTTCGACGTTGTTTTATGCGTATTTGAGTTATATGGTTGGTTACCGAATGTTGTTCGGAGTCCCTAATGAGATCACGGACGTCACGAGGGTTTCCCGAATGGTCCGGAAACGAAGATTGATATATAGGATGACCTCATTTTATTACCGGAAGGTTTTCGGAGTTACCGAGAATGTACTGGGAATGACGAATGGGTTCCGGGTGTTCACCGGGGGGGCAGCCCACCCCAGGGAAGCCCGTAGGCCTTGGGGGTGGCGCACCAGCCCTTGGTGGGCTGGTGGGACAGCCCAAGAAGGAAAATAGATAGAAAATCAAAGAGAAAAGAAAAAAAAAAGGAGGTGGGAAAGAAGAGAAGGACGCCATCACGCTGCCGGAGAACTCATCTACCTCTCCGTCTCTCTTGCTGGATCAAGAAGGCCGAGATCATCGTCGAGCTGTGCGTGTGCTGAACGCGGAGGTGTCATCCGTTCGGCACTAGATCGTGGGATGGATCGCGGGATGGTTCATGGGACGGTTCGCGGGGCGGATCGAGGGACGTGAGGACGTTCCACTACATCAACTCCGTTTCTTAATGCTTCTGCTGTGCGATCTACAAGGTTACATAGATCGGAAATCCCCTCTCGTAGATGGACATCACCATGATAGGTCTTCGTGCGCGTAGGAGAATTTTTGCTTCCCATGCGGCGTTTCCCAACATTGGCATCATGAGCTAGGTTCATGCGTAGATGTCTTCTCGAGTAGAACACAAAAGTTTTTGTGGGTGGTGATGTGCGTTTTTCTGCCTTCCTTAGTCTTTTCTTGATTCTGCGGTATTGTTGGATCGAAGCGGCTCGGACTGACATTACTCGTACTCTTACGAGAGACTGGAGATCAAGGAGCACATGATGATGGCCATCTCATGTCACTTATGCATTCCATGTGATGTTAATCCTTTTATGCACCTTATTTTGCTTAGAACGACGGTAGCATTATGAGGTGATCTCTCACTAAAATTTCAAGACGAAATTGTGTTCTCCCCGACTGTGGACCGTTGCTACAGTTCGTCGTTTCGAGACACCACGTGATGATCGGGTGTGATAGACTCAACGTTCACATACAACGGGTGCAAAACAGTTGCACACGCGGAACACTCGGGTTAAGCTTGACGAGCCTAGCATGTGCAGACATGGCCTCGGAACACATGAGACCGAAAGATATAAACCAGCCCCTAGTGGGCTGGAATAAGTTCCCACTAAGGCCCATAAGGTTTGAGAAGGAAAATACACAAGGTGGAAAGACTTTCCAAGTGGGAAGGTGGAATCCTACTCCAAATAGGATTGGAGTAGGACTCCTCAACCTCCAATTCCAGCCAAACCTTTCGGTTTTGAGGCTGGCTCCTCCCCTTCCTCCCTCCTATATATAGTGGGGTCTTAGGGCTGATTTGAGACAACTTTTGCCACGGCAACCCGACCCCAAACTCCACGGTCTTTCCTCTAGATCATATTTCTACGGAGCTCGGGCGGAGCCCTGCAGGAGTAGATCCTCACCACCACCGGAGCACCGTCACGCTGCCGGAGAACTCATCTACTTCTCCGTCTTGCTTGCTAGATCAAGAAGGACGATATCATCGTCGAGCTGTACGTGTGCTGAACGCGGAGATGCTGTCCGTTCTGCAATAGATCGGAGGGGATCGTGGGATGGATCACGGGACGGTTCGTTGGACGGTTCGCGTGGCGGATCGAGGGACGTGAGGACGTTCCACTACATCAACCGCTCTTCTTAAAGCTTCATGCCGTACGATCTACAAGGGTACGTAGATCCAAATCTCCTCTCATAGATGGACATCACCATGATAGGTCTTCGTGCGCGTAGGAAAATTTTGTTTCCCATGCGACGTTCCCCAACAGTGGCATCATGAGCTAGGTTCATGCGTAGATGTTATCTCGAGTAGATCACAAAGGGTTTTGTGGACGGTGTTGTTCGATTTGCTGCCCTCCTTAGTCTTTTCTCGATTCAGCGGTATTGTTGGATTGAAGCGGCCCAGACCGACATTATTCGTATGCTTACGAAAGACTGGTTTCATTGATTGACACGGCACCTCGTTGCATAAAGATGACTAGCGGGTGTCGGTTTCTTCAACTTTAGTTGAATTGGTTTTGACCGAGGCGGTCCTTGGAGAGGTTAAATAGCAATTTCCACATCTTCTGTAACATCCCAAATTTTGGAATGTTAATATAATTATTAGTTTGTTTGTTTGCTTGCTTGAGTGATTGAAACTTGTGTGAAATTTGAAAATTTTCAAAACTTTTGAATGAGAGGGAATAAAATGACTTTCCCCTTCTCCGATAAATTCAAATTCAAAAGCAATAAGAGAAGATGACATGACTTCTTCAACTATAAAGAATTTGAACGGAGTTTTGCATTTGAATTCTTTCAAATATTTGCCCTTGCTTTACTATATTTTTCATCCCCAAGAAAATGCCCTGACAAAATTCTTGCACGCAAGAAAGAGCGGAGGAAAATGACCCTCCAAAATCTTCTCGGATTTACTTTTCTGATATTTGTCGTATATAACACTTATATTTTCGGGAAGGAATTTATTTCCTTTTCATATTTATTCTGTCGTGTTTTAATTATTAGGAAGTAAATCATTTTTTTTGGAAACTTACCCTGGCCCATTAAGGAACTTCCTATTCTGGCCCGAGAGAGGATCTTCTCCTTCCTCTGGACTCCCTCCTCCCGTGCTCAGGCACCTTCCATGGCAGGGAGCCAAGAAATCCTCCCCTTCCGGTATTCGCAAAGATTTTTCCCTCCTAGCCTCTCCCGTCGCCCCTATAAGAAGGCCCCGGTCCTCCTCGTTCCATTCCCGTTGGAACCGCCGCCTCTCCCCACCTCCTCCTCCCCCTGTGAACCTCGCCGGAGCTGGCCACAGGAACTCTCCCGTCGCCTCCCCTACCCTGTGCCGAGGCCTCCCTAGTACCCCCTGCCGCCACCCCTACCCCGCTACACCACTCCACGCCCACCTCTCACACCGTCGCCCCTGCAGGCCCTCCCCATCCACACCGAGCTCCCTGCTAGGAAGTCCTCGCCAGGACGCTAAGATCCACTGGAGCAGCCCCTGACGCCCCCTCACCACGAGCTCCGCCAGGAACCCCCCCCCCTCGCCCCTCTGCCCCAAGCGTCGGCACCCTCCTCCGCCCTTCCCCACCCTCGCCGGCGACCCCCCCTCGCCGAAGAAGCCCCTCCACGCCACCGTCCTCCCTACCGTCGCTACAAGCCAGGAGCGCAGGTAACTCCCTCTCCTTTCTTTTTTTTCTTTTGTTTTACTTCCTACTGTTAGATCTTTAAGCAACGTGCTAGATTAGATCTAGAATACCCCTTCGGTTCTTTTAAAAGAACCAGTGGTTTATTTTTATTTAGTTAGTTAGCCGACTCAGTTTTGTTAAAAGCCGGCCGTTTGTTTGAATCGCCGCAACACTCACCCCCCCTAGCCAATTGGAAGCCGCCACGTGGATTCCCTGTTTGTTTTACTTTTCGGTTTTAATTCAAAAATAGAGGCAGATTCAATTTTCTTTTGCTCATAACTTTTGATGTGGAGATCCAATGAGGTTGATTCTTTTTCCAGTAGATCAAAAAATTTATGTAGTTTTTAAAAACATATAATTTGTCTATTTTTGAAATTTTTAAATTTGAATTAGATCAGATTTAGTGTAAACCTTATTTTGCTTATTCCAGGAGTTTAGGAATAGCTTTTAATTTGATTCTTTTTGCTAGTGATCACTACTGATCTTATGTATCAGTGGTAAAAATTTCAGATTTGTTTGAGTACTTTAGCTTATTGTTTCTTGTGAAACAATTTCTGTTTCACCTCTTTTAGGATTATGGCTATTTCCTTTTCTATAATTGTTTTCAAATTATTCTCTTTTATATTTCAGAAATATTATGTTTTGTTTCTGTTAGTTACCAGTAGGTTTGCAACAAGTTTTGATTTTTATTTTTATATGTATCATGAAATCAATTCTTGTTCTCTAATAACTTGAAATTGGTTTCTCCACTGTTTCAAATCCCGTTTGGAAATACCTTCAAAAAGTTTTGGTGAAAAATACTCTATTTTATCTTAGTTAAATTTATATCTTAGTTCCCTGTTATTTAAGTATTTTATTTCTGTTAGACGAAAACTATTTAGTGTTTGACGTAGTAGAAGACTCCCTAGTCTTATTTGAAGTTTCCTTCGGATTCCTATTCGCTCTCTCTTTTGTTTTGATTGCTAGAATGATTGCTAGTATGAGTGCTTATGTGAATGATATGTTTGTTATATAGATTTCATCGGAGAGTGACGAGTAGTCTATCAAGTTATTTCTCGAGAAATTCTTCTTCGTCAACATCACCAGGCAAGTCATTTGATCATGTATCACCTATGTTTTATGCATCGTAGTTCTACCATCCTATGCCCATTTGCATGCTCACTAGGTACTTGGAAATTATGGTTACATATTGTAGTATCATGTGGTAGGCACCCAACAACCCCGATACTTGGCCCGGGATGACACATTTCATATTGCTATGCTTGAGTAGACGGGATTTCGGTTGAGTGTATAACACGAGTGATGCGGGGTTGATTAAATAACCAAGACCGGTTAAGACAAGATTTTCAAGACCACGTGATGCAATGCAACTCTGGATGCTGGAGACGGCTATAACATCTTGCGGAAAGCTTCACCCAGGCTCAAAGGGACGGACGGATATTTTCAAGACCCAAGGCTTACCTGCACAGCCACAAGTCATTATGGGCTCTGGCTTGGTTGGACAACGTGGCGACTCTGGACAGGCGGTGCTAGCAGATGTAGAAGAACGGTAGGATTGGATGGGCACCAACAGGGATACAAAGGGACCCGTTGAAAGACCATGTTTTGATCATCCGGTCTTCAAATACCCTGAAGTGCGAGGACATACATGGAGGCGATCAAATCTTGTGGGGAACGTGTGCAAAACTCTGTAGAGTACTCAAACCTAATCGATTAGCCGTGTCCACGGTCATGGACAACTTGAGCCAAAGGAACTGAAGTTATCTGGAATTCTCAACACCATTATATATATTTGATGAGGGTAATATTTATAACTTGGGTATGAGAACTGGTTGGCGGAACCATCTCGTTAACAACCAACCTTGGAGGTACTGGTGAAAGAGCACGCAATCAGACCAAGTCAAGGCTGTCCCATATCGGCAAATGTGGTTGCATTGATGAGCCCAGACATGTCACTGTGATCAACCAACTAGGTTATCTTATCTCCGAATAATATGTTTGTCACAGCTGACACACCGATGTCCTAGCAATCCGATAATTAATAAGCTCAAGCCACTACTGTTGATCCATAATCACCAGGTAATCATAGATAGTAATCTCAACCTCATGGCATCGACTAGTGTGTAAGATACTAACGATCTCGTACTCATCTCGGTAATAATTTATTCAACAGTTCATACTCACAATCCAGACTATCAAAAGATATATATTTATTATTAAAGTCGTTAATGAGACTATGATATTGCAATGCAATGAAGCAAATGAAAGTTGTGCCTTGCGTGGGATGATGAAACCACCAGGAAGCAGCGCGAGAAACTCGCCGAGGGAATTGCCGGAAACAGTTCTCTCTCGGAGGAGGGTTGTTTACGGCAAGAGCAACATGGTCATTTCCACTGTGAGATCACATGGCGGAAATGGTACCATCTTGTCGGGCTCGACGAGATGAAGACGTGGGCTTTGGAATCACCCGAATCGGAGCTACGGGTAAAAATATATGAAGGATTTTCCTCCACGGACTAATCTGCAATAAAAATATTCTCATCCGGGCCCGTGGCAGCAGAAATGGTTGCGCGCTCAGGGAGAATATGTTATGCTGCAGGGAAAACGGAAATGCTGAGGGGCGCGTCCACTTATCCAGGTCAGCAGCACGGTCGAACCCCATGCGGTTGCAAGGTGGAGTCCGCGGGACGTGGGGCCCTCCTGGCCTGGGCGTCGTCTTCTTCCTCCTCTCAACGGGAGAGATGGCGAGGCCAGGCACTCGGCCAGCGGCGGCCACCTTAGGTCGATGTGAGGGCACCGACGCACCCGACGGGAGGAGCCGCACCCGTCTACAGTATCACCAGCAATGGAGAGGGGACGGGGCGACGACGGCTCGCGGTGTTCAGGAGCGGCGGCGGCGACTGGATCCTGGGCACGCTGCCACAGGGCCTCCGACGGTGAGACGAGAGAATGGGGAGAGACACCGGACCACAGGGCACCTTCGGCTGGCGAGGAAAGGGAAGGGGAGGCATGACACTGCGCCAATTTAAGAGGAAACCTCCGGCGGCCATAGCGGCGATTGGAGGGCAAGGGAGCTCCGGGACCTCGCTCAACAGATTGGGGAGGATGCTGGGGAGGAGGAGAGGAGGATGGCACGGTCGCAGCACCCCGGGGCTGGTTAAATAGCCGCAACGACAAGAGCCAATAAGGACGGCCACTGTGGCAAGCTTAGCCGCGCACTGGAGCTCCAGGGCAATGTGGTTGGCCCTTAGCGGCGTCGAGCAGTTTCGAGGAGGGGATGAGATGGCTCAAACAAGCTCGGGAAGGCTCGGGGAAGAAAGCGACGACGATGGGCACTATCAGAACAGGGCGGGGCTTGTAGAGGCGCGGCAAGGCAGATTCGGGAGGGGGAAAAGGTTCCAGGAGGAAGGGGACGACGAGGGGAGGCTGTTGGACATGACTAGAGTTCGAGGGAGAGAAAAAATCGACGAGGCCAAGGGCTCCACTGCACAGAGCGCGACTATTCCATGCCGCAGGCATGGTCACCACGTGCACTGGCACTAAGGAGACACGAGGGGCTGGCACACCTTGTCTCGGGTGAAGTCCTCGGTCCCCAAGGCAGCCTGGAGGTGATGGATCACTAAAGGAAGCACTAGGGTGATGGGAAACTTCACTGGAAGTTACCTGCAGCACACTTAGACGCCACATTGCGATCAACAGGAAGAAGATAAGAGACAAGCATCATGTATGGGAGGCTTAGGGTAGGAGGGACTACAAACCTGGGAAGTTTGAGGATCACATGATCAAAATTGGACAGGGTTGCTTTGGAACTAGCTAATCTGGTCCAGAATAGGGATTTTGAAGTGGCACTCACGTACATGCTTGGATTCAGCTCAAACTTGGAGGAGATGAATACTTTGGGGTAATGGAGCTGTTGTATAAAATTCATGCCATCTTCATAAGGCCAAGTGGGACTTCCTTCATAAAGTTTCTCACTCGACAGAAACTTAGAAGAATTACTAGGATTAATTGGCTAACTAAAATGAGCTCAAAATTGGTTTAGCAAGATTTTAAAGATAGGAGAATGTCTTGGTAAAAATTTCAGAATTTATGGAGCAATATAAAATATAGTTGCTTCACAAATCCAAATAATGACCACAGACAAAGATTTGGAGCTATGGTCATATGGTTGAAGGTGTGATGCTCAAATCTGGTGGAGAGGCATTATTTGAGCATATTGAGATGATGGGAAAGTTCCAACTCATTTGAACACTCCTAGCTAGGACTTGCTTCACAAAGCTTCCTCTGGATCAGAAACTTTGGAAAGTTGCCAAGAAATATTTACTAGCTATATTGAGTTGAACTTTGGCATGACGCAATGATATGGCTAGGAAAGAGTGCCCACGAATTTTGAGAGCAATCAAGCAAATAAAAAGGGTACTTTCTTCACAACTTGACAGATACGGTAGAATCAAAAAAGGAATTTTTGGGAAATATTTTTGAATATGGCAAGGAGATATTTTTTCATATCTAAGGAAGATATGATCCAATAGATTTATTTGAATTATTTGGGAATTTTTGGAGAGATAGAAATGGGGGTTGCTTCACAACTCAAGGCAAACAGGATTATTCCTTTAAAAGAAAAAGGAAAATTCCCTACGAAAAGAATATTGAGATCGGCTCAAGATGTAAATGGATAGATCTTGGGGTGGTTTGAAGGTTGGAAAGCCACTAAGAAAAGAAATCAAGAGTAATCCCTTTAGGTTTCAAAACGGTTAAGCCTCAAAAAGCAAAATCAGATCAAAATCAAAAGAAAAGGAAGTTGGCAAAATCCAGGGTGTTACACGAGCAGAAGGCCTCGCCTCGTTCGAATGTTGTATATTTTTTGCTAGCCTTATCTAAGGCACCCCATGTTTAATTTCTGTACTCAGATATTATTGCTTCCGCTGACTCGTGTGTTTATCGAGCTCCTGTATTCTAGCACTCGAGGCCCCTGTCTTGTAATATGAAGCTTGTATTATTTTATTTGTGTCTAGAGTTGTGTTGCGATATCTTCCTATGATTCCTTGAGTTTGATCGTACGCATTTGCGTGTATGATTAGCGTACGATTAAACCGAGGGCGTCACAGTCCTAGTCCGGTCCTGCGGGGTACTTAGCTCGTGTGTTTGCGTCGGTCCCTTCTATAGTCCCTCCTTAGTAGCTCCTGTTTCGTACGTTGGACAGGGTGAAGACCCTTTCGGCACTCTATTTCTGCAGGTCTCGGTCCCGCACATTTCCCTGCCACCGTAAGGCGCAACCCGTTACCAAGGTTGTTCCTCGCGGGGCAAAGCCCTGACCCGGAGGCCTCGTGGCCTTGTGATCGGTAAGGCTACTGAGGCGTGCTGCATAGGAGCCCCCCTTGACACGTAAGCCGCTCAGCATCGTCAGGCCCCGGCGCCGCACATTTTCCCACCGCCGTTAGGCCCGCGCTTCACAGGGCGGGGCCCCGCCATTCCTGACGTTCACTGGGGCTCCCGGGCAGCGACAATAGTGGCGAGTGGCATTATGGCCGGTAAGGCTCCTGAGGCGTGCCCAGAAGCCCCCTTTCCGGCGCTCGAGCGATTCTGCACTCCGTTCCTTTGTTCGTCGCCCCTAGATCCAGACCCCCGAGCAGGGTTTGATCGCCGACAGTGTCCCCCCAGGGACGGCAAGTCCTTGCTTTCGCTACTTGGTCCCTAGGCGCGGTGCGAAGCGTTTAGCTCCACAAAGAGTGTCAAACAAAAAAGAGGCTTTCAAACCGGCGAATGCGAGAGAGCACAAGAAAAATGTTCCCCCCTTTTATTTTCCAAATATCAACTTTGAGAATTGGTAGATGTAAGTCCGCAGAAGATAGTTCGATGCCCAGGAAAAACAAGAAAATGCCACGTCGGGCACTTAGGCTCACATAGTCATTTGTGGACTATATGGTTTTCCGTGCCAGCTGCAGGCATAATCATTGGCGGAATATATTGATTGCCTCCATCTGTACCCAACGCGGAGCATGGGAAAACGAAGCCAATCTACACATACTCAGGTGGGATTAGGACATATCTTTACCTATTAGCGTGTAGGTTGCATGGACGTAATAAAACTGACAAACTTGATTAGCGGATGAATATAGATGATGAATTATATATTTATTTCTTGTGCGCCCATAGGTAGCTAGGCAAGATGAGTGATCGTGCTTGGATATACACTGGTCACCCTAGTCAGAAAGACATGACCCACGAATGGTTAACAAAAACCAGGGGGTTTGTGAGAGCCGCATTTGCAAATGGCCAGCAAAAAACATGGTGACCCTGTCCCAACTACGACAACTGGAAAAAGCAGACAGAGTTTGAAACGGGTAAACACCTGCAGAAGTGGGGTTTTACGCCTAATTATACGGTGTGGACTTTTCATGGTGAGACTGACCAATGTGCCAAAGCTGAGGTGATTCGTCGTCGCACCGACGACCATGGTACCGGGATCAAAGACATGGTGCAAGACTTTGATGATGCTCGGGATTCATATGATGAGATGGAGGAATCTGCAAAGGTCTTGTATGAAATGTCGGAGTCTTCAAAACGTCCTCTCCAGGAGCATGCTAGGATTTGTCAGCTGGATGCCATCGCGCAAGTAATGGCTCTGAAGGCTCAATTCAACCTAGGTAGAGAATGCTACGACGCGATGATGATGATATTTGGACGCTTTCTACCCAAAGGCCATGTACTGCCTGCAAACCTGTACCAGTCCGAGAAAATCCTCCGTGTACTTAAGATGCCCTATGAGAAGATACATGCCTCTGAGAATGGATGTGCCTTATTTCGGCTTGAGTATGCGGCCTTGGACTATTGCCCCATTTTCAATTCTCCCAGGTATATTGTGGTAGACAACGGTATGGGTGAGAAGAGTCAGACCAAAATCCCCATTAGTATTCTTCGGTATCTGCCAACGGTATGGGTGAGAAGAATCAGTGTCTTTTTATGGTCGAAGAGACGGCCAGACAGATGACATGGCACAAATTGGGCAAAAGAACCAAACTAGATGTGGATGGGAAGAAGATGCTGGTACACACTTCAGATGGTTTGGCATGGATGCACTTCGATGCATTACATAAAGATAAATCGGAAGATTCAAGGCATCCGAGAGTTGCCATCAGCACGGATGGGTTCAATGTGTATGGTATGACGGTACCACAATACACTTGTTGGCTTGTATTTGTCATTCCACTCAATCTCTCACCCAGAGAGATTATGAAAAGTAAGAACATTTTCCTGACGTTGATAATTCCAGGTCCCAACTATCTGGGGAAGAATATGAATGTGTACATGCAACCGCTTAAGGATGAGGTGCAGGATGCCTGGTATAATGGGATCAAGACCTACGACGCCGCTACCAAAAAAAATTTCAAAATGGATGTGTGGTACATGTACTCGACGCATGATTATCCGGCGTTTGCGCTATTCGCTGGCTGGTGTGTGGATGGAAGTTTCCCGTGTACCACATGCAAGGCATCTTTTCAGTTCTGTTGGCTGCAGGCTGGTCGCATGATTTCTTTCTTGGACATACATAGACAGTTCCTGGATCCTAACTATAAGTTCAGAAAAGACAAGAATAATTTCATCGAAGGTAGAGTTCTCAAAAACACTGCACCAGCTGCGTTGACAGGCCAACAGACCCTTGATCAGTTAAACGTTCTCGAGCCTGATCCTTCGCGTCTAGGGTACTTCAAAGGGTATAATACGGAACACGCATGGACTCACAAGTCATGCTTATGGGATCTGCCTTACTTCAAAGACCTCGTTTGCCCACACAACATCGACGTGATGCACACTGAAAAGAATAGTGCGGAGGCAATTTTTGGTACATTGTTCAGCACAGAGGGTAAGTCAAAAGATAAGCTAAGGCTAGAATGGACCTGGAGGCTCTATGTGATAGACCGTTACAAAACTTGCGACAATGGAAAGGAAAGCAAAGCATAGCGAAGTCAAAGGAATTGTTCAATCTTGAAAGGCCAGCTATGAGGGAAATGCAATTGTGGGTTAAAATGCGGTTGATGTTCCCCGATGGGTATGCTGTGAATCTAAAGAGGGGAGCGAGTCTTGAGAAATTGAAAATATTTGGTCTCAAGAGTCATGATTGGCACATATGGATTGAGCGGGTAATGTCGGTGATGTTGCGTGGCTTTATCCCTGAGGATGAATGGCTAGTACTGGCAGAGTTCAGCTATTTCTTCCGTTCTCTTTGGGCGAAAGAACTATCGCCTGGCATGCTAGATGAAATGGAAGAGTTGGCGGTGGACTTGATCTGCAAATTAGAAAAGATTTTTCCACTGGCTTGTTTAATCTAATGCAGCATTTGATTTTGCAGCTCTCGACCGAGGAAAGATTGGGGGGCCCGTTTAAAATCAATGGTGCTACTCAACTAAGAGGATGCAGAAGACGCTTCGAGCTAAATGTAAAAATAAGCATAGAAGTGAAGCATCGATGGCCGAGGCATTCATTACTGAGGAGGCGACAAACTTCTTGACAGCACACTACGAAGCCAAAAATCATCATTTGCATAACCCGAAGCCTTCGTACAATGATGGCGACCCAAAAATAGCTCGATCCAACCTCAGCCTATTCAAAGAGAAGCTTGCACCATCCGGTATTTCGAAAGGGAAATCATTGGATGTCAAAGAATGGGGGACCATTTCATTGTATATCTTCACGAACCTAACAAAAGTGTGGCCGTACATCAAGTAAGTTCTTGGAAAATTATTGTTCCGCAACTTCTATTTCCTTTGAACTAGTCTTATTCCCGGATATTTGATATAGTCGATACATTGCCGAATTCTTGGATGGAGCGGTCATCGAAAAGGATTCCGTCGAAGAGTATGAGCTTCTTAAAAAAGCATGGAGGCGACTATCCCGGTTTCATCCCTTGGTTCAAACAAAGGGTAATTAATTACCATTAATAGGCCATTTGATTTCTTTGTCTAATTTGCTGCTAATGCATGCATTCTTTCGTATTAAACTTGTAGGCTGATGCAGAGTCTATGGACGCCGAGTTGAGACAAGTCCCTAATGGTTTCGACTATAAGGTCCATTCATTTGACAAATACAACATCAAGAGGTATCATTTTTGTACCTTTGGCACCTAGTATTATGGAAGAGTTGAAGCAATTTATGAACTTCTGTTCTATGGTGAAAACCCACCGACCGTTGTAGTCTTCAAATGTTATTCGTTTGAGCGGAGGGAGACTAGAAGGACTCATGAACGTATAGGACTAGTTGAAATCACCCAAGACACGCACTTAGATGTTTCCAATGTCTATATTATGGCTCAACAGGCGACACAAGTTTTCTATCTACCGTGGGCCTACCAAACTGATCCAAATCTGAAAGGTTGGGATGTCGTTTATGAAGTGCCGCAACATTTTAGACCACCTACCCTCAGTGAAGAGGATTTGATGTCTGTGTGCAATCGTAGATAGATTTGATGTCCTCCTCGACAAGGGATTTGAACCTACATCATTCAAACCAGTCAATAAAGTAGTCAAATAACAAGTTCATCCAACACATGCCAACAAAATATCATGCATCAACACACAAATGGACCCAATTGTGGATGAGGGATTGCACGCATTTCTCCAACAAAATTGGCACGTGTTCACCTAACACCCTTCCAACATGCTAGGAATTCCTAGACGCCTCGCCGAGCATAGATGGAATATCATAAAAGGCTTTAAACTTGTGAAACAAGCTCATTGCTAGTTCACTTAACCAAAGAGACTGGTTAAGGGAAAGGAATTGGTCAACTTACTAGGGCCATATTCATCCACACATTAAACACCCCGAGTGTTTGGCTAACCTGGTCATGGTACCTAAGAAGTACAAGTCATGGCACCTTTGTCTCAAGACCCATTCCATCTACTGTCTGGAGTGGTTGGATAACCTGGTCATGGTAGCTAAGGATTTCTAGATGCCTAGTCGAGCATAGCATGACTATCATAGAAGGCTTTCTTTCAAGGACGTCAACAAGGCTCTCCCAAAGGACCCCTTCCCTATACCGCATATTGGCCAGATCATGGATGCCATGGCATGACATGATTTACTATGTTTCCTAAAAACCTACTTGGGGTATTGTCAACCTCCGAGCATATTATATAAAGCTCAATCCAAAGAAGTGTGTCATTGGAGTACCAGTAGGCAAGTTGTTCGGCTTTGTCATTTCCCACTGAAGAATGGAAGCTATTCCTGAGAGAATTCAAACACTTGGCGAATATGAAATCCCTACAAAACTCAAGCATATCCAAAGATTAGCAAGTTGCGTCGCCGCACTAACCCGTTTCATCTCTCGGCTTGGAGAAAAAGCTTTACCTCTCTACAAGATACTGAAGCAACCCAATAATTTTCAGTTCACTTGCGAGGCTATTTCAGCAGAAAAGGAAATCCAAAGTCCTCACTACGAACCCTAACTCGCAGCATTTCTATCAAGGGAGTGGTGTTTCTATACATCTCGGCCACACACCGAGTCATCAACGCAGTTCTGGTTCTCGCGCGTGACATGGAAGGGCATAGAATCCAGGTCCAAAGGCCTATTTATTATATTTTCTATGTACTTTTCCCATGTAAAACTTGGTATCCTCATTATCATAAGATGTCCTATAGAGACTTTATGGCATCTCAGAAACTATAACACTACTTCCAGGTGTGATCGATAACGGTCTCATCCGAAGTATCTCTTAATGATATAATCAATAACAGGTATGCCTCACGAAGCGGTTCCAAATGAGCAATTGAGTTCCTACTGTTTGAAATTACATATCGCCCATGTTGAGCTATTAATTCTGAAGTATTAGTATATTTTGTGGCGGAATGGATGTAAGATGAGCTCCGTAAAGAGTATGTTACTTATTCCGGCTGGATAATGTACTTTGATGGCTCTAAAATGCTTGTTGGCTTAGAGGTCGGACTAGTTCTCATGTCACCAATCGGGGATAACATACGGTATGTACGAAAAAGTATGTACAATGATTCTAACAATGTAGCCAAGTATGAGGCCCTATTGCATGGTATTCGTATAGTTGTTTCCATGGTAATACAATGTCTTGAGGTCCGAGCAGATTCTAATCTCGCTATTTCTCAACTTAACAACGAGTTAGATGCCAAGGACCCAAAGCTGACACCATACCAAAATGTCGTTCGGAAAATTTCAGCCCGATTCGAGGCATTAGAATTTCATAATATTCCAAGGCATAGCAATGAAGTTATCGATATCCTTGCTAGAATGGGAAGTAGATGAAAAAATGTTGTGGAAACCACCTTCCTCAAAAGGCTCTTTAAACCATGTGTGTCGTGGCAAGAAGGGGATAAGGTAGTTAAATAAAATTACACTAGAGAATTCATCCCTCTGACCATCAAGCAAGACCAGGAGATAATTGGGGGCTCTGCCATCGAAAAGACATCTTGGCCCATGAGATCGTGGTAGTGATTGCACCATAGACCAAACCAATCTTCACATATTTACTTCAGAAAGAGCTGCCCGAGGACCAAACTGATGCAGGATGGAACATTCGAAAGTTCAAAGGTACCAAATTAATGAAGGAGAATTATATAACAAAAGCATCGCAGGAGTACTCCAACAATGCATATTATAGGAGGAAGGAAAGCATCTACTTTCGGAAATTCAGTCCGGCATGGGCGGCCATCATGCCACACCTTGGAACTTAGCAAGAAAGTCTTTCCAGGATGGGTTTTATTGGCCAACCACTAGAGCGGATGCGAAAATACTAGTCCAAATATGTGTTGGGTGTCAGGTTTTTGCTAACCAAAGCCACATGTATGATATGCTCTTCAGACTATTCCGCTCACTTGGCCATTCACAGTCTTGGGGTTGGACATGGCCGACCACTTAGAGGGGGGTGGTCCAAAAAAATAATTATCTACTCGTCATGGTAAATAATCTTACAAAATGGATCGAGGAAAGGCACGTAACCTCGGCCAAAGTGGGGCTAGTACTCAATTTCATCTACGAGATAATGCACCATTAAGGTGTGCCCTATAGCATCATTAAGCACAATGGATCCAATTTAAGTGCCAAGGAAGTTAAGGTATAGTGCGCAAAAATGGGCATTAGCATGATTGTGCTTTGGTATATTACCTCCAATTCAGCGGGCGGTTTAACGAGAAAATGGTATCATACTAAGTGGCATCAAGCCAAGGATGGTTCTCTCTTTAACGAGGCTAGCTGTAAATGGGTGGAGGAACTTTATTTCATACTCTAGGTAGTACGCAACTATTGATGTATTAAAGAACGGGTCCCTTAGTACCCTGACTTGTCCACAGATGACATCAACCTCCTGCCCGACAAGCTGCCTTTCCAGTAAAGAAGAACCAGCAGTCACCATGCCCGACAAGGACTCCACTACCTATTCATCGCTCCACCTTGTCGGAATCGGGGCTCCGGGGACCCAAGAGGTTCGAACTCCGGGGTGCGCAGGCTCTCCTTCCCTACTCTACTTAGGGCCCAATGGCAACTCTCGAGCGTTCTCGAGCTAAGGAAGAGGAACAGTGTACATGGCAGTTTAACCAGGTTCGTGCCACCTCGCGGTGTAAGACCCTACTCATGCTTGTTTGGATTGCTTTAGGGGTAAGAGAGTATAAGGGGGTGTTCATGCTAGACGTGGGGTCGATACCCCCCCTATGGTGGCAGCGTGTCCTCTCTTATACTGGCCAAAAGGCTCTTCCCCTGGAAAAAACACCTGAAGGGAAGGGTTACTACAAAGGCCAATTTAAAGGGGGTAGAACTGCATCCTATCAGGATTAAAGTGGTCTTCCCATGGAAAAACGTCCTACCATGACGCTTTGGTGGGCTCGGCGATGACCTTCGTCCGAACGTGCCTCCAACCTTCGTCTTCATGCAGCCAAGGGGAAACCTTTAGGGCTCGCTTTGGGAATTGGCAGTGGCCCAACTACCTTTGCAAAAAATAGGAAAGCCTCCCCATTTGTGCCTCCCGGTGTGCCTCCTGGCACCGCTTGGTGCGATGCACGTCACCCACCTGACAACGCAGGAACGTGCACCTTCATTAGGCCACTCTGTTTAGTCCTCCCGACATTTGTTGACATAGGCCTCACGAGGCTGGGGCCCTTGTGATGGCCTTGCTCGTGAAGTGCGATTGTGGGCCATGCTAGGCCCATGGCATGTGCCGCATCTTGGGCCACACGCACACGTTTCTCGGTACCCCCAGCCCCAAAGGCGTGACACAACTCATCAGGATGATTATGAACATCAACGAGGTGTCGAGCGGACAGGCCGTTTGGTAAACCTTGTTAGGGGCACATGTCAACTCCAGGAATTTACATCAGCTTTAATGACACACATCCAATGTCATGGCAAAAGAATAGAAGGTAGCTGGGCGAATGTCACGGAAGGAGAGGCGATCCTCGCCTCGAGATGTCGCCAGCATAACACCTGACGGCGCATTTACTGCACCTCTCCTACCCCGTGAGGGTTAGGTATTTCCCACTGTAGATCTAGTCAGTAATTTTGGCAGCCATAGGATCTACTATTTACCACATGTAATTACCATTTTTCCACTATGGTAGCCCATAACTACCTTTACAAAGGTCGACACATTGTCCATTTTAACACGTAGCTGCACTCCTCACGCAGTCTTGCTGTCGGATTTCAGGCATCGCAAAACCCTAAGGATTCAAACTCAGGGGCGTGTATGAAGATCTCCCATGGCCTAACCTCGCCCAGATCTCTACTCGATGTGAACGGCAAAGAAATCACTCGATGGTGAGGGAAACACAGAACACAATAGTTTACCCAGATTCGGGCCACTGCGAAGCATAAAACGCTACTCCTGCTTTGGTGGATTGCCTCTCTTGGAGGTTGGTGCATGAGCTAGTACAGTGCTTGGGCGCCTCCGGAGGCTGGATGACCTTGCGGAGTGCTAGTGGGCGAATAGGTGGTTCGGGAATCGGGGCCCCTTCTATCAAGCAACATATCCTCTCTTTATAGTGGCAGCCCTGGTGTACTTCCCTTATCGCTCCGGGGTGAAGGGATCCCACAGTGGCTAATTTTAAAGGGGAAGATGCTCCCTGCCCAAAGGTGGTCTTCGCCTGCAATGTAGTTGCCAGCGTTGCAGGGGTTGGCCCACGGATGGCGTCCGTCCTTCCGGCGGGCGGCCAGGGTCTTGTTGCACCAGAATGGAAACCTTTGGAAGATGCCTTGGGAACCTACGTACGACCTTGCCCCCTTTGCACCCAAGGGGAAACTGCACCGTCCTCCTGTGTGCTGCCCGCATGTCCTTCCTCTGGGTCATCCTTGACTCTTGATGCCGGGCCTCGCCTCAGAATATCCGCCGCTCCGGAGGGGTCCTGAGGAGGCACCCTGCGGGTCTTGATGTTGCTCCTCCTCGTGAGCTTGGCGCCTCACGAGGGCCTTGCCTTGAGTGATGTAGGCTCGTTAGCTTGCTTGATGAGATGGGCCAGCCCTGGGTCGCAGGCAGGTCGGTTTAGGTACGCCAATTCCCAGAACACCGATAGCGCGCCTGGGTTGGCTTCTCGGCGAAGCCTTTCGGGCGGCCTGAAGCATCGCGGGCCCTAGTAGCCGGTGGGCCAGGCGACACACGTGTCTAGCATATCTGTGGTGATGCTCTCGCTCCTCAACGCGTCTGGGGTGCGCTAGGACACGATGGCACGATATCCGAGAATCGCACAGGCCATCATTGTCCTCATTGAATGGCATCTGCTACCCCGCAGCTCTACCTTCGACGCGCAGTCAAGCCGCCGCCCGCTGAGTCTCGTCGTCTTCTCTGGGACAAAGTGCGCCCACACGTGGGCGTCCTGGTGGAGCGATACGTTCGGGTGCCCGTCTCGAGCAAGGAGGAAGCCTCCCATGCTGAGCTTGCAGGCGCCAAGGGCGGCATCGGCGGTCTCTCCCCTAGGAACCCCCAGCTTCTGTTTGCCTTCGTCATTCTCCTTTTTTCCTTTTTCTCCTAGGTTGGTGTTTTTCTTGTCGGTGGTCGCCGCGGCTTGGCTTCAAGGTTTAGGATCAGTCATTGCCCCAGCCATCGCTCGGGGATGACAGGGGCCAGGACCCTCAGGAGGTCATGTCCTCCCGAGACACCGCTCGTTTCGCCGCACTCTCGGTCGATGGCTTCCTTACTCGCCGCAGCTGAACCCTTAGGATCTGCATCCCTTTGTTAGTACGCATGTTTTTAATTCATTGTTAGTTTGACGTAAGATAAGAGGTTCCCTGTGACATCCTCAACTTTTGCTATAGTGTTGAATGTAATTAAGCTACAATGATCCCGCGCTAATGATGCCACGTCAATGTTATTGCTATCATTGTTCTCACGTTAGTTTGAAACCGAGTCAAATTCTAAATTTAAAAATAAAGTCAAATGAGGAAAGTTTTTGAATGCAAAAATAAAGATGTCAGAGGAGTTATAAAAATTCCCTAATAAATTATAAAAGTGAATCGGGCATTTTTTAATTATTTAAAATCCCTATATGTTTAAAACAGAAACTATATAAAAAGATCATAATAAAAGAAAGTAAAAGGAAAAAATAAAAAAAAAGAAGCAAACAAACAAAAAACCCCAAGAGGCCTGGGCCAACTCGGCCAAAATGGCCCAGCCGGCCACCCACCGGCCCATCCGCTTGGGGGTATAAGAACCCCAGGGCAAACCCTAAGCCTGCCCATGCCCACTTCTCCCTGCCGCCGCCGCCACTTCCTCCCACCCTGTCGCTCCCACCTCTCCCCAAGAGGGAACCCCCTAGTTCCCTCCCCTCCCAGCGGCTCCCTCCCCCTCGTCACCCTCACCCACCCTGTCGCCCGTTACCCCCAAGATCTCGTTGCCCCACCACACCGAATCCCACGAGGGGATCCCTTCCCTCGAGCGCCTCCCCTCACCAGCAATCTGCTCGCCCTCGCCCTCCCTAGGTCGCCCTCTCCCCCAGCGCCTGCTTCGCGCGCCGGCCTTATTCTCCTCGGCCCATCCCCACAACGGCGTCGGCCTCCCTCGCCCCCGACGCTGCCGGCCGGACCAGCCCCGCACCGGACCCAGTCGACCCCACCTCTGGTTGCCTCAAACCATCACCGGCCAGGCCTCCCTCACCAGCCACCTCTAAGACCGTCACCAGCGCAGACGCAGCACCGCTCGCCGGTTCCCTCTCGCCCGTGCCGACATGGCCCGTGCTCGGCCATAACCGGACCTGTCGTCGCCAGGAGCGCCATCACGGCACAACCCGTGCTGAAACACCCGCTCCCTGCCACGCAGCGCTGGAACCGCGCAGCCTCCCCATCGACCGGTGCTCTCCAGCGGGACATCCCACCACCGCACATCCTCACCGTCGGTGCGTCTCCGGCCCCTTCCCGTCGGTCTACCACCCCGTCGGTCATCGCCCTCCCTCGAGCCCGCTTTGCACAACTAAGGACTCGGTGAGCAACCCCCTTTCCTTCTTCCCCCATTCTGGTTCCGTTCTGGCGCCCCACACCACGGTCTCCGGCGACCTCAGTACCTCGCCCCTCGTTACCTCCTGTTAGACAGTAGAGGGGTGGCTTAGCCCCTGTTAGTTGTGTAATGTAAAATAAAAAGGAAAACAAAAATGTATTAATGTATGAAAAACATGTAGGTACGTATGAGCATATTTGTGAGTACACTTTGAGTGTGTGTGTAGTGTGTGTGTCCGTGATCGTTGTCCCAATGACAGTAGCGCGCCACCACTCCCACCAAATGACACGTGGGGTACCTCCTAAAAACATGAAAAATATATCAATAATATATCTAATAAATAGTTTACTTAATTTAATAATGAATTAGTGAATTAATTAGGTAATTATAATGATTATGAGCAAATAGATTAATTAGATAATCTATTAATTAGGATAATTAAATTATCCTATTAGAATATGACACGTGGGTCCCCCACTAAATTAATCTGATTAATTAATAATTAACCCTAATTAAAAATTGTGTCTATGACACATGGGACCGACTGGTCAGTTTTACCAGTGAACTGCTGATGTCCGCATGATATCATGCTGATGTCATAATAGCATTTTATAATTAATTAAATCTGTTTTTAATTCCTAAATATTAATAAAAATTTAAAAATTAATATAAATTAAACCGTAGCTTAGTTGAAAATATTTTCAACATGAAAGTTGATCAGCAGAACGTGACGAACCTGGATACGCCATCCGTTCGTCTATCACGCGTCCCTAGCATAGCAAACATGGATCTTTTCCATCATTTTCAGTGTGACCAGTAGTAGCCAGAGACCTGGAAAATATCGTCAGATATTCTTCCAACCCGTCTGCGACATGTGTTGCTGCGTTAGCTCATGCCTAGCCTGCATATTGCCATGTCATGCTTAATGTTGCACCTCTAGCTGTTACTTATTGTTTCTCCCCCTCTTCTTACCGGTAAACCTTGAGACTCACGTTGCTGCCGGGTACATCTACCCTCCGGGCGACCAGCCCTTTGCGGCAGAGCAATAAGGCAAGCAAACCCCCTTGATCATACCTATATCGCCTATGTATTTCTTCCTCCTACTTGCATTAGAATTTTGCTACTATTGTAGTGATCTCCTATATCTGATGCATAGCCTAATTTTGATGAACTTCTAATTTCAGTACTGTACTTTTAATATTCTTAGTATAGGTGGAGCAGTCATCCCTCTGACACCCCCTTAGCCCAGTTGCCCTGCTTTGTCATCAAGTCTCGATCCCCGATCGACGAGCCAGATCCGACACCACATTTACACCCCCCACCTTAGTTGTGTGCCGCTACAGAGTTTCTATCTGGTACCGAGGGTGACACCTCACGAAGTACTCATGATGATATCTCTGTAGTGTAGCTAGTCGGTTGTGGTTATCGAGGATGATTCCTCCTTCACCACTCCCGACGATGTCTCTATCGCGCAACCCCTCAAGTTTGGGACCCTTGAGGGTGATTCCTCTAAGTCCACCTTGACGAATACATCGTTCGAAACTGAACGAGGGTGATATCTTGGGTTCCCCCTGATGTTACAACCACACAGTTACTTGACCATGTTACTAGGATCTTTGATGAATAGATGTTAGGCGGGTGGATTCCCGCGTGGTTGTGTCGTCGACTTAATGAAAAATGATAATGGATTTGGGTATTTGATCTCGGTTGTTCGGAAGGCCTTATTACGCACTAACCTTATGCGTGGGAAGAATTATGGGTACTCGATGTCGTCGTCTCAGTCGAAACTCTTCAGACGTCAGCAATGGAGCGGCGCGCTCCCGAGTGGTCCCGAGATGCATCGCGCTTGTGATTAAGGGGTGCTAGGACTAACATCGACCGCAGTTGCATTGTGCAGGAGCGCAGAGGGAAAGTGGGCCCACGACCCCTTTGTTCTTAGGAGTTAGGCCGGCAGGCTGGCCTCTCTGTTGACCTTAGGTGGGGCTGCGACGTGTCGATATTCCGAGGCCGGGCATGACCTAGAAAAGTGTGTCCGGCCAATGTGTTATCGAGCGCGTCGGGGAATATGTTGTGCACCCCTGCAGGGAAGAAATTATCTATTCGAATAGTCGTGTCCACGGTTACAGGACGACATGGAGTTGTGCCCTGATCTTATACGACTACAATTGTTACTTAACTGGAATAGTTGCTCTGGGATTGCTTCCTCACAGGGAGTCGAGGGAGGATCTCTAGGCGTGACCTCATATTAATATTGCTGCAACAATATGACTATTTTTTGTTACCTGTTCTACTCTCGTCTATTCTTGCAAGACCCTTGAAGATGCTACTCTTCGATAGGACTAGGCCTTCTATCTATTCTTGCATTGCTGCAGTTAGTCCACATTTAAACCCATTCTTTGATACTGATGCATACTTAGCATAGTTTTGATGTAAGACTCGGGAGTACTTTGGATGAGTATTCACCGTTGCTTTTCTCCCCCTTTGTCCCCTTGATCCGTTGCTGCGACAAGATGATGGACCCCAGGAGATGGAGTTTCCTGCCGACGCCTGCTATCCCGATGGTGACTTCTTCGTGGAGGCCGCTGAAGAATTGGAGTAGTTAGGAGGTTCCCAGGAAGGAGGCCTCGCCTCGTTAAATCGTTGTATATTTTGTGCTAGCCTTCTCTAAGGCACCCCATGTTTAATGTATATACTCAGATTGTTGCTTCCGCTGACTCGTGTGTTTATCGAGCTCCTGTATTCTAGCCCTCGAGGCCCCTGGCTTGTAATATGAAGCTTGTATTATTTTATTTGTGTCTAGAGTTGTGTTGTGATATCTTCCCGTGAGTCCTTGAGTTTGATCGTATGCATTTGCGTGTTTGAATAGCATACGATTAAACAGAGGGCGTCACAAATTGGTATCAAAGCCGACTGTCTGTAGGTATCCCCCTTTCCAACTCCTTGGCCGAAGTTGAGTCTAGTGTTTGAAAAACTTTACAACACTGATGTTGCGGCTTACGGGCCCACATCTCAATTGGGTGCTATTAGTATCTTTTACTCCTTTGTTGTACTCTGGTTCTACTCTCTCTTATCTTTCGAGTTAAAGATTCCGCTAACTCTAACTCTATGTTCTTGTAACAACTTCCTCCCGGAGAACCCCGCAATTCCAGACGATGGTTTGATTCCTCACAAGACAACAAAGATATTCTCCGATGTTGTCTCGGAAGTTGGTGCTCATCGCTTCTGCGATTGCCCTTCCTCCGTCAACCACTATGGATGACTACGTACAAATGTTATTCATATTTTCCCTTTAGTTGCTCCTGTTTTTACGAGGTGCAACGAATTATCTTATCGGGGATTCGTCCATCGTCAGTTGTCATGGGTTTTGAAAGTTCTTGGAATTATTATTCGGTCTCTTGGAATCCCTAGTAGCCTATTGCTCTTGACCTTTCTCACGTGCTTGCATTATGGTTAAATCCACTATGTCTAGCCGCAATCATTAAAATCCTTTATGATTTTCCTTTGATCTTATTGATTCTAACTTTGTGTGAATGCACACCATCATCTGTTGATACTCATAAATTATCTTTTCGGCTCAGTCGTCCTTCCATACAGAGCTGGTTCTCGACAAATCAACTTTTGTTTGTTGTCCATCTATGTTCATTCAACTTAGTTGTTTTTCATAGGAGCATCTGATTACGATACACCAACCTTGAAATCCTAATTATTTTGGTAATTAAATATAGATATTTTTGAGATGTATTATAATCTGATGCCTTGCAATCTATCTACCTTTGATTGAGTACCGATACTCACATCAGGTCCTTCGTTGATCGTCATACCCATTGCTGGGTTATCATCCGACGGCATCCTTTACATTAAAAAAAGTATTGTGATATTGTTCCCCTGATACATAATGCCATTGGTAAATTGTGTCTTCACCTTCTGATAAATGGTATCCTATGGCCTTGTCAACCATGCTCTTCGAGCATGTGTAAATTACTCTTGAAGTTTGCGGTATATGTTCCTAAGATGCCCCGATGGGTTCACCCTAGGACTTCCTAACTCAACATGATAAGAAGAGTTTTCATGGGTATTACTCTTCTGGTGTTTTGTTGAATATTCTTTCAAAACTACAACCTCATCGAAGGAGAGGGGTAAACTGAAGGAGATGCATTGATGAAGTAGAAGTTGACCTTGAACTTTGTGTTCATGCCCATGGAAACGACGTTGATCCTACCATACATACTTCTCGTATCAATAATCATTCATTCTATGGTTTAATCTGGTTTCTGTGGTTTGGTAGTTTGCAACCGTGCTTTCCTACCTTGATTTCATACTTAGATGAGTTAAAGTACTTGTCTTCTTTAGATCAATACATCGGTCCTAGACTTAATGTTGATCGAACTTCGAGTAATGTCCCTTGTATCTCGAGGATATCACTGTGCTACATAACTTCTTGTGAGCTCCTCCTCAACTATGATAATTCCATTAATTCCAGTTTCCTCGTGTTTTGATTTATTGGACACTCAAGGATACCGATAGCTGAATCGAGTACGCATGGCGATCCAACAACTCTTAGTAATCTTCTTTGCTTACGATTTTGGACTCGATCATGTCATTCCAAGCTGTTCAGCCACATCATTATTGTCACACTAGAGCTTGACCATGCTATCTCTGTCCCACATCCTCGGAGCACATATCCACCCATGCAATACGCTTACATCGAGATTTCAACGTTATGTTGGTTGTCTTGACACACAATTTTGATTTTGAGCTAGCAGTATTAATTGTGTTTCCGACAATCTTTAGCTTCACCATTCCTTTGCTTGATGTCGTTTTTCAATGATTAGATCTTCATGAGACTTATCGATAAATGTGTGGTGATTATCATCAGCATTCTGAGCACTTCCAGGGTATCGATCGAATGCATGATGAGAAATACCATCCTTGCCCCTCGATGATTTGTGTTTTCATCAGCAACATTTTTGCCTTCCCTCCAAAGACAAACGTGTTCATGTTTTTGTTGTTCCTTGTTTTCCTTGCTATCCAGCTAATTTTATCTTCTACCTTGGAGTATTACCATCTTTATGTCAAGGATATTGGGAGCATCATTGCACCTCTTAAGAATTCTTGATATAGTGATACTTCTCGCCATCACTGTTCATCCTTGGACCCAGTGTTCTTTCTAACTAGAATACCGACAAGTGGACTCTCATGTGTGATTCCAATACTTCTGGAAACCCTGTTGCGTTGGAGTTAATGACTAATTGTTTCTTTCTTGGTGTGTTGGTTGTTGACTCCTTATTTTTAGCATTGGTCGTGCTACTCAATCTGTATTTCCGAGTGCACCCTTCGACCAATGTTTAATTGTTGTTGTTCCCTTGAGCATGCAACTTTATACCATTTGACTTGACAAATGCTATCTCCTTGATCTGGTAAAATTAAAAAATTCAACCCTATCAAAATCTTGTGGTATTGTTGTCGAACCCATGGGCCACACCCTCAACTTATTCATGGTGCAACGATGAAGCTCTGGAAAGCATTAGCCTTGTGCCTAGCTAATTATTTTCGTACTCTTACTTTCGCAAACTTTTTATAACTATCACGCGATACATGAGCGCCAGCCATGGATATAGCACTATAGGTGGAATAGAGTGTGGTGGTGGTTGTGCGACAAAAAGGAGGAGATGGTCACACTGACTCGGCGTATCAATAGGATATGAAGATGCCCATTAATAGATATCAATGTGAATGAGTAGGGATTGCCATACAAGAGATGCTCTAGAGCTATAAGTATGTGAAATCTCAAGAGGAAAACTAGTGGGTGTGCATCCAACTTGCTTGCTCACGAAGACCTAGGGCAATTTTGAGGAAGCCCATCATTGGAATATACAAGCCAAGTTATAAAATGAACATTCCCACTAGCATATGGTAGTGCCAAAGCAAGAAGCTCTCAATCATGAAGAACACAGTGCTAAAATGAAGCACAAGTGTGGAAAAAGATAGTAGCATCATCCCTTCTCTCCTTTTCTCTTTTTTTATTTGGGCTCTTAGGCCTCTTTTTTTCTTTTCCTTTCTTTTCTCTTTTTTTTTTGTTTTTGGGATCTTTGACCTCTCTTATTTATTTATTTATTTCCTCACATGGGACAATGCTCTAATAATGATGATCATCAGACTTTTTATTTTCTCAAAGCTCAAAGATCACAATGATGATGACTCCATAGGAAATGCCTCCAGCAGTGTACAAGGATGTGCAATGATCTAGCATGGCGTATGACGTTGAAACATCTCGCTAGCTATCTTACGATCATGCAATGGCAATATGAGAGTGACGGCACAAGTCATGAGACGGAACGGTGGGAGTTGCATGGCAATATATCTCAGAATGGCTATGAAAATGCCATAGCAGGTAGGTATGGTGGTTGTTTTGAGGAAGGAATTTCGTGGGTTTGTGCACCGGCGAGAATTGCGCGACACTAGAGAGGCTAGCAATGGTGGAAGGTGAAAGTGCATCTATACCATGGGCTCACATTAGTCATGAAGAACTCACATACTTATTGCGAAAGTTTTTATTAGTAATCGAAACAAAGTGCTAAACGCATACTCCGAGGGGAAGGGTTGGTAGGTATAAACCATTGCGCGATCCCGACCCCAACACAAAGGATGACAATCAAGAGATCAATTATGCTCTGACTTCCTAACATAGCGGTTCACCATACGTGCATGCTACGGGAATCCCTAACTCCAACACAAGTATCTCTAGATTCACAACACCCTACTAATCATAACTCTCAATATTACCGAATCCACGTCTCAAAACTAATTGAGAGGAATCAAAACTTCTCTTTCTATTCAATGCACATGAAGATGGAGGTTTTTGCCTCCTCTTTGGGTACCTATCACATTTGGGACTACTTTCATAGTATAAGCCAACTACCAAATCACGCACCGCCGTGCTCTAACGATATAAGTGATGTACAAGAGCAAAAGTATCTAGCTCAAAAGGTATAAGTGAAGCATTATGAGCAAAAGTATCTAGCTCAAAAGATATAAGTGAAGCACTATGAGCATTCTAGCAAAATCACGATGAGTGCATGTCTCTCTCTCAAAAAGGTGTGCAGCAAGGATGATTGTGACACAACAAAAATAAAAGACTCCTAAGATACAAGAAGCTCCAAGAAAAACACATATCACGTGGTGAATTAAAATATAGCTCCAAGTAATGTGACCGATGGATTAAAGACGAAAGAGGGGATGCCTTCCCGGGGCATCCCCAAGCTTAGGCTTTTTGGTGTCCTTGAATTTTGCTTGGGATGCCTTGGGCATCCCCAAGCTTGAGCTCTTTCCACTCCTTCTCTCTTTGTCCATGAGAACGTCACCCAAAACTTGAAAACTTCACAACACAAAACTTAAACAGAAACTTTTGATAACATTAGTACAAGAAAACAAACTACCACTTCTTTTGGTACTGTAGCAAACTTGAATTCCATCTATATTGATGATGGGCTACTGTATTCTCACTTTCCCATGGCTAGTACCCCCCGATACTAACCATAGTTTCATCAAAACAAGTAACCAACTCAACAAAAATAGAATCTGTCAAAAACAGACCAGTCTGTAGCAATCTGTATACTTCGTATACTTATGGTACCTCAAAAAATCTGAACAATTACTAAGGCCTGGGGAAAACGCATATAAATCAGCATAAAAAAGAATCAACTCAAAATCTCTATCGTAATAAAAAATAAAAATCATCTCGTGAGTGAAAAGTTTCTGTCTTTTTCCAGCACGATCAAACAACCATTACCAAGACTAGTCATAAAGGTTTTGCTTGGCTCAACACAAAACAGAAACACAAAAAACACAATCACAACAGAATTATGAAAGTGTGGACGCAACAAAACATAAAGAAAAAGATAAATTCATTGGGTTGCCTCCCAACAAGCGTTATTGTTTAACGCCCTTAGCTACGCATAGGAGCGAAAGAATCACGTATCGTCGTCTTTGGTGTTCAAACCATAAGTTGCCCTCATCATGGATTCATAAGGCAATCTTATTTTCTTTCTAGGAAAGTGTTCCATGCCCTTACTTCAAGGAAATTGAAATCTAATATGCCCTTCCTTCATATCGATGACAACACCAATAGTCCTTAGGAAAGGTCTACCAAGAATAATAGGGCATGTAGGATTGCAATCAATGTCAAGCACAATAAAATCCACAGGTACATAGTTCCTGCAATAATAAGAACATCATTGATCCTTCGCATGGGTTTTTTGATAGTAGAATCAGCAAGATGCAAATTAAGAGAACACTCTTCAATCTCATTAAAACCCAAAACATCACATAAAGACTTTGGAATCGCAGAAACACTAGCACCCAAATCACACAAAGCATTGCACTCATAGTTTTTGATTTTGATTTTGATGGTAGGTTCCCACTCATCATGAAGTTTCTCTTCAACATCCTCTATAATAGCTTCGATGATATGATCGGTAAAGGCTTTGTTTTTTGCTATAAGCGTGTGGAGAGTTCAACATGGATTGCATCAAAGAAATGCATTCAATCAAGGAGCAACTATCATAATTGAATTCCTTGAAATCCACGGTAGTAATTTCATTACTACTCAAAGTTTTAACGTCTTCTACTCCACTTTTAATGCTTTTAGCATCAAGATAGATGGATTCCGAATCCTTCGGGCACTTTTCAACCAAAGTGGATTCATATCCAGCCCCATAATCATTAGGTTTGACACAATAAAACAAAGATTCAATGGGAGTCACACCAAGCACTTTAAGATCTTCGTGATTCTCATCACGAGAACGCGCCTTTTTAAGCCATTCATGTCTAGCACGAATTTGGGTGGTTCCTTTTTGGCTCTCAATCATGGAAACACGCATAGCTTTCAAAGTTTCATCCATGTTGATTTTGGGAGGAGCACATCTAACTTTCAAAGCATCAACATCACAAGAAATCCTATCAACACTCTTAGCCAAATCGTCAATTTTGAGTAGTTTTTCCTCTATGGACGCATTGAAAATCTTTTGAAAGTTGATGAACTCTTTGATATTACGCTCTAGATCACAGGGTAATCTATTGTAATTTCCATGAGTATTGTTGTAGGAGTTCCCAAAATTATTAGAGGAGTTACTAGGAAAAGACCTAGGAACATAGTTTCCTCTAAAAGCGTTGTTGTTGCCAAAGTTATTCCTACCAACAAAATTAACGTCCAAGCTAGCGTTGCTACTCTCAATCAAAGAAGACAAAGGCATATCATTAGGATCCAAAGGAGCACTTCTACTAGCAACCAAATTCATTAAGTTGTCCATCTTAGCACTTAACGAGTTAATTTCTTCTATAGCGTGTACCTTCTTACTAGTAGGTGACCTTTCAGTGTGCCACTGAGAGTAGTTCGTCATGATGTTGTCGAATAGCTTTGTGGCCTCTACTAACGTGATTTCCATGAACGTTCCACCTGAGGCTGAGTCCAAGATATTTCTAGAAGCGAAATACAAGCCAGCGTAAAAGATTTGGATAATCATCCAAAGACTCAAGCCATGAGCGGGACAATTTCTAATCATTAATTTCATTCTCTCCCAAGCTTGTGCAACATGTTCATGATCAAGTTGCTTGAAATTGATGATATCATTACGGAGAGAGGTGATCTTAGCCGGCGGAAAATACTTGGATATATAAGCATCTTTGCACTTATCCCAAGAATTGATACTATTTTTGGGCAAAGAAGAAAACCAAGTTTTTGCGCGATCTCGCAACGAGAAAGGAAAAAAGATTCAATTTAATCATGTAATTATCCACATATTTTTCTTTTGCATATCGCAAATCTCGATGAAGGTATTGAGATGGGATGCAGCATCTTCACTAGGAAGGCTAGAGAATTGCTCTTTCATAACAAGATTCAGCAAAGGGGCATTGATTTCGTATGACTCCGCACTAGTGGCGGGAGCAATCGGAGTACTAATAAAATCATTATTATTAGTATTCGAGAAGTCAAAAAGTTTGGTGTTTTCGTTCATGGTGACTTCAGGAAGGAAGCAAGCACACGAGCAAACAAAGAGCGGGCGAGAAAAAGGGCGAACGAAAAGGCGAACGAAAAAGGGGGAGAGGAAAACGAGAGGCAATTCGCAAACAAAGTAAATGCAAGAGATGAGTTTGCGACACCGACTTGGATGAGTTCTTGACTTGATTTTCCTCCCCGGCAACGGCGCCAGAAATTTTTCTGCTACAGCAATAAATGTCCTTCCCTAGCGCTTAGGAATTCTTCTTGTTACTTCTCTGGTTTGCGTCGGTTTTTCCCTTGAAGAGGAAAGGGTGATGCAGCATAGGATCAGTAAGTATTTCCCTCAGTTTGAGAACCAAGGTATCGATCCAGAAGGTGGGCCTCGTCAAGTCCAAAGTACCTGCACAAACATAAACAAGCTTGCACCCAACGCTTCAAAGGGGTTGTCAATCACTTCAAGATTGTTTGCAAAGTGAGATCTGAAGGCGGAAAGTGCAACGAAGTAAAAAGTGTAAGGCTGAAAATATGGTGTGGAGTAGACCCTGGGGGCCGTAGTGTTCACTAGAGGCTTCTCTCATAATTGCAAATATCACGGTGGGTGAACAAATTACTGTCGAGAAATTGATAGAACCGCACAAAGTCATGACAATATCTAAGGCAATGATCATGCACATAGGCATCACGTCCGAGACAAGTAGACTGATACTTTCTGCATCTACTACTATTACTCCACACAACGACTGCTATCCAGGATGCATCTAGTGTATTGAGTTCATGACGAACAGAGTAACGCTTTAAGCAAGATGACATGATGTAGAGGTATAATCTCAAACCAATTACGAAAACCCCATCTTTTTACCCTTGACGGCAACAACATGATGCGTGCCTCGCTACCTCTTTTGTCAGTGGGTGAGGTCACCGCATGGTATGAACCCAAAATCAAGCACTTCTCCCATTGCAAGAATCATAGATCTAGTTGGCCAAAAAAAACCCACAACTCGAAGAGAATTACAAGGATATGAAATCATGCATATAAGAGATCAGAAGAAGCTCAAATAAGATTCATAGATAATCTGACCATAAATCCACAATTCATCGAATCTCGACAAACACACCGCAAAAGAAGATTACATCGGATAGATCTCCATGAAGATCATGGAGAACTTTGTATTGAAGATCCAAGAGAGAGAAGAAGCCATCTACTTACTAGCTATGGACCCGTAGGTCTACGGTGAACTACTCACGCATCATCAGAGAGGTCATGGTGTTGATGAAGAAGCCCTCCGGGTCCGAATCCCCCCTCCGGCAGGGCACCAGGACGTGCCCCAGATGGGATCTCGCGGAGACAGAAGCTTACGACGGCGGAAAAGTGATTGCGATCGTCTCTTGATTTTTTTGGGAATATTTGGGAATATATAGGCGCAAGATCTAGGTAAGGGGACCTCCAGGGGTCCCACAAGCCTGGATGGCGCGCCCCCCCTGGCCGCGGGGTGGGGGCTTGTGGGGCCCCTGGTGCTCCTCTCGCTTGGCTCCCAAGTTCTCTGATCTTCGTCCATTCCAAAAAAATCTTTTCGGGGATTTTCTTCTGTTCGGACTCCGTTTCAAAATCTCCTCTGAAAGGGGTAAAAACATGGAAAAAACAGGAACTGGCACTTGGCACTGAGTTAATAAGTTAGTCCGAGAAAATAAATAAAAAGCATGCAAAACGTCCAAAGTTTGACAAGATAATAGCATGAAACCATAAAAAAATATAGATACGTTGGAGACGTATGAGTGACACCTCGCGAAGTACTCAGGATGATATCTCTATAGTGTAGCTAGTCGGTTGTGGTTATCGAGGATGGTTCCTCCTTCACCACTCCCGACGATGTCTCTGTCGTGCAACCCCTCAAGTGTGGGACCCTCGAGGGTGATTCCTCCCTCTCGTCACCCTCACCCTCCCTATCGCCCGTTTCCGCCTAGATCCCGTCGCCCCACCCCACCGAATCCCACGAGGGGATCCCTCCCCTCGAGTGCCTCCCCTCACCAGCGCTCGCCTCGCCCCTCGGCCTCCCTAGGTTGCCCTCTCCCCCAGCGCCTCCCTCGTGTGCCGGCCCCATTCTCCTCGCACAATCCCCACACCGGCGTCGGCCTCCCTTGCCCCCGACACTGTCGGCCGGACCAGCACCGCACCGACCTAGTCGCCCCACCTCCGGTTGCCTCGAACCTTCACCGGCCGACCCTTCCTCGCCAGCCACCTCTGACACCGTCGCCAGCGCACACAGAGTGCCGCTCGCCGGTTCCCTCTCACCCCTGCCCACACGGCCCAACGCCGGCCATAACCAGACCCGCCGTCGCTAGGAGCACCATCACGGGATACCCCGTGCCAGATCCCCCGCTCCCTATCGCGCGGTGCTGGAACCGCGCTGCCTCCCCATCTACCAGTGCCCTCTGGCAGGCCATCCCACCACCGCGCATCCTCACTGCCGGTGCGTCCCCGGCCCCTTCCCGTCGGTCTACCACCTGTTCGGAGCCTCCACCGACCGTCGCCATCACCGAAACTCCACCACCGCCGGATCCAGCTCGTCGGACTACAGCACCCCATCGGCATTCGTGCTCCATCGAGCCCGATTTGCACCTCTACGGGCTCGGTGAGCAACCCCCCTTTCCTTCTTCCCCCGTTCCGGTCCCATTCAGGCGCCCCGCACCACGGTCTCCGGCGACGTCACTACATCGCCCCTCGTTACCTCCTCTTAGACAGTAGAAGGGTGAGTTAGCCCGTGTTAGTTGTGTAATGTAAAAGAAAAAGGAAAACGAAAATGTATGTATGTATGAAAAACATGTATGTATGTATGAGCATATTTAATAAATAGTTTAATCTATCAAATAATTAATTAGTGAATTAATTAATTAATGAATTAAATAGGCAAGTATAATGATTATGAGTAAATTGATTAATTAGATAATCTCTTAATTAGGATAATTAAATTATCCTATTAGAATATGACACATGGGTCCCCCACTAAATTAATCTGATTAATTAATAATTAACCCTAATTAAAAATTGTGTATGTGACATCATGCTGATGACATAATAGCATTTAAGAATTAACCCTAATTAAAAATTGTGTCTATGACACATGGCACCCACTAGTTAGTTTGACCAGTGAACTCTTGATGTCAGCATGACATCATGGTGAAGTCATAATAGCATTTAATAATTAATTAAATCTGTTTTTAATTCCTAAATATTAGTAAAACTTTAAAAATTAATATAAAATAAACCGTAGCTTAGATGAAAATATTTTCAACCTGAAAGTTGATCAGCAGAACGAGACGAACCCGGATACGCCATCCGTTCGTTTGTCACGCGTCCCTAGCATAGCAAACATGGAACTTTTCCATCATTTTTAAGTCTGACCGGTAATAGCCAGAGACCCGAAAAATATTGTCAGATATTTTTTGAACCGTTTGCGACATGTGTTGTTGCGTTAGCTCATGCCTAGCATGCATATTGCCATGTCATGCTTAGTGTTGCACCTGTTGCTGTTATTTATTGTTTCTCCCCCCTCTTCTTACTAGTAGACCCCGAGAGTGAAGGTGCTGCCGGGTACATCTACCCTCCTGGTTACCAACCCTTTGCCGCAGAGCAACAAGGCAAGCAAACCACCATGATCATCCTTATATCGCCTATGTCTTTCTTCCTCGTGCTTGCATTAGAATTTTGCTACTGTTGTAGTTAGCTCCTATATCTGATGCATAGCCTAATTTTGATGAAGTGCTACTTTCAGTACTGTACTTTTAATCTGCTTAGTATAGGTGGAGCAGTCATCCCTCTTACCGCCCCCCCCCCCAGCCCAGTTGCCCTGCTTTGTCATCAAGTCTCGATCCCTGATCAATGAGCCAGATCCGACACCGCACTTATACCCCCCCCCCTTAGTTGTGTGGCGCTACAGAGCTATAATCGGGGTACCGAGGGTGACACCTCGCGAAGTACTTAGGCTGATATCTCTGAAGTGTAGATAGTAGGTCGTGGTTATCGAGGATGATTCCTCCTTCACCACTCCCGACGATGTCTCTGTCTCGCAACCCCTCAAGTGTGGGACCCTCGAGGGTGATTCCTCTAAGTCCACCTTGATGGATACATCGTTAGGAACCCAACGAGGGTGATACCTCGGATTCGCCCTGATGTTACAAACACATAGTTACTTGACCATGTTACTCGGATCTTTGATGAATAAATGTTAGGCGTGTGAATTCCCGGGAGGTTGTGTCGTTGACTTAATTAAAAATGATTACGGATTTGGGCTTTGATCTCGGTTGGTCGGAAGGCCTTATAACACACTAACCGTCTGCGTGGGAAGAATTATGGGTACTCGACATCGTGGTATCAGCCGAAACTCTTCAGACGTTAGCAATGGAGCGGCATGCGACCGAGTCACTACTGAAATTCAAAAATTTGCCGTCTGCCATGGTGGACGGCAAAGGCGGGAACCACGGACGGCAAAGCCTTTGCCGTCGGTCTGCAGACAGCAAATTAGACGACAAAAAAAATCCGGTGAAGAGGTTCTTTGCCGTCTGCTTTTTCAAAGCGGACGACAAAGAATCTTTTCCATCAGGGCGCAGACGGCAAATTAAATGGGATGGCACATACTGCAACGGTCCCGTTAAGTGTTAATGGCAGGCCTCCTCTCTTTGCCGTCTACCATCGCCCCTTTGCCATGTGGGGGCAAACAACAAAGAGGGGAGAGAGAGGGGGATGATTCCCCCCTTTGCCGTCTGCCCACCCCCATTTGCCATGTGAGGGCAGACAGCAAAGAGGGGAGAGAGGGGGGGCTGATTCCCCTCATTGTCGTCTACCATCGCCCCTTTGCTATGTGGGGTCAGACGGCAAAGAGGGGAGAGAGAGGGGGCTGATTTCCCCCTTTGCCGTCTGCCATCCCCCCTTTTCCATATGGGGGCAGAAGGCAAAGGGGGGAACCAGCCCCTTTTTAATTTATTTTTTATTATATCCAGCATTTTTAACAATAATCAGGATATATATATATATATATATATATATTTGACATAAATAAATTTGTTTCCGTACTCATAACCATATTAAAATACCTCTCATCCGTAGTGCATACATATTATGCATGTTGCATCCGTACCAAACCATATATTACACCAGTTTCATCCACATACATACAAAGTTTCATATATATCCATATACTACAATAGTTTCAATACAAGCCATGGTACAAGAAATCATCTTCAAGCATTCCATCAATATAATCCAAGCTTCCCGTGAAGTGAATGTAATCTGCAAAATGACAAATAAGAAAGTTAGAAGAATAATACTAGATGAAAAAGTGTATATAGGTTCTTTAGGAGCTAACTAAGCTAATTATGTCATTTAGGTGGAACCCTAGCTAACTATACGTCTTTTGGGAGCTAACTTGGGTAAAATAGGTCATTCCGGAGAAAACTATGCTTATTATGCCATTTTGGATCTAGCTAGGCTAATTATAGGCCATTTAATACCAAAGTTAGGGGGAATATGTCATCTTCCAGCTACGTAAGCCTTATTATGTCATTTAAGAGAGAACTTAGCTAACTATAGGTCATTTCTTATTAAATAGGTCATTTTGGAGCTAACTAAGCTAATTATGTCATTTCGTAGGATAATTAGCCAATTTAGCCTTTCTTGGATGAGTCTAAGATACGTTGAAGAAAAGAAAGAGAAGAAGAAGTAAAAGAAGGAGGAGGAGGAGGAGGAGGACAAGGAGAAGGAAGAGGAGAAGAAGAAGAAAAGAAGAAGGAGAAGGAGAAGGAGGAAGAAGGAGGAGCTCCTTCTCCTTCTTCTCCTCCTTCTTCTCCTTCTTCTTATCCTCCTCCTTCTCTTCTTCTTCTTCTCTTCTTCTTCATCTTCCTTCCTTTCATTTTTCCTCTTTCTTCTCCTCTTGTCCCCTTCTTTTTGGAGCTAATTATGTCATTTCGAGGAAAATTAGCTAAGTATAGGTCATGTTTTATTAAATAGACCATTTAGGAGCTAACTAAGCTAATTATGTTATTTAGATGAAACCCTAGGCAACTATAGGTCGTTTCGGAGCTAACTTGGGTAAAATAGGTCATTCCGGAGCAAACTATGCTTATTAAGCCATTTTGGATCTAGCTAGGCTAATTATAGGTCATTTAATACCTAAGTTACGGGGAGTAAGTCATCTTGCAGCTACGTAAGCCTTATTATGTCATTTAGGAGAGAACTTAGCTAACTAGAGGTAATTTTTTATTAAATAGGTTATTTTGGAGCTAACTAAGCTAATTATGTCATTTCGTAGGATAAGTAGCCAATTTAGCCTTTCTTGGATGAGTCTAAGCTATGTAGAAGAAGAGAAAGAGAAGAAGAAGTAAAAGAAGGAGGAGGAGGAGGAGGTGGAAGAGAAGGAGAAGTAAGAGGAGAAGAAGAAGAAAAGAAGAAGGAGAAGGAGAAGGAGGAAGAAGAAGGAGAAGGACGAGCTCCTTCTCCTTCTTCGCCTTCTTCTCCTCCTTCTTCTCCTTCTTCTTATCCTCCTCCTTCTCCTTCTTCGTCTTCTCTTCTTCTTCTTCTTCCTTCCTATCATTTTCCCTCTTTCTTCTCCTCTTGTCCCCTTCTTCGGGCTAAATTGGCTAAGAATGCCTTTTTGGAGCTAATTATGTCATTTCGAGGATAATTAGGTAAGTATAGGTCATGTTTTATTAAATAGACCATTTAGGAGCTAACTAAGATAATTATGTCATTTAGGTGGAATTCTAGCTAATTATAGGTCATTTCGGAGCTAAATTGGGTAAAATAGGTCATTCCGGAGCAAACTATGCTTATTAAGCCATTTTGGATCTAGCACCTAAGTTAGGGGGAATAGGTCATCTTGCAGCTACGTAAGCCTTATTATGTCATTTAGGAGAGAACTTAGCTAACTATAGGTCATTTTTTATTAAATAGGTCATTATGGAGCTAACTAAGCAAATTATGTCATTTCATAGGATAATTAGCCAATATAGCCATTTTGGAGGTAACTAAGCTAATTATGTCATTTAGATGGAAGTCTAGCTATTTTTTATTAAACACTAGAAATAACTTACCATTATCGTCATCACAGATGTGAAGCATGGTGGCTCTGGCTTGTTTCACCTGGAGAAGGCTCGAGTGTAGAAGGGTCGTGCGATGCGTTTCAGGAGATATTCTGCACCAAACATCGTTTGCAATGTGCAGTTAGCATGTCGACACTCTTAAGATCACTGCACTGAAATGAAACTCACTATCCCCTCCACGTTAATGACTGGTATCGACGGAGGGACTTGGCCGCTCTTCTCGCACATAGACTGTACATTTGGTTTCCACAAGTCAAACTTTTTATTTATTAATGAAACGGAAATTCAAATGCAAGATTTGAAATAACATGAAGAAGAAACTTACCACGAAGAGCTCGTATATGGCCCTATTAGACGCATCATTCCGTGCCCTCTCCGCCTCCACCAACGCAGTCGTCCTCTCCTCCAGCTCCCTAATTTCCTTATCCTTCTCCGCCATAGCCGCCTGCATTGCCTCTCTCTCTTTCTGAATAGCAGCCTGCAATACAACTCATTGTTAGCAATGTAATCATATTGGTTCCAACGCACAACATAATGCGGAAAGATAGTTGAGTCCATTAAACTAACCTCGATGGCGAGGTCGACTGGCCGTGGACGACGTGTTATCTCCGGACAAGAGCTCATTTGACGTGCCTTTATCTGCCGGAGAGTGCTAGGACAACGTATAAGGCCGTCTCCAATGGCGATCGAGCTATGGGGCCTCCCGTTTCCAGCTATCATCACCAGCTCTGGATCAATAGGCCCCTTGCTCGGGTTAAAGTCCTCCCGTTTCCTCGCCTTCCTGTGATCTCTGTACTTCATGAGCTTGTGATGGGAGGATATGTTGGTGAAGTTTTCTGGATGCTCGAGGTCAGACTCAGAGAATGCCTTGACCTTCTTGTACGAGGCAGTATGGGCCATCACATACAGGTCGTACATCTGTGGCACCTCCGTCTTATTGTGACGTGCCTAAAAGAGAGAGAGAGGAAATTGTATTAGTAAAGGGCTCAAGATAGCATTAAGAATGAATTGCATGAGGCATGAAGCAAACCACATACCCAGTTCTCGCCAAATTGCATTAAGTTGACGCTCCATTGATGGTGTGGCACGCCAACCATTTTGCCACGCCTCTCCTTGGCGTTGTTGTGGCTGGCCTCCCACGTTTCGGAGCACCACTGATCCACCAAGGCCTCTCAACAATCCATCTTATCCACACACCATCTCAGGGGCACCTAAGTTAATGAAGAGAAATTTGAGCGCATAAGAACCAAATCAAGGAAACTAACTACAAAGCCTTAATAATATGTAATTACCTTCATGTAATGCTCCTTCTCCATCTTAGCATCACGGCACTTCGCCTTGTCAATCCTAATACGCCGCGTGCCATAATAGTCTCGAAGAGCCTCCACCCGAGCCTCATGCCAGATTTTTTGAAGTAGGTGGCGACATTCGGTTTCGATAACCTTTGCCGCGTCCTCCTCGTGTCCCTCGTCACACCAGTAGTAGGTCTGCAAAAGAGACAACACCGGTTAGTACAATAAATAGTTGTGGTTGATTTATAATTGTGTGAAGGAGAAATTACCCAGAACTTTCGGATCACCATGTCCGCCCTCATGTTGCACAAAACACCGTCGATCTCCACCTCCGGCAGGGCCGGGGCACCCAAGTAGTGCTCCCAGTTCATTCCTACCTCTCGCTCCCGACCGGGCAACGTAACAAACCCTGGGAAGTTTTTACGGCAAAGCACATCAAGGACGCTGTTGGGCTTGCGAACACCCTTGGCAACAATCCAACCCCTACAGCATGACAAATTGAAGCCAAAACATTAGATATTTGAGAAAACACGAAGGCAAAAGGTTAAATAAGAGTAAATTAACTTACTTGTCCCCATTTGGCCTAATCGACCACCTCTGCTCGGGGGTCGCTGGCACGAGCGGGAGCCCCGAACTACCACGCTGGTAGACGGTATCCCCCTCACCCAGTTCCTCGTTGCTACCAGCATGGCCACTTGGCTCACCCCGGTATCCCACTGGGTCTCTTGGGACATACCCTCATCCCTGCTTTGCTCCGGAGTCGCCTGGAATGAAGCCTCTGGGACACGAGTCTCGTGGGTCGAATGCTCATCGACCTGAGGCTCGTCCACCCGAGGCTCGTGAACCGGAGACCGTGTAGCCTCCACCTCAGACGAATCCACCCTAGAAGTCTTGTGCTTAGGTGAATAAGCTTGGGGTGGTGGCGGAGACCGTGTAGCCGCCACCTCAGAAGGCATGGCAGCCACCGCCCTACCTCTCCCACGGCCACGTGTACCTTTAGTACAAGATAAATACCAACATGAGTAATAAAATGTATATAAATACCAATATGCATACAACATGAGTACAACATAAATACCAACATGAATACAACGTGTACATTTAATACATCTCGGCTTCGCGGGGGGTCGACCTCCTCTCACGGGGGGCGCTCCTTGCAGAGCAGAGAGCAACGCTCTCCGAAGAGGCGAGGCAGGAATGGAAGTACCCATCCCATCACCCGCCGATGAGGCAGGAATGGAGTGCTTTCGACCCTTTCCCACCATCATTCAACACCTGTCATGACAAAGAGTAAATGAAATTAGTACAACAGAAATACCAACATGAGTAATAAAATGTATATAATTTAAGTGTATCATCGTCATAAATACCAACATGACTAATTCAAATTGAATACCTAACATGAACTCAAAATTTATATATAGTATAATAGCTGAATACCTGACATGAACTAATAACAATCATGCTCGTCTATATATGCTTCGGGGTCAATAAATGCATCATGATCATCACTATCATCAATAAATGCATCATCATCATCATCGCTATCACCAAGAACATGTGAAAGGCCACCATTATGTAATCGGTCAAGAAGTGACAGGTCATCCGCAGTAGTAACCTCTTCTTCTTCCAGCTCTTCCTGTTCGGGCTCAGGGGTTAAGACGGATTCACTCTCGATGTCTACTTCAATGTTCTGGGGTGAAGTAGAGCGGTTCTCGAAATGTTTCTTGGACATACGTGTTTGTTGGAAGAATTCTCCTTCATATGATTCTGGGTTAATGTGAGGTTCGTAATCCTCTTCATTGAGGGTACGTGGTCTAAAATGTGGTGGCACTTCATAAACGACATCCCAGCCTTTGAGATTTGGATCAGTTTGGCAGGCCCACGGTAGATAGAAAACTTGTGTCGCCTGTTGAGCCGTAATATAGACATCGGGAACATCTAAGTGGGTGTTTTGGTTGATTTCGACTAGTCCTATATGTTCATGAGTCCTTCTTGTCTCCCTTGGCTCAAACCAATAACATTTGAGGACTACGACGGTCGGTGGGTTTTCACCATAGAATAGAAGTTCATAAATTGCTTCAACTCTTCTATAATACTCGGTGTCTCCTTCGCCGATAACAGAGACAGAAAAATTTGTAGTCTTTAGGTCGGGCATAGATAGCTCTTTGCCAAAGGTATGAAAGTGATACCCGTTGATGTTGTATTTGTCAAATGAACGGACCTTATAGTCAAAACCATTAGCGACTTGTCTCAACTCGGTGTCCATAGACTCTGCATCAGCCTACAAGTTTAATACGAAAGAATGGATGCATTAGTTTCAAATTAGACAAAGAAATCAAATGGGCCCTTCATGGTAATTAATTACCCTTGGTTTGAACCAAGAGATGAAACCGGGATAGTCGCCTCCATGCTTTGCGAGAAGCTCATACTCATTGACGGAATCCTTTTCAATGACCGCTCCGTCCGAGAATTCGGCGACGTATCGACTAAATCAAATATCGGGGAATAAGAGTAGTTCATAGCAATTACAAGTTGCGTAACAATAAACTACCGGGAACTTACTCGATGTACGGCCGCCCTTCTGTTAGGTTGGTGAAGATATACAAAAAATGGTCCGGCATTCTTCTACATCCAACGATTTCCCTTTCGAAGCACCGGATGGTGCGAGCTTACCTTTGAATAGGCTGAGGTTGGATCGAACTTTTTTTGCATCGCCATCATTGTACCGATGCTTCGGGTTATGCAAATGATGATTTTTGGCTTCGTAGTTTGCCGCCTCCTTAGTAATGAATGCCTCGGCCATCGATGCTTTAATTCTACGTATATTTTTACACTTAGCTCGAAGGGTTTTCTGCATCCTCTCAGTTGAGTAGCACCATCGATTTTGAACGGGCCCCCCCCATTCTTGCCTCGGTCGGGAGATGCAAAACCAAATGTTGCATTGGATTAAAGAAGCCCGGTGGAAAGATCTTTTCTAATTTGCAGATCAACTCCGGTGCCAACTCTTCCATTTCATCTAGCACGCCAGGCGATAGTTCTTTGGCACAAAGAGAACGGAAGAAATAGCTGAGCTCTGCCAGTACTAGCCATTCATCCTCAGGGATAAAGCCACGCAACATCACTGGCATTACCCGCTCAATCCATATTTGCCAATCATGACTCTTGAGCCCAAATATTTTCAATTTCTCAAGACTCGCTCCCCTCTTTAGATTCGCAGCATACCCATCGGGGAACATCGACCGCATTTTCACCCACAATAGCATTTCCCTCATAGCTGGCCTTTCAAGATTGAACCATGCCTTTGGCTTCGCTATGCTTTGCTTTCCTTTCCGTTGTCGCAAGTTTTGCAACGGTCTATCACATAGAGCCTCCAGTTCGATTCTAGCCTTAGGATTATCTTTTGACTTCCCCTCTATGCCGAACAATGTACCAAAAATGGCCTCCGCAATATTCTTTTCAGTGTGCATCACGTCAATGTTGTGTGGGCAAAGGAGGTCTTTAAAGTAAGGCAGATCCCATAAGCATGACTTGTGAGTCCAGGCGTGTTCCGTATTATACCCTTTGAAGTATCCTGGATGCAAAGGATCAGGCTCGAGAGCGTTTAACTGATCAAGGGTCTGTTGGTCTGTCAATGCAGCTGGTGTAGTGTTTTTGACAACTCTACCTTTGATGAAATTCTTCTTGTCTTTTCTGAACTTATGGTCAGGATCCAGGAATTGTCTATGCATGTCGAAGCAAGAATACTTGCGACCAGCCTGCAACCAACGGAACTGAAGAGCTGCCTTGCATGTGGTGCACGGGAACCTTCCATGCACACACTTGCCAACGAATAGCACAAACGCCGGATAATCATGCGTCGAGTACATGTACCACACATGCATTTTGAAATTTGTTTTGGTAGCCGCGTCGTAGGTCTTGATCCCATTATCCAGGACTTCTTGCAACTCATCCTTAAGCGGCTGCATGTACACATTCATATTCTTCCCCGGATAGTTGGGCCCTGGAATTATCAACGTCAGGAAAATGTTCTTTCTTTTCATAATCTCTCCGGGTGGCAAATTTAGTGGAATGACAAATACAGGCCAACAACTGTATTGTGCTACCGTCATACCATACACATTGAACCCATCCGTGCTGATGGCAACTCTAGGTTTCCTTGGATGTTCCGATTTATCCTTATGCAATGCATCGAAGTGCCTCCACGCAAAACCATCTGAAGTGTGTACCTGCATCTTGTTCCCATCCGCATCTAGTTCGGTTCTTTTGCCCAATTTGTGCCATGTCATTTGTCTGGCCGTCTCTTCGACCATGAAAAGGCGTTGAAGTCTTGGTACGATTGGCAGATACCGAAGAACACTAATGGGGATTTTGGTCTGATTCTTCTCACCCATGCCGTTGTCCACCACAATATACCTGGAAGAACTGCAAATGGGGCAATAGTTCAAGGACGCATACTCAAGCCTAAATAAGGCACATCCATTCTCACAGGCATGTATCTTCTCATAGGGCATCTTAAGTAGACGGAGGATTTTATCTGACTGGTACAGGTTTGCAAGCAGTACATGGCCTTTGGGTAGAAAGCGTCCAAATATCGTCATCATCGCGTCGTAGCATTCTCTGTCTAGGTTGAATTGAGCCTTCAGAGCCATAACTTGCGCGATGGCATCCAGCTGACAAAGCTCAGTCTGCTCGTGGAGAGGACGTTTTGAAGACTCCATTATTTCATAGAATGCCTTTGCAGATTCCTCCATCTCATTGTCCGAATCCCGAGCATCATCAAAGTCTTGCACCATGTCTTCAATCCCGGTACCATGCTCGTCGGTGCGATGACGAATCACCTCAGCTCTGGCACATTGGTCAGAATCACCATGAAAAGTCCACACCGTATAATTAGGGGTAAAACCCCACTTCTTGCATGTGTTAAGCATTTCATACTTTGTCTGCTTTTTCCAGTTGTCGCAGTTGGGGCAGGGGCACCATGTTTTTTGCTGGCCATTTGCAAATGCAGCTCTCACAAACCCCCTGGTTTTGGTTAACCATTCATGGGTCATGTCTTTCTGACTAGGGTGACCAGTGTACATCCAAGCACGATCACTCATTTTTCCTAGCTACCTCTGGGGGCACAAGAAATAAATATATAATTCATCATCTATATTCAGACGCTAATCAAGTTTGTCAGTTTTATCACCTAATAGGTAAAGATAGGTCCTAATCCCACCCGAGTATGTGTAGATTGGGTTCGTTTTCCCATGCTCTGCTCCAGATGCGACGCAGAATTTCGGCAGCACCTCCCCGCTGTTCTCCTGATAAATGTCTCGGCAATAAGCAGAGAGGATGTGTACCCGGAAGACAACAGGGGAGGCACTGACGAAATTCTACATCGGATCCGGAGCACAGCATACGGAAAACAAACCCAATCTACACATACTCGGGCTATCCATGGATAATGTTGGACAATTCGAAAGAATGGCGGTTATAAATATGCAAAGAAATGCATATTTATAGATGTCGCCCTTTCGAATGGGAGACACATATTGGTCACGCATACTCATGATTGAAGAAACCTATAGCTAGCAAGTTTCATCGGCACGAAGACCGGAACATAGCAAATTAAGGGGTAGGAGGAGAAGTCATTTGTGCTCACCAACAAACGCAGGGGCGGAGCTCGTCCAACGCACGTGGATGTCGTCGAACAACTGCACATTGAAATTCACACGATCAACACAAATATGATGTTGTTATAATTAACATAATCGAAAAATATGTGGCCTAACTCATAATTTACAAAACTATGACCTCCGTCGGCTTAGTGGCGTCGTTGGTCGGTGGTGTCGGGTGTCGGCGGCATCGATGGTCGATGGTGTCGGGTGTCGGTGGAGTCGGGGTCGGGGGTTAGTTGTGTCGGTGGTCGGGGGTTAGTGTCGTCGGGGGTCGAGGGTCACTGGCGTCGGGGTTTGGGGTATTTTCGGTCAACAAGAGGCCGAAGAGGCGTCGGGGGTCGGGGTTGGGGGTCAGGGGTAGGGGGTCGGGGGTCGAAGGTCAGTGGCGTCGTGGGTCGGGGTCGGGGGGCGAGGGTCAGTGGTGTCGTGGGTCGGGGTCGGGGGTCGAGGGTCAGTGGCGTCAGGAGTCGAGGGTCAGTGACGTCGGGCGTCGGGAGTTGGGGGTCGAGGGTCAGTGGCGTGTGGAGTCGAGGGTCAATGGCGTCGCACATCGGGGGTCGGCGGTTAGTGGAGTCAGGGGTTGGGAGTCGGGGGTCGGGGGTCAACGGCCAGTGGTGTTGGGCACTGGGGGTCGGGAGTCGGGTGTCAGTGGTGTCGGAGGTCGGGGGTCCAGGGTCAGGGGTTGGTGACGTCAGTCGTCGTGGGCTGGGGGTCGGGGGTCGGGTGTCGGGGTCCTCTTCTTTCTTCTTCTCCTCTCTCCTCTTTTTCTTCTTCTTCTTCTTCTTCTTGAGCATCTTATTATTGTTCCTCTTCTTCTTTTTTCTCCTCCTCCTCTTCTTCTTCTTCTTCTTTCTTTCTTTTATCTTTCTCCTCCTCTCCTCTTTCTTCTTCTTCTTCTTCTTCTTCTTCTTCTTCTTCTTCTTTCTTTTATCTTTCTCCTCCTCTCCTCTTTCTTCTTCTTCTTCTTCTTTCTTCTTCTAGTTTATTATTCTCTTATTTTCTTCTAAGTTTCTTTTCTATCTATTTTTTTTTCTTTTCTATCTACTTTTTCTACTTAATAAACTAACTATCTAATTTAACATAAAAACAGAAATAAAAACTAACTATCCAATTTAACAAAAAAAACAGAAAATAAACTAACTATCTAAATTAACTATCTAATTTAAAAGAAAAAACAAGAATTAAAGCGAAAAAGAAAAAAAACATTACCTGCGCAGGGGCTGTGGGCGGCCGGGGCGGAGGGCAGTGGGAGGAGGGGAGGGCGAGCTCGGGCCTGGGCGGCGGGGATGAGGTGCGAGGGGAGGGCGAGCTCTGGCCGCGCGGCGGTGGTGGGCCGGAGCGGCTCCGGTAGTGGCGGCGGCGGCACTCGGGTGGGCAGGGCGCGGGGAGAAGGGTCGCGGGAAGGAGGGGCGCGTGGAGGACGGGCCCGGGGAGGAGTTGCGCGGGGAGGAGGGGAGGTCGAGCTCCGGCCGCGCGGCAGGGGTGGTGGTGGCGGCGCTGGGGTGGGCAGTGCGCGAGGAGGAGGGGCGCGGGAAGGAGGGGCGCGGCGAGCTCCGGTAGTGGTGGCGGCGGCGGTGGAGTGGGAAAGGGGCGCGCACGAGAGGTCGAGTGGAGTGCCATTAGGGGAGCGGGGGGTGGGGGTTGGGCGCCGTTAAGGAGAGCTCCCCTTTGCTGTCTGCAAAGGCTGGGAGGCAGACAGGAAAGGGGTGGGTGGGGTGGGGGGAGTTGGCCGTTAGGGTGGCGCCCCTTTGCCGTCCGCATGCTCTTTGCCGTCCGCCTGTAGGGCCTTTGCCATGCGTCAGCAGACGGCAAATAAAACCTTTGCCATCAGCAACCTCTTTGCCGTCCGCTTTGTACCAACTGACGGCAAAGAGCATCTTTGCCATGCGTCAGCAGACGGCAAAGGCACGGCAGACGGAAAATTTATCAATTCCAATAGTGAGTGGTCCCGAGATGCATCGCGCTTGTGATTAAGGGGTGCTAGGACTAACACCGGTCGCCCTTGCATCATGCAGGAGCGCAGAGGGCAAGTGAGCCTACGACCCGTTTGTGCTTAGGAGTTAGACCGGTGGGCTGGCCTCTGTGTTGAGATTAGGTGGGGCTGCGACGTGTCGATATTCCGAGGACGGGTATGACCCATAAAAGTGTGTCCGGCCAGAGTGTTATCGAGCGCGTCGGGGAATACGTTGTGCACCCTTGCAGGGAAGAAATTATCGATTTGAATATTCGTGTCCATGGTTACAGGACAACTTGGAGTTGTGCCCTGATCTTATACAACTACAATTGTTACTTAACTAGAATAGTTGCTTCGGGATTGCTTCCTCGCAGGGAGTCGAGGGAGGATCTATGGGCGTGACCTCATATTAATATTGCTGCAACAATATGACTATTTTTGTGTTACCTCTTCTACTCTCTTCTATTGTTGCAAGACCCTTGAAGATGCTAGTGTTCGATAGGACTAGGCCTTCTCTCTATTCTTCCATTGTTGGAGTTAGTCTACATTTAAACCCCTTGTTTGATACTGATGCATACTTAGCATAGTTCTGATGTAAGACTTGCGAGTACTTTGGATGAGTACTCACCGTTGCTTTGCTCCCCTTTGTCCCCTTGATCTGTTGCTGTGACCAAATGATGGAGCCCAGGAGATGGAAATTCCTGCCGACGCCTGCCATCCCGATGGTGACTTCTTCGTGGAGGCCGCTCAAGAATAGGCGTAGTTAGGAGGTTCCAGGCTGTGGCACCCTGGCTCTGAGGAAACCGGAACGCCCCATATTCCAGCCCAAGGACAAGTCTTCTGGAATACGGAACCGTTCGCACAGAACAAATCAGCTCTTTATTACTATAGAAAATATTACAAGGATACATGGATTATATCTCCTTGGCGATACTACACCTGCCTACGGTAAATCCTACAATAGCAGCGGAACTGCTACCGATGTGATGAACTCTACTCCGGAGGGACTCTAGCTGCAATGCACATCCTAGCTCGCTACTCGGAATCCTTGGCAACCAAACAATCAAGGCATGACCTGCAAACTGGCATGATAAGGCAGGTGAGTACTTTGAATGTACTCGCAAGATCACAACAAACATTCGCATTAAGGAAAGACAACATCGTAGCAGTCAAGATCAGATAAAGATTTATTATCACTAAGGGCTGATTTAAAAATAACTATACCAGACTGCTATCAATGTACCCTGATGATCCCAACTCTTGTGATCTTACCAAGATTCTTTAGCGAGTATCCACAATAGGGATACCAGGACTTATCACCGGTACGATGCCCAACTGTAACAACGACATGATGCCCAACTGTTAACCAGTACGATGCCCAACTGTAACACCCGCACGATGCCCAACTGTTACACTGGCACGATGCCCAACTGTAACACCGGCACGATGCCCAACTGTTACACTGGCACGATGCCCAACTGTTAAACTTGCATGATGCCAACCTGTAACACCGGTATGGTGCCCAACTGTTACACCGGCACGATGCCCCACTGTAACACCGGCAAGATGCCGAACTGTTACACTGGCACGATGCCCAACTACAACACCAGCACGATACCCAACTGTTACACTGGCACGATGCCCAACTGTAACACCGGTACGATGCCCAACTGTCACACTGGCACGATGCCCAACTGTAACACTGGTACGATGCCCAACTATTACACCGGCATGATGCCCAACTGTAACACCCGCACGATGCCCAACTGTTACACTGGCACGATGCCCAACTGTAACACCGGCACGATGCTCAACTGTTACACTAGAACAATGCCCAACTATAACACGGTTATGATGCCCGACAGTTACGTGTTCAGACGGGTTCTTCCATCATTACTATCATCCGCATGGTTAACCAACTACTGATGTCTGGTCGGGATGTCCATTACGATGGACACGGCTATTCGAATAGGTTTGACACTCTGCAAAGGTTGCACACTTTACCCACACTTTGGAGCACTGACCTCGTGATCCCATTCGGTTGGACCAGCATTGCTCCAACGAGACTTGCCTGACCCGTGACTCTTTCATCGTACCACCGGCAACAACTCCCTTCCGGAGTCTTTCCCTGGGTGGCCCTGTGTCCTCATGACACATGCGTCCTCTTTACTCCTGCCACCGTCGTGGCCAAGCAAAATTGTCCCAACCGGGGATGTGTGCACAACACAACTCAACTAGCTCATAGGGTTATCACCGCCTACCGGGCCATGGTAGCACGCGTGCATAACCCTCCCTGTTTGGAGGTACCGGTAAAAGAGCACGCAATCAGACCAAGTCAAGGCCGTCCCATATTGGCAAATGTGGGTGCACTGATGAGCCCAGACAGGTCACTCTGATCAACCAACTAGGTTATCTTGTCTTCGAATAATATGCCTGTCATAGCTGACACTCCGATGTCATAGCAATCCGACAATTAATAAGCTCAAGCCACTACTGTTGATCCATAATGACCACGTAATCATATACAGTAATCTCAACCTCATGTCATCGACTAGTGTGTAAGATACTAACAATCTCGTACTCATCTCAGTAATAATTTATTCAACAATGCATACTCACATTCCAGACTATCAACATATATATCTATTATTAAAGTAGTTAATGAGACTATGATATTGTAATGCAATGAAGAAAATGAAGGTTGTGGCTTGCTTGGGATGATGAAACCATCGGGAAGCACCGCGAGAAACTTGCGGAAGGAATTGCGGGAAACAGTTCTCTCTCGGAGGAGGGTTGTTTACAACAAGGGCAACGATATGTCTCCGAACTCTTTTGCCCTTGTTTTGGACTCTAACTTGCATGATTTGAATGGAACTAACCCGGACTAATGCTCTTTTCAGCAGAATTGTCATGTGTTGTTTTTGTGCAGAAATAAAAGTTCTTGGAATGACCTGAAAATTTGCGGAGAATTTTTCTGGAATTAATAAAAAATAACTGCGCAAAGATCAACAGGAGGAGGTGTGCCAGTGGGTCACAAGACCTTGGGCCGCGGCCACCCCCTAGGCCGCACTGTGAGGGCTTGTGGGGCCCACGTGGCTCCCCCACCCCCAAACTCAGCTCTATTTATTCCGTCTCGCTCGGAAAAAATCAGGGAGAAGGATTCATCGCGTTTTACGATATGGAGGCGCCACCACCTCCTGTTCTTCATCTAGAGCGCAGATCTGGAGTAAATTCTAGGCTCCGGAGAGGGGGAATCGTCGCCATCGTCATCATCAACCTTCCTCCATCGAAAATTCGATGATGCTCTTCACCGTTCGTGAGTAATCTCATCGTAGGCTTGCTGGACGGTGATGAGTTGGATGAGATCTATCATATAAACGAACTCGTTTTGACGGGGATTGATCCCTAGTATCCACTATGTTCTAGATTGATGTTGCTACTAATGGGCTATGCTTAATGCTTGTCACAAGGGCCTGAGTGCCATGATTTCATATGTGAACCTATTACGTTGTCGCCAATATATGTGTGTTTATGATCCTATCTTGCAAGTTGTAGTCACCTATTATGTGTTATCACACGACAACCCCGGAGTGACAATAGCCGTAACCACACCCGGAGATGACCATAGTATGAGGAGTTCATGTATTCAGCATGTGTTAATGCGTTGGTCCGGTTCTTTATTTAGAGGAGAACCTTAATATCCCGTAGTATCCATTAGGACCCCGCTGCCACGGGATGGATGGACAATAGATGTCATGCAAGTTATTTTCCCTAAGCACGTATGACTACATACGAAATACATGCCTACATTAGATTGACGAATGGGAGCTAGTTACATATCTCTTCGTGTTATAGTTGTTACATGATGAATCACATGCGGCACACTCATCTATCACCGATCCACTACCTACGAGTCTTTTACTACTGGTCCTTGCTACGTTACCTTGCTGCTACTGTTGTTACTCTATTGCTACTGCTGTTACTCTGCTACTATTGCTGTTCCTTCCTACTGTTGTCACTACTGCTGTTACTTTGTTGTTACCTATTGCAAGACTTATTTGGAGCCGTAGCCGGGGAAGCATTATTCTCAAGAATAGTTCCCCGTCAACGTGCTATTTACTTGCGCCATTGATACAACAAGTTAGGAATAGTCTGCCGTCAACAGATCTTTCTCTGACACTGTTGCTATCATACCACTTTGCTACTGATACTTTGCTTGCAGACACAAATCTTTCAGGTGTGGTTGAACCTGACAAACTCAGCTGCTAATACTTAAGAATATTCTTTCGCTTCCCTTTGTGTCGAATCAACAAATTTGGGTTGAATACTATACCCTCGAAAACTGTTGCGATCCCCTACACTTGTGGGTTATCAAGACAATTTTCTGGCGCCGTTGCCGGGGAAGCACAACTATATTCTCTGTCACCTGGGATTGACGTCTGCTGGTCACTATGAGGAATCCGAAAGATCCAAGAACTGAAACCTTGCCCTCAACTACGAGGAGAGGTAAGGAACTGCCATCTAGCTCTGCACTTGATTCACTTTCAGTTTTGAGTAAGTTTGCGACATCACCTCCTGCTAGAAATCTTGATATGTCGCTTGTGCTTGATGATGCTACTTCTGCTGCCCATGATGCTTATGATGATGCTATGCTTGATAGTGCTTTGCCTAATGATGCTATGCTTGATACTGCTTTGCCTGATGATGCTATGCCTGATACTGTGTCACAGCCCAAGTTTGCCTAGCTTGCCATTGCATTTCATGCATGCATATTCCAACTCTTTTGTTTTTGTTTTGGTAAGTGATCAAGCCCAATGTATTGAAATTGACAAAAAGGCAATAAAATTATTACCTTAAAAGGAACCAGGAAAATGTTCCAAATATTTGGGAAAATAGTGACAGGGAATAAATTTGTCAAACCAAAATTTTAAGTCACAGGAACATTTTGAAAAGGATTTTTGATTTGATTAAATAACTTTTTGGAATGGAGTTATTTTGTTTTCTTTTAAAATAAAAGTTTCAAAAATGTTGAAACTATTATGTGGCATTGATTATCTTTATCTCCGTCACATAACACTAATTTAGGGTTTTATAAAATAATTAAATACTTTTTTTTAAAACCTAAATCCAAATTCCAGAAAGAAATAAAACAGAAAAAGAAAAAGAGAGAGAGAGACCTACCTGTTGCTCACCTGGTAGGCCCAGCCCACCAGGGCCTCCCCCTGCTCGTCGTCTTCCCCGAGCAGCTGCATGGCAGCAGCGCGTGCGCCGACCTCCACCTCCTGCTTGCCACCTCCTGCTCGTCCCCGCCCTCATCTCCTCGCCCGGAGATGTCCCAGACCATCTCGAGCTCATCCTCCTCTCCTCTCCCTAGTTCCCTCTTCTCTCTCTCTGCTTTCCCTCGTTGCCGCCATTGCCGAGATTGCCAAGCTCGCATCCAGCTCGTCTCCAGCCACCCCTCGCCTCCTTGACGTGCTCTTTACCTCCGCCTCTATGAGCAGCTCCTCACCACCAGGAGAATCGAGCCGAAGCCTCTGAATCGAGCTACCACCATCGTCTTCCCCATCTCCGGTCACCGAGATCCGCCGCTATCGATCTGCTGCCATCGGGCCTCTCCGACCTCCCCGATGCCAAAAATGAAACCCCCGTGAGCCCCTCCTCCTTTCCCCTCTCTTTCCCGCTCGTTAGCGTTCCCCTGAGCTCCTCCCCGACGAGCCCGACTTCCGTCCGCCGCGCATGCTCGTCGCCGGCACCTCTCCTGGCCACCCTAGCCCTCTTGCTACCCCCTGCCAGAACGACCGCTTCAACAACGTCCCGTAGCCGCAAACCACGTCGCAAATAGTCCCTGTAGCGTGTTTTTGCACAGCTCCGGCGAGCCCTCTGCCACGGCTCAATCGCCGGCGACCACCTCCCGGTGGGGGCCGACGTGGCCAGCCATTAACCACTAAACCCCCTCCCCAGAGACGCTGACACAGGGCCCCACATGGGGTAAAAGCTTGATTAGCCTCGGGTTTGATCGGGGATTAGCCCTGTGTCACTGACCGGTGGGCCCTGGGTGTCAGGTTTGACCTGACCCAGGCTAGTTGACCTGCTGACGCAATGATGATGTAGTGCTGTCGCAGTGGTGATGCAGTAAATACTAATTCTGTTTTATTATAAATCCAGAAAATGCCCGAAACTTCTAAAAATCATAGAAAATAATCTGTAAGTCCAATGAAAATAATATATAAATGAAAAATGGTCAGGGAAATCCAAAGAATCTTATTATGGCATTTTCATGCTGGTTTGAGAAAGTTTACAACACCAAATAGGCAAAATGACCAATAGGGTAAATTTAATAAATAGTTTGGAGTTGTAATTTGATTCCTATTTGAACTCCACTTCAATTACTATGATCAAACATTGAGCTAGGAAAACCAGTACCTCAAATTGTCATCTTCATGCATGATAAAACAAGTTATACTTGAGCATCAGGTCAAATCAATTAAAAGGGTATCCAGAAAATACCTTGCTTGAAGTGGTATTTGAATCCTGATCCAAATCCAGCTTCAACCTAAGAAATGGTAGCTATATTGGCCCTGCCACATTTCATTTCCATTTCTTGATCATGCATCATAGTGTTGCATTTCCGTGAAGTAATTGTTGTTCTTTCCTGTTTCCGGTACTATTCCCTCTTGGTAGACGATGGTTCCGACGATGTGATCATTGACATTGATGAAGACTCATTGCTATCTTCAGACGTGTCAGTCAAGCAACCCCCCTTGAGCGTATTCATATAAACCCACTCTCTCACTCCTTCTCTCTTTTACTCCATTAGGACAAACACGATTCAGCTGTACATGTTATCGGTAGTTGAACCCACTCCTCTGCACGATCTGATTTTGTCATAGTAAATAGTTGAAACCACTTAGCATGAGTAGCAACTTCTCGAGCCTTGTTGTGCTTACTCATCCATGCTTGCTTGCAATGCCTGCTATGCTTAGAGTCGTGTCGGGTCGGATCCATCTAGATGATGAATCGGAATGGTTGTGTTCATGCCCTATAGTGTGAGAGTAAAAGTGTGAATCTGATTTGGTAAAGGTAGCGATGAGCGGCCATGTAGGAGTACATGGTGGGTTGTCCCATTAGGACCGTCCTTAAGAACTGAGTTATGTGTATGTTATCCAGGACAAGATAATACCATGCATTGGGCCCTGAAATATGACTCTGCTCGGCTTATTAATTGCCTAGTTCTCTGTCCAGGAGTTGCAATTAGTTTCTGGTGTTTGTAGGAAAAGTGTTGGTGGTCGTGTTTAGCTCTGCTCGACGGGGTAGGCTTCTCTGCGGTAGATACACAGTGGCACAGTGTACCAAGTGGCACCACGATGATGGGCTTGGGAACACTGTGCACATCGTTTGGGGCCATAGAGGAAACCTCGGCCAGACTTCCTTGCGGGTTCAGTCTCAAATAGGCGATAAACCTGGACTAGGGTCTTGTGTGGTTAACGGTCGTGGCCGACACCCATGCCAGTGCTTCCGCTTGAAGGTTGCCGAGATGCATGACGTGCATATGGTGCTAAGTGGTGAGAGCATGTCTGAAGAAGTATACCCCTGTAGGATGAATTAATATGTTCGAATAGCCGCGTCCTCGGATATGGATTACTTGGAAACATTACGTGGTACATACACAATATAAATGGATACTCTAAAACATGCAAAATAAGTGTGAGTGCTATGGAAGGCCTTCTCGTAGGGAGACGAGAGTGGATCCATAGTGGTGTATTGAATTGGTGAATATGTGGACTCGTGTGCACTATCCCACCTCAAAGAAAGAACTTGTAGTCGTAGTACAGGTTAGCCAAGAGTCAAAGCTGGCTTGCTGCAATCAAACCCCACAACCCTTTCATTGGTACATGATGCATATGTAGATAGTTCTGATGTAAGTCTTGCTGAGTACCTTTGTACTCACGGTTGCTTTATTTATGTTTTTGCAGAGAAGAGTTAGTCTCTTTAAAAGGTTCTACACGACATGTTCGATGTTGACCGGAATAGCTTGGGAATCCCAGACAGAGGTCTGGCTCCTTTGGTAGGTTCGTAGTAGCTTTTCAGGCTCTTCCAGCCACTTTTAGTAGATGTCTGTACCCAGACATGTTGTGCTTCCACTTGTTGTTTGTATGACTTGAGTGACGGGTCACGAGACCCCTGTCTGTAATATCATACTATATTGATTCCTATAAATCTTTAATAAAATCTCGAGTAATAGAGTTATGTTGTGATGCCATGTTGTATCTACGCACATAGTGCATATTGTGTGTATTTTATGAAATGCATTATATGTGTGGGATTCGACACCTAGTTGTGTGCCTTTAGTAGTACTCTTTACAGGGAAATGCCTCTTTGTGCTTCTATCGAGCCTTGGTAGCTTGATACTACTCTATACACATTGATTTACCGGCGTCTATCCTTCTTTGCTGTTGTGTCTGTCCCCTCGGGGAAATGTCACGCGGTGTAATGGAGTCCTTGTAGCTTGCTATGACTCATCTACACACGCTGTTGATCGACACCTGCTTTGTTGGTTTATGTATGCCTGTCCCTATACGGATGTCCCGCTTGGGTTTATAACTAGTCATGTCGACCCGGGTTCTTTGTCGTTTGAACACTAGCAATATATTCATATACGTGAGCCAAAAGACGCAAACGGTCCCGGCCAAGGTAAGGTGGCAGCCGTGGAGTTTACAGTGCATGAGGCCGCAAAGTGATGTGATGTGTTACAGCCTGGGTTCTTATGAGTCAGGATCGGGGTCCCGACAGCTTTGTTATCAGAGCTTGACTCTCTGTAGGATAACCAAGCCAAACTGGACGATGTTGAGTCTAGCAACTCTTTAGTTATATAAGGGAATTGTTTGTGTAAGGGAACGTAAGGCTCTTTTTACTACTTTCCTTGTGTCATTCTTATTCTGCGTCATCCTCTTCTTTATTCTATGGGGTTTAAGAATTAGGCTTTCTCATCTATTCATTAGGACGACGAGTTACTATGCTGGAGACTTATAGAAAAGTTGTTGTCTTCAAGCATCAGTGTCTCCATAAGAATTCATTGTTATGATGTCAATTTTCTTGCAGGTTGCCTCATAATTCATGCCCGTACGGCCGTTATGTTGTCCGAGTTTTCCAAAGTTCCCAAACAATCTGATGCAATTGCAAATTCCTTCCTCTTATTTCTAATGTCTTTTTGGCCAGACAAAGCACACCAATCATTGTGCTGAGTTACTTTATTACCTCGACCTATTGTTGAAGTATTAGGAAACCATGTCACCTCGAAAACCACCCAATAGTCTAGATGTGCTTTATGTTTCAAGTGTGATAGTTCTGGCCATCATTTTCGAAAACATCTCGTGATGCTAATTAGTTTGTAGGTATTCTATTTCTGGATTCTTAAATCCAAGGATCATTCTACTCACTTCTGTTGATAGTGTTGCTAGTTCCTTTAGAATGATTAGTAACCTTGTTGTAGCTCCCAAGGTTCATGGTATATAATTCTTCCAACACCATGAATCATCTTTGGCGAAGTTCTTCGTGAACTAAAGATCGTAACAAGAGTGCTGGTGATGAGTTGTCTACTCCATATTGTGATTCTGCCAACTCCTCTCTTCTGCATGGCTTATCTGGAAGAATTATGTTGAACTCGTTGGACATGCTAATCTATGCATCCACAACACAATAAATCATGTGCTCTTGAGTTGGCCCTATCTAGTGGTATTCTGACCTTCATCCATGAGAGGATAGTCAAGAGTAGTTGTGCATTCGTGTTATCGATGTCTGTTATTCCTGTGGTCTGTCAAGTTGTTCTATCCTCGAATGACTGGGAGAAGCAAACTCCAGTGCCTCATTCATTTCTTGGATGGGGTCAAAGTAGTTGTATTCCGCAGATCAAAATGATAACCCAACTTTTGTTTTGTTCTATCTAGGAGTATTACCCTCTTTTTGTCAAGAGTGTCATGAGAATTGCACCATCTCTTAGGAACTCTTGATGTAGTGATACTTCTCGCCATCATTATTCATTCCTCGGTTTCCGTTTTGGTTGTAACTGGAATACCGACAAGTGAACCATGATGTGAGAAATCAATACTCCTAGCAATGTTATTGCTTGGTAGTAAATGGACAATAAATTCACTCTTATGGTGATGGTGATTGAATCGTCATCCAAAGATTGACCTTGCTACCTAGTCCATGTTTCATGGTGCACTTTTCGATCGATGGGTTAGGATTGTGTCAATCCCTCGCTCTATTGATCACATCATCTTGCCCTGAAAAGCGAGATTGTTCCCGAGCTTAATAATATAAAGGTGGTTCGTGATATTCTGAATATCTTCTCGGAAGTATTACCAGGTTGTTTCCTGACCGTTATGATAGATCTTGTAATCAAATTGGTTTCCCTATAAGCCACCCTTCTCCAAGAATCCGTGTTGGATACCCCGAGCTAGTTGGTTAAGCTAAACAACAACTTGGAGAGTTGGAAGATAAAAGCTTCGCCGAAACATAACTCATTTAAAAATGATATTTTCCTGTTGTGTGAGTCTGAAGAAGATGATATTGTCATCGGCTGATTCGTGTGATCAATTGTTGCATATATTATCTTGTCCAATTTTGATTTGAGTATGGGCTATTGTCAAATCAAACTCAGAGCCGAAGATTTTCGTAACGGTGTCTTACTCATGAATTTCCTTGAGACTACACCATTGTATTCTTTGATCTAACCAATGCTATTATCTTGCTCACATAGTTGTGGAAATCCATTTATATGGGTATCTTGATGAATTATTGTTGAGCCCAACGGCAACATTTTCATTTGTTCCATGATTTATGCTGGACATTAAGTTAGTACTGGAAATGTTGAGCCCAACGGCAACATTTTCATTTGAGCCAGTGACTTGTTGGAAATTATACATACCGATGTGTGCGGTCCGATGAGCGTGGAGGCACGCGGCGGATATCGTTATTTTCTCACCTTCACTGACTATTTGAGTAGATATGGTTATGTCTACTTAATGAAGCACAAGTCTGAAACATTTGAAAAGTTCAAGCAATTTCAGAGTGAAGTTGAAAATCATCGTAACAAGAAGATCAAGTTCCCACGGTCTGATCGTGGGGGTGAATATCTGAGTTTTATGTTTGGTGCTCACTTAGGACAATGTGGAATTGTTTCACAGTTGACACCGCCTGGAACACCACATCTTAATGGTGTGTTCGAACGTCATAATCGTACTTTATTAGAGATGGTGTGATTTATGATGTCTCTTACCGATTTGCCGTTATCGTTTTGGGGTTATGCATTAGACACAGCTGCATTCACTTTAAATAGGGCACCATCAAAATCCGTTGAGACGACACCATACGAACTGTGGTATGGCAAAAGGCCAAAGTTGTCGTTTCTTAAAGTTTGGGGATGTGATGCTTAAGTCAAAAAGCTTTAGCCTGAGAAGCTGGAACACAAAGCGGAAAAGTGCATCTTCATAGGTTACCCAAAAGAGACAGTTGGGTACACCTTCTATCTCAAATCCGAGGGCAAAGTGTTTGTTGCTAAAAACGGAGCTTTTCTCGAGAAGCAGTTTCTCTCGAGAGAATTGAGTGGGAGGAAGATAGAACTTGATGAGGTTGTCGAACCTCTCATCCCTCTGGATGGTGGCGCAGGGCAAGGGGAAACCCCTGTCGTTGCGACGCCGGTTGAGGAAGAAGTTAATGATGATGATCATGAAACTCCGGTTCAAGTTCCTATCGAACCGCGTAGGTCGACGAGACCACGTGCTGCTCCAGAGTGGTACGGTAATCCCGTTTTGTCAATCATGTTGTTAGACAACAATGAACCTGCAAATTATGAAAAAGCAATGGTGGGCCCAGATTCCAACAAATGGCTGGAGGCCATGAAGTCCGAGATAGGATCCATGTATGAAAACAAGGTGTGGACTTTGGAAGTACTACCTGAGGGCCGCAAGGCTATTCAAAACGAATGGATCTTTAAGAAGAAGACGGACGCTGACGGCAATGTGACCGTTTATAAAGCTCGACTTGTGGCAAAGGGTTTTTCACAAGTTCAAGGAGTTGACTACGATGAGACATTCTCACCCGTAGCGATGCTTAAGTCCGTCAGAATCATGTTAGCAATAGCTGCATTTTTCGATTATGAAATCTGGCAGATGGATGTCAAAACGGCGTTCCTTAATGGTTTCCTTAAGGAAGAGTTGTATATGATGCAACCCGAAGGTTTTGTCGATCCTAAAAATGCTAACAAGGTATGCAAGCTCCAACGATCCATTTATGGACTGGTGCAAGCATCTCGGAGTTGGAATAAACGCTTTGATAAGGTGATCAAAGCATTTGGGTTTGTACAAGTGGTTGGAGAATCTTGTATTTACAAGAAAGTGATGGGAGCTCTGTGGCGTTTCTAATATTATATGTGGATGACATATTACTGATTGGAAAAACCGTCGAGTTTTTGGAGAGCATAAAGGATTACTTGAATAAAAGTTTCACTATGAAGGACCTAGGAGAAGCTGCTTACATTCTAGGCATTAAGATCTACAGGGATAGATCGAAACGCCTGATAGGACTTTCACAAAGCACATACCTTGATAAAGTTTTGAAGAGGTTCAAAATGGAACAGTCCAAGAAAGGGTTCTTGCCAGTTTTACAAGGTATGATATTGAGTAAGACTCAGTGCCCACCAACTGATAAAGATAGAGAGCATATGAGCACCGTCCCCTATGCTTCAGCTATAGGATCTATCATGTATGCAATGTTGTGCACTAGACCGAACGTTAGCCTGGCCATAAGTATGGCAGGGAGGTTCCAGAGTAATCCAGGAGTGGATCACTGGACGCCGGTCAAGAATATCCTGAAGTACCTAAAAAGGACTAAGGAGATGTTTCTCATGTATGGAGGTGATGAAGAGCTCGCAGTAAAGGGTTACGTCGATGCAAGCTTTAACACAGATCGGGACGACTCTAAGTCGCAGACCGGATACATATTTATTATTAATGGGGGTGTGGTAAGCTGTTGCAGTTCCAAGAAAAGCGTCGTAGCTGATTCTACATGTGAAGCGGCGTACATGGCTTCCTCGGAGGTGGCTAAGGAGGGTGTGCGGATGAAGCAGTTCATGACGGATCTTGGAGTGGTGCGAAGCGCACTGAATCCAATAACCTTGTTCTGTGACAACACGGGTGCCATTGCCTTAGCCAAGGAACCACGGTTTCATAAGTAGACCAGACACATCAAACGACGCTTCAACCTCATCCGCGACTACGTCGAAGGGGAGGACGTAAATATATGCAAAGTGCACACGGATCTGAATGTAGCAGACCCGCTGACTAAACCTCTTCCACGGGCAAAGCATGATCAACACCAGAACTGTATGGGTGTTAGATTTATTACAATGTAATTCGCATGGTGGGAGGGCTAGATTATTGACTCTAGTGCAAGTGGGAGACTATTCGAATTATGCCCTAGAGGCAATAATAAATATAGTTATTATTATAATTCCTGTATCAAGATAATCGTTTATTATCCATGCTATAATTGTATTGAGTGAAGACTTATATACATGTGTGGATACATAGACAAAACACTGTCCCTAGCAAGCCTGTAGTTGGCTAGCCAGTTGATCAAAGATAGTCAGGGTCTTCTGACTATGTAAAAGGTGTTGTTGCTTGATAACTGGATCACATCATTAGGAGAATCACGTGATGGACTAGACCCAAACTAATAGACGTAGCATGTAGATCGTGTCATTTTTTTGCTACTGTTTTCTGCGTGTCAAGTATTTGTTCCTATGACCATGAGATCATATAACTCACTGACACCAGAAGAATGCTTTGTGTGTATCAAACATCGCAACGTAACTGGGTGACTATAAAGATGCTCTACAGGTATCTCCGAAGGCGTTCGTTGAGTTAGTATGGATCGAGACTGGGATTTGTCACTCCGTATGACGGAGAGGTATCTTGGGGCCCACTCTGTAATACAGCATCACACACAAGCCTTGCAAGCAATGTAACTTAGTGTAAATTGCGGGATCTTGTATTACGGAATGAGTAAAGAGACTTTCCGGTAAATGAGATTGAAATAGGTATGCGGATACTGACAATCGAATCTCGAGCAAGTAACATACGAAGGACAAAGGGAATGACATACAGGATTATATGAATCCCTGGCACTGAGGTTCAAACGATAAGATCTTCGTAGAATATGTGGGATCCAATATGGGCATCCAGGTCCCGCTATTGGATATTGACCGAGGAGTCACTCGGGTCATGTCTACATAGTTCTCGAACCCGCAGGGTCTGCACACTTAAGGTTCGACGTTGTTTTATGCGTTTTTGAGTTATCTGGTTGGTTACCGAATGTTGTTTGGAGTCCCTAATGAGATCACGGACGTCACAAGGGTTTCCCGAGTGGTCCGGAAACGAAGATTGATATATAGGATGACCTCATTTGATTACCGGAAGGTTTTCGTAGTTACCGAGAATGTACCGGGAATGACGAATGGGTTCCGGGTGTTCACCGGGGGGGGCAGCCCACCCCAGGGAAGCCCGTAGGCCTTGGGGCTGGCGCACCAGCCCTTGGTGGGCTGGTGGGACAGCCCAAGAAGGCCCTATGCGCCATAGATAGAAAATCAAAGAGAAAATAAAAAAAGGAGGTGGGAAAGAAGAGAAGGACGCCATCACGCTGCCGGAGAACTCATCTACCTCTCCGCCTCTCTTGGTGGATCAAGAAGGCCGAGATCATCGTCGAGCTGTGCGTGTGCTGAACGCGGAGGTGCCGTCCATTCGGCACTAGATCGTGGGACGGATCGTGAGATGGTTCGTGGGACGGTTTGCGGGGCGGATCGAGGGACGTGAGGACGTTCCACTACATCAACTGCGTTTCTTAATGCTTCTGCTGTGCGATCTACAAGGTTACATAGATCGGAAATCCCCTCTCGTAGATGGACATCACCATGATAGGTCTTCGTGCGCGTAGGAGAATTTTTGCTTCCCATGCGGCGTTTCCCAACATTGGCATCATGAGCTAGGTTCATGCGTAGATGTCTTCTCGAGTAGAACACAAAAGTTTTTGTGGGTGGTGATGTGCGTTTTGCTGCCCTCCTTAGTCTTTTCTTGATTCCGCGGTATTGTTGGATCGAAACGGCTCGGACTGACATTACTCGTATGCTTACGAGAGACTGGAGATCAAGGAGCACATGATGATGGCCATCTCATGTCACTTATGAATTGCATGTGATGTTAATCCTTTTATGCACCTTATTTTTCTTAGAACGATGGTAGCATTATGAGGTGATCTCTCACTAAAATTTCAAGACGAAATTGTGTTCTCCCCGACTGTGCACCGTTGCTACAGTTCGTCATTTCGAGACACCACGTGATGATCGGGTGTGATAGACTCAACGTTCACATACAACGGGTGCAAAACAGTTGCACACGCGGAACACTCGGGTTAAGCTTGACGAGCCTAGCATGTGTAGACATGGCCTCGGAACACATGAGACTGAAAGAGATAAACCAGCCCCTAGTGGGCTGGAATAAGTTCCCACTAAGGCCCATAAGGTTTGAGATGGAAAAAACACAAGGTGGAAAGAGTTTCCAAGTGGGAAGGTGGAATCCTATTCCAAATAGGATTGGAGTAGGACTCCTCCACCTCCAATTCCAGCCAAACCTTTCGGTTTTGAGGCTGCCTCCTCCCCTCCCTCCCTCCTATATATAGTGGGGTTTTAGGGCTGATTTGAGACAACTTTTGCCACGGCAACCCGACCCCAAACACCACGGTCTTTCCTCTAGATCATATTTCTACGGAGCTCGGGCGGAGCCCTACAGGAGTAGATCCTCACCCCCACCGGAGCACCGTCACGCTGCCGGAGAACTCATCTACTTCTCCGTCTTGCTTTCTAGATCAAGAAGGCCGATATCATCGTCGAGCTGTACGTGTGCTGAATGCGGAGATGCTGTCCGTTCTGCACTAGATCGGAGGGGATCGTGGGAAGGATCACGGGACGGTTCGTGGGACGGTTTGTGGGGCGGATCGAGGGATGTGAGGACGTTCCACTACATCAACCGCTCTTCTTAAAGCTTCCTGCTGTACGATCTACAAGGGTACGTAGATCCAAATCTCCTCTCGTAGATGGACATCACCATGATAGGTCTTCGTGCGCGTAGGAAAATTTTGTTTCCCATGCGACGTTCCCCAACAGCGGCATCATGAGCTAGGTTCATGCGTAGATGTTATCTCGAGTAGAACACAAAGGGTTTTGTGGACGGTGTTGTTCAATTTGCTGCCCTCCTTAGTCTTTTCTCGATTCAGCGGTATTGTTGGATTGAAGCGGCCCGGACCGACATTATTCGTATGCTTACGAAAGACTGGTTTCATTGATTCACACGCAACCTCGTTGCATAAAGATGACTGGCGGGTGTCGGTTTCTTCAACTTTAGTTGAATTGGTTTTGACCGAGGCGGTCCTTGGAGAGGTTAAATAGCAATTTCCACATCTTCTGTAACATCCCAAATTTTGGAATGTTAATATAATTATTAGTTTGTTTGTTTTCTTGCTTGAGTGATTGAAACTTGTGTGAAATTTGAAAATTTTCAAAACTTTTGAGTGAGAGGGAATAAAATGACTTTCCCCTTCTCCGGTAAATTCAAATTCAAAAGCAATGAGAGAAGATGACATGACTTCTTCAACTATAAAGAATTTGAACGGAGTTTTGCATTTGAATTCTTTCAAATATTTGCCCTTGCTTTACTATATTTTTCTTCCCCGAGAAAATGCCCGGACAAAATTCTTGCACGCAAGAAAGAGCGGAGGAAAATGACCCTCCAAAATCTTCTCGGATTTACTTTTCTTATATTTGTCGTATATAACACTTATATTTTCGGGAAGGAATTTATTTCCTTTTCATATTTATTCTTTCCTGTTTTAATTATTAGGAAGTAAATCATTTTTTTTGGAAACTTACCCTGGCCCATTAAGGAACTTCCTGTTCTGGCCCGAGAGAGGATCTTCTCCTTCCTCTGGACTCCCTCCTCCCGTGCTCAGGAACCTTCCGTGGCAGGGAGCCAAGAAATCCTCCCCTTCCGGTATTCGCAAAGTTTTTTCCCTCCTACCCTCTCCCGTCGCCCCTATAAGAAGGCCCCGGTCCTCCTCGTTCCATTCCCGTTGGAACCGCCGCCTCTCCCCACCTCCTCCTCGCCCTGTGAACCTCGCCGGAGCTGGCCACAGGAACTCTCCTGTCGCCTCCCCTACCCTATGCCGAGGCCTCCCTAGTACCCCCTGCCGCCACCCCTACCCCACTACACCACCCCACGCCCACCTCTCAGACCGTCGCCCCTGCAGGCCCTCCCCATCCCCACCGAGCTCCCTCCTAGGAACTCCTCGCCAGGACGCTAAGAGCCACCGGAGCAGCCCCTGACGCCCCCTCACCACGAGCTCCGCCAGGAGCCCCCCTCGCCCCTCCGCCCCAAGCGTCGGCCCCCTCCTCCGCCCTTCCCCACCCTCGCCGGCGACCCCCTCCCCTCGCCGAAGAAGCCCCTCCACGCCACCGTCCTCCGTGCCGTCGCTACAAGCCAGGAGCGCAGGTAACTCCCTCTCTTTTCTTTTTTTCTTTTGTTTTACTTCCTACCGTTAGATCTTTAAGCAACGTGCTAGATTAGATCTAGAATACCCCTTCGGTTCTTTTAAAAGAACCGGTGGTTTATTTTTATTTAGTTAGTTAGCCGACTCAGTTTTGTTAAAAGCCGGCCGTTTGTTAGAATCGCCGCAGCGCTCACCCCCCCTAGCCAATCATAAGCCGCCACGTGGATTCCCTGTTTGTTTTACTTTTCGGTTTTAATTCAAAAACATAGGCAGATTCAATTTTCTTTTGCTCATAACTTTTGATCTGGAGATCCAATGAGGTTGATTCTTTATCCAGTAGATCAAAAAATTTCTGTAGTTTTTAAAAACATATAATTTGTCTATGTGTGAAATTTTGAAATTTGAATTAGATCAGATTTAGTTTAAACCTTGTTTTGCTTATTCCAGGAGTTTAGGTATAGCTTTTAATTTGATTCTTTTTGCTACTAATCACTAGTGATCTTATGTATCAGTGGTAAAAAATTCAGATTCGTTTGTGTACTTTAGCTTATTGTTTCTTGTGAAACAATTTCTGTTTCACCTCTTTTAGGATTATGGCTATTTCCTTTTCTATAATTGTTTTTAAATTATTCTCTTTTATATTTCAGAAATATTATGTTTTGTTTCTGTTAGTTACCAGTAGGTTTGCAACAAGTTTTGATTTTTATTTTTATATGTTATCATGAAATCAATTCTAGTTCTCTAATAACTTGCAATTGGTTTCTCCACTGTTTCAAATCCCGTTTGGAAATACCTTCAAAAAGTTTTGGTGAAAAATACTATATTTTATCTTAGTTAAATTTATTTCTTAGTTCCCTGTTATTTAAGTATTTTATTTTCTGTTAGACGAAAACTATTTAGTGTTTGACGTAGTAGAAGACTCCCTAGTCTTATTTGAAGTTTCCTTCCGATTCCTATTCGCTCTCTCTTTTGTTTTGATTGCTAGAATGATTGCTAGTATGAGTGCTTATGTGAATGATATGTTTGTTATATAGATTTCCTCGGAGAGTGACGAGTAGTCTATCAAGTTATTTCTTGAGAAATTCTTCTTCGTCAACATCACCAGGCAAGCCATTTGATCATGTATCACCTATGTTTTATGCATCGTAGTTCTACCATCCTATGCCCATTTGCATGCTCACTAGGTACTTGGAAATTATGGTTACATATTGTAGTATCATGTGGTAGGCACCCAACAACCCCGATACTTGGCCCGAGACGACAGATTTCATATTGCTATGCTTGAGTAGACGGGATTTTGGTTAAGTGCATAACACGAGTGATGCGGGGTTGATTAAATAACCAAGACCGGTTAAGAAAAGATTTTCAAGACCACGTGATGCAATGCAACTCTGGGTGAAGGAAGGTTGATCGGCTCCCTGGAGAAACCAGTGGATGACCCGGGATGCTGGAGACGGCCATGACATCTTGCGAAAAGCTTCACCCAGGCTCAAAGAGACGGACGGATATTTTGACGACCCAAGGCTTACATGCACAGCCACAAGTCATTATGGGCTCTGGCTTGGTTGGACAACGCGGCGACTCTGGACAGGAGGTGCTAGCAGATGTAGAAGAATGGTAGGATTGGATGGGCACCGACAGGGATTCAGAGGGACCCGTTGAAAGACCATGTTTTGATCATCCGGTTTTCAAACACCCTGAAGTGCGAGGACATACACGGAGGCGATCAAATCTTGTGGGGAACGTGTGCAAAACTCTGCAGAGTACTCAAACCTAATCGATTAGCCGTGTCCACGGTCATGGACAACTAGAGCCAAATGAACTTAAGTTATCTGGAATTCTGAACACCATTATATATATTTGATGAGGTTAATATTTCTAACTTGGGTATGAGAACTGGTTGGCGGAACCATCTCGTTAACAACCAACCTTGTAGTAATATTTTGCTTTTAGCCCCTCTTGTTGTAGGAGAAAATTTGCTTTACGATAAAACTTACATCCCCGCCTGCCATATATGCATATAGTATAGATGATATTTTACCCCCTCTCATATGTGACTTGTCGGCATATTCAATATGCTGACCTACACGACTGCAACGTCTTATGTTGCAGATACTTTTCTTCGACGAGTAAGAGTAGGATTCAGGGTTACGGTCTACACTCAACTTCCCATTGGTGTTTATTGGGACTCCACTCCCTTGACTGCTTCCGCTGAGATATTAAGGTATATATCAATTTTACGCTATTTACATGTGATTGCACTTTGATATATACATTGATGTACTGTGTGTGCCAGCATACTGATCCAGGGATGGCACAGAAACACAGAGGCTTGACTCGTTTTGAGTCGGGTCGCTACATCTTCGTTGTGGTTTTTGCGTAAGTAAGATGTGATCTACTAGATACACATAGCATCCACGTAAAATATGCGACAACAAATTAGAGGACGTCTAACTTGTTTTTGCAGGGTATGCTTGTGATGTGATATGGCCAACGACGTGATGTGATATATTGGATGTATGACATGATCATGTTGTAATAGTTAATATCAACTTGCACGTCGATGCTACAACAACCGGTAGGATCCATTGGGTTGTCTTTAAACTAACTTTTGTGTTTGCAGATGCGTTTACTATATTGCTAAGACGTAGCTTGAGTAGTAACATTATAGCATACACGACAACCTCGATGACGACACGATGATGGAGATCATGATGATGGGGATCATGGTGTGGCGACAGTGACAAGAAGGTCATACCCGTGCTTTGGTGATGGAGATCAAGGAGCCTTGATGATGGCCATATTATGTCACTTATGAATTGCATGTGATGTTAATCCTTTATGCACCTTATCTTGCTTAGAACGACGTCAGCATTATGAGGTGATCTCTCACTAAAATTTCAACCTCAAATTGCGTTCTCCCCGACTGTGCACCGTTGCTACAGTTTGTCGTTTCGAGACACCACGTGATGATCGGGTGTGATAGACTCAACGTTCACATACAACGGTTACAAAACAGTTGCACACGCAGAACACTCAGGTTAAACTAGACGAGCCTAGCATGTGTAGACATGGCCTCGGAACACAAGAGACCGAAAGGTCGAGCATGAATCGTATAGTTGATATGATTAGCATAGAGATGCTTACCACTGAAACTATTCTCGACTCACGTGATGATCGGACTTGAGATAGTGGATTTGGATCATGTACCACTCAAATGACTAGAGAGATGTACTTTTTGAGTGGGAGTTCTTAAGTAATATGATTAATTGAACTAATTATCATGAACATAGTCAAAGGTCTTTACGAATTATGATGTGGCTTGCACTATAGCTCTACAGTTTTTATATGTTCCTAGAGAAAATTTAGTTGAAAGTTGATAGTAGCAACTTTGCGAACTGAGTCTGTAAAACTGAGGATTGTCCTTGTTGCTGCACAGAAGGCTTATGTCCTTAATGCACCGCTCGGTGTGCTGCACTTCGAGCGTCGTTTGTGGATGTTGTCAACATCTGACATACATGTTTCTGATGACTACGCGATAGTTCAGTGCAAAATACTTAATGGCTTAGAAGCAAGGCGCCGAAGAAATTTTGAAACGTTACGGAACATAAGAGATGTTCTATGAAATGAAATTGAGATTTCATGCTCGTGCCCTTGTTAAGAGGTATGAGACCTCCGACAAGATTCTTTGTCCACAAAGTAAAGGAGAAAAGCTCAATCGTTGAGCGTGTGCTCAGATTGTTTGAGTACGACAATCGCTTGAATCAAGTGGGAGTTAATCTTCCATATGAGATAGTGATGGTGCTCCAAAGTCACTGCCACCAAGCTGTGAGAGCTTCATGATGAACTATAACATATCAAGGATAGATACAATGATCCTTGGGCGATTCGCGATGCTTGACACTGCGAAAGTAGAAATCAAGAAGGAGCATCAATAGTTGATTGTTAGTAAAACCACTAAGTTTCAAAGAAAGGCAAGGGCTAGAAGGGATACTTCATGAAACGGCAAAACAGTTGCTACACTAATGTAGAGACCCAAGATTAAACCCAAACCGGAGACCAAGTGCTTCTGTTATGAGGGGAACAGTCATGAAGGGGGAGCTACCCTAGATGCTTGGTAAATAAGAAGGTTGGCAAAGTCGACAGAAGTATATTTGATATACATGATGTTGATGTGTACTTTACTAGTACTCCTAGTAGCACGAGGGTCTTGGATACCAGTTCAGTTGCTAAGTGATTAGTAACTCGAAATGAAAGCTACGGAATAAACGGAGACTAGCTAAAGGCAAGGTGACGATATGTGTTGGAAGTATTTCCAAGGTTGATATGATCAACCGTCGCACGCTCCCTCTACCATCAGGATTGGTGTTAAATCTGAATAATTGTTATTGGGTGCTTGCATTGAGCATGAACATGATTGGATCGTGTTTATTGCAATACGGTTATTCATTTAAAGAAAATAATGGTTACTCTATTTGATTGAATAATCACCTTCAATGGTTTATTGAATATTGATCGTACTGTTACACATGTTCATTATATTGGTGCCAAAGATAAAAGGTATTGATGATAGTACCACTTACTTGTGGCACTGCCGCTTGAGTCATTTTGGTATAAATTGCATGAAGAGGCTCTATGCTGATGGATCTTTATACTCACTTGATTTTGAATCACTTGTGACATGCAAATCATACCACATGAGCAAGCCCTTGTTTTCATTGAGATGAAACAAGATAGTAACTTGTTGGAAGTAATACATTTTGATGTATGCAGTACAATGGGTGCTGAGGCACGCAGTGGATATCATTGTGTTCTTACTTCAATGACGATTTGAGTGGATACAGGAGTATTTACTTAATGAATCACTAGTCTGAAATATTGAAAAAGTTCAATTCTATTTCAGAGTGGAGTTCGTCGTGACAAGAGGATAAACTGTCTACGATATGATCATAGAGATGAATATGTGAGTTACGAGTTTTGGTACGCAATTAAGACAAAGTGAAAATTGCTTCGCAGTTCATGCCACCTGGAACACCATAGTGTGATGATGTGTGTGAACGTCATAGCCATGCCCTATTTGATATGGTGCATACTATGATGTCTCTTATCAAATTACCACTATCGTTTATGGGTTATGCATTAGAGACAACCACATTCACTTTAAATAGGGCACCACGTATTTCCGTGGAGATGACATAGTATAGACTATGGTTTGGAGAAACCTAATTTCTCGTTTCTTGAAAGTTTGGGGCTGCGATGCTTATGTGAAAAAGAGTCAGTCTGATAAGCTCGAACCCAAAACGGATAAATGCATCTTCATAGGATATCCAAAACAGTTGGATACATCTCCTATCTCAGTTCCGAAAACAAAGTGTTTGTTTCTATAAACGAGTCATTTCTCAAGGAAAGGTTTCTCTCAAAAGAATTGAGTGGGAGGGTGGTGGAACTTGATAAGGTTATTAAACCGTCACTTCGACCAGTGTGTAGCAGGGCGCAGGAAGTTTTTCTTGTGCTACACCAATTGAAGGGGACGCTGATGATAGTGATCATTAGAGCTTCAGATCAAGCTACTACAAACCTGGTAGGTCGACAAAGGTCGCGTACTACTACAGAGTGGTACGGTAACCCTGTCTTGGAGGTCATGTTGTTGAGCAACAATGAATCTACGAGTTATGGAGAAGCAATGGTGGGCCCGGATTCTGACAAATGGCTGGAGGCCATGAAATCGGAGAGAGGGTCCATGTATAAAACAAAGTGTAGACTTTGGAAGAACTACTTGATGGTAGTAAGACTATTAAGTAAAGATGGATCTTTCAAAGAAAGAGAGACGATGATGGTGATAAGTCACTATTAAGAAAAGCTCGACTTGTCTCAAAGATGTTTCCGACAAGATCAAATAGTTGACTATGATGAGACTTTCTCACTCGTAGCAATGCTAAAAGTCTGTTGGAATTATGTTTGTAGTTGCTGCCTTATTTATGAAATATTGCACATAGGATGTCAAAACATTGTTTCCTCGATGTTTTCCTTGAGGAAAGATTGTATGTGATACAACCAGAAGGTTTTCTCGATCCTAAAGATATTAACAAGTATGAAAGCTCCAGCGATCCTTTTATTGATTGGTGCAAGCATCTCGGAGTTGGAATATATGCTTTGATGAGATTATCAAAGCTTTTGGGTTTGTAAAAGGTTTATGAGTAAACTTGTATTTACAAAGAAGTGAGTGGGAGCACTATAGTATTTCTGATAAAGTATATGTGGTTGAAATATTGTTGATCGGAAGTAATGTAGAATTTTTGTAAAGCATAAAGGTTGTTTGAAAGGGGTTTTTCAAAGGAAGACCTGGATAGAGATACTTAAAAATTGAGCATCAAGATAGATGGAGATAGATCAAAAATGCTAAATAGAACTTTCAAATGAAATGCATGCCTTGACAAGTTTTTGAAGGAGTTTAAAATAGATCAGCAAAGAAGGAGTTTTTGGTTGTGTTGTAAGGTGTGAATATGAGTAAGACTCAAAAGCCCAACCATGGCAAAAGAAAGAGAAAGGACAGAGGTCGTCTCCTATGCCTTAGCGATGGACTCTAAAGTCTGCCATGTTGTGTACCGCACCTGATGTGTGCCTTGCCACAAGTCTGTTAAGAGGTACAGAGAATGATCCATGATTGGATCACTAAACATTGGTCAAAGTTATCCTTAGTAACTAGTGGACTAAATAATTGTTCTCGATTATGGAGGTGGTTAAAGAGTTCGTCGTAAAGGGTTACGTTGATGCAAGCTTTGACACTAATTCGAATAACTATGAGTAGTAAAACGGATTCGTATAGTAGAGTAGATATTTGGAGTGTTTCCGAATAGCACGTAGTAGCAGAATCTATTAGATAACATAAAGATTTGTGAAGCACACATGGATCTGAATTTCAGAACCGTTGACTAAAACCTCTCTCACGAGCAAGACGAGATCAGACCCCAGAACTATATGGGTGATGGATTCGTTGAAATCACATGGTTATGTGAACTAGATTATTGAATCTAGTGCAAGTGGGAGACTGTTGGAAATATGCCCTAGAGGCAATAATAAATTAGTTATTATTATATTTCCTTGTTCATAATAATCGTTTATTATCCATGATAGAATTGTATTGATTGGAAACTCAAATACATGTGTGGATACATAGACAACACACTGTCCCTAGTGAGCCTCTAGTTGACTAGTTCGTTGATTAAGGATGGTCAAGGTTTCCTGGCCATAGGCAAGTGTTGTCACTTGATAACGGGATCACATCATTAGGAGAATCATGTGATGGACAAGACCCAAACTATGAACGTAGCATACTGATCGTGTCGTTTTATTGCTATTGTTTTCTGCGTGTCAAGTATTTGTTCCTATGACCATGAGATCATATAACTCACTAGCACGAGAGGAATACCTTGTGTGCATCAAACGACACAATGTAACTGGGTGACTATAAAGGTGCTCTACAGGTATCTCTGAAGGTGTGTGTTGAGTTAGTATGGATCAAGACTCGGATTTGTCATTCCGTGTGACGAAGAGGTATCTCGGAGCCCACTCGGTAATACAACATCACACCCAAGCCTTGCAAGCAATGGGACTATGTGTAAGTCATGGGATCTTGCATTACAGAACGAGTAAATAGACTTGCCGGTAACGAGATTAAAATAGGTATGCGGATACCGACGATCGAATCTCGGGCAAGTAACATACCGAAGGACAAAGGGAATGACATAAGGGATTGCCCGAATGCTTGACACTGAGGTTCAACCGATAAGATCTTCAGAGAATATGTAGGATCCAATATGGGCATCTAGGTCCCGCTATTAGATATTGACCGAGGAGTACCTCGGGGCATGTCTACATAGTTCTCGAACCCGCAGGGTCTGCACACTTAAGGTTCGGCGATGTTTTAGTATAGTTGAGTTATATGTGTGGTTACCGAATGTTGTTCGGAGTCCCGGATGAGATCACGGACGTCACGAGGGTTTCCGGAATTGTCCGGAGACGAAGATTGATATATAGGATGACTTCATTTGGTTACCGAAAGGTTTTCGGGCATTACCGCAAAAGTTTCGGGCTCATCGGTAGTGTACCGGGAGTGACGGGAGGGGTGTCACGCCCCAAGGGGTCTCATGGGCTATGGAAGGAGATAAACCAGCCCCTAGTGGGCTGGAATAAGTTCCCGCTAAGGCCCATAAGGTTTGAGAAGGAAAAAACACAAGGTGGAAAGAGTTTCCAAGTGGGAAGGTGGAATCCTACTCCAAATAGGATTGGAGTAGGACTCCTCCACCTCTAGTTTTGGCCAAACCTTTAGGTTTTGAGGCTGCCTCCTCCCCTCCCTCGCTCCTATATATCGTGGGGTTTTAGGGCTGATTTGAGTCAACTTTTGCCATGGCAGCCCGACCACAAACACCACGGTCTTTCCTCTAGATTGTATTTCTACGGAGCTCGGGCGGAGCCCTGCAGGAGTAAATCCTTCACCACCACCGCAGCACCGTCATGCTGCCGAAGAACTCATCTACTTCTCCGTCTTGCTTGCTGGATCAAGAAGGCCGAGATCATCATCGAGCTGTACGTGTGCTGAACGGGGAGGTGATGTCCGTTCGACACTAGATCGGAGCGGATCATGGGACGGATCGCGGGACGGTTCGTGGGACGGTTCGCGGGGCGGATCGAGGGACGTGAGGACGTTCCACTACATCAACCGCGTTTCTTAACGCTTCCTGTTGTGTGATCTACAAGGGTACGTAGATCCAAATCTCCTCTCGTAGATGGACATCACCATGATAGGTCTTCGTGCGCGTAGGAAATTTTTGTTTCCCATGCAACGTTCCCCAACACTAAGTACATTCAAGATATTGTGACTAATAAGAGGAGGATACCTGAGGTTGACATTTCCACCATGCTTTCTAATTATACCTTCAAGGGTGGAACTCCTAAGAAACTGGGCGATCCCGGTGTGCCCACTATACCTTGCTCCATTAAAGGCAACTACGTTAGAACTGCTTTATGCGATCTTGGAGCCGGTGTTACTGTTATGCGTCTCTCTCTTTATCGTAGACTTGAACTGGATAAGTTGACACCCACTGAAATCTCTCTGCAAATGGCCGACAAATCAACTGCTTTCCCTATCGGTATTTTCGAGGATGTGCCAGTTGTGGTTGCTAACGTCACCATCTTAACAGACTTTGTTATCTTGGATATTCCCGAGGACGATGCCATGGCGGACATCCTTGGAAGACCATTTTTCAACACTGCAGGGGCTGTTATAGATTGCAACAAAGGCAATGTCACTTTCCATGTTAACGGTAATGATCATACGGTGCACTTTCCGAAGAAACAATATCGAGTACATTGCATCAATGCTATTGAAAAAACTTCATCGATTCTTATTTTGAGCTTTGAATGCCCTATTCCTCGTGTCAAGGTGAAGTATGATTTGCTTGTTGGGGAGATACACATCCCCATTGAGGCGACCTAGTGACTATTCGAAAGGGTTTCTCGAGCAGGCTTGATCAACCTCACTAACGGATTTCTTTCGATGACCATGAGATGGATGAATCGAGGAGTCACAAACCTCTATTCCACGTTTTCACCTTCGGTTGCTTAGAAGAAAAATGATAGATTTAGTTTAGTTTTCCCTGTTTTCTGTTTTAGCGTCCGGTAGAAAAGTACCCCGAAAATAAAAGTTCTCCGAACGTCCTGAAAATCAAGTATGATTTTTTCTGGAATTTTTGAAAAATTCTGAGACAAAGAGCTTGTCTGGGGGCCACACAAGTGGGCCACAAGCCCTGACGGCGCGGGCACCCCCTGACAGCGCCACCCAGGCTTGTGGGGCCCACAGACACCCCCTCCACTCATTCTTGCTCTCATCTGGTTCTCCTACCTCCAGAAAAAATCATTTCACAGCTCAAACCCGTGTTCTTGCTACTCTTGCTGGGATTTTCGATCTGTTTGCTCAAATCACCGTTCTCTGAACTGTTTTGGAGAAATTGCTCCTTGGTAAGTGACTCCTCCATTGTTCCAATTAGTTTTTTCTCTAGTGACTTGTACTCCGCTTATTTTTGCTCCCTTGGTGACCATTTTCTTGAGCTTTGCATGCTGATTTTAGCTGGCCCCAAGTAGTTTTGATGCGTAATATGGCCTCTAGGCACTTGTGGCAGTAGTTGCTACGAGTTTCGTTGAGCCTTATTCACATTTTCTTAGAATCACTAAAAATTTCAGAAAATTTTCAGAGATACAAAAAGGGAAAAGATGAGGAGGTTCTTAAGAGGCTCTTCAAGCCGTGACCCCAAGGATGATGGAAGTGAGAAGAAGCCCAAGTATCTGGTCCCTCGAGTCGCAAAAGTTCGAGCTTGAGAGTTGCCAAGCGACGTGTTCTTACGCGCCGCTGGAATTTATGAGGACTTCTATCACTTGGTGGAAAACGCAGGCCTCACCACCTTCGTTGAAGATAAGTGTCCGCAATACCTCCTCCTCACTAATATCTTCGTGCAAAGCTTTAACTTCTATCCGAGGAAGAATCCTCCTGTGGTTGAGTTCAAACTTCATGATATCCCCCAGCGCATGTCACTCCATTATTTTTGCAATGTTTGGAAATTACCTTACGTTGGGGATATTCATGAACCTCGTCCACGGGACTTGGAAGCTTTCATCGATACAATTGCTGTAGGAGAGGAGAGAGGAGTGTCTTGCGCTAGAGCTGCTAGCATTCATTTTCCCGTTCTTCGGTACTTCTCACTTTTTGTGGGAAAATGTTTGATTGGTCGTGGGAAAGCTGGGTCACTTAGTTCCCCAGATCTTGCGGTCTTGCACGAAGCCCTTTATAACGATAAAACTTATAGCTTGGGCGCTATAGTAGCTCAACGGTTGAACCTGAACCGTTCTAAAGGTGTTATCTATGGAGGTATTTATGCTACCCGTCTTGCCAGACACTTTGAGATACCTATTAGACTGGAGGAGGAAGAAGAGATTCTTCTTCCCGAGAGATATCTAGATTATGATAGCATGGTTCGCGATGACTTTCTTGATAGAGATATAAGTAGAAGAGTGATTTATAACCTGGTGTTTAGTCAGGGTACTCGTGAGACTATTACTTTACCTGCTCCTTCTTTGTTCAATCTTCATGCAGACAGGTACATTATTATGCCCTCGGACATCTACGCATATTGGGGCTTAGCCCAAGCACAGGTGCACGTGCTCGAGCCACCAGTCGAGTACTACACGCATGTTTATAAGTCGGAGCCAGAGGAGCTCACACACCAGTGGCATCCTCAGTCCACTCCGGAGTATCCCGGAGCTGGTTATTTCCCTCCTTGGGAGTAGACCAACTTAGGCCAAAAGCCTAAGCTTGGGGGAGTACGTGTTTCTTACCGACTTTACTTTCACTTTGTTAGCCGGTGTTCACACTTTGCCACTTTATCATCCATGCTAGTTTATTTTCCTTTTTCTTGTTTTCTTTTCGTGCATATGTCTAGTATGAGAAAAACCCAAAAAATATATTCTTTTTCTTCTTTTGCTTGTTGGGAGCTTTCCCATGTAAACAGTTTTCTTTTTCTTTGGGTCAAGGTAGAAGATATTGGTGACAATGTCTAGTGGCTCTCGCATGCATACCTGTTTAGCTGTTAAAGAGCCATATTACTTTGTCTTCTCCTTTGTGTTGCCTGCATATTCCAGTGTAGTCCAATGCACGACCATGCTTATTATTGTTCACATCATTCGGTCATGCAAGTGAAAGGCAATAATGACGATATATGATGAAGTGACTGAGCGTGGAAAAGCTGGTATGAAGTCGATCTATTTCGTTTTTGTAAATATGACTAGCTCATCATGCCTGATTCAGCTTTGTTGTGAGGGAAACATGTTTGCAATGAGAACTTAGAGATCATAGTTGCTTATGCCATGCTTACTTAGCTAGGAGCTTATAATGGTTTGTCTTGGATGCCCACATGAATGTTGAGATGACTGTGTTGTAGTATGATAGGATGGTATCGTCCTTTGAATGCTTCAAGTGGCTTGACTTGGCGCATGTTCATGCATGTAGTTGAAACAAAATCAACATAGCCTCTATGATGGTCATGTTCATGGTGATTTATGTCCTACTCATGCTTGCACTCAATGCTAGTTAATCTCATTGCATTTTGATGATGATGTCGCTCTCTAGTTGGTCGCTTCCCATTCTTTTGCTAGCCTTCACTTGTACTAAGCGGGAATACTACTTGTGCATCCACTCCCATAAACCCAAAGTTGTTCCATATGAGTCCACCGTACCTACCTATATGCAGTATCTACCCGCCGTTCCAAGTAAATTTGCATGTGCCACTCTCTAAACATTCAAGAAATAATCTGTTTTGCATGCCCGAACAGCTCATGTGGTGACAGGGGCTATTGGTATCTTCCATGCTAGGCGTGTTATTCTCGATATGTGTTCATTCACTATCATTCACGAGAAAGGGGCCGGTAATTGGAATTCCCAGGTCCAAGGTCAAATCGAAAAGATAATTGCAAACAAAACTCCCCCAGGATTGATGTTGGTATGGACAGTACCCGAGGATTCGGCTAGCCATGGAGTGTGATTGATTGGTGGTGGGGGAGTCAAAACTTTAATTTTCTGTTTGGGAACCGCCTATAGCATGTGTAGCATGGAAGATGTTGAGAACTCTTAGTCATTGTGTTGACAATGAAAAGCATGCCACCCAAAATTATTATCTTTGTTTTCAAAGCTTGAGCTCTGCACCTTTGCAAATCAATGCTTCCCTGTGCGAATGGCCTGTCTATTTATGTTGCTATTGAGTCATCCTCCTCTTACAAAAGCACCAATTAGAGAGCACCTCTATCATTTTATGCTTTGCTTTTAACTGTGTTGACTATGACTGTGACTGGATCTTCATTGCCTTGAATTACAATGTTTAGTCAGCCCTTGGTATTTGAAGGTGCTCTGCATTTATGGTTTGCGGTCTCAGAAAGAGCTAGCGAGATATCATCTACCTGTACTGCTTCATATTGTTTTGATTGAAGTGTTGACATTTGAGGCTTATTATTATTTGCTTGCTAGCTGATTATGTCAGTGATATGAGTTTACCGTGAGACCTAGATGTCATTTTCTTATGTGGTTTGCTTGTGATCTTGCTGAAATTCTGGTTATGAGTTAGACATAGTTGCAACAACAAGATCAAACGGACTTCGTCAAAGTTTTTCTTTTGTCTCTTTCAGTTTGTCAACCGAATTGCTTGAGGACAAGCAAGGCTTTAAGCTTGGGGGAGTTGATACGTCTCCGTCATATCTACTTTTCCGAACACTTTTGCCCTTGTTTTGGACTCTAACTTGCATGATTTGAATGGAACTAACCCGGACTAACGCTGTTTTCAGCAGAATTGCCATGGTGTTGTTTTTGTGCAGAAATAAAAGTTGTTAGAATGACCTGAAAATTTACGGAGAATTTCTCTAGAATTAATGAAAAATACCTGCGCAAAGATCCACCGGAGGAGGTGTGCCAGTGGGCCACAAGCCCCTGGGCCGTAGCCACCCCCCCCAAGCCGCACCGTGAGGGCTTGTGGGGCCCACGTGGCTCCACCGCCCCCAAACTCAGCTCTATTTATTCCGTCTTGCCCCGAAAAAAATCAGGGAGAAGGATTCATCGCGCTTTATGATACGGAGGGGCCGCCACCTCCTGTTCTTCATCTAGAGTGCAGATCTGGAGTCCGTTCTGGGCTCCGGAGAGGGGAAATCGTCGCCATCATCATCATCAACCTTCCTCCATCGACAATTCCATGATGCTCTTCACTGTTCGTGAGTAATCTCATCGTACCCTTGCTAGACGATGATGACTTGGATGAGATCTATCATGTAATCGAGCTAGTTTTGACAGGGATTGATCCCTAGTATCCACTATGTTCTAGATTGATGTTGCTACTACTTGGCTATGCTTAATGCTTGTCACAAGGGCCCGAGGTGCCATGATTTCAGATATGAACCTATTAAGTTGTCGCCAATATATGTGTGTTTTAGATCCTGTCTTGCAAGTTGTAGTCACCTACTATGTGTTATGACCCGGCAACCCGGGAGTGACAATAGCCGGAACCACTCCGAGAGATGACCGAAGTATGAGGAGTTCATGTATTCACCACGTGTTAATGCATTGGTCCGGTTCTTTATTAAAAGGAGAACCTTAATATCCCGTAGTTTCCATTAGGACCCCGCTGCCACGGGAGGGATGGACAGTAGATGTCATGCAAGTTATTTTCCGTAAGCACGTATGACTAGATACAGAATACATGCCTACATTACATTGACGAACGGGAGCTAGTTACATATCTCTCCGTGTTATAGATTTTACATGATGAATCACATCCGGTATACTCATCCATCACGGATCCAGTGCCTACGAGTCTTTTACTATTGGTCCTTGCTACGTTACCTTGCTTCTACTTCTGTTAGTCTGTTGCTACTACTGATACTCTGTTGCTACTGTTGTTCCTTGCTACTGATGTCACTACTGTTGTTACTTTGCGGTTACCTGTTGCAAGACTTTTCTGGAGCCGTAGCCGGGGAAGCATTATTCTCTACAATAGTTCTCCGTGAACGTGCTATTTACTGGCGCCATTGATATAACAGGTTAGGAATAGTATGCCGTCAACAGATCTTTTTTGACACTGTTACTATCATACCACTTTGCTACTAATACTTTGCTTGCAGACACTAATCTTTCAGGTGTTGTTGAAACTGACAAACTCAGCTGCTAATACTTGGGAATATTCTTTCTCTTCCCTTTGTGTCGAATCAATAAATTTGGGTTGAATACTCTACCCTCTAAAACTATTGCGATCCCCTACACTTGTGGGTTATCACGCAACATGGTCATTTCCACTGTGAGATCACATGGTGGAAATGATACCATCTTGTCGGGATCGATGAGACGAAGATGTGGGCTTTGGAATCACCCGAATCGGAGCTACGAGTAAAAAGATTTGAAGGATTTTCTGCCAAGGACTAATCTGCAATAAAAAAATTCTCATCCGGGCCCCTGGCAGCAGAAATGGTTGCGCACTCAGGGAGAATACATTTTCCCGTAGGGAAAACGGAAACGCCGAGGGGGCGTCCACTTATCCAGGTCAGCAGCAGCTGGGTCAACCCCCGTGCGGCTGCCAGGTGGGGTCCGCGGGAGGTGGGGCCCTCCTAGCCTGGGCATCCTCTTCCTCCTCCTCTCGACGGGAGATATGGCGAGGCCACGCGCTCGGCCGGCGACGGCCCGGCCGGCAACGTCCACCATAGGTCGAGGCGAGGGCACCGGCGGAACCGGCGGGAGGAGCCGCACCCGTCTGCAGCATCACCAACACTGGAGAGGGGACGGGGCGACAACAGGTTGCGATGGTCAGGAGCAGCGGCGGCGACTGGATCCTGGGCACGCCGCCGCAGGGCCTCCGGCAGCGAGACGAGGGAATGGGGAGAGACACCGGACCACAGGGAAACTTCGTCTGGCGGGGAAAGGGAAGGGGAGGCACGACACTGCGGCAATTTAAGAGGAAACCTCCGGCGGACATGGTGGCGATTAGAGGGCAAGGGAGATCCGGGAGCTCGCTCAACAGGTTGGGGAGGATGCTAGGGAAGACGAGAGGAGAATAGCGAGGTTGCAGCTCCCCGGGGCTGCTTAAATAGCTGCAGCGACAAGAGCCGATAAGGATGGCCGCCGTGCCGAGCTTAGTCGCGCACTGGAGCTCGAGGGCGACGTGGTTGGCCTTTAGGAGGGGATGGGACAGCTCAAGAAAGCTCGGGAAGGCTCGGGGAAGAAAGCAACGACGATGAGCACTGGCAAAATAGGGCGGGGCTTGGCGTGGCACGGCAAGGCTAAGTCCCGAGGGGGAAAAGGGTCCAGGAGGAAGGGGACGACGAAGAGAGACTGTTGGACATGATTAGAGGTCGAGGGAGAGAAGAAATCAACGAGGCCAAGGGCTCCACTGCACAGAGCGCGACAATTACATGCCGCAGGCGTGGTCACCACATGCACTGGCACTGAGGAGTCATGAGGGGCTGGCACACCTTGTCTGGGGTGAAGTCCTTGGAACCCAAGGCAGCCTGGAGGTCATGGATCACTAAAGGAAGCAGTGGGGTGATGGGAAACTTCACTCGAAGTTTCCTGCAGCAGACTTGGACACCACATTGCGATCAACCGGAAGAAGATAAGAGCAAAGCATCATGTTTGGGAGGCTTAAGGTAGGAGGGACTACAAAGATGGGAAGTTTGAGGATCACAGGATCAAAACTGGACACGGTTGCTTTGGAACTAGCTAATCTGGTCCAGAATAGGGATTTTGAAGTGGCACTCACTTACATGCTTGGATTCAGCTCAAACTTGGAGGAGATGAATACTTTGGGGTAATGGAGATGTTGTATAAAATTCATGCCATCTTCATAAGCCCAAGCGGCACTTCCTTCATAAAGTTTCTCACTCGACAGAAACTTAGAAGAATTACTAGGATTAATTGGCTAACTAAAATGAGCTCAAAATTGGTTTAGCAAGATTTTAAAGATAGGATAATGTCTTGGTAAAAATTCAGAATTTATGGAGCAATATAAAATGTAGTTGCTTCACAAATCCAAATAATGACCACAGACAAAGATTTGGAGCTATGGTCATATGGTTGAAGGTGTGATGCTCAAATCTGGTGGAGAGGCATTATTTAAGCATATTGAGATGATGGGAAAGTTCCAACTCATTTGAACACTCCTAGCTAGCACTTGCTTCACAAAGCTTCCTCTGGATCAGAAACTTTGGAAATTTGCCAAGAAATATTTACTAGCTATATTGAGTTGAACTTTGGCATGACGCAATGATATGGCTAGGAAAGAGTGCCCACGAATTTTGAGAGCAATCAAGCAAATAAAAAGGGTAGTTTCTTCACAACTTGACAGATAGGGCAGAATCAAAAAAGGAATTTTTGGGAAATATTTTTGAACATGGCAAGGAGATATTTTGACATATCTAAGGAAGATATGATCCAATAGATTTATTTTAATTATTTGGGAATTTTTGGAGATATGGAAATGGGGGTTGCTTCACAACTCAAGGCAAACAGGATTATTCCTTTAAAAGAAAAAGGAAAATTCCCTAGGAAAAGAATATTGAGATTGGCTCAAGATGGAAATGGATATATCTTGGGGTGGTTTGAAGGTTGGCAAGCCACTAAGAAAAGAAATCAAGAGTAATCCCTTTAGGTTTCAAAACGGTTAAGCCTCAAAAAGCAAAATCAGATCAAAATCAAAAGAAAAGGAAGTTGGCAAAATCCAGGGTGTTACACGGGCAGAAGGCCTCGCCTCGTTCGAATGTTGTATCTTTTTTGCTAGCCTTATCTAAGGCACCCCATGTTTAATGTCTGTACTCAGATATTATTGCTTCCGCTGACTCGTGTGTTTATCGAGCTCCTGTATTCTAGCACTCGAGGCCCCTGTCTTGTAATATGAAGCTTGTATTATTTTATTTGTGTCTAGAGTTGTGTTGCGATATCTTCCCATGATTCCTTGAGTTTGATCGTACGCATTTGCGTGTATGATTAGCGTACGATTAAACCGAGGGCGTCACAGTCCCAGTCTGGGCCTGCGGGGTACTTAGCTCGTGTGTTTGCGTCGGTCCCTTCTATAGTCCCTCCTTAGTAGCTCCTGTTTCGTACGTTGGACGGGGTGAAGACCCTTTCGGCACTCTATTTTTGCAGGTCCCGGTCCCGCACATTTCCCTGCCACCGTAAGGCGCAACCCGTTACCAAGGTTGTTCCTCGCGGGGCAAAGCCCTGACACGGAGGCCTCGTGGCCTTGTGATCGGTAAGGCTACTGAGGCTACTGAGGCGTGCTGCATAGGAGCCCCCCTTGACACGTAATCCACTCAGCATCGTCAGGCTCCGGCGCCGCACATTTTCCCACCGCCGTTAGCCTCGCGCTTCACAGGGCGGGCCCCCGCCATTTCTGACGTTGACTGGGGCTCCCGGGCAGCGCCAATAGTGGCGAGTGGCATTATGGCCGGTAAGGCTCCTGAGGCGTGCCCAGAAGCCCCCTTTCCGGCCCTCGAGCGATTCTGCACCCCGTTCCTTTGTTCGTCGCCCCTAGATCTAGACCCCCGAGCAGGGTTTGATCGCCGACAATGTCCCCCCTAGGACGGCAAGTCCTTGCTTTCGCTACTTGGTCCCTAGGCGCGGTGCGAAGCATTTAGCTACTCAAAGAGTGTCAAACAAAAAAGAGGCTTTCAAACCGGCGAATACGAGAGAGCACAAGAAAAATGTTCCCCCCTTTTATTTTCCAAATATCAACTTTCGGAATTGGTAGATGTAAGTCCGCACAAGATAGTTCGATGCCCAGGAAAAACAAGAAAATGCCACGTCGGGCACTTAGGCTCACATAGTCATTTGTGGACTATATGGTTTTCCGTGTCAGCTGCGGGCATAATCATTGACGGAATATATTGATTGCCTCCATCTGTACCCAACGCGAAGCATGGGAAAACGAAGCCAATCTACACATACTCACGTGGGATAAGGACATATCTTTACCTATTAGCATGTAGGTTGCATGGACGTAATAAAACTGACAAACTTGATTAGCGGATGAATATAGATGATGAATTATATATTTATTTCTTGTGCGCCCATAGGTAGCTAGGAAAGATGAGTGATCGTGCTTGGATGTACACTGGTCACCCTAGTCAGAAAGACATGACCCACGAATGGTTAACAAAAACCAGGGGGTTTGTGAGAGCCGCATTTGCAAATGGACAGCAAAAAACATGGTGACCCTGTCCCAACTGCGACAACTGGAAAAAGCAGACAGAGTTTGAAATGGGTAAACACCTGCAGAAGTGGGGTTTTACGCCTAATTATACGGTGTGGACTTTTCATGGTGAGACTGACCAACGTGCCAAAGCTGAGGTGATTCGTCGTCGCACCGACGAGCATGGTACCGGATCAAAGACATGGTGCAAGACTTTGATGATGCTCGGGATTCGTATGATGAGATTGAGGAATCTGCAAAGGTCTTTTATGAAATGTCGGAGTCTTCAAAACGTCCTCTCCAGGAGCATGCTAGGATTTGTCAGCTGGATGCCATCGCGCAAGTAATGGCTCTGAAGGCTCAATTCAACCTAGGTAGAGAATGCTACGACGCGATGATGATGATATTTGGACGCTTTCTACCCAAAGGCCATGTACTGCCTGCAAACCTGTACCAGTCCGAGAAAATCCTCCGTGTACTTAAGATGCCCTATGAGAAGATACATGCCTCTGAGAATGGATGTGCCTTATTTCGGCTTGAGTATGTGGCCTTGGACTAGTGCCCCATTTGCAATTCTCCCAGGTATATTGTGGTAGACAACGGTATGGGTGAGAAGAATCAGACCAAAATCCCCATTAGTATTCTTCGATATCTGCCAACGGTATGGGTGAGAAGAATCAATGTCTTTTCATGGTCGAAGAGACGGCCAGACAGATGACATGGCACAAATTGGGCAAAAGAACCAAACTAGATGTGGATGGGAACAAGATGTTGGTACACACATCAGATGGTTTGGCATGGAGGCACATCGATGCATTACATAAGGATAAATCAGAAGATCCAAGGCATCGGAGAGTTGCCATCAGCACGGATGGGTTCAATGTGTATGGTATGACGGCACCACAATGCACTTGTTGGCTTGTATTTGTCATTCCACTCAATCTCTCACCCAAAGAGATTATGAAAAGAAAGAACATTTTCCTGACGTTGATAATTCCAGGTCCCAACTATCTGGGGAAGAATATGAATGTGTATATGCAACCGCTTAAGGATGAGGTGCAGGAAGCCTGGGATAATGGGATCAAGACCTACGACACCGCTACCAATTTTTTTTTCAAAATGGATGTGTGGTACATGTACTCGACGCATGATTATCCGGTGTTTGCGCTATTCGCTGGCTGGTGTGTGGATGGAAGTTTCCCGTGTACCACATGCAAGGCAGCTTTTCAGTTCTGTTGGTCGCAGGCTGGTCGCATGATTTCTTTCTTGGACATACATAGACAGTTCCTGGATCCTAACTATAAGTTTAGAAAAGACAAGAATAATTTCATCAAAGGTAGAGTTCTCAAAAACACTGCACCAGCTGCGTTGACAGGCCAACATACCCTTGATCAGTTAAACGTTCTCGAGCCTGATCCTTTGCGTCTGGGGTACTTCAAAGGGTATAATATGGAACACGCCTGGACTCACAAGTCATGCTTATGGGATCTGCCTTACTTCAAAGACCTCCTTTGCCCACACAACATCGACGTGATGCACACTGAAAAGAATAGTGCGGAGGCAATTTTTGGTACATTGTTCAGCATAGAGGGGAAGTCAAAAGATAAGCTAAGGCTAGAATGGACCTGGAGGCTCTATGTGATAGACCGTTGCAAAACTTGCGACAATGGAAAGGAAAGCAAAGCATAGCGAATTCAAAGGAATTGTTCAATCTTGAAAGGCCAGCTATGAGGGAAATGCAATTGTGGGTTAAAATGTGGTTGATGTTCCCCGATGGGTATGCTGAGAATCTAAAGAGGGGAGCGAGTCTTGAGAAATTGAAAATATTTGGTCTCAAGAGTCATGATTGGCACATATGGATTGAGCGGGTAATGTCGGTGATGTTGCGTGGCTTTATCCCTGAGGATGAATGGCTAGTACTGGCAGAGTTGATCTATTTCTTCCGTTCTCTTTGGGCGAAAGAACTATCGCCTGGCATGCTAGATGAAATGGAAGAGTTGGCAGTGGAGTTGATCTGCAAATTAGAAAAGATTTTTCCACTGGCTTGTTTAATCCAATGCAGCAATTGATTTTGCAGCTCTCGACCGAAGAAGGATTGGGGGGCCCGTTTAAAATCAATGGTGCTACTCAACTAAGAGGATGCAGAAGACGCTTCGAGCTAAATGTAAAAATAAGCATAGAAGTGAAGCATCGATGGCCGAGGCATTCATTACTGAGGAGGCGACAAACTTCTTGACAGCACACTACAAAGCCAAAAATCATCATTTGCATAACCCGAAGCCTTGGTACAATGATGGCGATCCAAAAATAGCTCGATCCAACCTCAGCCTATTCAAAGAGAAGCTTGCACCATCCGGTGCTTCGAAAGGGAAACACATTGGATGTCGAAGAATGGGGGACCATTTCATTGTATATCTTCACCAACCTAACAAAAGTGCGGCCGTACATCAAGTAAGTTCTTGGAAAATTATTGTTCCGCAACTTCTATTTCCTTTGAACTAGTCTTATTCCCGGATATTTGATATAGTCGATACATTGCCGAATTCTTGGATGGAGCGGTCATCGAAAAGGATTCCGTCGAAGAGTATGAGCTTCTTAAAAAAGCATGGAGGCGACTATCCCGGTTTCATCCCTTGGTTCAAACAAAGGGTAATTAATTACCATTAATGGGCCATTTGATTTCTTTGTCTAATTTGCTGCTAATGCATCCATTCTTTCGTATTAAACTTGTAGGCTGATGCAGAGTATATGGACGCCGAGTTGAGACAAGTCCCTAATGGTTTCGACTATAAGGTCCGTTCATTTGACAAATACAACATCAACAAGTATCACTTTTGTACCTTTGGGACCTAGTATTATGGAAGAGTTGAAGCAATTTATGAACTTCTGTTCTATGGTGAAAACCCACCGACCGTTGTAGTCTTCAGATGTTATTGGTTTGAGCCGAGGGAGACTAGAAGGACTCATGAACATATAGGACTAGTCGAAATCAACCAAGACACGCACTTAGATGTTCCCAATATCTATATTACGGCTCAACAGGCGACACAAGTTTTCTATCTACCGTGGGCCTACCAAACTGATCCAAATCTAAAAGGTTGGGATGTCGTTTATGAAGTGCCGCCACATTTTAGACCACCTACCCTCAGTGAAGAGGATTTGATGTATGTGTGCAATCGTAGATAGATTTGATGTCCTCCTCGACAAGGGATTTGAACCTACATCATTCAAACCAGTCAATAAAATAGTAAAATAACAAGTGCATCCAACACATGCCAACAAAATATCATGCATCAACACACAAATGGACCCAATTGTGGATGAGGGATTGCACGCATTTCTCCAACAAAATTGGCACGTCTTCACCTAACACCCTTCCAATATGCTAGGAATTCTTAGAGGCCTCGCCGAGCATAGATGGAATATCATAAAAGGCTTTAAACTTGTGAAACAAGCTCATTGCTAGTTCACTGAACCAAAGAGACTGGCTAAGGGCAAGGAATTGGTCAAGTTACTAGGGCCATATTCATCCATGCATTAAACACCCCGAGTGTTTGGCTAACCTGGTCATGGTACCTAAGAAGTACAAGTCATGGAACCTTTGTCTCAAGACCCATTCCCTCTACTTTCTGGAGTGGTTGGATAACCTGGTCATGGTAGCTAAGGATTTCTAGATGCCTAGTCGAGCATAGCATGACTATCATAGAAGTCTTTCTTTCAAGGACGTCAACAAGGCTCTCCCAAAGGACCCCTTCCCTATACCGCATATTGGCCAGATCATGGATGCCATGGCATGACATGATTTACTATGTTTCCTAGACACCTACTTGGGGTATTGTCAACCTCCGAGCATATTATATAAAGCTCAATCCAAAGAAGTGTGTCATTGGAGTACCAGCAGGCAAGTTGTTCGGCTTTGTCATTTCCCACCGAAGAATGGAAGCTATTCCTGAGAGAATTCAAACACTTGGCGAATTGGAAATCCCTACAAAACTCAAGCATATCCAAAGATTAGCAAGTTGCGTCGCCGCACTAACCCGTTTCATCTCTCGGCTTGGAGACAAAGCTTTACCTCTCTAGAAGATACTAAAGCAACCCAATAATTTTCAGTTCACTTGCGAGGCTAGTTCAGCAGAAAAGGAAATAAAAAGTCCTCACTACGAACCCTAACTCGCAGCACTTCTATCAAGGGAGTGGTGTTTCTATACATCTCGGCCACACACCAAGTCATCAACGCAGTTCTGGTTCTCGCGCGTGACATGGAAGGGCATAGAATCCAGGTCCAAAGGCCTATTTATTATATTTTCTATGTACTTTTCCCATGTAAAACTAGGTATCCTCATTATCATAAGATGTCCTATAGAGACTTTATGGCATCTCAGAAACTATAACACTACTTCCAGGTATGATCGATAACGGTCTCATCCGAAGTATCTCTTAATGATATAATCAATAATAGGTATGCCTCACGAAGCGGTTCCAAATGAGCAATTGAGTTCCTACTGTTTGAAATTACATATCGCCCATGTTGAGCTATTAATTCTGAAGTATTAGTATATTTTGTGGCGGAATGGATGTAAGATGAGCTCCGTAAAGAGTATGTTACTTATTCCGGCTGGATAATGTACTTTGATGGCTCTAAAATGCTTGTTGGCTTAGAGGTCAGATAGTTCTCATGTCACCAATCGGGGATAACATACGGTATATACGAAAAAGTATGTACAACATTCTAACAATGTAGCCAAGTATGAGGCCCTATTGCATGGTATTCGTATAGTTGTTTCCATGGTAATACAATGTCTTGAGGTCCGAGCAGATTCTAATCTCGCTATTTCTCAAGTTAACAATGAGTTAGATGCCAAGGACCCAAAGCTGACACCATACCAAAATGTCGTTCTGAAAATTTCAGCCTGATTCGAGGCATTAGAATTTCATAATATTCCAAGGCATAGCAATGAAGTTATCGATATCCTTGCTAGAATGGGAAGTAGATGAAAAAATGTTATGGAAACCACCTTCCTCAAAAGGCTCTTTAAACCATGTGTGTCGTGGCAAGAAGGGGATAAGGTAGTTAAATAAAATTACACTAGAGAATTCATCCCTCTGACCATCAAGCAAGACCAGGAGATAATTGGGGGCTCTGCCATCGAAAAGACATCTTGTCCCATGAGATCGTGGTAGTGATTGCACCATAGACCAAACCAATCTTCACATATTTACTTCAGAAAGAGCTGCCCGAGGACCAAACTGATGCAGGACGGAACATTCAAAAGTTCAAAGGTACCAAATTCATGAAGGAGAATTATATAACAAAAGCATCGCAGGAGTACTCCAGCAATGCATATTCGAGGAGGAAGGAAAGCGTCTCCTTTCGGAAATTCAGTCCGGCATGGGCGGCCATCATGCCACACCTTGGAACTTAGCAAGAAAGTCTTTCCAGGATGGGTTTTAATGGCCAACCACTAGAGCGGACGCGAAAATACTAGTCCAAATATGTGTTGGGTGTCAGGTTTTTGCTAACCAAAGCCACATGTATGATATGCTCTTCAGACTATTCCGCTCACTTGGCCATTCACAGTCTTGGGGTTGGACATGGCCGACCACTTAGAGGAGGGTGGTCCAAAAAAATAATTATCTACTCGTCATGGTAAATAATCTTACAAAATGGATCGAGGAAAGGCACGCAACCTCGGCCAAAGTGGGGCTAGTACTCAATTTCATCTACGAGAAAATGCACCATTAAGGTGTGCCCTATAGCATCATTAAGCACAATGGATCCAATTTTAGTGCCAAGGAAGTTAAGGCATAGTGCGCAAAAATGGGCATTAGTGTGATTGTGCTTTGATATATTACCTCCAATTCAGCAGGCGGTTTAACGAGAAAATGGTATCATACTAAGTGGCATCAAGCCAAGGATGGTTCTCTCTTTAACGAGGCTAGCTGTAAATGGGTGGAGGAACTTTATTTCATACTCTAGGTAGTACGCAACTATTGATGTATTAAAGAACGGGTCCCTTAATACCCTGACTTGTCCACAGATGACATCAACCTCCTGCCCGACAAGCTGCCTTTCCAGTAAAGAAGAACCAGCACTCACCATGCCCGACAAGGAGTCCACTACCTATTCATCACTCCACCTTGTCGGAATCGGGGCTCCGGGGACCCAAGAGGTTCGAACTCCGGGGTGCGCAGGCTCTCCTTCCCTACTCTACTTAGGGCCCAATGGCAACTCTCGAGCGTCCTCGAGCTAAGGAAGAGGAACAGTGTACATGACAGTTTAACCAGGTTCGTGCGACCTCGCGGTGTAAGACCCTACTCATGCTTGTTTGGATTGCTTTAGGGGTAAGAGAGTATAAGGGGGTGTTCATGCTAGATGTGGGGTCGATACCCCCCTATGGTGGCAGCGTGTCCTCTCTTATACTGGCCAAAAGGCTCTTCCCCTGGAAAAAACACTTGAAGGGAAGGGTTACTACAACGGCCAATTTAAAGGGGGTAGAACTGCATCCTATCAGGATTAAAGTGGTCTTCCCATGGAAAAACGTCCTACCATGACGCTTTGGTGGGCTCGGCGATGACCTTCGTCCTAACGTGCCTTCAACCTTGGTCTTCATGCACCCGAGGGGAAACCTTTAGGGCTCGCTTTGGGAATTGGCAGTGGCCCAACTACCTTTGCAAAAAATAGGAAAGCCTCCTCATTTGTGCCTCCCGGTGTGCCTCGTGGCACCGCTTGGTGCGATGCACGTCATCCACCTGACAACGCAGGAACGTGCACCTTCATTAGGCCACTCTGTTTAGTCCTCCCGACATTTGTTGAGATAGGCCTCACGAGGCTGGGGCCCTTGTGATGGCCTTGCTCGTGAAGTGCGATTGTGGGCCATGCTAGGCCCATGGCATGTGCCGCATCTTGGGCCACACGCACACGTTTCTCGGTACCCCCAGCCCCAAAGGCGTGACACAACTCATCAGGATGATTATGAACATCAACAAGGTGTCGAACGGACAGGCAGTTTGGTAAACCTTGTTAGGGGCACATGTCAACTCCAGGAATTTACATCAGCTTTAATGACACCCATCCAATGTCATGGCAAAAGAATAGAAGGTAGCTGGGCGAATGTCACGGAAGGAGAGGCGATCCTCGCCTCGAGATGTCGCCAGCATAACACCTGACGGCGCATTTACTGCACCTCTCCTACCCCGTGAGGGTTAGGTATTTCCCACTGTAGATCTAGTCAGTAATTTTGGCAGCCATAGGATCTACTACTTACCACATGTAATTACCATTTTTCCACTATGGTAGCCCATAACTACCTTTACAAAGGTCGACACTTTGTCCATTTTAACACGTAGCTGCACTCCTCACGCAGTCTTGCTGTCGGATTTCAGGCATCGCAAAACCCTAAGGATTCGAACTCAGGGGCGTGTATGAAGATCTCCCACGGCCTAACCTCGCCTAGCTCTCTACTCGATGTGAACGACAAAGAAATCACTAGATGGTGAGGGAAACACAGAACACAATAGTTTACCCAGGTTCGGGCCACTTCGAAGCATAAAACGCTACTCCTGCTTTGGTGGATTGCCTCTCATGGAGGTTGGTGCATGAGCTAGTACAGTGCTTGGGCGCCTCCGGAGGCTGGATGACCTTGCGGAGTGGTAGTGGGCGAATAGGTGGTTCGGGAATCGGGGACCCCTTCTATGAAGCAACATATCCTCTCTTTATAGTGGCAGCCCCGGTGTACTTCCCTTATCGCTCCGGGGTGAAGGGATCCCACAGTGGCTAATTTTAAAGGGGAAGATGCTCCCTGCCCAAAGGTGGTCTTCGCCTGCAAAGTAGCTGCCAGCGTTGCAGGGGTTGGCCCATGGATGGCGTCCGTCCTTCCGGTGGGCGGCCAGGGTCTTGTTGCACCAGAATGGAAACCTTTGGAAGATGCCTTGGGAACCTACGTACGACCTTGCCCCCTTTGCACCCAAGGTGAATCTGCACCGTCCTCCTGTGTGCTGCCCGCATGTCCTTCCTCTGGGTCATCCTTGACTCTTGATGCCGGGCCTCGCCTAAGAATATCCGCCGCTCCGGAGGGGTCCTAAGGAGGCACCCTGCGGGTCTTGATGTTGCTCCTCCTCGTGAGCTTGGCCCCTCACGAGGGCCTTGCCTTGAGTTATGTAGGCCCGTTAGCTTGCTTGATGAGATGGGCCAGCCCTGGGTCGCAGGTAGGTAGGTTTGGGTACGCCAATTCCCAGAACACCGATAGCGCGCCTGGGTTGGCTTCTCGGCGATGCCTTTAGGGCGGCCTGAAGCATCGCGGGCCCTAGTAGCCGGCGGGCTAGGCGACACACGTGTCTAGCATATCTGTGGTGATGCTCTCGCTCCTCGACGCGTCTGGGGTGCGCTAGGCCACGATGGCACGAGATCCGAGAATCGCACAGGCCATCATTGTGCTCATTGAATGGCATCTGCTACCCCGCAGCTCGACCTTCGACGCGCAGTCAAGCCGCCGCCCGCTGAGTCTCGTCGTCTTCTCTGGGACAAAGGGCGCGCACACGTGGGCGTCCTGGTGGAGCGATACGTCTGGGTGCCCGTCTCGAGCAAGGAGGAAGGCTCCCATGCCGAGCTTGCAGGCTCCAAGGGCGGCATCGGCGGTCTCTCCCCCTAGGAACCCCCAGCTTCTGTTTTCCTTCGTCATTCTCCTTTTTTCCTTTTTCTCCTAGGTTGGTGCTTCTCTTGTCAGTGGTCGCCGCGGCTTGGCTTCAAGGTTTAGGATCCGTCATTGCCCCAGCCATCGCTTGGGGATGACAGGGGCCAGGACCCTCAGGAGGTCATGTCCTCCCGAGACACCGCTCGTTTCGCCGCACTCTCGGTCGATGGCTTCCTTACTCGCCGTAGCTGAACCCTTAGGATCTGCATCCCTTTGTTAGTACGCATGTTTTCAATTCATTGTTAGTTTGACGTAAGATAAGAGGGTCCCTGTGACATCCTCAACTTTTGCTACAGTGTTGAATGTAATTAAGCTACAATGATCCCGCGCTAATGATGCCACGTCAATGTTATTGCTATCATTGTTCTCACGTTAGTTTGAAACCGAGTCAAATTCGAAATTTAAAAATAAAGTCAAATGAGGAAAGTTTTTGAATGCAAAAATAAAGATGCCGGAGGAGTTACAAAAATTCCCTAATAAATTATAAAAGTGAATCGGGCATTTTTTAATTATTTAAAACCCCTATATATTTAAAACAGAAACTATACAAAAAGATAATAATAAAAGAAAGTAAAAGGAAAAAATCAAAAAAAAGAAGCAAACAAACAAAAAACCCCAAGAGGCGTGGGCCAACTCGGCCAAAATGGCCTAGCCGGCCACCCACCGGCCCATCCGCTTGGGGGTCTAAGAACCCTAGGGCAAACCCTAAGCCTCCCCTTGCCCGCTTCTCCCTGCCGCCGCCGCCACTTCCTCCCACCCTGTCGCTCCCACCTCTCCCCAAGAGGGAACCTCCTAGTTCCCTCCACTCCCAGCGCCTCCCTCCCCCTCGTCACCCTCACCCACCCTGTCGCCTGTTACCCCCAAGATCTCGTCGCCCCACCCCACCGAATCCCACGAGGGGATCGCTTCCCTCGAGCGCCTCCCCTCACCAGCAATCTGCTCGCCCCTCGCCCTCCCTAGGTCGCCCTCTCCCCCAGCGCCTCCCTCGCGCGCCGGCCTCATTCTCCTCGGCCCATCCCCACAACGGCGTCGGCCTCCCTCGCCCCCGACGCTGCCGGCCGGACCAGCCCCGCACCGGACCCAGTCGACCCCACCTCTGGTTTCCTCGAACCATCACCGGCCAGGCCTCCCTCAGCAGCCACCTCTAACACCGTCACCAGCGCAGACGCAACACCGCTCGCCGGTTCCCTCTCGCCCCTGCCCACATGGCCCGTGCCCGGCCATAACTGGACCTGCCGTCGCCAGGAGCGCCATCACGGGACAACCCGTGCCGAAACACCCGCTCCCTGCCGCGCAGCGCCGGAACCGCGTCGCCTCCCCATCGGCCGGTGCTCTCCAGCGGGACATCCCACCACCGCACACCCTCACCGTCGGTGCGTCTCCGGCCCCTTCCCGTCGGTCATCGCCCTCCCTCGAGCCCGCTTTGCACCACTAAGGACTCGGTGAGCAATGCCCTTTCCTTCTTCCCCCATTCTGGTTCCGTTCTGGCGCCCCACACCACGGTCTCCGGCGACCTCAGTTCCTCGCCCCTCGTTACCTCCTGTTAGACAGTAGTGGGGTGGGTTAGCCCCTGTTAGTTGTGTAATGTAAAATAAAAAGGAAAACAAAAATGTATTAATGTATGAAAAACATGTAGGTACGTATGAGCATATTTGTGAGTACGCTTTGAGTGTGTGTGTAGTGTGTGTGTGCGTGATCGCTGTCCCAATGACAGTAGCGCGCCACCACTCCCACCAAATGACACGTGGGGTAACTCCTAAAAACATATTAAAACATATAAATAATATATCTAATAAATAGTTTACTTAATTTAATAATGAATTAGTGAATTAATTAGGTAATTATAATGATTATGAGTAAATAGATTAATTAGATAATCTATTAATTAGGATAATTAAATTATCCTATTAGAATATGACACGTGGGTCCCCCACTAAATTAATCTGATTAATTAATAATTAACCCTAATTAAAAATTGTGTCTATGACACATGGGACCGACTGGTCAGTTTTACTAGTGAACTGCTGATGTCCGCATGACATCATGCTGATGTCATAATAGCATTTTATAATTAATTAAATCTGTTTTTAATTCCTAAATATTAATACAAATTTAAAAATTAATATAAATTAAACCGTAGCTTAGTTGAAAATATTTTCAACATGAAAGTTGATCAGCCGAACGTGACGAACCTGGATACGCCATCCGTTCTTCTATCACACGTCCCTAGCATAGCAAACATGGATCTTTTCCATCATTTTCAGTGTGACCAGTAGTAGCCAGAGACTTGGAAAATATCGTCAGATTTTCTTCCAACCTGTCTGCGACATGTGTTGCTGCGTTAGCTCATGCCTAGCCTGCATATTGCCATGTCATGCTTAATGTTGCACCTCTAGCTGTTACTTATTGTTTCTCCCCCTCTTCTTACCGGTAAACCTTGAGACTCACGTTGCTGCCGGGTACATCTACCCTCCTGGCGACCAGCCCTTTGCCGCAGAGCAATAAGGCAAGCAAACCCCCTTGATCATACCTATATCGCCTATGTCTTTCTTCCTCCTACTTGCATTAGAATTTTGCTACTATTGTAGTGAGCTCCTATATCTGATGCATAGCCTAATTTTGATGAACTTCTAAATTCAGTACTGTACATTTAATATTCTTAGTATAGGTGGAGCAGTCATCCCTCTAAAACCACCTTAGCCCAGTTGCCCTGCTTTGTCATCAAGTCACGATCCCCGATCGACGAGCCAGATCCGACACCACATTTACACCCCCACCTTAGTTGTGTGCCGCTACACAGTTTCTATCTGGTACTGAGGGTGACACCTCACGAAGTACTCATGATGATATCTCTGTAGTGTAGCTAGTCGGTTGTGGTTATCGAGGATGATTCCTCCTTCACCACTCCCGACGATGTCTCTGTCGCGCAACCCCTCAAGTTTGGGACCCTTGAGGGTGATTCCTCTAAGTCCACCTTGACGGATACATCGTTCGAAACCAAACGAGGGTGATACCTTGGATTCCTCCTGATGTTACAACCACACAGTTACTTGACAATGTTACTAGGATCTTTGATGAATAGATGTTAGGCGGGTGGATTCCCGCGTGGTTGTGTCGTCGACTTAATGAAAAATGATAATGGATTTGGGTATTTGATCTCGGTTGGTCGGAAGGCCTTATTACGCACTAACCGTATGCGTGGGAAGAATTATGGGTACTCGATGTCGTGGTCTCAGTCGAAACTCTTCAGACGTCAGCAATGGAGCGGCGCGCTCCCGAGTGGTCCCGAGATGCATCGCACTTGTGATTAAGGGGTGCTAGGACTGACATCGGCCGCAGTTGCATTGTGCAGGAGCGCAGAGGGCAAGTGGGCCCACGACCCCTTTGTTCTTAGGAGTTAGGCCGGCAGACTGGCCTCTCTGTTGACCTTAGGTGGGGCTGTGACGTGTCGATATTCCGAGGCCGGGCATGACCTAGAAAAGTGTGTCCGGCTAATGTGTTATCGAGCGCGTCGGTGAATATGTTGTGCACCCCTGCAGGGAAGAAATTATCTATTCGAATAGTCGTGTCCACGGTTACAGGACGACATGGAGTTGTGCCCTGATCTTGTACGACTACAATTGTTACTTAACTGGAATAGTTGCTCTGGGATTGCTTCCTCACAGGGAGTCGAGGGAGGATCTCTAGCCGTGACCTCATATTAATATTGCTGCAACAATATGACTATTTTTGTGTTACCTGTTCTACTCTCGTCTATTCTTGCAAGACCCTTGAAGATGCTACTCTTCGATAGGACTAGGCCTTCTATCTATTCTTGCATTGCTGCAGTCAGTCCACATTTAAACCCATTCTTTGATACTGATGCATACTTAGCATAGTTTTGATGTAAGACTCGGGAGTACTTTGGATGAGTATTCACCGTTGCTTTGCTCCCCCTTTGTCCCCTTGATCCGTTGCTGCGACCAGATGATGGAGCCCAGGAGATGGAGTTTCCTGCCGACGCCTGCTATCCCAATGGTGACTTCTTCGTGGAGGCCGCTGAAGAATTGGAGTAGTTAGGAGGTTCCCAGGAAGGAGGCCTCGCCTCGTTAAATCGTTGTATATTTTGTGCTAGCCTTCTCTAAGGCACCCCATGTTTAATGTATATACTCAGATTTTTGCTTCCGCTGACTTGTGTGTCTATCGAGCTCCTGTATTCTAGCCCTCGAGGCCCCTGGCTTGTAATATGAAGCTTGTATTATTTTATTTGTGTCTAGAGTTGTGTTGTGATATCTTCCCGTGAGTCCTTGAGTTTGACCGTATGCATTTGCGTGTTTGAATAGCATACGATTAAACAGAGGGCGTCACAAATTGGTATCAGAGCCGACTGTCTGTAGGTAGCCCCCTTTCCAACTCCTTGGCTGAAGTTGAGTCTAGTGTTTGAAAAACTTTACAACACTGATGTTGCGGCTTACGGGCCCACATCTCAATTGGGTGCTATTAGTATCTTTTACTCCTGTCCTGTACTCTGGTTCTACTCTCTCTTATCTTTCGAGTTAAAGATTTTGCTAACTCTAACTCTATGTTCTCGTAAAAACTTCCTCCCGGAGAACCCCGCAATTCCAGACGATGGTTTGATTCCTCACAAGACTCCGAAGATATTCTCCGATGTTCTCTCGGAAGCTGGTGCTCATCGCTTCTGCGATTGCCCTTCCTCCGTCAACCACTATGGATGACTACGTACAAATGTTATTCATATTTTCCCTTTAGTTGCTCCTGTTTTTACGAGGTGCAATGAATTATCTTATCGGGGATTCGTCCATCGTCAGTTGTCATGGGTTTTGAAAGTTCTTGGAATTATTATTCGGTCTCTTGGAATCCCCAGTAGCCTATTGCTCTTGACCTTTCTCACGTGCTTGCATTATGGTTAAATCCACTATGTCTAGCCGCAATCATTAAAATCCTTTATGATTTTCCTTTGATCTTATTGATTCTAACTTTGTGTGAATGCACACCATCATCTGTTGATACTCATAAATTATCTTTTCGGCTCAGTCATCCTTCCATACAGAGCTGGTTCTCGACAAATCAACTTTTGTTTGTTGTCCATCTAAGTTCATTCAACTTAGTTGTTTTTCATAGGAGCATCTGATTACGATACACCAACCTTGAAATCCTAATTCTTTTGGCAATTAAATATAGATATTTTTAGATGTTCTATAATCTGATGCCTTGCAATCTATCTACCTTTGATTGAGTACCGATACTCACATCTGGTCCTTCGTTGATCGTCATACCCATTGCTGGGTTATCATCCGACGACATCCTTTACATTAAAAAAATTATTGTGATATTGTTCCCCTGATACATAATGCCGTTGGTAAATTGTGTCTTCACCTTCTCATAAATGGTATCCTATGGCCTTGTCAACCATGCTCTTCGAGCATGTGTAAATTACTCTTGAAGTTTGCGGTATATGTTCCTAAGATGCCCCGATGGGTTCAACCTAGGACTTCCTAACTCAACATGATAAGAAGAGTTTTCATGGGTATTACTCTTCTCGTGTTTTGCTGAATATTCTTTCAAAACTACAATCTCATCGAAGGATACGGGTAAATTGAAGGAGATGCATTGATGAAGTGGGAGTCGACCTTGAACTTTGTGTTCATGCCCATGGAAACGACGTTGATCCTACCATATATACTTCTCGTATCAATAATCATTCATTCTATGGTTTAATCTGGTTTCTGTGGTTTGGTAGTTTGCAACTGTGTTTTCCTACCTTGATTTCATACATAGACGAGTTAAAGTACTTGTCTTCTTTAGATCAATACATCGGTCCTAGACTTAATGTTGATTGAACTTCGAGTAATGTGCCTTGTATCTCGAGGATATCACTGCGCTACATAACTTCTTGTGAGCTCCTCCTCAACTATGATAATTCCATTAATTCCAGTTTCCTCGTGTTTTGAGTTATTGGACACTCAAGGATACCGATAGCTGAATCGAGTACGCATGGCGATCCAACAACTCTTAGTAATCTTCTTTGCTTACGATTTTGGACTCGATCATGTCATTCCAAGCTGTTAAGCCACATCATTATCGTCACACTAGAGCTTGACCATGCTATCTCTGTCCCACATCCTCGGAGCACATATCCAGCCGTGCAATACGCTTATATCGAGATTTCAACATTATGTTGGTTGTCTTGACACACAATTTTGATTTTGAGCTAGCAGTATTAACTGTGTTTCCGACAACCTTTAGCTTCACCATTCCTTTGCTTGAAGTCGTTTGTTCCTTGTTTTCCTTGCTATCCAGCTAATTTTATCTTCTACCTTGGAGTATTACCATCTTTATGTCAAGGATATTGGGAGCATCATTGCACCTCTTAAGAATTCTTGATATAGTGATACTTCTCGCCATCACTGTTCATTCTTGGACCCGGTATTCTTTCTAACCAGAATACCAACAAGTGGACTCTGATGTGTGATTCCAATACTTCTGGAAACCCTGTTGCCTTGGAGTTAATGACTAATTGTTTCTTTCTTGGTGTGTTGGTTGTTGACTCCTTATTTTTAGCATTGGTCGTGCTACTCAATCTGTATTTCCGAGTGCACCCTTTGACCAATGTTTAATTGTTGTTGTTCCCTTGAGCATGCGACTTTATACCATTTGACTTGACAAATGCTATCTCCTTGATCTGGTAAAATTAAAAAATTCTACCCTATCAAAATCTTGTGGTATTGTTGTCGAACCCATGGGCCACACCCTCAACTTATTCATGGTGCGACGATGAAGCTCTGGAAAGCATTAGCCTTGTGCCTAGCTAAAGAAGGATATGTTGATAAAATAAGTGTCTCTCCCAAAGTTCACGTCCACTATTGACGCCGTGAATATCTGAAAGTTTTGTTTCGCTTCCTCTAGGATCATCCGAAGTCATTCACGCATGTGCAAAGTGTTATATGTTTTGAAGATTTGCTATCTTCACTTCATATATTTTCTATTAGCATCCCAAGCCACTAACTGATTTGATCAAGGACATTAAGTTCCTTCATAAGAACTAATCAAGGCTTGCACAAGGGCCTTGATATCCTCGATGGTGTTTCTCAAATCAGAACCCAGTTGCATTGTGTTGTAAGAATTCCACGTGGGCAAGAATGTCTTGGCATTGTGTTCATATATCTTACAATCCAGCTCATGATTCAAGACTTGCTTTGTAGTTCATATCCTGAGAATCTTGCATCTTCATCTTTTCTTCTCAAGCATCTTGAGTCTGAGGTGTTCTCACACCAATCAGACCTGAATCTCGGTGCAGATATGGTGGTTGGAACATTTCCCAATAATTATAACTTTGGCCTTATATAACCCGGTAAGGTGATGTCTTGTCTAGCACACCGGGCCGAAGGACCTATTGTTATAAATTCTTCCATATGTAATATTCGCCATCTTCCATGCGAAAAACTATATGACTTATTTCATAAGTTGTTCCTCATGGATCCTTTTTGTATAACCGTTGGTACGGCCTTTACCTGATGACCTTGTCGATGCTATGCCGAAGCACGAATGTGGTACTTCAATTGTCAGCTGGAACATTGGAAGCGCAATGCTAATTAATTCCTGATCAATTATCCAAAACGCATGATATGGGTAAGCATCTTGACTCTCCTTGCCCTCTTATCAAAAAGGTTATGTACTTGATGACCTATCATGTATACCATGCTCTATGTTTTTCCTCGGGAATGGTATACTCTAATACTTGTATGTGTGAACATGTTTTCCTTCCCATTGGTCTTTTTGACCTTTCTTGTGGAATAACTTATCTACGTAGTGTTAATTCCCTGCTTAGATAAAAATCTCGGTATACAAGTCTACAAGTAAAACCCTGTTACTATTATGGATAACATTCCGGTAGCCGCCGGTGGACAAGAACTTCTATTGGTCCGCCTCATTGCAACGAGCAGGAACATGTTTCTATTCGTTCCCCGCCCTTGGTACCGACGTTGTTGCCAACATAACTGACATGTGATCCTCTGACATGTCTTGCTACCAATACCATACAAGATGTCACCCCTTTGTCTACTCTCGGCCCACATGGTGGACGCATAACTCAAAGTTCCACAGGATTGAAACCTGACTCTCCTGTACATCCTTGACTCCAAAGTATCATTTGCACTTGGCTTCGTATGAAATTACCGAGCCATCGTTAAATGGACCGGTCACTCTTCGTTCCGGATATTATCCAACATGCCGAAGATCAAGTCCGCATTATTCTTGAGAACCTGAAGGTTGCTAAGTCTCGTTAGAAGAGTCAGTATGACCGTCATCATCTAGATATGCTCTATTAACCTGGCGAAAAGGCTTATCCTCATGTCACACAAATGAGAGGTGCACACCGTTTTTGGGATCAAGGGCAAGTTGGCTCCTCGCTGTATTGGTCCTTTCACTATTCTCGAAAGGCGTGGAAGAGTGGCTTATCAATTGGAACTGACGGTGAACCTTTTCTCAGGTTCACGATGTCTTCCATGTGGCTTAGCGCCGCGCTGCTTCAAGGATCCTATTCGAGCAGTGGATCATAATCTGCTTGAGCTGCAAGAAGACCTCTCTTATAAAGAGCATCCAATCCGCATTCTCGACCAGGCTGAACGTCACACTCGTCGCAAAGTCACCAAGGTCCTTAAAGTGCAATGGTCAAATCATTCTGAAGATGAAGCCACTTGGGAATGCAAGGATCATCTTCGTGATGAATACCGCGAACTCTTTCCTTCTACCTCTTAATTCTCGGGACGAGAATCTTATTAGTAGGGGAGAGTTGTGACATCCTCAGCTTTTGCTACAGTGTTGAATGTAATTAAGCTACAGTGATCCTGCGCTAATGATACCACATCGCCGCTATTGCTATCGTTGTTCTCGCGTTAGTTCAAAACAGAGTCAAATTCAAAATTTAAAAATAAAGTCAAATGAGGAAAGTTTTTGAATGCGAAAATAAAGATGTATGAGGAGTTATAAAAAATCCCTAATAAATTATAAAAGTGAATCAGGCATTTTTGAAATTATTTAAAACCCCTATATATTTACAACAGAAACTATATAAAAAGATAATAATAAAAGAAAGTAAAAGCAAACAAACAAAAAAAGCAAAAAAACAAAAAAAACCAAAAGGCATGGCCCACCCGGCGACCCACTAGCCCATCCGCGTGGGGGTATAAGACCCTCAGGGCAAACCATAAGCCTCCCCACGCCCCACTTCTCCCTGCCGCCGCCGCCACTTCCTCCCACCTCGTCGCTCCCACCTCTCCCCACGAGGGAAGCCCTTTGTTCCCTCCCCTCCCAGCGGCTCCCTCCCCCTCGTCACCCTCATCCACCCTGTCGCCCATTTCCCCCAGATCACGTCGCCCCACCCCACCGAATCCCACGAGGGGATCCCTCCCCTCGAACGCCTCCCCTCACCCGCGCTCGCCTCGCCCCTCACCCTCCCCAGGTCGCCCTCTTCCCCAGCGCCTCCCTCGTGCGCCGGCCCCATTCTACTCTCCCCATCCCCACACCAGCGTCAGCCTCCCTTGCCCCCGACGCTGCCGGCCGGACCAACCCCGCACCATCCCAGTCGCCCCACCTCCGGCTGCTTCGAACCCTCATCGGCTGGCCCTTCCTCGCCAGAAACCTCTGACACCGTCGCCAGCGCACACGCAGTGCCGCACGCTGGTTCCCTCTCACCCCCGCACACACGGCCCGACGCCGGCCATAACCGGACCCGCCATCGCTAGGAGCGCCATCACGGGATACCCCGTGCCAGATCCCCCGCTCCCTATCGCGCGGTGGTGGAACCACGCCGCCTCCCCATCTACCGGTGCCCTCCGGCAGGCCATCCCACCACCGCGCATCCTCACTGCCGGTGCGTCCCCGGCCCCTTCCCGTCGGTCTACCACCTCTTCAGAGCCTCCACCGACCGCCTCCGTCACCGAAACTCTACCACCGCCGGATCCACCTCGCCGGACTGCAACACCCCATCGGCCGTCGTGCTCCCTCGAGCCAACTTTGCACCTCTACGGGCTTGCTGGGCAACCCCCCTTTCCTTCTTCCCCCGTTCCGGCGTCCCGCAGCACAATCTCCGGCGACCTCACGACCTCGCCCCTCGTTACCTCCTGTTAGACACTAGAGGGGTGGGTTAGCCCGTGTTAGTTGTGTAATATAAAAGAAAAAGGAAAAAAATGTATGTATTTATGTATGTATGAGCATATTTGTGTGTATTCTTTGAGTGTGCGTGTAGTGTGTGTCTGCGTGCTCGCTGTCCCAATGACAGTAGGGCGCCACCACTCCCACCAAATGACAGGTGGGGTCCCTCCTAAAACATAAAAAATATATTTAATAAATTAAATAACTAATTAGTGAATTAATTAATTAATGAATTAATTAGGTAATTATAATGATTATGAGTAAATAGATTAATTAGATAATCTGTTAAGTAGGATAATCAAATTGTCCTATTAGATTATGACACGTGAGTCCCCCACTAAATTAATCTGATTAATTAATAATTAACCCTAATTTAAAATTGTGTCTAAGACATCACGTTGATGTCATAATAGCATTTAATAATTAACCCTAATTAAAAATTGTGTCTATGACACATGGGACCCACTGGTTAGTTTGACCAGTCAACTCGTGATGTTAGCATGACATCATGCTGAAGTCATAATAGCATTTAATAATTATTTAAATCTGTTTTTAATTCCTAAATATTAATAAAACTTTAAAAATTAATATAAAATAAACGGTAGCTTAGATGAAAACATTTTCAACATGAAAGTTGATCTGCAGAACGAGACGAACCCACATACGCCATCCGCTCGTCTGTCACGCGTCCCTAGCATAGCAAACATGGAACTTTTCCATCATTTTCAATCTCATCGGTAGTAGCCACAGAGCCGGAAAAATATCGTCAGATATTCTTCCGACCTGTTTGCGACATGTGTTGCTGCGTCAGGTCATGCCTAGCCTGCATATTGCCATGTCATACTTAGTGTTGCACCTATTGCTGTTATTTGTTGTTTGTCCCCCCTCTCCTTACTAGTAGACCACGAGACTAACGTTGATGCCGTGGACATCTACCCTCCTGGTGACCAGCCCTTTGCCGTAGAGCAACAAGGCAAGCAAACTTCCTTGATCATCCCTATATCGCCTATGTCTTTCTTCCTCCTGCTTGCATTAGAATATTGCTACTGTTGTAGTTAGCTCCTATATCTGATGCATAGCCTAATTTTGATGAACTGCTACTTTGAGTACTGTAGGTTTAATCTGCTTAGTATAGGTGGAGCAGTCATCCCTCTGACCCCCCCCTTAGCCAAGTTGCCCTGCTTTGTCATCAAATCTCGATCCCTGATCGATGAGCCAGACCCGACACCGCACTTACACCCCCCTTAGTTGTGTGGCCCTACAGAGCTACTATCGGGGATCGAGGGTGGCTACTACGGCTACAAAATTTCTTCCCTGGCGCTTAAGAATTCTTCTTGTTACTTCTCTGGTTTGCATCGGTTTTTCTCTTGAAGAGGAAAGGGTGATGCAGCACAGGAGCAGTAAGTATTTCCCTCAGTTTGAGAACCAAGGTATCGATCCAGAAGGAGGAACTCGTCAAGTCCAAAGTTGCTGCGCAAACACAAACAAGCTTGCACCCAACGCTTCAAAGGTTTTGTCAATCCTTTCAAGATTGTTTGCAAAGTGAGATATGAAGGCGGAAAGTGCAACGAAGTAAAAAGTGTAATGCTGAAAATATGGTGTGGAGTAGACCCTGGGGGCCATAGTGTTCACTAGATACTTCTCTCATAATAGCAAATATCACGGTGGGTGAACAAATTACTGTCGAGCAATTGATAGAACCGCGCAAAGTCATGATGATATCTAAGGCAATGATCATGCATATATGCATCACGTCCGAGACAAGTAGACCGATACTTTCTGCATCAACTACTATTACTCCACAAATCGACCGCTATCCAGCATGCATCTAGTGTATTGTGTTCATGACGAACAGAGTAACGCTTTAAGCAAGATGACATGATGTAGAGGGATAATCTCAAACCAATGATGAAAACCCCATCTTTTTACCCTTGATGGCAACAACACGATGTGTGCCTCGCTACGCCTTCCGTCACTCGGTGAGGTCACCGCACGGTATGAACCCAAAACCAAGCACTTCTCCCATTGCAAGAATCATAGATCTAGTTGGCCAGACAAAACCCACAACTCGAAGAGAATTACAAGGATATGAAATCAGGCATAAGAGAGATCAGAAGAAACTCAAATAAGATTCATAGTTAATCTGATCATAAACAATGAATTTTTGATGTGGAATGCTACCTAGCATAGTTGTCCTTTGAAACTTCTTTAACGTGGCATGAATGTTCAGATCCGTAAGATTCAAAACAATAGTTTGCTATTGACATGAAAACAGTAATACTTCAAGCAAACTAGCAAAGTAATCATGAACTTTCAAAATAACAAGGCCAAAGAAAGTTATCCCTACAAAATCATATAGGCTGGCTATGCTCCATCATCCTCACACAGCTAATGTAATTCATGCACAACCCCGGAATTGGCCAAGTAATTGTTTTCGTACTCTTACTTTCTCAAAAATTTTATAAATATCACGCAATACATGAGCGCCAGCCATGGATATAGCACTATAGGTGGAATAGAGTGTGGTGGTGGTTGTGCGATAAAAAGGAGGAGATGGTCACACTAACTCGGCATATCAATAGGATATGAAAATGCCCATTAATAGATATCAATGTGAATGACTAGGGATTGCCATACAAGAGATTCTCTAGAGCTATAAGTATGTGAAAGCTCAAGAGGAAAACTACTGGGTGTGCATCCAACTTGCTTGCTCACGAAGACCTAGGGCAATTTGGAGGAAGCCCATCATTGGAATATACAAGCCAAGTTATAAAACGAAGATTCCCACTAGCATGTGGTAGTGCCAAAGCAAGAAGCTCTCAATCATGATGAACAAGGTGCTAACATGAAGCACAAGTCTGGAAAAAGATAGTAGCATTGTCCCTTCTCTCTTTTTCTCTTTTTTTATTTGGGCTCTTAGGCCTCTTTTTTTATTTTCCTTTCTTTTCGCTTTTTTTTGTTTTTGGGCTCTTTGGCCTCTCTTATTTATTTATTTAGTTATTTCCTCACATGGGACAATGCTCTAATAATGATGATCATCACACTTTTTATTTTCTCAAAGCTCAAAGATCACAATGATGATGACTCCGTAGGAAATGCCTCCGGCAGTGTACAAGGATGTGCAATGATCTAGCTTGGCGTATGACGTTGAAACATCTCTCTAGCTATCTTACGATCATGCAATGGCAATATGAGAGTGACGGCACAAGTCATGATACGGAACGGTGGGAGTTGCATGGAAATATATCTCAGAATGGCTATGAAAATGCCATAGTAGGTAGGTATGGTGGCTGTTTTGAGGAAGGAATTTGGTGGGTTTGTGCACCGGCGAGAATTGCGCGACACTAGAGAGGCTAGCAATGGTGGAAGGTGAAAGTGCATCTATACGATGGGCTCACATTAGTCATGAAGAACGCACATACTTATTGCGAAAGTTTTTATTAGTAATTGAAACAAAGTGCTAAACGCATACTCCGAGGGGAAGGGTTGGTAGGTATAAACCATCGCGTGATCCCGACCTCAACAGAAAGGATGACAATCAACAGATCAATTATGCTCTGACTTCCTAACATAGCAGTTCACCATACGTGCATGCTACGGGAATAACTAACTCCAACATAAGTATCTCTAGATTCACAACACCCTACTAATCATAAATCTCAATATTACCAAATCCACGTTTCAAAACTAACTGAGAGGAATCAAAACTTCTCTTTGGGTACCTATCACATTTGGGACTACTTTTATAGCATAAGCCAACTACCAAATCACGCACCGCCGTGATCTAAAGATATAAGTGAAGTACAAGAGCAAAAGTATCTGGCTCAAAAGATATAAGTGAAGCACTATGAGCAAAAGTATCTAGCTCAAAAGATATAAGTGAAGCACTATGAGCATTCTAGCAAAATCACGATGAGTGCATGTCTCTCTCTCTCTCAAAAAGGTGTGCAGCAAGGATGATTGTGACAAAACAAAAAGAAAACACTCCTAAGATACAAGACGCTCCAAGAAAAACACATATCACGTGGTGAATAAAAATATAGCTCCAAGTAATGTGACCGATGGATTGAAGACGAAAGAGGGGATGCCTTCCCGGGGCATCCCCATGCTTAGGCTTTTTTGTGTCCTTGAATTAGGCTTGGGATGCCTTGGGAATCCCCAATCTTGAGATCTTTCCACTCCTTATCTCTTTGTCCATGAGAACGTCACCCAAAACTTGAAAACTTCACAACACAAAACTTAAACAGAAACATGTGATAACATTAGTACAAGAAAACAAACTACCACTTCTTTTGGTACTGTAGCAAACTTGAATTCCATCTATATTGATGATTGGGTACTATATTATCACTTTTCCATGGCTAGTACCCACCGATACTAACCATAGTTTCATTAAAACAAGCAACCAACTCAACAAAAATATAATCTGTCAAAAACAGACCAGTCTGTAGCAATCTGTATACTTCGTATACTTCTCGTACCTCAAAAAATCTGAAAAATTACTATGACCTGGGGAAAACGCATATAAATCAGCATAAAAAATAAGCAACTCAAAATCTCTTTTGGAATAAAAAAGAAAAATCATCTCGTGAGCAAAAAGTTTATGTCTTTTTCCAGCACAATCAAACAACCATTACCAAGACTAGTCATAAAGGTTTTGCTTGGCTCAACACAAAAAGAAACACAAAAAACACAATCACAACAGAATGATGAAAGTGTGGACGCAACAAAACATAAAGAAAAAGATAAATTTATTGGGTTGCCTCCCAACAAGCGCTATTGTTTAACGCCCTTAGCTAGGCATAGGAGCGAAAGAATCATGTATCGTCGTCTTTGGTGTTCAAACCATAAGTGGCCCTCATCATGGATTCATAAGGCAATCTTATTTTCTTTCTAGGAAAGTGTTTCATGCCCTTACTTAAAGGAAATTCAAATCTAATATGCCCTTCCTTCATATCAATGATACCACCAATAGTCCTGAGGAAAGGTCTACCAAGAATAATAGGGCATGTAGGATTGCAATCAATGTCAAGCACAATAAAATCCACAGGTACATAGTTCCTATTTGCAATAAGAAGAACATCATTGATCCTTCCCATGGGTTTCTTGATAGTAGAGTCAGCAAAATGCAAATTAAGAGAACACTCTTCAATCTCATTAAAACCCAGAGCATCAAAAGACTTTGGAATCGCAGAAACACTAGCACCCAAATCACAAAAAGCATTGCACTCATAGTTTTTGATTTTGATTTTGATGGTAGGTTCCCACTCATCATGAAGCTTTCTAGGGATAGAGACTTCCAATCCAAGTTTCTCTTCAACATCTTTTATCATAGCTTCGACGATATGATCGTTAAAGGCTTTGTTTTGGCTATAAGCGTGTGGAGAGTTCCACATGAATTGCATCAAAGAAATGCATTCAATCAAGGAGCAACTATCATAATTGAATTCCTTGAAATCCACGGTAGTAATTTCATTACTACTCAAAGTTTTAACGTCTTCTACTCCACTTTTAATGGTTTTAGCATCAAGATAGATGGACTCCGAATCCTTGGGGCACTTTTCAACCAAAGTGGATTCATATCCAGCCCCATAATCATTAGGTTTGACACAATAAAACAAAGATTCAATGGGAGTCACACCAAGCACTTTAAGATCTTCGTGATTCTCATCACGAGAACATGCCTTTTTAAGCCATTCATGTCTAGCACGAATTTGGGCGGTTCCTTCTTGGATCTCAATCATGGTAACACGCAAAGCTTTCAAAGTTTCATCCATGTTGATTTTGGGAGGAGCACATCTAACCTTCAAAGCATCAACATCGCAAGAAATCCTATCAACACTCTTAGCCAAATCGTCAATTTTGAGTAGTTTTTCCTCTATGGACGCATTGAAAATCTTTTGAGAGTTGATGAACTCTTTGATATTACTCTCTAGATCAGAGGGTAATCTATTGTAATTTCCATGAGTATTGTTGTAGGAGTTGCCAAAATTATTAGAGGAGTTACTAGGAAAAGGCCTAGGAAAATAGTTTCCACTAAAAGCATTGTTGTTGCCAAAGTTATTCCTACCAACAAAATTAACGTCCAAGCTAGCGTTGCTACTCTCAATCAAAGAAGACAAAGGCATATCATTAGGATCCAAAGGAGCACTTCTACCTGCAACCAATTTCATTAACTCGTCCATCTTAGCACTTAACGAGTTAATTTCTTCTATAGCGTGTACCTTCTTACTAGTAGGTGACCTTTGTTGGAGCATATATCTCCATATGTGGTTTAGGTACTTGATGACAATTCCTATAGACTAATGGTTGCCTTAAGTTAGATTTATAGGATTTGTCCATAGGCACTTCTTGAAGTCCATCTGTTGGGTTCAAGGAGTTTATATGATGACCAAGATGCTATTCAAGGTATTATCCAAAGAATGGTCATAGAGACACATGGTTGATCAAGATCTCAGACAAAGAGTAAATCAAGATGATCAACACACAAAGCGTACAAGATGTACCGAGAGGGATCAAGTGATCCCATGGTATGGATTTGTCCATTGGCACTTCTTGATGTCCATCAGTTGGGTTCAAGGAGTTTATATGATGACCAAGATGGTATTCAAGGTATTATCCAAGGAATGGTCATAGAGACACATGGTTGATCAAGATCTCAGACAAAGAGTAAATCAAGATGATCAACACACAAAGCGTACAAGATGTACCGAGAGGGATCAAGTGATCCCATGGTATGGTAAGCATTGTCCATTACGTGTTTGTGTACTAACCCATGGTCTTCGTGAGAGTTCTATGTGGGGGTTAGGTGTGTTTACATGGGCTTGCGTCAAAGGGAAGATCTCATACAACCCATGGAGTATGACGTCAAGTTTTGATCATCATCAATGGTTGATCAAGATGTCAGACAAAGAGTAAATCAAGATGATCAACACACAAAGCGTACAAGATGTATCGAGAGGGATCAAGTGATCCCATGGTATGGTAAGCATTGTCCATTACATGTTTGTGTACTAACCCATGGTCTTCGTGAGAGTTCTATGTGGGGGTTAGGTGTGTTTCCATGGGCTTGCGTCAAAGGGAAGATCTCATACAATCCATGGAGTATGACGTCAAGTTGTGATCGTCATCAAGATTGCGATGTGCAAGTTCAAGTGGATCAGCACGAAGATAGCATGCTTGAAGCTAGCCGTCCATTGTGGTGGCAATGGACTTGTGAAGATATGCTGAAGAGTGGCTCACCCATAGTGAGTATGGGGGATAAATCAACTAGTCTTCATCAAGCCAACACAATCAAGAAAGATGGTCCATCTTGAGGAAGCCAAGATCATCATCATCTAGCTCAAGAGGACAAGTTGCAAGGTATAGGTTTGCCCTTGATAGGTTTTCTGGTTAGGATAGATTGCTGTTCTATCAAGGGGGGCTCTCAAGTGAGTAGCTTGATCGTATCGTTCGTTGAGAGCTCAACCAATTTTCATCCTTGCATCATACTTCTTGGTTCTTCTTTGGTGTTTCTCTTTGTGAGTTTTAGAGCTTATGGTCATCTTCGTGACAAGCTCGAGTTCATCGAAAACGGAGTCCATATGCATCTACTATGATGTTTTCGATGTTGGAGTTTTTGCCGGTTCTTCTTTCATAGAGATCTCACATCTCTAGATCTTTGGCATATTCATAACCGCATGGTCTTAAGATTTCCAACAAGCTTGGGTTTGCTCGATTCGGAGCTCGTATGCGAAAGTTATGGCTGTTTCAGTGGCGAGCGGTAGTACCGCTGGACCTAGCGGTAGTACCGCTAGATTTGGCGGTAGTACCGCTGGCCCTAGCGGTAGTACCGCTGGCTTGCGGTAGTACCGCCCCTGGTCAGCGGTAGTACCGCTCCAGCAGCGTAGTACCGCCTGCCTAGTGGTTGTTCGTGGACGGACCTTTTTGCGAAGACTTTCTTGGCGGTGGTAGTGCCTTTGCACTACCAGGGGCCCAGCGGTAGTACCGCTGGAGTGCCAGCGGTAGTACCACTGCAGCCAGCGGTAGTACCGCTAGCTGGCGGTAGTACCGCTGGAGTTCCAGCGGTAGTACCGCTGCAGCCAGCGGTAGTACCGCTGGAGCTCGGGCAGAGAGTGGGGGAACGGTCTGATTCTTTCCCCCACTATATAAAGGGGGTCTTCTTCCCCTTTCGTCTCATCCATCCGTTGAGCTCTATTCTACCTCCATTGTTGACATTCTTAGAGCTTGATTACTCTCAATCCCTCCAATGATTCTTGCTTGTTCTTGAGGGAAAAGAGAGAGGAGATCTAGATCCACATCTCCACCAATCACTTTCTCCTCTATGTGAGGGGAACCCCTTGGATCTTGATCTTGGAGTTCTTTGTGAGCTCCTTGTTCTTCCTCTCACATTTCTCCATAGCTTTTGTTGTTGTGGAGGGATTTGAGTGTGAGGGACTTGACCACTTCGTGTGTTCTTGCCATTGCATTAGTTGCATCGGTTTGAGTTCTCCACGATGATACGTGGAAGTGAGAAGTTGAGAAGCTTACTACCTTTGGTACTTAGTACCCTTGGTATTGTTATTCGTGGATGCTTTGGCGTCCTAGAAGCTTGGTGGTGTCTCGGAGCTCAATCATTATGGTGTGAAGCTTCGGGAAGCGTCGGGGTCTCCAATTAGGTTGTGGAGATTGCCCCGAGCAATTTGTACGGGTACCGGTAACCGCCCCCAAGAGTTGCCACGTGTACGGGTTCGGTGACCACCCCCAAGGGTTGCCATTTGTATGGGTTCGGTGACCACCCTCAAGGGTCCCTTAGTGGAATCACGGCATCTTGCATTGTGCGAGGGCGTGAGGAGATTATGGTGGCCTTAGTGGCATCTTGGGGAGCATTGTGCCTCCACACCTCTCTAATGGAGATTAGCATCCGCAAGGGTGTGAACTTCGGGATACATGATCGTCTCCCCGTGCCTCGGTTATCTCTTACCCGAACCCTTTACTTATGCACTTTACTTTGTGATAGACATATTGTTTATTGTAATATATCTTGCTATCACTTAGTTGTTTATCTTGCTTAGCATAAGTTGTTGGTGCACATAGGTGAGCCTAGTTGTTTGTAGGTTTTGTGCTTGACATATTAAACGTTAGTTTTATTCCGCATTTGTTCAAGCCTAAACCTTAACTAATTTAAAGCGCCTATTCACCCCCCCCCCCTCTAGGCGACATCCACGTCCTTTTCAACCTTTCAGTGTGCCACTGAGAGTAGTTCATTATGATGTTGTCTAAGAGCTTTGTGGCTTCAACTAACGTGATTCCATGAACGTTCCACCTGAGGCGGAGTCCAAGATATTACTAGAAGTGAAATTCAAGCCAGCGTAAAATATTTGGATAATCATCCAAAGACTCAAGCCATGAGCGGGACAATTTCTAATCATTAATTGCATTCTCTCCCAAGCTTGTGCAACATGTTCATGATCAAGTTGCTTGAAATTGATGATATCATTACGGAGAGAGGTGATCTTAGCCAGCGGAAAATACTTGGATATATAAGCATCTTTGCACTTATCCCAAGAATCGATACTATTTTTGGGCAAAGAAGAAAACCAAGTTTTTCCGCGATCTCGCAACGAGAAAGGAAAAAGCTTCAATTTAATCATGTCATTATCCACATTTTTTTCTTTTGCATATCACAAAGCTCAATGAAGGTATTGAGATGGGATGCGGCATCTTCACTAGGCAGGCCAGAGAATGGCTCTTTCATAACAAGATTCAGCAAAGGGGCATTGATTTCGTATGACTCCGCACTAGTGGCGGGAGCAATCGGAGTACTAATAAAATCATTATTATTAGTATTCGAGAAGTCACAAATTTGGTGTTTTCGTTCATGGTGACTTCAGCAAGCAAGCAAGCACACGAGCAACCAAAGAGCAGGCGAGAAAAAGGGCGAACGAAAAGGCGAACGCAAAAGGCAAATTGTTGAAGTGGGGGAGAGGAAAACGTGAGGCAATTCGCAAACAAAGTAAATGCAACAGATGAGTTTGCGACACCTACTTGGATGAGTTCTTGACTTGATCTTCCTCCCCGGCAACGGCGCCCTAAATTCTTCTTCTACAGCAGCAAATGTCCTTCCCTGGCACTTAGGAATTCTTCTTGTTACTTCTCTGGTTTGCGTCGATTTTTCCCTTGATGAGGAAAGGGTGATGCAGCATAGGAGCAGTAAGTATTTCCCACTGTTTGAGAACCAAGGTATTGATCGAGAAGGAGGGCCTCGTCATGTCCGAAGTACCTGCACAAACACAAACAAGCTTGCACCCAACGCTTCAAAGGGGTTGTCAATCACTTCTAGATTGTTTGCAAAGTGAGATCTGAAGGCAGAAAGTGCAACGAAGTAAAAAGTGTAACGCTGAAAATATGATGTGGATTAGACCATGGGGGCCATAGTGTTCACTAGAGGCTTCTCTCATAATTGCAAATATCACTGTGGGTGAACAAATTATTGTCGAGAAATTGATAGAACCGCACAAAGTCATGACAATATCTAAGGCAATGATCATGCACATAGGCATCACGTCCGAGACAAGTAGACTGATACTTTCTGCATCTACTACTATTACTCCACACAGCGACTGCTATCGAGCATGCATCTAGTGTATTGAGTTCATGACGAACAGAGTAACGCTTTAAGCAATATGACATGATGTAGAGGTATAATCTCAAACCAATTACGAAAACCCCATCTTTTTACCCTTGATGGCAACAACATGATGCGTGCCTCGCTACCCCTTTTGTCACTGGGTGAGGTCACCGCATGGTATAAACCCAAAATCAAGCACTTCTCCCATTGCAAGAATCATAGATCTAGTTGGCCAGAAAAAACCCACAACTCGAAGAGAATTACAAGGATATGAAATCATGCATATAAGAGATCAGAAGAAGCTCAAATAAGATTCATAGATAATCTGACCATAAATCCACAACTCATCGAATCTCGACAAACACACCGCAAAAGAAGATTACATCGGATAGATCTCCATGAAGATCATGGAGAACTTTGTATTGAAGATCCAAGAGAGAGAAGAAGCCATCTACTTACTAGCTATGGACCCGTAGGTCTACGGTGAACTACTCACGCATCATCAGAGAGGTCAGGGTGTTGATGAAGAAGCCCTCCGGGTCCGAATCCCCCCTCCGGCAGGGCACTAGGACGTGCCCCAGATGGGATCTCGCGGAGACAGAAGCTTACAACGGCGGGAAAGTGATTGCGATCGTCTCTTGATTTTTTTGGGAATATTTGGGAATATATAGGCGCAAGATCTAGGTAAGGGGACCTCCAGGGGGCCCACAAGCCTTGATGGCGCGGCCCCCCTGGCTGCGGGGTGGGGGCTTGTGGGGCCCCTGGTGCTCCTCTCGCTTGGCTCCCAAGTTCTCCGATCTTCTTCCATTCCAAAAAAATCTTTTCGGGGATTTTCTTCCGTTTGGACTCTGTTTCAAAATCTCCTCTGAAAGGGGTCAAAAACATGGAAAAAACAGGAACTGGCACTTGGCACTAAGTTAATAAGTTAGTCCCAGAAATTAAATAAAAAGCATGCAAAACATCCAAAGTTTGACAATATAATAGCATGAAACCATAAAAAATTATAGATACGTTGGAGACGTATCAGTGACACCTCGCGAAGTACTCAGGATGATATCTCTATAGTGTAGCTAGTCGGTTGTGGTTATCGAGGATGATTCCTCCTTCACCACTCCCAACGATGTCTCTCTCGCGCAACCCCTCAAGTGTGGGACCCACGAGGGTGATTCCTTCCTCTCGTCACCCTCACCCTCCCTGTCACCCGTTTCCGCCCAGATCCCGTCGCCCCACCCCACCGAATCCCACGAGGGGATCCCTCCCCTCATGTGCCTCCCCTCACCAGCGCTCGCCTCGCCCCTTGGCCTCCCTAGGTCGCCCTCTCCCCCAGCGCCTCCCTCGTGTGTTGGCCCCATTCTCCTCGCCCCATCCCCACACAGGCGTCGGCCTCCCTTGCCCCCGACACTGCCGGCCGGACCAGCAGCGCATCGACCCAGTCGCCCCACCTCCGGTTGCCTCGAACCCTCACCGGCCGACCCTTCCTCGCCAGCCACCTCTGACACCGTCGCCAGCGCACACACAGTGCCGCTCGCCGGTTCCCTCTCACCCCTGCCCACACGGCCCGACGCCGGCCATAACCGGACCCGCCGTCGCTTGGAGCGCCATCACGGGACACCCCGCGCCAAATCCCCCTCTCCCTGCCTTGCGGTGCCGGAACCACGCCGCCTCCCCTTCAACTGGTACCCTCTGGCGGGCCCTCTCACCACCGTGCACCCTCACCGCCGGTGCGTCTTCGGCCCCTTCGCGTCGGTCTACCACCTCTTTGGAGCCTCCACCGACCGTCGCCGTCACCGAAACTCCACCACCGCCGGATCCACCTCATCGGACTGCAGCACCCCATCGGCTTTCGCGCTCCATCGAGCCCGATTTGCACCTCTACGGGCTCGGTGAGCAACCCCCCTTTCCTTCTTCCCCCGTTCTGGTCCCATTCCGGCACCCCGCACCACGGTCTCCGGCGACCTAACTACTTCGCCCCTCGTTACCTCCTATTAGACAGTAGAGGGGTGGGTTAGCCCGTGTTAGTTGTGTAATGTAAAAGAAAAAGGAAAACAAAAATGTATGTATGTATGAAAAACATGTATGTATATATGAGCATATTTGTTTGTACGCTTTCAGTGTCCGTGAAGTGTGTGTGTGGGTGCTCGCTGTCCCAATGACAGTAGGGCGCCACCACTCCCACCAAATGACAAGTGGGGTCCCTCCTAAAACATAAAAAAAATAAAAAAAATATATATTTAATAAATAGTTTAATTTATTAAATAATTAATTAGTTAATTAATTAATTAATGAATTAAATAGGTAATTATAATGATTATCAGTAAATAGATTAATTAGATAATCTGTTAATTAGGATAATTATATTATCCTATTAGAATATGACACATGGGCCCCCCACTAAATTAATCTGATTAATTAATAATTAACCCTATTTAAAAATTGTGTCTGTGACATCATGCTGATGTCATAATAGCATTTAATAATTAACCCTAATTAAAAATTGTGTCTATGACACATGGCACCCACTAGTTAGCTTGACGAGTCAACTCATGATGTCAGCATGACATCATGCTGAAGTCATAATAGCATTTAATAATTAATTAAATCTGTTTTTAATTCCTAAATATTAATAAAACTTTAGAAATTAATATAAAATAAACCGTAGCTTAGATGAAAATATTTCCAACCTGAAAGTTGATCAACAGAACGAGACGAACCCGGATACACCATCATTTTTAAGTCTGACCGGTTATAGCCAAAGACCCGTAAAATATTGTCAGATATTTTCCGAACCGTTTGCGACATGTGTTGCTGCGTTAGCTCATGCCTAGCCTGCATATTGCCATGTCATACTTAGTGTTGCACCTGTTGCTGTTATTTATTGTTTCTTCCCCCTGTTCTTACTAGTAGACCCCGAGACTGAAGCTGCTGTCGGGTACATCTACCCTCCTGGTGACCAGCCCTTTGCCGCAGAGAAACAAGGCAAGCGAACCACCATGGTCATCCCTATATCGCCTTTGTCTTTCTTCCTCCTGCTTGCATTAGAATTTTGCTACTGTTGTAGTTAGCTCCTATATCTGATCATAGCCTAATTTTGATGAACTACTACTTTCAGTACTGTACTTTTAATCTGCTTAGTATAGGTGGAGCAGTCATCCCTCTGACCCCCCCTTAGCCCAGTTGCCCTGCTTTGTCATCAAGTCTCGATCCCTAATCGATGAGCCAGATCCGACACCGCACTTACCCCCCCCCCTTAGTTGTGCGGCGCTACACAGCTATAATCGGGGTACCGAGGGTGACACCTCGCGAAGTACTCAGGATGATATCTCTGTAGTGTAGATAGTAGGTCGTGTTTATCGAGGATGATTCCTCCTTCAGCACTCCCGACGATGTCCCTGTCGCGCAACCCCTCAAGTGTGGGACCCTCGAGGGTGATTCCTCTAAGTCCACCTTGACGGATACATCGTTCGGAACCCAACGAGGGTGATACCTCGGATTCCTCCTGATGTTATAAACACACAGTTACTTGACCATGTTACTCGGATCTTTGATGAATAAATGTTAGGCGGGTGAATTCCCGGGTGGTTGTGTCGTTGACTTAATTAAAAATGATTACGGATTTGGGTATTTGATCTGGGTTGGTCGGAAGGCCTTATTACACACTAACCGTCTGCGTGGGAAGAATTATGGGTACTCGACATCGTGGTATCAGCCGAAACTCTTCAGACGTCAGCAATGGAGCGGCACGCGCCCGAGTCACTACTGAAATTCAGAAATTTGCCGTGTGCCATGGCGGACGGCAAAGGGGGGAACCACGGACGGCAAAGCCTTTGCCGTCGATCAGCAGACGGCAAATTAGACGGCAAAAAAAATCCGGTCAAGAGGTTCTTTGCCGTCTGCTTTTTCAAAGCGGACGGCAGAAAATCTTTGCCATGAGGGGGCAGACGGCAAATTAAATGGGACAGCACATACTGCAACGGTTAACGGCACGCCTCCTCTCTTTGCCGTCTGCCATCGCCCCTTTGCCATGTGGGGGCAGACGACAAAGAGGGGAGAGAGAGGGGGATGATTCCCCCCTTTGCCGTCTGCCCACCCCCCTTTACCATGTGGGGGGCAGACGACAAAGAGGGGAGAGAGGGGGCTGATTCCCCTCTTTGCCGTGTGTCATCGCCCCTTTGGTATGTGGGGGCAAACGACAAAGAGGGGAGAGAGAGGGGGCTGATTCCCCCCTTTGCCGTCTGCGATCCACCCTTTGCCATGTGGGGGCAGACGGCAAAGGGGGGAACGAGCCCCTTTTTAATTTATTTTTTATTATATCCAACATTTTTAACAATAATGAGGATATATATATATATATATTTGACATAAATAAATTTCTTTCCGTACTCATAACCATATTAAAATAACTCTCATCCATAGTGCATACATATTATGCAAGTTGCATCCGTACCAAACCATATATTAGACCAGTTTCATCCACATACATACAAAGTTTCATATATATCCATATACTACAATAGTTTCAATACAAGCCATGGTACAAGAAATCATCTTCAAGCATTCCATCAATATAATCCAAGCTTCCCGTGAAGTGAATGTAATCTGCAAAATGACAAATAAGAAAGTTAGAAGAATAATACTAGATGAAGAAGTGTATATAGGTTATTTCATAGAGAAATTGGCTAAGTATAGACCATTTAGGAGGTAACTAGGCTAATTATGTCATTTAGGTGGAACCCTAGCTAACTATAGGTCTTTTTGGAGCTAACTTGGTAAAATAGGTCATTCCGGAGCAAATTATGCTTATTAAGCCATTTTGGATCTAGTAAGGCTAATTATAGGCCATTTAATACCTAAGTTAGGAGGAATAGGTCATCTTGCAGCTACGTAAGCCTTATTATGTCATTTAGGAGAGAACTTAGCTAACTATAGGTCATTTTTTATTAAATAGGTCATTTTGGAGCTAACTAAGCTAATTATGTCGTTTCATAGGATAATTAGCCAATATAGCCATTTTGGAGCTAACTAAGCTAATTATGTCATTTAGATGGAAGTCTATCTATTTTTTATTAAAACACTAGAAATAACTTACCATTATCGTCATCACAGCGGTGAAGCACGGTTGCTCTGGCTTGTTTCACCTGGAGAAGGCTCGACTGTAGAAGGGTCGTGCGATGCGTTTCAGGAGATATTCTGCACCAAACATCGTTTGCAATGTGTAGTTAGCATGAGGACACTCTTAAGATCACTACATTGAAATGAAACTCACCGTCCCCGCCATGTTAATGACTGGTATCGGCGGAGGGACTTGGCCACTCTTCTCGCACATGGACTGTACATTTGGTTTCGACAAGTCAATTTTTTTATTTATTAATGAAACGTACATTCAAATGCAAGATTTGAAATAACATGAAGAAGAAACTTACCATGAAGAGCTCGTATATGGCCCTATTAGATGCATCATTCCATGCCCTCTCCGCCTCCTCCAATGCAGTCGTCCTCTCCTCCAGCTCCCTAATTTCCTTATCCTTCTCTGCCATAGCCGCCTGCATTTCCTCTCTCTCTTTCTGAATAGCAGCCTGCAACACAACTCATTGTTAGCAATGTAATCATATTGGTTCCAATGCACAACATAATGTTGAAAGATAGTTTAGTCCATTAAACTAACCTCGATGGCGAGCTCGACTGACCGTGGACGACGTGTTATCTCCGGACAAGAGCTCGTTTGGCGTGCCTTTATCTGCCGGAGAGTGCTAGGACAACGTATAAGGCTGTCTCCAATGGCGATCGAGCCATGGGGCCTCCCGTTGCGAGCTATCATCACCAGCTTTGGATCAATAGGCCCCTCGTTCGGGTTAAAGTCCTCCCCTTTCCTCGCCTTCCCGTGATCTCTGTACTTCACGAGCTTGTGGTGGGAGGAGATGTTGGTCAAGTTTTCTGGATGCTCGAGGTCAGACTCAGAGAATGCCTTGACCTTCTTGTACGAGGCAGTATGGGCCATCGCATACAGGTCGTACATCTATGGCACCTCCGTTTTATTGTGACACGCCTAAAAGAGAGAGAGAGGAAATTGTATTAGCAAAGGGCTCCAGATAGCATTAAGAATGAATTGCATGAGGCATGAAGCAAACCACATACCCAGTTCTCGCCAAATTGGATTAAGTTGACGCTCCATTGATGGTGTGGCACGCCAACCATTTTGCCACGCTTCTCCTTGGCGTTGTTGTGGCTGGACTCCCACGTTTCGGAGCACCATTGATCCACCAAGGCCTCCCAACAATCCATCTTATGCACACACCATCTCGGGGGCACCTAAGTTAATAAAGAGAAATTTGAGCGCATAAGAACCAAATCAGGGAAACTAACTACAAAGCCTTAATAATATCTTCATGTAATGCTCCTTCTCCATCTTAGCATCACGGCACTTCGCCTTGTCAATCCTAATACGCCGCGTGGCATAGTAGTCTCGAACAGCCTGCACCCGAGCCTCGTGCCAAAAGTTTTGAAGTAGGCGGCGACATTCGGTTTCGATAACCTTTGCCGCGTCCTCCTCGTATCCCTCCTCACACCTCTAGTAGGTCTACAAACGAGACAACACCGGTTAGTACAATAAATAGCTATGGTTGATTTATAATTGTGTGAAGGAGAAATTACCCAGAATTTTCGGATCACCATGTTCGCCCTCGTGTCGCACAAAACACCATCGATCTCCACCTCCGGCGGGGACGGGGCACCCAAGTAGTGCTCCCAGGTCATTCCTACCTCTCGCTCCCGACCGGGCAACGTAACAAACCCTGGGAAGTTTTTATGGCAAAGCACACCAAGGACGCTGTTGGTCTTGCGGGAACCCTTGGCAACAATCCAACCCCTATAGTATGACAAATTGAAGCCAAAACATTAGATATTTGAGAAAACGCGAAGGCAAAAGGTTAAATAAGAGTAAATTAACTTACTTGTCCCCATTTGGCCTAATCGACCACCTATCCTCGGGGTCGCTGGCAGAAGCGGGAGCCCCAAACTACCACGCTCGTAGACGGTAGCCCCCTCACCCAGCTCCTCGTCGCTACCAGCATGGCCACTTGGCTCAGCCCAGGTATCCCACTGGGTCTCTTGGGACGTACCCTCATCCCTGCTTTGCTCCGGAGTTGCCTGGAATGAAGCCTCTAGGACACGAGTCTCGTGGGTAGAAGGCTCGTCGACCTGAGGCTCGTCGACCCAAGGCTCGTGAACCGGAGACCATGTAGCCTCCACCTCAGACGAATCCATCCTAGAAGGCCTGTGCTCAGGTGAATAAGCTTGCGGTGGTGGCGGAGACCGTGTAGCCTCCACCTCAGAAGGCATGGAAGCCACCGCCCTACCTCTCCCGCGGCCACGTGTACCTTTAGTACAACATAAATACCAACATGAGTAATAAAATGTATATAAATACCAATATGCATACAACATGAGTACAACATAAATACCAACATGAATACACCGTGTACCTTTAGTACCTCTCGGCTTCACGGGGTGTCGACCTCCTCTCATGGGGGCGGTGCTTGCACAGTACAGACCAACGCTCTCCGAAGAGGCGAGGCAGGAATGGAAGTACCCATCCCATCACCCGCCGACGAAGAAGGAGCCGCGGAGTGCTTTCGACCCTTTCCCACCATCTTTCAACACCTGTCATGACAAAGAGTAAATGAAATCAGTACAACATAAATACCAACATGACTAATAAAATGTATATAATTTAAGTGTATCATCGTCATAAATACCAACATGACTAATAAAAATTGAATACCTAACATGAACTCAAAATTTATACATATTATAATAGTTGAATACCTCACATGAACTAATAACAATCGTGCTCGTCTATATATGATTCGGGGTCAGTAAATGCATCATGACCATCACTATCATCAATAAATGCATCATCATCATCACTATCACCAAGAACATGTGGAAGGCCACCATTTTGTAATCGGTCAAGAAGTGACAGGTCATCCGCAGCAGTAACCTCTTCTTCTTCCAGCTCTTCCTGTTCGGGCTCAGGGGTTAAGACGGATTCACTATCGCTGTCTACTTCAATGTTCTGGGGTGAAATAGAACGGTTCTTGAAACGTTTCTTGGACATACGTGTTTCTTGGAAGAATTCTCCTTCATATGTGTCTGGGTTAATGTGAGGTTCGTAGTCCTCTTCATTGAGGGTAGGTGGTCTAAAATGTGGTGCCACTTCATAAATGACATCCCAACCTTTGAGATTTGGATCAGTTTGGCGGGCCCACGGTAGATAGAAAACTTGTGTCGCCTATTGAGACATAATATAGACATCGGGAACATCTAAGTGGGTGTTTTGGTTGATTTCGACTAGTCCGATATGTTCATGAGTCCTTCTAGTAGCCCTTGGCTCAAACCAATAACATTTGAGGACTACGACGGTCGGTGGGTTTTCACCATAGAATAGAAGTTCATAAATAGCTTCAACTCTTCCATAATACTCGGTGTCTCCTTCGCCGATAGTAGAGACAAAACAATTTGTAGTCTTTAGGTCGGGCATAGATAGCTCTTTGCCAAAGGTATGAAAGTGACACCCGTTGATGTTGTATTTGTCAAATGAACGGACCTTATAGTCAAAACCATTAGCAACTTGTCTCACCTCGGCGTCCATAGACTCTGCATCATCCTACAAGTTTAGTAGAAAGAATGGATGCATTAGCTGCAAATTATACCAAGAAATCAAATGGTCCCTTAATGGTAATTAATTACCCTTTGTTTGAACCAAGAGATGAAACCGGGATAGTCGCCTCCATGCTTTGCGAGAAGCTCATACTCTTTGACGGAATCCTTTTCGATAACCGCTCCATCCGAGAATTCGGCGACGTATCGACTATATCAAATATCCGGGAATAAGAGTAGTTCATAGCAATTAGAAGTTGCGGAACAATAAATTACCGAGAACTTACTCGATGTACGGCCGCACTTCTGTTAGGTTGGTGAATATATACAAAGGCATGGTCCGCCATTCTTCGACATCCAACGATTTCCCTTTCGAAGCACCAGATGGTGCGAGCTTACCTTTGAATAGGCTGAGGTTGGATCGAACTTTTTTCGGATCTCCATCATTGTACCGAGGTTCGGGTTATGCAAATGATGATTTTTGGCTTCGTAGTGTGTTGTCACGAAGTTTGTCGCCTCCTCAGTAATGAATGCCTCGGCCATCGATGCTTCAACTCTACGTTTATTTTTACACTTAGCTCGAAGGGTTTTCTGCATCCTCTCAGTTGAGTAGCACCATGGATTTTGAACGCCCCCCCCCCCCATTCTTGCCTCGGTCGGGAGATGCAAAATCAAATGTTGCATTGGATTAAAGAAGCCCGGTGGAAAGATCTTTTCTAATTTGCAGATCAACTCCGGCGCCAACTCTTCCATTTCATCTAGCATGCCAGGTGATAGTTCTTTCGCACAAAGAGAACGGAAGAAATAGCTCAGCTCTGCCAGTACTAGCCATTCATCCTCAGGGATAAAGCCACGCAACATCACCGGCATTACCCGCTCAATCCAATGGGCCAATCATGACTCTTGAGCCCAAATATTTTCAATTTCTCAAGACTCACTCCCCTCTTTAGATTCGCAGCATACCCATCGGGGAACATCAACCGCATTTTCACCCACAATAGCATTTCCCTCATAACTGGCCTTTCAAGATTGAACCATGCCTTTGGCTTCGCTATGCTTTGCTTTCCTTTCCGTTGTCGCAAGTTTTGCAACGGTCTATCACATAGAGCCTCCAGGTCGATTCTAGCCTTAGGATTATCTTTTGACTTCCCCTCTATGCCGAACACTGTACCAAAAATGGCCTCCGCAATATTCTTTTCAGTGTGCATCACGTTAATGTTGTGTGGGCAAAGGAGGTCTTTGAAGTAAGGCAGATCCCGTAAGCATGACTTGTGAGTCCAGGCGTGTTCCGTATTATACCCTTTGAAGTATCCTGGACACAAAGGATCAGGCTCGAGAGCGTTTAACTGATCAAGGGTCTATTGGCTTGTTAACGCAGCTGGTGCAGTGTTTTTGACAACTCTACCTTTGATGAAATTCTTCTTGTCTTTTCTGAACTTATGGTCAGGATCCAGGAATTGTCTATGCATGTCGAAGCAAGAATACTTGCGACCAGCCTGCAACCAACGGAACTGAAGAGCTGCCTTGCATGTGGTGCACGGGAACCTTCCATGCACACACCAACCAACGAATAGCGCAAACGCCGGATAATCATGCATCGAGTACATGTACCACACATGCATTTTGAAATTTGTTTTGGTAGCCGCGTCGTAGGTCTTGATCCCATTATCCCAGGCTTCTTGCAACTCATCCTTAAGCGGCTGCATGTACGCATTCATATTCTTCCCCAGATAGTTGGGCCGTGGAATTATCAACGTCAGGAAAATGTTCTTTCTTTACATAATCTCTCCGGGTGGCAAATTTAGTGGAATGACAAATACAGGCCAACAATAGTATTGTGTTGCCGTCATACCATACACATTGAACCCATCCATGCTGATGGCAACTCTAGGTTGCCTTGGATGTTCCGAATATCCTTATGTAATGCATCTAAGTGCCTCCACGAAAAACCATCTGAAGTGTGTACCAGCATCTTGTTCCCATCCGCATCTAGTTCGGTTCTTTTGCCCAATTTGTGCCATGTCATCTGTCTGGCCGTCTCTTCGACCATGAAAAGATGTTGAAGTCTTGGTACGATTGGCAGATACCGAAGAACACTAATGGGGATTTTGGTCTCATTCTTCTCACCCATGCCATTGTCTACCACAATATACTTGAAAGAATTGCAAATGGGGCAATAGTTCAAGGACGCATAGTCAAGCCTAAATAAGGCACATCCATTCTCACAAGCATGTATCTTCTCATAGGGCCTCTTAACTACACAGAGGATTTTCTGTGACTGGTACAGGTTTGCAGGCAGTACATGGCCTTTCAGTAGAAAGCGTCCAAATATCGTCATCATCGCGTCGTAGCATTCTGTGCCTAGGTTGAATTGAGCTTTCAGAGCCATTACTTGCGCGATGGCATCCAGCTGACAAAGCTCAGTCTGCTCGTGGAGAGGATGTTTTGAAGACTCCAACATTTCATAGAAGGCCTTCGCAGATTCCTCCATCTCATCGTCCGAATCCCGAGCATCATCAAAGTCTTGCACCATGTCTTCAATCCCGGTACCATGCTCGTCGGTGCGACGACGAATCACCTCAGCTCTGGCACATTGGTCAGACTCACCATGAAAAGTCCACACTGTATAATTAGGGGTAAAACCCCACTTCTGTAGGTGTTCACCCATTTCAAACTCTGTCTGCTTTTTCTAGTTGCCGCGGTTGGGACAGGGGCACCATGTTTTTTGCTGGCCATTTGCAAATGCGGCTCTCAGAAACCCCCTGGTTTTTGTTAACCATTCATGGGTCATGTCTTTCTGACTAGGGTGACCAGTGTACATCCAAGCACAATCAGACATGTTGCCTAGCTACCTATGGGGGCACAAGAAATAAATATATAATTCATCATCTATATTCATACGCTAATCAAGTTTGTCAGTTTTATTAGATCCATACAACCTACACGCTAATAGGTAAAGATAGGTCCTAATCCCACCCGAGTATGTGTAGATTGGGTTCGTTTTCCCATGCTCTACTCCTACACGCAGAATTTCGGCAGCATCTCCCCGCTGTTCTCCTGATACACATCCTGGCAATAAGCAGAGAGGATGTGTACCCGGAAAACAACAGGGGAGGCACTGACCCAACGGGAAAAGAAACCCAATCTACACATACTCGGGTTGTCCATGGATAATGTTGGACAATTCGAAAGGATGGCGGTTATAAATATGCAAAGAAATGCATATTTATAGATGTCGCCCTTTCGAATGGGAGACACATACTGGTCACGCATACTCATGATTGAAGAAACCTATAGCTAGCAAGTTTCATCGGCACGAAGACCGGAACATAGCAAATTAAGGGGTAGGAGGAGAAGTCATTTGTGCTCACCAACAAACGCAGGGGCGGAGCTTGTCCAACGCACGTGGAGGTCGTCGAACAACTGCGCATTGAATTTACACGATCAACACAAATATGATGTTGTTATAATTAACATAATCGGAAAATATGTGGCCTAACTCATAATTTACAAAACTATGACCCCCGTCGGCTTAGTGGCGTCGATGGTCCGTGGTGTCGGGTGTCGGTCGCGTCGAGGGTCGGGGGTTAGTTGTGTCGGTGGTCGAGGCTTAGTGTCGTCGGGGGTCAAGGGTCACTGGCGTCGGGGGTTGGGGTCTTTTCGGTCAACAAGAGGCCGACGAGGTGTCGGGGGTCAGGGTTGGGGGTCAGGGGTAAGGGGTTGGGGGTCGGGGGTCGAAGGTCTGTGGCGTCGTGGGTCGGGGGTCAAGGGGCGAGGGTCAGTGGCGTCAGGAGGCGAGGGTCAGTGGCGTCGGGCGTCGGGGGTTGGGGGTCGAGGGTCAGTGGCGTTTGGAGTCGAGGGTCAATGGCGTCGGGCATCGGGGGTCGGCGGTTAGTGGAGTCGGGGGTTGGGAGTCAGGGGTCGGGGGTCAACGGTCAATCGTGTCGGGCATTGGGGGTCGGGAGTCGGGTGTCAGTGGCGTCGGAGGTCGGGGGTCGAGGGTCAGGGGTTGGTGGCGTCAGTCGTCCTGGGCTGGGGGTCGGGGGTCGGGGTCCTCTTCTTTCTTCTTCTCCTCTCTCCTCTTTTTCTACTTCTTCTTCTTCTTCTTGATCATCTTATTCTTCTTCTTCTTCTTCTTCTTTTACTCCTCTTCTTCTTCTTCTTCTTCTTCTTTCTTTTATTTTCTCCTCCTGTCCTCTTTCTTCTTCTTCTTCTTCTTCTTCTTTCTTATTCTAGATTATTATTCTCTTATTTTCTTCTAAGTTTCTTTTCTATCTATTTTTTTCTTTTCTATCTACTTTTTCTACTTAATGAACTAACTATCTAATTTAACATAAAAACAGAAAAAAAACTAACTATCCAATTTAACAGAAAAAACACAAAATAAACTAACTATCTAAATTAACTATCTAATTTAAAAGAAAAACAGGAAATAAAGCGAAAAAGAAAAAAAACCTTACATGCGCAGGGGCAGTGGGCGGCTGGGGCGGAGGGCAGTGGGAGGAGGGGAGGGCGAGCTCCGGCCCTGGGCGGCGGGGACGAGGTGCGGGGGGAGGAGGGGAGGGCGAGCTCCGGCCGCGCGGCGGTGGTGGGCCGAAGCGGCTCCGGTGGTGGTGGCGGCGGCACTCGGGTGGGCAGGGCGCGGGGAGAAGGGTCGCGGGAAGGAGGGGCGCGTGGAGGACGGGCGCGCGGAGGAGTTGAGCGGGGAGGAGGGGAGGTTGAGCTCCGGCCGCGAGGCGGTGGTGGGCCGGAGCGGCTCCGGTGGTTGTGGCGGTGGCGCTGGGGTGGGCAGTGCGCGAGGACGAGGGGCGCGGGAAGGAGGGGCGCGGGGAGGAGGGGTGCGGCGAGGTCCGGTGGTGGTGGCGGCGGCGCTGGAGTGGGAAAGGGGCGCGCGCGAGAGGTCGAGGGGAGCAGCTGGGGTGGAGTGTCGTTAGGGGAGCGGGGGGTGGTGGCTCGGCGATGTTAGGGGTAGTTCCCCTTTGCTGTGTGCAAAGGCTGGGAGGCTGACGGCAAAGGGGTGGGTGGGGTGGGGTTGGAGTTGGCCGTTAGGGTGGCGCCCCTTTGCCGTCCGCATGCTCTTTGTCGTCCGCCTGTGGGCCTTTGCCATGCGTCAGCAGACGGCAAATAAAACCTTTGCCATCAGAAACCTCTTTACCGTCCGCTTTGTACCAAATGATGGCAAAGAGCATCTTCGCCATGCGTCAGCAGACGGCAAAGGCACAACAGACGGCAAATATATCAATTCCAGTAGTGAGTGGTCCCGAGATGCATCGCGCTTGTGATTAAGGGGTGCTAGGACTGACACCGGTCGCCCTTGCATCATGCAGGAGCGCAGAGGGCAAGTGGGCCTACGACCCCTTTGTGCTTAGGAGTTAGACCGGTGGGCTGGCCTCTATGTTGAGATTAGGTGGGGCTGCGACATGTCGATATTCCAAGGACGGGCATGACCTAGAAAAGTGTGTCCGACCAGAGTGTTATCGAGCGTGTCGGGGAATATGTTGGGCACCCTTGCAGGGAAGAATTTATCTATTTGAATATTCGTGTCCACGGTTACAGGACGACTTGGAGTTGTGCCCTGATCTTATACAACTACAATTGTTACTTAACTGTAATAGTTGCTTCAGGATTGATTCCTCGCAGGGAGTCGAGGGAGGATCTATGGGCGTGACCTCATATTAATATTGCTGCAACAATATGACTATTTTTGTGTTACCTCTTCTACTCTCGTCTATTGCTGCAAGACCCTTGAACATGCTAGTCTTCGATAGGACTAGGCCTTCTCTCTATTCTTGCATTGCTGGAGTCGGTCCACATTTAAACCCCTGCTTTGATACTGATGCATACTTAGTATAGTTTGGATGTAAGACTTGCGAGTACTTTGGATGAGTACTCAACGTTGCTTTGCTCCCCCTTTGTCCAGTTGATCTGTTGCTGTGACCAGATGATGGAGCCCAGGAGATGGAAATTCCTGCCGACGCCTGCCATCCCGATGGTGACTTCTTCATGTAGGCCGCTAAAGAATAGGCGTAGTTAGGAGGTTCCAGGCTGTGGCACCCCGGCTCAGAGGAAACCGGAACGCCCCGTATTCCAACCCAAGGACATGTCTTCTGGAATACGGAACCATTGGCACAGAACAAATCATCTCTTTATTACTATAGAAAAGATTACAAGGATACATGGATTATATCGCCTTGGCGATACTACACCTGCCTAAGGTAAATCCTACACTAGCAGCAGAACTGCTACCGATGTGATGAACTCTACTCCGCAGGGACTCTGGCTGGAACGCACATCCTAGCTCGCAACTCGGAATCCTTGGCAAGCAAACAATCAACGCATGACCTGCTAACTGGCATGATAAGGCAGGTGAGTACTTTGAATGTACTCGCAAGCTCACAACAAACATTAGCATTAAGGCAAGACAACATCGTAGCGTTCAAGATCAGATAAAGATTTATTATCACTAAGGGGTGATTGAAAAATAACTATACCAGACTGCTATCAAATGTACCCTGATGATCCCAACTCTTGTGATCTTACCAAGATTCTTTAGCGAGTATCCACAATAGGGATACCAGGACTTATCACCGATACGATGCCCAACTGTAACACCGGCACGATGCCCAGCTGTTACGCCGGTACGATGCCCAACTGTAACACCGGTATGATGCCCAACTGTAACACCAGCACGATGCCCAACTGTTACACTGGCACGATGCCCAACTATAACACCGGCACGATGCCCAACTATTACACTGGCACGATGCCCAACTGTAACACCGGTACGATGCCCACCTGTTACACCGGCACGATGCCGAACTGTACCACCGACAAGATGCCCAACTGTTACACTGGCACGATGCCCAACTGCAACTCCGGCACGATACCCAACTGTTACACTGGCACGATGCCCAACTGTAACACCGGTACGATGCCCAACTGTCACATTGGCACGATGCCCAACTATAACTCCGGTACGATGCCCAACTATTACACCGGCATGATGCCGAACTATAACACCGGCACGATGCCCAACTGTTACACTGGCACGAAGCCCAACTGTAACACCGGCACGATGCCCAACTGTTACACTAGTACAGTACCCAACTATAACACGGTTACGATGCCCGACTGTACGTGTTCAGACGGGTTCTTCCATCATTACTATCATCCGCACGGTTAACCAACTACTGATGTCTAGTCAGGCTGTCCATTACTGTGGACATGGCTATTCGAATAGGTTTGACACTCTGCAGAGGTTGCACACTTTACGCACACTTTGGAACACTGACCTCGTGATCCCATTCGGTTGGACCAGCATTGCTCCAACGAGACTTTCCTGACCCGTGACTCTTTCATCGTACCACCGGCAACCACTCCCTTCCGGAGTCTTGCCCTGGGTGGCCCTGTGTCCTCATGACACCTGTGTCCTCTTTACACCTGCCACCGTCGTGGCCAAGCAAAATTGTCCCAACCGGGGACGTGTGCACAAAACAACTCAACTAGTTGATTGGGTTATCACCGTCTACAGGGCCATGGTAGCACGCGTGCATAACCCTCCCTGTTTGGAGGTACCGGTAAAAGAGCACGCAATCGGACCAAGTCAAGGCCGTCCCATATCGGCAAATGTGGTTGCACTGATGAGCCCAGGCAGGTCACTCAGATCAACCAACTAGGTTATCTTATCTTTGAATAATATGCCTGTCATAGCTGACACTCCGATGTCATAGCAATCCAACAATTAATAAGCTCAAGCCACTACTGTTGATCCATAATCACCACGTAATCATATACAGTAATCTCAACCTCATGTCATCGACTAGTGTGTAAGATACTAACGGTCTCGTACTCATCTCAGTAATAATTTATTCAATAGCGCATACTCACATTCCAGACTATCAACATATATATATATATATATATATATATATATATATATCTATTATTAAAGTAGTTAATGAGACTATGATATTGCAATGCAATGAGGCAAATGAAGGTTGTGGCTTGCCTGGGATGATGAAACCACCGGGAAGCACCGCGAGAAACTCGTGGAGGGAATTGCAGGAAACAGTTCTCTCTCGGAGGAGGGTTGTTTACAACAAGGGCAATGATACGTCTCCGAACTCTTTTGCCCTTGTTTTGGACTCTAACTTGCATGATTTGAATGGAACTAACCCGGACTAACGTTCTTTTCACCAGAAATGCCATGATATTGTTTTTGTGCACAAATAAAAGTTCTCGGAATGCCCTGAAAATTTGCGGAGAATTTTTCTGGAATTAACGAAAAATAACTCCGCAAAGATCAACCGGAGGAGGTGTGCCAGTGGGACACAAGCCCTTGGGCCGCGCCCCCCCCCAGGCCACAACCCTTTCATTCGTACATGATGCATATGTAGATAGTTCTCAAATAAGTTTTGTTGAGTACCTTTGTACTCACGGTTGCTTTATTTATGTTTTTGCAGAGAAGAGTTAGTCTCTTTAAAAGGTTTTTCGCGATGTGTTCGATGTTGACCGGAATAGCTTGGGAATCCCAGACAGAGGTCTGCCTCCTTTGGTAGGATCGTACTAGCTTTTCAGGCTCTTCCAGCCACTTTTAGTAGATGTCTGTAGCCAGACATGTTGTGCTTCCGCTTGTTGTTTGTATGACTTGAGTGACGGGTCACGAGACCCCTATCTGTAATATAATACTATATTGATTCCTATGAATCTTTAATAAAATCTTGTGTCATAGAGTTATGTTGTGATGCCATGTTGTATCTACACATATATTGCATATTGTGTGTATGTTATGAAATGCATTATATGTGTGGGATTCGACACCTAGTTGTGTGCCTTTAGTAGTACTCTTTACTGGGAAATGCCTCTTTGTGCTTCTATCGAGCCTTGGTAGCTTGATACTACTCTAGACACATTGATTGACCAGCGTGTATCCTTCTTTGCTGTTGTGTCTGTCCCCTCGGGGAAATGTCATGCGGTGTAATGGAGTCCTTGTAGCTTGCTACGACTCGTCTACACACGCTGTTGATCGACACCTGCTTTGCTGGGCTATGTATGCCTGTCCCTGTACGGATGTCCCGCTTGGGTTTATAACTAGTCATGTTGACCCGGGTTCTTTGTCATTTGAATGCTAGCAATATATTCATATACGTGAGCCAAAAGACGCAAACGGTCCCGGCCAAGGTAAAGTGGCAGCCGTGGAGTTTACCGTGCATGAGGCCGCAAACTGATGTGATGTGTTACATGCTGGGTTCTTATGACTCAGGATTGGGGTCCCGACAGATTTGGTATCAGATCTTGACTATCTGTAGGATAACCAAGCCAAACTGGACGATGTTGAGTCTAGCAACTCTTTAGTTATATAAGGGAATTGTTTGTGTAAGGGAACGTAAGGCTCTTTTTACTCCTTTCCTTGTGTCATTCTTATTCTGCGTCATCCTCTTCTTTATTCTACGGTGTTTAAGAATTAGGCTTTCTCATCTATTCATTAGGATGACGAGTTACTATGCTGGAGACTTATAGAAAAGTTGTTGTCTTCAAGCATCAGTGTCTCCATAAGAATTCATTGTTATGATGTCAGTTTTCTTGCAGGTTGCCTCATATTTCGTACTCGTACAGCTGTTATGTTGTCCGAGTTTTCCAAAGTTCCCAAACAATCTTATGCAATTGCAAATTCCTTCCTCTTATTTCTAATGTATTTTTGGCCAGACAAAGCACACTAATCATTGTGCTGAGGTACTTTATTACCTCGACCTATTGTTGAAGTATTAGGAAACCATGTCACCTCGAAAACCACCCAATAGTCTAGATGTGCTTTATGTTTCCAGTGTGATAGTTCTGGCCATCATTTTCAAAAACATCTCGTGATGTTAATTAGTTTGTAGGTATTCTATTTCTGGATTCTTGAATCCAAGGATCATTCTACTCACTTCTGTTGATAGTGTTGCTAGTTCCTTTAGAATGATTAGTAACCTTGTTGTATCTCCCAAGGTTCATGGTATATCATTCTTCCAACACCATGAATTATCTTTGGGAGAAGTTCTTCGTGAACTAAAGATCGTAACAAGAGTGCTCGTGATGAGTTCTCTACTGCATATTGTGATTCTGCCAACTCCGCTCTTCTGCATGGGTTATCTGGAAGAATTATGTTGAACTCGTTGGACTTGCTAATCTATGCATCCAGAACACAATAAATCATGTGCTCTTGAGTTGGCCCTATCTAGTGGTATTATGACCTTCATCCATGAGAGGATAGTCAAGAGTAGTTGTGCATTCGTGTTATCGATGTCTGTTATTCCTGTGGTCTGTCAAGTTGTTCTATTCTCGAATGACTGGGAGAAGCAAACTCCAGTGCCTCATTCATTTCTTGGATTGGGTCAAAGTAGTTGTATTCCGCAGATCAAAATGCTAACCCAGCTTTTGTTCTGTTCTATCCGGGAGTATTACCCTCTTTTTTTCAAGAGTGTCGTGAGAATTGCACCAACTCTTAGGAACCCTTCATGTAGTGATACTTCTCGCCATCATTATTCATTCCTCGGTTTTCGTGTTGGTTGTAACTGGAATATCGACAAGTGAACCATGATATGAGAAATTAATACTCATAGCAATGTTATTGCTTGGTAGTTAATGGACAATAAATTCACTCTTATGGTGATGGTGATTGAATCGTCATCCTAAGATTTACCGTGCTACCCATTCCATGTTTCATGGTGCACTTTTCGATCGATTGGTTAGGATTGTGTCAATCCCTCGCTCTATTGATCACATCATCTTTCCCTGAAAAGCGAGATTGTTCCCGAGCTTAATAATATAACGGTGGTTCGTGATATTCTGAATATCTTCTCGGAAGTATTACCAGGTTGTTTCCTGACCGTCATGATAGAGCTTGTGATCAAATTGGTTTCCCTATAAGCCACCCTTCTCCAAGAATCTGTGTTGGATACCCCGAGCTAGTTGGTTAAGCTAAACAACAACTTGGAGAGTTGGAAGATAAAAGCTTCGCCAAAACTTAGCTCATTTAAAAAGGATATTTTCCTGTTGTGTGAGTCTGAAGAAGATGATATTGTCATCGGCTGATTCGTGTGATCAATTGTTGCATATATTATCTTGTACAATTTTGATTTGAGTATGGGCTATTATCAAATCAAACTCAGAGCCAAAGATTTTCGTAACGGTGTCTTAGTCATGAATTTCCTTGAGCCTACACCATTGTATTCTTTGATCTGACCAATGCTATTATGTTTCTCACATAGTTGAGGAAATCCATTTATATGGGTATCTTGATGAATTGTTGTTGAGCCCATCGGCAACATTTTTGTTTGTTCCATGATTATGTTGGACATTAAGTTAGTACTGGAAAATTTGTAGACATTGTCTTCGTGTCTCGAGCACGAGGTATATGTTAGGTGTAAGAAGTGATTTCCTCTAATTCATGTGCATCTGATCCAAGTTGCCGCCGTGAATTCGAGAAAAGTTAATTTGTTTCCTTCGGAATCATCTCAAGTCAGTCATGCACGTGCAAAGTATTCTATGGTCTGAGAGATTAGCTACCTCCATTCCATATGTATTTCCTAGCACACCAAGCCACTGATTGATTTGTTCAAGGAAAAGAAGTTAAGTGCCATTCCTGAAGGTACCAGACGGACTTGCACATGGCATCGTCATCCGCAATGATGGTTCCCACCCAGAACTCGGTAGTGTTTTGATTGTAAGACTTTTCATGTGCTCATAATTGCCTTGGGCAGTGTGTTCACGTGGGTCTTGCAAACCAGCTCATGTTTTCGAGTTGTCTTCCATAGTTCATTTCCTGAGAATCTCGCAACGTTATCTCATCGATTTGTGTTGCAAACCTTCTTTTCATACGTGCTGAGTCTGAAGCATCGTGTCACCAACTGGAGCTGAATCTCGCGCAGTTATAATGCTTGGAACTTTTCCCAAGAATTCTAATATTGGTCTCTATGTAACCCGGTAAAGTGATGTAATGGCTAACACACCTAGCCGGAAGACTTGATCTTATAATATCTTGCATCAGCTATCTTAGCCATCTTCCGTGAGGTTTTTGTATGACTTATTCTGGAAGTTGTTCCTCATGGATCCCCTTTGAGCCCGAAGTCTGACCTGTAATTGGGTTGTGCTAGTACATCAAGGAGAACATTAGAAGCGGAGTGCTAAATTTCTCTCGGTTGATTAACCAGATTCCGTTCCCTTGGCACAGCTAAGGTGAAATCTGAGGATGTGTTGTCTTCCTTTGCATCTGCATCCTCCATCACTGTTCATCATAGTAGTAAGATGTGTCACCAAGATTTTGGCACGGATGTTGGTAAACCTTGATAAATATGGAACTTCTGAAGTTCTTGAGAGCATGCTTAGACACTATGTTATATCCTCGGTAGTAATTGGATTGTGCCTTCCGTTCGCCGAGTTGTTTTATAACTCTAGTTTCTTTCCAACCTAAGTATGCCATTCTTTCAAATTCCTTCAAACGATCATTTCGGAATTGCCTTACTCTGGTAGGAAGTGTTTTAATGATATTGTATCAATAGTAATTCTTTTTGCCACTTAAAGGAATAACCCTACGAGTCACCCTCCTAAGGTGCCCCGTTATGGTATGAAGTGTAACTTAATCTTCGCTACTTTCAAACCTCGTCATCATCTATTTTAAGTGTGGATTTGTTGCCTACCAATTGAACCTTTGTCATATGCCTCACTTCCTCGTTTCTATCATGAGTGTTGTGTTTCAGCTCAAGGGATGTCTCTATATCTCATTCTATGAGTTGATCATGAGTTGCCCGATCCTTGAGAAGATTGAGTCTTGTAGAGTCTATCTGTTCATATGTTGTCGTGTTAGATGAAGACCTCGAAGACAAAGATGCCAAGATCAACCTGATGCAATGAATCAACACCTTCAATAAGGGCAATTGGATCGTGAAGGTTCCGATAGTCTAATGCCCCTCTTCCTCTTCCCGACTACGCTTGAATCTCGGGACGAGATTCTTGTTTAGTGGGGGTGAGTTGTCACAGCCCAAGTTTGCCTAGCTTGCCATTGCATTTCATGCATGCATATTTCAACTCTTTTGTTTTTGTTTCAGGAAGTGATCAAGCCCAATGTATTGAAATTAACAAAAAGGCAATAAAATTATTACCTTAAAAGGAACCAGGAAAATGTTCCAAATATTTGGGAAAATAGTGACACGGAATAAATTTGTCAAACCAAAATTTTAAGTTACAGGAACATTTTGAAAAGGATTTTTTATTTGATCAAATAAGTGTTTGGAATGGAGTTATTTTTTTTCTTTTAAAATAAAAGTTCCAAAAATGTTGAAACTATTATGTGGCATTGATTATCTTTATCTCTGTCAAATAACACTAATTTAGGGTTTTACAAAATAATTAAATATTTTGTTTTAAAACCTAAATCCAAATGCCAGAAAGAAATAAAACAGAAAAAGAAAGAGAGAGAGAGAGACCTACCTGTCGCTCACCTGGTCGGCCCAGCCCACCAAGGCCTCCCCCTGCTCGTCGTCTTACCCGAGCAGTTGTGTGGGAGCAGCGCGTGCGTCGGCCTCCACATCCTGTTTGCTACCTCCTACTCGTCCCCGTCCTCATCTCCTCGCCCGGAGATGTCCCAGACCCCCTCGAGCTCATCTTCCTCTCCTCTCCCAAGTTCCCTCTTCTCTCTCTCCGCTTTACCTCGTTGCCGCCATTGCCGAGATCGCCAGGCTCTCATCCAGCTCGTCTCCGGCCACCCCTCGCCTCCCTGACGTGCTCTTCACCTCCGCCTCTACGAGCAGCTCCTCACCACCAAGAGAATCGAGCCAAAGCTTCTGAATCGAGCTGCCACCGTCATCTTCCCCATCTCCGGTCACCGAGATCCGCCGCCGTCGATCTGCTGCCACCGGGCCTCTCCGACCTCCCCGATGCCAAAAATGGAACCCCCATGAGCCCCTGCTCCTTTCCCCTATCTTTCCGCGCGTTAGCGTTTCCCTGAGCTCCTCCCCGACGAGCCTGACTTCCAGCCGCCGCGCACGCTCGTCGCCGGCACCTCTCCCGGCCACCCTAGCCCTCTTGCTACCCCCTGCCAGAACAGCCGCTTCGCCAGCGTCCCGTAGCCGCAAACCGCGTCGCGAATAGTCCCCTGTGGCGTGTTTTCGCACAACTCCGGCGAGCCCTCCGCCGCGGCTCAATCGTCGGCGACCACCTTCGAGTGGGGGCCGACGTGGCCAGCCATTAACCACTAAACCCCCTCCCTAGAGACGCTGACACAGGGCGCCACATGGGGTCAAAGCTTGATTAGCCTCGGGTTTGACCGGGGATTAGCCCTGTGTCACTGACCGGTGGGCGCTGGGTGTCAGGTTTGACCTGACCCAGGCCAGTTGACCTGGTGATGCAATGATGACATAGTAAATACTAATTCTGTTTTATTATAAATCCAGAAAATGCCTAAAACTTCTAAAAATCATAGAAAATAATATGTAAGTCCAATGAAAATAATTTATATATGAAAAATGATCAAAAAAATCCAAAGATTCAGATTATGGCATTTTCATGCTGGTTTGAGAAAGTTAAGAACACCAAATAGGCAAAATAATGAATAGGGTAAATTTAATAAATTGTTTGGAGTTGGAATTTGATTTCTATTTGAATTCCACTTCAATTACTATGAACAAACATTGAGCTAGGAAAACCAGTACCTCAAATCGCCATCTTCATGCATGATAAAACAAGTTATACCTGAGCATCAGGTCGAATCAAGTAAAAGGGTATCCGGAAAATACCTTGCTTGAAGTGGTATTTGAATCCTGATCCAAATCGAGCTTCAACCTAAGAAATGGTAGCTATATTGGCCCTGCCACATTTCATTTCCATTTCTTGATCATGCATCATAGTGTTGCATTTCCGTGAAGTAATTGTTGTTCTTTCCTGTTTGCCGGTACTATTCCCCCTCGGTTGACGATGGTTCCGACGATGTGATCATTGACATTGATGAAGACTCACTGCTATCTTCAGACGTGTCAGGCAAGCAAACCTCCTTGAGCATATTGATATAAACCCACTCTCTCGCTCCTGCTCTCTTTTACTGCATTAGGACAAACACGATTCAACTGTACATGTTATCGGTAGTTGAACCCATTCCTCTGCATGACCTGATTTTGTCATAGTAAATAGTTGAAACCACTTAGCATGAGTAGCAACTGCTCGAGCCTTGTTGTGCTTACTCATCCATACTTGCTTGCAATGCCTGCTATGCTTAGAGTCGTGTCTGGTCTGATCCATCTGGATGATGAATCGGAATGGTTGTGTTCCTGTCCTATAGTGTGTGAGTAAAAGTGTGAATCCAATTTGGTAAAGGTAGCGATGAGAGGACATGTAGGAGTACATCGTGGGTTGTCTCATTGGGACCGTCCTTAAGAACCGAGTTCTGTGTATGTTATCCAAGACAAGATACTACCATGCATTGGGCCCTAAAATATGACCCCGCTCGGCTAATTAATTGCCTAGATCTCTGTCCAGGAGTTGCAATTAGTTTCTGGTGTTTGTAGGAAAAGTGTTGGTGACCGTGTTTAGCTCTGCCCGACGGGGTAGGCATCTCTGCGGTAGATACACAGTGGCACGGTGTACCAACTGGCACCCAGATGGTGGGCTTGGGAACCCTGCGCACATCGTTTGGGGCCGTAGAGGAAACCTCGGCCGGACTTCCTTGCGGGTTCAGTCTCAAATAGGTGATAAACCTGGACTAGGGTCTTGTGTGGTTAACGGTCGTGGCCGACACCCACGCCAGTGCTTCTGCTTGAAGGTTGCCGAGATGCATGACGTGCATATGGTGCTAAGTGGTGAGAGCATGTGTGAAGAAGTATACCCCTGCAGGGTGAATTAATCTATTTGAATAGCCGTGTCCTCGGATATGGACTACTTGGAAACATTACGTGGTACATAGACAATTTAAATGGATACTCTAAAACATGCAAAATAAGTGTGAGTTCTATGGAAGGCCTTCTCGTAGGGAGACGAGAGTGGATCCATAGTGGTGTATTGAATTGGTGAATAGGTGGACTCGTGTGCGCTATCCCACCTCAAAGAAATAACTTGTAGTCATAGTACATGTTAGCCAAGAGTGAAAGCTGGCTTGCTGCAATCAAACCCCACAACCCTTTCATTGGTACATGATGCATATGTAGATTGTTCTGATGTATGTCTTGCTGAGTACCTTTGTACTCACGGTTGCTTTATATATGTTTTTGCAGAGAAGAGTTAGTCTCTTTAAAAGGTTCTAAACGACGTGTTTGATGTTGACCGGAATTGCTTGGGAATCCCAGGCAGAGGTCTGGCTCCTTTGGTAGGGACGTACTAGCTTTTAAGGCTCTTCCAGCCACTTTTAGTAGATGTCTGTACCCATACATGTTGTGCTTCCGCTTGTTGTTTTAATGACTTGAGTGACGGGTCAAGAGACCCCTGTCTGTAATATCATACTATATTGATTCCTATGAATCTTTAATAAAATCTTGAGTCATAGAGTTATGTTGTGATGCCATGTTGTATCTACGCATATAGTGCATATTGTGTGTATCTTATGAAATGCATCATATGTGTGGGATTCGACACCTAGTTGTGTGCCTTTCGTAGTACTCTTTAAAGGGAAATGCCTCTTTGTGCTTCTATCGAGCCTTGGTAGCTTGATACTGCTCTAGACACATTGATTGACCGGCGTCTATCCTTCTTTGCTGTTGTGTCTGTCCCCTCGGGGAAATGTCACGCAGTGTAATGGAGTCCTTGTAGCTTGCTACGACTCGTCTACACACGTTGTTGATCGACACCTGCTTTGTTGGGTTATGTATGCCTGTCCGTGTGCGGATGTCCCGCTTGGGTTTATAACTAGTCATGTCGACCCGGGTTCTTTGTCGTTTGTACACTAGCAACATATTCATATATGTGAGCCAAAAGACGCAAATGGTCCCGGCCAAGGTAAATGTCAGCCGTGGAGTTTACAGTGCGTGAGGCCGCAAAGTGATGTGATGTGTTACAGGCTGGGTTCTTATTACTCAGGATCGGTGTCCCGACATACTGCTTTGCCACTAGGTGCATTCCTTGATGCACAACTTGCTAGAGTTGCTGCTAGATGTGATGATACTTCTGAAACTGCTGACACTATTGAAGTAGAACCTGCTACTATGCCTGAATTGCCTGTTATGCCTGAACGCTATGTTAAGGAGGGAGAGATAGCTGAGGACTTTCTTGCGTGTAAGGATAGCTATGATGTTGAGAAATTACTGCTCAAGTGGAAAGAAAAATCTCTGAACGCTAGGATGAAATACGATCCGAAGTTTGCTACTTCGCCTATCTTTGTGAATGATAAGGATTATGAATTCTCTGTCGACCCTGAGTTAATCACTCTGGTCGAATCTGATCCTTTTCACGGTTATGAGTCTGAAACGGTTGTAGCCCATCTCACCAAACTGCACGATATAGCCACCTTATTCACTAGTGAGGAAAAGATCCGCCACTACTATATCCTCAAGCTGTTTCCTTTCTCGCTAAAGGATGATGCTAAGACCTGGTTCAGTTCTCTCGCTCCTAGTTATGTGTGTAGCCCCCAGGATATGGTCTACTACTTCTCTGGAAAATATTTCCCTGCCCATAAGAAGCAAGCTGCCTTGGAGGAAATATACAACTTTGCTCAAGCTGAAGAAGAGAGTCTCCCACAAGCTTGGGGGAGGCTAATCCAGCTACGGAATGCTTTGCGTGATCACCCTCTTGAGAAGAATGAAATACTTGATATCTTCTATAATGGACTTACCAATGCTTCTAAAGACCACCTAGATAGTTGTGCCGGTTGTGTTTTCAGGGAACGAACTGTAGAACAAGCTGAGATTCTACTGAATAACATCTTGTGCAATGAGAATGCTTGGGCTATTCCCGAACCACCTCCTAAGCAAACTCCAAAGAAAAGAGGTATTCTATTCCTCAGTCCTGAAGATATGCAAGAAGCCAAGACATCTATGCGAGAGAAAGGCATTAAATCTGAAGATGTCAAAAATCTACCACCTATCGAAGAGATCCATGGTCTCGATAACCCAATACAGGTAGTAGAAGTAAATTCTCTACGTAGGTTTGATGAGATTGATATTCCTTTTGATAAACCTGCTAGCCTATGCCTGGATGAATTTGATAACTTTGTTGCCAAACAACAAAGTTTCAATGATTATAGCATACAATTGGAACAAAATGCTCGTATGCTTAGTCATTTAAGTGTTTGTGTGGACAGAAATGTCAATGATCTTAAGCTTCTGAGTAAACATGCCTCTATGGTTACTACTCAAGTAGAACAAGTACTTAAGGCTCAAAATGACTTTCTCAATGAGTTGAATGACAATTCCGTTAGAGTCGTCACTAGAGGCGGTAGAATGACCCAGGAACCTGTGTATCCTGAGGGTCATCCGAACAGGATTGAACAAGATTCTCGAGGAGTTAGCACTGATGCACCTAGTCATCCTAGAAAGAAGATGAAAGATGATAGGAATTTGCACGCTAGCAACCCTGTTGCTGCTACACCTGAAAGTCCAAACGATGTCTCTGTCTGTGATGCTGAAACACAATCTGTTGATGAACATGAGCCTAATGACAATATCAATAGTGATGTTCATGAAGATGCTCAACCTAGCAATGATAAGGATGTGGAGATTGAACCTATTGATCTTGATAAGAGATATATTAAGAATAAGAGATATGATAAGAATGACATCACTGCTAGGAAGCATGGTAAAGAAAGGGAGCCATGGGATCAGAAACCCATGCCCTTTCCTCCCAAACCATCCAAGAAAAAGGACGATGAGGATTTTGAGCGATTCGTTGAAATGATCACACCTGTCTTTCTGCAAATGCGTTTGACAGACATGCTCAAGATGTCTCCGTATGCTAAGTGTTGGAAATATGCCCTCGAGGCAATAATAAATTAGTTATTATTATATTTCCGTGTTCTTAATAATTGTTTATTATCCATCCTAGAATTGTATTGATTGGAAACTCAAATACATGTGTGGATACATAGACAACACACTGTCCCTAGTGAGCCTCTAGTTGACTAGTTCGTTGATGAAAGATGGTCAAGGTTTCCTGGCCATAGGCAAGTGTTGTCACTTGATAACGGGATCACATCATTAGGAGAATCATGTGATGGACAAGACCCAAACTATGAACGTAGCATATTGATCGTGTCGTTTTATTGCTATTGTTTTCTATGTGTCAAGTATTTGTTCCTATGACCATGAGATCATATAACTCACTTGCACCAGAGGAATACCTTGTGTGCATCAAACGTCACAATGTAACTGGGTGACTATAAAGGTGCTCTACAGGTATCTCTGAAGGTGTCCGTTGAGTTAGTATGGATCAAGAATGGGATTTGTCACTCCGTATGACGGAGAGGTATCTCGGGGCCCACTCGGTTATACAACATCACGCACGGGATCTTGTATTACGGAACGAGTAAAGGGACTTGCCGGTAACGACATTAAAATAGGTATGCGGATACCGACGATCGAATCTCGGGCAAGTAACATACCCAAGGACAAAGGGAATGACATATGGGATTGCCTGAATCCTTGACACTTTGGTTCAACCGATAAGATCTTCGGAGAATATGCAGGATCCAATATGGGCATCTCGGTCCAGCTATTGGATATTGACCGAGGAGTACCTCGGGGCATGTCTACATAGTTCCTGAACCCGCAGGGTGTTCACACTTAAGGTTCGGCGATGTTTTAGTATAGTTGAGTTATATGTGTGGTTAGGAGTCCCAGATGAGATCACGGACGTCACGAGGGTTTCCGGTATGGTCTGAAGACGAAGATTGATATATAGGATGACTTCATTTGGTTACCGAATGGTTTTCGGGCATTACCGGAAAAGTTTCGGGCTCGTCGGTAGTGTACCGGGAGTGCTGGGAGGGGGTACGGGGACCATCGGGAGGGGTGTCACGCCCCAAGGGGTCTCATGGGCTATGGGAAGAGACAAACCAGCCCCTAGTTGGCTGGAATAACTTCCCACTAAGGCCTCTATGCTTTGAGAAGGAAAAAACACAAGGTGGAAAGAGTTTCCAAGTGGGAAGGTTGAATCCTACTCCAAGTAGGATTGGAGGAGGACTCCTCCACCTCCAATTTCGGCCAAACCTTTCGGTTTTGAGGCTGCCTCCACCCCTTCCTCCCTCCTATATATAGTGGTGTTTTAGGGCTGATTTGAGACAACTTTTGCCACGGCAGCTCGACCACAAACACCACGGACTTTCCTCTAGGTCGTATTTCTATGGAGCTCGGGCGGAGCCCTGCAGGAGTAGATCATTCACCACCACCGGAGCACCGTCACGCTCCCGGAGGACTCATCTACTTCTCCGTCTTGCTTGATGGATCAAGAAGGCCGAGATCATCGTCGAGCTGTACGTGTGCTGAACGCGGAGATGTTGTCCGTTCTGCACTAGGTCGGAGCGGATCGTGGGACGGATCACAGGACGGTTCGTGGGACGGTTCGCGGGGCGGATCGAGGGACGTGAGGACGTTCCACTACATCAACCGCTCTTCTTAACACTTCCTGCTGAACGATCTACAAGGGTACGTAGATCCAAATCTCCTCTCGTATATGGACATCACCATGATAGGTCTTCGTGCGCGTAGGAAAATTTTGTTTCCCATGCGACGTTCCCCAACAGTGGCATCATGAGCCAGGTTCACGCGTAGATGTTATCTCGAGTAGAACACAAAGGGTTTTGTGGACGGTGATGTTCGAATTTCTTCCCTCCTTAGTCTTTTCTCGATTTAGCGGTATTGTTGGATTGAAGCGGCCCGGACCGAAATTATTCGTACGCTTACGAAAGACTGGTTTCATCGATTGACACGCAACCTCGTTGCATAAAGATGACTGACGGGTGTCGGTTTCTTCAACTTTAGTTGAATTGGTTTTGATCGAGGCAGTCCTTGGAGAGATTAAATAGAAATTTCCACATCTCCATTGTGGTTTTTGCGTAAGTATGATGCGATCTACTCGATACCCATAGCAGCCACGTAAAATATGCGACAACAAATTAGACGACATCTAACTTGTTTTTGCAGGGTATGCTTGTGATGTGATATGGCCAACGACGTGATGTGATATATTGGATGTATGAGATGATCATGTTGTAATAGTTAATATCGACTTGCACGTCAATGCTACACCAACCGGCAGGAGCCATTGGGTTGTCTTTAAACTAACTTTTGTGTTTGCAGATGTGTTTAGTATATTGCTAGGACGTAGCTTGAGTAGTAATAGCATAGCATACACGACAACCTCGATGACGGTACAATGATGGAGATCATGATGATGGGGATCATGGTGTGGCGACGGTGACAAGAAGATCATACCAGTGCTTTGGTGATGGAGATGAAGGAGCACTTGATGATGGCCATATCATGTCACTTATGAATTGCATATGATGTTAATCCTTTATGCACCTTATCTTGCTTAGAACGACGGTAGCATTATGAGGTGATCTCTCACTAAAACTTCAACCTCAAATTGTGTTCTCCCCGACTGTGCACCGTTGCTACAGTTCGTCGTTACGAGACACCACGTGATGATCGGGTGTGATAGACTCAACGTTCACATACAACGGGTACAAAACAGTCGCACACGCGGAACACTCGGGTTAAATTTGACGAGCCTAGCATGTGTACACATGGCCTCGGAACACAAGAGACCGAAAGGTCGAGCATGAATCGTATAGTTGATATGATTAGCATAGAGATGCTTACCACTGAAACTATTCTCGACTCACGTGATGATCGGACTTGAGATAGTGGATTTGGATCATGTACCACTCAAATGACTAGAGAGATGTACTTTTTGAGTGGGAGTTCTTAAGTAGTATGATTAATTGAACTAATTATCATGAACATAGTCAAAGATCTTTACGATTTATGATGTGGCTTGCACTATAGGTCTACAGTTTTTATATGCTCCTAGAAAAATTTAGTTGAATGTTGATAGTAGCAACTTAGCGAACTGAGTCTATAAAACTGAGGATTGTCCTTGTTGCTGCATAGAATTCTTATGTCCTTAATGCACCACTCGGTGTGCTGCACCTCGAGCATCGTCTGTGGATGTTGTGAACATCCGACATACACGTTTCTGATGACTACGCAATAGTTCAGTGCAAAATACTTAATGGCTTAGAAGCAAGGCATTGAAGACATTTTGAAACGTTATGGAACATAAGAGATGTTCTAAGAAATGAAATTGTGATTTCATGCTCGTGCCCTTGTTAAGAGGTATGAGACCTCCGACAAGATTGTTTGTCCACAAAGTAAAGGAGAAAAGCTCAATCGTTGAGCGTGTGCTCAGATTGTCTGAGTACGACAATCGCTTGAATCAAGTGGGAGTTAATCTTCCACATGAGATAGTGATGGTTCTCCAAAGTCACTGCCACCAAGCTGTGAGAGCTTTGTGATGAGCTATAACATATCAAGGATAGATACAATGATCCTTGAGCGATTCACGATGCTTGACACTGCGAAAGTAGAAATCAAGCTGGAGCATGAATATTTGATGGTTAGTAAAACCACTATGTTTCAAAGAAAGGCAAGGGCTAGAAGGGATACTTCGTGAAACGGCAAAACAGTTGCTGCACTAATGAAGAGACCCAATATTAAACCCAAACCTGAGACTAAGTGCTTCTGTTATAAGGGGAACGGTCACTGAGGCGGAGCTACCCTAGATGCTTGGTAAATAAGAAGGTTGGCAAAGTCGACAGAATTATATTTGATATACATGATATTGACGTGGACATTACTAGTACTCCTAGTAGCACGAGGGTATTGGATACCGGTTCAGTTGCTAAGTGATTAGTAACTCAAAATGAAAGCTACGGAATAAACGGAGACTAGCTAAAGGCGAGGTGACGATACATGTTGGAAGTACTTCCAAGGTTTATATGATCAAACGTCGCACGCTCCCTCTACCATCGGGATTGGTGTTAAACCTGAATAATTGTTATTGGGTGCTTGCGTTGAGCATGAACATGACTGGATCGTGTCTATTGCAATACGATTATTCACTTAAAGAGAATAATGGTTACTCTATAGGAGAAGAACATATAAACACATTCTCAGACTTTGTGAAAATCACAGATTTTCACTAATCTGGATTTTCAGCCACATGCCTACTTTGATTGGGCACAACTTGCACATATGAGTTTCTAAACATGAAACAAAACCAACATGGGTATAGGGGGTCACCTTAACTACCACAACCAAGATTCAAACTCTTGGGCTCACCACATCTCATGGAACCAAGCTCCAAACATAGAACAAAACTGAAATAAGTCATCTCCAGAAAGTGTTCCAATGGCAAAACTGACTTAACCAATGGATTACTGGGATGATTCTACCCCCAAAAACATATATAATACCTATGCGGTTGTATAGAACAAATGGGCACAAACTAGGAAAACAAATCTACATAGAATCACATATAGTGAATGGTGCATCATCACATGTGCTATTCACTAGAACTACAGCTACACAAGCTAGTGCACACTCTCACAAGGCCAATGGTGACATGAGGGTTTAGACCTCATGCATGTGTGCCATTGCACATCACCATTCCCAGACTAATACCTCAAGCACAAGCAAAACAACACCTACACATGCTAGATAGAATTCACCACTCACTAGAAGAAAAAGGGCCTTTTGTCCCGGTTCGTAAGGGCCGTCTGTCCCGATTTCAGAACCGGGACTAAAAGGTCGTTACTAATGCCCTTGGCCTTCAGTCCTGGTTCTTACACGAAGCAAGACAGATGGGCCTCCACGTGGCCGGTGCGGCGAGCCCGGGCAGGGGAGCCTTTTCTCCCGGTTGGTGACACCAACCGGGACCAAAAGGCATCCACGCGTCAGCATTTCAGGGGTTGGGTTTTTTTTCAAAGGGAGGGGGGTTTAGGGGGTTTTGGGGGGTTAATTTAGGTGTTTCATATATTGTGTTAGCTAGCTAATGAATAGAGAGAAGTGTCCTCTCTTATCTCCGTGCTTGGTTGATGCTGCATACTATACGTATAGAGAGGACTAGACACGCTAGCTAGTAAGCAAATGAAGGAAAGAGAAGATCGTCATGAACATATGCATACAAAGAGAAGTGATATCGACCACATCTCCTTCTCTGAGAGATTGGTCGAACAACAAGTTCTCGTATATCTATCTGACGCTACTGGCTACATATATACAATATAATTATCTCTTACAATATAATCACCTAATTAAAATTCAACTGATTAGGGTTCACATGGTATTCTCCGTATTTAGCGATCACGTGGTCAAGAAAGAATGCCGCCAATTCCTCTTGAATTCCTCGCATACGATCTGCTGATAGGAGTTCATTCCGCATCCGATATATCTAATTTGAATAAGGGGGTCAATACATATATATGAACAAATGAGACTGAACACAAATGATGGTAATAAAATAAAATTGTGAATAATATTATTTATGCACGTCATATTGTTTGTCAGAGTAGCCCCACTCACAGGTCACGTGGCGGATGGCCAGCAACGAGGACCATTGGTCCCGGTTCGTGGCTCGAACCGGGACAAATAGTTCACACGAACCGGGACCAATGCCCACGAGGCCCCGGGCGGCCCCCTGGGCTCACGAACCATGTCTAATACCCCCCATTAGTCCCGGTTATTGAAGAACCGGGACTAATTGGCTGGCCAGGGCCTAACGGTAGCCCTGTTTTCTACTAGTGACTATAAGGCACTCACATAAGCATCACTACCCTACACATGTAATCTTGCACATGTGTTCATCAAGGCATATCTTGCCATGACATGTGTGAGACATGCACACATGAGCACACACACCCACATGAACCTACACATGCATACATGCAAATCCACCTAACATGCACATCTACTAAGAATATATCTACACACGCACTCACTTGTGCATCAAAGGCACAAGCACAACAACACCACAACATCACAACATCACATGCACATACTTGCAAGAAAGTACTAGGGCACACCTTCAAGCTAGATCACAAACACACTTAGCACCTAGAACACATATGCACAAAGCACATCTCCTACACATGAGCAACTACTCACATATAGCAAAAAATATTATGCATACAATGTTGTTTTGAGGGGAGGAAAATTACCCTCATGGTGTGAGGCACATCACAACAACAACTACACCAGCCAAAGGTGAAAACAACACAAGAAAAATAAATGCACAGCAAAATAATAAAAGGAGGGGGAAGAGGGATCGAACCCTGTACCCCTTGGTGTGTGCACTGCAACACTACCACTGGGTTAAGGCCTTGTGCTCGACAGATACAGAGAAGATAGAAGGATAACTCCTCTGCTGCTGCTAATCTACTGTGCCGAAAATAACATGCAAAAAGTGGGGTGCCCTCTCTGGGGCTCGAACCCAGCACCTACACGCAACACACACAACACCTCCGCCACTACACTATGATGGGGATCTCGACAGAGAAAGGTACTAAACCAAGGTATACTGCCAGGCAAGCCGATGCTCTGTTTGCTGCACGCAAAGACGCCGGCGACAACAGGGAGGCCACCGTGGTTGCTCTGCAACTGCTTTTGCACCTCGGGAAGAACCATTATGCTACGGCGCTGCTACTACGAGGGGGAGGAAGCCCCTGCTCTGCACTCACGTCTACCGAGCACACACAACACAGAACACACACATGCACACAAGATCTCCTCTCGGGACAGAGGTGTTCCGGCGAGACCTAGGCCGATCCAAACGAGGGGGAAGCGAGACTAGAGGCTAGCTCACCTTGGGGAAGGAAGCAGAGGGACCGATCGGGAAGAAGAGCTCCTGAAGACGAGGTAGCCGACGCCCTGACTAAGCCTGAACAAAACCGACGAGGAAGGAGGAAGAACGCCGGGTCCGAGCCGTTGGTGATCTCCTGCCCATCAGTGAGATCGCTCCTCGGCCTCAGCGACGATGGGAATGGAGTGCGGGGAGTATCCCCGAGCCCCTAGACATGGTGGGGGCGTCGGGCGACGATGGGAGGAGGGGTAGATGCCGGCGATCACTTCTCTCCTCTCTCTATTTCGATCTGTAGAGACTTACCGGAGGGGGAGGAAGGAAGGAGGGAGATGGAGAGAGGTGGCGGCGGCGGATGGGGAGAGGAGGAACCCTAGGGAAGAGGGGCACGGACGCCCACGCTTTATGGGGAGGGCCTCGACGTGTGTGTTCCTCACGGTGGCACACCCTCTCTCTGTAAAGGTCAAACGGAAAGGAGGCGCGGTAGCACACAACGTCAGGAGGAGGAAGAGGGTCGCGCGCCTGGGCTGCCGCGCGGGAAGAGAGAGTAGTTGGGCCACGGGAGGAAAAATGGCCCACGGCTGGTGATAGAAAGAGAGAAAGACTCTCTGAGGGGTTTTCTATTTCTAAATAAGCCAGAGAAGAATTTGAATCCAAAGCAAAACTGATGGGGAATAAAAATAAAACAAATACACGCTGGTCATAAGGGAATTATGACCCATTTGAATAAAATAGAAAAGAATTATTTGGCGCAACTAAATATTTTCAAAACAACATTTATTATATATGTTTTGGAAATATTTGCACCTTTCAATTAAGGACTAAAGCAGCAACTTCACCTCTACAATTCCACCACAAAAATATGCTAAACCCTGGACATTTTTAAAACAGAGAAGAAGCAAGTATTGTTTGGCTTGGGATATCTAGAGAAGGGGAAGTTTATAACATAGAGCTACCACATAGTGCTACAAGCAAATGCACCACTCCACTTATCAACACATACCACATCACATCACCACATCACAAGTATCACAGCAACACATAAGCTCACAAGGCAACAACACAAGACATGGTAAGAATGGGATGGCATGGAAGCATGCATGCAAAAGAGAATAAAACAAGGAGAGCATCATATCAAATGATATGCATAGATAGCTCTCATGTCCATGACAAGTTGGACCCACATATTGAAGGTTCCAAAAAGGGAAAAATTCACTCTTGGGGCATTACAAGAAGGAAGAAGAAGAAGAAGAGAAGAAGAAGAGAACAGGAAGGAGAAGGTAAAGAAGGAGAAGAAGGAGAAGGAGCCCTCCTTCTTCTTCTCTCCTCCTTCTTCTCCTTCTTCTTCTCCTTCTTCTTCTCTTCTTCTTCTTCTCCTTCCTCTTCTCTACTTCTTTTCTTCTTCTTCTCCTCTTCCTTCTCCTTCTCCTTCTCCTCTCCTCCTCCTCCTCCTCCTCCTACTTCTTATTTTTCTTCTCCTTCTTCTTCTCTTTCTTCTTCTACGTAGCTTATTTTCTCGAACAAAGACATACTTAGCTAATTATCCTCCAAAATGACATAATTAGCTTAGTTAGGTAAAAACATCATAAGAACCTTGATTAGCTCATTAAAATGACTAATTTAGCTCCAAAATGACATAATAATATGAAAATGGCATAAGAACCTTGGTTAGCTCTTGAATATTATATACATAGCTTGTCTTCCTATAAAATGACATAATTAGCTCATTTAGCTCCAAAAAGACATGCTTAGCTAATAATCAGCTATTAAATAGCATATAATTATCGTTGCTAGCTCCAAAATGCCTTAATAATCATAGTTGGCTCCAAAATGACATAATTTACCCAAGTTAGCTCTAGAATGGCCTATACTTAGCTTGGCTTCCACCAAAATGACATAATTAGCTTAGTTAGCTCCAACATGGCCTATTTAATAAAACATGCCTATATTAGCTAATTATCCTCCAAAATGACATAATTAGCTCCAAAAGGGCATAATTAGCTAATTAACTCAAAGAAGAGGGCAAGAGGAGAAGAAAGAGGAAAAATGAAAAGAAGGAAGAAGAAGAAGAGAACATGAAGGAGAGGGTAAAGGAGGAGAATAAGGAGAAGGAGCCCTCCTTCTTCTTCTCTCCTCCTTCTTCTCCTTCTTCTTATCTTCTTATTTTCTTATTCTCCTCCTTCTTCTTCTCTTCTTCTTTTCTTATTCTTCTCCTCTTCCTTCTCCTTCTCCTCTCCCACTCCTCCTCCTCCTCCTTCTTCTTCTTTTTCTTCTCCTTCTTCTCTTTCTTCTTCTACATAGCTTATTTTCCCGAACAAAGACATACTTAGCTAATTATCCTCCAAAATGACATAATTAGCTTAGTTAGGTAAAAACAACATAAGAACCTTGGTTAGCTCATTAAAATCACTAATTTAGCTCCAAAATGAGATAATAAGCTCAAAATGGCACAAGAACCTTGGTTAGCTCATGAATATTATACACATAGCTTGTTTTCCTCTAGAATGACATAAGTAACCCATTTAGCTCCAAAAAAACATACTTAGCTAATAATCAGCTATTAAATAGCCTATAATTAGCTTACCTAGCTCCAAAATGCCTTAATAAACATAGTTGGCTCCAAAATGACATATTTTACCCAAGTTAGCTCTAGAATGGCTTATACATAGCTTGCCTTCCACCATATGACATAATTAGCTTATTTAGCTCCAAAATGACTTTTTAATAAAAACTGACCTATAATTACCTAAGTTCTCTCCTAAATGACATAATAAGGCTTACGTAGCTCCAAGATGACCTATTCCACCTAACTTAGCTATTAAATGGCTTATAATTAGCTTAGGTAGCTCCAAAATGCCTGAATATTCATAATTGGCTCCAAAATGACATATTTTACCCAAGTTAGCACTATAACGGCCTATACTTAGCTTGGCTTCCACCAAAATGACATAATTAGCTTAGTTAGCTCCAAAATGTCCTATTTAATAAAAAATGACCTATACTTAGCTAATTATCCTCCAAAATGACATTATTAGCTCCAAAAAGGCATGATTAGCTAATTTAGCTCGAAGAAGAGGACAAGAGGAGAAGAAAGAGGAAAAATTAAAAGAAGGAAGAAGAAGAAGAAGAGAAGAAGAATAGAAGAAGGAGAAGGAGCCCTCCTTCTTCTTCTCTCCTCCTTCTTCTCCTTCTTCTTCTCCTTATTCTTCTTTTCTTCTTCTTCTCCTTCTTCTTCTCTTCCTCTTTTCTTCTTCTTCTCCTCTTCCTTCTCCTTCTCCTCCTCCTCCTCCTTCTTCTTCTTCTTCTGCTGCTTTTTCTTCTCCTTCTTCTTCTCTTTCTTCTTCTACGTAGCTTATTTTCTCGAACAAAGACATACTTAGCTAATGATCCTCCAAAATGACATACACTACAAGAAATATGTCAACTAACGACCTTCAATATTGGTCACTGAATGGTCATTGATTTCCATTTGTGACCATTTTATGACCAAAACTAAAGGTCTAAAGCTAAGGGTCTTTAGTGAACTATAACGACCTTTTTTCTGGATTGGTCGTAGGATTTTATGACCAAACAGAAGGTCGTAGGTTTAACGACCAAATGATTTGGTCAGTAGCAATCTGCCCACACCACGTCAGAGCCACCATGGCAGGCTGACGTGGCTGAATTATAACCAAATGAAAAGGTCGTAAATAAGATTCAGCCCGGTCCATTCCGGTCGTCTACATGGGCCGGGCACAATAATTTGGCCTTTTATTTTCTGGGATAGAATCTTTTACTGAGCAGGTTTTTTATTAGTCCACTTTTCTTTTGGGCCTTGGCCTACTCTTTTTAGTCCAGTTCTTGTTTGGGCCTTGGCCTACTCTTTTTTAGGCCCAAGCCTTTTTAGACAAATTCTAGTTTGGGCCTTGGCCTACTCTTTTTTTAGGCCCAAGCATTCTTAATCTATTTCTTGTTTGGGCCTCGGCATTTTTGCTGTCCAAACTAACTTTAGTGCCAAGCAAAATGGTCCAAACAAAACATAAATAATTTACAACTTCACAAAATACTTCATCAGGTTCAAACAAAGCAAGACATTGTTTCATCACCAGAATGACCAATCACTTAAATATTTGACAACTTCACAAGTGCACAGCTTCACAAAATTCATCACGCATTTCCACCAACCTCTCAAAGTCCATGCCTAGCGGACTTTCCTGATGGTCCATCGCACCCCCCATAGTTGCTTTCTGCCTTGTGACTCTATCAGGTTCATCAGGTTCGAGCATCCTCTTTGTTTGTCCTGGACGTGGGGCCATCACCCTTCCTGGAGGCATTGCAGCAGATGCTTCTGAGCTCTTCCTCTTCTTGCTGGCTGTCTTCAGTGCCTTGTATAAATAGCAAAGAAAAAATTAGATCACAAGATAACTATGTGAGCACAAGGAAACACAGAGCATACAAGAACCCAAACCCTCCAAGCAAGACAGAGTTTGCACCTTAACAGTCTTGTGCACTACAACTTCATCCTCCTTAGGATTGTACTCTGGGTCATCACTGATAACTCCACTACCTTCTTGAACCCGATTAGTTGTACCTTCTCGTGCATCATTTGTTTTCCTAATCATTGACGCTATTGCATCAATGCCAACGGACTGGAATATCCGATTGTTCCTCATCGTATTTCTAGCCCTAACCTTCTCGTACTCGGTGAGAGCATGATCATCTTTGCAAGGCAAATAAACATAATTATTACGTTAATTCTTGGAATGCACGGACAGACAGCCAAACATATCTTATGATATTTTATTATCATTTAATCCTACTTATTCAGCTAAGGAAGAGTAACAGCACACAGGCACAGCTAAGCCAGCTAATTCAGATTACAACAATACATTTGCGTAATAAAATTTGACAGTATTTTAGATCACCAGCCTCCAAGATATATTACTTAGCATATTACATTTCACTTAGCATATTAAGACACATTTTATAAATCTAACAGTATAACCACAAGGATCAACTTGCATACCACTGGTTGGCCTCGGGTTTGACCTTGTCATCCTTGACATGGATGATCTTGAGGTGGTGCTTGCAAAATAGAATAAACAACAATCAGATACAACATGGATAAAGTAAAATGACGCACTTATATCAATAAAGGAAAGCATTTAGACGAGCATGCACATACATGTAATACATGTGAAGCTAACAAACTTGTTGGATCAACAATATAGTGATGTAGTTAATGCATCAGTACTAATACATGTAAAACACTTGGACCATCATGCACATACACGTGTAGCAATGCACATACAGTTAATGCATCAGTACTAAACTGACAGTTGTAGCAAGAAACTAAATTTAAGCACTTGGACTAGCATGCACATACAAGTGTAGCAATGCATCAGTATTAAAACATGTGAAAACATGATGTAGTAATGTACTAAACTGATAGTTGAAGAAAACTATATATGTGAAGCAATGCATTAACTATTTACAACAATAACTTTTATGTTTTAACTTGCAATTTTATCCATGTACCTGCAACCATCTATAAGCAAAGTAATTACTCAACTTTATCCCTAATGGAGGCAAACATATGCATTCATAGCAACTGGTTGCCCAACATTTGGTGAATAAAGAAGCAAGCAGTGTGCAAGCAAGCAAGCAAAGTGCATAAATGCTACTAATACAAGCAAGCAAGCAAGAAAAGTGCATAAGTGCTACTAATACAAGCAAGCAAGCAAAAGAAGTGTTACTGATAGAAACAAGCATAGTGCTACTGATAGAAAAAAGCAAGCAAGCAAGAAAATTGAAGAGGAGCAAGCAAGCAAGTACTATTGATACCAACCCTAGTAGCTTCTTCTCCAAGTGCTACTAATACAAGCAAGTATTGGTGATGGAAACTCTAATTAACCAGAGGGGGATAGAACGAACCACTAGGAATAAATCCCATGATCGACTGAATCATTTGTTACCCATCACAAATGCAGGACCCCATGATACAGCCCCATGACAACTACAACCCTAACCCCATGAATCTAACCCTAACACCATGAACCCTAACCCTAACCCCGTGAATGTACCGAACCATCCCAATTGATCCAGCCCCGTCAACCCTAGAAGAACACAAGAGGGGGATCTATCAAACCCTAGAAGAACACATGAGGGGGATCTATCAACGGGAGATGGGTAGAGGGGAGAGGTACCTATCATCGTCGACTGTTGATTATGTAGATGTACCCGTTGTCGTCGTCGATGTAGTCGTAGCCGTCGACGTCGATGTAGATGTAGCCGTCGTCGTTGATGTAGATGTAGCCGTCGACATCGTCGATGTAGTCATCGTCGATGTAGATGTAGTCATCGTCGTCGTCGATGTACTTGTCGTTGGGGAGAGGGGAGAGGGGAGGCGCGGAGCACGGGAGGGGTGGCGGGGCGGCGCGGAGCAGGGGAGGGGTGGCGCAGAGCAGGGGAGTGGGGAGTGGAATGGACCCCGCGTGGGTAGTGGGGAGTGGAATGGAGAGGGGAGTGGGACAGGGAGTGGTGTGTCCCGCGTGGTAGTGGGAGAAGGAGTGGAGGGAAAATTTGGTGGGGTGGGAGGGAAAATTTTCACTAGTTTTTTGGGGTTTGGAGGCAGACTTTTTCTTTTTCTTTTTTATAAACATTGTAGAAATTATGGTTAAAATTATACCGAGTAGTTCAAGAAGACACCGGTACTTAAATTTATATATCTTTTCTAGTTGGCAGGTCACATGTGATGATGCGACACGAAGGTTTCTCATTTTTTTGATTTTTTTTGAATTTTTCATGGCCGTTTCAAAATTCGGTCGAAACGGCTGGCATGACCATTCCTACCTAGTGGTTGAATCTTGGAAACCAGTTGGTGTTTCTATGATTAAATAGATACTTGTGTACCTAAAAATGATTTTTGGAAAAAATAAAGAGCAAACTATAAAGCAGCCGCAGTTCAAATTTGACCCGCTTCCAACTGATTCGACATAGATTTGTCTTTTTCACGAGAGATGGATAAAAGCTTTTGACACCCAACCATTTTGTCAATTGTACATTAAATATGGCCTAGTATGTTAGAAAAATGATTTGGACCAATTTTGAAACAAATATATGGTAGGTCCTTCACCAAAAAACTCATTTCGGGCACTTGAAAAATGAAAAATGAATTTTTCATACAAGGAAGATGAAAAATTCCTTAATCAACATTGTTTGTCACTCGAACATGCACCATTATGAAAAATATAAGACCATTTCAACAAACTATCCGATGAATATGGCCATGAGCTTGATCATGTGGCTTGAAAGCCATGAATCTTCACACATGATAGCTCATTTGTGTGAACACTTTTTAAAAATAATTGTCGTATTACAAGTTTATTATTTTACATGGTAAGTTTATCACATATGATGACATAATGCAAAGGTTTCCCATCTTTTTGATTTGTTTTGAATTTTTCATGGGTGTTTCAAAATGCGGTCGAAACGGCGGGCATGATCGTTCCTACCTAGTGATTGAATCTTGTAAACCTTTTGGTATTTCTATGATTAAATAGATACTTGTGTACCTAGAAATGATTTTTGGAAAAATAAAGCTGAAATTATAATGCAGCCGCAGTTCAAATTTGACCCGCTTCTAACTGATTCGAAATAGATTTGTCTTTTTCACGAGAGATGGATAAAAGCTTTTGACACCCAACCATTTTTTCAATTGTACATTAAATATGGCCTAGTATGTTAGAAAAATGATTTGGACCAATTTTGAAACAAATATATGGTAGGTCCTTCACAAAAAAACTCATTTCGGGCACTTCAAAAATGAAAAATGAAGTTTTCATACAAGGAAGATGAAAACTTCCTTAATCAACATTGTTTGTCACTCCAACATGCACCATTATGCAAAATATGAGACCATTTCAACAAACTATGCCATGAATGTGGCCATAAGAATGATCATGTGGCTTGAAAGCTATGAATCTTCACACATGATAGCTCATTTGTGTGAACACTTCTTAAAAATAATTGTCGTATTACAAGTTTATTATTTTACATGGTAACTTTATCACATATGATGACATAATGCAAAGGTTTCCCATTTTTTTGATTTTTTTGAATTTTTCATGGCCGTTTCAAAATGCAGTCGAAACGGCGGGCATGACCGTTCCTACCTAGTGGTTGAATCTTGGAAACCTTTTGGTGTTTCTATGATCAAATAGATACTTGTGTACCTAGAAATAATTTTTGGAAAAAATAAAGAGAAAACTAAAAGGCAGCCGCAGTTCAAATTTGACCCGCTTCCACCTGATTCGACATAGATTTGTCATTTTCACGAGGGATGGATAAAAGCTTTTGACACCCAACCATTTTGTCAATTGTACATTAAATATGGCCTAGTATGTTAGAAAAATGATTTGGACAAATTTTGAAACAAATATATGGTAGGTCCTTCACAATAAATTTCATTTCGGGCACTTCAAAAATGAAAAAAGAATTTTTCATACAAGGAAGATGAAAACTTCCTTAATCAACATTGTTTGTCACTCCAACATGCACCATTATGCAAAATATGTGACCATTTCAATAAACTATGCCATGAATATGGCCATGAGATTGATCATGTGGCTTGAAAGCCATGAATATTCACACATGATAGCTCATTTGTGTGAACACTTTTTAAAAATAATTGTTGTATTACAATTTTATTATTTTGCATGGTAACTTTATCACATATGATGACATAATGCAAAGGTTTCCCTTTTTTGATTTGTTTTGAATTTTTCCTGGTTGTTTCAAAATGCGGTCGAAACGGCGGGCATGACCGTTCCTACCTAGTGGTTAAATCTTGGAAATCTTTTGGTGTTTCCATGATTAAATATATACTTGTGTACCTAGAAATGATTTTTGGAAAAAATAAAGAGCAAACTATAAGTCAGCCGTAGTTCAAATTTGACCCGCTTCCAACTGCTTCGACATAGATTTGTCTTTTTCACGAGAGATGGATAAAAGCTTTTGACACCCAACCATTTTGTCAATGTACATTAAATATGGCCTACTATGTTAGAAAAATGATTTGGACCAATTTTGAAACAAATATAAGGTAGGTCCTTCACAAAACAATTCATTTCGGGCACTTGAAAAATGAAAAATGAATTTTTCATACAAGGAAGATGAAAACTTCCTTAATCAACATTGTTTGACACTCCAACATGCACCATTATGCAAAATATGAGACCATTTCAACAAACTATGCCAGAAGATCAACAACTAGTGGTTATGATGTCTTTTTATGTGTGATTGATGGTCATGATCTGTTTATAGCAACAGGTTAGGTCTTTTCATGGGCACTTAAAGACATTTGCAACAAATAAGACGTCACTTAAACCAATCTATGAACAAATAAGATACGACAAGTAAGATCAACCAATCTATAAACATACTTGGGTTGAACAAAGATAAAGTCACTTAATCATTCATAATTAAGAGATTCTTCTCATCTTGCATTACAACATTGCTACAAAAGAGCAACACACCAACAATTGCATAGTACAGTTAGAAACATAGCATAGTGGAGTCACTTAATCATACATAATATAGAGATTCTGATCATCTTGCATTACAACATTGGTACAAAAGAGCAACACAGCAACACAACAACACATCAACCATAGCATAGTGGACTTCATCTTCATCTGATCAGCTCATCATCCAAAATGTCCCTGATCATCTTCAACTTCTCTTGGTTCTTCGCCAATGCCTTCAACTAATCAGCTATCTGCATCTTCAGCTCATCCCTGCGTTTAATCAGATTCTCAATTCCTTTCTTCAGACCATCATTGTGAAGGTTGAGCACCAAAATTTCATCATTAAGTTTGTCCTTCTCCTTCAAATGATTTGCCTTCTGGGTCCTAATGACCCCGCCTTGAGCTTCTGCAAGGTTGAGAAGTTGATTCACATCTTCTACAAGTTTGTCATAGTTTGCATCAAGATTTCTTTTCTCCTTTGTGAGGTGGTGAATTTTCTGTGAATTCTCCAAATTATCATCCCTCCTAGCAGTCTTGCTGTCTTCCAACATTTCCCACAGTTTTAACAATGCATTTTGCATTGTGGGAGGCCACTCTTGGTCTACCCAACCAACAAAACCACAGTTTTGGGGTGGCTGCAATACAAAATAACTAGTACTTCAGCAATACAAAATAACCAGAAAATAACAAGCTAGAATTCTGTAATAAACATGCAATGACAGTGCTGTAATAAACAAGCAATGACAGTGCTATAACAAGCCAGAATCTTTTAGCTAAACTAGCAATGACAGTGTTGTAATAAACAATGACAGTCTGAATATTTGAGCTAAACAAACAATGACAGTGATGTAGTAAACACTGACAGTCTGAATATTTGAGCTAAACAAACAATGACAGTGATGTAGTAAACACTGATAGTCTGAATATTTGAGCTAAACAGACAATGACAGTGATGTAGTAAACACTGACAGTCTGAATCTGTTGAGCCAGATAGAAAAACAGAAGCAACTTCATGCATGTCTAACACTAAAGAAGATAGAACTAACCGGCTGAGCACACACTAAAAATCTTCTCCCTGTCTCAAATCGTTCGAATGCTACGCGATGCTCAGGCGGCAGTCCATGCTCTAAGCAAGCATCCAGGGAAGAATTCTCGATGCCCATGTAGTCTTTGTCGTCGATGCTAGCAGGGATCTAAAGAAGAACCATGAAACAGAGATAAATACCTAATGTGAAGAGACCGAAACCCTAAACCTAACCCTAGCTCTACAAATTACCCGGTACATCATGCCGTCCGAGGAAGAGCTGATGTCTACGCTCGATAGGTCGTTGCTACTCTCATCCTCGTAAACCATGGCGCGGCGGAGGTGGTGGTGCCCGACGAGCTTCGACGACGAGGGGGGCAGAGTGCGAGCAGAGTAGACTGGCTCGGTCGACCAGTTTCGAGCGAGACACAAAGACCGACCGAACCGGTTCGTGATGACCAGGTTCGACCGAACCACTGTCGCCGCCGCTGCGGAAGAGAAGGAGGTGCCTCTGCCGAAGCAGGAGGACACGACCGCAACCGCTGTCGCCGCTGCGGAGGTGCCGAAGCAGGAAGTCTCGAGTAGTGTTGCCGATGATGAGGTCGGATTTTTAGATAGGGTTTTCTGGTTTTTTATAGTTGATTCATGCTTGAATGCTACATAGATTTATATATTGAGACTTGTATTTCTTTAATTTCAACCTTGATTTGTGCATGTGGATGTGGGAATGCTTCCCGTTCCCCTGCTTTCATAGTTATCGTTGATACACAGGAGATTATTTAGATAGGGTTTTCTGCTTTCATATATTCAGAGAGTAGAACACACTCTGCATTTGCATGTGTTGGTGAACTTTTGCATTTTGTTGGCTTGAATCAACGGAATCTTTCTCTTATTAGTAAAGATTTCACCTAAGTCATGTGCTTGATATATACGAACACCCATTATTCCTAAATTTCGCCTAGGTCTGCCCCCTCTCTTGCATTTTAGTGGGATTATTAGTAAGGATTTAATAAGAGTTAGGTTTTGAATTGGGATCTTGATTGCTGCATGTGCTTAGATTTTATTATGTGGCAGATATGTTGATAGATATGTTGTGGTTATCCCCTCACCGACGCACGGCAGGGGTTGAGCATCCCAATAGTGCAATGTACTGCTATATACAATGCAGAACAGAGAGAATTGTCTTATGCAAACAGATAAGAAAAAATAATGAAGGGATACTTACAAATTGCTTGCAGACATCACATTTTGGATGAAAGCGCTCCTTGTAACAAGTTTTATGGTATGGATGGTTTCTGGACATGGAGAACTGCTTGTTTTTGTTGGTAAAGTCAATACCAATGCAACATATAGTTACAGTATAGTCATATATTGGCTGATTACAAGCATATAGTTACAGTATAGTCATATATTGGCTGATTACGTCCATGGCCAATTTCATTGTGACATCCAGCACATGTCCTGACAAAAGAAGTGTATAAATAACATATAGCTACAGAGTACAGTTTGATTTTTTGAAAGGACATTTAAATCTTTGTATGAAGGATCGAAAGATTGTATAAGTGAAATGCACAAAGGACAAACCCAGTGCAGAGAATAGGGTGGCTGATGCAGCAACACTATGAATGTAATTAGAAGCACATTGTTGAATGCTTGACCTTTTGAATATTGTGTTACATAGTTTGTACTAATCAAATTACTTATATTGTAGGAAAAGGAAGCTGCGGGCATGAAGAGGAAGCTCGCCAAGACTGGTTTCAAGAGCCCGTATGACTCTGACTACGACAACGACGAACCGTATGAGGTAATCCCAACTATTTTAGTTCAGCGTAAGCACTATATGAATGCATGTTGGTGGGATTTTTAATGAAATTGATGTAGAGAGTGTTTTAATGTTGTTTGTTTAATTAGATTACTGTACATGACTTTTTTCTTTGTTTGTTCATTAAAATTTGGTGTTTGTTCATTGCATCATTCTGAATTAGAAGTGTGTGTTCTGGCTCCATAATGCCTATATGAATGCATAATGTGTGCGCAATTAATTTGTGCGTGCAGTATAACTCTGGAGATGACGTGGAGGACGGCAACAAAGAGTCCTTCATTGAGAAGGAAGCCCAGAAGATCAGGGAGAAGGGGAAGGTGGCCAACTTCAGGAGGGGAATGTTCAGATGCCCATACTGCACCACAAAGCCAAAGCCCAGGGATGGTGTTTATGAACACCTGATGTCGCATGAACGCGGTTTATCAAGGAGTGCTAATCAAGACATCAAGATCAGGGCAGAGCATGCAGCTCTCCTGAAGGCTCTAGGTCCCATTTAGTCGTCTCCTCTTGGTTTATCATCGTCGTTGTCTGTTGTACTTTTGCGCACTTTCTTATCGGCATGTTGTGTTGTGAACTGTGTTAGAATCTCTTATACTTTTGATGTTAATTATGGCAGTGTTATGGCTTGATCTATTTTGCTGCTTGATCTATTTTGCTGCTGCTTGATCTATTTTGCTGCTGCTTGATCTATTTTGCTATTTCTATTTTGCTGCTTCTACTTTGCTGCTTCTATTATGTAGATAGCAACAGCAACATTGTATAATAAAATTTTGACTAGAGATAATGTGGCTAAGAGGAGAAACTTGGATGACTTAAATTGCCTGTTTTGTAAAGAAAAGGAGTCTATAGATCACCTATTTTTTGATTGTATCAATGCTGAGCATATTTGGTCTATTGTTTCTGAATTTTTTATGATAAGAAAGATTCAATGTTTTGATGATATTTCTTCCATGTGGAAAAGTAAAAAGAAGAGAATTATGCTTAATATGATCACTGTTGCCTCCTTGTGGAGTATCTGGACTTTGAGGAATGATTTCTTCTTCCAGGGACGATCGTGGAAGGGCCTGGGATGCGGCCTTGCCAAGTTAAAAGGAAATATGCAAAAATGGACGGTGCTCTGTGAGGCTGCACAAGTGGAGGTGCTGAGAAGATTTGCTCTGCTCCTGGACAAACATCGAGGCAAGCTCCTTCGGATTGCATGGAGGGATGAGTGATCTCACCCTGTAATATCTAGCTTAAACTCCCTTGCAGACCTTCTTTTAGTTTTGTGGAAGTGTTATATGTGGTTCTGGTAGGCCACTTGTCAGGACATTACCTGTGTGTATTGGCTGATATGGTGTGCTAGTTTGGCCTACTGATCAGGCGCTTTTGGACTGTGTTACTGTCTTCTTCGTTCTATAAAATGGGGCAGGGGGCAACCCCTTTGTTTCAAAAAAAATAGCAACAACTACAACAACAACTGCAGAAGGGTATGGTGGCCGTCGCGTCAGCACCACCACCGCTGGTCACCAGCCTAGTAACGACCATTCAAATTGGTCATTATCACCTAGAAATAAGGCAGTGCCAGGTGCTGTCCGCTTTATGACCTTTTCCAGTAAGCTAGTGATGACCTTTCTGATGAAAATGGTCGTTGGTTTTTGGGGCTAGGACCCGTCCAGACAGCTTACGACCAAATGATGTCAAATGGTCATAGCTTTATGACCATTCCTTCTAGGGTCACTAACAAAAGGTCGTTAGTTGACATATTTCTTGTAGTGATAATTAACTTTGTTAGGTAAAAACATCATAAGAACCTTGGTTAGCTCATTAAAATGTCTAATTAAGCTCCATAATGACATAATAAGATCAAAATTGCATAAGAACCCTGGTTAGCTCATGAATATTATATACATAGCTTGTTTTCCTCTAAAATGACCTAATTGGCCCATTTAGCTCCAAAAAGACATACTTAGCTAATAATCAGCTATTACATAGCCTATACTTCTCGTAGCTAGCTCCAAAATGCCTTACTAATCATAGTTGGATCCAAAATGACATATTTTACCCAAGTTAGCTCTAGAATGGCCTATACTTACCTTGGCTTCCACCAAAATGACATAATTAGCTTAGTTAGCTCCAAAATGGCCTATTTAATAAAAAAATGACCTATATTAGCTATTTATCCTCCAAACTGGCATAATTAGCTCCAAAAGGGCATCATTAGCTAATTTAGCTCAAAGAAGAGGAAAAGAGGAGAAGAAAGAGGAAAAATAAAAAGAAGAAAGAAGAAGAAGAAGAGAAGGAGGAAAAGGTAAAAGGGGAGAAGAAGGAGAAGGAGCCCTCCTTCTTCTACTCTCCTCCTTCTTCTCCTTATTATTCTCCTTCTTCTTCTCTTCTTCTTTTCTTCTTCTTCTCCTTCTTCTTCTCTTCTTCTTTTCTTCTTCTTCTCCTCTTCCTTCACCTTCTCCTTCTCCTCTTCTCCTCCTCCTCCGCCTCCTTCTTCTTCTTTTTCTTCTCCTTCTTCTTTTCTTTCTTCTTCTACGTAGCTTATTTTCCCGAACAAAGATACTTAGCTAATTATCCTCCAATATGACATAATTAGCTTAGTTAGGTAAAAACATCATAAGAACCTTGGTTAGCTCATTAAAATGTATAATTTAGCTCCAAAATGACATAATAAGATCAAAATGGCATAAGAACCTTGGTTAGCTCATGAATATTATATACATAGCATGTTAAAATGACGTAATTAGCCCATTTAGCTCCAAAAACACATACTTAGCTGATAATCAGCTATTAAATAGCCTATAATTATCGTAGCTAGCTCCAAAATGCCTTCATAATCATAGTTGGCTCCAAAATGACATATTTTACTCAAGTTAGCTCTAGAATGGCCTATACTTAGCTTCGCTTCCATCAAAATGACATCATTAGCTTAGTTAGCTCCAAAATGGCCTATTTAATAAAACATGACCTATATTAGCAAGTTATCCTCCAAAATGACATAATTAGCTCCAAAAAGTCATAATTAGCTAATTTAGCTGGAAGAAGATGGCAAGAGGAAAAGTAAGAGGAAAAACAAAAAGAAGGAAGAAGAAGAAGAAGAGAAGAAGAAGAGAAGACGAAGGAGAAGGTAAAGGAGGAGAAGAAGGAGAAGGAGCCCTCCTTCTTCTTCTCTCCTACTTCTTCTCCTTCTTCTTCTCCTTCTTCTTATCTTCTTCTTTTTCTCCTTCTTCTTCTCTTCTTTTTTTCTTATTCTTCTCCTCTTCCTTCTCCTTCTCCTTCTCTTCTCCTCCTCCTCCTCCTCACTACTGAAATTCAGAAATTTGCCTTCTGCCACGGCGGAGGGCAAAGGGGGGCACCACGGACGGCAAAGGCTTTGTCGTCGGTCAACAGACGGCAAACTAGACGGTAAAAAAATCCGGGGAATTGGTTCTTTGCCGTCTGCTTTTGTAAAGCGGACGGCAAAGAACCTTTGCCATGAGGGGGCAGACGACAAATTAACTGGGACGGCATATACTTCAACGGCCCCGTTAAGTGTTAACGGCAGGCCTCCTCTCTTTGTCGTCTGCCATCCCCCCTTTGCCATGTGGGGGCAGACGGCAAAGAGGGGAGAGAGAGGGGGCTGATTCACCCCTTTGCCGTCTGCCCACCCCCCTTTGCCATGTGGGGCAGATGGCAAAGAGGGGAGAGAGAGGGGGCAAATTCCCCCCTTTGCCATGTGGGGGAAGACGGCAAAGGGGGGAACCAGCCCCTTTTTAATTTATTTTTTATTATATCCAGCATTTTTGATAATAATCAGGATATATATATATATATATTTGACATAAATAAATTTCTTTCCGTACTCATAACCATATTAAAATAACTCTCATCTATAGTGCATACATATTATGCAAGTTGCATCCGTACCAAGCCATATATTACACCAGTTTCATCCACATGCATACAAAGTTTCATATATATCCATATACTACAATAGTTTCAATACAAGCCATGGTACAAGTAATCATCTTCAAGCATTCCATCAATATAATCCAAGCTTCCCGTGAAGTGAAGGTAATCTGCAAAATGACAAATAAGAAAATTAGAAGAACAATACTAGATGAAGAAGTGTATATATAGGTTATTTCGGAGAGAAATTAGCTAAGTATAGACCATTTAGGAGCTAACTAAGCTAATTATGTCATTTAGGTGGAACCCTAGCTAACTATAGGTCGTTTCGGAGCTAACTTGGGTAAAATAGGTCATTCCGGAGCAAACCATGCTTATTAAGACATTTTGCATCTAGCTAGGCTAATTATAGGCCATTTAATACCTAAGTTAGGGGGAATAGGTCATCTTGCAGCTACGTATGCCTTATTATGTCATTTAGGAGAGAACTTAGCTAACTGTAGGTCATTTTTTATTAAATAGGTCATTTTGGAGCTAACTAAGCTAATTATGTCATTTCGTAGGATAATTAGCCGATTTAGCCTTTCTTGGATGAGTCTAAGCTACATAGAAGAAGAGAAAGAGAAGAAGAAGTAAAATAAGGAGGAGGAGGAGGAGGAGGAGGAGTAGGAGAAGGAAGAGGAGAAAAGAAGAAAAGAAGAAGGAGAAAGAGAACGAGGAAGAAGGAGGAAGAAGAAGGAGAAGGAGGAGCTCCTTCTCCTTCTTCTCCTCCTTCTTCTCCTTCTTCTTATCCTCCTCCTTCTCCTTCTTCTTCTTCTTCTCTTCTTCTTCTTCTTCCTTCCTTTCATTTTTCGTGTTTCTTCTCCTCTTGTCCCCTTCTTCGGGCTAAATTGGCTAAGAATTCCTTTTTGGAGCTAATTATGTCATTTCGAGGATAATTAGCTAAGTATAGGTCATGTTTTATTAAATAGACCATTTAGGAGCTAACTACGCTAATTATGTCATCTAGGTGGAACCCTAGCTAACTATTGGTCGTTTCAGAGCTAACTTGGGTAAACTAGGTCATTGTGGAGCAAACTATGTTGATTAAGCCATTTTGGATCTAGCTAGGCTAATTATAGGCCATTTAATACCTAAGTTAGGGGGAATAGGTCATCTTGCAGCTGCATAAGCCTTATTATGTCATTTGGGAGAGAACTTAGCTAATTGTAGGTCATTTTTTATTAAATGGGTCATTTTGGAGCTAACTAAGCTAATTATGTCATTTCGTAGGATAGTTAGCCAATTTAGCATTTCTTGGATGAGTCTAAGCTACGTAGAAGAAGACAAAGAGAAGAAGAAGTAAAAGAAAGAGGAGGACGAGGAGGAGGAGGAGGAAAAGGATAAGGAAGAGGAGAAAAGAAGAAAAGAAGGAGAAGGAGAAGGAGGAAGAAGGAGGAAGAAGAAGGAGAAGGAGGAGCTCCTTCTCCTTCTTCTCCTCCTTCTTCTCCTTCTTCTTATCCTCCTCCTTCTCCTTCTTCTTCTTCTCTTCTTCTTCTTCTTCCTTCCTTTCATTTTTCCTCTTTCCTCTCCTCTTGTCCCCTTCTTCGGGCTAAATTGGCTAAGAATGCCTTTTTGGAGCTAATTATGTCATTTCAAGGATAATTAGCTAAGCATAGGTCATGTTTTATTAAATAGGCCATTTAGGAGCTAACTAGGCTAATTATGTCATCTAGGTGGAACCTTAGCTAACTATAGGTTGTTACGGAGCTAACTTGCGTAAAATAGGTCATTCCGGAGCAAACTATGCTTATTAAGACATTTTGGATCTAGCTAGGCTAATTATAGGCCATTGAATACCTAAGTTAGGGGGAATAGGTCATCTTGCAGCTACGTAAGCCTTATTATGTCATTTAGGAGAGAACTTAGCTAACTGTAGGTCATTTTTTATTAAATAGGTCATTTTGGAGCTAACTAAGCTAATTATGTAATTTCGTAGGATAATTAGGCAATTTAGCCTTTCTTGGATGAGTCTAAGCTACGTAGAAGAAGAGAAAGAGAAGAAGAAGTAAAAGAAGGAGGAGGAGGAGGAGAAGGAGAATGAAGAGGAGAAGAAGATGAAAAGAAGAAGGAGAAGGAGAAGGAGGAAGAAGGAGGAAGAAGAAGGAGAAGGAGGAGCTCCTTCTCCTTCTTCTCCTCCTTCTTCTTATCCTCCTCCCTCTCCTTCTTCTTCTTCTCCTCTTCTTCTTCTTCCTTCCTTTCATTTTTCCTCTTTCTTCTCCTCTTGTCCCCTTCTTTCGGCTAAATTGGCTTAGAATGCCTTTTTGGAGCTAATTATGTCATTTCGAGGATAATTAGCTAAGTATAGGTCATGTTTTATTAACTAGACCATTTAGAAGCTAACTAAGCTAATTATGTCATCTAGGTGGAACCCTAGCTAACTATACGTCGTTTCGGAGCTAACTTGGGTAAAATAGGTCATTCCAGAGCAAACTATGCATATTAAGCTATTTTGGATCTAGCTAGGCTAATTATAGGCCATTTAATACCTAAGTTAGGGGGAATAGATCATCTCGCAGCTACGTAAGCCTTATTATGTCATTTAGGAGAGAACTTAGCTAATTATAGGTCATTTTTTATTAAATAGGTCATTTTGGAGCTAACTAAGCTAATTATGTCATTTCGTAGGATAATTAGCCAATTTAGCCTTTCTGGGATGAGTCTAAGCTACGTAGAAGAAGAGAAAGAGAAGAAGATGTAAACGAAGGAGGAGGAGGAGGAGGAGGAGAAGGAGAAGGAAGAGGAGAAGAAGAAGAAAAGAAGAAGGAGAAGGAGAAGGAGGAAGAAGGAGGAAGAAGAAGGAGAAGGAGGAGCTCCTTCTATTTCTTCTCCTCCTTCTTGTCCTTCTTCTTATCCTCCTCATTCTCCTTCTTCTTCTTCTCTTCTTTTTCTTCTTCCTTACTTTCATTTTTCCTCTTTCTCCTCTTGTCCCCTTCTTCGGGCTAAATTGGCTAAAAATGCCTTTTTGGAGATAATTATGTTATTTCGAGGATAAGTAGCTAAGTATTGGTCATGTTTTATTAAATAGACCATTTAGGAGCTACCTAAGCTAATTATGTCATCTAGGTGGAACTCTAGCTAACTATACGTCGTTTCGGAGCTAACTTGGGTAAAATAGGTCATTCCGGAGCAAACTATGCTTCTTGTGCCATTTTGGATCTAGCTAGGCTAATTATAGGCCATTTAATACCTAAGTTAGGGGGAATAGGTCATCTTGCAGCTACGTAAGCCTTATTATGTCATTTAGGAGAGAACTAAGCTAAGTGTAGGTCCTTTTTTTATTAAATAGGTCATTTTGTAGCTAACTAAGCTAATTATGTCTTTTCGTAGGATAATTAGCCAATTTAGCCTTTCTTGGATGAGTCTAAGCTACGTAGAAGAAGAGAAAGAGAAGAAGAATTAAAAGAAGGAGGAGGAGGAGGAGGAGGAGAAGGAGAAGGAATAGGAGAAGAAGAAGAGAAGAAGAAGAAGAAGAAGGAGAAGGAGGAAGAAGAAGGAGAAGGAGGAGATCCTTCTCCTTCTCCTCCTCCTTCTTCTCCTTCTTCTTATCCTCCTCCCTCTCCTTCTTCTTCTTCTCCTCTTCTTCTTCTTCCTTCCTTTCATTTTTCCTCTTTCTTCTCCTCTTGTCCCCTTCTTCCACCTAAATTGGCTTAGAATGCCTTTTTGGAGCTAATTATGTCATTTCGAGGATAATTAGCTAAGTATAGGTCATGTTTTATTAAATAGACCATTTAGAAGCTAACTAAGGTAATTATGTCATCTAGGTGGAACCCTAGCTAACTATACGTCGTTTCGGAGCTAACTTGGGTAAAATAGGTCATTCCAGAGCAAATTATGCTTATTAAGCCATTTTGGATCTAGCTAAGATAATTATAGGCCATTTAATACCCAAGTAGTGCTCCCAGGTCATTCCTACCTCTCTCTCCCGACCGGGCAACGTAACAAACCCTGGGAAGTTTTTACGGCAAAGAACACCAAGGACGCTGTTGGGCTTGCGGACACCGTTGGCAACAATCCAACCCATACAGTATGACAAATTAAAGCCAAAACATTAGATATTTGAGAAAACGTGAAGGCAAAAGGTTAGATAAGAGTAAATTAACTTACTTGTCCCCATTTGGCCTAATCGACCACCTCAGAAGGCGTGGCAGCCACCGCCCTACCTCTCTCGCGGCCACGTGTACCTTTAGTACAACATAAATACCAACATGAGTAATAAAATGTATATAAATACCAATATGCATACAACATGAGTACAACATAAATACCAACATGAATACAACGTGTACCTTTAGTGCCTCTCGGCTTCGCGGGGGGTCGACCTCTTCTCACGGGGGGCGCTCCTTGCATAGTAGAGAGCAAAACTCTCCGAAGAGGCGAGGCAGGAATGGAAGTACCCATCCCATCACCCGCCGACGAAGAAGGAGCCGCGGAGTGCTTTTGACCCTTTCCCACCATCTTTCAACACATGTCATGACAAAGAGTAAATGAAATTAGTACAACATAAATACCAACAGGAGTAATAAAATTTATATAATTTAAGTGTATCATCGTCATAAATACCAACATGACTAATAAAAATTGAATACGTAACATGAACTCAAAATTTATATATAGTATAATAGTTGAATACCTGACATGAACTAATAACAATCGTGCTCGTCTATATATGCTTCAGGGTAAAAAAATTCATCATGATCATCACTATCATCAATAAAATGCATCATCATCATCACTATCACGAAGAACATGTGGAAGGCCACCATTATGTAATCGGTCAAGAAGTGACAGGTCATCCGCAGCAGTAACCTCCTCTTCTTCCAGCTCTTCCTGTTCGGGCTCAGGGGTTAAGACGGATTCACTATCGCGGTCTACTTCAATGTTCTGGGGTGAAGTAGAGCGGTTCTTGAAACGTTTCTTGGACATACATGTTTCTTGGAAGAATTCTCCTTCATATGTGTCTGGGTTAATATGAGGTTCGTAATCCTCTTCATTGAGGGTAGGTGGTCTAAAATGTGGTGGCACTTCATAAACGAGATCCCAACCTTTGAGATTTGAATCAGTTTGGCAGGCCCACGGTAGATAGAAAACTAGTGTCTCCTGTTGAGCCATAATATAGACATCGGGAACATATAAGTGGGTCTTTTGGTTGATTTCCCTCATTCATGAGTCCTTCTAGTCTCCCTCGGCTCAAACCAATAACATTTGAATACTACGACGGTCGATGGTTTTCACCATAGAATAGAAGTTCATAAATTGCTTCAACTCTTCCATAATACTCGGTGTCTCCTTCGCCGATAGAAGAGACAGAACAATTTGTACTCTTTAGGTCGGGCATAGATAGCTCTTTGCCAAAGGTACGAAAGTGATACCCGTTGATGTTGTATTTGTCAAATGAACGGACCTTATAGTCAAAACCATTAGCTACTAGTCTCAACTCGGCGTCCATAGACTCTAGATCAGCCTACAAGTTTAATACGACAGAATGGATGCATTAGCCGCAAATTAGACCATGAAATCAAATGGGCCCTTAATTGTAATTAATTACCCTTTGCTTGAACCAAGAGATGAAACCGGGATAGTCGCCTCCATGCTTTGCGAGAAGCTCATACTCTTCGACGAAATCCTTTTCGATGACCGCTCCATCCGAGAATTCGGCGATGTGTCGACCATATCAAATATCCGGGAATAAGAGTAGTTCAAAGAAATTAGAAGTTGCGGAACAATAAATTACCGAGAACTTACTCGATGTACGGGCGCACTTCTGTTAGGTTGGTGAAGATATACAATGAAATGGTCCGCCATTTTTCGACATCCAACGATTTCCCTTTCGAAGCACCGGATGGTGCGAGCTTACCTTTGAATAGGCCGAGGTTGGATCGAACTTTTTTTCGATCACCATCATTTTATCGAGGCTTCGGGTTATGCAAATGATGATTTTTGGCTTCGTAGTGTGTTGTCACGAAGTTTGCCGCCTCCTCAATAATGAATGCCTCGGCCATCAATGCTACAATTCTACGTTTATTTTTACAGTTAGCTCGAAGTGTCTTCTGCATCCTCTCAGTTGAGTAGCACCATCGATTCTGAACGGGCCCCCCCCCCATTCTTGCCTCGGTCGGGAGATGCAAAATGAAATGTTGCATTGGATTAAAGAAGCCCGGTGGAAAGATCTTTTCTAATTTGCAGATCAACTCTGACGCCAACTCTTCCATTTCATCTAGCACGCCAGGCGATAGTTCTTTCGCACAAAGAGAACGGAAGAAATAGCTCAGCTCTGCCGGTACTAGCCATTCATCCTCAGGGATAAAGCCATGCAACATCACCAGCATTACCCGCTCAATCCATATGTGCCAATCATGACTCTTGAGCCCAAATATTTTCAATTTCTCAAGACTCGCTCCCCTCTTTAGATTCGCAGCATACCCATCGGGGAACATCAACCGCATTTTCATCCACAATAGCATTTCCCTCATAGCTGGCCTTGCAAGATTGAACCATGCCTTTGGCTTCGCTATGCTTTGCTTTCCTTTCCGTTGTCACAAGTTTTGCAACGGTCTATCACATAGAGCCTCAAGGTCGATTCTAGCCTTAGGATTATCTTTTGACTTCCCCTCTATGTCGAACAGTGTACCAAAAATGGCCTCCACAATATTCTTTTTAGTGTGCATCACGTCAATGTTGTGTGGGCAAAGGAGGTCTTTGAAGTAAGGCAGATCCCATAAGCATGACTTGTGAGTCCATGCGTGTTCCGTATTATACCCTTTGAAGTATCCTGGACTCAAAGGATCAGGCTGGAGAGCGTTTAACTGATCAAGGGTCTGTTGGCCTGTCAACGCAGCTGGTGCAGTGTTTTTGACAACTCTACCATTGATGAAATTCTTCTTGTCTTTTCTGAACTTATGGTCAGGATCCAGGAATTGTCTATGCGTGTCGAAGCAAGAATACTTGCGACCATCCTGCAGCCAATGGAACTGAAGAGTTGCCTTGCATGTGGTGCACGGGAACCGTCCATGCACACACCAGCCAGTGAATAGCGCAAGCGCGTGATAATCAAGCGTCGAGTACACGTACCACACAAGCATTTTGAAATTTATTTTGGTAGCCGCGTCGTAGGTCTTGATCCCATTATCCCAGGCTTCTTGCAACTCATCCTTAAGCGGCTGCATGTACACATTCATATTCTTCCACGGATAGTTGGGCCCTGGAATTTAGTGGAATGACAAATACAGGCCAACAACTGTATTGTGCTTCCGTCATACCATACAGATTGAACCCATTTGTGCTGATGGCAACTCTAGGTTGCCTTGGATCTTCCGATTTATCCTTATGTAATGCATCGAAGTGTGTACCAGCATCTTGTTCCCATCCGCATCTAGTTCGCTTCTTTTGCCCAATTTGTGCCATGTCATCTGTTTGGCCATCTCTTCGACCATGAAAAGACGTTGAAGTCTTGGTACGATTGGCAGATACCAAAGAACACTAATGGGGATTTTGGTCTCATTCTTCTCACCCATGCTGTTGTCTACCACAATATACGTGGAAGAATTGCAAATGGGGCAATAGTTCAAGGCCGCATGCTCAAGCCTAAATAAGGCACATCCATTCTCAAAGGCATGTATCTTCTCATAGGGCATCTTAAGTACACGGAGGATTTTCTCTGACTGGTACAGGTTTGCAGGCAGTACATGGCCTTTGGGTAGAAAGCGTCCAAATATCGTCATCATCGCGTCATAGCATTCTCTGCCTAGGTTGAATTGAGCCTTCAGAGCCATTACTTGCGCGATGGCATCCAGTTGACAAAGCTCAATTTGCTCGTGGAGAGGAAGTTTTCAAGACTCCAACATTTCATAGAAGGCCTTTGCAGATTCCTCCATCTCATCGTCCGAATCCCAAGCATCATCAAAGTCTTGCACCATGTCATCAATCCCGGTACCATGCTCGTCGGTGCGACGACGAATCACCTGAGCTCTGGCACGTTGGTCAGACTCACCATGAAAAGTCCACACTGTATAATTAGGGGTAAAACCCCACTTCTGTAGGTGTTCACCCATTTCAAACTATGTCTGCTTTTTCTAGTTGCCGCAGTTGGGACAGGGGCACCATGTTTTTTGCTGGCCATTTGCAAATGCGGCTCTCAGAAACCCCCTGGTTTTTGTTAACCATTCATGGGTCATGTCTTTCTGACTAGGGTGACCAGTGTACATCCAAGCACGATCACTCATGTTGCCTAGCTACCTATGGGGGCACAAGAAATAAATATATAATTCATCATCTATATTCATACGCTAATCAAGTTTGTCAGTTTTATTACGTCCATGCAACCTACACGCTAAAAGGTAAAGATAGGTCCTAATCCCACCCGTGTATGTGTAGACTGGGTTCGTTTTCCCATGCTCTGCTCCAGATGCGACGCATAATTTCGGCAGCAGCTCCCCGTTGTTCTCCTAATACACGTCTCGGCAATAAGCAAAGAGGATGTGTACCCGGAGAACAACAGGGGAGGCACTGACGAAATTCCGCATCGGATCCGGAGCACAGCATACGGGAAAACAAACCCAATCTACACATACTTGGGTTGTCCATGGATAATGTTGGACATTTTGAAAGGATGGCGGTTATAAATATGCAAAGAAATGCATATTTATAGATGTTGCCCTTTCGAACGGGAGACGCATACTGGTCACGCATACTCATGATTGAAGAAACCTATAGCTAGCAAGTTTCATCGACACGAAGACCGGGACAGTGCAAATTAAGGGGGTAGGAGGAGAAGTCATTTGTGCTCGCCAACAAACACAAGGGCGGAGCTCGCCCAACGCACGTGGAGGTTGTCGAACAATTGCACATTGAAATTCACACGATCAACACAAATATGATGTTTTTATAATTAACATAATCGGAAAATATGTGACCTAACTCATAATTTACAAAACTATGACCCCGTCGGTTTGTGGAAGGCCGAAAAGCATCTTCTTGTTCAATCGGAGGCAGAAGAGTTGTCGGGGGTCGGGGTTAGTGGCGTCGGGACTCAGTGCCATCGAGGGTCGGTGGTGTCGGGTGTCGGTGGCGTCAGGGTTCGGGGGTTAGTGGCGTGGGTGGTCGGGGGTCAGTGTCGTCGGGGGTCCAGGGTCAGTGCCGTCAGGGGTCGGTGTTCGGGGGACTTTTCGATCAACAAGAGGCCCAAGAGGTGTCAGAGGTCGGGGGTTCGGGGTCAGTGGCATCGGGGGTGGCGTATTCTGCCAGGGTGTCGTTAGGATGTCGTGTCGGGGTTTCACGCATCGTGTCGGGGTGTCGAGGTGTCAGGGTGTCATTTTCTTCTTCTTCATCTGCTTTTTTTCCACCTCTTCCTTTTCTTCCTCTTCTTCTTCCTTCCTTCCTTTTCTTCTTCTTCTTCTTCTTCTTCTTCTTCTTCTTCTTACTTCTTTTCCATTTCCCTCTTCTTCTTCTTCTTCTTCCTTCTTTTCCTTTTTCGTCTTCTTTATTCTTCTCCTCTCTCCTCTTTTTCTTCTTCTTCTTTTTATCCTCCTCCTCCTCCTCCTCCTCCTCCTCTTCTTATTCTTCTTCCCTTATATACTTATTCTTCTTTTATTCTTCATCTTTTTTCTACTTATTTCAATTAAGACTATGTAGAGTCTAAACCTATCACTAAAGCTATCGCTAAACCTATATAGCACTAAACAGCAAAAAAATAACAAAAACAAAATCTATCAATCATTAACTAAAAAAGAATCTACCACTAATTAACAAAATAGAATCTACCTCTAAATTAAAAAATCAAATAACTAACTAAACCTACTATTCAAATCAACTAAGTAAATCTAATTAAAACAACTAACTAAATCAACTACCACTAAATCAAATAACTAAATCAACTAACTAAATCTAATTAAATAAAAAAAACTCACCTACCCGGGGAGGAGGGGCCGGGGAGGAGGGGCGGTAGGGGAGGCGGCCGGCTGCTGGGAGGGGAGGCAGCCGGGTGCCGGAAGGGGAGGCGGCCGGCGGGCGGGGAGGAGGGTGTGGGGAGGAGGGCGCGGGGAGGAGGGGGCGGGAGGGGAGGCGGCCGGCGGGCAGGAGGGGAGGGGAGGCGGCCAGCAGGCGGGAGCAGAGGCGGTCGGCGGGCGGGGAGGAGGGGTGCCGCGGGAGAGCGCGGGGAGGAGGGCGCGGGAAGGAGGCCGCGGGGAGGAGGGGGTGGGGGAGGAGGCGGTCGGCGGGAGGGGAGGAGGGGGCGGGGGAGGAGGCGGCCGGCGGGAGGGGAGGAGGGGGCGGGGAAGGAGGAGGCCGGCGGGAGGGGAGGCGGCCGGCGGGCGGGGGACGAGCGGCTGAGAGAGTAATTGTCGGAGCGGAGGAGACTGTCGGAGCGGATGAGAGTGAGAGGGAGAGGGAGACGGCCGTTAGTCGGGGCTCGCTTTGCCGTCCGCCCCCCGACGGCAAAGAGAAGGAGGACAGACGGCAAAGGGAGCGGCCGTTATGGGGTGGGAGGGGATATACGGTGGCACCCCTTTGCCGTCTGCCACCCCTTTGTCGTCCGCCTGTGGTTCCTTTGTCGTCCGCTGGCCGACGGCAAAGAATTTTTTTGCCTTAGGTGTTGACTTTGCCGTCTGCTTTCGCCAGCTGATGGCAAAGAAGCTCTTTGCCATGTGTCAGCAGACCGCAAAGGAAAGGCACACGGCAAATTTGTTAATTCCAGTAGTGCCTCCTTCTTCTTATTTTTCTTCTCCTTCTTCTTCTCTTTCTTCTTTTGCGTAGCTTATTTTCCCGAACAAATACATACTTAGCTAATTATCCTCCAAAATGACATAATTAGCTTAGTTAGGTAAAACATCATAAGAACCTTGGTTAGCTCATGAAAATGACTAATTTACCTCCAAAATGACATAATAAGCTCAAAATAGCATAAGAACCTTGATTAGCTCATGAATATTATATACATAGCTTGTTTTCCTCTAAAATGACATAATTAGCCCATTTAGCTCCAAAAAGACATACTTAGCTAATAATCAGCTATTAAATAGCCTATAATTAGCTTACCTAGCTCCAAAATGCCTTAATAATCTTACTTGGCTCCAAAATGACATATTTTACCCAAGTTAGCTCTAGAATGGCCTATACTTAACTTGGCTTCCACCTAAATGACATAATTATCTTAGTTAGCTCCAAAATGGCCTATTTAATAAAAAGCGACCTATACTTACCTAAGCTCTCTCCTAAATGACATAATAAGGCTTACGTAGCTCCAAGATGACCTATTCCCCCTAACTTAGCTATTAAATGGCCTATAATTAGCTTAGCTAGCTCCAAAATGGCTTAATAAGCATAGTTAGCTCCAAAATGACCTATAGTTTGCTTGGCTATCACCAGAAGGACATAATTAGCTTAGTTAGCTCCAAAATGGCCTATTTAATAAAACATGACATATACTTACCTAAGTTCTCTTCTAAATGACATAATAAGTCTATGTAGCTCCAAGATGACCTATTCCACCTAACTTAGCTATTAAATGGCCTATAATTAGGTTAACTAGATCCAAAATGGCTTAATAATCATAGTTGGCTCCGAAATGACATATTTTATCCAAGTTAGCTCTAGAATGGCTATACTTAGCTAAGTTCTCTCCTAAATGAAATAATAAGGCTATGTAGCTCCAAGATGACCTATTCCACCTAACTTAGCTATTAATGGCCTATAATTCGCTTAGGTGGCTCCAAAATGGCTTAATAAGCATAGTTGGCTCCAAAATGGCATATTTTTCCCTAAGGAGCTCCAAAATGACATATACTTAGCTATGTTCTCCCCTAAATGACATAATTAGGCTATGTAGCTCCAAGATGACTTATTCCCCCTAACTTAGCTATTAAATGGCCTATACTTAGCTAAGTTCTCTCCAAAATGACCTATACTTCTCTTCTTCATCTAGTCTTCTTCTAACTTTCTTATTTGCAATTTTGCAGATTACATTCACGTCACAGGAATCTTGGATTATATTGATGGAGTGCTTGAATATGGTTTCTTGTACCATGGTTTCACGGAAGCTTGGATTGAAACCATTGTAGTATATAGATATATATGAAACTTTGTATGCATGGATGAAACTAGTGTAATATATGGTTTGGTACGGATGCAACTTGCATAATATGTATGTATTATGGATGAAAGTTATTTTAATATGGTTATGAGTATGGAAACAAAATTATTTCTGTCAAATATATATGTATCTTGATTATTATGAAAATTATTCCTTATTTGTGTGACAGGAACGAGGCGAAGAAAACATTCAAGCATTCAGTTATTACAAGACTTGAGAAGTTCATGAAAAAGCAAATAAGTTTAACGCCTCCACAAGGAACGATGTGCATTGAGGGAAAAATACAGTTACAAGAAATCAGGAGGAGCCACAGTCGACCACCCCGTCCGTAGGGGGATGTTCGTCGACATCAGAAGCGCCGTCTTCCCTGTTGTCGCCTTCAGCGGCACCTGTAGATGAAGGAGCTGCGACACGGGCGAACCTCCTCACCAATGCCTCTATGAAGCCCTTCGCCGCCTCCGCGGCACAGTCGCGGGCCTCGGCGGGGACCAGCAAGATGAAGGAGAGGAGATCAAATCCTGGCTCACAAAGATGAAGGTGGCTGAAGACGTGAGTCACAACCGCTAAGAAAAGGTCGCGGCACTCGTTGTCCAAAATCTTGTCCACCTGCATGGCGGTGCCCGCCAGCGCCACGACGAGCTTATTTGCGAGTGAGACCAAGCCGTCCTCTGGGGTGCCAGAGGATCGTCGAACCCGTCCCGGCAGAGGGAGCAGAGCACCATGCGAAGCTCGAACTCAACGTCAGAGAAGCAGGCTAGTTCCGCAACCTTCTTCTCCTCGGCCGCTACGAGGGCATTCTCCTCAGCATCAAGGAGGGACTTCCTCGAGGCGGCCTCCTTCTCCCACTCTTCCAAGCGACTCACCTCCTGGGACAACTCTTCCTCCCGGGGAGCGAGCTTGACCTCGCGGGCCTTAAGCTCCTCCTCCTGCACGCGGCGTTGCTCGGCTAGCTTGGCCTGCTCCCCTCGAAGGGCCTGTAGGCGAGCCTCCAGCCCTTCGCAGCGTTCGGCCGTCGCCCTGGCTCCCTCCAAGGCCTCCTCACGCGCAACGCGGGTGGCCTTGGCATCCCTCTTGGCCTTCCCCATCTCGGCTGCGACCTCAGTGAAGGCCGTGTTCACGACACCCTGGGCGAATACCAAGGTCCTCCCAACCTCCTCCTGGAGGGCCTCCAATATCATCGCGGACGGTGCCGTTGGGAAGGACGGGTCACGAAGAATAGGTGGCTCTGAATGCTACCTGGAGGTTGCAGGCATTGGTGCATCAGCAGACCGCGGGGCCTCCAGAGCCCACCCCTCGGGCAACGGCCTCACCACCGCCGCCTCAGGGCCCTTCGGGGGCTCGGGGGGCACAACCCTCATGGCCTGGGAGGTTGCCTTGCGAGCCTCCTCCTCTACATCAGCATGCGACGACACGTTGCAGAGAACTGGCGAAGGAGCGGCACGACGCTAGATCTGGGGATGCCGGTTGGAGTTGGAGACCAAGGAGGAAGAGCGAGTGTGGGAGAAGGAAAGCAATAATTCACCGACACAACAAGCAATGCTCCTAATAACTCGGGCAATGACTGATGGCAAGGAATACTCAACGCGAGCCGCGTGACGAGCGCCGGCCAGGCCCACAAGCATTTAGGTGCCGCGACGTCTCAGGTCGCTCCCGAGGCTTCGCCTAGAAGCCAACCCGAGCATGTCGTTGGCCCGGGGGCTACTTTCGGCGTTCTGGGAATGGGGGTACCCAGACCTGCCTGCATGTGGCCCAAAGTCGGCCCACTTCATCAAGGGAACCAACGGGCTCGGAGCTACTCAAGGCAAGGCCCTCATGAAGGCCAAGCCTCACGAGCAGGAACAACATCAAGGCCCACAGGGCGCCTCCTCGGGACCCCTCTGGGGCGGCAGATATTTCAGGGCAAGGCCCGACCTGAGGAGTCAAGGGTGATGCGAGGGAAGGAGACGTTAGCAGAAGACAGTAGAGCGGAGCATTTTCCCCTTTGGTGCAAAGGGGGCGAGGACGAACGCATGTTCACAAAGCATCACCTAAAGGTTTCCATTCAGGTCGACAAGACCCTGGCCCCTGCATCGCTGGCAGCTACTTTTCAGGAGAAGACCGCCTTTGGGCACGGGAGCATGTTCCCCCTGTTCCCCTTCAAAATTGGCCATTGTGAGATCCCTTCCAGCCAAAGCAATAAGGGAATAGGACCGGGGCCGCCACTATAAATATAGGATAGGTTGCTTCGTCGAGCGGATCGGATTCCCAAACCACCCATTCACTAGCACTCTGCAAGGTCATCCAGCCTCCGGATGTGCCCACACGCTATACTAGTTCATCCACCAACCTCCACGAGAGGCAATCCACCAACGCAGGAGTAGGGTTTTTCGGTTTGAAGTGGCACGAACTTGGGTAAACTTTTGTGTCCCTTTCCATTGAGTGAGTTTCTATACATCCGAAGCAACTAGCGAGCTAGGGGAGGCGAATAAGTGAGAGATCCTCGTATACAACCTTGAGTTCGAATCTTTAGGGTTTTGCGGAGCCCGAAATCTGACAGTGGGACTAACCCAAACAACCGTGATTAAAGTTTGGAGTGAAGGAAGTGAGTGGAAGGGATGAAAGTAGTTGTTTTAATAAATCACCAAAAGGTGTTTGATGCTGTTTTGAGTAAGTTAAACTCCACAAAATGCAGTGATAATTAACAGGATTAAATGAGGCGTAAAAATAGTAGGATTCACCAAGTTTGCGATCATTTGAGAAAGGTTGGCAATGTAGACATGGAAACCCTAGAAATAGGCAAAATTGGGTTTATGTGAACCAAAGTGAGTGAATGAGGTCCTACAAATGCACATTTCGGTGTGGCATCCTTTTTTGGGGGTTGGATCAGTCCTGCGAAGTTTGTGAGAAAGTGGGAAAACTTGGCAAAGTACAGTTGTTCCAATTTAGTTCTAGAAACGAAGGGTTTTGGGTTTATTTGGTGTATCAAATCAACTTGGATGAGGATGAAACATAAAGACTCATCTCATATAACATGTGGGACATGCCAGAATTTCCCAGGGATTTATAGAGAATATATTAAAAACTTAGATAGGCACGTAAATAATGGGTTGAAAATCATATGTATAGAAAACAATTTTTTGAAACTCATATGTATAGAAAATAATGTGTGACCATGTGTTGAAACTCATATGTATAGAAAGTTTATGTCCTCTAAGTTTCCCTAAATTCTCTCAAATATTTCTAAGGTAGAAAAATAATGTTTCCCTATAAAATAAAATTTCTAGCCTCAGAAAAGGGCATTTAAATAAAATATTTATTTTGTAGTTTTGGAATGTTATTTTAATAAAAGAGTCATAGGAAAATGTTTGGGGCAAAACATCTCTCCTAAATTAGGGACTTGTAGTTGAATCCCAATTCAAGGGTTTTGAGGCTTTAAATTAAATAAAAGGCTTTTTGCTGAAACTAATATTTTATTAAAATACATTCTGGTCCTATACACATGGCATGATCATTGGGCAAAGGTTTGCGCTCAAAGATAGAAGCTTTTTTGTAAAGAAAGTTATTTTGGTGAACTAAAATACAATCACGCACACAAGCAAGTTGCAATCAAATCAATCATCACAATAACTCAAAAAGTTTTAATTGGTTGCAAATTTTGTAAAACAGAAAGTGGCAAAGTCGTACAAACACAGGGTGTGACAGACCTACCCCCTTACAAGAATCTCGTCCTGGAGATTCCTAGGCTAAGTGCTAAAAACATAAGGGAACTCAGATCTAAGGTAGTCTTCACGCTCCGATGTTGTTTCTGCCTCGGTGTGTTTGCTCCACTCGACCTTGAAGTACTTGATGGTGCGACTTCGAGTGTGAAGCTTAGCTTGATCCAGGATGCGGATCGGTGTCACACCAAGTTTTTATATCACTTTGTCTTTCTTTCAAAATTTGGTACAAATTAAAACTTTTTAAGTGAATGTTAGGAGTAACTTGATTGTCATTGTTTTATGTGTGCTTGAGAGTAGATCTCTAAAAACAGTTTAAAAAATATTATTTCCATATAAATTATTCTTCATTATTTTGGTAAACCAAAACCTTGCTTTGGGTTTTGGACTACAAGTCCCTGAATTTAAGGAAGTGCCTTCACCCAAAGATTGTATTTTGATTCTCATATTAATACACCTCTTCAAAACCATAAAATCACTATTTCTAAAGTCATTTTCCTATTTTATTTATATGTCCTTTTCTAATTCCGGAAATGGTATTCTGGGTGAAAAATTATTTTTATACCTTAGAAAAATGAGAGAAAATTTGGGAATACTCAAAGGACATATATTTTCCATACACAAGAGCATCAACCCCTAGTCCTATTCAAAATATTTGAGCAAACCCTTTAAAACCAATTTTGTCTGTTTTTACCTTTTGAAATATTTCCAAAGGAAATATTCTCAATATATTCCCAGAAAGTTGTACCATGTCCCACATGCTATATTTGGTGAGCATGCCAAGTGTCACATCCATCCAAGGTGATATGATTCACCAAATAATTCAGAAACCCTTTGTGTCTAGAATCAAGTTTGAGCAACTCTACATAGTCAAGTTTGTCCATTTGGTCTGAAACTTTGCAAGAGAGCTCAATACCCCAAATAAGGAGATGATGCCAAGATTTGGATTTGTGGGAGTTAATTTTCTCACTTCTTCTCACAAGGAGGTAGATTTTCCCATTTGTGTGTCTTTTCAAGTTTACATTGTCAAACTTGCCCAATGGAGCTCAAATTTAGTAGAGACTCCTAATTATACCGCAAACTAAATCCTATTAACTTTCAATGCATTTGGAGGAGGTTAACTTCCCCAAACATGCGTCAAACACCTTCTGCCAGATTTGAAAAACAGCAACTAGCAACCACCACACTTAGTCCCTTCGCTCCGAACTCATGTAACAGTTGGACTATGCCCCTCCTCAACTACACACGAGAGGCCCAGTACTGGTCCAATGAGAGGGAGCCAAAATCTCCATTTTAGCTCCTGGATCAAGGCTGGCAGCAACACTTTAACTCTCTCCCCTTGGCCAGCTTGATTCTTCTTGATTCCAATCATCCAAGGACTATCTACCCCATCTCCCAGACACCACATGCACGGCCAAGATGAGCTAAAGAGCGCCAGCATGCCGTGGCATGCGAAAGCTTCCCTCTGGACGCACTATAGGGCGCACCCGAGCCACACGGGACCAGCATCGGCCAGTTCACCCCTCCACCCGATGCCCCTCTTTGACCGCAACGACGACCGAGTATAGGGCAGCGTCGGGCCCCTCTCCTCCCCATGTCCTCTGCCCCTGGCGAGGCGTGCCCGTGCACGGACGAAGCAACGAGAAGAACCCCGCCAACTCGAAGCACCAAGAGACTACCCCCGCTCCTCCCAAAAATGGTGTACGGTCCTAAACCGTGTCCGCAATACAACGATTTTACGCTCGATCTCTCTCTCCCTCTCCTGCCGCCGCAGAAAAACCACCGGCGCACCAGCATTCGATGACTCATCGCTCGTCTATATAAAGGCTCCCCCACACTCCTCCGCACCACCAGAACCTCCCTCTCCACTCCAATCGACCACGCCTAGCACCCCCTTGAGCTAAGAGAGACCCGGTACTCGAGATTGACCGAGGCGCCGCTGCGTCGGGGCTCCCTCGATCTCAGGCTACAGGCACGATCCCGAGCTCCTTTCACTTCTTCTGTGACCGCAAGGACCTCCCGAGCCTTCTCCACCACTCCCCCGTCATTCTCCCCCTCGGAGCATCGTTCCCAGCACCTTGCTGAAGGGTCTCCACCGCGGCTTCGACGTCGCCGATGACTCGGGCCATCTCCGTCGACCCCTCGACCCCCATCAGGTAAGCGGAAGTGCCACGAGCCCATTCCCATTCTCACCTAGAGTCTAGGACCCCGGAGTTTCCACCGGTGAACCACCCCTCTCCTCTGTCTGGAGGTAGAAGACGACCCCGACAGGAGGACACCACATGTCAGCAGCCTCTCTCTCATCTCTATCGCTGTCCACAGGTGGCTGGCTGGCTTGCGGGCCGGTTGTCCAACTGGGCCGGCCCAAATGTTGGCCGAGCCAGGCCAGTAAGCGGGACCTTTTCCGTTTATTTCCAATTCTAGTTTTTAAAATAAATCTCTAGGATTAATTACTTATCCAAACTTAAATACGTTTCCACCATAATTCTTGTAAAATTCTGTAGTATTTAACAGTCCTATTTTTGTAATTTTTATGAAAACCTTTATGCATAGGTTTATTTTAAAACCTAGTTTAAGTATTTTTTAACTTCAGTTAAAAAGACTTTACAAATACTTTTTCATTCAAAAATCAGAAACAAATATTTTGATAAATAAAAATAGGATTTTACATAATAGGGTAACATTTTTAATGTGAGTTTGTACTTTGTTTTTTGTTGTGGTCCTTATTATTAGTATTGCTATTACGATGATAGATCACGCGTTTGACGAGAACTTGGACCTTTAGACCTCGAAGACCCCGGATACCTAGCTGATCAAGGCAAGCAGCCCTTGACCATGTGTGAGAAAACATTTATGCAAGCCATGTTGAATAGTTTATTCCGATGAATATGATCATGATAAATCAGTACACCTTCGATATGGTGTTACCGATGGCTCCTCTGGAGCACTTGCATTTGAGCATGACCTTTCCTTCTATGAAGGTCACGCTGACAAAAGTTGACAAGTAGATAGTAGTGCTACACATAGGGAAAGCATATGCTTGGTGATGGTAACATAAAGGTGACTACAAAGACTTCCCACAAACCCCGTTGGGTGCCACTAATGCCCGAGGGTGATGGTGTTGAGATGGATGACCACTTGAGAACGAAGTGTTGTAACAGAAAGGTTTTGTGTGAGTGGTTTCAGAAATGGTATTAGATTTAAGATTTGTCGACCATGCCAACCTTACATGTGCGACCACGATGCCCCTTTATGGGACGAGGCTTTGTTGATAACTCTGGTCGGTGCTAGCTGAGAGCTGGCATTACTAGTGGCGGGAGTGATGTGGCCACTCTCATGACGGGGTCATGCCAGGTAGGGCGACTATGCCGTTTTTACGTGTTCTGGGCACACCGTGGGTCAATCCCTGGATGATACGGTCTTGTTGGTACTCGTAAGACATACATCATGTGGGCTGGGTACCAATCGAGTGGACTCTTTGTCGAGTGTCGTCAGGGAAAAGGCATTGATTGGGTACTTACCTTGGATATGTATATACTGCGAGTGGTTGATGACACAGAAGTTTCCTGAATCTCGTGGGTATAGCGCACAACCTGTGCAGAGTGTAAAACTATTTGAATAGCCATGTCCATGATCAAGGATAGTTGGGTGGTGCTTCTTAATCTATGTTTAATGGTTTCCGCATAAACCAAGTGTGCGTGTGTATAAAGGTGTTCCATGAGAAAGTGATTACTTGGTCAAGTTTGGAGATTTGACATGGAGGATGAACATGAGGTGTTCAGTCCTCGGAATATTTATGTTGATATTTGTAACATGTTCTTGTGGTTACTATTTACTTATTGATGCATGACTATCTAAATACACGACCATGTTTATGCATTTATCAAACCTTCTTTCCACAAAGGCTGCATTGTACTTCATATTTCAGTCAATTTCATAAACCGTATCATGGGCTGTTTGCGAGTACCTTCAAAGTACTTATTAGCTTGCCACTGGTTATTTATTGACCAAACATGGAGGAACCAGAATATGGAGAAGAATTGGTCGTCGGAGATGGACACACGAACTAGGACGCTTCCCAGTCAGAATGCATGTTGGTTAAGGCTGATAGCACGGGTTCACATTTACTACCTAGAATTCCGCTAGTAGTTCAGTTGGTGTGATTGGCCTTCGTGGCCCTATCTATGTAAGACTTAACCATAATGGTCATTATCTGTACCAGATGTTAATCATGGATGTAGGACTCTTGTTATTCTGTATTTGTGTGTTTAGGGAGCATTGATCTCTGGGATCACTCTACACGCTCTTTCTGTGGGCTCGACTCATAAGTCGGGGTCTCAACAGAGCTGGTATCTGAGCTATCCTGACTGTAGGAAGCCTTAGGTAGCATGGACGTTAGCCGGGAGAAATAGCACACTCAGTCCTGACCCTTCGGGTCTTATACATCCTTACAGCTTCCCTATACCATTCACAACTTTCTGACCTCTCTCCTAAAACCTTGTCGATGGCCGTCGTACCTGAGACACTCCTGGAAAATGGCTTTCCCCTACTTCGGAGGGACAGCTTGGAGAAGTGTCAGGTATGTCGAACACACGTTTTACTTCTACCACGAGCACTGGGTCAATTCCAGCACAAAGGAATACCATGTGGACATGATTGTGAAGGCAAATGACTCTCCAACGAGTTGGTTCTTTGAAGGGCCAAAGATGGAGACTTTGATATTGGCAGTTGAGACGACAGCATGAGAGGCGCTCGTTCACATCCACGACTTCCTTCCACAGATGGATGATGAGCCAGCTATGTGGCACCTGCATTTTGTTAAGGATGAGACTGGCGGGAGCTAGACTATAAACCCATCCCCGGAGGAAGGGTCGCCACTCAGGTTTCAGACCTACTTGAGCCTCTGTGCCGACAGCCTAGTTCACAACCTGATCAAGGAGTAAGTGATGCTTCACCAAGAACTCCATCTTGTCCAAGAACTACTCTACCATGAAAAGATGAAGACAACCAAGATCAAGAAAGAAGGAGCAATCGGAGGACAGCCTGTTGTCGCATTCAAAGGAGGAATACCACCACATAAGGTCACCCCTATTAGGAACCTCCTTATGGCCGCTGAGGAGTATATAGAGCTCCTCACTACTTCTCCAATGAAGCGCCGTCGTGATGGACTTCTTCCTTCCCCCACACCCTTGATGGGAGTTGATTCCTGCACAGATGATGACGAGGAGGAAGACTCTGAGGAGCGTGAGTATGAGACCGAGCAATCCTCTACTTAGTATGGACGTCTTAAGGCAAACTAGGAGTCCCCATGTGAAGTCGAGTCTCTGTAAGGGTTCACATGAAACCATGTGTTCTTGTTGTGTGTGCTTTCTATTTGCATCTCGATGCAAGCCGTGTTTTTCCCTATGCAACATGTAAGCAACTACATCACTTATCTTAATTAATGTATTTGCATAGGGTTCTTCGAACCTTCTTGTTTGACACACTTGCACCAAACCAAAACCCCCTTATATAGGCACGTTTCTCCCTTATGCTTTCCTCTCGACCATTTTGGGATATTGAACTGACTGCTCCAAACAGGATGGTGATTGCTGCTCGCACGAGTACCTTCGCCACCCTAGCACTGGCGAATCTAGCGAGCAGCCAGGAGCCGGTGGTTTTGCACAAGCTGGAGTTCACCAGGAGCAGCCGCAAGGCGACATTTCTCTGCCACCTCCTCAGGAGAACCTGACTGTGTCTTCGTTCCTCGAGTCTCTCCGAGAGGAATGCCAGCCAACAACGTTGATATCCAACAGATAGCTCCGGCCTTTGTGAACAACCTGCCGTAGGGAGGAAATGGCAATGGTCGCTCCACTCTGTCAGAGTTCATGAGGACTATGCCTCCAATATTCACTGAGACAACTGAGCCCCTTGATGCCGATGACTGGATCCGCACCATTGAAGACCTTCTCACGCTGGTTAAGTGCACCAACGATCGTGAAAATGTTCTCTATGCCTCTCACTACTCGGAGGCACTACCATGGCTTGGTGGGACGGATTCCACATCATGCAAGGCGCGCGGGTTATCACTTGGGCTGTCTTCAAGGACGGGTTCCACGCTTCTCACATTCCCCCAGGAATGATGACTATCAAGAAGCGGGAGTTCCGTGCACTGGAGCAAGGCAGCAGCACAATCAAGGAGTACGCGCAAAAGTTTAACCTCTTGTAGAGGTATGCGCCCGATGATGTCAGCACTGAAGGCGCCAAGGTGGAACGCTTCATGGAAGGGCTTCAGCAGTCGCTGTAATATCAGCTTGTTGTCTGAGACTGCCGGACCTTCTGTGATCTGCTACAATACTCCCGCACCTCGCCCAAGCTTTCAGCCTCAACAATATGCCAACCCCAAGCTGACGTTCAACCCGCCCAACAACAGTGGGGGCAAGCCCAACAACCCTGGGCAGGTCACTTTCTTTGGGTGTGGACAGCCTGAACACTACTCCAGGCAATGCCACAACAAGAAGCCCGATGCACCGTGCCCCAATGTGCCAAATCAAGGACAAGGTCATGGAGCACCAAGCAAAAATTAGGCTTCCCGCAACCAGCAATACCACAACACGAGACATGTGAACCACATCTCTGTAGAGTAAGCCCTGGAAGACCCGGACTGCATACTGGGTACATTCCTCGTGAATTCCACTCCAACAACTGTATTGTTTGATTGTGGTGCTTCACATTCTTTTGTCACCCAAAAATTTTCTATGAAGGGAGGCTTGAAACCTACATTCCTAAAGGGTCAAATGGCGGTATAGACCCCGGGTGCAGTATTGAGGACCAACAGAGGATGTAGGGGAGTTGGGATCAACATTAACAGAATAGACTTCGTAGCAGATCTCATCGTCCTTAAGTCTCAAGGATTGGACGTGATCCTTGGTATTAACTGGTTGGCCGAGCACCAGAGCATACTGGACTGCGCCAATAGGGCTATCACCATGACTAGTGACCAAGTTATCAAAGTTAAATTTGTTCCTGAGCCTACCTCTACTCAAGTTCCTCAGGTTTAGTGCCTTTGAGGAATAGAGTTGGATCAAGTGTCAGTGGTATGTGAATATCTGGACATCTTTCCCGATGAACTGCCTGGGATGCCTCCTTATCGAGACATTGAGTTCATCATTGAGCTCAGGCACCAATCTAGGCCTATCTATAAGAATCCCTAAAGGATGGGATCCAAGGAATTGGCAGAGTTGAAGAAGCAGCTAGCCGAGCAGCTCGGGAAGGGATTCATTCGTTCTAGTGCCTCACCTTGGGGATCACCTATTATCTTCGCGTCCAAGATGGATGGGACTATCAAGCTATGCGTTGATTATTGTTCCCTCGATGAAGTCATGATAAAGAACAAGTATCCACTCCCCAAGGCTGAAGACCTATTCGACTAGTTAAATGGTGCCTAGGTATTCTCCAAGATTGATCTCAGATCTAGGTACTACCAACTAAAGATTCGGCCTGAAGACATACCAAAGACAGCATTCGTGACCAGGTATGGCATGTACGAGTGCATAGTCATGTCATTATGGTTGACCAATGCCCCATCCTACTTTATGTCCCTCATGAACAAAGTCTTCATGGAATACCTGGACAAGTTCGTTGTCGTCTTCATCGATGACATACTCATCTTCTCCATGTCTGAAGAAGAGCATGAGCAACACTTGAGGATGGTGTTGGTAAAACTTCGAGAGCATCAACTTTATCCCAAATTCAGCAAGTGAGAATTTTGGCTACGCGGAGTTAGGTTCTTGGGTAATACCATGACGATCGATGGATTGGCTGTCGATCCCACCAAGATTACTATGGCAACAATCTGGGAGTTGCCAATCAATGTGAAGGAAGTCAGAAGCTTAGTTGGACTCGCGTGATATTACCGCAAGTTCGTGGAAGGATTCTCTCGCATCTCTCGACCAATGACTCAGCTCCTTAAGAAGGGCAAGAAGTTCGAATGGACGCCGGAGTGCGGAGATTTTTTCCAAGAACTGTAGAAGAGGTTAACCACCGCCCTAGTACTAGCCACTCCGGATATCAACAAGGAGTTTGTAATATATTGTGATGCATCAAGAATCCGGCTCGATGGCATTTTAATGCAAGACGACAGGGTCGTGGCTTACCTCTCATGACAACTACACCCTCGTGAAAAGAACTATGGCACTCACGACCTCGAGTTGGCGGCCATAGTTCATTCCTTGAATACATGGTGGCATTACCTTTTGGGGAAGCGATGCAAAATATACACTGACTACAAGAGTTTGAAGTATATTTTTACCCAGATGAAATTGAATATGAGGCGGCGAAGATGGTTGGAGTTGATTAAAGACTACGACCTCAGCATTCAATACCACCCCAGTAAGGCCAACATGGTAGGAGACGCCTTGAGCCGAAAGGCGTGCACCTTGAATGTTATGATCAAGGAAAGGCTACTCTCTCTATATGAGGAACTGGAAAGCTTCAGGTTGGAGCTAGTTGAACAAGGATTCCTAGCCAACCTCGAAGCCAGACCAACGCTGTTGGACGACATTAATGAGGCCCAGACGAGACACGAGAGCATTGAAGGCATTAAGAGGAAGATCAAGGAAGGCAAGGCCCCAGGATTCTCAGTGGATGAACATGGAGATGTGTGGTTTGGAAATTGCATATGCCTATCCAACAAGGTAGAACTCAAGAATCTAATATTGCAAGAAGACCACAACACTCCATACTCAATTCACCCTGGTGGGACCAAGATGTATCAAGAACTAAGAGAAATATTCGGGTGGCATGGCATGAAGAGGGAAATAGCTTCATATGTCGCCAAGTGCGACTTATGCCAGCGAGTCAAAGCTGAGCACCAACGACCTGCTGGGCTTCTACTACCTCTCCAGGTGCCTGAATGGAAGTGGGATAAAGTCGGTATGGACTTCAGCATCGGTCTGCCTAAGTCAGGCAAGGGACACGACTCCATATGGGTCATTGTAGACCATCTGGCCAAGGTGGCCCACTTCATCCCCGTGAGCACCACGTACGATGGTAGCCAGCTAGCCAATCTTTACATCCATCATATCATGAGTCTTCAAGGGGTTCCCAAGAAGATTGTGTCCGACCGAGGTACGCAATTTAGCTCAAGATTCTGGAATAAGTTCCAAGAAGCTCTGGGAACCAAACTCTCCTTCAACACCGCCTTCCACCTGTAGACGGGCGGGCAGACAGAACGAGTAAATCAGAAACTTGAGGATATGCTACGTGCTTGTGTCTGGGCACATGGAACCAAACGGGAAGATAGTCTGCCTTTTGCTGAGTTCTCTTACAATAAAAGTTATCAGTCGAGTCTCCAGATGGCCCCATTTGAGGTGCTGTATGGACGTAAGTGCCTCAATCCCCTCAACTGGTCCGAGACTAGTGAAGGATTTATTTTTGGGCTAGACATCCTCTGTGAAGCTGAGGAGAAGGTGGAACTAGTCAGGGAGCACCTAAAGACTGCCAAGTCACGACAAAAGAGCTATGCGGATTCACACCGCCGAGAAGTGAAGCTCTACCCTGGATATCAAGTTTACCTCCGAATCACGCCTCTCAAGGGGACAAAGTGTTTCCACGTGAAGGGAAAGCTTTCTCCAATGTACATTGGACCATTCAAGATCACTTCAAGGCATGGAGAAGTTGCTTACCAGTTGGAGCTACCTCCAGAACTTTCGGGTGTGCACAAGGTCTTCCATGTGTCACAACTCTAGAAGTGCCTTCAAGCACCAAGCCGTCCAGATCTTTACAAGGACATCGATCATCAAGCGATTGACCTTCAGCCCGACCTCACTTATCGCGAGAGACAGATTCACATTCTGGACGAAGCCGAGCATTATACCTGAAGCCATACAATCAAGTACTTCAAGGTCCTGTGGAGCAACCACACCGAGGCATATGCAACATGGGAACGCGAAGACTACCTTAGATCCGAGTTGCCGTACCTTTTTAGCACCTAGCTTAGGAATATAGGGGATCAGATTCTTGTAAGGGGGATAGGTCCGATACCAGATCTGTGGAGACCCCGACTTATGAGTCGAGATCGTCGAATGAACGTGCTGAGTAATCCTATAGATTAATGCTCACCGGACACACAGAAACCGAATAATAAGAGACTTACATCCATACATACCATTTGATACAAATAAGGACCTTGCGGTCAAGTCCTACATAGATAGGGCCTTGGAGGCTAATACCATAATCTTTACCAATAGCGGAAATATTGGTCGAAATCGTGAACCCATGCAATCAACCTTAACCTACATGCACTCTGACTTGGAAGCATCCTAGTTCGCGTGTTCATCTCCGACGACAAATTTTTCTCCATATTCGAGTTCCTTCATGTCTGGTCAATAAAATAACAAGTGGCAAGCCAATGAGTACTTTGAATGTACTCGCAAACAGCCCGCGATGTGGATTATGTGATTGAGTGCAATATGAAGTATAATGCAGCCTTTGCGGAAAGCAGGTTATTAATGCATAAACATGGTCAAGTATTTAGATGGTCATGCACCACTAGGTAAATAGTAACTGTAAGAACAGGTTATAGATATGAACATAAATATCCCAAGGGATGAACACCTCATGTTCACCCTCCATGTCATGTCACCAGACTTGTCCCAGGTATCACTTTCTCATGTATCACCTTTATACACACGCACACTTGGTTTATCCAGAAACCACTAGATGTAGTTTAAGCAGCACCACCCAACTATCCTTGATCGTGGACACGGATATTCGAATGGTTTCACACTCTGTAGTTTAAGCAGTACCCAATCAATTCCTTTCCCCTGACGACACTAGACAAAGAGTCCACTCGATTGGTACCCATCCCACATGATGTACGTCTTATGAACACCAATTCTAGACCGTATCATCCATGTAATAACCAACGGTGTGCCCGGAACACGTAAAAATGGCATAGTCGCCCTACCTGGCATGACCCCGTCATGAGAGTGACCATATCACTCCTGCCACAAGTAATGCGGGCTCCTTGCTAGCACGATAGAGTAATCAACACAACCCCGTCCCATAAATGGGTATCGTGGTCACACATGTAAGGTTGGGACGGTCGAAAAATCTTAAATCTAATCCCATTTCCAAAACCACTCACACAAAACCTTTCCGGTACACCAGTTCTTTCTCAAGTGGTCATCCAGCTCAACACCATCACCCTCGGGCATTAGTGGCACCCAATGGGGTTTTCATAAAACTTTTGATATCACCTTTGAGTTACCATCACCGTGCATATGCTCATCCTATGCGTAGCACTTCTATCTACCTGTCAACTTTTCATCAGCGTGACCCTCATAGATGGTAGGGTCAAGCTCAAATGCAAGTGCTCCAAAGGAGCCATCGGTAACACCATGCTAAGGGTGTACCGATTAAGCAATATCGTGTGCACGGCAATAAAGTATTCAACAAGGCGTGCAGAAATCTTTTCTCAGACATGGTCAAAGGGCTACTTGCTTTGCTCAAGTAGGTCTATGGGGTATTCGAGGTCTTCTAGTACAACTTGGAGAACTCTATCTATTTTGCCAATTATTTTCAGAAACGACCACAGTAAGCCACTCAGCAAGTAGGAACAAAAGTGCTCTAAAATTAGGATTTTTATTTTTCTTCGACATCTCTGGTCATAAGAAAAATACCTGAAGCTTGTTCAAGGAGATTTGGATCATCAGAGATTTTTGAGTGAAGGAAGGGAGGAATAGGTAATCCTTTAAGAAGTCTATAGAAAACATACCACTAAAAATGAGTGGAGGCACCCATTTAACATATCATGAATATAGAAACATTTAGGAAGTGGTTTCACTCGATTTGGACTTGGTATGAATTTCCTATGGATTTTCTAATATGGAACAAATAGAAAAAGGGGCTATTTATTTGATGCAACAAAAATATAGCAGATAAAAATGTTCACCTAATCTAGGAATTATGGAATGATTTTACAAACCTATGGAAATTAGAATCACTCCATTTGGAGTTGATTTGGAGGCTGCAAGAATTTACAAGGTTGGAGTTTGAATAAATCAGATCCATGTTTCCATTAGGCCTCTACAAAAAATATCTTTGGAAAAATGTACAACACGTATGAGGATAGATCTTGATTTTAGGAATACACAGAAACTTGAATCACCAAATTTGGATTTCAAATGAATTCGATCTGGATTTTCTAATCCCTGTGGTAAAAGGAAAAAAGGGAAATGATTACCTAGATGGGCCAGTCCTAGTGAGCAGCATAGCGCAGAGGCACTAGACAGCAACTGGGCCAGCCCACTGGCTCACCCGTGCGAGAGGCTGCGGCGATGTCGGAGGCGCCTCCCAGGCAATGTGACTTCTGTGCGTGGAGGCGGCCAAGCCGGGATCCGTCTCCACTTACTCCGCTGGCCCGGCCGATGTGTCGCTCACAGGGGGGCCGCCAATCGGGTGCTCCTCCAACCTCCCGCTCACACGCAGGGAAGGCACGGGAGGCTGTCCGAGCTGGCGCTTGCGCCCGCTCTAGTGGATCCAACTGCTCCGGCCACCTCCGACAGTGCTGCAGCCACCGGCGGGCTCGGTGATATCTCCAACACCCACCTGGGTGCACATAAGGCTCTGGGGAGGCCGAGGGCAGGTGCGCCTTTGGCCGAGGCGGAGGAGCCGACGACGGTCACGAGAGTGGTGCCTCGGTCGGGGCGAGGGACAATGAGCACGGGGAGAAGCTTGCGGTGCTTCTAGGGCGCGCTGGTGGAGCCAAGAAGAGAGGAGGTGCAAGGAGAGCCCGAATGCGAGCGGAGCCGGGCGATGCCGCGAAGGCCATGGGAGGAGGAGGAGAGGGAGGAGTCCCAATGGATTGATCCTTAGGCTCCTTGGGGATGGTATGGGTGCACCAGGGGGGCCAAGGGGCTCGGGAGAGGGTTATGGCAGGAGGGGCGACGGGGGAGAGCTTGGGCACCTCAGATGTTTTCTGGCACGGGGAAGCATGTGTGCGAGTGGGATTTGGAGGCGAGATGGCGTCGAGGAGAGGCAGGACTGGTCAAAGGAGGCTCTGCGGTGTGCTGGGACGCACTGCCCTTGCTGGACCCGAGCTGCAACAAGAGGCCAAGCTGCAGAGCACCGTTTCTACATGCCAGTGGTGTGGTCACCATGGAAACTCATGCCTTAGTGGCATTACGACTAGTCAAAGATGTCTTTAACCCAGGGCATGCATGTGGGAGGCTGATGGTGGACTTTGGGAGTATATGAAGATGGTTAGGCTGGGTTTTGAATGCGGTTTAGTTTGCAGCAGCAAACTTGGGGCTAGCAACGAGGGCACTTACTCGAGGGCTTGTGAAACAAAACCTTATCTAACAGTATTTACTATGGAAGGACTATACTACTGCAAAGTTTCAGATAAAGAGGAGGTGTTTTGCTAGTACTTCAAGTTCGAAGCCTTATTTGTGCCAAAAACAAGTTTTAGAAGGGCTTCTCATATTTCCCCCATGAGCAAGCCATACTTTGGTTTGGAATGTTGCATTAGCATGCTAGAGGCTCTATGGAAAGAGGTGGGGCATTTGCTTAAGCAGAAGTATAACAAGAGGGGAATAATAGTGTTGCCAAGGTAAAAATGAGAGGTGGAGATGTCAAGTCATCCTCCAATAATTGACGAGAGCCCATGGCAAGGTTACTGGAGGTAAAGGGGTCCTAGGTAAAGTTGTGGTCAAAATTTAAGTTCAAGAAGATTAGTGGAAGGGGCCAAAGCAGCAGTTTTGGTATTTGGGCAGAAGGTGTTTGGTGGATGCTAGGACTAGCAAATGGACTCAATTTGCTATGAAACTTAACAGGATCACATACTAGGTAAAAATAGGCTTGGACACCAAATTTTGGATTTGGTAGAGAAAGTTTCCAATGTCGAATTGAAAAACCCATGAAATGGGCAGAAATGGCTTTCTGCATATAAAACCATGCAAATCAATTCCCACAAATCCACAACTTGGTTTGGAGGCATTATTGGAGCATTAGAGCATGCCCAAAAAGTTTGGGATCAATTCGAGGAACTTTATAATGTAAAATTTCCCAAAGTTAGAAATCAATAGAGAAGGTTTTGAGGGGGTTTGGGACTAGTTCTTCTATTATCCTTGATGTGATGCATTATTGGAGTATCAGAACATGTCAACCAAATTTGAGCACAATTGGAGGCATTTGGCAATGTAGAGTTGCTCAAATTTGGATATGGACAGATAGTGTTTTGGAATATTTGGGTGAATCAACTCAACTTGGATTCAGATGAAACCTGGCAAGATCATCACATAAATCGTGTGTGACATTCTAGAATTTTACTCGAATTAATTGAGAATATTTCTTATAGAAATATTGCAAAAGCTTGAAATAGGCACGAAGGGTTTTAAAGGGTTCTCGCTAATATGTTGAACATGACCATGTGATGAAAATCTTATAAATGGGATATATATATCCACTGAGTTTCCCTAAATTTTCTCAAATATTTTGAAAGCAATAAAAATATCTTTCCTTCATAAGAGACCATTTCTGGTCTTAGAGAAAGTTATTTTAATAAAATAGTAAAAATAACTTTTAAAATATTAATATTGTGATTTCGGGAAGCCATTTTGATAATGGGATTTAAATAAAATATTTGGTGCAAAATAACTTCCCTAATTTGAGGACTTGTAGTACAAATCCCAACATAGGGTTTTTTGAAAGCTCAAATCAAGGAAATGCTTTTTGGTGAAAATAATTTTTGGCAAAAATAGTTTGTAGTCCTATCCACATGTCATGATCATTAGGCAAGGGTTTGGGTGTCACGTCCAAGATGCGATCTTGTCCTTATTTTGACGCGAGGGGCTCAAAAGGGATAGAAGCACATCTTGTCGTTTCGCAAGAATGGATATCGTCACAAGTACATGTACAGAAGAGATGAGTATATGTAATTGGCTTACACTCGCCTCGAGCTACATCAAGCTCACATCAATACAATAACATATCAAACATCAGGAAGAAGAGCCGGGTCTGACTACAGACGAAAACAAACGATAAAAGAACGATGTACATCCTTGCTATCCCAGGATGCCAGCCTGGAACCCATCCTAGATCGATGATGAAGAAGAAGAAGAATCTCCAAAAGCACAATCATCGCGCTCACGTCAAAGTATTGCTTTACCTGTACCTGCGACTAGTGTTCTAGTAACCTGTGAGCCACACGGACTCAGCAATCTCATTTCCAGAGGTATCAAGACTAGCAAAGCTTAATGGGTGTGGTATGGTTAACTCGTGCGGCTGCAGCAAGCGACTAAGCATTTATTTGAGGTGGCTAACTTATGAGTACAAGAATAAAATAGAGGGGGATGATCTACACACATCGGATGTGAACTAATAATGATCAAATGAATGATCCTCAACACCTACTTATGACAGACATAACACCTCCGTGTCCTCAATTGGAGAAGGAGCTCACGAAAGAGACAATCACGGTTACGCACACAGTTGGCATATTTGAATTAAATTTACTTTGAATTGTCTAGAACCGGATGTTAAACAAAGTTTCCATGGTTGCCACATAAACGCGGGCATGGCTTTCTGAATGAATTAACCCTGCAGGGGTGCTCCAACTAGTCCTTCGCAAATTACCACAAGCCAAATAAAAAAGCCTCGATCACGAAACTCGTGATCTCCTCGTATTCCTTAGTGGAAAACCTAAACTATGAGATAACCCCAAGCATCACCGGAATCCCGATGCACAATATATTTTGTGAAAGATGAAACAAGTCAACCAAGGCCACCCAGTGAGCTAGATCTGCATTAGAGCCGCGGGCTCTCTATCTACTGGCATCAAGCGTCTATGCAAAGTGGACGATAGCCAGACGCGTAGAGTTTCCCCAAGGTGGCACTACCCACTACTAGGTTGGTGGACCAACACTCATGAGGAGCACTGGCACAGGTTGTTGATTAAGTTTCTTTGGGTTAGTTACTCCCTATGTGGTTCATTAGTTATTAGGCAAATAGTACCAAAGTTGGGCTTTGCCAGAACAGTCTTATACTAAAACGAATTATCAAGGGGGTCCCCATAAACACCCCAAGCGTGTTAGGAGCGCTGAATTACAGAATAGAACACCGGTAGCCGAAACTAAGGAGTCAAAGGTGGAACTAAACACCAGGCTAGAAAGTCGATCCTTCCACCTTTTACCAAGTATATAGGTCCATAAATTTAAATAGCATTAGTATGGTGATAAACAAGGAACCCATGTTATCACATGGAGCAACTGCACCTGCAACTAGCAACGCTAACACATGGTTAAGCAAGCGATAACTTAGCCAATCAGTGGTTGGCTAGGTTGTAGATGTTTGAAGGTTTCATGGCAATGTTGAGAGGCTGACATTTAATAGGTGGTAGGCCACTAGACATAACAAAAGAAACGAGAGAACTAGAATGGCAACGATAGTAATGGTATATAGGGAAATGATCATCTTGCCTGAGATCACACTTGGAAAAGAACAAATCCGTGAAGCAGTCGAACCGACGTAGTTGACCGGATCTTCACATTCCGACACGCTTATGGAACTCTATCGAGAAGAAGCAAACCGGAAACAAGAATCAACACATGATATTCACCACGGCACATGCACAATATGATGCACAACCTAATATGATGCGTGATCGGTTCATTTATGCAAGGCATGGCATGGCAATTCACAACAATCAAACGCTACACATTAAGTGAAGCCCAATATGCAACGAGTTGCATATTGACGAAACTCCACATACGAATTAGTTCACTCTCATTTAGGTACACGACAATATTAAATGATGTTTAAAAATGGCAAGGAGGCGAAGCACCAATAAACTACCTATATATGCATTTTAAATGAGGCCGGAAACATCATATAGCATCTCCGAACTAACCCCAAAACATATTTTATGAAGTCTGTCCAAATCTGACCAATAAACTATCTATTTATGCATATTAAATGACGAAACTTTGAAGTCTGTCCAAATCTGACCTAAACTTATTTTATGTTTGTTAAAAAGCAAAGCAAAGTAATTCACGTGATTCTACTCATCGTTCTAGTCCATTTACATATATGGCTCATCTCCAACGGAGCTACGATTAAATAACTACGAACTAAACCGTTTTTAACATGTTGTCATGACAACCTACACAAACATAATGGCTAACAGTTTTAAATATGCACGAGAGTTTGAAAATATTAATCTATGTGAAATTCTACACTTTTTACATATATAACTTTTCATGATCCGACGCACGGTTTAAAAGATACGCTTCTTTTTAAAGTCATGCATATTTCTGACATTAATAAATTCGCAAACCTAAAAAAAACTATATGGGCCGAAATCTGCTACAGGCCGAACCTGACCACGGGCGCAAAATAGCAAGGAGACGCCTAGGGCATTGGATAGGTGGGGCTCGGGGGTGGCTCACCTCGGACCGAAGGAGGCTGGCTCGGGCAGGATCTGGCCCAGGTGCGGGCGACGTGCTGGGCCACGGGGCTGGCGAGCTGGGCCAACAACACACTGGGCTCAGGACAAGGGAGCGGGCGGTCAACGCCCGAGCGGGAGCTCTCTCGATACGGTTGGATCGGAGTTACTAGCGACGGTCTCGATGCTCTCGGGCGGCGGCTGCAGCTCCGGTGCGAGGCACTCCAATGCGTGGGGCGACGACGGCGGGCCGACGATGCTCCGGCATGGCGGCGCAACCCGGCAGGGCTGGCGGAGCTCGAGGATGAGGATCTTAGGCACTGTGTTGTTGTGGCCGAATGCACCGATGAGGCGGGATATGGGGCGCGACAACGTGAAGATCCGGCGCGAGTCGAGGAGCTTCGGCTCGGGGGATGTAGGAGGAAACCGCACGGGAGGACAGGAGGGAGGCTCGGCCTCCAGGCGGCGGCGGCGTGACCCGGAACCGGGGAGGGCCGGACATGGGCTCGGGGGGCCCTCACGACGGGGAAGGCGAGAGAGGTGGAGCTGGGTGGCGGCTGGCTAGGATTTGGGGCGTGGACATCGAGGCAAGGGCGGTTTGGATGTCCACATTAGGCATGTGGCTGTTTAAATAGGATTTGGGGCTAGGTTAGGGGGATTCGACATCAGATTTCGACCACAGGATCATGATCGGGCGGTCCAAAACAAAGGTGGTAGGCTTGGTCAATGTTTTTGGGCTCTGTAGAATAAGTTAGGCGGAGATGGGAGGGAAAATGGGTAGCTCAATGTGTCCCACCCTGTTTTTACTAGCACTTCTCTATAATGCAAAAATCTGAGCTTGTTAAAACTTTTTTCAAAACTAATGATGTGAGTGCCATGATTGTCATTGAATGCTTGTGTGATGATCATGTGATGATAAAAACCCCATTTCACAATATTGAATTATTTCCAAAAACCCTTACTTGTTTGTGATCAAGGTAAAACCCTACTTTGAGTTGCACTACATGCCCTTGATGGCAAGGAGTGTTTCTACCCAAAGTTGGTGATCTGGTTTTAACTTCAGTTTAGTGCTCTAAAAGAACAAAATAATTATTTTTTGAATTATTTTCCTAATTAAATTACATGTCCATTTCTGAGGCCAGAAATGGTATTCCTACATAGAAAAATACTTTTGCGCCTTAGAAAAATCTTATTAAATTTGGAGATGATTAGAAGGACATATATTTTCCATACATGAGATTTTAAACCCCTATTTATATTATAATTATTTGAGTAAAACCGTGAAAACCATTTCTATCTGTTTTGACCTCTTGAAATATTTCCAAAGGAAATATTCTCAATAAAATCCTAAAAAATTCCAGTGGTATCCCTAAGCCATATTTGGTGTCCACATAAAGTTTAACCTTGATACAAGGTGATTAACGACCCCAAATAACCCTAAAACCCCTTGTGTCCAGATTGGAGTTAGAGCAACTCTACATAGCAAAGTTTGTCCAGTGATGCTGAAACTTTGCAGGAGTGCCTAATACCTCAAATTAGGGTTCCACACCAAAAATAGGATTTCTTGGACTTAGTTTGCCCACACTCTCTTTGGAAGGCACAGATATGGTCAAATGGTGGTGTTTTCAAGTTTACAAAGCTAAACTTGTCGAATGGAGCTCAAACTTGGCGAAACCCCATGTTTTAGAACCAAACCCAAACCTGTTAAGTTGCAGCACCAGTGGTGGGGTGCAACTACCCCAAACCACTGTCGAGCACCTTCTGACAGATGGGTAAAAGCCCCTTTACCCCATAGCTAAACCCAACCCCTTTGCTCCAAACTCTCAGATTAGGTGGCCAATATCAATGCCCAACTCCAGTCAGCTCGCCCCTCACTGGTTCAAATTGGAAATGCCAAAAACCCCAATCTAAGCTTCAGTTCAAAGCTGACAACACGAGTATTCCTTGTCTCCCTTGACCAGCCGAAGCTCCCATGAGACCCCAACGGCTAGCCTCACTCCCAGCCACTCCCTAGACATGCTAGACACGTCCAAAGTGACTCAGAGCACACCAACATGCCGTGGCATGCCAAAACTGTGCTCTGGGCGCGCTACAGGAAGCCACCAAGCTGGGGGCGATGCTCTCGGACATTTCCAGCCTCCTCTGAGGTGTCCAACCTCTTCCCCGACAACGCCTCTGCATCGAGCGACCATCAGGGCCCCTGCTCTCCCACTCAAGAGCTCATGCGACACGTGCCCGCGCGCAACCGAACCGGCCAAGGTTGCGGCGCCACTGATACTCAACTCATCTCTCTCTCCCTCTGTTGCAGATGGTTCTGGCAGTCCAAAACCACGTCCTGAGACCGTGGTTTCGACTCCAGCTCCTCTCTGCACCCCCATGCGTGCCACGGTGAGTCACCGGCGCTCCTGAATCGGCTCACCGTCGCGGGCCTGTAAATAGCACCCCCCCCCCCCCGCTCCAACACCCCTCAAACAGCTTCGCCATGACCACTAGCACCTCCCTAGCCACCCCAGCAAGCCAGCAGAGCCCCGGTGCTCGAGATCGACTGAGGCCCCTCCGCCTCGGAGCTCCGGTCGATCTCTGCCTACATGAAGGCTCATGCGTCCCTCGACCAACCAAACTGATCCCCTCGACCTCAGGAAGCTTTCCCCGAACTTTCCCAAGCATTTCCGTGCCCCTAGCTTCCCTCTCGACCACCTCCCAATACTCCTCCGCCACGGCCTCCTCGTGGTCGGCGAACCAGTGCCTCTCCGTCGTTGTTCCGACCACCAGCAGGTAGGCGGCGTCGAGCGGAACCCGTTTCTGTCCTCGTTGGGGCTTGAGAATGTCTGTAGCCTCGCCGGTGTACACCTCCTCCTCTCTGGCCAGAGTTAGGAGACTACCCCGACAGGTGTGCCCCACCTGTCGGTGGCCCAGCTCTCTCCCCCTCACTGCCCGCAGCCGCTGACCGCAGGGTCCCGCACGTCAGGTTCAAACCTGACGACGTGCGCGCCTGGGCACGATGTCGGCTGGCCTTGGGCCGGCCAGTTCCAGACCGAGCCAGGCCAGGGACTTAGCCCATTTTCTTTTGTTTTTCAAATCTGATTTCAAAGTTTTTTAAAAAAATATTTAACCAGTGGAAAAATTATATTCTTCTGAAAATATTTAGTATTTAATGAGACCATTGGATGAATTCTACAACAACTATTCTGTTTTAGAATAATAAAAAGGAGTAAATTGAAATAGTTTTGCTTCTCTTTGGTTGATTTCAAAAATGTTCCTTCATTGGAATGAGAGGCAAATATTTTTCAGAATAGACACTTAGATTTATCAGTAATAAAGAACATTTTTAAAATGACTTTGTGATCTATTTTTGAGTGAGCAATTTCTTATTTATTGTTTTGACGATGATAGAAAATCCGTGTGACGAGGGAATCGGAGCGGAAGACCACGAAGACCCCAGATACCTAGCTGACAAGGCAGGCAGCCCTTTGACCATGACTAATCATATGTTATATTGCATGCTAGTGTAGAAAAATATTTCCGCTGCATATGATCATAAGTGTCGGTAAACCATTGAAGTGATGTTACCGATGGCTCCTCCGGAGCACATGCATTAAGCTTGATCCTACCACCTATGAAGGTCATGCTAATATCATGTTGACAAGTAAAGTTAGAATATTATGAGCATGAGCATGATGATGACATAAATCTAAGGTTTATGAAAACCCCGTCGGGTGCCACTAATGCCCGAGGGTGATGATGAGTTAGGTGGCCACTTTCGGAGAAGTGGTGCACCGGTTATTTTGAGTGAGTATGGTTTCGGAAATGGGATTAGATTTATGATGTGTCGACTGTCCCAAACTTACCTGTATGAACACATTACCCCTTTATGGGACGGGGCTTTATTGATTTCTCTGGTGGGTGCTAACAAAGAGCCACATTACTAGTGACGGGAGCGATATGTGGTCACTCTCATGATGGGGTCGTGCCAAGTAGGGCGACTATGCCATTTTTACGTGTTCCAGGCACACCGTTGGTCCCCGCATGGTTGATACTATCCAGAGTCGGTGCTTGTAAGACGTACATCATGTGGGCTGGGTACCAATCGAGTGGACCTCTTGGTCTAGTATCGTCAGGGGAAAGGCATTGATCGGGTACTTACCTCGGGTATGTTATATACCGCGAGTCGTGGATGACACGGAAGTTTCCCGGATCTCTTGGTCCAACGTCCTACCTCTGCAAAGTGTAAAACTATTCGAATAGCCATGTCCACGGTCAAGGACAGTTGGGTAGTCTTGCTTAAACTACGTCGAGTCGTTTCCGCATAAACCAAGTGTGTGTGAGTTGTGATGAAAGGAGTTGTTTTGAAAGTAATGATATGACCAAGTTTGGTGACTTGGCATATAGGGTGAACCTGGATGGTTCAACCCTCAACAGATATGTTGATATCTGCAACCTGTTCTTCAAAAGTAGTTCTTAACTTATGATGCATCCCTGTGATCATGTTTTTTTACCACCAAGAGATATCCACCAAAGATGCATGTTATTGTTTTCCTTCACTTTCATTGTTCATATCATGGGCTGTTTGCGAGTACATGCAAAAGTACTCATTGGCTTGCCACTGGTTATATTATTGACCAGACATGGAAGAACCGGAGTTTGGAGATGAGTGCGTCTTCGGAGACGCCCCTGCGAACTAGGATGCTTCCGAGTCAGAATGCCTGTCGGTGTAGGCTTGATGGCATGGGCATCCTCTTAGCCCCTATGATTTCTGCTATTAGTTGTATCAGTATGATTTAGCCTTAGTCCCAACCTTGTGAACTTGACCGTTCGGTCATGTGATGTAATAACTCGGTACTTGGATGTAAGACTCTTATTATTCAGTATCTATGTGTTCGATGAGCATTGATCTCAGGGATCACTGAGCACGTTCATCCCGCGATCTCGACTTGTAAGTCGGGGTCCCCACAAAGCTGGTATCAGAGCCATCCTAACTATAGGAAGCCTTAGGTAGCATGGACGATAGCTAAGACGACTAGTGCACTTAGACCTTAACCTGAGATTCTGCACCCACTGAAAACTTTCTAACCCTCTCCTCTACACCTTGGAGATGGCCGCCGTACCTGAGATGCTTCTCGAGACGGGCTTTCCTCTACTTTTGAGTGATAGCCTCGAGAAGTGCCAAGTATGCCGCATTCCCATCTTCCTCTACCACGAGCACTTGGTCAACGCCGACACTAAGGAGTATGACGTGGACGTGATAGTGAAGGCAAACGACTCCTCGACTAGCTGGTTCTTTCAAGGGCAATAGATGGGGGATCTGATGTTGGCAGTGGAAACCGCAGCACGAGAGGCGCTCGTGCGACTCCGTAACATCCTTCCCGAGATGGCTGATGAGCCAGCTACTCGTCACCTACCCTTTGTTAAGGATGGGATAGACGGGAGTTGGACACTCAACCCATCTTCCAAGGATGCGACGCCACTGAGGTTTTAGAACTACTTCAGTCTCTCCTCTGACACTTTGACGCACCTTTTGATCAAAGAGACAACAAAGATTCGCCAAGAGCTGCACCAAGTCAAGGATCTACTTCGCACGTAGAAGATGAAGAACCGCAAAGTGAAGAAGGAAGTAGCACCCGAAGGACCACCTTGCTTCGCTTTCGGAGGAGGAATACCACCGCTTCACGCCACTCTTCTTCGGAGTAGTCGCCTGACCGCGGAAGAGTACACCGAACTCTTCGCTACCTCGCCACCCAAGAGACATCGTGATGGACCGCTTCCTTCCCCTACTCCATCCAAGAAGTGAAGCACTGATGAAGATGAAGATGAAGAGGAAGACGAAGATTCCGTAGAACCCGCCTATGAGACCATGTAGTCTGCCGCATAGTATTAGTGACGTAGGCAATTAGGAGTTACTCCCCGAGCATAGGAGTTCATGTATCAATTCATATGAACCATGAGTGTTGTGTAAGCATGTTGGATGCAAGTCGCATTCTGCCTTAGGCAGCTTGTGAGCGACTACATCGCTTGTTTTAATCTAATGTATTAGCTCTTTCAAAAACCATAGGCTTAAAAACTTCGTACTAGCACAGCACCAGACCCGCTCTTTACTAGAGCATGACCCCTTATGATTTCAGCCAGTTCGGCAAATTGACCTATCTACTCCCCTGACGGGATAGTGAATGCAACTCGCAACAGCACCTTCGACAACCCTGGCTCTGCGTCCTCAGGTCAGTAGCACAGAACCAGGGGAAGCTCAAGCTGGAGATCACCACGAGCAGCAAGACGATGTTCCACCGCCACCGCCTCCTCCCGAAAGCTTGACTGTGGCTCGGTTCCTTCAAGCTCTTCGAGAGGAACGTCGAGCCAACAATGCTGCTATTCAGCAGCTGGCTCAAGCCTTGGTGAACAACCCGCCGCATAACGGGAATGGAAATAGTCGCTCTACTCTTTTTGAGTTCATGTGAACTATGCCACCCATATTCACAGAGACGACTAAACAATTGGATGCCGATGAATGGATCCGTACTATCGAAGACCTCCTCGCGCTTGTCAAATGCACTGATGATTGTGAGAAAGTCCTCTATGCTTCTCACTATCTCAGGGGCACAGCCAGAGCTTGGTGGGATGGATTTCAGATTATGCGTGCATGACAAGTCATCACTTAGGGTATGTTCAAAGATGGATTCCGCGTCATATTCCCCCTGGAATGATGACCATTAATAAGCGGGAATTCCGATCCTTAAGGCAAGGCAGTGGATCCGTCAAGGAGTATTAGCAGAAGTTCAACCTCCTATCAAGATATGCACCTGAAGACGTCAACACTGAGGCTGCCAAAGTGGAACGCTTTATAGAGGGACTGTTGGAGTCACTCCAGTATCAGCTGGTTGTTTGTGAATGCCGGACCTTCAGCGATCTGGTTAATAAGACCCTTATGTTGGAGGATAAGCGTCGTGCTATGGGCGACACCCGTAAGCGCAAGCTAATGTGTAGTGGAGGACTTAGCAACCCAAAGCCACGCCCATGGCAGTCAGCACCAGCAAGACCCAGCTATCAACAGAAGTAGTACAAGACTCCAACATATCCCGAGAACTACACGCCTCGGCAGCAAGTCAACACCAATCCAGCAATCAACCCACCGAACAACAGTAGAGTCAAGACCAATCTTCCAGCACACGTTACCTGTTTTGGATGTGGACAAACAGGGCACTATTCCAGGCAGTGTCCCAGCAAGAAGCCCAACGCACCGGGCCCCAATGCGCCAAATCAAGGCCATGGAGCACCAGGAAGGAATCAAGCTCCCCGCAATCAGCAGTATCACAGTAGGGGCTAGATTAATCATATCTTCCCGAAAGAGGCATGGGAAGAACGGCTGCATTTTGGGTACGTTCCTCGTCAACTCCACCCCAGCAACAGTATTGTTTGATTGTGGTGCTACACATTCTTTTGTTACAGAAAGATTTGCGGAAAAATGTGGTTTAAAACCTACCCTGCTTCCCGGTCAAATGGTAATTCAAACCCCGAGAGCAGTGTTGAAGACCAACCTAGGATGTAGGGAGGTTAGGCTAGTTATCAATGGGACAAGCTTCTCAGTGAATCTCATTGTGCTTAAGTCGCAAGGCCTAGAGGTAATTCTCGGCATGGATTGGTTGGCCAAGCATCAAAGCATCTTGGACTGTGCCAACAGGGCCATTACCATGACAAGCGACCAAGGGGTCAAAATCAAGTATGTCTCTGAGCCAGTACCCGCTCGAGTACCATGGGTCAATAGCCTGTCACCGGTAGAACTCGATCGAGTGCCAATAGTCTGTGAGTACCCGGACGTCTTTCCTGATGAGCTACGAGGAATGCCTCCTGACCGAGACATCGGGTTCATCATTGAGCTCATGCCCGGATCAAGGCCTATCTATAAGAAGCCTCACAGGATGGGATCCGAAGAGCTAGCAGAGCTGAAGAAGCAGCTGGATGAGCAACTTAGGAAAGGGTTTATTCGTCCGAGTGTGTCACCTTGGGGATCGCCCGTTCTGTTCATGTCCAAGAAGGATGGAACTATGAGACTCTGCATCGATTACCATTCTCTTAATGAGGTCACGATCAAGAACAAGTATCCGCTCCCGAAGATGAAGACTTGTTTGATCAGCTAAATGGATCTAAGGTATTTTCCAAGATCGATCTCCGGTCTGGATATTACCAACTGAAGATCTGACCCGAGGACATACACAAGACTGCGTTCGTGACCCGGTACGGTCTGTACGAATGCACTGTCATGTCTTTTCCATTGGCTAATGCCCCAGCTTACTTCATGTACCTCATGAACAAGGTATTCATGGAATACCTGGACAAGTTTGTCATCGTATTCATTGATGACATATTAATCTTTTCCAAGTCCAAAGAAGAGCATGAGAAACACTTGAGGTTAGTGTAGGAAAAGCTTCGAGAGCACGAACTTTATGCCAAATTCAGCAAGTGCCAATTCTGGCTGATGGAAGTTGGATTCTTGGGTCATACCATGACAAAAAGTGGATTGGCAGTTGATCCCTCCAAGATTACTACGGTAACCAACTGGGAATCACCAATTGATGTGAAGGAAGTCAGGAGATTCCTCGGACTCGCGTGATAATACCGCAAGTTTGCAGAAGGATTCTCCTGCATCGCTCGACCTATGACTCAGCTCTTGAAGAAAGGTAAGAAGTTCGAATGGACGCCGGAGTGTGAAGTAAGCTTCCAAGAATCGAAGAAGAGATTAACTACCGCTCCGGTATTGGCCACTCCAGATATCAGCAAGGAGTTTGTGATATATTGTGATTCCTCCGGAACCGGGCTCGGTGGTGTTCTAATATAGGAGGGGAGAGTTGTGGCATATCTATCATGACAACTGCGCCCACATGAGGAGAATTAGGCCACCCATGATCTCGAATTGGCAGCAGTAGTGCATGCCCTGAAGACATGGCGACATTACCTGATGGGGAAACGATGTGAAATATACACTGGCCACAAAAGTCTGAAGTATATCTTTACCCAAAGGGAATTGAATATGAGGCAACAAAGTCAACATTCAATATCACCCCGGTAAGGCCAATGTAGTGGCAGATGCTCAAGGAAAGGCAACCCGCCTTATATGAAGAATTGGAGAACTTCAGATTGGAGATGGTAGAATCAGGATTCCTAGCTAACCTGGAAGTCCAACCAACGCTGGATGATGATATCAAGGTGGCCCAGAAGGGTCATAAGAGCATTGAAGGCATCAAGAAGAAGATTCAAGAAGGCAAGGCCCCAGGATTCTCGGTGGATGAACAAGGAGTAGTGTGGTTTCGGAAATGTTTATGCGTACCCAACAAGGCTGAACTGAAAGATTTGATCCTACAGGAAGCTCATGATACACCCTACACTATTCACCCCGGTGGTACCAGGATGTATCAAGATCTCCGAGAAAGATTCTGGTGGCATGGCAAGAAGAGGGAAATAGCATTTTATGTTGCCAAGTGTGACGTGTGCCAGCGAGTCAAGGCTGAGCATCAGGGACCTGCTGGATTGCTACAACCTCTCGAGGTGCCAGAATGGAAGTGGGACTAGATAGGCATGGACTTTGTTACCGGCTTACCAACGTCTAGTAGAGGCCATGACTCTATATGGGTCTTTGTCGACCATCTCACCAAGGTGGCCCATTTCATTCCAGTGAACACCACTTATGATGGGGACAATATGGCTAGTCTCTATATTGAGTGTATTGTGAGCCTTCAGGGAGTTCCCAAGCAGATTGTATCTGACCGAGGCATGCACTACACCTCAAGATTTTGGAAGAAGTTCCAAGAAGCCCTCGGAACAAAGCTCTCTTTCAGCCGTGCTTTCCATCCATAAATGGGCGGACAAACAGAAAGAGTTAATCAGATACTCGAAGATATGCTCCGCGCTTGCGTCTCGGCACATGGTGCCAAATGGGAAGACTGTCTGTCGTTCGCTGAGTTCTCATACAACAACAGCTACCGGTCCAGTCTCCAAATGGCCCCATTTGAAGTGTTGTACGAACAAAAGAGCCGCATCCCGCTCAATTGGTCCGAAACCGGTGAAGGGCTGATTTTCGGGCCGGAAGTGTTGCACAAGGCAGAAGAGAAGGTGCAACTTGTCCGAGAAAATATAAAGGCAGCCAAGTCGCGACAAAAGAGCTATGCGGATTCTCGCCGCATGGATGTGGACTTCATTCCCGGAGACCAGGTGTACCTCCGTGTCACCCCTCTTAAAGGAACCAAGCCTTTCCATGTTAAAGGGAAACTCGCTCCAAGGTTCATTGGACCTTTTAAGATCACGGCAAGGCGTGGAGAAGTTGCTTATCAGTTGGAGCTACCTCCGGAACTTTGGGTGTGCACAACGTCTTCCACGTGTCACAACTCTGGAAGTGTCTTCGAGTGCCAAACCATTCTGATCCTTACAAGGACATTGACCATCAGGCCATCGACCTTCAGTCCGATGTCACCTACAGCGAGAAGCCGATCCGCATTCTAGATGAAGCTGAGCGTTGCACCAGAAGTCGCACCATCAAATATTTCAAGGTTCACTCGAGCAACCACACCGAAGCCGAAGCAACATGGGAGCATGAAGACTATCTCTGACCTGAGTTTCCGGACCTTTTTAGCACCTAGCTTAGGAATCTCGGGTACGAGGTTCTTGTAAGGGGGATAGGTCTGTCACACCTTGTTACTACTACCACTTCTCTCTAATGCAAAAATCCGAGCTTGTTAAAACTTTTTCAAAACTAATGATGTGAGTGCCATGATTTTCATTGAATGCTTGTCTGATGATCATGTGATGATAAAAACCCCATTTCACAATATTGAATTATTTCCAAAAACCCTTACTTGTTTCAGTAAAACCCTACTTTGAGTTGCAGTACAAGCCCTTGATGGCAAGGAGTGTTTCTACCCAAAGTTGGTGATCTGATTTTAACTTCGTTTTAGTGCTCCAAAACCACAAAAAAATTATTTTCCTAATTAAATTACATGTCCATTTTGACGCCAGAAATGGTATTCCTACATGGAAAAATACTTTTCTGCCTTAGAAAAATCTGATTAAATTTGGAGATTATTACAAGGACATATATTTTCCATACCTTTTAAACCCCTATTTATATTATCAGTATTTGAGAAAAACCCCGAAAACCATTTCTGTCTGTTTTGCACTTTTGAAATATTTCCAAAGGAAATATTCTCAATAAAATCCTAGAAAATTCCAGTGGTGTCCCTAAGACATATTTGGTGTCCACATAAAGTTTCAGCTTGATCCAAGGTAATTAAGGACCCCAAATAACCCTAAAACCCCTTCTTTCCAGATTGGAGTTAGAGCAACTCTACATAGCAAAGTTTGTCCAATGATGCTGAAACTTTGGAGGAGTGCCTAATACCCAAATAAGACCTTAATACACACACACCCACACACCTGGTGTATGCGGAAACAATTGGACGTAGTTTAAGTAGGATTACCCAACTATCCTTGATCGTGGACACAGTTATTCGAATAGTTTTACACTCTACAGAGGTTGTACGCTATACCCACGAGATCCGGGAAACTTCTGTGTCATCCACGACTCGCGGTATATAACATACCCGAGGTAAGTACCCGATCAATGCCTTCCCCTGACGACACTAGACAAAGAGTCCACTTGATTGCTACCCAACCCATAGGATGTACATCTTACGAGCACCAACTATAGACCGTATCATCCATGTGGGGACCAATGGTTTGGCCGGAACACGTAAAAACGGCATAGTCGACCTACCTGGTACGACCCCGTCACGAGAGTCACCACATATCACTCCCGCCACTAGTAATGTGGATCTTTGCTAGCACCGACCAAAGTGATCAACAAAGCCCTTTCCCATAATAGGTTATCGTGGTCGCACATGTAAGGTTGGGACAGTTGACACATCATAAATCTAATTCCATTTTCGAAATCACTCGCACAAAACCTTTGTAGTACACCACTTCTTTCTCAAGTGGTCATCGAACTCAACACCATCACCCTCGGGCATTAGTGGCACCCAACGGGGTTTCGTAAAACCTTTGATATCATCTTTGCTTTACCATCATCATGCATATGCTCATCCTATGTGTAGCACTACTACTACTTGTCAACTTTTATCAGCATGACCCTCATAGATGGTAGGGTCATGCTCAACGCAAGGGCTCTAGAGGAGAAATCGGAAACACCATGCCCGTGTGTATCGGTTAGTCTTGGCTATATGCATAAAAATAAAATAATCAACTTGTCATGCATAAAACATTTTCTCAGACATGGACAAAGGGCTGCTTGCCTTTGCTCTCATAAGTCCTTGGGGTCTTCCAGGTCTTCTGGTCGACCTCCGAGCACTCCGTCTACTCCGTCAACTATCATCGGAAATAATCACAGTAAGCCACACAACAAGTTGAAAGAAAAGTCCTCATATAAATAGGAATTTTATTTTTCTTAGACCTCTGTGGTCATAAGAAAAATACCTGAAGCTTCGTCTAAGAGATTAGGGCCATCAGGGATTTTTGAATGGACGAAAGGCGGAATAGGTGATCCTTTAAGAAGCCGACAGAAAACATTCTGCTAAAAATGAGTGGAGTCACTCATTTAACACATCATGATTTTAGAAACATTTAGGAAGTTGTTTCACTCGATTTGGAGTGGATATGAATATTCTAGGAATTTTCTATAATAGGATAAATAGCAAAAGGAGCTACTTATTTAATGCAACAGGAACATGCGAGATAAAAATGTTGACTAGTGCTTCAAAAATAGATCATGATACTAGAAGGCTCCGGATATTGGAATCACTCCATTTGGAGTTGATTTGAATCTTCTAGGATTTTTGTAAGGTGGTGTTTAAAATATTAAAATGGGCATTCGAATATTAACCCCACAGAAAAGTCTTTTGTAAAAATGTGCAATGCACATATGTGGATAGATCTTGAATTTAGGAACCTATAGAAATTTGAATCATCAGATTTGGAGCTCAAATGAATTGTCAATGGATTTTGCAAGTTCTGTTAAAATATAAAAATAAAGGAAAAGGGGAGTATACCCAATTGGCTATACCGCTCATAGTGTGTAGGACAAATGGATGGGCCAGCCCAGCAGCTCAGCCTGGCCGGTGTAGAGGCTACACCGAAGGCGTATTCGCGCTGGTGCGCCTCCGAAGCAGGGAGGCGGACTCCGACGCGAGGCGCCTCCACTTTAATTGAGGGGGCACAGTTTTGGCTCCCTGACGAGCGGGACCCGGCCATCAGGCTGTCTTGTACCTCGTACTTGAGCCAGGCGAGACAGGGGTGTCGGGGATGAGCGCTCTCCAGTGCCTCCCCGATGGCAACGTCTGCATCTGGTAGTGCTACGGCCATCGGAGGACTCGGGGGTTCTAGCCGCACCCGCGTGGGTGCTCCATCCCTGTCGGAGGGGACCAGACTGAGCATGCCATTCGCGGCAGTGGCTCCGGCGATGGCAACCATGGTGCCCAACCTCCTGGCTACCCAAGGGGAAGAGGGGGAGTGGGGAGGCCGCAGGGGCATGTGGGGCACCTCACCATGGTCGGAGGAGGAGAGGGGACACCCGAGATGCTCGGATTCGAGAGACGGCCGACAAAAGGCTTCGGCCATGGGGATGTATGGAGGGCACAAATGGGAGAGTGGGGAGCTCTGGTTGGTTCCAAGGAGAGGGGGAAGGAGGTAGGAGGGAGGAGAGACTCCGGGAATGATAAAAAGGAGGGGTGACGAGGAGGAGCTCGGCTACATGGCAGATGTGCTCTAGCATGGGAGAGCACGCGTCCCTGCGGCGTTTGGAGGCTAGCCAGCGTTGGGGAGCGAGGTTCGACAGTCATGGGAGGCCTTGTGGTGCTCTCGGACACGTTGCCCTCGTTCGACCCGAGCTGGAGCAAGAGGCCAAGGTGTAGATCACCGTTTCTGGATGCCACAGAAGTGATCACCATGGCCACCTGTTTCTACAGGGCCCTAATGACCAGTCAAATGTGTGTGGGGTGTGGGGCGTGCGTGCAGAAGGATGACTGTGTAGTTTGGTTGCATATGGGACTGATTTGAATAGGTTTTGACTGCTGCTTAGTTTGCAGTAGCAAACTTAGGGCTAACAAATAGGGCACTTAATAGAGATATAATTGGGTGAAACCATGTCTAGTGATCTTAGGCATGGAAGGACTACAGTTCTGCAAAGTTTCAGCTCAAGGGAATGAGTTCAGCCAGTAGTTGTAGAGTTGGGCTACAATTCTGCCAGAAATCAAGTTTCAGATGTGGTCCTCATTTTTCCCACATGATCATGCTATATTTGGATTTGAAATGATTCACTAGCATGCTAGATATGCTCTGAAGAATGTGGGGGCTTTGGCTTAAGCAAAAATATAGCAAGAGGGGTAAAACAGTGCTGCCAAGGTATATATTGATAGGTAGATGCATGGAGTCATCCTCCAATAACTGACCAGTGGCCATGGAAAGGTTACTGGAGGTAAAAGGGAACTAGGGAACATTGTCGTAAAACCCTAAGCCCAAGGACATAAGTGGAAGGGGCCAAAGTAGTAACTTTGGTAAATGCACACAAGGTGTTTGATGGATGTTAGGGCTAGCAAATGGACTCCATTTCCTATGAAACTTTACAAGATCACATAATAGATGAAAATAAGCTTGGACACCAAATTTGGGAGTTGGTAGAGAAAGTTTCCAATGTAGACTTGAAAAACCCATGAAATGAGTAGAAATAGCTTTCTGCATATGAAACGATGCAAATAAAATCCCACAAATTCACCAATTGGTGTGGGGGTATTATTTGAGCATTAAAGCATGCCCAAAAAGTTTGGGATCAATTGAAGAAACTTTATAATGTAAAGTTTCCCAAAGATAAAATCAACAGAGAAGGTTTAGAGGGGTTTGGGACAAGTTCTTCTATTCACCTTGATGCACCACTTAGTGTGGATGCATTATTGGAGTATCACAACATGTCCACCAAATTTGAGCACAATTGGAGACACATGGCAATGTAGAGTTGCTCAAATTTGGATATGGACATATTGGGTTTTAGAATAATTAAGTGAATCAAATAAACTAGGATTGATATGAAACTTGGCAAGATCATCACATATATCATATCTGACATACTAGAATTTTACAAGAATTTATTGAGAATATTTCTTATAGAAATATTCCAAAAGCTTAAAATATGCAAGAAGGGTTTTGAAGGTTTTGCCTAATATTTTGAACATGACCATGTGTTGAAACTCTTATATATGAAATATATATGTCCACTAAGTTTCCCTACATTTTATCAAATATTTTGAAAGCAATAAAAATAACTTTCCTTCATAAGGGACCATTTCTGGCCTCAGAGAAAGATATTTACGTAAAATAGTAAAATAACTTTTAAAGTAATAATATTGTGGTTTTGGGAAGTAATTTTGATGATGGGTTTTAAATAAAACATTTGGTTCAAAATAACTTCCCTAATATGATGACTTGTAGTACAAATCCCAACTCAGGGGTTTTTGAAAGCTTAAATCAAGAAAATGATTTTTGGTGAAAATAATATTTGGTAAAATAGTTTCTGGTCCTATACATATGGCATGATCATTAGGAAAGGATTTGGGTCAAGGAGGTCAGTCTGGAGAGTACCAGGAATCATTGGAATTTAAACATAAGAAAACAAGCAAGCAAGCAACAATCACATGAAGAATCACAATGAGTCATAAAAAATTTAATTCGTCCTAATTTTTGAAATAAGTTAATTAGTCAGCAGAGTTAAAGCACAAGATGTTACAAACCTTACTCCCTTAAGAAAATCTCGTCCTCGAGATTTCTAGGCTAGGCGTTGGAGAGATAGTGAATTTTAAGTTGGAGGCAGTCTTCATGTCCCCATGTTGCTGTTGTGGGTCGTGAGGTGCTTGATGATACAGATTTGAATGCTTCGCACGTCCTTGCCTGACCATGAGTGGTATCCCGACAATAAGTTAGGCTTGACTGATGGCCAAGGGCTTGGTGAGCTAAGTTCTCGCAAGTGTCTGACTTGCATGTGTATCCCAAGCTCGGGATACGTGGCAAGGTAACGTGTCTGGGTTGGGTCTCGTCCATGAGTCTAAGGTCAGAGACTTAGTGTTTAGATTAGGTTCTACCATCTTGTAAGGTTCGTGAGGGGTTCTGGATGAGCTGGCTACCCAAGAGTATAGGCCAGTCCTCCAGTACCTAAGGTCTGGGGCTCGGCAAGCGGGTGAATCACCTTTAGCGGGATTTCACCATGATCCCATTAGGACTCTCGTCCTTGATTTGGACCAAGAAGAGGCCCTCTGATTTATCTTGCTGTCCAAAGTCTTCATCAACTTGAATCGTTGAGGCTCCTTGACATCGTTGATGTAGTCGGCGCAGGATCGGTGGTTGACTTCTACTACTTCTTCTTCATCATCGTGGTTTCCCTAACCACTGCGGTTCTTTGGGTTGTGTTGGGAAGGATAGACTTCCTATGTCTTGAGGTCGCTTCGAGAAACCCAACCTCTTGAGAGAACACCTCACTCTCGAGGGGCATAACGACCAGCGTTCCTGGGGCTTGTCCAAACAGGACTAAAGTGTTCCTCCTCTTATTGGGTGGATAACTGTGTAATCCATGAGGATAAAAACATATTTCCCCAAGCATAACATAAGTAGAGTGCTCATGAGACAGGTGAGGAGAACGGGAACTTGCTATGGGTGGTCACTGACCGAAAGCTTTGTGGTCCAAGATGATCTGGTACCTCATGCACATGTTTGCCATATTCACGATGGGTGATGGTCAGGCGGAGTACTGGCCATATTCCAACGACTTAGAGCCATTTCCTATGGTCATAATCTGATCACCTTATGGGTCGCTGAAGCTTCATGGTTTCAAGGAACTTAGGACATGAGTGAACATCTATCATCTTATCCTAGACACATTTCTCAGATGCTAATAGTCTAACCTCTCACTTTGCACAAAAATCACCCTATTTCATCAAAGATACCATCTCACATAAGTCAACTCCACACCACTCATGCTAGTCGACTCCAGGATTGAGGGGGGGACTAAACCCAACACAACAAGTATGGTATAGCTACGTTGCACATGCATTACTATGCAAGAACCTCGAGGAGGCATACAAGCTCCTAAGCTTAAATTAAGACACCACAAAATCAAATGTCCAGCTAGATCATCCAATGGATAGGGTACTTCATTTCTATGTTAATGAAACACGTAGTATACTAATCCAAGATCTTGTTTCCTTTCTACGAACCCGATCAAGTGGTCCATCAATCCGGTCGATCATAACTCGACCCAGCACTCCTACAACTCCAATATCGATGGGGCTCTACGTGATCACTTAGAGTCCTCATAATCCACATAATGTCGCAAGGACTACCCCAGAGTGTATCCACCAACCTCAATATCATGGCCAACTAATCTCCAAGGCCAAGCTTATATAGGTTCATAATTTAATTCCACAACTCCAATTACTACTCCTTGTTATCCACCGAGAAACATGGTATTATGATCAATATCGTCGGCCTAAATCCGATTTACTCCTAACCATGTGGTCTCTGTCATCATCGACACTCTATTGAGATTACCTATTTAAATCCAAAACTCAAGTCCGGTAAGAACTGTTACTCGTTACTCCAAGTCTTTATGGTAAAAATTATCAAACCATGTCAACTACTTAGTAAAGTCAATTATACCACCAAAGATTATTGCTCCTTATCGTAATCATCCTACTGAATCAAAACTTACTCCAGGAACATGTAGGTTATTCTACTATATCAACTTGTTCCACCAAATCCACCTACCTTTATAAGGTCTTGCATTCCACCAAGATAGTCTAGCTATATCCTCAAGACACCTATCATCATCACAACAAACCATAGTCTAATATTGTTATATCCGAGAGCGATCCTTCTTTAGGCCTCGGTGTTTTGGTGCTCGCTTAAGATTGAAGGATACTTGTTCATTGTGATCACTTGTTCCATAAGGATTCTAGGTGCTAAGCGGGGGTTTATCAGGCTCAACGAGTGTTTTGGCAAATTCGTGTATTAGACACGTGACCAGAAATTTTGAGCTGGGAAGCTTGTGAACGGTTTAGGTTGGTCTTGGGAGGGTCTTCCAATCTTGAGGGAGAAACATAATGCTATGGGTTGCGCCCGGTGGAATATGCTGCAGTCGGAGTCTTCAGTTTCAGCCGTCCGCGAAGTGGATCCCTGGTGCATCTTGTCTTGCTGGTCTCCCATTTTTGAGAAAGGTGGGAGAGAGAGGAAGCAACATAGAGGGGAGCGCATAAGTGGGCGGTATAGTGCAAATGCAATCAAACAAGTGCCGCAAGGCCAACACGAGCATCAAGAGGAGGCAGGTGATATAGTCGCACACTTGCCTCCTAGTGTAAAGGTGCGACGTATCTTAATGCATAAACAAGCAAAAACAAGTAACACACAACAAGGTTCCATCCGAACCATTTCACGGACTCGACTTCGTATAGGGGATTCAGGACTCATCCTACCCTAGGGGTTCTTGGACTCAACGGTCGTGCTTGCTTCATGTATCGAAGAGGGTCCTCTTAGTCATCTGGGTCTTCTCATGGTGTTGTCGTGTGTCTTGTTGTTGTTTGCTGAAACTACTCGGGTTGGGCTGAAAAGAGTTCTTGATGACTTCCAGTGTGGTGAGATGCCTATGAACGTGGTTCCTCATGGTTGTTATTGACAGGGTCTTCTGTGACTTTGCAGTCTTATCATTGTCTCCTTGTCTCCTGAGGCTTCAAGAGTTCCAAGTGCACAACCTTCATGCAATGACATTGGCAAGGCATGATAGAGTTCCGACCTGTCAGTCATGTTGATCACAACAGGGACACCTAGGGCATGGGAAGAAGAGAATCGTTTTCCTGCTCACTAGGGTGAGGCAGACAAATTGGCGAAGTTCTCATCCACCAGTGGTGGTCGACACAACATTGATATTGACAGGGTCACTCTATTAGCGATGCACATCATGGTCTTGCACCTATTACGTCCTCATTATGATAGGTGAAGGTGGCATCACTCCGGAACAGTGTCGAGGGTATCGCCATCTTCTGGGTCTCGATGTCCTTGTTCCTCATGGAGGTACTTCCGTTGGTGTCGTCTGATCGTAGCGTTGCGATCCTTGTCCTCCAAGTACATGGATGGTCGCTTGGAAAGGTTGCTTCCTTCCAAGCTACTCACAAGGATTTTTAGTAATCCCGTGATCACAGGGCATAAAGGTGCTAGTTACCATTTGTAAGTTTTGAAAAAGCAAACGAGGACTGTCAAGAGAATATGGGTGGAAGTGTTAAGGCAAAAACCTTTGCTTGTTTTGAAAAATTAGGAGAGGTGACAAAGGTACATGTTTTGTAAGTATTTTTGAAGGTATCGAAATCAGCTTTGTCCTAACTAACGTCTGTGCTAACTAAGGGCTTCCTACAATCAGGATGGCTCTGATACCAGCTCTATGGGGACCCCGTCATGAGTCAGGATCGCCGAATGAACGTGCTAAGTGATCCCAAAGATCAATGCTCACCGGACATACAGAAACTGAATGACAAGAGTCTTACATCCAGACATACTGTTTGATACGATAAATGACCATTGTGGTCAAGTCTTACATAGATAGGGCCTTGGAGGCCAATACAGGAACCTGGACCAATAGTGGAAATATTCGTCGAAAGTGTGAACCCATGCCATCAGCCATAACCTACTGGCATTCTGACTGGGAAGCGTCCTAGCTCGCAAGAACATCACAAAGTTACTCCTAACCATCCCTGTTCTGTCATACCTGATCAATGAAATAACCAGTGGCAAGCCAATGAGTACTTTGAATGTACTCACAAACAGCCCATGTTGTGGATCAAGGTATTAAAGGAACATGAACTAGCATAAGAATGCAGCCTTTCTGGAAAGCAAGTTTTAATTGGAAAATGAGCATCGTCAACTACTTGTATGGATATGTGTCATAAGCTAGATAGTAATCATGAATAAAGGTCACAGATATCAATATATCTGCGGAGGGCTAGACACCACATGTTCATCCTATATGTCAAGTCTCTAGAGTGGTCATATCCTCTTACTCGGATAACACCTTAATACACACACACACACACACACACACACACTTGGTTTATGCGGAAACGACTGGACGTAGTTTAAGCAGGATTACCCAACTGACCTTGACCGTGAACACGACTATTCGAATAGTTTTACACTCTGCAGAGGTTGTACGTTGTACCCACGAGATCCGGGAAACTTCCGTGTCATCCAAGACTTGCGGTATATAACATACCCGAGGTAAGTACCCGGTCAATGCCTTGCCCCTGACGACACTAGACTAAGAGTCCACCCGATTGGTACCCAACCCATATGAAGCACGTCTTACGAGCACAAACTCTAGAACGTATCATCCATGTGGGGACCAACGGTGTGCCCGGAACATGTAAAAACGACATAGTTGACCTACCTGGTACGACCCCGTCACGAGAGTGACCACATATTACTCCCGCCACTAGTAATGCTAGCTCTTTGCCAGCACCGACCAAAGTAATCAACAAAACCCCGTCCCATAAAGGAGTATCGTGGTCGCACATGTATGGTTGGGACGATCGACACATCATAAATCTAATACCGTTTCCGAAACCACTGACACAAAACCTTTCTGGTACACCACTTCTTTCTCAAGTGGTCATCCAACTCAACACCATTATCCTCGAGCATTAGTGGCACCCGACGGGGTTTTCGAAAAGTTTTTGTAGTCACCTTTGTGTTACCATCACCATGCATATGCTAACCCTATGCGTAGCACCACTATCTACTTGTCAAGTTTTGTCAGCGTGACCTTCATAGAAGGTAAGGTCATGCTCAATTGCATGTGCTCCAAATGAGAAATTGGTAACACCATATCGAGGGTGTACCGATTAATCATGATCATTTGCATCGGAATAAAGTATTCAACAGGGCATGCATAAATGTTTTCTCACACAGGGTCAAAGGGTTGCTTGCCTTGATCAGATAGGTATCCGGGGTCTTCGAGGTCTTCGGGTCCAAGTCCTTCGTCAAACGCGTGATCTATCGTCGTAATAGGAATAATAATAATAAGGACCACAACCAAAAACAGAGTACAAACTCACATAAAAAATGTTACCCTACTCTATAAAATCCTATTATTATTTACCAAAATAGTTGTTTCTTGTTTTGGAATGAAAAATTATTTTTGATGTCTTTTTAACAGAAGTTAAAAATACTTAAACTAGGTTTTAAAATAAACCTATTCGTCAAAGTTTTCATAAAAATAACACAAACAACATTGTTAAATACTACACATGTTTACAAGAATTATGGTGGAAAAATATTTAAATTTGGATAAGTAATTAATCCTCTGGATTTATTTTAAAAACCAAATTAAAAATAAATGGAAAAGTTCTAGCTTACTGGCCTGGCTCGGTCAGCAGCTGGGCCCCTACGCCCTGCGACAAAGAGGAGAGAGAGGGGTAGAGGGGTCCTCTTGTCGGGGTCATCTTCTACCTCCACACAGAGGAGAGGGGCGGCTCACCGGAGGCAGCTTCGTGGTCCTCGAGGCCAGGTGACCACGGGAATGGTCTTGTAGCACTTGCACCTACCTGGTAGGGGTCGAGGGGTCGACGGAGATGGCCTGAGTCGCCGGCGACAACGAAGCCACAGAGGAGACCCTTTGGGAAGGTGTTGGGAATGGTGCTCCGAGCAAGGAGAAGGATGGGGGATTGCTGGAGAAGGCTCGGGAGGTCTTCGCGGTCATGGAGGAAGTGAAAGGAGCTTGGGAGCTTGCCTGTAGCCCGAGATCGAAGGAGCCCCGACGCGGCGGCGCCTCGGTTGATCTCAAGTACTGGGGCTCTCTTTGCTCAACAAGGTGCTAAGGGTGGTCGATTGGTGTGGAGAGGCAGGTTCTGGTGGTGCGGAGGAGTGCAGGGGAGCCTTTATATAGGTGGTCGATGACTCACCAAACGGTGGTGCGCTGGTGGTTTTGCTGTGGCGATAGGAGAGCGAGAGAGAGCTGGAGCGCGAAACCATCGTATTGCGGTCATGGTTTAGGACCGTGCGTCATCTTAGGAGGGGCGGGGGTAGTCTCCTGGTGCATCAAGGTGGCGGGGCTCTTCTGACCGCTTCGGCCGTGTGCGGGCACTCGTCGCCAGGGGCAGATGAGAGGGGGAGAAGAGGGGCCCGGCGCTGCCCTGGACTAGGTCATCAGTGCGGTCAAAGAGGGGCAACGGGTGGAGGCGAGAACTAGCCGGCTCTGGTCCCCTGGGCCTTGGGTGCGCCCTGTAGCACGTCCAGAGCGCATCTTTGGCATGCCACAACATGCTGGCGCTCTCTCGCGCATCTTGGCTGTGCCTGGGGTGTCTGGGAGATGGGGTAGATACTCCTTGGACGCTAGGAACTGAGAAGAATCAAGTTGGCCAATGGGAGAGAGTTAAAGTGGTCCTGCCAACGTTTATTCAGGAGAAAAAATGGAGATTTTGGCTCGCTCTCATTGAACAAGTGTTGGGCCTCTTGTGTGCAGTTGAGGAGGGGCACATGCCAACTATGACATAAGTTTGGAGTGAAGGGAGTAAGTGTGGTGGTCGTTAGATGCTGTTTTTCAAATCTGGCATAAGGTGTTTGATGCTTGTTTGTGGAATTTAACCTCCTCCAAATGCATTGAAAGTTAACAGGATGTGGTTTTAGGTATAATTAGGTGTCTCTACCAAATTTGAGCTCCATTGGGCATAGTTGACAATGTAAACTTGAAAACACCCACAAATGGGCAGATCTACATCCTTGTGTGAAGATGTGAGCAAATTAACTCCCACAAATCCAAATCTTGGCATGATATCGTTATTTGGGGTATTGAGCACTCCTTCAAAGTTTGAGATGAAATGGACAAACTTGACTATGTAGAGTTGCTCCAACTTGATTCTAGACACAAAGGGTTTCTCAATTATTTGGTGAATCATATCACCTTGGATGGAGGTGACATTTGTCGTGATCACCGAATATAGCATGTGGGACATGCTAGAATTTTCTGGGAATTTATTGAGAATATTTCCCTTGGAAACATTTCAAAAGGTCAAAACAGAAAAAATTGGTTTACAAGGGTTGCCAAAAAATTTTGAACATGACTAGGGGTTAAGACTCTTATGTATGAAAAACATATGTCCTCTGAGTATTCCCAAATTTTCTCAGATTTTTTTAAGGTAGAAAAATAATATTTCACCCAGAAATACCATTTCTCGCCATAGAAAAGTACATACAAATAAAATAGGAAACTACTTTAAAAAATCATTTGATGGTTTTGAAAAGTTATATTAATATCAGAATCAAAATTCAATCTTTTGGCGAAGGCACTCCCTTAAATTGAGGGACTTGTAGTGCAAACCCCAAAGCAACGTTTTGGTTTACTAAAATAATGAAGAAGGATTTTTATGGAAATAATATTTTCAAAAAACTGCTTTTAGAGATCTACTCTCAAGCACACATACAACAATGACAATCAAGGTACTCCTACCATTCACTTACAAAGTTTTAACTTATACCAAATTTTGAAAGAAAGACAAAGTGGTATAAAAACACAGTGTGACAGTTGGTCTATCACAATAAGTAAGGTCCGACAGAAGGTCGATGGGGTGATGATCGATGTCCTTGTAGAGGTTCGGACGATTGGGAGCCTGGAGGCACTTTCGGAGTTGTGACACGTGGGAAACGTTGTGCGCAACCAAAAGCTTTGAAGGTAGCTCCAGCTGATAGGTAACTTCTTCTCGCCTTGCGGTGATCTTGAAGGGGCCAATGTATCTTGATGCGAGCTTCCCCCTTGATGTGGAAACACTTTGTTCCCTTGAGAGGTGTGACGCGGATATATACGTAGTCTCATGTGTTGAGTTCCATTTCATGATGGTGGGTATTGGCATAGCTCTTCGGTCGTGATTTGGCAGTTTCCACACGTCCCTTCACAAGTTGGATTTGCGGACGATGTCCGATGCAAAGACCAGCCTTCTCCGGTCTCGGACCAGTTGAGTGGAGTGTGGCACTTGCGTCCATCCAACAGCTCAAATGGTGTCATCCAGAGGTTGGACTGATAATTTTTGTTGTAGGAGAACTCGTCGAAGGGTAAATAGTCCTACCATTTGGTTCCATATGCCAAAACACAAGCGCAGAGCCTATCCTCGAGTATATGATTTACTCGTTCTGTTTGTCCGCCGGTCTAAGGGTGAAAGGTCGTCCTGAAGGAGAGCTTGGTTCCCATGGCTTCTTGAAACTTCTTCCAGAACCTCGAGGTGAATTGTGTGCCCGGTCAAACACCATCTCCTTCGGAACTCCGTGCAAACTCACGATATGCTCGATATAGAGACTGGCTTGTTTGTTCCCATCATAGGAGGTGTTGACAGGAATGAAGTGGGCCACCGTGGTCAGGTGATCTACAATGACCCAAATGGAGTCATGTACCTTGTTTGATCAAGGCAGACCGGTGATGAAGTCCATCCCGACTCTTTCCCACTTCCATTCTGGCACCTTGAGTGGTTGGAGCAGCCCAGTGGGTCGCTGGTGCTCAGCTTTGACCCTCTGGCATATGTCACACTTGGCATGCCACCATAATGGTTGATCGACAATGACCTAGCGAGTCCCTCTTCATGATATGCCACCATAACCTTACCTTGAGGTCTTGGGACATCTTGGTTCGTCCAGGGTGTATAGAATATGGGGTGTCATGTGCTTCTTGCAAGATCAGGTTCTTGAGGTCAACTTTGTTTGGTACGCAAATGCGGATCCCAAACCACATGACTGCCTTCTCATCTATGGAGAATCCTAGGGCCTTGCCATCCTTGATCTTCTTCTTGATACCTTTGATGCTCTCGTGTCCCTTCTGGGCCTCCTTGATATCGTCCATTAGTGCAGGCTTCACTTCGAGGTTGGCCAGGAATCCTGGTGCAACTAACTCCAACCCGAAGCTCTCAAGTTCTTCATACAGGGCGGGTAGCCTTTCCTTGATTACTGTAGTCATGGTGCAAGCCTTCCGGCTCAAGGTGTCCGCTACTACGTTGGCCTTTCCGAGATGGTATTGAATAGTGAGGTCATAATCTTTAATTAATTCCAACCATATCCATTGCCTCATATTCAATTCCTTTTGAGTGAAGATATACTTCAAACTATTGTGGTCGGTGTATATCTCACATCTCTTTCCCAGAGGGTAATGTTGCCATGTTTTCATGGCATGAACCACTACTGCCAACACAAGATTGTGAGTGTCGTAGTTCTCCTCATGGGGATGCAGTTGTCGAGATAGATATGACATGACCCTACCTTCTTGCATCAAGACACAACCAAGCCTGGTCCTCGATGCATCGCAGTATATCACAAACTCCTTGTGGATATCACGATTGACCAGAATTGGGGTTGTCGTTAACCATTTCTTGAGTTCCTGGAAGCTCTCTTCGCACTTTGGCGTCCACTCAAACTTTTTTCCCTTCTTCAAGAGTTAAGTCATAGGTCGGGCAATGCTAGAGAATCCTTCAACAAACTTGCGGTAGTATCCCACGAGTCCGAGGAAGCCTCTAACTTCCTTTACATTGGTTTGTGATCTTCACTTTGTTACCCATGTAATTTTGGCGGGATCTACTGCCAACACATCTACCGTCATGACATGACCCAAAAGTCCAACTTCATGCAGCCACAACTCGCATTTGCTGAACTTGGCATAAAGCTGGTGCTCTCGGAGTTTTTCTAACACATCCTCAAGTGTTGCTCATGCTCTTCTACAAACATGGAGAAGATGAGTATGTTGTCGATGAAGACGATGACAAACTTGTCTAGATACTCCCTATAGACCTGGTTCATGAGGTACATGAAGTAGGCTGGGGCATTGGTTAACCCAAACGACATGAACGTGCACTCGTACAGGTCGTACCTAGTCACAAACACTGTCTTTGGAATATCTTCGGGTCGGATATTTAGTTGGTAGTACCCAGGCCTGAGGTCGGTCTTGGAGAATACTTTGGCACCATTCAATTGATCGAACAGGTCTTCAATCTTGGGGAGTGGGTAATTGTTATTTACCATGACCTCGTTGAGGGAACGGTAGTCAACATAGAGTCTGATAGTCCCGTCTTTCTTGGACACGAATAGAACAGGTGATCCCCAAGGAGAGGCACTAGGGCGAATAAATCGTTTCCTGAGCTGCTCGGACTGTTATTTCTTCAACTCTGCCAATTCGTCGGACCCCACCCGATATGGCTTCTTATAGATGGGTCTTGATCCGGGATTTAGTTCAATAATGAACTCAATATCTCGGTCGAGAGGCATCCCAGGAAGTTCGTCAGGAAAGACATCCGGGTACTCACATACCGTTGGCACTTGGTCCAACTCAGTTCCCGAAAGGCAGTTAACCTGAGGAGCTTGAGTGGAGGCGGGTTTGGGAACATACTTGACCTTGACTCCTTGGTTGCTGACCATAGTAATAGTACTCTTGGCACAGTCCAACATGCTTTGGTACTTGACTAACCAATCCATACCAAGGATCACGTCCAAGCCTTGCGACTTAAGGACGATGACATCTTCTATGAAGTCTACCCCGTTGATGTTGATCCCAAGTCCTCTACATCCTATATTGTTTCTCAATACTGCACCCGGGGTTTGTACCGACATATAACCATTTAGGAATGTAGGCTTTAAGCCACTCTCCATAAAAAACATTTGGGTGACAAAAGAATGCGATGCACCACAATTAAACAATATTGTTGCTGGAGTTGAGTTGATGAGGAATGTACCCAGTATGCAATCTGTGTCCCTGTGGGCTTCCTCTGCAGTGACGTGATTTACGCGATCGTTGCCATCGTAAGGTGGGTGGCGGGGAGCTTGGTTCCTAGTTGGTGGTCCACGGCCTTGTCCTTGATTTGGCGCAATGGGGTGCGGTGCATCGGGCTTCTTGTTGCGGCACTGCCTTGAGAGGTGCCTTGGCTGACCACACCCAAAGCAGGTGACCTGCCCAAAGTTGTTGGGCTTGATGCATTGCTGTTGTCGGGAGGGTTGTATGTCGGCTTGGAGTTGGCATACAGCTGAGGCTGGTAGGTCAACCGAGGTGCAGGAGTCCTATGGTGCTGAGGCTGATAGCCTGGTCTTGCCGGGGCTGGTTGCCATGGGCGAGTCTTTTGGTTGATGGAACAACCATTCTTGAGAAGCTTGCGCTTGCGAGTGTCTTCCATGGCATGGCGCTTGTCTTCAAGCACGAGGGCCTTGTTCACCAGGTCGCAGAAGGATCAACAGTCACAAACGACAAGTTGGTATTGTAGCGACTGCTGAAGCCCATCCATGAAGCGTTCTATTTTGGCGGCCTTAGTGCTGACATCATGAGGTGCATAACTCGACAAGAGGCTGAACTTATGCAGGTACTCCTTAGCTGAGCCACTTCCTTGCTTCAGCGCACGAAACTCCGGATTATTAATAGCAATCATCCTAGAGGGGAATTTGGGTGATACGGTATCCTTCCTTAAACGCAGCCCAGGTGACAACACGCTCGCCTTGCATGACCTTGAATCCGTCCCACCAGTCCATGGTGGTGTCTCTGAGATAATGAGAGGCATACGGAACCTTCTCAGGGTCGTTAGTGAAGTTGACTAGTGCGAGGAGGTCCTCCATGTTGCGGATCTAGTCATCGGCATCTAGTGGATCTGTTGTGTGAGTGAAATTCGGGGACGAAGTCATCATGAATTCTGACAGAGTGGAGTGTCCATTGTTGTTCCAGCCCTCCCGCTAGTTGTTCACCAGGACCTGAGACATCTGTTGGATAGCGGCATTGTTGTCTTGGCATTCCTCTCGGAGAGGTTGAAGAAAGTGAGCCATGGTGAGGTTCTCCGGACGAGGCGGTGATGGGGGAATGTCGCCTTGTGGTTGCTCCTGGTGAGCTCTATCTTGAGTAGACCCACCGGCTACTGGCTGCTGGCTAGAGTCGCGAGTGCTCGGGTGGTCAAAGGTACCGGCGCGGGTAGCAGTCACCATCCTGTTTGGAGCAGCCAAGTCAACCACTGGAATAGTAGAACGAACAACACAAGAGGTAAACATGCTTAAATAATGGAGGGGTTGGTACAGTGCAAGTGTGTCAAACAAAAGGGCCAAAAAACCTAGGACATAACAATCAAGTAAGCTAAGAGATGTAGCCGTTTACATGCTCCCTAAGGCAAAAGCACGGCTTGCATCGAGAAACAAATAGAAAAGCAACCAACAAGCAAACATGGCTCCATCTCAACCATTACACACACTCGACTTCGCATGAGGGGGTCTTAGCTTGTCCTACCATAGGGGTTCCTGGACTTAAGTAGTGGAGTGCTCGGTCTCCTACTCATGCTCCTATGGGTCTTCCTCCTAGTCATCATCTACGCGGACATATTTTCCTATCGAAGGTGTGGGGGATGAGGAGGTCCATCCCGACGATGCTTCGTTGGGGGAGCGGTGAAGATGTCCCGATACTCCTTGTCACTCATGCGACGACTCTGAATGGGTGACCTTAAGTGGTGGTAGTTATCCTTTGTATGCGACCACAGGTTGTTCCTCGGGTTCTCCACCATTCTTGATCTTGCCCAACTTCATCTTCACTTGACGGAGTAGCTCCAGAACGTGGTGAAGTTCCTGGTGCAGCGTCACTGACTCCTTGATTAGGTTATGAGTCAGACTGTTGGCGGAGAGGCTGAAGTAGGTCTAGAACCTGAGCGGTGTTCTTTCTTCTAGGGACGGGGTCAACATCCAACTCCTGCCAACCTCGTCCTTAACAAAAGGCAAGTGACGGGTAGCTAGTTCGTTGGCCATCTGAGAGATTATGTCGGGAAGGTAGATGAGGGCCTTCCGTGCCGCTGTCTCAACTGCTAATACCGGAGTCTTCATCTGTGGCCCTTCAAAGAACCAACTAGTTGGAGAGTCATTTGCCTTCACGACCACATCAATGTGGTACTCCTTCATGGTGCCATTGACCCAGTGCTTGTGGTAGAGGAAAACTGGTGATCGGTGTACTCGACGCTTCTCCACGCTGTCCTCTAGGAGTAGGGGAAAGCCGGACTCTAGGAGGTTCTTGGGTACGACGACCATCTACAAGGTTTAGGGAGAGGTGTCAGTAAAAAGGGGGTTTGAATGGTATAGAGAAAGAGGTGAGGGATGTATAAAGCCCTAAGTGCGAAGTCTAGGTGTAGTTTCGTCTCATCTGACGTCCATGCTACCTAAGGCTTCCGACAGTCAGGATGGCTCTGATACAATCTCTGCGGGGACCCCGACTTATAGGTCGAGATCACCGAATGAACGTGTACACTGATCCCAGAGATCAATGCTCACTGAACACACACATACTAAATATCAAGATTCTTACATCCATACATATCGTCTGAATACAAATAGGGCCACTAAAGTCGAGTGATACGTCTCAAGCGTATCTATAATTTTTTATTCTTCCATGCTATTATATTATTTGTTTTGGATGTTTTATATGCATTAATATGTTGTTTTAAATTATTTTTGGGACTAACCTATTAATCTAGAGCCTAGTGCCAGTTTTTATTTTTTCCATACTTTTTGAGTATTGCAGATAAGGAATATTAAACGGAGTCCAAGAGGAATAAAATCTACAGAATATTTTTTCATGGACCATAAGAAACCCAGAAAATATGGAGTAGGGGCACGACACGTCCCGGTAGGCCACAAGACTGCAGGGCGCGACCTCGGGGGGTGGTCGCACCCCCGGGCTTGTGGATCCACTGCAGGTCTCTTAACTCTATTCTTCAGCCTATAAATTCCGAAATATTCCCCCATAGCTAAAAAGAGCCACGAAAATACTTTTACGCCACCATGAGCATCTGTTCACGTATGATCCAATCTGAGAGCCTTTTCCGGTAATCTGCCGGAGAGGGAATTGATCACGAAGAGCATCTACATCAACTCCATTGCCCGTCCGATTATTTGTGATTAGTTCACCACAGACCTAAGGGTCCATAGTTAGTAGCTACATGGCTTCTTCTATCTCTTTGATCTTCAATACCATGTTCTTCATGATCATCATGGAGATCTATTCGATGTAATACTCTTTTGCGATGTGTTTGCCGAGATCGGATGAATTGTGATTTTATGTTCAGATTATTTATGAATATTCTTTGAGTCTCTTCTATTTTCTTACATGCATGATTTCATATCTTAGCAAGTCTCTTCGAGTTATTGGTAATTCTTTCAATGGGAGAATTTCTTAGTTTTGGGCTCAATCTTGCGGTGTCCTCACCCAGCGACATAGTAGGGGTAGCGAGGCACGTATTTTATTGTTTCCATCAAGGATAAAAAGATAGGGTTTTCATCGTATTGCTTGAGTTTATACCTCTACAGCATGTCATCTTACTTAATGTATTACTTTGTTCTTCATGAACTTAATACTCTAGATGCACGCAGGAGTCGGTCGATGTGTGGAGTAATAGTAGTAGATGCAGAATCGTTTCGGTCTACTTGACATGGACGTGATGCCTATATGCATATTCATTGCCTTAGATATATTCATAATTATTCGCTTTTCTTTCAATTGCTCGACAGTAATTTGTTCACCCACCGTATTATTTTGCTTTATGAGAGAAGCCTCTAGTGAAACCTATGGCCCCCGGGTCTATTTTCCATATTATACTTTCAAATCTATAAACCAAAAATACCAAAGATACCTTGCTGCAATTTATTTACTTTTGTTTCCGCAATCTTTAATATCCATCCCTATCAGATCTCATCCTTGCAAATAACTCTGAAGGGATTGACAACCCCTTTTTAGCGTTGGGTGCAAGAGTTTGATTCTTTGTCTAGGTAGTACAATTGGGGCCTTGCTTGTTCCTTGTACTGGATTGATTCCTTGGTTCTCAACAAACTGAGGGAAATACTTATCTACTTCGCTTCATCACCCTTTCCTCTTCAAGGGAAAAACAATGAAAGCTCAAGAGGTAGCAAGAAGGATTTCTGGCGCCGTTGCCGGGGAGGCTACACAGCAAGATCAAGCTTACTAAGTACCCATCACAAACTCATCTCTTGCATTTACTTTATTTTCCATCTGCCTCTCGTTTTCCTCTCCCCCACTTCTAAAATGATTTTCATAAAATACCAAAAAGATTTGTTGTTTTATTCACCTTTTTCTTGCCAAACCTCTTTTTGTCTACTTGTGCTACTATGTGCTTTCTATTTGCTTGCATCTTTGCTTGCTAAAAATCTATTTCGAGCAGACTTCTTTAATGTGATGGAACATATGACTTTACACCTCCCATCTGAGGCAAGATTGGGTGGCCCTATACAGAACCGTTTTTGCTAAATGTAGAAATAAATGTATAATTCAAGCATCCATAGCCGAGGCATTCTTGGCGGAAGAGTTGACAAACTTCATGACATCATGCTATGGGCCATTATTCCAAGCTTGCATAATGTGAAGTCTCATTACAATACCGGTGACCCCAAACATGAATCCAAGCTCAGCTCTTAAAAGGGAAAGTCAGACTTGTGGGTGCTTCTGGTTCAAAGAATCTGGATCTGAAAGAGTGGAGCTCGCTTATGTTGTATGTCCTCACCAACTTAAAAGAAGTGTGGTCGTACATTAAGTAAGTGATTGGTACATCATGTAACATTTACTCATATGTTTGTCTCTAACTCTGCTCATTTCTCATTGCTCAGTGATTTCGTTGCTCAATTCTCAAATGGAGGGGTCGACTGTGATTCACTCGAAGAGTATGACCTTCTTGCTGGCAATGGACACGGTAATTACGGTTTAATTTCTTGGTTCAAAGGAAAGGTATATATAATTCTTATTATGGAAGAACTTAAGTTGGTATTATGTGCGACTAATGCACCGATCCTTCCCGCTTAAACTTGTAGGGTACGTCAATATTGGACAACGAGTTTAAACAAGTTTCTAATGGCTTTGACTATAAGGTCGGTATGTTTGAGAAAGACAACATAAATGGATATCACTTCCGCACACATGAGAAGGAGGAACGTCGGGCCGTTCTAAAAACAAGAAACACAGGAGTGTCGCCTATTTGCAATGGATTTGAGTATTATGGAAGAATTGATGAAACATACGAACTGCATTACTTCGGGGTAAATCCTAAAAAAGTGGTTGTCTTTAGATACCATTGGCTCGATCCGGAGAAGGTTAGGAGGAGAGATGATATTGGGCAAGTCGAAATTTGACAAGACAACAAATTAGAATGCGAGGATGTCTATATTGTGGCTCAGCAAGCGACAGAAGTTTTATATCTCAAGTACGCATGTCAAAAGAAGGCACATTGTAAGGGTTGGGATGTCGTGTATGATGTGCCGACACAATGTTATCCAAGTGACGGGGATTATCAACCTCACATCAACCGCGACACATATGATGGAGAATTATTCCAAGAAGAACATGGGCCTATAGGCCGTCACAACATCCATGCATGCATGGAAGTACAAAGTCATAGTGATGATGACGAAGAAGAAGAAGAAGAAGAGGAAGAAGAGGAGGAAGAAGAGGTTACGAACATGGAAGACCTATCCATGCTTGAGCTTTTACGTCAAGGTATTGCCAATGATAGTGATGATGACGTCCAACACTCCTATGAAATCGTTGACGACTAACATGATACTGATGATGACGAAGAAGCAAAAGAGGAAGAAGAAGAAACGGATTTTGATCCAGATGATCCCGAACATGTTGTAATGTTGAATTTGTAGTATTTTTGAACGTATGATTAGTTGTTTGAACTATAAAGTTGTATTTGTGCTATAATTTCCTTTGTAATTCTCATTTGTGTATGCTTTTTTTGAACTTATGCTTATTTATTTAAACTATAGTGTTGTATTCATACTAATTGCTTTACTATTTGTTGTAGCGGGTGAGTTAAGCATGATGGGCCCACATAAGAAAACGACTGCTAGTGCTCCGGCAAAGAAGGCCCCTCTCAAGATAGCGAGAAATCTGATATCTAGTTTTCTCGCCAATCCTCCTAAGGCAACCTCTCATGCTCAGCCTCACCGAGGAAGAGGCCGAGTAAAAGGTGGACTTGGAGGAAAGGGTAAGACAAATCCGGTCTGGCCTTGCTCGCTACCACCTGTCGTGGCACCGAGTGAGGAGGTGAGGTTGGAGGAACCGGTGTCTCACTCCCCTTGCTTGTGGACGAGTCGGTATCTTACTCCCCCATGCATGAGGACGTATCTATGTCTCACTCCCCCGTGCGGGAGGACGAGACGATGTCTCACTCCCCCGTGCCTGATGGAGACATGGAGGAGGATGATGGTTTAATTGCAGTTCTCGAGGGTCAGTCTGTGTTCCTGCGTGGTGCATCAAATCTCACGAAACGAGGGAACCTGTCGAGTAGAGGTCGTGCATTACTCTATATGGAGTAAGGTAACTAACTTTGGCTTCCCATTTTTCTACCTTCATTATATACAACAATTGCTCATAACTTTGGCTTCTCATATTGTTGCACTTGGACGGAAGCTGGTGATGAGGAGCCAGGTATGTATCGGCTCTTGAACTTCGTCATTGGAATCCTCCTTGAGTAGCATTTCCCTGGCATGGTTACTTTACCAGGGGAGAGCAAAGCTCCGAAAGTAGCACAGACTTGGGACCGCTACAAAGCCTGTGAGGATGTTAGTACATTCAACAACATTGAGGTTCACAACAAAGTCGAGCGGGTCTTTGTCAAAATTTGGGTAATGATTAAGTTTGATTCACACTTTTTTATATAAAGCATAGCTAGTTAATTTCTAATCTCGTTTGATCTCACATGTATTTGAAGGATTTCTATAGATGCGAGGATGGAATGTTGGAGGAGGCACAAGTGAACGTCAACATTCATTGTAAGAAGCTTGTGCGCAATACATTCTATGATGCCCACATTATTGCCGTCCGTTCTTATAAGGCATCTCAGGGCTATAAGATGGCTACTAAGACACCAACTATGAAAATCTTTCTTGAGAAGAAGGAGTACATGCAGGTAAATAAATCATGTTCATCCTTGTTATTTCCTCAACTGGTTGGCACTCAATTTCTTTTTGACATCTATCAGATGCAAATGATCAATTAGGTTACTCCTAGATGAAGTGTCGATAAGGGGGACTGCTGGGAGCAGATTGTTGACCACTCGTGTTCTAAAGAGTATCTGTTGGAACACATAGATTAAAAAATGATCGAAAGGCAATGAATAATCCACCACACCATCAAGGAAACTTGAGCCTTAAGGAAATCACGAAACGTTGGCTATGTCTTTCCTCCCATCGCTTTGTTCTACATAAGTTCTTTCTTGTCCTACATGTTGCCAATTAATCCTTGTGATTAATTCCTAATCATGTTGGTTTGGTTGCAGGCAGCTCACCACAAGGCTCCGGAGCCCAACCTTTTTGTTGGGTATGCTTTGTCCCATACGGCACCTTTCAGAAAAGTGACGCCTTACGATCCGTCTGACACATCGTGTGCGTACACCAGCCAGACCGCCTACAATCGGCTCACCAAAGTTAGAGAGGTGTCAACAAAGTTGAAAGGGGACGACTATGATGTGGCATCGGAGTCCTTGACCACGAGTCGGTTATGATCGCTAGAGAGGGGAGAAAATATGGCAAGGAATCTATTGCAGGAGACATGTTTCGTAGGTCCTCCAATCGCACTCTAGCTGAGCACAAGGCTCGGCAAGGTCTCTCAAAATATTTTATATGTCAACACGCGACACCGGCAAGGGGTGATATGAAGGTATTCTATACAAGTCCTTCTACATATGCTTTTTGTAATTCTTACATAATGTTGGATTTGAAGATGTGATTGTGATGCCATCTTCTCTAGTGCCTACTCGAGGAGAAGTTGATAGAGGAGAGGCGACTGAGGTTTGCGGAGAGGGCGACGGAGAGGGCAAAGGAGAGGCGACTGGCGGCTGAGGAGAGGGCAGCGGAGAGGGCAGAGGAGAGGCAATTGGCTGATGAGAGGACACAACTGGCGTTGTGGGCACAAAATACTCAAAACTTTCAGATGTTTACGGATAATTCCTTAATAGCCACGCACAATTCCTTGATAGCCAACACATGTAGTCTTTTAGTATCGGTGTGTACCCTTCACCACTCTTAACGTAACTTGCAGGCTTATTGTACCCATAATTGTACGTCTGCATTCAATTTTTCTGCCCTCACTCCGCGTCTTGCGGTTAGTTAACTGAAATATTTGCAAGGATCATTATTGCATTTCTTAGTCCGAGTGTCATGCTAACAACGTAAGACTTCATGCCACATCCATCGACCCATGGATCGAATAATGTTGGATCTTCACATGCTCCTAGCTTTATTTGCAATAACCTTGATGGTTCTCCGCATCTTTGAGATCTTCTACGGTTAGTGCCTCCATATCCCATTTACAAGTAGAGACCACTAGAGATCTTGATGATTTAGAGACCACTTGAAGCTATGTATTTTACCCATTTAGAACCATTAGCTCTGTATTATTCAAGCTATATATTTACAACATCAAATCCATATCCGAGTCCATGAGGATATTCTGTGTGCATCCATGAAGAAAACCACGGGCAAAAAATTGTGTCCATGTCCAAACCCGATGGATATCCATAGCCGATGGATACCCATCGGGTCCTTTGAAAAAACTTATATATAATACCTTGAAAAATCACAAGACTCACATTCTCGCAAAATGGCATTGCACATCTGGACAACATTAAATAACTTTTCAAATGCTTGAAAATGACATCGGAGAAGTGCACCAGACTAAATAAGCTCTCAGATTCTCATAGAATAACATAGGAGAATATCAACTAAGTACAATAATTACAATAATCAAAATCCTGGAATTAAACAACCAAATATTGTATCATTTGAAAATGAACTATAATGAGTACAATATCTTACAATAGTTTCTTCATGAGAAGCCATTGCGCTATACAACGAAAAAGGTCTTCAGTTTCAGTTAAAGTGAAACTACGTGCATAATGTCCGGAGTGTAAAAATTCGGTATCTAAATTGCAATTTTTACAAACAAAAGAACTAATAACTAAAGCCAAAGACTATGTGCTATTTTTTTCAGCACATGACATGGACCAAGTTTAGCAAATGGATCTTAATATGTCACATTTTAACTTTATATTAATCATTCACATCCCACATGATTTAAACTAAAAATGAACTCACTGATTTTGTAAAAATGAATTACTAATTAATAGGCATATTTATAGATCAATTCATGTGTACAAAACTGGAATGTGATTGAAATTGACCACAACCAATATCATGTTCTCTTGTTCTCTCATTTGCAGTGAGATTTCACTTTTTAGTTAGGTTTGTAGTCAGATTTGTAGTCTAATATGACTGAAATGGACCACTACAGATTAGTAACGCAGTAAAGCCCTTCCTTTCTCTTGCCACGAATTAACAAACAGAAATCGACCACCACAAAGCTTGTGTTATGTACTCCATTTACTAATACAAATTCATGAACAAGCACGTCATGCACATCCATGCACAAAAACACTAGACATACTTGAGCAGGAACAAAAAACTTACCCAGATGGTTGGCTATTTGGTGTGGTGATCATCTCCATGATGCGGTCATGATCGTTGTCATCGCGTCATGGTATGCGCCTGCCATGCTGCACCTCCTCGCTGCCATACTCCTAGTCATGTGTACCATTGTACGCTGCATCGTTGTGCTCAACCTCACCGTCGCACTTGCGAACCGGTGGTATGCTACATGCTTGGAAGGGGCGGTGGAGTAATTACTCGGTGGTATGCTACATGCTTGGAAGGGGCGGTGGAGTAATTACTCAGTTGCATTAAGAAAATTTCCTATGAATTTTATATTATAATAAAGAAAAACGGACATGGTATTCACTTACAGGTCCGGTTTGGTTATATCCACGAATATAAAATTATGTCCATGCCCTATCCATGATTAGTCGGGTCAGGTTTGGGCGCTGCCCATGGGCGTAAAATTGTGTCAAAACCCTGTCCATTCGGGTCGTATATCCACGGGTATCCATATAAGTGGATAAAATTATCATCCTTACACATGACTAGGAGTATGGCAGCATGGAGGTGCAGCAAGGCGGGCACATGCCATGACGTGATGACAACGAGCATGACAGCATCATGCACGCGATGACCACACCAAATGGCCAACCGTCTAGGTAAGTTTTTCGTTCCTGCTCAATCAAGTCTAATGTTCTTGTGCATGAATGTGCATGGCGTGCTTGTTCATGAATTTGTATTAGTAAATTGAGTAGAGAACACGAGCTTTGTGGTGGTCGATTTGTGTTTGTTAATTCGCGGCAAGAGAGAGGAAGGGATTTACTGCGTTCCTAATCTGTAGTGGTCCATAGTCATATTAGACTACAAATATGACTACAAACCTAACTAAAACGTGAAATCTGACTGCAAATGAGAGAACAAGAGAACATGCTATTGGTAGTGGTCAATTTCAGTCATATTCCAGTTTTGTACACATGAATTGATCTATAGATATTCCTATTAATTAGTAATTCATTTTTACAAAATCAGTCACTTCATTTTTCAGTTTCAATCATTTGGGTTGTGATTGATTAATATAAACTCAAATATGACATATTAAGATCCATTCACTACAAGAAATATGCTTATACATGACGTTATTTAAGATGTCGTTGATGAATTCGTCATAAATCTATGACGATTTCATTCGAGATTGTCATAAACCGTTTGAGGGGATCAAATCTACATATAAATTACGATGATGTGAGTCAAAAATGTCGTAACCGCATAAGATGAGATTGTCATAACTTCTACGACGATTATAAAAATGTCGTAACATGTTCTAACTATGTTGACTTGTCACTCGTGGGTCCATTCTATCCCACCTCATCCATGTATTGAACTGTTTTTTATACCACTTTTCTGTTGGGCTTTTTTTTTCAACTTACTTTTATATTAGGCTGGTATTTTATCCTCCATGCTTGCTAATGGGCTGGTTTGTGATCTGTTAAAAAGGCCCATATTTTAATATTATAATATTTTGCATAAAAACTAGGGGACTGCTACGCATCTACCGATGGATTTGTAGAAACCATCCACCACATTTTTAACCGTCCGATGCATATGCGTGCACCGTTCGATCACCAGCTCGGTCGCATCCGTCCACCACACAAAATCCTAAAACAAGGCTTCAGATGCGGAAACAAGCACACTTCTACATCGTCCGGGTGATGGGTTAAAAAATGACTGACGAGTCTTTTGAAACAGAGACGAAGTTGCAGAAACTCGTCATTACGCCCTACCTGTACTATGCGATCGTAAAAATCGACCGGTTGATGGGAGGAGTTTTCCTTGTTATATAATATTTTCCACAACAAAAGATCGTGTTGCGGAAACATATGTAGAATTTCTTTCTCTACAACAAAAGTCTTGTTGCATAAATATTTTGCAACTGAGTGTATGTTATAGATTTTCTTTCCTGCTACAGTAGATAATTTTTTTGCAACAAAAGTCAAATTGCAGATTTTTTTTCCAATTTTCTCTTTTTTGCAACACACGTGTTATTGCGGAAATAAGTTTTGCACATGTAATGTTTCAGGAAAAAAATAACGATGTTGCAATCTAGATTCTCACCGACACCGCCCGCCATTGACTTCATAGTTGCAGCCGAGCGCACGGGACACGTGTCGTGCACACGAGGTGGCGGATGGAAAATGTGCGATCCACCGGATGATTAGCATCATTTCCCTAAAAACTATTAAAAAATAACTATCAGAACATCCCTCCAATTCTGATCAAAAGGAAGGAAATTTTTCCTCCCAAAACTTTGCTGAAATTCCACGCGCCAAACCAGCACGCCGCGCGCGTGGCCAAAATTTTCGCCCAACCCCCACGCCTTTTTCCTCCATCGTCCGGTGAGAGGTGGGCCGTCTCCATGTCCAACTCATCTGGTTCCTTTTCCTCTCCCCACCCCCACCCCCCCCCCCCACGCCCTGTCCATGGCCATGTTCCTCTTCTCCCCCGCCGGAGCTCCGCCCTCCCGCCCGGCCGCCGGCCGCTCTCCGCCCCCTGCAGCTCCTCCACCATCTGAACCACCCAATCCTTCCTCTCTTCCCCGCATGGCCCCGTCCCTGCCCTGCCTTCTCCTCGCCTCGCCGTTGTCGACTCGACGACCCCAGCTCGCCGCTGTCTGCGAAGTCGATGGCCGGCAGTAGCGGCCCGAATCGAGGAACGAGGGCCCTCTCAGGTGAGATCCCCTCTCTCAAGTGTTGTGCCCCATGCCTCTGGTTAGCTCCCCGATCTGGATGATCCCGGGGTTTGATGTGTGCTGCGATTAATTTGGGGATGGATCTGGGATGATGGATGGTAGGGGGATCGGCCGTCCGACGACACGACGATAACTAGTCGCGACGCCCACGAGACAAATCAACCGCAACTGGACTAGGGCCTAGGGCAACCGACGGCGGCGGCGCAGGAACAATTTTTTAGCCACTCGACAGAAATCAGCGGTGGTGTGGGGGCATCCATCAGCATCCATACGAGGGCTTCAAGCAACGGCTGCGCGAGGGCATCAAGCAAGTGCGACGCTAAGAGATTAGGTGAGGTGAGTTCCCTTGTCTTGGTCTACCGATTGTTTAAGTCATGGAATTGCTTAGAATCATGGTCTAGGTGACTATTTTAATCTTGAAATTACTCGAAAATTGTGAGTGTTGGGTTTGCTGGTTGCATTGAAGATTACCTGTACTCTCGGTAACTCAATCTTAGCTTTACTTACTCATATTGAACATTGCCTACTCTAATTGTTTGCTAGATAATTTATTTGGTAAATATAGGAAACCAGGATCTTAGATTTACTCAGATTGAACATTCACTACTCGTCTACTCCCAATGTTCTCTTCTGATTTATTTGCTAAAGAAAGTAAACCATGCAAAGTAGTTATATTGCAACTGTGCATATTTTTAGGATATTAGTATAGGAGAGTTTTTCTGAAACTTATTAATATAATCAAAGGAGCTTACATAAAATTTACTATATTCCACGGAACCTGTGAACACCCAAAAAGCCCAATCAACGAGTAATCATTTCTGAATTCTTATTCTAGAACAGATGATGAGTATGCTCCTCTCTTTCTAGGTACCTTGCAAAACTATTTGTGTATTGCCACAAGCTGAATCCGCTTCTCCCAGTGCCACCTCGTAGCATATGGTTGCTGAATAAAGGTGGTCTCTCATAGTCTCATGTAATCATGCCATCTATATTATGATATGTGCACTGCTCCCATTCGGATTATTCTATTGTGATGGTGAGAACACAAGGTGAAATTTTGTTGTTATTTAGTGAACATGTAAAGAAGAAATGGAGGTTCTTTGCTTTGGCCCATTCTCCTCTTTTTCTTTTGTGTTCGGTTGTGTGAAAAGATACTTTTCCATATAATTTAGTAACCTGGAAGGCGTGTATTTTAGAACATCAGTGTTTTCTTAACTATCTCACATAACACAAACTCTTAACTATCTAACATCATTTTTTCTCTTTCTCTCTCATTTTACTGATGCGCATGGGTATCATTATTAGATGACTTCATGTCATTCATCTAAGTACCAATTCGGTTGTTATGTTTTATTAGATATTTTCTCATGTTTTGTGATTCGGTTGCTTCACTCCCACTATAGGAGATACATGTACTACAGAGGTTATTGTTTGTAGATTGCTATGTGGCATGTCAACTTTTAGGTTTCAGTTGTAAGGTGCTCGCATGCCTTTATTCTTGCCCTGGTTATGGTGTAGATGCACCCGATAATGATTTTTGTTCTGTTCTAGTTAGTGTCTGAAATAGTTTTCTTATTGGCGATTTAAGTTTCTTCACCTGCACTCATCATACCATTTCTGTTTGTCAAAGCTGATGTACTAACATGGTGCTTCAGTTTCAAAAACCTGAACATGTTGCTTTGGCCAAAGAAAAGGGTTGCTGAGGTTTTTCTTGATCTGGCAGGTCGCGGCCACCACCAACCAAGAAGACGCCCAACTCCCGCATCCCCAACTACCCGAGCCTGCCGTCGCAGCTGCTGTGCCAAGTCCACAACATCACCATGCATGTAAGCGCACACAGTTCATCTACAGATGGATTAGGAGTTAGTGGCCTTATGCATTAACATTATCCCTGATAAATGTTGGATTTCTTGTTTGGGGTTTGCACAGGCTGACAAGGATACTGATGAGGTGTATGCACAGATGACGCTGCAACCAGTAAACTCTGTAAGTACTGTCAAGAAATGGAACTTGGTGAAAAAGTTCAGTTCAAGCGAGCTGAATTATTCTACATTGTTCACTGAAAGTGTAATAAAACTGTCATCTGATTCGAAGATTCTGTGAATTTCAGGAAACCGATGTGTTCCCGATCCAGTCTCTCGGTAGCTATGCCAAGAGTAAGCACCCGGCCGAGTATTTCTGCAAGAACTTGACCGCGAGCGATATGAGCACGCACGGCGGGTTCTCGGTGCCTCGAAGAGCCGCAGGGAAGTTGTTCCCACAGCTGGTATATATCAGCATCTTGTGCACATTTTCTTTTATCTACTTGGTTACTCTTTGTGAGTGCTTCAGCTCATACATATGTTATGTCCTTGGAACTTGTAGGATTACTAGATGCAGCCTCCTAACCAGGAGCTTATCGTGCAAGATTTGCATGACAACATGTGGATATTTCGTCACATTTATCGTGGTAGGGTCGAATGCTGCTTGACTTGCTTCTAACTTGTTCTGTGTTCATTCAAGGGTACATAATTTTGGTGTCCTAGGTCCTGGTGCCCGCGTCGCTGTTAATCTTATTCTGAGATTCTAAGGAGTCAAAACTGAATATCATCAGTATCTTTGTTCAGTATCGGCACTTGCCAGGTATAGTATTTCTTTGAGAAATACTACGCAATTGAGGTGTGTAATCTGTAGGCACAAAAATCTATATAAAACTTCAACAACCCGTCTATCTATATGATTCCAGGTTTAGGGACGCAGTAGTTCAGTTTAGACATCCAATAGCTGTTAGGAGTGCCGACATACATGGTTTACGATGTTACTGGTGGTCTGAAGCTTTTATAGAAGCATTTGCACATTCTCGAGCTTAGGAGTTAGTTTAGGACTTACGAATTCAAGGAGCATTAAAAAAATTGTTTGATCTGGTGCTAAAGAATGATTCTTAATTTCATTGGCTATCTTGTATTCTTGTTTCTTTATTAAGGTAACTAGCATACAGAGTATATATATAATTCTAGACAAAGAAACACAAGGGGCATTTTTAGTCCATCAGACATGAATGGCGGCATCAGAATTCCAATTTATTATCAGTAATACAGAGCTGAAAATGATGTGCTATGTACATATAAGTATATAACTACCTGTTTAGGTCCAGTTTGGATTGTTAATATATTTGTGTAGAACAATCTGAGTTCCAGTCTATTGCCTTACTGTCCTATAGCATTGCCATGTTGAACTCGAGAGGTACAAAATATGTACATGCTTCTCTGAGTATTCTGTAATTTGTCATGTCATTGAAAACATTTTAGTCTTCCATCATTTATTTTTAACTTGAGTCCATCTTTTTGTTTCACCAGTGTTTCTTCCAATATTGGATAGTTTTATGATATCTGACATGTATTCTTGCTATTATACTGTGACAGATGTGCCATAAAAATGGTGTCATCCATCGGGACCTTAAACTAGAGAACTTCTTACATTCAAATAAGAAGATAAGTTCACCTCTACACGCAATTGATTTTGGACTATCTGTGTTATTCACGACTAGCCTTCTCAAGAACATACTGTATTTAGCTAAATATAGTTAGTAACTAGTTCATGATTTAGGAAACTACTGTATTTGGCCAAGTATAAGTTAATGACTAGTTTGTGTTTTAATTGTCTGTTAAAATTCTGATTACCATGCGAGCTTTATTAGATTGACAAAAACTGGTTGAAATCCACCTTATTAGGCAAGTATGTTTCCTGAACCTGAGGTGTGTAATTTGATGGATTAACCTATATATTGGCATCTTCGTATTAAATAGCTGTGTACTGTCAGGTGACTGAACATTGGGGGCATCACTTTATGAGCAGCCACAAGTCTACCTATCAGTTCATAGTGCAGACACATTCCAGATACTACTTTGCAGGTCCATTCTTTCCATTGATCCATTCTTTCTTGTAGCTCCAGGCATAGCAAACAGCAATGCAAGCTCAGAAAGTCTTAAATATTTTTGATTGAACACTGCAAAAAATTCTTAAACGACCGCTGAAAAAATAAATAATTTGCCCCACCAACTGCCAACATTGCTAGTCACCTGTAGTGGTGAAAAGGAACAACAGAATCCCATATATGTAGCATTTTAAAGTTTTTAACTAATTTGTGTTATATGAGTTGGTCCCCATAATTTATTCCATTCTGTTAATTTCTCCGTCGTATTGTAGCCTAACAGTATTTTGGAACATGCGATTGATTTCAACTACAATTACTAGAAAAATACTTGCATCAATTTATCTGAAAATAAACCCACGTTATATGGAGAAACTGAACATTCTAATGAACAACTTAATTCCAAACGTTGTAGAACAACAAGGTTTGCAATGTTGAACTATTTTCTGTTTCTCAAATACAAAATAACTTCTCATTTTGGTGCATACATGTATCCCCATTGTTATCTTTATAATGATGTTTGTCACTAATATAATGTATTTACAGATTGTGCGCAATCACTAGTATCACCGATAACTATGCATCGTTTTTGTTCTTCTATTTTTATTTGTGTACAGACTGCATCCAACTTAACATGTTGTCAGATGTGCTTTTCTTTTGTTTCTAATCATTCTATTTTATAACATTCAGATGATGGCCTTCATTCATGTTTCATCGCGAGCACTATGACGAAGAAGTAAGAAGAAAGCAAGGCATGCATGATCTAGGCATGCATGCACATTCTTCTAATGCTGAATTTTCTTGGATTTCTGATGTAGTGCTGATTTTGCTGAGAATTTGATGTATATTTGCATGCAAACAAAATTCAAATGCTGGGGGTTATGTACATATTCTTATAACACTATCCTAATTGGAAAATACGTTGGCATTGAATCTGGGCTGGTTTTATGTTGATGATATAAATTTTATTTGGTAAAAATAGGCATGGGCAAAATCTAGAATTGGTCGACATGTCTATTGAACAAAATTTATTTGGGCTTTGAAAAGAGGAACTGAATCTATTGGCAGCAATTAAGCTGAAATATAAATAGAAATGCGTAAAAAAGGTTCGGGCCCAAAAAAGAAATGGATAGTAAAAGGCTATAGTTTAGAAATTAAAAAGGCCGAATTGTTGGCCCAGGCCCGTGTAGGTAATCAAAGCACAGGAAAAAAATTACACAATGGGCTATTTTAATGGGCTCGGCCCACGTAAAGCACTGAACTGGACCAGCCCATGTGATCAAATGGGTTGGGCTGATTTCAACCATGATGTTTTGATTTCGTCGTAATTTTGCCACGTAGGATTGCCACGTAGGATTGGGTTTGATTCCCAACGACGATTTAGGATCAAAATGTCGCTGCTGTTCATTTGTGACGCTCCGTTTTCGACGCTTGATTTTTCGTCGTGAGATCGTTGTAAATTAAAAACCGTGACGATGTAGCGACGAAAAAATAGCGTCGTGTATTAGCATATTCCTTGTAGTGATTTTCTCAACTAGGTCCATGTCATGTGCTGAAAAAAGAGCACACAGTCTTTGGCTTTACTTATTATTTCTGTTGCTTGTAAAAATTGCAATTTAGATAATGAATTTGTACAATCCGAACATTACGTATCTAGTTTCACTCTAACAGAAATTTAAGTCCTTTTTCGTTGTATAGCGCAATGGCTTTTCATGAAAAAACTATAGTAAATATTGTACTCATTATAGTTCATTTTTAAATCATACAATATTTGGTTATTTAATTCCATGATTTAGATTATTGTACTTACAATCTGTTCACACGAAGAATGAGTCCGAGCCAATCATATCTGAAGTTTGGTCTATCATGCGGGGAAGAAAGAAGATGCTGCCTAGAAGAATACGTTCCTTCATTTATAATGAGAATTCTGATGTAGTACTTATGTCTTGTGGATGCAAGAAAATAATACGAAGAAATTATGTTTGATTATTCCTATGTCACTTGTAAGAAACTAAGACTGAGAAATTATGTTGGTCTATTCTTATGTCATTCTCTCAGGAACTAAGGCTAAGAATTTTGTAATTATGCTTAGTTAATACTTTGCTATGCCAGTCTATGAGAATATGAGAGCTTATTTCTTGTGGTGCACTTCTCAGATGTCATTTTCAAGCATTTGAAAAGTTATATCATGTTGTCAGATGCATAACTCCATTTTGCAAGAATGTGAGTCTTGTGATTTTTCAAGGTATTATGTATAAGTGATTTCACAGGACCCGATGGGTATCCATCGGTTATGGATATCCATCGGGTTTGGACATGTACACAATTTTTTGCCCGTGGTTCTTTTCATGGATGGACACAGAATATCCTCATGGACTCAGATATGGATTTGATATTTTAAATATATAGCTTGAATACAACATTGCTAATGGTTCCAAATGGGTAAAATACATAGCTTCAAGTGGTCCCTAAATCATGAAGATCTCAAGTGGTCTCTACTTGTAAATGAGATATGGAGGCACTAACCATACAAGATCTCAAAGATCCGGAGAACCATCAAGGTTATTGCCAATAAAGCCAGGAGTATGTGAAGATCGAGCATTATTCGATCCATGGGTCGATGGATGTTGCATGAAGTATTACATGGTTAGCATGACACTCGGACTAGGAAATGCAATAATGATCCTTGCAAATATTTCAGTTAACTAACTATAGGACGCGGAGTGAGGGAAGAAAAATCGAAAGCAGGCATACCATTCTGGGTACAATAAGCCTGCAAGTTGTGTTAAGTGTGGTGAAGGTTAAGCTCTGATATTAAAAGATTACATGTGTTGGCCATTAAGGAATTGTGCTTGGCTATTAAGGAATTAACCGTAAACATCTGAAAGTTTTGAGTATTTTGTGCCCACAACGCCTGTTGCATCCTCTCATCAGCCAGTCGCCTCTCCTCCACCCTCTGCGACGCCCTTTCCTCAACCGCCGGTCACCACTTCTCCGCCCTCTCCGTCGCCCTCTCCGCTAACCTCAGTCGCCTCTCCTCTATCAACTTCTCCTCGAGTAGGCACTACAAAATATGGCATCACAATCGCATCTTCAAATCCAACATTATGTAAGAATTACAAAAAGCATATGTAGAAGGACTTGTATAGAATACCTCCATCTCATCCATTCCGGGAGTCGCGCGTTGACATACAAAAGATTTTGAGAGACCTTGACGAGCCTTGTGCTCAGTTAGAGTGCGAGTGGTGGACCTAGAAAACATCTCTCATGCAATAGCTTCCTTGCCATATTTCCTCCCCTCTCGAGCGATCATAACCAACTCGTGGTCAAGGTCTCCTATGCCACATCATTGTCAGCCCCTCTCAACTTTGGTGCCACCTCTCTAACTTTGGTGAGCCGATTGTAGGTAGTTTGGCTGGTGTACGCACACGATGTGTTAGACGGATCATAAGTCGTGGCTTTTCTGAATGGTGCCTTATGGGACAAAGCATACCCAACGAAAAGGTTGGGTTCCGGAGCCTTGTGGTGGGCCGCCTGCAACTAAACCAACATGATTAGGAATTTATCACAAGGATTAATTGGCAAGATGTATGACAAGAAAGAACATATGTAGAACAAATCGATGGGAGGAAAGATATACTCAACGTTTCGTGAATCCCTTAAGGCTCAAGTTTCCTTGATGGTGTGGTGGATCATTCATTGGCTTCCGCCGATTTTTGTAATATATGTGTTTCAACATATACTCTTTAGAACACCAGTGGTCCACAATCCGCTGCCAACACTCTCCCTTATGGACACACCATCTAGGAGTAGCCTAATTTATCATTTGCATCTCATATACGTCAAAAAGAAATTGAGTGGCAACCAATTGAAGAAATAACAAGGATGAACATGATTTATTTACCTGCATGCATGTGGTCCTCCTTCTCAAGAAATATTTTCATAGCTGGCGTCTTAGTAGCCATCTTATAGCCTTAGATGCCTTATAAGAACGGACGACAATAATGCGTGTATCATAGAATGTATTGTGCATAAGCTTCTTACCGTGAATGTTGACGTTCACTTGTGCCTCCTCCAACTTTCTATTCTTGCATCTATACAAATACTTAAAATACACGTAAGATCAAATAAGAATGGAAACTAACTAGCTATGGATTATATAAAAAAGTGTGAATTGAACTTAATGATTACCCAAATTTCGGCAAACACCCACTCGGATTGAACCTCAATGTTGTTGAATTTACCAACATCCTCACAGGATTTGTAGTGGTCCCAAGTTTGTGCTACTTCCGGAACTTTGCCCTCCCTTGGCAAACTAACCATGCCAGGGAAATGCTCCTGAAGTAGGATCCCAATGACGCCGTTCACGAGCCAGTAGTTACCCGGCTCCTCATCACCAGCTTCCGTCCATGTGGTACATAATGAGGAGCCAAAGTTATGAACAATGAAGGTAGAAAAATGGGAAGCCAAAGTTAGTTACCTTACTCCATATGTAGTAATGCACGACGCAGGAACACAGACTGACCCTTGAGAACTGCAATTAAACACCCATCCTCCTAGTCGTCGTCATCACGCACATGGGAGTGAGACATCGTCTCGTCCTCACGCACGGGGGATTGAGATATTGTCAGGTCATCACGCACGGAGGAGTGAGACACCGGATCGTGCTCAGGACAAGGGGGGTGAGACACCGGCTCCTCCAACCTCAACTCCTCAGGCGATGCCATGACAGGTGGTGACTAGCAAGGCCGGACTGGATTTGTCTTACCCTTTCCTCCACGTCCACCTTTTACCCGGCCTCTTCCTCGATGAGGCTGAGCATGAGAGGGTGCCTCAGGAGGATCGGTGAGAAAACTAGTGATCATATTTCTCGCTATCTTGAGTGGGGCCTTCTCTCCCAGAGCACTAGGAGTCCTTTTCCAATGCGTGTCGACCATGCTTCACTCACCTGCTAGAACAAATAGTAAAGCCATTAGTATGAATACAACACTATAGTTCAAATAAATAAGCATAAGTTCAAAAAATGCATACACAAATGAGAATTACAAATGTGATTACAGCACAAATACCACTTTATAGTTCAAACAAATAAGTATAAGTTCAAAATATTACAAATTCAACATTACAGCACGTTTGGGATCAAGGTAAAGCAACTTGTACAAAATCAAAATTACAACAAGAATAATCGGGAGCATCTAGATCAGAATCCAGCTCTTCTTCTTCCTCTTCTCCTTCCTCGTCATCATTAGTAACACGCATGTCGTCAACGATGTCGTCGGTGTGTTGTCTGTCATCGTCACTATCATTGGAAATGCCTTCACGTAAACGCATAAGCATGGATAGGTCTTCCATGTTTGTAACCTCTTCTTCTTCCTCTTCTTCCTTTTCTTATTCTTCATCATCATCATCATCACTATCAATGTGTACTTCCATGCATGCATGGATGCTGCAACGGCCTCTAGGCCCATGTTCTTCTTGGAACAATTCTCCATCATATGTGTCGAGGTTTATGTGAGGTTGATAATCCTCTTCACTAGGAGAACATTGTTTACCAAGTGGAGGCACATCATACACGACATCCCAACCCTTAAGATGTGCCTTGTTTTGACATGCGTACTTGAGATAGAAAAGTTGTGTCGCTTGTTCAGCCACAGTATACACATCCTCGCATTCTAATTTGTTGTCTTGTAGAATTTCGACTGGCCAAATAACATATCTCCGCCTAACCTTCTCCTAATTGAACCAATGGCATTTAAAGACACCGACTTTTGGAGGATTTTCCCCAAAGTAATGCAGTTCGTATATTTCATCAAGTCTTCCATAATACTCAACTCCATTGCAAATAGCCGATACTCCTATGTTTCTTGATTTTAGAATGGCCCGACGTTCCTCGTTCTCATTTGTGCAGAAGTAATATCCATTGATGTTGTATTTCTCAAATGTACTGACCTCATAGTCAAAGCCATTAGCAACTTATTTCAACTCGTTGTACAATATTGATGTACCCTACAAATTTAAGCGGGAAGGATCGGTGTATTAGTTGCACGTAATACCAACTTAAGTTCTTCCATAATAAGAAGTATATATACCTTCCCTTTGAACCAACAAATGAACCCGTAATTGCCATCTCCGTTGCCAGCAAGAAGTTCATATTCTTCAAGTGAATCACGTTCGACCCCTCCATTTGAGAATTGAGCAACGAAATCATTGAGCAATGAGAAATGAGGAGAGTTAGACACAAACATATGAGTAAATGTTACATGATGTACCAATTACTTACTCAATGTATGGCCACACTTCTTTTAAGTTGGTGATGATATAAAATGTAACCGAGCTCCGCTGTTTCAGATCCAGATTCTTTAAAGCAAAAGTACCCACAGGTCTGAGTTGCCCTTTGAAGAAGTTGAGCTTGGATTCATGTTTGGGGTCGATGGTATTGTAATGAGACTTTGTCGTATGCAAGCTTGGAATATTGGCCCCATAGCATGATGCCGTGAAGTTTGTCACCTCTTCCGACAAGAATGCATCGGCTATAGATGCTTCAATTCTACATTTATCTCTAAATTTAGCTCGAAGAGTCTTTTGCATTCTCTTAAGTCCATAGCACCAACGGGTCTGCACAGAGCCACCCAATCTTGCCTCAGACGGGAGGTGTAAAATCATATGTTCCATCGGATTGAAGAAGCCTGGTGGAAATATCTTCTCTAGCTTGCAGAGCAACTCGGGTGCCCATTTTCCCATGTCATTTATCACAGTAGGAGATACTTCTTTATCACAAAGAACACGGTAGAAATAGCTAAGCTTTGCCAATACTTCCCAATCATCCGCACGGATATAGCACTACAAGAAATAAGGTCAATTATGACTCCCTATATTGGTCATTGATTCGTCATTGTTGTCGTTTATTGACCTTTTTTTGACCAAATTTACAACGTCAAGAGTTGGCCGTCAAGAATGAACAAACCTGACCTTCCTAAAATTTTGGTCATAGGTGTCTATCGACCACAATTTTGGTTTGGTCATTACCCATTTGTGTGAGCCACGTAGGATCTGACGTGGCCAAGCTGACGTGGCATTGCTAGTGACAAAATGGAATCATCATAAATTTCAGATCCATGTCCACCAATCTAGCCTACATGGGCCTGGCCCAATACCTATTTTACTATTGAAAATGTCTGATTTGTTTGGGTTGAAGCATTTTTTGCTAGAAGCACGCATATCTCAGGATAGGCCCACTAAAAATAAGTACAACAGAATAAAAGTTGCAAATAAAATGTATATTTCATTTCAGTAGCATATCACATCAAATACAATACATCATCCACCGACTCCATGCATTAAGGTTCAACGCCTAACAAGGGCACATCAAAATAATTTTACATGTGCACAACATAATACTTCTGCAAGTGCAAGCCCACAGAAAAAGGATCCAAAAAGTGCACAATCGCACATAAAGAGAGTTGCACGAAGATTGGATGAGAACCACAAAGTTTCTTCTCATCCTCTTCCTCTGCACAATATGCTCTTGCCATTGCCGCCTGCAAGAAGAAAATGATGATAAGGCTTTCAGACCAAGGAAACTAGTAAAATTGCACGAACGATAACCAATGATAAAACAGTAGAAAATTGTTTTCTCATTCATCTAGTTATGACTTACGAAGTGGAGTGGAAAACTACTCACAGACCAGAACCACCGTGCACTTTTTTCAAGGGAAACACACCATAAACTTGTGAGGTAATTTTAGTTCATAGAGTCGAGGAACCAAACCAGCACACCAAATCTACCGTAAAGCTAAAATAACTTCGACGGGCTCTTTGACCAACAAGTGTCATATGAGTTATTGTACCCCACCAGAAGGCTGGTCTAATAATCAAACACTAGCGTCAAAAAAGCACGGCACACGCCGCGCCAGTGGGAAAGCTCGTCTATATTTTTCCTCGATTTTGTAAAAGTAAGAAATGAAGTGATTAATTGAATAAATACACAAACCTTTTTAAAGAACATAACTTTAATACAGTAACCATCCGGAAACTATTCTTACTTCAGCTTCCATTTTGCGAGTTGGGGATAATGGCCAGATTGATCATTCAGTTTCTGTTATTACACTTATCTTGTAAACATAAAAAGCATAGCATGGCAGAACCATTCAACATATAAGCGACTATTTCTGCTTATAAACAAATCATGCCATATGGTCGGACAAATTTTAGTTAGCAAATATCTTCATACTACAGAATCTTAAGTAACATGGTAACATGTTCACGTATGTTGAGAGCAAAAGCTGACACCGGTTGGATAAACAAAGTTCGATGTATAGCAAAAGGTACTGGCTACAAAACACCCATACTACTGGACCGAACACCGCTACTGGCTTCTCACTGTACATAAAGTGGATACTAAAAGATGGTTAACTGAAGATAAGGAAACCTAATAAAAATTAATTTGTGCTAGCAACAAATATGCGGGCACATAAGAAACAAATGTTGTAGACTAAAATATGCCTTCGAAGCTATATCTTTATCTGAAGGCAATGCATCATAAACAGTCATCAAGTTGATAGTGTAAATTTAATTTCATAATAGAAGCCAGAGAGCAGCATAATTTAAAATCGAAGGAAGCACCACATGTCGAGTATACCTTATTACATTAATATTCCTGCAAAGTGAGAATCCATGCGTTAACATATCTCCTGGAGCAACCATTTTGACAATCTTCTGTTGACCAATAATAATCGCATGGAAAAAAGATGCAAAAAGGATACTGGTCGGGTAGTTAAGGACAAATAAATCAAGGCTAGACCCAAAATAAAAATATTTTAGTCATAGATCTATGACCAATAAAACCGTCGTCATTATTTTTTGTCATAAACGAGCTTATTTCTTGTAGTGTAGCCTCGAATCATCACAAGCACTAACCGCTTACGCCATATGCGCCAATTATGACTCTTCAACCCGTTGAGCTTCAGTTTATCAAGATTCACTGCCCTTATTAGATTTGATGCATAACCATCAGGGAACAACAAAGTTTTGAACCACATGAGTATCTCCTTCTTTTGTTCCCTTGTAAGAACAAACCTAGCCCGTGGCGTCATCCATTTCTTCCAGTCCATCGGTTGCCTCAAATTTTGTTCGGGTCTATCACATAGCTTTATCACATCTAGTCTAGCCTTAGTATTGTCCTTCGTCCTGCGAGCAAAGTTGAACAATGTGCTAAAAATGGCCTCTGCGATATTATTTTCAGTGTGCATTACATCAATGTTATGTGGAAACTCAAGCTGACGGAAGTAGGAGAGATCCCAGAAGCATGGCCTATGAGTCCAGGCGTGTTCTTCATTATATCCCAAGAAATACCCTGGACGGATGGGATCAGGCTCGAGAGCGTCTAGTTGACTACGAATCTGTTCACCCGTCATCTCAGGTGGTGCCAAGTGTTCAACAACTTCACCTTTCATGAAGTTCTTCTTGCCTTGTCTGAACGGATGGTCAGACAACAAATGTTGTCTATGGAAATCGAAGCAAGAATACTTTCGACCATGTTGCAGCCGAGGACACTCAAAGTTTGCCTTGCATCTGCGGCATGGGAACCTCTCATGTACAGACCACCCCATGAAAAGTGAAAACGTCGGTAGGTCTTGCATTGAGTACTTGTACCAAAAATGCATATTCAAGTTTTTCTTTCTACCAGCGTCATATGTGTGTATCCCATGCACCCAAGATTCTTTCAAATGATCTATCAATGGATGGAGGTACACATTTATATTCTTCCCCAGGTACTTGGGCCCTTGAATTATCAACGATAGAAATATGTCCTTGCGTTGCATTAGGACGCCAAGGGGGAGGTTGAGGGGAACAACAAGCACAGGCCAACAACTATAAGTCTTTGAGACAAAACCAAATGGATTGAACCCATCGAGTCCGATGGCGACTCGTCCATTCCTTGCCACTTTTGCTTTCTTAGGATGTAATTGATCAAAATTATTCCATGCTTGGGTACAATAGGATGTATCAACATTGGTCTCCCATGATCATCCTTGTTGCGTCTTATCCCATATTTGTGCCATACCACCTATTTGGCTGTATCGTCGTTCAAGTAAAGGCGTTGAATTCTTGGCAGGATTGGAAGATATCAAGAACATTTGCGGGGAATTTGGTCTGCTTCTTCATACCATCAGGGAGGACTTTCTCGGTATACCTAGAGGATCCGCACTTCGCATAGTACTTGTCGGCTGCATACTCTTTCGTAAATAAGACACATCCATTTGGGCAAGCGTATATCTGCTAATACAACATCTTAAGTGCACCTAGGGTTTTCTTTGCTTCGTACCAACTTTTAGGCAGTTTGTGCCCTTCAGGGAGAGAGCAACCCCAAGGGGTCATCATTGAATCAAAGTTATCTCTGCTCATGTTGAACTGGGTTTTCATAGACATTACTTGTCAGATGGCATCCAACTGGCATTGATCTGTGTAGTCGTGAAGACGTTGTTGTGACGAATTCAACATTTCTAAGAACGCCCTCATAGGCTCCTCTCGTTCTTCCTTTGATCCCGCATCACGTGCATCGTTGAAGTTAGCTACCATGCACATTGATCCCGATACTCTCATCGTTTGTGTACCGACGAACGACCTCCTCTCTGCTATGTTTAGTCTCGCCATGGAAGGTCCACCGTTTATACCCATGCTTAAACCCATGCTTCTGCAGATGTAATGACATCATCTTATTTGGCTCTTCTTTATAGTTTTTGTACTTCAAGTAGGGACACCAAATTTTTGTTTTCCACTAGCAAATGTTGCCTCTATGAATTTATTGGTCTTGTCCACCCACTCAGCGGTCATGCCACCCTGACTAGGGTGGCTACTATAGATCCACTCACGATCATCCATAACGGTACTTGCACTGACAATACATGTATTTTATTCAAATTCATTAAGTTAGATATAATGTAATTAAATGTAGATACATAACTAATTACTTTTGTCATATTATTTACCCCACAGTTTTAATTTTTATCATACAAAAGGGAAACCAGTATTCGTGGATTCAATCCTATCTCTAATAGGTAAAGATGGGTCCTAATCCAACCCGAGTACGTGTAGATTGGGTTCGTTCCCCGTGCTCTACTCCAGTCCAAGGCAAAATTTCAGTAACACCGCCCCGTTGTTCTGCTGGTACACGTCTCGGCAACAGGCCGACAGAATGTGTACCAGAGAACAACGGGGTGACATTAACGAAATTTTGCCTCGAACGGAAGTAGAGCACCGAAAACGAAACCCTATCTACACAACAATCTAATAAACAACATGAACAACATCATCTCGCAGTTTAACATCTAACCTAAAGAAAATTTAATCAGATTGGTTTTTTGGTCTATTTCACATCACCTTTTGAATTCCATCGGATTGTTTTTTTTGTCTATTTCAGGTTATTAATATTGGCAGGTAAACACTCACATGCATGTCTAAAATTGGTTTCTGGCAGTTATTAATAATGACATTTTACATAATTGTTATATCTCCAAAGATATTGCTATTCCATTATACTGAACTCTCATGGTGCTTAAAGTTCACGGAATAGTGAGCCTCAGTGGTGCATAGTATTTCATGGTGCTTAAAGCACCAGCATTAATAAACTTCATATAAGCTCATAGTCCCAGAGGAGGACAATGCCCAGGCCACCCCATCGCTGGTTCTTGCCCGCAGGGCCGGCCCTGAGATGTCAGGTGCCAGTGCAAGAGAAAAGTGGGGCCCCCATACACAAATAGTTGTAGAGATTTTTTTAATATATCTAATAGTAACTTATATATTGCAATTTCTTCAAATTTTCAATGGACACGTTATGCAACAGAATTCCCTCATGTCCCTTCCTATAACCAGACTTCCACTTTCTAGATGACACCTTAGCATAAAAGCATAAATACACACACTACACATATTAGGACTTGGAATCAAAAGTTAAAAAAAGCACCTGTTGTGGGGATAAAACTTGACTGGTTTCTCGTTTCCGCCAGCTTACCTTGTGCGTGTGTTTTCGGCTGCCTAAAGCTGCTAGTAACTGGGCATACTTGGTTTGTAGTTGGTCTGCAAGTTAAAACGTGTAATAGGCATCTCTCACTCGATCCGCCGCTAGGTTCCGGGGGGATGGAGAGAGAAGTGAACCTCACCTTTCCAGGACGAGGAGGTGGCTGGGCTCACGGCCAACGCAGTTGCTGCTCCTGCTCATGCTCATGCCAGTCGCGCCGCCGGCTCGGAGCTCGATGGTGTCCACGCCCCGGGAGGTCGAAGGGGAACGGCGGGGGCACTGAAGGAGGAACGTGCATTAGCTACTTGGGTTAGCCTCCTTCTATGGCCGCGGTGGCGGAGGAGGGACGTCAGCTGCGGATTGAGTGAGAGTAGCGGCGGCCGAGGGTTGTCAGCAGCGGATTGAGTGAGAGTGGCAGCGGGCAGGAACCTAGCGGCCCATCGCTATCGAGGGGCGCGAGCGGCCAGGAGGCGGTGACCGGGGAGGCCGATAGCGGCGACCGAGGTGGTTGACGGAGGTGGGGAACGCTCACTAGCTCTACACGCGAGAGGTGAGCTCGCGAGAGGATTAGGTCGCCGGAGAAACGTGGGGCGGGGAGTTGTTTTCGGTGTAGGGTGGTTGGGTTTTCTTTCATTTTTTTTCAGTTTTTGCCGTCATCGGTGTAGAGCAGCAGACGGCAAAGCTTTCTTTGGTGCCGTCAGCCGGGCCAAATAAAATACGGCAAACCATGCATGTGTTTAGGCCAATTAAGCACAGCCGTGGACTACGTTTTGCCGTCAGCCTAAGCGTAAGAATACGACGGAAATGCTTCCTTCGTCATCATCTGTTCAGATAGTTGACAGCAAAACTGTATTTTGTCATGTGTTTTTTTGCTGTCTGTTTTTTGTTATTTTTGACTATAGTATTTTTTTTTCGTCTGCCCATGATGACAAAGCGACCGTTTGTCGTCAACTCCGACGATTTGCTAACGGCAAATATGATACCTCTCGGCAAAATAGTTGTTTCCTGTAGTGACTCAAGGATATCCAATTGTAGTTATTTGGCTTTTTTTTGGACAATTGGATATGTAAGAATTTTAAAATACTCGTCTCTACCTATCTATGCTTTCTCGTCTCAAATTCTATTCATGCTTCATCACTAAATTTGATCAAGCACTTTTTGGACTCGCTGTGTGAGGAGCACCCGGAGTTCTATTTCAACAAAAGCCAAATTCCAAAACCTCTCTTGTGCCACTCGGTGTAACCAACTCCACAAAATTGGTTTCACTAAAGCAGTAGGGTTGATGTGGTTTTTGGACCTTGGTACCAACAGTTTTATAATCTTGGCCTCACCGAGTTTCCCTCTCCTCTAATAGTTAAGAAACTTGGTGGCACCAAAATTACGGAATAAGTGTGACCGACAGCATGAGGGTATATATACCCCTGAAAGTGAAAACTTCTTCGACCCCTTGGTCCCCCGCAACCCTGTGCTACCGCCGCTCACGTATTCGGAATTCTTCCTTGCCTCCCGCGCGTCCTCACCACAGGAGTCCATCACCGTCGATGGCAATCATCCCTGCCGTCATCGCAATCGCGAATCCTTCATCGCATTAGCATAATTTTCGACCCCTTGTGCACTCCATCCTCCAAATCTTGCGCATTAGGTTTTGTTCACAATCTTGCCAATGTTTACAAATCATTCATCCACAAAACAACTCCTTTAGATTAGCCAAACATAGAAAACTAGGTTTAGAGCTCCACCAATTGCGTATCAGTGTCACCAAGTGGAAACAAATCGGTCCGACCGACTTGGGTTTTAGGGTTTGTGAGAAATTTCTCGGTAAGACCAAGTTGCCTTTCTCGGTGAAACCAAAAAGGTGACCAAGTATTTATTGAATGAGAAGGTTAGTCTCAGGTTCTCCAATAACTAAAACTCGATGGAACCTAAACCCACTTTCTAAAATTCTAAAACTAAAATTTTGAGTTCACTGTTTGCAAAATGTTTGCGTTTTTAAAGCTCATGTTTTCGAACTCTATTGTATAAATTCACCATGTGAGGCTCAGAGGACAGTGCCAATGATTTCAAAGAGCAGAGTGTTGAAGTTGATTTAGGCAGTAGTCCTGAGAGGAGTGAGCCGGACCCAGGTACCCCCAACATCCACGACCTGCCCAAGGCAGCAACTAGGGAAAGGAAGAACTAAACTCTCATGAGGAAGATGTAGACTTTGTCCCAGAGGTGAGCACTCCTAACACGTAGAACAAGAAGCAACCAACAGGAAGATTCAAGAATCTGTTGCAGCCAAGAGAGGATTGTCTCTATCTTCAGAGCAACCCAGTTGTGCTAGAAGAACAAAAGTCTTAGCCAAGAAGTCAAGTCAAAAGAGGCAGAGGACCAGGTTTGTCAAAGTAGTTGTTCAACCATGCACACCTGAGTAACCAGACAGTGAAAAGTAAGAGGAGGAACCTGATAACCCACCTCCTTCCAGTCAGAGGAATTTGATGAAAGATGTTATGCCATGCAATCAAGCGTCTAAGCCAAATAGGACTACCAAAGATATAGCTACACTGAAAAGAACAAGGGTTCTAATTAAAGAGATGTTGCTGCAGGTAGCTGAGACTACATCTGCCAGAACACAATGATGAACACCCTATGGCTGAAAACATGAAGGAGAGGAAGGATCAAGGGCTCAGGAAGTGGAGAGTAATTGATCCATATGCTATGATGAGGAGAACTACAGTTGATGCTCTCTTCCACACAAAGGAGCAGCAAGACTTCTATGAGACTCTCCTGTTGAACAAAAGTTCAGTTGTCAGTGAAATGAGGTATGTAGATTGGGACTACATCAAGGAGCATGAAGACTACTTCCCTCATGTGAAATTTCAGGGAATAGACATTGAGAACTTAGTTGGCAGAAAAATTACACCTTGGAATGATGAAATGATCATGCAGTTCTACTCTATATCTCACCTCTATCCATATGGTAGAATTGTATGGATGATAGAAGGCACCAGATATCAGTCTACATTTGAAGAGTGGGCTGCCATCTTAGAAGCCTACTTTTTGCAAGCAGGACTACCCACCACCAACAAAATTATGAGGTACACCTTGATGCCCAAATCAGGTGATGACAAGATGATCAGGGGGTACTCCATCAACATGTTGCATCATGTGCACACTCACATCAAGATTAGGGTGATGGACTTGATTGTTGAGACAGTCAAAAGGATAGCTACTAACCAGAAGAGAACTTGTGGATATGCTCCTTGTATCTAGATGTTGATCAACTCCAAAGTTGAGGAAAACGTATATCTACTTGATCGTCAACACCTTCCACTCAAGCTAGAGTTTGAGGATAATGTTGTGGTGATGGACCGAAGTCATCCCACTTCAGCTACTGCAGAGGGTGAGTTAGAGGCTGAGGCACACACAGAGGTAGCCAGAGCCTCTATGTGGGATCACTAGAAGGGATGTCTAGAGGGGGTGAATAGACAACTTTCATAAATTAAAACCTAGCCTTTTCCCAAATTTAATTGGTGGCGGATTTTAGCAATTGTAACAAGTCTCGTGCACCCTACACATGCTAGTTAACATATATGGCAGCAAAAAGTAAATACATTGCACATGCAAGTAAGGAATATAGTTTAGGAAGATCAAACACAAAGATGGGAACGGTGATTTTTGGCGTGGTTCCGATAGGAGTGCTATCATGTGTCCATGTTAGTGGAGACTTCAACCCAGGGAGGGAAACGACTGCGAGAGTCCACGGAGGGCTCCAGCCACAAGGTTTCCACGAAGAAGCGGCCTTCTCTATTCCACTATGCCTTACGTCCACACAGGACTAGCCTCACTCGGGGTGGATCTTCACGAAGTAGGCGATCTCCTTGCATATAAAAACTTATTGGTTCAACTCCACAACACGAAGTAGGATACTCCCAAGCATCACCTAACCAATCTAGGAGGCACCACCCTCCAAAAGGTAATATATACGGTAGGACGATGAACTCCTTCCTCTTGTGCTTCAAAAGACAGTCTTCTCAACACTCAATCAATCTCTCATAGATTTAGCTTGGTTAGAAGAGATTGATTGGGTGGTAAGAAACCTGGGGAGACTATACATCAAGTTTCTAGTGGATGGATTGGAATATCTTGATCCCAACACATGAGTAGGCGGCTCTCTCTCAGAAAAATACATATGGCATGTGTGTGTGTATTCTGAGTGCTTCCTCTATGAATGAGAGGTGGTGGAGGGGTATATATAGGCATCTCCAAAAATCCAACGGTTACAACTTTATTTCCCAACTCGGTGACATTGACATGAATCTCGGTGGTACCGAGTTGCACAAAATGTGGCAACTTTCAAATTCTCGGTGATACTGATGTAGGAATCTCGGTGGAACCGATATGGTGACCTAGGACAATTTCGAAATCTTGGTGAGACTCATTTCAAACCTCATAAATTCTTATTCTTGAAATTGACAAACAAGAAAGTGGTCACTAAATTTCGGTGGCACCAAAGTGAAAGTTGGTGGTACCGAGATTCTAAGATTTGGCATAAGATCTATCTCTCAAAAAATCGGTAGGGCTGAGTGGGAATTGTTGGTGGCACCGATTTTCATGCTTAGGCTTTGGACATAGAATTTTGTGGGAGAAAGACTCAATAGTGTTGGTGGCTATATCTAAGTACTTGAGCAACCAATTCATTGTAGATATCTCAACCTCTTTTAATAGTCTTGGCTTTCCTATGGACTCAAAGGTGATTTCTTAGAAATATAAAATGCAGAGTTTTCTTTCTTGAAGATTGGCCAATCCTATTCCCTTCCTTGGGGCTTCTCCAAATAATCCTTCACCAATGCTTTATGTGGAATATACCTGAAATATAATAGGTAAAAGTGTTAGTCCAAGAGACAATGTATGTTATCATAAAATATCAAAACCACCACAAGAGCATATGTGCTTTCAATCTCCCTCTTTTTGGTAATTGATGAGAACATACGATCAAAGCTTCAAATAAAGGTAAGGAGTAGAATATGACATCTTTGAAAGATACATGACGAATACAAGTACCCCCTAATTGTGTGCAATCCCTTTTAAGAGATGTTTGCTTTGGACTGGATGAGCACACACATGGTAGAAGGGATAATACAAGCCATGTGAATCATGGCTATATGCATCAAACATTATGTGAATGAAAGGTTTCCATGTTCAAGACTAACCCTTGCAAATATTATGTGCAAGAGACGAGAGACCATCTTGAACAAGGACATGATTCATATACTTACCTTGAGGTTCTTGTGCATCTTAGCGATCGGTGTACACTTGGGAAAACAAATGTTATAACACAAGAGTATACTATTGTAAAGATGGAAAGAGCTTCAAAAGTACCAAGATACTGAAGACATATCGAAGACATGATTTTTTGATAGATACGTCTCCAAGAATATTTAGAACATTCTCCCCTAAGAAGTAATATGAAAGATTTCCTCTCCCCTTGAAAGATAGCATGTAGATATTTGGAGTGGATAGTGTGAGACAAGTTCAATTTAAATTAGGCTATTAAAGTTTCTATATCTCTCCCCCTTAATGGTATTTATCCCTCTAAATGTGTAGACTTTGATATATCTCTCCCTTTGGCAGATCTCCCCTTTTGGTATAAGTATTTAGAAGCTTTGATATATCTCCCCCTTTGGCATTAATTTCTAAAAAGGTTAGAGGGTAAGGGATCATTAAGAGTAAGGGGTCTTGTATTATTTTTTCTTTGATAAGGGTTCCTTGATTATTTTCTCCCCCTTGAGTATAGGTAAGGGATCCTTGAGATTTATGCCCCTTTTAGTAGGGTTCCTAGATGTTTCTCCCCCTTATTTTGTGGGATCACTAAAGATCTCCCCTTGAAATTTTTGCCTGCTAGACAATTGTGGGAACATAAGAATACGCCCCCCTACGGCTTTAATACAGAAATACTAAGAGAAGCCCAAAGATAATAGAACCGAGAATAAAATTTTAGCCTCTAGGAGGAATCGGTAGCAGTTATTTTCCCATATTAGAGAGACCGATTTGCAATGAAATATTAAATACTCAACATAAATAGACAAATAAAATATCCAAAAGCTTTGAAAAAATAAAATATCCAAAAGTTTTGATAAAGGAAATAGAAAATAGTTCTTTAAAATAAATACATACTTGTAGATGAGAATTGAATGATTCGAAGAAGGCATGCAAGAAAATATGAACCATACCAGAATCATCATCTAGATGTTGGGCGGTGACTAGGTCATTATATTAAAGTAGATTGATTTTAGGAGTCAAGCAAGAATGCTTGATCATAGATTATACTCATCGTTAAGCGCAAAATAGTGTTGCCATTTTTCGATTAAGCATTTTCATGTCTACATATCACTTGTGTTGCTTTACCTCATGAGTTGGTGTAAATCTTTATCAAGGATATGAGTACATACCTTCAAATGTTGTTGATGACTTGGTATGTAGGTGAACTTCTTGTGGATGCTCAATGTTGATGAAGATCATATTGAGTTAGGAGCTATCCTTGTCATTTTGGTTCACTTTTCACCTACATTGGTTAGTCATGCAAGGAAGAACATAATATATCCAAACGACAAGAGTGAATTCAATCAACAAGTAGTTGTCAAGGATATGATTTTGTTGTCTTCTTCCTTCATAATCGAAGAAAGGGTTGTTGATACTTGGACATGACAAGATTTCTTTTGATGTGAGTTGATGGCAATCTTGTGGAATATAGAACTTCCAAGTACCTACAAAATGTTAGACGCAATACAAGGGAGCATATTTTTCCAAGATATAAGGTAATGCCATATTAACAGCATCATGGAATAATCAAGTAAGCTCATGCCCTTGCATGAATCCGAGTGAGTCTAGCTCAAGTTTGATGCATCAATGATGTTCAACGGACTCCTCAAATGACAAGACACTTTCTCATCAAGTGATTTGGTGAAGATATCTACCAAATGCTTGTTAGTATGAACATGCTTGAGATTAATATCTCCTTTACCAACATGATCACGAATGAAATGATGTCGCACTTGAATATGTTCAGTACGAGAATGTTGCAGGGGATTATGGGCAATTTTAATAGAACTTTAACTATCACACAAAAATGGAACATGTTTCACATGAATGCCATAATCCTTAAGAATTCGTGTCATCCATAGTGATTGCGCACAACATGATCCGGCGACAATTTATTCTGCTTCCATAGTAGATAAAGATAAAGAGTTTTGTTTCTTGGATAACCAAGACACAAGAGGCCTCCCGTTAAATGGGCATGTACCCGCGGTGTATTTCCTATTAACCTTGTCTCCGACATAGTCCGAGTCAGAATAGCCAACAAAAATTAAAGTAGATCCTTTGGGATACCATATGCCAAAGTTTGGTGTATGTATCAAGCATTTCCCAATTCTTGGCATAGCCTTTGGATGAAACTACTTAGGCGCCGCTTGATATCTGGCACACATGCAAACTTCCAACATGATATCGGGATGGAAGGCACATAGATATAGAAATGAAATGATCATTGTTCGATAAATCTTTTGATCAGCCGGTATGATGGTAGTTTTCATACCTTTGCACTCTTGCACATTGAACTTCTAAATGAAGTCCTTGGTGTATTTCTTTTAAGAGATAAATGTACCTTCTATTGTTTGCTTGATTTGCAAACCATGGAAGAGTTTCAGCCCACATATCATAGACATCTCATACTTCTCTGACATCAACCTTCCCAACTTCTCACCAAAATGTGGGTTAGTAGATCCAAAGATTATATCATCCACATATATTTGGCACATAGATATTTCGACATTAACTCTTTTATTGAATAAGGTTGCGTCAATTTTTCCAATGTCAAAACCATTTTCAATGAGAAGCTTCGTTAGGCATTTGTACCAAGCGCAAGGGGCTTGTTTAAGACCATATAAAGCTTTATGAATTTTGTAAACATGATTAGGTTTCTTAGTGTTCACAAAACTGGGAGGTTGTTTGACATAAACTTCCTCCTCAATTTCACGATTTAGAAAAGCACTTTCATATCTGTCGTTGTTTTTTCACGGCAGATGTCCTCGTGAAAGGACTTAGTATTGGAGCCATTGCACCTTGGTGGCGACTCAAAGGGGTTAAGCGGGAGAGACACGGCGATTTACCCAGGTTCGGCCCCTCTGAAGAGGTAATAGCCTACGTCCTGCTTTGGTGTGTATTGATGTGGATTCGATTACAAGGAAGGTGTAACTCGCCTAAACCTAGCACTCGATGATTTCTAACCTACCCTCTGTCCCCGGGACTCGCCTTTATATACAGGTCGATCCCCTAGGGTTTACAAGGATTCTTTCCTTCCTACAACTCGTGACCCCTCTGGTTTCTAAGTCGCCATCTTCCGAAGCTTGGAGACCTTCCAAGAACCACAACTGTTATACGACCTTGATTCGGCCACAACGAGGCCTAACTAAATGTTTGGGTGAATCGCCCAATGGATGACCCGGCCCAACTAGGGCGGGTCATCCACAGGTAATATCCCCAACATTAGGCCCCAAATTGACTTGAACCTTTTCTTTTTCATGCCAACACCTCTGCTCCATTGAAGGCGATTCATCCCTCATTTTTCTTCATATGTCAAAAACACCCGACATTGGGCACTGAGAATCCCCTAAGTCACCAAACCATTACTGATTGGCCTCTCCTTAGTCCTTGATTTTCGGGAAAATAGCCACAACTCCGACTGATCTTTTAGCGCATCATTTATCCCGAAATTTTCGGCGCACATTTATAGCGAATCTTTTATCTCCCAGCAGTTCCCGCTCATGGCGCCTCGATTCTTCCACCTGCCTCGATAAATAGGCCGAGGGGGGGACATAACTGTTGCTTCTCACCTAACAGTCCCGTCACCTTCCTCCCCACCGGCACAGCGAGAAAACCGCATCGCCCCGAGGAGTCCGCCGCCGTCCGTGCCTTCGGCCTTCACGCGAGGAGCTCCGACGCCGTCGTTGAGCTTTCGCCGTCGCCCATCCTTGCGCCGCAATCAACATATCCGCCATCGGCATTGTCGACTGCATCGCCGTCGGCCACCTCGCCGTTCACTTCGAACCTTGCCGTCGCCGGAAACTTCTCTGCTCGACGGAACGCCCGCGCTTCTCCAGCGAACCTCATCTCCGTCGACTCTTCTCTCTCGACAACACCAGGTTAGGCATCCACCTATCTTTAAGAATAGATTTACTTCTTGTTCGAGCTTCCGCCTCTGCTGTGTTCTTGAAGCTCGTTGCATATAGATGCTATCTGCTTCGAATCGAGTAACATGAGCGTTGGTAGAATAGCTTAATACCCCGAATAATTTCACTTATCCGCTGTACTTGTGAACCCTTGGACACAATCTCTCCACCAAACGAGGGGCATCACTGGATAATAAACTGTTCGTGCCCAGTTATATTCCGTAGGTTTTCACATTTGTCTGGTAGATCCACTCCTTATTTATAGTTTTGCGAAAAGTTTTTTGTAGTCTTCGCCCCTAGTGCTTCAGGACGAAATGACTTTACCATTCTCAAAGCGTAGCCTTTGGGAATGACCATACTTCCATAAGTCGCCATAATAACCCAACTCGGCCCTTTGGACTGGCGGGTTAAATCTTTCTTTAATCAAAGTATTTGGCGGGTTAAATGAACCGATTCCATCCATATAGTAGACATCCAAGACATGTAATATCATACTTTTACTTACTTGTAGCATGGGCGCTGTCTTCAAGAGTGACTGGCTTCCTACCAAGGTTGATGACGCTGTTTTAGACAATTATGTGAAAGCGGTCTGTTTGGATTCTCAAGATGTCATTGGCTGGCGCACCGGGTTAGGAGAAGATCTCCCTAACCCCAGAGAAGGGGAAATAGTAGTTTTTGTTGAACACCTGGAACGGGGTTTTAAGCCGCCCGGATCGAAATTTCTTAGGGACGCTCTGACCTTTATGAACGTCCGACTCCAGGATCTGGGACCCAATTCCATAAGCAATTTGAGCCAATTCCAAGTTCTTTGTGAAGCTTATCTGCGGATCGAGCCTTCTGTCCCCCTATTTTGGTATTTTTTCCATCTGAATCGCCAGACGGAATTCCACAATGGCCCCAGTTTGGATCTCGGCGGCGTCAACGTCCAGCGCCGTAGGGATAGTCCGTTCCCTTCACTCACCATGCCTAGCCATCCCAAGGGCTGGGGCGAGTCTTGGTTTTATTGTCAAGAGACGTCTCCTGCTGGTGAGAACAAGCTTCTGGGTTACAGGCCAACTCGCCTTCCGGTCAACTTCAAGCTCCCAGACAAGCTTACCGAGGAAGAGGAGTCGGAGTTCATCCCCATACTATCTGAGCTAAGATCCCTGATGAACAATGGTCTTACCGGGGTCGACCTAATCCGCTGCTCGGTTGAATGGCGTATTCTCCCTCTGAGCCGCCGAGATGGTCTGATGTGTGAGTTTGACGGCACCCTGGATCATCCTCAATGCTACTTTCACATAGCTTTAACGGAAAAGGACATTGTGACCATCATCAAAAAATTGACTGGCGAACCTGCGGGAAAATGCGGCCAAATCGGCCTTAAGCCGTTTTGCAAAATTAACCCGGCGACCAAGGTAACCAAACCTGACTCGCCCTCGGTATTTATCCCTTATGCTTTACTGCTATCGTGGCTTCGTAATATATACCATTTCAGAAAGGTGATAAGTTCTGGTCTAGGAGACCCAAAAAGCAAGCCATGAAAAATGTCATCCTAAGAAAGCCAAGGGTAAAGGAAAATCTGCTGCGGCTGAGCCATCCGAAGTCGACGAATCTCAAGTCGGCGATGCACTTTCAGAGGTACAAATCCGTCCTCTTTTCACTCGCCACCTATCACTGTTTAACCTTTTATTTACATCTTTCCCTTTCCCTGAAATAGAATGAGTATAACGAAAGCCAAGAAGACTCTGTTGAGGTAATTTCCGTTTCCTCCGATTAATCTCCTTCTCCACCTAAGCCGGCCAGGCGAATTTGTGGGAAAGTTCCCTTCTCTCATCCAAATGCTTATCTGGACCCGAATTTCCTACTGAAGAAAGCACAGCACACCTCAAATCGGAAAACGCGAAGTCATTCTGGCGACCTGGTATCCGGCCTACCGGAAACAAACAAAAGAAAACCAAGCGAGGTATTCATTATGAATAACCATTCTCCACTTCTCTTTGGGTCACGCTTGTAACCCGCCTGTATGATTGACATATAACTCTTTTGCAGAATTCTCCTCCTACCTCGGGCGACTCAGTGATGTCAACACTTCCGCCAATGATTCGAGTTCTGGGGTAAGTCTTTTGATAATCTTGTCGTGACCTTTAAGAATAATGGACTTTCCAATTCCTTAACGTGCTTATTCTCCTTTTTTGCAGGGCACAAGCCAAGAAGAGGAAAACCAGCGGACCAACTCCTGACGCAGCTCCAGACCCCATGAGGGAAACAACTCCAACTCCGGATCAAGCTGAGCCCGCGACTCAAGTAGATCTCCCTGAGTCGCCGAGAGAAGTAATGGACGCCCCCAAGCCGCCGAGCACATTGACAACAACGGAAGACCCAAATGCCGTGTTTATTACTGGCTCTGGCTTTTCTAAACCGGCGGCGACAGTTTTGTCCAAACATGTAGCATCCTCCTCTCAGGCCATTCCCGAGTCTGGGCTCTCCAAGGCGAAACTTTTCGACTATGCAAATTTGGAGTTTAAGGAACTCTGTTCTGGCTTTGCAAATTGCCTGGAGGCGAGCTATGAGATGGAGAAGAACCTGCTGAAGATGTTAAACAACAAACATGAGGTATATTTTGTTTATACTTATATTATTTCCATTAACCCCCAATGGCCGGGTCATCAGTAAAAAGATGAGCCGGGTCTTTGAAAATTTAGAAAAAACTTCACGACCAGTAACCCCCAAGGGCCGGGTCATCAGGAAAAAGATGAGCCGGGTCTTGAAAATTTTTAAAAAAAACTTCGCGACCAGTAACCCCAAGGGCCGAGTCATCAGTAAAAGATGAGCCGGGTCTTGATTTTTGTATAATTTCACCTGAAAAAATTATACATTAGCCCCCAAGTGTCAGGGATATTGCTTTCCAGTAATTCTGGGACTTGCCCTTATTTTAACTTTCAATAGGAACATCTTGCTCAGACCGAATCGGCGCTGGGTGATTTAAGAAAAAACTTAGCTGGACAACAAGACGCCCGAGCTAAGTCGGAGGAAAAATGTCAATTGGCCTTGACCGAACTGGTAAAACTCAAGGCCGAGTTAAAAGAAGCTCAGGCTGAACAAAATGCCGCTTTGAAGAGGGCAGAGAAAGCTGAAGCTAGGCTGGCCACTGTTCAACAGGAACTGTCCGGCTGAAAACGTCACATCTCCAACATGACGCAAGCCGTCTTTGGTAAGCCTTACTTAAATCTTCAACCTCATCCCCCTTTTTTCCTTCTTTTCCTTTTCTTTCTTTTTACTCATAATACTGATGTTAAGTCGCTAATCATCATAATTCAGGTCCAAGAGCCGCCAACCTGCAAGAAGACTGTGTGTTGATGCTGAAGGCGATTTATACGCTGACAGAGCAGCTGTACACAGGCAGTGTGTTGACCATCAAAGCTGTGATGGGTGCCAAGGAACCTATTACTTCCATCAAGAAGGTACTTGGATGCTTGTCTACACTTCCCCCCCAGATTGGCGAGTTAACTCGGTCAGCCGCCCGAAAAGGTGTTCTGACTGCCCTGAGTCGCTGCTTAGCGGATGCTCCAGAGATTAACTTAAAAGAAGTAGTCGTTGGCTTCCCTCAGCTCAAGGATGATGGATCAGAATTTGTTGAAGAGGATTACCAAAAAGTCGTCAAGGATTCTCGACTGGCTGCAACTCAACTTGCAGCAAGCCTTGAATTAACAAAATACCAGGAGACTTACGATAGCAGAAATAAGAAAGTCAGCCCGCCAACCTTCGTGACGACCAGCCTAACTCCTCGGCGGCCCAAAAATCCTTTCGACTTGGAGGCAGACTTGGCATCAATTCTGACCGACGAAGACGACTTTGCTGCTTTGGCCAGATGCAATTGGGTATTGGGCGACTTGCAAATCGAAGTTGGCCAGAGCTCACGCCAGGATGATCCCGAGGCGTTAGCGAAGTAAACTTTACTGAATTTGGCCTGCGAGCCATGTAATAGGTCCTTTTTCCGCAAGTCAGTACTGTTTTTGATGATACCTTCTGCGAGAACCCTTATATCGTCTTTAAGGCGATTTGAAATATTTGACCTGCCTTAATGCTTAATTCGCCAAGGATGGAACAATTCTTATCACCTTCCTGTCTTTAAACTTGGAAAACATCATATGTGAAAACAAACAAACTATGGATATTTTCAACAAGCATCAGAAAGAAAAGGCTTAAAAACCTTCAGGACTATGCCATAACACAAAATAGCAATAGTAATTTCGTCGGCTCATAAGGTCGCGACAGGGGGAGGCGAGTCAGAAAGCTCGTGCACCCACCCTAAATGCAGGTTTCGTCGGCTCATAAGGTCGCGACAGGGGGAGGCGAGTCAGAAAGCTCGTGCACCCACCCTAAATGCAGGTTACGTCGGCTCATAAGGTCGCGACAGGGGGAGGCGAGTCAGAAAGCTCGTGCACCCACCCTAAATGCAGGTTTCGTCGGCTCATAAGGTCGCGACAGGGGGAGGCGAGTCAGAAAGCTCGTGCACCCACCCTAAGTGCAGGTTTCGTCGGCTCATAAGGTCACGACAGGGGGAGGCGAGTCAGAAAGCTCATGCACCCACCCTAAATGCAGGTTTCGTCGGCTCATAAGGTCGCGACAGAGGGAGGCGAGTCAGAAAGCTCGTGCACCCACCCTAAATGCAGGTTTCGTCGGCTCATAAGGTCGCGACAGGGGGAGGCGAGTCAGAAAGCTCGTGCACCCACCCTAAATGCATGTTTCGTCGGCTCATAAGGTCGCGACAGGGGGAGGCGAGTCAGAAAGCTCGTGCACCCACCCTAAATGCAGGTTTCGTCGGCTCATAAGGTCGCGACAAGGGGAGGCGAGTCAGAAAGCTCGTGCACCCACCCTAAATGCAGATTCTATCGACTCATATGGTCGCAACAGGATGACACAATTTGATTTTTGATAGAGAAGCCCCCAAGTCGGGGAATATTTTATTACTTCATAATGAAACTGAAAAACTTACAAAGTGTAAAGCTTAAGAGCTTAAGTGTAGTAAGGCCGCAAATGGGCAATATTCCAGGGGCGAGTTGACTCAGCCTCTGTGGTCGGTCGATTAGGCCGAAGATCCACCAAATAGTAAGAGCCATTGCGGAGGTTCTTGCTGACGACGAACGGCCCTTCCCAAGGGGGTGACAACTTATGCATGCCCGCTCGATCTTGTATTAGACGAAGCACTAAGTCGCCTTCCTGAAAGGTCCGACTCTTAACCCGGCGACTATGATAACGCCGCAGATCTTGCTGGTAGATAGCCGAACGGGCCGCAGCCAGGTCACGCGCCTCCTCCAAGGCATCCAAAGAATCTTGACGCGCCAGCTCATTATCTTGTTCCACATATGCGGCGACTCTAAGGGAGTCATGCCTTATGTCCGTAGGAAGAACAACCTCTGCTCCATAGACCAAAAAGAAAGGGGTGAATCCCATGGACCGGTTCGGGGTAGTCCAAATACTCCACAGTACCGAAGGTAACTCTTCAACCCAACACCCTGGAGTCCTTTCCAGGGGAACCATGAGTCGGGGCTTGATCCCTCGTAAGACCTCCTGATTCGCCCGTTCTGCTTGCCTGTTAGATTGCGGGTGAGCAACTGTAGAAATATCAAGTCGGATATGTTTTCGACGACAAAAATCCTGCATCGCTCCTTGGGACAAGTTAGTACCATTATCAGTAATAATGCTGTGGGGATATCCAAACCGGAAAATCAGCTTCTTCAAAAATTTGACCGTTGTCTCCGCATCGCAAGCTCCAACAGGTTCCGCCTCAACCCACTTGGTGAATTTATCAACCGCCACCAATAGGTGGGTCTTCTTGTTGGAGGACATTTTAAAGGGACCAACCATGTCCAGCCCCCAAACTGCGAAAGGCCAAGTAATGGGAATCATTCTCAATTCTTGAGCCGGTACGTGAGCCTGCCTCGTATAACGTTGGCACCCTTCGCACCGGCGAACTATGTCTTCTGCATCTGCGTGAGCCGTCAGCCAAAAGAAACCATGACGAAAAGCCTTTGATACCAAAGAACGTGACCCAGCGTGATGTCCACAGTCTCCGGAATGAATGTCATTTAGGATCGCGCATCCTTCTTCGGGGGAGACACATCGCTGAAACTCGGGATGACATGGAGAGCTGCCACGAGCTGAGACTCGGGATCTGGTATCGCCAATTCCTCCTCTTTGGGCAAGACCACGGATGGCTTATGCAAGATATCCAGAAAAACATTAGGGGAAACCGGTTTTCTCTGTGAGCCGAGTCGCGAGAGGGCGTTAGCTGCCTCGTTGAGTCGCCGTTCAATATGGTCCACCTGATAGCCCTGAAAATAACCCGCTACGTCAGACACAACTCGTCTGTAAGCCGCCATCATGGGATCCCGAGAGTCCCAGGTACCCGAAACTTGTTGCGCCACCAAATCGGAATCGCCAAAACACCTGACTCGTGTTAGGTTCATCTCTTTCGCAAGTCGTAAGCCATGAAGCAAAGCTTCATATTTCGCCGCATTATTAGTGCAGGGAAACATGAGTCGGAGAACGTAACAGAACTTATCTCCTTGAGGGGATACTAACACCACACCAGCCCCCGAGCCTTCCAGCTGCCTAGATCCATCAAAGTAAATAGTCCAGTAGGTAAGGTCAGGCCGGTCTTCCGGAACCTGTAGCTCGGTCCAGTCGTTAACGAAATCAACAAATGCCTAGGATTTGATAGCAGTGCGGGGAGTATACTGTATGTGATGAGACCCAAGCTCTATCGCCCATTTGGCGATTCGCCCTGTTGCCTCCCGATTCTGGATAATATCACCAAGGGGAGCAGAACTCACCACTGTGATCGGGTGCTCCTGGAAGTAATGCTTAAGTTTTCGACTGGCCATAAACACCCCATAGACCAGTTTTTGGCAATGCGGGTATCGCTGTTTGGAAAGAGTTAACACCTCGCTGATAAAGTATACTGGGCGTTGCACTGGGTATTCCTTCCCTTCCTCCTTTCTTTCAACGACCACAGGCACACTTACTGCCTTGGAATTTTCCGCGGTATACAGAAGCATAGGCTCCTTTTCAGTCGGGGCTGCCAGGACCGGCGGGTTAACCAATTGGCGTTTTAGGGCCTCAAGCGCCTGGTCTGCTTCATTTGTCCACACGAATCGGTCAGACTTCCTTAATAATTAATAAAGAGGAATCGCCTTTTCCCCTAGGCGACTCACAAAACGACTTAAAGCCGCAATGCGACCCGCCAGCCGTTGAACTTGATTAACATTCGCCGGCTTTCCGAGAGAGGTAACCGCTTCGATCTTGTCCGGGTTAGCCTCGATGCCGCGCTCCAATACCAAGAAACCCAGCAATTTTCCTGCAGGTACACCGAAAACGCACTTGGTAGGATTTAACTTCATCTGATATACCCGTAAATTATCAAAAGTCTCCTTAAGGTCTTCAAGTAGTGTCTCCCCCTGGCGGGTCTTGATCACAATATCGTCGACATAGGCATGGACGTTGCGACCAATTTGGCTACAAAGACAATTCTGGATACAGCGTTGATAAGTCGCCCCTGCGCTTTTGAGTCCGAAAGGCATGGACACATAGCAAAAGGCCCCGAAGGGGGTTATGAAGGCCGTCTTCTCCTGATCTTCCACGGCCATCTTGATCTGGTGATATCCTGAATAAGCGTCCAGAAAACACAATCGTTCGCATCCCGCCACCGAGTCAATGATTTGATCGATGCGGGGAAGAGCGAAAGGTTCTTTGGGACAAGCCCTGTTGAGGTCTGTATAGTCAATGCACATACGGAAAGTGCCATTCTTCTTGAGTACCAACACCGGGTTAGCCAACCATTTGGGGTGAAAAACTTCCACGATGAACCCGGGGGCTAAAAGGCGGGCGACTTCTTCTCCAATCGCCTTGCGTCGTTCTTCGTTGAATCTGCGAAGGTACTGTTGGATAGGTTTGCCTTTTGGGTCAACGTTAAGATGGTGCTCAGCGAATTCTCTCGGTACAGCAGGCATGTGAGAAGGTTTCCATGCGAAGATGTCCCGATTCTCAAGGATGAACTCGATGAGCGCGCTTTCCTATTTGGGGTCCAGACCCGTCCCAATGGTGAACTGCTAGGATGAATCGCTAGGCACGAAATCGATTGTCTTAGTGTCATCCGTCGGTTTGAACTTGAGGGGCGACTCAGAGTCTGTAGTCGGCTTCTTGAGTGGTGACATGTCAGCCGGGTCAACATTGGCCCGAAGGTGCTTGAGCTCTTCCGCCGCACAGGCGACTTCCGCATAAGTCGCATCCCCTTCTTCACATTCCTTTGCGATCCTTCTGTCTCCATCAACCGTGATGGGTCCTTTAGGACCAGGCATTTTGAGCTTGAGGTAGATGTAGCACGGGCGGGCCATGAAGCGGGCGTAAGCCGGTCGCCCGAACAGTGCATGGTATGGGCTTTTCAGCTTGACCACCTCGAAGATTAGAGATTCCGACCTGTAATTTTGCGTAGTTCCAAATGCTACTGAGAGCCTGACCCGGCCTATGGGGTAGGCCGACTTGCCCGGGACAATTCCGTGGAAGACCGTGGTCGAAGGCATCAATTCTTTCTCCAATAGATTCATCCTCTGGAAGGTGTCGAAGTATAGGATATTGATGCTGCTGCCACCATCCATTAATACCTTTGATAGGGTGTAACCCCCTACTTGGGGAGCCACGACTAATGCGAGGTCGCCCGGGTTATCTATTCTTGGCGGGTGATCCTCCCTGCTCCATGTTATGGTCTGCTCGGACCAGTGGAGATATCTGGGAATCGCTGCCTCAGTTACACTGTACGCCCGGTGACTTACCTTTTTATCACGCCTGCAAGCATTAGTGGTGAAAACATGGTACTGCCCATTACTTAGCTGTTTGGGATTGCCTCGGAAGCCCCCATTGTCATCCTGGTCCTGTGGAGCCCCCTGCGGGGGCGGCTGCTGGAAAACTCCCGGCGGGTTGTACCACCGCTGGTGGTGCACCGAGTACTGGCCGCCGCCTGGTTGCGGGCCTCCCTGAGCCCCCTGTTCGGGAAAGCCGCCGAAGGGGTTCTGCCTTTGGTTGGGCGCGGCGAGTTGGTCATGGCGCCGGTTTGGATCTTCGTTTTGGCTCTTCTTGATTGCCTCCACCCGAAATTCTCGCATCACGAAACAGTTTTCCCAAGAATGACTCGCCGGGCCGTCGGCCGTGCCGTGGTGCGGGCAAGGGCCCTTGAGCAACTCTTCATAGTTACGCGGCCTTTTCCCACTGAAGCCTCGTTTCTTCTTTTTGCCATCATTAGCATTGGTGTTGGCGACCAAGTCCGAGGGATCCTCCTGCGGTCTACGCTTGCCATTGGTCCCTTGATTGTGACGGTTGCGTCCCTGGAAACGGGTATGGTTTTTGGACGACTCCCCCTTTTTGGGCGAGTTAGCCTTGCCATCCTCGCCGGGATCCTTGGTATCATCGGCCTCGGCATACCTAGTGAGGGTGTCCATTAGTTCTCCCATGTCTTGGACCTTTCGTTTGAGTCGCCCCAGCTTCTGTACTAAGGGCTCATAATGACAATTGTGCTCGAGGATGAGCACAGCTTGAGCCGCCGTAATACCATCTGACGAATGAATAATTTCTGCCACCTGCCGCGAACAATGGTGGGCCGATTCGTCCGGGCGCTGAACACAGTGTTGTAGATCGACAATCGTCATTGGACGTTTGCAGGTTCCCCGGAAGTTTTTGATGAAATGCTCTTTTAACTCGGCCCAGGACTGGATGGAATTGGGAGGAAAAATTTTCAACCAGGTGCGTGCGGACCCCTCGAGCATCATAGTGAAGTATCGGGCGCAAACCGCCTCGTTTACGTCAAGCATGTCCATGGCAATCTCGTAACCCTCGATCCATGACGTTGGTTCGAGGTCTGGTGTATAATTAGGCACTTTCCATGGTCCCTTAAAGTCTTTGGGCATCCTTTCGTTCCGAAGGGCCGGGGATGAGCATGGTACCCCAACTCGCCCTCCGCCCCCTACGAGGGGGGCCGGGGCATCTTGGATATTCGGCAGATCTCGGCCCGACGGGTTCCGCTCGGGCGGGTTGTCCCGCGGGAAGTGTCGCGGCCCACTGTTTACGGCAGGCTGGTCCTCTGGCCTGCTCCTGGTATAGCTTGCCTGAGGGGTGGAGTGCAACATCTCGAGGCTATGCGAGAACTGGGCGTTTTGAACCACCGCCGTTTTCAACATCTCGATGGCGTTCCTCGCTTCAATCTCAGCTAGGGTGTTGCCGTGGATCGGAAGGGACTCCAGGTGGCGAGTTGCGGCAAGCACGTTATCCACCTGGTTGGAGAAGTGGCCTTGAGTGGTCCGGAAACGAGGAATTTGACCCTCAATCGGCTGAACCGGCGGGTTAGGTGGGCGGCCCGGTCCTCCTGCCGGGGCGGCTCCCATCCCGGGGGTTCGGGGAGTGTCGAACAAACGGGTCGGGTTGTGGTCATGGGGCAGGCGACCCTGGTGTCTCCGCTGATGGACGGCGTTGGACGCGCGCTGCTGTCTTTCGAGCCGCCAGTTGTCAGTGTTTAATCGCATCCTTTCGGCTGTGATTTGGGCTTGTCGAGTCTCGATCCTGGCCGACTCCATCTCAGCATCCTGGTGGGCCTTTGCCACCGCCTCTCCGAGCTTTGCTAACTCTGCGTTTATCTCCTCTTAGTTCTCTGGCGTGAGGGGAGTCGCCATTAGTCTCGTGATTTCCGCCGCTAAGTCCACCAGGACTACGGACGCACTTCTGGATGTCCCGCCGGTCCCATCGCCTCCGGTAGGGTTTTGTGCGGGTTAAGTTGCCCCAGCCATGTAGATGGCGATCTGGCGGCGGGTTCGATCAAGGATTTCTGGATCCATGGCCAGCGACAAGCCTCCGAGACCGTCCCCATGGAGAGACCGAATGGAATCTGAATCATCCATGGATGACTCGTCGTCAGAGTTGACCGCGGTAACTTGCTGAGTCGCCAAGTGTTCTGGTTCCTCCGATCCCTGCGTGAACCCCACAAAGACCGGGCGAGTTAAATTCTGTGTTATGACTGGGCGGACGTACCTGGCCGGCTCGACGATGTCGGTGGAGATGTCCGGCTCAGGAACGGATGATCCGATCATGCCAATGAAGATGTTGATCTTGCCGAAGGGGACCCTGTAGCCAGATTCGATTGAATTTGCTTCAGGTCCCCATCGCTGGTTGTTGATGTAGGCTATCCCGCGGCGGCTCCGAGTCATGAGCGCCATCACGTAACTCCCAAACCCTGGTAGGGCTCCCTTTGAAAACTCAACTCCACCGTGCGTAGGCCCCACGGTGGGCGCCAACTGTCGTGGTTTTTTCACGGCAGATGTCCTCGTGAAAGGACTTAGTACTGGAGCCATCGCACCTTGGTGGCGACTCAAAGGGGTTAAGCGGGAGAGACACGGCGATTTACCCAGGTTCGGCCCCTCTGAAGAGGTAATAGCCTACGTCCTGCTTTGGTGTGTATTGATGTGGATTCGATTACAAGGAAGGCGTAACTCGCCTAAACCTAGCACTCGATGATTTCTAACCTACCCTCTGTCCCCCGGGACTCGCCTTTATATACAGGTCGATCCCCTAGGGTTTACAAGGATTCTTTCCTTCCTACAACTCGTGACCCCTCTGGTTTCTAAGTCGCCATCTTCCGAAGCTTGGAGACCTTCCAAGAACCACAACTGTTATACGACCTTGATTCGGCCACAACGAGGCCTAACTAAATGTTTGGGTGAATCGCCCAATGGATGACCCGGCCCAACTAGGGCGGGTCATCCACAGGTAATATCCCCAACAATATCCATTTGGTAAAGAGTAATATCATGGTCACTGACATAAGCGATAAGAATTCGAACGACTTCAAGTCTAGCAACATGGGCATAGGTCTCACCGTATTCCATACCTTTGACTTGTGTGTAACCTTGAGCTACGATACGGGGCATGTTGCTTACAACTTGACCATCTTCATCTTGCTTGTTCCGAAACACCCATTTTGTTCTAGTGATGTTGTCCTAGTCCTCCGGCTTTTCCACGAGTGTCCAAACTTCCTTCCACTCGGAGTTGTGTAGCTATTTGTGCATGGCATTCACCCAATCCGGGTCTTGAAGGGCCTTTTCTACCTTGATTGGCTCAATTTTAGAGATAAATGAGAATGTTCACAAAATTTAGCTAAACGAGTTTTAGAGCGACACTACGTGAGGATTGATCTCTTGTAACACGTTGATGTGTTACTATATCTTAGGTATTGTGTTACTATGGCGCGTAGTAACACATTTTTGTTGGTGTTCCTGTAGGCTATGTTACTAAGTGGTATCTATTGTAGCACATAAGAATTGTCCCTATATGTATTTAAAGGTGTTACAATTGTATTTTTGCAACACAAGCCATATGTGTTACCGCCGGCCCTGGTAACACACTTATATAACTATAGGCACACACTTTGTAACATGCTTTTCCTGGTGTAGCAACATGGTTAGTAACACGTTGTAAGGAAAATTGCAACACAATTCTTCATGATTGGCAGTAACTACACTAGGCCTTTGTAACACACTTTGATAATTCACCAACACGTTTTCTTTATGGTAGCAACAGAATAGTAACATAATTTTGTATATGTTGTAACATCTCTTGTGATGGTTGGTAGCAAACCTAGTAACACCGTTTTCTAACTATCGTAACACAACATAATCAGCCCATTTTTCTGTTACAACAACTTTGTATGAAATACTGTACTAATATTTTTCCTGTAGCACTTCCTCATATTGAAATTGATAATCATATGACACATTGTATACTATAAAAAGATCATGGATGTAAAGTAAATTTATACACGCACGAGAAAAGGGATATATAATAAAAAATATGGTTCATGTCATTCAATAGCACTTGTAACATGAATATATAGAAGATCCATGTTGTAGCAACAAATTACATTTCTCAACCTAGTAATGTAAACTATAGTATGCAAAAGATTTCCTATCACTAAAAGCGTGTGACACCCCTACTAATGTTCACCCAAATGCACCCTCCAAATCTTTCTTAAACAAATATATCATATTCGCATCTTGATTCCACCTGAGCAGAAGCATCCGAATCAACTCAACCACTGAACCTCTCAATCTGGAAAAAAATACAATGAGAATTACAATTAAGTATATCCCAAATTTAATTTAACAAAACTGAAAAAGTTAAATATTAACATACACATGCTGAAGGCCAAGCAATTGTCAATACAGAGGTGAAAGCATCGCCAACTGTCCTACAGTTTTCCCTTTCCCTTACCAAGAGCTCACATTCATCAATAGGTTGATCAACTTGCACTTCTATGAACTGGCGACCTAGCTCAACACCACCAACCAGTTGTTTTGATTTGCAACCCAAAATAGTAGCATGTGCCACATGTCTTTTGTTTGGATATGTTGAAGACTTCAGAATTACTTGTGTGCCAACCTGAAATGAGATTGAAATTATGTACGAAATAATACAAAAAAACTTTATGAACACAAATACAGTATTAACACACTATCTCTTTTACCTTCATGGAAGGACCACGTTTCTGCTTACAAGAGACATGGACTGGAGATTTGTCTTGAGTGCTTTGTTTGCTTAGTCTAGTCAAATTTTCAATCATATTCTCCTTGCTCTTTCTTATCTACAAAGAAACATAAGAGGGGAAAATGATTTATCCTTACGATTATGCAATGTAAAGTTCACAATGCATTTACATCTATTGACATCATTTTATAACCTAGCGAGAGCCCAATCCATGCAAATCAAATTTTAAATGCAGAAAGCCACTCATTCATCATTATACAAAATAACATGAGTCAATAATATCAATATTAGATTGCACTTGAATGAGATATCACTAGCACAACCTAATTTTTTAACTAAAAGTTTGTGAATAAGAAATCGCCATAGATAATATGTATCGAAGATGTCTCCTATCACTGTCTAGCAAGAAGATTTCTCAAGAGGTAACCATTACCTCTACATCAGAGACATGGTTCTCTAGTGAGGATGGTTCTTGATATGAGAATTCATTGCAATCCTCGTGTTCAAGTTAATGCTTCTGTACAACAATGTAAGTCAATATATAAGTTGTAGTGTATCCTTTATAGCATGAGTAACATCAAGGTTTTAATCTGTTTGCCTAACAGAATGCCATTATCGCCATGCGTGCCATGTCGATCTGGGTGAGTTTCCTTCTGCATTTTTCCATTTGAGGCATTAGTTAGTATAACTTACAAAGTGTAGTGATAAATGCACAAATTTACCATTACTGTATCTCTGGGTTTGATCATGGTGTTTTCTTCACCGGGTCCATTGGCCTGAACTCTGTGCAAAATGTAAAATATGTAAAGAGATTTGAAAATGAACAAGCACATGTTGAATATATTGATAATACCTTTCTTTTATTATTATGTAGTACTTCTGGATGAGATTCACCATTACGTACTGTTTGGGAATTTTCCTACAATTGCAATTAAACAAGTTTTAGTAAAATAATTATATAATGCAACAAAATATATATTTACCATTGTAATTTCGTTGGCCCCACGAAATCCATCATTGTTTCTTAATGCATCAATAATTTTGTCTTGCTGTTCTATGAGTTGCTTGAGCTTTGCTATTCCCTCCATGGCATAAGCCTCTCCGTCATGTGATGAACCATCTATTGTAGTCACATTGATGTTCTTGAGATAACGAGACTTTCGACCATACACTTGGTTAGGAACAGGAAGCAAACCCATGCCATGTACTTGTCCACGCTTTTCATTCCCCAAAACTTTGTGCAAGGCATCACCTTTCCACGCAACTCTTCCGTGCTTACTTTGAGCCAACTCTGGGTGTTCAGTAATTATATTTTCCAAGTCAACCTGAAACAGAAGAATAAGACATATTATACTTGTTGGATTCAGTGCTAACTTGATTGTGTAAAACTTGAATGTATATAACCTACCACAAGCTTATTTTTATCTTTGGCTTTTCTTGGTGTTCTATGAGTTGCTAAATAAACCTTCGCTCTATGTGGTTGTTTCTTTTCAGGATCCTCTTGACGCTGCAAAACCAGAAGTACATTCGTATGTAAAGAGCATGCTCTGAATATTCAGAACACACACACACACACACGCGCGCACACGCACAAACAGAAACTCATAAGGTCCTCGGCCCAACGAGCAAAACTCTTTGTCCCTGCTGTATGACTTGTCTTCACCATTGAACGACTGGTTTTGTTCTTCTCGCTTACTGCCTGTTATAATAAAAATGTAAGGTCAATGCACTACTTAACAACAAAGCACATAGTCCAACTAAATGATTGAAAGCTTACCCTTCCTTCCCTAGACTTCCAAAATCTGACATGTTCACATCATTGGTCGCTATCCACATATTCTGGACAAAGCTTATACAAAGATTTTCTTTTCTTGTTTGCACTAAAGATTTTTTCCTTCAGACCAGCCTTGAATCTTCTCCAATCTCGCCCGGTAGTTTTCAGTATCCGTTCGATGTGCTTTGTGGAAAGGTATGCTAGCTTCTTATATAAATATGGGGATGCATTACATATCGTTGTAGGAAAATATTATTCAATAATTTTATTCTTTCTCCTCTTTGTATTTATGTAGGTATATAGATAAGTTGAAGTCGAATGTCCGTAACAAAGCTCATCCTGAAGGATCTATCGCCGAGTCATTTTTGGCAGATGAGTGCATGACATTTTGTTCAAGATATATTATCGGTTTTGAGACCAAGCATAACTTGGCTTCGAGGAACGAAGATGATGAGGAGTTGGTTGGGAATCATGATATTGCACATGGATCAAGATTATTTCGTCATTCTGGCAATCCACTTGGAAGGCCTAGGAATTATGTTCTCAGCGGTGTGGCTAAAGTACAGGCACATAGATATGTCTTGTTCAATTGCTCCGATGTGAACTCATACCTTAGGTAATATCTTATGCTTCTAAATTGTCTTAGTTACCCTTTCCCCTACTTTACCTCTATTTGTTAACTACTTTGCAGAGCTTATGCTGATGAGATAACTAATGGATGCAATTTAAACCTTGATGTTGTTGAGAGGATTCAAAATGATAAGTTCCACGAATGGTTCCAAGCTCATGTAAGTGCCATATTCTCCATATACTATACACGCATCACTATATTTAGTTTTAGTCAAATTCTAATTATTCAGATAAAGAAATTGGAGAAGGGAAATGGCGTCCATAGTATTGAAAAGGATATTAGATTGTTGGCCCGGGGCCCAGTTAATGCAGCCAAAAGATATTGCGATTTCAACTCCCGAGGCTACCATTTTAGGCCTAAACGCTTGGATAAAGAGACACAAAATAGTGGAGTCATGGTAACTGCAAAAACATCTCGTTATGATTCAACACGCGATGCTAATGCAGTTTTACAGGATGTGACGTACTATGGGAGGGTAATTGATATTGTCGAGCTAAAGTACTCTGGACAGTTTTCAGTGGTGTTGTTTAGATATGAATGGGTTAATGTGTTCTCAGAAAAAGGAATGAAAAAAGACAAGTACGGTTACACACTTGTCAATTTCTCACATCAAATACACAAAGGAGAAAAGATTGAGCATGAGCCTTTTATTTTCCCTAACCAGGCGAATCAAGTGTTCTATGTGAAAGATGAATTGAATCCAGGTTGGTTTGTGGTAATGAAGTTGCCAAAGCCTAGAGATGTATATGACTTAGGTAACTTGGAATGGGAAGAGGAGACAGAAAACCAGCCATTTCATGTTTCACAGCTTGGAGAGATTTTAAAAAGAAAGAACAATGACCAACACTGGGTTAGAACAGAGATGCTACTAGTGCTTCGAGCACCGAAGAATAGTTGAGGTTAGTAGCAACAAGGTATGCACTATGTTCAGGTAATATAGTTATGCTTTCCGAATATGCTCTTGTATTTTTTGTCATAGAGATGACGTGTATATTATTTTCTTCTAGAAATGTCCTTGTATGAAAGTAATAGTATGATTGTTTGAACTTCTGATCAACCCATTCATAAATTAATGAATTATGTTAATGTTTCTAAATATGTTACCTCTAATAAAATGTATTGTTCAGTCTTGATGTTCTTCAATTATGTTTTGTGCATTCTTTATTTAATTTTGGATTCACGCTTTCATGTCAGATATGAAATTTTAGTGATAAAAGTAGCAGAAAGTGTTTTTTATTTTTTTGTTCATGTTTTTGCTGCATGCTACAGGTTTCGACTACATGCTGCATGGAGGCATGGAGGGGTGGTGGCATGTGTGCTTTGTGTTGGTACATAACTGCTTGGTGGCTTCGTGTAGAGTAGCTAACAAACTTGCTTGACGATATACTAATGTGTGAGACTATGTGTTGGTTAAAACTTAGTGTACTCTTATATTTATGCTTGATAATTTGGTTCGCTATGACATCACGTGCTTATCTGGAACTTCATTTTGTACTTTGATCAAAAACAGTTCATAATTAAGTTAACGCAACTTGTTTGGAAATTTATTTTGTACTTTGGTTCATAGTTCGATATTGGTATACTCTTGTAGTGTTGAAAAATCATGTTCTGTGATCACAGGTTTCTATTTTTGTTAAAGTCTGAATCTGTCCTGAAGCAGTGTGAATGTTTTAGTTTCTCTACATATAGTTCTCTTGTTTTAGTTTCTCTACATATAGTTCTCTTGCTGATGATTTGATTAGATGGTTAAAAGTTTGCACTCTCATGTGCCAAGATAAAAGTTCAACGTGGAATGAAGTCTCATTTACTAAGTTGAAAGTTCAAAGTTCTTCCAACGACACTCAGCTTTCTCATATTTTTTTCCTTGTTTTACCCATGATTGTGGATTAAGGTGGTCCAACTAATAAAAAAAGTCACACATATAACATGTCAACGTACAATATCTTTTATCAAAAAAACTTCCAAATTACAAGACATCAACATACTTCTATGCTTTATAAGAGAATAAACAGATCAATAAAATCGTCAAAGCATATTAATATTAATTAAGTCCAGAATTACTTAAAAGAAGCTAGCACATCTTTTAATTTTAGCAAATTATGAAAGCACAAAACATTGTTTTTTTAGAATATCCAAAATAGTTGCACGTCTTTTATATTAAGATGAGAATGTTTTTTACAAGATTACAAACACATTATCTCTCTCTCCCTTCCTCCCTCTCTCTCAGTTAGTCTTAGAAAAAAGGGTCGTATGTATGCATATACATGGAAATAATCTGATTTTAGTATAATTACGTACATGAAAAAAACATTTTTTTATTTAAGTCGTGCCTTCTATGGGATTTCGTATCTAGGCTACGCCAATGTTTTTATCCTAATATATTCGGTCCGTAAGCAAACACATGTCCCCTAAACTTTTGTGTAGCTAACATGTGAATGACGCAAGACCGTAACTATTAACCCAGAGGTCGTGTACTACGATGGAATCGACCTGAGAATAGATCACATGTATGTTGCAACAAGTATTTTCATGACAACAAAGAAAAACTCTATTCAATATTTACTACGTTGGTAACATTTACCTAGGTAGCTCACATGTGTTACAAACTTGTAACAAAACATCACATCTCATATATGTGTTACATTTTTGTAACACTCTCTCGACAGACATAAATAATGTGTTACAACATCGTAACACATTCGACGCATGAGGAATATGTGTTACAACATTGTAACACTTCCCATAGAATGTGTTACAACTTAGTTGTGGACACAAGTGTTGTGTTACAACGCTTTTACGCAGTAACATATTTTTTCCTGTGTTACTGGGATGTGTTACCAAAGCTAATTCCTGTAGTAGTGCGAGTGATTCTTTCGGTTTACATGTCACCACAGATTTGATTCAGCAGATGATCCCTGTCTAGTCTTGATCGAAATTGTGAAAGATTTTTCCTGTTAGATAGTGGAGCTTTATCATCATCCTCTTCTTCGTTGTTGTTGAAAGTGTCATCTCCTTGAGGTGGTGGTGAAGAAGGTTGAGGTGGATCATCATGATGTACTTCTTGCTCCTGTTCATCATGTTGTGTACCACTTGTGGCTGCCTCCATGTCATTTTGTGGTTTGCATTGACGTGAAGTGGGGGCTTCCACTTGATTTGATGAAGTGCTTTCCTTCACATACATGGGACAAATCTGGCCGATGGACAAGTCTTGCATGGCTTCTGAAGGTTCCTATCTCCTACATCATTTGGCAATTGTTCGACTTGCAAACCATTAGATTCATCAAACTTCACATCTACCATCTCTTCAACTTTTTTAGTGAGGTTGTTGTAGACACTATAAGTGTGAGAGTTAGAACCGTAACCAAGTAGGAAACCTTCATGAGATCTAGGGGAAAATTTAGAGCGAGGATGCTTATCAAGAATGTAGCACTTAGAGTTGAATACTCGTAAGTATCCAACTTGGGGTTTGTCACCGGTCGTATGTCGTTTTACTGAGAAGATTGTGTAAGTAGAGTCGGTTTGTGGCCTGACAAGCTGTTTCCATAGCTTCAACCCAAAAGTGTCTTGGTGTCTTTTATTTTTCAAGCATCGTTCTAGCCATCTCTATGAGAGTTTGGTTCTTCATCTCAATATTTCCATTTTTTTGAGGTGTGTATGTTGCCGAGAACTCATGTGAGATACCATCTTTGTCAAGAAAGTATCCCCATTTGTGTTCTTGAAATCTGATACTTGTCGCTCCAAACTTTCTTGATTTTCACTTCAAACTAATTTTGAGCTTTCTTAGGGAAGTTCTTGAAGATCTTTTGTGCCTACGACTTGTCATCAACAAAGAATACCCACGTAAATCTGGAAAAATCATCAACAATAACTAGACTAAAAGAATTACCACCGAGGCTCTTGTAAGCATTGGGACCAAAGAGATCCATGTGAAGCAGCTCGAATGGCCTTCTAGTAGTGATGATGTTCTTCACGGGATGACTTCCACCGACTTGTTTTCCTGCTTGACAAACACAACAAAGTCTATCTTTGTCAAAGATAACATCTTTAACACCAATAATATGATCACCTTTGATAAGCCTATCAAGATTAGGCATACAACATGTCCTAGCCTTTATTGCATAACCAACCTCTAGAAGATTTTGCAATAAGACATTTACGAGGTTTGGATCTTCTAGTGTAATCTATGATGTATAGATCAAGTCTATGAAAGCTAGTGAATACCTTGTTATGATTGTCGCTATGAAACACTTGGCAGTCAACTTTCGTCAATAGCACATTGAAACCAAAGTCTGCTAGACTAGATACGGAAAGAAGTTTGTTGCTAAGGGATTGAACAAGCATGACATTTGGAATGGAACTATCATGAGATATGGCCACCTTGCGAAGACCAAGTAACCTACCATTGGAGTTGTGTCCCCAAAAGTCACATACCTTCATGGTCCTTGGTTTGGTGTGATATCATGAAACATGTCTCTATCTCCAGTCATGTGATTGGTGCATCCACTGTCAAGTATCCACTCCTTTCCTCCGACCATCTAGTCTCAAAGGTATGCCATAAGACTAAGGCTCCTTATGGTCTTCTCATACTCGATGTCAAGCTCTTTGTCTTCATCATAGTAGCGATGCTCCACATTGTCATCGTCAAAGGGAACATCCTCGTCACAAGAATCAAGTGATTCGTCAGAACTTTGACTATGACAATGTCCATGTTTATGCATGCGAAAGGCTTCAACAATGATGTTATTAACAGTAATGACATATACTTTAGCACACATGAGGTCACGAGGCTCAAATAGACATTTATCAAAGTTAGGATCATTGGGATTCATCTTGTGAAAGGCAATATATTTTTAGAAAACGATATCAATATTTTTAAAGGAGTAGTTGGGATATCTTTTCTCCAAATCTTCACACAAAGTATAAGCACATTCAAAGTTCTTCATTTGATTAAGCACATTTCTTGGCAATTCCCTAATGATGAGATTAACAATATTAAGATTACCAGGCATATTAACTTCATCATCATGAGAAGAATGTAAAGGATCAATGGGAGGCACATAGGGATATTCAACATAATTTCTCAAATGAATTCATTAAATATATCAAGCATTTCACATTTACATTGTCTATAATACTTACCATTGAGAACATGCACTCTACAACTAAGATTCCCCAAACTAGACACATCCATCTTCCTCCAATGGTGGTTAGACCAACGCTATGGAGACCAAAGGTTTGATACCAATCGATTGATCACTAGAAGGGATGTCTAAAAGAGGCGTGAATAGACTACTTGCATAAATTAAAACCTAGGCTTTTCCCAAATTTAATTGTTGGCAGATTTTAGCAATTCTAACAAGTCTAGTGCACCCTACACAAGCTACTCAACATATACGACAACGGAAAGTAAAGACATGGCACATGTAAGTAAGGATTAGAGTTTAGGAAGATCAAACGCAAAGATGAACACGATGATTTTTGGCGGGGTTCTGATAGGTGGTGCTATCGTACGTCCACGTTAGTGGAGACTTCAACCCATGGAGGATAACCATCGTGAGAGTCCACGGAGGGTCCACCCACCAGGGGTCCAAGTAGAAGCGTCCTTGTCTATTACACCATGGCTTACGTCCACATAGGACTAGCCTCACTCGGGGTAGATCTCCAAAAAGTAGGTGATCTCCTTGCCTATACAATCTTATTGGTTCAACTCCACAACACGAAGTAGGAGGACCCCAAGTGACACCAAAAGGTAATAGATGCGGTAGATCGACGAACTCCATGCTCTTATGCTTCAAAATATAGTATCCTCAACACTCCACCAATCTCTCACATATTTTGCTTGGGTAGAAGAGATTGATTCGGTGGAAAGCTACTTGTGGAGGCTAGAGATCAAGTTTCTAGTGGATCTCTCTCATAAGAATGAATATGACATGTGTGTGTGTATTATGAGTGCTTCCTCTACGAATGAGAGGTGGTGGATCTGGTATATATGAGTGTCTCCAAAAATCCAACCATTACAACATTATTGCCCTACTCGATGACACTGACATGAATCTCGGTGGTACTGTGTTTCACTAAATGTGGCAACTCCCAAATTTTCGATGAGACCGATATAGGAATCTCGATGTTACTGATATGGTGACCTAGGGAAATTTTGAAACCTCGGTGAGACCAATTTCAAAACTCAGAAATTCTGATTTTTAAAATCGACATACTAGAAAGTTGGTCAGTGAATTTCCGTAGCACCTAAGTGAAAGTTCGCGCTAACGAGATTCTAAGGTTTGGCATAAGGTTTGTGTATGGAAAATCGGTAGGGCTGAGTGGGAATTGTTGGTTGCACCGATTTTGATGCTTAGGCTTTGGACAAATAATTTTGTGGGATAATGAATGAATATATTTGGTGGCTATCTATAAGCACTTGAGCAGCTAATTCATCATAAATACCTCACCCCCTTTTAATAGTATTGGCTTTCGTATGGATTCAAAGGTGATTTGTCAAAAATATAAAATGTAGTGTCTTATTTGTTGAAGCTTGGCAAATCCTATTCATTTCCTTGTGGGTTATCCACACAATCCTTAACCAATGCTCTGTGTGGACTATATCTAAAATGTACCATGTAAAAGTGTTAGTCTAAGAGACAATGTATGTTGTCATGAATTATCAAAACCACCAAGGGAACATATGTGCTTTCACTCTAGTGCTCCAGTGTTGAGGTCCAAAGATGATCAAATGGTATTTCTTATCATCACCATCTAGGAGATGGAGAAGAACATCAAGGTCATTCTCATGAATCAAAAGAGCCTTGATACGTCTCCAACGTATATATAGTTTTGAATTGTTCCATGATGTTATATTATCATCTTACGATACATTTTCGGGTCATAATGCACCAATATATATTATTTTTGAGCACTAACCTATTAACCCAATGCCCAGCGCCAGTTGTCGTTTTCTACGTGTTTTTTGTTTTTCAGGTTTCTTGTACCAAACAAAGTTCAATTGCCACGAAACTTTTTGGTGACTTTTTCTGGAACAAAAGATGACGTGGAAGCTTCGGGAGGATACCTGGAGCTGCACGAGGAGCCCACAAGGCAACAAGGCACACCTAGGGGGGTTGGCATGCCTTGATGCCTTGTGGACTTCCTCTGGCCCCTCTTGCTTTATCCTCTGGCCTATAAATTTTCTAATATTCCCAAAACCCTAGAGGCATCCACGAAACATTTTTTACGCTGCCGCAAGTCTCTGTTCCACGGCGATCCCATCCAGATCTCCTTTCCGGCACTCTATCGGAGGCGAGTTCGATCATGGAGGGCCTCTTCATTACCCTCGGTACCCTTGTGATGATGTATGAGTAGTTCGCCTCAGAACTACGGGTTCGTAATCAGTACCTATATGTCAATGTCTATCTCTCTCTTGATCTTCAATACCATCATCATGGCATCTTCACTTTGATCCATCCGATGTAATTCTTTTGCATGGTGAGTTTGTTGGGATCCGATAAATTATGGGTTTATGCTCAGATTATTCATGGAAAATATTTGAGACTTCTCTGAATTATTATTGCTCTTATTTGCATGATCATCATAGCTTTGTAAATCTATATGATCTATTTAATTGCTTTGGCCAAGAAGTTTGATCTTTCTTTAGTGGTAGATGTGTGTTGTAGTGCGTTCAACCTAATGAATTTCTATATCCCAGTGATAGAAGGGGACAAGTCATGTATTTCTGTTGCTACCACTAAGGATAAAACAATGAGGTTTATTCATATAGATTGAGTTTGGTTTGTGTACATGTCATCGTTCTACAAGCATTACTTCGTTTGTCATGAACTTAATACATAGAGAGGCAAGCATAGAAACGCTTTTGAAGTGAGCTAATAGTAGTAGGTGCAGGCAGGAGTTGACCTATTTTCTTATGGATGTGATCCCTATATACACATGATCATTATCGTGAAAATCGCATAACTATCCGCTATTCTACAATTGCTCAACAGTAATTTGTGTAGCCACCATATGTTGCTTTCATGAGAGATGCCACTAGAGAACACTACGGCCTGAGGTCTATTCATTTATATATTCAGAAAACTTATATTTTCCTGTTTGCTTTCTTTTATATTTTGTTTTAGTTACTATTCTCAACAATTATCTACACAACTCACTTGCTTCCAAATAACAAGAACAAGGGGATTGACAACCCTCTTGCCCGCGTTGGGTGAAAGTTGTTTGCTCTTTTGTGTGCAACCGTTGAAGATTGTTGAGGATTAATATTACTACTGGTTTGTTAACCTTGTTTTCTTAATCGCGGGCAATACTTACCCTCATTGTGTTGCGAGAACGCGTTGCTCTTCATGGAAAATCCAACCCAGATCACAAGCATTAGGAAGGATTTGTGGCGCCATTGCCGGGGAATATCAACACCAACTATCAAGTAACTTCACACAAATTATTGTTCTCTTGTTCCGCTTCTTGTTTTCCGTTTTATCTTTCTTCTTTCAAAAAAATTAAAAATACAAAAAATATTTACCTTTGCTTGCTTAGCTCGTCACTAGTTTGCATATTTGCTCTCTAGTTTACTTGTCCTGCTTGTTACTTTGCTTGCTCGGTCACCATGTCTTAAGATATTACTAAGTTTTGTGACTTCCCAAATACTAATATTAATGATTTTATTAGTAATCCAATACCGCCCGCCACTAGCGCAGATACCTGTGGTATTAATGCTGCATTGCTCAATCTTGTCATGAAAGAACAATTTTTGGGAAGTCCTAATGAGGATCCCACTGCCCATCTTAATACCTTTGTTGAACTTTGTGATATTCAAAAGAAAAAGGATATGGATAATTATATTGCAAAATTAAAATTATTTCCTTTATCAGTGAGAGATAAAGCTAAGGCTTGTTTTCATCTTTACCACATTTTCCTCCTTCAAAGCTAATATCCTTAGAAATAAAATAATGAATTAGAAATTGTCCTACTCATGGTTTAAACTTGTGGATGATTATCCAAAATTTCTATGAGGGTCTAAACTTTGTATCCACAAATATTCTAGATTCTACCGCAGGTGGTACCTTCAGGGAGGTAACCTTAGGAGAGGCCACTAAACTTTTGGAACATTCTTTTGAATAAATTGCTACTTTGAGTGAAAAGGTGGATGCTCTTATGGCCAACTATTCTCAAAGGCATAGTTAGTGCGCTCCAACTGGCAAGAAGTTAAATTCTGTTGAAGAAATAGCTACTTTGAGTGAAAAGGTGGATGCTCTTATGAATTTGGTTGCTAATAAGAATGCTCATATTGATCCAAATGACATTCCATTGTCTACCTTGATTGAGAAAATAATGATCCTATTGATGTCAATTTTATCTCATGAAATAATTTCAATAACAATGCTTATAAGGGTGATTTGAATGCTAGGCCATATCGTGGTAATCATTCTAACGATTATGGAAATTCTTATGGCAATTCTTATAGAAATCCTTCTAACAATAATAATAAATTCTCTTCTGATCTTGAAAATACTATTAAAGAATTTCTTAATTATCAAAAAGTTTTCAATACTATGGCAAGGGAAAAGATGCATACACTCGATACTTTGGCTAAGAACATGGATATAATTGCTCTTGATGTCGAAACTCTTAAAAATAAAGCTTTGCCACCCAAGCATGATTTTAATGAGACTACTAATCTTTCCAAATGTCTATGAATGAAAGTAGCGAGAGGACTGCTAAGCTGAAAGCTAAGCGGAAATTCCTAGAAAAAGCTCTCACACTCGGTTTTTACCAAAACCATGATGAAGATCTTAAACTGATTGGCACTTATCCTATTGATTCTTTATTTACTTCTATAATGTTAATGATAAATGGACTCCATAGGAGTCAACTTTAGCTAGTGAGTATCCCGTTTGCTTGGAGAGTGACGATTCTAATGCTAAAATTGAAAAAAAGTGGGCTTGAAGAGGTCAAAACGTTATCTAGTGATGTACTCACTATTTTGGATAACAAGGATTTTAGTTATAAAAGTTGATTTTTAATAGAATGTATTTCCTTGTTTCAATCCAGTATTATCTCACCTAATGCTTACGAGCAAAACGAGGCTTTCACTAATCATATAGTGGAAGCGATGATAGAAGCATATGATGAGTAAATTGCACTTGAAGTTTCTATACTTAGAAAATTGCATCATGAGCGCCAATCTACTACCAAAACCTTTACCTACTAATAAAAAAAATAGGTATTCTTAGTCCGTCATGTTATTTTACGTTTAAGCCCCCCCAAAATAGGCATATCACCTTGAATCCATCTTTATCCGTTGTCGGGTTTTTTTTTTCACAGCTTCCACTTCACGTTTAAAAGCCAAAACATAATACAAACTCTCTTGTTTTCTCCATAAAATCGACGTACCTCATGATTCCCACCTACCGTTTTTTATGATTACATATTGAAAATAAAAACACACACGGATCCGCTAGGTTTCACGGATTGGGAGTCGTTTCGCTCGTCCTGTCTTAGTCGCCGAGGAGCAACGAGATGTGGAGGCGGCCAAAAACACAAGGTGTCGAGCAACGGCCGTAGGAACTATATGAACAGCGGCAACAAGAACTAGCACTGGTTTGGTCTCGGTGCCATGAAGTTGTCCTTGTAGATCAGCAAACCCATCTCCTCCGTCGACGGCAATAACGACAGCGCCAGGGCTACTCTGAATCTCTGATAGACTTGGACCTGTTCGACAACGGCGGGAGACAAACGACCAGGATGATGAGACGGTCGATGCAGTGCGGATCCGGCATGCCTGACACGACGGCGGCACGCCGCACTCGTCAGAGGGATGCTCGCGACGTCTCGCGCTGACGTGGGCGGAGATCATGCATCCGGCGCGGCAGAGGCATGTGCGGCTCTTGGTGGCTCGCGTGGCATGGCGGTGGCTAGCACGCGATGCTCGCGGCCAGCTGGGCCATGGTGCGCGGTTGTCAGCGGGACTTGGTCATGGGTTAGGGGCGATGCGAGACTTCTGTAGATTACGGGTAGGTGTGAGGCTCGCGGCAGTGCACACGCAACAAAGGTGAGCGTGCAAGAGTGCCTGGGTCTGTGAAGCACAACGGGCGCGTTGGGCTCGGCACACGAGCGGCATCTAACAACGCAACGCAGTGAGCAGCGGCATCAAGCCACAAGGCCAAAACTAATGATGGTGCGAGTGAGCACGGCAGTTTGCCGAGCCAAAGCATAGCGCCATACACGACCAGCACAGTCCATACAGGCGTCAGCGGCCGGGAGCGGCTGCATACGTCCGGCTTGTTCGGGAACGGCTGCACGTCTATGGCGCAAGTGGAGGTCACCGGCTTAGGCCCTGTTTGAAATCATAATAGATTATAATAATCTGGATTATGAAGATAGATTATATAATCTGGTTTATAAAAATAATCTAGGTGGGCATGTTTGGAGGCCAGATTATATAAACTGTAATCCAGGTTTTATATTGTACAATCACATGTATGTCCTTTGTTTTTTAACTGCAAAGATAATAATCTAGATGGGCATGTTTGGAGGACGATGGCGGTGGCATTAGGTAATTATCTTCAAGTTTCCAAGGATGATGGGTCATTAATAATCTATAATCTGATTTTAGCTGGGGTACAATAGATTATGAGTTTTTAATAATCTGTCCATCTAGTTTTTATAAACTACAATATAATCTGTCCTATTTGAAGACATAATAAATTATAAAAATCGGATTATATAATCTGAGTGTATTCAAACAGGGCCTTACTTGAGGCAACTCCCAATGAGTAAGCATATTTGTATGTATGTTGGTGTTAGACACACGTATTCAGTTTAAATTTCTGCACATAGCAATGCTTGATTTCGTTTGATATAGGAGAACCCCCCACAACCGGAACGCCCTCTGCATGTGCCCTATAAGCCTTTTCTCTGTAAGAACGAAAAGGAGAAAAAAAAACACTAGCGAAAAAGGTCGAGTTTGACACAATTTTTATTGTAACTAAAAAAGCCCACTTTTGATTGTGACTAATAAAGTCCAGATTTTTCCATGCTCTAAATAAAATGGTCTAAAATAAAATGAAAACTAAATTTGCCGTGATAACATAAAATGAAAAACAAGATACTACTAAAAAATCTGAATGTTTCAAACCAAAATTTGCCATGGTCCAAAGAGATCTTTTTTTAGTGTGATGCCACAAAAGAAAAAGTTCATGCTAATTTGCATGTGCACACGATGACAAGATATGTGGACTAAAAATTTATACGCTATTTTTACTATATACAAGATGAAACAAAAAATGTGGATTAAAATTTGCTATTATGTGAAGCACAAATAAAGTGCACCATTTATTGTTTAGTAGTAGTAGCCATATTTTGTAAAAGTAAATGTATCATAGTCTATAGAAGGAAAAAATTCCCATGAACGATGGGAAAGGCAAAATTTGCCATGCAAAGTATTTTTGCTGTAGCAAAGTAAAAGTAAAATTGTCATTTTCCATACAAGTAAATTTTCCATGAGCGATAAAAAATAAGTTTGCCATATGTGTTGAATAAAAATTATCATGGAAATGAAAAGTTATTTTGCCCTGGTCCAAATAAAAAGAAAAGACGTGGACCTATTGTGATTTGAATCATGATTATTGGGTTAGAGAAGTGTGATAATTTTTTCTCCCATTGCAATGCACGCGTCTTTTACTAGTAAAGATAATAACTATTAAAGCAATGCTTTCTGTGACCTTGGTTCTAGTGTTTCAACAATACATAAATCTCTATGTGATGTTCTTGGTCTCACTAAAATTCAATAGTGTTCCGTAAACACGCATCTTGCAGATTCTACCATTAAGAAACCCCTAGGTATAATTAATGATGTTCTCATTATTGCCAAAAAAGTTATGTGCCTGTAGATTTCATTGTGCTTGATATTGATTGCGAACGTACTTGTCCAATAATACTCGGAAGACCTTTCCTACAAATTATAGGTGCAATTATTGATTTGAAAGAAGGAAACATAAGGTTCCAATTCCCATTAAAGAAAGGGTTGGAACACTTCCCTACAAAAAGAATCAGACTACATGAATATATTATGAGGGCCACTTATGGATTGGGTGTCAGGTATGACAACACTTGATCATATGCATTATGCCTAGTTAAGGGCGTAAAACAATAGCGCTTGTTGGGAGGCAACCCAATATTTATCTTAATTATTTTCCTTTTACTTTATTCGTAGGTGTGATTAAAAGACCATAGAATCTGTAATGATTGTCTTTTTGTGTTTAAATTAGTGCTTGTGCCAAGGTAAACCTTTGAGATGACTTGTATGATTTGTATAATTGATACGATGCAAAAATAGAAACTTTGACATCCAGTGCAGAATTTCTATGATTTTACTTGCATGTCTATTTAAGTTGAAGTTTTTGCACATTATTTCTATAAAAATTCCTGGGGATTTGAGTATGTTTCATAATTTTTGGAGTTACAGAAGCATAGGTTCGTTACAGATTACTACAGATTGTACCGCTGTAGAAAGATACTGTTTTTGCTTGCATAGTTTACTTCTTTTGATGATGTTCTGGATTTTATAAGGGGGGGGGGGGTAAAAGCCATGGATAAGTCAGAATACAGTATCTGTTATGAAATACTAAAATATGAATATATTTACAATAGTACCAAAGTATTTTCTATGTTGCTTATACTAACGGATCTCATGAAGTTTTGTTGTGTTTGGTGTGATTAAAGTTTTCAAGTTTTGGGTGTTATCATGATGGGCAATGGAATAAGGAGCGGTAAGATCCTAATATTTGGGATACCCAAGGCACCCAGGGTAATATTCTAGGAATACTCAAGCGTCTTAGTTTGGGGATGCCCCAAAAGGCATCCCCTCTATCGTCTCAATCCATCGGTATGTCACTTCAAGCTATATTTTTATTCATCACATGATATGTGTTTGATAAGAGCGTATTTTGCTTTAGTTTCCTTTTTATTTTAGTTTGCAACAATCATATTTTGCTGGATACACCAACCTGAGAGATATACACATCTATCATGATTGGTTAGAATACTCTTTGTGCTTCACTTATATCTTTTGAGCTAAACAATTGCTCTAGTGCTTCACTTATATCTTTTTGAGCATGGTGGTGTGAATTTTGTAGAAATATTTGAACTCTCATTCCTCACTTATATTCGTTAGAGAGTTAATAAAAATTAGTGGTAATTTGCATAGGTCATAAAGATAGTCCAAAAATAATAGGTATTCAACGGATGATAATAAAAACCATCATGTAGCACACAAAAGACAAATACTGGTTAAAGATATTGATGTGGTAATATGAAAAATGTGTCAGTCCATCATTGTTGATTCGTAGAAGTAGCGGTACTGATATATGTGAATTCCTTGATTCTTTGAATAATAAAATGGCATGGCAGAGATGTGTGAGTATTTATATTCCTGATTGAAATCCTAGTGTTGTTTCGAGTCGGAGTGGCGCGATGGTTAACTCCTCCCAACCCTCTCCCTTGAAGCATGTGGCTAGTGCTTTGATTTGCGATGAAATTAATAAAACTTTTCAATAAGTATATGATCTCTTCATTACTAATGTGAAACCATGCACATATGTAATCTAACCACCTCATACCTTGCTAGCCTCTTCGGTACCGTGCATTGCCCATTCTAACCTCAAGGATTAGTGCGAAGTTCGCCGATGCATCCAAACCCCATGGCATGATATGCTCTATAACACATAAAAATTTCTTTGTCTTCCTCAAAAGAGACACCATACCTACCTATCACGGCACTTCCATAGCCATTCCAAGATAAATTGCCATGCAAATTCAACTGTTACATCATATGACTAGTTCAGTCATAATCATATTGCTTTGCATGATTATATGGAGCTGACATAGCATTTGTGGAAAAGCTGCCATTCATAATATTGCTGAATACATGTGACGCTAGATCATTGCACAACCTAGTACACTGTCAGAGCCACTCATATTGATTCATATCGAGCTCTCATGAGTTGTATGTGAATAGAAGTGTGATGATCATCATTATTAGAGAATTGTCCCATTGAGGAGAGGATGATGGAGAATATGATTCCGCCACGAGTCGGGAAGAGACTCTGGACGAAAAACAAATTGTGGTAGGCCAAATGAGATCACCAATAAAAAATAGCAAAAAATGAATGAGAGAAAAAGAGAGAAGGGACTTCGATACTATGCTTTACCACACATGTGCCTCAAAGTAGCACCATGTTCCTCATGTAGAAAGTCTCATGATATGCCATTTTCATATGGTAGTGGGAATCATTTATTCAGTATTGTAAATTTGTCTTTCGTATTCTGACAATGAGCTTCCTCAAATACCCGAGGTCTTCATGAGCAAGCAAGTTGGATGCACACACCACTTAGCTTCATTTGATCTTTCATACACTTATATCTCTAGTGCATCATTTGCATGGCAATCCCTACTCCTTGCATTGACATCTACCGATGGGCATCTCCATAGCCCGTTGGAACCCCTAGTTGATGTGAGACTATCTTCTCCTCTTTTACCCCTTTGATATCTAACACCATATTCTATTCCACCATATTCTATTTCCATGGCTCATGCACATGTATTGCGTGAAGAATAAAAAGTTGATTCACTTTGAAAAAATATGATCCAATTGCCTCACTTGAGCTCCATGATGCTTGACATTTTTATTAATGTGGTGACGACGGAGACATGCCTTGCCATACAATGAGATTGACGGGGGTAAACGTTCTTTTAGGATCATATACTTTGAAAGATTGATGATTTTGCTGCTTGTGCTTATAATTTTTACTATGTTAATGTTTGTTAATTGATCGTTTTCAATGATCATATATGCAAAATATTAAATATTTGATAGCATGTCACGTAAAATATTGTGTTTTTATCATTTACCTACTCGAAGACGAGCAGGAATTAAGCTTGGTGATGCTTGACATGTCTCCAATCTATCAATGACTTTTGACTGTTCCATGCTATTTTATTACCATATTAAGATACTTTTTGGGTCATAATGCACGAGTTTATATTACTTTTGAGCACTAACCTAGTAACCCAATGCCCAATGCTAGTTGATGTATTATGTATGTTTTTTGTTTTTCAGGTTTTCAGTACCAAAAGAAGTCCAATTGCCATGATACTTTTTGGTGATTTCTTCGGACCAAAAGTAGATGTGCAAGCTTTCGGAGGAGACCTGGAGCAGCACGAGGAACCCACGAGGCAATAAGGCGCACCGAGGGCGGTCATTGCGCCCTCTTGCCTTGTTGACTCCCTGTGGCCCTCTTGCATTGTTCACTAGCCTATAAATACTCTAATATTCCAAAAACTCTAGAGGAATCCACTTAAACATTATATGCCATTGCAAGACTCTGTTCCATGGCGATCCCATCCCAAGCTCCGTTCTAGCAATCTGCTGGAGGCGAGATCTATCACGGAGGGCCGCTTCATCAACCTCGGTGCCTCGTGATGATATGTGAGTAGTTCACCTCAGACCTACGGGTCCATAGGTAGTACCTAGATGGAAATCTCTCTCTCTCTCTCTCTCTCTCTCTCGATCTTCAATACAATGATCATCGCATCTTCACCTTGATCTATCCAATGTAATTCTTTTTATGGTGCATTTGTTGGGATTCGATGAGTTGGGTTTTATGTTCAGATTATTCATGAAATTTATTTGAGTTTTCTCTGAATTATTATTCCTCTCATTCTCATGATCATCATAGCTTCATAAATCAATCCCTTCTATTGAATTGCTTTGGCCAAGTTGCTTGATATTTCATCAGTGGTAGATGTGTGTTGTAGTGGGTTCAACCTGACGAATTTCTATATCCCTGTGATAGAAGGTCGCAAGTCGTGTGTTTGTGTTGCAGCCAGTAAAGACAGTTGTTTGCTCTTTTGTGTGCAGCCGGTAAAGACAGTTGGGGTTTGATTTTCATATTGGTTCGATAAACCATGGTTTTTTAATCGAGCGAAATACTTACGTGCATTTTCTTGTGATCACCCATTCCTCTTCACGTAAACTCAACGCATATCACAAGCATCAAGCATTGAGAGGATCGTGGAAACAGAGTTTCATGACCTGGATATTAAGGTCACTGATACGTCTCCAACATATCTATTATTTTTGCTTGTTGCATTGCTATGATATTATTATTATTGGATGTTTTTATTCTCATTTTATACCTTTTATATCATCTTTGGGGACTAACCTATTAACTTAGTGCCAAGTGCCAGTTCCTGTTTTCTGCCCTATTTTTGTTTCGTAGGAAATCAATATCAGATAAGATCAAATTGTCCTGAAACTTTTTGTGGAATTTTTTTATTGCAGATAAGAATCAGTTGGAACTTGGAGGGCAAGGAAGATCTTGTCGGAGGGAGCCACACAACACTAGGGCGAGCCCAGGGGGCGCCCTAATGTTGTGTGGGCCCCTCCACGCTCCATTTGCCCTACCTCCTCCACTATAAATTCAGCAATATTCCAAAAACCTCAAGGCAGTCCATGAAATACCTTTTCCATCGCCGCAAGCCTCTTTTCTCGCAAGATCCCGTTGAGAGGCCTTCTTCGGTACTCCGCTGGAGGGGGACTCATCACAGAGGGGCTCTACATCAACCTTTTGGCGTCTCCGATGATGCGTGAGTAGTTCTCCACAGACCTACGGGTTCGTAGGTAGTAGCTAGATGGCTCTCTCTCTCTATTTTTATCTCAATACAACGGTCTCCATGATCTTCATGGAGAGCCATTCAATGTAATGACTTTATGCGGTTTGTTTATGATCAAATCGATCCTTGTTTTATTTGAGTTCTTTGCTGATCTCTTTTATGCATGATTTATTATGGCCTTGTATTTCGTCTCTGAAGTTTTGGTTAGGTTTGGCCAACTAGATTATATCTTCGTGCAATGGGAACAAGTGCTCAGTAATGAGTTCGATCTTGTGGTGTTGAGTCCTAGTGACAGAAGGGGAGTTGATACGCATGTGTTGTTGCCATTAAGGATAACAAGTTGGGATGAACTCTTATATGCTTTTCTCTTGACTTCATTATGTCATCGTTCTTAATGTATTACTTCCTTCCTATGAACTTAATACACTAGATGCATGCTAGATAGCGGTCGATATGTGAAGTAATAGTAGTAGATGCAGGAAGGAATCGGTCTACTTGATTTGGATGTGATGCCTATATCATGATCATTGCCTTGGATAGCGTCATAATTACTTGCTTTTCTATCAATTGCCCAACAGTAATTTGTTTACCCACCATGTGCTATTTTCTTGAGAGAGATGCCACTAGTGAATCCTACGGCCCCTGGGTCTACTTTTATTATAAGATCGATCTCGTTTACTTACACAAAAATACCAATAATACTTGCTGCACATTTTTCTCTTTCATTTAATTATCAATCTATCAATCTATTATATATCATTTAATGTCGCTTCTTGACCGCTGAGAGATTGACAACCTCTCTTCTGTGTTGTGTGCGAAGGTTTGCGTTGTGTGTGTAGGCGCCGGTGTTGCTTGGTTCTCCTACTGGATTGATAACCTTATTTTCTTAACTGAGGGAAATAACTAATCTATTGTGCCGCATCATCCTCTCCTCTTCGGGGATAAAAATCCAACGTAGTTTACAAGTAGCAGTCACTAAGCTGACAACATGAGTCAACTAGTTGAAGCATGAAGTTGATGCAATGGCTACTCCCAGATCTAGCACTGATGATTATGATAGTCCTTCTCTCCATACTTTCACTCAGTTTAGAACTCAAGCTAGATCTGTTGTAGTGCCAGTTCCCGAGAGGTACCTTCTTCATCATCTCCACAATAAGCTCCATCAGCTCCATCATCTCCTACACCTCCAGTGCCTACACCACCACCTCACATGACATAATATGAAGCATTCACTGACACCCTCTTGTCGACTCCTTCAACAACTACCGAAAGAGACCCTGCCTAGAGCAACACATAGCTCTATATCTTTGATTTTTTTGGTAACTTGTTTTCAATGGAGTAGATGTGTATAGATCATCAGGGCTTCGAGAGAGAGTGTTGCTTTTATTGATCTTCTTGGTTTCTCAAAACATTTGGTTTATCTTTTGGATGTCTCAAAACTTGCTGCGATTGATCATACGCTCTATGTTTGATGCTACTATTTCCAATCCTCGAGATATCTATGTGATGATCATTCACTCATTTATTGGTATTATTGTTGGGGAACGTCGCATGGGAAACAAAAATTTTCCTATGCGCACGAAGACCTATCATGGTGATGTCCATCTACGAGAGGGGATGTGTGATCTACGTACCCTTGTAGACCGTATAGCAGAAGCGTTAGTGAACGCGGTTGATGTAGTGGAACGTCCTCACGTCCCTCGATCAGCCCCGCGAACTATCCCGTGATCAGTCCCACGATCTAGTGCCGAACGGACGGCACCTCCGCGTTCAGCACACGTACAGCTCGACGATGATCTTGGCCTTCTTGATCCAGCAAGAGAGACGGAGAGGTAGAAGAATTTTCCGGAAGCGTGACGACGCTCCGGAGGTTGGTGATGGTCTCGTCTCAGCAGGGGTCCGCCCGAGCTCCGGAAAAACGCGATCTAGAGGTAAAACCGTGGAGATATGTGGTCGGGCTGCCGTGGCAAAGTTGTCTCAAATCAGCCCTAAAACCCCACTATATATAGGAGAGAGAGGGGGGAGCCTTGCCTTGGGGTCCAAGAACCCCCAAGGGGTCGGCCGAGCCAAGGGGGGGAAGGATTCCCCTCCCAAACCGAGTCCTACTTGGTTTGGAAGGTGGAGTCCTTCTTCCCTTTCCCACCTCCTCCTTTTTTTTTCTTTTTTTCTTTGATTTTCTTCCCAATGCGCATAGGCCTCTTTTGGGCTGTCCCACCAGCCCACCAAGGGCTGGTGCGGCACCCCAAACACCTATGGGCTTCCCCGGGGTGGGTGCCCCCCTGGTGAACTCCCGGAACCCATTCGTCATTCCCGGTACATTCCCGGTAACTCCGAAAACCTTCCGGTAATCAAATGAGGTCATCCTATATATCAATCTTCGTTTCTGGACCATTCCAGAAACCCTCGTGACGTCCGTGATCTCATCTGGGACTCCGAACAACATTCGGTAACCAACCATATAACTCAAATACGCATAAAACAACGTCGAACCTTAAGTGTGCAGACCCTGCGGGTTCGAGAACTATGCAGACATGACCCGAGAGACTCCTCGGTCAATATCCAATAGCGGGACCTGGATGCCCATATTGGATCCTACATATTCTACGAAGACCTTATCGTTTGAACCTCAGTGTCAAGGATTCATATAATCCCGTATGTCATTCCCTTTGTCCTTCGGTATGTTACTTGCCCGAGATTCGATCGTCAGTATCCGTATACCTATTTCAATCTCGTTTACTGGCGAGTCTCTTTACTCGTTCCGTAATACAAGATCCCGCAACTTACACTAAGTCACATTGCTTGCAAGGCTTGTTTGTGATGTTGTATTACCGAGTGGGCCCCGAGATACCTCTCCGTCACACGGAGTGACAAATCCCAGTCTCGATCCATACTAACTTAACGAACACCTTCGGAGATACCTGTAGAGCATCTTTATAGTCACCCAGTTACGTTGCGACGTTTGATACACACAAAGTATTCCTCCGGTGTTAGTAAGTTATATGATCTCATGGTCATAGGAATAAATACTTGACACGCAGAAAACAATAGCAATAAAATGACACGATCAACATGCTACGTCTATTAGTTTGGGTCTAGTCCAGCACGTGATTCTCCTAATGACGTGATCCAGTTATCAAGCAACAACACCTTGTTCATAATCAGAAGACACTAACTATCGTTGATCAACTGGCTAGCCAACTAGAGGCTTGCTAGGGACAGTTTTTTGTCTATGTATCCACACATGTAAATGAGTCTTCATTCAATACAATTATAGCATGGATAATAAACGATTATCTTGATACAGGAATTATAATAATAACTATATTTATTATTGCCTCTAGGGCATAATTCCAACAATTATGTGTATTCTAATTCATACACATCATTTATGCGCACCACCAAGATGTATGTGACATGGAAGAATTACACATGATCCTAATCAATTGGACATTTGCATTCAAACACAATGCACAAATTTAGGGGGAGCTCTTGTTTACCACATATTTCTAAAACCTACTGTGCCATTGATTGATTATATTTGATGTCGACGCTTTGATCTATATGTTCTCATCAATTAAAAAAAGGGGTAGATTGAAAGCACAACATATCCATAGGTGCTTTGGGTAATTAATAACAACATACATTTCATTGGATTAATTATTCTATATCTAATATATTTCAGGAAAAGTTCAATGATGCATTGTCTAAGGATTGTGAGGAGAACCCTTAGATGCAAGGAACATCTATTGGCAAGAGGCTTCAACACTCTACACTTTACATTTTGTGAGAAATCACATTTCAGTCCATAGGAAAGCCAATACTATTAAACGTGGATGAGGTCTCTATGTTGATCTTGTTGCTCAAGTGCTTAGAGATTAGCCTCCAAAAATACTCATGACATTCTCCCACAAATATTCTGTCCAAACTCCAAAGTCAAATTTGGTGCCACCAATATTTCCAAACCATTCCTATCGTGTTTTACCCTAGACAGAACCGATGCCAAACCCTAGCATCCCGGTACCACCAAGTTTGGTTTCCATCTGACCGAAAAACAGTGACCAATTCTTTGGTTAGCCATTTACTAAAATCGAAATTTTGCAGTTTTGCAAATTGGTGCCACCGCGTCTAGTAACTTCCTAGGCTAGCGAAAATCAGACCCTATGACATTCATATATCGGTCTCACCGAAAAGCCTAAAGTTTCCATATTTTTCACTAGTTGGTGCAACCAAGTTGTTAATTCGGTTTCATCGAGTTGGGCAATAATGTTGTAATGGTTGGATTTTTTAGATGCCTATATATACCCCTCCACCTACCTCTCATTCATAGAGGAAGCACTCAGAATAAACAAACAAATCCATGGACAACATGTATAACTGAGTACCCAAGGAGTACCTGAAGTCCCAGAAGCTAGGATCAATCTAGTTTTTGCAAGAAGGACTACCCACCACCAACACAATTATGAGGTACAACTTGATGGCCAAATCAGGTGATGACAAGGTAATCAGGAGGTACTCCATCAACATGATGCATCATGTAGTCACTCACACCAGGATTAGGGTGATGAACTTGATTGTTGAGACAACCATAAGGACAACTGCTGGACAAAAGCGATCTTGTGGATAGGCTCCCTATACTCGGATGGTGATAAACTCCAAGGTTGGGAAGAACGGGTATCTACTTGATCGTTAACACCTACCACTCAAGTAAGAGTTCGAGGACAATGTTGTGGTGATGGACCCAAGTCATTCCACTTAGCTATTGCACAGGCTGAGTTAGAGGTTGGGGCTCAAACAGAGGCAGGCAGAGCCTCTAGTGCTCTAGTGTTGAGATCCAAAGGTGATCAAATGGCATTTTTTATCAGCACCATCCAAGGGATGGAGAAGATCATCATGTAATTTCTCTTGAATCAGAAGGACCTTGAGAGGATCATGGAAACAAAGTTTCATGACCTGAATATTAAGGTGACTAAGCTCACTACAACAGTCAACCAGTTGAAGCAGGAAGTTCATGAAGTGCCTACTCCGAGGTCCACCAATGATGATGATGATAGTCCTTCTCCCCAGGTTTCCACTCAGTTGAGAACTCAAGCTAGATCTATTGTCGTGTCAGCTCTAGAGATGAGACATTCTTAGTGAGCTCCATCAGTTCCTACACCTCTAGTGTCTACACCACCACCTTAGAGGAAATCAGCTGAAGCCTTCATTGACGCCCTCTTGTCGACTCCTCCAATAGCTACCGGAGGAGGCCGTGCCGAGAGCAACACTAATCTCAATACCACTGAACTTTTTGGTAACTTGTTGCCAAATGGGGAGAAGTGTATAGATCATTGGGATCGGAGAGAGAGACTGTTTCTTTTTGTTTCTCTTCTTGGTTTCTCAAAATATTTGGTTTATATTTTGGATGTCTCAAACCTTGCTGTGATTGATCATTTTCTCTATCTTTGATGCGACTATTTCCTAACTTGAGATATATTTGTGATCATCATTCACTTATTTATTGGTGTTGTGTTCATTGTAATTCATTCACATCATTACTGCACACCACCAAGATGTATGTGACGTGGAATAGTGACCCATGACCCTAATCAATTGTGTATTTTCCTTCAAATGCAAATTTGAAATAATGCACAAATTTGCGGGAGCTCTTTCTTAGCACATACTTCTCATAGTGATGATGTTATTCATTGATTTCATTCTATGCTGAAGATTTGATTGATATATATATTGTCATCAATTACCAAAAAGGGGGAGATTGAAAGCACAATTCTCCCTAGGTGGTTTTGGTAATTAATGACAACATAAATGTTATTGTACTAACGATTCTATCTAGTATATTTCAGGGAAATTTCAATGATCAATTGGCTAAGGATTGTGGGGAGAACCCCTAGATGCAAGGAACATATATTGGCAACAAGCTTCAACACTCTACATTTTGCACTAGCGAGTGCCCCTAGATGCAAGGAACATCTATTGGCATACTACTAAGGCTGGTAGCTCGCACGAGGTGCAAGATTCCTGGCCTATTGAGTATGATAGGTTGGCTTCGCTGGGCTTGTTGCCACGGGCGAGGCCTTTGGTTGCTGGAACTTCCCTTGCTGATCATCTTGCGCTTGACAATGTCTTCCATGTCACAACGCTTGTCTTTGAGCATGAGGGCCTTGTTTACCAACTCGAAGAAAGTCCGGAAGTCGAAGACAATGAGCTGGTATTGGACGGTTGCTAGAGCCCCTCCATGAAGCATTTTATATTGGTTGCCTCAGTGCTGATGTCGTCAGGTGCATACCTCGACATGAGGTTGAACTTCTGTAGGTATTCCTTGACTGAGACACTTCCTTGCTTCAGCGCTCGAAATTCCCGCTTCTTGATAGCCATAATTCCATAAGGAATGTTGGCAGTTCGTAGTATACCGGTTCCACAAAGGTTGACAATCATTAAACAAATCATGCTACGACTTCATCACATAACGGTTCACCATACGTACATGCTACGGGAATCAAAAACTTCAACAAAATTATTTCTTCCAATTGACAATTACTTACTAGCATGACTCTCATATTACCATCTTCATATCTCAAAACTGTATGCAAGAAATCAAACTTCTCATCATATTCAATGCAGTTAATATGAAAGTTTTTATTATATTCCTTCTTGGACACCCATTATATTAGGACTAAATTCATAACCTAAACCAATTACCATGATGTTTAAAGACTCTCAAAATAATATAAGTGAGGTATGAGAGTTTAATAATTTCTATAAAATAGAACATCACCGTGCTCTAAAACATATAAGTGAATCACTAAAGCAACATTGCCTAGATCAAAAGATATAAGTGAAGAACATAGAGTATTCTAATAAATTCACGATTCAGCGAGTCTATCAAAAGATTTGTGCATAAAGGATGATTGTGGTAGACCAAAAAGTACATAATCATATCATACAAGACGCTCCAAGAAAAACACATATCACGTGATGAATAAAAAATATAGCCTCAAGTAAATTTACCGATGGATTGAAGTCGAAAGAGGGGATGCCTTCCGGGGCATCCCCAAGCATAGGCTCTTTGGTATCCTTGATTATGGCTTGGGTTGCTTTCGGCATCCCCAAGCTTTGGTTTTCACTCCTTATTCCATAGTCCATCAAATCTTTACCCAAAACTTGAAAACTTCACAACACAAAACTCAACAGAAAACTCATGAGATCCGTTAGTATAAGAAAAATAAATCACCACTTTAGGTACATTTGTGAACTCATTCTTTATATATATTGGTGTCATATTTACTGTATTCCAACTTATCCATGGTTGATACCCCCCGATACAACTCATAGATTCATCAAAATAAGCAAACAACACAAACAAAACAGAATGTGTCAAAAACAGAACAGTCTGTATAAATCTATAAACTTACAATACTATGGAACTCTAAAAATTCTGAAAAATTACGACAATCAGGGAAATTTGTATATCAATCTTTCTTAATAATTTCAGATCAAAATCACGTTCAACTAAATTTAAAAAATTCTAGGACTAAGAGCGAAAGTTTCTGTTTTTCGGGAAAATCAACTTGCAAACACCGTAGACCATCCCAATGGTCTTACTTGGCTCAAACACAAAGTAAAAGAAGAAAATACAATTATTACACAGGTAGTAATGTGTTCAGCACTAAAAAAGACAAGCACAAACAAAAGCATATAAATAACAATGGGTTGCCTCCCAACAAGCGCTATTCCTTAACGCCCCTAGCTAGGCATAATGCAATAGATCTAGGTATTGTCATCTTTGATATGGAACTCCTAAATTGCACACTTGTAAACACTAGGATATCCTTTGGTTTTATAAATAATCATACTCCTAGGCGAGAAATCCAGAAATTCAATTGTAGTAATAGTTTCCCTAACAATGTCGATAAAGCTAGGGTGAACACTTATCATCTTAAGATCTCCATCCCCTTTTCTGGAAGATTCACCCTTATTTTTGGGAACATAAACAAACTTGGCAGTCTTAGGAGTAGGAAATTTTGGAGTGGTTTGAATAGAGGCAAAAGCGGAACCCAAGTTTGTAATAATGTCCTCTAGCTTTCCAATTCTAGAAGAATCTTGATCCAGTTTTTCGTTAACTATGGGTTCCTTTTCCCTTAGGTTTTTAAAGTAACTCCTACCTTGGATCCATATTGGGTAATATGATTATTAATATTTTTATTCAAGTTTTCAATGAGCTCAATGGTAGCAACTTTATTTTCAATAGTATCAAGCCTTCGCATTACATGTTCCAAAGTTAACCATGAGTGGGGGTGAACCTACCAAATTGGTCATAGCACTATAAGAATCAAAGGTATGGCTACCCAAGAACTTTCCTCGCATAATGGTATCCAAAACATATCTATTCTACGGAGAGATATCCACATAAAAATTGCAAAGGAGAATGGTAGTAGATTGATTACGAGTAGATCTATGTTGACATTGCAAATTGTATACCAAGCATCTTTTGAGTTTTCTCCCTTCCTTTGCTTAAAATTAAGAACTTCATTCTCGGGAATACTAGCGATATTAGGAAGTCTAGCCATGAGTTTAAGCGATCTAACACCCAAGAAAACGAAAAGCAAACAAAAAAGGTGAATGGAATACGGGCGAATAAAGAGGCAAATCATTTTGGTATTTTCTGAAAATCGTTTTAGAAGTGGGGGAGAGGAAAACGAGAGGCAAAAGGCAAATAAAGTAAATGCAAGAGATGAGTTTGGGATGGGTACTTGGTAGGCTTGATCTTGCTATTTATCCTCCCCGGCAATGGTGCCAGAAATCCTTCTTGCTACTTCTTAAGCTTTCGTGGGTTTTCCCTTGAAGAGGAAAGAGTGATGCAGCAAAGTAGATAAGTATTTCCCTCAGTTTGTTGAGAACCAAGGTATCAATCCAGTAGGAGGAACAAGAAAGGCCCCATTCTTCGCACCTAGACAAACAATCAAACACTTGCACCCAACGCTAAAAGGGCTTGTCAATTCCTTCATGGTTGTTTGCAAGGATGAGATCTGATAGAGATAGATATCAAAGATTGCTAGAAAAAGTAAAACAAAAGTAAATAAATGGAGTCAATATATTTTGTATTTTTGGTTTATAGATCGGAAAGTATAATATGGAAAATAGACTCCGGGGCCATAAATTTCACTAGAGGCTTATCTCATGAAGGAAAATAATACGGTGGGTAAACAAATTACTGTCGAGCAATTGATAGAAAAGGGAATAATTATGAAGATATCCAAGGCAGTGATTATGCATATAGGCATCACGTCCGTGTTAAGTAGACCGAAACGATTCTGCATCTACCACTATTAGTCCACGCATCGACCAACTCCTGCCTGCATCTCTAGTATTAAGTTCATGAAGAACAGAGTAACACATTAGGTAAGATGACATGATGTAGAGGGATAAACTCAAGCAATATGATGAAAACCCCATATTTTATCCTTCATGGAAACAATGCAATACGTGCCTCGCTACCCCTACTTTGTCACTAGTTGATGACATTGCAAGATTGAACCCAAAATTAAGCACTTCTCGCATTGCAAGAATTACCAATCTAGTTGGCAAACCAAACTAATAACTTGAAGAGACTTGCTAAGATATGAAATCACACATATGAGAATTCAGAGAAGACTCAAATAATATTCATAGATAATCTGAACATAAACCCACAATTCATTGGATCTCGACAAACACGCCGCAAAAGAGTATGGATAGATCTTCATGAAGAACATGGTATTGACGAACAAAGATAGACAAGAAGCCATCTAGCTACTAGCTATGGACCCGTAGGTCTGTGGTGAACAACTCACGCATCATCGGAGGGGTAGTGGAGTTGATGTATATGCCCTCCATGATCGATTCCCCCTCCGACAGATTACCGAAAAAGGCTACCAGATTGGATCTCACGGGAACAGAGGCCCCCGGTGGCGGAAAAGTATTTTTGTTGATCTTTTGGTATTGGGGGAATATTTGGGAATTTATACGAGGAGTATTAGGGTTAGGAGGCCTATAGGGGGGGGGCACAAGCCAGGGGGTGCGCTCAAACATAGCATATTCCGTTTGGACTCCGTATAATACTCAAAAACAAGGAAAAAAGAGAAACTGGCACTAGGCTCTATATTAATAGGTTAGTCCCAAAAATAATATAACATAGCATATTAATGCATATAAAACATCCAAACAGATAATTTAATAGCATGGAACAATAAAAAATTATAGATACGTTTGAGACGTATTAGAGAATCAGACTCTTCATAGTCTTCTCACATTCAATGTCAAACCTCCCATCTTCATCGTGGTAGACATGTTCCTCATCATCATCGTCTGGTGGAATATCCTCGTAGAAAAATCAAGATATTAGTTAGAATTGTGACAATGACAATGTTCATGTTTATGAATGTGAATTACTTCAACAAAAGTTATTGATGGTAATGACATCTCCTTTAACACGCATGAGGTCACGAACCTCAAACAGGTAATTATGAAAGTTTGGATCACTAGGTTTCATTTAGTGAAAGACAATAGATTTATGGAGAATGACATCAAGATTTTCCAGAGAGTAGTTTTCACATCTTCTTTCCAAATCTTTCCACAAAGTATAAGAACACTCATATTTTTTCATTTGTTCCAACAAAATTATTGGCAATACTATAACGACAAGATTAACAGTTCTAAGATTACGAAGCATATCAATTTTTTCTTCGCGAGAAGGATGTAAGGGGTCAATGGGAGGTACATAGGGATTTTCAAGATACTTGGTCAAATGGAATTCATCGAATATATCAGGAATTTTTTCTTTCCATTGACTATAGTACTCCCCATTGAGAATAGGTACTCTATGTCACATCCCTGATCCCTATTTGAGTATAGCAAGTTGTGCTCATGTCTTCTTCATTGCATCCAAGAAAATAAAATGAAATTAAAAGCACAGCAAAGAAAACCAAAGCAAACTCTAGCAACTCTATATTCAAAAGCTTTTCAATTTTGGTGGAAAATTAAAAATTCCAAAATGGCCAATAGAAAAGTTCATCATTTCTGATAAATGTTGAAAACAAAATATTAGGGGTAAAATATATTTTCAAAGTGCTTTTGGCATTTTATTTTAAAGTTGAAAGCTACTGAAATCAACTATATAATTGATTACAAATAATCCAAAGTTTTAAAAAATGCTGAAACTTTTATATATAATTGGAAATATTCCAAATAACATTTCAGCATGTTTGAAACTATTTTAGGAATAGTTTGGAGCCAAAAATAAAACAAAACAAAGTCAGAAAGCAATTAACATTTCAGCATGTTTCTGTCGTCTTCCTCCTTCGCCAGTCGGAGCAGGAGGTGGCAGCCGCTCCCTCCGACGCGGCCACGCACCTGTGAGCATGCCTGGTCGCCCGGATGAGCTGGAGAGGGAGGATAAGCCTCCCCGAGCTCGTTTCCATACTCTCCCCTTCCTCATTCGCCCCCTGTGGCTCTTCCCCTCTCGGCCGCCATTGGAGCAAGCTCGAGCTCGAGCTCCCCGTCGCTCCAGTCCCCCTCCGACTTGTCTGAGCCTCGCAGAAGAACCTCCTCGACCCCCTGAAGCTTTCCAGTGAGCCACGCAAGCCCTCGAGCCCTGCATCAAGCTGTCGCCATCGTCTTCCTCCTCGAATCCCCGGAGCTCGCCGCCGTCGTTCTCCCTCCTCAGACCATCCCTGAGACTGCTCTCGTCGCCTATGCACTCCGTGTGAGCTCAGGGTGCTTTTCCCCTCATTTTCCCCTTCGATCCCGAGCTCTCGGCCCCGATTCCTCCGGAACCTGACGAGATCCGCCGCGGGACCTCATCGCCGGTAGCCCTCCGGTGATCAGCTGGTCATTCTGAGGCCACCGTTAGTTTCAGTGCCTCGTGTTGGTGCTGTACGAGCCCAGCCCCGTGCGTGATAGGCCCCGTAGCTGTGATCCCAATGGTGCCCGAACTCCGGCAGCCGCTGGGCTCGTTGCCGGCGTCATCTCCGGTGGTTTCAGCCCCTGCTCTTTGCAAAAATGGAGTTGCGATCGAGTTGCCGATCGTCTGGTGCCTTCCGTCGTGCGTTTGCTCACCGGAATAGCACCCGAGGCCCTCCGCCGTTCTGGTGGTCGTCGGAGCCTCGCCGCCGGTGGGTTTGACCCCATCTCCGGTGGGGTTGACTCCCCTGAGTCTCTGGCAAGTGGGGCCAACCCCCAGACTAATTAAGTTTAGTAAAAAACTAAAAATATTGTTTATATTAAAAGTTAAACGCTCACTAACATGTGGGTCCAACCCTGTTAGTTAGCTAATTAAGTTGAAACTTAATCTAAAACTGGCTAGAGTCACTGCCTAGTGGGTCCGACTGGTCAGGTTTGACTTTCAACGGCCAGCTCACCTGCTGATGTCATGCTGATGCAATAAATCTAATTTTGATTTTAATATGATTCCAGAATAATTGTAAAACTTTGGAAATTCATATAAAATTGAATATAACTCCAAATCGGACAAATAATATATGCAAATTGATGAGACAAATCCAATGAACTCCCGTTGGAGAGCATGAAAAAACAAAGTTATGAAACAACATCGGGTCAAATCAATTAAATAATTAAGATGAATATGCCATTTCAAATGATATTTGAATTTGGATTTCAAACCAGTTGCAAACTATGGTTTCACCAACCACATCGAAACATATCACCTTTCATTTCATGCCATGTTCATGCATTATGATTGTTTCATATGATTGTTAATATTTGTATGTTGTTATTCGGTAGGCCCCGCCCCTTCGGATACGACTGATTATCTGACTGACATATATCACCCCTCCGCTGAGCAACAAGGCAAGCAACCATTTTGACCATCCCGATAAATCCCATGTTCTCACTCTTGCTCTTACTTATTGCATTAGGTCAAAATGCTTTCAATGCTTTTACCACGTTAGTTGAACCCATTCCTTTGCCTGACCTATCTTTGTCACAATAATTAGCTAAACCTTGCAACCTAGCATACCTGGTAGATGCTTGAGCCAAGATGTGTCTTATCCTGCTATGCATGCTATGCTTAGAGTTGTGTATGGTCTGTCATTTGGGTTATGAACAGGATCGTGAGAATGTGTTCTGTTAATAAAGGTTGTGTGTTGAACTTGATTTGGTAAAGGTACTGGTGAAATGCTATGTAGGAGTACATGGCGGGTTGTTTCATGGGAACCGTCCTTAGGAACTGAGTTTCGTGTATGTAATCCAAGACAAGATACTACCACATGCTGGGCCCTAAAATATGACCCCGCTCGACTTATTAATCGCTTAGTACTAGGTCCAGGAGTTGCAAGTAGTTTCTCGTGTTTATAGTCATGCTCGAGGCCGTGCATAGTGCTGACCTTAGAGGTGGGCTATGATGCGGTAGGCAGTGTGATAGGTTTCCGTCGTATCTACTTTTCCGAACACTTTTGCCTTTGTTTTGGACTCTAATTTGCATGATTTGGATGGAACTAACCCGGACTAACGCTGTTTTCAGCAGAATTGCCATGGTGTTGTTTTTGTGCAGAAATAAAAGTTCTCGGAATGTCCTGAAAATTTACGGAGAATTTTTCTAGAATTAAAGAAAAATACGTGCGCAAAGATCCACCGGAGGGGGTGTGCTAGTGGGCCACAAGATCCTGGCCGTGGCAACCCCCAGGCCGCGCCGTGAGGGCTTGTGGGGCCCATGTGGCACCACCGCCCCCAAACTCAGCTCTATTTATTCCGTCTCGCCCGGAAAAAAAATCAGAGAGAAGGATTCATCGCGTTTTACAATACGGAGGCGCCGCCACCTCCTGTTCTTCATCTGGAGGGCAGATCTGGAGTCAGTTTCGGGCTCCGGAGAGGGGAAATCATCGCCATCGTCATCATCAACCTTCCTCCATCGACAATTCCATGATGCTCTTCACCGTTCGTGAGTAATCTCATCGTAGGCTTGCAGGACGGTGATGAGTTGGATGAGATCTATCATGTAATCGAGTTAGTTTTGACGGGGATTCATCCCTAGTATCCATTATGTTCTAGATTGATGTTGCTACTACTTGGCTATGCTTAATGCTTGTCACTAGGGCCCGAGTGCCATGATTTCAGATCTGAACCTATTATGTTGTCGCCAATATATGTGTGTTTTAGATCCTATCTTGCAAGTTGTAGTCACCTACTATGTGTTATGACCCGGCGAACTGGAGTGACAATAGCCGGAACCACTCCCGGAGATGACCATAGTATGAGGAGTTCATGTATTCACCAAATGTTAATGCGTTGGTCCAGTTCTTTATTAAAAGGAGAACCTTAATATCCCGCAGTTTCCATTAGGACCCCGCTGCTACGTGAGGGATGGACAATAGATGTCATGCAAGTTCTTTTCCCTAAGCACGTATGAGTACATACGGAATACATGCCTACATTAGATTGACGAACGAGAGCTAGTTACATATCCCTCCGTGTTATAGCTGTTACATGATGAATCACATCCACCATGCTCATCCATCACCGATCCACTGCCTACGAGTCTTTTACTACTGGTCCTTGCTACGTTACTTTGCTGCTACTGCTGTCGCTACTACTGTTCTTTGCTACTGCTGTCACCACTGCTGTTACTTTGCTATTACTTGTTGCAAGAGTTTTCTGGAGCCGTTGCTGGGGAAGAATAGTCCCCCGTCCACGTGCTATTAACTGGGGTCATTGATACAACAAGTTAGGAATTGTCTGCCGTCAAGAGATCTTTTTCTAACACTGTTGCTACCATACCACTTTGCTACTAATACTTTGCTTGCGGACACTAATCTTTTAGGTGTGGTTGAAATTGACAAACTCAGCTGCTAATACTTGAGAATATTCTTTCGCTTCCCTTTGTGTCGAATCAATAAATTTGGGTTGAATACTCTACCTTTGAAAACTGTTGCGATCCCCTATACTTGTGGTTTATTACAGTGGCAAGGTGTACCAAGTGGCACCCGGATGGTGGGCTTGGGAACACTGTGCACATCGTTTGGGGCCGTGGCGGAAACCTCGGCCGGACTTCCGTGAGGGTTGCCCTCATATAGGCGATAAACCTGGACTAGGTATTAGCGTGGTTAACGGTCGTGGCAGACTCCCTCGCTGGGCTTCCGCTTGAAGGTTGCCGAGGTGCATGACGTGCACATAGCGATAAGTGGCAAGAGCGTGTGTGAAGAAGTACAACCCTGCAGGGTTATGATCTATTCGAATAGCCACGTCCGCGGATATGGACGAGTTGGAAACATATGTTGTTCATAGACAACTATAATGGCTACTCATAAAAATGACAAGATAAGTGTGAGTGTCGTGGATGGCATTTCCGTAGGTGACAGAATGATTCCATGATGGTGTATTGATGTGGAGTTAGTGGACTCGTGTACGAGAAAACAAAGTTGTTAAAACTATTTAAAATTGTAGTTTGTCTAGCCAAGAGTCAAAGCTAGCTTTCTGCATGAAACCCCACAACCCGTTGTTGATACATTGCATGAGTAGATAGATTATCCTAAAGTCTTGCTGAGTACATTTGTACTCACGTTTGCTTAATAATTTGTTGGACAGGTTGTTAATGACCCTAATGGTGGGTTCTATCTAGACGTTGAGGACGACGAGTAGCCGGTGTCCCAGCTACGATCTGGCCCTAGGTTGGGTATGTAGATAGTGAGGCCATGTGCCTTTTACCTTTCCATCTGTCTGTACTCAGACAGTTTTAGTCTTCCACTGGCTTGTAAGACTTGTTTGAATGACTTGTGATGATGGGTCGTGAGACCCCTATCTGGGTAATATTATGTGTGAGGCTCTTCCGAGCCTTCTACATAAAGTCTGTATGTTTATGGTTACGTTGTGATGCCATCGATGTATCTATGCATATCAGGTATGCCATGCGTACGTGTGTAGTACTTGATATGTATGGGGTTCGAACACCTACTCGTATGCCTTAGTAGCACTCCTTACGGGGAAATGCCCCTTTGTGTTTCCACCGAGCCATGGTAGTTCACTATGCTCCGGACACATTGCTTGACCGGCATGTGTCCTTCTTTGCTGCTGTGTCTGTCCCTTTGGGGAAATGTCACATGGTGTAATGGAGTCCTTGTAGCTTGCTATGACTCGTCTACACTCGCTGATGACTGACACCTGCTTTGCTGGGTCATGTATGCATGTCCCTGTATGAAACTGCCACTTAAGTTTATGACTAGACATGTTGACCCGGGTTCTTTGACATCGAAATGCTAGCGACACAATTGCATACGCGAGTCAAAAGGCGCAAACGGTACCTACTAAGGTAAGGCTGCAGCCGTGGGTAAACCGTGCGTGAGACCGCAAGGAGATGTGATATGTTACAGGCCGGTTTTCTATGGCTTAGGATCGGGGTCCCGACACTCTACAACTAAGACTCCCCTAACAGAAACATCGATCTTCCTCCAATGGTGATGAAACCTAAGATATGGAGACCAAAGCTCTGATACCCATTGTTGGATCACTCAAGGGATGCCTAGACCACCCAAGCAAGGGGTGAGTACACTACTTGGCCAAATAAAAATCAAACATTTTCCCAATTTTAATGGTTGGCATATTTTACCAAAAATACATAGCCAATCATACCCTACACAATAAAGTCTAAGAGTCAGGCGCGGAAATTAAAGTCATGGACATGAAAGTAAGGAGTAGAGATAGGAAGATCAAACTGAAAGATGACATCGAGATTTTTGGCGTAGTTCCGATAGGTCGTGCTATCATATGTCCACGTTGATGGAGACTTCAATCCATAGAGGGTAATGGTCACAAGAGTCCATGGAGGGATTAAACCACAAGGGGTCCACATAGAAGCAACATTGTCTATACCATCATGGCTTATTTCCACGACGGACTAGCCTCAGTCGGGTAGATCTTCACGAAGTAGGCGATCTTCTTGCCCGTATAAACATCTTTGTTCCACTCCACATGAAGCCGGAGGCTCCCACATTACTGCAGGAATGCCTAGCAATGACTTGTTGGAAAAGCATAGCAGTGGCGGGCAAGGCTCTTAGGGATGCCCACCACTAACCTCCCGCCACTGCTAGGACACCATCAGAGGCGGCCCCTCTGCCCACCTGTGTTAATTAGTTAGAAGTGGCGGGCATGAAGTGGCACCAACCACTACTAATTGGGTGCATATGAACATGTTTGCACCGTAGAAAATACGACCACTCGTGAACACTGTGCTCTGCCCGCCACTTCTAGTAATTTTCGAATTTAAAAGAAAATCATGTACTATACTATGATGTATACAATACAGTTCGTATAATACTGATTAGTCAAATGTACATAAGCATAATATATAGGATTGCATGAAGCACATAAATTCACATACATCATCAATTTACAAATATATTGGCTGGCCCGGAGCATATGCAGAGATTTTCTGAATCGACAAGAAATAACATAGGGTAGACACTACAAGCAAGAAGACGGTGTTGCAAGGAGACCCTGGTCGCCTTGGAAGAAGATGGAGGTATGCCCCTTTTGCTCCTCCTCGAGCCGGCGCCCTCATGTTGTTGTCGTCTCTACTCCATGGTGACATATAGATAATGGGAAGGGAAGGAGGAGAAGGTGAGGTTAAGTAGGGAAGTTGGATCCCGATAAGAAAGGATGGGATGGACCTAGCTGGGCCACGCTGATGTCGGATTCGCTGACCTCTATCCTAGTCGTCATCAGTTGCATCCATCCATATATAATCAAGTATTTGAACATAAGAAGAAATTAGGACATAAATAATTGTTTAAGTAAGAAGAGGCTCATTGTCCATCCAAACATGTAAGCCTTGAACATGATTACATGTTTACATCATAGTAAATAGTCTGATCCATCTGTTTGACATCTCAATGAGAAATAAATCATCGAAATAGTATAGAAAAAAATGACTCTCAGTAAATAAATTTACAAGCATCCGAGATGCATAGGTCCCTACTTTGTTGATGGTTGATATATCATTGTTCTCTCAATCTTAACATGACAACACAATACAAGAAACTTATAGAATTATAAGATACCGATGGGTGCACATGAAATAGAAGACAATTCATACAACATATAGCCAAGTCTTGAACAACAGAAAACATCTAAGAGAGAGGGAGCATCAACAACAGGGCACATATGCATGCAAAGTTGAGTTGAATCAAAGAGGCATTCATATTTTTTTTCTGTAAAGCAAATGGTAGATAGGAAAATAAGAACGGAATCCATCCGGATACAACTCAATGAAAAGATAGTTCTGCACAAGGAAATCATCCATAAGCAGCCGACAATTTAGCACTAGGCAATCATCCAAAGAGTAGAAAAACCCAAATGGTTGTTGCAAATACATTGTTTGTTGAATTAATTTCACAAACAAACGCGTGCAGGATCTCTGGCCGTCCATGTTCTCCACAAAACACCTAATAAACATAAATAGTTCCTCTTTTTTGTGCATATAAGACTGAAAATCTGCATACTAAAAGTAAATTCTACTCACTAACAGTATTTTTTAATCCATTCATTTGCTTGTGGATGATGATCTACGGAGGGACAGGGGGAGGGAGAGCTACATTTTGTGATGTTTGTCGCGGTGGTCGTGCATGAGCTGCTCCTCCTCGTGTTGCTCACTAACATGTTTCGTCTGCGCCATGGATCTGCAAAAATGGAAATCACACAAAGAGAAATTGAGGTGCGGTGGGGAGGAGAGGATGGGTCCAATAAGGAGGAGAGAGAGAGCAATCTAGGACACACTGGTACCGGATCCGGTGCCCTCTGAGCTCACCTTCGTTGGTTATGGGGAATCACGGCAAAAAATAGGGAGGTTCTCCAAACCCTAGCCATGGGGGTGGGGAAAGGCCTTGAGAGCCTGATATGGCTGGAGGGGAGGGAGGGTTGCTACTTGTGAGCCGCGTTGGGATTTACACGAAGAGGGGGATGATAAGCTACAGTAGATATAAGTATTTCCTCAATTATGAAACCATGGTTATCAATCAATAGGAGAACAAAGCAACACTATATAAACATCTCCTGCACACAAACAACAAATACTTGCAACACAATGCATAGAGGGGTTCTCATTTCCTCAACATTATTGTGAAAGATTAAATTGTATAGGATTTGACAAATAGATCTAACTAAAACACAAAATAAAATAAATAAAATAAAATTGCAGCGAGGTATTTTTGGTTGTACTATATGATAGAAAATAGACTTGGGGGCCATGGTATCACGAGAGGCTTCTGTGAGGAAAATAACATACGGCGGGTAAACAAAATATTGTTGGGAAATTGAAAGAGAAGGGAATAATCATGAATAATATCCAAGGCAAGGTTCATGTATATAGGCATCACATCGAAGATTAGTAGACCCACTCCTGCGTGCATCTACTACTATTACTCCACACATCAACTGATATCCAGCATGCATCTAGTGTATTAAGTGCATGAAAAAATGGAGTAATGCATTAAGAATATGACATGATGTAGACAAGATAAACTCATGTAAGAATAAAAATATAGCATTACACTTAGTAGTAATGATACATGCGTTCACGTCTCTTTCTGACACTGAGATTGAGCACAGCTATATCGAACCCATCACAAAGGACCTCTTCCCATGGCAACATAAATCAATCTAGTTCGCCAAACCAAACCAATAAATTGGAGAAGAAATACGAGGCTATAACAATCATGCATAAAAATGTTCAAAGAAAACTCAAATAATATTCATCGATAGATGAAATCATGAACTCAAAATTCATCGTATCCCAGCACACAAACTAACAAAAGAGTTACATCAAATAGATCTCCAAGAACATCGAGGAGAACATTGTATTGAAGATAAAAAGAGAGAAGAAGCCATCTAGCTACTAACTACGGAACCGTCGGTCTATGGTAAACTACTAATGCATCATAGGAGGGGCAGCAAGAATGATGAAGAACCTCTCCGGGATCGTTACCCCCTCCAACAAAGTAACAGAAAAGGCCACTAGAGTTGAAGGTAAGTCAAGGCTGTTCCCGTCAGCTCCATTAACCTCTAGGGCGCGTCAGAGGCCCCTGGCGCGCGTGGTACCTAGTGGGCCCCATGGGACTCCTCTTGTGGCCTCGAGACGCTTCTAGGGTCTCTTCTTGCCACAAAAAAATCTCCAAAAAGTTTAGCGGCATTTCGAATTTGTTTAGTTTCTGCATAGTAAAAAAGAACAAAAAGAAACTGGCGTTGGGCACTAAATTAATAGGTTAGTCCCAAAAATGATATAAAGTTGCTAATAAATGTATATAAAACATCCAAGATAGATACTATAAAAACATGGAACAACCAAATATTATAGATAGGTTTGAGACGTATCAAGGGGCGCAGCTTGGAGGGCACGAGAGTGTGATTCCTTTAGCCGGATTTCATCAGAACCAGACGACCTAGGTGGTGGCTGTGTCGATGAGTTCGTGGAGGAGAGGGAGGTGGAGACACGAGAAAGAGAGAAGGAATTTGTTTTTCTCTCGTTTGTTTTTCTTTTTTTCTCCTTTTCTATAGATAGATGGGCGTGGGATGGATAGATAGATGGATGGATGGATATGGGCCACATCATCAATCCATGGCACAACTGTTTATGTCGATTGAGCCTGGGACATGTGAGTTTTGAGGCTCGTCGCTGCTATTTGAGTTAGAAGTGACAGGTACGTATTGCATCCTGCCACTTCTACTGCTGGAAAGATTTCCCGTGAAATAAAAAAATAGTTGTGGTGGGCATTTATTTTAGCCTTCCAATCCTAACTCTGCTACTAGCGGCGGATGTAATTTTGTGCCCGCCATAGGTAACATTTGCGCCATCAAAAATTTGGAAAACTGTGATGAGTGATGGGCACAAATTGATGGCGACCACTAGTAAGCCAATAGTTTTGACGGTCGGATTTTGGAGCCTGCCACTGCTAATAGCAGTGGCGGGTGCTAGGTTGCGCCTGCCACTAATTTGAGGTCACCTATTAGCCATTTTCCCGTAGTACCAAGCGACAACTAACCAAACTAGGAAACACAACTCTCCGACAGGTAATAGATGTGGTATGTATGATGAACTCCTTGCTCTCGTGATTCAAAAGATTGTCTCCTCAACACTCAATCAATCTTTCTCAAATTTGTCTTGGTAGAAGAGATTTATTGGGTGGAAAGAAACTTGGGGAGGCTACAAATTAAGATTCATATGGTAGGAGTGGAATATGTTGATCTCAACACCTGAGTAGGTGGTTTTCACTCGGAAAATAGATGGGGCAAGTGTTGGCTTGTTCTGAGTGCTCTCTCTATGAATGAGAGGGAGGTGGATGGGCATATATAGGCATCACCAAAAATCCAATTGTTACAACATTATTGCCCAACTTGGTGAATCTGAAGCAAAAACATGGTTGCACCAACTAGTGCAAAATGTGGCATCTTTTGGCGTTTTAGTGAGACTGATATGTAATTCTTGGTGAGTCCGATTTGCCTGGCCTAGGAAGTTACCCAAACTCAGTGGCGTGATTTGCAAAAATTGGAAATTGCAATTTTAGCAAATGGACACCAGGGTGTTAGTCACTAATTTTTGGTTCCATCGATATCAAACTTGGTTTCACCGAGAAGCTTGGGTTTAGCTCTAGATCTGACTAGTGTAAAACTGAGTAGGGACGATTTGGAAATATTGGTGGCACCGAATTTGAGTGTTAGGTTTGGCACATATTTTGTGGGACAATTTCAGGAGGGTTTTTTGTGGCTAACTCTAAGCACTTGAGGGACGAGATCACCATAGTTACCTCATCCCCTTTTAATAGTATTGCCTTTCCTATGGACTTAAATGTGATTTCTCACAAAATGCAAAATGTAGAGCCTTGAAGCTTAAAGCTTGTCCAATCATATTCTCCTTCCTTGGGGCTTCTCCTCACAATCCAGTCAATTCTCTCTGTGGACTTCATCTAAAATAAACTAGATAGAAATCATGAATTATCAAAACCACCAAGGGAGCATATGTGCTTTCAGACACCCCCTAGTTATGGTGTGGAAGCGGTACTCACCACGGAACTAATGTACGATTTACCACGAGTGGAGGACTTTGATGATAACCAGCAAGAGAAGATGCATCAAGACGGTGCCATGCTCCTTGAGGAAGATCATCTTCAGGCTACCCTACGTGCCACTCGGTTCCAGCAAGCCTTGCACCAATATAAAAACCGCAAGGCGCACACGAGAATTGTTGAGGAAGGCGACCTTATCCTTTGTCAAACTGAGTCTATGAAGGGATCAAACAAGTTGATGCCGAGGTGGCAAGGCCATTACTAGGTGGTACAAGTCATAGCCATGGCGTAGTTCGCGTGGAGACCCAAGATGGCAACCCGACACAGAATTCTTGGAATATCGAGCGTCTTCACAAGTTCTCCCCGTGAGGCGTGGTTGCGAGGCCACCCGACAACCTCTTTTGTACAAGTGAGCCCGAGAAGGCTTGTAATCCTTTGTACAAAGTCAGGCAAAGACCCAGTGCGTAGTCAATAAAGCTAAGTGTTCTATAACTTGTTGTCAAATATATTATGTATCCTACATGAAACATTGTGGTCACTTTTAGCTTGTATAAGGTAATAGTTGAACCTCCAAAGTTCCTATCCTCGTCTATTTTCTCTCCTTTCTTTTTCTCAAAAGTAAGAAGGGGACCTCGCCTTCAAGTGTTCCGGGGGGTGGGGGCAGAGTGATGGTATGAACACCTACAAATATGTTCAAGGATGGCCACCTCGCGGCAAAGAATACGACATAGAGAAAGATAAGTCACGAAAAGCTTTAAGAATTGTTTCATTGTAAGCTATATCCCCTAGACCGATTTCATTTGTATGAGAAAACCTTCATGCAAATGACCCTTGTCGATTTTGTCTTCCATCCGTGTTCTTTCGAGTCTGCTCAACAACCCAAGTAGCTATGACAAGGACATCAAGGTGGTGTGGCCAGCAGCGGCATCTTCAGCAAGATGCTAAGAACTTGTTCCTAAAGCGCTCGCGGCAAGGATGTGTGTTCCGGTAGGCAATTCCAGCAAGTGTAGGGATCGAAAATATACAACTATGAAACTGTGCATAAGGGGAAATCAGGCTTTCATTTCAGTAAACATAACAGGAAATAGATATTTAGTAGATAGTGCCCAATCATATTTCTTTGCACCCTCAGAGGATTACATCGGGTACAATCTAAACCTAAAAAGGAGATTTGCAACTATCATGTGGAGATTAATCTGTAATTGAGGCCTCGTGGATGAAGCGCCACGTCTAGACCAGCAAAGCCGAGGCCTGATCCTTCTTAGAAATCCAGCTAGGGCGTCGTGGCACCTACTCGGAGTCATCACCCTCGAGCTTGACTTTGGGGGAGATGTCGCCGTCATCACTCTCGCTAGAGGAGTGAAGGTAGTTGCCACTTGAGCTTTCCGTGCAGCACTCCAGCGTGGTAGCTCCATCGAACATGAGCTGAATAAAATGCCCCGGTCCTAGGCCATGGGAGCGGGCGAATAACTTCCACCCCAGCATCAAGAATATAGCTTTGTCGGGGGAAAGATCGACTGCCTCCCAGGCAGGTCCTTCGCAGCAGTCGTTCACCCGAAGCCGTTGACCAAAGGGTATGCTGCCTTCCATAGCCCTTTCAAAGTTGTCAGCAAGCCGCAACCAACTTTGAGGACGATGGTGCAGCATCACCACAAACTTATGCGCCACCTCTGATGCACGATCCCCCTCCAGGAGCGATGGAAAGAGCACACCACCTGGCCGCCTCAACTCAGGGCGCCTCAACTACCGCGGCCGAAAGCCACACTCCTATCGTGATAGCTACAGCGAGATCCCGCAGCCATAAGCACGATGCGCATCTGGGGGAGCCCTCAAGGTGGTGCAGATGCTTAGGCTCGACCATGACCCCTTTCTCTTATCACTGCAACCGTGTGCTCTCGAAGGAAAGAAACAAGCTGAAGGAGAAGGGCGATGATGGATAGCAGTTTGGTAGAAGAAGAGGTAAATGAGAAACGCTCCCCGTGACCTCCTTTTTATAGGATGGAAACAGGGAGGGGGGGGGGCGCTAACTCTTTACTATTCCAAGAAGTGACTGAGCATTGCCAAGCACATCACCCCGGCGACGGCCCCTCTCCACCAATACCATGCATAGCATGCAAACCGCATCGTAAAGATCACTGTAACAGACGGGATAAAAGCAGATAAAGTTGGACCGGGATCAATGGCGCCCTTGCGAATCTCCACACTTATTTTTATTTTACAAGGGAGTAATACACAGAGGCCGCCTCTCCCTGTTCGACGTGGCCGAGCTTTCCCAGGCGTGCTCCTCAGATGCCGTTTCACTCATCATGAGAAAATAGTAAAAATCTTCATCAAAACCACAGAAAAGACCGGCCACGTGCCTCTACATTGCTTTGGGCCTAGCCCAATGAAGTAATGGCATCAATATGGCCCAGGACCGGGGGCTCCTATTGGTGTATGACACGTCCATTTTGCATCATGCTTTCATGTTGTTATTTATCGCTTTTTGGGCTATTATTTCACTTCAAGGTACAATACTTATGCATTTTCTCTCTTATTTTGCAAGGTTTACATGAAGAGGGAGGATGCCGGCAGCTGGAATTCTGGCCTGAAAAGGGAGCAAGTTTGAGATACCTATCCTGCGCAACTCCAAACGCGTGAAAATTAACGATGATATTTTTCGGGATTTATAAAAAATACTGGGCCAAAGAAGTGCCAGAGGGGCGCCAGGAGGTGGACACAAGCCTGCTGGCGTGACCAACCCCCTGGCCGCGCCTAGGGGGCTTGTGGGCACCCAGCTGGCCCTCTGGCTTCCCCTTTTGCTACAAGAAGTGTTTCGTCCGGAAAAAAAATCAGAAGGAGGCTTTTCAGAGGATTTGCCGCCGCCACGAGGTGGAACTTGAGCAGAACCAATCTAGAGCTCCGGCAGGACGATCCTGCCCGGGAAACTTCCCTCCGGGAGGGGGAAATCATCGCCATCGTCATCACCAACACTCCTCTCATCGGAGGGGACTCATCACCCTCAACATCTTCATCAGCACCATCTCATCTCCAAACCCTAGTTCATCACTTGTAACCAATCTCCGTCTCGCGACTCTGATTGGTACTTGTAAGTTTGCTAGTAGTGTTATTTACTCTCTGTAGTTGATGCTAGTTGGATTACTTGGTGGAAGAGTTTATGTTCATATCCTTGATGCTACTCATTACCTCTATGGTCATGAATATGATTATGCTTTGTGAGTAGTTACTTTTGTCCCCGAGGACATGGGATAAGTCATGCTAATAGTAGTCATGTGAATTTGGTATTCGTTCGGTAATTTGATGTGTTGTATGTTGTTTTTCCTCTAGTGGTGTTATGTGAACGTCGACTACATAACACTTCACCATTATTGGGGCCTATAGGAAGGCATTGGGAAGTAGTAAGTAGATGATGGGTTGCTAGAGTGACAGAAGCTTAAACCCTAGTTTATGTGTTGCTTTGTAAGGGGCTGATTTGGATCCACTAGTTTAATGCTATGTTTAGACTTTGTCTTAATTCTTCTTTCGTAGTTGCAGATCCTTGAGAGAGGGGTTAATCATAAGTGGGATGCTTGTCCAAGTAAGGGCATTACCGAAGCGCCGGTCCACCCACATATGAAACTATCAAAGTAACGAATGCGAATCATATGAACATAATGAAAACTAGCATGACAGAAATTCCCTTGTGTCCTCAGGAGCGTTTTTCCTCCTATAAGACTTTGTCCAGGCTTGTCCCTTGCTACAAAAGGGATTGGTCCACTTTTCTGCACCGTTGCTACTTTTGTTACTTGTTGCTTGCTACAAATCATCTCACCACACAACTACTTGTTACCGATAATTTCAGTGCTTGCAGATTTTTCCTTGCTGAAAACCACTTGTCAGATCCTTCTGCTCCTCGTTGGGTTCGATACAATTACTTATCGAAAGGACAAGATAGATCCCCTATACTTGTGGGTCATAAAGACTCTTTTCTGGCGCCGTTTCCGGGGAGTGGAGCGCCTTTGGTAAGTGGGAATTGGTAAGGAAACTATCATATAGTGTGCTGAAATTTATTGTCGCTTGTCACTATGGATACTAATCCTTTGAGGTGCTTGTTCAGGGTATCTTTACCTCGAACGGAAGCACAAAGAGTTGCTCCTCAACCTGCTACACCTACTTCAAATATTTGCTTTGAATTTCCTTCGGGTATGCTTGAGAAACTACTGGCTAATCCTTTTACAGGAGATGGAACATCACATCCAGACTTGCATCTAATCTATGTAGATGAAGTTTGTGGTTTATTTAAGCTTGCAGGTTTGCCCGAGGATGAGGTCGAGAAGAAGGTCTTTCCTTTATCATTGAAGGATAAGGCGTTGACATGGCATAGGCTATGTGATGATACTTGATCATGGGACTACAATTGGTTGAAATTGGAATTTCATCAAAAGTTTTATCCTATGCATTTAGTACATCGTGATGGGAATTATATTTATAATTTTTGGCCTCATGACAGAGAAAGCATTTCTCAAGCTTGGGGGAGTCTTAAATCAATGTTATATTCATGCCCCAACCATCAGCTCTCGAGAGAAATTATCATTCAGAACTTCTATGCTCGGCTTTCTCATGATGATCGCACCATGCTTGACACTTCTTGTGCCGGTTCTTTTATGAAGAGAATTAAACACAACTCTGAAGATTGGGAGCTTGAATAATGTAAGGAGTCAGGTATGAATTTCAAGTTTGATTGTGTTAAATCCTTTGTTGAAACAAATAATTTTTGTGACTTTAGCGCTAAGTATGGACTTGACTCTGAGATAGTAGCTTCATTGTGTGAATCATTTGCTGCTCATATTGATCTCCCCAAAGAGAAGTGGTTTAAATATCATCCTCCTTTAGAAGTCAATGTAGTTACACCCAATCCAAATGAAGAGAGAGTCATTGCCTATATTGATCCTATTGTTCCCAGTGCTTACATTGAGAAACCACCTTTCCCTGTTAGGATAAAGGATCATTCTAAAGCTTCAACTGTGATACGTAGTGGCTACATTAGAACACCTACACCCCCTGAGCAAATTAGAGTTGAACCTAGCATTGCTATTATCAAATAACTTCTGTCTGACGATCTTGAGGGACATAATATTCACTTCTGTGAAGATACTGCTAGAATTGCTAAACCTCACGCTAGAGACAAACATAGCCTGTTGTTGGCATGCCTGTTGTTTCAATTAAGATAGGAGATCATTGTTATCATGGTTTATGTGACGTGGGTGCTTGTGTTAGTGCAATACCTCAATCCTTATATGATGATATCAAAGACGAGATTGCACGTATTGAGATAGAACCTATTGACGTTACTATTCATCTTACCAATAGAGATACTATCTGCCGTGTGGGAATTGTTAGGGATGTTGAAGTCTTGTGTGGTAAAACGAAGTATCCTCCTGATTTCCTCGTTCTTGCTACCGCAAGATAGCTTTTGTCCCATTATATTTGGCAGAACCTTCATCAATACCGTTAATGCTCATATTGACTGTGAGAAGAAAAATGTCACTCTTGGCTTTGAAAGTGTGTCACATGAGTTCAATTTCTCCAAGTTTGGTAGACAACCTCATGAAAAAGAGTTGCCTAGTAAGGGTGAAACAATTGCCTTAGCTTCTATTGTCGTGCCTCCTATTGATCCCTTAGAGCAATACTTGCTTGAGCATGAAAATGATATGCATATGGATGAAAGGGATGAAATAGATATAGTTGTCTTAGAACAATATCCTATCCTTAAGAATAATCTGTCTGTTGAACTGCTTGGGGATCCACCCCCACCAAAGGGTGATCCTGTGTTCGAGCTTAAACAGTTGCCTGATACTCTTAAGTATGCTTATATTGATGAAAAAGAGGTATATCCTGTTATTATTAGTGCTAGCCTCTCAGAGCATGAAGAAAAGAAGTTACTAAAAACTCTGAGGAAGCACCGTGCTGCTATTGGATATACTCTTGATGATCTTAAGGGCATTAGTCCCACTCTATGCTAGCACAAGATCAAAACTGATCCCGATTCCAAACCAGTTGTTGATCATCAAAGGAGATTAAATCCTAAGATCTAAGAGGTAGTAAGAAAAGAAATACTAAATCTCCTGGAAGCAGGTATTATCTATCCTGTTGCTCATAGTGATTAGGTGAGTCCGGTGCATTGCGTCCCTAAGAAGGGAGGCATTACCGTTGTCCCTGATGATAAGGATGAATTGATCCCACAGAGGATTATAACTGGCTGTAGGATGATGATCGATTTTAGGAAATTGAATAAGGCAACTAGGAAAGATCATTACCTTTTGCCTTTTATCGAGCAAATGCTAGAAAGATTGTCTAAACCCACACACTTCTGCTTTCTAGACGGTTATTCTTGTTTCTCCCAAATACCAGTTGCACAAGTTGATTAGGGGAAAACCACTTACACCTACCCTTTAGGTAGCTTTGCTTATAGACGTATGCCTTTTGGCTTATGTAATGCACCTTCCACCTTTCAAAGATGTATGATGGCTATATTCTCTGACTTTTGTGAAAATATTGTTGAGGTTTTCATGAATGACTTCTCCGTTCACGGATCTTCTTTTAATGATTGCCTCAACAACCTTGATCGAGTCTTGCAGAGATGTAAATACACCAATCTTGTCTTGAATTGGGAGAAGTGCCACTTTATGGTTAATGAAGGTATCTTCTTAGGACATAAAATTTCTCAAAGAGGTATTGAAGTCGATAAGGCTAAGGTTGATGCAATCGAAAAAATGCCATACCCCATAGATATCAAAGGTATAAGAAGTTTCCTTGGTCATGCCGGTTTCTATAGAAGGTTCATTAAAGACTTCTCTAAGATTTCTAGGCCTCTTACCGATCTCTTGCAAAAGGATATTCCTTTTGTTTTTGACGATGATTGTGAGGAAGCCTTCGAAATACTTAAGAAGGATTTGATAACTGCACCTATTGTTCAACCACCTGATTGGAACTTACCTTTTGAAACATGTGTGATGCTAGTGATTTTGCTGTTGGTGCTGTTCTAGGGCAAAGAGTTCATAAGAAGTTGAATGTTATTCACTATGCTAGTAAAACTCTAGACAGTGCCCAAAGAAACTATGCTACTACGGAAAAGGAATTTTTAGCAGTCGTGTTTGCATGTGAAAAGTTCAGATCTTACATAGTTGATTCCAAAGTCACTATTCACACTGATCATGCTGCTATTAAGTAGCTCATGGAGAAGAAGGATGCTAAACCTAGACTTATCAGATGGGTTCTCTTGCTACAGGAATTTGATTTGCACGTTGTTGACGGGAAGGGTGCTGATAACCCAGTAGCAGATAACTTGTCTAGGTTGGAGAACATTCTTGATTACCCACAACCTATTGATGATGGCTTTCCCGATGAGCAATTGAATGTCATCAATGCTTCACGTAGTGCACCGTGGTATGCTGATTATGCAAATTATATCACTGCCAAATATATACCACCTAGTTTCACATACCAGCAAAAGGAGAAATTTTTCTTTGACTCGAGACACTACTTTTGGGATGATCCTCACCTTTATAAGGAAGGAGTAGATGGTGTTATTAGACTTTGTGTACCTGAACATGAAGAGGGACATATCCTACAGAAGTGTCACTCCGAGGCCTACGGAGGACACCATGCGGGAGGTAGAACTGCACACAAGGTATTGCAATCAGGTTTCTATTGGCCCACTCTCTTCAAGGATGCCCGTAAGTTTGTCTTGTCCTGTGACGAATGCCAAAGAATAGGTAATATTAGCAAACGTCAGGAAATGCCTATGAACTATTCACTTGTCATTGAACCATTTGATGTCTGAGGCTTTTATTATATGGGACCTTTTCCAAAATCCGATGGGTATACTCATATCCTAGTTGCTGTTGATTATGTCACTAAGTGGGTAGAAGCTATCCCCACTAGTAGTGCTCATCACAACACCTCTATCAGGATGCTTAAAGAAGTTATTTTCCCTAGATTTGGAGTCCCTAGATATCTAATGATCGACGGTGGTTCACATTTCATTCATGGGGCTTTTTGTAAAACGGCTGCTAAGTACGATGTCAACAATAGAATTGCGTCTCCCTATCACCCTCAGTCCAGTGGTCAAGTAGAGCTAAGCAATAGAGAGATTAAACTAATTCTGCAAAAGACTGTCAATTGGTCTAGAAAAAATTGGTCTAAGAAGCTCGATTATGCACTTTGGGCATATAGAATTGCCTATAGGAATCCCATGGGCATGTGTCCGTACAAAATGGTGTACGGAAAAGAATGTCATTTACCTCTTGAGCTAGAGCATAAAGCTTATTGGGAAATCAAAGAGCTCAACTTTGATTTCAAACATGCTGGTGAGAAGAGGTTATTTGACATTAGCTGGACTGATGAATGGAGAACTCACGCATATGAGAATGCGAAGTTATTCAAAGAAAAGGTTAAGAGGTGGCATGATAAGAGGATACAAAAGCGTGAGTTCAATGTAGGTGATTATGTCTTGCTATATGATTCTCCTTTAAGATTCTTTGCAGGCAAGCTTCTCTCTAAATGGGAAGGTCCCTATATTGTTGAGGAAGTATATCGTTCCGGTGCTATCAAGATCAACAACACGGAAGGTAATTGTCCGAGAGTGGTTAATGGGCAAAGAATCAAGCATTATATCTCAGGTACTCCCATAAATGTTGAAAGCAATATTATCAATACCATAACTCCGGAAGAATACCTAAGGGATATTCATCAACCAGTTTTGAACTCCGAAAACGAAGAGGTATGTGATTCGGTAAGAAAACAGACTCCAAAACTTTTCCAGTAGGAATTTTTCTCCGTTTTGGAATATTTGAAAAAATAGAAAAATTGGAAGTAGTCCGAAAAGCGTGCGAGGAGGCGACAAGCCTGCCAGGCGCGGGACCCACCCCCTGGCCGCGCTTGGGGGGCTTGTGGCCACCTCGTGTTCCTCCCGGACTCCGTTTTCGTGTGGAGTACTCCTTCTGGTGTGGAAAAAATCATTATATATTACCCCGTAAGGTCTAACCCTCGTATCACGCAGATTTCCTCTCTTTTCGTTTCGAGCCTGTTTTCTGCCGCAGAATTAGGGCAAGATGTCATCTCAAGATTCAGAGGGGGAGAGCTATGTGGCAGATTACCTTGCTGACCCCAAGGTCTATGGGGACTTGGATCCTTATGGCTGGACCACTGATGAGGAAGAAGATTATGATCCCAAGGGGAAGGAACAAACAAGTTCTGATGAAGAGGAGGCTCCTCTACCTAAACCTGGACACACGCATGTGGAGTTCAAGAAGTCAAGTGTGACATCCTCTACTTTTGCTACAGTAATTATTGTAACTAAGCTACAATGATCAACCGCTAATGATGCCACATCACCGAGAATTCCCATCTCAGACCAGCGTTGATTCAAGTCTATCCGGATTCAAAATTTGAAAACAAAAGAAAAGTACTTTATAAGTTCATTACAAATATTAAAAGAATATATATAAAAAGGAAAGTATTAAAAATAATAATGGTAAAATAAATTAAAAAAAAGTATTTAAAAAGAAAAATCGAATAGTAAAATAAATAATGAAAGAAACAAAAAAAAAAGAAAAAGAAAAAAGCAACCCCACCCCCTGGCCGAGCTGGGCCAAGAGGCCCAACTAGCCAGCTCGTCCAAACCCTAGCGCCCCCCTGGCGAGGGAGCCCCTCCCTCGCTCCCTCCCCTCCCCTTAGCGCCGCCGCACGCCCCCTCCCGCTGGTCCCACTCCCCACGCCCCCACCTCTCGGTCCCCCTTCTCCCGCCCACGAGAGCCCCCCCCCCCCACGCACCAGACCCCATCTCTCACCCCCACGATCTCCATCTCCCTCCCCTCTCGGCCCCAACCCGAGCCTCCCCACGACCCTCCTCTCCTCCCGTCGCCCCCCCTCAGATCCACTCCCTCCCTAGCCGGCGAGCCCTCCCGTCGGCGAGCCCCCCCGTCAGCACCTCCCCACCCCGACCTCCTCCCTCCGGTGTTCCCCCCCTCGGCCCTCCACCCCGCCGGCAGGAGCCCCGGCCCCCTCGGCCCTCCACCCCGCCGGCAGGAGCCCCGGCCACCTCGGCCCTCCACCCCGCCGGCAGGAGCCCCGGCCACCTCGGCCCTCCACCCCGCCGGCGAGCCCCTGCCGCTCGGTCCAAGAGGGACCGGGCAGGGAGACTCCCTCTCCTCGTCATGCCGGTTGGCCACCTCCGGGAGGCTTCTCCGGCGACCGTCCTCACCGGCATCACCACCGGAACGTCGCCGTCACCGTCACCCGCCTTGTCCTCCTCCTCACCGTCACCTCCGCTTCCCGCGAACTCCGGCTTCATCGGGTCGTCTCATCAACGTTGGTGGGCCCCTCCTCGGGCTCCTCCCACCGTCGCGTTCCCCTCACCGTCCCGGTTCCGTTCCGGCAAACGGCACCCCGATCCGTCGACGGTAGTGACCGGTAGGAGGGATTGAAGTTTATGTTCTTCTATGTTGAAGGAGTTAGCAAAGAGACTCTCTGTTATATTTGTCAACACAGAGAGGGAGATGAGAGTTTTGATAGAAATAAAAAGAAATATATGTATTGCGTATGTATGTATCCGTATGTATGTATGTATGAGATGCGATGTATGTATTTGCGTATGCGGATATTTGGAGGAATACGATATTTGCACGGTTATGTATGTGTAAAAAAATGAGTAAATAGCCTTAGGTCACTTACCGGTGGGGCCAACGCACCCGCTGTCTATGACAGGGAGGCCCCACGCGATAGTTAAAATAAAAATAAAAATAATGTTTTTATTAAATAAATAAATAGATATATTAGTTAAATTAAATAATTAGAATAATTAGAGTATGACATGTGGGACCCCCACTAAATTAATCTGATTAATTAATATTTAATCTTAAATAAAACTTGTGCCTATGACGTTCGGCACCCGCAGGTCAGTTGACCAGTCAAATGTTGATGTCAGCATGACATCGCGATGATGTCTTAATAGGATTTTATTAAAATAGTTAAATCTGATTTTAATCCCTAATTATTTAATAACACTTTAAAAATTAATATTAAATAATCCGTAAGTCAGATCAAAATAATTTCAACATGAAAGTTGATCAGCAAAACGAGACGAACCCGGATACACGATCCATTCGTCTGTCACGCGTCCCTAGCATAGCAAACATGGAACTTTTCCATCGTTTCCAGTATAACTGGTAGTAGCCCGAGACCCGGAAAAATATCGTCAGATATTCTTCCGACCCGTCTATGACGGATGTTGCTGCGTTAGCTCATGTCTAGCCTGCATCTTGCCATGTCATGCTTTGTGTTGCATCGGTGCTATTACTTATTGTTTCTTCCCCCCTCTTCTTACCGGTAGACCCCGAGACTGACACTGCTGCCGGGTACATCTACGACCCTGCCGATCAGTCCTTTGCCGCAGAGCAGCAAGGCAAGCAAACTCCCCTTGATCATTCCTATGTCGCCTATGTCTTTCTTCCTACTGCTTGCATTAGTATTTTGCTACTGTTGTAGTTAGCTCCTATATCTGATGCATAGCCTATTTTTGATGAACTGCTACTTTCAGTCCTGTACTTTAAATATGCTTAGTATAGGTGGAGCAGCCATCCCATCTGACCCCGTAGTTCAGTTGCCCCGCTTGTTTTTCAATCTCGATCTCTGATCGACGAGCCAGACCCGACACAACACATACACCCCCTTCGTTGTACGAGCTACAGAGATACTATCGGGTACCGGGGGTGACACCTCGCTAAGTACTCCTGATGATATCTCTGTAGTATAGCTAGTCGGCCGTGGTTATCGAGGGTGATTCCTCTTTCACCATTCTCCACGACGCCTCTGTCGTGCAACCCCTCAAGTGTGGGACCCCCGAGGGTGATTCCTCTAAGCCCACCTTGACGGGTGCATCGTTCGGAATCCAACGAGGGTGATACCTCGGATACTCCCGATGTTACAACCACACAGTTACTCGACCATGTTACTGGGATCATTGGTGATTAGTTGTAAGACGGGTGGATTCCCGTGAGACTGTGTTGCTGGCCTAATTAAAATGCTAATGGATTTGGGTATTTGATCATTTTATCTTTTGTGCTAGCTTTCTCTAAGGCACCCCATGTTGTTTTATGTTTGTACTCAGATATTTGTTGCTTCCGCTAACTCGTGTGTTTATCGAGCTTTCGTATTCTATCCCTCGAGGCCCCTGGCTTGTAATATGAAGCTGATGTTATTTTATTTGTGTCTAGAGTTGTGTAGTGATATCTTCCCGTGAGTCCTTGGGTTTGGTCGTACGCATTTGCGTGTATGATTAGCGTACGATTAAATCGAGGGCGTCCCAAGTTGGTATCAGAGCCGACTGCCTGTAGGTAGCCCCCTTTCCAACTCCTTGGCCGAAGTTGAGTCTAGTGTTTGAAAAACTTTACTAACACCGATGTTGTGGCTTACGGGCCCACATCTCAATTGGGTGGTATTAGTATCTTTTAATCCTTTCCTATACTCTAGGCTCTACTTTCTCTTCTCTTTCGGGTCAAAGATTTTACTAACTCTAACATTAGGTTCTCGAATCACATAGATCCGGAGCGCTGGACTATCTACTCTTTTTCTCCTGAATATGTATTACACACACTGTCATTGACATCCGTCAATCTTATTTTCAGATGCGTCCTGCAAGACAGCACGTGCGCCTGACGCAGGCCACTGAGACGACTGGGTTCCCGGCCTTTTTGGCTGATCTCCTGACCAGGCTGGGATATCGCTGGTACCCCGAGTACACTGTGTTCGAGGATTTCCGCGAGTACAACCAGTACCAGTACCAGGCTGAGGTTCGCATCTTCGACCAGAGGGGCGGCGAGACCCTCGAGCGCCACGTGTTCTGTGGTATTGGAGTGTCGGTCGAGATGGCCGTCCATGATGCGGCCTACATCGCCATCACCCGTCTCCGTGGAGCGTACCCTCACCTGGAGGAGAGCCCTTTCAGATACATCCCGCATGCTCCTAATGGGGATGAGACTGGGTCTGATATCACTGCCTACGCTTCTGACGTTCGGGAGCGCAGCGACCGTTCCTACGTCGCTGTCTGCGCCCCCTACGTGACGCGTCGCTACGACGCGCGGATTCTAGTGCAGTACACTGAGGCAATGGATCGTGCTTTCCGATCTCTGACTGTGGAGATGTATGCTACGCGCGCTCGTCTTTACGACGCGTTGACAGAGCTGCAGCCATCACACTGTCCGAGGGTTCCACCTATGTGCATCCGCGAGCCGAGCAGGACAGAGCTACCATCAGCTCTCGAGTGGACTGATGTTCGGGGTAGAACCCCTGCACTTGGACATGAGCTGCTCGACTGGATGCGGTACCCTCACCAGAGTCACAACGGGACACAGGGTCCTGTCCCTACCTTCTATCACCACCAGCTACCAGGATTCGATCGTCCTCTCCGACGTTGATGTAGCGTTATCGCTACATCTTGTTGTGGTACTCTTCCACCCCGGGCCTGCACGCCGCCTAGTGAGTCCAGGGTATCGCCTAATGCGTCTGGGCTATCGCCAAATTTCGAATTTGTAATCGTTAGTCTGTAATCGAACTTATGCATGGGTCTGTATGTCGAACTCAACTATTATGGAGTATCTATCACATTTCCCTTGCATTATGCTTAACCACTTCATGAATGCGTGCGATGCCTTTCAATTACTTTAATGCTAAACTATCCCTGCTAAATATTTAACAGGATGGTTAGACCAGCTGGCCGCCCGCGTGGTCGTGCCAACGATGCACCACCCCCGCCTCCTGAGTATATGGCGGGGATGATCCAACAGTTTGAGCTGAACCGCCAGTTTATGCAAGGGCTCATGGATCAGTTCCAAAGGCTGAACATGAACCAACCACAAGGCGTGACACTGCAAGACTTCTGCCGTCTCAACCCTGCGATCTACTGCAGCTCAACTCAGCCTCTAGATGCTGATGACTGGCTCCGTGACATTTCCTATGAGCTGGAGTCTGCCAATGTGCCCCTGGCGAGCTATGTCAACTTTGCCGCCTACTTTCTCAAGGGTCCCGCTGCTCAATGGTGGGACAGCCACAGGCGCTCTCAGCCCGATGGAACTATCATCACTTGGGCAGAGTTCAAGGCTGCTTTCCGTGCTCGATACATTCCCCAGGGAATTATGGACCGGAAGAAGCGTGAGTTCCGCAACTTGGTCCAGGGCAACAAGACTGTGGATGCTTATCAGCGGGAATTTCTGGAATTATCTCGCTATGCTGAAGAAGACATTGCGACTGATGCACGCAGGCAGGAGAAGTTTAGTGAAGGCCTCCACCCTGATATCAAGCTGACACTCCTCGTTCAGGACTATGCTGACTTCCCCACCCTGGTGAACAAGGCTATTCAGGTTGAGACTGGTCTGCAGGAATACGAAGATAGCAGCAAGCGCAACCGTGACATGGGCTCATCTTCGGGCTCATCTGCACAGAAGCGGAAGATCTGGATTCCCAACAATATGTACCATGCACCTGCTCCTACTCCGAGGCCGTCCTATGCTGCACCTCGCCTGCCTCCTCCACCACCTAGGCAGCCGAGGCTTCCAGCTCCACCGCCTCAAGTTCCTCCTTCCCGCCCTGAGGACGGGTTGTGCTTCAAGTGTGGCCGTCCAGGTCACCGTGCTAGAGACTGCAGGCAGAATCCGAATCAGCTGGCACTTCCCGCAACTGGCAGTGGCAACAACCAGAACCGCAACTTCAACAGTAAGCCTGCTTATGTTCGTGGTCAGGCCAACAACATTGATATGGGTCAAGCTCAAGACCAGCCTGCTACCGTGATGGGTACACTTCTCGTTAACTCAGTACCTGCTTCTGTATTGTTTGATACAGGAGCATCACATTCCTTTATGTCGGAAAATTTTGCATACATGCATGACATTAGGAGCGAAGAGATGAACATCCCGATAGTGGTAAACACCCCTGGGGGCGAATGCCGAACCTCTGTGGTTTGCCCCCATGTTCCAGTTGAAATTGAAGGATTAGAATTGCTTGCCAACCCCATCCTACTAAAGTCATCAAACATTGATCTCATATTGGGGATGGACTGGTTGAAAGCTCATACGACATCGATCGTTTGTGCCACCAAGACCGTCCACCTCCTACACCCTTCAGATGAAGTAATAAGCTACCATGCGCATCTCGTCCGTAATGCTGAGGCACAACTGTATGCTTTGAATGCATTAAATGCGTCGCCTCTTGAAGGGATTGAAAACATACCAGTGGTCCGATAATTTCAAGATGTCTTTCCAGAAGAACTTCCGGGGATTCCCCCTGCTCGAGCTGTCGAGTTTGTCATTGACTTGGTACCCGGTACCACTCCTATTGCCAAGCGTTCTTATAAAATGCCACCACATGAACTCCTTGAACTTAAGCAAGAAATTGACAACTCGCTCCGTCTGGGTTTCATCCGTCCGAGTTCCTCTGCTTGGGGAGCACCTTCTCTCTTTGTTAAGAAGAAGGATGGGACAAATCGGTTGGTCCAAGACTATAGTCCTATCAACCAGGCCACTATTCAAAACAAATATCCTCTCCCTCGGATAAATGATTTGTATGATCAACTTGCTGGTTCCACCATTTTCTCTAAGCTCGACTTGAGATTGGGATACCACCAGATCCGTGTTCGCAAGGAGGATATTCCAAAGACTGCCTTTTTTACTCGATATCGATCATACGAGTACACCGTCATGTCCTTCGGCTTAACCAATGCACCGGCAACCTTCTGTCGACTGATTAATTATATATTCATGGACTACCTCGACAAATTTGTCGTGGTATATCTGGATGATATTCTGGTGTTTTCGAAGAACAAAGAAGAGCATGCTGAGCATCTTCGTCTTGTACTGGATAAGCTTCGGGAGCATAAACTCTATGCGAAGTATTCCAAATGTGAGTTCTAGCTAGACGAAGTGACTTACCTTGGTCATGTGATTTCCAAGGATGGTATTGCGGTCAACCCCGAACGAATTCAAGCTATTCTTGACTGGACTCCCCCGAAGAATGTCAAGCAAGTCAGAAGTTTTCTCGGACTCGCCAGCTATTGCCGTCGATTTATCGAGAACTTCTCCAAGATTGCGAAGCCCTTAACTAACCTGCTTCACAAAGGTGTTAAGTATGAATGGACTGATAAATGCCAGGAAAGTTTCCAGGCACTCAAGGACAAACTGACGTCCGCTCCAGTACTTTCTCCGCCAGATACGAAAAGGGATTTCGTCATATACTGTGATGCTTCTCGTCAAGGAATAGGTTGTGTCCTAATGCAGGATCGCAAGGTGATCGCTTATGCTTCATGTCAACTGCGTGCTCATGAAGAGAACTACCCAGTTCATGATCTCGAGCTTGCCGCAGTCATTCATGCATTGAAGGAATGGCGACAATACCTTGTCGGTAATCGCTGTGAAATCTACACCGACCATCAAAGTTTGAAGTACTTGTTCACTCAACCGGAGCTGAACGTGCGTCAACAAAGATGGATGGAGCGTATAGCAGATTTTGACTGTAGTATATCATATACCCCTGGCAAGGCTAACGTAATGGCTGATGCCTTAAGTCGCAAGTCATACTGCAACCACCTCCAGGTTCATCAGGTTCACGATCGTCTGCAAGAGGAATTCCGTAAGCTGAACCTCCACATTGTTCCTCAGGGTTACCTTGTTCCCCCTCCTGAAGAGTGTCAAAAGATGAACCTTCGTGTTGTTAATCAGGGTTCCCTCAGTAACCTAGTGGTTGAACCAGATCTTGTGAGCTCCATAAAGAATCTGCAAGACTTTGACGATGATGTCGACATGATTAAGAGCTATATTGCAAAGTGTAAGCCCTCCTTTTCACTGTTGATTAAGGTGGTGCCTTGTATTTCAAGGGTCGCCTATTCGTCCCAAGTAAGAAGGAAAATCTCAGGATGACTCGGAAGGTGATGGAAGAAGCTCATGACACACCATTGTCTATTCATCCGGGTAGTACCAAGATGTACCAAGACATCCGGCAAAGATTCTGGTGGCCCAATATGAAACAAGACATTGCACGCTATGTGGCAGAATGTGATATATGCCGGCGTATCAAAGCAGAACACCAAAAGCCTGCTGGAACTCTACAACCTATCTCTATTCCCGAGTGGAAATGGGACCACGTTGAAATGGACTTCGTCACTGGTTTTCCCAGATCTCAGAAAGGTAATGATGCTATTCTAGTCGTCATTGATCGACTGTCCAATGTTGCACATTTCCTGGACATCAAAGAAACGATTAATGCTAGTCAGCTGGCAGATCTTTATATGTCAAGAGTTGTTTCACTTCACGGTATTCCGTTGGTAATCAGTTCGGACCGTGGCAGCTTGTTCACTTCAAAATTCTGGGAAAGTTTTCAGAAGGCTATGGGGACTCATCTGTCCTTCAACACTGCATTTCATCCTCAATCCCAGGGACAAGTTGAACGAGTCAACCAAATTCTCGAGGACATGCTTCGAGCTTGTGTCATTTCTTTCGGTAAGAAATGGGAGGAATCTCTCCGGTATGCCGAGTTCTCTTACAACAATAGCTATCAAGCTAGTCTGAAGATGGCCCCTTTCGAAGTATTGTATGGGCGAAGGTGTCGAACTCCTCTCAATTGGTCAGAAACTGGGGAACGATCACTCTTCGGTCCGGATATTATTCAACATGCCGAAGATCAAGTCCGCATTATTCATGAGAATCTGAAGGCTGCTCAGTCTCGTCAGAAGAGTCAGTATGACCGTCGTCATCAAGATATGGTCTATCAACCTAGCGAAAAGGCTTATCTTCGTGTCACACCAATGAGAGGTGCACACCGTTTCGGAATCAAGGGCAAGTTAGCTCCTCGTTATATTGGTCCTTTCACTGTTCCCGAAAGGCGTGGAAGAGTGGCTTATCAATTGGAACTGCCGGCAAACCTTTCTCAGGTTCACGATGTCTTCCATGTTTCTCAGCTCCGTCGCTGCTTCAAGGACCCTATTCGAGCAGTGGATCACGATATGCTTGAACTACAACAAGACCTCTCTTATAAAGAGCATCCGGTCCGCATTCTCGACCAAGATAAACGTAAGACTCGTCGCAAGGTCACCAAGTTCCTTAAGGTGCAGTGGTCAAATCACTCTGAAGATGAAGCCACTTGGGAATGCGAGGATCATCTTCGTGATGAATACCCCGGGCTCTTTCCCTCTACCTCTTAATTCTCGGGACAAGAATTCTTGTTAGTAGGGGAGAATTGTGACATCCTCGACTTTGGCTACAGTAATTATTGTAATTAAGCTACAATGATCAACCGCTAATGATGCCACATCACCGAGAATTCCCATCTCAGACCCGCATTGATTCAAGTCTATCCGGATTCAAAATTTGAAAACAAAAGAAAAGTACTTTATAAGTTCATTACAAATATTAAAAGAATATATATAAAAAGGAAAGTATTAAAAATAATAATGATAAAATAAAGTAAAAAAAAGTATTTAAAAAGAAAAATCGAATAGTAAAATAAATAATGAAAGAAACAAAAAAAAGCAACCCCCACCCCCGTGGCCGAGTTGGGCCAAGAGGCCCAACTGGCCAGCTCGTCCAAACCCTAGCGCCCCCCTGGTGACGGAGCCCCTGCCTCGCTCCCTCCCCTCCCCTTAGCGCCGCCGCCAGACCCCTCCCGCTGGCCCCACTCCCCACGCCCCCACCTCTCGGTCCCCCTTCTCCCGCCCACGAGAGCCCCCTCCACGCACCAGACCCCATCTCTCACCCCCACGATCTCCATCTCCCTCCCCTCTCGGCCCCAACCCGAGCCTCCCCACGACCCTCCTCTCCTCCCGTCGCCCCCCCTCAGATCCAATCCCTCCCTGGCCGGCGAGCCCTCCCGCCGGTGAGCCCCCCCGTCAGCACCTCCCCACCCCGACCTCCTCCCTCCGGTGTTCCCCCCCCTCGGCCCTCCACCCCGCCGGCAGGAGCCCCGGCCCCCTCGGCCCTCCACCCCGCCGGCAGGAGCCCCGGCCACCTCGGCCCTCCACCCCGCCGGCAGGAGCCCCGTCCACCTCGGCCCTCCACCCCGCCGGCGAGCCCCTCCCGCTCGGTCCAAGAGGGACCGGGCAGGGAGACTCCCTCTCCTCGTCACGCCGGTTGGCCACCTCCGGGAGGCTTCTCCGGCGACCGTCCTCACCGGCATCACCACCGGAACCGCGCCGTCACCGTCACCCGCCTCGTCCTCCTCCTCACCGTCACCTCCGCTTCCCGCGAACTCCGGCTTCATCGGGCCGTCTCGTCAACGTTGGTGAGCCCCTCCTCGGGCTCCTCCCACCTTCGCGTTCCCCTCACCGTCCCGGTTCCGTTCCGGCAAATGGGACCCCGATCCGTCGACGGTAGTGACCTGTAGGAGGGATTGAAGTTTATGTTCTTCTATGTTGAAGGAGTTAGCAAAGAGACTCTCTGTTATATTTGTTAACAGAGAGAGGGAGATGAGAGTTTTGATAGAAAGAAAAAGAAATATATGTATTGCGTATGTATGTATCCGTATGTATGTATGTATGAGATGCGATGTATGTATTTGCGTATGCCGATATTTGGAGGAATACGATATTTGCACGGTTATGTATCTGTAAAAAAATGAGTAAATAGCCTTAGGTCACTTACCGGTGGGGCCAACGCACCCGCTGTCTATGACAGGGAGGCCCCATGCGATAGTTAAAATAAAAATAATGTTTTTATTAAATAAATTAATAGATATATTAGTTAAATTAATTAATTAGAATAATTAGAGTATGACACGTGGGTCCCCCACTAAATTAATCTGATTAATTAATATTTAATCTTAAATAAAACTTGTGCCTATGACGTTCGGGACCCGCAGGTCAGTTGACCAGTCAAATGTTGATGTCAGCATGACATCGCGATGATGTCATAATAGGATTTTATTAAAATAGTTAAATCTGTTTATATTCCCTAATTATTTAATAAAACTTTAAAAATTAATATTAAATAATCCGTAAGTCAGATCAAAATAATTTCAACATGAAAGTTGATCAGCAAAACGAGACGAACCCGGATACACGATCCATTCGTCTGTCACGCGTCCCTAGCATAGCAAACATGGAACTTTTCCATCGTTTCCAGTATAAACGGTAGTAGCCCGAGACCCGGAAAAATATCGTCAGATATTCTTCCGACCCGTCTATGACGGATGTTGCTGCGTTAGCTCATGTCTAGCCTGCATCTTGCCATGTCATGCTTTGTGTTGCATCGGTGCTATTACTTATTGTTTCTTCCCCCCTCTTCTTACCGGTAGACCCCGAGACTGACGCTGCTGCCGGGTACATCTACGACCCTGCCGATCAGTCCTTTGCCGCAGAGCAGCAAGGCAAGCAAACTCCCCTTGATCATTCCTATATCCCCTATGTCTTTCTTCCTACTGCTTGCATTAGTATTTTGCTACTGTTGTAGTTAGCTCCTATATCTGATGCATAGCCTATTTTTGATGAACTGCTACTTACAGTCCTGTACTTTAAATATGCTTAGTATAGGTGGAGCAGTCATCCCCTCTGACCCCGTAGTTTAGTTGCCCCGCTTGTTTTTCAATCTCGATCTCTGATCGACGAGCTAGACCCGACACAACACATACACCCCCTTCGTTGTACGAGCTACAGAGATACTATCGGGTACCGGGGGTGACACCTCGCTAAGTACTCCTGATGATATCACTGTAGTATAGCTAGTCGGCGTGGTTATCGAGGGTGATTCCTCTTTCACCATTCTCGATGACGCCTCTGTCGTGCAACCCCTCAAGTGTGGGACCCCCGAGGGTGATTCCTCTAAGCCCACCTTGACGGGTACATCGTTCGGAATCAAACGAGGGTGATACCTCGGATTCCCCCGATGTTACAACCACACAGTTACTCGACCATGTTACTGGGATCATTGGTGATTAGTTGTAAGACGGGTGGATTCCCGTGAGACTGTGTTGCTGGCCTAATTAAAATGCTAACGGATTTGGGTATTTGAGGGAAGAATTATGGGTACTCGGCGTCGCGGTATCAGCCGAAGCTTTTCAGATGCTAGCAATGTAGCGGTGCGTGCCCGAGTGGTCCCGAGATGCATCACGCTTGTGATTAAGGGATTCTAGGACTGACGTCGGCCGCCCACGCCACGTGCTGGAGCGCGAAGGGGAACTAGGCCCACGAACCCTTTGTGCTTAGGAGTTAGACCGGCGGGCTCGCCTCTCTGATTAGTCTTAGGTGGGGCTGCGACGTGTCGTTATTCCGAGGCCGGGTAGGACCCAGAAAAGTATGTCCGGCCAGAGTGTTATCGAGCGTGACGGGACATGTGGTGCACCCCTGCAGGGATGAAAATTAACTATTCGGATAGCCGTGTCCACGGTTACAGGACGACTTGGAGTTGTGCCCCGATCTTTTACAACTACAATTGTTACTTAACTGGAATTAGTTTGCCTCGGGATTGCTTCCTCGCAGGGAGTCGAGGGAGGATCTTTAGGCGTGACCTCACTTTAATATTGCTGCAACAATATGACTATTAATGTTACCCCTGTTCTACTCTCGTCTATTGCTGCAAGACCCTGAAGATGCTAGTCTTCGATAGGACTAGGCCTTCTCTCTCTATTCTCGCATTACTGCAGTCAGTCCACATATAACCCCCTTCTTTGATACTGATGCATAATTAGGATAGTTCTGATGTAAGTCTTGCAAGTACTTTGGATGAGTACTCACCGCTGCTTTGCTCCCCCCTTGTCCCCTTGATCCGTTGCTGCGACCATATGATGGAGCCCAGGAGATGGAGGTCCCCGCCGCCGACGACTGCTACCCCGACGGTGCCTACTACTACGTGGAGGCCGCTGATGATCAGGAGTAGTTAGGAGGTTCCCAGGCAGGAGGCCTCGCCTCGTTCGATCATTGTATCTTTTGTGCTAGCCTTCTCTAAGGCACCCCATGTTGTTTTATGTTTGTACTCAGATATTTGTTGCTTCCGCTGACTCGTGTGTTTATCAAGCTTTCGTATTCTAGCCCTCGAGGCCCCTGGCTTGTAATATGAAGCTGATGTTATTTTATTTGTGTCTAGAGTTGTGTTGTGATATCTTCCCGTGAGTCCTTGGGTTTGGTCGTACGCATTTGCGTGTATGATTAGTGTACGATTAAATAGAGGGCGTCACATCGAGCCTCCCTGACTCAAGGAAGAAGCCTAAGACTTTGTTTCTCCCTTCTCGATTCTTGCAGGAGAGTAAGCAGGAATTATGCCAAAGGGCGTTGAAGCTTGAAGAGGAAAATGATGATTTGAGGAAGCATAATTTTATGCACAAGTGAAGATTAAACAAGCTCAAGACCTCTACAACAACTCCACCACCATCACTTCCAAAGGAAGACAACTAAGCATGGGTATGCGCAATCCCCTTGGCTTGTGCCAAGTTTGGGGGAGTTGCCCCGGTATCGTATCACCATCACATCTTTTACCTTTACCTTTGTTTTAGTTTGTTCCTTTTCAGTTATCTCTTTCTCTAGTAGAATAAAGGTCTTAGTGTTTTAGTCTTGAGTTTTGCTTTGTGTCACTGATACGTCCATTTTGCATCATGCTTTCATGTTGATATTTATTGCGTTTTGGGATGTTATATTAATTGTGGTACCATATTTATGCCTTTTCTCTCTTATTTTGCAAGGATTATTTGAAGAGGGAGAATTCAGGCAGCTGGAATTCTGGACTGGAAAAGGAGCAAATCGTAGTCCACTATTCTGCACATCTCCAAATTCCTTGAAAATTTACGTGGATTTATTCTGGAATATATTAAAAATACTGGGCGAAATAACTAACGGAGGGGGGTCACCAGGGCCCCACAAGCTTGCCCACCGTCACCACCCCCCTCGCGGCGCAGGGCAGTCTTGTGGGCTGCCTGAAGGCCCATTGGCCCCCCTCTTTTGCTATATGAAGCATCCTGGTCTTTAAAAAATCAATTGGGAGCTTTTTCGTGGTTTTGCCGCCGCCACGAGGCGGAACTTGAGCAGATCCAATCTAGAGCTCCGGCAGGACGATCCTGCCGGGGAAACTTCCCTCTTGGAGGGGGAAACCGCCGCCATCGTCATCACCAACACTCCTCTCGACGGAGGGGAAGCATCTTCATCAACATCTTCATCAGCGTCATCTCCTATCCAATCCCTAGTTCATCTCTTGTAATTAATCTCCGTCTCACGACTCCGATTGGTACTTGTAAGGTTGCTAGTAGTGTTGATTACTCTTTGTAGTTGATGCTAGTTGGATTACTTGCTGGAAGAGTTTATGTTCCGATCTTTGATGCTATTTATTACACCTCTGGTCATGATTACGATTATCTTTGTGTCCTCGGGAGCGTTTTTCCTCCTATAAGACTTTATCCAGGCTTGTCCCTTGCTACAAAAGGTATTGGGCCACTTGCTGCACCGTTGCTACTATTTGTTACTTGTTACTCTTTGCTTGCTACGTTTCACCTCGCTACACAATCACTTGTTACCGCTACTTTCAGTGCTTGCAGTTATTACCTTGCTGAAATTCGTTTATCAAACCCTTCTGCTCCTCGTTGGGTTAGACACTCTTACTTATCGAAAGGACTATGATTGATCCCCTATACTTGTGTGTCATCAAGACTCTTTTCTGGCGCCGTTGCCGGGGAGTGAAGCGCCTTTGCTAAGTGGAAATTGGTAAGGAAACATCTATATCCTGTGCTGAATTTTTTTGCCACTTGTCACTATGGAGACTCTTCCTTTGAGGAGTTTGTTCGGGGTATCTTCACCATGAACGGAAGCACGAGAAGTTGCTCCTCAACCCGAGGTACCTACTGAAAATATCTTCTATGAAATTCCTTTGGGTATGCTTGAGAAACTGCTGGCTAATCCTTTTACACGAGATGGATCTTCACATCCAGACTTTCATCTAATCTTTGTAGATGAAGTTTGTGTTTTTTTAAGCTTGCAGGTTTCCCCGAGTATGAGGTAAAGAAGAAAGTCTTTCCTTTATCTTTGAAGGATAAGGCATTGACATGGTATAGGCTATGTGATGATGCTGGATCATGGGGCTACAATCAGTTGAAATTGGAATTTCATCAAAAGTTCTATCCTATGCATTTAGTACATCGTGATCGGAACTTTATTTATAACTTTTGGCCATGTGACACGGAAAGCATAGCTCAAGCTTGGGGGAGGCTTAAATTAATGCTATATTCATGCCCCAATCATGAGCTCTCGAGAGAAATCATCACTCAAAACATTTATGCTCGGCTTTCTCATGAAGATCGTACCATGCTTGACACTTCTTGTGTCGGTTCTTTTATGAAGAAGGATATTGATCACAAATGGAATTTATTGGAGAGAATCAAAGGCAACTCTGAAGATTGGGAGCTCGAGGAAGGTAAGGAGTAAGGTATGAATTTCCAGTTTGATTGCGCTAAATCTTTTGTTGAGACAAACACTTCTAGAGATTTTAGCGCTAAGTATAGACTTGACTCTGAGATAGTAGCTTCTCTATGTGAATCTTTTGCTGCTCATGTTGATATTCCCAAAGATAAGTGGTTTAAATATCATCCTCCTGTAGAAAGCAACATAGCCAAAACCAATCTAGTTGAGGAGAAAATCATATCTTTTAGTGATCCTGTTGTTCCTTGTGCTTACACTGAGAAACCACCATACCATGCTGGGATAAAGGATTATTCTAAAGCTCCAACTGTGATACGTAGGGGTTACATTAGATCACTTGCACCCCCTAAGGAGATTAGAGTTGAACCTAGTGTTGCTATTATCAAAGATCTGTTAGCCGAAGACATAGATGGGCATGTTATCGAATTCTGCGAGGACTCCGCTGGAATTGCTAAACCTCACGTGAAAGACAAACACGGACCTGTAGTTGGCCTGCCCGTTGTTTCTGTTAATATAGGAGATCACTGTTACCATGGTTTATGTGATATGGGAGCTAGTGTTAGTGCAATACCCCGTTCTCTATATGATGAAATCAAAGATGAGATTGCACCTTCTGAGTTAGAACCCGTTGATGTCACTATTACGCTAGCTAATAGAGACACTATTTGCCCTCTGGGAATTGTGAGAGACGTAGAAGTCCTGTGTGGTAAGACGAAGTATCCTACTAATTTCCTCGTCCTTGGTACTGCACAAGATAGCTTTTGTCCCATCATATTTGGTAGACCCTTTCTCAACACTGTCAATGCTCACATTGATTGCATTAAGCACACTGTCACAGTATGTTTCGAGGGTGTGTCTCATGAATTTAACTTCTCCAAGTTTGGAAGACAAACCCATGAAAGAGAGTCATCTGGTAGGGATGAAATCATTGCTCTTGCCTCTATTGCCGTACCTCCTACGGATCCTTTAGAGCAATATCTGCTTGAGCATTAAAATGATATGCATATGGAGGAGAGAGATGAGATAGATAAAATTGTCTTAGAACAATATCATATTCTCAAGAATAATCTGCCTGTTGAACTGCTTAGGGATCCTCCCCCACCAAAGGGTGATCCTGTTTTCGAGCTTAAACAGTTGCCTGATACTCATAAGTATGCCTATCTTGATGAGAAGGAGATATATCCTGTCATTATTAGTGCTCTCCTCTCAGAGCACGAAGAGAAGAAGTTACTAAAAACTCTGAGGAAGCACCACGCTGCTATTGGATATACTCTTGATGATCTTAAGGGTGTTAGTACTACTCTATGTCAGCACAAGATTAAAACCGATCCTGACTTTAAACCAGTTGCTGATCATCAAAGGAGATTAAATCCTAAGATGAAAGAGGTTGTTAGAAAAGAAATATTAAAGCTTCTAGAAGCCGGAATCATTTATCCTGTTGCTCATAGTGATTGGGTAAGTCCAGTACATTGCGTACCTAAGAAGGGAGGTATCACCGTCGTTCCTAATGATAAGGATGAACTAATCCCACAAAGGATTATTACCGGCTATAGAATGGTTATAGACTTCCGGAAACTAAACAAGGCAACCAGGAAAGATCATTATCCTTTGTCGTTCATCGACCAAATGCTAGAAAGGCTATCAAAACACACACACTTTTGCTTTCTAGACGGTTATTCAGGTTTCTTGCAAATACCTGTTGCACAATCTGATCAAGAGAAAACTACTTTCACCTGCCCTTTCGGTACCTTTGCCTATAGACGTATGCCTTTTGGCTTATGTAATGCACCTGCCACCTTCCAAAGATGTATGATGGCTATATTCTCTGACTTTTGTGAAAAGATCGTCGAGGTCTTCATGGATGACTTCTCCGTTTATGGGTCTTCCTTTTATGATTGCCTCAGCGACCTTGATCGAGTCTTACAGAGATGCGAAGAAACCAACCTCGTCTTGAATAGGGAGAAGTGCCACTTTATGGTTAATGAAGGTATCGTCTTAGGACACAAAATCTCTGAAAGAGGCATTGAAGTTGATAAGGCTAAGGTTGATGCAATTGAAAAAATGCCTTGCCCCACAGATATCAGAGGTATACGAAGTTTTCTAGGTCATGCTGGTTTCCATAGAAGGTTCATTAAAGACTTCTCTAAGATTTCTAGGCCTCTTCCCAACCTCTTGTAGAAGGATGTTCATTTTGTTTTTTATGAGGATTGTGAGTGATGTGGTTATAGTCCCAGGGTAGGGTCATAGGCCTGCCCTATAGGTCCTACCCAAGGATACCCTTCATAAAGGACAAGGCCCTTAGACAGTTCCGACTGAACTAAGGACTCCCCCATCATCCAGTCGGTGACGAGCATTCGGAGCGTATTAAACGCACTGACTGAATTCCACTCTGTACATCGTAACCTCCCAGGAGGGCAACGGTCATACGTTTTCATACACCATTATTAGCATTTAAGGCATACGTTACCTGTAACGTAGGCATTTATTCGCCACTATTCCACCCCTATTCACCGGGCCGTTGTGGAGGGCAGCACACTCTATATAAGCCGCCCTTCCCCACTAGTGCAGGGGTTGGCATTTACTGTAATCTGATATTCCACTCGACACTAAGCTCCCAAGAGCACTGAGACGTAGGGCTTTTACCTCCACCGTAGAGGGGCCTGAACTCATACAACCTCGCCGTAGCTAAGGCTCTGCCCATCCTCTCGTACCCTACACATCTACTTTCAGACTTATACACCCGAGAGTTGGCGCCCACCGTGGGGCAGGCGTCTAAGCGACTTCCGGCGAGTTTGCGACTCCATCTTTTTCATCATGTCGTCCGACGGAGATTTGTGCATGGGTCATGAGATCCTCTTCGGCGCGCTCTCTTTCATCGTTGATGATTCGGCATGGCTTCGGGATGCGCCTCTCGACGTCGAAGCGCTCCCTAGTCGCGGGGCTACGCACTTCCGGGCCGGTGCCCGCGGCGTCCTTCTTCTCCAGCAATCGGCCCCGTTGTCGATTTTCGCCCCCGTCACATGCCGCAACAAGCGGTCCCGCCGTCCGCAGCTCCAGCGTTGGGTGCGACACGCCTAGGCGCGACAGAACGCGTCTTTCAAGTGGCGGTCCTCGAGTCGGTTGTGGTCGCGCCGCCGTCCCAGTGCTTGGACTCAGTTCCGACTGAGTTACCTTCCGAGTACTTGGGTCGCGGCCCTGCAGCCGAAGTTCTCATGGCCGATTCCCATGAAAGTCCCCACCAAACTGGTCGGAACAAGCATGAGGTCGGCGAATCATCTGGCGCTCGTCGTCAACACCATCGTTCTGCCAGTCGACGCACTCGTCAGAGCAACGTCAAGGTGTTCTGCACACCCGTCCTCAACCTGGCTGCCGCTGCCAAGATAGTCGATTCCCTCCAACCGACTGACTCAGAGGCAGGTAGAGGGATCGAGCAGATCCGCGCCCTGTTGCATACGGTGCAGCAGCATAATTCGGCGGTCTCCCAGTCGGACAACATGATCCATAACAGTTTTGTTCACGCGAACACGCATCGGTCGGTTTTCAGCCCCGACTCTCATCAGCGACGCAGAGGGGGCAGCCATTCCATGAATCCTCAATATCGTCGCCGTTCACGCACTCCTCCGTGGGGTGGGCCTCACGGGCCCCGACATCACGATGATCGGCGTTCAGTCGGTGACACGTATGATCCAAGGCCCGATGCAAGAGGGTAAATCGCCGAGAGGAAGGTCGACAGGAGTCGAGCCCACCGTGGTGGTCACGATGGAGACCGTCCAAGTGGAAGCAGGGCCGTCGTCTCTGGTTTCGAGTGCTTCAGTCGGGCCATCCGTTCAGCTGACATCCCTCCCAACTTCGGATTTGCGACAGGGATCAGCAAGTTCACGGGAGAATCCAAGCCAGAAACGTGGCTGGACGACTACCAAGTGGCGGTCCAGATCGGTGGGGGAGATGACCAGGTCGCCATGAAATATCTCCCCCTGATGCTCGATGGCTCGGCACGAGCGTGGCTGAACCAGTTGGCTCCATCAAGGATCTACAGCTGGGCAGATCTGTCCCGAGTCTTCATCAGGACCTTCGAGGGCACGTGGAAACGCCCTGCTGGTCTTGTGGAGCTCCAGCACTGTGTACAGAAGCAGAATGAGCCCCTGCGCGATTTCATCCAGCGATGGACGACTCTCTACCACACGGTGGAGAACGTCACAGAGCACCAAGCAGTCTACGCCTTCAAGGCAGGCGTGCGGAATAGAGATCTATACCTGAAGTTCGGTCGGACAAGCGACATCTCCATGAGCAAGATGATGAAGATAGCCGCGCGCTATGCGAATGGCGAAGAAGAGGACCGCATACGTAGTGGCAAGCATAAGGCAGTCGCCGACGGAGATGGGAACATCAATCAGAAGCAAAAGCAGAAAGCTCCGTCCACTCCGCAGGCAGAGGCAGCAGCCGTTACCAATGCCAAGTTCAAGGGCAAGGAGAAAGCTCAGTACACCCCCAAGAAGAAACAATTCGGGAATTCCATCCTGGATCAGCCATGTCCAATCCACACAAAGATGGATGAAGAAGGCAACGCCATATTCCCGAAGCACACCACTCGTCAACGTCGCCTCCTGATCCAAGGGTTCAGCGAAGGGCAACCGAGTGAATAGGACAACGAGCAGGATGATGAAGACAAGCAGGATTCGTTCCCCGAAGTCCACACAACATTGATGATTTTTGCTGACGTGGAAAGCAAGAGTCGACTGAAGCTGGTGAACACAGAGGTGAACATGGCAACCCCAACCAACCCCACGTTCCTCAAATGGTCTCAGACTGCGATCACCTTTGATCAGTCGGATCATCCAGCACACGTGCCCACCCCAGGGAGGCAAGCTCTGGTCATCGACCCGATGGTGGAAGGAGTCCGACTGCACAAAGTCCTCATGGACGGTTGCAGCGGCTTGAACATCACGTACGCCGACACTCTCAAGGGGATGGGCATTCCGATATCCAAACTTAGTAAGAGCAGCATGCAGTTCCACGGAGTCTTCCTAGGACGAAAGGCAAAGTCACTCGGCCAGATCGCGTTGGACGTCGTTTTCGGCTCCGACAAGAACTTCCGCAAGGAAAAGCTGACGTTAGAGGTGATGGACTTCCAGAGTGCATACCATGTGATTCTGGGCCGTCCGGCGTATGTGCGTTTCATGGCCCGTCCATGTTACGTGTATTCGAAGCTGAAGGTGTCGGGTCCCAAAGGTGTGATCACGGTCACGGGCAATCGGCAGCGGGCCAAGGAGTGTCTGCAGCAGGGGTCGAGGATTGCCGATCAGCAGATGGCTATCCTCGAGCTGCATGAGTACAAGAAGACAACTGACCCCGCTGACTTGATGCGTTCGAAGAAGCCAGCTTCGGAGTCCGCATCCAGTCGACGGGCGACACGAAGAAAGTCAGCATCCACCCGACGGACGACACCGCTGCCTCCACGAACATCTCCACCACCCTTGATCCAAAATAGGAAGCCGAGCTCATCCAATTCCTCCGTGAGAACTGGGACATTTTTGCATGGAAGCCCGCTGACATGCCAGGTGTACCCAAGGAGTTGGCTGAGCACCAACTGCATGTGGATCCTGCTTCTCGGCCCGTCCGAGAACGTTTGCGTCGGTCCGCCGCGCACAAAAGGAAGGCAATCGGAGAGGAGGTGGCTAAACTATTGGCAGCCGACTTCATTCGCGAGGTACACCACTCCGACCGGGTCGCCAATCTTGTCATGGTGCCCAAGAAGGACAAGTCTCTCCGTATGTGCATCGACTTCAAGCATCTCAATAAGGTCTGCCCGAAAGATCATTTCCCGCTCCCCCGCATTGATCAAATTGTTGATTCAACTGCGGGTTGCGAGCGTTTATCATTCCTTGATGCCTATTCGGGCTATCATCAGATCCATCTGTATGGTCGGGATGAATTGAAAACAGCCTTCATCACCCCATTCGGGTGTTTCTGCTACATCACTATGCCATTCTTGTTGAAGAATGCAGGAGCAACTTTTATGCGCATGATCCAAAAATGCCTCCTTGACCAGATCGGTCGAAATGTGGAGGCATATATGGACGATATTGTAGTCAAGTCACTCAAAGGTTCCGACCTGCTGATCGACTTGGCAGAAACATTCACCAACCTTCGTAGGTACGATATCAAGCTCAACCCTGCCAAGTGTTCATTCGGTGTTCCCAGCGGAAAGTTACTCGGTTTCTTCGTTTCCGAACGAGGGATCGATGTCAACCCCGAAAAGATAGGGACCATCGTCCGAATGGAGCGGCCGGTCAGAATACATGATGTTCAAAGGCTCACAGGTTGCCTAGCGGCTTTGAGCAGGTTTATCACTCGACTCGGCGAGAAGGCGTTACCTCTGTACCGACTCATGAAGAAATCAGATATTTTCGAGTGGACAGACGAAGTCCAAATTGCATTCGATGACCTCAAAGTCCTGCTTTCCACCCAGCCGGTTCTTACTGCCCCGCTCAGTAAAGAACCCCTTCTTTTGTACATCGCGGCTACAAATCAAGTCGTCAGCACTGTTCTCACAGTCGAACGCGAAGAAGAAGGCAAAGCGTACAAGGTTCAGCGGCCAGTTTATTATGTCTCCGAAGTCCTGACTCCTTCCAAGCAGAGGTATCCCCATTATCAAAAGCTTATTTATGGAATCTACATGACTGCAAATAAGGTGGCTCATTATTTCTAGGACCACTCGGTGTCTGTTATTTCTAATGCTCCGTTGTCGGAAATCCTCCACAATCAAGACGCATTAGGCCGAGTGGCGAAGTGGGCAATGGAGATGTTATACTACGACATCAAGTTCGAAGCCAAGAAGGCTATAAAGTCTCAAGCTCTGGCTGACTTCATAGCAGAATGGGTAGAACAACAGCAACCGACTCACATCTACTCGGCTCATTGGACCATGTTCTTCGATGGGTCCAAGATGTTGAATGGCTCCGGCGCTGGCGTAGTGATCATATCGCCAAAAGGTGATAAACTTAAGTATGTGTTGCAGATACATTTCGATTCTTCCAACAATGAGCAGAGTACGAAGCTCTCCTTTATGGATTGCGCATGGCCATCACACTCGGCATCCGTCGCCTGATAGTCTATGGCAATTCAGATCTGGTGGTTAATCAAGTGATGAAGGAGTGGGATGTAAGGAACCCCACCATGACCACATACTGCAACACAGTACGGAAGCTCGAGAAGAAGTTTGAAGGTCTGGAACTTCACCATGTTCCGCGACTGAAAAACCAAGCGGCTGATGAATTGGCGAAACTTGGATCCACTCGGAGACCGGTCCCGAGTGATGTCTGCCTCGAGCACCTACACCTTCCCTCAGTAAAAGAAGATCCTTTCACAGAGGAACCAGTACAACCGAAGAGCTCAACAGATCCGACTGAAGTCGAGGTCCCCGCTGTGGTGGATTTGATCATGGAGATTCTTGCTCTCATCCCCGATTAGACTGTGCCGTTCATTGCGTACATCCTAAGGCAAGAATTAACAGAAGACGAAGTCCAAGCGAGGCAGGTCGTCCGCAGGTCGAAGTCCTTCACCGTCATTGATGGCCAGTTGTACAAGGAAAGTGTTTCAGGCGTCCTTCAGCGATGCATCTCCCCTGAGGAGGGACAGTTAATCCTGGAAGAAATTCACTCGGGAACCTGCTGCCATCATGCCTCCTCAAGAGCAGTCGTCGCCAAAGCATCCAGAGCTCGTTTCTTCTGGTTGCAGGCGAATGAAATGGCAAAAGATATGGTCGACCGATGCGAAGGCTGTCAGTTCTATTCGAACAAGTCCCACAAGCCAACATCTGCGCTGAAGACAATCCCTCTTGTTTGGCCGTTCGCAGTGTGGGGATTAGATACAGCCGGACCATTCAGAACAGGCCAAGGGGGATTCACTCATCTGTTGGTGGCAGTCGACAAGTTCACCAAGTGGATTGAAGCCAAGCCCATCAAGAAGCTTGATGCCCTTACGACCATCAAGTTTGTCAAAGACATCATCGCCAGATTCGGGGTTCCGCACAGCATAATCACCGACAATGGCACACACTTTGACTCGGACATATTCAAGGGTTTTTGCACAGGCCAAGGTATCCGAGTTGATTTTGCATCTGTGGCGCATCCCCAAACAAACGGACAAGCAGAGCGGGCGGATGGACTTATTCTTCAAGGGTTGAAGCCTCGACTCCTGTGAGAAGTTGGGCATGCCGCCGGCGCATGAGCCACCGAGCTGCCTTCGGTGTTGTGGGGCCTCCGCACAACTCCAAATAGATCTACATGGCGATCCACGTTCTTCCTCGTTTATGGAGCAGAGGCGGTCCTTCCGAGTGACTTGCTTCACAACTCTCCACGAGTCGAACTCTTCTCCGAAGCCGAAGCAGAGCAAGCCAGGCAAGACGGAGTGGATCTACTAGAAGAAGAGCGCGATATGGCACTGACTCGCTCAACAATTTATCAACAAGACCTGCGGCGTTTTCACGCGCGGCACGTCAGGAGTAGCACATTCCAAGCAGGCGACCTGGTGCTCCGAGTGGATCAGCAGAGACCTCAAAAGTTGGCTCCCGCCTGGGAAGGACCGTTCATCATCTCTAAGGTGCTGAACAACGGAGCATATCGACTCTACAACCTCGATAGGGAAACGGACGAGCCGCGAGCATGGAACGGAGATCTACTAAAGCGCTTCTACACGTGACCGCCGACGGGAACAATATAAAGAACAAGTATCATTGAAGTAATACAAAGCAGATTGATTTTTTGCAGGTTCAACATTCTTCCGCATTTGCAGACTCCGGTCTAAAAAACTCTCTCTGAGTCTGCACTAAAATACGCACTCGGAGACTTAGCTGCGATCCAGAGTCGCCTAAGTAAGAACCTCACTCTCAGTATGCACTAAAAGACGCACTCGGGGACTTAGCTGCGACCCAGAAGCGCCTAAGTACAAACTCTCTCCGAGTGTGCACTAAAAGTCGCACTCGAGGACTTAGCTGCGACCCAGAGTCGCCTAAGTAAAAAACGCGCTCCGAGTGTGCACTAAAAGCCGCACTCAGGGACTTAGCTGCGACCCAGAGTCGCCTAAGTAAAAACTCGCTCCGAGTGCGCACTAAAAGTGGCACTCGGAGACTTAGCTGCGACCCAGAGTCGCCTAAGTACAAACTTTTTCCGAGTGCACACTAAAAGTCGCACTCGGGGACTTAGCTGCGACCCAGAGGCGCCTAAGTACAAACTCTCTTCGAGTGCTCACTAAAAGTCGCACTCGGGGACTTAGTTGCGACCCAGAGTCGCCTAAGTACAAACCCTCTCTGAATGTGCACTAAAGGTCGCACTCGGGGACTTAGTTGCGATCCAGAATCGCCTAAGTACAAACTCGCTTCGAGTGCGCACCAAAAGCCGCACTCGGGAACTTAGCTGCGACCCAGAATCGCCTAAGTACAAACTCGCTCTGAGTGCGCACCAAAAGCCGCACTCGGGAACTTAGCTGCGACCCAGAATCGCCTAAGTACAAACTCGCTCCGAGTGCGAGCTTACAGCCGCAATCGAAGAGTTAGCTGAGATCCAGAATCGCCTAAGTAAAAAGCTTCCTTCGAGCGTATCCTCGAGATCCACTCGGAGGCTTAGCAGACCCTCATCGAGGCTCATGTGGATGCGAAGACAACTGACAACTACATGAGTAACAACTCGCTCCGAGTGCGAGCTTACAGCCGCACTCGGGGACTTAGCTGCGATCCAGAATCTCCTAAGTGCAAACTCGTTCCGAGTGCATGCTAAAAGCCGCACTTGGGGACTTAGCTGCGATCCAGAATCGCCTAAGTAAAAATCTTCCTTCGAGCGTATCCTCGAGATCCACTCAGAGGCTTAGCAGATCCTCGTTGAGGCTCATGTGGATGTGAAGACAACTGACAACTACATGAGTAACAACTCGCTCCGAGTGCGAGCATACAGCCGCACTCGGGGACTTAGCTGCGACCTAGAATTGCCTAAGTACAAACTCGCTCCGAGTGCGCACTAAAAGCCGCACTCGGAGACTTAGCTGCGATCCAGAATTGCCTAAGGAAAAAAGCTTCCTTCGAGTGTATCCTCGAGATCCACTCGGAGGCTCAGCAGACCCTCATTGAGGCTAATGTGGATGTGAAGACAACTGACAACTACATGCTCTGCATGTTTGCCATTGGCTTCACCAAGAAACGCCAAACAAAAACCACGAGCTAAAATCGTGTCAATTTTTTTTTTTTGGCGAAAGAAGAGCAAAATATTCGATTCGAATTCAAAGTTGGATCTACGATCAGTCGGCTCGGTGTGGATCAAGCTTATCCACACCGAACCACGAATGTGACGGCCAACAGCAGTGGCCAAAGTTTGATAGAGATACCACTCGACATACCGAGGTAAAAAATTTCAAGCGTCACCGGGACTGGCCGGCTCCACAAAGGTGTCAAGGTCGATCCCGTCTACGATGCGAGTGGCTGTGTCAAGGAATGTCTCCATGAAATCTTCGAATCGAAGCTTCTTGGTGTTGGCGACCTGCAACGCCTTCAGCTTTTCTTCGCGAGCTTCCTTGCAATGTACTTGGACCAGCGATAGCGCCACGTCCGCACCACAAAAAGCGGCAGACTTCTTCCATGCCTGCACTCTGTTTGGGACGTCCTTTAGCCGAGTCATCAACCCTTCTATTTCTTGCCGGGAATCGTCTTCAGGCCACAGTTCCTTGTCGATCCGGCCAATGACTTCTCTCAGGCGGCCAATGAAAGTTCCCACTCTGCCAAGGCGAATATGCGCTCGGAGCAAACCTCGGTTGGCTTCGTCGCCGAGTGGAACGTTCGGAACAACCGACCGTTCAATGTTGGCTGCTTCAGCCTCAGCGTCCAGACAAAAATCTGCCAAGAAAAGACAAGCGGAAAGTAAGCGCAGAATAAACTCCAAAGTCAAGAAGCACTCGGCAAAAAGCTTACCACCAAGCAGTGCAATCATCTTCCTTGCCCAGTCGCTGACATACTTCTCCTGCACCATGCACCGATCGTTCATGAACTTCAGCTGACCCATCCGTTCGGTTCTTTGCCTCCCCAATATCTCAATTTCGGCCACCAATGGCTTGTTGGTCTCCCGGGACTCCTCCAAAGACTTCTCTCGGTCAGCAAGAGCCCCCTTCACACCAGCCAAGTCATTCACAGTCGCCTCCAATTCCGCAGCAAGCTGAACCTTTTCAGCCTTCAGAGCATTGTACGCGGATCCCATTTCGCAAGTCTTCTGCCAAATCAGCGCAAAGGGAAGATCAGACACATTCAACAAAGAAAACAAACAAAGCTGAAAGTTCTTCAGACCCCTGCCGATGCAAGCAATCAACAGCGGTCTCGGGGGCTACACCCAGTGGGTTCACTAAGAGTGACCCCACTGGCATGAAGCTCGAACAGGCCGGCCCTATTGAGCTACATGACAAATAGACAAATCTATGACACTACTATCACCCGACCTGACTAACACTATTATCGGGGACTACACCCAGTGGGTGCACTCGGAGTGCCCCCACTGGTACCATTCGGGCAAATCAGCTTTGATATGTTGAGGTCACAGAAAATACATATAAAGACAACTGCCGGTGCAAGCACTCGACAGAAGTCTTGGGGACTACACCCACTGGGTTCACTCGGAGTGAACCCACTGCAAAAACATCCTACTGTATCCGAGTCTATCACTGAAACCGCCAGTGGGTAACAAGAGGAAAGTAAACACTTACTGGCGCACTTACTCGGATATCGTCCTGGAGTTCCAAGCTTTTCTTGTACAAAGACGCGATGGAGTCATACGCTCCCTTGGCGTCACCCACCATCAAATCCACCTGCACCATGGCCTCCTTGGCGGCCCCCACCTGGTCTTCCGGGAGGTGTCGAGCGTCGTATTGAACGGTCGACGGACCCAGCATGACAGAAGACTCCTTGGGCATCCCAAGCTCCGCTCCAGTCGGTTCCGCCGCGAGGGGCACCGTCTCAGTCGACGGCACCATCTCAGTCGGCGACATCGTCTCGGTCGGCGGCACGTTCGTGGTGGGAGCAGCAGCAGATGGAACAACCTCAAGGACAGGCGCCAAAGCTGGCCCTGACCCCCTCCGGTCGTCGTCCTCCAGATGAATCACCTCCGAAGGAAGCCCGACTGAACAACATGAAATTGCAGAAAAAGGGCAAGATTAAAGACAGTGCTCACGAAAGAACAATACAAGCTCTCAGAGTCGCGACAACGTACCTTGCTGGGATGTGGCAGCGTTATCCGTATCCATGGGATCATCTTCTTGGCGCGGCAGAGAGGTGGTGGAGGTAGCATCTCTGTCGAGTAAAATCCACTCGACGGATAAGCATGAGTTCAATTAGATACTGAAGGAAAATGGGAGAACAAGAGACTTACGCTGAGGCGACTGGAACAACGATCCTCATCCGAGGCAAAGCTTTTCGAGGCTTGTGCCCGCTAGGTTTGGCCACCTTGGAAGGCTGGTCCGTGGGCTCAGCAGCAGCGTCCCTAGTCCTCTTCACGCTCCGAGCACTCGGAGCCACGGGAGAGGCTGGCGGAGCACTCGGGGCCGCTGGAGGAGCCGGTGGAGCCGCGGGTTTGTGACGACACTTAGTTCGAGGTTCTGATGGTGGATGTGGCGAGCTCTGCTCCCCAACCTCCCCCTCCTCCTCTCCGGTCTCCTCCTCCGTCACCCCACTGTCGGAGACGTACTCGGCACTATCCACGCTGCCCTCCTGGCTGCCCTCCTCTTCCTCAGCTGGACTCCCGTTCAAGACGGGAGAATACGAGTTGGTCCACTCCTGCACAAAACACAGTCGGCAACGTCAGACGTCAGGCAGCGGTACAAGAAAAGCGATAAATCTAAGAAGATTGAAAGCACTCGACAAGAGGTGCTCACCTCATTCGGAGGAGGATTATCGGCGCGGAAGGGCTTCACCCGCCGGGCTCCTCTCGGGTTGTCGCATGCGCTTGTGATGCCGCGGACCCACGCTGTCACAACCTCCCCGGTCATGCATTCTGGATGAGTCTGAGTGGAATCCTCAGGCCCCGTGTAGTGCCACATGGCGTGGTGTCGGGCTTGCAGCGGCTGGATGCGCCGACCCAGAAAAGTCTCTAGCAAATCTCTGTCGGTGACTCCCTTGCGGACGACAGCTATCAACGCGTCGACCAGAGGTTGGATCTGGATCTTTTCCACCTTTGAGAGCGCAAGCTGCCTGGGAGGGGCCGGACGGTCTAGGCTAAAGGGTGGCAACCCAGTCGCGGCATTCAGACAAGCGATGTCCTGGCAATAGAACCAGGTGGACTGCTAGTTCCTAACTGACTCGGACAACTTGAGAGGGAGGTAGCTACTCTTCGTTTTCTTCTGGAAGCCTAAGCCCCCGTAGAGCTGGAGGAGATGAGTTTTATCGTCCGACTACCTAAGCTTTTTGATAGTCTGGGACCTAGCGTAGAAGATGTACTTAAAGAGCCCCTAATGGGGGGGACATCCAATAAAGCACTCGCAAAGGGTGACGAATGCGGCAAGATGGGCTATTGCGTTTGGAGGAAAATGATGGAGCTGTGCCCCGAAGTGATTCATAATACCTCTAAAGAAGGGGTGGGGAGGCAAGGAGAAGCCCCTGAACACGTGGCTGAGCAGCAGGACACGCTCCCCCTCCTGCGGCGCCGGCTCCGTTTCGCCCTCCGCCGGCAGCCTCCACGACTTGTTGGCGATCATGCCGTGCTCCACTAGCTCCAGCAAGTCGTCCGCCGTCACCATGGAGGGGAGGAAATCCCCCTGGATCCAACCCGCCGGCAGTGCCCGCTGTCGCCGCTGAGCATGGGCCGCACCCTTCTTCTTCTTCTTCTGCGACTCGAGCTTGCTGGTCTGCCCCTTCGTCATGGTGAAGGCAATAGATCCGGCGAGGAGGAGAGGAAGGAGGAGGCTTGGAGAGCGCAGGGTGCTACGGGAGGAGCGAGGTGAATGCGAGTAACAAGGGCAGCGCAACAAGAAACCCCCGCCGGAGAGACTTAAATAAGCTTCCGACTGAGTCACTAACAGGTGGCCCCGAAATCTTATCCCCCGACCGGCTGCTGCGATGTTAGTGGAGAAGATAAAGGCGCGGTAATCGAGGCGGCAGAAACTACTCGATGACGATGTCGTCATCCCCGTTGAGCGCGCTGCAACCGAAATTTGAGGATCCCAGAAAATTCGCTGCTGTCAGTTTGACCGGTCACATCGAAAGATTCCGCGGGAGCACTCGGTCCATGACGGTTCGTTTCACTGGTGTATTCACTCGGATCACTGGTTGAGAGGATAAAATGGATCGAGGCAAACAACGCCAAAGTCACATCCATACTAGTCGGATCCGTACTCCAGGCATCACTTCGTCGTTCCAATCCCGATCCATTCGGGGACTAATGATGGGGTTATAGTCCCAGGGTAGGGTCATAGGCCTTCCCTATAGGTCCTACCCAAGGACTACCCTTCATAAAGGACAAGGCCCTTAGACAGTTCCGACTGAACTAAGGACTCCCCTATCATCCAGTCGGTGACGAGCATTCGGAGCGTATTAAACGTACCGACTGAATTCCACTCCGGACATCGTAACCTCCCAGGAGGGCAACGGTCAGACGTTTTCATACACCATTATTATCTTTTAAGGCATATGTTACCTGTAACGTAGGCATTTATTCGCCACTATTCCACCCCTGTCCATCGGGCCATTGTGGAGGGTAGCACACTCTATATAAGCCGCCCTTCCCCACTGGTCCAGGGGTTGGCATTTACTGTAATCTGATATTCCACTCGACACTAAGCTCCCAAGAGCACTGAGACGTAGATCTTTTACCTCCACCGTAGAGGGGTCTGAACTCATACAACCTCGCCGTAGCTAAGGATCTGCCCATCCTCTCGTACCCTACACATCTACTGTCAGACTTATACCCACGACAGTGAGGAAGCCTTTGAAATACTTAAGAAGGCTTTGATAACCGCACCTATTGTTCAACCAACTGACTGGAACTTGCCCTTTGAAATCATGTGTGATGCTAGTGATTACGCTGTTGGTGCTGTTCTAGGACAAAGAGTTGACAAGAAGTTGAATGTCATTCACTATGCTAGTAAAACTCTAGACAGTGCCCAAAGAAACTATGCCACTACGGAGAAGGAATTTTTAGCAGTCGTGTTTGCATGTGAAAAGTTCAGATCTTAAATAGTTGACTCCAAAGTCACTATTCATTCTGATCATGCTGCTATTAAGTACCTTATGGAGAAGAAGGACGCTAAGCCTAGGCTGATCAGATGGGTTCTCCTGCTACAGGAATTTGGTTTGCACGTCGTTGACTGAAAGGGTGCTGATAACCCTGTAGCAGATAACTTGTCTAGGCTAGAGAATGTCCTTGATGACCCACTACCTATTGATGACAACTTTCGTGATGTCATCCGCACTTCACTTAGTGCACTGTGGTATGCCGATTATGCAAACTATATCGTAGTCAAATACATACCAACCAATTTCACCTATCAGCAAAAGAAGAAATTCTTCTTTGATTTCAGACACTACTTTTGGGATGATCCTCACCTCTATAAGGAAGGAGTAGATGGTGTTATTAGACGTTGTGTGCCTGAACATGAACAGGGACAGATCCTGCAGAAGTGTCATTCCGAAGCCTACGGAGGACACCATGCTGGAGATAGAACTGCCCACAAGGCATTGCAATCAGGTTTCTATTGGCCCACTCTCTTCTAGGATGCTCGTAAGATTGTCTTGTCTTGTGACGAATGCCAAAGGATAGGGAACATCAGTAAGCGTCAAGAGATGCCTATGAACTATTCACTTGTCATTGAACCATTTGATGTCTAGGGCTTTGATTATATGGGACCCTTCCCGAGTTCCAATGGGTATACTCACATCTTGGTTGCTATGGATTACGTTACTAAGTGGGTAGAAGCTATCCCCACTAAAAATGCTGATCACCACACCTCTATTAAGATTCTTAAAGAAGTCATATTCCCAAGATTTGGAGTCCCTAGATACTTGATGACTGATGGCGGTTCACACTTCATTCATGGTGTTTTCCGCAAGATGCTAGCTAAGTATGATGTCAACCATAGAGTTGCATCTCCTTATCATCCTCAGTCTAGTGGTCAAGTGGAGTTGAGTAATAGGGAGATCAAGTTGATCCTACAAAAGACCGTCAATAGATCTCGAAAGAACTGGTCTAGCAAACTTGAGGATGCACTATGGGCTTATAGGACTGGTTATAAGAATCCCATGGGCATGTCACCGTATAAAATGGTTTACGGTAAGGCCTGTCATTTACCTCTTGAGCTGGAACACAAAGCTTATTGGGCAATCAAAGAGGTAAACTTTGATTTCAAACTTGCCGGTGAGAAGCGGTTGTTTGATATCAGGTCGTTAGATGAATGGAGAGCCCAGGCACATGAGAATGCCAGGTTGTTTAAGGAAAGGGTTAAAAGATGGCACGACAAACGAATACAGAAACGAGAGTTCAATGTAGGTGACTATGTCTTGCTATACAATTCTCGTTTGAGATTCTTTGCACACAAGCTTCTCTCTAAATGGGAAGGTCCCTATGTTGTCGAGGAAGTATATAGTTCCGGTGCCATCAAAATCAATAACACGGAAGGAAATTTTCCTAGAGTGGTAAATGGGCAAAGAATCAAGCATTACATCTCTGGTACTCCCATAAATGTTGAGACCAATATCGTCAATGTCATAACTCTAGAGGAGTACATAAGGGATGTTTATCAGCCTATTTCAGACCTTGAAAACGAAGATGTATCTGTTTCGGCCAGAAATTGGACTCTGATACTTTTCCAAATAGGAAATTTCCTCAGTTTTGGAGTTTCTGGAAAATTAGAAAAATAAAAAGCAGTCTGGAGAGCGAACGAGGCAGCCACAAGGCCCCACTCCGCCACCACCCCCCTGGTGGCGGTGGGCAAGCTTGTGGGCACCTCGTGTGCCTCCCAGACTCCGTTTTCTTGCGGAGGACTCCTTCTAGCCTAGAAAAAATCAATATATAGTCGCCCGAAGGTTTTGATCTTCGTATCGCGTAGTTTTCCTCTGTTTTCGTTTCGAGCTTGTTTCTGGCGCAGATCTAGATCATCATGACTTCCCCAAACGCTCCTAAGGACAAGATCTTCGAGAAGGTCATCAATCCCTACCTCACGGAAGTGCTGAAACACCCTCAATCTATCAAGATGAGCGAGGGGACGTTGCACATCCGTGATGTTGAGGGGCCTAAGAAGACAGGAAGCATGGAGACGAGGCTCGAAGCAATGGAGCAACAAGTCTTCAAGTGCCAAGGGATGGTGGAGCGTGGACTCAACGCCAACTACACGATGATCACGGAGGTCACTGGCAATCATAAGATGGATGGCATTGATATTGGCAATCACCTCTCCAGGCTCTACGATAGGGTTGACCAACTTCAGGGCGAGATCTATGACCTCAGAATCAAAACTGTGAATATGAGTACAGATTTAAATCAATCAGGTTGGCTGCAGATTTGAGGATTCTGGCGACTCGTCCATCCTGCCATGATGGAGCACCTATGCCTTGGAGACGGAGGATCAGACCGCTCAACAACAGCACCATCACCACCAAAGGAAGACAACTAAGCATTGGTATAGGCAATCCCCTTGGCTTCTGCCAAGCTTGGGGGAGTTGCCCTGGTATCGTATCACCTTTATATCTTTTGCTTTTACCTTTGTTTTAGTTCTTTCCTTTTTAGTTTCTATTTCTTCTTTCAGAGGAATAAGTCTTTAGTTTTTAGTTTGAGTCTTTTGCTGTGGTCTCTCCCCCATTGTATTCGAGCATACGAGATATATAATAAAGAGTGTCTTAGTCAAGGGCTTTGCTTTGTGCCATGATCAATAGTATGAAAAGAACGATAGCATGAAAGATCATGAGACGATCTTATGGAAAGTGATAACTTCACTCATGACACGTATGATGATTGAAACTTGTTGAGAATAAATCAACATAGACCTGAGTTATTGCTGCAATTAATAAGAAGTAATAAAGAAAGAGATGTTCACATATAAATATATCATGTTAGACACTTTTTACAATTGTGAGCACTCACCAAACTATTACATGCCTAGGAGTAGATGTTGGACAAGGAAGACAACATAATGAATTGTGTTTGCTTGGTTCCAAACAATGTTATATGATTAGAGATCCCTTAGCATGTGACGATTGCTTCCACCTCATATTAGCCAAAACTCCCGGACCAAGTAGAGATACTACTCGTGCATCCATAAACCTCCAACCAGTTTTTCCATGAGAATCCACCATACCTTCCTATGGATTGAATAAGATCCTTCAAGTAAGTTGTCATCGGTGCAAGCAATAAAAATTTCTCTCTAATATGTATGATCTATTAGTGTGTGGAAAATAATCTTTCTACGAACCTGTGATGAGGAAGACATAAAAGCGACACACTGCATAATAAAGTTCTTTGTCACAGGAGGCAATATAAAGTGACGTTCCTCCGCACTAAGAGGACACGCATTCAAACCTCAAAAGCGCATGACAACCTCTACTTACCTCTGCGAAGGGCCTATCTTGTACCTTTACTTTTTACCCTTGTAAGAGTCACGGTGATCTTCACCAATTTCCTTTTTGCCTCTGTCTTGGCTACCGTCACATGCTTTGGAAAGATCTATATTCGTATATCAACTTGGAGTTGAGTCCTTATGCTTTATTGTTGTTGACTTTAGCCTTGAGGTAAATGGTTGGGAGGCAAAACTATAAGCCCCTATCTTCCTGTGTGTCCAGCTGAAACTTTGACACCATGAATACCACGTGAGTTGTAACAATTGTGGAAAACAAAAGAGATGATTGAGTATGTGGGTTTGCCTTACAAGCTCTTATTTGACTCTTTCTGATGTTGTGATAAATTACAATTGCTTCAATGGCTACGGTTTATTGTTGGTTACTTCTCGGTAAGGTTTTTGCTTCATGCTTTGCTTTGTGAAGGAATTGTTACTTTCCCATAAGAATATTTATGATGTATTATTGTTTTATGTGTGATCATGATGCCCTCATGTCCGTGTTATGTTTTCTCGACACCTTCGTCCCTCAACATGTGGACATGTTTATGGAACTTGGTTTTCGCTTGAGGACAAGCGAGCTCTAAGCTTGGGGGAGTTGATACATCCATTTTGCATCATGCCTTCATGTTGATATTTATTTCTTTTTGGGCTGTTATATTACTTGTGGTACCATATTTTTGCCTTTTCTCTCTTACTTCGCAAAGATTATTTGAAGAGGGAGAATTCAGGTAGCTGGAATTCTGGACTAGAAAAGGAGCAAATCCTAGTCCACTATTCTGCACACCTCCAAATGCCCTGAAAATTTACGTGGATTTTTTCTGGAATACATTAAAAATACTGGCCGAAAGAACTACTCGAGGGGGGCCACCAGGGCGCCACAAGTTTGCCCACCGCCACCACCTCCCTGGTGGCACAGGGCAGGCTTGTGGGCTGCCTGAAGGCCCACTAGCCCCCCTCTTTTGCTATATGAAGCATCCTGGTCTGGAACAAAAATCAATTGGGAGCTTTTTCGTAGTTTCGCCACCGCCACGAGGCGGAACTTGAGCAGATCCAATCTAGAGCTCTGGCAGTATGATCCTGCCGGGGAAACTTCCCTCCCGGAGGGGGAAATCATCGCCATCGTCGTGATCAACACTCCTCTCGTCGCAGGGGAGGCATCTTCATCAGCGCCATCTCCTCTCCAATCCCTAGTTCATCTCTTGTACTCAATCTCCGTCTCATGACTCCGATTGGTACTTGTAAGGTTGCCAGTAGTGTTGATTACTCTTTGTAGTTGATGCTAGTTGGATTACTTGGTGGAAGAGTTTATGTTCATATCCTTGATGCTATTCATTACACCTCTGGTCATGATTATTATTATGTCTTGTGAGTAGTTACTTTTGTTCCTGAGGACATGGGATAAGTCATGCTGATAATAGTCATGTGAATTTGATATTCGTTCGGTATTTTGATATGATGTATGTTGTTGTTGACATTACCCTTGAGGTAAGCAGTTGGGAGGTGAAACTATAAGCCCCTATCTTTCTCTGTGTCTAGCTGAAACTTTGATCTCATGAGTACCACGTGAGTTGTAGCAACTGTAGAGAACGAAAGGATGTTTGAGCATGTGGATTTGCTTTACACGCTCTTATTTGACTCTTTCTGATGTTGTGATAAATTGCAATTGCTTCAATGACTACAGGCTATCGGTTGTTACTTCTAGGTAAGGTTCATGATCCATACTTTACTTTGTGAAGGAATTATCACTTTAGCATGAGAGATGATATGATGGTATTGTTGTTCTGATCATGATCATGATGCCTGCATGTTCATATCTAGTTTTGTCGACACCTCTCTCCCTAAACATGTGGACATATTTATTGAGCTAGGCTTTTGCTTGAGGATAAGCGAGATCTAAGCTTGGGGGAGTTGATACGTCCATTTTGCATCATGCTTTCATGTTGTTATTTATCGCTTTTTGGGTTGTTATTTCACTTCAAGGTACAATACTTATGCCTTTTCTCTCTTATTTTGCAAGGTTTACATGAAGAGGGAGAATGCCGGCAGCTGGAATTCTGGCCTGAAAAAGGAGCAAGTTTGAGATACTATTCTGCGCTACTCCAAACACCGTGAAAATCAACGATGATTTCTTTCGGGATTTATGAAAAAGAATGGGCCAAGAAGTGCCAGAGGGGCGCCATCAGTTGGCCACAAGCCTACTAGGCGCGGCCACCCCCCTAGGAGCGCCTAGGGGGCTTGTGGGCACCCAGCTGGCCCTCTGGCTCCCCCCTTTTGCTACAAGAAGGGTTTCATCTGGAAAAAAAATCAGGAGGAGGCTTTTCGGAGGATTCGCTGCCGCCACGAGGCGGAACTTGAGCAGAACCAATCTAGAGGTCCGGCAGGACGATCCTGCCGGGGAAACTTCCCTCCCGGAGGGGGAAATCGTCGCCATCGTCATCACCAACACTCCTCTCATCGGAGGGGACTCATCACCATCAACATCTTCATTAGCACCATCTCATCTCCAAACCCTAGTTCATCACTTGTAACCAATCTCCGTCTCGCGACTCCGATTGGTACTTGTAAGGTTGCTAGTAGTGTTAATTACTCTCTGTAGTTCATGCTAGTTGGATTACTTGGTTGAAGAGTTTATGTTCAAATCCTTGATGCTACTCATTACCTCTCTGGTCATGAGTATGATTATGCTTTGTGAGTAGTTATTTTTGTTTCTGAGGACATGGGATAAGTCATGCTAATAGTAGTAATGTGAATTTGGTATTCGTTCGGTAATTTGATGTGTTGTAGGTTGTTTTCCTCTAGTAGTGTTATGTGAACGTAGACTACATAACACTTCACCATTATTTGGGCCTAGAGGAAGGCATTGGGAATTAGTAAGTAGATGATGGGTTGTTGGAGTGACAGAAGCTTAAACACTAGTTTATGCGTTGCTTCGTAAGGGCCTGATTTAGATACACTAGTTTCATGCTATGGTTAGACTTTGTCTTAATTCTTCTTTCGTAGTTGCGGATGCTTGCGAGAGGGGTCAATCATAAGTGGGTTGCTTGTCCAAGTAAGGGCAGTACCCAAGCACCGGTCCACACACATATCAAACTATCAAAGTAACGAACGCGAAACATATGAACATGATGAAAACTAGCATGACAGAAATTCCCGTGTGTCCTCGGAAGCGTTTTTCCTCCTATAAGACTTTGTCCAGGCTTGTCCCTTGCTACAAAAGGGATTGGGCCACTTTGCTGCACCGTTGCTACTTTTGTTACTTGTTTCTTGCTACGAATCATCTCACCACACAACTACTTGTTACCGATAATTTTAGTGCTTGCGGATTTTACCTTGCTGAAAACCACTTGTCAGATCCTTCTGCTCCTCATTGGGTTCGACACTCTTACTTATCGAAAGGACTATGATAGATCCCCTATACTTGTGGGTCATCAGTGTACAAAAGAACGGGTGCCTTATGTGGCACCCTGACACAGAGAGACCAGAACAGCCCTATTCCATCCCAGTGACGAGTCTTCTAGAATATGACACTGCTTGGGATACAACAAATAAGATCTCTATTACAAATTATAAGGATGCAATGGTTTCGATCTCACAATGAATTACATCGGCACGACGATAGTACTTCTGCTCAGCTAGCTCTATGCTAGCAGTAGAACAAATCGAAATAGCGGAATAACTTCTAGCAGCGGAACAAGGCGATAGGGATGGACTCCAAGCATAGGGACTCTGGTTGGAACTCTTATCCTAGCTCACCAATGCATCAAGCAATCAATGATGGCATGACCTGCATACTGGCATGGCATGCCAGGTGAGTTCTTTGAATGTACTCACTAGCTCACACCAACGAAAGCAATCAAGAAAACAATAGCATGTATTTACAGGTTATAGATCAACTACAGCAACATGGCATGTACATGGTGAACAAAATACCGCTAGAACAACATCAGATGAGCATGGCATGAACATGTTAGTCAAGGCATGAGCAAAGATGATACCAGATGCAACATGTTTAAAATATTATGGACCAACTTACTTTCTTCGGAGTTATATCGTAACCACCACATGTATCCAAAATATTAACTAACCTTAGTATCCAAGATACCACTTTGATCCGCTCATGATCACATAAAGATCAATCTGCTTCTTTCATCGTCAAACCAGGGTTGTTTATTAAGTAGGTTATTATTATTATTGTTGACTCACAATGTGACCTACTATTAACTAGGCCCATATCTGCGGGCACGGCTATCAATTGTTATACGCTATGCAAAGGTTAGTACATTCTACCCACACCATGAAACCCAAGGCCTCGTGCTCCCATTTGGGTGGACCGGTGGCGTTTGGTCAAAACAAATCTATTTCATGCACTCTCTCGGCTACTCCGACCAACTCCCCTTTGGTTTGAGTCATGGTGGCCTCGATGCCACTCTGGACATCAGCTAGCCACCGTCATGACAAAATAAAAATGGTACCAAACAGGGACAAAAGCGCGCAAACAATTCGGGCACACAAGGTTATTGCCGCCTACCCGACCAAGATAGAGCGCACACATAACCTTCCATAATTGGAGGCACCGGCGAGAGGCATAACAATAGACTGCATTAAGGCCTTCCCATACAGGCAAGTGCGGCTGCATGAGTGAGCCTGACTCGATGGCACTATGACTCAGCCAACAAGTGTTCAAGTTTGATTAAAGTCTGGTTTAACTTGCATGGTGATGAGCTGAGTCATAGTAGAATAGCATGACAAACTAGCAATGCATATGAACATCATGTCAACATGAGCATGGATAGAAAGCATAACCATATGAGTCATAGAACCAATAGCAATAAATCATTTACTCTACTAGATGCAACTGAGCATGGCATACGGATGATCATGAATAGAACAAGAATAACATGCCATGACCACTAACATCTAAATACACTACAAGGCCATCATGCAAGTGGTTATCGTGACCTGTGTGCAGATGAAGGATTCACGGGGAGGAACTGGGAGAAGCTTGCGGAAAGTAACACCGGAAACACTTCTCTCTCGGAGGGGGCTAACCAAGGGCAAGGAAAAAAATGTTCATTTTCAGAAGTTAAAAACATCATGAAAATGAAACCAATAGAATGGGATCGACGAGATGAAGACGAAGGCTTTGGAATCACTTGAATCGGAGCTACGGTTGTGGAGATATGGACGATTGAAATATAGGGACTAATATGCAAACACAATATCCATAAATAATCCACTAGCGGTCTTAGGCCGAAAGAGCCTTCGAGAGAATACGCTTTGGGAGAAGTGATGTCGCACCCTATGTTTTCACTCTCATGACTACATTACCATATCTCAAAAATCAGGACCACTTAAATTTTTTGTGAGTGCTTGTGATACTTGATGTGATTGTTGTTTGCTTGCTTGGTTGCTTGTGTTTTAGATCACAAAAGTTCCAACTACTCTTTAGGCTCACCTCCTTGCCCAATGTCTTTTCCAAATGGCCATACTATGTGTATAGGACCTAAAACTATTTTAAACAGATATTATTTTGACCAAAAAACATTTATTTCATTTAGGCTTTCCAAAACTAGTGAGTTGGGATTTGTACTACAAGTCCTCAAATTAGGGAAGTTGTTTTGCCTCAAATATTTTATTTAAATCACATTATCAAAAAGACTTCCAAAGACCACAAAATTATCATTTTAAAATTTATTTCATTATTTTATTTAAATAACTTTTTCTAAGGCCAGAAATGGTCTTTTATGAAGGAAAATTATTTTTATTGCTTCTAAAATACTTGAGAAACTTTAGGGAGACTGAGTGGACATATATATTCCATATATAAGAGTTTCAAGACATCATCATGGTCAAAATATTGGACAAAACCCTTCAAAAGCGTTTCTGCCTATTTCAATCTTTTGAAATATTTATACAAGAAATATTCTCAATAAATTCCAAGAAAATTATAGCAACTCACACATGACATATGTGATGATCTTGCCAAATTTTAACTCAATCCAAGTCGATTTGATTCATCTAAATATTCCAAAATCCTATGTGCCCACAACAAAATTTGAGCAACTCTACATTGCCTAGTGTCTCCAAATGTGCTCAAATTTGGTGGACATGTTGAGATACTCTAATAATGCATCCACACTAGGTGGTGCCTCAAGGAAATCAGATGAACTTCTCTCGAGCTCCTCAAAACCACTCCTCCTGATTTCCTGAATTGGGAAACTTTATATTATAAAGTTTCTCCAATTGATCACAAACTTTTTGGGCATGCTATAAAACTAAAATAATGCCACCACACCAAGTTGTGCATTAGTGGGAATTAAGTTTCATGGATTTATCTTAAGGAAGCCATTTCTGCTCATTTATAGGGTTTTTCAAGTCTACATGGAAACTTTCTCCAACAAATCCCAAATTTGGTTTCCAATCTCATTTTGACCTATCATGTGATCCTGTTAAGTTTCATAGCAAGTGGACTGCAATTGCTAGCCCTAACACCCATCAAACACCTTTTGTTCACTTACCAAATTTGTTGCTTTGGCCCCTCACTACTGGAATCCAGAAATTTGCCGTCAGCCAGTTCTTTACCGTCTGCTGGCTGACGACAAAGAACCTCTTTGCCATCAGTTGACACAATACAGACGGCAAAGAACTGACACATGGCAAAAATACTATTTGCCATGTGTGGGACCTTTGCCGTCTGCCAGCAGACGGCAAAGAGCCCCAGGGCAGACGGCAAAGGGGACGCGTGGGCCCCATGCCTGCCGTGTCCGAAATCCGGGGGCCTTTGCCGTCCGCGGGCCTTTGCCGTCTGCCATACGGCCCTTTGCCGTCTGCCTTACGTCCCTTTAACGGCCGTTACCCCCTAGTGTAACGGCCGTTACCCCCCACCTCGCTCACTGTCTCTCTCTCTCTCTCACCCCGACCACTCTCTCTCTCCATGGCGGCGACGCCCTGCCGGCGAGATCCCCTCCCCGCGGCGAGCCTACCCCCCCCCCCCCCCCCCCCGGCGAGCCCACCCCCCCGGCGACCCACCCCCTGCCCCCTACCGCCGCCCCCTGCCGCGCGCCGCCCCCGCCGCCGCCCCCTGCCGCCGCCCCCCGCCGCCGCCCCCTTCCGCCGCCCCCTGCCGCCGACGCCCCCTGCGGCGAGCCCCCAGCTGCGCGCCCCCGTGCCGCCGCCGCCCCCTAGCGGTGAGTTTTTTTTGTTTTTCTTTTTAAAAAAGTTAATTACTTTAGTTAGATTATTAGGTTAGTTTTTTTATTATATACATCGTAATTTAGTTAGTTTATTTGGTTAGATTATTAGGCTAATTAGGTTAGTTAGTTAGGTTAGAAGAAAAAAAGCAGAAGGAAAAAAAGCAGGAGAAGAAGAAGAAGAAGAAGAAGAAGAGGAGGAGGAGGAGGAGAAAAAAGAAGAAGAAGAAGAAGAAGAAGAAGAAGAAGAAGAAGAAGAAGAAGAAGAAGAAGAAGAAGAAGAGAGGAGGAGGAGGAGAAAGAGGAGGAGAAAGAAGAAGAAGAAGAAGAAGAAGAAGAAGAAAAAGAATAGAAGGAGAAAAAGAGGAGGGGGAGTAGGAGGAGAAAGAAGAAGAAGAAGAAGAAGAAGAAGAAGAAGAAGAAAAAGAGGAGAGAGGAGAAGAAGAAAGAAGAGGAAAAGGGAACCCCGGCACCCCGAAACTGACCCTCGACCCCCGACCCCTGACGCCCGACGCCACTGACCCCCGACCATCGACCTCCGACGCCACTGACCCCCGACCCCCGACCCCCAACGCCACTGACCCCCGACGCCACTAACCCTCGACCCCCGACGCCACTGCCCCCGACCCAGCCCCTCGGCCCACGACTCCCGACCCCCGACGCTCGACGCCATCAACCCCCGTCCCCCGACGCCACTGACACCCGACGTCACTGACCCTGGACCCCCGACGCCACTGACCCTGGACCCCCGACGCCACTGACCCCCCACAACCGACGCCACTAACCCCCCGACCCCCGATGCCACCGACCCTCGACGGCACTGACTCCCGACGCCACTAAGCCCCGACCCCCGACACCTCTTCTGCCTTCTTTTGAACGAGAAGGTGCTTTTCGGCCTTCCAAAGGCCCACGGGGTCATAGTTTTGAAAATTATGAGTTAGGTCACATATTTTCCGATCATGTTAATTATAAAAACATCGTATTTGTGTTGATCGGGTGAATTTCAATGTGCAGTTGTTCGACGACCTCCACGTGCGTTGGACGAGCTCCGCCCTTGCGTTTGTTGGTGAGCACAAATGACTTCTCCTCCTACCCCCTTAATTTGCTCTGTCCCAGTCTTCGTGCCGATGAAACTTGCTAGCTATAGGTTTCTTCAATCATGAGTATGCGTGACCAGTATTCGTCTCCCGTTCGAAAGGGCGACATCTATAAATATTCATTTCTTTGCATATTTATAACCGCCATCCTTTCGAATTGTCCAACATTATCCATGGACAGCCCGAGTATGTGTAGATTGGGTTTGTTTTCCCGTATGCTGTGCTCCGGATCCGATGCGGAATTTCGTCAGTGCCTCCCCTGTTGTTCTCCGGGTACACATCCTCTCTGCTTATTGCCGAGACGTGTATCAGGAGAACAGCGGGGAGGTGCTGCCGAAATTGTGCATCGCATCTGGAGCAGAGCATGGGAAAACGAACCCAGTCTACACATACTCGGGTTGGATTAGGACCTATCTTTACCTATTAGCGTGTAGGTTGCATGGACGTAATAAAACTGACAAACTTGATTAGCGTATGAATATAGATGATGAATTATGTATTTATTTGTTGTGCCCCCATAGGTAGCTAGGCAACATGAGTGATCGTGCTTGGATGTACACTGGTCACCCTAGTCAGAAAGACATGACCCATGAATGGTTAACAAAAACCAGGGGGTTTGTGAGAGCCGCATTTGCAAATGGCCAGCAAAAAACATGGTGCCCCTGTCCCAACTGCGACAACTGGAAAAAGCAGACAGAGTTTGAAATGGGTAAACACTTGCAGAAGTGGGGTTTTACGCCTAATTATACGGTGTGGACTTTTCATGGTGAGTCTGACCAACGTGCCAGAGTTGAGGTGATTCGTCGTCGCACCGACGAGCATGGTACCGGGATTGAAGACATGGTGCAAGACTTTGATGATCCTCGGGATTCGGACGATTAGATGGAGGAATCTGCAAAGGCCTTCTATGAAATGCTGGAGTCTTCAAAACGTCCTCTCCACGAGCAGACTGAGCTTTGTCAGCTGGATGCCATCGCGCAAGTAATGGCTCTGAAGGCTCAATTCAACCTAGGCAGAGAATGCTACGACGCGATGATGACGATATTTGGACGCTTTCTACCCAAAGGCCATGTACTGCCTGCAAACCTGTACCAGTCAGAGAAAATCCTCCGTGTACTAAAGATGCCCTATGAGAAGATACATGCCTGTGAGAATGGATGTGCCTTATTTAGGCTTGAGTGTGCGGCCTTGAACTATTGCCCCATTTGCAATTCTTCCAGGTATATTGTGGTAGACAACGGCATGGGTGAGAAGAATCAGACCAAAATCCCCATTAGTGTTCTTCGATATCTGCCAATCGTACCAAGACTTCAACGTCTTTTCATGGTCGAAGAGACGGCCAGACAGATGACATGGCACAAATTGGGCAAAAGAACCGAACTATATGCGGATGGGAACAAGATGCTGGTACACACTTCAGATGGTTTTGCGTGGAGGCACTTCGATGCATTACATAAGGATAAATCGGAAGATCCAAGGCAACCTAGAGTTGCCATCAGCACGGATGGGTTCAATGTGTATGGTATGATGGCAGCACAATACAATTGTTGGCCTGTATTTGTCATTCCACTAAATTTGCCACCCGGAGAGATTATGAAAAGAAAGAACATTTTCCTGACGTTGATAATTCCAGGGCCCAACTATCCGGGGAAGAATATGAATGTGTACATGCAGCCGCTTAAGGATGAGTTGCAAGAAGCCTGGGATAATGGGATCAAGACCTACGACGCGGCTACCAAAACAAATTTCAAAATGCATGTGTGGTACATGTACTCGACGCATGATTATCCGGCGTTTGCGCTATTCGCTGGCTGGTGTGTGCATGGAAGGTTCCCGTGCACCACATGCAAGGCAGCTCTTCAGTTCCGTTGGCTGCAGGCTAGTCGCAAGTATTCTTGCTTCGACATGCATAGACAATTCCTGGATCCTGACCATAAGTTCAGAAAAGACAAGAAGAATTTCATCAATGGTAGAGTTGTCAAAAACACTGCACCAGCTGCGTTGACAGGCCAACAGACCCTTGATCAGTTAAACGCGCTCGAGCCCGATCCTTTGCGTCCAGGATACTTCAAAGGGTATAATACGGAACACGCCTGGACACACAAGTCATGCTTATGGGATCTCCCTTACTTCAAAGACCTCCTTTGCCCACACAACATTGACGTGATGCACACTGAAAAGAATATTCCAGAGGCCATTTTTGGTACATTGTTCGGCATAGAGGGGAAGTCAAAAGATAATCCTAAGGCTAGAATCGGCATGGAGGCTCTATGTGATAGACCGTTGCAAAACTTGCGACAACGGAAAGGAAAGCAAAGCATAGCGAAGCCAAAGGCATGGTTCAATCTTGAAAGGCCAGCTATGAGGGAAATGCTATTGTGGGTGAAAATGCGGTTGATGTTCCCCGATGGGTATGCTGCGAATCTAAAGAGGGGAGCGAGTCTTGAGAAATTGAAAATATTTGGGCTCAAGAGTCATGATTGGCACATATGGATTGAGCGGGTAATGCCGGTGATGTTGCGTGGCTTTATCCCTGAGGATGAATGGCTAGTACTGGCAGAGCTGAGCTATTTCTTCCGTTCTCTTTGTGCGAAAGAACTATCGCCTGGCGTGCTAGATGAAATGGAAGAGTTGGCGCCGGAGTTGGTCTGCAAATTAGAAAAGATCTTTCCACCGGGCTTCTTTAATCCAATGCAACATTTGATTTTGCATCTCCCGACCGAGGCAAGAATGGGGGGGCCCGTTCAAAATCGATGGTGCTACTCAACTGAGAGGATGCAGAAGACGCTTCGAGCTAAGTGTAAAAATAAACGTAGAATTGAAGCATCGATGGCCGAGGCATTCATTACTGAGGAGGCGGCAAACTTCGTGACAGCACACTACGAAGCCAAAAATTATCATTTGCATAACCCGAAGCCTCGGTACAATGATGGCGATCGAGAAAAAGTTCGATCCAACCTCAGCCTATTCAAAGGTAAGCTCGCACCATCCGGTGCTTCGAAAGGGAAATCGTTGGATGTCGAAGAATGGCGGACCATTTCATTGTATATCTTCACCAACCTAACAGAAGTGCGGCCGTACATCGAGTAAGTTCTCGGTAATTTATTGTTCCGCAACTTCTAATTGCTTTGAACCACTCTTATTCCCGGATATTTGATATAGTCGATACGTTGCCGAATTCTCGGATGGAGCGGCCATCGAAAAGGATTCCGTCGAAGAGTATGAGCTTCTCGCAAAGCATGGAGGCGACTATCCTGGTTTCATATCTTGGTTCAAACAAAGGGTAATTAATTACCATTAAGGGCCCATTTGACTTATTGGTCTAATTTGCGGCTAATGCATCCATTCTTTCGTATTAAACTTGTAGGCTGATGCAGAGTCTACGGACGCCGAGTTGAGACAAGTCGCTAATGGTTTTGACTATAAGGTCCGTTCATTTGACAAATACAACATCAACGGGTATCACTTTCGTACCTTTGGCAAAGAGCTATCTATGCCCGACCTAAAGACTACAAATTGTTGTGTCTCTGCTATCGGCGAAGGAGACACCGAGTATTATGGAAGGGTTGAAGCAATTTATGAACTTTTATTCTATTGTGAAAACCCACCGACCGTCGTAGTCTTCAAATGTTATTGGTTTGAGCCGAGGTAGACTAGAAGGACTCATGAACATATAGGACTAGTCGAAATCAACCAAAACACCCACTTAGATGTTCCCGATGTCTATATTACGGCTCAACAGGCGACACAAGTTTTCTATCTATCGTGGGCCTGCCAAACTGATCCAAATCTCAAAGGTTGGGATGTCGTTTATGAAGTGCCACCACATTTTAGACCACCTACCCTCAATGAAGAGGATTACGAACCTCACATTAACCCAGACACATATGAAGGAGAATTCTTCCAAGAAACATGTATGTCCAAGAAACGTTTCAAGAACCGCTCTACTTCACCCCAGAACATTGAAGTAGACAGCGACAGTGAATCCGTCTTAACCCCTGAGCCCGAACAGGAAGAGCTGGAAGAAGAAGAGGTTACTGCTGCGGATGAGCTGTCACTTCTTGACCGATTACATAATGGTGGCCTTCCACATGTTCTTCTAGATAGTGATGATGATGATGCATTTACTGATGATAGTGATGATCATGATACATTTATTGACCCCGGAGCATATATAGACGAGGACGATTGTTATTAGTTCATGTCATGTATTCAACTATTATACTATATATAAATTTTGAGTTCATGTTAGGTATTTAATTTTTATTAGTCATGTTGGTATTTATGTTGTACTAATTTCATTTACTCTTTGTCATGACAGGTGTTGAAAGATGGTGGGAAAGGGTCGAAAGCATGCCGCGGCTGCTTCTTCGTCGGCGGGTGATGGGATGGGTACTTCCATTCCTGCCTAGCCTCTTCGGAGAGTGTTGCTCTCTACTATGCAAGGAGCGGCCCCCGTGAGAGCAGGTCGACCACCCGCGAAGCCGAGAGGCACTAAATGTATACGTTGTATTCATGTTGGTATTTATGTTGTACTCATGTTGTATTCATATTGGTATTTTATTACTCATGTTGGTATTTATGTTGTACTAAAGGTACACGTGGCCGCGGGAGAGGTAGGGCTACACGGTCTCCGCCACCACCCCAAGCTAATTCACCTGAGCACAGGAGGACTTCTAGGGTGGATTCGTCTGAGGTGGAGGCTACACGGTCTCCGGTTCACGAGCCTCGGGTCGACGAGCCTCAGGTCGAGGAGCCTTTGACCCATGAGACTCGTGTCCCAGAGGCTTCCTTCCACACGACTGCGGAGCACAGCAGGGATGAGGGTACGTCCCAAGAGACCCAGTGGGATACCTGGCCTGAGCCAACTGGCCATGCTGGTAGCGACGAGGAGCTGGGTGAGGGGGATACCCAGTGGGATACTGTCTACCAGCGTGGTAGTTCGGGGCTCCCGCTCATGCCAGCGAGCCCCGACCAGAGGTGGTCGATTGGGCCAAATGGGGACAAGTAAGTTAATTTACTCTTATTTAACCTTTTGCCTTCGCGTTTTCTCAAATATCTAATGTTTTGGCTTCAATTTGTCATACTGTAGGGGTTGGATTGTTGCCAAGGGTGTCCGCAAGCCCAACAGCGTCCTCGGTGTTCTTTGCCGTCAAAACTTCCCAGGGTTTGTTACGTTGCCCGGTCGGGAGCGAGAGGTAGGGATGACCTGGGAGCACTACTTGGGTGCCCCGGCCCCGCCGGAGGTGGAGATCGACGGTGTTTTGTGTGACACGAGGGCGGACATGGTAATCCGAAAGTTTTGGGTAATTTCTCTTTCACACAATTATAAATTAACCATAGCTATTTATTGTACTAATCGGTGTTGTCTCGTTTGCAGACCTTCTACAGGTGTGAGGAGGGATACGAGGACGACGCGACAAAGGTTATTGAAACCGAATGTCGCCGCCTACTTCAAAACTTTCGGCACGAGGCTCGGGTGCAGGCTGTTCGAGACTACTATGCCACGCGGCGTATTAGGATTGATAAGGCGAAGTGCCGTGATGCTAAGATGGAGAAGGAGCATTACATGAAGGTAATTACATATTATTAAGGCTTTGTAGTTAGTTTCCTTGATTTGGTTCTTACGCACTCAATTTTCTCTTTATTAACTTAGGTGCCCCCGAGATGGTGTGTGGATAAGATGGATTGTTGGGAGGCCTTGGTGGACCAGTGGTGCTCTGAAACGTGGGAGACCAGCCACAACAACGCCAAGGAGAGGCGTGGCAAAATGGTTGGCGTGCCACACCATCAAGGGAGCGTCAACTTAATCCAATTTGGGGAGAACTGGGTATGTGGTTTGCTTCATGCCTCATGCAATTCATTCTTAATGCTATCTTGAGCCCTTTACCAATACAATTTTCTGCTCTCTCTCTTTTAGGCGCGTCACAATAAGACGGAGGCGCCACAGATGTATGACCTGTATGCGATGGCCCATACTGCCTCGTACAAGAAGGTCAAGGCATTCTCTCAGTCTGACCTCGAGCATCCAGAAAACTTCACCAACATCTCCTCCCACGACAAGCTCGTGAAGTACAGAGATCACGGGAAGGCGAGGAAAGGGGAGGACTTTAACCTGAGCGAGGGGCCTATTGATCCAGAGCTGGTGATGATAGCTGGCAACGGGAGGCCCCATGGCTCGCTCGCCATTAGAGACGGCCTTATACGTTGTCCTAGCACTCTCCGGCAGATAAAGGCACGCCAAACGAGCTCTTGTCCGGAGATAACACGTCGTCCACGGCCAGTCGAGCTCGCCATCGAGGTTAGTTTAATGGACTCAACTATCTTTCCGCATTATGTTGTGCGTTGGAACCAATATGATTACATTGCTAACAATGAGTTGTGTTGCAAGCTGCTATTTAGAAAGAGAGAGCGGCAATGCAGGCGGCTATGGCGGAGAAGGATAAGGAAATTAGGGAGCTGGAGGAGAGGACGACTGCATTGGTGGAGGCGGAGAGGGCACGGAATGAAGCGTCTACCAGGGCCATATACGAGCTCTTCGTGGTAAGTTTCTTCTTCATGTTATTTCAAATCTTGCATTTGAATGTCCGTTTCATTAATAAATAAAATGTTTGACTTGTCGAAACCAAATGTACAGTCTATGTGCGAGAAGAACGGCCAAGTCCCTCCGCCGATGCCAGTCATTAACGTGGCGGGGACGGTGAGTTTCATTTCAGTGGAGTGATCTTAAGAGTGTCCTCATGCTAACTACACATTGCAAACGATGTTTGGTGCAGAATATGTCCCGAAACGCATCGCACGACCCTTCTATAGTCGAGCCGTCTCCAGGGCGGCCTTCTCCAGGTGAAACAAGCCAGAGCCACCGTGCTTCACCCTAACTTAGGTATGTTATTTCTAGTGTTTTAATAAAAAATAGCTAGACTTCCATCTAATGACATAATTAGCTTAGTTAGCTGCAAAATAGCTAGACTTCCATCTAATGACATAATTAGCTTAGTTAGCTCCAAGAAGAAGGAGGAGAGGGAGGAGGAGAAGAAGAAGGGGACAAAAGGATAAGAAGAAGAAGGAGAAGAAGGCGACTTCCTCTTTTTCTCCTTCTTCTTCTCCTTCTTCTTCTTCTCCTCTTCCTTCTCCTTCTCCTCCTCCTCCTCCTCCTCCTTTTTCTTCTTCTTCTCCTCTTCCTTCTCCTTCTCCTCCTCCTCCTCCTTCTTTTACTTCTTCTTCTCTTTCTCTTCTCATATAGTTAGCTAGGGTTCCACCTAAATGACATAATTAGCCTAGTTAGCTCCAAAATGGCCTATTTAATAAAAAATGACCTATACTTAGCTAATTATCCTCGAAATGACATAATTAGCTCCAAAAAGGCATTCTTAGCCAATTTAGCCCGAAGAAGGGGACAAGAATAGAAAAAGAGGAAAATGAAAGCAAGGAAGAGGAAAAAGGAGAAGAAGAAGGAGGAGAGGAAGGAGGAGAAGAAGAAGGGGACAAAAGGATAAGAAGAAGAAGGAGAAGAAGGAGAAGAAGAAGGAGAAGAAGAAGGAGAAGGAGCTCCCGCTCCTTCTCCTTCTTCTTCTCCTTCTTCTGCTTCTTCTCCTTCTCCTCTTCCTTCTCCTTCTCCTCCTCCTCCTCCTCCTTTTTCTTCTTCTTCTCCTCTTCCTTCTCCTCCTCCTTCTTTTACTTCTTCTTCTCTTTCTCTTCTCCTATAGTTAGCTAGGGTTCCACCTAAATGACATAATTAGCTTAGTTAGCTCCAAAATGGCCTATTTCATAAAAAATGACCTATACTTAGCTAATTATCCTCGAAATGACATAATTAGCTCCAAAAAGGCATTCTTAACCAATTTAGCCCGAAGAAGGGGACAAGAATAGAAAAAGAGGAAAAGGAAAGCAAGGAAGAGGAAAAAGGAGAAGAAGAAGGAGGAGAGGGAGGAGGAGAAGATGAAGGGGACAAAAGGATAAGAAGAAGAAGGAGAAGAAGGAGAAGAAGAAGGAGAAGAAGAAGGAGAAGAAGAAGGAGAAGGAGCTCCCGCTCCTTCTCCTTCTTCTTCTCCTTCTTCTCCTTCTTCTCCTTCTCCTCTTCCTTCTCCTTCTCCTCCTCCTCCTCCTCCTCCTTTTTCTTCTTCTTCTCCTCTTCCTTCTCCTTCTCCTCCTCCTCCTCCTTCTTTTACTTCTTCTTCTCTTTCTCTTCTCCTATAGTTAGCTAGGGTTCCACCTAAATGACATAATTAGCTTAGTTAGCTCCAAAATGGCCTATTTAATAAAAAATGACCTATACTTAGCTAATTATCCTCGAAATGACATAATTAGCTCCAAAAAGGCATTCTTAGCCAATTTAGCCCGAAGAAGGGGATAAGAAGAGAAAAAGAGGAAAATGAAAGCAAGGAAGAGGAAAAAGGAGAAGAAGGAGGAGAAGAAGAAGGGGACAAAAGTATAAGAAGAAGAAGGAGAAGAAGGAGAAGAAGGAGAAGAAGGAGAAGAAGAAGGAGAAGGAGCTCCCCTCTTCCTTCTCCTTCTCCTCCTTCTCCTCCTCCTCCTTTTTCTTCTTCTTCTCCTCTTCCTTCTCCTCCTCCTTCGTTTACTTCTTCTTCTCTTTCTCTTCTCCTATAGTTAGCTAGGGTTCCACCTAAATGACATAATTAGCTTAGTTAGCTCCAAAATGGCCTATTTAATAAAAAATGACCTATTCTTAGCTAATTATCCTCGAAATGACATAATTAGCTCCAAAAAGGCATTCTTAGCCAATTTAGCCCGAAGAAGGGGACAAGAAGTGAAAAAGAGGAAAATGAAAGCAAGGAAGAGGAAAAAGGAGAAGAAGGAGGAGAGGGAGGAGGAGAAGAAGAAGGGGACAAAAGGATAAGAAGAAGAAGGAGAAGAAGGAGAAGAAGAAGGAGAAGAAGAAGGAGAAGGAGCTCCCGCTCCTTCTCCTTCTTCTTCTCCTTCTTCTCCTTCTTCTCCTTCTCCTCTTCCTTCTCCTCCTCCTCCTCCTCCTCCTTTTTCTTCTTCTTCTCCTCTTCCTTCTCCTCCTCCTTCTTTTACTTCTTATTCTCTTTCTCTTCTCCTATAGTTAGCTGGGGTTCCACCTAAATGACATAATTAGCTTAGTTAGCTCCAAAATGGCCTATTTAATAAAAAATGACCTATACTTAGCTAATTATCCTCGAAATGACATAATTAGGTCCAAAAAGGCATTCTTAGCCAATTTAGCCCGAAGAAGGGGACAAGAATAGGAAAAGAGGAAAATGAAAGCAAGGAAGAGGAAAAAGGAGAAGAAGAAGGAGGAGAGGGAGGAGGAGAAGAAGAAGGGGACAAAAGGATAAGAAGAAGAAGGAGAAGAAGAAGGAGAAGCCTTCTTCTTATCCTTTTTCTCCTTCTTCTCCTTCTCCTCTTCCTTCTCCTTCTCCTCCTCCTCCTCCTCCTCCTTTTTCTTCTTATTCTCCTCTTCCTTCTCCTTCTCCTCCTCCTCCTCCTTCTTTTACTTCTTCTTCTCCTTCTCCTATTCCCTCTCCTTCTCCTTCTTCTTCTCCTTCTTCTCCTTCTTCTCCTTCTCCTCTTCCTTCTCCTTCTCCTCCTCCTCCTCCTCCTCCTTTTTCTTCTTCTTCTCATCTTCCTTCTCCTCCTCCTTCTTTTACTTCTTCTTCTCTTTCTCTTCTCCTATAGTTAGCTAGGGTTCCACCTAAATGACATAATTAGCTTAGTGAGCTCCAAAATGGCCTATTTAATAAAAAATGACCTATACTTAGCTAATTATCCTCGAAATGACATAATTAGCTCCGAAAAGGCATTCTTAGCCAATTTAGCCCGAAGAAGGGGACAAGAAGAGAAAAAGAGGAAAATGAAAGCAAGGAAGAGGAAAAAGGAGAAGAAGGAGGAGAGGGAGGAGGAGAAGAAGAAGGGGACAAAAGGATAAGAAGAAGGAAGAGGAGAAGGAGAAGAAGGAGAAGAAGAAGGAGAAGGAGCTCCTGCTCCTTCTCCTTCTTCTTATCCTTCTTATTCTCCTTCTCCTCTTCCTTCTCCTTCTCCTCCTCCTCCTCCTCCTCCTCCTCCTCCTTTTTCTTCTTCTTCTCCTCTTCCTTCTCCTTCTCCTCTTCCTTCTCCTTCTCCTCCTTCTCCTCCTCCTCCTCCTTCTTTTACTTCTTCTTCTCTTTCTCTTCTCCTATAGTTAGCTAGGGTTCCACCTAAATGACATAATTAGCTTAGTTAGCTCCTAAATGGTCTATACTTAGCTAATTTCTCTCCGAAATAACCTATATATACACTACTTCATCTAGTATTATTTTTCTAACTTTCTTATTTGTCATTTTGCAGATTACCTTCACTTCACGGGAAGCTTGGTTGATGGAATGCTTGAAGATGATTTCTTGTACCATGTGTTGTATTGAAACTATTGTAGTATACGAATATATGAAACTTTGTATGCACGTGGATGAAACTAGTGTAATATATGGTTTGGTACGGATGTAAGTTCCATAATATGTATGCACGATGGATGAGAGTTATTTTAATATGGTTATGAGTACGGAAAGATATTTATTTATGTCAAATATATATATATATCCTGATTATTGTTAAAAATGCTGGATATAACAAAAAACAAATAAAAAAGGGGCTGGTTCCCCTCTTTGCCGTCTGCCCCCACATGGCAAAGGGGGGGAGGCAGACGGCAAAGGGGGGAATCTGCCCCCCTCTCTCCCCTCTTTGCCGTCTACCCCCGCATGGCAAAGGGGGGGAGGCAGACGGCAAAGGGGGGAATCTGCCCCCCCCTCTCCCCCCTCTTTGCCGTCTGCCCCCACATGGCAAAGGGGGGGTGGCAGACGGCAAAGGGGGGAATCTGCCCCCCTCTCTCCCCTCTTTGCCGTCTGCCCCCGCATGGCAAAGGGGGGAATCTGCCCCCCCTCTCTCCCCTCTTTGCCGTCTGCCACCACATGGCAAAGGGGGGGAGGCAGACGGCAAAGGGGGGTGGCCTGCCGTTAACACTTAACGGGGACGTTGCAATATATGCCGTCCCACTTATTTTGCCGTCTGCCCCTCATGGCAAAGATTCTTTGCCGTCCGCTTGGTGAAAGCAGACGGCAAAGAGCCTCTTCACCGGATTTTTTTTACCGTCTACTTTGCCGTCTGCTGACCGACGGCAAAGCCTTTGCCGTCCATGGTAGCCCCCTTTGCCGTCCGCCTTGGCAGACGGCAAATTTCTGAATTTCAGTAGTGCCTTCTACAATTCTCTTTGAACTTAAATTTTTACCACAACTTTTGCTAGCCCTCTACCATCTCAAGTAATTTTGCCAAGGCCCCTGATCAATTATTGGAGGGTAACTCCCTCTCATTCTCTCTCCTTTTCACAATGGGAGCACCTCTTTTTCCCCTCTTCTATTAATTATATTTATGCAAATGCCCCCAAGTCTTTTCACAACACCTCTGGTGTGCTAGTGCACCATTTCGTGCAAAGATACATCATGCTCATGGGGAAACCATGAGCAGCCCTTCTAAAACTTAATTTTGGGCAGAAATGTGGCCTTGAACTACAAGTGCTAGATATGCTCCTCTCCGTGAGTTGAAACTTGGTACTCTTCGTTTTTTTGGCATAGCCAGGGATGCTAAACATGGTTTCATCCAAATGTCCCCCTAGTAAAAACACTTTTTGCTAGCCCCAAGTTTTCTGCTGCAAACTTAAAAAGAGATGAAACCCCACCTAGACTGCCCCATATGAGACCAAACTCTCCCATCACTCTCGTGCATGCATAAATCACACGTTAGACATGGGGGCTTGACCAAAAAGTTCCCCTGGACACCAGTTGGCATGGTGACTACACCTTTAGCATGCAGAAACAGTGTTGTGTGCCTTGTCCTCATCTTGTAGCTCATGTCTAGTAGCAGCAGAGTGCCCAAGCATGCCTGAGTATCCAGCTCGACCTCCAACGCCCCTCCCAACGCCCGCATAGCTCCAAGGCGGCTCTGGCATGCGAGCTCCCCACTCCAAAGCGCATCCGAAGCGCTTGGATCTTCTCGCCTCTGTACTAGATTCCTCGAAGGGGTCCTCACTCGCCCTGTCACTCGTTGCATTGTCGGTAATTGTTTAAGCCTGCCGCCGGCCTCCACACAAAAATCTGAACCAAGCCAGGGCCCCCCTCGACCCTGACCACTACGGGGTCCCCTCATAGCCGCTGTGGATCCCTCCCCAACATCATCGTTCTCCCGGGGGCACCGAAGGGCTAGAAGCAAGTGATGGCCGCTTGCCCCCTCTACGGCCACTTTGGTCGATGCCACTCCAGCCCTCCCCCGCGCACGCAAGGCATGGGATGGGGGCGCCGCAATCTAGTGGCCCATCGTAGCATCGGTCATCACCGGGGGGCGGCCTGAGTCGTCGGGGTGGAGCACCGGCTCTGGCTCCTCCAGTCTCCCGGCCTCCTCTATTGCACGAGAGGTATGAGTAGGATCTTCCAGGTGGGGCCGGCCTGTAAGTGGCTATGTGATGATGAGATGATTTATATAATTCTCGCACCTCGTTGGTTACCCCAGGTGGAAGGTTGAGATGTAGTCAGCAGCAAGTTTTCCCTTACACGGGAACTGTAAGGTTTACCGAATTAGGAGGATTACTAGGGTCAACAAGTACATGTCCTCCACCCTGGTGCTAGCAGAAGAGGTGGACCTTCACACACACACAAATAACTTTGCTCCCAATGAGTACAAAGAGGTTGTCAATCTCTCCGGCCTTCTAGTTTGCAAAGTATCAAAACACAAGCGGGAAAGTAATAGTGATTGCAACGGAAAAGTAAATGAAAGCGGTAAATGGTGGAGGTGTAAAACATGACGGTGATATGGACCAGAGTCACGTTATGTTCGCTAGTGATGTCTCTCTCCCAAAAGACGATAAACAACTATGCTTGGGTAAACAAATCATAGTTAGGCAATTGACAGAATTATGAATGGGCAGTATGCCACGACGAGACTAATTATGCTACTTGATAGTTAGCGGTTCATAGTAATGGGCAGTACGCCAAGACAAGTAGACCATTTATTCATCAGCATCTACTTACTAATCATCCACCATGACATATCTATCCTGAACATCTATATAGTATTAAGTTGCGAGCCCCACCCAAAGTGTAAACTCAAAGCAACGGACAACTGCATTAACGAACTATGCGTAAGGTAAACAATGCTTGCAACCGTGGTCACAAGCACCGTTGTTTTCTCCCTGGTGGCAAAAACACATCCCCGAGTCTCATGTTTCTGTAACTAAGACTAGATATCGAGGGGCATGACCAAAACAATCATGCATAACGCTCCCTCTTGGAGTTACAATCTACTACTCGACAAAAGCAATAAATAGCAGCGGAGAACATGCATGAATCAATAATGAACATAATATAAAAGATAATCAAATATATAAATCATAACAATCTAAACATAATCTCATAATCCATCGGATCACAACAAACCGAGCATAGCAATAGCAAGAGAATTACATAGATGCCTTGATCATGTAGGGCAGCTCACAAGGACTAACCATTGAACCACAAGATTGGAGAGAAGACATCACATAGCTACTCGTCATGGACCCATGGTCCAAGGAGGATTACTCACGACACGTCCGAAGCGTCCATGGCGGTGGATAAGCTCTCGGAGGTCAATCCTCCCTCCGACAGGGTGCCGGGATGAGGTCTCCCAACGCTCCCGATCTCGGAGGTGCTGCGACGGCGGAACGATGGAGAAATTCGAGATTCTGGAAGTTGTCGATGAGTTTCCTCTCGAAGGACTAAATATAGGCCAAAGGAGGGCACCAGAGGAGGTGGGGCCCACCAAGGCAGCCTCCTGGCGCGGCTAGGGCTTGGCCGCGCCAGCAGGTCGCCTGGGCAGCCCCTGGCCCCCCTCTGGCCCATCTTCTGTGATGTGGAAGCTTTTGTTTCGCTGATTTTTTATATATTTTTCCTGGAATTTTTTGGGCTTTGGAAAATTGGGTAAAAGCCCCTACAAAATAGTACTGGGTGCATTGAGTTAGTAGGTTAGTCCAAATATGTGTAAAATAATATAAAAGTGTAGAAAAACAAATAACATTGTCAACCAAAAGATCATGGAACAGGGAGAAATTATAGATATGTTTCGGACGTATCAACATCCCCAAGCTTAATTTCTGCTCGTCCTCGAGTAGATAAATGATAATACAATAATTTATATGGTGACATGCTAACACACATATAAGAACTTCAAAGTAAAGCAAGTAAGATATGCAATTCAAGTCAAGATAATAACAAGCAAGAGTCTATATCTAGTATTGAGTTTAGCAAAGTAAGAACATAAGGGTGCAAGAGCTCTCGCTGTCCGTGACTCGAATGTCTCCAAATGGTGTTTGCGTGCAAGAAGTGGGAGATGGGATGAGATCATAAAATATTTTTTTAACTGAGAACTCAGTCTACTAAAATTTCACACTTGGTCTCCTTCGGAATCTTATTTTGGCACATCCCCAGACCACTAGTCAGGCACAAGTCAAAATGATTGTCTCCCTTTCGACTTTGAGCACTCATGCAATGGATGATCATAAGCAAGATATGTTGGCACTTTGGATGGAAAATATAATAATGATGGGGAAGGAAGACAAAAAGGTGTGAAAGGATCACATCAATGAGGACAACCATAGGAGAGAGAAAGACACATGATAGATATGATGTGAGGAGTAGGGATTTCAAGGTAACGGATGCACATATGAGTTAAGGTAAGCACTTCAATGGAACTATTGGGGGTGCAACCAACTTGTTTTCTCATGAATACCTAGAGCTCATTTTAGGAGGCTCATCATTGGAATATGCAAACCAAGTTTTGTAGTGTAAGGGTCCCCACATAGTTATGCATGAATGATAATCTCTATGTAGTACCAATATAGGAATGGAGTACGAGTGTGGATCTTCAAAAAGAATAGTAGTGTTGCCCCCTTCTCTATTTTTATTTCTTTTTCCTTTTTTGTGGCCTCTTTGGCTCTTTCTATTTATCTCTCATTTGTTCTCTTTGGGATCTTTTGTTTGTCCTCTTTGGCATCTTTTCCTCACTTAAGGGCAACGCTATATGTTTTAGATGAATAAAAAGAAGATCATCACACTTTATAAGAAGTAATCAACATAAAGACAAGTGAAAACTATCATGATATATGAAAATGTATGACTCTGCGAGTGTAGAAGGATATGCAATGATACTAGCGCATCATGTAGCAATAATTCGGGCAAGGCCCAATTATCATGTGGCTCTTCGATCAAGCAAAAGCATGTATGACATGAAGATCAAGTCATGAGATGATGGATGTTGCATGGCAATGTATCTCGGAAAGGCTATGGAAATGAGTTAATAGTAGGTATGGTGGCTGTTTTGAGGAAAGATATAACGAGGCTTATGTATGACACAACGTATCATGTCATGGGTTTGGATGCACCGGCGCAGTTTGCACCAACTCTCGATGTGAGAAAGGGCAATGCACGGTACCTAAGAGTCTAGCAAAATATGGATGGTGGAAGTGCCAACAATCGAATACTCACCTTAGTCTGAAGAACTCATACACTTATTATTGGTAACTCTCTATCTAGTTAGGAAATTCATAAAGAGACAAGTACCCCGTGGAGGAGTGTTTGGGTGTTTGGTTATCCTTGCACATCCTCGACTCATGGTAATGTGAGGGTACTCTATATATTCCAACCCCTCCAGAGGTTAGCGATCAATTTAGTACCTAGAGTTCTCAACTAATTTTTAGTTTTTGAAAAACACACGGATTTCCAAAAATACGACACCTATCACTAATAGGCTCAAGCTCTTGGCACCAATAGTCCAAACATTACTCAAATAAATACGTCAAAACTATTGCAAGTTACTACTATACTTAAATAGAAACCTCAATTACCTACTGATGCAAGACACATAACTCAGTGCAACGAGCCAATTCTCTAAACAAGATAAGCATGATAACTCAAGAGAGTTCGGAAAGCAACCTAAATAAAAGCTCTTAAAAATATAAGCATGAAAACTAAGAGCTAAGAAAGAGAGTAGCTATGGAAAATAGAAAACACACAAACAAGATAAGCATGAAAACCTATGTTGTGTTCTAGAGTGTAATGGAGCGTGTGTGTCTCCCAAACAAGGTAGGCTAGGTTCCAACTTGTTATGAAAAGCAATAAAAACTAAGACAAACCAAAAAGTAAAGAGCGGGACGCTCCAAGCATAACACATAACATATGAAGTTATAAAAATTTAGCATGGAGATGGACGAACTGATGATTGTCGATAGAGAAGGGGATGCACGGGGGCATCCCCAAGCTTAGACGCTTGACTCTCCTTCAATATTTCTTGGGGTGCATGGGGGCATCCCCAAGCTTGAGCGCTTGACACTCCTGTATCTTCTTTCATCATCTCCCATCGCATACTTGAAAACTCCCTTCATACGAAACTCATCATAAGCTGATTAGAGTGGTTAGTACCCTTAATAAAATAATTCATTACCTGCTGGAAATAAATATTTTCATGAAAAGCTACTCCTTCTCATGATTTCCAAAAGGTTTTTGCAAATAAAAAGTCAGCTTAGGATTTGGAAAACAATGAAAACGCAAAACATGGCAGAATTTGTGAAAAACAGAACATCAGCTGGTAAATAATTTATTCGGGGCACTTCTGCAACTCAAATAAAAAAATCAGAACATGTGACAAAAATACAATTATATAGAGCATGCTGTCAAAAACATTCAGATCAAAAATACATAATTTGTTTCTGGACAATATGTCACAACTTTTGAACTTTCTTGCAATCGGAGGCTAAAACTTGGCACAAAGCTTCAAAATAAAGAGATAATGATGTTGCTATAGTAGTAACAAGCATAAAGACCACTAAAACTAAAACTAAAACTCAAAGTAAAGATAACAAGGGTTGTCTCCCTAGAGCTCTTCTTTATAGCCATAAAGATAGGCTTAAGATTTTAATGATGCTCTCGTAGGAATAAGAGTTGTTCAACAAAAGAGAGTATCAAGAGGCAAATGCCAAACACATTTAAGTCTAATATGCTTCCTATGCATAGGAATATTGCAATGGAATAATTCAGTGAAGCACAAAGCAATAAGCATAGGAAGGCAAAACAAGTGCAGCTTCAAAACCTTCGACATAAAAAGGGGAACTTCTTATTTTTTAGATATTTAGAACCATGTCTCCCCCTCTCATTATAAATTTCAACGGAATCATGGATGAACTCAACAATATAACTATGACATAAGGCATTATTTCCATTATCCAAATGCAAAAAGATACTCTTACTCTCCATATCAGCATAATCTTTGGGGATCCCATCGTTAGGAAATTTTAGCATTAATGTTATTAGTCTCCCCCAAGCTTGATCTATGCTCTCTCTGTCACGAGGATAGAAATTATAAACATAATTCCTATTCTCATGGACTTCATGAAGAGGATAAAATTTGGAGTAAAAGAGAGACTAAATCTCTTCCCAATCCCGTAGGCGAGAATCATCTAGTAGCCTATACCATTCCAATGCTTTGAATTTCAGTGACAAGGAAAATAATTTCCTCATGACTCCATCTCTTGTCAAACCTGAAATCTTAAACAACTCACAATGTTCTGTAAGTTCCAACAAATGAATACTAGGATTGACTATTCCATCTCTTGCATAACAATCATTCCTAATTATTTCAATTATGCCACGTGGTATTTTGAATGGGATACATTCAATAGGTGGAGGATAATTCTCTACCACGGGTGTGGTAAAGAGGCCTTCCCCAAGCAGCGAACTAAGAGTGCAGTTTTCCATAAGACTAACTAGTCATGCCAATCATGAAAAGCAAACTAACAAGACTAAAAAACAAAGGTAAAAGATAGCGTGCAACTCCCCTATCTTGAAGACTGGAGTCCCCGGCAATGGTGCCACAAAACTTTGCTTGATGATGAGATGATGTATATACTTCTCGCACCTCGCTGGTTACCCCAAGTGGAAGGTTGAGATGTAGTCAGCAGCAAGTTTTCCCTTACACGGGAACTATAAGGTTTATCGAACCAGGAGAACTCCTAGGATCAACAAGTAGGTGTCTTCCACCCTAGCGCTAGCAGAAGCTGTGGACTTTTCTCCCAACGAGTACAGAGATGTTGTCAATCTCTCCGGAATTGTAGTTTGCAAAGGATACATCAGAAGCGGGGAAGTAATAGTGATTGCAACGGACAAGTAAATGAAAGAGGCAAATGGTGGAGGTGTAAACAATGATGGTGATATGGACCGGAGTCACATGATGTTCACTAGTGATGTCTCTCTCCCAAAAGACGACAAACAACTATGCTTGGGTAAACAAATCACAGTTGGGCAATTGACAGAATTATGAGCGCACCACAATGCTAATTTTGCTACTTGATAGTTAGAGGTTCAATAGTAATGGGCAGTACGCCAAGACAAGTAGACCATTTATTCATCAGCATCTACTAACTAATCATCCACATTGAGATATCTATCCAGAATATCTCTCCGGTATGAAGTTGCGAGCCCCACCCAAAGTGTAAACTCAAAGCAATGGACAACTGCATTAACGAACTATGCATAAGGTAAAAAATCCTTGCAACCGTGGTCGCAAGCACCGTTGTTTTCTCCCTGGTGGTAATACAACATCCCCAAGTCTCATGTTGATGTCACTCAAGCTAGTCATCAAGGAGCACAAAATTGGAGAGAAGACATCACATAGCTACTGGTCATGGACCCATGGTCCAAGGAGGGATACTCACGGCACGTCCTGGAAGCGTCCATGGTGGTGGAGAAGCTCCCGGAGGTCAATCCTCCCTCCGGTAGGGTGCCGAGGACAAGTCTTCTGACACTCCCGATCTCGGAAGCGCTGCGGCGGCGGAACAATGGAGAAATTCGCGATTCTGGAAGTTGTCGAAGAGTTACCTATCGGAGGACTAAATATAGGCCAAAGGAGGGCACCAGAGGAGGTGGGCCCCACCCAGGCGGCCTCCTGGCATGACCATGGGCCTGGTCGCACCAGCAGGTCGCCTGGGCAGCCCCTGACCCCCCTTTGGCCCATCTTCGGTGATCTGGAAGCTTCGGTTTCGCTGTTTTTTATATATTTTCCTGGAATTTTTCAGGCTTCGGAAAATTCGGTAAAAGCCCATGCAAAATAGACATCAGCAGACAAAAACTAGCACTGGCTACACTGAGTTAGTAGGTTAGTCCAAATATGTGTAAAATGATATAAAAGTGTAGCAAAACATAAAACATTGTCACCCAAAAGATCATGGAACAAGCATAAATTATAGATATGTTTGAGATGTATAACTATGATTAGGCCCCACTTGTTTCACTGGATGCGCTCTCGCACATTTCTGCCACCCAACGGCAGAAACGCCTTCCACCAAGGCTTCTCCGACGTAGCCCCATCACATGCTCAGCCGACCAGATGGGCCTGCCCACTCCCTCTTCAGCGCCCTGGGTGTGGTATAGCCCCCTCGTATAAGCATTTTCTCCTATTTTGGTTTTTAGCACAAACTTCTAAAATTCACAACTAATTCATATGGTCTCCAAATTTAGTGATTCAAATTTCTAGGAGCTTCTAAAATCATGACCTATCCAAATATGTGTTTTGCACGTTTTCTTGAAGCATTTTTTGTAAAGATCAAATTCAAATTGGAATTTGAACTACTCAAACTCCACCTTAAAAAAATCCTATAAGACTCAAATCAGCTCCAAATGGAGTGATTCCAATTTCTGGATGACTCTAAGATCATACTCTATTTTTCTAGCCTAGGTGAACATTTTTCTCAAACATTATTTCTGTTGGACCAAATAAATAGCCCCCTTTCAGCATTTATTCCAACTTATTAAATTGATGGGAAAGTCAACCAACTCCAATTACAATGGGACAACCTCATATATGTTTCTAAAATCATGCCCTATTTGGCTGGCACATCCACTGCTTTTTATAAAAATGTTTTCTGTAGACTTCTTGTAGGGCCAGTGATTCCTCCATTTCATCCATTCAAAAATATCTGGTGATCCAAATCTCTTAGAACAAGCTTTAGGAATTTTTCTTATCACAAGAGATGTCCAAGAAAATAAAACCCCTATTTATAGAGCACTTTGTTTTTCTGCTTATGTGTGGCTTATCGTGGTTGTTTTCGAAGATAGTTGACGAAGTAGACAAGCTGATAGGAGTGGACTAGAAGCTCGCAAAGACCTCAAAGACTTTCCTGAACTAGGAAAGCAACCCTTTGACCATGTCTAAGAAACTACTTTTATGCATGTCAAATAGCACTTCGTTTTGATACTTTGAATCTAGTTGAACCGGTGACCACCTTAGTGGGTTGTTTCCAAAGACATTCTCGTTGATACTTGTAATTGGGCATGACCTTACTTTCCTCTGAGGGTTGTGCGGGTGGCAAGTAGTTAGGTTACTGGTAGTGCTACGCATGGGATGGGGTACATGCATGGAGACGGTAAAAGGAGGTGATTTCAAATGTTTTACGAAAACCCCGTCGGGTGCCACTACTTCCAGATGGCGTGTGTTGAGCTCGGTAACCACTCGATGAGTGAGTGGTATACCGAGGCCAGTTGTGTGAGTGGTGTCTGAAAATCAGTTTCGATTTAAGATTTGTCGATCATCCCAACCTTACATGTACGACCTCAATACCCCTTATGGACGGGGCTTTCCTGATTAGTATGGTCGGTGCTAGTAGAGAGCCTGCACTACTAGTGGCGGGAGGGACGAGGTCACTCTCGAGACAGGGTCGTGCGAGGAAAAGGGCGACCATGGGCTGTTTTTACACACATCGGGCACACTGTTGGGTGCCCTCATGGATGATGTGTGTGATGTACATAATGAGGGACCATCACCAACGAGTGGACTCTTTGATAGTATCATCATGAATGTTCGGGTACTTACCTCGGGTATGATAAATACCGCGAGTCGTGTCCTGACGCGGAAGTTTCCTGAATCTTGTAGGTGTAGTGTGCAACCTTTGCATAGTGGAAAACTATTGGAATAGCCATGTCAACGGTCAAGGATAGTTGTGTGGTGCTACTTAAACCATGTCCTGGAGTTTTCAAATAAATCAAGTGGGTGGGTGTGTGTGGGTATGGTGGTAGTATGACTGATGAGCTAAGTTAGATAACTTTGCATGATGGGTGAACATGGGTTGTTCAACCCTCAGATGATATTGATATATCTAGCATGTTCATATGGATATCGTTTAGCTGTTGATGCATGCTCTTACATGATTATTGATCAAGACATTGCACACAAATAAGCTTTCCGCAAATTACCTACTTATTGTTATATCATGCATTGTTATTGCCTCGTTCCAAGCATCGGTTACTTTCGAGTACATTCAAAGTACTCATTGGCTGGCCACTTGTTATTTCATTGTCTAGGCACAAGAGAATATGATATGATGAAGAATATCTCAGTGACATTCGAGCAAGCTGAGACGCTTCCCAGTCAGAATGCGTGTAGGGTTAAGGCTGATGTCATGAGTTCATGTTACCGATGAAGATTTTCTGCTGCAATATAAATGAAGACTTGGCGATGGAGGCCATATTGGTATAAATGGTATGTAATGGGTGTAAGACTCTTGTTATTCAGTTTCTTTGTCTTCAGTGAGCATTGATCTCTGGGATCACTATGCACGTACATTCGGTGATCTCGACTTAGGAGTTGGGGTCCCCATAGAGCTGGTATCAGAGCCATCCTGACTGCCAGAAGCCCTTAGTTCGCACGGACGTTATTTAGGAGAAATCAGTTTTCCAAACCCTTCAAAATTATTTGCAAAAACTAAATATATCTCACCTCTCATGAATCTTCAAAGTAATCGAAGGTTTTTACCTTAGCACTTCCACCCTCGTTCCTTCATCTCTCTTCATGTCCTCTTCAAAACTTGCAAACGGTTGTTAGCACTCTTATGCCCCTAACCACTGGTTTCATTGAAATCTTGGTGGGTAACTTGAAAGGTAACGACCTTGCCAAACGATCACCCAAATGCTTGGAGTACAAGGTTGAAAATATTGCGACCAGACAACACTAACAAAGGCTACTTCCTTGAGGAATAAGGATATCCAGACTCAGAAGATAGTGACATCCTCGACACTATCCCGGGGTGATGTAACATTGGCCAATAATGATCAGGACATAATATATGCAAGATCATGATATGCATCGCTAATAGAGCGACGCTGTTCTTACGATTGTAGTGTCGACAATCGTCGGTGGACGAGAACCTCGGCATCTAGTCCACCTCCCCTTCGTGAGCAAGAAAGCGGTTCTCTTCATCCCCTGTCCTTGGTATCGATATTGTCATCAACATTACCGATAGATAGGAACTCCACCATGACTTGATGATGTCATTGCATAAAGGATCGTCCACTTGGAACACTCGATATCTTGGAAGACAATAAGATGCCGACGGGATTATGAAGACAACAGAAGTCCCTGTCCAACGACAACCGTGAAGAACCACTTTCATCAATAGCTCACCAAACGATAAGTTGTCGAGAATTCTTTGCAGCTCAACCCAAATAGTCTCGACAAGCAACAACAAGAGACATAGCAACACCTGAAGAACACCTAGAAGACTGAGCGGACTCCTCGATGAGACACGAAGTAAGCACGACTATTGAGTCCGAGAACCCCTAGGGTAGTATCAGTCATGTATCCCCTATGCAAATCGAGTTTGTGTGATAGTTCGAGTGGAACCATGTTGTGTGTTTCATGTTTTGCTTATTTATGCCTTGATATAATACACACCTTTACCCTAGGAAACAAGTACGCGATTACATCACCACCTCATCTTGATGGTTGTGTTCGCCTTTCAGCACTTATTTGATTATACTTGCACTATACCACCAACTCTATGCTACTTTTCTCTCTCCCTCGCCTTTCTCGACAACTGAAGACCAACGGAACTAGATGCACCACGGATCCACCTTGATAGACTACTAACCTTGAAGACTCTGACTAAACGGTGCTCCACCGTACGCAGTCCCCTAGATACGCTTCTCCCTCAAGATTGGAAACCCCTCCCTAGACCAACCTAAAACCTCACATGCTTCCCCAGCTTAAACCTCTGATCACGTGTTTAATACATGGATTTGCCAGTGCACGTGACGAGCTTCCCTAAATCCCTACTTAACACTCTGTTCAATATGGGACAAGTGATCACAGTGAACAAGTCTCCGTCATTCTTGCGCTAGCCTAAGGACCTTGATGCCATAGAAAGGATCGATCTAAGGATATAGGATTTGTAGACAATGATTTGACGTGACCACAATAGGTGCTTTGAGGACATAGCTAATCCCCTTTGGTGGATTATAGGGACTTTCATGATGATAGGTGACTTGGTGGAACAAGTTGATAAAGTAGCATAACCTTCATATTCCTAGAGTAAGTTGGATTCAGTCGGACAATTACAATTACTAGCGAAAACTCTTGGTGGTATAATAAATTGACTTATCAATTAGAAGTCATGGGTTAATAGTGACTCGGAAAAGAAAGTAGGAATTCTTGTTAGCCATGTGATTTTGATTTAATTAGGTGGTCCTAAAAGAGTGTCGATGGTGAATGAGACCACACGGTTCGGTGTAAATTAGATTTGGTCTGATTATCTTTATCATGATACCATGTTCCTCCGTGGGTGATAGTAGAAGTAATTGGATCGTCGAATTGACTTACAAACATATGTAATCCTAACCTTGGATTTTTGTTGGTCATTGTATGGAAAGTTGGTGGATGTACTTTGATATAGTCCCTAGATGATTACAGAGAACCACATCGAAATTGGATTTGTAGGATTGATCAGTCAAGAGTTGATTGATAGGGACGAGGGGCCACTTGATTTGATTCATAGGAAGGAAACAAAATCTTGTACAAGTACAATATGTATCCCCTTAGCATAGAAATGCAGTACCTTAGACCACGGAAAATTTTGCATGGCACTTGGGTTGTAGTATCTTAGCCAAGTTTAGCATCTTGTATGCTTCCTGAGAATTTTTACATAGGGTTATCCATGGGCTAGTTATAACATACCTATGAGTTTTCGGTTTAGTCCTTCTATCATACTTTGGGGTTAGATAGCATAAGTGATGTTGGAGTTGACTTATACTACATGGAACCTTTTTCGACATTGGATGATTTGGTTTGGAGGATTTGGTAGGACTATTGGCATGTAAGAAAGTTTGCTCGAGGATAAGGTGTTGGATATTCACTTGCACCCTAAGTTCCATAAAACCCCAAAGCTCTCCCTATCCATAAAATGGTCGGATTGTGACCATGGTCCTTGGCTTTAAGTTGTTAGACTATAGCCAATACTCCATTTGTAGCGGACAATCCTACCCAAGCAAGGTGTGGAACCACCACGGCTGAGAAGCCACGACAATGAATAAGAGACAAAAAGAGTTCACCACCATTCCTCTACTGGATACATCAGCTAGGAAGCCTTTGGACAACAAGAGAAATTAAAGAGCCCTTTTGGACCGATAAAGGACGTAGATCTTGACTGGATCATAATGAGGGAGTTCTCGCTTAAGGGGTCCTCGGGCAGTCGGGTTGTCCCTTATGGGCCGACCATATAGGCTGCGTCATTGAAGACCGGATTATCCGACGACTGCGTAATCAAGACTAGGTGTGCACTGCAAGGCAGGAGGACCAGTTCGTCCCATCTACCCCCAATCTATGTCTGTAACATGTAACCATAGAGGCACTAGTGTCTATATAAACCAGGAGCTCTTACACATAGAGGTAAGTTATCTCATCTAGTGTTTAGCTCATATGATCACGAGGTAGATCAACTCTCTAACCATCGTTCCCCATTAACATAATCAAGCATGACGTATGGTTTTACCTCCTCAAGAGGGCCCGAACTTGGGTAAACATTCTCACCCCCTCTTTCCTGCCAACCATTAATCTACGCTCCATAGTTCGGGGCCACCTACCCGTCATCTGCCGGTTTTGACGCCAACATTTTTTACTTTCATTAAGAGTTCTGTCGTTGGATCACCGAAAGGATCGATTGATGGCTCGCTTGGCCATCAACGACTGACTCCGCAATGAGGGCATCTTCGCCCCCGAACATGTCGCTGCGCTCGGCAGCTTCACACCAAGCACAGACCTAACCGGCCATCCTGGCCAGATCGGTGGTTTTGTCCCCGCTCAACGGATAAGATTCGGAAAATTCGAAGTCTCCACCGACTCGTGAGGGAATCTGTTCCCTTCTAACCTCACTGCCTCGGCCAATGAACGGCAAAACCCTGTAGCCTTGTCTCCGGGTCCCCTGTCCGACCATGGTCTTGGTCCTCTCTCCCTCAGAGAGGAGGCTTCCAGTTCGGAACTGATCGCAATGTCTGGACAACAGGAAATAACTACTTCCGAATTGGCTTCCTTTCGAGAAGTCGCAGAGATTAACTCCAAAAACATACAAAGGATTGGTCGGGTCAGCCTCTCGATGTTAAGCGAGATGCTCGACTAGATCGAGTCACTTCAAATCTCGCTTACCTGAAGTCCGTCTTGTTCAAAGGTCGGCTCCGAGATTGATTATGCGGTTTTTTACGACCCAGCCACCACCCACTTGATCGCCACCATCGAAGATCTAACCGACATATTGGACTACTCCTCCGAAGAGCTCGAGGATATGGACAATGAGGCCTACTACGCCACCCCCATAAACACTGGGAAGTAGACCACAACATCAACCTACGATGTCTACATGGTAGACACGCCTCACGATACAGATAACATCACACCCAAGAAAAACAGCGATAAGCCCACAAAAGATCCCTCAACACCGAAAACCGCGTAAGCGCTCCAAGGCAAACAAGGGCAGGGGCTCCGCACCAGCCATAGAGTAAAACGCGACCCCTGAGGGCCACGAAAACGGCGAGGCTCCCGAGCACCAACGAGAGGAACCTACCAATGATCATCTCGACGGCCGCAACACCTCGTACGACCCCCCCCCCCCCCCCCCCGTCGATGACCTCAACGGTCTTGATGGTGAAGAATTCGTAATTCCCGAAGACCCTGAAGTCCAGGAGCAATTCCAGCAGCAACTTATAGCCACTGCCCAAAGAATAAAGCAAAACAACAATAACTCGAGGACGAATGGGATATCATCAATAACAGGTGGACCAAAATCTTAGTGGCCGAACAAGGATACGACCTAGAATGGTTGGACCAGAAGAAAATATACCTACGTCGACGGCTGCTCCCACGGTTCGATAAAAAGGCAATATAACACGTGTCCCCCCGATGGACCGACTATGACCATCCTCATCGCCCACCCATAGGGCACAATAGAACTACCGGAGAGAACGGGTATAGACTCAAACCTCTATGACGAAAAGGTAAAGAGCATATGCACCATGGGGTCAGACCCAACCCAGGATATGTAAAATAAGGTCGCAGCAGGTTCGTCCACGGATCCAGGAGGTACTCTCCCACTCGATGGGATGACGAAACACCTCGGGTCGCTTACAAGAGCAAAGGTCGGGAAACGTACCGGGCTCAACCTGGAGCTGATCTACGACCCAACATAGGAGGGATCAGAGGCGCTGCTAACCCACTTTGTTTCACGGATGATGTCATGAAACACCAACTTGCGGACGGATTTTAACCCGCAAACATCGTATAGTACGACGGGACAACAGATCCCACCGTGTGGATAGAGGATTTCCTTCTCCACATTCATAAGGCCACGGGAGATGATCTCCATGCCATTAAATATTTACGACAAAAACTCAAAGAATCGGCATGGCATTGGCTAAATAGCCTACCTGAAGATTCCATTGGATGCCGGGAAGACCTCGAGGAGGCTTTCCTATCCAACTTGCAGAGAACATATGTTCGGCCACCGGATTCATCTGATCTTAGTAAGGTCATCGAGAAGACGGGGAATCAACAAGAGAATTCTGGAACCGGTTCCTTACAAAGAAGAATCAAACCGTAGACTGCCCAGATGCCGAAGAAATAGCTTCTTTACGGCACAACATCCGGGACGAATGGCTGACCAGACAGCTCGGCCAGGACTGGCAGAGAACTATGTCCACACTTACCTCCCTCATTACCTGCTTTTGCACAAGTGAGGATAATTGGCTAGCTTGGCACAACCATAACGTGTACGACCCCGGAACATCTGAAGTTCAGGATGGAAATAGCAAGACAAGGAATAACAAGAACAAACACCGGCATCATAATGGTGGTACCGATGATACATCAGTTAATGTTGGAGTCCATAGTACAAAACCTGGACAGCGGAAGAAACCCTTCAAAGGGAATAGAGATGGACCAACTCCATGGGATAAAATCATGGAACGCCCTTGCCAGATTCATTGCATCCAAGGCAAACCCACCACCCACACCAACCGTAATTGTTGGGTGTTCAAACATGCAGGCAAGCTTGCCACCGCTGTGAAAAACAAGGGCCCGCAAAGTGAATATGATGAGGAGCCCCGTTGCCCCAACAATGGAGGCCAAATGAAGTTCCCTCGTGTAGTGAATACTGTGAACATGATCTATGGCACCCATATACCCAAAAAGGAGAGAAAATGGGCACTACAGAAGGTATATGCCATAGAGCCTGTAGCACCGAAATGAAACCAGTGGTCGGCTTGCCCGATCACTTTCGACCAGAGGGATCATTCGAGCAGTATCCATCATGAAGGGTCGGCCGCCCTAGTCCTCGACCCAATCGTTAATGGTTTCCACCGCACTCGACTCCTCATGGATGGAGGAAGTAGCCTTAACCTGATCTATTCGGATACTGTGAAAAAGATGGGCAAAGACCCATCACATCTCAAGACAAGCCGCACTACCTTTAAAGGAGTCATTCCAGACGTTCAAGCACTCTACTCGGGCATGATAACACTCGAAGTCGTGTTTGATTCTCCCGTCAACTTCCATAGCGAGGACTTGATCTTCGGCATCGTCCCCTTCACAGTAGATACCAGACACTTCTCAGCCGCACAACTTGTGCCCGCTTTAATGTCGTACCCCACTACGCCTACATGAAGCTCAAAATGCACGGACCCAAGGGAGTCATCATGGTAAATGGAAATACAAAGCGTTCTCTCTGGACCGAGGAGCACATAGCCACACTAGCAAATGAACATCAACACGACAATGACACTTCAAGCCACAGGCTGGCAACAAAGGCACAGAGGGGGCAAACGGGCCCGAGCTAGATACTTCTATGGCTGAGAGTACATAGGGATACGGCTCCCACGGTGCAACCCGAACACCATCAAGATATGTCCCTCGACAACACAATTTCATCCATAAAATGCCAAGGGAAGTCGTGGGGGAAGCGCACCAGGGACTATGTAATCCGATCAACCAAACTATGGTCCAACACACCCCTACGAACCAAAGACACGACATCATGAAGAGCCCAAGTGTCAAGCTTCTCCGTTCGTCAGCAGCTTCTCAAGACCCTTTACTAAGGTTCGCTTGATGCTAGGAACTTTTTGAAAAGGATAGTACCTCACCCCTAACATGGGCAATAGATATAGTGCAGCCGAACACAGGGCTGACGTCAAGTCAGCCATGTAAGGTCACTTGAAATGTTGCTTCAAAATACTTGTATCGATTGTTACCTGCACCAGTTGCCTTCGTGCTACGAGTTATAAAAATTCACTGCACACATTATTTGAAGTACTTTTGTATACATACACTTTATGCTTATCGGTGCAGAAATGTCAAAATTACTTTTTACACACGCTAAAGTGCTATCAATCATAGCCCGGGAGCTTGGATGGTTACACCACCCCAATCACTACAACATCGCTCCTTCTTTTCCTAAGTGTTCGGTTTCTCAGGATTTAGTGTTATATGCATCGGTTCTAAATTATGTCTTGGGTCTACAGTTGGATTGTGCCGACCCTGTTCTTATGCTATTACATTCTACAAGTTTGTCTAAAGGGATAAAGGGAGAACCAATGCGATTGTATACCCAGCTTCGCTCGTTCGGAATACCTCAGTGGAGAAAGCCGAAAACTGACCATCATAATAACCGAGAACTGGTCTGCAATCCGAGCTCATTTACAAAGTCGATAGAGGCTACTCCGTGTCATGCAGATGGGTTTGCACTTATTCAAACCTCGCGGTAACTCTTTCAATTTATGGTTTTTCGATTATCACAATAGGCTAAGGGCTTGTCACTAGCCCCGCATTCAAAGTTCCTAAGGCTAAAGTAAAGCGATAAACCCACATAGTCCGATCGCCTTGTTTCCCTCATGCACTACCGCCCTTGTGCACCGATACTACGGATAAGGGTTATAGTGCGGCCGATGAAACACCCCAAGTAGTCTCTACATGGGCGCTGAAGCCGAGGACTAGTAACGATCAGATTGAAACAACCAAAGTAGGAATCAAAATGACACAAAGTGTACTCCACTTCAGGCATGCATCTTATCAGATAGATTGTTCTGAGATACACTAACAAATATTCATTCTTATATTACATCTTTTGAGCATTGGGACTTGATTGCCCAAGCACCTTGCATAGCTGAGGAGAAATACAGCTCGGGGTGCCTATGCTCCTTTCCGGCAAGAGGTGGATCAATGGCCATCTTAAGGGGACTTACCCCCAACAAAGTGCACCATTGTCCGTGCAAAGTCCATCCAAGCCACTTCCATACAAGAAGAGCATTGCAGGACTTCAATCCGGGGCGCGACCTCGACCATCTTATGCACTAATGCGAAGTAGCAGCTCGGCAAGGACTCGGTGGGCCATAGTCGAACACAAAGATTCTTCACGGCCAGCTCCGCCATCCTATGTAGTTCCATCAGATGCTTCATTTGATAGCTCAGACTGGGGTTGGACTGAGGAGTTTCAAACTTAGCCCAAAATAGTTGTTTCACGGCATCCCCGTCATGGGTCACAAAATGCTTGGCTGCATCCACTGCACTCAGCGGGAGGTTCATGAAGGCACCTGCGGAACACCATATCCGCATGATAAAAGCATAAGTGTTTCCTCCAAATGCATATTGCAGTAAGTACGGCTTACTGGTTGCCATAAGCTTGGATTGGCGCACTTCTTCTTCATAGAACCTCCGTTCCACCCGCTCTGATTGAAGCTCGATAAACAATTTGGTGTGACCGTCCATGTGCTCTTGAGATTTCTTCTCCAAGGCTTAACACTTTGAGCTCGCCTCTTCTAGCCCATGGCCTCTTGTTTGCTGTGGATGACCTTGAGGGCTTCTAACTCGACAGCTGGTTGTTCTACCTCCACCTTGTGAGCAGCAGTATCCCGTTTGGCTTTCCCCACCTCACGCCTCAGCTTCTCAAGCTCTTGGTCTTGGGCTATTAAGAAAGTTAGAATACAAAGAGTCAGCTCGCATGGCCAGGACGCTCCTTAAAATTTCTAAAGGACGGTATTGTTTTGTCCCAGCATACCTTGCTGCTCATTGAGCCGAACATTTATGTGGTCAAGCTCTTCATCAGAAACTTTGACTTTCCGGTTTAGCTCGGTTATTTCCAACGCATTGGCGTTAGCAGCCGAAGACAAGGCCTCCAAGGTAAAAACAACATGTTAGTACATTTTTGAATTATCAGGGCCAACATTGCTTATTCAAAATTCTCAAACGAACAATTTAAACAAGTCTTCGGGCTATTTTTCACTTTTCCCACGAATTAGTTCTTGAGCCACGGGTGAGTTTTTCTTTCCAACTCACCCATGGCTCGGGAGCTGTTATACCCATAAAGGCATATATATGACATTGCAAAATAAAACTTACAATATTACACGGCTTAGCTTAAAGCCCGTCAGCAAGCCATTGAAAGCATCGTTCAGTCCGTTGTTGACGGATTGAATACTTTTTAAGACCACACCCATTAGGGTGCGATGTTTTCAGCTATAGAGGAGCCGGTCAAGGCGTCCTCCATTATGGTCGGCCACCCAATGATAGCTTGTTCTGTAGTGGGCGGTGGTAGGGGCGTCATAGAACATGTCAGTGCATCAGGTCCCCCGGAAGTTGTCTCCGGGTAATGCTCGGAGGTAATTTGGTTATTTTCTCCTCCAAAAGAAAAGGAACTTGCCCCCTCAGTCTTAATGACCAAGGTACGTACCTCGGCCAAAATCTCATAGTCCACGGTGGCCGGTGTAATAACACTTGCTGGAACTTCTCGTTCCTCAAAGTCTGGTGTATCTTCTTCAGACGGGACCTCCCGATCCTTGGCGCTCGATGTATCTGCCTCGACCACCACCGCCTCGATAGTGGTCGGTGGGGCTTGATGGGACATCACCTTATCTAGCTCGTCCGAGGACCAGGGAGGGGTGTTGTGGACGCGTTCCTACTCTCGGCCACCTCGGCTAATGGAGAATCCCCCTCCGACACTTGATATTTTGGAAGATCTGTGACTGGGCTATGATAGAAAAAAGCTTGGTTCTCATTGTTAATAAAAAATGGTATAACTCTATTAAATTAGGGAGTGGACTCCATACCTTCGGGCCGGGGGCTTCACCCTAAGTGTTCGGCGAGGAGCCTCCCCCTAGGCACACACCTCTTCATCGGAGTCAGGGCTTGCACCAAGAAGGGCGACCCTGGCCCCCTCCGATGCCTCCCGCTTCCTCGCTTGAAGAGAATCTTTATCTTCCTCCTTGTCTCCCTCCCACCCCCTCGTGGGTAGAGGAGACATGGGTATCCTCGGTTTTGTATCCGGGGGACCCCTCGAAAGGAGACCCCCATGGGTCTCCTTCTACTTGTTGTCCGGCGCCATGTACGACGACTCTACTAGCATCAGCTCCAGCAGAAGAGTCCGGGGATCCTCGGTCAAAGGAGCTGGGCATTCTATGTTCGTAGCAAGTGCCAGCTACTCCTGCGAAAGAAAAAGGATAGTAAGACCTTTGATAAAAACAAAACTCCGAGTGTATATCACATCTCGGACGTACCTCCACCGGGGGAGTATTGTCATCCAAGCCGGCATCTTCATCCTCGAGAGGCAACACTTGCTGCAGTTTGAGCAGTACATGCCACAAATATGCATGGGTGGTACTATAGAACTCGAGCACCGTCCAAGGCTCGTCGACCTTGTGAGACCACATCGGGTTGTCCCGATGCTGGCAGCGAAGGATATAGCAATGGAGCTTGACCTGGAACACATCGGCAGTCGGACATTGGACTCCACCATTTGCTTGATGCATTTTTGCAGCTGCTGCACATCCAAGGATGAGCTCGAGTCCAGGTCTTTCTTGAACCATGATGTCAGCCTCACCGGGGGACCAGACGTGAACTTGGTGGCCACCGCCCACTTTTGTTCTCTTGGTTCTATGATATAGAACCACTCCTTATGTCAGTTCTTGATGTTGCCGATCAGTGTGCCCTCCAGCCGTGGCACGCGGCAGATCTTGCTTATCACGGCCCCGCCGTAGTCGGCATGCTGGCTGCTGACCGATTTTGGCTTGACATTAAAGTCCTTGAGCCAGAGACCTAAATCCAGATGAACCCGTAGGAAAGCCTCGCAGGCGGTGATGAAGTTGGAGATGTGAATAATGGAATTTGGGGGGAGGTCATGGAACTCTACCCGAGAGTAAAACATTAGACCCCTGATGAACGGGTGAAATGGGAAGCTAAGTCCCCTGAGGAAGTGTGGGACGAACACCACCCTCTCCCCGGGTCTTGGCGTGAGAACCATCTGTCCCTTTTCCGGTACTCGTTGGGCGATGCGAGCTGGGATGTAGCTCCTTCGGAGACACACGAGACCTCCGATTTTCCATGAGAGCCCGAGCCGGCCATTGCAGAGCTTGAGGCGGAGGATGACTGGAAAAGGTGAGAGATGGAATGGATCTGGGCTCTTGAACTACGAGGGAGAAGGAGCTAGGGTTTGTAATGCATGTGGTGGGCTTTGGATCTTTCTTCCCCTTTTATAGGGAGGCCGTGAAACCAAGGGTCCATTTACTACGCCCGCATATCTGCCACTTATCAAAACAACTTCATCGTTGGTATGTGCGTAGGTTGGATCGGGTCATTAATTCAAAATCTCCTTAAAGACGGGACATAATTCCTGTTGTTGATAGAACGTATCCTGTGGAAAGTGGCCTCGAGCCGCGACTCGAATTTACTCATTATTTGTTATCGTGACTTTTCGTGAGAAGCGTTACTAGATGGGTTACTATTCACCTTCGGACCATTAAAAGTCTCTTGATTTAATGATGACTGTTTTCGAGAATACTACATCGTTGGAGCGACTAAACCGATACCAGCCGAATATAAAGGGAACTCGCCGTGCAAGCCTATTTCTCTATGTGCTCGGCTGCAAAATACTAAACACATCGGCATTGAAGGCCAGTTCGGGGGCTATTGAGGGAGTTTCAGATTAAGGGGTCCTCGGGCAATCGGGTTCTCCCTTATTGGCCGATCATATGGGCTGCATCATTGAAGACCGTATTATCTAACGTCTGTGTAATCAAGATGGAAAGCTCCAAAGACTAGGCGTGTACTCCAAGGCAGGAGGACCAGTTAGGACCATCTACCCCTCATCTATGTCGGTAACATGTAACCCTAGGGCCCTGGTGTTTATATAAACCAAGAGCTCTTATGCGTAGATGCAAGTTATCTCATCTTGGTTTTGGCTCATACAATCTCGAGTTAGATCAACTCTGTAACTATCGTTCCCCATCAATATAATCAAGCACGACGTAGGGTTTTACCTCCTCAAGAGGGCCTCAACCTGGGTAAACATTGTCTCCCCCTCTTTGCTTCCACTGATATATCTAAGCTGCGTGGTTCGGGACCCCCTACCCTGAGTTGGGATTTGCACTACAAATCCTAAAATTAGGGAAGTTGTTTTCCCTCAAATATTTTATTTAAATCCCATTATCTAAAATACTTCGCAAGACCACAAAATTATCATTTTAAAAGTTATTTCACTATTTTCTTTAAATACCTTTTTCTGAGGGTAGACATGGTCTTTTATGAAGGAAAACTATTTTTCTTGCTTCTAAATTGCAGAAAATTTAGAGAGACTCACTGGACATATATATTCCATATATGAGAGTTTCAACACGTGGTCGTGGTTAAGATGTTGGAAAAAACACTTTAAAACTCTTTCTACCTCTTTTAATCTTTTGAGATATTTCTACAAGAAATATTCTCAATAAACTCTAAGAAAATTATAACAACTCACACGTGATATATGTGATGATCCTTCCAAGTTTCATCTTAATCCAACTTGATTTGATTCACCTAAATATTCCAAAACCCTATCTACCGAGAACCAAATTTGAGCAAATCTACATTTCCTAGGTTTTCCCATTGTACTAAAATTTGGTCGACATGTTGTAATACTCTAATAATGCATCCACACCAGGTGGTGCATCAAGGAGATGAGATCCAATAGTTCCAAGCCCCTGAAAACCGCTTGTGTTTATTTCTGGAATTGGGAAACTTTACATTATAAAGTTTCTTCAATTGATCTTGAAGTTTTTGGGCATGCTATAATACTCAAATAATGCCAGCACACCAGGTGGTGCATTAGTGGGAATTAATTTGCATGGATTTATCTTCAGGAAGCCATTTCTGCCCATTTTTAGGGTTTTTCGAGTTTACATTGGAAACTTTCTCCAACAAATACCAAATTTGGTGTCCGACCTCATTTTCGCCTATCATCTTATCATGTTAAGATTCATAGCAGGTGGACTCAAATTTCTAGCCCTAACACCCATCAAACATCTTGTACTCACTTACCAAATTTGGTGCTTTGGACCCTTCTACTATTCTCTTTGAGCTCAGATATTTACCATAGCTTTTCCTAGACCTATACCACCTGGAGTAACTTTGCCAAGGCCCCTAATAAATTATTGGAGGGTAAATCCATCTTTTTCTCTCTCCTTTTCACCATGGAAGCACCTGTTTTACCCCTCTTCCATTAACTCTGTTCATGCAAATGCCACCAAGTATTTTCACGACACCTCTGGTGCGCGAATGACCATTTCATGCAAAGATATGGCATGATCAGTGGAAAACGTGAGAAGCTCTTCTAAATCTTGATTCTGGGCAGAAATGTGGCCTTGAACTACATGTGCTAGCTACACTCCTCTCCTTGAGTTGAAAATTGGTAGTCTTGTATTTCTTGCATAGCTTGGGCTGCTAGACATGGTTTCATCCCAATGACTCCCCAGTAAGAACACTTTTTGCTAGCCCCAAGTTTCCTGCTGCAAACTTAAACAGAGATAAAACACGACCTACACTACCCCATATGAGATCAAACTGCTCCATCACTCTCCTGCGTGCATGGCTGACACGTTAGACATTGTCAGCCAACCAAAGTTCCCTTGGATATCAGTTGGCATGATGACCACACCTTTAGCATATAGAAACGGTGCTCTACGCCTTGTCCTTCTCCTGTAGCTCATATTCAACAGCGGCAGAGTGCCCTAGAGCGACAGGTGTCGGGCGAAAGGATCGACACCTATGGTTCCCCTTTTGCTGCTTTGGAGGGGAGAGGGGTCGCGGCAAGAGAAAAACCAACAGTCACAGCCCGGCAAGGTCGTTTTTACCCAGGTTTAGGTCGTGTTGTGCATAAAACATTAATCCTACATGTGTTTAGTTATTCGTTTTAGTTTATTGTACATCTGTCCCTTTTACAGCCTTTCGATTGGTCAAAAAGCCAAAAGTCCCTACTACTAACCCTCGGGCCTCCTTTTATAGGCGAAGGGTTCACCACACTGGCTCAGTGGTTGAACGGTGGTTCACGAGTGGAACAACGACGACCGACAGCCACAATGTTACTGCGGTGCATTAAATGCTTCGACAGACTTCCCTCACCTCGTCGGGGGGGGGGGGTGGACACGTACCCACACGTCGCAACTTTGGGGTGTTGCGCTGGCGAGTGGGTGGACACGTGGTCCATGCATCGGTGGTGGCGTGTTTGTCGGTGGAGGCGTTCACAGGATGCGAAGACGCCCTGGGCCAGCGCCTCTCTTCTGGCCTTCTCTTCTTCGTCGGGGCTCTTCTTGTTCCTCTCCGCAGGGAGGCGATGGCCTGCCGAGGCCTTGTCAATCTTCCCGGCAAGGATGGCTTGCCGGGGCTCAGTCCTCCTTACTTGTTGGGAGTGTCTTACCTTGGTAGTGTCTATCTCCCCGGCAGGTGGGCTCCTGCCGGGGTCCCTTCTTTATTCCCAACAAGTGGGTGCTTGTCGGGGGTTTGCGATCTGTACTTGCCGCGCTTCCGAGTCTCGCTTCTTCCCTAACCCCCAGCGACGCGCCATGCCGCTGCAAAGGGGTTGTCGGTGTCCGCGCACTAGTCTGGGGCACTGGAGACCCCGGTCTTTAGTGCACCGACACCAGGGTATCCCTCTCGACCTCCCACACCCCTACCCGACGCTCGCATAGCTCCAAGGCGGATCTAGCACGCGTGCTCCCCACGCTAGTGGGCAGCCGAGGCCACCAGAGAACTCCTCGTCTCTCCCATCGCTCTATCTCTTACCTCTTGAGACCTAGAGCGCTTGGGTCTACTCCCCTTTGTCCTAGATGACTCCTGGGGCTCCTCACTTGCACTCTCCCCCGCAGTCGCCCGCCGCCGGCCTCCACGCTAAAATAAGAACCAAGCCAAGCTCACCCTCAACCCTGACCACCGTGGGATCCCATCCTAGCCACCACAGATCCGTCCCCGACATCTCCGTTCTCCCCGGGAAGCCAAAGGTCTCAAAGGCTAGTGATGGTCGATGGCCCCCTCTACGGCCACGTGGGACGATGACACTTCGGCCCTCCCCCCCCCCCCCCGCGTGAGGCATCGGGTTGGGGGCGGTGTGACCTCTCGAGCCTGTCGAAGCATAGGGCATCGCTGGGGGTGACCTAAGTCGCCGGCGCAGATCACCGGCTCGGGCTCCTCCATCCTCCCATGCCTCCTCTATTGTGCGGCAGGTAGGAGGATGATCTTCCAGTTGGGGCTCGCTAGTAAGTGGCTACGGCCCGGGCACCGCTTGTTTAAGTGGTCACGTCCCTGCAGGTTTCCGGCTCCCAGCGGCGGAAACGCTTTCCACCAAGGAGTCTACGATGTTCCCCATCATGCACTCAGTAGAGCAGATGGGCTGGCCCACTACCTCTCCAGCGCCCTAGGCGTGGTATAGCCCCCTTGTATGAAGTTTTCCCCTTTTTTCTTTTTAAAGAAGTGCCGAAATTCACTACTAATTCATATGGTCTCCAAATTTAGTGATTCAAATTTCTAGGAGCTTCTAAAATCATGACCCATCCAAATATGTGCTTTGCACATTTTTCTTGAAGCTTTTTCCGTAGAGATCAAATTCAAATTTGAATTTGAACTACTCAAACTCCACATTGCAAAAGTCTTAGAAGACTCATATCAACTCCAAATGGAGTGATTCCAATCTCTAGATGACTCTAAAATCATGATCTATTTTTCGAGCTTAGGTGAATTTTTAATCATACATTATTTCTGCTGGACCAAATAAATAGCCCCCTTTCTCCATTTATTCCAACTTATTAAATTGATGTGAAAGTCATTCCAACTCCAATTCCAATGAGACCACCTCCTATATGTTACTAAAATCATGCCCTATTTGGTGGGCACATGACTCCTTTTTATGAAAATGTTTTTGTAGACTTCTTGTAAGGCCAGTGATTCCTCCATTTCCTCCATTAAAAATTCTCTGGTGATCCAAACCTCTTAGAACAAGTTTTAGGAATTTTTCTTATGACCACAGATGTCCCAGAAAATAAATCCCCTATTTCTAGAGCACTTTGTTTTTCTGCTTGTTGTGTGGCTTATCATGGTTGTTTCTGACGAACGTTGCAAAGTAGACGAGCTGCTCGTAGTGGACTAGAAGCTCGTGAAGACCTCAAAGTCTTTGCCGAACAATGAAATCAGCACTTTGACCATGTCTAAGAAACTACTTTTATGCATGTTAAAGAGCACTACGTTCTGATGCTTTGAATCATGTTGAACCGGTGGCCACCTAGGTGGGTTGTTACCGATCACATTCTCGTTTGTACTTGCACTTGGGAAGTAGTTACGTTGCTGGTACTTCTACGGATGGGATTGGGTACATGAATGGAGACGGTAAAAGGAGGTGATTTCAAATGTTTTATGAAAACCCCGTCGGGTGCCACTAATGCCCGAGGGTGATGTGTTGAGCTAGGTAACCACTTGATGAGGGAGTGGTATACCGAGGCGAGTTCTGTGAGTGGTTTCTAAAAATGGGAGTAGATTTCAGATTTGTTGACCGTCCCAACCTTACATGTAGGACCATAATACCCCTTATGGGATGGGGCTTTGCTGATTACTATGGTTGGTGCTAGTAGAGACCCCACATTACTAGTGGTTGGAGTGATGAGGTCACTCTAAAGACGGGGTCGTGCCAGGAAAAGGGCGACCATGGGCTGTTTTAATAGACACCAGGCACACCTTTGCGTGTCCTCGTGGATGATGCGCGTGATGTACATCACAAGGGACTGTCACCAATGAGTGGATTCTTTGCTAGTATCGTCATGGGAAAGGTGATGTTCGGGTACTTACCTTGTGCTGACACGGAAGTGTACCAAATCTTGTGGGTGAATTGTTCAACCTCTGTAGAGTGTAAACTATTCGAATAGTCGTGTCCACGGCCAAGGATAGTTGGGTGGTGCTGCTTAAACTACGTCCAAGAGTTTTCGTATAAACAAATTGGGTGTGTCTGTGGGTATGTTGGTATTATGAATGATGAGCTACGTCAGATTACTTGGCATGTTGGGTGAACCTGGGTTGTTCAGCCCTCAGATGTTACTGATATTTGTAGCATGTTCGTATGGATATCGTCTACTTGTTGATGCATAGTCTTACAAGTTGATTGATCACTACATTGCACTAAAATTAGCTTTCCACAAATTACCTACTTAGTGTAACACTATGAATTGTTATTGCCTCGTTCCAAGCATGTGTTGCTTGTGAGTACATTCGAGTACTCATTGGCTTGCCACTGGTTATTTCATTGACCTGACATGAGAGACCATGATATGATGAAGAATATTGAAGTGACGTTGGCGCAAGTTGAGATTCTACCTAGTCAGAATGCATGTAGGGTTAAGGCTGATGGCATGGGTTCATGTTACCGATGAATATTTTCTGCTGCAATATAAATTAAGACTTGGCCATGGAGGCCATATTGGTCAAAATGGTACGTAATGGATGTAAGACTATTGTTATGCAGTTACTCTGTGTTCGATGAGCATTGCTCTCTAGGATCACTTTGCACGTACATTCGGTGATCTCGACTTAGAAGTCGGGGACCCCACAAGTGAAAGCGTATTTTAGCCCGAAGAACACTAGAATATGCTTTCTCTAATAAGAAAACGTGTTTTGCAAAAACCATCTTCACTTACTCGGGTCAACGGTCCGGTTAGCTCCTCGGACACTAATGAGTGGGGCCCATGCGCTGCTTTTCTCTCTCTCCTCCTTGTCCGTCTTCTTCCTTGCGACACGAAAAGGGAGGGCTTAGGACGGCCTGCATCCTCGACGCCATGACTTGGGCACCATGGTCAGAGGTCTTCTCGGCGAGCAGCGCTAGCAGGGCCTACCTGAAGGGAAGGAGGTCGGGAGTGGCTTCGTAGGCTTCCGGGGATCTTCACACACGAAGAATAATGGAGTGGGTGGCTTTGAGGATGGATCACCCATCGGGATCGACATCGGTAGCTTCGCCCACGAGGCAATGGGGATCTCGAGATCTTGGGGAGGGGCTTGAGGGGCTGCGGGAGAGCTCAGGGAAGCTATTTATAGAGCCTGCGAGCGGTCTGGGAGATCTCTGGCAACAAGGCATGATAGAGGAAAATGACAGGGTCACGGGTGCTCTGTTCCTCAATGGGGACGGCTCAAAGAGGATGAATCCGGAGGGGGAGAGGGTTCCACGACAAGGGCGACGACGAGAGGAAGCCATTGGACATGGAGAGGCGGCGAAATCTCGAACAAACAGACGAGGGGGAGGGCTTCCAACTACCAGAGCACTGGCATGGCATGCCATCCGCGTGGTCATCACGTGAACACGGCAGTGACACACGCTATGGTCGGCCAAACCTTGTCCACTAGAAGGGTCACTCAACACAGAGTGCCAAAAGGCAAAGAAACAAGCATAGTAGCCACTGAGGTGACCAGATGTTGCTAGAATACAACACCCCAACAAGGTGCTTGTTGCTTCCTGAGAGAGATTGGCCTGGGGAGAGACTTTGATATTTGGGTCAGAGTGCTCAGTCACTAAGGTGACCATCTTAGCCAAATTTCAGTTCAAAAGAAGAAGTCTAGGTGGCACTTGCTATACAAAGCACCAAAATGGACAAAAATGCAAAAGAAGAAGAGGCAGCCACATGCAAGATATGACCCAACCAATTTATGATCATTATTTGGGAACTTCTGGAGAGGCAGAAATATAGGTTGCTTCACAACCTAGAGAAAATAGGGCTATTCCTTTAATAGAAAAATGGATATTCCTACCAAATTTTTTTTGGTTAAGGACTAAGATGGAAAATGACATGGTCTTGGCAAGGATTTGAGAATGACAAGGCACTTGGAATATTCCCAATTTTTCAAACCACAGAGCCACTGAAAAGCAATATTCCCAATTTTCCAACTCGGGTATCCTTTTTTACTTTATATGATGTTCCTACTGAATTTCGTACGGATGACTACCTAGTCCTGGGGTGGTTTTTTTTCACTGTATCCTTCTTCTGACATGTATTAATTCACATGTTCATGATTATACTCACTCCAATTACTTTCATATATGTCGATCTAGGAGAGTGTGATAGATTATCGTGACTAATATATATCTCCTTGTCACAAGTCCGACAGTGATTTCCTAAGGATGTGTTTTTCTTATACCCCATCGTGAAACATTCCATGGGATTGTGAACAAATTTCCTCGATGGACACCAAATATTTTATTCCTTGCATTGGGTCGCTCAAATAGATGCATGCCCTCCGAGTTCAAAACAATGTGGTGAATCTTAACGATTCTCCTAGCAGAGCCTGATTTCTTGCAAGGATTCCTATAGCATCTGGACTAGTTCCAATGTCTTGTATATCAAACCATACCAAAGATTTTACTGTCCACTATCGTGACCGGTATAAGGGAGTATGGTCTTATAATATTAACATCTCATCACTTGACGGATGGAGGTACTGACAGAAGAGTTTTGTTTACGGCAGGCTATAGTTTAACCAATTCCCATATGTGGTTTGTCAGCATTTTGCTTCTTCAGCATTTTGCTTTTTCATTCTATCAGTATATCCATGTGGATAGTAGGCTATGCGATGCTTTGACACGGTTGCTGAAGTCAATTTGTTGAGCTGGCCTTTGGCCTGACATGATATACTTGGACACTTGATATTGGCTATTCTGAGCATATACTATTGGATGAACTGGTTACCTTGATATGAGCTCCATACAAATGGAGTAGACCCTTAGGTGTATATTCAAAGCAATTGATACCGAATCAGACTGTCCTTGGTACCCGTACCATGTTGTTCATGCAACAAGTACTATCCATGTACTATCGGTCTTTCTTCTTTATTATTGTTTTGCTTGTCTGGATCCTTTGCTGGAAGAACTTGTCCATATATATCTTCAAATGTTCGTGTGACCAGAGCAGCTGGCATATGTAATATTTTGGCTATCATACCTTGGCCTTGTTCATGACTTGGCTCATAGGATATATTCTATATTCGAGTCTGCTTGTATTGTGCTCATTGTTGTTGTCCATCATACAAGCTCGTGACAAGGGTTAATGATATCACCTTGTCGGTTTTGAGGAAGTTGTCCTGGATAAGTACTGCCAAAACCATTTTCTGATGTTGTGTTTCAACAAAAGCTTGCCGGTCCTTGTATCACTCCCTAAGGTGCATAACTGACTTTCTGCCACTTTCATAACATGTGGGGTTGTCAGATTCTTACCGTGATTTCATCATCGTACGAGTGACTTGCATGAATTTGGCACCATGTTCACAGTGTATATGGAAGTATCTGATTCCTGGGGTAGACTTGTGTTATAACTGATTGTTGCTTCCGGCCCAATTGTGGTGGATCTAATTGTTGGTATGCACTACCATATAATGCCATCTCACTATGTAATATCTTGCACCAGTGTCATATCGAGGAAGGCTGGAAATCTTGTGTGGGAAGCCATCGAGGGTATCGTGCTGGGGAAGCCTGCATAGCTTAGGATCAAAGCTTTCATCAGGCAGGTTGTTGAAAAAGACCGTGTACCGTACTGCAGAAGCTTCCCCCATTAGAGACTTGCTGCGGAAGACTCGGTACCTTAAGTCGGAATCTTTTGTAGTATTTTACGAAAGAATCCTCAGTATCTTGGATGGGAACTCATCCGCGTATCGTATTGAGGAAGATAGAGTAATCTTGCACTGGAAGCTTCTCTGGTAGCTTGCAAGGGAACACTAGCTTGCTTACACAAGAAGCTTCTACCTGGGATGTGTTGACTGATAATATATTGTTTGTCTGGCACACTGATACGTCCATTTTGCATCATGTTTTCATGTTGATATTTATCGCTTCTTTGGCTGTTATTTCACTTCTCGGTACAATTCGTATGTCGTTTCTCTCTTATTTTGCAAGGTTTACATGAAGAGGGAGAATGCCGGCAACTAGAATTCTGGCCTGAAAGTGGAGCAAAGTTGAGATACCTATTCTGCGCAACTCCAAACGCCGTAAAAATCAACGAGGATTTTTACCTAATTTAACAAAAATACTGGGCCGAAGAAGTGCCAGAGGGGAACCAGGGCGTGCCCACAAGCCTGCACGGCGCGGCCACCACCCAGGCCGCGCCATGAGGGCTTGTGGGCAGCCCACTGGCCCACTTGCTCCCGTCTTTTGCTATATGGAGGGTTTCGTCCAGGAAAAAATCAGGGAGGAGATTTTTCGTGGTTTTGCCACCGCCACGAGACGGAACTTGAGCAGAACCAATCTAGAGCTCCGACAGGACGATCCTGCAGGGGAAACTTCCCTCCCGGAGGGGGAAATCGTCGCCATCGTCATCACCAACTCTCCTCTCATCGGAGGGGACTCATCACCATCAACATCTTCATCAGCACCATCTCATCTCCAAACCCTAGTTCATCACTTGTAACCAATCTCTGTCTCGCGACTCCGATTGGTACTTGTAAGGTTCCTAGTAGTGTTGATTACTCTTTGTAGTTGATGCTAGTTGGATTACTTGGTGGAAGAGTTTATGTTCAGATCCTTGATGCTACTCATTACCTCTCTGGTCATGAATATGATTTTTCTTTGTGAGTAGTTACTTTTTTTCCTGAGGACATGGGATAAGTCATGCTAATAGTAGTCATGTGAATTTGGTATTCGTTCGGTAATTTGATATGTTGTATGTTGTTTTCCTCTAGTGGTGTTATGTTAACGTCGACTACATAACACTCCACCATTATTTGGGCCTAGACGAAGGCATTGGTAAGTAGTAAGTAGATGATGGGTTGCTAGAGTGACAGAAGCTTAAACCCAACTTTATGCGTTACTTCATAAGGGTCTGATTTGGATCCACTAGTTGAATGCTATGGTTAGACTTTCTCTTAATTCTTATTTCGTAGTTGCAGATGCTTGCGAGAGGAGTTAATCATAAGTGGGATGCTTGTCCAAGTAGGGGAAGTACCCAAGTTCCGGTCCACCCACATATCAAACTATGAAAGTAACGAACGCGAATCATATGAACATGATGAAACTAGCATGACAGAAATTCCCGTGTGTCCTCGGGAGCGTTTTTCCTCCTAAACGACTTTGTCCAGGCTTGTCCCTTGCTACAAAACGGATTGGTCCACTTTGCTGCACCGTTGCTACTTTTGTTACTTGTTGCTTGCTACGAATCATCTCACCACAAAATCACTTGTTACCGACAATTTCAGTGCCTGCAGATTTTACCTTGCTGAAAACCACTTGTTAGATCCTTCTCCTCCTCGTTGGGTTCGACAATCTTACTTATCGGAAGGACTACGATTGATCCCCTATACTTGTGGGTCATCGCACACCATTGCTTGTCGGGTGGTTTTCATCATTAATGCTATGAATGTTGCACACTAATGTATACTTGATGCTGATAATCAATCTAGGATTTAGATCACATATGCCCATTATGATACAGTCAACAGAGAATTACATATTGCTTAACTAAGCTTCCAAATATTTGAACTCATTGCTAATACTTTGAGTCTAGTGTCGATTGATGTGCAAATTTTATAATGGGAAATAAGGTAACACCGATGGCCCGAGCTTCCTCGGACAAGGGCACTTGGACAGATTGCCTACAGGTTACAAAGTTATGATGTTAATAACCAATTAAATAGTGGTTGTAAAACAAAATTATTGTAGGAAAAGTCTACGTGTTAGAAGAACGTGCAACTTTTTGTTGCCTCTTCAGCAGTTTGTTGCTTGGCTTCATTGTGGGCATTCTCTGCCTGATTCGCTTGAGAGATTGCATCGAATTTCTTATGCTTGGATTGACAACCCTTGGGGACACAAGTTAGGGTGCTCGGGGCCATATGAGCAGCTGATATTTTTTGAGGAGAATTTGGAGAACGGCTTACTATAGAGGATGACAGGACCCCTCGAAGATAAAGAAGAAGTGCTATTTGAAAAGCTATCAACACTTTCTAGGCAAAAATCCCATGTTTAAAGATAAGGGAGAGCTCAGAGTCCTCGTGAAAACTACGGTCGTCATCGCGAGCATATGACTCCGGTTCTAGAGCCGAACAACTCACTACTTCGACCAAGTGTCTCCACCCTTGCTCGAATATGTTGAACATTTACTCAAAAGTATCAATACACTTCTTGGATGGATGAGTTGTTATGAAAGGACTCACAGCTTCGACGGTTTCATAATAAGAAAAATTAACCATAAACTTCCGCTCTGCAAAGTCCTCCTCCCCCTTGTAGATACCAACTAGAATGGGCTCGATTAATGTTTGATGCTTAAAGACTTTTCTCATGGACTGGGTGGCATCACGAGTCCCATTATATCACCATAGGGATATATATGTTGTTGCAGAGGTTTGATCCCATGAAGGTCGATGATTGCCATCACATTAATGATGGCCAGCATATTACAGGACAATCATGTCACTTGAGATACTAGACGAGTCACCTCAACATTGTCCTCTTGAGATGGAGTCTTTGCCCGCAAGGTGAGGCACTTCTTTCGAGGAGCAAGTGAGAAGACGAGAAGCCTGAGACGAACCAGGTAATAAAGTGGGATATCGAACATGTAGATACACTATGAGGACAACGTCTCGAAATACTCCTTGGTGGTGCCCGAAAGATAACAAGACCCTGTGATACCTTTGCTCCTCCGACCGCATGGATTTTTCCATCTCTGGAGAAAGGCATTAGATAGAAGTATCTCCCCCAGAACCCAAAGTGAACCTCACATTTGGGGTAAAGTTGGATCCTGGAATCTAGGTCAACGAGCTTCTCCAAGAACATGAAGACAAACACAGCAAAATGGATGGTGAGTGCACTCAAACTCATTAGAGACAACAAAGAAACACGATCTACCCAGGTTCAGGCCAACGGAGCGTAAAACCCTACTCCTACTTGTCATTTGCTTTCCTCGAAAAAGGGCGGAGCTTGGGGCTCTAATACATGGAGGCTCTTGGGGGTGATAATTGGTCGATCCCTTACACAGATGCGGCCCTTACCGTCTTGTAGTTCCTTGGTCTTCTTTCCCGAAAACAAGAGCGGGAAAGGGTATCCACAATGTTGTGATTGAAAGGGGGACGAGGTTCCAGTCCTAAACTGACTAAAGGTGATCATCTCTTGGTAAAGTAGTCTTCATGATGTGGTCATGGGCTCGACGATGACCTTCTTCCTGCAGCATTGATCTGTCCTCGTCCTCTAGCACCGAAATGGTAAGCTTATGCCGGCTGCTTTTGGAGGAGTAGGTGGCGCTGCCTCCTAACCACCAAAGGGGAAATCCTCTCTCTCCATGCCCGCTGGCACGACATCAGTCATCTCCCTCCACGCGGACGCATTACCAACGTGATGGGCACGAGGCCGTCAAGGTTGTCGATGCATGCCTAGCCTAATGAGGCCACCTTGCGAGATGAGCCTTGAGGGGCCACCTAGCACTCGAAATCCTCGGCAGGGCATGAGCTGGGAGCAAGGGGGCCTGGCAAGGGACACCCCTCGCGAGGTGACTCCCTACACAACAGCGGGGTACGGTTATCCCTCTTGATCCATCCCGCACTTCATACCCAGGGCAATGGGAGATGAGTTGTGGTGCCCCTATTCTGATTGGACCGAAAGTATCCCTCGGGCCTGTGGCGTGCATGCTCTACTTGCCAAGGATGAAACAACGTGGGTCCCTCGAACTGCCGGGCCTCTAGAAAAAGTGTGACACGCGTAATGGAGAAAAACGCGCCCACACACTAGGATGCATGTAATGGTCACTCAGGGCATAAAGGTCCACGCACGTGGGCACAGTCGCACCATCATCCCCCTCTTGCAATGCCCTTTTTCCCTTCAATGTTCTCTGAACTCTCATTGCTATGTCCCTTCGCAAGAAATCACTAGCCACCACCGCCTCTGCCAGCAAGAGCTCGCTGGTGGAGAATCTTGGCCCAACCGTCGGTGGCGATGGCGAACGGAGCCAGCCAGCACGATGGAACCGGTGAGACCGGTGCCATCCGTCGGTGTGGCAGGTTGAGAACACTCCACGAGGCATGTGACGCGGCTAGGAAAAGGAGGAGAAAATACAGGGATCTTCAAGACTATTAAGGCCCCATGCCTCATATTTCAATCTTGCCCTCCCCATGCCCGAAACATTAATGAGTTTACTCGTAGGGGACCAGGACGACCTCCAATACGATGAAGAAAGCCAAGAAGAGTACATGGGAGGTAGGGGGCCGATGGTACAACCGCCCTCGACCAAGAGGCTCCCCTAAGGCTGCTCCCAATGCTCTACTTTGGATAGGTGCTACGCATGCCAACAAGGCAAAAAACCCTATGTGGAAATCTAATTAAGAAGAGAGAGAGAGGAGTTTGGTGTCGTCAGAAGGAAACGGTGCTAGTCACGGGAAACTATGCAAAACATTAAAAATGAAGGGAACTAGCCTATGGATGCAAGACTTTAGTTGCTAAACAATTAAGTGAGACAACCTTAGCACCAATAAACTAAGCACCAATGCATTAGAGATTATGGTTGCTTAACATATTCAATGCTCTTAGCACCTCACTTAGCACCTTTGCATTGGAGGAAGCCTAAGGAGCGAACAGGGGCGTCGTGCTGGAGTAGGGGGCCACCCCCCAAGGGCCTGCAATGGTGACCCCTCCCGAGGAAAACCCAACGACAAGGGTTGGCCCTGGGGAAGAGGGGCATGAGGCCTTCGCCTCTACCCAGCATGTCGCTTTTGTTGTGGGGGTGGTTGTTGGGGCTCCTATGGAAGCTGGTTTATTTCCTAAGGCAACGGCTCCCGAGGCGTCCCTGATGCTCCCGAGGAGCGGGGAGATGGCTTCGGCTCCATATGTGTCACACCTCGTGTTTTGCCTCCCCTAACTCAAATAACATAGCTAAAAAATCGGGACCAATTAAAACTTTTGTGTGCTTATGATTCTTGACTTGAATGCGATTTTCTTTTGTGCTTGCTTGTGTTTTAAATTCACAAAAACCATCTCTCTGTCTAGACTCATCTCCTTGATCCAAATCTTTGCGCAAAGATCATGCCATTTGTATAGGGCATAAAACTATTTTTAGAAAATATTATTTTCACTAAAAAGCATTTATTCAATTTAGGTTTTCAAAACCCCGTGAAGTAAGGTTTGTACTAGAACACCTCACATTAGCTAGGAAGTTTTGCCCCAAATATTTTATTTAGATCCTATTATCATAAAGACTACCCAACACCACAAAACTATTATTTTAAAAGTTACTTTAGTATTTTATTTAAATACATTTTTACTAGGCTAGAAATGTTCTTTTATAGGGGAGATTTATTTTAATGCTTTTAAAATATTTGAGAAAAGTTAGGGAAACTGAGTGGACATATATTTTCCATATATAAAAGTTTCAACACATGGTCATGTTCAAAGTATTGGACAAAACCCTCCAAAACCATTTCATCAGAATTCAAGTATTTGAAATATTCCTATAAGAAATATTCTTGAATAAATCCAGGAAAATTTTAGCATGTCACATAAGGCTTATGTGTTGGTCTGGCCAAGTTTCATCTCAATCTCACTTGTTTGAATGCACCAAAATATCCCAAAAGCCTCTCTGTCTAGATCCAAACTTGACCAACATTACATTGTCAAGTATCTTCTTTTGGTCCCAAACCTTTTGGTCATGCTCTAATCCCCAAATTATACTGCCACTCCAAGTGGTGTATTAAGGAGAATAGTTTTGCATGACTAGATCTAAAGATACCAATTTCTATTGATTTCTAGGGTTTACCAAGTGTGCATTGGCTAATTTGTAAAAATGGGCTTAAACCTTGTGATCAAGCCTATTTCTACTCATAATTTGATCCTATTAAATCTCATAGAAGGTGGGGAAACATATCTTGCAAAAAATGACATGAAACACCTTCTCGTGATTTGGTAAAAATCCTATTTGGACCCCTTCAATTATTCTCCTTCGCCCCCAATTTTTACCACAGTCTCTCTTAGTTACCTTGCACCCGTAGTAAGATTCTCATGGACACTGGTCAATGAATGGTGGGCTACCCCCCCCCCCCATTTACCCCTCTAGACAGCTATGACAGTACCTATTTTACCTCTCCCTCCCTCCATTCTTTCACCATTGCTCCTACCTTAGCACCTAGGCACTGATGGGCATCACCAAAACCTCCAAGACACAAGTGGACATGCGTGTGCCCATTGTTTTTACCAATGTCGACCATAATCATGCTCTGGAGCGTGCTACAAAGTGCTCCTGCACTGTAGGTGCACCCATCCGTAATCTCTCGACCACCTCACGCCACTACAGCATGCCCGCCGACGCACCTCAGCGTTCACAACACGACATCATGCCTCCCCCTCCTGCTAGCGCGTGTGTGAGGTCGTGACGTTTTGCTAGTGAGCTCGCACGTATGAGACCCGCAAGATGCATGCCCCACTACCCCCTATCCTCTTCCCTGTATTTGAACCACGCCCACAAGGCCCGTAGGCACAAATTGCAGCACTAGTTTGGCCATTCGCATCGCTCGGTGTCGAAATCGGGGCTCCAGGCACCAAAGCAGTTCCAACCCTGGGGTGCGCAGTCTCTCCTGCCCGACTCTGTAGTGCAACACCACGACAACCCTCCAGCGTGTTCCAGCTAAGGAAGAAGAACTGAGAACATGACAGTTACCCATGATCGGGCCACCTTGCGTGTATAACCCCACTCCTATTTGTATGAATTGCTCGAGAGTGATAGATAGAATAGAATGGTGTGTTCTTTCTAGCTCTGGACCGATCCTCCTCTAGAGTGGTACCTTCCCTATCTTATACTGGTCCTGATCCTCTTCCCCAATAAAAACAAGGTGGGAAGGGTTATCACAATGGCCAGTTTGAAGGGGGACTAGATTGCCTCTTATACTGACAAAAGTAGTCTTCACTTGCAAAAGTCGTCTGCCTTGATGCGCTAGTGGCATCGGGGATGACCTCCATCCTCGCGAGCCTCGGGTCCTGGCCTCCTTACACCAAAGGGGAAACCTTTGGAGGTCCCTTTGTGAACCAGCGTGTTGGCCCTACTCCTTAGCACAAAAGAGGAACGACACTCCACCCGTGCTTGCTCGCACGGGTCCTTGCACCGCTCGGCATGGTGTGCGCAACCCATGTGACGATGCAAGACTATGTGGCGGCACTGAGCTACCCTTTATTAGTCCATCCTATCAGGGTCTCGAAGGCAGTCTATGTAGGCGACCTCATGAGGGGGTTATGTGTGGCTCGTGACGATGCTTGCTGATGTGCGCCTCACGAGATGGAGTCCTCACGAGGGGCATGCCCATGAAGTCCAATGGTGGGACGAGCTGGAACTATGGCCTGCATCCCATCTTGGGCCGCATGCAAACAGACCTAGGTACCCCCATGTGGGGACCCCGACTTACAAGTCAAGATCACCGAATGAAGTGCTCAGTGATCCCAAAGATCAATGCTCACCGAAAAAACAGAAACTGAATAACAAGAGTCTTACATCCATACATACTGTTTGATACAATAAATGACCCTTGCAGTCAAGTCTTACATATATAGGGCCTTGAGGGCCAACACTCCAAACTGGACCAATAGCGGAAATATTGCTCGAAGGCATGAACCCATGCCATCAGCCTTAACCTACATGCACTCTGACTGGGAAGCGTCCTAGCTCGCAGGAACTTCATGAAGTTACTCTTCATCATATCATGTTCTATCTTACCTGGTCAATGAAATAACCAGTGGCAAGCCAATGAGTACTTTGAATGTACTCGCAAACAGCCCATTATATGGATAATGTAGTTGGTATGGTAACAAGTAAGATGCAGTTTTGGTGGATAGCAGCTTAACTGCAAATAAACATGATCATGGGTGTGCAACATAAGCTAGATGGTATTTAGAAGAACAGGTTACAAATATTAATATATCTGTTGTGGGCTGAACACACCAGGTTCACCCGATATGCCAAGTCACCGAACTTTGTCAGATAACACCATGAAACACACACACACACTTGGTCTATGCGGAAACGACTGGACGTAGTTTGACTAGCACCACCCAACTATCCTTGACCATGGACATGACTATTCGAATAGTTCTACACTCTGTAGAGGTTGTACTTGTACCCACGAGATCGAGGAAACTTCTGTGTCATCCACGACTCGCGGTATATAACATACCCGAGGTAAGTACCCGGTCAATGCCTTTCCACTGACGATACTAGACAAAGAGGTCGACTAGATTGGTACCCATCCCACATGATGTATATCTTACGAGCACCAACTCTCGACAGTATCATCCATGTCGGGACCAATAATGTGCCCGAAACACAAAAAAACGGCATAGTCGTCCTACCTGGCACGACCCCGTCACGAGAGTGACCACACATCACTCCCGCCACTAGTAATGTGGCTCTTTGCTAGCATCGACCTGAGTAATCAACAAAGCCCCGTCCCATAAAGGGGTAACATGGTCGCACATGTAAGGTTGGGACGGTCGACACATAATAAATCTATACCCATTTCCGAAAGCACTCACACCAAAAATACCTGGTGCACCACTTCACCAATACTGGCCACCTAACACATCTTCACCCTCAGGCATTAGTGGCACCCGTCAGGGTTTTCATAAACCTTTGATATTTACCATCATCATGCTCATGTTTCTACAATGCTTAGCTCTATTGATCAACATTATATTAGCGTGATCCTCATAGGTGGTAGGATCATGCTCAAAATGCAAGTGCTCCAGAGGAGCCTTCGGAAACATCATATCGATGATTTACCGAATATTCATGGTCATATGCAACGGAAATATTTTCTCTACTAGCATGCAATATAACATATGCTCAGACATGGTCAAAGAGCTGCTTGCCTTGCTCACCTAAGTCTTCGGGGTCTTCAGGTCTTCCGGTCCAACTCCGTCTACTCCGTTAACTAACGTCGGAAACAACACAATAAGCTAACAACAAGAAGAAACATTAGTGCTATAAAAATGGAAGTTTAATTTTTCTCGGACCTCTCTGGTCATAAGAAAAATACCTGAAGCTCGCAATAGGAGAATTGGGCCATCAAGGATTTTTTAATGGATGAAAGGAAGAATATGTGGTCCTTTATGAAGCCCATAGAAAATATTATGATAAAAATGAGTGGAGGCACTCATTTAACAGAGAACAATTTTAGAAACATTTGGAAAGTTGTCTCACTGGATTTGGAGTTGAGGTTAATATTCTAGGGATTTTCCAATATTGGATAATTGCAGTATAAATATGACAGAGAAAAATGTTGGCTATGGTTCCAAAAATAGGGTATGATATTAGAAGGTTCTGGAATTTGCAATCACTCCATTTGGAGTTGATATGAAACCTATAGGAATATTTAAAGGGGAGGCTAGGGGTATTTGAATCTGTTTTTGAATAGTATCATAACAGAGAAGTTTCTTGTAAAAATGTGCAAAGCACATCTTTGGATAGACCTTGATTTTAGGAACCTGCAGGAATTTAAATCAACTAAATTGGAGTTAAAATGATTTTTCTATAGAATTTTGAAGTTTACTAATAAAAGAAAAAGCAAAGGAGGGGGCTTCAAGTGGGCTATATCCCGCTCAGGGAGCTGGGGAGGTGCTGGGCCGGCCCGTGAGCTTCGGCCTGAGAAGCTGGTGGGCACACCGAAGGTGTATTTCCTGAAATATGCCTAGGCCGTAGGGGAGACGGCTTTCGGAGGAGGCGCCTCCACTTATTCCACCTGGGCCCGGCCCGGAGAGGCTTACACGGGGCCCCCCTTGTCATGCCCTTCTTCTACCTCCCCCTCGCACAGGGGAGAGGCAGGGCCCGATCCGGCTGGAGCTTGCGTCGCCCCGGCTGCCATGGCCGCTCCTGGCGACGGGCCATGCCCTTGCTTGCCTAGGGGGTCGCACCGCCCCCTTTCCATGGCCTGGGGCGCGAGGGAGAGGGTCAGAGCTCTTTTGCGATGCGGTTGCGGAGGAAGTTGCGCCCGGCTCGGCCTTGGTTGTACGATGCAATGGGAGCCTCGGGAAAGAAGCTAAGGGAGAGATAGAAGAGTCCTGCGGAGGCTTAGGGGAGCTCCGCGCTGGCCTGGGGGAGGAAGGGCCTGGAGGGGTGTTGCGGAACGTCGCATGGGAAACTAAAAATTTCCTACGCGCACGAAGACCTATCATGGTGATGTCCATCTACGAGAGGGAATGTGTGATCTACGTACCCTTGTAGACCGTACAGCAGAAGCGTTAGTGAACGCGGTTGATGTAGCGGAACGTCCTCACATCCCTCGATCCGCCCCGCGAACCGTCCCGCGATTAGTCCCACGATCTAGTGCCGGACAGACGGCACCTCCGCGTTCAGCACACGTACAAATCGACGATGATCTCAGCCTTCTTGATCCAGCAAGAGAGACGGAGAGGTAGAAGAGTTCTCCGACAGCGTGATGGCACTCCGGAGGTTGGTGGTGATCTTATCTCAGCAGGGCTCCGCCCGAGCTCCGCAGAAACGCGATCTAGAGGAAAAACCGTGGAGGTATGTGGTCGGGCAGCCGTGGAAAAGTCGTCTCAAATCAGCCCTAAAACCTCCGTATATATAGGGGGAAGAGGGGAGCCTTGCCTTGGGGCTCAAGGAGCCCCAAGGGGGTCGGCCGAGCCAAGGGGGAAGGTCTCCCCCTCCCAAACCGAGTCCTACTTGGTTTGGAAGGTGGAGTCCTTCTTCCCTTTCCCACCTCCTCCTTTTTTTTTTCCTTTTCTCTTTGATTTTCTTCCTATGGCGCATAGGGCCTTCTTGGGCTGTCCCACAAGCCCACTAAGGGCTGGTGTGCCACCCCCAAGGCCTATGGGCTTCCCCGGGGTGGGTTGCGCCCCCGGTGAACTCCCGGAACCCATTCGTCATTCCCGGTACATTCCCAGTAACTCCGAAAACCTTCCGGTAAACAAATGAGGTCATCCTATATATCAATGTTCGTTTCCGGACCATTCTGGAAACCCTCGTGACGTCCGTGATCTCATCCGGGACTCCGAACAACATTCGGTAACCAACCATATAACTCAAATACGCATAAAACAACGTCGAACCTTAAGTGTGCAGACCCTGCGGGTTCGAGAACTATGTAGACATGACCCGAGAGACTCCTCGGTCAATATCCAATAGCGGGATCTGGATGCCCATATTGGATCCTACATTTTCTACGAAGATCTTATCGTTTGAACCTCAGTGCCAAGGATTCATATAATCCCGTATGTCATTCCCTTTGTCCTTCGGTATGTTACTTGCCCGAGATTCGATCGTCAGTATCCGCATACCTATTTCAATCTCGTTTACCAGCAAGTCTCTTTACTCGTTCCGTAATACAAGATCCCGCAACTTACACTAAGTCACATTGCTTGCAAGGCTTGTGTGTGATGTTCTATTACCGAGTGGGCCCCGAGATACCTCTCCGTCACACGGAGTGACAAATCCGAGTCTCGATCCATCTAACTCAACTAACACCTTCGGAGATACGTGTAGAGCATCTTTATAGTCACCCAGTTATGTTGCAACGTTTGATACACACAAAGCATTCCTCCGGTGTCAGTGAGTTATATGATCTCATGGTCATAGGAACAAATACTTGACACGCAGAAAACAGTAGCAACAAAATGACACGATCAACATGCTACGTCTATTAGTTTGGGTCTAGTCCATCACATGATTCTCCTAATGATGTGATCCCGTTAGCAAGTGACAACACTTGCCCATGCTCAGGAAACCTTGACCATCTTTGATCAACGAGCTAGTCAACTAGAGGCTTACTAGGGACAGTGTTTTGTCTATGTATCCACGCATGCACTGTGTTTCCAATCAATACAATTATAGCATGGATAATAAATGATTATCATGAACAAGGAAATATAATAATGACTAATTTATTATTGCCTCTAGGTCATATTTCCAACAGTCTCCCACTTGCACTAGAGTCAATAATCTAGTTCACATCACCATGTGATTCCAACGAATCCAACACCCATATAGTTATGGGGTCTGATCACGTCTTTCTCATGAGAGAGGTTTTAGTCAAGGGTTCTGGAATTTTCAGATCCGTGTGTTCTTTACAAATCTTTATGTCACCTTTTAGATGCTGCTACTATGTGCTATTCGGAAATACTCCAAATATCTACTCTACTATACGAATCCGTTTCACTACTCATAGTTATTCGGATTAGTGTCAAAGCGAACATCGACGTAACCCTTTACGACAAACTCTTTAACCACCTCCATAATCGAGAAAAATTCCTTAGTCCATCAGTTACTAAGGATAAATTTTGACCGCTGCTAGTGATTCAATCATGGATCACTCTCTGTACCTCTCAACAGACTTGCTGCAAGGCACACATCAGGTGCGGTACTCAGCATTGCATACTTTAGAGTCTACGGCTAAGGCATAGAAGACGACCTTCGTCTATTCTCTTTATTCTGCCGTGGTCGGGTTTTGAGTCTTACTCAAATTCACACCTTACAACGCAACCAAGAACTCCTTCTTTGCTGATCTATTTTGAACTCCTTCAAAACTTGTCAAGGCATGCATCTTGTTGAAACTTCCATTAAGCGCTTTCGATCTATCTCCATAGATCTTGGATGCTCAACGTTCAAGTAGCTCAATCCAGGTATTCCTTTGAAAACTCCTTTCAAACAATCTTGTATGCTTTACAGAAATTCTACATTACTTCTGATCCACAATATGTCAACCACATATAATTATCAGAAATTCTATAGTGCTCCCACTCACTTCTTTGGAAATACAAGTTTCTCATAAACCTTGTACAAACCCAAAATCCTTGATCATCTCATCAAAGTGTATATTCCAACTCCGAGATGCTTGCACCAGTCCATTTAAGGATCGCTGGAGCTTGCATACTTGCTAGTATCTTTAGGATCGACAAAACCTCATGGTTGTATCTCATACAATGTTTGCTCAAGGAAACCGTTGAGGAAACAATGTTTTGACATCCTACATGCAATATTTCATAAATAATGCAGCAACTACTAACATAATTCTAACAGACTTTCAGCATCGCTACGAGTGAGAAAGTCTCATCATAGTCAATTGTTTGATCTTGTCGGAAACATCTTTGCGACAAGTCGAGCTTTTCTTAACAGTGACTTATCACTATCATCGTCTATCTTCCTTTTAAAGATCCATCCTTACTCAATAGTCCTATGACCATCAAGTACTTCTTCCAAAGTCTACACTTTGTTTTATATATGGATCCTCTCTCAGATTTCATGGCCTCAAGCCATTTGTCAGAATTCGGGCCCACCATTGCTTCTCCATAACTCGTAGGTTCACTGTTGCTCAACAACATGACCTCTAAGACAGGGTTACCATACCTCTCTGTAGTAGTACGTGACGTTGTCAACCTACGAGGCTTGTAGTAACTTGATCCGATGCTCGATGATCACCATCATCAACTTTCACTTCAATTGGTGTAGGCGCCACATGAACAACTTCCTGCTCCCTGCTACACACTGGTCGAAGTGATGGTTCAATAACCTCATCAAGTTCTACCACCCTCCCACTCAATTCTTTCGAGAGAAACCTTTCCTCGAGAAAGGATCTGTTTCTAGAAACAAACACTTTGCTTTCGGATCAGAGATAGGAGATGTACCCAACTGTTTTGGATATCGTTTGAAGATGTATTTATCCGCTTTGGGTTTGAGCTTGTCAGACTAAAACTTTTTCACATAAGTGTCGAAACCCCAAACTTTCAAGAAACGACAGTTTAGATTTCTCTAAACCTCAGTCTATACTGTGTCATCTCAACGGAAATACGTGGTGTCCTATTTAAAGTGAATGCAATTGTCTCTAATGCTTAATCCATAAACGATAGTGGTAATTCGATAAGAGACATCATAGCATGCACCATACCAAATAGTGTGTGGCTATGACGTTCAGACCCGTCATCACACTATGATGTTCTAGGTGGCATGAACTACGAAACAATTTCCACATTGTCTTAACTGCGTACCAAAACTCGTAACTCAGACATTCATTTCTAGGATCATATCGTAGATAGTTTATCCACTTGTTACGACGAACTTCACTCCGAAACAGAATTGAACTTTTCAATATTTCAGACTTGTGATTCATTAAGCAAATACTCTAGTATCTACTCAAATCGTCATTGAAGTAAGAATATAATGATATCCACTGCGTGCCTCAGCCCCGATTGGACTGCATACATCAAAATGTATCACTTCCAACAAGTTACTATCTTATTTCATCTCAATGAAAACAAGGCCTTGCTCATGTGGTATGATTTGCATGTCACTAGTGATTCAAAATCAAGTGAGTATAAAGATCCATCAGCATGGAGCCTCTTCATGCAATTTATATCAACATGACTCAAGCGGCAGTCCCACAAGTAAGCGGTACTATCATCATTACCTCGTATCTTTTGGCACCAATAACATGAACATGTGTAACACTACGATCGAGATTCAATAAACCATTGAAGGTGATTATTCAAGAAAATAGAGTAACCCTTATTCTCTTTAAATGAATAATCGTATTGCAATAAACACGATCCAATCATATTCATGCTTAACGCAAGCAGCAAATAACAATTATTTAGGTTTAACACCAATCCCGATGGTAGAGGGAGCGTGCGACGTTTGATCATATCAACCTTGGAAACACTTCCAACACGTATCATCACCTCGTCTTTAGCTAGTCTCTGTTTATGCCGTCGCTTTCATTTCGTGTTACTAATCACTTAGCAACCGAACCGGTATCCAATACCCTCATGCTACTAGGAGTACTAGTAAAGTACACATCAACATCATGTATATCAAATATACTTCTTTCGACTTTTGCCAGCCTTCTTATCTACCAAGTATCTAGAGTTGCTCCGCCTCAGTGACTGTTCCCCTCATTACAGAAGGACTTAGTCTCGGGTTTGGGTTTAATCTTGGGTCTCTTCATTAGTGCAGCAACTGTTTTGCCGTTTCACAAGGTATCCCTTCTAGCCCTTGCCTTTCTTGAAACTTAGTGGTTTTTACAAACCATCAACTATTGATGCTCCTTCTTGATTTCTAATTTCGCAGTGTCAAACATCGCAAATCGCTCAAGGATCATTGTATCTATCCTTGATATGTTATAGTTCATCACGAAGCTCTCACAGCTTGGTGGCAGTGACTTTGGAGAACCATCACTATCTCATTTGGAAGTTTAACTCCCACTTGGTTCAAGTGATTGTCGTACTCAGACAATCTGAGCACACGCTAAACGATTGAGCTTTTCTCCTTTACTTTGTGGACAAAGAATCTTGTCGGAGCTCTCGTACCTCTCAACAAGGGCACGAGCATGAAATCACAATTTCATCTCTTTAGAACATCACTTATGCTCCGTGATGTTTCAAAACGTCTTCGGTGCCTTGTTTCTAAGCCATTAAGTATTTTGCACTGAGCTATCGTGTAGTCATCAGAAACGTGTATGTCGGATGTTCACAGCATCCACAGACGACGCTCGAGGTGCAGCACACCGAGTGGTGCATTAAGGACATAAGCCTTCTGCGCAGCAACGAGGACAATCCTCTTCAAAGTTTGCTACTATCAACTTTCAACTAAATTTTCTCTAGGAACATATAAAAACAGTAGAGCTATAGCGCAAGCTACATCGTAATTCGCAAAGACCATTAGACTATGTTCATGACAATTAGTACAATTAATCATATTACTTAAGAACTCCCACTCAAAAAGTACATCTCTCTAGTCATTTGAGTGGTACATGATCCAAATCCACTATCTCAAGTCCGATCATCACGTGAGTCGAGAATAGTTTGAGTGGTAAGCATCACTATGCTAATCATATCAACTATACGATTCATGCTCAACCTTTCGGTCTCATGTGTTCCGAGGCCATGTCTGCACATGCTAGGCTCGTCAAGCTTAACCCGAGTGTTCTGTGTATGCAACTGTTTTGCACCCGTTGTATGTGAACGTTGAGTCTATCACACCCGATCATCACGTGGTGTCTCGAAACGAAGAACTGTCGCAACGGTGCACAGTCGGGGAGAACACAATTTATTCTTGAAATTTTAGTGAGAGATCACCTCATAATGCTACCGTCGTTCTAAGGAAGATAAGGTGCAAAAAGGATTGACATCACATGCAATTCATAAGTGACATGATATGGCCATCATCATGCGCTTCTTGATCTCCATCACCAAAGCACTGGCATGATCTTCTTGTCATCGGCGTCACACCATGATCTCCATCATCATGATCTCCATCAACGTGTCGCCATCGGGGTTGTTGTGCTACTCATGCTATTACTACTAAAGCTACGTCCTAGCAATATAGTAAGCGCATCTGCAAGCACAAACGTTAGTTTAAAGACAACCCTATGGCTCCAGCCGGTTGCCGTACCATCGACGTGCAAGTCGATATTAACTATTACAACATGATCATCTCATACATCCAATATATCACACCACATCATTGGCCATATCACATCACAAGCATACCCTGCAAAAACAAGTTAGACGTCCTCTAATTTTGTTGTTGCATGTTTTTCGTGGTGACCATGGGTATCTAGTAGGATCGCATCTTACTTACGTAAACACCACAGCGGAGATATATGAATTGCTATTTTAACCTCATCCAAGGACCTCCTCGGTCAAATCCGATTCAACTAAAGTTGGAGAAACTGACACCCGCCAGTCATCTTTGAGCAACGGAGTTACTCGTAGCGATGAAACCAGTCTCTCGTAAGCGTACGAGTAATGTCGGTCCGAGCCGCTTCGATCCAACAATACCGCGGAATCAAGAAAAGACTAAGGAGTGCAGAAAAACGCACATCACCACCCACAAAAACTTTTGTGTTCTACTCGAGAAGACATTTACGCATGAACCTAGCTCTGATACCACTGTTGGGGAACGTCGCATGAGAAACAAACATTTTCCTACGCGCACGAAGACCTATCATGGTGATGTCCATCTACGAGAGGGTATGTGTGATCTACGTACCCTTGTAGACTGTACAGCAGAAGCGTTAGTGAACGCGGTTGGTGTAGTGGAACGTCCTCACATCCCTCGATCCGCCCCGCGAACCGTCCCGCGATCAGTCCCACGATCTAGTGCCGAACGGACGGCACCTCCGCGTTCAGCACACATACAGCTCGACGATGATCTCGGCCTTCTTGATCCAACAAGAGAGACGGCGAGGTAGAAGAGTTTTCTGGCAGCATGTAGGTGCTTCAGAGGTTGGTGGTTATCTTATCTCAGCAGGGCTCCGCCCGAGCTCCGTAGAAACGCGATCTAGAGGAAAAACCGTGGAGGTATGTGGTCGCGCTGCCGTGGAAAAGTCGTCTCAAATCAGCCCTAAAACCTCCGTATATATAGGGGAAAGAGGGGGAGCCTTGCCTTGGGGCTCAAGGAGCCCCAAGGGGGTTGCCGAGCCAAGGGGGAAGGTCTCCCCCTCCCAAACCGAGTCCTACTTGGTTTGGAAGGTGGAGTCCTTCTTCCCTTTCCCACCTCCTCCTTTTTTGTCTTTTCTCTTTGATTTTCTTCCTATGGCGCATAGGGCCTTCTTGGGCTGTCCCACCAGCCCACTAAGGGCTGGTGCGCCACCCCCAAGGCCTATGGGCTTCCCCGGGGTGGGTTGCCCCCCTGGTGAACTCCCGAAACCTATTCGTCATTCCCGGTACATTCCCAGTAACTCCGAAAACCTTCCGGTAATCAAATGAGGTCATCCTATATATCAATCTTCGTTTCTGGACCATTCCGAAAACCCTCGTGATGTCCGTGATCTCATTCGGGACTCCGAACAACATTCGGTACCCAACCATATAACTCAAATATGCATAAAACAACGTCGAACCTTAAATGTGCAGACCCTACGGGTTCAAGAACTATGTAGACATGACCCGAGAGACTCCTCGGTCAATATCCAATAGCGGGACCTGGATGCCCATATTGGATCCTACATATTCTACGAAGATCTTATCGTTTGAACCTCAGTGCCAAGGATTCATATAATCCCGTATGTCATTCCCTTTGTCCTTCGGTATGTTACTTGCCCGAGATTCGATCGTCAGTATCCGCATACCTATTTCAATCTCGTTTATCGGCAAGTCTCTTTACTCGTTCCGTAATACAAGATCCCGCAACTTACACTAAGCCACATTGCTTGCAAGTCTTGTGTATGATGTTGTATTACCGAGTGGGCCCCGAGATACCTCTCCGTCACACGGAGTGACAAATCCTAGTCTCGATCCATACTAACTCAACTAACACCTTCGGAGATACCTGTAGAGCATATTTATAGTCACCCAGTTACGTTGCGACGTTTGTTACACACAAAGCATTCCTCCGGTGTCAGTGAGTTATATGATCTCATGGTCATAGGAACAAATACTTGACACGCAGAAAACAGTAGCAACAAAATCACACGATCAACATGCTACGTCTATTAGTTTGGATCTAGTCCATCATATGATTCTCCTAATGATGTGATCCCGTTATCAAGTGAAAACACTTGCCTATGGTCAGGAAACCTTGACCATCTTTGATCAACGAGCTAGTCAACTAGAGGCTTACTAGGGACAGTGTTTCGTCTATGTATCCACACACATGCATTGTGTTTCCAATCAATACAATTATAGCATGGAGAATAAACGATTATCATGAACAAAGAAATATAATAATAACTAATTTATTATTGCCTCTAGGGCATATTTCCAACAAGGGGCACAAACTCGAGCGGAGGCTGCCAATAGATATTCGGCCATTGGAGGGGGCAGGAGGAAGAGGAGCTTGGGAGGAGAGTAGGGCTCGAAAGGGGGAGCCCTGGACATGCACAAGGGAGACGGAAGCAAGAGAGACTCGGGAGAGAGGAGATAATCGAGGTAGAGGGAGAGAGAGAGCTTGGGAGCTCTCAGGAGCTTCCTGTGCATGGATGCCACATGCCCCAGATGGAGCTTGGAAGCTAGCTCGTGGGTGGAAGCGCTTGGAACGGTCAAAACGAAGGGCTGAGACATGCTGAAACAAGGGGTGGCTGCCAGATTCCAGCAGTAAACTAGGGGCTGGCAAAGGTGGTTTTTAGTGGGGGAAACTTGGGGTGAAACCATGTCTAGCAGCCTTTGGTATGGAAAGACTACACTACTACAAGGTTTCAGCTCAAGCAAAGGAGGGTAGCTAGTACTTGATGTACAAAGCTACATTTCAGCCACAATTCAACTTGTAGATGTGGTGCTCATTTTCCCCACATGAGCATGCCATATCTTGGTTTTTAATGAGGGCTTGGGATGCTAGGGACTCTCTGTAAAGAGGTGGGGGCTTTGTCTTAAGAAGAAGTGGGACATGAGGGGTAAAAATGGTGATCCAATGGTAAAAATGAGAGGTAACTACAAGGGGCCTCTCTCCAACAATTGACCAGTGGCCATGGCAAAGCTACTGGAGTAAAAAAGTATCTAGGGAATGATGTGGTTGAAATTTGAGCTCAAGGGTAAAACTGGAAGGGGCCAAAGTAGCCACTTTGGTGAGTGCACACAAGGTGTTTGATGAGTGTTAGGGCAACCAGATGAACTCCAATTGATATGAAACTTAACAGGATCCAATAATAGATGAAATTAAGCTTGGACACTAAATTTGGGATTTGGTGGAGAAGGTTTCCAATGTAGACTTGGAAAGCCCATGAAATGGGCAGAAATGGCTTTCTGCTTAAGAAACTATTCAAATCAAGTCCCACAAATCCAATGGCTTTCTGCTTAAGAATCCATTATTTGAGCATTAAAGCATACCCAAAAAGTTTGGGTCATGTGGAGAAACTTTATAATGTAAGTTTCCGAGAGTCATAAATCAACAGAGATGGTTTTGAGGGTCTTGGGAGAAGTTCTTCTGTTCTCCTTGATGCACCACTTGTTCTGGATGCATTATTGGAGTATCAGAACATGTCCACCAAATTTGAGTATTATTGGAGACACTGGACAATGTAGAGTTTCTCAAATTTGGATCTGGATAGATAGGGTTTTAGAAAAATTATAAGAGTCAAATCAACTTGTATTGAATTCATACTTGGCAAGCTCATCACATACATAACATGTGACATCCTATAATTTTAGTGGAATTTATGGAGAATATTTCTTATGGAAATATTCCAAAAGCTTGAAATAGGCAGGAAGAGTTTTGAAGGGGTTTTCCCAATATTTTGAACATGACCTTGTGTTGTAAATCATATCTATGAAATATATATGTCCATTGAATTTCCCTAAATTTTCCCAAATATTTTGAAAGCAATAAAATTAACTTTCCTTCATAACAAACCATTTTTGGCCTCACATGAAGGCATTTAAATAAAATAGTAAAATAACTTCTGAAATAAAAATATTGTGGTTTTGGGAAGCCATTTCGATAATGGGTTTCAAATAAAATAACTCGTGCAAAATAATTTCCCTAATTTGAGGACTTGTAGTACAAATCCCATCTCAGGGGTTTTGAGAGCTTAATTCAAAGAAATGATTTTTGGAGACAATAATATTTGGTAAAATAGTTGATGGTCCTAAACGCATGGCATGATCATTAGGTAGGAGTTTTGGGCTAAGGAGATGAGTCTGGAGAGTAACATGAATTATTCAGAATCAAATACAGGCATGCAAGCAAGCAAGCAAACAATAGTCACTTCAAGCATCACAAGCATTCACAAAAAATTTAATTGGTCCTAGTTTTTGAGAAAAGTCAAATAACTCAGGAGACTCAAAAACATGGTGTTACAGACCTTACCCCCATAAGAAAATCTCGTCCCCGAGATTTCTAGTCAAGGGGTTGGAGAGATACAAAATCTTGAGTCGGAGGTAGTCTTCATGTCCCCATGTTGCTGTTGTAGGTCTTGAGGTGCTTGATGATACATCTTCGAATGCTCCGCACGTCCTTGCTTGACCGTGAGCGGGTTATAGCAATAACTTAGGCTTGGCCGAGGGTCGAGGGCTTGGTGAACTAAGTCCGTGCAAGGTTCTGGCTTGCAAGTGCATTCCAAAGTCGGAATACGTGGCAAGATAGTGTGTCTAGGTTTTGGGCTCGGGCTGCTCATGCTGGTTTGTGACATCCAGATGTCTCATGTTAGAAAGTACGGCCAAGTCTTCGCGTAGCTCCCTGCTGACGGGAAAGTCCTTGACTCCCTTAAGGCATGCAAGCCACTGGTCAGGGAGGGCGTCCACTGGGGCCACATGCGCGTGCATGCGCACTCGTCTTGGCCCATAAGGAGTCGCTACCCCATTCTCCTTGCATCCGTCCCTATAAATAGGGGAGGATCAAAGGGAGGGCGCATCTCACACATGGTCTCTTGTGCCTCCCCACTTCCTAGAACTTCCATCTCCATCATTCGCTACTTCCTCAGCATGCCCCTCCTCCCGATATGGCGAGGGTCGCAGACGATCCCGAAGCTCCAGGGTCGCCAGAAGGGGCAGCCCCCTGAGTCCGATGCTCATCATGGTGACGACACCGGGGGTCTACCCTTGGAGAGGCAGCGTCCAGGGGCCATGCGAGGGTGGCCCCGTCGAAACGTGGCGGGTGTGGTGGTGCACCTCCCCCGCAGCCCCATGCGGGAGTTCATGTGGGGGAAGAGGTGCATGAGTTCGTCGTGGTGACCCCTCGGGGGCACCGGAGATGGCTGCAAATGCCAGACCATTTCACGAGGGCCATGGAGGGCAGCCGACCCCGCTTCTTGTGGCTTCGGGCGGATGTTTGCTGCAGTGGACCTATGTGGGCGGCGGTTGATTTCACCCCCGGAAGTTCCATGTTCATGACGAAAGGATGGAAGCTATTCGCCCTCTCCCAGGGGATTGGCCCCGGGTATCTCCTCCACTCCTGATTTGATGGCTCCACCACCCTCTAAATGAAGTTTTTTGGAGCGAGAAGTGTCCACCTAGAATGCTATGTCGAAATTCCAAGGAGCAGTAACGCCAACATCTCCAGCAATAGCAATGACGAAACCGGCGTCTTCAATGTCAAGAAGGAGGGCCACGACTCCAAGTTGTGCGGCCGGCACCATGGAGGGTTCCGGAAAACATGGGCCCATTTCGTGTGGCCATTTTCATATCGATCGCCACATCATAGTGGCATATCTCCTCCAAGGCGCAGGTGGCGGCGCTATTAGAAGTCGTACTCCTACTTGACCCTATTCCAACGTCCGCTGCTGGCCCCGGAGTGGCTTCCTTTTATCAATAAATATCACCCAATGTAATCCTAAAAGAATATAAAAAACCTTGGGTATTATTATTGTGTCAATGGCCTAGCTTGCCTTTCTTTTCCCTTCTCTATTTTTTTATATCTTGAAGATGAATGTCGCATCAGAGTGCCCTTCTGACTTTAACGCGCGATGTGAACGCTTGCTGGTGAGTGCGGTCTTGCCGCGGTGCACATCTAAGGATTGATCATGGGCACACCCTTGGCGGCACTACGCCCGTCAAGACTAACTTTTTATCCTCGCCATGAGGGCATGCCCTCAGTCCCTCTGGACGTGCAACGATTCTTGCAAGGCCTCAACCACGTGCAAGTCCTCTCGTATGAACAATGTATTTAAATAGTAGGAAGTGTTCAGTTATCTTTTCCTTCTGCCATGAACTTCCTTGTCGTGTGTTGGTCGTTGCTAGCCCTTGAGCTTGCGGTGGTTTTCCCTTGAAGAGGAAAGGGTGATGCAGCGAAGTAGATAAGTATTTCCCTTAGTTTGTTGAGCACCAAGGTATCAATCTAGTAGGAGGAACAAGCAAGTCCCCAATAATAGTACCTACACAAATAATCAAACACTTGCACCCAACGCTATAAAGGGGTTGTCAATACCTTCAGAGTTATTTGCAAGGATGAGATCTTATAGAAATAGATATAAAATATTCCGGAAACTAATGTAAATAAAGTGCAGGAAAGTATTTTTGGTATTTTTTATAGATCTGAAATATAATATGGAAAATAGACCCGAGGGCCATAGGTTTCACTAGAGTCTTCCCTCATAAAGGAAAATAATACAATGGGTGAACAAATTACTGTCGAGCAATTGATAGAAAAGTGAATAATTATGAAGATATCTAAGGCAATGATTATGCATATAGGCATCACGTCCGAGTCAAGTAGATCGAAACGATTTTGCATCAACTACTACTACTCCACACATCGACCAACTCCTGCCTATATCTAGAGTATTAAGTTCATGAAGAACAGAGTAACTCATTAAGTAAGATGACATGATGTAGAGGGATAAACTCAAGCAATATGATGAAAATCCCCTCTTTTCATCCCCGATGGCAACAATTCAATACGTGCCATGCTACCCCTACTTTGTCACTGGGTGAGGACACCGCAAGATTGAATCCAAAACTAACCACTTCTCCCATTGCAAGAATTACCAATCTAGTTGGCCAAACCAAAGCAATAACTCGAAGAGACTTGCTAAGATATGAAATCATTCATATAAGAATTCAGAAGAGACTCAAATAATATTCATAGATAATCCGAACATAAACTCACAATTCATCTGATCTCAACAAACACACCGCAAAAGAGTATTACATCGGATAGACCTCCATGAAGATCATGAAGAACATGGTTTTGATGATCAAAGAGAGAGAAGAAGCCATCTAGCTACTAGCTATGGACCCATAGGTCTATGGTGAACTACTCACGCTTCATCGGAGGGGCAATTTGGTTGATGTAGATCCCTCTGTGATCAATTCCCTCTCCGGCGAATTACCGGAAAAGGCTCCCAGATTGGATCTCACGCGAACAGAGGGTCCAGGCGGCGGAAAAGTATTTGTGTTCCTCTTTTTGGCGATACATGAATATTTGGGAATTTATAGGCCAAAGAATAGGGTTAGGAGGCCTGCAGGGGAACCACAAGCCACGGGGCGCGACCACCCCCTAGGGTGCGTCCTGCAGGCTTGTGGCCTCCTGGTAGGTGCCCTGCCCCTGCTCCAAGTCTCCTAGGTGTCTTCTGGTCCAAGAAAAATCTTTTCATAGATTTTTTTCCGTTTAGACTCCGTTTAATATTCCTCATCTACAATTCTCAAAAACATGGAAGAAACAGAAACTGGCACTAGGCTCTATATTAAAAGGTTTGTTCCACAAATTATATTAAAAAACATGTTAATGCATATAAAACATCCAAAAAAGATAATATAATAGCATGGAACAATCAAAAATTATAGATACGTTGGAGACGTATCAGTCGCCTCGGACATATCTGTCTGCACATCCCGCTCCTCCTTCTTCACTCAAGATGACTTTTGCACAGGGGGCAGCCTTTTGGAGTTCTCTACTTTCTTTTGAGAAAAAGAAAGAAGAGAAAATATGGTGTACTTGGGTTCCTTAGAGGTTCGACAATGTTCTGCGTCGTCTATTGTATATCGCAGCAATCCTCATGATGGGTATAATGTTAATATGAAATTAAGCAGAAAGAGTTGTAGGATTTTTAGTCTTATTAACTGCACACAGGGTCATCACCTGTCCTTGTACAAAGGATTACATGCATTGCTGCGAGACTTGTACTAAATTTGTTGTCGGGGGGCCAACAGCTGCGCCTCACGAGTAGAACTTGCGAAGATGCTCAATACTCCATGAGTTCTGCATGGGGTGCCATCGTCGGTCTCCAGACAAACTACACCAGGTCTGGTGACTCGTACCACAACGTAAGGGCCTTCCCACTTTGGTATCAACTTGTTCGATCCCTTTATGGACTGAATTCGTTGGAGGATAAGGTCGCGTTCCTAAACTTTCCTAGCATGCACTTTGCGGCCATGATAGCGACACATGCCCTATTGGTACCTAGTATAGTGCGGTATGTCCTGGAGACGATCTTCCTCGAGGAGCATGGCATCGTCATGCCGTAACTGCTCTTGCTGGTCCTTGTCAACGACATGGACTCTCGGTGACCCGTACGAGAGTTTTGCAGGGAGAATCGCCTACCCTCTGTAGACCAGAGCGAAGCGTGTGAGCTCTTGCTGGTCCTTGTCAACGACATGGACTCTCGGTGACCTGTACGAGAGTTTTGTAGGGATAATCGCCTACGCTATGTAGACCAGAGCGAAGCGTGTCTCACTGGTGGCTCAATTTGGTGTCGTTCTAATCGACCAAAGAACCGTCAGGATTTTGTCGATCCAGCGCCTTCCGTGCTTGCGCAGCTTCTCGAAGGTCCTTATCTTCAGGCTCTGCAACGCTTCAACATTTGCCCGTTCCTGTTGGGGCAAGCAATGGAGGCAAAGCAGACCTTAGCGCTAATGTCTAGACAATATTGCATGAAAGTGCTTCTGGTGAACTTCATGTCATTATTCATGCTGATCTTTTTTGGGACCGCGAAACGGTAAACAATCCCTCTAAAGAACTTGATCACCGCCAATGCCTTCACCTTTCTTGTTGGCTCCACCTTGGTCCACTTCATGAACTTGTCGATGGAGACGAACAAGAACTCAAAGCCCCATGTAGCATGAGGAAGGGGCTTGATGAGAGATCGATATATGAGGTGTCTAGAGGGGGGTGCCTAGACTACGTGCACTAATTAAAATCTTAGAGTTTTCTCAATTTAATGGTTGATAGAATTTAGCGGTTCTAAGAAGTCTAGTGCACCCTACACATGCTAGTCAACAAATATCGCAGGAGAAAGTAAAGACTTTCCACATGAAGTAAGGAGTAGAGTTCAGGAAGATCAAACACGAAGAAGTTTACACAACGAGTTTGGAATAGTTCTGATTGATGGCTCTATCATACGTCCATTTTAGTGGAGTCTTGAACCCATGGAGGGTAACAACTACGAGAGTCCATGGAGGGCTCCACCCAAAACAGATCCACGAAGAAGCTGCCTTCTCTTTTCCACCATTGCTTCCATCATATAGGACTAGCCTCACTCACGGTAGATCTTGACCAAGTAGGCGATCTCCTTGCCCTTACAAACATCTTGGTTCAACTCCACAACATGAAGTAGGAGGCTCCCAAGCGACACCTAACCAATCTAGGAGGCAACACCCTCCAGAACGTAATAGATGTGGTATAACAATGAACTCCTAGTTCTCGTGCTTCAAAGGATAGTCTCTTCAACACTCAATCACTATCTATCAGAATTGGAGGGGTAGGAGACATTGATCTTGTGGAAAGCAACTTGGGGAGGCTAGAGATCAAGTTCAAATGGTTGGAATGGAATCTCTTGATCTCAACACATGAGTAGGTGGATCTCTCTCAGAAAAATGTATTTGGCAAGTGTAAGTGTGTTCGGAGTGCTTCCTCTATGAGTGAGAGGTAGGTGGAGGGGTATATATAGGCATCCCCCATAATCCAACTGTCACAACATTTTTACCCAACTCAGTGAGACTAATATAGGAATCTCGGTGGTACTCATACGATGACGTAGACTGGTTTCCAAACTCGTTGAGACCGATTTCAAACGCGGAAATTCCGAATCTTGAAATCATCTCAACGAAATGTTGGTCACCCAATCTCGGTGGCGCAGATAGGAATGTTGGTTGTACCGAGATGGTGGGTTAGGCATAGGATCTCTCTTAGTGTAAATATGGTATGGCGGAGTAGGAATTGTTAGTGGCACCGATTTTGCATATGTGGCTTGGGACATATATATTTTGTGCGAAAGTGGTTGAGTATTTTTGGTGGCTATATCTAAGCACTTGAGCAAGAAATTCATCATAATACTTCATCCCCTTTTCATAGTATTGACTTTCCTATGGACTCAAAGTGATTTGTCACAAATTTAAAATGTAGAGTGTTCTTGCTTGAAGCTTGAGCCAATCCTATCCTTCCTTCATCAAGGGGAATCTCCTCACAATCCTATAGGCAAAGCTCTGTGTGGACTAAACTTGAAATATACTAGGTAAAAGTGTTAGTCCAAGAGACAATGTATGTTTTCATGAATTATCAAAACCACCAAGGAAGCATATGTGCTTTCATTCTCCCCCTTTTCGGTAATTGATGAAAACATACAATCAAAACTTAAAATAAATATAAGCATTAGAATATGACAGCTTTGAAAGATACATGACTAGTACATACTCCCCCTAAATGTGTGCAATCCCTTTTAAAAGGATAGTTGCTTTGGACTGCATGGGCACACAGATGGTAGCAGGACAAGACAAGTCATATAAATCTTCGCTATATGCATCAAACCTATGTGAATGAAGAACTTCCGTGTTTAAGACTCACTCTTGCAAACAATATGTGCAAGACACAAGAGATCATCATGAACAATGATATGATGCATATACTTACCTTGAGGTTCTTGAACGTCTTAGCAGTAGAGGTACACTTGGGAAAACAAATGTTAGATAACACAAGAGTGCTCTATTGTAAAGATGCAAAGAGCTTGAAAAGTACCAAGGCATTGAAGACATATTGAAAATATGATTTGATGATAAATATGTCTCCAAGAGAACTTAGAAATTTCTCCCCTAAGGATGAATATAAAAAAGTTCCTCTCCCCCTGAAACATAGCATGTAGATATTGGGAGTAGGTAGGGTAAGACAAGTTCAATCCGATAGCAATGATATCTGAATTTTTTATCTCTGTCCCCCTTAATATGTAAGGTTGATGTATCTCCCCTTAGGCAGACCTTCCCTTAGGAACAAATATCTCCCCCTACTGGTATTTCTCATCCTTTATGTATGTTTACTGGAAGCTTTGGTATTTCTCAACCTTTGCCATTAACTGCCAAAAAGGTTAGAGGGTAAGGGATCATTGAGAGAAAGGGATCCTTGATACTTCTCTGTTTTATAAGGGTTCCTTGAAAGTTCTCCCCATAGATAGTAGGTAAGTGTTCATTGAATGTTCTCCCCCTTTAATATGAATAAGAGTTCCTTGAACTATCTCCCCCTTTGGTAGGGATCCTGCATGATTCTCCCTCTTATATTGTATGGGATCACTAAGGTTTTCTCCCCCTAGAGAAGTTTCCCCCTAGAAAATAATGTAATCGAACTTTGTTCCATAAATGTTTAATAAAATCTTAGGAGGAAATGAAACTTGGGATCATTGAATATCTTTCTCCCCCTAAGGAAAAAGTCCAAAAAATATCAGAAAATCAAAGGTAGTGATACATTTCGGAGTCACAGAGGCAGTATGGTTCGGTAGAACCGAGAACGACACCACGCCTCTGGGAGAAATCGGTTGTACCAAGTTTCCTATATCGGTGAAACCGAGTTGCATTGGAAATCAACTCCATAACTAAAATAGAAATAACATAATCTAAAGATTGTTATAATATACCAATTGTGAAAGAAAACATAAAATAACACAAAATAATAAGTTTTTTGTGCTTTTCTTTGAAAAATTACATACATATAGATGAGAGTTGAATGGTTCCAAGAAAGTATGCGATGAAAATGTGAACCATACATGGAACTCCATCTAGATTTAGGGAGGTGACTAGGTCACCTATATTAGAATATTTGACTTGAAGAGTCAAGGAAGAATGCTTGATCATAGGTCATACTCATCGTTAAGCGCAAAATGGGATTACCATTTTTGGACTAAACTTTTTAATGTCTTCAGATCACTTGAGTTACTTTACCTCATGACTTGGTGCAAAGCTTTATCAAGGATATGAGTACATACATTCGAATGACGTTGATGACATGGCATGTAGGTGAACTTGTCGTGGATTCTCAATGTTTGTGAAGATAGTCTTGAGTTGTGAGCTATCCTTGTCGTTTTGGTTCACTTTTCACCTACAATGATTAGTCATGGAAGGAGGAACATAATATATCCAGATGACATGAGTGAATTCCAATATCATATAATTGTCAAGGATATGATTTTGTTATCTTCTACCTTCATCTCCGGAGAAGGGGTTGTTGATACTTGGCCATGAAAAGATTGCTTTTGATGTCAGTTAATGGCAATCTTGTGAAGCGTAGTTCTTCCAAGTACCTACAAAAGCTTAGATGCAATACCAGGTTGCATAGTTTTCCAAGATATAAGATAGTAACATGTCAATAGAATGAAGGAATAGTCGATCAAGCTCATGCCCTTGCATGCATCCGAATAAGTCTAGCTCAAGTTTGAAGCATTAATGATGTTCGACTTACTTCTCAAATGACAAAATACTTTCTCATCTAGTGGTTTGGTAAAGACATGAACTAATTGTTTGGCGGTACGAACATGCTTAAGATCTATATGTCCTTTACCAACATGATCAAGAATGAAGTGATGTCGCACTTGAATACATTTTGTTCGAGAATCTTGCACGGGATTATAGGAAATTTTAATAGTATTTTCATTGTCACACAAAAATGAAACATTTTTTAACAAGAATGCCATAATCCTTAAGAGTTCGAGTTATCCATAGTAATTGCCAACAGCATGTTCCGGCGGCTATATATTCATCTCCGGAAGTAGATAAACATATCGAGTTTTGTTTCTTGGATGACCAAGACACAAGAGATATCTCAGGAAATTGACATGTAACCGAGGTGGATTTTCTATCAACCTTGTCTCCGGCATAGTCTGAGTCGGAAGAGCCAACAACATTAAAAGAACATCCCTTGGGATACCATATGCCAAAGTTTGGTGTATATAGTAGGTATCTCACGATTCTTTTCACGGCCAATAGATGACACTCTTTAAGTGCCGCTTGGTATCACGTACACATGCGAACACTCAACATGACATTAGGATAGGAGGCACATAGATATATCAATCAACCAATCATTGATTGATAAACTCTTTGCTCAACTATTTTTTACTCGTGAGTGAGGTCAATATGTCCACTAGTAGGCATGGGGGTTCTCATAGCTTTGCACCCTTGCATATTGAAATTCCTGATTAAGTCCTTGGTATACTAGGTTTGAGAGATAAACGTACCTTCGCTTGATTGTTATATTTGCAATCCAAGGAAGAATTTCAGCTCGCACATCATTGACATCTCATATTTATCTCACATCAACTTACCAAATTTCTCACTAAAATGTGGGTTAGTAGAACCAAAGATAATATCATCCACGTATATTTGGCATACAAATTGTTCTCCCTTAACTCTTTTAGTGAACAAGGTTGCATCAATTTTACCAATTTCAAAACCCTTTTCAACAAGAAACATCGTTAGGCAGTTGTACCAAGATCGAGGGGCTTGTTTAAGACCACATAAAGCTTTATGAAGTATATAAACATGACTAGGTTTCTTTGGGTTCACAAAGCCGGGAGGTTGTTTGACATAAACCTCCTCCTCAATTTCAGCATTTAGATAAGCAATTTCGATATCCATTGGGTAAAGAGTAATATCATGGTGATTGGCACAAGCGAGAAGAATTTGAATGCCTTCAAGTCTAGCAATGGGTGCATAAGTCTCACCATAGTCCATACCTTCAACTTGCATGTATCCTTGGGCTACGAGAAGCGCCTTCTTGCATACAACTTGTCCATCTTCAACTTGCTTGTTCTGAAACACCCATCTTGTACCGCTGATGTTGTGCTCATCTTCGGGCTTTTCAACAAGTGTCCACACTTGATTCCTCTCGAAGTTGTGTAGCTCTTCAAGCGTGGCATTCACCCAGTCCGGTTCGTGAAGGGATTCTTCTACCTTCAAAGGCTCAATGCTAGAGATGAAAGAATAATGCTCGCAAAAAGTTAGCTAAACAAGATTTAGAGTGAGTGATGCTCCCGGTTTGTATGTCACCAAAGATTTGATTCAGCGAATGATCTTTGTCCACTCTTGCTCGAACTCGTTGAACCTTCTTCTTGTTGGATGGTGGAACTTCTTCACCATCCTCTTCCTCCACGCTGTCGTTGATGGTGTCATCTCCTTGAGGTGGTGGTGAGGAAGGTAGAGGTGTATCATTACGATGTACTTCTTCCTCTTCTTCACCATGTCGTGTACCGCTTGTGGATGCTGTAAGTGCATCTAGTGCCCCTTAGTGATTTTGGTGGTTTGAAGACTTATAGGTTAAGTATCTAATGTGTTTATAAGTGTACACAGGATCTATAAGTCATTGAGGAGTTTGAGATATTTGAAGAATATCGACCCCTAAAAATATATGTCTTCAGTCGAAGAAATTGATCTGAAGCTGAAGAAATGAATCACGAGGAATCTGCGATGAAATTGATATTCCTCATGAAGATATTGATATTGAGAAGATCGGTGGTTCCTGAAGAAAATCATTTTGAAGAAATTGAAGCGTGAAGATTTACATTTTCTGTTTTACTTTCCTCGCATTTGATGAATAGGAACACCGTACTGTTAAAGGGGGTCAAAGTAACACTATGGAATGGATTTCCTCATGATGCTTAACCCAAGCCAAATCCTACCAAAAGCCTCAAGTGAGGAGCATGAGTGACATGAGGACTCTCACAGTTGAGGGTCCCGACCGTTTCGATAGCCACGCCAAGTCACTGGTCTTATCCACTCCAACGGTCATATTATTTAAGGGCATTAATGTCAAATCATGTCGGGATGCTCCCAGGCTACAAATAGCCGCCCCCACAACCACTAGTTGGTTGGCTGCTCCGTTAGAAACTGACACTTGTCATAAGAGCAACCCAAATTCCTCAGAGCCTACGAGAGTAAATCATCAGTGAGGAAATACACCACCCACCGAAACCACAAACAAAACCTAGTGATTGAGCATCACTGAAGAAGTTGTTCCTGTGTGGGACTAAAGCCTTTTACCTTTGAGGACTGTGCATCCTCCAGACGGTTAGGTGTCATGGTCTAGAGCAATCCAGCAGTCAATTGTGGATAGCCGGGTGACCGAGTTTGTGAGGGTTTGGAAGTCTGCCCTGAAGACTTACCACGAGTGTTGGGCGAGGACTGTGTGTCCTTAGCTCAAGGAGAATACGGTAGGGACTGTGTGTCCCGGGACTGGGTGTCCTTTGGTTTCAATACCAAGCCGCTCCAAACCAGATGTACAACTGTCACAACAGTTGGAATTGTGTCATCAACAACAGTCTTCACTAAGAATCGGGTTCTAATTCCTCAACTCTTTACACTCTCTGTATTATGTGTTGATGACATTCACTCTGCCTGTTTGAAGAATTTGATGAAGACTTTCTTTGAATTTCCTCAACCCCAAATTCTTCACTTGAGTTAATCATCATCTGTATTTTGCGTGCCTGCTTACTGTGCAATCTGTTTTCATAATCTTCACTCTGCAATACTGCTGTTGAGAACGATTGCACGACTGATCCTTAACTGCTTCCGCTGTAAGTTAGTCATCAGTGAGGAATTTCCTCAAAAGGAATTTCCTCAGTGATGAAATTCTAAAAATCTCCTATTCACCCCCTCTAGTCAATATAACGCACTTTCAATTGGTATCAGAGCAAGGTACTCCCTTGTTTTGTGTGATTTTGGTTTAACCACCTGGAGTTTTAGTTATGTCGACTGCAGGCATGTTTAAGGTGACTGCAGCATGTCCTACCTACGAGGGAAAGAACTTTCCCTTTTGGAAGAACAAAATGCAAATGCATCTACAAGCTATAGACAATGATCTCTGGTATATTGTGGAAAATGGTGTCCCCATCATTTCTGCTAGTGTCACTGCAGCTGATGTGAAGAAATTCAAGCAACTCGATTCTCAAGCGAAGAACATCATTTGTGGGCATCTGAGCCCTGGCCAGTTTGGAAGAGTAAGTGCCTTAGGCTCTGCAACACTGATCTGGGAGAGACTGTGCAAGGTAAATGAAGGAGTATCAACCCAACGTGACTCTCGTGTTGATATTCTTCGCAATCTCTTCCACCGCTTCAAGAGACATGACAATGAAAGCTGCCAAGACACCTTTGATCGCCTCACTGACATATCAAATGAACTGCAAGCACTGGGAGCTCGACACATCACTGATCACAAAGTTGTGAAGAAACTGCTGAGATCTTTGGATTCTTCATTTGACACTTTAGTTCTGATGATTCAAGAAAGACCAGACTACAAGATGCTAGATCCCGCTGATATCCTCGAAAGGCTAAATACTCATGAATTCCAGCTAGAACAAAAGAGAGATCTATATGGACAAAGCTATTCCAGACCACGTGCACTGAAGGCAAGAGCAATTTTCTCATCTGAAGAAGAAGACACAGATGATAGCAGTTGTGACCCTGAAGAATTTGGTCAGGAACTTGCAATGCTTGTGAGGAAATTCCAGGGATTTACACGACGAGGCCAGTTCGGTAAATCATCAAGAAGAGACATGAGGAAATCAGAATCTGCATCTGAGGACTACAAGAAATGGACCTGTCACAAGTGCAAGAAATCAGGTCATTACATTGCTGATTGTCCTCGCTGGGGAAAGGAATCAAAGAAGAAGAAATACAAGGATGACAGTTCTGATGACTCAAAGAAGAAGAAGAAATCTTCAAAATCCTCATCTTCAAAGTCCTCCTCACACAAGAAGACTAGCTTCAGAAAGGCTCGGGCACTCATTGGCAAGGAAATGGATTCCGAGGCAGAATCAGAAGAATGTGATGATGAAGAAGGCTCTGGAGAAGATTAAGAATCCGGACAGGCTAGTCTTGCACTAGCAACCAATTTCGTCAGCAAGTCAATCTTCAATCTTGAAGAAAATGAGTGCACCATCCATACTGATGACTATGCTGATGACTTCGCTCCAACCTATTGCTTCATGGCAAAAGGTTCAAAGGTATCACATAATGCCTCCTCCTCTGATTCAAGTAACTGTGAACATGATGATTACAAAAAACCTAGTTACAGTAAACTTCAAATCATTGCCACTAAACAACAAACTGCTCTGGAAAAGCTTCAAAAACTGCTAGACAGAAGTGATGATCTGTTGAATGATGAAATGAATCTTAATCAAATCCTCGCTGATGACATGAAAAATCTTCAGTCTAGATTTGATATTCTTCAGGATCGTTATGATACACTCCTCACTGATCATGAGAAGCTTTCCTATGAATTTCTTCAAAGGAAGCTTGATCTTGAGAAGCTGAGGATGTCTTATGATGATCTTCGTATGGAAAATGATACATTACTAGCTCAACAGATCAGCGCTAGTCAAGTTGAATTTATTCCTCCATGTCTTAAATGCATTGATCGTGAAACTGCTAATTCTTCACCAGAATCTTCAAATGCTACCACTGCTACAAATTCTTCAACTGCATCTGTTGTGTCTATTTCCTCACTTGAGGAAAACACAAATGTCACTGATGAAAATGCAGGGTTGAAGGAATTGTACATGACAGGCATGTACAAAAGCCTCAAAGGACATCAAATCCTTTGTGATGTGCTCAAAAAGCAGATCTTGAACAGGAACCCGAGGAAAGAAGGAATTGCCTTTGAGAGGAAATTGAATGCTGATGGATCTTATTGGAAACCTGAGCAGTATCCCAAAACCTCATGGGTTGCTGCTACTGGGCCTCCTTTTGATCCATCTAATCTAACTGGATTCTCAATGAATTATCCTATTCCTTGGATGAGTCATTTGATTCCAACTATAAACTGTTCAAAAATCAATCTGGTGAAGTATTTGCTCGATATGTTGGAACTAACTGCAGGAATGGCCCTCCTCTGAGGAAAATCTGGGTTCCCAAAAGTTGTCCTGAAAATCTTCAAGTGAATGTCCTCATGACATCACCTCTGAAGAATCTGAACCCCAGATCAAATTCCTCAAGAGGACCAAAGTCTACAAGAGGATCAAAATCCTCAACTGGTAAAACTATGCTTGTACCCATGCTTATGCGTCTAACATGCAGGGAAACTACAAGGAATATGATTATGAGTGCTACACCTCAAATCATTATGTTCATAAATCCTCAAACCAGTTCTCTGCATACTAATATGAGTACTTTAACCCCCCTACTGTTAAGAGAATTGCATTAGCTTCAATGCCACCTTTCTCATATGGTGCTCGCAGGATGATGAACGCTTTGCCACCCCTTCAGATGTGGGTGGTGAAGAAATCAAACTAATCACTTCTGCAGGTCAGGTCTCTAGATGAAAATCATCATCTGAAGAATTTGCTGGAGACCTGAGGAAATGCTTGATAGGACGCAAGCTAATGATTGATGAAATAGAAATATTTCACACGTCCTTACATTTATGTTATGACGAAATCACTGAACTGATGAAATTAGTATCATATTCTTCAAATCTGAAGCATATGAGATGGTAAGCTGTACTAATTCATCTGCAGGATGACAAACCCAAAAATACTGAGTGGGTTCTCGATAGTGGCTGCACACATCACATGACTAGTGATAAAAGCCTACTGATGAATATGCCACTAACTCCATCACCTCTGAAGCAAATCACATATGCTGATAAAGGTAAAAGCAAGGTATTGGGACTTGGCAAAGTAGCTATTTCCAAGGATAGGCATATGGACAAAGTGATGCTAGTTGAATCTCTTGGTTTTAACCTCATGTCAGTCTCGATGCTTTGTGATCTTGATATGATTGTTATCTTTGGTAGATATAGATGTGTAGTCATCATGGAATCTGACAGATCCAGAGTCTTCGAAGGTGTAAGAAGAGGGGATTTGTACATTGTTGACTTCTCTACAGGTCCTCAATCAGCCACTTGCTTACTAGCAAAAACCTCAGAAGGATGGCTGTGGCACCGAAGACTAGGTCATGCAGGCATGAGGAATTTGCACACACTTGCAAAGAAGAAGCACGTCATTGGCATTGAATCAGTCAAATTCCTCAAGGATCATCTATGTGGTGCTTGTGAATCTGGGAAAATGACCAGATCCAAGCATCCCTCCAAAACCATCATGACCACTACACGTCCATTTGAATTGCTTCATATGGATTTATTTGGACCTACTCACTATGCAACACTAACCAATGCAGCATCTCTATATGGCTTTGTCATAGTTGATGATTATTCCAGATACACTTGGGTGCATATTATAGTGTATAAAACTGAAGTGCAGGAAATCTTCAAACGATTTTCTTCAAGGGCCTCGACGAACTTCGGCATCAAGATCAAACATATCATGAGTGATAATGGAACTGAGTTCAAAAACACTGGTCTTGATGATTATCTTGATGAACTTGGTATTACTCACGAATTGTCTGCTCCTTATACTCCTCAGCAGAATGGTGTCGTCGTAAGAAAGAACAGGACTCTGGTTGAAATGGCAAGAACTATGCTTGAAGAATATCAGACTCCTCGTGGCTTCTGGCCTGAAGCAATCAACACTGCATGTCATATTATCAACAGGGTATATCTTCACAAATTCCTCAAGAAAACCTCATATGAACTCCTCACTGACAAGAAACCCAATGTAAGTTATTTCAAAGTCTTCGGTGCAAAATGCTGGATTAGAGATCCTCATCATAGCTCGAAATTTGCACCTAAGGCACATGAAGGTTTTATGCTCGGTTATGGAAAGGACTCGCACACCTACAGAGTCTTCAACAACTATCACAACAAAGTTGTTGAGACTGTAAATGTGCGGTTCGATAAAACTAATGGCTCGCAAAGAGAGCAATTGCCTTCTGATCCAGATAAGCTGTCTCCTGAGGAAGCAATAAAGCTTAAGCCTACTGAAGACATTGTCCCCACTGAGGAAATTGGTGAAGAAACAATCCCCATCGCTGATGAAAACCAAGAAGATGCTCCTGAGGAAATTGCAACAGCACCACTTCCTCAGCCCAGACAAAATCCTCAACCAGCTCATCCGAGGATTGCAAATGCAGTAGAACTTGACAAAATCCTCAACGACATCAACGCGCCAGGTCCTCTCACTCGCTCAAAAGCTTCACACTTAGTTAACTTTTGTGGGCATTTTCCTTTTGTATCTATCACAGAACCCTCAAAAGTAGCTGAGGCTTTTCTGGAACCGGAGTGGATCCAAGCCATGCAAGACGAACTTCTTCAATTCAAGCTGAATGACGTATGGGAGCACGTCAAACGACCAGATCCTCGCAAGCATAACATCATCGACACCAAGTGGATTTTCCGAAACAAGCAAGATGAGGACGGTCAAGTGGTGAGGAACAAGGCACGACTTGTAGCCCAAGGCTACACCCAGGTTGAAGGAATAGATTTCGATGAAACTTTTGCACCTGTTGCTAGACTTGAAGCTATTCGAATTCTACTTGCTTATGCTAATCATCATAACATCATCTTATATCAACTGGATGTGAAAAGTGCATTCCTCAATGGTAAGCTTGAGGAAGAAGTATATGTTGCTCAGCCCCCAGGTTTTGAGGATCCAAAGAATCCAGACAAAGTCTTCAGACTCAAAAAGGCTCTGTATGGCCTCAAGCAAGCCCCTCGGGCATGGTATGATACATTGAAGGAATTCCTCATGAAGAAAGGCTTCAAACCTGGTTCACTCGATCCAACTCTTTTCGCAAAATCTTATGATAATGAGCTGTTTGTATGTCAAATATATGTTGATGACATCATATTTGGTTGTACTGACAAAAGATATAGTGATGAATTTGCCTATATGATGGGTGAAGAATATCAGATGTCCATGATGGGGGAGCTGAATTCTTCTTTGGTCTTCAAATTCGTCAACAAAACAACGAAATCTTCATATCACAGGAGAAATACCTCAAGGATGTTCTGAGGAAATTCGACATGCATGAATGCAAAGGTGCCAAGACTCCAATGCCTACCAACGGTCACGTCGGCACTGATGAAAATGGTAAAGATGTCAATCAGCAGGTATACCGTTCTATGATTGGCTCTTTATTGTATCTATGTGCATCTAGGCCAGACATAATGCTTAGTGTTTGCATGTGTGCACGTTTTCAAGAAAAACCGAAGGAATCACACCATAAGGCTGTGAAACATATTCTTCGATACTTAGCTCACACACCACCACTAGGATTATGGTATCCCAAGGGCTCCAATCTTCATCTGGTAGGGTATTCTGATTCAGACTATGCTGGTCACCGTGTGGATCGCAAGTCAACATCTGGCACATGCCATTTCCTCAGAAGATCACTATTTTGCTGGTCCTCAAAGAAGCAGAACTGCGTATCACTCTCCACTGCCGAAGCTGAGTACATTGCTGCTGGTTCTTGCTGTGCTCAATTGCTATGGATGAAGCAAACCCTCAAGGACTACGGCATCAACATGAAGAATGTGCCTCTCTACTGTGACAATGAGAGTGCTATCAAGATTGCCTACAACCCAGTGCAGCACTCGAAGACCAAGCACATCCAGATTCGTCATCATTTTCTTCGGGATCATGTCCTCAAGGGCAATATCCTCATCGACCATGTGAAGACTGATGATCAACTGGCTGATATCTTCACTAAGCCCTTGGATGAGAAAAGGTTTTGCAAGTTGCGGTGTGAGCTAAATATCTTAGAATCTTCAAATGTTTTGTAAAAACATGCACACATCCTAACACTTATGCAAAGTTGATGACTTAGATGTGCAACACATGATGAAACGATTTTCTTCAACCAATGAACAAAGTCACTCTGAATGTCAAGAAATTAACGAAGAAATTGATTCTCAGGGCCCTACGACAATTGTACGCGGCATCTGTAATCAACATTCTTATATGGTGGGTAACGCCACCGGCCAATGTGAAATTCCTCAAGTTGATTTTCTTCAAATGATCAATTTCCTGACAATGTATTTTTCTTCAAAACAGCTGTTCTTCATTGTGATGATCTATTGCAAAATCTTCAAAACACTCGATGACTTTGATTTGACTAGGTAGACTGTGATTTGTAGTCCTCAACAACATTCACTTATTGCAAATTCATCAAGTTGATGTTTCTGCTAAGTGAATGTGATCGGACCCGACTTTCCCTCTATGTCATACTTATCCAGTCTATTCAATTCTTCATATGCGTTCTACTTGAAACATTGTTCAAAATCCTCACTGCATCCTTGTCAGCTGATGATTTTGTAACAAAAATCCTCAAATCTTCAAAAATTGTGTTCTTCAAAGGAACAGTAACTGAACCCCCACTTCCCACGATCGGATAACCACGACCTCCACTATCTCCACCGCATCGTACGGGAGCTACACGTGTCCTGCGGAGACGTAGAGGCAAGGGCTATTCGGTCCGAAACTTTCGCGCCAAACAGTAACTTTCGGGCTATAAATATGTCCTTATCCCCCTCGGTATCATCTTCTTCGCCTCATCGCTCTCCTGCCACAGCACACCGAACCCTAGCGCCACCGCTGGTAGTCTTGTCACCGGCAAGGAAGAGCTTCACTGCCTCAACCTTCTCGCCGCTAGGATCACGCCGGAGTCGGAACATCTACGTCCGCCGCCGCCGTAGACGTCCTCTGCTGCCAAGTTAGGGCGCATTGGACACTTGACCGAAGAGCCTCTCCAACGCCACCTTTTTGTGTTCTTCGTTCGCACCTTCCAGGGTAAATATATCCCATTTTTACAGCAGATTAGATTTGAAATTTTACCTCTCCCATGTGAAATCTGTTTTTCCTCAAGATACGATGTGCACATGATTCCTCAAACACTATCCATCACCACAATCATTGATGAACTAGCTAAGCATCTAAGATTTTCACGAGATTCCTCAACTGTGCGAATTTTCGGATCTGTACAACTCTGGAACCGAAGAACAGTATGCTTAAGCAAATTCCTCAACCACTAGTTATATTCCTCAAACTGTCAAACTTTTTCATTTTCTTCAAATCTCAGAACGCATATGACCTCTCCAAATTCCTCGCAACTATACTCTGTTCACAGGTACACACATGTCAGCTAATGAATCTCTCGGTTCTCATCACATTAACTCATTTCCAGCGTTTCTGGAAGAAACTCTTCAAGGCTCATCAGAATCTTCAAGAGTTCAAAATCATCAGCAAATTCCTCGTCTGAAGAAAATGGAGGAAGAAAGGAAACAGAAGGGAGGAAAGAAACTGGAGCAGAACACAGCTGTTGATATTCCTGATGACATATACATGGACTATTGCACGCCTGATGATGAACCTGAGACAATGCCTAAAAGAAAGATTAGGCTGCAGAAAATTGAACGCAAATGGGCAAAGGAGTGGAAGGAGTACAGGTTTGTGACCCCAAAATATGCGAAGAAATTCGCTTTGAAGCCTCCTAGCAGAAGGGCTCCACTTGAGGATCATCAAGTAGCTCATCCCTCAAGTCTTATGACACTTGATGACTACCCAGATGAAAAAGAAAGGCATCTGGCCAAGCTCAAGAAGCAAGCCGAAACAGCAGTGAAGAAATTTCATGAATCCTCAGCTGCTGCCTCCGGTGCTGCTCATTCCTCAGCAGAAGAAACTTCAGGCACAGAGATTCCTCAAAAGCAGTCTGCGCCATCAAAGCCAAAGGCTCCAAAGCCTCAAGAGAAGTCTGGACAGGCTTCTGTCACAAAACCCTCAGCTCTAAAACCCTTAGCTCCAAAACCCTCGGTTCCAAAACCGTCAACTCCAAAACCATCAGCGCCAAAACCCTCAGCACCCATCTCATCTACACCAAAGTCCTCAGCTCCACATCCAAAGCCAGTACAGAAGAAAGTCGTGAAGACTACGACTGCTAGCTCCAGCTCCTCACTCCCAGCTGCAACTAGCTCGGAGACAAAGTCTTCAACTCCCCTTGTGAAGACTTTGACAACTACTGAACCTGCACCTCTGCCCAGCCCCAGCAAAATCATCGCAGTCCCGTCTGCATCAGAGGCAAGTGATGAGTATGATGATGAAACTTTGCAAGCCATCATCACAAACAAGCAAGAACGGGTAGCACAAGAATCAGGCAGTGCTATTCCTCTGGCCATGGACCCCAACGTCCTCCTCGACTTCATCAATCTATGGTACGAAGACCCAAACACACCCATTGATGATTTGAAACTTCCTCCTGGCGTCAGCCACATGGTGGCTACCTTCATAAACGAAGCCAAGTGGAAGGAACAGAAGGCCAAGCAGGCAAAGATTGCAAAGGCCAGAAAGGAGAAATTCCTCAGGCAGAATGTCCTCAAGCTGACGCCTGAAGCATTGGTGTCAACCCAGGCAGAGCTGCAAGTCTTGACTGACAAGTGTGAGAAACTGTGGGACTGCACAAGCATCAAACGCAATTTCATCAAGCTAGCCACTAGTGGTGTTGATGACTACAACAAGCGACACCCACAACCAGCACCAACTCCTCAGCCCCTGGTTGAACAGCCAGAAGATGCATCTCCTGATGAGGAGGAAATTCTTCAAAGTGAGGAACAACACCAAGAGCGCCGAGCTGATGAGCCGGCCATTGAAGAAATCATCACCAAGACCACCACTGATGAAACTGCAACCCCTGATGCAACTGCTACTGATCCACCTGCTTCACCAAAGCAGGCTGATGACTCTGTTCCAGCTGGTTCCTCACTGCCAGCTGAAGAATCTGTCGAGAAAACACCTTCACCAAAAGCTTCAAAGGTGAAGAAGTTAATCCTGTCTGCATCAAACGCGAAAAAGACAAGAGCTGCTGAGAAGGAAGCGAAGAAGAGAAAAGCTTCCTCAGCAGAAGAAAAGATTGAGGCAAAACGCCTCAAGGAAACTGAAGAATCTGCCCCTCTGGACCCGGTGCCTCTAGATGTTGCACCTTCATATGAAATGGTCGTCATTGATGACCAAACTACAAGGGCAGATAAGGAAATCAAAAATGCTGCCTCTGAGGAGCATACTGATGAGGAAATACAGATTGATGACAGTCCTCAACCTCATATTCCTCAGAAAGAGACTACTCAAGCTTCAGCTGCAGCAGCTGATGAATGTGCTTCTGCCACAAAGTCAGCTGATAAAAAACAAGCTGAAGAATATGTCCAGTCTGAGCAGGCTCCTCCAACTGAACAGGCTGACCAAACTCCTCAAGCTGAGGAGGAAGAAGAAATTCCTCAGCCTGAAGCTCAGCCAGAGCAAGAAACACCAGCTGATGAAATTCCTCAACCTGAGGACACTGCTGAAGAAAATGTTCCCGCCCCTGACAATGAATTCATTGTGCTCAACCCAGAGACTGCCATGGTCGTTTCCCCACCCATTCCTCAGCACACTATCTAGCCAGTTCAGCGCCAGCCATTCTCGAAGCGGCCCAAGTTTCAGAAAGAAAATTTCTTTGAGGAACGCATGTATTTCATCGGAGAGAATCCTTATGACAAGCCTCAAATGAGGCATCTGAAGTTTTGGACAAGGACTCAGATGAACTATTATGCTTCTGTGCTCTGTGGACGCAACAAGATATTCCAGCATAGGCACATTCCTCATGATGAACTTAAAGAAATTCCCTGCATGGAACCAGTCCTCAGGGTACTCCATGATGCAGGTTTGCTCCCTATGTGCTCCGACATATCAGATTGGAATAGTGAGCTTATTCTTCAGTTCTATGCAACTCTGCACATCTCGGGCAATGCTGATGATATCAACACTTGGGTGTTCGACTGGATGACCCAAAACACTTACTACAAGGCCCCAGCGTCTGAACTCCTCAGAGAACTGCCCGTACCAATTCCTTCAGAAGGGGCACTGAAGCTTTATGGTGAGCGTGAGCTACCAAATCGAATGATGGAAGTCCTCATGAAGCCTTTGGCTGCAGGAAAGCCCTCAAGAACCACATTCCTCGTCCATGAGCTCAAGTACACACCCCGGTCTGTCTACCGCATTCTCTGCAGTGTGCTCGCGCCCATCAAAGGCCATGACGATGAAGAAGATGTCGTCGGCCTCATGAAGAATATCATCTTCAACATCATTCACGGTATCCCCATGAATATCCATGATTTCTTCGTGGGGACTTTGGCTGACAATGCAATGTGCCCCTATGACCACAAAATTTATGCACCATGGATCATGAGATTCCTCAGGACAAGGACAGGCATCAACTTCCACGCCGATTTCCAGAACCATGTTGGTTATATGCCTCCTATCCGCGTCAACAAGAAGACTTTCGAGCCCATTGAGGGAAAAGGAAAGTCTGTGATTGATGAAGGCAGCAGGCCTCTTGATGGTCAAATTAAAGAGCCAGATGCATATTCCTCATGGGATGATACTGAGACTCGTCCACCAAGCCCTGTTCCTCCTTGCGTGCTAAACACTAGAGAGCTTCTCCTCAGTCTTCATCAGAAGGTGGATCAGAACCACAAATGGGTCAAACGTCGGTTTGGTGCCATTGTGAAAACCCTCACTGAGACAGACAACTTTGTGAAACTTAATCATCACTATCTGCATGAGGTTTTTGATCGCACCTGGGCTACCCTTGCACATCTGAAGTCCCAGATTGAGCTTGACGAATTGAACTTTGAGCAGGACTTTGACTGGTCGTGGCCTCCCAAGAAGAAGTTCAGGCCCATTCCAGTGCCAGATCTTGAAGACAGCTCCTTCTCGTCCTTCAGCACCGCCGAATCTGATGAGGAACAGCTCGACACCACAACAGGCCCAAGGAAGAAGACTACACCCAAGAAGCGCCAAGTATCTTCATCAACTGCAAAGAAATGAAGTCTTCACGGGCGTTAGTCCTCAGTTTGTCCCTTTTTGTCACTTGATGACAAAGGGGGAGAAACTTGAGAGTTAGTCTTCAAACGGGATTTATTTTTGGGGCTTATGAACTATATTTAAGTAACAAACTCTTAGCTCTTCTGAAGTTTTTATGTAATGAGTTGTAACTTAAGCCCGATGGTACTCTGACGCTTTTTTTGAACGTTTTTCTTCGCATGCTTATTCCTCAAGTTTTAATGCACGCATGCTGGAATTCGTTAGATACCATTTGCCATCATGCATCTTCATTTTCTTCATATTATATGTATGCATGATTTACAAGATTCAGGGGGAGATCTCCATGATATAAATCATCAATGTGCATATGCTATAAAAGCAAAATCCTCAAGGTATGCACATCTTCAGGGGGAGTCTCTGTGAATCTTGTCTTCAAATTCCTCAATTGAGTATTTACACTTCACATTTTTATTCCCTGTTGAAGACTTAACCTAATTATCATCAACCACCAAAAAGGGGGAAATTGTAAGTGCATCTAGTGCCCCTTAGTGATTTTGGTGGTTTGAAGACTTATAGGTTAAGTATCTAATGTGTTTATAAGTGTACACAGGATCTATAAGTCATTGAGGAGTTTGAGATATTTCAAGAATATCGACCCCTGACGTGGTCATAGTCCTAGGGTAGGGTCATAGGCCTGTCCTACAGGTCCTACCCAAGGACTACCCCACGCAGGGGACAGGACCTTAAGTACGCCCGACAGTATTAAGGTGTCCCCATCATCCAGTCGGTAACGGGCCCAGAATCATCCAGTCGGAGACTAAGGCTCGGAGGACACCGGACCTACCGGCTGGATACACTCGTTGCGTCGTAACCTCCCTGGATGGAAACTGCCGTACGTTTCCGGGTGCATTAACTAGCATTTATAGCATACGTTACCTATAACGCATGCATTCAATCGCCACTACTCCACCCTTGAATCAGAACCGTTGTGGAGGGCAGCGCACTCTATATAAGCCACCCTCCCCCACTGGTAAAAGGGTTAGAAAAACATTGTACTCCATATTACACTTGGTAACCAGCTCCAAGAGCACTGAGACGTAGGGCTATTACCTCCACCGTAGAGGGGCCTGAACTCATACAACCTCGCCGTAGCTAGGACTCTGCCCATCTCATTCGTACCCCACACATCTACTGTCAGGCTTATACCCACGACAGTTGGCGCCCACCTTGGGGCAGCCGTCTAAGCGACTTCCGGCGAGTTTGCGACTACTTCCTTTCGTCATGTCGCCCGGTGGAGTTTCGAGCATGCCTCACCAGATCCTCTTCGGTGCTCTCTCCTTCGTCGTCGACGATTCGGCGTGGCTTCGGGAGGCACCCCTTGACGTCAAGGCGCTTCCCCGTCGCGGGGCCACGCACTTTCGTGCTGGCGCTCGCGGCATTCTTCTTCTCCAACAATCGGCTCCGTTGCCGGCTTGCACCTTCGTCACGTGCCGCAGCAGGCGATCTCGCAGTCCCCGTCTACAACGTTGGGTGCAGCATGCCCGAGCGCGCCAGTACGCCTCCTCTCATGAGGCAGTCCTGGAGTCTGTTGTAGTCGCCCCACGCTCCCAATGCTCGGACTCGGTTCCGACTGAGCTTCCTACCGGGTACGTGGGTCGTGGGCCTGCAGCACAAGTACACATGGCCAACTCCCATGAAGATCCTCGTCAAGCCAACCGAGGTGAAGTTGGCGAAGCATCCGGTGGCCGTCGTCCGCCTCATCGTTCTGCCAGCCGACACACTCGGCGGAGCTACGTGGAGGTGTTCCGCACGCCTCTCCTCAACCTGGCCGCGGCTGCCCAGATTGCCGATTCCCTCCAGCCAACTGATTCAGAGGCAGGAAGGGGAATCGAACAAATCCGAGCCCTGTTGCGTACGGCGCAACAGCAGAATTCGGTAGTCTCCGAGTCACACAATTCGATCCACAATAGTTCCGTCCATGCAAACACGCATAGATCGGTTCACAGCCCTGGATCTCATCAGTATCGCCATCGCTCACGCACCCTCCGTGGGGTGGGCCCTATGGGTCCCGGCATCATGATGATCGGCGTTCAGTCGGCGACACCTACGACCCAAGACCCGACGCAAGGGGCCGAATCGCCCAGCGAAGAGTTGACAGGGGTCGAGCCCACCGCGATGGCCGCGATATGGACTGTCCGGGTGGAAGCAGGGCCATCGTATCTGGCCCCGAGTGTTCTAGTCGAGCCATCCGCTCGGATGATATCCCGCCCAACTTCCGATTGGCTGCGGGAATCGATAAATTCTCAGGAGAGTCCAAGCCCGAAACATGGCTCGACGACTACCGAGTGGCGGTCCAGATCGGAGGAGGAGACGACCATGTCGCTATGAAGCACCTCCCTCTGATGCTGGACGGCTCGGCCCGAGCTTGGCTGAACCAGTTGGCCCCCTCAAGCATTTACAGTTGGGCAGATCTAGCCCGAGTGTTCATCAGAACCTTCGAAGGAACGTGCAAGCTCCCTGCGGGTGTTGTGGAGCTTCAGCACTGTGTCCAGAAGCCGAATGAACCCTTGCGCGACTTCATCCAGCGATGGACGACTCTTTACCACACGGTGGAGAATGTCACCGAGCATCAAGCAGTCTGCGCCTTCAAGGCAGGCGTGCGGTACAGGGAGCTGTACTTGAAGTTTGGTCGAACCGGCGATATCTCCATGAGCAAGATGATGGAGATAGCAACTCTCTATGCAAATGGTGAAGAAGAGGACCGCATCCGGAGTGGTAAACACAAGGCAGTCGGCGATGCCGACGGAGGTAACACTCGGAAGCAGAAACCGAAGGTTCCGCCCACACCACAAGCAGAAGCTGCAGGTGTAACCAGCGCCAAATTCAAGGGCAAAGGGAAAGCGCAGTTCATCCCCAAGAAAAAGCCTTTCAACAATCCCATCCTGGACCAGCCTTGTCCAATCCATACAAAGATGGATGAGGAAGGTAACCCCATATACGCAAAGCACACCACTCGGCAGTGCCGCCTCTTGATCCAGGGTTTCGGCGAAGGGCAGCCGAGTGAGCAGAATCCTGAACAGGATGAGGAGGACAAGGAGGATCCGTTCCCCAAGTCCATGCAACCCTCATGATCTTCGCTGACGTCGAAAGCAAGAGTCGACTGAAGCTAGTAAACAGAGAAGTCAACATGGCCGTTCCGACTGCCCCCAAGTTTCTCAAATGGTCTCAGACTGCGATTACCTTCAATCAGTCGGATCATCCAACACATCTCCCCACCCTAGGAAGGCAGGCTCTGGTCGTCGACCCGTTGGTGGAAGGAGTTCGACTGCGCAAAGTCCTAATGGACGGTGACAGCGGATTGAATATTATATACGCCGACACTCTCAAGGGGATGGGCATTCCGATGTCCAGACTCAGCGAGAGTAATATGCAGTTCCACGGAGTCGTCCCAGGGCGGAAAGCCAAGTCACTCACCCAGATCGCATTGGAGGTCATCTTCGGCTCCGACAAGAACTTTCGCAAGGAGAAGCTCACATTCGAGGTGGTGGATTTCCAGAGTGCTTACCATGCAATTCTGGGCCGCCCGGCGTACGTGAGTTTCATGGCACGCCCGTGCTATGTGTACTTGAAGCTGAAGATGCTGGGTCCAAAAGGCGTTATCACCATCACCGGCAACCGCCAGCGAGCCGAGGAGTGTCTGCAAGAGGGGTCGAGAATCGCCGACCATCAGATGGCTGTACTTGAGCTCGAAGAGTACAAGAAGACAGTCGACCCCGCCGACTTAATGCGCTCAAAGAAGCCAGCTTCTGAGTCCGCGTTCCAGTCAGCAGGAGACACTAAGAAGGTCAGCATCCACCCGACGGATGACTCTGCCGCCCCGACGAACATCTCCACCACCCTGGATCCCAAATAGGAAGCCGAGCTCACCCAATTCCTCCGTGAGAACTGGGACATCTTCGCATGGAAGCCATCTGACATGCCGGGTGTACCAAGGGAGTTGGCTGAGCACCGACTGCATGTGGATCCCGCTGCTCGGCCCGTCCGAGAGCGCCTGCGCCGGTCCGCCGCGCACAAAAGGAAGGCAATCGGAGAAGAGGTGGCTAAGCTGCTAGCTTCCAGATTCATTCGCGAGGTTCACAACTCCGAGTGGCTCGCCAATGTAGTCATGGTGCCCAAGAAGGACAAGTCACTCTGAATGTGCATTCACTTCAAGCACCTCAATAAGGTCCGCCCGAAATACCATTTTCCGCTCCCCCGCATAGATCAAATTGTCGATTCGACTGCGGGGTGCGAGCGTTTATCATTTCTTGATGCCTACTCGGGTTATCATCAGATCCGTCTGTAAGGTCCCGATGAGTTGAAAACAGCTTTCATCACCCCGTTTGGGTGCTTCTGCTACATCACCATTCCTTTCGGTCTGAAGAATGCAGGAGATACCTTTATGCGCATGATCCAAAAATGTCTCCTCGACCAGATCAGTCGCAATGTGGAGGCATACATGGATGATATCGTAGTCAAGTCTCGCAAAGGTTCCGACCTGCTGACTGACTTGGCAGAAACATTCGCCAACCTTCGTAGGTACGATATCAAGCTAAATCCTGCCAAGTGTTCATTCAATGTTCCCAGCGGAAAGTTACTCGGTTTCTTCCTTTCCGAACGAGGGATCGATGTTAACCCCGAAAAGATCGGGACCATCGTCCGAATGGAGAGGCCGGTCAGAATACACGACGTTCAACGACTCACAGGTTGCTTAGAAGCTTTGAGCAAGTTCATCAGTTGACTCGGCGAAAAAGCACTTCCTCTGTACCGACTCATGAAGAAATCAGATACCTTCGAGTGGACAGACGAAGCAGAAGTCGCGTTCGACGAGCTCAAAGGCCTACTCTCCACCTAGCCGGTTCTTACTCCTCCGCTCAGTAAAGAGCCCCTTCTTCTGTATATTGCAGCTACAAATCAAGTCTTCGGTACTGTTCTTACAGTCGAGCGAGAAGAAGAAGGCAAAGCATACAAAGTTCAGCGACCAGTGTACTACGTCTCCGAAGTCCTGACACCTTCCAAGCAGAGGTATCCCCGTTATCAGAAGCTTATCTATGGGATCTATTTGACTGCGAAGAAGGTTGCCCATTATTTCCAAGACCACTCGGTATCTGTCGTTTCTGATTCTCCTTTGTCGGAAATTCTCCACAATTGAGACGCGTCAGGCCGAGTGGCGAAGTGGGCGATGGAGATGCTGTACTGTGACATCAAGTTCGAGTCCAAGAAAGCTATTAAGTCTCAAGCCCTGGCTGACTTTATAGCAGCATGGGTAGAACAACAGCAACCGACTCACATCTACTCGGCTCATTGGACAATGTTCTTCGATGGGTCTAAGATGTTGAATGGATCCGGCGCTGGCGTTGTTATCGTATCACCAAGGGGTGACAAGCTCAAGTATGTGCTTCAGATACACTTTGATTCCTCTAACAATGAGGCAGAGTATGAAGCTCTTCTCTACGGATTGCGCATGGCCATCTCACTCGGCGTCCGTCGCTTGATGGTCTACGGCGATTCAGACTTGGTGGTCAACCAAGTGATGAAAGAGTGGGACGTAAGGAACCCCACTATGACAACCTACTGCAACGCAGTCAGGAAGCTAGAGAAGAAGTTTGAATGTCTAGAACTTCATCATGTTCCAAGACTGAAGAACCAAGCGGCGGACGAGTTGGCGAAGCTCGGATCCACTCGGAGACCCGTCCCGAGTGATGTCTGCCTCGAGCACCTCCATCTTCCTTCAGTCAAAGAAGATCCCTTCACGGAAGATCCAGTACAACCCAAGAGTGCAACAGACCCGACTGAAGTCGATGTGCCTGCTATGGTTGATCTGGTCACAGAGATTCTGGTAATCATTCGCGATTGGACTGTGCCGATTATAGCATATATCCTAAGGCACGAACTTCCAGAAGATGAAGTCCAAGCTCGACAGATAGTTCGCAGGTCGAAGGGATTCACTGTCATTGACGGTCAACTGTATAAGGAGAGTGTTTCAGGCGTTCTCCAACGTTGCATTTCCTCATAGGAAGGGCAGTTGATACTAGAGGAAATCCACTCGGGAACCTGCGGCCATCATGCTTCTTCAAGAGCAATCGTCGCCAAGGCATTCAGGGCTGGATTCTTCTGGCTGCAGGCTAACGAAATGGCAAAAGCTATGGTCGATCGATGCGAAGGCTGTCAGTTCTACTCCAACAAGTCCCACAAGCCAACATCTGCACTAAAGACAATCCCACTTGTGTGGCCGTTTGCAGTTTGGGGGTTAGACACAGTCGGACCATTCAAGACAGGCCAGGGAGGCTACACACATCTGTTGGTGGCAGTCGACAAGTTTACAAAGTGGATAGAAGCCAAGCCCATCAAGAAACTCGACGCCTACACAGCCGTGAAGTTCGTCAGAGACATCATCTCCAGATTCGGAGTGCCTCACAGCATAATCAGGGACAATGGGACAAACTTCGACTCGGACAGATTCAAAGGTTTCTCCACGAGTCAAGGTATCCGAGTGGATTTTGCTTCCGTAGCAAATCCGCAATCCAACGGACAAGTTGAGCGTGCAAATGGACTTACCCTTCAAGGTTTGAAGACTCGGCTCTTACGAGAGATAGGACATGCTGCAGGTGCATGGGTAATCGAGTTACCTTCAGTACTTTGGGGCCTCCGCACCACTCCGAACAGATCAACAGGGCGATCACCGTTCTTCCTCGTCTATGGAGCAGAAGCGGTCCTTCCGAGTGACCTGCTTCACAATGCCCCGCGAGTCGAACTCTTCTCCGAAGCCGAAGAAGAACAAGCAAGGCAAGATGGAGTCGATCTTCTAGAGGAGGAGCGCGAGATGGCACTTACTCTCTCAACAATTTATCAGCAAGATCTGCGACGTTTTCATGCATGACATGAAAGAAGCCGCACGTTCCAGGCTGGCGATTTGGTGCTCCGAGTGGATCAACAAAGACCACACAAGTTGGCTCCGTCCTGGGAAGGTCCTTTCATCATTTCAAAGGTGTTGAACAACACGGCATACAGACTCTACAACATTCAGAAGGAGACCGACGAACCCCGCGCATGGAACAGAGACCTCCTCAAGCGTTTCTATACGTGATCGCCGAGTGAAGCAGTGTAACGAATAAGTTTTGGTGAAATAATATACAGCAGTTTCAATTCCTTTTGCAGATTCAGAGTTCTTCCATGGTTGCAGACTACGGTTACACAAAAAAAACTTAGCTGCGATCCCGAATCGCCTAAGTAACACCTACCTTCGAGTGTGCGATTCACGTCACACTCAGGGACTTAGCTGCGATCCTGCATCGCCTATGTATTAACTTCTCCGAGTGTGCACTTTACGTCGCACTCGGAGACTTAGCTGCGATCATGCATCGCCTAAGTATTAACTTCTCCGAGTGTGCACTTTACGTCACACTCGGGGGCTTAGCTGCGATCCTGCATCGCCTAAGTATTAACTTCTTCGAGTGTGCACTTTACGTCGCACTCGGAGACTTAGCTGCGATCATGCATCGCCTAAGTATTAACTTCCTCCGAGTGTGCACTTTACGTCACACTCGGGGACTTAGCTGCGATCATGTATCGTCTAAGTATTAACTTCTCCGAGTGTGCACTTCACGTCGCCCTCGGAGACTTAGCTGCGATCATGCATCGCCTAAGTATTAACTTCCTCCGAGTGTGCACTTTACGTCACACTCGGGGACTTAGCTGCGATCCTGCATCGCCTAAGTATTAACTTCTTCGAGTGTGCACTTTACGTCGCACTCGGAGACTTAGCTGTGATCATGCATCGCCTAAGTATTAACTTCCTCCGAGTGTGCACTTTACGTCACACTCGGGGACTTAGCTGCAATCATGTATCGTCTAAGTATTAACTTCTCCGAGTGTGCACTTTACGTCGCACTCGGAGACTTAGCTGCGATCATGCATCGCCTAAGTATTAACTTCTCCGAGTGTGCACTTTACGTCCCACTCGGGGACTTAGCTGCGATCCTGCATCGCCTAAGTATTAACTTCTCCGAGTGTGCACTTTATGTCGCACTCGGAGACTTAGCTGCGATCATGCATCGCCTAAGTATTAACTTCCTCCGAGTGTGCACTTTACGTCCCACTCGGGGACTTAGCTGCGATCCTGCATCGCCTAAGTATTAACTTCTCCGAGTGTGCACTTTATGTCGCACTCGGAGACTTAGCTGCGATCATGCATCGCCTAAGTATTAACTTCCTCCGAGTGTGCACTTTACGTCACACTCGGGGACTTAGCTGCGATCATGTATCGTCTAAGTATTAACTTCTCCGAGTGTGCACTTTACGTCGCACTCGGAGACTTAGCTGCGATCATGCATCGCCTAAGTATTAACTTCTTCGAGTGTGCACTTTACGTCACACTCGGGGACTTAGCTGCGATCCTGCATCGCCTAAGTATTAACTTCTTCGAGTGTGCACTTTACGTCGCACTCGGAGACTTAGCTGCGATCATGCATCGCCTAAGTATTAACTTCCTCCGAGTGTGCACTTTACGTCACACTCGGGGACTTAGCTGTGATCATGTATCGTCTAAGTATTAACTTCTCCGAGTGTGCACTTTACTTCGCACTCGGAGACTTAGCTGCGATCATGCATCGCCTAAGTATTAACTTCTCCGAGTGTGCACTTTACGTCCCACTCGAGGACTTAGCTGCGATCCTGCATCGCCTAAGTATTAACTTCTTCGAGTGTGCACTTTACGTCGCACTCGGAGACTTACCTGCGATCATGCATCGCCTAAGTATTAACTTCCTCCGAGTGTGCACTTTACGTCACACTCGGGGACTTAGCTGCGATCATGTATCGTCTAAGTATTAACTTCTCCGAGTGTGCACTTCACGTCGCCCTCGGAGACTTAGCTGCGATCATGCATCGCCTAAGTATTAACTTCCTCCGAGTGTGCACTTTACGTCACACTCGGGGACTTAGCTGCGATCCTGCATCGCCTAAGTATTAACTTCTTCGAGTGTGCACTTTACGTCGCACTCGGAGACTTAGCTGTGATCATGCATCGCCTAAGTATTAACTTCCTCCGAGTGTGCACTTTACGTCACACTCGGGGACTTAGCTGCAATCATGTATCGTCTAAGTATTAACTTCTCCGAGTGTGCACTTTACGTCGCACTCGGAGACTTAGCTGCGATCATGCATCGCCTAAGTATTAACTTCTCCGAGTGTGCACTTTACGTCCCACTCGGGGACTTAGCTGCGATCCTGCATCGCCTAAGTATTAACTTCTCCGAGTGTGCACTTTATGTCGCACTCGGAGACTTAGCTGCGATCATGCATCGCCTAAGTATTAACTTCCTCCGAGTGTGCACTTTACGTCACACTCGGGGACTTAGCTGCGATCATGTATCGTCTAAGTATTAACTTCTCCGAGTGTGCACTTTACGTCGCACTCGGAGACTTAGCTGCGATCATGCATCGCCTAAGTATTAACTTCTTCGAGTGTGCACTTTACGTCACACTCGGGGACTTAGCTGCGATCCTGCATCGCCTAAGTATTAACTTCTTCGAGTGTGCACTTTACATCGCACTCGGAGACTTAGCTGCGATCATGCATCGCCTAAGTATTAACTTCCTCCGAGTGTGCACTTTACGTCACACTCGGGGACTTAGCTGCGATCATGTATCGTCTAAGTATTAACTTCTCCGAGTGTGCACTTTACTTCGCACTCGGAGACTTAGCTGCGATCATGCATCGCCTAAGTATTAACTTCTCCGAGTGTGCACTTTACGTCCCACTCGAGGACTTAGCTGCGATCCTGCATCGCCTAAGTATTAACTTCTTCGAGTGTGCACTTTACGTCGCACTCGGAGACTTACCTGCGATCATGCATCGCCTAAGTATTAACTTCCTCCGAGTGTGCACTTTACGTCACACTCGGGGACTTAGCTGCGATCATGGATCGTCTAAGTATTAACTTCTCCGAGTGTGCACTTTACGTCGCACTCGGAGACTTTGCTGCGATCATGCATCGCCTAAGTATTAACTTCTCCGAGTGTGCACTTTACGTCCCACTCGGGGACTTAGCTGCGATCCTGCATCGCCTAAGTATTAACTTCTTCGAGTGTGCACTTTACGTCGCACTCGGAGACTTAGCTGCGATCATGCATCGCCTAAGTATTAACTTCCTCCGAGTGTGCACTTTACGTCACACTCGGGGACTTAGCTGCGATCATGTATCGTCTAAGTATTAACTTCTCCGAGTGTGCACTTTACGTCGCACTCGGAGACTTAGCTGCGATCATGCATCGCCTAAGTATTAACTTCTCCGAGTGTGCACTTTACGTCCCACTCGGGGACTTAACTGCGATCATGCATCGCCTAAGTATTAACTTCCTCCGAGTGTGCACTTTACGTCACACTCGGGGACTTAGCTGTGATCATGTATCGTCTATGTATTAACTTCTCCGAGTGTGCACTTTACTTCGCACTCGGAGACTTAGCTGGGATCATGCATCGCCTAAGTATTAACTTCTCCGAGTGTGCACTTTACGTCCCACTCGGGGACTTAGCTGCGATCCTGCATCGCCTAAGTATTAACTTCTCCGAGTGTGCACTTTACGTCGCACTCGGAGACTTAGCTGCGATCATGCATCGGCTAAGTATTAACTTCCTCCGAGTGTGCACTTTACGTCACACTCGAGGACTTAGCTGCGATCATGTATCGTCTAAGTATTAACTTCTCCAAGTGTGCACTTTACGTCGCACTCGGAGACTTAGCTGCGATCATGCATCGCCTAAGTATTAACTTCTCCGAGTGTGCACTTTACGTCACACTCGGGGACTTAGCTACGATCCTGCATCGCCTAAGTATTAACTTCTCTGAGTGTGCACTTTACGTCGCACTCGGAGACTTAGCTGCGATCATGCATCGCCTAAGTATTAACTTCTCCGAGTGGGCACTTTACGTCCCACTCGGGGACTTAGCTGCGATCCTGCATCGCCTAAGTATTAACTTCTCCGAGTGTGCACTTTACGTCCCACTCGAGGACTTAGCTGCGATCCTGCATCGCCTAAGTATTAACTTCTTCGAGTGTGCACTTTACGTCGCACTCGGAGACTTACCTGCGATCATGCATCGCCTAAGTATTAACTTCCTCCGAGTGTGCACTTTACGTCACACTCGGGGACTTAGCTGCGATCATGGATCGTCTAAGTATTAACTTCTCCGAGTGTGCACTTTACGTCGCACTCGGAGACTTTGCTGCGATCCTGCATCGCCTAAGTATTAACTTCTTCGAGTGTGCACTTTACGTCGCACTCGGAGACTTAGCTGCGATCATGCATCGCCTAAGTATTAACTTCCTCCGAGTGTGCACTTTACGTCACACTCGGGGACTTAGCTGCGATCATGTATCGTCTAAGTATTAACTTCTCCGAGTGTGCACTTTACGTCGGACTCGGAGACTTAGCTGCGATCATGCATCGCCTAAGTATTAACTTCTCCGAGTGTGCACTTTACGTCCCACTCGGGGACTTAACTGCGATCATGCATCGCCTAAGTATTAACTTCCTCCGAGTGTGCACTTTACGTCACACTCAGGGACTTAGCTGTGATCATGTATCGTCTAAGTATTAACTTCTCCGAGTGTGCACTTTACTTCGCACTCGGAGACTTAGCTGGGATCATGCATCGCCTAAGTATTAACTTCTCCGAGTGTGCACTTTACGTCCCACTCGGGGACTTAGCTGCGATCCTGCATCGCCTAAGTATTAACTTCTCCGAGTGTGCACTTTACGTCGCACTCGGAGACTTAGCTGCGATCATGCATCGGCTAAGTATTAACTTCCTCCGAGTGTGCACTTTACGTCACACTCGAGGACTTAGCTGCGATCATGTATCGTCTAAGTATTAACTTCTCCAAGTGTGCACTTTACGTCGCACTCGGAGACTTAGCTGCGATCATGCATCGCCTAAGTATTAACTTCTCCGAGTGTGCACTTTACGTCACACTCGGGGACTTAGCTACGATCCTGCATCGCCTAAGTATTAACTTCTCTGAGTGTGCACTTTACGTCGCACTCGGAGACTTAGCTGCGATCATGCATCGCCTAAGTATTAACTTCTCCGAGTGGGCACTTTACGTTGCACTCGGGGACTTAGCTGCGATCCTGCATCGCCTAAGTATTAACTTCTCCGAGTGTGCACTTTACGTCACACTCGGGGACTTAGCTGCGATCCTGCATTGCCTAAGTATTAACTTCTCCGAGTGTGCACTTTACGTCACACTCGGGGACTTAGCTGCGATCATGGATCGCCTAAGTATTAATTTCTTCGAGTGTGCACTTCACGACACACTCGGGGACTTAGCTGCGATCCTGCATCGCCTAAGTATAAACTTCTCCGAGTGTGTACTTTACATCGCACTCGGAGACTTAGATGCGATCATGCATCGCCTAAGTATTAACTTCCTCTGAGTGTGCACTTTACGTCACACTCGGGGACTTAGCTGCGATCATGTATCGTCTAAGTATTTACTTCTCCGAGTGTGCACTTTACTTCGCACTCGGAGACTTAGCTGGGATCATGCATCGCCTAAGTATTAACTTCTCCGAGTGTGCACTTTACGTCCCACTCGGGAACTTAGCTGCGATCCTGCATCGCCTAAGTATTAACTTCTCCGAGTGTGCACTTTACGTCGCACTCGGAGACTTAGCTGCGATCATGCATCGGCTAAGTATTAACTTCCTCCGAGTGTGCACTTTACGTCACACTCGAGGACTTAGCTGCGATCATGTATCGTCTAAGTATTAACTTCTCCAAGTGTGCACTTTACGTCGCACTCGGAGACTTAGCTACGATCATGCATCGCCTAAGTATTAACTTCTCCGAGTGTGCACTTTACGTCACACTCGGGGACTTAGCTACGATCCTGCATCGCCTAAGTATTAACTTCTCTGAGTGTGCACTTTACGTCGCACTCGGAGACTTAGCTGCGATCATGCATCGCCTAAGTATTAGCTTCTCCGAGTGGGCACTTTACGTTGCACTCGGGGACTTAGCTGCATCCTGCATCGCCTAAGTATTAACTTCTCCGAGTGTGCACTTTACGTCACACTCGAGGACTTAGCTGCGATCCTGCATCGCCTAAGTATTAACTTCTCCGAGTGTGCACTTTACGTCACACTCGGGGACTTAGCTGCGATCATGGATCGCCTAAGTATTAATTTCTTCGAGTGTGCACTTCACGACACACTCGGGGACTTAGCTGCGATCCTGCATCGCCTAAGTATTAACTTCTCCGAGTGTGTACTTTACATCGCACTCGAAGAGTTAGCTGCGATCATGCATCGCCTAAGTATTAACTTCCTCCGAGTGTGCACTTTACGTCACACTCGGGGACTTAGCTGCGATCTTGTATCGTCTAAGTATTAATTCCTCTGAGTGTGCACTTTACGTCACACTCGGGGACTTAGCTGCGATCATGGATCGCCTAAGTATTAATTTCTCCGAGTGTGCACTTTACGACACACTCGGAGACTTAGCTGCAATCCTGCATTGCCTAAGTATTAACTTCTCCGAGTGTGCACTTTACGTCGCACTCGGAGACTTAGCTGCGATCCCGATTCGCCTAAGTAATACCTTCCTCCGAGTGTACCCTATATGTTCCACTCGGAGTCTGCGTTCTGATCAACAATCACCTAAGTCCTAATATTCTACGAGTACACATTAAGTGTTCAACTCCAAACAACATTCAAGCAAAAGAATAAGTGTTTTCGTTGTGACAACAGCAGTCTACAAACGATAACAGACTCGGTGCGGATCAAGCTTACCCACACCGATTTAAAAGTATGACGGCCAACAGAAGTGGCCAGAATATCTTACAAGCAAACACTCGGCATACCGAGGATAAAGTACGATCATGACTCAGCTGGGCCCGCGTCAGGACTGGAGGGTTCCACAAAGGTATCCAGGTCGATTCCATCAGCAATGCGGGTCGCAATCTCCAAGAATGTCTCCATGAAGTCTTTGAATTGAAGCTTCTTCGTGTTGGCAACTTTCAAGGCTTTCAGCTTTTCTTCCCGCACTTCTTTGCAATGGACTCGGACCAAGGACAGCGCCACATCAGCTCCGCAACGCGCTACCGATTTCTTCCAAGATTGCACTCGGGCCGGAATCTCCCCCTGTCGCCCCAACAGAGTCTCCATCTTCTCCCGCGACTCCTCTTCCGGCCAAAGTTCCTTCTCAATGCGGCCGAAGATTTCTCTCAGTCGGTTGATGAACGGACCCACTTTGCCTACGCGGATATAAGCACGGAGTAGATTCCGGTTGGCGTCGTTGCTGAGTGGTACATTGTCCTTCATGGATCGTTCCACGGCCGCCGCTTCAGCTTCGGCGTCACCACAAAAATCTGCAACAAACGAACACATAGAAATTGCAAGCTGAGTGTTCGTCACAAGATATAACCACTCGACAAATCATCAGACTTACCAGCCAGACGACTCATCATCTGGACAGCCCAGTCGTTCACATACTTCTCCTGAGCTGTCCATCGTTTGTTCCAAGCAGTCATTTGATCGTACACTTCGGTCCTCTGTTTCTTCAGCCTCTCCACCTCCGCCACCAACGCCCTGTTTTCCTCAAGCGCCTCCTCCAAGGATTTCTCTCGAACTTCCAGCGCTTTCTTCATGCCAGTCATAGCGAGCGTTGCGGCTTCTAGTTCACCAGCATAGTGGTTCTTCTCAGCCCTCAAGGCTTCATAAGCGCTCCCCATCTCACACGTTTTCTACAAAATGAAACAAAGGGTTATCAGCAACTTTCTCAATACACACTACGTTCTTTAGACCCCTGCCGACGCAAGCAGTCGATAGCGGTCTCGGGGACTACACCCAGTGGGTTCACTAAGAGTGACCCCACTGGCATGCACCTCAAGCAGGTCTGCCCTATTGAGGTGCACGTTTTCACCTACGCCTCCGAGGCTAAAGCTACTCCACCTCTGCGTCGTTTACTCTAGGGAACTCTTACCGCAAGAGTGCTCCGATTGCAGTAAGTACTTGCACTCACAAATTTTGTCTACGGACACGACAACAATAAAGACCAAATGCATAAAGACAACTGTCGGTGCAAGCACTCGACAGATGTCTCGGGGACTACACCCACTGGGTTCACTCGGAGTGAACCCATTGCAAACAATCGACTTCGACAACACCCAGTGGGTTATAGAAGAAAACTAGGTACTTACTAGGGTACTTACTTGGATGTCATCGCGCAGCTCCAAGCTCCGCTGATATAAAGCTGCAGCGGAGTCATAAACCCTCTTGGCCTCTCCGGCCATCAGTTCCGCCCGAACCATGGTCCTCTTGACCGCTCCCACCTGCTCCTCCGGGACACACCGAATGTTGAATTCGACGTTTGACGAACCGGGAATCGGGGGGAGATCTTGGTTCATCCCAAGGTTCGCCCCAGTAGGTTCCTCACCCGTTAGCGCCGGTTCAGTCGGCAGAGGCACTTCGTTTGGTAGAACGTCGGCGGCAGGGCTCCGCGGTCGGATCAGCTCTCCCCCCTGACAAGCCGAATAACACAGTGCTTCAGAAGAAGAAAGAGATGGCGCAGTATGCAGGAATAAAATACCCGACTCTCCCACAACGTACCTGGCTGCGATGAAACGACATTGTCCGCGTCCATGGGGTCGTCCCCTTGGTGAGTCGGCGAGGTCGCAGAAGTGGCAACCCTGTTGAGTGAAGACCATTCTACTTGTAAAACAAGAGTTCACTCGGTCAACAGGAAGGACCGAAAATTAGATTTGCTTACGTGGAGGTAACGGGGATGGCCATCCTCATCCCCGGCAGAGCCTTCCGAGGTTTGGACCCGCTCGATTTGGGCGCCTTGGAGGACTGGCCCGCAGGTTCAGTGGCTGCGTCCCTGGCTCTTTTCGTACCTCGAACGCTCGGTGCACCCGGGGAAGCAGGCGGAGCACTCGGCGACACAGGGGGAACTGAAGGGACAGCAGACTCTTGCCGGCGCCTATTCCGATGCTCTGGCCGTGGAGGCGGCGAGTCTGGCTCTTCATCTTTTTCCTCTTCCTCGCCGTTTTCCTCCTCCGACTCTTCGCTGTCGAAGATGTATTCGTCGCTCTCCACGCTTCCCTCCTAGCTGCCTTCTTCATCTTCCTCCTCAAGTTTCCCGCTCGAGACGGGGGAGAACCAGTTGGTCCATGCCTGTAGTCGGAAACGTTAAACATCACGCGGAGATATAAATGAGTTGTTGAAATCAAAGCAGTTCAACGCACTCGGCTAATGCTACTCACCTGATTCGGTGGAGGGTTGTCCGCACCATAAGGCGCCACTCGGCAGGCCCCCTTGGGATTCTCACAGGGACCCGTGATTTGGAGCACCTTTGAGGTCACCTTCTCCTCAAGAATGCCCTCCACGTTGGTCCGAGTGGAGTCTTCAGGTCCTGCGTAGTGCCACATGGCGTGGTGGCGGGCTTGCAGAGGTTGGATTCGCCGACCGATGAAGACTTCCAGCAAGTCCATCCCAGTGACCCCCCCTCCTGACAATGTCCGCGAGTGCCTCAACCAAAGGCTGGATGTCTTTCTTCTCCGCTTTCCAGAGAGCGAGTTGCTTGGGTGGAGCAGGGCGGTCTAGACTGAATGGAGGCAGTCCAGTCGACGCGTTCGGACAGGCTATGTCCTGGCAGTAAAACCACGTCGACTGCCAGTTCCTAACCGACTCACTCAACTGCAGAGCAGGGTAAATACTCTGATTCTTCTTCTGAAACCCTAAACCCCCACAAAGCTGGAGGAGATGCGTCTTGTCATCCGATTGACTAAGACGTTCTATGGTTTGGGAGCGGGCGGAAAAGATGTGTTTGAATAAACCCCAATGAGGGGGGCAACCGATAAAGCATTCGCACAGAACAATGAAGGCAGAAAGGTGGGCGATGGCATTCGGAGGGAAGTGATGGAGTTGAGCACCAAAATGATTCATGATGCCCTTGAAGAAAGGGTGGGGGGGGGGGGCAGAGAGAAACCTCGGTGAACGTGGCTGAGGAGCAAGACGCACTCCCCCTCCCGCGGCGCCGGCTCGATCTCGTCGTCCGCCGGCAACCTCCAAGATTTATGCACGAGCTGGCCGTGCTCAACCAGCTCCAACAGGTCCCCCTCCGTCACTATGGAGGGGAGAAAGTCTCCCTGGATCCATCCCGCTGGCAATGGCCGCTGCCGCCGCTGAGCAGCCGCCGCCTTGCCCTTCTTCTTCCTTGACTCCATCTTGCTGGTCTGGCCCTTGGTCATGGCGGCGATGGCGAGCTTCCGAGAAGGATGGGAAGGGAAAGGTGTATGAGCGCAAGAGGTGGCGCGGAAGATGGAGCAAGCGAGAGCAGAGGATTCGGTGAGCGTAACCGAAGGGTCTCATCGGCCGGAGTTAAATAGAACACCGACTGGGTCACTGGCGAGCGGGCCCGAAATCTTAACCGCCCAACCAGCCGCGGCGATATCGGCAGAAGAGTTGAAGGTGCGAGGATCGAGGAGTCAGACGCTACTCAAGCGCGCTGACGTCACCCCCGCTAAGCGCGCGGAACCCGAAATTTGAGATCCCGGAAAATCCGCCGCTGTCAGTTGACCGGTCGTGTTGAAAGATGTCGCGGAGGCACTCGGTTCCCGACAATCCGCTCTGCAAAACACATTCAGTCGGATCATCGGCCAAGAGAGATAGAATGGATAGAGGCAAGCAATGCCCAAGCCGAACCTAGTCCAGTCGGATCTGAGCAGCGAGTACTGTGTTGACGTTTCAACCCCAATCCATTCGGGGACTAATGATGGGGTCATAGTCCTAGGGTAGGGTCATAGGCCTGTCCTACAGGTCCTACCTAAGGACTACCCCACGCAGGGGACAGGACCTTAAGTACGCCCGACTGTATTAAGGTGTCCCCATCATCCAGTCGGTAACGGGCCCAGAATCATCCAGTCGGAGACTAAGGCTCGGAGGACACCGGACCTACCGACTGGATACACACGGTGTGTCGTAACCTCCCTAGAGGGAAACTGTCGTACGTTTCCGGGTGCATTAACTAGCATTTATAGCATACGTTACCTGTAGCGCATGCATTCAATCGCCACTACTCCACCCTTGAATCAGAACCGTTGTGGAGGGCAGCGCACTCTATATAAGCCACCCTCCCCCACTGGTAAAAGGGTTAGAAAAACATTGTACTCCATATTACACTTGGTAACCAGCTCCAAGAGCACTGAGACATAGGGCTATTACCTCCACCGTAGAGGGGCCTGAACTCATACAACCTCGCCGTAGCTAGGACTCTGCCCATCTCATTCGTACCCCACACATCCACTGTCAGGCTTATACCCACGACAACCCCTAAAAATATATGTCTTCAGTTGAAGAAATTGGTCTGAAGCTGAAGAAATGAATCACGAGGAATCTGCGATGAAGATATTGATATTCCTCATGAAGATATTGATATTGAGAAGATCGGTGGTTCCTGAAGAGAATCAGTTTGAAGAAATTTAAGCGTGAAGATTTACGTTTTCTGTTTTACTTTCCTCGCATTTGATGAATAGGAACACCGTACTGTTAAAGGGGGTCAAAGTAACACTGTGGAATGGATTTCCTCATGATGCTCAATACAAGCCAAATCCTACCAAAAGCCTCAAGTGAGGAACATGAGTGACATGAGGACTCTCACAGTTGAGGGTCCCGACCATTTCGATAGCCACCCCAAGTCACTGGTCTTATCCACTCCAACGGTCATATTATTTAAGGGCATTAATGTCAAATCATGTCAGGATGCTCCCAGGCTATAAATAGCCGCCCCCACAACCACTAGCTGGTTGGCTGCTCCGTTAGAAACTGACACTTGTCATAAGAGCAACCCGAATTCCTCAGAGCCTACGAGAGTAAATCATCAGTGAGGAAATACACCACCCACCGAAACCACAAACCAAACCTAGTGATTGAGCATCACTCAAGAAGTTGTTCCTGTGTGGGACTGAAGCCTTTTACCTTTGAGGAAAGTGCATCCTCCAGACGGTTAGGCGTCATGGTCTAGAGCAATCCAGCAGTCAATTGTGGATAGCGGGGTGACCGAGTTTGTGAGGGTTTGGAAGTCTGCCCTGAAGACTTACCACGAGTGTTGGGCGAGGACTGTGTGTCCTTAGCTCAAGGAGAATACGGTAGGGACTGTGTGTCCCGGGACTGGGTGTCCTTTGGTTTCAATACCAAGCCGCTCCAAACCAGATGTACAACTGTCACAACAGTTGGAACTGGGTCATCAACAACAGTCTTCGCCAAGAATCGGGTTCTAATTCCTCAACTCTTTACATTCTCTGTATTATGTGTTGATGACATTCACTATGACTGTTTGAAGAATTTGCTGAAGACTTTCTCTGAATTTCCACAACCCCAAATTCTTCACTTGAGTTAATCATCATCTGTATTTTGCGTGCCTGCTTACTGTGCAATCTATTTTCATAATCTTCACTCTATAATACTGCTGTTGAGAACGATTGCACGACTGATCCTTAACTGCTTCGACTGTAAGTTAGTCATCAGTGAGGAATTTCATCAAAAGGAATTTCCTCAGTGATGAAATTCTAAAAATCTCCTATTCACCCCCCCTCTAGTCGATATAACGCACTTTCAGATGCCTCCATGTCGTTTTGTGATTTGCCTTGACACAAAGTAGGAGCTTCCACTTGAGTTGATGAAGTACTTTCCTTCACCTCTATGGGACAAATCTTGCCTATAGGTAGATCTTGGATGGCTTTCGAAGGTTCCTTATCTCCTACATCATTTGCAATTTTTCTACTTGTGGAAGTTTAGATTCATCAAAGTTCACATCTACCGACTGTTCAACTTTTCGACTAAAGCTGTGGTAGACATGGTAAGTGTGAGAATTTGATACGTAACCAAGTAGGAAACCTTCATGAGATTAAGGAGCAAATTTAGTGCGATGATGCTTATCAAGAATGTAGCACTTATAGCCGAATACTCGAAAGTATACACCTTTGGGTTTGTTACCGATAAGTTGCTCGTATGCCATTTTACTAAGAAGCTTGCGTAAGTAGAGTCAGTTTATGGCATGAAAAACTGGTTCCACGACTTCTGCCCAAAAGTGTCTTGGCATCTTGTATTCATCAAGCATCGTTCTGGCCATCTCTAGGAGGGTCCGGTTCTTCGTCTCAATATCTCCATTTTGTTGAGGTGTGGACGTCACCGAGAACTCATGTGAGATACCTTCTTCGTCAAGAAAAGTATCCACATTTGGGTTCTTCAACTCTGTTCCATTGTCCCTCCGAACATTCTTGATCTTTACTTCAAACTGATTTTGAGCTTTCTGAGCTAAGTTACTGAAGGTCCATTGTACCTATGACTTGTCATCAAGAAAAATACCCATGTAAATCCAAAAATTCATCAACAATGACTAAACGAGTAGAATTTCCACCAAGGCTCTTGTAAGCATTGGGACCGAAAAGATCCATTTGAAGCAACTCGAGTAGCCTTCTTGTAGTCATGATGTTCTTCACGGGATGACTTCCACCAACATGCTTTCCATCTGGACCAGCACTACAAAGTCTATCTTTGTCAAAGATAACATCTCTAATACCTAGAATATGATCACCTTTGATAAGCCTGTCAAGGTTACGCAGAGCTACATGTCCTAGCCTTCTATGCCGTAAGCGACCTTTAGAACATTTAGCAATAAGACATGTGTGGGGTTTGGAATTTTAGTGTAATCAACAATGTATAGACCACCTCTATGGAAACCAGTAAAGACTATTTTATACTTATCACGACAAAACACTTGGCAGTCATGTTCCGTAAATGGCACATTAAAACCAAAGTTTGCTAGTCTAGATACGGAAAGAAGAATGTAGCCATGGAATTCAACAAGCATGGCATTTTGAATGGAACTATCATCCGATATGGCCACCTTACCAAGACCAATACCTTACCCTTGGACTTGCCTCCAAAGGTCGCATACCTTCTAGGTCCACGGTTTGGTGTGGTCTCATGGAACGTATCTTTATCTTTGGTCATTCGATCAGTGCATCCACTGTCAAGAACCCACTCCTTAACTCCGGCCATGTAGTCTTTAAGGTTTGCCATAAGAATAAGATTCCTCATGGTCTTCTCATACTCGATATCAAACCCTTCATCTTGATTGTAGTAGCCATGCTCTACATTGTCGTTGTCGGACGAAATATCCTTGTCATAGGAAACAAGAATTTCATCAGAATTTTGACTATAAAAATGTTCATATTTATGCATCTGAATGGCTTTAACAATGACATTGTTACTGGTAATGACATCTCCTTTAGCACGCATGACGTCGTGAAGCTCAAATAGGCATTTATTAAAATTAGGATCAAGTGGCTTCATTTTGTGAAAGGCAATGCATTTATGGAAATTGATCTAAAGATTTTTCAATGAATAGTCAGGATATCTTTTCTCTAAGTCTTTCCACAAAGTGTGAGCATGCTCAAAATTCTGCAATTGAATAAGCACATTTATTGGCAGTCCTCTAATGATTAGATTCATAGTATTAAGATTACCAAGAATATCAAGTTCTTCATCATGATAAGGATGCAAAAGATCAATGGGAGGCTCACAGGGATATTTAACATACTTGCGCAACTAGAATTCATCAAATATGTCAAGCATTTCATATTTCCTTTGTCGAATATATTCCACATCAAGAGCGGCAGTCTACAACTAATATACCCCAAACTAGGAAAATTCATCTTCCTCCAATGGTGTTTAAACAAAAGTTTTGGAGACCTTGCTCTAATACCAATTGAGAGATCGATAGAATAGGTGTAGAGAGGGGGTGAATAGACTACTTGCACTAATTAAATCCTAGATCTTTACCAATTTAATGGTTGGCAGATTTTCGTGATTCTAACAAGTCTAGTGCACCCTACACATGCTAGTCAGCAAATATGTCAGCGGAAAGGAATAACTTTGCACATGTAGTAAGGAGTAGAGTTTAGGAACGTCGAACGCGAAGGAGTTGACACGACGGTTTTGGCATGTTTCCAATAGGTGGCGCTATCGTACGTCCGTGTTAGTGGAGACTTCAACCCACGGAGGGTAACGAATATGAGAGTATACGGAGGACTCCACCCACAAAGGGTCCATGAAGAAGCGGCCTTCCCTATTCCACCACCACTTCCGTCCACACAGGACTAGGCTCACTCAGATTAGATTTTCACGAAGTAGGCGGTCTCCTTGCCCTTACAATCTTCTTGGTTCAACTCTACAACATGAAGTAGGAGGCTCCCAAGCGACACCTAACCAATCTAGGAGGAACCACCCTCCAAAAGTTAATAGATGTGGTAGAACGATGAACTCCTTGCTCTTGTGCTTCAAAAGATAGTCTCCTCAACACCCAATCACTCTCTCTTAGATTTGGCAGGGGTAGGAGAGATTTATATTGTGAAATACATTTTTGGGAGGCTAGAAAGCAACTTGATAAGTGTGTTCTGAGTGCTTCCTCTATGAGTGACAGGTAGCTGGAGGGTGATCTGTCCAACGTATCTATAATTTTTGATGGTTCCATGCTATTATCTTGTCAAACTTTGCATGTTTTGTATGCCTTTTATATTTTTTTGGGACTAAATTATTAACTCAGTGCCAAGTGCCAGATCTTGTTTTTTCCGTGTTTTTGACCCTTTTCAGAGGAGAATATTAAACGGAGTCCAAACGGAATAAAACTGCCGAAAAGATTTTTTCCAGAACAGAAGATACGCAGGGGGCGTGAGAACGAAGGCACAGGCCACGATGGGAGAGACCACAAGCCCCCTAGGCGCAACCAGGTGGGCGTGCCTAGCAGGCTTGTGGGCCCCTGTGGCTCATCTGCCCAACTTCTTCCGCCTATAAATCCCCGAGAAATCCAAAACCACGGGAGAGAACCACGAATATACTTTTCCGCCGCCGCAAGCTTCTGTCTCCGCAAGATCCCATCTGGGGCACGTTTTGGTGCCCTGCCGGAGGGGGGATTCGGATACGGAGCGCTTCTTCATCAACACCATTGCCTCTCCGATGATGCGTGAGTAGTTCACCATAGGCCTTCGGGTCCATAGCTAGTAGCTAGATGGCTTCTTCTCTCTCTTCGATCTTCAATACAAAGTTCTCCATGATCTTCATGGAGATCTATCCGATGTAATCTTCTTTTGCGATGTGTTTGTCGAGATCCGATGAATTGTGGATTTATGATCATATTATCTATGAATCTTATTTGAGTTTCTTCTGATCTCTTATATGCATGATTTCATATCCTTGTAATTCTCTTCGAGTTGTGGATTTTGTTTGGCCAACTTGAACTATGATACTTGCAATGGGAGAAGTGCTTGGTTTTGGGTTCATACCGTGCGGTGACCTCACCAAGTAATAGAAGGGGTAGCGAGGCACGTATCGTGTTGTTGCCATCAAGGGTAAAAAGATGGGGTTTACATCATTGGTTTGAGTTTATCCCTCCACATCATGTCATCTCTCTTAAGGCGTTACTCTGTTCGTCATGAACTCAATACACTAGATGCATGCTGGATAGCTGTCGATGTGTGGAGTAATAGTAGTAGATGCAGAAAGTATCGGTCTACTTGTCTCAGACGTGATGCCTATATGTATGATCATTGCCTTAGATATCTTCATGACTTTGCAAGGTTCTATCAATTACTCGACAGTAATTTGTTCACCCACCGTAATATTTGCTATCTTGATGGAAGCCTCTAGTGAACACTATGGCCCCCAGGTCTACTTCACATCATATTTTCAGCCGTACACTTTTACTTCGTTGCATTTTCCGCCTTCAAATCTCACTTTGCAATCAATCTTGAAGAGATTGACAACCCCTTTATAGCGTTGGGTGCAAGCTCGTTTGTGTTTGCGCAGGTACTTTGGACACTTGGCTTGATTCTCCTACTGGGTTGATACCTTGGTTCTTTAACTGAGGGAAATACTTACTGCTACTGTGCTGCATCACCCTTTCCTCTTCAAGGGAAAAACCAACACAACATCAAGAGGTAGAAGGAAGAATTTCTGGCGCCGTTGCCGGGGAGTATCAAGTCAAGAATAGTCTTCCTTCAACGTGTCAATTCCTGGCACCGGGTACTATTCTAAGTGAAGCTTATCCAAGTAACTGTCGCAAACTCATCTCTTGCATTTACTTTTTTGCCTCTCGTTTTCCTCTTCCCCACTTCTGAAAAATAAGAATTTACAAAAATATTTTCCTTTTTCATTTGCCTTTCCTTTGCTTGTGTGCTATGTGCCTTGAATATGCTTGCATCTTCGCTTGCTAAAACTCTATTGATATGGATTCTCATCCACTTGCTAATCTCTTTAAGAGATCCAATTATGTTGATCCAATTGCTAGTGAGTTGAGTGCACTTGACTATCTTTATGAAGTTTTGCTTGAGATGCGTGAATATGAAAATTGTGATGAAGAAATTTTTGAAGTGATTCACGAGGGCTCCTTGGATGAAAAGCATGGTTGCAATGGTTTCATTATAAATTCTATTAATGACAATCATGCTAAAAATATGCAAAACCCTAAGCTTGGGGATGCTAGTTTTGCTATGCCCTCTACTCGTTGCAATGATCATTAATGGGGGGATGATTTTTCTTATGATCTTGAAAATAGTTTAAACATCATGATGAATATGACATTTTCAATATTATTGAAAGTGGGTTTGGAGAAGTCATGACTTTAGTTGATGATAATCCCACTATTTTTGAAGAGCGTCAACTTTGCATGCATGTGGATAATGAAAAGAATATCGTTTGTGATAGCTATATGGTTGAATTTGAATATGATCCCACATGTAATTATTATGAGAGAGGAAAATATTGTGGTAGAAACTTTCATACCACTAAATCACCTCTCGTGGTGTTGAGATTGATATTGTCTCTTTCTTCTTCCTTGCATATGGTAACTATTGGTTGTCTTGACAATTTGTTTTCCTATAAAATTCCTATGCATAGGAAGTATGTTAGACTTAGATGTGATTTTCACATGCTTTATGATGCTCTCGTTCTGCTTCAATTCTTGTCTTTTGTGTGAGCATCATTTAATTATCAATGCCTAGCTAAGGGCGTTAAACAATAGCGCTTGTTGGGAGGCAATCCAATGAATTTATCTTTTCTTTTTGCTTTCTGTTTTGTTGTGTCCACACCATCATAATTCCATTATGATTGTGTTTTTTGTGTTTCTTTTTGTGTTTGAGCCAAGTAAAACCTTTATGACTAGTTTTGGTGATGGTTGTTTGATCGTGCTGAAAAAGAAAGAAACTTTGCGCTCAGAAAAGTATTTTTTATTTTTAACCAGCAAGAGCTTTTGAGTTGATTATTTTGCTTCTGGTTGATATGCCATTTTACAAAACTGTCGTAATTGTTCAGAATTTTTGAGATACCAGAAGTATATGAAGTATACAGATTGCTACAGACTAGTCTGTTTTTGACAGATTCTATTTTTGTTGTGTTGGTTGCTTGTTTTGATGAAACTATGGATAGTATCGGGGGGTACTATCCATGGAAAAGTGAGAATACAGTAACCTAACACCAATATAAGTATAAATCAAGTTTTCTACAGTACCTCAAGAGGTGGTACTTTGTTTTCTTGTGCTAATGATATTTACGAGTTTCTGTTTAAGTTTTGCGTTGTGAAGTTTTGAAGTTTTGGGTGATGTTCTCATGAACAAAGGGATAAAGAGTGGAAAGAGCTCAAGCTTGGGGATGCCCAAGGCATCCAAAGCCGTATTCGAGGACACCAAAAAGCCTAAGCTTGGGGATGCCCGGGGAAGGCATCCCCTCTTTCGTCTTCAATCCATCGGTAACATTACTTGGAGCTATATTTTTATTCACCACATGATATGTGTTTTGTTTGGAGCGTCTCGTATCGTAGGAGTCTTTTCTTTTTGTTGTGTCACAATCATCCTTGCTACACACCTTTTGGAAGAGACATGCACTCATCGTGAATTTGCTAGTATACTCTTTGAGCTTCGCTTATATCTTTTGAGTTAGGAAATTTAGCTCACTTGTGCTTCATTTAAATCTATTAGAGCAAGGCGGTGTCATATTTTGGAGAAATAAGAACTCTCAATCTTTACTTATATATTTTTGACAGTGATCTCTCCGAGTAACTTGGTAGTTGGCTTGTGCTATAAAAGTAGTCCCAAAGGTGATAGGCACCCAAAGAGGATACAATGAAACTTCCATATTCTTGTGCATTGATTAGGAAGACAATTTCGATTCCTCTCAATTAGTTTTGAGACATGGATTTGGTGATATTAAGAGTTATGTTACTAGGGTGTTGTGAATCTAGAAATATTTGTGTTGAAGTTAGTGATTCCCGTAACATGCACGTATGGTGAACCGCTGTGTTAGGAAGTCGGAGCATAATTGATCTATTGATTGTCATCCTTTGCGTTGCGGTCGGGATCGCGCGATGGTTAACACCTACCAACCCTTCCCCTAGGAGTATGCGTCTAGCACTTTGTTTCGATTACTAATAAAAACTTTCGCAATAAGTCTCTTTTCTCGTTTCATAGCACATCATCCTGTGACTAACTCCTTAGTCACATTGAGAACATGATGATGTTCTACCGAGTGGGCCCAGAGATACCTCTCCGTCACACGGAGTGACAAATCCCGATCTCGATTTGTACCAACCCAACAGACACTTTCGGAGATACCCGTAGTGCACCTTTATAGTTACCCAGTTATGTTGTGACGTTTGATACATCCAAAGCACTCCTACGGTATCCGGGAGTTGCACAATCTCACGGTCGAAGGAAAAGACACTTGCCATTAGAAAAGCTTTAGCATACGAACAACACGATCTAGTGCTATGCTTAGGATTTGGTCTTGTCCATCACATCATTCTCCCAATGATGTGGTCCCGTTATCAATGACATATGATGTCCAGGATCAGGAAACCATGATCATCTATTGATCAACGAGCTAGCCAACTAGAGGCTTGCTAGGGACAAATTGTGATCTATTTATTCTCACATGTATTACTCTTTCCTGTTAATACAATTATGGCATGAACAATATACGATTATCATGAACAAGGAAATAAGATAATAACCATTTTATTATTGCCTCTAGGGCATATTTCCAACAGTCTCCCACTTGCACTAGAGTCAATAATCTAGTTCACATCATATGTGATTGTAATGAATTCAACACCCATACTGTTTTGGGGTTTGATCATGTCTTGCTTCTGAGAGAGGTTTATAGTCAACGGCTGTGAACCTTTCACATCTGTGTGTGCTTTACAAATATCTACATCATCCTATAGATGCTATTACCCCCATATGAAACCATTACAAATGATTTATCCACTGTACGAATCCGGTTTACTACTCATAGTCCTCCTGATCAGTGACAAAGCTTGTATCCACGTAACTCCTTTACGACGAACTCTTTAATCACTTCCATAATTTAGAAAAATTCCTTAGTTCGTTAGTTACTAAGGATAACTTTGACCGCTGTCCAGTGATCCATTCCTGGATCACTCTTGTACCACATGATGACTCATGGCAAGGCACGCTTTACGTGTGGTACACAACATTAATACAAGTTTCTCATAGACTTTGTATAGAACCAAAAACTTTGATCATCTCATCAAAGTGTATATTCCAACTTTGAGATTCTTGCTCCAGTCCATAGAAGGATCGTTGGAGCTTTGCATGCTTGTTAGCACCCTTTAGGATCGACAAAAATCTTCTGGTTGTATCACATACAGCCTTTCCTAAAGGAAACCGTCGAGGAAACAATATTTTGACATCCCATCTGCAATATTTCATAAATGATGCAACAACTTCTAACATAATTTCAACATACTTTCCGCGTCGCTACGAGTGAGAAAGTCTCATCGTAGTCAACTCTTTGAACTTTGTCGAAAACACTTTTGCAACAAGTAGAGCTTCCTTAATGTTGACTTTTCACCATCATCGTCTGTCTTCTTTTTAAAGATCCATTCATAGTTAATAGACATATGACCATTATGTGGTTCTTCCAAAGTCTATACTTTTTTTTCATACATGGATCCTCTCTTGGATTTCATGGTCTCCATCCATTTGTCGGAATCCGGGCCCACCATCGCTTCACCATAGCTCGTAGGTTCATTGTTGTCCAACAACATGACCTTAAAGACAGGGTCACTATACCATTATGTAGCAGCAGTATGTGACCTTGTCGACCTACGAGGTTTCTAGTAACTTGATCTGAAGTCTCACGATTGGTGTAGGTGCCACAATAACAACTTCCTCCGCCCTGCTACACACACACTGGTTGAAGTGATGGTTCTCTTAACCTCATCAAGTTTCCACAAAAAGTCCCACTCAATTCTTTCGAGAGAAACTTTTCCACCAGAAAGGATCTGTTTCAAGAAACAAACACATTTGCTTCCGGATCTGAGATAGGAGGTATATCCAACTTTTGGGTGTCCTATGAAGATGTATTTATCCGCTTTGGGTTCGAGCTTATCAGGCTGAAAACTCTTTCACATAAGCATCGCAACCCCAAACTCTTAAGAAATGACAGCTTAGGTTTCTCTAAACCATAGTTCAAACAGTGTCATCTCCAATGGAATTACGTGGTGCCCTATTTAAAGTGAATGCGCTTGTCTCTAATTCCTAACCCATAAACGATATTGGTAATTTGATAATAAATATCATAGTATGCACTATATCTAATAGGGCATGACTATGACATACGGACACACCATCAGACTATGGTGTTCCAGGTGGCATGAGTTGTGAAACATTTTTCACGTGAAACTATTTTCACATTGTCTTAAATGTTTACCAAATTCGTAACACATATATATATGTTTACCCCCACGATCACATCATAGACATATTATCCTTTTTTCACAATGATCTTCAACTTTACTCTGAAATTACTTGAACATTTCAATAATTCAGATTTCTGTTTTAACAAGTAAATACACTAGTATCTACTCAAATCATTTTTGAAGTATGAACACAATGATATCCACTGCGTGCCTCAGTACTCATCGGACTGCACACATCAATATGTATTACTTCCAACAAGTTACATGTCGGGACCCCGATCCTAAGCCATAGGAATCCAGCCTGTAACACATCACATACCTTTGCGGTCTCACGCACGGTTAACTCCACGGCTGCAGCCTTACCTTAGCCGGGACCGTTTGCGTCTTTTGACTCACGTATGCAATAGTGTCGTTAGCATTCCAATGTCAAAGAACCCGGATCGACATGTCTAGTCAGAAACCAAAGTGGCAGTACCGCACAAGGACAGGCATACATGACCCAACAAAGCAGGTGTCGGTCATCAGCGAATGTAGACGAGTCGTAGCAAGCTACAAGGACCCCATTACATCACGTGACATTTCACCAAAGGGGACAGACACGGCAGCTAAGAAGGACACATGCCGGTCAACCAATGTGTCCGGAGCAGTAGCGAACTACCAAGGCTCACTGGATCACAAAGGGGCATTTCCTTGTAAGAAGTGCTACTAAAGTTCACGACTAAGTAATCGAACCCCATACATATCAAGTACGACACACGTACGCATGGCATACCGATATGTATAGATACATCGATGGCATCACAACATAACCATAAAAATACAACCTTTATTTAAGAGGCTCGGAAGAGCCACACACATAATATTACACATTAGGGGTCTCACGACCCATAATAGCAGTCATTCAGTTACAAGTCAGCGGAAGAGTTTAAACTGTCTGAGTACAGACAGGGCAACTAGAAGGCACATGGCCTGACTATACTATAGACCCAACCTAGGGCCAGATCGTAGCTGGGACACCAGCTACTCGTCGTCGTCGATGTCTACGAAGAACCCTCCATTAGGGTCATTAGCAACCTCTACAACATTTATTAAGCAAACATGAGTACGAAGGTACTCAGCAAGACTTTAGGATAACTAACTACTCATGCAAGGTATCAAAAGGGTATTGTGGGGTTTCGTGCGAAAAGCCAGCATCTGACTCGTGGCTAGACAACTTGCATTTTTAAATAATTTTGACAACTTGATTTCTCGCACACGAGTCCACTAACACCACAACAATACACCATAGTGGAATCATTCCGTCTCCATACAGAAATGCCGTCCACGACACTCACGCTTATCTTGGCAATTTTATGAGTAGCCATTTAAGTTATCTATGAACTACATATGTTTCCAAGTAGTCCATATCCGCGGACGCGGCTATTCGAATAGATCATAACCCTGCAGGGGTGTACTTCGTCACACACGCTCTCGCCACTTATCGCCATGTGCACGTCATGCACCTCGGCAACCTTCAAGCGGAAGCCCAGCGAGGGAGTCGGCCACGACCGTTAACCACACTAGTACCTAGTCCAGGTTTATCGCCTATCTGAGAGTAACCCGTATGGAAGTCCGGTCGAGGTTTCTGCCACGGCCTCAAACGATGTGCGCAGGGTTCCCAAGCCGACCATCCGGGTGCCACTTGGTACACCGTGCCACTGCCTACCGCATCACGGTCCACCTCTCAGGTCAGCACCATGCACGGCCTCCAGCATTACTATAAACACCAAAAACTACTTGCAACTCCTGGACCGAGTACTAAACGATTAATAGGCCGAGCGGGGGTCATATTTCAGGGCAAGCATGTGGTAGTATCTAGTCTTGGATTACATACACGGAACTCAGTTCCTATGGACGGTTCCAATGAAACAACCCGCCATGTACTCCTACACAGCCTTTCACCGGTAGCTTTACCAAGTCACGTTCAACACACAACCTTTGCTTACCGAACACATTCTCACAATTCTGTTCATCTCCCAGATGACAGACCATACACAACTCTAAGCATAGCATGCATAGCAGGATAAGGCATATCATAGCTCAAGCAACTATGAGGTATGCTAGGTTGCAAGGTTCGGCTATTTACTGTGACAAGGTTAGGTCATGCAAAGGAAGTGGGTTCAACTAACGTGGCAAAAGTAGTTGAAGCATTTGATCCTAATGCAATAAATAAGTGCAGGAGCAAGAACATGGGAATTATCAGGATGATCAAAAGGGTTGCTTGCCTTGTTGCTCAGAGGAGGGACAATATCCGTCAGACGGGTATTCGGTGGAATCCGGGGGTGCGGAGCCTACCGAAATGAATGGCAACAATCAATAACAATCATATGCAAGCAAGATGATGCATGAGCATGGCATGAGAATGCAAGGTGATAAACTAATATAATCAACATGTATTAGATTTAGAGTTGATTTGAATCACACTCAAATATCAATTCAAACGAGGTATTCTCGGATACCGATTTAATTGATTCGACCTGATGCTCAGATCAACTTGATGTTAACATGCACGAGATGTCATGTTAAGGTACTGATTTGTAATTAGGACAGTGTGTGATCATGTCATTCCTAATGAAATTTGAATATTTTGCAAATTCCATTTATAAAGTAATTATAAGAATTGACTTATTCATTAATCTACATGTTTGGGGTCTGTAACTTTTTCAAACATGCATGAAAATGCCATAATCAGATTCCTTGGATTTTTCTGATACTTTTTCATATATAAATTATTTTCATCCGAGTTATATTTTAATTTCTATAATTTTTACAAGTTTTAGCAATTTCCTGGATTTATTTTATAAACAGAAATACTAATATTGGATCACTACTGACATCAGCAGGTTAACTGCGCCTGGGCCAGGTCAAACCTGACCAATGGGGTCCACTAGTCAGTGACCCAGGGGCTAACCCCGCGCTGACCAGCCCCTAATTGGGGTTTGACCAGGCATGGGGCCCTCTGGCAGTGACTGAGGGAAGGATAATTACGCCCTAATGGTCGGCCACGTGGACGCCCACCGGAGGGTGGTCGCCGGCGACCAAGCCCGCGGCGGAGGGCTCGCCACAGACGACCTAAACGGCGCTACACGGCACCAAATCGAGCGCGGTTTGTAGCTACGGGACGCTCGCGAAGCAGCCGATTTGGTAGGGGCATCAGGAGAAGCTATGGTCGCCGGGAGAGGCGCCGGCGACGAGCCGAAGCGGCGGCCGAAGCTCGGCCTTCCGCGGGTGATGGCTCCAGGGCACGGGGAGGGCAGCTGATGGGCTCATCACATTCCTGGCGGCTCCAGGAGCTCGATCCCTAGCTCGAGCGCGTGGAAGAGACACCACAGTGACGGCGATGACATGACCGGCGGCGAGGAGCTCTCGACCTTGGTGGGGAACGGGGCTACGGTGCGCGGAAGAGCGTGAGGTGAGAGGGGAAATGATGACGAGCTCACGGCGGTTCCGATGGTGTTGTTGTAGGGCTCGGGGGTGCGCCGGAGGGAGCGAATCGACGGAAGAGGTCCGGCGGCCGGAGGTGGAGAAGATGGCGGCGAGGCGATGACAAGGGGGCCTCCGGGCTTGATTCCTTCTTCCAGGGGACGAGGAGGAGCACGGCGGGGCTTTGGGCACAGCAGCTGGGCTGGAGGGGGCTCGTGGCCATGGCTACGATGATCCGCGGCGACAAGCAGGCTCGAGCATGGTGGGAGAGGGCGAGAGAGAGATGGAGGGGAGCCAGAGATGGGTGGAGAAGGGAGAGACGTGCACGGGGTACTCATCCCCGCCGTCTGCATGGCTCGCGCAAGCAGGAGGTGGCCAGGGAACGTGGCCGCGCTCGCCGACGCGTCGGCACGCAGCTGCTTCTCTTCCTGGCAGGAGGAAGAAGACAGCCTTGCCCCTGGTGGGCTGGGCCTGCACGGGCGACAGGTAAGAGTTTTCCATTTTTTTCTGTTTTTGTTTCTGTTTTAGCTACTTCAATAATTTGCTATTTCTTTCAGCTCCCAAATAATTTGTAAAATTTATTTGAGGCACCCTAGAATATTTGTTGGAATATTTCCAACCATTCCTAAAGTTTTCAACATTTTTGAAGGTTTAAAGTTTCTGATTTCAAATTTAAAATTTGAAACCAGTAGCTTTTTGCATTAATTTAAAAGCTTGAAGTGTCAAGAAAAATGTTTTCTTCATTGCTCATTTACTTTCATGATTTATCAGAAAGTTTGAACTTTTCTTGAGGCCATTTTGGATTCATTGATTTTAACTAGTTTGAGATTTCCTTTATTTAAAGTAGTGGCTTGGGTTTTGAGTTTTTCCTTTGCCACTTTCTTAGACGCAATGCAAAGAAGACATGAGCACAAGACTAACTTGCTTAAGGTGTCAGGGATGTGACATTACATTCTTGTTCCATCTCACTGGAAAAAGAGGTCTTCGGTCATCTTGCCCATGTGGTTTGATTTGCATGTCTCAAGTGTTTCAAAATCAAGTGAGTCAAACGATCCATCCGCATGGAGTTTCTTCATGCGTTTATACCAACAGGCATGGTTTGCATGTTTCAAACGTTTCAAAAATGAGCAAGTACAAAGATCCATCAACAAGGAGCTTCTTCATGCATTTTATATCAATATGACTCAAGTAGCAGTGCCACAAGTAAATGGTACTATCATTACTACTTTGTACCTTTTGGTAACAATATTATGAACATGTGTATCACTACGATCGAGATTCAATAAACCACTCATTCTAGGTGCAAGACCATCTAAGGTATCATTTAACTAAACAGAATAACCATTATTCTCTTTAGATGAATAGTCATTTTTTCCATTAACATAATCCAATCATGTTTATGCTCAACGCAAACACCAAATAACATTTACTTAGGTTTTACACTAATCTCGATGGTAGAGGGAGCGTGCGATGTGTGATCATATCAACCTTCGAAACACACACATCGTCACATTGCCTTCAACTAGTATGTGCTTATTCCATAGCTTTTATTTCGAGTTACTAACACTTAGCAACCGAACCGGTATCTTATACCCTGGCGCTACTAGGTGTACTAGTAAAGTACACATCAATACCATGTATATCATATATACTTCTATCGACTTTGCCAGCCTTCTCATCTACCAAGTGTCTAGGGTAGTTCCTCTTCAGTGACTGTTCGTAAGCACATAGTCTCGGTTTTGGGTTCAACCTTTGGATGTCTTCATAGAGCAGCAACTTGTTCGCCATTTAATGTTGTATCCCTTCAAGCCCTTTCCCTTCTTGAAACTAGTGGTTTTACCAACCATCAACAATTGATGTTCCCTTTAGACTTCTACTTTTGTGGTGTCAAACACCATGAATGGCTCAAGGATCATCATATCCATCCTTCATATGTTATAGTTCATCACCAAGCTATAGTAGCTTGGTGTCAGTGATCTTGGAGGACTATCACTGTCTCATGTGGAAGTTCAACTCCCACTCAATTCAAGCGATTGTAGTACTCATATAATCTGAGCACATGCTCTACGATTGAGTTCTTCTCCTTTACTTTGCAAACAAAGGATCTCGTCGGAGGTCTCCTACCTCTCAACAAGGGCACGAGCATGAAATCCCAATTTCTTCTCTTGGGTTATCATGTATGTCCCGTGATGTTCGAAACGTCTTTAATGCCTTAATTCTAAGTTGTTCAAGCAACACACACTGAATTATAATGTAGTTATCAAAAACATGTATGTCGGATGTTCGCAACATCTACAGACCATGCTTGGGGTTCAGCACATTGAGCGGTGCATCAAAGACATAAGCCTTCTGCGTAGCAATGAGGACAATCCTTAGTTAACGGACCCAGTCCGCACAATTGCTACTTCTATCTTTCAACTAAGATTTCTCTAGGAACATATCAAATACCGTAGAGCTATAGCGCAAGTTACATAAGACCTATTTGAATATGTTCATGATAATTAAGTTCATCTAATGAACTGCCACTTAATTAAATCGACATCCCTCTAGTCATTTAAGTGATACATGATCCATGTCGACTAACCCGTGTCCGATCATCACGTGAGACATACTAGTCGTCATGGTGAGCAATTCATGCTGATCGTATTCAACCATATGACTCATGTTCGACCTTTCGGTCTGTTGTATTCGAAGTCATGTGTGTACATGCTAAGCTCGTCGAGTCAACCTAAGTGTTTCGCGTGTGTAAATCTGGCTTACACCCGTTGTATGCGAACGTTAGAATCTATCACACCTGATCATCACGTCGTGCTTCGAGACACCGATCCTTCGCAATGGTACACGCTTAGGGAATACGTTCTCGAAATTTTTATGAGGGATCATCTTATTATGCTACCGTCGTTCTAAGCAATAAGATGAAAAACATGATAAACATCACATGCAATCATATAGTGACATGATATGGCCATTATCATCTTTGCTCTTTCGATCTCCATCTTCAGGCATCGCATTATCATCATTGTCACCGGCGTGACACCATGATCTCCATCATCGTGTCTCCGTGAAGTCGTCATGCCAACTACTACTACTACTCCTACTCTAGCTAACCGTTAGCAATGAAGTAAAGGTAGTAAACACATGGCGTTGCATCTCATACAATGAATTAAGACAACTACTATGGCTCCTACCGGTTGTCATACTCAACGACATGCAAGTCGTGATTCCTATTATAATAACTTGATTATCTCATACATCACACATGTAACATCACAACTTTGGCCATATCACATCACATGTCAGACCCTGCAAGAACAAGTTAGACGTCCTCTAGTTGTTGTTGCAAGTTTTACGTGGCTGATTTAGGTTTCTCGAAAGAACGCCTTCTTACCTACGTGACAGCCACAACGATGATATGCCAAAGATATTTACCCTTCACAAGGACCCTTTTCATCAAATCCAATCCGACTAGAGTGGGAGAGATAGACACCCGCTAGCCACCTTTATGCATGTTGTGCATGTCGGTCGGTGGAACCTATCTCACGTAAGCATACGTGTAAGGTCGGTCCGGGCCGCTTCATCCCACAATACCACTGGAAAAGAATAAGACTAGTACCGGCAAGCAATTGACAAATCAGCGCCCACAACCTTTTGTGTTCTACTCGTGCCTGGAAAATACACATAGAAAACCTCGCTTTCATACCACTGTTGGGAAACGTAGTATAAATTAAAAAATTCCTACGCCATATTCAGATCTTCCTATGGAGAGACCAGCAACGAGAGAGGGGAGAGTGGATTTTCATACCTTTGAAGATCGCTAAGCAGAAGCATTGCTAGAACGCGGTTGATGGAGTCGTACTTGCGGCGATTCAGATCGCTGTGTGATTTCGATCTAGTGCCGAATCACGGCACCTCCGCGTTCAGCACACATGCAGCCCGGTGACGTCTCCCGCACCTTGATCTAGCAAGGAGGAGGGAGAGGTTGGGGAAGATCTCTAGCAGCACGATGGCGTGGTGTCGATGGAGAGATGAGGTCTCCCGGAAGGGTTTCGCCAAGCACCGTGGGAGAGGAGGAAGAAGAGAGACAGGGCTGCGCCGAGAGAGATGGAAAACCGTGTTCTCAAAGGCCAAAATACCCCTCTATATATAGGGGGAAGGGAGGGTGGTGCCCCCATCAGGTTTTCCCACCCTAAAGGGGGGGTGGCAGCCCTATATGGGAGAGGGGGTGGTGGCCAGGAGGGGGGGAGGGGGTTGGCGCACCCCTGGTGGGCCTTAGGCCCACCTAACTTCGGGTTCCCCCCCCCCTTTCCCTCTCTAGGCGCCTTGGGCTGTGTGTGGGAAGCACACCAGCCCACCCAGGGGCTTGTTCCCTCTCACACTTGGCCCATGTAGCCTCCTGGGACTGGTGGCCCCTCCCGGTGGGCCTCCGGAACCCTTCCGGTGGTCCCGGCACTTTGCCGGTGGTGCCCGAAACATTTCCGGCGTCCAAACCCATCCATCCTATATATCAATCTTTACCTCCGGACCATTCCGGAGCTCCTCGTGATGTCTGGGATCTCATCCGGGACTCCGAACAACCTTCAGTAACCTCTTATAGCAATTCCTTATAACCCTAGCGTCATCGAACCTTAAGTGTGTAGACCCTACGAGTTCGGGAGGCATGCAGACAAGACAGAGAAACTCTCCGGCCAATAACCATCAGCGGGATCTGGATACCCATGGTGGCTCCTACATGTTCCAAGATGATCTCATCAGATGAACCACGATTTCAAGGATTCAATCAATCCCGTATACAATTCCCTTTGTCTGTCGGTATATAACTTGCCCGAGATTCGATCGTCGGTATACCCAAACCTTGTTCAATCTCGTTACTGGTAAGTCTATTTACTCCTTCCATAGGACATCATCCTGTGACTAACTCCTTAGTCACATTGAGCTCATGATGATGTTCTAACGAGTGGGCCTAGAGATACCTCTCCGTCACAAGGAGTGACAAATCCCGATCTCGATTCGGACCAACCCAATAGACACTTTCGGAGATACCCGTAGTGCACCTTTATAGTCACCCAGTTACGTTGTGACGATTGATACACCGAAAGCACTCCTATGGTATCCGGGAGTTGCACAATCCCACGGTCGGAGGAAAAGACACTTGACATTAGAAAAGCTTTAGCATACGAACAACACGATCTAGTGTTATGCTTAGGATTAGGTCTTGTCCATCACATCATTCTCCCAATGATGTGATCCCGTTATCAATGACATCTAATGTCCATGATCAGGAACCCATGATCATCTAATGATCAACGAGCTAGCCAACTAGAGGCTTGCTAGGGACACATTGTGATCTATTTATTCACACATGTATTACTGTTTCCTGTTAATACAATTATAGCATGAACAATAGACGATTATCATGAACAAGGAAATCTGATAATAACCATTTTATTATTTTCTCTAGGGCATAATTCCAACAGTTCCAGCCTCCCCCGAGGTGTCCAACCTCTTCCCCGAAAACCCCTCTGCATCGAGTGACCATCACGGCCCCTCCTCTCCCATGCTAGATCTCGTGCGACGCGTGCCCGCGCGGTCCAGAACCGGCCAAGGTTGCGTGGCCACTAATGCTTGACTCCTCTCTATCTGCCTCTGTTGCAGATGGTTCTCGTAGTCCAAAACCATGTCCTCAGATCGTGGTTTCGACCCCAGCCCCTCTCTGCACCCCCATGCGCGCCATGGTGAGTCACCGGCGCTCCCAAATCGGCTCACCATCGCGGGCCTATTTATAGCCCCCCTCGCTCCTACACCCCTCCGTCAGCTTCGCCATGACCATTAGCAGCTCCCCAGCCACCCCAGCAAGCCAGCAGAGCCCCGGTGCTCGAGATCGACCGAGACCCCTCCGCCTCGGAGCTCTGATCGATCTCTGGCTACATGACGGTCCTCCGTCCCTCAACCCACCAAACTGATCCCCTCGACCTCATGAAGCTTTCCCCCAACTTTCCCAAGCATTTCCGTGCCTCTAGCTACCCTCCTGACCACCTCCCGAAACTTCTCCACCGCGACCTCCTCGTCGCCGGTGAACCAGTGCCTCTCCGTCGTTGTTCCGACTAACAGCAGGTAGGCAGCGACAAGCCGAACCCATTTTTGTCCTCGTTGGGGCTTGAGAATGTCGGCAGCCTCACCGGCGTACTCCTCTTCCTCTCTGGCCAGAGGTAGGAGACGACGCCGACAGGTGTGCCCCACCTGTCGGTGGCCTAGCTCTCTCCCCCTCGCTGCCCACAGTCGCTGATCGCAGGGCCCCGCACGTCACGTTGAAACCTGACGGCGAGCGTCTGGGCAGGCTGTCGGCTGGCCTTGGGTCGGCCCAGTTCCAGGCCGAGCCAGGCCAGGTACTTATCCCATTTTTTCTTTTGTTTTTAATATCATATTTCAAATATTTTTACAAAAATATTTAACCAGTTAATAATATAATTTTTCCACTGATATTCTTCTAAAAATATGTAGTATTTAATGAGACCATTGGATGAATTCTTCAGCAACTATTCTGATTTATAATAATAAAAAAGGACTAAATTGGAATAGTTTTGCTTTTGTTTGGTTGATTTTAAAAATGTTCCTTCATTGGAATCAGAGGCACATATTTTTCAAAATAACAACTTTGATTTATCATTAATAAAGAAATTTTTAAAATGACTTTGTGATCTGTTTTTGATTGAGCTATTTCCTATTTATTATTTTAACGACGATAGAAAATCCATGTGACGAGGGAATCGGAGCAGAAGACCTCGAAGACCCCAGATACCTAGCTGACCAAGGCAAGCAGCCCTTTGACTATGACTGAGCATATGTTATATTGCATGGTAAGATAGGAAATATTTCCGTTGCATATGACCATAAGTGCCGGTAAATCATTGATGTGATGTTACCGATGGCTCCTCCGGAGCACATGCATAAAGCTTGATCCTACCATCTATGAGGGTCATGCTAGTATCATGTTGACAAGTAAAGCATTGTTATAGTAGCATGAGCATGTTGTTGGTATAAATCAAAGTCTTATGAAAACCGCGTCCGGTGCCGCTAATGCCCGAGGGTGATGATGAGTTAGGTGGCCACTTTTGGTGAAGTGGTGCACTGGGTATCTGTGTGAGTATGGTTTCGGAAATGGAAATAGATTTATGATGTGTCGACCGTCCCAACCTTACATGTACGACCACATTACCCCTTTATGGGACGGGTCTATGTTGACTATTCTGGTCGGTGCTAGCAAAGAGCCACATTACTAGTGGCGGGAGTGATATGTGGTCACTCTCGTGATGGGGTCGTGCCAGGTAGGGTGACTATGCCATTTTTATGAGTTCCAGGCACACCGTTGGTCCCTGCATGGTTGATACTGTCCAGAGTCGGTGCTCCTAAGACGTACAACATGTGGGCTGGGTACCAATCGAGTGGACCTCTTTGTGTAGTATCGTCAGGGGAAAGGCATTGATCGGGTACTTACCTCGGGTATGTTATATACCGCGAGTCGTGGATGACACGGATGTTTCCCAGATCTCGTGGGTCCAGCATACTACCTCTGCAAACTATAAAACTATTCGAATGGCCGTGTCCACGGTCGAGGACAGTTGGGTAATCCTGCTTAAACTACGTCCAGTTGTTTCCACATAAACCAAGTGTGTGTGTGTGAATGTGTTACATGGAGTTGTTATGGAAGAAGTGATATGACCAAGTGCTGTGACTTGGCATATAGGGTGAACCCGGATGGTTCAGCCCTCGACAGATATATCAATATCTATAGCCTGTTCTTCAAAAGTAACTCTTTAACTTGATGCATATTCATGATTATCCCACGACAATGAATTCCACCCCAGATGCATGTTATTGTTATCCTTCACTTTCATTGTTCATATCATGGGCTGTTAGCGAGTACATTCAAAAGTACTCATTGGCTTGCCACTTGTTATTTTATTGACCAGACATGGAAGGACCGGAGTTTGGAGATGAGTACGTCTTCGGAGAAGCCCCTTCGAACTAGGACGCTTTCGAGTCAGAATGCGTGTCGGTGTAGGCTTGATGGCATGGGCACCCGCTTAGCCCCTATGATTTTCGCTATTACTTGTATCAGTATGATTTGGCCTTAGGCCCTACCTTGTGAACTTGACCATTCGGTCATGTGATGTAATAATTCGGTACTTGGATGTAAGACTCTTCTATTCGGTATCCGTGTGTTCAGTGAGCATTGATCGCTGGTATCACTGAGCACGTTCATTCAACGATCTCGACTCGTAAGTCGGGGTCCCCACATCGATGACGCGTCTGTCTCACGGTAGATCTTGTTGACGTAGAGGACTGTGTCTTTATTGTCTACATGGATGGTGATGATGCTCATCGGCCCTGGCATCTTGAGCGTGTTTTAGGCGTGGCGGGACTTCCCGATGAACTTAGCCATCACGGGACAACCCAGGATTCTGTTGTATGACAATGCCATCTTGGTGACGTTGAAGGTGACCTTCTCTGTCCTGAAATTGAGCTGGCTACCAAATGTGTCCGGGAGGGTTTTCTAGCCCTTTGGCTGAAATCTCCCCTATTCAGTCCTTGGAAGGAGCCCGTGGGTTTAAGATCTGAATCAAGAATTTGCATCCTCTTGATCACATCGATAGATATCAAGTTTTAGCCGGCCCCACTATCGACCAACATCTTCGTGACCCTGAGGTCGTGCACCATTGGAGAGACCAACAGCGGCACACACTCAATTGAAGTTATGCGATCAGGGTGGTCCTCAATGTCTAAGATGATGGGAGTGTTGGACCACTTGAGATGTATCCTTGTTTCTTCCGCTGGCTCACCCGCATCGACTTCGCAGACCCATTGCTTAAGCTTCCTATGGGAGGAGTGCAAAGATGTGCCTCTAGAACTCTTGCTTGTTGGATTCCTCTCCATGCTCGATATCATCACTTCCCGATTGGTTGTCTCGGCCCCTGTCGGGCTCCTCTTTCTACTGCTTTGCCTTGCCACGGTGGCCACCTCATTCGTCGCACTTCTTCTTGTCAAATCCGCCAACACTGTCTCGGGCTTTCTTCTTGTCGCACATTTCGTACTATTGCTTCCGCTTCTCAGCAAGTTGTTCTACTTGGAGGAACTCATTGATGTCGTGGCCCTAGGTGACATGGATCTTGCAGTAGGGCTTGCCGATGTTCTTGCCTGGCATGGCGTCGTCTTCCGTGGAGCATCCGGCAACATCCTCGCCGGGCACTTCAGGCTTGGACTTCTTGCCAGCGTTAGGTTTGCCGGAGCTCTCGGCAACCATCACTGCTTTCCCTTTGTGCTTCTTGTTGCGCTTACGTCCCTTGTTTGAGGAGGTCCACGTGCCATTTTTGTCGTCGGAGTCAACTTCCATTCCAGCATGCTCCCCCGGGAGCCTTGTTCCTTCTTTAGCACACACGCAGTTGTCGGCGACATCCCGCACCTTGTTGATGCTCATCTCTTTGCGCATGCCGCTCTTGCGTACGCTCATGTGTAACGCAACAATCACCACAACAGGGTGGATGTCTGGGATATTGTTCTGCACATGGGTGAATTAGTGGATGTATTTCTAGAGGGTTTTATCGTCCCACTAAGGCAAGACGTGCAGATCGCTGGTGTGGCGTGGGAGCGTGTGGCCCCCATAGTAAGCTCCGACAAACTTGTTGCACAGGTCCACCCAGGACGAGATGGACCCCTCCGGCAAGTTCATCAGCTAAATCCTCACGTTGGGTTTGAGCTTCAAAGGAAAGTAGTTGGCAATAACCTTTTTGTCACGTCCCCCAGCAGCCTCCATCGTGATGGTGTAGATGCGTGGAAACTATGATGCATTGATGTTGTCGTCATACTTGTCTGGTAGTTCTGGCTTGAAGGCCCCACAGGAAGGCCAACAGACTTGCCGCAACTCATGGGTAAATGTCGGGCATCCTACCTCGTAATGTAGGCTACCTGGCACCCTAGGCATGAGTTCGTTGACAATTGTATCAACGCGACCATCGCATTAGTGACGTGTCTCATGCCGTTGCTCACGGGTAAACGCTGGTCCATCAAGACTTGAGACTGATCTTGCTTGAGCCATGGGTCCATCGAGTTTTGATACACTTTGTCATATACGTCGGCCCAACGGGTGGTTTGCTGCTGTCGTGGGGGTGACTACATCATGGGCACCCTGCCAACGTTTGGCCAGGTGATGGGCCGTGCCTGGGACGCACGCAGTGGACGCGAGGAACTTGCCGCATCCAGCTTGTCTTTGTTGGCTAAGCTCAACACGCTCTGGATGGTCGCCCTCTAGTCCTCCATCAACTCTGGCGCAGGTGGAAAGTTCAGCAACAGCTAGGGCTACGCTAGAGCTTCTCCCACAGTCTTACAGACCGGGCGGCCCGGGGCGCGGGTAGCGCTCTTACTCCTGCTAGTGCCAGAAGGAGCACTCTCCCACGCCGTCGTCCGGCGGTGGCCCTCGCCAGGGGGAGGTGGATGTCTATGGTCCATCATTTCTTATGGAGGGATCTTAGCCACACGACACTCTGGGCTGTCATCCCGCTAGTGTGGGTTTATGTTTTCTAACGAGGGGCATGGATGTAGTCCAGTCACCTTCACCGCAGTTGTCGCTACGACCGGACCATTGCCCCCGGCCGCCGCCGGAGTGGCTTGTGGTAGCACGACGGTGGGGTCCGGGCCATGTATCAAGGAACTCCGTGCGGTATTGTGGCTGCGTTCACCAACCCGCTGCACCTCGTGACCGCCTTCGCCCTCGTCGCCCATTTGGTCGACGCGAACACCTTGGATGTCGAAGGGGCGGCCGCCATGCCACCCCTAGTCTTCTTGGACGCCATGGGATCTGTCGTGGTTTTTTCACGGCAGATGTCCACGTGAAAGGACTTAATACTGGAGCCATCGCACCTTGGTGATGACTCAAAGGGGTTAAGCGGGAGAGACACGGCGATTTACCCAGGTTCGGCCCCTCGAAAGAAGGTAATAGCCTACGTCCTGCTTTTGTGTGTATTGATGTGGATTCGATTACAAGGAAGGCGTAACTCGCCTAAACCTAGCACTCGATTGTTTCTAACCTATCCTCTGTCCCCAGGACCTCGCCTTTATATACGGGTCGACTCCCTAGGGTACAAGGATTCCTTCCTTTTTACAACTCGTGACCATTGCGATCTCCAAATCGCCATCTTCCAAGGCTGGGAGACCCGCCAAGAGCCATAGTCGTCATGCGACTTTGATTTGGCCAAAACGAGGCCCAACTAAACACTTAGATGAGTCGCCCAATGGATAACCCGGCCCAACTAGGGCGGGTCATCCACAGGTTACATCCCCAACATTAGGCCACAAATTGACTTGAACCTTTCTTCTTCACGCCAATACCTCTGCTCCATTGAAGGCGATTCATCCCCTATTTTTCCTCATCTGTCAAAAAAAAAACTGCACACCCGCCATCCCCTTTGGGTACTGACAATCCCTTAAGTCGCCAGATCATTACTAACTGCCCCTTTCTTATTCCTCTTTTTTCGGGAAGACCGCCACAACTCCAAGGGAACTTTAGCGCATTGTTATCCCAAAATTTTCGGCGCACATTTATAGCGAATCTTTTATCCCCCGGCGGTTCCCGCTCATGGTGCCTCGATTCTAGCATTTGCCTTGATAAATACGCCGGGGGTGGACAGAGCTGGCATTTCCCACCTACCAGTCCTGTCACCTTCCTCCCCACCGGCGCAGCAAGAAAAACGCATCGCCCCGAGGAATCCACCGCCGACCGTGCTTTCGGCCTTCATCGTCGACTGCATCGCCGTCGGACACCTCGCCATTCACCACGAACTTCACCGCCACCGGAAACATCTTCGCTCGACGGGACGCCCGTGCTTCTCCGGAAACCCCATCACCGTCGGGTCTTCTCACCCGACAATATCAGGTTAGGCTTCCACCTATCTTTAGGAGTAGATTTACTTTCCGCTTGAACTTCCGCCATTGTCGTGTTCTTGAAGCTCCTTGTGCACAGACGCTATCTGCTCTGAATCGATTAGCACAAGTGTCGGTAGGATAGCTAATGTTCTGAATACTTTTACCGATCCGCTGTACTCGTGAATCTTTGAAAATAATATTTTCACAAAGCGCTGGGCATCATCTGATAATAAACTGTCGCGACCAGTCATTTTCGCTAGGTTTTCGCGTCTGTCTCGTAGATCCATTCCTTGTTTTACTGTTTGCAAAAATTTGTTCATAGTCTTCATATCCTGGTACTTCAAATGAAATGCCTTTACCATCTTCAGAATGTACCCCTTGGGAATAGCCACACTTCCATAAGTCGCCATAGTGACCCAACTCGGCCCTTAGATCTGGCGGGTCAAAACCCTTCCTTAATCAAAGTACTTGGCGGGTTTAAATGAACCGATTTCATCCCATACAGTAGGTGTCCAAGGCTTGTAATATCATACTTTACTTATTTGTAGCGTCGGCGCCGTCTTCAAGAGTGACTGGCTTCCTACCAAGGACGACGACTCCATATTAGCCGATTATGTGAAAACGGGTAGTTTGGATCCTCAGGACGTTATTGGCTGGCGCACCGGGTTCGGAGAAGATCTCCCTAACCCCAAAGAAGGGGAGAGAATTGTTTTTGTTGAACACCTGGAGCGAGGTTTTAAGCCGCCCGGATCAAAGTTTCTTAGGGACGCCTTAACTTTCATGAACGTCCGTGTCCAGGATCTAGGACCCAATTCCGTAAGTAATTTGTGCCAATTCCAAGTTCTCTGTGAGGCTTATCTCCGGATCGAGCCTTCTGTCCCCTTATTCTGGAACTTCTTCCATCTGAATGGCCAAATAGAATTCCATAACGGCCCCAGCTTGGAACTTGGTGGTGTCAATGTCCAGCGCCACAGGGATAGCCCATTTCCCTCACTCACCATGCCTAGCCATCCCAAAGGCTAGGGCGAGTCTTGGTTTTACTGTCAAGAAACGTCTCCTGCTGGTGAGAACAAGCTTCTGGATTATAGGCCAACTCGCCTTCCTACCAACTTCAAGCTTCCAGACAAGCTTACCGAGGAGGAAGAATCGGAATTCATCCCAATACTATCTGAATTAAGATCTTTGACGAACAACGGTCTTACCGGGGTCGACCTAATCCGCTGTTGGGTTGAATGGCGTATGCTCCCTCTGACCCGCCGGGATGGTCTGTTGTGTGATTTTGATGGCACCCTGGATCATCCTCAATGCTATTTCCGCACAGCTTTAACGAAAAAGGATATTGTCACCATTATCAAAAACCTGACTGGCGAGCCTGCGGGAAAATGCGGCCAAATCGGCCTTAAGCCTTTTTGCAAAATTAACCCGGCGCCCAAGGTAAACAAACCTAACCCGCCTTTGGTCTTTATTATTTATGCTTCATTTGTATTGTGGTTTCGTAATATATGCCATTTCAGAAAGGCGATAAGTTCTCGTCGAGGCGGCCCAAAAAACAAGCCGTGAAAAATGTCAAGCCGCCCTCAAAGAAAACCAAGGGTAAGGGCAAATCTGCTGCAGCCGAACCATCCGAAGTTGACGAATCTCAAGTCGGTGATGCACTTTCGGAGGTATAAATTCGTTCTCTTTTCACTCGCCACCTATTACTATTAGCCTTTGTATTTATATCTCTCCCTTCCCTTGAAATAGAATGAAGATAACGAAAGCCAAGAGGACTCTGTTGAGGTAATTTCTGTTTCCTCCGATTCATCTCCTTCTCCACCTATGCCGGCCAGGCGAATTTGTGGGAAAGTTCCCTTCTCACATCCAAATGCTTATTTGGACCCAAATTTCCTACTGAAGAAAGCACAGCACTACTCAAACCGGAAAACACGAAGTCATTCTGGCGATCTGGTATCTGGCTTACCAGCAACGAACAAAAGAAAGCCAAGCGAGGTACTTTTTTGAGTAACCATTATTCATGTTTCTTTGGATCACATTTGTAACCCGCCTGTATTATTGACGTATAATTCTTGCAGAACTCTCCTCCCACTTCCCGTGACTCAGTGATGTCAACACTTCCACCAATGATTCGAGTTCCGGGGTAAGTCTTTTGATAACCTTGCCTCGACTTTTGAGAATAACGATCTTTTCAATTCCTTAACATGCTTATTCCCTTTTGTCAGGGCACAAGCCAAGAAGAGAAAAACCAGTGGATCAACTCCTGATGCAACTTCAGAACCCACGAAAGAATCAACTCCGACTCAAGACAATCCGGATCAGACTGAGCCTGCGATTCAAGTGGATCTTCCTAAGTCGCCGAAGGAAACAATGGATGCCTCTAAGTCGCCGAACCCATTGATGACAACAAAAGACCCAGATGCTATAGTTATTACTGGCTCTGGCTTTTCTAAGCCGACGGCTACAGTTTTGTCCAAACATGTAGCATCCTCCTCTCAGGCCATTCCCGAGTCTGGGCTTCTCCAAGGCGAAACTTTCCGACTATGCAAATTTGGAGTTTAAGGAACTCTGCCCTGGCTTTGCAAGTCGCCTGGAGGCCAGCTATGAGATGGAGAAAAACTTGCTGAAGATGTTAAATAACAAACATGAGGTAAATTTTGTTATACTTATATTATTCCCATTAACCCCCAAGGGCCAGGTCATCAATAAAAAGATGAGCCGGTCTTGAAAATTTAGAAAAAACTTCGCGACCAGTAACCCCCAAGGGCCGGGTCATCAGTAAAAAGATGAGCCGGGTCTTGAAAATTTAGAAAAAACATCGCGACCAGTAACCCCCAAGGGCCGGGTCATCAGTAAAAAGATGAGCCGGGTCTTGATTTTTGTATAATTTCACCTGAAAAAATTATACATTAGCCCCCAAGTGTCAGGGATATTGCTTTGCAGTAATTCTGAGACTTGCCCTTATTTTAAACTTTCAATAGGAAAACCTTGCTCAGACTGAATCGGCGCTGGGCAATTTAAGGAAAAACTTAGCTGGACAACAAGACGCCCGAGCTAAGTCAGAGGGAAAATGTCAATTGGCCTTGGCCGAACTGGTAAAACTCAAGGCCGAGTTGAAAGAAGCTCAGGCTGAACAAAATGCCGCCTTCATGAGGGCAGAGAAAGCTGAAGCTAGGCTGGCCACTGTACAACAGGAATTGTCCGGCTTAAAGCATCATATCTCCAACATGACGCAAGCCGTCTTTGGTAAGCTTTACTTAAACCTTTCATCTCCTCCTCTCTTTATTGTTTTACTTATGGTAAGTCGCTAATCATCATGATTCAGTTCCAAGAGCCGCCAACCTTCAAGAAGACTGTGTGTTGATGCTGAAGGTGATTTACACGCTGACAGAGCAATTGTACACAGGCAGTGTCTTGACGGTTAACGCTGTGATGGGTGCCAAAGAACCTATCACTTCCATCAAGAAGGTGCTTGGCTGCTTGTCCACACTTCCCCCTCAGATTGGCGAGTTAACTCGGTCAGCCGCCCGGAGAGGTATTCTGACTGCCCTGAGTCGATGTTTGGTATATGCCCCAGAAATCAACGTAGAAGAAGTAGCCGCAGGCTTTCCTCAGCTCAAGGACGATGGGTCCGAATTTGTTGAAGAGGACTATCAGCGAGTCGTCAAGGACTCTCGGCTGGCTGTGACTCAACTTGCCGCAAGCCTTGACTTAACAAAATACCAGGCGGCTTATGATAGAAGAAACAAGAAGGTCAGCCCGCCAACCTTCGTGACGACCAGTCTAACTCCTCGGCGACCCAAGAAACCTTTCGACTTGGAAGCAGACCTGGCATCAATTTTGACTGATGAAGATGACTTTGCTGCTCTGGCCAAGTGCAATTGGGCATTGGGCAACTTGCAAATCGAAGTCGGCCAGAGCTCACATCAGGATGATCCCGAGACGCCAGCAAAGTAAATTTTATTGAATTTGGCGTGAGGGCCATGTAATAGGTCCTCTTTCCGTAAGTCAGTACTGTTTTTGATGATACCTCTTGCAAGAACCTTTATATCGCCCTTAAGGCGATTCGAAATATTTGACCCGCCTTTTATAAGAGTCTTTTATAGCGCTCAATTCGCCATGGATGAAACAATTCTTATCACCCTCCTGTCTTAAGCCTTGAGAATAGCATATGTGAAAACAAACAAACTATAGATATTTTCAACAAGCATCAGAAAGTAAAAAGGATTAAAACCTTCAGGGCTATGCCACAACGAAAAAGAGCAACAGTAATTTCGTCGGCTCATAAGGTCGCGACAAGGGGGAGGCGACTCAGAAAGCTCGTGACCCCAACCTAAATGCAGGTTTCGTGTCTCATAAGGTCACGACAGGGGGAGGCGAGTCAGAAAGCTCGTGCACCCACCATAAATGCAGGTTTCGTCGTCTCATAAGGTCACGACAGGGGGAGGCGAGTCAGAAAGCTCGTGCACCCACCCTAAATGCAGGTTTCGTCTGCTCATAAGGTCGCTACAGGGGGAGGCGAGTCAGAAAGCTCGTGCACCCACCCTACATGCAGGTTTCGTCGGCTCATAAGGTCGCGATAGGGGGAGGCGAGTCAGAAAGCTCGTGCACCCACCCTAAATGCAGGTTTCGTCGGCTCATAAGGTCGAGACAGGGGGAGGCGAGTCAGAAAGCTCGTGCACCCACCCTAAATGCAGGTGTCTTCGGCTCATAAGGTCGCGACAGGGGGAGGCGAGTCAGAAAGCTCGTGCACCCACCCTAAATGCAGGTTTCGTCGGCTCATAAGGTCGCGACAGGGGGAGGCGAGTCAGAAAGCTCGTGCACCCACCCTAAATGCAGGTTTCGTCGGCTCATAAGGTCGCGACAGGGGGAGGCGAGTCAGAAAGCTCGTGCACCCACCCTAAATGCAGGTTTCGTCGGCTCATACGGTCGCGACAGGGGGAGGCGAGTCAGAAAGCTCGTGCACCCACCCTAAATGCAGGTTTCGTCGGCTCATAAGGTCGCGACAGGGGGAGGCGAGTCAGAAAGCTCGTGCACCCACCCTAAATGCAGATTTCGTCGGCTCATAGGGTCGTGACAGGGGAGGGGAGTCAGAAAGCTCGTGCACCCACCCTAAATGCAGGTTTTGTCGGCTCATACGGTCGCGACAGGGGGAGGCGAGTCAGAAACCTCGTGCACCCACCCTAAATGCAGGTTTCGTCGGCTCATAAGGTCGCGACAGGGGGAGGCGAGTCAGAAGGCTCGTGCACCCACCCTAAATGCAGGTTTCGTCGGCTCATACGGTCGCGACAGGGGGAGGCAAGTCAGAAAGTTCGTGCACCCACCGTAAATACAGGTTTCGTCGGCTCATAAGGTCACGATAGGGGGAGGCGAGTCAGAAAGCTCGTGCACCCACCCTAAATGAAGATTCTGTCGGCTCATACGGTCGCAACAGGGTGACACCATTTGTTCTTTAATGAAGAAGCCTCCAAGTCGGGGAGTATTTTATTACTTTATAATGAAACTGAAAAACTTACAAAGTGTAGAGCTTAAGAGCTTAAGTGTAGTAAGGCCGCAAATGGGCAATATTCCAGGGGCGAGTTGACTCAGCCTCCGTGGTCGGTCGATTAGGCCGAAGATCCACCAAATAATAAGAGCCATTGCGGAGGTTTTTGCTGACGACGAACGGCCCTTCCCAAGGGGGTGACAACTTGTGCATGCCTGCTCGATCTTGTATTAGACGAAGCACTAAGTCGCCTTCCTGAAAGGTCCGACTCTTAACCCGGCGACTATGATAACGCCGCAGATCTTGCTGGTAGATAGCCGAATGGGCCGCAGCCAGGTCACGCGCCTCCTCCAAGGCATCCAAAGAATCTTGACGTGCCAGCTCATTATCTTGCTCCACATATGCGGCGACTCTAAGAGAGTCATGCCTTATGTCTGTAGGAAGAACAGCCTCTGCTCCATAGACCAAAAAGAAAGGGGTGAATCCCGTGGACCGGTTCGGGGTGGTCCGAATACTCCACAGTACTGAAGGTAACTCTTGAACCCAACACCCTGGAGTCCTTTCCAGGGGAACCATGAGTCGGGACTTGATCCCTCGCAAGACCTCCTGATTCACCCGTTCTGCTTGCCCGTTAGATTGTTGGTGAGCGACCGCAGAAATATCAAGTCAGATATGTTCGCGACGACAGAAATCCTGCATCGCCCCTTGCGACAAGTTAGTACCATTATCAGTAATAATACTGTGCGGATATCCAAACCGGAAAATCAGCTTCTTCAAAAATTTGACCGCTGTCTCCGCATCGCAAGCTCCAACAGGTTCCGCCTCAACCCACTTGGTGAATTTATCAACTGCCACCAATAGGTGGGTCTTCTTGTTGGAGGACATTTTAAAGGGACCAACCATGTCTAGCCCCCAGACTACAAAAGGCCAAGTAATGGGAATCATTCTCAATTCTTGAGCCGGCACATGAGCCTGCCTCCCATAGAGTTGGCACCCTTCGCACCGACGAACTATGTCTTCTGCATCTGCATGAGCCGTCAGCCAAAAGAAACCATGACAAAAAGCCTTTGATACCAAAGAACATGACCCAGCGTGATGTACACAGTCTCCGGGATGAATGTCATTTAGGATCGAGCATCCTTCTTCGGAGGAAACACATCGCTGAAAAACCCAGAAGCGCTCCGTTTATATAACTCACCATTAATGATGACCATGGATTTGCTGCGCCGAATGATCTGGCGAGCCAAAACTTCGTCGGTGTTTAACTCGCCGCGAGTGAGATAAGCCAGATAAGGGAGAACCCAATCCGGAGTGACATGGAGAGCTGCCACGAGCTGAGACTTGGGATCTGGTATCGCCAATTCCTCCTATGAGGGTAAAACCACGGATGGTTTATGCAAGATATCCAGAAAAACATTCGGGGGAACCGGCTTTATCTGTGAGCCGAGTCGCGAGAGGGCATCAGCTGCCTCGTTGAGGCGCCGGTCAATATGGTCCACTTGATAGCCATGAAAATGCCCGCCACGTCAGACACAGCTCGTTTGTAAGCCGCCATCATGGGATCCCGAGAGTCCCAGGTACCCGAAACTTGTTGCGCCACCAAATCGGAGTCGCCAAACACCTGACTCGTGTTAGGTTCATCTCTTTTGCGAGTCGCAAGCCATGAAGAAAAGCTTCGTATTCCGCCGCATTATTAGTGCAGGGAAACATGAGTCGGAGAACGTAACAGAACTTATCTCCTTGAGGGGATACGAACACCACACCAGCTCCCGAGCCTTCCAACTGCCTGGATCCATCAAAGAAAATAGTCCAGTAGGTAAGGTCAGGCCGGTCTTCCGGAGCGTGTAGCTCGGTCCAGTCGTTAATGAAATCAACTAGTGCCTGGGACTTGATAGCTGTTCGGGGAGTATATTGTATGTGATGAGACCCAAGCTCTATCGCCCATTTGGCGATTCGCCCTGTTGCCTCCCGACCAAGGGGAGCAGAACTAACCACTGTGATCGGGTGCTCCTGGAAGTAATGCTTAAGTTTTCGACTCGCCATAAACACCCCATAGACCAGTTTTTGCCAATGCGGGTATCGCTGTTTGGAAAGAGTTAACACCTCACTGTTAAAATATACTGGGCGTTGCACTGGGTATTCCTTCCCTTCTTCCTTTCTTTCAACGACCACGGCCACACTTACTGCCTTGGAATTCGCCGCGATATACAGAAGCATAGGCTCCTTTTCAGTCGGGGCTGCCAGGACCGGCCGGTTAACCAATTGGCGTTTCAGGGCCTCGAGCGCCTCGTCTGCCTCATTTGTCCACACGAATTGATCGGACTTCCTCAATAATTGATAAAGAGGAATCGCCTTTTCCCCTAGGAGACTCACAAAACGACTTAAAGCCGCAATGCGACCCGCCAGACGTTGAACTTGATTAACATTCGCCGGCTTTCCGAGAGAGGTAACCGCTTCGATCTTGTCCAGGTTAGCCTCGATGCCGCGCTCCGATACCAAGAAACCCAGCAATTTTCCTGCAGGTACACCAAAAACGCACTTGGTAGGATTTAACTTCGTCTGATATACCCGTAAATTATCAAAAGTCTCCTTAAGGTCTTCCAATAGTGTCTCCCCCTAGCGGGTCTTGATCACAATATCGTCGACATAGGCATGGACGTTGCGACCAATTTGGTTACGAAGACAATTCTGGATGCAGCGTTGATAAGTCGCCCCCCGCGCTTTTGAGTCCGAAAGGCATGGACACATAGAAAAAGGCCCCGAAGGGGGTTATGAAGGCCGTCTTCTTCTGATCCTCTACGGCCATGTTGATCTGGTGATATCCTAAATAGGCGTCCAAAAAACGCAATCGTTCGCATCCCGCCACCGAGTCAATGATTTGATCGATGCGGGGAAGAGCGAAGGGATCTTTGGGACAAGCTCTGTTGAGGTCTGTATAGTCAATGCACATACGGAAATTGACATTCTTCTTGAGTACCAACACCGGGTTAGCCAGCCATTTGGGGTGAAAAACTTCCACGATGAACCCGACGGCTAAAAGGTGGGCGACTTCTTCTCCAATCGCCTAGCGTCGTTCCTCATTGAATCTGTGAAGGTACTGCTGGACAGGTTTGCATTTTGGGTCAACGTTAAGATGGTGCTCAGAGAATTATCTCGGTACACCAGGCATGTCAGAAGGTTTCCATGCGAAGATGTCCCGATTCTCACGGATGAATTCGATGAGCACGCTTTCCTATTTGGGGTCCAGACCGTCCCAATGGTGAACTGTTTGGATGAATTGCGAGGCACGAAATCGATTGTCTTAGTGTCATCCGTCGGTTTGAACTTGAGGGGCGACTCAGAATCTGTAGTTGGCTTCTTGAGCGGTGACATGTCCGCCGGGTCAACATTGGCCCGATGGTGTTTGAGCTCTTCTGCCACACAGGCGACTTCCGCATAAGTCGCGTCCCCTTCTTCACATTCTTTTGCAATCCTTCTATCTCCATCAACTGTGATGAGTCCTTTGGGACCAGGCATTTTAAGCTTGAGGTAGACATAGCACAGGCGGGCCAAGAAGCGGGCGTAAGCCGATCGCCCGAATAGTGCATGGTAGGGGCTTTTCAGCTTGACCACCTCAAGGATTAGATACTCCGACCTGTAATTCTGCGTAGTTCCAAACGCCACTATGAGGCTGACCCGGCCTATGGGATAAGCCGACTTGCCCGGTACAATTCCGTGGAATACCGTGGTTGAAGGCATCAAGTCTTTCTCCAATAGATTCATCCTCTGGAAGGTGTCGAAGTATAGCATATTGATGCTACTGCCACCATCCATTAATACCTTTGATAGGGTATAACCTCCCACTTGGGGAGCCACGACCAATGCTAGATCGCCCGGGTTATCTACTCTTGGCCGGTGATCCTCCCTGCTCCATGTTATGATCTGCTCAGACCAATGGAGATATCTGGGAATCGCCGGCTTAGATATATTGTACGCCCGGTGACATACCTTTTTATCATGCGTGCAAGCATTAGTAGTGAAAACGTGGTACTGCCCATTACTTAGCTGTTTGGGATTCCTGCGGAAGCCCCCATTATCATCCTGGTCCTGTGGAGCCCCGTGTGGGGGCGGCTACTGGAAAACTCCCGGCGGGTTGTACCGCCGCTGGTGGTGCACCGGGTACTGGCCACCGCCTGGCTGCGGGCCTCCCTGAGCCCCCTATTCGGGAAAGCCGCCGAAGGGGTTCTGTCTTTGGTTGGACCCGGCGAGTTGGTCCTGGCGTCGTTCTGGTTCTTCGTTTTGACTTTTCTTGATCGCCTCCGCCCGAAACTCTCGCATCACGAAATAGTTTTCCCAAGAATGACTCGCCGGGCCGACAACCGTGGCATGGTGCGGGCAAGGGCCCTTGAGTAACTCTTCATAGTTACACGACCTTTTCCCACTGAAACCTCGATTCTTCTTTTTGCCGTCATTAGCATTGGTGGTGGCGACCAGATCCGAGGGCTCCTCATGCGGTCTACGTTTGCCATTGGTCCCCTGATTGTGACGGTTGCGCCCCTGGAAACGGGTATGATTTTTGGATGACTCACCTTTTTTGGGCGAGTTAACCTTACCATCCTCGCCGGGATCCTTAGTATCGTCGGCCTCGGCATATCTAGTGAGGGTGTCCATCAGTTCGCCCATGTCTTGGACCTTCCGTTTGAGTCGTCCCAACTTCTGCACTAAGGGCTCGTAATGACAATTGTGCTCGAGGATAAGCACAGCTTGAGCCGCCGTAATACCATCTGACGAGTGAATGATCTCTGCAACCCGCCGTGACCAATGGTGGGCCGATTCATCCGGGCGCTGAACACAATGTTGTAGATCGACAATCGTCATCGGATGTTTGCAGGTTCCCCGGAAGTTTTTGATGAAATGCTCTTTTAACTCACCCCAGGACAGGATGGAATTGGGAGGCATGTTTTTCAACCAAGTGTGTGCCGACCCTCGAGCATCATTGTGAAGTATCTGGCGCAAACCGCCTCGTTCACGTCGAGCATGTCCATGGCAATCTCATAACCCTCGATCCATGATGTTGGTTGGAGGTCTGGTGTATAATTAGGCACTTTCCTTGGTCCCTTAAAATCCTTGGGCATCCTTTCGTTCCGAAGGTCTGGGGACAAGCATGGTACCCCAACTCACCCTCCGCCCCCTACGAGGGGGGCCGGACCCTCGTTTTGGATGTTCGGGAAGTCTCGGCCCGGTGGGTTCCGCTCGGGCGGGTTGTCCTGCGGGAAGTGTCGCGGCCCACTGTTTACGGCAGGCTGGTCCTCCGGCCTGCTCCTGGTATAACTCGCCTGAGGGGTGGAGTGCAACTTCTGGAGGCTATGCGAGAATTGGGCGTTTTGAACCACAGCCGTCTTCAACATCTCGATGGTATTCCTTGTTTCTATCTCGGCTGGGGTGTTGCCGTGGATCGTAAGAGACTCCAGGTGGCGAGTTGCGGCAAGCACGTTATCCACCGGGTTGGAGAAGTGGCCTTGAGGCATCCGAAAACGAGGAATTTGACCCTCAACCGGCTGAGCCGGCGGGTTAGGTGGGCGGCCCGGTCCTCCTGCCGGGGCGGCTCCCGTCCCGGGGGTTCGTGGAGTGTCGAACAGACGGGTCGGATTGAGGTCATGGGGCAGGCGACCCTGGTGTCTCCGCTGATGGACGGCGTCGGACGCGCGCTGTTGTCTCTCGAGCCGCCAGTTGTCAGTATTTAGGCGCATCGTTTGGGCCGCAATTTCGGCTTGTCGAGTCTCGATCCTGGCAGATTCCATCTCAGCATCCTGGTGGGCCTTTGCCACCGACTCTCTGAGCTTCGCTAACTCTGCGTTTATCTCCTCTTGGTTCTATGGCGTGAGGGGAGTCGCCATTAGTCTCGTGATTTCCGCCGCTAGATCTACCAGGACTGCGGATGGGCTCCTGGACGTCCCGCCGGTTCCATCGCCTCCAGCAGGGTTTTGTGTGGGTTGAGTCGCCCCAGCCATGTAGATGGCGATATGGCAGCAGGTTCGGTCAAGGACTTCCGGATCCATGGCCAGCGACAAGCCTCCGAGACCATCCCCATGAAGAGACCGGATGGAATCTGAGTCGCCCAGGGACGGTTCCTCATCCGAGTTGACCGGGGTAGTTTCCTGAGTTGCCAAGTGCTTTGGCTCCTCCGATCCCTGCGTGAACCCCACAAAGACCGAGCGAGTTAATTTTTGTGTTATGACTGGGTGGACGTACCTGGCCGGCTCGAAGATGTCGGTGGAGATGTCTGGCTCAGGAACGGATGATCCGATCATGCCGATGAAGACGCTGAACTTGCCGAAGGGGACCCCGTAGCCAGATTCAATCGAATTCGCTTCAGGTCCCCATCGCTGGTTGTTGATGTAGGTTATCCCGCGGCGGCTCCGAGTCATGAGCGCCGTCGCGTAACTCTCAAACCTTGGTAGGGCTCCCTTTGAGAACTCAACTCCACCGTGCGTAGGCCCCACGGTGGGCGCCAACTGTCGTGGTGTTTTCACGGCAGATGTCCTCGTGAAAGGACTTAATACTGGAGCCATCGGACCTTGGTGGTGACTTAAAGGGGTTAAGCGGGAGAGACACGGCGATTTACCCAGGTTCGGCCCCTCGAAAGAAGGTAATAGCCTACGTCCTGCTTTTGTGTGTATTGATGTGGATTCGATTACAAGGAAGGCGTAACTCGCCTAAACCTAGCACTCGATGGTTTCTAACCTATCCTCTGTCCCCCAGGACCTCGCCTTTATATACAGGTCGACTCCCTAGGGTTTACAAGGATTCCTTCCTTTTTACAACTCGTGACCATTGCGATCTCCAAATCGCCATCTTCCAAGGCTGGGAGACCCGACAAGAGCCATACTCGTCATGCGACTTTGATTCGGCCAAAACGAGGCCCAACTAAACACTTAGATGAGTCGCCCAATGGATAACCTGGCCCAACTAGGGCGGGTCATCCACAGGTTACATCCCCAACACGATCCGAGGAAGGCAAGCGAAAATGCCGGTGAAGATACACACACAGAGGAACACACCCCTGGCTAGCGCACCAAAGATGTCGGGGCAATGGACCTGTGACAATTTACGGGTGCTGGGAGACCCCTTTTAGGTTCTACTGGGTGTCTTGATGTACACAGGTCATCGGTCAGCAAGGTCGCATGCGATGAGGTTTATAAAGGTTCAGGCCACTCGGGAGCATAATACCCTACGTCCTGTTGGTGGGTGTTGATTGGGTAGAAAAAGTACAGGAGTGCACTGGGCCGATAAGGATGCTCGATGGCTTTGCTACATGTGTGATTAAACGAGGTGTCGACCCTTTCTCTCGTGGCCATGGACCTCCTTTTATAGGATAAAGGGGTTACCACAATGGCCAAAATGGTTTTTTACTAGGTGTATAGTGCATACTACTGTGACGGAACTACTTGCCATAGTAGATAGTGGTTAATACCTAACTCTAACAAACTAGGACAGGTGCATTAAATGTGTTGTGAGGTGGTCCGTGGATGATGCCTCCCGGCAACGTTTGCCTCTCTCTCTCTATGTCGTCCGCCTAGCTGCCTCTCCATCCTCTATCCATGCCACAGGACGGGTGTCACCATGGTTGGGACGCGCTTGCTACCACGACCACGTGCCCCTATGAGCTCTGCCTGCCCGCTCAACCCATCAGCTGATGTAGACAATCATATCCCTAGTGAGGTGGCGTGGCAGGTTGGTGGGAAGGATCTTGCCCGGAGGCGTGAAAAGGTGTCGGGTAGGCCGGTGCAAGTGTTGCCGTCCCGCCTTGGCCTTCGTCTTGGTTTGCCTCGGGGATCAGACTGAGCCATGGCAAGGAGTTGGCACCTGGGGGCCACCGATTCCAACGCCTAAGTCAGGGGAACTAAGGGCCTCATTCATGAGTACACCGACAAACTGCAAGGGGTGCTTCAAAAATTGTCGCCCTTTGCAACCAATGCCTTTGCACCTTGAACCATACACCCACTTCTAAGGTCCCCTCACAGGGTTCTCCCATCTATGCTCGCTTCCTCCCTTGCTTGCCTTCGTGCTCTACATTGGAAGGGCCCAGCCCCCAAGCGAGCATCAGCCTTTGCTGCTATGTCAAGTCGCGGTTATTGGACAAGTCCTCGAGGTGAAGGGCTCCGGGAGGCAGTGAAGGCTTGTGAGGCACGATGCTCAGGAGTCTCCACTTGATGCGTAAGAGGACCGCGTGAGGAAAAGGTTTGTAGTGGCGGGGATGCCCTCGTGGGGGGGGGGTCTCACACTTAGTCCTTTGCAACGCCAATAGCTTCCCACTTGTCGGGTGTGCCTTGTGAGACCCTTTGAGTGAACCGTCCCGAAGATAAATTCAGCGCACAAAAAACTTCTATTCGAACGACGCCCGCTCGCAACTTTTCACTTGGGTGCCACGTGAGGAGACGAGACACCAAGGGCCTAGGTGGGGTGAAGTGCGCGGGAGTAGGCCACGAGCCAGAGACTGATCCCTTGGGGTTTTCAGCGCTCATGGGACTCACCCGAGCATAGGCAATGAGTCCAGCACTCACTCGCGTGAGGCACAAGGGGAAGTTGGCGAGTGCGTGCCATGGTGGAATGCCAGCAGCTGCCGATTCATGCACAGCTGAACCTGAGGTTGGTGCGACCTGTGGGGTGCTCTCAGTTGACTATCCACCAACGCGGTGGATGGGGCTTCCACTTGGGCATGGGCATGATCATGGTTTGACCGATCCGCCAACATGGAGCATGGGGCTTCCACTTGGGCGTGGGCATGGTCGCATGTGGGGACCCCGAAACATAAGTCGTGATCACGAAATGCATGTGTACAGTGATCCCAGAGATGAATGGTCACTAAACACACAAAAGCTGAATAACAAGAGTCTTACATCTATACATATCGTCTGATACAAAAAGATACCATTATGGTCAACTCTTACATAGATATGTCCTGGAAGGCTGACACACCAAACATAAGTAGCAACAGAAATCTTGAAATATGGATGGGGTTGTGGTAACCCGGGTCCCACTCGGCCAACAGGTTAGATGGTGGAGTTGGTTCCCATAGAACTCTAATAGACCTCTAAGAAAGAGATGAATAGTAAGTCCAAGGCCTTTTAGAAATATGGGGACAAAACATATTCATCCTCCCATGCGTTGAGGGGTGGCTATCTGCAAGTGCATTGCCGTCTATGGATATTAAACCAGGGCGATTAGACGTGAAATCTTGATCCGGCAAGTTGCTTTGTTTGGTGAGCCGGTCTAGTTGCACACGGGTAATAGAGCAACTCCCCCATCTTCCCTTGAGCGGCTAATGGGGACGCGTGGACGAACCTAGAGTGCTTTCCATTGCTAGATCTCTTTAGCTATCTTAAGATAAAGATTTCGTATTGGGAAGACATGGGAAATGTTGGGGTACAATCTCAGTTGTGATCCTAGTCAATTAAATATCCTTGTAAATCAGTTGATGGAGGACGTTTGGGTATCTATTCATCAATTCGATCGCGTGAAAATCGAGAGAACTTATAAACGATAGGTGGGCTGTGTAACTATGCCCAGATGCAAGTCTTCGGATTGCTCGGGAAAAAGGGATCTAACGACCGAGAGTATTTTATATCTTCAGATGGTTATTATCAGCTCCGAGGATGATTTGAAGACCTTAAATCCTATACACAAGACTAAGAATGTAGGAACTCGCCTTCCAAGGTGAAGAAATCAACCGAAGAGCCCACTTTCAGGAGAGACCTATAGTCTTCGGCATCGAAGACTAATTCAAGGGCTACTGGTGGTTTTCGGGACTAAGGGGTACGAACCTATATGTACCATAGTCCATGCATCGGGCTTATGGCCCGCTGATCATCAAAGGAAGGACTACCGAAACACAACATCAGTGTGATCAGGATGGAAACATCCGAAGTCGTGGCGTCTATTTCAAGGATTGCTTTGTAGATGGTGTGTTGACAACCAACCATGTCAACAACCTAGGTACTACCGGTGCATATATAAACCGAGGGGTGTTGTATTTATAGTCATGGTAGATCATCTTGTACTCTATACTCCATCCCATGCATACAACCAAAGCAGGACATCGAGTTATACCTCTTATAGAGGGCCCGAACCTGGGTAAACAACTTTTCCTTGAACCCCTGTTTCCATTGTTCCTAGAGCTATAGCTCGGGACTCCCTACCCGACATCCACCGATTTTAGCACCAACAAATGGGGCATTGTGACCATTTTTCTCAACTCGCCTAATTTTCATGGTATGTGTGGCCATATGTGACGGCCTGAAAACCCCCAGCTTCATCATTGTTGCCATGTTTCCTAGGGTTCAATTTGGCTATTTAATTCTAGAACTAATAAAATGAATAATGGCATAAAAATGCGCTATGTTTTGCCCTAGGTAGTCAGTATTTCTTACTTTCTAGAACGAGTCATGCCAAAATTCATGGAAATTTTTGGCATGACCTTTGCTATAAATAGGACACACTGAGCACCTATTTTTTAGAATGGAGATGAATAAAAATTCTAGAAACACATAGGCCACTCAGAGGTTCCCTACTAACAAGAAAATGCATAGCAAGGCACACACATTTGTTTGTGTGCCCAACAAAGTCAAAAAAGCTTCCAAGATTAATATCATTTCTTTTTATGCACAACCATGTAGAGAATTTTTTGATACACCCTGGGGTACCCTAATATTTAGAGAAGATGATGCTCAAATTACCACAAAAAAACTGATACAACACTAAAAATATTCACATAAATATGAAGCAAGCACACACTCCGACTCAGTTTGCTATTGCTCTAATATAGCGCACTGTCTCACTCACTTTGCTCTCCCTCTCTCTCAAGAAACTCAGGCTGATGATGAAGCCTGTGTTGGAGCACAAGGAAGCGAACTTCATAACCACCAGATCATGTTCTTGCTATTATTAAGCTAAGAGGAAGATCTTGTTTTTTATATACCCGACAAAGAGTTATTATTGTTGTTTTTTGGAGACATGGAGTACATGCATGCAAATGAATCATCTATGGAGTACTATGAAAAAAGAGTACATATGTGATGTTGTTATCTTTTTGTTGTCTATTATTATAACTTGAATTTGAAATATCACATAATTTTCGATAAATAAGGCAAACTATAACACAAATACAATAAAAAATTTAGTTACAAAATTCAAGGCAAGATAGAATACAAATATCATCTCATTTGAATTTAGTTAGAGCACATGGTTTAATGAAATTTTTTGGTTATTTTGGTTTTTTAAACATTTTAATTTTTATAGTTGTGTAAACTTTGATACATTGCTTGATTCAGTGAATCATTCAATTGATATATTTAACAGTAAATTCAGTTAACTAAATCATGCATGATTTAGTAAATTCAGTGTGTGTGCGTGTGTGTGATGATTTTACTGCTATTAACAGCTAAATCTAGTTAGCTATTGACTACTATTAACACCTAAATCCACTTAGGTGTTGACTCATATTGACAACTAAATCTAGTTAACCACTATTTTAAACATAGGGAAATATCAGATAGAAAATATCAAAACCCTAGAAAATCCGACAAACTACCACCAAGGTTAAACACTGAAAATCTGGAGATCTTGGATTAACCTAGTGCTACATCAAACAACCACCAAGACTACATAATTTACAAACTAAATTCATATGAACACCTACGTTTTGTGGGGAGGGTGGGAAGGGCAGTGGGGCATACCTAAGTGACATGGGTGCAGGAAAATATGAAGCGTGCGACGAGGATGTGACGACGACGCGGGAGACTGTTAGGCATACATACATGCACGTCGGGGTTCAAGGCAATGTAGGGCGCTTGGTAGGGCATCAGCACTCAGGCGGGGTTGAGCGTGGTTATGCAGAGAGAGGCAGGAGGTTTGGGGTCAGGCAAACGGGGTGCAAGATGCGGATGGTCTCCTGTGACGACAAGCGTAGGGTCAGGAGGTGTTATGAGAGGTAGGGAGGGAGAGGGGAATGCATCGAGAGGGTAAATGAGGGAGGGCTACCTCATTGTACTAGGTGACAATTAGTAGTAGCTCTTGGTCCTAACCCTGTGCTATTGCTAACTTAGTTCTAGCATGGGTCAGGAACCCCGCTCTACTACTAGGGTTTCCTTATCCTTTTTCTATTTACATGATAGGTGTAGCGCGGGCTAGAGTACCTAGTGCTACAACTAAGTTAGATGTAGTGTTGTCCAATGTACCCCATGGTAGAGTTCACATTTTTTTCTTTCTGTAAAATGTGATTTTTATTTTATTCCTTTTTTCTCAAATGTACTTATTTTTTCAATTATTAATTTTCCTAAAATGAATTTTGTTTATATTGTTTTTCCCTTTTTCCTTTTCCCTTTTCATTTTATTTTCCCTTTTCCCTTTCTGTTTTCTTTTCCCTCAATATTTTCCTTTCATTTTTTCATTTTTATTTTTATTTTTCAGCTATGAAAGACTGAGTCGGCATAATATCTTGACATTTCATAAAGTCAACACCAGCGCCTCGTAGTCGAAGGGAATGTCTTGTGAGCGAATATCGGTAAAACCCTGTTGGGAAAGGGATAAAAATGTATACAACTCAGATCAATGTACAATATTAATGTGATATTAGTACATAATATATTCCATCATTTTACCGATAATTCTTATGTGTGTATACAAAATAGATACGTATATAAGTGATAGTTTGTCAGCGTCGACGACGTTTAATTTTGACCTTCTTTGCTATTTGTTCGCTGTAGAATAATGAGACCCTCCTCACGAATTTTCTTTTTCCAAGTAATATGGTATTTTTTAGGTAATGTAGTCTTTGTTCTAATTTTGAGGTATGCCTCATCGTCATCGTCATCTTCCCAAATCAGGTTGTCGTAATGGTCATGGTCTTCCTCATTGGTGACTCCATCCATTCCTATGATGCTCTTTCTACCTCTCTGTAATGCACAATATGCGGCCCTATCCTTATTTTGGCACGAGGGCCTCAAGAGGGATAGAAGCGCATCTCATCATTTCGCAAGAATCAATATCGTTACAAGTACATATATAGAAGAGATTAGTATATGGAATTGGCTTACACTCGCCACAAGCTACAACATGAACACATCAATACAACAGTAAATCCAATCATTAAGTAGAAGAGTAGGGTTCGACTATGGACGAAAACAAACAATAAAAGACCAACGTCTATCCTTGCTATCCCACGCTGTCGGCCTTGAACTAATCCTAGATCGATGGAGAAGAAGAAGAAACTCCAAATTGAACAATCATCACTCTCACGTCCAAGTATCGCTTTACCTGTACACACAATTGTTGTTGTAATAATATGTGAGCCACAGGGACTCAGTAATCTCATTTCCAAAGGTATCAAGACTAGCAAAGCTTAATGGGTGAGGTATAGTTAAGTGGTGAGGCTGTAGCAATCAACTAGGCATTTCTTTGAGTGGCTAACTTACGAGTACACGAATAAAAGGGGAATGATCTATGCATAACATACGTGAACTAACAATGATCTCAAAGTGATCCTCAACACCTACTTACATAAGACATAACCCCACCATGTGCTCTTCCGGATAGAGAACTCACGAGAAGAGACAGTCACGGTTACGCACAAAGTTGGCAGATTTATTAGTTAAGTCACTTCAAGTTATCTAGAACCGGATGTTAAACAAAGTTTCCATGTTTTCCACATAACCGTGGGCACGACTTTCCGAAAGATTTAATCCTGCACGGGTGCTCAAACTAGTCCATCACAAACTACCAGACGCTGCGTCGGCAACCTCGACCATGGAAAACCCGTGATCTCCTCGGATTCCTAGGGGAAAAACCTCAACCTCGATATAACCCAAAGTATCCTCAGAATCCCTTGCACAAGATGGTCGAGAAAGGTAAAACAAATCGGGCAAGGCCGCCCGATGTGTCGCCGACCGCAATAGTAGTCATGTATCTCGTTCTCAGGACACGACGGACGAGCGATGGTTACCACGCTGAAACACCGAGTTGCCCTGCGGGGCATTAATAAGCTGCTCTAGGTTGAACCAACACTCATGCGGAGCACTGGACCGACGGTTGATTAATTTTCCACGGGGGTTGACGTGTCCCTATGCAATTTTATTAGTTATTAGGAAAATATAGTACCAATGTTGGGCCTCGCCATTAGATTTTTCTCCCAAAACTTAAATCTAGGGGGTCCCCATAACAACGCCAAGCATGTTAGGAGCGCTCAATATGGAACTTAACACCGGTAGCCGAAACTAAATTGGCAAAGATGGAATAAAACACCGTGCTAGAAGGCCAAGACTTCCACCTTTTTCCATGTGTATTGGTGCATTAAATTAAATAGAAATTATATGGTGATATAGCAAGGAACCCGTGTTTTCACATGGAATCGACTACACCTGCCACTAGCAATGCTATCAAAAGGTTGAGCAAGCGTTAAGATAACCAAATAGTTGTCTTAATGAGTTGTGGAACATTTAGAGTCTACTAACCTACTAATAAAAGATCAAACGAAAACTTCTCTAAGTACACACAACTATTACCCCCACAAAAACAAACACTAATCACCACCACACAATTAGACAACAAATTACAATCTAACGGCCTTCCACCATCCATGCACCACCACCGTGTGCATTTACCAAATTAAGTAAGGCTGACCGTGCTCCACCTCCTCCTACAGCGAAAAAATGTTGCACCTCCACAAAAAAAAAGGAGACAATCAAGTACAAAAATTTAGGAAGAATTAACGGGAGCCAGTCGCCCTGGCCTGCACCTTCGCCGTCGCCTCCGCGTCCAACTCCCCCTCCCCGTCCGCCTCCTCCTCCCCCTCCCCGTTCGCCTCGTCCTCCCCCTCGGCGTCCGCCTCCTCCTCCCCTCCCCGTTCGCCGCCCATCGTGTCCCCCATCTCTGTCGCGGCCGCCGCCCGCCGTGTCCCCCATCTCTGTCGCCGCCGCCGCCCACCGCGTCCCCATCTCGGTCGCCGATGGCCTCCACCTCCACTACATGCAGGAGAGCCGCCATGCGGATGCACGAGGAGCAGTCGCCCCTTCCTCCGGGCACCCATGTTGAGTGGCCCACAGCGTCGCCCGGCGCAGCGCCCACTTCGGCCCTCATTCGCCGACCGGGTGCAATGCCTCATCTCGCCACACCTCACCCGGCGGACCTCCCACCGCGCTGGACAACCCCGCCTCCTCTGCAACTTTTGGGTTTTTAGTATCAGCGAAAAAATCTGCAACTCCAGTTATCTCTGCCTCCTTGTTTGGTAAGAGGTGGCTCAAATGCTAACCTCATTGGCATTATGTTATTTGTCTTGCAGTACAATCAAGGATTCAGAGGCTCAGGTTCGTGATGCATCTATGGGAGGTTAGCATTCTGTTCAATATGAGACAATATTGGTTTTCTCCTATTGTTTTTATTTTGGACCATCCATCATCTTATCACGATCTTGTGCATAACATGGTAGCTGAGCATGCTTGGAATGGCATGGTGATAGCAAGGAATTCAGGTGTCTCCTGCGGCTTTCGCTGTTGATAAGACATGGTTATAGATATATACTGCATACTACAATCTAGTTGCTAAGTCACAAGACGTAGACCTGACCTCAATTTGTTTGTTGCTTCAGTCCCAGTAGATTCATTATTTTTCCTTTTGTTTCAGGTTTTATTGGGGATTTTTGCTGACAAAGTTCAGTGATCTAGGTAAATATAAGAGGTTGAATCGACCACTATAATAGTTGTTGATAACTCCTTGTCTATTGGAAAAATATATAGTTCAAAACACTTCAACTGATGTTGTATCCTTGACGAGTTGGTTTATCTACTTTGGCTTGGTTGCCTGCTTCAGTGACTACATGATATTCGTTCCTCGGTGGAGACCAGCACTGCATTTGTGCGTAGCAAGCATCGCGTTCTCATCCAATGGGCCCGCGGCCGGTGGGGAATGACTGAAATAAATTGTGCAGGTTCATGTGGTCGATATTGAAGAAGAAACACATGTTTTTGGCTGATGTTGCTCTACACTTGTTCGTAGCAATGCTAAACATAGGTGATGGTTTGTTTTTTTTTCTCCTAAACTTGATTTGTAGAAATTGCTGAAAAAATGAGTTGTATTGTTGCATTAGTAGGAGCCGGGGGCGGGTCCTTCCATCGAACCCTCCATGGAAAGGTACATGTTTCTTCCATCGATTGACCAATTGTGCTTCCAGCAAAATATTAGTCCCTTATCTTTGTGTGATTTAATAAATAAAAAATATGTAAAGGTATGTTGATCGGGGAAAAATTGTGTTTATCGATTTTTTTGTGCTTCAGTGGATTGCCTTGTGCAAAGAGATGATTAGTGCTTGCCACCTAGCCCCTACCTACAGGCCGAACTTGTCTAATTGTTCCTCAATGCCAAAATCGTATTTTTTTGCTGCTCATGCTGGCACTATCCTCCCATTCTCTAGGTAAAGTTTGAGGCCTAAGCTCCGATATTCTATACAAACGGCAATTTTTAAAATAATGAGATATGATGTGCATATTTCATGGATTGTAAAAAACATCTTGGTTATTTATTTTAGGTTCAAGCTGAGTGAACAGTGTTTGTGTTGAAAGTGACTGGTTTTCGCTTGTCAACTTGGCATATGTATGCATGAATCCAAATTTTCTCATTCTTTTATTCTGTGGGTCATTTTAGAACCTGTGATGTGTTTTTATTTCTAATACACAGTGTTTATGATGCTCTACGACTAGCAGAAAATCTTTTTTGTTGCACAAGGCATCTTATCTCTGAAGCTAAAATAAAGAACCAATATGTTGTCGCCGCATGCATCCTCCTTAACATCCATACAATAACATGTATAACAACCTAACTCGCCACCTACTTCACCCGGTATATTTTCCCTCCTCACCTCTCTTTGTTTGTACTACACACTGACATGCCAAACTGTAATTGTTGGAGAGTCTACGACCACTTCTGGTCCAACAGCCCACATCGTATCTGAATTTGAATATTCAAATTGGTTAACTTATGCCCGTGCTATTTGGAATCCTGAACAACTTTATTTGTCGCGGACTATAGAAATATGCAATCTACTGATTCACGCACATTTGCAGATCTTATGTTATTACAGTTAACATTCTTTTGAGAAATAGGTTTTGATCACCAAAACTGGACTAGAATGAGCGGATATGTTGACGATGTTCATCAAAGGTTGTCGGATATCTCTACCGGTCTACGGTACTTGGAAGATAATTTCCTAGGTAACATTGACGAAAAAATGATTTTGTTGTTACATAGCACACTCCTCTCTGCGTGGTCCATGTCAAGTGGAGCAAACTCTCTTTCAGTGCTTTTGTGAGACTGTAATTTGGAACAAGATTCTTCAGTCGGTTCTACATTTTAAGTTTAATATGATAAATGTTGTCAAATTATGAATATGCACTTATTATTGTAACTCAATGTGAATCGAGTTCTTCATATTTTTCCGTGCTTGCTACTGAGTATTATTTGTTAAGACCACTGTAAGCAGAGATAATTAAAACAAAGCAATGTCAGGTGGAACTTATTGCAATTGTACCTAAAAAACTACCATTGTTTCCAGAACACACAAGACCTATAACTTGTTAGTAGGAACATCGAGATTCCTAGCCGTAGTCAAAAGCTATGTTGTGAAGCCCCTTAAATCTCAGAAAATGGGTTAACAATGTGGTTCAAGTGACCTTCTCTCTCCATATGAAGGTTATACCTGTCCAAACAAGGTTAAATGAGAGCTGAAGACACCCAGATCCTGGGATTACGAAAAATTAACATTTATGTGGCATTCTCATGTGCTAATGCTCATGCGACCATGGGGTTAACTACAAGACGTACCGCATGCGAGTTCATTATAGCAACTTCTCAGAGGTATGCAAATATTCCAAACTCTCTGGTTGCTGAAACACTTTCTCTCAAGGATGTGGTATGCACGACCTGACAAGGAGGAAGAATGGCCTGATGTTACCATTCAATATAATTGTCAGATACTGGTGGAGATGTGGAACTAAACAAAACAGAACATATCAGATATTATGGGCCCCATGTGTGAAATTGAGGAGCCGAGCCAAGTCTTTTTTTTCTTATGGTGTCTTTTATTTTTAAAGGCTAATTTCTGAGTGCAAAGCTGCCCATGCAAGTTAGTGAACAGAGGCTGTGGCATAATGCCGCTCCGAATCAACTTGCATTTTGATGCAAACTGACAGTAGTCATGAGGAAGAGAGCTGAGCTTCTTTGATTGTGAAAAAAGCCCCTTTGATATTTTGGTGTTAAGGTTTTACTTCACAATATTGGTTCAATGCCATAGCTATTTTTATGTGAGATATGTGCCTTTCATTTTAGCACTCATTCAGGAGTGTTCTGAGTATTTGCAACATGTGATGGAATGTCAAGATTTTCACAACACATTATCAATGCCTATGTTGTTTGCAGCTTTACATATGCATTTGGTTAGCAACCACATCTAAGAAGTATGTGTTTGATCAGCTGATCTACTATCCCTTGTTTGTTTCCTCGGCTTTTTGTTATGAATTGATTGCACCATAATATTCAACACCAATTGCATGATTGCATATCCATGTAGCATCCCATAATATAAGATTTTTTTGCAAGAGATTTTTACTATTGCATGTATATGTGAATCTCATTGGATCAACATTTGAGACGTGCGTTGCACGTGCAAGATTACTAGTTTCATGATAATGAAGGGAGGTTGACATTTAAGTGGTAGGCAACGACACATAGGAAAAGAAACGAGACAACTAGAATGATATTGATAGTAATGGTATCTATGGAAATGGTCATCTTGCCTGGGTTCCTACTTGGAAGAAGAACGAATCCATGAAGCACACAAAGCAACGTAGTCAAACAAATCCTCACACTCCTAAGCAGTTCGGAACTGTACCGAGAAGAAACAAATAGGAACAACAATCAACACACGATAACACCACACATATTCATAACAAGATGGACAATCAAATATGTTGCACGTCCATTTCAATTATGCAAGGAACGACAAGCACAACAATTAATACTACATATTAAATGAAGCTCAATAAGCAACGAGTTGCATATTGACAAAACTCCATATTTGAGTTATTTAGTTCACTCCACTTTAGGTGCATGACAATGTTAAAAAAATTAGACATGGCAAGAGGTGAAGCATAAATGAACTAAACTATCTAGGCAATTTTAAATGAGGTCGGAAACAACATATAGCATTTCCAAAATGACCCCACATATGAATTTCGAAATTGGTCCAGATCTGAACGACACACATTTTATATTTATTAAACATAAAAATAAAGTGGACATTGTGCTTCCACACGTCATTCTAGTCAATTTACATATATAGATCATTTAAAACAGAACTACGGTCTAAAAGATATGACCAACACAAGATGATATGCTATGAATGCAAAATGGATGGAAATAACACCTGCAACATATTCAATCAACGACGCACAAGATATTATGAGGCTACATGATATTCTAGGCAAGTTTAAATAAGGTCATAACAACTAATAACAATTTTGTAAAGTCCTCATGTGCAAATTAAGGTTTCGATATTGTTCTGCCTATACACAATTTTAGGGCTGTTAAACAAGAAAATAAATGTCACCATGTTGTTCTACACATTTTTGTAGCCAATTTACATACGTGGAAAATTTTAATCGGAGCTATGGTTAATTAGTTATGAAAAGAATCATTTCAACATGGCACCTATGATAATTGAATTGAACAACAAGGTTAAACATTTTAAACATATGTGAGAGTGGCATATTGTGAATCTACACATAATTCTAAGCAGGTTAGATGTATGAAGTTTTTAAATCCAATGCACGGTTAATTGGCCATGAATTAAATCATTTTAATATGGCTTCATGCAAAACAATGCAAACAGCGGGTTAAAAAACTTTAAACATGCATGAAAATGGACTATTGCGAATTTACACGAAATTCTGGACATTTTACATATCTAACTTATTTTCATTCGCAGCACGGTTATTTCATTACGAGCATTTTAAAACATGCAATATTCTGAAATTCCTGGAAAATAGATAAATTCGCACGTGGGAAAAAACGCACATGGTCCTAATCTAGCTAGAACTAGGATACACAGGGCATTGTCTCAACATAGTTGAAATCGCTTGGGCGGGGCTCAGAGGGCAGCTCACCACGGGCTTCGGCCCGGTCAATGGAGTGGGTTTGAGGCGCCCGACGAGGCCGCGGCTGGGCCTGGCTGCTGCGGGCGCTGGCGCAGGCTAGGCCGGAGAAAGACCCACCTAGCCAATGCAGCTTGGCGAGCTGGGACTGCTGCCATTCTCCTCCTCCCGAGTAGGAGGCCATGGTGGCACGCGGCGACAGCGGGACATGACGAGGCCGGGGGGAGGCACCTGCGGCGAGGCATGGCCGGGAACGCGTCAATCCGGGGCGGGGCAGCCCAGATCTAGCAGGCAGGGTGGCCAGTGCCAACGTTGGAGGACCCAAGGATGTCGTGCAGGCATGCATGCGGGGTGCAGGCCGGCGGCTAGCTGGTGATGAGGCAGCGGTGAGGCGGCGCTGCAGGGTGCGGCAACACATGACGGCTTGGGGGCTCCAGCAAGGCATGGTCGACGGTGGGCAGCCCAGAAGGAGCTCGCGCACGACAGGCGGCTGGGTGCAAGGGCTTCTCGGTTGGCTACGGAGGCTGCGGGCGGACCTGTGGGCGCCAGACATGTCCCATTGGTGGCGCGAATGTGTCCGGTTCGGGTTTTGCGCGAATCTGAACCTTCAGATCAAGATCTAAAGGCCAGATTTGGTCAGTTGGCAAGGGCTACGGGATTGGAGGGAGGTGAAGCTAGTGGGTGGGGTTTCAGGGGGTGGCTACAATTTTTGCTAGGGGGAAACCCTAGTAGAGTGAGAGGCTCTCTCGACAAGGTAGGATTATATATGGAATGGTCTATGGTGGGTTAGACCTCATCCATCCGATCGCGATCCAACGACCACGGACACTAAAAAGTGCTAGGTGGGTCTAGTGCTGTGTAGATGGGCTAGGTGGGAATGAGAGGGAGGTTTGCACCCTATGACAAAGTTCTTAAATACTAAAACGTCCGACAAATAACCCGGCTATATTGGCGCTATAGGTTTAAGAGTTCGCGTATCAAACAAACTCTGATTGCGATGAAATTTGGTAGGCGGCCTCTACATTAAAATAAGAACGCACACAAGTTTCAACCCAATCTGAGAGTGTTTTATACACGCCTTTTTAAAACAATTACGATGACGCGGGCGCCTGCGTGTGTGGTTGGTCCCGAAATGGTCAATGACAAAAAAGGAGAGAACCAGAAATTAATAGATGCAGGATTAGAAAAAAATGACGACAATGGAGTGCCAAAGCAATGCGGATGACGCACATGATATGATGATGAATGCAACAACAAAATAAATCACACGATGACAATGGAATAAAAGGGGAATCTTCTGGATCATCGGTTCCAGGCTGTTGCAACTGTCCTACACTAACAAGAGATCTCGCCCCGAGATCTAAGAATGAAAGGGGGAAGATGATGAGAAATAGAAAGAGGTAAAACTTAGTTGCTATTTGGACAAACGAATGACACACACGAACCTTGAAGGTTGCAAAGAGATGAAGAACGATATGAGGAACAAGTAAGAATTCAAAAGAAATTTTGGCAGCACTTAGATAGGAAAGAGAGACAAATGTTGATAGGATGAAGAGAATAGACAAGAGAACACAACACTCTGGTTAAATGAATAAGCAAAGAAAGAACATGATATTGGCAAAACAAAAAGATGGGTTGAAGAGAGCAACATGACAAAGCCTCTGAAACAAAAGAGTAGAAACTAGATCATTCAAAAGAAAAGAAGAGAGAAGAAAGTGACAACTTCTACCACAATTGAATTGAAGACCATCCTTACAAGAAGAATTGAATGGAGTTGCTGGAAAATCAACAACGAAAAAAGCTTGTTGTGGGCAAATGGAAACCATCTCGAAATTATGGGGTGACAACTGACAACTAACAAGAACAAATATTGCTTGATATCAATGACGAGAAGAAAACTCCTTTCACCAAGAGGATACATTGAGAACTTGGATCAACATAATCACCATAATAGCAACATTCCTTACGAAAAGCTTTAGGTGAAATCCAATGAAAAATAACTACAATGAAGGAAATCATAAGTTGAACACATATCATGATCAAAGAATTGGTGGGTTAAATATCTCATTCGTGAAACAAATTCTCTTCGAGACTCCTCATGAGTCAAGAATGCTATAACACCTCCTCAAGAAATAAAGGAGGAAGAATTGCACTTTGAAATATAAGCTACAGAATACTTTAGGTTCTCCAACAAGAATCTTGAACAACACCTTAAGAATGAATTAAATCTTGAAGAACCACCATGGACAACCTCCGCATAAAAAAGAACAATCAAACAAAATGAATGATGGAAAGAAATAAGATTAAAGCCTTGCAAAGATTTAGAAGAAGCTTCACCAAGAGATACTTGAGAAAACTTGGAACTCTGGAAAAAGGAAAGATGAGCACTTCGTATTGAGAATTTGATATCATGAGCCACTCTGGAAGAAGAATTGAAATCATTTTGATGAAACAAGAATAAGAATTATGTTATGCTTATCATTCATCAAGTTAAATTGATGACAAGCAACAGATTTAGCATATGACTTATTCTTCTCGAAAGATTGCAGAGAGAGAGAGATAGCACAAACTTGAAGAAGTCGTGAAGGAACGACCATTAAGAATTTGGAATGAAAGAGGATAATACAAATTAATTGGGCTTCATGAGGACAAAGAGAGCATGATTCAATTAGAGAATGCTTGAACAAGCCACCGGTATGAATTCCAAACGAATAGGAATACCATGAATGAATGAAGATACATTAGAACAAAGATATCATTATCAACCTGAACAATTTAGAAAATATGGGAATATTAGAAATTAATGGAATACATGAGAATGAAGATATCTTGAGGAGCCAAATAGAAAACTTGAATGAGGCACCAGAATAATTGAGATACGAATGAAGGGACAATAGTTGAGAAGAATTTGAGAACGAAAGCTGAAAGCTAAGAACGAAGAAATCTTCTAAAATGCTGGCCTTCGGAGGGTCAAGAAATGAAAACACTCTGAAATGCACAGGATAGATATGAAAAGAATTACTGTTATTGAAAACAATTGAGAGGATAGCATGAGTCTGAAACCATCAATCTTCAAGGAAATGAGCAAAGATTTAAGACAACACTCCTTCGTTCTTCAAGCTGAGAATGATTGCGAGAAAGACCATGAATTACTGAGACACTCTGTAATAATAAATGAGAAAACGTTGAGCCAACAAAAAAAACTGTTTGAAGCAATCTTGGAGAGGGAACATGACTCACGAAAATCATTCTTGTGTCATAATTGAAAACAATTAGAAATCTTCGGAAAAGATCAGAAGAGCCACGTAAGATCATGGGAAAACCAGTGGGTTATGGGCCACTCAAAATAAACCACCATGAAACAATTTCTTAGAACAGAGATTGCACCGATATGAATGAAAACTTGATGAGGTGAGAACCTCTAAATAATTGAAAAGATTTGAATTAGAAAATTAATCTTGTGAGATTTCTTCAACGCTCCTGATAGAATAGAGAGAGATGAACAAACAAGAGAGGCTTGAATAGGAATTTACAACACGAGAAGCATTTAAGTGATGAAAAGGATATGATGAACACCGATAGCTTGAATTGAATCCACCGGAAATGAGAACAAGAATAAAGAAATGATGAACTCGAAACTCCTGAGAATCTTCACAATGAACCAGCGGATACAATGTGGAAGAATTATAGCGGAAGCATAACTGAAAAGAAAGGCACTTGAATGATAATTAAATCACTGAAGATAAAGGACGGGAGGGTGTGAAAAAACAAAGACAACTTGGGACAGATGAGACAACTCCGAAAAAAATGAATGATTGATCTTGCAAATATTGGAGCAAATTGAATTATCTTGAAGAGAAGCACTCTGGTTGGATTAGAATTGACATGACGACTCTATTTAACATAATTGATAAGACAGCTTGATTGAGAAAAATAATTAATTATCACTAACAAGAAATATGAGAACACCACTTAGAAAAGATTTGAAATCACCACTTGGCGTTGAAGAAAATCGAATTATCATATTCCAACAAAACAAAGGATGAGGCCTAGAAACAAGCCGGAACCAAATTTATGGCAGAGCTTTCACTCAATATTTTCATGGTAAGGTTCGCACGATGTCGGGGGGATAACCCCGGGGTATACTCATTGAGCCTACTCCTTTGCCTTCAACCAAGAAGGAATAGGAAGCACCATTCTGCAAAGCCTAAGTCCCCCTGGCCGTCTAGGAAGCACCTACCGGCTGGGGGCGAGACGACCAATTCTCTGTCCGGCCAGGAAGCACCTGCCGGCTAGAGGCGAGACGGCTACCTCGCTCTGGCTATCTAGTCCAAGCCGGCTGGCTAGAGGCGAGGCGGTTGTGCCCAGGCCGGCTAGTCAAGCGACTAGCCGACTAGGGAGCTCAAGTCACATCAAACCGTAGGTCATGACGAGACCCTACGGTTAAAGGTGGCTACGCGTCAGTAAAGGTACTAGATTGGGGTGCATGCCAGGTACAACGTAGGTGGCCACGCCACTGACCTCCTCCCGCTCCATTACTGCCATCACCCTGCACAGTATCGGCCCGTCAACTCCCACCCCATTACTGCACTCGGCGTGAGAACAGTGGTGGCGGCCGTACTTTCTACCCATGACGATTCTCGTTGGACGACGCCGGACGTACCACACGTGTCCTGCGTCAACCTTACGTGAGATCCTTAGTGGCTAGCCGGCAGGCCCCTCCAGCGACGAGACATGACCCCTGTGAGGCCCCTAGCCAGCCGGAGAGGCTCCCAGTCGGGCCCCACTCTTGTACTTTTATCCATATTGTAGGTCGGTGGGTTCGTCTATAGACCCCCCAGCCCCCCTCCCTGAAGAGGGTTGGTCAACTCAGCACACACACACACCACCATATAAGAGAGGCAGACACGAGCCGGTAGCTCCTTCTTCCTCCTTCGCAATACAGCTTCAGGAGCACTTTGTAGTCCCATTCATACATCATACACAACCGCGGGATTAGCGGGATTATCTCTATGGAGAGCCCTTAACCTGGGTACATCGTGCGTTCCATGCTTGTACCATCCTCGTTCCCAGCGCCCTCCGGTGCCACCTCGGTTCCCACCATCTTTAGCCTACCCATGGCTTATGTTGTGAGTAAACATCGACATTTGGCGCCCACCATGGGGCCGTCCGCAGAATTAGCCAGATTTACGCGCTGGGAGGGGCCTGCGCTTACACCGCCGGATGCATCACGTCCGGACCAATCAACATGCTCGTGGACCCTTCTCTTGATGAGCATTCAACCATGTTGATCGACGTCCCAGTCCGTCATTCGCACTGCGATGGGGAGTATGACGACGAGTCGCTCCCCGGCGTCGTCATCGCTGTTGTTGAGAACCTCAGCATTCTCAATAGTGACTTGCGTCTCAAGATGGACCTCGCTACCCTGGCGAGGACTTCGACCTCGAGGCGTTATGCGCCAGCTTCTGTAGGCTCTCCCTCGTGGATACGTTGATAACCCACAAGTATAGGGGATCGCAACAGTTTTCGAGGGTAGAGTATTCAACCCAAATTTGTTGATTCGACACAAGGGAAGCCAAAGACTATTCTCGAGTATTAGCAGTTGAGTTGTCAATTAAACCACACCTGAAAGACTTGGTCTCTGCAGCAAAGTATCAGTAGAAATGTAGTGTGATAGCAACAGTAGCAACGGTAACAGTAGCAACAATGACAGTAGTAGCGGTAACAGTAGCAGAAGTGACAGCAGCAACAGCAGTGAAAGCAGCAGCAGCAAAGTAACCTAGCAAGGACCAGTAGGAAAAGACTCGTAGGCATTGGATCGGTGATGGATAATTATGCCAGATGACATTCATCATGCAACAGTTATAACATGGGGAGATATGTAACTAGCTCCAGTTCGTCAATGTTATGTAGGCATGCATTTCGTATATAGTCATACCTGCTTATGAAAAGAACTTGCATGACATTTATCGTCCATCCCTCCCGTGGCTGCGGGGTCCTAATGGAAACTATGGGATATTAAGGTTTTCCTTTTAATAGAGAACCGGAACAAAGCATTAGCACTTAGTGAATACATGAACTCCTCATACTATGGTCATCTCCGGGATTGGTTCCGGCTATTGTCACTCCGGGGTTGCCGGGTCATAACACATAGTAGGTGACTACAACTTGCAATATAGGATCAAGAACACACATATATTGACGAGAACATAATAGGTTCAGATCTGAAATCATGGCACTCGGGCCCTAGTGACAAGCATTAAGCATGGCAAAGTAGTAGCAACATCAATCTCATAACATACTGGATACTAGGGATCAATCCCCATCAAAACCAACTCTATTACATGATAGATCTCATCCAACCCATCACCATCCAGCAAGCCTACGATGAGATTACTCACGAATGGTGAAGAGCATCATGGAATTGGCGACGAAGGAAGGCTCGTGATGACGACAGTGTCAATCTCCCCTCTCTAGAGCCCAGAACGGACTCCAGATCCGCCCTCCATAGGAAGAACAGGTGGTGGCGGCGCCTCCATATCATAAAACGCGATGAAGTCTTCTCCTTTTTTTCCGGACGAAAGGGACTAAATAGAGCTGGAGTTGGAGGCGGCGGAGCCGCGAGGGCCCCACAAGCCTTCTAGGCACGGCGAGGGGGGTCGCGCCTCCTCGGCTTGTGGGCTCCTCGCTCCATGCCTCCGGTTTCCACAAAAAATCCTCGTAAATTTCCAGGTCATTCCGAGAACTTTTATTTCTGCCAAAAACAACACCATGGCAATTCTGCTAAAAACAACACCGGGCTAGTTCCATTCAAATCATGCAAATTAGAGTCCAAAACAAGCGCAAAAGAGTTTGGAAAAGTAGATACGATGGAGACGTATCAACTCCCCCAAGCTTAAAGCCTTGCTTGTCGTCAAGCAATTCAATAGACAAACTGAAAGAGACAAGAGAAAAACTTTTACGAACTCAGTTTGATCTTGTTGTTGCAATTATGTCTAACTCATATTCAGATTTTTAGCAAGATCATAAGCTAACCACATAAGCAATGCCATTTAGGTCTCATGGTAAACTCCTGTCAATGGCATAATCAACTAGCGAGTAATAATAATGAGTTTCAAACGTCAACACTTCAATCAAAACAATCATGCAGCAATATGAAGAGATGGTATCTCGCTAGCTCTTTCCGAGACCGCAAAACATAAATGCAGAGCACCTTCTAACACCAAGGGCTGACTGAACATTGTAATTCATGGCAAAGAAGAACCAATCACAGTCATACTCAATATCAATTAAAAGCAAAGCATAAAAATGACGGAGGTGCTCTCTAAGTGGTGCTTTTTGAAAGAAGAGGATGACTCAACGGAAACATAAATAGATAGGCCCTTCGCAGAGGGAAGCGTTGATTTGTAGAGGTGCCAGAGCTCAAGCTTTCAAAATAGAGATAAATAATTATGGGTGGCATGCTTTCATTGTCAACGCAATGACCAAGAGTTTTCACCATCTTCCATGCTACACATACTATAGGCGGTTCCCAAACAGAAAAGTAAAGGTTTGACTCCCCCACCACCGATCAATCACACTCCCCAACTAGTCGAATACTCGGGTGCCGTCCATACCAACAACAATCCAGGGGGAATTTTGTTTGCAATCACATTTTTTGATTTGAGCATGGAACTGGCATTCCAATTAACGGCCCTTTTCTCGTGAGTGATAGTGAATAAACACATATCGAGGATAACATGCCTAGCAGGGAACATACTGACCGCCCGTTGTCAATACATGAGCAGTTCGGTCATACAAAGCAGATTATTACTTGAAGATTTAGAGAGTGGCACATGCAAATTTACTTTGAACGACAGGTATATACCGCATATAGGTAGGTATGGTTGACTCATCTGGAACAACTTTGGGTTTATGGAAGTGGATGCACAAGCAGTATTCCCGCTTAGTACAAGTGAAGGCCAGCAAAGTACTGGGAAGCGACCAACTAGAGAGCGACAACAGTCATCAATATGCATTGAGATTAACCAACATTGAGTGCAAGCATGAGTAGGACATAAATCACCATAAACATGAATATCATAGAGGCTATGTTGATTTTGTTTCAACTACATGCGTAAACATGGGCCAAGTCAAGCCACTTGAATCATTCAAAGGAGGATAACATCCTATCATACTACATCATAATCATCTTGAAATTCATGTTGGCATCCAAGACAACCCATTATAAGCTCCTAGCCAATTAAGCATGGCATCAGAAACTATGATCTCTATGTTGTCATTGCAAACATGTTTCTCTCACAACAAACATGAATTAGGAACGATGAACTAGTCATATTTACAAAAACAAAATAGATCAAGTTCATACCATCTTTTCCAGGCTCAGTCACTTCATCATATATCCTTATTAATGCCTTTCACTTGCACGATCGAATGATGTGAACAATAATAAGAGTGTTCGTGCATTGGAGTACGCTGGAATCTGCAAGCAAACGCAAATGAGAAGACAAAGTAATATGGCTCTTTGAGAGATAAACAGATATGCATGCGAGAGCCACTAAACATTCTAACCATGGTCTTCTACCTTGACCCAAAGAAAAAGAAAACTATTTACACGGGAAAGCTCCCAACAAGCAAAAGAAGAACGAGATATCTTTTTGGGTTTTCTCAAACTAGACAAACACCGACTAACAAGAAAGCGAGAAAAAGAAATAAACTAGCATGGATGATATAGTGGCAAGGTGTGAACACCGACTAACAAAGTGAAAGTGAAAGCAAGAATATAAAGTCGGTGAGAAACACGTACTCCCCCAAGCTTAGGCCTTTGGCCTAAATTGGTCTACTCCCATGGAGGGAAATAGCCGTCTCTGGGGTACTCTGGAGTGTACTGAGGGTGCCACTGCTGGGTGAGATCCTCTGGCTCCCACTGATAAACTGGCGTCTGGTACTCGACTGGTAGCTCGGCGACGGGCTCCTGTGGTGGCGCTATGCCCAAATATGCGTAGATGTCCGAGGGCATAATAATGTACCTGCCTAGATGAAGATTGAACAAAGAAGGAGGAGGCAAAGTAATAGTCTCACGAGTACCCTCACTAAATACCAGGTTGTAAATCATCTTCTTATTTATATCTTTATCAAGAAGCATCTCTTCTTCCTCGTGTAGTCTAATAGGTATCTCAAAGTGTGTAGCAAGACGGGTAGCGTAGATACCTCCACAAACAGCGCCTTTAGTACGGTTCGTGTTCAACCGTTGAGCCACTATAGTATGCAAGATATAAGTTTTGTCATTATAAAGATCTTCACGCAAGACCGCAAGATCTGGGGAGCTAAGGGCTCCAGCTTTCCCACGGCCAATCAAACATTTTCCCACGAATAGAGAGAAATACTGAAGCACGGGAAAATGTATGCTAGCAACTCTAGCGCAAGATACTCCTCTCTCCTCTCCTACAACAATTGTATCAATGAAAGCCTCCAAGTCCCGTGGACGAGGTTCATGAATATCCCCAATATAAGGTAATTTGCAGACATTGCAAAAATCCTGAAGTGACATGCGCTGGGGGATATCATATAACTTGAACTCAACGATAGGAGGGTTCTTCCTTGGATAGAAATTAAAGCTTTGCACGGAAATATTACTGAGGAGGAGGTATTGTGGGCGCTTATCTTCAATGAATGCAGTAAGGCCTGCGTTATCCACCAAGTAATAAAAGTCCTCATAAAGTCCGGCGACGCATAAGAACACATCGCTTGGCCACTCGCACGCTCGAACTTCTGCAACTCATTGGACCAGATACTTTGGTTTCTTCTTCTCATTTTCATCATCCTTGGGGTCACGGCTTGAAGAGCCTCTTAGGAACCTCCACATATTTTCCCTTTTCTTTCACTGAAAATTTCTGAAATTTTTAGTGACTCAAAAGAAAAGTGAACAAGTCTCGAAACTCATAGCAACTACTCCTACAAGTGCCTAGAGGCCATATCATGCATGAAATCTACTTGGGGCCAGCTAAAATTAGCATGCAAAGCTCAAGAATAGGGTCACCAAGGCAGCAATAATACGCAACGAATAAGGCACTAGAGCAAAAACTAATTGGACCATTGGAGGAGTCACATACCAAGGAACAATTTCCCCAAAACAGTTTGGTGAATGGGGCTTTGCACAAGGAGATCGAAAATCGTAGCAAGAAGAGCAAGAACATGGGTTTGAGTTGTAGAATGATTTTTTCTGGAGGTAGGAGAAGGAGATGGGAGCTGGAACAAGTAGAGGGGGGCCACGTGGGCCCCATAAGACTGGTAGGCGCAGCCAGGGGGTGCCCGCGCCTCCTGGGCTTGTGGCCCATTGGTGGAGCCCCCTGACTAGCTCTTTGTCTCAGAATTTTTCAAAAAATCCAGAAAAAATCATACTTGATTTTCAGGTCATTTGAAGAACTTTTATTTTCGAGACACTTTTCTACGGGACGCAAGAAGCAGAAAACAGGAAAAACTAAAGCTAAATCTATCATTTTTATTCTAAGCAACCGAAGGTAAAAGTTTGGAACAGAGGGTTGTGACTCCTAGATTCATCCATCTCATGTTCCTCAAAAGAAATCTGTCAATGAGGTTGATCAAGTCTCCTTGACAAACTTTTTCTAATCACATAAAACCGGAGAATTTTCGAATAGTCACTAGGTTACCTCAATGGGGATGTGCATATCCCCAACAAGCAAATCATACTTCATCTTAATAGTAGGTATAGGGCATTCAAATCACCTAATAAGAATCGATGAAGTTTTTTCAATAGCATTGATGCAATGTACTCGATATTGTTTCTTCGGAAAGTGCACCGTATGCTCATTACCATTGACATGGAAAGTGACATTTCCTTTGTTGCTATCAATAATAGCCCCTGCAGTGTTTAAAAAGGGTCTTCCAAGGATGACCGCCATGGCATCATCCTCGGGAATATCTAGAATAACAAAGTCTGTTAAGATAGTAACGTCAGCAACCACAACAGGCACATCCTCGCAAATGCCTATAGGGAAAGCAGTTGATTTGTCGGCCATTTGTACGGAGATTTCAGTGGGTGTCAACTTATCCAATTCAAGTCTACGATAAAGAGAGAGAGGCATAATACTAACACCAGATACAAGGTTGCATAAAGCAGTTGTAACATAGTTTCCTTTAATGGAACAAGGTATAGTGGGCACTCCGGGATCACCTAGATTCTAAGGAGTTCCACCCCTGACGGTGTAGTTCGCAAGCATGGTGGAAATCTCAACCTCAGGTATCCTCCTCTTATTAGTAACAATATCCTTCATGTACTTGGCATAAGGAGACATTTTGCACATATCTGTCAAACGCATTTGCAGAAAGACAGGTCTAATCATTTCAACAAATCGCTCAAAATCCTCATCATCCTTTTTCTTGGATGGTTTGGGAGGAAAGGGCATGGGTTTCTGAAATCGTGGTTCCCTTTCTTTACCATGTTTCCTAGCAATGAAGTCGTTCTTATCGTATCTCCTATTCTTACGTTGTGGGTTATCAAGATCAACAGGTTCAATCTCCACATCTTGATCATTACTAGGTTGAGCATCATAATGAATGCCACTATCGATATTATCACTAGGCTCAAGTTCATCACCAGATTGTGTTTCGGCATCAGAAACAGAGATATCATTTGGATTCTCAGGTGTAACAGCAACATGTTTGATAGCATGCAAGTTCATATCATCTTTGTTTTTCTTCCTATTACTAGGATGACTAGGTGCCTGAGTGCTAACTCTATGAGAATCTTGTTCGATTCTCTTAGGATGGCCCTCGGGATACAAAGGTTCCTGAGTCATTCTACCACCTCTAGTGACGACTCTAACAGAATTGTCATTGAACTCATTGAGCAAGTCATTTTGAGCCTTAAGTAGTTGTTCTACTTGAGTAGTCACCATAGAGGCATGTTTACTCAAAAGCTTAAGATCATTGATATTTCTATCCACACAAGCACTTATATGATTAATCATGCGAGCATTTTGTTCCAATTGTCTGCTAACATAATCATTGAAACTTTGTTGTTCGGCAACGAAGTTATCAAATTCATCTAAGAATAAGCTAGCAGGTTTATCAAAAGGAATATCACTCTCATTGAATCTACGAAGAGAATTTACCTCTACTACCTGTGTCGGGTTATCAAGACCATGTATTTCTTCCATAGGTGGTAGATTCTTAACATCTTTAGATTTAATACCTTTCTCTTGCATAGATTTCCTGGCTTCTTGCATATCTTTAGATTTAATACCTGTTTTCTTTAGAGTTGGCTTCGGAGGTGGTTCGGGAATAGTCCAAGCATTATCATTGCTCAAGATATTATTCAATAGTATTTCAGCTTGTTCCACAGTTCGTTCCCTGAAAACTCAACCAGCACGACTATCTAGGTGGTCCCTAGAAGTATCGGTTAGTCCATTATAAAAGATATCAGGTATTTCATTTTTCTCAAGAGGGTGATCAGGGAAAGCATCCAGTAACTGGACAAGCCTCCCCCAAGCTTGTGGGAGACTCTCTTCTTGAACTTGACAAAGTCATATATCCTGCAAGGCACCTTGTTTCTTATGGGCAGGAAAATATTTCTCAGAGAAGTAGTAGATCATATCCTGGGGACTACGCTCACAACCAGGAGCAAAAGAAGTGAACCAAGTCTTAGCATCATCCTTTAGCGAGAAAGGAAACAACTTAAGGATATAGTAGTGGCAGATCTTTTCCTCACTCGTGAATAGGGTGGCTATATCGTGCAGCTTCGTAGGATGTGCTACAACAGTTTCAGACTCATAACCATGAAAAGGATCAGATTCGACCAGAGTGATTAACTTAGGATCGACAGAGAATTCATAATCCTTATCGGTCACAAAGATAGGCGAAGTAGCAAACTTCGGGTCGTATTTTATCCTAGCATTCAGAGATTTTTCTTTCCACTTGCGCAGTAATTTCTCAAGATCATAGCTATCCTTACAAGAAAGAAAGTCCTCAGCTATCTCTCCCTCCATAACATAACCCTCAGGTATATCAGGCAATTCATATCTAGGAGAGCTAGTTCTAACAAGTGAAACAGCAGGTTCTACTTCAATAATTTCAGGAGTGTCAGAAGTATCATCACATTCAGCAGCAACTCCAGCAATTTGTGCATCAAGGAATGCACCTAGTGGCAAAGCAGTATCAAGAAAATCATCATCACAAGCATCATGGATAGCATAAGTAGCATCATCAAGCATAGGCGACACATCAAAATTTCTAGCAGGAGGTGGTGTCGCAAACTTACTCATAATTGAAGGTGAATCAAGTGCAGAGCTAGATGGCAGTTCCTTACCTGTCCTCGTAGTTGAGGGCAAGACTTTAGTTTTTGGATCGCTCGGATTCCTGATAGTGATCAACAGACATATATCCCAAGTGACTCAGAGAATAGAGCTATGCCTCCCCGGCGACGGCGCCAGAAAATAGTATTGATAACCCACAAGTATAGGGGATCGCAACAGTTTTCGAGGGTAGAGTATTCAACCCAAATTTGTTGATTCGACACAAGGGGGAGCCAAAGAATATTCTCGAGTATTAGCAGTTGAGTTTTCAATTCAACCACACCTGAAAGACTTAGTATCTGCAGCAAAGTAGCAAAGTAGTGTGATAGCAACAGTAGCAATGGTAACACTAGCACCAATGACAGCAGTAGCGGTAACAATAGCAGAAGTGACAGCAGCAGCAGCAATGTAACATAGCAAGGACCAATAGGAAAAGACTCGTAGGCATTGGATCGATGATGGATAATTATGCCGGATGACATTCATCATGCAACAGTTATAACATGGGGAGATATGTAACTAGCTCCAGTTCGTCAATGTAATGTAGGCATGCATACCGTATATAGTCATACGTGCTTATGAAAATAACTTGCATGACATCTATTGTCCATCCCTCCCGTGGCAGTGGGGTCCTAATGGAAACTACGGGATATGAAGGTTCTCCTTTTAATAGAGAACTGGAACAAAGCATTAGCACTTAGTGAATACATGAACTCCTCATACTATGGTCATCTCCGGCAGTGGTTCCGGCTATTGTCACTCCGGGGTTGCCGGGTCATAACACATAGTGGGTGACTACAGCTTGTAAGATAGGACCAAGAACACACATATATTGACGAGAACATAATAGGTTCACATCTAAACTCATGGCACTTAGGCGATTGTGACAAGCATTAAGCATGGCAAAGAACTAGCAACATCAATCTTAGAACATAGTGGATACTAGGGATCAATCCCCATCAAAACTAACTCGATTATATGATAGATGTCATCCAACCCATCACCGTACAGCAAGCCTACGATGAGATTACGCACGAACGGTGAAGAGCATCATGGAATTGGCGAGGAAGGAAGGTTGGTGATGACGACGGTGACGATCTCCCCTCTTCGGAGCCCAGAACGGACTCCAGATCTGCCCTCCAGAGGAAGAACAGGTGGTGGTGGCGCCTCCGTATCATAAAACGCAATGAACTCTTCTCCTTTATTTTTTTCTGGATGAAAGGGACTAAATAGAGCTGGAGTTGGAGGCGGCGGAGCCCCAAGGGCCCTACAAGGCTGCTAGACGCGGCCAGGGGGGTCCCGTGCCTCTTGGGCTTGTGGGCTCATCGCTCCACGCCTCCTGTTGATTCTTGTGCCAGTATTTTTTATATATTCCACAAAAAATCCTCGTAAATTTCCAGGTCATTCTGAGAACTTTTATTTCTGCGCAAAAACAACACCATGGCAATTCTGCTGAAAACAACATTAGTCCAGGTTAGTTCCATTCAAATCAAGAAAATTATATTCCAAAACAAGGGCAAAAGAGTTTGGAAAAGTAGATACGATGGAGACATATCAGCAACTCCGACAAGGCGGCCCTTGAATGCCATGCTTATTTTTATTTTTTTTATCTTGTTTCAACTACATGTGTGAGCATGCGCCAAGTCAAGCCACTTAAATCATTAAAAGGAGGATACCATCCTATCATACTATATCATAATCATCTTGAAATTCATGTTGGCATTCAAGCCAAACCATTATAAGCTCCTAGCTAATTAAGCATGGCATCAAAAACTATGGTTTGTTTTGTCGGAGTTGCTGATATGTCCACATCATATCTACTTTTCCAAACTGTTTTTCCCTTGTTTTGGACTCTGAGTTGCATGATTTGAATGGAACTAACCCGGACTGACGTTGTTCTTATGATGAAATAAAAGTTCTCGAAATGACCTGGAAATTTACGACAAGTTTTTGTGGAATATATAAAAAATACTGGTGCAAGAATCAAACGGAGGCGTGGAGCAAGGAGCCAACAAGCCCAGGAGGAGCGGGCCCACCTGGCCGCGCCTAACAGGGTTGTGGGGCCCTCGGGGCTCCGCCGCCTCCAACTCCAGCTCTATTTAGTCCCTTTCGTCCGGAAAAAAATCAAGGAGAAGATTTCATCGCATTTTACGATACGGAGGCGCTGCCACCACCTGTTCTATCTCTAGAGGGAAGATCTGGAGTTCTCTCTGGGCTCCGGAGAGGGGAGATCGTCACCATCGTCATCACCAACCTTCCTTCATCGCCAATTCCATGATGCTCTTCACCGTTCGTGAGTAATCTCATCGTAGGCTTGCTGGAAGGTGATGGGTTGGATTAGATCTATCATGTAATCGAGTTGGTTTTGATGGGGATTGATCCCTAGTCCCCTATGTTGTGAGATTGATGTTGCTACTACTTTGATATGCTTAATGCTTGTCACTAGGGCCCGAGTGCCATGATTTCAGATCTGAACCTATTATGTTCTCGTCAGTATATGAGTGTTCTTAATCCTATATTGCAAGTTCTAGTCACCTACTATGTGTTATGACTCGGCAACCCCAGAGTGACAATAGTTGGAACCACTCGCGGAGATGACCATAGTATGAGGAGTTCATGTATTCACTAAGTGCTAATGCTTTCTTACGGTTCTCTATTAAAAGGAGAACCTTAATATCCCGTATTTTCCATTAGGACCCCGCTGCCACAGGAGGGATGGACAATAGATGTCATGCAATTAGTTCTTTTCCCTAAACACGTATGACTACATATGGAATGCATTCCTACATTACATTGATGAACTGGAGCTAGTTACTTATCTCCCGATGTTATAACTGTTGCATGATGAATGTCATCCGGCATAATTATCCAACACCGATCCAATGCCTACGAGTTTTTCCTACTGTTCCTTGCTATGTTACTTTGCCGCTACTACTGTCATTGCTCCTACTGTTACCGCTACTGATGTCACTGCTGCTACTGTTACCGTTGCTACTGTTGCTATCACACTACTTTGCTACTGATACTTTGTTGCAGATACTAAGTCTTTCAGGTGTGGTTGAATTGACAAGTCAACTGCTAATACTCGAGAATATTCTTTGGCTTCCACTTGTGTCGAATCAACAAATTTTGGTTGAATAATCTACCCTCGAAAACTGTTGCGATCCCCTATACTTGTGGGTTACCAAGAGTATTTTCTGGCGTCGTTGCCGGGGAGGCATAGCACTATTCTCTGAGTCACTTGGGATTTACGTCTGTTGATCACTATGAGGAATCTGAGAGATCTAAAAACTAAACTCTTGCCTCAACTACGAGGACAGGTAAGGAACTACCATCTAGCTGTGCACTTGATTCACCTTCAGTTATGAGTAAGTTTGCAACACCACCTTGTGCTAGAAATTCGGATATTTCGCCTGTGCTTGATGATGCTACTTCTTCTATCCATGATGCTTTTCATGATGCTTTACTTCATACTGCTTTGCCACTAGGTGCATTCCCTGATGCACAAATTGCTAGAGTTGATGTTGAATGTGATGATACTTCTGAAACTTCTAAGATTATTGAAGTAGAACCTGCTATTTCACCTGTTAGAACTAGCTCTCCAAGATATGAATTGACTGATATACCTGAGGGTTATGTTATGGGGGGAGAGATAGCTGAGGACATTCTTGTTTGTAAGGATAGCTATGATCTTGAGAAATTACTGCTCAAGTGGAAAGAAAAATCTCCGAACGCTAGGATGAAATATGACCCGAAGTTTGCTACTTGGCCTATCTTTGTAACCGATAAGGATTATGAATTCTCTGTCGACCCTGAGTTAATTACTTTGGTCGAATCTGATCCTTTTCATGGTTATGAGTCTGAAACGGTTGTAGCACATCTTACAAACTTCACGATATAGCCACCCTATTCACGATTGAGGAAAAGATCCGCCACTACTATATCCTTAAGTTGTTTCCTTTCTCACTAAAGGGTGATGCTAAGACTTGGTTCACTTCTCTTGCTCCTGGTTGTGTGCGTAGTCCCTAGGATATGATCTACTAGTTCTCTGAGAAATATTTTCCTGCCCATAAGAAACGAGCTGCCTTGCAGGAAATATATAACTTTGTGCAAGTTGAAGAAGAGAGTCTCCCACAAGCATGGGGGAGGCTTGTCCAGCTACTGAATGTTTTTCCTGATCACCCTCTTGAGAAAAACGAAATACTTGATATCTTCTATAATGGAGTAACCGATGCTTCTAGAGACCACCTAGATAATTGTGCTTGTTGTGTTTTCAGCGAACGAACTGTGGAATAAGCTGATATTCTATTGAATAATATCTTGTGCAATGAGAATGCTTGGACTATTCCCGAACCACCTCCGAAGCCAACTCCGAAGAAAAGAGGTATCCTATTCCTCGGTCCTGAAGATATGAATAAGTTAAGAAATCTATGCGAGAGAAAGGACTTAAATCTCAAAATATCAAGAATCTACCACCTATCGAAGAGATCCATGGTCTTGATAACCCGACACAGGTAGTAGAGGTAAATTCTCTTCGTAGATTCAATGAGAGTGATATTCCTTTTGATAAACCTTCTAGCTTATGCTTAGATGAATTTGATAACTTTGTTGCCAAACACCAAAGTTTCAATGATTATGTTAGCAGACAATTGGAACCGAATGCTCGTATGCTTAGTTATTTAAGTGCTTGTGTGGATAGAAATGTCAATGATCTGAAGCTTTTGAGTAAACATGCCTCTATGGTCACTACTCAGGTAGAACAAGTACTTAAGGCTCAAAATGACTTGCTCAATGAGCTGAATGACAATTCTGTTAGAGTCGTCACTAGAGGCGGTAGAATGACCCAGGAACCTTTGTATCATGAGGGTCATCCTAGGAGAACTGAACAAGATTCTCAAGGAGTTAGCACTGAGGCACCTAGTCATCCTAGGAATAGAAACAAAAAGAAAGATGATAGGAACTTACATGCTAGCAAACATGCTGCTGTTACACCCGAGAATCCAAACGATGTCGTTGTTTCTGATGCCGAAACACAATCTGGTGATCAACATGAGCCTAATGATAATATCGATAGTGGGGTTCATGATGATGCTCAACCTAGCAATAATAAGGATGTGGAGATTGAACATAGTGTTGATCTTGATAACCCGCAACCTAGGAATAGGAGATACGATAAGAACGACTTCATTGCTAGGAAGCATGGTAAAGAAAGGGAAGCATGGGTTCAGAAACCCATGCCCTTTCCTCCCAAACCATCCAAGAAAAAGGATGATGAGGATGTTGAGTGCTTTGTTGAAATGATTAGACCTCTCTTTCTGCAAATTCGTTTGACAAATATGCTCAAAATGTCTCCTTGTGCTAAGTACATGAAGGATATTGTGACTAATAAGAGGAGGATACCTGAGATTGTGATTTCCATCATGCTTGCCAACTACACCTTCAAGGGTGGAACTCCTAAGAAACTAGGTGATCCCGGAGTGCCCACTATACCTTGCTCCATTAAAGGAAACTATGTTATAACTACTTTATGCAACCTTGGAGCCGGTGTTAGTGTTATTCCTCTTTCTCTTTATCGTACACTTGAATTGGATAAGTTGACACCCACTGAAATCTCCTTGCAAATGGCCGACAAATCAACTGCTTTCCCTATCGGCATTTGCGAGGATGTGCCTGTTGTGGTTGATAACGTTACTGTCTTAACATACTTTGTTATTCTGGATTTTCCCGAGGATGATGCCATGGCGGTCATCCTTGGAAGTCCCTTTTTAAACACTGCAGGGGCTGTTATTGATTGCAACAAAGGAAATGTCACTTTCCATGTCAATGGTAATGAGCATAAGGTGCACTTTTCGAAGAAACAATATAGAGTACATTGCATCAATGCTATTGAAAAAACTTCATCGATTCTTATCGGGAGCTCTGAATGTCCTATACCTACTGTCAAGATGAAGTATGATTTGCTTGTTGGGGATATGCACATCCCCATTGAGGTAACCTAGTGACTATTCGAAAATTCTCTGGTTTTATGCGATTCGAGAAAAGTTTGTTAAGGAGACTTGATCAACCTCATTGACGGATTTCTTTTGATGACCATGAGATGGATGAATTTAGAAGTCACAACCTTCTGTTCCCAACTTTTATCTGTGGGAGCCAGAGGAGTTCACCCAGCAGTGTCACCCTTAGTACACTCAGTAGTACCCCAGAGACGGTTACTTCCCTCCATGGCAGTAGACCAACTTAGGCCAAAAGCCTAAGCTTGGGGGAGTACGTGTTTCTCACCGCCTTTATATTCATGCTTACACTTTCACTTTGATAGTCGGTGTTCACACCTTGCCACTGTATCATCCATACTAGTTTATTTCTTTATCTCGCTTTCTTCTCGTGTTTTTGTTTAGATTGAGAAAACCCCAAAAGAATTCCTTTTCTTCTTTTGCTTGTTGGGAATTTTCCCGTGTAAATAGTTCTATTTTTCTTTGGGTCAAGGTAGAAGACCATGGTTACAATGTTTAGTGGCTCTCGCTGTGGGGACCCCGACTGGTGAGTCGAGATCGCCGTGCCCAGTGAGCCCATGGATCAATGCTCACTGAACACATATACTGAATAATATAGTCTTACATCCAAATACGGAATATTACATCAAATGACCGAGGGGTCAAGTTCACAAACAGGGCCTAAGGCCAAATAAAACGGGTACAACGGGTAGCGGAAACTCATAAGGGCTAAGCGGGTGCCCATGCCATCAAGCCTACACCGACAGGCATTCTGACTTGGAAGCGTCCTAGATCGCAGGTTCGTCTCCGAAGACGTACTCGTCGCCAAACTCCGGTCCTTCCTTGTCTGGTCAATAATGTAACCAGTGGCAAGCCAATGAGTACTTTGAATGTACTCGCAAACAGCCCATGCTATGAACAATGAAAGTGAAGGATAACAATATCATGCATTTTCTAGTATAACTCATCTGGGTGGAATGATCATGAATATACATCGAGTTAAGGAATTACTTTTGAAGAATAGGTTACAGATATCAACATATCTGCTAAGGGTTGAACCATCCGGGTTCACCCTATATGCCAAGTCATCGGACTTGTCATAACCTCAATGTATCAGCTGAGGGCTAAACCATCCGGGTTTACCCTATATGCCAAGTCACCGAACTTGGTCATATTATCATCTTTATAACAACACCTTTTTAACACCAAACACACACACTTACTCACACTTGGTTTATGCGGAAATATCAGGACGTAGTTTAAGCATGATTACCCAACTGTCCTTGACCGTGGACACGTCTATTCGAATAGTTTACACTCTGTAGAGGTAGTACGCTGGTCCCACAAGAAACGGGAAACTTCCATGTCATCCACGACTCGCGGTATATCACATATACCCGAGGTAAGTACCCGATCATCATCTTTCCCCTAACGATACTAGACAAAGAGGTCCACTCGATTGGTAGCCAACCCACATGTTGTACGTCTTACGAGCATCGACTCTGGACAGTATCAACCATGCGGGGACCAACGGTGTGCCTGGAACTCATAATAATGGCATAGTAGTCCTACCTGGCACGACCCCATCACGAGAGTGACGACAATCACTCCCGCCACTAGTAATGTGGCTCTTTGCTAGTACCGACCAGAGTAATCAACAAAGCCCCGTCCCATAAAGGGGTATCGTGGTCATACTGGTAAGGTTGGGATGGTCGACACATCATAAATCTAATTCCATTTCCGAAACCATACTCACACAAAACACCGGTGCATCAGTTCACCAAAAGTGACCACCAACTCATCATCACCGTCGGGCATTAGTGGCACCCGACAGGGTTTTCATAAACCTTTAATTTAACTCATCATCATGCTCATGATAATATGCTTCTATCTTTACTTGTCAACATGGTATTAGCATGACCCTCAAGGGGGTAGGGTCAAGCTCAATACAATGGTCCTATAAGTCTACTAGTCGGCATGACATTAGCATGATCCTCATAGATGGTAGCGTCAAGCTCATCATGCTTGTGCTCAGAGGAGACATAAGTATAACATCACCATCATGCAAGTGCTTAGAAGAAGCCTTCGGTACCATCACACCAATGATGAACCGGCACTGTGATCACATACAACGGGAAAGTACTTGCTATTCTAGCATGCATCAATTCATATGCTCAAGTCATGGTCAAAGGGCTGCTTGCCTTGGTCAGCAAGGTATCCTGGGCCTTCGATGTCTTCCGCTCCGAATCCTTCGTCACTCGGTAATTCTACCGTCGAGAATAGAATAAATAAGAAATAGCTCCCAGAAAAACAGATCACAAACCACTTTTTAAAATGTTGCAAAACTTGGTAAAAATCATGTTGTTACTTTGAAAAATACCTTCTCTTTGTTTTTACTAGGAAGCATTTTTAATAATTACAAAATAGGAGCAAACTATTGCTTTTAATGCCTTTATAATATTATAAAACAGATTCTGTTTCTGGAAATATCAACAATGGCAGAATCAAATACTACTCACTTTTAGAAAAATATCAGTGGAAGAATCATATTTTTCCACTGGATAGTTATTTTTATAAAAATCATTTTAGTCTCAGGTTTAAAAATAAAAGAAAAGGCCAAAGCCTAGCCTGGGAAGCAGGCCGGCCCAGCCAGCCAGCAGGCTGCCACGCGCGCGCGTGCCAGGTTTGAACCTGACGTGGGGGCCCGTGGAGTCAGTGGTAGTGGCTGCGCGCGGGGGAGCTCCAGGACGCCGATAGGTGGAGCCCACCTGTCGGGTTCTTCCCCTACCTCCAGCCAGGGAGGAGGAGACAAACGCCGGCGAGGCTACCTCGTCCATGGGCCTAGTAAGGGCAGGAATGGGTTCAGCATGCCTCCGCCTACGTGCAGGTGGTCGGGACAGCGCCAGAGAGGCTTGGAGTTTCGGGATGTGGTTGAACTGATATCTGGGGGCACGGAAAAGCTCGGGGCTGTTGGGGGAAAGGTTCCTGGTGTCGAGGGGAGTGCTCTGGTGGGTCAAGTGTCGCAGGAGCCGGCGTGTAAACGGAGATCGACCGGAGCACCGAGGCGGAGCGTCCTTAGTCTATCTGGAGCACCGGGGCTCTGCGAGCTCGATTGAGTGGCTATGGGGGAGCTAGTGGTCGTGCAGAGACTGTTGGAGTGGTGTTGAGGTGCCGGGGGCCTATTTATAGGCTCACGACGGTGAGCCGAACTCGGTGCGCAGGTGACTCACCACGGCGCGCGTGCGTGTATAGTGAGGAGCTGGCTACGAAACCACAGTCTCCGGACGTGGTTTAGGTCGCTCTGAAGCATCGACCGTAGAGGGAGAAGGCGTGGGGTCGAGCTGCAGCGTCCGTGCATGCTCGGCCGAGTCAGGTCCGCGCGGCCACGCGTCGCCCGAGCTCTAGCGCGGGGGAGGAGGGTCCCTAGCGGCTGCTTTACACTAAGGGGTTGTCGGGGGAGGTCTTGGACACTTCGGGGGAGGTTGGAACCGGTCGGGAGCGTCGTCCCCTTCTCGGTTGCTCCCTGTAGCGCGTCCAGAGCGTAGTTTTGGCATGCCACGACATGCTGGCGCGTTCTGGTGCACTTCATACGTGTCCCTCATGTCCTGGGTGTTGCTGGAAGTGTAACTAGCCGTTGTGTGCTAGTGTGAGTACTGGCTGGTCAAGGGGGACATGATTTACTAGTGCTACCAGTCCTGATCTGTGGCACAAATTGGAGTTTTTGTCACTTGTGCTTTGAACTAGGGCGGGGCCAGTTGACTGGGTGTTTAGGTTGGTCTGAGGCACTAATACACCAAGTTTGAGGCTCTGACATTGGGTAAAACAGTGGCTAGGTGGGTTTTTACCTTGTTGCCAGAAGGTGTTCGACAATGGTTTGGGGTGCTTCCACTCCACCAATTGAACTGCAACTTAACAGGTTTGATCTTGGGGTTAAAGTAGGGGTTTGCACCAATTTTGAGCTCCATTGCACAAGTTTAGCTTTGTAAACTTGAAAATGCATGAAAGTGGCCAGTCCAAAGGGAGTGTGACTAAACAGAGTCTAGCAAATCTCATTTTTGGTGTGGAGTCCTCATTTGAGGTGTGAAACACCCCTGCAAAGTTTCAGCCCTATTGGACAAACTTTGCGATGTACAGTTATTCCAACTCTATTCTGGAAAGAGAGGGTTTTAGGCTCATTTGCGGACCTTCCCCACCTTGGATCAAGGTGAGAGTTTATGTGGGCACCAAATATGGCTTGGGGAGGCTCTTGTAATTTAATGGGATTTTATTGAGAATATTTCCTTTGGAAATATCTCAAATGGTTAAAACAGACAGGAATCGTTTTCAGGGTTTTACTCAAATAATTCTAATATAAAATGGGGATGAAAATCTTATGTATGGAAAATATATGTCCCTCTGAGTTTCCATGATTTTACACATAATTTTCTAAGGCAAAGAAGCATTTTTCCTTGTGGGAATATCATTCATGGCCTTAGAAACATACATGCATTTAAAATAGAAAAATAATGTTTTAAATCATTAAATAATTTTTTTGCCAAATAATAATAGTATTTGAGTTCAGATTACCAACTTTGGTTGGGTGTGCTACTAGGCATCATGAGCTAGTAGTGTAACCCAAGCAAGGTAGAGGTGATCTGATGTCAAAGAAAAGAGTTTTGGAAATTCATTTTAAATAAATAAATAAATTTTCCATGGGTTTGGTTCAACAAGCAAACAAGCATACATTCTATCCTAGCATACACAACATCATTAGAAAAAGTTTTAACAAGCCCTGATTTTTGCAACTCAAAACAATGGTGGAGAAAAACACGGTGTGCAAACCTATCCCTCTTACAAGAATCTCTTCCCCGAGATTCCTAAGCTAGGCGTTAAATAGCTCTGGAAATTCTGATCGGAGATAGGCTCCACGTTCCCATGTTGCTTCTGCTTCGGTATGGTTGCTCCACTGAACCTTGAAATACTTGATGGTGCGGCTTCTGGTGCAACGCTCTGCTTCATCCAGAATGCGAACCAGCTTCTCGCGATAGGTAAGGTCTGGTTGAAGGTCAACAGCTTCGTGGTCAATGTCCTTGCAATGATCGGAACGGTTCGGCACTTGTAAGCACTTCCGGAGTTGTGACACGTGGAACACGTTGTGCACACCTGAAAGTTCTGGGGGTAGCTCTAACTGATAATCCACTTCCCCGCGCCTTGTCGCGATCTTGAAGGATCCAATAAACCTTGGGGCTAGCTTTCCCTTGATGTGGAAACGCTTGGTTCCCTTGAGAGGCGTAACGCGCAGGTACACCTGGTCTCCGGGAATGAACTCCACATTCTTGCGGTGGGAGTCCGCATAGCTCTTGTGTCGTGACTTAGCTCCCTTCAGGTTTTCTTGGACGAGCTGCACCTTTCTTTCTGCTTCCTGCAGTGCTTCTGGCCCAAAAACTAGTCCTTCTCCTGTTTTGGACCAATTGAGTGGGGTGCGGCACTTCCGCCCATATAGCACTTCGAAGGGGCCATTTGAAGACTGGACTCGTAGTTGTTGTTCTATGAGAACTCAACAAACGGCAGACAGTCTTCCCACTTGGCACCATGGGCTAGGACACATGCGTGGAGCATGTCCTCGAGTATCTGGTTCACCCTCTCAGTCTGTCGGCCCGTCTGCGGGTGGAAAGTCGTGCTAAAAGACAGCTTGGTTCCAAGAGCTTCTTGAAACTTCTTCCAGAATCTTGAGGGGAATTGCGTGCCGCTGTTGGACACGATCTCCTTAGGAACTCCATGAAGGCTAACGATGCGCTCAATGTAGAGGCTAGCCAACTTGTCGCCCCCATAGGTGGTGTTGACCAGAATGAAATGAGACACCTTAGTTAAGTGGTCAACGATGACCCATATGGAGTCATGACCTCTGCTTGACCGGGGTAGTCCGGTGATGAAGTCCATGCCAACCTTGTCCCATTTCCATTTTGGCACTTGAAGAGGTTGTAGCAGCCCAGCAGGTCGTTGATGCTCAGCCTTGACACGCTGGCATACATCACATTTAGCGACGTAGGAGCCTATTTCTCTTCTCATGCCATGCCACCAGAATCGTTCTCGGAGGTCTTGATACATCTTGGTACCACCGGGATGGATGGAGTATGGTGTGTCATGAGACTCTTGCAGGATCAAGTCCTTGAGTTCGACGTTGTTGGGCACGCATAAGCATTTCCCGTACCACACTACTCCTTGATCATCGACCGAGAACCTTGGGGCCTTGCCTTCCCGAATCTTCCTCTTGAGGCCTTCAATACTCTTGTGTCCCTTCTAGGCTTCCTTGATATCATCAGCCAGAGTTCGTTTGACTTCGAGGTTGGCCAGGTATCCTGGTCCGACCAACTCCAGTCCGAAGCTTTCCATCTCTTCATACAAGGCGGGCAACCGTTCCTTGAGTATGATGTTCAAGGTGCCCGCCTTCCGGCTTAAAGCATCGGCTACCACGTTTGCCTTACCGGGGTGGTACTGAATGCTGAGGTCATAATCCTTGATTAACTCAAGACATCTTCATTGCCTCATATTCAGCTCCCTTTGGGTGAAGATACATTTTAGACTCTTGTGGTCCATGTATATTTCACATCGCTTCCCCAGAAGGTAATGTCGCCATGTCTTCAAGGCATGCACTACGGGTGCTAACTCAAGATCATGGGTGGCGTAGTTCTCCTCATGCGGACGCAATTGCCGTGACAAGTACTCCACGACTATGCCATCTTGCATTAAGACTCCACCGAGTCTGGTTCCGGAGGCATCACAGTAAATCACAAACTACTTGTTGATGTCTGGGGTAGCTAGTACCGGGCCCGTAGTCAGTATTTTCTTCAACTCTTGGAAGCTTTCTTCACATGCCGGTGTCCACTCGAACTTCCGACCTTTCTTCAAAAGTTGAGTCATAGGTCGAGCGATGCTGGAGAATCCCTCTACGAACTTGCGGTAGTGTCCCGCGAGTCCGAGGAAACTCCTGACATCCTTCACCTCCCTCGGCGATTCCCAGTTGGCCACTGTGGTAATATTGGATGGATCTACTGCCAATCCGCTTCCCGTCATGATATGACCCAAAAATCCAACTTCGTTCCGCCAGAATTGACACTTGCTGAACTTGGCATACAGTTGGTTCTCTCGAAGCTTTCCCAGAACTATCCTCAAGTGTTGCTCATGTTCTTCTTCGGATTTTGAGAAGATTGGAATGTCATCGATGAATACGACGACAAACATATCTAAATACTCCATGAAGACCTTGTTCATGAGGTACATGAAGTAAGCTGGGGCATTTGTCAATCCGAAGGGCATGACGGTGCACTCATAGAGACCGTATCGGGTCACGAATGCAGTCTTGGGTATGTCCTCGGGTCGAATCTTCAACTGGTAATATCTGGATCGAAGATCGATCTTGGAAAATACCTTAGCTCCATTTAACTGGTCAAACAGGTCTTCTATCTTGGGGAGCGGGTACTTGTTCTTGATTGTGACTTCGTTGAGAGAACGGTAATTGACGCATAGTCGAATGGTACCATCCTTCTTTGATACAAATAGAACAGGTGACCCCAAGGTGATGCACTCGAACGGATGAATCCTTTCCTGAGTTGCTCCTCCAGCTGCTTCTTCAGCTCTGCTAGCTCCTCAGATCCCATCCTATAAGGCTTCTTATAAATAGGCCTTGACCCGGGCATGTGCTAGCTGATAAACTCAATGTCTCGGTCAGGAGGCATTCCGAGTAGCTCGTCAGGAAAGACGTCCGGGTACTCACAGACTACTAGCACTTGGTCGAGCTCCACCTCGGATAGGCTGTTGAATCGAGGTACTTCAGCTGATACCGGCTCAGAGACATACTTGACTTTGACCCCTTGGTCGCTTGTCATGGTAATGGCCCTGTTGGCACAGTCCAAGAGACTCTGGTGCCTGGCCAGCCAATCCATGTCGAGAATTACTTCTAAGCCTTGCGACTTAAGCATAATGAGGTCTGCCAGGAAGCTCGTCCCATTGATAACTATCTCGACCTTTCTACACCCTAGATTGGACCTCAACACTGCTCCCGAGGTTTGAATTGCCATCTCCCCGCGAAGCAGAGTGGGTTTTAAACCACACTTCTCCGCAAACCTTTGAGTAACAAAAGAGTGCGAAGCACCACAATCAAACAACACTGTAGCTGGGGTGGAGTTGACGAGGAACGTACACAGAATGCAGTCCGGGTCTTCCTGTGCCTCTTCGGCGGTGATGTGATTGATCCGCCCCCTGCTGTTAAACTGCTGATTGCGGGGAACTTGGTTTCTTCCTGGTGCTCCTTGACCTAGGTTGGGTGCATTGGGACGCGGTGCATCGGGCTTCTTGTTGGGACACTGCCTGGAATAGTGCCTGGTTTGACCACACCCAAAACAGGTGACCTGACCCGGAGGGTTGGTCTTGATTCCACTGTTGTTTGGCGGGTTGGAAACTGGCTTGGTATTGAGTTGAGGCTGATAATTCTGACGGAATACCGGGGTCTTGTACTGCTGCTGCTGATAGTTGGGCCTCGCAGGTGCTGACTGCCTTGGTCTTGGTCTTGCATTAGTGGGTCCTCCACTGCCTATCTTCTTGCGCTTGCGGGTGTCGTCCATCGCACAACGCTTGTCTTCTAGCATAAGTGCCTTGTTAACCAGGTCGCTGAAGGTCTTGCAGTCACAAACTACCAATTGATATTGCACAGACTGCTGCAATCCTTCCATGAAGTGTTCCACCTTAGCGGGCTCAATGTTAAGATCCTCATGGGCATACCTCGACAAGAGGTTAAATTTCTGCAGATATTCCTTAACAGTTCCACTGCCTTGCCTCAAGGCTCGGAATTCCCTCTTCTTGATGGTCATCATTCCTGGCGGAATATGAGCCGCAGGAATCCTTCCTTAAACATTGCCCAAGTGATGACTTGCCTTCTCGCATGATCTGGAAACCATCCCACCATGCCCTGGCGGTGCCTCCGAGATAGTGAGAGGCACAAAGGACCTTTTCACGTTCATCAGTGCACTTGACCAGTGCAAGGAGGTCTTCAATAGTGCGAATCTAGTCATCGGCATCCAACGGTTCAGTCGTCTCCGTGAATATGGGAGGCGTAGTCCGTATAAACTCTGAGAGAGTAGAGCGGCGATTGCCATTCCCGTTCTGTGGCGGGTTGTTCACTAAGACTTGAGCCAGCTGCTGAATAGCGGCATTGTTAGCTTGTCGCTCCTCGTGAAGAGCATGAAGGAACTGAGCCATAGTCCAATTCTCGGGAGGAGGTGGCAGAGGAACATTGCCATGGTGCTCATGGTGATCTCCAGCGTGAGCTTCCCCTTCGGTTCCCTGCGGCTGACCTGAGGAGGCGGTGCCGGGGTTGCCGAAGGTGCTGTTGCGGGTTGCATTCACCATCCTGTCATGGAAACAGACAGGTCAAAAATCCGCCTTGCTTGAAACCACAAGGGTTTGCTCTAGTAAGAGGGGGTCCAAGTGTGCTAGTGCGAGTTTTTAAAATCAAAGTCTTGAAAACAAAATTTGCATTCATTGAAAAGAATTGACATAGTCGCGTACAGGCTGCCTAAGGCAGAATGCGGCTTACATCATACACACTCATAACTTAAAAGATCGGATACATGGATACCCTAGGCTCAGGGATACTCCTAGTTGCCTACGTGGAAATCCTACACGGCGGACTGCTCGGTCTCAAAAGTGGGTTCGGCAGGATCTTCGTCTTCGTCGATGTCTTCTTTCTTCCACGGAGTGGAAGAAAGAATCCGCACATCACGGCGTCTCTTAGGTGAGGCGGCGAAGAGCTCAGTATATTCTTCCGCTGTTAGGCGGCGACTTTGAAGAGGGACGGCCCGGATTGGTAACACACCTCCCCTGGTAGCAATACCGGCCCTTCCTTCAGGTGCGGCTTCTTTCTTCATCTTGCGATTCTTCATCTTCTTGGTGTGAAGTAGGCCCTTGACTTGGTGTAGTTCTTGGCGAAGGTTCGTTGATTCCTTAACCAGAAGGTGCGTCGGGGTGTCGGATGAGAGACTGAAGTAGGTATGAAACCTTAATGGCATCCCATCCTCAGACGATGGAGTGAGCGTCCAGCTCCCGTCCACTCCTTCCTTAAGAAAAGGTAGGTGGCGAGTAGCGGGTCCGTCAGCCATCTCAAGGAGGATAATGCGGAGACGCACGAGCGCCTCTCATGCAGCTGTCTCCACTGCCATCATTAGTTCTCCCATTTGTGGTCCTTCAAAGAACCAACTAGTCGGAGAGTCATTAGCCTTCACTATCACGTCCACGTGATATTCCTTGGTGTCGGCGTTGACCCAGTGCTCGTGGTAGAGGAAGAAGGGCGCGCGGCATACGTGGCACTTCTCGAGACTATCCACCAGAAGTAGGGGAAAGCCGGTCTCCAGAAGTGTCTCAGGTACGGCGGTCATCTACAAGATATTGGAGAGAGAGAAAATCATAAGGTTTTAGGTGCAAAGTTGTGTAAGGCTGGTGTACTAATTGTTTTCGGCTAACGTCCATGCTACCTAAGGCTTCCTATAGTCAGGGTGGCTCTGATACCAGTTCTATGGGGACCCCGACTAGTGAGTCGAGATCGCCGTGCCCAGTGATCCCAAGGATCAATGCTCACTGAACACAGATATTGAGTAATAGAGTCTTACATCCAAATAACGAATATTACATCAAATGACCGAGGGGTTAGGTTCACAAACAGGGCCTAAGGCCAAATAACACGGGTACAACGGGTAGCGGAAACTCATAAGGGCTTAGCGGGTGCCCATGCCATCAAGCCTACACCGACAGGCATTCTGACTTGGAAGCGTCCTAGATCGCGTGTTCGTCTCCGAAGGCGTACTCGTCGCCAAACTCCGGTCCTTCCTTGTCTGGTCAATAATGTAACCAGTGGCAAGCCAATGACTACTTTGAATGTACTTGCAAACAGCCAATGATATGCACAATGAAAGTGAAGGATAACAGTATCATGCATTTTCTAGTATAACTCATATGGGTGGAATGATCATGAATATGCATCGAGTTAAAGAATTACTTTTGAAGAACAGGTTACAAATATCAACATATCTGCTAAGGGTTGAACCATCCGGGTTCACCCTATATGCCAAGTAATCAGACTTGTCATAACCTCAATGTATCAGCTGAGCGCTAAACCATCCGGGTTTACCCTATATGCCAAGTTACCGAACTTAGTCATATTATCATCTTTATAACAACACCTTTTTAACACCAAACACACACACTTACTCACACTTGGTTTATGCAAAATATCAGGACGTAGTTTAAGCAGGATTACCCAACTGTCCTTGACCATGGACACGACAATTCGAATAGTTTACACTCTACAAAGGTAGTACGCTGGACCCACGAGAAAAACGAAACTTCCGTGTCATCCACCACTCGCGGTATATCACATATACCCGAGGTAAGTACCAGATCATCATCTTTACCCTGACGATACTAGACAAAGAGGTCCACTCGATTGGTACCCAGCCCACATGTTGTACGTCTTTCGAGTACCGACTCTGGATAGTATCAACCATGCGGGGACGACCGGTGTGCCTGGAACCCATAATAATGGCATAGTCGTCCTACCTGGCATGACCCCATCACGAGAGTGACGACAATCACTCCCGCCATTACTAATGTGGTTCTTTGCTAGTACCGACCAGAGTAATCAACAAAGCCCCGTCCCATAAAGGGGTATCGTGGTCGTACTGGTATGGTTGGGACGGTCGACACATCAAAAATTTAATCCTATTTCCGAAACCATACTCACACAAAACACTGGTGCATCACTTCACCAAAAGTGACCACCAACTCATCATCACCCTCGGGCATTAGTGGCACCCGACGGGATTTTCATAAACCTTTGATTTAACTCATCATCATGCTCATGATAATATGCTTCTATCTTTACTTGTCAACATGGTATTAGCATGACCCTCAAGGGGGTAGGGTCAAGCTCAAGGCAATGGTCCTATAAGTCTACTAGTCAGCATGAAAGTAGCATGATCCTCATATATGGTAGGGTTAAGCTCATCATGCTTGTGCTCAAAGGAGCCATAAGTATAACATCACCATCATGCAAGTGCTTCGAAGAAGCCTTCGGTACCATCACACCAATGATGAACCGACACTGTGATCCCATGCAACGGGAAAGTACTTGCTATTCTAGCATGCATCAATTCATATGCTCAAGTCATGGTCAAAGGGTTGCTTGCCTTGGTCAGCTAGGTATTTCTGGGTCTTCGAGGTCTTCCGCTCCGAATCCTTCATCACTCGGTAATTCTACCGTCGAGAATAGAATAAATAAGAAATAGCTCCCACAAAAGTAGATCACAAACCACTTTTAAAAATGTTGCCAAACATGGTAAAAATCAGGTTGTTACTTTGAAAAATTCCTTCTCTTTGTTTTTCCTAGCAAGCATTTTTAATAATTACAAAACAGGAGCAAACTATTTCTTTTAATGCCTTCATAATATTATAAAACAGATTCTGTTTCTGAAAAATGTCAACTATGGGAGAATCAAATACTACTCACTTTTAGAAAAATATCAGTGGCAGAAACATATTTTTCCACTTGATAGTTATTTTTATAAAAATCATTTTAGTCTCATGTATAAAAATAAACAAAAAGGCCAAAGCCTGGCCTGGGAAGCAGGCCGACCCAGTCAGGCGCGCGCGCGCCAGGTTTGAACCTGACGTGCGGGCCCCTGGAGTCAACGGCAGTGGCTACGCGCGGGGCAGCTCAAGGACGCCGATAGGTGGAGCCCACGTGTCGGGTTCTTCCCCTACCTCCAGCCAGGGAGGAGGAGACGAACGCCGGTGAGGCTATTGTCGTCCATGGGCCTAGCTAAGGGAAGCAATGGGTTCAGCATGCCTCTGCCTACCTGCAGGTGGTCGGGACAGCGCCGGAGAGGCTTGGAGTCGCCGGCGACGAGATGGCCATGACGGAGGAGTTTCGGGATGTGGTTGAACTGATAGCTAGGGGCACGGAAATGCTCGTGGCTGTTGGGGGAAAGGTTCCTGGTGTGGAGGGGAGTGCTCTGGTGGGTCGAGTGTCGCAGGAGCCGGCGTGTAACCGGAGATCGACCAGAGCTCCGACGCGGAGGGGCCTATTTATAGGCTCGCGACGGTGAGCCAAACTCGGTGCGCCGGTGACTCACCGCGGCGTGCCTCGATGCACAGTGAGGAGCTGGCTGCGAAACCACGGTCTCCGGACGTGGTTTAGGTCGCTCTGAAGCATCATCCGCATAGGGAGAAGGCGTGGGGTCGAGCAGCAGCGCGGAGGAGGAGGGTCACTGGCGGCTGCCTTACACTAAGGGGTTGTTGGGGGAGGTCTTGGACACTTCGGGGGAGGTTGGAACCGGCCGGGAGCGTCGTCCCCTTCTCGGTTGCTCCCTGTAGTGCGTCCAGAGCGCAGTTTTGGCATGCCATGACATGCTGGCGTGCTCTGGTGCACTTCAGACGTGTCCCTCATGTCCTGGTGTTGGTGGGAGTGTAACTAGCCGTTGTGTGCTAGTGTGAGCACTGGTTGGTCAAGGGGGACATGATTTACTAGTGCTGCCAGTCCTGATCTGTGGCACAAATTGGAGTTTTTGTCACTCATGCTTTAAACTCGGGAGGAGCGAGTTGACTTGGTGTTTAGGTTGGTCTGAGGCACTAATACACCAAGTTTGAGGCTCTGACATTGGGTAAAACAGTGGCTAGCTGGGTTTTTACCTTGCTGACAGAAGGTGTTCGACAGTGGTTTGGGGTGCTTCCGCTCCACCACTGGAACTGCAACTTAATAGGTTTGATCTTGGGGTTAAAGTAGGGGTTACCACCAATTTTGAGCTCCATTGCACAAGTTTAGCTTTGTAAACTTGAAAATGCATGAAAGTGGCCAGATCTGTCCTCTCCAAAGGGAGTGTGTCTAAACAGAGTCTAGCAAATTTCATTTTTGGTGTGGAGTCCTCATTTGAGGTGCCAAACACCCCTGCAAAGTTTCAGCCCTATTGAACAAACTTTGCTATGCAGAGTTGTTCCAACTCTATTCTCGACAGAGAGGGTTTTAGGTCATTTGGTGACTTTCCCCACCTTCAATCAAGGTGAGAGTTTATGTGGGCACCAATATGTCTTGGGGAGGCTCCTGTAATTTAATGGTATTTTATTGAGAATATTTCCTTCGGAAATATCTCAAAAGGTTAAAACAGACAGGAATGGTTTTCAGGGTTTTACTCAAATAATTATAATATAAAATGGGGTTGAAAATCTTATGTATGGAAAATATATGTCCCTCTGAGTTCCCATGATTTTACTCAGAATTTTCTAAGGCGGAGAAGCATTTTTCCTTGTGCGAATATCATTCCTGGCCTTAGAAACAGACATGCATTTAAAATAGAAAAATAATGTTTTTGGCAAATAATAATAGTATTTGAGTTCATATCACCAACTTTGGTTGGGAGTGCTACTAGGCATCATGAGCTAGTAGTGTAACCCAAGCAAGGTAGAGGTGATCTGATGTCAAAGAAAAGAGTTTTGGAAATTCAATTTAAATAAATAAATAAATTTGCCATGGGTTTGGTTCAACAAGCAAACAAGCATACATTCTATCCTAGCATTCACAACATCATTAGAAAAAAATTTAACAAGCCCTGATTTTTGCAACTCAAAACATTGGTGGTGAAAAACAGGGTGTGACACTCGCATGCATATCTGTTTATCTGTCAAAGAGCCATATTATTTTGTTTTCTCCTTTGTGTTTGCTTGCAGATTCCAACTTAGTCCAATGCACACACACTCTTATTATTGTTCACATCATTCGGTCGTGCAAGTGAAAGGCAATAATGACGATATAAGATGAAGTGACTGAGCCTAGAAAAGCTGGTATGAACTCGATCTATTTTGTTTTTGTAAGTATGACTAGCTCATCGTTCCTAATTCAGATTTGTTGTGAGTGAAACATGTTTGCAATGACAACTTAGATATCATAGTTTCTGATGCCATGCTTATTTAGCTAGGAGCTTATAATGGTTTGTCTTGAATGCCAACATGAATATCAAGATGATTATGATGTAGCATGATAGGATGGTATCCTCCTTTGAATGATTCAAGTGGCTTGACTTGGTGCATGCTCACGCATGTAGTTGAAACAAAATTTACAACCCTCTTCCAAAGGATTAGCCAAAACTTACTCTTTAAACCAATGCAAGAAAGAGGAGTTGCACAATCTAATAAGTTTGACGACCGTATCGTGCATCCCCCGGCCACGTTAGTTATTTGCTATGGTGTCTTTGTGCAGTTTCACAAAACCTTATAGCACATTTAGGTGTTGTAGAAGTACTATGTTCGTTTTTTCAAAGTAAGTGCATGGGCCTGAGTGGTCGACATGCAATTCCCTACACGAGTTGGTGTGGTCTTCTCCATTGAGCCTGTCATGTTCCTTGTTGGTAGGCCTAGCAACAACACAATTTCCGACACCCAGATAATTCTCGCAGAAGGAGATGCAGTCTTGGGTTAGATAGCCCTAGACGATGCTTCCATTCGGACAGGACATGTTACAAACGAATCTTCAAGAACCTCAGTGATCCTCTCGAATGCAATCACGGTGTGCAGGAATGTCATCTCAAGGTAAATGATGTCGTCCACAATGTGGACACACATATGGACCATGACATTAAAGAAGGTGAGCACATGGGGGAGTACATCTCATGCTCATTTAGTATGACAATGATATCTTCGTGTAGCATTCGGAGCTGCTTCACAGTGATCGACTTTGAAGAGATAACGTCTAAACTGTTGTAGAAAACAGTAAGCGTGTAACGGATGTGCTGGTCCATTATCCCTCTAAGCGCAATCGGGAGTATATGCATCAGCACCACATGATAGTCATGATACTTCAACACGGTGAACCTTTTCTTCTAGGTGTGTAGAAATCTTCTTATCTTGCCACAAAACCCGGAACTAACTTTCATTCTGGTAAGGCACTTGAAGAGTGGATCGATCTCCTTTGGCCTTAAGGTGAAGCAAGAGAGGGGGTAATGTTATTCCTTCTTGTTGAACTTTTGTCCCTCTCTTCTGTCTTCAAATCCTTCGACAAATTTTTATGGTCCCCTAGAGATATTCCCTAATATCCAAACAATCCAGGTCTTCTCTTGACTTCAGTACATCATTGGTCTTTTCCGGCATTTTCATATGTGTGCCAAGCAAGCTCTTGAGTAAACTCTTCGTGATATGGTTTTGATCAATGGTATGAGGCGTGTCCAGTTTGGGCCAGTGCTCCAAGTCCCAAAAAATGTACCACGTTATACATACCTTCAGTAGTGGCTCTCACGTGTTTATGTTCTTTCCTTGTGCAGGGCACTGTTTCTAGCTTTCAACAAATCATCGATTCCGGCACCACTCCTGATATGCGGAGGTCACCGAAGCTAAGCCTTAGAGCTTAATAGATCTACACGCTTTCTCCATCGACCATCCTTCTCGAGACATCTTCAATGACCCATATACACGATTTTTTGTTGGAAATATGCCCAAGAGGCAATAATAAATAAGTTATTATTATATTTCCTTGTTCATGATAATCGTTATTATCCATGCTATAATTGAATTGATTGGAAACTCAAATACATGTGTGGGTACATAGACAACACACTATCCCTATTGAGCCACTAAGGACTAGCTCGTTGATCGAAGATGGTCAAGGTTTCGTGATCATAGACATGAGTTGTCACTTGATAATGGTATCACGTCATTTGGTGAATGATGTGTTGGACAAGGCACAAACTATGAACATAGCATGTGATCGTGTCAGTTTATTGCTAATGTCTTCTGCATGTCAAGTATTTGTTTCTATGACCATGAGATCATGCAACCTGTGGACACTTGAGGAGTGCCTCGTGTGTATAAAACGTCACAACATAAGTGGGTGACAATAAAGGTGCTCTACATGTATCTCCGAAGGTGTCTGTTGTGTAGGCCTCAATCGATACTCGGATTTGTCACTCCGTATGACGGAGAGGTATCTGTAGGGCCCACTCGGTAATAGAAAATCACAATGAGCTTTCAAGCAATGTGACTAAGGAGTTAGTCACGGGATCTTATATTACGGAACGAGTAAAGAGACTTGCTGGTAACGAGATTTAACTAGGTATGGAGATACTGGCGACTGAATCTCGGGCAAGTAACATACCGATGGACAAAGTGAATAGTATACGAGATTGATTGAATCCTTGACATCATGGTTCGACCGATAAAGATCTTTGTAGAATATGTAGGAGCCAATATGGGCAGCCAGGTCCCAGTATTGGTTACTAGCCGGAGTGTGTCTCAGATCATGTATGCATAGTTCTCGAACACAATGTGCACACTTAAGGTTCTGTGACATTTCGGTATAGTTGAGTTATGTATGTTGGTGACCAAAGGTTGTTCGGAGTCCAGGATGAGATACCAGACGTCACGAGGAGCTCCGGAATGGTCTATAAGTAACGATTTATATATGGGAAGTCATATTTTGGCTACCAGAATAGTTTTGGGTTTTTTATATTGTACGTGGAATCTTCTAGAAGGTTTCCGAAACTTCTAGAGGAGTCTGAAAGTCCATCAAGGGTTATACCACGTGCCAAGGGTTTGCATGGGTTGAGGCGAGACATTGTGGCCTTATTGGTCCAAACGCAAAAGTCCCTCGAGGCCCATGCAATTGGGAAACGTGGATAGTCCACCTTTGTATTGAAGGGGAGGAAGGGGACTAGGATTCCACCTCCTCCCCCCTTGGTTGTGCCCTATGGATTAGAGGGGATGTTCCCCGCGCCCCTCCACCTATATATAGAGGGGAGGGGGTACCTAGAGAGGACACACGAAGCCCTTGGTGCCCCTCTCTCGCCCTAGCTTGTTTTCTCCTCCATTCGCGCGCGGTTTCGGTAGCGCTAGGCATAGCCCTACCGGGACGGATCAAGGAGGCGGAGAATGTCATCGAGCTGTACATGTGTTGAACGCAGAAGTGTTGTCCGTTTGGCACTAGATCGGGACGGATCATGATGGTATCGCAGTACGGATTGTGATTTGGATCACGAAGACGTTCGACTACATCAAGCGTGGTATATACGCTTCCACTTAGTGATCTACAAGGGTATGTAGATGCACTCCCCCTCTTGTAGATGTTAGTATCCATAGACGGATCTTGGTGTGCGTAGGAATTTTTTTGTTTCCCATGAAACCATTCCCCAACAGTGGCATCATGAGCTAGGTCTATGCGTAGATGACATCACGAGTACAACACAAAGGAGTTTGTGGGTGTTGATATTCAGATTGCTTCCCTCCATAGTCTTTTCATGATTCAGCGGTATTGTCGGATGAAGTGGCCCGGACCAACTCTTCCACGTACGAGAGACCGGTTCCATCTCATGACATGCAACTTGTTGCATAAAGATGGCTCGCAGGTGTCTGTCTCTCCTACTTTAGTTGAATCGAATTTGACGAAGGCAGTCCTTGTAGAAGGTTAAATAGCAACTTGCCTATCACCATTGTGGTTTTTGCGTAGGTAAGAAGAGTTCTTACTACATACCCATAGCAGCCACTTAAAATATGCAACAACAAATTAGACGACGTCTAACTTGTTTTTGTAGGGTATGTTGTGATATGATATGGCCAAAGACATGATGATATATATTTGATGTATGAGATGATCATGTTGTAATAGTTAATATCGACTAGTATGTCGATGCTACGTCAACCGGCAGGAGCCATAGGGTTGTCTCTAATTATTGTATGACCTTAGTGTCACTCATTAAGCGTTTGGTAATGCTTTACATTATAGCTAAACAGTAGAAATACTAGTACAAGAATGGTTGACGTGAAAACCTCGATGGCAGCACAATGATGGAGATCATGGTGCGGCACCGGTGACGACGGAGATCATGTCGGTGCTTTGAAGATGGAGATCAAAAGCACAAGTTCATGGCCATATCATGTCACTTATGATTTTCATGTGATGTTTATCCTTTTATGCAGCTTGTTTTGCTTAGGACGACGGTAGCATTATAAGGTGATCCCTGTTACGTCCATTTCGCATCATTCTTTTATATTGATATTTATCGCATTATGGGCTGTTATTACACATTATGGTACAATACTTATGCCTTTTCTCTCTTATTTTACAAGGTTTACATGAAGAGGGAGAATGCCAGCGGCTGGAATTATGGGCTGAAAAAGGAGCAAGTTCGAGATACCTATTCTGCACAACTCCAAAAGCCATGAAAATCAGTGTGGAATTATTTCAGAATATATAAAAAATACTGGGCGGAAGAAGTACTCGAGGGGAGCCACCAGGAGGTCACGAGCCTGCCAGGCGCGCCCCACCCCCCTACCGCCCCTGGGGGACTCGTGGGCCCCCTGTTACCCCTCCGGCACCCATCTTCTCCTATATAGATGGCTTTTTCCCAGAAAAAATCAAGAGAGAGCTTTCGGGAAGAAACGCCGCCGCCACGAGGCGGAACTTGAGCAGAGCGAATCTAGAGCTCCAGCAGGGCCATCCTACGAGGGAAATTTCCCTCCCAGAAGAGGAAATCATCGCCATCGTCATCCCCAACACTCCTCTCATCGGAGGGGACTCATCTCCATCAGTATCTTCATCAGCACCATCTGATCTCCAAACCATAGTTCATCCCTTGTACCCAATCTCCGTCTCGCGACTCCGATTGGTACTTGTAAGGTTGCTAGTAGTGTTAATTACTGCTTGTAGTTGATGCTAGTTGGTTTACTCGGTGGAAGATCATATGTTCAGATCCTTAATACTATTCAATACCTATATGATCATGAACATAATTATGCTTTGTGAGTAGATACGTCTTGTTATAAGTAGTCATGTGAATTTGGTATTCGTTCGATATTTGGATGCGTTGTATGTTGTCTTTCCTCTTGTGGTGTTATGTGAACGTCGACTACATAACACTTCACCATTATTTGGGCCTAGAGGAAGGCATTGGGAAGTAATAAGTAGATGATGGGTTGCTAGAGTGATAGAAGCTTAAACCCTAGTTTATGTGTTCCTTCGCAAGGGGCTGATTTGGATACACTAGTTTAATGCTATGGTTAGACTTTGTCTTAATTCTTATTTCGTAGTTGCGGATGGTTGCGAGAGGGGTTAATCATAAGTGGTATGTTTGTCCAAGTAAGGACAGCACCCAAGCACCGGTCTACCCACATATCAAAATATCGAAGTAGCGAATGCGAATCGTATGAACATGATGAAAACTAGCTTGACAGAAATTCCCATGTGTCCTCGGCAGCGCTTTACCTTATATAAGAGTTCGCCCAGGCTACAAAAGGGATTGGGCCATCTTGCTGCACCTTTTTTACTATTGTTACTTGCTACCCATTACGAATTATCTTATCGCACAACTATCTGTTACCGATAATTCAAGTGCCTGCAGAGAATACCTTGCTGAAAACCACTTGTCCTTTCCTTCTGCTCCTCGTTGGGTTTGACACTCTTACTTATCAAAAGGACTATGATAGATCCCCTACACTTGTGGGCCATAAAGACTCTTTTCTGGCTCCGTTGCCGAGGAGTGAAGCACCTTTGGTGAGTGGAATTTGGTAAGGCAACATTTATATAGTGTGCTGAAATTTATTGACACTTGTCACTATGGAAACTAATCCTTTGAGGAGCTTGTTCGGGGTATCTTCACCTCGACCGGAAGCACGAAGAGTTGCTCCTCAACTTACTGCACCTACTAAAAATATTTATTATGAAATTCCTTCGGGTATGCTATAGAAATTGTTGGCTAATCCTTTTACACGAGATGGAACATCACATCCCGACTTGCATCTAATCTAGGTACATGAAGTTTGTGGTTTATTTAAGCTTGGATGTTTGCCTGAGGATGAGGTCAAGATGAAGGTCTTTCCCTTATCTTTGAGGGATAAAGCATTGACATGGTATAGGCTATGTGATGATAGTGGATCATGGAACTACAACCGATTGAAATTGGAATTTCATCAAAAGATTTATCCAATGCATTTGGTACATCGTGATCGGATTTATATCTATAATTTTTGGCCTCGTGATAGAGAAAGTATCGCTCAAGCTTGGGGGAGGCTTAAGTCAATGTTATATTCATGCCCCAACCATGATCTCTCGAGAGAAATTATTACTCAGAACTTCTATGCTCGGCTTTCTCATGATAATCGCACCATGCTTGACACTTCTTGTACCGGTTCTTTTATGAAGAGAGATATTTACTTCAAATGGGATTTATTGGATAGAATTAAACACAACTCTGAAGGTTGGGAGTTTGATGAAGGTAAGGAGTCATGTATGAATCTTAAGTTCGATTGCGTTAAATCCTTCGCTGAAACAAATACTTTTCGTGATTTGAGCGCTAAACATGGACTTGACTCTGAGATAGTAGCTTCATTATGTGAATCATTTGCTGCTCATATTAATCTCCCTAGGGAGAATTGGTATCATATCATCCTCCCATAGAAGTTAAGGTAGTAAAACCCAATCTAGTTCAAGAGAAAGTTATTGCTTATAATGATTCTATTGTTCCTAGTGCTCACATTGAGAAACCACCTTTCCCTGTTAGAATAAAGGATCATGCTAAAGCTTTAACTGTGATACGTAAGGGCTACATTAGAACACCTACACCCAGTGAGCAAATTAAAGTTGAACCTAGAATTGCTATTATTAAAGATCTCTTGGCGGATAATGTTGATGGGCATGTTACACTACTGGAATTCACAAATTTGCCGTCTGCCTTTCCTTTACCGTCTGCTGACACATGGCAAAGATCTTCTTTGCCATCAGCTGGCGCAAAGCAGACGGCAAAGAGAACACATAAGGCAAAAAAATTCTTTGCCGTCGGCCAGCGGACGGCAAAGGAAGCACAGGCGGACGACAAAGGGTTGGCAGATGGCAAAGGGGGTGCCACCGTACGCCCCCTCCCACCCCATAACGGGCGCTCCCTTTGCCGTCTGCCCTCCTTCTCTTTGCCATCGGGGGGCGGACGGCAAAGGAAGCCCCCCCTAACGGCCGTCTCCCTCTCCCTCTCACTCTCATCCGTCTCCTCCTTACTCTCAGCCGCTCGACCCCCGCCCACCGGCCGCCTCCCCTCCCGTCGGCCGCCTCCTCCCCCGCCCCCTCCTCCCCTCCCGCGGCACCCCTCCTCCCCGCCCGCCGACCACCTCCCCTCCCGCCGCCTCCTCCCCGCGGCCTCCTCCCGCTCCCTCCTCCCCGCACCGGCCCGCGGCACCCCTCCTTCCCGCCCACCGGACGCCTCCCCTCCCGCCCGCGGCAGCCCTCCTCCCCGCCCGTCGGCCGCCTGCCCTCCCCCCCCGCGGCACCCCTCCTCCCCGCCCGCCGGCCGCCTGCCCTCCCGCCCGCGACACCCCTCCTCCCCACCCGCCAGCCGCTTGCCCTCCCGCCCGCGCCACCCCTCCTCCCCGCCCGTCGGCCGCCTGCCGCGCGCCCCCTGCCCCCTGCCGTCATCCACCGCCGCCGCCGCCCCCTGCCGTCGTCCACCACGGTGAGTTGAGTTCTTCTTCTTTTTCTTTTTAAAAAAGTTAATTACTTGAGTTAGTTTATTAGGTTAGTTTTTTATTGTATATAGGGTAATTTAGTTAGTTTATTTGGTTAGATTATTAGGCTAATTAGGTTAGTTAGTTAGGTTAGAAGAAAAAAAGAGGAAAAGCAGAAGGAAAAAAATGAAAAAGGAAAAGGAAAAGAAGAAGATAATTAGAAGAACAAAGAAAAGAAGAAGGAGAAGAAGGAGAAGAAGAAGAAGAAGAACAGGAGGAGGAGGAGGAGAAAAAAGAAGAAGAAGAAGAAGAAGAAGAAGAAGAAGAAGAAGAAGAAGAATAAGAGGAGGAGGAGGAGGAAGAGGAGGAGAAAGAAGAAGAAGAACAAGAACAAGAACAAGAACAAGAACAAGAACAAGAACAAGAACAAGAAAAAGAATAGGAGGAGAAAAAGAGGAGGGGGAGTAGGAGGAGAAAAAAGAAGAAGAAGAAGAAGAAGAAGAAGAAGAAGAAGAAGAAGAAGAAGAAGAAGAAAAGAAGAAGAAGAAAAAGAGGAGAGAGGAGAAGAAGAAAGAAGAGGAAAAGGGAACCCTGGCACCCCGAAACTAAACCTCGACCCTCGACCCGTGACGCCCGACGCCACTGGCCCCCGACCATCGACCCCCGACGCCACTGACCCCCGACCCCCGACCCCCGACGCCACTAACCCCCGACGCCACTAACCCTCGACCCCCGACGCTACTGACCCCCGACCCAGACCCTCGGCCCACGACTCCCGACCCCCGACGCTCGACGCCACCAACCCCCGACCCCCGACGCCACTGACACCCGTAGTCACTGACCCTGGACCCCCGACGCCACTGACCCCCCACAACCGACGCCACTAACCCCCCGACCCCGATGCCACAGACATCCGACACCACCGACCCTCCCCGGCACTGACTCCCGAGGCCACTAAGCCCCGACCCCCGACACCTCTTCTGCCTTCTTTTGAACGAGAAGGTGCTTTTCGGCCTTCCAAAGGCCCACGAGGTCATAGTTTTGTAAATTATGAGTTAGGTCACATATTTTCCGATTATGTTAATTATAAAAACATCGTATTTGTGTTGATCGTGTGAATTTCAATGTGCAGTTGTTCGACGACCTCCATGTGCGTTGGACGAGCTCCGCCCTTGCGTTTGTTGGTGAGCACAAATGACTTCTCCTCCTACCCCTTAATTTGCTCTGTCCCGGTCTTCGTGCCGATGAAACTTGCTAGCTATAGGTTTCTTCAATCATGAGTATGCGTGACCAGTATGCGTCTCCCGTTCGAAAGGGCGACATCTATAAATATGCATTTCTTTGCATATTTATAACCGCCATCCTTTCGAATTGTCCAACATTATCCATGGACAGCCCGAGTATGTGTAGATTGGGTTTGTTTTCCCGTATGCTGTGCTCCGGATCCGATGCGGAATTTCGTCAGTGCCTCCCCTGTTGTTCTCCGGGTACACATCCTCTCTGCTTATTGCCGAGACGTGTATCAGGAGAACAGCGGGGAGGTGCTGCCGAAATTCTGCATCGCATCTGGAGCAGAGCATGGGAAAACAAACCCACTCTACACAAACTTGGGTGGGATTAGGACCTATCTTTACCTATTAGCACGTAGGTTGCATGGATAATAAAACTGACAAACTTGATTAGCGTATGAATATAGATGATGAATTATATATTTATTTCTTGTGCCCCCATAGGTAGCTAGGCAACATGAGTGATCGTGCTTGGATGTACACTGGTCACCCTAGTCAGAAAGACATGACCCATGAATGGTTAACAAAAACCAGGGGGTTTGTGAGAGCCGCATTTGCAAATGGCCAGCATAAAACATGGTGCCCCTGTCCCAACTGCGACAACTTGAAAAAGCAGACAGAGTTTGAAATGGGTAAACACCTGCAGAAGTGGGGTTTTACGCCTAATTATATGGTGTGGCCTTTTCATGGTGAGTCTGACCAACGTGCCAGTGTTGAGCTGATTCGTCGTCGCACCGACGAGCATGGTACCGGGATTGAAGACATGGTGCAAGACTTTGATGATGCTCGTGATTCGGACGATGAGATGGAGGAATCTGCAAAGGCCTTCTATGAAATGCTGGAGTCTTCAAAACGTCCTCTCCACGAGCAGAATGAGCTTTGTCAGCTCGATGCCATCGCACAAGTAATGGCTCTAAAGGCTCAATTCAACCTAGGCAGAGAATGCTACGACGCGATGATGACGATATTTGGACGCTTTCTACCCAAAGGCCATGTACTGCCTGCAAACCTGTACCAGTCAGACAAAATCCTCCGTGTACTTAAGATGCCCTATGAGAAGATACATGCCTGTGAGAATGGATGTGCCTTATTTAGATTGAGTATGCGGCCTTGAACTATTGCCCCATTTGCAATTCTTCGAGGTATATTGTGGTAGACAACGGCATGGGTGAGAAGAATCAGACCAAAATCCCCATTAGTGTTCTTCGATATCTGCCAATCGTACCAAGACTTCAACGTCTTTTCATGGTTGAAGAGACGGCCAGACAGATGACATGGCACAAATTGGGCAAAAGAACCGAACTAGATGCGGATGGGAACAAGATGCTGGTACACACTTCAGATGGTTTTGCGTGGAGGCACTTCGATGCATTACATAAGGATAAATCAGAAGATCCAAGGCAACCTAGAGTTGCCATCAGCACGGATGGGTTCAATGTGTATGGTATGACGGCAGCACAATACAATTGGTGGCCTGTATTTGTCATTCCACTAAATTTTCCACCCGGAGAGATTATGAAAAGAAAGAACATATTCCTGACGTTGATAATTCCAGGGCCCAACTATCCGGGGAAGAATATGAATGTGTACATGCAGCCGCTTAAGGATGAGTTGCAAGAAGCCTGGGATAATGGGATCAAGACCTACGACGCGGCTACGAAAACAAATTTCAAAATGCATGTGTGGTACATGTACTCGACGCATGATTATCCGGTATTTGGGCTATTCGCTGGCTGGTGTGTGCATGGAAGGTTCCCGTGCAACACATGCAAGGCAGCTCTTCAGTTCCGTTGGCTGCACGCTGGTCGCAAGTATTCTTGCTTCGACATGCATAGACAATTCCTGGATCCTGACCATAAGTTCAGAAAAGACAAGAAGAATTTCATCAAAGGTAGAGTTGTCAAAAACACTGCACCAGCTGCGTTGACAGGCCAACAAACCCTTGATCAGTTAAACTCTCTCGAGCCTGATCCTTTGCGTCTAGGATACTTCAAAGGGTATAATACGGAACACGCCTGGACTCACAAGTCATGCTTATGGGATCTCCCTTACTTCAAAGACCTCCTTTGCCCAGACAACATTGACGTGATGCACACTGAAAAGAATATTGCGGAGGCCATTTTTGTTACATTGTTCGGCATAGAGGGGAAGTCAAAAGATAATCCTAAGGCTAGAATCGACCTGGAGGCTCTATGTGATAGACCGTTGCAAAACTTGCGACAATGGAAAGGAAAGCAAAGCATAGCGAAGCCAAAGGCATGGTTCAATCTTGAAAGGCCAGCTATGAGGGAAATGTTATTGTGGGTGAAAATGAGGTTGATGTTCCCCGATGGGTATGCTGCGAATCTAAAGAGGGGAGCGAGTCTTGAGAAACTGAAAATATTTGGGCTCAAGAGTCATGATTGGCACATATGGATTGAGCGGGTAATGCCGGTGATGTTGCGTGGCTTTATCCCTGAGGATGAATGGCTAGTACTGACAGAGCTGAGCTATTTCTTCCGTTCTCTTTGTGCGAAAGAAGTATCGCCTGGCGTGCTAGATGAAATGGAAGAGTTGGCGCCGGAGTTGATCTACAAATTAGAAAAGATCCTTCCACCGGGCTTCTTTAATCCAATGCAACATTTGATTTTGCATCTCCCGACCGAGGCATGAATGGGGGGGTCCGTTCAAAATCGATGGTTCTACTCAACTGAGAGGATGCAGAAGACGCTACGAGCTAAGTGTAAAAATAAACGTAGAATTGAAGCATCGATGGCCGAGGCATTCATTACTGAGGAGGCGGCAAACTTCGTGACAGCACACTACGAAGCCAAAAATCATCATTTGCATAACTCGAAGCCTCGGTACAGTGATGGCGCTCGAGAAAAAGTTCGATCCAACCTCAGCCTATTCAAAGGTAAGCTCCCACCATCCGGTGCTTCGAAAGGGAAATCGTTGGATGTCGAAGAATGGCGGACCATTTCATTGTATATCTTCACCAACCTAACAGAAGTGCGGTCGTACATCGAGTAAGTTCTCGGTAATTTATTGTTCCACAACTTCTAATAGCTTTGAACTACTCTTATTCCCGGATATTTGATATAGTCGATACGTCACCGAATTCTTGGATGGAGCGGTCATCGAAAAGGATTCCGTCGAAGAGTATGAGCTTCTCGCAAAGCATGGAGGCGACTATCCCGGTTTCATCTCTTGGTTCAAACAAAGGGTAATTTATTACCATTAAGGGCCCATTTGATTTATTGGTCTAATTTGCAGCTAATCCATCCATTCTTTCGTATTAAACTTGTAGGCTGATGCAGAGTCTATGGACACGGAGTTGAGACAAGTCGCTAATGGTTTTGACTATAAGGTCCGTTTATTTGACAAATACAACATCAACGGGTATCACTTTCGTACCTTTGGCAAAGAGCTACCTATGCCCGACCTAAAGACTACAAATTGTTCTATCTCTGCTATCGGCAAAGGAGACACCGAGTATTATGGAAGAGTTGAAGCAATTTATGAACTTCTATTCTATGGTGAAAACCCACCGACTGTCGTAGTCTTCAAATGTTATTGGTTTGAGCCGAGGGAGACTAGAAGGACTCATGAACATATAGGACTAGTCGAACTCAACCAAAACACCCACTTAGATGTTCCCGATGTCTATATTACGGCTCAACAGGCGACACAAGTTTTCTATCTACCGTGGGCCTGCCAAACTGATCCAAATCTCAAAGGTTGGGATGTCATTTATGAAGTGCCACCACATTTTAGACCACCTACCCTCAATGAAGAGGATTACGAACCTCACATTAACCCAGACACATATGAAGGAGAATTCTTCCAAGAAACACGTTTGTCCAAGAAACGTTTCAAGAACCGCTCTACTTCACCCCAGAACATTGAAGTAGACAGCGACAGTGAATCCGTCTTAACCCCTGAGCCCGAACAGGAAGAGCTGGAAGAAGAAGAGGTTACTGCTGCGGATGACCTGTCACTTCTTGACCGATTGGCTCGATCGCCATTGGAGACGGCCTTATACGTTGTCCTAGCTCTCTCCGGCAGATAAAGGCATGCCAAACGAGCTCTTGTCCGGAGATAACACGTCGTGCACGGCCAGTCGAGCTCGCCATCGAGGTTAGTTTAATGGACTCAAATATCTTTCCGCATTATGTTGTGCGTTGGAACCAATATGCTAACAATGAGTTGTGTTGTAGGCTGCTATTCAGAAAGAGAGAGAGGCAATGCAGGCGGCTATGGCCGAGAAGGATAAGGAAATTAGGGAGCTGGAGGAGAGGACAACTGCATTGGTGGAGGCGGAGAGGACACAGAATGATGTGTCTACCAGGGCCATATACGAGCTATTCGTGGTAAGTTTCTTCTTCATGTTATTTCAAATCTTGCATTTGAATGTCCATTTCATTAATAAATAAAAAGTTTGACTTGTCGAAACCAAATGTTCAGTCTATGTGCGAGAAGAACGACCAAGTCCCTCCACCGATGCCAGTCATTAACGTGGCGGGGACGGTGAGTTTCATTTCAGTGGAGTGATCTTAAGAGTGTCCTCATGCTAACTACACATTGCAAACAATGTTTGGTGCAGAATATGTCCCGAAACGCATCGCACGACCCTTCTACAGGGCAGCCTTCTCCAGGTGAAACAAGCCAGAGCCACCGTGCTTGACCCTAACTTAGGTATGTTATTTCTAGTGTTTTAATAAAAGATAGCTAGATGACATAATTAGCGTTAGTTAGCTCCAAAAAGACCTATTTAATAAAATATAGCTAGATGACATAGTTAGCTTAGTTAGCTTAGTTAGTTTAGTTAGCTTAGTTAGCTTAATTAGCTTAGTTAGTTTAGTTAGCTTAGTTAGCTTAATTAGCTTAGTTAGCTTAGTTATCTCCTCCTTCTCCTTCTTCTTCCAACAAAGCCTAAATTGGCTAAATATCCATCTAAATGACATAATTAGCTTAGTTAGCTCCTAAATGGTCTATTTAATAAAAAATGACCTATACTTAGCTAATTATCCTCAAAATGACATAATTAGCTCCAAAAAGGCATTCTTAGGCAATTTAGCCCGAAGGAGACGAGAGGAGAAGAAAGAGGAAAAATGAAAGGAAGGAAGAAGAAGAAGAGGAGAAGAAGAAGAAGGAGAGGGAGGAGGATAAGAAGGAGGAGAAGGAGGAGAAGAAGGAGAAGGAGAGGGAGGAGGATAAGAAGAAGGAGGAGAAGAAGGAGAAGGAGCTCCTCCTTCTCGTTCTTCCTCCTTCTTCCTCCTTCTCATTCTCCTTCTTCTTTTGTTCTTCTTCGACTCTTCCGTCTCCTTCTCCTCCTCCTCCTCCTCCTCCTTCTTTTACTTCTTCTTCTCTTTCTCTTATTCTACGTAGCTTAATTAGACTCATCCAACAAAGCCTAAATTGGCTAATTATCCATCTAAATGACATAATTAGCTTAGTTAGCTCCTAAATGGTCTATTTAATAAAAAATGACCTATACTTAGCTAATTATCCTCGAAATGACATAATTAGCTCCAAAAAGGCATTCTTAGGCAATTTAGCCCGAAGGAGACGAGAGGAGAAGAAAGAGGAAAAATTAAAGGAAGGAAGAAGAAGAAGAGGAGAAGAAGAAGAAGGAGAGGGAGGAGGATCAGAAGAAGGTGGAGAAGAAGGAGGAGAAGAAGGAGAAGGAGCTCCTCCTTCTCCTTCTTCCTCCTTCTTCCTCCTTCTCCTTCTCCTTGTTCTTTTCTTCTTCTTCTCCTCTTCCGTCTCCTTCTCCTCCTCCTCCTCCTCCTCCTCCTCCTCCTCCTTCTTTTACTTCTTCTTCTCTTTCTCTTATGCTACGTAGCTTAATTAGACTCATCCAACAAAGCCTAAATTGGCTAATCATCCATCTAAATGACATAATTAGCTTAGTTAGCTCCTAAATGGTCTATTTAATAAAAAATGACCTATACTTAGCTAATTATCCTCGAAATGACATAATTAGCTCCAAAAAGGCATTCTTAGCCAATTTAGCCCGAAGAAGGAGACAAGAGGAGTAGAAAGAGGAAAAATGAAAGGAAGGAAGAGGAAAAGAGGAGAAGAAGGAGAAGGAGAGGGAGGAGGATAAGAAGAAGGAGGAGAAGGAGCAGAAGGAGCTCCTCCTTCTCCTTCTTCCTCCTTCTCCTTCTCCTTCTTCTTTTCTTCTTCTTCTCCTCTTCCGTCTCCTTCTCCTCCTCCTCCTCCTTCTCCTCCTTCTTTTACTTCTTCTTCTCTTTCTCTTATGCTACGTAGCTTAATTAGACTCATCCAACAAATCCTAAATTGGCTAATTATCCATCTAAATGACATAATTAGCTTAGTTAGCTCCTAAATGGTCTATTTAATAAAAAATGACCTATACTTAGCTAATTATCCTCGAAATGACATAATTAGCTCCAAAAAGGCACTCTTAGCCAATTTAGCCCGAAGAAGGAGACGAGAGGAGAAGAAAGAGGATAAATGAAAGGAAGGAAGAAGAAGAAGAGGAGAAGAAGGAGAAGGAGAGGGAGGAGGATAAGAAGAAGGAGGAGAAGAAGGAGAAGGAGCTCCTCCTTCTCCTTCTTCCTCCTTCTTCCTCCTTCTCCTTCTCCTTCTTCTTTTCTTCTTCTTCTCTTCTTCCGTCTCCTTCTCCTCCTCCTCCTCCTCCTCCTCCTTCTTTTACTTCTTCTTCTCTTTCTCTTATTCTACTGTAGCTTAATTTGACTCATCCAACAAAGCCTAAATTGTCAAATTATCCATCTAAATGACATAATTAGCTTAGTTAGCTCCTAAATGGTCTATTTAATAAAAAATGACCTATACTTAGCTAATTATCCTCGAAATGATATAATTACCTCCAAAAAGGCATTCTTAGCCAATTTAGCTCGAAGAAGGAGACGAGAGGAGAAGAAAGAGGAAAAATGAACGGAAGGAAGAAGAAGAAGAGGAGAAGAAGAAGAAGGAGAGGGAGGAGGATAAGAAGAAGGAGGAGAAGAAGGAGAAGGAGCTCCTCCTTCTCCTTCTTCCTCCTTCTCCTTCTCCTTCTTCTTTTCTTCTTCTTCTCCTCTTCCTTCTCCTTCTCCTCCTCCTCCTCCGTCTTTTACTTCTTCTTCTCTTTCTCTTATTCTACGTAGCTTAGACTTATCCAACAAAGCCTAAATTGGCTAATTATCCATCTAAATGACATAATTAGCTTAGTTAGCTCCTAAATGGTCTATTTAACAAAAAATGACCTATACATAGCTAATTATTGTCGAAATGAAAAAATAAGGCTTACGTAGCTGCAACATGACCTATTCCCCCTAACTTAGGTATTAAATGGCCTATAATTAGCCTAGCTAGATCAAAAATGGCTTAATAAGCATAGTTTGCTCCGGAATGACCTATTTTACCCAAGTTAGCTCTGAAACGACCTATAGTTAGCTAGGGTTCCACCTAAATGACATAATTAGCTTAGTTAGCTCCCAAATGGTCCATATTTAGCTAATTTCTCTCCGAAATAACCTATATATACACTACTTCATCTACTATTATTCTTCTAACTTTCTTATTTGTCATTTTGCAGATTACCTTCACTTCCCGGGAAGCTTGGCAAATTATGATGGAATGCTTGAAGATGATTTCTTGTAACATGAGTTGTATTGAAACTATTGTAGTATATGAATATATGAAACTTTGTATGCACATGGATGAAACTGGTGTAATATATGAAACTTTGTATGCACGTGGATGCAACTTGATAGCTAGATATAAGATGTTATTTTAATATGGTTATGAGTATGGAAAGAAATTTATTTATGTCAAATATATATATATATATCCTGATTATTGTTAAAAATGCTGTATATAACAAAAAATAAATAAATAAAGGGGCTGGTTCCCCTCTTTGCCGTCTGCCCCCACATGGCAAAGGGGGGGAGGCAGACGGCAAAGGGGGGAATCTGCCCCCTCTCTCTCCCCTCTTTGCCGTCTGCCCCCACATGGCAAAGGGAGGGAGGTAGACGGCAAAGGGGGGAATCTGCCCCTCTCTCTCTCCTCTTTGCCGTGTGCCCCCACATGGCAAAGGAGTGGAGGCAGACGGCAAAGGGGGGAATCTGCCCCTCTGTCTCCCCTCTTTGTTGTCTGCCCACGCACGGCAAAGGAGGGGAGGCAGACGGCAAAGGCAGACGGCCTGCCGTTAATACTTAATGGGGACGTTGCACCCTTTGCCATCCCAGCTAATTTGCCGTCAGCCCACTCATGGCAAAGATTCTTTGCCGTCCGCTTTGGGAAAGCTGACGGCAAAGAACCTCTTCACCGGATTTTTTTTTACCGTCTACTTTACCGTCTGCTGACCGACGGCAAAGCCTTTGCTGTCCGTGGTTGCACCCATTGCCGTCAGCTTTGGCGGACGACAAATTTATGAATTTCAGTAGTGTTATTCAATTATGTGAAGATGCTGCTAGAACTACTAAACCTCATGCTAGAGACCAACATAAACCTGTTGTTGGCATGCCTGTTGTTTCTGTTAAGATAGGATATCATTGTTATCATGGTTTATGTGACATGGGTGCTAGTGTTAGTGTAATACCTCGATTTTTATATAATGAAATTAAAGATGAGATTGCACCTGTCGAGATGGAACTTATTGATGTTACTATTCAACTTGCTAATAGAGATAATATCTGCCATGTGGGAATTGTGAGAGATGTTGAAGTCTTGTCTGGTAAAAGTAAGTATCCTACAGATTTTTTCGTTCTTGCTACCACACACGATAGCTTTTGTCCCATCATATTTGGTAGACTTTTCCTCAATGCTGTTAATGATCAAATTGACTGTGAGAAACAAACTGTTACTGTTGGCTTTGAAGGTCTGTCACATGAATTTAATTTTTCTAAGTTTGGTAGACAACCTCATGCAAAAGAATTGTCTAGTAAGGATGAAATTATTGCTCTTGCTTCTATTGTTGTGCCTCCTACTGATCCTTTAGAGCAATACTTTCTTGAACATGAAAATTATATGCATATGGATGAAAGGAATGAGATAGATAGAGTTATCTTTGAACAACATCCTATCCTTAAGAATAATTTGCCTGTTGAATTACTTGGAGATCCACATCCACCAAAGGGTGATCCTGTGTTTGAGCTTAAACAATTACCTGAAACTCTTTAGTATGCTTATCTTGATGAAAAACAGATATATCATGTTATTATTAGTGCTAACCTTTGAGAGCATGAAGAAAAGAAATCATTGAAAACTCTGAGAAAGCACCGTGCTGCTATTGGATATACTCTTGATGATCTTAAGGGCATTACTCCCACTCTATGCGAGCATAAAATTAAAATTGATCCTGATTCCAAACCAGTTGCCGATCATCATATAAGATTAAATCCTAAGATGAAAGAGGTGGTAAGAAAAGAAATACTACTGCTCCTGGAAGAAGGTATTATCTATCCTGTTGCTCATAGTGATCGGGTAAGTCCGGTGCATTGTGTCCCTAAGAAGGGAGGTATTACCGTTGTCCCTAATGATAAAGATGAATCGATCCCACAGTGAATTGTTACGGGCTACAGGATGGTAATTGATTTTAGGAAATTAAATAAAGCTACTGAGAAAGATCATGACCTTTACCTTTTATTGATCAAATTCTAGAGAGATTGTCTAAACATACACACTTCTACTTTCTAGATGGTTATTCTGGTTTCTCCCAAATACTAGTTGCACAATCTGATCAGGATAAAACCACTATTACTTTCCCTTTCGGTACCTTTGCTTATATACGTATGCCTTCTGGTGTATGTAATGCACCTTCTACCTTTCAAAGATGTACGATGGCTATATTCTCTGACTTTTGGGGAAAGATTGTTGAGGTTTTCACCGATGATTTCTCCATTTATGGATCTTCTTTTGATGATTGCTTGAGCAACCTTCATCGAGTTTTGTAGAGATGTAAAGACACTAACCTTGTCTTGAATTGGGAGAAGTGCCACTTTATGGTTAATGAAGGCATCGTCTTATGACATAAAATTTCTGAAAGAGGTATTCAAGTCGATAAGGCTAAAGTTGATGCGATCGAGAAAATGCCATGCCCTACAGACATTAAAGTTATAAGAAGTTTCCTTGGTCATGTTGGTTTCTATAGAAGGTTCATTAAAAACTTCTCTAAGATTTCTAGGCCTCTCACCAATCTCTTGCAAAAAGATATTCCATTTGTTTTTTATGATGATTGTGAAGAAGCATTTGAAATACTTAAGAAGGCCTTGATAACTGCACCTACTGTTGAACCACCAGATTGGAACCTACCTTTTGAAATTATGTGTGATGCTAGTGATTAAGTTGTTGGTGTTGTTCTAGGACAAATAGTTGATCAGAAATTAAATGTTATTCAGTATGCTAGTAAAACTCTAGACAGAGCCCGAAGAAACTATGCTACTACTGAAAAAAGAATTTTTAGTAGTTGTGTTTGCATGTGATAAGTTCAGATCTTATATTGTTGATTCCAAAATTACTGTTCACACTGATCATGCTTCTATTGAATATCTCATGGAAAAGAAAGATGATAAACCTAGACTTATTCGATGGGTTCTCTTGCTACAAGAATTTGATTTGCATATTGTTGATAGGAAGGGTGCTGAGAACCTCGTAGCAGATAACTTGTATGGGTTAGAGAATGTTCTTGATGACCCACAACCTATTGATGATAGCTTTCCTGATGAACAATTGAATGTCATCAATGCTTCACGTAGTACACCATGGTATGCTGATTATGCTAATTATATTGTTGCTAAATATATACCACCTAGTTTCACATACCAACAAAAGAAAAAGTTCTTTTATGATTTTAGACATTACTTTTGGGATGATCCTCACCTTTATAAAGAAGGAGTAGATGGTGTTATTAGATGTTGTGTACCTGATCATGAACAGGGACATATCCCAAAGAAGTGTCACTCCGAGGCTTACGGAGGACACCATGCGGGAGATAGAACTACACACAAGGTATTGCAATCCGATTTTTATTGGTCCACTCTCTTCAAGGATGCTCGTAAGTTTGTCTTGTCTGGTGATGAATGTCAAAGAATAGGTAATATCAGTAAACGTCAGGAAATGCCTACGAATTATTAACTTGTTATTGAACCATTTGATGTTTGGGGTTTTGATTATATGGTACGTTTTCCAAAGACTAATGGGTATACTCATATTCTAGTTGTTGTTGATTACGTTACTAAGTGGGTAGAAGCTATTCCAACTAGTAGTGCTGATCATAACACCTCTATTTAGATGCTTAAAGAAGTCATTTTTCCTAGATTTGGAGTCCCTAGATATTTAATGACTGATGGTGGTTCACATTTTGTTCATGGTGCTATCCGTAAAATGCTTGCAAAGTATGATGTCAATCATAGAATTGCATCTCCTTATCATCCTCAGTCTAGTGGTCAAGTAGAGTTAAGTAATAGAGAAATAAAATTAATTCTGCAAAAGACTGTCAATAGGTCTAGAAAGAATTGGTCTAAGAAACTTGATGATGCACTGTGGGCTTATAGAACTGCTTATAAGAATCCCATGGGCATGTCTCCGTATAAAATGATTTACGATAAAGCATGTCATTTACCTCTTGAGCTAGAGCATAAGGCTTATTGGGAAATCAAAGAGCTGAACTTTGATTTCAAACTTGCTGGTGAGAAGAGGTTATTTGATATTAGCTCACTTGATGAATGGAGAACTCAGGTATATCAAAATGCCAAGTTGTTTAAGAGGTGGCATGATAAAAGGATACAAAAACGTGAGTTCAATGTAGGTGATTATGTCTTGCTATACAATTCTCGTATAATATTTTTTGCAGGCAAGCTTCTCTCTAAATGGGAAGGTCCTTACATTGTTGAGGAAGTATATCGTTCTGGTGCCATAAAAATCAACAATGCGGAAGGTCATTTTCCGAGAGTTGTAAATGGGCAAAGAATCAAGCATTATATCTCAGGTACTCCAATAAATGTTGAAAGCCATATTATTAATACCATAACTCCGGAGGGGTACATAAGGGATATTTACCAGCCTGTTTCAGACTCCGAAAACGAAGACGTATGTGATACGGTAAGTAAACCGACTCTAAAACTTTTCCAATAGAAATTTTTCTTCGTTTTGGATTTTTTAGAAAATTAGAAAATTTTAAAGTAGTCCGGAAAACGCACGAGGGGGTGACAAGCCTGCCAGGCGCGCCTGGGGGGCTCGTGAGCACCTCGTGTGTCTCCCGGACTTCGTTTTCTTGTGGAATACTCCTTTTAGTCGGGAAAAATTAATTATATAATCTCCCAAAAGGTCTGACCCTCGTATCACGCAAATATACGTTGTTTCTGTTTCGAGCCTGTTTCAGTAGCCGATTTAGGGCAAGGATGTCGTCTCAGGAATCTGTCCGGGAGAACGGTTTCCCTCAAGTCTATCCAGAAGTAAATACTGATTTGGAAAGGGTGGAAGTCACGGAGGCCAAGGAAGGGCTGCTGGAAGAAACCAAGGGCAAAAGAGGAGAATCCAGCGTCGGACGAAGGGCAATCTGTGCTCAACAAGGAAGAAGCTGAGGAAGAGGATTTCCTCCAACCCTACCTCCACCTGCTATCCCCATCCTTGATCGAACTCTTGAGGTTATGTGAAATATCTCGTGTTCACAATACATATCTCACCTGTGAAGTTATTTTGCTGGAGAAACGAATCATAGAGCTCCAAAGTATAAAACGAAGATTGATGGCCCTCTTGGAACTAAAAGATAGGATTGCTTCATCACCATTACCCCCGAAGGAAGACAATTAAACACGGGTATGGGCACTCCCCTTGGCTTGTACCAAGCTTGGGGGAGTGGCCCCGGTATTGTATGACCATCACATATTTTGCCTTTACCTTTTTGTTAGTTTGATCCTTTTTGGTAACATCTTTATCTAGTAGAATAAAGTTCTTAGTATGATCTAGGCTTGAGTTTTGCTTTATGTTACCCCCAATGTAATCGAGTTCACGAGTTATACAATAAGGAGTGTATTAGTTAAGGGCCTTGCTTCGTGCCATGATCTAAAGAAAAAATAATAATAAAAGAACAAAAGCATGAAAGATCATGTGATGATCTTATGGAAAGTGATGGCTTCACAAATAAAAAGAATGTTGATTGAAACTTGTTGTGGGTGGACAGACGTAGACCTTGGTCATGGTTGCAATTAATAGGAAGTAATAAAGAAAGAGAGATTCACATATAAATATATCATCATTGACACCGTCTATGATAGTGAACACTCATTAAACTATTACATGCTAAGAAGTAGATGTTCGACAAGGAAGACAACATAATGAATTATGTTAGCTTGGTTCCGAACAATGTTATATAACTAGATATCCCTTAGCATGTGACGCTTGCTTCCACGTCATATCAGCCAAAACTTCTGCACTAAGTAGAGATACTACTTGTGCATCCATAAACCCTCAACCGAGTTTTGCCATGAGAGTCCACCAAACCTACCTATGGATTGAATAAGATCCCTCAAGTAAGTTGTCATCGGTGCAAGCAATACAAAATTTGCTCCCTAAATATGTATGATCCATTAGTGTGTGCAAAATAAGCTTTGTACGAACCTGTGATGAGGAAGACATAAAAGCGACAAACAACATAATAAAGTTATTTATCATAGGAGGCAATATAAAGTGACGTTCCTTCACACTAAGAGATCACACATCCAAACCTCAAAAGCGCATGACAACCTCTGCTTCCCTCTGCGAAGGGCCTATCTTGTACCTTTGCTTTTTATCTTTAAAAGAGTCATGGTGATCGACACCAATTCCGTATTTTGCCATTATCTTGGCTAATGTCATGTGCTAGGGAAAGATCTATATTCATATATCAACTTGGAAGTAAGTAATCATGAAGTATTATAGTTGACATTACCCTTGAGGTAAATAGTTTGGCAGCGAAACTATAAGTCCCTATCTTTCTCTATGTCCAACTGAAACTTTGATCTCATGAGTACCGCGTGAGTTTTAGCAATTGTAGAAGACTAAAAGATGATTGAGTATGTGGATTTGCTTTACAAGCTCTTACTTGACTCTTTCCGATGTTATGATAAATTGCAATTACTTCAATGACTAAAGACTATTGGTTGTTAATTCTCAATAATGTTCTTCATCCATACTTCACATTGTGAATGAATTGTCACTTTAGCATAAGAGATTATATGACGATATTGTTGTTCTAAATATGATCATGATGCCTGCATGTCCATATTTTATTTTATCGACACCTCTATCTCTAAACATGTGGGCATATTTATTGATCTCGGCTTCCGCTTGAGGACAGGCGAGGTCTAAGCTTGGGGGAGTTGATACGTACATTTTGCATCATGCTTTTATATTGATATTTATCGCATTATGGGCTGCTATTACATATTATGGTACAATACTTATGCCTTTTCTCTCTTATTTTACAAGGTTTACATGAAGAGCGAGAATGCCGGGAGCTTGAATTCTGGGCTGAAAAAGGAGCAAGTTTGATATACCTATTCTGCACAACTCCAAAATCCATGAAAATCAGCGAGGAATTATTTCGGAATAAAAAAATACTAGGTGGAAGAAATACTCGAGGGGAGCCACCAGGAGGTCACGAGCCTGCCAAGCGCGCCCCACCCCCCTGGCGCGCCTGGGGGACTCGTGGGGCCCCTGTTACCGCTCTGGCTCCCATCTTCTACTATATAGAGGGTTTCGTCCAAAAGAAAAAATCAAGAGAGAGCTTTCGGGAAGAAACACCGCCGCCATGAGGCGGGACTTGAGCAGAACCAATCTAGAGCTCCAGCAGGGCCATCCTGCCGGGGAAACTTCCCTACCGGAGGGAGAAATCGTCGCCATCGTCATCACTAACACTCCTCTCATCGGAGGGGACTCATCTCCATCAACATCTTCACCAACACCATCTCATCTCCAAACCCTAGTTCATCTCTTGTACCCAATCTCCGTCTCGCGACTCCGGTTGGTACTTGTAAGGTTGCTAGTAGTGTTAATTACTCCTTGTAGTTGACGATAGTTGGTTTACTCGGTGGAATATCATATGTTCAGATCCTTAATACTATTCAATACCTCTTTGATCATGAACATAATTATGCTTTATGAGTAGTTACGTTTGTTCTTGAGGACATGGGATAAGTCTTGCTATAATTAGTCATGTGAATTTGGTATTCGTTCGATATTTTGATGCGTTGTATGTTGTCTTTCCTCTAGCGGTGTTATGTTTACGTCGACTACATAACACTTCACCATTATTTGGGCCTAGAGGAAGGCATTGGGAAGTAATAAGTTTATGATGGGTTGCTAGACTGAGAGAAGCTTAAACCCTAGTTTATGCGTTCCTTCGCAAGGGGCTGATTTCGATCCACTAGTTTAATGCTATGGTTAGACTATGTCTTAATTCTTCTTTCGTAGTTGCATCAGGACAACCCCCAAGAACCGGTCCACCCACATATCAAAATATCAAAGTAGCGAACGCGAATCATATGAACATGATGAAAACTAGCTTGACAGAAATTCACATGTGTCCTCTGGAGCGCTTTACCTTATATAAGAGTTCGTCCAAGCTTGTCCCTTGCTACAAAAGGGATTGGGCCATCTTGCTGCACCTTTGTTACTATTGTTACTTGCTACCCGTTACGAATTATCTTATCACACAACTATCTATTTCCGATAATTTCAGTGCCTGCAGAGAATACCTTGCTGAAAACCACTTGTCATTTCCTTCTGCTCCTCGTTGGGTTTGACACTCTTACTTATCGAAAGGACTACGATAGATTCCCTACACTTGTGGGTCATCAATCCCTCACTAAAATTTGAAGATAAAATTGTGTTCTCCCGGAGTGTGCACCGTTACGATAGTTCGTCGTTTCGAGACACCACGTGTTGATCGGGTGTGATAGACTCTACGTGCACATACAACGGGTGCAAGACAGTTTTGCACACGCGGAACACTCGGGTTAAACTTGAAGAGCCTAGCATGTACAGACCTGGCCTCGGAATACAAGAGACGAAAAGGTCGAACATGACTCATATAGTTGATATGATCATCATGAAGATGTTCACCATTAAAAGCACCTCATCTCACGTGATGATTGGACTTGGGTTGGTGAATTTGGATCATGTACCATTCGAATGACCAGAGGGATGACAATTTGAGTGGGAGTTCTTAAGTAATATGATTAATTGAACTCATTATCATAAACATAGTCAAAATGTCTTTGGGAATTATGTTGTAGATGATTAGCTTGCTCTGTAGCTCCCCTGTTTTTGATATGTTCCTAGAGAAAATTAAGTTAGAACATGATAGTAGCAATTATGTGAACTGGGTCAGTAAACAGAGAATTATGCTCATTGCTGCGCAAAAGGCTTATGTCCTTAATGCACCGCGCGGTAAACTACCCCAAGCGTTGTCTTTAGATGTTGCGAACATCTGACATACACGTTTTGATAACTACATGATAGTTCAGTGTGTCTTGCTTTATGACTTAGAAATAAGGCTCCAAAATGTGTTGAACGTCATAGAACATATGAGATGCTCCAAGGCCTGAAATTAGGATTTCAGGCCCGTGCCCGTGTTGACAGGTGTAAGACCTTCCACAAGATTAATTGTCCATAAAGTAAAGGAGATAAACTCAATCTCTGAGTATGTGCTCAGATTGTCTCCGTGCTACGATTACTTGAATCAAGTGGGAGTTGATCTTCTAGATAAGATAGTGATGACGAAATGATGGATATACTTCTCGCCCCTCGTTGGTTACCCCAAGTGGAAGGTGGAGATGTAGTCAGTAACCAATTTCCCTTACACGGAGACTGTAAGGTTTGTCGAACCAGGAGGACTCCAAGGATCAACAAGTAGGTGTCCGCTACCCTGGCGCTAGCAGAAGACATTGACCTACACACACAACAAATAATTTTTCTCCCAACGAGTACAGAGAGGTTGTCAATCTCTCCGGCCTTGTAGTTTGCAAAGGATCAAAACACAAGCGGGAATAGTGATAGTGATTGTAACGGAAATGTAAATAAAGGAGTAAATGATGGAGGTGTCAGCAACGGTGGTGATATGGACCTGAGTCACATGATGTTCACTAGTGATGTCTCTCTCCCAAAAGACGACAAACAACTATGCATGGGTAATCAAATTACAGCAGGGCAATTGACATAATTATAAACGCACCGCAATGCTAATTACGCTACTTGCAAGTTAGAGGCTGAATAGTAATGGGCAGTACGCCAAGACAAGTAGACCGTTTATTCATCAGCATCTACTTACTAATTATCCACCTTGAGATATCTATCCAGAACATCTCGCTGATATTAAGTTACGAGCCCCACCAAAGTGTACACTCAAAGCAACGGACAACTACATTAACGAACTTTGCGTAAGGTAAACAATCCTTGCAACCGTGGTCACAAGCGTCGTTGTTTTCTCCCTGGTGGCAATAGCATATCCCCTAGTCTCATTTTTCTGTCACTCAAGCTAGACATTAGCGGGCATGAACCCACAATCATACATAACGCTCCCTCTTGGAGTTCCAATCTACTACGCGGCCAAAGCAAATAAGAGCAATGGAGAACATGCATGAATCACTAAAGAACATACTATAAAAGGATAATATAATATATAACTCAAAACAATCTGAACATAATCTCATAATTTAACGGATCCCAACAAACAGAGCATAGCAATACCATGAAAATTACATAGGTGCCTTGATCTTGTAGGGCAGCTCAGAAGGGCTAATCATTGAAGCACAAGATTGGAGTGAAGACATAACATAGCTATTGGTCCTGGACTTATCGTCCAAGGAAGACTACTCATGGCCCGTCCGGGGAAGAGGTCTCCTGACGCTCCCAATCTCGGAAGCGCTACGGCAGTGGAACGATGGAGAAATTCACGATTCTGGATATGATTGAAGTGTTTCTGATCGGAGGAGTAAATATAGGCCAAAGGAGGGCGTCAGAGGCGGTGGGGCCCTCCCAGGCGGCTTGTGAGCGCGGCCAGGGGCCAGGCCGCGCAGGGTGGCCTCTTGGGCAGCCCCTGGCTCCCCTCTGCCCCATCTTTGGTGATGTGGAAGAGTCTCTCATGCTGAATATTTATATATTTTTCTTGGGAATTTTGGAGCTCTGGAAATTTGGATAAAAGCCCGTGCAAAAAAGACATCAACAGATAGAAACTGGCACTGGGTGCACTGAGTTAGTAGGTTAGTCCAAATATGTGTAGAAAGATATTGAAGTGTAGTAAACATATAACAATGTCACCCAAAAGATCATGGAGCAAGCAAAAATTATTGATACGTTTGGGACGTATCAACATCCCCAAGCTTAATTCCTTCTCGTCCTCAAGTAGGTAAATGATAACACAATAATTTCTGTGGTGACATGCTAACACACATATAAGAACTTCAAAGTAAAGCATGTAAGATATCCAATTCAAGTCAAGACAATAACAAGAAAGAGTCTATATCTAGTATTGAAATTACCAAAGTAAGAACATAAAGGTGCAAGAGCTCTTGCTGTCCGTGACTCGAGTGTCTCCAAATGATGTTTGCGTGCAAGAAGTGGGAGTTAGGTTGAGAGCATAAAATATTTTTTAATTGAGAACTCAATCTACTAATACTTCACACTTGGTCTCCTTCGGAATCTTATTTTGACTCATCCCGAGACCACTAGTGAGGCACAAGTCAAAATGATCCTCTACCTTTTGACTTTGAGCACTGATGTAATGGATGAGCGCAAGCAAGATATGTTGGCACTTAGGATGGCAAATAGAATAATGATGGGGAAGGAAGACAAAAAGGTATGAAAGGATCACAATAATGAGGACAACCATAGGTGATAGAAAGCCAAATGATAGATATGACGTGAGGAGTAGGTATTGCCATGCAACGGATGCACATATGAGCTAAGGTAAGCTCTCCAATGGAACTAGTGGGGGTGCATCCAACTTGCTTTCTCATGAAGACATAGAGCTCATTTGTGGAGGCTCATCATTGGAATATGCAAACCAAGTTCTATAGTGTAAGGGTCCCCACATAGTTATGCATGAATGATAATATCTATGTAGTACAAATATAGCAATCGAGTACGAGTGTGGATCTTTCAAAAGGAATAGTAGTGTTTCCCCCTTCTATATTTTTATTATTTTTTTCTCTTTTTTTGTGGCTCTTTGGCTCTTTATATTTATCTCTCATTTGTCCTCTTTGGGATCTTTTCATTTGTCCTCTTTGTGATTTTTTCCTCACTTAAGGGCAACACTCTATGTTTTACAAAAATAAAAATAAGATCATCACACTTTATAAGTACTCACATAAACACAAATGAAAACTATCATGATGTATGCAAATGTATGCCTCTGCCAGTGTAGCAGGATATGCAATGATACTAGCGCGTCATGTAGCAATAATAAGGGAAAGGCCCAACTAGCATGCGGCTCCTCGATCAAGCGAAAGCATGTATGACATGAAGATCAAATCATGAGATGGTGGATGTTGCATGGCTATGTATCTTGGAAAAGCTATGGAAATGCCTTAATAGGTAGGTATGGTGGTTGTTTTGAGGAAACATATAAAGAGGCTTATAATGACAGAGCGTATCATGCCAAGGGTTTGGATGCACCAGCGAAGTTTGCACCAACTCTCAAGATGAGAGAGGGAAATGCACGGTACCAAAGAGGATAGCAAAATATGGATGGTGGAAGTGCCAACAATGGAATACTCACATTAGTCCGAAGAACTCATAAACTTATTATCAATAACTCTCTGTCTAGTTAGCAGATTCACAAAGAGACAAGTACCCCGAGGAGGAGTGTTTGGGGGTTTGGTTATCCTTGCGCATCCTCGACCCATGGTAACATGAGGGTACTCTATATATTCCAACCCCTCCAGAGGTTAGCGATCAATATAGTATCTAGAGTTCTCAACTAATATTTAGTTTTTGAAAAACACACGGATTTCCCAAAATACAACACCTATCACTAATAGGCTAAAGCTCTTGGCACAAATAGTCCAAACATTACTCAAATCAATACCTCAAAACTATTGCAAGTTACTACTATACTTAAATAGCAACTTCAATTACCTACTAATGCAAGACACACAACTCAGTGCAACAAGCCAACTCTCTAAACAAGATAAGCATGATAACTCAAGAGAGTTCCAAAACAACCTAAATAAAAGCTCTTAAAAATATATAGCATGAAAACTAAGAACTAAGCATGACAACAGCTAAGTAAAGATAGAGAACACACAAAAAGGATAAGCATGAAAACCTATGTTGTGTTCTTGAGTGGAATGGAGCGTGTTTCTCTCCCAAACAAAGAAGGCTAGGTTCTGACTTGTTATGAACAGCAAGAGAAACTAAAACAAACTAAAAAGTAAAGAGTGGGACGCTCCAAGCATATCACGTAACATATGAAGTGATAAAAATGTAGCATGGAGATGGACGAACTAATGATTGTTGATTGAGTGCATCCCCAAGCTTACACACTTGAGTCTCCTTGAATATTTATTGGGGGTGCATGGGTGCATCCCCAAGCTTGAGCGCTTGACACTCCTGGATCTTCTTTCGTCATCATCCATCGCATACTTGAAAACTCCCTTCATACTAAACTCATCATAAGCTGATTAGTGTGGTTAGTACCCATGATAAAATAATTCATTACCTACTCGAAATAAATATTTTCATGAAACTATACTGTTTCTCATGATTGCCAAAAGGTTTTTGCAAAGGAAAAGCAAGCTTAAGATTTGCAAAATGATGAAAACGCAAAACGTGGCAGAATCTGTGAAAAATAGAACAACAGGTAGTAAATAATTTTTTCGGGGAACTTCTGCAACTCAAATCAAAAAACTCAGAACAGATGTCAGAAAGACAATTATATAAAAATTATGACCTCATGATTTTTGACGAATTTTTCCTTCAAGCAGACATAATCTGTTTCGGGACAGCATGTCACAACTTCTGAACTTTCTTGCAATCGGAGGATAAAACTCGACACAAAGCTTGAAAATAAAGATACAATGATGTTGCTACATTTGTAACAAGCATCAAGACCACTAAAACTGAAAGTAAAAAACAAATTGGGTTGCCTCCCAACAAGTGCCTTCTCTTATGCCTTTGAGCTCGGCATGATGCAAAAAGATCACGTATTATCAACTCCATAAGAATATCTTGCCCGAATGACGGACTCATAAGCTAACTTAATTTTACTTTCGAGGATGTGTTCCATTCCCTTTTTAAGGGGAAATTGGAATCTAATGGTCCCTTCTTTCATGTCAATGATAGCACCAATGGTGCGTATAAATGGACGTCACAAAATAATTGGACATTAGGGATCATAGTCAATATCCATAATAAGAAAATCAACGGGCACATGATTATCATTGACAACAATAAGAACATCATCAATTGTCCCTAATGATTTCTTTATGAAAGAATCAACAAGACGAACACCAAAAGAACATTGATCAAAAGTTTTCAAATCAAGCATATCATACATTTTTTGGGTATAACGGAGGCATGAGCTCCAACATCACATAAAGCAAAGCAAGAGATATTATTCAATTTAATCTTGACCATAGGATCCCAACCATCTTCTACTTTTCTAGGAATAGAAGTCTCTATCTTGAGCTTCTCCTCCCTAGCTTTGATAAGAGCATTGTTAATATGCTCGGTGAAATAAATATTGAGTGTACTAGTGTGGCGGTCTTTAGCCATTCTTTGCAAAAAAAAGTGATAACTTCGGAAAGACTACAATTGTCAAAATCAACATTACTACCATTAATTAAAGCGGTGGTAATGTCATCTAAGCTCATTCTTTTGGTAGTCTCTAAATTCAAAGGACCTTATTGTCGTATAGTTGAGGTATTAACATCACTATTAATAGGTCCATTGGGACTAGGGGTGTGATGGGTGCTAAAAGTTTTGAGATCCTCAACAACTTGTATAGTTGCAACGGTAGTGTGTGTAGGAAGGCTCTTAATCCCATCTTCCTCTTCTTTTTACCTAGCACATCTATCTTTAAGTTTGGCTAGCATTCTTATGTTCTCATTTATTTGGACTTGGATAGCATTCATGGGTGTGGTGTTCCTTTCCTCAAGGGGGGAAGTTCTAATTTTAAGCATCTCTACATCATGAGCTATGTTGTCTACCTTCAAAGACAGACGATCTAATTTTTCCAATTTCTCTTCTACACTCTTGTTGAAGGCTTTTTGTGAATTGATGAAGTCTTTAAGCATGCTCTCTAATTCAGTAGTGGAGTTTTTGGTGCTAGGATAATTGTTGTTGTTCCCATAGTTGTTGGATGGGAAGGGTCTAGGATTGCTACCAAAATTACTCCTCTAAGCATTATCATATAAGTTGTTCCTAGAGATAAAATTAACATCAACTTGCTATCTTTCTTGAGCAACCAAAGAATTTAAAGGAACATCATGAGGATCAATAGGAGCTTTCTTAGTAAATAAATTCATGATCATGTCAACCTCATCATTAAGGGAGAAGATCTCCTTAATAGAGTTTATCTTCCTACCTATTGGAGCTCTCTCGGTGTGCCATTGAGAATAATTTGTCATCATCACATCCAATAGCTTTGTGGCAGCACCAAGTGTAGTTGACATAAAGGTTCCTCCCGCGGCCGAGTCTAACAGATTACGCGAGGTAAAGTTCAATCCTGCATAGAAAGTTTGGATAACCATCCAGGTAGTCAAATCATCTATAGAGCAATTCTTAACAAGAGATTTCATATGTTCCCAAGCTTGAGCAACGTGTTCATTATCTAGTTGCCTAAAATTCATAATGTTATTTCTTAACTGGATAATCTTAGCACGCGGGTAATGTTGGAAATATGCCCTAGAGGCAATAATAAATTAGTTATTATTATATGTCTTTGTTCATGATAATCGTTTATTATCCATGCTATAATTGTATTGATTGGAAACACAGTGCATGTGTGGACACATAGACAAAACACTGTCCCTAGTAAGCCTCTAGTTGACTAGCTCGTTGATCAAAGATGGTCAAGGTTTCCTGACCATAGGCAAGTGTTGTCACTTGATAACGGGATCACATCATTAGGAGAATCATGTGATGGACTAGACCCAAACTAATAGACGTAGCATGTTGATCGTGTCATTTTGTTGCTACTATTTTCTGTGTCAAGTATTTGTTCCTATGACCATGAGATCATATAACTCACTGACACTGGAGGAATGCTTTGTCTGTATCAAACGTCGCAACGTAACTTGGTGACTATAAAGATGCTCTACAGGTATCTCCGAAGGTGTTCGTTGAGTTAGTATGGATCGAGACTGGGATTTGTCACTCCATGTGACGGAGAGGTATCTCGGGGCCCACTCGGTAATACAACATCACACACAAGCCTTGCAAGCAATGTGACTTAGTGTAAGTTGTGGGATCTTGTATTACGGATCGAGTAAAGAGACTTGCCGGTAAACGAGATTGAAATAGGTATGCGGATACCGACGATCAAATCTCGGGCAAGTAACATACCGAAGGACAAACGGGAATGACATACGGGATTATATGAATCCTTGGCACTGAGGTTCAACCGATAAAGATCTTCGGAATATGTAGGATCCAATATGGGCATCCAGGTCCCGCTATTGGATATTGACCGAGGAGTCCCTCGGGTCATGTCTACATAGTTCTCGAACCCGCAGGGTCTGCACACTTACGGTTCGACGATGTTTTATGCGTATTTGAGTTATATGGTTGGTTACCGAATGTTGTTCGGAGTCCCGGATGGGATCACGGACGTCACGATGGTTTCTGGAATGGTCCGGAGACGAAGATTGATATATAGGATGACCTCATTTGGTTACCGGAAAGTTTTCGGGCAGTACTGGAAAAGTTTCGGGCTCATCGGTAGTGTACCGGGAGTGCCGGGAGGGGTGACGGGGACCATCGAGAGGGGTGTCACGCCCCAAGGGGTTTCATATACTATGGGAACAGATAAACCAGCCCCTAGTGGGCTGGAATAAGTTCCCACTAAGGCCCATAAGGTTTGAGAAGGGAAAAACACAAGGTGGAAAGAGTTTCCAAGTGGGAAGGTGGAATCCGACTCCAAGTAGGATTGGAGTAGGACTCCTCCACCTCAAATTTCGGCCAAACCTTGAGGGTTTGAGGCTGCCTCATCCCCTCCCTCCCTCCTATATATACTGAGGTATTAGGGCTGATTTGAGACAACTTTTTCAGGGCAGCCCGACCACATACCTCCACGGTTTTTGCTCTAGATCGCGTTTTTGCAGAGCTCGGGCGGAGCCCTGCTGAGATTAGATCAGCACCAACCTCCGGAGCGCCGTCACGCTGCTGGAGAACTCATCTATCTCTCCGTCTCTCTTGCCGGATCAAGAAGGCCGAGATGTACGTGCGCTGAACGCGGAGGTGTCGTCCGTTCGGCACTAGATCGTGGGACGGATCGCGGGACGGTTCGTCGGACGGTTCGCGGGGCGGATCGAGGGACGTGAGGACGTTCCACTACATCAACCGCGTGCACTAACGCTTCTGCTGTGCGATCTACAAGGGTACGTAGATCAGAAATCCCCTCTCGTAGATGGACATCACCATGATACGTCTTCGTGCGCGGAGGAAAATTTTTGTTTCCCATGCGACGTTCCCCAACAGGTAATTCTTCCCAATAATAGCATCTTTCCACTTATCCCAAGAATCTATGCTATTCTTAGGCAAAGATTGAAGCCACACTTTAGCTCCTCCTCTCAAGGAGAAAGGAAAAAGCTTAAGTTTAATAATATCACCATCTACTTCTTTATATTTTTGCATATCACAAAGCTCAACAAAATTGTTCAAGTGCAAGGCAGCAACATCTGTAGCACCAGAGAATTGATCTTTCATAACAAGGTTCAGTAAAGCATGTTTAATCTCATCGGATGTAGCCCTAGTGGCGGGAACAACAATAGGAGTGAAGATAAAGTCATTGTTGTTGTGATTAGTGAAGTCACACAACTTGGTGTTTTCCAGTGGAACCCATAGCAGCAGCAACAAGAAAGAACAAAGCAACTATTTTTTGTGGTTTTTGGTATAAGACTCTAAAGCGAACACTAGAAAGAAAACTAACAAGACTAAAAAGCAAAGATAAAAGATAGCGTGCAACTCCCCTATCTTTAAGAGTGGAGTCCCCGGCTACCGCCCCTTGTTTGTTACCCCAAGTGGAAGGTCGAGATGTAGTTAGCAGCAAGTTTCCCTTACATGGAGACTGTAAGGTTTATCGAACCAGGAGGGCTCTGAGGATCAACAAGTAGGTATCTGCTGCCCTGGCAGTAGCACAAGAAGTGGACCTGCACACACAACAAATGACATTGCTCCCAACGAGTATAGAGAGGTTGTCAATCTCTTCGGCGTTGTAGTTTGCCAAGGATCAAAACACAAGCGGGAATAGTGATAGTGATTATAATGGAAAAGCAAATAAAGTAGTAAATGATGGAGGTGTAAGAAATGGTGGTGATATGGACCTGAGTCACATGATCTTCACTAGTGATGTCTCTCTCCCCAAAGACGATAAACAACTATGCATGGGTAAACAAATTACAGCTCGGCAATTGACAGAATTAGAAACGCACCGCAATTCTAATTATGCTACTTGAAAGTTAGAGGCTCAATACTAATGGGCAGTACGCCAAGACAAGTACACCGTTTATTCATCAGCATCTACTTACTAATCATCCACCTTGATATATCTATACAGAACATCTCGCTGGTATTAAGTTGCGAGCCCCATCCAAAGTGTCAACTTAAAGCAACGGACAACTACATTAACGAACTTTGCGTAAGGTAAACAATCCTTGCAACCGTGGTCACAAGCATCGTTGTTTTCTCCCTGGTGGCAACAACATATCCCCTAGTCTCATGTTTATGTCACTCAAGCTAAACATTAGGGGGCATGAACCCGCAATCATGCGGAACGGTCTCTCTTTGAGTTACAATCTACTACTTGACGAAAGCAATAAAGAGCAAAGGAGAACATGCATGAATCACAAAATAACATAATATAAAAGGATAATAAAATATATAACTCATAACAATCAGAACATAATATCATAATCCATCGAATCCCAACAAACCAAGCATAGCAATAGAATGAAACTTACATAGGTGCCTTGATCATGTTGGGCAGCTCACAAGGGCTATTCATTGAAGCAAAAGATTGGAGAAGACATCACATAGCTACTGGTCGTGGACTCATGGTCCAAGGAGGACAACTCAAGGCACATCCGGGAAGCGTCCATGGTGGTGCAGAAGCTCGCGGAGGTCAATCCTCCCTCCAGCAGCGTGCCGCGAAGAGGTCTCCTCATGCTCCCGATCTCTGAAGCGCTGTGGCGGCGGAACGATCGAGAAATTCACGATTTTGTATATGATTGAAGGGTTTTCGATCGGAGGGGTAAATATAGGCCAAAGGAGGGCGTCAGTGGAGGTGGGGCCTGATACGTCCATTATGCATCATGTTTTCATGTTGATATTTATCGCTTCTTGGGCTATTATTTCAATTCATGGTACAATTCTTATGCCTTTTCTCTCTTATTTTGTAAGGTTTATGTGAAGAGGGAGAATGCCGGCAACTGGAATTCTGGCCTGAAAGTGGAGCAAAGTTGAGATACCTATTCTGCGCAACTCCAAACGCCATAAAAATCAACGAGGATTTTTTTCCGGATTTATAAAAAATACTGGGCCGAAGAAGCACCATAGGGGCGCGAGTGCTTCTGTGACAACAGACCTTCCCCTGCAATGGCACCAGAAGAATACTGCTAGCACTCCCCGGCAGCGAAACTAGAAGAATGTTGTAGATGGCCCACTAGCGCGTGGGTTCGAGGCAGTTTTCGAGGGTAGAGTATTGGACCCAAATTTGTTGATTCGCCACTGAGGAGGTGAGAGAATACTCTCGATTTTTAGCAGCTGAATGTATCCGATTCAACCACACCTGAAAGGATAGTATCTGCAAGCAAAGTATCAGCAGCAAAGTAGGATGATAACAACGGTGTCAGAAACGATGTGTTGACGGCAAACTATTTCTAACTGTCGTATCAATGGTGCCAGAAGTTGCCCATTGACGGAAATTATCTTTTCCCGTCAATGTCGAGCGAACCAGAATTGTAGCAGGTAGCAGTAGTGTAACGAGTAACAGCAGTAGTGATAGCAGTAGCAAGTAGCAACAGTAGCAAGTACCAGCAGTAGCAATAGTAGTAACAACAGTAGCAGCAGAGCAAGACAAGTAACAACATCAATTATAACACGGAGAGATATGTGGCTAGGTCCCATTCGTCAACGTGATGTAGGCATGCATTCCGTGTGTAGTCATACGTGCTTAGGGAAAAGAACTTGCATGACATCTATTGTCCATCCCTCCCGTGGCAGCAGGGTCCAAAAGGATACTACAGGATATTAAGGTTCTCCTTTTAATAAAGAACCGGAACAACGCATTAGCACTTGGTGAACACATGAAGTCCTCAAACTTTGGTCATCACCGGGAGTGGTTCCGGTTATTGTCACTCCGGGGTTGCCGGATCATAACACATAGTAGGTAACTACAACTTGCAAGATCGGATCTAAAACACACATATATTGGTGACAACATAATAATTTCAGATCTGAAATCATGGCACTCGGGCCCTAGTTACAAGAATTAAGCATTGCAAAGGAGTAGCAACATCAATCTCAGAACATAGTGGATACTAGGGATCAATCCCCGTCAAAACTAACTCGATTACATGATAGATCTCATCCTACTCATCACCGCCCAGCGAACCGACGAATAGATTATTCACGAACGATGAAGAGCTTCATGGAGTTGGAGAGGGAAGAAGGTTGATGATGACGATGGCGACGATTTCCCCTCTCCGGAGCCCAAAACGGACTCCAGATCTATCCTGCAGATGAAGAACAGGATGTGGCGGCGCCTCCGTATCGCAAACGCGACGAAATCTTCTCTTCTGATTTATAGAGCTGAGATTGGGGCCGGTAGAGCCACGTGGGCCCCACAAGCTTGGTTGCCGCGGCCAGGGGGTGGCCGCGGCAACAGGGTTGTGGCCCACTGGCCCATCCCCTCAAGTGGATCTTTGGGCACGTATTTTTCATATTTTCCAGAAAAATTCACCGTAAATTTTCAGGACGTTCCGAGAACTTTCATTTATGCACAAAAACAACACCATGGCAATTCTGCTGAAAACAGCGTCATTCCGGATTTGTTCCATTCAAATCATGCAAATTAGAGTCCAACACAAGGGCAAAAGAGTTTTGAAAAGTAGGTACGATGGAGACGTATCAAACTCCCCCAAGCATAAAACCTTGCTTGTCCTCAAGCAACTCAGTTGACAAACTGCGAGAGAAAGAAAAAACTTCGACAAACTCTGTTTGATCTTGTTATTGCAACTATGTCTAACTCATAAACAGAATTTCAGCAAGATCACAAGTTAACCACATAAGAAAGTGACACAAAGGTCTCCTGGTAAACTAATATCAATGGCATAATCAGCTAGCGAGCAAATAATAATGAGTTTCAGATACCAACAATTCAATCAAAACAGACATGAAGCAATATGAATAGGTGGTATCTCTCTAGCTCTTTGTGAGACCGCAAAACATAAATGCACATCACTTTCAAAGATCAAGGGCTGACTAAACATTGTAATTCATAGCAACGAAGATCCAGTCATAGTCATACTCAATATCAATCACAAGCAAAGCATAAAATGACAGAGGTGCTCTCTAATTCGTGCTTATACAAGAGGAGGATGAGTCAACAGGAAAATAAATAGACAAGCCCTGCGCAGAGGGAAGCATTGATTTGCAGAGGTGCCAGAGCTCAAGCTTTGAAAACAGAGATAATAATTTTGGGTGGCATGCTTTCATTGTCAATGCAATGACCAATTGTTCTCAATATCTTCCACGCTACTTATGCTATAGGCGGTTCCCAAACAAAAAATTAAGTTTTAACTCCCCCACCACTAATCAGTCACACTCCACGGCAAGCCGAATCCTCGGGTACCGTCCATACTAACATCAATCCGGGGGAGTCTTGTTTTACAGTTATGTTTTCGATTTAATCGTGGAACTGAGCATTCCCATTACCCGCCCCTTTCTCGTGAATGACAGTGAATAAACACATGTCGAGGATAACACGCCTAACATGGAAGATATCAATAGCCCCCTGTGACCACATGAGCGGTTCGGGCACGCAAAACAGATTATTTCTTGAAGGTTTAGAGAATGGAACATGCAAATTTACTTGGAACGGGAGGTAAATACCGCACATAGGTAGGTATGGTGGACTCTCATGGAAAAACTTTTGGGTTTATGGAAGTGGATGCACAAGCAGTATTCCGCTTAGTACAAATCAAGGCTAGCAAAAGACTGGGAAGCGACCAACTAGATAGCGACAACAGTCATCAAGATGCAATAAGTTTGACTAACATGGAGTGCAAGAATGAACATGATATAAATCACCATGAACACGAACATCATAGAGGCTATGTAGATTTTGTTTCAACTACATGCATGAACATGCGCCATCAAGCCACTTGAATCATTCAAAGGAGAATACCATCCTATCATACTACATCATAGTCATCTCAAAATCTATGTTGGCATTCAAGACAAACCATTATAAGCTCCTAGATAAATAAGCATGGCATCAGAAACTATGATCTCTAAGTTGTCATTGCAAACATGGTTCTCTCACAACAAAGCTTAATCTGGGACGACAAGCTAGTCATATTTCCAAAAACAAAATAGATAGAGTTCATAACAGCTTTTCCAGTCTCAGTCACTTCATCATATATCATCATCATTGCCTTTCACTTGCACGATTGAACGATGTGAACAATAGTAAGCGTGCTCGTGCAATGGACTAAGCTGAATCTGTAGGCAAACACAAAGGAGAAGACAAAGTAATCTGGCTCTTTGAAAGCTAAACAGGTATGCATGCAAGAGCCACTAAACATTGTAACCAATATTTTCTACCTTGACCCAAAGAAAAAGAAAACTATTTACACGGGAAAGCGCCCAACAAGCAGAAGAAGAAAGGAAAATCTTTTTGGGTTTTCTCAAAAGGACACAAAACAAGAAAACAAGAAAATGAAAATAAACTCGCATGGATAATACAGTGGCAAAGTGTAAACACCAGCGAACAAAGCGAAAGCATAAGCATGAATGTAAAGTCGATGCGAACACGTACTCCCCCAAGCTTAGGCTTTTGGCCTAGCTTGGTCTACTCCCAAGGACGGTCCTGGCAAAATCCAAAATCATAATCGGGTGTCACATCCCTGAAATCCATAGTAGAGCTTAGCAAGTTTGAGCTCATGTTTTTCTTTCTTTGCATTCTAAGAAAATGAATTGAACCCAAGAAAGAAGTGAAATCAAAGCAAAAGCACAACATAGTCTATATTCAAAAACAATCCAAAGTGGTGACAAATTAATGAACCAAAATGGTTCTCATAAAAGTCAATCATTTTTTATAACTGTTGGAAAGAAAATATCAGGGGTTCTATATATTTTCAAAATACTTTTGGGCATTTTATTTTAATTATAAAAGTCACTAAAATCAACTATATATTTGATTTCAAATAATTCAGATTCTCAAAAATGTTGAATCTTTTTTATGTGGTAGAAAATATTACAACTAAAACCCCAACAATATTTTCACTTTTTCTTGTTTTAGTTTGGAGCCAAAATAAAATAAAAATAAATTTCAGAAAGAAAACAAAACAGAAAAAGGAAAAAAGGTAGAAGGAAGCTAACCTGCGCTCACCTGAAACGGCCCAGCCCACCAGGGGCACCACTGTCTTCCTCCTCCTGCCAGGAGGAGAATCAACTGCGTGCCCGACGCATCGCCGGGCACCGCCACGTCCCCTGGCCACCTCCTGCTTGCCCAGCCCACGCAGACGGCGGGGATGAGTACCCCGTGCACGCCTCTCCCTTCTCCACCCCTCTCTGGCTTCCCTCCATCTCTCTCTCGCCCTCTCCCACCATGGCCAAGCCTGCTTGTCGCCGCCGATCGTCGTAGCCGTGGCCACGAGCCCCCTGTAGCCCAGCTGTTGTGCCCCAAAGCCCCGCCGTGCTCCTCCTCCTCCCCTGGAAGAAGGAATCAAGCCCGGAGGCCCCCTGTCATCGCCTCGCCGCCATCTTCTCCACCTCTGGCCGCCGGACCTTCCTCGTCGATTCGCGCCAACCAAAGTGTCCCCGAGCTAGCCGTTGACGCCATAAGATTCGCGGTGAGCTCCGGATCCATTTCCCCCTTGCCTTGGTGTCGTTCCCCTCTCCTAGCACCCCGTGCCACCGGAGTCCGAAGCTCCTACCGCCGGCCATGGCGTCGCCGTGGCCAGTGCCACTTAGGGCCGCTGCCGAGCACCTCTATGTGCTCTCCGCGCTCGCAGGAACCCATAGCCGGCTCCAACTCCTTCTCTCGTGCCCCGCAGCCGTGTTCCCCACCGTGGCCGAACTCCCGCTACCGCCCGAGGTCGTCGCCGGCCTCATTCCGGCCAAGTCCTGGCCCGTGGCTTTGTCGGAACGGATGCGGCGCACCTCCAGCTTCCCATAGAGCCCCTCCGCGCGCCATTTGGTCAACGGAAGAAGTTTTTCGGCGAACTCCGCCGTGCCTGGCAGCGCCGGCGGATCAACGCCGTTGAGGCCGACCCCCTCTGACCATGGGTTGACCCCCTTGGGTCACCTACAGGTGGGGCCTGGCCCCTGTCAAATTAGGATATTTTCAGAATTAAGTTAAACAAGATAATTATCCTAATGACCCACTGACAGTGGGCCCAGACCCTAATTAGGAATAAAAGATTAAGATTAAACTGTTTTTAACATGTGTGTCACTCACTAGTGGGCCCTGGCTGTCAGGTTTGACCTGGCCGGCCAGTTGACCTGCTGACATCAGTGCTGATGCAATAATAGTATTTCTGTTTATAAAATAAATCCAGGAAATTACTAAAACTTGTAAAAATCGTAGAAATTAAAATATAACTCGGATGAAAATAATTTATATATGAAAAAGTATCAGAAAAATGCAAGGAATCTAATTATGGCATTTCCATGCATGTTTGAAAAAGTTAACAACACCAAATAGGCAAATGATGAATAGGGTAAATTTAATAAATAGTTTGGATTTGGAAATTGATACTTATTTGATTTCCACTTCAATTGTTATGACCAAACATTGGTCAATGTAAATCAGTACCTCAAAATACTAACCCATGCATGTTGGAACAATCTGTTATGAGCATCAGGTCGAATCAATTAAAAGGGTACCCGAAACAATAACCGGCTTGAAGTGATGTTTGAATCCTAATTCAAACCAACTTCAACTTAAGAAATGATAGCCACATTAGCCCCGCCACCTTTCATTTCATGTCTTGAGCATGCATCATAGTGTTGCATTTCCGTGAAGTAATTGTTGTTCTTTCTTGTTTGCCGGTGTTGTTCCCTCTCGGTAAACGATGTTTCCGACGATGTGATCGTTGACATTGATGAAGACTCATTGCTATCTTCAGACGTGTCAGGCAAGCAAACCCCCCTTGAGCATATTGATATAAGCCCACTCTCTGGCTCCTGCTCTCTTTTACTGCATCAGGACAAACACGATTCAACTTTACATGTTATCGGTAGATGAACCCATTCCTCTGCATGACCTGATTTTGTCACAGTAAATAGTTGAAACCACTTAGCATGAGTAGCAACTGCTTGAGCCTTGATGTGCTTACTCATCCATGCTTGTTTACAATGCCTGCTATGCTTAGAGTCATGTCGGGTCTGGTCCGTCTGGATGATGAATCGGAATGGTTGTGTTCATGTCCTACAGTGTGAGAGTGAAGGTGTGAATCTCATTTGGTAAAGGTAGCGATGAGAGGCCATGTCGGATTACATGGTGGGTTGTCTCATTGGGACCGTCCTTAAGAACTGAGTTCTGTGTATGTTATCCAAGACAAGATACTACCATGCATTGGGCCCTGAAATGTGACCCCGCTCGGCTTATTAATTGCCTAGATCTCTGTCCAGGAGTTGCAATTAGTTTTTGGTGTTTGTAGGAAAAGTGTTGGCGGCCGTGTTTAGCTCTATCCGACGGGGTAGGCTTCACTACGGTAGATACACGGTGGCACGGTGTACCAAGTGGCACCCGGATGGTGGGCTTGGGAACCCTGCGCGCATCGTTTGGGGCCGTAGAGGAAACCTCGGCCGGACTTCCTTGCGGGTTCAGTCTCAAATAGGTGATAAACATGGATTAGGGTCTTGTGTGGTTAATGGTCGTGGCATACACCCACGCCAGGGTTTCCGCTTGGAGGTTGCCGAGATGCATGACGTGCATATGGTGCTAAGTGGTGGGAGCATGTGTGAAGATGTATACCCCTGCAGGGTGATTCAATCTGTTCGAATAGCCGCGTCCTCGGTTAGGGACTACTTGGAAACATTACGTGGTACATAGAAAATTTAAATGAATACTCTAAAACATGCAAGATAAGTGTGAGTGCTATGGAAGGCCTTTTCTTAGGGAGACGAGAGTGGATCCATAGTGGTGTATTGAATTGGTGAATATGTGGACACGTGTGCGCTATCCCACCTCAAAGAAAGAACTTGTAGTCGTAGTACAGGTTAGCCAAGAGTCAAAGATGGCTTGCTGCAATCAAACCCCACAGTCCTTTCATTGAAACATGATGCATATGTAGATAGTTCTGATGTAAGACTTGCTGAGTACCTTTGTACTCACGGTTACTTTATTTATGTTTTTGCAGAGAAGACTTAGACTCATTAAAAGGTTCTACGCGATGTGTTTGATGTTGACCGGAATAGCTTGGGAATCCCAGACAGAGGTCTGGCTCCTTTGGTAGGGTCGTAGTAGCTTTTCAGGCTCTTCCAGCCACTTTTAGAAGATGTCTGTACCCAGACATGATTTGCTTCCGCTTGTTGTTTGTATGACTTGAGTGTCGGGTCACGAGACCCCTGTTTGAAATATCATACTATGTTGACTCTTATGAGTCTTTAATAAATGCTTGAGTCATAGAGTTATGTTGTGATGCCATGTTGTATATACACATATCGTGCATAATGTGTGTATGTTTGAAATGCATTATATGTGTGGGATTCGACACCTAGTTGTGTGCCTTTAGTAGTTCTCATTACAGGGAAATGCCTCTTTGTGCTTCTATCGAGCCCTATTAGCTTTCTACTGCTCTGGACACATTGATTGACCGACGTGTATCCTTATTTGCTGTTGTGTCTGTCCCCTAGGGGAAATGTCACGCGGTGTAATGGAGTCCTTGTAGCTTGCTACGACTCGTCTACACACGCTGATGACCGACACCTGCTTTGCTGGGTTATGTATGCCTGTCCTTGTACGGATGTACCGCTTGGGTTTATAACTAGTCATGTCGACCCGGGTTCTTTGTCGTTTGAACGCTAGCAACATATTCATATACATGAGCCAAAAGACGCAAACGGTCCCGACCAAGGTAAGGTGGCAGCCGTGGAGTTTACCGTGCGTGAGGCCGCAAAGTGATGTGATGTGTTACAGGCTGGGTTCTTATGACCTAGGATCGGGGTCCCGACAGCTTTGGTATCAGAGCTTGAATGCCTGTAGGATAACCAAGCCAAACTGGTCGATGTTGAGTCTAGCAACTCTTTAGTTATATAAGGGAATTGTTTGTGGAAGGGAACGTAAGGTTCTTTTTACTCCTTTCCTTGTGTCATTCTTATTCTGAGTCGCCCTCTTCTTTATTCTACGGGGTTTAAGAATTAGGCTTTCTCATCTATTCATTAGGATGACGAGTTACTATGTTGGAGACTTATAGAGAAGTTGTTGTCTTCTTGGATCAGTGTCTCCATAAGAATTCAATTGTTATGTTGTTAGTTTTCTTGCAGGTTGCCTCATATTTCATGCCCGTACAGCCGTTATGTTGTCCGAGTTTTCCAAAGTTCCCAAATAGTCTGATGCAATTGCAAATTCCATCCTCCTGAGCTAATGTCTTTTGGCCGGACAAAGCACACTAATAATTGTGTTGAGGTGCTTTATTACCTCGATGTTTTGTTGAAGTATTAGGAAAACATGTTACCCCGAAAACTACCCAATAGTCTAGATGTGTGGTATGTCTTCCAGTGTGATAGTTCTGGCCATCATTTTTGAAAAACATCTCGTGATGTTAAATAGCTTGTAGGTACTCTATTTTTGGGTTCCTGGATCCAATGATCATTCTGCTCATCTCTGTTGGTAGTGTTGCTAGTTCCTATATAATGATTAGTAACCTTGTTGTAGCTCCCAAGGTTCATGGTATATCATTCTTCCAATACCATGAATCATCTTTGGCAGAAGTTCTCCGTGAATTAAAGATCATAACAAGAGTGCTCGTGATGAGTTCTCTACTCCATATTGTGATTCTGCCTACTCCGCTTTTCTGTATGGGTTATCTGGAAGAATTATGTTGAACTCGTTCGACATTCTAATCCATGCATCCATAACTCAAGAAATCATGTGCTCTTGAGTTGGCTCTATCTAGTTGTATTCTGACCTTCATCCATGAGAGTATAGTCAATAATAGTTGTGCATTCGTGTCATTAATGCCTTCGTGGTCTGTCAAGTTGTTCTATGCTCTTATGATTGGGAGAAGCAAACTCCAGTACCACATCCATTTCTTGGATTGGGTCAAAGTAGTTGCATTCCGCAGATCGAAATGCTAACCCAGCTTTTGTTCTGTTCTATCTTGGAGCATTATCTTCTCTTGTCAAGAGTGTTATGAGAATTGCATCATCTCTTATGAGCTCTTGATGTAGTGATACTTTTCGCTATCATTGTTCATTCCTCGGTTTTCGTGTTAGTTGTAACCAAAATATCGACAAGTGAACCATAATGTCCGAAATGAATACTCCTAGCAATGCCTTTGTTTAGTAGTTAATGGTCAATAAATTCATTCTTATGGTGATGGTGATTGAATCGTTATCCTAAGATTGACCGTGCTACCTAGTCCATGGTTCATGGAGCACTTTTCGATCAATGAGTTAGGATTTTGTCAACCCTCGCTCTATTGATCACATCATCTTGCCCCGAAAAGCAAGATTGTTCCCGAGCTTAATAATATATCGGTGGCTCGTGATTTTCCGAACATCTTCTCGGAAGTATTACCAGGTTGTTTCCTGACTGTTATGATAGATCTCGTGATTAAGTTAGTTTTTCTATAAACCAACCCCTTCTCCAAGAATCCGTATTGGATACCCCGAGCTAATTGGTTAAGCTAAACAACAACTTGGAGAGTTGGAAGATAAAAGCTTCGCCTAAACTCATCTCATTTAAGAGGGATATCTTTCTGTTGTGTGAGTCTGAAGAAAGATGATATTTTCATCGGTTGATTCATGTGATCAATTGTTGCATATGTTATCTTGTTCAGTTTTGATTTGAGAATGGGCTATCGTCAAATCAAACTCAGAGCCCAAAGATTTTCGTAACGGTGTCCTACTCAGGGTTTTCCTTGAGCCTACACCATTATATTCTTTGATCTGACCAATGCTACTATCTTGCTCACATAGTTGTGGAAATCCATTTATATGGGTATCTTGATGAATTGTTGTTGAGCCCATCGGCAACATTCTAATTTGTTCCATGATCTATGTTGGACATCAAGCTAGTGCTGGAAACTTTGTAGACATTGTCTTCGCGTCTCGAACACGAGGTATATGTTAGGTGCAAGAAGTGACTTCCTCTAATTCATGTGCATCTGATGCAAGTTGCCGCCGTGAATTCGAGAAAAGTTAATTTGTTTCTTCGGAATCATCCCAAGTCAATCATGCACGTGCGAAGTATTCCATGGTTTGATAGACTGATCATCTTCACTCCATATGTATCCCCTAGGACACCAAGCCACTGATTGATTTGTTCATGGAAACGAAGGTAAGTGCCATTCCTGAAGGTACCAGACGGACTTGCACATGGCTTCGTTATCCGCAATGATGGTTCCCATCCAGAACTCGGTAGTGCTTTGTTGTAAGACTTTTAATGTGTTCACAGTTGTCCTGGGCAGTGTGTTCACGTGGGTCTTGCGATCCAGCTCATTTTTTGGAGTTGTCTTCCGTAGTTCATTTCCTGAGAATCATGCAACGTTATCTCGTCGATTTGTGTTGCAAACTTTCTTTTTGGACATGCTGAGTCTGAAGCATCGTGGCACCAACCGGAGCTGAAACTCAGGCAGTTATCATGGTTGGAACTTCCCCAAGAATTATAATATTGGTCTCTATGTAACCCGGTAAAGTGGTGAAATGGCTAACACACCTAGCTGGAAGACTTGATATTATAATATCTGGTATGAGCAACCTTATCCGTCTCCCCGTGAGGTTTTGTATGACTTATTTTGGAAGTTGTTCCTCATGGACTTCCTTTGATGCCCCGAATTCCGACCTATAGTTGATGTGCTAGATATAAAGCATGACTTATAACTGGGTTGTGATAGTACATCAAGGGGAACATTAGAAGCGGAGTGCTAAATGTCTCTCGGTCGATCAACCAGATTTCGTTCCCTTGGCACAGCTAAGGTGAAATCTGAGGAAGTGTTGTCTTCCTTTGCATCTGCATCCTCCATCACTGTTCATCATGGTAGTATGTTGTGTCACCAGGATCCTTGGCACAGATGTTGGTAAACCTTGATGAATATGGAAATGCTCATGTTCTTGAGAGCACGGTCAGACACTAGGTTATATCCTCGGTAATACTTGGAATGTGCCTTCCGTTCGCCGAGTTGTTCTATAACCCTTGTTTCTTTCCAACCTGAGTATGCCATTCTTTCAAAAATCCTTCAAACAACCATTTGTGAATTGCCTTACTCTGGTATGAAGAGTTTCAATGATCTTAGGACCAAAAGTAATTCTTTTTTCCACTTAAGGGGAATAACTCTAAGAGTCACCTTTCTAAGGTGCTCCGTTGTGGTATGAAGGGCAACTTAATCCTCGCTACTTTGAAACCTCGCCAGCATCTGCTTTTAGCTCGGATTTGTTGCCTACCCATTGAACATCTGTCATATGTCTCATTTCCTCGTCCGTGTTAGGTGTGTTGTGTCTCAGCTCAAGGGACATTCCTACGTCTCATTCTATGAGTTGATCTTGAGTTGCTCGATCTTCGAGGAAATCGAATCTTATGTCGTCTCTCTGTTCTTTTGTCGTCAAGCTAGATGAAGACCTCAAGGACAAAGATGTCAACATCAACATGGGGAGATGAATCAACGTCCTCGACAGGAGCAAATGGATCGTGAAGATTGTGATAGTTTAGTGTCCCCTCTTCCTCTTCCCGACTACGCTTGAATCTCGGGACGAGGTTATTGTTTAGTGGGGGTGAGTTGTCACATCCCTGAAATCCCTAGTAGAGCTTAGCAAGTTTGAGCTCATGTTTTTCTTTCTTTGCATTCTAAGAAAATGAATTGAACCCAAGAAAGAAGTGAAATCAAAGCAAAACCCCAACATAGTCTATATTCAAAAACAATCCAAAGTGGTGACAAATTACTGAACCAAAATGGTTCTCATGAAAGTCCATCATTTTTGATAAATGTTGGAAAGAAAATATCAGGGGTTCTATATATTTTCAAAATACTTTTGGGCATTTTATTTTAATTATAAAAGTCACTAAAATCAACTATATATTTGATTTCAAATAATTCAGATTCTCAAAAATGTTGAATCTTTTTATGTGGTAGAAAATATTACAACTAAAACTCCAACAATATTTTCACTTTTTCTTGTTTTAGTTTGGAGCCAAAATAAAATAAAAATAAATGCCAGAAACAAAAAAAACAGAAAAGGGAAAAAAGGAAGAAGGAAGATAACCTGCGCTCACCTGAAGCGGCCCAGCCCACCAGGGGCACCACTGTCTTCCTCCGAGGAGGAGGAGGAGAAGCAGCTGCGTGCCCGACGCATCGCCGGGCACCGCCACGTCCCCTGGCCACCTCCTGCTTGCCCAACCCACGCAGACGGCGGGGATGAGTACCCCGTGCACGCCTCTCCCTTCTCCACCCCTCTCTGGCTTCCCTCCATCTCTCTCTCGCCCTCTCCCACCATGGCCAAGCCTGCTTGTCGCCGCCGATCGTCGTAGTCGTGGCCACGAGCCCCCTCTAGCCCAGCTGCTATGCCCCAAAGCCCCGCCGTGCTCCTCCTCGTCCCGTGGAAGAAGGAATCAAGCCCAGAGGCCCTCTGTCATCGCCTGGCCACCATCTTTTCCACCTCCGGCCGCCAGACCTTCCTCGTCGATTCGCGCCAACCAAAGTGTCCCCGAGCTTGCCGTTGACGCCATAAGACTCGCGGTGAGCTCCGGATCCGTTTCCCCCTTGCCTTGGTGTCGTTCCCCTCTCCTAGCACCCCGTGCCACCGGAGTCCGAAGCTCCTTCCACCGGCCATGGCGTCGCCGTGGCCAGTGCCACTTAGGGCCGCTGCCGAGCACCTCTCTGTGCTCTCCGCGCTCGCAGGAACCCGTAGCCGCCTCCAACTCCTTCTCTCGTGCCCCGCAGCCCTGTTCCCCACCGTGGCCGAACTCCGGCCACCGCCCGAGGTCGTCGCCGGCCTCGTTGCGGCCACCTCCTGGCCCGTGGCTTGGTCGGAACGGATGCGGCGCACCTCCAGCTTCCCACAGAGCCTCTCCGCGTGCCGTTTGGTCAACGGAAGAAGTTTTCCAGCGAACTCCGCCGTGCCTCGCAGCGCCGGCGGCTCAAGGCCATTGAGGCCGACTCCCTGTGACCATGGGTTGACCCCCTTGGGTCACCTACAGGAGGGGCCTGGCCCCTGTCAAATTAGGATATTTTCAGAATTAAGTTAAACAAGATAATTAACCTAATGACCCACTGACAGTGGTCCGAGACCCTAATTTGGAATAAAAGATTAAAATTAAACTATTTTTAACATGTGTGTCACTGACTAGTGGGCCCTAGCTGTCAGGTTTGAGCTGGCCGGCCAGTTGACCTACTAATATCAGTGCTGATGCAATAATAGTATTTCTGTTTATCAAATATATCCAGGAAATTACTAAAACTTGTAAAAATCATAGAAATTAAAATATAACTCGGATAAAAATAATTTATATATGAAAAAGTATCAGAAAAATCCAAGGAATCTGATTATGGCATTTTCATGCATGTTTGAAAAAGTGAACAACACCATATAGGCGAAATGATGAATAGGGTAAATTTAATAAATACTCCCTCCGTCCCAAAATAAGTGTCTACCATTTTGTACTAGAGCTAGTACAATGTTAAGACAGTTATTTTGGGACGGAGGGAGTAGTTTGGAGTTGGAAATTGATACTTATTTGATTTCCACTTCAATTGTTATGACCAAACATTGGTCAATGCAAATCAGTACCTCGAAATACTATCCCCATGCATGTTGGAACAATCTGTTATGAGCATCAGTTCGAATCAATTAAAAGGGTACCCGGAACAATAACCGGCTTGAAGTGATGTTTGAATCCTAATTCAAACCAACTTCTACTTATGAAATGATAGCCACATTAGCCCCGCCACCTTTCATTTCATTTCTTTAGAATGCATCATAGTGTTGCATTTCCGTGAAGTAATTGTTGTTCTTTCTTGTTTGCCGGTGTTGTTCCCTCTCGGTAAACGATGTTTCCGACGATGTGATCGTTGACATTGATGAAGACTCATTGCTATCTTCACACGTGTCAGGCAAGCAAACCCCCCTTGAGCATATTGATATAAACCCACTCTCTCGCTCCTGCTCTCTTTTACTGCATCAGGACAAACACGATTCAACTGTACATGTTATCGGTAGTTGAACCCATTCCTCTGCATGACCTGATTTTGTCACAGTAAATAGTTGAAACCACTTAGCATGAGTAGCAACTGTTTGAGCCTTGATGTGCTTACTCATCCATGCTTGTTTACAATGCCTGCTATGCTTAGAGTCCTGTCGGGTCTGGTCCGTCTGGATGATGAATCGGAATGGTTGTGTTCATGTCCTATAGTGTGAGAGTAAAGGTGTGAATCTGATTTGGTAAAGGTAGCGATGAGAGGCCATGTAGGAGTACATGGTGGGTTGTCTCATTGGGACCGTCCTTAAGAACTGAGTTCTGTGTATGTTATCCAAGACAAGATACTACCATGCATTGGGCCCTGAAATATGACCCCTCTCGGCTTATTAATTGCCTAGATCTCTGTCCAGGAGTTGCAATTAGTTTCTGGTGTTTGTAGGAAAAGTGTTGGCGACCGTGTTTAGCTCTGCCGCACGGGGTAGGCTTCACTACGGTAGATACACAGTGGCACGGTGTACCAAGTGGCACCCGGATGGTGGGCTTGGGAACCCTGCGCGCATCGTTTGGGGCCGTAGAGGAAACCTCGGCCGGACTTCCTTGCGGGTTCAGTCTGAAATAGGCGATAAACCTAGGCTAGGGTCTTGTGTGGTTAACGGTCGTGGCCGACACCCACGCCAGTGCTTCCGCTTGGAGGTTGCCGAGATGCATGACGTGGATATGGTGCTAAGTGGTGGGAGCATGTGTGAAGAACTATACCCCTGCAGGGTGATTCAATCTGTTCGAATAGCCGCGTCCTCGGTTATGGACTACTTGGAAACATTACGTGGTAGATAGACAATTTAAATGAATACTCTAAAACATGCAAGATAAGTGTGAGTGCTATGGAAGGCCTTCTCATAGGGAGACGAGAGTGGATCCATAATGGTGTATTGAATTGGTGAATATGTGGACTCGTGTGCGCTATCCCACCTCAAAGAAAGAACTTGTAGTCGTAGTATAGATTAGCCAAGAGTCAAAGCTGGCTTGCTGCAATCAAAACCCACAATCCTTTCATTGAAACATGATGCATATGTAGATAGTTCTGATGTAAGACTTGCTGAGTACCTTTGTACTCACGGTCACTTTATTTATGTTTTTGCAGAGAAGACTTAGACTCATTAAAAGGTTCTACGCGATGTGTTTGATGTTGACCGGAATAGCTTGGGAATCCCAGACAGAGGTCTGGCTCCTTTGGTAGGGTCGTAGTAGCTTTTCAGGCTCTTCCAGCCACTTTTAGAAGATGTATGTACCCAGACATGATTTGCTTCCGCTTGTTGTTTGTATGACTTGAGTGTCGAGTCACGAGACCCCTGTTTGTAATATCATACTATGTTGACTCTTATGAGTCTTTAATAAATGCTTGAGTCATAGAGTTATGTTGTGATGCCATGTTGTATCTACACATATCGTGCATAATGTGTGTATGTTTGAAAGGCATTATATGTGTGGGATTCAACACCTAGTTGTGTGCCTTTAGTAGTACTCTTTACAGGGAAATGCCTCTTTGTGCTTCTATCGAGCCCTGGTAGCTTGCTACTGCTCTGGACACATTGATTGACCGGCGTGTATCCTTCTTTGCTGCTGTGTCTGTCCCCTCGGGGAAATGTCACGCGGTGTAATGGAGTCCTTGTAGCTTGCTACGACTCGTCTACACACGCTGATGACCGACACCTGCTTTGCTGGGTTATGTATGCCTGTCCTTGTAGGGATGTACTGCTTGGGTTTATAACTAGTCATGTCGACCCGGGTTCTTTGTCGTTTGAACGCTAGCAACATATTCATATATGTGAGCCAAAAGACGCGAACGGTCCCGGCCAAGGTAAGGTGGCAGCCGTGGAGTTTACCGTGCGTGAGGCCGCAAAGTGATGTGATGTGTTACAGGCTGGGTTCTTATGACCTAGGATCGGGGTCCCGACATCGGGGTTATACGGGAGCGCTGCAGCCTCTGCCTGAATAGCTGCGTCACGAAGACGAGCAGCCGTCGCCTCCCTCTCATACTCCTCTGCCTCTCCTATGGTTATGTAGTATCTCCGTTTTACCTGAAAGTCAAAGAAAGCAGGAGGAGGAAGGGTAATATGGAAGACACGCTGCCGGTTAAATATCAGTCGGTATAGGAGGGATTCATCATCCCTCTCAAGAAACTGGTAGCGTGTCAAAGCGACGGGGTCAAGGAAAGCTGTATGGAGAGGGGGATCTCCTGCGCGGATGGGTACTCCAAGAAAATTTGCTATGCGAGTGGCATAGATGCCGCCAAAGAAATCTCCCTCAATAGCGTTTTTATTCAGCCTCCTTGCTATAATAGCTCCCATGTTAAAGATTTTGTCACCCATAACTGCGCTCTTAAGGATAGTAAGGTTGGATGCGCACAGGTGACAATGTTCAACCTTACCGTTAATGCATCTACCTGTGAAGAGGGCAAAGTAGTGCAAGGCAGGGAAATGAATGCTTCCTATGGTAGCTTGCGTGAAGTCTCTAGTTTCTCCAACAAAAGTACTAGAGAACAAATTTCTAATCGAAGATTTAGCAGGATCTTTAAGATTACCCCCATCGGGTATTTTGCAAATCCTATTGAAATCCTCCAAATCCATGGCATAGGATTTATCATACAAATCAAACAGTATGGATGAGTCACGGCCAACTGAAAATTTAAATCTCTGCACGAAAGAGGCAGTGAGCATAGTATACTATTCACATTTATCTGAGAGGAATTCTTCTAACCGGCATTGCGGACAAGTGTATCTAACTCATCCTTGAAGCTTCCTTCGATCATGAACTCATCGGAAGGCCATTCACATGGTTGTACCGGTGCGTCCCTTAGTTGATAAGGATCGGGCTCCCGAAAAGAAAGACGGGGACCATTCTTACTTGAGGAACCACCATGAAACTTCTCCCTGAACATAATTTCTCTTTGCTAAAATTTTGAAGTTCAACAGAAAAGTTAATAAAGACCAACCACACCTTGTAGCAACTACTCCTACTAGTGCCTAAAGACCGTATCACGCGCTCAAACTTCTTGGGACCAGCTAAAATCAACATTTCAAGCTCAAGAACAGGATCACCAACGTAGCAAGAATACGCGAAGGATAAAGCACTAGAGCAAAAACTAATTGGACCAAGGGAGGAGTCACTTACCAAGGAGCAATTTCCCCAAAACGGTTCGGAGAATGATGCTTTGAGTAAGGAGATCGAAAATCACAGCCAAATGAGCAAGAACACGGGTTTGAGCTGCGAAACAATTTTTTCTGGAGGTAGAGGAAGAGGATGGGAGCTAGAATGAGTGGAGGGGGCCCCTGTGGGCCCCACAAGCTTGCTCCCCGCGGCCAGGGCGGTAGCTCGCGGTGACAGGGCTGGTGGCCCACTGGGGTGGCCCCCAGGCCAACTCTCAGTCCCAGTATTTTTCAAATATTCCAGAAAAAATCATACTAGATTTTCAGGACCATCGAAGAACTTTTATTTTCGAGGTATTTTTCTCCGGGACGCTGAAACAGAAAGCAGGAAAAACTAAACTGAACCTATCATTTTTCTTCTAAGGAACAGAAAGTAAAAGCTTAAAACAGAGGTATGTGACTCTTTGATTAATCCATTTCATGGTCATCAAAAGAAATCCGTCAATGGGGTTGATCAAATCCTCATGAAAAAACTTTCTCCCCAATGGGGAAATGAATCTCCCCAACGAGCAATTCATACTTCATCTTGGCACGAGGAATAGGGCATTCAAAGCTCCCAATGAGAATCGATGATGTTTTTTCGATAGCATTGATGCAATGTACTTGATATCGTTTCTTCGGAAAGTGCACGGTATGCTCATTACCGTTAACATGGAAAGTGACATTGCCTTTTTTGCAATCTATAACAGCCCATGAAGTGTTTAAAAAGGGTCTTCCGAGGATGACCGCCATGGCATCGTCCTCGGGAATATCCAAGATAAAAAAAGTTCGTTAATATAGTGGTGTTAGCAACCACAACAGGCACATCCTCGCAAATGCCAATACGGAAAGCAGTTGATTTGTCGGCCATTTGCAGAGAAATTTCAGTAGGTGTCAACTTATCCAGTTCAAGTCTACGATAAAGAGAGAGCGGCATAACAGTAACTCCAGCTCCAAGGTCACAGAAGGCAGTTCTTATGTAGTTTCCTTTAATGGAGCAAGGTATAGTGGGCACTCCGGGATCACCAAGTTTCTTAGGAGTTCCACCTTTGAAAGTGTAATTGGCAAGCATGGTGGAGATCTCAAGATCGGGTACCTTCCATTTATTGGTCACGATATCTTTCATGTACTTGGCATACAGAGACATTTTGAGCATATCAACTAACTGCATCTGCAGAAATACGGGTCTTATCATTTCAATAAAGCGATCAAAATCCTCATCATCCTTTTTCCTGGATGGCTTAGGAGGAAAGGGCATAGGTCTCTGAACCCATGGCTCTCTTTATTTACCATGCTTCCTAGCACTGAAGTCATTCTTATCATATCTCTTAGGTTGTGGGTTACCAGGATTAACCGTAGGTTCAATTTCCACATCCTTATCATTGCGAGGTTGAGCATCGTTATGAACATCGCTGTCCATATTGTCACCAGGTTCATGTTCATCACCAGATTGTGTTTCTGCATCAGACGCAGAAATATCATTTGGTTCTTCAGGTGTGACAGTATTTGGTGAACTAACATGCAGGTTTCCATCATCCTTCTTCTCCTCCTTAGGATGACTGGGTGCATATGCATTAATTCTTTGAGAATCTTGATCAATTCTCTTAGGATGACCCTCAGGATACAAAGGTTCCTGAGTCATTTTGCCTCCTCTAGTAATGACTCTGACAGAGTTGTCATTTAATTCATTGAGCAAGTCATTCTGAGCTTTAAGTACTTGTTCTACCTGAGTAGTAATCATAGAGGCATGTTTACTCAGAAGCTTCAGATCGTTGACATTTCTATCTACGCAAGCACTTAAGTGTCTAAGCATACGAGTACTTTGTTCCAAATGTCTGCTAAGATAATCATTGAAACTCTGTTGTTTCGCAACAAAGTTGTCAAATTTATCAAAGCATAGGCTAGCTGGTTTATCAAAAGGAATATCACTCTCATCAAACCTACGCAGAGAATTTACTTCTACTACCTGTATCGGGCTATCTAGACCATGGATCTCTTCGATAGGTGGTAGATTTTTGACATCTTCAGATTTAATGCCTTTCTCTTGCATAGATTTCTTGGCTTCTTGCATATCTTCGGGACTGAGGAATAGAATACCTCTTTTCTTCGTAGTTGGCTTAGGAGGTGGTTCAGGAATAGTCCAAGCATTATCGTTGATCAAGATGTTATTCAGTAGAGTCTCAGCTTTTTCCACAGTTCGTTCCCAAAAAAACAACCGGCACAACTATCTAGGTGGTATTTAGAAGCATCGGTAAGTCCGTTATAGAAGATATTAAGTATCTCGTTCTTCTTAAGAGGGTGATCAGGCAAAGCATTTTGTAGCTGGACGAGCCTCCCCCAAGCTTGTGGGAGACTCTCTTCTTTGAGTTGAGCAAAGTTGTATATTTCCTGCAAGGCAGCTTGCTTCTTACGGGCAGGGAAATATTTCTCATAGAAGTAATAGACCATATCCTAGGGACTACTCACACATCCAGGAGCAAGAGAAGTGAACTAGGCTTTAGCGTCATCCTTTAGAGAGAAAGGGAATAGCTTAAGGATATAGTAGTGGCGGATCTTCTCCTCACTAGTGAAAAGGGTGGCTATATCGTGTAGTTTGGTAAGATGGGCTACGACCGTCTCAGACTCATAACCGTGAAAAAGATCAGATTCGACTAGAGAGATTATCTCAGGATCGACAGAGAATTCATAATCCATGTCGGTGATAAAGATAGGTGAAGTGTCAAACTTCGGGTCGTATTTCATCCTAGCTTTTAGAGACTTTTCCTTCCACTTGAGAAGTAATTTCCCAGCGTCATAGTCATCCTTACACGCAAGAAAATCCTCAGCTATCTCTCCCTCCATAACGTAACTCTCAGGTATATCAGGCAATTCATATCTAGGAGAGCTAGATCTAGCAGGAGCAAAAGGAGGTTCTATCTCAATAGTATCGGTAGTTTCAGAAGCATCACGCGCATTGGCAGTAACTCTAGTAATATGAGCATCAAGGAATACCCCTAGTGGCACATCAGGCAAAGTAGTATCTCTAGCAGTATCAAGCATAGTATCATCAGGAAAAGTAGTATCAGCCATAGCATATCTAGTAGTATCAGGCATAACATCTCTAGCAGTATCAGGCATAGCAGCATCATAAGCATCATCAAGCACAGGCGACATATCAAGATTTCTAGCAGGAGGTGATGTCGCAAACTTACTCATAACCGAAGGTGAATGAAGTGCAGAGCTAGATGGTAGTTCCTTACCTTCCCTCGTAGTTGAGGCCAAGACTTTTGTTTTTGGATCCTTCAGATTCTTCATAGTGATCAGCAAATATAAATCCCAAGTGACTCGGAGAATATAGCAATACCTCCCCGGCAACAGCGCCAGAAAAATGTTGCTTCTATGACAACAGACCTTCCCCTGCAACGGCACCAGAAGAACGCTGCTAGCACTCCCCGACAATGAAACTAGAAGAATGTTGTTGATGGCCCACTAGCGCGTGGGTTCGCGGCAGTTTTCGAGGGTAGAGTATTCGACCCAAATTTGTTGATTCACCAGTCAGGAGGTGAGAGAATACTCTTGAGTATTAGCAGCTGTATGTATCACATTCAACCACACCTGAAAGATTAGTATGTGCAATCAAAGTATCAGCAGCAAAGTAGGATGATAACAACGGTGTCAGAAACGATCTGTTGACGGCAGACTATTCCTAACTGTCATATCAATGGCGCCAGAAGTTGCCCTTTGACGGAAATTGTCTTTTCCCGTCAACGACGAGCGAACTAGAATTGTAGCAGGTAGCAGCAGTGTAACGAGTAACAGAAGTGGCAAGGAACAACAGTACTGACAGCAGTAGCAAGTAGCAACAGTAGCAAGTAGCAGCAGTAGCAACAGTAGTAACAGCAGTAGCAATAGAGTAAGACAAGTAACAGCAGCAGTCGGACAAACTCGTAGGCAATGGGTCGGTGATTCGTTTGGATGATATTCATCATGCAACAGTCACTACAAGAATACCCCTTGGAAAGCAACATAATCACTACAACATTTTAACTATATGTTGCACAAGTCAAAACAGATACACATATATGCATTGCCACATATGCGTTGCCGCTGGTCATGACCCTCGCGTGGTACATATGAAAATAAATAAACCAAGGAAAGGAGAGAGAAAAATAATAAACAGAGAAAAGGAGAGACAGACGCGCGATAAACAGAGCCCCAGATTCAACTATACGAAATCGCGCCACCTACCGCATCGTGTGCCTCCTCCTACCCACCCTGCCGCCAGCCGTCCCCCTCCCCCCGTTCCACGTCGCAGCATCAGAGGCTCCCGGATTCACTGCACCGATTACCCACCCATCTCTTTCCCGTCCCATCTCTCTTCACGCGGCTAGTTGTTGCGGCACTTGCGGCGGCTGATTCCGGCGACGGTCGCTAAATCCCTAGGCCCCCTCGCACCACGACGACCTCCCATCTAGATTGATCTGGTGCTCGCAGGCACAAGGGTCCACCCACGACCTTCCCCCATGGCTAGGTTTTCAGGCGTCGGCTCTGGCGCCGATGGGCGATGTCCATGTCATACTCCTCTCCTCCGGTGAGCCCTCCCCTGCCTTCATCCTCTCTCTCTCCCTCTTTATCTAACCTTGGGCCTATTCAATCGCACGTGGATATATCATATTAAAGATGCTTAGCTTCAGTTACGGTTTTAGGACAAGAAGATTGAATTGATGTGTGGTAGGCCCTTCAAATTTTGAGACTCATCTGCAGCGAAATACATATTACCTTACACTTGACATTGACGTTTATTACTTGTGCTTGATAAATAAAAGTGCTAATCCGGGGATCTTGTTAGCCAAGTCTTAACATGAAAAAACAATGAGTTGAATGATGGGATCGAGCTATTTTAGCGAGCTCAGATTAAATACAAGTAATGTACCAGTTGATACCACTCCGTTTTACCTGTTGCAGAGAGTAAAATGTTCTTGCTTTTATAACTTTCTAATTCTTATATTTTATTCGGTTCTTCTGAACATGACCTATGCTCTATTGGATTAACTGTTCATTGTTTGAAGTTTACTATTACCTCCTATTGCAGAGGTGTGGATAGATCCATCTTAGAGTGTTAGTTCTCGGGAGAACAACAAGGAGCTTGACGTTCAGGCACAAAGAAATAAATGTGACAAGTAAACCTTTTATGCAAGTCTAAAGAACATCCCATCGAATCCCAAGGACCCATGGGATTTGGAGATGGACTTTGAAGACAGCCTGAACAAAGAAATTCTAATTGCCCAGCCAACAGATGGTGACACTATGGAGGTTGATGGCGTGAGGAAGACGTCCAGCCTGGACAGGATGAGGTCTCATGCCCTTGGGACTGCATGCTTGGTGCTAGCCTTCCCCATCGTGAGCTAGCCCCGCCGCATGATGTTGGCGTCTAATTACAGAGTCTCTAATCGGGATTACATGGACTGGCTGTACAGCGACGACACCACCGTCGACACAAGAGAACATACACGCTTGATTGGGACACAGTAGTATACGATCTTGCTTTGATGCAGGCCTTACAGGATTGGCTGTGTTTGGAACAAAAATACATGCTTGGCTTGATATTTTTTAGAACAACTATAGGATCTGGCTTTCATGTAGTACGTACATGTTTGACTTGATTTTTAGGATGCACAAGTGTCTTCTTAAAGGCAGGCTGCTTAATCAATTTCATCTATTAATGCTACTTTTTCGACCGACCGGAAATACACAGGCTTACTACAATGGTATAGTGTGGGCTGACTGATTTATACTAGCTAGACTAATTGATTTGGTCGGCATCTCGGCCTATGCTTTTGTTTCGTAGCATAACAAGACAGTTCAGAGGACGCCATGTTGCACTCCGGTGGTGTCCACGGACACCCGGTAGGACGAGAGGCCGACCTCGGCCTCACAACATGCTTACTGTGCACTACAAGCAGCCGAGTAAATTTAAGGTACTTCCTTTATTATTTAAGTTTTTATTCCTTCATTTCATCGCCATGTATATCGTGTAGGGTGGATATCTACAATGTCATGAAAAAAGAATTACAAATAGGCTACCAAATTGGTAAGTACCTGAATGATGTGATTATATTATTATTTATTTATTGTACCTGGATTTTTTTCAGATGCTTTCTAAGTACAGTTCATCATTAAAACAAAAATTATACATCTGTTGTCAATTGAATTTGATCAGCTTATATCTGTTGTTAATAGAATTTGAGCAGCTTCCTGTGTTCTATGTAGCTACGACTGTGTTGAAGTTTTGCGCTAGAGAGTTTGACTTCACGTAAATGTAGTTATTCTTCTATGTTTTATACTTACCAAAAAATCATTACTTGAATCTTGAGACCTACAAATTTATTTCTAAATCACGTTTCTGTTTGTAAAATCTAGGGCACATTACTCAAAGGTTACAACTTTTAGCACATCAAATAATTGGGTTGTGTTCGCAGACATGAGGGACAACACATTTGCAGTGTAGGTTTACCATCCTAGATCACACTCGAGTTTAGATCACTTATATAATAAAAAATATCTTTTAAGGGTACACGTTTTGAGAGTTTTATCAAATTTCGAAAATTATATTAGTCTAAAATATTTCATTCCACACTCACAAGCTTACGTCAATAAACATCCGAGCTCTTTGTAAAACCAACACGATTAAGCCTGCGTTTCGTATTGTGGTTTCTCATGCTTCCATTTGCCCCAACAACCATTTCTCAATATTGATGTTTCTATGAACAAGTCTTTTCGTACTTTGATTGTTTTTTACACACATGATTGTAAATAGCAACATTACAACACAATTTATGCACTTCTAGAAGATCCTAAAAGAAGACCACAATGCTTGAAAACTCCATGCATTGTATTGGATAATTATGAAGGATTGAAGGAAAAATATATAGCATTGTGAGAGTTAATTCTGGTGGTTGAGAGTCTGAGATGCAAAACTGACTATTTGTTGTAGGCCCTTCCATTTTGTGTGTTGTGTTTGCATGTGATGTCGTTGACAACGAAATTGTCCCTCTATGCAGCATGTAGTTTCTGCTATACCTGTATGTTGTGGTTTGCAAAGTGGACTTCCATATATGTAACCATTAGTCAACATGCATTATGCCTAGACACCACACTGCTAGGGTTGCTTCGGTTAATTGCATTGTGAAGTGAGGTAGTACTACTTAAGTAGGTGGATGGACGAGAAACTGTAGGGATTGGCGGTTAACACTTGGTCCTTGCGACATCCATATTTACAATTGATTTTCCTACCTAGAGTCCTTTGTATAAAACAACAATGTGTTTCCTTTTCTTTTCTTGAGAAATGAGTGTTGTCCTTGAAACAATAATGTTCTCACTCCTTTTTTCCACTAAATGTGTATATACATACAATTTTGTTTCTTTTTCTTTTTTGGAGAAAACGAATGTTTTGCTTGAAACAATAATGCTCTGACTCGTTTTTTTACTGAATGAATGTTTATATACATAAACACAAAGGTAGTAACTAGGACACGTACAATAGTAGGAATATAGCTTGCTCTTCTTTTATAGAGTAGTAAGTAGGAATGGAACTTGAAGAAACTTTACTTGTGTTGCGCTATTCTAGAGATGCATGAGACACCTGTAACCTTTTTCCCTTGGTTTTGCAGCTTCATGCATGAACTCGATGGTGGGGGCTCCATGGGGCAAGTCGAATTCATCGAGCAAGTCATGGATTATGCCATGGAATGTATAATCTCTCCCTCTCCCAGCCGTGCTACTGCTTGTTGTGCCCATGACCATTCAGTTGTGCTTGGTTCTATGCTACTGTCCATGCAAATTTATAGGATTTGGGGATTTAGGTTTAAATGGATTTATTTAGCAATAAATAAAATGATCGGTTCACACAAAACAGTTCGACTGTAGGTGTACAAAATTAGCAATGGATTTCTTGGCTGGTGATAACCATGTAAATTCGTTTCAGTGTTTGGGGCTATAGGTTTGTTCCAAAGGGTGGTGAGCACTTGTAGGCTTCTTTGTTTCCTGTTGGATGACTGAAACCAACTAGAGCTAAATCTTTTGGTTCAGTTTCGGATGACTAAAACCGTTTTGGTTCAGTTGGCTAACTAACTGGAGAAGAGAATACAAGTGGTATTGTTGAATGCACATCAGCACTTAGGCTACTGTCCATATAATTTTATTGAGCCATGTTATCCTGCAGTCTGTGTCATATATTGTGGTGTGTGGATTAGCCATCAATGCCAGCTAACACAAATGCTGGTATCTTTTCATAATCATAACACGGACGTAGCTCTTACTACAGTTGTAAGTTGTGATCCTAAATGTAAACATGATGGTGCTGAAATTGGAATTGAATTTTGAACGATGCATCTCGATACTACACTTGTGAAAACTATAGATTTGGTAGGGTGTCGCAAAAATTGTAGTACTCTTGGTAATGCAGAGAAAGATTGCATGGCCTTCAACCTTTGTATGTAACTAATATTCTGCCTCTATCGCTACTTGCATCATGTCAATGCATTGTGTGTTAACCATTCATTTTGTTATTTTCTTTGTAGATTCGACACAGATGTGGATGGTTATATGGGTGCGTTCCAAGTATACTGTAATGATGATGATGATGATGATGTTCTGCTTCATGATGATGATGATGGATGCTTCCAGTTTTAATTAGTTGTACGGATGTTGTTCCTATTGGATGATGTTCCTTGATTAAGTTTTAGGGATGTTGATGGATGCTTTAATTTTAAGTTTCGTTGTCAAGAAAATATTTAGATTATTCATCATATTTGGATGGCGTTCCTTATGTAATATCCACTATTGTAATCCAACAATTTTATCCAATATATGATTTCTTGCTCTCTTGAGTATATTCTCTACTTGTTTTCCTCAGTTGATAGACATAATTATCACAATTATGTGGATCATTAATTTAATTGCTAGCAATAATAATAATAATAATAATAATATTACTACTATTATTATTATTATATATGTACCAATACCCGAAGCCAATGAGATTTAGATTCCTGTACATTAAGCACCAACATATAGAAGTGTTGTACTAGTCGATTTTATGTGTTGTACTCTTGCAAGGGTCCCTTTTACCAACGATACTATAAGTGTTGCATTATGCGCTAGCAACACTGGATAAGACAACGCATCCCAAACCGTTGGTAAAGTCCCTGGCAACGCATATATGCAGTTTTAGATACGGAAAAAGCGTTGCTATAGGTGTGGTCATGTTGTAGTGAGTTATAACACGGAGAGATATGTGGCTAGCTCCCATTCATCAATGTGATGTAGGCATGCATTCCGTGTGTAGTCATATGTGCTTAGGTAAAAGAACTTGCATGACATCTATTGTCCATCCTCCTGTGGCAGCGGGGTCCAAAAGGATACTACAGGATATTAAGGTTCTCGTTTTAATGAAGAATCGGAACAACGCATTAGCACTTGGTGAACACATGAACTCCTCACGCTATGGTCATCACCGGAAGTGGTTCCGGTTATTGTCACTCCGGGGTTGCCGGATCATAACACATAGTAGGTAACTACAACTTGCAAGATCGGATCTAAAACACACATATATTGGTGACCACATAATAATTTCAGATCTGAAATCATGGCACTCGGGCCCTAGTGACAAGCATTAAGCATGGCAAAGTAGTAGCAACATCAATCTTAGAACATAGTGGATACTAGGGATCAATCCCCGTCAAAAATAACTCGATTACATGATAGACCTCATCCTACTCATCACAGGCCAGTGAGCCTATGAATAGATTACTCACGAACGATGAAGAGCTTCATGGAATTGGAGAGGGAAGAAGGTTGATGATGACGATGGCGACGATTTCCCCTCTCCGAAACCCAAAACGGACTCCAGATCTGTCCTCCAGATGAACAACAGGATGTGGCGGCGCCTCCGTATCGCAAACGCGATGAAATCTTCTCTTCTGATTTTTTCTGGGCGAAAGTGAATTTATAGAGCTGAGATTGGGGGTGGCATAGCCACGTGGGCCCCACAAGCTTGGCTGCCGCGGCCAGGGGGGTGGCCGCGGCAACAGGGCTTGTGGCCCACTGGCCAATCCCCTCCGGTGGATCTTTGCGCAGGTTTTTTTACATTTTCCAGAAAAATTCACCGTAAATTTTCAGGACGTTCCGAGAACTTTCATTTCTGCACAAAACAACACCAGTGTAATTCTGCTAAAAACAGCGTAAGTCCGTGTTAGTTCCATTCAAATCATGCAAATTAGAGTCCAAAACAAGGCAAAAGAGTTTGGAAAAGTAGATACGATGGAGACGTATCAGCCAGCAGGTGGCCACAAGGCTGCACGGCGCGGCCACCCCCCAGGCCGCGCCATGAGGGCTTGTGGGAAACCTGCTAGCCCACTGGCCCCCCTCTTCTGCTATATGAAGGGTTTCGTCTATTAAAAAATCAGGGAGGAGCTTTTTCGTGGATTCGCCGGCGCCACGAGGCGGAACTTGAGCAGAACCAATCTAGAGCTCCGGCAGGACGATCCTGCCGTGGAAACTTCCCTCCCGGAGGGGGAAATCCTCACCATCGTCATCACCAACACTCCTCTCATCAGAGGGGACTCGTCACCATCAACATCTTCATCAGCACCATCTCATCTCCAAACCCTAGTTCATCACTTGTAAGTAATCTCCGTCTCGTGACTCCGATTGGTACTTGTAAGGTTGCTAGTAGTGTTGATTACTCTTTGTAGTTGATGCTAGTTGGATTATTTGGTGGAAGAGTTTATGGTCAGATCCTTGATTCTACTCATTACCTCTCTGGTCATGAATATGATTATTCTTTGTGAGTAGTTACTTTTGTTCCTGAGGACATGTGCTAAGTCATGCCAATAGTAGTCATGTGAATTTGGTATTCGTTCGGTAATTTAATGTGTTGTATGTTGTTTTTCCTCTAGTGGTGTTATGTGAACGTCGACTACATAACACTTCACCATTATTTGGGCCTAAAGGAAGTCACTGGGAAGTAGTAAGTAGATGATGGGTTGCTAGAGTGAGAGAAGCTTAAACCCTAGTTTATGTGTTGCTTCGTAAGGGGCTGATTTGGATCCACTAGTTTAATGCTATGGTTAGACTTTGTCTTAATTCTTCTTTCGTAGTTGCGGATGATTGCGAGAGGGGTTAATCATAAGTGGGATGCTTGTCCAAGTAAGGGCAGTACCCAAGCACCGCTCCACCCACATATCAAACTATCAAAGTAACGAACGCGATTCATATGAACATGATGAAAACTAGCATGACAGATATTCTCGTGTGTCCTCGGGAGTGTTTTTCCTCCTATAAGACTTTGTCCAGGCTTGTCACTTGCTACAAAAGGTATTTGTACACTTTGCTACACCGTTGCTACTTTCGTTACTTGTTGCTTGCTACGAATCATCTCACCACACAATCACTTGTTACCGACAATTTCAGTGCCTGCAGATTTTACCTTCCTGAAAACCACTTGTCAGATCCTTCTGCTCCTCATTGGGTTCGACACTCTTAATTATAGAAAGGACTAAGATTGATCCCCTGTACTTGTGGGTCATCAAGACTCTTTTCTGGCGCTGTTGCCGGGGAGTGAAGCGCCTTTCGTAAGTGGAACTTGGTAAGGAAACATTCATATAGTGTGCTGAAATTTTGGTCACCTATCACTATGGATACTAATCCTTTGAGGGTCTTGTTCGGGGTATCTTCACCTCGAACGGAAGCCCAAAGAGTTTCTCCTCAACCTGTTGCACCTACTGAAAATATTTGCTTCGAATTTCCTTCGGGTATGCTTGAGAAACTGCTGGCTAATCATTTTACAGGAGATGGAACATCACATCCAGACATGCATCTAATCTATGTAGATGAAGTTTGTGGTTTACAGGATGAGGTCAAGAAGAAGGTCTTTCCTTTATCTTTGAAGGATAAGGCGTTGACATGGTATAGGCTATGTGATGATACTGGATCATGGGACTACAATCGGTTGAAATTGGAATTTCATCAAAAGTTTTATCCTATGCATTAAGTACATCGTGATCGGAATTATATTTATAATTTTTGGCCTCGTGACAGAGAAAGCATCGCTCAAGCTTGGGGGAGGCTTAAATCAATGTTATATTCATACCCCAATCATGAGCTCTCGAGAGAAATTATCATTCAGAACTTCTATGCTCGGCTTTCTCATGATGATCGCACCATCCTTGACACTTCTTGTACCTGTTCTTTTATGAAGTGAGATATTGACTTCAAATGGAATTTATTCGAGAGAATAAAACGCAACTCTGAAGATTTGGAGCTTGAAGAAGGTAAGGAGTCAGGTATGAATTTCATGTTTGATTACGTTAAATCCTTTGTTGAAACAAATACTTTTTGTGACTTTAGCGCTAAGTATGGACTTGACCCTGAGATAGTAGCTTCATTGTGTGAATCCTTTGCTGCCCATATTGATCTCCCCAAAGAGAAGTGGTTTAAATATCATCCTCCTTTAGAAGTCAATGTAGTTAAACCCACTCCAGTTGAAGAGAGAGTCATTGTCTATAATGATCCTGTTGTTCCGAGTGCTTACATTGAGAAACCACCTTTCCCTGTTAGGATAAAGGATCATTCTAAAGCTTCAACTATGATACGTAGAGGCTATATTATAACACCTACACCCCCTGAGCAAATTAGAGTTGAACCTAGCATTGCTATCATCAAAGATCTTCTGTCCGACGATGTTGAGGGACATAATATTCACTTTTGTGAAGATGCTGCTAGAATTGCTAAACCTCACGCTAGAGACAAACATAGGCCTGTTGTTGGCATGCGTGTCGTTTCTCTTAAGATAGGAGATTATTGTTATCATGGTTTATGTGACGTGGGTTCTAGTGTTAGTGCAATACCTCAATCCTTATACGATGAAATTAAAGACGAGATTGCACCTGTTGAGATAGAACCCATTGATGTCACTATTCAGCTTGCCAATAGAGATACTATCTGACCTGTGGGAATTGTTAGGGATGTTGAAGTCTTGTGTGGTAAAACGAAGTATCCTGCTGATTTCCTCGTTCTTGCTACCGCACAAGATAGCTTCTGTCCCATCATATTTGGCAGACCCTTCCACAATACCGTCAATGCTCATATTGACTGTGAGAAGCAAACTATCACTGTTGGTTTTGAAGGTGTGTCACATGAGTTCAATTTCTCCCGGTTTGGTAGACAACCTCATGAAAAAGAGTTGCCTAGTAAGGATGAAACTATTGCCTTAGCTTCTATTGCCGTACCTCCTACTGATCCCTTAGAGCAATACTTGCTTGAGCATGAAAATGATATGCATATGGATGAAAGGGATGAGATATATAAAGTTGTCTTAGAACAATATCATATCCTAAAGAATAACTTGCTTGTTGAACTGCTTGGGGATCCACCCCCACCAAAGGGTGATCCTGTGTTCGAGCTTAAACAGTTGCCAGATACTCTTAAGTATGCTTATCTTGATGAAAAAGAGATATATCCTGTCATAGTTAGTGCTAGCCTCTCAGAGCATGAAGAAAAGAAGTTACTAAAAACTCTGAGGAAGCACCGTGCTGCTATTGGATATACTCTTGATGATCTTAAGGGCATTAGTCCCACTCTATGCCAACACAAGATTAAAACCGATCCTGATTTCAAACCTGTCGCTGATCATCAAAGGAGATTGAATCCTAAGATGAAATAAGTAGTAAGAAAAGAAATGCTAAAGCTCCTGGAAGCGGGTATTATCTATCTTGTTGCTCATAGCGATTGGGTGAGTCTGATGCATTGCGTCCCTAAGAAGGGATGCATTACCGTTGTCCCTAATGATAAGGATGAATTGATCCCACAGAGGATTATTACTGGCTATAGGATGGTAATCGATTTTAGGAAATTGAACAAAGCCACTAGGAAAGATCATTACCCTCTGTCTTTTATCGACCAAATGCTAGAAAGACCGTCTAAACACAAACACTTTTGCTTTCTAGACGGTTATTCTGGTTTCTCCCAAATACCAGTTTCACAATCTGATCAGGAGAAAACCACTTTCACCCGCCCTTTCGGTACCTTTGCTTGTAGACGTATGCCTTTTGGCTTATGTAATGCACCTGCCACCTTTAAAAGATGTATGATGGCTATATTCTCTAACTTTTGTGAAAAGATTGTCGAGGTTTTCATGGATGACTTTTTTGCTTACGGGTCTTCTTTTGATGATTGCCTCAGCAACCTTGATCGAGTCTTACAGAGATGTAAAGACACCAATCTTGTCTTGAATTGGGAGAAGTGCCACTTTACTGTTAATGAAGGCATCGTCTTAGGACATAAAATTTCTGAAAGAGGTATTGAAGTCGATAAGGCTAAGGTTGATGCAATCGAGAAAATGCGATACCCCACAGATATCAAAGGTATATGAAGTTTCCTTGGTCATGCTAGTTTCTATAGAAGGTTCACTAAAGACTTCTCTAAGATTTCTAGGCCTCTTACCAATCTCTTGCAAAAGGATATTCCTTTTGTGTTTAAAGATGATTGTGAGGAAGCCTTCGAAATACTTAAGAGGGCTTTGTTAACTGCACCTATTGTTCAACATCCTGATTGGAACTTGCCTTTTGAAATCATGTGTGATGCTAGTGATTATTCTGTTGGTGCTGTTCTAGGGCAAAGAGTCGATAAGAAGTTGAATGTCATTCACTACGCTAGTAAAACTCTAGACAGTGCCTAGAGAAACTATGCTACTACGAAGAAGGAATTTTTAGCAGTCGTGTTTGCATGTGAAAAGTTCAGGTCTTACATAGTTGATTCCAAAGTCACGATTCACAATCATCATGCTGCTATTAAGTACCTCATGGAGAAGAAGGACGCTAAACCTAGACTTATCAGATGGGTTCTCTTGCTACAAGAATTTGATTTGCACGTTGTTGACAGGAAGGGTGCTGACAACCCAGTAGCAAATAACTTGTCTAGGTTCGAGAACGTTCATGATGACCCACAACCTATTGATGATAGCTTTCCCGGTGAGCAATTGCATGTCATCAATGCCTCACGTAGTGCACCGTGGTATGCTGATTATGAAAACTATATCGTTAGCAAATACATACCACCTAGTTTCACGTACCAGCAAAAGAAGAAATTCTTCTTTGACTTAAGACACTACTTTTGGGATGATCCTCACCTTTATAAGGAATGAGTAGATGGTGTTATTAGACGTTGTGTACCTGAACATCAAAAGGGACAGATCCTACAGAAGTGTCACTCCGAGGCCTACGGAGGACACCATGCGGGAGATAGAACTGCACACAAGGTATTGCAATCAGGTTTCTATTGGCCCACTCTCTTCAAGGATGCCCGTAAGTTTGTCTTGTCTTGTGAAGAATGTCAAAGAATAGGTAATATTAGCAAATGTCAGGAAATGCATATGAACTATTCACTTGTCATTGAACCATTTCATGTCTGGGGCTTTGATTATATGGGACATTTTCCAAAATACAACGGGTATACTCATATCCTAGTTACTGTTGATTACGTCACTAAGTGGGTAGAAGCTATCCCCACTAGTAGTGCTGATCACAACACTTCTATAAGGATGCTTAAAGAAGTTATTTTCCCTAGATTTGGAGTCCCTAGATATCTAATGACCGACGGTGGTTCACATTTCATTCATGGTGCTTTCGGTAAAATGCTTGTAAAGTACGATGTCAACCATAGAATTGTGTCTCCCTATCACCCTCAGTCCAATGGTCAAGTAGAGCTAAGCAATAGAGAGATTAAACTAATTCTGCAAAAGACTGTCAACAGGTCTAGAAAGAATTGGTCTAAGAAGATCGACGATGCACTATGGGCTTATAGAACTGCCTATAAGAATCCGATGGGCATGTCTCCGTATAAAATGGTGTACGGTAAAGCATGTCATTTACCTCTTGAGCTAGAGCATAAAGCTTATTGGGCAATCAAAGAGCTCATCTTTGATTTCAAACTTGCCGGTGAGAAAAGGTTATTTGATATTAGCTCGCTTGATGAATGGAGAACTCATGCATATGAGAATGCCAAGTTGTTCAAAGAGAAGGTTAAGAGGTGGCATGCTAAGAGGATACAAAAGCGTGAGTTCAATGTAGGTGATTATGTCTTGCCATATAACTCTCGTTTAAGATTCTTTGCAAGCAAGCTTTTCTCTAAATGGGAAGATCCCTATGTTGTAGAGGAAGTATATTATTCTGGTGCTATCAAGATCAATAACACGGAAAGTAATTGTCCGAGAGTTGTAAATGGGCAGAGAATCAAGCATTATATCTCAGGTACTCCCATAAATATTGAAAGCAATATCATCGATACCATAACTCTGGAAGAATACCTAAGGGATATTTATCAGCCTATTTCAGACTCCGAAAACGAAGAGGTATGTGATTCGGTAAAAAAACAGAGTCCAAAACTTTTCCAGTAGGAATTTTTCTCCGTTTTGGAATATTTGAAAAAAAATACAAAATTGGAAGTAGTCCGGAAAGTGCGCGACAGGCGACAAGCCTGCACAGTGCGGGCCCACCCCCTGGCCGTGCCATGAGGGCTTGTGGCCACCTCGTGCGCCTCCCAGACTCCGTTTTTGTGCAGGGTACTCCTTCTGGTCTGAAAAAAATAATTATATATACTCCCGTTTCGTCTGACCCCTGCATCACGCAAATTCCCTTTGTTTTTTGTTTTGAGCCTGTTTTCTGCCGCAGATTTAGGGCAAGATGTCTTCTCAAGATTCAGAGGGGGAGACCTTTGTTGCAGATTACCTTGCTAATCCTAAGGTCAATGGGGACTTGGATCCTTATGGCTGGACCCCTGAGAGGAAGAAGATTATGATCCAAAGGGGAAGGAACAAACAAGTTCCAATGAAGAGGAGGCTCCTCTAAAGTCGAGCCTCCCTCACTCAAGGAAGAAGTCTAAGACTTTGTTTATCCCTTCTCGTTTCTTGCAGGAGAGTAAGCAGGAATTATGCAAAAGGGTGTTGAAGCTTGAAGAGGAAACTGATGATTTGAGAGAGCAGAATTTTATGCTCAAGTGGAACTTAAACAAGCTCACGACCTCTCCAACAACTCCACCACCATCACCACCAAGGGAAGACAAATAAACATGGGTATGGGCAATCCCCTTGGCTTGTGCCAAGCTTGGGGGAGTTGCCCCGGTATCGTATCACCATCACATCTTTTGCCTTTACCTTTCCGTTAGTTTTCCTTTTCAGTTTTCTCTTTCTCTAGTAGATTTAAAAGTCTTAGTGTTTTAGTCTTGAGTTTTTCTTTGTGTCACCCCCGATGTATTCGAGCTCGTGAGCCATATAATAAAGATTGTCTTAGTTGAAGGGCTCTACCTCTTGCCATGATCAAAAGAGTGAGAATAGAACAAAAGCATGAAAGATCATGTAATGATCTTATGGGAAGTGATGGCTTCACATATAAAAAGAATGAGAATTGAAACTTGTTAAGGGTAGGCAAACGTAGACCTTGGTCATTGTTGCATTTAATAGGAAGTGATAAAGAAGGAGAGGTTCACATACAAATATATCATCTCTGACACCATCTATGATTGTGAACACTCCCTAAACTATTACATGCCTAGAAGTAGATGTTGGACAAGGAAGACAACATAATGAATTGTGTTTGCTTGGCTCCGAACAATGTTATATGGTTAGAGATCCCTTAGCATGTGATGATTGCTTCCACCTCACTTTAGCCAAACCTCCCGCACTAAGTAGAGATACTACTTGTGCATCCATAAACCATCAACCAAGTTTTTCCATGTGAGTCCACCATACCTACGTATGGATTGAATAAGATCCCTCAAGTAAGTTGTCATCGGTGCAAGCAATAAAAATTGCTCTCTAAGAGGTATGATCAATTAGTGTGTGGAAAATAAGCTTTGTACGAACCTGTGATGAGGAAGACATAAAAGCGAGAGACTGCATAATAAAGTTCTTTATCACAGGGGGCAATATAAAGTGACGTTCCTCCGCACTAAGAGGACACGCATCCAAACCTCAAAAGCGCATGACAACCTCTACTTCCCTCTGTGAAGGGCCTATCTTGTACCTTTACTTTTTGACCTTGAAAGAGTCATGGTGATCTTCACCAATTCCCTATTTCGCTTTTATCTTGGCTAACGTCATATGCTTGGGAATGATCTATATTCATATGTCAACTTGGAGGTAAGTATTCATGAATTATTATTGTTGACATTGCCCTTGAGGTAAGCAGTTGGGAGGCAAAACTATAAACCCCTATCTTTCTCTGTGTTCAGCTGAAACTTCGATCTCATGAGTACCACGTGAGTTGTAGGAATTGTAGAGAACGAAAGAATGATTGAGTATGTGGATTTGCATTACAAGCTCTTATTTGACTCTTTCTGATGTTGTGATAAATTGCAATTGCTTCAATCACTAAAGGCTATCGGATGTTACTTCTCGGTGAGGTTCTTGATCCATGCTTTACTTTGTGAAGAAATTACCACCTTAGCATGAGAGATTATATGTTGGTATTGCTATTCTGATAATGATCATGATGCATGCATGTTCGTATCTTGTTTTGTCGACTCCTCTCTCCCTAAACATGTGGACATATTTATTGAGCTAGGCTTTCGCTTGAGGACAAGCGAGGTCTAAGCTTGGGGGAGTTGATACGTCCATTTTGCATCATGTTTTCATGTTGATATTTATCGCTTCTTGGGTTGTTATTTCACTTCACGATACAATTCTTATGCCTTTTCTCTCTTATTTTCCAATGTTTACATGAAGAGGAAGAATGCCGACAACTCTAATTCTGGCCTGAAAGTGGAGCAAAGTTGAGATACCTATTCTACGCAACTCCAAACACCATAAAAATGAACGAGGATTTTTTTTCCGGATTTATAAAAAATACTGGGCCGAAGAAGCGCCAGAGGTGCGCCAGCAGGTGGCCACAAGCCTGCACGGTGCTGCCACTCCCCAGGCCGCGCCATGAGGGCTTGTGGGAAGCCTGCGGGACCACTGGCCCCCCTCTTCTGCTATATGAAGGGTTTCGTCCAGAAAAAAAATCAGGGAGGAGCTTTTTCGTGGATTCGCCGCCGCCACGAGGCGGAACTTGAGCAGAACCAATCTAGAGCTCCGGCAGGACGATCCTGCTAGGGAAACATCCCTCCCGGAGGGGTAAATCGTCGCCATCGTCATCACCAACACTCATGTCGTCGGAGGGGACTCGTCACCATCGATATCTTCATCAGCACCATCTCATCTCCAAACCCTAGTTCTTCACTTGTAACCAATCTCCGTCGCACGACTCCAATTGGTACTTGTAAGGTTGCTAGTAGTGTTGATTAATCTTTGTAGTTGATGCTAGTTGGATTATTTGGTGGAAGAGTTTATGTTAAGATCCTTGATGCTACTGATTACCTCTCTGGTCATGAATATGATTATGCTTTGTGAGTAGTTACTTTTGTTCCTGGGGACATGGGATAAGTCATGCTAATAGTAGTCATGTGAATTTGGTATTCGTTCGGTAATTTGATGTGTTGTATGTTGTTTTTCCTCTAGTGGTGTTATATGAATGTCGACTACATAACACTTCACCATTATTTGGGCCTAGAGGAAGGCATTGGGAAGTAGTAAGTAGATGATGGGTTGCTAGAGTGACACAAGCTTAAACCCTAGTTTATGCGTTGCTTCGTAAGGGGCTGATTTGGATCCACTAGTTTAATGTTATGGTTAGACTTTGTCTTAATTCTTCTTTCGTAGTTGCGGATGCTTGCGACAGGGGTTAATCATAAGTGGGATGCTTGTCCAAGTAAGGGCAGTACCCAAGTGCCGGTCCACCCACATATCAAACTATCAAAGTAACGAACGTCATTCATATGAACATGATGAAAACTAGCATGACAAAAATTCCCGTGTGTCCTCGGGAGCGTTTTTCCTCCTATAAGACTTTGTCCAGGCTTCTCCCTTGCTACAAAAGGGATTGGGCCACTTTGCTGCACCGTTTCTACTTTTATTACTTGTTGCTTGCTACGAATGATCTCACCACACAATCACTTGTTACCGACAATTTCAGTGCCTACAGATTTTACCTTGCTGAAAACCACTTGTCAGATCCTTCTGCTCCTCGTTGGGTTCGACACTCTTACTTATCGAAAGGACTACGATTGATCCCGTATACGTGTGGGTCATCAGGGCCCACCGAGGTGGCCTGTGGGCGCGGCTAGGGGCCAGGCCGCGAAGGCCTCCTGGGCAGCCCCTGGTTCCCCTCTCGCCCTTCCTCGCTGATATGGAAGCTTGCGTCATGCTGATTTGTATATATTTTTCTCGGGATTTTTGGGGCTATGGAAATATGGATAAAAACTCCTGCAAAAAAGCCACCAGCAGACAGAAACTAGCACTGGGTGAACTCATTTAGTAGGTTAGTCCAAATATGTGTAAAAATATATAAAAGTGTAGCAAAACATATAATAATGTCACCCAAAAGATCATGGAGCAAGCAGAAATTATAGATACGTTCGGGACGTATCAGATAGTCTTCGTGATGAACTATAGCATACCAGGGATGGATAAGATGATCCCTAAGCTATTCGCAGTGTTTGACACCGCGAAGGTAGAAATCAACAAGGAGCATCATCTTTTGATGGTTAGTAAAACCACTAGTTTCAAGAAGGGCAAGGGAAATAATGGAAACTTCGAGAATGACAAGTCAACTATCACTCCAAAGACGAAACCCATGGTTGAACCCAAACCCAAGACTATTATCTTCTATGTTGAGGGGAATGATCACTGATGCGGAACTGCCCTAGACACTTGATAGATAAGAAGGCTGGCAGTGTCAACAGAAGTATATTAGATATATGTGTTATTGATACGCACGTTACTAGTTCGCCCAGTAGCACCTGGGAATCAGATACATGTTGAGTTGCTAAATGTTAGTAACTCTAATTAAAAGCTACGGAGTAGACGGATACTAGCTAAAGGCGAGGTAAAGATGTGTGTTGGAAGTGTTTCCAAGGCTGATAAGATCACCATCCCACGCTCCCTCTATCTTCGGGATTAGTGTTAAACCTAATTTTTTTGGTGTTTGCGTTGAGCATGAACATGATTGGATCGTGTTTATTGCAATACGGTTATTCATTTAAATAGAATAATGGTATCTTTGTTTACTTGAATAATAAATTCAACGGTCATGCACCTAAATATGAATGGTTTATTAAATCTCAATCATAGTGATACACATGTTCACAATATTGATGCCAAAATATACAAAGTCGTAATGATAGTACCGCTTACATGTGGCACTGCCGCTTATGTCATATTGGTATAAAACGCATGAAGAAGCTCCATGTTGTTGTATCTTTGGACTCACTTGTTTTTGAATCATTTGAGACATGCGAACCATGCGCATTGGTGTAAGCGCATGAACAAGCTCCATGCAGATGGATCTTTTTGGACTCACTCCATTTTGAATAACTTGAGACATGCATATCATGCCACATGGGCAAGATGACTAAAGTCCTCATTTTCAGTAAGATGGAACGAGCAAGTGACTTATTGGAAATAATACATTTTTATGTATGCAGTCAAATGAGTGCAGAGGCACGCAGTGGATATTGTATGTTCTTACTTCACAGATGATTTGAGTAGCATACATGTGTATTTACTTGATGAATCACGAGTCTAAATTATTGAGAAGTTCAAGCAATTTTAGAGTGAAGTTGAAGATCGTCGTGACAAGAGGATGAAATATCTATGATATGATCATAGATATGAATATCTGAGTTGCTAGTCTGGTATACATTTAAGACGATGTGTGTGGGGACCCCGCCTTACGAGTCGAGATTGTCGAATGAACGTGGTCAGTGATCCCAGAGATCAATGCTCACCGTACACACAGATGCGGAATAATAAGAGTCTTACATACATCATACCGAATTAATACAACACATGACCAGTAAGGTTAAGTTCACAAGGTAGGGCATATAATTCCAAATCACACTGATACAACTAGTAGCGGAAATCTCGGGGCTAAGTGGCTGCCCATGCCATCAGCCTACACCAACATGCATTCTGACTGGGAAGTGTCCTAGTTCGCAGGGCTGTCTCCGATGACGTATTCTTCTCCAAACTCCGGTCCTTCCGTGTTTGGTCAATAATATAACCAGTGGCAAGCCAATGAGTACTTTGAATGTACTTGCAAACAGCCCATGATATGAACAATGCAATTGGTAGGATAACGAGTAATATGCAGTGTTGGTGGATAGTAGCTTAACTGTAAATAAACATGATCATGGATGTGCAACATAAGCTAGATGGTATTTAGAAGAACATGTTACATATATCAATATATCTGTCAAGGGCTGAACACTCAGGGTTCACCCGATATGCCAATGCACCAAACTTGGTCATATCAATTCTTTCTCAGATAACACCATTAAACACACACACTCTCACACACACACTTGGTTTATGAGGAAACGACTGGACGTAGTTTAAGCAGGATTACCCAACTGTCCTTGATTGTGGACATGGCTATTCAAATAGTTTTATAGTCTGTAGAGGTTGTACGCTATACCCACGAGATCCGGGAAACTTCTGTGTCATCCATGACTCGCGGTATATAACATACCCGAGGTAAGTACGCGATCAATGACTTCCCCTGACGATACTAGACAAAGAGGTCCACTCGATTGGTACCCAGCCCACATGTTGTATGTCTTACGAGCACCGACTCTGGACAGTATCAACCATGCGGGGACCAAAGGTGTGCCCGGAACACGTAAAAATGGCATAGTCACCCTACCTAGCACGACCCCGTCACGAGAGTGACCACACATCACTCCCGCCACTATTAATCTGGCTCTTTGCTTGCACTGACCAGAGTAATCAACAATGCCCCGTCCCATAAAGGGGTAATGTGGTCACACATGTAAAGTTGGGACGGTCGACACACATAAATCTATTCCCATTTTTGAAACCACTCACACCAAAATACCCGGTGCAAAAATTCACTACAAGTTGCCACCTAACTCATCATTACCCTCGGGCATTAGTGGCACCCCGACGGGGTTTTCATAAACATTTGATTTTACCATCATCATGCTCATGCTTCTAATACGCTTAGTTCTACTTGTGAAAATGATAATAGCGTGACCCTCATAGGTGGTAGGATCATGCTCAAAATGCAAGTGCTCCGGAGGAGCCATCTATAACATAACTTCAACGATTTACCGAATATTCATGATCACATGCAACGGGAGTATTTGCTCTACTAGCATGCAATATAACATATGGTCAAAGGGCTGCTTGCCTTGATCAGCTAAGTATCCGGGGTCTTCGGGGTCTTCAAGTCCAACTCCACTCGGTAATACAACATAACAATGAGCTTGCAAGCAATGTGACTAAGGAGTTATTCACATGATCTTGTATTACAGAATGAGTAAAGATACTTGCCGGTAATGAGACTGAACTAGGTACGGAGATACCGGTGATTGAATGGCAAGTAACATACCAATGGGCAAAGGGAATAGTATATGGGATTGATTGAATCCTTGACATCGTGGTTCGAACGATAAATATCTCTATAGAATATGTAGGATCCAATATGGGCATCCAATATGGTCAAAGGGCTGCTTGCCTTGATCAGGCATATGGGCATCTAGAATATGGGCATCTATAACATATGGTCACTACTATTTATTGTCCAGAGAGTGTCTCACGTCATGTCTGTATAGTTCTTGAACCCGTCAGGTCTGCTCACTTAAGGTTTGGTGACATTTCGGTATAGTTGAGTTATGTATGTTGGTGACCGAAGGTTGTTTGGAGTCCTGGATGAGATCCAAGATGTCACGAGGACCTCTAGAATGGTCCGGAAGGTAATATTTATATAAGGGAAGTCATATTTTGGCTACCGGAATAATTTCGGGTTTTTCCGGTATTGTACAGAGAAGCTTCTAGAAGTTTTGAGAAACTTTTGGAGGAGTCCGGAAGTCCACCAAGGGTTCTACCACGTCCCAAGGGTTTGCATGGGCTGAGGCGAGGCATTGTGGCATTATGGGGCTAAGCGCACAAGTCCCTCAAGGCCCATGCAGTTGGGAAAGGTGGAAAGTCCACCTTTGTATGGAATGGAAGGAAAAGGACTAGGATTCCACCTCCTCCCCCTGGATGCACACTAGGGCTTGGAGGGGGTATTCCACACATCCCTTAACCTATAAATAGAGGGGATGGGGCGCCCCAAGAGGACAAACGAAGCCCTTGGAGCCCCTCTCTCTCCCTAGATCGTTTTCTCCTCCGTTCGCGGTTTTGGTAGCACTTGGCGTAGCCTTGCATGGACAGCAACACCACTACCACCGTCACGTTTTCACGCTGACGAAGAACTCATCAACCTCTGCATCTTCGCTTGCTGTATCAAGGAGGTGGACAACGTCATCGAGTTGTACGTGTGCTGAACACGGACGTATTGTCCGTTCAACACTAGATCGGGACGAATCGTGGTGGGATCGCGGGACGGATCGTGAAGACGTCCCACAACATAAATTGTGTTAAATATGCTTCCGCTTACCGATCTACAAGGGTATGTATGTGCACTCCCCCTCTCATAGATGTTAGTGTCCATACATTTGTCTTGGTGTGCGTGGGAAATTTTTTGTTTCCCATGCAACATTCCCCAACATTTTGATGACAAGTCATATTTGGGTAGCCGTTAAGAAGTTGTATCATCCATGCACCTTCTGCCTCGTGCATCCACAATATATATGGCACACCTGGGCTGAGACATATCCCTAAGCAATATAGTCGTGCACCATTGTGGGATTGAGAAGTGGCGTCTCGAGGGGTGCGGGGGGGGGGGTGAATGGACAATTAATAAGTCAAAGGATTAGTTTTTAGTTTGCTTGAATTTTAGGCAGATTTTTTTACAAGTGAATATACATCTAGAGATTCCTACACATGCATATCTAGAGATTGAGTAGAGGTAAATATCATTGAGGTGCAAGAAAGTAAACTATGGTAGATATAGGCAGATCAAACGCAAAAAAGGCATAAATATTTCTGGCATGGTTCCTATAGGTGGTGCTATTGTATGACCATGTTCCAGGAGACATCAACCAACGGAGGGTAATGGCTGCGCGAGTCCATGGAGGTCTCCACTCACAAAGTGTCCGCAAAGAAGAAACCTTGTCCATTCCACCATTTCTTACTCCCACGAAAGACTAGCCTCACTCGGGGTAGATATTCATGAAGCACGCAATCTCCTTGCCCTTACAAACTTGTTGGTTCAACTCCACATGACCCGGAGGCTCCCACGCCATAGCTAACAAATCTAGGAGACACCACTCACCAAAAGGTTATAGATGTTGTGTTGATGATGAACTCCTTGATCTTGTTATTCCAAAGATAGTGTCCTCAACGCTTAGTATTTCTCATAGCATTTTTCTTGGCAGAAGAGAATGATTGGGTGGAAAACAACTAGGGGAGGCTAGAAATCAAGGATGTTTGGTTGGAATGGAATACCTTGATTTCAACACAGAAGTAGGTGGTTCTCTGTCAAAAAAAGAATCATGTAAGTGTTGGTTCGTTCTAAGTGCTTGATATTCAAAAAAATATCTACCTTCCCACAGACTTTTGTTGTTGTTTTGGACTCTAATTTTGCATGATTTGAAGGAAACTAACCGACACACACGATGTTTTCAGTAGAACTACCATGGTGTTATTTTTGTGCAGAAATAAAAGTTCTCGGAATCGGATGAAACTTTTTGTTGATTTCGTCCAAAATATAAGAAAATAAAGGAGCGAAGGCCCACCAAAGGGGCACATGTTGGTGTGTGATACGTCTCCGTTGTATCGACTTTTCCAAACTCGTTTGACCTTGTTTTGGACTCTAATTTGCATGATTTGAATGGAACTAACCCGGACTAACGCTGTTTTGAGCAGAATTGCCATGTTGTTGTTTTTGCGCGGAAAGAAAAGTTCTCGGAATGACCTGGAAATTTACGAGGATTTTTTGTGGAATATATAAAAACAACTGGCGCAAGAATCAATGGGAGGGGTGGAGCGAGGAGCCCACAAGCCCACCAGGAGCGGGCCCCCCTGGCCGCGCCTAGCACGCTTGTGGGGCCCTGATAGCTCCACCGCCTCCAACTCCAGCTCTATTTAGTCCCTTTCTTCTGGAAAAAAATCAAGGAGAAGAGCTCATTGCGTTTTACGATACGGAGGCGCCGCCACCTCTTGTTCTTCCTCTAGAGGGCGGATCTGGAGTCCGTTCTGGGCTCCAGAGAGGGGAGATCGTCGCCATCGTCATCACCAACCTTCCTTCATCGCCAATTCCATGATGCTCTTCACCGTTCGTGAGTAATCTCATTGTAGGCTTGTTGGACGGTGATGGGTTGGATGAGATCTATCATGTAATCGAGTTAGTTTTGAAGGGGATTGATCCCTAGTATCCACAATGTTTTCAGATTGATGTTGCTACTACTTTGCCATGATTATTGCTTGTCACTAGGGCCTGAATGCCATGATTTCAGATCTGAACCTATTATGTTCTCGTCAATATATGTGTGTTCTTGATCCTATCTTGCAAGTTGTAGTCACATACTATGTGTTATGACTCGGCAACCCCGGAGTGACAATAGACGGAACCACTCCCGCAGATGACCATAGTATGAGGAGTTCATGTATTCACTAAGTGCTAAAGCGTTGTTCCGGTTCTCTATTAAAAGGAGAACCTTAATATCCCGTAGTTTCCATTAGGACCCCGCTGCTACGGGAGGGATGGACAATAGATGTCATGCAACTTATTTTCCCTAAGCATGTATGACTACATACGGAATACATGCCTACATTACATTGATGGACTGGAGCTTGTTACTTATCTCTCCATGTTATAACTGTTGCATGATGAATATCATCCCACATAATTATCCATCACTGATCCAATGCCTATGAGTTTTTCCTACTGGTCCTTGCTATGTTACATTGCCGCTACAGCTGTCACTCCTTCTACTATTACTCTTACGCTATTGCTGTCGCTGCTGCTACTATTACTCTGTCGCTATTGTTGTCGTTGCTGCTACTTTTACTGTTGCTACTGTTGCTATCACCACTTTGCTACTGATAATTTGCTGCAGATACTAAGTCTTTCAGGTGTGGTTCAATTGACAACTCAACTGCCAATACTCAAGAATATTCTTTGGCTTCCCCTTGTGTCGAATCAACAAATTTGGGTTGAATACGCTACCCTCGACACCACCTCCTGCTAGAAATTTTGATATGTCGCCTGTGCTTGATAATGCTACTTCTGCTGTCCATGATGGTTGTGATGATGCTATGCTTGATGCTGCTTTGCCACTAGGTGCATTCCTTGCTGCACAAATTGCTAGAGTTGCTGCTAGATGTGATGATACTTCTAAAACTGCTGAGATTATTGAAGTAGAACCTTCTATTTCACCTGTTAGAACTAGCTCTCCTAGATATGAATTGCCTGATATGCCTGAGGGTTATGTTATGCAGGGAGAGATAGCCGAGGACTTTCTTGCTTGTAAGGATAGCTATGATGTTCAGAAATTATTGCGCAAGTGGAAAGAAAAATCATTGAATGCTAGGATGAAATACGACCCGAAGTTTGCTACTTCACCTATCTTTGTGACCGATAAGGATTATGAATTCTCTGTCGACCCTGAGTTAATCACTTTGGTCGAATCTGATCCTTTTCACGGTTATGAGTCTAAAACGGTTGTAGCACATCTTACTAAGTGGCACGATATAGCCACCCTATTCACGAGTGAGGAAAAGATCCGCCACTACTATATCCTCAAGTTGTTTCCTTTCTCGCTAAAGGATGATGCTAAGACTTGGTTCACTTCTCTTGCTCCTGGTTGTGTGCGTAGCCCCCAGGATAAGATCTACTACTTCTCCGAGAAATATTCCCCTGCCCATAAGAAGCAAGCTGCCTTGCAGAAAATATACAACTTTGTGCAAGTTGAAGAAGAGAGTCTCCCACAAGCTTGGGGGAGGCTCGTCCAGCTACTGATTGCTTTGCGTGATCACCCTCTTGAGAAGAATGAAATACTTGATATCTTCTATAATGGACTAACCGATGCTTCTAAGGACCACCTAGATAGTTGTGCCGGTTGTGTTTTTATGGAACGAACCGTAGAACAAGTTAAGATCCTATTGAATAATATCTTGTGCAATGAGAATGCTTGGACTATTCCTGAACCACCCCCTAAGCCAACTCCCAAGAAAAGAGATATTCTATTCCTCAGTCCTGAAGATATGCAAGAAGCTAAGAAATCTATGAAAGAGACAGGCATTATATCTGAAGATGTCAAAACTCTACCACCTATCAAAGAGATCCGTGGTCTTGATAACCCGATACAGGTAGTAGAGGTAAATTCTCTTCGTAGATTCAATGGGAGTGATATTCCTTTTGATAAACCTGCTAGCTTATGCCTGGATGAATTTGATAACTTTGTTGCCAAAGAACAAACTTGCAATGATTATGTTAGCAGACAATTGGAACAGAATGCTCACATGCTTAGTCATTTAAGTGCTTGTGTGGACAGAAACGTCTGCTAACATAATCGTGCCTCTATGGTTACTACTCAAGTAGAACAAGTACTTCAGGCTCAAAATGACTTGCTCAATGAGTTGAATGACAATTCTGTAAGAGTCGTCACTAGAGGCGGTAGAATGACTCAGGAACCTTTGTATCCTGAGGGTCATCCTAAGAGAATTGAACAAGATTCTAAAGGAGATACACTGATGCACCTAGTCATCCTAGGAAGAATAAGAAATATGATAGGAGCTTGCACGCTAGCAACCCTGTTGCTGTTACACCCGAGAGTCCAAACGATGTCTCTGTTTCTGATGCCAAAACACAATCTGGTGATGAACATGAGCCTAATATAGATAGTGATGTTCATGATAATGCTCCACCTAGCAATGATAAGGATGTGGAGATTGAACCTGTTGATCATGATAACCCACAACCTAAGAATAGGAGATACGATAAGAACGATTTCACTGCTAGGAAGCATGGTAAAGAATGGGAACCATGGGTTCAGAAACCCATGCCCTTTCCTCCCAAACCATCCAAGAAAAAGTATGATGAGGATTTTGAGTGCTTTGTTGAAATCATTAGACCTGTCTTTCTGCAAATGCATTTGATAGATATGCTCAAAATGTCTCTGTATACTAAGTACATGAAGGATATTGTGACTAATAAGAGGAGGATACCTGAGGTTGAGATTTCCACCATGCTCGCTAATTATACCTTGAAGGGTGGAACTCCTAAGAAACTAGGTGATCCCGGAGTGCCCACTATACCTTGCTCCATTAAAGGAAACTACGTTAGAACTGCTTGATGCGACGTTGGAGCCGGTGTTAGTGTTATGCCTCTCTCTCTTTATCATAGACTTGAACTAGATAAGTTGACACCCACTGAAATCTCTCTGCAAATGGCCGACAAATTGACTGCTTTCCCTATCGGCATTTGCGAGGATGTGCCTGATGTGGTTGCTAACGTCACTATCTTAACTGACTTTGTTATTCTGGATATTCCCAAGGACGATGCCATGGCCGTCATCCTTGGAAGACCCTTTTTAAACACTGCACGGGGTGTTATTGATTGTAACAACAATGTCACATTCCATGTCAATGGTAATGAGCATACGGTGCACTTTCTGAAGAAACAATATCGAGTACATTGCATCAATGCTATCAAAAAAACTTCATCGATTCTTATTGGGAGCTTTGAATGCCCTATACCTACTGTTAAGATAAAGTATGATTTGCTTGTTGGGGATATGCACATCCCCATTGAGGTAACCTAGTGACTATTCGAAAATTCTCCGTTCTTTTTTCATGTGATTCGAAAAAGTTTGTCAAGGAGACTTGATCAACCTCATTGATAGATTTCTTTCGATGACATATGGGATGGATGAATCGAGGAGTCACAACCGTGTGTTCCAAGCTTTCACGTTCGGTTGCTTAGAATAAAAATGATAGATTTAGCTTTAGTTTTTCCTGTTTTCTACTTTTTGCGTCCCGTAGGAAAGTGTCCCGAAAATAAAAATTCTCAGAATGCCGTGAAAATCAAGTATGATTTTTTCTGGAATATTTGAATTTTTTTGAGACGGAGAGCTAGTCACGGGGATGCACCAGTGGGCCACAAGCCCTGGAGGCGCGGGCACCCCCTTGGCCGCGCCTACCAGGATTGTGGGGCCCATGTGTCCCCCCTCCACTTATTCCAGCTCCCATCTCCTTCTCCTACTTCCAGAAAAAATCGTTTCGCAACTCAAACCCGTGTTCTTGCTCTTCTTGCTGCGATTTTCGATCTCCTTGTGCAAAGACCCATTCACCAAACTGTTTTGGGGAAATTGCTCCTTGGTATGTGACTCCTCCATTGGTCCAATTACTTTTTGCTCTAGTGCATTATACGTCCCGTATTTTTGCTGCCTTGGTGACCCTGTTCTTGAGCTTTGCATGCTAATTTTAGCTGGTCCCAAGTAGTTTTGATGCGTGATATGGCCTCTAGGCACTTGTAGGAGTAGTTGCCATGAGTTTTGTTGAGCCTTGTTCACTTTTCCTTTGAGTTACTAAATATTTCAGAAAGGAAGATGTTCAGGAGAAACTATCGTGGTGGTTCCTCAAGCAAGATGGGTCCCCGTCTCTGGATTCGGGAACACGATCCTTACCAACTGAGGAACGCACAGGTACAACCATGTGAATCGCCTTCTGATGAATTCATGATTGATGCAGGTTTCAAAGACGAGTTTGATACACTTGTTCACAATGTTGGACTCGAAGAATTCATCTCCGATAAATGTGAACAATATACTACTCTCACTGCCTCTTTTGTTCGTAGATTCAAATTTTCAGCTGGCCGTGACACATCTGTAATGTTTGATCTCTATGACAAATCGTATACCATGGATTCACAGGATTTCAATAGAATTTGCAAAACACCTGATTGGGGTAGTCACAATGATCGTCCTAAATCTTCGGTTAGAGATTTTTTTCTCTAGTATAACTGTCGGAGAAACTAGAGATATTACGCGGGCTACCATGGGGAGCACTCATTTTCCTTCTTTGCATTACTTTGCCCTCTTCATAGGTAGATGCATTAACAGCAGGATCGAGCATTGTCACCTGTGCGCACCTGACCTTAGTATTCTTAAGAGCGCAATAACAGGTGATAGAAGTTTCAACATGGGATCTTCAATAGCAAGGAGGCTGAATAATAATGCTAATGAAGGGGATTTCTTTGGTGGGATCTATGCCACTCGTATAGCAATTTTTCTTGGACTACCCATCCGCGAAGGAGATCCCCCACTCTATACAGCTTTCCTTGATCGCTCCGCTATGACACGCTATCAGTTCCTTGAGAGGGATAATGAATCCCTCATATACCGGTTAATATTTAACCAACAACGTGTTTTCCATATTACCCTTCTAGCTCCTACCTTCTTTGACTTTCAGGTAAAACGGAGATATTACATAAACAAAGGAGAGGCAGAGGATATGAGAGGGAGGCAAAGGTTGCTCGCCTCCGTGAGGCAGCTATTCAGGCGGTAGCTGCAGCGCTCCTGTACAACCCCCATTATGATTTTGGGTATTGCCTGGACCATCCTTGGGAGTACACCAACTTAGGCCAAAAGCCTAAGCTTGGGGGAGTACGTGTTTCTCACCGACTTTATATTCATGCTCACACTTTCACTTTGATAGTCGGTGTTCACGCTTTTCCACTGTATCATCCATGCTAGTTTATTTCTTTTCTTGTTTTCTTCTCGTGTGTTTGTCTAGTTTGAGAAAACCCAAAAATATTTCTCGTTCTTCTTTTGCTTGTTGGGAGCTTTCCCGTGTAAATAGTTTTCTTTTTCTTTGGGTCAAGGTAGAAGACCATGGTTACCATGTTTAGTGGCCCTCGCATGCATATCTCTTTATCTGTCAAAGAGCCATATTACTTTGTCTTCCCGTTTGTGTTTGCTTGCATATTCCAGCTTAGTCCAATGTACGAGCACTCTTATTATTGTTCACATCATTCGGTCGTACAAGTGAAAGGCAATAATGACGATATATGATGAAGTGACTATTTTGCTTTTGTAAATATGGCTAGCTCATCGTTCTAGATTCATCTTTGTTGTGAGAGAAACATGTTTGCAATGACAACTTAGAGATCATAGTTTCTGATGTCATGCTTAATTAGCTAGGAGCTTATAATGGTTTGTCTTGGATGCCAACATGAATTTTGAGATGATTATGATGTAGTATGTTAAGATGGTATCCTCCTTTGAATGATTCAAGTGGCTTGACTTGGCCCATGTTTACGCATGTAGTTGAAATAAAATCAACATAGCCTCTATGATATTCATGATCATGGTGATTTATGTCCTACTCATGCTTGCACTCAATGTTGGTTAATCTCAATGGATATTGATGACTGTTGTCGCTCTCTAGTTGGTCGCTTCCCAGTCTTTTGCTAGCCTTCACTTGTACTAAGCAGGAATACTGCTAGTGCATCCACTTCCATAAACCCAAAGTTGTTCCATATGAGTCCACCATACCTACCTATATGTGGTATCTACCTGTCGTTCCAAGTAAATTTGCATGTGCCACTCTCTAAACCTTCAAGAAATAATCTGTTTTGTATGCCCGAACCGCTGATGTGGTGACAAGGGGCGATTAGTATCTTCCGTGCTAGGCGTGTTATGCTCGATATGTGTTTATTCACTATCATTCACGAGAAAGGAGTCGGTAATTGGAATGCCCAGTTCCATGCTCAAATCGAAAAGATAATTGCAAACAAAACACCCCCTGGATTGTTGTTGGTATGGACGGCACCCGAGTATTCGGCTGGCCGTGGAGTGTGATTGATCGGTGGTGGGGGAGTCAAAACTTTACTATTCTGTTTGGGAACCGCCTATAGTATGTGTAGCATGGAATATGGTGAAAACTCTTGGTCATTGCGTTGAAAATGAAGGCATGCCACCCAAAATTATTATCTCTGTCTTAAAACCATAAGCTCTGGCACCTCTGCAAATCAATGCTTCCCTCTGCGAAGGGCCTATCTATTTATGTTTCTGTTGAGTCATCCTCTTCTTCCAAAAAGCACCAATTAGAGAGCACCTCTGACATTTTTATGCTTTGCTTTTAATTGAGATTGAGTATGACTGTGACTGGATCTTCTTTGCCATAAATTACAATGTTCAGTCAGCCCTTGTTCTTTGAAGGTGCTCTGCATTTATGTTTTGCGGTCTCAGAAATAGTTAGCAAGATACCATCTGTTCATACTGCTTCATGATTGTTTTGATTGAAGTGTTGACGTTTGAAACTTATTATTATTGCTCGCTAGTTGATTATGCCATTGATATGAGTTTTCCATGAGACCTAAATGTCACTGCTTATGTGGTTAGCTTGTGATCTTGCTGAAAATCTGAATATGAGTTAGACATAATTGCAACAACAAGATCAAACAGAGTTCGTAAAAGTTTTTCTTTTGTCTCTTTCAGTTGGTCAACTGAATTGCTTGAGGACAAGCAAGGCTTTAAGCTTGGGGGAGTTGATACGTCTCCGTCGTATCTACTTTTCCAAACTCTTTTGCCCTTGTTTAGGACTCCAATTTGCATGATTTGAATGGAACTAACCCGGACTAACGTTGTTTTCAGCAGAATTGCCATGGTGTTTTTTTTGCGCAGAAATAAAAGTTCTTGGAATGATCTGGAAATTTATGAGGATTTTTTGTGGAATATATAAAAAATACTGGCGCAAGAATCAACGGGAGGGGTGGAGCATGGATCCCACAAGCCCACTAGGTGCGGGCCCCCCCTGGCCGCGTCTAGCAGGCTTGTGGGGCCCTCGGAGCTCCACCGCCTACAACTCGAGCTCTATTTCATCCCTTTCGTCCGGAAAAAAAATCAAGGAGAAGAGTTCATCGCGTTTTACGATACGGAAACGCCGCCACCACCTGTTCTTCCTCTGGAGGGCATATCTGGAGTCCGTTCTGGGCTCCGGAGAGGGGAGATCGTCGCCATTGTCATCACCAACCTTCCTTCATCGCCAATTCCATGATGCTCTTTACTGTTCGTGAGTAATCTCATCGTAGGCTTGATGGAGGGTGATGGGTTGGATGAGATCTATCATGTAATCGAGTTAGTTTTGACGGGGATTGATCCCTAGTATCCACTATGTTCTGAGATCGATGTTGCTACTACTTTGCCATGATTAATGCTTGTCACTAGGGCCTGAGTGCCATGATTTCAGATCTGAACCTACTATGTTCTCATCAATATATGTGTGTTCTTGATCCTAAATTGCAAGTTGTAGTCACCTACTATGTGTTATGACCCGGCAACCCCAGAGTGACAATAGCGGGAACCACTCCCGGAGATGACCATAGTATGAGGAGTTCATGTATTCACTAAGTGCTAAAGCGTTGTTCCGGTTCTCTATTAAAAGGAGAACCTTAATATCCCGTAGCTTCCATTAGGACCCCGCTTCCACAGGAGGGATCGACAATAGATGTCATGCAAGTTGTTTTCCCTAAGCACGTATGACTACATACAGAATACATGCCTACATTACATTGACGAACTGGAGCTAGTTACTTATCTCTCCTTGTTATAACTGTTGCATGATGAATATCATTCGGCATAATTATCTGTCACCGATCCAATGCCTACGAGTTTTTCCTACTGGTGCTTGCTACGTTACTTTGCCGCTACAGCTGTCACTGCTGCTACTGTTACTCTGTCGCTATTGCTGTCGCTGCTGCTACTATTACTCTGTCACTATTGCTGTCGTTGCTCCTACTCTTACTGTTGCTACTTTTGCTATCACCACTTTGCTACTAATACTTTGCTGCAAATACTAGGTCTTTCAGGTCTGGTTGAATTGACAAGTCAACTGCCAATACTTGAGAATATTCTTTGGCTTCCCGTTGTGTCGTATCAACAAATTTGGGTTGAATACTCTACCCTCGAAAACTGTTGCGATCCCCTATACATGTGGTTATCAGTGTCAAGCCAACAGGGTGCGCCCACCCCCTGGGCATGCCCTGATGTCTTGGGGTCACCTAGTAGCTCCTCCGACCCTAATTCCAGTCCTATATGTTCACAATTATGGATAATAAATGGGAGAGAAGTTTTCCTTGTCTTTTGCAACACGGAGCCGCCGCCACCTCCTGTTCTTCCTTGGGATGGCTGATATAGAGTCCGTTTGGGGCTCTAGAGTGGGGGATTCATCGCCGTCATCATCACCAACTCTTCTCCATCAACACTTCCATGATATTCAACACTAGAGAGATTAATTTGTTTGTAGGCTTGCTAGATGGTGGTGGTAATGGATGATATTGATCATGTGATCGAGTAATTTTTACCGGGCTTGATCTCTAGTATCCACTATGTTCTGAGAGTGATGTTGCTATGACTTTGTTATGCTTAATTCTTGTCAATAGGGCACGAGTGCCATGATTTTAGATCTGAACCTACTATGTTTTTATGAATATGAGAGTGTTTTGGACCCTATATTGCTTCTTTTATGAACGTATTACATGTCATGATCCGCATACCCCAAGGTGACAATAATTGGGATTCTTTCCGGTGATTTCTGTAATTTGAGGAAATAATGTATTCAATATGTGTTAATGCTTTGTTCTGGTTATCTATAAAAATAAGTCCTTAATATCCCGTAGTTTCGTTACGGACGCCTCTGCCATCGGAGGGTTGGACAAAATATGGCATGCATGTTCTTATCTGAAGCACGTATGACTGCATATGGAATACATGCCTACATTACATTGATGAATTGGATCTAGTTCTATGTAGCTCTAGTGTGTGTCTGTTACATGATTGATGTCATTCAAATCATTATCCATCACCAGTCTAAGCACCTACGCTTTTCATATATTGAATATTGCAGACTTACTGTTGCTGCTACTATTGTTACAATCACTATAAAATTGTTGCAATCACTATTACTATTACTACTCTTATCCTGGCTTGCTACTAATACTTTTGCTGAGAGAGAAATCCCACGTGTGGTTGAATTGACAACTGAACTACTAAGACCAATAAATATTTTTCGCTCCCCTTGTGTACAATCAACAAATTAGGGCGTAGTTCCATACGTGAAGAATATTACGATCCCCTCTACTTGTGGGTTATCAAGATTGTTTTCTGGCGTTGTTGCTAGGGAGCTGACGGCTACTACACAACTCTATTCTTTTATACATTGTTGGGCCTCCAAGTGTCAAGTTTTGTAGGAGAGCAACAAATTTCCCTCAAGTGGATGACCTAAGGTCTATCAATCCGTGGGATGTGTAGGGTGAAAATGGTCTATCTCAAACAACCCTGCAACCAAATACAAGAAATCTCTTGTGTTCCCAACACACCAAATCTAATGGTAAATTGTATAGGTGCACTACTTCGGCAAAGTGATGGTGATAAAAGTGTACTATGCATAGAAGATATATGTTTTTGTAATCTGAAAAATACAAAAAAAGCAAGGTAGAAAATATAAAACAGCGAGCAAAACATCGTATAAATGCTTGGTAATAAGGCCTAGGGTTCATAATTTCACTAGTGGAATGTCTCAACAATGCTAACCTGATGGAATCATATGATCAATTCTCAACGTGCAACAAAGAATCAGTCCAAAGTTCGTATCTAGTGGAAAACTATAAGATGAAATTGGTGTAGGTAGTAGAACAACCTCACAGTTATTGTTTTTGATAAATATTTTGAGCTATTCCTATAAGTGTCACAAACATCCCTCCAGTTCGTACTTGAATAACACACAAGATACATATAAATCAACCCTAATGTTACCTAGATACTCCAAAGTCACATCACGTATCCGTGAGTAAATTATGTAACATGCATCAAAAAAATTCAGATCTATCAAATTCAATCAAACACAAATAACTTGAAGGAGCACCCCAAGATTTCTATCGGAGTACATAGTATGAAAACATGCAATCAACCCCTATCCATAGATTCCCAAGATCAACGTAATCCGCAAGTTGATGCCATAACATATATCAAGTGAATCACTTGAATACTCCAATGTCATTACGGGTATCCGCATGCAAGACATACATCAAATGTTCTCAAACCACAATATTCAATCCAACATAACGACATCTTAAAGGGAAAGATTCAATTCATCACAACAAGGTAGCAAGGGAATAACATCATATGATGCGACTAGATTAACAAGGCCCGTGATACATCAAGATGGTACCATCTCAAGAACATAAGAGAGCGAGATTGAACACATAGCTACTGGTACATATCCTCACCCCCGAGGGTGAACTACTCCCTCCTCGTCATGGCCTCCAACAGGAAGATGAAGATGGCCACCGGAGATGATTTCCCCTCCCTGCATGGTACTGGAAAGGCTCCTGATGTATTTTTTCGATACAAAGAGTTGCGGTAGCGGAGCGGAAGTTCTCTATTTATTTTTGAGGATTCTGGTATATGTAAGATTTTTCAGCATTGGAATCATGCCAAATGGAGCCACGTGGGCCCCACAGGCCATCAGGGTGTGACCTAGGAGGGGGCTCCTTGTTGGCTTGTGGCCCACAGGAGGCTCCCCTCTGGTGGTTGTTTTCTCGAATATTTCTTATTTCCTCTACAAAAAATATATAAAAGTTTCATGCGGTTCTGAGAATTTCCATTTTCTGCAAGAAACAATACCACTATAACTCTGTTGAAAACAATGTGAGTCCGGGTTAGTTCCAAATAAATCATACAAAGAGCAAAAAACCATATAAATGGATTGTAAATATAGGCAGACATGGCATGAATACATCATAAATTATCGATACATTCGAGGCGTATCATCATCCCCAAGCCTAATTCCTACTCGTCCTGGAGTAGATAAATGATAAAGGTAATAATAAATGAATTGGGAATGGTAGCATAGTATATAAGTTAGATCAATGATAACTCCAATCACTTTTTCTAGCACCATCATTAGCAACGTTTTCGTAAAAATTATCATGGTTGAGTAGCAATCAATTCACATGCCATGGTTCAAACAATGCATTCACTTGAAACTCAACATCATATGCTCTTAGTCATCAAATAATTTCAATGCATCATCAAGTCTAAGTAAGATCTCCACATACTCAATTACGATATAGTCCACTATGATCGCTAGTACTCAAGGCATATTTTTAGAACAAACAACATCCATCAAACACAGAGAAAGATAGGGGCTTAAAGTTTTGCCTCCCAACATACTTATCATAAAGATAATTCTCAACAATAATGAATCATGGTCAAATATATTTGGCTAGTTATATATGTTTGGATCTTTCCCCACAACATGGTGCTTGCCAACTAATAATCCGAGGTTGGAACAAGAAGTTGACTCAACATGAAGAGTAAGTAACATGTAAGTAAATAGAATCTCTCTTTGTAGAGGGAAGCATGGATTTGCAGAGGTTCTAGACATCATTGTTTTAAAATAGAGATGAATATGTAACTTTGGGTGGTGTGCCTTTCCTGTCAACGTCACAACAGAGTTTTCCATATCTTCCAAGATAATCACATTATTGGTGGTTCCCAAACAGAATTGAAATCTTACTCCCCCTCAACTATTTAATCACATTCCATGGCTAGCTATATCCACGGGTGACCTCCAAATAATCAACTTATAGGTGCGGTTATTGTTTATTTATTTTTGTATTATGCAGGACTAGGAATCCTTTTTACCAACCTCTCTCAGGCAATGACAAGTAAATAAACACTCAACATGAGAATAACCCGCTTACATTGGAAGATATTGACACCTATTGCTCCATGAGCGGTACGGGCACACAAAATGGATGTTTATTTGAAGGTTTTAGAGCTGGCACATGAAATTTAGATGGAATGACAGTGAAATACCATATATAGGAACTTATGGTGGACACTCATGGAATAAACTTGTCTCGAGGATTTGGATGCACAAGTATTATTTCTACTTAGTACGAAGTTTTGCCTAGCAAAAGGTTTTAAACAAGCACCACACGTTGGAGGATCCATAACAATGTAAATCCTATGCAAACATACCCAAACATAACCATTATGTTGTATTCCTTGTCCAAAATCAACTATTTCATTAAGTTTGAAAATAATTAATTGGTATTCTCAATAATAAAATATGTCCAAGATAATATATTTGTATGTGAAAGTTCTCTTTCTTATACTAGTCATTCATGAACTGCTTATATGAACAATGTTGTGGTTGTCAAACTTCAATAGCTTTTACTTTCTGATCCAAATGTGAAACTACTACTAAGAATAAAGCAGATTGATAATTTCATATTTATGATATTTGATTGACTCACAATTTACTCTTAGGATATAAGTGAAGCACAAGAGTAAACATCAAACAACTCTCAAAAGATATAAGTGAAGATCAATGAATAGTAAAAAAAATAAGTAGATATGTGAGGACTACCTTTGAGTAAAGATTTTCAGATATGAGTATTTTATTCAAACGGAAAACTTAATAAAAATTCACCCAAAGAATAGCACATATCATGTCGACAAATAAGAACTTAGGATCAACATATGCTAACTGGTAGTTATTGACGAAGATAGGTGGGATGTGTAGCATCCCCGAGCTTAGATAATTGAGACTTCTTGTAATATATACTTGGGGCGTTTTGGCAATCCCCAAACTTGAGCTTCTATATCTCATTCAATCCTCTCATATCCCAGTTTCACAGAAGTTTCAAAAACTTCATTCACACAAACATGAAAAGAGCTCGCGAGATAGGTTAGTACACATAAAAGTAAATCAACACTTCATGTACTGCCAAGACAAGTTGCATAATAATATTCAAACATTGGGTAATGTATACTATAATTTCCACAATTTATATCTACCAATATAAGCCGTGAAAACTCTAGGATAAATAGATAAGAAAACTATGACAACAATCTGTCCAAACAGAATAGTCTGTAGCAATCTGTTAAAACGGTGTACTTGTGTACATCCAAAAATTATGAATATTAAGGAAATGATATATAATCTATATGATAGTAATATGTAAAAAAAATAGAAACTTTCCATGTCCAATAAAATATCATATTCAAATACTACAACATAAGTTTTTGTTTTTGTACAACACACATCACACATGCAATTCAAGCATTATCAAGGCAATCCTTGGAACTTTTATTGAAAAACAACCTTTAAGATAACATCTAAGAGAGAACAACAAAATCAAATGATGCTCCAAGCAAAACACATATCATTGGACAAATAAAAATATAGGTCCAAGTAAGATATACCGATAATGGTGGATATGTAAGAGGGGATGCCTTCCTGGGCATATTCCTTGGAAATTACATTGGGTGTGCCTTGGGCATCCCCAAGATTAGGTTCTTTCTGCTCCTATTCACCTCACATTGCTACCTCACCCATAACCTGAAATCTTCAATCACACAAAACATAATGGAATTTCGTGAGATGGGTTAGTGTAATAAAGATAGATCATTCACTTAGGTATTGTCATGAAAATATTCATAATTGTTGTCACATGATAATTACTGTATGATATCATTCCCGTAATTTATATCGCCAAATATAAGTTATGGAAACATTGAAATAAGGAAACTATGCATGCAAAACAGATGATGTCAAAAACAGAACAGTCTGTGAAGATCTGAATGGCCACCATACTTCACTAACTCTAAACATTCTCAAAAATTAGGAAAGCACATATAATTTTCATGGAAATTGTGTGTACAACTATCGCAATTTTTTGGCTCTCATTAAAATCACATAATTCGTATACTAGATGCAAAATTTTATATTTTTTCAAAGAATCAAACAAGAAAGTATCAACACTATCCCAAAGGCTTTACTTGGCACCTTATTGAAATACAAGACACAAAACATGATTAATACAGTAGCTTAATCATGTTAACACTCAAAAACAGTAGGTATAAGTATTGGGTTGTCTCCCAAGAAGCAATTTTATTTAATGCCTTTTAGCTAGGCATGATGATTTCGATGATGCTCATATAGGAATAATAGTTGAAATATGCAAGAGAGCAGCATGAATCACATGGTAAGCACATGTAAGTATAACCCACTTTCAGTGCATAGGGATTCTATGAGCAAACAATTTATGGGAGCAAGAGTCAACTATCATAGCAAGTCAAAACAAGTGGAACTTAAAAACTTTGAACACATAGAGAGGAAACTTGATATTATTAGAATACTACAAGCTTATGTTCGTCTCTCATAATAATTTCCACTAGCATCATGAAGGAATTCATCAACGTAACTATAACATAAAGCATTGTTTTTATGATGCACAAGCATAGGTGTTTTATTACTCTCCCCATAGGCAAGCTTCTCATACATAATAATGGGAGTATCATATGAAACTTGAATACTGTAAATTGGTTCCACATTAAAAGAGTAATGTTAAGAAAAAGGGTATTCATAATTATGACAAGTTTTCTAGGAGTAATCATCACTACTTTTTATAACATAAGTATAATCACAATAGTCATCATAAATAGAAACTTTGTTCTCATCATTATCAATTGAAACCTCTTCCAAGATAGTGGAATCATTACTAAATAAAATCATGACCTATCCAAATCCACTTTTATCACTATGAAAAGATTCTACGCCCTCCAAAATAGTGGCATCATTATTACCTAGAGTTGATACTCTTCCAAACCCACTTTCATAAATATTGCAATCATCATAAATAGGAGGCATGCTATCATCACAAAAAAATCATCATTCGAAGTAGGGGGGCTAAAAGGATCATCTTCACTATGCATAGCATCCCCAAGCGTGGGACACACATCAATTGGAGGAAACATGTTCTCAAATATGTCATTCTTATCAGGCATATCATCGCCAAGCTTGTGCATTTTCATCTCATTAGCATAATAATCAATATAATTAATAGCAGCATTAGTGTAACAATTCTTTTCATCATAATTTTCCAAGTTGGTGCCAAAAATATTTTCAATATTATAAGCGGTATCACTATCTTCCCAATCATCCTCATCAAAACAAGTGGTAGGCATAACAATATAATCATCAAGTGTATCATCGTCCATAGTACTTTCGTATTCATTCTCAACATTATTTGGAGAAACATCATTTCACAAGGATAAATTTTTACCTTTACCTTTTCTTCTTTTCTTCTTCTTCTTTACCACATTTTGTGTGTGTTTAAGTAATTCATCCAGGCCTATTGTTGAAGAGATAGAAGATCCTCCTTGCAACCTAATTCATTATGGGAAACAATAGGAGGGTATTGGGAGACCTTTACCCTTTCATTAGTATTCCTTCTGTATTCTATTGATTTCTCATTCTTTCTATAGTTGGCAATATAAGCATTCTCATTGCCATTCACTATGCAAAACCTTTAGATTTCTTCTAGACTAATTTCATTATTATTAATAATAAGAAATATATCAAATGAATCATCTTTATGTGACAATTATTCAACCCCAAAAATAAACAAAGTTCATTATACAACTCATGGGAGATCAAATTATCACAATATTTGGGAACGGTTCGATCAAGAAAATGCATGCATTGGAAATTAAGATGACCAATCCTAATGCAAAGTTCACAAGTATTGGGATGAAGAGATCATTATATTGTGGCAAATTCATATATCAACTTATGCCACCAATTAGTTTTATCTTTTTTTATGCTTCTTACAAAATCTGTCTTCCCTATATGGCATGTCTTTCAATACTTTACACACTCCACAAAAATTGACATGCTTATAGGAAATATTTTTTATCATGACTAGTGCACTCATCATTAGCATGATGGATATTTAGAGAATTAATACTAACAATATTACTATCATGCTCATCATTCAAGGGATTCACATTGATCATTTTTATAGTTTCTTCATCTAACAATTTAGCATAATTTTCGGAACCATCATTTTCACGAAATAAATTATAGAGACGAATCAAATGATGCAACCTAAATTCCATTTTTAGTTTTATATTATAAATCCAAACTAGTGAAAAATAAGAAACTAAAAGATTTAATGGGAAGATCTAAAGATATACCTTCAAGCACTCACCTCCCCGACAACGGTGCTAGAAAAGATCTTCATGTCTACTACTCAACTTTATTCTTGTAGACGTTGTTGGGCCTCCAATTGCAGTGTTTTGTAGGATAGCAACAAATTCCCCTCAAGTGGATGACCTAAGGTTTATCAATCTATGGGAGATGTAGGATGAATATGGATTCTCTCAAACAACCTTGTAATCAAATACAAGAAATCTCTTGTAACCCAACACACCCAATACAATAGTAAATTGTAAAGGTGCACTGGTTTGGCTAAGAGATGGTGATACAAGTGTAGTATGGATAGTAGATATAGGTTTTTGAAATCTGAAAATATAAGAAACAAGGTAGAAAATGTAAAACAGCTAGCAAAACGTTGTATAAATGCTTGGTAATAACGCCTAGGGTTCAGACTTCAACTAGTGCTATCTCTCCACAATGCTAACATAGTGGAATCATAGGATCATGTGTCAACGTGCAAAAAAGAATCACTCCAAAGTTCCTATCTAGGTGGGATCAATAAAATGAAATTGGTGTAGGTAGTAGAACCACCTCAAGGTTATTATTTCTGGTTAATCTTTTGAGCTATTCCTATAAGTGTCACAAACAACCCTAGGGTTCGTACTATAATAACACCCATGATACATATCAATCAACCCTAATATCACCTAGATACTCCAATGTCACATCAAGTATCCATGGGTAAATTATGCGACATGCATCAAACAATTTCAGATCTACCATATTCCATCCAATATAATGAACTTCAAGGATAACCCCAAGATTTCTATCAGAGAACATAGTATGAAAACATGCAATCAACACTTATGAATATATCCCCAAGGTCACCGGGATACACAAGTTCATGCCATGACATATACCAAGTGAGTTACTTGAATACCCCAATATCACTACGGGTATCCACATGCAAGACATACATCAAGTGTTCTCAAACCACAATATTCAATCCAACATAACAAGATCTGAAGGGAAATATTCAATTCATCGCAACAAGTTAGTAAGGGAATAACAATATGATCCAACTAGATTAACAAGGCTCGTGATATATCAAGATCGTGTCATCTCAAGAAGAAGAGAGAGAGATTGAACACATAGCTACTGGTACATACCCTCAGCCCCGAGGGTGAACTACTCCCTCCTCGTCATGGCCTCCGTCAGGATGATCAAGATGGCCAGCGGAGATGATTTCCCCTCCGGCACGGTACTGGAATGGCACCAGATGGGTTTTTTGTCGATACAAACAGTTGCAGTGGTGGGGCCGAAGTTCTCTCTTGGTTTCTCCAGTTTCTGGTATATATAGGATTTTTCCGCATTGGAATCATGCCAAACAGAGCCACGTGGGCCCCACAAGCCATCAAGGTGAGACCTATGGGGGGTCGCGCCCTCTTGGATTGTGGCCCATAGGTGTCTCCTTTCCGGTGGTTCATTTCTCCAATATTGCTTATTTTCTTCAGAAAAAAATATAAAAAAGTTTTGGATGATTACGAAAACTTTAATTTTCTACACAAAAACAACACCATGGCAATTCTACTGAAAACAACGTTACTCCCGGTTAGTTATAAAAATATCATATAAAGTTCATCAAAACCATATAACTGTTTTGTAAAAATAGACAAACATGGCATGAATAGTTCATAAATTAACGATACGTTGGAGATGTATAAAGAGCATAGCTATATTTATTGTGTTGCTTGAGGATATCCAATTGCCATTATGAAGAATCTAAAAGATACTAAAACCAAGATCATGCCCTCTAAGACGAGGGGAGGTAAGGACCTGCCATCTAGCTCTGCTTTAGATTCACCTAGTGTTTTGAATCAGCTTATGACACCACCACTTGCTACTCATTCTGATATGTCGCAAGTACTTGATGATGCTGTCAGAGTTGAGGATCTGCATACCCGGACTTCTGCAAACAACAACGTTCAAATAATGGGAGGCTTGGCTTGCCAACCTGCAACACAATGGGAAATGCAACAAGATCGACGATGAGCTCACTCCTTCTTACCGGGCAGGAATGGGACGCGCGAGCTACCCAAGTTCGGCCCACCGTGCGGTGTAATACGATACTCCTACATGTGCTGGATTGCTCTATCATGGAGAGTTGTGCTCGTGTTCACAAGGTGTGGCGGGGAGAATGGCCCTATGCCCTTACAAGGAAATGGGTCGTCCCCTATTGTAGTAACTTAGTCCCCTTCCTTAAAATTATCAGGGAGTGGAGGCCTCCAACCGGTGGGGTCTCTCACCGAGCAAGGCGGCTTCGGTGGCCAAGGCCTTAGGAGAATGGTCAATTTAACGAAGAGGAAGCAATGGCAGAAGTCGCCAGGGTTTGAAGTTGACGAGGGGGTGATGGATTCTCAAAGAGGATTAAGTCTCTTTCCCAGTGCCCTCCCCCTTCTCCCCTTCCCCTATGCTCTCTCCTTGCTTTCGCAAATATAGGTTTGAGCCCCAACCGAAGAAGAAAAGGAAGGAAGAGGGAGCCTAGGGAAAGGGTCGTGCGGACGCGCCTAATGTGCAGCTGGGGCTGCCCATGGGAGTTGCGCCAATGCCCCAATCACCCCTTGGGGAGCGTGGTGGAGACCCCGAGGATGAACCCACGTCGTCCGCCATGTCGTCTTTGGGTGGCCCCCTCCTTCCAAGGGTGGAGGACCTCTAGATGAGGCATGCGCTGAGGAGGAGGAAACCTCCAATGGTGATACACGCCATGATACCCAAAAGAACACACGGTCCCCCTGTGCCGGGGGTGGCGACGCCCTGCCCTCCCCAGGTGGCTAAGCTTCCGGCCAGAAGGGAAGTCGGGGTGGAGGTCGTGGGGGACCCTGGCTGCCCGGAGGAGAGGAGGCCTCCCGGGGCGAGAACCCAGATCAGCCTACCGATCCAGCAGCCCCGGGGGCCTTCAGGCCACTAGGGCCAAAGCTCGGGGACCCGAGTGCACCATGGGAACTGTCCTTGGTGAGGCACAACTGTGTGTTGTGGAACGGAGCCGTGCGCCATGCCCGGGCGGCTCTCTTCTCTAGGGATGCCAACCTGCCCACCGAGGACGAAGAGCTCCGCTAGGAATGGGGGAGCCTTGCGGAAGGTTAGCGGCAGCTGGACGTGACCGTAAAACAAGGTCGTCACCATGCCGCCACCGTGCAGAGGGAAAGAAAGGAACCTATCCGGAATACGCAAGAGCTCCTCGACGGGGTGATCCGCGATGCTGGAGAGGCCGTTCGGCGCCTGGGAAAGACAGCAGACCGCGAGCCTCAACTGGCCTCCCACGAGGAGGTGGTTGCTCGATGCGTGAGTAGGGCCATAGTCCTGGACCTAGACATGGGGGTCCGAGAGCAGGTGCTTCTGCGGACCACCATTGAACATGACCGGGAGCGCGAGCGCGTGGATAACCTGGAAGGCTTCCTACTAGGAGCGCCTTGCAAAATCCATCACCATGCTCAACAAGAGGGCTGCAAAGTGCAAAGCGGATCTTGACGAGCAGGCCCAAGGCAAGATTGCATGGAGAACCGACATTCTCACCGACAACTACAGCAAGAAACTGCATACGTAGGAGGAACGCTTCATGAGTAGGTGCGGCGAGCTTGACACCGAGGTCGCCAAACTTAGAGAACAACTGGCAGCGTCAAACGAACTTCATTCCACCACCTACCGCAAGTTGGATGAACTTCACGCGCATGTCAGAGCCGCTAGTGATGAAGCGCAGAGGAACCGTGATGAAGCCACTCGGAGATGTGGAGAGCAGTACCAATGCTCCAAGATGTTCAAGGAGATCGCGGAGTACGCCCAGCTCCCCATGGCCTCCTTCTCCACCGAGATGGTGGAGAATTCTCTGGAGAACGAAGATGCCAACTATCTAGACTTCTTTACGAGTCTCGTGGAGCAGCTGGATGAGGGCTCCGCACGATGGAACGAGATTTACGATACCGATTGTTCTAGTCTTGTGGCCCAAGCATCCACCCGCATTTTAGCAACTTGCTGCGCACCAACAGAAATTTCAACCTCAATTAGGTACTATCTCCAGTCCCGGAGGAGCTTCGAGGTGATCTCGCGAGTGTGGTGGAAAATCTTGTGGCGAGCCTAATGGAGTTGTTCGCCAATGATGGAGAGGGTTTCGGCGAGGACGTCGCCACCACCGTGGACGGCGCTGATCAAGGCAGCGCCTCATGAGGCCCTCCCATTCTCACCCTTGTAATAGAGTAGACGCAAAACCGGAGGGAGTTAAAGCCCTCTCGTTTCACTTTTGTATTGAACTCTTAATACTCGTGATATCTTACGCACTTCCGCTTTTCTCCCGTGGCCCTTGTTTCCTTTTTGCACTGCTTTTGTGCCCTGCATCGCTGACAGACAACACCCAAGGCGGGCTACACCATCACTGGGATGCTTGGAGCAAGGGATTGGCAAGGCGAGAGGATATAGGGCTCTTAGGGCCGGTGAGGGAGCCTGAGGCATAGACTCCCGCCTTGAAGCGCAGGCGGCTTGTTCCAGGGACACCAGAATGCCCCGAACACGTAAAAAGACAGGGGAAGGGACCCAGAGGGTTATACATAGACTTAGCTGGCAAAACCTTCTTCTCGCGGGACGCTACCCACGAGGCATCTGGACGAGGGGTTCCTAAAGCCCTCGATGTCCTCCTCGAACGAAAACTCCAACATTTGCAAGGAGTTCAGTGGGGCATACTCACGAGGTCACCTGCGGTTGTCATATGAGGTGATAGAGGAACCAAGGACCCAGTGAGGTGACTTGCGCAAGAGCATGCCCGTGAGCCAGAGCTCAGTCGCTTGGGTTTTGCATTGCAGCAGGGACTGACCCGAAAACAGGCATTGTACCTAGCCCCTGCATGCGTGACATACACAGGAGAGAGCACGCGCACGTGCTCTTCCGGAGGCCTCCTCAGCCGCGATCTTGTGGAGTTGTGAAAGAAGTGAACTTCACTAATGAATGCAGTAGATTCATTATATAATAGAAAGATAAATGTTGTCGTGTTGGACGCATGTCGGCTTGAGGTTTTGTGCAGCTGAAAAGTACCCTCAAAATGACGGATATGTTGTCGCGTTCGACACAGATCAGCCTGTGGTTGATGAAGCTGAAAATCATTTTCGTCCTAGTGGGACCCGGGGTACCATGACCCGCCTGCCGCTGGTCGGCAGGATGACGCATGGGCCAGCCCAATATAGGCACCCATGCCTTAGGTGCTCTGGTGTGAGTCGTCTCGTGAGGGACAGTGCCTTGCCACTTGCCTTCTCTGCCACCTGAGGCCCTCTAGAGTCCTTCAAGTGCGAGGATGCCCGCGAGGGCCATCGCACGAGACGTTCTCACGAGGCTTGGTGTGCAGCGCCACCCGAAGGGCCTCATGCCCATTACGTGGATGGAGCGCTCACATGGATAAGGATAGCAACTAGTATGCCAACCGGCGTGGAGAGGGAGATTTTCCCTTCTGGTGCTTGGGAGGCAGCGTCAGCTACTCCCCCAAAATAAGGTGGCAAAAGCTTGCCATTTCGGTAAAAGAAGACCCGGAAGGATCGGTGCTATACGACGGAGGTCATCGTCAAGCCCAGGACCGCATCATGAAGGCTACTTTGTCACGCGAAGACTACGTTAGTTAGGACACGACTGGATTCATGCCCCCTTTGAATTATAGTTTTGTGGCTACCCTTTCCCATTCACGTTTTTGGGGAAGAGGACGAGGGCACTTCAAGAGGGGCAGAACCGTATCTGTCTATGGGAGAGAACCATACTCTCCACCAACCTTCATGTACCAAAGTCTCAAGCTCCCCCTTTGCAAAGAGCATATCACAAGCAGGAGTATGGTTTTACACCATAGGTGGACCGATCCTGGGTAGCTCGTGTTCTCATCGTCTCTAGTGTGGAGGAGTGGGTTCACCATCCATCTTGTTGTGTTTGTCATCGTGTTGCAGGTCACAAGCCAAGCCCCCTCATTTTGGAACCTCGTTCTTGGAGAATATCATGCACGCAGATCCCAGACTCTGACCTTTGGCGGGCCAGGTACGGGGACTTGTGTCTTTGTGCCCTCGACCTCCACACCAGCAACGACATTTGGCGGGCCGGGTAGACGAACTTGATGAAACCGCTGCCCATCGGGAACGTGTCATGCTCGATATGTCACCAGGGCACCTGCAGCCCATGCTGCCTGTGGCGCTACGGGGCAGCGTCGTCGGACTGCCATGGAGCTTGTTGGGGAGCGTGTGTCCTCCTTCGTCCATCCGTTCGTGAACGAGCAAGCACGTGACCACTCGGTCACCATCTTCTTGGTCATGCACCATGACCCTTATGCTTCGCGCGCTGCATTGATCATTTCTCAGGAGATCGTCTACTACCGCCTGACAATGAAGGCTATGAGGTGTGGATCAAGCACATCGCCGAGCTTGCCGAGGCCGCACGCACCACACAAGGTCATGACGGTCCGGCGCCCTCCCGCTCCAAGCTCCCCCCCCCCCCCGCCGTTGCACGCTGGCCAAGCCAAGCATGAGGCTTCCCGTCCCCCTCCTCCTTCGACACGCGCTACGGAACTGCCCCATGGGTCGATTGTCACATCCCTGAGCCCTTAAGCAAGTTAGCTTGTGCTCATGTTGTCCTTGCATTGCATCTAGGAAACTATCAACAAGAACAAAGTAAGTGGAGAAGGAAAATCCTAAAACCCTAGCCATTTCATAAAATGAGGAAAAATTCAAACTAGTTAAAAATTAATGAACCCAAAATGACCTCAAGAAAAGTTCAATCTTTCTGATAAATCATGAAAGTAAATGAGCAATGAAGAAAACCATTTTCTTGACACGTTAAGCATTTTAAATAAATGCAAAAAGCTACTGGTGTCAAGTTTTAAATTTGAAATCAGAAACTTTAAACTTTCAAAAATATTGAAAACTTTGGGAATGGTTGGAAATATTTCAACAAATATTCTGGTGTGTTTAAAATAGTTTTTACAAACTATGTGGGAGCTGAAATAAATAGCAAGTTAATGAAATAGAAAAACAGAAACAAATCAAAAAAACAAAAGAGAAAGAATGAGAAAACCCTTACCTGTCGCCTGAGGAGGCCCAGCCCACCAGGGGCAGCGTCGTCTTCTTCCTCTGCCTTCTGGCAGGGGAGAGATCGACCACGGCGGCCCCCTCCACCTCCTGCTTCGCCGTGGCGAGCTCCAGAGCCCCCCAGGACAGCGCGACAACGGGGATATCCCCCCCGAGGCCGTCCCTATCCATTCCCCAGCGCCAGTTCCCCCCTCCTCTCGGATCTCTCCTCCCTCCTTCTGCCGCCATTGCCACGAGCTCGAGCTCGAGCCGCCGCGCCTCTAGCCACAGGAACCTCCCTTCAAGTAGTCCAGAGCTTCGCCTCGTCGAGCTGGTTCTCTCTGCAAAGGCCGAAGTCTCCCCGAGCTCTGCAACGCCCTCAACGCCATCGCCTTCAACCCTCGGTCGCCGGCAAATCGACGGTGGAACGCCGGCAACAGCCCCTCCCCGAGCCGTCTAAGCCCTGCTCTGCATTCCCCGTGAGCATGCGATCATTTCCCCTCTCTCCCCCCTCGGATCCGAGCCCCCTAGCCACTGGACCATCGAACCCGTACTCCGGCCGCCGCCCCGGCCCGTCGTCGGCTTACTCCGGCCACCTATAGCCCTCCCTGAGGCCAGCAGTGGATGTGGTCGAGCCTGGAGATCACTCCGGTGCTCTCAGCATCTTGTTCCGAGCACCACAGAACGTTCCAGCATGTCTTCGGCGAGGTTCTGCCGCGGATTTGGTCGCCGCCGGCCAGGCTCCGGCGAGGGCCGACGTGCCCAAGCTAATCCAGTAGTTTAAACGCTTAAACTCTCGCTGACAGTGGGCCCAAGGCCAAGTCAACTCAGTTAAGGGGCTGGTCAGCGCGGGATTAACCCCAGAGAGGCTGACCAGTGGGTCCCCCCTGTCAGGTTTGACTTGAACAGGTCGGCTGACCTGCTAATGTCAGGCTGACGCAATAAAGAGCTTTCCAGTATAGAAATAATTCCATAAATGTTTAAAACTTCAAAAATTCATAGAGATTAATCTCTAACTCCAATGAAAATAATTTATATATGAAAAAGTATCAGAAAAATACAAGGAATCTGAATATGCTATTTTCAATCATGTTTGAAAAAGTTACAGAACCCAAACATGTAGATTAATGAATAAGTCAATTCTTATAAATATTTTACAAATGGAATATGGAAAATAATTAATTTTCTTTATGAATGACATGATCACACACTGTTGTAATTACAAACCAGCAACTTAACATGTCATCCCATGCATGTTAACATCAAGTTGATGTGAGCATCAGGTCGAATCCATTTAAACGGTATCCGAGAATACCTCGTTTGAAGTGTTATTTGAATGTGATTCAAATCAACTTCAAACCTAATACATGTTGGTTATAAAAGTATATCACCTTTCATTCTCATGCCATGCTCATGCATCATCTTGATTGCATATTCTTGATATTGATTTTTGTGATTCCTTTCGGTAGGCTCCGCTCCCCCGGATTCCACCGAATATCCGTCTGACGGATATTTTCACTCCTCTGAGCAACAAGGCAAGCAACCATTTTGATCATCTCGATAAATCCCATGTTCTTGCTCCTGCACTTATTTATTGCATTAGGATCAAATGATTCAACTGCTTTTGCCACGTTAGTTGAACCCACTTCCTTTGCATGACCTATCCTTGTCACAGTAAATAGCCGAACCTTGCAACCTAGCATACCTGGTAGTTGCTTGAGCCATGATGTGCCTTATCCTGCTATGCATGCTATGCTTAGAGTTGTGTATGGTCTGTCATCTGGGAGATGAACAAAATTGTGAGAATGTGTTCGGTAATCAAAGGATATGTGTTGAATCTGATTTGGTAAAGGTACCGGTGAAAGGCTGTGTAGGAGTAGATGGCGGGTTGTTTCATTCGAACCGTCCTTAGGAACTGAGTTTCGTGTATGTAATCCAAGACTAGATACTACCACATGCTAGGCCCTGAAATATGACCCCGCTCGACTTATTAATCGCTTAGTACTCGGTCCAGGAGTTGCAAGTAGTTTCTGGTGTTTATAGTCATGCTGGAGGCCGTGCATAGCGTTGACCTGAGAGGTGGGCTGTGATGCGGTAGGCAGTGGCACGGTGTACCAAGTGGCACCCGGATGGTGGGCTTGGGAACCCTGCGCACATCGTTTGAGGCCGTGGCGGAAACCTCAGCCGGACTTCCGTACGGGTTACTCTCAGATAGGCGATAAACCTGGACTAGGTACTAGTGTGGTTAACGATCGTGGCCAACTCCCTCCCTGGGCTTCCGCTTGAAGGTTGCCGAGGTGCATGACGTGCACATGGCGATAAGTGGTGAGAGTGTGTGTGACGAAGTACACCCCTGCAGGGTAATGATCTATTTGAATAGCCGCGTCCGCGGATATGGACTACTTGGAGACATATGTTGTTCATAGATACCTTCAATGGCTACTCATAAAAATAGTCAAGATAAGCGTGAGTGTCGTGGACGGCATTCCCGTATGGAGATGGAATGATTCCACGATGGTGTATTGTTGTGGTGTTAGTGGACTCGTGTGCGAGAAATCAAGTTGTCAAAATAATTTCAAAATGCAAGTTGTCTAGCCACGAGTCAAATGCTGGCTTTCCGCATGAAACCCCACAAAACCTTATTGATACATTGCATGAGTAGATACTTATCCTAAAGTCTTGCTGAGTACCTTCGTACTCATGTTTGCTTAATAAATGTTGCAGAGGTTGCTAATGACCCTAATGGAGGGTTCTTCGTAGACATCGACGACGACGAGTAGCTGGTGTCCCAGCTACGATCTGGCCCTAGGTTGGGTTTGTAGTATAGTCAGGCCATGTGCCTTCTAGTTGCACCTGTCTGTACTCAGACAGTTTTAAACTCTTCCGCTGGCTTGTAACTGAATGACTGCTATTATGGGTTGTGAGACCCTTAATGTGTAATATTATGTGTGTGGCTCTTCCGAGCCTCTTAAATAAAGCTTGTATGTTTATGGTTATGTTGTGATGCCATCGATGTAACTATACATATCGGTATTCCATGCGTACGTGTGTCGTGCTTGATATGTATGGGGTTCGATTACCTAGTCGTGAACTTTAGTAGCACTCCTTACAGGGAAATGCCCCTTTGTGATCCAGCGAGCCTTGGTAGTTCGCTACTGCTCCGGACACATTGGTTGACCGCCATGTGTCCTTCTTAGCTGTTGTGTCTGTCCCCTTTGGGGAAATGTCACGTAATGTAATGGAGTCCTTGTAGCTTGCTGCGACTCGTCTACACTCGCTGGTGACCGACACCTGCTTTGTTGGGTCATGTATGCCTATCCTTGTGCAGTACTACCACTTTGGTTTGCGACTAGACTTGTCGATCCGGGTTCTTTGACATTGGAATGCTAGCGACACTATTGCATACGTGAGTCAAAAGACGCAAATGGTCCCGGCTAAGGTAAGGCTGCAGCCGTGGAGTTAACCGTGCATGAGACCGCAAAGAGATGCGATGTGTTACATGCTAGATTCCTATGTCTTAGGATCGGGGTCCCGACAGCGTTGGTATCAGAGCCTGACTGAATGTAGGATTACTAAGCCAAACTGGTCGAAGTTGAGTCTAGAATTGCTTTAGTTATATATAAGGGAATTGTTTGTGGAAGGGAACGTAAGACTCTTGTTCTCTTCTCAAGTTATTCTATTCTAGTCATCCTCGTCTTTTCTGCGGGAATTAAGGACTAGGTTACTCATCTTCTTCTAGGCTCGTGTTTCTGATCGGTAGATTATAGGACTATGGGTCAAGAGATATTGGGTTTCTTTCATTCCTAGGAAAAAGGAAGTAAGTTTGATGACCAGAGAGTTGAACTTGATAGTTGAGTGTTTACGCTATTCCATTTTGGGTTGTCTCAAAATTTGTTTTTGAGCATTTACAACCATTATGCTGCCCAATTTTGCATTCAGAGCTCTAATGCTGTTGCATTACTCTCTATTTATAGATGCCTGGTCGTCCTTCTCGACAGGTGGTACGTCTGACTAGGTGCATTGATGTACCGGGTCATACGGCCATGCTGGTCAGGGTGATGTCGGTGTGCGGTTACCGCTGGTACCCCGAGTACACAGTGGAGGAACAGTACCGAGACTTCAACCAGAGCCAGTACATCTGCACTGTTAGGGTATTTGCAGACTACCCTGGAGCTGAGGAGCCAATCCATTGGTCCTATGGGTTGGGAGTCACTGTTGACATGGCAGTACAAGATGTTGCCTATTCAATGCTGACCATTATGAGAGCGAGACATGCACTGCTGCAGAATTGAGAGTTCTGCTATGTTCCGGCCTCTCAGCCTGGTGAAGACGGATACCTCAGTGGAGTCTATTCTGAATCTTCTACGGAGGATCCACTACAGCAGTCCACTGTTGAGATGCTAGAGAACAGAGACAGGGATGCTCGTGCTCTCCGCATGAAGCTTTATGCTACCCGTGCCCGTCTGTGGATGGCTTTGACGCAGCTGGCACCGGTAGTCCAGACAGGGTATGGAGATATGGATATGTTGAAACCTGTTAGGACCCATCTTCCGGCCCATGTTGACTGGCCAGCTATAGGAGGAGTCACCCCTCTTCGGGGACCCCTCTTACCACCAGTCAGGGGACCAAGGCCACATCCCTGTCCTTATGGATCCCAGGGATCTCAGGCTAGAGTGTTTCCTGATCCGCAGGTTGAGCTTCTAGGTCATGGAGGTAATCTCTATGAGATGTTCTATGCGGATGCCTGAGCTATGAGCGGAAGGATAGTATGGTAGTAGCCATACGTTCACAGTCCTGCGTGACTTGTGAAGTATGCCTATGATGTGAAATGAATTCTGGAGGCATAGATAAATAATGTATAGGAAGCTTGTAAGCCTCTGATGAGTAGTTTCATAATTTCAGTAGTTTGCTCTTCGATTAAGGTTGTACTGAACTATGTAAGGGTGTGTATGAACCATGGTGTATATATAGCAGTTGCTTGTTACCATGCTGTTCGGATATTCACTTCCGCATTCCGTGTGTTCAGTACATTCTTAATCCATAGCTAGTATTGATATGATATTGGTCTAAGCTGTGAGTTTGTTTGTGAGGATGGTGTTCACCAGGTTGAACCGTGCCCCTGGTCATGAGCAAGGTGAGGGTAGTCAAGCGTCATAGGAAGACCTGCCTCACCCGCCCTCTCTGGCGGAAGTTATGCTTGAGGCAGAGAGAAACAAACGGGAGACCAACCGACTGTTAGAGCGTATTGAGCAGAATACGGCTCGTCAGCCTAGGAATGCTCAGTGTCCCTTAACGACTTTGTGAAGTTGAATCCTCCAAAGTTTCATCATTCCGTCGATCCCCTCGACGCTGATGACTCGCTGTGCAGCATCTCACGCAAGATTCGCTCTGCGAATGTGTCTGAGGCCGACAAGGTGACCTTTGCGGCGTATTTTCTGGAAGGACCCGCCAATCTGTGGTGGGAGAACTTTGAATCTATGCGTCCTGCTGAACCAGTAGCCACATGGGCAGACTTCAGTGCAGCCTTTCGTCTGCACCATATTCCAGAGGGCCTGATGGACAGAAAGAGAGAAGAGTTCTGTGCCTTCACTCAGGGAAAGTTGACCGTGGATGCTTATAACCGCGAGTTCGGTGACCTCGCCCGCTATGCAACAGAGGAGGTGTCTACTGACGCCAAGAAGCAAGCAAGGTTCCGTAAGGGTCTGAGCCCGGAGCTTCGTCGTGATCTGCGCCTCCACGAGTGTGCAAGCTTTCAAGCCCTAGTCAACAAGGCGATCAGTGCCGAGACTGGTCATAATGACTTTGAAGCCACAAGGAAGCACTCCCGTGATTTTGGCTCGTCTTCTGGTTCTGCGTTTCCAAAACGCAGGCTGTGGGTTCCGAACAGTTCTCTGCCGCCAAGATACACTCCGAGGCCATCCTACGTGGCGCCTCAGACGAATCAGACCAACCCTCCAACAAAAACTTATGGTGGTCCGGCTACCAATATTGCACCACGTGCCAACCATGTGATATGCTACAAGTGTGGAGAAATAGGGCACTATTCCCGTGAGTGTCCTCAAAATGTGGGTGCCAAGCAACCTGGAAAGTCCGTCGGGGAAGACAAGTCGAGCAAAGCTTTCTATGTGAAGCCAACTCCTGCACGTGGCCGTGTGAACTATGTGTCAGCAGAAGAAGCTGCAAAGGATCCCGACGTCATGCTGGGTACGCTTCTTGTTAATCATCACCCAGCGTCCGTTCTCTTTGACACTGGGTCTTCTCATTCCTTCATTTCAGAAAGTTATGCACAGTTGCATAACATGTCCTTTTGTGATATGCCAATTCCATTGGTTGTCCAAACTCCTGGTAGTAAATGGCAAACCTCTAGGATAACCTATGACAATGAAATTCTAGTAGACAGGCTAGTTTTTCTAGCCTCATTGATAGCCTTGAAATCTTCGGATATTAATATCATCTTGGGCATGGACTGGATGTCAGCTCACTATGCCAAGATTGATACTCATTCTAGAAATGTCCAGCTTACCCATCCCTCGGGTGAGATAGTAAATGTCTCTACTCGAGTTGCCAAATGCCAACTCTATTCCCTAAATGCCAACCCTCTTCCGGAACTTGAAGACATTCAGGTAGTCCGTGACTCCCCGGACGTTTTTCCAGAGGAACTGCCAGGGATTCCACCTGACTTCCCGGATGTAGAGTTTGTGATAGATCTTGTTCCGGGAACTGTCCCAATAGCCAGAAGACCATATAAGATGGCACCCCTGGAGCTAGCCGAACTTAAGAAGCAACTAGATGAGGCCTTGAATAAAGGTTTCATTCATCCTAGCTCTTCTCCTTGGGCTTGCCCCGTCCTCTTCGTCAAGAAGAAAGACGGAACGGATCGGATGGTTGTAGATTACCCACCAGTTAATCTAGTCACCATAAAGAACAAGTATCCGCTCCCCAGGATCAATGACCTGTACGATCACCTTGCTGGATCCTCAGTCTTCTCCAAAATGGATTTGAGGTTGGGATACCATCAAATCAAGATCAAGAACGGGGACATTCCAAAAACAGCTTTTGTTACTCGTTATGGCCAATACGAGTACACCGTCATGTCCTTCGGGTTAACCAATGCCCCAGCCACCTTCTCTCGTCTGATGAATTCAATCTTCATGGAGTATTTGGATAAATTCGTCGTGGTATACCTCGATGATATTATCATCTACTCGAAGAACGAACAAGAACATGGCGAGCATCTAAGGCTGGTATTGATGAAACTTCGAGAGCATCGCCTTTATGTCAAGTTTTCAAAATGTGAATTCTGGTTACCAGAAGTGACCTATCTAGGTCACGTAATCTCTGGTAAGGGTATTGCTGTCAATCCCGAGAGAGTTCAAGCTGTCCTTGATTGGACTCAACCTGAATCGGTTAAGCAAGTTAGGAATTTCTTGGTCTAGCGAGCTATTGTCGCCGCTTTGTCGAGAATTTCTCCAAGGTTGCAAAGCCTCTAACTGAACTCCTCAAGAAGGATAAAAAGTTTGAGTGGACACCATAGTCTGAGCATAGTTTTCAGGAACTGAAAAGACGCCTGACTTCCGCACCTGTGTTGCTACCACCAGATTTTTCTAAGGACTTTGTTATCTATTGCGACGCCTCGCGACAAGGATTAGGTTGCATTCTCATGCAAGATCGTCATGTGATCGCATACGCATCTCGACAGTTGCGTCCACATGAGGATAATTATCCCACACATGACCTTGAGCTTGCAGCTGTGGTCTATGCACTAAAAACCTAGCGACATTATCTTCTGGGTAATCGTTGCGAAATATTCACGGATCACCAAAGTCTGAAATATATCTTCACCCAGCCGGATTTGATTCTCAGGCAAAGACGGTGGGTTGAGTTGATCTTGGATTACGACTTAGGGATAACTTACACCCCGGGGAAGGCCAATGTTATGGTCGATGCACTATGTCGTAAATCTTATTGTATCAATTTGATGCTACAACAAAGTCAACCACATCTCTATGAGGACTTTCGGAAGTTGAATCTTCATATTGTTCCTCAAGGATTCCTTTCTACCCTGGTGGCGAAGCCTACTCTTAAGGATCAAATTATAACTGGCCAAAAGCGTGACAAGGGTTTATCACGGATCAAGGAGAATATTTTTAGTCGAAACGCTAAAGAATTTTCCATGAACGATCAAGGTGTTGTGTTCTTCCAGAATCGTCTAGTGGTTCCTAAGAACCCACATCTAAGGCAGTTAATTCTTAAGGAGGCCCATGATTGTCCTCTCACCACTCATCCCGGTAGTACTAAGATGTATCAGGACCTACGCCAGAGGTTCTGGTGGACTAGGATGTAGAGAGAAATTGTGGACTTCGTTGCTAACTGCGACGTTTGTCGTCGAGTTAAGGCAGAACATCAAAGGCCTGCTGGCACCCTTCAACCTCTAGCTATTCCTGAATGGAAATGGGATAAAGTTAGCATGGATTTCATTACCGGATTTCCCAAGACCAAGAAAGGAAATAATGCTATCTTTGTGGTCATTGATTGTCTTTCCAAAGTGGCTCATTTTCTTCCCGTTCGTGAGAGTATAACAGCTAGCCAGCTAGCAGAGTTATATATCTCTCGAATAGTGTCTCTTCATGGTGTTCCCCTGGAGATTAACTCGGACAATGGGAGTATCTTTACTTCTCGCTTCTGGGAAAGTTTTCAGAATGCCATGGGGACTCACTTATCTTTTAGCACTGCTTTCCATCCCCAATCAAGTGGTCAAGTAGAAAGAGTGAACCAAATCCTGGAAGATATGCTCCGATCTTGTGTTATATCGTTCGGTATGAATTGGGAGAAGTGCCTTCCATTCGCCGAATTCGCTAATAACAATAGTTATCAATCAAGCTTGGGCAAAGCTCCTTTTGAAGTTCTCTATGGACGAAGATGTCGAACACCTCTTAATTGGTCAGAAACCGGAGATACTCTTTGGCCCGGATATGATCCAGGATGCAGAAGAGCAGGTTCGCATTATTCGTGAAAAGTTGAAAACAGCCCAGTCTCGTCAAAAGAGCCAATATGATCGTCATCATAAGGCTGTGACCTTTGAAGTTGATGAGAAGGCTTACCTTCGGGTTACACCTCTGAAGGGTACCCATCGATTCGGTATGAAGGGCAAGTTGGCTCCTCGTTACATTGGTCCTTTTCGCATTCTTGCCAAACGAGGAGAAGTTGCCTACTAGTAGGAACTTCCTCCGCATCTTTCCAAGGTTCATGATGTCTTCCACGTCTCGCAACTCACGCGTTGCTTTTCGGATCCTATCCGTGAAGTGGACCACGAAACGCTTGATCTCCAAGATAACCTTTCAGACCGAGAATACCCCGTGCGTATTCTTGATCAAGCTGAGCGTACCACTCGACGTCGAAACCTCAAGTTTCTTAAAGATCAATAGTCAAATCATTCTGAAAAGGAGGCAACTTGGGAAGGGAGGATCGTCTCCGACTTGAGTATCCGGCCTTATTCCCGATGACTTCTAAATCTCGGGACGAGATTCTTTTGAGTGGGGGTGAGTTGTCACATCCCTGACCCCTTAAGCAAGTTAGCTTGTACTCATGTTTTCCTTGCATTGCATCTAGGAAACTATCAACAAGAACAAAGTAAGTGGTGAAGGAAAATCCTAAAACCCTAGCCACTTCTTAAAATGAGGAAAAATTCAAACTAGTTAAAAATCAATGAACCCAAAATGGCCTCAAGAAAAGTTCAATCTTTTTGATAAATCATGAAAGTAAATGAGAAATGAAGACAACCATTTTCTTCACACTTTAAGCATTTTAAATAAATGCAAAAAGCTACTGGTTTCAAGTTTTAAATTTGAAATCAGAAACTTTAAACTAACAGAAATATTGAAATCTTTGGGAATGGTTGGAAATATTTCAACAAATATTCTGGTGTGTTTAAAATAGTTTTTACAAACTATTTGGGAGCTGAAATAGCAAAAGAGAAAGAAATCAAAAAAAACAAAAGAGAAAGAATGAGAAAACCCTTACCTGTCGCCTGAGGAGGCCCAGCCCACCAGGGGCAGGGTCGTCTTCTTCCTCTGCCTTATGGCAGAGGGGAGATCGACCATGGTGGCCCCCTCCACCTCCTGCTTCGCCGTGGCGAGCTCCAGAGCCCCCCAGGACAGCAAGACAACGGGAATATTCCCCCCGAGGCCGTCCCTATCCATTCCCCAGCGCGAGTTCCCCCCTCCTCTCGGATCTCTCCTTCCTCCTTCTCCCGCCATTGCCACGAGCTCGAGCTCGAGCCGCCGCACCCCTAGCCACAGGAACCTCCCTTCGAGTAGTCCAGCAGCTTCGCCTCGTCGAGATGGTTCTCTCTACAACGGGCGAAGTGTCCCCGAGCTCTGCAACGCCCTCAACGCCATCGTCTTCAACCCTCGGTCGCCGGCAAATCGACGGTGGAACGCCGGCAACAGCCCCTCCCCGAGCCGTCTAAGCCCTGCTCTGCATTCCTCGTGAGCATGTTGTCATTTCCCCTCTCTTCCCCCTCGGATCCGAGCCCCCTAGCCACTGGACCATCGAACCCGTACACCGGCCGCCGCCCCGGCTCGTCGCCGGCTTACTCCGGCCACCTATAGCCCTCCCTGAGGCCAGCAGTTGATGTGGTCGAGCCTAGACATCACTCCACTGCTCTCAGCATCTTGTTCCGAGAACCACAGCACGTTCCAGCATGTCGCCGGCGAGGTTCTGCCGCGGATTTGGTTGCCGCCGGCCAGGCTCCGGCGAGGGCCGACGTGGCCAAGCTAATCCAGTAGTTTAAATGCTTAAACTCTCGCTGACGGTGGGCCCAAGGCCAAGTCAACTCAGTTGAGGGGCTGGTCAGCGTGGGATTAACCCCAGAGAGGCTGACCAGTGGGTCCCCCCTGTCAGGTTTGACCTGAACAGATCGGCTGACCTGCTGATGTCAGGCTGACGCAATAAAGAGATTTTCAGTATAGAAATAATTCCAGAAATGTTAAAACTTCAAAAATTCATAGAAATTAATCTATAACTCCAATGAAAATAATTTATATATGAAAAAGTATCAGAAAAATTCAAGGAATCTGAATATGCTATTTTCAATCATGTGTGAAAAAGTTACAGAACCCAAACATGTAGATTAATGTATAAGTCAATTCTTATAAATATTTTATAAATGGAATATGGAAAATAATTAATTTTCTTTATGAATGACATGATCACAGACTGTTCTAATTACAAACCAGCAACTTAACATGTCATCCCATGCATGTTAACATCAAGTTGATCTGAGCATCAGGTCGAATCAATTTAAACGGTATCCGAGAATACCTCGTTTGAAGTGTTATTTGAATGTGATTCAAATCAACTTCAAACCTAATACATGTTGGTTATAAAAGTATATCACCTTGCATTCTCATGCCATGCTCATGCACCATCTTGATTGCATATGCTTGATATTGATTGTTGTCATTCCTTTCGGTAGGCTCCGCTCCCCCGGATTCCACCGAATATCCGTCTGACGGATATTGTCACTCCTCTGAGCAACAAGGCAAGCAACCATTTTGATCATCCCAATAAATCCCATGTTCTTGCTCCTGCACTTATTTATTGCATTAGGATCAAATGCTTCAACTGCTTTTGCCACATTAGTTGAACCCACTTCCATTGCATGACCTATCCTTGTCACAGTAAATAGCCGAACGTTGCAACCTAGCATACCTGGTAGTTGCTTGAGCCAAGATGTGCCTTATCCTGCTATGCATGCTATGTTTAGAGTTGTGTATGGTCTGTCATCTGGGAGATGAATAGAATTGTGAGGATGTGTTCGGTAATCAAAGGTTGTGTGTTGAATCTGATTTGGTAAAGGTACCGGTGAAAGGCTGTGTAGGAGTACATGGCGGGTTGTTTCATGGGAACCGTCCTTAGGAACTGAGTTCCGTGCATGTAATCCAAGACTAGATACTACCACATGCTGGGCCCTGAAATATGACCCCGCTCGACTTATTAATCGCTTAGTACTCGGTCCAGGAGTTGCAAGTAGTTTCTGGTGTTTATAGTCATGCTGGAGGCCGTGCATAGCGCTGACCTCAGAGGTGGGCTGTGATGCGGTAGGCAGTGGCACGGTGTACCAAGTGGCACCCGGATGGTGGGCTTGGGAACCCTACGCACATCGTTTGAGGCCGTGGCGGAAACCTCCGCCGGACTTCCGTACGGGTTACTCTCAGATAGTCGATAAACCTGGACTAGGTACTAGTGTGGTTAACGGTCGTGGCCGACTCCCTCGTTGGGCTGCTGCTTGAAGGTTGCCGAGGTGCATGACGTGCACATGGCGATAAGTGGCGAGAGCGTGTGTGATGAAGTACACCCCTGCAGGGTAATGATCTATTCGAATAGCCGCGTCCGCGGATATGGACTACTTGGACACATATGTTGTTCATAAATAACTTCAATGGCTACTCATAAAAATTGTCAAGATAAGCGTGAGTGTCGTGGACGGCATTCCCGTATGGAGACGGAATGATTCCACGATGGTGTATTGTTGTGGTGTTAGTGGACTCGTGTGCGAGAAATCAAGTTGTCAAAATAATTTCAAAATGCAAGTTGTCTAGCCACGAGTCAAATGCTAGCTTTCTGCATGAAACCCCACAAAACCTTATGGATACATTGCATGAGTAGATAGTTATCCTAAAGTCTTGCTGAGTACCTTCGTACTCATGTTTGCTTAATAAATATTGCAGAGGTTGCTAATGACCCTAATGGAGGGTTCTTCATAGACATAGACGACGACGAGTAGTTGGTGTCTCAGCTACGATCTGGCCCTAGGTTGGGTCTGTAGTATAGTCAGGCCATGTGCCTTCTAGTTGCACCTGTCTGTACTCAGACAGTTTTAAACTCTTCCGCTAGCTTGTAACTGAATGACTACTATTGTGGGTCGTGAGACCCTTAATGTGTAATATTATGTGTGTCGCTCTTCCGAGCCTCTTAAGTAAAGCTTGTATGTTTATGGTTATGTTGTGATGCCATCGATGTAACTATACATATCGGTATGCCATGCGTATGTGTGTCGTGCTTGATATGTATGGGGTTCGATTACCTAGTCGTGAACTTTAGTAGCACTCCTGACAAGGAAATGCCCCTTTGTGATCCAACGAGCCTTGGTAGTTCTCTACTGCTCCGGACACATTGGTTGACCGGCATCTGTCCTTCTTAGCTGCTGTGTCTGTCCCCTTTGGAGAAATGTCACGCGATGTAATGGAGTCCTTGTAGCTTGCTACGACTCGTCTAGACTCGCTGGTGACCGACACCTGCTTTGGTGGGTCATGTATGCCTGTCCTTGTGCGGTACTGCCACTTTGGTTTGCGACTAGACTTGTCGATCCGGGTTCTTTGACATTGGAATGCTAGCGGCACTATTGCATACGTGAGTCAAAAGATGCAAACGGTCCCGGCTAAGGTATGGCTGCAGCCGTGGAGTTAACCGTGCGTGAGACCGCAAAGAGATGTGATGTGTTAGAGGCTGGATTCCTATGCCTTAGGATCGGGGTCCCGACATCGATGGTACCCATGGCCAATGGAAAGAGTTGCCAGATCATCCATCGTGTGCCCCAGGAGACGTGCGCGGGCCACGAGTGATCGCCCAACCGCCATGATCGCATTCCACAGGACGTCGCCATTGTCGGGCGCCAGAACAATGTGGACCTCAAGGGGGCACCCCCACGACCCTTGGCCCTCACCCTTGAGATGCGCCTCGTGGTGTGGCCTAATAAGCTCAAGCCGGAGCTTCCACCTCGTTACGATGGCAACGCTAACCCCACGGAGTTCCTCTTGCTTTACAGTGTTAGCATCCAGGCCACGAGGGGTTATGACTGGGTCTTGGCAAACCGGTTCCGCATGGCCCTCAAGGAAATTGCACTTGCATGGCTTCTGAACCTTCCTGAGGTGTCCACCTCTTCATGGGAGGATCTATGCAAGCAGTTCATTGCTAACTTCACGGGCACAAGCGACCGCCACCTCACGCTTAATGACCTATGGGCCATGCGCCAGTGCCCTGATGATCCCCTACACAAGCTTGTCAGCACTTCAGCTGGGTGAGCAACAGGATCTCGAGGGACTCTCATGCCATCGTTATCTTTGGCTTCACCAACAACATCACCAACGTGAAGATGCGTGAGGAGATCTCCTTCAGGGACGAGCTTGACTCCGCGAAGGAAATTTTCATCATTGCCGACCGTCGCGCAAATCCCAAGGAAGGGTTCCTTTTTATCCACGATGGCCCTGGCACCAAGCCTGGCGCTAAGAAGCCTTAGGACAAGGACCCGAAGCACAAGGGCCATGTCGTGCTCGTGGCGGAGCCCGAGCAGAAACACGGGCGCGGGCGCAATGAGGCGCCAAAGTAGCCCTTTTGCACCTACCATAATGTGAACTCCCACAACAACGACGACTGCTACGAGCTCAGGCAGCTTCGTGAGGCCTGCACTTGTCACGCTTGTTGGGCCGGTGGTATCCAGGCCCGTGTGCATGAAGTCCTAGGTTCAAATTATGCGAGGGATGAAACATGATCCGTCTTCGGACCTCGTGACCAAGGCCCTCGCAAGGGCGCCCACCTCGCGAGGTGGACCTCTACGAACGATGTCGGGATATGTGTCAAGCCCTACCTCATGAGGAGACCTCCGAGGGCTGCCCTCGAGGCCGTCGCGGGGCATACCGGTCAAGGGTGGCCCGACGGATCGGGTGGTCCTACGGTGTCACATGGGTGACGCGCATCGCGCCACATGATGCCATGAGGCATACAGGAGCGCGCGGATGAGGAGGCTTTCCCCTTCTGTGCTAAGGGAGCATGACCATAGCCGGTTCCCAAAGCAATCCTTAAAGTTTTTCCTCGTTGGTGCTAGAAGACGATGATGGGAGGATCGCCATGGCAATAGGTCATCTCCAAGCCCAACAACGCGTAATGAAGGAAGCTTTTGCAGGAGACGACTGCTTTTGCCAGGATAGGTCGTGATCCTGTCCCCTTAAAACTGGCCATTGTGGCAACCCTTCCTGTCAGTTGATAACCACAAGTACAGGGTATGGTTTGTAGACCTTTTCGATAAATAAGAGTGTCAAACCCAACGAGGAGCTAAAGGTAGAACAAATATTCCGTTAAGTTATATCGACCACCGATACAACTCTACACACACTTAACATTTTCTTTACTTAAAACAAGAATAGAACTAGAAGTACTTTATGAGAATAAAACTAGAAATAGATTGCAAGATAATAAATATAGTAGTGTAGTAGCAAGCTTTTTGTAACACAATAGAAGGATTTGTCCCTAGGCAATTGACTATGTTACTAGACCTATAGAAAGGTTTTATGTGGGAGAGGTTGCTGCTAGCATGTCATCCCTTACTTGGAATTCTATGCACTTATGATTGGAACTATTACCAAGTATCCGCAACTACTAACGTTCACTGAGGCAAAACCCAACCATATCATTAAGATATATATTGGTCCCTCTTCAATCACGTATGCATCAATTTCTATATTAGGAAGAAGTAATCTGTCACTCTTGCCCTCTAGTGCATAGTCCTATCAACATACAACTAACCCTAAGGTGTGATACCCACGTGCGCTCATGTGATGGGTATGAAAGGACATCAATATATCCACAACAAAATTGAACACTACAAGAAATAAGGTCAATTATGACTCCCTATATTTGTCATTGATTGGTCATTGTTGTTGTTTATTGACCTTTTTTTGATCAAATTTACAAGGTCAACAGTTGGCTGTCAAGAATGAACAAACTTGACCTTTCAAAAAATTTGGTCGTAGATCTCTATTGACCAAAATTTTGGTTAGGTCATTACCCATTTGTGTGATCCACGTAGGATCTGACGTGGGTGTGCTGACATGGCATTACTAGTGACCAAATGGAATCATCATAAATTTCACAGCCCAATTCAATAATCTATTCTACATGGGCCTCCACCAATACTATTTTATTATTAAAAATGTCTAAATTGTTTAGGTTGATGCATTATATTGCCAAAAGCATGTATATCTTAAGATAGGCCCATTAAAAACAAGTACAAAAGAATAAAAGATTGTAAATTAGTTGTATATATTTCATTTCAGTAACACATCACATGAATTACAATACATCATCCATCCACTCCTCTACACATAAAGGTTCAAGGCCGAACAAGTGCACAACAAAATAGTTCTACAGGTACAGGTGCACAGCAAAAGGGCCCAACAAGTGCATAACCACACATCAACATAGTTCGACAAAGATTGGATGAGAAGCACAAGTTTTTGTTGATCACATATAACATTAATGATAAACGAATCTTCTTGTTCCCTCCTCCTGTCCTGTCCTCTACTTCTTCTGGGTGCTTTAGAACATGCTGATAATTCAAATAATCAAACATAAGAAAGCATACAACTTCTCTCAGTGAAGGTACGAATAAAATACATGCGAATCTTTTTTTAATCTAATCTTTACGTCTCTGAATAATTGTCTATTCTACTTCTAATCACCATGATGTCAAAAATGCATGCAAATTGTGCGTGCACCGGGTACAGAATATTATAATATAGAAGTAATAAATAAATTAGAACTATTTCATCCTCCAACAGTGGTAGTGTATTGAGCTATGGCTACGCGTATGTTTGCATGTATGTGAAGTTTAATATATGGTGCAAGCTTACACATCGAATCTACGTATCAAGAGAATATGTGCATAGGTCATGATGGATATAATTTTCATTATGAGCATTGGTTCAGCAAAGACAGTAATGAGTTCATTGTCAAAAATGCAAGAAGGCATAAGAACTTATTTTCTGCACTATAGTTCAAAAAAAACAGAAGTTTGACAATTTAGTGTGGCACTGACACCATGTCCATTGATATGGCTGACACTCACCCACACTTAATTTATCCTCGGCATGGTGTTTTGGCTCTGGGGTGTAAATATATGGTGGCCAATAGCCTGGTGCTCTCTCTAGGAAATATGCTTATGGTATTGGTGAGCAGAAAATGTAAAATGTCGTTGATTATGATATCATCAGGAGCATTCAACCAAAAACCAATATGTTTTGTTTTTGGAAAAGAAATCCAATCTCTTTAACTAGCCACTGACCATTACTTAGGCTTACTGATTGTTTTCAGAAAAGAAATCTAAAACCAATCCGATTGAACACAAAATAATGGGGTTTAAGGAACTAATACGGAATGCCTAAAATACCTTACTCGACTTTGCATGTGAAACCACCAACTAAGTTGGATCCTTTATAGCTGGAAATGTATACTCCATGTTTCCTACTCTGCTCTGAATGGAAAGAATATACATCAGTTCAAGCATCAACACAAACATTTATAGTAATGGGAAGTATATAGGAGAGTTAATTAAAATAATAAGAGGGGATAAGCATCCGTAGGGCATTCGGTTCCCCCGAACCGTTTGGGTCGGTTCTTCGGTCATTTAAAAATTTCGTTTGTCCAAAAGTATTGACCGAGGCAGCAAAGTTTTTCGCATCTTTCTCAATTTATTCATATATTAGAAGGATAATATATGCAGTTAATCAGCCGGGTGCGAAAACAAACATGTAAAAGAGCCTGAATCTCTCTTGTTGGCAATAATCAGGTTTTTATAAACAGGTTGAATTTGCTAAATTATTCATCAGAACTATACAAAAAGGTAAAAAATTGAAAACTAACATTTCAATCCAAGACAACGTTCTGAATCTAGAAAAAGCTGACCTCAACATACTCCAGTGAAATGCATTTGTAAAATGTAGCTTGGAATTACTATAACAGCTCTTATTTAGTGTGCTTGTTCGCCTTGCCATCGAGTGTCCATTGATTCAGCTACTTGATCTTGTCCATAATAGAAATTATTATAGAATGCTTCCTGCACGTAAAAAGTAATGCTTGATGCAGTTTTTTGTTGTGTGAATCGTGTGCATAGTCCATGAGCTTATATAACCGAAAATATACTAAAAGCCTAAACCATTTGTAGTTAACCCATCAAATGACTAATCTATATGGGCTAGAAATTGAATCATGTTGAATGCTAAATACTTGACGTTGAATTATGTGTAGGTAAGAACAGAATATGAAAGTTTGTTTTCTATACCAGATCAAGTGTTAATATATTAGGTGAGTATGTAAAATCTGGCAGAATGGGCAGGATACCCTAAAGTATGTTATCTACCATCATATATATCAACGGCCAGTGATTCCATGAATCTTGATTTCCGAGTGTGTACTATACTATGTGATAAGGACCCTTATTCAGTTGTAATAAATATTGATGGAAGATCTAAAGATTAGTCTAGCCCAGAACCAGGATTACTAATTACATAATCAATGCACTTGCCACATATCCGGCTTACAAAATTGTAGAAATAGCACGAACATTTCTTACAGGGTACTATTAGAGATATATTATATACTTCGGGTAAAATATGTAGTGCATGAAATTCATGATAGATGCTTCCCCGCTAAGTGGACACAAAGGAGGCCGTCACCCAAAAATAAAATGGTTCTAAGAAGGTGAACATCTGGGCCACCATCCTATCATGAACGGATCAAGATTTGAGCTAGCATAGGTTTGTGTGTTGTACTGGAAGGAGTACCTTTTGTTCGATTTCATCCCCTTAGGAGTGTAGCTGCTGTTAGTGCAGGGCACATACATGAGCATGTCACAGCTTCATGCCAGACTACTTTCAGAACTGAACTGAACCAACCAAAAAGAACATCTGGAATATGAACAATACTTCAGTTGCGTAGTTCATCGATAGAAACATAAACATATTATGATTCTATGTGAATTGAAGCACTACATTATTTCTAGCAGCAGGGTTCTACAAATACACTGACTATACATGGTGTGCTAGTTATGTATATTATATCTAACGAAGAAATCTCTTGTCAGATTGGCAAAATGAAAAAAGAGAACATTTCCGCTAATAAGATCTGCTTCTCATGGAGCCAACCAGCTTGGTTCATCCTAAAATAGATCATTTCTATACATGACAAGCAAGTTAATCATGCCCGAACAAGATAACATATATTCAAATGAAGGACAACTATCTCTCGCTCTCCACATCGGAAACAACTAGAACATATGAACTACAGAGGATGTGTACTTTCAGTTTTGATAGCAAGGCTGTCCAAATCAGAATGGAAACAACAAGAACAGTTCCACGTATCTCTGTACTAGCACATTCAAACAACAACTACATGTCACTATCCGGGTCAACGAAATACTACTCAAGAACATGTGGAACAATTCATATTTCTGTACTACAAAATCTGAACGGCACTCTCACTCTCCAGATCAAAAAATACACGTGAATGGCACTATGACTAACTAGTTTCAAAAACAACTAGAACATCTCAACTACACATGTGTACACATTTCATAAGTTTAGATATAAGAAAACCGGCCAAAAAAGCAGCAAAGTCTACTTGCATGAATTAGTGAATGATTAAATCAGCTATTTTTTGTTCTCTAAGCAAACCACACTGTCAAATTAGATGAAGCTTTAAACGATTAAATCTATAGTACTACTCACATTGGGAACACATGTACTTACATTGCAGCTGCAGGAGGCAGGAGGGTCCTGTGGCTGTCGACCCGTCGTTCTTCTCAGGAGCGATGGATAGGAGGAAGATCTGCTTGCGCCGCCCCTCGGTGGTTGGACCGCCTGTTGCTCGCCCCGCCCCGCAAGTGGCTAGATCGTCCTAGCCATTGCTCACGCCGCCCTCCCGGTGGCTGGATCGGTTGGGCCGCTGCTCGCGTCGCGTCGTCGGTGGCTCGATCGATCGGGCCCCTGCTCGTGCGGCGCCACCGGTGGTTGGATCGATGGCCCATTGCACTCGCTGCATCGCCAATGGCTGGATCAGCCACTGCTCGCGCTTGAGGGGACGCACTACCGGTGGCTGGATCGTCCGCTCCTCGCGCTCGAGGGGACGCGCCGCCGCTGGCTAGATCGATCGGGCCGCTGCTTGGGTTGCGCGGCCGGTGTCTGGATCGGCCATTGCTTAGGCTCGAGGGGAAGGCAGGGGTGGCTAGGGTTGGAGGGGAGGACATGGCGGCTAGGGTTCGAGGGGATTTGGGGTAAATGTTTGGACGGGAGCAGGTGTATGGTGCGGTGCAGCTGAAATACTTGATGAAAATACCCTAATATGTGAAGCTTGAAAGTTTTTGGTAGTAGCGGGAAAGATTTTAGGTGTGACTGGAGGCGATTTGGAGCTAAAAATCTTTGCACATACTTCCTCCATTCCTAAATATAAGACCTTTTAGAGATTCTACTAGAAGTCTACATACGGAGTAAAATGAGTAAATCTACACTCTAAATATGTCTAGGTACATCCGTATGTAGTTTATAATGCAATCTCTAAAGGGTCTTATATTTAGGAACGGAGGGAGTACTATATATACAGAAACATAATTCCTCTAATCGAGTGCATACACATATCATTTTTCTGAGATGCTTGTTGCCTGCCCGACGTAATTTATGGTTGGCCACAGCGCCACCCGCTGCCCGCTGGGTGCAAGTGATGGTCAGTTGCGCCGCCACTGCCCCTTGCGATAGACTTGACCTGGTATTTTTGTTTTCTAGGGTTTGTTTCTAAGTCACGGGCTTTCAACCAATAGTTTTTCTGTTATTTATAAAAATATTGACTTGGTTCAAGTTTGGCCCAAAGGAGGCCCATAACAGAACACATATATAATTAAAAAGATTTCCACCGCTACTACAACATATGCACGATAAATGCCTACTCGTAGGTGCTTGTTGAACTACTTTGATTGAGTCTTGTTGGCCCCATTTTTATCAATCTTAAGAATTACATGCCATTGACAACCACGCGACACTCTATCAATTTCTCCATCATACTCTGGTTGTTGAAATTGACAACTAGACATACAGCTAGATAAAAAATTGACAATTAAACGCACATTCTATGCAATTAGATAATTACCTATTCACCCTCAATGGTCATGACATTATAGGGTTTTGACCCATCCACAGTCTTCACGACCAATTTGTGAATTATGGTCATTGATCTATGACCAATTAAACCTCCGTCAATAATTTTGGCCATAATTGACCATATTTCTTGTAGTGGAACCAGTCATATGAATTTCACCAATTAGCCCATAGGACAAAACGGATCTACCGAGACATTATAGGATAGCAACATATCATTGAGAATTAGTATGTAGTGTTGAGCACCATGTTTAAGTAGAGATTTATAGTAGGAAAAGAGGTGTTACAATATTTCATAGAGGAGGGGAGAGTTGGTGTTGACAGAGGTAAGATTGTTGATGTAGATCGCCGTCACGCTCTATGCCTCGGCGGCACTCCGATGCCACGGGGGGAGAGGGGGAGAGAGACCCCCTCCTTCTTCTTCTTTATTGGCCTCTCTCCTAGATGGGATGAGAGTTCCCCCTCTTGTCCATGGCCTCCATGGAGGCGGAGGGGCAGGAGAAACTCCGAGATTGGATCTCCCTCTCTGTTCTCTTCTGTTTTGCGTTCCTTGTTTCTGGCCCTTCACCTTCTCTTATATTCCTAGAGATCCGTAACTCCGATCGGGTTGAAAGTTTTACACAATTTTTTCCATCAATTATCTTTCTTGCAGCCAAAGTAAAGCCGCAATCAACTTATGGGGTGGCCGCTAACAAGCACCATGCTCCAGGGGATATAGGTTGTGCCCATCTATCTAGTGGAGGTCGTGTAACTCCGTTTACGTTGATTCCACCTCCCAAAAATCACATATATTCCAAAATAATTCTTCGTAAATTTTTATTGCGTTTGGACATTGTTTAATGTGCATATTCTAAAAAACAAAAAAACATGCAACAAACAGGAACTGACACCTTGCACTGGATAAATATGTTAGTCCAATATATCATATAAAATGTTGCCAAAACTATGTGAAAGTTGTATAATATTGGCTTGGAACAATGATAAATTATAGATACGACGAAGACGTATTAGCATCCCCAAGCTTAGTTCCTGCTGGTCCTCGAGTAGGTAAATGACAAAAAGATAATTTTTGATGTTGAATGTTACCTAACATAGTCTTGAACAAATGTCTAATCATGGCATGAATATTAAGATACAAGTGATTCAAGGCAATAGTTTATCATTCGAAAATAAGACATCCATACTAAGGTTTACTAGGAAATAATCATGTCCTTTCAAAATAAAAATGCTTGAAAAATGATGCACCTACAAAATCATATAACCTATCATGCTTGGTCTTCCTAACATAAGGTATAAATCTTGAGCACCCTGGTGTCAAATCAAGCAATTGGATCATACTTTTTAATGAGCTTCAGCTTTTTATTACTCACTCAATACATGAGTGTGAACCATGAATATAGCATAAAGGTGGAGTAGAATACGGTGATAGGTTTAATAGGGTAAAAGTGAAGTAGAAAGTCTCGCATCGACTCAGCGTATAAACGGGATGTGGAGATGCCCATCAATAGATATCAATGCAAGGAGTAGGAATTGTCGTGCAACGGATGCACTAAAAGCTATAAGTGTATGAAAGCTCAATATAAAAACTAAGTGGGTTTGCATCAAACTCCACAATGAAGAATTCCCACTAGTGTATGAAAGTGACAACATATGAGACTCTCCATATTAAAAACATGGTGCTACTTTGAAGCACAAGTGTGGAATTAGCATGCCCCTTCTCTCTTTTATCTCTTTTTTCTTCCTTTCTCATTTTTTCTATTTTTATTTCTCTTTTTTTCTTTATGTCTGGAGTCTCATCCTGACTTTTGGGGAAATCATAGTCTCCATTATTATTACCTCACTGGGTGAATGCTCTAATAATAAATAATAATGATTATCACACTTCTATTTACTTACAACTCAATATTACAACTCGATACCTAGAACAAAGTATGACTCTATATGAATGCCTATTGTAGTGTACCAGGATGTGCAATGATCTAGCATGGCACGAACATCAAAAAATGGACAAGCCATTGAAATATAATGCTATCTATCTTACAATCATGCAAAGTAATATGATAATGAATGCTCAAGTCATCAAAACGGAACCGTTGGAAGTTGCATGGTAATATATCTCGGAATGGCTATGGAAATGCCATAATAGGTAGGTATTGTGGCTATTTCTAGTAAGATATAATAAGGCATATGTGTGATAGTATGTACCATATCACGGGGTTTTAATGCACCTACAAAGTTTGCACCGACTCGAGGTGAGAAAGGGCAATGCATGGTACCGTAGAAACTAGCAAATTGCAGAAAGGTAAGAGTGCGTATAAACCATGGATTCACATTAGGCATAAAGATCTCACATACATATTTAAAGATTTTGTTAGCTCTCTCGAAGCAAAGCACTACACGCATGCCCCAAGGGAGAAGGTTGGGAGGAGTAAACCATCGCGCAACTCCGATTATAATAGCACAAAAGATTTCAATCAAGGATAAACCAACTTCATCTCATAACCAGAGACTATACATCCATGCTTCGGGAATTACAAACCTTAACATCAATATTCTTACTAATCCACATTCATCAACTAGTTGATGCACATATTACTATTTTAATGTTGCAGAACTATTGCATGGAATCAAACAAATCATACTGAGTGATCTACAAGTTTTATGTAGGATATCATGACTAACCATGTAAATGACCAATTCCTTTTGACTCTCTAAACAGGTATAAGTGAAGCATGAGAAGTTAAATATTTCTACAAAATACCATGCTCTAATAAATATAGGTGAAGCAAAAGATCATTCTACAAATAAGGTTTTCTATATGTAGAGAAACACGCAATCCAAACTTCAAATGTTATAAGTGAAGCATAGGAAGCGTTCTATAAACTTGTACTCAAAAACAATAAGTGAAGTGCAATGAGCATAATATGGATCAACCATAGACTATCTCATACCAGCACGGTGCATAAAATAAAAGTGAAAACTAAACACAAAATATGCTTCAAGATTTACGCATATCACGTGAACTAAACAAAGAAGAAAACATACCGAGACTTGTTGAAGAAAGATGGGATACCGTCGAGGGCATCGCCAAGCTTAGGCGCTTGAGTCTCCTCGAATATTTACTTGGGTTGCCTTGGGCATCCCCATGGTTAAACTCTAGCCTCTCCTCGTTCTCCTCATATCGAGACCTCCTCGATCTTCGAACACTTCATCCACAAATAAATTAACAAAAAACTCGTGAGATCCGTTACAATAATAATGCAAATTAGTATCGTAAGTATTGTTGCAAAACCATTCATATTTTGTTCTTTAATTATATCTATAGTAATATAACTTCCCCATAGCTTATATCACCGAAGCAATCGATAGTTTCATCAAAACTAGAAAAACAATGCATCAAAAACCAAATCTGTCAAAAAAGGACAATATGTAGTAATCTGAACATTGACCATACCTCTTTAACTTTAAAAATGATGAACCATTAGTAAGAAATAAAAAAAATCATAGCATTACTGTGTAAAAGTTTCAAAAACTTTTGACATTCCAGTAAAAAATATAAGTTCACACACTACAATGAATTTTTTTTGTTTTTGCACCGCACATACCAACAAGCAATCTAATCATCCTAAAGGAAAATCTTGGAAAATTATTTTGATTATAGAATGTATTTGTACAAGGGGATAATTACTTTTATTGAAAAGTTTTTGTAATCAATATTAACAAAGTTTCCATGGGCATGAACAAAGTTCAAGGACGTCCCCCACTTCAACGGTGTTCGTCTTTCTCAATTTCACTTTCCTTTTTGAAAAAATTTATGCTCCCCTCTATATTTTTTATTTTGAAACTTTATAAAAGCACACAACAAAAATAACTGAATCTTTAAAACTTCTGAGTTGTCTCCCTGGCAGCGCTTTCTTTAAACCACTAAGCTAGGCATAAAGTGCTCAAGTAATGGACCCACACACATCCCAAGGTATATCAAAGCCAATTTTAATTAACAATGATTTGTAATTTAGTAGGGATCACAAAGAAACATATATTGTGCAATGACAAAGTCTAACACTCTTCCTATGCATCAGAATGTCATATAAGAACAATTCATGCACATCTAGGAAAGGCGAATACATAGTATAAGCAGTTTCTTGCAATTTTATCGTGTTGGAAACATAAAGAGGTGGAGATGTAGTTCCTCTGTCATAATAATTGCAAATAGGAGGATCAAGAACATGGGTATTATATCCATCAAAATCATCATGTGTAATGATAAAATTCAACCCATCTATATAAACCTTAATAAGAGCAAACTTCTCTGAAATAGTGTAGTTGGGAGATTTCAAAAAGATAATAGGACTATCATATGTGTGCGCAATAGAAACAACTTCATTAGTAGCATAAGGGACTATAGGAAGTTCATCCTCACAAGGAAAATTCATATTAGCATGAGGGCCACTAGCATAGCAAGGACAAATTTCATCAAAAGGGATATTTCCAAAGAATCAAAGGGATAATAGAAGTTATCATAGCATTCATCCTTCGGTAAGCAAGAAGGGAAATTAAACAGTGTATGAGTTGAAGAGTTACACTCATTAGAAGGTGGGAACGGGTAGCTAATCCGCTCTTCCACTATTTGTTATTCACTCTCCTCCTCATATTTTTCATCCAATAAGCTCAAATTTTCATAAATTTCTTCTTCCATAGACTCCTGCAAAATATTAGTCTCTTCTTGGAGAGCAGAGATGTCCTCAATATATAGCTTAACATAAGCATTGGAAGCATAGTTTTCATGGCAATATTTAAGTATGGCAAAAAATAGATTTGGAAAGAGTATCATCATACATTTCAACCAAAGAAGCAATTTCATAAGCACCCTTAAAAGAAACAAATTCTTCAATTTGTTCAAAATCATAATAACTATAAACACCTTTCGTATAGAAATATAAAATTCCATTATCACTAAACTCACACTAATAGGGAAGGTGTTTCTTAGGGTCTTCAGAACAACAAGTATAATCTTATAGTTCACATAAATTCCAAACATAGAAATGCAAAGTATTAATATGATGCCATAAAACTTTCCCTTTTTGAGATAAAGCGGTGTCGCACATAATAATCATGCTCATCTAATGATTCGCCCTCAATTAAACTAGTTGGGGTTTTAGCACGAGCTCATAGGGATCGAAGATGATCCAAGTAAAAAGCTTCCGTAGTATGATAGGTATTGGGTGGTTATTCAACCATTGGTTCGGCAGGTACAACTATTTTTTTGGGTATTTTGCGTTTCCTACCCATAACTAAAGATCGAAAACAAGAACAACGTAAAAACTACTTAATGATAAAGCAAACAAGCACACACGAGAATATTCATCCCACGCTATTGCTCCCCGACAACGGCACCAGAAAAAGGTCTTGATAACACAAAATTATAGGGGTTAGTTTGTACCCCTTGTCGAGAAATTAGAGTGTCGAACCCAACGAGGATCTAAAGCTAGATCAAATACTCCCTCAAGTTCTATCGACCATCGATACAAGTCTACACACACTTAACGTATGCTTTACCTAAAACAAGAATAAAACTATAAGCACTTTTCAAGAATAAAACTAGAAATAAATTTGAAGGTAATAAATATAGTAGTGTAGAACCAAACTTTTTGTAACACAAGAGAAGGATTTGTCCCTAGGCAATTGGCTATGTTACTATATCGATATCAAGTTTTTATGTGGGAGAGGCCGCTACTAGCATGCAATGACTTACTTGGAATTCTATGCACTTATTATCTGAATTATTAGCAAGCATCCGCAATGATGAACGTTCATTGAGGCAAAACCCAACCATAGCATTAAGATATATATATTGGCCCCCCTTAAATCCCGTATGCATCAATTTCTATCTTAGGAAGAATTATTCTGTCATTCTTGTCCCCCAATGCATAGTCGTATCAGCATACAACTAACCCTATGGTGTGATCCACAAATGCGCTCATATGATGGGCACCAAAGGACAACAACATATCCAGAAGAAAATGAAACCAATCATAGCAATTTCACAAATTAGTCATAGGACAAAACACATCTACTCAAAAATAATAGGATCGCCACATATCATTGGGAAATAGGATGTACTGTTGAGTACCATGTTTAAGGAGAGAGTTATAGTGGGAAAAGTGGTGTTACACTGCTGCATAGATGGGGACAGAGTTGGTGTTGATGGCTGCAAGATTATTGATGTAGATTGCCGTCACGCTCCTTGCCCAATTGGTACTCCCGCGTCACCAAAAGAGAGGTGGGAGAGCCCCCTCCTTCTTGTTCTTCCTTGGCCTCCCCCTAGATGGGAGAAGAATTCCCCCTCTAGTCCATGACCTCCATGGCGGCGGAGAGGAAGGAGCCCCTACGAGATTGGATATCTCTCTCTGTTCTCTTCTCTTTCGTGTTCCTCGTTTCTAGCAAATCACTATGTCTTAAATTCCTGGAGGTCCGTAACTCCGATCAGGATGAAATTTTTACACGAGTTTTTTTCCATAAATTATCTTTCTTCTGCCCCAACTAGAGCCACAACCGACTTACAGGATGGCCACTAGCCACCACCACATGCTAGGTGGTATTGGTCGAACCTTTGTATCGATTTGAGGCCATGGGCCTCGTCCACGTTGATTCGACCTCCCAAAAATCACATATATTCCAAAATAGTTCTCCGTAAATTTTTATCGCGTTTGGACTTCGTTTGATATGGATATTCTGCAAAATTAACAACATGCAACAAACATGAACTGGCACATGGCATTGCATCAATATGTTAGTCCAATAAAGCATATAAAATGTTGCCAAAAATATGTGAAATTTGTATAATATTGGCATAGATCAATCAAAATTATAGATACGGCGGAGTTGTATTACCAGTTCATTTTGGTGGCAAGAGGACCAAGGCCAATATAAGGGAGGACAAACCACCACCCTAGGGACAAGGACTCTTATAATCTCTTTGGCACCCACTAATCAAGAACGAAGGAGTAGGGTCTTTGAATGAGAGGTGGGCTGAACATGGGTAATCTTGGGCGTTCATTGTCCCTTACCTAGATCGAATCAGTTTGTTGCACTAGGCAGTGCCGTGGAGTAGGTCCTTAAAGCTTGCTCACCCTAGAGTTGGACCTCCTTGGGATCTCGGAGCCCTGAATCTGACATTTGGCGCCCCACATAAGTGTGATATGTGATTCTTCGGTTTCATTCCAGCTCCAGCTGTAATGCCCTAGATGTAACCCTTGCTATATTTGGAAACCTTTCCTATTTGGAACCATGATGTCAATGCTATAAGAGTATCATTTCATGTCAGCACCTTTGCATCATGCCATTCATTGCATTCATGTCTTTTCCTTGGTGTTGTTGTTGTTGTTGTTTGATCCATGATGAGTGCAAGTGTGTTATGTTGGTGTGATGATGTGGTGATTGCAAAACTTTAGTTTCAAATTATGATTGTTTTCAAACTAGGTTTCAAAAACCCCTTCTCCATTATTTATTTGAGCTCATGTTTAACTTGTGCAAAACTTGTTTTAAAAATGTTGTTCATTTGTAGTTTTACCTTGTGATTGAGGGGTGTTGTGATTGGGGTTTTAAAACTTAAACCACATTGGGTTTTATAAACAAAAGAGTATATTAAATTCTGTTTTGGATTTAATTTAAATACTCCAAAAATGAGTTTTATCTTTTATTTAAATAGGGCATAATTCCCTTATGCCCTAGGCATTTTTATTTTGTTTTCTTCAAACCCGTGGGAGGGTGTGGTATTTTTATTTGCACGTGATATTTAAAAATGTGAAAACCCTTTTTATTTTGGACAGAGAAGCTAGATTGGATGGCTCCCTCCTTCCCCTGGCCCATCTTCTGTTTTCCTCGTGCACGCAGCCCATCTCCCTCTCCTTCTTCTCCCTGACGGCGTCCTATTTCTCCCGTCAGACACATAGTGTGAGCGAGAGAGAAATCTACGCCTGACGCCGTGAGTACACGGACGTCGAGGGCTATTTAACCTCGGCGTGCATGCCACTTCTGCCTACGGTTCTCCGTCTCCCCTCCTCGCCGCCGCCACCTCTTTCTCTTCCCTTGTTCCCCTTTGTAGACAGATCAGAGAGAGAGGTAAGTTCAGAGAAGTACATCCGCGCGCCGTCGCAATGCCATTGTTCTCCTCATCGCCGGCAGCCTCCCCCGCGGCGTCCCAGACGTCCGCGAGGATGCCGGTGGAGCCCTTGTTCCATTCTCGCCGCTAGGGAAGGCCGGGTCCTTCCGTGGTGTCGCCTCCATCGTCGCCGTCGCCGGTGCAGGAGCGCCCCGTTGCAGAGCCGCCCCGACCCTCTTCTTCCCCCTCACGTCGCGTCTTCGCCTTCGGGGCAGTTGGGGTGAGCAAGTACAGCTTCTTCTCCTCTCCCGCATGCTCGATCTAGTGTTTGTGCGCGTTGTCACCGCCGACGCCATTCCGCCATAGCAGGGTTGCGCAAGCTCCTTGCGCCGCCAGTAGGGTCCCCCTCTCGCTGTGTATGCGTCGGGAATGAGTTCCCCATAGGCCCCGTGTTCCTCGCCGGTAGTCAGCCCCTCTGTGGGTGGCCTGATTCGTCGCCGCCGTCCTCCCCTATTTCGGTCGCTGGCATGGTAGGATAGTACCAGAATGGTGCTCAAAAGAGCAACTTCCTCCTTCTCTGTCAAGATCTGTGCGAGTAGCAGAGTGGTACATGTATGTTGACGCTTCAGGCAGATCTGGGGTTCGATTCCCCGCAACCCTCTTTTAAATTCCTGTTTTTCGTTGTTGTTAGATGCTTGGCGGAAGGGTTAACCTGCCCCCTTCCCCTTCTCTGTCGAGAGCAGCGTGCTAGCCCAGTGGTTGGAGTGTGTGGTGCTACTAGGGGATCCTGGGTTTGAGTCCAGGGGTTCCCCTTTTATTTTTTTGCTGCCTTGTTATTTTTCCTACTCCTTTTCTTGGGTAGCAAGCTTGCTTGTTTTTATTTTAGAGCATGGTGTGTATTTATTTTAATGCCTAGGATACCATACGTGTGTGTGTGCAAGTGCGTGTGTATGCACTAGTGCGTGTAGGTGGTGTGTGCACTAGGTGTGTATGTGTGTGTGTGTACATGAGTGAGATGTGCACATATGTGAGTGTGTGTGTGCATATGGCTGCACATGCACATGTGCAAGAGGGCCTAGACCTCATGTTGCACCTTATGGTGTGTGTGTGTGAGAGCACATATGTGAGGTAGGTGCTCATGCATGTGTGTGTGTGGGGGGGGGGGGCATGAGTGCACATATGCACTTGTGCATGAGGGCTAACCCCTCATGCTTTCCACTATGGTGTGATGTCGTGGTGTATGGTCTTGTGTGTGTGCATGTGTAGGTGTAGATGTTGCTACATGTGCCATATTAGCATGTGATAATGTTCCTATATGATCATATTGGATTATAGGTTGTTTTTCGAGCTAGCTTTGTGCCTACATGTTACATGCAAGTACCCATGTATTATATATGCTTTTGGGGTAGAATCATCCCAGGAATCCATTGGTCAATTAGATTTCACTTTAGAGCAACTTCATAAAACTCTCATTTTCTGTCATGACGCCATGTTTAGTGCTTTGTATAATGTGGTGCTTTGACCCTATGAGCACTACAAGGAAAAGGCCTGCTAGTGGTGCACCTATTTTGGCTACTAATGGCGCACTATAGGTGCGCCACTAGCATCACGCCATTAGATTTTTTTACTAATGGCGCACCACAAGTGCGTCATTAGTATCTGGTATACTAATGGCGCACCAGGGAGTGCGCCATTAGTATAGCTCATGGTGCGCCATTAGTATCTGGTATACTAATGGCGCACTAAGAAGTGCGCCATGAGTATAGCTCATGGTGCGCCATTAGTATCTGGTATACTAATGGAGCACCAGGAGGTGCTCCATTAGTATAGCTTATAGTGCGCCATTAGTATGCCTCCCAGGGCCATATTTACCCATGTGCTCTGGCTTACTAATGGCGCACTAGTTGACGATGCGCCACTAGTGTGCTTTTGCAGTGCGCCACTAAAGTGCTGAGTGGTGCGCCACTAGTATGAATATTAGGTATTTATTTTATTTTTTCTGATATTTGCAGAGATTACAAAACATATTATTGCACAGAATATGGAGAGCACAACATATAAACAACAGATTTATCGAATACAATAGAAGATAAGTCTCCGAATACAATTCATCATATTAGTCTCTGAATTTAAAATACCGAACAAAGTTAGAACATTACAAGTCTCGAGACCGCGAGTAGCGAGTTTGTCTTCACATTACAAGTCGATATCGACCATCTAAACTACCATCACATAGAAGATAGCTGCGGTCATCACGATGAGCATAATCGCGATGAAACTGGTCTTCATCCGGTTCCTCCAACGCTCCCTCCTCTTTCCCGCTAGATAGGGCGCGTATCTAACTTCCGCCTCCGCCCTTGTGGTGTACCATTTGTAACTGTTACCGCTGAATCGGTGAACCTGTCTCCGACACTCCTCCCCGTCGTCGTAGACTCCGGGAACCTTACCCTTGTACACGACATATGACGGCATCTCTAGGCACTATCCAAACAAACATCAAGCTAACCTGCAGTAAATCATCGGCCATAAAAAGCATACACAGAAAACATCAAGCTCGCAGAACACACAAACTACATACATGAAACAGAAAGCAAACAATAAATGACTGAACCTTGGTAAATCTAAAGGGAAAGAGCAAATTAGTAAAAAAACAAAGCATATTTATAACTTTCTATATACATCAATAGCCTAATCCATAAGAAAGCTGCACCAAAAAAATATCCAAAAGATGGCCGGTCCTACCGAAAATCTGCAAAGTCAACAACAAGAGTAAGTTTGGTCACATTAATAAGATGACCAGCTAATAAAAAATGTTACACGGGTCGTGAAATGTATGCGGGACATCATGTTTTATTGCTTCCTTCTGATTGCTCACACCAATAACATCACAATATTTTCCATTTTGCTATTTTATGGTCCTATGTTTGCAGTACACAAAGCCAGAAATAATTTGGTGGCAGACAGAATATTTCAGGCTTCCCTTTACAATGGAGACCCAGATCAAATACACCTAGTCAATAATGCGAGTCCAAAGATGTAAGGAAACTTTGGACCACTAAATGCCCCCCGAGTCAGGCAAAACCCAGTTTCAGACGCTAAACATCAAGCATTACAAACAAAGCAAATAAATACTGATGCCGTCACCACCTTGACCAGAAAGGCCACCACCTGGTGTCCACAGCTAGACAACATGGCGGAGAATCACCAACTTAGAATTATGAAGGGACACCATCCAGGCATAACAGGGTGGCAGGCAACATTCCACACAAGTGATTTAGGATGTGGAAAAATGTTGGTGTTGACAATGTTTTACTGTTGTCTCCCATTATGTGTGGCACATGCTTTCAAAATTATGGTCAAATAACCAAGCACACCTGGTAGTTGCAGTGAAAAGGATATATGCAAATTGAGCAACCTGAGAGTAGACACACTACAAATTCAGATACACTCCGATATGTGCATAATTTGCAGGTCATTCCGACAACTGACAGGGAACCAAAATAAAGATGATAGAATAAGTTTGATTCTTGAAAATTTGAATATTCCCCAATACTCAACATCCCTCAAATGCAACCAAACCTCCATGTACAGTGTGCCCTTACTATGAAGCCTAGTTTAAAAAACCGGACCAGATCGGCGGTCGGACTGGAAAAAATAGGAACCGGCAGCCTCATCGGGTTTTGAAGGTAATAAGACCGAACCGGCCGGTTTTCTGGAGAACCAGTGAAAAACGGGTCACTAAATTGAGAAAAATCAGGAAAATATTTTAATAGAAATTGGGAAAAGTGTGATTCGATTTCAGGTCGTGTGAGCAATACGCAAGGCGTGTCCACGGCCCTATAACCAACTCGGGTATGCTACTTTGTCATTCACCACACAAAAATAATTATATTTGACCATTGTTTCACACTATATTAGAACATATATTACTCGACATTTATTAATTTTTTCTTAAAAAACCGACATTCGCACCAGTGAATCGACGGTCCGACCGTTAAAAACCTGAACCGACAACCTTTCCGGTTTGATTTCCGGTTCGATTTTTTGAACTATGCTATGAAGTATGGACTAAGAGTATAAAACAGTTACTTTCCCTAATCCCTGCTGGTTCTGGATTTTCTATTGCACTTTCTCGGGATAGTGCAATTCACTCAGATGATACTAAAAAATCCAACTTGTCCAATAATAGGTTCAGCTGGTCTATTGCCATTTAAGTCAGCAAGAATGCATGTATGTGTGGCCCAAACACAGAACTTATGTCTTAAATAAACATCTATAGTAATTGGTTGTGTAGAAGGAAATAAATGGATGCAACTAGAAAAGCTAGCAGCCATGCAAAACAATACTACTTGAAAGTTTAAGCCATAAAATGGATCAAAGAGAAAGAGATGTTGCAGGACCTGTGGGATAGCCAATCTCTCAAGGTTGGCAGCATAGGGCATGGGTACATCAGCTCCAGCGATCCTCTCAATTGGAGCATCAAGATACTCAAAACTTTCTTCTACAACACACATGCTACAAAATAAGGCATGTATGTGTCAGAATAATTCTTACTATACAAGTTCCATCAAGAGATAGGGAGAGACAAAAAGAGAACCATATCTCAGCACCAACACCATGCTAGGGGAAGCCTTCTTCAAGAGTCACAAATTTATTTGTTTTCCTAACAGATGCATTTATGGTGGCTCTATCCAGTGGCCTAATTGATCGGAGGTTGATCACCTATTCAAACATATTAGTCGAAAATAAGGAAGCATGCATAGCCTGTATCATGTAGAGTAAAATCATATCAATAGTTACACTGAAAATATATTTTACAAAAGAAATTACCTCAGCACTGATTCCTTCCTTGGACAGTATCTCAATGTCACGTCCTTGAGAAATGAAGGCTAATGGTGTGTCAAATCCTGTAAGGTTGACAATACAGAAAATTCATCTTCCTCCCACGTAGTTTTACCAACTATAGCATGACGCACCTGAAGAGCATAACCGACCATCTTGGAGAATGCAGTAATCGTAACATCTTTACCCTCACGCTCTATCTACAGAAAGAAAAAATCCACACGTAAGTACATACTGCATAGAAGTTCAGGGATTCTATACCAAAAATAACTATCTAAGAGCATGCATCTGATCTCTGAAAACCACCAGTGCATACTGCATAGAAGTTCGGTTACTTCATTACATTGAAAACCATCATGAAAACCACTAAGCAAAAACGTACCCAAGGGACAATGAGGCAAACCCCAGATAAATGGTAAACTTGGAGAGAAGTTTGCCAGTCCATTGGCAGACAGATTCAGAGACATGGGAAATCACTTTGCAAGTCCTACTCCTATTCGGCGCGGTATAATTCGATCGTGCCTTACTCGATATGAAGGATACCGATACACAAGTAGCATATGAGTGATTACTATTGAATGTGAAGTAACAAGCAAGTTTTGCTTTGTGTTGAAAACTAGTACACGACCTGGAAGACCAGAGACCTGAGTCAGATGAACATCCTGCTGGTGCTTTCGTCTATGCTCAACTGCATCTCCTGGACAGTGTTTGCGGACAAGGCAAAGTCGCTCGACTTGTTCAATCTGGTATGTCGTTAGATGCGCCATCGGTTTTATGTGTCGTTGTCCACGTACTATTTTCTTGTGTCTCCAGGTTAAGATTTCTCTCTGATTCAGGTGTCCAATAGCTGTGGCATTGCGCTGACCTTATTCCAAGCAATTGTGTGGGTGGTTGTTTACTTCAAGGGCAAGCAGGCTCAGGCGCAGGCAGCCGTGGCAGCAGCAGCAGAAGTGGCGCAGCCCCGCGCCGTGGAGCTTGCAGTTGCAGGACTTTAGGATAGCTTCACCAAATGGCTGTATGTAGGATGGCTTTAAACAGGGAGGGAAACACATTCCCTTGTGCCACACAAAGCTTTATAACCTGATGAGTAATTTTGTTTCGCCAACTAACATCCTGAGCGTTACATGCTCAGCCCATCAGAACCTTGCATGCTCAGCCCATCAGAACCTTGGATGCTCAGCCCACCAGAACCAACAACCAGGGACGGAAATGTATTCCCCTGAGGTGTCTTTTATAAACTACTGAAGAAGTGTCGGAGTGGATGTTACTACGACTTATCTAAACATTGCTACATCTATGAATCATTTCACAGCCATAGTAAAATTCGTTTTGTCTATACTCATGTAACAGAGTAACTCTATCTATTTGTCACTCATTCATGTACTACTGATATCCAGGATGGGATGGATAAAACCTATGAGTTACCTAAAAGAGCCAAACGGCTTTCAGATGTAGACAACCCTGATAAATCTCCTCCATTAGGATTGGATAGGAAATCACGTGATGGTAAAAGAGCCAACGACGCTTACCTTCGCCTGTTTCTTTTGCCACTTCTGGTAAAGTTGATTACCTTTTTGCGTTCATTTAACGGGTTGCAGTTCATAACTAATATATTCATGAATTAGTAATCTCAGAAAGTACCCTCTTAGCCTTCTTCCCGAGTAGCAATTCTACAAACAGTTCATGTGCAAACCGTCTAAGGACACGAGCTCGCAACACCTAAATATTTACAGTACAGTGTAGCATTTACCAAAACCGCAAATAAAATGCACACGTTGGTCTGTGGACTCAATCAAATGTTTGGCAAACTTGAGCGGTTCCTCCAATAATACGGCACCAACAGGTTCCTTCAAAGAACTCACAGTTTTCTGCGTCCAAATCCATAATTAATTGGTTTCCAAGACAAAAGAAACATAACAGAAATTTTTTACTAGAGGAAACGCAGTTAGCTTGCTATCCTCGACGCTATGGCCCTGCCAAAACATTTCACCGAGAGTAAAGAAACCATTAGAGTCATGAGCATCCCCAGCCCGTGTACCAAAACCCGAAAATTTTGACTCCTGCAAAAAAATTTAACCTGGCTCGCAATCCTGGCAGGCAAATTCTTCCTCTCTACAAGAAATCCTCCGTAAATACCGTAAGAACCGCAATGCCAATAAAATGCCTCAGATATCGATCGAACTAGACCAGGGACGAGAGGGGAAGGGGGCGGGGGCTTACGGATGGGGTTAATCGCGACGGAGAGGCAACGCTCCTAGAGCAGTAGCAGGGAGATCGTCGTGGGGATCAGGAGGAGGAGGGGGGAAGCGCGCGGCATGGAGAGCGAGAGGAGGTGGATTATGACTGGGGCGAGAGGAGGGAGGGACGGGAATGGAAATCAAATGGGACAGCGGTGGTGGAGTGGAGAGGAGAGGAGACCCGGGGAAGAGGGTGCTGCGCGTGCGTGTGCATACGGGGGTGATAGCAACGGAGCATCCCCAGCGGTGCGCCATTAGTAATTTTTTTATAGAAATGGTGCATTCCCAGAGGGTGCGCCATTAGTAATCTTTTTTTTATAGCAATGGTACCCTGGTTAGTAATGGCGCACCATCAGGTGGTGCGCCATTAGTAGTTTTGCAAAAAAAATAGTAGTGGCGCACCACCTACAAATGCGCCATTAGTAACCCTGGTTACTAATGGCGCACCACCTGGTGGTGCGCCATTAGTAGTTTTGCAACCAAATATATATATATATATATATATATATATATACATAGTAGTGGCGCACCACCTACAAATGCGCCATTAGTAACCCTGGTGCGCCATTAGTAGTTTTGCAAAAAAAATATAGTAGTGGCGCACCGAGTGTGTGGTGCGCCATTAGTGTCCATCACACTAATGGCACACCGGCACATGGTGCGCCACTGCTATATAGTAGTGGCGCACCACTTGTCTGGTGCGCCATTAGTGTCTATATCATCTATATCCCTTTTCCTAGTAATGGAGGATGAATCCTTGATTTACTAGTAGTGGGTGAACCCCTCTACAACATGGGGTCTTTGTTTTGTTCATAGGAATTTGTATGCACCTATTGTGCCTTGTAAAAGTCGACACTTGGCTGAAACTGAGAACTTTGTGAAAATCTGTGATTTTCACTAATTGTGAGAATCTGCTGTTATTTTCTTCCCTTGTTGTTTTGGTTGCAAAAGCTCTTGTTTTGGGAATCAGCCCATGCATCAAACTGAAGTTTGTGAGATTTTGGGTTTGTCTAGCTCCCTGTTAAATTTCATGCTTATTCACTTCATGTAGATATCATTTTGGAGGCTTCCAAAATGCTTCAGAGAATAAGCAGCTGGTGAAAATCTGAGATTTTCACTAAGTCCCAGAATCAGTGATATTTTGTCCATTTTAGTGCCTGTAGATCTGCTCATGTGTGACTCCTTTGTATTAACTTCTTGCACAGTGTTGTAGAGCTTTTGAATGGATTTAGCCTCATATCTTGTTTGGCTCATTTGGGTGGATGTAGGTACTTTAAATGTTGTAGACAAACTACTATGATGCTGTTAAAGACAGATTGCATGTTTTTGTTATTTTGAAGCTTGTGTGGGTATTGTTGATGGTGTGGTGTGTTTCCATGCACCACCCCACTTATATTTGATTGTTTGATCATTTGTCAACCTGGTAACACCAGGAGAGTACCATTGGAGTGTGCTTGTGGTGGATTTGAACCGTAGGTCTCCATATCTTGTTTCGTAGTTTCCGGTTGATCCGTAGCTCCGTTCTCTATGTTCTTTATATGTTTTCGCATAATTTTGTCGTGATGCACATGTTCATGCCATCATCATGCATTTCAAGATAACTTAATATGAAGTTCTGTCCAGAATTCTATTAACTCAACTAATGGATATGAAAGTGACTAGAATAGTGATGCAAGTTTCCTTCTTCACTCATGCATCATATTGTTTATTGCATCATGTTGTGTTGGTGTTCATTGGCTTTTATTTTATCTGGGGTAGCTTCGGAATCGGAGAGCGAGTACGTGGGTTCTAGAGAGTACGTGCAGGAAGATCAAGAGATGTTCCAAGCTGAAGACATCACAGGCAAGATGACTGTGACCTTGATACCGTATCTAGTTTATTTATGCATAGACTCATGTTTCGTTCGATACATGCTCGCTGCCTACCACCTGATATAAATGCCTCTTGTCTTTGCCATGAATCCCAAACACCTCCCTCTCCTAGCAAAAGTTATTTGGCTAAGTAGGGTTGCTCAACCTCTAATGAATAGCTTTGCTAGTTGCAGGTGCCAGCTGTCTCATGTGATAACATGAGTATTTTGATATCATTATGTTTAAACTTTTATTTAATTAATGCACATATATAATTTTGCCGGGTGATTTGTTCCGTTGTTGCCGCCTTAGTTTCGGTTACCGGTGTTTGATTCCATAACTGATCGCTCCTAACACGTTAGGAGTTGTTATGGGGACCCCCTTGATAAATCATGTAGTGTTAAGGCTTGTCTGGCAGGACCCAACATTGGTTTTAATTTGCTAATCACCTAATAATAATTTGCATAGGGAATAGCTACCCCGAGGATTTATTCAACAACCCGGGCCAGTGCTCCTCATGGGTGTTGGTCCACCCACCTAGCAGTCGGCGATGCCACCTCAGGGCAACTTGAGGCATTTGGTCATTGTCCACTATGCATAGACGGTGTTGTCCTGAGAACGAGATATGCAGCTCCTATCGGGTCGTTGACACAACGGGAGGTCCTCCTAGAATCGTCTTACCTTAGTGATATATCTTGCGTATAGGGATTCCGGTGAGACTTTGGGTCTCCTCAAAGTTGAGGTTTTCCTCTAAGGAATCCGACAAGATCACGAGATTCGTGATAGAGGATTACTTTGTGGCTCGTGGCAGTTTCTGATGGACTAGTCGGAGCACTCATGCAGGGTTTAATCTTTTGGAAAGTCGTGCCCGCGGTTATGTGGCAAACATGGACAATTTGTTAACATCCGGTTCTAGACAACTTAAAGTAACTCTAATAAAATTGCCAACTGTGTGCGTAACCGTGACTGTCTCCTTCGAAGACCTCTCTTCGACCGGGAACACGGTGGGGTTATGTTTGACATAAGTAGGTGTTCAGGATCACTTAGTGATCATCTAGTCTTCGATCGCCCGCATATACCACCACATAAACTACTCTGATCATCGTAAGTTATCCACCATATATGCTTAGTTTGCTGCAAACCTATACACTAAACCTTCCTCACCTAATAACTTGACTAGTTTCGGTACCAAGGTCATTAGATTCCTGATTCCCCGTAGCTCATAGATTACTTCAAACCCCAACAGGTTCAGGTACGCCAGATGTAGGAGATCCTGATGGCAACGAGCTGAAGTGGGAGTACGATCAGGACTCTGACCGTTTGTATGTGAAATATCCGGAAGACTGAGGCCGTGGTCATGATCGTGGGCTAGCATACGGGATGCTGCTACTCTGAATAATGTGTGTCTGTAAGCTATGATATATTCTTAACAGATGGCAATTGTATGCCCTACTTGTTAATCTTTATTTATGTAATGTGATGATTATCCTGTTTGCGAAACGCGTAGATACGCCCCTTTCCCCTTTTGAGGCCTCTCCCCTGAATAAGGAAAGGGTCGTGTCTTAGTCGTTACAAGTTGGTAATCAGAGCTTTACGACCATAGGATCCTTTGTGTGATCGTACTTGGCCGAGTCGAGTCTAGTAAAATGTTTTGAGTCTTAGTTATATCGGAGAGTAGGTTTCTTTTTCTCCTCTTCTATGCTCTGGTGAGGTTCTCGACTTAGGAAATCTTAATTCTACTCCTCTTCTCGCTCAAAAAAAAATTTAGGATCACGCGGGTATTTTGAAATCTATATGATATCGACGTGACGGAGTTCTATCTTGGTTCCTCCTATCTGACTTGATTTCTTCCGGGGAGTTGAGCTCCAGGGGATTCTTGTGCACATCGCCATCACACAGTTCTCTTCGTATCTCAGGTCGGAGGATGTTCGTAATTTGTTCGATACTAGTTGTGACGAGAGGAGTCCGGCTTCCCAGTACTGGTGCAGAGAGTTCCAGATATATCGCCACACTTTGTATAGTTGTGATCACGAGCATCTATAGTAGATGATGTCCGAGATTCTTGTTATGTGTTGACGGATGTGATACACTGGACGGGTTAGTATAGGAGTTGCGTGAAATATTACTCCTTGTATCCGTATACCAGATTACATGAACAGATATTTCGGGAATTCATAGGTGGGATATCAAGTAGTGACTTATAGGACAATCTTCCTACAGATGCATGATGTGATGTTGGGATTCGACATTCAGTGGGTATGTTTGTTCACGGTCGTCTTACAGCGGTTCTCGTTGTGTCTTAAAGAGTCCTTGTAGCTTGGTACTACTCGGGGATGCTTCGTAAGTCGTGTGCACTGCCTTGCACAGGATGGCTACTGTAAATTCGAGCCCGCGCGAGCTTATCCACGAAGATATCGGATGGAATCTCTGTCATACGTTCGTTCCGAGCGGTTCTAGCTCATACTTGGTTTGTAAGTGGTCTTTAATCAGATTTTGTCGACAGTCACTTTGAGGAAGCATTCTTACTATTTTGTTCGAGTGCAATTGCTAATATTCTTGTTCAGATATTCCTGCCTTTTGATTCAGCTTTACCTTCAATATTATTCTCTGGTCTAATGTGTTGTCCGTCTTCAGGATGGCTCCACCAACAAGTCAGAATTCGGGTCACGAGGGTGCTGATGTTCCACCACCACCCCCTTCACCTCCTCCTCCGCCGCCGCCTCCTCCTGCAAAGGCTTGACAAATCAGCAGCAGGGCAATTTCAACCATGGTGGTAATCAGTTTGCATCTCTGATTCAATTCCTGGCAAGTCAGCCGAAGACCTTCACGTCGTGTGATCAGCCGTTTGACGCTGAGGACTGGAATCAGGACATGAACAAACACTTTGAGTGCAGCAATGTCCATCCAAAGCACTTCGTCAAGTTTGCAACGTTTCAGCTCAAGGGGCAGGCAGTAGTTTGATGGCAGCAGTTGAAGGACTCCAGGAGTTGCAGATTGATCAGTTGGGATGAGTTCTGCAGAGATTTGAGGTCCCACTATATCCGGTCTAGCATTGTGGAGGAATTGCGTGAGAAGTTCAGACGCTTGAAGCAAGGTGGTTCCTCCGTGTACAAGTAAAACATCGAGTTCCACGAGCTGGCTCGATATGCCTTGCAGGACATTCCAGATCAGAAGAGCAAGATTTATCAGTTCAGAGGTAGTCTGAAAGAGGACTTGCAGCTGGCCCTCGCATTGCACGATCCTGATGAGTTTAATAAGTTCTGTAGCTTGGCTCTCAGGGTTGAGGCAGCTTTGCTCGGGGTGGGGAATTTGAAGAAGCGTTTCAGGGATTCCAGCTCGTCGTCCTCTACTTAGGTGGTTCAGAAGGAGCAGAAATACTGGGTGTCTCCTCCTCCTCCTCGGCAGACTCAGTAGTTCAAGCAATCAGGTGGTCGTGGTTCTTCCCACCCACCCAACCCCCCTTTCCAGCATAGGTTTCAGCAGCAGAAGCAAGGGAATCCTAAGACACAGTTGCGTCAGCCGACAGATGTTACTTGTCACAAGTGTGGGCAGAAGGGTCACTATGCCAACAAGTGCACCTCTCAGCTGCGTCTTCCGCCTCCTCCTCCAGAGAAGCCTCCAAGCAATGCTATAGTGAAGTTCAACCCCAGGTGTGCGATAGTCAATATGGTGAATGTAGGTGAAGGAGAGAACTCCTCAAACGTGATTATGGGTAATCTCCTCGTTAATGATATTCCTGAAAAGTTTTTATTTGATTCTGGTGCATCGCATTCATTCATTTCAAGGTCTTTCTCATTTAAGCATGGGTTCCCAACTCATGATTTCCCTAATCCTCTCTCAACTGTGTCTCCCGGCAAGATCATGAAGTCCCACATATGGTAGTTCCGGAGGTTTCTGCCAAGATGGGTAATTATGCTTTTCTGGCTTCTCCTATGGTCCTTGGCAACTCTGATATTGATTTGATCCTTGGGATGGCTTGGTTGGCTATGAACAAGGCATCTATTGATTCTAAAGGTAAAGAAGTGAAGCTAACTCATTCTTCGGAGGACGTGATTATCTTCACAGTGCGTGAAGACACGGTCCGTCTGTTTTCCTTCAATGAGAAGGGTGAGATCTCTCCAATTTCGCAAGTCCTAGTGGTCTGCAAATATGAAGATGTTTTTCCGGAAGAACTGCCAGGAATGCCTCCGCACCGAGTAGTTGAGTTCATAATTGAGCTTGAACCGGGTACTAAGCCTGTGTACAAACGGCCGTACAAGCTGGGTCCAGAAGAGTTGAAGGAGCTGAAGAAACAACTTGATGAGTGATACGTCTCCAACGTATCTATAATTTTTGATGGTTTCATGCTATTATCTTGTCAAACTTTGGATGTTTTGTATGCCTTTTTATCTTTTTTGGGACTAACTTATTAACTCAGTGCCAAGAATTAGTTCCTGTTTTTTCCATGTTTTTGACCCTTTTCACACGAGGATTTTGAACGGAGTCCAAACAGAATAAAACTTCCGAAAAGAGTTTTTCCGAAACAGAAGACGATCAAGAGACTTGAGAACCAAGGCAGAGGGTCACCAGGGACCCCACAAGCCCCCATGGCGCGGCCAGGGGGGCCGCGCCTCCCAGGCTTGTGGGCTCCGTGGGCCTCCTTTGCCCTAGCTCCTTCGCATATATATTCACTAAAATCCCAGAAAAAATCAGGAGATCATCGAAAGTACTTTTCGGCCGCAAGCTTCTAACTCTGCAAGATCCCATCTGGGGCATGTTCTGGTGCCCTGCTGGAGGGGGGATTCGGATACGGAAGGCTTCTTCATCAACACCATGACCTCTCCAATGATGCGTGAGTAGTTCACCATAGACGTACGGGTCCATAGCTAGTAGCTAGATGGCTTCTTCTCTCTCTTGGATCTTTAATACAAAGTTCTCCATGATCTTCATGGAGATCTATCCGATGTAATCTTATTTTGCGGTGTGATTGTCGAGATCCGATGAATTGTGGATTTATGATCAGATTATCTGTGAATCTTATTTGAGTTTCTTCTGATCTCTCTTATGCATGATTTCCTATCCTTGTAATTCTCTTCGAGTTGTGGGTTTTGCTTGGCCAGCTTGATCTATGATTCTTGCAATGGGAGAAGTGCTTGGTTTTGGGTTCATACCGTGCGGTGACCTCACCCAGTGATAGAAGGGGTAGCGAGGCACGCATCTGTTGTTGCCATCAAGGGTAAAAATATGGGGTTTTCATCATTGGTTTGAGTTTATCCCTCTACATCATGCCATCTTCCTTAAGGCGTTACTCTCTTCATCATGAACTCAATACAATAGATGCATGTTGGATAGCGGTCGATGTCTGGAGTAATAGTAGTAGATGTAGAAAGTATCGGTCGACTTGTCTCGGACGTGATGCCTATATGTATGATCATTGCCTTAGATATCGTCATCACTTTGCGCTGTTCTATCAATTGCTCGACAGTAATTTGTTCACCCACCGTAATATTGCTATTTTGAGAGAAGCCTCTAGTAAACACTATGGCCCCCGGGTCTTCTTCACACCATATTTTCAGCCTTACATTTTTTTTTCATTGCACTTTCTGCCTTCAGATCTCACTTTCCAATCAATCTTGAAGGGATTGACAACCACTTTATAGCGTTGGGGTGCAAGCTCGTTTGTGTTTGCGCAGGTTCTCTGGACTTGATGAGATTCTCCCACTGGATTCATATCTTGGTTCTAAAACTGAGGGACATACTTACTGCTCCTATGCGGCACCACCCTTTCCTCTTCAAGGGAAAATCCAACGCAAGCCCAGTCTCCGTCAACCTTGCAATTTTTGGCGCTGTTGATTGTTGCCGTAGCAGAAGAATTTCTGGCACCATTGCCGGGGAGGATCAAGTCAAGAACTCATCCAAGTAAGTGTCGCAAACTCATCTCTTGCATTTTTTTTGCCTCTCGTTTTCCTCTCCCCCACTTCTGAAAAACAAAAATTTACAAAAATATTTTCCTTTTTCGTTCGCCCTTTTCACTCGCTTGCTCTTTGTTCGCTTGTGTGCTTGCTTGCTTGCTGAAGTCACCATGACTGAAAACACCAAACTTTGTGACTTCTCGAATACTAATAATAATGATTTTATTAGTACTCGATTGCTCCCACAACTAGTGCAGAATCATACGAAATCAATGCTGCTTTGTTGAATCCTGCTATGAAAGAGCAATTCTCCGGCCTTCCTAGTGAAGATGCCGCATCCCATCTTAATACCTTCATTGGGCTTTGCGATATGCAAAAGAAGAAATATGTGGATAATGATGTGATTAAATTGAAGCTTTTTTCCTTTATCGTTGCGAGATCGAGCAAAAACTTGGTTTTCTTCTTTGCCCAAAAATAGTATTGATTCTTGGAACAAGTGCAAAGATGCTTATATATCCAAGTATTTTCCGCCGGCTAAGATTATCTCTCTCCGTAATGATATCATGAATTTTAAGCAACTTGATCATGAACATGTTGCACAATCTTGGGAGAGAATGAAATTGATGATTAGAAATTGTCCCGCTCATGGCTTGAGTCTTTGGATGATTATACAAATCTTCTACGCTGGCTTGAATTTCGCTTCTAGAAATATCTTGGACTCCGACTCAGGTGGAACGTTCATGGAAATCACGTTAGGAGAAGCCACAAAACTCCTAGACAATATCATAATGAACCACTCTCAGGGGCACACTGAAAGGTCACCTACTAGTAAGAAGGTACGCGCTATAGAAGAAATTAACTCGTTGAGTGCTAAGATGGATGAGTTAATGAATTTGGTTGCTAGTAGAAGTGCTCCATTAGATCATAATGATATTCCCTTGTCTTCCTTGATTCAGAGTAGCAACTCTAGCTTGGACATTAACTTTGTTGGTAGGAATAACTTTGGCAACAACAATGATTTTAGAGGAAACTATGTTCCTAGGCCTTTTCCTAGTAACCACTCTAATAACTTTGGCAACTCCTACAACAATACTCATGGAAATTAACATAGCTTACCCTCGAATATAGAGAGTAATATCAAAGAGTTTATCAAGTCACAAAAGATTTTCAATGCGTCCATAGAGGAAAAACTACTCAAAATTGACGATTTCGCTAGGAGCGTTGGTAGAATGTCTAGTGATATTGATGCTTTGAAAGTTAGATGTGCTCCTCCCAAGATCAATATGGATGAAAATTTGAAAGCTATGTGTGTTTCCATGAGTAAGAGCAAAGAAAGAACCGCCCAAATTCATGCAAGACATGGATAGCTTAAAAAGGCGTGCTCTCGTGATGAGAATCACGAAGATTTTAAAGTGCTTGGTGTGACTCCCATTGAATCTTTGTTTTCTTGTGTCAAACCTAATGATGATGGGGCTAGATATGAATCCACTTTGGTTGAAAAACACCCCAATGATTCGGAGTCCATCTATCTTGGTGCTAAAAGCATTGAAAGTGGAGTAGAATTGTAACATCCCAAATTTTGGAATGTTAAAATAATTATTAGATTGTTTGTTTGTTTGCTTGAGTGATTGAAACTTGTGTGAAACTTGAAACTTTTCAAAAACTTTTGAATGAGAGGGAATAAAATGACTTTCCCCGTCTCCGATCAATTAAAATTCAACCTTTTAAAAGCAAAGAGAGAAGATGACATGACTTCTTCAACTATAAAGAATTTGAATAGAGTTTGCATTTGAATCCTTTCAAAATATTTTCCCTTGCTTCTATATTTTTCATCCCCGAGAAAAATGCGCCGACAAAATTCTTGCACGCAAGAAAGAGCGGAGGAAAATGACCCGCCAAAAAAAACCAGGGGCATTCATTGAAATATTTTGAGCCAAGAAAAAAACCAAAATTTAATTTGAGAAAATAATTGCAAAAAGAAATAATGCTTTTAGGGATTTTTTGGAAAAACATTTTTGTAAGTTTTTATTTTGGCCGTGGAAAAATGCCCATCATTTAGATTTTATTTTTCTGATAATTTTAGTGTATAGAAACTCTATATTACGAATTGATTTGATTTCCCTTTTATCGTTTTAGTTTCCTAATTTTGAAAAAAGGAAAGAAATCGCGTTTAATAGGAAATAAAGAGCTGGCCCATTAAGGAGTTTCCAAATCTGGCCCGTTTAGTATCTTCTCCTTCCTCTAGTCATTCACGTTACCAGGAACTTCCATGGCAGGAACCAAGAGATCATCCCCTTCCGGAATTCATGAATCTCCTTCCCTCACAGCACCTCCTCGCCACCTATAAAGGATCCCCTCATCCTCCTCGTTCCATTCCCCTCGAGAAACGCCCCGTTCCCATGCTCGAAGCCACGGCGCCACCATCCTCATCTTCCTGTCAAGAACGGAGTACAGTAGGTCTCGTGGCGCTTCCCATCACCCCTGCCGAGCCTCTCCAGCGCCCCACTCCCTGCCGTGCTACTCCTCCGCCGATTCCCCACCCCGCCGGCGACCTCCCCACCTCGCCAGAGCAGCTACCTCGCCGGAGTTCTTCCTCTGTGTCACCCATGGTGAGATTCACGAAATCCCGTATTGCAGTTTTTTTCAGAAAATTGCAATCTTAGAAAATTCATATCTATTAGTCTATACCTCCGAATTAGGTGAATCTTTTTGCGTTGGATCATAAATTTTGCGTTGGAAATTCTAGTATAGATTGTAGTATCATGTGGTAGGCACACAACAACCCCGATACTTGGCCCCGGGACGACAAATTTCATATTGCTATGCTTGAGTAGACGGGATTTCGGTTGAGTGCATAACACGAGTGATGCGAGGTTGATTAAATAATCAAGACCGGTTAAGACAAGATTTTCAAGACCTTGGACGCAATGCAACTTTGGGTGAAGGACGGTTGATCGGTTCCCTGGAGAACCCAGTGGATGACCCGGGATGCTGGAGAGGCCACAACATCCTGAGGAAAGCTTCACCCAGGCTCAAAGAGACGGACGGATGTTTTCAAGACCCAAGGCTTACGTGCACAGCCACAAGTCATTATGGGCTCTGGCTTGGTTGGACAACGCGGCGACTCTGGACAGGCGGTGCTAGCAGATGTAGAAGAACGATAGGATTGGATGGGCACCGACAGGGATTCAGAAGGACCCGTTGAAAGACCATGTTTTGATCATCCGGTCTTCAAACACCCAGAAGTGCGAGGACATACACGGAGGCGATCAAATCTTGTGGGGAACGTGTGCAAAACTCTGCAGAGTACTCAAACCTAATCGATTAGCCGTGTCCACGGTCATGGACAACTTGAGCCAAAGGAACCGAAGTTATCTAGATTTCTCAACACCATTATATATATTTGATGAGGGTAATTATTGACAACTCGGGTACGAGAACTGGTTGGCGGAACCATCTCGTTAACAACCAACCTTTGTAGTAATATTTTGCTTTTAGCCCCTCTTGTTGTAGGAGAAAATTTTGCTTTACGCTAAAACTTAAAACCCCACCTGCCATATATGCATATAGTATAGATGACATTTTACCCCTCTCTTATGTGACTTGCCGGCATATTCAATATGCTGACCTACATGGCTGCAACGTCTTATGTTGCAGATATTTTTCTTCGAAGAATAAGAGTACGATTCAGGGTTACGGTCTACACTCAACTTGCCGTTGCTGTTTATTAGGACTCCACTCCCTTGACTGCTTCCGCTGAAATAATTAAGGTATATATCAGTTTTACGCTATTTACATGTGATTGCACTTTGATATATACATTGATGTACTGTGTGTGCCAGCGTACTGATCCAGGGATGGCACAGATACACAGAGGCTTGACTCGTTTTGAGACGGGTCGCTACAGAAATGGTATCAGAGCACATGTTGACTGTAGGGCGCGACCCTAGAAACTAGAAATTTCTTAGGAAAGGATCTCTCAAAATTTGTATTTTTCAAGAACACCTTTTACTTCTCATCTCTTCTGATTTCATCAAACGTTCTCTCTCCCCTCAAATAGTTAGACAACGCCCTTTCCCCTTTGACCACGTGAAGGATCAACCGACTCCCACTTCAAAGTAAAGAGGATTTCATCATGCAGTTGAAGCTACACCAAGTGAAGACTCTCAAGACCCGAAGAACTCGAAGACCTCGAAACGTTCCAATGTTTATTAGAAGTCCAAACCCCAATTATATACCCACGTTAGATACGATGAGTTGTGAGCCGTCATTGGTGTGTGTTTTCCGACCTCCACAAATAAAACCTATTCTCAAAAATATTGTTCGTATTGTGTGTATCTCCCTCTCTCTCTTACCCATCTCATCCCCAAAACCTCAACCCTACCAGATGGAGTATGAAGCTGGACTCGTAATCTCTGGACCAATGACCCAGCTGGAGGCTGATATATGGATTCAGAACATGGAGAACCACTTCGGGAGCAATTTGATTTCAAGGAAATATGACGTGGCACACGCTCTTTAGTACTTTACCCAAGGTGCTCCTATTTGGCGGAAAATGCACCATGCCATACAAGGATTTAGTGGAGCAGAAACTTGGGACGAATTCAAGAACACTGTGTTAAGATCCCGACTTATTCAGAAGTGCTATGATAAGCCCGATGAAGAAACCTTGTGCATGCAAGATCTATGGAGAAATAGGACACACCCAGGAAGAACAGAAGGATGGATGCCCTCATTGTGAAGGAAATCACCGAGCTGAGGAATGCCCAACTAGTCAGCTGACTTGTTTCTTGTGTGAAGGAACCACCCACTACCCAGCAGCGTGTCACATTTACCCCAAGTATGCCTGAAACCCACAAACCCCGGGACTAACAAGGACCAAGTACTATCTTTTTGGAGAAGGAAACATGGATCCGCGAACGTTTTCTTAGGAGCATACGAAACCCCGGGACTAACAAAGAACGTTTTCTTTGTTGAGCTTGCAGAACCAATGGATTATCCGAACTTCGTTCCTGGACAAGAGATATTCTGCAACGCTTGTGAGGATGCCCAAGTGTTAGAATACGAGATTCACTAAGCCTTATACAAGGTAATGATTTTAGTGCGACATGGCTTGGCCACCATGACGACTTACTATTATCATTCTCTTGCTTTTCGGAATGGTATATCTGAGAGACTTACCCATAGTGAGAGACGACGTTCTTTGAAGCTTTTGTTTAAGCCTTAGAATGGTATGATGAAAGCCCCATGTACATGGCATTTGCTGTCATGCGTAGGAAATTTTACGGTGAGAATGAAACCAAGACCCCTCTCTCTGCAGGATAACCACAAATGGTAGACCACCATGAGAATCATCGATAGGTTATTTAGAATTGATCACGAGACTGTCAGTTAAGAAGACCCAGTAAAGGAAGAAGATTATATCAATAGAAGGACCCTCGTTTTAATGGAAACGTTATGAATATAGCGGAAGACATGAAGGCTGTGAGGAGTTAGATGCGAAAAACCCCAGAGGTTTGTTAAAATCTTAAGGGACGAGTAGCACTCATTTTAAGTGTCGTAGCATCCCACTTTGCCGGAAGTTGGATTTGTTAGAAGATCCCCAAACCCTAACCTTTCTTTCTAGCCTCTTCGAATCTCGAGGACGAGATTCATTTTAAGTGTGGTAGGTTTGTAACATCCCGAATTTTGGAATGTTAAAATAATTATTAGATTGTTTGTTTGTTTGCTTGAGTGATTGAAACTTGTGTGAAATTTGAAACTTTTCAAAAACTTTTGAATCAGAGGGAATAAAATGACTTTCCCCATCTCCGATGAATTAAAATTCAACCTTTTAAAAGCAAAGAGAGAAGATGACATGACTTCTTCAACTATAAATAATTTGAGCGGAGTTTGCATTTGAATCCTTTCAAAATATTTGCCCTTCCTTCTATATTTTTCTTCCCCGAGAAAAATGCGTCGACAAAATTCTTGCACGCAAGAAAGAGCGGAGGAAAATGACCCTCCAAAAAAAACCAGGGGCAGTCATTGAAATATTTTGAGCCAAGAAAAAAACCAAAATTTAATTTCAGAACATAATTGCAAAAAGAAATAATGCTTTTAGGGATTTTTTGGAAAAACATTTTTTTAAGTTTTTATTTTGCCCGTGGAAAAATGCCCATCATTTAGATTTTATTTTTCTGATAATTTTAGTGTATAGAAACTCTATATTACGAATTGATTTGATTTCCCATTTATCGTTTTAGTTTCCTAATTTTTAAAAAAGGAAAGAAATCACGTTTAATAGGAAATAAAGAGCTGGCCCATTAAGGAGTTTCCAAATCTGGCCCATTTAGTATCTTCTGCGTCCTATAGTCATTCACGTTACGAGGAACTTCCATGGCAGGAACCAAGAGACCCGCCCCTTCCGGAATTGGCGAATCTCCTTCCCTCACAGCACCTCCTCGCCACCTATAAAGGATCCCCTCGTCCTCCTCGTTCCATTCCCCTCGAGAAACGCCCCGTTCCCATGCTCGAAGCCACGACGCCACCATCCTCATCTTCCTGTCAAGAAAAGAGTACAGTAGGTCTCGTGGCGCTTTCCCATCACCCCTGCCGAGCCTCTCCAGCGCCCCACCCCCTGCCGTGCTACTCCTTCACCGATTCCCCACCCTGCCAGCGACCTCCCCACCTCGCCGGAGCAGCCACCTCGCCGGAGTTCTTCCTCTCTGTCACCCATGGTGAGATTCACGAAATCCCGTATTGCAGTTTTTTCAGAAAATTGCAATCTTAGAAAATTCATATCTATTAGTCTATACCTCCGAATTAGGTGATTATTTTTGCCTTGGATCACAAATTTTATGTAGTTTCTGCATATATATAATTTGTCTATGTTTGGATTTATAAAAATTGAGTTAGATCAGATTTGAATTAAAGCTTGTTTTGCTTATTCCGGGAGTTTAAAAATAGCTTTTAATTTGATCCTTTTTGCTGCTGCTTCCTATTGATCATATCTTTCAGTAGTTTAAGTTTCAGTTTATTTAAAATATTTTTAATTGGGTTTTTTACCAAAACAGATTCTGTTTTAGTTCTTTTAGGATTATAGCTATTTCTTTTTCTATATTTGTTTTTAAATTAGTTTCTTTTATATTTGAGAAAGTTTATATTTGGTTTTCTGTTAGACAACAGTAGGTTTGCAACAAGTTTTGATTTTTATTTTTATATGTTGTCATGAAATCAATTCTAGTTCTCTAGTAACTTGCAATTGGTTTCTCCACGGTTTCAAATCCCGTTTGGAAATACTTTATATCTTAGTTAAATTTATATCTTAGTTCCCTGTTATTTAAGTATTTTATTTTCTGTTAGAAAAAAACTATTTAGTGTTGATGTAGTAGAAGACTCCCTAGTTTTATTTGAAGTTTCTTTCGGATTCTTTTTCGCTCTCTCCTTTGTTTTGATTGCTAGAATGATTGCTAGTATGAGTGCTTACGTGAATGATATGTTTGATTATATAGATTTCATCGGAGAGTGATGAATAGTTCTATCACGTATTTCCCGAGAACGAAAATTCTTCTTCGTCAACATCACCAGGCAAGTCACTTTGATCATACTATCACCTATGTTTTATGCATCGTAGTTCTACCATCCTATGCCCAATTGCATGCTGAGTAGGTACTTGGAAATTCTAGTATAGATTGTAGTATCATGTGGTAGGCACACAACAACCCCGATACTTGGCCCCGGGACGACAAATTTCATATTGCTATGCTTGAGTAGACGGGATTTCGGTTGAGTGCATAACACGAGTGATGCGAGGTTGATTAAATAATCAAGACCGGTTAAGACAAGATTTTCAAGACCTTGGACGCAATGCAACTCTGGGTGAAGGACGGTTGACCGACTCCCTGGAGAACCCAGTGGATGACCCGGGATGCTGGAGAGCCATGACATCCTGCGGAAAGCCTCACCCAGGCTCAAAGAGACTGACGGATATTTTCAAGACCCAAGGCTTACCTGCACAGCCACAAGTCATTATGGGCTCTGGCTTGGTTGGACAACGCGGCGACTCTGGACAGGCGGTGCTAGCAGATGTAGAAGGACGGTAGGATTGGATGGGCACCGACAGGGATTCAGAGGGACCCGTTGAAAGACCATGTTTTGATCATCCGGTCTTCAAACACCCTGAAGTGCGAGGACATACACGGAGGCGATCAAATCTTGTGGGGAACGTGTGCAAAAATCTGCAGAGTACTCAAATCTAATCGATTAGCCGTGTCCACGGTCATGGACAAGTTGAGCCAAAGGAACCGAAGTTATCTGGATTTCTCAACACCATTATATATATTTGATGAGGGTAATTATTGACAACTCGGGTACGAGAACTGGTTTGCGGAACCATCTCGTTAACAACCAACCTTTGTAGTAATATTTTGCTTTTAGTCCCTCTTGTTGTAGGAGAAAATTTTGCTTTACGCTAAAACTTACAACCCCACCTGCCATGTATGCATATAGTATAGATGACATTTTACCCCTCTCTTATGTGACTTGCCGGCATATTCAATATGCTGACCTACACGGCTGCAACGTCTTATGTTGAAGATATTTTTCTTCGACGAGTAACAGTACGATTCAGGGTTACGGTCTACACTCAACTTGCCCTTGGTGTTTATTGGGACTCCACTCCCTTGACTGCTTCCGCTAAAATAATTAAGGTATATATCAGTTTTACGCTATTTACATGTGATTGCACTTTGATATATACATTGATGTACTGTGTGTGCCAGCATACTGATCCAGGGATGGCACAGATACACAGAGGCTTGACTCATTTTGAGTCGGGTCGCTACAAGAATATATTGAAACCTTGAGTAGTAATGAAATTACTACTTTAGACTTCAAGGAATTCAATTATGATAGTTGCTCCTTGATTGAATGAATTTCCTTGATGCAATCCATGCTAAACTCTCCACACGTTGATAGCCAATACAAAGCCTTTACCGATCATATCGTCGAAGGTATGATAAAATCTCTTGAAGAGAAACTTGAATTGGAAGTCTCTATCACTAGAAAGCTTCATGATGAGTGGGAACCTACTATCAAAATCAAAATAAAAAACTATGAATGCAATGCCTTGTGTGATTCAGGTGCTAGTGTTTTCGCGATTCTAAAGTCTTTATGTGATGTTCTGGGTTTTAATGAGATTGAGGAGTGTTCTCTTAATTTGCATCTTGCGGATTCTACTGTCAAGAAACCCATGGGAAGGATCAATGATGTTCTTATTATTGCAAATAGGAACTATGTACCCGTGGATTTCATTGTGCTTGACATTGATTGCAATCCTACATGCCCTATTATTCTTGGTAGACCTTTCCTAAGGACTATCGGTGCTATCATCGATATGAAGGAAGGGAATATTAGATTTCAATTTCCTTTAAAGAAGGGCATGGAGCACTTTCCTAGAAATAAAATAAGATTGCCTTATGAATCCATCATGAGGGCTACTTACGGTTTGAGCACCAAAGATGACGATACGTGATTCTATCGCTTTGTGCCTAGCTAAGGGTGTTAAACAATAGCGCTTGTTGGGAGGCAACCCAATGAAAGTACGTTTTTCTTTCTGTTTTGTTTCATCCACACCATCATAATTCTATTATGATAGTGTCTTTTGTGTTTCTTTTTGTGTTTGAGCCAAGCAAAACCTTTATGACTAGTCTTGGTGATGGTTGTTTGATCCTGCTGGAAAAAGACAGAAACTTTTCGCTCACGAGATTATTTTTTATTTTTATTCAGAAAGAGACATTGAGTTGATTCTTTTTTCTGATGGTTGATATGCCCTTTTCCCAGGCGGTCGTAATTGTTCAGAATTTGTGAGGTACCAGAAGTATACGAAGTATACAGATTGCTACAGACTGGTATGTTTTTGATGGATTCTATTTTTGTTGAGTTGGTTGCTTGTTTTGATGAAACTATGGATAGTATCGGGGGGTACTAGACATTGAAAAGTGATAATAGAGTAACCTAACACCAATATAAATAGAAATCAAGATGGCTACAGTACCCAAAAAGGTGGTAGTTTGTTTTCTTGTGCTAATGATATCGCGAGTTTCTATTTAAGTTTTGTGTTGTGAATTTTTCAAGTTTTGGGTGATGTTCTCATGGACAAAGGGATAAAGAGTGGAAAGATCACAAGGTTGGGGACGCCCAAGGCATCCCAAGCCAAATTGAAGGACACCAAAAAGGCTAAGTGAAAGTGCGTTATATCGACTAGAGGGGGGGTGAATAGGAGATTTTTAGAATTTCATCACTCAGGAAATTCCTTTTGAGGAAATTCCTCACTGATGACTAACTTACAGCAGAAACAGTAAAGGATCAGAAGGATCAGCAGAAACAGTAAGGATCAGAAGGATCAGAATGTGAAAACAGATTGCAATATGAGCAGGCACGCAGAATACGGATGAGGATTAACTGATGTGAAGAATTTGGGGTTGAGGAAATTCAGAGAAAGTCTTCAGCAAATTCTTCAAACAGTAGCAGTGAAAGTCATCAACACATAATACGAGGAAAGTAAGGAGTTGAGGAATTAGAACCCGTTTCTCAGTGAAGACAGTCGTTGATGACCCAGTTCCAACTGTTGTGACAGTCGTAAATCTGGTTTGGAGCGGCTTGGTATTGAAACCAAAGGACACACAGTCCCGGGACACACAGTCCCTACCGTGTTTTCCTTGGGCTAAGAACACGCAGTCCTCGCCCAACACTCGTGGTAAGTCTTCAGCGCAGACTTCCAAACCCTCACAAACTTGGTTACCCGGCGATCCACAATTGACTGCTCGAAAGCTCTAGACCATCACGCCTAACCGTCTAGAGGATGCACAGTCCTCAAAGGTAAAAGGCTTCAGTCCCACACAGGAACAACTTCTTCAGTGATCCTCAATCACTAGGTTTGGTTTGTGGTTTCGGTGTATGGGGTATTTCCTCACTAATGAATTACTCTCGAAGACTCTGAGGAATTGGGTTGCTCTTATGACAAGTGTCAGTTTCTAACGGAGCAGCCAACCAGCTAATGGTTGTGGGGGGTGGCTATTTATAGCCTGGGAGCATCTCGACATGATTTGACACTAATGCCCTTAAATAATATGAACGTTGGAGTGGATAAGACCAATGACTTGGTGTGGCTATCAAAACGGTCGGAACCCTCAACTCTGAGAGTCCTCATGTCACTCGTATTCGTCACTTGAGGCTTTTGGTAGGATTAGGCTTGGGTTGAGCATCATGAGGAAATTAATTCCAATGTGTAACTTTCACCCCCTTTAATAGTACGGTGTTCCTATTACTCAAATGCGAAGAAAATAAAACAGAAAGAGTAAATCTTCATGCGTCAAATTCTTCAGAGTGATTTTCTTCAGGACACACCGGATTCCTCAATTTCAATATCTTCATGAGGAATATCAATTTCATCGCAGATTCCTTGCGATTAATTTCTTCAGCTACAGGCCAATTTCTTCAACCGAAGATATATATTTTTAGGGGCCGATATTCTTAAAATATCTCAAACTCCTCAATGACTTATAGATCCTGTGTACACTTATAAACACATTAGATACTTAACTTATAAGTCTTCAAACCACCAAAATCACTAAGGGGCACTAGATGCACTTACAATCTCCCCCTTTTTGGTGTTGATGACAATTAGGTTAAGTCTTCAACAGGGATCAAAAATGTGAAGTGTAAATACTCATTTGAGGAATTTGAAATCAAGATTCAGAGAGACTCCCCCTGAAGATGTGCATATCGTGAGGATTTTGCTTTTCACAGCAAATGCACATTGATGATTTATATCATGGAGATCTGCCCCTCAGTCTTGTAAATCATGCATACATGTAACATACCATATGAAGAAAATGAAAATGGATGATGAAAAATGGTATCTGACGAATTCCAGCATGCGTGCATTAAAACTTGAGGAATAAGCATGCGAAGAAAAATGTTCAAAAGCGTCAGAGTACCATCGGGCTTAAGTTACAACTCATTACATAAAAACTTCAGAAGAGCCAAGAGTTTGTAACTTAAATATAGTTCATAAGCCCCAAAAATATCCCGTTTGAAGACTAACTCTCAAGTTTCTCCCCCTTTGTCATCAAGTGACAAAAAGGGACAAACTGAGGACTAACGCCCGTGAAGACTTCACTACTTGGCGGTTGAGGAAGAGCCGTGATGCTTCTTGGGAGTAGTCTTCTTCCTTGGACCGGTACCTGTGTCGAGCTGTTCTTCATCAGTTTCAGCACTACGGAATGAAGAAAAGGAGCTGTCTTCAAGGTCTGAAACTAGAATGGGTCTTAACTTCTACTTGGGAGGCCACGACCAGTCAAAGTCTCGCTCAAAGTCCATTTCTTCAAGTTCAGTCGGAGTCTTCAGATGTGCAAGTGTAGCCGAGGTGCGATCAAAAACCTCATGCAGATAGTGATGGTTGAGCTTCACAGAGTTATGTGTTTCAGTGAGGGTTTTCACAATGGCGCCAAACTGGCGTTTGTCCCACTTGTGATTGCGATCCACCTTCTAGTGAAGACTGAGGAGGAGCTCTCGGGTATTCATCACACGAGGAGGAACGGGGCTTGGCGGACGAGTCTCAGTATCATCCCATGAAGAATATGCTTCTGGCTCTCTGAACTAGCCATCAAGGGGCCTACTGCCTTCTTCAATCACTAAAATTCCTTTTCCTTCAATGGGCTCTAAGGTCTTCTTGTTGACCCGGATAGGAGGCATATAAGCAACATGGTTTTGGCACTCAGCGAGAAAGTTGATGATTGTCCTTGTCCTGATGAATCTCATGATCCATGGGGCATATATCTTGTGATCAAAAGGACACATAGCATTGTCGGGCAAAGTCCTCAAGAAGAAATCATGGATGTTGATAGGAATACCATGGATGATGTTGAAGAGGATATTCTTCATGAGGCCTACGACATCTTCTTCATCATCATGGCTTTGATCGGCGCGAGCACACTGCAGAGGATTCTGTAGACAGACCTGGGTGTATACTTGAGCTCGTGGACGAGGAATGTTTTTCTCGGTGATTTTCCTTCAGCCAAAGGCTTCATGAGGACTTCCATCATCCCATTGGGCAGCTCACGCTCACCATAAAGCTTCACAGCCTCATCTGAGGGAATTGGTATAGGCAGTTCACGGAGAAGCTCGGTAGCAGGAGCCTTGTAGTCAGTGTTTTGTGTCATCCAGTCAAACACCCAAGTGTTAATGTCTTCAGGGTTGCCAGAGATGTGAAGAGTGGCATAGAACTGAAGAATTAGCTGCTGTTCCAGTCAGAGATGTTGGAGCACATTGGTAGTAAACCAGCATCATGGAGTACATTGAGGAATGGCTCTAGGCACGGTATAGCTTCAAGTTCAACGTGAGGAATATGCCTGTGCTGGAATATCTTGTTTCGTCCACATAGCACAGAGGCATAATAATTCATCTGTGTCCTATTCCAAAACTCCAGATGCCTCATTTGAGGCTTGTCATAGGGGTTCTCTCCAATGAAGTACATGCGTTCTTCAAAGAAATTCTCCTTTTGAAACTTTGGACGCTTGGAGAATGGCTGACGCTGAACTGGCTGAAGATTTTGCTGAGGAACAGGAGGGGAGACAACAATTGCAGTCTCGGGGTTGAGCACGACGAATGCATTGTCTTGGTTAGGTGCATTTTCCTCAGCATTTTCCTCAGGGTGAGGAATTTCAGCAGCTGGTACTTCAGGCTGAGGAGATGGTTCTGGCTGGGCGTCAGGCTGAGGGGCTTGCTCTGGCTGTGCATCAGGCTGAGGAGCTTGCTCTGGCTGTGCATCGGGCTGAGGAATAGTTTCATCTTGCTCAGTTGGAGGAGTTGGGTCAGCCTGTTCCTCATCGCGAAGATTTTTCTTAGAGCTTTGAATTTCATCAGCTTGAGGATTTTCAGTTTGTTCGTCCTCAGCTGGCTTGGTGGTAGAGGTAGTTTCTTTAGCTGGTGCAGCTGATCCTTGAGCAATGTCTTTCTGAGGAATGAAGGGATGAGGACTGTCGTCAATACGAATTTCTTCGTCGGTGTGTTCCTCAACGGCAGTATCCTTCATTTCCTCATCTGCCCCTTTTGCTTGATCATCAAGAATGACCATTTCATAAGAAGGAGCAACATTTAGGGGTACAGGGTCTAGAGGAGCAGTTTCTTCAAGTGCTTTGAGGCGCTTGGCCACTGTTTCGTCCTCTGCTGAGGAGTCCTTTCTCTTTTTGGCTACGTTCTCAGCAGCCCTGGTTTTCTTCACGTGTGATGCAGACGGAGTCATCTTCTTCACCTTTGAAGCTTTTGGTGAAGGGGTTCTCTCGACAGATTCTTCAGCTGGTTTTGAGGAACCAGCTGGAACAGAGTCGTCATCTTGCTTTGATGAAGCAGCTGGGTCAGGGCAGTCTCATCAGCTGTAGAAAGATTCATCAGCTGGAGCTTCCATGATGATTTCTTCAATAGCCGGTACATCTGCATGGCTTTCTTGGTAGATTTCCTCAGCCTGAGGAGTTTCCTCCTCATGAGGAGATTCGTCTGCTGGCTCCTCAATCAAGGGCTGAGAAGTTGGTGCTGGAGGTGCAGCCTTCTTGTTGTAGTCATCAACAGCTTTAGTGGCCAGCTTGATGAAATTGCTTTTGAGGCTCTTACGATCTGACAGCTTGGAGTAGTTGTCAGTCAAATTCTTCAGCTCTGCCTGTGTTGATACCAGTGCATTAGGCGTCAAGCTGAGGAGATTCTGCTTGAGGAATTTCTCCTTTTTAAGCTTTGTTACCTTGGCCTGCTTGGCCTGTTGTTCTTCCACTTGGCTTCATTGATGAAAGTGGCCACCATGTGGCTGATGCAAGGGTGAAGTTTCAAATCATCAAGTGGAGTGTTTGGGTCCTCATACCAGATGTTGATGTAGTCAAGGAGGACCTTGGGGTCCATGGCCAGAGGAATGGCACTGCCTGATGCTTGAGCTACTCGTTCCTGCTTGTTTCTGATGATGGCTTGCAGGGTTTGATCATCATATTCATCACTGTCCTCTGATGTAGACGGGACGGTGATGATTTTGTTGGGACTCGGCAGAGTTGCTCATTCAGCAGACACCTGAGTCTTCACAGTAGGTGGTGAAGACTTTGTCTCCGAGCAGGTTGCAGCTGGGAGTGAGGAACTGGAGCTGGCGGTCATAGGCTTCATGACTTGCTTCTGTACTGGTGTCTCTTGAGGCTTTGGTGGTGGTGCTGAGGATATTGGAGCTGAGGAGATTGGCGCTGAGGGTTTTGGCGCTGATGGTTTTGGAGCTGATGGTTTTGTAACTGATGCCTGAGCAGACTTCTCTTGAGGCTTTGGAGCACTTGGCTTTGATGGCGCAGACTGCGGTTGAGGAATTGCTGAACCAGAGGTCTCAGCGGCAGAGGAAGTAGCTGCAGCTAAGGCATCAGCTGAGGATTCATTGAATTTCCTCACTGCAGCTTCTGCCTGCTTCTTGAGCTTAGCCAGATGCTTTTCCTTCTCATCTAGATAGTCATCAATGGTCTTGAGGCTTGAGGGATGTGCTACTTGATGAGCCTCAAGTGGGGCCCGTTTGCCAGGGGGCTTAAGAGAGAATTTCTTCGCATACTTGGCAGTCACAAACCTGTATTCTTTCCATTCCTTCGCCCATCGGCGTTCTATCTTCTACAGCCGTATCTTTCTCTTGGCCATTGTCTCATTTTCATCAGGTGTGCAATAGTCCACGTGAATATCCTCAGGGATATCCACAGCTGTGTTTTGCTCAAGTTTCTTTCCTCCCTTCTGTTTTCTGTCATCCTCCATTTTCTTCAGCTGAGAATTTTGCTGATGAGATTGAACTCTTGAGGATTCTGATGAGACTTGAAGATTTTCTTCCAGAAACGTTGCAAATGAGTTAATGTGATGAGAACTGAGAGATTCATCAGCTGACATGTGTGTACCTGTGAACAGAGTATAGTTGCGAGGAATTTGGAGAGGTCATATGCGTTCTCAGATTTGAAGAAAATGAAAAAGTTTGACAGTTGAGGAATTTAACCAGTGGTTGAGGAATTTGCCTAAGCATACTGTTCTTGGGTTCCAGAGTAGTATAGATCCGAAAATTCGCACAATTGAGGAATCTCGTGGAAATCTTAGATGCTTAGTATAGTTCATCAATGATGTGGTGATAGGCAGTGTTTGAGGAATCAAGTGCTTATCGATTCTTGAGGAAAAACAGATTTCACATAGAAGATGTAAAATTGTAGATCTAACTTGCGGTAAAAATGAGATTTTATTTAGCCTGGAAGGAGCACACGAAGAACACACAGAAGCTGTGTAGAGAGGCTCTTCGGTCGCGTGTCCAATGCACCCTAGCCCGGCGATAGAGGACGTCTACGGCGGCGGCGGACGAAGATGGTCTGACTCCGGCGTGGTTCCGGCGACAGAGAAGTCGAGGCAGTGAAGTTCTTCCTCACCGGCGACGAGACTACCAGCGATGGCGCTAGGGTTCGGTGGTGTTTGCTGTAGCAGGAGAGCGATGGAGCGAAGAAGAGTTTGCCGAGGGAGATAGGGACATATTTATAGCCAGACAGTAACTGTTGGCGCGAAGATTTCGGACCAAACAGCCCCTGCCTCTACGTGTCCGCAGGAGACGTTATTTCCCGAACAAGGCAGTGGAGGTAGTGGAGATCGTGGTTAGCCGATCGTGGGAAGTGGGGTTCAGTTACTATGCATTAAAGAAATAATTTTTGAAGATTTGAGGATTTTCGTTACAAAATCTTCATCTGACAAGGACGCGGTGAGGATTTTGAACAAAGTTTCAAGTAGAACACATATGAAGAATTGAATAGACTGGATGAGTATAGCACAGAGGGAAAGTAGGGTCCGATCACATTGACTTAGCAGAAATATCAACTTGAAGATATAGCTATAAGTGAATGTTGTTGAGGACTTGAAATCACAGTCTATCTAGTCAAATGAAAGTCATCAAGTGTTTTTGAAGATTTTATGATAAATCGTCATAATGAAGAACAACTATTTTGAAGAAAAACACATTTTGAGGAAATGGAACATTTGAGGAAAATCAACTTGAGGAATTTCACATTGGGCGGTGGCGTGACCCACCATATAAGAATGTTGATTATAGACGTCGTGTACAATTGTCGTAGTGCCCTGAGAATCAATTTCTTCGTTGATTTCTTCAAATTCAGAGTGACATTCTTCATTAGTTGAATAAAATCGATTCATCATGTGTTGCACATCTAAGTCATCAATTTTGCATAAGTGTTAGGATGTGTGCATGTTTTTACAAAACATTTGAAGATTCTAAGATATTTAGCTCACACCGCAACTTGCAAAACCTTTTCTCATCCAAGGGCTTAGTGAAGATATCTGCCAGTTGATCATCAGTCTTCACATGGTCGATGAGGATATTGCCCTTGAGGACATGGTGCTTGGTCTTCGAGTGCTATACTGGGTTGTATGCAATCTTGATTGCACTCTCATTGTCACAGTAGAGAGGCACATTCTTCATGTTGATGCCGTAGTCCTTGAGGGTTTGCTTCATCTATAGTAATTGAGCACAGCATGAACCAGCAGCAATGTACTCAACTTCGGCAGTGGAGAGTGATACGCAGTTCTGCTTCTTTGAGGACCAGCAAACTAGTGATCTTCCGAGGAAATGGCATGTGCCAGAAGTTGACTTGCGATCCACACGGTCACCAGCATAGTCAGAATCAGAATACCCTGCCAGATGAAGATTTGAGTCCTTGGGATACCATAATCCTAGTGTTGGTGTGTGAGCTAAGTATCGAAGAATATGCTTCATAGCCTTATGGTGTGATTCCTTCGATTTTGCTTGAAAACGTGCACACATGCAAACACTAAGCATTATATCTGGCCTAGATGCACATAGATACAATAAAGAACCAATCATAGAACGATATAGCTGCTGATCGGAATCTTTACCATTTTCATCAGTGTCGAGGTGGCCGTTGGTAGGCATTGGAGTCTTGGCACCTTTGCGTTCATGCATGTCGAATTTCCTCAGAACATCCTTGAGGTATTTCTCCTGTGATATGAAGATTCCATTTCTTTGTTGACGAATTTGAAGACCTAAGCAGAATTTCAGCTCCCCCATCATGGACATATGATATTCTTCACTCATCATGTAAGCAAATTCATCACTGTATCGTTTGTCAGTACAACCAAATATGATGTCATCGACATATATTTGACACACAAATAGCTCATTATCATAGGATTTAGTGAAAATAGTTGGATCAAGTGAACCTGGTTTGAAGCCTTTCTTCATGAGGAATTCCTTCAATGTATAATACCATGCCCGAGGGCCTTGCTTGAGACCATAAAGAGCCTTTTTGAGTCTGAAGACTTTGTCTGGATTCTTTGGATCCTCAAAACCTGGGGGTTGAGCAACATATACTTCTTCCTCAAGCTTACCATTGAGGATTGCACTTTTCACATCCATTTGATATAAGATGATGTTATGATGATTAACATAAGCAAGTAGTATTCGAATAGCTTCAAGTCTAGCAACAGGTGCAAAAGTTTCATCGAAATCTATTCCTTCAACCTGGGTGTAGCCTTGGGCTACTAGTCGTGCCTTGTTCCTCACCACTTGACCGTCCTCATCTTGCTTGTTTCGGAAAATCCACTTGGTGCCGATGATGTTGTGCTTGCGAGGATTTGGTCGTTTGACGAGCTCCCATACGTCATTCAGCTTGAATTGAAGAAGTTCGTCTTGCGTAGCTTGGATCCACTTCGGTTCCAGAAAAGCCTCAACAACTTTTGAGGATTCTGTGATGGATACAAAGGAAAAATGCCCACAAAAGTTAACTAAGTGTGAATCTTTTGAGCGAGTGAGAGGACCTGGCGCGTTGATGTCGTTGAGGATTTTGTCAAGTTCTACTTCATTTGCAATCCTCGTATGAGCTGGTTGAGGATTTAGTCTAGGCAGAGGAAGTGGTTCTGGTGCAATTTCCTCAGGAGCATCTTCTTGATTTTCATCAGTGATGGGGATCGTTTCTTCACCAATGTCCTCAGTGGGGACAATGTCTTCAGTAGGTTTGAGCTTTATTGCTTCCTCAGGAGATAGCTTATGTGGATCAGAAGGCAATTGCTCTCTTTGCAAGCCATTAGTTTCATCGAACTGCACATCTACAGTCTCAACAACTTTGTTGCAATAGTTGTTGAAGACTCTGTAAGTGTGTGTGTCCTTTCCATAACCGAGCATAAAACCTTCATGTGCCTTAGGTGCAAATTTTGAGCTATGGTGAGGATCTCTAATCCAGCATTTTGCACCGAAGACTTTGAAATAACTTACATTGGGTTTCTTGTCAGTGAGGAGATCATATGAGGTTTTCTGGAGGAAGTTGTGAAGATATACCCCGTTGATGATATGGCATGAAGTGTTGATTCCTTCAGGCCAAAAGCGACGAGGAGTCTGATATTCTTCAACCATAGTTTTTGCCATTTCAACCAGAGTCCTGTTCTTCCTTTCGACGACACCATTCTGCTCAGGAGTATAAGGAGCAGATAATTCGTGAGTAATACCAAGTTCATCAAGATAATCATCAAGACCAGTGTTTTTGAACTCGGTTCCATTATCACTCCTAATATGTTTGATCTTGATGCCAAAGTTCGTGGAGGCCCTTGAAGAAAATCATTTGAAGATTTCCTGCACTTCAGTTTTATACACTATGATATGCACCCAAGTATATCTGGAATAATCATCAACTATGACGAAGCCATATAAAGATGCTGCATTGGTTAGTGTGGCATATTGAGTAGGTCCAAATAAATCCATATGAAGCAATTCAAATGGACGTGTAGTGGTCATGATAGTCTTTGAGGGATGCTTGGATCTGGTCATTTTCCCAGATTCACAAGCACCGCAGAGATGATCCTTGAGGAATTTGACTGATTCGATGCCGATGACATGCTTCTTCTTCGCGAGCGTGTGCAAGTTCCTCATGCCTGCATGACCTAGTCATCGGTGCCACAACCATCCTTCTGAGGTTTTTGCTAGTAAGCAAGTGGTTGGTTGAGGACCTGTAAAGAAATCAACAATGTACAAATCCCCTCTTCTTACACCTTCGAAGACTTTGGATCTGTCAGATTCCATGATGACTACACATCTATATCTACCAAAGATAACAATCATATCAAGATCACAAAGCATCGAGACTGACATGAGGTTAAAACCAAGGGATTCAACAAGCATCACTTTGTCCATATGCCTATCCTTGGAAATAGCCACTTTGCCAAGTCCCAATACCTTGCTTTTACCTTTGTCAGCATATGTGATTTGCTTCAGAGGTGATGGAGTTAGTGGCATATTCATCAGTAAGCTTTTATCACCTGAAGATTTTCAAGACAGCATTTGGGAACCCAGATTTTCCTCAGGGGAGGACCATTCCTGCAGTTAGTTCCAACATATCTAGAAAATACTTCACCAAATTGATTTTTGAACGGTTCTTAGTTGGAGTCAAATGACTCATCTGAGGAATAGGATAATTCACATGAAAAGCCAGTTAGATTAGATCGATCAAAAGGAGGCCCAGTAGCAGCAACCCATGAGGTTTCGGGATACTGCTCAGGTTTCCAATAAGATCCATCAACATTTAATTTCCTCCCAAAGGCAATTCCTTCGTTCCTCGGGTTCCTGTTCAAGATCTGGTTTTTGAGCACATCACAGAGGGTTTGATGTCCTTTGAGGCTTTTGTATATGCCTGTCACGTACAATTCCTTCAATCCTGCATTTTCATCAGTAACATTTGTGTTTTCCTCAAGTGAGGAAATAGACACAACAGGTGCAGTTGAAGAATTTGTAGCAATAGTAGAATTTGATGATTCTGGTGAGGAATTAGCAGTTTCGCATTCAATGCATTTTCCATACGCTAGTAATGAATCATTTTCCATACGAAGATCATCATGAGACATCCTCAGCTTCTCAAGATCAAGCTTCCTTTGAAGAAATTCATAGGAAAGCTTCTCAAGATCAGTGAGGAGTGTATCATAACGATCCTGAAGATTATCAAATCTAGACTGAAGACTTTTCACATCTTCAGTGAGGATTTGGGTAAGGTTCATTTCATCATTCAACAAATCATCACTTTTATCAAGCAGTTTCCGAAGCTTTTCCAGGGCAGTTTGTTGTTTAGTGGCAATGATAGCAAGTTTTCTGTAACTGGGTTTCTTATAATCATCAAGTTCACAATCACTTGAATCAGAGGAGGAGGCATTATTTGGTACCTTTGAACCTTTTGCCATGAAGCAATAGGTTTGAGCGAAGTCATCAGCATAGTCATCAGTGTGGATGGTGCAATCATTTTCTTCAAGATTGAAGATTGACTTGCTGACGAAAGTGGTTGCCAGTGCAAGACTAGCCTGTCCGGATTCTGAGTCTTCATCAGAACCCTCTTCTTCATCACCTTCCTCTGATTCTGCCTCTGAGTCCATTTCCTTGCCAATAGGTGCCCGAGCCTTTCTGAAACTAGTCTTCATGTGCGATGAGGGCTTTGAAGATGAGGATTTTGAAGATTTCTTCTTCTTCTTCAAGTCATTAGAACTGTCATCCTTGTATTTCTTCTTCTTTGATTCCTTTCCCCAATGGGGACTATCAGCAATGTAATGACCTGATTTCTTGCACTTGTGGCAGGTTCATTTCTTGTAGTCCTCAGATGAAGATTCTGATTTCCTCATGTCTTTTCTTGAAGATTTACCAAGCTGGCCACGTCGTGTAAATCTCTGGAATTTCCTCACGACCATTGCAAGATCGTGTCCAAATTCTTCTGGGTCACCAATGCTGTCATATGTGTCTTCTTCAGATGAGGAAATTGCTCTAGCCTTCAGTGCACGTGGTCTGGAATAGCTTGGTCCATATAGATCTTTCTTTTCTTCTAGCTGGAATTCATGAGTATTTAGCCTTTCGAGTATATTAGTTGGATCAAGCATCTTGTAGTCTCGTCTTTCTTGAATCATCAGAACTAAAGTATCAAATGAAGAATCCAAAGATCTCAGCAGTTTCTTCAAAACTTCATGATCAGTGATGTCTCGACCTCCCAGTGCTTGCAGTTCATTTGATATGTCAGTGAGGCGATCAAAGGTGTCTTGGCAGCTTTCATTGTCATGTCTCTTGAAGCGATTGAAGAGATTGCAAAGAATATCAACACGAGAGTGACGCTGGGTTGATACTCCTTCATTTACCTTGCACAGTCCCTCCCAGATCAGTGTTGCAGAACCCAAAGCACTTACTCTTCCAAACTGGCTTGGGCTCAGATGGCCACAGATGATATTCTTTGCTTGAGAATCAAGTTGCTTGAATTTCTTCACATCAGCAGCAGAGACACTAGCTGAGATGATGGGACGCCATGTTCCACAATATACCAGAGATCATTATCAATAGCTTGTAGATGCATTTGCATTTTGTTCTTCCAGAAGGGAAAGTACTTTCCTTCGAAGGTAGGACATGTTGCAGTCCGTTAAACATGCCTGCAGTCGACATAACTAAAACTCCAGGTGGTTAAACCAAAATCACACAGAACAAGGGAGTACCTTGCTCTGATACCAATTGAAAGTGCGTTATATCGACTAGAGGGAGGGTGAATAGGAGATTTGAAGAATTTCATCACTGAGGAAATTTCTTTTGAGGAAATTCCTCACTGATGACTAATTTACAGCGGAAATAGTAAAGGATCACAAGTGCAAAGTTTCACAACAACAGTTTTTCAGAGTGAGGAATGTGAACACAGATTGCACTTTGAGCAGGCTCACAGAATACAGATGAGGATTAACTGACGTGAAGAATTTGGGGTTGAGGAAATTCAGAGAAAGTCTTCTGCAAATTCTTCAGACAGTAGCAGGGAAAGTCATCAACACATAATACGAGGAAAGTAAGGAGTTGAGGAATTAGAACCCGTTTCTCAGTGAAGACAGTCGTTGATGACCTAGTTCCAACAACTGTGACAGTCGTACATCGGGTTTGGAGCGGCTTGGTATTGAAACCAAAGGACACACAGTCCCGGGACACACAGTCCCGGGACACACAGTCCCTACCGTGTTCTCCTTGGGCTGAGAACACACAGTCCTCGCCCAACACTCGTGGTAAGTCTTCAGGGTAGACTTCCAAACCCTCACAAACTTGGTCACCCGGCGATCCACAATTGACTGCTGGAAAGCTCTAGACCGTGACGCCTAACCGTCTGGAGGATGCACAGTCCTCAAAGGTAAAAGGCTTCAGTCCCACTCAGGAACAACTTCTTCAGTGATGCTCAATCACTAGGTATGGTTTGTGGTTTCGGTGTATGGGGTATTTCCTCACTGATGAATTACTCTCGAAGACTGTGAGGAATTGGGTTGCTCTTATGACAAGTGTCAGTTTCTAACGGAGCAGCCAACCAGCTAATGGTTGTGGGGGGTGGCTATTTATAGCCTCGGAGCATCCCGACATGATTTGATACTAATGCCCTTAAATAATATGACCGTTGGAGTGGATAAGACCAATGACTTGGCATGGCTATCGAAACGGTCGGAACCCTCAACTGTGAGAGTCCTCATGTCACTCGTATTCCTCACTTGAGGCTTTTGGTAGGATTAGGCTTGGGTTGAGCATCATGAGGAAATTCATTCCAAAGTGTAATTTCGACCCCCTTTAACAGTACGGTGTTCCTATTACTCAAATGCAAAGAAAATAAAATAGAAAGAGTAAATCTTCATGCTTCAAATTCTTCAGAGTGATTTTCTTCAAGACACACCGGATTCCTCAATTTCAGTATCTTGATGAGGAATATCAATTTCATCGCAGATTCCTCGCGTTTCATTTCTTCACCTTCATGCCAATTTCTTCAACCGAAGATATATATTTTTAGGGTTCGATATTCTTCAAATATCTCAAACTCCTCAATGACTTATAGATCCTGTGTACACTTATAAACACATTAGATACTTAACCTATAAGTCTTCAAACCACCAAAATCACTAAGGGAACTAGATGCACTTACACTAAGCTTGGGGATGCCCCGGGAAGGCATCCCCTCTTTCGTCTTCAATCCATCGATAACATTACTTGGAGCTATATTTTTATTCACCACATGATATGTGTTTTTCTTGGAGCGTCTTGTATCATAGGAGTCTTTTCTTTTTGTTGTGTCACAATCATCCTTGTTGCACACCATTTGAGAGAGACATGCACTCATCATGATTTTGCTAGAATGCTCATTATAATTCACTTATATCTTTTGAGCTAGATAATTTTGCTCTATGTGCTTCACTTAGATCTTTTAAAGCACTACGGTGCATGACTTGGTAGTTGGTTTGTGCTATGAAAGTAGTCCCGAAGGTGATAGGTACCCAAAGAGGATACAAAAACTTCCATCTTCATCTGCATTGAGTAGAAAGAAATGTTTGATTCCTCTCAATTAGTTTTGAGACGTGGATTTAGTAATATTAAGAGATATGTTGGTAGGGTGTTGTGGATCTAGAAATACTTGTGTTGAAGTTAGTGATTCCCGTAACATGCACGTATGGTGAACCGCTATGTTAAGAAGTCAGAGCATAATTGATCTATTGATTGTCATCATTTGTGTTGCGGTCGGGATCGCGCGATGGTTAACACCTACCAACCCTTCCACTAGGAGTATGTGTTTAGCACTTTGTTTCGACTACTAATAAAAACTTTCGCAACAAGTATGTGAGTTCTTCATGACTAATGTGAGTCCATGGTACGGATGCACTTTCACCTTGCACCATTGCTAGCCTCTTTAGTGCCACGCAATTTTCGTCGCTACACAAACCCACCATATGCCTTCCTCAATACAACCACCATACCTACCTATTATGGCATTTTGATAGCCATTCCGAGATATATTGCCATGCAACTCCCACCGTTCCGTCTCATGACTTGTGCCGTCACTCTCATATTGTGATTGCATGATCGCAAGATAGCTAGCGAGATGTTTCGACGTCATACCCAAGCTAGATTGTTGCACATCCCGGTACACTGCCGGAGGCATTTTCTAAAGACTCATCGTGATTCTAAGCTTTGAGTTGTGATTAAATAAAAGTGTGATGATCATCATTACTAGAGCATTGTCCCATGTGAGGAAATAAGAAAAAAGAGGCCAAAGTAGCCCATAATAAAAATAGATATGAAAAGAGGCCAAAGAGCCCAAAAAAAAGAGAAAAAGAGAGAATGGACAATGCTACTATCTTTTTCCACACTTGTGCTTCATAATAGCACCATGTTCTTCATGATTGAGAGCTTCTCGTTCGTCACCACCATATGCTAGTGGTAATCTTTATTATATAACTTGGCTTGTATATTCCAATGATGGGCTTCCTCAAATTGCCCTAGGTCTTCGTGAGCAAGCAAGTTGGATGCACACCCACTATTTCTCGTTTTGAGCTTTCACATACTTATAGCTCTAGTGCATCCTTTCTATGGCAATCCCTACTCATTCACATTGATATCTATTAATGGGCATCTCCACAGCCCTTTGATGCGCCGAGTCAATGTGACCGTCTTCTCCTTTTTGTCTCACAACCACCACCACACTCTATTCCACCTATAGTGCTATATCCATGGCTCACGCTCATGTATTGCGTGATAGTTATAAAAAGTTTGAGAAAGTAAGAGTGCAAAAACAATTACTTGGCCAATAGCGGGGTTGTGCATGATTTAAATTAGTTGTGTGGGGATGATGGAGCATAGCCAGACTATATGGTTTTGTAGGGATAACTTTCTTTGGCCTTGTTATTTTGAAAGTTCATGATTACCTTGCTAGTTTGCTTGAAGTATTATTGATTTCATGTGAATAGCAAACTATTGTTTTGAATCTTAAAGATTTGAACATTCATGTCACATGAAATAAGTTACAAAGGACAACTATGCTAGGTAGCATTCCACATCAAAAATTCAGTCTTTATCACTTCCCTACTCAAGGACGAGCAGGAGTTAAGCTTGGGGATGCTTGATACGTCTCCAACGTATCTATAATTTTTGATGGTTTCAAGCTATTATCTTGTAAAACTTTGGATGTTTTGTATGCCTTTTTTATCTTTTTTGGGACTAACTTATTAACTCAGTGCCAAGTGCGAGTTCCTATTTTTTTCGTGTTCTTAACCCTTTTTAGAGGAGGATTTTGAATGGAGTCCAAACGGAATAAACATTCCGAAAAGATTTTTTCCGAAACAGAAGACGATTGGGAGACTTGAGAACCAAGGCAGAGGGTCACCAGGTACCCCACAAGCCCTCATGGTGCGACCAGGGGGGCCCGCGCCTCCCAGGCTTGTGAGCTCCCTCGGCCTCCTCTGCCCTAGATCCTTCGCCTATATATTCCATAAAATCCCAGAAAAAATCAGGAGATCATCGAAAGTACTTTTCCGCCACCGCAAGCTTTTGTCTCAGCAAGATCCCATCTGGGGCACGTTCTGGTGCCCTGCCGGAGGGGGGATTCTGGTACGGAGGGCTTCTTCATCAACACCATGACCTCTCTGATGATACGTGAGTAGTTCACCATAGACCTATGGGTCCATAGCTAGTAGCTAGATGGCTTCTTCTCTCTTTTGGATCTTCAATACAAAGTTAGCCATGATCTTCATGGAGATCTATCCGATGTAATCTTCTTTCGCGGTGTGTTTGTCGAGATCCGATGAATTGTGGATTTATGATCAGATTATCTATGAATCTTATTTGAGTTTCGTCTGATATCTCTTATGGATGATTTCATATCCTTGTAATTCTCTTCGAGTTGTGGGTTTTGTTTGGCCAGCTTGATCTATGATTCTTGCAATGGGAGAAGTGCTTGGCTTTGGGTTCATACCGTGCGGTGACCTCACCCAGTGACAGAAGGGGTAGCGAGGCACGCATCATGTTGTTGCCATCAAGGGTAAAAAGATGGGGTTTTCATCATCGGTTTGAGTTTATCCCTCTACATCATGTCATCTTGCTTAAGGCGTTACTCTGTTCGTCATGAACTCAATACACTAGATGCATGCTGGATAGCGGTCGATGTGTGGAGTAATAGTAGTAGATGCAGAAAGTATTGGTCTACTTGTCTCGGACGTGATGCCTATATGTATGATCATTTCCTTATATATCGTCATGACTTTGCTCGACAGTAATTTGTTCACCCACCGTAATATTTGCTATTTTGCGAGAAGCCTCTAGTGAACACTATGGACCCCGGATCTACTTCACACCATATTTTCAGCCTTACACTTTTACTTCGTTGCACTTTCCGCCTTCAGATCTCACTTTGCAATCAATCTTGAAGGGATTGACAACCCCTTTATAGCGTTGGGTGCAAGCTCGTTTGTGTTTGCACAGGTACTCTGGACTTGACGAGATTCTCCTACTGGATTGATACCTTGGTTCTCAAACTGAGGGAAATAATTAGTGCTCCTGTGCTTCACCACCCTTTCCTCTTCAAGGGAAAAACTAACGCAAGACCAGTCTCCATCAACGTGCCAATTTTGGCGTTGTTATCTTTTGCAGTAGCAATGAGCAAGAGCGTCTGGGTCTGATCAGACCAAGCTCATCTCCTTGGGGCTGTGGAGTTCTTTTCGTCAAGAATAAGGATGTTATGGAACGACTCTGTGTGGATTACCGCCCATTGAATAAGAAGACGATTAAAAACAAGTATCCACGTCCTAACATCAATGAGTTGTTCAAGCAATTGAAAGGGGCTAAGATCTTCTCAAAGCTTCATCTCAGAATGAGTTATCATCAGATTCGCATTTGCGAAGAGGAAATTCCAAAGAATACTTTGAGAAGAAGTTTTGGCTCGTATGAGTATACAGTGATGTCTTTCGGTTTGGCCAATGCTCCACCGACCTTCTGTCATATGATGAATTATGTCTTCTCCCCATTCAAGAATGAATTCGTCTTGTTGTATCTTGATGATATTCTGGTCTTTTCGGAAACTGAGGAAGAACATGAAGAACATCTCAGGCTTGTGCTTTATAAGCTTAGAGAGCATAAGTTCTATGCTAAGTTTTCCAAATGTGAGTTCTGGTTGAAAGAAATTGTCTACCTTGGGCACATCATCTCTGCCGAGGGCATCAAAGTTGATCCGTTGAAGGTGCATTCCATTGTTGAATGGGATCCTCCGCAAAATGTGAAGCAATGTCGAAGCTTTCTTGGGCTTGCAAGCTATTGTAGAAGATTCGTTGAGAATTTCTCCAAGATTCCTAAGCCTCTCTCAAGTCTTCTTCAGAAGGGTGTGAAGTATGTCTGGTCTCCAGAGTGTCACTTGGCTTTCGACACACTCAAAGAGAAGCTCACTTCTACTCCAGTCTTGGTTCCTCCTGATGACTCCAAACTTTATCAAGTGTTCTGCGACGCCTCTCTTCAAGGTCTTGGTGCATTGTTCATGCAAGACAAGAAAGTGGTAGCTTATACCTCAAGGCAGTTGAAGCCAAATGAGAAGAATTACCCCACTCATGATCTTGAGTTGGCGGCAGTGGTACATTCTCTGATGACTTGGAGACACCTCTTGTTGGAAACAAAGGTTGAAGTGTTCACCGATCACAATAGTCTCAAGTACATGTTCACCCAACCTAACCTCAATCTTCGACAAACTCGTTGGGTGGAAGTTCTCTAAAATTTTAATCCGAGCATTGAGTACACTCCAGGCAAAGCTTATGTCATGGCAAATGCTTTGAGAAGGGAGGCTTACTGCAACAGTCTCATTCTGAAGCCTCTCCAGCCTGACCTTTGTGAATCTTTCAGAAAGCTCAACCTTCAGTTAGTACCTCAGGGATTTCTTGCTAATCTTCAGATTTCTCCTACCTTGGAAGACCAGGTCCGACAAGCTCAACTTCTTGATGCAATGGTGAATAAAGTTAAGATTGGCTTGGCAAAGGGAGTTCCCAAATATAAGTGCTTCAGTGTTGATGCGAGAGATACATTGTTCTTTGAGGATCGTCTTCTCGTTCCGAAAGGGGATCTCAAAAAGGTTATCATGGAAGAACCTCATAACTCTCTTCTCGCCATACATCTAGGAAGTTCCAAGATGTATCAGGATTTGAAACAGACCTTCTCGTGGACTTGCATGAAGCGTGGGATTGCTTAGTTCGTAAATGAATGTGATGTATGTCGAAGGGTGAAAGCAGAGCATCAACGTCCAGCAGGTCTTTTGCATACTTTGCCCATTCCTGAGTGAAAGTTCGACCATATTGAGATGGATTTCGTCACCGGGTTTCCGAAGTCCAAGAAGGGTAACGATGCCATCTTCGTCGTCATCGACAAGTTGAGCAAATAGCTCATTTCCTTCTAGTCAAGGAGTCTATCTCGGCAGCTCAGCTTGTAGAGTTGTACACTTCGAGGATAGTATCCTTGCATGGTGTTCCAATGCTGATTTCTTCGGATCGCGGAAGCATCTTTACTGCCAAGTTCTCGGACTCATTTTAGTCTGCGATGGGTACTAAGATTCAATTCAGCACAACCTTTCATCCTCAGACTAGTGGGCAAGTTGAGAGAGTGAATCAGGTCCTCAAGGATATGCTAAGAGCCTGTGTCATTTCCTTTGGCATGAACTGGGAAGACTGCCTAACTTTTGCTGAGTTTTCTTATAACAACAGCTATCAGGCAAGTTCAGTCAAAGCTCCGTTTGAGATTCTCTATGGCAGGAAGTGTCGTACCTCGCTCAACTGGTCAGAGACTGGCGAGCGTCAGATTCTTGGGAATGACTTGATTGAAGAAGCAGAAGAGATGTGTCATGTCATTCGGGATAATCTTAGAGTAGCACAATCCTGTCAGAAGAGCTACTATGATAGAGAGCATCATGACAGGTCTTATGAGCTCGATGACTTCGTCTATCTCAAAGTGTCTCCTATCAAGGGCACTCAGCGTTTTGGCATCAAAGGCAAGCTTGCTCCTCGTTTTGTTGGGCCTTTCAGAATTGTTGGCAAGAGAGGCAACCTTGCTTATCAACTTGAGCTCTCTTCGAACTTCGCAAATGTGCATGACGTGTTCCATGTCTCTCAGCTCCGGAGATGCTTCAAGACTCCCGAGCGCACAGTTGATCTTCAAGATATCGACCTTCAACCTGACCTATCCTACCGTGAGCATCCAGTTACAGTTCTTGAGACGAATGAGTGCAAGACCCGCAATAAGTCAATCAAGTTTATCAAGGTGCAGTGGTCACATCATTCCGATAAAGTGGCCACTTGGGAGCGCGAGGATCACCTCCGTTCCGAATTTCTAGAGTTCTTTCAGTCCTAGATCTCGGGTCGAGATCTTCTTGTAGTGTGGGAGAGTTTATAATGCCCCAGATGTAACCATTGCCATATTTGGAGACCTTTCATATTTGGAACCATGATGTTAATTGTATAAGAGTATCATTTATGTGGTCATTTCATGTCATCACCTTTGCATCATGCCATTCATTGCATTCACGTCTTTTTCTTTGAGTTGTTGTTGTTGTTTGATCTATGATGAGTGCAACTGTGTTATGTTGGTGTGATGATGTGGTGATTGCAAAACTTTGGTTTCAAACTATGATTGTTTTCAAACTAGGTTTCAAAAATCACTTCTCCATTACTTCACAAACAAATGAGGATACCAAGAAGGAATGGAGATACATGTGAACGAAGAGACTATTATCCGCCTGATAGAAAAGATGAATGAGGCATCGGAATAATTGATATACAAACGAAAAGACAACAATTGAAAATAATTTGAGAATGCAAGCTGAAAATTGAGAACAAAGAAGTCTTCCAAAATGATGGCCTTCGGAGTATCGAGAAATGAACACAACACTGAAATGCACTGGTTAGATACGGAAGGAATTACTCATGATCGAAACAATTGAGAGGATAACACGAAGCTGAGATGACAGTCTTAAAAAGAATGGAGCAAGATTTAAAAGGAACACTTCTTCTATCTTCCAAGATGAGAATGATGACGAGAATGCCACCATGAATTACTCACACACTTCGGAATGATTAATAAGGAAAGGTTGAGAAAACGATGAAAATGAATTTGAATACATCTTGGAGATGCAATATGACTGATGGAATTCATACTTACGTCATACTTGAAAAGAATTAGAAATCCTCGGAAAAGATTTGAAGAGCCAGGTATGATCCTGGAGAAGAACCTGTGGGTTATGGGGCCACTAAAAGAGAAAACCGTTGAAGTAGTTACTTAGAAAGAGGGATTGCCCCGGTACAATGAACACTTGATGAAGTGAGACCCTCAAAATAATTGAAAGGGTTTGACTGAAAACGTGATTATTCTAAGATATCTTAAGAACTCAGAACTAAAAAAACAGAGATGAATAAACTAGAGAGGCTTAATTAAGAACTTCTAACATGGAAAAGCATTTAACGACTCAGGACACGGTGGGGTTATGACAAACGTAAGTAGGTGTTTAGGATCACTTAGTGATCATTGTGTAGTTCCGACCGTCATGCATAGACCACTCAACTCACTTCATGTTCTTGTAGGTTAGGCACCATAAATTCTTAGTGCAGTTGTAACCTAAACACTTAACGTTCCATACCTAATAACTTGCTTAGTTCGGTATCATGGTCGCAAGGTTGATGAGTCCTTGTGGATCAGAGATTACTACCACCTCATAGGTCCAGGAACAACACATCCAAAGGCTTTTCATGCTACACAATTGCGGTGGGAGTTCGACGAAGGCACTAGGCGTATGTACGTGACATACCCCAACGATTAGAGGCCCGTGGTCGTTGCTACGGCAACAGACAACATCGCCAGAGATTGACACGTTGATGGAGACTGGGCTTGCGTTGGTTTTTCCCTTGAAGAGGAAAGGGTGATGCAGCACAGGAGCAGTAAGTATTTCCCTCAGTTTGAGAACCAAGGTATCAATCCAGTAGGAGTACCTACGCAAACACAAATGAGCTTGCACCCAACGCTATAAAGGGGTTGCCAATCCCTTCAAGATTGTTTGCAAAGTGAGATATGAAGGCGGAAAGTGCAACAAAGAAAAAGAGTAAGGTTGAAAATATGGTGTGGAGTAGACCCGAGGGCCATAGTGTTCACTAGAGGCTTCTCTCAAAATAGCAAGTATTACGGTGGGTGAACAAATTACTGTCGAGCAATTGATAGAACCGTGCAAAGTCATGACGATATCTCAGGCAATGATCATACATATAGGCATCACGTCCGAGACAAGTAGATCGATACTTTCTGCATGTACTACTATTACTCCACACATCGAACACTATCTAGCATGCATCTAGTGTATTGAGTTTATGACGAACAGAGTAACGCCTTAAGCAAGATGACATTATGTAGAGGGATAATCTCAAACCAATGATGAAAACCCCATCGTTTTACCCTTGATGGCAACAACACGATGCATGCCTCGCTACCCCTACCATTGCAAGAATCATAGATCTAGTTGGCCAAACAAAACCCACAACTCGAAGAGAATTACAAGGATATGAAATCCTGCATAAGAGAGATCAGAAGAAACTCAGATAAGATTCATAGATAATCTGATCATAAATCCACAATTCATCGGATCTCGACAAATACACCGCAAAAGTAGATTACATCGGATAGATCTCCATGAAGATCATGGAGAACTTTGTATTGAAGATCCAAGAGAGAGAAGAAGCCATCTAGCTACTAGCTATGGACCCGTAGGTCTATGGTGAACTACTCACGCATCATCGGAGAGGTCATGGTATTGATGAAGAAGCCCACCGTATCCGAATCCCCCCTCCGTCAGACACCAGAACGTGCCTCAGATGGGATCTTGCGGAGACACAAGCTTGCGGCGCCGGAAAAGTACTTCCGATGATCTCCTGATTTTTTCTGGGATTTTAGAGAATATATAGGCGCAAAACCTAGGGCAGAGGTGGCCCAGGGAGCCCACAAGCCAGGGAGGCGCGGGCCCCCCTGGCTGCACCATGAGGGCTTGTGGGGTCCCTGTAGGCCCCCTGCCCTGATTCTCCGGCTTCCCGATCTTTTTCTGTTTCGGAAAAAATATTTTTGGCAGTTTCATTCCGTTTGGACTCCGTTCAAAATGCTCATCTGAAAGGGGTCAAAAACATGAAAAAAATAGGAACTGGCACTTGGCACTGAGTTAATAATTTAGTCCCAAAAAATATATAAAAGGCATACACAACATCCAAAGTTTGACAAGATAATAGCATGAAACCATAAAAAATTATAGATACGTTGGAGACGTATCAGTCGTCTCTTGGGCCTAGCGAGAAAGATCATTGAAGTTTTATCATTTATCCTGTCTGTACTCGGACCCTATATTTTGGGATGATTTGAAATAAATTGTTGAGTGACTTGTAACTTAATTTCTCGCGGGTGTAAGCCATTCCAAATACTCATCCCTTCTTGTATGTAATGCTATGATTTCTGTACCTATGAAACACCAAGATGCGCCTCTTTCCATATTAAGGCCGCGTCCCCAAATATGGGAATAGCCGCATCTAGGATGTTACAAGTTGGTACTAGAGCCTTACAACCATAGGTGCCATTGATTGATCGAACTTGTCTGAGTTGAGTCTAGTAAAAATTATTTTGAGTCTTAGTTATATCGGAGAGTAGGTTTCTTTTTCTCCTCTTCCCTGCTCAGGTGAGGTTCACGACTTAGGAATTTTAATTCTACTCCTCTGCTTACATCGATATTTTGAAATCTATATGATACCGATGTGACTGAGTTTTCTTGGTGCCTCCTGTCTGAATTGATTTCTTCCAGGGAGTTGAGTTTCAGGGGATTCTTGTGCACATCGTTATCATTTAGATTTCTTGATATCTTAGGACGGAGCATGTTTGAAATTGCTTAGATACTTGTAGTGGCAAGAGGAGTCTGTCATCCCTAGTACTGGTGGAGAGAGTTCGGATGTACTGCCATACTTAGCATCATTCTAGCATCCCTATGAATTGGCGAACCTTCTTAGTTGTGTTTCTAAAAGTTACAGGAAAGGTATAGATGATTACACTGAGTACGTTCCCGGACCCGCAACTGGATTGCACAATCAAGAAAGTTTTTGGAAGTTCTTAGGAGGCATTCCATTAGTAACTCAGGAAATTCTTTCATTGGATGTATATTGGGATATACATTTGTTCTGAGAAATTCTAGCTCATACTTGACAATTGCAAGTGGATTTTGAATCATATGATGTCGATAATATTTTGTGGAAGCATTCTTACTAATTCCAGTTCGAGTCTAAATTGCTAAGACTTCATGTTGCAATATTTCAATCCATTGATTCAGCTAGTCAGCTTCATCTTTCATTTATGGTCTAATGTTGTTGTCCTTCTCCAGGATGGCTCCATCAACTCGACAGAACTTGGGTCGTGATGGGGAGCAGTGAAACCCTCCTCCACGCCCTCCGCCACCGCCTATTCCTCAAGCGGCATGGCAAGCTTTCGTGCATGCGACCAATGCAAACACTCAGATGTTGCTTCAAATCATGCAAGAAAGGAACCAAGGCCAACATGGGAATTTCAACAATGGGCAACAATTTGCATCTCTCAATCAATTCCTAGAATATCATCCCAAGTCCTTCACTTCTTGTTAGCAGCTGTTTGATGCGGATGATTAGCTACGTGACATGAGTAAGCATTTTGAATGCAGTAATATTAGGCCCGAGGACTATGTCAGGTTTGCTTCTTTCCAGCTGATGGGTCACGCAACCAAATGGTGGAAGCACCTCAAGGATTCTAGAGGTGTTCGAGTGATCAGTTGGCATGGATTCTGTCGTGATTTCAGGGCTCATCATATTCTAGCTAGCTTTGTTGAGGGCATGCGTGAGAAGTTCACTTGTCTGAAGCAAGGAAACGCATTAGTGTACAATTACAACATTGAGTTCCAGAACCTTGCATGCTATGCCAAGTAGGATGTTCGAGATGATGAGAGGAAGATCTATCAGTTTTGTGGTGGTCTCAAATAAGATTTACAGCTTTCTCTTGCCCTCCACGATCCTCCTGATTTTGACCAGTTCTATAACTTGGCCCTCAGGGCTGAGTCACCTTTGCTCTGGGTGGAAGATTCATGGACGCGTCTCAGGGACTCCAATTCCTATTCTTTCTTAGCTCAGATTGTCCCAAAGAAGGAGAAGTTCTAGATTTGTCCTCCGCCTCATTAGTCGCATCACTTCAAGCAGTCTGGTGGTTGTGGATCTTCCCACCCAGCCAACCCAACTTTCGAGTAGAACTCTCAGCCGCCTAAGTCAGGAGCTCCTCCAACTAACTTCCGTCCGCTGTGAGAGGTGAGTTGTCACAAGTGTGGTAAGAAGGGCCACTAGTCCAACAAGTGTACCAACCAGCGACGTCTTCCACCTCCTCCTCCAATCAGGCCCCCAGGCAATGCAACGGTGAAGCATAACCCAAAGTATGCAAGAGTGAACATGGTTAATTCAGCTGAAGTAGAGGATTCCTCACACGTTATTATGGGTAATCTCTTGGTTTATTATATTCCTACAAAGGTTCTATCTGACACTTATGCATCGCATTCATTCATTTCAAGGTCTTTCGTTGCTAAGGATGATCTAGTGACACAATACACTCCTAAGACTTTAAAAATCATTTCTCTGGGTATGCAAATGAATTCAAATGTGTTTGTCATGGATGCTTCTGCGAAGATGGGCAGTTATTCTTTTCCGGCTTCTCCAATTGTTCTTGGCAATTCAGATATTGATCTTATTCTTGGCATGGATTTTTTTGCGAGGAACAAGGCTTTTTTCAATTGTGAAGCGAAAGATGTCAAGTTGGATCATCCTTCTGAAGATGTGATCATTTTCACTGCACGCGATGACACGATTCGTCTCTTTTCTGTCAATGAGAAGGGTGAAATCTCAGCCATTTCTCAAGTTCCTGTTGTCTATGAGTATGAAGATGTGTGTCTACAAGAGTTTCCAGGAATGCCTCCTCACCGGCCAATTGAGTTTGTGATTGAAATCAAGCCTGGACTAAACCAATTTGCAAGCATCCTTATAAGCTTGGTCCCAAAGAGGTGAAAGAGTTTAAGAAATATCTTGATGACCAAGAACGTCTGGGTTTGATTAGACCAAGTTCTTCTCCTTGGGGTTGTGCAGTTATGTTTGTCAATAAGAAGGATGGCACGGAATGACTTTGTGTCATTTACCACCCATTGATAAAAAGCCAGTCAACGACAAGTATCCACTTCCCAACGTCAATGAATTGTTTGAGCAATTAAAAGGGGCCAAGCTTTTTTCTAAGCTTGATCTTTGGATGGGCTATCATCACATCCGCATTAGTGAAGAACATATTCCCAAGACTATTTTCAGGACAAGCTTTGGCTCTTATGAGTACACAATGATGTATTTCTATCTCGCCAATGCTCCCCTGACTTTCTATCGGGTGATGAAATATGTCTTCTCTCCCTTGAAGAATAAGTTCATCTTGATTTATGTTGATGACATTCTGGTCTTTTCTTGCACTGAGGAAGAGCATGTAGAACATATCCGGCATGTGCTTGATAAGCTAAGAGAGCCCAAATTCTATGCCAAGTTCGTCTTGTGAATTTTGGCTCAATGAAGTGGTGTACCTTGGGCACATCATCTCTGCCGAGGGCATGAATGTGGATCCTGAAAAGGTTCAAGCCATTGTTCATTGGGAGCCTCCTTAGAATGTGAAGCAACTTCGAAGCTTTATCGGGCTTGCAAGCTATTGAAGAATATTCGTTCATAACTTCTCCAACATTGCTAAGCCTCTATCCAACTTTCTTTAGAAGAGCGTAAAATATGTCTGTACTACAAATTGTGAATTGGCTTTTAATATAATCAAGGAGAAGCTCACGACGGCTCTAGTTTTCACACCGACTGTTGATTCCAAACATTTCCAAGTGTTCTGTGATGCATCTCCCCAAGGTCTTGGTGGTGCTCTGATGCAATAGAAGAAAGTAGTAACTTATACATCTAGGGAGTTGAAGCAAAGGGAGAAAAACTACCGCACTCATGATCTTGAGTTGGTGGCAGTTGTCCATGCTTTGAGGACTTGGAGACACCACTTGTTGGGAAGACAAGTTGAAGGATACACCAATCACAAGTGTTTGAAATACATCTTCACTTAACTGAATCTCAATCTTCGTCAAACTCATTGGGTGGAGATGACCAGAGGTTACAATCCAAACATTGACTATACTCCAGGCAAAGTAAATGTGTTTGCAGATGCTTTGAGCCGAAACGCTTACTGCAGTAGTCTCATTATCAAGCCATTCGAGCATGATATTTGTTAATCTTTAGTGAAGCTCAACCTTCAAGTAGTGCCTCAGGGATTTCTTGCTAATCTTCAAATTTCTCCTACCTTGGAAGACCAAGTCCTCCAAGCTCAACTTCTTGATGTTATGGTGAAGAATGTGAATATAGTCTTGGTAAAGAACAGTCCAAAGTATAAGTGCTTTTGTGTTATAACAAAGATACTTTGTTCTTTGAGGATCGTCTTGTGGTACCGAAAGGAGAGCTCCATAAAGTTATCATGGATGAAGCCCACAATTTCCTCATCTCGATACATCCAGCAAGCTCTAAGATGTATCTCTCAAACAAACCTTCTGGTGGAGTCGCATGAAACGTGAAATTGCTCAGCTCGTGAACGAGTGCAATTTTTTTCGCTGAGTGATGGAGGAACATCAACGTCCAACAGGTCTTCTTCATTCTTTGCCCATACCCGAGTGGAAATTTGACCATGTGGATATGGATTTCATAACTGGGTTTCCCAAGTCAAAGAGGGGCAACGATGCCATCTTTGTGTTCATCGACAAGTTGACTAAAGTTTCTCATTTCCTTCGTATCAAAGAATCTATCCTCGCAGCTCAGCTGGCCAAGCTGTACACTTCAAAGATAGTTTCTTTGCATGGTATTCCAATGCTCATTTCTTCAGATTGTGGAAGCATCACTACTTCCAAGATTTGGGTTTCCTTTCAGACTAGAACGGGTACAAAGGTCCATTTCGGTACTGCCTTCCATCCTCAGACTAGCGGTCAAGTGGAGAGAATCAAACAAATTCTTGAAGATACGCTCAGAGCTTGTGTGATTTCTTTCAACATGAAGTGGGAAGACTGCCTCCCATTTACCGAGTTCTCATACAACAACAGTTATCAAGCAAGTTTAGACAAGGCCCCTTTTGAGATTCTATATGGGAGGAAGTGTCGTACCCCGCTCAATTGGCGTGACACTAGTGAGCGTTAGATTCTTGGGAATGTCATGATCGATCGAGTAGAAGAAATGTGACGTGTTATTTGGGATAATCACAAATAAGCTCAGTCCAGTCAGATGAGCCATTATGATAGCAAGCATCATGACATGACTTTTCAGATCGATGATTTCGCTTATCTCAAAGTGTCTCCCATGAAGGCCACTCAGAGCTTTGGAGTTAAGGGAAATCTTGCTCCATGCTTCATGGGCCCTTTCAAGATTGTTGGCAAGAGAGGTGACCCTCCTTATCTGCTAGACCTTTGCGTGGGACGCTCCTCTTTGTAATGGGTCACCCGGGCGGTCTGTAAGAGTGTGCCCAAAGGGTGACAAAATACTTGCTTTGCAAAGCGCTAATGGCGACCGAGGTACGTGTGAGGCTCGGCCCTTCCAGCACGGGGCACGTATGCAAGAAAAAAAACAATAAACAACCACAGTTTGGAGCATTCCAGCGAATTGTTCTAACGGCTAGACACGAGTCGGTGGGTACTCGTGTTGCAGCACGGCATGCCGGCGGCAACTGAGCCTGGCTTGGGGGATGAATCCTAGCGATGCACAACAATGAGACAATCTAAGGGAACGGGACAATGTTAGCAAGGAACTCTAAGAGAAATCTTATTTTTGGAAGGTGTTAACTAAGGGAATAGTTGCCATAATCTTTCTTACACACCCTCGCGGGACCAACACATTTTTGTTGCAAGGAAGGAAGGAAACGAAAACAAAAGTTGTCTCGGCGTTGAGCACCACCACCTTGAGGATGTCGGCCCTGACACCACCTCCGCCTAGTATGAGCATTCCTCCTTGATGTGGACGCCTAGGGAGATGTCACGGACGTAGCTCATGAAGAAGGTGTTGTTGCCGCCATCGTCGGAGGTTGAACTGCTGCCGCTCTCCATATAATAGTCCACGCGGTCGTCTACCCTCCCGGAGATCTTCGTGAAGAGTGTGTTTACCTTGTCGAACTTGAAGTAGAGGACGTGGCCCTCCTTCAAGAAATGGGCGAGGGCGGATGACTTCCACCCCGTGCCACTTACATGAAACCGTTAGGATGAATTATGTCTCCACCCATGAGGGCCTGCTGCAGTAGTTGTCTGGCTGCAGCCACCAGCCAAGGGGGTCGTGCTCCACCATCTCCCCAGTGAAGGAGCCCAGGAGCTCGGGCCAGGTACGAAGTTGGCCCTCCATTTCCATTATGAACATGTGGGCTGTGTCTGCAGACTGGCTCCATGACTGAGGCGGCCGAGGGGCCGTGGCATTCCTCGTGCGCCGCCCGTGGCCGCCTCACCACCCATAGCCACATCCTAGCCCGAGCTTGCTCCTCGAGTGCATAGGCCCACACGAGACGTCGATGAGGTACGCCCGTCTCTCAGGGTTGATTTTCCAAGGGCGGCGGTCGATGTGCTGGGGAGGCCCCGCCCCCTCGCCAACCACAGTGCCTCCACCTCCTCCGTCACCGTCGTCCCCTTCTCGAAGGGGGAATCCTCCTCACGGGTGCCTTCCTCAAAGAAGCAACGAGCAGGAAGGAGAAATGAGAGCAAGGAAGATGAGCCCAGGGGCCTCTATCTTGCTTATCTATAACGATTGGCACGATGCCAACCCACGCCCCCTCACCTTCGCTAGGCGCGAGCAGGCCCCTCACCCCCACGAGAGCCCCAGCCCCCCACCGACACACCCCCCACGCCAGATCCCGTGACTCCCTCCCCACGATCCCTCTCTCTCTCACGTAACTCCCTCCCATCTCCCGTCGCCTCCTCCCTCCCAGATCCCTCCTCCTCCTCCCGACCGGCGAGCCCCCATGGCCCCTGCCTCCCGTCGCCGGCCCCTGCCGCCTCTCTCCCTCTCGCCCGTGCCCCTCCTCTCCACCTCCTCCCCCTCCCGCCGGCGGCCCCCAGATCCCCCGCCGGCCGAGCCCCCTTGATCACCCCGCCGGCACTAGCCCCCCGTCGGTCCCCTCTCCTTCCCGCGGCGAGCCCCCCCCTCGGCCTCCACCCCGCCGGCCGAGGCCCCTGGTTCTCCCACCACGGCACCCCCCCCCCCCCCCCCCCCGCTCGGCCTCCACCCCGCCGGCCGAGGCCCTTGGTTCTCCCACCACGGCACCCCCCCCTGGAGACCGACCCCGGAAGCCCCGCCGACCGAGCCCCTCCCCGTGGGCGGCTCCATCCTGGGGGCCGCTCCTCACCGGGGCCCCTCTCGGCGAACCTCCGGCCGGCTCCTCCTCGCCGGCACGCCCGTCTTCACCGGAACCGCGTCACCGTCGTCACCTTCACCTTCGTGCGAACTCCGGCTTCATCGGGCCGTCTCGTCACCGTCGGTGAGCCCCTCCTCGGGCTCCTCCCACCATGTCGTTCTCCTCGCCGCCCCGGTTCCGTTCCGGCAAACGAGGCCACGATCCGTCGACGGTAGACTCCGGTAGGAAGGATTGAACTTTTGGTTCTTCTATGTTGAGTTAGCAGAAAGAGAGTTCTCTGTCTCTCTGTTAGCAGAGAGGGAGATGAGAGTTTTGAAAGAAAAATAAAAACAAAAGATGTATTAGATGTACGTATGTATGTATGTATGTACGATATGCAATGTATGTATTTGCGTATATAGATATTGGAGGAATACGATATTTGCATGTTTATATCCATAAAAAAAATCGAGTATATGGCCTATGTCACTTACCGGTGGGGCCATACCTCCACACCCACTTACAGGGAGGCCCCACGCGATAGTTGAAATAAAAATAAAAACAATGTTTTTATTAAATAAATAAATAAATAGATATATTAGTTTAATTAATTAATTAGAATAATGAGAGAATGCCACGTGGGTCCCCCACTAAATTAATCTGATTAATTAATAATTAATCTCAATAAAAACTTGTGCCTATGACGTTCGGGACCCGCTGGTCAGTTGACGAGTCAAATGTTGATGTCAGCATGACATCGCGATGATGTCATAATGGGATTTTATTTAAATAGCTAAATATGTTTTTAATTCCTAAATAATTAATAAAACTTTGAAAATTAATATTAAATAATCCGTAAGTCAGATCAAAATATTTTCAACATGAAAGTTGATCAGCAGAATGAGACGAACCCGGATACACGGTCCATTCGTCTGTCATGCGTCCCTAGCATAGCAAACTTGGAACTTTTCCTTTGTTTCCACTGTAACCGGTAGTAGCCCGAGACCCGGAAAAATATCATGAGATATTCTTCCGACCCGTCTATGACGGATGTTGCTGCGTTAGTTCATGTCTAGCCTGCATCTTGCCATGTCATGCTTTGTGTTGCATCGGTGCTATTATTTATTGTTTCTTCCCCCTCTTCTTACCGGTAGACCCCGAGACTGACGCTGCCGCCGGGTACATCTACGACCCTGCCGATCGGTCCTTTGCCGCAGAGCAGCAAGGCAAGCAAATTCCCCTTGATCATTCCTATATCGCCTATGTCTTTCTTTCTACTGCTTGCATTAGTATTTTTCTACTGTTGTAGTTAGCTCCTATATCTGATGCATAGCCTGTTTTTGATGAACTGCTACTTTCAGTCCTGTACTTTAAATATCCTTAGTATAGGTGGAGCAGTCATCCCCTCTGACCCCGTAGATCAGTTGCCCCGCTCGTTTTCAAATCTCGATCTCTGATCGACGAGCCAGACCCGATAGAGCACATTCACCCCCCTTTGTTGTACGACGCTACAGAGATATTATCGGGTACCGAGGGTGACACCTCACTAAGTACTCCTCATGATATCTCTGTAGTATAGCTAGTCGGTCGTGGTTATCGAGGGTGACTCCTCTTTCACCATTCCCGATGACGCCTCTGTCGTGCAACCCCGTGAGTGTGGGACCCCCTATGGTGATTCCTCTAAGTCCACCTTGACGGGTACGTCGTTCGGAATCCAACGAGGGTGATACCTCGGATTCCCCCGATGTTACAACCACACAGTTACTCGACCATGTTACTGGGATCATTGGTGATTAGTTGTAAGCCGGGTGGATTCCCGTGAGACTGTTTTGTTGGCCTAATTAAAATGCTAATGGATTTGGGTATTTGATCTGGGTTGGTCGGAGACCTTTTCGCACTAACCGGCTACGCGGGAAGAATTATGGGTACTCGGCGTCGCGGTATCAGCCGAAACTTTTCAGATGCCAGCAATGTAGCGGCGCGCGCCCGAGTGGTCCCGAGATGCATCGCGCTTGTGATTAAGGGATGCTAGGACTGACGTCGGCTGTCCACGCCACGTGTAGGAGCGTGAAGGGGAACTGGGCCCACGAACCCTTTGTGCTTAGGATTTAGACCGGCGGGCTGGCCTCTCTGATTAGTCTTAGGTGGGGCTGCGACGTGTCGATATTCCGAGGCCGGGCAGGACCCAGAAAAGTATGTCCGGCCAGAGTGTTATCGAGCGTGACGGGACATGTGGTGCACACCTGCAGGGATGAAAATTAACTATTCGGATAGCCGTGTCCACGGTTACAGGACGACTTGGAGTTGTGCCCCGATCATTTACAACTACAATTGTTACTTAACTGGATTTAGTTTGCCTCGGGATTGCTTCCTCGCAGGGAGTCGAGGGAGGATCTTTCGGCGTGACCTCACTTTAATATTGCTGCAACAATATGACTATTAATGTGTTACCCCCCTGTTCTACTCTCGTCTATTGCTGCAAGACCCTAAAGATGCTAGTCTTAGATAGGACTAGGCCTTCTCTCTCTATTCTCGCATTGCTGCAGTCAGTCCACATATACACCCCCCTTCTTTGATACTGATGCATATTTAGAATAGTTCGGATGTAAGACTTGCGAGTACTTTGGATGAGTACTCACCGCTGCCTTGCTCCCCCCTTGTCCCCTTGATCCGTTTGCTGCGACCAGATGATGGAGCCCAGGAGATGGAGGTCCCCGCCGCCGACGACTGCTACCCTGACGGTGCCTACTACTACGTGGAGGCCGCTGATGATCAGGAGTAGTTAGGAGGTTCCCAGGCAGGAGGTGTTGCCTCGTTCGATCGTTGTATCTTTGTGCTAGCCTTCTCTAAGGCACCCCATGTTTTATGTCTGTACTCAGATATTTGTTGCTTCCGCTGACTCGTGTGTTTATCGAGCTTTCGTATTCTAGCCCTCGAGGCCCCTGGCTTGTAATATGAAGCTGATGTTATTTTATTTGTGTCTAGAGTTGTGTTGTGATATCTTCCCGTGAGTCCTTGGGTTTGATCGTACGCATTTGCGTGAATGATTAGCATACGATTAAGCCGAGGGCGTCACAGCACCCATTACCCTTGTTACTTGGCCCGAGACGATACATGTTATTTTGCTATGCTTAAGTAGACGGGGTTTTGGTTGAGAGTCTATCACGAGTGTTGTGGGAAAATTTTAATAATCAAGACCGGATATGTCAAGACTTTCGAGACCTCGTGATGCAATATACCTCTGGGTGAAGGACGATTTTCATGGGCCCCCTGGGATAAACCAGTGGAGGACCCGGGATGGATGGAGAAGCACCATGACATCTTGCGGAAAGTTTCACCAAGGCATGAAGAGATGGATGGATGCTTCAAGACCCAAGGCTTACCTGCACAACCACAAGTCATTATGGGCTCTGGCTTGGTTGGACAACATGGCGACTCTAGACGGGCGGTTCTACGAGATGTAGAAGAACGGTAGGATTGGATGGGCACCGACAGAGGCTCAGAGGAACCCGTTGAAAGACCATGTTTTGATCATCCGGTACTCAAACACCCTGTAGTGCGAGGATATTCAACGGAGGCGATCAAATCTTGCGGGGAACGTGTGCAAAACTCTGCAGAGTACCCAAACCTAATTGATTAGTCGTGTCCATGTTCATGGACGACTTGGGCAGAAGGAACTGAAACTATCGGGAATTATCAACACAAATAATAATGATGTGGGTATTATTGACAACATGGGTACGAGAATTGGTTGGTGGAACCATCTCGTTAACAACCAACAAAGTACTATTATTTTGCTTTTAGCCCTCTCTTGTTGTAGGAGAAAACTTTTCTTTCTGCTAAAAAATTACAAGCCCCACCTTCCATATATGCATGTAGAATAGATGATACTTTTCACCTCTCTCTTTTGTGACTTGCCGGTTGTTACTTCTTGAGCTTGCGTTAGTTTTTCACTTGAAGAGGAAAGGGTGATGCAGCAAAGTAGAGATAAGTATTTCCCTCAGTTTGAGAACCAAGGTATCAATCCAGTAGGAGTAACAAGATGAGGTACCAATGAACCTGCGCAAAAACAAACAAACTTGCACCCAACGCGAAAAAGGGGTTCTCAATCCCCTCACGATTACTTGCAAGGTGAGATCTGATAATGATGAAAGGTAAATAGAAATAAAAGTGAAACAAGGTATTTTTGTATGTAGATCTGAATATATGATGTGTAAAATAGACCCGGGGGCCATAATGTTCACTAGAGGCTTCTCTCATGATAGCAACTATTACAGTAGGTGAACGAATTAGTGTCGAGCAATTGATAGAATCGCGCAAAGTCATGACGATATCTAAGGCAATGATCATACATATAGGCATCACATATGAGACAAGTAGACCGATACAGTCTGCATCTACTACTATTACTCCACACATCGACCGCTATCCAGCATGCATCTAGTGTATTAATTTCATAACAAACAGAGTCACGCCTTAAGCAAGATGACATGATGTAGAGGGATAAATTCATGCAATTTAATATAAACCCCATTTTTTACCCTTGATGGCAACAACACAATGCATGCCTCGTTACCCCTTCTGTCACTAGGTGAGAACACCGCACGGTATGAACCCAAAACCAAGCACTTCTCCCATTGCAAGAATTATAGATGAAGTTGGTTAAACGAAACCCATAACTCGAAGAGAATTACAAGGATACGAAATCATGCATATAAGAAATCAGAGGAGACTCAAATAATATTCATAGATAATCTGATCATAAATCCACAATTCATCGGATCTCGACAAACACACCGCAAAAGAAAGTTACATCGGATAGATCTCCATGAAGATCATGGAGAACTTTGTATTGAATATCCAAGAGAGAGAAGAAGCCATCTAGCTACTAGCTATGGACCCAAAGGTCTGTGGTGAACTACTGACGCATCATCGGAGAGGCAATGGTGTTGATGAAGAAGGCCGCTGAAGATGGTTATTGGTGGCTAAAGCAGCTTGCGGCGGCGGAACTCCTGATCTAGGTTTCTTTTTGGGGGTTTCTGTATTTATAGGAATTTATGGCGGTGGAATTATGTCAGTCGGGCCCACGAGGAGGTCAGGAGCCTGGTAGGCCCTCGGGGGGGGGGGGGGGGGTAGGGCGCGCCTACCGGGCTCATGACTCCCTCGTGGCTCTTCTGACATTCATCCAAAGCTTCGGGGGTCTGTTTTGGTCCAAAAAAAATCATCACGAAAGTTTTATTCCATTTGGACTCCGTTTTATATTCCTATCTGAAAAGGTCAAAAACAAGGAAAAAACAAAAACTGGCACTAGGCACTGAGTTAATAGGTTAGTCCCAAAAATGTTGTAAAATGGCATATAAATGCATATAAGACATCCCAAGTTGATAATATAATAGCATGGAACAATTAAAAATTATAGATACGTTGGAGACGTATCAAGCATCCCCAAGCTTAACTCCTGCTTGTCCTCGAGTAGGGAAGTGATAAAGACCGAATTTTTTTGTGGAATGCTACCTAACATATTTGTTCTTTGTAACTTGTTTATTGTGGCATGAATGTTCATATCCATAAGATTCGAAACAATAGTTTAATATTGACATGAAAACACTAATACTTCAAGCATACTAGCAAAGTAATCATGAACTTTTGAAATAGCAAGGCCAAAGAAAGTTATCCCTACAAAATCATATAGTCTGGCTATGCTCCATCATCCCCAGACAACGAATTTAAATCATGCACAACCCTGGTATTGGCCAAGTAATTGTTTTTGCACTCTTACTTTCTCAAACTTTTTCAACTCTCACGTAATACATGAGCTTGAGCCATGGATACAACACTATAGGTGGAATAGAGTGTGGTGGAGGTTGTGAGGAAAAAAGGAGGAGATGGTCACATCGACTCGGTGTATCAATGGGTTATGGAGATGCCCATCAATAGATATCAATGTGAATGAGTAGGGATTGCCATGCAACGGATGCACTAGAGCTATAAGTGTATGAAAGCTCAAAAACAAAACTAGTAGGTGTGCACCCAACTTGCTTGCTCACGAAGACCTAGGGCAATTTTGAGGAAGCCCATCATTGGAATATACAAGCCAAGTTATACAATGAAAATTCCCATTAGTATATGAAAGTGACTAAACAAGAGACTCTCTATCATGAAGAACATGGTGCTATTTTGAAGAACAACTGTGGAAAAAGATAGTAGCATTGTCCCTTCTATCTTTTTGTCTCATCATTTTTTTGGGCTCTCTGGCCTCTTTTTTCATTCCCTTTTTTTGGTGGGCATATTTGTCCTTTTTTTTATTTCCTCACATGGGACAATGCTCTAATAATGATGATCATCACACTTTTATTTACTTACAACTCGATACTTAGAACAATAATGACTCTATATGAAATGCCTCCGGCAGTGTACCGGGATGTGCAACGATCTAGCTTAGCGTATGACGTTGAACATCTAGCTAGCTATCTTACGATCATGCAATGACAAAATGAAATGGACGGCACATGTCATTAGACGGAACGGTGGAAGTTGCATGGCAGTATATCTCGGAATGGCTATGAAAATGCCATAATAGGTAGGTATGGTGGCTGTTTTGAGGAAGGTATATGGTGGGTTTGTGCACCGGTGAAAGTTGCACGGTACTAGAGAGGCCAGCAATGGTGGAAGGTGAAAGTGCATCTATACCACAGACTCACATTAGTCATGAATAAGTCATATACTTATTGTGAAAGTTTTATTAGTAGTCGAAACAAAGTGCTAAATGCATACTCCTAGGGGAAGGGTTGGTAGGTGTTAACCATCGCGCGATCCCGACCGCCACACAAAGGATGACTATCAATAAATCAATTATGCTCCGACTTCCTCACATAGCGGTTCACCATACATGCATGCTACGGGAATCACTAACCTCAACACAAGTATTTCTAGATTCACAACACCCTACTAATATGACTCTAGTATTACCATATCCATATCTCAAAACTAATTGTGAGGAATCAAACTTCTCTTACTAATCAATGCATGTGAATATGAAAGTTTTTATTATATCATCTTTGGATTCCTATCATATTTAGGACTAATTTCATAGCACACGCCAATTACCAAGTTACTTAAAGAGAGCACTCTCAAAATGATATAAGTGAAGATTGAGAGTTTTTATTTCTACAAAGTATGACACCGTCGTGCTCTAAAAAGATTTAAGTGAAGCACTAGAGCAGAATTATCTAGCTTAAAAGATATTAGTGAAGCGCATGGGAGCTAAATTGCCTAGCTCAAAAGATATAAGTGGAGCTCATTGAGTATTCTAAAAGATTCACGATGAGTGCATGTCCCTCTCAAAAAGGTTTGCAGAAAGGATGATTGTGATAAAACAAAAAGCAAATACTCCTATAATGCACGACGCTCCAAGCAAAACACATATCATGTGGTAAATAAAAATATAGCTCCAAGTAACGTTAATGATGGATTGAAGACGACAGAGGGATGCCTTCCCGGGGCATCCCCAAGATTAGGCTTTTTGGTGTCCTTGAATTTGGCTTCGGATGACTTGGGCATCCCCAAGCTTAAGCTCTTTACACTCTTTATTCCATTTTCCATAAGAACATCACCCAAAACTTGAAAACTTCACAACACAAAACTTAAACAGAAACTCGTGATATCATTAGCATAAGAAAACAAACCACCAACTTTTTAGGTACTGTAGTAAACTTGATTTCCATTTAGATTGATGTTATATTACTGTATTCTCACTTCTCCATGGCTTTTACCCCCCGATACTAACCATAGTTTCATCAAAATAAGTAATCAACACAACAAAAACATAATGTGTCAAAAATAGAACAGTTTGTGGAAATATGTATATTTCGTATACCTCTGCTATCCCAAAAACTCTAAAAAATTATGAAAATTAGGTAAATTTGCATATAAATCAGAAGCAAAAAGAATCAACTCTAAAGCTTTTTATGGATAGTAATTAAAAATACTTTCGTGAGCACAAAGTTTCTCTCTTTTTCAGCATGATTAAACAACTATCACCAAAACTAATTGTAAGGGTTCTACTTGGCACAAACACTAATTAAAACATAAAAAACACAATCATAACAAAACCATGATGATGTGGACTTAACAAAACAGAAAGTGAAAAGCAAAAATAAATTTATTCATTGGGTTGCCTCCCAACAAGCGCTATCGTTTAACGCCCCTAGCTAGGCTTAACGATTTCAATGATGCTCACATAGAAAGTAGTAGTTGAGATATGCAAAAGAACATCATGAAACATGTGACAAACATATGTATTTCTAACATACTTCCCATGCATAGGCATTTTATAGGAAAACAAATTATCAAGACAAGCAATAACTACCATATGCAAGGAAGAAGAAAGAGACAATATCAATCTCAACATAACGAGAGGTAATTTAGTAACATGAAAGTTTCTACCACAATATTTTCCTCTCTCATAATAATTACATGTGGGATCATATTAAAATTCAACAATATAACTATCACATAGGATATTCTTTTCAAGATCAACATGTATGCAAAGTTGACACTCTTTATTATTGCAATCATTGTTATAAATATCATATTCATCATGAGGCTTAAACAAATTTTCAAGATCATAAGAAAAATCATCACCCCAATCATGGTCATTGCAATAAGTAGTGGACATAGAAAAACTAGCATCCCCAAGCTTAGGGTTTTGCATATTTTCAGCATAATTGACATTCATAGAATTTATAATGAAATTACTGCAATCATGCTTTTCTTTAAAGGGGCTAGCAAGTGTGGATGCAAGAACAATAATTTCACGTTTAACATAAGGAACTATAGCAAGTTCATCTCCATAGGCATCATTAATATTGGCATCGTGGCAACAAGCATAGCAAGCATCATGTTTATCAAGGGGAGATATTTCAATCATATCAATGGAATCACAATTATCTATAGGTTCATGCATATCACTATTTCCCTCCAAAGAACCGGTCGTTCTCTCAATAAATTCAATAACATAGGCATTAGAAGCAAAGTTCTCACGTCAGTAATTAATTATGTCAAGATTTTCATATTTGTAGAGAGTAATATCATACTTTTCAAACAAATAAGAAACTTCATGAGCACCCTTAAAAACAATAAATTCTTCAATTTGTTCAATATCATAATAGCTATAAACACCCTTTTCATAAGAAGATAAGATTTCATTATCATTAAACTCACATAGGTAGGGAAGGTGTTTTTTAGGGTTTTTAGAGCAACAAGTATAATCATAAATTTCACATAGATTCAAAGCATAGTATAGCAAACTATTTATGTGATGCCATAAGAGTCTCCCCTTTTCAGACAAACGGTGACACACAAAATGAGCATGCTCATCTAAAGCTTTCCCATCAACCAAGCTAGTTGGGGTTTTAGAACAAGCACAAATGGATCGAAGATGATCCAAGTAGAAAACTTTAAGTGGATCCATATCAATAGATACTTAGCAAGCAAGTATGCAAGCATATTGAAGGCACATACCACACAAGCAAAGGAAAGGTAAATGAAAAAGGCAAAAAAAATTGTAAATTTTGTTTTAGAAGTGGGGGAGAGGAAAACGAGAGGCAAATGGCAAAATAATGTAATTGCAAGAGATGAGTTTGTGTTAGGTACTTGGTAGATATGCTTCACTTGAATACTCCCCGGCAACGGCGCCTTAAATTCTTCTTGCTACTTCTTGAGCTTGCGTTGGTTTTTCCTTGAAGAGGAAAGGGTGATGCAGCAAAGTAAAGATAAGTATTTCCCTCAGTTTCAGAACCAAGGTATCAATCCAGTAGATGTATCAAGATGAGGTACCAATGAACCTGCGCAAAATCAAACAAACTTGCACCCAACGCGATAAAGAGGTTGTCAATCCCCTCACGATTACTTGCAAGGTGAGATCTGATAGTGATGAAAGGTAAATAGAAATGAAAGTGCAGCAAGGTATTTTTGTATGTAGATCTGAATATATGATGTGTAAAATAGACATGTTGCCATAGTGTTCACTAGAGGCTTCTCTCATGATAGAAAGTATTACGGTGGGTGAACGAATTACTGTCGAGCAATTGATAGAATCACGCAAAGTCATGACGATATCTAAGGCAATGATCATACATATAGGCATCACGTCCGAGACAAGTAGACCGATATTGTGTGCATCTACTACTATTACTCCACATATCGACCGCTATCTAGCATGCATCTAGTGTATTAAGTTCATAACAAACAGAGTAACGCCTTAAGTAAGTTGACATGATGTAGAGGGATAAATTCATGCAATATGATATAAACCCCATCTTTTTACCCTTGATGGCAACAACACGAGGCATGCCTCGCTACCCCTTCTGTCACTAGGTGAGGACACCGCACGGTATGAATCCAAAACCAAGCACTTCTCCCATTGCAAGAATTATAGATCAAGTTGGCCAAACAAAACCCATAACTCGAAGAGAATTACAAGGATACAAAATCATGCATATAAGAAATTAGAGGAGACTCAAATAATATTCATAGACAATCTGATCATCAATCCACAATTCATCGGATCTCGACAAACACCCGGCAAAGGAAAGTTACATCGAATAGATCTCCATGAAGATCATGAAGAACTTTGTATTGAAGAATCAAGAGAGAGAAGAAGCCATCTAACTACTAGCTATGGAACCGAAGGTCTGTGGTGAACTACGCACGCATCATCAGAGAGGCAATGGTGTTGATGAAGAAGGCTGCCAGAGATGGATTCCCCCTCCGGCAGGGTGCCGGAACGGGCTCCCGATTGGTTTTTGGTGGCTATAGAGGCTTGCGGCGGCGGAACTCCCGATCAAGGTTTATTTTTGGGAGTTTCTGTATTTATAGGAATTTATGGCAGTGGAATTACGTCAGTTAGGCCTATGAGGAGGTCACAAGCCTGCTAGACCCTCCCGGGGGGTAGGGCGTGCCTACCGGGCTTGTAACTCCCTCATGGCTCTTTTGGTCCAAAAAATTCATCGCGAAAGTTTTATTCCATTTGGATTCCGTTTGATATTCCTATCTGAAAAAGGTCAAAAACAAGGAAAAAACTGAAACTGACACTAGGCACTGATTTAATAGGTTAGTCCCAAAAATGATATAAAATGGCATATAAATGCATACAAGACATCCCAAGTTGATTATATAATAGCATGGAACAATAAAATTTTATAGATACGTTGGAGACGTATCACCGGCATATTCAATATGCTAACCTACACGGCTGCAACGTGTCATGTTGCAGAGTAATTTGCCAGCTAGGAGTGAGGTCACGGTCTACGCTCGGTGATATGCCCTAGAGTCAGATGGACTCTACTACTTTTGAAGCTTCCGCTAGTCTTTGTTTAGTTATCTCATGAGTTTGATCTTCAGCCTCTTTATTGTAATAAAGTACTCGATATGAGATCCGATTAATAAAGTTGTGTGATTGAACTCTCGATATATACATTGATGTACTGTGTGTGTACCAGCATGATATTGGGATGGTAGAGAAACACCAAAGACTTGGCCGTTTCAGGTCGGGTCGCTACAGATATGGTATCAGAGCATGCTGATCGTAGTACGTAACCTCTAGGATTGGAAAAACCTTAGGAAGAAAACTGTTTTATTATATATTTAAATTTTCTATATTTTCTCTTCTGCTTGTTTCTGACTTCTCTCCGATCTTCCAATATCTTATAGATGGCCACCTTCATCCCCGTTATGATCACGGAGTTTTGCAAGCCCGACGCCTCAATGCCCTTCCGAAAGGAGATGGTGCAGATCACCAAGGACTTTAGGATTGCTCTGCCAACCATCACCGGTGAGCCTACCTCGTCTTACCCGGAAGATACACGCTACAGGATTGAGGTGCACATCCCCGAAAGAACTTTCAAACCGCGCAAAGAACCTGTGCAGTTCAAGTTCATCGCACCCAGCTGGATTCTCAGCAGGGACATAGCGTTTCACTGTGCACTCGGAAGAATCAAGGAGGATTACAGAGGCTATCCCATCTCACCAGATTTATTCACGGTCTCTAGGAGAGAAGCTGATGGAGAAATCATTCTGACCAAGACTGACGATGCTCTCCTGTCCTATGCCTAGACCATGCAGGCACATATGAGAACTCTAGAGATTCGTGTTGGCAAGGAAACGAAGCGGATCAAGCAACTGTCGCTCCGTGAACTCGACCTCAAAGATGAAGCCTGAGAAGCCCACACGAGCATGAATTGGAGGTGAAGGACTTCTTGGAGAGGATCGAGAAGCTGAAGGCTCGTGTCGCATATCTCGAGGAAGAATTGGACATGGGCGAGAACCTTCACCTTGAAGGAGATGTAGCCCCCTTGATCAGCAATGAGGAGGACTACAAAACAATCTCTACCGACGGACCCACCACCATGCTTTTCTGAGGACACATAGACAAGTCCACCAATTTATCTTATCGTTAAATGTTTAGGCCGATGTCTAGGATATCGCCACTTGTATCTTCGTGTTTGAACCATTTGTAGTGATAATGAATAAAATGTGTGGTATGATAATTGTTTGTTGCATTTCATATGGGTAGTGTAATTACTCTTTAGACCCTTGTTCTAAGCTAATCCCACCCCTCTCCAAACACGAGATGCCTCCGAGACGTGACCCTGCTTCCAACTTCCCGCCGGAACTTGCTCAGTTGATCTAACAACAGAACACCCTGATGCAGTTTCTCATTCAGAACCAGAACAACAACAACCACCATCAACCACCCCAGGCCGACAATCTCACCAACTTTCTGAGGTTGAACCCTCCGAACTTCTCCAGCAGCGTTGAGCCCATTGTGGCAGATGATTGGCTCCGCAAGATGGAGAGAGAACTAATAACTGCTGGATGTACTGAAGCTGAGAAGGTACGCTTTGCCACGCACCAACTCGAAGGACCCGTAGCTGCTTGGTGGGAGAACTACAACACCACTTATCCCATCACTAGTGTCACCTGGGAACAGTTCAAGCAAGCCTTCGGAACCGCTCATGTCTCAGCTGGAGCCATGAGTTTGAAGAAGCATGAGTTCCGCAAATTACGCCAGGGAACTCGCTTTGTGGCTCAGTATGTTGATGAATTCAGCATGCTTGCATGATATGCACCTAGAGATGTGGCTGATGATGCGACCAAGCAGGAGAAGTTCATGGAAGGACTCAGCGATGAGTTGAGGATTCACCTGACTATGGCCAACTTCAACAACTACCAGGAGCTGGTAGATAAGGCCCTCATCTTGGAGGGGAAACAACAGCAGATGGAGAAACGCAAATGAAAGTATGGACATGGGAAGTTCAATTATGGCATTCAGCAGAAGCCTCGTTACACCCCCTATCCAGGGAATACCGGAGCAGGAGCCGGTAAGTTTGGAGGACATGTCCAGCATAACCATCCAGTGCACAACCATGGAGGCCATAACCATGGAGGAAATTGGAACAACCGCAATGGCGGAAATTCCAAGAATGGTAATGGAGGTAATGGCACTCACCACCATCCCGCTCCAGCTGAGAAGGATCTGAAACATATCACCTGCTTCAAGTGCCAGAAGACGGGACACTATGCCATTGAATGTCCCGAGAACAAGCAGGGAAATGGAAACGGCAACGGCAACTCAGCAGCAAGGAAGCCCAATCCTTTTCCCCGAGCTCAGGTGAACCACATTGATGTTGAAGAGGTCTATGATCACCCCGATACTGTGGTTGGTACTTTTGGATTCGGGTGCAACACATTCATTCATATCAAGGGTAGTTGTGGAAAAGTATAGTTTACAAACTAGAACCCTGAGCCAGCCCATTAAGGTCAGTTCCCCAGGAGGCATGATGACAGCCGGGATAGGATGCGATGCATTGAGTCTCAACATTGGGAACTATAAGTTTCCCACCGACCTCGTCATATTAAAGTCTCAGGGATTGGATGTAATCCTAGGCATGGATTGGTTGGCCAAGTATGAAGGAAATATTGATTGTGCCCTTAAGTCTATTTTGCTCACCACCCCCGAGCAAAAACGGATTAAGTACGTATCCCAACACCCGTCACGGGGTAAACAGGTAAATTCTCTCACGGAGTAGTTCAGGAGGAAGTGCCGATTGTACAAGACTTGTCAGATGTATTTCCGGAGGAATTGCCAGGCATGCCACCAGATAGGGAGATTGAGTTCCTGATTGACCTATTACCAGGAACATCCCCAATATCCAAGAGACCCTATCGGATGCCCGCAAATGATTTAGAGGAAATCAAGAAGAAAATTAAGGAGTTGCTGGACAAGGGGTATATTCGCTCGAGTTCTTCACCTTAGGGAGCCCCAGTTCTCTTGGTTGAAAAGAAGGACAAATCCGTGAGGATGGTAGTCGATTATCGTGCATTGAACGAGGCGACCATCAAGAACAAATATCCCTTGCAGATGATCAATCATTTGTTTGACCAGTTAGTTGGAGCCCGAGTGTTCTCCAAGATCGATCTTCAATCCGGGTATCATCAGCTGCAAATTCTTGAACAAGATATACCCAAGACAACCTTCACCACAAGGTATGGTCTGTATGAGTACACGGTCATGTCATTTGGTTTCACTAATGCTCCAACATATTTTATGAGTATGATGAACAAGGTATTTATGGAATACCTGGACAAGTTTTTCATGGTGTTCATCGATGACATACTGATATTCTCCAAGAACGAGGAGGAACACAAGGAACACTTGCGTCTAGTTTTGGATAAACTACGAGAGCATCAGTTGTATGCGAAGTTCAGCAAATGTGAATTCTGGTTGAAGGAAGTCGGATTCCTCAAACATATTATTTTGGGACACGGAAAAGCAGTGGATCCTGCCAAGGTTGCAGCAGTAATCGAATGGGTAGCACCCACTTCAGTTAAGGAGATCCGCAGTATCCTCGGATTTGCCGGATATTACCAGAGGTTTATCGAGAATTTCTCAAAGATTGCCAAGCCCATGACAGAGTTGTTGAAGAAGGAGTCCAAGCATAATTGGACCGACGAATGTGAAGCCAGTTTCCAAGAGTTGAAGAAATGTTTGGTTACAGCCCCAGTGCTGATATTGCCTAACATTCGGTAGGATTTCCATGTTTATTGTGACGCTTCTCGTCAAGGACTCGGAGGAGTACTCATGCAACAAGGAAAAGTTGTAGCCTATGCATCCAGATAGCTCAGAACTCATGAGTTGAATTATACCACACATGATTTGGAGCTCGCAGCCGTAGTGCACGCACTCAAGACCTGGAGACATTTCCTTATCGAATAGTTGTGATATTTACACTGATCACAAGAGCCTGAAATATATATTCACATAGAAGGATTTGAACCTCATACAGAGGAGATGGCTGGAGTTCATCAAGGAATATGACATGAGATTGCATTATCCTCCAGGGAAGGCAAATGTGAACACACTCATAGCGGGAGGATTACCCCAGGAGTTACCCGATGATCTCAGAGAGCTTAAATTGGAGATAGTCCCAAGAGGATATGTGGCCACACTCGAAATTCAGTCCACCTTGACTGCTAAAATCCTCGAGGCTCAGAAGGCACAGAAGGAAATAGCTGAGATTAAGCAAAGAATGAAAGATGGGAAGGCTAAAGCTTTTCGTGAGGATGAACACGGAACTATATGGTTTGAGGAACGCATCTATGTGCCCAACGATCCTGAAATCAGGAAGTTCATACTTCAGGAAGCCCACCATTCCCCTTTTTCGATACATCTAGGCAACACCAAGATGTATTTGGACATGAAGGAAAGTTTCTGGTGGACAGGAATGATGAAAGACATTGCCGAGTTTGTAGCAATATGCGATGTTTTTCAGCGAGTAAAGGCCGAGCATCAGAACCCAACAGGATTACTTCAACCTTTGACGATTCCCGAGTGGAAATGGGAGAAGCTTGGTATGGACTTCATCACAGGATTACCCCGGACCCGTTCAGGTTATGATTCTATCTGGGTAGTGGTCGATCGTTTGACCAAGGTAGCTCACTCCATTCCCATGAAGACTACCTACATGAGTGCTAAGCTGGCCAAGATATATATGACCAGGATCGTATGTACGCATGGAGTTCCGAGGAGTATCGTGTCAGATAGAGGAACTCAATTCGTGTCAAAATTTGGGCATCAACTATACGAAACCTTGGACACAAGATTGGAGTTCAGTATTGCTTTTCACCCACAGATCGATGGACAGACCGAGAGAGTCAATCAGATTCTGGAGGACATGTTGAGAGCTTGTGCACTATACTATGGGTCTAGGTGGGACGACAATTTGCCTTATGCCGAGTTCTCATAAAACAACAACTATCAGACCAGTCTGAAGATGGCCCCTTTCGAATCTCTATACGGAAGGAGGTGCCGAACACCATTGATGTGGGATGGTGTTGGTGACCGATTTTTTTTTGGTCCCGACCTTATCCGAGATTCCGAAGAGAAGGTCAAGATGATTCGTGACCGACTCAAGATAGCTCAGTCCAGACAGAAGAGTTATGCTGACAACGAACGCAAGGAAGTAACATACGAAGTGGGAGACAACGCATACCTTCGTGTGTCCCCAGTTCGAGGAATCAAGAGGTTCCGTGAAAAAGGAAAGTTAGCACCCAGATTCATTGGTCCCTAAAAAATTCTTGAACGTAGAGGTGAAGTTGCATACAAACTGGAATTGCCGGAAGGATTGTCCGGAGTTCATGATGTTTTCCATGTTTCCCAGTTGAAGAAATGCCATGATGATATGACCCATAGTCCGTTGAGAGACACAGTGCCCCTAGAGGCCATACAGCTTGACACTGATTTGACTTACGAGCAGAAACCCGTCAGGATTCTCGAGACTGCCAACAGAGTTACTCGCAACAAGATCATCAAGTTTTGCAATGTTTTGTGGAGTCATCACACCGAGGAAGAAGCCACCTGGGAACGATAAGAAGACCTTCGTCGAGACCACTCACACCTATTTGCTAGCCAACCCGAATCTCGAGGGCGAGATTCATCTTAAGGTGTTTAGGTTTGTAAGATCCCAAATTTCATAATTTGGAATGTTTTACAATTGTAGCTAACCATCTATGCATTTTGTTTGAAATAAAAGTAGCATTTGAATTATCCTTCGATTTTTACTTTGCATTTTATTTCTTCACTGACGGAATGCCGGGAATATCATCTTGCCAAGCAAGAAAGAGTGGAGGAACATGAGCCTCCAAACTAGGGCTATTTCTTTGAAATATCTGAACCATAAAACCCAAGGTTTATTTGAAAAATATTTGCAAATAGAAAATAAACCAATTTAGGGATTTTATGAAAACTTTTTTTTCTGAAGTATTTATTTTGGCCGTGAAAAAATGTCCATGTTTTTGGATTTATTTTTTTGATATTTTTAATATACAATACCCCTATATTCCATGGATATCTTATTTTCCTTTTATAGGCTTTATTTCCTATTTTCAATAAAAAGGAAAGGGATCTTTTATTTAAAAAAATTCCCTGGGCCACAATTGGAAATGCAGCAGACCCAAATCCATACCTTCTTCTTCCTCCTCAGGACCTGCCTTCTCTAGCCATGGCAGAAGCTTCTTGGAAATTTCCTCCCCCATTTTGGCGAGATTTCTTTCCTCCCCGAGCCTCACACCACCCCTATAAGAATACCCCGTTCCTCCTTGTTCCATTTTCCCCATTAGCTTGTCCCCTCCCTGCCCGTAGCCACGACGCCACCACCTCCGCCTTCCCTGCCATAACCGAAGCAACAAGAGCTCTCCTGACGCCACCCATCGCCAGGCCGCGCCCGTCCACCCCCTTAGTACCTCGCCGCGGCACCCGCACCCCCTGTCACGCCCCCACGCCACCCACCGCACCTCATCTCCCCCCTGCAGGTCACCCCACCCCGCCGATGCCTCCCTGCTAGGGAACGCCGACAGAAGCTGACCACGAGCCCCAGTACACCACCTCCTCGCCCCACGACGCCGTGACGCCACTCCCCACCAGCGCCGACTCACACCTCCGCCGTTCCACCTCTCTGCCAGCGACTCCCCTCGCTGGAGTAGCTCCACCTCACCGTTGCTCCTTCCTGCCGTCGCTACTAGTCACGGTAGCACAGGTAACCTCCTTTTTTCTTTTTTTTCTCTTTCTATTCATTTCACCGTTAGATCTAGATCATAGGTTGTAGATTTGAAAGGGACTTAACCCTTCAGTTTTCTAAAATAAACGGCCAACCTGTTAAGTTAACCGAAATGTTTTTCTTACATATCGGTCGTTTGTTAGTTTAGCTCTAGCAGCGCACGGTTTTACCCAATCACAGCCTGCCACGTCACCGTTTTCTTTTCTATTTTAAATCTATAACAGAAATAGTTCTGTTTTTGTTTTCTTAATAACTTTTAATGTACAAATCCAATTAAGGTGATTCTTTTTTGCATTAGATCAAAAAAATTATGTAGTTTCCGAAAACATAAAATTTGACTATGTTTGAATTTATAAACTTTGAGTTAGAACATAATTGGTTTAAATATTATTTTGTGCATACCGGGTGTTTGAAAATAGATTTTTAATTGATTCTTTTTGCTACTGATCACTAGTAATCTTAGTTATCAGTAGGTTTAATTTCAGAATTTGTAAAATATCTTATATTGGTATTTTCAACAAAACAGATTCTGTTTTGGTTCACGAAAGCCAATTTTTCATCTCACGTGTTATAACTAGTTTGGTTTGTTATTTTATTTTGATTACTTATCATTGTGGTGCTTATTGTGTGAATTTGTTTGTGTCGATAAATCACACAGAGTGTGAAGCTTGTTATCTAGAAGCGTTCGAGTTCGACAGTCGTCAGCAAGACAAGTCACGTTGATCATATTATTACCTATGTTTTATATGCATTGTAGTTCTACCTTTTTTCACCCAATTGCATGCAAAGTAGGTACTTGGAAATTTGGTTCTTGATGTAGTATCATGTGGTAGGCACCCATCACCCTTGTTACTTGGGCCGGGACGATACATGTTATTTTGCTATGCCTAAGTAGACGGGGTTTTGGTTGAGAGTCTATCACGAGTGTTGTGAGAAAATTTTAATAATCAAGACCGGATATGTCAAGACTTTCGAGATGTCGGGATGCAATATACCTCTGGGTGAAGGACGGTTTTGATGGCCCCCCCTGGTATAAACCGACGGAGGACCCGAGATGCATGGAGAAGCGCCATGACATCTTGCGGAAAGGATCACCTAGGCATGAAGAGATGGATGGATGCTTCAAGAACCAAGGCTTACCTGCACAGCCACAATTCATTATGGGCTTTGGCTTGGTTGGACAACGCGGCGACTCTGTACGGGCGGTGCTACGAGATGTAGAAGAATGGTATCATTGGATGGGCACCGACATAGGCTCAGAGGAACCCGTTGAAAAACCATGTTTTGATCATCCGGTCCTCGAACACCTTGTAGTGCGAGGACATTCAACGGAGGCGATCAAATCTTGTGGGGAACGTGTGCAAAACTCTGCAGAGTACCCAAACCTAATCGATTAACCGTGTCCATGTTCATGGACGACTTGAGCCAAAGGAACTGGAACTATCTGGAATTCTCAACACAAATAATAATGATGTGGGTATTATTGACAACTTGGGTACGAGAATTGGTTGGTGGAACCATCTCGTTAACAACCAACAAAGTAGTAATATTTTTCTTTTAGCCCTCTCTTGTTGTAGGAGAAAACTTTGCTTTCCGCTAAAAACTTACAAGCCCCACCTGCCATATATGCATGTAGAATAGATGATACTTTTCACATCTCTCTTTTGTGACTTGCCGACATATTCAATATGATGACCGACATGGCTACAACGTGTCATGTTGCATAGTAATTTTCCGACCAGGAGTGATGTCACGGTCTACGCTCGGTGATATGCCTTGGAGTCAGATGGACTCTACTACTTTTGATGCTTCCAGTAGTCTTCGTTTAGTTATCTCATGAGTTTGGCCTTCACCCTCTTTATTGTAATCTTTATTGTAATAAAGTACTCGATATGAGATCCGATTAATAAAGTTGTGTGCTTGAACTCTCGATATATACATTGACGAACTGTGTGTGTACCAGCATGATCTTGGGATGGTACAGAAACACCAGAGACTTGGCCGTTTCAGGTTGGGTTGCTACAGTATTGCCCCAAATAGCACACACTTGCCCGCTTTCATTTGGGCGTGTCACGAGAAGTATAGGCACCAAGGGATTTGACGAGGTGACTTGCTCGTGGGTGTGCCCGTGAGCGAGAACCTTGTTCTCTAGATTCCCAGCAATGTCCGGGCAGACCCGGGCAAAGGCACCGTGCCCAGCCCCCACGAGCATGACGCCCAAATGCAAAGCAAGACGGCGCATGCCGTGGGGGGTGGGGGGCTGCGGCCGCCGGACTAAGGGCCTTCAACCCTAAGGTGGCGCGGGCCCCGGGGGCATTATTCGTTATCTTCTCCCTAGCGCTATGCATGGTGCTTCCACTAGGCGTGGGCATGGTAAGAAGAGATAAAACTTATGAAACTTCGTGAAAACTAGAAGACCACAACCTTCATTAAAACCCAAGGCAAACTTGTTTACGAGCCCAAAAAGGGGAGGTCCTGCTGCCGTGTCCAGCACGGGCCAGCTGGTGAACTTGTTCACAAGCAAAAGAAAGAAAGGAAGAAAAGCACCTCTCGTATCCAGCACGAGTTAGCCTAGCAAGAAATGCGGCTGCCATATCCAGCCCGAGTCAGCCTAAAAGAAATGCGACTACCATGTCCAACACGGGTCAGCCTTGGTTAGTTTCAGCCCGTGGGACGTCTTCTTCAGTCATTCCTCACGAGCGATGCAAGGGGCTCCCACTAGGGCGTGGGCATAGTCGTGGTTTGAAAGTACTTCTGCGAGTGCGGAGCATAAGGACTTCCACTTCGCATGGGCGGGATCCCTCCACCAAGGCCACGACGCGGCTTATCATGGGCCTCCACTTAGGAGGCTCCAGGCGTATACAACCCAGTCATTCTTACGTGAGAGTGTCACGGGCGATGACGATTGGGCGGACACCCCAGGCCCAGGGCTTAGGAATGACTAACCCAGTCTTCAGGTGGTTCCATGAGTTTCGGCATGGGAGTGTGCATGTCGGTGAAATGCTCCTATGGCCCAAACATGAGCGCCATCGCACCCCGCGTGGCCACAAGAGAGTGTAGTTAGGCGAGTCGTTATGGGAAACAACAAGGCACCTACTATCACACCACACGTCGACCACTATCCAGCATGCATCTAGTGTATTAAGTTCAAAAGAACACAGTAACGCCTTAAGCAAGCACTACTAGGAAAAGGGCTATAGATGATATAGATACTAATGGCGCACCACACAAGTAGTGCACCACTACTATATAGTAGTGGCGCACCATGTGAGGTGTGCCATTAGTGTGATGGACACTAATGGCGCACCACACACTCGGTGCGCCACTACTATATTTTTTTTTTATTTTTTTGCAAAACTACTAATGGCGCACCAGCAGCTGGTGCGCCATTAGTAACCAGGGTTACTAATGGCGCATCTGTTAGTAGTGCGCCATTACTATAATTTTTTTTTTGGTTTTTTTTTGCAAACTACTAATGGCGCACTAATGGCGCATCTGTTCGTGGTGCGCCACTACTTTTTTTTTGCAGAACTACTAATGGCGCACCACCAGCTGGTGCGCCATTAGTAAGCAGGATTACTAATGGCGCACCCCCTGGGGATGCGCCATTGCTATTACATGAAAACTGCCACCGAGTGGCCCTGCCCCCCTCAGCCAATCCGTCTCCCCTACCCGCATCTCAATCCCCCCCGACCGACCGGCTAGGGTTTCCTCCCGCCGCCGACGGCAGCCCGCCGACCGCCGACGGCCGCGTCTCTCGACCCCCACCCCGCCAGATCCTCCACCTCGTCCGTCCACCTTGCCGTCGGCCGAGATAAGCGCCTTCCCTCATCCTTGGCACCCTTTGAACTGCAGTGCCATCCCATCTCCGCCCCGCCGCTGCTCCTCTGCATCGCAATGCACGACGCAGAGCGCTCGCAGTACCTGCGGCGGGTGAGCGCAGCCTTCCCCGTGCCCTTCCTGCTGCTCGCGCTTGCTTTGCTCGTCGGGGGCGCCAGCAGGCAGCCGCAGCGTCCGGTGCCACCGGAGCTGAGGGCCGTGGAGGCGCAGCTCACTGCACTCACCAACGACGTCGCCCAAACCATCTCCGAGCGCTTCAGCTTCTACTTCTCCGACACGTGAGTAGACCACTCCACCCTAGCTCCTCCTCCGTTTCTGCCTCCGGCGGTGCTCTGCTTTCCCGTCGGGTTCCGTCGGTGGTCGACGGAGACTGACCTGACCTTGGTTGCGTTTTGGCCGGCCGGCCGGTGGTTCGCGCAGGGAGGAGGACTGGAATGGCGCCTTCAACTACACCTCCGACCTCGGCTTCGTCCAGCGCTGCCAAGCCCAAACCAGAGGACATTATTTCAGGAAGTTGAAATCATGCACTATACAACAAAATGAAATTACCCATTATGTCAGATTTTTTGTAAACCTATTAATTGAACTGTTTCTCGTACTTACTGCAGAGAGGTAAAGCTAAACTTCTGACAGAAGATTGGGAAGGTGCGGTTGAGGACCTAAAAGAGGCTGCCCAGAAATCCCCACAGGTGAATTTTATGCAATTTTGCTTTGTTGTCCTTGAGTAATACTCGTAGTATATCACAGCTGGCATGAGTATATCTTTTTTTCTTTTGTTCCAACTGAAGGAGCCTAAGCTCCCAGTCTGTCAGAGCATGCTAATTTGAATTTCCCGCGTCTTGTTGTATTTGATTTACTCTCTAATGATGTGCTTCTGTTGGCGTGCATCTTGTTATTCCTATTTCCATTAGGCTGAATACAGTTGTGTTCTGAGTGGTCTGGATACAGTTAGGCTCAGTAGTGGTCTGGATATAGTTTCCCAGTGGACAAATCATGCGTTTAACTGCTTGGATGGATGACGTACACAACAATAGATCCTACATTAGCTAGACTTTAGTATAATATGCAGGGTGCAACTTGTGGTTAATAGTGAGCGATCATGTAGATTGTTTGAAGAGACTCTCTGGCTAAGGTTACGCACACAGTAGAAACTCTGCTGCCATGCCCTATTTCCTGTCCCTGTCCTTTATTATATGTTCTTTGAAATTTAAAACTAAAAGGATCGATAATGCATCTACAATTAACAGTTTTACTAATCTTGTCCTTGCAAGCTTGGTTTTTGGCTCATGTGAACAAATAAACTGTGGTCTGATGGCAAGTTTTCTGTTGACGCTGACTCATGACATGACAAAGGAAGTTGAAGCTGAGCAAAAGGAAAGACTGGTACAAAATCCTGGGCATTTCGAAGACAACACCGCCCACGTACATCAAGCACGCGTACAAGAGGTTGGCGCTGTAGTGGCACCCGGATAAGAATGTGGAGAACCATGAGGAGGTGGAGAACATGTTCCGAGAGATCGCCGCCGCATACGAGGTATTGTTTCTGTTTCGAGTGATGACTGATGAATAGCAAAATGGAAAAAGAAAAACAATTAGACACAATAAGATTGATTGAACAAAAGGTGCGCAGGTTAGACCGGGGAGAGGACCTGGACGAGGTGGGCATGGGGGGAGGCGGCGGCGGGTTCGACCCGTTTGGTGGAGACGGTGGGAAGCAGTACACGTTCCACCACGGGGGAGGGTTCCCCAGAGGCGGATTCCCGGGTGGCTTCCAGTTCAACTTCGGTTAAAAGCAGGCCAGGCTTCCCTGATGATGTCTTAGTTTCTTGTCATTACTGCTTTAGGAGGGAGAGCTTAACAGCGACATGTGTTAATTATATATCTAGCAAATAGCTTTTACTACCGTCTTGGCTCTTGTTACTCTGGTTAAAGAAAGTTTTGCTTTAGTACCTATACAACAAATTTTCCTTGATATTAATTGTAGTAATACTGTATTAGGATTATGGCCGATGATTTTGTGATGCATCGACCACTTGATTGGAAATAAGGTATGCTGCTGCTATTAGTACTGTGCATGCGACCTTTTTTTGGAAGGAACAAAAAGGAAAAGTGGCTGCCCTATTTGTGGAGTTCCTAAAATATCCAAATCCTTGACAGGAGCAAGTCTTATATGCAAAAAGGAGTACCAAATGTTTATTCTTCAGAAACTCCTTTTATTTCCTCCTTTAGTTCATAGTATATGGCAAATGATAAGTGCAGTCCAAGCTTTGTTACTGTCTTATTAACAATTGAGAGTATGAAGAAATGACGGGAAACATTTTCACAAAAAAAACTACATTGGCTGCAAATTGAAAAGAAAAGAGAATGAAAAACGATCTCGTTGTTTCTGAATTTCTTTTATGTAGGTAACATTTGCAGTCTAGTATTTTCAAACTGGTCAAATCAATTAGAGATTTTTTCTATGACTTCTGTCCTTAATCATAGATACTGATGTGATAAATAACCATGCTAGATATAACTTTCAGGTGCGTGGCTTCATTGGGCAACAACAGCTTGAGGCAACCCAACAGAGCCTGCATCTGTTCAAAAGGTGAAGCTTTGTCTACGCAAGGATCTGAAGGAAGTGATGTGAAGCCTGGGGGTAGCCCAACAGAGCCTGCATCTATTATCAAAGGATAATAGGTAACGCCATGGACTGAAGGTTATATATGAATTCAGAAGAGGGATGGTTCGCATAACTCAACATGGACGTGCACCTTTGTTAGGATAATATAAATGTTCATCTAGTTCTCTATAGCATTGCATCTCAAACTTTCAAGAATGCACGTGAGATCATTTTGTCTTTTTACCTTTGTAGTGATAATTCGATGGTGCTAAGATTTATAAGGCACCTTTGGGATGGTGGCAAATCATAGCTTTTAAATTAGCCTCATATTTAAACAATTGAGAATCAGATGGAAGACTACTTGACTCAGACTTCCAACGACGCACTATATTGATGAATGATGTGCACTTGTTTATCTTGTTCTTCTAGGCGACCTGGTGAGATGCATAACGGGTGGTGGTGTCTTTTGCGGATGCTGATGCATGGTGACTCAAGCTCTATGTTCTTTGAAGATTGAAATCCTTATGTCCTAGTTGTTGTGGTTATGTTGAGAGCTTCATGTTTATCTGAATGTGTCTTTTGCATGTGCAGTATTCAGGAATTTCTGACCTACTTGAACCTTAGTTGTCGATTGCTTGTCATTTAATATGGTTAATGGTCAGGTTATACATCATGTTAATTCGAAGTTGACACTAATATGCCTAGTCTTATTGCCTTGTAGCTGCTGGTTTGGTGCATTTTGGATTGCCCGGTTGATACTAATATGCCTAGTCTTATTGCTGCTAGCTATGTCTTCTTTAAGATTTGCTTTGCCAACGATCTGCGTGGATCTTGTGGTTATTTTGTCGACTGCTTTGCTGATGCCTTCCATCCTCAGCCTTGCTAATCAATGGAGCAACAGGCTGAGCCTGAGCCTTGTATTGGGTAGCACACTAGCAAGCAGAGCTAGTTTGTTTCAACTCAAATCTACCCTTCGGTGAGCGTGTCCTCCGAATATGGTGCACCTACGAATGCTGAATGCAATGATTTTACAATGAAGTTCATATGATAGGTATGTTTTTTTGGCTTATCGCAATGATCTCAATATCATGATCTAAGTATTCTTTTTGAAAGTGTTCATTCATTAACTTTATAGAACATTTAGTTGCATGGGTCAACGACAGGAGCCTGAAATGCCTCGTTGACCATCCTTGATGTATATCTACTTATGTACTCCTTCCGTCTCAAAATAAGTGACCCAAAAATGACTCAGCTTTGTATTAATTTTGGGATGGAGGGAGTACTATAACACTAAAAAGGTATAGATTAACATTGTTAGTTTGCTACAGATTATCTTTACTAGTTCGAGAAAAATGGAGTTTACATTTGTTGTGGCTTGGTAAACACAACTTTGTAAAGAAACAAATGTGCTCAGACATATAGTAGATAATTCAATACAGAGAAGTGTGTACTTATAGTGTGAACAAAGAAGTCCATAATTCAATTAATACTTCAGAGAGAAAATGTGTAGTTATAGTAGATAGCAAGAGACATATAGCAGGTAACCTATACTAGTTGAAATTCAAATCGGAGTGAACCAACAGAGCAACCGCTGCGACTAGTGTGTGTCTGTGGCTGACCTGGAGGCACCTTCAGCAGGACAATTCGTAGATACGGCCAGCACGTGTTCACCCACAATTCGTTTTATCAGTTCTCCTTAATTTTTATTTGGTTTTTAGAATTTTACATGTATTTTACATGTTGATCTTACAGGACCATGTCAGTGTCTTCTAGAGATTAAATTCATGTTTAGTTAATGCTTGTGTTGCTGCTTAGATTGTGCAACATTGAAAGTAGCATGGTACAATCTATTCATGTTTAGTTAATGCTTGTGATGGACAGAATGGCCTGTTGAGGAACAGTGCAGCACCTGTTGAGGATAGTGTTGTTGCTGCAAGTAGCATCGTCCTTACACAACCTGAGGTAGAAGGCAAGGAAGATTTGCAACACACAAGTAGTGATGATAATTCTGTGAGTCAAAAGCTTTCTGATGGACAGAGTACAAAGGGTACACCACAAGGGCGGAGGCGGAAGTTAGATATCGACTTGTAATGTGATGGTAGTTTAGATGATCGATATCGACTTGTAATGTGAAGATAAACTCGCTACTCGCGGTCTCGAGACTTGTAATGTTCTAACTTTGTTTGGTATTTTAAATTCAGAGACTAATATGATGAATTGTATTCGAAGACTAATCTTCTCTGTATTCGATAAATCTGTTGTTTATATGTTGTGCTCTCTATATGCTGTGCAATAATATGTTTTGTAATCTGTGCAAATATCAGAAAAAAATAAAATAAATACCTAATATTCATACTTGTGGCGCACCACTCAGCACTTTAGTGGCGCACTTCAAAATCACACTGGTGGCGCATCGTCAACTAGTGCGCCATTAGTAAGCCAGAGAACATGGGTAAATATGGCTGTGGGAGGCATACTAATGGCACACCATAAGCTATACTAATGGCGCACCAGGAGGTGCTCCATTAGTATACCAGATACTAATGGCGCACCAGGAGCTATACTAATGGCGCACTTCTTGGTGCGCCATTAGTATACCAGATACTAATGGCGCACCGTGAGCAATACTAATGGCGCACTGCCTGGTGCACCATTAGTATACCAGATACTAATGGCGCACTTGTGGTGCGCCATTAGTGAAAAAATCTAATGGAGTGATGCTAGTGGCGCACCTATAGTGCGCCATTAGTAGCCAAAATAGGTGTGCCATTAGCAATGCTTTTCCTAGTAGTGAAGATGATATGATGTAGATGGACAATCTCATATCAACGACAGAGCCCATCTTGTTACCCTTGATGGCAACTACTTAATGTGTACCTTGCTGCCCCTACTGTCACTGGAAAATGTCACCACATGGTTGAACCCAAAACCAAGCACTTCTCCCATTGCAAGAATCATGGACCTAGTTGGTCAAACAAAACCCAAGACTCGAAGAGACTTACAAGGATATCAAATCATGCACATAAGAAATCAGCAAAGACTCAAATATATATCATAGATAATCTGATCACAAATCCACAATTCATCGGATCTCGACAAACACACCGCCAAAGAAGATTACATCGGATAGATCTCCATGAAGATCATGGAGAACTTTGTATTGAAGATCCAAGAGAGAGAAGAAGCCATCTAGCTACTAACTACGGACCCGTAGGTCTGAAGTGAACTACTCATGAATCATTCGATGGGCGATGATGAAGAAGCCCTCCAACTCCAAAGTCCCCTCCGGCAGGGCGCCGAGAAGGGTCTCCAGATGAAATCTCGCGGAAACAGAAGCTTGCGGCGGCGGAAAAGTATTTTCAAGGCTCCCCTGATTTTTTGCTGTATTTTAGGGAATATATATGCCAAGGATCTAGGTCAGGGGGCGGCCAGGGAGGCCACAAGCCCTGACACCGCCGCCTCCTACCCTGGTGGCGGAATGGGAGCTTGTGGGCTCCCTAGAGCCCACCTGGCTTGGCCCAAAGGCCCCCTGATCTTCTTCCTTTCGGGAAAAAATCATTTCGGGGATTTTATTCCGTTTGGACTCTATTCCAAAATCAGATCTGAAAAGAGCCAAAAACACAGAAAAAACAGGAACTGGCACTTGGCACTGAATTACTAAGTTAGTCCCAAAAGAGATATAAAAGGTACATAAAACATCCAAAGATGACAAGATAACAGCGTGAAACCATCAAAAATTATAGTGACGTTTGAGACGTATCAAGCATCACCAAGCTTAACTCCTGCTCGTCCTCGAGTATGGAAGTGAGAAACAATGAATTTTTGATGCTTTCATGCAACCTAGCATAGATGTCCTTTGTAACTCCTCTTATGTGACGTGAATGTTCAGATCCATTAGATTCGAAACAATAGTTTGCTATTGACGTGGAAACAATAATAATTCAAGAAACTAGCAAGGTAATCATGAACTTTCAAAATAACAAGGCCAAAAGAAAGTTATCCCTACAAAAGCATATAGTGTGGCTATGCTCTATCATCATTGCACAACAAATTTAAATCATGCACAACCCCCGTATTCGCCAAGTAATTGTTTCATACCTTTACTTTCTCAAACTTTTCAACTCTCACGCAATACATGAGCGTGAGCCATGGTTATAGCACTATAGATGGTGTGGAGTGTGGTGGATGTTGCAAGACAAAAAAGGAGAAGATAGTCACATTAACTAGGCATATCAATGAGCTGTGGAGATGCTCATCAATAGATATCAATGTGAATGAGTAGGGATTGCCATACAAATGATGCACTAGAGCTACGAGTATGTGAAAGCTCTTAAGGAAAACTAGTGGGTGTGCATCCAACTTGCTTGCTCACGAAGACCTAAGGCAATTTTGAGGAAACCTATCATTGGAATATACAAGCCAAGTTATATAATGAAAATTTCCCACTAGCTATATGGTGGTGACAAAATGAGAGACTCTCAATCATGAAGATCATGGTGCATAATATGCAGAAGTGTGGAAAAAGTTGTAGCATTGTCCCTTCTCTCTTTTTCTCTCATTTTTTTGGGTGGGCTCTTTGGCCTCTTTTTTTTATTTTTTTGGTAGGCTTCTTTGGCCTATTTTCTTTCCTCACATGGAAAAATGATCCATTAATGATGATCATCACACTTTCAACTCAAAACTTAGAGCAACAATGACTCTATGTGGAATGCCTTCGGTAGTATACCGTGACAATGATCTAGCATACGATCATGCAATGGAGATGTAGACATGGTGGCACATGTCATGGTGGTAGTTGCATGGGAATATATCTCGGAATGACTTTGAAAAAGCCATAGTAGGTAGGTATGGTGGCTGTTTTGAGGGAGGCTAATGGTGGGTTTTGTGCACCCGCGAAAGTTGCATGGCACTAAGAAGATAGTGACGGTGGAAGGTGAAAGTGCATCTAAACCATGGACTCAACATTAGTCATGAAGAACTCAGATACTTGTTGCAAAAGTTTTATTAGTAATCTAAACAAAGCATTCAAGGCATACTCCTAGGGGAAGGGTTGGTAGGTATAAACCATTGCGCGATCCCGACCGCCACGCAAAGGATGACAATCAATAGACTAATCATGCTCAGATTTCATCACATAGCGGTTCACCAGACGTGCATGCTACCGGAATCACTAACTTCAACAAAAGTATTTCTAGATCCACAACACCTTACTAGCATGACTTCAATATTAACATAACCACAACTGAAAACTAATTGAGATCAATCAAACTTCTCTAACTATTCAATGCACATGAAGGTGGAATTTTTCGTATCCCTTTGGATAACTACCCCTTTTGAGACTACTTTAAAAACATAGATCAACTACCAAGCCACGCACCGCTGTGCTCTAAAAGATATAAGTTAAGCACATAGATAAAAAGTATCTAGCTCAAAAGATATAAGTGAAGCACATGTGAGCTGAATTGTCTACCAAAAGATATAAGTGAAGATCGACAAAATCGCGGTGAGTGCATGTCTCTCTCTCTCTAGGTGTGCGTCAAGGATGATTGTGACACTAAAAAAATAAAAGACTCCTACGATACAGGACGCTCCAAGCAAAAACACATAACATGTGGTGAATAAAAATATAGCCCCAAGTAACGTTACAGATGGATTGAAGACGAGAGAGGGGATGCCTTCCCGGGGCATCCCCAAGCTTAGGCTTTTACGGAATCCTTGAATATCTTGGGGTGCCTTGGGAATCCCCAAGCTTGAGCTCTTGCCACCCTTTATCTCTTTGTCCATAAGAACTTCACCCAAAACTTGAAAACTTCACAACACGAAACTTAAACAGAAACTCGTGATAACATTAGTATGAGAAAGCAAACTTAAATTCTACTTGTGCTGATGTTGGGTTACTGTACTTTCAATCTTCCATGGCTAATACCCCCCGATACTATCCATAGTTTCGTCAAAATAAGCAACTAACACAACAAAAACAGAATCTATTAACAGCAGACCAGTCTGTAGAAATCTGTATATTTCGTATACCTCTGGTAATTCACAAAATTTGGTGCTCAAACCATAAGTAGCGTGATCATTTATCATCTTAAGATCTTCATCTTTATTGGATGACTCACCACTATCTTTAGGAACAAAAACAGGCTTGACGGTCTTTTTGAGAGTGAGATTTGGAGTATTTTGCACAGTGGCAAAAGCGGAACCCAAGTTGGTTATGACATCTTCTAATTTGCCAATTCTAGAAGAATCATTAACTATAAATTCCTTCTCCCTTCAATTTTACAAAAAGTTTCCCATTTTGGATCCGTACTGAGTAATTTGATTGTGGATCTTTCTATCCAAACCGTCAATAAGTTCAACCGTGGCAATTTTGTTTTCAATAGCGTCAAGCCTTTGCATCACGTGTTCCAAGGTCAAGATAGTTCCATTAACCATGAGCGGGGGTGAGCCTACGAAATTCATGATAGCTCTATAGGAGTCAATAGTATGGCTCCCCAAAAAGTTCCTGCCTACAATGGTATCAAGGATATACTTATTCCAAGGAGAAATTCCAACATAGAAACTGCGAAGGAGGACGGTAGTAGATTGCTTACGAGTAGATCTACTTTGAGCATTGCAAATCATGTACAAAGCGTCCTTCAAATTTCCTTCCTCATTTTGCCTGAAATTGAGAACTCCATTTTCAGGGGTGTCGTTTGGAGTGGTGGGTCTAGCCATTGATGGACTATCTCACACACAAACGAGCAGGAAGAGAGAGTGAAATGGGCAAAAGAAAACGACAAAAGAGAAAGGCAAAGGAGAAAAGGCAAATGAAAGCGGCAAATGTGATTCCCTTGCTACGGCGCCAAGATTAGTCGTGTCGACGGCACCAGGAATCCTTGTGCTGCGGCTACGCCTTAAGGGACTTCCTAGGAAAATATGCAAAGGATTTCCCCCGTGGCCTTGGAGCCTTGTGTTGGTGTTCCCTCGAAGCAGAAAGGGTGATGTAGCACAGCGGTGGTAAGTATTTCCCTCGGTTTGAGAACCAGGGTATCAATCCAGTGGAGGAGTATCACAAACACAAAGAACCTGCTCCCAACGTTGTGAAGGGGTTGTCAATCCCTTATAGATTGTTTGCCAAGTGAGAACTGAAAGCAACAAAGTAACAAAGCAAAGTAAAAGCGGAGGTGTATACGATGGATGTGAATAGACCCGGGGGCCGTAGTGTTTACTAGTGGCTTCTCTCATGAAAGCAAGTAGACGGTGGGTAAACAAATTACTGCCGAGCAATTGATAGAACCGCGCAAAGTCGTGATGATATCTATGGCAATGATTATATCTATAGGCATCACGTCCAAAACAAGTAGACCGATATTTTCTGCATCTACTACTATTACTCCACACGTCCACCGCTATCCAACATGCATCTAGTGTATTAAGTCCAAAAGAACAGAGTAACGCCTTAAGCAAGATGACATGATGTAGATGGACAACCTCATATCAACGACAGAGCCCATCTTGTTACCCTTGATGGCAACTACTTAATGTGTACCTTGCTGCCCCTACTATCACTAGGAAAGGTCACCACATGGTAGAACCCAAAACCAACCACTTCTCCCATTGCAAGAATTATAGATCTAGTTGGCCAAACAAAAAACAAGACTCGGAGAGACTTACAAGGACATCAAATCATGCATATAAGAAATCAGCAAAGACTCAAATATATATCACAGATAATCTGACCACCAAATAATAATTCATCGGATCTCGACAAACACACCACCAAAGAAGATTATATCAGATAGATCTCCATGAAGATCATGGCGAACTTTGTATTGAAGATCCAAGAAAGAGAAGAAGCCATCTAGCTACTAACTACGGACCCGTAGGTCTGAAGTGAACTACTCACGTGTCATTGGAGGAGCAATGATGATGATGAAGAAGCCCTCCAACTCAAAAGTCCCCTCCGGAAGGGCGCCGGGAAGGGTCTCCAGATGAGATCTCACGGAAACGGAAGCTTGCGGTGGCGGAAAAGTATTTTTCGAGGCTCCCCTAATTTTTTGCTGTATTTTAGGGAATATATAGGCCAAGGATCTAGGTCAGGGGGCGGTCAGGGAGGCCACAAGCCCTGACACCGCCGCCTCCCCCCTGGTGGCGGAGTGGGAGCTTGTGGGCTCCCTCGAGCCCACCTGGTTTGGCCCACATGCCACCTGATCTTCTTCCGTTCGGGAAAAAATCATTTCAGGGATTTTATTCCGTTTGGACTCCGTTCCAAAATCAGATCTGAAAAGAGCCAAAACACAGAAAAACAGGAACTCACACTAGCCTCTGAATTAATAAGTTAGTCCCAAAAAAGATATAAAAGGTACATAAAACATCCAAAGATGACAAGATAAGAGCGTGAAACCATAAAAAATTATAGATACGTTTGAGACGTATCAAGCGACGAACTCATTTGCCCTTGGCGCTTGGCAACGCGGGTGACACAGTTCCGGCGCCGGATGGCGTGTTCACTTCGGAAGACCCGATTTTGTGACAATCCTCTGTGTTGTGAGTGCGTCTGTTGTGGTGAGCATAGAACATCCCGCTGACTCTTTCGGGCGCACCACTGCAAGGAGCTGACGGTGGCCCAAAGCCGGTCACCAGGTCTTGGAGGAGCAGGAGCATGGCGCGAGGAGGACCCGGCTCGGGCCCCTTGGGCTATGAACCAAGTGAATCGCCTCGCGGCGGTGGAGGCGACTTGCTCGCCGAGTTCCCCACTTCGGGCCTGGGGGCCAAAGCGGGATGTACGGCTAAGGTCCCCTCCTGGCGACATTGACGAGCTCGGTGATGTGGTCCGCCTAGGCTTCATAGCCTCCGTCCATTGCACGGTGGCGGAGTAGTTCGCTTGCCATGAGCAGCGGGTCCTGCACTTTCACGTCTCCCACCGTGGGGGGACACAACAAAGCGGCCGCCTTGCCGCACCGGGGGCCGCAAGGATCCCTGTTTCTCGCCAGCTGTGTGGGCAAAGATGGTGGTGGCCTAAACGCTGGTGGGTCAGGATGCGCGTGACGAGCATCGGCCATGGGGTCAGCGAAGATGGAGACAAGAAGGGACCTGGAGGACGGCTCCACACCCCTACCTTGCATGCCAAATGTCGAAATCGGGGCTCCATAGACCGTGAAAGGTTTGAACTGTGGGGTGCACTAACTCTCCTACCATGTTATACCCCTCAACTTCACTGCGACTGCCCGATGGCTCGCGGTACAAAAGATGAACAAGAACACAGACGTAGTATACCCAGGTTCAGGCCACCTTGTGGTGTAAAACCCAACTCCTTCTTGTTTGGATTGCTTGAGAAGGAAGGCGAGTACAAAAGCGGGGGGTTCTTGCCCACTTCCCAAGGTCACCCGATGTCTCAAAACGGGAGACGCTACTATGCGGGTGCGCACTATAGCTCGTTCCAGAGCATGGGGTATGCATGCCAGGCCATGTCTTTGGCAGGATGGGCGCGACTCCTTGTGTCTAGGGAAGCTAGATGAGAGTAGACAAAGTGGGTAAAGCCTTGGATGCTAATGGGGGTGCCTTGGTTAAGATGGGAAGTGGGGAGAGATGTAGAACCTTGTTGTCCAGAGAGGGAATATGAGGTTTTACCTCACCAATTATTGAGACGTGACCATGTAAAGTTTACTGGAGGTAAAAATGACTAGTAGAATATCAGATACAATTTTGAGTTTAAGGAGAATAGTAGAAATGGTGAAAATAGTACCTTTTAGAAAGGACTAGAAGGTCTTTGATGCGAGTTAGAGCTTGTCAGAATCGAGGCTCCGCAGACAGTGAAAGGTTCGAATTCTGGGGTGTCTCGCTCTCCAAACCTGTTCTGCCTCTCAACTTCCATTCGACTCCCCGATGGCTCGAGCTAAGGAAGACGAAGAAGAACACACGCATAGTTCACCTAGGTTTAGGCGACCTTGTGGTGTAAAACCCTACTCCTGATTGTGTGGATTGCTTTCACACCCTATTTTCACCTCATTTTCACTGTAATTTCAAAATCTGAGTTCATTAAAACTTTTCAAAAACCAATGATGTGAGTGCCATGATTGACATTGTATGCTTGTATCCTTGATTGAGTAGAATCAAAAACCGTATTTTTCATAACATAAATATTCCCAATTTTTTTCTTCTTATTTTTAACTATTTCAAAACCTTGCTTTGGGTTGCACTCCAAGTCCTTGGCAGCAAGGGAGTGCTTTTACCCAAAGATGGTGATCTAGTTCTAAAACTATTTTAATTCTCCAAAACCATAAAATAATTATTTTATAAATAATATCCTATTTTATTTAGATGTCCACTTTTGAGGCGAGGAATGATATTCCGATATGGAAAATTAATTTTTTGTCTTAGAAAACTGTGAGAAAATTTGGAGATACTTAGAGGACATATATTTTCCATACATAAGATTTTCAAACCATATTTATATTCAAAATATTTGAGCAAATCCCTAAAAACCTATTCTGTTTGTTTTGATCTTTTGGAATATTTCCAAAGGAAATATTTGTAAAAATCCCATAAAATTCCGGCAACCTTCCCAATATATAGTTAGTGACCACACCAAGTTTCACCTCATTCCGAGGTGATTTGGTTCACTAAATAATCCAAAACCCCTCTTTGTCCAGAACCAAGTTGAAGCATCTCTACATTGCCAAGTATATCCAAATGGGTTGAAACGTTGTAGGAGTGTTCAACACCACAAATGAGGATTGTGTGCCAAAAATGGGAGTTGTAGGAGGTAATCTACCCACGTTCCCTTTGGAAGGGGCAGATCTGCCATTTGGGGGGTGATTTCAAGTTTGCATTGCCAAACTTATCCAATGAAGCTCAAATTTGGTGGAGTATCTTATTTCTTCATCAAAGTTAATCCTATTAACTCTCATCACCAGTGGTGAGATGTTGCTATCCCAAACACGTATAGAACACCTTTTTCCATATTAGCAAATCAGCCCTTACCCCACTCCACACCTAAGCTCTTCCCTCCAAACTCTTTGACCAAACTGCCATAACCACTTCCCAACTTCAAAGAGTGTGGCCCTTCTTTGGATCCAAGAAGAAGGCCCCAAAATCCTCATTCTAAGTTCTGAGCCAATGCTGGCATCTCTTCTTTCCTCTCATCCCCTGGCCAGCAGTGAGTCCCCCAGCTCCCAAACGGCTAGGCATCTTCAGTGCAAGCCCTAGGACACCCCAGACAAGGCCAAATCGCCCCAGAGTGCGCCAGCATGCCGTGGCATGCCAAAACTACGCTCTGGGCATGTTGTTGGGTGCACCCGGAGCAAAGGGGGCCAGCCCCGGCAGATTCGAGCCTCCCCCTCATGCCCATTCGAGTCCCCGACCTTCTCTCTGTATCAGGGCAGCCCAGTGCCCCTCCTCCCTCGCTCTGTTGACCAGAGCGACACGTGGCCACATGCGCCAGAGCCAACCAGAAGATCATGGCCACGCATGCACGCTCCTCCTTGCTCTCTCTCCCTCTTAGCGGGTCTCGCAGGTCCTAAACCACGTCTGCATACCGTTGTTTCAACCCCGAGCACTCACTGCCCCTCCTGCAAGCAGCGGTGAAACCACCTGCGCCGCCGACTCTGTGCACCGTCGAGAGTCTATAAATAGGCCCTCCCCCTCGCTCCAGCACCTCCATCCCATCTCTCCAGTGCCTAAATTCCACCCCTGGCCTCTCCGTTTGAGCAAAGCGAGCTCCTTTGCTCGAGATCGACCGAGGCCCCGCGGCTTCAGAGCTCCGTCGATCTGGGGCTATGGGCCAGTTCTGGTGCTCCTTTCTCCTCCTATGTGATCCTAGCAACCTCAGGGAGCTTCCCCATCACCTCCCCGAGCTAATCCACTCCCGTAGCACCTAGTTCATCAGCCTCCCGAAATAGCTCCGATGTAGCCACCTCGTCGCTGGTGAACCAGGGAATCCTTGTCCACCCCTTCACCACCAGCAGGTATGCGACGATGAGCTGGTTCCATTTCTGCCTTCGGTTGGGCTTGAGGACGTTGGTAGCGTCACGAGCATGCTTCCCCTCCTCTGTGTCCCGAGGTGGAAGACGACTCCGACAGGTGGGGCTCACCTGTTGGTGGCTCCTGTCTCTCCCCCTCTCTCCTCTCTGCCTCTGACCGCAGGGGCCCGCGCGCGCCTAGGCTGGCTGGCTGGCTAGCGAGCTGGACCGGCCCAAGCCTCAAACCGAGTCAGGCCTAAGCCCCAACCTCTTTTCTTTTTCTGTTTAATCTGGCTTTAAAGGATTTTTATAAAAATAATTATTCAATATTTTTATTATTTTTCCACCATAATTCTTCTAAAAATGAGTAGTATTTAACAGAGTCTTTGTACAATTTTTAGACAACCTCTCTGTTTTATAATAATTACAAAGGCAATTTGGAATAGTTTTGCTTCTGTTAAAGTGATTTTAAAAATAATCCTTTCACTAAAGCCAAAGACAAATATTTTTAAAATAACAATATGGATTTATCTAAATTAAACAAAATTTTAAAGTGAGTTTGTGATCTGTTTTTTAGTGAGCTATTTATTGTTTTTTATTTATTACGACGATAGAAACCACATTTGACGAAGAAGTTGGACTTGAAGACCCCTAAGACCTCGGATACTTAGTTGATCAAGGCAAGCAACCCTTTGTCCATGTTTGAGAATATGTTATATTGAATGCTAGTAAAGAAAATACTCCCGCGGCATATGATCACAGATATTCGGTAAATCATTGAAGTGAAGTTACCGATGGCTTCTCCGGAGCACTTGCATTTTAAGCTTGATCCTACCACCTATGAGGGTCATGCTGATATCATGTTGACAAGTAGAGCTAAGAATAGTAGAAGGATGAGCATGATGACGGTAAATATCAAAGGTTTATGAAAACTCTGTCGGGTGCCACTAATGCCCGAGGGTTAAGATGAGTAAGGTGGCCACTTTTGGTGAAGTGTTGCATCGGTTATTTTGGTGTGAGTGGTTTCGGAAATGGGAATAGATTTATGATGTGTCGACCGTCCCAACCTTACATGTGTGACCATGTTATCCCTTTATGGGACGGGGCTTTCTTCATTACTCTAGTCGATGCTAGCAGGGAGCCACATTACTAGTGGCGGGAGTGATGTGTGGTAAGTCTCGTGACGGGGTCGTTCCTGGTAGGACGACTATGCCGTTTTTATCTGTTCCGGGCACACAGTTGGTCCCTGCATGGATGATATTGTCCGGAGTCGGTGCTCGTAATACGTACATCATGTGGGCCACATACCAATCGGGTGGACCTCTTTGTCTAGTATCGTTGGGGGAAAGATATTGATTGGGTTCTTACCTCGGGTATGTTATATACTGCGAGTCATGGATGACACGGAAGTTTCTCGGATCTCATGGGTACAGTGTACAATCTCTACAGAGTGTAAAACTATTCGAATAGCCGTGTCCATGGTCAAGGACAGTTGGGTCGTGCTTCTCAAAGTACCTCCAGTAGTTTACGCATAAACCAAGTGTCTGTGTGTATAATGGTGTTATTTGAGGAAGAGTTGATATGACTAAGTTTGGTGACTTGGCATATCTGGTGAACCCGGAGTGTTCAACCCTTGACAGATATATTGATATCTGTAACCTGTTCTTCTAAGTACCATCTAGCTTATGTTGCACATCAATCCATGATCATGTTTATTCACTGTTATGCCGCTATCCACCAATACTGCATAATACTTGTTATCTTACAAATTGCATTATTCATATCATGGGCTGTTCGCGAGTACATTCAAAGTACTCATTGGCATGCCACTGGTTGTATTATTAAACAGACATGGAAGTACCGGAGTTTGGAGAAGAGTACGCCATCGGAGACGGCCCTGCGAACTAGGATGTTCTCCAGTCAGAATGCTTGTTGGTGTAGGCGGATGGCATGGGCACCCGCTTAGCCCCGAGATTTCCGCTACTAGTTGTATCAGCATGTTTTGGCCTTATAGGCCCTACCTTGTGAACTTGACATTATTGGTCATGCGTTGTAATATTTCGGTACGTTGGATGTATGACTCTTATTATTCAGCATTTGTGTGTTCGGTGAGCATTGATCTCTGGGATCACTAAGCACGTTGATTCGACGATCTCGACTCGTAAGTCAGGGTCCCCACAGAGCTGGTATCCGAGCCATCCTGACTGTAGGAAGCCTTAGGTAGCATGGACGATAGCCGAGACGAGTAGTGCACTCAGCCCTTACACATGAGATTTGTCTGCACCCTCCAAAAATTTCTAATCCTCTCCTACAACCTTGTAGATGGCCGCCGTACCTGAGATGCTTCTGGAGAGAGGCTTTCCCCTAATTTTGGGAGATAGCCTCGAGAAGTGTCAAGTATGCTGCACACCCATTTTCCACTACCACGAGCATAGGGTCAACACCGGCACAAAGGATTATCACGTGGACGTGATAGTGAAGGCTAATGACTCCCCAACTAGTTGGTTCTTTGAAGGACCACACATGGAGAATCGGATGTTGGCAGTAGAGACAGTCGCACGAGAGGCGCTCGTGCGTCTCCGCGACATCCTTCCCAAGATGGCTCACGAGCCAACTACTCGTCAAGTGCCTTTTTTAAGGACGGGATTGACGGGAGATGGACGCTTAACCCATCTTCGGAGGACGGGACGCCACTCACGTTCCAGACCTACTTCAGCATCTCCGCCGACACCTTGACTCACCTTGTGATCAAGGAGCAGATGACGCTTTGCTAAGAGCTACACCAAGTCAAGCACCTACTTCGCCTAGAAAATATGAAGACCCGCAAGGTCAAGAAGGAAGGAGCACCTGGACGACAATCAGCCATTGCCTTCCGAGGAGGAATACCACCACTCCAGGCCACTCCGATCCAGAGTCGTTGTGTGACCGCGGAAGAGTACACTGAGCTCCTAACCGCTTCACCGACTAAGAGAAACCGTGATGGACCACTTCCGTTTCCTACACCTCTAAAGGAGGAAGGTACCTATGAGGATGAAGACAAAGACCCTGCACAGCCTGCCTACGAGACCAAGCAGTCCGCCGCTTAGAAGTGCGATTTGGCAATTAGGAGTCTTCCCCAAGCATAGTTGAGTCCGTGTATCGGTTCATTTGAACCATGAGTGTTGTGTGAACATGTATGATGCAAGCCACATTTTTTCCTTAGGCAGCTTGTAAGTGACTACATCACTTGGTTTAATTCAATGAATTAGATTTTACCCAAAAACCTTTGTTTAAAACTCTCACACTAGCACAGTAGCAAAACCCCTTATTTAGAGCATCATCCCTTATGATTCCCGGCCAATTCGGCATGTTGACCTGTCTAATCCCGTGGCACCTTCAGCAACCCCGGCTCTGCCTCCTCTGGCCAGCAGCAGGGAACCGGTTGGAACACTCAAGCTGGAGATCACCACGAGCAGCAGCAAGGCGATATTCCTCCGCCGCCGCCTTCTCCGAGAGCCTTACTATGGCTCGGTTCCTCCAAGCTCTCCGAGAGGAACGTAAAGCCAACAATCCCGCCATCCAACTGCTGGCTCAAGTCTTGGTTAACAATCCGCCGCGAAACGGAAATGGCAACGCTCGCTCTACTCTGTCTGAGTTTATGTGGACTACGCCTCCTATATTCACGGAGAAAACTGAACCATTGGATGCCGATGACTGGATCCGCACTATACCAGACCTCCTCGCGCTGGTCAAGTGCATCGAAGATCGCGAGAAATTCCTTTATGCTTCTTAATGTCTCGGAGGCATGTCCAGAGATTGGTGGGACTGGTTCCCGATCATGCGAGAAGGGCAAGCCATCAATTCTGCAGTATTCAAGGAAGGATTCCACGCGGCTCACATTCCTCTTGGAATGATTACCATTAAGAAGACGGAATTCTGAGCTTTAAGGCAAGGCAGTGGAACCGTCAAGGAGTATTTGCAGAAGTTTAAGCTCGTGTCGAGATATGCACCACAGGACGTCAACACTAAGGCCTCTAAGGTGGAACGCTTTATGGAAGGACTGCAGCAGTCACTCCAGTGTCAACTGGTTGTGTGTGAATGTCGGACCGTCTGCGACCTGGTTAACAAGGCCCTCTTGTTGGAGGATAAGCGTCGTGCAATGGACCAAAGCCAAGTCCATGGCAGTCAGCCCCAGCAAGACCAATTATTAGCAACAGCAGTACAAGGCACCCCACATTCCGCCAGAACTACCAGCCCCAGCACCGAGTCTACACAAAGCCATCAATCAACCCGCCAAATAATAGTGGAGTCAAGACCAACATTCCAGGACAAGTTACCTGTTTTAGATGTGGACAAGCTGGGCACTATTCCAGGCAGTGCCCCGACAAGAAGCCCGATGCCCCGTTGTGGGGACCCCGACTTACGAGTCGAGATTGCCGAATGAACGTGCTCAGTGATCTCAGAGATCAATGCTCACCAAACACACAGAAACTGAATAATAAGAGTCATACATCCATTTATACCGTTTGATACAATAAATGACCATTGCGGTCGAGTCTTACATATATAGGGTCTTGAAGGCCAACACACCAAACTAGACTAATAGCGGAATTATTGGTTGAAAGCGTGAACCCATGCCATCAGCCTTAACCTACAGGCATTCTGACTAGGAAGCGTCCTAGCTCGCAAGAACGTCAGCGAGTTACTCTTCACTATATCCTGTTCTTTCATAACTGGTCAATGAAATAACTAGTGGCAAGCCAATGAGTACTTTTGATTGTACTCGCAAACACCCCATGATATGAGCAATGAAAGTGAAGGATAACAATAACATGCATCTTTGGTGTAATTCATCTTGGTGGAATGATTATGAATATGCATCAAGTTAAAGAATTACTTTTGAAGAATAGGTTACAGATATCAATATATCTGTCGAGGGCTGAACCATCCGGGTTCACCCTATAGGCCAAGTCACCGAACTTGGTCATATCGTTACTTTCATAATAACTCCTTTTTAAGCACAACTCACACAACCTTGGTTTACGCGGAAAAAACTGGACGTAGTTTAAGCAGCACCACCCAACTGTCCTTGACCATGGACATGACTATTCGAATAGTTTTACACTCTGCAGAGGTAGTACGTTGGACCCACGAGATCCGGGAAAGTTCTGTGTCATCCATGACTCGCGGTATATAACATACACGAGGTAAGTACCCCGTCAATGCATTTCCCCTGACGATACTAGACAAAGAGGTCCACTCGATTGGTACCCAGCCCACATGTTGTACGTCTTACGAGCACCAACTCTGGACAATATCAACCATGCAGGGACCAACGGTGTGCCTAGAACTCATGAAAATGCATAGTCGTCCTACCTGGCATGACCCCATCACGAGAGTGACCACACATCACTCCCGCCACTAGTAATGTGGCTCTTTGCTAGCACCGACCAGAGTAATCAACATAGCCACGTCCCGTAAGGGGCAACGTGGTCGTACTGGTAAGGTAGGGACGGCCGACACCTCATAAATCTAATCCCATTTCCGAAACCATACTCATTCAAAATACGCGATGCACCACTTCACCAAAAGTGGCCATCTAACTCATCATCACCCTCGGGCATTAATGGCACCCAACGGGGTTTTCATAAATCTTTGATTTATACCAACAACATGCTCATGCTATTTACTCTAGCATTACTTGTCAACATGATAATAGCATGATCCTCAAAAGGGGGTAGGATCAAGCTCAATGCAGGTGCTCCGGAGGAGCCATTGGTAACATCAGCTTAGTGATTTACCGGCACTCATGGTCATATGCAACGGAAATACTTGCTATCTTAACATGCAATATAACATATGCTCAGTCATGGTCAAAGGGCTGCTTGCCTTTGCTCACATATGTCCTCGGTGTCTTCGAGGTCTTCCGCTCCAACTCCGAGTACTTTGTCTACCGTTAACTATCGTCGGAAACAACCACGGTAAGCCACACAGTGGGAAGAAATAAAAGTGCTACATTGCTAGTGCAACAAAAGACCTTCGAACGGCGCCAGAAATAGGAGTGTTACTTGATACTCCACAGCAACGGCACCAGGAATCCTTCAGCTGCGGCTACGCCTTAAGGGACTTCCTAGTGAAGTATGCAAAGGATTTCCCCCGTGGCCTTGGAGCCTTGCGTTGTTGTTCCCTCGAAGCGGAAAGGGTGATGTAGCGTAGCGGTGGTAAGTACTTCCCTCAGTTTGAGAACCAAGGTATCAATCAAGTGGAGGAGTATCTCAAGATCCTGCACAAACACAAAAACTTGCTCCCAACGCTATGAAGGGGTTGTCAATCCCTTATAGATTGTTTGCCAAGTGAGAACTGAAAGCAACAAAGTAACAAAGCAAAGTAAAAGGGGAGGTGTAAATGATGGATGTGAATAGACCCGGGGGCCGTAGTGTTTACTAGTGGCTTATCTCATGAAAGCAAGTAGACGGTGGGTGAACAAATTACTGTCGAGGAATAGACAGAACCGCGCAAAGTCGTAACGATATCTATGGCAATGATTATATCTATAGGCATAACGTCCAAAACAAGTAGACCGATACTTTCTGCATCTACTACTATTACTCCACACCTCGACCACTATCCAACATGCATCTAGTGTATTAAGTCCAAAAGAACAGAGTAACGCCTTAAGCAAGATGACATGATGTAGATGGACAATCTCATATCAACGACAGAGCCCATCTTGTTACCCTTGATGGCAACTACTTAATGCGTACCTTGATGCCCCTTCTGTCACTAGGAAAGGTCACCACATGGTAGAACCCAAAACCAAGCACTTCTCCCATTGCAAGAATCATAGATCTAGTTGGCCAAACAAAACCCAAGACTCGAAGAGACTTACAAGGATATCAAATCATGCATATAAGAAATAAGCAAAGACTCAAATATATATCATCGATAATCTGATCACAAATCCACAATTCATCGGATCTCGACAAACACACCGCCAAAGAAGATTACATCGGATAGATCTCCATGAACATCATGGAGAACTTTGTATTGAAGATCCAAGAGAGAGAAGAAGCCATCTAGCTACTAACTACGGACCCGTAGGTCTGAAGTGAACTAGTCACGAGTCATTGGAGGGGCGATGATGATGATGAAGAAGCTCTCCAACTCCAAAGTCTCCTCGGGCAGGGTGCCAGGAAGGGTCTCCAGATGAGATCTCGCGGAAACGGAAGCTTGCGGCGGCAGAAAAGTATTTTCGGGGCTCCCCTGATTTTTTGCGGAATATTTGGGAATTTATAGGCCAAAGACCTAGGTCAGAGGGCGGCCAGGGAGGCCACAAGCCTGCCCACCGCCGCCTCCCCCTAGTGGCGAAGTAGGGGCTTGTGGGCTCCCTGGAGCCCACCTGGCTTGGCCCCAAAGCCCCTTGGTCTTCTTCCATTCGGGAAAAAGTCATTTCGGGGTTTTTCTTCCGTTTGGACTCCGTTCCAAAATCAGATCTGAAAAATGTCAAAAACACGGAAAAAACAGGAACTGGCACTTGGCACTGAATTAATAAGTTAGTCCCAAAAAAGATATAAAAGGTACATAAAACAACCAAAGAAGACAAGATAACAGCATGAAACCATCAAAAATTATAGATACGTTTGAGACGTATCAAGCATCCCCAAGCTTAACTCCTGCTCGTCCTCGAGTAGGGAAGTGATAATAATGAATTTTTGATGCTTTCATGCTACCTAGCATAGGTGTCCTTTGTAATTCCTCTTATGTGACGTGAATGTTCAGATCCATTGGATTCAAAACAATAGTTTTCTATTGATGTGGAAACAATAATAATTCAAGCAAACTAGCAAAGTAATCATGAACTTTCAAAATAACAAGGCCAAAAGAAAGTTATCCCTACAAAAGCATATAGTCTGGCTATGCTTTATCATCATTGCACAATGAATTTAAATCATGCACAACTTCGGTATTGGCCAAGTAATTCTTTCTCACCTTTACTTTCTCAAACCTTTTGAACTCTCACGCAATAGATGAGCGTGAGCCATGGTTATAGCACTATAGATGGTGTGCGATGTAGTGGAGGTTGCAAGACAAAAAGGAGAATATAGTCACATTAACTAGGCATATCAATGACCTGTGGAGATGTTCATCAATAGATATCAATGTGAATGAGTAGGGATTGCCATACAATTGATGCACTAGAGCTACGTGTAAGTGAAAGCTCTTAAAGAAAACTAGTGTGTGTGCATTCAACTTGCTTGCTCACGAAGACCTAAGGCAATTTTGAGGAAGCCTATCATTGGAATATACAAGCCAAGTTATATAATGAAAATTTCCCACTAGCTATATGGTGGTGACAAAACGAGAGAATCTCAATCATGAAGATCATGGTGCTTAATATGCACAAGTGTGGAAAAAGTGGTAGCATTGTCCCTTCTCTCTTTTTCTCTCATTTTTTTATTTTGGTGGGCTCTTTGGCCTCTCTGTTTTTTGGTGGGCTTCTTTGGCCTCTTTTATTTCCTCACACGAGACAATGCTCCATTAATGATGATCATCACACTTTCAACTCAAAACTTAGAGCAACTATGACTCTATATGGAATGCCTTCGGTAGTGTATCGTGGCAATGATCTAGCATGGCATAGACATCAATGGAAACATCATGCTAGCTATCTTACGATCGTGCAAAGGCAAAGTAGATGTGGTGGTACATGTCATGGTGGTAGTTGCATGGCAATATATCTCGGAATGACTTTGAAAAAGCCATAATAGGTAGGTATGGTGGCTGTTTTGAGGGAGGCTAATGGTGGGTTTTGTGCACCGGCGAAAGTTGCATGGCACTAAGAAGATAGTGATGGTGGAAGGTGAAAGTGCATCTAAACCATGGACTCAACATTCGTCATGAAGAACTCATATACTTGTTGCAAAAGTTTTATTAGTAATCGAAACAAAGCATTCAACGCATTCTCCTATGGGAAGGGTTGGTAGGTATAAACCATCTCGCGATCCCGACTGCCACGCAAAGTATGACAATCAATATACTAATCATGCTCAGATTTCATTACATAGCGGTTCACCATACGTGCATGCTACAGGAATCACTAACTTCAACACAAGTATTTCTAGATCCACAACACCTTACTAGCATGACTTCAATATTACCATAACCACAACACAAAACTAATTGAGATGAATCAAACTTATCTAACTATTCAATGCACATGAAGGTGGAAGTTTTCGTATCCCTTTGGATAACTACCCCTTTTGAGACTACTTTCAAAGCATAGATCAACTACCAAGCCACGCACCGCTGTGCTCTAAAAGATATAAGTGAAGCACATAGAGCAAAAGTATCTAGCTCAAAAGATATAAGTGAAGCACATGTGAGCTGAATTGTCTACCGAAAGATATAAGTGAAGCTCGACAAAATCACGGTGAGTGCATGTCTCTCTCTCTAGATGTGCAGCAAGGATGACTGTGACACAACAAAAATAAAAGACTCCTACGGTACAAGACGCTCCAAGCAAAAACACATAACATGTGGTGAATAAAAATATAGCCCCAAGTAACGTTACCGATGGATTGAAGACGAGGGAGGGGGATGCCTTCCCGGGGCATCCCCAAGCTTAGGCTTTTACGGCATCCTTTAATATCTTGGGGTGCCTTGGGCAACCCCAAGCTTGAGCTCTTGCCACTCTTTATCTCTTTGTCCATAAGAACTTCACCCAAAACATGAAAACTTCACAACACGAAACTTAAACAGAAACTCGTGATAACATTAGTACAAGAAAGCAAACTTAAATTCTACTTGTGCTGATGTTGGGTTACTGTACTTTCAATCTTCCATCGCTAATACCCCCCGATACTATCCATAGTTTCGTCAAAATAAGCAACTAACACAACAAAAACAGAATCTATTAACAGCAGACCAGTCTGTAGAAATCTGTATATTTCGTATACCTCTGGTACTTCACAAAATTTGAAAAATGACGACAGTCTCAAGAATTTGCGTAGCAATTAGTAGCAAAAAGAATCAAGTCAAAAGCTCTTACAGAAAAAAATGAAAATTCTTTTCATGAGCAGAAAGTTTCTGTCCTTTTCAGGATGACCAAACGATCATCCCCAAGACTAATCATAACAGTTTTGCTTGGCACAAACGCAAAAAGAAACACAAAAAACACAATCATAAAAGAATTATGAAAGTGTGGAAAACACAAAACAGAAATAAAAAGGATAGATTCGTTGGGTTGCCTCCCAACAAGCGCTTTTTTACGCGCTTAGCTAGGCGAAAGGTGATGGAATCACGTATAGTCATCATTGGTGCTCAAACCATAAGTAGCCCTCATCATAGATTCATAAGGCAATCTTATTCTCTTTCTAGGAAAGTGCTCCATGCCCTTCTTTAAAGGAAATTGAAATCTAATATTCCCTTCCTTCATATCGATGATAGCACCAATAGTCCTTAGGAAAGGTCTACCAAGATTAATGGGAGATGAAGGATTGCAATCTATGTCAAGTACAATGAAATCCACGGGTACATAGTTCTTATTTGCAACAATAAGAACATCATCGATCTTTCCCATGGGTTTCTTGACAGTAGAATCAGCAAGATTCAAATTAAGAGAACACTGTTCAATCTCTTGAAAACCAAGAATATCAAATAAAGACTTTGGAATCGCGGAAACACTAGCACCCAAATCACACAAAGCATTGCACTCATAGTTTTTGATCTTGATTTTGATAGTAGGTTCCCACTCATCATGAAGTTTTCTAGGTATAAAGACTTACAGTTCAAGTTTCTCTTCAAGAGATTTCATCATAGCATCTACGATATGCGCAGTAAAGGCTTTGCTTTGGTTATAAGCATGTGGAGAGTTTGCAATGGATTCCATCAAAGAAATGCATTAAAACAAGGAGTAATTATCATAATTGAATTCCTTGAAATCCAAAGTGGGAGTTTCATTACTACCCAAAATTTTGACTTCTTCTACTCCACTCTCCACACCTTTATCATCAAGATAGGTGGACTCCGAATCATTAGGGCGTTTTTCAACCAAAGTGGATTCATATCCAGCCCCTCCATAAGTAGGTTTGACACGCGAAAATAAAGATTCAAGAGGAGACACACCAAGCACTTTAAGATCTTTGTGATTTGCATCACTAGAGCGCACCCTTTTAAACCATTCATGTCTAGCACGAATTTGGATGGTTCTTTCTTTGCTCTCATTCATGGAGATACGCATAGATTTCAAAGTTTCGTCCAAGTTGATCTTGGGAGGAGCGCATCTAACTTTCAAAGCATCAATATCACAAGACATCCTATCAACGCTCTTAGCCAAATCGTCTATTTTGAGTAGTTTTTCCTCTATGGAAGTATTGAAAATCTTTTGAGAGTTGATGAACTCTTTGATATTACTCTCTAGATCAGAGGGTAATTTGTTGCGATTTCCATAAGTGTTGTTGTAGGAATTGCCATAATAGTTAGAGGAGTTACTAGGAAAAGGCCTAGGAACATAGTTTCCTCTAAAAGCCTTGTTGTTGCCAAAATTGTTCCTACCAACAAAATTCACGTCCAAACTAACGTTGCTGCTCTCAATCAAAGAATATAGTGGCATTTCATTAAGATCTACGGTAGCGTTCCTACTAGCAACCAAATTCATCAACTCGTCCATCTTAGCACTAAGCGAGGTAATCTCCTCTATAGCGTGCACCTTTTTTCTAGCAGACGACCTTTTAGTGTGCCACTGAGAGTTGTTGGTCATCATATTGTCTAGGAGTTTTGTAGCATCTCCTAACATGATTTCCATGAATGTTCCACCTGAGGCAGAGTCCAAGATATTGCGAGAAGCGAAATTCAAGCCAGCGTAAAAGATTTGTATAATCATCCACAAACTCAAGCCAGGAGAGGGACAATTTCTAATCATAAGTTTCATGCTCTCCCAAGATTGTGCAACGTGTTCATGATCAAGTTGCTTGAAATTCATGATATCGTTACGTAAGGAGATGATCTTAGCAGGCGGAAAATACTTGGATATGTAAGCATCTTTGCATCTATTCCAAGAATCGATACTATTTTTAGGCAAAGAAGAAAACCAAGTTTTTGCACGATCTCGCAACGAGAAAGGAAAAAGTTTCAACTTAATCAAGTCATTATCCACATCTATTTTCTTTTGCATATCGCAAAGCTCAATGAAGGTATTGAGATGGGATGCGGCATCTTCACTAGGAAGGCCAGAGAATTGCTCACAAGATACAACAAAGCTGCGTTGATTTCATACGATTCCGCACTAGTGGCGGGAGCAATTGGAGTACTAATAAAATCATTATTATTAGTGCTCGAGAAGTCGCAAAGTTTGGTGTTTTCAGACATGATGTCTTCAACAAAAAAACAAGCACAAAAGAAAGCAAGAAACCGACAAAGGAAAATGGCAAGGGCAAAAGAAAACGGCGAAGGAGAAAGGCGAATGAAAACGGCAAATGTGAAGTGGGGGAGAGGAAAACGAGAGGCAAATGGCAACAAAAGTAAATGCAAGAGAAGAGTTTGTGAGACCTACTTGGATAGATCTTGTTTTCTCCTCCCCGACAACGGCGCCAGAAATAGGTGTGTTGACGGGAGATTACTCTTTTCTTGATCTCCTCGGCAAGCGATCCTCCTCCCCGGCAACGGCGCCAGAAATACTTCTGCTACTGCAACAAAAAACCTTCCAACGGCGCGAGAAATAGGAGTGTTACTTGATACACCTCAGCAACGGCACCAGGAATCCATTAGCTACGGCTACGCCTCAAGGGACTTCCTAGGCAAGTATGCAAAGGATTTCCCTCATGGCCTTGGAGACTTGCGTTGGTGTTCCCTCGAAGCGGAAAGGGTGATGTAGCGTTGCGGTGGTAAGTACTTCCCTCAGTTTGAGAACCAAGGTATCAATCCAGTGGAGGAGTATCTCAAGATCCTGCACAAACACAAAAACTTGCTCCCAATGCTATGAAGGGGTTGTCAATCCCTTATAGATTGTTTGCCAAGTGAGAATTGAAAGCAACAAAGTAACAAAGCAATGTAAAAGCGGAGGTGTAAACGATGGATGTGAATAGACCCGGAGGTTGTAGTGTTTACTAGTGGCTTCTCTCATGAAAGCAAGTAGACGGTGGGTGAACAAATTACTGTTGAGCAATTGATAGAACCGCGCAAAGTCATGACGATATCTATGCAATGATTGTTTCTATATGCATCAGTCCGAAACAAGTAGACTGATACTTTCTGCATCTACTACTATTATGTCCTAGAGGCAACAATAAATGAGTTATTATTATATTTCTTTGTTCATGATAATCATTTATTATCCATGCTATAACTGTATTGATTGGAAACACAATACTTGTGTGGATACATAGACAAAACACTATCCCTAGTAAGCCTCTAGTTGACTAGCTGATTGATCAAAGATGGTCAAGGTTTCCTGACCATAGGCAAGTGTTCTCACTTGATAACGGGATGACATCATTAGGAGAATCATGTGATGGACTAGACCCAAACTAATAAACGTAGCATGATTGATCGTGTCATTTTGTTGCTACTGTTTTCTGCGTGTCAAGTATTTATTCCTATGACTATGAGATCATATAACTCACTGACATCGGAGGAATTCTTTGTGTGTATCAAAAGTCACAACGTAATTGGGTGGCTATAAAGATGCTCTACAGGTATCTCCGAAGGTGTCCGTTGAGTTAGTATGGATCAAGGCTGGGATTTGTCACTCCGTGTGACGGAGAGGTATCTCGGGGCCCACTCGGTAATACAACATCACACACAAGCCTTGCAAACAATGTAACTTAGTGTAAGTTGCGGGATCTTGTATTATGGAACGAGTAAAGAGACTTTCCGGTAAACGAGATTGAAATAGGTATGCGGATACTGACGATCGAATCTCGGGCAAGTAACATACCGAAGGACAAAGGGAATGACATACGGGATTATATGAATCCTTGGCACTGAGGTTCAAATGATAAGATCTTCGTAGAATATGTAGGATCCAATATGGCCATCCAGGTCCCGCTATTGGATATTGACCGAGGAGTCCCTCGGGTCATGTCTACATAGTTCTCGAACCCACAGGGTCTGCAGACTTAAGGTTCGACGGTGTTTTATGTGTATTTGAGTTATATGGTTGGTTACCGAATGTTGTTCGGTGTCCCGGATGAGATCACGGGCATCACGAGGGTTTCCGGAATGGTCCAGAGACGAAGATTGCTATATAGGATGACCTCATTTGATTATCGGAAGGTTTTCAGAATTACCTGGAATGTACCGGGAATGACGAATGGGTTCCGGATGTTCACCCGGGGGGGGGGGGGGCAGGCCACCCCGGGGAAGCCCATAGGGCTTAGGGATGCTGCACCAGCCCTTAGTGGGCTGGTGGCCAGGCACAAAGAGGCCCCTGCGCAGGAATAAAAGAAATCAAAGAGAAAATAAAAAAAGGGGAAGTGGGAAGGAAGGGAAGGACTCCACCTTCCAATCCTAGTTGGACTAGGATTGGAAGGAGGACTCTTCCTCCCCCCTACAGCCGAACCCCTTGGGGCTCCTTGAGCCCCAAGGCAAGGCCTCTCCCCTCCCACCTATATATACGGATGTTTTAGGGATGATTTGAGACAACTTTTCCACGGCAGCCCGACCACATACCTCCACGGTTATTCCTCTAGATCGCGTTTCTGCGGAGCTCGAGCGGAGCCCTGCTGAGATTAGGTCACCACCAACCTCCGAAGCGTTGTCACTTTGCCGGAGAACTCATCTACCTCTTTGTCTCTCTTGCTGGATCAAGAAGGCCGAGATCATCGTCAAGTTGTACGTGTGCTGAACCCGGAGGTGCCGTCCGTTCGGCACTAGATCGGAGCGGATCGTGGGACGGATCGCGGGACGGTTCGTGGGACGGTTCGCGGGGCGGATCGAGGGCGTGAGGACGTTCCACTACATCAAGCGCGTTTATTAACGCTTCTGCTGTGCAATCTACAAGGGTACGTAGATCTGAAATCCCCCTCGTAGATGAACATCACCATGATAGGTTTGCGTGCCCGTAGGAAAAAATTTGTTTCCCATGCGACGTTCTCCATCAGTGGCATCATGAGCTAGGTTCATGTGTAGATGTTATCTCGAGTAGAACACAAACGTTTTTGTGGGCGGTGATGTGCGATTTGCTGCCCTCCTTAGTCTTTTCTTGATTCTGCGGTATTGTTGGATCGAAGCGGCTCGGACCGACATTACTCGTACGCTTACGAGAGACTGGTTTCATCGCTACGAGCAACCCCGTTGCTCAAAGATGACTGGCGAGTGTCAGTTTCTCCAACTTTAGTTGAATCGGATTTGACCGAGGAGGTCCTTGGAGAGAGGCTAAATAGCAATTCATACATCTCCGTTGTGGTGTTTGCGTAAGTAAGATGCGATCCTACTAGATACCCATGGCAACCACGTAAAACATGCAACAACTATTAGAGGACGTCTAACTTGTTTTTGCAGGGTATGCTTGTGATGTGATATGGCCAACGACATGATGTGATATATTGGATGTATGAGATGATCATGTTGTAATAGTTAATATCGATTTGCACGTCGATGGTACGGCAACCGACAGGAGCCATAGGGTTGTCTTTAAACTAACGTTTGTGCTTGCAGATGCGTCTACTATATTGCTAGGACGTAGCTTTAGTAGTAATAGCATGAGTAGCACGACAACCCCGATGGCGACACGTTGATGGAGATCATGGTGTGGCGCCGGTGACAAGAAGATCGTGCCGGTCCTTTGTGATGGAGATCAAGAAGCACATGATGATGGCCATATCATGTCACTTATGTATTGCATGTGATGTTAATCCTTTATGCACCTTATTTTCCTTAGAACGACGGTAGCATTATGAGGTGATCTCTCACTAAAATTTCAAGCTGAAATTGTGTTCTCCCCGACTATGCACTGTTGTGACAGTTCGTCGTTTCGAGACACCACGTGATGATCGGGTGTGATAGGCTCAACGTTCACATACAATGGGTGCAAAACAGTTGCACGCGTGGAACACTCGGGTTAAACTTGACGAGCCTAGCATGTCCAGACATGGCCTCGGAACACATGAGACCAAAAGGTCGAGCATGAATCGTATAGTTGATATGATTAGCATATAGATCCTTACCACTGAAACTATTCTCGACTCACATGATGATCGGACTTGAGATAGTGGATTTGGATCATGTACCACTCAAATGACTAGAGAGATGTACTTTTTGAGTGGGAGTTCTTAAGTAATATGATTAATTGAACTAATTATCATGAACATAGTCTAATGGTCTTTGCGAATTAAGATGTAGCTTGCGCTATAGCTCTACTGTTTTATATGTTCCTAGAGAAAATTTAGTTGAAAGTACATAGTACCAACTTTGCGGACTTAGTCCGTAAAACTGAGGATTGTCCTCATTGCTGCGCAGAAGGCTTATGTCCTGAATGGACCACTCGGCGTACTGCACGTCGAGCGTCATCTGTGGATGTTGTGAACATCCGACATACACGTTTCTGATGACTACGCGATAGTTCAGTGCAAAATACTTAATGGCTTAGAAGCAAGTCGCCGAAGACGTTTTGAAATGTCACGGAACATAAGAGGTGTTCTAAAGAGATGAAATTGTGATTTCATGTTAGTGCCATTGTTAAGAGGTGTGAGACCTCAGACAAGATTCTTTGTCCACTTAGTAAAGGAGAAAAACTCAATCGTTGAGCGTGTGCTCAGATTGTTTGAGTATGATAATCGCTTGAATCAAGTGGGAGTTAATCTTCCAGATGAGATGGTGATGGTTCTCCAAAGTCACTACCACCAAGCTGTGAGAGCTTCGTGATGAACTATAACATATCAAGGATAGACACAATAATCCTTGAGCATTTCGCAAAGTTTGACATTGCGAAAGTAGAAATCAAGATGGAGCATCAATAGTTGATGGTTAGTAAAACCACTAAGTTTCGAGAAAGGCAAAGGCTAGATGGGTCACTTCGTGAAACGGCAAAACAGTTGCTGCACTAATGAAGAGACCCAAGATTAAACCCAAGCCTGAGACTAAGTGCTTCTGTTATGAGGGGAACGGTCACTGAGGTGGAGCTACCCTAGATGCTTGGTAGATAAGAAGGCTGGCAAAATTGAAAGAAGTATATTTGATATAAATGATGTTGATGTGTAATTTACTAGTACTCCTAGTAGCACGAGGGTATTGGATACCGGTTCGGTTGCTAAGAGATTAGTAACACGAAATGAAAGCTACGGTATAAACTGAGACTAGCTAAAGGCGAGGTGACGATAAGTGTTGGAAGTGTTTCCAAGGTTGATGTGATCACACGTCGCACGCTCCCTCTATCATCGGGATTGGTGGTAAAACATAAATAATTGTTATTTGGTGTTTGCGTTGATCATGAACATGATTGGATCGTGTTTATTGCAATACGATTATTCATTTAAAGAGAATAATAGTTGTTCTATTTTGTTGAATAATTACCGTCAATGGTTTATTGAATATCGATCGTAGTGTTACACATGTTCATAATATTAGTACCAAAAGATACAAAGTAATAATGATAGTACCACTTAGTTGTGGCACTGCCACTTGAGTTATGTTGGTATAAATGCATGAAGAAACTCCATAGATATGGATCGTTTGGACTCGCTTGATTTTGAATCACTTGAGACATGCAAAACATGCCACATGAAACAAGTAGAGTAACTTGTTGGAGTAATGCATTTTTGATGTGTGCAGTCCAATGAGTGCTAAGGCACGCAGTGGATATCCTTATGTTCTTACTTCACTGACGATTTGAGTACATACAGGAGTATTTACTTGATGAATCACAAGTCTGAAATATTGAAAAGTTTAAGACAATTTTAGAGTGAAGATCGTCGTGACAAGAGGATAAACAGTCTACGATATGATCATAGAGATGAATATCTGAGTTACGAGTTTTTGGTACGCAGTTAAGACAATGTGGAAATTGTTTCGCAGTTCATGCCACCTGGAACACCATAGTGTGATGATGTGTCTGGACATCATAGCCACACCCTATTTGATATGGTGCATACTATGATGTCTCTTGTCAAATTACCACTATCGTTTATGGGTTATGCATTAGAGACAACCGCATTCCCTTTAAATAGGGCATCGCGTATTTCCGTTGAGATGACACAGTATAGACTGAGGTTTACAAAAATCTGAGCTGTCGTTTCTTGAAAGTTTGGGGCTGCGATGCTTATGTGAAAAAGTTTCAGTCTGATAAGCTCGAACCCAAAGCGGATAAAAGCATCTTCATAGGATATCCAAAACAGTTGGATACATCTCCTATCTCAGATTTGGAAGAAAAATGTTTGTTTCTAGAAACGGATAATTTCTCGAGGAAAGGTTTCTCTCGAAAGAATTGAGTGGTAGAGTGGTGGAACTTGATGAGGTTATTGAACCGTCACTTCAACCAGTGTGTAGCAGGGTGCAGGAAGTTGTTCCTGTGGCACCTACGCCAATTGAAGTGGAACCTGATCATAGTGATCATTAGAGCTTTAGATCAAGTTACTACAAACCTCGTAGGACGACAAAGGTCACGTACTACTACAGAGTGGTATGGTGACACTGTCTTGGAGGTCATGTTGTCGAGCAACAGTGAACCAACGAGTAATGAAGAAGCAATGGTGGGCCCGAATTCCGACAAATGGCTGGAGGCCATGAAATCCGAGAAAGAATCCATATGTGAGAACAAAGTATAGACTTTGGAAGAACTACTTGATGGTCATAGGACTATTAAGTAAAGATGGATCTTTAAAAGGAAGACACACGATGATGGTGATAAGTCACTATTAAGAAAAGCTCGACTTGTCGCAAAGATGTTTCTGACAAGATCAAATAGTTGACTATGATGAGACTTTCTCACTCATAGCGATGCTAAAAGTCTGTTGGAATTATGTTAGTAGTTTCTGCATTATTTGTGAAATATTGCACACAGGATGTAAAAACATTGTTTCCTCGACGGTTTCCTTGAGGAAAGATTGTATGTGATACAAACAGAAGGTTTTTTTATCCTAAGGATACTAACAAGTATGCAAGCTCTAGCGATCCTTCAATGGACTGGTGCAAGCATCTCGGAGTTGGAATATAGACTTTGATGAGATGATCAACGATTTTTGGGTTTGAACAAGGTTTATGAGAAACTTTTATTTACAATGAAGTGAGTGGGAGCACTATAGAATTTCTGATAAGTATATGTGGTTGACATATTGTGGATCAGAAGTAATGTAGAATTTCTGTAAAGCATAAAAGGTTGTTTGAAAGGAGTTTTTCAAAGGAATACCTGGAATACGCTGCTTGAACGTTGAGCATCAAGATCTATGGAGATAGATCGAAACGCTTAATAGAAGTTTCAACAAGATGCATGCATTGACAAGTTTTGAAGGAGTTCAAAATAGATCAGCAAGGATGGAGTTCTTGGTTGTGTTTTAAGGTGTGAATTTGAGTAAGACTCAAAACCCGACCCCGACAAAATAAAGAGAATAGACGAAGGTCGTCTTCTATACCTTGGCTGTAGAATCTGAAGTATGCCATGCTGAGTACCGCACCTGATGTGTGCCTTGCCTCAAGGTCTGTTGAGAGGCACAGAGAGTGATCCATGATTGAATCACTATCAGTGGTCAAAAGTTATCCTTAGTAACTAAATGGACTAAGGAATTTTTCTCGATTATGGAGGTGGTTAAAGAGTTCCTCGTAAAGGGTTACGTCGATGCAAGCTTTGACACTAATCCGAATAACTATGAGTAGTGAAACGGATTCGTATAGTAGAGTAGATATTTGGAGTATTTCCGAATAGCACGTAGAAGCAGCATCTATAAAGATGACATAAAGATTTGTAAAGAACACACGGATCTGAAAGTTTCAGATCCGTGGACTAAAACCTCTCTCACGAGCAACACGTGATTAGACCCCAGAACTATATGGGTGTTAGAATCGTTAGAATCACATGGTGATGTGAACTAGATTATTGACTCTAGTGCAAGTGGGAGACTGTTGGAAATATGCCCTAGAGGCAATAGTAAATGAGTTATTATTATATTTCTTTGTTCATGATAATCGTTTATTATCCATGCTGTAATTGTATTGATTGGAAACACAATACTTGTGTGGATACATAGACAAAACACTGTCCCAAGTAAGCCTCTAGTTGACTAGCTCGTTGATCAAAGATGGTCAAGGTTTCCTAACCATAGGCAAGTGTTGTCACTTGATAATGGAATCACATCACTAGGAGAATCAAGTGATGGACTAGACCCAAACTAATAAATGTAGCATGATTGATCGTGTCATTTTGTTGCTACTGTTTTCTGCGTGTGAAGTATTTATTCCTATGACCATGAGATCATATAAATCACTGACATCGGAGGAATGCTTTGTGTGTATCAAACGTCTCAACGTAATTGGGTGGCTATAAAGATGCTCTACAGGTATCTCCAAAGGTGTCCGTTGAGTTAGTATGGATCAAGGCGGGGATTTGTCACTCCGTGTGACGGAGAGGTATCTTGGGGCCCACTCGGCAACATCACACACAAGCCTTGCAAGCAATGTAACTTAGTGTAAGTTGCGGGATCTTGTATTACGGAACGAGTAAAGATACTTGCCGATAAACGAGATGAAAATAGATATGCAGATACTAACGATCGAATCTCGGGCAACTAACATATCGAAGGACAAAGGGAATGACATACGGGATTATATGAATCCTTGGCACTGAGGTTCAAACGATAAGATCTTCGTAGAATATGTAGGATCCAATATGGGCATCCAGGTCCCGATATTGTGTATTGACCGAGGAGTCCCTCGGGTCATGTCTACATAGTTCTCGAACCCGCAGGGTCTGCACACTTAAGGTTCGATGTTGTTTTATGCGTATTTGAGTTATATGGTTGGTTACCGAATGTTGTTCGGAGTCCCAGATGAGATCAGAGACGTCACGAGGGTTTCCGGAATGGTCCGGAGACGAAGATTGATATACAGGATGACCTCATTTGATTACTGGAAGGTTTTAGGAATTACCGGGAATGTACCGAGAATGACGAATAGGTTCCGGATGTTCATCGGGGGGGGGGGGGGGCAGTCCACCCTTGGGAATCCCATAGGCCTTAGGGGTGCCGCACCAGCCCAGGCAAGCCCAAAGAGGCCTCTGCGTAGGAATAAAAGAAATCAAAGAGAAAATAAAAAAAGGGGAAGTGGGAAGGAAGGGAAGGACTCCACCTTCCAATCCTAGTTGGACTAGGATTGGATGGAGGACTCCTCCTCCCCCCTTCGGCCGAACCCCTTGGGGCACCTTGAGCCCCAAGGCAAGGCCCCTCCCCTCCCACCTATATATACAAAGGTTTTAGTGCTGATTTGAGACAACTTTTCCACGGCAGCCCTTCCACATACCTCCACGGTTTTTCTTCTAGATCGTGTTTCTACGGAGCTCGGGCGGAGCCCTGCTGAGATTAGATCACCACCAACCTCCGGAGCGCCATCTCGCTGCCGAAGAACTCATCTACCTCTCCATCTCTCTTGCTGGATCTAGAAGGCCGAGATCATCGTCGAGCTATACGTGTGCTGAACGCGGAGGTGCCATTCGTTAGGCACTAGATCGGAGCGGATCGTGGGACGGATCGCGGGATGGTTCGTGGGACGGTTCGCGGGGCGGATCGAGGGACGTGAGGATGTTCCACTACATCAACCACGTTTATTAACGCTTCTACTGTATGATCTACAAGGGTACGTAGATCTGAAATCCTCCTCGTAGATGAACATCACCATGATAGGTTTGCGTGCGAGTAGGAAAATTTTTGTTTCCTATGCGACGTTCTCCATCATATTACTCCACACGTCGACCGCTATCCACCATGCATCTAGTGTATTAAGTTCATAAGAATAGAGTAACGCCTTAAGCAAGATGACATGATGTAGAGGGATAATCTCAAACCAATGATAAAACCCCATCTTTTTACACTTGATGGCAACTACTTGATGTGTGCCTTGATGCCCCTATTGTCACTCGGAAAGGTCACCACATGGTAGAACCCAAAACCAAGCACATCTCCCATTGCAAGAATCATAGATCTAGTTGGCCAAACAAAACCCAAGAGTCGGAGAGACTTACAAGGATATCAAATCATGCATATAAGAAATCAGCAAAGACTCAAATATATATCGTAGATAATCTGATCACAAATCCACAACTCATCGGATCTCGACAAACACACCGCCAAAGAAGATTACATCGGATAGATCTCCATGAAGATCATGGAGAACTTTGTATTGAAGATCCAAGAGAGAGAAGAAGCCATCTAGCTACTAACTACGGACCCGTAGGTCTGAAGTGAACTACTCACGAGTCATTGGAGGGGCGATGAGGATGATGAAGACGCCATTCAACTCCAAAGTCCCCTCGGGCAGGGTGCCGGGAAGGGTCTCCAGATGAGATCTCGCTGAAACGGAAGCTTGCGGCGGCGGAAATGTATTTTCGAGGCTCCCCTGATTTTTTGTAGAATATTTGGGAATTTATAGGTGAAAGACCTAGGTGAGGGGGCGGCCAGGGAGGCCACAAGCCTGCCCACCGCCGCGTCCCTACTGGTGGCGGAGTGGGGGCTTGTGGGCTCCCTTGAGCCCACCTAGCTTGCCCAAAAGCCCATGTCTTCTTCCGTTCGGGAAAAACTCATTTTGGGGTTTTTCTTCCGTTTGGAATCCGTTCCAAAATCAGATCTGAATAGAGTCAAAAACACGGAAACACAGCAACTGGCACTTCGCACTGAATTAATAAGTTGGTCCCAAAAAAGATATAAAAGGTACATAAAACAACCAAAGAAGACAAGATAACAGCGTGAAACCATCAAATATTATAGATACATTTGAGACGTATCATACATAAATACAAGTTGTATTTTTCTTGGACCTGTCTGGTCATAAGAAAAATACCTGAAGCTTGCCATAGGAGGTGTGGATCATCAGGGATTTCCGAACGGAGGAAAGGAGGTGGAGGGGATTCTTTATGAAGCTCACAGAAACTTTTAGGATAAAAATGAGTGGAGGCACTCATTTTACAGAGATCAACTTTAGAAATATTTAGGATGTTGTTTCACTGGATTTGGAGTTGAAATGAATATTCTAGGAATTTTCTAGTATGGAATAAATAGCAATAGGAAACTATTTACTTAATGCAATAGACTAAAGCCTGACAAAAATGTTGACCAAGGTTCTAAAAATAGGGCATGATATTTGAAGGCTCTGGAATTTGGAATCACTCCAATTGTAGTTGATTTGTGTCCTCTAGGATTTTCACAAAGTGGGGCCAAATATATTCAGATTTGGATTTAAATAGATACTCCACAAGAAGTTGCTCTGGAAAAATGTGCCATGGACATATTTGGATAGGTTTTGAATTTAGGAACCTGTAGAAATTTGAATCATTAGAATCCGAGATAAAATAAATTTATAATGGATTTTTGAAGTAAATCCAAAATAGGAAAAAGAGAAAAGGGCTCATCCTCGGGAGTTATTTTGTGCCCAAGGCGTTAGATAGGCCTTTGGCCGACCGAGAGACTCGGTCCGTCCAGGGAGGAGGCCACGCCGAAGGCATACTCTTCCCTTTACACCTCTGGCGCGGGCAAGACCATAGAAGGGATCCCGCCTCCACTTACCTCACGTGAGCCCGGCCACTGGGAGGCTGACAGGGGCCGTGTATGCCAGGCCCTTCTTCTTCCTCCCGTTTGGCCAGGGAGGAGCAGAGGGGGCCGACCTCGCTAGCTGTCGGTGTCCCCTCCGATGGCTCCAGCCATGCCTGGTTGTGCTCCGGCCACCGGTGCCCTCGGCGCGAGGTGCTGCACCGGCCAGGAGCCCTAGCTCCACCGGGGAGCGCCTGCGGGAGGAGAGCTTCGGCCGCAGTGAATGCATGCGACGCCGGCTGTGGGAGCTGGCTCCCAGGCCGCTGTTGGACAGCAGGCAGCGCGGGGAGAGCTCCCAAGCACCGGGGCATGCTGGGAAGGCTTCAAGGGAGATGGGGAGAGCCCGGTTAGGCACAGACGTGCACGGAGACAGACGACATAGATTCGGCCATTGCCGTGCATGCCTAGAAGAAGAGGGCTAAGGAGGCATCCGGGGTGCTCCATGGAGATAGGGAGAAGTGCATGAGGTAGCAAGGGCTTGGGGAAGCGAATAAATGGAGGGGAGCCGAAAGGAGAGCTCGCGAGCTCCCGGAGCTCCGATGGCACGGGGAAGACACGAGCCCCTGGGGAAGCTTGGCCGCTTCTAGGTGCAGGGAAGAGCTTAGACCAGTCAAAAGAAACCCCCTGGTGCTCTGAGACATGATGCAACGGCCGAAAACATGCTACAGCAAGAGGACAAGAGGTAGAGCACCGTTTCTGCACTCCAGGAAGGTGGTAACCACCCCACATGGTGTCCTGGGCCACCCCTTCGCCACGCCAAGGTGTCAAGCATGCAAGGCATGCAGGCTACAAGGCACTGGTGAAGTTTGGACCTAAGTGGAGCTGGTTTGAATAGGTTGTTACTGGTGTTAAGTTTGCAGCAGCAAACTTAGGGCTAGTAATGAGGGCACTAACATGAGAGATAATTGGGAGAAAGCATGTCTAGCAGACTTGGGCATGGAAGGACTACATTTCTGCATAGTTTGAGCACAAGCAAGGGAGGGTTGCCACTACTTGATGTACAAAGCTACCTTTCCGCCAGAAATCAATATGAGGATGTGCTGCTCATTTTCTCCACATGAGCATGCCTTCTCTTGGCTTGAAACAATGCCTTGGGGGTGCTAGGAACCCTTTGGCAAGAGGTGGGGGCTTTGGCTTATGAAGAAGTGGGGCAAGAGGGGTGAACATGGTGATTAGAAAGGTAAAATGAGGAATAATTACAAGGATCCTCTCTCCAATAATTGAACAGTGGCCATGGAAATGTTAGTGGAGGTAAAATGTAACTATATGAAGCTGTGTTAGAAAGTTGAGCTCAAGGGTTAAAGTGGAAGGGGCTAAAGTAGCCAATAAAGTGAATGCACACAAGGTGTTTGATAAGTGGCAGAGAAATCAGATGGACTTCAATGCATATGAAACATAACAGGATCAAATAATAGATGAAAATAAGCTTGGACACCAAAATTGGGATTTGGTGGAGAAGGTTTCCTATGTAGACATGGAAAACCCTTGAAATGGGCAGAAATAGCTTTCTGCTTACAATTCCATTCAAATCAATTCCCACAAATACAATATTTGTTTTGGGGGCATTATTTGAGCACTAAGGCATGCACAAAAAGTTTGGGATCAATTGGAGTAACTTTATAATGTAAAGTTTCCCAAATTCAGAAATCAACAAAGAGGGTTTTGAGGGGCTTGGGACAATTTCTTCTGTTCTCCTTGATGCACCACTTGGTGTGCATGCATTATTGGAGTATTAGAACATGTCCACCAAATTTGAGCACAATTGGAGACATTTCACAATGTAAAGTTGCTCAAATTTGAATATGGACACATAGGGTTTTAGAATAATTAGGGGAGTCAAATCGACTTGGATTGAGATGAAACTTGGCAAGATCATCAACCATATCATAGGTGACATGATGGAAATTTACTGGAATTTATTGAGAATATTTCTTATAGAAATATTCCAAAAGATTAAAATAGGTAGGAATGGTTTTGGAGGGGTTTGCCCAATATTTTGAACATGACCATGTGTTGAAACTCATATATATGGAATAAATATATCCACTCATTTTCCCTAAATTTTCCTAAATATTTTAAAAGAAATAAAAATAACTTTCCTTCATAAAGACCATTTCTGCCCTCACTGAAAGGCGTTTAAATAAAATAATAAAATAACATTTAAAATATTAATATTGTGGTTTTTGGAAGACATTTTGATAATAGGTTTTAAATAAAATAACTGGTGCAAAATATATTACCTAATTTGAGAACTTGTAGTACGAACCTCATCTCACGGGTTTTGAAGGCTTAATTCAAAGAAATGCATATTGGTAAAAATAATATTTGATAGAAATAGTTTTTGGTCCTAAACACATGGCATGATCATTAGGCTAGAGAACATGGGCTAAGGAGATGAGTCTGGAGTGTAGCAAGAATTATTGAGAATCAACACAAGCATACCACCAAGCAAGCAAACAATAGTCACTTCAAGCATCACAAGCATTCACAAAAAATTTGATTGGTACTAATTTTTGAAATAAGTTAATTAGTCAGGAAAGCTAAACACAAGGTGTTACAGACCTTACCCCCTTAGGGCTTGTTCGGTTAATCCCACCAAGGAGGGGATTGAAGAGGATTGGAGGGGATTGAGGTGGAATTTGACTTGTAGGGGATTAAACCCTTCGAGTCCCCTCCAAACCCCTTCAAGTGTAAAAGAAGCGAACAAGACCTTAAGGAAATATCGTCCCCGAGATTTCTACGCTAGGGGTTGGAGAGATACAAAATCTTGAGTCGGAGGTAGTCTTCATGTCCCCATGTTGTTCTTGCGGTTGTTGAGGTGCTTGATGATACAACTTCGAATGCTTTGCACGTCCTTGTCTGACTGAGCGGATTTTGGCAATAAGTTAGGCTTGAGTGAGGGTCAAGGGCTTGGTGAACTAAGTTCGTGCATGGGGCTGACTTGCAAGTGCATTCCAATGTTGGAATACGTGGCAAGATAATGTGGCTGGGTTTGGTGTCAGGGTTGCTCAAGCCGGTTAGTGACATCTAGATGTATCGTGGTAGAACGCACTGCCAAAGTCTTCGTGTAACTTCCTGCTTACGGGGATGTCCTTGACTCCCTTACGACAGGCAAGATATGGTCGCCAATGGTCTTCGTCCTCGAGGGTGCTGCAGTGGTCTTCGAAGGCTCCTCGCGAAAGGGTCTGGGTTGGGTCTCACCCATGGGTCTAAACTTGGAGACTCAGAGTCTAGATCATGTCCTGTCATCTCGGAGGGTTTGCGAGGGGTTCTGGATGAGCTCGCTACCCAAGAGTATAGAACATTCGTCCACTTCCAAGGTCTGCAGCTCGGCAAGCGGATGAATCACCTTTAGCAGGTTTCCACCATGATCCAACTACGAATCTCGTTCTTGATTTGGACCGAGAAGAAGCCGTCTGATTCTCCCAAAGGCTTCCTTTTTTTGATTCGTCGAGGCTTCTGGACATAGTTGATGTAGTAGGTTGACATCTTCTGCTTCTTCCTCGTCGTCATGGTTTCCCAACCATGATGGTCGTTCATCTTGTCTTGAGTAGGATAGTCTTTCACCGTCTTGGGGTGGCTTCGAGAAGCCCACCTTCTCGAGATAACACTGTACCCTCGAGAGGCATAGCGATCGGCGTTCATGGGCTCGTCCAAATAGGACTAAGGTGTTCTCCCTCTTATTGGGTGAATAAGTATGTCATTAGTGAGGATGACAACATATTTTCCCCTAGCAGGACATAAGCTCAGTGCTGATGAGACAGGTGAGGAGAACGAGGACTTGCTCTGGGTAGTCGTTGGCCGTGGGGTGTGAGGCCCAACATGTCCTAGTCCTTCATGCCCATGTTCATCATAGACACGATGGGTGGTGGTTGCGTGGAGTACTTGCCATATTCCAACGACTTAGAGTCATTTTCTATGGTTGTAATCCGACCAACTTATGGCTGGGTGAAGCTTTAGGGTCTCAAGGAACTTAGGATGTGGGTGAATAGTTACCATCTATCTCTAAGCACATTCCTAAGATGCCAGTAGTTCGAGCTCTAACTTGGGACGACATCACCTTATCTCATCAAAGATGCCATCTCACATGGGTCAACTCCACACTGCTCATGCTAGGCAACTCCGGGGTTGAGGGAAGAACTAAACCCAACCACTACAAGTATGGTGTAGCTACGATGCACATGCATTCCTATGCAAGATCCTCGGGGAAGCATACACGTTGCTAAGCTCGGACTAGAATGCTACCAATCCAAATGTCCAGCTAGCTCATTCTATGGACAGGGTACTGCACGTCTATATTAAGGAAACACATAGGATACCAATCCAATATCTTGTTTCCTTTCTACGAATCCGATCATTCATTACCGAACCCATCACTCCGACAAATCCAATATTGATGGGATTCTACATAACCTCTTAGAGTCCTCATAACTCATATATTATTGCAAGGATTACGTCATAGTGTATCCACCAACCTCAACATCATGGCCATCTAATCTCCAAGGCCAGTTCACATAGGCTTTCAAACCAGTTGGACAACTCCCAGCATAAGCACTTATTATCCACCGAGAAACATGGTATCATGATTAAGATCATCGGGCTAAATACAATTTACTCCAAACCATGTGGCCTCGTAAACCATTAATAATCTATTGGGACTACCTATCTAAATACAAACTCATGTCCAATAAGGACTCTTACTCGATACTCCGAGTCATCATGGTAATTATCGCCAAACCATGCCAACTACTTGCTAAAGTCATGTATACCACCAAGAATAATGTTCGCGATCATAATCGCCCTACTAAATCCAATCTTACTCGAGGAATACGTAGGTTATGCCACTATATCAACTTGTTCCACCAACTTCACCTACCTTTATAAGGGTATTGCCGTACACCTAGATAGTCTGGCTATATCCTCAAGACACATATCATCATCACAACAATCTTTAGCCTATTACTCTTATATCAGAGAACGGTCCTCTTATGGCATCAGGGTTATGGTGCTAGATTGAGTATGAGGGATACTCTTTCACGGTGATTCACTTGTTCCATAAAGAACCCAGTGCTACGCGGAGCTTATCGTGGATCTACAGGTGTTCCGGCAAGTCCGTGTAATTGACACGTGACCAGAAATTTGAGCCGGAAAGGCTTGAAGAGATTAGTCTAGTCTAAAGAAGGTTTCCGATCTTGAGGGAGGCATAATGCCTATTGGTTGCGTGGTTAAACATGGCAGAGTTAGTGTCTTCAGTGTCAGCCGTCCTTCGAAGTAGATCCTTGGTGCATCCTGTTTTTGTCTTCAGTTGTCGAGAGAGGTGAAAGAGAGAGAGAGAGAGTAGCGTAAGGGGAGTGTCTAAGGGTTTTAGTGCAATCAAACAAGCATTGGAAAGTCAACTCAAAGAAGTGCCAAAATTATTTCGAACATCAAAATAAGACATGCGATATAACCGCATGCTTGTTGCTTAAGAAAAAGTGCAACTTATTTTATAGCACAAACAACAAAAACAAACAACACATAATATTGTCCATTCGAACTATTTCACGGACTCGACTTCGCATAGGGGATCTACGACACATCCTACCCTAGGGTTCTCGGTCTCGACAGTTGTGCTTGATTCGTGCTCCGAGGAGGAGTCCGCTAAGTCCTCTGGACGTTCTCATGGTGTTGCCACGTCTCTTGCTGTTGCTCGCCGAACGTCTCGGTGGAGTTGAAAGAATCATTGATGACCTTTTGGTATGGGGAGTTGCTGACGCAGGTAGTTATTCAATGCCGTCATTGACAGGGTCTTCTATTGTCTTGATGATCCTGTCATCATCTTCTTGTCTTCTGAGGCTTCGAGAGTCTCAAGTGGACATCTTCATGCATCGATATTTGCAAGACATGATAGAGTTCTGATCTATGAATCATACTAATTGCGATATCGACATCTAGAGCGGGGGATGAAGAGAACCGTTTTCCTGCTCACTATGGTGAGGCGGACCAGTTGGCGAGGTTCTCATCCACCGGTGGTAGTCGACACAATCCTTATTATTGACAGGTTCGCTCTATTAGTGTTGCAAATCATGGCTTGCATACATTACATCCACATTATCGTAGGTGTAAGTGGAATAGCCCTGGAACAGTGTCGGGGTGTTGTCATTTTCTAAGCCTCGAGGTCCTAGTTCCTCTTGGAGGTTCGTCTGTTAGCTTCGTCTGGTAGTAGAGTTGTCATCTTTGTCCTTCAGCTCAGGGGTGCTTTTTTGGAATGATTGCTTCCTTCCAAGTTTCTCAAGAGGATTTTAAGTAATCCCACGGTTAGGAATAAGGATGCTAGTGGCTATTTGCAAGTGTGAAGATGCAAACCAGGGATGTCAAGAAAATATGAGTGGGAGTGCTAAGGAAAAACATTGCTTCTATTGAAAATTTAGGAGAGGTGAGAAAGATACAGGTTTGTAATTACTTTTGAAGGGTCTGGAAAGCAGTTTTATCCTAACTAACATCCATGCTAACTAAGGCTTCCTACCGTCAGGATGGCTCAGATACCAGCTCTGTGGGGACCCCGACTTACAAGTCGAGATCGCTGAATGAACGTGCTCAGTGATCCCAGAGATCAATGCTCACCGAACACACAAAAACTGAATAATAAGAGTCTTACATCCATTGATACCGTTTGATACAATAAATGACCATTGCAGTCGAGTCTTACATATATAGGGCCTTGAAGGCCAACACACTAAATTGGACCAATAGCGGAATTATTGGTTGAAAGCGTGAACCCATGCCATCATCCTTAACCTACACGCGTTCTAAGTGGGAAACGTCATAGCTCGCAAGAATGTCACCAAGTTACTCTTCACTATATCATGTTCTTTCATACCTGGTCAATGAAATAACCAGTGGAAAACCAATGTGTACTTTTGATTGTAGTCGCAAATAGCCCATGATATGAACAATGAAAGTGAAGGATAACAATAACATGCCTCTTTGGTGTAATTCATTATGGTGGAATGATCATGCATACGCATCAAGTTAAAGAAATACTTTTGAAGAACAGGTTACAGATATCGATATATCTTTCGAGGGCTGAACCATCCGGGTTCACCCTATATGCCAAATCAACAAACTTGGTCATATCGTTACTTTCATAATAACTCCTTTTTAAGCACAACTCACGCAAAATTGGTTTATGCGGAAATAACTGGACGTAGTTTAAGTAGCACCACCCAACTGTCCTTGACCGTCGACACAGCTATATGAATAGTTTTACACTCTGCAGAGGTAGTACGCTGGATCCACAAGATCCGAGAAATTCCGTCTCATCCACGACTCGCGGTATATAACATACCCGAGGTAAGTACCCGATCAATGCCTTTCCCATGACGATAGTAGACAAAGAGGTCCACTCGATTGGTACCCAGTTCACATGTTGTATGTCCTACGAGCACCGACTCTGGACAGTATCAACCATGCGGGGACCAACGGTGTGCCTGGAACTCATAAAAATGGCATAGTCGTCCTACCTGTAACGACCCCATCACGAGAGTGACCACACATCACTTCCACCACTAGTAATGTGGCTCTTTGCTAGCACCGACCAGAGTAATCAACATGGCCCCATCCCATAAGGGGTAACGTGGTCGTAGTAGTAAGGTTGGCACGATCGACACATCATAAATCTAATCCTGTTTCTGAAACCATACTCACTCAAAATACCCGGTGCACCACTTCACCAAAAGTGGCCACCTAACTCATCATCACCCCTGGGCATTAGTGGCACCCTACGGGGTTTTCATAAATCTTTGATTTATACCAACAACATGCTCATGCAATTTACTCCAGAATTACTTGTCAACATAATAATAGCATGATCCTCAAAAGGGGGTAGGATCAAGCTCAATGCAGGAGCTCCGGAGGAGCCATTGGTAACATAACCTTAGTGATTTACCGGCAGTCATGATCATATGCAACGGAAATACTTGCTATCTTAACATGCAATGTAACATATGCTCAGTCATGGTCAAAGGGCTGCTTGCCTTTGCTCACGTAAGTCCTTGGTGTCTTCGAGGTCTTCTGGTCCAACCCCGAGTACTCCGTCTACCCGTGAACTATCGCATAAATAAAAGTGATACACAAATAAAAGTTGTATTTTTCTTGGACCTCTCTTGTGATAAGAAAAATACCTGAAGCTTTTCGTAGGAGGTTTGGATCATCGTGGATTTCTGAACGGATGAAAGGAGGTGGAGGGAATTCTTTATGAAGCTCACAGAAACTATTAGGATAAAAATGAGTGGAGGCACTCATTTAAGACAGAACAACTTTAGAAATATTTAGAAAGTTCTTTCACTGGATTTGGAGTTGAAATGAATATTCTAGGAATTTTCTAGTATGGAATAAATAGCAATAGGAAGCTACTTACTTAATGCAATAGACTAAAGCCTGTCAAAAATGTTGACCAAGGTTCTAAAAATAGGGCATGATATTAGAAGGATCTGGAATTTGGAATCACTCCAATTGAAGTTGATTTGAGTCCTCTAGGATTTTCACAAACTGGGGCCAAATATATTTATATTTGTATTTAAATAGATACTCCACAGGAAGTTGCTCTAGAAAAATGTGCCATGCACATATTTGGATAGGTTTTGAATTAGAAACCTGTAGAAATTTGAATCATTAGAATCGGAGCTAATATGAATTTATAATGGATTTTTGAAGTAAATCCATATTAGGAAAAAGAGAAAATGGCTCTGTCTCGGGGGTTATTTTGTGCCCAGGGTGTTAGATAGGCCTTGGGCTGGCCCAGAGACTCGGTCCGGCCAGGGAGGAGGCCACGCCGAAGTCGTACTCTGCCCTTTACGCCTCTGGCGTGGGCAAGCGCCTAGAAGGGGATCCAAGCCTCCACTTTCCTCACGCGGGCCTGGCCACTAGGAGGTTGACAGGGGGCCCTGCATGCCAGGTTCTTCTTCTTCCTCCCGTTCAGCGAGGGAAGAGCAGAGGGGGGCAACCCCGCTGGCTGCCGTTGCCCCCTCCGGTGGCTCCAGCCACGCGTGGCTGCGCTCCGGCCATCGGCGCCCTCGGCACGAGGTGTTGCACCGGCCAGGAGCCCTAGCTCCACCGGGGAGCGCCTGCGGGAGGAGAGCTTCGGCCGTAGTGAATGCCAACGACGCCGGTTGCGGGAGCTGGCGCCCAGGCCGCCGTTTGACAGCAGGGAGCGCAGGAGAGCTCCCAGGCATCGGGGCATGCCGGGAAGGTTTCAAAGGAGATGGGGAGAGCCCGGCTAGGCGCGGACGTGCACGGATACACAAGGCATAGATTGAGTCATTGCCGCGCATGCCTAGAAGAAGAGGGCTAAGGAGGCATCCGGGGTGCTCCAAGGAGATAGAGAGAGGTGCATGAGGTCGCAAGGTCTTGGGGAAGGGAATAAATGGAGGGGAGCCGAAAGGAGAGCTCGGGAGCTCCCGGAGCTCCGAGGGCACGGGGAAGACATGCGCCCCTAGGGAAGCTTGGTTGCTTCTAGGTGCCGGGAAGAGCTTAGACCAGTCAAAAGGAACCTCATGGTGCTCTGAGACATGATGCAATGGCCGGAAACACGATGCATCAAGAGGACAAGAGGGAGAGCACCGTTTCGGCACTACAGGGAGGTGGTCACCACCCCACCTGGTGTCCTGGGCCACCCCTCGGCTAGGTTAAGGTGCCAAGCATGCAAAGAATGCAGGGCACAAGGCACTTGGGAAGTTTGGCCCTAAGTGGATCTGGTTTGAACAGATTTTGACTGGTGTTAAGTTTGCAGCAGCAAACTTAGGGATACTAATAAGGGCACTAACAGGAAAGATAATGCGGAGAAAGCATGTCTAGCAAACTTAGGCATGGAAGGACTACATTTCTGCATATTTTCAGCAGAAGCAAGGGAGGGTAGCGACTACTTGCTGTACAAAGCTACCTTTCAGCCATAAATCAATATGAGGATGTGCTGCTCATTTTCTCCATATGAGCATGCCATCTCTTGGCTTGAAACAATGCCTTGGGGTGCTAGGAACCATCTGGCAAGAGGTGGTCGCTTTGTCTTAAGAAGAAGTGGGGCAAGAGGGGTGAAGATGGTGATTTGAAAGGTAAAATGAGGAATAGTTACATGGAGCCTCTCTCCAATAATTGACCACTGACCACGGAAATGTTACTGGAGGTAAAATGTAACTATATGAAGCTGTGTTAGAAAGTTGAGCTCAAGGGTTAAAGTGGAAGGGGCCAAAGTAGCCAATAAAGTGAATGCACACAAGGTGTTTGATTAGTGGCAGAGCAATCAGATGGACTTCAATGGAAATGAAACTTAAGAGGATCAAATAATAGATGAAAATAAGCTTGGACACCAAAATTGGGATTTGGTGGAGAAGGTTCCCAATGTAGACATGGAAAACCCTTAAAATGACCAAAAATAGCTTTCTGCTTACAATTCCATTCAAATCAATTCTCACATATCCAATATTTGGTGTGGGGGCATTATTTGAGCATTAAGGCATGCACAAAAAGTTTCGGGTCAAGTGGAAATTTACTAGAAATATTCCAAAAGATAAAAATAGGCAGGAATGGTTTTGGAGTGTTTTTCCCAATATTTTGAACATGACCATGTGTTGAAACTCATATATATGGAATAAATATATCAAGTGAGTTTCCCTAAATTTTCCTAAATATTTTGAAAGCAATAAAAATAACTTTCCTTCGTAAAGACCATTTCTGGCCTCACAGAAAGGCATTTAAATAAAATAATAAAATAAATTTTAAAATATTAATATTGTGGTTTTTGAAAGACATTTTGATAATACGTTTCAAATAAAATAACTCGTGTAAAATATATTACCTAATTTGAGGACTTGTAGTACGAACCTCATCTAAGTGGTTTTGAAGGCTTAATTCAAAGAAATGCATTTTGGTAAATATAATATTTCGTGGAAATAGTTTTTGGTCCTAAACACCTGGCATGATCATTAGGCAGGAGAACATGGGCTAAGGAGGTGAGTCTGGAGTGTAGCAAGAATTATTGAGAATCAACACAAGCATAGCAGCAAGCAAGCAAACGATAGTCACTTCAAGCATCACAAGCATTCACAAAAAATTTAATTGGTCCTAATTTTTGAAATAAGTTGATTAGTCAGGAAAGCTAAACATATGGTGTTACACCCATGCCACAATGCGCCAAATCAGGGACAAGGTCATGGAGCGCGAGGCAGGAACCAAGCTTCCCACAATGAGCAGTACCATGACAGGGGACGTATTAATCACATCTCCGCAGGAGAAGCACATGAAGACCAGGATTGCATTCGGGGTACGTTCCTCATCAACTCCACCCCAGCAACAGTATTGTTTGATTGTGGTGCTTCGCATTCTTTTGTTACTCGGAAGTTTGCGGGAAAATGTGGTCTGAAGCCTACCCTACTTAACGGGAAAATGGAAGTACATACCCCGGGAGCAATGCTAAGGACCAAACTAGGATGTAGAGAAGTGGGGATCAATATTAATGGGATAAGCTTCTCAACAGATCTCATTGTCATTAAGTCGCAAGGCTTAGAAGTGATCCTTGGGATGGATTGGTTGGCCAAGCACCAGAGCATCTTAGACTGTGCCAACAGGACTATTACCATGACGAGAGACCAAGGGTCAAAGTCAAGTATGTCCCTGAGCCGACATCCACTCAAGTCCCACAGGTAAATTGCGTATCGGGAGAAGAGCTGGATCGAGTACCGATAGTCTCTGAATACCCGGTCGTCTTTCGTGATGAGCTTCTAGGGATGCCTCCTGACCGACACATCGAGTTCATCATTGAGCTCATTGCGTATCGGTAAGAAGCCTTATAGGATGGGGTCCGAAGAGCTAGCAGAGCTGAAGAAGCAGCTCGATAAGCAACTCAGGAAAGGGTTCATTCGTCAAGTGCATCCCCTTTGGGATCACCTATTATGTTCGTGTCTAAGAAGAATGGGACTATCAGACTCTGCGTCGAGTACCGTTCTCTCAATGAAGTCACGATCAAGAACAAGTAGCCAATCCCCAAGATTGAAGACTTGTTTGACGAGTTAAATAGTGCTCAGGTATTTTCCAAGATCGATCTTTGGTATGGATATTACCAACTGAAGATCCGACCTGAAGACATACCAAAGACTGCATTCGTGACCCGGTACGGTCTATACGAGTGCATTGTCATGTCGTTTGGGTTAACAAATGCCCCATCATACTTCATGTACCTCATGAACAAGGTCTTCATGGAATAGCTCCATAAGTTTGTCCTTGTTTTCATCGATGAAATACTAATCTTATCCAAGTCTGAAGAAGAGCATGAGCAACACTTTAGGTTACTGTTGGAGAAGCTTCAAGAGCACCGATTTTATGCCAAATTCAGCAAATGCCAATTCTCGCTGCACGAAATTGGATTCTTGGGTCATACCAATTGGGACTCACCAATCGATGTGAAGGAATTCAGGAGTTTCCTCAGACCCGCGGGATATTACCGCAAGTTCGTAGAAGGATTCTCCCGCATCTCTCGACCACCGACTCACCTCCTGAACAAAGTTAAGAAGTTCGAATGGACGCCGGAGTGTGAAGCAAGCTTCCAGGAGTTGAAGAAGAGTTGACTACCGCCCCGGTATCGGCTACTCCAGATATGAGCAAGGAGTTTGTGATATATTGGGATGCCTCCATAACCGGAGTCGGTGGACTCCTAATGCAAGACAACAGATTCGTGGCATATCTGTCACGGCAACTACGCCCGCATGAGGAAAACTATGCCAACCATGATCTCGAGTTGACAGGAGTAGCACATGCCCTAAAGACATGGCGACATTACCTTCTGGGGAAGCGATGTGAAATATACACCGACCACAAAAGTCTGAAGTATATGTTTACTCAAAGGGAATTGAATATGTGGCAGCGAAGATGGTTGGAGTTAATCTAGGACTACGACCTCTTTATTCAATACCACCCCGGTAAGGCCAATGTGGTGGCCGATGCCCTAAGCCGGAAGGCTAGCACCTTGAATGTTATGCACAAGGAAAGGCTACCCGCCTTGTATGAAGTGATGGAAAGCTTCGGGTTGGAGCTAGTTGAATCAGGATTCCTAGCTAACCTCGAAGTCAAACCCACGCTAGCAGACGACATCAACAAAGCCCGGAAGGGGCACAAGAGCATCGAAGGCATCAAGAAGAAGATCTAGCAAGGCAAGACCCTAGTATTATTGGTGGATGAGAAAGGACTAGTGGGGTTTGGGAAACGATTATGCGTACCCAACAAGGCATAACTCACGGACTTGATCCTCTAGGAAGCTCATGACACACCCTACTCTATTCACCCAGTGGCACCAAGATGTATCAGGACCTCCAGAAGAGATTCTGGTGGCACGACATGAAGAGGGAAATAACATCTTACGTTGCCAAGTGCGACATATGCCAACGGGTCAAGGATGAACACCAATGACCTGATGGACTAATACAACCTCTCCAAGTGCCTGAATAGAAGTGGGACAAAGTCGGCATGGACTTCATAAATGGCGTGCCCAGATTCAGCAAGGGGTGTAATTCCATATTGGTCATTGTCGACCACCTAACCAAGGTGGCCCATTTCATTCCAGTCAACACGACTTGTGATGGTAGCCAGTTGGCTAGCCTGTATAACCATCGTATAGTGAGTCTCCACGAAGTTCTCAAGGAGATTGTATTTGACCGAGGCACGCGCTTCACCTCTAGATTGTGGAAGAAATTCCAAGAATCTTTCGGAACCAAGCTCTCTTTCAGCACTGCCTTCCACAGAAATTCCAAGCTCTCTTTCGGAACCGAGGCACGCAGACGGGCGGACAAACGGAAAGAGTGAATCAGATACTCGAAGATATGCTCCGCGCATGAGTCTTGGCACATGGGACCAAAAGGGAAGGTTGTCTGTCATTCGCTGAGTTCTCATACAATAACAACTATCAGTCCAGTCTGCAGATGGCCCCATTTGCAGTGTTATACAGACGGAACTGCCGCACCCCACTCAACTGGAACGAAACTGGAGAAGGATTGATTTTCAGGCCAGAAGTTCTGCACGAGGCAGAAGACAAGGTGCAACTTGTTCGCGAAAACATAAAGGCGGCCAAGTCGTGACAAAAGAGCTATCTGGACTCTCACTGTAGATAATTGGAGTTCAACCTTGAAGCCAAGGTATACCTCCGTGTCACACCTCTCAAGGGAACCAAGCGTTTACACATCAAGGGGAAACTTGCTCCAAGGTTCATTGGACCTTTTAAGATAATGGCAAGGCACGGAGAAGTTGCTTACCAGCTAGAGCAACCTCCGGAACTTTTGGGTATGCACATCGTCTTCCATGTGTCACAACTTCAGAAGTGTCTGCAAGCACCAGACCGTCCAGATCTTTATAAGGACGTTGACCATCACGCCATCGACCTCCAGCCAGACCTCACTTATCGTGTGAGGCCGATCCGCATTTTGGATGAAGCAGAGCGATGCACCAGAAGCCGCACCATCAAGTACTTCAAGGTTCAGTGGAGTAACCACATTGAAGCAGAAGCCACATGGGAGCGTGAAGACTATTTCCGATCCGAATTTCCGTACCTTTTTAGCACCTAGCTTAGTAATCTCGGGGACGAGATTCTTGTATGGGGGATAGGTTTGTCACACCCTGTTTTCACCTCACTTTCACTTTAATTTCAAAATCTGAGTTTATGTAAACTTCTCAAAAACCAATGTTGTGAGTGCCATGATTGACATTCTATGCTTGTATGCTTGATTGAGTAGAATCAAAAACCATATTTTTCATAACATAAATATTTCCAAAATTCTTATTCTTATTTTTGACTATTTGAAAACCTTGCTTTGGGTTGCACTACAAGTCCTTGGCAGCAAGGGAGTGCTTTTACCCAAAGATGGTGATCTGGTTCTAAAACTATCTTAACTCTCCAAAACCATAAAGTAATTATTTAATAAATTATTTTCCTATTTTATTTAAATGTCCATTTCTGAGGCCAGGAATGATATTCCTATATGGAAAATTACTTTTTTGCCTTAGAAAAATGTGTGAAAATTTGGAGATACATAGAGGACATTTATTTTCCATACATAAGATTTTCAACCCCAATTTATATTCAAAATATTTGAGAAAATCCCTCAAAACCTATTCTGCCTATTTTGATAATATTTCCGATAAAATCCCATAAAATTCCAGCAACCTTCCCAAGCTATATTTAGTGACCACACCAAGTTTCACCTCATTCCAAGGGGATTTGGTTCACTAAATAATCCAAAACCCCTCTTTGTCCAGAACCAAGTTCAAGCATCTCTACATTTCCAAGTTTATCCAAATGGGTTGAAACTTTGCAGGAGTGTTCAACACCCCAAATGAGGATTCTCTGCCAAAAATGGGATTTGCGAGACGTAATCTACCCACATTCCCTTTGGAAGGGGCATATCTGCCATTTGAGGGGTAATTTCAAGTGTGCATTGCCAAACTTATCCAATGAAGATCACATTTGGTGGAGTATCTTATTTCTTCATCAAAGTTAATCCTGTTAACTCTTATCACCAGTGGTGAGGTGTTGCTATCACTACTGAAATTCAGAAATTTGTTGTCTGCCATGGCGGACGGCAAAGGGGGACACCCCGGACGGCAAAGGCATTTGCCGTCTGTCAGCAGACGGCAAACTGGACGGCAAACAAAAATCCGGTGAAGGGCCTCTTTGCCGTCTGCATTGGGACAACTGACGGCAAAGGATCTTTGCCGTGAGGGGGCACACGACAAAGAATATTGGATGACACATCTACGGACACCTCCCTCAAGTGCTAATGGCAGACTGCTGGGCCCAGAGATCCTTTGTCGTGTGCCATGGACTCTTTACTGTCTGCCATCCATGTGGGCTGACGGCAAAGGTGCCACCAAAGCCCCTCTAGTTTGCCCCTTTGTCGTCTGCCCTTGGACCCTTTGTCGTCTGCCATCCTTGTGGGCGGACAGCAAAGGCTGCACCTAGTTTGCTTCGACAGCCCAGTTTAGTCCCGTTGTCGTCTGCTATAACCCCTTTGCCGTCGGTGTTTTTTCATATATATATATATATATGTGTGTGTGTGTGTGTGTGTGTGTGTGTGTGTGTGTGTGTGTGTGTGTGTGTGTGTGTGTATTTGACAGTTTCATCCATAATCCGTAATACATAATATATTTCACACAAACTGCCCCATACTCATAACCATATTAAAATAAGTTTCATCCATAATACATACATATTATGCAAGTTCCATCCGGACCAAAGCATATATTACACTAGTTTCATCCATACATACAAAGTTTCACATCCACTACAATAGTTTGAATCCAAGCTTCTATGAAGCCATTTTAGAATAAACCATATTGAGGCACTCCATCAATATAATCCAAGCTTCCGTGAAGTGAATGTAATCTGCAAAATGGGAAATAAGTAAGTTAGAAGAAGAAGACTAGATGAAGAGGATAAGAAATAAGTAAGTTTCATATCCATTTAGCTCCAAAAAGACATACTTAGCTAATTTAGCTCCAAGAAGAGGAGAAGAGGAGAAATGAAAAGAAGGAAGATGAAGAAGAAGAGAATAAGAGAAGAAGAAGAAGAAGAAGAAGGAGAAGAAGAAGGAGAAGAAGAAGGAGAAGAGAAAGGAGAAGAAGAAGGAGAAGAATAAGGAGAAGAAGGAGGAAGTTGTTCTTCTCGTTCTCCTTCTTTTCTCCTTCTCCTTCTCTTCTTCTTCTCTTCTTCTTCTTCTTCCTTCTTTTCATTTCTCCTCTTCTCCTCTTCTTGGAGCTAAATTATCTAAGTATGTCTTTTTGGAGCTAAATGGGCTAATTATGTCATTTTATAGGAAAACAAGCTAAGTATATAATATTCATGAGCTAACCAAGGTTCTTATGCCATTTTGAGCTTATTATGTCATTTTGGAGCTAAATTAGTTATTTTAATAAGCTAACAGAGGTTCTCATGATGATTTTTCCTAACTAAGTTAATTATGTCATTTTGGAGGATAATTAGCTAAGTATGCCTTTGTGGGGTAAAATAAGCTACGTAGAAGAAGAAAGAGAAGATGCAAGAAGACAAGAAGGAGAAGAAAAAGAAGAAGAAGGAGGAAGAGGAGGAGAAGGAGAAGGAGGAGGAGGAGGAGAAGAAGAAGAAAAGAAGAAGGAGAAGAATATGAAAAGAAGAAGAGAAGAAGAAGGATAAAAAGAAGGAGAAGAAGGAAGAGAGAAGAAGGAGAAGAAAAAGGATCTTCCTCCTTCTCATTCTTCTCTTCTTTTTCTTCCTTCTTTTCATTTTTCCTCTTTCTTCTCCTCTTGTCCTCTTCTTCAAACTAAATTAGCTAAGTATGCTTTTTTGGAGCTAATTATGTCATTTCGAGGATAATTATCTAAGTATAGGTCATTTTTTATAAAATAGACCATTTTGGAGCTAACTAAGCTAATTATGTCATTTACGTGAAAGCCTAGCTAACTATAGGTCATTTCGGTGCTAACTTGGGTAAAATAGGTCATTTCAGATCAAACTAGGATTATTAAGCCATTTTGGAGCTAGTTAAGCTAATTATAGGCCATTTAATACCTAAGTTAGGGGTAATAGGTCATCTTGGAGCTACGTAAGCCTTATTATGTCATTTAGGAGAGATCTTAGCTAAGTATAGGTCATTTTTTATTAAATACGTCATTTTGGAGCTAACTAAGCTAATTATGTCATTTAGGTGCAAGCCAAGCTAACTATATGTCGTCTTGGAGCTAACTTGGGTTAAATATGTCATTTTGGAGCTAACTATGCTTATTAAGCCATATTGGATCATTATGCGGTTCTTCAGCAAAACACTAGAAATAACATACCATTATCGTCATCACGACGGTGAAGCACGGTGGCTCTGGCTTGTTTCACCTGGAGAAGGCTGCCCTAGAGAAGGCTCCATTGTAGGAGGGACATGCGATGCGTTTCGGCAGATATTCTGCACTAAACATCCTTTGCAATGTATCGTTCGCATGATGACACTCTTGAGATCACTGCATTGAAATGAAACTCACCGTCCCCACCATGTTAATGACTGGCATCGCCGGAGGGACGTGTCCGGTATTCTCGCACATAGACTGTACATTTGGTTTCAACAAGTCAAACTTTTTAGTTATTAATGAAACGGACATTAAAATGCAAGATTTGAAATAATATGAAGAAGAAACTTACCATGAAGAGCTCGTACACAAGTCAAACTTTTTAGTTATTAATGAAACAGACATTAAAATGCAAGATTTGAAGTAGTATGAAGAAGAAACTTACCTCGAAGAGCTCGTACATGGCCCTGTTAGACGCATCATTTCGTGCCCTCTACGCCTCCACCAATGCAGCCGTCCGCTCCTCCGGCTCCTTCATCTCCTTCTCCTTCTCTACCAAAAGCGCCTGCATTGCCTCTCTCTCTTTCACAATAGCATCCTGCAACACAACTCATTGTTAGCATTGTAATCATATTGGTTCCCACGCAAAATATAAGGCGGAAAGATAGTTTAGTACATTAAACTAACCTCGATAGCGAGCTCGACTTGCCATGGACGAGGTGTTATCTCATAACAGGATCTCGTTTGGCGTGCCTTTATCTGCTAGAGAGTTCTATGACAACGTATAAGGCCATCTCGGATGGCGATCGAGCCATGGGCCTCCCGGTGCCAGCTATCATCACCAGCTCTGGATCAATAGGCCCCTCGCTCGGGTTAAAGTCCTCCCCTTTCCTCGCCTTCCCGTGATCTCTGTACTTCACGAGCTTGTGGTGGGAGGAGATGTTGGTGAATTTTTCTGGATGCTCGAGGTCAGACTGAGAGAATGGCTTTACCTTCTTGTACGAGGCAGTATGGACCATCGCATACAGGTCGTACATTTGTGGCACCTCCGTCTTATTGTGACGCGCCTAAAAGAGAGAGAGACAAAAAATGTATTACTAAAGGGCTCAAGATAGCATTAAGAATGAATTGCATGAGGCATGAAGCAAACCACATACCCAGTTCTCGCCAAATTGGATTAAGTTGACGCTCCCTGGATGGTTTGGCACACCGACCATGTTGCCACTCTTCTCTTTGGCGTTATTGTGGGTGGCCTCCCACGTTTCGGAGCACCAGTCATCCACCAAGGCCTCCCACCAATCCATCCTATCCACACACCATATCGGGGCACCGTAGTGAATAAAGAGAAATTTGAGCGCAACGCGTAAGAATCAAATCAAGGAAACTAACTACAAGGCCTTAATAATATATAATTACCTTCATGTAATGCTCCTTCTCCATCTTAGAATCGCGGCACTTCGCCTTGTCCTTCATAATACGCTGCAATGCATAGTAGTCTCGAACAGCCTGCACCCGAGCCTCGTGCCGAAAGTTTTGAAGTAGGCGACGACATTCGATTTCGATAACCTCTGTCGCGTCCTCCTCGTATCCCTCCTCAAACGTGTAGTAGGTCTGCAAACGAGACAAACTGATTAGTACAATAACTAGCTATGGTTGATTTATAATTGTGTAAAGGAGAAATTGCCCATAATTGTCGGATCACCATGTCGGCCCTCGTGTGGCACAAAACACCGTCGATCTCCACCTCCGGCGGTGTCGGGGCACCCAAGTAGTGCTCCCAGGTCATTCCTACCTCTCGCTCCCGACCGGGCGACGTAACAAACCCCGGGAAGTTATGACGACAAAGCACATCAAGGACGTTGTTGAGCTTGCGGACACCCTTGGCAACAATCCAACCCCCACAGTATGACAAATTAAAGCCAAAACATTAGATATTTGAGAAAAGGTGAAGGCAAAAGGTTAAGTAAGAGTAAATTAACTTACTTGTCCCCATTTGGCTTAATCGACCACCTCTGCTCGCGGGTCGCCGGTACGAGAGGGAGCCCCGAACTACCACGCTAGTAGACGGTGGCCCCCTCACCCAGCTCCTCGTCGCTATCAGCATGGCCACTTGGCTCAGGCTAACCCAGATCAATCCAGGTATCCCACTAGGTCTCTCGGGACGTACCCTCATCCCTGCTTTGCTCCGGAGTCACCTTGGACGAAGCCTCTGGGACACGAGTCTCGTGGGTCGAAGGCTCGTCGACCCAAGGCTCGTCGACCTGAGGCTCGTCGACCTGAGGCTCGTGAATCGGAGACCGTGTAGCCTCCACCTTAAACGAATCCACCCTAGAATTCCTGTGATCAGGTGAATCATCTTGGGGTGGCGGCGAGGAAGGCGTGGCAGCCACCGCCCTACCTCCCCCGCGGCCATGTGTACCTTTAGTACAACATAAATACCAACATGAGTAATAAAATGTATATAAATACCAACATGAGTACAACATAAATACCAACATGAGTAATACCTTTAGTACCTCTCGGCTTCGCGGGGGGTCGACCTCCTCTCACGGGGGCCGTGAGAGTCGAAGAAGCGGCCACTCCATGCAGAGTAGAGAGCAACGCTCTCCGGAGAGGCGAGGACGGAATGGAAGTACATATCCCACCACCCGCCAACGAAGAAGGAGCCCTGGAGTGCTTTCGACCCTTTTCTACCATCTTTGAACACCTGTCATGACAAAGAGTAAATGAAACTAGTACAACTTAAATACAAACATGAGTAATAAAATGTATATATTTTAAATGTATCATCATCATAAATACCAACATGACTAATAAAAATTGAATATCTAACATGAACTCAAGATTTGTATATAGTAATTGTTGAATACCTGACATGAACTAATAACAATCGTGCTCCTCTATATATGCTCCGGGGTCAATAAATGCATCATGATCATCCCTATCATCCATAAATGCATCGTCATCATCACTATCAGGAAGAACATGTGGAAGGCCACCATTATGTAATAGGTCAAGAAGTGATAGGTCATCTGCAACAGTAACCTCTTCTTCTTTCGGCTCTACATGTTCGGGCTAAGGGGTTAAGAAAGATTCATTGTCGTTGTCTACTTCAATGTTCTGTGGTGAAGTAGAGCGGTTCTTGAAACGTTTCTTGGACTTACGGAAGAATTCTCCTTCATATGTGTCTGGGTTAATGTGACGTTCGTAATCCTCTTCATTAAGGGTAGGTGGTCTAAAATGTGGCGGCACTTCATAAATGACATCCCAACCTTTCAGATTTGGATCAGTTTGGCAGGCCCACGGTAGATAGAAAACTTGTGTCGCCTGTTGAGCCATAATATAGACATCCGGAACATCTAAGTGGGTGTTTTGGTTGATTTCAACTAGTCCTATAACATTTGAAGACTACGACGGTCGGTGGGTTTTCACCATAGAATAGAAGTTCATAAATTGCTTCAACTCTTCCATAATACGCGGTGCCTCCTTCGCCGATAGCGGAGACAGAACAATTTGTAGTCTTTGTTTGAACCAAGAGATGAAACCGTGATAGTCGCCTCCATGCCAAAGGTCCATAATTACAATTTGTTGGGCATAGATAGCACTTTGCCAAAGGTACGAAAGTGATACCCGTTGATGTTATATTTGTGACCTTATAGTCAAAACCATTAGCGACTTGTCTCAACTAAGCGTCCATAGACTCTGCATCACCCTACAAGTTTAATACGAAAGAATGGATGCAATAGCCACAAATTAGACCAAGAAATCAAATGGACCATTAATGGTAATTAATTACCCTTTGTTTGAACCAAGAGATAAAACCGTGATAGTCGCCTCCATGCTTTGCTAGAAGCTCATACTATTAGACAAAATCCTTTTCGATGACCGCTCCATCCAAGAATTTGACGACGTATCGACTATATCAAATATCCGGGAATAAAAGTAGTTCAAAGGAATTAAAAGTTGCAGAACAACAAATTACTGAGAACTTACTCGATGTACGGCCGCACTTCTGTTAGGTTGGTGAAGATATACAATAAAATGGTCCGCCATTCTTCGACATCCAACGATTTCCCTTTCGAAGCACTAGATGGTGCGAGCTTCCCTTTGAATAGGCTGAGGTTGGATCGACCTTTTTTAGGATCGCCGTCATTGTACCAAGGCTTCGGGTTATGCAAATGATGATTTTTGGCTTCGTAGTGTGCTGTCATGAAGTTTGCCGCCTCCTTAGTAATGAATGCCTCGGCCATCGATGCTTCAATTCAACGTTTATTTTTACATTTAGATCGAAGCATCTTCTGCATCCTCTCAGTCGAGTTGCACCATCGATTTTGAACGGCCCACCCCAATATTGCCTCGGTCGGGAGATGCAAAATCAAATGCTGCATTGGATTAAAGAAGCCCGGTGGAAAGATCTTTTCTAATTTGCAGATCAACTCCGCCGCGAACTCTTCCATTTTATCTAGCACACGAGGCGATAGTTCTTTCGCACAAAGAGAACGGAGGAAATATTTCAACTCTGCCAATACTAGCTACTCATCCTTAGGGACAAAGCCATGCCACATCACCGACATTACCCGCTCAATCCATATGTGCCAATCATGACTCTTGAGACCAAATATATTCAATTTCTCAAGACTCACTCCCCTCTTCAGATTCGTAGCATACCCATCGGGGAACAACAACCGCATTTTCGCCCACAATAGCATTTCCCTCATAGCTGGCCTTTCAAGATTGAACCATGCCTTTGGCTTCACTATGCTTTCCTTTCCTTTCCGTTGTCGCAAGTTTTGTAACAGTCTATCACATAGAGCCTCCAGGTCAATTCTAGCCTTAGTATTATCTTTTGACTTCAACTGTGGCGACCCTGACTTACTAGTCGAGAATCGCCGTGCTCAGTGATCCCAGAGATCAATGCTCACCGAACACAGATACAGAATAAAGAGTCTTACATCCAAGTACCGATTATTACAACACGTGACCGAAAGGTCAAGTTCACAAGACAGGGCCTAAGGCCAAATCACACGAATACAATAATAGCGGAAAACATAGGGCTAAGCGGGTGCCCATGCCATCAAGCCTACACCGACATGCATTCAGACTCAGAAGTGTCCTAGTTCGCAGGGGTGTCGCCGAAGATATACTCATCTCCAAACTCCGGTCCTTCCATGGCTGGTCAATAACATAACCAGTGGCAAGCCAATGAGTACTTTGAATGTACTTGCAAACAGCCCATGATATGAACAATGAAATCAAAGGATAACAATATCATGCATCTTTAGTGTAACTCATTTGGGTGGAATGATCATGAATATGCATCAAGTTAAAGAATTACTCTTGAAGAACAGGTTACAGATACCAACATATCTGTTGAGGGCTGAACCATTCGGGTTCACCCTATATGGCGAGTCACCAAACTTGGTCATATCATTGCTATCATAGCAACACTTTTCTTATCACCACACACACACTCACGCACACTTGGCTTATGCGGAAATATCAGGACGTAGTTTAAGCAGGATTACCCAACTGTCCTTGACCGTGGACACGGCTATTCGAATAGTTTACACTCTGCAGAGGTAGTACGTTGGACCCACGAGATCCAGGAAACTTCCGTGTCATCCTCGACTCGTGGTATATCACATAGCCGAGGTAAGTACCCGATCAATGCCTTTCCCCTGACGATACTAGACAAAGAGGTCCACTCGATTGGTACCCATCCCACATGTTGTACGACTTACGAGCAACAACTATGGACAGTACCAACCATGCGGAGACCAACGGTGTGACTGGAACTCATAAAAATGGCATAGTCGTCCTACCCGGCACGACCCCATCACGAGAGTGACCACACATCACTCTCGCCACTAGTAATGTGGCTCTTTGCTAGCACCGTCCAGAGTAATTAACATAGCCCCGTCCCATAAGGGGTAACGTGGTCGTATTGGTAAGGTTGGGACGGTCGACACATCATAAATCTAATCCCATTTCCGAAACCTTACTCACACAAATACCGGGTGCTTCACTTCACCAAAAGTGACCACCTAACTCATCATCACCCTTGGGCATTAGTGGCACCCGACCGAGTTTTATGTCAACAACATGCTCATGATAATACTACTTCTATCTCTACTTGTCAACATGGTATTAGCATGACCCTAAGGGGTAGATTCAAGCTCAATGCAAGTGCTCCGGTGGAGCCTTTGGTAAAAATCATATCAAATGATTACCGACACTTATGATCATATTCAACGGAAATACTTGCTATATATCATGCAAAGTAACATATGCTCAGTCATGGTCAAAGGGCTGCTTGCCTTGGTCAGCTAAGTATCCGGAGTCATCGAGGTCTTCCGCTCCGATTCCCTCGTCACACGGATTTTCTATCGTCGATCAAAACAAAAAATAAAAAATAGCTCACATAGAAACAGTCCACAAAGTCATTTTAAAAATGTTCCCTATTACTGATAAATCTAAGATATCATTTAAAAACTATTTGTCTTACTTTTCCTTGATGAAATATTTTTGAAAACAACCAAGCAGAAGCAAAACTGTTCCATTTTTTAATATTATAAAATAGAATAGTTGCTGGAAATATTTATCTAAGCATATCATTAAATACTACACATTTTCAGAAAAATAAAAGTGGAAGAATTATATTTTTACACTGGTTAAATGTTTTTATAAAAATCCTAGAAATCCAGATTTTAAAAATAAAAATAAAACATACCAGCTCGTGGCCTGGCTCGACCCAGAGTTGGGCTGGCCAGCCCACGACCTGCCCACGCGCGCGCGCCATCAGGTTTGAACCTGACATGCGGGGCCCTGCGGTCAGTGGCCGAGGCCAGCGCGGGGGTGGAGGCTGGGCCACCGACAGGTGGGGCACACCTGTCGGCGTCGTCTCCTACCTCCAGCCAGAGAGGAGGAGGAGGACGCCGACGAGGTTGCCGACGCGCTCAAGCTCCAATGAACACGGGAATGGGTCCGCCTGACCGTCGCCTACCTGCTGGTGGTCGAACCAAGGATGGGGAGGCAGGGGTTCGCCGTCGACGAGGAGGCCATGGTGGATGGGTTTCCGGAAGTGGTTGAGGGGGTGGCTAGAGACACGGAAAAGATCGGGCGAGATTAAGGGGGTCAGTTTGGTGGGTCGAGGGGTGCAGGACCCGTCGGGTAGCCGGAGATCGACCGGAGCTCCGAGGCGAAGGGGCCTCGGTCGATTTCGAGCACCGGGGCTCTGCTGGTTTGTTGAGGTGGCTAGGGAGGTGCTAGTGGATGTGGCGAAGCTATCTGAGGGGTGCTAGAGCGAGGGGGAGGGCTATTTATAGGCCTGCGACGGTGAGCAGATTCGGCAACGCCGGTGACTCACCATGGCACGCATGGGGGTGTAGAGAGAGGTCGGGGTTGAAACCACAGTCTTAGGACATGGTATTGGACCCCCCGAACCGTCTGTAGCAGAGAGAGGGAGAGAGAAGGCGAGCATTCGTGGCCGCGCAAGCTTGGCCGGTTCTGGAGCGCGCAGGCACGCGTCGCGCGAGCTCTTGTGCGAGAGAGGAGGGTCCCTGAGGCTTGCCCGATGCAGAGGGGCTGTCGGGGAGGAGGTTGGAGATCTCGGGAGAGGTTGGAACTAGCCGAGGGCGTCGCCCCCACCTCAGTGACTCCCTGTAGCGCGCCCAGCGCATAGTTTTGGCATGCCACGGCATGCTGGTGCACTCTGAGGTAGTTGGGACGTGTCTAGCATCTCCTGGCACTTGCTGGGGGTGTGGCTAGCCGTTTGGTTTTAGTGGGAGTTACGGCTGGTCAAGGGAGGCAAGAAATACTGGTGCTGTCAGTCTTGAACTAAGGTCTAAATTGGGATTTTTGGCCTTTCCACTTTAAACCAGTGAAGGGCCAGTCGACTGGGGTTAGATACAGGTGCTGGCTACTTAATCTAAGAGTTTGAAGCAAAGGAGTTTGGTTTAGCTGTTGCTAAGGTTGCTTTTTCCTATCTGTGAGAAGGTGTTCGAGAGTGGGCACCCCACCACTGGTGCTGAGACTTAACAGGTTTGGTTTTGCTGGTATACCATGGAGTTCTACCAAATTTGAGCTCCAAAGGACAAGTTTAGCTTTGTAAACTTGAAATCACTCCAATATGACCAGATCTGTTCCTTCCAAAGGGAGTCTGGGCAAAATAAGTCCCACAAATCCCATTTTTGATGTAGAATCCTCATTTGAGGTATTAGGCACTCCTGCAAAGTTTTAGCATGACTCGACAAACTTTGCTATGTAGAGTTGCTCTAACTTGATTCTGGACAAATAGGGTTTTTCGGTTATTTGGGGTCCTTATCCACCTTTCATCAAGGTGAAACTTTATGTGGACACCAAACAAGGCTTAGGGACATTACTGGAATTTTCTAGGAATTTATTGAGAATATTTCCTTCGGAAATATTTCTAAATTCCAAAACGGACAGAAATAGCTTTTATAGTTATAATCAATAAATATAATATAAAATGGGGTTTAAAATCCTATATATGGAAAATATATGTCTTTCTGATCATCTCTTAATTTAATCAGATTTTTCCAAGGCAGAAAAGTATTTTTCCATGCTGGAATACCAATTCTGACCTTAGAAATGGACAGGTTATTTAATTAGGAAAATAATCAAAAAATAATTCATTTTGTGGTTTTGAAATATAAAGATAGGTAAAAATCAGATTACCAAATATGAGTAGTAGCACTGCTTGCTATCAAGGACATGTTGTGCAACCCAAGGTGGTATTACTTTGGTTATTAAAGGCTTTTTGGAAATCAGTAAAATACCAGAATTTAGGGTTTTAAAACTACACATGATCAAGCATACAAGCATACATTGTCAATCATGGCACTCACATCATTAGTTTGGAAAAAGTTTTAACAATCTCAGAATTTTACCTATCCCCCTTACAAGACTCTCGTCCCTGAGATTCCTAAGCTAGGTGCTAAAAGGTCTGGGAACTCAGGTCGGAGATAGTCTTCACGCTCCCATGTAGCTTTAGCTTCGGTGTGGTTGCTCCATTGAACCTTGAAATACTTGATGGTACGGCTTCTAGTGCATCGCTCTGCTTCATCCAGAATGCGGATTAGCCTCTCGTGGTAGGTGAGATCACACTGAAGGTCAATGGCCCTATGATCAATGTCCTTCCGGAGCTGTGACACGTGGAAAACGTTGTGCACACCCGAAAGTTCCGGAGGTAATTCCAGCAGATAAGCGACCTCTCCACGCCTTGCCGTGATCTTGAATGGGCCAATGAACCTTGGAGCAAGTTTCCCCTTAACGTGGAAACGCTTGGTTCCCTTGAGAGGCGTGACACGGAGGTACACTAGATCTCCGGGAATGAACTGCACATTCCTGCAGCGAGATTCCGCATAACTCTTTTGTCGTGACTTGGCTGCCTTCGGATTTTCTTGGACTAGTTGCACCTTCTCTTCTGCCCGGTGCAAAACTTCTGGTCCGAAATCAGCCCATCTCCGGTTTCTGACCAGTTGAGCGGGGTGCGGCATTTCCATCCGTACAACACTTCGAATGGGGCCATCTGGAGACTAGACTGGTAGTTGTTGTTCTATGAAAACTCAGCGAACGGCAGACAGTCTTCCCATTTGGCTCCGTGCACTAGGACGCATGCGCGGACCATATCTTCGAGCATCTGATTCACCCTTTCCTTCTGTCCTCCCGTCTGCGGGTGGAAACGCGATGCTGAATGACAGCTTGGTACCGAGGGCTTCCTGAAGTTTCCTCCAAAACCTTGAGGTGAACTGCGTGCCTCGGTTAGATACAATCTCCTTGGGAACTCCATGAAGGCTTACTATGCGCTCAATATAGAGACTAGCCAACTTGTTCCCGTCATAAGTGGTCTTGACAGGGATGAAATGGGCCAGTTTGGTCAAATGGTCGACAACAACCCATATCGAGTTATTACCCTTGCTAGACCTTGGTAGACCGGTAATGAAATCCGTCCCTACCTTGTCCCACTTCCATTCCGGCACCTGGAGAGGTTATAGCAGTCTTGCGGGTAGCTGATGCTCAGCCTTAACTTGCAGATACACAACACACTTGGCCACATATGACGCGATTTCCCTCTTCATGTTGTGCCACCAGAATTTTTCTCGGAGGTCTTGATACATCTTGGTACCACCGGGGTGAATGGATTAGGGTGTATCATGAGCTTCACGTAAGATGAGTTCCTTGAGTTCGGCCTTGTTGGGTACGCATAAACGTTTCCCAAACCACACCACTCCTTGATCATCCTCCAAGAATCCTGGGGCCTTGCCTTCTGGAATCTTCTTCTTGATTCCTTCGATGCTCTTGTGACCCTTCTGGGCCACCTTGATATCATCTTCCAGCGTTGGCTTGACCTCGAGATTATCTAGGAATCCTGGTTCCACCAGTTCCAATCCGAAGTTCTCCAATTCTTCGTATAAGGCGGGCTGCCTTTCCTTAAGGATGATGTTTAAGGTGCTGGTCTTCCGATAAAGGCGTCGGCCACTACATTTTCCTTACCAGGGTGATATTTAATGCTAAGGTCATAGTCTTTGATTAAATCCAACGATCTTCGTTGCCTCGTATTCAATGCCCTTTGGGTGAAGATATACTTCAGACTCTTGTGGTTGGTGTATATTTCACATTGCTTCCCCAGAAGGTAATGTCGCCATGTCTTCAGGGCCTGCACTACTGCTGCCAACTCGAGATCATGGGTGGCATAATTCTCCTCATGCGGGCGCAGTTGCCGCGACAAGTAAGCCACGACCCTGCCATCCTGCATTTGAACCCCACCTAGCCCGGTCCTTGAGGCATCGCAATATATCAGGAACTCCTTGTTGATATCTGGAGTGGCCAATACCGGGGCAGTGGTTAGCCTCTTCTTCAACTCTTGGAAACTTGCCTCACATTCCGGCGTCCATTTGAACTTCTTTCCTTTCTTCAAGAGCTGAGTCATAGGTCGCGCGATGCGGGAGAATCCTTCTACGAACTAGCGGTAGTATCCTGCGAGTCCGAGGAAGCTCCTCACTTCCTTCACGTCGATTGGCGATTCCCAGTTGGTTACCGTGGTAATCTTAGAGGGATCAACTGCCAATCCACTTGCCGTCAAGGTATGCCCTAGGAATCCAACTTCGTTCAGCCAAAACTGGCATTTGCTGAACTGGGCATACAGTTGGTTCTCTCGAAGCTTTTCCAATACTAACCTCAAGTGTTGCTCATGCTCTTCTTCAGACTTGGAAAATATTAATATGTCGTCAATGAATATGACGACAAATTTTTCCAAATATTCCATGAAGACCTTAATCATGAGGTACATGAAGTAAGCTGGGGCATTCGTCAATCCGAAGGGCATGATAGTGCATTCGTACAGACCGTACCGGGTCACAAATGTCGTCTTTGGAATGTCTTTGGGCCGGATCTTTAGTTGGTAATATCCAGATCGGAGGTCAATCTTGGAGAATACCTTTGCTCCATTTAGCTGGTCGAACAAGTCTTCAATCTTGTGGGTGGATATTTGTTCTTGATCATGACCTCATTGAGTGAACGGTAATCGACGCAAAGTCGGATTGTCCCATCCTTCTTGGACACGAAGAGAATAGGCAATCCCCAAGGTGACACACTTGGACGAATAAATGCTTTCCTGAGTTGCTCATCGACTTGCTTCTTCAACTCAGCTAGCTATTCGGATCCCATCCTGTAAGGCTTCTTAAAGATAGGCCTTGATTCGGGCATGAGTTCGATGATGAACTCGATGTCTTGGTTAGGAGGCATCCCTCGTAGCTCATGAGGAAAGACATCCAGGTACGCATAGACTATTCGCACTCGGTCGAGTCCTTCCTCTGATAGGCTGTTAACTCGTGGCACTCGAGAAGATATTGGCTTAGAGACATACTTGACTTTGACCCCTTGGTCACTTGTCATGGTAATGGCCCAGTTAGCACAGGCCAAGATCCTCTGATGCTTGGCCAACCAGTCCATGCCGAGGATTACTTCTAGGCCTTGCGACTTAACCACAATGAGATCTGCTGAGAAGCTCGTCCCATTGATAACTATCCCAACCTTTCTACACCCTAAGTTGGTCCTCAAAACTGCTCCCGGGGTTTGAATCGCCATATGCCCACGAAGCAAGGTAGGTCCTAGACCACACTTTTCCGCAAACTTTTGCGTAACAAAGGAATGCGAAGCACCACAATCAAACAATACTGTTGCTGCGGTAGAGTTGGCGAGGAACGTACCCAGAGTGCAGTCCAGTTCTTCCTGTGCGTCTTCTAAGGAAATATGACTAATTCGCCCCTTGCTGTGATACTACTGATTGTGGGGAGCGTGGTTCCATCCTGGTGCTCCTTGGCCTCGATTTGGCGCATTGGGGCGCGGAGCATCGGGTTTCTTGTTGGGGCACTGCCTGGAATAGTGCCATGTTTCTCCACACCCGAAATAGGTAACTTGTGCTGGAAGGTTGGTCTTGCCCCCACTGTTGTTGGGCGTAATGCTTGCTGGCTTGGTGTTGACTTGCTACTAAGGTTGGTAATTCTGGTGAAATATCACATGCTTGTATTGTTGATGCTGATAGTTGGGTCTTGCCGGGGCTGACTGCCATGGTCGTGGTTTTGAGTTGATCGGTCCTCCATTACCCATTAGCTTGCGCTTACGGGTGTCGTCCATTGCACGATTTGTCTTCCAACATAAGAGCCTTATTAACAAGGCCACCGAACGTCCGGCATTCACAAACAACCAGCTGATACTGGAGTGACTACTGCAGTCCTTCCACAAAGGTCTCCACTTTGGCAGCCTCCATGCTGACGTCTTCAGGTGCGTATCTTGATAGGAGGTTGAACTTCTGCAAATACTCCTTGACAGATCCATTGCCTTGCCTTAATGCTTGGAATTCTCGCTTCTTAATGGTCATCATTCCTGGAGGAATGTGAGCGGCGCGGAATCCATCCTTGAACATGGCCCAAGTGATGACTTGCCCGGCTCGCATTATCTGAAATCCATCCCACCAGGCTCTGGCTGTGCCTCCGAGACAGTGAGTTGCATAGAGGACTTTCTCGTTATCGTCGGTGCACTTGACCAGCGCGAGAAGATCTTCGATAGTGCGGATCCAGTCATCCGCATCCAAGGGCTCAGTCGTCTCCGTGAATATGGGTGTCGTAGTCCGCATAAACTCACAGAGAGTTGAGCGACCGTTGCCATTCCCGTTATGCGGCGGGTGGTTCACCAAGGTTTGAGCCAGCTGTCGGATAGCGGCATTGTTGGCTTGACACTCCTCCCGAAGAGCTTGAAGGAACTGAGCCATGGTCAAGCTTTCAGGGGGAGGTGGTGGCGGTGGAACATCGTCTTGCTGCGCGTGGAGATCTCCAGCTTGAGCTTCCCCTCTGGTTCCCTGCTGCTGTCCTGAAGAGGCAGATCCGGGGTTGCCAAAGGTGCTGTTGCGAGTTGCATTCACCATCCTGTCAGGGGAGCAGACAGGTCAATTTTGCCGAATTGGGTGTACTTGAAAGGGATGATGTTCTAGTAAATAGGGATCTTGTGTCGTGCTAGTGTGCAAGATTTTTATGAAATTTTTTTTGAAAAGAACTACTGCATTAAATTGAAAACAAGTGATGTAGTCGCTCACAAGCTGCATAATGCAGAATGCGACTTGCATCCAATAGATTCACACAACCTCCGGGGTCATAAAATCCTGATACAAGAACTCCTACGCTCGGTACATCCTACGCTGCTAAGCGATCGACTGTGCGGTCTCATAAGGCGGCTCTGTGGGATCTTCGTATTCATATTGCTCTCTATCTTCATCTTAATTAGTGCTTCCCTTCCTTGAGAGAGTAGGGGAAGGAAGCGGACCATCTCGATGTCTCTTGGTTGGCGAGGTAGCGAAGAGTTTGGTGTACTCTTCTGCGGTTAAGTGACGACTCTCAAGAGGAACGGCCTGAAGCGGGGGTATTCCTCCTCGGAAAGAAAAGCCAGGTGATATTATGGGTGCTCCTTCTTTCTTCACCTTGTAGTTCTTCATCTTCTCCATACAAAGTAGGTCCTTGACTTGGTGCAGCTCTTGGCGGATCCTAATCGAGTCCTTGATCAGAAGATGCGTCAAGGTGTCTGAGGAGAGACTAAAGTAGGTCTGAAACCTTAATGGCGTCCCGTCCTTGGATGAGGGGTTGAGTGTCCTACTCCCGTCTACCTTATCTTTAACAAAAGGTAGGTGACGAGTAGCTGGCTCGTCCGCCATCTCACGAAGGATGTCGCGGAGTCGCATGAGTGCCTCTCGTGCTGCAGTCTGCACGGCCAACATCAGATCCTCCATTTGTGGCCCTTCAAAGAACCAGCTAGTTGGGCAGTCGTTAGCCTTCATTATCACGTCCACGTGATACTCTTTGGTGTCGGCGTTGACCCAGTGTTCGTGGTAGAGGAAGATGGGTGTGCAACACACTTGACACTTCTCGAGGCTATTACTCAAAAGCAAAGGAAAGCCCGTTTCCAGAAGCATCTCGGGTACGGTGGCCATCTACAAGGTGTAGAGGACAGGGTTAGAAATATGTAGTGGGTGCGGTTCTCGGGTCAATCTTATGTGCACTAATCGTTTCGGCTATCTTCCATGCAACCTAAGGCTTCCTATAGTCAACCTGGCTTTGATACCATATCTGTGGGGACCCCGACTTACTAGTCGAGAATCGCCGTGCTAATTGATCCCAGAGATCAATGCTCACCGAACACAGATATCGAATAAAAGAGTCTTACATCCAAGTACCGGTTATTACAACACATGACCGAAGGGTCAAGTTCACAAGACAGGGCTTAAGGCCAAATAACTGGGATACACTAATAGCGGAAAGCAAAGGGCTAAACGGGTGCCCATGCCATCAAGTCTACACCGACAAGCATTCTCACTTGGAAGCGTCCTGGTTCGGTCCTTCCATGTCTGGTCAATAACATAACCTGTGGCAAGCCAATGAGTACTTTGAATGTACTCGCAAACAGCCCGTGATATAATCAACGAAAGTGAAGGATAACAATATCATGCAGCTTTAGTGTAACTCATTTGGGTGGAATGATCATGAATATGCATCAAGTTAAAGAATTACTTTTGAAGAACGGGTTATAGATATCAATATATCTATCGAGGGCTGAACCATCCGGGTTCACCCTATATGACAAGTCACCGAACTTGGTCATATCATTGCTATCATAGGAACGTCTTTCTCAACACCACACACACACACACACACTTGGTTAATGCGGAAATAACTGGACGTAGTTTAAGAAGGATTACCGAACTATCCTTGACCGTGGACCCGGCTATTCGAATAGTTTACACTCTGCAGAGGTAGTATGCTAGACCCACGAGATCCGGGAAACTTCCTTGTCATCCATGACTCGCAGTATATCAGATACCCGAGGTAAGTACCCGATCAATAATTTTCCCCTGACGATACTAGAAAAGAGGTCCACTCGATTGGTACCCAGCCCACATGTTGTACATCTTACTAGCACCAACTCTGGATAGTACCGACCATGCGGGGACCAACGGTGTGACTAGAACTCATAAAAATGGTATAGAAGACCTACCCGGGACGACCCCATCACAAGAGTGACCACACATCACTCCCGCCACTAGTAATGTGGCTCTTTGCTAGCAGCGACCAGAGTAATTAACATAGCCCCGTCCCATAAGGGGTAACGTGGTCGTACTGGTAAAGTTGGGATGGTCGACACATCATAAATCTATTCCCATTTCCGAAACCATACTCACACAAATACCGGGTGCATCACTTCACCAAAAGTGACCACCTAACTCATCATCTCCCTCGGGAATTAGTGGCAACCGACAGGGTTTTAGTAAACTCTTGCTTTATGTCAACAACATGCTCATGATAATACTACTTCTATCTTTACTTGTCAACATGGTATTAGCAGGACCCTCACGGGGTAGAGTCAAGCTCAATGCATGTGCTCCGGATGAGCCTTAGGTAAAATCATATCAAATGATTCCCGACACTTATGATCATATGCAACGGGAATACTTGCTATCTTAATATGCAAAGTAACATATGCTCAGTCATGGTCAAAGGGCTGCTTGCCTTAGTCAGCTAAGTATCCGGGGTATTCGAGGTCTTCCGCTTCGATTCCCTTGTCACACGGATTTTCTATCGTCGATAAATAGTAAATAAGAAATAGCTCACACAGAAACAGTCCACAAAGTCATTTTAAAAATGTTCTCTATCACTGATAAATCTAAGATATCATTTAAAAAATGTTTACCTTAATTTTCCCTAAAGGAATATTTTTGAAATCAACCAAACACAAGCAAAACTATTTCAATTTAATCCTTTTTATTAATATAAAATAAAATACTTGTTCAAAAATTATTCAAACATATTATTAAATACTACACATTTTTCGAAGAATAATAGTGGAAGAATTATATTTTTACACTAGTTAAATACTTTTATAAAAATCTTAGAAACGAGGGTTTAAAAATAAAAGGAAAACAAGCTAACTCCCGGCCTGGCTCCGCCTAGAGCAAGGCTGGCCCAGGCGCGCGCGCCGCCAGGGTTGAACCCGACGCGAGGGGCCCTGCGGTCAGCGGCAAAGGTCAGCGCGGGGGGGGGAGGCTGGGCCACCGAGAGGTGGGGCACACCAGTTGAGGTCGTCTCCTACCTCTGGCCAGAGAGGAGGAGGAGGACGCCGACGAGGTTGCCGACGTGCTCATGCCCCATCGAGCACAGGAATGGGTTCGCCTTACTGTCGCCTACCTGCTGGTGGTCGACACAACGTCGGGGAGGCAGGGGTTCGCTGGCGAAGAGGAGGCTGTGGTGGAGGAGTTTCGGGAGGTGGTCGAGGGGCTGGCTAGAGACACGAAAAAGCTCGGGCGAGTTGGGGGAAACCTTCCTAGGATCGAGAGGGTTAGTTTGGTGGGTCGAGGGGTGTAGGAGCCGTGGTGTAGCCGGAGATCGACCGGAGCTCCGAGGCGGAGGGGCCTCGGTCGATCTCGAGCACCGGGGCTCTGCTGGTTTGCTGGGGTGGCTAGGGAGGTACTAGTTATCGTGGTGAAGCTATCTGAGGGGTGCTGGAGCGAGGGGGAGGGCTATATATAGGCCCGCGACAGTGAGCAGATTCGGGAGCGCCGGTGGCTCACCGTGGCGTGCATGGGGGTGCAGAGAGAAGCTGGGGTCAAAACCACGGTCTCAGGACCTGGTTTTGGACTGACCGAACCCTCTGAAGCAGAGAGAGAGAGGGGAGTCGAGCATTCGTGGCCGCACAACCTTGGCCGGTTCTGGTGCGCGCGGGCACACGTCACACGAGCTCTAGCGCGGGAGAGGAGGGGCCCTGAGGCTTGCTCGACGCAGAGGGGTTGTCGGGGAAGAGGTTGGACATCTCGAGGGAGGCTACAATTGGCCAAGGGCATCGCCCCCTCCTCGGTGACTCCCTGTAGTACGCCCAGAGTGCAGTTTTGGCATGCCATGACATGCTGGTGTGCTCTGAGGCACGTTGGACGTGTCTAGCATGTCCTGGCACTTGCTGGGGGTGTGGCGAGCCGTTTGGTTCTTGTGGGAGCTACGGCTCGTCAACGGAGGCAAGAAATACTAGTGCTGTCAATCATAAACTGAGATCTAAATTCGGATTTTTGGCCTTTCCACTTTGAACCAATGAGGGGCCAGTTGACTAGGGTTAGACACAGGTGCTGGCTAATTAATCGATGAGTTTCAAGCAAAGGAGTTTGGTTTTGCTGTGGCTAAGGTGGCTTTTTCCTATCTGTCAGAAGGTGTTCGACAGTGGCTTAAGGGGGTTCCACCCCACCACTGGTAGTGCAACTTAACAGGTTTACGTTTGGTGGTAGACCATGGAGTCTCACCAATTTTGAGCTCCAAAGGACAAGTTTAGCTTTGTAAACTTGAAAACACTCCAATATGACCAGATCTGTCCCTTCCAAAGGGAGTGTGGGAAAAGTAAGTCCCACAAATCCTATTTTTGGTGTGGAACCCTCATTTGAGGTATTAGGCACTCCTGCAGAGTTTCAGCATCATTGGACAAACTTTGCTTTGTAGAGTTGCCCTAACTTGATTCTGGACACACAGGGTTTTTGGGTTATATGGGGTCCTTATTCACCTTTTATCAAGGTGAAACTTCATGTGGACACCAAACAAGGCTTAGGGATATCACTGAAATTTTCAAGGGATTTATTGAGTATATTTCCTTTGGAAATATTTCAAAATGCCAAAACAGACAGAAATGCCATCCCACCTCTGCAGTGCCTAAATTCCACCCCTAGCCTCTCTGTTTGAGCACAACGGCTCCTCTGCTCGAGATCGACCGAGGCGCCTGCTGTTGTCTACGCCTATAGGGATTTCCTTGGCAAACATGCAAAGCATTCCCCCGCGGCCTTGGAGCCTTGCGTTGGTCTTCCCTTGAAGAGGAAAGGGTGATGTAGCATAGCGGAGGTAAGTCTTTCCCTTAGTTCGAGAACCAAGGTATCGATCCAGTAGGAGGATCGCGTCGAGTCACAAGTACCTGCACAAACACAAAGAGCTTGCACCCAACGCTATGAAGGGGTTGTAAATTCCTTATAGATTGTTTGCAAAGTGAGAACTAAAAGTAAAAAAGTAAACAAAGCGAAGTCAAAGTAAAATTAGAGACGATAGTTGTGAATAGACCCGGGGGCCGTAGTGTTCACTAGTGGCTTCTCTCATGAAAGCAAGTAGACGGTGGTTGAACGAATTACTGTCGGGCAATTGATAGAACCGCACAAAGTCATGACGTTATCTATGGAAATGATCATACATATAGTCATCACGTCCAAAACAAGTGGACCGATACTTTCTGCATCTACTACTATTACTCCACACGTCGACCGCTATCCAACATGCATCTAGTGTATTGAGTTCATAAGAACAGAGTAACGCCTTAAGCAAGATGACATGATGTAGATGGACAATCTGAAATCTATGATGAAAACCCATCTTGTTACCCTTTATGGCAACAACACGATGCGTGCCTTGCTTCCCCTTCTGTCACTGGGAAAGGTCACCGCACGGTATGAACCCAAAACCAAGCACTTCTCCCATTGCAAGAATCATAGATCTAGTTGGCCAAACAAAACCCAAGAATCGGAGAGACTTACAAGGATATCAAATCATGCATATAAGAATTCAGCAAAGACTCAAATATAATTCATAGATAGTTTGATCACAAATCGTGGGATCTCGACAAACACACCGCCAAAGAGGATTACATCGGATAGATCTCCATGAAGATCATGGAGAACTTTGTATTGAAGATCCAAGAGAGAGAAGAAGCCATCTAGCTACTAACTACGGACCCGTAGGTGTGAAGTAGACTACTCACGAGTCATTGGAGAGGCAATGATGTTGATGTAGAAGCCGTCCAGCTCCAAAGTCCCCTCCGGCAGGGCACCGGGAAGGGTCTCCAGATGAGATCTAGCGAAAACGGAAGCTTGCGGCGGCGGAAAAGTGGTTTCGTGGAGGTCCTGATTTTTTATGGGATTTTAGGGAATATATAGGCCAAAGAGCTAGGGCAGAGGAGCTCCACGGAGGCCACAAGCCTGGTGGCCGCGGCCCCCCTGGCCGCGTCATCAGGGCTTGTGGTCTCCCTGTGGGCCTCCTACCTTGGCCCTCAAGTCCCCCGATCTTCTTCCGTTCTGGAAAAATTCAATTCGGGGATTTTATTCCGTTTGGACTCCGTTCCAAAATCAGATCTGAAAAGAGTCAAAAACACAGAAAAAACAGGAACCGGCACTTGGCACTAAATTAATAAGTTAGTCCGAAAAAGATATAAAAGGTATATAAAACATCCAAAGTTGACAAGATAACAGCATGAAACCATCAAAAATTATAGATACGTTTGAGACGTATCAAGCATCCCCAAGCTTAACTCATGCTCGTCCTCGAGTAGGGAAGTGATAAAGAATGACGTGAATGTTCAGATCCGTTAGATTCAAAACAATAGTTTGCTATTGACGTGGAGACAATAATACTTCAAGCAAACTGGCAAGGTAATCATGAACTTTCAAAATAACGAGGCCAAAAGAAAGTTATCCCTACAAAATAATATAGTCTGGCTATGCTCTATCATCCTTGCACAACGAATTTAAATCATGCACAACCTCGGTATTGGCCAAGTAATTGTTTTCACACCTTTACTTTCTCAAACCTTTTCAACTCTCACGCAATACATGAGCGTAAGCCATGGTTTTAGCACTATAAGTGGAATGGAGTGTGGTGGAAGTTGCAAGGCAAACAAGGAGAAGATGGTCACATTGACTAGGCATATCAATGAGCTATGGAGATGCTCATCAATAGATATCAATGTGAATGAGTAGGGATTGCCATACAAATGACGCACTAGAGCTAAGAGTATGTGAAATCTCATAAAGAAAACTAGTGGGTGTGCATCCAACTTGTTTGCTCACGAAGACCTAAGGCAATTTTGAGGAAGCCCATCATTGGAATATACAAGCAAAGTTTTATAATGAAAATTTCCCACTAGCTATATGGTGGTGACGAAACGAGAGACTCTCAATCATGAAGATGTTCTTAATAAGCACAAGTGTGGAAAGATAGTAGCACTGTCCCTTCTCTCTTTTTCTCTCATTGTTTTTGGTGGGCTCTTTGGCCTCTTTTTTTTTGGTGGGCATCTTTGGCCTCTTTTTGTAAATGGGCTTCACTGGCCTCTTTTATTTCCTCACATGGGACAATGCTCTATCAATGATGATCATCACACTTACAACTCAAAACTTAGAGCAATGATGACTCTACATGAAATATCTTCGATAGTGTACCATGACAATGATCTAGCATGGCATAAACATCAATGGCATTGTTATGATCATGCAATGGCAATGTAGAAGCCGTGGCACATGTCATGGTGGTAGTTTCATGGCAATATATCCCAGAATGGATTTGAAAAAGCCATAGTAGGTAGGTATGGTGGCTTTTTTGAGGGAGGCTAATGGTGGGTTTTATGCACCGACGAAAGTTGCACGGCACTAAAGAAGATAGTGATGGTGGAAGGTGAAAGTGCATCTAAACCATGGACTCAACATTAGTCATGAAGAACTCATATACTTGTTGCAAAAATTTTAGTAGTAATCGAAACAAAGCATTCAACACATACTCCTAGGGGAAGGGTTGGTAGGTATAAACCATCGCGCTATCCCGACCGCCACAGAAAGGATGACAATCAATAAACTAATCATGCTCAGACTTCATCACATAACGGTTCACCATACGTGCATGCTACGGGAATCACTAACTTCAACAGAAGTATTTCTAGATCCACAACACCTTACTAGTATAACTTTAATATTACCACAACCACAACTCAAAACTAATTGAGATGAATCAAACTTCTCTAATTACTCAATGCACATGAAGGTGGAAGTTTTCATATCCCTTTGGATAACTACCCATTTTGAGACTACTTTCATAGCATAGATCAACTACCACGCCACGCGCTTCCGTGCTCTAAAGAATAGAAGAGAAACACATAGAGCAAATCAACTAGCTCAAAAGATATAAGTGAAACACATGTGAGCTGAATTGTCTAACCAAAGGATATAAGTGAAGCTCGACAAAATCACGATGAGTGCATGTATCTCTCTCTAGGGGTTCAGCAAGGAAGATTGTGGCACAAAAAAAAGAGACTCCTATGATACAAGATGCTCCAAGCAAAACACATAACATGTGGTGAATAAAAATATAGCCCCAAGTAAGGTTACCGATAGATTGAAGACGAAAGAGGGGATGCCTTCCCGGGGCATCCCCAAGCTTAGGCTTTTTCGGCATCCTTGAATCAACTTGGGGTGCCTTGGGCATCCCCAAGCTTAAGCTCTTGGCACTCTTTATCTCTTTGTCCATAAGAACTTCACCCAAAACTTGAAAACTTCACAACACGAAACTTAAACACAAACTCGTGATATCATTAGTATAAGAAAGCAAATCACCACTTCCTTAGGTATTGTAATAAACTTAAACTCTACTTATATTGATTTTGGGTTACTGTATTTTCAATCTTCCATGGCTAATACCCCCTGATACTATCCATAGTTTCATCAAAATAACCAACCAACTCAACAAAAACAGACTCTGTTAACAGGAGACCACTCTGTAGCAATCTGTATACTTCGTATACTTCTGGTACTTCACAAATTCTGAAAAATTAAGACAGTCTGTCGAATTTGCGTAGAAATCAGCAGAAAAAAGAATCAACTCAAAATATATCACAGAAAAAAATGAAATTTTTTTTCGTCAGCAGAAAGTTTCTGTCTTTTCCAGCATGACCAAACGATAATCCCCAAGACTAATCATAACGGTTTTACTTGGGACAAATGCAAAAGAAACACAAAAAACACAATCATAACAGATTATGAAAGTGTGGAAAACACAAAATAGAAAGAAAAAGGATATATTCGTTGTGTTGCTTCCCAACAAGCACTATTGTTTAACGCCCTTAGCTAGGCATAAGGTGATGGAATCACGTATAGTCATCTTTGGTGCTCAAACCATAAGTAGCCCTCATCTAGATTCATAAGGAAATCTTATTTTCTTTCTAAGAAAATGCTCCATGCCCTTCTTAAGAGGAAATTGAAATCTAATATTCCCTTCCTTCATATCGATGATAGCACCAATAGTCCTTAGGAAAGGGCTACCAAGAATAATGGGAGATGAAGGATTGCAATCTATGTCAAGCACAATGAAATCCACGGGTACATAGTTCTTATTTGCAACAATAAGAACATCATTGATCCTTCCCATGGGTTTCTTGACAGTACAATCCGCAAGATGCAAATTAAGAGAACATCTCATCAAAACCAAGAATATCACATAAGGACTTTGGAATCGCGGAAACACTAGCACCCAAATCACACAAAGCATTGCATTCATAGTTTTTGATTTTGATTTTGATAGTAGGTTCCCACTCATCATGAAGTTTTCTACGTATAGAGAATTCTAATTCGAGTTTCTCTTCAAGAGATTTCATCATAGCATATATGATATGGGCGGTAAAGCTTTGCTTTGGCTATAACCATGTAGAGAGTTTGCAATAGATTGCATCAAGGAAATGCATTCAAACAAGGAGCAACTATCATAATTGAATTCCTTGAAATCCAAAGTGGTTGTTTCATTACTACCCAATATTTTGATTTCTTCTACTCCACTCTCCACACCTTTATCATCAAGATAGGTGGACTCTGAATCATTGGGGCGTTTTTCAACCAAAGTGGATTCATATCCAGCCCCTTCATCAATAGGTTTGACATGCGAAAACAAAGATTCAAGAGTAGTCACACCAGGAACATTAAGATCTTCGTGGTTTGCATCACTAGAACGCACCCTTTTAAACCATTCATGCTTAGCGTGAATTTGGGCTGTTATTTCTTTGCTATCATTCATGGAGACACGCATAGCTTTTAAAGTTTCATCCAAGTTAACCTTGGGAGGAGCACATCTAAATTTCAAAGCATCAATATCACAAGACATCCTATCAACGCTCTTAGCCAAATCGTCTATTTTTAGTAGTTTTTTCCTCTATGGAAGCATTGAAAATATTTTGAGAGTTGATGAACTCTTTGATATTACTCTCTAAATCAGAGGGTAATTTGTTATGATTTCCATAAGTGTTGTTGTAGGAATTGCCATAATTGTTAGAGGAGTTACTAGGAAAATGCCTAGGTACATAGTTTCCTCTAAAAGGATTGCTGTTGCCAAAATAGTTCCTACCAACAAAATTAACGTCCAAACTAGCGTTGCTACTCTCAATCAAGGAAGATAGTGGCATGTCATTAGGATCTAAAGGAGCATTTCTACTAGCAACCAAATTCATCCACTCGTCCATCTTAGCATTAAGCGAGTTTATTTCTTCTATAGCGTGTACCTTTTTGCTAGCAGGTGACCTTTCAGTGTGCCACTGAGAGTAGTTGGTCATCATATTGTCTAGGAGTTTTGTAGCTTCTCCTAACGTGATTTCCTTGAACGTTCTACCTGAGGCGGAGTCCAAGATATTTCAAGAGGCAAAATTCAAACCAGCATAAAAGATTTGTATAATTATCCACAAACTCGAGCCATGAGCGGGACAATTTCTAATCATTAACTTCATCCTCTCCCAAGATTGTGCAACGTGTTCTTGATCAAGTTGCTTGAAATTCATGATATCGTTATGGAGAGAGATAATCTTAGCCGGCGGAAAATACTTGGATATGTAAGCATCTTTGCACTTATTCCAAGAATCGATACTATTTTTAGGCAAAGAAGAAAACCAAGTTTTGGCACGATCTCACAAAGAGAACGGAAAAAGCTTCAACTTAACAACATCATTATCCACATCTTTTTTCTTTTGCATCTCACAAAGTTCAATGAAAGTATTGAGATGGGATGCAGCATCTTCACTAGGAAGGCCAGAAAATTACTCTTACATAACAAGATTTAGCAAGGCAGCGTTGATTTCATATGATTCCGCACTAGTGGCGGGAGCAATCGGAGTACTAATAAAATCAATATTATTAGTATTCGAGAAGTCGCAAAGTTTGGTGTTCTCAGCCATGACGACTTCAACAAACAAACAAGAACACAAGCAAGCAAGCAAACTAGCAAAGGAAAACGGCAAAAGGCAAATGAAAACGGCAAATGTGAAGTGGGGGAGAGGAAAACGAGAGGCAACTGCCAAAAAAGGTAAATGCAAGAGATGAGTTTGTGACACTTACTTGGATAGATCTTGACTTAATCTCTCCCCGACAACGGCGCCAGAAATAGGCGTGTTGACGGGAGATTATTCTTGTCTTGATACTCCCCGGCAACGGCGCCAGAAATCCTTCTGCTGCTGGCTACGCCTATAGGTATTTCCTTGGAAAATATGCAAAGGATTCCCCCACGGCCTTGGAGCCTTGCGTTGGTGTTCCCTTGAAGAGGAAAGGGTGATGTAGCACAGCGGCGGTAAGTATTTCCCTCAGTTTGAGAACCAAGGTATCAATCGAGTAGGAGGATCACGTCGAGTTACAAGTACGTGCACAAACACAAAGAGCTTGCACCCAACGCTATGAAGGGGTTGTCAATCCCTTATAGATTGTTTGCAAAGTGAGAACTGAAAGCAAAAAGTAATAAAAGCGAAGTAAAAGTAAAAGTGGAGACGATAGTTGTGAATAGACCCGGGGCCCGTAGTGTTCACTAGTGGCTTCTCTCATGAAAGCAAGTAGACGGTGGGTGAACGAATTACTGTCGAGCAATTGATAGAAGCACGCAAAGTCATGACGTTCTCTATGACAATGATAATACATATAGGCATCACGCCGAAAACAAGTAGACCGATACTTTCTGCATCTACTACTATTACTCCACACGTCGAGCGCTATCCAGCATGCATCTAGTGTATTGAGTTCGTAAGAACAGAGTAATGCCTTAAGCAAGATGACATGATATAGATGGACAATCTGAAATCTATGATGAAATCCCATCTTGTTAGCCATGATGGCAACAACATGATGTGTGCCTTGCTGCCCCTTCTGTCAGTGGGAAAGGTCACCGCACGGTATGAACCCAAAACCAAGCACTTCTCCCATTGCAACAATCATAGATCTTGTTGGACAAACAAAACCGAAGACTCGGAGAGACTTACAAGGATATCAAATCATGCATATAAGAAATCAACAAAGACTCAAATGTAACTCATAGATAACCTGATCACAAATCCACAATTTACCGGATATCGACAAACACACCGCCAAAGAGGATTACATCGGATAGATCTCCATGAAGATCATGGAGAACATTTTATTGAAGATACAAGAGAGAGAAGAAGCCATCTAGCTACTAACTACGGACCCGTAGGTCTGAAGTAGACTACTCAGGAGTCATTGGAGAGGCAATGATGTTGATGTAGAAGCCCTCCAGCTCCAAAGTCCCCTCCGGGAGGGCACCAGGAAGGGTCTCCACATAAGATCTCGCGGAAACGGAAGCTTGCCGCGGCAAAAAAGTGGTTTCGTGGACGCCCTGATTTTTCTGGGATTTTAGGGAATATATAGGCCAAAGAGCTAGGGCAGGGGAGCTCCAGGGAGGCCACAAGCCTGGTGGCTGTGGCCCCCCTGGCCGCGGCGTCAGGGCTTGTGGGCTCCCTGTGGGCCTCCTGCCTTGGCCCTCAAGTCCCCCGATCTTCAGCCGTTCTGGAAAAATTCATTTCGGTGATTTTATTCCGTTTGGACTCCGTTCCAAAATTAGATCCAAAAAGAGTCAAAAACACAGGAAAAATAGGAACTGGCACTTGGCACTGAATTGATAAGTTAGTCCCAAAAAATATATAAAAGGTATATAAAACATCCAAAGTTGACAAGATAACAGCACGAAACCATCAAAAAATATAGATACGTTTGAGATGTATTAGCGCCGCCGCTTCGGAGCTCCATCGATCTCAGTCTACGGTCCACTTGCGGTGCTCCTTTCGCCTACTGTGTGATCCTAGCAACCTCAGGGAGATTCCCCATCACCTCCCCGAGCTAATCCATGCTTGTAGCACCTAGCTCATCAGCCTCCCAAAAAAGCTCCGTCGTAGCCACCTCGTCATCGGTGAACCAGGGCCTCCCCGTAAACCCCTCGACCACTACCAGGTAGGCGACGGTGAGTTGGTTCCATTTCTACCTTCGGTTGGGTTCGAGGATGTCGGTAGCGTCGCCGGCGTGCTTCCTCTCCTCTTTGTCCCGAGGTGGAAAACGACCCCGACAGGTGGGGCTCACCTGTCCGTGGTTCCTGTCTCTCCACTCTCTCCTCTCTACCACTGACCACAGGGGCCCGCGTGTCAGGTTCAAACCTGGCCGCGAACGCGCCTGGGCTGGCTGGCTGGCAAGCTGGGCCGGCCCAAGCCTCAGGCCGAGCAAGGCTTGAGCTCCAGCGTCTTTTCTTTTTCTGTCTCATCTGGTTTTAAATGATTTTTATAGAAATAATTATTCAATATATTTTTATTATTCTTCTAGAAACGAGTAGTATTTAACAGATCCTTTGTACAATTTTTAGACAACCTTTCTGTTTTATAATAATTAAAAAGGCTATTTGGAATAGTTTTGCTTCTGTTAAAGTGATTTCAAAAATAATCCTTCCACTAAAACGAGAGACAAGTATTTTTCAAATAACAATATGAATTTATCACAATTAAACAACAGTCTAACGTGAGTTTGTGATCTGTTTTTGAGTGAGCTACTTGTTGTTTTTATTTCTTACGATGATAGAAACCAGGTTTGACGACGAAGTTGGACTTGAAGACCCCAAAGACCCCGGATACTTAGCTAATCAAGGAAAGTAGCCCTTTGAACATGTTTGAGCATATGCTATATTGCATGCTTGTAAAGCAAATACTCCCGTTGCATATGATCATAAATATTCGGTAAATCATTGAAGTGATGTTATCGATGGCTCCTCCTGAGCACTTGCATTTTAAGCTTGATCCTACCGCCTATGAGGGTCACGCTGATATCATGTTGACAAGTAGAGCTAAACATAGTAGAAGCATGAGCATAATGATGGTAAATACCAATGGTTTATGCAAACCCCGTTGGGTGCCACTAATCCCCGAGGGTGAAGATGAGTTAGGTGACTACTTTTGGTGAAGTGGTGCACCGGGTATTTTGGTGTGAGTGGTTTCGGAAATGGGAATAGATTTATGATGTGTCGACCCTTACATGTGCGACCATGGTACTCCATTATGGGACGGGGCTTTGTTGATTACTCTGGTCGATGCTAGCAAAGAGCCACATTACTAGTGGCGGGAGTGAAGTGTGGTCACTCTCGTGACGGGGTCGTGCCAGGTAGGACGACTATGACTTGTTTACATGTTCCGGGCAAATCATTGGTCCCTGCATGGATGATACTGTCCAGAGTTGGTGCTCGTAAGACATACATTATGTGGGCTGGGTACCAATCGAGTGGACCTCTTCGTCTAGTATCGTCAGGGGAAGGCATTGATCGGGTACTTAGCTCGGGTATGTTATATACCGTGACTCCTGGATGACACAGAAGTTTCCCGGATCTCGTGGGTACAACGTACAACCTCTGCAGAGTGTAAAACTATTCGAATAGTCGTGTCCATGGTCAAGGACAGTTGGTGCTGCTGCATAAACTATGTCTAGTCATTTGCGCATAAACCAAGTGTGTGCGTGTGTGTGTTTGTGTGTGTGTGTGTGTGTAATGGTGTTATCTAAGGAAGAGTTGATATGACAAAGTTTGGTGACTTGGCATATCGGGTGAACCTGGAGTGTTCAACCCTTGACAAATATATTGATATTTGTAACATGTTCTTCTAAATACCATTTAGCTTATGTTGCACATCACTGCATGGTCATGTTTATTCACTGTTAAGCCGCTATCCACCAATATTGCATAATACTTGTTATCCTTCCAATTGCATTATTCATATCATGGGCTGTTCGCGAGTACATTCAAAGTACTCATTGGCTTGCCACTGGTTATATTATTGACCAGACATGCAAGGACCGGAGTTTGGAGAAGAGTACGTCATCGGAGACAGCCCTGCAAACTAGGACGCTTCCCATTCAGAATGCCTGTTGGTGTAGGCCGATAGCATTGGCACCCGCTTAGCCCCGAGATTTCCACTACTAGTTGTATCACTATGATTTGGCCTTATAGGCCCTACCATGTGAGCTTGACCTTATTGGTCATGTGTTGTAATATTTCGATACGTTGGATGTAAGACTCTTATTATTTAGGATGTGTATGTTCGGTGAGCATTGACCTATGGGATCACTGAGCATGTTCATTTGGCGATCTCTACTTGTAAGTCAGGGTCCCCACAATTGCTTGAGGTGGAAGACGACTACAAAGGGGGGGTTGTTCTTACCCTAGTGGAGACAATGGATCGTTGCTACACAGGCTGGGGCACTCTTTTTATACTGGCCTTGGTCCTCTTCCCCTGGGAACACTCGGCGGGAAGTGTTGCCACAATGGCCATTTTGAAAGGGGACAGGACTGCAGTCCACCATTAGAAAAGTGGTCTTCGCCTTCCAAAGCTCTTCGTCGTGATGCACAGGTGGGCTCGGGGGTGACCTCTGTCCTGCCGAGCCCCCAACTTTGGTACTCTTGCACCAAATAGGAAACCTTTGTGGGTTTATTTGGGAGTCCTCCATGTAGCCCCGCCTCCTTAGCATGAAAGTGGAAAGCCTCCCTGTTCGTGCCTGCTGGCACCGCTCAGGCACCGCCTACCTGGTCGACCTTGACGAGCTCCTGCCTGGTCGACCTTGACGAGCCCACCCCGCGAGAGCCTCAGGGGTGGCCTCACCATGTGTCCTTGCAGTGGGCGACCTCTCGTGGTCCTTGGTGACGATCTTATGGCGCTTTCCTCGCGACGCGAGGGCCCTCGCAAGGGTCTTCCCTGCTAGGTTTGGTGATGGGCCGAACCAGGCCTATGTAGCACATTGCGCCTAGGGAGTAGGTCGACGGGCCTGGGTACCCCCGGTCCCAGGGGCCCGACAAAGCTAGCTAAATTGCTCTTCTTGCTATGTAACTTAATACGATTGAATGATAGATAGAAATTAGCTTTATCACAAAATTTGGGATTAGATGATAAACCCTAGAAATGGGAAGAAATGGTTTTATCTAGATCTATCCATGCAAATTAATTCCACCTAATGCACCAGTTGGCCTTGTAGAACTATTATAGGTTTAGAGCATGCCCACAAATTTTGGGATCAATAGGAGCGACTTGTTAATACAATTTTTCCCAATTCGAAAAATCAGTAGAATTAGTTTTGAGGAGATTTGGAGAAGTGTGCCTATTCTCCTTCATGCACCACTTTGTGTAGATGCATTATTACAGGATTAGAACATGTCCACCAAATTGGAGAATAAATGGAGACACTTGGTAATGTAGAGGTGGTCAAGTTTTGTTCTAGACACAAGGGGTTTTGGAATATTTTTGTGAACCAAAACAATTAGGATTTAGATGAAACTTGGAAAGATCATTACATATATCATGTGAGATTTGCTAGAATTTTACTCGAATTATTTGAGAATATTTCTTATAGAAATATTTCAAATACTTGAAATGGATGGAAAGGGTTTTGGAGTGTTTTGTCAAATATTTTGAACATGATTGTGTGTTGAAACTCTTGTATATGGAAAATATATTTCCACTTAGTTTCCCCAAATATTCTCAAATATTTTGGAAGCATAAAAATAATTTTCCCCTATAAAAACCATTTCTAGTCTTAGAAAAAGGTATTGAAATAAAATAGGAAAATAATTTATATAATAATAATTTTGTGATTTTGGGAAGTCTTTTTGATAATAGGATCCAAATAAAATATTTGGGGCAAAACCTCAATTCAGGTTTTTTAAGGATTAAATCAAATAAAATATTTTTGGTAAATATATATATATATATAGATATATTGTAAAAACATAGTTTTGAGTCCTATACACATGGCATGGCCATTGGGTAAAGATTTGGAGCAAGGAGTGGGTCTTCAGGGAAGGAGAAATTTTGTGATTTAAAACACAAACAAGTAAGCAAGCAAACAACAATCATGTCAAGCATCACAAGCACTCAAATTTTTTAATTGGTCGTAATTCTTGAGCTATGTTAACTTAGCAAAATAAGGCAAAACATAGGGTGTGACAGTCTATCACACCTTCTATTTTGCCTCTGTTGACTAATGTGACGTAGCTCGAAAATTAGGGCCAACAAAACCTTTTCTGTGTTGTGTGATGCTTTAAGTGATTGCTATTTGCTTGCTTGTTTGATTGTGTTTTAAATCAAAAAAATTCTCCTTCTATCCAGACTAATGTAGTTGATCCAAATATTTGCCCAATGACCATGCCATGTGTATAGGATCTGAAACTATTTTTAGGAAATACTATTTTTACAAAAAACATATATTTAATTTAATCTTTGAAAACCCCGTGAATTGAGGTTTGTACTGCAAGTCTTCAAATTAGAGAAGATGTTTTGCCCAAATATTTTATTTGGACCCTATCTTATAAAAGACTTCCCAAAACAATAAAGTAATTACTTTAAAAGTTATTTTCCTATTTTATTTAAGTACCTATTTTGAGGCCAGAAATGGTCTTTTACATAGGAAAAATATTTTTATGCATCCAAAATATTGTAGAAATTTAGGGAAACTCAATGGACATATATGTTCCATATATAAGAGTTTAAACAAATGGTCATGTTCAAAATATTGGACAAAACCCTTCAAAACCTTTTTTGTGTATTTCAAGTATTTGAAATATTTCTATAAGAAACATTATCAAATAATTCCAGTAGAATTCTTGCATGTAACACAGGATATATGTGATGATCTTGCCAAGTTTTATCTCAATCCTAATTGTTCTGATTCACCCAAATATTCCAAAACTTTCTGTGTCCAGATCCTAACTTGAGCAACTTTACATTGTCAAGTGTATCCAGTTGTGCCCAAACTTTGTGGATATGTTATAGTACTCTAATAATAATGCATACACAACAAGTGGTGCATCAAGAAAAACAAACTAACTTGTCCAAATCCCCCCCGAACCCATTTCTGCTCATTTCTAGAATTGAGAAATTTTGCATTGTCAAGTTTCCTCAATTGGCCCCAAACTTTTTGGGTATGCTCTAAACCCCAAATAATGTCACGAAACCAAGTTTTGCATTAGGGAGAATAGAATTGCATGACTGGATCTAAGAAAAACCATTTCTTCCCATTTCGTGGTTTATGGAGTTTACATTGGAAACTTTCATCACCTAATCCCAAATTTGGTGATCAACCTTATTTGTACCTACCACTAACTCATTTTAATTCTCATGGCAATCACCAATTTAGCTAGGTGAAATCAACATCAAACACCTTGTGCTATTTTCCAAAATGTTTTGTTTAGACCTCTGCCACCATTCTCCCTAGTTCAAAGTTTAACAAGTCTTCTTCTAGTCAGGTTTTACCTATAGTAAACTTGGCTTGGCCACAACTCAATTATTGATGGGTGAAAACCTCATTTTCTCCACTAGAAAGCCCCATCCTCACTCCCTGTCAGCTCTCTCTCTATTGATTGCTTTAGTCACACCCATTAGTACCGAGGCACTGATGGGCATCCCAAGGACCTCCAAGACACAAATGAAAACGCTTGGCATGCCCAGGAAGCAAATGGCATGTCTTGGCATGCCAAAACTCAGCTCTATAGCGCGCTATAGTGCGCTAGTGCAATGTAGCTACCCTCATCCCGAGTCCCTCGTGCTCCTCAATCCCTCCCGCTCGCCAGAGTATTCCCATTGGCATGTGAAGCACGCCCGATGGTCTTCCCCTCTCTCCATAGCTCGACCCCACACGCATTTCGGTTGCCATGACCGAGCTAGTAACCGAGCTCACACATGCACCTCTCCTGACATCTGTCGGCAACACGTGCCACATAGGCATATTCTCATGGAATCCTCTATCCCTCCCTGACACAGTTTGCTGCCAACATCGCCTAGGCATGCGCGCGCCACCTCAAGAGAACGCGAGCAACCGCCAGAGCACTACTTCGTCGCCCTCTTGTTTCTACCCCTTCCCGAGCGCCCCAGGCGCCTCTATGCCGCTCCACTCCCTCCTATCTGCCCCCCGGACGACCCACAACATCTCCCTCCCCTCCTAGGTGTATATAAAATCATCACCTATTTATCTAGCCATGGTGAACATTTTTCCATGAATTATTTCTTCTGCACCAAATAAATAGCTTTGTTTTTTATTTTTTCCATATTAGAAAACCCCTAGGAAATTCATCCCAACTCCAAATCTAGTGAAACCAATTCCTAGATGCTTCTCAAATCATTCCCTATTTAAGAGGTGCATTCAATCAGTTTTATAAAAATGTTCTATGTAGACTTCTTATAGGATCATCATTTCCTCCATTTCCACCTTTATGAAATTCTCGTAGATCCCGATCGAGTAAAACGTATTTGGTTATTTTTCTTATAGCCAAAGGTGTCCTATAAAAATAAAACCCATATTTTAGAAATACTTTTTATTTTTTTCTTGATTGTGTTGCTTATTATGGTTGTTTCTGACTATAGTTGGCGAAGTAGACAAAGTGCTCGAAGTTGGACTAGAAGCTCATGAAGACCTTGAAGAGTTCTTGAGATAGGCAAGCACCCCCTAACCATGTCCTGAAACAATTTTTATGCTTGTCATGTGGCACTATACTTTTTTGCATTTGAATCAAGTTGAATCGGTGACCACCTTGGTGGTTTGTCTCCGATAACTCCTCGTTGATAATTGCACTAAGCATGACCCTACCTTCCAATGAGGATTGTGCGGGTGGGAAGTAGTTAGGATGCTATGTAGTTGCTACGCGAATGGGATGGGAATATGCATGCTGTCGGAAAATAAATGCTTTCAAAGAATATTCAGAAATCTAGTTGGGTGCCAATAATGCGTGAAGGAGATGGCATTGAGTTAGGTAACCACTTGAGAAAGAAGTGGTGAACCAATACAAGTGGTGTGGGTGTTTTCGAAAATGGATTAGATTTAAGATTTTTACGAACCGTCCCAACCTTACATGTGCAACCACGATACGTGTTTATGGGACAGGGGTTTGTCGATTCCCTTGATGGATGCTACTAGAGATCCCACATTACTAGTGGCGGGATAGACGAGTCACTCTCTCCATACTTGGTCGTACCAGGTAGGGCGGCTATGGGCTTATTTCACACATAATGGGCACACCGTTGTGTCCCCTCAGGTAAGGTCCGATCTTTAGCGAGTCTCGTATGATGTATATCATGAGGACGTGGGCCAATAACTAGGCTCTTTGTTTGTGTCACAACGGGAAAGGCATTGTTCGAGTGATTACCTCGAGTATGTAATAGACCACGAGTCGTGGATGACACGGAAGTTCCCCTAGTCTTGTGGGTACAACACACAACCTCTGCAGAGTATAAAACAATGCGAATAGCCGTGTTCACAGTCATGGACAGTTGGAGGTCCTGCTGATACTATGTCCAAATATTTTCACATACTTGGTGTGTGTGTGAGAGAGAGAGAAATGTGATACTTGAGCTAAGTTAGATGACTTGACGCGATGAATAAGCATGAGATGTTCAACCCCTAATTTGATGATATCTTTAACTTGTTCGTATGGATATTTGCAACCTGTTGATGCATGCCTTGTAAGATGATTTCAACATGTGACTACACTGAAATTTAGCTTTTCGCAACTTACCTGCTTAGTGCTACATCATGCACTCTCATTGCCTTGTTCCAAACATGGATTACTTGCGAGTATCTCCAAAGTACTCATTGGCTTGTCACTGGTTATTGGCCAGTCATGAGAGAACAAAATATAATGAAGAGTACCTTCGTGATGTACGTGCAAGGTAGGATGCTTCATAGTAAGAATGCATGTAGGGTTAAGACAGATGGCATGGGTTCATGCTATCTATGATGATTTTCTGCTGCAAATATATGAAGACTTGGTCATAAAGGGCATATTCGAGCAAAACGGTACGTAATGGATTGAAGACTCTTGTTATTTAGGTTCTGTATCTCGGGGTCCCTGGAGAGCTGGTATCAGAGCCATCCTGACTGTATGAAGCCCTTAGTTAGCATGGACGTTAGTTAGGACAAACTATTTTTCCAAACCCTTCAAATCACTTATAAAACCGATATATTTCTCACCTCTCATAAGTGTTCAAAGGAAGAGAAGGATTTTGCCGTAGCACTTCCACCCTTATTCTCTTCACTCTCCTCTCTGGTTTTTCGAAACTGGCAAACAGTCACTACCACCCTTATGCCCCTAACCACTAGTTGCCTTGAAATCCCGGTGGGTAACTTAACAGGAAGCGACCTTGCCAAACGACCACCCACATATTTGGAAGACCAGGCTGGCAACGCTACGGCAAGACGACACCAATGGAAGATACCTTGTCGAGGAAGATCGTCTACAAGCCGAACTACATGCTGCTAGATACCAGCATGCCCTATGCTGCTATCATATCCACTAAGTGCGCGCGAGGAGCATTGAGGAAGGCGACCTTGTTCTTTGACGGTTCAGTCCGCGAGTGGATCCAACAACTTGATGCCAAAGTGGGAAGACCCTTACTGGGTTCGATGAGTCACCAGGCCCGATGTTGTTGATTGGAGACCGAAGATGGCACCCCGATGCTCAACTCATGGAATATGGAGCATCTTCACAAGTCCTACCCGTGAGGCGCGGTTGTTGGTCCTTCTGACAACCACTTTTGTACAAATCCCGCGGCAAAGCATGTAATCCATTGTGCAAAAGCAGGTGATGACCCTGTGCATTGTAAATATAGCTAAGTATTGCCCAACTTCTTGTCAATTTACATATTTTTGTTATGTATTTTTACATGAACCGTTGTGCTTGCTCACTACCTACCGAAGGTGTATACAAGACCGACAAGGTTTCTAGGCTCCTCTATTTTCTGTTCTTTCTTTTTCTCAAAAAGGAAGAGAATCCCCCCCCTCCCCGAGCACAAGCCTATGGGCGGAGGGGTAACAACAAGAACACGCACAGACGCGGCAAGGAAACAACAAAAGAAACAACTAAGTCAAAGAATTTCCCGTAACCAGGTCGACAGTCGTGTAAAGAGACCTACCTACACATGGAGGGCTTTCGTCAAAATTATTGCTCAGTTAAGTGTCCTGAGACCGCTTGACATGTAGAGCAACCACAACAAGGATAGTGGAAGAGGTCTTGCTGTCGGCCGTATTCTTGCTGGGATACTAAGGACTCGATCCCGCCCATAGTGAAAGTATGCCCCGGCAGGCGACGCATAGGACTACTGTCGAGATTGTTGCACACTTGGGTGTCTTGGCTAAACACCTCGAGAAGTCGTCGCATGTCACAACCTGTGTTTTGCCTCTCCGACTAAGTTGACATAGCTCAAAAATTAGGGCCAGCAAAAACTCTTTCTGGGTGAGGTGATGCTTGAACCGATTGCTATTTGCTTGCTTGTTTGATTCTGGTATAAATCATAAAAATCTCCTTCCCTCAAGACTCATCTCCTTGGTACAAATACTTGCCCAATGACCACGCCATGTGTATAGGACCTAAAACTATTTTTATAAAATATTAGTTTTATAAAAAATCATTTATTTAATTAAGCTTTCAAAAACCCCTCGATTTAGGTTTGTACTACAAGTCCTCAAATTAGGGAATATGTTTTGCCCCCAATTTTTATTTGGATCCTAAGACTTCTCGAAACCACAAATTAATTAGTTTCAAAGTTATTTTCCTGTTTTTTAAACACCTTTTTTGAGGCCAAAAATGGTACTTTATAGGGGGAACATTTTTATGCTTCCAAAATATTCGAGAAAATTGAGGGAAACTGAGTGGACATATTTTCCATATATAAGCGTTTCAAACATGCTCATGTTCGAAATATTGGACAAAACGCTTCAAAACCTTTTCTGTGTATTTCAAGTACTTGAAATATTTATATAAGAAATATTCTCAGATAATTGAAGTAAAATTCTAGCATGTCACACATGATATATGTGATGATCTTGCCAAGTTTCATCTCAATCCTATTGTGTTGTTTCACCAAAATATTCCAAACCCTCCCTATCCAGATCCAAACTTGAGCGACATTACATTGCCAAGTGTCTGCAATTGTTCTAAAACATTGTGTACATGTTATAATACTCTAATAATGCATCCACACCAAGTGTTTGTCATGCAGAACAAGTTAACTTGTACAAAACACCCCAAACCCATTTCTACTGATTCTAGAATTACAAAATTTTGCATTGTCAAGTTTCCTCAATTGGCCCCAAACATTTTGGGCAAGCTCTGAACCACAAATAATGTCACCACGCCAAGTGGTCTATTAGTGAGAATATAATTGCATGATTAGATGGAATAAAAACCATTTCAGCCCATTTATAGGGTTTATGGAGTTTACATTGGAAGCTTTTATCAACTAATTCCAAATTTGGTGATCACCCTTATTTATACCTACCACTAACTCATTTTAAGTCTCTTGGCGATCACAACCATTTAGCTAGCTCAAATCATCATCAAACAAATTATGATATTTTCTCAAAATTGTTGTTTATACCTATTCCATTATTCTCCTTGAGCTCAAAGTTTAGTAGTGTTAGGCCCATGGGACCGGGGGTACCTAGGCCCATCGGCCTACGACCTCGGGCGCGGCGCGACAGGATCTGCCTGCTCCGGCCCATCGGCGAGCCCTATACAGAGGGTCCTCGTGAGGGCCCTTGCCTTACGAGGCGAGCGCTTGAAGATCGTCGCCGAGGGCCTCGGGAGGGTATCCACCGCGAGGTATTTTCCCCTGAAGCCATTGCGGAGCGGACCAACCCAGGGTGCCTTGGTAGGGTCCCATGACCCGGCTCGTTCACATGTACGAGGCAAGCTATCTAAGCGGCACAAGAGTGGTGCCAGGAGGCGCAGATAAGGAGGATTTCCCCTTCCATGATAAGCAGGTTGGGCTTGGTAACATGCTCCCGAAGCTCCCCCAAAGGATTCCTGTTCGATGCAAGGGGACTGAATCTTAGGGCACAACAGGACGGAGGTCACCCCCGAGCCCACCTATGACTCATGAAGAGAAGCTTTTGCACGCGAAGTTCACCTTTGTCAGGGCGGACTTCAGTCATGTCCCCTTTTGAAAATGGTCATTGTGGCAACCCTTCCCGCAATGTTTCCGGGGGAAGAGGACCAATGCGAGTATATAGGAGAGGCTCAGCCCACATAGAGGGGATTCGGCTTTCACTCGTGGGCTAGGGAAAGAACCCACCTTTGTACTTGTCTTCCACCTCAAGCAATCGCACCACAAGAAGGAGTCGAGTTTTAGACGGTGAGGTGGCCCAAACCAGGGTAAACCGTTGTGTTTTCACCTCGTCTTCTGGCTTTGCCGCCGTAGAGTCACCGTGAGGTTGAGAGGCCGAACAGGTTTGGAGAGCGAGCGCACCCCATTGTTCAAACCTTCTCTTGGGTCTGTGGAGCCCCAATTCCGACAACCAGGTCGTCTCCTATTCATGTTTTACCTATAGCAAACTTGGCTTGTACACAACTCAATTATTGGTGGGTGAAAACCCCATTTTCACCACAAGACAGCCCCATCCCCACTCCTTCTTAACTCACCCTGTATCTATTGCTTGCTTCAGTCGTCCATACTAGTCCCTAGGCACTCATGGACATCCTGAGAACCTCAAAGACTCAAATGGACATGCTTGGGCTTGCTCAGGAAGCAAATGTTATGTCCTGGCTTGCCAAAAGTCACCTCTAAAGCGTGCTATAGTGTTGTGGCGCGCTGTAGTTGCCCTCATCCAATGCCCCCGTGCTCCTCAAGGCCCTCCAACTCGTTAGAGTCTCAACTTTGGCATCTGAAGCATGCAGGATGCCCGGGCACCTCCTTCCTCTATCTTCAAGGCTCGACCGCGCACACGTTCAGTCGCCATGGCCAAGGTAGTAACCGAGCTCGCACGCGCACCTCTCCTAAGCTCTATTGGCCACGCATGTCGCGTAGGCATTTACTCCTAGACTCCTCTATCTCTCCTTGACACTAGGAAGCTGCCAACAAAGCCCACACTTGCACGTGCAACCGCCAGAGCACTAGAGCAGCCGTCCGAGCATTTCTTCGTCGTCCTCCTATTTCTACCCATTCCCGAGTGTCCCAAACACCGCTAGGACACTCCACTCCCTCCTATCTGCCAGCCCCCCCGGACAACCCACGACAAGTCCAGTGCCCTCCCCGTCCTCCCACGTCTTCCATTACCACGACGTCCTTCGCTCAAATTGGATCCACCCAATGCCCCTCATTCTCTCCTACCTATGAAAAAGGACCCCAACGACCTCCACTAGCTTCCGCTCAACCCCATATCCGCTCTCCTCTAGCATAGCGTAGTATTTTCCATTGCCGGTGACCAACTCCGCGGACGTCCGAGCCCCCGTCAATGCGGCTCTCTCCGGAGGGCTTGCCTTCCCTCGGTGAATGCAGCTCGTCTCCTCGAGCATACCGATGGTTTTACCTCCAGAAATGGTGGCCGGGAGCGCCAGCAAGTGGCTTCAGCGTCGCAACTAGCCATGCCAAAGGCACCACACGAAGAAGGAGATGAACCTGCAAGCAGGCCCCTCCGGGCGGTCAGCCACCGGGGCTGAGCCCATGACAGGTGGGCCTCATTACTTTAAGTGGTCGGGAGCTCTATTGGAGCCGCTTTCCATTAGAGAAGACATATTCCAAGGAATACGCCTTCGGCCTGCCCAGTTCCTATCCTGCACCGTGAGCGCCTTTTAACTGTTATGTAGAGACTTTGCTTTTTATAGACTTAAAAATCCATAAAAAAATCATATTAACCCCAAATCCATTGATTCAAATTCCTAGGATCTTCGAAAATCATGTCATATCCAAATATGTGCATTGCACGTTTTTCTAGAAAGATTTTATGTAGTGTTCAACTTCAAATTTCAATTTGATTTATTCAAACCCACATCACAAAATTGCTAGAGAATCCAAATCAACTCCAATTGGTGTGATTCAAATTCCTACGTGTCTACAAAATCATCTGCTAGTTATATAGCCATGGTGAATATTTTCCATGAATTATTTGTGTTGCACCAAAAAAATAACTCCCTTTTTATTATTTCCATCTTAGAAAACCCTTAGGAAATTCATTCCAACTCCAAATCTAGTGAAACCAATTCCTAGATACTTATAAATAATTCACTATTTAATAGGTGAATTCACTCATTTTTACAAAAAACAATTTGTAGACTCCTTATGGGATCACCATTTCCTCCATTACCATCTTTCAAAATTCCCTTTGATCCAAATCCAGTAAAACCTCTTCGGTTATTTTTCTTATAGCTAGAGGTGTCCTATAAAAATAAACCCCTATTTTAGAATGTTTTTTATTTTTTCTTCCTGTTCTGTTGCTTATTATGATTGTTTTCGGTGGTAGTGGATTGAATAGACAAAGTGCATGGAGTTGGACTAGAAACTCATGAAGACATCGAAGACTTTATGAGATAGGCAAGCAGCCCTTAACCATGTCCTAAAACCCATTTTATGCATGTCATATGGAACTTTACGTTGTTGCATTTAAATCATGTTGAATCGGTGACTACCTTGGTGGTTTATCTTTGGTAACTCCTCCTTGATACTTGCACTCAGAATGACCCTACCTTCCTATGAGTGTTGTGCGGGTGGGAAGTTGTTAGGATGCTATGTAGTTGCTATGCAAATGGGATGGGAATATGCATGGTGTTGGAAAAGAAATGATTTCAAAGAATATTCAGAAATGCTGTTGGCTAGCACTAATGGCCGAGGGAAATGGTGTTGAGTTAGATAACCACTTGAGAAAGAAGTGGTGAACCAATACTAGTGGTGTGGGTGTTTCCAAAACAAATGATATTTAAGATTTGCTGATCATCACAACCTTACATGTGCAACCACGATACCCCTTTAAGGGGTGGGCTTTGTTGATTACCTTGGTCGAAGCTACCACCCGCATTACTAGTGGTGGGAGAGTCACTGTCTTGATACAGGATCGTTCTAGGTAGGGCGACCATGGGTTTATTTCCTAGCCATCGGCAAAACTGTTGTGTCCCCTTAGGGATGGTACGATCTTGAGCGAGTCTCGTATGATGTACATCGTGAGGACGTGGGCCAACAAGTGGACTCTTTGTTTGTGTCGCCATGGGAAAAGCATTGTTTGGGTGCTTACCTTGAGTATGTAATATAACGCAAGTCCTGGATGACACAAAAGTTTCCCTAGTCTTGTGGGTACAACACACAACCCCTATAGAGTGTACAACTCTTTGAATAGACGTGTTCATAGTCATGGACAGTTGCAGGTCATCCTTAGACTATGTCTAGATGTTTTCACAAACTTGGTGTGTGTGTGAGAAAGTTGATACTTGAGCTAAGTCAGATGACTTGACGTGATGAATGAGCATGAGATGTTCAACCCCTTCTAATGATGATATGTGTAACTTGTTTGTATGGATATTTGCAACCTCTTGATGCATGGCTTGCAAGTTGACTTGAACATGTCATTGCCCTCAAAATTTGCTTTCCGCAACTTACTTACTTAGTGCTATATCATGCATTATAATTGCCCTATTACAAACACGGATAACTTGCGAGTAGATTCAAATTACTAATTTGCTTGCCACTGGTTATTGGCGAGGCATGAGAGCAGAGGATATAATGAAGAGTGTGTTGGTGACGTACACGCAAGCTAGGATGCTTTCGAGTCAGAATGCGTGTAGGTTACAGCAGATGGCATGGGTTCATGATATCCATGAAGATTTTGTGCTGCATAAATATGAATACTTGGCCATAAATTCCATATTCAAGCAAAACAATACGTAATGGATGTAACACTCTTGTTATTCGATTTCTGCGTGTTCAGTGAGCATTGATCTCTTGGATCACTGTGCATATACATTCAGTGATCACGACTAATGAGTCGTGGTCTCCACATGGCAAGAACGACATGGCAATCCTACCAGCAACACATCCGCGAGCATTCGTGAGAAGCGTAAAGAAATGAGTAGACACGAGTTTGGGTTCATGACAGGAAAAGAGAGAGAAAGAGAAGGAACTAATTTTCGTCAAAACACGATGATAATTTATAGCATTTAATGGGGCAAGCACCTAGTCTTTTATTTACATAATTTCTCACTGGATTACATGGGGTACTACCTAGACACGGAAGGACATCTACCACTATGATGTGGCCACTGGTTCGGGAATGAGGCCTCGTGAATGGAGCGCCAAGTTCGACCAGCCAAGCCAGGGCATGAAGGCACCTTCCAAATCCCACCACAGTGTCAACGCGGCTACTCGGAGTCGTTGTCCTCGAGCTTGGTGCGAGGGAGGCTAACATCGTATTCATCATTGTTGGAGGTGTCGAGCCCCGTGTAGCTGGAGCTTTCTACACAACAATCCAGCCGACTGCCGGAACTCCCAAAGAATCTGACAGAGATCATGGTCTCCCCATCAAACCTGAAGTGAAGAAGATACTCCAGACCCAAACCATGGGAACGGGAGAATGACTTCCACACTCGCATTAGAAATATGATGGCCCCACGAGAAAAGTCGACCGGCACCCATACGGGTCCGTTGCAGAATCCATGTCCCCGGAGCCACAAGCGGGTGGGTCTGCTGCCTTCCATGACCCTTGCAAAAGGGCCGAGAAGCCGCAGCCAGCTGCGGGGCGCTGATATAGTGATCACATGAAATAGCACATGGTGTCCCATGCAGGAGGATAACCTCGGTTCAGTGGAGGGGATACAACACCTTCATCACCACGGGACGGTGCATTCCATCGCCCACGATCCATGGATGTGCCCTACCTCGGGAACCGGCATTGGCCCCTACTGCTACCACCTTAGTGCATGACTCAGAGGAAGTCTGCGAAGCCACTTGTGAAGCCCGAGATTGACCACGTCCTCTACCCACACCATTACAATGCTAGCTCCTAGGAGTCGAAGGAAAGGGGTGGGGAAGAAGAATGGGGTGGCTGAATGGAGGTGTGAATGAGTGATACACTCATTTTCCATCATGAATTACCATTGGTATTTGTGTTGATCCTATCCATTATCCATTATTATCATACAAATCTTATGCCTTTTTTCTCTGAGTATGCAGGGTACATCACTGAGAGGGAACTATCTAGAAATTGGAATTCTGGACTAGGAAACCGAGAAAACGGAAGAAAAATCAACTTGCTTCATATGAGCTAAAACTTTATGGAGATTTATTTTGGAATATTTGAGAATTTTTGGTCCAAATATATAACTATGAGGGGCCACCAGCTGGGCAAAAGCCAACGGGACGCCCCCTAGACGCGCCCTCATGGCTTGTGGGGCCCTAGCTGACCCTCTTGGGACCATGTTCTACTATATGGTGTTTCTTACCCTAGAAATATCCGAAGTTATCTTTTGTGACGAAGCTCCGCCATATAAAGGCAGAAACTTGGGTAGAGGCCCTTTTGCTCTCCGACTGAGAGATTCTGCCGGGGGAGTTCCCCTATGGGAGGGGGAAATTGAAGCCATCACCATCTCCAATGGTTCCTCCTTCGTGAGAGGACCAATCTTCATGAAAATCTTCACAAGTACCATCTCATCTCTAACCCTAGTTCATCATGTGTATTCAATCTTTGTATCAAAACCTTATATTGCTAGATGTAGGTTACTAGTTGTGTTGATTACATCTTGTAGTTGATGTTTGTTTGATTAGTTGGTGGAAGATATTATGTTCAGATCCTAAATTATTATATTACACCTCTGATCTTGAACAAGGTCATGATGTGTGAGTAGTAATTATTGTTCCTGACGACATGGGAGAAGTCTTGTTATAAGAAATGATGTAGAGTTGGTATTCAGTTGATATTTTGATGATATGGATGTTGTTACTTCTCTTAGTAGTGTCATGTGAACCTCGACTACATGAGACTTCACCATTTTATGGGCCTAAGGGAATTCATTGCGGAGTAATAAATAGATGATGGGTTGTGAGAGTGACATAAGCTTAAACCCCAGTTTATGTCTTGTTCATAAGGGGCTGATTTGGATCCACATGTTTCTTGCTATGGTTAAATTATTGTTAATTCTTCTTTCATGGTTGCGTATGCTTGGAAGAGGGGGTAATCATAAGTACGTTCTTAGTTCAAGTAAGAACAACACTTTAGCACCGGTGCAACCACATATCAAATCATCAAAGTAGATAACACTAATCAACTTAATATGATGAACATGCCTAGATAGAAATTGCCATGTGTCCTCAGGAGCACTTGCTTTATATAAGAGAACTTTCAGGATAGTCCTTTGCTATAAAAAGGATTGGGATACCTTAATTAACCTTTTCTACTACTATCATTTGGCACTTGTTATGAATTATCTTGCTACATAAGTATCTATCAATTTTACTTACAACACTTGAATAGAATTCCTTGCTGAAAACTACTTATCATTTCGTTCTGCTCCTTGTTGGGTTCGATACTCGTACTTATTGAAAAGACTATGATGGATACCCTATACTTGTGGGTCATCAACACTATTTTCAGGCATCATTCCGGGAAGTGAAGTTCCTTTGTTAAGTGGAAATTGGTAGGAAACATTTTCGATACGTGCTGAAATTTACTGTTTCTTTGCACTATGAACGGTCATGCTTTGAGTGGCTTGTTCGGGGCATCTTCACCTCAAACAGAAGTTGAGGAAATTTTTCCTCAACTTATGGAACCAACTGAAAATATTTATTATGACATTCCTTCGAGTATGGTAGAGAAACTGTTGGCTAACCCTTATAATGATTCAAATCATCTTGATTACCATTTGATATATGTCGATGACATTTGTCGATTGTTTAAGCTTTCAGGACTACCTAGAGAAAAAATTAAGAAGAAAGTTTTCCCTTTATCTTTGGAGGGAACAACACTAGGGGGTACATGCTATTGGATGGTATTGGATCATGGGATTGGAATCACTTGAAGCTGGAATTTCATCATAAGTTCAATCATATGAATCTAATTCATCATGATCGGAATTTTAATAATAATTGTTGGCCTCGTGAAGGATAAAGCATCGCTAAATATTTGGAGAGTCTTAAATCTATGATGCACACCTGCCCAACCATGATCTCTCAAATGAATTGATTATACAATTTTTTTCTGCTCGGCATCTTTGTGATGATCAAATATTACTCGATGCTTGTGGTGTCGGTTCCTATATGAAGGAGACTATTCAATTTAGATGGGATCTTCTAGAAAATATTAAACACAACACTAAAGATTGGGAACTCGAAGAAGATAAATAGTCAGTTTTAAAGCATAATTTTATTTTTGTTAGATCTTTTTTGCAAATTCTCCTTTTCATAAGTTTAGCAACAAATATGGCCTTGACTCGGAGATAGTTGCTTTTTCTGGGAATCTTATGCTACCTATGTTCACCTGCCTAAGGAAAAGTGGTTCAAATACTGGTCAAAAAAAGTGGTTCAAATATAATCCTCCCATTGAAAAATTACCTGAAAAACCTGTTAGAATTAAGAAGGAACACCTGAAAAACCATGTTGATCCTATTGTTCCAACTGCTTACATTGAGAAACCTCCTCTCCCTGTTAGGATTAGAGAACGTGCTAAGGCTACAACATTGGTTAATAAGAGTTATGTTAGACCAACAACACCTTCTGAACAAATAAATTTCAAGCCTAATATAGCTATCGTTAAATATCTCCTTGGTGATAATATTGATGGGCATGTTATTTCGTATCCGATGAAGCAATTAGAATTGCAAAACCTGTTAAAAATAAATGAGATGACCTAGACAAAAATAAATCGGTGGTAGGCACATGTGTCATTTTAGTTTAAATTGGAGATCAATGCTATTATGTCCTGGGTGATATTGGTGCTAGTATTAGTGTTATAACCTTTACATTATATCAAGAAATTATGCATGATATAGCACCCTATGAAATTGAAGATATTGATGTCACTATTAATCTTGCAAATCATGATACAATTTCACCACTTGGGATTATTAGACATGTTGAAGTCTTGTGCAGAAAAGTCAAGTACCCCACTAATTCTTAGTAATTGGTTCAGAACAAGTTAGCTTTTGTCCCATCATATTTGGTAGAACATTTATAAATATTGTTAATGCTGAAATTAAGTGTGCTACTCACAAGGTTAAATTGATCTTGGGTGATATTTCTCATGAGTTGAACTCCTCTAAGTTTTGAAAGAAGCCACATGAAGAAGAATTGCCTATTAACTTTGAGATAATGGGTCTCGCCTCTATTGTTGTACCTCCTACCGATCCATTAGAAAAATATTTGCTAGACCATGAGAATATTATCAATTTGAATGAAAGGAATGAAATATATATGATACTCCTTGATCAACAACCTATCCTTAAGTACAGTTTACCAGTTGAAATTGTAGGTCATCATCCTCCCCCCAAATGAGATCCCTTATCTGAGCTTAAGGCATTACCTGATAGTTTGAAATATGCTTATGTTGATGACAAGAAGATCTATCGTGTTATTATTAGGGCTAACCTTTCAGAACATGAAGAAAAAGATTACTTAAAACTTTAAGGAAGCACATGGCTGTTATTGGATATACTCTTGTTGATCTTTAAGGCATAAGAACCACTCTGTGTCAGCACAAGATTAATATGGAACCTGATGCTAAACCAGTTCTTGATCATCAATGTCGTCTCAACCCTAGGATGAAAGAGGTGGTAAGAACTGAAATACTAAAACTTATGGAGGCAGGTATAATCTATCCTATTGCTGATAGTAGATGGGTGAGTCATGTTCATTGTGTCCCTATGAAACGTGGTATAAGTGTTGTTCCTAATGAAAAGAACTTGTTCCACAAAGGATAGTAACTCGTTCTAGGATGGAAATTGATTTTAGGATGTTGAATAAGGCTACTAGAAAAGATCATTACCACTTGCCTTTTATTGATCAAATGTTAGAAAGATTATCTAAGTAGAGACACTTTTGCTTTCTTGATGGTTACTATGGATTCTCGCAAATACCTGTGATAAAAGTGGACCAAGAGAAAACTACCTTTACTTGCCCCTTTGGAACTTATGCTTATAGGCGTATGCCTTTTGGTCTATGCAATGCACCTCATACCTTCCAAACATGTATGACTGCTATATTATATGACTTTTGTGAAAAGATTGTTGAGGTTTTCATGTATGATTTTTCCCTTTACGGGACTTCTTTTGATGATTACTCGAGCAGCCTTGATAGATTTCTGGAGAGATGTGAAGAAACTAATCTCATCTTGAATTGGGAGAAGTGCCACTTTATGGTGAGTGAAGGTATAGAGCTTGGGCATAAAATTTCTGAACGCGGTATTGAGGCGGATAAGGCCAAAGTTGATGCAATAGAGAAAATGCCTTGCCAAGAGATATCAAAGGTATAAGAACTTTCCATGGTAATGTTGGTTCCTATTGGCATTTAATTAAGGATTTCTCAAAGATTTCTAGGCCATTAACTAATATTCCCAAAAAAGATATTCCTTTTTTTTTGTTGATGATTGTGTAGACGTCTTTGAAATACTTAGGACAACCTTAATTTCTGCACTTATTGTACAATCACCTGATTGGAATCTACCTTTTAAAATTATGTGTGATGCTACTCCCTCGGTCATAGTTTAGAAGGAACGGTTAAATTTACGTGCATTTCCATAATAGACAAGGTTTAAGGTGCATTGCATTTACTTCTAGCAGCTAATTAGTACTCCATTGTACTACTTCTATATGCATGCACAGTGTGAATGCTATTTTTTAATCCATGTTACACCCAATCAGTAACCACCTAGGTCCCAGAGAATTTCCAAACACGCCTTCTAAACTGTGGCGGAGGAAGTAGTGCTTATGTTGTTGGTGTTGTTCTAGGGAAAAGAATAGACACTAAATTGATTGCTATCCATTATGCTAGTAAGACCCAAGACACCACTCAAAGGAATAGTGCTACTATTGCAAATTATTTTTTAGCACTTGTGTTCGCGTGTGATATGTTTAGGCCTTACATTGTTGATTCTAAAGTAACTATTCACACCGATCATCCTGCTATTAAATCCTTATGAAAAGAAAGGCGGTAGACCTTGACTCATTATATGGGTGTTACTACTCCAAGAATTTGATTTGCATATCGTTTATAAGAAGGGAGCTGATAACCATGTAGCAGATAACTTGTTTATGATGGAAAATGTTCCTGATGACCCACTGCCTATTGATGATAATTTTGTTAATCAACAACTTGCTTTTATAAACACTTCATGTAGTACTCCTTGGTAGGCAGATTATACTAATTACATTGTTGCTAAATATATTCCGCTAGCTTCACCTATAAACAAAAGAATAACTTCTTCTATGATTTACGACATTACTTTTGGGATGACCCACATCTTTATAAAGAAAGATCAGATGGTGTTATTAGATGTTGTATACGTGAGCATGAGCAGGAACAAATTGTAAGTAAGTGCCATTCCGAGGCGTATGGAGGACACCATGCCGGTGACAAAGTGCACACAAGGTATTACAATCCGGTTCTATTTGCCTACTCTTTTTAAAGATTCTCGTAAGTATGTCCTTTCTTATCATGAATGCCAAAGAGTTGGTAATATTGGTAAAAGTCAGGAAATGCCTATGAACTATTCACTTGCTATCGAACCATTTGATGTGTGGGGTTTTGACTTTATGGGACCTTTTCCTTCCTCCAATGGATATACCCATATTCTAGTTGGTGTGGATTACATTACTAAGTGGGTAGAAGCTATTCCAACTAGTAGTGCTCATCATAACACGTCTATTAAAATGATTAAATACATTATCTTACTAAGGTTTGGTGTCCATAGATATTTAATGATTGATGGTGGTTCACATTTAATTCATGGTGCTTTCCATAAACTGCTGGCTAAATATGATGTTAACCATAGAATTGCATCAACTCATCATCTTCAGTCTAGTGGTAAAGTTAGACTGAGCAATCGTGAAATAAAATTAATCTTGCAGAAGAATGTCAATAGGTCGAGAAGGAAACTTAAGAAACTTGATGATGCTTTGTGGGCTTATAGGACTTCTTAAAATAATCCAATGGGGATGCCCGCATATAAAATGGTCTATGGAAAATCTTGTCATTTACCTCTTGAGTTAGAGCATAAGGCTTATTGGGCAATTAAAGAACTTAATTATGATTTTAAACTTGCTAGTGAGAATAGATTATTTGATATTAGCTCACTCGATGAATGGAGGACACAAGCTTATGAAAATGTAAGTTGTTTAAGGAAATGTTAAAAGATTGCATGCCAAGGGAATTCGAAAGTGAGAATTCAATCGAGGATACTTAGTGCTTTTGTACAATTCTCGTTTTAGATTTTCTGCACGGAAACTCCTATTCATATGGTAAGGACCTTATGTTACCGAGGAGGTTTATCGCTCCGATTCTATAAAGATTAATAACTTTGAAGGTAAAAACCCAAGAGTTGTGAATTGGAAAAGAATCAAGTATTATATTTCAGGTACACCCATTAATGAGGAAACTAATGTGATCCAAGTCATAAAACCGGAGGAGCACATAAAGGAAGTCTTCTGGAACACTCCAGAAACCTATAGAATGGGGCAAGTACGTGGTATTCATATTTTAGAATGTTATTTATTGGTTTTCGTATTTTTTATTGGTTTTCGTATTTTAGAAAAATACAACAATAAAACTTAGTCCAGGGGACCCACGAGGGAGGCACAAGCCAATAAGGCGCGACCCCCTCGCTGCGCCCTGATGGTTGTGGGGCCCTCGTGCGCCTCCACGTCTCCAAATTCTTCCCGAGCACTAATTTTTACATGGAAAAATTCATTATATATACTCCCATCTGTTTTGAGCACCGCATGGCGAGAGTTTCCTCTGTTCGACAAGTTCTATGAGAAGATCATCAACCCCCACCCGTCGGAGGTGATGAAGCACACTCAAGCCATTGATATGCATGAGGGTGTGCGTCACATTCGGTACGTTCAAGGTCCCAAGAAGGAGGAAATCAACAAGTCTAGGTTTGCATGAGTGGACCATGAGATCTTCAAGTTCCAAGAGATGGTGGAGCATGGTCTGCATGCGAACCACTCTATGATCACGGTTTTCATCCGGGAAAACAAGATGGACACAAAGAACATGGGCGAGATTCTCTCTAAGCTTCAAGATCGGATCGATCACCTCCAAGCTCAAATCTATGAAATCCAAGGCCAAAATTGTGAGTATGAATCTTGGTTTCAGAGGATGAGCTTTGATGCTGGTTTTAGGACTCTCGAGACAAAATTTTCTTTCTATGACGGGGAGAAAACACCCTGGAGTACCGAGGACACTCTTGATACACCACCACCATCACCTAAGGAGGACGCTTGAGTACATGGGTATGGGCAACACCCTTTTCTTGTTCCAAGATTGGGGGAGGTGCCCTGGTATCATATCACCATCACTTCCATCATTACTACCTATCTTAGTTTGATCCTTAGTGTTTCGTGATTGAGAGAAATAAATTTCAAATTATTTTTGCTTTGAGTTCCATCTATCCTTGTAATGGAGTATGCGAGATATATAATAAATATTAGTTGAGTTTTTGTGGTTACCCGTGGGAACCCATCATCATGGCATGTAAATAAAAAGAAAAATAAAGATCATATGCTCATCTCATGAGAAATAATAACTTCACACAAAAAAGGTATAAGTGATAAAAGTTGTTGATAGTAAACAAACATAGTATTAGTCAATGTGGCAATCTAAGCAAGATTATGATAGAGGAGAGGAGACTCACATATAAATACACTATCCTGGACACCTTTTATGATTGTGATCCTTCATCAAATACTATATAATGATCAAGTGTTGATGTTGGACATGGAATAAATTGTAATGATCATGGTATTTTATATTCACCTAGAAGTTATACGGTCTTGGATACTTGAACATGTGATTCTTTCCTTATATCCATTGTTAGCCCAAAAATTCCGCACTAAGTAGAGATACTACTTGTGCATCCATAACCATGAAATCCAATTTCTTGCCATGACAGTCCACAATACCTACCTATGGATTGAGTAAGATCATTCAATAAGAATTGCTCGTAAATATGATGATCTTGTGATGGCAAAGAAATAAAAGATAAATAGTGCATAATAAAGTTTCCTATGAAAAGAGGCAATATGAAGTGACGTTCCTTTGCATTAAGAGTTCACACATACGACAATTTAAAAGTGCATGATAACCTCTACTTCGCTCTAAGAAGGGCCTATCTTTTACTTTAAGGAGTTTAACTCTATACTTGAGTCAATAAAGTTCACCCCTCTTCCAACCTATTAATTCTATAGTGGCGAACATCACATGTTGAGGAAAGATTCAGATTTATATATCCAAGTGGATGTAGATGATCATGATTTATTATTGTTGATATTATCCTTGAGATAAATAAGTTGGGTGGCAAATCATTTAAGTCCTATCTTCCTATGTGTCCTATGGAAACATGAGCTCCGAAAATATGCCTTGGGAATGAGCAATCATAGAAGATTAAATGATAGTTGAGTATGTCAAATTGCCAAAAATAAAGATGTTATATAGTCTGTGCATTATGATGTATTATGATTGTCCCAATGAGTGAGAACATAGTTTGTTGATTTTCAATAAAGTTTATGCTTCATACTACAATAGTTGTGAATGGATTGTCACTTGTTTATGAGAAGTTGTATGATAAAATACTTGTTTCTATGCTAGTATTCATGATGCTCTCATACTCGAATTCTGTTTTTATCGACACCTCTCTCTCTAATCATGTGGTCGTTATTTTTGAGTTTCGCTTTCGCTTGAGGACAAGCATGGTCTAATCTTGGGGAGTTGATACACTCATTTTGCATCATAAGTTACTATTCATATTTGTGTTGATCTTGTCCATTATCCATTATTATCATACAATTCTTCTACCTTTCCTCTATGAATATGCAATGTGCATCACTAAGAGGGAAATATCTGGAAACTGGAATTATCAACCGGGAAACCGAGAAAAAGTCAGAAAAATCTACTTGCTCCAAATGACGTGAAACTTTACACAGAATTTTTCTTCAAATTTGAAAATTTCTGGCCCAAAAATATATCGAAGAGGGGCCACGAGCTGGGCACAAACCAACAACCCCCACCTAGCTGATCCTTTGGCAACCATCTTGTGGGGACCCAGCTGATCCTCTGGCAACCATGGTGTGTTTTACCCTAGAAAAATAATAAGTTATATTTTGGGATGAAGTGCCCTCTCGAGGCAGAACTCTGGACTGAGAGATTCTGCCGGGGGAATTCCCCTCCGGGACAGGGAACTCGAATCCATCATTATCACCAATGCTTCCTCCTTCATGAGAGGACCTGTCTTCATCAACATATTCACTAGAACCATATCATATCCAACCCCAGTTAATCACATGTATTCAATCTTTGTCTCCAAACCTCAGATTGGTACCTGTGGGTTACTAGTTGTGTTGATTACATCTTGTAGTTGATGCTTGTTGTATTAGTTGGTGGAAGATGTTATCTTCAGATCCTTAATTATTATTATTACACCTATGATATTGAACATCTTGATGATCTATGAGTATTAATTATTGTGCGTGAGGACATGGGAGAACTCTTGTTATAAGTAATCATGTAGAGTTGGTATTCGTTCGATATTTTGATTCTATGGATGTTGTAACTTCTCTTAGTGGTGTCATGTGAACGTAGAATACATGACACTTCACCATGTTATGGGACCAAGGGAAGTCATTGTGTAGTATAAAACATATGATGGGTTTTGAGAGTGAAAAAATCTTATAAGCCAGTTTATGCGCTGCTTCATAAGGGGCTCATTTGGATCCACATGTTTGGTGAGATGGTTAGATTATTCTTAATTCTTCTTTCATAGTTGCGGATGCTTGCGAGAGGGGGTCATCATAAGTAGGTTGTTAGTTCAAATAAGAATATCACCTTAGCACCGGTACATCCACATATCAAATCATCAAAGTAGCAAACATGTATCTATTTAATATGATGAACATGACTAGACAAAAATTCCCATGCGTCCTCGAGAGCGTTTGCTTTATATAAGAGAACCTTTAGGCATGTATTTTTTATAAAAAGGATTGGGCTACCTTTCTACACCTTTTCTACTATCATTACTTGTTACTTGTTACGAATTATCCTGGAGGTCATAAAACTTAGTATTATCTTGAAACATAGTGACGTAGCAAGCAAACTAACAAGTGAAACAAGTAAACTAGCAAGTAAAGCAAGCAAACAAGTAAACTAGCAAAGATAAATATCTTTTTTTCATATTTTTAGACAAGAAAATATAAAGGGAAATGAAAAGTAGAACAAGTGAATGATAATTTGTACGAAGGAACATTCTAAGAATTTGATGATGTCTTCACAAACGGCGCTAGAAATATTCCTGCTACTTGTAAACTGTGAAGGGTCTTTTCCCGAAGAGGAGAGAAGATGCCGCACAGTAGAGATTTGTATTTCCCTTGGTGAGAACCAAGGTTATGGATCCAATATGAGAATCACACAAAGTCCCGTTGTGAGCACCTACACACAAAAGAGCAATCACTTGCACCCAACGCGAGCCAAAGGGTTGTCAAGCCCCTTAAACTCATTACTTGCAAGGATTAAATAGTGATAGAAAGATAATATAAATATAAAATAAAATAGCAAAATATAAATTAAATAAATATTTTTAGGTTTTTAGTAATATGTTTTATGTAGACTCGTGGGCCATAGTTTTTGCTAGTGGCATCTCTCTTGAAGATAACATAAAGTGGCTAAACAAATTACTCTTGCGAAATTAACATAATAGTGCATACTTATGAAATATTTATTCACATCAATAATCATGTATATAGGCATCATGTCTATAAGCAAGTAGTCTAACTCATGCCTACATCTACTACTTTTACTCCACTCTTCGACCCCTATCCAGCATGTATCTAGTGTATTAAGTACAAAACAGAGTAACACTTGGAGCAAGGTGACATGATGTGGACAAATTAAACTCAATATTATCAATTAAACCCATTTATCCTTAATGGCAGAAATAAAAATATGTTTCATGTCCCTTTTTGTCCCTGGGAAAGAGCACCACAAGATTGACCCCATCAGAATGCACCCCTCACACCGAAGACAAACCAAACTAGTTGGCAAAAGTAAATCGATGATCACAGAGAAATACAAAGCTATAAAAATCATGCATACAAAAACTGAGCAAAAAATCAATATATTTTCATGAATAATCTCATCATAAACCCAAAATTCATCGGATCCCAACAAACACCTCGCAAGAAGATTACATCGAATAGATCACCACGGAAATTACGATGTACTTTGCATTGAGGAACGTAGAGAGAGATTGTCACACCCTGTTTTCACTATCACTTTTTCTGTAATTCAAAAATCTGAGTTTATTAAAACTTTTTCAAAACTAATGTTGTGAGTGCCATGATTTCCATTGTATGTTTGAATGCTTGAGTGTGTGATATCAAAAACCACAATTCTCATGACCCAGTTATTTTCAAAACCCTTTTTCTTATTTCTGGTCAATTCAAAACCCTCCTTTGTGTTGCACTACAAGTCCTTGATGGCAAGGAGTGTTCTTACACAAAGTTTTTCATCTGCTTCTAGCACCATTTTAGTTCACCAAAACCATAAAATAATTATTTTATGAATTATTTTCCTATTTTATTTGCATGTCCATGTCTAAGGCCAGAAATGGTATTCCTATATGGCAAAATACTTTTCTACCTTAGAAAAACCTGAGAAAATTTGGAGATGATCAGAAGGACATATATTTTCCATGCATAAGATTTTCAACCCCTATTTATATTATTATTATTTGAGTAAAACCCTTTGTATCTGTTTTGACCTTTTGAAATATTTCCAAAGGAAATATTCTCAATAAATTCCTAGAAAATTCCACTGGTATCCCTAAGCCATATTTGGTGCCCATAAAAAATTTCACCTTGATGCAATGTGATTAAGGTCACCAATTAATTGCAAAACCCAAAGCAAAGTTTATCCATTGGAGCTGAAACTTTGCAGGAGTGCCTAATACCTCAAATGAGGACGCCATGCCAAAAATGGGATTGGTGGGACTTGCTTTGACCATACTCTCTTTGGAAGGAACAAATCTGGTCATTTGGTGATGTTTACAAGTTTACAAAACTAAACTTATCCAATGGAGCTCAAACTTGGTGAAACCCCTTATTTTAGCACCAAACCCAATCATGTTAAGTTGCATAGCTAGTGGGTGGGTGTAGCCATCCCAAACCACTTTCGAGCACCTTCTAATAGTTGGGTAAAACCCCTCCTAACCTTAGCTAAACCCATTCCCTTTCTCCAAAACTCATAGATTAGGTGCCTGACATCAATGCCTAACTCCAGTCAAGTGGCCTCTCTCTGGTTCAAAGTAGATAAGCCAAAATCCCCAATTTGAGCTTCCGCCCAAGGCTGACAGCACCTGTTTCTTCTCTCTCTTTGACCAGCCGAGACTTCCACGGGATTCCAATGGCTAGGCATCTCCAAGCCAGTTCCCAGGACATGCTAGACACCTCCAAGGTACCCCAGAGCGCATCAGCATGCCGTGGCATGCCAAAACTGCGCTCTGGGCGCGCTGCAGAGAGCAACCGAGGTGTGGGCGACTCCCTCGGCCTCTTCCAGCCTCCCTGCGGTGACTCTCCTCTCCCCCGACAACCCCTCTGCATCAGGTAGCCGTCATGGCCCCTCCTTTCCCTGCACGCACCAGAAGGGACAGAGGAGCGCGGCCACGATAGCTCTCCTCTCCTCCCTCCCTCTCTCTCGAGGTGAGTCCTAGAGGTCCAAAACCACGTCCTCAGACCGTGGTTTCAACCCCATCCACTCCCTGCACCCCCATGCACGCCACGGTGGATCACCGGCGATCCAGAGATGGCTCACCGTCGTGGGATTATAAATAGCCCCTGCCCTCGCTCTGGAACCCATAGCTCCACCTCACCAAGACCCCAATCACCTCCCTAGCCACCAAAGTAAGAAAGCAGAGCACCGGTGCTCCAAATCGACCAAGGCCCCTCTGCCTCGAAGCTCCGGTCGATCTCCGGCTACACGTCGGCCCTCGCGTCTCTCTGTGCACCAAAGCACTCCCCATGACCCTAGGATGCTTTCCCCCCTCTTCCCCGAGCAAATTCATGCCCGTTGCTACCACCTCCACCTTCACATGAAACCCCTTCGCCGCGGCTTCCTTGTAGCCGGTGAACCTGAGCCCCTCCGCCATCAACTCGACCACCAGCAGGTAGGCGACGATGAGTCAGAACCATTCATGTCGTCATTAGGGCCCGAGGACGTCGGTAGCCACGCCGGCATGCTCCTCCTCCTGTGTCGCTAGAGGTAGGAGATGACCCCGACAGGTGTACCCCACCTGTCGGTGGCCCATCTCTCTCCCTCGCTATCCGCAGCCACTGACCGCAGGGCCCCGTGTGTCAGGTTCAAACCTGACGGCGCGCGCACCTGGGCAGGCTGGTTGGCTGACCAGTGGGCTCGCCCAGTCCCAGGCCAAGCCAGGCCAGGGGCTGTAGCCCTTTTATTTTTATTTGAAACTTGATTTTCAATGAGTTTTGTAAAAAGATTTAACCAGTGAAATAATATGATTTTCCCACTGTTATTTTTCTAAAAACATGTAGTATTTAAAAGAACCATTGAAGTAATATTCTTGCTTCTGTTATATGGATTTCGAAAATATTCTTAAAAGTGATTTTTGTGATCTGTTTTTAAAATAACAATATGGATTTATCATAATTAAACAACACTTTTAAAATTGATTTTGTGATCTGTTTTGGAGTGAGCTACTTATTGCATTTATTTATAAGGGCGATATAAAACACGGGTGATGAAGGAGTTGGAGCGGAAGACCTCGAAGACCCCGGATACCTAGCGGACCAAGGCAAGCAGCCCTTTGACCATGACTGAGCATATGTTATATTGCACGCTAGTGTAGCAAGTATCTCTGTTGCATGTGATCTTAAGTATTTTGAAAAGCATTAAAGTGATGTTACCGAAGGCTCCTCCGGAGCACTTTCCTTTTGAGCATGATCCTACCACCTATGAGGGTCACGCTAATATCATGTTCACAAGTAAAGCTAGAATAGAAGTAGCATGAGCATGTTGTTGGTATAAATCAAAGGTTTAAGAAAACCCCGTCTGTTGTCACTAATGCCGGAGGGTGATGATGAGTTTGGTGGCCACATTTGGTGAAGTCGTGTGATACGTCTCAAACGTATCTATAATTTTTGATGGTTTCACGCTGTTATCTTGTCAACTTTGCTTGTTTTGTTTACCTTTTATATCTTTTTTTGGGACTAACTTATTAACTCAGTGCCAAGTGCCACTTCCTGTTTTTTCTGTGTTTTTGACTCTTTTCAGATCTAATTTTGGAACGGAGTCCAAACGGAATAAAATCCCCAAAATGATTTTTTCCAGAATGGAAGAATATCGGGAGGCTTGAGGGCCAAGCAAGTGGGCCCACAGGAAGCCCACAATCCCTGTTGCCGCGGCCAGGGGGGAGGCCGCGGCAACCAAGCTTGTGGCCTCCCTAGTGCCCCCCTTCTCTAGGTCTTTGGCCTATATATTCCCTAAAAATCCAGAAAAAATCAGGGCGTCCATGAAAACACTTTTCCGCCGCCACAAGTTTCCGTTTCCACGAGATCTCATCTAGAGACCCTTCCCGGTGTCCTGCCGAAGGGGACTTTGGAGTTGGAGGGCTTCTTCATCAACATCATAGCCCCTCCAATGACTCGTGAGTAGTTCAGTTCAGACCTATGGGTACCTAGTTAATAGCTAGATGGCTTCTTCTCTCTCTTGGATCTTCAATACAAAGTTCTCCATGATCTTCATGGAGATCGATCCGATGTAATTCTGTTTGGAGGTGTGTTTGTCGAGATCCGATGAATTGTGGATTTGTGATCAGATTATCTATGATATATATTTGAGTCTTTTCTGATTTCTTATATGCATGATTTGATATCCTTGTAAGTCTCTCCGAGTATTGGGTTTTGTTTGGCCAACTAGATCTATGATTCTTGCAATGGGAGAAGTGCTTGGTTTTGGGTTCTTACCGTGTGGTGACCTTTCCCAGTCACAGTAGGGGCATCAAGGCACACATCATGTAGTTTCCATCAAGGGTAACACGATGGGATTTGTCGTAGATATGAGATTGTCCATCTACATCATGTCATCTTGCTTAAGGCGTTACTCTGTTCTTTTGGACTTAATACACTAGATGCATGCTGGATAGCGGTCGACGTGTGGAGTAATAGTAGTAGATGCAGAAAGTATCGGTCTACTTGTTTTGGACGTGATGACTATAGATATAATCATTGCCATAGATACCGTCACGACTTTGCGCGGTTCTATCAATTGCTCGACAGTAATTCATTCACCCACCGTCTACTTTCTTTCATGATAGAAGCCACTAGTGAACACTACGGCCCCCGTCTCTATTCACACCTATCGTTTCCACTTTTGCTTTTACTTTAATTTGTTACTTTGTTGCTTTCAGTTCTCACTAGGCAAACAATCTATAAGGGAATGATAACCCCTTCATAGCGTTGGGAGCAAGCACTTTGTGTTTATGAAGGCACTTGTGATACTCCTTCACTGGATCGATACCTTGGTTCTCAAAACTAAGGGAAATACTTACCACCGCTACACTACATCACCCTTTCCGCTTCGAGGGAACACCAACGCAAGGCTCCAAGGCCGCGGGGAAATCCTTTGCATATTTTCTGAGGAAGTCCCTAAAGGCATAGCCGTAGCAGAAGGATTCCTGGTGTCGTCGCTGAACAGTAAAGAACAGTCTCCCGTCAGCACTGTTTTTGGCGCCGCTGGAAGGTCTTTTGTTGCCGTAGCATGGTGCACAAGGTATTTTGAGTGAGTATGGTTTCGGAAATGGGATTAGATTTATGATGTGCCGACCGTCCCAACCTTACATGTACGACCACATTATCCCTTTATGGGATGGGGCTTTCTTGATTACTCTGGTCGGTGCTAGCAAAGAGCCACATTACTCGTGGCGGGAGTGATGTGTGGTCACTCTCGTGATGGGGTCATGCCAGGTAGGGCGACTATGTCGTTTTTACGTGTTCTAGGCACACCGTTGGTCCCCGCATGGTTGCTACTATCCAGAGTCGGTGCTCGTAAGATATACAACATGTGGGTTGGGTACCAACCGAGTGGACCTCTTTGTCTAGTATCGTCAGGGCAAAGGCATTGCTCGGGTACTGACCTCGGGTATGTTATATACCGCGAGTCGTGGATGACACGTAAGATTCTCGAATCTCGTGGGTCCAGTGTACTACCTCTGCAAAGTGTAAAACTATTCAAAAAGCCATGTCCACGGTCAGGGGCAGTTGGGAAATCCTGCTTAAACTACGTCCAGTCGTTTCCGCATAAACCAACTGTGTGTGAGTATGTGGTAAACTGGTGTTAATATGAAACAGTTGATAAGATCAAGTTTGGCGACTTGGCATATAGGGTGAACCAGGTAGGTTCAACCCTTGACAGATATGTTGATGTCTGTAACCTGTTCTTCAAGTAACATTTGAATTATAAAGCACACACATGATCATGTTTATTTCAGTTAAGTTGTTGTCCGCCAAAGATGCATATTATTGTTATCCTTCACTTGCCTTGTTCATATCATGGGTTGTTTGCGAGTATATTCAAAAGTACTCTTTGGCTTGCCACTTGTTATATTATTGACCAGACATGGAAGGACCCGAGTTTGAAGAAGAATACGTCTTCGGAGACGCCCTTGCGAACTAGGACGCTTCCCAGTCAGAATGCCTGTTGGTGTAGGTTGATGGCATGGGCACCCGCTTAGCCCTAAGATTTCCGCTACTAGTTGTATCCGTGTGATTTGGCCTTATAGGCCCTACCATGTGAACTTGACCATTCGGTCACGTGATGTAATATTTTGGTACTTGGATGTAAGACTCTCAATATTTAGTGTCTCTGTGTTCGGTGAGGATTGATCTGTGGGATCACTGAGCACGTTCACTCGGCGATCTCAACTCGTAAGTGAGGGTCCCCACAGAGCTGGTATCAGAGCCATCCTGACTATAGGAAGCCTTAGGTAGCATGGACGATAGCCAAGATGAGTAGTGCACCTAGACTTTAACCTGAGATTTCTGGAACCACTAAAGCTTTCTAACCCTCTCCCCTACATCTTGTAGATGGCCACCGTACCTGAGATGCTTCTAGAGACGGGCTTTCCCCTACTTTTGGGAGATAGCCTCCACAAGTGCCAAGTACACCGCACGCCCATCTTCCTCTACCACGAGCAGTGGGTCAACGCCGACACCAAGAAATATCACGTGGACGTGATAGTGAAGGCTAATAACTCCCCAACTAGTTGGTTCTTCGAAGGACCACACATGGAGGATCTGATGTTGGCAGTGGAGACAGCCGCATGAGAGGCGCTCGTGCGTCTCCGCGACATCCTTCCCTTGATGGTTAACGAGCCAGCTACTCGTCACCTACCTTTTATTAAGGATGGGATAGGCGGAAGTTGGACACTCAACTCATCTTTAGAGGACGGGACGCCACTAAGGTTTTAGACCTACTTCAGTCTCTCCTCCCACACTTTGACGCACCTTTTGATCAAGGAGTTAACAAAGATTCGCCAAGAACTGCTTCAAGTCAAAGATCTACTTCGCCTGGATAAGATGAAGACCCGTAAGGTTAAGAAGGAAGGATCAACCGGAGGGCGATTAGCCATTGCCTTTCGAGCGGGAGTACCACCGCTTCGGGCCACTCCTATTCAGAGTTGCCGCCTGACCACGAAAGAGTACACTGAGCTCCTCATTGCCTCGCCAACTAAGAGTTGCCGTGATGGACCACTTCCTTCTCCTACTCCCCTAAAGGAGGAAAGCACAGATGAAGATGAAGAGGAAGACCCTACAGAGCCCACCTATGGGACCGAGCAGTCTGCCGCTTAGGATCACGACTTAGGCAATTAGGAGTTTCCCCCCAAGCATAGGGAATTCATTCATCGGTTCATGCGAACCATAAGAGTTGTGTAAGCATGTTTGACACAAGCCGCATTTCTGCCTTAGGCATCTTGTAAGCGACTACATCACTTGTTTTAATCTAAGGCATTAGCTTTTCCAAAAATATTAGTCTTAAAAATATCACACTAGCACAACTCCAGACCCCCTTATTAGAGCATCATCCCTTATGATGCTGGCCAGTTCGGCAAATAGACATGTCTACTCCCCTGACAGGATGGTGATTGCAACTCGCACCAGCGCCTTCGGCAATGGTCGCTCTACCCTATCCGAGTTTATGCGGACTACGCCACCCATATTCACGGAGACTACTAAACCATTGGATACTGATGACTAGATCGGTACTATCGAAGACCTGCTCTTGCCGGACTAGTGCACTTATGATCGTGAGAACGTCCTCTATGCTTCTCATTGTCTTGGCGGCACAACCAGAGCTTGGTGAGATGTGTTCCAGATCATGCGAGCCGGGCAGGTCATCACTTGGGCTATGTTCAAGGAGGGATTCCGCATTGCTCACATTCCTCCCAGAATCATGACCATTAAGAAGCGTGAATTCCGAGCTCTAAGGCAAGGTAGTGGATCCGTCAAGGAGTATTTGCAGAAGTTCAACCTCTTGTCTAGATATGCACCAGAGGATGTCAACACTGAGGCCGCTAAAGTGGAATGCTTTATGGAAGGATTGCAGGAGTCACTCCAATATCAATTGGTTGTTTGTGAATGCCGGACCTTCAGCGACCTGGTTAATTAGGCCCTTATGTTGGAGGATAAGCGGCATGCAATGGACGACACCTGTAAGCGCAAGCTGATGGGTAGTGAAGGACCTAGTAATCCGAAGCCACGCCCATGGTAGTCAGCTCCAGCAAGATCCAGTTATCAGCAGCAACAGTACATGTCTTCAACATTTTGCTAGAACTACCAGCCTCAGTAGCAAGTCAACACTAAGCCAGCAATCAACCCACCAAACAACAGTGGGGTCAAGACCAACCTTCCAGCACAAGTTACCTGTTTTGGATGTGGACAGACTAGGCACTATTCCAGGTAGTGTCTCAACAAGAAGCCCGACGCACCGCGCCCCAATGTGCCAAATCAAGGTCAAGGAGCACGAGGGAGGGACCAAGCACCCCGCAATCAGCAGTATCACACTAGGGGACGTATCAACCACATCTCCGTAGAAGAGGCACAGGAAGACCCAGACTGCATTTTCGATAGGTTCCTCGTCAACTCCACCCGAGCAACAATATTGTTTGATTGTGGTGCTTCGCATTCTTTTGTTACTCAAAGGTTTGCGGAAAAGTGTGGCTTGAGGCCTACCCTGCTTAGCGGGCAAATGGCAGTACATACCCCTAGTAAAACCACTAGTTTCAACAAAAGGCAAGGGCTAGTAGGGATACTCCATGAAACGGCAAACCAGTTGCAGCTCTAATGAAGAAACCCAAGATTGAACCCAAAACCCGAGACTAAGTGCTTCTGTTATGAGGGGAACGGTCACTGAGGCGGAGCTACCCTAGATACTTGGTAGATGAGAAGGCTGGTGAAATCAACAGAAGTATATTGGATATACATGATATTGATGTGTACTTTACTAGTAATACTAGTAGCACGAGGGTATTAGATACCGGTTTGGTTGCTAAGTGATTAGTAACTCGAAATAAAAGCTACTGAATAAACAGAGACTAGCTAAAGGCGAGGTGACGATAAGTGTTGGAAGTGTTTCCAAGGTTGATGTGATCAAACATCGCGCGCTCGCTCTACCATCGGGAACGGTGTTAAACCTAAATAATTGTTATTTGGTGTTTGCGTTGAGCATGAACATGATTGGATTGTGCTTATTGCAATACGGTTATTCATTTATAGAGAATAATGGTTATTCTATTTTCTTGAATAATTACCATCAATGGTTTATTGAATCTCGATCGTAGTGTTACACATGTTCATAATATTGGTGCCAAGAGATACAAAGTAATAATGATAGTACCACTTACTTGTGGCACTTCCGCTTGAGTCATGTTGGTGTAAAATGCATGAGGAAGCTCCATGCTGATGGATCTTTGTACTCACTCATTTTTGAAACGTTTGAGACATGCAAACCAAACAAGTTGGTATAAACGCATGAAGAAACTCCATGCAGATGAATCGTTTGGACTCACTTGATTTTGAATCACTTGAGACATGCAAAATCGTACCACAGGGAACAAGAAAGTAACTTGTTGGATGCAATACATTTTCATGTGTGCAGTCCAATGAGTGCTGAGGCATGTAGTGTATATCGTTATGTTCTTACTTCACTGGCGACTTAAGTAGATAGAGGAGTATTTACTTGATGAATCACGAGTCTGAAATATTGAACAGTTCAAGGCAATTTCAGAGTGAAGATCGTCGTGACAAGAGGATAAACTGTCTACGGTATGATCATAGAGATGAATATCTGAGTTGCGAGTTTTGGTACACAGTTAAGACAACGTGGAAATTGTTTTGCAGTTCATGCCACCTAGAACACCATAGTGTGATTGTGTGTCCAAACATCATAGCCGCGTCCTATTTGACATGGTGCATACTATGATGTCTCTTATCGAATTACCATTATCGTTTATTGGTTATGCATTAGAGACAACCGCATTCACTTTAAATAGGGCACCCCGTATTTCCGTTGAGATGACACAGTGTAGACTACGGTTTGGAGAAACCTATGTTGTCGTTTCTTGAAATTTTGGGGCTGCGACGCTTATGTGAAAAACTTTCAGTCTGATAAGCTCGAACCCAAAGCGGATAAATGCATCTTCGTAGGATATCCAAAATAGTTGGGTACATCTCCTAGCTCAGATCCGGAAGCGAAGTATTTGTTTCTAGAAATAGGTCCTTTCTTGAGGAAAGGTTTCTTTTGAAAGAATTGAGTGGGTGGGTGGTGGAACTTGATGAGGTTACTGAACCGTCTCTTCAACCAGCGTGTAGCAGGGCGAGGAAGTTGTTCATGTGGCGCCTACACCAATTGAAGTGGAAACTGATGATGGTGATCATTGAGCTTCGGATCAAGTTACTACAAACCTCGTAGGTCGACAAGGTCGTCTACTACTATAGAGTGGTACGATAACCTTGTCTTGGAGGTCATGTTATTGAACAAACAATGAACCTATGAGCTATGGAGAAGCGATGGTGGGCCCAGATTCCGACAAATGGCTAGAGGCCATGAAATCTGAGAGAGCATTCATGTATGCAAACAAAGTGTAGACTTTGGAAGAACTACTTGATGGTCGTAGGACTATTAAGTAAAGATGGATCTTTAAAGGGAAGACATACGATGATAGTGAAAAGTCACCAATAAGGAAAGCTCGACTTATCGCAAAGATGTTTCCGACAAGTTCAAAGAGTTGACTATGATGAGACTTTCTCAGTCATAGTGATGCTAAAAGTATTTTGGAATTATGTTAGCAGTTGCTGCATCTTGCAGATGGATGTCAAAACATTGTTTCCTCGACGGTTTCCTTGAGGAAAGATTGTATGTGATACAACCAGATGGTTTTGTCAATCCTAAGGATGCTAACAAGTATGCAAGCTCCAGCGATCCTTCTATGGACTGGTGCAAGCATCTCGGAGTTGGAATATACGCTCTGATCACATGATCAAAGCTTTTGGGTTTGTACAAGGTTTATGAGAAACTTGTATTTCCATAGAAGTGAGTGGGAGCACTATGGAATTTCTGATAAGTATATGTGGTTGACATATTGTAGATCGGAAGTAATGTAGAATTGTTGTGAATCATGAAGGGTTGTTTGAAAGGAGTTTTTCAAGGAAAACCTGGAGAGAGCTACTTGAACATTGAGAATCAAGATCTATGGTGATAGATCAAAACGCTTAATAGAACTTTCAATGAAATGCATGCCTTGACAAGTTTTTTGAAGGAGTTCAAAATAGATCAGCAAAGAAGGAGTTCTTGGCTGTGTTGTAGGGTGTGAATTTGAGTAAGACTCAAAAGCCCGACCATGGCATAAGAAAGAGAAAGGACGAAGGTCGTCCCCTATGCCTTAGCCGTAGGCTCTAAAGTATGCTGTGTACCGTACATGATGTGTGCCTTGCCATGAGTCTGTCAAGGGGTACAAAAGGTGATCCAGGATTGAATCACTAAAACAGCAGTCAAAGTTATCCTTAGTAACTAGTGGACTAAGGAATTTTTCTCGATTATGGAGGTGATTAAAGAGTTCGTCGTAAAGTGTTACGTCGATGCAAGCTTTGACACTAATCCGAATAACTCTGAGTAGTAAAACGGATTCGTTTGGTAGAGTAGATATTTGGAGTATTTCCGAATAGCATGTAGTAGCAGCATCTATAAGATGACATAAAGATTTATCAAGCACACATGGATCTGAAAGATTCAGAACCGTTGACTAAAACCTCTCTCACGAGCAAGATGTGATCAAACTCCAGAACTGTATGGGTGTTGGATTCGTTAAAATCACATGGTGATGTGAACTAGATTATTGACTCTAGTACAAGTTGGAGACTGTTGGAAATATGCCCTAGAGGCAATAATAAATTAGTTATTATTATATTTCTTTGTTCATTATAATCGTTTATTATCCATGCTATAATTGTATTGATTGGAAACATAGATACATGTGTGGATACATAGACAAAACACTGTCCCTAGTAAGCCTCTAGTTGACTAGCTCGTTGATCAAAGATGGTCAAGGTTTCCTAACCACAGACAAGTGTTATCGCTTAATAACGCGATCACATCATTAGGATAATCATGTGATGGACTAGACCCAAACTATGTACGTAGCATATTGATTGTGTCATTTTATTGCTATTGGTTTCTACGTGTCAAGTATTTATTCCTATGACCATGAGATCATATAACTCACTGGCACCGGAGGAATACCTTGTGTGTATAAAACGTCACAACGTAACTAGGTGACTATAAAGGTGCTCTACAGGTATCTTCGAAGGTGTCCGTTGAGTTAGTATGGATCAAGACTGGGATTTGTCACTCCGTGTGACGGAGAGGTATCTTGGGGCCCACTCAGTAATACAACATCACAGACAAGCCTTGCAAGCAATGTGACTAAGTGTAAGTCACGATATCTTGTATTACTAAACGAGTAAAGATACTTGCTAGTAACGAGATTGAAATAGGTATGCGGATACCGACGATCGAATCTCGGGCAAGTAACACGCCGAAGGACAAAGGGAATGACATACATGATTATATGAATCCTTGGCACTGAGGTTCAACCAATAAGATCTTCCGAGAATATGTAGGATCCAATATGGGAATCCAGGTCCCGCTATTGGATATTGACCGAGGAGTGCCTCGGGTCATGACTACATAGTTCTCGAACCCGCAGGGTCTGCACACTTAAGGTTCGATGATGTTTTAGTATATTGAGTTATATGTGTGGTTACCTAATGTTGTTCGGAGTCCCGGATGAGATCACGAAGGTGATGAGGGTTTCCGGAATGATCCGGAGACGAAGATTCATATATAGGATGGTTTCATTTGGTCACCAGAAAGTTTTGGGCATTAACGAGAGTGTACCGGGAGTGACGAATGGGTTATGGGTGTTTACCGGGAGGGGCCCACCCACCCGAGAGTGAGCCCAAGGCCCTAGGGTGGCGCACCAAGTCCTTAGTGGGCTGGTGGAGTCAGCCCATGAAGGCTATGGCGCCACAAGCAAAAATACCTAAGGAAAGAGAAAAAAAGGAGAGGGAGGTGGGAAGGAACGAGTGGACTCCAACTCCTCCCCCTTGGCCGGCGCACCCTTGATGTCCTTGAGCCCTAAGGCTAGCACCTCCCCTCCTCCTATATATATTGGTGGTTTAGGGCTTTTTGAGACACAACTTTGCCACGTGCAACTCTAGCCTATTCCACATAGTTTTACCTCTAAATCGGATTTCTGCAGAGCTTGGGCGGAGCCCTCGAGGAATAGATCATCACCACCACCGGAGCGGCCTAACGCTACCGGAGAACTCATCTACTTCTCCATGTTTCTTGCTAGATCAAGAAGGCCTAGATCATCGTCGAGCTGTATGTGTGCTGGACGCGGAGGTGCCGTCCGTTCGGCACTAGATTGGAATGGATCGTGGGACGGATCGCAAGACGGCTCATGGGGCGGATCGCGGGAGGGCCCGTGGGACGGTTCGAGGGACGTGACGACATTCCACTACATCAACCGCGTTTCTTAACGCTTCTTGCTGAGCGATCTACAAGGGTACATAGATCTAATCTCCACTCGTAGATGGACATCACCATGATAGGTCTTCGCGTGCGTAGGAATTTTTTTGTTTCCCATGCAACGTTCCCAAACATCCCTCACTCCAGTCAAGTGGCCCCTCTCTGGTTCAAAGTAGATAAGCCAAAATCCCCAATTTGAGCTTCAGCCAAAGGCTGACAACACCTGTTTCTTGTCTCTCTTTGACCAGACGAGACTTCCACGGGATGCCAACGGCTAGGAATCTCCAAGCCAATGCCCAGGACATGCTAGACACATCCAAGGCACCCCAGAGCACACCAGCATGCCGTGGCATGCTTAAAACTACGCTCTGGGTGTGCTGCAAAGAGAAACCAAGATGGGGGCGACTCCCTCGGCCAGTTCCAGCCTCCCCCCGGTGTCTCTCCTCTCCCCCGACAACCCCTCCACATCAGGCAGCCCTCAAGGCCCCTCCTTTCCCGCGCTAAGAGCCGGTGCGACGCGTGCCCGTGCGCACCAGAAGCGCCAGAGGATCGCGGCCATGATAGCTTGCCTCTCCTCCCTCCCTCTCTCTCGAAGTGAGTCCTGGCGGTCCAAAACCATGAACTCAGACCGTGGTTTTGACCCCAGCCTCTCCCTGCACCCCAACGCACGCCACGGTGGATCACCGGCGCTCCCGAGTTGGCTCACCGTCGTGGGCCTATAAATAGCCCCTCCCCTCGCTCTAGAACCCATCGCTCCACCTCACCAAGACCCCAATCACCTCCCTAGCCACCCCAGTAAGCAAGTAGAGGCCCGGTGCTCGAGATCGACCGAGGCCCCTCCGCCTCGGAGCTTCGGTCGATCTCCGGTTACACGTCGGCTCTCGCGTCCATCTTCCCACCAAAGCACTCCTCGTCAACGCAGGAAGCTTCCCCCCTCTTCCCCGAGCAAATATGTGCCCGTAGCTACCACCTCCACCTTCACCCAAAGCCCCTCCGCCGAGGCTACCTCGTCGCCGGAGAACCTGAGCCCGTCCGACGTCAACTTGACCACCAACAGGTAGGCGACAACGAGGCGGACCCATTCCTGTCATCGTTAGGGCCCGAGAACGTGGTAGCCACGCCGACGTGCTCCTCCTCCTCTCTGGCCAGAGGTAGGAGACGACCCCGACAGGTGTGCCCCACCTGTCGGTGGCCCATCTCTCTCTCCCTCATTGTCCGCAACCACTGATCGCAGGGGCCCGGGCGTCAGGTTCAAACCTGACGGCGCGCGCGCCTGGGTAGGCTGGTTGGCTGGCCAGTGTGCCGGCCCAGTCCGAGGACAAGCCAGGCCAGGGGCTGTAGCCCTTTTATTTTTATTTGAAACTTGATTTTCGATGACTTTTGTAAATAGATTTAACAAGTGAAATAAGATGATTTTTCCACTGTTCTTTTTCTAAAAACATGTAGTATTTAATAGAACCATTGAAGTAATTTTTGCAACAACTATTCTATTTTATAATAATAAAAAGTGTTAAACTGGAATAGTTTTGCTTCTGTTATATGGATTTAAAAATATTATTTCACTCAAACCAGAGACAAATATTTTTAAAATAACAATATGGATTTATCATAATTAAACACCATTTTTAATTGATTTTGTGATCTGCTTTGGAGTGAGCTACTTATTTAAGGAGTTGGAGCGGAAGACCTCGAAGACCCCGGATACCTAGCAGATCAAGGCAAGCAGCCCTTTGACCATGACTAAGCATATGTTATATTGCATGCTAGTGTAGCTAGTATCTCCGTTGCATGTGATCTTAAGTATTCAGTAAATCATTGAAGTGATGTTATGAAGGCTCCTCCGGAGCACTTGCATTTTGAGCATGATCCTACCACCTTTGAGGGTCACGCTAATATCATGTTGACATGCAAAGCTAGAATAGCAGTAGCATGAGCATGTTGTTGGTATAAATCAAAGGTTTATGAAAACCACGTCGGGTGTCACTAATGCCCGAGGGTGATGATGAGTAGGTGGACACTTTTGGTGAAGTGGTGCACAAGGTATTTTGAGTGAGTATGGTTTCGGAAATGGGATTAGATTTATGATGTGTCGACCGTCCCAACCTTACATGTACGACCATGTTACCCCTTTATGGGATGGGGCTTTGTTAATTACTCTGGTCAGTTCTAGCAAAGAGCCACATTACTAGTGGCGGGAGTGATGTGTGGTCACTCGCGTGATGGGGTCGTGCCAGGTAGGGCGACTATGCCGTTTTTACGTGTTCCAGGCACACCGTTGGTCCGCGCGTGGTTGATATTGTCCAGAGTCGATACTCGTAAGACTTACAACATGTGGGTTGGGTACCAATCTAGTGCACCTCTTCGTCTAGTATCTTTAGGGGAAAGGCATTTATCGGGTATTCACCTTGGGTATGTTATATATTGCGTGTCGTGGATGACAAGAAGTTTCCCGGATCTCGTGGGTCCAGCATACTACCTCTGTGCACAGTCAAGGACTGAAAGTGCATTATATCGACTAGAGGGGGGGTGAATAGGAGATTTTTAGAATTTCATCACTAGGGAAATTCCTTTTGAGGAAATTCCTCACTGATGACTAACTTACAGCGGAAACAGTAAAGGATTAGAAGTGCAAAGTTTCACAACAGCAATTTTTCAGTGTGAGGAATGTGAAAACAGATTCCACAGTGAGCAGGCACGCAGAAAACAGATGAGGATTAACTAGCGTGAAGAATTTGGGGTTGAGGAATTTCAGAGAAAGTCTTCAGCAAATTCTTCAAACAGTAACACTGAAAGTCATCAACACATAATCTGAGGAAAGTAAAGAGTTGAGGAATTAGAACTCGTTTCGCACCGAAGATAGTAGTTGACGACCCAGTTCCAACTGTTGTGACAGTTGTACATCTGGTTTGGAGCGGCTTGGTATTGAAACCAAAGGACACACAGTCCCTACCGTATTCTCCTTGGGCTAAGAACACACAGTCCTTGCCCGACACTCGTGGTAAGTCTTCAGGGCAGACTTCCAAACCCTCACAAACTTGGTCAACCGGTGATCCACAATTGACTGCTGGATTGCTCTAGACCATGACGCCTAACCGTCTGGAGGATGCACAGTCCTCAAAGGTAAAAGGCTTCAGTCCCACATAGGAACAACTTCTTCAGTGATGCTCAATCACTTGGTTCTAGGTTTCTCGTTTTGATGTATGGGGTATTTCCTGACTGATGAATTACTCTCGAAGACTGTGAGGAATTGGTTGCTCTTATGACAAGTGTCAGTTTCTAACGGAGCAGCCAACCAGCTAATGGTTGTGGGGGGCGGCTATTTATAGCCTGGGAGCATCCCGACATGATTTGACACTAATGCCCTTAAATAATATGACCGTTGGTGTGGATAAGACCAATGATGTGGCGTGGCTATCGAAACGGTCGGAACCCTCAACTGTGAGAGTCCTCATGTCACTCGTATTCCTCACTTGAGGCTTTTGGTAGGATTAGGCTTGGGTTGAGCATCATGAGGAAATTCATTCCAAAATGTAACTTCGACCCCCTTTAAAAGTACGGTGTTCCTATTACTCAAGTGTGAAGAAAATAAAACAGAAAGAGTAAATCTTCATGCTTCAAAGTGTTCAGAAAGATTTTCTTCATGACACACCGTATTCCTCAATTTCAATATCTTCATGAGGAATATCAATTTCGTCGCAGATTCTTCGCGATTCAATTCTTCAGCTTCAGACCAATTTCTTCAGCCGAAGATATACATTTTTAGGGGTCGATATTCATCAAATATCTCAAACTCCTCAGTGACTCATAGATCATGTGTACACTCATAAACACATTAGATACTTAACCTATAAGTCTTCAAACCACCAAAATCACTACGGGGCACTAGATGCACTTACAATATCCCCCTTTTTGGTGGTTGATGACAATTAGGTTAAGTCTTCAACAGGGATAAAAATATGAAGTGTAAATACTTATTTGAGGAGTTTGAAATCATGATTCAGAGAGACTCCCCCCGAAGATGTGCATATCTTGAGGATTTTGTTTTTCACAGCAAATGCACATTGATGATTTATATCATGGAGATCTCCCCCTGAGTCTTGTAAATCATGCATACATGTAACATATAGTATGAAGAAAATGAAGATGCATGACGACAAATGGTATCTGACGAATTCCAGCATGCGTGCATTAAAAACTTGAGGAATAAGCATGCGAAGAAAAATGATCAAAAGCGTCAGAGTACCATCAGGCTTAAGTTACAACTCATTACATAAAGATGTCAGAAGAGCTAAGAGTTTGTAACTTCAATATAGTTCATAAGCCCCAAAATATCCCGCTTGAAGACTAACTCTCAAGTTTCTCCCCCTTTGTCATCAAGTGAAAAAAAGGGACAAACTGAGGACTAACGCCCTTGAAGACTTCACTTCTTGGTGGTTGATGAAGATGCGTGGTGCTTCATGGGAGTAGTATTCTTCGTTGGACCGGTGGCAGTGTCGTGTTGTTCTTCATCAGATTCAGGAGTGCGGAATGAAGAAAAGGAACGGTCTTCAAGGTCTGGGACAGGAATTGGCCTGAATTTCTTCTTGGGCGGCTAGGACCAGTCGAAGTCTCGCTCAAAGTCCAATTCTTCAAGCTCTGTCTGAGTCTTCAAATGAGCAAGTGTAGCCCAGGTGCGATCAAAAACCTCATGCACATAGTGATGGTTAAGCTTCACAGAGTTCTGTGTTTCAGTGAGGATTTTCACAATGGCGCCGAACTGGCGTTTCACCCACTTGTGATTGCGATCCACCTTATGGTGAAGACTGAGGAGAAGCTCTCTTGTATTCATCACACGAGGAGCAACAGGGCTTGCCGGGTGAGTCTCAGTATCATCCCATGAAGAATAAGCTTCCGGCTCTCTGAACTGGCCATCAAGGGGCCTACGGCCTTCATCAGTCACTGACTTGCCTTTTCCTTCAACTGGCTCAAAAGTGTTCTTGTTGACCCTGATAGGAGGCATATAACCAACATGGTTGTTGAAATCAGCGTGGAAGTTGATGTCTGTCCTTGTCCTGATGAATCTCATGATCCATGGGGCATATATCTTGTGATCAAAAGGACACATAGCATTGTCGGCCAAAGTCCCCAAGAAGAAATCATGTATGTTGATGGGAATACCATGGATGATGTTGAAGAGGATATTCTTCATGATGCCTACGACATCTTCTTCATCATCATGGCCTTTGATCGGCGCAAGCACACTGCAGAGGATTCTCTAAATAGACCTTGGTGTATATTTGAGCTCGTGGACGAGGAATGTTTTTCTCGGTGATTGCCCTTCAGCCAAAGGCTTCATGAGGACTTCCATCATCCCGTTGGGCAGCTCACGCTCACTGTAAAGCTTCACAGCCTCCTCTTAGGGAATTGATACTGGCAGTTCACGGAGGAGCTCAGTAGCAGGAGCCTTGTATTGAGTGTTTTGTGTCATCTAGTCAAACACCCAGGTGTTAATGTCTTCAGGATCGCCAGAAATGTGAAGAGTGGCATAAAACTGAAGAATGAGCTCACTGTTCCAATCAGAGATGTCTGAGCACATTGGTAGCAGGCCAGCTTCATGAAGGACATTTAGGACTAGAGCTAGGCATGGTATTGCTTCAAGTTCAACATGAGGAATATGCCTGTGCTGGAATATCTTGTTTCTTCCACACACCATAGAGGCATAGTAATTCAGCTGTGGCCTCGTCCAAAACTTCAGATGTCTGATTTGAGGCTTATCATAGGGATTTTCTCCAATGAAATACATGCGTTCTTCAAAGAAGTTCTCCTTTTGAAACTGCGGTCGCTTGGAGAATGGCTGACGCTGCACTGGCTGAAGATTCTACTGAGGAACTTGAGGGGAGACAACAATTGCAGTCTCTGGGTTCAGCACAACAAAAGCATTTTCTTGGTCTGGTGCATTTTCCTCAGCATTTCCCTTAGGGTGAGGAATTTCATTCGCTTGGGCTTCAGGCTGAGGAGCTTGCTCAAGTTGTGCTTCATGTTGAGGAATGAGATCTGGCTGGGCATCAGGCTGAGGAATAGGTTCAGTCTGAGCCTCAGTGTGAATATCTTTCTCAGGTGGAGGAGTTGGGTCAGCCTGTTCCTCATCTTGAGAATTTTTCTTAGGACTTTGAATTTCATCAGCCTAAGGAATTTCACTTTGCTCTTCCTCAGCTGGCTTGGTGACAGAGGTAGTTTCATCAGGTGGTGCAGCTGATCCTTGTGCAGTGTCTTCCTGAGGAATGGAGGGCTGAGGACAGTCGTCAATACAAATTTCTTCGTCAGTGTCTTCCTCAGATGCGGCATCCTTCATTTCCTCATCTGTCCCTTTGTCTTGATCTGCAAGGATGACCATTTGATAAGACGGAGTGACGTTGAGGGCCACAGGGTCCACTGGAGCATTTTCTTCAAGAGCTTTGAGGCGCTTGGCCTCAGTTTCTTGTTCTGCTGAGGAGGCCTTTCTCTTTTTGGCTTCCTTCTCAGCAGCCCTGGTTTTCTTCACGTCTGATGCAGACGGAGTCATCTTCTTCACCTTTTAAGCTTTTGGTGAAGGGGTTCTCTCGGCACATTCATCAGCTGGCTTTGAGGAACCAGATGGAATAGAGTCATCAGCTTGCTTTGATGAAGCAGCTAGGTCAGGGGCAGTCTCACCAGCTATAGCAGATTCTTCAGCTGGATTTTCTGTGGTGATTTCTTCAATAGCCGGTACATCCACACGACTTTCTTGGGGTATTTCCTTAGCTTGAGGAGTTGCATCAGCATGAGGAGATTCATCGGCTGGCTCTTCAATCAGGGGCTGAGGTGTTGATACTGGAGGGGCAGCGGTCTTGTTGTAGTCATCAACAGCTTTAGTGGCCAATTTGATGAAACTGCTTTTGAGGCTCTGACGATCAGATAGCTTGGAATACGTATCTGTCAAAGTCTTCAACTCAGCCTGTGTTGACACCAGTGCATCAGGCGTCAAGTTGAGGAGATTATGCTTGAGGAATTTCTCCTTTTTAAGCTGAGCAACCTTGGCCTGCTTGTCTTGTTGTTCTTTCCACTTGGCTTCAATGATGAATATGGCCACCATGTGGCTGATGCCAGGGGGAAGTTTCAAATCATCAAGTGGAGTGTTTGGGTCCTCATACCAGATGTTTATGTAGTCTAGGAGGACCTTGGGGTCCATGGCCAGAGGAATGGCGCTACCAGACGCTTGGGCTACCCTCTCCTGCTTGTTTCTGATTATAGCTTGCAGGGTTTGATCATCATATTCATCACTACCCTCTGATGCAGATGGGACAGTGATGATTTTGCTGGGGCTTGGTTCTGTTGCTCTTTCAGCAGACACCTGAGTCTTCACAGGAGGTGGTGAAGACTTTGTCTCCGATCTGGTTGCAGCTGGGAGTGAGGAGCTGGAGGTAGTGAGCATTGGCTTCATAACCACTTCAGTGCTGGTTTCTCTTGAGGCTTTGGTGGTGGTGCTGAGAATTTTTGCACTGAGGATTTTGGCACTGAGGGTTTTGTAACTGATGCCTGAGCTGGTTTCTCTTGAGGCTTTGGAGCCCTTGTTTTTGAAGGCACAGACGTTGGTTGAGGAATTGCTGAACCAGAGGTCTCGGCGGCAGAGGAAGTAGCCGCAGTTGAAGCAGCAGCTGAGGATTCATTGAATTTTCATCACAGCAGCATGTGCCTGCTTATTAAGCTTCACCAAATGCTTGTCCTTTTCATCAGTATAGTCATCAAGTGTCTTGAGGCTTGAGGGGTGTGCTACTTGATGAGCCTCAAGTGGGGCCCGTTTGCCAGGAGGCTTCTAGGTGAATTTCTTCGCATACATGGCAGTTACAAATCTGTATTCCTTCCAATCTTTTGCCCATCGGTGTTCTATCTTGTGAAGCCGAATCTTTCTCTTGGCCATTGTTTCACATTCATCAGGCGTGCAATAGTCCAAGTACATATCCTCAGGTATATCCAAAGCAGTGTTGTGCTCAAGTTTCTTGCCTCCTTCTGTTTTCTGTCATCCTCCATTTTCTTCAGCTGAGGATTTTGCTGATGAGATTGAATTATTGAGGATTCTGATGAGACTTGAAGATTTTCTTCAAGAAACGCGGCAAATGAGTTAATGTGATGAGAACCGAGAGATTCATTAGCTGACATGTGTGTAGCTGTGAACAGAGTATAGTTGCGAGGAATTTGGAGAGATCATATGCGTTCTCAGATTTGAAGAAAATGAAAAAGTTTGACAGTTGAGCAATTTAACCAGTGGTTGAGGAATTTGCCTAAGCATACTGTTCTTGCGTTCTAGAGTTGTACAGATCCGAAAATTCGCACCATTGGGGAATCTCGTGAAAAACTTAGATGCTTAGTGAAGTTCATCAATGGTGTGGTGATAGGAAGTGTTTGAGGAATCAGGTACAAATGTATTCTTGAGGAAAAATAGATTTCACTTCGGAGATGTAAAATAGTAGATCTAACTTGCTGTAAAAATGGGGTTTTCATTTACCCTTGAAGGCGCGCACGAAGAACACAGAAAAGTTGTCGAGAGAAGCTCTTCGGTGCGTGCCCAATGCGCCCTAACCCGGCAGCAGAGGACGTCTACGGCAGCGGCGGACGAAGATGGTCCGACTTCGGCGTGGTTCCGGCGACGGAGAAGTCGAGGCGGTGAACCTCTTCTTCGCCGGCGACGAGACTTCCAGCGGTGGCGCTAAGGTTCGGTGCTTTTTGCTGTAGCGGGAGAGCGATGGGGCGAAGAAGTGTTTGCCGAGGAGGATAAGGACATATTTATAGCTAGGCAGTTACTGTTGGCGCGAAGAATTCCGACCAAACAGTCCCTGCCTCTACGTCTCCGCAGGACATGTGTAGCTCCCGAACAAGACGGTGGAGATAGTGGAGATTGTGGTTATCCGAACGTGGGAAGTGGGGTGCAGTTACTGTGCATTAAAGAAACATTTCTGAAGAGTTGGGGATTTTGTTACATAATCATCAGCTGACAAGGACGCAGTGAGGATTTTGAACAAAATTTCAAGTAGAACGCATATTAAGAATCGAATAGACTGGATGAGAATAGCATAGAGGGAAAGTAGGGTCCGATCACATTCACTTAGATGAAAAATCAACTTGAAGAAATAGCTATAAGTGAATGCTGTTAAGGACTTGAAATCACAGTCTATCTAGTCAAACGAAAGTCATCAAGTGTTAAGGATTTTGTGATTTGAGTAACTTGAGGATTTTGTGATAAATCGTCACAATGAAGAACAACTGTTTTGAAGAAAAACACATTTTGAGGAAATCGAACATTGAAGAAAATCAACTTGAGGAATTTCACGTTGGGCGGTGGCGTGACCCACCATGTAAGAATGTTGATTACATACGCCGCGTAAAATTGTCGTAGGGCCTTGAGAATCAATTTCTTCGTTGATTTCTTCACATTCAGTGTGATATTCTTCATCAGTTGATGAAAATCGATTCATCATGTATTGCACATCTAAGTCATCAATTGTGCATAAGTGTTAGGATGTGTGCATGCTTTTACAAATCATTTGAAGATTCTAAGATATTTAGCTCACACCGCAACTTGCAAAACCTTTTCTCATCCAAGGGCTTAGTGAAGATATCAGCCAGTTGATCATCACTCTTCACATGGTCGATGAGGATATTGCCCTTGAGGACATGGTCCCGAAGAAAATGATGACGTATCTGGATGTGCTTAGTCTTCGAGTGATGTACTGGGTTGTATGCAATCTTGATTGCACTCTCATTGTCGCAGTAGAGAGGCACAGTCTTCATGTTGATGTCGTAGTCCTTGAGGGTTTGCTTCATCAATAGTGATTGAGCACAGCATGAAACAGCAGCAATGTACTCAGCTTCGGCAGTGCAGAGTGATACACAGTTCTGCTTCTTTGAGGACCAGAAAACTAGTGATCTTCCGAGGTAATGACATGTACCAGAAGTTGACTTGCGATCCACACGATCACCAGCATAGTCAGAATCAGAATATCCTACCAGATGAAGATTGGAGCCCTTGGGATACCATAATTCTAGTGTTGGTGTGTGAGCTAAGTATCGAAGAATATGCTTCACAGCCTTATGGTGTGATTCCTTCGGTTTTTCTTGAAAACGTGCACACATGCAAACATTAAGCATTATATCTGGCCTAGATGCACATAGATACAATAAAGAGCCAATCATAGAGCGATATACCTGCTGATCAAATTCGTTACCATTTTCATCAGCGCCGAGATGGCCATTGGTAGGCATTGGAGTCTTGGCACCTTTGCATTCATGCATGTCGAATTTGCTCAGAACATCCTTGAGGTATTTCTCCTGTGATATGAAGATTCCATTGCGTTGTTGACGAATTTGAAGACCTAAGAAGAATTTCAGCTCCCCCATCATAGACATCTGATATTGTTCACTCATCATGTAAGCAAATTCATCACTGTATCGTTTGTCAGTACAGCAACATATGATATCATCGACATATATTTGGCACACAAATAGCTCATTATCATAGGATTTAGTGAAAAGAGTTGGGTCGAGTGAACCAGGTTTGAAGCCTTTCTTCATGAGGAATTCCTTCAATGTATCATACCATGCCCGAGGGGCTTGCTTGAGATCATAGAGCACCTTTTTGAGTCTGAAGACTTTGTCTGGATTCTTTGGATCTTCAAAACCTGGGGGATGAGCAACATATACTTCTTCCTCGAGCTTACCATTGAGGAATGCACTTTTCACATCCATTTGATATACGATGATGTTATGATGATTAGCATAAGCAAGTAGTATTCGAATAGCTTCAAGTCTAGCAACAGGTGCAACAGTTTCATCGAAATCTATTCCTTCAACCTGGGTGTAGCCTTGGGCTGCAAGTCGTGCCTTGTTCCTCACCACTTGACCGTCCTCATCTTGCTTGTTTCAGAAAATCCACTTGGTACCAATGATGTTGTGCTTGCGAGGATCTGGTCGTTTGACGAGCTCCCATACGTTATTCATCTTGAATAGAAGAAGTTCGCCTTGCATAGCTTGGATCCACTCCGGTTCCAGAAAAGCCTGAGCAACTTTTGAGGGTTATGTGATAGATACAAAGGAAAAATGCCCACAAAAGTTAACTAAGTGTGAAGCTTTTGAGCGAGTGAGCGAACCTGGCGCGTTGATGTCGTTGAGGATTTTGTCAAGTTCTACTTCATTTGCAATCCTCGGATGAGCTGGTTGAGGATTTCGTCTGGGCTGAGGAAGTGGTTCTGGTGCAATTTCCTCAGGAGAATCTTCTTGATTTTCATCAGTGATGGGGATGGTTTCTTCATCAATTTCCTCAGTTGGAACAATGTCTTCAGTAGGTTTGAGCTTTATTGCTTCCTCAGGAGACATTTTATCTGGATCAGAAGGCAATTGCTCTCTTTGCGAGCCATTAGTTTCATCGAACCGCACATCTACAGTCTCAACAACTTTGTTGTGATATTTGTTGAAGACTCTGTAGGTGTGCGAGTCCTTTCCATAACCGAGCATAAAACCCTCATGTGCCTTAGGTGCAAATTTTGAGCTATGGTGAGGATCTCTAATCCAACATTTTGCACCGAAGACTGTGAAATAACTTACATTGGGTTTCTTATCAGTGAGGAGTTCATATGAGGTTTTCTTGAGGAATTTGTGAAGATATACCCTGTTGATGATATGGCATGTAGTGTTGATTGCTTCAGGCCAAAAGCGACGAGGAGTCTGATATTCTTCAAGCATAGTTCTTGCCATCTGAACCAGAGTCATGTTCTTCCTTTCGACGACACCGTTCTTCTCAGGAGTATAAGGAGCAGATAATTCGTGAGTAATACCAAGTTCATCAACATAATCATCAAGACCAGTGTTTTTGAACTCTGTTCCATTTTCACTCGTGATATGTTTGATCTTTATGCCAAAGTTCGTCGAGGCCCTTGAAGAAAATCATTTGAAGATTTCCTGCACTTTAGTTTTATATACTATGATATGCACCCATGTATATCTGGAATAATCATCAACTATGACGAAGCCATATAAAGATGCTGCATTGGTTAGTGTGGCATAGTGAGTAGGTCCAAATAGATCCATATGAAGCAATTCGAAGGGACTGGTAGTGGTCATGATAGTCTTTGAGGGATGCTTGGATCTGGTCATTTTCCCAGATTCACATGCACCGCAGAGATGATCCTTGAGGAATTTGACTGATTCGATGCCGATGACATGCTTCTTCTTCGCGAGCTTGTGCAAATTCCTCATGACTGCATGACCTAGTCTTCGGTGCCACATCCATCCTTCTAAGATTTTTGCTAGTAAGCAAGTGGCTGGTTGAGGACCTGTAGAGAAATCAACAATGTACAAATCCCCTCTTCTTACACCTTCGAAGACTTTGGATCTGTCAGATTCCATGATGACTACACATCTATATCTACCAAAGATGACAATCATATCAAGATCACAAAGCATCAAGACTGACATTAGGTTAAAACTAAGGGATTCAACAAGCATCACTTTGTCCATATGCCTATCCTTGGAAATAGCCACTTTGCCAAGTCCCAATACCTTGCTTTTACCTTTGTCAGCATATGTGATTTGCTTCAGAGGTGATGGAGTTAGTGGCATATTCATCAGCAAGATTTTATCACCAGTCATGTGGTGTGTGTAGCCACTATCAAGAACCCATTCAGTATTCTTGGGTTTTTCATCCTGCAGATGAATTAGTACAGCTTACCATCTCATATGCTTCAAATTTGAAGAATACGATATCAATTTCATCAGATAAGAATTTCATCACAACAGAATTATGAGGACATGTGAAATATTTCTATTTCATCAATATTAGCTTGCGTCCTATCAAGCATTTCCTCAGGTCTCTAGCAAATTCTTTAGATGATGATTTTCATCTGGAGACTTGACCTGCAGAAGTGATTAGTTTGATTTCTTGACCACCCACATCTGAAGGGGTGGTAAAGCATTCATCATCCTGCGAGCACCATATGAGAAAGGTGGCATTGAAGCTAATGCACTTCTCTTAACAGTAGGGGGGTTAAAGTACTCATATGAATATGCGGAGAACTGGTTTGAGGATTTATGAACATAATGATTTGAAGAGTAACGCTCATATTCATATTCCTTGTAGTTTCCCTGCATGTTAGAGGCATTAGCACGGGTATGAGCATAATTTTGACCAGTTGAGGATTTTGATCCTCTTGAAGACTTTGATCCTCATGAGGAATTTGATCTGGGGTTCAGATTCTTCATCAGTGGTGTCATGAGGACATTCACCTGAAGATTTTTTAGACAACTTTTGGGAACCCAGGTTTTCCTCAAGGGAGGACCATTCCTGCAGTTAGTTCCAACATATCGAGCAAATACTTCACCAGATTGATTTTTGAACAGTTTATAGTTGGAGTCAAATGACTCATGTGAGGAATAGGATACTTCACATGAGAAGCCAGTTAGATTGGATGGATCAAAAGGAGGCCCAGTAGCAGCAACCCATGAGGTTTTGGGATACTACTGAGGTTTCCAATAAGATCCATCAGCATTTAATTTACTCTCAAAGGCAATTCCTTCTTTCCTCGGGTTCCTGTTCAAGATCTGCTTTTTGAGAACATCACAAAGGGTTTGATGTCCTTTGAGGATTTTGTATATGCCTGTCACATACAATTCCTTCAACCCTGCATTTTCATCAGTAACATTTGTGTTTTCCTCAAGTGAGGAAATAGACACTACAGGTACAGTTGAAGAATTTGTAGAAATAGAAGCATTTGATGATTCTCGTGAAGAATTAGCAGTTTCGCGCTCAATGCATTTAAGACATCGAGGAATGAATTCAGCTTGAGCAGCGATGAACTGTTGAGCTAGTACTGAATCATTTTCCATACGAAGATCATCATAGAAATCCTTAGCTTCTCTAGATCAAGCTTTCTTTGAAGAAATTCATAGGAAAGTTTCTGATGATCAGTGAGGAGTGTGTCATAACGATCTCGAAGATTATCAAATCTAGACTGAAGACTTTTCACATCTTCAGTGAGGATTTGGGTAAGATTCATTTCATCATTCAACAGATCATCACTTCTATCTAGCAGTTTCTGAAGCTTTTCCAGGGCAGTTTGTTGTTTAGTGGCAATGATAGCAAGTCTACTGTAACTAGGTTTTTTATAATCATCAGGTTCACAGTTACTTGAATCAGAGGAGGAAGCATCATTTGGTACCTTTGAACCTTTTGCCATGAAGCAATAGGTTGGAGCGAAGTCATCAGCATAGGCATCAGTGTGGATGGTGTTATCATCTTCCTCAAGGTTGAAGGTTGACTTGCTGACGAAAGTGGTTGCCAGTGCAAGACTAGCCTGTCCGTATTCTGAGTCTTCTTCAGAACCCTCTTCTTCATCACAATCCTCTAATTCTGCCTCGGAGTCCATTTCCTTGCCAATAAGTACCCGAGACTTTCTGAAACTAGTCTTCTTGTGCGATGAGGGCTTTGAAGATGAGGATTTTGAAGATTTCTTCTTCTTCTTTGAGTCATCAGAACTGTCATCCTTGTATTTCTTCTTCTTTGATTCCTTTCCCCAACAGGGACAGTCAGCAATGTAATGACTTGATTTCTTGCATTTGTGGCAGGTTCTTTTCTTTTAGTCCTCAGATGAAGATTCTGATTTCCTCATGTCTCTTCTTGAAGATTTACCGAACTGGCCACGTCATGTAAACCTCTGGAATTTCCTCACGAGCATTGCAAGCTCCTGTCCAAATTCTTCAGGATCACCAATGCTATCATCTGAATCTTCTTCTTCAGATGAGGAAATTGCTCTAGCCTTCAGTGCACGTGGTCTAGAATAGCTTGGTCCATATAGATCTTTCTTTTCTTCTAGCTAGAATTCATGAGTATTGAGTCTTTCGAGTATATCAGCTAGATCAAGCATCTTGTAGTCTGGTCTTTCTTGAATCATCAGTACTAAAGTATCAAATGAAGAATCGAAAGATCTTAGCAGTTTCTTCACAACTTCGTGATAAGTAATGTCTCGAGCTCCCGGTGCTTGCAGTTCATTTGATATGTCAGTGAGACAATCAAAGGTATCTTGGCAGCTTTCATTGTCATGCCTCTTGAAGCGATTGAAGAGATTGCCAAGAATATCAACACGAGAGTCACGCTGGGTTGATACTCCTTCATTTACTTTGCACAGTCTCTCCCAGATCAGTGTTGCAGAGCCCAAAGCACTCACTCTTCCAAACTGTCCTGAGCTCAGATGACCATATATGATATTCATCGCTTGAGAATCAAGTTGCTTGAATTTCTTCACATCAGTAGCACAGGCACTAGCACAGATGATGGGGACGCCATGTTCCACAATATACCAGAGATCATTATCAATAGCTTGTAGATGCATTTGCATCTTGTTCTTCGAGAAGGGAAAGTTCTTTCCTTCGAAAGTAGGACATGCTGCAGTCACCTTAAACATGTGTGCAGTCGACATAACTAAAACTCGAGGTGGTTAAACCAAAATCACACAGAACAAGGGAGTACCTTGCTCTGATACCAATTGAAAGTGCGTTATATCGACTAGAGGGGGTTGAATAGGAGATTTTTATAATTTCATCACTAAGGAAATTCCTTTTGAGGAAATTCCTCACTGATGACTAACTTACAACAAAAGCAGTAAAGGACCAGAAGTGCAAAGTTTCACAACAACAGTTTTTCAGTGTGAGGAATGTGAAAACAGATTGCACAGTGAGCAGGCACACAGAAAACAGATGTGGATTAACTAGCGTGAAGAATTTGGGGTTGAGGAATTTCGGAGAAAGTCTTCAGCAAATTCTTCAAACAGTAACAGTGAAAGTCATCAACACGTAATTTGAGGAAAGTAAAGAGTTGAGGAATTAGAACCCGTTTCACAGCAAAGACAGTAGTTGATGACCCAGTTCCAACTCCTGTGACAGTTGTACATCTGGTTTGGCGCGGCTTGGTATTGAAACCAAACAACACACAGTCCCGGGACACACAGTCCCTACCGTGTTCTCCTTGCGCTAAGAACACACAGTCCTCGCCCAACACTCGTGGTAAGTCTTCAGGGCAGACTTCCAAACCCTCACAAACTTGGTCACCCGGCGATCCACAATTGAGTGCTGGATTGCTCTAGACCATGACACCTAACCGTCTGGAGGATGCACAGTCCTCGAAGGTAAAAGGCTTCAGTCCCACACAGGAACGACTTCTTCAGTGATGCTCAATCACTTGGTTCTAGGTTTCTGGTTTAGGTGTATGGGGTATTTCCTCACTGATGAATTACTCTCGAAAACTCTGAGGAATTGGGTTGCTCTTATGACAAGTGTCAGTTTCTAACGGAGCAGCCAACCAGCTAATGGTTGTGGGGGCGGCTATTTATAGCCTGGGACCATCCCGACATGATTTGACACTAATGCCCTTAAATAATATGACCGTTGGTGTGGATAAGACCAATGATGTGGCGTGGCTATCGAAACGGTCGGAACCCTCAACTGTGAGAGTCCTCATGTCACTCGTATTCCTCACTTGAGGCTTTTGGTAGGATTAGGCTTGGGTTGAGCATCATGAGGAAATTCATTCCAAAGTGTAACTTCGACCCCCTTTAACAGTACGGTGTTCCTATTACTCAAGTGTGAAGAAAATAAAACAGAAAGAGTAAATCTTCATGCTTCAAAGTCTTCAGAATGATTTTCTTCAGGATGCACTGTATTCCTCAATTTCAATATCTACACGAGGAATATCAATTTCATCGCAGATTCTTCGCGATTCAATTATTCAGCTTCAGACCAATTTCTTCAACCGAAGATATACATTTTTAGGGGTCGATATTCATCAAATATCTCAAACTCCTCAGTGACTTATAGATCCTGTGTACAGTCATAAACACATTAGATACTTAACCTATAAGTCTTCAAACCACCAAAATTACTAAGGGGCACTAGATGCACTTACAAGGATAGTTGGGAAATCCTGCTTAAACTATGTCCAGTCGTTTCCGCCAAAACCAAGTGTGTGTGAGTATGTGGAAAACTTGTGTTAATATGAAATAGTTGATAAGATCAAGTTCGGTGACTTGGCATATAGGGTGAACCTAGTAGGTTCAACCCTTGATAGATATGTTGATACGTGTAGCTTGTTCTTCAAGTAACATTTGAATTATAAGGCACACCCATGATCATGTTTATTTCAGTTAAGATGCATATTATTGTTATCCACCAAAGATGCATATTATTGTTATCCTTCACTTGCATTGTTCATATCATGGGCTGTTTGCGAGTACATTCCTAAGTACTCATTGGCTTGCCACTGGTTATATTATTGATCGGACATGGAAGGACCGTAGTTTGGAGAAGAATACGTCTCCGGAGACGGCCCTGTGAACTAGGACGCTTCCCAGTCTGAATGCCTGTTGGTGTAGGCTGATTGCATGGGCACCCGCTTAGCCCTAAGATTTCTGCCACTAGTTGTATCAGTGTGATTTGGCCTTATAGGCCCTACCTTTTGAACTTTACTATTCGGTCATGTGATGTAATAATTCGGTACTTGGATTTAAGATTCTTAATATTCAATATCTGTGTGTTCGGTGAGCATTGATCTCTGGGATCACTAAGAACGTTCATTTGGCGATCTCGACTGGAAAGTCGGGGTCCCCACAGAGATATAGCCATCTAGGTACTAGATATGGACCCATAAGTCTATGGTAGATTATTCACACAATGCCATGAGAGCAGAAAGGTTGATGTAGAGGCCCTTCGTGATTGAACCTCCCTCCGACAAGGCAACAGAACATGGCTCCAAATGGGATCACGACGGAATAGGGTTATGAATCTTTTCGAATGGCCTTGTCCTTGCATATGGACTACTTGGAAACATATGTTGTTCATAGATAACTTAAATGGATACTCATAAAAGTATCAACACAAGTGTGAGTACACTGGATGGCACTCTCATAGGAAGACGGGAGAGGATCCATGGTAGTGTATTGTTGTGGTGATTAGTGGACTCGTGTGCGCTATCTCACTTACTCAAACTACTTGTACTCATAGTACAGGTTAGCCAAGAGTCAAAGGTGTCTTGCTTCAGGAAACCCCACAAATCCCCTTATTTATACATATGCGTGAGCAGATAGATCTGATCTGAAGATTTCCCGAGTACTTTTGTACTCATGTTTGCTTAATAACAGCTGCAGACGAGACCCATGACCCATCTGGTGGGTTTTGCCTAGACGTCGACGACGATGAGAGCAACGACCTGGCCCTTCAGAAGGGATCTTAGATAGACATGCTACGTGCCTTTTATTCTTTCATTTGTCTGTACTTAGACAGCTTTACGCTTCCGCATGGCTTGTATGACTTTGTGTGTATGACATGTGTGTTAGGTCATGTGACCCCTACATGTATGTACTTATTATGCAAGGCTTGTCTGAGCCTTCTAAATAAAAGTTGTGATGTTGTATGGTTATGTTTTGATGCCATTGTTGCCTCTATGCATATTGGGAATGTCGTGCGTACATGTGATGTTCAACGGTATGTATGGGATTTGACACCTAGTTGTGTTCCTTCAGTAGTACTCTTTACGGGGAAATGCCTCTTTGTGCTTCCACTGAGCCTTGGTAGCTTTCTACTGATCCGGACACATTAATTGAATGGCATGTATCCTTCTTTGTTATTGTGTCTGCCCCTCGAGGAAATGTCATGCAATGTAATGGAGTCCATGTAGCTTGCTATGACTCATCTACACGAAGTTGGTGATAGATATGTCTCACGGTGTAATGGAGTCTACACTCGATGTTGATGGAAACCTGCATTCTTGGGTTATGTATGTGTGGCCCTATATGAATGTGCCACTTGGGTTTATAACTAGTCATGTCGACCCGCGTTCTCTAATATTTGAATGCTAGCAACAGATTCACATACGTGAGCCAAAAGACGCACTTAAGATGGCATCCGTAGAGATAATCGTGTGTGAGGCTCCAAAGTGATGTGATGTGTTACTTGTTTTTTGACCAGCTACTGTAGGGAATCACCCCACATCCTTTTCTTTTATTCCAATATAAAGAGAGTATATGTACATGAGAGGATTAGAATATACAATGGGGATGGGTGTAGTGATACAAACCTCAAGGAGATAGATAGGAGATCCACTTAAGGAGATCATCCTTAAATCTAGCCTTAATCCTATAGGCTAAGAGAGAGATATCATGAATGAAGCTAGACTTCCATTTACTGAACCTGGGACGCTCATTGTTAAAGATCATTGCATTTTGGACTGTCCAAATGTTCCAACAAGCAATGAACACTACTCGAGAGAAAAAAGGATGCTGAAAGTCTTTCCTAGCTGCCAATGAGGTGGTCCACATGGAAGTACCATGGCAGGTGATCTGAAGGTAGTTCCAGACCCTGTTGCTGAATAGTGCTGCGGCAACAAAAGTCCTTCCCTGGCGCTCAGGAATTCTTCTTGTTACTTCTCTGGTTTGCGTCGGTTTTTCCCTTGAAGAGGAAAGGGTGATGCTGCACAGGAGCAGTAAGTATTTCCCTTAGTTTGAGAACCAAGGTATCGATCCAGAAGGAGGGCCTCGTCAAGTCCAAAGTACCTGCGCAAACACAAACAAGCTTGCACCCAACGCTTCAAAGGGGTTGTCAATCCCTTCAAGATTGTTTGCAAAGTGAGATCTGACGGCGGAAAGTGCAACGAAGTAAAAAAGTGTAAAGCTGAAAATATGGTGTGGACTAGACTCTGGGGGCCATAGTGTTCACTAGAGGCTTCTCTCAAAACAGCAAATATCACGGTGGGTGAACAAATTACTGTCGAGCAATTGATGGAACCGCGCAAAGTCATGACGATATCTAAGGCAATGATCATACATATAGGCATCACGTCCGAGACAAGTATACCTATACTTTCTGCATCTACTACTATTACTCCATACATCCACCGCTATCCAGCATGCATCTAGTGTATTGAGTTCATGACGAACAGAGTAACGCCTTAAGCAAGATGACATGATGTAGAGGGATAATCTCAAACCAATGATGAAAACCCCATCTTTTTACCCTTGATGGCAACAACACGATGCGTGCCTCGCTACCCCTTCTGTCACTTGGTGAGGTGACCACACGGTATGAACCCAAAACCAAGCACTTCTCCCATTACAAGAATCATAGATCTAGTTGGCCAGACAAAACCCACAACTCGAAGAGAATTACAAGGATACGAAATCATGCATAAGAGAGATCAGAAGAAACTCAAATAAGATTCATAGATAATCTGATCATAAATCCACAATTCATCGGATCTGGACAAACACACCGCAAAAGAAGATTACATCGGATAGATCTCCATGAAGATCATGGAGAACATTGTATTGAAGATCCAAGAGAGAGAAGAAGCCATCTAGTTATTATCTATGGACCCGTAGGTCTATGGTGAACTACTCACGCATCATCGGAGAGGTCATGGTGTTGATGAAGAAGCCCTCCGTGTCCGAATCTCCCCTCCGGCAGGGCACCAGAAGGTGCCCCAGATGGGATCCTGTGGAGACAGAAGCTTGCGGCGGCGGAAAAGTGATTGCGATGATCTCCTGATTTTTTTGGGATTTTTAGGGAATTTATAGGCGCAACCCCTAGGTCAGGGGACGCTCAGGGGCCCATGAGCTTGGATGGTGCGACCTCCCACCTGGCCGCGGGGTGGGGGCTTGTGGGGCCCCTGGGGCTCCCCTGCCTTGACTCCCAAGCTCCCCGATCTTCTTCTGTTCGAGAAAAAATATTTTCGGGGATTTTCTTCCGTTTGGACTCCTTTTCAAAATATCCTCTTTAAGGGGTCAAAAACATGGAAAAAACAGGGAATGGCACTTGGCACTCAGTTAATAAGTTAGTCCCAAAAAGATATATAAAAGGCATGCAAAACATCCAAAGTTTGACAAGATAATAGCATGAAACCATAAAAAATTATAGATACGTTGGAGACATATGAAATAGGCAGTTGAAAAAGAGATGATCCCTATCCTCTTTGACACTGGCATGACAAAGAACACATAGGTTTGAATCAAAAACATTCCAGTGGTGTCGTTCAAGCATATCCCGGGTGTTCAGCCTGTCCATGATGAGCAACCAGGAAAACATTTTGATCTTCATGGTGAAGCAACTCTTCCAAGTCCAACTGAGCAGAGGGTTGGGAACAATGGCTGAAGGACATGGATGTAGTATTTCTTGGCAGAGTAAGCTTACATTCACTACTCCAAAGCCAGATATCTTTGCTAGATGGATCTCTATCAAGGTTTTGGATTAAGTAGGTGACTAATTCCAACTCCTGGTAGGACCTCACAGAAACAGGCAAGTGAAACATGTTGGTCATGTTATTTGTCTAAAAATCTTGGAAAACCTCCTCCACAGTGCAAAAAGTATCAATAACAAATGAGAACATTCGTTGGAACCGAAGAGCTAAAGGCATGGTAGAATCTCCTAGTGCCTAGGAGTCAGACAAAAAGAGGAAAGTATCTCCTCTGTTTGGCTGGACATAAGTGACAGCTCGGAAGTTGTCCATTCTTTTGCAGATGTCCTTCCACCAGAAAGATCCACAAAGAGAGGTACCATGGGGAACTCAGTTGTGATAGTTAGTGTTCCATATGAAATAATCCCAGGGTACATCAGCTTTATTCTAGAATTTATCCACATGCTTAAGAAGTAGAGCTTCATTTTGGACAGATAGATTCATAATCCCGAAACCACCCTTCATTTTTGGCATGCACACTAGATCCCAGGCCGCAAGAGAAGGAGAATGATCTTGGCCAGTCTTTCTCCAGAGACATTGTCTTTGTATCCTTTCCAACTGCTTAAGAATCCCTGGTGGTATATCCAAACTATAGAGGAAAAATGGGAACAAAGGACAAAGCTGAGTTGAGATATTGTAAACGGCCCCCCTGAGCTAGGAAGGAGGAGCTAGCAGAGAGTCTCCTTTCCATACTATACACCAATGTCATTAGATCAATAATGCTTGGTCTGGTTGTCCCAACAGGCAAGCCAAGATAGGTGAAGGGCAGTGATCCTACCTTACACCCAATAGAGTCAGCAAGTCTTTGGAGTTCTCCCTGATCAATGTTGATAGGCAACAGAGCAGACTTGTGATAGTTCACTAGGAGACCAGTGGCTTGGGAGAAGAGTATAAGAATCTTTTTGAATTCTAGTAGCTGGGACTCCACAGCAGGCAAAATGACGAGAGTGTCATCTGCATATTGGACTATTGGAATGTCTTTATCATGACAAGGTACTGGCAGCTGAATGAGTCCATTCGCCAACAACTGATTTACCAAGGTTTGGAGAAAATCAACAGCAATGGCAAAAAGGAGAGGGGACATGGGATCTCCCAACCTGACACCCTTCTTGAACATAAATTTTCCACCACGGACTCCATTCAGAAAAATAGAGGTAGAGCCAGAAGTAAGCAGCTACTGTACCCATAATATCCACTTACCATTAAAACCCTTGTGCCTAAGAATCTGAAAAATGAATTCATGTTCCACAGAGTCAAAGGCCTTTTCAAAATCAAGTTTGAGGATGACAATGGGCTTTTTTGAGTGGTGTCATTGGTGCAGGTATTCCAGTGTCCATCCAACACAGTCTTGTATGGTTCTGGACGTGATGAAACCATATTGATTCTTATGGATACATTTCATGATCTGTAACTGCAGTCTATTGGCAACCATTTTGGATAGGATTTAAGTCCCATACCAGTGAGAGAGATATGTCTAAAGTCACCAACTTGCTCAGGAGAACTCTTTTTGGGCATCAAAGTAATGTAGGAGGAGTTCATATTTTCGAGCTTTGCAATTCCTGCCTTCGTATCATATCCTAACAACGTATGTACTTATTATGCAATGCTGACTGAATGTTGATAGGTCTAAAGTATGGATCGAGGTTCTAACATCGTTCGTATCATATCCTGAATGAATGTTGATATGTCTCCAACATATCTATGATTTTTGATTGTTCCATGCTACTATATTATCTGTTTTTGATGTTTTATATACATTAATATGCTATTTAACATTATTTTTGGGACTAACCTATTAACCTAGAGGATAGTGCCAGATTCTGTTTTTTCCATGTTTTCGATTATTGCAGATAAGGAATATTAAAAAGAGTCCAAACGGAATAAAATATCCGGAATGATTTTTCTTGGAACAGAAGAAACTTGCTAGACATGGAGAAGGGGGCAGGAGACATGCCGGGAGACGACAAGCCTGCAGGGCGTGCACCAGAGGGGGCGCCCCTGGCTCATAGGCCCTTTGAAGGCCTCGTAACCCTAATCTTCGTCCTTTGAATTCCCAAATATTCCCCTAGTACCAGAAATACACAAAAAGAAAATCCGCTGCTGGGAGCCTCTGTTCTTGTGAGATCCAATCTAGGAGCCTTTTCCGCTAATCTGCGGGAGGGGGAATTGATCACGGAGGGCATCTACATCAACTCCATTGCCCCTCCGATGATGCGTGAGTAGTTTACCACAGACCTACGGGTCCATAGCTACTAGCTAGGTGGCTTCTTCTCTTTTTGTTCTTCCATACCATGTTCTTCATTATTTTCGTGGAGATCTGTCCGATGTAATACACTTTTGAGGTGTGTTTGTCGAGATCCGATGAATTGTGGACTTATGTTCAGATTATCTATGAATATTATTTGAATCTTCTCTGAATTCTTATATGCATGATTTCATATCTTAGAAAGTCTCTTCGAGTTATTGGTTTGGTTTGCCCAACTAGATTGCTAGTTCTTACAATGGGAGAAGTGCTTAGTTTTGGGTTCAATCTTGCGGTGTCATCACCAAGTGACAAAGTAGGGGTAGCGAGGCATGTATTGCATTGTTGCAATTGAGGATAAAAGGATGGGGTTTTTGTCATATTGCGTGAGTTTATCCCTTTACATCGTGTCATCTTACCTAATGCATTACTCTCTTCTTCATAAACTTAATACTCAAGATGCAGGCAGGAGTCGCTTGATGTGTGGCGTAATAGGAGTAGATGCAAAATCGTTTCAGTCTACATGGAACGAACGTGATGCCTATATGCATAATAATTTCCTTGGATATCTTCATAATCATTCGCTTTTCTATCAATTGCTCGACAGTAACTTGTTCCCCAATGTATTATTTTCCTTCATGAGAGAGGCCTGTAGTGAAACTTATGGCCACCGGGTCTATTTTCCATATTATACTTTCAGATCTATAAACCAAAAATATATTACTACCATTCATTTACTTTTGTTTTATCTTTTGTTCTAGCAATCTTTTATATATATATATATATACATATATATATGTATATATATATATATCAGATCTAACCCTTGCAAATAACTATGAAGGGATTGACAACCCTTTCTTAGCGTTGGGTGCAAGTGTTTGATTGTTTTTGTAGGTGCTAAGATTGGGGCCTTGCATGTTCCTCTTATTGGATTGATACCTTGGTTCTCAAAAAACTAAGGGAAATACTTATCTACTTTGCTCCATCACACTTTCCTCTGCAAGGGAAAACCAACGCAAGCTCAAGAAGTAGCAAGAAGGATTTCTGGCGCCGGTGCCGGGGAGGATAGATAGCAAGATCAAGCCTTCCAAGTACCCATCACAAACTCATCTCTTGCATTTACTTTATTTTTCCTTTTTCCTCTCCTTTTCCTCTCCCCCACTTCAGAAAAATTTGCCGTTTTATTTTCCCTCTTTTCCGTTTGCCTCTTTTCTTGTGTTGCCATGTGCCTTCTATTAGCTTGCATCTTCGCTTGCTAAAAAATTATTTATATGGATCCTCATCCACTTGATAATCTTTTCAAAAGGCCAAATTATGATGAACCAATTGCAAGTGAGTTGGGTGCACTTGATTATTTCTATGAAGTTTTGTTTGAACATCATGAATCTAAAAATTTGGATGAAGTGTTGAAAGAAGAAATTTGTAAAGTGATGCATGATAGCTCCTTGATTGAAAAGCGTGATTACAATGACATTACTATAAATTCTACTAATGTCAATTATGTTAAAGATATGAAAAAATACAAGCTTGGGGATGATAATTTTGTCATGTCCACTACCCATTGTAATGATCATGATTGGGGTGACGCTTCTTATGATCTTGAAAATTTATTTAATCCTCAGGATGAATATGTTATTAATAATAAGGTTTGCAATAGTATTGGAAGTGGGTTTGGAAGAGTGTCAACTTTAGGTAAAAACAATCCCACGTATTTGGAGAGTGTTCCATCTTACGATTTTTTTGATAAAAGTGGGTTTGGAGAGGTCGTTACTTTAGTTAATGTTAATCCCACTACCTTGGATGATTGTAAGACTTTTAGGCATGTGTATAATTCTTTATGTGATAGTTATATTGTTCAATTTATTCATGATGGTACTGAAAATTACAATGAGAGAGGAACATATGCTTTTACATATTGCAATAATATCAAGTTTCTTCTCTATGTGTTGGAAATTTTGATGTTATACTTGTTTTGCCTTCCTAGGCATAGGAACTGGGTTAGACTTAAATATCCTTTTCATGTGATTCACGATGCTCTCTTTATGTTTCAGTTCTATAACTTTATGCGAGCATCATTGCAATGATCATTCCTAGCTAGGGGCATAAAACGATAGCGCTTGTTGGGAGGCAACCCAATTTTTTTCTTACGCATTTGTTTTAGCTTCTTTTTTTGAGTGCTGCACACATTATTACCTCCGTAATAATTTTGTTTTCTTGTTTTAATTAGTGTCTGATCCAAGTAAGACTTTGAGATGGTCTACGCTGTTTGCAAGTTGATTTTGCTGAAAAACGGAAACATCCGCTCTTAGTCTAGAATTTTTGTCAATTCAGTGTAACGTGATTTTGGTCTGAAATTTGACACAAGATTGATATACAAATTGCCCCGATTGTACTAATTTTTCAGAATTTTTAGCGTTACAGAAGTGTCCGAAGATTATAGATTGCTACACATTGCTATGTTTTTGACAGATTCTGTTTTCTTTGTGTTCTTTGCTTATTTTCATGAATCTATGGGTTGTATCAGGGGTACGAGCTAGGGAGACGTTGGAATACAATAAATATTGCACCAATATAAATAAAGAATGAGTTCACAACAGTAGCTAAAGTGGTGATATATTTTGCTTTTACTAACGGATCTCATGAGTTTTCTGTTGAGTTTTGTGTTGTGAAGTTTTCAAGTTTTGGGTAAAGATTTGATGGACTATGGAATAAGGAGTGGCAAGAGCCTAAGCATGGGGATGCCCAAGTCACCCCAAGCCATATTCAATGATACTAAAGAGCCTAAGCTAGTGCATGCCCCGGAAGGCATCCCCTCTTTCGTCTTCAACCCATCGGTAAATTTACTTGATGCTATATTTTTATTCACCGCATGATATGTGTTTTGCTTGGAGCGTCTTGTATGATATGAGTGTTCACTTTTTAGCTTTCAACAATCATTCTTGAGAGAGACACGTTGAATCATGAATTTATTAAAATACTCTATGTGCTTCACTTATATCTTTTGAGCTAGGCAATGTTGCTCTAGTGTTTCACTTATATCTTTTAGAGCACGGTGGTGTTTTATTTTACAGAAATTATTGAACTCTCGTACCTCACTTATATTATTTTGAGAGTCTTTAAACAACACGGTAGTTATTTTAGGTTATGAATTTAGTCCTAACATAATGGCCATCCAAGAGGGATATAATAAATACTTTCATATTAAGTGCATTGAATATGATGAGAAGTTTGATTCCTTGAATATAGTTTTGAGATATGAAGATGGTAATATAAGAGTGATGCTAGTAAGTAATTGTGAATTGGAAGAAATACTTGTGCTAAACCTTGTGATTCTCGTAGCATGCACGTATGGTGAACCGTTATGTGATGAAGTCGAAGCATGTTTTGTTTAATGATTGTCAACCTTTGTGTGGAGGTCGGGATCGCGAGATGGTTAACTCCTACCAACACATCCCCTAGGAGCATGTGTTTAATACTTTGATTCTATAAGTCATAGGCTTTTCCAATAAGTATGTGAGTTCTTTATGACTATGTTGAGTTCATGGATTACACGCACTCTCACCCTTCCACCTTTGCTAGCCTCTCCAATACCGCACAACTTTTGCCGGTACATTAAACCCACCTTCCTCAAAACAGCCACCATATACTTTCCTCAAAACAGCCACCATATATACCTATTATGGCATTTCATAGCCATTCCGAGATATATTTCCATGCAACACCACCGTCCCGTTTTTTATGACACGCACCATCACTTCCATATTCCTTATAGAGTCATATTTTGTTCTAGATATCGAGTTTTAATCTTTGAGTTGTAAGTAAATAAAAGTGTGATGATTTGCATTATTAGAGCATTGTCTCGTGTGAGAAAAGGATGATGGAAGCCATGATTCCCTCAGAAGTTGGGATGAGTCTACGGACTTCACAAATAATAAAAGAGGCCAGAGAAGCCCATATAAAAAAATAAAAGAGTCCAAAGATGCCCACCAAAAAAAGAAAAAAAGAGAGAAAGAGAGAAGGGACAATGCTACTATCTTTTTCCACACTTGTGCTCAAAATAGCACCATGTTCTTCATAGAGAGTCTCCTATTTTTGTCACTTTCGTATAACTAGTGGAATTTCATCTTTTGCACAACCACTTAGTTTTGTTTTTGAGATTTTATACACTTATAGCTCTAGTGCATTTTTTGCATGGCAATCTCTACTCACTCACATTGATATCTATTGATGGGCATCTCCATATAGCCCGTTGATATGCCCAGTTGATGTGAGACTATCTTCTCCTTTTTTTGCAACCACCACCATATTCTGTTTCACCTGTAGTGCTATATCCATGGCTCACGCTCGTGTATTGCGTTAGAGTTGAAAAGGTTTGAGAACATAAAAAGTGTGAAACGATTTTTGACTTTCATCGGGGTTGTGCATGATTTAGATACTTTGTGTGGGGAAGATGGAGCATAGCGAGACCATATGATTTCGCAAGGATAACTTTCTAAGGCCATCTTATTTCGAAAGGACGCAATTGTCTTGTTAGTATGCTTTAAGTATTATTGTTTTTATGTCAATAATAGACTTTTGTTTTGAAGCTTATGGACCTGAATATTCATGCCACTATAAAGAATATTACTTGGCTAAATATGTTAGGTAGCATTCCACATAAAAAATTCTGTTTTTATCATTTACATACTTGAGGACAGGTAGGAATTAAGCATAGGGATGTTTGATATGTCTCCAATGTATCTATAATTTTTTATTGTTCCATGCTATTATATTATATATTTTGAATGTTTTATATGCATTTATATGTTGTTTTATATTATTTTGGGACTAATCTATTAACCTAGAGCCTGGTCCCAGTGTCTATTTTTTCATGTTTTTGAGTATTACAAATAAGGAATAATAAACGGAGTCCAAACAAAATAAAATCTCTGAATGATTTTTCTTGGATCAAAAGAAACCTGCCAGACTTAGAGAAGGGGGCAACAGACCTGCCATGAGACGACAAGCCTACAGGGGGCCCCCTGCAGGCCTCCTAACCCAAATCTTCATCCTATAAGTTCCCAAATATTTCCCCAATACCAGAACAATAGAAAAAATACTTTTCCGCCGTGGGGAGCCTCTCTCCCCGTGAGATCCAATCTGGGAGCCTTTTCCAGTAATCTGCCGGAGAGGGAATCGATCATGGAGGGCATCTACATCAACTCCATTGCCCCACCGATGATGCGTGAGTAGTTCACCATAGACCTACGGGTCCATAGCTAATAGCTAGATGGATTCTTCGCTCTCTTTGTTTTTTAATACCATGTTCTTCATGATCTTCATGGAGATCTATCCGATGTAATACTCTTTTGCAGTGTGTTTGTCAACATCCGATGAATTGTGGGTTTATGTTCAGATAATCTGTGAATATTATTTGAATCTTCTCTGATTTCCTATATGCATGATTTCATATCTTAGCAAGTGTCTTTGAGTTATTGGTTAGGTTTGGCCAACTAGATTGGTAATTCTTGCAATGAGCGAAGTGCTTAGTTTTGGGTTCAATCATGCGGTGTCCTCAACCAGTGACAAAGTAGGGTTAGCAAGGCACGTATTGCATCGTTTCCATCGAGGATAAAAAGATGGGGTTTTCCTAATATTGCTTGAGTTTATCCCTCTACATCATGTCATCTTACCTAATGTGTTAATTTGTTCGTCATTAACTTAATACTCTAGATTTAGGCAGGAGTCGATCGATGTGTGGAGTAATATTAGTAGATTCAGAATCATTTTGGTGTATTTGACACGGACGTGATGCCTATATGAATAGTCATTTCCTTGGATATCTTCATAATTATTCGCTTTTCTATCAATTGCTCGACAGTAATTTGTTCCCCCATCGTATTATTTTCCTTCATCAAAGAAGCCTCTAGTGAAACCTATGGCCCCCGAGTCTATTTTCCATATTATACTTTCAGATCTATAAACCAAAAATACCAAAAATATATTGCTGCCATTTATTTACTTTTGTTTTACTTTTCGTTCTAGCAAAAGTTTGTATCTATCTCTATCAGATCTCATCCTTGAAAATAACTGTGAAGCGATTGACAACCCCTTTTTAGCGTTGGGTGCAAGTGTTTGATTGTTTGTGTAGGTGCTAAGATTGGGGCCTTGCTTGTTCCTCCTACTAGATTGAGACCTTGGTTCTCAACAAACCGAGGGAAATACTTATCTACTTGAGGGACAACCCCTTTTTAGCGTTGTGAAGCGATTGACAACCCCTTTCCTCTTCAAGGGAAAACCAACGCAAGCTGAAGAAGTAGCAACTATCGGATTACCAAGCCAAACTGGTCGAAGTTGAGTCTAGGAATGCTTTAGTTGTGTAGGGGAATTGATTATGGAACGGAACGTAAGGCTCTTTTTTACTTATCTTCTCGAGTCATTCTATTCTGATTCAGCCTCATCTTTTCTACAGGGATTAAGGACTAGGCTTCTCGCCTATTCCTCATGATCATGAGTTAATACTCTGTACACTTGTAGGAATGGTTGTTTTAAGTCTCAAGTTTAGTTTTCGAGTATTTCCAGTATGATACCACTCTCGGTGATGGAATCTTTAAAACTTGATGTTGAGTGGTTATGCTAACCAATCTTTTGCACGATGTCTCAAAATTGTTTTTGAGCATTTACAACCATTATGCTGCTCGACTTATGCTAGGAACTCTAGTACATTCTGAATCTCCTATGATAGAGTTGATGTCTGTGTCGTCTAAACCATCGGTTTTGTTTCACATGATGGTTGCCACTAGGAAGAACCCCACTTCTACTTACGAGTAGGGCGAGGGTAGCCAAGAGAGACAGGAGCACCTGCCTCACCAGCCATCTTTGGTGGAAGTTATTCTTGGGGCAGAAAGGAACAAGAGAGATACCAACCGCCTGCTTGAGCGTATCGAGAAGAACACTACACATCAGTAGAACAACGGCGAAGTGTCTCTAAATGACATTGTGAAGTTTTATCCGCTGAAATTCCACCATTCCATCGATCCTCTCGGCGTTGATGACTGGCTGTCTAGCATGGCTTGCAACATAAGCTCTCCCAATGGGGCCGAAGCTGACAAGGTGTCCTTTGCTACCTATTTCCATGGGGGACTAGCCAATATATGGTGGGAGAACTCTGAACCATGCGTCCTGCTGGGCCAATAACTACTTGGTCTGATTTCAGTAAGGCCCTCCGCAGTCATCATATTCCAGAAGGTCTTATGGACTGCAATAGGTAAGAGTTTTGTGCTTTCACTCAGAGCAAGCTAACCAGGAATGCATATAGTCGTGAGTTTGGAAATAATGCTCGCTATTCACCCAAAGAGGTCTCAACCGACGCAAAGAAACAGACAAGGTTCCGCAAGGGACTAAGCCCTGAGCTCCATTGTGACTTGCGTTTGCTTGAGTGGCCGAGTTTCCACGCTCTCGTCCATAAAGCCATCAATGGTGAGACTGGACAAAACTAACTATGAGGCGACTAAGAAGCACTCTCGTGACTTTGGATCCTCATCCGGCAATGGGATCTCAAGCGTCGGGTGTGGGTTCCGAACACTCCTCTACCCTCAAGGTATACTGCGAGGGCATCCTATGAGGTGCCTCGTCCAAATCAGACCAACCCTCCAGCCAAGACCTATGGTGGTTCTGCTGCCAATGTTGTTCCCCGATCCACTAACGTACAAGTGTGGAGAGCTAGGACACTACTCTCATGAGTGCCTGCAAAACAATACTTCCAATCAGTCTGGGAAGTGTGTTGGTCATGGAAAGCCAGGCAAGGCATACTATGTGAAGCCAACCCCTACTGTACATGGACGTGTGAATGACGTCCGAGATTAGGAAGCTCTTGTTGATACCGAAGTCATTCATGGTATGATCCTTGTTAATTGTCATCCAACAACTGTTATTTTCGATACTGGAGCATCTCATTCATTCATTTCTCAAAGTTATGGACAATTGCATAACATGTCACTTTGTGATATACCCACTCCATTATTAGTTCATACTCTTGGATCCAAATGGAAAACTTCTAGAGTGAGCCATGACAACGAAATTCTTGTGGACATGTTAGTCTTGCTAGCTTCTCTGATAGCCCTTCAGTCTTCAAATATCAATATCATCTTGGCTATGGATTGAATATCAACTCTTTATGCCAAGATTGATACTCACACTAGGAATGTTCATCTTACACATCCATCGGGTGAGATAGTTAATGTCTCAACTCGAGTTACCAAGCTCCAACCCTATTCTCTCAATGCCAGTACTCTTCTAGAGCTTGTAGATATACCGATAGCCCGTGACGTTCCGGATGTCTTTCCAAAAGAATTGTCACGCATTCCACCTGACAGGGATGTAGGGTTTGTGATAGATCTTATCCGAGGGACTGTCTCAATAGCCAAAAGACCCTATAAGATGGCACCCTTAGAGCTAGCCAAACTAAGGAAACAACTCGATGAGGCCTTGAATAAGGGTTTCATCCGTCCTAGTTTTTATCCTTGGGCTTGTCCCATCCTCTTCGTCAAGAATAAGTATGGAATGGATCATATGGTTGTAGATTATCGATTAGTCAACCTGGTCACCATAAATAACAAGTACCCACTCCTCAGGATCAACAACCTGTTTGATCAACTTGCTGAATCCTCAATATTTTCCAAAATGGATTTGAGGTTGGGCTACCATGAAATCGAAATCAAGAACTTGGACATTCCAAAAACGGCCTTTGTTACTCGTTATGGCCAATACGAGTACATTGTCATGTCCTTCGGCCTAACCAATGCCCCACCCACCTTCTATCGCTTGATGAATTTTATCTTCATGGAGTACTTGTATAAATTGGCCATGGTTTACCTCGATGATATACTCATTTACTTGAAGAACAAAGAAGAACATGTTGAGCATCTAAGGATGGTATTGACGAAACTTTGAGAGCACAACCTTTATGCTAAATTCCCTAAATGTGAATTCCGGTTGCCAGAAGTGACTTATCTAGGCCACATAATCAATGGTAAATGTATTGCTATCAATCTCGACAGAGTTCAAGCCATCCTTGATTGGACTCAACCTGAATCGATTAAGCAAGTTAGGACTTTTCTTGGTCTAGCGAGGTATTTTTGCCGCTCTGTCGAGGACTTCTCCAAGGTTGCAAAGCCTCTAACTGAACTCCTCAAGAAATATAAAAAGTTCGAGTGGACCCCACAATGCGAGCACAGTTTTCAGGAACTGAAAAGACACGTGACTTCTGCTCTCGTATTGGTACCACTAGATTTTTCTCAGGAGCTTGTTATCTAGTGGGATGCCTAGCGAAAGGGATTAGGTTGCATTCTCATGCAGGATCATCATGTGATTGCATACGCATATCGACAGTTGTGTCCACATGAGGATAATTATCGAACACATGATGTGGATCTTGCAACTGTAGTCCATGCACTGAAAACCTGGTAACATTACCTTATGGGTAATCGTTGCAAAATTTACATGGATCACCAAAGTCTGAAATATATATTCACCCAATCGGATTTGAATCTCAGGAAAGACGGTGGTTGAGTTGATTATGGATTATGGCTTAGGGATAACTTATACCCCGGGGAAAGATAATGTCATTGCTAATGCACTAGGTCGTAAGTCTTATTGTAACACTCTGGTGATGAAACAAAATCAACCACTTGTCCATGAGTAATTTGAGAAGCTAAACCTGCACATTGTTCATCAAGGATCTCTTTCTACCTTCGTGGTGAAACCTACTCTTAGGGATCAAATCATAGATGTACAATAGCGTGATAAAGGTCTATTCCGGATCAAGGATAACATCACTAGCGGAAATACTAAAGATTTCTCCATGGATGGTCAAGGTGTTGTGTTCTTCCAGAACTGTTTCGTGGTTCTTAGGGGCCAATATGTTTGGCAGTTGATCCTTATGGACGCTCATGAATCTCCTCTCACGATTCACCCTGTTAGTACCAAGATGTATGAGGACCTACACGAGAGGTTGTGGTGGACTAGGATAAAGAGAGAAACCCCTGAATTCGTTGCTAACTGCGACATCTATTGTCGTGTTAAAGCAGACATCAAAGGCCTGCTCGCACCCTTCAACCTTTAGCTCTTCCCGAATGAAAATGGGATAAGGTCGGTATGGATTCATTTGATTAAACCAATTCCAATAACTGGTATTTCCTTGAACCAAAAATGGCCTTCAAAATGTCTACCATCTGTGATAAATGTTGGCAACAAAATACGAGGGGTGATTTACTTTTTATGAACCTTTTTGGCATTTTAAAGAAACCACCAAAGTTGCTAAAAATGGAAATAAAAGGACTATAATTATTTTAGATGCTCCAAAATTGCTAAAAAATTGTGGGACTTTGAAATAATAAGTTTATATCCTATAAATGATTTCCCGGTTTTTGGATTTATGAATATTGCCCAAACAAAATAAAACAAAGAGCATTTAATAGGAAACATAAACAAAATAGAAATAAAAAAGGAAGAAAACTCACATGAGGCCTAGGATCAGGTCGGCCTACCTTGCCCGTGCCAGTCGTCTCCTACCTTTGCCAGTAGGTAGAGGCGAAGGAAGACACGCCGAGCACGACCAGGGCGCCACACCACCTGCGTGTATGGCTTCCCCGAGCCAGCACGACGCGAAGGATAACCTCGCAGGAGCCATCCCGAACAGCTCCTTCGCTCTAGTCTTCCCCTCGGCTTCTCCCTCGCCTCCCCCGCCATGGACGAACATCGAGGAAGCTCTCCTGCATAGAGCCGTGCCCTTAGCCACTCCCTCCCCCCTACTGCCCACGAGCTCCATCTCATCGCCCTCGACCTCTCCACCAAGCCACTTGAGGCCAAATATTGTAGAATACCGCCCCGAGGTCGTCTTCAACCTCTGGTCACCGAAGATCGCCACCTCCATTTGTCATTTCCAGGACATCCCCGAGAATATTATCGACGCCCCTACACTCACGGTGATCCCCGGAACTGAATCCCCCAGCTCTCGCCGTTGAGTGCTAGCTATAGCCGCGGATTTCTTTGGGGCCGAGGAGCTCCGTTGTGGAAGTTCGACGCTCGCGTCACTCTCACGCTCCTCCGGTCCATCTGGGGCCCCTGTGAGGATTTTGTGGTCACGTAGATGATGTAAGTTCTCATCTCCAGATGTGTCGCTCACTGCAATGTTGTTTCCGACGACACCCGAACACGAACCGCCGCAAACCTTGACGTCGTCAATGATTCTGGTGACCCCATGACCACTTGACCCGTTAGTTGGATGCGGACGAGTGTGGCCTACCCTCTGGCGGTCTCCGCACATCCAACTGTCACTGTTTGCGCGATTTCAGCATGAAGCCGCCGTCGGTTTGGTCACACCCATCATGTCAAGTCATTAGCAGCCTAATCCACTAATTAGAGAGCCAAACAGACGGTGATAGTGGGCCTTTTGCCGGGTCAAAGCTCTAGTCAACTCAGGTTTTAAACCAGAGTCAATGATAGAAGGGCCCCACCTGTAAGTTATACTAGCCAACTCAAAGAGACTGACCAGTGGGACCCATTGGTCATGTTTGACCTAGCAATGGTGTGTTGACCAGCTGATGACATGCTGATGCAGTAAATGATTTTCTGGTTATAGAAATATTCAAAAAATCTAGAAAATCCTTAAAACTTCCAAAATTCGTAGTAAATCAACCTTAACTCACATGGAAAGGATTTATACCTGAAAAATGATCAAAAAATCAAACATATCCATTGGTACAATTATCATGCATGTTAGAGAGAGTTAGACCTTATAATAAGGTTAAATCAATTAAATGGTATTTGAAATACCACATGTGGAGTATGAATTTGAACCCTAGGTTGAAACCAACTTCATTTAAAACTAATGCTAGTTGCATTAGCTCATCCAACTGATATTACGATGTCATTAACATGCATCATATTGTCATATTTTTTGTGTTTTGACTATTCCATTGTATTTGTATTGTGGTAGTTCCTGCTCCCGAGGATACCCACGAGTTTGTAGCTCAATGGCAGTACCCCACCACCAATGTGCAAGGCAAGCAGTCCTTTGGAACATTCCAATAGAATCCCATGCTCTCGCTCCTGCTCTCGTTTATTGCATTAGGACCACAACATTTCAACTGTTACTTGTTTTGGTATTTGATCCCATTCCTCCGCATGACGAATCATTGCCATAGTAAATAGCTAAACCAAGCAACCTAGCATACATGGTAGATACGTGAGCCATGGTGTGCCTTTACTCTACTATGCTTGCTATGCCTAGAGTTTTGTCACGTTTGATACATCTGGGTGATGAACCGGAGTGAAATGAATATGTTCTGGTGACAAGTCTAAAATGTTGAACCTGATGTGCTAAAGGTAGCGATGACAGGTAGCGTAGGAGTACATGGTGGGTTGTCTCATTGGAGCATCTCTTAAGAATTTAGTTCCGTGTATGTGATCCAAGATTAAATACTACCACATGTTGGGCCCTAAAATATGACCACACTCAACTTATTAATCGCCTTGTCGCCCATCGACGAGCTGCAAGTAGTTTTTGGTGTTTGTATCTTATGCTAGAGGCCGTGCATAGCGCTGACCTTAGGGGTGGGCTATGATGCGGTAGGCACATGACACGATGTACCAAGTGGCACCCGAACGGTGGGCTAGAGAACCCTGCACACATCATTTGAGGCCGTAGTGGAAACTTCGGCTGGACTTCCATGCGGGTTTAGTCTCAAATAGGCGATAAACCTGGACTAGGTTCTTGTGTGGTTAATGGTCTGGATGACTCGCTCGCTGGGCTTCTGCTTGAAGGTTGCCGAGGTGCATGACATGCACATGGCGATAAGTGACGAGAGCATGTGTGAAGAAGTACACCCGTGTAGGGTTATGAATCTGTTCGAATAGCCGCTTACTCGGATATGCACTACTTAGAAACATATGTTGTTCATAGATAACTTAAATGGATACTCATAGAAGTCTCAAGACAAGTGTGAGTACCATGGATGGCACTCTCGTACGAAGATGGGAGAGGGTCCATGGTACTGTATGGTTGTGGTGATTAGTGGACTTGTGTGCACTATCTCACTTACAAAAAGTACTTGTAGTCATAGTGCGAGTTAGCCAAGAGTAAAGATGGCTTCCTGCATGAAACCCAACAACTTCCTTATTGATACATTGCATGAGTAGTTATATCTGATTTAAAGACTTGTCGTGTACTTTTGTACTCATGTTTGCTTAATAACTATTGGAGACGAGACCCATGACCCATCTCGTTGGTTTTTCCTAGACGTCGACGGCGATGAGTAGCTGGTATCCTAGCTACGACCTGGCCCCTCCGGAAGGGATTTTAGATAGTCAGGATACATGCATTTTATGCTTTCATCTGTCCGTACTTAGACAGCTTTATGGTTCCGCATGGCTTGTATGATTTTTTGTGTATGACTTCTGTGTGGGGTCATGTGACCCCTACATGTATGAATTTATTATGCAAGGCCATTCTGTTCCTTCTAAATAAATGGTGTGATGTTGTATGGTTATGTTGTGATGCCAGTGTTGTATGTATGCATATAGGGCATGTTGTGCGTACGTGTGACGTTCAATAGTGTGTATGGGATTCAACACCTAGTTGTGTGCCTTCAGTAGTACTCATTATGGGGAAATGCCTCTTTGTGCTTCCACTGAGCCTTGGTAGCTTGCTGCTGTTCCGGACACACTGATTGATCGACATGTATCCTTCTTTGGTGTTGTGTATGACCCTCGGCGAAACGTCACATGGTGTAATGGAGTCCATGTAGCATGCTATGACTCGTCTACATGTAGTTGATGACATATATGTATCAAGTTGTAATGGAATGCATGTAGCTTGCTATGACTCATCTACACTGGCTATTGACCGACACCTTCATTATTGGGTTATGTATGCCTGTCCCTGTATGGATGTGCCACTTAGGTTTACAACTAGTCATGTCGACCCGAGTTCTCTCACTTTTGAATGCTAGTTAAACATTCACATACATGAGCCAAAATACGTAATGGGTCCCCACCCAAGTAAGGTGGCGGCCATGGAGATAACCGTACATGAGGCCGCAAAGTGATGTGATGTGTTACATGCTAGATTCTTCTCGGAGGGAAGGTTGTGATGATGATGTCTTTGATTTCCCCCTCCGGGAGGGAAGTTTCCCCGGCAGAATCTCTCTACCAGAGAGAAAAAGGGCCTCTGCCAAGGTTTTCGCCTCGAGATGACGATGCTTCTTCCCGAAAGATTGTTTATGATTTTTTTTCTAGGGTAAAACACACTATATAGGAGAAGAGGAGCGTTAGAGGGCCTGCAATGGCCCACAAGCCATCAAGGGGTGGCCAGTGGGGAGGTCACACCCTGTCTGCTTGTGGCCAGCAGGTGGCCCCCCTATGGTATATTTTTGGCCCAATAGTTCTTAAATATTCGAGAAAAATTCTCTGTTAAGTTTCACGTCATTGGGAGTGTGTTGATTTTTCTGCCTTTTTCTCGGTTTCCCGGTCCAGAATTCCACCTTCCAGATACTTCCCTATTCATAGAGAAAGGGCATAAGAATTATACGATAATAAGGAATAATGGAAAATAATGACACAAATATCAATAATAATTCATGAAGCAAAATGGATGTATCAACTCACCCAAGCTTAGACCTTGCTTGTCCTCAAGCGAAAGCCGAGCTCAAAAATGATGACCACATGATTTGAGAGGGAGGAGTTAATAAATATAAATACATACATGATAGAATCATGAATATTAACATAGCAGCAAGTATTTTATCATATATCTTCTCGTAAACAAGTAACAATCCATTCACAACTATTGGGGTATGTTGCATAAACCTTATTGACAATCAACAAACTATGTTCTTAGTCATTGGGACAATCATAATTCATCATATTTTAGAGGAGAGTCTATGTAAGAACTTTATTATTAGCAATTGCACATACTCAACTATCATTTAATCTTCTTTGATTGCTCACACTCAAGTCTTCTGTTTTGGAGCTTATGTTTCCATAGGACACATAGGAAGATAGGGGTTAAATGATTTGCCACCCAACTCGTTTACTTCAAGAATAATGTCAACAATAATAAATCATGATAATCTACATCCACTTGGATATATAAGTCAGAATCCTTCCTCAACACATGATGCTTTCCACTACACACTTAATATGTAAGAAGAGGAATAAACTTTATTGACTCGCACACAGGAATGAACTCCTGAAGATAAAATATAGGCCCTTCAAAGGGGGAAGCAAATGTTGTCATGCGCTTTTAAGTTTTTGGATGTGCAAACTCTTAGTGCAAAGGAACGTCACTTTATATTGCCCCTTTCGGTCGCAAACTTTATTATGCATTCCGTCACTTTTATTTCTTTGCCATCACAAGATCGTACAACTCTTATTTTCCCTTAAAATAAAAGATCATACATGTTTAGGAGCAATTTTTATTTCTTGATGCACCGATGACAACTTATTTTAAGGAACTTACTCAATCACTAGGTAGGTATGGTGGACTCTCATGGCAAGAAACTGGGTTTCTCGGTTATGGATGTACAAGTAGTATTTCTACTTAGTGCAAGTTTTTGGTTGGAAAACGATCTAAAGCAAGCACCACAAGTTGAAGGATCCAACACCATATAACTTCTATGTGAATACAAGCTACCATGATCATTACGTTGACTCCGATGTCCAACGTCAAAAGTTGGTCATTATATAATAGTTACCGTATTTATATGCGAGTCTCTCTCCTCTATCACAATCTTTCTTAGATTGCATCAATGACTAATATTATGTTTGTGTACTATCAATAACTTATATCACGTATACCCTTGTCCATGTGAAGTCATTACTTCGCATGAGGTAACCATATGATATTTCCATTTCTTTTATTACCATGCTATGATGATGGGTGCATACAAGTATAGCACATAAACTCAACAAACCTTTATTATATAACTCTCACACTCGGTTACAAGGATAGATGTATCTCAAAGAAAAATTTCTAAGCAAAGAAAATCTGAATTTTTATTTCTCTAAATCATGAAATAGCTAAGTATGGAACTAAGAAAGATGGTAATGGTGGAAGTGATGATCATACGATACCGGGCACCTCCCCCAAGCTTGGAACAAGCTAAGGGTGGTACTCATACCCATGTACTCAGGCGTCCTTCTTGGGTGATGGTGGTACCCATACCCATATACCCATACTCGATGTACCCATACCCATGTACCCATACCCGATGCGGTAAGTTGGTCTTTTGCCTTCCAATGCATTGTCAAACCATTATAGAAATAAAATCTTGTCTCCAGAATCATGGAATCAACAGTGGTGCTCAGCCTCTTAAACCTCAATTTATACTCAGAGTTTTGGCTTTGCAGGTCAAAGATTTGAGCTTCGAAATGTTCAATCCGCTATTGAAGCTTGAAGAGGGCATGTCACGTTCTTGGCATCAAACTTGTTTTCCTGGATGAAGTCTGTGATCATAGAGCGATTAGCACTCAAACTATGTTCAACCATCAGTTAGCACTTGAAGATCTCCTGATCCACCGCCGCATGCCTGGCCTTCTCGCTTCCATCCTTCTTTGGTCCTTCGACATCACAAATGTGAAGCACACCCTCCTTCATCTCAATGGCCTAAGGGTGTTTCATCACCTCCAGGAGGGATGGCTTGATGAAATTCTTGAGGAACTTGTACTTGGAGGAGCTTAGCGTTCTCATGGCGATCTAGGTCTATCAGAAAACAACTCAAACCAAGAACAAAGGAAAAACTCGTGATGCGGTGGTCAAAACAGTGGGGAGTATATATAAATATTTTTCTTGGTCAGAATACATGCTAGGGAAGAAAAACGAGTCCGGAGCCACAAGGGGCCCCCTCACTCGTGGGTCCTCGTGACGCTTTTTTATTTTTGAATTTTTTTCAAATAACAAAACCAACAGAACATATTTTGTTGGAAATTTAAGAGTCGGTTTTCTCATTGTTTCATATACCTACTCCTTTTTAGGTTACTTGAGCCTTCCGGAAGGTCTCTCTTATGTGATTCCCAGTGTTATTACTTGAAAAATGTTAGTTTCAACATTAATGGGTGTACCTAAGATGTAATACTTTAATTCTTTGCTCATTTACCACCCTAGGATTTTGCCTTCGAAGTTATTGCTAGACTCATGGAAAGAAGTAGCAACATATTCACACAAAGAAGCTACTTTCTGAGAGTCAAGACCATATTTATTGCTAAACTCATGGAAAGAAGTAGTTTCGATAAATGATTTAATGCAATCAAAGTTAAGCTTTATACTTGAGTATTTACCTTCGTCGAGTTGACAATATTCATAGTAGCGTTTAATCCTTTATAGTAGATACCATTTGAATTCAATAGTTACCTTCATATCAGAACGAATAGCACAAGAATCGAGTAATGTTTGATCATCATGAGAAAGTCGAGCATAATTTTTTTCTATAATCAATTCTTTCGAGAGCTCATGGTTGGGGCAAGTGTGCTTCATATATTTAAGCCTCCTCCAAGATTGAGCGATACTTTATCCTACACGAGGATAGCAATTATAAATAAAGTTCTGATAACAATGAATTAGATGCATGCAATAAAACTTTTGATGAAATTCCTACTTCAAACGATTCAAGACCCATGATCCAATATCATCCAATAGCTTGTACCAAATTAATGTTTTTCCCTCCAAATATAAAGGTGAAACTTTCTTCTTAACTTTATCCCTTGGTAGACCTAAAAACTTAGACAATCCACAAATCTCATCGACATATATCAAATTATAATCAGGATGATATGAATCGTTATAAGGATTAGCTAATTGTTTCTCTACCATACCCGAAGGAATATCGTAATAAATATTTTTAGTAGGTTCGGTAGGTTGAGGAACAACATCCTCAACTTCCCAGGTGACCGTTCATAGTGACAAGCCCCGAACAAGCTACTCAAGGGGTGACCGTTTATAGTGAGAAGCAACAGTAAATTTCAGCACGTACCAAAAATGTTTCCTTACTAATTTCCACTTACCAAAGGTGCTTCACTCCCCTGCAACAACACGAGAAAATAGTCTTGATTACCCACAAGTATAGGGGATCCATGGTAGTCCTTTTAAGAAGTAAGAGTGTCATACCCAACGAGGAGCAGAAGGAAATGACAAGCGGCCTTTAGCAATGTATTCTCTGTAAGTGTTGCATGTAACTGTGATAGATAGTTTTGTAGCAAGATAATTCATAATAGGTAACAAGTAACAATAGAAGAAAATATGCAACAAGGAAGGCCAATCCTTTTTGTAGAATTGTACATGCCTGAAAGTACTCTTATATTAAGCAAGCGCTCCGCGGGACATATTGGAATTTCTGTCTAGTCATGTTGGTCATGTTCAGTTGATTATCATTCACTACTTTGATATTTTGATATGCGGTTGTACCGGTGCTAAGGCGGTGTTTTTCCTTTAACAAACAACCAACTTATGATTACCCTCTATTACAAGCATCCCCAACAACCAAATAAGAATTAATATAATATAGCCATAGAATTAAAAGTGTCGATCCAAATTAGCCCCTCTTGAAGCAACACATAAACTGGGGTTAATGCTTTTGTCACTCTCGCAACCCATCATCTACATGTTATTCCACATTGACTTCCGTTAGGCCCATAACATGGTTAAGTGTCATGTAGTCGACATTCACATGACACCACTAAGAGAAGTAACAACATACATATCATCAAAATATCGAACGAATACCAACTTTACATGATTACTTATAACAAGACTTCTCCCATGTCCTCAGGAAGAAAAGCAACTACTCACACCTCATAAACATTTTAAAGGTCATAGGTACAATAATATTTATCCAGGATCGAACGGAGGGCATCGGGGGGGGGGGGTCAACATAGAACCACACTTCAGGGGATGATGGAGTTTGTCGTCCGGGGAAACAGATTCATCGACAGAGAGAGACGCAGACGGCGGAGGAAGGATGCAAGGTCTACGAGCCCGTTCCTACGGAAACAATGCGAAATGGAGAGGGGGTCAGGCTCCCAAGGGAGAGAGAGAGCGCATGGAGCACCAATGGTGCGAGAGGGGCATTGTACCGGGGAATTGATGGTGGCCCACGCTAGAGGAGATCCGGCTCGGGTCGACCACAAAGAGCGGGGGAGGAAGGTTAGGTTGTACATGCGTTTTATTGGGGATACTAGAGGATCATTAGAGGGGGAGGCTCACAAGGTTACCTTAAATAGGGGGGCAGGGGCTTCCTATCGATGGAGCTCACGGCTCCCATTGGAGGGGTTCTGTTGGCCACTAGAGGAGGCTGGAGTGGCTCTATGGCGTTCGTGCAACTCATCCGCGACACAGGGGAGCAAGAGAGAGATTAGGGGGAGCTCAAGGCGGATTCCTCATGCAAGCGGAGAGTGGTGGATCTTCACAGCATAGGGCATGCCCGATCAGGGGCGGATGAAGAGAGAGGGAGTAGGGGGCCAATTGGTTGCCGTGTCACGGACGGCGAGGGCATCTAGAGGGACACGAGCGGGAGACCCTAGGTGGTCAGGGCCAGCGATCGGGTAGTGGCTATAGCGCGGGAGCGCAATCTAGCACATTCTAGAGCACCCATATTGCATGCCATGGCATGCCTGCGTGTTCTGGGTGTGCTCCACATTGTCCATTAGTCCTAGGAGGGAATAATCAATGTGGTGTGTCCTTGGATGCTCTGGGATTCTTTAGGAGAGAAGGGATGTGGGGAGAGAGAGGTGGAACCTAGTTTTCCAGAGGGTAGAAATTCGGTTTTTACCCCGCCCCCCCCCCCCCAATCATAGAGATTTTGGCCTTTAGAGTCTTAGTTGAGGTAAAAATTAACTAGATGAAGCTGTGGTGAGATTTTGGGGTGAAGAAGAATAGTGGAAGGGGTCAAAAAGTAGTTTTTACCAAATCATGAGAAGGTGTTTGATGGTTGTTTGGGCAAGCTAACTTTGCCCACTTACAGTATGACTTTCAGGATTGAATGACGAGAAAAAATAAGCTTGACCACAAGATTTGAGCCTATTTGAATAAATTTGGTAATGTAAACCTGGAAAAACCTAGAAATGGGCATAAATGGATTTCTGTAGATCTAACCATGCAAAACCATTCCTCGTAATGCACCACTTGGTGTTGAGGCATTATTTGGTGATTATAGCAAGCCCAAAATGTTTGGGATCAAATGGGAAAACTTAGCAATGTAGAGTTGCTCAAATTTGGTTCTGTACAAAGAGGGTTTTGGACTATTTTCGTGAACAAATCAACTTGGATTGAGATGAAACTTGGCAACATCACCACATATATCATGTGTGACTTGCAAGATGTTTCTTGGAACTATTTGAGAATATCTGTTATAGAAATATCTCAAAAGTATCAAATAGGCACAAAGGGTTTGGGAGGGTTTTGTCCATTATTTTATACATAACCATGTGTTGAAACTCTTATATATGGAAAATATTTGTCCAGTGCGTTTCCCTATTTTTGTCAAATATTTTGGGATCATAAAAATAAACTTTCCATATAAAAGACCATTTTTGGCTTCTGAAAAAGGTATTTGAATAAAATAGGAAAACTACTTTCAAAATAAATATTTTATGGTTTTGGGAAGTCTTTTGAATAATAAGATCCAAATAAAATATTTGTGGAAAAACAACTTCCCTGATTTGGGGACTTGTAGTACAAACCTCGATTGAAGGGTTTTTGAAAAGCTAAATTAAATTAATGCTTTTTGGGCAAAATAACATTTTGTAAAAATAGCTCTAAGTCCTATACACATGGATGGTCTTTGGGAAAATATTTGGATCAAGGAGATGAGTCTTGAGAGATTTGGTTCGAGGAGATGAGTCCTAAAACACAAACAAGCACACAACCAAATAGCAATCAAGTCAAGCATCACAATCACACAATTTTTTTAATTATTCCTAATTTGTTAGCTATTTTGATTTAGTCATGAGAGGCAAAACACAGGGTGTGACAGTGAGGTATAGCAGGAGCTCAAGGATGTCTTCACTAAATATGAGGTTCTTGAGCAAAAAAACAAAAAACATCTTCCGAGATGTCCTTTGTAGCTCATGCACTTCAAGATGCACGAAAGGAGGCACATAGTCATGAGAAGGATATCTACCACATAAACAAGATTGCAAAGGGTAAGAGATATTTATTACAATGCATTCTTGGTGGAAAAAGGTTTGTGTTGCTTACTCGAGTATGGCATCCTCTAGGCGTGTTTGCGGACACCTCTGGAAGAGTGCGGCTGATACTTCAAAGCATTATGCATCCCAGGAGGGTGAGGCCGAGCAAAGGCTGTTCTGGGCGCAGTTCCAAGCCCCCGAGCAACCCCTTCTTGTCTTCGACCAACTAAAACAGCTAATGGAGCTCCACAACATGGCAGAGCGAGCAATTAAGGATCTCTGCATCATGCTATGGCCAACAGAACCGCTGCCAAGCAGCTATTTTGGTCTGGTGCAAAAACTGGTAGCTCCCGTGCTCCAGGTTCACATTGTGAAGCGCTCCTTCTGAATAGAGGGAGCTTGGATGGCCTTTCCAAGAACCATGATGCACTTGACAAAAGTGGAACCCACAAATATGGCCGCCACACCTCTGCCGCCTGGAAAAGAACATAGGCACCCTGAGTTTTACATATCCATTATAATGGAAGGTGCTCGGGTAACAGAGGCTCGGTGCTTGTGAAAGAACAATATGCTCCCTTGGTGGTTTTGATAATTCATGACAACATACATTGTCTCTTGGACTGAAACTTTTACCTAGATATTTCAGGAATAGTCCATGGAGCAAATTGGCTAAAGGTTTATGTGGAGATGCCCCTTGATGCAAGAAAGAAATAGGATTGGCTCAAGCTTCAAGCTAGAAGACTCTTCATTTTATAAAATCACTTTTGAGTCCATAGGAAAGCCAATATTATTAAAAGGAGGTGAGGTATTAAAATGAACTGGTTGCTCAAGTGCTCAAAGTTAGCCCAAAAATGCTCAGTCATTTTTTCCACATAACCATTTTATCCAATTCCTCATACTTAAATTCAGTGCCACCAACTTTTTATTTTGGCCCCACCGAGATTGAGCTCAGACAGAACCCTAGCAATTCCCACCAAATCGGTGCAAACCGAAACCGTATCGGTGCTACCGAGTTCAGGATGACCAACTTTCTGTTGCCTCGGTACACAAAATCGGAATTTCCAAATTTGTGTATCGGTGTCACCGAGTTGACCCATCTGACCGTTAGCCACCTTTTCGGTGCCACCGAGTTGTGTATATCTGTCCCACCGAGATTCAAAAGTTAGTACCTTTTGTACGAGTCTGTACCACCGAGTTTATGACTTCGGCGTCACCGAGTTTGCCACTTTAGGTGTGACATTTGGATTTTGTGTGTTGCCTATATATACCCCTTCACTCACCTCTCATTCGTAGGGGAATCACTCAGAACACACACACTTAGTTTCCAGATACATTTTTTCTGAGAGAGAGCAACCTACTCAAGTGTTGAGACCAACATATTCCAATTCAATCATTTGAAACTTGATCTCTAGCCTCCCCAAACTACCTTGCACCTCCTACCCATGCCTATTCTGTGAGAGAGCAATTTTGTGTTGAGGAGACTATCTTTAGAAGCACAAGAGCAAGGAGTTCATCGTTCTACCACATCTACTACCTTTTGGAGGGTGGTGCCTCCTAGATTGGTTAGGTGTCGCTTGGGAGCCTCCTACTTCGTCTTGTGGAGTTGAACCAAGATGTTTGTAAGGGAAAGGAGATCGCCTACTTCGTGAAGATCTACCGTGAGTAAGGCTACTCCTTCGTGTGCAGAAGCTGTGGTGGAATAGAAAAGGCCACTTCTTCGCAGAACCCTTCTGTGTGGAGCCCTCCATGGACTCTTGGAGCCGTTACTCTTCGTGGGTTGAAGTATCCACTAACATGGACGTACGATAACGCCACCTATCAGAACCATGCAAAAAATCACTGTGTCAATCTCTTGGCGTTTCATCTCCTAAACTCTACTCCTGTACATGTGCAAAGTCTTTACTTTTCTGCTGCCATATATGTTGACTAGCATGTGTAGGGTGTACTAGACTTGTTAGAACTGCTAAATTTCGGTCTTCCTTGAAATTTAGTAGGCTAGGATTTTTATCTTGACAAGTAGTCCATTAACCCCCCCCCCCTTTAGACACATATTCTATCGATCCCACAACTCCAAAGATGTAACATTTGAATGAAAAACACTATCATGCATGAGTGGTTGAATCCTTGTACGATGCAATGCTATTTGCTTTGCATGGTATACCATGTCTTATTTTGTTTCTATCGTTTTCTCCTATGTGGTCGTTTTAACTTGAAAATTTCGAGTTGGTGGTTTCAGCCCCCTGAAAAATGTTATCACGGGTGTTTTTCACTTCCGCATTATTACCCTTAGCTAAGGTCTTGGTGCTTGAGGGAAGTGGTGTGGGAGAAAACCAGGCAATTGGAGTATGTGGCTTTAATTCTTTCACTTAACCATAGGAGCTTGACAGCGGGTGCCAAATAAGAGCCCCCTTGAAAATCACGATGTTCGGCTATACCGCTATGTAAAAATTAATTATCACTTGGTTTGTATAATTCCAAACCTTCCGCATAACGCAATAAACCCCCAGGGGCTCTAAATTTAGTATTTGTCATCGGATCGCACACCAGTTCTCACTTATTATGACAATGAGTTTTCGGCTTTGTTAGTTGAGGTACTTAACCAGACCAGCTGGAAGTACAATCGTAGCAGTTCACCCTTTACCCTTTTAGCCGAACGAGAGGAACATAAAGGGGTAAGCACAGGAGCCGGGTAACCCAACTATTATCCTAGAACATAATTTAGAACCGATGCATATAACTATATATCCAAGACTCCGTACACATGTAATACCAAATAGTGTCGAAATGATGCTTAGGGCGACCATGACAGCCAAGCCCTCGGTCAATTAACTGGTAGCATCGAATATATGTATAAAACAAGCTTGTGATGGTGTTGGAAAAGAGTTTGAAAAAGAAGGAGAAAGAAAAGGACGTAACAAGGCTAATGAACCATAAAGAGTCTTCTTTATTTTCGATTTGACTCGTATCCGTACAATTTGAATTGCATCAAGGAACTATTATAGATATGGGAAAAATTACAGATTAAAGGCATACACGGGTTTTTTTATAGATGGCTTTATGTCCCTTATGATGCCCTGTTGTATGTCGGCACCGTCACTCTTCGGGAAGTGATCCTTGGTAGGGGGAATGTTCGCGAGCGGTCCTTTAACCGAACACCTGGTCTGGTGTAATCGGTCTAGTCCCTTATGGTACCTACATGTGTTCGAGGACGTTCAGGACCATAGTTAAATTTAGCCGAACACCTGGTCCGGTGTAATCGGTCCCCTGAGTTACCCATGGTATCTTAATCACAAAATTGTGCCTTCGAGGCACATACTTTACAGGTGGCGTGGTGCTGCTCTAGGGAGCGTATCCCCATTTAGTTTGATCATGGGAGGGTTCCGGGAATTATGGTGGGGCGTGAGCTCATTTGTGTTTCTTAACGGTTAGTTGTGACTTTGGAGTCGTATTTCTAGCTTGTACTTCGGCTGTGAGAGCCACAGTATGTTCCTCCATTCGGAGGGATCGCTCGGTGTTAACTTTGATGGTAATGACGCCCTTAGGTCCTAGCATGTTCAACTTTAGGTATGCGTAATGGGGAACTACATTAAAGCAAGCGAATGTTATACGACCGAGGAGTGCGTGATATGCCCGCTACGGAAAGGAACAATGTTGAAGATCAAATCTTCACTATGGAAGTTAGCGGGTCAACCGGACACTACTGTAAGAGTTATAGTGCTCGAACAGCGGGCCTCGATGCCAGGAATTATTGCTTTGAATGTGGTGTTGCTGGGTTTAATCCTTGATGGATCAATAACCATTTTTCTCACTATGTCTGCCTAGATTAGATTGAGCATGTTGCCTCCGTACATGATAACTCGAGTGAGATGGTACCCCACTACTAGTGAAAAGCCTAGCAGTAGCGCATTATTTAGGGCTATCAGTAGCATGGGGTACCGTGCTACTGATACAACGCTATAGCTAACCCTTATCAGTAGCGTTTTTTTGGCCCGAGCTACTGCTATAGCTACTTAGCAGTAGCGCTGTCCATACCAGCGCTACTGCTAAGCGGCTTAGCAATAGTGTTTTTTATTTTCAGCGCTGAAGAGCGCCACTACAATATTTTCACATATCTTTTTTTTGCTATGTATTTGCGATGTTTTTATACATTATTCTATGATGAGCATATTTCCAGTTTATGATATGATTATCATACACATAATAGTCTCATCATACCATCCAACACAAATCATATGATCACATCATAATCATGATATAGCTATACAAGTTACATTGCATGTCATCATAAATAATGTAGTATTTCTTGAGGCACCGGTTTGTATACACACGGTTACACATATTAATGTACAACATCGATAATTATTGTGCCAGCAACTACATTTAGATTAAAGTGGATGGATGTAAGTGATCATGTTGAATTAGAAGAAAATATGATGTTGCCAATCTCAAGATCATATTTTCCTCGAATTCAACTTGGTCACTTGCATCCATCCACTTTAATCAAATATATGTCATATAACTCATCATCATCTTACATACTCATCAAACAACTCATCATCATCTTAATCATATACCATGTTATATCTCATAAAACAGAAAAACATCATAATAGTCATCATACGCATGCATCCTAATCGATCGTACCAAGTTAATATAAACCAGAAAAACTTGTCTCTCATAAGACCTAGTTCTCGCTTCTAGGTATGATGTCTTAAAATAGAATAACACCTATGTCTCCGTGATGAAGCATAGAGATCCAACGGTCTCCAACTTGTGGCTTGCGATCCTTCTTTATTTCTCTCCATGCCTCAATTTGGACCTTTTTTATTTGCGGTTAGTCAAGTATGGAGCATCGAACTCAACCCTCAATGGGCTTTTCATTTTCATATGACCTTCTGGGTGCATCAACAGAGGCACTACATCATTTGGTAGTTGCTGTTGAAGAACATAATAATAACCTAGTTAGCAATGTAATAATCACCATTTATGCAATAGTAGAGCGTACTTAATTAGCAAACTCTTACCAAGATATTGCGGTGAGTGTGATCCGCCCTCAACCTATGCACTAGTGGCATGTAAAATGTATAATTTGGGCCAACTCCCAGATTATACGGGAAGTTATCCATACAAACCAGGACACCAACAACAAAGTAGAGATGAACATGCTTCTCCTCCCAAGTTATATGTGATCTATACGTGTAGTGTGTCGTGCCAATTAATTTCTGTAATTCAGTCGAATCACCGAAATAAGCTGTAATTTATACTTTAGCAAATGTAGTATATGGATGAACAACAACTATTTCTAAATATAGAATGCAAATTACATGACAAATATGGTTGAGAAACTCACATGGAGGTAAAACAGGAAGCTTATCGACAACCACCCAAATGTCGATGTTACCTGGCATATTATCTTCAGGACAAAGATCGAAGGTTATTTCCATACCCTTCTGAATTCCATATTCCTTACAAATATATTTCCAATTTGGGCACCCTATTTCCCTGTTAAAAACTGAATTCATTACTTTGATCAAAAATGTGTGACCATGTATAGTTCTCAGGTTAGCTGTCCTCCTCTCCATACTCTTGGGGTCTTCGAAACTCAGCCTCTCCAACACATACCTTCTTGCATGGCAAGGGAGGAACTAGTCGAATTGTATAAAACAGAAATTACACGTTGAAGCAAAGAAACAACAGTCATGCATTCTTAATTACGAAAAAACACTTGTCATCGTTGCGTACCATAGAATCTTCGAAGGTCTCGTCAAGCTTCATGCTGAAGAACCTGTAATCTCGTAGGTGAGGCGTGTCGCACGTACCCCGATAATCGCCGCAATATTCACACTCCCAATATTCATCGTCGGACATTTCCTGCATTCATGATTCAAAAATTCGGCAAGATCATTATTCAAATAAGACAAACTGAGCACGTGAAATTTGCCACGACGTAAATGAATCAACATTTCGGCAAAACATACACACTAGGAGGTGTTCCGTGCAGTAACATACACACATCAAATATATGACATATAACTCATCATCATCTTACTCATTTAACAACTCATCAACATGAAAGTCGGGATTCCTCGATCAAGAACACACATGAAAGTCATACAAGGAGCAACGACAAACCGAAAGATAATCGATATTATCACTAATACATCTCTAATATTATCATATAATATCACTAATACAAATCCAGTTGACGTCCTTCGGCGCAGGCGGTGGCAACCCAAAAGAAAAGATAACTGATATTATCACTAATACATCTGCATACTATTGTATAATATCAGTAATACAAATCCAGTTGACGTCTCACAGCGCAGGCCGTGGCGACCCAAACATAAGGAACCATCAACAGATCATAGCTCGCGTGATGTCCCCGAAAAACCCGTCAGTTATTGGAGAACCTGGCATCCAATGCAGCCATCTAGCAACAGACGTGCTCGTCCTCCGTGACACGGCAACGTACCACCTCCCTGGGGGCCGGCTCCCTCGGCACCAATAGTGGCCCACGAGACCGACACCAAAGAAGCTCCAGGTCGACTACGAAACACGAATTCCGCACCATGGTGCGCGCCCGTGACGGTAGCACCTTCCATTGCCAGCCCCACGGAACCCAGTCTCGGACATGGCGCCTATCAAGCAGGCTCTCGCTGACAACTCGACGACGAGGATGTGGACTGGGCATCATCGACGTCGAGACAAATTCCTATGAGAAATTTTTCTAATTGTTTAATGTTTTACTTTCTAGTTATCATTTGTACATCAATCATCTCATCTTAATTTAGCTAGCACCCACTACCTATTTTTATCAACATGCAAGTATTCACCAAATATACAATATTAAAACACAATATATATATTTTGCAAATATTTCTGCAACAACGTACGGGGCTTGAGAAAATAAAATGAATAATGACATAAAAAGGCCTATGTTTTGCAGGAACGTTGATTCATTCCCGGTGCGGCAAATCTCAGGCAGTCGATATGTCCTAGTTTGTAGCACAAGTCATGCCAAAATTCATGAAAAATTTCGGCATGACCTTTGCTAAAAAGAGTACAAATCGGGCACCTGAAATTTGCCAGAGCGGAAATGAATCAACATTCCGGCAAAACAAAAGGCCACTTGGGTATCCATCTCTCTCCCTCTCCCTCTCCTTCGCTGTCCATCTCTCTCCCTCTCCACCTCCTCTCCCTCCCTCTCCATCTCTCTCCCTCTCCCTCTCTCACTAAGTACATTTCCCTAACATAACATACCTAACAACATTTTCACTATGTACATTGCCCTCTCCCTCTCTCACTAAGTACTATATAAATTGCTCTAACATAACCTAACTAACAACATTTTGCTCTAACATAGCCTAACTAACAACATTTTTACTAAGTACATAACCTAACATAACCTAAGTACTATATAAATTGCTCTAACTAGGGTTCATAAGTAGGGTTCACCTAAGTTAACTCCTAGGGTTCATAACTAGGGTTCATAACTAAATTAACCTAGAGAGGAGGGTTGGGGCTTACCGAGAGGAAGGGGCGTGAGGGTGGCTTAGGGGAGACGGTCGCGTGGAAGGTGGCTCTGGTGGCGGCGAGGCATCTCTCGTGATGGTGAGGGAGGCAGGGGCAGTGAGGAGCGGATGAGGGTGGCTCTGGGGGCGCACGGCTCCGATGGCGGCGATGGCGTGCGGCTCCGGTGGCGGCTCGAGTGACGGCGACGGAGGGAGAGGTTGAGGGAGACGAGGGAGCAGGGGCGGCGAGGAAGAATGGGAAATTGGGGGAGGGACGCCCGCATGCGGGGAAAAGTCAAACTTAGTAGTAGCACTCTTATCCATCAAGCGCTATAGCTACTCAGCTATAACGCGCTATATAAAAACGCGTTGCTACTATGAAACTTAGTAGTAGCGCGTCTGTGAGAAGAGCTCTACTACTATTACAAGCCTCGCAGCAACGGTTAGAACAGTCATAGTAGCAGCGCGTTTTATTTAAACGCCATACAACTATTTGGATAGCAGTAACGGGCTTTTTCTCCACGCGCTACTGTTATTTAGGAGTAGCACTTTGTTTTAACATGCGCTACTGCTAATATTCTGTCTATAAGCTTTTCCTAGCAGTGTCCGTCAATGATGGGGTCGAGCACCAAGGTTGCCAAACCCCCATGCCAAATATTGGTTGGGTGATCCGTGCGGTAGTAAGTTATTTGACATGCCAATCATTTGTTGTACTTAGGGGCTACTAGATATATGGCATATACGCCCCAAATTGCTCATTTCCTCTCCTTTTTTTAGCATGTGTGTGACATAGATCATGTCCAAGGTTTTCACCGGAGGAGGAAATTGATTTTGGCCCCGGTGTTCGGCTGACGAGGTTCTTTATCATCCTTGCTGCTAGGACTCTTGCCATGGTCCTCAGCTATATTTTTTCTCGCTTGTTCGATTACCCAATAGTTACGATTGGTATGAGTAGCGGGCTTATTTTGAGTTCCTTGGATCCGGCAAGGCATGTCGCGTATTTTGTACAGCATGGTCGACCCATCCCGATTCCCTTTAGAAGGTTTGTTCCTTGGTCCGAACCTGGAGTTGTTGAATTCGGCATTAGTTATCCTGTCTCCGACTTCACCCCCGTTGTGTTGACGCTTTTTCTTGTTGCGCCGTGGCTTTGCATTGCCATCCCGGACTGTAGAAGTGTTGGGGTTTGTAGGAGGGTTGTTCCGACGGGCTAGCCAAGTATCCCTGCCCCACAAAAGTGGGTCATGAGCAAGGTAAGGGCCACCATTGTCCTTGGCCTCTCCTGTCTCTACGTCCAGGCTAATCATTCGTCTCATTTATTATTTATGAAGGAAGTTAATGGGTCGGTGTCCAAACAATCAACAATGTGATTTTTCTATGTGAGGAATCGATTCCAGAATTACCGGGATGACTCATCAGCTTGTTGGATTATCTCGCTCAAGTCATCGGACCTAGGCAGTCGGACATAAGTGCCTTAAAAGTTGTCTTAGAAATCATCTTCGAGCTCTTCCCAACTCCCAATGAAGTTTTCCTGGAGGATATTAACCCAATGTTGCGTTAGTCCTTTGAGCTTCAATGGTAAGTATTTAATGGCGTGGAGCTTGTCTCCACCAGCCATATGAATGTGCATAAAGAAATCCTCAATCCACATGGACGGGTCTGTTGTCCCGTCGTATTGCTCTATATTTATGGGTTTAAACCCTTTCGGAAAATAACTTTGCATTACCTCTTCTGTAAAGCACATATGGTGAGCGGCGCCCCTTATGCGAGCTATGTCATGCTGAAGGTCAAATAAAACCCTACCCTCATGTTGTTCCCAAACTCCATCAGTCAGATTGAGGTGAGCTTGGTACCCGTCCCGTCTAGCAGGAGTTTGCCCTATGGATCCATAAATAGATCTTTCCTATCCTGTTATAGCATTCATATTGTGTCACACTGTTGACATCGATTTTGGCCAAACAAAAACATGGTGGTTAGCTATTGGAAAAATAAAATCATTCACTTCAAAAGTAAGAAATGGCGAATTCTAGAATATGTAGAGAAAAGAGTCATGGTAAATTTCTACCACACCGCTCAATATAAGATAACATGGCTGAAAAAATAAAAGGGAAGAAAATGAGCCAAATATTCAAATTGTCATACAAGACACTAATATTGCCATGATCATCGTATAAAAAAATATGAGGTGCGACGATGTATAAAGAAAATGACAGTTCATCGTATAATTATGAAGGCAAGAGTTTTTTTCCATATCATTAGAATTAATTTGACCAAGGGCGCTCATACGAAATGGATACGTACATGCATGGCGCATGTACGAGCTACGTGCATGTTCGTGCGTGCATGAGATTATATTATGCGGCAAGACTAAGAGCTAACTGTAATTAGCCAGCCCATGGCCCGAACACGGATGACCTGCATGCATCAGCCTATGATAATCAGTTGTGGTCTACCCAACTCAATTCTTGAAGCCCATTAGAAAGATCAGAGGGACAATCCATTCGGTCAAACTTTGTGCACGATCAAAAGATGTGGGCAAGCTCCCTCGATCCCACGATCAGAGGACATGAGCGTGGCAGCCGAAGGCCTCCGTTGCTCTCTCCGTCCCAATATATACGAGCCACATGAATGTGTTTCGGCTGGTCGACAAATTTCGTTCGCTCATTTCATTCAATCCATCAGCTGGCTCACTCATCCATCCATCCAGCAACCAGTTCATCGCACATCATTTGCACACGCCAGCAGTACGTCTATGGAAGTCTGTCTCTTCGGGGCCGTCATCGCCGTGGCAAGCTTGTCGTCGTCGCCGGTCGCGCCGCTCTTCGTCGGCCACACACGTCGTCGGCTGTTCATTGTCGACGTCGCCCTCTGCTCATTGTCCGCATCGCCCACAAGCTTCTTTATATAGGCAGCTGCTCATCTGCATCACCGCATCACATAGACGTGAGGACATCCAAAGCAAGGTGATATTCATGGCTCCTCTAGCCCCTGGTTTGGCCATTGCGGTACAATCTAGGGAGCTTTCTTTTTCTTCCTCTTCAAAACTTTAGTCCTTGATTCGGTCATCGCGGTATATATCAAGGTGTTAATTTGATCTCTCAAAGTTTATCCCTTAGTTTCGGCCGCTAGGTTCGGATCAAGGAGCTCTCTCTTCTCATACATGAAATCTTGTCCTTAGTTCTGATCGTTTGGTTCAGATCAAGGATTTTTTTCTCTCTTTCTCATCTCATGAAGTTTTGCCCTTAGTTTCGGCCGTTTGGTTCGGATCAAGGAGTCATGTCTTCTCATAGATCAAAGCATGTCCTTAGGTTCGGCCATTTGGTTCGGATCAAGGAACATAAAATTCACCAAATCATGTCCTTAGGTTCGGCGTTTGGTTCGGATCAAGGAACATAAAATTCACCAAATCATGTCCTTTGGTTCGGCTGTTTGGTTCGGATCAAGCAACATAAAATTCACCAAATCATGTCCTTAGGTTTGGCCTTTTGGTGCAGATCAAGGAACATATAACTCATCAAATCATGTCCTTAGGTTCGACCGTTTGGTTCGGATCAAGGAACATAAAATTCACCAAATCATGTCCTTAGGTTCGGCCTTTTGGTTCGGATCAAGGAACATATAACTCATCAAATCATGCCCTTAGGTTCGGCCTTATGGTTCGGATCAAGGACGTACTTTTTTTCTTCACGTGGACATGCCATGTGTGGAAAAATTCATAAAATGCTCTACGCATGGGTTCATTACATTTGAATTCCATGACATGAAAGTACATTTCGTGCATGGGTTCTTTCTCACGAATTCCATGACGTGAGCCATAAAATGACTAAGCCATGAGCCAAAGAAAATACACAATTACGCTATCTCATGGGTTCTTCTCATATGAATTCAATGGCATATGTCATAAAACCAAAGGAAATACAAATTATGCTATGCCATGGGTTCTTCCCATATGAATTCCATGACATAAGTCATAACATAAAGAAAATACATAGTATATTATGTTGTGGGTTCCTCCATACGAATTCCAGGGTATAAGTCACAAGTTGACAAAAAATATATAAAATATCTTATGGCATGGATTCTTCCATACGAATTCCGTGGCATGAGCCATAAAATAATAAAATTATGCTATGACATGGGTTCTCTCATACGAATTTCATGGCATACATCATCCATATAACAAATACACAATTATGGCATGTCATGGGTTCTTCAAAATGAATTCCATGGCATAAACCATCAACCAAATAGAACAACAATTATGCTCCAAACAGGGGTTCTATGAAATGAATTCCATGATATGAGCGTTAAATATTAGAAATGCATGGATGCATCCTATGCTTGAAAACAAGGGGCCAAATCAAGCTTGGACCAAATCAACCTTCATTTTAAATCATAACATAAATGAAGTTGAGAAGAAACAAAATAATTGCATTATAAAGAAATATATAGCAAACCATCAAACATAACATCGTCGAAGATAATCTACGCAGATAAATTTCAAGTTCCCAGGCCGGAGTTCAATGTCGACCGCGAGGCGGATTTTTCTTGTGTCATATTGTAATAGGAATGCGTTGCAATCTCATGTAATAGATACGTTGGAATTCTTAATCAGGGGTTTTCTCTTCGGATATGTAAATATAAGAATTCTGGAAATATGTACCTGCAATGTTTGATATTTATTTTGTATATTGTATCTGCTATATTTTATTCACTATGTATCAATGACGTGGACGCGTGTTTTCACGCCTCGCCATTTTCCCGTCATCACGCACGTCAAATGGGTCTCCGGGCCGAGCTGGCTCTCTTCTCCTTCTACGGGGATGTTCTAAATAGTCCCGGGCTTCTCCAGCGGTCCTGTCCCGTCCTCGAGGTCTCCCAGGCGGTGCGGGCTCTCATGCCTCGTCTTTAAATTCTAGCGGCAACAGACATAGTGGGTAACTTTTATTTATTTTGTCGTCGTTCCTGGCTGTAACCTTCTTCGACGGCTAGGATTTTCGTCCATATTTCACTGATGGAATCATATTCGGCTTTAATTTTCCTTTGTTTTGACCTAAGGCTCCGAGCAATGGCTATGAGCTCCCGCTTGAATACTTCTTGATCCAGCGAATCTTTGGGGGCGATGATATCATTGTCTCCTAGGCGGTCCTCCTCTTCGACGAGAGGTAGGTAGTTGTTATCTTCAGAATTTTCAAGGTCCTCAAGCTTCTTCGGATATGTGTGCCCCGATATATCATCGGGTTTCTTTTTGGGATCCACGGGTTGAATGGGATTTTCTATATCATCGGGGGTGGTGTTATCTCCGATTTCCGTGTTACTTTACTTTCCAACACATGCCTTAGGATATTGCACTCGGGCCGTGTTGGGGATATTATCCCGTTGTAATACCCGCCCTCTAGGACGGGTCAGGATAATGGCGGCTCTATCCCTATGGATAAGATGGAGCGTTATTAATGAAGCGGAAGGCGCCAGATGAGACGGTTGGCCCAAAACTCAACAAAGGCGACTTGCAGTCCATGTAAGGAAAGAGACACCGGGAGTTTCCTTGCATGGGAGACAAGGCGAGTTAGAGATAAGCCGGCTTACAAATTGTAATGAGAGTTGCACTCTTGTAAGATCTAGAGTCTCGACCTGTATATAAAGGCGAGTCTCTAGGGCAGATAGCGTTAAGTTAACATCAATCGAGAGCTAGGTCAGGTGAATCCGCAACCTTGTAATCGATTCCCACATCAATATACACGAAGCAGGACGTAGGCTTTTACCTCAATCTGAGGGGACGAACCTGTGTAAACTCGCCTCCCGTTTCCTGATCAACCCCTTTGAGTTGCCACATAGCTGCGATGGACTCGTCACTAAGTACTTTCACGAGGACATCTGTCGTGACAAAACCACGACAGGCCGGCAACTGACGGGTTCGTTGCCACTTTTCTTAACCGTGTGTCGTCATCGCTCTTCCATGTGAGGCCATCATCTTTAGGGGTGTCCACCATGTACACATTGTATGTTGAAGTGGCAGTTCAACGTCGAGTTGATAGAGTAACAGGTGTATTGACAGCCGTGACCACATCTTCGGTCTCCTCCGAGGAGAAGTCTAACAGACCGATTAGATCTTTGATAGTGGCTATTAAGTGGGTGGTGCGTGGGAAATAAAGTTCCCTGCACCTGGACTCAAAGCCGAAAGGTGCATGGATCGGGGCCGAGCCGTCCAAACTATTCGTGCTTCAGGTTCGGACCAGCGCCTCGTTTGACAACGAGAGATTGGTCGGACTATTCTTATGAACTTTAGTGGAGTTGTTCTCTGGTGTGTCGGCACGGGGAGTGTGTTCGCGCGAGGTTACAACCGGACATTTGAACGCAAAGGTCAGTTCCGAGCTCAAGGCCGGATCTGAGGTTGGCACTATCCCGGACTCAAAGTCGGGGAGGTGACCCGAAGTCAAGGCTTCGGGGTTTCCGGGCACTTCAGCTGTAGCTGAGATCCCATCAGGGGTCAGATCGCCTTGGGCGTCGGCGACGTAATATAAGTCGCTGAATTGGAATCCTTGGCTCGGGGCGAACCCATCGACATGGTCATGGTGATGAATTGGTTTGACATGCCGGACAGTGCTGTCAAACGCAAAAAGTTGTCCGAGGACAAAGATATCCCCGGTGTTAATGTCTTCGCTGGTGACCAAGCGAGCCATTGATTCTTTTGATGATTCGTGATTGGAACTCTCTATGTAAGCACAAATGTCGTTGTTAAAACAGGTGGATCTTGGGTAGGGGTTCAATCTGTGGATCTTGGATCGATGGGTAATAGGAGACAAGGGAGACATTATTTACCCACGTTCCGGCCCTCATGATGGAGGTAAAATCCTACGTCCTGCTCTTATTTATATTAATGATGGACTACCAAGTTGTCACCCCCTATTTTCACGCCACTTTGTCTCCCTTTTATTATTTGGTATAAATTAAAACTTTTTAAGTGAATGCCACGAATGCCTTGTTTGTCATTGTTGTATGTGTGTTTGTAAGTAGATCTCTTTTAAAGCAGTTTTGAAAAATAATATCTCCACAAAAACTCACGTGAGCTATTTTTGATATTTCAAAACCTTGCTTTGGGGTTGCACAATAGGTCCCTGAATTTAAGGAAGCGCCTTCACCCAAAGATTGTATTTTCATTCTAATATTAGTATAACTCTTCAAAACCATGATATGATTATTTTTAAGTCATTTTCCTATTTTCCTTACATGTCCTTTTCTAAGGCCAGAAATGGTATTTCTGGATGGAAATTATTTTTCTACCTTAGAAAAATATAAGAAAACTTGGGAATACTTAGAGGACATATAGTTTCCATACATAAGGGTTTCAACCCCTAGTCTTATTCAAAATATTTGAGCAAACCTTTGAAAACCAATTCTGTCTGTTCTGATCTTTTGAAATATTTCCAAAGGAAATATTCTCTATAAATTCCTAGAAAATTCTAGCATGTCCCACATGCTATATTTGGTGATCATGCCAAGTTTCACCTCCATCCAAGGTGATTTGATTCACCAAATAATTCGGAAACCCTCTCTGTCCGGAATCAAGTTAGAGCAACTCTACATTACAAAGTTTGTCAATTGGGTCTCAAACTTTGCAGGAATGCTCAACACCTCTAATGATGAGATCATGGGGATTGATGTTCTCACATCTTCTCACAAGAATGCACATCTTCCCGTTTGTGGATATTTTCAAGTTTACATTGCCAAACTTGTCCAATGGAGCTCAAATGTGGTAGAGCCTCCTAATTATGCCTAAAACCAAATCCTCTCAACTTTCCATGCAATTGGAGGAGGTTAACTTCCCCAAACATGCATCAAACTACAGACGAGAGACCCAACTCTCTCCGCTTGGCCAGTTTAGTTATTTTCGGTTCCTAGAACCCAAGGGGCATCTAACGCATTTCCCAGACACGACCAAGGCACGCCAGAGCACACCAGCATGTCGTGCCATGCCAAAGGTGCGTTGTGGATGCACTACAGGGCGCACCCGAGCCCGAGGGGACCAGCTCTCGCCGGTTCTCGCCTCCACCTGTTGCCCCTCTTTGACCAGACCAACGACCGCATCCAGGGCGCGCAGCCGAAGCGGCTAGAAAGACATTGCCACCTCGATGCGCCAAAGAGCTTCCCTCGCTCCTCCTGAAGACGCCACTCAGTTGAAACCACGTCCGCAAACCATAGTTTCGAGCTCGAGCTCTCTCTCCCTCTCCTGCCGCCGCAGCAAAACCACCGGCGTGTCACCACTTGGTGGATCATCGCCCACCTATAAATAGGCCACCCTCGACTGTCCCAGCACCTCCAGCCTCTCCCTTCTACAACCAATCGACCATCCCAGTGCCCATTTGATCTAAGAGAGCCCAAGTACTCAAGATCGACCGAGGTGCCGCCACGCCGGGGCTCCGTCGATCTCGGGCTACAGGCACGCTCCTGAGCTCATTTCTCCTTCCGTGTGACCTCGTAGACCTCCTGAGCCTTCTCCACTACTCCCCCGTCCTTCTCCTTGCTCGTAGCACTGATTCCGACACCTTCCCGAAAGGTCGCCGCCGCGGCTCCATCGTCGTCGGCAACTCAGGCCACCTCCGTCGTCCCTTCGACCGTCATCAAGTTGGCGAAGGAGCCATGAATCCGTTCCTGCACTCGCTTGAGCTCAAGAACCCCGGAGCTACCACCGGTAGCTCTCCCTCCTCCCTGTCTAGAGGAGGAAGACGACCACAACAGGGGGACCACAATCCCTCTCTCTCCCCGCAGTCGCTGGCCACAATGCCCGATGAGTCAGGTTTAAACCTAATGGCACCCGGGCTCGCTCGCTCGCTGGCGAGTTGGCCAACTAGGCCGGCCCAGCCACTTACCGAGCGAGGCCACTGAACTGGATTTTCTCTTTTTATGTTTATCCTGATTTAAAAAAAATCCACAAGACTAAATATTTATGCAAACTTAAATATTTTTCCACCATAATTCTTGTAAAAATGTATATTAGTTAATAGTGTTGTTATTTATTTTTTTATGAAAACTTTTATGCATATGTCTATTTTAAAATCTAGTTTATGTATTTTTAACTTTTTTTGAAAAGACTTTAGAAATACTTTTTCAGTGCAAAACCAGAAATCAACATTTTGATAAATAATAATAGGATTTTACAAAGTAGGTTAACATTTTTTATGAGTCTTTTTACTCTATTTTTGGTTGTGGTCCTTATTATTATTACTATTACGATGATAGATCACGCGTTTAACGAAGGACTTTGAACTGAAGACCCCGCATACCTAGCTGATCAAGGCAAGCAACCCTTTGACCATGTCTGAGAAAATGTTTTATGCATGACATGCTGATTATTTTATTCCGATGCATAAAGTCAAGATTAATCAGTACACCCCGGCATGGAGTTATCGATGGATCCTCCGAAGCACTTGCATTGAGCGTGACCTTACCATCTATGAGGGTCACGCTAAAGTAAAATTGACCAGTAGTTAGTAGTGCTACAGATAGGATAGGCACATGCATGGTAATGGTAACACCAAGGTGAATACAAAGACTTTTTATGAAAACCCCGTTGGGTGCCACTAATGCACGAGGGTGATGGTGTTGAGCTAGATGACGACTTGGGAAAGAAGTGGTGTACCAAAAAGGATTTGTGTGAGTGGTTTCAGAGAGGGGATTAGATTTAAGAATTGTTGACCGCCCCAACCTAACATGTGTGACCACAATACCCCTTTATGGGACGGGCATGTGTTGATTACTCTGGTCGTGCTAGCAAGGAGCCCACATTACTAGTGGCAGGAGTGATACAACCACTCTCGTGACGGGGTCGTGCCAGGTAGGACGACTATCCGTTTTTACGTGTTCGAGGCACATCGTTGGTCCCTGCATGGATGATATGGTATAGAGTTGGTGCTCATAAGACGTACATCATCTGGCCTAGGTACCAATCGAGTGGACTCTTTCTCTAGTGTCATCAGGGGAAGGCATTGATCGGGTACTTACCACGGGTATGTTACATACGACAAGTCGTGGATGACATGGAAGTTTCCCGGATCTCGTGGGTACAGCGTACAACCTAGGCAGAGTGCTAAACTATTCGAATAGCTATGTCCACGGTCAAGGAAAATTGGGTGGTGCTGCTTAAACTACGACTAGTATTTTCTGCATAAACCATGTGTGCGTATGTATAAAGTGTCACCTGAGAAAGTGATTACTTGGTCAAGTTTGGAGACTTGACATGAAGGATGAACATGAGGTGTTCAGCACTCGGTGTATGAAAGTCGATATTTGTAACTTGTTCCTATGGTTACTACTTACTTATTCATGCATGTCTATCTAGGTACATGATCATGTTCCTATGTAGCAGAATTCATCGTCGGAGACGGACACGCGAACTAGGCCGCTTCCGAGTAAGAATGTTTGTTGCTTAGGATGATGGCATGGGTTCATGTTTACTACAAAGAATTCCGCTAGTAGTTGAGTTGGAGTGATTGGCCTTCATGGCCCTATCTATGTAAGACTTGACCATAATGGTACTTATTTGTATCGGACGTTAATTATGAACGTAAGACTCTTGTTATTCAATATATGTGTGTTCATTGAGCATTGATCTCTGGGATCATTGTACACGTTCATTCGGCGATCTCGACTCGTAAGTTAGGGTTCCCACACAAGTATATAGTTGATCTAGCTCGAGATCGGCTGATGTGGACTAAACCCTAGGAGTAATATGCTTCATCTTCCTTACGGGCTAAAACTCTCTAGTTTATATAGATACCAGGGGTACTAGAGTTAATAAATGTTGGTTATACATCAATGAGGGAATATGCCGATCACTACGTAACCATGGAGTACACGCCAAGTCTTTGGAAGAGTCCATCTTGAATACATCATCACTTTATTCATCCGTAGTCCAATAATGATGATAGAATGACTGAGGAGACCGACCCATGAAAATAGCTAAGCGGCCTGAGGACCCCTTAGTCCCGGACACCCTCAACGCCCTCCGTTATTCGTCCCCCTCCAATAGTGCACTGGAACAGAGTTCTAGATGGGATCATGGTGTAATAAAGACTTGCGATGGACGAAAAATTATTCCGCGTGGCTCTCTGATTTTTCCCAATTTTAGAGAATTTACAGTGGAGGAGTTAGGTCAGGAGGAGCTAGGGGTGGTCCCAAGGCATCAGGGCACGCCTACCCCCCCGGGTGCACCCTATTGCCTTGGCACCAGCTCGTGCAGCCTTCGGCTTCCCTCCGAAGCTTCCAGTTATTATACTTGTCCAAAAAAATTATCAAAAAGTTTTGTGGCATTTGGACATCATTTGGTACTAGTTTCCTGAAAAGCCAAAAACACATAGAAAACAACAACTGGCACAAGGCACTGGGTTAATAGGTTAGTTCCCAAAAATGATATAAAGCAACCTATAAATACATATAAAGCAACCAAGATAGATAATATAATAGCATGGAACAATCAAAAATTGCAAGTACGTTGGAGACGTATCAACTATCTCGAGTTGTTTTGAAGTTCCTCCCATTCGAAGACAAATTCATATGCTACCCCAGGGATCAACCTCTACATATATAATTTTCCTCGAACCATATGACGAGTTGGAAGACACTTTTGGTACAGAAGTGTATCACACTGATGAATTGCACACGACGAAGCCAGATGTCACTCCCAACGTAAAAGTTGGAAGAGATGCTACTGCTCCAGCATTTTCCTCCACCATCGCCCGTTCTGGTTCTTTGAATAATTCGAGCTCCAGGGATTCTTCGGAAGGGTAGTTCCTCATGTGGTCTCATTCATTTTTGCCACATGTTGATAAAAAGGGGGAGATGAACATGAGTACAATAGTAGTGTAGGTCATTTGCAACGGGGATTCTATTCTCCGTTTGCTTTTCTTCCGAACCTTTTGGTTTTGTGTGTTTCATTGAAGATTTTCCCACGTGGTTGATAAAAATTTATAGTATCGCATGTGGTACTAGTGAACATGACATGTAACGTTAATAACCCTACTGAAATGCTACAGGCTTTTGTATCTTTTATTCCAGGTGCTACCGATGACTTACATCAATCTCTTGCAATGATATTTTTTGTTTATCTAACTTGCATGAGAAAATTCCTCAAAGCAGATTCATAACCTTCATTGATTTAGTTACCTGTTATGTTGAGTTGTCTGACTTGTAAGAGAAATATCTTCATAAATGTATTGATCTCGAGTTAAAATTCAGTAAACTTCTTCCGATTTCCTCGTTATGTTTTCAGTCACTAACTAATATGCATGGAACATAACAATCAAAGTATAGAACTGAAAACAAGGATATGATAATGACCACATGCCTTATTTTTGTTACAGATCATTTTAAAGTATTTTAACTTTTGACCCAATCTTCTTCAAAGATTCCAGGTGAGAGGAATATCTCACATATCACCGAGTGCATTGTTCGAACCCTTGTTATATATCAAACTTCAACGTCACTCCCTTGAAGATTCTTCTCGCCCCTCCAGCCTATTATCTAACTATGCAAGAACTACAATTGTGAAACTTCCATCAAGACACATACATTTAGGGGGAGTGTACATCAAGTTCGAATAATCTCTCGTTACTATATTTTCTTTCATACTCATTTCTTACCCATACCTCTATCCTCCCATATCAACAATCGTCAAGAAAGGGGGATATTGTGGGTGCAATTATTTGTTTGCTCTATCCTCCCATACCTAGTGTTTGGGAGATTGTTGTGAGAAACAGGTATGGACTGATTTGTTTGCTAGTGCACAGAGAGAGAAATAATCCATTTAAGCCCAAGAAGAATGATGTGTTCCGCGTGAAGTTGGAAGAACTTCACCAATATTATCTATGTTGAAGGGAAGGAAGAGCTACATTCCAACAAGAAATGAAATTAAGAAGATTGCATGGAAGGAATTGATCCTCTTAAATTTATTGGTGACGCAAAGCAACCTTCACTGGGTGTGTCAGAGGAACAATGACTCAGACAACAAGTTATGATGACGAAGTCAAGACGTTGCATTCATTTTGTTCTTCTTCTTTCTCTTATTTGAGTCGTAAGACCAACTTACTACTAAGAGGGGTATAGGTTCTTGAAGCTTAGGTCTGTTGTGATGATTAGCTTAAACCTATGAAACTAGGACAAATCTATGTGTGCTCTGAATGATTACGTGTTAATAGAAGATGACGTTCTACGGTGTTGTAGGACATATCTTTTGGACCAAGGAGTTAGCATTACTTTCTCCACAAGTAATGTTACCATTGTGCTCAAATCCCGACTGATGGAAATATGTAAATCGGCCATTGGGTGAGACATATGTATAATTTGGTAATTTCCTTTCAGGAAAGGCGGCGGCTATAAATAGCCATCCCACACGAACATTGTCCCTTGATTACTTCATTTGAGATTCTGAGAAGATTGATTCAGAACCCTTCTTTGTGAGATTTTAGTTTCACATCCACTGGGAGAAAATAAAGAGCAAGAACTTAGACAGTGGTCGAGCATCACAATAGATCTAAGTTAGAGTTCTTGTATGTATTACACTCTAGATAGATAGGTTTCGGATTGAGTGTCAAAGATCAATTGTCTTCACTACGCAAAGTCTTCGGAAAAGAAGAGTAATTGTCTATCGCGAATAAGTGTGTCGAACATTTGGAAATCACCGTTAAGTACCTACCACAAATCATTTGGAGTCCGGTCAGCTTCGATTTGAAGGGGAATAGGACAGAGTGAGGTCTTTTCCTATCTTCAATCACAAGTCCCTCGAACCGGACGTGCCTCTTTTGTATAAGAGTGAACTGGTCTACCAAATCATGTGTCCCCATCGAGCTTCACTAGTTCATTTTATTTCATTGCATTACTTGTATATGTTTATCTTCAGTGCTCCTTGCAATAGATATCCTGATCATGTATCCATAATTCTAGCACATTTTCCTTCATTTGACTACATGATTTGTGTATCATTCGCTCACCATATTGACCAGTCATTACATGCTCGTTGTGAATCGCTTGATATGTACTCTCTCACTCGTTCCCTATAACAGTAATCTGATACTTGTCATTGCTCAGTCTCACATGTTTTATGTGGTATCTTATTGTGTCACCATAGTGATAGTGAAATTTGGGAGTTCTTATTCGCAAATTATTATACCATATTACGTCCTAAGGTTTGCTTAGTTCACTCTATTCTATATTAATTCATCCTGTTCCCTAAATGCATTTGCATTACTTCGTTCACTTGGTCTTCTCTGTTGTTGTGGTTGGAGTTGTTTCAAAGTTTAGAAAGAAAATTTTAATCTACCAATAACCCCCACCAATCAATATACTCATTGTCCTAGTAAAATTCGCCGACATGATCGGGATTACTTGTTTTTCCCCTAGCTAGTTGTGTCACCACTTACACCTGTGTTATTTTTCTCCTTAGGATAACTCTACTGTTCCTCCACAAATACATCGTTGAGAGGGGAAGACTTCTTGTTCTTCTTTTACTTGTATGCAAATTCAAGTCCCTCCTTAGCCACAACTTCGTTTGATTGCTCAATTTTTTTTTCAGGTTCTTATCACCTTGTATGAACGAGACAATGCCCTTAACACAGTGGACCGTCAACTTTGTGTTCTCCTCAAGAAGATGTGCATGATCACAACAAGAACTAGTGCAACAAGAATTGCTAGCTAAAATAAAAGGAGAACAATTTGAAACCCCTTTAGTCAATTTTACTTGGATTTGATCATGAGACTCCACTAGTTTTGTGTGATCCTTAAGTATATCATGATCCTTAATGAGTCTAGCATGACCAACCCCAATCTCATCAGCATGATCGTAATATTTCTTTAATTTTGAAAGGTTAATAGTTTTTGTATCCTCAAGATCCACTCCAAGACCATGCTCTTCCTTAGGATCAAGAGAAAAAATTGTGATCTCGTCGACATACTCACGACCAGTCCCTTCTGATGCCTACTATGAAACTTTATTCTTCTAGATATTGTTGGGCATACAAGTGCAGAGTTTTGTAGGATAACAACAAATTTCCCTTAGTTGGATGACCTAAGATTTATAATCAGTGGGAGGTGTAGGATGAAGATGGTCTCTCTCAAACAACCCTGCAATCAAATACAAGAAATTTCTTATGTCCCCAACTCACCCTATACAATGGTAAATTGTATGGGTCCACTAGTTCGGCGAAGAGATGGTGATACAAGTGTATTATGGATGGTATAAATAGGTTTTCTTAATCTAAAAATATAAAAACAAGATGGTAACAAATAGTAAAAGTGAGCACAAATGGTATTGCAATGCTTAGCAACAAGGCCTAGGGTTCATACTTTCACTAGTGCAATCTCTCAATAGTGCTATCATAATTGAATAATATAACCATCCCTCAACGTGTGATAAAGAATCACTCCATAGTTCCTCTCTAGTGAAGAATAGAAGATGAAATTGTTGTAGGTAATAGAACAACCTCAAGTTATCCTTTCTCTTCAATTTATTGAGCCATCCCTATATGTGCCACAAACAGCCCTAGAGTTCGTATAAGAATAAAACCTATGATATGCATCAACCAACTCTAATTTCACCTAGAAACTCCGATGTCACCACAAGTATCTGTGAGTTGATTATTGGACATGCATCAAAGAATTTCGTATTCATCATATTAGATCCAACAAAAAGAACTTTAAAGAGTAACCCAATATTTCTATCGGAGAAAGTAGACCAAGAATGTGTATGTAGATCACAAAAATGTCACCACGGGAATCTGCAAGTTGATTACCATAACATATAGAAAGTGAATAAATAGAACACCCCATTGTTACCGGCGTATCCACAAGCAAGATATATATCAAGTCTTCTCAAATCCAATCCAACGTAACAAAACCTCGAAGGTAATGAATCAATTCATCACAACAATATAGGAACGGAAGAACACCATATGATTCAACTACATCAACAAATCTCGTCATACATCAAGATTGTTTCATCTCAAGAATAACGCACACACACATACACACACAGAGAGAGAGTGGGAGAGAGAAAGACCAAACACATATCTAGTGGAAATATCCTCAGCCCCGAGGGTGAACTAATCCCTCCTAGTCATGGAGACTGGTGATGATTTCCCCCTCCGACAGGGTACTAGAATAGGGCTCCGGATAAGATTGCTTTAGAACAGAGGTTTCACACGGCGGAGCGGAAGTTCAAGATTTATTTTTTGTGGTTTCTGAATATATAGGGTTTTTTAGTGTTGGAATCAACCCTAGAGGTGCCATAGGATGCCCACAGGGCATCGGGGCGCGAGACCCCCTTGGCATGCCCGGTTACCTTGTTGGGCGCATATAGGTCGTCTAGTACTCCCGTGAAGCTTCTTGTGTCCCATTCCTTCTAGAAAAAAGTCATAAAGTTTCGGGCGATATCGAGAACTTGTATTTTTTGCACACAAAAAACACCACTATTATTCAGCTAATAATATCGTTAGTTCGGGTCATGTGCGGACCCCGACTTACGAGTCGAGATCGCCGTGATCAGTGATCCCAGTGATCAATGCTCACCGAACACAGATACCGAATAAAAGAGTCTTACATCCATACATACCGTTTGATACGAATAAATGGCCACTGCGGTCGAGTCTTACATATATAGGGCCTTATAGGCCAACACACCAAACTGGGCCAATAGCGGATTTTTGGTTGAAAGCGTGAACTTATGCCATTAGCCTTAATCTACACGCATTCTAACTGGGAAGCATCCTAGCTCGCAAGAACATCACGGAGTTAATCTTCATCATATCCTGTTCTTCTATACCTGGTCAATGAAATAACCAGTGGCAAGCCAATGAGTACTTTGAACGTACTTGCAAACAGCCCATGACGTGAACAACGAAAGTGAAGGATAACAAAGGCATGCATCATTCGTGTAACTCATCTGGATGGAATGATCATGAATATGCATCAAGTTAAATAATTACTCTTGAAAAACAGGTTACAGATATCAATATATCTGTCGGCGGTTGAACCATCCGGGTTCACCCAATATGCCAAGTCACCGAACTTGGTCATATTATTGCTATCATAGAAACACCTTTCTCATCACCACACACACACACACGCAACTCACTCACACTTGGTTTATGCGGAAATATCAGGACGTAGTTTAAGCAAGATTACCCCACTGTCCTTGACCGTGGACACGGCTATTCGAATAGTTTACGCTCTGCAGAGGTAGTACGCTGGACCCACGAGATCCGGGAAACTTCCGTGTCATCCACGACTCGTTGTATGTCACATACCCGAGGTAAGGACCCGATCAATGCCTTTCCCCTGACAATACTAGACAAAGAGGTCCACCCGATTGGTACCCAGCCCACATGTTGTACGTCTTACGAGCACCAACTCTGGACAGTACCAACCATGCGGGGACCAACGGTGTGACTGGAACTCAGAAAACTGGCATAGTCGTCCTACCCGGCACGACCCCATCACGAGAGTGACCACATATCACTTCCACCAATAATAATGTGGCTCTTTGCTAGCACCGACCAAAGTAATTAACATAGCCCCGTCCCATAAGGGGTAACGTGGTCGTACTGGTAAGGTTGGGACGATCAACACATCATAAATCTTATCCCCTTTCCGAAACCATACTCACACAAATACCGGGTGCATCACTTCACCAAAAGTGACCATCTATCTCACCATCACCCTCTGGCATTAATGGCACCCAACGGGGTTTTCATAAACTCTGGCTTTATGACAACATCATGCTCATGATAGTACTACTTCTACCGTTACTTGTCAACATGTTATTAGCATGACCCTAAGGGGTAGAGTCAAGCTCAATTTCTATGCTCCGGAGGAGCCTTCGGTAAAATCATATCAAATGATTACCTGCATTTATGATCATATGCAATGGAAATACTTGCTATTTATCATGCAAAGTAACATATGCTCAGTCATACTCAAAGGATTGCTTGCCTTGCTCACGTAAGTCCTCGGCGTATTGCGTATTGCGGGAGGCATATTGCGGGATTGCGGGAGGCGTATCGGAGGGGCCACGCAGGAGGCGTATTGCGGGATTTACGCCTTCGGCGTGGGGAAGACGGTTCCAAGGGAACCCGCCTCCACTTAAGATGGCTGGGCCCACCCCTTTGGTCACTGACAGGGGGCCCCGCTCATCAGGTGCTTCTTCTTCCTCCCGCTCGGGCAGGGAGGAGCAGAAGAGGAGGGGTAGTCGCGCTGCTCCGGTGCCTCCGGCTAGCTCCGGCCGAGGCGAGTGCACTGTCGGCTCGGGGGCCGCTCCACAGCCACCCCCCCCATGCTTGGCGCCAGCAGGGGAGCCTCGGGGTGAGTCGGCCCACGACCGCAGTGGAGGGTAGCGATGGTGGCCGTGGGGAGCTGCGCCCCGACCACCTAGAGGGGATAGGAAGGAGGGGGGAGGAGCTGCAAGGCTTGGAGGTGCTCCTCGAGGCGCAAGGAGCAGAGGGGAAGGCTGGGGATGCTCGGATTAGAGCGGAGGCTGCCGAGGGAGCTTCGGCCATGGGGAGGAAATGGGGCATGGGAGAAGAAATCGGGGGCGTCTGGAGGTTTGCAGGAGGGAGAGGGACCTAGAAGGGGAAGTATGGACTCGGGGAGGCTCTGAGTGGGGAAGGAGGAGCCGAGAAGGACCTCAGAGCTCTCTGGTGCACCCAGGGCATGGCGGCCACGCCCCTGAGCCTTCTTGGAGTCTTGATAGCGTCGTGGAGGGGTCAAAGGTGGAGGAGGGGATGCTCTGGCGCTCTGGGGCACACTGCCACTGTGAAACATGAGCTAGGAGACGAAGAAATGGTGCAGAGCACCATTAGTGCAGGCTGACAGCATGGTCACCATGGCCATGCGTGTCCAGGGTGACCGTTTGACCTGACAAAGATGTCTCTCATGTAAGGCATGCTTGCCAGAGGTCACTGGTGGAGTTTGGAGCCATGTGAAGGGGGTTTGAATGGGTTTGGAGTAAGATTAAGTTTGAAGTAGTAAACTTAAGGCTAGCAAAACTAATTTTCACTAAGAGTTAATTGAGTTGGAACTTTGTCTAGGTGTGCTTTTAATAGAAGGACTACAAGACTGCAAAGTTTCAGCTCAAGAAAGCAAGTGTAGCTAGTACTTGTTGTACAAAGCCACATTTCAGCCAGGAATCAACTTCAGAAGGTGCTGCTCACTTTCTCCACATGAGCATGCCATATCTTGGTTCCAAATGAAGATTTGGCATAGAATAGATTCTCTGGAAAGAATTGGGGGCTTTGGGTTAAGCAGAAGTATGGTAATAGACGTAAAACAGTGATACAACGGTGAAAATGAGAGAAAGCTACAAAGGGTCCTTCCCCAATAATTGACTAGTGGCCATGGGGATGTTACTGGAGGTAAAATGTGACTATATGAAGTTGTGGTAGAAATTTGAGCTTAAGAGTAAAAGTGGAAGGGGCAAATGAAGCCAATTTAGTGAGTGCACACAAGGTGTCTGATCTGTGGTTGGGCTACCAGATGGATTCCAATGGCTATGAAACTTAACAGGATCAAGTAATAGATGAAAATAGGCTTGCACACCAAAATTGGGATTTGCTGGAGAAGTTCTCCAATGTAGACTTGGAAAACCCCGGAAATTTGCTGGAGAAGTTCTCCAATGTAGACTTGGAAACAGTGATATAAGTCAGAAATCAGCAGAGAGGGTTTTGAGGGTCTTAGGACAAGTTCTTTTATTCTCCGTGATGCACCACTTGGTGTGGATGCATTATTGGATTATTATAACATGGTCACCAAATTTGAGCATAATTGGAGACACTTCACCATGTAGAGTTGCTCAAATTTGAATCTGGACAAATAGGGTTTTAGAGTGATTAGGGGAGCCAAATCAACTTGGTTTGAAGTGAAACTTGGCAAGAACATCAATAATATCATAGATGACATGCTAGAATTTTACTGGAATTTATTGAGAATATTTCTTATAGAAATATTTCAAAAGCTTGAAATAGGCAGGAATGGTTTTGGAGGGATTTGCCCAATATTTTGAACATGACCAGGTGTTGAAACTCATAAATATGGAATAAATATATCCACTGAGTTTCCCTAAATTTTCTTAAATATTTTGAAAGCAATAAAAATAACTTTCCTTCATAGGAGTCCATTTCTGGCCTCACGGAAAGGCTTTTAAATGAAATAATAAAATAACTTTTAAAATAATAATATGGTGGTTTTTAAAGGCATTTTGATAATAGGTTTTAAATGAAATAAATGGTGTAAAACAAATCCCCTAATTTGAGGACTTGTAGTACGAACCTCATCTCATGGGTTTGAAAGTTTAATTCAAAGAAATGCTTTTTGGTGAAAATAATATTTGATGAAAATAGATATTTATCCTAAACACATGGCATGATCATTAGGCAGGAGATCATGGAATGAGGAGGTCAGTTGGAGATAAAGAGAATTACTGGGGAGCAATCACATGCACTCAAGCAAACAATAGTCACTCCAAGCATCACAAGCATTCACAAAAAAATTTGATTGGTCCTAAATTTTGAAATAAGTTAATTAGTCAGGAAGGCCAAAAACTGGGTGTGACAGGTCAGTTCCAACTAATTAATATAAAGTCCATCAAAACCATATAAAAATATTGCGAGCATGGGTAAATATGGCATGAATACTATCAATGTCAACACCGATAGATCTCGATTAGGGAGTCTCGAACTGTGGATCTTGGATCGATGGGTAACACGAGACATAGAAGACGATGTTTACCCAGGTTCGGGCCCTCTTGATGGAGGTAACATCGTACGTCGTGCTTTGTTTGTATTGATGATGAAGTATCAAGTACAAAGTTGATCTACCTCGAGATCGTATAATGTGGTCTAAAACCCTAAGTGTAATGATCTTAACCTGCCCTACGAGCGAAAACCCTCTGGTTTATATAGACACCAAGGGCACGTAGGGTCTCTTATAGTTGGTTACGTCAGGGAGTAAACATGCCGAATCTGTCATTCTCAGCTGGAGTACAAGCCACAGCTTAGGATGTTTCCTTCTTGGACACGACGTCATTATAATCTTCGGTCCATTAGTGATGGCCACAGAGTGGCCCACCCAATCGGCCCATAGATATAGGCCAGTGGCCTGAGGAACCCTTAGTTTTGGACTCCCTTATTTGCCTCCGAACTGGCAAGCAATGTTATAGTCTTGATATAGCATCTTCACGCGTCCAAACTATTTGGCTTGCAGGGCGAGTTCCCCTCTTCACCAATGCTTGGGTTAGTGTAATAAGGCTCTCGGTGTATTCCCGATTGTCGAAGTGTGGCTTGGCACGCAATATTGACTTCTCAGCTTCAAGGTTGATGACACCCTTTGATTCCTGTGCACCAATAGGAGATAGGCAGTTCCAATAATCTTTTACCAAAATGCCATTTGCGGTTAGGAGGAAAACCACTTATTTAATAAACTAAGCATGCTTCAAGCAAAACATATTGTTCTCCAACCATCGAGAAGAACATCAGAGAGCCTGGATACATGGCAAGCTTTCCAAGCTCCTCCTCGCGTCCTCACGACCGACTTCGAGGCGACTAGGCAAGTTTTTCTCTTTCTTATCTCCGTCTGCGCGATCTAGAGGTGTAAGGATGTATTCCTGGCTTAGATCTAGCACCCATTCGCTCCAGATTGACTTCCGCAAACGGTGAGGTGATACGTCTCGAACGTATCTATAATTTTTTATCATTCCATGCTGATATATTATCATTCTAGTATGTTTTTGGAGTATTTATTTACCATTTTATATTATTTTGAAAACTAACCTATTAACCCAGTGCCTAGTGCCAGTTTTTGTTATCTTTGTGTTTTTCACTTTGTAAGTTTTCCATACCAAACGAGGTCCAATTGTCGTGAAATTATTTTGAACTTTTTTCTAGACCGAAAGAAGACCAACGAGCATCACAGGAAAGTTGGAGACCTCACCAGGGGCCCACAAGCAATCAGGACGCAACCTGGGGGGTCGCGACCCGATAGCTTGTGCCCCCTCGTGGCTCTCCCGACTCCATTCTTTGGCTTATAAATGTTTATTTACCCTAAAAATACGAGAGAGAGTCCAGAAACACTTTTTACATTGCTGCAAGTCTCTGTTCGGACCGGAGGCTATCTAGAGCTCTGTTCCGCCGCCCTCCCGGAGGGGGGATCGATCATGGAGGGCCTCTTAATCAAACTTACTGTCCTCACGATGATGTGTGAGTAGTTCACCATATACCTATGTGTCCATAGTCCATACCTAGATGGCAACCTCTCTCGTTCATCGTCAATACAATAATCATCTGGTCTTTGCTTTGATCCATATGATGTAATTCCTTATGTGCAGTGCGTTTGTTGGGATCCGATGACTTTTGGGTATATGTTAACACTATCCATGATAAATATTTGGTTCACTCCTGCATACTTATATCATTCTTATGTGCATGATTTTGATAGCTTCATAATTCTTTTCGATCTACTTAAATAGTTTGGCCGATTAGATCAGTATTTCTTTAGTGAGAGAGGTGCATTGTGGTAGGTTCAACCTCGAGAGTTTATATCTCCCGGTGATATAAGGGGACAAGATGCATCTTTTTGTTGCTCCAGCTAAGGACAAAAAATGGGGTTTATTCATATTGCTTGAGTTTACTTTGTCTATATCATGTCATCTTACTCCATGCATTACTTTGTTTGGCATGAACTTAATATGTAGAGAGGTAAGCATAGAAGCACTCTTGAAGTGAAGTAATTGTAAGAGGTGCAGGCAAGAGTCGTCCTATTTGTTTATGGACGCGATGTCTATATACACATGATCATTGTCATGAATATCTCATAATTATCCGGTTTTTTATCAATTGCCAAACAGTAATTTGTTTACCCATTGTATGCTATTTTTCCATGAGAGACGCCATTAGGGAAAGCTATTTTCCCCGGTTCTATACACAACATATTGATAAAACCTTCATTACCTTTCTATTATTTACTTATTTCTTTATCTTACTATCTACAATTATCTACACATCTCACTTGCTTACAAATAACAAGACAAGAGGATTGACAACCCTCTTGCCCGCGTTGGGTGCAAGTTGTTTGTTCTTTTCTATGCAGACGCTGAAGATGTATGTGGTCTATATTCCTCTTGGTGCGATACTCCTTTGTTTCATAACTAAGGGAAATACTTACCTACTTTGTCCTGCGAAAACCTATTCCTTTTCATGGAAAACCCAATGTAGATCACGAGTATCAGGAAGGATTTCTGGCATCGTTGCCAGGGAATATCATTAGCACCTACCAAGTAAATCCGCACAAAATTTCATTCACTTGTTCCTCTTTTTATTTGATGATATATTTAGTTTTTCTCATAAAAAACAAAAAATAAAAAATATTTATCTTTGCTCGTTTAGCTTGTCACTAGATTACATTTTCTCTTTCTAGCTTAAGTAATTGACGTCATGGCTACTTCCACTATGGATATGCCTCTCCCTCCTTACTTTGGAGAGTGTTCTCAAATGTTGGATTTTAAGCAAGATGAGTCACTCAAGGAATCTTGGAATAGACTACTAGAAATACAAGCTAGAGCTAACCCTAAGAGGCATATTGATTTGATTATGAGAAGTTTTATGTTGATTTGTCTCGAGAAAGGGGTATTAGACATCCGGTGCTATGTATCTGGGACTATAGCCCCCCCCCCCTTTAGAACCGGTCTCTTACAAACCGGTGCTAAACGCCTCCACGTGGGCGCCGAAGAGTGTGCGCAGGCGGAGGACCTTTAGAACCGGTTGGTAACACCAACCGGTCCTCATGCTTTTTTTTCTTTTTTTTTCCTTTTCTTTTCAGGGTTTCCGATTCCGTATTTCGGTGTTTCCGTGTTCCGTATTTTCAGGGTTTTCGTTTACGTGTTTCCGGTTCCGTATTTCCGTTTACGTCTTTCCGATTCCGTGTTTCCGATTCTGTGTGTACGTGTTCCGTTTTTTACGAACACGGAATCGGAAACACGTAATCGGAAACACTTATCCGGAAACACCGATTCCGTGTTTGGGGTTAAGTGTTTCCGATTCCGTGTTTGCGGTTAAATGTTGATGCACCAAATAGAAGTACATATATACATGTAACACGAAGTACTGGACCGATCATCATTACATAATTTGAAGGTCGTTTCCTATAGCTGTATACTTGCATAGAGAAGGGAGCTGGCTATTGGTTCATAGGATGAAAAAATTCTCCGCCTTCATCTATGACTTGCGTGAGGAGAAATCCTGCCAATTCCTCTGCAACTGCCTTGCAACGTTGGATTGGTCTGAGCATCGCCCGCTTTCGTTGCAGCTTTAAAAGAAGTAGATGAAAACAATTAAGTTATGAACAAAACTAACATAATTGATGGCAACATAAATAAAGTTGTGAAGATCCGGTTACGTACCTCTAGATTTCTAGAAGTACGGGATTTCTCATTGATAATCCTGTGAGTGTACTCGCAAATGTAGTACCCACAATAATCAGTGCCCTGTGGTTGTTGCGGGACGCCCTATATACGAGAACATAATTCAGTCAAATTAATAATAACCAAGAGAATGGTAATGGTATTGAAACCAGGGTACGTAGTACTACTTACTTTGTTAATCTGAAAGTGGAGCTTGTCTGCCCATGTACCGGGTTCTTCCTTGATGAACATTTGCCAAACCCTGGCCGACAAAGAAAAATGAATACAAGAGTTAATTATTACTTACTTGATATCAGGAAATGAACGAAAAAGAGGCCGATGAACGAAAGAGGCTGATATATATATACCTTTGAAGCATCTGACGCGCGCTCTTCCATTTATCAGCGTCCCAGGTTAACGGGTCCTAGACTTCAACTTGTCTTTGATCGATTCTAATGATGAACAATATGAAGTGGGACCTGCGCACGTGTACACACGCAGTCATGCATACTCATCAATTACACTTAACATCAGGTAAGCAAAATGGAATGTGTACAAGACAGTAACACTCACTTGAATCCGTAGGGCCAAAGTATTTCTTTTTTGGTACTTTGTCGCTTCAAAAACCTTAGCAAATCATCTAGTGTATCCTTGTTGAACTTTTCTATTATCTCTTGATGAAACGAATACGGGTCAATGAACCCAAAGTCCCAGATTCCTGCCAGCCTGCATTCACGAATCTTCATTCTGCATAGTAGCGTACAAAAATTATACGGGCAATGAACGCGAGCTTAACTAAATAATTAAATTACACAAATAAATCACTTACAAACAGTAGCAGCTGACGATAGCTTTGTCGAGGGCACGTTGATTGTACATCTGGAAAAAATCATCGAACCCAACCTCCACACCGTAATCTCCGAAGTAGTGTTGATCCTGAACTTCCGCCATGATACAGTCTCTCTTTTTCCTTGCGGCCTCCAAGTACCAACCATGTAAATTCCATAGTTGGGTTGTTAGAGCACTAGGATTTTCGACCAGAGGGTGCTCGGGCTTATATTTATATACCACATCAGCAATAGCGTAACCTACGTCGCCCATGCGTGGACCGGACACTGAAGCCTGGTCAGATAACACCTTGAGCGGGGCAATTGACTGTGCTTCTTGTTGTCCGAGCTGGGGAACTTGTTTCCCGCATTTCTTCTGCTCCGCCTGCTTCATCTGCTCCGCGTGCTTCATCTGTGTGGTGTGCATCTTTTCAATGAACCGTTCATAGTCTGAAAGGGGCGGCGGTGGCGGCGGTTCAGGATAATATAAGTTGTCGATGGTGCGCTCAATTTTCCACTTTGGTACGTTCTTTAGAGTTTCCTTCCAGATGTCTGGAGGGGGCTTCAGGGGAAACCGTGCGAATCATGCTTTGTTTTTGGCTTTCACGGCCTCGTCTAGTTCCTCCGGAGTCATCAGGCCTGGTATCTTTGGGGGAGTCTTGACTTTATTGGGTTTCCTTTCTCTCTTCTTGGGAGGAGTTCCGTTTCTTCTGAACTGCAGCTTCCGCTTTGCCTTACCCGTAGTGGGCGCATCCGTCGGCTCACTGGAGTGCACGGGCGATGGACTCTCGGCCTCGGGCTCCCTATCTTCGTTGTGGGGTGGACTTGGAGGTGCGTTGGGGGGTGGACTTGGAGGTGCGTTTGGGGGTGGACTTGGAGGTCGTACATTCTCTGTAGGAAAGTGAAAAAACTATTAAAAATAGGCTTACATGTGGTGCAACATTCAGTAATTGTTGGAGGTGGTGCATTTGTACCTGGAGGAGTCGGTGGCCTTGGCGCCGCGTTAGGAAACACGATGTGTTTCTTCTTCCACAAGATGATACCAAGCTCCATTTCTCCCAGTGTCTTCTCGCCTTCACCTCAAGGAATATCAAGCTCAATTGACTGGCATCCCGGCGTAATTGTTGACAACCCGACACGAGCATGGGATGCTGGAATCTGACCACCATGGTAGGTTGCTCCAGGTTGATTCGGTGAAGCATAGCCTGACGCCACCATGAAGGATATGTTCCGCATTGGCATATCTATCTCACAGTTTGTCTTCTCCGTGACATCATCCACGGGGTAGTGAGGCGCCGACGGTTTGACTGCAGGACCGTCTTCTAGCTGCAGCTGCGTGGAACCCACGCTGCTTCTATGCTGAGATGGGACGGCTTCTGCTACAGGATCGTCTTCTAATTGCTGCTGATCAACGTCAGGTGCAGGATCTTCTTCCTCCTCTTCAGTGTCAGGTACAGGGTGTCCCCCTTTCTTCAAGAGAAACGCCACCTTTTCTTCTAATGTCGATATCCGTTCCAGCGCCTTCCTCTTGCTTCTACCACGGCTTCTGTAAGTGCCAAGGTCCGCCGGAAACCCTTGGTTCCACGGGGTAGTGGCTCCAAAGCCTCGTGTTCGTCCCCACTTTTCGGGGTTCCCGAGTGCCTTCGTCAACTCGTCGTTCTCTCCATCGGGAACAAAAGTTCCTTTTCGAACAACTTCTATTGCCTTCTCTAGATCTGATACGACTTGTGTTATTTTTTCCGACGATGGTCCCTCCGCAACAATCATCCCAGTCTCAGCGTCCAACGTTGCCCCATGCGCGAACAACCAGAACTTGGACCTATCGGGCCAGTCATGTGTCTGTGGAATGATATTTCTTTTCAGAAGCGCATCTTCATAGCGTCGCCACCTAGGCAGGGCAGTCATGTAGGTACGTGACCCCAAAATATGGTGATATTTCTTCTTCTTCGCATTCTCCGTATTTGTGGCTGATCGGGATGTAAAGACACCCGATTTCTTGTACGCCTTAAAATCAGGCCAAGCGTCTCTTATCTTCACTAGGTGCCCAGTGAAAACTGGATCTTCGTCCTTATATTTCTTCCACAAGTCTTTCTTCCACCTCTGGAATTGTGTGGCCATCTTCTTCAAAGCCCACTCCTTGACTTTCTTCTTCTTATCTTCCGCTACGCTGAAATTTAGCCAGACCGTGTCGCAAAGCACTCTTTTCAATCTGTCATCGACATAACTAGCTCCAACGTTGGCGCCGGTCTTCGGCTTATTCCATTCTATTAAGTTGATCGGGACCAGGTCTCTTACAACAACTCCGCACTGATTTACAAATTTGCGATAAGTTTCTGGGGGTTCCAGTGGTTTGCCATCAGCAGCAACTTTATCAATCGAGTACCTTGCAGTATCTTTCAACCTTGCGGCCGGGCCTCGTTTCGACTTTGTCTCAGTACTTGCGCTAGGTGTTCCGGAGGGCACCTAAACGGGAAAATAATGATTCGTTAGTAAGTGCAATACGAATTAATTGTTGCGTCAACAGTGACTTGAGATATACATTGGCTGAGTTTGTTCCGGAGGGCACTTCTGCATCTACTACATCTTCTATATTCTCAGCTCCGTCACCGGAGTCGTTCAAAAATTGATTGCTAAACGCATGTCCACCGTCGTCATCATGATATATGGCCGTTTCATCTTCAAAAATCATCGGGCACATGTATCTTTCCTTCTCCGCCTCACCCATTCCCGCGAGCTGATCGGCGTGCTGATCATGTGGTTCTTGGGGATCCATAGCTCAACACCTGCTAGTAGCAAGAATTTAACTTAGCAAAATTATTTACGGAAAAGTTTTACGGAACCGGAAATTTTACAGAAAAGTTTTACGGAATCGTCGGAATGTTTTACGAAATCGTCGGAATCGTCGGTTTAGGGTTTTACGGAATCGTCGGAATCGTCGGAGTCACCTCCCGTTGCACGAATGTTGACCGACTTCTTGGAGTAGGGGAGCGTCATAGGGGCCGAAAGTGAAAGCTCAAGGAATCGGTGTTGCAACCGTGCAAGTAAAGCAAGAAGAAACAGGTGGCCGGTGATGATGGTAGCCATCACCCATCCCTTTCACCGTCCAATCCATGCCAACTAATATCTCTCTCGATTTTTATGCTAAAATATAGAAGCTATAGGCGATGTGAATCCTATTTTCTGATTATGTATGTCGCGTCATTACAATTTGGAGCTTTGATGCCAAAGAAAGATCAGGGGACCATGATAGCGAGAAACACACGAAGAGAGGAGACGAAAGGGAGTTTGACAGAAAGACAAAACATAGGAATGCGAGAGCAACACGTATGGCGATTTTGACTGAAAAAGTGGGTCTACTAGAATCGTCTTCCTCGCTTTAGCGACATAAATGATGAAGGCGGCTTCAAATCGAGCCGTGAGAGCATCTCTAGCAAGTACGATTTGTACGTCGATAGAACAAATCCCATATAAACCAATTGAATTTACGACAAGGTCCAACAAAATAGCAGCCTCTCCCGTAGAAATGGCCGAGAATATGCATGATCACGTAACTTTTTTTTGTATAGGATGTCCTATTGGGGCCGGAAAAAAACTAATATCGACGGTTATTATACTGAAAAAAAGCTTTCGTCCCGTTTTATATAAAAAGCAAACCACTAGTCCCGTTTTATATATAAACCAAACCACCAGACCGAAAGTACAAGCATAAGTACAAGCATACAACAATATGGATATACGAAAATATGGATATACCGTACGTGAAGAAGATGAAGTGGGGCGGCGAGGAGGCGGTGTGGGGCGGAGCGCGAGGAGGCGGCGAGGAGGCGTCGTGAGGAAGCGTCGAGGAGGCGACGGCGCGGCAAGGAGGCGGCGAGCAGGCGACGGTGCGGCGAGGATCGGCGAGGAGGCGGCGCGAGGAGGCCGCGCGCGAGGAGGCGGCGAGGATCGGCGAGGAGGCGGCGGCGCGGCGAGGAGGCCGCGCGCGAGGAGGCGGCGAGGAGGCGGCGAGGATCGGCGAGGAGGCGGCAAGGAGGCGACGGCGGCGAGGAGGCGGCGAGGAGGTCGAGTCGGCGAGGAGAGAGGCGGCGAGGAGAGACGCGCGGGAAGGCGAGAAGTTGGCGACCCCGGAGAGGTCTAGACCCTTTAGCACCGGTCTGTGTTAACAACCGGTGCTAAAGACCCTTTAGCACCGGTTGTTAACACACACCGGTGCTAAAGGGTCCAAAAATTGGGCGCGAACCGAACCCACCTTTAGGACCGGTTGTTGTTACACACCGGTCCTAAAGGTTTTTTTCCTTTTTTCTGTTTCTTGTTTTCTTTTTCTTTTTGTTTCCTTTTTCTTCTTCCTGTTTCTTCTTTTATTTTTCTTTTTTCCTTTTTTCTGTTTCCTGTTTTCTTTTTCTTTTTGTTTCCTTTTTCTTTTTCCTATTTCTTCTTTTATTTTTCTTTTTTGTTTCCCTTTTCTGTTTTCTTTTACATTTATTTACAAATTGTCAAAATGTCATTTTAACACTTAAAAAATAAAAATGATATTTATCAAAATGGTCAAATCTAGTGGAAACTGGTCAAATTTTTAATATTTATCAAAATGGTCAACACAATTACATAAAAGGTTTAATACATTATTACACATCACCAACAACACCCCCTATCTATTTTTCTTCTTGCCTTTCTTTTTATTGCGCCGTAACCATGGACTATCTTCATCATTTAACGGGATGCTTGGATCATCTTTGACTTTGAAGGGAGGAATTTCATCAAATTTATTGTAATCCTCTGACATGTCTGTCTTATCCTCGACTCCCACGATGTTTCTTTTCCCTGAAAGAACTATGTGGCGCCTTGGCTCATCGTCTGATGTATTCGCTTCCTTATCTTTTCTTTTTCTCGGTCTGCTAGACATGTCCTTCACATAGAAAACCTGAGCCACATCATTGGCTAGGACGAATTGATCATTGCCGTACCCAAGATTCTTCTGATCCACTGTTGTCATTCCGTACTTCGGGTCTACCTTCACGCCTGACAGGTTGAACCATTTGCACCAGAACTAAGGGACCTTAAAGGAAGGTCCGTAGTCAAGTTCCCATATCTGCTCTATGTAACCATAGTATGTGACCCTTTGCCCGTTGTCGTCTTTTGCATCAAACCGGACGCCACTGTTTTGGTTGGTGCTCTTTTTATCTTGGTCTGCCGTGTAAAATGTGTTACCATTTATCTCGTACCCTTTAAAGGTCAATACAGTCGAAGATGGTTGCTTGGCCAACAAGTATAGCTTATCTTCAACAATGTTGTCATTAATGAGACGTCTTTGCAACCAACCGCCGAAAGTCTTCGCGTGTTCTTTAGCAATGAAATCTTCAGGTTGCTCCGGGTATTCCGAGCATAAAATATCCTTGTGTTCCTAGATATATGGAGCCACCAAGCTGGAATTAACTAGAACTGTGTAGTGTGCTTGAGTGAAAGATTGCTCGTCCATACATGTTGTTGATTTCTTTCCTAGCGTGCCTTTTCCATCGATCGGGTTCAGGTCAGGAATAATGTCGACACAAAACTCAATGACCTCCTCTGTTCCATAGCCCTTGACCATGCTTCCTTCTGGCCTAGCACGGTTTTTAACATAATTCTTCAAGACTCCCGTGCACCTCTCAAAGGGGAATATATTGTGTAAGAATACAGGACCGAGAACGGAAATCTCTAGGACTAGGTGAACTATGAGGTGCGTCATAATATTGAAGAAGGTTGGTGGGAACACCAACTCGAAGCTGACAAGACATTGGACCACGTCCTTCTGTAAACTTGGTAGAGTTGCTGGATCGATTGCCTTCTGAGAAATTGCGTTGAGGAATGCACATAGCTTCACAATGGGTACTCGCACGTTTTCTGGCAGAAGCCCCCTCAATGCAATCGGAAGTAACTGGGTCATGATCACGTGGCAGTCATGAGACTTTAGGTTTTGGAACTTTTGCTCTTCCAGGTTTAGTATTCCTTTTATGTTCGACGAGTAGCCAGACGGGACCTTGATTCTGCTCAGGACTTGGAAAAAGATCTCCTTCTCTTCCTTGGTAAGAGCGTAGCTGGCAGGACCTTTGGAATTCTCTGGATTCATCAGGTCGTCTCGTTCATGCATACGTTGGTGGTGCAGCCGTGCTTTTGGTGTATCTCTCGACTTCTTCCCATGCACGCCCAATAAGTTTAGCAGGTTCACGCAAATATTTTTCATCACGTGCATCACGTCGATCGCAGAGCGAACCTCTAGCAATTTCCAATAGGGTAGTTCCCAGAATATAGATTTCTTCTTCCACATGGCTACGTGGTTGTCGGCGTCATTCGGAACAGATTGTGCGCCAGGACCCTTACCAAAGATTACTTTTATATCTTTGACCATGTCATATATATCAGTACCTTTAGGGAGGGTTGGCTTCCTCCGTGTATCTGCCTCGCCTTTGAAATGCTTTCCTTTCTTTCTTACGGGATGCCTGTCTGGAAGAAATCGACGATGCCCCGGGTACACATTCTAGCCTATATGTATACTTTCAGTCTCGCCTAAATAGTGTGTGCATGCGCTGTATCCCTTGTTTGACTGTCCTGAGATGTTACTAAGAGCGGGCCAATCATTGATGGTTACAAACAGCAACCCTCGTAGGTCAAATTCCTCCTGTTTGTACTCGTCCCACACACGTACACCTTCGTCAGCCCACAACTCTAAAAGTTCATCAACAAGTGGCCTCAGGTACACATCAATGTTGTTGCCGGGTTGCGACGGGCCTGGGATAAGCACTGGCGTCATAATGAACTTACGCTTCATGCATAACCAAGGAGGAAGGTTATAGATACATAGAGTCACGGGCCAGGTGCTATGACTGCTACTCTGCTCCCCAAACGGATTCAGGCCATCTGTACTTAGACCAAACCTTAAGTTTCTTGGGTCACGTGCAAAGTCCTCGTACTTATCGTCGATTTTTCTCCACTGCGACCCATCAGCGAGTTGTCTCAGCATATCGTCTTCCTTACGGTCTTCTTTGTGCCATCGCAGCAACTTGGCATGCTCTTTGTTTCGGAACAAACGTTTCAACCGTGGTATTATAGGAGCATGCCACATCACCTTGGCAGGAACCCTCTTCCTGGGGCGATCGTCGCCCTCAACATCACCAGGGTCATCTCGCCTGATCTTATACCGAAATGCACCGCATACCGGGCAGGCATTTAAATTCTCGTGCTGACCGCGGTAGAGGATGCAGTCATTGATGCATGCATGTATCTTATGCACTTCCAATCCTAGAGGGCAGACAACCTTCTTTGCTTCGTACGTACTGCAGGGCAGCACGTTATCTCTTGGAAGCATCTTCTTCATTATTTTCAGCAGCTTTTCAAATCCCTTGTCAGATATTCCATTCTCTACCTTCCATTGCAGCAATTCCAGGGTGGTGCCCAGCTTTTTCTGGCCATCTTCGCAATTTGGGTACAACAATTTTTTGTGATCGTCTAACATGCGCTCCAACTTCAACCTCTCGTTTTCACTTCCGCAGTTTATCTGTTCTTCACGAATGACCTGACGAAGATCATCATAAGACTCATCAACAATGTCCTCAAGTTCAGGCTCGTCTTCCCCCATTTCAGTATCACCGTGTTCACCGAACATAGGATAGTTATCATTGTCCTCTTCTTCTTCATTGTCTTCCATTACAACCCCTCTTTCTCCGTGCTTGGTCCGACAAAAATAACTGGGCATCAAGCCTTGTTGCAACAGGTGGGAGTGTATGGTTCTTGAGTTAGGGAAATTCCTCTTATTCTGGCATTTTTTACATGCACAAAAAATAAATCCATTCTGCCTGTTTTTCTCAGCCACATTGAGAAAACTATGCATGCCATTAAGGAATTCGGGACGACGTCGATCACTGTACATCCATTGCCGGTTCATCTGCATTATATAAATTTATCAAAAACCATTATGCTAAATCATCATGACTAAATTAATTAATTAATACAAAAAGTTCATCACACGTTAAAACCAAAGTAGCGTAGTGACCATACATATATAGTTCTCATAAAAACACACACTGAAACCAACCATAAAAACTCTCTCTAATTAATGCATTTAAAAACAACAACAAATGCGATCAAAATCGCAACAAAGGTAACAATTGACCCGACGGCATAATGATACCAAGCCTATTTACTAATTGCATATTTTCTAATCTTTCTAATCTTCAGACGCATTGCATCCATCTCGCTCTTGTGACCATCGACGACACCGGCAAGAACCTTTTCCAAGGTCATCTTCTCTCTTTCACTCTTTTCCAACCTTTCTTCAGTTTTTTTCAATCTTTCTTTCAGGCCAACATTTTCTTGTTCAACTAAGTGTAACCTCTCAACAATAGGGTCGATTGGCATTTCCGGTTCCACTACCTCCTAGATAAAAATATCTATGTCAAGTTGGTCGGCGTAATTAATTGTCATATAATCAGGAAATGAAAATATGTAGTTATAAAAGATATTATACCACATCTGAATCATAGACTGGACGAGGGCCAACGGGGACGGATATCAAAACCATGGCGCTATACATATAAAAAAAATCTTACACAATAAGAAAATTATATACAAGTAAATATGTAAATCATACAAATCAAAATATGTTTTGGTAAATAAAAACAATAGGCTCACCAAGGTTGTGTCGGTGACGGGGCGATCGACTGCGGTGAGGAAGGGGACAAGGCGCGCGACACTAAAAAAAACCATAAATCATAATTAAATTTGAGCTCAAATTGCATATGTATACATAACAAATGATGAACTCTCTCTATCTTAGGCATTTCATCAAACACCTAGCTAGCACAACAAAAATGAAATGAGCAAGAAAACGAGCAAAACTTGCAATGCCGGAAGAGGGAATGTTGATGCTAATCGTAGGACCGATGGGTGCCAACAATCTTGACAAATGGTGGAGAAAAATGGGGATGGATTAGAGCTCCCAAGACGAAGGAGAGAGCAAAAATGGAGTTGAGCTCGAGCTAGAAAAAATGGAGCTGAGCTCGGGGTGGAATATAGGGGTGCTCGGGGAGGAAGGAGAGGAGGGCTTTAGGACCGGTTTGTGTTAAAAACCGGTGCTAAAGGGTCTGACAGCGGGGCCCCGCAGTTGCTGCAAAAATGAGAAAACCTTTAGCACCGGTTTGTGATACAAACCGGTTCTAAAGGGTCTGTTCACTGGGCCCCCCTCCCTGCAGCAAACGGTCCAAAAACCTTTAGGACCGGTTTGTGTTACAAACCGGTCCTTAAGGCCTTGCGGCCATTTGCTGCAGGGAGGGGGCCCAGCGGACAGACCCTTTAGAACCGGTTTATATCCAATCCGGGTCCAATGTGGTTGGCTCAATGCCCTGTTTTCTACTAGTCCTTCCCATAGACGTGTCTTGGACTCTATGTTTGAAAAAGATTTCCTCAGAAACAATGCTTTTGACACCTATGATAAGCTGAAAATTGTATTTGGACGAACTAAAATAGAAACCATTGAACCGACTATACTAGCGTGACATCGCCAAACTAAGTTAGTTAAAGAGGCTAGAACTAGTATGGAGTCTAATTTCAGGGGGGGTGTTCAACTCTACCTCCAAGATACAAAGGAATATCATGATATGCAATGGAAGGCTTGATATAATAGAAAAAGTCTTTATGATCTTCGTGCTAGGGGAAATAGAAGTTACGCATGATAGTACACCTCTTATGAACAAAGATGACAACACTTGGAACTATACAATATGCCTAGCTAGGGGCCTAAAACAATAGCGGTTGTTGAGAGCAACCCAATAGCTATCTTTAATATTTTCCTTGTGTTTCTATTAGTTTGTTATAAAATTATTATTGCCTCTCTAATGTTTATGTTTCTATGTTTTAATTAGTGCTTGTGCCAAGTAAATCCTTTGGGACGATTTGCATGATGAGTAGAATTGATACGTAGAAAAACAGAAACTTTGACGACCAGTGCGTACTTTCTATGATTTTACTCGTACGTCTTATTAAGATGAAAGTTTTACATAGTATTTCTATACAAATTCATTAGGTCGTCCTAATTGTTCAGAATTTTTTGTGTTGTAGAAGTATAGTTTCTTTAGAGATTACTACAGATTGTTCTATTTTAGTTAGATTTTGTTTTTGCATGTATAGTTTGCTTGTATTGATTATGCTATGGATTATATCGGGTGGTATAAGCCATGGAGGAGTTAAGATACAGTACCTTATGCTAAAATAAGATAAAATAAATATGTAACAACACCTGAATGTATTTGATATGTTGCTGATACTAACGGATCTCATGAAGTTTTGTTGAGTTTTATGTGGTTGAAGTTTTCAAGTTTTGGGTATTGTCCTGATGGACAAAGGATTGAGGAGCAGCAAAATACTAAGATTGCGGATGCCCAAGCCACCCCATGGTAATATTTTAGGAACACTCATGCATCTAAGCATGGGGATGCCCCAGAAGGCATCCCCTCTTTTCGTCACAATCCATCAGTATGTTACTTGGAGCAATATTTGTATTCATCACATGATATGAGTTTTGCTTGGAGTGTCGTTTTTTTTTGCTTTCACTTTCAGTATAAAACAATCATTGTGTGTTGTACACACCTATTTGAGAAATGTATAACATAATCACAATTTGTTATAATACTCAGTGTGCTTCACTTATATCTTTTGAGCTTAGTAGTTGGTCTAGTACTTCACTTATATCTTCTTGAGCACGGCGGCATGTAGACTAGATCATACATTTTATGGTCTTGTTATTCACTTATATTTGTTTGAGATATGGACAAATAGTGATGGTAATTTGCATGGGTCATAAGACTAGATCAAAAGTAATGAGTATTCAATGAATGATGATAAAAACCACCATGTATCACATATAGAGAAATTGTGGGTTAATGATATTGATGTGGTGATATGAAAAAGGTGTGAGTGCATTACTATTATTTCAGATAGGTGTCGATATTAAGTGGTGTTAAAATTCTTGTTTATCTAAAAAGTTAAAAAGGCATGGTGATGATGTGTGAGCGTTTCTATCTCTCGTTGAAAATTGTGTGTTGTTTTGAGTCAGAGTCGCATGATGGTTAACTCCAACCAACTCTCTCCCTCGGGGCATGCGAGTAGTACTTTGATTTGTGATAAAACTAATAACAATTTGCAATATGTATATGAGTTCTTCATGACTAATGTGACACCATGGACATACACACTCTCACCTACTCAAATTTGCTAGCCTCTTCGGTATAGTGCATCGCCCATTCTCACCTTGAGGATCGGTGCAACTTTCGACGGTGCATCCAAACCCCTTGACATGACATGCCCTATTGCACATTAAAGTTTTGTATATCCTCCTCAAAACAGCCACCATACCTACCTATCATTTCATGTCCATAGCCATTCCGAGATATATTGCCATGCAAATGCCATCATCACTTCACATGACTAGTTCGTTCATCATCATAATGCTTTGCGTGATCATATAGAGCTGACATAGTATTTGTGGCAAAGCCATTGTTCATCATATTTGTCATGCTATATCTTTTCACATTATGGTACACTGCCAGAGGCATTCATTCAGAGTCATATGTCCTATCAGTTTTCATGATGAGTTGTAAGTATATAAAAGTGTGATGATCATCATTATTAGAGCATTGTCCGAGTAAGGAAATAAAAATGGGGGAGGCCAAATGAGCCCACCATAAAAAGATGAGAGAAAAAAGAAATGGCACTTTGCTACTATCCTTTTAACACACTTGTGCCTCAAAGTGGCACCTGGTTCTTCATATACAGAGTCTTATGTTATATCATTCTTATGCTAGTGGGAATCTCTTGTTCATAGAATTGGCTTGTATATTCCGTTGACGGGCATACTCAAATGCCCGAGGTCTTCATGAGCAATCTAGTTGGATGCACACCCCACTTAGCTTCAGTGGATCTTTCATACACTTATAGCTCTTGTGCATCGTTTGCATTGCAATACCTACTCATCGCACCGATATCTACATAGCTTGTTCATATACCTAGTTGATGTGAGACTATCTTCTCCACTTTTACCCCTTTTGAACCTAGCACCACATTCTATTCCACCTTCATGTTATATCGAATGGTTCACTCTCATGTATAGTGTGATTAATGAAAAGTTGATGCATATTGAAAAGGTATGATCCAATTGCCTAACTTGAACATTGTGGTGATTGAAATTTGTACTAATGTGGTGAAGATGGAGCCATGCGTTGCTAATATAATAAAGATGGATGGGGGGTAAAATAATCTTTGAGGATTGTATACTTTGAAAGATTAATGATTTGTTGCTTATACCTATAAGTAGTGCTATGTTAATTCATCGTTTCTCAGTGAGCATACATGCATACGGTTACATCATGGATAGCATGGCACATCAAAAATTCTATTTTTATCATTTACCTACTCGAGGACGAGGAGGAATCAAAAATTCTATTTTTATCATTTATCTTGGGGATGCTTGATATGTCTCCAGCGTATCTATATTTTTTTTATTCGATGATGATATATTATCATTCGATTATGCTTTCGGACTATTTATTTACAATTTTATATTATTTTTTAGCACTAACCTATTGACCCACTTCCCAGTGCGATTTATTGTTTTCTATGTGTTGTTCACTTTTTAGGTTTTCCATACCAAACGAGGTCCAATTGCGCCGAAACTATTTGATGATTTTTTGTGGACCAAAAGAAGACCAACCAGCATCGGAAGAATGTTGGAGGCCTCATGAGAGGCCAACAAGATATCAAGGCGCGAACAGGGGGCTATGGCCTGATAGCTTGTGCCCCCCTGTTGGCTCTCCCGACTCTGTTCTTTGGCTTATAAATTCTTATTTACCCTAAAAACAACAGAGAGAGTCCCGAAACACTTCTTACACCACCGCAATTCTATGTTTTGACGGGAGGCCATCTGGAGCTCCATTCTGCCAGCCTACTAGAGGGGGATTAATCACGTGTGGTAACCCCGAATTACTAGTCGAGATTGCCAAATAAACGTGCTTAGTGATCCAGGAGATCAATGCTCACCGAACACACAGAAACAGAATAACAAGAATCTTACATCCATACATACCGTCTGATACAAATAATGACCCTTGCGGTCAATTCTTACATAGATAGGGCCTTGAAGGCCAACACACCAAACTTGACTAGTAGCGGAATTACAGGTCGAGATCGTGAATCCCACCATCAGCCTTAACCTACATGCATTCTGACTGGGAAGCGTCCTAGATCGCAGGAACAACACCAAGGTACTCTTCACCATCTCCTGTTCTCTCATACAAGGTCAATGAAATAACCATTGGCAAGCCAATGAGTACTTTGAATTTACTCACAAGCAACCCATGATGCGGAACAAGGCAATAATGCACCATGATATATTTTTAGTATGCAGACTTTGCGGAAAGCATGTTTCTCCTTTAAATGAAGTAACATGGTCAAGTGTATGTATAAACATGCAACATAAGGTAGATGGTAATCATAAGGACATGTTACATATACCAACATATGTGTTGAGGGCCGAACATCCATGTTCACCCTTCATGACAAGTCATCTGACTTGACAAGCATCATCAATCTCAACCACACACACTCACACTTGGTTTATGTGTAAAATACTGGACGTAGTTTAAGCAGGATTACCCAACTGTCCTTCATCGTGGACACGTCTATTCGAATAGTTTTACACTCTACAGAGGTTGCGTAGTGTACCCACGAGGTCCAGGAAACTTTTGTGTCATCCACGACTCGCGGTATAACATACCTGATGTAAGTACCCGATCATTGCCTTTCCTCTGACTATACTAGACAAAGAGTCCACTCGATTGGTACCCATCCCACATGATGTACGTCTTACGAGGACTAACTCTAGATCGTATCATCCATGCGAGGACCAAGGGGGTGCCCGACACATGTAAAAACAACATAGTGGTCCTACCTGGCACGACGCGAGAGTGACTATATCACTCCCGCCACTAGTAATGTGAGCTCTTTGCTAGCACGACTAGAGTAGTCAACAAAGCCACATCCCATAAAGGGGTATCGTGGTCGCACATGTAAGGTTGGGATGGTCAGCAAATCTTAAACTTAATCCCATTTTCGAAACCACAAACACAAAACCTTTCCTGGTACACCACTTCTTCCTCAAGTGGTCATCCATCTCAACACCATCACCCTCAGGCAATAGTGGAACCCGACGTGGTTTTTGGAAAATTTGTGCGATCACCTATGTGTTACCATCACCATGCATATGCTCATCCTATGTGTAGGACTACTATCTACTTGTCCACTTATCATCAACGTGACCCTTATAGATGGTAAAGTCATGCTCAAATGCAAGTGCTCCACAGGAGCCATCGGTAACACCATACCGAGGGTTTGCCGATTATTCATGATCATATGCATCGGAATACAGTAATCAACATGGTATGCATAAAATATTTTTCTCAAACATGGTCAATGGGCTGCTTCCCTTTCTCAAATAGGTTTCCGGGTGCTACGAGGTCTTCTGGTCCAAGTCCGAGTACTCCGTCTATTCCGTCAACTACCGGCGGAAAAAATCACAGTAAGCCACACAACAAGCAGAAATAAAAGTGCTCTATAAATAGGAGTTTTATTTTCGTGGGACATCTTTAGTCATAAGAACAATGCCTAAAGTTGTTTTAAGGGATTTGGATCAGCAGAGATATTTAAATGGTGGAAACGGAGTCATTATTGGCCCCACAGGTGGTATACAGAAAATATTTTATTAAAAATGAGTGGAGGCACTCATTTAATAGGGCATGAATTTATAAAAATTTAGGAAGTTGTTTCACTGGATTTCTAATTGGAATGCAATTTCTATGGATTTTCTAACATTGAATAAATAGCAAAAAGGGGCTATTTATTTGATGCAACAGAAACATAACAAAAGAAAAATGTTGACTAATGCTACAAAAATAGCGCATGATATTAGAAGTCACTGGAAATTGGAATCACTCCATTTGGAGTTGATTTGAACCCTCTAGGATTTTTGCAAGGTGGTGTTTAAAATATTCAAATGGATATTTGAATATTAACCCCACAGAAAAGTTATTTGCAAAAATGATCAATGCACCTATTTGGATAGATCTTGATTTCAGGAACATGTAGGAACTTGAATCATTGGATTTGGAGTTATAGATAATTATTAATGGATTTTAGAACTTTCTAATAAAAATAAAAGAAAGTGGAAAAGGGCTCATAGGCTCGCGATGCGATGCCTAGGGTGTAGGATAGCCATTGGGCTGGCCCATCTATACAGGCGAGCAACGTCCAAGCTACGCCGAAGGTGTATTTTTGCTTGTGCGCCTTCGCTGCAGGGAGGCTGAGTCCGGCGCAGGCGCCTCCACTTAAACCGAGGGGCCGGGCCTAGGCTCCATGACGCGCGGGACCTGACCGTTAGGCCGTCTCCTACCTCCTGCTCGAGTCAGGCAAGACATGGGCGTCGGGTCGGAGCGCTTGCCAGCGCCGCCCCAACTGCACCAGCTGCCCCTGTCGATGCTCCGGACTGAGCACTCCACCCCTGTCGAAGGGGGCCGGACTGAGCGCACCATCAGCCGCAGCGGCTCCGGTGATGACGGCCGTAGTGCCCAACCTCTTGGCCACCCGAGGGGAATGGGAGAATGAGGAGGCCGCAAGGGAATGTGGGGCACCTCACCGCGGTCGAGGAGGAGAGGGGCGAAGGAGGAGCTCCGGGGGACACGCCGCACTTGCGGCCATGGCGGCGGCCACGCCGGCCCCTGGGATGTACCGAGGGATCGAGAGCAGCTATGGTCTAGTACAGGGAGTAGCTCAGGAGGGACGGAAGTGGATCAGAGGGCCAGGGTACTCGGGGGAGAGGAAACACGAGGGGGGCGACGAGGAGGAGCTTGAGGTCACCTCGGGTGCTCTGGCATGGGGGATACACGCGTGCCTGGGGATTTTTGGAGGTTAGCCAGCGAAGGGGAGCGACGTAGGAGGCCGGGAGGGACTCCCTGGCGTGCTGGGACACGCAGTTGTGGCCTCACCCGAGCTGCAGGGCAAAGCCAAGGTGTAGAGTGCCAGTTTTGCAGGCTAGGGAGGTGGTCACCATGGCCCCTCATCTCTACAGTGGCATTCCGGCCAGTCAATGATGTCTTGCATGCAAGGCATGCTCTTGGAAGGGAGATTGAGGAGTATGGCCTCATATGGGATATGCCAGGTGGGTCTCCTTCTCTGTTTAAGTTTGCAACAACAAACTGTGGGCTAGCATAAGGTGTTTGCACCGAGAGGAAATTGAGGCAAAACCTTGTCTAGCAGTCTTATTTATAGAAGGACTACAAGACTGCCAATTTTCAGCTCAGGGGGATAAGATTAGCTAGCAATTGTAGTTCAAGGCTACATTTCGGCCAAAAATTAGTTTCAGAAAGACTGCTAATAATTACCACATGAGAATTCTATATTTTTGTTTGGAATGATGCAATAGCATACTAGAGATGCTTTGGAAAGATGTGGGGCATTGGCATGAGCAGAAGTATAGAAAAAGGGAGAAAAGAGGGGCTGCCATGGTAAAAAAAAGAGTTAATGAGAGGGTGTCACCCTCCCATAATTTACCAGAGGCCATGTCAAAGTTACTGGAGGAAATAGGGGACTAGAGAGAGTTGTGGTAAAAATATGAGCTCAAGGGAAATAGTAGAAGGGGCCAATGTAGCAATTTTGGTAATTGGGCTAAAGGTGATGTATGGATGTTAGGGCTACCAGATGGATTCCAATTGCTATGAAACTTAACAAGATCACATGATGGGTCAAAATGATCTTGTGTACCAAATTGAGGATTTGTTGGAGAAAGTTTCCAATGTTGACTTGACAACCCAAGAAATAGGCAGAACTGACTTTCTGAAAATAAAACCATGCAATTTAATCCCCACAAATTCACCACTTGGTGTGGTGGCATTGTTTGAGTTTTAGAGCATGCCCAAAAAGTTTGGGACCAATTGGAGAACTTCACAATGTAAATTTTCCCAAGTCTAGAAATCAAGAGAGAAGGTTTTGAGGGGTTTGGGACAAGTTCATCTATTCTCTTTGATGCACCACTTGGTGTGGATGCATTATTAGAGTATATGAACATGTCCACCAAATTTGAGCACAATTGGAGACAGTTGGCAATGTAGAGTTTCTCAAATTTGGATGTGGACAGATATGGTTTTGGAATAACTAGGTGAATCAAATCAAGCTATATTGAGATGAAACTTGGAAAGATCGTCACATATATCATTTGTGACATGCTAGAATTTTACTAGGATTTATTAAGAATATTTCTTATAGAAATATTCCAAAAGCTTGAAATAGGTAGGAACGGTTTTGATGGGGTTTTCCTAATATTTTGAACATTACCATGTGTTGAAACTCGTATATATGGAATATATATGTCCACTCAGTTTCCCTAAAGTTTCTTCAATTCTTTGAAAGCAATAAAAATAACTTTCCTTTATAAGGGACCATTTCTGGCCTCATAGAAAGGTATTTTAAATAAAATATTAAAATAACTTCTAAAATAATTATATTGTGGTTTTGGGAATACATTTTGGTAATGGGATTTAAATAAAATCTTTGGTGCAAAATAACCTCCCTAATTTGAGGACTTGTAGTACAAATCCCAACTCAGGGGTTTTTTAAAGCTTAAATCAAGAAAAAGCTTTTTGGTCAAAATAATATTTGGTAATAGTAGTTTCTGGTCCTATACGCATGAAATTATCTTTAGGCAAAGGTTTGGGTCAAAGAGGTGAGTCTTGAGAGTAGAAGGAACATTGTGATTGGAACACAAGCAATAGGCAAGCAAGCAACAATCAGATCAAGCATCACAAGCATTCACAAAAAATTTAATTAGTGCTCATTTTTTAGATAAGTTAATTTAGTCAGGAGATTCAAACACAGGTTGTGACTGACCTTACCCCCTTAAGAAAATATCACTCCGAGATTTCTAGGCTAGGCGTTGGTGAGATACTGAATTTTAAGTTGGAGGCGGTCTTCACGTCCCCATGTTGCTTCTTCTTTGATGTGGTAGCTCGTGTGGGTCTTGAAGTGCTTGATGATGCAAATTCGAATGCTCGGCTCATCCCTGCCTGACCGTGAGCGGGGTTCTGGCAATAAGTTAGGCTTGACTAATTGACAAGGGCTCGGTGAACTAAGTTCCTACAAGGTTCTGGCTTGCACGTGCATTCAAAGGTCGGAATACGTGGCAGGGTAGCGTGTCTGGGTGCTGGTCCTGGGGCTGCTCATGTCAGCTAGTGACACCTAGATGTCTTGGGTTAGAATAGAAGGGTTTGCCATGGCTTTCGTCGAGTTCTTCTGCTTGAGAAAGCTGCTCGTGCATGTGCCTCATTCTTCTGTGGCCATTTGTCATTGTCATCATGGATTGATGCTTCCGTTGTTTCTTCAGATGTTTGGTCTTCTATCGTCTTTGCAGCTTCTTGCGGAAAGGTCTGGGTTAGACTCTCGTCCATGAGTCTAAGCTTGAAGACTTAGTGTTTAGAACGGGTTCTATCATCTCGGAAGGTTCGTGAGGGGTTCTCGATGAGCTGGCTACCCGAGTGTATAGACCAGTCATCCAATCCCTATGGTATGATGCTTGGCACGGGGGATGAATCACCGTTGGCATATATTCACCATGAACCACATAGTATTCGCATCCTGGATTTGGACCAATAAGGGGCTCTCTGATTTCCCTTGTTGCCCAAGGCTTCATCGGCTTGATCGTCGAGGCTTCTTAACATCGTTGATGTAGAAGGCGCAGGAGAGGTGGTAGACTGTACTGCTCCTTCTTCATCGTCGTGGTTTCCCCAACCATTGCGGTTCTTCGCCTTGTGTTGGGAAGGATTGACTTCTGCTACTTGGAGATTACTTCGAGAAGCCTACCCTCATGAGATAACACCTTACTCTCGAGAGGCATAGCGATCAGCGTTCGTAGGGCTTGTCCAAACAAGACTAAAGTGCTCCTGCTCTTATTGGGTAAATAAGTATGTCATCCATGAGAATAAAAACATACTTCTCCAAGCATCACATAAGCCCAGTGCTCATGACACAGGTGAGGAGAGCGGGAGCTTGCTATGGGTGGTCACTGGCCATGGGGTTTGTGGTGCAACATGATCTAGTTCTTCATGCCCATGTTTGTCATAGACATGATGTGTGGTGGTCGGTGCGGAGTATTGGCCATAGTCCAATGACTTAGAGTCGTTTCCTATGGTCATAATCCAACCATCTTATGGCTCGATGAAGCTTTGGGGTTTCGAGGAACTTAGGATGTGAGTGAACATCTATCATCTTGTCCCTAAGCTCATTCCTTAGATGCCCATAGTCTAACCTCTATCTCTGGACAATGATCACCCTATATCATCGAAAGTACCAACTCACTCAAGTCAACTCCACCTCGCTCATGCTAGTCAACTCCATGGTTTGAGGGGAAGACCTTGACCTACTATTGTTGGAATTATGCCCTAGAGGCAATAATAAATGTATAGTTATTATTATAATTCCTGTATCAAGATAATAGTTTATTATCCATGCTATAATTGTATTGAATGAAGACTCATTTACATGTGTGGATACATAGACAAAACACCATCCCTAGCATGCCTCTAGTTGGCTAGCCAGTTGATCGATGATAGTCAGTGTCTTCTGATTATGAACAAGGTGTTGTTGCTTGATAACTGGATCACGTCATTGGGAGAATCACGTGATGGACAAGACCCAAACTAATAGACGTAGCATGTTGATCGTGTCATTTTGTTGCTACTGTTTTCTGTGTGTCAAGTATTTATTCCTATGACCATGAGATCATATAACTCACTGACACCGGAGGCATGCTTTGTGTGTATCAAACGTCGCAACGTAACTGGGTGACTATAAAGATGCTCTACAGGTATCTCCGAAGGTGTTAGTTGAGTTAGTATGGATCAAGACTGGGATTTGTCACTCCGTGTGACGGAGAGGTATCTCGGGGCCCACTCGGTAATACAACATCACACACAAGCCTTGCAAGCAATGTAACTTAGTGTAAGTTGTGCGATCTTGTATTACGGAACGAGTAAAGAGACTTGCCGGTAAACGAGATTGAAATAGGTATGCGGATACTTACGATCGAATCTCGGGCAAGTAACATACCGAAGGACAAAGGGAATGACATACGGGATTATACGAATCCTTGGCACTGAGGTTCAAACGATAAGATCTTCGTAGAATATGTAGGATCCAATATGGGCATCCAGGTCCCGCTATTGGATATTGACCGAGGAGTCTCTCGGTTCATGTCTACATAGTTCTCGAACCCGCAGGGTCTGCACACTTAAGGTTCGACGTTGTTTTATGCGTATTTGAGTTATATGGTTGGTTACCGAATGTTGTTCGGAGTCCCGGATGAGATCACGGACGTCACGAGGGTTTCCGGAATGGTCCGGAAACGAAGATTGATATATAGGATGACCTCATTTGATTACCGGAAGGTTTTCGGAGTTATCGGGAATGTACCGGGAATGACGAATGGGTTCCGGGAGTTCACCGGAGGGGGGCAACCCACTCCGGGGAAGCCCATAAGCTTTTGGGGGACACACCAGCCCTTAGTGGGCTGGTGGGACAGCCCAAGGGAGCCTATGCGCCAAGATAAGAAAATCAAAGGAAAAGAAAAAAAAAAGAGGGAAGAAGTGGGAAGGGAAGGGGACTCCTCCCACCAAACCAAGTCCAACTCGGTTTGGGGGGGGGAGTCCTCCCCCCTTGGCTCGGCCGACCCCTTGGGAGTCCCTTGGACCCCAAGGCAAGGTCCCCCTCCCTCCTCCTATATATATGGGGCTTTTAGGGCAGATTTGTGACGACTTTCTCACGGCTGCCCGACGACATACCTCCATAGTTTTTCCTCTAGATCGTGTTTCTGCGGAGCTCGGGCGGAGCCCTGCTGAGACAAGATCATCACCAACCTCCGGAGCGCCGTCACGCTGCCGGAGAACTCTTCTACCTCTCCGTCTCTCTTGCTTGATCAAGAAGGCCGAGATCATCGTCGAGCTGTACGTGTGCTGAACGCGGAGGTGCCGTCCGTTCGGTACTAGATCGTGGGACTGATCGCGGGATTGTTCGCGGGGCGGATCGAGGGACGTGAGGACATTCCACTACATCAACCGCGTTCTCTAACGCTTCTGCTGTGCGATCTACAAGGGTACCTAGATCACTCATCCCCTCTCGTAGATGGACATCACCATGATAGGTCTTCGTGCGCGTAGGAAATTTTTTGTTTCCCATGCGACGTTCCCCAACAGTGGCATCATGAGCTAGGTTCATGCGTAGATGTCTTCTCGAGTAGAACGCAAAAGGTTTTGTGGGCGGTGATGTGCGTTTTGCTGCCCTCCTTAGTCTTTTCTTGATTCCGCGGTATTGTTGGATTGAAGCGGCTTGGACCGACATTACTCGTACGCTTACGAGAGACTGGTTTCATCGTTACGAGTAACCCCCTTTGCTCAAAGATGACTGGCAAGTGACGGTTTCTCCAACTTTAGTTGAATCGGATTTGACCAAGGAGGTCCTTGGATGAGGTTAAATAGCAACTCATATATCTCCGTTGTGGTGTTTGTGTAAGTAAGATGCGATCCTACTAGATACCCTTGGTCACCACGTAAAACATGCAACAACAAAATTAGAGGACGTCTAACTTGTTTTTGCAGGGTATGATTGTGATGTGATATGGCCAATGATGTGATGTGATATATTGGATGTATGAGATGATCATGTTGTAATAGAAATATCGACTTGCATGTCGATGGTACGGCAACCGGCAGGAGCCATAGGGTTGTCTTTATACTAACATATTTGTGCTTGCAGATGTGTTTACTATTTTGCTAGGATGTAGCTTTAGTAGTAATAGCATAAGTAGCACGACAACCCCAATGGCAACACGTTGATGGATGATCATGGTGTGGCGCCGGTGACAAGAAGATCGTGCCGGTGCTTTGGTGATGGAGATCAAGAAGCACGTGATGATGGCCATATCATGTCACTTATGAATTGCATGTGATGTTAATCCTTTTATGCACCTTATTTTTCTTAGAACGACGGTAGCATTATGAGGTGATCTCTCACTAAAATTTCAAGACGAAATTGTGTTCTCCCCGACTGTGCACCGTTGCTACAGTTCGTCGTTTCGAGACACCACGTGATGATCGGGTGTGATAGACTCAACGTTCACATACAACGGGTGCAAAACAGTTGCGCACGCGGAACACTCGGGTTAAACTTGACGAGCCTAGCATGTGCAAACATGGCCTCGGAACACATGAGACCAAAAGGTCGATCATGAATCATATAGTTGATATGATTAGCATAGGGATGCTTACCACTGAAACTACTCTCGACTCACGTGATGATCGGACTTGGGATAGTGTAAGTGGATCATGAACCACTCAAATGACTAGAGAGATGTACTTTTTGAGTGGGAGTTTAGCATATAATTTGATTAAGTTGAACTCTAATTATCTTGAACATAGTCTAAGCCCATTTTGAATCTATTTGTGTTGTAGATCATGGCTCACGCAAGTGTCATCCTGAATTTTAATACGTTCCTAGAGAAAGCTAAGTTGAAAGATGATGGAAGCAACTTTGTAGACTGGGCTCGTAATCTTAAGCTAATCTTACAAGCTGGAAAGAAGGATTATGTCCTTAATTCTGCGCTAGGAGATGAACCACCCGCTACGGCTGATCAGGATGTTAAGAACGCTTGGTTAGCGCGTAAGGAGGACTACTCAATAGTTCAATGTGCAGTCTTGTATGGCTTGGAACCGGGACTTCAACGTCGCTTTGAGCGTCATGGAGCATTTGAGATGTTCCAGGAGTTGAAGTTTATCTTTCAGAAGAACGCCCGGATCGAGAGGTATGAGACCTCCGATAAATTATGTGCTTGCAAGATGGAGGAAAACTCGTCTGTCAGTGAACATGTGCTCAAAATGTCTGGGTACTCAAACCGTCTAGCTGAATTGGGGATTGAACTCCCGCAAGAAGATATCACTGACAGAATCCTTCAATCACTGCCGCCAAGCTATAAAGGCTTTGTGTTGAACTACAACATGCAAGGGATGAACAAGTCTCCCGGCGAGTTGTTTGCAATGCTGAAAGTCGCAGAGTCTGAACTCCGTAAAGAGCATCAAGTGTTGATGGTGAGCAAGACCACTAGTTTCAAGAGAAACGGCAAAGGCAAGAAGGGCAATTCGAAGAAGAGCGGCAAGCCTGTTGCCAATTCGCCGAAGAAACCCAAGGCTGGACCTAAGCCTGAAACAGAGTGCTTCTATTGCAAGGGTATGGGTCACTGGAAGCGCAATTGCCCCAAGTATCTGGCAGATAAGAAGGCGGGCAAAGAAAAATCAGGTATATTTGATATACATGTTATTGATGTGTACTTAACCGGCTCTCGTAGTAGTGCCTGGGTATTCGATACCGGTTCTGTTGCTCACATTTGCAACTCGAAGCAGGAACTGCGGAATAGACGAAGGCTGGCGAAAGACGAAGTGACGATGCGTGTAGGAAACGGTTCCAAGGTTGATGCAATCGCCGTCGGCACCGTGTCACTTCAACTACCATCGGGATTAGTGATGAACTTAAATCTTTGTTATTTAGTGCCTGCGCTGAGCATGAACATTATATCTGGATCTTGTTTATTGCGAGACGGTTACTCTTTTAAGTCTGAGAATAATGGTTGTTCTATTTCTATGAGTAACATCTTTTATGGTCATGCACCGAATGTGAGAGGATTGTTCATATTGAATCTCGATAGCGATATGCATATACATAACATTGAGACCAAAAGAGTTAGAGTAAACAATGATAGCGCCATATTTTTGTGGCACTGCCGCTTGGGTCATATTGGTGTAAAGCGCATGAAGAAACTCCATGCTGATGGACTTTTGGAGTCACTTGACTTTGATTCACTTGACACGTGCGAACCATGCCTCATGGGCAAGATGACTAAGACTCCGTTCTCCGGAACAATGGAGCGTGCAAGTGACTTGTTGGAAATCATACATACCAATGCGTGTGGTCCAATGAGCGTGGAGGCACGCGGCGGATATCGTTATTTTCTCACCTTCAGTGACGATTTGAGTAGATATGGTTATGTCTACTTGATGAAGCACAAGTCTGAAACATTTGAAAAGTTCAAGCAATTTCAGAGTGTAGTAGAAAATCATCGTAACAAGAAGATCAAGTTCCTACGGTCTAATCGTGGGGGTGAATATCTGAGTTTCGAGTTTGGTACTCACTTAAGACAATGTGGAATTGTTTCACAGTTAACACCGCCTGGAACACCACAGCGTAATGGTGTGTCCGAACGTCGTAATCGTACTTTGAGATGGTGCGATCTATGATGTCTCTTACTGATTTGCCGTTATCATTTTGGGGTTATGCATTAGAAACAGCTGCATTCACTTTAAATAGGGCACCATCAAAATCCGTTGAGACGACACCATACGAACTGTGGTATGGCAAAAGACCAAAGTTGTCGTTTCTTAAAGTTTGGGGATGTGATGCTTATGTCAAAAAGCTTCAGCCTGAAAAGCTGGAACCCAAAGCGGAAAAATGCTTCTTCATAGGTTACCCAAAAGAGACAGTTGGGTACACCTTCTATCTCAAATCCGAAGGCAAAGTGTTTGTTGCTAAGAACGGAACTTTTCTCGAGAAGGAGTTTCTCTCGAGAGAATTGAGTGGGAGGAAGATAGAACTTGACGAGGTTGTCGAACCTCTCATCCCTCTGGATGGTGGCGCAGGGCAAGGGGAAACCTCTGTCGTTGCAACGCCGGTTGAGGAGGAAGTTAATGATGATGATCATGAAACTCCAGTTCAAGTTTCTGTTGAACCACGCAGGTCGACGAGATCACGCGCTGCTCCAGAGTGGTACGGTAATCCCGTCTTATCAATCATGTTGTTAGACAACAATGAACCTGCAAATTATGAAGAAGCAATGGTGGGCACAGATTCCAACAAATGGCTAGAAGCCATGAAATCCGAGATAGGATCCATGTATGAGAACAAAGTGTGGACTTTGGAGATACTACCTGAGGGCCGCAAGGCTATTCAGAACAAATGGATCTTTAAGAAGAAGACGGACGCTGACGGTAATGTGACCGTTTATAAAGCTCGACTTGTGGCAAAGGGTTTTTCACAAGTTCCAGGAATTGACTACGATGAGACTTTCTCTCCCGTAGCAATGCTTAAGTCCGTCAGAATCATGATAGCAATAGATGCATTTTTCGATTATGAAATCTGGCAGATGGATGTCAAAACGGCGTTCCTTAACGGTTTCCTTAAGGAAGAATTGTATATGATGCAACCCGAAGGTTTTGTCGATCCTAAAAATGCTGACAAGGTGTGCAAGCTCCAGCGATCCATTTATGGACTGGTGCAAGCATCTCGGAGTTGGAACAAACGCTTTGATGAGGTGATCAAAGCATTTGGGTTTATACAAGTGGTTGGAGAATCTTGTATTTACAAGAAAGTGAGTGGGAGCTCTGTGGCGTTTCTAATACTATATGTGGATGACATATTACTGATTGGAAACAACGTGGAGCTCTTGGAGAGCATAAAAGGTTACTTGAATAAAAGTTTCTCTATGAAGGACCTAGGAGAAGCTGCTTATATTCTAGGCATTAAGATCTATAGGGATAGATCAAAACGCCTGATAGGACTTTCACAAAGCACATACCTTGACAAAGTTTTGAAGAGGTTCAAAATGGAACAGTCCAAGAAAGGGTTCTTGCCAGTGTTACAAGGTACAAGATTGAGTAAGACTCAGTGCCCAGCAACTGATGAAGATAGAGAGCATATGCGCTCCGTGCCCTATGCTTCAGCCATAGGCTCTATCATGTATGCAATGTTGTGCACTAGACCGGATGTTAGCCTGGCCATAAGTATGGCAGGCAGGTTCCAGAGTAATCCAGGAGTGGATCACTGGACAGCGGTCAAGAATATCCTGAAGTACCTGAAAAGGACTAAGGAGATGTTTCTCGTGTATGGAGGTGACGAAGAGCTCGCCGTAAAAGGTTACGTTGATGCAAGCTTTGACACAGATCCGGACGACTCTAAGTCGCAAACCGGATACGTATTTATTCTTAATGGGGGTGCAGTAAGCTGGTGCAGTTCCAAGCAAAGCGTCGTAGCAGATTCTACATGTGAAGCGGAGTACATGGCTGCCTCAGAGGCGGCTAAGGAGGGTGTCTGGAGGAAGCAGTTCATGACGGATCTTGGAGTGGTGCCAAGTGCACTGGATCCAATAACCTTGTTCTGTGACAACACTGGTGCTATTGCCTTAGCAAAGGAACCAAGGTTTCACAAGAAGACCAGACACATCAAACGACGCTTCAACCTCATCCGCGACTACGTCGAGGAGGAGGACGTGAATATATGCAAAGTGCACATGGATCTGAATGTAGCAGACCCGCTGACTAAACCTCTTCCACGGCCAAAACATGATCGACACCAGAACTGTATGGGTGTTAGATTTATTACAATGTAAATCACATAGTGATGTGAGGGCTAGATTATTGACTCTAGTTCAAGTGGGAGACTGTTGGAATTATGCCCTAGAGGCAATAATAAATGTATAGTTATTATTATAATTCCTGTATCAAGATAATAGTTTATTATCCATGCTATAATTGTATTGAATGAAGACTCATTTACATGTGTGGATACATAGACAAAACACCATCCCTAGCATGCCTCTAGTTGGCTAGCCAGTTGATCGATGATAGTCAGTGTCTTCTGATTATGAACAAGGTGTTGTTGCTTGATAACTGGATCACGTCATTGGGAGAATCACGTGATGGACTAGACCCAAACTAATAGACGTAGCATGTTGATCGTGTCATTTTGTTGCTACTGTTTTCTGTGTGTCAAGTATTTATTCCTATGACCATGAGATCATATAACTCACTGACACCGGAGGAATGCTTTGTGTGTATCAAACGTCGCAACGTAACTGGGTGACTATAAAGATGCTCTACAGGTATCTCCGAAGGTGTTAGTTGAGTTAGTATGGATCAAGACTGGGATTTGTCACTCCGTGTGACGGAGAGGTATCTCGGGGCCCACTCGGTAATACAACATCACACACAAGCCTTGCAAGAAATGTAACTTAGTGTAAGTTGTGGGATCTTGTATTACGGAACGAGTAAAGAGACTTGCCGGTAAACGAGATTGAAATAGGTATGCGGATACTGACGATCGAATCTCGGGCAAGTAACATACCGAAGGACAAAGGGAATGACATACGGGATTATACGAATCCTTGGCACTGAGGTTCAAACGATAAGATCTTCGTAGAATATGTAGGATCCAATATGGGCAGCCAGGTCCCGCTATTGGATATTGACCGAGGAGTCTCTCGGGTCATGTCTACATAGTTCTCGAACCCGCAGGGTCTGCACACTTAAGGTTCGACGTTGTTTTATGCGTATTTGAGTTATATGGTTGGTTACTGAATGTTGTTCGGAGTCCCGGATGAGATCACGGACGTCACGAGGGTTTCCGGAATGGTCCGGAAACGAAGATTAATATATAGGATGACCTCATTTGATTACCGGAAGGTTTTCGGAGTTACCGGGAATGTACCGGGAATGACGAATGGGTTCCGGGAGTTCACCGGAGGGGGGCAACCCACTCCGGGGAAGCCCATAGGCTTTTGGGGGACACACCAGACCTTAGTGGGCTGGTGGGACAGCCCCAAGGGAGCCTATGCGCCAAGATAAGAAAATCAAAGGAAAAAAAAAGAGGGAAGAAGTGGGAAGGGAAGGGGACTCCTCCCACCAAACCAAGTCCAACTCGGTTTGGGGGGGGAGTCCTCCCCCCCTTGGCTCGGCCGACCCCTTGGAAGTCCCTTGGACCCCAAGGCAAGGTCCCCCTCCCTCCTCCTATATATATGGGGCTTTTAAGGCAGATTTGTGATGACTTTCTCACGGCTGCCCGACCACATACCTCCATAGTTTTTCCTCTAGATCGTGTTTCTGCGGAGCTCGGGCGGAGCTCTGCTGAGACAAGATCATCACCAACCTCCGGAGCGCCGTCACGCTGCCGGAGAACTCTTCTACCTCTCCGTCTCTCTTGCTTGATCAAGAAGGCCGAGATCATCGTCGAGCTGTACGTGTGCTGAACGCGGAGGTGCCGTCCGTTCGGTACTAGATCGTGGGACTGATCGCGGGATTGTTCGCGGGGCGGATCGAGGGACGTGAGGATGTTCCACTACATCAACCGCGTTCTCTAACGCTTCTGCTGTGCGATCTACAAGGGTACCTAGATCACTCATCCCCTCTCGTAGATGGACATCACCATGATAGGTCTTCGTGCGCGTAGGAAAATTTTTGTTTCCCATGCGACGTTCCCCAACAGTGGCATCATGAGCTAGGTTCATGCGTAGATGTCTTCTCGAGTAGAACGCAAAAGGTTTTGTGGGCGGTGATGTGCGTTTTGCTGCCCTCCTTAGTCTTTTCTTGATTCCGCGGTATTGTTGGATTGAAGCGGCTTGGACCGACATTACTCGTACGCTTACGAGAGACTGGTTTCATCGTTACGAGTAACCCCCTTTGCTCAAAGATGACTGGCAAGTGACGGTTTCTCCAACTTTAGTTGAATCGGATTTGACCGAGGAGGTCCTTGGATGAGGTTAAATAGCAACTCATATATCTCCGTTGTGGTGTTTGTGTAAGTAAGATGCGATCCTACTAGATACCCTTGGTCACCACGTAAAACATGCAACAACAAAATTAGAGGACGTCTAACTTGTTTTTGCAGGGTATGATTGTGATGTGATATGGCCAATGATGTGATGTGATATATTGGATGTATGAGATGATCATGTTGTAATAGAAATATCGACTTGCATGTCGATGGTACGGCAACCGGCAGGAGCCATAGGGTTGTCTTTATACTAACATATTTGTGCTTGCAGATGCGTTTACTATTTTGCTAGGATGTAGCTTTAGTAGTAATAGCATAAGTAGCACGACAACCCCGATGGAAACACGTTGATGGATGATCATGGTGTGGCACCGGTGACAAGAAGATCGTGCCGGTGCTTTGGTGACGGAGATCAAGAAGCACGTGATGATGGCCATATCATGTCACTTATGAATTGCATGTGATGTTAATACTTTTATGCACCTTATTTTGCTTAGAACGACGGTAGCATTATGAGGTGATCTCTCACTAAAATTTCAAGACGAAATTGTGTTCTCCCCGACTGTGCACCGTTGCTACAGTTCGTCGTTTCGAGACACCACGTGATGATCGGGTGTGATAGACTCAACGTTCACATACAACGGGTGCAAAACAGTTGCGCACGCGGAACACTCGGGTTAAGCTTGACGAGCCTAGCATGTGCAAACATGGCCTCGGAACACATGAGACCAAAAGGTCGATCATGAATCATATAGTTGATATGATTAGCATAGGGATGCTTACCACTGAAACTACTCTCGACTCACGTGATGATCGGACTTGGGATAGTGTAAGTGGATCATGAACCACTCAAATGACTAGAGAGATGTACTTTTTGAGTGGGAGTTTAGCATATAATTTGATTAAGTTGAACTCTAATTATCTTGAACATAGTCTAAGCCCATTTTGAATATATTTGTGTTGTAGATCATGGCTCACGCAAGTGTCATCCTGAATTTTAATACGTTCCTAGAGAAAGCTAAGTTGAAAGATGATGGAAGCAACTTTGTAGACTGGGCTCGTAATCTTAAGCTAATCTTACAAGCTGGAAAGAAGGATTATGTCCTTAATGCTGCGCTAGGAGATGAACCACCCGCTACGGCTGATCAGGATGTTAAGAACGCTTGGTTAGCGCGTAAGGAGGACTACTCAATAGTTCAATGTGCAGTCTTGTATGGCTTGGAACCGGGACTTCAACGTCGCTTTGAGCGTCATGGAGCATTTGAGATGTTCCAGGAGTTGAAGTTTATCTTTCAGAAGAACGCCCGGATCGAGAGGTATGAGACTCCGATAAATTATGTGCTTGCAAGATGGAGGAAAACTCGTCTGTCAGTGAACATGTGCTTAAAATGTCTGGGTACTCAAACCGTCTAGCTGAACTGGGGATTGAACTCCCGCAAGAAGCTATCACTGACAGAATCCTTCAATCACTGCCGCCAAGCTATAAAGGCTTTGTGTTGAACTACAACATGCAAGGGATGAACAAGTCTCCCGGCGAGTTGTTTGCAATGCTGAAAGTCGCAGAGTCTAAACTCCGTAAAGAGCATCAAGTGTTAATGGTGAGCAAGACCACTAGTTTCAAGAGAAACGGCAAAGGCAAGAAGGGCAATTCGAAGAAGAGCGGCAAGCCTGTTGCCAATCCGCCGAAGAAACCCAAGGCTGGACCTAAGCCTGAAACAGAGTGCTTCTATTGCAAGGGTATGGGTCACTGGAAGCGCAATTGCCCCAAGTATCTGGCAGATAAGAAGGCGGGCAAAGAAAAATCAGGTATATTTGATATACATGTTATTGATGTGTACTTAACCGGCTCTCGTAGTAGTGCCTGGGTATTCGATACCGGTTCTGTTGCTCACATTTGCAACTCGAAGCAAGAACTGCGGAATAGACGAAGGCTGGCGAAAGACGAAGTGACGATGCGCGTAGGAAACGGTTCCAAGGTTGATGCAATCGCCGTCGGCACCGTGTCACTTCAACTACCATCGGGATTAGTGATGAACTTAAATCATTGTTATTTAGTGCCTGCGTTGAGCATGAACATTATATCTGGATCTTGTTTATTGCGAGACGGTTATTCTTTTAAGTCTGAGAATAATGGTTGTTCTATTTCTATGAGTAACATCTTTTATGGTCATGCACCGAATGTGAGAGGATTGTTCATATTGAATCTCGATAGCGATACGCATATACATAACATTGAGACCAAAAGAGTTAGAGTAAACAATGATAGCGCCATATTTTTGTGGCACTGCCGCTTGGGTCATATTGGTGTAAAGCGCATGAAGAAACTCCATGCTGATGGACTTTTGGAGTCACTTGACTTTGATTCACTTGACACATGCGAACCATGCCTCATGGGCAAGATGACTAAGACTCCATTCTCCGGAACAATGGAGCGTGCAAGTGACTTGTTGGAAATCATACATACCGATGTGTGTGGTCCAATGAGCGTGGAGGCACGCGGCGGATATCGTTATTTTCTCACCTTCACTGACGATTTGAGTAGATATGGTTATGTCTACTTGATGAAGCACAAGTCTGAAACATTTGAAAAGTTCAAGCAATTTCAGAGTGAAGTAGAAAATCATCGTAACAAGAAGATCAAGTTCCTACGGTCTAATCGTGGGGGTGAATATCTGAGTTTCGAGTTTGGTACTCACTTAAGACAATGTGGAATTGTTTCACAGTTAACACCGCCTGGAACACCACAGCGTAATGGTGTGTCCGAACGTCGTAATCGTACTTTGAGATGGTGCGATCTATGATGTCTCTTACTGATTTGCCGTTATCATTTTGGGGTTATGCATTAGAAACAGCTGCATTCACTTTAAATAGGGCACCATCAAAATCCGTTGAGACGACACCATACGAACTGTGGTATGGCAAAAGACCAAAGTTGTCGTTTCTTAAAGTTTGGGGATGTGATGCTTATGTCAAAAAGCTTCAGCCTGAAAAGCTGGAACCCAAAGCGGAAAAATGCTTCTTCATAGGTTACCCAAAAGAGACAGTTGGGTACACCTTCTATCTCAAATCCGAAGGCAAAGTGTTTGTTGCTAAGAACGGAACTTTTCTCGAGAAGGAGTTTCTCTCGAGAGAATTGAGTGGGAGGAAGATAGAACTTGACGAGGTTGTCGAACCTCTCATCCCTCTGGATGGTGGCGCAGGGCAAGGGGAAACCTCTGTCGTTGCAACGCCGGTTGAGGAGGAAGTTAATGATGATGATCATGAAACTCCAGTTCAAGTTTCTGTTGAACCACGCAGGTCGACGAGATCACGCGCTGCTCCAGAGTGGTACGGTAATCCCGTCTTATCAATCATGTTGTTAGACAACAATGAACCTGCAAATTATGAAGAAGCAATGGTGGGCACAGATTCCAACAAATGGCTAGAAGCCATGAAATCCGAGATAGGATCCATGTATGAGAACAAAGTGTGGACTTTGGAGATACTACCTGAGGGCCGCAAGGCTATTCAGAACAAATGGATCTTTAAGAAGAAGACGGACGCTGACGGTAATGTGACCGTTTATAAAGCTCGACTTGTGGCAAAGGGTTTTTCACAAGTTCCAGGAATTGACTACGATGAGACTTTCTCTCCCGTAGCAATGCTTAAGTCCGTCAGAATCATGTTTGCAATAGCTGCATTTTTCGATTATGAAATCTGGCAGATGGATGTCAAAATGGCGTTCCTTAACGGTTTCCTTAAGGAAGAATTGTATATGATGCAACCATAAGGTTTTGTCGATCCTAAAAATGCTGACAAGGTGTGCAAGCTCCAGCGATCCATTTATGGACTGGTGCAAGCATCTCGGAGTTGGAACAAACGCTTTGATGAGGTGATCAAAGCATTTGGGGTTTATACAAGTGGTTGGAGAATCTTGTATTCACAAGAAAGTTAGTGGGAACTCTGTGGCGTTTCTAATACTATATGTGGATGACATATTACTGATTGGAAACAACGTGGAGCTCTTGGAGAGCATAAAAGGTTACTTGAATAAAAGTTTCTCTATGAAGGACCTAGGAGAAGCTGCTTACATTCTAGGCATTAAGATCTATAGGGATAGATCAAAACGCCTAATAGGACTTTCACAAAGCACATACCTTGATAAAGTTTTGAAGAGGTTCAAAATGGAACAGTCCAAGAAAGGGTTCTTGCCAGTGTTACAAGGTACAAGATTGAGTAAGACTCAGTGCCCAACAACTGATGAAGATAGAGAGCATATGCGCTCCGTCCCCTATGCTTCAGCCATAGGCTCTATCATGTATGCAATGCTGTGCACTAGACCGGATGTTAGCCTGGCCATAAGTATGGTAGGCAGGTTCTAGAGTAATCCAGGAGTGGATCACTGGACAGCGGTCAAGAATATCCTGAAGTACCTGAAAAGGACTAAGGAGATGTTTCTCGTGTATGGAGGTGACGAAGAGCTCGCCGTAAAAGGTTACGTTGATGCAAGCTTTGACACAGATCCGGACGACTCTAAGTCGCAAACCGGATACGTATTTATTCTTAATGGGGGTGCAGTAAGCTGGTGCAGTTCCAAGCAAAGCGTCGTAGCAGATTCTACATGTGAAGCGGAATACATGGCTGCCTCAGAGGCGGCTAAGGAGGGTGTCTGGAGGAAGCAGTTCATGAAGGATCTTGGAGTGGTGCCAAGTGCACTGGATCCAATAACCTTGTTCTGTGACAACACTGGTGCTATTGCCTTAGCAAAGGAACCAAGGTTTCACAAGAATACCAGACACATCAAACGACGCTTCAACCTCATCCGCGACTACGTCGAGGAGGAGGACGTGAATATATGCAAAGTGCACATGGATCTGAATGTAGCAGACCCGCTGACTAAACCTCTTCCACGGCCAAAACATGATCGACACCAGAACTGTATGGGTGTTAGATTTATTACAATGTAAATCACATAGTGATGTGAGGGCTAGATTATTGACTCTAGTTCAAGTGGGAGACTGTTGGAATTATGCCCTAGAGGCAATAATAAATGTATAGTTATTATTATAATTCCTGTATCAAGATAATAGTTTATTATCCATGCTATAATTGTATTGAATGAAGACTCATTTACATGTGTGGATACATAGACAAAACACCATCCCTAGCATGCCTCTAGTTGGCTAGCCAGTTGATCGATGATAGTCAGTGTCTTCTGATTATGAACAAGGTGTTGTTGCTTGATAACTGGATCACGTCATTGGGAGAATCACGTGATGGACTAGACCCAAACTAATAGACGTAGCATGTTGATCGTGTCATTTTGTTGCTACTGTTTTCTGTTTGTCAAGTATTTATTCCTATGACCATGAGATCATCTAACTCACTGACACCGGAGGAATGCTTTGTGTGTATCAAACGTCGCAACGTAACTGGGTGACTATAAAGATGCTCTACAGGTATCTCCGAAGGTGTTAGTTGAGTTAGTATGGATCAAGACTGGGATTTGTCACTCCGTGTGACGGAGAGGTATCTCGGGGCCCACTCGGTAATACAACATCACACACAAGCCTTGCAAGCAATGTAACTTAGTGTAAGTTGCGGGATCTTGTATTACGGAATGAGTAAAGAGACTTGCCGGTAAACGAGATTGAAATAGGTATGCGGATACTGACGATCGAATCTCGGGCAAGTAACATACCGAAGGACAAAGGGAATGACATACGGGATTATACGAATCCTTGGCACTGAGGTTCAAACGATAAGATCTTCGTAGAATATGTAGGATCCAATATGGGCATCCAGGTCCCGCTATTGGATATTGACCGAGGAGTCTCTCGGGTCATGTCTACATAGTTCTCGAACCCGCAGGGTCTGCACACTTAAGGTTCGACGTTGTTTTATGCGTATTTGAGTTATATGGTTGGTTACCGAATGTTGTTCGGAGTCCCGGATGACATCACGGACATCACGAGTGTTTCCGGAATGGTCCGGAAACGAAGATTGATATATAGGATGACCTCATTTGATTACCGGAAGGTTTTCGGAGTTACCGGGAATGTACCGGGAATGACGAATGGGTTCCGGGAGTTCACCGGAGGGGGGCAACCCACTCCGGGGAAGCCCATAGGCTTTTGGGGGACACACCAGCCCTTAGTGGGCTGGTGGGACAGCCCCAAGGGAGCCTATGCGCCAAGATAAGAAAATCAAAGGAAAAGAAAAAAAAAGAGGGAAGAAGTGGGAAGGGAAGGGGACTCCTCCCACCAAACCAAGTCCAACTCGGTTTGGGGGGGAGTCCTCCCCCCCTTGGCTCGGCCGACCACTTGGGAGTCCCTTGGACCCCAAGGCAAGGTCCCCCTCCCTCCTCCTATATATATGGGGCTTTTAGGGCAGATTTGTGACGACTTTCTCACGACTGCCCGACCACATACCTCCATAGTTTTTCCTCTAGATCGTGTTTCTGCGGAGCTCGGGCGGAGCCCTGCTGAGACAAGATCATCACCAACCTCCGGAGCGCTGTCACGCTGCCGGAGAACTCTTCTACCTCTCCGTCTCTCTTGCTGGATCAAGAAGGCCGAGATCATCGTCGAGCTGTACGTGTGCTGAACGCGGAGGTGCCTTCCATTCGGTACTAGATCGTGGGACTGATCGCGGAATTGTTCGCGGAGCGGATCGAGGGACGTGAGGACGTTCCACTACATCAACCGCGTTCTCTAACGCTTCTGCTGTGCGATCTACAAGGGTACGTAGATCAATCATGCCCTCTCGTAGATGGACATCACCATGATAGGTCTTCGTGCGCGTAGGAAAATTTTTGTTTCCCATGCGACGTTCCCCAACAACTATAGCTATGTTACATATGTATTCCTGTGTAGGAATCCTCAGGAAAGCATGCAAGCTGCTAAGCTTGAATTGGCATGCTACAATCCAAGTGTTCAACTAGATTACCCAATGGCGAGTGTAACACATTCCTATATCAAGGAAACACTTAGTATACCAATCCAAGACCTTCTTTCTTTCCTATTAATCCTATCAAGTGGTCCATCAATCCCATCGATCATCATTGGACCCATCACCCCTACAAATCCATACAGAGATGCGGTTCTACATGATCACCTAAAGTCCTCATACCCACATATTATTGCAAGGACTATGTCACAGTATGTCCACCGACTCTCAATATCATGGCCAATTAATCTCCAAGGTCGTTCCTATATAGGTTTGTAAATCAATTCGACAATTCTGATACTTCTACTCGTTATCCACCGAGAGACATGGTATGATGATTGAGATCATCGGGTTAAATCTAATTTACTCCGAACCATGTGGCCTCATTCATCATCAATACTCCAAGTCATTATGGTAACATCATGAAACCATGACTATTAATCGATAAAGCCAATTTAATATATCACCAAAAAATTTTTAGCTCACGATCATAATTGTCCTACTGAATCCAAACTTACTCCAGGGATATGTAGGTTATGCTACTTTAACAACTTGTTCAATCAAGTTCACCTACCTCTATAACGGTCTTACGATCCACCAAGTTAGTCTAGCTATATCCTCGAGATACATATCATCATCACAACATGCATTGCCTATAAATCATATATCTCGGAACGGTCCTTCCTATGGCATCAGGGTTTTGGTGCTATATTTAAGAATGAAGGATACTTGTTCACTGTAATCACTTGTTCCATAAGGAACCCGGTGCTAAACAGGGTTTATCAGAACTCAATTGGTGCTGTGGAAAATCTGTGTATTAGACACGTAACCAGAAGTTTGATATGGGGAAGCTTGTGAGGGTTAGTTTGGTCTATAGAGGGGTTTGCAATCTTGAGGGAAAGCATAACTTTTACATGTCATGTGTGGTTGAGCGTGTTGTAGTCAGCGTCTTTAGTGTGAGTAACCTATCGAAGTTAATCCTTGGTGCATCTTGTTTGGCTGGTCTCCAGTTGTCGAGAAAGGTGGGAGAGAGGAAGTAGCATCGAGGGGAGTTCCTATGGGGGTCGTATAGTGCAAGTGCAATCAAACAAGTGTCAAAAAGTCAACTCAAAACATCAAGATGAGATAGGTTATATAACTGTGTGCCGGTCGCCTAGAGCAAAAGTGCGACTTATATCAAATTGCAAACAACAACAACAAGTAACACACAACATGGTTCCATCAGAACCGTTTCACGGACTCGACTTCATATAGGGGATTCACGACTCAACCTACCCTAGGGATTTTCGGACTTGACAGTCATGCTTGATTCCTGCTTCGGAGAGGAGTCCGCTCAGTCTTCTGGACCTTCTTATGGTGTCGATGTGTCCTATGTTGTTGTTTGCCAAAACGACTCGGGTTGGGATGAAAAGAGTCCATGATGCCTCCTCATGTGGGGAGCTTCCGACGAAGGTGGTTCCTTATGGCTGTCATTGGCTCGGTCTTCTGTTGCCTTTGCAACCTTGTCATTGTCTTCTTGTCTTCCGAGGCGTCGAGAGTTCCAAGTGGACAAACTATATGGAATGACATTGGCAAGGCATAATAGAGTTCCGACCTTTTAGTCACGTTGATCACAGTATCAACACCTAGGGCGGGGGATGAAGAGAACCGTTATCCTGCTCACTCGGGTGAGGCGGACCAAATGGCGTGTTTCTCATCCATCGGTGGTGGTGACACAACATTGATAATGACAGGGTTGCTCTATTAGCGATGCATATCATGGTCTTGCACATATTATGACCTGATCATCATAGGTGAAGGTTGCATCACTCCGGGACAGTGCCGAGTGTGTCACCATCTGATGGGTGTCGATGTCCTTGTTCCTCATGGAGGTAGCTTCTGTTGGTGTCATCTGGTCGTAGCGTTGCCATCCTTGTATTCCAAGTACGTGGGTGGTCGCTCGGAAAGGTTGCTTCCTTCCAAGTTACCCACGAGGATTTTAAGTACTATGGTGATCAGAGGGCATAAGGGTGCTAGCGACCATTTGCAAGTTTTGAAAAATCAGAGGAGGAGTGTCAGAGAATAAGGGTGCTAGTGACCATTTACAAGTTTTGTAAGTACTTTTGAAGGGTCTGGAAATTTAGCTTTGTCCTAACTAACATCCCTGCTAACTAAGGGCTTGCTACAGTCAGGATGGCTCTGATACCAGCTCTGTGGGGACCCCGACTTATGAGTCGAGATCGCCGAATGAACATTCTTAGTGCTCCTAGAGATCAATGCTCACGGAACACACATAAACTCAATAACAAGAGTCTTACATCCATACGTACCGTCTGATTCAAATAATGACGCTTGTAGTCAAGTCTTATATAGGGTCTTGAAGGCCAACACACCAAACCATACCAGTAGCGGAATTACTGGTTGAAAGACAGAACCCATGCCATCAGCCTTAACCTACAGGCATTCTGACTGGGAAGCATCCTAGCTCACAGGAACGTCACCAAGGTACTATTCACCATTTCCTGTTCTCAATTACCTGGTGAATGAAATAACCAGTGGCAACCCAATGAGTACTTTGAATGTACTCGCAAGCAACCCATGATGCGGAACAAGGCAATAATGCTACATGATATATCTTTAGTATGCAGCCCTAGCAGAAAGTAGATTTTCTTTTAAATCGAGTAACCAGGTGAAGCATAGGTATAATCATGCAGCAAAATGTAGATGGTAATCATAAGGACAGGTTACATATATCAACATATCTGCTAAGGGTTGAACATCCAACGTTCACCCTTCATGCCGAGTTATCCGACATCACAAGTATCATCAATCTCAACCACACACACACTCACACTTGGTTTATGCAAAACCGACTTGAGGTAGTTTAAGCGGGATTACCCAACTGTCCTTGACCGTGGAAACAGCTATTCGAATTGTTTTACACTATGCAGAGGTTCCGCACTGTACCCACGAGATCCGAGAAACTTCCTTGCCATCCACGACTCTAGGTATAACACACCCGTGGCAAGCACCCGATCATTGCCTTTCCGCTGACGATACTAGACAAAGAGTCCACTCGATTGGTACCTAGCCCACATGATGTACGACTTACGAGCGCCAACTCTAGATCGTATCATCCATGCGGGGACCAATGGTGTGCCCGACACATGTAAAAACATCATAGTCGTCCTACCTGGCACGACCCCGACACGAGAGTGACCATATCACTCCCACCACTAGTAATGTGAGCTCTTTGCTAGCACGACCAGAGTAGTCAACAAAGCCCCGTCCAATAAAGGGGTATCGTGGTCGCACATGTAAGGTTGGGATGGTCAACAAATCTTAAATATAATCCCATTTCCGAAACCGCACACACAAAACCTTTCCAGGTACACCACTTCTTCCTCAAGTGGTCATCCATCTCAACACCATCACCCTCGGGCATTAGTGGCACCCGGCGGGGTTTTCGGAAAATCTTTGAGATCACCTCTGTGTTACCATCACCATGCATATGCTCATCCTAAGCGTAGCACTACTCTCTACTTGTCAACTTATCATAATTGTGACCCTCATAGATGGTAACGTCATGGTCAAATGCAAGTGCTCCACATGAGCCAACGGTAACACCATACCGAGTGTTTACGAATTATTCATGATCATATGCATCGGAATATAGTAATCAACATTGCATGCATAAAATATTTTTCTCAAACATGGTCAAAGGGTTTCTTGCCTTAATCAAATAGGTCTCCGGGGCCTTGGAGGTCTTCCGGTCCAACTTCGAGTACTCTGTCTATTCCGTCAACTACCGCCCGAGACAATCACAATGAGCCACACAGTAAGCAGAAATAAAAGTGCTATATAAATTGGAGTTTTATTTTTGAGGGACATATCTGGTCATAAGAAAAATACCTAAAGTTGTTCTAAGGGATTTGGATCACCAAATATTTTTAAATAGTGGAAACGGAGGCATTACTAGCCCCACAGGAGGTATACTGAAAGCATTTTATTAAAAATGAGTGGAGGTATTCATTTAACAAGGCATGAATTTAGAAATATTTTCGAAGTTGTTTCACTGGATTCGGAGTTGGTATGCAATTTCGATGGATTTTCTAACATTGAATAAATAGAAAAAAGGGGCTATTTATTTATTTGATGCAACAAAAACATAACAAACGAAAAATGTTGACTAATGCTGCGAAAAATAGTGCATGATATTTGAAGTCTCTAGAAATTGGAATCACACCATTTGGAGTTGATTTGAATCCTCTAGGATTTTTGCAAGGTGGTGTTTAAAATATTCAAATTGGTATTTGAATATGAACCCCACAGAAAAGTTATTTGAAAAAAATGCTCAATGCACTTATCTGGATAGATCTTGATTTAAGGAACCTGTAGGAATTTGAATCATTGGATTTGGAGTTATATATAATTATTAATGGATTTTACAAATTTCTCATAAAAATAAAAGGAAATGGAAAATGGCTCACAGTCTGGCTATGCGGTGCTAACGGCGTAGGATAGCCATTGGGCCGGCCGATCTGCATAGTGGCGCGACGCCCAGGCTACGCCGAAGGCGTATTTGCGCGTGTGCGCCTTCGATGCAGGGAGGCTGAGTCTGGCGCGGGCGCCTCCACTTAAACCGAGGGGCCCAGCCTTGGCACCCCGATGCGCGGAACCCGGCCATCAGGCCATCTCCTACCTCCCGCTCGACCCGGGCGAGACAGGGGTCTCGGGGTCGAGTGCTTGCCAGCACCTCCCCAGTGGGACCGACTACCCCTGGCGATGCTTCGGCCACCAGAGGACTTGGGCGATCGAGCCGCACCCACCTGGGCGCTCCACCCCTACCGGAGGGGGGCGAAATGAGAGCCCTGTCAGCCGCAGCGGTTCTGGTGATGGGGGCGCGGTTCCAACCTCCTCACAACCCGAGGGGAATAGGAGAGTGGGGAGGCCGCATGGGAATCTGGGGCACCTCATTGCGGTCGCGGAGGAAGGCTCGAAGGGGGAGCTTGGCGGAATGTGCCGCACTTGCGGCCATGGCGGCAGCGACGGCGGCCGCTGGGGTGGACCGAAGGCTCGGGAGGAGCTACGATCTAGTCCAGGGAGTAGCTTCGGAGGGAGGGCGGTGGATCAGAGGGCCAGGGTACTCGGGGGAGAAGAAAAACGAGGTGGCGAAGAGGAGGAGCTTGAGCTCACCTCGGGTGCTCTGGCATGGGGGATATACTCGTGCCTGGGCGCTTTCGAGGCTAGCCAGTGATGGCGAGCCACGTGGGAGGCCAGGACGGAGAACCTGGGAGTGGTTGTGGCCTGACCTGAGCTGAAGGGCCAAGCCAAGGTGCAGAGCACCAGTTTTGCAGGCTAGGGAGGTGGTCACCACGGGGCCTCATGTGTACAGTGGCATTCGGGCCGGTCAATGATGTCTGACATACAACGCATGCATTCAGGAGGGAGATTGAGGAGTTTGGCCTCATATGGGATAATTCAGGTGCGTCTTCTTCTTTGTTTAAGTTTGCAATAGCAAACTGTGGGCTAGCATAAGCTGTTTGCACTGAGAGGAAATTGAGATGAAACCTTGTCTAGCAGTCATATTTATGGAAGGACTACAAGAGCGCCAATATTCAGCTCAGGGGATGACATTAGCTAACAGTTGTAGTTCAAGGCTACATTTCTGCCAAAACCTAGTTTCATAAGGGCTACTCATATTTTCCACATGAGCATGCTATATTTTTCTTTGGAATTATGATATAGCATACTAGAGATGCTTTGGAAACATGAAGGGTATTGGCATGAGTAGAAGTATAGAAAAAGGGACAAAAGAGGGGCTGCCATGGTAAAAAGAAGAGGTAAGGAGAGGGAGTTACCCTCCAATAATTTACCGGAGGCCATGGCAAAGTTGTTGGAGTAATAGGGGACTAGAGAGAGTTGTGGTTAAAATTTGAGCTCAAGGGAAAATAGTAGAAGGGGCCAAAATAGCAATTTTGGTAATTGGGCACAAGGTGTTTGATGGATGTTAGGGTTACACATGGATTCCAATTGCTAAGAAACTTAACAGGATCACATGATGGGTCAAAATGAGCTTGTGTACCAAATTGTTGATTTCTTCGAGAAAGTTTCCAATGTAGGCTTGAAAACTCAAGAAATAGGGAGAAGTGACTTTCTGAAAATAAACCATGCAATTTAATCCCCACAAATGCACCACTTAGTGTGGTGGAGTTCTTTGAGTATTAGAGCATTCACAAAAAGTTTGGGACCAATTGGAGAACTTCACAATGTAAAGTTTCCCAAGTCTAGAAATCAACAGAGAAGGTTTTAAGGGTTTGGGACAAGTTGATCTATTCTCCTTGATGCACCACTTGGTGTGGATGCGTTATTAGAGTATCAGAACATGGCCACCAAATTTGAGCACAATTGGAGACATTTGGCAATGTAGAGTTGCTCAAATTTGGATCTGTACAAATATGGCTTTGGAATAATTAGGTGAATCAAATCAAGTTAGGTTGGGATGAAACTTCGAAAGATCACCACATATATCATTTGTGACATGCTATAATTTTACTAGGATTTATTGAGAATATTTCTTACAGAAATATTCCAAAAGCTCGAAATAGGCACGAAGGGTTTCGAAGGGTTTTGCCTGATATTTTGAACATTACCATGTGTTGAAACTATTATATATGGAATAAATATTTCCACTGAGTTTCCCTAAAGATCCTCAAATATTTTGAAAGGAATAAAAACAAATTTCCTTCATAAGGGACCATTTCTAGCCTCAGAGAAAGGTATTTTAATAAAATAGTTAAAGAACTCAGGGGTTTTTGAAAGCTTAAATCAAGGAAGTGCTTTTTGGTCAAAATAATGTTTGGCAAAAATAATTTTTGGTCCTATGCACATGGCATGATCATTATGGAAAGGTTTGGACCAAGGAGTTCAGTTTGGAGAGTAGCAGGAACATTGTGATTCAAGCACAAGCAACACGCAAGCAAGCAACAATCAGATCAAGCATCACAAGCATTCACAAAAATTTTAATTGGTCCTAATTTTTGTGATATGTTAATTTAGTTAGCAGAGTCAAACAGAGGGTGTGACATCATGGAGGGCCTCTTCATCAACCTTGTTGCCCTCACAATGATGTGTTTTCACTTTGTAGGTTTTCCATACCAAACGATGTCCAATTGCACTGAAACTTTTTGATGATTTTTTCTGGACCAAAAAAAACCAACGAGCATCGGAAGAAAGCTGCAGGGCTAACGAGGGCCCCACAAGCTATCAAGGCACGGCCTGATAGGTTGTGCCCCCTCGTGGCTGTCCCGACTCTACTCTTCCACTTATAAATTCTTAATTTCCTTAAAAACACCACAGCGAGTCCCGAAACATTTTTTACGCCGCCGCAAGGCTCTATTCCAATGGTAGGCTCTCTCAGCTATGTTCCGGCACCCTTTCAGAGGGGGGTCGATCATGGAGGGCATCTTTCATCAACGTTGATACCCTCACGATCATGTGTGAGTAGTTAACCATAGACCTATGGTTCCATAGTCAGTACATAGATGACAATCTCTCTCTTTGATCTTCAATACAATGATCATCGCATGTTTATTTTTATCCATATGATGTAATTCGTTTTGTGCGCTGCGTTTGTTGGGATCCAATGAATTGTGGGTTTATGTTCAGATTATTGATGATAAATATTTGAGTCACTTCTGAATACTTATATGATTCTTATGTGCATGATTCTTATAGCTTGGTAATTCTCTCCTTGGCCAACTAGATCGGTATTTCTTTGGTGAGAGAGGTGTGTTGTGGTAGGTTCAACCTGGCGAATTTTTATCTCCCAATGACAGAAGGGGACAAGATGCATCTTTGTGTTGTTTCTACTAAGGATAAAACGATGGGGTTTATTCATATTGCTTGAGTTTTGTTTGTCTACATCATGTCATCTTACTCCATGCATTACTTCGTTCGTCACGAACTTAATATGTAGAGAGGCAAGCATAGAAGCGCTCTTGAAGTGAAGTAATACTAATAGGTGCAGGTAGTAGTCGGTCTATTTGTTTATGCATGCAATACCTATATACACATGATCATTGTCGTGAAAATCGCGTAACTATCCGCTTTTCTGTCAACTCCCCAACAGTAATTTTTTTACCCACCGTATACTATTTTTCTATGAGAGATGCCATTAGGGAAAGTTATGCACCCCAGGTCTATTCACAACATATTGATAAAACCTTCATTACCTTGTTGCTCTTTACTTGTTTTTATTTTATCTTACAATCCACAATTATCTACACACCTCACTTTTTTGCAAAAAAACAAAAACAATAGCATTCTGCAAATTGTTTGTTCTTTTGTGTGCAGCCGCTAAAGAAGGTTGTGGTTGATATTCCTATTGGTTCGATAAACCTTGGTTTCATAACTAAGGGAAATACTTACCCACTTTGTGCTGCTATAACCCGTTCCTCTTGAAGGAAAACCCAACGCGGATCACGAGTATCATGAGGCCTTCACACAGAAATCCCCTACTCCATGCAAGGAAGTGATGGTATGCTTCGTTCCTTTCCTATTACAAGGCTTGGGTTTGCCCATTCACTCTTTGTTAAGGGGTTTATTAGAATTTTATGGGATTCAGCTCCACCATCTCACTCCTCTATCCATTCTTCACATATCGGGCTTTATTTCCCTTTGCGAGATGTTGCTTGGTTGTGAAGCCCATTTCGATCTATGGAGGAAATTTTTGTGTCCTACCCCCCATACCCAAGGAGGGACTATTTTCTAAGTCGGCGGACCCGAAGTATGACGTATAGCCATGACGGGTTACCTGTGGGGACCCCAAAGAATGATTTCGAAGAGTGGACCTCCGAATGGTCTTATATTGAGGGTGTCCCCCTATTTGATCTAGCTCAAAGGGGTCTGCTAAATTCTCAATCGTTCCTTTAAAGAAACAGTACAACTGGCGTCCGAAGAGCACTTCCTAGGAAGAGAGTGCCAAAGAGAAATAGCTAGTCACCAAGGTAAGGTTGTTAGGTCATAGCAAGTTAACCATCATTAATTGACATGATCGCTACGGTTATAGGCTGATGTGTCCAACCTCTTCAACAAATGACACATCCCTTATGGTGTTATAATGCTTTAAGTGACGCGACCCGATACAAAGAGGAAGGCCCTGCCGAGCAGGCAGCAATGGCTGCCATTTTGGTCGATCTCATTAAAGTTGAAAAAGAAGAGGTTTCCCGCCTAAGTACGAGGGATGGCTACTCGAGTCATAAGCCCATTGAATGCGTAAGTGTAGTCCTATTTTCATAGTTTGTATGCTATATTTGTTTGTGCTAATCGAATCCTTGGGACTCTTCCGAATAGGACTAGAGGCCACGGATTGAGACAGTTAATTGCCCTCCTCCTCAACCTAAAACATTACTCCCGTAGTGATGACCCATGTTTCCATGACGACCTGGATACATCGAGGATGGAGCCCTTTTCAGCAGAGCATTCATAGCTATAAGGTTACCCTTACAGGTCGATCACCCTGGGATACTCCCTTCCTCTACTAGGGGAAAATGGAAGATCTCTTCCCGAAAAGGGCACACGTCCCTCATTGTTTTGGGTACGTTGGCTTCTACTCTCAAGGCCCGACACACCAGGCGCCGAACATCGGTAAGAACAGCATCGACCAAACCCACACCAAAGAATGGTAGGGCCTCTAAGTGCAGAACAGCCATAGGGAATAGCTCGACCGCACCTCCATCCAAGAGGTAATGAATTAAACTCATAACTTGGGTATTGTTTATCGCCGCTTATGAGTATTCATAACTTTTGCTGAGCTCTTTAGGAACTGGAAACAACCACCTTCGTGCAAATACATCGAAAGTGTACTAGGCGGTGACCCCAAACAAATGCATTCAACAACAACCGAAGGTAATGTGGAGGTTCCTGCCGCACACCAACTTCCAAAGGATCTCGAGGAAGTCTCAGTCACCAATTTCAAAGTTAGAAGCATGATGAATCATTGACGATGGAAGGAGTGACTACATCACCTTAATTTTTTTGGAACACGAGTTTAATGCTCTTAATTTAGTGGATGCATACCTCAGAGCCACCCGATAAAGACTTGAAGGAGTCGCCAACCTCATGTAAACCAGTCTTCACTTAAGTGTTTGATTTTAACAACTAAACAAAAATGCTAGTCGAGTGCCCCCCAAACCTTAATTTGGTCAGGACAGCCAAATCTATGGAGTAATATGCATAAAACCAACGAGAGGCTAGAGAAATTGAGATTTAAAAAATTCAACTAGCACATGACCGTGAAGAGAACCAGAGATTGAAAAGTGGTATGGTCGATAAGTGGAATTATGAGCTTGTAGTTTCGTATACATACTATACCAAACTAACAAGCATATCATATCTCTTGGCAGCTCTCCTAACTAGGCATCCTGAAGAAGAGGCCAACTCGTTTGGAGGGAACCTTTTAAAGGAACCATCCGTCATGAATGAGCGAGGTCGGAAGGCAATGAAGAGCATGGTCAAGGCGCTATGGCCGACGGAGATACCCGCGAAAGGGATGACCGAACTAGCAGATCAATTTAAAGGAGCTCGACAATGTTTTGAGCTATGGAAGATGTAAGTTTGTCAAGAAGGGGCGCGGGAGGCATGGGCAATAGTGAAGACGTGATTCACCAAACTCGACCCAAAGCATTTGGCTCGAGTTGGGCCGGTAGGGCCGGATAGTCAAGAGGTGCCACTTCACTTGGTGTATGACTAAGTGATGCCCGCCGCACAGATCTCATGAGAAGATTGTAGTCTAGACGCAATTGTAGATAATCTTGACAAGCAACGAGATGTTTGATTCTAGGTAGTTATGTACTTTACATCAGCTATTACTCCATTCATGCTTTAAACATTGTATTAACTATCCATCAACTTCAACCTCCCCTGCCAGTGGTCGGGGGAGTGTTCTGTACTATGTAACTTGTGATAACAAGAAATCACTTTGGAGGACCAGGCAATCCGATCATATCGTGCTAACAAAGGAAACATGCTTGAGAAGATATGTTATATTACGTTTTAACATAAGAAACATCACCCGAAGAAAATATTTACTCTATGGGTTCCTTTCTTGAGGTTTCTACGCTAACCGTAGACGTGGTAATCACATACCTAAAGCATGCAGGTGACGGTTACTTCAGAAAAATAGCCACGGGCGTTGGTGATGATCACCAATATTTTCACTTCCCTTGTGGCCGACCAATTGTTTTATTAAGAATGCTAGCTTTCGGCATCACCCGTCAGAGGTACGTACCCGGGTTACGTGGTTGTAACAATCGCAGAGGTGCTCCCTTTACACTCTACGCGAACAACCGGGAACATACATGGTAAGCACAGGAGTAAGGCAACCCAGCTTGGCCAAATGTTAAGTCAAATTGATTCATATGATGGATTCAAAACAATATATAAAGGATGTCGACATGATAAAGGTGAAAATAGAAGCATAAAAATATAGTGATCGGCTTTATTAAGAAGACCCCATGTGTTCACTGGGTCATACATTTAAATATGTATGCCGAATAAAACTTGAACATAGCTCAGTTTAGCCGAACTTAACCTGAGATATTTTAATCAATCTAAAAGAAAAAAGGAAAATAAAAAACTAAAATAAGAAATAAAAGACTAAAAGAAGAAATAAAAACAAGTCAAGTTGACGACACGAGTCTAGCCGCAGAAGCGCTGAAGATGAGTTCCGTTCCATGGGTTCAGTTTGAGGAGATTATCGGATGAGTTGCGGAGGCGATATACTCCCACGTGCAAGAACTTCATCAATTATGAAAGGGCCCTCCTATTTAAGTGAAATTTTATTTCTCTTCTTCCCTAGGAGACGTAGGACAAGCTCGCCCACATTATATGCTTTCGCCCAAACTTCCCTTTTCTGGTAGCGCTGATCCTGCTGTTGAGAAAATGTGGAACATGCAAGAGCTATATCGCGCTCTTATTCCAGAGCATCTAAGGGAATGTTTGGTTCATTAGCAAACCTCGCCTTGCCCATCCAAGCAAAAAACGTCCGTGATCTGGTTCCTGGGCAATCCCATATCATTGTCCACGGTTTCTAGCTTTTCGTGAGTGAGCTAATTTGGTTAGCCTCCGACAGCAAGGCAAGCCTTACCCAGCTAGGTCAACTGGCAAAGGAAGCAAATAGACCCTAAGCCGTCGTGCCAATGTAGCTCGGCTTCCCTTCGCTCATACATGCGCACTCTAGGTGCATCATGGATGATATCACACGGGAGGACTGCTTTTGCCCCGTCCACCATTAAAAATGGTGTATATCCTGCTGATTGGTTTGGAGTGGTGCGCAAACCCCACAGTATAGAGTCGAGCTCTTTTACCAAATGGAAATCAAATTCTATGAGAGAACGGACTATTCGATGTTTGATACCGCTCATACTAAGACCGTTGGCCTGTTCAACCAGTCCATTGGTTTGTGGGTGATATAGAGAGGCGTAATCGAGCTTGATGACAAAGTAAGCGCACCAGTCCTTCACCTCCTGAGCCATGAAATTGGATCCATTGTTTATTATTATACTATGGGCGACACCATAATGGTGAACCACGCCGGATATAAAGTCGATAATCGCCCAGACTGACGAGAAGTTATTGGTTTGGCTTCAATCCAATTAGTGAAATTATCGACCATAAACACCAGTTATTCAATTTTCTTGGTCCCCCCCCTTTAAGTGGTCCGACCATGTCTAGCCTCCAGACCACAAAAGGACAGGTGATCGGTAGCATTCAAGGAGTTGTTGCAGACATGTGGCTTTTATTTGCAAAGATCTCACAACCAACATAATGTTGGACGTGTGTGTGAGAATTTGCGCGAGCCGTGGGTTAAAAGAAGCCAGCCTGAAAAGCCTTGCATACCAGGCCCCGAGCTGCTGCGTGATGGCCACCCATACTTGCAAGAGCTGTTGATCTTGTTTTTTGCATATGCACTGCTGGAGGACTCTGGTGATGCTTTTCTTGTATAGTTCACCCTCATGGACCTTGTAGGACTTCTGTTGGGGGAAAGGACGATCTATGGGACCTGCGGGGTCCCTTTACAGTTCTGGAGTGGGCTCCAGGTGAACAAAGAGCATCAGTCGATCAGATTGCATTGAGGGTTTATACAGGTTTGGGCCAGTTGGGAGCGTAATAACCTACGTCATGTTTGTGTTTTCTTGATTATGTGGGTTCAAGTATAGGAGTGCAACCACCCGCCAAGGATGCTCGACAGGTGCAGCTACACGCGCAATTGAATAGAGTGTTAACCCCCCAAAAGATAGCCTCGGGCCTCCTTTTATAGTTCAAGGGGTCACCACAATGGCTATAATGGTCTTTTCCTCGATGTATAGTGTGTACTGCAGCAATAGGGACTGGTTGTTAGGATAGGTAGTGGGAAATACCTAACTTCGATGGACTAGGATGGGCTCATTGAATGCACCATGAGGTGGCGCACTGGCGACATTCCCCACCAAGGATTGTCTCTCCTTCTGTGTTGTTCCCCTAGCTACCTCCTATTAATCTGCCACGCTACAGGACGGGTGTAATTAAAGCTGCAACACATCCATTGATGTGGCCACATCCCCTGCCAGCCCCGCATGTTTGCCTGCCCACTCGACACCTCAACTGATGTATGCAATCAGCCCCCTAGTGAGGTGGAGCGGTGGCTTGGTGGGCTGGAATCTTCCCGAGCGCTGCTTGCCGGCGGTTTTATTGACTAGTGAGAGTCTTGGTGCCCTGCTTCGGTCTTGGCTTTGGCTTGCTTCGAGGTATGGTGTGAGCCCAACAAGGAGTTGTCGTCCCGGGGTCCACGATTACCTGTGCCTAAGTCTGGGTGCTAAGGACCCCAATTCTTAGTACACCGACAGTAGCCCCGGGACTGGGACATACAAGCTCACGTGCAACATTGTTGGGCTAGGTCCGAAACAGTGCATGTGCATGTGTGGACGCGTTTCCCTGCAGTTATGATGTCTTTTATTGAATTTTCCCATGATGCAAAGTTACCGCGGGTCGTGGGAGTGGCGGATGGTGCGGTTTTCTCAAGGTGTCACGTCTTGGAGGATGCGTCGTGTGGGTCTAGGGGAGTCGACCCTTGTGTTTTCCACCTATGTATAAACAATGGCTCTCGCGATGGCATCGTTCCCCCTAGTCGTGCTTCCATTGCTCCATTACTTCTTCTCCTTCCTCAAGCCCTCAAAGCGGAGAGCTCCCGATTCCTTCTTTCCCGCGCTCCTGCCATCATCATCTACAGGCCCGATATGGCTCCAAAGCGCTCAGCCTCCTCTGCCGCGGCTAGCGCGGCGAAGAAGCCCAAGAAGTAGACCGAAGCGGAGCGAAGGAGGCCCTAGCGAGGATTAGGACGAAATTCGTCGTCTTCCGCCCATATTCCGTGTTGTAGTATGAGCTTTCTTCGAGGTATGCCCCGATGTGGGGGAGGGGGGCAAAGGCGCACTTGGACCCAGTAGTGCTTCCACGAGATGTCCGGCCCGGCCCTGAGAAGTACCCGTTCTTCGCGGTGTACTTCTATTGCGGGACGGTCCCCCTTTCTCTGCTTTCTTCATAGATCTGATGTTGACCTATGTGTCGGTGTCAAAACCAGAGGATCTCGGGTAGGCGTCCCGAGCTGGGAACCTTGGACTGATGGATTACAAGGGAAGGAGACAGTGTTTACCCACGTTCGGGCCCTCTTGGGTAGGTAAAACCCTACATCCTGCTTGATTATCTTGATGTGTATGAGGATTACAGAGTTGATCCCCCTCGAGATCATATTAGCTAAAACCCTAGATGAGTCGACCTGCCTATGCGGATGAAATCATGTGGTTTATATAGACACCAGGGATCCCTAGGGTTACATACAACCGACCTCCAGCTGGGGACAGATACGTCGATCTAGCCTACTCAACTTGGATGACATACTAGTCTTCGGAGCTTTCCTCCTTGTCCAGAAGGTCGTCACGCAGTCCGGACTTCAATAATGCGGACCATTAGGTGGGCCTGTAAGAAATGGGCCGACCATCCGAGAACCCCTTAACACTAGACTCCCTTAGTAGCCGCGAAACTAGCATCCTACACAGATGTATATGGTCTTTGCCAGCTCCTTGTATCTAGAGTAATCGGCTTACGAGGCGAGTTCCCTTCATGTTCGGCTGGTTTATACTTGGTCGTTTGGTGATGTCGTTCCTTTAAACAAGCACTTCTTAATCACAAGGCCTAAAAGCCCGAGTGTGAACAGTTCCTCATCTGACATCCTTTATGACGAAAGGTCGCGATAGCCAGTTACGACAAAAACTCGGTACACGGTTCCAGGCCGCTTTCTGACGGGCACGTCTTGTCAATGAGGAGATCGTGCCCCATGTTTAAGGGGATATGAGTAATGGTCTGGGTAATATCATTGGCGTTTGCCCGTGTGGTCATTTTGGGAAGTGGCAGGGCCTGCGGCGCAATAAACGGGAACCCTTGTCCTTGCGCCCCTCATAAAAGGGAGAAAGAAAATCAAAGCCACCATAAGCATTCTAGACTCGACCCCCCTTTCCTTAAAGCTCCAAGCACCCAGATCCATTTCACTTTCCATCCTCTCCTATCCGCCCTTCCTCGAGCTCAGTCGTGGCGAACTCAGGCTACCACATCAAGTGGGAGGTCTAATGCATCTCCAACTACGATATCTGGGAGCTGAAGGATGCTGGCTATCTTTCGCAGGACATTGCCCACCGTGCGTTGGAGGAAGGCCAGGTGGTGCCTACACCAAGGCCCAACGAAAGGTTGGTGTTCATACCCCACCTCATACGGGGACTAGGCTTCCCGCTCCACCCCTTTGTAAGGGGCCTGATGTTCTACTAGGGGTTAGATTTTCACGATCTTCCTCTGAACTCATTCATGCACATCTCTGCATTCATTACCCTTTGTGAGGTGAAAGCACAATTGCTCCCTAAGGTGGTTTTGATAATTAATCACAATATATGCATCACTGGACTAATGGATTTATCCAAGTAGATTTTAGAAAAGTTCAAAGATGATTTGGCTATAGGATTGAGTGGAGATGCCCCTTTGATCAAGGAAGGAATAGGATTAGCTAAAGCTTCAAGCAAGACGACTCTACATTTTACACTTCATGAGAAATCACATTTGAGTCCATAGGAAAGCCAATACTATTTAAAGGGGATGAGGTATTATTATGAATTGGTTGCTCAAGTGCTTAGAGATACCCACCAAACATACTCAACCACTCTTCCACAAAATGTATATGTACCAAGACAAATATGGAAAATCTGTGCGACCAACATATCTCACTCGGCCACACGGATTTTACACTTAGACAGATCCCACCCAAACCCTACCTTTTTGGTGCAACCGAATCTGCATTGGTGCTACCGAGTTTAGGTGATCAACCTTCTGTTGCCTCGGTACACAAAATTGGATTTTCTGAGTTTCTGTATCGATGTCACCGAGTTGTGTCATCTAACCGTTGGTCACCTTTTTGGTTCTACCAATTGTGTATATCGGTTCCACCGAGATTCAAAGTTGTTACCTTTTGAGAAAGTCGGTACCACTGAGTTTGTAACTGCGGTATCACCGAGTTTGTCAATTATGGTGTAACGGTTGGATTTTGGGGGTTGCCTGTATATGCCCCTCAACCTACCTCCCATTCGTAGTGGAAGCACTTAGAACACACTTACACCTGCCAGATCCATTTTTCTGTGAGAGATCCACCTACTCATGTGTCAAGAGATCCCATTACAACAATTTTAAGAATGATTTCTAGCCTCCCCAAGTTAATTTCCACAAGATCAAACTCTCCTACCCCTCCCAAATCTGAGAGAGCAAGGAGTTCATCGTTCTACCATATCTATTACCTTTTGGAGGGTGGTTACTCCTAGATTGGTTAGGTATCGCCTGGGGGGCTCCTACTTTCTGTTGTGGAGTTGAACCAAGATGTTTGTAAGGGCAAGGAGATTTCCTACTTCATGAAGATCTACCGTGAGTGAGGCTAGTCATGTGTGGACGGAAGTCGTGCTAGAATAGATAAGATCGCTTCTTTGTGGACCCCTTGTGGGTGGATACCTCTATGGACTCCCGCAGTTTTTAGCCTCTGTGGGTTCAAGTCTCCACTAACATGGACGTACGATAGTGCCACCTATCGGAACCATGCCAAAAATTATCGTGTCAACCTTTTCGTTTGATCTCCCTACCTTACCCTTTATTTACACTTGCATGTTTTACTTTTTGCTGCAATGCATGTGTAGGGTGTACTTGAGTAGTCATAGTTGCTAAAACTGGTGCACACTAAAAATTGGGAAAAGACTAAGTATTTATCTTGTCAAGTAGTCCAATCACCCCCCCTCTAGACATACTTTTGATCCTACAAGTGGTATCAGAGATTTGGTCTCCATTGCATTGGCTTCACAACCTAGGAGAGTATGACATCTAGTGAGGGAAATTATCATCGTAGAGGTCCATATTTCGATGGCACTAATTTCGACGGCACTAATTTTGCTAGTTGGAAGCATAAAATGAAAATGCATATTTTTGTCATAATCCTGCCGTTTGGGCTGTTGTTCGTGTTGGTGTTCAAGGTGATTTCTTCGGAGAAGGGAGAGAACCGGATCAAGATGTCACAACGGAAGAATTGAAGATGTTGCAATTCGATGCTCAAGCTTGTGACATCATGTTGAACTACTTGTATCCCGAAGAATTCAACAAAATCAGTCGCCTTGAGAATGCAAAGGAAATTAGAGATACTTTGATTGATATGCACGAAGGTACCAATTTTGTCAGAGAACCTAAGTTGGATGTGCTTCTAAGTCAGCTTGACAAGTTCAAGATGAAGGATGGTGAAGGAGTTGGTGAGAAGTACTCTAGGCTAGCTCTCATCACAAATGAGATTGCCGGATTAGGAAACAAAGAAATGTCCGAAAAATTCATCATCAAGAAGATACTTAGAGCTTTGGATGAAAGATACGACGCAGTGTGCACATTAATCCAAATGATGCCCAACTACAAATATCTCAAGCCTATTGAACTCACTAGAAGGGTTGTTTCTCATGAAATGTATCTCAAAGACAAAGATGAGTTGCACCACAAGTCAAGCGGTGCTTACAAACCTTTTGTAGATGTTCCCACTACTTCAAGTAGAAACCTTGTTACCAATGAAGAGATCAGCCTCATGGTCAGAAAATCCAACAAGTTCTACAAGAGTAGAGGCAAAGAGAGAATCTCAATCTCAAGAAATGATGTGAAGCGCTCGTCTAGTCGTGACCGAAACTGCAACAATTGTTGAAAGTCCGGACACTTTTCAAATGAGTGCTTGGCTCCCCACAAACAAAGAGAAGAGTCACCTAGAAGACGAAGCTCAAGAGATGAGTCACCTCGCAGATAGAGAAGGAGTAGGGAAGATCATTATGAACGAAGACACTCCCGAAGAGGCAGAGATTCGGAGAAGAAGGACAAGTACACCAAGAGGAGTTCAAGAAGAAGACACCAAGCTCATGTTTGTGAATGGGTTTCCGGCTCCGAGTCTGACAACCAATCCAAGAGAAGCTATCACTCCAACTCTGACTACAGCCAAGATGAAGGTGTTGCCGGCATTGCACTTGTTTCCTCCAACTCCTACGTCATATTTGATTAACCAAACGGCCCCAAGGTATCACACCTCGAGTATTTTGACTTTGATAATGATGATGATGACTTGCTCCTTGATAAGACTAGTGATAATATTGAAAAATGAACTTGCTAATTTTCATGTGAGTCAAGAGAAATTGAATGATGATGATAAGAGAGAGATTGTACGATTAACTTAAGAATTAAACACTATTAAGATAGCTCATGAAATAATTCTAGAAGTTCATACGGAGCTTGCAAGAACTCGTGAGAAGCTACGCTTCGAGAAGCTAAATTTAGAGCAAGAGCATGAGTTCGTAAAAGAAATCGATGATGACTTAGAAATAAGAGTTTTCTTATCTAGCCAAACGATTACTCTTGTCTACTTTTGTTCCACAAGTTAAACCTAAGAACACTCGTAACAAAGGCAAGAAAGTTTCTTCTTCCAGTAACAACAATGCTAAAGCTAAATCAAATGATGTTGTTGCTAGTAGCTCTCTTGATTCCACAATTGATTCTCTTAGCCAAGTTACACTTGAGCAAGAAAATGATATATTGAAAAGGATTATAGAGACAGATGTCTTTAAGAGTCTTTCTGGAAGTAAGCAATTTGAGGAAATTGTGCGCAAGCAAGAAGGACATCGGAAGAATCAAGGTGTTGTCTACTTCAATGTCAACGAAGATGTTTGGGAAGAAGTATCATCCTACTCCACCCAAGGGAACACTCTCACAAGATAGCCTTCTACCACAAGACCACAAGGGCAAGGGAAAGCTTCAAGAGGACATTGACTCATTTGAAGAAGAGCCCCAAGCCAAGGTTGAGTTGGTTACCAAGGACACTTTTAGTACTACGTCATCTAGTGCTACCACAACTCCAAGGATTCCCATCAAGGTGATGTGGGTCCCCAAGAGGAAGAACTAGAAAGTTCTTGAGGGGTGACTCTGCCAATGAAATTCATTCCCATCCATTTTGGAAAGAATTACATGCAATCAACCTGAACCATATGCATTAGTTCAAGGAGTCACACATTCCCTCAAAGGTGAGGAAGGGACAAGCAATTAAAGCATCTTTGACATCACATCCCATGTATTTCACTCCATGTCCATAGATATCTTTGTGTTTGTTCCTTTTGCTTTGGGACTAACCCATGTAGGTGGGAAGAATAATAAATAACAAGGATTGATCCCAACTCAAGATGAACTTCATCAACAATGAGCATCCACCACTACTTCACCTACTTGAAGTCTTCTACAACAGAAGCAAAGGTTAGTTGATCCTTCTTATGGGAGATGTCACATCCAGGGGGAGCTTTACTCTAAGACTTGAGTACAAGCGTGCCCTAAATGATGTGAACATATTAATTCATTATGTAAAAGTGGCAACCCAACTTGTGCTTAATCGATGAGTATGACCTTCGATGAAGTAATCTTACTTGACTCCTAAGTCAATATACTCATATATAGATGACTTCGTCATCGTCCAAGTGCTTGATAGATGCTAGGATGTTTGTGCATGCTCATCATGATTTTATTTGACATCTTACTGTGTGAGCATGTTGGTCTGCATATCCTTTTCCAGTCGAGGATATACAATTGTTAATATTTGGATTTTGATTTATCTTTTGCCAATTGGATAGACAAGAATGCCTAGGACCCTCCTCTAGCTATCTATGATTTCTCGTCTCAATTTCTATTCATGCTACATGATAAAACTTGAACAAGCACTTCTCGATCCCTCTGTGTGAGGAGCACTCAGAGTTCCATGCCGATAAGGGCTGCCATCCAAAACCTCTTTGTGAATCTCGGTTTAAGCAACCCAAAAATCTCGGATCCACTGATTCTCAAAGTTGGTCTAGGTTTTCCATCTCGATACGACCGATACCATAATCTCCGCTTCACCTAGTTTTCCTGTCAACACACAGTAGTGGAACTCGCTGGCACCGAAATTTTTGTATCAGTGGCACTGACAGTGAGGGGTATTTATACCTAAGGACTAGACACTTTGAAATTCTACCTTCAGACGTCATGTTCCCAATGCCAAACTGCCACACCAGGACCCTCGGTCATCGCCTTCACATCCCCGTGCGCCTTCGCCGTTGGGATTCGCCACCGCCGATGAAATCTTTGCCACTATCGTCGCCTAGCGGATTCATCACTAAGCTAGGATATGAATCCGAACCCTTTTGTACTCACCTATCTAATTCACGCGCATTAGGTCACTCCCGTCTACAATCCACTGCGTGGAACTCCTCTTCACCACTTGAAAATTCCATAGTATAGAGAACAGAAAATTTTGGGATCTGATCTCCCAATACATCCATCTCAGGGATACCGAGTTGATAAAATTGGTTCCGCCGATTTAGTTTTTAGGGTTAAAGAGAACCACTTCAGTGAGATCGAGCTATTCTTTTCGGTTACACCAAAAAGGCTACCCAAGTCTATGTTAATGCAAGTGGACAGTACCAGTGACTCCTAAAATTTCAAATCGGTGCTACTGGAATACCTTTTGGAGTAGATCATACCCAAAGTTTCTAAGTTCCAATTTGGAAAAATTCTGCAATTCTGTTATGCTTATCTTTTCTAAATCTTCTATATCTTTCACAGGGTCAGTCAGTCTGTGTCTCAGCTTGTCTTCTTGGTTTGCAAGATGTGAGGTTCCGATGACAGTCAGAACAATTTCAGTGAGCCCCATGTCGTGTCTGATTCAGGCACTAGTCCTGAGAGGACCCCTAGCTCGAATAGCTTGCCGAAGGGTGCCACCAAGACTAGGAGGAAGCTGAATTCTAATGAAGAAGATTCGGATTTTAGTCCTGTTGAGTCTGCTCTCCATGAGCAGAAAGAGAAGCCTTCTGTAAAAAGAACTATCAGGAAGGAGTATGCTAAACCTTCTGACATGAGAGCTCCAGAGTCTGCTAGGCAAGGGATGACACTTAGCCTTGAGAAATCTCAGAAGAAGGCAGGTGTGAACAGAGTCAGGAAGAGCACCATTCATGCCATTGGTAGACAAACTTCCATGTATGAAGACTGAGGAGAAACTGTTGCTGCTTCCGAGGAAGAGGAAGAGGAAGTACTAGCTAAGGCCCCTCCTCCAAAGAAGAAAAAGAAGCTTATGGCAGATGCTATGAAGCCTTCAACTCCAAAGAAGCATGTAGCTCCCAAGAGGACTACAAAGGACATACCTTCAGCTGCTAAAGAGAAAGGCACTACTTTGAGAGCCTTTGCTACAGTGGAAGATGTTGAGATTGCACCTATTATAATGAAGTTAAGGCCTCATTTTCTACTTCACGATAAGGCTCGTCCAATAGCTGAAGACATGAAGAAGAGAAGAGATGAAGGGTTGAGGAAGTGGAGAGCTATTGATCCTTATGTTGTGAGGAGAAATACTGCAGTTGATCCTAGTTTCATACAAGAGAACAACAAGATTTCCATGAGACAGTTTTATATGACAGATGTCTAGCAGTCAGTGACATGAGATATGTCGATTGGAATTACATCAAAGCCAATCAAGATTTCTTTCCTCATGTGAGAGAGAACTACAACCTTCTAGATATAGAAGAGTTTGTTGGCAGAGAGATGACTTCTTGGAATGATGAAATGATTATGTAATTCTATTGAACAATTCATTTCTATTCAGATGGCACAATTGTCTGGATGACTGATTGTCGGTGTTGCTAGGTTGACACCTATGGGAATCCAAGTGATTCCCTTCTGATCGTAGGGCGGGGAAAGACGACGTTAAGAGCGGAGCTAACGATCAACACCCGGCAAGCCTTTTTACCCAGGTTCGGGCCCCTTACGCGTAAAACCCTACGTCCTGCTCGTTCGATCGTATTAAGCGTTTCGTTGTTCGTTAGAGTGCCTGATGATAACCGTCTTCTAGCCAATGTCCCAAGAGCCTAACCTTTTTGTGAACGAGCTAAGGGCCTCCTTTTATACGCAAAGGGGTCACCTACAGTGCTCGGTGGTAGGTTCACGAGAAGTTACAGTGAACATAGAGCGGTGCTTATCCATCTACCGCTGTCAGGTGCATTAAATGCACGTCTTGTCTTTTCTGCAACGTGCTGGTGAAGACATGTGTCCAGGTGTTTCGACACCTGGACGCCGCACTGGCACATGCGGAATGCGCTGGAACTTGGGGGGGCGGAACTGTGGCAAGGGCGGTTGTCCTTCAGTGCCTAGCCCGTCGTCCCGGCAAGGGAGCTTGCCGGGGCCTTGGCTGTTCGTCCCGGGAAGGAAGCTTGTTGAGTATCCGGTTGTTGTCCTGGCAAAGGAGGTTTGCCGAGGCCTTGTGCCTGGTGGGTTCATCAATCCTTCTAAACGGGTGTGGCCTTCGTTATCCTCCCGGCAAGGCAAGCTTGTCGGGGCCTTGGTAATCTCTGGGGCGCCTCTTGTCTGGACCCTTCCACGCCCTGCCGCCAGGGGTCCTTTGCGCCCGTGCACAAGTCTGGGGCACTAGGGACCCCAGTCTTTAGTGCACCGACAGGAGCCCCCGAGCCTGGGCCACACACGCGCGCAGAGCGTTGTCGGGCCAATCCCAAAGAGGTGCACGGGCCTTCGTGGCTGGATCTACTGGATGTTGCCTTTCCCCATGTCGAGCATCGGATGCGTGAAGTGGGAGGTCATGCATGGAGTGGCCTCTCCGCCTCCTGAAACACGTTCTGCCACGTGCGTGGCATGCGCATTTATTGATGGACAGTTGGCAGACGAGGCCTTGAAAAGCGCAGTACTGGCTGGGCCCGCCCGTGCATGCATTGGCGCATCAGGGCGGTTCTCTATTCGCCTGTGAGCTCGAGCAATTGGCTGTGAGGGGTGGTGGATTCTAGATCTAGGGAGGCTATCCCCCGCGCCCTGTCCTATAAACTGGGAGGGTTTGCGAGGGGTTTTGCTCACCCAACTCCTTGTGAATCCACCAACTCCTCGATCTTGGCGTTCAGAATCTCCTCTTGTTGATAGGTGGCGCTCGACCCTAACCATGATTAGGGGACGAGGTCGGGCACCGTCGGCTGCCAGGGCGGCGAGGGGATCCCGTTCGGACCATTCCACAACCTCTGGGGGTGCCACAACGGAAGACGGCCCGAAAGCCCGTGGTGGAGGAAGGGCGAGGGGCCGAGGTCGCCGCGGAGGTCAAGGCCAAGGGAGGCGGAGCGCTACTCCAACGCCCCCGCCTTCTCCGAGGCTTGCTCGTGTCGTGGCCCTCCATGTTGCTTTAGGGGCCCCCACGTATGCTTCTCGACTACTGTGAAGGTTGCTCGAGCGGCATTGGGAGCTCCGCTTCGAGCGACGGTGACGAGGGGGATGACCACGGTGAGGGTGTCGGGCCTAGTCAGAAGCCCCTGGGAATTGAATCGGATGGAGATTCCTCCAGCTGGGACTTAGTGCTTCCTGCACTGACGCGGCCCAGCCATACCCCTCCCTCGCCTCGGATGGGGGATCTCAGCCGGATCCGTTGCCCCCTTCTCGCGGCTTGACGAGGACGAACCAGCTTTCGTCGGTACAGCGCTGGGGGAGCCAGCGTGGATGTACCACGGGCCTTGCCGCATCCTGTCTTCATGAACTCCAATTCCTCCGTGTAGGTCAATCCTCGTCAAAAGATAGAGTCTTTAGCTTAGGATAACGATGCTATGTAAGTGGAGCCAAATGTATCTATTCAAATGAATGAAAAAGACTGTTTTTCCAGTTTTCCGATTTCGTTCTTTGTATGATTCATTTTTGCATAATCTGGGAGCTTGCCGACAAGTACCGGCTAGGCTCCTTGCCGCGTTCAGTGCAACCATGGAAATCGCCAAGCCCCGCTTCAGATGAAATCGGGTGCTACGAAACCGCTCGCTCTGTTGATCAGGTTCGCAACTGTTTGAAGCCGCTCTATGGCCATTCAGGTCGTTTGAACGAGTTCGAAACAGAGACAAGGTGCACCAAACTTTGGGAAGGTCCCAATACGCGCAAACTCCACACACAAAGACCGGAAGCTTTCGAAGGGAAAAATCAAAGAACCTATCAACTTCAGATCTAAATCTAAAACTTAAAGACTTATCTACTCATGTTGTGGTTGCATGGCGTTTGAGTCTATTGCCAGGGCGTCGGAGCCCTGGGCAATCAGGGAATCACCGCTCCCGGTGGCCTTTTCCTCCAGAAAAGTCTTCTTGCTGACGGTCCTTGACCGTCGTTTGGAGGGAAAGCCGACCAGGGTGTAATCCCTTCCCTTTTCTCTTGCTAGGCTGTGCTTGCGGAGCCCCCGAGTGCGTCTTTGGGCGACGATGCGACGCTCTCAGGGGAGTGACACTCGCACCGGAGCGCGCTAGGGCTTTCGGACCGTGTGGCGCATCCTCAACGACTATGCATTGCTTCACGGAGGTGTGTCCGCTGGAGTATGCATCGGGGCCTCTGTGAAACACCCAGGCACACCCTCGACAGCTGCGCATTGGCCCCCGAGCGACGCATCAGCCTGATGACGCTGCTCTTGGATTCTCCGCCTCCCTGCCCCGCGCGCGCATGTAGCATCGCGCTCGCGTAGTCCTTGGGAAGCCGTAGCAGAACAGGGTGCCCGCCGCGGTACCCCGTTTCCGGGAGAACGCGGCATAGCACCCATACTTCGATAGAGCCAGTGCCGGGCTTGCTATGATTTACGTGTATCTCCGCCGCCCCCAACCTGGCGTGCCGAAGATGTCGGCGTTGCTAGGTCGACACCTATGGGAATCCACGTGATTCCCTTGTGATCGTAGGGCGGGGAAATACGATGATAAGAGCGGAGCTAATGATCAACACCCGACAAGCCTTTTTACACAGGTTCGGTCCGCTTACGCATAAAATCCTATGTCGTGCTCGTCTGATCGTATTAAGTGTTTCGTTCTTCGTTACAGTGAGTGATGATAACTGTCTTCCGACCAATGTCCAAAGAGCCTAACCTTTTTGTGAATGAGCTAAGGGCCTCATTTTATAAGCAAAGGGGTCACCTACAGTGCTCGGTGGTAGGTTCACGAGAAGTTACAGTGAACATAGAGCGGTGCTTATCCATCTACCGCTGTCAGGTGCGTTAAATGCACGTCTTGTCTTTGTCTACAACGTGCTGGTGAAGACATGTGTCCAGGTGTTTCGAAACCTGGACGCCGCGCTGGCAAATGTGGAATGCGCTGGAACTTGGGGGGTGGTGGCACTGTGGCAAGGGTGGTTGCCCTTCAGTGCCTAGCCTATCATCCCGGCAAGGGAGCTTGTCGGGGCCTTTGGTCTTCGTCCCGGCATGGAAGCTTGTCGGGGGCTTCGGTTGTCGTCCCGGCAAAGGAGGTTTGTCGGGGCCTTGTGCCTGGTGGGTTCATCACGCCTTCTCAACAGGCGTGGCCTTGGTTATCCTCCCGGCAAGGTAGGCTTGCCGGGGCCTTGGTAATCTTGGGGGCGCATCTTGTGTGGACCCTGCCACGCCCTGAATCTAAGAAGAATCATAACTCCATGGCAAATATGTACAAGCCACTGCCAAGTGACTTCCTGGAATCTCATAAGTTTGTGTCTGTCTATGGCTTGCAAGCTTGAATAACCACTACAAACACTGTATTGAAGCATACCCCGATGCCCAAATCAGGTGATGAAAAAATGATTGGAGGCTATTCCATCAATATGTTGCATCGTTTAGACACCACACATGCGTCAAAGTCATGGATTTGATTACTGAGGCTATCAGGAGAAGTTGTGCAAATCAGAAGAGATCTTGCGTATATGCACCATACATTCACATGCTCATTAATGCCAAGGTTGGTAAGCATGCATATTACCTTGATCATCCTCGTTTGCCACTTCATCAATAGTTTGAATATAATGAAGTTGTGATAGATGACACTCATCCAAGCTCAGCTACAACTTGAGAGGCTGCACAGGCAGTAGTTGCAGAGGTCTCTAAGAATGCTCCATCTCCACCACCCCAGCTTAAAACCAGAAAGGAATATGTGTCGTTTTGGTTAGCACCATCCGAGGGATGGAGAAGACTATTTGTGAGATTCCGCTAAGCCTAGAGAGGATCGTGGAAACAAAGTTGTATGAACTGATGTGAAGGTTACAGAGTTGACCATTATAGTCAACCAGCTTCAGCTTCAAGTTGACTCGGTGCAGATTCCAAGCTCAGATGATGAAGATGACGATGATTCACCTTTTCGTACTACCACACGTTTCTCGACCCAGACCAAGTCAGAAGTTGTGCCAATACTAGAAGATAGACTGTCTTCATCAGCTCAAGCTTCACCTCCTACTCCACCACCTCCAGTGTCTACACCTCCAGCTCCTGCTCCAGCAACATCAACTGAAGCCTTCATCGATGCTCTCTTTTCAACTCCTACATATGCTACGGGAGGAGATCATGCCCAAAGAGATGCTTAGATTAGACCTTTGAAATTTTTTGTACTATTTGCCAAAGGGGGAGAAGTGTATAGTTCATAGGGCTTCGAGAGAGGGAGAGCTTTTGACTTATTTTCTCTTATTTGGTTTTTTAAAACATGATTTGGTCTTTTGGATAACATTATCTTCTTAGATGTGTGTTTGAGCATACGCTTCGATTGTTTGATGCTACTACGTTATCTCTTGTTTTTGGTGCCATGTGTATTGCCATTCATTCTTATCATTTAAGCAGACCACCAAGTTGTATTTGACATGGAAGAGTAACTCATGTTCCTAATCGATTGTGCATTTGCATTCAAATGCAAATTTAAAATAATCCTAGGGGGAACTCTTGCTTTTCACATACCTCTCAAAGCATCGATGCTAATCATTTATTATATATTTTGTCGAAACTTTGATCTATATGTTGTCATGAATTAACAAAAAGGGTGATATTGAAAGCACAATTGCTCCCTAAGGCAGTTTTGGTAATTAATCACAACATGTGCATCATTGGATTAATGAAATTCGAAAAAGTTCAAAGATGCTTTGGCTATAGGATTGAGTAGAGATGCGCCTTCGATGAAGGAAGGAATAGGATTGGCGAAAGCTTCAAGCAAGAAGACTCTACATTTTACACTTTGTGAGGAATCACATTTGAGTCCATAGGAAAGCCAATACTATTAAAAGGGTATGAGGTATTATGATGAATTGGTTGCTCAAGTGCTTAGAGATACCCACCAAAAATATCGAGCCCCTCTTCCAGAAAATATACTTGTCCCAAGCCGAATATGGAAACTCGGTGCCACCAACATTTCTCACTTGGCCATACTGATTTTACACTTAAACTGATGCCAGCCAGACCCTACCTTTCCGGTGCAACCGAATCTGCATCAGTGCTACCGAGTTTAGGTGACCAACCTTCTGTTGCCTCGGTACACAAAATCAGAATTCTGAGTTTCTGTATCGGTGACACTGAGTTGTGTCATCTCACCTTAGTCACCTTTTCGGTTCTACCAAGTTGTGTATACCTATTCCACCGAGATTCAAAGTTGCTACCTTTTGAGCAAGTCGGTACCATCGAGTTTGATATCGGTGTCACCGAGTTGGTCAATTATGGTGTAACGGTTGGATTTTGGGGGTTCCATATATATACCCATCCACCTACCTCTCATTCATAGAGGAAGCAGTCAGAACACACTTACACTTGTGAGATCCATTTTTCTGAGAGAGAGCCATCTACTCATGTGTTGAGATCAAGAGATTTCATTCCAACCATTTGAACCTTGATTTCTAGCCTCCCCAAGTTGCCTTCCACAAGGTCAATCTGCTTCCCCTACCAAATCTGAGAGAGAGAGTGATTGAGTGTTGAGGAGACTATCTTTAGACGCACAAGAGTAAGGAGTTCCTCGTTCTACCACATTTATTACCTTTTGGAGGGTAGTGACTCCTAGATTGGTTAGGTGTCACTTAGTAGCCTCCTACCTCATGTTGTGGAGTTGAACCAAGATGTTTGTAAGGGCAACGAGATCACCTACTTCGGGAAGATTTACCGTGAGTGAGGCTAGTCCTGTGTGGGCGGAAGCCATGGTGGAATAGACAAGGCCGCTTTTTCCTGGACCCTCTTTGAGTGGAGCCCTCTGTGGACTCTCGCAGTCGTTACCCATTGTGGGTTACGGTCTCCACTAACATGGACGTGCGATAGTGTCAACCCTGTGCGTTTGATATCCCTACCTTAATGTCTATTTACACTTGCATGTTTTACTTTCCACTCCAATACCACTAAGTACTCTCCACTACACATGTGTACGATGTACTTGACTAGTCTTAGTTGCTAAAACTGGCGCACACTAAAAATTAGGAAAAGGCTAACTATTTATATTCTCAAGTAGTCTAATCAACCCCCCTCTAGACATAATTTTGAAACTACATGAGGCCTTCTTGTGAGTTCATCCGTACTTCAGCTTATGGCTCAAGACTTTCAACATCAAGCCGAAGTGAGTCAGTGGCCAGCACGCCGACTCTGGTGTGGTCGTGATTAGCAAACTCCCCTGGGTTGAATGGCTAGATGGTACTTTCATCGACACCATCAAAGCCTGGCAAATGGAGTGGTTTTACATCACTAAGCCTCGGGAAGAAAAGTGGTCAGCACCGGTCGAGTTCAGATCCGGACCCCCTCAGAGGCTAACCTCGTGGGTCAGAAGAGGCCTTGATTGGGGATCATCCTAGGAGGTGAAAGCGTTGGAGAAGCCATCAGGCGGATGGTTGAGCCGAATATCGATATGACCGACGTGGTTCAGTTCATGCTCTACTGCCGAATCCTTCCTTGCTAGCGTCGGGACACTCCAATGTGGTCCTACAAGCTTGGCGACCCTGGATTTGTGAGCCAGTTCAACTACACTACCCACAAGAAATTGTGGAAGGTGTTGTTCAACCCTCAACGAGAATAGCCGGCCGAGGAGGAAGGCGTCGGCGTGGATGCCGATCACCCTCCCATGGAGGTACGGTCGAGCTTTTATTCCTTATATAAAGGTTTCATCTTTATCAAAGATCTTATCCTTTCCCCCATCGTCCCTATAGGGGTGGACGAAAAATGCTGAGAATATAAATGGCCCAACCCCCTACCCAAGGACCCAAGGTCTTCATTGTTGACCGCAGTCCTGGTGGTCGTGCCATACACGGCGGCAGAGAAGAAGGAGAAGTATAAAAGGGAAACCCATGGGGGTCTCCACTCAAGGGTCCACCGAATACCATGTCCGGAGACACCCATGCTTCCTCCATCTATGAGGAAGAGGATGCGTAGGATGGAGGGCAAAAATATTCCATCCAAACAAGAAAGAAGGCGATGCCGGAGGAGGCCAAGGAGGGCTTGCCTCCCCAAGCCCTGAAGAGACCGTGTAGAAGCAAGGTCGTCCTGCCCGATGACAACCTGGATTCCGATGAGGACTCCGGGGCCTTCGAGAGGGTTCCTCGAAGGACCCACTGATCAAGCACCCGGCCCAAAGGTATGGAATCTGAATTGTATTTAATGGAATTATACTTAGCTTTTGTTGATAAACATACATGCTCCTTTCTCTGACGTACCCCTGCCCAAGACCTCCTAACGGACGAGGTCCAGGAGAGGGGTTCACCACCATCCGATCCAGCGAATAGTGGGAATGCATCCCGTACTACTCTACCTTAGGCATCGGACGAGGCTGTGGAGGTGATATCCCAGCAGGCGCCTCCGAATACGAGGGACAAGGTGGTGATGGTCGAGGTTCATACGTCAGCCACCAAAGTCCAGGAGGTCCCAGCCGAGGTTTGTGCCTCGGTCTTCGGAACCCGGGAGGCCTATCCCCTCCCAACGACGGGAGAGGAGGGGCGTGATGCATCCGAGATTCCTCTGGAGATAGCTCTAGGGAGCTCCGATCCTCCTCGTCTTCAACGTTAACTCTGGTGCCGCGTGTGCCATAATGGGCAGTGGCCGAGTGGCCTGCAATGATGGAGGAGGCTCTATCGGGTTCATCCATCACCGATGAACATCGCACCCTTATGTGTGAAATTCCACAAACCATCCAGTCCATCGATAGCGGACTGAAGAGAGCCTTAAGTGGTTCGCTGACATGCTTCAAGGTAAGCCAAGTAGTGTTAGATTGACATATAAGGTTTTACATGTCTTATAGGTATAATATCCCCCGAGTCATGGGTGAGTTCAATAAATTACTTGTGGCTCAAAAGAACTTATGGTCATGAACAAAAATAGTTCGGGGACCCATGAACTATTACAGCTCAAGACGGTATTTCGGCTGAATGTGCCAAACCCGATAGCTCGGATGCTTATCAATCCTTAAGTTGTCTCGCATCCCTCCTCCCCGGGTGTGGCTACGAACAACCATGAACTTGCCAAGCTGAACCGGAAACTCAAGGTTTCCAATGAGGAACTCAATTGTCTTAATAGTCGGCTCGACGAGAAGCAGGGTAAGCTTAAAGCATGCCGCTAAAACTTTTGTTGTACTTAACAATTTAGTATTATCTGGCTTTGGTACAGGACGTCTTGATTTAGCATATGTCAGTAGATATGGATGTGGAATTTGAGAAAATCAAGGCCGAATTAGAGAAAGCCAAGGAGGAGGCCGTCGCTAATAAGATGGTGGCCGAGAAAACCATCGCCGAGCTAAGCTCGCTGAAGGCTGAGAGCGGTAGGCACAAGGATAGAGTGACCGAGGTCCAGTAGGAGCTTCAAGATGTGAGTTCTAAAAGCGAGGCCTTGAAACAAAAGTTCGAGGAAAAAGAAGCCCAACTATTTGAGCTGTCTTGCAAGCTCAAATCGGAGCGGGTAGAGAGTCAATTCTTCGAAGAACAAGTGCGCCAATCCAAGAAGATTGCGGATGGTAAGCCATACATACTGCAATGTGCTTATGGTGGAAACATGTTTGCCTTTCTTACACGGTTATGGCGTTCCCCATGCGCCTTTACAGACCTCCCACGGAGTGCAGCAGAAGCAGCCAAGCACTACGCGGCCCATGATAGGGACGGCGAGCAGAGGCTTTTCTAGGCACAATTTCAAACTCCCTAGCCCAACCCCTTCCCGTCTATCAGATGAAGCAGCTCATGGAGTTGCACACAATGGAGGAGACAGCCATGAAGGACCTCTTCATCTCGCAGTGGCCTACCGAGCCTCTTCTGAGCAGCTACTTCGGCTTATTGCAGAAGTTGTACGATGTCATGCCTCAACTCGAGGTCCTGAAGTGTTCCATTTGCATAGAGGGAGCTCAGATGTCTTTTGCAAGTACCATGATGCTCTCGCCAGGGGTGAAGCTCCTTACAATGACAACCACACCCGCGCCTGATGGAAAGGAGCACAGGCATCCACAGCTTTACTTCTCTGCCGCGATAGAGGGTGTTCGGGCGATAGAAATTAGTGTTCCAAAGATGTAATTTATGAGTAAGGATATTGTCATGTCCCTTGGAACAATTTATTATTATAAAGTTTGTCCTAGTGTAATGAACTTTGTATTATTTTGACACATGTTCATCTATTTAACCTAAAAGTTTCCTGTCGTCGGCTTCAGCACCCATCTAAAGACTACAAAGGGTGTTTCGACATCCGCACTGTGACCCATAGCCGATATATCGATGCCGAGAGGCGGTAGTGTGTGAAGGAAACAATGCAAACGAACTATGCGGCTTTAGTGCTGTCACATAGCCTTAGGAGCTTGAATTCAGGGGCTGGTTACGAGCCCCCAGTTTTTTGTGGTAGTCGGATAAACAAAATTTTGAAATAGTTACCACAAGGTCTGCAAAGGTACAAACCCTTCCTTATAACATAGACTAAATCCTCCATCGGTCTTTTGTACTTAAGCTCTGATTGCAGACCAGTTCTCACTTATTATGACAGTTAGTTTTCAAATTTCTCCACTAAGGTATTTTAGCCAGGCCAGTTGGGAATACAATCGCAGTGGTTCTCCATTTACCCCTTTAGCCAAAATAGTGGAACATAAGGGGGTGAGCACAGGAGCGGGGCAACCCAACTACTGAACCAAGACATAATTCAGAACCGATGCAGATAAAGCAATATCCTACAAACTGAACACTTAAAAAGGTAGTGACGGGGTAGTGCTTAGGCCGGTATTCTACCAAGCGCCCGGTCTTTTAGCCGATCACACTCGTTGTGTTTTGAATAAATTTACCCTTGGACGCCAATGAGCAGGAAACATATATATGTAAAAATAAAGTAAAATAGTATATGCATAATATTTTTTATAATTCATAGCACCAAGGCAAGTGCTACATGTAACTATTGTTTTGAATATCATATTACGAAGCAACTTTTACACCATGGCCTACCATGGATGACTTGACGTCCTCCCTGCTTCCAGCTGGGTAATTTCTTCGATGCACCTAAGAAGGTAGTATCCTTTAAAGATGGTTGTTGTTGCTAGATGGACCTTGAATAGAGGGTCTTGAGAAGCTATCTTGCTATAGGTGAGCTTGACTCTTTTGAGATCCTTAATGGTATCTCGTTCTTGTGTGTGAAGAAGTATGGACCGTAGTTTGCTCGAACTTAACATATGATCCGTGGTGATGGATCCCCATGGCTGCCAATGGTACTCGGAGAATGAAATTATGTCTACAAGGGACATACCTTACAGGTGACCGGGTCGTGCCATGGGGAGAGCATCCCTATTTGTTTTGAGCCGGAGATATCTCCGGGGGATCAAATTGACCTCGGGCTTGTTTGCCCGCCTACCACGCCTCGATGGCTAGCTTGTGGATTGATGCTTCATTGTTGTATTGGCATTCAGCTACCAAGGCCGCTATGTGCTCCTTGGTCCAGAGGGAGCGTTCTGTATTGCCATTGATGGTGATAACTCCCTTGGGTACGGGCATCTTGAGCTTTAGGTAGGCGTAATGAGGCACAGTGTTGAAGAGGGAATGTTGTGTGATAGAGTAGTACGTGGTACCCGCTGTGAAAGGGGATTATGTCGAAGATTAAATTTTTGCTACGGAAATTGTTGGGTGTACCGAAGACAACCTCCAGCGTTACCGTGCCGGAGCAGCGGGCTTCGACACATGGGATCACTCCTTTAAAGGTAGTGTTGTTGGGTTTGATCCTTGATGGGTCTATGCCCATCTTTTTCACCATATATGAGTAAATCAGTTTAAGGCTACTTCCTCCGTCCATAAGGACTCTAGTGAGGTAGTACCCATCTATGATGGTGTCTAGGACAAGGGTGGCCGACCATCCGTGACCGATACTAGTCCGATGATGCCTATGGTCAAAGGTGATCTGGCAAGCCGACCATGGGTTGCACTTCGGGGCTATGGGATCTACGGTGTATACCTCCCGAAAGGCTCGCTTCCCCTCCTTCTTTTGTATGTCAGTAATGTAAACCATATTCACAGTTTTCACCTTTGGGGTAACTTTTTATGACCCCCAGTGTTCGAACCGCGGGACTCTTCGTCGTCCTTGCTATGTGGGCCCTTGCCTTGTTCCTCGGTTGCTACTTTACCAGCCTATTTAAACACCCAACACTTACAGTTGGTGTGGGTGGCGGGCTTGTCTTGGGTGCCATGGATCTGGTAGTACCTTCCCATAATTTTGTTTAATGGAGTTGGTCCATCCCTGTTCCCTTTGAAGGGCTTCTTCCGCTGTCTGGGTCTTGAGCTACGGAAGCCACCATTTACAGCCGTGTCATCGCCGTCACCATTATGGTGGCAGCGTTTGGTCTTCTTTCACCTTGGCTTGTCGTTCCCATCCCGAACTTAGGACATGCTGGGGTCGTCCGTGTTGTGGCCGCGCCAAGGTAGCCAGTTTTCCTCTCCCATGCAAAAGCAGGCCATGAGGGAAGTTAGAGCGGGCATTGTTCTCGGCCTATCCTGGTCAAGCTGGCGAACCAGCCATTTGCCCTAGATGTTGTGCCTGAAGGAGGCTATTACCTCAACATCTGGAGAATCCACGATCTGGTTCTTCTTGGTTAGGAACCTATTCCAAAATTCTCTCACCGATTTGCCTGCCTTTTGTATGAAGTTGCTCAGGTCGGAGGAGTCTAGTGGTCGGAGGTTGGTTCCATGAAAATTAGATGCGGAGGCTTCTTCAAGATCTCCCCAACTTCCGATATAATTTTTTGGTAAGCTGTTTAGCCAGTGTCGTGCTGGTCCTTTCGAGTTTAAGGGTACGTACTTCGTGGCGTGGAGGTCATCTCCTCTAGCCATATGGATGTGGAGAAGGAAATCTTCTATCCATACGGCGGGGTCTGTAGTCCCTTCGTATTGTTCTATGTTCATGGGTTTAAACACTTTCAGGAATTGGTGCTGCATGCCCTCATCTGTATAGCATAGTGGGTGGGCGGTGCCTTTGACCTGGGCTATACTATGCCGGAGATCGGTTGTTGGTTGTGCCCGGTACGATTGCCGATATATGTTGTTGTGGGTAAAGCGAGGTCGGTCTTCATCCCACCAGGTGGGAGAGTACCTTCTAGATCGATCGATGGATCTGTTGCAACCTATTTTGTTGTCCCAGTCATCACGTACGTCGTCTTTACCCCTGGGTCGCACATGTTTCTTTCTGTTCCTGCGGGGAGGCTTGGGTCCATACTCGACTTCTCTGTCCGCTCTGTCATGCCCTTCAGGTGGGCGATCGAGTTGATCGTACTGTGTGCGCCTGGGGGACAAGGTCTCTAGGGCCTCGTCATCAAACTAAGGCAGTAGGCTGATACGTCTCCAACGTATCTATAATTTTTGATGGTTCCATGCTACTATCTTGTCAAACTTTGGATGTTTTTTATGCCTTTTATATCTTTTTTGGGACTAACTTATTAACTCAGTGCCAAGTGTCAGTTCCTGTTTTTTCCGTGTTTTTGACCCTTTTCACAGGAGAATATTAAGCGGAGTCCAAACGAAATAAAACCTCCAAAAAGATATATTTTTTCGAAAAAGAAGATACGTAGGGAGCTTGAGAACCAAGGCACACGGCACCACGGGAGGCCACAAGCCCCCTAGGCGCGGCCAGGGAGGCCGCGCCAAGCAGGCTTGTGGGCCCCCTGTGGCTCGTCTTCCCTACTTCTTCCGCCTATAAATCCCCGAAAAGTCCAAAACCAAGGGAGAGATCCACGAAAATACTTTTCCGCCGCCGCAAGCTTCTGTCTCTGCAAGATCCCATCTGGGGCACGTTCTGGTGCCCTGCCGGAGGGGGGATTTGGATACGGAGGGCTTCTTCATCAACACCATTGCCTCTCTGATGATGTGTGAGTAGTTCACAATAGACCTTCCAGTCCATACCCAGTAGCTAGATGGCTTCTTCTCTCTCTTGGATCTTCAATACAAAGTTCTCCATGATCTTCATGGAGATCTATCCGATGTAATCTTCTTTTGCGGTGTGTTTGTCGAGATCCGATGAATTATGGATTTATTATCAGATTATCTATGAATCTTATTTGAGTTTCTTCTGATCTCTTATATGCATGATTTCAAATCCTTGTAGTTCTCTTCGAGTTGTGGGTTTTGTTTGGCCAACTTGATCTATGATTCTTGCAATGGGAGAAGTGCTTGGTTTTGGGTTCATACCGTGCGGTGACCTCACCAAGTGACAGAAGGAGTAGCGAGGCACGCATCGTGTTGTTGCCATCAAGGGTAAAAAGATGGGGTTTATATCTATTGCATGAATTTATCTCTCTACATCATGTCATCTTGCTTAAGGCGTTACTCTGTTCGTCATGAACTCGGTACACTAGATGCATGCTGGATCGCAGTCGATGTGTGGAGTAATAGTAGTAGATGCAGAAAGTATCGGTCTACTTGTCTCGGATGTGATGCCTATATGTATGATCATTGCCTTATATATCGTCATGACTTTGCCCGGTTCTATCAATTGCTCGACAGTAATTCATTCACCCACCGTAATATTTGCTATTTTGAGAGAAGCCTCTAGTAAACACTATAGCCCCCGGGTCTACTTCGCATCATATTTTCAGCCCTACATTTTTACTTTGTTTCACTTTCCGCCTTCAGATCTCTCCTTGCAATCAATCGTGAAGGGATGGACAACCCCTTTGTAGCGTTGGATGCAAGTTTGCTATTTTTGTGTAGGTACATTGGTGCTTCATCTTGATACTCCTACTGGATTGATACCTTGTTTCTCAAACTGAGGGAAATACTTACTGCTACTGTGCAGCATCACCCTTTCCTCTTCAAGAGAAAAAACCAACGCAAGCTCAAGAGGTAGCAAGAAGAATTTCTGGCGCCGTTGCCGGGGAGGAGGATCAAGTAAAGAATAGTCTCCCGTCAACGTGCCAATTTCTGGCGCCGTTGCCGGGGAGCATCAAGTGAAGCTTATACAAGTAAGTGTCGCAAACTCATCTCTTTTACTTTTTTGCCTCTCGTTTTCCTCTCTCCCAATTCTGAAAAACAAAACTTTACAAAAATATTTGCCTTTTTCGTTCGCCCTTTTCTTTCGCTTGCTTTATGTTCGCTTGTGTGCTTGTATGCTTGGTGAAGTCACCATGGCTGAAAACACCAAACTTTGGGACTTCTCGAATACTAATAATAATGATTTTATCAGTACTCCGATTGCTCCTGCCACTAGTGCGGAATCATATGAAATCAATGCTGCTTTGCTGAATCTTGTTATGAAAGAGCAATTCTCCGGCCTTCCTAATGAAGATGTCGCATCCCATCTTAATACCTTCATTGAGTTATGCGATATGCAAAAGAAGAAATATGTGGATAATGATGTGATTAAATTGAAGCTATTTTCGTTCTCATTGCGAGATCGAGCAAAAACTTGGTTTTCATCTTTGCCCAAAAATAGTATTGATTCTTGGAACAAGTGCAAAGATGCTTATATGTGCAAGTATTTTCCGTCGGCTAAGATTATCTCTCTCCGTAATGATATCAAGAATTTTAAGCAACTTGATCATGAACATGTTGCACAATCTTGGGAGAGAATGAAATTGATGATTAGAAATTGTCACGCTCATGGCTTGAGTCTTTGGATGATTATACAAATCTTCTACACTGGTTTGAATTTTGCTTCTAGAAATATCTTGGACTCCGCCTCCGGTGGAAATTTCATGGAAATCACATTAGGAGAAGCCACAAAACTCCTAGACAATATCATGACAAACTAATCTCAGTGGCACACTGAAAGGTCACCTACTAGTAAAAAGGTACACGCTATAGAAGAAATTAACTCGGTGATTGCTAAGATGGATGAGTTAATGAAATTGTTTGCTAGTAAAGGTGCTCCTTTAGATCCAAAGGATATTCCCTTGTCTTCCTTGATTGAGAGTAGCAATGAAAGCTTGGATGTTAATTTTGTTGGTAGGAATAATTTTGGCAACAACAATGCTTTAAGAGGAAACTATATTCCTAGGCCTTTTCCTAGTAATCCCTCTAATAGCTTTGGCAACTCCTACAACAATTCTCATGGAAATTACAATAAATTACCCTCTTATCTAGAGAGTAATATCAAAGAGTTTATCAACTCACAAAAGATTTTCAATGCGTCCATAGAAGAAAAACTACTCAAAATTGATGATTTGGCTAGGAGCGTTGATAGAATGTCTCTTGATATTGATCCTTTGAAAGTTAGATCTGCTCCTCCCAAGATCAATATGGATGAAACTTTGAAATCTATGTGTGTTTCCATGAACGAGAGTAAAGAAAGAACCGCGCAAATTCGTGCTAGACATGAATGGCTTAAAAAGGCGTGTTCTCGTGATGAGAATCACGAAGATCTTAAAGTGCTTGGTGTGACTCCCATTTAATCCTTGTTTTCTAGTGTCAAACCTAATTATGATGGGGCTGGATATGAATCCACCTTGGTTGAAAAGTGTCCCAATGATTCGGAGTCTATCTATCTTGATGCTTAAAGCATTGAAAGTGGAGTAGAGGATATCAAAACTTTGAGTAGTAATGAAACTACTACTTTGGATTTCAAGGAATTCAATTATGATAGTTGCTCTTTGATTGAATGTATTTCCTTGATGCAATCCATGCTAAACTCTCCACATGCTTATAGCCAAAACAAGGCCTTTACCGATCATATCGTCGATGCTATGATGAAATCCCTTGAAGAGAAACTTGGATTGGAAGTTCCTATTCCTAGTAAACTTCATGATGAGTGGGAAACTACTATCAAAATCAAGATCAAAAACTATGAATGCAATGCTTTGTGTGATTTGGGTGCTAGTGTTTCCACGATTCCAAAGTCTTTATGTGATGTTCTAGGCTTTAATGAGATTGATGAGTGCTCTCTTAATTTGCATCTTGCGGATTCTACTATTAAGAAACCTATGGGAAGGATCAATGATGTTCTTATTATTGAAAATAGGAACTATGTACCCGTAGATTTCATTGTGCTTGATATTGATTGCAATCCTACATGTCCTATCATTTTTGGTAGACCTTTCCTAAGGACTATTGGTGTTGTCATCGATATGAAGGAAGGGAATATTAGATTTCAATTTCCATTAAAGAAGGGTATGGAACATTTTCCTAGAAAGAGAATAAGATTGCCTTATGAATCCATGATGAGGGCTACTTATGGGTTGAGTACCAAAGACGATGATACGTGATTCTATCACCTTATGCCTAGCTAAGGGCGTTAAACAATAGCGCTTTGTTGGGAGGCAACCCAATGAATTGATCTTTGCTTTTTGCTTTTTGTTTTGTTGCATCCACACCATCATAATTCTGTTATGATTGTGTCTTTTGTGTTTCTTTTTGTGTTGGATCCAAGTAAAACCTTTATGACTAGTTTGGTGATGGTTGTTTGATCATGCTGGAAAAATACATAAACTTTTCGCTCACGAAATTATTTTTCATTTTTATGCAGAAAGAGATTTTGAGTTTATTATTTTTGCTGCTGGTTTATATGCCAATTTCCCAAAGTGTCGTAATTGTTCAGAATTTTTGAGATGCCAGAAGTATACAAAGTATAAGATTGCTACAGACTGGTCTACTTTTGACAGATTCTGTTTTTGTTGTGTTGATTGCTTATTTTGATGAAACTATGGATAGTATCGGGGGCTATTAGCCATGGAAAAGTGAGAATACAGTATTCTAACACCAATATAAATAGAAATCAAGTTTGCTACAGTACCTCAAGAGGTGGTAGTTTGTTTTCTTGTGCTAATGATATCACGAGGTTCTGTTTATGTTTTGTGTTGTGAAGTTTTCAAGTTTTGGGTGATATTCTCATGGACAAAGGGATAAAGAGTGGAAAGAGCTCAAGCTTGGGGATGGCCAAGGCATCCCAAGCCAATTTCAAGGACACCAAGAAGCCTATGCTTGGGGATGCCCCGGGAAGGCATCCCCTCTTTCGTCTTCAATCCATCGGTAACATTACTTGGAGCTATATTTTTATTCACCACATGATATGTGTTTTGCTTGGAGCGTCGTGTATTATAGGACTCTTTTCGTTTTGTTGTGTCACAATCATCCTTGCTGCACACCTTTTGAGAGAGACATGCACTCATCGTGAATTTGCTAGAATACTCATTAAGCTTCGCTTATATCTTTTGAGTCAGGCAATTTAGCTCACATGTGCTTCACTTATATCTTTTGAGCTAGATAACTTTGCTCTAAGTGCTTCACTTAGATATTTTAGAGCAAGGCAGTGTCATATTTTGGAGAAATGAGAACTCTCAATCTTCACTTATATCTTTTTGAGAGTGCTCTCTCTGAGTAACTTCGTAGTTGGCTTATGCTATGAAAGTAGTCCCAAAGGTGATAGGCACCCAAAGAGGATACAATAAAACTTACATATTATTGTGCAATGATTAGAAAGAGAAGTATGATTCCTCTCAATTAGTTTTGAGATATGGATTTGGTAATATTAAGAGTCATGTTAGTAAGGTGTTGTGAATCTAGAAATACTTGTGTTGAAGTTAGTGACTCCCGTAACATGCACGTATGGTGAACCGCTATGTTAGGAATCGGAGCATAATTGATTTATTGATTTTCATCCTTTGTGTTGCGGTCGAGATCGCGCGATGGTTAACACCTACCAACCCTTCCCCTAGGAGTATGTGTTTAGCACTTTGTTTTGATTACTAATAAAACTTTCGCAATAAGTATATGAGTTCTTCATGACTAATGTGAGTCCATGGTATAGATGCACTTTCACCTTCCACCATTGCTAGCCTCTCTAGTGCCGCGCAACTTTCGCCGGTACACAAAACCACCATATACCTTCCTCAAAACAGCCACCATACCTACATATTATGGCATTTTCATAGCCATTCCGAGATATATTGCCATGCAATTCCCACCGTTCCGTCTCATGATATGTGTCGTCACTTTCATATTGCCATTGCATGATTGTAAGATAGCTAGCGAGATGTTTCAACGTCATACGCTAAGCTAGATCGTTGCACATCCCGGTACACTGCCGGAGGCATTTCCTATAGAGTCCTCATCGTTCTAAGCATTGAGTTGTGAGTAAATTAAAGTGTGATGATCATCATTATTAGAGCATTGTCCCATGTGAGGAAATAAATAAATAAAAGAGGCCAAAGTTGACCACCAAAAAAAGGAGAGAGAGGTATATGGAAAGAGGCCAAAGTGCCCAATCAAAAAAACAAAAAAAAGAGAAAAAGAGACAAGGGACAATGCTACTATGTTTTTCCACACTTGTGGGTGTTTGATTGGATGACCCAAAACACTCACTACAAGGCTCCTTCTTCTGAACTCCTCAGAGAACTGCCCGTACGAATTCCCTCAGATGCGGCAGTGAAGCTTTATGGTGAGCGTGAACTGCCAAATGGAATGATGGAAATCCTCATGAAGCCTTTGGCTGCAGGCAAATCTTCAAGAACAACCTACCTCGTCCACGAGCTCAAGTACACACCCCGGTCTGTTTACAGAATCCTGTGCAGTGTACTAGCACCGATCAAAGGCCATGACGATGAAGAAGATGTTGTAGGCCTCATGAAGAATATCCTCTTCAACATCATTCACGGTATTCCTATCAATATCCATGATTTATTCTTGAGGACTTTGGCCGACAATGCCATGTGTCCCTTTGATACAAGATATATGCCCCGTGGATCATGAGATTCATCAGGACAAGGACAGGCATCAACTTTCACGCTGATTGTCAAAACCATGTTGGTTATATGCCTCCTATTCGGGTAAACAAGAAGACTTTCGATCCCATTGAAGAAGGCAGCAGGCCCCTTGATGGCCAGTTCAGAGAGCCAGAAGCATATTCTTCATGGGACGATACTGATACTCGTCCAGCAAGCCCAGTTCCTCCTCGCGTGCTGAATACGAGAGAGCTCCTCCTCAGTCTTCCCCAGAAGGTGGATCGCAACCACAAATGGGTCAAACGCCAGTTTGGTGCCATTCTGAAAACCCTCACTGAAACACAGAACACTGTGAAGATTAACCATCACTATCTGCATGAGGTTTTCGATCGCACCTGGGCTACACTAGCACATCTAAAGACTCAGACTGAGCTTGAAGAAATGGACTTTGAGCGAGACTTTGACTGGTCGTGGCCTCCCAAGAAGAAGTTCAGGCCCATTCCAGTTCCAGACCTTGAAGACAGCTCCTTTTCTTCATTCCGCACTGCTGAAACTGATGAAGAACAGCTCGACATAGGTACCGGTCCAAGGAAGAAGACTACTCCCAAGAAGCATCACGGCTCTTCCTCAACCGCCAAGTAGTGAAGTCTTCACGGGCGTTATGCTCAGTTTGTCCCTTTTTATCACTTGATGACAAAGGGGGAGAAACTTGAGAGTTAGTCTTCAAACAGGATATTTTTGGGGCTTATGAACTATATTTAAGTTACAAACTCTTGGCTCTTCTGAAGTTTTTATGTAATGAGTTGTTACTTCAGCCCGATGGTACTCTGAAGCTTTTGAACGTTTTTCTTGGCATGCTTATTCCTCAAGTTTTAATGCACGCATGTTGGAATTCGTTAGATACCATTTGCCATCATGCATCTTCATTTTCTTCATATGATATGTTACATGTATGCATGATTTACAAGACTCAGGGGAGATCTCCATGATATAAATCATCAATGTGCATTTGCTGTGAAAAGAAAAATCCTCACGATATGCACATCTTCAGGGGGAGTCTCTCTGAATCTTGATTTCAAATTCCTCAAATGAGTATTTACACTTCATATTTTTGATCCCTGTTGAAGACTTAACCTAATTGTCATCAACCAACAAAAAGGGGGAGATTGTAAGTGCATCTAGTGCCCCTTAGTGATTTTGGTGGTTTGAAGACTTATAGGTTAAGTATCTAATGTGTTTGTGAGTGTACACAGGATCTATAAGTCATTGAGGAGTTTGAGATATTTGAAGAATATCGACCCCTAAAAATATATGTCTTCAGTTAAAGAAATTGGTCTGAAGCTGAAGAAATGAATAGTGAGGAATCTGCGATGAAATTGATATTCCTGATGAAGATTCTGATATTAAGAAGTCTGGTGGTTCCTGAAGAAAATCATTCTGAAGAATTTGAAGCATGAATATTTATACTTTCTGTTTTACTTTCTTCGCATTTGAGTAATAGGAACACCATACTGTTAAAGGGGGTCGAAGTTACACTATGGAATGAATTTCCTCATGATGCTCAACCCATGCCTAATCCTATCAAAAGCCTCAAGTGAGGAATACGAGTGACATGAGGACTCTCACGGTTGAGGGTTCCGACCGTTTCGATAACCACGCCAAGTCATTGGTCTTATCCACTCCAACGGTGATATTATTTAAGGGCATTAGTGTCAAATCATGTCACGATGCTCCCACGCTATAAATAGCCACCCCCACATCCACTAGCTGGTTGGCTGCTCCGTTAGAAACTGACACTTGTCATAAGAGCAACCCAAATTCCTCAGAGCCTTCGAGAGTAAATCATCAGCGAGGAAATACACCACCCACCGAAACCACAAACCAAACCTAGTGATTGAGCTTCACTGAAGATGTTGTTCCTGTGTGGGACTGAAGCCTTTTACCTTTCAGGACTGTACATCCTCCAGACGGTTAGGCGTCATGGTCTAGAGCTTTCAAGCAGTCAATTGTGGATCGCCGGGTGACCTAGTTTGTGAGGGTTTGGAAGTCTGCCCTGAAGACTTACCACGAGTGTTGGGCGAGGACTGTGTGTCCTTAGCTCAAGGAGAGTACGGTAGGGACTGTGTGTCCCGGAACCTGGTGTCCTTTGGTTTCAATACCAAGTCGCTCCAAACCAGATGTACGACTGTCACAGCAGTTGGAACTGGGTCATCAACGACTGTCTTCACTGAGAAACGGGTTCTAATTCCTCAACTCTTTACTTTCCCGTATTATGTGTTGATGACTTTCACTGTGACTGTTTGAAGAATTTGCTGAAGACTTTCTCCGAATTTCCTCAACCCCAAATTCTTCACGTTAGTCATTTCTCATCTGTATTCTATGTGCCTGCTCACTGTGCAATCTGTTTTCACATTCTTCACTCTGAAAAACTGCTGTTGTGAAACTTTGCACTTCTGATCCTTTACTGTTTCCGCTGTAAGTTAGTCATCAGTAAGGAATTTCCTCAAAAGGAATTTCCTCAGTGATGAAATTCTAAAAATCGCCTATTCACCCCCCCTGTAGTCGATATAACGCATTTTCAAGGAGCCTTACCAGTCACAAAGCAACCTGGTACCCGGGTACCGGGGCCTTGTTCCGCCGGGGATGACCTTAACGGGTCGTACCTCGCGGCCGGGAAATGTGCGGGACTAGGACTTGTAGACAAGAGCCACTTGGATGTCTAAGGGGGCTCGTGAGCATCGCGCCTCAGGATCCTCACCGGTCCCAAAGCCACTTGACCACCCTAGTGCCGTCCAGGCGATCTAGTCGGTATCAGTGGGTTCAGGGACTTCCCCGTAAGGAGCGACCTTGGTAACGGGTCAGGCCTCACAACGGTGGGAAAATGTGCAGGACTGGGACCTGCTGTCGTAGAGCATCGACCCACTTCAGCACAGCAAGGAGAATACAACCGAACAACAAGCTCTCCGAGCACCACAACCACACGTCACAACGAAGAAGTTCACTGCAAGCATGCCAAGCTAAGTATCCGAACCAACAGAGAGGCAACAGTACTAACAAAAGAGACGGCTGCCCAAATCCATTACATGCCCGAAGGGCCTATTCTAGTTTTCATGGACGTCGGACCAACAGCAAGGAGGAGACAACTAGCGATGGATATCCCGAACGAGAGTTGTTTCCCTAGACGTCGGACAGCCGCACAACGACCCTCAGTCCGTGTCCTCCTCCTTCACAGGCGTCGTTGGAGCAGACGGGCGGCGCCGTGTGATACGTCTTAAACGTATCTATAATTTTTGATGGTTTCACGCTGTTATCTTGCCTTCTTTGTATGTTTTATGTACCTTGTTATATCTTTTTGGGACTAACTTATTAATTCAGTGCCAAGTGCGAGTTCATGTTTTTTCCGTGTTTTTGACTCTTTTCAGATCTGATTTTGGAATGGATTCCAAACGGAAGAAAAACCCCGAAACGATTTTTCCCGAACGGAAGAAGTCCAGGGGGCTTTTGCGCCAAGCCATGTGGGCTCCAGGGAGCCCACAAGCCCCCACCCCGCCACCAGGGGGGAGGCGGCGGTGGGCAGGCTTGTGGCCTCCCTGGCCGCCCCCTGACCTAGATCTTTGGCCTATAAATTCCCAAATATTCCGCAAGAAATTCGGGGAGCCTCGGAAATACTTTTCCGCCGCCGCTAGCTTCCGTTTCCGCGAGATCTCATTAGGAGACCCTTCCCGGCACCCTGCCGAAGGGGACTTTGGAGCTGGAGGGCTTCTTCATCATCATCATCGCCCAACAAATGAATCGTGAGTAGTTCACTTCACACCTACGGGTCCATAGTTAGTAGCTAGATGGCTTCTTCTCTCTCTTGGATCTTCAATACAAAGTTCTCCATGATCTTCAAGGAGATCTATCCGATGTAATCTTCTTTGGCGATGTGTTTGTTGAGATCCGATGAATCGTGGACTTGTGATCAGATTATCTATGATATATATTTGAGTCTTTGCTGATTTCTTATATGCATGATTTGATATTCTTGTAAGTCTCTCCGAGTCTTGGGTTTTGTTTGGCCAACCAGATCTATGATTCTTGCAATGGGAGAAGTGCTTGGTTTTGGGTTCTACCATGTGCTGACCTTTCCCAGCGACAGTAGAGGCAGCAAGGCACACATCAAGCAGTTGCCATCAAGGGTAAAAAGATGGGGTTTTTATCATTGGTTTCAGATTATCCCTCTACATCATGTCATCTTGCTTAAGGCGTTACTTTGTTCTTATGGACTTAATACACTAGATGCATACTGGATAGCGGTCGACGTGTGGAGTAATAGTAGTAGATGCAGAAAGTATCGGTCTACTTGTTTCGGACGTGATGCCTATAGAAATAATCATTGCATAGGTATCGTCACGACTCTGCACAGTTCTATCAATTTCTCAACAGTAATTTGTTCACCCACCGTCTACTTGCTTTCATGAGAGAAGCCACTAGTAAACACTACGACCCTCGGGTCTATTCACATCCATCAATTACAACTCCGCTTTTGCCTTGCTTTGTTACTTTTTTGCTTTCAGTTCTCACATGGCAAACAATCTATAAGGGATTGACAACCCCTTCATAGAGTTGGGTGCAAGCTTTTGTGTTTTTGCAGGATCTTGAGATACTCTTCCGCCTGATTGATACCTTGGTTCTCAAACTAAGGGAAATACTTACCGTCGCTCTGCTACATCACCCTTTCCACTTCGAGGGAACACCAACGCAAGGCTCCAAGGCCACGGGGGAAATCCTTTGCATACTTGCCTAGGAAGTCCCTTAAGGCGTAGCCACAGCTAAAGGATTCCTGGTGCCGTCGACACAACTATTTCTGGCGCCGTTGCAAGGGATACACAGCAGCCATCAGAAGTATTTCTGGCGCCGTTGCCGGGGAGGAGAAATCAAGATCTATTAAAGTAGGTCTCACAAACTCTTCTCTTGCATTTAATTTTGTTGCCAGTTGCCTCTCCTTTTCCTCTCCCTCACTTCACATTTGTCGTTTTCATTCGCCTTTCTCCTTCGCCGTTTTCTTTTGCCCTTGTCGGTTTCTTGCTTGCTTGTGCGCTTGTTTGTTTGTTGAAGACATCATGTCTGATAACACCAAACTTTGTGACTTCTCGAGCAGTAATAATAATGATTTTATTAGTACTCCAATTGCTCCCGCCACTAGTGCGGAATCGTATGAAATCAACGCAGCTTTGCTGAATCTTGTTATGAAAGAGCAATTCTCTGGCCTTCCTAGTGAAGATGTCGCATCCCATCTTAATACCTTCATTGAGCTTTGTGATATGCAAAAGAAAAGAGATGTGGATAATGACGTGATTAAGTTGAAACTTTTTCCTTTCTCGTTGCGAGGTCGCGCAAAATCTTGGTTTTCTTCTTTGCCTAAAAATAGTATCGATTCTTGGGATAGGTGCAAAGATGCTTACATATCCAAGTATTTTCCGTCGGCTAAGATCATCTCCTTACGTAATGATATCATGAATTTCAAGCAACTTGATCATGAACATGTTGCATAATCTTGGGAGAGGATGAAGCTTATGATTAGAAATTGTCCTGCTCATGGCTTGAGTTTGTGGATGATTATACAAATCTTTTACGCTCGCTTGAATTTCGCTTCTCGCAATATCTTGGACTCTGCCTCAGGTGGAACGTTCATGCAAATCACGTTAGGAGACGCTACATAACTCCTAGACAATATCACGACAAACTACTCTCAGTGGCACACTGAAAGGTGGCCTGCTAGCAAAAAGGTGCACGCTATAGAAGAGATTAACTCGCTTAGTGCTAAGATGGACGAGTTGATGAATTTGGTTCCTAGTAGAAACGCTACCGTAGATCCTAATGACATGCCACTATCTTCTTTGATTGAGAGTAGCAACACTAGTTTGGACGTGAATTTTGTTGGTAGGAACAATTTTGGCAACAACAATGCTTTTAGAGGAAACTCTGTTCCTAGGCCTTTTCCTAGTAACTCCTCTAACAATTATGGCAATTCCTACGGCAACACTGATGGAAATCATAACAAATTACCCTCTGATCTAGAGAGTAATATCAAAGAGTTTATCAACTCTCAAAAGATTTTCAATGCGTCCATAGAGGAAAAACTACTCAAATAGACGATTTGGCTAAGAGCGTTGATAGGATGTCTTGTCATATTGATGCTTTGAAAGTTAGATGCGCTCCTCCCAAGATCAACTTGGATGAAACTTTGAAAGCTGTGTATCTCCATGAATGAGAGTAAAGAAAGAACCGCCCAAATTCGCGCTAGACATGAATGGTTTAAAAGGGTGCTTCTAGTGATGCAAATCGCGAAGATCTAAAAGTGCTTGGTGTGTCTCCTCTTGAATCTTTGTTTTCGCGTGTCAAACCTACTTATGGAGGGGCTGGATATGAATCCACTTTGGTTGAAAAACGCCCCAATGATTCGGAGTCCACCTATCTTGATGATAAAGGTGTGGAGAGTGGAGTAGAAGAAGTCAAAATTTTGGGTAGTAATGAAACTCCCACTTTGGATTTCAAGGAATTCAATTATGATAATTGCTCCTTGTTTGAATGCATTTCTTTGATGCAATCCATTGCAAACTCTCCACATGCTTATAGCCAAAGTAAAGCCTTTACCGCGCATATCGTAGATGCTATGATGAAATCTCTTGAAGAGAAGCTCGAACTAGAAGTCTCTATACCTAGAAAACTTCATGATGAGTGGGAACCTACTATCCAAATCAAGATCAAAAACTATGAGTGCAATGCTTTGTGTAATTTGGGTGCTAGTGTTTCCGCGATTCCAAAGTATTTATGTGATATTCTTGGTTTTCATGAGATTGAAGAGTGTTCTCTTAATTTGCATCTTGCGGATTCTACCGTCAAGAAACCAATGGGGAGGATCGATGATGTTCTTATTGTTGCAAATAAGAACAATGTACCCGTGGATTTCATTGTACTTGACATAGATTGCAATCCTTCATGTCCCATTATTCTTGGTAGACCTTTCCTAAGGACTATTAGTGCTATCATTGATATGAAGGAAGGGAATATTAGATTTCAATTTCCCTTAAAGAAGGGCATGGAGCACTTTCCTAGAAAGAAAATAAGATTGCCTTATGAATCTATGATGAGGGCTACCTATGGTTTTAGCACCAAAGATGACTATACTTGATTCCATCACTTTCGCCTAGCTAAGGGCGTTAAACAAAAGCGCTTGTTGGGAGGCAACCCAACGAATTTATCCTTTTTCTTTCTGTTTTGTGTTTTCCACACTTTCATAATTCTATTATGATTGTGTTTTTTGTGTTTCTTTTTGTGTTTGTGCCAAGAAAAACGGTTATGACTAGTCCTGAGGATGATCGTTTGGTCATGCTGGGAAAGACAAAAACTTTCTGCTCAAGAAAAGAATTTTCATTTTTTTTGTAAGAGCTTTTGAGTTGATTCTTTCTGCTGATGATTGCTATGCAAATTCATCAGACTGTAGAAATGTTTCAGAATTTTTGAAGTACAGAGGTATACGAAACATAAAGATTGCTACAGACTGGTCTGCTGTTAACAGATTCTGTTTTTTGTTGTGTTGGTTGCTTATTTTGATGAAACTATGGATAGTACCGGGGAGTATTAGCCATGGAAGATTGAAACTAAAGTAAACCAACATCAGCACAAGTAGAATTTTAGTTTGCTACAGTACCCAAGGAAGTGGTGGTTTGCTCTCTTGTACCAATGTTATCACGAGTTTCTGTTTAAGTTTCGTGTTGTGAAGTTTTCAAGTTTTGGGTGAAGCTCTTATGGACAAAAAAATAAAGAGTGGCAAGAGATCAAGCTTGGGGATCCGAAGGCACCCCTAGAGATTCAGGGATGTCGTAAAAGCCTAAGCATGGGGATGCCCCGGGAAGGCATCCCCTCTCTCGTCTTCAATCCATCGGTAACGTTACTTGGGGCTATATTTTTATTCACCACATGTTATGTCTTTTTGCTTGGAGCGTCTTGTATCGTACGAGTCTTTAATTTTGTTGTGTCACAATCATCCTTGCTTCACACCTAGAGAGAGAGACATGCACTCACCGTGATTTTGTCGAGCTTCACTTATATCTTTTGGTAGACAATTCAGCTCACATGTTCTTCACTTATATCTTTTGAGCTAGATACTTTTGCTCTATGTGCCTCACTTATATCTTTTAGAGCACAGCGGTGCGTGGCTTGGTAGTTGATCTATGCTTTGAAAGTAGTCTCAAAAGGGGTAGTTATCCAAAGGGATACGAAAACTTCCACCTTCATGTGCATTGAATAGTTAGAGAACTTTGATTCATCTCAATTAGTTTTTAGTTGTGGTCATGGTAATATTGAAGTCATGCTAGTAAGGTGTTGTGGGTCTAGAAATACTTGTGTTGAAGTTAGTGATTCCCGCAGCATGCACGTATGGTGAACCGCTATGTGATGAAATCTGAGCATGATTAGTATATTGATTGTCATCCTTTGCGTGGCGGTCGGGGTCGCGCGATGGTTTATACCTACCACTCCTTCCCCTAGGAGTATGCGTTGAATACTTTGTTTCGATTACTAATAAAACTTTTGCAACAAGTATATGAGTTCTTCATGACTAATGTTGAGTCCATGGTTTAGAAGCATTTTCACCTTCCACCATCACTATCTTCTTAGTGTCGCGCAACTTTCGCCGGTGCACAAAACCCACCATTAGCCTCCCTCAAAACAGCCACCATACCTACCTACTATGGCTTTTTCAAAGTCATTCCGAGATATATTGCCATGCAACTACCACCATGACATGTGCCACCACGTCTACATTGCCTTTGCATGATCGTAAGATAGCTAGCATGATGTTTCCATTGATGTCTACGCCATGCTAGATCATTGCCACGGTACACTACCGAAGGCATTCCATATAGAGTCAAAATTGCTCTAAGTTTTGAGTTGAACGTCTGATGATCATCATTATTGGAGCATTTTCCTATGTGAGGAAATAAAAGAGGCCAAAGAAGCCCATAAAAAAAAGGCCAAAGAGCCTACCAAAATATAAAAAAATGAGAGAAAAAGAGAGAAGGGACAATGCTACCACTTTTTCCACACTTGTGCATTTTGAGCACCATGATCTTCATGATTGAGAGTCTCTCGTTTTGTCACCACCATATAGCTAGTGGGAAATTCTCATTATATAACTTGGCTTGTATATTCCAATGATAGGCTTCCTCAAAATTGCCTTAGGTCTTCGTGAGCAAGCAAGTTGGATGCACACCCACCAGTTTTCTTTAAGAGCTTTCACATACTTGTAGCTCTAGTGCATCATTTGTATGGCAATCCCTACTCCTTCACATTGATATCTATTGATGAGCATCTCCACAGCTCATTGATATGCCTAGTTAATGTGACTATCTTCTCCTTTTTTTCTTGCAACCTCCACCACATTCCACACCATTTATAGTGTTATAACCATGGCTCACGCTCATGTATTGCGTGAGAGTTGAAAATGTTTGAGAAAGTAAAGGTGTGAAAAAATTACTAGGCCAATACCGGGGTTGTGCATGATTTAAACTCATTGTGCAATGATGATAGAGCATAGCCAGACTATATAATTTTGTAGGGATAACTTTCTTTTGGCCTTGTTATTTTGAAAGTTCATGATTACTTTGCTAGTTTGCTTGAATTATTATTGTTTCCACGTCAATAGCAAACTATTATTTTGAATCTAATGGATCTGAACATTCACGTCACATAAGAGGAATTACAAAGGACACCTATGCTAGGTAGCGTGAAAGCATCAAAAATTCATTCGTATCCCTTCCCTACTCGAGGACGAGCAGGAGTTAAGCTTGGGGATGCTTGATACGTCTCAAACGTATCTATAATTTTTGATGGTTTCATGCTATTATCTTGCCTTCTTTGTATGTTTTATGTACCTTTTTATATCTTTTTGGGACTAACTTATTAATTCAGTGCCAAGTGGCAGTTCCTATTTTTTCGTGTTTTTGACTCTTTTCAGATCTGATTTTGGAACGGAGTCCAAACGGAAGAAAAACCCCGAAATGATTTTTTTCCCGAAGGGAAGAAGTCCAGGGGGCTTTTGGGCCAAGCCAGGTGGGCTCCAGGGAGCCCACAAGCCCCCACTCCGCCACTAGGGGGGAGGCGGCGGTGGGCAGGCTTGTGGCCTCCCTGGCCTCCCCCTGACCTAGATCTTTGGCCTATAAATTCCCAAATATTCCGCAAAAAAATGGGGGAGCCTCGAAAATACTTTTCCACCGCCGCAAGCTTCCGTTTCCGCGAGATCTCATCTAGAGACCCTTCTCGGCACCCTACCGGAGGGGACTTTGGAGCTGGAGGGCTTCTTCATCATCATCATCGCCCCTCCAATGACTCGTGAGTAGTTCACTTCAGACCTACCAGTCCGTAGTTAGTAGCTAGATGGCTTCTTCTCTCTCTTGGATCTTCAATACAAAGTTCTCCATGATCTTCATGGAGATCTATCCGATATAATCTTCTTTGGCGGTGTGTTTGTTGAGATCCGATGAATTGTGGACTTGTGATCAGATTATCTATGATATATATTTGAATCTTTGCTGATTTCTTATATGCATGATTTGATATCCTTGTAAGTCTCTCCGAGTCTTGGGTTTTGTTTGGCCAACTAGATCTATGATTCTTGCAATGGGAGAAGTGCTTGGTTTTGGGTTCTGCCATGTGGTGACCCTTCCCAGTGACAGTAGGGGCAGCATGGCACACATCAAGCAGTTGCCATCAAGGGTAAAAAGATGGGGTTTTTATAATTGGTTTGAGATTATCCCTCTACATCATGTCATCTTGCTTAAGGCGTTACTCTGTTCTTACGGACTTAATACACTAGATGTATGTTGGATAGCGGTCGACGTGTGGAGTAATAGTCGTAGATGCAGAAAGTATTGGTCTAATTGTTTCGGACGTGATGCCTATAGAAATAATCATTGCATAGATATCGCCACGACTCTACACAGTTCTATCAATTGCTCGACACTAATTTGTTCACCCACCGTCTACTTGCTTTCATGACAGAAGCCACTAGTAAACACTACGGCCCCCGGGTCTATTCACATCCATCGTTTACAACTCTGTTTTTACTTTGCTTTGTTACTTTGTTGCTTTCAGTTCTCACTTAGCAAACAATCTATAAGGGATTGACAACCCCTTCATAGCGTTGGGTGCAAGCTTTTGTGTTTGTGCAGGACTTGAGATACTCTTCTACCGGATTGATACCTTGGTTCTCAAACTGAGGGAAATACTTATCGTCGCTGTGCTATATCACCCTTTCCGCTTTGAGGGAACACCAACGCAAGGCTCCAAGGCCACGGGGGAAATCCTTTGCATACTTGCCTAGGAAGTCCCTTAAGGCGTAGCCGCAGCTGAAGGATTCCTGGTGCCGTCGACACAACTATTTCTGGCGCCGTTGCAAGGGATCCACAGCAGCCATCACCGTGCTTGGGGGCTCATCCCCGAGGTCCGGGCACAGTGGCGGGGCGGCTCGTTGTAGCTGTTGTCGCCGTTGTCATCCAGGCTTCTAGCTGAGGGGGTGTCGCTGCTGCTGGAGGCGTGGCGCCCGTCGCTGGAGGAGGGCACATCCTATTATCAAAAGGCTTCCCAAAACCATACAATAATTATTTTGAAAGTTATTTTCCTATTTATTTAAACACATTTTTATCGAGCCAGAAATGGTGTTTCATAAGGAAAAATTACTTTATCACTTCAAAAATATTTGAGAAAATTTAGGGAAACTCAGTGGACATATATTTTCCATACATAAGAGTTTCAATACATGGTCATGTTCAAAATATTGGACAAAACCCCTCAAAACCCTTTCTACCTATTTCAAGCTTTTGAAATATTTTCATAGGAAATATTCTCAATAAATTCCAGGAAAATTCTAGAAAATCACAAATGATAAGTGTGGTAATCTTGACAAGTTTCATGTCGGGACCCCGATCCTAAGCCATAGGAATCCAGCCTGTAACACATCGCATCCCTTTGTGGTCTCATGCACGGTTAACTCCACGGCTGCAGCCTTACCTTAGCCGGGACCGTTTGTGTCTTTTGTCTCATGTATGTGACAGTGTCGCTAGCAATCCAATGTCAAAGAACCTGGATCGACATGTCTAGTCATAAACCAAAGTGGCAGTACCGCACAAGGACAGGCATACATGGCCCAACAAAGCAGGTGTCGGTCATCAGCGAATGTAGACGAGTCGTAGCAGGCTACAAGGACTCCATTACATCGCGTGACATTTCCCCAAAGGGGACAGACACAGCAGCTAAGAAGGACACATGCCGGTCAACCAATGTGTCCGGAGCAGTAGCGAACTACCAAGGCTCGTTGGATCACAAAGGGGCATTTCCTTGTAAGGAGTGCTACTAAAGTTCACGACTAGGTAATCGAACCCCATACATATCAAGTACGACACACGTACGCATGGCATACCGATATGTATAGATACATCGATGGCATCACAACATAATCATAAACATACAACCTTTATTTAAGAGGCTCGGAAGAGGCACACACATAATATTACACATTAAGGGCCTCACGACCCATAATAGCAGTCATACAAATACAAGCCAGCAGAAGAGTTATAAACTGTCTGGGTACAGACAGGGCAACTAGAAGGCACATGGCCTGACTATACTACAGAGCCGGCGTAGGGCCAGATCGTAGGTGGGACACCAGCTACTCGTCGTCGTCGATGTCTACGAAGAACCCTCCATTAGGGTCATTAGCAACCTCTGCAACATTTATTAAGCAAACATGAGTACGAAGGTACTCAGCAAGACTTTAGGATGGCTAACTACTCATGCAAGGTATCAAAAGGTATTGTGGGGTTTCATGCGGGAAGCCAGCATTTGACTCGTGGCTAGACAACTTGCATTTTGAAATTAGTTTTGACAACTTGATTTCTCGCACACGAGTCCACTAACACCACAACAGTACACTATCGTGGAATCATTCCGTCTGCATACGGAAATGACGTCCACGACACTCACGCTTATCTTGACAATTTTATGAGTAGCCATTGAAGTTATCTATGAACAACATATGTCTCCAAGTAGTCCATATCCGCGGACACGGCTATTCGAATAGATCATAACCCTGCAGGGGTGTACTTCGTCACACACGCTCTCGCCACTTATCGCTATGTGCACGTCATGCACCTCGGCAACCTTCAAGCGGAAGCCCAGCGAGGGAGTCGGCCACGACCGTTAACCACACTAGTACCTAGTCCACGTTTATCGCCTATCTGAGAGTAACCCGTACGGAAGTCCGGCCGAGGTTTCCGCCACGGCCTCAAACGATGTGCGCAGGGTTCCCAAGCCCACCATCCGGGTGCCACTTGGTACACCGTGCCACTGCCTACCGCATCACGGCCCACCTCTCAGGTCAGCACCATGCACGGCCTCCAGCATTACTATAAACACCAGAAACTACTTGCAACTCCTGGACCGGGTACTACGCGATTAATAGGCCGAGCGGGGTCATATTTCAGGGCCCAGCATGTGGTAGTATCTAGTCTTGGAATACATACACGGAACTCAGTTCCTAAGGACGGTTCCAATGAAACAACCCGCCATATACTCCTACACAGCCTTTCACCGGTACCTTTACCAACTCAAGTTCAACACACAACCTTTGCCTACCGAACACATTCCACATTTCTGTTCATCTCCCAGATGACAGACCATACACAACTCTAAGCATAGCATGCATAGCAGGATAAGGCACATCATAGCTCAAACAACTACCAGGTATGCTAGGTTGCAAGGTTTGGCTATTTACGGTGACAAGGTTAAGTCATGCAAAGGAAGTGGGTTCAACTATCGTGGCAAAAGCAGTTGAAGCATTTGATCTTAAATGCATTAAATAGGTGCAGGAGCAAGAACATGGGAATTATCGGGATGATCAAAAGGGTTGCTTGCCTTGTTGCTCAGAGGAGGAACGATATCCGTCAGACGGATATTCGGTGGAATCCAGGGGTGCGGAGCCTACCGAAATGAATGGCAACATTCAATAACAATCATATGCACTCAAAATGATGCATGAGGATGGCATGAGAATGCAAGGTGATAAGTTATTATTTTCAACATGTATTAGGTTTAGAGTTGATTTGAATCACATTCGAATAGCAATTCAAACGGGGTATTCTCGGATACCGGTTTAATTGATTCGACCTGATGCTCAGATCAACTTGATGTTAACATGCATGAAATGTCATGTTATGGTACTGATTTTTAATTAGGACAGTGGTGAACATTATATATATAATGAAATTTGAATACTTTTGCAAATTCCATTTAAAAAGTGATTATAAGAATTGAATTATTCCTTATTCCACAATTTAGGGTTCTGTAACTTTTTTAAACATGGTTGAAAATAGCATAATCAGAATCCTTGAATTTTTCTGATACTTTTTCATATATAAATTATTTTCATTGGAGTTACAGATTAATTTCTATGATTTTTACAATTTTTAGCAATTTCCTGAATTAGTTTTATACTGGAAATTCTATTTATTGCATCAGACTGACGTCAGTAGGTCAGCCGACCTGTTCAGGTCAAACCTGACAGGGGGCCCACTGGTCAGCCTCTCTGGGATTAATCCCGCGCTGACCAGCCCTAACTGAGGTTTGACTTGGCCTTGGGCCCACTTGTCAGCGAGTGATTAGGTAATGAGTTGTTGGGTTAGCTTTGCCACGTCGACATCCACCGGCGGCGAGGTCGTCCTCGCCGGCGGGGAGCCTCCGGCAACCACCAGCACGGCGGAGGGGCTCGGACACGGCGCACAGGCGGCCAAATGCTGCGCGGAGAGCACCAGAGGAACGACACGTCTCCCGCAGCTTCATTTCTGCACTTAGCCGGGGCTGATCTGGCCGGAGATGACGCCGGCGACGAGCTTGGCGGCGGCCAAGGCTCGGGCGTCATCGGGGTCTTTGAATCAGAGGGATCTACGCTCGGTTCTTAGCTGCTACAGCATCTACGCGTCGACCTGGAGCTGCTGGTGCCGTCGGAAGGACGAGCTGATCATCGGAGGGCCACCGGCGACGAGCGGCAGCGGCGGTCCTCGTCGGGCTCCGGTGAAACTAGAGCTAGAGGAGGGCATCGACGGGAAAAACTTAGGGGAAACGACCGCATGCTCACGGGGAGTGCAGAGCAGAGCTTAGACGGCTCGGGGAAGGCCTGGGGGCGACGAATCGACGGGAGAGGTCCAGCGGCCGGAGGTGGAAGACGACGGCGTTGCGGGCGTTGCAGGGCTCGAGGAAGCTTCGGCTTCTATAGAGATGACCAGGGCGAGGAGGAGGAGCTAATGGCATGCTCTCGGAGGGAATCCTATGGCTAGGGGCACGGGCAGCTCGAGCTCGAGCTCGGCTCTAATGGCGGCAGCAAGGAGGAGGAGGAGATCCGGGAGGAGGAAGAGAACCGAGGCGGGGAATGGATAGGGGAGGCCCTGGGGAGCTTATCCCCGTTGTCACCAGCGCGAGGCGGCGGCCAGGCAGGCACGCAGGTGCGTGGCCACGCCGGAGGGGGCGGCGGCCACCTCCTGCTGCCTACTGGTGCGAGGGAGGGGACGAGCCAGGGATGGGCCGGGCCAGGCTTAGGCGACAGGTAAGGTTTTTCCATTTTTTTCTGTTTTTGTTTTTCTGTTTTGCTAATTATTGTTTTGCTAATTAATTCAGCTCCAAAACAATAAGTAAAACTATTTTAGACCTCCTGAAATATTTGTTATAATATCCCCTACCATTTCCAAGGTTTTCAACATTTTTGGAAATTTATAGTTTCTGATTTCAAATTTAAAACTTGAAACCAGTAGCCTTTTTCATTTATTCAAAAAGCTTAAAGTGTCAAGAAAATAGTTTTCTCCAATGCTCATTTACTTTCATGATTTATCAGAAAGTTTGAACATTTCTTGAGGCCATTTTGGGTTCATTGATTTTGAACTAGTTTGAGATTTCCTTTAATTGAAATGGTGGCTAGGGTTTTGAGTTTTTCCTTTGCCACTTTGTTGTTTTTGTTGAAACTTCTTAGATGCTAATGCAAAGAAGACATGAGCACAATGCTATCTTGCTTAAGGGTTAGGGATGTGACATCTCATCTCTGTCCAAGTTGATTTGATCCACCCAATAATCCCAAAACCCTTTTTGTCCACAACCAAATTTGAGCAACTTTACATTGCCAAGTTTATCCAATTGTTCCCAAACTTTGCAGCAGTGATTCAGCCCCCAAATGAGGATGTTACACCAAGTTGTCCATCTGTGGGCGTTGATTTGATCACCTCGGTTCATAGAAATCTGATTTTGTCCATGTCTAGGGTTTTTCATGTTTATATTGTCAACTTCGCTCAAATGAGCTCAAACCTCGTGAATCCTACTGATTTTACGCATCAAAGGATCCTGTTAAATCTCACTGCAAGTGGTGAGTTTTATCTTGCTCAAACTAGCATCAGACACCTTCTGGCGATTTGGTAAAAATGCTGCTTTCACCCATTCTACCATTCACCTTCACTCCAAATTCTTACCACAAGCCCACATTGTTACCTTTCACCTGCAGTAAAAAGATCCAGGTGTGGTTGAATGGTTGGGGTGTGTAAAAAACCTAATTACCCTCTAATTCACCCTGGCAGAAGCTTTCTCCCACTCTCTCTTTGAACTCTACATCTCTCCTCGGCTCCAGAGCATCCTAAGAGCATCTCCACTACCCCATGAGCTAGTGGACAAGGTGAGACGTGCCAGAGCACGAGGACATTTCGTGTCATGCCAAAATGGTACTCTGGATGCTCTACACCGTGCTCCTACACTAAGACGTGGTCAGCCCCAACCGTCTCGTCCCGCCTCCTGCTGTCTCCCAAGGTGCCCTCAACAACCGGCGCGAGGCGCCTTGTCACGCCCCTCCTCTCTCTCCCTATCTTCCCACCATGCGGAGCGTGCCCACGACCACCCGATTCGGCTAGTAGGCGCGTGCAACCGAGACAAGCTAGTAGCCTTCTCCTGCTCCTCCTAGTCCTTTTCCTGACCCCAACCCGCATCCACGAAGACCACACACACGTCCCCTTGTCCCCTCTCTCGGCCTGCTAGTTGCCATGGTCTCGTAGGCGCACGAGCTCTGAGTGGGCCGTGCCCCAGCTATAAAAAGCGACCCCGGGGTTCCCTCTCCCTCCCTTTGGTCTCATGCTACTCCTAATCGAGCCCCTAGTCCACCTGCTCCTCGCCAGAGGGCCCCGACCTCGATATCGAGCTCAGGATACGCCGCATCGGGACTCCGCAATCCCCAGTTACAAGGCCGCTCCGTCCCTTCTTTCTTTCCCTTTGGAACCACGACAACCTCCTCATGCTTCTCCTCCTTTTCCTCGTTCTTTTCCTGCAGGATTCGGCTCCGATGACCATCCTCCCGAAGCGGCTCCACTATGGGACCTCGCCGCGAGTGACTCACTACACCTCAGCTCCTCCCTCCACCACCAACCAAATAGAAGGATGACGCTGGTCTCATTCTCGTCATCGCCGAGCCCACCTGTGATCTATCTCGTCGCCGGTGAGCTCTCCATCTGTGATCTATTCACCCTGGTATTTTACAAAAATGGTGTGACATTTCTCTGAGTAGATTATTTTCTCTGTTTTCGGTTGAGTGCTTATTTTTTCCCTTTGATATTGCGATATTAGATTGCATTGCTAATGAAGGACTTGGACCGGAAGACTTTGAAGACCCCGTAGACTTTATTGAGAAAGGCAAGCAACCCCTAGACCATGTTTAAGAGAATACTTTCATGCATGTCATATTTAGCATTTCATTCTGATGAATAAGATCATGTTGAATTGGTAACTACCTCGGTGGGATGTTTCCGATAGCTCCTATTTGACACTTGCACTGGGGCATAACCCTACCTACTTATGAGGGTTGTGCGGGTGGGATGTAGTTAGGTTGCTAGTAGTGCTACACATGGGATTGGGTACATGCATGGTGATGGTAAAGGAAAGTGATTTCAAAGGTTTTACAAAAAACCCATGGGCTGCCACTAATGCGCGAGGGAGATGGTTTGAGCTAGGTAGCCACTCGGGAAAGAAGTGGTGTACCGAGGTTAATCAGTGTGTAGTTTTTGAAATCGGATTGGTTTAAGTTGCGACCGTAACTCTAAACTTACATACACGACCATGATACCCCCTTATGGGATGGGGCCTTGCTGATTACTATGATTGGTGCTAGTAGAGAGCCCTCATTACTAGTGGCGGGAGTGACGTGGTTACTCTCGAGACGGGGTCATGCCAAGAAAAGGGCGGCCATGGGATGTTATCATAGACACCGGGCACACCGTTGCAGGCCCTCTGGATGATATGTGTGATGTATATCACGAGGATTTTTCACCAACGCATGGTCTCTTTGCTAGTATCGTCATGGGAAAGGTGGTGTTCGGGTACTTACCTCGGGTCTGAGAAACACCATGGGTCATGTCTTGACACGTAAGTTTCCCGAGTCTTGTGAGTAATGTGTGCAACCTCTACAAAGTGTAAAACTATTGGAATAGCCGTTTCCACAGTCATGGATAGTTGGATCACCTCTCTTGGTCTATGTCCATGTTTACTAAACAGTGCATGCGTGTGAGAAAGGTTGTTATGTGAGAAAAATCATACCTGAGCTAATTCGGATGACTTGGCATGATGGGTGAATATGGGTTGTTCAACCCTCAGTTGATATTGATATGTGTAACCTATTCAGATGGATATCACTTACCTTAAGATGGATGCCCTCATAATCAGTCGATCATGTCAATGCACCACGGAAAAATCTACTTTCCCCAATATACTTATTAGTGTTATATTATGCTTCATTATTGCCTTGTTCCACATCAAGGTTTGCTTGCGAGTACATTCAAAGTGCTCACTGGCTTGCCACTAGTTATTTAATTGGCTAGGCATGGAAGAGAAGGAACCTAGAGAAGAGTTTGTCGGTGATGAACACGCGAACTAGGATGCTTCCTAGACACAATGTGTGTAGGTTAAGGCAGATGGCACGGGTTCATGCTTTCATTCAAGATTTCTGCTGCTAGTCATGTTTGGTGTGTCGGCCTTCGAGGCCTATCTATGTAATACTTGGCCTTAGTGGTCCTTATTTTTATGAGACGGTATGTATGGATGTAAGACTCTTGTTATTCAGCTTCTATGTGTTTAGTGAGTATTGATCTCTTGGATCACTATACATGTGCATTCGGCGATCATGACTTATGAGTCGGGGTCCCCACAATGTCGCGGAATGGGTGTCACAAAAGATGCAACACGTCTACCGATGTGTCCACGTGCCCCTGCAACCCTGCCTGTCTGTCTACCTGCTCGACACCTCAGCTGATGTAGACAATCAGCCCCCTCGCGAGGTGGAGCGGTGGCTTGGCGGGATGGAATCTTGCCAGGTGCTGCTTGGGGCAGTTTTATTGACTCGCGGGATTCTTGCCGACTTGCTTCGTTCTTGGCTTTGGCTTGCTTCGGGGTTTGATGTGAGCTCGGCAAGTAGTTGTCGGCTGGGGGCCGCAGTTGCCCGTGCCTAAGTCTGGGTGCTAAGGACCCCATTTCTCAGTACACCTACACCTTGGATGGACGAATTATTCATATTCCCTCAGTTTGGTCACCAGGGAGCTCTCTGCAGAGGAGATAGGCGAGAACGGGCTCGGTCCATGTCGCGATTACTACCATGACTTTGTGAGCCGAAGGCGTTTCTTCAAGTGCTGAGTCGCAAATGATTTGTTCATCTGGTTCGATTAAAGGAGGGGTCACCTGTTCCTGACACTGGCTCCAGCTTCATCGTCCTTGTCGTGCCATACCATGGATGTCTTGAAGAGTCGTTCCAAAAATGTATTCTTAGGAATAGGGTCACGTTTGGCGCCTATGCAGGCGAGAACATCAGCAACTTGATTGTTGTCTTTGGAGACATGATGGAATTCAAATCCTTCGAACCGAGATGATATTTTAAAAACAATATTTCTATATGGTGCTATTTTTGGGTTTTTAGCATCAAATTCACTGTTGATTTGGTGATGGAGAGTTAGAGTCTCCTCTTACCTTGAGCGGTTGTACGCCCATTGAAGTTGCCATCTGAAGTCCATGCAACAGAGCCTCATGTTTGGCCGCATTATTGGAATCACTATGCACGATATGTAGTACGTACCAGATGTTTTTGCGGGTGGAGGATGTAAGTATAACACGAGCCGCCAATTTGGCAAGCGTCTTGGTGTTGTCGAAGTACATCGTCCAATGGGAGTATATACTGTACTCTTTAGGGAGCTCGGCCTCCGTCCATTCGGTGATAAAATCAGCCAACACCTGAGATTTAATAGCTCGGGATGGCTTGTACACGATTTCAAATGATAGGAGCTCAATGGCCCATTTGACTATGCGGCTCGTGGCGTCCCTGTTATTGATTATATCGTTTATGGGTACTTCAGATGCTACCGTGACCAAACACTCCTGAAAGTAGTGTTGAAGCTTTTGAGATGCCATAAAATCTGTATAGGCTATCTTCTGGTAGTGCGGATACCGAGATTTGCATTAAGTGAGTACTTCTCACACGTAGTAGACTGGCTTCTGCACCCGGAGCTTGTGGACTTCAGCCTCTCATTCGACAACAGGGATTGCACTAGCCATTTGATTGGTGGTCGAGATGTACAACAACATTGGTTCATCTGTAGTAGGTGCTGCTAGTATGGGATTACTAGCTAACAATGTTTTATTTTCTTCTAGTGCAATTGTTGCTTCATTGGTCTACTCAAAGTTCTTGGTCTGTTTGAGTAGTCTATAGAGCGACAGTCCCTTTTCACCAAGGCGGGAGATGAAGCGGCTTAAAGCTGCCACACAGCTCGCCAGTCTTTGCACGTGCTTCAATTTCGTAGGGATCGGTAGTTGGGATAGGGCTCAGATTTTAGCCGAATTGCCCTCTATTCCTCTAAGGGAGACGATGAATCCGAGCAATTTACCCGCGGGAACTTTGAAGACACATTTTGTCTGGTTTGAGCTGCATATCGTAAGCCCACGGATTATCGAAGGTTTGTCGGAGGTGTTTGGTTTTGATGACCACGTCGTCCACGTATGCCTCGACTGTTTTGACAATTTGATTTTCTAGGCATGTCTAAATAATGCGCAGATATGCGGAGCCTGCGTTTTTAACCCTAAGGGCATTGTATTGAAGGAGAATGGCCCATATGGACTGATGAAGGCGGTTGCGGCTTGGTCTAACTCCTTCATTTTGATTTGATGGTATCTGGAGTAGGCATCAAGGAAGCATAGTGAGTCATGTCCAATGGTGGCATTAATGATCTGGTCTATGCGAGGTAAGGGAAAGGGATCCTTAGGACATGCTTTATTTAGGTCTTTTAAATCGACACACAACCACTAGGATTTATCCTTTTTTGGCACCATGACCAAATTTGCCAAAAAATCACGGTGTTTGATATCTCGAATGAACCGAGCTTCAAGTAATTTGATGCTTGGGTTCAGAAAATTGGCGTGACGTCTGTTTGACTGGCTTAAAGCGTGTAATTATGTTTAGGCCATGCTCTACCAGTTTTTGTGGCATTCCTAGCATATCTGAAGGGTGCCAGGCCAATATGTCCCATTTTTCGCACAAGAATGTGCACAATGCTTGTGTCCAAATGAGCTCTGATTGATGCTGTTTTGTTGGGGTCCATTGGATGCACGTGAAATTTGACTATTTCGTTTAGTAGTTTAAAGGATGTGAACTTAGGCCTCTTGCTAAGGATTACATAGTCCGTATCTACCATTGAGCGAAGTGTAGTTAATTCCTCGGCTGCGAAAGCTTTGGATAGTGCCTTGAGGATGAGCGGTGCAGTTTTGTTTTCGGTCCAAAGAGCTCTATCCAGGTCACTTGTAAGTGTGATGACACCATTGGGCCCTGGAATTTTGAGCTTCATATACCTATAATGCGGTATGGACTGAAATCTTGTGAAGGCGTTACGCCCGAGCAGGGCGTGATAACCGTTGCAAAAGGGGACAATATAAAATACAATTTCTTTGGTGTTGTAGTTCTCAGGGGTGCCGAATACTACATCGAGAGAAACTCATCCTGCGCATCCTGCCTCTCTTCTATGGATAATCCCTCGAAAGGTGGTGTGGCTTTGTTTGACGCGAGATCTATTGAACTGCATTTTGTCCAAAGTATCCTCATCAATGAGGTTTTAGTCGATGCAGCCGTCCATTAATACTTTCTGGAGCCTAAAGCCGTCTACAATGACATTGAGAACCCAACTGGCACGTGTTTGGGTGGAGCTTCTCGGTTGGACTTCCTCGCCGAAAGTTATGGGTATGTTTGTCCATGAGTTCATCGCTGCCACGTGGAATATTTGGTTGAGTTTTATATGAGCTCTCTTCCTTTGATCTTTTGAGGGAAACGTCTTATAGATTGTTAAGATCTCGATGTTGTTATCCGGTGGTGTTGCTAGACGTTTGTTGGAGTATGTGACCCAAGGATAGCCTCTCCGTTTTTTTCTACTTGCCTAATGACCCAGTAAGCTCGAAGCCTATGAGTCAGGTTAGTGTTCAACAAGGCGGACTGTATGGGGCATGGGTTGTCCAATAGTTCATTAAGGATAGTTTATTCCTTTTCTCGGCGAGCTCATGTTCGACCAACTGACGGTTAAGTATGCGCTTCCTCCGAGCTCCTCTGGGTTGTTCTACATAGATTGAATTTGTGCGCATTTTTTGAGTCTGCCAGGTGCTTTCCATGGCACAGTATTTGTGTACCCATGTTGATAGCTCCGTGAAGTTGTTGATGTGAAAGCGGGCGAGGGCGTTCAGGATTCCTTCATCATGGCAGTTATGCTGGACGGTTTCTATGATTTCTTGGCCGTTGCAGTCCGCTATCTTATTTTTGGTCAGGAGGAATCTAGCCCAGAAGTGTTGGAGTGCTTCCCCTTGTTGTTTCTTAGCACGCAATAGGTCACGTATATTGGGCCTCCCCGAATTATTGAGAGAGTATTTGTCGTGGGAGGTGGGTGGGGAAAGTTGTTTCCATCCCGATAGGATGTGAATCCCAAGTTTTGACGGTTATATCCAGTATCATCATCGAATCCAGCACACTAGGTTCGGGATCTTGAGTATTAGCCGAACACTGCTGCACAGAATCTAAGTTGTTCGTCGAATCGAATTTAGAGAGAGGCTCGAATTTCGAATTAGAGGGACAATCTGAATTGTCGGGGACCCGAACATAGACCATTCTAAGCTCCGGCGGCCGGGAAGGCGGACCATCCATCGGGTCGCCACAGAGCACCCACCTGTTTGCCCCATAGAGATAGGCTAGCGGCCCTAGGACCCCTTAGTCCTGGACTCCCTCAAACACTTCATAAATTATTGATACGTTAGAGATGTATCAACATCCCCAATCTTAATTCCTACTCGACCTCAAGTAGGTTAATTATAAAAGAAGTAATTTATGAAGTGTGAATGCTATCATAGTATATAATTTTGATCAATGATAATTTCACTGACTTTTCTAGCATCATAACTAGCATCTATTTCCCAACAAACACATCATGATAGATTAGCAATCAGTTCACATGTCATGGTTCAAACAATGCATTCTCTTGAAACTTAACAACCTATGTTCTTAGTCACCAAACAATTTCAATGCATTTTATTTTCAACAAAGTCTAAATAAAATCTCTACATACTCAATTTTCCTATGGTATTATATGATCGTTAATACTCAAAGCTTATTTTTAGAAAAACAACATTCATTGAACACTCAGAAAGATAGGGGCTTGATATTTCGCCTCCCAACACACTTATCACAAAAATAATTAGCAACAATAGTAACTCATGATCAAATATAGTTGACTGGACATATGTGTTTGGATATTTCCCTACCACATGATGCTTGGCAACTAGACATTGAGGTTGGAATAAGAAGTTGACTCAACATGAAAAGTAAATAACATGAAAGTAAATAACATAAAAGTAAATAGAATGTCCCTTCCTAGAGGGAAGCAGGGATTTGCAGAGGTGCTAGAGCTCATTGCTTAAAACAGAGAAGAATATATTTGGGGTGGTGTGCCTTTCCTATCAACGTTATGAAAATCTTCAATGCTAATCACATTATTGACGGTTCTTAAACAAAATTGAAATTTTCCTCCCCTCAACCTTTCAAATACATTCCATGGCTAACTATATCCATGGGTTTCCCGAGAACAATCAACTTTCCGGAGGGAGTTCTTATTGATTTATTTTTGTATTATGCAGGACTGGCATCCTTTTTACCATCCTCTCTGGTGCAATCACAAGTGAATAAACACTGATAATGAGAATAAACCGCCAAGCATGGAAGATACTGGCCGCCCTAAGTGTTTCATGAGTCGTACGACACACAAAACATAAGTTTATTTGAAGATTTTAGAGGTGTCACATTCAAATTTACTATGAATGGAAGTGAAATATCGTATATAGGTAGGTATGGTGGACACTCATGGAAGAAACATGGCTCAAGGACTTGGATGCACAAGTAGTATCTCTAGTTAGTACAAAGTTTGGTCTACCAAATTGTTCTAAACAAGCAACACATATTGGAGGATCCATAAAAATATAACTTCTATGCAAATATACCCAAACATAACTCGTTATGTGTCCTTGTGCAGCTTTGATCAAGGTTGAAAATAATTAATGGGTATTCACAACCATAAAATATATCCAGGATAGTATATCTGTATGTGAAAGTTCTCCTCCTTATACTAATCATTCATGAATTGCTTGTGTGACCAATATTGTGATTGTCGAAGTTCAACAAATTTTACTTTCTAAACCAAATGGGAAACTAATACTAAGCATAAAGAACATTGATTATTTCATATTTATTATACTCAATTAATTCCCATTTTATTCTTAGGATATAATTTAAGCACAAGAGTAAACATCAAACTACTCTTAAAAGATATACGTGAAGATCAATGAGTACTCAAACAATCAACTAGCTTTGGGAGGACTCTCTATCAATAAAGATTTTAAGTTATGATATTTAATTCACACAACAATGAAAACAAATGACACTCCAAGGATATCACATATCGAGTGAACAAATAGAAACTTAGGATCAACATAGGCTAACCGATAGTTATTGACGACGAAAGGTAGGATGTGTGGCATTCGCAAGCTTAGATGCTTTAGACATCTTGTAAGATTGACTTGATGAACCTTGGGTATCCCCAAGCTTGCGATTTTGTGTCTTGTTAATTCCTCTCATATTTTGTTTCATCTATGTCTCAAAATCTTCATCCACACAAAACTTGAAAAGAACTCGTTGGATAAGTTAGTACATAAGGATAAATCAACACTTCATGTACAACCAAGACAAATTACATAATAATTTTCAAACATTAGGTACTTGCACTTCCATAATTCACATCTACCAATATAATCCATCAACAGTCTAGGATAAGTAGATAATAAAATTATGACAACAATTTGTCCAAAAAAGAGTTTGTAGTAATTAATTTAAAAGGTGTACTTATATATGTCCAAAAATTATGAAAATTTTGAGCATAATAAACAAATTATATTAAATTGATGTCTAATAAAATAAAAACTTTCCACGTTCTTGTGAAATAATATATTCAAACACTACAACCAAAGTTTCTATGTCTAACAACATACATCAAACAGGCAATTCAAAAAGGCCCAAGTCAATTCTTGGTACTTTGTATTAAAAGACATGATTAACAATAGCAGCAAGAAAATATCGAAAAAAAAATTGACGCTCCAATCAAAACACATATTTTGTGATGAATAGAAATATAGCTCCAAGTAAGATATACCGATAGTGTTGAAGACAAAAGAGGGGATGCCTTGTGGGGCATCCCAAAGCTTAGACGCTTGAATGATTCTTGGATATTACCTTGGGCATGGCTTGGGAATCCCCAAGATAAGGGTCTTGCCACTCCTTATCTTCCTAATATCGGAAACTCACACAAAACTTGAAAACTTCAATCACACAAAACTTAACGGAACTTCCTGAGATAGGTTAGTGTAATAAAGATAGATCATTCACTTAGGTACTTTCTAGACAAGATTCATAATTGTTCTTAGATAATCCCTATTGTATTCTATCATTTCCGTTATGCATATTACTAAATATAATCTATGGAAGTACTGTGTAACAATTTCAGAATATTTTGATGCTTTGGTAAAAATTGAGAATTTTATACTGGACACATTTTTTTGTTTTTGCACAAAAACAAACTAACAAGTATCCACACTATCGCAAAGGATTTACTTGGCACATTATTGAAATGAAAGACACAAATCATGTGAACACACAAAAAGTAGGTGTACGTATTGGATTGTCTCCCAACAAGCGCTTTTCTTTAAAGCCTTTCAGCTAGGCATGATGATTTTAAGGATTCTCACATAAAAAGTAGTAACTGGAACATGCTAGATAGCATCATGAATAACATGGCAAGAACATTTTAGTCTAACCCACTTCCTATGAATAGGTATCTTGTAATCAAACAATTTGTTTTAGCAAGAATCAACTTGCAAAAGAAGGGAAAACAAGCATAACTTAAAAAACTGAACACATAGAGAGGAAACTTGATATTATTGCAATACGTACAAGCATATGTTCCTCCCTCATAATAATTTTCAGAAGAATCGTGAAGGAATTCAACAATATAATTATCACATAAGCATAGAATTACGATTAGTCTACACATAAGCAAATTTGTTCTCACTCATAGTAGTCGAAGCAAACTCAAAAAATAACTATCATGAGACACTTGATTGGAATAACCAAATTGAATATTAAAATCATGATGAAAAGTTTCATGGTTACCATTACTCTTTATAGCATACATGTCATCACCATAATCATCATGTATAGCAACTTTGTTTTCATAGTCAATTGAGACCTCTTCCAAAATACTACACTCATCACTAAATAAAATCATGACCTCTCCAAATCCACTTTTATAATTATTCCAATAAATTAAACACCCTCCAAAATAGTGGTATCCTTACTACCTAGAGTTCACACTCTTCCAAACGCACTTTAATCATTATAATCATCACAAATAGGAGGCATGCCATCATAATAATAAATTTGTTCATCAAAACTTGGGGGACTAAATATATCATCTTCATAAAATATAGCATCACCAAGATTATGGTTTCGCATATAATTAGCATTATTAATATTCATAGAAAGAATACTAACAACTTTGCAATCATACATATCATTCAAGGATTTAACGCAGAACTGTTTTTCGATTTCATCTTCTAGCACTTTGGCACAATTTTCCGATCCATCATTTTCAGGAAAGACATCGTAAAGGTACAACATTTGGTGCAACTTCATTTTTTGTAATTTAATTTTTAGAAACCAAACAAGTGAAAAACAAAAAACAAAAATATTTGATTTCAAATCTAAATATATACCTACAAGCACTCACCTCCCCAACAATGACGCTAGAAAATAGCTTGATGTCCACTATGCAAAAAAAATCTTGTAGATGTTGTTGCTCCAATTGCAGAGTTTTGTAGGACAGTAAAAAATTTCCTCAAGTGGATGATCTAAGTTTATCAATCTGAGGGAGGTGCATGATGAATATGGTCTCTCTAAAACAACCCTGCAATCAAATACAAGAAATCTCTTGTGTCCCCAACACACCCAATAGAACGGTAAATTGTATAGCTGCACTAGTTCATCAAAGAGATGGTGATACAAGTGTAATATGGATGGTATAAATAGGTTTTTATAATTTTAAATATAAAAACAAGAAGGTAACAAGTAGTAAAAGAGAGCACAAACGATATTGTAATGCTTATAAACAAGGCTTAGGGTTCGTACTTTCACTAGTGAAATCTCTCAACAAAGCTAACATAATTGAATCATATAACCATCCCTCAACGTGCGATAAAGAATCACTTCAAAGTTCCTATCGAACAAAGAGCATAACATGAATTTGTTGTAGGTAGTAGAACCACCTCAAAGTTATCTTTTCCGATCAATCTATTGATCCATCCCTAAATGCGTCACAAACAACCCTAGAGTATGTACTAGAATGACACCTATGATACACATCAAGCAACTCTAATGTCATTTAGATACTCCAATGTCACCACAAGTATTTGTGTGTTCATTATTTGATAGACATCAAACAATTTCGGATTCATCATATTCAATCCAACACAAAGAACTTCAAAGAGTATCCCAATATTTCTATCGGAGAAACTAGAACAATAATGTGTATATAGATCACCCCCAATGTGACCACGGGAATCTGCAAGTTCATTACCATAACACATATGAAGTGAATCAATAGAACACCCCATTGTCACCAGCGTATCGACGGGCATAAAACAGTTTCGGATTCATCATATTCAAGCCAACACAAAGAACTTAAAAGAGTGCCCAAGATTTCTATCGAAGAAAGTAGAACAAGAACGTGTATCAACCGATATGCCAAGACCATCCCAATGCCACCAAAGGAATCCGCAAGTTGATTACCATAACATATATCAAGTGAATCAATAGAACACACCATTGTCACCACGGGTATCCACATGCCAGACATATATCAAGTGTTCTCAAATCCAATCCAACATAACAAAACCTCAAACGAAAGACTCAATCCATCACAGTAATACTGCAAGGGAAGAACAACATATGATTGAACTATATTAATAAAGCCTGTGATATATCAAGATCGTGCCATCTCAAGAAGACGAGAGAGAGACAGATCAAACACATAGCTACTAGTACATACCCTCAACCCCGAGAGAGAGACAGATCGATCCACCTAGTTGAACCGTTTATTTTCCAAATAACAAGAACAACAATTGGGCCACCGCCCATGTACCAGAATCAAACCGGAGGGAATCACCCCTTCGATGGTAGTTGGACCGGTACAAGGTCCGGTAGTACTGCCCCAACAGGGAGTGGTACAACCACACTTGCATGTGATACAACTGCTTGAACGTGCGAGTGGTACCACGCCATAGAGGAGAGGTGCATCCATTGGCACTTGTTATACAACTGCCTGGGTGTTTTCCAGCACTAGCTGGATTTGGAGTCTGACCTTGAACCAGATTGGAAGCCTACTGTGGGTGTATTATTGATTCTTGTGTACATTATTTTATTACACATGTACTTTCTAATATGGACCCATCTTAGTAGTATAGAGTTCCTACAACTAAAATAATGAATGCGCCAAAAATGTCATATTTGATATTTTCCTTCTAGAGGGGTACGGTAACGTCCAAGATGCGATCCTATCCTTATTTTGGCTCAAGTGCCTCTTCAGGGATAGAAGTGCACCTCATCGTTTTGTGAGAAATTGATATCGTTACAATTACATGTAGAGAAGAGACGACTATATGGTATTGGTTTACACTCGCCACAAGCTACAACATGAACAACACAATACAACATTATATACAATCACCATGTAGAAGAGCAGGGTACGACTACAGACGAAATCAAATGATAAAAGAACGACGTCCATCCTTGATATCCTAGGATGACAGCTTGGAACCCAACGTATATCGAAGAAGAAGAAGAAGAAAAAACACCAAATAAAAGAATGTAACATCCCGGAACTGATGTTCCAAAAGATTCCCCTATTATTCCATTATCGTCGTGTGATTATTTTCTTTGTAGTATTCATCATCGCATCATGCACATTATCCGCATTGCATCGACAATCTGTTGTTGTTAGTTTTCAAAACTTGCATCCGTTATTAGTTGTCAGTTCTCTCCGTTTTTGTCGCTGACCGTTTCGAGACCAACCACACACGCACGTGCCCGCGACATTGTTTTTTAAAAGTATTGTTTTAGAAGTGTGTATAAAATATTTTTGGATTGGGCTAAAAGTTGGCGTGTTGTCTTGTTTTATTGTAGGTAGACCGCCTGTCCAATTTCGTCGCAATCGGAGGTCGTTTGTTACCCAAACGGTTGATCATGGCGGCACCGTCATCGGTTTAATTATCACACGTTTTCTGTTCGTAATCACGGGCCACGGGCCACTAACCTCCCTCTCATACCCATCTAGCTCATCTTCACAACCCACTAAAACGACGTAGGCCTCCCTCTATTCGTAATCATTGAATCATGATCAGACGAACGTCATCTAACCCACCAATGTCCATTCCCTATATAAACCCACATTGTGTAGAAAGTCTCTCACTCCACTAGGGTTTCCTCCTAGCGAAATTGCAGCCATCCCCTAAAGAACCCCACCTACTACCTCCACCTCCTCCCAACCCCGAAATCCTAACCCCCAGCCAAATCTGGCCCTCAGATTTGAAATCTGTGACTCAAAATTGTTCAAAACACCCTCCGGACATTGTCCGCGGTCAACCCGGACATGTTTGACGACCACGGGAGCCTTAGGCGCAATCCCGATCTGGATCGGGAGCCCGAGCCTGCACGTAGCTGCCAACAGCCATCGCGCGTCCGCACCGGAGCGCTGCCGGCTGAGTCCACCGCGTCGCCGTGCTCAATGCCCAGCCTTGCTTGCCGACAAGCTCGCCGGAGCAGGCCAGCCGCCGCACCTCCCTGCGGCCTGCGCGCCGGCTACCGCCTCGCCATGACCGTCCTCATACTTGTGTCGCTGCCGGTAGCTTCTCTATCCCGGGAACCAAGTGGATCCGGCCTCCATTCACCTCGCCCTTCCCTGAGCCGTCCCCGTCTGGTCAGCCACGTCGTGCGCATGCCGGAGTTCGCGCTGCCGCATCGAGCTAGCGCTTGGCCTCGCAGCAAGCAGCGGCGGCGAATGAGCCAGCCTGGCCTAGTCAGCCTCGCCCCGCCCCAACTCGCCTCCAGGCCGGCCCACACGACCGTTTCTTCGCCCGACCTTGCTCCGCCCCGCTTCGCCCAGTGGCCCAGTCCACCGCCTCAACCCCACTCCATCGACCGGGCCGAAGCACGTGGAGAGTCCAACCCCCCCCCTCTTCCTATATGTCACCTAGTTCGAGTTTTGCTATATTGCACCCATGCTCATGTTGGCCCAGTTCATGCAGTATCGGCCCATTGCGTTTTTTTCTGTTGCGGCGAATTAGACTAATATCCATAGATTTTAAAAATTGCAAAATAAGTCATCATTTTAAAATGCTCATAAATAAATAACCGTGCATCGTATTAAAATAATTTCAACATGTGAAACGTTTAGAATTTTGTGTAGATTAATAATTTCCAACTTTCATGCATGTTCAAAAATGATTAACCTATTGTTTGCATTGATTTGCGTGATGCCATAATTAAAAATAATTTAACTTGTAAATAATAAATCGTGCATCGGATTTAAAAACTTAAGACATAAAAAGTTCTTCGATATTTATGGGGACCCCAACTTACGAGTGATTAGTGATCCCACAGATCAATGCTCATCGAACACAGATACCGAATAAAAGAGTCTTACATCCAAGTACTGATTATTACAACACATGACCGAATGGTCAAGTTCACAAACAGGGCCTAAGGCCAAATCGTACTGATACATCTAATGGTGGAAAGCATAGGGGCTAAGCGGGTGCCCATGCCATTAAGCCTACACCGACAGGCATTCTGACTCGGAAGCGTCCTAGTTTGCAGGGGCGTCTCCAAAGACGTACTCATCTCCAAACTCCGGTCCCTCCATGTATGATCAATAACATAGCCAGTGGCAAGCCAATGAGTACTTTGAATGTACTCGCAAACACCCCATGACATGAATAATGAAAGTGAAGGATAAAAATAACATGCATCTTTGGTGGAATTCATCTTGGTGCAATGATCATGAATATGCATCAAGTTAAAGAATTACTTTTGAAGAAAAGGTTACAGATATCAATATATATGTCGAGGTCTGAACCATCTGGGTTCACCCAATATGCGAAGTCACCAAACTTGGTCATATCATTACTCTCATAACAACTCATTTTTCAACGCAACTCACACACACTTGGTTTATGCGGAAACAACTAGACGAAGTTTAAGGTGTATTACCCAACTGTCCTTGACCGTGGACACGGCTATTCGAATAGTTTTACACTCTGTAGAGGTAGTACGCTAGACCCACGAGATCCGGGAAACTTCCGTGTCATCCACGACTCCGGTATATAACATACCTGAGGTAAGTACCCCATCAATGTCTTTCCCCTGATGATACTAGACAAAGAGGTCCACTCGATTGGTATCCATCCCACATGTTGTACGTCTTACGAGAACCGACTCTGGACAGCAAAAACCATGCGGGGACCAATGGTGTGCCTGGAACTCATAAAAATGGCATAGTCGTCCTACCTGGCACGGCCCCATCACGAGATTGATCACACATCACTCCCGCCACTAGTAATGTGGCTCTTTGCTAGCACCGACCAGAGTAATCAACATAACCCCGTCCCATAAGGGGTAACATCGTCGTACTCGTAAGGTTGGGACGGTCAACACATCATAATCCTATTCCCATTCCGAAACCATACTCACTCAAAATAATCAGTGCACCACTTCACCAAAAGTGGCCACCTAACATCATCATCACCCTCGGGCATTAGTGGCACCCGACGGGGGTTTTCATAAACATCTTGAATTATACCAAGAACATGCTGATGCTAATATTCTAGTATTACTTGTCAACAGGATAATAGCATGATCCTCAAGGGGTAGGATCAAACTCAATGCATGTGCTCCGGAGGAGCCAACGGTAACATCACATCAAATGATTTACCGGCACTTATGATCATATGCAACGGAAATACATGCTATCTTAACATGCAATATAACATAAGCTCAGTCATGGTCAAAGGGCTGCTTGCCTTGGTCAGCTAGGTATCCGGGGTCTTCGAGGTCTTCTGCTCCGATTCCCTCGTCACACGGGTTTTCTACCGTCGATAAAAGATTAAATATGAAATAGCTCACACAAAAACAGATCACAAAGTTATTTTAAAAGATGTTATGTATTACTGATAAATCTAAGTTATCTTTTTGGAAAATATTTGCCCCAATTTTTGATGATTTTTTTTAAATTAACCAAACAGAAGCGAAACTATTCCAATTTAGTCCTTTTTAATATTGCAAACAGAATAGTTGTTCGAAAAAATCGTCCAATCATCTCATTAAATACTTCATATTTTTAGAAGAATAATAGTGAAAAAATATATTTTACACGGGGTAATATTTTTATAATTTTTGTTGAAATCAGATTTTTGAAAATAAAGAAAAACAGGCCAAGTCCGTGGCCTGGCTCGGCCTAGAACTGGGCTGGCCCATGGCCATCTAACAGCCTGCCAGGCGCGCGCGCCGTCAGGTTTGAACCTGACGTGCGGGGCCCTGCGGTCAGTGGCTGCGGGCAGCGCGGGGGAGGAGGCTGGGCCACCGACAGGTGGGGCACACCTGTCGGGGTTGTCTCCTAACTCTAGCCAGAGAGGAGAAAGAGCACACCGGCGAGGCTGCCAACGTTCTCAAGCTCAATAAGGACATGAATGGATTCAGCATGACGCCGCCTACCTGCTGGTGGTCGGAACAACAACGAAGAGGTAGGGGTTCACCGGCGACGAGAAGATCGCGGCGGCGGAGTTTCGAGTTGTGGTCGAGGAGGTAGCTAGGGGCACGAAAATGCTAGAGAAAGTTGGGGGAAAGCTTCCTGGGGTTGAGGGGATCGGTTTGGTGGGTCGAGGAACGCAGGAGCCGACGTGTAGCCGGAGATCGACCGGACCTCCGAGGCGGAGGGGCCTCCGTCGATCTCGACCACCGGGGCTCTTCTAGCTTGCTGGGGTGGCTAGGGAGGTGCTAGTGGTCGTGGTGGAGCTGTCTGAGGTGTGCTGGTTTGAGGGGGGCTTTAAATAGGCCCGCGACGGTGAGCCGATTCGGAAGCGACGGTGACTCACCGTGGCGTGCATGGGGGTGTAAAGAGGGGTTGGGGTCGAAACCATGGTCTCAAGAGATGGTTTTGGACTGCCAGAACCATGTGCTACAGAGGGAGAGAGGGAGGAGTCGAGCATCCGTGGCCTCGCAACCTTGGTCGGTTCTGGTGCGCGCGGGCACGCGTCGCACGAGCTCTAGTGAGCGAGAGGAGGGGCCTTAATGGTTTCTCGACGCAGAGGGGTTGTCAGGGAAGAGGTTGGACACCTCGGGGGATGCTGGAACTGGCCGAGAGCGTCGCCCCCACCTCGGTGGCTTCCTGTAGCACGCCCAGAGCACAATATTGGCATGCCACGGCATGCTGGTGCGCTCTGAGGCACTTTGGACGTGTCTAGCATGTCATGGCACTCGCTGGGAGTGTGGCTAGCCGTTTGGGTCTTGTGGGAGCTTCGGCTCGTCAAGGGAGACAAGAAATACTGGTGTTGTCAGCCTTGAACTGAAGCTCAAATTGGGGTTTTTTGGCCTTTCCACTTTGAACCAGTGACGGGCCAGTTGACTCGGGTTAGGTATAGATACTGGCCACCTAATATATGAGTTTGGAGTAAAGGGGTTGGGTTTAGCTGTGGCTAAGAGGGCTTTTTCCCATCTGTCAGAAGGTGCTCGATAGTGGTTTGAGGGGGTTGCACCCCACCACTAGTGCTCCAACTTAACAGGTTTGGGTTTGGTGCTAAAACATGGGGTTGCACCAAGTTTGAGCCCCATTGGACAAGTTTAGCTTTGTAAACTTGAAAACACAACTATATGACCAAATCTTTCCCTTCCAAAGAGAGTGTGGGCAAACTAAGTCCCACAAATCTTATTTTTGGTGTGGAACCCTCATTTGAGGTGTTAGGCACTCCTGCAAAGTTTCAGCATCATTGGACAAACTTTGCTATGTAGAGTTGCTCTAACTTCAATCTGAACAGAAGGGGTTTTAGGGTTAATTGGGGTCCTTAATCACCTTGGATCAAGGTGAAACTTTATGTCGACACCAAATATGGCTTCGGGATACCACTGGAATTTTCTAGGGTTTTATTGAGAATTTTTCCTTTGGAAATATTTCAAAAGGTCAAAAAAGACAGAAATGGTTTTCAGGGTTTTATTCAAATAATAATAATTTAAAATAGGGTGAAAAATCCTATGTATGGAAAATATATGTCCTTGTGATCATCCCCAAATTGAATCAGATTTTTCTAAGGCAGAAAAGTATTTTTTCCATGTAGGAATACCAATTCTCGCCTGAGAAATGGACATGCAACTTAATTAGGAAAACAGTTATAAAAATAATTATTTTTGTGGTTTTGGAATATAAATATAAGTTAAAATTAGATCACCAACTTTGGGTAGAAACAGTGCTTTCAACCAAAGGCATGTAGTGCAACCCAAAGTAGGTTTTTTATCTTGATGAGAAACAAGTAAGGGTTTTTAGAAATAATTCAATATTGCGAAATGGGGTTTTTATCATCACATGATCACACGCATACATTTACAATCATGGCACTCACATCATTAGTTCTAAAAAATTAACAAGCTCATATCTTTGCATTACAAAGAATCTGCTAGTAAAAACAGGGTGTGACAGACCTATCCCCCTTACAAGAATCTCGTCCCCGAGATTCCTAAGCTAGGTGCTAAAAAGGTCCGGAAACTCACATCGGAGATAATCTTCACGCTCCCATGTTGCTTCAGCTTCAGTGTGGTTGCTCCATTGAACCTTGAAATACTTGATGGTGCGGCTTCTGGTGCAACGCTCAGCTTCGTCGAGAATGCGGATCGGCTTCTCGCGGTAGGTGACATCAGGCTGAAGGTCAATGGCCTGATGGTCAATGTCCTTGTAAGGATCGGGACGATTTGGCACTTGAAGGCACTTCCGAAGTTGTGACACGTGGAAGACATTGTGCACAACCAAAAGTTCCGGAGGTAGCTCTAACTAATAAGAAACTTCTCCATGCCTTGTCGTGATCTTAAAAGGTCCAATGAACCTTGGAGCAGGTTTCCCTTTAACATGGAAACGCTTGGTTTCCTTGAGAGGTGTGACTCGGAGGTACACCTGGTCTTCAAGGTTAAACTCCATTTCCCTACGGCGAGAGTCCGCGTAGCTCTTTTCCCGTGACTTGGCTACCTTTAGATTCTCTCGGACAAGTTGCACCTTCTCTTCTGCCTTGTGCAAAACTTCTGGCCCGAAAATCAGCCCTTCTCCGGTTTCGGACCAGTTGAGCGGGGTGCGGCACTTTCGTCCATAAAGTACTTCAAATGGGTCCATTTGGAGACTGGACTGGTTGTTGTTGTTGTATGAAAACTCAACGAATGGCAGAAAGACTTCCTATTTGACACCATCTGCCAAGACACAGGCGCGGAGCATAACTTCAAGTATCTAATTTACTCGTTCCGTTTGTCCGCCCGTTTGTGGGTGGAAAGCGGTGCTGAAAGAGAGCTTGGTACCGAGGGCTTCTTGGAACTTCTTCCAAAGTCTTGAGATGAACCGCGTGCCTCGGTCAGATAGAATCTCCTTGGGAACTCCGTGAAGGCTTACAATACGCTCATTATAGAGACTAGCCAACTTGTTCCCATCATAAGTGGTGTTGACAGGAATGAAATGGCCCACCTTGGTCAGATGGTCGACAATGACCCATATAGAGTCATGGCCTCTCCTAGACCTTGGTAAGCCGGTAACAAAGTCCATTCCTATCTTGTCCCACTTCCATTCTGGCACCTGGAGAGGTTGTAGCAGTCATGCGAGTCGCTGATGCTCAACCTTGACTCGCTGGCACACGTCGCACTTGGCAACAAAAGATGATATTTCTCTCTTGATGCCATGCCACAAGAATCTTTCTCGGAGATCTTGATACAGTTTGGTACCACCGGGGTGAATAGAGTAGGGTGTATCATGTGCTTCCTGTAGGATCAAGTCCTTGAGTTCAGCCTTGCTGGGTACGCATAAACGTTTCCCAAACCACACTAATCCTTGTTCATCCACCAAGAACCCTGGGGCCTTGCCTTCTTGAATCTTCTTCTTGATGCCTTCAATGCTCTTATGACCCTTCTGGGCTTCCTTTATATCATCCTCCAGCGTTGGTTTGACTTTGAGGTTAGCTAGGAATCCTGATTCTACTAGCTCCAATCCGAAGTTCTCCAGTTCTTCATACAAGGCAGGTTGCCTTTCCTTGAGCATGACGTTCAAGTTGCTGGATTTCCGGCTTAAGGCATCAGCCACTACATTGGCCTTACCGGGGTGATATTGAATGCTAAGGTCATAGTCTTTATTAACTCCAACCATCTTGGTTGCCTCATATTCAATTCCCTTTGGGTGAAAGTATACTTCAGACTTTTCTGGTCAGTGTATATTTCACATCGCTTTCCCAGAAGGTAATGTCGTCACGTCTTCTGGGCATGCACTACCGCTGCCAACTCGAGATCATGGGTGGCATAGTTCTCCTCTTGTGGGCGCTGTTGTCATGACAAATATGCCACTACTCTGCCATCCTGCATTAGAACCCCACCGAGCCCGGTCCTGGAGGCATCACAATATATCACAAACTCATTGCTAATATCTGGAGTGGCTAATACTGGTTCCGTAGTTAATCTCTTCTTCCATTCTTGGAAGCTCGCTTCACATCCCGGCGTCCATTCGAACTTCTTGCCTTTCTTTAAGAGCTAACTCATAGGTCGAGCGATGCGGGAGAATCCTTCTACGAACTTGCGGTAATATCTGGCGAGTCCGAGGAAGCTCCTGACTTCCTTCACATCAATTGGCGATTCCCAGTTGGTTATCGTAGTAATCTTGGAGGGATCAACAGCCAATCCACTCGCCTTCATGGTATGACACAAGAATCCAACTTCGTTCAGCCAGAATTGGCACTTGCTGAACTTGGCATAAAGTTAGTGCTCTCGAAGATTCTCCAACACTAACCTCAAGTGTTGCTCATGCTCTTCCTTGGACTTGGAAAAGATTAATATGTCATCGATGAATACGACGACAAACTTGTCCAGGTATTCCATGAAGACCTTGTTCATGAGGTACATGAAGTAAGCTGGGGCATTAGTCAATCCAAAAGACATGACAGTGCATTCGTACAGACTGTACCGGGTCACGAACGCAGTCTTGGGTATGTCTTCGGGTCGGATCTTCAATTGGTAGTATCCAGATCGGAGGTCGATCTTGGAGAATACCTTAGCTCCATTTAGCTGATCAAACAAGTCTTTGATCTTGGGAAATGGATACTTGTTCTTAATCATGACCTCATTGAGAGAATAGTAATCGACGCAGAGCCTGATAGTCCCATCCTTCTTGGACACAAAGAGAACAAGTGATCCCCAAGGGGATGCACTCGGACGAATAAAGCCTTTCCTGAGTTTCTCATCCAGGTGCTTCTTTAACTCTGCCAGCTCTTCAGATCCCATCCTGTAAGGCTTCTTATAGATTGGCCTTGATCTGGGCATGAGTTCAATGATGAACTCGATGTCTCGGTCAGGAGGCATTCCCGGTAGCTCATAAGGAAAGACGTCCGGGTACTCACAGACTATTGGCACTTGATCGAGTTCTACCTGTGACAGGCTGTTAACCCGTGGTACTCGAGCGGGTACTGGCTCAGAGACATACTTGACTTCGACCCCTTGGTCTCTTGTCATGGTAATGGCCCTGTTGGCACAGTCCAAAATGCTTTGAGGCTTGGCCAACCAATCCATGCCGAGAATTACTTCTAGGCCTTGCGAGTTAAGCACAATGATATCCGCGGAGAAGCTCGTCCCATTGATAACTACTGCGACCTTTCTACACCCTAGGTTAGTCTTCAATACTGCTCCTGGGGTTTGAATTGCCATTTGCCCATGAAGTAGGGTAGGTTTTAAACCACATTTTTCCACAAACCTTTGTGTAACAAAAGAATGCAAAGTACCACAATCAAACAATATTGTTGTTGGGGTGGAGTCTGCGGAGATGTGATTAATCCGCCCCCTGCTGTGATACTGCTGATTGCGGGGAGATTGATTCTTTCCTGGTGTTCCTTGACCTTGATTTGGTGCATTGGGGCGCGGTGCATCGGGCTTCTTATTGGGGCACTGCCTGGAATAATGCCCTGTTTGTCCACATCCAAAACAGGTAACTTGCGCTGGAAGATTGGTCTTGACTTCACTGTTGTTCGGCGAATTGATTGTTGGCTTAGTGTTGACTTGCTGATGAGGTTGGTAGTTCTGGCGAAATGTTGGATACTGTACTGTTGCTGCTGATAGTTGGGTCTTGCTGGAGCTGACTGCCATGGGCGTGGCTTTGGGTTACTTGATCCTCCACTACCCATTAGCTTGCGCTTACGGGTGTCGTCCATAGCACGAAGCTTGTCTTCCAACGTAAGGGCCTTATTAACCAGACCGCTGAAGGTCCAACATTCATAAACAACCAACTTATATTGGAGTGACTGTTGCAGTCCTTCCATAAAGAGTTCCACTTTAGCGGCCTCAGTGTTGACGTCCTCAGGTGCGTACCATGATAGGAGGTTGAACTTCTGCAAATAATCCTTAACGGATCCACTGCCTTGCCTTAAGGCTCGGAATTCTCGCTTCTTAATGCTCATCATTCCAGGAGGAATGTGAGCAGCGCGGAATCCATCTTTGAACATAGCCCAAGTGATGACTTGTCCTGCTCGCATGATCTGAAATCCATCCCACCAAGCTCTGGCTATGCCACCGAGACAGTGAGAAGCATAGAGGACCTTCTCATTATCATCAGTGCATTTGACCAGTGCGAGGAGGTCTTCGATAGTACGGATCCAGTCATCGGCATCCAATGGTTTAGTCGTCTCCTTGAATATGGGTGGCGTAGTTCGCATGAACTCACAGAGAGTAGAGCGACCATTGTCATTCCCATTCTGCGGCGGGTTGTTCACCAAGGTTTGGGCCAGCTACTGAATAGGGGCATTGTTGGCTCAACGTTCCTCTCAAAGTGCTTGAAGGAACTGAGCCATAGTCAAGCTCTCGGGAGGAGGCGGCGGCGATGGGACATCGTCTTGCTGCCCGTGGTGATCTCCAGCTGAAGAGGTCAATTTTTTTCCGAACTCGCGGAATCATAAGGAATGATGCTCTAGTAAAGAGGGGGTCTGGTGTTGTGCTAGTGTGGAAATTTTTAAGCCAATGGTTTTAAAAGAACTAATGCATTACATTAAAACAGGCGATGTAGTCGCTCACAAGCTGCCTAAGGCAGAATGCGACTTCCATCCAACATGCTTACACAACACTAGTGGTTCACTAAACCGATACATGAACTCCTAGGCTCGGGGAGTAATTCCTAATTGCTTACACCACTAATGCTAAGCGGCAGACTGTGCGGGTTCATAAGCGGGTTCTACGGGATCTTCATCTTCATCTTCATGTTCACCTTCATCAGTGCTTCCCTTCTTTGAAGGAGTAGGGGAAGGAAGCGGACCATCACGACGTCTCTTGGTTGGCGAGGTAGCGAAAAGTTTGGTGTACTCTTCCGTGGTCAGGTGACAACTCTGAAGAGGAGTGGCCTGAAGCGGTGGTATTCCTCCTCGGAAAGCAAAGCTAGGTGGACCTACGGGTGCTCCTTCCTTCTTCACCTTGCGGTTCTTCATCTTCTCCGTGCGAAGCAGATCCTTGACTTGGTGCAGCTCTTGGCGAATCGTTGTTGACTCTTTGATCAAAAGGTGCGTCAAAGTGCTGGAGGAGAGACTGAAGTAGGTCTGAAACCTCAGTGGCGTCCCATCCCCGGAAGATGGATTGAGTGTCCAACTCCCGTCTACCCCATCCTTAACAAAGGGTAGGTGATGAGTAGCTGGCTCGTCAACCATCTCGGGAAGGATGTCGCGGAGTCGCACAAGCGCCTCTCGTGGTGCGGTCTCCACTGCCAACATGAGATCCTCCATCTGTTGTCCCTCAAAGAACCAACTAGTCAGGGAGTCGTTAGCCTTCACTATCACAACCACGTGATATTCCTTGGTGTCGGCGTTGACCCAGTGCTCGTGGTAGAGGAAGATGCGCGTGCGACGTACTTGACACTTCTCGAGGCTATCGCTCAAAAGCATCTCAGGTATGGCAGCCATCTACAAGATGTAGAGGAGAGGGTTAGAAAGTTTTTAGTGGGTGCAGAATCGAAGGCTAAGGTCTATGTGCACTAATCGTTTCGGCTATCGTCCATACTGCCTAAGGCTTCCTATAGTTAGGATGGCTCTGATACCAGCTCTGTGGGGACCCCAACTTATGAGTCAAGATCGCCGTGCTCAGTGATCCCAGAGATCAATGCTCATCGAACACAAATACCGAATAAAAAAGTCTTACATCCAAGTATTGATTATTACAACACATGACCGAATGGTCAAGTTCACAAACAGGGCCTATGGCCAAATCATACTGATACATCTAATGGCAGAAAACATATGGGCTAAGAGGGTGCCCATGCCATCAAGCCTACACCGACAAGCATTCTAACTCGGAAGCATCCTAGTTCGAAGGGGCGTCTCCAAATACGTACTCATCTCCAAACTCCGATCCCTCCATGTCTGGCAATAACATAACTAGTGGCAAGCCAATGAGTACTTTGAATGTACTCGCAAACAGCCCATGACATGAACAATGAAAGTGAAGGATAACAGTAACATGCATCTTTGGTGGAATTCATCTTGGTGGAATGATCATGAATATGCATCAAGTTAAAGAATTACTTTTGAAGAACAGGTTACAGATATCAATATATCTGTCAAGGGCTGAACCATCCGGGTTCACCTTGTATGCCAAGTCACCAAACTTAGTCATATCATTACTCCCATAACAACTCCTATTTCAACACAACTCACACACACTTGGTTTATGCGGAAACAATGGGACGTAGTTTAAGCAGGATTATCCAACTGTCCTTGACCGTGGACATGGCTATTCGAATAGTTTTACACTCTGCAGAGGTAGTACGCTGGACCCACGAGATCCGGGAAACTTCCGTATCATCCAGGACTCGCAGTATATAACATACCCGAGGTAAGTACCCCATCAATGCCTTTCCCCTGACGATACTAGACAAAGAGGTCCACTCGATTGGTAACCATCCCACATCTTGTACATCTTACGAGCACCGACTCTGGACAGTAACACATGCGGGGACCAACGGTGTGCCTGGAACTCATAAAAATGGCATAGTCGTCCTACCAGGCACGACCCCATCATGAGAGTGACCACACATCACTCCCGCCACTAGTAATGTGGCTCTTTGCTAGCACCGACCAGAGTAATCAACATAGCCCCGTCCCATAAGAGGTAACGTGGTCGTACTCGTAAGGATGGGATGGTCGACACATGATAAATCTATTCCCATTTCTGAAACAATACTCACTCAAAATACCCGGTGCACCTCTTCACCAAAAGTGGCCACCTAACATCATCATCACCCTCGGGAATTAGTGGCACCCGACGGGGGTTTTCATAAACATCTTTAATTATACCAACAACATGCTCATGCTAATATTATATTATTACTTGTCAACAGGATAATAGCATGACCCTCAAGGGGTACGATCAAACTCAATACATGTGCTCCGGAGGAGCCATCGATAACATCACATCAAATGATTTACCAGACCTTATGATCATATGCAACGGAAATACTTGCTATCTTAACATGCAATATAACATAAGCTCAGTCATGGTCAAAGGGCTGCTTGCCTTGGTCAGCTAGGTATCCGGGGTCTTCGAGGTCTTCTGCTCCAATTCCCTCGTCACACGGGTTTTCAACCATCGACAAAAGATTAAATAAGAAATAGCTCACACAGAAACAGATGACAAAGTTATTTTAAAAATGTTCTGTATTAATGATATCTAAGTTATCTTTTTGAATAATATTTGCCTCAATTTTTCATGTAGGAACATTTTTAAAATTAACCAAACAGAAGCAAAACTATTCCAATTTAGTCCTTTTTAATATTGCAAACAAAATAGTTGTTTGAAAATTTCATCCAATCATCTCATTAAATATTTCATATTTTTAGAAGAATAATAGTAGAAAATTATATTTTTATACTGGGTAAATATTTTTATAAAAATCTTTGAAATCATATTTTTAAAAATAAAGAAAAACGGTCCAAGTCCCTGGCCTGGCTCGGCCTGGAACTGGGCTGGCCCATGGCCAGCCGACAGCCTGCCCAGGCGCGCGCGCCGTAAGGTTTGAACCTGACGTGCGGGGCCCTGCGGTCAGCGGCTGCGGGCAGTGCGGGAGAGGAGGCTGGCCCACCGACAGGTGGGGCACAGCTGTCGGGGTCGTCTCCTACCTCTCGCCAGAGAGGAGGAGGAGCACGCCGGCGAGGCTACCGACGTTCTTAAGCCCCAACAAGGACATGAATGGATTCAGCATGACACCGCCTACCTGCTGGTGGTCGGAACAACGACGGAGAGGCAAGGGTTCGCCGGTGACGAGAAGGCCGTGGCGGAGGAGTTCCGGGAGGTGGTCGAGGAGGTAGCTAGGGGCACGGAAATGCTCGGGAAAGTTGGGGGAAAGCTTCCTGGGATTGAGGGGATCAGTTTGGTGGGTCGATGAACGCAGGAGCTCACGTGTATCCAGAGATCGACCGGAGCTCCGAGGTGGAGGGGCCACGGTGGATCTCGAGCACCGGGGCTCTGCTAGCTTGCTGGGGTGGCTAGGGAAGTGCTAGTGGTCGTGGTGGAGCTGCTTGAGGGGTGCTCGATCGATGGGAAGGGCTATAAATAAATCCGCGACGGTGAGCCGATTCGAAAGCGACGGTAACTCACCATGGCGCGCATGGGGGTGCAGAGAGGGGTCAGGGTCGAAACCACGGTCTCGGGACATGGTTTTGGACTGCCAGAACCATCTGCTACAAAGGGAGAGAGGGAGGAGTCGAGCATCCGTGGCCGCGCAACCTTGGCCGGTTCTGGTGCACGCGGGCACGCGACGCACAAGCTCTAGCGCGGGAGAGGAGGGGCCCTAATGGTTGCTCGACGCAGAGGGGTTGTCGTGGAAGAGGTTGGACACCTCGTGGGAGGCTGGAACTGGCCGAGAGCATCGCCCCCACCTCGGTGGCTTCTAGTAGCGCGCCCAGAGCGTGGTTTTGGCATGCCACAACATGCTGGTGCTATCTGAGGCACTTTGGACGTATCTAGCATGTCCTGGCACTGGCTGGGAGTGTGGCTAGCCGTTTGGGTCTCGTGGGAGCTTTAGCTGGTCAAGGGAGACAAGAAATACTGGTGCTGTCAGCCTTGAACTGAAGCTCAAATTAGGGTTTTTTGCCTTTCCACTTTGAACGAGTGAGGGGCTAGTTGACTGGGGTTAGGTGTAGATACTGACCACCTAATCTATGAGTTTGGAGTAAAGGGGTTGGGTTTAGCTGTGGCTAAGAGGGTTTTTTCGCAACTGTCAGAAGGTGCTCGACAGTGGTTTGAGGGGGTTGCACCCCAACACTGGAGCTGCAACTTAACAGGTTTGGGTTTGGTGCTACCCAACACTGGTGCTGCAACTTAACAGGTTTGGGTTTGGTGCTAAAACATGGGGTTTCACCAAGTTTGAGCCCCATTGGACAAGTTTAGCTTTGTAAACCTGAAAACACCACTATATGACCAGATATGTCCCTTCCAAAGAGAGTGTGGGCATACTAAGTCCCACAAATCTTATTTTTGGTGTGGAACCCTCATTTGAGGTGTTATGCACTCCTGCAAAGTTTTAGCATCATTGGACAAACTTTGCTATGTATAGTTGCTCTAATTTCAATCTACACATAAGGGGTTTTAGGGTTAATTGGGGTCCTTAATCACCTTGGATCAAGGTGAAACTTTATGTGAACACCAAATATGGCTTAGGGATACCACTAGAATTCTCTGGGATTTTATTGAGAATATTTCCTTTGGAAATATTTCAAAAGGTCAAAACAGACAGAAATGGTTTTCAGGGTGTTATTCAAATAATAATAATATAAAAATCTTATGAATGGAAAATATATGTCCTTCTGAACATCTCCAAATTTAATCAGATTTTTCTAAGGTAGAAAAGTATTTTTCCATGTAGGAATACCAATTCTGGCCTCAGAAATGGACATGCAATTTAATTAGGAAAGCAGTTATAAAAATAATTATTTTTGTGGTTTTGGAATATAAATATAAGTTAAAATTAGATCACCAACTTTGGGTAGAAACAGTGCTTGCCACGAAAGGCACGTAGTGCAACCCAAAGTAGGGTTTTTATCTTGATCAGAAACAAGTGAGGGTTTTAGAAATAATTCAATATTGTGAAATGGGGTTTTTATCATCACATGATCACACATACAAGCATACATTGACAATCATGGCACTCACATCATTACTTCTAAATTTTTTTTAACAAGCTCAAATTTTTGCATTATAGAGAATGTGGTAGTAAAAACAGGGTGTGAGAGTTTTTCTATAGTTTCACAATAACCAACTTGCATACATATTAAAAATGATTAACTTGTTGTTTTCATTTAATTTGCACAAATTTCATGTAAAACAGTTTAATTCATAACTAATTAACCATAGCTCCAATTAAAATGTTTTATATATGTAACTTCGCTAGAAACATGTGTAGAATAACATGGTGACATTTATCTTCCTATTTAAAAATTCTAAATTCTGTTTTAGGCAGATCTGTAGAAAATTCAAATTACATATTGGGACTTTCTGGAATTGTTATTCGTTGCCCGGCCTCATTTAAACCGGCCTAGAATCTCGTGTAGCTTCATAATATCTTGTTTCATCCAAGCTTTAACATGTTGTGGCTGTCATTTTCTTGCATTTTGCATTCATGTCAAATCATCTTGTGTTGCTCATATATTTTAGACCGTAGCTCCGTTTTACATGATTTATATATTTAAATCAACTAGAATGACATGTAGAATCACATGGTCCACTTTATTTTGTTGTTTAATATATATAAACATGTTTAGTGTAGATCTGTACCAATTTCGGAATTAACATACGGGGTCATTTCGGGAATACTATGTGTTGTTTCCGACCTCATTTAAACTGTCTAGATAGTGTAGTTTATTTATGCTTCACCTCTTGCCATGTTTCACAACATTTAACATTGGCGTGTACCTAAACGGGAGTGAACTAAATAATTCAAATATGGAGTTTCATCAATATGCAACGAGTTGCATATTGAGCTTCATTTAATGTGTAGTAACAAATTATTGTGAATTGTCATACCTTACATAACTAAACCGGACATTAATTATATGTGTTTGTGCATCATGTCATGTATATGTTGTGGTGTTTATTGGTGTTGTTTGTTGTTTCCTTATTGTTTCTTCTCAATAGAGTTTCGTGAGCGTCTCAGAGTGTGAGGATTCGATCGACTATGTTGGTTCGTCTGGATCATGGATTCATTCTTCTTCCAAGCGGGATCACAGGCAAGATGACCATTTCCCTAGATACCATTACTATCATTGACATGCTAGTTGTCTCGTTTATTTCGCTATGTCTCGGCGCCTACCACTTAAATGTCAGCCTCCCAACGTTGCCATGAAAAGCCTCTAACCTTTCCACAACCAAGGAAACCCTTGTTTGGCTATGTTATCGCTCGCTCAGCCTTCTTATAGCGTTGCCAGGTGTAGGTGCAGTTGCTTCCATGTGAAAACATTGGTTCCTTGTTATATCACCATATTAATGCTATTTAATTTAATGCACCTATATACTTGGTAAGAGGAGGAAGGCCTGGCCTTCTGCCCCTGATGTTTTGTTCCATATTGAGCGCTCCTAACATGCTTGGGGTTGTTATGGGGACCCCCTTGACTTTCATTTTGGGATAAAACTCTTCTAGCAAGGCCCAACATTGGTACCACATTTGCCTAATAAATAATGAACCGCATAGGGAGTAATTAAGCCATGGATAATTAATCAAACCACGGGCTAGTGCTCCTCATGAGTATTGGTCCAACCTGTCAACTGTCGATGGCTACAAGGGGCAACTCTGTGATTGGCCTACCAGAAGTTTGGACAATTAGTTGTGAAGTGAGAATAAGATACACAGCTCCTATCAGGATCATCGACACGTCGGGCGGCCTTGCTGGATTTGTTTTACCTTTCTTGAATGCCTTGTGTGAGGGATTCCGAGGATACTTTGGGCTATCTCGAGGTTGAGGTTTTCCACCTGGAATCCGAGGAGATCATGGGTTTTCTGCGGTCGAGGTTCCTGACGAGGGTGTGGTAGTTTGTGATGGACTAGTTGGAGCACCTGTCTTTTGTAAATCCGCGACCGCCGCTATGTGGCAAACTTGGAAACTTTATTCAACATCCGGTTCTAGATAACTTGAAGTAACTTAATTAAAAACCTGCCAACTGTGTGCGTAACCGTGATTTTCTCTTCTGTGAGTTCTTCATCTGGAAGAGAACATGATGGGGTTATGTTTGACATAAGTAGGTGTTTAGGAACACTTCAAGATCATTATTAGTACTCTTTTTTTTATGCGTAAATCACCCTCTATTATTCTTGTACTCGTAAGTTAGCGACTCAAATAAATGCTTAGTTGCTTGCTGCAGCCTCACCACTTAACCATACCTCACCCATTAGGCTTTGCTAGTCTTGATACCTTTAGAAATGAGATTGTTTAGAACCTGTGGCTCACAGATTACTACAACAACAATTGCAGGTACATGTAAAGAGATACTTGACGTGATCATGATAATTGTTTCATTTGGAGTTTCTTCTTCTTCATCATTGATCGAGGATGGTTTCTAGGCTGGCAACCTGGGATAGCAACGATGGACGTCGTTCTTTTATCGTTTGATTTTGTCCATATTCGAACCCTTCTCTTCTACCTGGTGATTGAATATATTATTGTATTGTGTTGTTCATGATGTACCTTGCGGAGAGTGTAAGCCAATTACATATACTCATCTTTTCTGTACATGTACATGTAACGATATAAATTCTTGCAAAACAATGAGATGCGCTTCTATCCTTGTCGAGGCCCTCATGCCAAAATAAGGATAGGATGAAATCTTGGGCGTTACAAGTTGGTATCAGAGTAGTACCGACCTAGGAGCCCCCTTGATCGATCGAACTTGGCCGAGTCGAGTCTAGTGAAAAACTACTTTGATTTTAGTTATATATTAGAGAGTAGGATTCTTTTACTCCTCTTCTATGCTCTCGTGAGAAATCCTGACGTAAGATTGGTAATTCTACTCCTCTTCTCAGTCTAAATTTTTTGGATCACGCAGGTATTTGGAACCTCTACGATGTCGTTGTGGTTGGGATTTTGTTCTTGGTGCCTCCTATTATCAAGAAGTTGAGCTCTAGGGGATTCTTGTCACACTTGCTATCGTTCAGTTTCCTTAGTGTCTCAGGCGAAGGATGTTCGAAATTTCTTCAATACTAGTAGTGGCAAGAGGAGTATGTCATCCCCAGTACTGGTGGAGAGCGTCCAGATGTACTGCCAAACTTGGTATCATTGTGATTACGAGTGTATGAGTTAGATGAGTTTCCGAGATCTGTTATTATGTGTTGACGGATGTGATACACTAGACAAATAGTGTGATTGCTAGGAGTTGAGTGATGGATTTTATTCCTTGTATCCATGGACCCGATTGCATAACCGGAAAATTTCGAAAGTTCTTAGGTGGTAATTCAAGTAGTTATCTAGGATTATCTCCCAATAGATGCATGATGTGAGGTTGGGGTTCGACATCTAGTGGATTCGTTTGTTCATGATCTTTCTTACAAAGGACAGCCTCGATATATGTCATCAGATATGCTCCGTCAAGCCTTGTAGTTGCTACGCCTAGGGAGCATATTCGTGCGTCATTTCAATATGACAATGCAGTGTACGATCGAGCCCGTGCTAACCTTACCATGAAAATATCGAACGAAATCTTTGTCATATATTCATTTTTGGTTTGTTTCCTAAGCCTCATCCTTTGTTTTGTTGGAGTATGGCAATTCAAGTTACTTCGATGTCATGTGATGATTTCATATCATTTCTGTGTGGTGCTCTCATATTTCTATGGGAGTGCTAATTAATTGTTTTGGTCAATCAAGTTATCTTATCAATTCTTTTCAAACCGTAGTCGTAATGTTAGTTTTTTCTAACCAAAGTGCTTCTCTTCAGGATAATTTTATCTTCCCCAATATTTGCAAGATCCATCCTCTTATTTCTTTCCAAAGTTCATCTCATTTGTCCCAAGTTTTTTTTGTTTTTTCCCACCCTCTCTCCCTTTTCTTCAATGTTTTGATTGCCATCCAAGGGCCTTCCTTTCATTCTTGCTTCTGCTATCTTTTCCTCCACATTTTATCCGGTGACTCATTGTGAAGATTTTCAGGACTTTTAGTTCACTATCTATTTGTCTTCGTTTCTTTCCTAGTGGATTCAATTGAAGCCTTTGGTGTTCATCATATCCTTTCATTTGTCCAATGCTTTCTCGTGTTGGAAATTCTTATCCAATCCTCTCTTATTTATTCATCCTTCTCTATTCTGTTCGTAGTGCTAAAGATATCATAGAAGATTCGTGTTTTAATTCAATCCTTTCAATTATTTTCAGGGTCTCTCATCATCAAGTTTTCATGTATACCTGTGCAATTAATCTTTCTTAGCAATCCATTCAATGGTATTTTCTTTAGTGGGCCCATATCCCACAAGCTTTTCTGAGGATCTTACCTAGCTCTTCTAATCTTTTTCGAAGATCTCTAATTCTTTTCAAGTATGATGCAAGTATGGATTCCATCAGTCCTATTAATTCTTCAAGATTACTTTGAATCAATTTTATTTGTTGGCTCAACCTTTTCTCATTCATTATTCCGGAGTATCTCAATAATTCATGGTGTTGTTTCTCGACATCATTCTCAGCTTGAAGAGTGAAGGAGTGTTCTCTTAAATCTTTGCTCATTTCCTTGAAGATTGATGGTTTCACATTCATGCTATCCTCTCAATAGTTTTGGATATCAGTAATTCCTTTCATATCTACCTGGTGCATTACAAAGTGTTTTTTTATCTCCATCCTCCGAAGGCCATCATTTCATAAGATTTCTTTGTTCTTAGCTTTCAGATTTCATTCTCAAAATTTTCCCAATCGTTGTCTCATTGTTCCTATCTCAATTGCTCTTGTGCCTCATTCAAGTATTCTATTAGGAGGCTCAAGATCTCTTCGTTCTCATGTATTTCATTCATTTCTAATATCCCCGTATGCTCTAAATTCTTCACGTGGATAATGCTCTCTTCCTCTCATGTATATCCATTCATGTGAAATTTCCCCATTCGTTGGAAATTCTTGCCGGTGGTTTGTTCAAGCATTCTCTAATCAAATCATGCTCTCCTTGCCCTCATGTAGCCCAGTTCATTTGTATTATCCTCTTTCATTCCAAATTCTTACCGGTGTTTCTTCCAAGGCTTCTTCAAGTTTGTGCCCTATCTCTCTTTATTCAATCTTTTCAAGAAGAATAAGTGGTATGCTAAATCCATTGATTCTCATCGATTTAACTTGGTGAAACATAATCATAACATAATTCTTATTCTTCTTCTTGTTTCATCAAGGTGATTTCATTCTTTCCGGAGTTTCTTATCATATTAGGTTCTTTATTCCAAGTGCTTCATCTTTTCTTTCGGGAGTTCCAATTTTCTCAAGTATCTCTTTGAGAAGCTTCATATAAATCTTTGCAAGGTCATAATCTTATTCTTTCAAACCTTATTTTTGTTTTATCATTCTTTTGTGTACGGAGGTTCTTCATGGTGGTTCTTCAAGGATCTAATTCATTCTCAATGTGTTCTTCAAGATTTTGTTAGAGGACCTCAAGCATTTTGTATCTTGCATTTCAAAATGCAATTCTTCCTCCATTTTCCTTTGAGGTGGTGTTATAGCATTCTTGACTCTCAAGGAGTCTTGAAGATATTTTTTTTCAAGAATGAGACATTTAAACCCACCAATTGTTTGATCATGAGATATTTTCATCCGATGATTTCTTTAGTGAAGTTATCTTGGCTTGGATTTCACCTAAATCATGTTCCTAAGGATTGTTGCTCGTATGGTGTTTCCCAATGATCCAAGTATTCTCTTATCCTATTGGTGTAAGAATTTTTTCTTATCTTGTTGCTCCCAAGCAATCTCTGTTTTCGTTAGTGTCCGGTTGTCACCTCATTATTTGAGATATTTTTCATAAGTCCACTACAAGTTTCTTCTTGTCGTTGTTGATTTTCCAACAAATCCTTTCAGTCCTCCTTTGCAAGGATTCTTTTCAATTTCAATTGTGGTAGAATTTTCATTTTCTTCTCCATTTTTTTCTTTTCAATGATCTAGTTTCTATTCTTTCGTTCTGGAGGCTTTGTGATGCTGCTTTCTTTCATCCATTATCGTGTTTTTATCAAGATCATGGTCTTCCTTGGTTGTCGATTTAACAAGAGTGTTGTGAAATTTTATCAAGATCTTTCCATCTTATAAAAAATTTCCCCTATTTCCTACAGAAGTGCTGCCGAAATTTCTATTTAATTCTTGCTCGTTACCCATGTCATTCTTCGTCTTTGCCACACCTTGTTCTCACCTCACTTTGTCTCTATTGTCTATCTTCCAAAATTTGGCATAAATTTAAACTTTTTAAGTGAATTCCATGAGTGCCTTGTTTGTAATTCTTATATGTGTGCTTGTGAGTAGATCTTTTAAAATCAGTTTTCAAAATAATATTTCCACAAAAATCCCTTTTAGTTATTTTTGACAAATCAAAACCTTGCTTTGGGGTTGCACTGCAAGTCCTTGAATTTAAGGGAGTGCCATCACCCAAAGATTGTATTTTGATTCTAATGTGATTATAACTCTTCAAAACTATTATATAATTATTTTTAATGTTACTTTTCTATTTTATTTGTATGTCCTTTTCTAAGGCCAGAAATCGTATTTCAGGGTGAAAAATTATTCTCAACCTTAGAAAACTCTGAGAAAACATAGGAATACTCATAGGACATATATTTTCCATACGTAAGAGTTTCAACCCCTAGTCGTGTTCAAAATATTTAAACAAACTTTTGAAAACCAATTATGTATGTTCTAATCTTTTGAAATATATCCGAAGGAAATTTTCTCAATAAATTCCCAGAAAACTCTAGCATGTCCCACATGCTATATTTTGTTATCATGCCAAGTTTCACCTCCATCCAAGGTGATTTGACTCACCAAATAATTCAGAAACCCTCTCTGTCCAGAATCAAGTTGGAGCAACTCTACATTGTAAAGTTTTTCCATTTGGTCTCAAACTTTGTAAGAGTGCTCAATACCTTAAATAAGGGGACCATGCCAATAATTGGATTCGTGGGAATTGTTTTACTCACATCTTCTCACAAGAATGCAGATCAACCCATTTGTGGGTATTTTCAAGTTTACATTGTCAAACTTGTCCAATGGATATCAAATTTGGTAGAGCCTCCCAATTATGCCTAAAACCAAATCATGTCAACTTTCAATGCATTTGGAGGAGGTTAACTTCCCCAAACATGCAAGAAAAACCTTCTGCGAGATTTGTAAAACATCATCTAGCAACCACCACACTCACTCCCTTCACTCCAAACTCATGTCACATATGGCATGTGCCCCTCCTCAACAGCAGACAAAAGGCCGAGCACTAGTTCAATGAGAGGGAACCAAAATATCCATTTTAGCTCCTGAACCAAGGCTGGCAGAACCACTTTAACTCTCTCCCCTTGGCCAGCTTGATACTTCTCACTTCCTAGCGTCCATGGGGCATCTACCCCATCTCCCAGACACGCCCGGTGCGGCCAAGACGAGCCACAGAGTGCCAGCATGCCTTGGCATGCCAAAAATGCGCTCTGGACGTGCTACAGGGCGCACCCGAGCCCCAGGGGACCTGCACCGACCGGTTCTCGCCTGCCCCCGTTGCCCCTCTTTGACCACACCAACGACCACATCCAGGGCAGCATCGGGCCCCTCTTTCCCCCCTCTACTCTGCCCCTAGTGACGCATGCCACCGCACGCCCGAAGTGGCCAGAAGGACCCCGCCACCTCGATGTGCCAAGGAGCTGCCCCCACTCCTCCAGAAGATGCCGAATGATCAGCTACAACGGTGCCGGCGGTGAAGATTCTCGTCGACGACGAAGACTCCGGTGGCAAGGGCGCATAGGAGAATCAAGGCAATGTCCAGGGGACTAGGGCACGACAATGAGGAGGTGCGGCAAGCGACATTTGAAATGATTTTCCAATCATCGGGTCTGGGAGATATATATATCTCCTAGCGGTTGGTGACACCGAGATGGAATTTTCGGTGCCACCGAGTTCCACAACCATCAACTAGAAGTGAAGCTCGGTGAGGCCAAAAAGAAAAACTTTTTAGTACCAAGATAATAAAACATGATCAACCCTAGGCTTCGGTGGGACTGATATTTTGAGGTTAGTCACACCGAGATGCACTTTGGTAGGTTTTTGCATTCAACCCTTGTCGAGACGGATCTCCGAGTGCTCCTCACACAGAGTGTCCCTAAAGTGCTTGCTCAAATTTTTTGATGTAGCATGAATAGAATTTGAGACGAGAAAGCATAAATATCTACAGGGAGGTACTTAGGCGTTCTTGTATATCCAATTGGCCAAATGAAATAGAAAGCCAAATAACTACAATTGGATATCCTCGAATGAGCAAAATATGCATACCAACATGCTCACACAATAAGATGTCAAATAAAACATGGTGATCATGAACGAACATTCTAGCATCTATCAAGCACTTTGGTGTTGGCTAAGTCATCTATATATGAGTATATTGACATATGAGCCAAGTAAGAGTACTTGATCATAGGCCATACTCATCGATTAAGAACAAGTGGGGCTACCACTTTTACATAAAGCATTAATGTGCTCACATTGTTTAGGAGACGCTTATACTCAAGTCTTAGACTAAACCCCCCATAGATGTGACATCCCCTAAGAGGGATGAACTAACCTTGGGTTTTGTCGTAGAAGACTTCAGGTAGGTGTAGAAGTGGTGGATGCTAATTGTTGATGCAGGTCATCTTTGAGTAGGGAGCAATCCTATTTGTTTCTTACCCTTCTCACCTACATGGGTAAGTCCAAAAGAAAAAGGAACATATGCAAGAATGTCTATGGACATGGCATGAAGTGCATGGGAGGTGATGTCCAAAGATGCATTAATTACCTTGTCCTTTTCATACCTTTTAGGGTATGTGTGACTCCTTGAACTAATTCATTTGGTTGGAGTTGATTGCATATAGTTCTTGCCAAAATGAATAAGAGTGAATTTCATTGACGGATTCACCCCTCAAGAAATTTATAGTTCTTCCTCTTTGGGACCCACAACAACTTGATGGGGATCCTTGGACTTGTGGTAGCACTAGATGAGGTAGTGCTAGCGGCGTCCTTGAGAATCCACTCGACCTTGGCTTGGGGTTCTTCCTCAAATGAGTCAATATCCTCTTGAAGCTTTCCCTTGCCCTTCTGAACATGTGGTTGAAGGTTATCTTGAGAGCTTGTTCTTTGGGAAGAGTAGGAGCGTACTTTTCCTCTTGAGGAACGAACTTTCGGATGGTATATTGACCTTCTTCCCATTCATCTCCATTGGCATTGAAGTAGCCAACACCTTGCTTCTTCTGATGTCTGCCTTTCTTGCGCACAATTTCCTCGAATCACTTACTTCCGACAAGACTCTTGAAGACACCTCTCTCTATAATTCCTTTCAATAAATAGTTTTCTAGCTCAAGTGTAACTTGGCTAAGAGAATCATTAGTGGAATCAAGAGAGCTACTAGCAAAAATATCATTTGATCTAACTTTAGCATTGTTGTTACTAGATGAAGGAACTTTCTTGCCTTTGTGACTAGTGTTCTTAGATTTAACTTGTGGAACAAAAGTAGTCAAGAGTAATCATTTGGATAGATAAGGAGAACTCTTCTTTCAAAGATCATCATTGATTGCTTTTACAAACTCATGCTCTTGCTCTAAATTGAGCTTCTCAAAACATAGCTTCTCATGAGTTCTTGCAAGCTCTCTATGATCTTCTAGAGTAGTTTCATGAGCTAACCTAAGAGTGTTTAATTCTTTAGTTAGTCGTTCAGTCTCTTTCTCATCATCATCATTCGATTTCCCTTGACTAGCATGATTATTTTCAAGTTCATTTTCAATATTATTTTCAAGTTCATTTTCAATATTATCACTAGTCTTATCATCCTCATCACTATCAAAGTCAAAGTACTCGAGTTGTGATACCTTGGGGCCTTTTGCCATGAAGTAGTTTTCAATCCCTTCATTAGTTGAATCAAATAAGTCATAGGAGTAGGAGGAAACGAGTGGAAGACCGGAAACACCTTCGTCTTGACTATAGTCAGAGTTGGAGGGATAACTTCTCTCGGATTGGTTATTAGACTTGGAGCCGGAAACCCATTCACCAACGTGAGCTTGATGTCTTCTTCTTGAGATGCTCTTGGTTTACTGGTCCTTCCTCTCTAATTCCTTTCCTCTCCAGGAGTTTCTTCGTTCAAAATGATCTTCTCTACTCCTTCTCTCTGTGCGAGGTGTCTTATCTCTTGAGCTTCGTCTTCTAGGTGAGTCTTCTCTTATTTTTTGGGGATCCGAGCATTCATTGGAATAGTGTTCGAGCTTTCCACAATTGAAGCAGTTTCGGTCACAATTAGATGAATGCTTCTCATCATATCTTGAGCTTGAGCTTCCCTCCTTGTTTCTACTTTTGTAGAACTAGTTGAATTTTCTAACCATGAGGCTGATCTCTTCATTGGTAACAAGATTGTTATTTGAAGTAGCGGGAGCATCACATGAAACTTTGAATTGTTGTGCAACTCATGTTTGTCCTTGAGTGACATTTCATGAGCAACAATCCTTCGAATGACATCAATTGGCATGAGATCCTTGTAGTTTGGCATCATTTAAATTAAGGTACACAAGATGTCATATCTTCCATCCAAGGCTCTAAGTATCTTCTTGATGATGAATTTGTCGGTCATATCTCCACTTCATAAGCCGGCAATCTCATTTATGATGAGAACTACCCTAGAGTACATCTCAGTGACTCCTTCACCATCCTTCCTCTTGAACTTGTTAACCTGACTCTGAAGCTCATCTAACTTAGATTCCCTGACAGAATCAATACCTTCATGCATATCAATTGAAGTATCCCAAATTTCCTTTGCATTCTCAAGGCGACTGATTTTGTTGAATTCTTCAGGGCACAAGCAGCTGAACAAGATGCTGCAGGGTTGAGCATTGTATTGCAACATCTTCAATTCTTTCACTATCGCATCACGATACGGTTCTCTTCCTTCTCTAAAGAAATCACCTTGCACACCAACACGAACAATAGCCCAAACGGCAGGATTATGACCAAGAATACGCATTTTCATATTATGCTTCCAACTAGCGAAGTTTGTACCATCGAAATATGGAACTCTGTACCATCAAAATATGGACCTCTACGGTGATAATTTCCCTCACTAGACGCCATACACTCCTAGGTTGTGAAACCAATGCAATGGAGACCAAAGTTTTGATACCACTTGTAGGATCAAAAGTATGTCTAGAGGGGGATGATTAGACTACTTGACAAGATAGAAACTTAGCCTTTTCCCAATTTTAGTTGTGGGCAAGTTTTAGAAATTATGACTAGTCAAGTTCACCCTACACATGCATATCTAAGAGTATAGCACCGGAAAGTAAGGACATGCAAACGTAATGTAGAGAGTAAGGTAGGAAGATCAAATGCAAAGGTTGACACGACGATTTTTGATGTGGTTCCGATAGGTGGTGCTATACCACGTCCACGTTAGTGGAGACTTCAACCCACGGAGGCTAACGATTGCAAGAGTCCATTGAGGGATCCACCCACAAGGGGTCCATGAAGAAGCGGTCTTGTCTATTCCACCATGGCTTATGTCCACACAGGACTAGCCTCACTCAAGGTAGGTCTTCATGAAGTAGGCGATCTCCTTGCCCTTACAAACTTCTTGGTTCAACTCCATGACACGAAGTAGGAGGATCCCAAGTGACACCTAACCAATCTAGGAGGCACCACCCTCCAACAGGTAATATATGCAGTAGAATGATGAACTCCTTGCTCTTATGCTTCAAAAGATAGTCTCCTCAACACTCAATTACTCTCTCACATATTTGGCATGGGTAGGAGAGATTGATCTTGTGGAAAGCAACTTGGGGAGGCTAGAGATCAAGTTTCAAATGGTTGTATTGGAATCTCTTGATCTCAACACATGAGTAGGTGGCTCTCTCTCAAAGAATATGGATCTGGCAAGTGGGTGTGTGTTTTGAGTGCTTCCTTTGTGAATGAGAGGAGTCTGAGGGGTATATATAGGCATCACCCAAATTCTAAGTGTTACAACATTATTGCCCAACTCGGTGACACTGAAAGGAATCTCGGTGGTACCAAGTTGCACTAAATGTGGCAACTTTTGAATTCTTGGTGAGACCGATATATGAATCTCGGTGGTACCGATATGATAACCAGACCAGTTTCCAAACCTCGGTGAGACCGTTTCCAATCTTGAAAAATCTGATTCTTGGAATTTTCTCAACAGAAATTGGTCACTGAATATCGGTGGCAGCGATATGAAAGTTGGTGGTACCAAGATATTAGGGTTTGTCAAAGTATCTGTGTGGTGGAAAATCGGTAGGGTCGAGGGTAAAATATTTGTGGCACCGTTTTTGCTAGTTTAGCTTTGGACAGAGATATCTTGTTGGAGAATGCCTGAGTATTTTCGGTGGTTATCTCTAAGCACTTGAGCAACCAATTCATCATAATACATCACCCCATTTTAATAGTATTGGCTTTACTATGGACTCAAAGTGATTTCTCACAAATGTAAAATGTAAAGTCTTCTTGCTTGAAGCTTGAGCCAATCCTATTCCTTCCTTCCTTAAGGGGTTTATCCTCATAATCTTTTAGCCAAGGCATATTTGAACTTTTCTGAAATATAATTGGATAAGGTCATTGTCCAATTATGCATATGTTGTGATAAATTATCAAAACCACCTTAGGAAAGAATTGTGCTTTCACTCACTTATGATTTCCACTCAAAGTGCTCAAAGGATGTCAAGTATCAAGCTCTCTCTCGGAGTAGCCAACTAACTAGCGGTTATGGGGGGCCGCTATTTATAGCCAGGGTGTAACCCAATATGATATGACATAAATGCCCCCAATGATATGAACATTAAGTGGATCAGGTTTCGGGGACACTTGGCACGAAGCACATCAATGGTTGAAATTTCAAACTATAAAAATCCTCAGATCTATCATGTTCCTCACTTATAGGCAATCCACACTCACGAAATCGTAACTCGTCAGTGAGAGAAATTTTCTCACACTAGAAGAACTTCGTCTCTGTTATTGAAGAAATTAATTGAATTACAAGAGATTTACAAAGGCTTCACTCGCAGGATTGGTTATGTGTAGGCTTTGAGATGAGCATCACTTTGAAAATTTCCTTAGCATTACCTCGACTCCCTTTAACAGTATGGTGTTCCTATAATTCAAAAGAAGGAAATGAAACTACGAAAACGAAAGTCTTCACGCTTCATAGTTCTCACATCAATATCTTCAAGGACACAACAATTTCCTCACTTTCAAATTCTTCAGGAAAATATCAAAGTCTTGAGTTGAAGACATTCATTCTTTGCGGTCGACATTCTTCGAATATATCAAATTGCTGAATGACTTATAGAGCGTGTACACTCATAAATATATTAGTCCATTAACATATAAGTCTTCAATGCACCAAAATCACTAAGGGACACTAGATCCACTAACAATCTCTACATTTTTGGTGATTGTTGACAAATAGGTTAAGTTTTTAATGGGGATAAACCTATGAAGTGTAAGTACTGAGTTTCAAGAATTTGATTGTAAGATATAGAGAAACTCCCCATGAAGATGTTCATATTTGAGGAATTTGCTTTGGACATCAAATGCACATGGTAGGTTAATATCACGGAGATCTACCCCTATATATTGTAATCCATACACATATTTAACATATATGATGAGGAAATTGAAATGCATGATGGAAAGTGGTGTTTGACGAAATTCAGCATGTGTGCATTAATCAACATGAGTCATAAGCATGCAAGAAGGCAGTTCCAAAGTGCCAAACCACCACCGGACATAAGTATACAACTCATACAACCAAACACCTCAAAAGAACGAGAGCTGCAACTTAACAAAATAACATCCCATATAAATAAACCCGCTTGAAGACTAATTAAAATTTGTCCCCCTTTGTCATCGAGTGACGAAAAGGGACGAAACTGAGGACTAACGCCTCTGAAAAATATCATCTTGATGGTGGTGGAGGAGCGCAAGCATTATCAGGGATGTTTGTTGATGAAGGGCATGCATCTGTGTCATCGAGGTCCTTAGCTTCATCCGTCAAGTGCGATGAAAAAATGAGATTGTGACAAACCGAGGAACTCGAACCTTCTTGAATTTCATCTTCTGCGGGTATGACCACTCAAACTCCTGCTGAAATTCCATCTTTGCAAGTTCTTCAGGAGTCTTGAGATGAGACAGAAAAGGGATGACCACATAAATATTTCATGCAGATAGTAGTGATTCTTCATCATGGAGTTATGCGTGATAGTCATGTCACAAAGAATTGCACCAAACCGACGCTTTACGCACTCGTCATTGCGATCGACCTTCTAATGAAGACTTCGAAGAAGCTCACGATCGGTCATCACTCCTGGGGCAGCTTCTCGAGGATGTTTTGTTGTTGATTTTGGTGCACAATCTTGACATGTCGTGCCATCATGGGTGGAGTATGAAGCAGCTTGACGAAATTGCACATCTAGTGGGCGTGATTCTTCATCAATCAGACCTTTTCCCTTTCCTTAAATTAAAGAAAATGTCTTCTTGATGACTTCGATTGGGGCTAAAATGATTTTGAAAATCCGCTTGATAAGGAATTGAGGATATTTCTCTAATGAATTTCATGATCTAGGGAGCATATGGCTTTAGTTTAAATGGTGATAAAGCAATGTTGGCCAATGTGCTCATGAAGAAATCGTGAAGGTTATTGTGAATCCCATGAATGATATTGAATAGGAGCTTTTTCATGATCCTAACCACGTCTTCTTCTTCAAAATTGTGACCCTTCATAGGACTGTGGGTTTTGGTCAAGATGTGATACACGATTCTGGGCACATAGAGCAAATCATTCACCAGAAAGGTAGTTTTGGGAGTTTGGCCAGGTGCCAAGGGCTTCATTAGCACTTGCATTAGATGATTTGGAAGTTTAGATTCATCATAGATGCATCTGGATCCTTCCGAGGGAATACCGAGTGGGACCACATGAAGCAATTCAGTTGTTGGAGTAGTATAGTGTGTGTCTTCAGTCATCCAGTCTAGTATCCAAATGTTGATATCATGTGCTTCGCGAGAGATGTGCAGTGTTGCATAGAACTGAATAATGATTTCTTCATTCCAGTCAGAGATATCAACACATAATGGCAAGAGTCTAGCTTTGTGTAGAACATTGATTATTGGGGAGAAATATGGAATGAACTACATATCTGCATGAGGAATTTTACGGTGCTAGATGATTTTGTTCTTGTCAAATAGCACAACAACGTAGAAGTTAATCTGGGATGAAGTCCAGAATCTCTTGCGCCTTTTCCTTGGGGAGTCATAGGGATTTTCATCCGTGAAAAAATGATGTTCATCATAGAAAGTCTCCTTGAGAAATTTGGGTCGCTTTATGCCTTTGTATGTCTGAACAGGTTTAGGCTGAATATTTGGCTTGTATCGGCCTACAAGTCCTCTGGGCACAATAGCTATTTTAGTTTGAGGAACTCGTGCCACAACAACTGCAGACTGAGGATTCTGAAAGATAGGTTCTTCAGCAGCAGTCTGAGTGTTGATTATGTCCACCTCTTGTTCTTCCACAGGTGGTAGAGGATTTTGAACAATAGTTCCTTCAGCCACGGTCTCTTAAGACTGAGGATTTTGAATAGTTGTTTCTTCAGCTATAGTCTAGGTGTTACTTTCTTTAGCAGTTTCTTTAGCTGCTAGAGCTGGAATTTTTTCAACAAGTGGCTATCCTGACTATGTTAGGAGAGTAATCATTTCAGCACATGATGCAACTGGAATTTATTCAACTATTATCTTGAGAGGAATTTCTTCTCTCTGGGTAGGCGACTAAGGAATTTGACTTAATGGGGTGGCCATTGGTGAATTTGGGTGTGCATCTTCCCAATATTCGTCACTGATCACATGAGTAGTGCAGCCAATGTCCACATCCTCTTCAATTTCGTCAACAACAACATCCTCTACAGTGAACTCAGCGTGGGGCGATGATACCTGAGGGAGTGAAGTGTTCACATCCACCTACATTTCTTCATCGACCGGCTCTGAGGAAGCACCAGATCAATTTTCTTCATCCTCTGCATCCAGGGTCACGTAATCTTCACCAAATGGTACCATTTCATAAGAGGGTACATAGGTGATAGGTGTTGCATCATTTAGTTATGTTGAGGAACTTGGCAAAATCCTCAATCACTTGGCTTCTAAGGATTCTGCAGAGAAGATGCCTTTCTCTTACGTGTGTTTCCTTTTCCGCAAGCTTCATTTTCTTCGCTTCTGATGCAGAAGGAAGTATCACTCTCTTAATATTCGAAGATTTAGCTGGTAGAGCAGAGGGTGAATTTGATGCAATTTCTTCACGCACAACTAATGTAGTCGTCGTGAGAGGAGAAGTTTCTTCACGCGCAACAGTTTCTTAAGTTCTCCTAGTAATTTCTTCACAAGCAACATTGGAGCTTGCCCTCGCAGTTTCTTCAAGCATTGCAGTTTCTTCAGCAGCCCTGGCAGTGTCTTCAGGAGCTGCAATTTCTTCTATAGTACTCGTAGTTTCTTCATCTGCTGGAATTTCTTCAGTGGGCTAAGAAGCTTCTTCATCAGGCTGAGCAGAGGAGCTAGCCCGAGCAGTTCGTGATTGCGATGGAGCTGCAACCTTTGTGTTGTGATTAGTGATGACTTTGGTAGCCACACTGACGAACCTTACCTTGGCTCCTTGACAATCAGAATGATATCTATTGTATTCTTCACTGAGGTTTTTTAATCTCGGTCTGTGTAGAAATGAGTTGGTTTGGAGTCAGGGAGAGAATGTTGTTCTTCAAGAATTGTTCCTTCTTGCTCTGCTCCCTTCTATCCCTTTTGGCCTTTTCATAATTCCATTTTTCCTTTGCAATGAAAGCCGTTAACACATGTCTTGGACCTGGTGGCAGTTTTAGATCGTCAATTGCGGCATGAGGATCCTTTTACCATACATCAATGAAGTCCCACACAGTCCTTGGGTCCAACATGAGAGGTATTTGAGTGCCCTTTGCTTGGGCCACTCTGTGTTGTTTGCTTCTAATGATTTTAGCAAGTTCTTAATCATTAGCATTATCGTCCTCAGATGCTAAGGGAACAATGAAGACCACCTTGTGAGGACTTGGTCTTTGCCTCATGCAACATTCATCTTCTTTTTCATGGTTGTGGCACTTGATGAAGTGAGGACGGAGCCAGTTGCAGAGGTCCCTGTGGGAATTTTGAATCCAAGGGTTCTCTCATGTGTAACAAGATGCACTGGTGCTGAGGTCTTTGTGGCAGCAGCTGAGGAAGTGGCAGCCATAGAGGGAGCTGGTTGAGGAATTTATTGTGAGGGGTTTCAACTTGAGGACTTTGTCTTCACAACAAGTTTCTTCATTGTAGCTCGTTTTGGAGCTGTTGCACTTGAAGATGCTTCACCGGAAGATGAGGTAGCGGTAGCAGCAACATCACTTTCAGGGTTGAATTTCCTTAGTGCATATGCAGAAATCTTTTACAACTTGGCTTGGCGCTTGGCGCACTTCTTAGGAGATTCTTCACCACTTACATTGCTAGTGGGATCAAATACTTGGCCTTCAGAAAGTGGGGGTCCTGGGCATGGAGGAGTCACATCGAATTTCTTCATGTATTTTTGACCAACATATTTGTGCACCCACCATTCCTTTGCCCATCTCAACTGTATATTTTGAATGCGCGTTTTGCGCTTCTCTTTGGTTTCCTTGCCATATATCTCCTGATTGGGAGTAGTCACCATATATATCCACAGGAATTTCAAAGGTGGTACTGGATTGTGCCTTCTTTCCTTCTTTCTCGGGTCTTTCCCTTTCAGCCATTTTGTTCACTTGAGGAATGCTACAAATGAGTTAAGTTGATGACAACCTAGAGATTCATCAACACACACTTTGTACGTGTCAACAGAGTATAGATGCCAAGAATTTGAAGATGTCATATGCATTCTCAGAAATTTTTCGGAATATATCAAGCTGACGAATTTGACCACATATGTCTTGAAGAATTTTGCTAAGTGTTCTTGACTTATATTCATAGTTTTTAAGGTGATTTTAAAGAAAATCATTACTTAGAGAAACAAATCAAGGGAAATGAAGCTTTTTAAGGTGTTTACGGGATTGGCTGTTGAGAAATGAACACATTTTGAGGATTTTGTGAAATCATAAAGATCAAATAGGGTTGCAAAATTAGATTTTAATTACCCTTATAAAAGAACATGACGAACTAGGAGTGAAAGAGAAGGAGTTTGTGAGTTCAGATCTACTGCGCCCTAACTCGGCGGCAGAAGACAACTACGGCGGCGGCGGAGTGAAGATTTCCATAGCTGGCACTAGTACGGCGATGATAAGGTTGAGGCATCTAAGATCTTCCTCTTTTGTGGCGATGAAGAGTAGCGGCGGCGCTAGGTCCGAGCTCGAGCAGGAGAAGAGGAGATATCGAGCGGGGTAACTGAGACACTGAAGGGGTGAAGGGCTATTTATAGTGGAGGTAAAAACCGTTCGGTCCAATGATTTTGGACCTATTTACCCCTGACCCTTCCTATCCTAGCGACATGTGTCACCCACATATTGATCGGTGGGGATCGTGGGTTATCCAATCATGGGAAGTGGGATCAGGTTGAGCGTCAACTGCCAAAAATTTGATAAGATATTTTAAAGTTTCGTTCACAAATTCTTCAGATGATAAGGAAACATTGAATACTTTGAATGGGTTCAACTAAAACGCATATGAAGAATTTGTGAATATACTGGGTTGAGCTTAGCATAAAGGGGGGACAGGTCTGATCACGTTCACTTAGAAGAAAAATCAATTTGAATAATTATCAATAAGTGAATGATGTTGAGGCCTTTGAAAGCTCATATATATATATATATTGTCAATGAAGAACACCCGTTGAAAAGTTTGAGGAATTTGAACATTTTGAGGAATTTGAAGAATTTGCAAAAATCTCAATTTTGAAGAATTTCAACTTTGGTTGGTGGCGTGACCCATGTATAAGAATGATGATTTCACAGACCGTATACAATTGTCTTAGGGTTTTGAGAATCCAATTCTTCATTAATTTCTTCATACTTAGAGGGTTAGACTTCATTGATTGAATAAAAATGTTACTTCGTGTGTTGCACATCTCAGCCATCAATTTTCCATAGGTCTTAGGATATGTGTCCTTTCACAGAACATTCGAAGATTCTAAGATATTTAGCTCACAGCACAACTTGCAAAATATATTTTCACGATGGGCTTTGTTAAGATATCGGTCAGTTGTTCTTTAGTCTTCATGTGGTCGATGAAGATTTCACCATGGAGTATGTGATCACGAAGAAAATGATGACGAATCTAGATGTGCTTGGTGCCTTGGTCTTTGAGTGTAGAACTGGGTTGTGATCAATCTTGATTGTACTCTCATTGTTGTAGTAGAGAGGCACATGCTTCACTTTGATGTCATTGTCCTTGAGGGTTTTCTTCATCCATAGCAGTTGAGCACAGCCTGAAGAAGCAGCATTATACTCAGTTTCATGAGTAGATAGTCACACACAGTTCTATTTCTTCGAGAACCAACAGAGTAAGGATTGTCTAAGGAAATGACATGTGCTTGATGTTGACTTGCAATCCACACGATCACTAGCATAGGTAGAGTAAGAATATCCAATAATATCAAGATTTGAGCCTTTGGCGTACCATAATCCAAGCGTTGGTTTGTGAGCTAGATATCAAAGAATATGCTTCATAGCCTTATGGTGTGATTCCTTTGATGTTGCTTCGAAACAAGCACACATGCAAACACTAAGCATAATGTCTGGCCTAGACGCACATAGGTATACCTTCTAATCAAAATCTTTACCATTTTGGTTAGTGCAGAGGTGGTCGCAAGTGGGCATAGGAATCTTGACGCCTTTGCAATCTTCCATGCCAAATTTCTTCAGGACATACTTGAGGTATTCCTCTTGAGAAATAAATATGTTGTTGCATTTTTGACTAATTTGAAGACCTAAGAAGGATTTCAACTCTTCCATCATGGACATTTGATACTCTTCACTCATCATGTAGTCAAATTCGTCATTGTAACGTTTTCCATTACATCCAAAGATAATATGATCCACATATATTTGACACATGAATAGTTCACTGTCACAGGGTTTTGTGAAAAGAGTTGGGTCGAGTGAAGCTGGTTTGATGCCTTTCTTCATGAGGAATTCCTTCAGAGGGTCATACCATGCCCGAGGGAGCTGCTTGACGCCATAAAGGGCCTTGTTGAGTCTAAAGACTTTGTCAGCATGCTTTCGGTCTTCAAAACCTGTGGGCTGAGCAACATATACTTCTTCCTCAAGCTTACCATTGAGGAATGCACTTTTAACATCCATTTGATATAAGATTATATTGTGATGGTTAGCATAAGCAAGCATTATTTGAATAGCTTCAATTCTAGCAATTGGTGCAACAGTTTCATCAAAATCAATTCCCTCAAATTGTGTGTAGCACTGTGCTACAAGACAAGCCTTTATTCCTCACCACTTGACCATCTTCGTCTTGCTTGTTGTGGTAGATCCACTTGGTACCGATGATATTGTGCTTTTGAGGATCAGGCCGCTTGACAAGTTCCCACATGTTCTTGACCTTGAATTGATGCAATTCCTCTTGCATTGCTTGGATCCACAAAGGCTCCATAAACGCTTCATCAACCTTGGTGGGCTCTGTGATAGACACGAAAGCAAAGTTCCCACAAAGGTTAGTCAAATGTGAAGATTTTGAGCGAGTGAGGGGACCTGGTGCATTGATATAGTCGAGGATTTCGACAATCTGCACTTCATTTCCCAATCTTGGATGAGCAGGTTGCCGACTTTGTTGAAGCGGAGGATTTTCATCACCACCATCTTCCTCAGGTGCACCAGCATGAATTTCTTCATTGTTCGGGATGACTTCACCAACTGGTAGAGGATCTTCAGTGGGTATTATATCTTCAGTAGGTTAGAACCAAATGGATTCCTCAGGAGGCATTTCATCTATCACAGGAGGTAGGTGCTCTGTTTGCATACTATTAGCTTCATCAACCGCACGTCTACAGTTTCAACATCGTTGTTGTGGTAGGTGTAGAAGACTATGTAGGTCCGCGAGTCCTTTCCGTAACCAAGCTTAAAACCCTCATGTGCTTTCGGTGCAAATTTAGAACTGTGGTTAGGATCTTTAATCTTGAATCTAGCACCGAAGACTTTGAAATAACTTACACTGAGTTTCTTGTCAGTGAGGATATACATAGTTGATTATGTGGCTTGCAGTGTTGATTGCCTCAGGCCAGAAATGACGAGGAGCCTGGTATTCTTCACACATAGTGCAAGCCATCTCAACAAAAGTCCTATTCTTGCCCTCCATGATGCCATTTTGTTGAAGAGTATATGGCGAAGATAGCTCACGAGTAATACCGAGTTCATCAAGATTACCATAAAGACCAATGTTCTTGAACTCGGTCCCATTATCAATCCTCATGTGCTTGATGTTGACGCCAAAATTCGTTGCTGCCCTTGATGAAAATCATGTGAAAACTTCCTCCACTTCAGTTTTGTAACTCATAATATGCACCCAAGTGTAACGTGAGTAATCATCAACAATGACAAAGCCATATAGAGATGCAACATTGGTTAGAGTGGCATGATGAGTGTGTCCAAAGAGGTCCATGTGAAGAAATTCAAAGGGATGAGTGGTAGTCATGATAGTCTTCGAGGGATGCTTGGATCTAGTCATCTTTCCAGACGCACAAGCACCACACAAAATGGTCCTTGAGGAATTTGCCAGCCTCAATGCCAATGATATGCTTTTCTTCGTTAGTCTGTGCAAATTCCTCATGCCAGCATGACCAAATAATCGATGCCATAGACATCCTTCAGAAGCTTTTGCAAGTAGACACGTGGCCGACTGTGGACCTGTAGAGAAATCAACAACGTATGAATCTCCTCTCCTGAAGCCTTTGAAGACTTCAGATTTATCACATTCCATGATAACTATGCAACAATATTTGCCAAATATGACAATCATATAATGATCACAAAGCATTGTGAATGACATGAGTATGAATCCGAGGGATTCGACAAGCATGAATTTTTCCATGTGTCAGTCCTTCGAGATTGCAACATTACCTAGACCCAGTACCTTGCTTTTTTCCATTGCTTGTGTAGGTCATATGCTTCAGATGAGATGGAGTTAATGGAATGTTTATCAATAGATTCTTGTCACTAGTCATGTGATTACTACATCCACTGTCGAGGACCCACTCAGTGGCTTTATGAGTTTCATCCTACATATGAATTAGTATAAGAGACCATATCATATACCTCAGAGTGAAGAATATGATATAAAATTCATCAAACTTGAATTTCATCAAACATGGTCAAAATAAGATAACCTGAGGACGTGTGAAATAAATGACTCATTTCAACAATATTAGCTTGCGTCCTTTCAAGCATTTCCTCGGGTCTCCAGCAAATTCTTTAGACGTTCAAGTTCATTTGGAGACCTCACATGCATGAGTGGTTAGTTTATTTTCTTCACCACCCACATCTGGAGGGGTGGCAAAGAGTTCATCATTCTACGAGCACCATATGTGAAACTAGTGCACTTTGTTTCATAGCAGGGAGGGTTAGTGTACTCAAATGCACATGCACATAAATTCTTAAAGTATTTATGAATATAATATTTTGAATAATAATGCGCATATTCATAACCCTTGTAGTTTCCCTACAAAACATATGCATTAGCACGTGCATGATTAGAATTTTGACCATTTGAAGTATTTGATCTGTGTGAAGACTTTGGTCCATATGAGGAATTTGATGTGGGGTTCCTATTCTTCATGAGTGGTGTCATGAGGACATTCACCTCAAGGTTTTCCAAACAGCTTTTGGGAACCCATATTTTCCTCAAAGGTGGTCCGCTCCTGCGGTTAGTTCCAACATATCTACCAAATACTTCACCATTCTGATTTTTGAAAAGTTTATAGTTGGAGTCAAGTGTCTCATAAGAGGAATATGAAGATTCACATGTAAAGCCAGATAGTGTGGATGAATGTACATGTGGTCCTTTTCTAGCAACCCATGAGGTTTTGGGATACTTCTCAGGTTTCCAGAAAGATCCATCAGCATTCAATTTCCTGTCGAATGCAAAAACCTCTTTCTTAGGGTTGTTATTCAGAATCTTCTTTTTGAGCACATCACAAAGGGTTTGACGCCCATTGAGACTTTTGTATATGCCTGTCACATACAATCCCTTCTAGCCTACATTTTCGTCAGTGACATTCGTGGCTTCCTCAGGCAAGGAATTTGTGACCATAGATATAGTTGAAGCATTAGCAGCAATATAAGCATTTGAACATTCAGGTGAAGAATTAGAAGTTTCACGATCGATGCATTTCAAGCATGGTGGAATGTTTTTTCTAGGCGAAACTGATCTGTTGAGCCAACGAAGAATCATTTTACCTTTGAACATGATCATGAGACATTCTTAGTTTCTCAGGATCTTGCTTTCTTTGAATAAATTCAAAAGAAATCTTCTCATGATTAGCTAACAGAGTTTCATGACGACTATGAAGTCTATCAAACTTAGATTGAAGACGTCGAAAGTCATTAGTGAGAGTTTGAGTCCGATGCATTTCCTTGTTCAACAGGTCATCGTTTTTAGCAATTTCTGAACCTTTTCAATAGCATTCTCTTGCTTATTGGCAATATTAGCAAGTTTGTAGTAACTAGGTTTCTAATAATCATCAGGTTCATCAGTTGAGTTAGACAAGGAAACATGATTGAGTACCTTGGCACCTTTTTCCATGAAGAAATAGGTCGAGGCAGAGTCATCATGTGGGGACCCCGACTTACGAGTCGAGATCGCCGAATGTACGTGATGAGTGACCCCAGAGATCAATGCTCACCGAACACACAGACAATGAATAATAAGAGTCTTACATCCAAGTACCAAATTATTACATCACGTGACCGAACGGTCAAGTTCACAAGGTAGAGCCTATAAGGCCAAATCTCACTGATACAAATAATAGCGGAAATCATAGGGCTAAGCGGGTGCCCATGCCATCAGCCTACACCAACATGCATTCTGAGAAGCGTCCTAGTTCGCAGGGGCGTCTGCGAAGACGTACTCATCTCCAAACTCCGATCCTTCCATGTCTGGTCAATAATATAACCAGTGGCAAGGCAATGAGTACTTTTGAATGTACTCACAAACATCCCATGATATGAACAATGCAAGTGAAGGATAACAATAACATGCTTCGTTGGTGGATATCTCTTGGTGGTAAATAAAATGAACATAGGTGTGCAGCATAAGTAAACTACTTTTGAAGAACATGTTATAGATATCAATATATCTGTTGAGGGCTGATCCATCCGGGCTCACCCTATATGCCAAGTCACCAAACATGGTCATATCATTACTTCCATAATAACACCATGTAACACAAATGAACACACACTTGGTTTATGCGGAAACAACTGGACGTAGTTTAAGAAGGATTACCCAACTGTCCTTGACCATGGACACGGCTATTTGAATAGTTTTACACTCTGAAGAGGTAGTACACTAGACCCAGGAGATCCGAGAAACTTCCATGTCATCCACGACTCGCGGTATATAACATACCCGAGGTATGTACCCGATCAATGCCTTTCTTCTGACGATACTAGCCAAATAGGTCTACTCGATTGGTACCCAGCCGACATGTTGTACGTCTTACAAGCACCAACTCTGGACAATATCGACCATGCGGGGACCAACGGTGTGCTTGGAACACGTAAAAACGGCATAGTCGCCCTACCTCGCATGACCCCATCACAAGAGTGACCACACATCACTCCCGCCACTAGTAATGTGGCTCTTTTCTAGCACCGACCATAGTAATCAACACAGCCCCGTCCCATATGGGGTAACGTGGTCCTATATGTAAGGTTGGGACGGTCGACACATCATAAATCTAATCCCATTTACGAAACCATACTCACACAAATACCCGGTGCACCACTTCACCAAAAGTGGCCACATAACTCATCATCACCCTCGGGCATTAGTGGCACCCGATGGGGTTTTCATAAATCTTTGATTTATACCAACAACATGCTCATGCTAATATTATACCAACTAACATGCATCATAACATATGCTCAGACATGGTCAAAGGGCTGCTTGCCTTGGTCAGCTAGGTATCCGGGGTCTTCGAGGTCTTTCGCTCCGATTCCCTTGTCAGACGGATTTTCTGTCATCGTCAAACGATAAAATAAGAAATATCTCACTCCAAAACAGATCACCAAGTCATTCTAAAAATGTTGGTTATTTCTGATAAATCTAGGTTGTTATTTAAAAAATATTTGCCTTAGATTCCAATGAAGGAATATTTTTAAAATCAACTAAACAGAAGCAAAACTATTCCAATTTAGTCCTTTTTATTATTTAAAACATAATAGTTGTTGGAAAAATTCAACCAATGGTTCTAATAAATACTACATATTTTTAGAAGAATAACGGTGGAAAATTTATATTTTTACACTAGTTAAATCTTTTTAAAAAATCTTTGAAAATCCAGTTTTTAAAATAAAGAAAAAGGGGCTACAACCCCTGGCCTGGCTTGGCCTGGGCCTGGGCTGGCCCAATGGCCAGCCAGTTAGCCTGCCCAGGCACGCGCGCCGTCAGGTTTGGACCTGACGCACGGGCCCCTGCAGTCAGCGAGGGAGGGAGAGATGGGCCACCGACAGGTGGGGCACACCTGCCGGGTTGTCTCCTACCTCTAGCCAGAGAGGAGGAGGAGCACTCCGGCATGGTACCGACGTCCTCGGGCCCCAACGAAGACGGGAATGGGTCTGGCTCGTTGTCGCCTACCTGCTGGTCGTCGGATCAACGACGGAGAGGCTCAGGTTCACCGGCGACGAGGAGGCCACGACAGAGGAGTTTCGGGAGAAGGTCGAGGGGGTAGCTAGGGGCACGAATTAGCTTGGGGAAGTTGGGGGAAAGCTCCTTGAGGTCAAGGGGAGTGGTTTGGTGGGCAGAGGGACGCATGAGCCATCGTGTACCCAGAGATCGACCGAAGCTCCGAGGCGGAGGGGCCTCGATCGATCACGAGCACCGGGGCTCTGCTGGCTTGCTGAGCTGGCTAGGGAGGTGCTAAAGGTTGCCACGATGTTGTTCGAAGGGTGTTGGAGCGAGGGGGAGGGCTATTTATAGGCCCGCGACGGTGAGCCGACTCGGGAGCACCGGTGACTCGCCGTGGCGTGCATGGGGGTGGAGAGAGGAGCTGGGGTCGAAACCATGCTTTTAGGACGTGGTTTTAGACTGCCAGAACCTACTGCGAGGAACACAGAGAGAGGGGAGTCGAGCATCAGTAGCCGTGCAACTCTGGCAGGTACTGGTGCGCGCGGGCACGCGTCGCACAAGTTCTAGCACGGGAGAGGAGGGGCCCGGATGGTCGCCTGATGTAGAGGGGTTGTCAGGGAAGAAGTTGGACACCTCGGGGGAGGCTGGAACTGGCCGAGAGCGTCGCCCCCACCTTGGATTTCTCTGTAGCGCGCCCAGAGCGCAGTTTTGGCATGCCACGGCATGCTGGTGCACTCTGAGGTGCTTTGGAAGTGTCTAGCACGTCGTGGGCACTAGCTTGGATGAGGCTAGCCGTTGTAGTCCCGTGGGTGGTTCGGCTGGTGAAGGGAGACAAGAGAAACAAGTGTTGTCAGCTTTGAGCTCAGGCATAGGATGGAGATTTTGGCATTTCTACTTTGAACCAGAGAGGGGCCAGTTGACTGGGGCTGTGCATTCATACTGGCAACCTAATCTGAGAGTTTGGGGCAAAGGGGTTGGGTTTAGCTAAGGTTAGAGGGGCTTTTACCGATCTGTCAGAAGGTGCTCGATAGTGGTTTGGGGTGGTTGTAGCCCACCACTGGTTCTGCAACTTAACAGGATTGGGTTTGGTGCTAAAACATGGGGTTTCACCAAGTTTGAGCTCCATTGGACAAGTTTAGCTTTGTAAACTTGAAAACTACACGATTTGACCACATATGTTCCTTCCAAAGAGAGTGTGGGAAAACTAAGTCCCACAAATCCCATTTTTTCTGTGGAACCCTCATTTGAGGTATTAGGCACTCCTGCAAAGATTCAATATCATTGGAGAAACTTTGCCATGTAAAGTTGCTCTAACTTCAATCTGGACAGAAGGGGTTTTGCAGTTGTTTGGCATCCTTAATCACCTTGGATCAAGGTGAAACTTTATGTGGACACCAAATATGGCTTTGGATTACCACTGGAATTTTCTAGGAATTTATTGAGAATATTTCCTTTGGAAATATTTCGAAAGATCAAAAAGACAGAAATGGTTTTGAGGGTTTTACTCAAAGAACAATAATATAATTAGGGGTTAAAAATCTTATGTATGGAAATATATGTCCTTGTGATCATCTCCAAATTTGTTCAGATATTTCTAAGGCAGAAAAGTATTTTTCCATATAGGAATACCATTTCTGGCCTTAGAAATGGACATGCAATTAAATTAGAAAAATAATTTATAAAGTAATTATTTTTTGGTTTTGGAGTACCAAAATAGTACTAGAATCAAATCACCAACTTTGGGGTAGGAACACTCCTTGCTATCAAGGGTGTGTAGTTCAACTCAAAGTAGGGTTTTACCTTAATCAGAAATCAGAAAAGGTTTTGGAAACAATTCAATCTTGAGAAATGTGGTTTTTATCATCACATGATCAAGCACAGAAACATACAATGACAATCATGGCACTCACCACATTAGTTTTGAAAAAGTTTTAATAAGGTCAGATTTTTGCATTATAGAAAAAGATGGAAGTGAAAACAGGTGCGACATACCTATCCCCCTTACAAGAATCTCGTCCCCGAGATTCCTAAGCTAGGTGCTGAAAAGGTTCGGAAACTCAGATAGGAGATAGTCTTCATGCTCCCATGTTTCTTCTGCCTTGGTGTGATTGCTCCACTGAACCTTGAAATACTTGATGGTGCGGCTTCTGGTGCAACGATCTCCTTCATCCAGGATGTGGATCGGCTTCTCGTGGTAGGTGAGGTCTGGCTGAGGGTCGATGGCCTGATGGTCAATGTCCTTGTAAAGATTGGGACAGTTTGGCGCTTGAAGACACTTCCGAAGTTGTGACACTTGGAAGACGTTGTGCACACCCGAAAGTTCCGGAGGTAGCTTCAACTGGTAAGCAACCTCTCCACACCTTGTCGTGATCTTAAAAGGTCCAATGAACCTTGGAGCAAGTTTCCCTTTAACATGGAAACGCTTGGTTCCCTTGAGAGGGGTGACACGGAGGTACACCTGATCTCTGGGAATGAACTCCACATCTGTGCCGTGAGAATCCGCATATCTCTTTTGTCCTGACTTGGTTGCTTTTAGGTTTTCTCACAGAAGCTACACCTTTTATTCTGCCTTGTGCAAAACTTTCGGCCCAAAAATCAACCCTTCACCGGTTTCGTACTAGTTGAGTGGGGCGCGGCACTTCCGTCCGTATAACACTTCAAATGGGGCCATATGGAGACTGGACTGGTAGTTGTTGTTGTATGAGAACTCAGTGAACGGCAGACAGTCTTCCCATTTGGCACCATGTGCCAAGACGCAAGTGCGGAGCATATCTTTGATTATCTGGTTTACTCTATCCGTTTGTCCGCCCGTATGCGGGTGGAAGGCGGTGCTGAAAGAGAGCTTGGTTCCCAAGGCTTCTTGGAACTTCTTCCAAAATCTTGAGGTGAACTGCGTGCCTCGTTCAGATACAATCTCTTTGGGAACTCCGTGAAGGCTCACAATACGCTCAATATAGAGACTAGCCAACGTGTTTTCATCATAAGTGGTGTTGACTGGAATGAAATGGGCCACCTTGGTCAGATGGTCGACAATGACCCATATGGAGTCATGGCCTCTGCTAGATCTTGGTAAGCCGGTAACAAAGTCCATGCCTACCTTGTCCCACTTCAATTCTGGCAATTGGAGAGGTTTTAGCAGTCCAGCAGGTCGCTGGTGCTCAGCTTTGGCTCGCTGGCACACATCGCACTTGGCAACGTAAGACGCTATTTTCCTCTTCATGCCATGCTACCACAATCTTTCTCGGAGATGTTGATACATCTTGGTACCACCAGGGTGAATAGAGTAGGGTGTATCATGTCCTTCCTGCAGGATCAAATCCTTGAGTTCAGCCTTGTTGGGTACGCATAAGCGTTTCCCAAACCACACTACTCCTTGTTCATCCACTAAGAAGTCTGGGGCCTTGCCTTCTTGAATCTTCTTCTTGATGCCTTCAATGATCTTGTGCCCCTTCTGGGCCTCCTTGATATCATCGACCAGTGTTGGTTTGACTTCGAGTTTTGCTAGGAATCCTGATTCCACTAGCTCCAATCCGAAGTTCTCCATTTCTTCATATAAGGCGGGTTGCCTTTCCTTCAGCATGACGTTCAAGGTGCCGGTCTTCCCGCTTAAGGCACCAGCCACTACATTGGCCTTACCAGGGTGATATTGAATGCTGAGGTTGTAATCTTTGATTAACTCCAACCATCTTCATTGCCTCATATTCAATTCCCTTTGGGTGAAGATATAGTTCAGACTTTTGTGGTCGGTGTATATTTCACATCGCTTCCCCAGAAGGTAATGCCGCCATGTCTTTAGGGCATGCACTACTGCTGCCAACTCGAGATCATGGGTGGCCTAATTCTCCTCATGCGGGCGCCGTTGTTGTGACAGATACACCACAATTCGGCCGTCCTGCATTAGAACTCCACCGAGCCCGGTTCTGGAGGCATCACAATATATCACAAACTCCTTGCTGATATCTGGAGTGGCCAAAACCGGGGCGGTAGTTAATCTCTTCTTCAACTCTTGTAAGCTTGCTTCACACTTCGGCATCCATTCGAACTTCTTGCCCTTTTTCAAGAGCTGAATCATGGGTCGAGTGATGCGGAGAATCCTTCTACAAACTTGCGGTAATATCCCGCGGGTCCACGGAAGCTCCTGACTTCCTTCACATCAATTGGCGACTCCTAGTTGGTTACCGTAGTAATCTTGGAGGGATCAACTGTCAATCCACTTGCTGTCATGGTATGACCCAAGAATCCAACTTCGTTCAGCCAGAATTGGCATTTGCTAAACTAGGCATAAAGTTGGTGCTCTCGAAGCTTTTCCAATACTAACCTCAAGTGTTGGGCATGCTCTTCTTCAGACTTGGAAAAGATTAATACATCATCAATAAATACAACGACAAACTTGTACAGGTATTCCATGAAGACCTTGTTCATGAGGTACATGCAGTAAGCTAGGGCATTAGTCAACCCGAAAGACATGACAGTGCATTCGTACAGACCATACCGGGTCACGAATGCAGTCTTGGGTATATCTTCAGGTCGGATCTTCAGTTGGTAATATCCAGATAGGAGATCGATCTTGGAGAATACCTTAGCTCCATTTAATTGATTAAACAAGTCTTCAATTTTGGGTAGTGGATACTGATACGTCCATTTTGCATCATGCTTTCATGTTGATACTTATCGCTTTTCGGGCTGTTATTACACTTCACGGTACAATACTTATGCCTTTTCTCTCTTATTTTGCAAGGTTTACATGATGAGGGAGAATGCGGGCAGATGGAATTCTGGCCTGAAAAAGGAGCAAGTTTGAGATACCTATTCCGCGCAACTCCAAAAGCAGTGAAAATCAACGAGGATTTATTTTGGATTTTATAAAAAATGCTGGGCCGAAGAAGTACCAGAGGGGCGCGAGTAGGAGGCCACAAGCCTGCTAGGTGCGGCCTCCCCCCTGGCCGCAGCTAGGGGGCTTATGGGCTCCCAGCTGGCCCTCTAGACCCCTCTTTTGCTGCAAGAAGGGTTTCGTTCCAGAAAAATTCAAGAGGAGGCTTTTGGGAGGAATCGCCGCCGCCACGAGGCGGAACTTGAGCAGAACCAATCTAGAGCTCCGGCAGGACGATCCTGCCAGGGAAACTTCCCTCCGGGAGGGGGAAATCGTCACCATTGTCATCACCAACACTCCTCTCATCGGAGGGGACTCATCACCATCAACATCTTCATCAACACCATCTCATCTCCAAACCCTAGTTCATCTCTTCGTCTTGCGACTTCGATTGGTACTTGTAAGGTTGCTAGTAGTGTTAATTACTCTTTGTAGTCGATGCTAGTTGGATGATAAGTCTCAAACGTATCTATAATTTTTGATGGTTTCATGCTGTTATCTTGTCAACTTTGGATGTTTTGTTTACCTTTTATATCTTTTTTGGGACTAACTTATTAATCCAGTGCCAAGTGCCAGTTCCTGTTTTTCTGTGTTTTTGACTCTTTTCAGATCTAATTTTGGAACGGAGTCCAAACGGAATAAAATTAAAAAGCCCGTACCATGCGCTGTTCGGACGACCGGCTTACGCTCGCTTCATGTCCCGCCCGTGCTACGTCTACCTCAAGCTCAAAATGCCAGGTCCTAAAGGGCCCATCACGGTCGACGGAGATAGAAGGATTGCAAAGGAGTGTGAGGAAGGAGACGCGGCCTACGCGGAAGTCGCGTGCGCGGCGGAAGAGCTCAAAAACCACCGGGCCAATGTTGACCCGGCGGACATGACACCACTCAAGAAACCGACTACAGATTCCGAGTCGCCCCTCAAGTTCAAACCAACGGATGATACGAAGACAGTCGACTTCGTCCCTGGCGATTCATCCAAGCAGTTTACCATTGGGACGGGTCTGGACCCCAAATAGGAAAGCGCGCTCATCGAATTCATCCGTGAGAATCGGGACATCTTCGCATGGAAACCCTCTGACATGCCGGGTGTACTGAGAGAATTCGCTGAGCACCATCTTAATATTGACCCAATATGCAAACCTGTCCAACAATACCTCTGCAGGTTTAACGAGGAGCGACGGAAGGCGATTGGAGAGGAAGTCGCCCGTCTTTTAGCCGCCGGGTTCATCGTGGAAGTCTTTCACCCCAAATGGCTAGCTAACCCGGTGTTAGTACTCAAGAAGAATGGCACCTTCCGTATGTGTATTGACTATACGGACCTCAACAGAGCTTGCCCCAAGGATCCCTTCGCTCTTCCCGCATCGACCAAATCATTGACTCGGTGGCGGGATGCGAACGATTGTGCTTTCTGGACGCTTACTTAGGTTATCATCAGATCAAAATGGCTGTGGAAGATCAAGAAAAGACTGCTTTCATAACCCCCTTCGGGGCCTTTTGCTATGAGTCCATGCCGTTCGGGCTCAAGAGCGCAGGGGCGACTTCCAACGTTGCATCCAGAATTGTCTTCACAGCCAAATTGGCCGCAACGTCCATGCTTATGTGGACGACATTGTGATCAAGACCCGCCGGGAGGAGATACTTCTGGAAGACCTTAAGGAAACCTTTGATAATTTACGGGTATATCAGATGAAGCTAAATCCTACCAAGTGCGTTTTCGGCGTACCTGCGGGAAAACTACTGGGTTTCTTGGTATCGGAGCGCGGCATCGAGGCTAACCCGGACAAAATTGAAGCGATTGCCTCCCTCGGCAGGCCGACGAATGTTAACCAAGTTCAGCGATTGGCGGGTCGTATTGCGGCTCTCAGTCCTTTTGTAAGCCGCCTCGGAGAAAAGGCGATTCCGCTCTATCAATTGTTGAGGAAGTCTGACCGATTCGTGTGGACAGAGGAAGCCGACGAGGCACTTCAGGCCTTGAAACACCAACTGGTTAACCCGCCGGTCCTGGCGGCCCCGACTGAAAAGGAGCCTATGCTCCTGTATATCACCGCGAATTCCAAAGCGGTCAGCGTGGCCGTGGTCGCCGAAAGGAAGGAGGAAGGAAAGGAATACCCGGTACAACGCCCGGTGTACTTTATCAGTGAGGTATTAACTCTCTCCAAACAACGATACCCCCATTGGCAAAAACTGGTCTATGGGGTGTTCATGGCGAGTCGGAAGCTTAAACATTATTTCCAAGAACACCCAATTACCATGGTCAGTTCCGCGCCCCTCAGCGACGTCATCCAAAACCGCGAGGAAACAGGGCGAATCGCCAAATGGGCAATAGAACTTGGGTCACATCACATTCAGTATACCCCCCGCACGGCCATCAAGTCCTAGGCACTAGTTGATTTCGTCAATGATTGGACGGAGCTTCAGGCTCCGGAAGATCGCCCTGACCTTACCTATTGGACTATTTATTTTGATGGATCCAGGTAGTTGGAGGGCTCGGGGGCTGGTGTGGTGTTGATATCCCCTCAAGGAGATAAGTTCTGCTACGTCCTCCGGCTCATGTTCCCTTGTACAAATAATGCGGCAGAGTATGAAGCTCTGCTCCACGGTTTGCGACTAGCAAAAGAGATGAACCTAACCCGAGTCAGATGTTTCGGGGACTTAGATTTGGTGGCGCAACAGGTTTCAGGCACCTGGGACTCTCGAGATCCTATGATGGCGTCTTACAGGCGAGCCGTATCTGACGTGGCGGGCTATTTTAATTGATACCAGGTTGATCACGTTGACCGGCGACTCAACGAAGCAGCTGATGCTCTCTCGCGACTTGGCTCACAGAGAAAACCTGTCCCCCCTAATGTCTTCTTGGATATCTTGCACAAACCGTCCATGACTGTACCTACGGAGGAGGAATTGGCGATACCAGATCCCGAGTCTCAGCTTGTGGCGGCTCTCCATATCGCTCCGGATTGGGCTCTTCCTTATATAGCTTACCTTGCCCGTGGCGAGTTACCCACTGACGAAGTTTTGGCTTGCCAGATTGTTCAGCATAGCAAGTCCATGGTCATCATTAATGGCGAGCTATATAAACGAAGTGCTTCAGGGGTCTTTCAGCGGTGCGTCTCCTCCGAGGAAGGATGCACGATCCTTAATGACATCCATTCTGGAGCTGCGGACATCACGCCGGTCACGTTCTTTGGTATCAAAAGCCTTTCGACACGGTTTCTTCTGGTTGACGGCTCACGCAGATGCAGAAGATATAGTACGGCGATGCGAGGGGTGCCAACGATACGGGAGACAGGCTCATGTGCCGGCTCAAGAATTGAGGATGATCCCCATTACTTGGCCTTTCGCGGTCTGGGGGCTGGACATGGTCGGCCCCTTTAAGATGTCCTCCAACAAGAAAACTCACTTATTGGTGGCGGTTGATAAATTCACTAAGTGGATTGAGGCGGAGCCAGTTGGGGCTTGCGACGCGGAAACTGCGGTAAAATTTGTGAAGAAGTTGATTTTCCGTTTTGGATATCCGCACAGTATCATCACAGACAATGGTACTAACTTGTCCCAAGGAGCGATGCTGGATTTCTGTCGCCGTGAACATATCCGGCTTGATATCTCTGCGGTTGCTCACCCGCAGTCAAACGGACAGGCCGAGCGGGCGAATCAAGAAGTTTTGCGAGGGATCAAACCTTGGCTCGTAATTCCCCTGAAAAGGACTCCAGGATGTTGGGTGGAGGAGTTACCTTCGGTATTATGGAGCATCCGAACCACCCCGATTCGCTCCACGGGGTTCACCCCTTTCTTCTTGGTCTATGGTGCAGAGGCCGTCCTCCCTACTGACATAAGGCATGACTCTCTTAGAGTCGCCGCATATGTGGAGCAGGACAACAAGCTGGCGCGTCAGGACTCTTTGGACGCCTTGGAAGAGGCATGTGACTTAGCAGCGGCTCGTTTGGCGATCTATCAGCAACATCTGCGGCGTTATCATAGTCGGGGGGTGAAGAGTCGGACCTTCCAGGAAGGCGATTTGGTGCTTCGACTGATACAAGATCGGGCAGGCATGCACAAGCTTTCGCCCCCTTGGGAGGGACCTTTCGTTGTCAGCAAGAACCTCCGCAATGGTTCTTACTACTTGATGGATCTTCGGTCTGATCGACCGACTACGGGGGTTGAGTCAACTCGCCCTTGGAATATAGCCCATTTGCGGGCTTATTACACTTGAGTTCTTAAAACTCCATGCTTTGTAAGTTTTTCAGTTTTTCATTATGAAATAATATAATGTTTCCCTGACTCGGGGGGCTTCTTCTTTAAGAAAAAGAAAGAACAATTTCATGACATCCTGTTGCGACCTTATGAGCCGACAGAACATGCATTAAGGGTAGGTGCACGAGCTTTCTGACTCGCCTCCCCCTGTCGCGACCTTATGAGCCGACGAAACCTGCATTAAGGGTGGGTGCACGAGCTTTCTGACTCGCTTTCCCCCTGTCGCGACCTTATGAGCCGACGAAACCTGCATTAAGGGTGGGTGCACGAGCTTTCTAACTCGCCTCCCCCTGTCGCGACCTTATGAGCCGACGAAACCTGCATTAAGGCTGGGTGCACGAGCTTTCTGATTCGCCTCCCCCTGTCGCGACCTTATGAGCCGACGAAACATGCATTAATGGTGGGTGCACGAGCTTTCTGACTCGCTTTCCCCCTGTCGCGACCTTATGAGCCGATGAAACCTGCATTAAGGGTGGGTGCACGAGCTTTCTGACTCGCCTCCCCCTGTCGCGACCTTATGAGCCGACGAAACCTGCATTAAGGGTGGGTGCACGAGCTTTCTGACTCGCCTCCCCCTGTCGCGACCTTATGAGCCGACGAAACATGCATTAAGGGTGGGTGCACGAGCTTTCTGACTCGCCTCCCCCTGTCGCGACCTTATGAGCCGACGAAACCTGCATTAAGGGTGGGTGCACGAGCTTTCTGACTCGCCTCCCCCTGTCGCGACCTTATAAGCCGACAAAACCTGCATTAAGGGTGGGTGCACGAGCTTTCTGACTCGCCTCCCCCTGTCGCGACCTTATGAGCCGACGAAACCTGCATTAAGGGTGGGTGCACGAGCTTTCTGACTCGCCTCCCCCTGTCGCGACCTTATGCACCGACGAAACCTGCATTAAGGGTGGGTGCACGAGCTTTCTGACTCGCCTCCCCCTGTCGCGACCTTATGAGCCGACGAAACCTGCATTAAGGGTGGGTGCACGAGCTTTCTGACTCGCCTCCCCCTTCCGCGACTTTATGAGCCGATGAAACTTGCATTCAGGGTGGGTGCACGAGCTTTCTAACTCGCCTCCCCCTGTCGCGACCTTATGAGCCGACGAAACCTGCATTAAGGATGGGTGCACGAGCTTTCTGACTCGCCTCTCCCTGTCGTGATCATATGAGCCAACAAAATTGCTCGTGTTATGATTTGACTTTGGAAATTTTTTCCTCACCGCTTACTCGTTGAAACTGTTTGTGATTCTTTTATTTTCACAGATAATGTGCTCAAGGTTTTCGTCCTTGGCGGGTTGAGCATTTCAGGCGATTCTGATAAAGGTTAACCAAATATTTTAAACCGCCTCAAAAACGGTATAAGGGTTTTTCGCACAAGATGTCATCGAAAGATAGTACTGACTATTACATGGCTCTTGGGCCAAATTCAAGGAAAACCTATTCCACTAAGTTCTGGTGTGAGCTCTGACCAGCTTCGATTTGTAAATCGCCCAAGACCCAATTGCATCTGGACAAAGAGGCGAAATCGTCTTCATCGGTCAAGATTGATGCCAGCTCTGTTTCCCAGTCAAAGGGATTCTTGGGTCGCCGAGGGATAAGGTTGGTCACCACGAAGGTTGGCGGGCTGATTTTCTTGTTCTTTTCATCATAAGCCGCCTGATATTTTGTCAAGTCAAGCCTGGCGGCGAGTTGAGTCGCGGCCAGTCGAGAATCCTTGACAACCTTCTGGTAGTCTTCTTCCACGAACTCCGAGCCGTCATCTTTAAGCTGAGGGAAGCCGGCAGCTACTTCTTCCAAATTAATTTCTGGAGCATACGCCAGGCAGCGACTCAGAGCCGTCAGGACACCCTTCCGGGCGGCTGATCGGGTTAACTCGCCAATCTAGGGAGGCAGTGTGGATAGATATCCAAGCACCTTTTTGATAGAAGTTATGGGCTCCTTTGCACCGATCACAGCTTTGACGGTCAGCACACTACCTGTGTACAGTTGTTCCGTTAGTGTATAGATCGCCTTCAGCATCAACACGCTGTCGTCTTGCAGATTGGCGACTCTCGAGCCTGTGATCAAATAACCGGTAAGTTAAACATTAAGGAATTCCTCCAAGGAAGAGGATAGGATTGGCGAGTTAGGTAAAGCTTACCAAAGATGTCTTGTGTCATGTTGGAAATATGGCGCTTTAAGCCGGATAGCTCCTGGTGCACAGTTGCCAGCTTTGCTTCTGCTTTTTCGGCTCTCGTCAAAACCGCGCTGTGGTCAGCCTGAGTTCTTTCTAACTCGACTTTGAGCTTTTCCAGTTCAGCCAGAGCCAGCTTATATTTGTCTTCCGACTGAGCTCGGGCATCTTGTTGGTCAGCCAAGTTTTTCCTTAAGTCACCCAGGACCAGTTTGGTCTGGGTAAGGCTTTCCTGTTCAAAATTTAAAAACAGAGACAAGTCTCAGAATTATTGCAAGGCAATACCCCTGACATTTGGGGGCTAATGTATAATTTCTCAAGGGAAATTATACAGAACTCAAGACCCGGCTCATCATTTTACTGATGACCCGGCCCTTGGGGGTTACTGGTCGCAAAGCTTTTAAAAGACCCGGCTCATCATTTTATTGATGACGCGGCCCTTCGGGGCTGCTGAGAATAATATAGAGTATGAAATTTTACCTCATGTTTGTTATTTAACATCTTCAGCAGATTCTTCTCCATCTCGTAACTCGCTTCCAGGCGACTTGCGAAGCCAGAACAGAGTTCTTTAAACTCCAGACCTGCATAGTCAGAAAGTTTCGCCTTGGAAGGCCCAGACTCGACAACTGATGGAGAAGGGGATGCTGTATGCTTGGAAAGGATTGTATCTGCCGGCTTGGAGAAACCAAAACCAGTAATGACCACAGCATCTGGGTCATCAGTTGTCGCCATTACGACTGGTGATCTAGGGACATCCGTTGATCCTTTGGGTGACTCAGGAGGGTTTGCTTGAGTTGTCGGCTCGTTTTGACTCGGATCCTCTTGAGTCGGAGTAGCTTTCCTTGGAGGTTCTGGAGTGGCATCAGGGTTTGATCCACTGGTCTTTCTCTTTTTGGCTTGCGCCCTAATAAATCAGAGACAGGCGTATTAAAAAAATATATATTTAAAAGAGTATTATTCTCAAGGATCAGGACAAGGAACTTACCCGGGACTCGGACCATTGGTGGAAGGGTCGACATCACTGAGTCGCCAGAAGTGGGGGGAGAATCCTGCAGAATTGGTACATCGATAATACTGGCGGGTTAGGACTCTGATCCAAAGCAGCACGAACAATGGTTGCTCAAATAAGAAAAGGAGGTACCTCGCTTGGTTTTCTTATGTTCCTTGTTGGCAAGCCAGGTGTCAGGTCGCCAGAATGACTTCGTGTTTTCCGTTTTGAGGCATGCTGCATTTTCTTCAGTAAGAAATTTGGGTCCAAATGGGCATTTGGATGTGAGAGAGGTACATTCCCACATATTCGCCGGGCCGGCTTAGGTGGAGAAGGAGATGAATCGGAAGAGATGGAAATTACCTCGACAGAGTCTTCCTGGCTCTCGTTATCTTCATTCTGTTAAAAAAGGAGCGAGAGATAAGTAAAGTTAAAAAGGTGATGAGTGGCGAGTGAAAATGAGGACGGATTGGTACCTCTGAGAGTGCGTCGCCAGCTTGAGACTCGTCGACTTCAGATGGCTTGGCCGCAGCCGATTTGCCTTTGCCTTTGTTTTTCTTGGAAGGCGGCTTAGCACTTTTCATGGCTTGTTTCTTAGGTCTCCTAGACCAGAACTTATCGCCTTTCTGGAAAGGGATATGGCATGAAGTCATGATGACAATAAACCAGATGAAATAAAAGTTGAGGGCGAGTTAGCTTTGGTTACCTTGGGTGCCGGGTTAATCTTGCAGAAGGGCTTAAGGCCGATTTGGCCGCATTTCACTGCAGGTTTGCCGGTCAGCTTCCTGATGATGGTGACTATGTCTTTTTCCGTTAATGTTGTGTGGAAGTAGCATTGGGGATGATCCAGAGTACCGTCAAAATCGCACATCAGGCCGTCTCGGCGGCTTAGAGGAAGGATCCGCCATTCGACCCAGCAGCGAATCAAGTCAACCCCGGTGAGACCGTTGTTCGTCAAGGATCTCAGTTCGGACAGAATTGGGACGAATTCCGACTCTTCTTCCTCGGTGAGCTTGTCAGGGAGCTTGAAGTTGACTGGGAGGCGGCTTGGCCTGTAACCCTGAAGTTTGTTTTCGCCGGCAGGGGATGTTTCCTTGCAGTAGAACCAAGATTCACCCCAGCCTTTGGGATGGCTAGGCATAGTGAGTGCAGGGAACGGACTGTCCCTGCGACGCTGGACGTTGACCCCGCCGAGTTCCAAACTGGGGCCATTGTGGAATTCCGTCTGGCGATTCAAGTGGAAGAAGTACCAAAACCGAGGGACGGAAGGCTCGATCCGCAAATAAGCCTCGCAAAGGACTTGGAATTGACTCAGGTTGCTTATGGAATTGGGTCCCAGATCCTGGAGTCGGACATTCATAAAATTCAGGGCGTCTCTAAGGAATTTAGATCCGGGCGGTTTAAAACCCCGTTCTAAGTGTTCCACAAAAACTACTATCTCTCCTTCCTTAGGGTTGGGTAGGTCTTCTCCTAACCCGGTGCGCCATCCAATGACGTCTTGAGGATCCAAGCAGCCCGCTTTCACGTAATTCGCCAAAACAGCGTCGTCAACTTTGGTGGGGAGCCAATCGCTCTTGAAAACGGCACCCATGCTACAAATAGGCAAGAAAATGGTATTACGTGTCTCGAGCATTTATTATGTGAGTCGGGACTAGCTTCTGCTTAACCCGCCGGATTGGGAGGCCGGGTTGGACCGATGTGGCGACCTATCGGAGCAGGGCTATTCTCAGAAGCGATGCTACTGTGGGTGTTAAAATTTATTCTTTCCGAAACACTAAGGGAAGGACGAGGTTTCCAAACAGTTTTTTGCAAACAGTGAAAGAGGAATGGATCTATCCAACAGATATAAAAGCTTACGGACGTGGCTAAAACATGAACGGTGTGTGATCAGGATGGTGCCTCATGTTTAAAAAGACTAGTCTGTTGCGAAAATTCGCAAGGGCACAGATGGATGGCATTGTCCGAAACGCTAGGTGCCCTAATGGCGCTCGGACTAATCAGTTTAACAGTTGAGATGGTGGCAAACATAGAGCTTCGGATCTATGGCAATGGCGGCGGCAAGAACAAGAACTAAATCTACCGTTAAAATAAGGAAGCAGTGGCCTAACCTGAAGATCTTGGTCGAAGAAGATTGGTGACGATGGAGCCTGGCGACGGCGACGATGTGCGGACGGCGCTGGAGTTCCTCGAACGGTGCCGGAGCTCTTCCAACGGCATCGGCTTGCAGGCGGCGCCGGAGCTCTTCGAACGACAACGGCTTGCGGGTGGCGCCGGAGCTCCTCGAACAGCGACGGTTTGCGGGCGGCGCCGGAGCTTCTCGGACGGCAACGGCCTGCGGGCAGCCCTGGAGTTCTTCGGACGGGGGTGGAGTTCGCGGCCGGCGGCGAAGCTTTCGGGATGCGGAGCGTTTTCTTCTCGCTGAGATGATGGTGAAGGGATTGATGGGACTGGTAGGTGGCCGGTGTCAGCCCTGTCCCTTCCGCCTATTTATCAGGACGGTCGCGGAGATCGAGGCGCTATGAGCGGGAACCGTCGAGGAAGGAAAGATTCGCTATGATGGCGCCCGAAAATTTCGGGATAATGACGCACCAAAAGATCCGTTGAGATTGTGTTGGAGTTCCCGAAAATCGAGGGCTAAGGAGAGTACTGATGGGAAATGCGTTGGCGGCTCAGAGACTTTTTCCGGCACCAATTGGCGAGTTAAGATTTCTGGTGCAAGGGGGAACACGGAAGAGTGAATCGCCTTCGACTAAAATGGAGACATTGGCATGAAGATTCAAGTCAATTTGGGGCCTAATGTTGGGGATATTGCCTGCTGTTGTGACCCGCCAAATATGGGCCGGGTTACTGTTAAGGCGATTCATCCTTTAAGGCTAGTTGGGCCTCTGGCCGGGCGGTTCGAAGTTGCAGGATGATTATGATTTATGGAAGGACTCTGGGTTCGACAAGACGGCGACTTAGAGACCGCGGTGGTCACGATTTGTAAAAAGGAAGGGACTCTTGTAAACCCTAAGGCTTCGACCTATATATAAAGGCGAGTCTGGAGAGGGAGAAGCAGGTTAGAAATCATCGAGTGCTAGGTCAGGGCGAGTTACGCCTTCCTTGTAATCGAATCCACATCAATACACACAAAGCAGGACGTAGGCTATTACCTCTTCTTGAGGGGCCGAACCTGGGTAAATCGCCGTGTCTCTCCCGCTTAACCCCTTTCAGTCGCCACCAAGGTGCGATGGCTCCAGTACTAAGTCCTTTCACGAGGACATCTGCCATGACAAAACCACGACAATCCCCGAAATAAATTTTTCCACAATGGAAGAAGATCGGGAGGCTCGAGGGCCAAGGCAGTAGGCCCACAGGGAGCCCACAAGCCCTGTTGCCGCGGCCAGGGGGGAGGCCGCGACAACCAAGCTTGTGGCCCCCCTGGTGCTCCCCTGCCCTAGGTCTTTGGCCTATAAATTCCCTCGAAATCCAGAAGAAATCAGGGCATGCATGAAAACACTTTTCCGCCACCACAAGCTTCCGTTTCCGTGAGATCTCATCTGGAGACCCTTCCCGGTGCCCTGCCGGAGGGGACTTTGGAGTTGGAGGGCTTCTACATCTACATCATGACCTCTCCAATGACTCGTGAGTAGTCTACTTCAGACCTACGGGTCCGTAGTTAGTAGCTAGATGGCTTCTTCTCTCTCTTGGATCTTCAATACAAAGTTCTCGATGATCTTCATGGAGATCTATCTGATGTAATCCTCTTTGGCGGTGTGTTTGTCGAGATTTGATGAATTGTGGATTTGTGATCAGATTATCTATGAATTATATTTGAGTCTTTGCTGATTTCTTATATGCATGATTTGATATCCTTGTAAGTTTCTCCAAGTCTTGGGTTTTGTTTGGCCAACTAGATCTATGATTCTTGCAATGGGAGAAGTGCTTGGTTTTGGGTTCATACAGTGTGGTCACCTTTCCTAGTGACAGAAGGGGCAGCAAGGCACGCATCATGTTGTTGCCATCAAGGGTAACAAGATGGGCTTTTATCGTAGATATGAGATTGTCCATCTACATCATGTCGTCTTGCTTAAGGCGTTACTCTATTCTTTTCGACTTAATACACTAGATGCATGCTGGATAGCGGTCGACATGTGGAGTAATAGTAGTAGACGCAGAAAGTATCGGTCTACTTGTTTTGGACGTGATGCCTATAGATATAATCATTGCCTTAGATAACGTCATGACTTTGCGTGGTTCTATCAATTGCTCGACAGTAATTCGTTCACCCACCGTCTACTTGCTTTCATGAGAGAAGCCACTAGTGAACACTACGGGTCCCGGGTCTATTCACAACTATAGTTTCCACTTTCACTTTTACTTTGCTCTGTTTACTTTTTGCTTTCAGTTCTTACTTTGCAAACAATCTATAAGAGATTGACAACCCCTTCATAGCGTTGGGTGCAAGCTCTTTGTGTTTGTGCAGGTACTTGTGACTTGACGAGATCTTCCACTGGTTCGATACCTTGGTTCTCAAAACTGAGGGAAATACTTATCGCCGCTGTGCTACATCACCCTTTCCTGTTCAAGGGAACACCAACGCAAGGCTCCAAGGCTGCGGGGAAATCCTTTGCATATTTGCCAAGGAAGTCCCTAAAGGCGTAGCCGTAGCAGCAGGATTCCTAGCGCCATACCAGGGAAGGTCTGTTGTCGCAGTAGCAGAAGGATTTCCGGCGCCGTTGCCGGGGAGGATCAAGTCAAGAATAGTCTCTCGTCAACGTGCTGATTTCTGGCGCACGGAGGAGATCTATCCAAGTATGTGTCACAAACTCATCTCTTGCATTTACCTTTTTTTCCAGTTGCCTCCCGTTTTCCTCTCCCCCACTTCACATTTGCCGTTTTCATTTTCCTTTCCCCTTTTGCCGTTTCCTTTTTCCTTTTTGCCATTTTCCTTTCCGTTTTCTTTTGCCTTTTTGCCGTTTTCCTTTGCCGATTTTCTTGCTTGGTTGTGTGCTTGTTTGTTTGTTGAAGTCATCATGGCCGAAAACACCAAACTTTGCGACTTCTCGAGTACCAATAATAATGATTTTATTAGTACTCCGATTGCTCCCGCCACTAGTGCGGAATCGTATGAAATCAACGCAACTTTGCTGAATCTTGTTATGAAAGATTAATTCTCTGGCCTCCCTAGTGCAGATGATGCATCCCATCTCAGTACCTTCATTGAGCTTTGCGATATGCAAAAGAAAAGAGATGTGGATAATGACGTGATTAAGTTGAAGCTTTTTTCCTTTCTCGTTGCGAGATCGCGCAAAAACTTGGTTTTCTTCTTTGCCTAAAAATGGTATCGATTCTTGGGATAAGTGCAAAGATGCTTACATATCCAAGTATTTTCCGCCGGCTAAGATTATCTCCTTACGTAATGATATCATGAATTTCAAGCAACTTGATCATGAACACGTTGCATAATCTTGGGAGAGGATGAAGTTAATGATTAGAAATTGTCCCGCTCATGGCTTGAGTTTGTGGATAATTATAGAAATGTTTTACGCTGGTTTGAATTTTGCTTCTCGCAATATCTTGGACTCCGCCTCAGGTGGAACGTTCATGGAAATCACGTTAGGAGACGCTACAAAACTCCTAGACAATATCATGACCAACTACTCTCAGTGGCACACTGAAAGGTCACCTACTAGCGAAAAGGTACACGCTATAGAAGAAATTAACTCTCTTAGTGCTAAGATGGACGAGTTGATGAATTTGATTGCTAGTAGAAATGCTCCTTTAGATCCTAATGACATTCCACTATCTTCCTTGATTGAGAGTAGCAACGCTAGTTTGGACATTAATTTTGTTGGTAGGAGCAATTTTTGCAACAAGAATGCTTTTAGAGGAAACTATGTTCCTAGGCCTTTTCCTAGTAACTCCTCTAACAATTATGGCAATTCCTACAACAACACTTGCAGGAATCACAACAAATTACCCTCTGATTTGGAGAGTAATATCAAAGAGTTCATCAACTCTCAAAAGAGTATCAATGCGTCCATAGAGGATAAACTACTCAAAACAGACGATTTGGCTAAGAGCATTGATAGGATGTCCTGTGATATTGATGCTTTGAAAGTTAGATGTGCTCCTCCCAAGGTCAACTTGGATGAAACTTTAAAAGCTATGCGTGTCTCCATGAATGAGAGCAAAGAAAGAACTGCCCAAATTCGTGTTAGGCATGAATGGTTTAAAAGGATGTGTTCTAGTGATGCAAATCACGAAGATCTTAAAGTGCTTGGTGTGACTCCTCTTGAATATTTGTTTTTGCATGTCAAACCTATTGATGAAGGTGTGGGGAGTGGAGCAGAAGAAATAAAAAATTTGGGTAGTAATGAAACTCCCACTTTGGATTTCAAGGAATTCAATTATGATAGTTGCTCCTTGTTTGAATGCATTTCCTTGATGCAATCCATTGCAAACTCTCCACATGCTTATAGCCAAAGCAAAGCCTTTACCGCTCATATCGTAGATGCTATGATGAAATCTCTTGAAGAGAAGCTCGAATTAGAAGTCTCTATACCTAGAAAACTTCCTGATGAGTGGGAACCTACTATCAAAATCAAGATCAAAAACTATGAATGCAATGCTTTGTGTGATTTGGGTGCTAGTGTTTCCGCGATTCCAAAGTGTTTATGTGATATTCTTGGTTTTCATGAGATTGAAGAGTGTTCTCTTAATTTGCATCTTGCGGATTCTACTGTCAAGAACCCCATGGGAAGGATCGATGATGTTCTTATTGTTGCAAATAAGAACTATGTACCCGTGGATTTCATTGTACTTGACATAGATTTCAATCCTTCATGTCCCATTATTCTTGGTAGACCTTTCCCTAAGGACTATTGGTGCTATCATCGATATGAAGGAACGGAATATTAGATTTCAATTTCCCCTAAAGAAGGGCAAGGAGAATTTTCCTAGAAAGAAAATAAGATTGCCTTATGAATCTGTGACGAGGGCTACTTATGGTTTGAGCACCAAAGATGACTATACGTGATTCCATCACCTTTTGCCTAGCTAAGGGAGTTAAACAATAGCGCTTGTTCAGAGACAACCCAACGAATCTATCCTTTTTCTTTCTGTTTTGTGTTTTCCACACTTTCATAATTCTGTTATGATTGTGTTTTTTGTGTTTCTTTTTGCGTTTGTGCCAAGCAAAACCGTTATGATTAGTCTTGGGGATGATCGTTTGGTCATGCTGGAAAAGACAGAAACTTTCTGCTCACGAAAAGAATTTTCTGTTTTTTTTGTAAGAGCTATTGAGTTGAATCTTTTTGCTTCTGATTGCTACGCAAATTCTTCAGACTATCGTAAATTTTCAGAATTTTTGATGTAGCAGAAGTATACAAAGTATACAGATTGCTACAGACTGGTCTGCTGTTAACATATTATGTTTTTGTTGAGTTGCTTGCTTATTTTGATGAAACTATGGATAGTATCGGGGGGTATTAGCCATGGAAGATTGAAAATACAGTAACCCAACATCAACATAAGTAGAATTTAAGTTTTCTACAGTACCTAAGGAAGTGGTGGTTTGGTTTCTTATACTAATGTTATCACGAGTTTCTGTTTAAGTTTCGTGTTGTGAAGTTTTCATGTTTTGGGTGAAGTTCTTATGGACAAAAAGATAAAGAGTGGTAGGAGCTGAAGCTTGGGGATGCCCAAGGCACCCCAAGTTGACTCAAGGATGTCGTAAAAGCCTAAGCTTGGGGATGCCCCGGGAAGGCATCCCCTCTTTCGTCTTCAATCCATTGGTAACGTTACTTGGGGCTATTTTTTTATTCACCACATGTTATGTGTTTTGCTTGGAGCGTCTTGTATCGTAGGTGTCTTTTATTTTTGTTGTGTCACAATCATCCTTGCTGCACACCTAGAGAGAGAGACATGCAATCACCGTGATTTTGTCGAGCTTCACTTATATCCTTTGGTTAGATAATTCAACTCATGTGTGCTTCACTTATATCTTTTGAGCTAGTTGCTTTTGCTCTTTGTGCTTCACTTATATCTTTTAGAGCACGACGGTGCGTGGCTTGGTAGTTGATCTATGCTTTGAAAGTAGTCTCAAAAGGGGTAGTTATCCAAAGGGATATGAAAACTTCCACCTTTATGTGCATTGAATAGTTAGAGAAGTTTGATTCATCTCAATTAGTTTTGAGTTGTGGTTGTGGTAATATTGAAGTTATATTAGTAAGGTGTTGTGGATCTAGAAATACTTGTGTTGAAGTTAGTGATTCCCGTAGCATGCACGTATGGTGAACCGCTATGTGATGAAGTCTGAGCATTATTATTCTATTGATTGTCATCCTTTGTGTGGCGGTCGGGATCGCGCGATGGTTTATACCGACCAACCCTTCCCCTAGGAGTATGCGTCGAATGCTTTGTTTCGATTACTACTAAAACTTTTGCAACAAGTATATGAGTTCTTCATGACTAATTTTGAGTCCATGGTTTAGATGCACTTTCACCTTCCACCATCACTATCTTCTTTAGCGCCGTGCAACTTTCGCCGGTGCACAAAACCACCCATATAGGCTCCCTCAAAACAGCCACCATACCTACCTACTATGTTTTTTCAAAGCTATTCCGAGATATATTGCCATATGACTACCACCATGACATGTGCCACCACTTCTACATTTCCATTGCATGATCATACGATAACTAGCATGATGTTTCCATTGATGTTTATGCCATGCTAGATCATTGTCGCGGTACACTACCGAAGGCATTCCATATAGAGTCATCATTGCTCTAAGTTTTGAGTTGTAAGTCTGATGATCATCATTGATGGAGAATTGTCCCATGTGAGGAAATAAAAGAGGCCAAAGATGCCCACCAAAATAAAATAATAATAATAATAATAGTAATAAAAAGAGGCCAAAGAGCCCACCAAAAAAAATGAGAGAAAAAGAGAGAAGGGACAATGCTACCATTTTTCCACACTTGTGCATATTAAGCACCATGATCTTCATGATTGAGAGTCTCCCATTTTGTCACCACCATACAGCTAGTGGGAAATTCTCATTATATAACTTGGCTTCTATATTCCAATGATAGGCTTCCTCAAAATTGCCTTAGGTCTTCGTGAGCAAGCAAGTTGGATGCACACCCACTAGTTTTCTTTAAGAGCTTTCACATACTCTTAGCTCTAGTGCATCATTTGTATGGCAATCCCTACTCATTCACGTTGATATCTATTGATGAGAATATCCAAAGCTTATTGATATGCCTAGTCAATGTGACCATCTTCTCCTTGTTTGCCTTGAAACCTCCACCACGCTCCACACCACTTATAGTGCTAAAACCATGGCTCACGCTCATGTATTGCGTGAGAGTCGAAAAAGTTTGAGAAAGTAAAGGTGTGAAAACAATTACTTGGCCAATACCGGGGTTGTGCATGATTTAAATTCGTTGTACAATGATGATAGAGCATAGCCAGACTATATCATTTTGTAGGGATAACTTTCTTTTGACCTTGCTAGTTTGCTTGAATTATTATTGTCTCCATGTCAATAGCAAACTATTGTTTTGAATCTAATGGATGTGAACATTCACGTCACATAAGAGGAGTTACAAAGGACATCTATGCTAGGTAGCATGAAAGCATCAAAAATTCATTCTTTATCACTTCCCTACTCGAGGATGAGCAGGAGTTAAGCTTGGGCATGCTTGATACGTCTCAAACGTATCTATAATTTTTGATGGTTTCATGTTGTTATATTGTCAACTATGGATGTTTTGTTTACCTTTTATATCTTTTTTGGGACTAACTTATTAATCCAGTGCCAAGTGCCAGTTCCTGTTTATTCTGTGTTTTTGACTCTTTTCAGATCTGATTCTGGAATGGAGTCCAAACGGAATTAAATCCCCGAAATAATTTTTTCCATAACGGAAGAAGATCGGGAGGCTTGAGGGCCAAGGCAGTGGGCTCACAGGGAGCGCACAAGCCCTGTTGCCGCGGCCAGGGGGAGGCCGCGGCAACCAAGCTTGTGGCCCCCTGGCGCTCCCCTGCCCTAGGTCTTTGGCCTATAAATTCCCTAAAAATCAAGAAAATATAAGGGCATCTACAAAAACACTTTTCCGCCGCCGAAAGCTTCCATTTCTGCGAGATCTCATCTGGAGACCCTTCCCGGTGCCCTGCCGGAGTGGAATTTGGAGTTGGAGGGCTTCTACATCAACATCATCGCCTCTCCAATGACTCGTGAGTAGTCTACTTCAGACCTACGAGTCCGTAGTTAGTAGCTAGATGGCTTCTTCTCTCTCTTGGATCTTCAATACATAGTTCTCGATGATCTTCATGGAGATCTATCCGATGTAATCCTCTTTGGCGGTGTGTTTGTCGAGATCCGATGAATTGTGGATTTGTGATCAGATTATCTATGAATTATATTTTAGTCTTTGCTGATTTCTTATATGCATGATTTGATATCCTTGTAAGTCTCTCCGAGTCTTGGGTTTTATTTGGCCAACTAGATCTATGATTCTTGCAATGGGAGAAGTGCTTGGTTTTGGGTTCATACCGTGTGGTGACCTTTCCCAGTGACAGAAGGGGCAACAAGGCACGCATCGTGTTGTTGCCATCAAGGGTAACAAGATGGGCTTTTATCGTAGATACGAGATTATCCATCTACATCATGTCATCTTGCTTAAGGTGTTACTCTGCTCTTTTGGACTTAATACACTAGATGCATGCTGGATAGTGGTCGACGTGTGGAGTAATAGAAGTAGACACAGAAAGTATCGGTCTACTTGTTTTGGACGTGATGCCTATAGATATAATCATTTCCTTAGATAACGTCACGACTTTGCGCGGTTCTATAAATTGCTCGACAGTAATTCGTCCACCCACCGTCTACTTGCTTTCATGAGAGAAGCCACTAGTGAACACTACGGCCCTCGGGTCTATTCACAACTATCGTTTCCACTTTCACTTTTACTTTGCTCTGTTTACTTTTCGTTTTCAGTTCTCACTTTTCAAACAATCTATAAGGGATTGACAACCCCTTCATAGCGTTGGGTGCAAGCTCTTTGTGTTTGTGCAGGTACTTGTGAGTTGACGAGATCTTCCACTGGTTCGATACCTTGGTTCTCAAAACTGAGGGATATACTTACCGCCGCTATGCTACATCACCCTTTCCTCTTGAAGGGAACACCAACGCAAGGTTCCAAGGCTGCGGGGAAATCCTTTGCATATTTTCCAAGGAAGTTCCTAAAGGCGTAGCCGTAGCAGCAGGATTCCTGGCGCCGTACCAAGGAAGGTCCGTTGTCGCAGCAGCATTGGATTACTTGGTGGAAGATTATATATTCAGATCATTGATGATACTCATTACCTCTCTGGTCATGAATATGATTATGCTTTGTGAGTAGTCACTTTTGTTCCTGAGGACATGGGATAAGTCATGCTATAAGTAGTCATGTGAATTTTGTATTCGTTCGATATTTTGATGTGTTGTATGTTGTCTCTCCTCTAGTGGTGTTATGTGAACGTCGACTACATAACACTTCACGATTATTTGGGCCTAGAGGAAGGCATTGGGAAGTATTAAGTAGATGATGGGTTGCTAGAGTGACATAAGCTTAAACCCTAGTTTATGCGTTGCGTTGTAAGGGGCTGATTTGGATCCACTAGTTTAATGCTATGGTTAGACTTTGTCTTAATTCTTCGTTTGTAGTTGCGGAGGTTTGCGAGAAGGGTTAATCATAAGTGGGATGCTTGTCCAAGTAAGGGCAGTACCCAAGTGTCGGTCCACCCACATACCAAACTATCAAAGTAGCGAACGCGAATCATTTGAACATGATGAAAACTAGCTTGACAGAACTTCCCATGTGTCCTCGGGAGCGCTTTACCTCCTATAAGACTTTGTCCAGGCTTGTCCCTTGCTGCAAAAGGGATTGCGACACTTTGCTGCACCCTTGTTACTTTTGTTATTTGCTACTTGGTACAAATCATCTCACCGCACAACTACTTGTTACCGATAATTTCACTGCTTGCAGAGATTACCTTGCTGAAAACCACTTGTCAGATCCTTCTGCTCCTCGTTGGGTTCGACACTCTTACTTATCAAAAGGACTATGATAGATCCCCTATACTTGTGGGTCATCAAGACTCTTTTCTGGCGCCGTTGCCGGGGAGGGAAGCGCCTTTGGTAAGTGGAAATTGGTAACGAAACATTTATATAGTATGCTAAAATTTATTGTCACTTGTTGCTATGGAAACTAATACTTTGAGGGGCTTGTTCGGGGTATCTTCAGCTCGAACGGAAGCACAAAGAGTTGCTCCTCAACCTTCTGCACCTACTGAAAATATTTGCAATGAATTTCCTTCAGATATGCTTGAGAAATTGCTGGCTAATCCTTTTACAGGAGATGGAACATCACATCCTCACTTGCATCTAATCTATGTAGATGTAGTTTGTGGTTTATTTAAGCTTGCAGGTTTTCCCGAGGATGAGGTCAAGAAGAAGGTCTTTCCCTTATCTTTGAGGGATAAGGAGTTGACATGGTATAGGCTATGTGATGATACTGGATCATGGAACTACAATCGGTTGAAATTGAAATTTCATCAAAAGTTTTATCCTATGCATCTAGTACATCGTGATCGGAATTATATTTATAATTTTTGGCCTCGTGACAGAGAAAGCTTTGCTCAAGCTTGGGGGAGGCTTAAATCAATGTTATATTCATGCCCCAACCATGAGCTCTCGAGAGAAATTATCATTCAGAACTTCTATGCTTGGCTTTCTCATGATGATCGCACCATGCTTGACACTTCTTGTACCGGTTCTTTTATGAAGAGAGATATTGACTTCAGATAGAATTTATTGGAAAGAATTAAACGCAACTCTGAAGATTGGGAGCTTGATGAAGGTAAGGAGTCAGGTATGAATTTCAAGTTTGATTGCATTAAATCCTTTGTCGAAACAAATACTTTTTATGATTTTAGCGCTAAGTATGGACTTGACGCTGAGATAGTAGCTTCATTGTGTGAATCATTTGCTGCTCATATTGACCTCCCCAAAGAGAAGTGGTTTAAATATCATCCTCCCTTAGAAGTCAATGTAGTTAAACCCAATCCAGTTGAAGAGAAAGTCATTGCCTATAATGATCCTATTGTTCCTAGTGGTTACATCGAGAAACCACATTTCCCTGTTAGGATAAAGGATCATTCTAAAGCTTCAACTATGATACGTAGGGGCTACATTAGAAAACTTACACCCACTAAGCAAATTAGAGTTGAACCTAGCATTGCTATTATCAAAGATCTCCTGTCCGACAATGTTGATGGCCATGATATTCACTTCTGTGAAGATGCTCCTAGAATTGCTAAACCACATGCTATAGACAAACATAGGCCTGTTGTTGGCACGCCTGTTGTTTCTGTTAAGAGAGGAGATCATTGTTATCATGGTTTATGTGACGTGGGTGTTAGTGTTAGTGCAATACCTCAATCTCTATAGGATGAAATTAAAGACGAGATTGCACCTGTCGAGATAGAACCCATTGATGTGACTATCCAGCTTGCCAATAGAGATACTATCCACCCTGTGGGATTATTAGAGATGTTGAAGTCTTGTGTGGTAAAACGAAGTATCCTGCTGATTTCCTCGTTCTTGCTACCACACAAGATAGCTTTTGTCCCATCATATTTGGCAGACCTTTCCTTAATACTGTCAATGCTCATATTGACATTGAGAAGCAAACTGTCACTATTGGCTTTGAAGGTGTGTCACATGAGTTCAATTTCTCCAAGTTTGGTAGACAACCTCATGAAAAAGAATTGCCTAGTAAGGATGAAATTATTTCCCTAGCTTCTATTGTTGTGCCTCCTACTGATCCTTTAGAGCAATACTTGCTTGAGCATGAAAATGATATGCATATGGATGAAAGGAATGAGATATATAGCGTTATCTTTGAACAATATCCTATCCTTAAGAATAATTTGCCTGTTGAATTGCTTGGAGATCCACCCCCACCAAAGGGTGATCCTGTGTTCGAGCTTAAACAGTTGCCTAATACTCTTAAGTATGCTTATCTTGAGGAAAAAGAGATATATCCCATTATTAGTAGTGCTTGTCTCTCAGAGCATGAAGAAAAGAAGTTACTAAAAACTCTAAGGAAGCACCGTGCTGTTATTGGATATACTCTTGATGATCTTAAGGGCATTAGTCCCACTCTATGCCAGCACAAGATTAAAACCGATCCTGATTCCAAACCAGTTGTCGATCGTTAACGGAGATTAAATCCTAAGATGAAAGAGGTAGTAAGAAAATAAATACTAAAGCTCCTGGAAGCAGGTATTATCTATCCTGTTGCTCATAGCGATTGGGTAAGTCCAGTGCATTGCGTCCCTAAGAAGGGAGGTATTACCGTTGTCCCTAATGATAAGGATGAATTGATCCCTTGGAGGATTATTACTGGCTATAGGATGGTGATCGATTTTAGGAAATTGAATAAAGCCACTAGGAAAGATCATTACCCTTTGCCTTTTATCGACCAAATGCTAGAACGACTGTCTAAACACACACACTTCTGCTTTCTAGACGGTTATTCTGGTTTCTCCCAAATACCAGTTGCACAAGCTGATCAGGAGAAAACAACTTTCACCTTCCCTTTCGGTACATTTTCTTACAGACGTATGCCTTTTGGCTTATGTAATGCACCTCCTACCTTTCAAACATGTATGATGGCTATATTCTCTGACATTTTGAAAATATTGTTGAGGTTTTCATGGATGACTTCTCCGTCTACGTGTCTTCTTTTGATGATTGCCTCATCAACCTTGATCGAGTCTTGCAGAGATGTAAAGACACCAATCTTGTCTTGAATTGGGAGAAGTGCCACTTTATGGTTAATGAAGGCATCGTCTTAGGACATAAAATTTCTGAAAGAGGTATTGAAGTCGATAAGGCTAAGGTTGATGCAATCGAGAAAATGCCATGCCCCACAGATATCAAAGGTATAAGAAGTTTCCTTGGTCATGCTAGTTTCTATAGAAGGTTCATTAAAGACTTCTCTAAGATTTCTAGGCCTCTTACCAATCTCTTGCAGAAGGATACTCCTTTTGTTATTGATGATGATTGTGAGGAAGCCTTCAAAATACTTAAGAAGGCTTTGATAACTGCACCTATTGTTCAACCACCTGATTGGAACTTACCTTTTGAAATCATGTGTGATGCTAGTGATTATGTTGTTGGTGTTGTCCTAGGACAAAGAGTTGATAAGAGGTTGAATGTTATTCACTATGCTAGTAAAACTCTAGCCAGTGCACAAAGAAACTATGCTACTACGGAAAAGGAATTTTTAGCAGTCGTGTTTGCATGTGAAAAGTTCAGATCTTACATTGTTGATTCCAAAGTCACTATTCACACTGATCATGCTGCTATTAATTACCTCATGGAAAAGAAAGACGCTAAACCTAGACTTATCAGAGGGGTTCTCTTTCTACAAGAATTTGATTTGCATGTTGTCGAGAGAAAGGGTGCTGATAACCTAGTAGCATATAACTTGTCTAGGTTGGAGAATGTTCTTGATGATCGACAACCTATTGATGATAGCTTTCCTGATGAGCAATTGAATGTCATTAATGCTTCATGTAGTACACCGTGGTATGCTTATTATGCAAACTATATCGTTGCCAAATATATACCACCTACTTTCACATACCGGCAAAAGAAGAAATTCTTCTTTGATTTGAGATATTACTTTTGGGATGATCCTCACCTTTATAAGGAAGGAGTAGATGGTGTTATTAGACGTTGTGTACCTGAACATGAAGAGGAACATACCCTATAGAAGTGTCACTCCAAGGCCTACGGAGGACACCATGCGGGAGATAGAACTGCACACAAGGTATTGCAATCAGGTTTCTATTGGCCCACTCTCTTCAAGGATGCCCGTAAGTTTGTCTTGTCTTGTGACAAATGTCAAAGAATATGTAATATCGGTAAACGTCAGGAAATGCCTATGAATTATTCACTTGTCATTGAACCATTTTATATTTGGGGCTTTGATTATATGGGACCTTTTCCAAAATCCAACGGGTATACTCATATCCTAATTGATGTTGATTACGTCACTAAGTGGGTAGAAGCTATCCCAACTAGTAGTGCTGATCACAACACCTCTATCAGGATGCTTAAAGAAGTTATTTTCCCTAGATTTGGAGTACCTAGATATCTAATGATTGATGGTGGTTCACATTTTATTCATGGTGATTTCCGTAAAACTCTTGCTAAGTACGATGTCAATCATAGGATTGCATCTCCCTATCACCCTCAGTCAAGTGGTCAAGTAGAGCTAAGCAATAGAGAGATTAAACTAATTCTGCAAAAGACTGTCAATAGGTCCAGAAAGAATTGGTCTAAGAAGCTCCATGATGCACTGTGGGCTTATAGAACTGCCTATAAGAATCCCATGGGCATGTCCCCGTACAAAATGGTGTACCGTAAAGGATGTCATTTACCTCTTGAGCTAGAGCATATGGCTTATTGGGCAATCAAAGAGCTCAACTTTGATTTCAAACTTGCTGGTGAGAACAAGTTATTTGACATTTGCTCACTTGATGAATGGAGAGCTCAAGCATATGAAAATGCCAAGCTGTTCAAAGAAAAGGTTAAGAGGTGGCACGATAAAAGGATACAAAAACGTGAGTTCAATGTAGGTGATTATGTCTTGCTATATAATTCTCGTTTAAGATTTTTTGCAGGCAAGCTTCTCTCTAAATGGGAATATCCTTACATTGTTGAGGAAGTATATCGTTCCGGTGCCATCAAGATCAACAACACGGAAATAATCAAGCATTATATCTCAGGTACTCCCATAAATGTTGAAAGCAATGTTATCAATACCATAACTCCGGAGGGTACGGGATATTTATCAGCCTGTTTTAGACTCCGAAAACAAAGAGGTATGTGATTCGGTAAGTAAACCGACTCCAAAAACTTTTCTAGTAGGAATTTTTCTCCGGTTTGGAATTTTTGAAAAACTAGAAAAAATGCAAGTAGTCCGGAAAGTGCACGAGGAGGTGACAAGCCTGCGAGGCGCGGGCCACGTCGTGTGCCTCCTGGACTCCGTTTTCTTGCGGAGTACTCCTTCTGTTCCGAAAAAAATCATTATATATTCTCCCGAAAGGTCTAACCCTCGTATCACGCAATTTTCCTCTGTTTTCGTTTCGAGCCTCTTTTCTGCCGCAGATTTAGAGCAAGTATGTTGTAACGACTAAGATGCGGTCCTTTCCGATTTAGGGAACGAGGCCCCAAAAACGGAAAGAAGCGCATCTAAGCGTTTCGCAAGCATGATAACATAGCACATACATAATACAGAATGACAAATAGGGAATCGTTTGCCATCTCATAGATAATATCAGAGTTTATGTCACACATTTATTCAGACAAGGTAGTTCCTCTACGAACTACATAACATGAGAAAAAGGCAATGCTACCCTGCGTGCTTGCCCATGATCACGACCATGCCTCAGTCTTCTGGATAGTTCACGTACAGGAGGTCGTTCTCCTCATCGTACTGCCACACCAGCTGCGTGCCATCAGGATCACCTATGTCGGGCGTACCTGTACCTGTTGGGGTGTTGAAGTAATCTGTGAGCCACACGGACTCAGCAATCTATGACCTCGGTGCCAGAACTAGTCAAGTTATTAGGTAAGGAAGGTTCAGTGTTTAGGTTGCAGCATCCTAAGCATTTATGGTGGCTAACTTACGTAGAACAAGTTATTGAAGCTGGTCTATACTAGCGGGCGAAGACTAGCTGATCACTAAGTGATCCTGAACACCTACTTACATCAATCATAACCCCACAGTGTTCCTGATCAAAGAGAATTCTTCGAAGGGGACATTCACGGTTACGCACACACTTGGCAATTTTATTAGTTTAGGTTCAAGTCATCTATAGCCGGATGTCAACAAATATTCCAAGTTGCCACATAACCGTGGGCACGACTTTCCGAAAGATTAAACCCTGCAGGGGTGCTCCAACTAGTCCATCACAAACGGTCACGGGCCACAAAGTAATCCTCTATCACGAATCTCGTGATCTCGTCGGATTCCTTAGAGGAAAACCTCAACTCTGGGAGAACCACAGCTTCACTCGGATTCCTATATGCAAGATATATCGCTAAGGTAAGAACAAACTAGCAGGATCTCCCATCGTGTCGACGACCCCGATAAGAGCCGCGTATCTCATTCTCAGGACACGACGGATGAGCGACGCCTACAGTGTCCTGATAGAAATCTCTCAAGTTGCCTTGAGTTGGCCCCACACAGTGCTCTAGTTTGGACCAACATTCATGAGGAGCACTGGCCCGGGTTGTTGATTAATTCCTCGGGGTAGCTATTCCCTATGCAGATTATTATTAAGTGATTGGTAAACTAAAACCAATGTTGGGTCCTGCCGGACAAGTCTTAACACTACACGATTTATCAAGGGGTCCCCATAACAACCCCGAACGTGTTAGGAGCGATCAGTTATGGAATCAAACACTGGTAGCCGGAAACTATAGCGGAAATAACGGAACAAAACACCCGACAATAGTCTAGGCCTTCCATTATTTACGAGGTATATAGATGCATAAATTAAATAACAGATTTAACATAATGATATCAAACTCATGTTATCACATGAGACAATTGCACCTGCAACTAGCAACGCAAACATCAGAAGCTGAGCAAGCCTACTTAGCAATTAAATATTTGCTAGGAGGGGAAAGTGTTTGGGTCTCATGGCAATATCAGGAGGCAATTATTTCAGTGGTAGGCAGCAAGAATATGACGAAGGAAACGTGAATCTAGGCACAACAAGAGTAGAGATGGTATCAAGGTCACGTCATCTTGCCTGTGATGTCTTCAGCTTGGAACTGCTCTTGTTCGTCCTGCACGTACTCTCCCGGATCCTTGTACTCGCTCTCCGATCCCGGTTCTACCCAACATAAAAATAGCATCCAATGAACAACAACACCACATGATGCAATAAACACATGATGCATGAGATGAGAATGAACATGCATTTCTATTCTAGCTACTTGCACATGCATGGGAAGAAACTACAAACTTCTGGACAGAACTGCACTCTAAGATATCTTGACATGCATGAAGATGTCATTAAGAGATGCATCACGTGGAAACGATGCAAAAACATATAAAGAACGTTACGAACGGAGCTACGGATCAACCGGAAACAACGAAACAAGAAATGGAGTCCTACGGATCAAATCCATCACATCACACTCCAATGGCATACTTGTGTTATTCCTAGGTTGCCAAATCACAAGACAAACAAGTATGGATGGGGTGGTGCAAGGAATCTCACCACACCATCAACTATGCAGTCACAAGCATCAAAACATCAAAACTATACATTCTGTCCTAAACATCAACGTAGCAGTTTGAGAGCTACATGCAAAGCACCTACAACCACCCAAATGTGCCAATAAGATATGTGGCAGAAGCTATTCAAAAGCACTACCAGGATGAGCAAAAGATAATTCAAAGGAGTTTCACACAGAAAGTTCTACAGCTGCTAAATTGGACAAAAATATCAGTTTTCAGGGACTTAGTGAAATTCTCAGATTCTCACTAGCTCTTTATGCTCTGAAGCATTTTGACAGCACCCAAAACAATATCTACAAGAAGTTGAACGGAATGAAAATTGATAAAGAGCTAGACAAACACAAAAGCTAGAACTTTCTACTTGATTGCAAGGGCTGATTCCCAACACATGAACTTTTGCAAGCATAACTACAAGGGAAGAAAATAAGAGCAGCTTCTCAAAGTTAGTGAAAATCACAGATTTTCACGAAGCTGAAATTTTCAGCCACATGCCTACTTTGACTACGCACAACTTGCACATGAAAACTCCTAAGCATGAAACACCACCACCATGCTATAGAGGGGTTCACCTTCTATTTCCACAACAAGGAGTCATCCCCTTGGGCTCATCACATCACATGGAACCAAGCTCTAAACATAGAACAAAACAGTAAAATGACATTCCTAGAAAGTGTTCCAAAGAGAAATCTAATTCCACCATTGGATTCTTGGGATGATTCTACCCCAAAAACATATATAATACCTAGGTACTTGCATAGAACAAATGGGCACAAAACTAAGAAGAAAATCTACATGGAATCACATAGGGGTAAATAGTGCTATATCACATGCTTCTCAGTAGATCATCACCTTCACATGCACTTGCACACTCTCATCACTCCATTGGTGCACATGAGGGGTAGACCTCATGTTCATGTGCCTTAGCACACCACAACACACACATACATCAAGCACACATATATCAAGCACCTACACATGCTAGTTAAAACACACACACTAACTTACATTCACATCATGCATTCCTACACCTACACATACAAGCTTGCCATAAGTGCTTATCAAGGCACACCATGCCCTGGCATGGGTGACACACACACATGCACACACACACATACATCACATGATCACCTACAACTACACACAAAGTATGTGGGGGGGGGGAACCCACACACACATACTCACACACTTGCACAAGCTAGTGCATGAGCTCAACACCCATGCACATGAGTAACACACACACATGCACATGGTGACATACATCTACACAGACCTTGGGGTGCTTGCACCACACAAGCACACATGCACATGTTGCTTTCTCACACCATCACTAGCATCACCTACACATACACCACACATAGATATATTTACACATGCTCTCTAGCAACATAATCAAGGTGCTACCTACTGGTTGTGAGGTAAAAATAATACCACACAAGCTTCACTAGCACACCACATCAACTATCATAGCAGACAGAGGAAAACAGCAAAAGGGAAAAAATAGACAAAATAAAATAAAAGGGCTTGGGGGAGGAATCGAACCCAAGACCCCGTGGATTACCCCCAACAACTAGCACCAATGGGCTAGACAGATCTATCTCAACAGAAACAAGGAAGGGAGAAGGGTAAACCTTCTACTGAAGCTACTGTGCCCGAAACAAAAATACAAAAGGGGTGGCGCCGAGGGCTTTCGAACCCACGACCACCTGATGCAACAACACAACACCTACCACTACGCTCCTGCTACTGAACTTAACAGAGAAGAGGAGAAAACTCTCTTGAGCAACCCCTCTCGTCTTTCCTCTGGCCAAAGGTGGCCGGAACAGGGGAAGCACCACGCCGGCGATCTACACCAAATTGAACTACGGCTCATCGATGGAAGGGAGAACGGGCTCCCATGGTTCCATTTCTACACTAAACGCGCTACGGGAAGGCCTACTGCTATGGCTCCACGATGCGCGGCAGCGCCAGGACGGAGAGAAGAACATGGCACGGCTACGGGTTCCTACTCACGATCTGGTGGCTGGGAATAGGGAGGAAGATGCTAGCTCACCCACTGGACGAGGATGTCGTGCCTATCGGAGAGGAGGTAGAGGAAGAAGTGGAAGAAGCTGTGGCGGAGGGGATCGACGGAGAGGAAGCAGTCCGTCATCGAGGTAGGGGAAGCAGACCCGATCTGCTCCTCCTAGCTGTGGGAACGGGTCCCCTCGAGGTCTCGCGTGCTCACCGAAGCCTTGGAGAGGGAGGAGAAGCATGGCTACGACGGCGAGGAGCTCCTCAAGTAACGACCATGGCGGAGGAGGTCCGTGCTTACCTGCTGCCGACGAGGGAGAGGGAGGAAGAGATTAGGAAAGAAGTGGCGGTGGCTTGGAGGAACCCTAGGCCTTGCACGGACGCCAAGGGTTCTTTATAGGAGGAGGAGGAGGCGAGGGACGCGCGGCCTCAACGTCCGTGACGGCGTCGCCTCTCTGTCTTGTCTCCTCTCTGACGAAACTGATGGAAGAAGGAGGAGGAAGACGGCGTCTACAGGGAAAGGCTACGTGCGAGGGGGAGTTGGGCCAGCCAGCGGGAGAAGGCCCAACTGGATGCGCATGATAAGAAAAAGGAAACCCACTGGGGTTTTCCTATTTAAAACAAAACAAAGACAAAACTAAATGCACAGGCAACACTGTTGAAGCTAAAAATAAAACAAAATGCCCCTGGTCATAAGGAATTATGACCCATTTAAATAAAATGAAAAGGGAATTTTTCGAGCTTATAAATATGTACAAAACAGAATTAATTGATCTGTTTTGTGAATATTTGCACCACTAAAACTAAGTTTCAAAACACTAAAAACATAGCATCACATCCACCATAATTCATACTAAAACAAAAGCATTTTTGAAACACGGATGGAGCAAGTGAATCTTGAGCTTGAGATAAAAGAGAGGAAGAAGTTTTAAAACCCTAGTGCAAACCAACATAGTTGCTCTCTACTTTCAAACCACACCCCACACCACTACACATATCATCATCACATGTCACACCACATACATTGATCACATGAACAACACACACAAGATACAAGGATGAATGGATGCATGAATGCAAAGGGAAACAAGGCTTGCACATGAAATATAACTCTCATTGCAATGACAAGATGGACCCACATACAGAAGGTTCCAAATAAGTTAAGTTACACTCTTGGGGCATTACAAACTTTCCACCCACTACAAAAAGATCTCGCCCCGAGATCTAGGACTGAAAGAACTCTGGGAATTCAGAACGGAGGTGATCCTCGCGTTCCCAAGTGGCCTCTTTATCGAAATGATTTGACCATTGCACCTTGTGAAATTTGACAGTCTTGTTGCGGGTCTTGCGCTCAGCCGCCTCGAGAACCACAACTGGATGCTCACGATAGGAGAGGTCGGGTCGAAGGTCGATGTCCTGAAGATGAACAGTGTGCTCGGGAGTCTTGAAGCATCTCCGGAGCTGAGAGACGTGGAACACGTCATGCATATTTGCAAAGTTTGAAGGGAGCTCAAGCTGATAAGCAAGGTCGCCTCTCTAGCCAACAATTCTGAAAGGACCCACGAAACAAGGCGCAAGCTTGCGTTTGATGCCAAAGCACCGTGTACCCTTCATAGGGGACACCTTGAGATAGACGAAGTCATCGAGCTCATAAGACATGTCATGATGCTTTCTATCATAATAGCTCTTCTGACGGGACTGCGCTGCTCTGAGATTATCCTGAATGACCCAACACATCTCTTCACCATCTTCTATCAAGTCATTCCCAAGAATCTGTCGCTCGACGGTCTCGGACCAGTTGAGCGGGGTACCACACTTCCTGCCATAGAGAATCTCAAACGGAGCTTTGCCTGAACTAGCTTGATAACTGTTGTTATAAAAGAACTCAGCGAAAGGCAGGTAGTCTTCCAACTTCATGCCAAAAGAGATAACACTGGCTCTTAGCATATCCTCAAGGACCTGATTGACTCTCTCCACTTGACCACTAGTCTGAGGATGAAATGTTGTGCTGAAGCGTATGTTCGTGCCCATCGCAGACTGAAAAGAATCCCAAAACTTGGAAGTGAAGATACTTCCGCGATTCGAAGAAATCATCATAGGCACGCTGTGCAAAGATACTATACTGGAAGTGTACAGCTCTGCAAGCTGAGATGTGGAGATGGATTCCTTTACCGGAAGAAAATGAGCCACTTTACTCAACTTGTCGATGACGACGAAGATGGCATGATTACCCTTCTTATACTTCGGAAACCAGGTGACAAAATCCATCTCATGTGCGGACCCCGACTTACTAGTCGAGAATCGCCGTGCTCAGTGATCCCAGAGATCAATGCTCACCGAACACAGATACTGAATAAAGAGTCTTACATCCGAGTACCGATTACTATTGCAACACGTGACCGAAGGGTCATGTTCACAAGACAGGGCCTAAGGCCAAACCACACGAATACACTAATAGCGGAAAACAAAGGGGCTAAGCTGGTGCCCATGCCATCAAGCCTACACCGACAGGTATTCTGACTCGGAAGCGTCCTAGTTCACACGGGTGTCGCCGAAGACATACTCATCTCCAAACTCCAGTCCTTCCATGTCTGGTCAATAACATAATCAGTGGCAAGCCAATGAATACTTTCAATGTACTCGCAAACAGCCCATGATATGAACAATGAAAGTGAAGGATAAAAATATCATGCATCTCTAGTATAACTTATTTGGGTGGAATGATCATGAATATGCATCTAGTTAAAGAATTACTCTTGAAGAACAGGTTACGTATACCAATATATCTGTCGAGGGCTGAACCATCAGGGTTCACCCTACATGCCAAGTCACCGAACTTGGTCATATCATTGCTATCACAGCAACACTTTTCTTATCACCACACACACACTCACAATTACGCACACTTGGTTTATGCGGAAATATTAGGACGTAGTTTAATCAGGATTACCCAACTGTCCTTGACCGTGGACACGGCTATTCGAATACTTTACACTCTGGAGAGGTAGTACGCTGGACCCACGAGATCCGGGAAAGTCCCTGTCATCCACGACTGGCAGTATATCACATACCCGAGGTAAGTACCCGATCAATTCCTTTTCCCTGTCCATACTAGACAAAGAGATCCACTCGATTGGTACCCAGCCCACATGTTGTACGTCTTACGAGCTCCAACTCTAAATAGTACCAACCATGCGGGGACCAACGGTGCGACTGGAACTCATAAAAATGGCATAGTCATCCTACCCGACACGACCCCATCACGAGAGTGACCACACATCACTCCGGCCACTAGTAATTAATGTGGCTATTTGCTAGCACCGACCAGAGTAATTAACATAGCCCCGTCCCATAAGGGGTATCATGGTCGTACTGGTAAGGTTGGGACGGTCGACACATCATAAATCTAATCCCATTTCCGACACCTTACTCACACAAATACCGGGTGCATCACTTCACCAAAAGTGACCACCTAACTCATCATCACCCTCGGGCATTAGTGGCACCCGACGGGGTTTTCATAAACTCTTGCTTATGACAACATCATGCTCATGATAATACTACTGATATCTTTACATGTCAACATGGTATTAGCATGACCCTAAGGGGTAGACTCAAGCTCAATGCATATGCTCCGGAGGAGCCTTCGGTAAAATCATATCAAATGAGTACCGGCACTTATGATCATATGCAACGGGAATACTTGCTATAATAACATGCAAAGTAATCATATGCTCAGTCATAGTCAAAGGGCTGCTTGCCTTGGTAAGCTAAGTATCCGGGGTCTTTGAGGTTTTCCACTCCGATTCCCTCGTCACACGGATTTTCTATCATCGATAAAACAATAAATAAGGAATAGCTCACAGAGAAACAATCCACAAAGTCATTTTAAAAATGTTCCCTATTACTGATAAATCTAAGTTATCACTTTAAAAATACTTGCCTAAATTTTCCTTGAAGGAATATTTTTTAAAACAACCAAGCAGAAGCAAAACTATTCCATTTTAGCCCTTATTAATATTGTAAAACAGAATAGTTGCTGGGAAAATTCATTTAAGCATATCATTAAATACTACACATTTTTAGAAAAATAACAGGGGAAGAATTATATTTTTACACTCGTTAAATGATTTTACAAAAATATTAGAAATCGAGGTTTAAAAGAAAAACAGGCCAGCTCCTGGCCTGGCTCGGCCCACAGCTGGGCTGGCCCAGGGCCAGCCGACGGCCTGCCCAGGCACGCGCGTCGTTAGGTTTGTACCTGACACGCGGGGCCCTGCGGTCAGTGGCAGAGGCCAGCGCGGGGGAGGAGGCTGGGCCACCGACAGGTGGGGCACACCTGTCGGGGTTGTCTCCTACGTCCAGCCACAGAGGAGGATGAGGACGCCGACGAGGTTGCCAACGTGCTCAAGCCATAATGAACACGGGAATGGGTGCACCTGACCGTCGCCTACCTGTTGGTGGTCGAAACAACAACGGGGAGGCAGGGGTTCACCAGCGAGGAGGAGGCCATGGCGGAGAGGTTTCAGGAAGTGGTTGAGGGGTGGCTAGAGACACGGAATAGCTCGGGTGAGTTGGGGGAAAGCTTCCTGGGGTCAAGGGGTGAGTTTGGTGGGTCGAGGGGCGCAGGAGCCATCGTGCAGCGGGAGATCGACCGGAGCTCCGAGGCGGAGGGGCCTCGGTCGATCTCGAGCACCGGGGCTCTACTGGTTTGCTGGGGTGGCTTGGGAGGTGCTAGTGGCTGCAGCGAGGCTATCCGAGGGGTGCTGGAGCGAGGGGGAGGTCTATTTATAGGCCCGCGACGATGAGCAGACTCGGGTGCGCCGATGTCTCACTGTGGCGCGCATGGGGGTGCAGAGAGACGTTGGGGTTGAAACCACGGTCTCAGGACGTGGTATTGGACTACCCGAACCCTCTGCTGCCGAGAGAGAGAGAGGAGAGCCGTGCATTCGTGGTCGCGCAAGCTTGGCCGAATCTGGAGCGCACGTGCCCACGTCGCGCGAGGTCTAGCGCGAGAGAGGAGGGGCCCTGAGGCTTGCCCAATGCAGAGGGGCTGTCGGGGAGGAGGTTGAACACCTCGGGGGAGGCTGGAACTGGCCGAGGGCATCGCCCCCACCTCGGTGACTCCGTGTAGCGCGCCTAGAGCGCAGTTTTGGCATGCCACGACATGCTGGTGCGCTCTGATGGACTTTGGACGTGTCTAGCATGTCCTGGCACTTGCTGGGGGTGTGGCTAGCCATTTTGTTTTAGTGGGAGCTTCGGCTGGTCAAATGAGGCAATAAATACTGGTGCTGTCAGTCATGAACTGAGATCTAAATTGGGGATTTTGGCATTTCCACTTTGAAATAGTGAAGGGCCAGTTGACTCAGGTTTGATATAGGTGCTGGCTACTTAATCTAAGAGTTTGAAGCAAAGGAGTTTGGTTTAGCTATGGCTAAGGTGGCTTTTTCCCATCTGCCAGAAGGTGTTCGACAGTGGGCACAGGAGGTTGCACCCCACCACTGGTGCTGAGACTTAACAGGTTTGGTTTTGGTGGTAAACCATGGAGTTCCACCAAATTTGAGCTCCAAAGGATAAGTTTAGCTTTCTAAACTTGAAATCACTCTAATATGATGAGATCTGTTCCTTCCAAAGGGAATGTGGGCAAACTAAGTCCCACAAATCCCATTTTTGGTGTAGAACCCTCATTTGAGGAATTAGACACTCCTGCAATGTTTTAGCCTCATTGGACAAACTTTTCTATGTAGAGTTGCTCTAACTTGATTCTGGACACACACGGTTTTTGGGCTTTTTGGGGTCCTTATCCACCTTTGATCAAGTTGAAACTTTATGTGGACACCAAACATGGCTTAGGGACATCACTCGATATTTCTAGGAATTTATTGAGAATATTTCCTTTGGAAATATTTCAAAATGCCAAAATAGACAGAAATAGCTTTTATAGTTTTAATCAATAAATATAATATAAAATGGGGTTTAAAATCTTATGTATGGAAAGTATATGTCCTTTTGATCATCTCTAAATTTAATCAGATTTTCCAAAGCAGAAAAGTATTTTTCCATGTTGGAATACCAATTCTGACCTCAGAAATGGACAGGTTATTTAATTAGGAAAATACTCACAAAAATAATTATTTTTGTGGTTTTGAAATATAAAAATAGTTAATAATCAGATTACCAAATATGAGTAGTAGCACTGCTTGTTATCAAGGACATGTAGTGCAACTCAAGGTGGTAACACTTTGGTTATCAAAGGTTTTTGGGAATCAGTAAAATACCAAAAAGGAATTTAGGGTTTTAAAACTTCACATGATCAAGCATACAAGCATACAATGTCATCATGGCACTCACAACATTAGTTTTCAAAAAGTTTTAACAAGCTCAGAATTTTACAAAACAAACAGGTGATAACAAAAACAGGGTGTGACATCTCAATATGGTCGAACTTCCACTCGGGAATGGGCAATGGATGCAAAAGACCTGCTGGACGTTGATGCTCTGATTTCACCCTTCGACATACATCACATTCATTTACGAACTGAGCAATCTCACGCTTCATGCGAGTCCACCAGAAGGACCTGTTTCAAGTCCTCACACATCTTGGAGCTTCCTGGATGTATCGAGAGCAGAGAGTTATGAGCTTCTTCCATGATTACCTTTATGAGATCACCTTTCGGAACGACAAGATGATCCTCAAAGAACAACGTGTCTCTAGCATCAACACTGAAGCACTTATATTTGGGAAGTCCCTTTGCCAAGCCAATCTTGACTTTCTTCACCATTGCATCAAGAAGCTGTGCTGCTCGGACCTGATCTTCCAAGGTAGGAGAGATCTGAAGATTTGCAAGAAATCCCTGAGGTACTAACTGAAGGTTGAGCTTTCTGAAAGATTCACAAGGGTCGGGATGGAGAGGCTTCAGAATGAGACTATTGCAATAAGCCTTCCTTCTCAAAGCATCTGCCACGACATTAGCTTTGCCTGGCGTGTACTCAACGCTCGGATTAAAGTCTTGGAGCATTTCCACCCAACGAGTTTGCCGAAGATTCAGGTTAGGCTGGGTGAAGATGTACTTGAGACTCTTGTGATCGGTGAACACTTTAACCTTTCGTTCCAACAAGAGGTGTCTCCAAGTCATCAGAGCATGTACCACTGCTGCCAGCTCAAGATCATGCACAGGATAATTCTTCTCCGCTGGCTTCAACTGCCTGGAGGTATAAGCAACCACTTTCTTCTCTTGCATCAGAACTGCACCAGGACCTTGAAGAGAGGCGTCGCAGAACACTTCGTAAGGTTTGGAGTCATCAGGAGGAACCAAGACTGGAGTAGAGGTGAACTTCTCTTTGAGTGTGTCGAAGGCCAACTGACACTCTGGAGTCGAGGCATACTTCACACCCTTCTGAAGAAGACTTGAGAGAGGCTTAGCAATCTTGGAGAAGTTCTCAACGAACCTTATACAATAGCTTGCAAGCCCAAGAAAGCTTCGAAGCTGCTTCACATTTTTGCAGAGGCTCCCACTCAAGAATGGCATGCACCTTCGACGGATCAACTTTGATGCCCTCGACAGAGATGATGTGCCCAAGATAGATGACTTCTTTCAACCAGAACTCACACATGGAAAACATGGCATAGATTTTTGCTCTCTCAGCTTATCAAGCACCAGCCTGAGAAGTTCTTCATGCTCTTCTTCAGTCTCTGAAGAGACCAGAATGTCGTCGAGATACAGCAAGAAGAAATCATTCTTGAACGGAGAGAATATGTAGTTCATGATTCGACAAAATGTCGGGGGAGCATTTGCCAGACCAAAAGACATGACCGTATACTCATACGAGCCAAAACTAGTCATGAAAGCAGTCTTCGGAATATCCTCTTTGCGAATGCGAATTTGATGATAGCCCATCCTGGGATCGAGCTTTGAGAAGATCTTCGGCCCTTTCAACTGTTCGAACAACTCATTTATGTTCGGAAGTGGATACTTGTTTCTGATTGTCTTCTTGTTCAATGGACGGTAATCAACAGACAATCGGTCCGTGCCATCCTTCTTCTTGACAAACAGAACTCCACAGCCCCAAGGAGACTCGCTTGGTCTGATCAGACCCAAATGCTCCTTCTCATCGAGTTCTCTTAAGTTCCTTCAGCTCTTCTGGACCCAATTTGTATGGTCGTTTGCACACAGGCTCAGTACCTCGTTCAACCTCAATAACAAATTCAACTTCTCGGTGTGGCGACATTCCTGGCAGTTCGTCCTGCACGTACTCTTGCCGGTGATGTCTTCAGCTTGGAACTGCTCTTGTTCGTCCTGCACGTACTCTCCCGGATCCACGTACTCGCTCTCCGATCCTGGTCCTACCCAACATAAAAATAGCATCCAATGAACAACAGTACCACATGATGCAACAAACACATGATGCATGAGATGAGAATGAACATGCATCTCTATTCTAGCTACTTGCACATGCATGAGAAGAAACTACAAACTTCTGGATAGAACTGCACTCTAAGCTATCTTGACATGCATGAAGATGTCATGAACAGATGCATCACGCGAAAATGATGCAAAAAACATATAAAGAACTTTACGATCGGATCTACGGATCAACCGGAAACAACAAAACAACAAATGGAGTCCTACGGATCAAATCCATCACATCACACTCCAATGGCCTACTTCTGGTATTCCCAGGTTTCAAAATCAAAAAACAAATAAGTATGGATGGGGTGGTGCAAGGAATCTCACCACACCATCAACTATGCACTCACAAGCATCAAAACATCAAAACTATACATTCTATCCTAAACAGCAACATAGCAGTTTGAGAGCTACATGCAAAGCACCTATAACCACCGCAATGTGCCAAATAAGATATGTGGCAGAAGCTATTCGAAACCTCTACAAGCATGAGAAAAAGATAATTCAAAGGACTTTCACGCAGAAAGTTCTACAACTGCTAACTTGGACAAAAATATCAGTTTTCAGGGACTTAGTGAAATTCTCAGATTCTCACTAGCTGTTTATGCTCTGAAGTTCTATGCACCCAAAACAATATCTACAGGAAGTCAAATGGAATGAAAATTTACAGAGAGCTAGACAAACACAAAAGCTACAACTTTCTAGTTGATTGCAAGGGCTGATTCCCCACATGAACTTTTGCAAGCACAACTACAAGGGAAGAAAATAACAGCAGCTTCTCAGAGTCACTAAGCTGAAATTTTCAGCCACATGCCTATTTTGACTAGGCACAACTTGCACATGAAAACTCCTAAGCATGAAACAACACCACCATAATGTAGAGGGGTCCCCCCTCTATTGCCACAACAAGGAATCATCCCGTTGGGCTCATCACATCACATGGAACCAAGCTCTAAACATAGAACAAAACAGTAAAATGACATTCCCAGAAAGTGTTCCAACGGGAAATCCGATTCCACCATTGGATTCCTGGGATGATTCTACCCCAAAAACATATATAATACCTAGGTACTTGCATAGAACAAATGGGCACAAAGCTAAGAAGAAAATCTACATGGAATCACATAGGGGTAAATAGTGCTATATCACATGTTTCTCAGTAGATCATCACCTTCACATGCACTTGCACACTCTCATCACTCCATTGGTGCACATGAGGGGTAGAACTCATGTTCATGTGCCTTCGCACACCACCACACACACATACACCAAGCACACATATATCAAGCACCTACACATGCTAGTTAAAACACACACACTAACATACACTCACATCATGCATTCCTACACCTACACATACAAGCTTGCCATAAGTGCTTGTCAAGGCACACCATGCCTTGGAATGTGTGACACACACACACATGCACACACACACATACATCACATTATCACCTACAAGTACACACAAAGTATGTGGGGGGGGGAACCCACACACACACACACTCACACACTTGCACAAGCTAGTGCATGAGCTCAACACCCATGCACATGAGTAACACACACACATGCACATGGTGATATACATCTACACAAACCTTGGGGTGCTTGCACCACACAAGCACACATGCACATGTTGCTTGCTCACACCATCACTAGCATCACCTACACATACACCACACATAGATATATCTACACATGCTCTCTAGCAACATAATCAAGGTGCTACCTACTAGTTGTGAGGTAAAAATAATACCACACAAGCTTCACTAGCACACCACAGCAACTATCATAGCAGACAAATGAAAACAACAAAAGGGAAAAAATAGGCAAAAGAAAATAAAAGGGCTTGGGGGGAATCGTACCCAAGACCCCCTGGACCACCCCCAACAACTAGCACCACTGGGATAGACTGCTCTATCTCGACAGAAACAAGGAAGGGAGAAGGGTAAACCTTCTACTAAAGCTACTGTGCCCGAAACAAAAATACAAAAGGGGTGGCGCCGAGGGGTTTCGAACCCACGACCACCTGATGCAACAACACAACACCTACCACTACGCTGTTGCTACTGAACTTAACAGAGAAGAGGAGAAAACTCTCTTGAGCAACCCCTCTCGTCTTTCCTCTGCCCAATGGTGGCCTTAACAGGGGAAGCACCACGCCGGCGATCTACACCAAATTGAACTATGGCTCGTCGATGGAAGGGAGAAGGGGTTCCTAGGGTTCCATTTCTACACTAAACGCGCCACGTGAAGGCCTACTGCTATGGCTCCACGACGCGCGGCGGCGCCGGCGACAGAGAGAAGAACACGGCGTGTATACGTGTTCCTACTCACGATCTGGCGGCAGGGAAGAGGGAGGAAGATGCTAGCTCACCCACTGGACGAGGACGTTGTGCCTGCCGGAGAGGAGATAGAGGAAGAAGTGGAAGAAGCCGTGGCGGAGGGGATCGACGGAGAGGAAGCAGGCCGTTGTCGATGTTGGGGAAGCAGACCCGATCTGCTCCTCCTAGCTGCGGGAACGGGTCCCCTGGAGGTCCCGCGTGCTCGCCGAAGGCTTGGAGAGGGCGGAGAAGCACGGCTACGACGGCGAGGAGCTCCTCAAGTAACGGCCATGGCGGAGGAGGCGCGCGCTTACCTGCTGCCGACGAGGGAGAGGGAGGAGGAGATAGGGAAAGAAGTGGCGGCGGCTTGGAGGAATCCCAGGCCTTGCATGGACGCCAAGAGTTGTTTATAGGAGGAGGAGGAGGCGAGGCACGCGCGGCCTCAACGTCCGTGACGGCGTCGCCTCTCTATCTCGTCTCCTCTGTGGCGAAACTGACGGAACAAGCAGGAGGAAGACGACATCTACAGGGAAACGCTATGTGCGAGGGGGAGTTGGGCCAGCCAGAGGGAGAAGGCCCAACTGGAGGCGCCATATAAGAAAAAGGAAACCCACTGGGGTTTTCCTATTTAAAACAAAACAGAGACAAAACTAAATGCACAGGCAACACTGTTGAAGCTAAAAATTAAACAAACATGCCCTTGGTCATAAGGAATTATGACCCATTTAAATAAAATGAAAAGGGAATTATTGGAGCTTATAAATATTTACAAAACAAAATTAATTGATATGTTTTGTGAATATTTGCACCACTAAAACTAAGTTTAAAAACACTAGAAGCATAGGATCACCTCCACCACAATTCATACTAAAACAAGAGCATTTTTGAAATAGGGATGGAGCAAGTGAATCTTGAGCTTGAGATAAAAGAGTGGAAGAATTTTGAAACCCTAGTGCAAACCAACATAATTGCTCTCTACTTTCAAACGACACCCCACATCACTACACATATCATCATCACATGTCACACCACATACATTGATCACATGAACAACGAACACAAGAGACAAGGATGAATGGATGCATGAATGCAAAGGGAAACAAGGCTTGAACATGAAATACCACATGGAATATAACTCTCATTGCAATGACAAGATGGCCCCAGATACAGAAGGTTCGAAATAAGGCAAGTTACACTCTTGGCGGATTACATATGTCATCTCAGGAATCTGTCGGGGAGAACAATTTCCCTCGAGTCTATGAAGAAGTAGATGCTGATCTGAAAAGAGTGGAAGTTACGGAAGCCAAGGGTAAAACTAAGGAGAATAATCAGGTGTAGGACGAAGTGCAATCTTTGTTCAACAAGGAAGAAGTTGAAGAAGTGGATTTCCTTCAACCCTACCTCCACCTACTGTCTCCATCCTTGATTGAACTCTTGAGGTTTGTGAAACAACTCGTGTTTGCAATACTTATCTCCACCACCATTCTGAAGTTGTTTTGCTAGGGAAACATATCACAGAGCTCCAAGGTATAAATCAAAGATTGATGGCCCTCTTGGAATCAAAGGACAAAACAACTCCACCAGCATCACCTCCAAAGGAAGACAACTAAGCATGGGTATGGGCAATCCCCTTGGCTTGTGCCAAGCTTGGGGGAGTTGTCCCGGTATCGTATCACCATCACATCTTTTGCCTTTACCTTTTCTTAGTTCGATCCTTTTTGGTTTTATCTTTCTCTAGTAGAATAAAATTCTTAGTGTTTTAGGCTTGAGTTTTTCTTTGTGTCACCCCCGATGTATTCGAGCTCGTGAGCCATATAATAAAGAGTGTCTTAGTTAAGGGCTTTCCCTCATGCCATGATCAAAAGAATGATAATGGAACAAAGGCATGAAAGATCATGTAATGATCTTATGGGAAGTATTTGCTTCACATATAAAAAGAATGATGATTGAAACTTGTTGAGGATAGACAAACGTAGACCTTGGTCATTGCTGCAATTAATAGGAAGTGATAAAGAAGGAGAGGTTCACATATAAATATATCATCCTTAACACTATCTATGATTGTGAACACTCACTAAACTATTACATGCTTAGAAGTAGATGTTGGACAAGGAAGGCAACATAATGAATTGTGTTTGCTTTGTTCCAAACAATGTTATATGACTAGAGATCTCTTAACATGTGACGATTGCTTCCACCTCATATCAACCAAAACTTCCACACTATGTAGAGATACTACTTGTGCATCCGTAAACCTTCAACCCCAGTTTTGCCATGAGAGTCCACCATACCTACCTATGGATTGAATAAGATCCTTGAAGTAAGTTGTCATCGGTGCAAGCAATAAAAATTGCTCCCTAAATATGTATGATCTATTAGTGTGTGGAAAATAAGCTTTGTACGAACCTGTGATGAGGAAGACATAAAAGCGATAGACTGCATAATAAAGTTCTTTATCACAGGAGGCAATATAAAGTGACGTTCCTCCACACTAAGAGGACGCACATACAAACCTCAAAAGCGCATGATAACCTCTGCTTCCCTCTGCGAAGGGCCTATCTTGTACCTTTACTTTTTGCCCTTGAAAGAGTCATGGTGATCTATACCAATTCCTTATTTCGCATTTATTTTGGCTAACGTCATGTGCTAGGGAAAGATCTATATTCATATGTCAGCTTGGAAGTAAGTATTCATGAATTATTATTGTTGACATTACCCTTGAGGTAAATGGTTGGGAGGCGAAACTATAAGCCCCTATCTTTCTCTGTGTCCGACTGAAACTTTGATCTCATGAGTACCACGTGAGTTGTAGCAATTGTAGAAGACAAAAGGATGATTGAGTATGTGGATTTGCTTTACAAGATCTTATTTGACTCTTTCCAATGTTGTGATAATGTAATGCCCCAAGAGTGTACTTGCCATATTTGGAACCTTCTCTATGTGGGTCCACCTTGTCATTGCAATGAGAGCCCATGCATGTGTTATTTCATGTGTCACCTTGCCATGTCTCCCTTTGCATTCATGCATCCATTCATCCATGCCTTTGTATTTGTTGTTCTTGTGTTCCATGTTGTGGTGTTTCATGTGATGATGTGATGTGATAGTATGTGAGATGATGTGGGTGTTGCTCGAAGTGGGAAGCTTCTTGTTAGTTTCAAATAGGTTTCAGAAACAACTCCCTTTCTCTACTTATCTCAAGCCAATATTTCCTTGCCCCATCCCTATTTCAAAAATGCACATGATTTATTATGTTTTGTGGTGGATGTGAAGATGTGAATTTTCTGTTTTGAAAATATGTTTTAAAGGTGAAAATATTCACAAAACAGATCAAATAAATTCTGTTTTGTAAATATTTAATTGCTCCAAATATTTCTTTTCCATTTTATTCAAATGGGTCATAATTCCCTTATGACCAGGGGTATTTTCTTTTATTTTTAACTCCTTCAGTTTTGAGTTCGTTTTAAATCTTTTCTCTGTTTGTTTTAATTAGTAAAACCCCACGGGTTTTATTTTTCTTCTACAACTAGCAGGCCCAGCTTCCTTCTCCCGCGCTAGCAGCCCACCTCCTTCTCGTGTAGACGTCGTTTCCCTGTCTTCCTCCTTCGTCAGGCTCCTTCAGAGAGACAGAGAGAGCGCGGTAGTAGCAGACGCTGTCACGGACGTCGAGGCGCGCGTCCCTCACCTCTCCTCCTCCATATAAGTCCCCCTTGGCATCCGTGCAGCCTAGGGTTCCTCCCCTTGCACCGCCACCTCATTCCCATCTCCTTCTTCCTCTCTGTAGTCGACATCAGGTAAGGGGATCAATCTCCTCCGCCATGGCCACGAGCTGAGGAGGTCCTCTCCGTCGCGCCCGTACACCTGCGGCCTCTCCAACACCTCGTAGAGCATGCGGGATCTTCGAGGAGCCCATTCCTGCAGCTACTTCGACGAGATCGGCCCTTCTACCACTACCTCAACGACGGCGGCCTTCCTTCCCGACGATATTCCCCGAGCGGCTTCTTCCCCTTCTTCCTCTACATCCTCTCCGGCCAACGCGACCACCTCGTCTAGTAGGTCCTTCCCCCCTTCTTCCTTATCCCAGATCACGAGTTGTTGGCCGTATCTTCATCGTCGTTTCTTCTCTCTCGCCGTCGCCGCCGTGCATAGTCGAGCCGCTGCTGTAGGCCCTCCCGAGTAGGGTTAGTTAGGAAAATGGAACAGTGGGAGCCTGCGCTTCTTTCCATCAACTAGTCGTAGCCTAATTTAGCGTGAAACGCTGGCGAGGCACCCATTGGAGTGTGTTGTGATGATTTTGATACGTAGGACTCTATTTGTTGTTTCGTTGTTTCCGGTTGATCCATAGCTCCGTTCGTAACATTCTTTATATATTTTTGCATCATTTTCACGTGACACATCTGTTCATGTCATCCTCATACATGTCAAGATAGCTTAGAGTTCATTTCTGTCTAGGAACTTGTATTTTCTTCTCATGCTTGTGCTAGGGACTAGAATAGAGATGCATGTTCATTTTCATCTCATGTATCATGTGCTTGTTGCATCTTGCGGTGATGTTGTTCATTGGATGCTATTTTTTATGTTGCGTAGCACCGGGATAGGAGAACGAGTACGTGGATCCGGGAGAGTACGTGCAGGACGACCAAGAACAGTTCCAAGCTGAGGGCATCACATGCAAGAGGATATGACCTTGATTCCATCTCTAGACTTGTTATGCTAGATTACGTTTCTTTCGTCATATGCTCGCTTCCTATCACTGGAATAATTGCCTCCTGATAATGCCATGAAACCCAAACACTTATCCCTTCCTAGCAAATCTTGAATGGCTAAGTAGGCTTTGTTCAGCTACTAATGTAAGCGTTGCTAGTTGCAGGTGCAATTGTCTCATGTCATAACATGAGTTTGATATCATTATGATAAATCTGGTATTTAATTAATGCACCTATATACTTGGTAAATAACGAAAGGCCCAGCCTTTTGCCGTGTGTTTTGTTCCGCTATTGCCGCCATAGTTACCGGCGACCGGTGTATGATTCCATAATGATCGCTCCTAAGACGTTCGGGGTTGTTATGGGGACCCCCTTGACAAATCGTGTAGTGTTAAGACTTGTCCAGACAGGACCCAACATTGGTTTTAATCTGCTAATCACTTAATAATAATCTAAATAGGGAATAGCTACCTCGAGGAATTAATCAACAACCCGGGCCAGTTCTCCTCATGAGTGTTGCTCCTCATGAGTGTTGGTCCCACGCAAGATATACCCCACTGGTCACCCAGAGGTTTAGCCATCCCGACATCTAGCTCATCCGACGTGTCCTGAGACTGAGGTACGCGGCTCTTATCGGGGTCGTCGACACGACGGGAGGTCCTGCTAGTCTTGTCTTACCTTAGCGATATATCTTGCGTATAGGAATCCCGGTGAAGCTTTGGTTCTCCCCAGAGTTGATGTTTTCCTCTAAGGAATCCGACGAGATCACGAGATTCGTGATAGAGGATTACTTTGAGGCCCGTGACCGTTTGTGATGGACTAGTTGGCGCACCCCTGCAAGCTTTAATCTTTCTGAAAGCAGTGCCCGCGGTTATGTGGCAACTTGGCATATTTGTTAACATCCGGTTATAGATAACTTGAACCTAATCTAAAAAAATTGCCAACTATGTGCGTAATCGTGACTGTCCCCTCCGTAGACCTCTCCTCGATCGGGAACACGGTGGGGTTATGATTGACGTAAGTAGGTGTTCAGGATCACTTAGTGATCAGCTAGATGTCGCCCGCTAGTATAGACCACCAACATAAATTGTAATACGTAAGTTAGCCACCATATATGCTTAGGATGCTGCAACCTAAACATTGAACCTTCCTTACCTAATAACTTGACTAGTTCTGGCACCGAGGTCATAGATTGTTGAGTCCCCGTGGCTCATAGATTACTTCAACACCCCAATAGGTACAGGTACGCCCGACACAGGTGATCCCGACGGCACGCAGGTGGCGTGGCAGTACGAGGAGGAGAACGACTGTCTGTACATGAACTATCCAGAAGACTGAGGCGTGGTCGTGATCGTGGGCAAGCATGCAGGGTAGCATAGCCATTTCTCATGGTTTGTAGTCCGTAGCGGAACTACCTTGTCTGAATGCGTGATGTACTATGATATTATGTATGAGATGACAGTTGAATCCCTAATTGTCATTCTATTATCATGTATGTGCTATGTTACCGTGCTTGCGAAACGCTTAGATGCGCTTCTTTCCAATTCGGGGCCTCGTTCCCTAAACAGGAAAGGACCGCATCTTAGTCGTTACAAGTTGGTAATCAAAGCCTTACGACCATAGGAGCCTTTGTGTGATCGTACTTGGCCGAGTCGATTCTAGTAAAATGTTTTGAGTCTTAGTTATATCAGAGAACAGGATTCTTTTTCTCCTCTTCCATGCTCTGGTGAGGTTCCCGACTTAGGAAATCTTAATTCTACTCGTCTTCTCGCTCAAAAACTTTTTTAGGATCACGTGGGTATTTTTGAAATCTATATGATTTTGATGTGACGGAGTTTTGTCTTCGTGCCTCCTGTCTGGCTTGATTTCTTCCGCGGATTTGATCTCCAGGGGATTCTTGGGCACATCGCCATCATTCACATTCTGAGTATCTAAGAATGAAGGATGTACGTAATTTCTTCAATACTAGTAGTGGCGAGATAACCCCGATGTCCCTAGTACTGGTGCAAATTGTTCGGGGGTACTGCCATAATTTGTATCGTTGTGATCACGAGGGTCTGTTGTAGATGAAGGTCCGAGATTCTGGTTATGTGTTGACGGATGTGATATAGTGGACGGGTTAGTATAGGAGTTGTGTGAATATTAATCCTTGTATCCATGTACCAGATTGCATGACCAGATATTTCGAGAATTCATAGGTGGGATATCAAGTAGTAACTTATAGGACAATCTTCCTAGAGATGCATGATGTGAGGTTGGGATTCGATATTCAGTGGGTATGTTTGTTCACGGTCATATTACAGCGGTTCTCGTTGTGTCTTAAAGAGTCCTTCTAGCTCACTACGACTCGGGGATACTTTGTAAGTCGTGTGCATTACCTTGCACGGGATGGCTACTGTAAATTCGAGCCCGTGCAATCTTATCCACGAAGATATCGGATGAAATCTGGATCATATATTTGTTCCGAGTAGTTCTAGCTCATACTTGTTTGCAAGTGCTCTTAATCAGAATTTTGTCGACCGTCACTTTGAGGAAGCATTCTTACTATTTTGTTCGAGTGCAATTGCTAATATTCCTGTTCAAATATTTCTGCCGTTTTTGATTCAGCTATACCTTCAATTTATTCTGTGGGCTACTGTGTTGTCTGTCTTCAGGATGCACTACTGGAATCCAGTTCTTGGTCGTGAGCCAGTTCTTTTCCGTCTGCTGGCTGATGGCAAAGAACCTCTTTGCCGTCAGTTGACACAAGGTAGACGGCAAAGGGCTGACTGATGGCAAACATACTATTTGCCATGTGTCGGTCCTTTGCCGTCTGACAGCGGACGACAAAGAGACCCAGGGCAGACGACAAAGTGGACGGGTGGGTCCCATGCCTGCGGTGTCCGACGAAAGGAAAACTTTGCCATCCGGGGGCCTTTCACGTCCTCCATGGGGCCCTTTGCCGTCGGGGGGCGGACGACAAAGGGGTCGACCCTATAACGGCCGTCAACTCCCCCTTGCTCACTGTCTCTCTTCCCCCCCCCACTGTCTCTCTCCCCTCACCTCACTCGCCCCCGCTGCCGCCCCGACTCGCTCCAGCACCACCGACGACCCCCTCCCCGTGGCAACCCCCTCCCCGCGGTCCTCCCGTCCACTACTGCGGCCCTCCTCCCCCACCACCACACCTCCTCCCTCATTTTGGTGAGTTCATTTTCTTTCATTTTTTTTCTTTTTTTCATTTCATTACATCTGTTAGTTTAGGTTACTTTCAGTGTTAATTAGGTTAATGTTAGTTTAGGTTAATTAGGTTACTATTAGTTTAGTGTTAATTAGGTTAATGTTAGTTTAGGTTAATTAGGTTACTGTTAGTTTAGTGTTAATTAGGTTACTGTTAGAAGAGGAGGAGGAGGAGGAGAAAAAAGAATAATAATAGTAATAGTAATAAGATGATAAAGAAGAAGAAGAAGAAGAAGAAGAAGAAAAAGAGGAGGGAGGAGAAGAAGAAAGAAGAGGACCCTAACCCCCGACCGCCCGCACACGACCCCCGACGCCCGACGCCACCAACCCCCGACGCCCGACGCCACCAACCCCCAACCCTCGACCCTCGACCACTGACGCCACTCACACCCGACTCCCGACCCCCGACGCCCCACGCCACTGACCCCCGACCCCCGACTCCACTAACCCCCGACCCCCGACGCCCCTGACCCTCGACTCCCGACGCTACTGACCGTCGACCCTCGACCCCCGATGCCCGACGCCACTGACCCTCGATTCCCAATGCCACTAACCCTCGACCGCCGACCCCCGACCCCCGACGCCACTGACCCTCGACCCCCGACCCCCTACCCCCAACCCCCGACGCCACGAACCCCCAACCCCGGAGCCCCGACACCTCTTTGGCCTCTTGTTGATCGAAAAGACCCCAACCCCCGATGCTAGTGACCCTCGACCCCCGACGACACTGACCCTTGACCATCAACGCATTTAACCCGACTACCGACCACCGACATCCGACACCACCAGCCCTCGACGCCACTAAGCCCCGACCCCCGACACCTCTTCTTCTTACTATTGAACGCGAAGGTGCTTTTTGGCCTTCTAGCGGACCACGGGGTCATAGTTTTGTAAATTATGAGTTAGGTCACATATTTTCCAATTATGTTAATTATAAAATCTTGATATTTGTGTTGATCGTGCAAATTTCAATGTGCAGTTGTTCGACGACCTCCACGTGCGTTGGACGAGCTCCACCCCTGCGTTTGTTGGTGAGCACAAATGACTTCTCCTCCTACCCCCTTAATTTGCTCTGTCCCGATCTTCATGCCAATGAAACTTGCTAGCTATAGGTTTCTTCAAGCATTAGTATGCGTGACCAGTATGCGTCTCCCGTTCAGAAGGGCAACATATATAAATATGCATTTCTTTGCATATTTATAACCGCCATCCTTTCGAATTGTCCAACATTATCGATGGACAGCCCGACTATGTGTAGATTGGGTTTGTTTTCCCGTATGTTGTGCTCTGGATCCGATGCACAATTTCGTCAGTGCCTCCCCGTTGCTCTCCGGGTACACATCCTCTCTGCTTATTGCCGAGACGTGTATCAGGAGAACAACGGGGAGGTGCTGCCAAAATTCCGCGTCGCATCTGGAGCAGAGCATGGGAAAATGAACCCAGTCTACACATACTCAGGTGGGATTAGGACCTATCTTTACCTATTAGCGTGTAGGTTGCATGGACGTAATAAAACTGACAAACTTGATTAGCGTATGAATATATATGATGAATTATATATTTATTTCTTGTGCGCCCATAGGTAGCTAGGCAACATGAGTGATCGTGCTTGGAGGAACACTGGTCACCCTAGTAAGAAAGGAATGACCCATGAATGGTTAACAAAAACCAGGTGGTTTGTGAGAGCCGCATTTGCAAATGGCCAGCAAAAAACATTGTGCCCCTGTCCCAACTGCGACAATTGGAAAAAGCAGACAGAGTTTGAAATGGGTAAACACCTACAAAAGTAGGGTTTTACGCCTAATTATACGGTGTGGACTTTTCATGGTGAGTCGGACCAACGTGCCAGAGCTGAGGTGATTCGTCGTTGCACCGACGAGCATGGTACCGGGATTGAAGACATAGTGCAAGACTTTGATGATGCTCGGGACTCGGACGATGAGATGGAGGAATCTGCAAAGGCCTTCTATGGAATGTTGGAGTCTTCAAAACGTCCTCTCCATGAGCAGACTGAGTTTTGTCAGCTGGATGCCACCGCGCAAGTAATGGCTCTGAAGGCTCAATTCAACCTAGGTAGAAAATGCTACGACGCGATGATGACGATATTTGGACGCTTTCTACCCAAAGGCCATGTACTGCCTGCAAACCTGTACCAGTCAGACAAAATCCTCCATGTACTTAAGATGCCCTATGAGAAGATATATGCGTGTGAGAATGGATGTGCCTTATTTAGGCTTGAGTATGCGGCCTTGAACTGTTGCCCCATTTGCAATTCTTCCAGGTATATTTTGGCAGACAACGGTATGGGTCAGAAGAATCAGACCAAAATCCCCATTAGTGTTCTTCGGTATCTGCCAATCGTACCAAGACGTCAACGTCTTTTCATGATCGAAGAGACGGCTAGACAGATGACATGGCACAAATTGGGCAAAAGAATCGAGCTAGATGCGGATGGGAACACGATGCTGGTACACACTTCAGATGGTTTTGCGTGGAGGCACTTTGATGCATTACATAAGGATAAATCGGAAGATCCAAGGCAACCTAGAGTTGCCATCAACACGGATGGGTTCGATGTGTATGGTATGACGGCAGCACAATACAGTTGTTGGCCTGTATTTTTCATTCCAATCAATTTGCCACCCGAAGATATTATGAAAAGAAAGAACATTTTCCTGACGTTGAAAATTCCAGGGCCCAACTATGAGGGGAAGAATATGAATGTGTAGATGCAGCCGCTTAAGGATGAGTTGCAAGAATCCTTGGATAATGGCATCAAGACCTACGATGTGGCTACCAAAACAAATTTCAAAATGCATGTGTGGTACATGTACTCGACGCATGATTATCCGGCGTTTGCGCTATTCGCTGGCTGGTGTGTGCATGGAAGTTTCCCGTGCACCACATGCAAGGCAGCTCTTCAGTTCCGTTGGGTGCAGGATGGTCGCAAGTTTTCTTGCTTCGACATGCATAGACAATTCCTGGATCCTGACCATAAGTTCAGAAAAGACAAGAAGAATTTCATCAAAGGTAGTGTTGTCAAAAACACTGCACTAGCTGCGTTGACAGGCCAACAGACCCTTGATCAGTTAAACACTCTCGAGTCTGATCCTTTGCATCCAGGATACTTCAAAGGGTATAATACGGAACACGCCTGGACTCACAAGTCATGCTTATGGGATCTGCCTTACTTCAAAGACCTCCTTTGCCCACACAACATCGACGTGATGCGCACTGAAAAGAATATTGCGGAGGCCATTTTTGGTACATTGTTCGGCATAGAGGGGAAGTCAAAAGATAATCCTAAGGCTAGAATCGACCTGGAGGCTCTATGTGATAGACCGTTGCAAAACTTGCGACAACGGAAAGGAAAGCAAAGCATAGCGAAGCCAAAGGCATGGTTCAATCTTGAAAGGCCAGCTATGAGAGAAATGCTATTGTGGGTGAAAATGCGGTTGATGTTCCCCGATGGGTATGCTGCGAATCTAAAGAGGGGAGCAAGTCTTGAGAAATTGAAAATATTAGGTATCAAGAGTCATGATTGGCACATACGGATTGAGCGGGTAATGCCGCTGATGTTGCGTGGCTTTATCCCTGAGGATGATTGTCTAGTACTAGCAGAGCAGAGCTATTTCTTCCGTTCTCCTTGTGCAAAAGAACTATCGCCTGGCGTGCTAGATGAAATGGAAGAGTTGGCGGCGGAGTTGATTTGCAAATTAGAAAATATCTTTCCACCAGGCTTCTTTAATCCAATGCAACATTTGATTTTGCATCTCCCGACCGAGGCAAGAATGGGGGGGCCGTTGAAAATCGATGGTGCTAGTCAACTGAGAGGATGCAGAAGACACATCGAGCTAAGTGTAAAAATAAACGTAGAATTGAAGCATCGATGGCCGAGGCATTCATTACTGAGGAGGCGGCAAACTTCGTGACAGCACACTACGAAGCCAAAAATCATCATTTGCATAACCCGAAGCCTCGGTACAATGATGGTGATCCGAAAAAAGTTCGATCCAACCTCAGCCTATTCAAAGGCAAGCTCGCACCATCCGGTGCTTCGAAAGGGAAATCGTTGGATGTCGAAGAATGGCGGACCATTTCATTGTATATCTTCACCAACCTAACAGAAGTGTGGCCGTACATCAAGTAAGTTCTCGGTAAATTATTGTTCCGCAACTTCTAATTGCTTTGAACTACTCTTATTCCCGGATATTTGATATAGTCGATACGTCGCCGAATTCTCGGATGGAGCGGTCAACGAAAAGGATTCTGTCGAAGAGTATAAGATTCTCGCAAAGCATGGAGGTGACTATCTCGGTTTCATCTCTTGGTTCAAACAAAGGGTAATTAATTACCATTAAGGGCCCATTTGATTTCTTGGTCTAATTTGCGGCTAATGCATCCATTCTTTCGTATTAAACTTGTAGGCTGATGCAGAGTCTATGGACGCCCACTTGAGACAAGTCGCTAATGGTTTTGACTATAAGGTCCGTTCATTTGACAAATACAACATCAACGGGTATCACTTTCGTACCTTTGGCAAATAGCTATCTATGCCCGACCTAAAGACTACAAATTGTTCTGTCTCTGCTATCGGCGAAGGAGGCACTGAGTATTATGGAAGAGTTGAAGCAATTTATGAACTTCTATTCTATGGTGGAAACCCATCGGCTGTCGTAGTCTTCAAATGTTATTGGTTTGAGCCGAGGGAGACTAGAAGGACTCATCAACATATAGGACTAGTCGAAATCAACCAAAACACCCACTTAGATGTTCCCGATGTCTATATTACGGCTCAATAGGCGACACAAGTTTTCTATCTACCGTGGGCCTGCCAAACTAATCCAAATCTCAAAGGTTGGGATGTCGTTTATGAAGTGCCACCACATTTTAGACCACCTACCCTCAATGAAAAGGATTACGAACCTCACATTAACCCAAACACATATGAAGCAGAATTCTTCCAAGAAACACGTATGTCTAAGAAACGTTTCAGGAACCGCTCTACTTCACCCCAGAACATTGAAGTAGACAGTGACAGTGAATCCGTCTTAACCCCTGAGCCCGAACAGGAAGAGCTGGAAGAAGAAGAGGTTACTGCTGCCGATGACCTATCACTTCTTGACCGATTACATAATGGTGGCCTTCCACATGTTCTTCCTGATAGTGATGATGATGATGATGCATTTATTGATGATAGTGATGATCATGATGCATTTATTGAGCCCGAAGCATATAAAGACGCGCACGATTGTTATTACTTCATGTCACGTATTCAACTATTACTATATATAAATTTTGAGCTGATGTTAGGTATTCAATTTTTATTGGTCATGTTGGTATTTATGACGATGATACACTTAAATTATATACATTTTATTTCTCATGTTGGTATTTATGTTGTACTAATTTCATTTACTCTTTGTCATGACACGTGTTGAAAGATGGTGGGAAAGGGTCGAAAGCACTCCGCGGCTCCTTCTTCGTCAGCGGGTGGTGGGATGGGTACTTCCATTTCTGCCTCGCCTCTTTGGAGAGCTTTGCTCTCTACTCTGGAAGGAGCGCCCCCCGTGAGAGGAGGTCACCCCCGCGAAGCCGAGAGGTACTAAAGGTACACGTTGTATTCATGTTGGTATTTATGTTGTACTCATGTTGTATGCATATTGGTATTTATATACATTTTATTACTCCAGTTGGTATTTATGTTGTACTAAAGGTACACGTGGCCGCGGGAGAGGTAGGGAGGTCGCTGCCACGCCTTCTGAGGTGGAGGCTACACGGTCTCCGCCACCACCCCAAGCTGATTCACCTGAGCACATAACTTCTAGGGTGGATTCGTCTGAGGTGGAGGCTACACGGTCTCGGGTTCACGAGCCTCGGGTCGACGAGCCTCAGGTGGACGAGCCTTCGACCCACGAGACTCATGTCCTAGAGGCTTCGTTCCAGGAGACTCCGCAGCAAAGCAGGGATGAGGGTACGTCCCCAGAGACCCAGTGGGATACCTGGGTTGTGCCAAGTGGCCATGCTGGTAGCGGCGAGGAGCTGGGTGAGGGGGCTACCGTCTACCAACGTGGTAGTTCGGGGATCCCGCTCATGCTGATGACCCGCGAGCAGAGGTGGTCGATTAAGCCAAATGGGGACAAGTAAGTTAATTTACTCTTATTTAACCTTTTGCCTTCACGTTTTCTCAAATATCTAATGTTTTGGCTTTAATTTGTCATACCGTAGAGGTTGGATTGTTGCCAAGGGTGTCCGTAAGCCCAATAGCGTCCTTGGTGTGCTTTCCCATCAAAACTTCCCAGGGTTTGTTACGTTGCCCGGTCAGGAGCGAGAGGTAGGAATGACCTGGAGCACTACTTGGGTCCCCCGGCCCCGCCGGAGGTGGAGATCGACGGCGTTTTGTGCCACGCGAGGGCCAACATGGTAATTTCTCCTTCACACAATTATAAATCAACCATAGCTAGTTATTTTACTAATGGGTGTTGTCTCGTTTGCAGACCGCCTACTTCAAAACTTTCAGCACGAGGCTCAGGTGCAGGCTGTTCGAGACTACTATGCCACGCGGTGTATTACGAAGGACAAGGCGAAGTGCCGTGATTCTAAGATGGAGAAGGAGCATTACATGAAGGTAATTACATATTATTAAGGTTTTGTTGTTAGTTTCCTTGATTTGGTTCTTACGCCCTCAAATTTCTCTTTATTAACTTAGGTGCCCCCGAGATGGTGTATGGATAAGATGGATTGTTGGGAGGCCTTGGTGGATTAGTGGTGCTCCGAAACATAGGAGGCCAGCAACAACAACGCCAAGGAGAGGCGTGGCAAAATGGTTGGTGTGCCACACCATCAAGGGAGCGTCAACTTAATCCAATTTGGCAAGAACTGGGTATGTGGTTTGCTTCATGCCTCATGCATTCATTCTTAATGCTATCTTGAGCCCTTTACTAATACAATTTTCCTCTCTTTCTCTTTTAGGCGCGTCACAATAAGACGGAGGTGCCACAGATATACGACCTGTATGCGATGGCCCATACTGCCTCGTACAAGAAGGTCAAGGCATTCTCTGAGTCTGACCTCGAGCATCCAGAAAACTTCACCAACATCTCCTCCCACCACAAGCTCATGAAGTACATACATCACGGGAAGGCGAGGAAAGGGGAGGACTTTAACCCGAGCGAGGGGCCTATTGATCCAGAGCTGGTGATGATAGGTGGCAATGGGAGGCCCCATGGCTCGATCACCATTGGAGACGGCCTTATACGTTGTCCTAGCACTCTCCGGGAGATAAAGGCACGCCAAACGAGCACCTGTCCGGAGATAACACCTCGTCCATGGCCAGTCGAGCTCGCCATCGAGGTTAGTTTAATGGACTCAACTATCTTTCCGCATTATGTTCTGCGTTGGAACCAATATTATTACAATGCTAACGATGAGTTGTGTTGCAGGCTGCTATTCTGAAAGAGGGAGAGGCAATGCAGGCAGTTATGGCGGAGAAGGATAAGGAGATGAGGGAGCTGGAGGAGAGGACGACTGCATTGGTGGAGGCGGAGAGGGCACGGAATGATGCGTCTAACAGGGCCATATACGAGCTCTTCGTGATAAGATTCTTCTTCATATTATTTAAAATCTTGCATTTTAATGTCCATTTCATTAATAACTAAAAAGTTTGAATTGTCGAAACCAAATGTATAGTCTATGTGCGAGGAGACCGGCCAAGTCCCTCCGGCGATGCCAGTCATTAACATGGCGGCGACGGTGAGTTTCATTTCAGTGCAGTGATCTTAAGAGTGTCCTCATGCGAACGACACATTGCAAACGATGTTTGGTGCAGAATATCTCCCGAAACGCATCGCACGACACTTCTATAGTGGAGCCTTATGTAGGCGAAACAAGCCAGAGCCACCGTGCTTCACCGCCGTGATGACAGTAATGGTATGTTATTTGTAGTGTTTTAAACAATGACATATACTTAGCTAATTATGTTCGAAAAGACATAATTAGCTCCAAAATGACATATAATTAGCTAATTATCCTCCAAAATGACATATTTAACCCAAGTTAGCTCCGAAACAACATATAATTAGCTAGGCTTCCACCTAAATGACATAATTAGCTTAGTTAGCTCCAAAATAACCTATTTAATAAAAAATGATCTATACTTAGCTAAGTTCTCTCCTAAATGACATAATAAAGCTAACTTAGCTCCAAGATGACCTATTCCCCCTAACTTAGGTATTAAATTGACTATAATTAGCTTAGCTAGATCCAAAATTGCTTAATAATCATAGTTTGCTCCGGAATGACATATTTTACCCAAGTTAGCTCCGAAATGACCTATAATTAGCTAGGCTTCCAACTAAATGACATAATAAGCTTAGTTAGCTCCAAAATGGTCTATTTAAAAAAACATGACCTATACTTAGCTAATTATCCTCGAAACGACATAATTAGCTCCAAAAAGGCATTCTTAGCTAATTATCCTCCAAAATGACATATTTAACCCAAGTTAGCTCCGAAACGACATACAGTTAGCTAGGCTTCCACCTAAATGACATAATTAGCTTAGTTAGCGCCAAAATGACCTATTTAATAAAAAATGACCTATACTTAGCTAAGTTCTCTCCTAAATGACATAATAAGGCTAACTTAGCTCCAAGATGACCTATTCCCCCTAACTTAGGTATTAAATGGCTTATAATTAGCTTAGCTACATCCAAAATGTCTTAATAAGCATAGTTTGCTCCGGAATGACACATTTTACCCAAGTTAGCTCCAAAATGACCTATAGTTAGCTAGGCTTCCACCTAAATGACATAATTAGCTTAGTTAGGTCTATTTAATAAAACATGACCTATACTTAGCTAATTATCCTTGAAATGACATAATTAGCTCCAAAAAGGCATTCTTAGCTAATTTAGTCCGAAGAAGGGGACAAGAGGAGAAGAAAGAGGAAAAATGAAAAGAAGGAAGAAGAAGAAGAAGAGAAGAAGAAGAAGAGAAGAAGAAGGAGAAGGAGAAGGAGGAAGAAGAAGGAGGAAGAAGGAGAAGGAGGAGAGAAGCTCCTTCTCCTTCTTCTCCTCCTTGTTGTCCTTCTTCTTGTCCTTATTCTTGTCCTTCTTCTTTTCTTCTTCTTCTCCTCTTCCTTCTCCATCTGCTCCTGATCCTGCTCCTTCTTCTTTTACTTCTTCTTCTCTTCTTTCTTCTTCTCTTTCTCTTCATCTACGTAGATTAGATTCATCCAACAAAGACTAAATTGGCTAATTATCCTACAAAATGACATAATTAGGTGAAAACATCATAAGAAACTTGGTTAGCTCATTAAAATGACCAATTTAGCTAAAAATGAAATAATGAGCCCAAAATGGCATAAGAACCTTGGCTAGCTCATGAATATTATATAATTAGCTTGGCTTCCACGTAAATGATATAATTAGCCAATTTAGCTCCAATATGGCTTAATAAGCATAGTTAGCTCCTAAATGATATATTTAACCAAAGTGCCTCCGAAACGACCTATAGTTAGCTAGTCGTCCACCTAAATGCCATAATTAGCTTACTTCGCTCCAAAATGACCTATTTAATAAAAAATGACCTATAGTTATCTAAGTTCTCTCGTAAATGACATAAGAACGCTTACATAGCTCCAAGATGACCTATTCCCCCTAAATTAGGAATTAAATGTTATATAATTAGCTTAGCTAGATCCAAAATGGCTTAATAAGCATAGTTTGCTTTGGAATGACATATTTACCCAAGTAGCTCCGAAATGACCTATAGCTAGCTAGGCTTCCACCTAAATGACATAATTAGCTCACTTAGCTCCAAAATGGTCTATTTAATAAAACATGACCTATACTCACCTAATTATCCTCAAAATGACATAATTAGCTCCAAAAAGGCATAATTAGCTAATCTAGCCCGAAGAAGGGGACAAGAGGAGAAGAAAGAGGAAAAATGAAAAGAAGGAAGAAGAAGAAGAAGAGAAGAAGAAGAAGAAGAGAAGAAGAAGGAGAAGGAGGAGAAGAAGGAGAAGTAGTCCTTCTCCTTCTTCTCCTCCTTCTTCTCCTTCTTGTCCTTCTTATTTTCTTCTTCTTCTCCTCTTCCTTCTCCTTCTCCTCCTCCTTCTCCTCCTCCTCCCCCTTCTTCTTCTTTTTCTTCTCCTTCTTCTTCTCTTCTTGCTTCTTGTCTTTCTTCTTCTACGTAGGTTATTTTCCCCAACAAAGACACACTTAGCTAATTATCCTCCAAAATGACATAATTAGCATAGTTAGGTAAAAAAATCATAAGAACCTTAGTTAGCTCATGAAAATGACTAATTTAGCTCCAAAATGACATAATAAGGTCAAAATGGATTAATAATCATAGTTGGCTACAAAATGACATATTTTATCCAAGTTAGCTCTAGAATGACCTATACTTAGCTAAGTTCTCTCCTAAATGACATAATATGGCTATGTAGCTCCAAGATGACCTATTCCGCCTAACTTAGCTTTTAAATGGCCTATACTTAGGTAAGTTCTCTCTGAAATAACCTATATATACTTCTTCATCTAGTATTCTTCTTCTAACTTTCTTATATCTCATTTTGTAGATTACATTCGCTTCATGGGAAGCTTGGATTATATTGATGGAATGCTTGAATATGATTTCTTGTACCATGGATTTACGGAAGCTTGTATTGAAACTATTGTAGTATATGGATATATATGAAACTTTGTATGCATGTGGATGAAACTAGTGTAATATATGGTTTGATACGGATGCAACCTGCATAATATGTATGTACTATGGATGAAAGTTATTTTAATATGCTTATGAGTATGGAATCAAATTTATTTTTGTCATATATATATATATATATATCCTGATTATTGTGAAAATTGCTGGATATAATAAGAAATAAAATAAAAAGGGGCTGTTTTCCGCCTTTGCCGTCTTCCCCCTCATGGCAAAGGGTGGAGAGCAAACGACAAAGAGGGAAGAGAGAGGGGCTGGTTCCCCCCTTTGCCATCAGCCCCCTCATGGCAAAGGGGGAGGGAAGACGACAAAGAGGGGAGAGAGAGGGGCTGGTTCCCCCCTTTGCCGTCGGCCCCCTCATGGCAAAGGAGGGAGGGCGGCCGTAAAAGAGGGGAGAGAGAGGGGCTGGTTCCCCCCTTTGCCGTCATCCCCCTCATGGCAAAGAGGGGAGGGCAGACGGCGAACAGGGGAGAGAGAGGGGCTGGTTCCCCCCTTTGCCGTTAGCCCCCTCATGGCAAAGGAGGGAGGGCAGACGACAAAGAGGGGAGGCCTGCCGTTAACACTTAACGGGATCGTTGGTGGATCTGCCGTCCCATTTAATTTGCCATCTGCCCCCTCATTGCAAAGATTCTTTGCCGTCCGCTTTGCAAAAGAAGACGGCAAAGAACCTCTTCACCTGAATTATTTTTACCGTCTACTTTGCCGTCTGCTGACGGACGGCAACGCCTTTCCCATCCGTGGTTCCCCCCTTTTCTACCAGCCATGGCAGACGACAAAATTATAAATTTCAGTAGTGATGGCTCCACCAACCCGTCAGAATCCAGGGCGTGAGGATGTGCCGCCACCACCTCCCCTCCGGAGAATCCTCCTCCGCCGCCGCCTCCTCCTGCAGAGGCTTGGCAAGTGGTGATGGCTGCTACAAATGCAAATACTCAGATGCTCCTACAGTTGTTTCAAGAGAGGGCTAATCAGCAGCAAGGCAATTTCCAGCATGGTGGCAATCAGTTTGCTAATCTGAGTCAGTTCCTGTCAAATCAGCTGAAGACTTTCACTTCCTGTGACCAGCCGTTTGATGCTGAGGATTGGATCCGTGACAAGAACAAGCACTTTGAATGCAACAATGTTTGTCCTGAGTATTTCGTCAAGTTTGCAACATTCCAGCTGAAGGGGCAAGCATCTATCTGGTCGCAACAGTTGAAGGATTCCAGGGGTGCTAGAGTGATCACTTGGGATGAGTTCTGCCGTGACTTTAGATCCCACTACATTCCATCCAACTTCGTGGAGGAAATGCGTGACAAGTTCAGGTGCTAGAAGCAAGGTGGTAACTCCGTGTACAAGTACAACGTCGAGTTCCACGAGCTAGCCCGATACGCCTTGCAGGATATCCCTGATCAGAAGAGCATGATTTATCAGTTCAGAGGTGGCTTGAAAGAAGATTTGCAGTTAGCTCTCGCTTTGCACGATGCTGAGGAGTTCGATAAGTTCTACAACTTAGCTCTTAGGGCTGAGGCAGCTTTGCTCACGGTGGAGAATTCTAAGAAGAGCTTCAGAGATTCCAGCTCCTCTTCCTCTACTCAGGTGGTTCAGAAGCAACAGAAGTATTGGGTGGCTGCTCCTCCTCCTCGGCACACACAACAGTTCAAGCATTCTAGTGGCCGTGGTTCTTCCCACCCACCCAACCCAGCTTTTCAGGAGAGATTCCAGCATCAGAAGCAAGGTCCTCCTCAGACACAGTACCGTCAGCCAGCAAATGTTACTTGTCACAAGTGTGGGCAGAAAGGTCACTATGCTAACAGATGCACTTCTCAGCTCCGTCTTCCTCCTCCTCCTCCAGGCAAACATCCAAGCAATGCTCTCGTGAAGTTCAACCCTAGGCCAGCTTGAGTCAACATGGTGATTGCGGCTCAGGCAGAAAACTCGTCAAATGCGATCATGGGTAACCTCCTCATCAATGATATTCCTCCTAAAGTATTGTTTGATTCTGGTGCTTCGCATTTGTTCCTCTCCATTCCATTTGCATCCAAGCATAATGTTCATGTTGAAGAGCTTCCTAGATCGTGGTCAATAGTTTCTCCGGGCAAGTTCATGCATGCTAGTACCCGTGCTCCAGATGTGTCTGTCAAGATGGGCAGTTATTCTTTTCTGGCGTCTCCTATTGTTCTCGGCAAGTATGACATTGATTTCATCCTTGGTATGGACTAGCTGGCCATGAACAAGGCATCGATTGATTGTGAAGCTTAAGAAGTGAAGCTTACTCACTCTTCCGAGGACGTGATTATATTCGCGGCGTGCGATGATACAATCCGTCTATTCTCGTTGAATGAAAAGGGTGAGATTAATCCTATTTCGCAAGTCCCGGTGGCCTGCGAATATGAAGATGTGTTTCCAGGAGAGCTGCGAGGAATGCCTCCGCACCGAGAGGTTGAATATGTCATTGAACCATGTACTGAGCCTGTGTGCAAACGGCCGTACAAATTGGGTCCAGAAGAGTTGAAGGAACTTAAGAGGCAAATCGACGAGCACGAGCGTTTGGGTCTGATCAGACCGAGCTCGTCTCCGTGGGGCTAAGGAGTTCTGTTTGTCAAGTAGAAGGATGGCACGGACCGGATGTCTGTCGATTATCGTCCATTGAACAAGAAGACAATCAGAAACAAGTATCCACTTTCGAACAAAACTGAGTTGTTCGAACAGTTGAAGGGGCTAAGATCTTCTCGAAGCTCGATCTCAGAATGGGCTATGATCAAATTCACATTCGCGAAGAGGATATTACGAAGACTCCTTTCAGGACTAGTTTTGGCTCGTATGAGTATACGGTCATGTCTTTTGGTCTGGCAAATGTTCCTCCGACATTTTGTCGATTGATGAACTACATATTCTCTCTATTCAAGAATGACTTCATCTTGCTGTATCTCGACGACATTCTGGTCTTTTCTAAAACTGAGGAAGAACATGAAGAACATCTCAGGTTGGTGCTCGATAAGCTGAGAGAGTACAAATTGTATGCCAAGTTTTCCAAGTGTGAGTTCTAGTTGAAAGAAGTCGTCTATCTTGGTCACATTATCTCTACCGAGGGCATCAAAGATGATCCGTCGAAGGTGCAGGACATTGTTGAATGGGATCCTCCGCAGAATGGGAAGCAGCTTCGAAGCTTTCTCGGGCTTGCAAGCTATTGTAGAAGGTTCATTGAGAACTTCTCCAAGATTGCTAAGCCTCTCACAAGTCTTCTTCAGAGAGGTGTGAAGTATGCTTGGTCTCCAGAGTGTTAGTTGGCCTTCGACACAATCAGACAGAAGCTCACCTCTACTCCAGTATTGGTTCCTCCGGATGATTCCAAACCTTACCAAGTGTTCTGCGACGCCTCTCTTCAAGGTCTTGGTGCATTTCTGATGCAAGAGAAGAAAGTGGTTGCTTATACCTCCAGACAGTTGAAGCCAGCGGAGAAGAATTATCCTGTGCATGATCTTGAGCTAGCAGCTGTGGTAAACGCTCTGATGACTTGGAGACACATCTTGTTGGAACGAAAGTTTGAAGTGTTCAACGATCACAAGAGTCTCAAGTACATCTTCACTCAGCCTAACCGGAATCTCCGGCAAACTCGTTGGGTGGAAATGCTCCAAGATTTTAATTCGAGTGTTGAGTACATGCCAGGCAAAGCTAATGTCGTGGCAGATGCTTTGAGCAGGAAGGCTTACTGCAACAGTCACATTCCGAAGCCTCTCCAGCCTGACCTTTGTGAATATTTCAGAAATCTCAACCTTCAGTTAGTACCTTAGGGATTTCTTGCAAATCTTCAGATCTCTCCTACATTGGAAGATTAGGTCCGAGCAGCACAGCTTCTTGATTCAATGGTGAAGAAAGTCCAGATTGGCGTGCCAAAGGGTCTTCCCAAATATAAGTGCTTCAGTGTTGATGCCAGATACACGTTGTTCTTTGAGGATCGTCTTGTCGGTCTGAAAGGTGATCTCAGAAAGGTAATCAGGGCAGAAGCTCATAACTCTCTACTCTCTATATGTCCTAGAAGCTCCAAGATGTATCAGGACTTGAAACAGACCTTCTGGTGGACTCGCATGAAGCGTGAGATTGCTTAGTTCGTAAATGAATGTGATGTATGTCGAAGGGTGAAAGCATAGCATCAATGCCCAGCAGGTCTTTTGCATCCTTTGCCCATTACCGAGTGGAAGTTCGACCATATTGAGATGGATTTTGTCACCGGGTTTTCTAAGTCCACGAAGGGTAATGATGCCATCTTCGTCGTCATCGACAAGTTGAGTAAAGTGGCTCATTTTCTTGCAGTCAAGGAATCCATTTCGGCAGCTCAGCTTGCAAGTTGTACACTTCCAGGATAGTGTCTTTGCACGGCGTGCCTATGATGATCTCTTCGGATCGCGGAAGTATCTTCACTTCTCAGTTCTGGGACTCTTTTCAGTCTGCGATGGGCACGAAGATACGCTTCAGCATAGCTTTTCATCCTCAGACTAGTGGTCAAGTGGAGCGAGTCAATCAGGTTCTTGAGGATATGCTGAGAGCTTTGGCATGAAGTGGAAAGATTGCCTGCCTTTCGCTGAGTTCTCATATAACAACAGTTATCAAGCTAGTTCAGGCAAAGCTCCGTTTGAAATTCTCTATGGCAGGAAGTGTCGTACCCCGCTCAACAGGTCCGAAACCGGCGAGCATCAGATTGTTGGGAATGACTTGATAGAAGAACCTGAAGAGATGTGTCGAGTCATTCGGGACAACCTCAGAGCAGCTCAGTCCCGTCAGAAGAGCTATTATGATAGCAAGCATCGTGACATGTCTTATGAGCTTGATGACTTCGTCTATCTCAATGTGTCGCCTATGAAGGGTACACAACGCTTTGGCATCAAAGGCAAGCTTGCACCTCATTTCGTTGGCCCTTTCAGAGTGGTTGGCAAGAGAGGTGACCTTGTGTATCAGCTCGAGCTCCCATCAAACTTTGCAAATGTGCATGAAGTGTTGCATGTCTCTCAGCTCCGGAGGTGCTTCAAGACTCCCGTGCACACTGTTCATCTTCAAGACATCGACCTTCAACCCGACCAATCCTATCGTGGGCTTCCAGTTGCGGATCTCGAGGCGACTGAGCGCAAGACCCGCAACAAGACTGTCAAATTTCTCAAAGTGCAGTGGTCACACCATTCCGATAAAGAGTCTACTTGGGAATGCAAGGATCACCTCCGTTCTGAATTTCGGGAGTTCTTTCAGTCTTAGATCTCGGGGCGATACCTTTTTGTAGTGTGGGAGAGTTTGTAATGCCCCAAGAGTGTACTTGCCATATTTGGAACCTTCTCTATGTGGGTCCACCTTGTCATTGCAATGAGAGCCCATGCATGTGTTATTTCATGTGTCACCTTGCCATGTCTCCCTTTGCATTCATGCATCCATTCATCCATGCCTTTGTATTTGTTGTTCTTGTGTTCCATGTTGTGGTGTTTCATGTGATGATGTGATGTGATAGTATGTGAGATGATGTGGGTGTTGCTTGAAGTGGGAAGCTTCTTGTTAGTTTCAAATAGGTTTCAAAAACAACTCCCTTTCTCTATTTATCTCAAGCCAACATTTCAAAAACAACTCCCTTGCTCCAAATATTTCTTTTCCATTTTATTCAAATGGGTCATAATTCCCTTATGACCAGGGGTATTTTGTTTTATTTTTAATTCCTTTAGTTTTGCCTTTGTTTTAAATCTTTTCTCTGTTTGTTTTAATTAGTAAAACCCTGGGGTTTTATTTTTATTTTATCGGGCGCCAACTAGTGGGCCTCCTCCCACTAGCAGGCCGAGCTTCCTTCTCTCGTGCTGGCAGCCCACCTCCTTCTCTTGTAGACGCCATTTCCCTGTCTTCCTCCTCCGTCAGGCTCCTTCAGAGAGACAGAGAGAGCGCGTCAGCTGCAGACGCCTTCATGGACGTCGAGGCATGCGTCCCTCGCCTCTCCTCCTCCATATAAGTCCCTCCTTGGTGTCTGTGCAACATAGGGTTCCTCCCCTTGCGCCTCCACCTCCTTCCCATCTCGTTCTTCTTCTGTGTAGTCGACATCCGGTAAGGGGATCGATCTCCTCCGCCATGGCCGCGAGCTGAGGAGGTCCTCGCCTTCGCGCCCGTACACCTGCGACCTCTCCAACACCTCGGCGAGCCCGCGTGATCTTCCAGGAGCCCATTCCCACAGCTACTTCGATGAGATCGGCCCTGCTACAACTAACTCAACGACGGTGGCCTTCCTCCCCGACGATCTTCCCCGAGCGGCTTTTTCCCCTTCTTCCTCTACACCCTCTCTGGCCGACGCGACCACCTCGTCCAGTAGGTGAGGTAGATCCTTCCCTCCTTCTTCTCTGTCCCAGATCGCGAGCTATAGGCCGTAGCTTCGTCGCCGTTCCTTCTCTGTCGCCGTCGCTGCCGTGCATCGTCGAGCCGCTGCTGTAGGCCCTCCCAAGTAGGGTTAGTTAGGAAAATGGAACCGTGGGAGCTTGGGGTTCCTTCCATCAACGAGTCGTAGCCTAATTTAGCGTGAAACGCCGGCGAGGCACCTCCCCTGTTTTGGCCACCGTCGGGCAGAGGAGATGCAAGAGGGGGTGACAAAAGGGTTTATTCCCCTCCTTTGTTAAGTCCCGATGCAGTAGCAGAGTGGTAGTGGTCTTTTGGGTGCAGTCGCAGGTCATGGGATCGAATCCCCTCGGTGCACCCGTTTTGGTTTTGTGGAATATTGGCACAGTAGCTGCAGGGTGTGTCTTACCCTATTAGCCTCTCTATTCTGTCGATCTAAGGGTTGTAGCAGAGTGGTGTTGGTTCTGTGGTTGATCCAGGGGGTCAAGGGTTCGGTCCCTCCCCAAACCTTTATATTTTTTTGTCTTCTATTTTTCTGTTTTGCATTGTTCACTTGCATACTTGCTGTGGTGAGCTTGGCACCTCTTGTGTTATTTTTTTAAGCTCTCAGCAAGTAGGTTTTGTCCATGTATGAGATAGTGTTTCAGATAGCAAGTGTAGGTGATGTTGGTCATGTGTTGTGCTAGTGATAATGTGTGTGAGCTAGTGATTCATGTGTGTGTGTGTGATAATTATGTGCATGATGTAGGGCTGATGCATTAGCTTGTACTTATGTGTGATCTTGTGTGTGTGTGAGAGTTCACCCCTTCCCACATACTTTGTGTTGTAGTAATAGTGGCTCTTATGTGAGTGTGTATATGTAGGTGCTCTTGTGTTGTTGGGTGTGTTTGTGTGTGTGTGTCCCTCACATGCCCAAGGCATGGAGTGCCTTGATGAGCACATGAGCATGTTTATATGTGTAGGTGTAGAGATGATGTGGTGTAATCTAGTGTGTGTGTTCTCATTAGCAAGTGTAGGTGTTTATATTATGTTGTGCTTGATTCTTGTGTGTGTGTGTCGTGATGTGCTAAGGCACATGAGCATGAGGTCTAACCCTCATGTGCACCATTGTAGTGTTGATAGTGTCCAAGTGGATCTGTAGGTGTTGTTCTAGTGAATAGCACATGTGATGATGCACTATTCACACCTTGTGATTCCATGTTTATTTTCTTCTTAGTTTTGTGCCCAATTGTTCTATGCAAGTCCCTATGTATTATATATGTTTTTGGGGTAGAATCAACCCAGGAATCCAATGGTAGGTTCAGACTCCACTTTGGAACACTTTCTGGGAATGTCATATTTCTGTTTTGTTCAATGTTTAGAGCTTGGTTCCATGAGATGTGATGAGCCCAAGAGGTTGATTCTTTGTTGTGGCAGTAGAGGGTCAACCCCTCTACAACATTTTGGTTTTTTTTCATGCTTAGTAGTTCATATGTGCAAGTTGTGCCTACTCAAAGTAGGCATGTGGCTGAAATTCCAGTTTAGTGAATATCTGTGATTTTCAATAAGTCTGAGAATCTGCTTATATTTTCTTCTCCTGTTGTTGTGCTTGTGGAAGTTCATGTGTTCGGAATCAGCCTTTGCTATCAACTGGGAAGTTGTAGATTTTGTGTTTGTCTAGCTCACTGTCAATTTTCATTCCATTTGGAGTAATGTAGATATTGTTTTGGGTGCTGTCAAAATGCTTCAGAGCATAAACAGCTAGTGAGAATCTGGATTTTTCAGTAAGTCCCTGAAAACTGATATGTTTGGCCAGGTTAGCAGCTGTAGAACTTTCTGTGTGAAACTCCTTTGTGTGATCCTTTTGCTCATGCTTGTAGTACTTTTGTATAGCTTCTGCCACATATCCTATTTGGCATATTTGGGTGGCTGTAGGTGTTGTACATGTAGCCCTCAAACTGCTATGATACTGTTTATGGCAGATTCTATAGTTTTGATGTTTTGATGCTTGTGAGTGCAAAGATGATGGTGTGGTGATATTCCTTGAACCACCCCATCCATTCTTGTTTGTTTTGTGAGTTGGCAACCTGGGAATACCAGAAGTATGCCATTGGAGTGTGTTGTGATGATTTTGATATGTAGGACTCTATTTCTTGTTTAATTGTTTCCGGTTGATCCGTAGCTCCGTTCGTAACGTTCATTATAAGTTTTTGCATCGTTTTCGGGTGGCGCATCTGTTCATGTCATCCTCATACATGTCAAGATTGCTTAGAGTGCAGTTCTGTCCAGGAACTTGTATTTTCTTCTCATCCTTGTGCTAGTGACTAGAATAGAGATGCACGTTCATTTTCATCTCATGCATCATGTGCTTGTTGCATCTTGAGGTGTTGTTGTTCATTGGATGCTATTTTTTATGTTGGGTAGCACCGGGATCGGAGAACGAGTACGTGGATCTGAGAGAGTACATGCAGGACGACCAAGAACAATTCCAAGTTGAGGGCATCATAGGCAAGATGATATGACCTTGATTCCATCTCTAGACATGTTATGCTAGATTACGTTTCTTTCGTCATATGCTCGTTGCCTACCACTGAAATAATTGCCTCCTGATAATGCCATGAAAACCAAACACTTATCCCTTCCTAGCAAATCTTGAATGGCTAAGTAGGCTTTGCTCAGCTTCTAATGTTAGCGTTGCTAGTTGCACGTGCAATTGTCTCATGTGATAACATGAGTTTGATATCATTATGTTAAATCTGATATTTAATTAATGCACCTATATACTTGGTAAATAACGGAAGGCCCAGCCTTTTGCCAGGTGTTTTGTTCCACTATTGCCGCCATAGTTACCGGCTACCGGTGTTTGATTCCATAATGATCGCTCCTAACACGTTCGGGGTTGTTATGGGGACCCCCTTGATAAATCGTGTAGTGTTAAGACTTGTCCGGCAGGATCCAACATTGGTTTTAATCTGCTAATCACTTAACAATAATCTGCATAGGGAATAGCTACCCCAAGGAATTAATCAACAACCCGGGCCAGTGCTCCTCATGAGTGTTGGTCCAACCTGCGCGATGTCCGGGGCCCCACTGGTCACCCAGAGGTTTACCCATCCTGACGTCTAGCTCATCCATCTTGTCCTGAGACTGAGATACGCGGCTCTTATCGGGGTCGTTGACACGACGGGAGGTCCTGCTAGTATTGTCTTACCTTAGCGATATATCTTGCGTATAGGAATCCCGGTGAAGCTTTGGTACTCCCCAGAGCTGAGGTTTTCCTCTAAGGAATCCAACGAGATCAGGAGATTCGTGATAGAGGATTACTTTGCGGCCCGTGGCTGTTTGTGATGGTCTAGTTGGAGCACCCCTGCAGGGTTTAATCTTTCGGAAAGCGGTGCCCGTGGTTTTGTGGCAACTTGGAATATTTGTTAACATCCGGTTATAGATAACTTGAACCTAATATAATAAAATTGCCAACTTTGTGTATAACTTTTACTGTCCCCTTTGAAGACCTCTCTTCGATCAGGAACACGGTGGGGGTATGATTGACGTAAGTAGGTGTTCAGGATCATTTAGTGATCATCTAGATGTCGCCCGCTAGTCTAGACTACCAACGTAACTTGTACTACGTAAGTTAGCCACCATATATGCTTAGGATGCTCCAACCTAAACACTCAACCTTCCTTACCTAATAACTTGACTAGTTCTGGCACCGAGGTCATAGATTGTTGAGTCCCTGTGGCTCATAGATTACTTCAACACCCCAACAGGTACACGTGCGCCCGAAACAGGTGATCCCGACGGCATGCAGCTAGCGTGGCAGTACGATGAGGAGAACGACTACCTGTACATGAACTATCCAGAAGACTGAGGCGTGGTTGTGAACGTGGGCAAGCATGCAGGGTAGCATAGCCATTTCTCATGTTTTGTAGTCCGTAGCAGAACTACCTTGTTTGAATGCGTGATGTACTCTGATATTATGTATGATATGGCAGTTGAATCCCTAATTGTCATTCTATTATCATGTATGTGATATGTTACCGTGCTTGCGAAATGCTTAGATGCGCTTCTTTCCGATTCGGGGCCTCGTTCCCTAAACCGGAAAGGACCGCATCTTAGTCGTTACAAGTTGGTAATCAGAGCCTTACGACCGTAGGAGCCTTTGTGTGATCGTGCTTGGCCGAGTCGAGTCTAGTAAAATGTTTTGAGTCTTAGTTATATCGAAGAGAAGGATTCTTTTTCTCCTCTTCCATGCTCTGGCGAGGTTCCCGACTTGGGAAATCTTAATTCTACTCCTCTTCTCGCTCAAATTTTCTTTAGGATCACGCGGGTAGTTTTGAAATATATATGATTTCGATGTGACGGAATTCTCTCTTGGTGCCTCCTGTCTGGCTTGATTTCTTCCGGGGATTTGAGCTCCAGGGGATTCTTGTGCACGTCGCCATCATTCAGATTATGAGTATCTAAGAACGAAGCATGTTCATAATTGCTTCAATACTAGTAGTGGCAAGATAACCCCGATGTCCCCAGTACTGGTGCAGATTGTTCGGGGGTACTGCCATACTTTGTATCATTGTGATCACGAGGGTCTTTTGTAGATGAAGGTCCGAGATTCTGGTTATGTGTTGACGGATGTGATACTGTGGACAGGTTAGTATCGGAGTTGTGTGAATATTACTTCTTGTATCCGTGTACCAGATTGCATGACCAGATATTTCGGGAATACATAGGTGGGATATAAAGTAGTAACTTATAGGACAATCTTCCTACAGATGCATGATGTGAGGTTGGGATTCGATATTCAGTGGGTATGTTTGTTCACGGTCGTCTTACAGCGGTTCTCGTTGTGTCTTAAAGAGTCCTTGTCACTCTCTACAACTCGGGGATACTTCGTAAGTCGTGTGCACTACCTTGCACAGGATGGCTACTGTGCGATCTTATCCACGAAGATATCGGATGAAATATCGATCATATGTTTGTTCCGAGCAGTTCTAGCTCATACTTGTTTGCAAGTGGTTTTAATCAGAATTTTGTCGACCGTCACATTGAAGAAGCATTCTTACTATTTTCTTTGAGTGCAATTGCTAATATTCCTGTTCAAATATTTCTGCCGTTTTTGATTCAGCTATACCTTCAATTTATTCTGTGGGCTAATGTCTTGTCCGTCTTCAGGATGGCTCCACCAACTCGTCAAAATCCAGGGCGTGAGGATGTGCCGCCACCACCTCCTCCTCCGGAGAATCCTCCTCCGCCGCCGCCTCCTCCTGCAGAGGCTTGGCAAGGGGTGATGGCTGCTACAAATGCAAATACTCAGATGCTGCTACAGTTGTTGCAAGAGAGGGCTAATTAGCAGCAAGGCAATTTCCAGCATGGTGGCAATCAGTTTGCTAATCTGAGTCAGTTACTGTCAAATCAGCCAAACACTTTCACTTCCTGTGACTAGCCGTTTGATGCTGAGGATTGGATCCATGACATGAACAAGCACTTTGAATGCAGCAATGTTCGTCCTGAGGATTTCATCAAGTTTCCAACATTCCAGCTGAAGGGGCAAGCATCTATCTGGTAGCAACAGTTGAAGGATTCCAGGGGTGCTAGATTAAGCACTTGGGATGAGTTATGCCGTGACTTCAGATCCCACTACATTCTGTCCACCTTCGTGGAGGAAATGTGTGAGAAGTTCAGGCGCTTGAAGCAAGGTGGTAACTCCGTGTACAAGTACAACATTGAGTTCCACGAGCTAGCCCGATACGCCTTGCAGGATATCCCTGATCAGAAGAGCAAGATTTACCAGTTCAGAGGTGGCTTGAAAGAAGATTTGCAGTTAGCTCTCGCTTTGCACGATCCTGAGGAGTTCGATAAGTTCTACAACTTAGCTCTCAGGGCTGAGGCAGCTTTTCTCAACTCCAAAAGTCGTGAAAATCAACGAGGATTTATTTTGGATTTCATAAAAAATACTGGGCTGACGAAGTACCAAAGGGGCGCCAGCAGGAGGCAACAAGCCTGCTAGGCGCGGCCTCCCCTGGCTGCGCCTAGGGGGCTTGTGGGCTCCCAGCTGGACCTCTGGCCCCACTCTTTTTCTATAAGAAGGGTTTCGTTCTATAAAAATTCAAGAGGAGGCTTTCGGGTGGATTCGCCGCCGCCACGAGGCGGAACGTGAGCAGAAGCAATCTAGAGATCCGGTAGGACGATCCTATCGGGGAAACTTCCCTCCCGGAGGGGGAAATCGTCGCCATCATCATCACCAACCCTCCTCTCATCGGAGGGGACTCATCACCATCAACATCTTCATCAGCACCATCTCATCTCCAAACCCTAGTTCATCTCTTGTAACCAATCTGCGTCTCGCGACTCCGGTTGGTACTTGTAAGGTTGCTAGTAGTGTTAATTACTCTTTGTAGTTTATGCTAGTTGGATTACTTGGTGGAAGATTATATGTTCAGATCTTTGATGCTACTCATTACCTCTCTCGTCATGAATATGATTATGCTTTGTGAGTAGTCACTTTTGTTCCTAAGGACATGGGATAAATCAGGCTATAAGTAGTCATGTGAATTTGGTATTCGTTCGATATTTTGATGTGTTGTATGTTGTATCTCCTCTAGTGGTGTTATGTGAACATTGACTACATAACACTTCACCATTATTTGGGCCTAGATGAAGGCATTGGGAAGTAGCAAGTACATGATGGGTTGCTAGAGTGACAGAAGCTTAAACCCTAGTTTATGCGTTGCTTCGTAAGGGGCTGATTTGGATCCACTAGTTTAATGCTATGGTTAGACTTTGTCTTAATTCTTCTTTCGTAGTTGCGGATGCTTGTGAGAGGGGTTAATCATAAGTGGGATGATTGTCCAAGTAAGTGCAGTACCCAAGCGTCGGTCTACCCACATATCAAACTATCAAAGTAGTGAACGCGAATCATATGAACATGATGAAAACTAGCTTGACAGAATTTCCCATGTGTCTTCAAGAGCGCTTTACCTCCTATAAGACTTTGTCGAGGCTTGTCCCTTGCTACAAAAGGGATTGGGCCACTTTAATGCACCGTTGTTACTTTTGTTACTTGCTACTTGCTACGAATCGTCTCACCACACAACTACTTGTTACCGATAATTTCAGTGCTTGCAGAGATTACCTTGCTGAAAACCACTTGTCAGATCCTTCTGCTCCTCGTTGGTTCGACACTCTTACTTATCGAAAGGACTATGATAGATCCCCTATACTTGTGGGTCATCAGATACTTGTTCTTGATCGTGACCTCATTGAGAGAACGGTAATCGACGTAGAGTCTGATAGTCCCATCCTGCTTGGACACAAACAGAACAGGTGATCCCCAAGGTGACCCACTCGAACGAATGAACCCTTTCCTGAGTTGCTCATCCAGCTACTTCTTCAGCTCCGCTAGCTCTTCGAATCCCATCCTGTAAGGCTTCTTATAGATAGGACTTGACCCGGGCATGAGCTCTATGATGAACTCGATGTCTCGGTCGGGAGGAATCCCTGGTAGCTCATCAGGAAAGACATCCGGGTACTCACAGATTATTGGCACTTGATCGAGTTCTACCTCTGACAGGCTGTTAACCTGCGGTACTCGAGTGGTTACTGGCTTAGAGACATACTTGACTTTGACCCCTTGGTCGCTTGTCATGGAAATAGCCATGTTGGCACAGTCCAAGATGCTTTGATGTTTGGCCAACCAATCCATGCCGAGAATTACTTCTAGGCCTTGTGACTTAATGACAATGAGGTCTGGTGAGAAGCCTATCCCATTGATAACAATCACGACCTTCCTACATCCTAGGTTGGTCCTTAACACTGCTCCCGGGGTTTGAATTGTCGTTTGCTCGTTAAGCAGAGTAGGCTTTAAACCACATTTTTCCACAAATCTTTGTGTAACAAAAGAATGCAAAGCACCACAATCAGACAATAATGTTGTTGGGGTGGAGTTGACGAGGAACGTACCTAGAATGCAGTCCGGGTCTTCCTGTGCCTCTTCTGCAGAGATAAGATTGATCCTCCTCCTCTTGTGATACTTCTGACTGCGGGGAGCTTGGTTCCTACCTGGTGCTCCTTGGCCTTGTGTTTGCGCATTGGGGGTGGTGCGTCGGGCTTCTTGTTGGGACACTGCCTGGAATAGTGTCCTGTCGGTCCACATCCAAAACACGTAACTTGTGCTGGAAGATTTGTCTTGACTCTGCTGTTGTTCGGTGGGTTGAATGTTGGTTTGGGGTTGGCTTGCTGCTAAGGCTGGTAGTTCTGGCAAAATGTGGGAGAGTTGTACTGCTACTGTTGATAGTTGGGTCTTGCTGGAGCTGACTGCCATGGGTGTTGCTTCGGGTTACTAAGTCCTCCACTACCCATTAGCTTGCACTTACGGGTGTCGTCCATAGCACGACGCTTATCCTCCAACATAAGGGCCTTATTAACCAGATCGCTGAAGGTCCGGCATTCACAAACAACTAGCTGATACGGGAGTGACTATTGTAGTCCTTCCATAAAGCGTTCCACTTTTGTGGCCTCAGTGTTGACATCTTCTAGTGCATATCTTGACAGGAGGTTGAACTTCTGCAAATACTCCTTGACGGATCCACTGCCTTGCCTTAAAGCCCGAAATTCCCGCTTCCTAATGGTCATCATTCCGGGAGGAATGTGAGCAACGCGGAACCCTTCTTTGAACATAGCCCAAGTGATTACTTGCCCTGCTCGCATGATCTGAAATCCATCCCACCAAGCTCTGGTTGTGCCTCTGAGACAGTGAGAAGCATAGAGGACTTTCTCACGATCATCAATGCATTTGACTAGCGCGAGGAGGTCTTCGATGGTACGAATCCAGTCATCGGCATCCAATGGTTCAGTCGTCTCCATGAATATGGGTGGTGTAGTTCGCATGAACTCAGAAAGAGTAGAGCGACCATTGCCATTCCCGTGCTGCGGCGGGTTGTTCACCAATACTTGAGCCAGCTGCTGGATAGCGGGATTATTGGCTTGACGTTCCTCTCGGAGAGCTTGAAGGAACTGAGCCATAGTCAAGCTTTCAGAAGGAGGTGGTGGCGGTGGAACATCGTCTTCCTGCTCGTGGTGATCTCCAGCTTGAGCTTTTCCTCCGGTTCCCTACTGCTGACCTGAAGAGGCAGAGTCGGGGTTGCCGAAGGTGCTGGTGCAAGTTGCAATCACCATCCTGTCAGGGGAGTAGAAAGGTCAATTTTCCGAATGGGCCGGAATCATAAGGCATGATGTTCTAGTAAAGAGGGGTCTGGTGGTGTGCTAGTGTGAAATTTTTAAACCAAAGGTTTTTGGAAAAGTTAATGCATTAGATTAAAACAAGCGATGTAGTCGCTCACAAGCTGCCTCAGGTAGAATGAGACTTGCATCCAACATGCTTACACAACACTCATGGTTCACACAAACCGATACAGGAACTCCTACGCTCGGGGAGACGTTCCTAATAGCCTATGTCATAATACTAAGCGGCGGACTGCGCGGTCTCATAGGCTGGTTCTGCGGGATCTACGTCTTCATCTTCATCTTTATCAGTACTTCCCTCCTTCAAAGGGGTAGGATAAGGAAGCGGCCCATGATGGCGTCTCTTGGTTGTTGAGGCAGCGAAGAGTTCGGTGTACTCTTCCGCAGTCAGGCGGCGACTCTGAATAGGAGTGGCCTGAAGCGGTGGTACTCCTCCTCGGAAAGCAATGCCTGATTGTCCTTCGGGTCCTCCTTCCTTCTTCACCTTGCGGTTCTTCATCTTCCCCACACATAGTAGATCCTTGACTTGGTGTAGCTCTTGGCAAATCTTTGTTGACTCCTTGATCAAAAGGCTCAAGTAGGTGTCAAACCTTAGCAGCGTCCCGTCCTGAAAAGATGGGATGAGTGTCCAACTCCCGTCTATCGCATCCTTAACAAAAGGTAGGTGACGAGTAGTTGGATCTGTAGCCATCTCAGGAAGGATGTCGCGGAGACGCATAAGCGCCTCTCGTGGGGCTATCTCCACTGCCAACATCAGATCCTCCATCTGTGGTCCTTCAAAGAACCATCTAGTCGGGGAGTCATTAGCCTTCACTATCACATCCACATGATACTCCTTAGTGTCGGTGTTGACCCAGTGCTTGTGGTAGAGGAAGATGGGCGTGCGGCGCACTTGGCACTTCTCGAGGCTATCACCCAAAAGTAGGGGAAGCGCCGTCTCCAGAAGTATCTCAGGTATGGCGGCCATCTACAAGAAGGTTAGAATGTTTTTCTAGTGGGTGCAGAATCTCAGGTTAGGTTCTATGTGCACTATTGGTCTCGACTATCGTCCATGCTACCTAAGGCTTGCTATAGTCAGGATGGCTCTGATACCAGCTTTGTGGGGACCCCGACATAAGAGTCGAGATCGCCGAGTATACGTGTTCCGTGATCCCACAGATCAATGCTCACCGAACACACAGACACTGAATAATAAGAGTCTTATATCGAAGTACCGAATTATTACATCACGTGACCGAATGTTCAAGTTCACAAGGTATAGCCTATAAGGCCAAATCACACTGATACAACTAATAGCGGAAATCATAGGGCTAAGCGGGTGCCCATGCCATCAGCCTATACCAAGAGGCATTCTGACTGAGAAGCGTCCTAGTTCGCAGGGGCGTCTCCGAAGACGTACTCATCTCCAAACTCCGGTCCTTCCATGTCTGGTCAATAATATAACCAATGGCAAGCCAATGAGTACTTTTGAATGTACTCACAAACAGCCCATGATATGAACAATGCAAGTGAAGGATAACAATAACATGCTTCTCTAGTGGATATCTCTTGGTGGTAAATAAACATGATCATAGGTATGCAGCATAACTAAACTACTTTTGAAGAACATGTTACAAATATCAATATATCCGCCGAGGGCTGAACGATCCAGGCTCACCCTATATGCCAAGTCACCAAACCTGGTCATATCATTACTTCCATAATAACACCATGTAACACATATGCACACACACTTGGTTTATGCGGAAACAACTAGACGTAGTTTAAGCAGGATTACCCAACTGTCCTTGACCGTGGACACGACTATTAGAATAGTTTTACACTCTCCAGAGGTAGTACGCTGGACCCATGAGATCCGGGAAACTTCTGTGTCATCTAGACTCGCGGTATATAATATACCCGAGGAAAGTACCCGATCAATGCCTTTCTTCTGACGATACTAGCCAAAGAGGTCCACTAGATTGGTACCCAGCCCATATGTTGTACGTCTTACAAGCACCGACTCAGGACAGTATCAACCATACGGGAACCAACGGTGTGCCTGGAACACGTAAAAACGGCATAGTCGCCCTACCTGGCACGACCCCATCACGAGAGTCACCACACATCACTCCCGCCACTAGTAATGTGGCTCTTTGCTAGCACCGACCTGAGTAATCAACATAGCCCCATCGCATAAGGGGTAACGTGGTCGTACATGTCAGGTTGGGATGGTCGACACATCATAAATCTAATCCCATTTTGAAATCATACTCACACAAATACCCGGTGCACCACTTCACCAAAAGTGTCCACCTAACTCATCATCACCCTCGCGCATTAGTGGCACCCGATGGGGTTTTCATAAATCTTTGATTTATACCAACAACATGCTCATGCTAATATTATTCTAACTTTACTTGTCAACATGATACTAGCATGACCCTTATAGGTGGTAGGATCAAGCTCAATGCATGTGCTCCGGAGGAGCCTTCGTTAACATCACTTCAATGATTTACCATCACTTATGATCATATGCAACGAGAATATTTGCTAAACTAACATGCATCATAACATATTCTCACACATGGTCAAAGGGCTGCTTGCCTTGGTCAGCTAGGTATCCAGGGTCTTTGAGTTCTTCACACGGATGTTCTATCGTCGTCAAAAGATAATATCACAAAGTCATTTTAAAAATATCTCACTCCAAAACATATCACAAAGTCATTTTAAAAATGTTGGTTATTTCTAATAAATCTAGGTTGTTATGTTTAAAATATTTGCTTCAAATGCCAATAAAGGAATATTTTTAAAATCAACTAAATAGAAGAAAAACTATTCCAATTTAATCCTTTTTATTATTATAAAACAGAATAGTTGTTGCAAAAATTCAACCAATGGTTCTATTAAATACTAGATATTTTTAGAAGAATAACAGTGGAAAATATATATTTTTACACTAGTTAAATCTTTTTCTAAAAATATTTGAAAATCCACTTTTTAAAACAAAGAAAAAGGGGCTACAGCCCGTGGCCTGGCTTAGCGTGGAACTGGGCCAGCCCAAAGGCCAGCCAGCTAGCCTGCCGAGGCACGCACGCCGTCTGGTTTGAACCTGACACGCGGGCCCCTGCGGTCAGCAGCTGCGGGCAGCGAGGGAAAAGAGATGGTCAACCGACAGGTGGGGCACACCTGTCGGGGTCGTCCCCTACCTCTGGCCAGCGATGAGGAGGAGCACACCGGTGTGGCTACCGACGTCCTCGGCCGCAATAAAGACGGGAATAGGTCCGACTCGTCGTCGCCTACCTGCTGGTTGTCGGAACAACAATGGAGAGGCTCAGGTTCACCGGCGACAAGGAGGCTGCGGCGTAGGAGTTTCGGGAGAATGTCGAGGGGGTAGCTAGGGGCACGGATTAGCTTGGGAAAGTTGGGGGAAAGCTCCCTGAGGTCAAGGGGAGCGGTTTGGTGAGCACAGGGATGCAGGAGCCGTCGTGTAGCCGGAGATCAACCGGAGCTCTGAGGCGGAGGGGCCTCGGTCGATCTCGAGGACCGGGGCTCTGCTAGCTTGCTGAGGTGGCTAGGGAGGTGCTAAAGGTTGTAGCGATGTTGTTTGAAGGGTGATCGAGCGAGGGGGAGGCCTATTTATAGGCCCGCGACGGTGAGCCGACTCGGGAGCGCCAGTGACTCACCGTGACGCACATGGGGGTGCTGAGAGGAGCTAGGGTCAAAACCACGGTCTCAGGACGTGGTTTTGGACTGCCAGAACCTACTACGAGGAAGGGACAGAGAGGGGAGTGGAGCATCAGTGGCCGCGCAACTCTGGCCGGTACTGGTGCGTGCGGGCATGCGTCGCACAAGCTCTAGCGCGGGAGAGGAGGGGCCCTGATGGTTGCGTGGTGCAGAGGGGTTGTCGGGGAAGAAGTTGGAAACCTCGGGGGAGGCTGGAACTGGCCGAGAGCGTTGCCCCCACCTTGGAGTTCTCTCTAGCGCGCCTAGAGCGCAGTTTTGGCTGGTCAAGGGAGACAAGAGAAAAAGGTGTTGTCAGCTTTGAGCTGAAGCTTAGAATGGAGATCTTGGCATTTCTACTTTGAACCAGAGAGGGGCTAGTTGAGTAGGGTTGTGCATTGATATTGGCCACCTAATCTGAGAGTTTGGGGCAAAGGGGTTGGGTTTAGCTAAGGTTAGAGGGGCTTTTACCCATTTGTCAGAAGGTGCTCGAAATTGGTTTGGGGTGGTTGCAGCCCACCACTGGTTCTGCAACTTAACAGGATTGGGTTTGGTGCTAAAACATGGGGTTTCACCAAGTTTGAGCTCCATTGGACAAGTTTAGCTTTGTAAACTTGAAAACTACACCATGTGACCAGATCGATTCCTTCCAAAGAGAGTGTGGGCAAACTAAGTCCCACAAATCCCATTTTTGGTGTGGAACCCTCATTTGAGATATTAGGCACTCCTACAAAGTTTCAACATCATTGGACAAACTTTGCTATGTAGAGTTGCTCTAACTTCAATCTGGACACAAGGGGTTTTGCAGTTATTTGGGGTCCTTAATCACCTTGGATCAAGGTGAAACTTTATGTGGACACCAAATATGGCTTAGGGATACCACTGGAATTTTCTAGGAATTTATTGAGAATTTTTTCTTTGGAAATATTTCAAAAGGTCAAAACAGGCAGAAATGGTTTTCAGGGTTTTACTCAAATAATAATAATATAATTAGGGGTTAAAAATCTGATGTATGGAAATATATGTCCTTCTGATTATCTCCAAATTTAATCAGATTTTTCTAAGGCAGAAAAGTATTTTTCCATATAGGAATACCATTTCCGGCCTCAAAAATGGACCTCAATTCACTTAGAAAAATAATTCATAAAATAACTAGTTTGTGGTTTTGGAGTACCAAAATAGTACTAGAATCAAATCACCAACTTTGGGGTACGAACACTCCTTGCCATCATGGGTTGTAGTGCAACTGAAAGTAGGGTTTTACCTTAATCAGAAATGAGAAAAGGTTTTGGAAACAATTCAATCTTGAGAAATGTGGTTTTTATCATCACATGATCAAGCACACAAACATACAATGACAATCATGGCACTCACCACATTAGTTTTGAAGAAGTTTTAATAAGCTCAGATTTTTTGCATTACAGAAAAAGATGGAAGTGAAAACAGGGTGTGACACATCGTCATAGTCATCAGTTTCGTTGACAAAATCATTTTCTTCAAGGTTGAATCTGGACTTGCTGACAAATGCAATAGCAAGATCTAGGCTTGCCACACCGGACTCTAACTCCACCTCAGGTCCTTCCTGTTCTGGATATTCTTCAAATTCTTCCTATGAACTTATTTCCTTGCCAATAAGAGAACAAGCATTTTTGTAACTATTCCTCTTGTGGAATGAGGACATTGAAGATGCGGACTTTGAAGATTTATTATTTTTCTTCGAGTCATCAGAACTGCCATCTTTGTACTTCTTCTTCTTTGATTCCTTTACCCGGCAAGGATACTAAGCAATGGAGTGGCCAGATTTCTTGCATTTGTGACAAGTTATTTTCTTGTAATCGTGAGATTCTGATTCTGATTTCTTCATGTCTCTTCTTGAAGATATTCCAAACTGACCTCTTCCAGAGAACTTCTGAAATTTCCTCAAGAGTATTGCAAGTTCCTCACCAAGTTCTTCCAAATCACCAAAACTGCAATCAGATTCTTCTTATTCAGATGAGGAAATTGTCTTTGCCTTCATTGCACGAGATCTTCCATAGCTTTGCCTATGGAGATCTCTTTTCTCAGATTGTTGGAATTCATGAGTATTGCAATCAGACTCTTCTTCTCCATATGAGGAAATTGTCTTTGCCTTCAGAGAACTAGATCTTTCATAGCTTGTCCCATAGAGATATCTTTTCTTAGATTGTTGGAATTCATGAGTATTGAGTCTCTCAAGAATATGAACAATATCTAGTGATTTGTAGTCTCCATGCTCTTGAATCATCAAAATAAGTGTATCAAATGAGGTATCAAGAGATCTCAGCAATTTCTTGACCACCTCATGGTCAGTGATGTTAGTTAAACCAAGAGCTTGGAGCTCACTGGAGATATTAGTGAGGTGATCGGAAGTTTGCTGAAGATTTTCGTTGTCGAGTCTTTTGTAGCGGTTGAAGAGATTGCGAAGAACATCAACCCGAGAGTTATGTTCAGTTGAGATTGCTTTGTTAAATTTGGAGATCCTGTCCCAAATGAGCTTTGCAGATCCCAATGCACTCACTCTCCCATTTTGACCTTTGCTCAAACGGCCACATATGATATTTTTCGCTTGAGAGTCGTGTTGCTTGAATCTCTTCACATCATCAGCGTTGATAGATGGGGATACACAAGGAACACCATTTTCCACAACATAGCAGAGATCGTTGTCAATTGCTTCAAGATGCATGTACATCTTGTTCTTCCAGTAGGGGTAGTACATCCCTTCAAAGGTAGGACAACCCGCAGATACCTTGATAAAACATATAGTTGACATAGCTAAAGCTCCTAGTGGTTAAACAAAAAGCACACCCAACAAGGGAGTACCTTGATCTCATACCAATTGAAGCTGCGCTATATAGATTAGAGGGGGGTGAATAGTTGATTTTTACAAATTCATAAATGAGGAATTTCTACTTGAGGTATTTGCTAAGTGAAGAACTACACGTAGCGGAATTAGTACTCATGTAGAATCATTACATAGCAGTAGCATACTCATCATATGGAAATGAAACAACCAGAAAGTGTGAGTAGCGTGAAACAAGATAAACATGTGCAGAACAAGGTGACTGAAGAAATTGACATGAGGAAATAGAGAAAGTATTCAGTCAAAGTCTTCAAATAGGAACGATGAGATTCATCAACCAGTATATGAGGAAATGAAAGAGTTTAGGAAATAAAACCAGGAGCTCGATGAAGACAATGATTTGATGACCCAGTTCCAACTGTTGTTACAGTCGTACGTCTGATTGGAGCGACTTGGTATTTAAACCCAAAGTACATATAGTACTAGGACACACAGTCCTTACGTATCCTCCTTGAGCTAAGGTCACACAGACCTCGCCCAACACTCGTGGTAAGTCTTCGGGGTGGACATCCAAACCCTCGAAAACTCGGTCACAAGGCAGTCCACAATTTCCTGTTAGATGCTCTAGACCATGATGCCAAACCGCATGGAAGATCCACAGTCTTCAAAGGTAACAAGCATCGGTTCCACACAGGAAAAATCTCTTGAGTGATGCTCAATCACTTTGGGTTTTTGGTTTTCGTTTGGGTTTTGGGTTTTTCCTCACTGATGGTTTTCACTCCAAGTCCTCAGAGGATGGGATTCTCCCAAAGGACAAGTGTCAAGTTCTCTCGCGGAGCAACCAACCAACTAGAGGTTACGGGGCGGCTATTTATAGCCAAGGTGCAATCCGACATGATACGACATGAATGGCCCCAACGATATGACCGTTAACTGGATAAGGTTTTGGGGACAAGTGGCACGAAGCACAACAACAGTCGGAATTTTGAACTATGAAAATTCTCAGATCTATCATGTTCCTCACTTGTAGGAAATTTGCACTGGCAAAATACTATCTCCTCAATTAGAGCAATTTCCTCACAGATCGGACGAATTTCGTCTGTGTTACTGAAGAAATTGACTGAACTGCAAGAGATTTCCAAAAGCTCCACTCGAAGGATTGGTTATATGCAGGCTTCCAGATGAGCATCACTTGGAAATTATCCTTAGTATTACCTCGATCCCCTTTAACAATACATTATTCCTATGACTCAAAAGAATGAAGTGAAACAACGAAAACAAAATACTTCACGCTTGATAGTCCTCTCATCAATATCTTCAATGACACACCAATTTCCTTACTTACAAATTCTTTGGGAAAATATCAAAGTCTTTAGTTGAAGACATTCATTTTTAGGGGTCGACATTCATCGAATATATCAAACTCCTCAGCGACTTATAGAGCATGTGTACACTCACAAACATATTAGTCCGTTAACCTATAAGTCTTCAACACACCAAAATCATTAAGGGGTACTATATGCACTTACAGACTTGCTCCCCCTAATGGCGGTTTTCACCTTCTTCACGGCCTCAATCATGATGGTGAACACACAAAACGACTCCTCAATCAGGCCACCCATCTTTCCCTTCCTATCAACCACATGGAATTGCTAAAAGGGCTTGTTGGAGCCATCAAGGACTAGCTCTATGTCTTGGGTGTCTGGGAACTCCCACATTGGCGAACACACACCAGATCCCATGGCATGCTTGTCGGTTGCTAGTCTGAAGGACAAGATGCGATGCATCTAGTTGTAGTTTTAGACGGGTCTGTTGAGGAACTCAACTTCTTTGGGGTGGTCCAAATAAATATACACAATGTTGTTAATTGAGAGAAGACAATGGTTGATACTGTGAAACACAAAGGGGACATGAGCTAACCACGACGTGGTCGGTGTAGTGCTCTACCTCTAGAATGACCGAGAAAGTGTTCTGATCTCATGAAGCGCCACTAAGTTAACCAAGCTTCGACGATTGGATCCATCGAGCTGTCCACTTCCTGAGGTGGTTGTACACTTTGGTGGAGGTCACCTCATGGCCAAAGAACTCGAACACATGCTTCACAACGGTGTTCAAGTGCACCTCCTTGAACCCCACTAGATATGAGCTCACACATCTTGTTAAGCATGAACATGGACATGTACGACTACCACTTCATGTTGTTCCCCCTATCATCCTTCTTTGCCTTTGAGGCTGCCGTTAGAGAAGCGATAACAGCGATAGTTAGCTCAACAAGCACAACTGGCACAAAAAGAGAACCATGTTTGAAACCTTGAACACATCTGAATCAGCTGGCATGTCCTCATCGAGGGGAGGTTGGGAGTCCTCGACACAGGACACCGCAAATTGTCTCTCGAACAAGACAATGGCTTGACTAAGATACTACGTGTGTCGGTCATATCCTACAATCGTAGCACACATTGACAGTAAGCATCGCACATACTACCATACAATCTACTATATGAGCAACATATATCACAACTAGCTATGTGTTCAACACTATCATACCACCAAAGTATGCTACAAAACCACCATGAATAGCTACCACAACATCACAATCTCATAGATCGGCACATGAATAAACCCTAGCAAACTACAAGATGCACACAAATCATACCCTTTCACATGCTTGAACATTAAACCTTATCACATTCTTCTAGGTCTAGCTACAACAAACACAAAGAAGGGTTGATTGAACTCATAGAGACCATCACTATAGCTCAAGGGATACATGAGAAATGCCAGAAAATATGAGGACCTAAGTCGTCGCCACGGTGGACTACCGGCCAGAGAAGGATTGCTGCTTAACTTCTCGTCAGTGCAGATGTGCGTCGGAAGGAAAGCTCAAAAGAGGGAGAAGAGTGTCGGGAGTTTTGGCGGTGAGGCTAAGGGGGGCTATATATGGTGAACAAATCGGCGGGAGGTAACCTGAAATCCCTCCCGTTGGTTTTTTTACGATGCACACGAGCTCAGCGCTGCATTCCCCTTCCCTTATCCGATAGAGCTTGACTCACTAGAAACTGTTGATTCGGGGGTTTGTAACGGGTCTGGCTCAAAGGTGATTTAAAGTTCTTGTTGTGCAAATCAAACAATATATTCGGGCAAACAAATCACTACTGTATGATGGTCCGAATAACACACATCACTCAAACACCGTTCAATGAAACTGTGTGCGATGCATGAATCACAAATGCTATAGTTCTAGCTCCGCTGCCAATAATGAGAACTGTGTGCGATGGCGGGTCCATCAAATATGATACAAAAATAATTGCGTGTGCGATACGTGGCATACAATTCTTCAATATGGACTACTTGCAATGAGCCAGAATTATAAAAACGCTTAACCAGATAAAGATGTGTGTGATGTATGGCATGCAGTTCATCTGTATGAACTATTTTCCATTTAGAAAAATAACACAACCAATTCCACATGTGAAGTTGTGCATGATACCTGGCAAACATGTCGCTCGGACGAACTATTTGCGATGATCAAAAGTAACATAACCGATTCAGCATAACAAGATGTGTGTGATACCTGGTAAACAAGTCAGCAATCGGAATTGTGCGGAAAACCCGATAAAAAGATAAATGACTCCGGATAATAGGTTGTGTGTGTTGTGGGAAAACACTTTCTCGCATCCAATTATTCGTGATTTTTTAATCATCACCTAAGTGTTCCTTTCTTTAATCATAAGCGATGTGATTTGATCTGTCTGCATACCATCTATGATCTATCTCCAGAACAACAACATGATTGAATAACCTAAATAAACATCCAATTACATTATTGACTAGAGATAAAATTTGCACACCTAAATTAACAAGTACATCCATACTAAACTAGTAGTAATGATCGTCGAACCATCTATACTTCTTGTGACGAGGGGTGTTGGTCGGCGAAGGAAACTTAAGGACTTCCTCATGTCAACGATCCCCCTTCACATCTCGTAGATTACGTACGCGTCCTTGGCCGCGTACTTGACGTGATCTTTATCTAGTCTTCAGAACCATGCGCGGGGCGAGACGACCTTCTTATTCTTACAGACATCCTGCATGCCTCTGTAGTAGGGGTCCATGATAGTCATGGTTAGTTCAACCAGGGAGTCCTTATGCTTCTCCTTGCTGCCCAAGATATTCTACTAGCATTGGATGTCCACAAGATTCCGCCAAGCCAAGCCCGTTGTCTTGAGCACCTTTTCATCATTGGTGGTGTATACCGTACCGAATGTGAAGTCGGGGATGTTGACAAACCTAGTGAAACTGTCGCAACACCGTGTGGCTAGGTAGTAGTGGTAGACAAGAACATAATGTCCCACGCACAGCTCGGCAACGAAAACCTTCTAATCATGCCCGGCATGAACGCCGGTGTGCTCGAGGTCGAGGCCCACCACTTTGGACTTGTCATTCGCAAGTAATTGCACCATGGTGTGGATGGAGTTCGCTACCCAAACCGGGTCTTTTGTGTACACCACCGAGAGGTCCTTGAACCTTACGTGGGTGTCCATGTAGGCACGAATAGTAACAACTGCTCCTCGTTGTCAGCTGCTCGGAGCACTACCATTGGAGCCGAGTAGGATATCCTCTTTCTATTTGGAGTCATGGGTGTGTTTCTTGCCCTGTTGGGAAAGGTTGAAGAGAAATAAGAGGTTAAATGAGCGGTGGGATAAATAGGGGTTGGGCGAGCTGTAATTGGCATGTCTTGTCACTACGTCCCCGACGGAGGATAGTTGTGCAAGGTTGACCAGCACGCGAACATGCCATTCGTTTGGCCACGCGGCGGCTCAAAGTGCTGACAACGCATAATTGGTGGTCATGTTCCCATGCAACCGCACAGGTTCCCGCTCACAACGGCGCACAGTTTCCTTGCCCGGATCCGTTGGCCACGCGTAGGCTGGAAGAAGCTCCCATTATTGTTGGTGTTAAATGGCAAACAGTTGGCAGAAACGAAGTGTGTGCAATGACTTAAAGCAGGGAACATGTTCAACACTAAGCAATGGGTGTGACAATGTGAATGATCATTGTCGGTTCCGTAATATAGTTCTTTTTTGATAGGATTGGGAGGGGAAACAGAAGCCAGAATGGTCATTAAAACAACTCGATTACATGTTAAGGTGCAGATAGAAATCATCCATTGCATATTAAAGTCAAAATTGTACTTCCAAAATACGAATCTCATACGATGAGTTCATTGATTGTATCGCACATGGAAGAAATATGACAAGGCTTAGATTCTACGATGACAAGGTTCAAACTTGTATTGGAAATGAAATTTAGCTTCATGTTGGGTTAATTCGCGTTCGATATTTTGATAATTTGATATGTGGGTGGACCGGTGCATTCCCTTAGGCCCAAAATATGGTGACGTGTTATGTAGTTGACGTGCACATAAGACCACTAAGGGAATCACAACATTCATATCATCAAAATATCGAATGACGTGGCCTCAAGAACAAAGGTAACTACTCACAAGTGATAAACATGTTCATGATCAGAGAGGTATTCAATAGCATAATAGATCTGAACATATGATCTTCCACCAAGTAAACCATAAAGCATCAACTATCGGCAAAGATTCTGCGTCAGCTTACAATGGCATTGTAGCTTCTTTGGCGTCAGCCTACCCTAAGCGGACGACAAAGATCTTTGCAATGAGTGTCATGCACTCAACAGTCGGCAAAGAATTTGAGACGACAGCCGACAAGCGACGCCTCCATTAGTGCTAACGGAGGCTTTGTCGTCTGCTTCCCTCCCCCTCTTTGTCGTCTGCTTCTATGGGCTAGCACAGAGTTGGGCCACCTCAGGAATCAGCTTCTTTGTCGTCTGCCTCCCGAGGCAGCGGACGACAAAGAGCCCATATGGCCTGCAGCTGCTGCCCAGGCATTTGCCATCAGCTAGGAGACGGCAAAGAGCCAATATTGTCACTTTTTTTATTTTTTCTTTTTCACAGCACATATATATATATAATTCATAGCACATATATGATATGTAGGTCACAACACATATATGATATACATATAAAGTTCTTGAATGCCTTTTGTTCATCAATGTACATCCATATCGAAAGAACCAACACATACAAAGTTTCATCCATATATACATACATATAGTTCCACATATATTGTTCATCCATATATATTGTTCATGCATATATACATGTACATATATTTCCAGATTGTTCATCAACTCAAATGCAAACTAGAACTAAAGCACTCCAATGCCAGCTTCCATGCATGTAATACATCCAATCTGCAAAATGGGATTAAGAAAGTCAGAAGAAGAAGAATAACAACATATATATGACAAATAAGCTAAATTGAAGAAGAGAGAGAAGAAGCAAGAAGAGAAGAAGGAGAAGAAAAACAAGAATAAGCAGGAGGAGGAGAAGGAGAAGGAGAAGGAGGAGGAGCAGAAGAGGAGAAGAAGGAGGAGAAGAAGGAGGAGAGAAGAAGAAGGAGAAGAAGGAGGGCTCCTTCTCCTTCTTCTCCTCCTTCTCCTTCTGCTCTTCTTATCCTCCTCCTTTTTCAACTTCTCCTTCTCTTATTTTTCTCTTCTTCTTTTTCTTCTTCCTTTTCATTTCTCCTCTTCTCCTCTTCTTGGAGCTAAATTTGCTAACTATGTCTTTTTGGAGCTAAATGGGCTAATTATGTCATTATAGAGGAAAACAAGTTAAGTATATAATATTAATGAGCTAAGCAAGGTTCTTATGCCATTTTGAGCTTATAATGTCTGTTAGGAGCTTAATTAGTCATTTTAATTAGCTAACCAAGGTTCTTATGATGTTTTTACCCTAACTAAGCTAATTATGTCATTTTGGAGGATAATTAGCTAAGTATGTCTTTGTTCGGGAAAATAAGTTAAATTGACGAAGAAAGAGAAGAAGCAAGAAGAGAAGAAGGAGAAAAAAAGAAGAAGGAGAATGAGGAGGAGAAGAAGAAGGAGAAGGAGGAGAGAAGAAGGAGAAGAAGAAGGAGAAGACGGAGGGAGAAGAAGAAGGAGGAGAGAAGAAGGAGAAGAAGGAGAAGAAGGAGGGATCCTTCTCCTCCTCCTCCTTCTCCTTCTTCTTCTCTTCATCTTCTCTTCTTCTTCTTCTTCTTCCTTCTTTTCATTTTTCCTCTTTCTTCTCCTCTTCTCCTCTTCTTCTTCTTCACCTCCTCCTCCTCCTCCTCCCCTTCTCCTCTTCTTCCTCCTCCTTTTCTTCTTCTTCCTCCTCTTATTTCTATTTCTATTTTTCTTTATCCTCTTCTTCTACTTATTCTTCTTTTCTTCTTTTTTCTCTTTTTCTCCTTCTAATTTTTTTCTTCTTCTCTTCTTCTCTTAAGCCTTATTATGCCATTTAGGAGAGAACTTAGCTAAGTATAAGTCATTTCTATTAAATAGGCCATTTTGGAGCTAACTAAGCTAATTATGTCATTTAGGTGGAAGCTTAGCTAACTATAGGTCCTTTCGGAGCTAACTTGGGTAAAATAGGTCATTTTGGAGGAAACTATGCTTATTAAGCCATTTTGGAGCTATTTAATCTAATTATACGTCATTTAATACCTAAGTTAGGGGGAATAGGTCATCTTGGATCTAAGTAAGCCTTATTATGTCATTTAGGTGAGAACTTAGCTAAGTATAGGTCATTTTTTATTAAATAGGTCATTTTGGAGCTAACTACGCTAATTATGTCATTTAGGTGGAAGCCAAGCTAACTATATGTCTTTTTGGAGCTAACTTGGGTTAAATATGTCATTTTAGAGGAGGAGGATAAGAAGAAGTAGAAATCAAGAAGAAGGAGAAGAAGAAGAAGGAGGAGAAAGAGGAGAAGGACCTTCTCCTCCTTCTCCTCCTTCTCCTTCTTCTCCTCCTCCTCCTTCTCCTTCATCTCCTCCTACTCCTTCTCCTTCTTCTTCTCTTCTTCTTCTTCCTTCTTTTCATTTTTCCTATTTGTTCTCCTTTTCTCCTCTTCTTGGAGCTAAATTATCTAATTATGTCAAAAATGAACAAGAGAAAACATACCATCGTGGTCATCAAGGAGGAGAAATACCAGGGTTGCTCGCGCCGGCTTCGTTTGGAGAGGGTTGCCCTGGAGAAGTGTCGTGCGATGCTGCTCGGGAGTTATTCTGCAGAAAAGATATTTTGCAATGTCTCCTTTAGCATGATGACACTCAATTTTGAATACTAGTTTATAATGACCATTCAAATGAAACTCACCGTGCCAATTGCAGAGAAGACGGGCATCGGCAGAGGGGCTTGACCGTTCTTCTCGCACAGACTTTGAAGAGTCGGTCGTATTAGTTAGTAATAAAACATATATTACACACATGATTTGGCCAATGTGAAAAAAAACTTACCACAAAAAGCTCATACAGGGCCCGTTGACCCGCGTCATTCCGGGCTCTCTCCTCCTCAATCATTCGTGTCGTGGTCCGGTCCCTCTCCTCAAGAGCAGCCTGAAGAGCAGCCTAGCTTGCCAATCTCTCTTTCTCAAGAGCAGCCTGGTTTGCCGCTCTTTCTTTCTGAATAGCAGCCTGCTACATCATTCCTCATTACCACAGTAATGATCGATGGTCGCACACATAATGAAATGGATGAAAGTTTTCTGAGTCCATACAACTAACCTCGATGGCAAGATCGACTGGCCGTGGACGAAGCGTTATCTTAGGACAGGAGCTCGACTGGCGCGCCTTGATCTCCGGGAGAGTGACTGGACAACGTATTATCCCATCTCCAATGTCTATTGAGCCATGGGGCCTCCCGCCACCAGATATCATCACCAGCTCTGGATCCAAAGGTTCCTGGCTCGGGTTAAAGTCCTCCCCTTTCCTAGCCTTCCCCGTGTCCCTGTATGTCACCAGCTTGTGGTGGGATGATATGTTGGTGAAGTTAGTTGGATCATCCAGGTCAGACTCAGAGAATGCCTTTGCCTTCTTGTAGGAGGCACTATGGGCCATGCCATAAAGGTCGTACAAGTGTGGCATCTCCGTCTTATTGTGATGCGCCTAAAAGATAGGAACAAAGTATTAGTAAGGGGCTCCAGCTAGCATGAGGAATGAATTGCATGAATCATGAAGAAAACCACATATCTAGTTTCGTCCGAACTAAAGTAAGTTGGCGCTGCCTTGATGGTGTGGCACACCAACCATTTGGCTACGCCGATCCTTCGCATTGTCGTGGACGGCTCGCCAGTTCCCTGTGCACCACTCATCCACTAACGCCTCCCAACAATCCATCTTATCCGCACACCATCTTGGGGGCACCTATAAGTTATTAGAAAGAATTTTGAGTGCTACGCTTATGAATCAAATCAAGAAAACTATGTAGAAGGCCTTAAGAATAGGTAATTACCTTCATGTACTGCTCCTTCTTCAGATACTTTCCGCGGCACTCCTTCTTCTGCTTCTTAATACCACGTGTGGCGTAGTAGTATCGAATAGCCTGCGGCTGAGCCTCATGGCGTATGTTCTGTAATAACCGCCTACACTCGGCCTCGAGAACCTTGGCCTCCTCCTCCTCATATCCCTCCTCACACCTATAGAAGGTCTGCAATCAAATGAGACAACACCGATTAGTACAATAATTAGCTATATTGTTAATTTTAGATTCTGTAAAAGGATAATTTACCCAAAAGCTCTTGATCACCATCTCGGCCCTCGTGTGGCACAAGACACCATCTATAATTTCCTCCGGCAGGGCCTCTGCAGCCTGGTAGTGCTCCCAGGAAAATCCTAGTGTAGGAACCTGACCCTCACCAGGCAACATGACAAACCCCAAAAGTTTTTTTCCAGCAAAGCACACCATGGACGTTGTTCGGCTTGCGGAATCCACGAGGGTGTGCCTATCCCGTGAAGTATGATAAGGTCAACGCATTAGATATTTCAAGAAACTTGAAGGCAAAAGCTGAAAAAAGAGTAAATGTACTTACCTATCCCTTCAACCTTAATCACCGGCCTCTGCTCGCGGGTAGCCGGCACGACTGGGAGACATGTACTACCATGCTTGTACACGGTGGCCCCATCCACCTGCACATCGCCCTCACAATCCGTAAACTCATCCCCACCATCAATATAATAGCAATCAGACCCTCGGTCCAATCCGGCACCTCGGTCCGATCCGTCCAGGCACCCCATTCGGACCTCTCCACGTCGGTCGTAGCGTGTGTGGCAGGAGTCTCCTGGGACGTAGCCGCAGGAACCGGAGTCTCCTGGGCCGAAGGCACCTCGACCCGAGGCTGATCCTGGACCGAGTCTCATGGGCCGAATGCCCATCCACCCGAGGCTCCTGGACCGGAGTCCCCGTAGCCTCCTCCACAAACGGGTCCACCATAGTAGTCATGTGCTCGGGTGAATGAGCTGGTGGTGGTGGTGAGGACGGCGCAACAGTCCGCCTACTTCTTCCGTGGCCACCACCTCTCCTTGTAACCTTCCCCTTCTTCCCTAACCGACCAACACCTCTCCAAGTGGGCAATGCCGCCGACGAAGAAGCACCCGCGGGTGGTGTCGTCAGTCTGTCTTCCAAGGCTCTACGAAGATATACGGTTGGAATGGAAGTACCACCCCTCATGCGGGCTGCCGAAGAAGAACCCGTCGAGCGATCTGGACCCGCGCCCACCATCTTTCAACACCTGCTGACCTGCCATGATAAAGATTAAGAGAAATTAGTACAACATAAAAAAATTGAATAACTGACATGAATAATAATATGTACATATATAATTTAAGTTTGAATCATACAAACTAATAATCATCATCACTAATATATATTTTTGTAAAATATAACATATGTTTCCCTAGTCAAATTGACGACCTAAAAACATGTGCCCGCCTTACAAACCCAACTAGAGTGCTCCCTTTAGATTGAGTCACCCTCCCTCCAGAACTGCTAAAATAGTTTTTACTACTAGTCTCGAAGTCCAATCTAGTCATTTTTTTTGCTGATCCAAATACATATTTTCACTTCTAAGGCAACTCAGCCCCTCCTCAATTTTTTAGCTCATCCTAATACATATTTGCACTTCTAAGGCAGCTCAGCCCCCCTCCATTTTTAGCTCATCCTAATACATATTTGCACTTCTAAGGCAGCTCAGCCCCCCCTCCATTTTATATATATATACATACGTGCTACCCTTCTGTGTTTGGCTGTCACCAACTGCTTTTCTCATGATACCTCAAATTACTTGCTTTCTAGAACTCAATCCATTTTCTCGAGAACATGATATTTTCACTCCAATATATTTCAATATATTTTATTTAGTTTGGTGAACTAAATATCTACTAAGAATTTCAAAGAGCAAATTGCACCAAAACTACAAAATCACTGGCTTTTAATGAATAATCTAGCCTATTGGGAGTAATCTCAAATGTTTCTAGCTGACTAATAGTAATTCACTCCCATAAATATGATTTGTTTGGGACAGCAATAGAAATAGCCATTAGTATGAATTTTATATCAAGGTCTTCACACACAGATGGCAATTTTGTCGTGTTTACTTGAAGAAACCGGCATGTTCCTGCAAAACATTGGCAAATCCTATCCTTCACAGAAACCATTCACTAAATTGCATTACCTTTCATTTGTGGTGTGTATGAACAATGAACTTTTTCCCAAGATTTTCCTAATCCTAAGGCTATGTGCTAGCACACAACAACCATTCCTTGCCTCCAAACGACTCCATAGATTTCATATATATACCTACATAATACCAAATCTCAACAAAATATATATACTGCAAGCAATTCCAAGAACATTTTGAGTGTCCTTTTTGGAATGTTGGAATGAAAATTTCTTGATAGATCCATATATAGGGGTGGGGGTGTCGGGGCTCACCGGCAGGGGAGGCTGTGGCGCCGTGGGCGGCGGGGCCGGGGGTGTTGGGGCGGCTGGGGAGCGCCGGGGGTGTTGGGGTTGTGGGGCGGCTCTAGGGGCGATGGGGCGGCGGCGCCGGTGGTCTGTGGGGTATCGGGGCGGCGCAGGGCGCGATGGGGCGGCGGCGGCGGCGGGGTTGTGGGGCACCGGGGCGGCGCCGGGGGTGCGGGGGGCGGTGGCGCGATGGTGGTGGTGTCGGTGGGCATCGGGGGAGTGGAAGAGAAGAAGAGAAGATGAGAAGAAGAGAGAGAGAGAGAGAGAGTGCCGGGGTGGGGGCGGGACGACCATTACAAAATACTAACTCTTTGTCGTGTGCTGGCGGACGGCAAATGGGTTTATACTCTTTGCCGTCTGCCTCCGGACTCTTTGCCGTCCGTGAGAAGACGGCAAAGAAGGTCCTGTAGTTTGACCTAACATTCACTCGGTCAGGTGGGCCCAGTCCAAAGCTTTGCCGTATGCTGTTCTAATCTTTACCGTCAGCTGCTGACGGCAAAGAAGTGACTGATGGCAAATACATTCTATGCCATCAGCCTGTTCTTTGTCGTCAGCTATGTGGTAGCAGACGGCAAAGACACTCTTTGCTGTCAGCTAGCAGACGACAAAGATTTAGCAGACGGCAAAAAACTGAATTCCAGTAGTGAGGACTTAAGGACTTCCTCATGTCAATGATCCGCCTTCACATCTCATAGTTTACGTACGCGTCCTTGGCCGCGTACTTGACGTTATCTTTATCTCGTCTTCAGAACCTCGCGCGGTGCTAGACAACCTTCTTATTCTTGCAGACATCCTGCATGCCTCTATAGTAGGTGTCTATGATAGCCATGTCTAGGTCAACCAGGGAGTCCTTATGCTTCTCCTTGCTCCCAAGATATTCTACTAGCATTGGATGTCCACAAGATTCCGCCAAGCCAAGCCCGTGGTCTTGAGCACCTTTTCATCGTTGGTGGTGTCCACCGTACCGAATATGAAGTCGGGGATGTTGACAAACCTGGTGAAACTGTCGCAAGGCCGTGTGGCCAGGTAGTAGTGGTAGACAAGGACATAATATCCCACGCACAACTAGGCAACGACAACCTTCTAATCATGCCCGGCATGACCGCCGGTGTGCTCGAGGTCGGAGCCGACCACTTTGTACTTGTCATTGGCAAGTAACTGCTCCATGGTATGGATGGAGTTCTCCACCCAAACCAGGTCTTTTGTGTACACCACCGAGAGGTCCTTGAAGCTTACGTGTGTGTCCATGGAGGCACGAATAGTAACTACTGCTCCTCGTTGTCCGCTGCTCGGAGCACTACCATTGGAGCCGAGCAGGATATCCTCTTTCTATTTGGATTCATGGGTGTGTTTCTTGTGCTATGGGGAAAGTTTGAAGAGCAACAAGAGGTTAATTGAGTGGTGGGATAAATAGGGGCTGGGCGGGCTGTAATTGGCATGTCTTGTCACTACGTCCCCGACCGAGGATAGTTGTGCAAGGTTGACCAGCACGCGAACATGCCATTCGTTTGGCCACGCGGTGGCTCAATGTGCTGACAACGTATCATTGATGGTCTTGTTCCCACGCAACCGCACAGGTACCCACTCACAACGGTACACAATTTACTTGCCCGGATCCGTTGGCCACGCGTAGGCTGGAAGATGCTCCCATTATTGTTGGTGTTAAATGGCAAACGGTTGGCAGAAGCAAAGTGTGTGCAATGACTTAAAGTAGGGAACATGTTCAACACTAAGCAATGGGTGTGACAATGTGAATGATCGTTGTCGGTTCCGTAATATAGTTCTTTTTTTATGAGATCGGGAGGGGAAACAGAAGCCGGAATGGTCATTAAATAAACTCGATTACATGTTAAGGCACAGATAGCAATCATCCATTGCATATTAAAGTCAAAATGGTACTGCCAAAATACGACTCTCATACAATGAGTCCATTGATTGTATCGCAAATGGCAGAAATATGACAAGGCTTAGATTCTATCATGACAAGGTTCAAACTGGTATTGGAAATAAAATTCAGCTTCATGTTGGGTTAATTCGCATTCGGTATTCTGATAATTTGATATGTGGGTGGACCGGTGCTTGGGTGATGTTCTTACTTGAACAAACCTCCCACTTATGATTAACCCTCCCGCAAGCATCCGCAACTACGAGAAAAGTATTACGAATAAATTCTGACCATAGAATTAAACATAGGGATCCAAATCAGCCTCTGACGAAGTAGTGCAAAGACCGAGGTTTAAATTTATGTCACTCTTGTAACCCACCCTCTAATTACTACTCCACAATGAATTCCCTTAGGCACAAAATATGGTAACGTGTTATGTAGTTGACGTGCAAATAAGACCACTAAGGGAATCACAACATTCATATCATCAAAATATCGAATGATTATCAACTTCACCTGACTATTTGCAACATGATTTCTGTCGTGGCCTCAAGAAAAAAAGTATCTACTCGCAAGTGATAAACATGTTCATGATCAGAGAGATATTGAATAGCATAATGGATCTAAACGTATGATCTTCCACCAAGTAAACCATAAAGCATCAACTACAGGATGTAAGTAGCACTACTAGACACACCCCAGGTACCAATCCAAGGTTCCGGTAAAAGATTGAGTACACGAGATGAACTAGGGTTTTGATATGAGATGGTGCTGGTGAAGATTTTGATGGAGATTCGCCTCCCCATGATGAGAGGGTTATCGGTGATGACGATGATGCCGATTACCCACTCCGGGAGGGAAGTTCCTCCACCAGAATCGCTCTGCCGGAGGGCAAAAGTGCTCATGCCCATGTTCCGCCTCGAGAAGGTTGCGCTTCATCCCGAAAGTCCCCATCTTAATTTTCTTAGGTCGAAGGAGAATATATACCATAAGATGGGCAACATAGGTTGTCCAGATGGCCAACTAAACATCAGGCCACGCTAGGGGTGCCTGGCACGCCCTGGTGTCTAGTGGACACTTGGTGGCCCCCTACAAAACTTATTCATTCCATTATTTGTTATATATTATTAAATAATTCTCCGTAAATGTTTAGCCCAATTGGAGGTGTGTAGAACATGTATCTCTGACGTAGCTTTTTCAGGTCTAGAATTCCATCTGTCGATATTCTCCCACTTCTTTAAACCTTTCATATTATGAGGGAAAAGGAATTAGAACTACTCCACCAAGTGGAAAAATGCATAAAAACACTATAAATAACAGTAACAAAACATGATGCAAAATGAATGTATCAGCCTCCTGCGCTCTTAAGTAGGGAACTACCTGTACGTGCACAAGGTCCGTCTCAAGGTATCCATTGGTGACTTGGGTTGGGCTACCATAGCCTTCATGGCTAGTATAGTAGAAGAACGGGCGGCTATTTACCCTTGGCGACAGATGCTAGAGTTGTACTATAGCCTCTCGAGCGGTAACTTGGCAGGATTGGGATTCGTTGGTGGCTGCTCTTGCAGTGAAATGGTAAGGGCATTCCAATGATGTACTCCCCCCGTAGATGTGCACCAAAACCCACAAGTGATGGATAGGATCATACGCAGGTTGCTCATGCACAACATACCCCGGGGGTTCTTCTATGCTAATGGCTTGGCAGGTGAGGTCGGCGAGGATGGCTACGAACTCTTCAGGCTCGGATGAAGTGGTCTCGTCGCAAATGACGGGGCCATGCATCTTGTTGGTGTGAGGTATTTGGGTGGGACTGAAGGTTGTGGGTTGCTGGGTTTAGGCAAAGATCTTTATAGGCCAAGCGAGTCTTCCATCACACGCTAGGTGATGTGACAACTACGATGTTAGTCGCGGACACACGACCTATGGGCTGGGCTGATAGGTTGGGCACCGACTGCCAAAAAGTCTCGGATGGCCACTGTGGAGGCTATTGGGTTGGTTAGGCTAGGATATTGTTATATAAATATCCGGTGGTGGAAACCTAGAGATAGCAACCTAGATAAAATTGGATTAGCCAATGGTCATCCTGGCAGTGATACCAAGGTTGTCACGACCGGTTTTCCAGGATATAAGACTCCCAACAAATGGCCCTTGTGTTCACCAGCCCCAGGATTAATGTTAGCTGATGGACACCTTCTTAATACAAAAATGCCAAGAAAATTAAAAAATATAGGGTACAAGACCATGAAGGTCCATGGAGTACAAAAAATGTCTAGTGGCTAAAGGAGGAAGCGACTCGTGGATCTCCAGCTTCCATGGGACTCCATTCACACAAGAGCAGCTGACCTGGTTAAATCCTATTTCAAAAGGTTGTATCCTCGATGCCTAGGTTCTTGGGTTTTCGTCATCGTGCTCCTCTCCGAATATGCATTCTGGCCAAGACAATAGCCAGGGACAAGCCAGCGAGTACGTTTGAATGTACTTGCAAACATCATGAAAACTGATAAGTTAAAGCAGGTAAGATGCATGCACTAGAACTTTAATAACATGTGACATGCCACAAAATTTAATTTATGGATGGAACTATGCAAATAAATTATACCTATTGATGATAAATAATCAATCAAAGTAAGAGATTAACAATAACATAAAATGTACCAATCTGCCGTCTCAAATGACACCTCGAAAGGACAGGCAAAATAAGCCATAGTCGGACGTCTGAGAGACGCCTCATGAGTGGTTGTTAATTTAAAATAATAATATGACTGTCATAGTTAGGAATCTAGAGCGATGCCGCGTAAGGGTCTTATAACAAAATAATAAATAAAGCACCGCAGTTAGGTGTGTGAAGCGACGTCACATAAAGGGATTATATTCGAACAACAACACAGGTGCCACAGTCGAGCGTCTAGAATGATGGCATCTAAAGGACTTATAATATAATAAATAATCATAAGTAAATAATAACATGCGTGCAACAGTCAGGCATCTGAACAATGCCACATAAAGGGCTTAAAAATAATAACGATGAGTATCCAGGATGTAGAACCTCCCGAGGGACACTCAAGAATTCATATACAAGAATAGGATAATCCACATCAAAATTTAAAGTAGTTATGAGCATCCATCACGTTTCATGATTATCATCATGTTCCATTTAATTCCTCTGAAGACCGACACAAAGGCCGACATTCCACACATCCCAGACTTTAGTATGTAACCACGGACGCGGCTATTTGAATACACATTTACTCTATAGAGGGTATACTCTTTACCCATGAATAACATATTTCCTTAGTCAACCTGGGATGTTGGCTAATTCCGGTTACGGTCTTCAAGTTGAAAACACACCTAATCCGCACACACCAACTTAACTTCTAGACGCCAGGAATCACCCAAGGAAATCGTTAAGTAATCCTCTAAGTGGGGATACCACAATATCGAATAGCATGGGATCATTATATTTACAATGCACACGCACATGGGCGCTACCCCCACGGTCCAACCGGAACACCCATGCCCCCGGGCCAAGTGACATGCCTATAAGTGACCAGTGGTATCTTTCACTATGGCCTCTTTGTGCGGTGTGTGCAAGGAAAGGGGTTGACGACTTACTGAACTGTACCCTACATGTGGCAGGGACAAGTGGTGGCACAATTCAAGTATGGGCTTTATTGACCCAAGACTCGATCTACAATCAACTGAGGAGGTTTAAGTTTCCCTGCAATGGTTAGCATCACAAAACTTCTGAAAGATATCCAATAGTGTTACCACCATCATACCCCTATATGTCATCGCTGATCACTCTCATCACAACGAGACATCAGTTTTGCGGTCATACTTTACCCATGACAAACCTTCCTCCGATGTTTGTCAGGACAATCGTAGGCATACGTGGCATGAGGCAGTATCCACTATTACCTGTATTCCAGATTTATCAGAAAATAAATGCCCACCATATGCATCAATGCATAAATATTCTCTATATGAAGTTTTTACGTTACTAACATAATAATGCATTCATTTAACACAACAAACAATCACACAACTTATGACATATCAGTGTTCAAGATGCTTGCCTTGGGTCTGCACAAGGATTGGTTGCACTCCAAAAAATTGGAAAGTATTCTTCCCTCCACCTTTCCTATTTTTGAAAATATTGAATCAACACACATTTCCAAAACAGTGTCGAAACAATGTTTGAATTTTTTCCAAATAAACTAGATAAATTAAAGGAATAACAAAAAAAGAATCAACTCATTTGAAGTTGTGGCTTAAAATATACAAGCAATCAAATTTAAGTAACTTTCCGATTTTAATTAAACAGTTAAAAGAAAAAAAAATTAGTGTAAGTATACTACTCAGGTACTAAAGGTGTATTTAGCGGGGTGCACTTCTTTCGAGAGAACAGACACCAGAGGGGCTGGGCCATCACTCGCAAGGGTTGGCTCACCGACAGGTGGGACCCATGTGTCGGATTTGTCTCCCTCTTCCCACGCTCCTAGGAAGAGACTGGGGCGGAATCCAGCAATGATTGCCTATGCCAGAAGGCTTTATTCCTTGATCTTGGCACACCTCTATGCTTAGAGGAGTGGACCACATCTTCTGAAGAAGAAGGAACTCGTCGGCGAGCTTGGAATGGAGCGAGGCGCCGACTTTAGCGGAGGATGGTGAAGACGGGGTTGGAGGGATCGACTTGATCAGGAAAAATAGTGAATAACACTCAAAAGGTTTTGTGGAGGCTAGACGAGTTCTAAGGTGGAACAATTCAGCTCGGGAACGGAGGGAGAGCTCGAATTTGACTGGAGTTTGGTCACGACCATGGCGGTTGATAGCGAAGGGAATGGCACCGGAGCTCGATTGCTTTGGCACGGAGGCTACTGAAATGGTGTAGGTGTGTGGGAGGGGTTGGGATGAGCTCAAGAGAAGCTTATACAGGTGGCAACGTCACTTCCTGCGGCACTCGAAGATAAGAACGACGGTCCTCCATTAATGGAAAACACAGGAGGTGGGGGCTGGTTCGCTTGGTTTGTCAGGGATGTCGGCATGATTCTGGATGAGCTTGAACAACTAGAGCACTAAGGGCACGTAAGGTGGCTTGGACGGTGATGAACACAGTAGGCAGCAGCGGCTAGCCCTTGGTGTGTTGGGGGCTCTACAGAGCCGAGCGGGGAGGTCGGTTGGGGCTTGGCGCGACAGAGTGAGCACTGAGTGGATTCAAGCGAGTAGGGGTGGGGTTGTCCTGGGGCGTGGCGGCTCGGTTGCGAGCACGTGCAAAACGAGTGCTCTCCTCGCGCTCCAGGCATCCACGACAGCTGCTCGATGAATAGCCATGCATAGCTTGGAGGCTCTGATGCAAATGAAACCTCCGAGGGATAGGTTAATGGGTAAGGCAAGGCTAGTGGACACGTTGTTTTGTCTAGACTGGCTAATTAACAATGTAAGGTTATGATCATGCCAAATCTTGCCTTGCACACAACCAGGTCGACAAAATGCTAGGGCCAGTTAGAAAACTTTGCTTGGAACCAAATATCCGAGAGTGGGGTCTCTTTAGATTCCAAAGATGATGGTGGGGTTAGATTGGCAAAGCGAAAACTTTACAATGCACAATTTGTTGAAATTCAATTCTAGACAGGAAACTGAGGTGATTATTTAATGCATTTAAAGCACTCAAATGGGGCCAAACTCCTAGACTTAAGGGTTTAGTAGAATGAGTTGAAAGTAGGAAAAATCTCATGGTCATTAGAGCAAAGTAAAATAGGGTTGCATTTCAAACTACTAAACTGGAACATAATAGATATGGGGATGTTACGCTCAAAATTTTCAAAGAACTAAAATGGGTTTTTGCATAAAAGTGAATTGTATACATCTCCTCACATCTCCAAATGTTGAAGGAATTGATAAAAGAATTTTTGAAATGGTTGCAGTGCAACAAGGACCCTTAAAAGAATGGAAATGTGCTTAAAATAAATTTAGTTTGGCAAGTTACATTACAAAAATATTTCCCACTGAATTTATAAAATGAAATGATTTTCAAACAAACAGTCTAGTCCCACAATAATTTTCAAAAGTTCTACTTGGTGGAATTTGTTTTAGAAATGGAAGTTTTGTAATCACAAAAAGATCAATATAATTTAATATTTTTTTCCTTCCCAAATTTTTTGTTTAATAAAAACATGGTTAAAATTTTGGGGTGTTACACACCTTCATCTTGACTATAGTCTTAGTTGGAGTGGTAGCTTCTCTCGGATAAGTTTTCGGATTTAGAGCCGCATACCCATTCACCAGCATGAGCTTGATGTCTTCTCCTTGAGTGGCCCTTGGTGAATTTGTCCTTCTTCTCCTATTTCTTGCTTCTCCCAGAGGGTCTTCGGTCATACCGATCTTCTCTACTCCTTCTCTTTGTTCGAGGTGACTCATCTCTTGAGCTTCTTCTTCTAGGTGACTCTTCTCTTCTTTTGTAGGGGGGGGGTAGTGTCTTGTCCTTCCACAATTGTAGAAATTTCGGTAACAACGAGATAAAACTTCGCTTCATATCTTGAGTTGTAGCTTCTCTCTTTCCCTCTACTCTTGTAGAATTTGTTGAAATTGTTGACCATGAGGCTTACCTATTCATTGGGGACAAGGTTGTCATTTGAAATAGCGGGTGTACCACTTGAAGGTTTGTATGCACCGCTTGACTTATTATGAAGCTCTTCGTTGTCCTTGAGTGAAAATTCATGAACAACAATCCTTCCAACTATTGGTGAACATTGCATGGGAAACAAAAACTTTCCTACGTGCACATAAGATCTATCCATGGTGATGACCATCTACGAGTGGAGAGAATGGATCCACATACCCTTGTAGATCGCTAAGCGGGAAGCGTTAAGAAACACGATTGATGTAGTCGAATGTCTTCGCGATCCAAATCGCAAGCCGTCCCACGATCCAATCACGATCTAGCGCCGAATGGACGACACCACCGCATTCAGCACACGTGCGGCTCGATGACGATCTCCGCCTTCTTGATCCAGCAAGAGAGATGAAGAGGTAGCTGAATTCTCCGGAAGCATGACGTCGTGACGGTGATGATGGTGGAGCTACTCCGATTGAGCTTCATCGTGCTGTACCAAAATAACCTACGGGGTGTCACAAAGTGGTGGACGGAGAGGGGTTGCGTTGTGGCTTGAGGTGCAAAAAGACTCACTACCCTCCCCTATATATAGGAGGGAGGGAGGGGTGGCGCCCTAGAGAAAACCCTAGGGTTCGGCCGGTGCACAAAGAGGAAGGAGGAGTCCTCCTCCAATTCGGTTTGGTGGAGGAGGAGTCCTCCTCCTAGTCAGTTTCGCCCATCTCCTCTCTCTTTCTCTCTTCAACCGAACAAGCCCTCTTTGCCTAGCTGCCAAGTCGACCAGGGGCTGGTGCACCTCCCTTGGGCCTATTTGGTCCCTCTCTGTGTGGGTGGCCCCTTCCTGGTAGAACCCTGGAACCCATTCGACACTCCCGGTAATTTATCGGTAATGCCCGAAATACTTCCAGAAGCCAAATGTACCCATCCTATATATCAGTATTCATCTCCGGACCATTTCGGAATTCCTCGTGACGTCCTAGATCTCATCCAGGAAACCTAATAACATTCGGTTACCAACATACATAATTCAACTATACTGAAACGTCATCGAACATTAAGTGTGCGCAGCCTGCGGGTTTGAGAACTATGTAGACATGATCGAGACACTCTCCAGTCAATAACCAATAGAGGGACCTGGATGTCCATATCGGTTCCTACATATTCTACGAAGATCATTATCGGTTGAACCTATATGTCAAGGATTCAGTTAATTCTGTATAATATTCCCTTTTCCCTTAGGTATGTTACTTGCCCGAGATTCGATCGTCGGCATCTCTATACCTATTTGAATCTGATTACCGGCAAGTCTGTTTACTCGTTCCATAATACAAAATCTCGTGACTAACTCTTTAGTCACATTGCTTTCAAGGCTTGTTGTGATGTTGAATTACCGAGTGGGTCCCGAGATACCTCTCCGTCATACAGAGGGACAAATACCAGTCTCGATCCATGCTAACTCAATGTACACCTTCGGATATACCTATAGAGCAACTTCAGAATCTCTCGGTTATGTTGTGTGTTACATGATCTCATGGTTATAGGAACATATACTTGACATGCGGAAAAGCAGTAGCACTAAAACGACAAGATCACATGCTACGATCATAGTTTGGGTCTTGTCCATCACATCATTCTCCTAATGATGCGAACCCGTTATGAAATGACAACACTTGTCTATGGCTAGGAAACCATAACCATCTTTGATCAATGAGCTAGTAAATTAGAGGCTTACTAATGACACATGTATCTGAGTTTCCATTCAATAGATTTATAGCCTGGACCATAAACGATTATCTTGAACAAGGAAATATAATAATAAATATTTTATTATTGCCTCTAGAGCATATTTCCAATAGTCTCCCACTTGCACTAGAGTCAATAATCTAGCTCACAAAAACTATGTGATTTACAATGTAACGAATCTAACACCCATACAATTCTAGTGTTGATCATGTTTTGCTCGTGGAAGAGGCTTAGTGAACGGGTCTGCAACATTCAAATCCGTGTGCACTTTGCAACTATTTATGTCCCCCTCCTTGATTTAATCGCGGATGGAAATGAAGCATCACTTTATGTGTTTGTTCCTCTTGTAAAACCTTGGTTCCTTGGATAGATCAATGGCACCAGTGTTGTCATGGAACAGAGTCATTGGACCCAGTGCACTTGGCAATACTCCAAGATCTATCATGAACTGCTTCATCCAAACACCTTCTTTAGCTCCCTTTGAGGCAGCTATGTACTTTGCTTCGCTTGTAGAATCAACTACCACACACTCTTTGGAACTGCACCAGCTTACTTCACCCCCATTGAGAATAAATACGTATCCGGTTTATGACTTAGAGTCATCCGGATTAGTGTCAAAGCTTGCATCAACGTAACCCTTTACGACGAGCTCTTTGTCACCTCCATAAACGAGAAACATTTACTTAGTCGTTTTCACGTACTTCAGAATATTTTTCACCGCTGTCGAGTGCTCCATTCTTGGATTACTTTGAAACATTCCCGCCATAATTATGGCAAGGCTGATACGAGGTCTTGTGCACAACATTGCATACATGATAGACCCAATGGCTGAAGCATAGGGGATGACACTCATCTTTTCTCTATCTTCTGCAATCACTGTGCATTGAGTCTTACTCAACTTTATACCTTGTAACAAAGCCAAGAACCCTTTCTTGGATTGTTCCATTTTGAACTTCTTCAAAACTTTATCAAGGTATGTGCTCTGTGAAAATCCTATCAAGCGTCTTGACCAATCTCTATAGATCTTGATGCCCAATATTTAAGCAGCTTCTCCCAGGTCCTTCATTGAAAAAGTTTTATTCAAATAATCCTTTACGCTTCCAAGAAGGTCTATATCGCTTCAAGTCAGCACTAAGTCATGCACATATAATATTAGAAACGCTATAGAGCTCCCACTCACTTTCTTGTAAATACAAGCTTCTCCATAAACTTGTATAAACCCAAACGCATTGATCACCTCATCAAAGCGATTATTCCAACTCCGAGATCCTTGCACTAGTCCATAAATGGATCGCTCAAGTTTGCATACTTTGTCAGCATTCACTGGATCAACAAAACCTTCCGGTTGCATCATATACAACTCTTCCTTAAGGAAACCGTTAAGGAATGTTGTTTTGACATCCATCTACCAAATTTCATAATCGAAAAATCCAACTATTGCTAACATGATTCTTACAGACTTAAGCATCGCTACAAGTGAGAAAATCTCATCGTAGTCAATTCCTTGAACTTGTGAAAAACCGTTTTCCACAAGTCGAGCTTTATAGACGGTGACATTACCGTCCGAGTCCATCTTCTTCTTAAAGATTCATTTATTTTGAATAGCCTTTCGCGCTTCGGGCAAAACTAACAAATTCCATACTCTGTTTTCATCCATGGATCCTATCTCATATTTCATGGCTTCTAACCATTTATTGGAATCTGGGCCCACTTTTGCTGCTCCATAGCTCGTAGGTTCATCGTTGTCTAAAAACATGATTGATAAGACAGGGTTGTCCTACCACTTAGGAGAAATACATGCCCTTGTCGACCTACGAGGTCCGATAGCAACTTGATCTGAAGTTTCATGATCATCATCATTAGCTTCCTCTTCAATTGTTGTACTTTCCACAGAAACATCTTTCTGTGCCACGCTACTTTCTAGTTGAAGTAGATGTTCTATAACCTCATCAAGTTATATCTTCCTCAAACTCAATTATTTCGAGAGGAACTCTTTCTCAAGAAAATCTCCATTTTTAGCGACAAACACTTTGCCTTCGGATCTAAGATAGAAGGTGTCCCCAACTGTCTCTTTCGGGTATCCTATGAAGATGCACTTTTCCGCGTTGGGTTCCAGCTTGTCAGGCTAAAGCTTTTGCATAAGCATCACATCCCCAAACTCTAAGAAACTACAACTTTGTCTTCTTGCCAAACCATAGTTCATATGGCGTCATCTCAATGGATTTTAATTGTGCCCTATTTAAAGTGAATGTAGTTGTCTCTAATGCATAGGCCCAAAATGATAACGGCAAATTGGTAAGAGACATCATAGAATGCACCACATCTAATAAAGTACGATTACAACGTTCGGACACACAATTATGTTGTGGTGTTACAGGCGGTGTCAACTGTGAAACAATTCCACATTGTTGGAAGTGAGTGCCAAACTCATAACTCAGATATTCTCCTCCTCGTTGAGATCGTAGGAATTTGATCTTCTTGTTACAATGATTTTCAACTTCACTCTGAAATTGCTTGAACATTTCAAACAATTCAGACTTGTGTTTCATCAAGTAAATATAACCATATCTACTCAAATCATCTATGAAGGTGAGAAAATAACGATAACCACCGCACGGCCCTATACTCATTGATCCGCACACATCAGTATGTATGATCTCCAACAAGTCACTTGCACACTCCATTGTTCCGGAGAATGGATTCTTAGTCATCTTGCCCATCAGGGATAGTTAACACGTGTCAAGTGATTCAAAATCAAGTGACTCCAAAAGTCCATCAATATGGAGTTTCTTCATGTGTTTTATACAAATATGACCTAAGCGGCAGTGCCACAAGAAAGTGGCGCTATCATTATCAACTCTACATATTTTGGCTTCAATGTTATGGATATGTGTGTCATCATTATCAAGATTCAACGTGAACAAACCTCTCACATTGGGTGCATGACATAAAATATATATCTCATATAAATAGAACAACCATTATTCTCTGACTTAAATGAGTAACCGTCTCACAATATACAGATTTAGTGTTCATGCTTAACGCAGGAACTAAATAATTATTATTTAGGTTCATCACTAATCCCGACGCTAATTGAAGTGACAGCGTGCCGACGACGACTGCATCAACCTTGGAACCATTTCCCAAGCGCATCGTTACTTCGTCATTCGCCAACCTTTGTCAATTCCGCAAATCATGCTTTGAGTTGCAAATGTGCGCAACCGAACCGGTTTCAAATACCTGGGCACTAGAAAGAGAGTTGGTGAGGTAAACATCAGTAACATGTATATCAAATATACCTTGTTTGGCATTGTCCGCCTTCTTATCAGCCAGATACTTGGGGCAGTTCCGCTTCAAGAGACCAGTCACCTTCCCATGGTAGCACTCAGTTTCTGGCTTGGGTCCAGCCTTGGGTTTCTTCGTAGGAGGGGAAACATCTATGCAACTCGTGGTTTCGTTAACCATCAACACTTGATGTCCTTTCTGGATTTCTGACTCAACGACTTTCACCATCGCAAACAGCTCGGCGGGTGATTTATTCATGCCTTGCATGTTGTAGTTCAACAGAAAGATTTTATAGATATGTGGCAGTGATTGCCTCTGGTGGGAGAGAAATTCCCAACTCAGCCAGACGGTTAGAGTACCCAGACATTTTGAGCACATGTTCATTAACAGACCCGTTCTCCTCCATTTTGCAACCATAGAACTTATCGGAGGTTCCATACCTCTCAATCCGGGTATTATTCTCAAAGATAAACTTCAACTCCTGGAACATTTCATATGCTCCATGACGTTCAAAATGTCTTTGAAGTCCCGGTTCTAAGCCATACAATACTGCACATTGAACTACTGAGTAGTCATCCTAATGCGTCTGCCAAGCGTTCATAACATACTGGGTCGTCGGTTGGGGTGGCATGTCACTTAACAGCGCATCTCGGACATAATTTTTTTGGGAAACCGTGAGGATAAGCCTCAGATTACGGGGCCTGTCAACAAAGTTGCTTCCATCATCTTCCAGCTTAGCTTTCTCTAGGAATGCATTAAAATTCAAGGGTGCTACTACGCAAGCAATTGATCTACAACATAATTTTGAAAATATTACTTAGACTATGTTGAAGAAAAATGAGTTTAGTTAATCATATTACTGATAAACTCCCGCTCAAATTTACATCCCTCTAGTCATCCGAGTGACACATGATCCAAATTCATTAACTCAAGTCTCATCATCACGTGAGTTGAGTTAGCTTCAATGGTGAACATCTCTATGTTGATCATATCTACTATATGACTCATGTTCAACCTTTTGGTCACTTGTGTTCCGAGGGCATGTTTGTACATGCTAGGCTCGTCAAGTTTAACCTGAGTGTTCCGCGCGTGTAAGTGTTTTGCACCCGTTGTGTGTGAACGTAGATTATATCACACCCCACCATCACGTGGTGTTTCGAAACGACGAACTTTCGCAACGGTGCACACTCGGGGAGAATACAACTTTATCTTGAAATTTTAGTGAGGGATCACCTTATAATTTTGACGTCGTCCTAAGCAAAATAAGGTGCATAAAAGGATTAAGATCACATGCAAATCATAAGTGACATGCTATGGCCATGAACTTGTGCTTTTGATATCCATCTTCAATGCACCGACATGATCTCCATCGTCACCGGTGCCACACCAAGATCTCCATAATTGTGCTTCCATCGATATTGTCATGCTAACTATGAAATTGCTACTAAAGCTTGAAAGTGTGTTATATCGACTAGAGGGGGGTGAATAGGAGATTTTTAGAATTTCATCACTGAGCAAATTCCTTTTGAGGAAATTCCTCACTGATGATTAACTTACAGTGGAAACAGTAAATGATTAGGAGTGCAAAGTTTCACTACAGCAGTTTTTCAGGATGAAGAATATGAAAACAGTTTTCACAGTATGCAGACACGTAGAAAACATATGAGGATTAACTTGCGTGAAGAATTTGGGGTTGAGGAATTTCAGAGAAAGTGTTCAGCAAATTCTTCAAACAGTGACAGTGAAAATCATCAGCACGCAATCTGAGGAATATAAAGAGTAGAGAAAATAGAACCTGTTTCACAGTGAAGACAGTGGTTGATGACCCAGTTCCAACTGCTGTGACAGTTGTACATCTGGTTTGGAGCGGCTTGGTATTGAAACCAAAGGACACACAGTCCCTACCGTATTCTACTTGGGCTAAGAACACATAGTCCTTGCCCGACTCGTGGTAAGTCTTTAGGGCAGACTTCCAAACCCTCAAAAACTTGGTCACGTGGCGATCCACAATTGACTATTGGATTGCTCTAGACCATGACGCCTAACCGTCTGGAGGATGCACAGTCCTCAAAGGTAAAAGGCTTCAGTCCCACACCGGAACAACTTCTTCAGTGATGCTCAATCACTTGGTTTCGGTTTGTGGTTTGGTGTTTGGGGTATTTCCTCACTGATGAATTACTCTTGATGACTCTGCGGAATTTGGATTGCTCTTATGACAAGTGTCAGTTTCTAACTGAGCAGCCAACCAGCTAATGGTTGTGGGGGGCGGCTATTTATAGCCTGGGAGCATCGTGACATGATTTGACATTAATGCCCTTAAACAATAAGACTGCTGGTGTGGATAAGACCAATGATATGGCGTGGCTATCGATAACGGTCGGGACCCTCAACTGTGACAGTCCTCATGTCTCTCATATTCCTCACTTGAGGCTTTTGCTAGGATTAGGCTTGGGTTGAGCGTCATGAGGAAATTCATTCCAATGTGTTACCTCGACCCCCTTTAACAGTATGGTGTTCCTATTACTCAAGTGTGAAGAAAATAAAACAGAAAGGATAAATCTTCATGCTTCAAAGTCTTGAGATTAATTTTCTTCTGGACACACGGAATTCTTCAATTTCAATATCTTCATGAGGAATATCAATTTCATCGCAAATTCTTCGCGATTCAATTCTTCAGCTTCAGACCAATTTCTTCAACCGAAGATATACATTTTTAGGGGTCGATATTCATCGAATACTTCAAACTCCTCAGCGACTTATAGATCCTGTGTACACTCAAGAACACATTAGATACTTAACCTATAAGTCTTCAAACCACCAAAATCACTAAGGGGCACTAGATGCACTTACAATCTCCCCCTTTTTGGTGGTTGATGACAATTAGGTTAAGTCTTCAACGGGGATAAAAATATGAAGTGTAAATACTCATTTGAGGAATTTGAATTTAAGATTCAGAGGGACTCCACCTGAAGATGTGCATATCTTGAGGATTTTGCTTTTCACAGCAAATGCACATTGATGATTTTTATCATGGAGATCTCCCCCTGAGTCTTGTAAATCATGCATACATACGACATATAGTATGAAGAAATTGAGGATGCATGATGACAAATGGTATCTGACGAATTCCAGCATGTGTGCATTGAAGTTTTGAGGAATAAGCATGCAAAGAAAAACGTTCAGAAGCGTCAGAGTACCATCGGGCTTAAGTTACAACTCATTACATAAAACACTTCAGAAGAGCCAAGAGTTTGTAACTTAAATATAGTTTATAAGCCCCCAAAATATCCCGCGTGAAGACTAACTCTCAAGTTTCTCCCCCTTTGTCACCAAGTGACAAAAAGGGACAAACTGAGGACTAACGCCCGTGAAGACTTTCACTCCTTGGCAGTTGATGAAGACGCATGAGGATTCTTGGGAGCAGTCTTCCTTCTTGCACTACTGGAATCAGAGATTTTGCTGTCTGCCTATTCTTTGCCGTCAGCTAGCTGACGGCAAAGACACTCTTTGCCATCAGCTTCAGCAAAACTGACGGCAAAGAACTCGCTGATGGCAGAGAAGGTCTTTGCCAGCAGTCAACTCTTTGCCGTCCGTGGCAGACGGCAAAGAAGGCGCCAGCAGACGGCAAAGAAGCAGATCTAGCCGAGGGAACCTTAGGTCAGCCTACTCCCTTCTTTGCCGTCTACTGGCGCCTGCTTTGCCGTCTGCTGGCGCCTTCTTTGCCGTCTGCCAGCAGACGACAAAGAGTATAGACCCCTTTGTCGTGTGCCAGCAGACGGCAAAGATCTTGAATCTAGTAACGGCTGTCCTGCCCCCACCGCGTCCCTCTCTCTCTCTCAAATGCCCCTCCCTCTCTCTCTCCTCCCCCGACGCCCAACGCCGCCAGCACTGTCACCCGGCCACCCTCGGCGCCGCTCCGGTGCCCCTGGTGCCGCCCTGAAGCCCCACAATCGCCCCGGCGCCCCCTGGTGCCGCCCCTCAAGCCCCACCGCCGGCGCCCCGTGGTGCCCCTGGTGCGCCCCCGCTGCCCCACCCCCGGCACCCCTGGTGCCGCCGCCGCAGCCCCACCGCCGGCGCCAACGGTCCAGCCACTGCCCCGCAGGCCTCGGCGCCGCCCCCGCAGCCCCACTGCCGGTAAGCCCATCCACCCCCGCCCCCTTGATTTTTTATTTTTTGGTATTTAGTTCTTTGGAATTAGATTATAACTACCAGCATGATTTTTTATTGTTGTTGTAGTAGTTGTTCTTGTTATTGTAGTTGTTGTTGTTATTGTAGTTGTTGTGGCATATATAGTTTAGTTGGTAGGTTAGTTAATTAGTAGTTTTAGTGGTAGTTTAGTTAGTTGGTAGATTTAGTTAGTTAATTAGTAGATTTAGTTGGTAGTTTAGTGGTAGATTTTGTTTTGTTATTTAGTGGTAGCTAGATTATTTTTTAGTTACTTAGTGGTAGATTCTGTTTTTTTTTGCTGTTTAGTGCTATCTAGGTTTAGCGATAGGTTTAGTTAGCTTGGTTAGTTAGGTTAGTTAGTTAGTTAGCTTACTAGAAAGAATAGGAAGAAGAAGAAGAGGAGGAGGAGGATAAGAGGAGAAGAGGAGGAGGAGGAGGATAAGAAGAAGAAGAAGAATAGGAGGAGGAGAAGAAGAGGAGAAGGAGGAGGAGAAGAGGAGAAGAAGAATAGGAAGAAGAAGAAGAGGATGAGGAGGAGAAGAGGAGAAGAGGAGGAGGAGGAGGAGAAGAAGAAGAAGAAGAATAGGAAGAAGAAGAAGAAGAATAGGAGGAGGGGAAGACAAAAAGAAGATCACATGTTTGGTATTTAGTTTTTTGGAATTAATTAGTCCAATTAGCTCCAAAATACCATAATAAGCTCAAAATGGCATAAGAACCTTGGTTAGCTCATTAATATTATATACTTAGCTTGTTTTCCTCTAAAATGGGATAATTAGCCCATTTAGCTCAAAAAACACATAATTAGGAAATTTAGCTCCAACAAGAGGAGAAGAGGAGAAGAAATAGGAAAAATGAAAAGAAATAAGAAGAAGAAGAAGAAGAAGAGAAGAAGAAGAAGGAGGAGGAGGAGGAGGAGGAGAAGGCCAAGTACCTTCTATCCTTCTCCTCCTCCTCCTCCTCCTCCTCCTCCTTCTTCTTGATTTCTTCTTCTTCTCCTCCCCCTCCTCTTTGTTCTCCTCTTTCATATTATCCGTGCTTTAATTAACCCAACAATGACATAATTAGCCCATTTAGCTCCAAAATACCATAATAAGCTCAAAATGGCACAAGAACCTTGGTTAGCTCATGAATAATATATACTTAGCTTGTTTTCCTCTAAAATGACATAATTGGAACATTTAGCTCAAAAAAGACATAATTAGGTAATTTAGCTCCAACAAGAGGAGAAGAGGAGAAGAAATAGGCAAAATGAAAAGATAGAAGAAGAAGAAGAAGAGAAGAAGAAGAAGAGAAGAAGGAGAAGGAGGAGGAGGAGGAGGAGGAGGAGGATGAGAAGGCCAAGGACCTTCTAGTCCTTCTACTCCTCCTCCTTCTCTTCCTCCTCCTCCTTGATTTCTTCTTCTTCTCCTCCTCCTTTTATTTCTTCTCCTCTTTCATATTATCATTGCAATTGCTTTAATTTCCCCAACAATGACATAATTAGTCCATTTAGCTCCAAAATACCATAATAAGCTCAAAATGGCATAAGAACCTTGGTTAGCTCATTAATATTATATACGTAGCTTGTTTTCCTCTAAAATGCGATAATTAGCCCATTTAGCTCAAAAAAGACATAATTAGGTAATTTAGCTCCAACAAGAGGAGAAGAGGAGAAGAAATAGGCAAAATGAAAAGAAAGAAGAAGAAGAAGAAGAAGAAGAAGAAGGGAAGGAGGAGGAGGAGGAGGAGGAGGAGGAGGAGAAGGCCAAGGACTTTCTATCCTTCTCCTCCTCCTCCTTCTCCTCCTCCTTCTTCTTCTTCTTGATTTCTTCTTCTTCTCCTCCTCCTCCTCCTCTTTCTTCTCCTCATTCATATTATCCTTGCTTTAATTAACCCAACAATGACATAATTAGCCCATTTAGCTCCAAAATACCATAATAAGCTCAAAATGGCACAAGAACCTTGATTAGCTCATGAATATTATATACTTAGCTTGTTTTCCTCTAAAATGACATAATTGGAATATTTGTGTTGATCAAAGGATTTACATGTGATAGTTGTCTCGTCGCTGTGAGGTCTGCTGTGCGAAGACCTGCCCGTGCGTTGTACGAACTCCGCCCCTGCATTCGTGGGTCAGTACAAATTTCATCTCGTCCCCACCCCCCTTCATTTACTGTGGCTCGGTTTCGGGATGAAACTTTCTAGATTTAGGTAATTCAATTAATTTATCAGTATGCGTGACCAGTATGCGTCTCCCGTTCGAAAGGGCGACATCTATAAATATGCATGTCTTTGCATATTTATAACCGCCATCCTTTCGAATTGTCCAACATTATCCATGGACAGCCCGAGTATGTGTAGAGTGGGTTCATTTTCCCGTATGCTGTGCTCTGGATCCGATGCGGAATTTCGTCAGTGCCTCCCTGTTGTTCTCCGGATGCACATCCTCTCTGTTTATTGCGGAGACGTGTATCAGGAGAACAGCGGGGAGGTGCTGCCGAAATTTTGCGTTGGATCCAGAGCAGAGCATGGGAAAACGAACCCAATCTACACATACTCGGGTGGGATTAGGACCTATCTTTACCTATTAGCATGTAGATTGCCTGGACGTAATAAAAATGGCGAACCTGCTTAACCGATGAATATAAATGCTAAATTATATATATATATATTTCTTCTATCTTTAGTAGCTACGCAAGATGAGTGATCGTGTGTGGATGTATACCGGTCACCCTAGTCAGAAAGAGATGACGAAAGAATGGTTTTTAAAAACAAAGGAATTTGTGAAAGACGCATTCGCAAATGGCCAGGAAAGAAACTATTGCCCCTGTCCTGGATGCGACAACTATAAAAAGACGACAGAGGCTATAATGATTAAACACCTGCAGAGGAGGGGTTTTAAGCCTAATTATACGGTGTGGACATTTCATGTTGAGTCTATACAACGCACAAGAGCTGAGGTGGTCCGTCGTCGCACGGACGAGCATGGTACTGGGATCGAAGACATGGTGCAATACTTTGATGATGCTCGGGATTCGGAAGATGACATGGAGGAATCTGCAAAGGCCTTTTATGAAATGTTGGAGTCTTCAAAACGTCCTCTCCATGAGCACACTGAGCTCTGTCAGCTGGATGCAATTGCACAAGTAATGGCTCTGAAGGCTCAGTTCAACTTGGGAAGAGAATGCTACGACGCGAAGATGACACTATTTGGACGTTTCCTACCCAAAGGCCATGTCATGCCTGCAAACCTGTACCAGTCGGACAAAATACTTTGTGTACTTAAGATGCCCTATGAGAAGATAGATGCATGTGAGAAAGGATGTGTCTTATTTAGGAAGGAGTATGCACAATTGGACTATTGTCCCAATTGTGAGTCTTGCAGGTATCTTCTGGTAGACAACGGTATGGGTGAGAAGAGGCAGACCAAAATCGCAGTTAGTGTTCTTCGCTATATGCCAATCGTACCAAGATTTCAACGTCTTTTCATGGTCGAAGAGACAGCCAGACAGATGACATGGCACAAATTGGGCAAAAGAACCGAACTAGATGCGGATGGGAATAAGATGATGGTACAGACATCGGATGGAGAAGCGTGGAAACATTTCGATGGATTGCATCAGGATAAAGCGGCTGATCCAAGGAATCCTCGAGTCTGCGCCACCACAGATGGTTTTAATCCCTTCGGCATGACGGCAACCCAATACAGTTGTTGGCCTGTATTAGTCATTCCACTCAATCTCCCCCCGGGCAGATTATGCAAAGAAAGAACATATTTCTGACGTTGATAATTCCAGGGCCCAATTATCCGCGGAAGAATATGAATGTGTACCTCCAACAGCTTAAGGATGAATTTGGAAGAAGCTTGGGAAAATGGGGTCAAGACATATGATGCCGCTAGAAAAGAAAACTTCAAAATGCATGTGTGGTACATGTACTCTATGCATGACTTGCCAGCGTATGCGCTATTCTCTGGATGGTGTGTGCATGGAAGGTTCCCGTGCCCCCAATGCAAGGAAGCTCTTCAGTTTCATTGGTTGCAGGAGGGTCGGAAGTATTCTTGCTTTGACATGCATAGACAGTTCCTGGATCCTGACCATCAGTTCAGAAAAGACAAGAAGAACTTTACCAAAGGTAAAGTTGTCAAAAACTTGGCACCACCTGTGTTCACAGGCCAACAGACCGTCGATCAGTTAAACGCCCTCGAGCCTGATCCAGAGCGTCCAGGTTATTTCAAGGGGTATAATTCAAAACATGCCTGGAGTCACAAGCCATGCTTGTGGGATCTGCCTTACTTCAAAGACCTCCTTCTTCCACACAATATCGACATGATGCACACTGAAAAGAATATCGGAGAGGCTATTTTCGGTACATTGTTCGACATAGATGGGAAGACAAAGGATAATATTAAGGCTAGATTCGATCAAGAGACACTATGTCATAGACAGTTACAAAACATGCGAGAAGGCAAAGGAAAGCAGAAGTGGTCGAAGCAAAAGGCCTGGTTCAATCTTGGAAGGCCAGCTATGAGGGAAATTATCTTGTGGGTCAAAATGCAATTGATGTTCCCCGATGGGTATGCAGCGAATCTAAAGAGGGGAGCGAGTCTTGAAAAATTAAAAATCTTTGGTCTCAAGAGTCATGATTGGCACATATGGCTAGAGCGGGTAATGCCGGTGATGTTACGTGGCTTTATTCGTGAGGATGAATGGCTAGTACTGGCGGAGCTGAGCTATTTCTTCCGTGTTCTTTGTGCGAAAGAATTGTCGCCTGGCATGGTAGAAGACATGGAGGAGTTTGCACCGGAGTTGTTGTGCAAGTTAGAGAAGATCTTTCCACCGGGCTTCTTTAATCCAATGCAGCATTTGATTTTACATCTACCGACCGAGGCAAGATTGGGTGGGCCCGTGCAAGATCGTTGGTGATATGCAACTGAGAGGATGCAGAAGACCCTTCGAGCTAAATGTAAAAATAAGCGTAGAATTGAAGCATCGATGGCTGAGGCATTCATTACTGTGGAGGTGGCAAACTTTGTGACAGCACACTACAAAGCCAAAAATCACCATTTGCATAATCCGAAGCCTCGGCACAATGATGGAGACCCTAAAAAATGTGGGTCCAACCTCAGCCTATTCAAAGGGAAGCTCGCACCAGCCGGTGCTTCAAAACCAATAACGTTGGATATCGAAGAATGGCGGAACATTTTGTTGTATATGTTCAACAACCTAACATAAGTGCGGCCGTACATCGAGTGAGTTCTCGGCACATTTTCCCGTAACTTCTAATTCATTTGAACTCCTCTTATTCCCGGATATTTCAAACAGCCGTTACGTTGTCAAATTCTCGGATGGAGCGGTGATCGAAAATGATTCCGTCGAAGAGTATGAGCTTCTGTCAAAGAGAGGAGGCGACTATCCCGGTTTCATCTCTTGGTTCAAACAAATGGTAATTATAAATAATGGACCATTTCATTCTTGGTGTAACTTGCGGCTAATGCAACAACCGTTCCGTATTAAACTTGTAGGCTAATTCAGAGTCTATGGACGCCGAATTGAGACAAGTCGCTAATGGTTTTGACTATAAGGTCCGTTCATTTGAAAAATACAACATCAACGGGTATCTCTTTCGTACCTTTGGCAAAAAGCTATCTATGCCCGACCGGAAATCTACAAATTGTGGTGTCTCTGCTATCGGCGAACGTGTTACCGAGTATTATGGAAGAGTTGAAGCAATTTATGAACTTCAATTCTACGGTGAAAACCCACCGAACGTCGTAGTCTTCAAATGTTATTGGTTCCAGCCGAAAAAGACTAGAAGGACTCATGAACATATAGGACTAGTCGAAATGAATCCAAACACCCATTTAGATGTTCCCGATGTCTATATTACGGCTCAACAGGCGACCCAAGTTTTCTATCTACCGTGGGCATGCCAAACAGATAAGAATCTGGAAGGTTGGTATGTTGTTTATGAAGTGCCGCCACATGTCAGACCACCTCTCCCAAATGAACAGGATTATGAACCTCACATTAACCCAGACACATATGATGGAGAATTATTCCAAGAAGCACGTCTTTCCAAGAAACGTTTCAAGAACCGCCATGCTTCATCGAAGAACATGGAAGTAGACAGTGATAATGAATCCGACTCCAGCCCTGAGCCGGAACCAAAAGACCTGGAATTCGTAGAGGTTACTGATGCGGATGACCTGTCAATGCTTCAACGATTAAAGGAAGGCCTTTCACAACTTCACGCCATTGAACCCGATGAGCACGTCATTCATGAAGACATGCGTGATAGTGATGATGATGATGCATTTATTGATGATGATTATTAGTTTGTAAGATTCACAACTTAAATTATATATATTTTAATCTTTATTATTCATGTACATATTATTATTCATGTCAGTCATTCAATTTTTTTTATGTTGTACTAATTTATTTTAATCTTTATCATGGCAGGTGTTGAAAGCTGGTGGGCGCGGGTCCAGAGCGCTCGACGGGTTCTTCCCAGGCGCCCCGCACGAGGGGTGGTACTTCTCTTCCACCCCTATCTCTCCGTAGAGCCTTGGCAGACAGTCTTTCGACACCAGCCGGGGGTTCTTCTTCGTCGGCGGCATTGCCCACTTGGAGAGGTGCTGGTCGGGTAGGGAGGAAGGGGAAGGGTACAGGGAGAGGTGGTGGCCGTGGAAGATCGAGGAGGACTGTTGAGCCGTCCTTGCCACCACCACCAGCTCATTCACCCGAGCATAGGACTAGTATGGTCGACCCGTTTGCGGAGGAGGCTACGGGGACTCCGGTCCAGGAGCCTGGTGTTCACGGGCATTCGTCCCATGAGACTCCGGTCTAGGAGCAGCCTCGGGTCGAGGTGCATTCGGCCCAGGAGCAGCCGGAGGAGACTACGGTTCCGGAGGCTTCACCCGACGTGGAGAGGGCCGGATGGGAGCCAAATCATGTGTTATGTTTTTTTCACATTAGCCAAATCATGTGTGTAATGTCTGTTTCAATACTAACTAATACGACCCACTCTTCTGGGTCTGTGCGAGAAGAGCGGTCAAGTCCCTCCGCTGATGCCCGTCTTCTCTTCGATTGGCACGGTGAGAATTATTATAAACTAGTATTAATAATTGAGTGTCATCCTGCTAACTGAGACATTGCAAAATATCTTTTCTGTAGAATAACTCCCGAGCGGCATCGCACGACCCTTCTCCAGGGAAACCGTCTCCAAACGAAGCCCGCGCGAGCAACCGTGGTGTTTCTCCTCCTTGATGAACACTACGGTAAGTTTCTCCTCCAAACTTAGCTTGTTTTCCTCTAAAATGAGATAATTAGCCCATTTAGCTCGAAGAAGACATAATTAGGTAATTTAGCTCCAACAAGAGGAGAAGAAATTGGAAAAATGAAAAGAAAGAAGAAGAAGAAGGAGGAGGAGGAGGAGGAGAAGGCTAGAAGGTCCTTGGCTTTATCCTCCTCCTCCTCCTCCTCCTCCTTCTTCTTGATTTCTTCTTCTCCTCCTCCTCCTCCTCTTTCTTCTCCTCTTTCATATTATCCTTGCTTTAATTAACCCAACAATGACATAATTAGCCCATTTAGCTCGAAAATACCATAATAAGCTCAAAATGGCACAAGAACCTTGGTTAGCTCATGAATATTATATACTTAGCTTGTTTTCCTCTAAAATGACATAATTGGAACATTTAGCTAAAAAAAGACATAATTAGGTAATTTAGCTCCTACAAGAGGAGAACAGGAGAAGAAATAGGCAAAATGAAAAGATAGAAGAAGAAGAAGAAGAAGAGAAGAAGAAGAAGAGAAGAAGGAGAAGGAGGAGGAGGAGGAGGAGGAGGAGGATGAGAAGGCCAAGGAACTTCTAGTCGTTCTCCTCCTCCTCCTCCTTGATTTCTTCTTCTTCTCCTCCTCCTCCTCTTTCTTCTCCTCTTTCATATTATCCTTGCAATTGCTTTAATTTCCCCAACAATGACATAATTAGTCCATTTAGCTCCAAAATACCATAATAAGCTCAAAATGGCATAAGAACCTTGGTTAGCTCATTAATATTATATACTTAGCTTGTTTTCCTCTAAAATGGGATAATTAGCCCATTTAGCTCAAAAAAGACATAATTTGGTAATTTAGCTCCAACAAGAGGAGAAGAGGAGAAGAAATAGGAAAAATGAAAAGAAAGAAGAAGAAGAAGAAGAAGAAGAGAAGAAGGAGAAGGAGGAGGAGGAGGAGGAGGAGGAGAAGGCCAAGGACTTTCTATCCTTCTCCTCCTCCTCCTTCTCCTCCTCCTTCTTCTTCTTCTTGATTTCTTCTTCTTCTCCTCCTCCTCCTCCTCTTTCTTCTCCTCATCCATATTATCCTTGCTTTAATTAACCCAACAATGACATAATTAGCCCATTTAGCTCCAAAATACCATAATAAGCTCAAAATGGCACAAGAACCTTGGTTAGCTCATGAATATTATATACTTAGCTTGTTTTCCTCTAAAATGACATAATTGGAACATTTAGCTAAAAAAAGGCATAATTAGGTAATTTAGCTCCTACAAGAAGAGAACAGGAGAAGAAATAGGCAAAATGAAAAGATAGAAGAAGAAGAAGAAGAAGAGAAGAAGAAGAAGAGAAGATGGAGAAGGAGGAGGAGGAGGAGGAGGAGGAGGAGGAGGATGAGAAGGCCAAGGACCTTCTAGTCGTTCTCCTCCTCCTCCTCCTTGATTTCTTCTTCTTCTCCTCCTCCTCCTCTTTCTTCTCCTCTTTCATATTATCCTTGCAATTGCTTTAATTTCCCCAACAATGACATAATTAGTCCATTTAGCTCCAAAATACCATAATAAGCTCAAAATGGCATAAGAACCTTGGTTAGCTCATTAATATTATATACTTAGCTTGTTTTCCTCTAAAATGGGATAATTAGCCCATTTAGCTCAAAAAAGACATAATTTGGTAATTTAGCTCCAACAAGAGGAGAAGAGGAGAAGAAATAGGCAAAATGAAAAGAAAGAAGAAGAAGAAGAAGAAGAAGAGAAGAAGGAGAAGGAGGAGGAGGAGGAGGAGGAGGAGGAGGAGGAGAAGGCAGAGGACCTTCTATCCTTCTCCTCCTCCTTCTCCTCCTCCTCCTCCTTCTTCTTGATTTCTTCTTCTTCTCCTCCTCCTCCTCCTCCTTCTTCTTGATTTCTTCTTCTTCTCCTCCTCCTCCTCCTCTTTCTTATCCTCTTTCATATTATCCTTGCTTTAATTAACCCAACAATGACATAATTAGCCCATTTAGCTCCAAAATACCATAATAAGCTCAAAATGGCACAAGAACCTTGGTTAGCTCATGAATATTATATACTTAGCTTGTTTTCCTCTAAAATGACATAATTGGAATATTTAGCTCAAAAAGAAGGAGAAGGAAGAAGAAGAAGAAGAAGAGAAGAAGGAGAAGGAGAAGAAGAAGAAGGAGGAGGAGAAGAAGAGAAGAAGAAGGAGATGGAGGAGAAGAAGAAGGAGAAGGAGCCCTCCTTCTTCTCCTTCTTCTTCTCTCCTTCTCCTCCTTCTTCTCCTTCTTCTTCTCTTCTTTTTTCTTCTTCTCCTCCTCCTCCTCCTTCTCCTTCCCCTTCCCCTCCTCCTCCTCCTCCTTCTTGTTTTTCTTCTCCTTGTTATCTTCTTGCTTCTTCTCTTTCTTCTTCAATTTAACTTATTTGTCATATATATGTTGTTGTTCTTCTTCTTCTGACTTTCTTATACCCATTTTGCAGATTGGATGTACTACATGCATGGAAGCTGGCGTTGGAGTGCTTTAGTTTCCGTTTTTATTTGAATTTATGAACAATGTGTTGGTTCTTTGTATGTGTTGATGAACAATATATGTGCAACTATATGTATGTATATATGGAAGAAACTTTGTATGTGTTGGTTCTTTTGATATATGGGATGTACGTTGATGAACAAATGGCATTCATGAGCTTTATATGTATATCATATATGTGTTGTGATCTATTTATGATATATGTGCTATGAATTATATGTATATGTGCTGTGAAATAGAAAAAATAAATAAAAATGTGACAATATAGGCTCTTTTCTGTCTGCCAGCTGATGGCAAAGGCCTTTGCCGTCAGCCAGCCTGGGGGGCAGACGGCAAAGAAGAGGGCACAGAGGAGGAGGCAGACGGCAAAGAGTGGAGAGAGGGGGGAGGGGAGGACCCGGCAGACGGCAAAGATTGTCCTGGAGGCAGACGGCAAAGATGGAGGGGAGGGGAGGGGAGGAGAAGGCAGACGGCAAATATCGACGGGGAGGCAGACGGCAAAGATTCACGGGGAGGCAGACGGCAAAGGCTCCGTTAACCCCTAATGGAGGCAACGCCTGTCAGCTGCCGTCTCAAAGGCTTTGCCGACTGCTCCTAAGGAAAGCTGACGGCAAAGCTCTTTGTCGTCCGCTTTGGTGGGGCAGACGACAAAGAAGGTCCTATGCCGTCGTAGGATGACGCAGAAATTTTGCCGGCCGTGACAATCTTTGCCGTCTGTGGTATTCTCTGTGCCGTCCGGGATATTGTCTTTGCCATCTGTGATGGCAGACGGCAAAGAAGGTGATTCCTGTAGTGTTGGACTGGTGGTAGTGTCTTGTTGTTCTTCATCAGATTCGGCAGTGCAGAATGAAGAAAAAGAATTGTCCTCAAGTTTTGGAAAAGGAATTGGCCTGAATTTCTTCTTTGGTGGCCACGACCAGCCGAAGTCCCGCACAAACTCCAATTATTCAAGTTCTGCCGAGTCTTCTGATGAGCTAGTGTAGCCCAGGTGCGATCAAAAACCTCATGAAGGTAGTAATGGTGAAGCTTCACAGCATTCTGCGTTTCATTGAGGGTTTTCACAATGGCGTCGAACTGGCGTTTGACCCACTTGTGATTCTGATCCACCTTCTGGTGAAGAGTGAATAGCAGCTCTCTGGTATTCATCACCCGAGGAGAAACAGGACTTGGAGGATGGGTTTCAGTGTCATCCCATGAAGAATAAGCTTCGGGGTCTCTGAACTGGCCATCAAGGGGCTGACTGCCTTCATCAATGACGGACTTGCCTTTTACTTCAACAGACTCGAAAGTCTTCTTGTTGAGCCTTATAGGAGGCATATAACCGACATGGTAGTTGAAATCAGCATGATAATTGATGCCTGACCTTGTTCTGATGAATCTCATGATCCATGGAGCATATATCTTGTGGTCAAAAGGGGACATTGCATTCTCGGCCAAAGTCCTCAAGAATAAAGCATGAATGTTGATGGGAATACCATGTATGATGTCGAAGAGGATATTCTTCGTGATGCCTACGACATCTTCTTCATCATCATGGCCCTTGATTGGCACAAGAACGCTGTAGAGGATTCTGTAAACCGTCCTGGGTTCATATTTGAGCTCATGGACCAGGAATGTTGTTCTTGGTGGTTGCCCCTTAGCCAATGGCTTCATGAGGACATCCATCAGCTTGTTAGGCATCTCACGTTCATCATAAAGTTTCACGGCCTGCTCTGAGGGAATTGATACTGGTAGTTCACGCAGTAGCTCAATGGCAGGAGCCTTGAAGTGTGTGGTTTGCGTCATCCAGTCTAGCACCCATGTGTTGATGTCTGTTGGATCTCCTGAGATGTGAAGAGTTGCATAGAATTGAGGAATAAGCTCACTATTCCAGTCACAGATATCCGAGCACATTGGGAGGAGTCCAGCTTCAAAAAGGACGTTGAGGACTGGAGCAAAGCATGGTATTTCTTCAAGCTCAACGTGAGGAATATGCATGTGCTGGAAAATCTTGTTTCTTCCACACAGCACAGAGGCATAGTAGTTGAGTTGTGTCCTTGTCCAAAACTTCAGATGCCTGATGCGAGGCTTGTCATAGGGATTTTATCCAATGAAGAACATGCGTTCTTCAAAGAAGGACTCCTTTTGAAGCTTTGGCTGCTTGGAGAACGGCTGACGCTGCATTGGCTGAAGATTTTGCGGCTGGATTTGAGGGGAGACAACTATTGCAGACTCTGGGTTGAGGACGACACAGGCATTATCTGGGTCTGGTGCATTTTCCTCAGCATGGTCCTCAGGGTGAGGAATTTCATCAGCTTGAGCTTCAGGCTGAGGAACATGCTCTAGTTGAGCTGCAGGCTGAGGAATGTGCTCTTGTTGAGCTTCAGGCTGAGAAATGTCGTCAACCGGAGCATCCTGTTGGGGTTTTTGCTCTGGAGGAGGCATAGGTTCATCCTGAGCCTCAGCTTGAGGGTTTTGCTCAGGAGGAGGAGGAGTTGGGCCAGACTCATCCTCAGGTTGAGGATTTTATTCAGGAATGTCACTTTCATTAGGCTGAGGATTTTCACTTTGTTCTTCCTCAGCTTGCTTGGTGACGGAGCCAGATTCATCAGCTGGTGCAGCTGATCCTTGTGCAGTTTCTTCATGCAGAATGGAGGGCTAAGGACTGACATCAATGCGAATTTCCTCATCAGTATGTTCCTCAGATTCAACATTCTTTAATTCCTCATCTGCCCCTTGCTCCTGGTCTTCTCTTGCGAAGGCAATCATCTCATAAGATGGAGCGCTGTTAAGAGGCACAGGATCCAGAGGAGCATTTTCTTCAAGTGCTTTGAGGCGCTTGGCCTCAGTGGATTCTTCTGCTGATGAAGCGTTTCTTTTCTTGGCTTCCTTTTCAGCAGCCCTGGTCTTTTTCACGTCTGATGCAGACGGAGTCATTTTCTTCACCTTTGAAGCTTTTGGTGAAGGTGTTTTCTCAGCAGAGACATTTTCATCAGCTTGCTTTGAAGCACCAGCTGTAGCAGAGTCATCAGCTGGATTTTCCTTGGTGATTTCCTTAATCGCCGGCTCATCCACACGGCTTCCTTGAGGGATTTCCTGAGCATGAGCAGTTTCATCAGCTGGTTCTTCAATCATAGGCTAAGGAGTTGGTAGAGGAGGGGCAGCCTTCTTGTTGTAGTCGTCAACAACTTTAGTGGCAAATTTGATGAAGTTGCTTTCGAGACTTTGACGGTCAGAGAGTTTAGAGTACTTATCTGTCAAAGTCTTCAATTCAGCCTGTCTTGACACAAGTGCATCAGGCATCAGGTTGAGGAGATTGTGCCTGAGGAATTTCTCCTTTTTGAGCTTGGCAACCTTGGCCTGTTTGGCTTGCTGCTCCTTCCACTTGGCCTCGTTGATGAATGTGGCCACCATGTGGCTTATGCCTGGGGGAGCTTCAAATCATCAAGTGGAGTGTTGGGGTCCTCATACCAGATGTTGATGTAGTCGAGGAGGACTTTTGGATCCATGGCCAGAGGAATGGAGCTGCCAGAATCTTGAGCTACCCTCTCTTGCTTGTTTCTGATGATGGCTTGCAGAGTGTCATCATCATCAAATTCATCACTAATTTCTGATGCAGAAGGGACTTTGATGATTTTGATTGGGCTTGGTCTTGTTCCTCTCCTAGCAGTCACCTTAGTCCTCAGAGGAGTCGGTGAAGACTTTGTCTCCCAGCTTGTTGCACATGGGACTGAGGAGATGGAGACAGCGGGCAGTTGCTTCACTATCGGCTTCTGTTCAGGCTTTGAAGCCTTTGGAGCTGAGGGTTTTGGTGCTAAAGGTTTTGGTGCTGATGCGGGTGCAGTTTTCTCTTGAGGCTTTGAAGCCTTTGGTTTTGGTGGCACAGACTTCAGTTGAGAAATTGCCGTACCAGAAGTCTCAGCTGCACAGGAAGTAGCAACAGTTGCAGCAGCAACAAATTCTTCATTGAACTTCCTCACAGCAGCTTCTCCTTGCTTCTGAAGCTTTGACAAGTGTTTTGACTTTTCCTCAGGATAGTCATTAATTGTCTTGAGGCATGAGGGGTGTGCTTCATGATAATCCTCAAGTGGAGCCCGTTTGCCAGGAGGCTTCAGAGCGAATTTCTTCATGTATTTGGGAGTGACTAATCTGTACTCTTTCCACTCCTTAGCCCATCGGCGTTCTATCTTTTGAAGCCTGATCTTTCTCTTGGGCATAGATTCATGTTCATCAGGAGTGCAGTAATCCAGGTATATATCCTCAAGGGTATCTATGGCAGTGTTTTGCTCGAGTTTCTTGCCTCCCTTTTGCTTCCTTTCATCCTACATTTTCTTCACTTGATGCTTTTGCTCATGAGATTGAACTCTTGAGGATTCTGATGAAACTTGCAGATTTTCTTCAAGAAACACTGCAAATGAGTTAAGTTGATGAGAACCTAGAGATTCATCAGCTCACATGTTTGGACCTGTGAACGGAGTATAGTTGCGAGGAATTTGGAGAGGTCATATGTATTCTCAGATTTGATGAAATGAAAAAATTTGACAATTGAGGAATTTGACCAGTGGTTGAGGAATTTGTCTAAGCATACTGTTCATGGGTTCGAGAGTTGTACAGATCAGAAAATTCGCACAACTGAGGAATCTCGTGAAAATCTTAGATGCTTAGTGAAGTTCATCAATTGTTGGGTGATAGGCACTGTTTGAGGAAAAGAAACTGATGGATTCGTGAGGAAAAACAGATTTCACATCTCTAAGGTAAAATAGTAGATCAAACTGGCTGTAAAAATAGGGTTTTTATTTACCCGAGATGGCGCGCACGAAGAACAGAGAAGAGGTAGCAGTAGATGCTCTTTCGGTGCAAGTCCAATGCGCCCTAACTCAACACCAGAGGATGGCTATGGCGGCGGCGGACGAGGATGGTCCGGTTCCGGCGTGGTTTCGGCCACGGAGAGGACCAGGCAGTCAAGGTCTTCTTCGCCGGCATCAATACTTCTAGCGGTGGCACTAGGGCTTGGAGCTTTGCTGTAGCAGGAGGGCGATGGGACGAAGAAGATTTTACCGAGGGAGATGGGGACATATTTATAGCCAGGCGGTAACTATTGGCGCGAAAATATCGGACCAAATAGCCCCTGTCTCTACGTCTCCGCGGGACACGTGTAGCTCACGACAGAAGCGGTGGAGATCGTGGAGATCGTGGTTATCCGAACGAGGAAAGTGGGGTTCAGTTAAAAAAATATTTTTGAAGCTTTGAGGATTTTGTTACAAAATCATCAGCTGACAAGGACGCAGTGAGGATTTCGAACAAAGTTTCAAGTAGAACGCATATGAAGAATTGAATAGACTGGGTGAGAGTAGCAGAGAGGGAAAGTAGGGTCCGATCACATTCACTTAGATGAAATATCAAATTGAAGAAATAGCTATAAGTGAATGCTGTTGACGACTTGAAATCACAGTCTATCTAGGTAAACGTAAATCATCAAGTGTTTCTGAAGATTTTGATAAACTTGAGGATTTTGTGATAATGCGTTATGATGATGAATTTCAGTTTTGAAGAAAAACGATTTTGAAGAACAACTATTTTGAAGAAATACAACTTTTGAAGAAATTCAGCTTTGAAGAAATTTAACTTGAGGAATTTCACGCTGGGTGGTGGCGTGACCCACCATATAAGAATGTTGATTACAGACGCCGCATACAATTGTCGTAGGGCCTTGAGAATAAATTTCTTCGTTGATTTCTTCACACTCAAAGTGATATTCTTCGTTAGTTGAAGAAAATTGATTTATCATGTGTTGCACATCTAAGTCATCAATTTTGCATAAGTGTTAGGATGTGTCCATGTTTTACCAAAACATTTGAAGATTCTAAGATATTTAGCTCACAACGCAGCTTGCAAAACCTTTTCTCATCCAAGGGCCAGTTGATCGTCAGTCTTTACATGGTTGATGAGGATATTGCCCTTGAGGACATGGTCCCGAAGAAAATGATGACGAATCTGGATGTGCTTGGTCTTCGAGTGATGTACTGGGTTGTATGCAATCTTGATTGCACTCTCATTGTCGCAGTAGAGAGGGACATTCTTCATGTTGATGTTGTAGTCCTTGAGGGTTTTCTTCATCCATAGCAATTGAGCACGGCATGAACCAGCATCAATGTACTCAGCTTCAGCAGTGGAGAGTGATACGCAATTCTCCTTCTTTGAGGACCAGCAGACTAGTGATCTTCCGAGGAAATGACATGTGCGAGAGGTTGACCTGCGATCCACACGATCACCAGCATAGTCAGAATCAGAATATCCCACAAGATGAAGATTTGAGCCCTTGGGGTACCATAATCCTAGTGTTGGTGTGTGAGCTAAGTATCGAAGAATATGCTTCACAGCCTTATGGTGTGATTCCTTTGGTTTTGCTTGAAAACGTGCACACATGCAAACACTAAGCATTATATCTGTCCTAGATGGACACAAATACAATAAAGTGCCAATCATAGAGCGATATACCTGTTGATCGAATTCTTTACCATTTTCGTCAGTGCAGGGGTGGCCGTTGGTAGGCATTGGAGTCTTGGCAGCTTTGCATTCATGCATGTCGAATTTCCTCAGAACATCCTTGAGGTATTTCTCCTGTGATATGAAGATTACATTGCGTTGTTGATGAATTTGTGAAGATATACCCTGTTAATGATATGGCATGCAGTGTTGATTGCTTCAGGCCAAAAGCGACGAGGAGTCTGATATTCTTTTAGCATGGTTCTTGCCATCTCAACCAGAGTCTTATTCTTCCTTTCAACGACACCATTCCGTTGAGGAGTATAAAGAGCAGACAATTCGTGAGTAATACCAAGTTCATCAAGATAATAATCAAGACCAGTGTTTTTGAACTCTGTTCCATTATCACTCCTAATGTGTTTGATCTTGATGTCGAAGTTCGTCGAGGCCCTTGAAGAAAATCGTTTGAAGACTTCCTGCACTTCAGTTTTATATAAGATGATATGCACCCATGTATATCTGGAATAATCATCAACTATGACGAAGCCATATAAAGATGTTGCATTTGTTAGTGTGGCATAATGAGTAGGTCCAAATAGATCCATGTGAAGCAATTCAAATGGACGAGTAGTGGTCAGTCTTCGAGGGATGCTTGGATCTGGTCATTTTCCCAAATTCACAGGCACCGTAGAGGTGATCCTTGAGGAATTTGACTGATTCCATGCGGATGACATGCTTCTTCTTCGCGAGCGTGTGCAAATTCCTCATGCCTGCATGACCGAGTCTTCGATGCCACAACCATCCTTTTGAGGTTTTTGCTAGTAAGCAAGTGGCTGGTTGAGGACGTGTAGAGAAATCAGCAATGTACAAATCCCCTCTTCTGACACCTTCGAAGACTTTGGATCTATCAAATTCCATGATGACAACACATCTGTATCTACCAAAGATAACAATCATATCAAGATCACAAAGCATCGAGACTGACATGAGGTTAAATCCAAGGGATTCAACAAGCATCACTTTGTCCATGTGCCTATCCTTGGAAATAGCGACTTTGCCATGTCCCAATACCTTGCTTTTACCTTCGTGAGTATATGTGATTTGCTTCAGGGGTGATGGAGTTAGTGGCATATTCATCAGCAAGCTTTTATCACCAGTCATGTGATGTGTGCAGCCACTATCAAGAACCCACTCGGTACTATTGGGTTTGTCATCCTGTAGATGAATTAGTACAGCTTACCGTCTCATATGCTTCACACTTGAAGAATATGATATCAATTTCATCAGATAGTAATTTCAATATAACAAAATTATAAGGACGTGTGAAATATTTATTTTTCATCAATATTAGCTTGCATCCTATCAAGCATTTCCTCAGGTCTCCAACAAATTCTTCAGATGATGATTTTCATCTGGAGACCTGACCTGCAGAAGTGATTAGTTCAATTTCTTAACTACCCACATCTGAAGGGGTGGTAAAGCATTCATCATCCTGCGAGCACCATATGAGAAAGGGGGCATTGAAGCTAATGCACTTCTCTTAACAGTAGGGGGGTTAAAGTACTCATATGAATATGCACAGAACTTGTTTGAGGATTTATGAACATAATGATTTGAAGAATAAAGCTCATATTCAAATTCCTTGTAGTTTCCCTGCATGTTAGAATCATTAGCACGGGTACGAGCATAGTTTTGACCAGTTGAGTATTTTGATCCTCTTGAAGACTTTGGTCCTCTTGAGGAATTTGATGTGGGGTTCAAATTCTTCATCGGTGGTGCCATGAGGACATTCACCTGAAGATTTTCAAGACAAATTTTGGGAACCCAGATTTTCCTCACGGGAGGCCCATTCCTGTAGTTAGTTCCAACATATCGAGAAAATACTTCACCAGATTGATTTTTGAACAGTTTATAGTTGGAGTCAAATGACTCATCAAAGGAATAGGATAATTCACATGAAAAGCCTGTTAGATTGGATGGATCAAAAGGAGGCCTAGTAGCAGCAACCGATGAGGTTTTGGGATACCGCTCAGGTTTCCAATAAGACCCATCAGCATTCAATGTCCTCTCAAAGGCAATTCCTTCTTTCCTCGGGTTCCTGTTCAAGATCTGCTTTTTGAGCACATCATAAAGGGTTTGATGTCCTTTGAGACTTTTGTATATGCATGTCACATACAATTCCTTCAGCCCTGCATTTTCATCAGTGACATTTGTGTTTTCCTCAAGTGAGGAATTTGACACTACAGGAGCAGTTAAAGAATTTGTAGCAATTGAAGCATTTGATGATTCTGGTGAAGAATTAGCAGTTTCACGTTCAATGCATTTAAGACATGGAGGAATGAATTCAGCTTGAGCAGCGCTGATCTGTTTAGCTAGTAATTAATCATTTTCCATACGAAGATCATCATGAGAAATCCTCAACTTCTCTAGATCAATCTTCCTTTGAAGAAATTCATAGGAAAGTTTCTCATGATCAGCGAGGAGTGTATCATGACGATCTTGAAGATTGTCAAATCTAGACTTAAGACTTTTCATATCTTTAGTGAGGATCTAGGTAAGATTCATTTCATCATTCAAGAGATCATCGCTTCTATCTAGTAGTTTCTGAAGCTTCTCCAAAGCAGTTTGTTGTTTAGTGGCAATGAGAGCAAGTTTACTGTAACTGGGTTTTTAATAATCATCAGGTTCACAGTCACTTGAATCGGAGGAGGAAGCATCATTCGGTTCCTTTGAACCTCTTGCCATGAAGCAATAGGTTGGAGCGAAGTCATCAACACAGTCATCAGTGTGGATGGTGTTATCATTTTCTTCAAGGTTGAAGATTGACTTGCTGACGAATGTGGTTGCAAGTGCAAGACTAGCCTGTCCGGATTCTGAGTCTTCATCAGAACCCTCCTCTTCATCACATTCCTCAGATTCTAGCTCAAGATCCATTTCCTTGCCAATAGTGCCCGAGCCTTTCTGAAACTAGTCTTCTTGTGCGATGAGGTCTTTGATGATGAGGATTTTGAAGGTTTCTTCTTTTTCTTAGAGTCATCAGAACTTTCATCCTTGTATTTCTTCTTCTTTGATTCCTTTTCCCAACAAGGACAATCAGCAATGTAGTGACCTGATTTCTTGCATTTGTGGCAGGTTCTTTTCTTGTAGTCCTCAGATGAAGATTCTGATTTCCTCATATCTCTTCTTGAAGATTTACCGAACTGCCACGTCGTGTAAACCTCTGGAATTTCCACACGAGCATTGCAAGATCCTATCCAAATTCTTCAGGATCACCAATGCTACCATCCGAGTCTTCTTCTTTAGATGAGGAAATTGCTTGGGCCTTCAGTGCACGTGGTCTAGAATAGCTTGGTCCATATAGATCTCTCTTTTCTTCTTATTGGAATTCATGAGTATTGAGTCTTTCGAGTATATCAACTGGATCAAGCATCTTGTAGTCTGGTCTTTCTTGAATCATCAGAACTAAAGTATCAAATGAAGAATCCAAGGATCTTAGCAGTTTCTTCACAACTTCGTGATCAGTAATGTCTCGAGCTCCAAGTGCTTGTAGTTCATTTGGTATGTTAGTGAGGCGATCAAAGGTATCTTGGCAGCTTTCATTGTCAAACCTCTCGAAGCGATTGAAGAGATTGCGAAGAACATCAACACGAGAATCACGCTCGGTTGATACTCCTTCATTAACTCTGGACAGTCGTTGCCAAATAAGTTTCGCTAAGCCCAAAGCACTCACTCTGCCATACTGGCCTTTGCCCAGATGGCCACAGATGATATTCTTCGCTTGAGAATCAAGTTGCTTGAATTTCTTCACATCAGCAGCAGAGACAGAAGTAGAGATGATGGGGACGTCATGTTCCACAATATACCAGAGATCATTGTCAATAGCTTGTACATGCATCTACATCTTGGTCTTCCAGAAGGGAAAGTCCTTTCCTTCGAAAGTAGGACATGCTGCAGTACCCTTAATCATGCCTGCAGTTGACATAACTTAAGCTTCAGGTGGTTTAACCAAAATCACACAGAACAAGGGAGTACCTTGCTCTGATACCAATTGAAAGTGCGTTATATCGACTAGAGGGGGGTTAATAGGAGATTTTCAGAATTTCATCACTAAGGAAATTCCTTTTGAGGAAATTCCTCACTGGTGATTAACTTACAGCGGAAACAGTAAAGGATCAGGAGTGCAAAGTTTCACTACATCAGTTTTTCAGGATGAAGAATATGAAAACAGTTTGCACAGTATGCAGACACGCGGAAAACATATGAGGATTAACTTGTGTGAAGAATTTGGGGTTGAGGAATTTCAGAGAAAGTCTTCAGCAAATTCTTCAAATAGTGACACTAAGAATCATCAACACACAATCTGAGGAATATAAAGAGTTGAGAAAATAGAACCCGTTTCACAGTAAAGACAGTGGTTGATGACCCAGTTCCAACTGTTATGACAGTTGTACATCTGGTTTGCAGCGGCTTGGTATTGAAACACAGTCCCGGGACATGCAGTCCCTACCGTATTCTCCTTGGGCTAAGAACACATAGTCCTCGCCCAACACTCGTGGTAAGTCTTCAGGGCAGACTTCCAAACCCTCACAACCTTGGTCACCTGGCGATCCACAATTGACTGTTGGATTTCTCTAGACCATGACGCCTAACCGTCTGGAGGATGCACAGTCCTCAAAGGTAAAAGGCTTAAGTCCCACAGAGGAACAACTTCTTCATTGATGCTCAATCACTTGGTTTCGGTTTGTGGTTTGGTGTTTGGGGTATTTCCTTACTGATGAATTACTCTCGAAGACTCTGAGGAATTTGGGTTGCTCTTATGACAAGTGTCAGTTTCTAACGGAGCAGCCAACCAACTAATGGTTGTGGGGGCGGCTATTTATAGCCTTGGAGCATCCCGATATGATTTGACATTAATGCCCTTAAATAATATGACCGTTGGTGTGGATAAGACCAATGATGTGGCGTGGCTATCGATAACGGTGGGGACCCTCAACTGTGAGAGTCCTCATGTCTCTCATATTCCTCACTTGAGGCTTTTGGTAGGATTAGGATTGGGTTGAGCATCATGAGGAAATTAATTCTAGTGTGTTACCTCGACCACCTTTAACAGTACGGTGTTCCTATTACTCAAGTGTGAAGAAAATAAAACATAATGGATAAATCTTCATGCTTCAAAGTCTTCAGATTGATTTTCTTCAGGACCAAGCGAATTCCTCAATTTCAATATCTTCATGAGGAATATCAATTTCATCGCAAATTCTTCGCGATTCAATTCTTCAGGTTCCGACCAATTTCTTCAACCGAAGATATACATTTTTAGGGGTCGATATTCATCGAATATTTCAAACTCCTCAGCGACTTATAGATCCTGTGTACACTCAAGAACACATTAGATACTTAACCTATAAGTCTTCAAACCACCAAAATCACTAAGGGGCACTAGATGCACTTACAAAGATACCGAATTAGCGATAAAGCAAAGCATCACCAAGCATAAAAAAATTAAAGGACAACCCTATGGCTCCTGCGTGTTGCCATAGCATCGACATGCAAGTCCATATTTAACTATTACAAAATGATCATCTCATGGATCAAATATATCATATCATGTCTTTGGCATATCATATCACAACATACCCTGCAAAAACAAGTTAAACGTCCTCTAATTTGTTGTGGCATGTTTTACGCGGCTGCTATGGGTATCTAGCATGATCTCATCTTACTTATGAAAAACCACAACGGTGATATACAAGTTGTTATTTAACCTTCTCCAAGGACCGCCTCTGTCAAATTTGATTCAACTAAAGTAGGAGCAACAGACACCCACCAGCCATCTTTATGCAACAAGTTGCATGTTAGTCAATGCAACAGGTCTCTCGTAAGCGTACGAGTAATGTTGGTCCACGCCGCTTCATCCAACAATACGGCCGAATTAATAAAAAACAAAGTAGGGAAGCAATCTAAATATCAAAGCCCACAAACTCCTTTGTTTACTACTCGAGATGTTATCTACGCATAGACCTAGCTCATGATGCCACTGTTGGGGAACGTTGCATGGGAAACAAAAATTTTCCTACACAAACATAAAATCTACCCATGGTGGTGACCACCTACGAGAGGAGAGGTCGGATCCATATACCCTTGTAGATCGCTAAGAGGGAAGCGTTAAGAAACGCGGTTGATGTAGACGATCGTTTTCGCGATCCAAATCGCAAGTCGTCCCGCGATGCAATCATGATCTAGCGCCGAATATAATGCACCTCCGTGTTCAGCACACGTGCAGCTCGATGATGATCTCCGCCTTCTTGATATAGAAAGAGAGATCAAGAGGTAGCTGAATTCTCCGGCAACACGACGGCGTCATGGTGATGATGGTGGAGCTACTCCGTGAGGGCTTCACCATGTCGTACAAAAAATAACCTATGGGATGTCACGAAGTGGTGGAGGGAGAGGTGCAAAAATTATCTCTACCCTCCACTATATATAGGAGGGAGGGAGGGGTGGCGGCCTAGGGAAAACCCTAGGGTTCGGCCAGCACACAAGGAGGAGGAAGGAGTCCTCCAATTGGGTTTGGTGGAGGAGGAGACCTCCTCCTAGTCGGTTTGGTCCGCCTCCTTTCTCTTTCTCTCCTCGATCGAACAGGCCCTTTTGGGCTGGCCGCCCAGCCCACCAGGGGCTGGTGCTCCACCCATGGGCCTACTTGGTCCCGCAACGGGTGGTTGGCCCTCCCGATGGAACCCCGGAACCCATTCGTCACTCCCGGTACTTTACCGGTAATGCCCGAAATCCTTCTGGAACCACAATGTACACTTCCTATATATCAATCTCCGTCTCCTGACCATTCCGGAACTCCTTGTGACATCCGGGATCTCATTCGGGACTCCTAACAACATTCGGTTATCAGCATACATAATTCAACTATACCGAAATGTCACCGAACCTTAAGAGTGCAGACCCTACGGGTTCGAAAACTATGTAGACATGACCGAGACAGTCTCCGATAAGTAGCCAATAGCGGGACCTGGATGTCCATATTGGTTCCTACATATTCTACGAATATCTTTATTGGTTGAAACTCTATATCAAGTTTTCATTTAATCCCGCATAATATTCCCTTTGTCCTTCGGTACGTTACTTGCACGAGATTCGGTCGTCGGCATCTCTATACATATTTGAATATCATTACTGACAAGTCTCTTTACTCATTCCGTAATACAAAATCACGTGGCTAACTATTGAGTCACATTGCTTGCAAGGTTTGTTGTGAAGTTGTATTATCGAGTGGGCCCTGAGATACCTCTCCGTCATACGGAGTGACAAATCCCGGTCTCGATCCAGGCTAACTCAACGGAATCCTTTGGAGATACCTGTAGATCACCTTTATAGGCACCGAGTTACGTTACGACAGTTGATACACACAAGGTATTCCTCCGGTTTTAGGGAGTTACACAATCTCATGGTCATAGGAACATATAATTGACATGCAAAAAAACAGTAGCAATAAAACGACACGATCACATGCTACATTCATAGTTTGGGTCTTGTTCATCACATCATTCTCCTAATTATGCGATCCCGTTATCAAATGACAAGACTTGTCTATGTCTAGGAAACATTAACCATCTTTGATCAATGAGCTAGTCAACTAGAGGCTTACTAGGGACATTGTGTTGTCTATGTATCCCACATGTATCTGAGTTTCCATTGAATAGAATTATAGCATGGATAATAAATGATTATCTTGAACAAGTAAATATAATAATAACTATTTTATTATTGCCTCTAGGGCATATTTCCAACACCAATAACTTCCGTTGGCTTGAGATCTTTGTAGTTTGGCATCATTTCGATCAATGTGCACACGGTGTCGTACTTCCCATTCAAGGCTCTAAGGATCTTTTTTATGATGAGAGCAAGCCTCTAGTACATCCAAGTGACTCCTTCACCATCCTTTATCTTGAACTTGTCAAGTTGACTTTGTAGCACATCCAACTTAGATTCTTTAACGGATTCGGTACCTTCGCACTTATCAACCATGATATCCCAAATTTCCTTTGAATTCTCAAGACGACTAATCTTATTGAACCCTTTGGGGATATGCAATTGACTATAATGTCGAATGCTTGAGCGTTGTATTTTAACATCTTCAATTCTTCAATGATCCCTTAACGAAATGGTTCCCTTCCATCACCAAAGAATTCACCTTGCAAACCAACATGAACAACAGCCCAAACGGCGGCATTATGACCAAGAATATGCATTATCATTCCGTGCTTCGACCTAGCAAACTTTGTACCATCAAAGTATTGACCTCTACTGTAACAGCCTGGTAATGCCGCTCTAGAAGATTTCCCTTTTATTTCATTGTCATCGTGTGATTCTTTTGTTTGTTGAATTCATCATCGCATCATTCGCATCATCTACATTGCATTGGCACTCCATTGCCATCATTTTTCAAAACCTGCATCCATTATTAGTTGTCGGTTCCCTCCGCTTTTAATATTAACCGTTTTTATACCAACAACACAAGCACGCACCCAGGACATCATTAAAATATTGTTTTTAAAAGTGTATAAAATATTCTCAGATTGCGTTGAAACTTCGCGTGCGGTCTTGTTTTATTGTAGATTGACCGCTTGCCAAATTTCATCGCAATTGGAGTCTGTTTGATACCCGAATGGTCGACCATAGCAGTACTGTCATCAGTTTATTTGTTTGACGTTTTTTGGTTTTATAAACTTTGTCACGGGCCACACCATTTCCCTCTCATCTCAGCCACCACCTCTACACAGCCCAAATTTAGCCTAGCTAACCCCCTCCACTTCTGGACCATCCGATCGAGATCAGACGGTCCGAAAACGGTCTAAATCAGCAAACCCTGGCTACCCCTGCTATATATAGACAACTCCCTCATCCGGAATAGGAAACACTAACCCCATGCGTCGAATTTAGTGTGCCACCAGTGCCCAGCCGCCGCCAGCCAGCGCTGTTCCCGTCCTCCAGTGTCATGCACCCGCGAATCCCATCTGGAGGCCACCTCGGGCCCAGATCCCGTGCGCCATCGCAGCTCCGACCGGGGGCTCCTCCCACGGTGGCCAAGTCGCTCAAGCCCCTGTGTTGTGCCCGACCCCGATGATGGTGTAAAAATTGGCGGATCTTGGGCAGGGGGTCCCACACTATGGATCTTGGATTCATGAGTTGCAGGATACAAAGGGGACAATATTTTACCCAGGTTCGGGCCCTCTTGAGGAAGTAAAACCCTGCGTCATGCTTGATTGAATTGATGGAGTATGAGGATTACAGAGTTGATTGACTTCGAGATTGTATGGGATAAACCCTCGATGAATCAACCTGTCTATGTGGATGAAAAACCCCTGGTTTATATAGACACTAGGGGTCTCTAGGGTTACATACAACCGACCTTAGCCAGGTATAAACATGCCAATCTAGCCTACACAACTTGGATGACATGCTAGCCTTTAGAGGTTTCCTAATTGTTCATGTGATCGTCATGCAGTCCAATCTGCAACAATGTGGCCCATTAGGTCGGCCCACAAACAACATTCCGACCATCTGAGGACCCCTTAATCCCGGACTCCCTCTGTATCCCCCGAACATGCATCCAATGCCTATGTAAATGGTCTTCGGCAGATCTGGAGTAATCGTCTTGCGAGGCGAGTTCCCCTCATGTTTGGCTAGTTGGAAACTTAATACTTCGGTGGTATCATGCCTTTAAAATAGGCACTGATTAATTAAAAGGGAAAAAGGCCCGAGTGTGAACAGTCCCTCAACTGAAAATCTTTCTGACGAAAGGTCGCAATAATTAGTTATGACAACAACTCGATTTGTGACTCTAGACCACTTTCTCACACACACGTCTTGTCAATCGTGGAGATCGTTCCCCGCATTTGAGGGGATATGGGTAATGGTTTGGGTAATCCCACGCGCGTTCACCGGCAAGGTCATTCCGGGAAGTGGCCAGGCCTGCGGCGAAATAAACGGAAACCCTTAGCCCAGCGCTCCCCATAAAAGGGGAAAAAATCAATAGAGGAGACACATGCATTCCATACTCCACCTCCTCCCATCCTAGCTTCCAAGAGCTCAGATCTTCTTTGCATTCTATCCTCTCCCCTACGTCCTCCCCCAATAGGAGCCATGGATGGATCAGGTTCCCACGGCAAGTGCGAGATCTCGTGCATCTACGACAAGGACATCCGGCACCTGAAGGAGCCCGACTATCTCTCGCCGGATATCGCACACCATGCGTCGGAGGAAGGTCAGGTGGTGCCCACTACAAGGCCAGGTGAAAGAGTGGTGCTTAATCCCCCACTTCATATGGGGACTTGGTTTCCCACTCCACCCCTTCGTCAAGGGTCTAATGTTCTAATACAGGTTAGATTTTCATGATCTTCCCCCAAACTCTTTCATGCACATTTCCTATTTTATCATCCCATGCGAGGCCGTCCTGTTGGTTCACCCGCACATCAGTTTATGGCATAAGAACTCCAATGTCTAGCAAAAATTAGTCAGCAGCCAACACACCGACTACGACGGAGCTGTGATCAGCAAGCTTCCCCCAGTTGAATGGCCGGAGGGCATTGACATCATCAAAGCATGGCAAAGGAATGGTTCTACATCACCGAGCCTCGGGAGGAGGGCTAGCTGGCTCTCGCTGAGTTTAGATCCGGACCCCCCGACAAGATAACCTCATGGGTGAAAGGGGCATTGATTGGGAGTCATCCTTGGAGATGGACGCTGCAGAAGCTCGTCAAGCAAATGGTTAAGAAGAACGTCTAGCTAACCGGCATGGTTCAAGTCATGCTTCATTGCCACAACCTTCCCTGTTGGTGTAGGGAGACCCTAATATGGTCCTACAAGCTCGGCGATCCTAGCATGGAGAAACGGTTCTTCCACATCACCCTTGAGAAGTTGTGGAATGTGTTATTCAAACCTCAACAGGACCGCCCAGCCAAGGAAGAAGATGTCGGCTTGGATGCCGCTAACCCCCCTTTGGAGGTATGATCAAGGCTCTTGTAAATAAAGTTGTTTACTTTATCATAGATCTCATTTTCTTCCCCCATCGTCTGTGCAGGGCTCGCTCGAAAAGGCCAACAAAATAGATGGCCGAGCCCACTTGCCTGAGGAACCCAGGTTGCAATTGCATACTGCGATGCTGCTGGTGGCGCCGAATAAAAAGGAGAAGAATAAGAAGGAGACCCGCGGGGGTCTCTGCTCAAGGGGTCCTTGCGATAATAAGTTCGGCGAGACCCATGCTTCCTCGGCCTTCGAGGAGGAGGAGGAAGATGATGCAGGGGAAAATATTCCCTCCAAACGAGGAAAAGTTTGGCGCCAGAGGATACCAAGGAGGCCTTGCCTCCCCAGGCCCCGAAGAAACCTTGTAGAGTCAAGGTAGTCCTTCCCGACAACAACTCGGATTTTGAGGAGGACTCCGAGACCTTTGAGAGGATTCCCTAAAGGACCCCCAGGGTCAAGCTCCATCCCGAAGGTAAGGAATCCGACTAGTATTTAATGACTTACACCGAGCTTACTATGTTAACCATATATGCTATTTTTTCCAACTCAGGCCTACTTGAGACCGCCCAACGGATCAAGTTTTGGGGAGTTTAGTACCAGCCGAACTGGTAGAGAGAGGGATTGCATCCCGCACTACTCTCCCTCCATCGTATGAGGCTGTCGAGGTGATGTCCCGCCAAGCCCCTCCGAACACTGGGGACGAGGTGGTGATGGCCGAAATAAACCCTTCGGCCACCGATGATCTAGAGGTCCCAGCCGAGGTTCGTGCCTAGGTCACCGAAGACCAGGAGGTCCCAACCGAGGTTCATGCCTCGGTCACCGAGACCAAGGAACTCGATCCCTTCTTAATGAGGAGAGAAGGGTACTTGGGCTCGTCCGGACCTATTTCGGATATAGCTCCAAGGAGTTCTCCCCTCTGGCGTCTTCACCGTTGCTTACGACGCCGCGTGTGTCAAGACAGGCCACGGCCGAATGGCCCACAAGGATGGCAGAGGCCCTATCCGATGTGTCCATCGCCGATGAACATCGCACCCTTATGGGTGCGATTCTGCAAAGCATTCTGTCCGTTGATAGCACACTGAAGGGAGCATTCAGTAGTTTGTTGAGAGGCTTCGACGTAAAACAATTAGTGTTTATTTTTGTTTATAAGGTTTTATATGCCTTGTAGGTATGATAGCCCCCGAGTCATGGTTAGTTGAAAAGATTTCCCATGGCTAGAGATAATTACCAACTTTGAGCAAAAATGGTTGGGGGGACCCATGAACTATTATAGCTTACTAGGGTACTTTGGCCAAATGACCCAATCGCGTTGACATGGATGCTTACAAAACCTTATATGATTTTTGTAGGCCTCGTCCTCGGTTGTGGCTAGCAAACCCGAGAATTGATCGAGCTGAACCGGAAACTCCATGTTTCCGATGAGGAGCTTAGCCGACTTAATAGTCGGCTAGACGAGAAGCAAGGTAAGCTAACACATGACACTGAAACTTTTATAGTACTTGAATAGTTTGGTACTCTGTGGCATGACATCTTGATTCCGATTATGCCAGCAGCCATGGACCTGGAGTTGGAGAAACTCCAGGATGAATTGGGGAAGGCCATGCAGGAGGTCGTCGCTCAAAAGATGGTGGCGAAGAAAACTACCACCAAGCTGAACTTGCTAAAGGTTGAGAGCAGCGGGCACAAGGCTAGAGTTGCTGAAGTCCAACAAGATCTGCAAGAAGTGAGTGCTAAAAAAGAGGCCTTAGAATAAAAGTTCAATGAATAGGCATCCGAGCTCTCCAAGCTGTCTTCCACGCTTAAATCAGAGCGGGTGGAGAGGCGCTTCTTCGAGGAAGAAGTGCGGGAGGTCAAGAAGATTGCGGATGGTAAGCCGTACTTACTTCAACGTGCCTTTTTTGTAAAAAGTTTTGGCTTTCTTACACGGCTATGGCGTTCCCCAGGCGCCTTTACGGACCTACCACGGAGGGCGGCACACTCGGCCAAGCAATACGCGGTCCACGACCGGGATGCTGAGCAGAGGCTTTTCTATGTGCAGTTTTAAGCTCCCGAAGCCAACGCCCTTCTTGGCAATCAAATAAATAAGCTTATGAAGTTGCATAGGGTGGAGGAGTCGGCCTTGAAGGACCTCTGCGTCCGGGTGTGGCCTACAGAACCTCTCCCGGGTAGTTACTTCGGCTTAGTGTAGAAATTGTACGATGCTACGCCTCGTCTCGAAGCCCTGAAGTGCTCTATCTCCATAGAGGGAGCTCAGATGGCCTTTGCGAGGACAATGATGCATTCGCCTAGAGTGAATCCCCTGACAATGGTAACCGTGCCACCGCCTCCTGGAAAAGAGGATAGGAGACCAGAGCTCTATTTCTCTTCCGTGATGGAGGGTGCTCGGGTGATCGAAAACCAATGCCCTAAAGATGTAATTTATGAGTAGGGATGTTATATTGTGCATTGGAACAATCTTTTACTATGAAACTTGTCTGATGTAATGCACTTTGAAGTAGTTTTGACTCTTGTTTTGGCCGTTTAATCTAAAAGTTTCCACTCGTCGGCTTGAGCCCCCATGTAGAAGCTACAAAGGGTGTTTCGACATCCGCACGGTTACCCTTAGCCGATGTAATGGTGCCCGAAGGGTGTAGGGTGTGATGGAAATGAGGCGATCGGATTATTCGTCTTTAGTGCTTTCACTTGGCCATAGGAACTTGAATGCGAGGGGTAGCCCCAGTTTTGTGTGGTAGTCGGGTGAACAAATTTTTTCAAATGGTTACCACCAGGTTTGCAAAAGGTACAAACCTCTCCATATAGTATGGAATAAAACCACCATGGGTCTTTAGTTTTTAACTCGAATTGCAGACCGGTTCTCGCTTATTATGACAGTCAGTTTGCGGCTTTCTCCACTGAGGTATTATTATGACAATCGATTTGGTTCTCCCTTTACCACTTTATCCGAACTAGCGGAACATAAGGGGGTAAGCACATGAGCGGGGCAACTTAACTATTGACCCAAGACATAATTTGGAACTGATGCATATAAAGCAATATCCAAGAAACCGAACACTGTAAAAGGTAGTGATGGGATGGTGCTCGGGAGGTATTTATCCAAGCCCCCGGTCTGTTAGCCGATCGCACTCGATACTTGTTAAAAAAAATCGACCCTTTCGGCGCCGATGAGAAAAAATGCATATAAATATAAAAAAATTGCAAAAAGGTATATGATAATATTTATTATAATTCATGGCACCAAGACAACTGTTACAGGTAACTCTTGTTCGGGTCATCATATTTCAAGGCGACCTTTTCTCCATGGCCTATCATGGGTGACTTGACGTTAGCGCTGCTTCCAGATGCCCGTTTTCTCCTATCGGTATTAGGGAGGAAGGGTAGTTTACTTTAAAGGTTGCTTTATTATTGGTTGGCGGACCTTGAGTAGGGGGTCTTGAGAAGGTGTCATGCTTTAGGTGAGCTTGACGCTCGAGAGAGTCTTAACGACATCTCGTTCTTGTTGGTGAAGACATGCGATCCATAGTTCGGTTGAGCCAAACATATGGTACTTGGTTGTGGTTCCCCACAGGTGCCCATGGTATTTTGAGAACGAAATTATGTCTACAAGGGACATACCTGATGGTTGACCGGGCTGTGCCATGGGGGATGTATCCTTAGTTGTTTTGGGCCGAGATTCCTCCGGGGTTTCCAATTGAGCTTGGGATCGCTTGCCCACTTGCCATGCTTCTGTGACGAGCTTGATGCTTGATGTTTCGGCGCTGTATTGGCATTTAGCTGCCAAGGCCGCTTTGTACTTCTTGGTCTGGAGATATCACTCTGTATTGCTATTGACGGTGATAACACCTCTGGGTCCGGGCATCTAGAGCTTTAGATAAGGGTCACAAGGCACAACACTGAAGCGGGAAAATGTTGTGCGGCCGAGTAGGGCGTGGTACCCACTAGGGAATGGGACGATGTCAAAGATTAAGTCTTCACTGCAGAAGTTATCGGGTGAGCCAAACACAACCTCCATTGTTACCGTGCCCGGGTAGCGGGCTTCAACACCTTGGATCACTCCTTTAAAGGTAGTGTTGCTGGGTTTGATTCTTGATGGGTGTATGCCCATCTTTTTCACCGTGCCTAGTAAATCGGATTAAGGCTACATGCTTCGTCCATAAGGACTTTGGTGAGGTGATATCCCTCAATGATGGGGTCTAGGACAAGGGTGGCCGACCCTCCATGATGGATACTAGTCGGGTGGTCTCTACGATCGAAGGTAATCAGTCAAGCCGGCCATGGGTTACACTTCGGGGCTATGGGCTCTACGGCATAGACCTCCCTAAGGGCTCACTTCCTTTCCTTCTTTGGTATGTGAGTGACATATATCATGTTCACGGGTTTTACTTCTGGGTGGAACTGTTTCTAGCTCCCAGTGTTCGACCGCGGGGTTCCTCATCTTCCTCACTTTGTTGGCCCTTGCCTTGTTCTTTGTCTACTAGTTTGTCGGTCTTCTTAAACACCCAACACTTACGGTTAGTGTGGGTGTTGGGCTTGTCTTGGGTGTGGTGGATCTGCCACGGTCTCTCCATAATTTTATCAAATCTAGTCGGTCCATTCGTGTTCTCTCTGAAGGTTTTTTTCATTGTTCGGATTTCGAAAAGCGGAAGCCGGCATTAACGGTCGTGTCATCGCTATCACCATTATAGTGACAATATTTGCTTTTGTTTCGCCTGGCTTGCCATTCCCGTCACGAACTTTAGAGGTACCACGATCGTCCTCATTATTCCTGCGCCGAGTTAGCCAATTGTCCTCACCCGCGAAAGAGTGGGTCATGAGAGAAGTGAGAGCGGACATTGTTCTCGGCTGCCATGGCCGAGCTGGTCGGTGAGTCATTCATCCCGGATGTTATGCCTAAATGAGGCTATTGCTTCGGCATTCAGACAGTCTACTATGTGGTTCCTTTTGGTGAAGAACCTATTCCAGAATTATGTGGCCGACTTGCCTTCCTTTTGGATGAATTTACTAAGGTCTGAGGAGTCCGGGGGTCAGACCTAGGTTCCGTGAAAATTGGATAGGAAGGCTTCTTCGAGCTCTTCCCAACTTCTGATAGAATATATGGGTAGGCCGTTGAGCCACTGCCGTGCTGGCCCTTTTAGCTTTACAGGCAAGTACATGATGGCATGGAGGCATACCTGGCCAAACGGGTCGTGCCTGCCGGGCCGGCCAGACTGCCCGCAGACCAGGCACGATACGGGCCGGGCCCGTTCGGGCTAATCGTGCTCGTGCCAGACAGTAGGCACGCCGTGGGCCGTGCCCGGGCTGCCACACCGAGCCCGTGTGCCGGCACGGCCCGACACGATTAGGGGGGCGATGGCGGGGGAGTGAGCCAGCGAGGGGACCGGGGGAGCGAGCGACTGGCGGGCGGGCGGGAATTTGGGCGGGGAAGGGGCGGGCGGGAGGGAATTTGGGCGGGGGGTGCGGCCAACTGGCGGGTGGGCGGGAATTTGGGCGGGGGAGGGGTGGGAAAAGGGGGATTTGCGCTGGGTGATCGGCCAACTGGCGGGATCTGGGCGGGAATTTGGGCGGGATCGGCGGGATCTGGGCGGGATTTTTTTTCAATTAAATCGGCCAGCGTGTCGTGGGTCTACCGTGCCGCGGGCCGACCCAATTAGGCCCCGTGCCGTGCTTGGGCCTGGGAGGCGAGCACGCGGGCTGGCACGGCATGGCCCGTATATTAATTGGGCCCAAGGCGGGTCGTGCCGTGCCGGGCACAATTACGGTGGGCCGGGCCGTGCCATGCCGGGCCGGCCCGTTTGGCCAGGTATGCATGGAGGTCATCTCCCCTGGCCATATGGATGTGGAGAAGGAAATCTTCTATCCACATGGTGGCATCCGTGGTGCCGTCTCATTGCTCTATGTTCAGAGGTTTAAACCCTTCCGGGAATTGGTGTTGCATTACCTCATCTATGAAGCATAGTGGGTGAGCGACGCCTCTGATCCAGGCTATACTGTGCTGAATAACTGTTGTGGGTTGTGCCCGGTATGATTCCCGATTTCTGTTAATGTACATACGTTGAGGTTGGCCTCCTTCACATGGAGTGGGAGAGTGCCTTCTAGATCTGTAGATGGATCTGTTGCCACCTGTTCTATTGTGTATGTCATGATGCAGGTAATATTTGTCCCTTGGCTATACATGCCCCCTTTTCCTTCCTACAGGGAGGCTTGGGTCTATACTCGGCTTCTCCGCCATTTTGTCGCACCCTCGAGGTGGACGATTGGGCTTGTCATCCTATGTGTGCCTGGGGGACACGAGTTATGCGGCATCGTCATTGAACTGAGGCAGCGGGCACCGGCATGGGTAGCTTTTATTTTGAGCCGGTCACTCGGTGCCATGTCCTTCTTCGGCTGCCAATACTTTTTTCCATCTATTGTTGATGGTTTCTTCTTCAGCTAGAAGCCGTTGTTGCTTCCCTTGGAGGCTGCGGGCTGTAGCTATAAGTTGCTGCCTGAATCGTTCCTAAACCTCATGGTCCTCAACAACTGTGAAGTCCTCGGGCTCCAAGTTGTGCTCCACGTTGTCGGGAGGGAGGTAGTTGTCATTGTCTAAATCGTCCGGGTCGTCGGGATCGGTCTGGACCTCGAGCTTGTTCGGATCATCCGGTGGTTACTCGGTAGCTCCGAGGTTGCCAGTGTCCTATTGGGTCTTGTTCTCCCCGGTGCCATGTATGGTCCCCCTGACCTTTTTTGCCTTGGATTGTTTGTGCTTCTTTCGACCCTTTGATGGTTGGTTCCCGGACTTACCACCGTTTTGTGAAATGGGGGTGTGGTTTCCATTGTTGTTAGGCGTGTCCTGCAGGTAGACATCATAGACGGAGTTGGTTGTCCATCACCCGATGTTTACACGGGCGGGATCATCGGTCGTGTAATCCATGTCGTTGACCACCTCGGAGGCGTAATCCAGCACGTCGGTTAAGTCTGTGACGGTGGCTACCAAGTGGGTGGTGGGTGGGCTGCAAAAGTCCTCGTAATCCACCTCTGGACCAGTACGAGTATAACTCAGGTCTGGTCCATCCGTGATTTTCAACAATTGGATCTGGTTGAGTGCCTTGTTTAACATCGAGAGGCTGTCCAAATCGATCTCTTGATTGTTTTTGAAGATGACCTATGCGGCTTCCATGAGGAAAGTGAGTCTGGCCATGGTCGTCTGTTGTTGTTCAGGCATAGAGATTGAGTCCAGGATTAAAGAGGGAACCTAGGTCATGGCCGAACAAGAGACCTAGGGTCAAGTCTTCGGGATTTTGGAGCTCATCGGGCGAATCCGTGACCTTAGCAGGGAGAAGATTACCCCGGGAGTGGGTGGAGAACTCCAGGTTCCTGAACCCTATCTCTTGATCAGGGTCGGTCCGCGACGTGAAGATGTCGAACGTGAGAACCTGCCCGGGGACAAACATGTCCCTATTGCAGATTCGATCGCTTGTGATTAAGCGGGCCATTAATCCTTCCGGCGATCCCATAGCGAAACTCTCAATGAAAGCACCAATGTCGGTGTCAAAATCGCCGGATCTCGGGTAGGGGGTCCCGAACTGTGGACCTTGGATCGATGGGTTGCAGGAGACAAATAAGACCGTGTTTTAACCAGGTTCGGGCCCTCTTGAGGAGGTAAAACCATATGTCACGCTTGATTATATTCATGGAGTATGAGGATCATAGAGTTGATCTACCATAAGATCGTATGATCTAAACCCTAGATGAACATGTCTATGCGGATGAAAAACCCCTGGTTTATATAGACACCAGGGGTCCTTAGGGTTACATACAATTGACCTTAGCCACGGGTAAACATGCCAATCTAGCCTACACAACTTCGATGACACGCCTGCCTTAAGAGCTTTTCTACGTGTTCATGAGATCGTCATGTAGTCTCGTCTTCAACAATGTGGCCTATTAGGTCGGTCCATGAACAATAGTCCAACCACATGACGACCACTAAATCAGTGACTCCGTCACCTGATACCTGACCGTTGCGGCCGGTCGACGAGCCACCGGAGCACAGCCAGACCCAGGCTAGTGCTCACCATGCACAGCCATGTCGCCTTGTGCCTTCTCCTCCTCCGTTCTATCTCCCTCATCTCACTTCTCTCTCTCGCCCATGCTAGGAACCTCTATGGATGCGGGCACCCGAATCTCAGGGCGCCGCCGTTCTTCGCTCGCGCCCGGATCTGACTCGTAGCCCCTGAATCCAGCCATCTCCAGCATTGCCTCTTTGGTTCTGTGCCGCCCTCCAGTCCTCTACCATCGCGTTGACCGCCCCACCAGATGCTTGGGGACAAGTGACAGCGCCCTGCAACATGGGCCAAGCCACGATTGAGCCAGCCCAGCGACGGCCTACCTCCTCATCGTGTTGACCGCACGAGCCAGCCAGTGTGTTGGGCCCGCATCGCCTTGCCAGCCCGCACGCGAGCTAGCCGAACCACGTTGCTAGCGCCATGACAGGCCCACTCTGCGTCCCCAGCCGTGACCCAGCTCGATAGCTTCCCCAAGCCGGCCCAGCCTCCTTTCACATGGGCCAAGGCCCGCGTGGTGAGCAGCACCCTAATCTGCACCCATGCGCGCCTTTTATTATCTTACGCCATGTTGTATGTTAGGCCCGGGGCTCCAGAGGCGCCCACACCATGTTTTTTTTCTCTAAGTGAATTTCCTTAAATGTCCAAGATTTTATTATTTATAGAAAATTGCATATTTGTAAAATGCTAATAGTTAATTAACCGAGCATCGGATAAAAATAATTTAAATACGCAAAATGTTTAGAATTTCGTGTAGATTAATAATTTGCAACTTTCATGCATGTTACAAATATTTAAACGTGTTGTTTACAATGTTTTGCATGATTCCATGTTAAAAATGATTTAATTCTTAGAGAAATAACTATGCATCGGATTTTAAAACTTCACACATGAAAAATGCTTAGATTGTGTGTAGTTTCACAATATCAAACTCTCACATGTGTTTAAAATGTTTAACTTGTTCTTTTGTTTAAATTGCGTAAATACCATGTTAAAACGATTTATTTCATAACAAATTAACCATAACTCCGATTAAAAAGATCCAGATTTGTAACTTGACCAGAAAAATGTGTAGAATAACATGGTAACATTTTTTTCTGTTTAAAAATTCTAAAATTGTGTATACCCAGAATTGTACCGAATTTTAATTTGCATATGGGGGCTTTCCGGAATTCTCGTTCGTTGTTCCGGCCATATTTAAACTTGTCCAGAACTTCATGTAGTTTCATCATATCTTGTTCATCCATGTTTTAACATGTTGTGGCTGTCATTTGCATGCATTTTCCATTCATGTCATATTATCTTGTGGTGATCATATCTTTTAGACCGTAACTCCGTTTTAGATGATCTATATATGTAGATCGACTAGAATGACATGTAGAATCACATGGTCCACTTTATTTTGTTGTTTCATAAATACAAAATATGTTTAATTTAGATCTAGATCAATTTAGAAATTAACATATGGGGTCATTTTTTAAATACTATAACTTATTTCCAACCTCATTTAAAATGCCTAGATAGGTAGTTTATTTATGCTTCGCCTCTTGCCATGTTTAACAACAGTTAACATTGTCGTGTACCTAAACGGGAGAGAACTAAGTAATCCAAATATGGAGTCTTATCAATATGCAACTCATTGCATATTGAGCGTCATTTAATGTGTAGGTGTTGATTGCTGTGATTTGCCATACCATGCATCATTTTTGAGTGTGCATCTTGTCATGAATATGTGTGTTGTTATTGTGTGTTGCTTTACGTTCTAGATTTTTTCTTCCCGATAGAGTTCCGAACCACTTCGGAGTGTGAAGATCCGTTCGACTATGTTGGTTCGTCTGCTTCACGGATCTGTTCTTCTTCCAAGCGGGATCACATGCAAGATGATCATTTACTACAAATAATTACTATCATTGCCATGATAGTTGTCTTGTTTCTATCGCTATGTCTTGTTGCCTACCACTTAAATGTGAACCTTGCAACATTGCCATGAAAAACCTCTAACCCCTCCACATCCCAGCAAACCACTGTTTGGCTATGTTGTCGCTTACTCAGCCTTCTTATAGCATTTCTAGTTGCTGGTGCAATTACTTCCATGTGAAAACATGGGTTTCTTATTATATCACCATATTATTGCTACTTAATTTAATGCACCTATATACTTGGTAAAGGGCGGAATGCTTGTCCTTCTAGCTCGGTGTTTTGTTTCACCTTTGTCGCCCTAGTTACTTGTGCACCGGTGTTATGTTCCATATTGAGAGATCCTAACATGCTTGGGGTTGTTATTGGGACACCCCTGATTTTCATTTTGGGATAAAAGTCTTCCGGCAAGGCCCAACATTCGTACTATATTTTCCTAGGCACCAGTCGACCCTAGGGGTGAGGGGTGGGGGTGGGGGCAGTGCTCCGCAGGAGTGTTGGTCCAAACCGAGCAATGTTAGGCGCCCATTGGTCACTCGGGGTATCAGCCAACCTGACATCTTGCTCATCTGGTCGTGCCCTGAGAATGAGATACACGGCTCCTATCGGGTCTGTCCGCACGCCAGGCGGTCTTGCTGGATTTGTTTTACTCTTATTGAACGTCATGTGTGAGGGATTTCGAGGATACTTTGGGCAACCTCGAGGTTGAGGTTTTCCACCAGGGATCCGAGGTGATCACGGATTTTTCATGGTTGTGGTTTGCGACGCAGGGCATGGTAGTTTGTGATGGATTAGTTGGAGCACCCCTGCAGTGTTAAATGTTTCAGAAAGCCATACCCGCGGTTATATGGCAACTTGAAAACTTTGTTTAACACCCGGTCATAGCCAACTTCAATAAACTTAATTAAAATATGTCAATTGTGTGCATAACTCTGACTGTCTCTTCTCGTAGGTTCTGCATCCGGAAGAGGACAGAGTGGGGTTATGTTTGACATAAGTAGGTGTTCAGAATCACTTCCAGATCATTATTAGTTCATGTCCGTTTATGCGTAGATCACCCCCTCTATTTCTTGTACTCGTAAGTTGGCCACCTTGAATAAATGCTTAGTTGCTTGCTGCAGCCTCACCAGTTAACCATACCTCACGCATTAAGCGTTGCTAGTCTTGATACCTTTGGAAATGAGATTGCTGAGTCCGTGTGGCTCACAATTTACTATAACAACAGTTGCAGGTACTGGTAAATCGATACTTTGATGTGAGCGCGATGATTGTTCTATTTCGAGCTTCCTTCTTCTTCTTCTTCTTCGATCTAGGATGGGTTCCAGACCGGTAGCCCGGGATAGCAAGGATGGACAACACTCTTTAATTGTTTGATTTTGTCCGTAGCCGGACCCTTCTCTTCTACATGGTGTTTGTATGTATTGTTGTATGGATGTGTTCATGTTGTTGCTTGTGGAACGTGTAAGCCAATTACATATACTCATCTCTTTTGTACATGTACTTGTAACGATATCCATTCTTGCAAAATGATGAGATGCGCTTCTATCACTGTGAAGGCCCTTGAGCCAAAATAAGGATAGAATTGCATCTTGGGTGTTACCAGTTGGTATCAGAGCAGTACTGACCTAGGAGCCCCCTTGATTGATCGAACTTGGTTGAGTCGAATCTAGTGAAAGACTACTTTGAGTCTAGTAATATATCAAAGAGCAGGATTCTTTTTTACTCCTCTTCTATGCTCTCGTGAGGAATCTTGATGTAGGAATTTTAATTTTACTCCTCTTCTCACTCATTTTTTAGGATCACGCGGGATATTGGTGTCGATGTGACAGAATTTTGACTTGGTGCCTCCTATCTGACTTGATTTTTTACGGGGAGTTGAGCTCCTGGGGATTGTTGAGCACATCGTTATCATTCAGATTTAATAGTATCCCAGGACGGATGATGTTCGAAATTGCTTCAATACTAGTAGTGGGGAGAGTAGTTTGGTATCCCAAGTACCGGTGGAGAGAATCCAGATGTATTGCCATACTTAGTATCATTGTGATTACGAGGTTCTGAGATAGATGATTTTCAAAGATCTCTAGTTATGTGTTGACGGATGTGATACACTCGACGGATAGTGTTATTGCTAGGAGTTGAGTGATGGATTTTACTCCTTGTATTCTTGGACCAGATTTCATAAATGAAATTTTTTGGGAGTTCTTAGGTGGGAATTCAAGTAGTTACCTAGGATTATCTTCCAACAGATGCATGATGTGAGGTTGGGGTTCGACATCTAGAGGATTTGTTTGTTCTTATACAGGATAGTCTCGATATATGTCATCACATATACTCCGTCAAGCCTTGTAGTTCTCTAAGCCCAAGGAGCATATTCGAGTCTCATTTCAATATGATAATCGGTTGTACGATCAAGCCTGTGCAAACCTTACAATGAAAATATCGAGCAAAATCTCTATCATATATTTGTTGGAGCTTGTTTTGTAAGCCTCATCCATTGTTTTGATGTAGTATGGTAATTCGAGTTGCTTCAGTCTCAAGTGGTGATTTCATATCTTTCCTAAGTGGTGTTCTTATATTTTTCTAGGAATGCTGAACCTTTTTCTCAATCAATTTCCATTTGAATTTTGTTCCATTCGGTGTGCTTCTCTTCAAGTTAATTCAATCCTTTACAACATTTGCAAGATGAGTCCTCGTATTTCTTTCTGGAGTTCGTCTCATGTGTCCCAAGTTATCTTTGTTTTCCCCGCCCTCCCGCCCATTTCATTCAAAGATTAAATTCTCATCCAAATGCCTTTATTTTCATTAATGCTACCTCTATCTTCTCTTCCATATTATATCTGGTCATTCATTGTGAAGATGCTTGAGTGCTGAGATCAACATTCTTCATTCTTGTTTTCTTCTCTAGTGAATTCAGTTCAATCTTTTTGTGTTCGTCATATCCTTTTCATCCAAATGCTTTTTGATGTTGGAAAGTCTTATCGAAACCTCTCTTATTTATTCATCCCTCTCTATTCTATCTCGAGTGCTAAATATATCTCAAGAGACTTTCTTCTCCATTCATACCCTCTCAAATTATTTCGAGGTTCTCACGTCATCAAGCTTTCATTTGTACCGGTGCAATCAATCTTTCTTAGGAATCTTTTCAATGTTGTATTCTTTTGAGTGAGCCCATAACCCAGAGTTTTCCCAGTATCTTTCATATCTCTTTCTAATATTTTATAGAGATCTCTAAATCTTTTAAGTGTGACGTATGATTGCATTCCATCAGCCATATTCCTTTTCCCAGATAGTTTTCAAATTGTCTTCATCGTTGGCTCAACTTTTCCTTATTCATTGCTCCGGGGTGTCACAGTAATTCTTGATGGTGATTCTTTCCATCATTCTCAGCTTGGAAGTCCAAAGAAGTGTTTATCCTAAGTCTTTGCTCATTATCTTTAAGGTTCATGTTTCAACTTGGTGCTATTCTTCTAATTGTTTTTTATCATGAGAATGTCTTTTCATATCTATCTAGTGCATTCCAGAGTTTTTGTTATTTCTTGATCCTCCGAAGGCCATCATTTCAAAAGATTTCTTCGCTCTCAGCTTTCAGCGTTCATTTCAAATTCTTCTCAATTGTTGTCTCTTTGTTCGTATCTCAATTATTCTCGTGCTTCATTCAAGTTTTCTGCTAGGTGGATCCTGGTCTCTTCTTTCTCGTGTATCTCCATTTATTCTTAGTATCCTCATTCAGTTGTGAATCCTTACCGATGGCTTGATCAAGCATTCTCTAATCTAATCATGCTCTCTTTGTCCTCATGTAGCCGAATTCATTTGTATTATCCTCTTTCAGTCCAAATTTTTACTAGTGTTTCGTTCAAGACGACTTCAAGCTTGTTTTGGCACTCTTCCATTTTTTCAAGAGTATTAAGTAGTATGCCCAATCTGTTGCTTGTCATTAATTTAACTTGTTCTTCTTTCTTTGAAGTGATTTTAATCTTACTTCCAGAATTGTTCATGATATCTCATTCTTTATCCCAAGTGTTCTTATCATTTGTTTTTCAGAGTGACAAGATTTTCTCAACTATCCATTCGCGAAGCTTCATCTAATTCTTTGGAAGCCATAATCTTATTCTTTTCAACCTTCATTTATTTTGATCATTCTTTTGTATACGGAGGTTCTCCGGGGTGGTTGTTCAAGGATTTAATTCGTTCTCAAGGTGTTCTTCAAGATTCTTGTTGGAGAAACTCAAGTACTCTTTATCTTGCATTTCCAAGTGCAATTCTTCCTCCATTATCATTTAAGGTGGTGTTATAACATTCTTGATTTATGAGGAGTCTCGAAGAGAATTTCTTTCAAGAATAAGATAATTAAATCCACCAATTTTTGATCATGAGATATTTTCAACTCATGGTTTATTCATTGAAGTTATCTTGGATTAGTCTTCACCTAAAGCTTTTCCTAAGGATTGTTGCTATTATAGTGATTATTGTTGATCCATGTTCCCAATGTATCCTCTTGGTGAAAGCAGTTTGCCTCTCTTGTTGCTCCCAAGCAATCCTTGTTTTTGTCACCTCATTATTTGAGATGGTTTTCATAAGTCCACAACATGCTTGTGCTTTTCGTTGTTGATTTTCCAACAACTCCTTTCAATACTCCTTGTAAAGATGCTTTTCTAATACAATTGTGGTAGAAGTTGTCATTTTCTTATCCATTCTTTTCTTTCCAATGATCTAGTTTCTATTATTTGATCCGAAGGTGTTGTGATGTTGCTCTGTTTGAGTCAATCATTTTGCCTTCTCAAGAACATGCTATTCCATTGCGAGTACATTTAACCAGAGTTGTGTGGTGTTGTTCTCTTCAACCTTCATCTTGCTTTGTCAAGATCGTGTTCTTTCCTTGTTTGTTCATCCAGCAGAGTTTTGTGTCCTCTTTTCAAGTCCTTTCCATCTTATCATATTTGCTCCCTTTCCTACCAAAGTGCGGCCGAAATTTCTTTTGAATTCTTGCTTGTTCCTCGTGTAATTCTTCATCTCTTTGGAACCTTCAAGGATCATTGGTTTCAGTCATTTGTCAAAGAAGCAACTAAATTTACCTATTTTGTCTCTCTATCGCTACCCCCTTTCATTCTTAGATCTCGGGTTGAGATCTCTTGTTAGTGTAGGAGACTTTTAAAAGCCCAGAAACGACGCTCCAGAAGATTCACCGTTTATTTCATTGTCGTCTTGTGATTGTTTTGTTTGTCGCATTTATCATCGCATCATTTGCGTCATATGCATTGCATTGACACTCCGTTGCCATCATTTTTCAAAACTTGCATCCACTATTAGTTGCCGGTTCCCTCCGCTTTTGTTGTTGACCATTTTTAGACCAACCACTCGCACACGTGCCCGCGACATCATTAAAATATTGTTTTTAAAAGTGTGTATAAATATTCTTGGATTGGGTTTAAACTTGCCGTGCGGTCTTGTTTTATTATAGGTAAACCGCGTGCCCAATTTCTTCGCAATCGGAGTTTGTTTGATACTTGACGAATGACTGTAGCGGCACCATCATCGGTTTGTTCGTTGGACATTTTTCGGTTTTATAAACTCTATCATGGGCCGCACCATTTCCCTCTCATCTCTACCCACCACCTCTACACAGTCCAAATTTAGCCGAGCGTGCCACCTCCACTTCCGGACCGTCCAATCGAGATCAAACGGTCCCAAAATGATCTAAATCACCTAACCCTAGCTACCCCTTCTACATAAGGTCATCTATGATACTATGCGTTATAGAGATAGTATCATACAATAGTATCATATGCATGATACTATTATATCATACTCCCCACTATGACCAGCCTAATACCACGGGCCCGTGAAGCCCATATGGAGGCCTGCCCGGGCGCGGATCCCATGCGTAGTGGTAGCTCTAAGCGGGGGCTCCTCCCATGGTGGCCAAGGAGCCCCGAGCACCCTGTTGCACATGACCCCGACACCTCACCGTTGCAGCCGGCCGGCGAGCCACTGGAGCACCGTCGGACCTAGACCAGTGCTCGCCATGCAAAGCCCCGCCGCCTCATCGGGTCTATCTCCCTCATCTCACTTCTCTCTCTCTCGCCCATGCTAGGAACCGCCATGGATGCCCGTGCCCTAAGATCAGGTCGTCGTCCTTCTTTGCCAGCACCCGGATCTGACTCATAGCCCATGGATCCGGCCATCTCCAGCATTGCCTCATCGGATCCGTTTCGCCCTCGAGTCCTATGCATCGCATTGAATGCCTGGCATCGAGTGGAGATGCTCGGGGACGAGCGCCAGCCCCCTGCAGCATGGGCCTAGCTACAATCGAGACGGCCCATCGACGACCTGCCTCCTCCTCGTGTGGACTGCACCATCTAGCCCGCGCGACGGGCGCACCTTGCCTCATTAGCCGAGACACGAGCTGGCCCTGCTGCGTAGCTAGCTCCCCGGCCGGCCCACCTACGCGTCCCCACACACGGCCAAGCTCGACAACTTCCCCAAGACGGCCCAGCTTACTCGCGCATGGGCCAAGGCTCGCGAGGTGAGCAGTCCTCGAAACTACGCCCTCGTGCGCCTTTTATTATCTTGCGAGATGCTTTGTTTGGCCCGAGGCTCCAGATTAGGCCGACCCCATGTTTATTTTCTCTGAGCGAATTTGCCTAAATGTCGAGGATTTTATTAATAACATAAAACTACGTATTTGTAAAATGCTAATAGTTAATTAATTGTGCATTGGATGAAAACATTTTAAATACATAAAATGTCTAGAATTTTGTGTAGATTAATAATTTGCAACCCTCATGCATGTTAAAAATATTTAAATATGTTGTTTGCATTATTTTGCATGATGCCATGTTAAAAATGGTTTAATTCTTAGCGAAATAACCGTTCATTGGATTTAAAAACATCATACATGAAAAATGCTTATAATTTTGTGAAGTTTCATAATATCCAACTCTCACATGTCTTTAAAATGTTCAACTTGTTGTTTTATTTTAAATTACGTAAATACCATTGCTAAACAGAATTATTTGATGACTAATTAACCGTAGCTCCGATTAAAAAGATCCACATATCTAACTTGACCAGAAAAATGTGTAGAATAACATGGTACCATTTGTTTTCCTGTTTAAAAACTCTAAAATTATGTATAGGAAGAACGGTACCGAATCTTAATTTGTATATGTGGACTTTCCAGAATTGTTGTTCGTTGTTCTGGCGTCAATTAAACTTGCCTAGAATTTAATCTAGTTTCAACATATCTTGTTCATCAATGTTTTAACATGTTGTGGTTGTCATTTGCATTCATTTTGCGTCCACGTCATATTATCTTGTGGTGATCATATCTTTTAAACCATAACTCGGTTTTAGATGATCTATATATGTAAATCGACTAGAATGACATGTAGAATCACATGGTCCACTTTATTTTGCTGATTACTAAATATAAAACATATTTAGTACAAATATGAAATAATATCGATATTAACATACGGGGCCATTTTGGAAATACTATAAGTTGTTTCCGACCTCATTTAAAATGCCTAGATGGGTAGTTTATTTACGCTTCACCTCTTGCCATGTTTAAAAACATTTAACATTGTCGTGTTTCTAAACGGGAGTGAACTAAGTAATCCAAATATGGAGTCTTGTCAATAGCTAACTCATTGCATATTGAGCTGCATTTAATGTGTAGGAGTTGATTGTTGTGCTTTGCTACACAATGAATAATTAAATTGACATGCATCATATTTAATTGTGCATCTTGTCATGAATATGTGTGGTGTTATCGTGTGTTGATTGTTGTTCTAGATTGTTTCTTATTCATAGAGTTCCGAACTGCTTCAGAGTGTGAGGAACCGTTCAACTATGTTGGTTCGTCTTCTTCATGTATTCTTTCTTCTTCCAAGCGGGATCACACGTAAGATGATCATTTACCTAGATACCATTACTATCGTTGCCATCCTCGTTGTCTCGTTTCTATCTCTATGTCCTGTTGCCTACCACTTAAATGTCAGCCTCCACACATTACCGTGAAAAACCTCTAACCCCTCCACAACCCAGCAAACCACTGTTTGGCTACGTTATCACTTGCTCAGCCTTGGCATAGCGTTGCTAGTTCCAGGTGCAGTTGCTTCCATGTGAAAATATGGGTTCCTTGTTATATCACCATATTATTGCTATTTAATTTAATGCACCTATATACTTGGTAAAGGGTGGAAGGCTTGGAATTTTCGCTCGGTATTTTGTTCCACCTTTGCCGTCCTGGTTACTTGTGCAACAGTGTTATGTTCCATATTGAAGGCTCCTAACTGTTGGAAATATGCCCTAGAGGCAATAATAGATTGGTATTATTATATATATATCCTTGTCCATAATAATCGTTTATTATCCATGCTAGAATTGTATTGATTGGAAACTCAAATACATGTGTGGATACATAGACAACACACTTTCCCTAGTGAGCTTCTAGTTGACTAGCTCGTTGATCAAAGATGGTTAAGGTTTCCTAACCATAGACAAGTGTTGTCACTTGATAATGGGATCACATCATTGGGAGTATGATGTGATGGACAAGACCCAAACTATAAATGTAGCATATGATCGTGTCAGGTTATTGTTAATGTTTTCTGCATGTGAATGTATCTGTTCCTATGACCATGAGATCATGCAACTCCTGGACACCGGAGGAATACCTTGTGGGTTATCAAATGTCGCAACATAACTGGGTGACTATAAAGGTGCTCTAGAGGTATCTCCAATGGTGTTTGTTGGGTTGGCATGGATCAAGACTGAGATTTGTCACTCCGTTGGATGGAGAGGTATCTCGGGGCCCACTCGGTAATAAAACATCACAACAAGCCTTGCAAGCAATGTGACTAAGGAGTTACTTACGGGATCTTGTATTACGGAAAGAGTAAAGAGGCTTGCAGGTAACGAGATTGTACTAGGTATAGAGATATCGATGATCGAATCTCGGGCAAGTAACATACCGAAGGACAAAGGGAATAGTATATGGGATTATAGGAATCCTTGACATAGAGGTTCAACCGATAGAGATATTTGTACAATATGTAGGAACCAATATGGACATCCAGCTCCCGCTGTTGGTTATTGACGAGAGAGTGTCTCAAGGTCATGTCTGCATAATTATCGAACCAGCAGGGTCTGCACACTTAAGGTTTGGTGATGTTTCGGTATAGTTGAATTATATGTGTTGGTGACCAAATTTTTGTTCGGAGTCTCGGATGAGATCTCGGACGTCACGAGGAGTTCCAGAATGGTCCGTAAACGAAGATTGATATATAGGAAGTTGGTGTTTGGATTCCGGAAGATTTTCGGGCATTGCCGGCAGTGTACCGAGACTGACGAATGGGTTTCGGGGGCCTACTAGGTGGGCCCACCATGCCCCAAGGGGTCCACGTGGGTTTATTGGACGTGCGATAAGGTATAATGGGCTGACTAATTCATCCAAGGAAATCCCATGAGGAAAAAGTGGAAAACCCAAAAGAGGTGGGAAAATAAGTAAGGAGTCCTAATCCAAGTGGGATTGGAGGAGGACTCCTCCCTTCCCCACTTCGGCCGACCCAAGGAGGCCTTACTTGGCGCCAAGACTGCCCCTCCCCTCCTCCTATATATGCTAGAGGTTTAGGGATTTTGAGACACAACTTCGCCACGTGCTTCCCTCTCCTCTAGATCATAGTTTTTCCTCTAGATCGGTTTTCTGCGGAGCTCGGGCGGAGCCCTACATGAATAGATCATCACCATCATTGGTGCGCCGTCACGCTGCCGGAGAACTCATCTACTTCCCCGTCTATTTTGCTGGATCAAGAAGGCGGAGATCGTCATCGAGCTGTACGTGTGTGGAACGCGGAGGTGCCGTCCGTGCGGCACTTGATCAGGACGGATCACGAGACGGTTCGTGGGACGGATCGTGAAGACGTACCACTACATCAACCTCGTTTATTAATGCTTACGCTTAGCAATCTACAAGGGTATGTTGATCCCATCTCCCTCTCGTAGATGATAATCACCATGATAGGTCTTCGTGCGCGTAGGAAATTTTGTGTTTCCCATGCAACGTTCCCCAACACTAACATGCTTGGGGTTGTTAAGGCGACCCCCTAGATTTTCATTTTGGGATAAAACGCTTCCGGCAAGGCCAACATTGGTCCTACATTTGCCTAATAACTAATAAAATTGCCTAGGTAACAGTCGACCTCCGGGGATAATTAATCAAGCCCCTTGGGCTAGTGCTCCGCATGAGTGTTGGTCCAAACCGAGCGATGTCCAGCGCCCCCTGGTCACCCGGGGTCTCAGCCAACCCGACGTCTAGATCATATGTTCATGCACTGAGAACGAGATACGTGGTTCCCATCGGGTGTGTCGACACGCCGGACGGTCTTCCTGGATTTGTTTTACTCTTATGGAAGGTCTCGTGCGATGATTCCGACGATACTTTGGGCTATCTCGAGGTTGAGGTTTTCCTTCAGGGATCCGAGGAGATTACTGGTTTTCCATGGTCGAGGTTTCTGACAAAGCATCTGGTAGTTTGCGATGGATTAGTTGGAGCACCCCTGTAGGGTTAAATCTTTTGGAAAGTCGTGCCCATGGTTATGTGTCAACTTGGAAACTTTGTTTAACACCCGGTCATAGCCAACTTGATTAAACTCCATGAAAATCTGCCAACTCTGTGTAATCGTGAGTGTCTCTTCTCGCGAGTTCTGCATCCGGAAGAGGATACGGTGGGTTTATGTTTGATGTAAGTAAGTGTTCATGATCACTTAGAGGTCATTATTAGTTCATGTTCGTTTATGTGCAGATCACCCCCTCAATTTCTTGTACTCGTAAATTAGCCACCTCGAATAAATGCTTAGTTGTTTGGTGCACCCTCACCACTTAACCATACCTCACCCATTATGCGTTGCCAGTCTTGATACTTTTGGAAATGAGATTGTTGAGTCCCTATGGCTCACAGTTTACTACAACAATAGTTGCAGGTACATGTAAACTGATACTTTAATATGAGCACGATGATTGTTCTATTTGGAGTCCTAATCCAAGTGGGATTGGAGGTGGACTCCTCCATTCCCCACTTCGGCCGACCCAAGGAGGCGTTCCTTGGCACCCCAAGGCTGCCCCTCCTCTCCTCCTATATATACTAGAGGTTTAGGGATTTTGAGACACAACTTTGCCACGTGCTGCCCTCTCCTATGATCATAGTTCTTCCTCTAGGTCGGTTTTCTACGGAGCCCTACAGGAATAGATCATCACCATCACCGGCGCACCGTCACGCTGTCGGATAACTTATCTACTTCCACATCTCTCTTGCTGGATCAAGAGGGCGGAGATCGTCATCGAGTTGCACTACACCACGACACTGCATTCCCTACGGACGGGTGTTGGGAAAAGTCAGTATCGCCAACCGACTGTTTTTCTGGAAAACATATGACAAACAGTCGGTCGGGAAATCTAACTAAAAATAACAAACAGTCGGTCGGTAATAACAGAAACTTCCCTCTCGAGCGGTCGGTCGGGAAAGGTCTTGTACCCATCGGATCATCGGTCGGAAATAATTCCGACCAACACTGGGACACTAAATGGGCCTAACGCGGGAATCACCAAATTTTAGTGCCAATTCAGCAGAACTCGCGGTCTTTTTCCCCTATTTTTTCCTTGCCTTATCTTCTCCCGTGCCTTATCTTCTCCAACACAAAAGTCTCCCGTGCATGCCTCACCAGCCCCGCCGCCCCCCGCCGTCCCCCGCCGCCCCGCGCCGCCCAGCTCCACCCCGCGCCGCCCAGCTCCGCCCCGCGTCGCGCCGTCTTGCAGCTGCTACACCCCGCGCCTTCCTGCAGCTGTTACGCCGCCCAGTGCCGGCCCCTGCACCGGCCCGTGTCGTCCCCCGCCACCCCCACTGCCCTGGGTAGCCCCGGTCTCAACCACTGCCTTGTGCCTCCCCTGTCGCTACTGCCTTGCGTTGCCTGCGGTAGTTTGAGAGGTTAGGATTAGTTGTGGACATATTATTATGTTTGGGTTGCCAGGTTAGGTATAGATTTGTTTGCTTATTAGGATTAGTTGTGGACATACTATTGTAAATCTAGGGAACCTATTTATGATAAGGACTGTGTACTATCATACACTTTGTGGTTCTTTTTAGCACAGATTTTTAGGAGTTCGTGGGATGGGTTCTATTATTTTCCTTGCAGCTCTCAAGTTTAGTTGTTGTAATTTTTAATCCTGTACCTATTTGTGCTTTTTTAATGAAGCCTCTCGTCAGCTATAACACAATCTTAGTAACTTATATGAGGAGCCTGAAAAACTTGATGAGGTGAGGGGCAAGTTAGAATCAGTAAATTGCAATTCAATAAAATTAAGGGGGTGATAGCTCTGAAGTACTTAATCACTATTATTTTTAATAGATGCACAGTTTTCAAACTTTCTCACATTTAGTTGAGGTGCAGCTCCTCTCTGTGGCCTTACTTAAACTATCTTGTTTTCTTGCAGGTAGCACAGACAACCACTACTCGTACTACTGAGCGGAGGAAGAAGATCTAGTAGCATAATATTTGGTACTTAGCAATCAGCTTGTTGTATTTGGTTTTACCTACCAGAATATTTGCTAGTGAAAAATTATGAGTTTAATAACAAATGTCGACTCCAAGATTTACTGAAGTTTTTATCTTAGTGTATTCCTAGCATAACCCAATGGATGTTGCCCATGAACATAAATTGAAGGTTTTGCTTAGGCTTCGGTTCTTATGCAATTTTTTCTTGAGGAGGCTGCACCGTGGGAGCTCATCTTGAAGAGATCATCCACTGACATGCTTACTGCATTCACTCAAGTGACTTCCTCTGCCCCACTCAAGTCCAGAAACCTTCCATATGTGTGGATGCCATGAATATGTAGAGATGCCTCCTTATGTTTGACACTAATTTTTGTAGTGTGTAACTAGGTTGGTTATTAGGATTCTTGTTACCAAGTGTGAAGATAGCTACCATGGATAGAAGTTGGATGGATGCATGTAGGTATAACGCCACATATATATTTTAAATTTCTTAGATGCCGAAACTTTATATAACACACTGCACATGTACACTTGCATGTAGGCATACAGAGAAGTAGTTACATGGGCTCGCCAAATTCCTAGGCTACGCATTTACTAAATCATCAGTCGGGAATAAAATCTTATGTCCTTGCAAAAACTGTGTGAACTCATACTGGAGAGAAGAATCTGAAGTCCATGAGCACCTGGTATGCGAGGGATTTGTAGATGGCTACAAGCAGTGGATATTTCATGGTGAACGCGTCTCTTCTTCTGCCATTCCTCCAAATCTAGATGAGGACGATGATATATCCGATTTGCTAAGAGACCTTGCTGCTGGTTTAGATAAAGAGGGAGATCTTGAAGATGACTGTGGTTTAGATCAGGATGATTCTTTTCTAGAATCTCTTCACAAACTTGAAGCTGATTCTAAACAGGAGCTATATCCAGGCTGTAAGAATTTCTCAAAGCTTCGTTTCCTTGTGAGACTTCTTCACACCAACCTGCTTGGAGGATGGTCCGATAGAAGTTTTGATCTGTTGTTAGGTCTACTAAAAGATGCTTACCCTGAGTCCGCGACACCCAAAAACTCGAATGAAGCCAAAAAACTTGTCAAGTGCTTAGGACTTGGGTATGTTAATATCCATGCATGTGAAAATGACTGCATTCTATTTTGGAAGAACAATGCCAATGCTAATTCATGCCCAGAATGTAAGGCTTCACGATGGAAATGTGAAAGGAAGAGTGCAGATGGGAAACGTGTCCACAAGGTTCCTAGGAAGGTTCTTCGTTACTTCCCAATAAAGAAGAGGCTTCAAAGGTTGTTTGTGTGTTCCAGAACTCCGGCTCTCACAAGATGGCATGCAAAAGAGCGCACACAAGATGGCTCGATTAGGCATCCTATAGATTCTCTCCTATGGAAAGACTTTGATGAAAAGAATAAAGATTTTGCAGAAGACAACAGAAATCTTAAGCTTGTAGTATGTGCAGATGGTTTTAATCCATTTAGATCCATGAATCTTAGCTATAGCATTTGGCCAGTACTATTGGTTCCTTATAACTTTCCACCCTGGATGATTATGAAGCAATCAAATTTGATTCTATCATTGTTGATTCCTGGCCGAAATACTCCTGGTAGTGACATGGATGTCTATCTTGAGCCACTAGCTAATGATATGGTAGATATGTTTGTTGATGGTGTTAGGACCTATGATGCTTCAACCGAAGACTATTTTCAGTTGCGTGCTGCCATAATATGTACAATTACAGATAAACCGGGTCTTGGGTCTTTGGTTGGCTGTGCGACCTCTGGAGAAGGAGCTTGCCCTGAATGCCACTCCCATGTATGTTCTCTTAGGCTGAAAAATGGTAGAAAGACTTGCTACATGGGGCATCGTAGGTTCTTACATGCAGATCACCCCTTGAGGCATGATACACGCACATTCGGTGACATAGAACTTGGGACAGCACCCTTTCCACTTACCAGAAGGAAAATCTTAGAGCTGACAGAAAATATTCAAACCAAGTTTGGGAAGGACCCTAAAACAAAGAAGCCTAGAACTAAGAAACGCAAGAAAGGGGATCCGCTGATCATTTGGAAAAGAAAGTCTATTTGGTTTAAACTGCCTTACTAGAAGGATTTGAAGATGCATCATAACTTTGATATCATCCACATTGAAAAAAACGTGTTTGATAACATAGTTAACACTTTGTTGGTTGTGAATGGAAAAACCAAGGATAACATTAATTCTTGATATGATGAAGTATTTTTCCCTCCGGCGCCTTACGCAATGGAATCTAGTCAGCAGTGGACATTTTGCAAAGCATTTAAAAATGCCATGTTTCCTAATGGTTATGCATCTGACATACGCCGTAATGTGCATGTTAAGGAGAAAAAGATAATTAGTTTAAAGAGCCATGACAACCATGTCCTTTTGCAAGACTTGCTGCCACTTGCTGTGAGAAGAACATTACTAGAAAGAGTGAGTGCGGTATTGATTCGTGTGAGCAGATTTTTCAAGAAAATGTACTCACAGGTTATTCACATAAGTGACATGCAAAGGTTGCAGGCTGAAATAGCTGAGACCTTGAGCCTTCTTGAGGCTATATTCCTCCCTTCATTTTTTGATATTTTGGTGCATTTGATGGTTCATCTTCCAGCCCAAGCAATGATAGCTGGTCCAGTACATTTTCGCAGCATGTGGGCTGTAGAGAGGTATATAGGAAAGCTCAAGGGACATGTACACATTAGAAGTCATGTGGAAGGAACAATTGCAGAGGGCTATTTGTTTGACGAGAGCTTGACATTTTGCTCACGCTATTTAGATGGTGAGACTCAGTCCAACCGAGCTAGGAATGATGGAGGTTTGGATATGGAAGTTGATGATACAACTCCTTTCTTGCACAACATTGGTCTAGGGCTGGCCGGAAAGTGCATGGTGATGTTAGATAACAAAAATTGGCTGCAAGCACACAAATATGTCTTGTTCAACTATGACAACATAGAACCATACCTAGAGTAAGATATTCATACTAGGTATTGCTTTTACGTTATATTTTTCTTCCTTGTCGGTTGATAAATGTAGCCTATATATGCAGCAAAAATATGGAGTACCTTTCATCTATTGGTGTTCGAAGTCATCGAGAAGTCAACCGTGTGCATTATCAGACCTTTCATGAGTCGTTTAAAATGCACGTAAGTGGGCATGTGACTTTGTAAACCTACAATACATAATTCCATTGTAGAGTAACATTAGTATTTTGTAATCACACGTGGAAGAAATGGGTGATGAAGCACCACACGAGATAAAAATATTAGCTAAAGAGCCAAACATGGTCGCGATGAAGTATAGTAGCTACACTATAAATGGGGTAGACTTTCATACACAAGCATACGATGAGGGCCGGCCATTTCAGAGTAGTGGAGTAGCTCTCGTTGCACAAACCACGTCTTTTGCAAAAGGAGAAGGTGGCAATATTAGTGTAAGAAAGAAGACATATTATCGCATTATAAAGGAAATTCTTGAGTTAAACTATCAACATGGAGGGAAAGTAGTGTTGTTCAAATGTGATTGGGTTGATAATTGTGTAGAAGATGAATGGGTAAAAACCAATCAGTTTGGGATCACTTCTGTGAATTTCAAGCATGTATTTAAAACCGGTGAGAAAATATCAGATGAGCCCTTCATATTAGCCACACAAGCAACTCAAGTTTACTATGTTGAAGATCCCATTAATGCTGAGTGGTATAGTGTTGTTGTGCCATCATTGTATGACATAGAGGAGTCTGAAGATGACAATGGTAATGTTTTACGTGTGACGTTGCCTGATCCATGTACTGCCATACGTGTGAGTGTTGCGGATGGAGGTATTGGTTCAGCTAGGACAGATATAGATGGAATAGTTCTTAAAGCTAGTGATATTGAAAAAAGTAAGTGTTGTGTACGATCCTGTAAGTATTTCGAGTGATGTACATGTACTCATATAATGTGTCTTTTGCAGGAGGAAAAATGGCAAGCGCAAACGGAAAAGCTAAAAATGGCGGGGTCACGGTGGATCAACTTAAAGTGGTAGAGTATGAGCTATAGAGAAGTAAGAACATTGAAGAAAATGACAAACGGCTAGCAGCGGTACGAGCAACAAAAGCTTCTACGCAGGCAAATATGGAGGCAAACCAATCCTCCAAAAAGAAAAGAAAAGTGAATTTCCATCAGATTCATTTTCTACCTGAAGAAAGCAAATGTAGCTTTCAACACAAACTATATATCTATGTAGGGCGCACCTGTAAGCGCGAATGAAGGGCGCGTTTTGAGGTCTATGCTATCAAAAGATCAAGGTCATTTAGATCCTGAGCATCAACCTTCCAAAGGTATTGTAGTATAGTTGCTCATATTGTATCCTAATGTCACTTGCTAGAATTGTTGTATGACTATGTTAATTTTCATGCATGAAGAAATTACTCTCGAGCTTGATGATGAAGGTAGTCAAAAGAAAGGTGGACGAAAAATTACTCAAAAGGCTAACATATATGCTAGGCTCAATCAACCCAAAATCCATATTCCATGTAATGGGAATGGCCAGCCTGTTGGGCTAGATGCCACTGAATTTACCAATTTCATTGGTACTTTGGTGAGGAAGCATATACCACCTGCAGAGTTAGATTGGCGAGATGTTGATGTAGAAAAGAAGTTGTTGGTATGGGAGACCTTGAAGGTATAAATGGGCATAGTTTGATTAACGTACACTATTTCAATTCTTGTCTAACTGAGTTTCCTAGTTTCTCTGTTTTTAATAGGCATTTTATGATCTGGATTCATCCGCTTTGAGCTTCGTTATCAACACTTCACACATAAAATGGAAGGACTGGAAATAAGATTTGAAGAGGCGCAAGTTTGATGCTGCACTCACTGATGCACAACTTATGAAAAGACGTGATAGCAGAATTAGTGAAGCTGATTGGAAGGCCCTTATTACTTACTGGAGATCTTCGGTATTTGAAGTAAGCCATCCCGCTGAATCATAGTATACATGCAGCACTCTGTCAACATGGCTACTCATAGTATAAATCTGCTTTCCTTTCTTTCTTCTTGTAGTCTCGCAGTGCTATCGCAAAGAGGAATTGTGCCAAGGCAGTGCCCCATACATCTGGCAGCAAGAGTCATGCCCATGTTGCCGATGAAATGGTAAAAATAGTTACCATGATTTTATTTTAGGAAATGATACATGAGACCCGGTCGTGCCCTAGGCTATTTAAATATCTCAACCATCCAATATGTGAAACTTATAATGATTAATCTTAGCCGTCTCTTTTCTATCGTTTTAAGTATATAATAGATGGCAGCAAGAGTCTCTGTTGCTAATGCATAAATAAATGATTGCATGTTGTCAAACTTGGGCATGAGCCTCGAAGAGATCAAGTTTATATCGAAACGCATACATGCAAGAAAGGGGATAGGAAAGGTAGTTATGTGCCTCAGGCAGCAGCAACAATTGTAAGTCTCTTTTGCCATGCTCAGAAATTGTACAAGTAGACTTACTCAGAAATTGTACAAGTAGAGTTAACATAGCAAGTGAATGTCATTTTGCAGAAAGACCTCATAGAGAATGCTGAAACACACCCTGAATGGAAGGAAAAAAGTATTAAAGAAGGTGATCTGTTTGCACGTGTATGTGGAATTAAGGAGCCAAGGGGTCGTGTCCGTGTGTTAGGTCTAGGCCCAACGCCTCAAGATTTGGGCACACCTAGTACACGGGGTAAAATGAGCACAAGAGTTCTGGTTGCAATGGAAGGGCGTCGAGTAGCTGAAAATCGTGTTAGCATGCTGGAGGAGCATGTGCTAGAAATGCATGAACGACTGGCCCAAATGGAATTGATGTTGGCTTCACAAAGAGGGCATGATATGCAAACTCCTAGCTCGCATAACGATTCCAATTCTCGAGAAGTAAAGAACTATTTCCACATCTTTTCATTGCATCAATAATCCTTCTTGCATGCAATAACTTTGTTTTCCATATTGTTGTCTGAACAGAACTCAAGACTTGCAGTTGAGGAAGATAATGATGGCGAAGAAGATGATCAAGGGGATGATGAAGAGCCCTTTGTTCGTAGAAGAGTTGTTGCAAAGCCCCCTGCAAGAAGCTCATCAGCCCATGAAGATGAAAGCATGGTAATCTTCTCATGCTTACCTATATGTTTAAATTCTATATTATTTTCATGTTTCTAAAATTATCATTGATTTAGATTGGTACGGATGTGCTTCTATTTGCATGGACTGGTCCTGAAACTCCTGTTGCTAAGGGAACAATTATCTCAGTTGAACCAGACACTATTGTGGGCGAAGAGCCGCTTGGACAATGGACTTATGAGGTTGTTGTCAATGTTGCGATCAGAAGGGATGCTACGGTGCCTTTTGAATGTGACGGTTTACAATGTATCGTTGATGCTGTCACAAAGTCCATTCCATGGCCATCTAGCAAGGTAATCACCAACAATATATGTTCTGTCACAAAGTAGCATCAAATTGATTTTGCTCCTTTACCTCTCCTTTACCTCTTCAATTTGCTTTTTTAGTCAAAAAAAAAACCTGCAGGTCATTTTCTATTCTAGGTTAAATTTTTCTGTGCACTGGTTCTATGTCTTAAGCTGCTTACCTATTATTTTGAAATAATTTGAATATAATTTTTCTGTGCGCTGGTTCTGTGCACTGGTTTTGTGCACTAGTTCTGTTAATTTTTCTGTGCACTGGTTCTGTTAATTGAAATAATTTGAATTTACCTATTAATTTTTGTGTGCACTGGTTAAATGTTTGTGTGCAATGGTTCTATGTCTTAAAGGATGATTTGTATTGTTCAACAGTCCACCATCCTTCATTTTCCTGTGCACTCGTTCTAGGTCTTAAGCTGCTTACCTATTATTTTGAAATAATTTGAACTTGCAGAAGTGATTCTCGTGTGCATAATATTTTTGTGCCATTTTGGAACCAAAATGTAGAAACATATCTGAGGGTGATCATGTGCAGAACATCCTTGTGCCATTTTAGAACCAGAATGTGCAGAATATCCTGGTGCCATTTTAGAACCAGATTGTAGATCCTTTTGCTTGACATGCATGTGCAACAAAACGACCCGCCGTTATCTTAGCCACTCGTTAAGATCATTTTGCTTGACATGCCTGTGCTTACCTATTATCTGAGCCACTCGTTAAGATATTGACTCATGATTACTTTGCCAGATGAAGCCCTACAAGCAAGGGGCATCTTCCTCGACCCGCCGTTAAGGTACTATCCTTAATAGTTAACGGTAGTTTGCATTAAACTTATAGTAAACCAGCACAAAGGGTATAGATACCTTTGAAGGCATAGAATTTTGTTCAATGATCGAAACCATAGCAATGACAAAATTGCTGCTGCCACAAAACTGTTGCTGCTGTATTTTAAGATTGCTGCTGCTGCTGTATTTTAAGATTGATGCTGCTGCTGTAACAAAACTGCTACTCCTGTGTGAAAAATGCTCAGTATTTTAAGATTGCTGCTGCTGCTGTAACAAAACTGCTACTCCTGTGTGAAAAACTTAATGCCAACCAACATTTAGCCTTACTGGAGTAGCTCACAGGGAAATTTTCACTCGAGTTTGCTAGTCATCTCTGTTGATAACCGCAATTTCCACTTTCCCTGTGTGCTACTCGAGTTGATAACCGCTATGACCCTTACTATGTCATTTCTGTTGTTAACATTGTAGGAAAGACAAGAGGACAAGGAAGGCACCATGAAGCTGTTGGTTTGAGCCTGTATAGTGGATCTCTTATCTATCATTTTGTAATGGTGGATCTCTTAGCTATCATTTTGTAATGGTGGATCTCTTAGCTATCATTTTGTAATGGTGGATCATTTAGCCATACTAGGAACAATGGAGTAGAAACAATGCACATGTTGGCTCTTGTTAATTAGCTGGGTATTTTGTAGCAAACAAACATAAATGTTTGCAAGTGTAACGGAGCAACAAAAATTGATATGTTTGCATCTATTTTAATATTTCGGAGTACATGCATACTGTATGGTGAGTTAGATATCTAACATGGTTGATATTGTTTAAGTAAGGCCAAAATAATATATATCATCAGCCTCTGCTGAATTGTTGGTTGGCATTAAGTAAGTTCAAATAATATATATCATCAGCCTCTGCTGAATTCTTGGTTGACAAAACAAAACATCATCAGACTGTTGGTTGGGAAATGTTTATGATAGGGCTGACGGCAAGTCGATCGGCAAAGAAGCCACCATCAGGCAATCAGTTGGGGAAGGTTCATACATGGAGAACACACAGTCGGTTGGGAAAAAAATATCAACGACACATCGGTCGGAAAAGGTTACTTCAAGGGCCAACAGGTCGTCGGTCGGGAAAGATCCATGACATAGCCGATGGACTGTCGGTCGGCAATTCTTCCTACTATCGTCGGTCTTTTGGTCGGCAAAACTTTGTCGGTTGACAGTGGGCTTTCCCGTCTGGGTTTTCCCCAACAGACCTCATCGGTCGGCAATACTTTTTCCCAACAGACTGTCTGTTGGTGGAAGCTGTTATACCGACCAACTTGTGTGTTAAGAATGTAGTGATGTGGTGTAGTGTTGTACGTGTGTGGAACGCGGAGGTGCCGTCCGTTCGGCACTTGATCGGGACTGATCACGAGACGGTTTGTGGGACGGATCGTGGGACGTATCGTGAAGACGTACCACTACATCAACCGCGTTTATTAACGCTTTCGCTTAGCGATCTACAAGGGTATGTGGATCCGATCTCCCTCTCGTAGATGATCATCACCATCATAGGTCTTCGTGTGCGTAGGAATTATTTTTGTTTCCCATGCAACGTTCCCCAACAGTGGCATCAGAGCTAGGTTGATGTTGATGTTCGATTTTCTGTCCTCCTTAGTCTTTTCTTGATTTGGCGGTATTGTTGGATTAAAGCGACCCGTACCAACCTTACTCATACGCTTATGACAGACCGGTTTCATCGACTAACATGCAGCTTGTTGCATAAAGATGACTGGCGGGTGTCTGTTTCTTCAAATTTAGTTGAATAGGATTTGACCGAGGCGGTCCTTGAAGAGAGGTTAAATAGCAATTTGCACATCACCGTTGTGGTTTTGCGTAAGTAAGATGCGATCATACTAGATACCCATAGCAGCCACGTAAAACATGCAACAACAAATTAGAGGACGTCTAACTTGTTTTTGCAGGGTATGCATGTGATGTGATATGGCCAAAGACATGATGTGATATACTGGATGTATGATATGATCATGTTGTAATAGTTAAATATCGACTTGCACGTCGATGCTACGGCAACCGGCATGAGCCATAGGGTTGTCTTTAAACTAACGTTTGTGCTTGCAGATGCGTTTACTATTTTTCTAGGTTGTAGCTTTAGTAGTAGTAGCATAAATAGCATGACAACCTTGATGGCGGCATGATGATGGAGATCATGATGATGGAGATCATGGTGGGGCGGCGTGACGATGAAGATCATGCCGTTGCTTTGGTGATGAAGATCAAGAAGCACAAGATCATGGCCATATCATGTCACTTACGAATTACATGTGATGTTAATCCTTATATGCACCTTATCTTGCTTATAATGACGGTAGCATTATAAGGTGATTCTTCACTAAAATTTCATTATAAAATTTTGTTCTCCCCGACAGTGCACCGTTGCGACAGTTCGTCGTTTCGACACACCACGTGATGATCGGGTGTGATAGACTCAACGTTCACATACAACGGGTGCAAAACAGTTGCACACGCGGAACACTCGGGTTAAACTTGACGAGCCTAACATGTACAGACATGGCCTCAGAACACAAGAGACCGAAAGGTCGAGCATGAATCATATAGTTGATATGATCAACATGGAGATGTTCACCACTGAAACCATACTCAACTCACGTGATAATCAGACTTGAGTTAGTGGATTTGGATCATGCGCCACTCGAATGACTAGAGGGATGTCTATTTGAGTGGGAGTTCTTAAGTAATATGATTAATTGAACTAATTATCATGAAAATAGTCAAAAGGTCTTTGCAAATTATGTTGTAGCTTGCACTGTAGCTCTACTGTTTTTATATGTTCCTAGAGAAAATTTAGTTGAAAGATGATAGTAGCAATTTTGCGGACTGAGTCTGTAAACTGAGGATTGTCCTCATTGCTACGCACAAGGCTTATGTCCTTAATGCACCACTCGGTGTGCTGCACCTCAAGTGTCGTTTGTGGATGTTGCGAACATCTGACATACACATTTTTTATGACTACGTGATAGTTCAGTGCCTAATGATTAACGACTTAGAATTGGGGCACCGAAGACGTTTTGAAACGTCACGGAACATATGAGATGTTCCAAGAGATGACATTGGGATTTCATGCTCGTGTCCTTATTAAGAGGTATGAGACCCCCGACAAGATTATTTGTCTACAAAGTAAAGGAGAAAAACTCAATCGTTGAGCATGTGCTCAAATTGTCTCAGTGCAACAGTCGCTTGAATCAAGTGGGAGTTAATATTCCAGATGAGATAGTGATGGTTCTTTAAAGTCACGGCCACCAAGCTACTAGAGATTTGTGATGAACTATAACATATCAAGGATACATATGATGACCCTTGAGCGATTCACAATGTTTGACACTGCAAAAGTAGAAATCAAGTGGGAGAATCAATTGTTGATGGTTAGCAAAACCACTAGTTTCAAGAAGGGCAAGGTCTAGAAGGGATACTTCATGAAACGGTAAACCAGTTGTTGTTCTAATGAAGAAACCCAAGGTTGAACCCAAACCCGAGACTAAGTGCTCCTGTTATGACGGGAACGGTCACTGAGGTGGAACTACCCTAGATACTTTGTAGATGAGAAGGCTGGCGAAGTCAACTGAAGTATATTTGATATACATGATATTGATGTGTACTTTACTAGTACTCCTAGTAGCACGAGGGTATTAGATACCGCTTCAGTTGCTAAGTGTTAGTAACTCGAAATAAAAGCTACGGAATAAACAGAGACTAGCTAAAGGAGAGGTGACGATATGTGTTGGATGTGTTTCCAAGGTTGATGTGATTAAACATCGCACACTCCCTCTACCATCGGGATTAGTGTTAAACCTAAATAATTGTTATTTGGTGTTTGCGTTGAGCATGAACATGATTAGATCGTGTATATTGCAATACGATTATTCATTTAAAGAGAATAATGGTTATTCTATTTGCTTAAATAAATACCTTCAATGGTTTATTGAATCTCGATTATAGTTATACACATGTTCATAATATTAATGCCAAAAGATACAAAGTAGTAATGATAGTACCACTTACTTGTGGCACTGCCACTTGAAACATGTTGGTGTAAAATGCATGAAGAAGCTCCATGCTGATGGATCTTTGTACTCACTCATTTTTTGAAACGTTGGAGACATGCAAACCACACCTATTGGTATAAACGCATGAAGAAACTCCATGCATATGGATCGTTTGGACTTGCTTGATTTTGAATCACTTGAGACATGCAAATCATACCACATGGAGCAAGAAAGTAACTTGTCGGAAGTAATGTGTTTTTGATGTGTGAGTGTTGAGGCACGTAGTGGATATCGTTATGTTCTTACTTCACTGGCGACTTGAGTAGATACATGAGTATTTAATTGACGAATCACATGTCTGAAATATTAAAAAAGTTCAAAGCTATTTCAGAGTGAAGATCGTCGTGACAAGAGGATAAACTGTCTATCATATGATCATAGAGATGAAGATCTGAGTTGCGAGTTTTGGTACACAGTTAAAACAATGTGGAAATGGTTTCGCAATTCATGCCACCTAGAACACCTTAGTGCGATGGTGTGTCCGAACGTCATAGCCGCACCCTATTTGATACTGTGCATGCTATGATGTCTCTTATCGAATTACCACTATCGTTTATGGGTTATGCATTAGAGACAACCACAATAATTTTAAATAGGGCACCACATATTTCCGTTGAGATTACACCGTATGAACTATGGTTTGGAGAAACCTAAGCTGTCGTTTCTTGAAAGTTTGGGGCTACGACGCTTATGTGAAAAAGTTTCAGAATTATAAGCTCGAACCCAAAGCGGATAAATGCATCTTCATAGGATATCCAAAACAGTTGGGTACATCTCCTATCTCAGATCCGGAAGCAAAGTGTTTGTTTCTAGAAATGGGTCCTTTCGCGAGGAAAAGTTTCTCTCGAAAGAATTGAGTGGGAGGGTGGTGGAACTTGATGAGGTTATTGAACCGTCACTTCAACCAGTGTGTAGCAGGGCGCATGAAGTTGTTCATGTGGCGCCTATGCCAATTGAAGTGGCAACTGATGATAGTAATCATTAAGCTTTGGATCAAGTTGCTACTGACCTCGCAGGTTGACAAGGTTGCATACTGCTACATAGAGGTACGACAACCCTGTCTTGGAGGTCATGTTGTTGAACAACAATGAACCTACGAGCTATGAAGAAGCGATGGTGGGCCCAGATTCTGACAAATGGCTGGAGGCCATGAAATCCGAGAGAGGATCTGTGTATTAAACAAAGTGTAGACTTTGGAAGAACTACTTGATGGTCATAAGACTATTAAGTACGTATGGATCTTTAAAAGGAAGACAAACGATGATGGTGAAAAGTCACCATTAAGAAAAGATCGACTTGTCACAAAGATGTTTCCGACAAGTTCAAGGAGTTGACTATAATGAGACTTTCTCACTCGTAGTGATGCTACAAGTCTGTTGGAATTATGTTAGCAGTTGCTGCATTATTGATGAAATATTGCAAATAGGATGTCAAAACATTGTTTCCTCGACGATTTCCTGGAGGAAAAGTTGTATGTGATACAACCAGAAGGTTTGTCGATCCTAAGGATACTAACAAGTATGCAAGCTCCAGCGATCCTTCTATGGAATGGTGCAAGCATCTCGGAGTTGGAATATATGCTTTGATGAGATGATCAAAGCTTTTGGGTTTATACAAGGTTTATGAGAAACTTGTATTTCCAAAGAAGTGAGTGGGAGCACTATAGAATTTCTGATAAGTATATGTGGTTGACATATTGTTGATCGGAAGTAATGTAGAATTTCTGTAAAGCAAAAATGGTTATTTGAAAGGAGTTTTTCAAAGGAAAGCCTGGATAGATCTACTTGAACTTTGAACATCAAGATCTATATAGATAGGTCAAAACGCTTAATAGAACATTCAATGAAATGCATGCCTTCACAAGTTTTTGAAGGAGTTCAAAACAGATCAACAAAGAAGGAGTTCTTGGCTGTGTTGTAAGGTGTGAATTTGAGTAAAGACTCAAAGCCCAACCACGTCAGAAGAAAGAGAAAGGACGAAGGTCGTCCCCTATGCCTTAGCCATCGGCTTTGAAGTATGATATGTTGTGTACCACACATGATGTGTGCCTTGCCATGAATTTGTCAAGGGGAACGAAAGAGTGATACAGGATTGAATCACTAAACAGCGGTCAAAGTTTTCCTTAGTAACTAGTCGACCAAGGAAGTTTTCTCGATTATGGAGGTGATTAAGGAGTTCAGCGTAAAGAGTTACGTCGATGCAAGCTTTGACACTAATCTGAATAACTCTAAGTAGTAAACCGGATTCGTATGGTGGAGCACTCATTTGAAATAGTTCCAAATGGTGCGTGGTAGCAGCATCTATAGGATGGCATAGAGATTTGTAAAGCACACACGGATCTGAAAGGTTCAGACCGATTGAGTTAAAACATCTCTCACAAGCAAGATATTATCAAACCCCATAACTGTATGGATGTTGGGTTCATTACAATCACATAATGATGTGAACTAGATTATTGACTCTAGTGCAAGTGGGAGACTGTTGGAAATATTCCCTAGACACGATAATAAATTGGTTATTATTATATATATTTCCTTGTTCATAATAATCGTTTATTATCCATGCTAGAATTGTATTGATTGGAAACTCAAATACATGTGTGGATACATAGACAACACACTATCCCTAGTGAGCCTCTAGTTGACTAGCTCGTTGATCACAGATGGTTAAGGTTTCCTAACCATAGACAAGTATCATTACTTGATAACTGGATCACATCATTGGGAGAATGATGTGATGGACAAGACCCAAACTATAAACGTAGCATGTGATCGCGTTAGTTTATTGTTACTGTTTTCTGCATGTCAATGTATCAGTTCCTATGACCATGAGATCATGCAACTCCCGGACACCGGTGGAATACCTTCTGGGTTATCAAATGTCGCAATGTAACTAGGTGACTATAAAGGTGCTCTACAGGTATCTCCAAAGGTGTCTGTTGGGTTGGCAGGGATCAAGATTGGGATTTGTCACTCCTTGTGACGGAGAGGTTTCTCGGGGCCTCGGTAATACAACATCACAACAAGCCTTCGAAGCAATGTGACTAACGAGTTAGTTATCGGATCTTGTATTACGAAACAAGTAAAGATACTTGCCGGTAATGAGATTGAACTAGGTATTGAGATACTGACGATCGAATCTCGGGCAAGTAACATACCGAAGGACAAAGGGAATAGTATACAGGATTATATGAATCCTTGACATAGAGGTTCAACCGATAGAGATCTTCTTAGAATATATAGGAACCAATATGGACATCTAGGTCCTGCTGTTGGTTATTGACCAGAGAGTGTCTCAAGGTCATGTTTGCATACTTCTCGAACCCGCAGGGTTTGCACACTTACGGTTCGGTGACATTTCGGTATAGTTGAGTCATATCTGTTGGTGACCGAAGTTTTTGTTCGGAGTCACGGATGAGATCTCGGATGTCACGTGGAGTTCCGAAATGGCCCGGAAACGAAGATTGATATATAGGAAGTTGGTGTTTGCTTTCTAGAAGATTTTCGGCATTGCCGGCAGTGTACCGGGAGTGACGAATGTGTTCCTGGGGCCCACTGGGTGGGACCACCACACCTCAAGGGGTCCATGTGGGTTATTGGATGCGCAATAAGGTATAATGGGCCGAAAAAGTGGAAAATCCAAAAGAGGTGGGAAAATAAGGAAGAAGTCCTAATCCAAGTGGGATTGGAGGAGGACTCCTCCCTTCCCCACTTCGGCCGACCCAAGGAGGCCTTTCTTGGCGCGCCAAGACTGCCCATCCCTCCTCCTATATATACTAGAGGTTTAGGGATTTTGAGACATAACTTTGCGACGTGTTGCCCTCTCCTCTAGATCATAGTTCTTCCTCTAGATAGGTTTTCTGTGGAGCTCGGGCGGAGCCCTGCAGGAATAGATCATCACCATCACCGACGCGCCGTCACGCTACTGGAGAACTCATCTATTTCCCTGTCTCTCTTGCTGGATCAAGGAGGTGGAGATCGTCATCGAGTTGTACGTGTGTGGAACGCGGAGGTGCCGTTCGTTCAGCACTTGATCGGGACGGATCACAAGACGGTTCGTGGGACGGATCGTGGGACAGTTCGTGGGACGAATCATGAAGACGTACCACTACATCAACCGCGTTTATTAACGCTTACACTTAGCGATCTACAAGGGTATATTGATCCGATCTCCCTCTGTAGATGATAATCACCATGATAGGTCTTCGTGCATGTAGGAAATTTTTTGTTTCCCATGCAACGTTCCCCAACACTAACATTCTTGGGGTTGTTATGGGCCCCCCTTGATTTTCGTTTTGGGATAAAACGCTTCCGACAAGGCCAACATTGTTACTACATTTGCCTAATAACAAATAAAATTGCATAGGTACCATTCGACCTCCGGGGATAATTAATCAAGCCCCCTGGGCTAGTGCTCCGCATGAGTGTTGGTCCAAATCGAGCGATGTCCGGTGCCCCCTGGTCACCCGGGGTCTCAGCCAACCTGACGTATTGATCATCCGTTCGTGCACTGAGAACGAGATACGAGGTTCCTATCGGGTTTGTCGACACGCCGGGCGGTCTTGCTGGATTTGTTTTACTCTTATGGAAGTTCTCGTGCGATGATTCCGAGGATACTTTTGGCTATCTCGAGGTTGAGGTTTTCCACCAGGGATCCGAGGAGATTACGGGTTTTCCATGGTCGAGGTTTCCGACGAAGCATGTGATAGTTTGTGATGGATTAGTTGGAGCACCCCTGCAGGGTTAAATCTTTCGGGAAGTCGTGCCCACGGTTATGTGGAAACTTGGAAACTTTGTTTAACACCCGGACATAGCCAACTTGACTAAACTCAATTAAAATCTGCCAACTGTGTGTAATCATGAGTGTTTCTTCTCGTGAGTTCTGCATCAGGAAGAGGACACGGCGGGTTTATGTTTGATGTAAGGTGTTCATGATCACTTCGAGGTCATTATTAGTTCATGTTTGTGTATACGCAGATCAACCCCCTCAATTTCTTGTACTCGTAAATGAGCCACCTCAAATAAATGCTTAGTTGCTTGGTGCACCCTCACCACTTAACCATACCTCACCCATTAAGCTTTGCCAGTCTTGATACTTTTGGAAATGAGATTGTTGAGTCCCTATGGCTCACAGGTTACTAGAACAACAGTTGCAGGTACATGTAAACTGATAATTTAACGTGAGCCGATTATTGTTCTATTTGGAGTTGCCTTTTTCTTCTTCTTCATCGATCTATGATGGGTTCCAGGCCAACAACGTGGGATAGCAAGGATGGGCGTCATTCTTTTATCGTTTGATTTCGTTCGTAGTCAGACCCTACTCTGCTACATGGTGTTTGTATGTATTCTGGTATTATGTGTTCATGCTATTACTTGTGGCGAGTGTAAGCCAATTACAGATACTGATCTCTTCTGTACGTGTAGTTGTAACGATATCCATTGTTGCAAAACAACGAGATGCGCTTCTATCCCTTTCGACGCCATCAAGCCAAAATAAGAATATGATCGCATCTTGGGCATTACATATACGGTGGTATTTTCCCTCACTATACGCCATACTCTCATAGGTTGTGAAATGAATGCAATGGAAACCTGACTTTGTCCGGACCCCGATCCTAAGCCATACAACTCCAGCATGTACACATCATATCACTTTGTGGCCTCACGCAAGGTAATCACCCCGGTTGCCACCTTACCTTGGCCGGGACCGTTTGCGTCTTTTGGCTCACGTATATGACTATGTTGCCAGCAATCATATGTCAAAGAACCTGGGTCGACATGGCTAGTTATGAACCCAAGTGGCACATCCGTACAGGGACATGCATACATAACCCAGCAAGGCAGGTGTCGGTCATCAGCGAGTGTAGACGAGTCGTAGCAAGCTATAGGGACTACATTACACCGCGCGACATTTCCCCGTGGGGACAGACACAACAACCAAGAAGGATAGATGCCGGTCAATCAATGTGTCCGGAGCAGTAGCAAGCTACCAAGGCTCGGTGGAAGCACAAAGAGGCATTTCCCGGTATGGAATACTAATCAAGGCACACAACTAGGTGTCGAATCCCACACATACCAATGCATTGCAAACATACACACAATATGCACGATATGTGTAGATACAACATGGCATTACAACATAACTCTACAACACATCATTTATTTAATAGACTCCGAAGAGCCAACATAGTTTAAGGTTACAAATTAAAGGGGTCACATGACCCAACATTCAGAGCATACAAGCATCAAGCGGAAGTTACATGTCCGGGTACAGACATCTACTAAAAGCGGCTGGAAGAGCCTAAAAGCTACAACGACCCTACCATAGGAGCCAGATTACTGTCTGGGTTCCCAAACTAAACCATCGATGTTAACGTCAAGAGATAACGTAGAGAGAGTGGCGTCTATTCTGCAAAAAATGTGAATAAGCAACTGTGAGTACGAAGGTACTCAGCAAGTCTTACATCAGTGCTAACTACATATGCATCAAGTATCAATGAACGGAATTTGTGGGGTTTATTGCAGAGAAGCCAACTTTGACCTTTGGCTAACCTATTCTACAACAAAGTTTTATTATCTCTCTCGTCTCCTTACGAGAGAGCGCACACGAGTCCACATAACCACCACATCAATTCACCACCATGAATCCTCTCTCATCATCCTACGAGAAAGCCATCCATAGCACTCGCACTTATCTGGACCATTTTAGAGTAACCATTAAAGTTATCTATGAACCATGTAAGTATCCAAGTAGTCCATAACCGAGGACGCGGCTATTCGAATAGATAGATACCCTGCAGGGGTGTACTTCGTCACACATGCTTCCGCCACTTATCGCCAAGTGCGCATAAAAACTAGCACCTCGGCAATCTTCAAGCGGAAGCCCAGCGAGGGAGTTGGCCACACACGTTAACCTACTAAGACTCACGCCCAAGACAGTCGCCTATCTGAGTTGGAACCCATAATGGAAGTCCGGCCGAGGTTTCCAACATGGCCTCAAACGACGTGAGCAGGGCCCCAAGCCGGTCCCGACTGGGCCGTTCATCCACTTAGCAGGCCGTTCCACAACCTGTGAACGTTTCGAACTACCGCGACTTCTGGACTGAGAACAGAGTAGTTAATAGGCCGAGAGGGGTCGAGTTACCGGAACCCAATGTGCGATAGTAGCTAGTCTTGGAACACCAACACAAGATCTCGGGTCCTAAATGCGGCGGTAATGAGACAACCCACCATGTACTCCTACATGGCCTCTCATTGCTACCTTTACCAGAACAGTTTCACATATTTAACTCTCATCAATAGGACACGATCATTCCATTACATCATTCCGATGCTCGTACCAAACTCAACCTAAGCATAGCAAGCGTAACAGGGTAAAGCACATATGGCTCAAGCATCTACCAGGTATGCTAGGTTGCATTGGTTTAGCTATTTACTGTGATCAAAATCAGGTCATGCAAAGGAATAGGTGCAGCTATCGTAATACAACTATCAATTGAATCATTTTGTCCTAATGCATAGAAATGAGAGCAGGAGCGAGAGAATAGGATTTTGTCAGAATGTTCAAAGGGGTTTTGCTTGCCTGTTGATCGGAAGAACTCAGCTATTCTTCGATGCCGGTGATAACAACATCTCGCAAGGTCTTTTGACAGATCAAACGAAAGAAATTAATCACGGCAAATGCTTCACAATGATGCATGAGCATGGCAAGTTATCATGATGCTGATTTCATCTAATGCAAGTGATCAAAGGTTGAAAGAAGTTTATTTGATCTATATAAGTCATTTTCAAAATCCAATTATATCATTTATAAGCCTATTGTGAATTTGTCATATTCATCAAGGTTAAGATGTACAAACATGTGTATAAATGCCACCAATGGATTCCTTGCATTTTTCTGATACTTTTTCATATATAAATTATTTCCATCAGAGTTATATTTTAATTTCTATGATTTTTACAAGTTTCAGCAATTTTCTGGAATTAAATTAAATCAGAAACTATTACTGCGTCAGGCTGATGTCATCCCTGCGTCAGCAGGTCAACCAGCCGTTCCAGGTCGACCTGACCAGTGGGGTCCACTGGTCAGTGACCCAGAGGCTAACCCCGCGCTGACCAACCCCTAATTGAAGTTTGACCAGGCGTGGGGCCCTCTGGCAGCGACTTGGGGGGAGGATTAGTTAGCGCGAAGGGTTGGCCACGTCGACGGCTACCGGAGAGAGGTCGCCGGTGACTGAGCCGCGTTGGAGGGCTCGCCGAAGTTGTGCTATCTTGCGCTACCGAGGTCCAAAACGAGCGTGGTTGATGGCTGCGGGACGCTGGCGATGCGCCCGATCTAACGGGAGCACCGGCTGGGGCTAGGGTGGCCAGGAGAGGTGCCGGCGACGAGCGGGGCGGTCGCCGGAGTTCGGCCACGGTGGGGAAAAGACCTACGGGGCACGACAGAGTAAGGGAGGAGAGGGGAAAGAATCAACGGCTCACGGGGGCTCCATTTCTGGCGTCGGCGAGGTTGGAGGGGCTCTCTGGCCGGCGATTCAACGGCGGCGAGATCGACTGGCCGGAGGAAGAACGCCGACGATGGAGACGCTACGGGGGCTTGGGTGCTCGGAGGAGATGATGGAGGGATGCAGCTCATCGAGGCGGAGGAGTGGAGCTCTTCAGGGAGGCGAGGGGTCGCCGGGGTGGAGCTAGCGACAAGCTCGGGCGGCCGGCAATGGCGGCGAGAAGAACTCGAGACAGAAAAGAGAGGAGAGACAGAGAGCAGGGGGTGGAGAGGATAAGGGAAGGAGCAGGCTCGTGCGCTGGCGCGGTGGAGGCAGGAGGGAACTCCACGCGAGCAGGAGGTGGCGAGGGCGCCGTGCCTTCCTTCTCCTCTACCTTCTGGCATGAGGAGGAATACGACAGGGAGACCCCCCCTCTGGTGGGCTGGCCTAGGAGGGTGGCGACAGGTAAGTTTTTCTGTTTTTTTTCATTTCTATTTTATTTCTTTCTGGCATTTACTTTTAGGATTTAAAATATATAGTTTGACCAAATATAAAACCCAAGAATGTTATTAGGTGACGGAGACAATAATGTCCAATGCCACATAAAAGTTTCAACACTTTTGAAACTTTAAAATAGAAGGAATCAAAATAATTCCATTCCAAATAGCTATTTAGTCAACTCAAAAATCCTTTTGAAAAAGTTCCTGTGACCAAGAATTTTGGTTTGACAATTTTACCTTATGTCACTATTTTGCCAAGTTTTTGGAACATTTTTCTGGTTCCATTTAAGGTATTAAATTTTATTGCCTTCTTGTCAATTGATCAAAACATTTGGGGCTTTGATCACTTCCTATTTAAACATCAAAGTTTTTATAATGCATGCATGAATGCTTGGCAAACGAATGAAAGCTAGGGCTGTGACAACTCAACCCCACTAAACAAGAATCTCGTCCCGAGATTTAGGCGTAGTCGGGAAGAGTTCGGGGTATTCAAGCCGAAGGCGATCTTCGCGCTCCCAGGTTGCTTCATTCTCGAAATGATGAGACCACTGAACCTTGAGAAACTTGATGTTGCGATGTCGGGTGCTGCGCTCGGTTTCGTCAAGAATACGAACAGGATATTCTCGATATGATAGGTCATCTTGGAGATCAAGCGTTTCGTGGTCTACTTCACGGACAGGGTCCTTGAAGCAACGCCTGAGTTGAGAAACGTGGAACACATCATGAACTTTGGAAAGCTGAGGAGGCAGCTCTAACTGGTAGGCAACCTCTGCTCGTTTAGCGAGAATACGGAAAGGACCAATGTAACGAGGAGCCAATTTGCCTTTGATACCGAAACGATGGGTACCTTTGAGAGGTGAAACCCGAAGGTAAGCCTTCTCGTCAACTTCATAACTTACTTTCTTATGACGGCGGTCATATTGACTCTTTTGACGAGATTGGGCAGTTTTTAAATTCTCACGAATAATGCGAACTTGCTCTTCTGTATCCTGGATCATATCCGGTCCAAAGAACTGTCTTTCACCGGTTTCTGACCAGTTTAATGGTGTTCGACATCTTCGTCCATACAGAACTTCGAAAGGAGCTTTGCCCAGACTAGACTGGAACTGTTGTTATAAGCGAATTCGGCGAATGGAAGACACTTCTCCCAATTCATTCCGAATGACATAACACAGGCTCTGAGCATATCTTCAAGAATTTGGTTGACTCTTTCTACTTGACCACTTGACTGAGGGTGATAAGCAGTGCTAAACGAAAGATGAGTTCCCATAGCTTTTTGGAAACTTTCCAAAAATCGAGAAGTAAAAAGACTTCCACGATCTGAATTGATTTCTAGAGGAACACCATGAAGAGAAACTATTCGAGAAATATATAGGTCTGCTAGCTGGCTAGCATTTATACTTTCTCGGACTGGAAGGAAGTGAGCAACTTTCGAAAGGCGATCAATGATGACAAAGATGGCATCATTCCCTTTCTTGTTCTTTGGAAAACGAGTGATAAAATCCATAGTAACCTTGTCCCACTTCCACTCAGGAATAGCCAGGGGTTGAAGGGTGCCAGCAGGCCTTTGATGCTCTGCCTTAACGCGATGACAAACGTCATAGTTAGCAATGAATTGGGCGATTTCTCTCTTCATCCGGGTCCACCAGAACCTCTGGCGTAGGTCCTGATACATTTTAGTGCTACCGGGATGAATCATGAGAGGCGATTCATGAGCTTCCTTAAGAATCAAATCACGAAGTTGTTGCTTCTTAGGAACCACCAAACGATTATCAAAGAATACAACACCATTATCATTTACCAAGAAACGACCAGCAACTCCTTTGGGGATGTTGCTCTTGATCCGGGAAATTCCCGTATCATGTTTCTGGGCTGCTATGATCTGATCCTCAAGAGTTGATTTCGACACCAAGGTAGAAAGGAATCCTTGAGGAACAAGGTGAAGATTAAGCTTACGAAATTCCTCATGGAGAACTGGTTGATTTTGTGGCAACATCAGGTTATTACAATAGGATTTACGACTTTGTGCATCAGCCATGACATTGGCTTTGCGTGGGGTGTAACATATTCCTAAATCATAATCCGTAATCAACTCAACCCACCGTCTTTGCCTGAGATTCAAATCCGGTTGGGTGAATATATACTTGAGACTCTGGTGATCAGTGTATATTTCGCAACGATTACCCAGGAGGTAATGTTGCCAGGTTAACAGTGCATAGACTACAGCGGCAAGTTCCAGATCATGTGTTGGATAATTCTCCTCATGTGGATGCAACTGTCGAGATGCGTATGCAATCACATGGCGATCTTGCATAAGAATGCATCCAAGTCCTTGTCGCGAGGCATCACAGTAGATAATAAAGTCCTTTGAGAAATCTGGGGGCACAAGTACCGGGGCAGTAGTCGGTCGTCTTTTCAACTCGTGAAAACTTTCCTGGAACCGTGGGGTCCATTCGAACTTCTTATCTTTCTTGAGAAGTTCAGTTAGAGGTTTGGCGATTTTGGAGAAATTCTCGACGAAGCGACGACGATAGCTTGCTAAGCCAAGGAAACTCCTAACTTGCTTCACCGATTCAGGTGGAGTCCAATCAAGAACGACCTGAACTCTCTCAGGATTGACAACAATACCTTTTGCCGAGATTACATGACCTAGATAGGTCACTTCTGGTAACCAGAATTCACACTTGGAGAATTTGGCGTAAAGGCGGTGCTCTTGAAATATCATCAATACCAGCCTAAGATGCTCAGCATGTTCTTCTTCGTTCTTCGAGTAAATCAGAATATCATCGAGGTAAACCACGACGAATTTATCCAAGTACTCCATGAAGATCGAATTCATTAAGCGGGAGAAAGTGGCTGGGGCATTGGTTAGACCGAAGAACATGACTGTGTACTCCTATTGGCCATAACGAGTGACAAAGGTCGTCTTAGGAATGTCCCCGTTCCTCATTTTGATTTGATGATAACCTAATCTCAAATCCATCTTTGAAAAGACTGCAGATCCAGCGAGCTGATCATATAGATCGTTGATCCTGGGGAGCGGATATTTGTTCTTTATCATGACCAGATTAACCGGTCGGTAATCTACAACCATCCGTTCCATACCATCCTTCTTCTTGACGAAGAGGACAGGGCAAGCCCAAGCGGAAGAGCTAGGACGGATGAAACCTTTCTTCAAGGATTCATCAAGTTGGGTTTTAAGCTCAGCTAATTCTTGAGGAGACATCTTATAGGGTCTTCTAGCAATTGGAGCAGTTCCTGGGACAAGTTCTATGACAAACTCTACTTCTTTGTCAGGTGGGACACCTGGCAGTTCCTCTGGAAAGACATCCGGAAATTCACGGACTATAGGGATGTTTTCAAGGTCTGGAAGAGGATTGGCATTGAGGGCATATATCTGGCGTTTTGTAACCCCAGATGAGACATTTACTAACTGGCCAGAGGTATGGGTGAGCTGAACAGATCTAGAGAAACAATCAATTTAGGCATGATGACCTGTCAACCAGTCCATCCCCAAAATGATATTGATGTCTGAAGTCTTGAGAGGTATCAAGGAAGCAAGGAATACAAGACCATCAATAAGGATTTGGTTCCCATGACTTACTGCATTAGGTTTCCATTTGGAACCTGCAGCCTGAATTACTAATGGGGTGGGCATATATACGAAAGCAATGTTATGCAAGGAGGCATAACGTTCGGAGATGAAGGGATGAGATGCTCCAGAGTCAAAAATAACTGAAGTTGGATGAGAATTAACAAGGAGCGTCTTAAGCACGACATCATCATCATCTTGAGCTTCTTCTGCAGATACATGGTGCACACATACACGAGTCAGAGCAACTGACCTTTCCTTGAACTTCCTGGTTGGTGGCTTGCAACGAACAACACCCATTCCGGAAGGAGGTGGAACAAAACCACGCAGAGGACAATACCTTGAATAGTAACCTGGCCTGCTACACTTGAAGCACGATCCAAAAATAGGACGGGGGTCTAGGTTGAACGCTTGATTGATGAGATTATCCTGGGGGACACTTGGCATCGGCAGACGAGGCGCCACATAGGTTGGCCTTGGTACATATCTCGGAGTGATAACAGCATTCGGGATCCATATCCTACGCTTCTGGGATATAGAAGTTGAAGATGATCCAACATCACGGTTGTGCTTGCGAGATTCCTCGTAGGTCATTCTGCTTGTTTCTGCTTGGATGGCTTTGTTCACAAGGACCTCAAAACTGATGAACTCATGCAAACTGAGATCATGACGATGCTTTGGGTTAAGACCTTTCCTGAACCTAGCTTGCTTCTTGGCATCCGTGGATACCTTTTCTGGTGCATAACGCGCAAGGCATCCAAACTCACGACTATAAGCATTTACATCCAACTTGTCTTGAGTCAAACTGCAAAACTCTTCTTGCTTACGATCTATCAGGGCCTGCGGAATATGGTGTTCACGAAAAGCTTCACAGAACTCCTGCCATGAAGTAACTTGGTCCGAAGGACGCATAACCTCAAAATTCTCCCACCATAGACTAGCAGATCCTTCGAGGTGATATATGGCATAGGTAACCTTGTTTCCTTCAGCCACGTTTGCATAACACAGCTTGTTATTGATACTTCGGAGCCAATCATCTGCATCTAGTGGCTCAATGGAATGACGGAAGGTGGGTGGGTTCAATTTGATGAAGTCTCTGATGGATCCTAGCTCATTGCACGGATAGGTTGTATTCCGCTCTATGTGCTCCAGCAGACGGTTGGTGGCATGCTTATTCCTCACAATTTCTAGCATAACCTCTGTCAACAAAGGCGGATTAAGAGAATCTTCTCCATCTGTACCATCTCCATGGTTCTGATCATAGCCAGCAGAACTCCGTGTTACTCGCGACATCATGTTGAAACAATCCAGGGTTCAGAGACAAATAACACTAAACACCACAATCCTAGAGAAAATCGGACAGCATAACGGCTGTATAGGCATGGAATATGAGGCATCCTTCAAGAGATCTGGGAAACATAAATATTGAACATTATGGATTCGAGGTGCAGCAAGAACAAAGGCATCTCTTCTCACAAATCTGTTGAAAGCAGGAATGACACACAGAAACCATCCTATAAGTCCATGCTTCAGTAACTCGTCCTCCTAGTAGACAGATAAGAAATCCTAGTCCTTAATCCCCATAGAAAAGAAAAGGTGACTCAGAATAGAGTGACTTGAGGAAAGAGTAAAAAGAGCCTTACGTTCCCTTCGACAATTAATTCCCTTATATAACTATAGATTTTCTAGACTCAACATCGACCGTTCTGGCTTGGTAATCCTACGGGCAGTCAGGCTCTGATACCAACGCTGTCGGGACCCTGATCCTAAGCCATACAACTCCAGCATGTACACATCATATCACTTTGTGGCCTCACGCACGGTAATCACCCCGGTTGCCACCTTACCTTGGCCGGGACCGTTTGCGTCTTTTGGCTCACGTATATGACTATGTTGCCAGCAATCATATGTCAAAGAACCTGGGTCGACATGGCTAGTTATGAACCCAAGTGGCACATCCGTACAGGGACAAGCATACATAACCCAGCAAGGCAGGTGTCGGTCATCAGCGAGTGTAGACGAGTCGTAGCAAGCTACAGGGACTCCATTACACCGCGTGACATATCCCCGTGGGGACAGACACAGCAACCAAGAAGGATACATGCCGGTCAATCAATGTGTCCGGAGCAGTAGCAAGCTACCAAGGCTCGGTGGAAGCACAAAGAGGCATTTCCCAGTATGGAGTACTACTCAAGGCACACAACTAGGTGCCGAATCCCACACATACCAATGCATTGCAAACATACACACAATATGCACGATATGTGTAGATACAACATGGCATTACAAAATAACTCTACAACACATCCTTTATTTAATAGACTCCAAAGAGCCAACATAGTTTAATGTTACAAATTAAAGGGGTCACATGACCCAACATTCAGAGCATACAAGCATCAAGCGGAAGTTACATGTCTGGGTACAGACATCTACTAAAAGCGGCTGGAAGAGCCTAAAAGCTACAACGACCCTACCATAGGAGCCAGATCACTGTTTGGGTTCCCAAACTAAACCATCAATGTTAACGTCAAGAGATAACGTAGAGAGAGTGGCGTCTATTCTGCAAAAAATGTCAATAAGCAACAGTGAGTACGAAGGTACTAAGCAAGTCTTACATCAGTGCTAACTACAGATGCATCAAGTATCAATGAACGGAATTTGTGGGGTTTATTGCAGAGAAGCCATCTTTGACCTTTGGCTAACCTATTCTACAACAAAGTTTTATTATCTCTCTCGTCTCCTTACGAGAGAGCGCACACGAGTCCACATAGCCACCACATCAATTCACCACCATGAATCCTCTCTCGTCATCCTACGAGAAAGCCATCCATAGCACTCACACTTATCTGGACCATTTTAGAGTAACCATTAAAGTTATCTATGAACCATGTAAGTATCCAAGTAGTCCATAACCGAGGACGCGGCTATTCAAATAGATCGGTACCCTGCAGGGGTGTACTTCGTCACACATGCTTCCGCCACTTATCGCCAAGTGCACATAAAAACTAGCACCTCGGCAACCTTAAAGCGGAAGCCCAGCGAGGGAGTTGGCCACGGACGTTAACCTACTAGGACTCACGCCCAAGACAGTCGCCTATCTGAGTTGGAACCCATAATGGAAGTTCTGCCGAGGTTTCCAACATGGCCTCAAACGATGTGAGCAGGGCCCCAAGCCGGTCCCGACTGGGCCGTTCATCCACTTAGCAGGCCGTGCCACAACCTATGAACGTTTCGAACTACCGCGACTTCTGGACTGAGAACAGAGTAGTTAATAGGCTGAGAGGGGTCGAGTTACCGGAACCCAATGTGAGGTAGTAGCTAGTCCTGGAACACCAACACAAGATCTTGGGTCCTAAATGCGGCGGTAATGAGACAACCCACCATGTACTCCTACATGGCCTCTCATCACTACCTTTACCAGAACAGTTTCACATCTTTAACTCTCATCAATAGGACATGATCATTCCATTACATCATTCCGATGCTCGGACCAAACTCAAACTAAGCATAGCAAGCGTAACAGGGTAAAGCACATATGGCTCAAGCATCTACCAGGTATGCTAGGTTGCATTGGTTTAGCTATTTAGTGTGATCAAAATCAGGTCATGCAAAGGAATAGGTGCTGCTATCGTAATACATCTATCAAGTGAATCATTTTTTCCTAATGCATAGAAATGAGAGCAGGAGCGAGAGAATAGGATTTTGTCGGAATGTTCAAAGGGGTTTTGCTTGCCTGTTGATCGGAAGAACTCAGCTATTCTTCGATGCTGGTGATATCTACATCTCGCAAGGTCTACTAACACATCAAACGAAAGAAATTAATCACGGCAAATGCTACACCATGATACATGAGCATGGCAAGTTATCATGATGCTGATTTCATCTAATGCAAGTGATCAAAGGTTGAAAGAAGTTTATTTGGTCTATATAAGTCATTTTCAAAATCCAATTATATCATTTATAAGCCTATTGTGAATTTGTCATATTCAGCAAGGTTAAGATGTACAAACATGTGTATAAATTCCACCAATGGATTCCTTGCATTTTTCTGATACTTTTTCATATATAAATTATTTCCATCAGAGTTATATTTTAATTTCTATGATTTTTACAACTTTCAGCAATTTTCTGGAATTAAATTAAATCAGAAACTATTACTGCGTCAGGCTGATGTCATCCCTGTGTGAGCAGGTCAACCAGCCGGGTCCAGGTCAACCTGACCAGTGGGGTCCACTGGTCAGTGACCCAGAGTCTAACCCCGCGCTGACCAACCCCTAATTGAGGTTTGACCAGGCGTGGGGCCCTCTGGCAGCGACTGGGGGGAGGATTAGTTAGCGCTAAGGGTTGGCCACGTCGACGGCTACCGGAGAGAGGTCGCCGGTGACTGAGCCGCGGTGGAGGGCCCGCCGGAGTTGTGCTATCTTGCGCTACCGATGTCCAAAACGAGCGTGGTTGACGGCTGCGGGACGCTGGCGATGCGCCCGATCTAACGGGAGCACAGGCTAGGGCTAGGGTGGCCGGGAGAGGTGCCGGCGACGAGCGGGGCGGTCGCCGGAGTTCGGCCACGGTGGAGAAAAGACCTATGAGGCACGACAGAGCATGGGAGGAGAGGGGAAAGAATCAACGGTTCACGGGGGCTCCATTTCTGGCGTCGGCGAGGTTGGAGGGGCTCTCTGGCCGGCGATTCGACGACGGCGAGATCCACTGGCCGAAGGAAGAACGGCGACGATGGCGACGCTACGGGGGCTCGGGTGCTCGGAGGAGATGATGGAGGGATGCAGCTCGTCGAGGCGGAGGAGTGGAGCTCTTCAGGGAGGCGAGGGGTGGCCGGGGTGGAGCTAGCGACGAACTCGGGCGGCCGGCAATGGCGGCGAGAAGAACTCGAGACAGAAACGAGAGGAGAGACAGAGAGCAGGGGGTGGAGAGGATAAGGGAAGGAGCAGGCTCGTGCGCTCGCACGGTGGAGGCAGGAGGGAACTCCACGCGAGCAGGAGGTGGCAAGGGCGCCGTGCCTTCCTTCTCCTTTGCCTTCTGGCACGAGGAGGAAGACGACAGGGAGACCCCCCTCTCGTGGGCTGGCCCAGGAGGGTGGCGACAGGTAAGTTTTTCTATTTTTTTCATTTCTCTTTTATTTCTTTCTGGCATTTACTTTTAGGATTTAAAATATATAGTTTGACCAAATATAAAACCCAAAAATGTTATTAGGTGACAGAGACAATAATGTCCAATGCCACATAAAAGTTTCAACATTTTTGAAACTTTAAAATAGAAGGAATCAAAATAATTCCATTCCAAATAGCTATTTAGTCAACTCAAAAATCCTTTTTAAAAAGTTCCTGTGACCTAGAATTTTGGTTTGACAATTTTACCTTATGTCACTATTTTGCCAAGTTTTTGGAACATTTTTCTGGTTTCATTTAAGGTATTAAATTTTATTGCCTTCATGTCAATTGATCAAAACATTTAGGGCTTTGATCACTTCCTATTTAAACATCAAAGTTTTTATAATGCATGCATGAATGCTTGGCAAACAAATGAAAGCTAGGGCTGTGACAGAATCTAATCTTAGTTGTAGGATCCGAAGTATATCTTGGGGGTGATTAAACTTTACCTTTGCTCAATTTTAGTTGTGGGCAAGTTTTATTAATTTTAGCAAGTCAAACACACCCTACACTAGCAAGTCTAAGAGTATAGTAATAGAAAGTAAAGACATGGACATGCAAATAGGGGGTAGGGATAGGAAGATCAAACGCAAAGATTGACACGGAGATTTTTGTCATGGTTCCGATTGCTGGTGCTACCGTACGTCCATGTTGATGGAGAATTCAACCCACGGAGGGTAACGGCCGTGCGAGTCCACGGAGGGCTGAACCCACGACGACTGCACAGAGAAACTACCTTGTCTAGTCTACCATGGCTTACATCCACGAAGGACTAGCCTCACTCGAGGTAGATCTTCATGAAGTAGGCGATTTCCTTGCCCTTGCAAACTTCTTGGTTCAACTCCACAACAAAAACTAGGGGGCTCCCAAGCGACACCTAACCAATATAGGAGACACCAATTTCCAAAAGGTAATAGAAGTGGTAGTATGATGAACTCCTTGCTCTGCCGCTTCATAAGATAGCCTCTTCAACACTCAATTACTCTCTCACAGATTTGGCTTGGGTGATTGGGTGGAAAGCAACTTTGGGAGGCTACAAATCAAGATTCATATGGTAGGATTGGAATATCTTGATTTCCACACATGGGTAGGTGTCTCTCTCTCAAAATAATGTATGGGGCAAGTATTTGTTCATTCTAAGTGCTTCCTTTGCGAATGAGAGGAGGTGGAGGGGTATATACAGGCATCTCCAAATATCCAACCGTTGGAACGTTATTGCCCAACTCGGTGAAACCGAAGTAAACCTTGGCTGCATCGACTACTTCAAAATGTTGCAACTTTTGGCATTTTAGTGAGATTGATATATGAATATCGGTGGGTCTGATTTTGGCTAGCCTCTGCAGTTACCAGACTCGGTGGCACTGATTCCTAAAACTCAGAAAATCCGATTCTTAGAAAATGGTAGAGAGAGAGTTGGTCACAGATTCTTAGTCAAACCGAAAGAAGACTTTGTGTCACCGAGAAGCTAGGGCTTGTCATGGGATGTGTCTGAGGTAAAAATCAGTAGGGCTAAATGGATAAAGTTGGTGGCATGGAATTTTGGATATTTACGATTTTGGACAGAATATTTTTGGGAGAATTCACGAGTATATATTTGGTGGCTAACTCTAAGCACTTGAGCAACCAATTCATCATAGTCACCTCATCCCCTTTTAATAGTATTGGCTTTCCTTTGGACTGAAATGTGATTTCTCAACAATTATAAAATGTAGAGTCTTCAAGCTTGTTGCCAATAGATGTTCCTTCCATCTAGGGTTTCTCATCACAATCCTTAGCCAATACTATTAAAAGCATCATTGAACTTCTCCTGAAATATACTAGATAGAATCATTAGATCAATGGCACATATGTTGGTATTAATTACCAAAACCACCTTAGGAAGAAGTTGTTCTTTCAGCCTCGAAGACTTACCACGAGTGTTGGGCAAGGTCTGTGTGACCTTAGCTCAAGGAGAATAACGTGAGGACTTTGTGTCCTGTGATCATGTGTCCTTTGGTTTAAATATCAAGCTGCACCAAACCAGATGTACAACTTCCACAACAGTTGGAACTGGGTCATCAAACCATTGTCTTCATCGAGCTCTTGTTTCCATTTCATCAACCCTTTCATTTCCTCGAGTAGTTGTGGATGAATTTGATCATTACTTTTTGAAGACTTTGACTAAGGACTTTCTGAATTTCCTTATCTCAAATTCTTCGGTCACCTTGTTCTTCGCCTGCTTATCCCATCTACACGCTACTTGTGCTCTGAGCGTTTCATCATGAAGACTATGCTATTGCTATGTTATGCATACACCTCAATACTTATTCTATTGCAAGTAGTTTGTCACATAGAAAATTCCTCAATTAGTAATTCCTTAGTGGTGAATTGTAAAAATCGACTATTCACACCCATCTAGTCGATATAACACACTTTCAGGGTGGTGCCTACAAGGACGACTATGACTGTGTTTACAAACACCGGGGACACCATTGTGTCCCCTAATGGATGGTACTTGTCATGTGCGTCATGAGGTGTGGGTACCAGCGAGTGCACTCTTTGTTTAGTGTTGTCAAAGTAAAGGAATGTTAGGGTGCTTACCTTGGGTATGTAATATATTGCGAGTCGTGGCTTGACACAATGTGTGCAACCTGTATAGAGTGTCAAGTTATTCGAATAGCCATGTCGATGGTTAAGGACAGCTATATGACCGCTCTTGGTCTACATCCATGGCTTTACAAAACTTGGTATGTGTGTGTGAAAAAAGATATGATTGGTCTAAGTCAGATGACATGACGAGATGATTGAACATGAGATGGTCAAACTCCATTTAAATTGATATTTGTAACCTCATGATGCAGGCTTAACAAATAACAGAACATGTTTACGTATTCAAAACCAGCTTTGTGCAAAAGTACCTACTTAGTGATATACCATGCATTTGATTACCTTGTTCCAAACATGGGTGCTCGCGAGTACGTTCAAAATTACTCATTGGCTTGTTCCTGGTTATTTAATTGTACACGCATGGAAGAACAAGAATTTGGTGACGAGTACCTTGGTGACAAACATGCGAATTAGGCCGCTTCGTAGTCAGAATGCGTGTAGGGTTAAGGCACATGCCATTGGTCCACACTATCATTGAAGATTTCTGGTGTGAGTTTATGTTTGATGTTCTACCTTCACAACCCTATATATGCAAGACTTGACCATAATGGTCATAATTTGTGTAAGATAGTATGTAATAGATGTAAGACTCTTGATTATCCAGTTTTGTGTGTTCAGTGAGCATTGATCCTGGGAGCACTATACACATGCATTCGGTGACTTTTACTTATGAATCGAGGTCCCCACAAAGCTGGTATTATAGACACACTATCTATAGGAAGCCTTTGTTAGCACGGACGTTAGATAGGATATAACTATTTTCCAAAAACTACAACTGGTGCCTATATTAAAAAAAAATTATACTTATTATCTCTTGTAGCTTATTTTCAAAACTTTATTGACTCTCCTCCCCTTCAACCTTTGTAGATGGCCATCGTACCTAAGGACCTCCTAGCCTCAAGCTTTCCCCTACTAGTTGGGGAACAGCTTGGAGAAGTTCTAGTTTCGCCGACCACTCATTTTCCTCTACCACGATCACTAGGTCGATGCTACCACGAAGGAGTACCATGTTGATGTGGTTGTGAAGGAAAACGACTCCACGACGATTTTGTTCTTTGAAGGACCGAAGCTGGAGATCTTAGTGATCACAGTCGAGATTAAAACACGGAAGGCACTTATCCAACATCGAGACATTATCCCAGAGATGGGTGAAGAGCCACCTACTCGCCACCTACCTTTCATGAAGGATATGATACTCGCGAGAGTTGGATATTGATCCCATCCAAGCAGGATGGAACACCACTCAGATTCCAAACCTACTTCAGCCTCTCCATCGACAGTCTGGCTCACTACCTGATTAAGGAGTCCGTGAGGCTCCGTATGAAACTTCACCACACCCGAGAGCTACTTCGCCATGCCAAGAACAAGCCAGAAATGATCAAGAAGGACAAAATCTCTGCTGGAAGACCAACTATCGCTTAGAGGGCAGGAGTACCCCCAGCTCGAGATGCACCCGCTCAGTGCACATCTCAGCATCGTTGCATGAGTGCGAAGGAGTATCATGCGCTCCTCACCGGACTATTGGTGAAACATCGTTACACTAGACCTCATCATTCTCCAATCCCCGCGACTTGAGACGACACTCATACGTTCATGATAATGACGAAGACCTAGCACTCCACCACCTGAGTCTGACAAACCCTAGGGTAGGACAAGTCATGTATCCCCCATGCAAAGTCGAGTCCGTGTATTGGTTCATATGAAACCACGTGTGCTCGTTGTTTGTGTTCCTATGCAAGTCAAGCTTCTGCCTTAGGCAACACGTAAGAGACTACATCGCCTATCTTACTTTAATGGATCTGCTTGGACCTTCGGCCTTTGTTTGTTCACACTTAAAATATACCACCCCTTAGGCGCCTCTCCTCTATTATTGTTTTCCCTCTCGTCTATCCTAGTTATTTGTCTTGGTTGCTCCAAATAGGATGGTGACTGTAACCCGCAACAACACCTTTGCCAAGCCCAATGTCGGCAACTCTAGCTAGCAGCAGGGAGCTGGTGGGTTTGCTCAGGATGGAGATCACCAGGATCAGCCACAACGCCACATTCCCTCGCTACCACCTCCACCAGAGAACATGACCATAGCTCAGTTTCTCCAAGTTCTCTCCAAGGAATGTCAAGCCAACTCTGCTGCTATCCAATAGTTGGCTCAGACCCTCGTCAAAAACCAGCAACAAGGCAGTAACGAAATTGGTTCCTCCACGTTGTGGGAGTTTATGAGGACTTCTCCCCCAACCTTCACCGAGACTGTTGAACCAGATGGTGATTACTAGATCCGGACCATTCAGGATCTCATCGAACTGGTCAACTGCAACGAGGATTGTCAGAAGGTGTTTTATGCCTCTCACTGTGTTGAAGGAACCACCAGGGCTTGGTAGGATGGATTCAAGGTCATGCAAGGCGACCATGTGATCACCTGAGATGATTTCAAAGACGGATTCTGCAAGGCCCACATTCCTTATGGGATCATGGCTATCAAGAAGCATGAATTCCATGCGCTGAAACAAGGAAGTGGCTCAGTTAAGGAGTACATGCAGAAGTTCAACCTCCTCTGAAGGTATGCCCGTGAAGATGTCAACACTCGTAGCTAAGAAGGAACACTTCATGCAAGGACTTCATCAAACCCTGCAGTATCAGCTCATTGTATGCGACTGCTCAACCTTCTTTGAGCAGGTAAACAAGGCTCTCATGCTTGATGACAAGCGTCGTACCATGGAAGACACCTGCAAGGGAAAGCTGATCAGCAAGGGTAGTTCAAGCAACATGAAGCCTCGCCCATGGAAGCCAACCCTATCCAGGCCAACCTACCAGCCACAACAAGCCAGACCTCCTGCACCTTGTCCGAGCTACCATTCTCACCAGTATGCCAATCCTAGGCCTGCCTACAACAACCCCAATAACAAAAATAGACAAGAACAACAACAACTCAGGTCAAATCAGGTGCTTCGGTTGTAGTCAGCCACGACACTACTCTAGGCAGTGACCCAACAAGAAGCCAGATGCACCTCACCCAATTGCGCTGGACCAAGGTCAAGGTCGTGGAGCGTAACCAAGGACTCATGGTCTCAACAACCAGCCCAACAATGGAAAGGGTCATGCGAACCACGTCTCCGTAGAGGAAGCCCACGAAGACTCAAATGTCATTCTGGGTATGTTCCTTGTCAACTCAACCCCAGGAACCATATTGTTTGATTGTGGAGCTTCGCATTCTTTTTTACCCCAATTTTTGCACTAGAAAGTGGTACGAAGCCTACACCCCTGAGTAGTCCCGTGTTGGTGCACACCCCGGGGACCGCAGTTGAGAACAAAGATAGGGTGTAGAGGAGTTGAGATTAACATGAACGACGTAGACTTCTTAGTAGACCTCATAGTCTTGGATTCGGAAGGCTTGATTTTGATCCATGGCGTGAATTGGTTAACCAAGCACCAATGCTTGTTAGATTGCAGCAAGTAGAATGTTAGCATGACTAATAGCCAAGGAGTTGAAGTCAATTATGTTCCCAACCCTTCCTCTGCTCAAGCCCCTCATGTCAATTCTCTGTTGGAAATTGAGTTGGACCAAGTGTCTATGGTATGTGAATACCCGTATGTCTTTCCTGATGAGCTGCACGGAATGCCTACAGACTGCGACATTGAGTACACAATTTAGCTAATGCCAGGATAAGGAACCATCTATAAGAAGCCCTATAGAATGGGATCCAAAGAGTTGGTTTAACTGAAGAAGCAACTGGCTGAGCCACTCAAAAAATGAGTTATCTGCCCTAGTGCCTCACCTTGGGGTTTACCTATTGTATTTGTGTCAAAGAGGGATGATACAATCCAACTTCGCATCGATTATCAATCCCTTAACGAGGTCACAATCAAGAACAAGTACCCACTTCCCCAGATTGAAGACCTGTTTGATCAACTGAATGGTGCCATGGAGTTTTCCAAGATCGAACTCAGGTATGGGTACTATCAGTTGAAGGTCAGGCTCTGAGACATTCCAAAGACGACATTTGTCACCTGGTATGGCCCGAATGAATACACGATCAGGCCATTCTGGTTAACCAATGCCGCTGTGATGGTTTCCGGGAATAGGGGGCCTAACCTAGTAGGCCCAGGCTCCTCGGACCAGGCCGATGGGTGCTCCCTGCTCTCAAGGACTTTAGAGGTTATACGACACGACACAATCAAGACTGCATCTACTGAAGGCTTCTCCTGCTACCTCCATCAAGATTTTACTCGGTTCTTCATCATCTACAGAACACAACTTACGATCTTAAGGTATATCAAGATTTTACTCGGTTCTTCATCATCAATATAGACAAGACAGAGACGTAGGCTATTACCTCCATAAAGAGGGCCTAAACCTGGGTAAACACCGTCTTCCCAGTTCATGTTACCATCTGTCGAAGATCCACACCTCAGGACCCCCTACCTTGCGGTTTGCCGGTTTTTACACCGACACTGGTGCTTGCATTGAGAACTCTAGTGAGATCGACAGGATCGATGGAATCGTAAGTTAACGACTCCAAACTCACGAGCATAAGTTCCATGCATGAAACCTCTATCATGACAATGCCTTCTCTCCTTTGCGGGATTGAGGCAACCCATGACTCCTCTTCGGCCTGAGCCAAACCCTCTGTCAAGGACGAGGGATTAAGGTACTTTTTGGGAAACGGCTCAGACAGTGCTCAACTAGAGGCAACCGATAAGACTGATATTCAAATCAGTTCGACCAGTCAAATTGCTACTGACCTCGCACAGGATGAGGAAACTACAATTTCGGACGCGCGGTCCTTAGAGATCGAAACTCACCCACACGACTCCCACATTGAATATCGCCCCGACAATCGGGCCTAACAAATGTTTGGGATCTATTCTATGTGCAACAAATACGAGATGAATAATTTAGCAAGTCCTGGGCATGGTTTTTGTCTGTCAAAAACAATATACCGAGCTACTAGGACTCGAAAATAATAACAGACTTCTAGCACAACTGCAAGGATAAAGGCATTTCGAATGCCCACACCCGCCATTGTGTTCGAACACTCCGGGAATTGTCTGATTTGGTGTCTAGATTCTACACCATCGAAGATGCCTGGCTGGCCAAGGAAAAGACAACTTCAATATATGAATATAATCCAACACCCAATGTACCCGCACCTCGCTGCAAATCCCGCAAGTGACCTCAGAAAAAGAATAAAACCTCTGGTCACTCCAAACTAACACTCGACGACCTCCTCGATAAACCATACCCAATACATGATATTCTGCTTAATCCCCGCCTGACCTAGAGCCTTCGCAATAGTTGGGTTGTGAGGCACATGGCTAAGGGAGGACTTTCCCTTTTGACAGGCGACCACAACCACACAGAACAGTCCTCAGATGAAGACATAGTCATGATGATTTACGAGACCTTCGCATCCAACAACCAATGCAAACAAAGCCCTGTGGGAAATCAATTCTATCCAATGGATACCAGCCTCGGGTGCATGAATAGACATATCAATAACTTTTGAAAATAAAGATCAACCACGGTTGACCCCGAATAGGTGCCCCGCATAACTGGTCCTCAACCCAATTGTGGGCAGCTACCGACTTTGGAAGGTGCTCATGGACGGAGGTAGCAGCCAATATCTGATATATTCATACACTTTGGACAAATTGCAAATTGATATATCACACATAGAATAGAGTATCACTAGCTTTAAAGGTATAATACCTGGGCAAGAAGCACACTACAGGGGGAAAATAACCCAGGATGCAGTCTTCAAAATAACAGACAATTATCTCTCCGAAGAAGTTACATTCCACATAGCCCCTTTTATGAGGGGATATCATGACCTCCAAGGCGGGATGCCTTCTCCAAATTCCAAGCAATACCACATTATAGCTACCTGAAGATCAAACTGCGAGACCCAAACAGAATCATTACTATCTAAAGCAACCCCGACAGAGTACGCACAACCGACAATGAAACATGGTCACTTGCCTCGAAGCCTTGTACGAAGCTCTCGTGGCCGAGGAGCTAACCACACTACACGTCGAAGTAGATTGAGATGACGTCATCCTCGAAAAATGGACGAAGTCTACTTCATTCAAGCGGGCTGATGAAATAATCAAATTCCAAGTACATCCTAGGGACCCAACTAAAAAGGCGTCCATTGGGACAAATCTCAATCTCGGGATTGGAGAAGCTTTATGCTATTTGCTTAAGGAAAACTGGAATATATCCGCTTGGCACCCTTATGATATGTCAAGGATAGCTTGCAGGCTTGTAGAACAAAACCTAAACTTATTGAAAGGTTATAAGATTGTGAAACGGACACTTCGATGTTACTTTGAACCCAAGCGTCAAACAATGGGCGAGGAACTAGTAAAACTACTCGAGGCCGAGTTCATCCAAGATATAAAGCACCATGACTGTCCCACCAAATTGCTCATGGTACTAAAGAAGGATAAGTCCTGGCGCTTGTGCAACAATTTTAAAGACCTCAATGAAGCTTGCCACAAGGACCCCTTCCCATTGCCATGAATTGACAAAATAATGGACGCCACAGCAGGGCACGAGTCATTGTGCTTCCTGGATGCCTATTCAGGATATCATCAATAAACACGAAGGACTCCAAATAGGCATCAACGACATTCGTCGCACCTTATGGGCCATTCTATTTTAACACGATGCACTTAGAACTAAACAACACTAGCACCACTTACCAACGAGTGATTAAATCATGCCTGTGAAACACATCAGGAAGACCGTAGAGGCCTATGTTGACGATGTGGTTGTGAAAACTAAACACGTCGGACAATTGGTAGACAACCTCCGTGATACATTCACCAGCCTGCATGAATATTAAATCGATCTCAATATGAAGAAATGCTTCTTCAGAGTCCTAGCCGAGTAATTGAGGACAATCCGGAGAAAATACGAGCCTTGGACCGTTTGGAGGTACCAACAATGACCAGACGCATACAAAAACTAGCAAGATGCATGGCGACATTAAGCTGCTTCATATCAACAGTCATGGAGAAAGCCTTACCTCTATACAGGCTATTAAAAAAACAAAGACATTCGTATGTACCGAGGAGGCCGCGACGGTCCTGTAAGACATTAAAACCCTACCGACCATGAATACTATTTTGGCAGCCCTAGGTATATGTGAGCGATGATATTATAAATCTCCGCCACAAACTAGGTGGTTAGCATAGCCCTCATGGTTGAACAAGACATGGAGGGTCACAAGTTCCAAGTCCAGAAGCTTGTTTATTACATCTCTAAATTCTTACCAGCCTACAAAATACGTTACCCTCGCTACCAAAAAATATCCTACGCCATTTTAATGGCATCACGAAGACTTTGACACCACTTTCAAGAGTGGTCGGTGACCGTGGCATCCGATGTCCTATTAAGTGCCACAATTAACAATAGGGATGCAGCGGGGCCTATAGCCAAATGGGCAATAGAGCTCCTACATTTTGAAATCATCTATTGATTGTGCTGAGCTATTAAATCTTTGGTTTTTGCCGACTTCATGGCCGAATAGGCGGATGCCTAACTCCCTTGAGAGTACATCACCTATTCACATTGTACCATGTACTTCGATGGCTCCAAAATACTTGATGACCTATGGGCTGGCATCGTACTCACGTCAGCCATGTGCAACAATATTCGATATGTGCTACAAACTATGCACATGGGTTCCAACAACACGGTCGAATACACAGCCCTTCTACATTGATTCCGGATAGCAGTCTCGAGGGGTGTGAAACACTTGGAGGTCCGGTGTGATTCCAACCTCGCTATCTCAAAAGTAAATGGTGAATTCAATGCAAAGGACCCGAAGATGAAAGCATACCGGAATGTTATCTTATAAATCTCGGTCAGGTTCGAGGGGTTGGAATTTCACCACATACCCCGAGATAACAACCAAGCCGTAGATCTACTCACTCAAATGGGCACAAAGCAGGATATAGTCCCAAACAATAACATCCTTGAATGACCGTTTAAGCCATCCGTAGTGTGACAAGATGGCAAAGGAACATCAGAGTCAAGCGACGCTGGGCAAGACACCTTGCCAGAAAATGACGAAGGACAAGGTGTAATAAGCGGCTCGACCCTTGAGGAAACAACATCCGCACATGATGTCATGAAAGTCATCGCACCATGGACAGAGCTACTCCTCGCATAATGTAGAATCTGAAGTATGTTTAGAGGGGGGGTGATTAGACTGCTTGCCCAACTAAAAAGTTACCCATTTCCTTATTTTAGTTGTCGGCAAGTTTTAGCAATTTTAGGAAGTCAAACACAGCCTACACAACCAAGTCTAAGAGTATAGCAACGGAAATTAAATACATGCACATGTAAATTAAAGGTAAGGATAGGAAGATCAAACGCAAAGATTGCCAAAAATATTTTTGGCGTGGTTCCGATAGGTGGTGGTACCGTATGTCCATGTTGATGGAGACTTCAACCCATGGAAAGTAAGAACCATGCGAGTCCACGGAGAGCTCAACCCAAGAATGGTCTAGGGAGAAGCAACCTTGTCTATTTCAGCATGGGTTACGCCCACGAAGGACTAGCCTCACTCGGGGTATATCTTCATGAAGTAGGTGACCTCCTTGGCCTTACAAACTTATTGGTTCAACTCCACAACACAAAGTAGGACGCTCACAAGCGACTACTAACAAATCTAGGAGACGCCACTCTCCAAAAGGTAATAGATGTGGTATTATGATGAACTCATTGCTCGTGTGCTTCAAAATATAGTCTCCCCAAAATTCAACCACTCTCTCACAAATTTGGCTTGGGTGATTAGGTGGAAAGAAACTTTGAGAGGCTAGAAATCAAGATTCATATGGTAGGATTGGAATATCTTGATCTCAACACATGAGTAGGTCTCTCTCTTCGAGATAAATAGATGGGTCAAATGTTTGTTCATTTTTATTGCTTGCTCTTCGAATGATAGAAGGTGGAGGGGTATATATAGGCATCTCCAAAAATCCAATTGTACAACATTATTTCCCAACTTGGTGAAACCGAAGTAAAACTCGGTTGCACCGACTAGTGCAAAATGTGGCAACTTTTGGCGTTTCAGCGAGACCATTATATGAATCTCAGTGGGTCCAGATTTGGCTAGCCTAGGCAGTTACCTGACTCAGTGGAACTGATTCCTTAACCTCATAAATTCTGATTCCTAGAAACAGGTAGACAAAGTGTTGGTCACCGATTCTCAGTCAGGCCAAAACCAAACTTGGTGTCACCATGATGCTAGGGTTTGGCAGAGGTTTTATCTGAGGAAAAACTCGATATGGTCGAATGAGAATTGTTGGTGGCACCGAATTGTGGACTTTTAGGTTTTTTGACAAAATATTTGTGGGAGAATTTCATGAGTATTTTTCTTGGCTAATCTCTAAGCACTTGAGCAACTAGACCATGATAGTCACCACATCCCCTTCTAATAGTTTTGGCTTTCCTATCGACTCAATTATGATTTCTCAGAAAATATAAAATGTAGAGTCTTCAAGCTTGTTGCCAATAGATGTTCTTTTTATCTAGGGGTTCTCCTCACAATCCTAAGCCAATGCATCATTGAACTTTTCCTGCAATATACCAGATAGAATCATTAGTCCAGTGAGATATATGTTGTTATCAGCTAGCAAAACCACCTTAGGGAGAAATTGTGCTTTTAATCTCCCTCATTTTAGTAATTAATGACAACATATAGATCAAATCTTTGACAAAATATATAATGAATGAATAGCATCGTCGCTTTGAGAAGTATGTGATAAGCAAGAGATCCCCCAAAATTTGTGCATTATTTTAAATTTGCGTTGGAATGCAAATGAAAAATCGATTACGATCATGGGTCACTCTTCCATGTGACATGCATCTTGGTGGTGCGCATAAATGATATGAATTAATTATAATGCACATAACACCAAACAATGAGTGAATGATCATCATACACATATCTCGAGGATAGGAAATATTAGCACCAGACGTAGAGCTTATCATCAAACACGACAAAGTTTAAGACATCCAAAAGATGAACCAAATGTTACAGAAACCAAACTCAGCAACAAAAATAGCACACTCTCTCTTGAAGCCCTATTAATCTATACACTTCTCCTCCTTTGGCAAGAAGTTACGAAAAAGTTCAAATATCTAGAACTATGCATCGTTCTTGGCTCGGTCTCCTCTGGTAGCTGTTGAAGGAGTCGTTAGAAGAGTGCTGGTGAAGGCTTCAGCAGATATCCTCTAAGGTGGTGGAGTAGACACTGGAGGTGTAGGAACTAATGGAGCTAATGGAGCTGATGCTCGGGCTAATGAAGAAGGTATTGACTCTGGAACTGTCATAGCTGGAGATCTAGCATGAGTCCAGAACTGAGTGGAAGTCAGAAGAGAAGGGCCATCATCATCATCACTCCAAGAGCTAGGAGTGGGCACTGCATCAACCTCTTGCTTCACCTGGTTGGCTGTTGTCCAGGTCATGGAACTTGGTTTCCATGATCCTCTCGATACTCTTCTAATTGAGCGGACTATCTTTGATGTTCTTCTCCATCCCTTGGATGGTGCTGATAAGATATGCCATTTGATCTCCTTTAGATCTCATCGGTGGAGCACTAACTGCTCTCGGTGCATGTGCCTGGGCCTCAGCTTCTACCGCAGCCTGTGCAGTTGCTGAAGTTGGCTGACTTGGATCTATCACCACCACATTGTCTTCGAATTCAGGTTTGAGTGGCAGCTGTTGATGATCAAGCAGATACACATTCTTCCCAATCTTGGAGTTGATCAACATCTCAATGTAAGGTGCGTATCTACAAGACCTCTTCTAGTCAGTAGCAATCCTTTTGATTGTCTCTACAATTAGGCCCATCACCCTATCCTGGTGTGAGTGTCTACATGGTGCAGCATGTTGATGGAATACCCTCTACATCTTGTCATCACCTAATTTGGGCATCAAGGTGTACCTCATAATTGTGTTGGTGGTGGGTAGTCCTGCTTGTAGAACTTAGACTGACCCTAGCTCGTGGGTATTCAAATATTGCTTAGTCAGTGGGTTATACATGTTGTCCATGTGAGAGAGTTCTGTTTTAAGGGGTCCTCGAGTAGTCGGGTTGTCCATTACGAGCCGATCATATGGGTTGCGTCATTAGAGACTGGATTATTTGATGACTGCATAATCTAGATGGAAAGCTGGGAAGACTAGGTGTGCACTCCAAGGCAGGAGGACCAGTTTGGACCATCTACCCCTGATCTATGTTAGTAACATGTAACCCTAGGGGCCCTGGTGTCTATATAAACCAGGAGCTCTTATGCATAGAGTCACGTTATCTCATCTAGGGTTAGCTCATACGATCTCGAGGTAGATCAACTATGTAACCATCGTTCCCCATCAATATAATCAAGAATGACATAGGGTTTTACCTCTTCAAGACAGCCCGAACCTGGGTAAACATCGCCTCCCCCTCTCTCCTGCAACCCATCGATCTAAGCTCCAAAGTTCAAGACCCCCTACCCAAGATCTTCAGGTTTTGACGTCAACATTGGTGCTTTCGTTGTGAGTTCTACCGTTGGATCATCTAAAGGATCGATTGATCGCTTGATCATCAATGATTCAGTCGACCACGAGAGTATCTTCGCCGCCAAACACGTCTCCATGCTCGGCAGCTTCACGCTGAGCATGGACCTCACTGGCCATCTTGGCAAGATCGGTGGTATTGTCCCCGGTCACCGGCTAAGGTTCGGAGAATCTGAAGTCTCAGCCGACTTGCGAGGAAATCTGTTCCCCACTAACCTCACGACCTCGGCCGATGAATGGAAAAATCCCGAAGCCTTGTCTCCTGGTCCCCTGTTCGACTATGGTCTTGGTCCTCTCTTCTTCGAAGAGGAGTGTTCGAAAAGCGGGAAACTGCTACTGCCGAATTGGCTTCCTCTCTGAAAGTCGCGGAGGTTAACTCCAACAACATACAAAGGATTGGGCAGGTCAGCCTCTCGATGTTAAACGATACGCTCGACCAGATCCAGTCACTTCAATTCTCGCTTACTCAAAGTCTGACTTGTTCAAAAGTCGGCTCCGAGGTGGATTATGAGGATTTTTACGGCCCACACACCACCCACTTGATCGCCTCCGAAGAGAAAGAGAATATGGATGATGAGGCCCACTACCCTACCCCCATAAATACCAGGAAGTGGACCACAACATCTACCTATGATGTCTACATGGTAGACATGCCTCGGGATACAGATAACATCACACCCAAGAAAAACGGTGATAAGCCCACAGAAGATCATCAAAACACCGAAAACCACGTAAGCACTCCAAGGTAAACAAGGGAAGGGGCTCTGCGCAAGCCATAGGGAAAAACACAAACCGTGAGGGCCACGGCACCCCCGAGGCTCCCGAGCACCAACCAGAGGTACCGACCAATGACGATCCTGACGAGCGCACCAATTCCGGTGATGACGACGATTACCTCCCTCCCGTCGACGACCTCAATGGCCTTGAAGCCGAAGAGCTCATAATTCCAGAAGAACCTGAAGGCCAGGAGCAATTTCGGCAGCGGCTTATAGCCACCGCCCAAAGCTTAAAAGCAAAGCTACAACAACTCTACGACCAACAGGATACCATCAATAATAGGTGGACTAAAATCCTAGTGGCCGAAGAAGGATACGGCATAGAATGGCCGGACCAGAAGAAAACATACCCGCGCCAACGACTGCTCCCACAGTTCACTACGAGGCCCCAGAACATGTTCCCCAGATGCACTGACTATGACCAGCCTGATCGCCCACCCAGAGGGCGCGACAGAACAACGGAGAGAACGGGTATAGACTCGAACCTCTGCGCCAAAAAGGTAAAGAGCATATGAACCATGGAGACAGACTCGACCCACAATACATCAAATCGGGACACATCACGTCCATCTATGGATCCATGAGGTACTCTCCCACTCGATGGGATGAGGAACCACCTCAGGTCGCTTATAAGAGCAGAGGTTGGGAAATGTACCGGCGTCAACTTGGAGCCGATCTACGGCACAACATAGCCCAGATCAGATCCCGCCATGTGCATAGAGGATTTCCTTCTCTACATTCATATGGCAAGAGGAGATGATCTCCACACTATCAAATATTTACCACTAAAACTGAAAGGACCGGCATGGAATTAGGTAAACAACCTACCTAAAGATTCCATTGGATGCTGGGAAGACCTCGAGGAGGCTTTCCTATCCAACATGCACGGAACATATGTTCGGCCACCGGATTCATACGAACTTAGTAATGTCATCCAGAAGACAGGGGAATCGGCGAGAGAATCTTTGAACCGGTTAATCATCAAGAAAAATACAATTGTAGATTGTCCGGATGCCAAAGAAATAACTTCTTTTCAGCACAACATTCAGGACGAATGACTGGCCATACAGCTCGGCCAGGACAGGTCGAGCACTATGTACGCCCTTACCTCCCTCATGACCTCCTTTTCTGCACGCGAGGATAATTGGCTAGCTCGGCATATCCATAACGCGGACGACCCCGGAACCTCCGAAGATAGGTACGTACACGACAAGCCAAGGAAAAACCAGAACAAATTCTGCCACCGTAATGGTGGTACCGATGATACAACGGACAATGTTGCATTCCGCAGTACAAAACCTGGACAGCGGAAGAAACCCTTCAGAGGGAAAAGGGATGGACCAAGTCCATGGGATAAAATCATGGAACGACCCTGCCCGAATCATGGCACCCAAGACAAGCCCACCACCCACACCAACCATAATTGTTGGGTGTTCAAACAGGCACACAAGCTTGCCACCGATGAGCAAAACAGGGCCCCACGAAGTGAAGATGACGAGGAGACCCGTGGCCCAAACAATGGAGGCCAAAAGCAGTTCCCTCCTTTGGTCAAGACCGTGAACGTGGTCTATGTCACCCATATACGCAAAAACGAGAGGAAACGGGCACCGCGGGAGGTATACGCCGTAGAGCCCGTAGGACCTAAATACAAACCGTGGTCGGTTTGCTCGATCAATTTCGACCAGAGAGGTCATCCGACCAGTATCCGTCATGGAGGGTCGGCCGCCCTAGTCCGCGACCCCATCGTCGATGGTTTCCACCTCACTCATGTCCTCGTGGACGGAGGAAGTAGACTTAATCTGAACTATTCAGATATAATGAAAAATATGGTCATAGACCCATCACGCGTCAAGCCAAGACGCACTACCTTTAAAGGAGTGATTCCACGCGTTGAAGCCCGCTGCTCCGGCACGTTAACACTGGAAGTCGCATTCGATTCTCCCGACAACTTCTGTAGTGAGGACTTGATCTTCGACATCGTTCCCTTTTGAAGTGGATACCATGCACTGCTTGGCCACACATCTTTCACGCGCTTTAACACCGTACCCCACTACGCCTAAATGAAGCTCAAAATGCCCGGACCCAATGGAGTCATCACGATAAACGGAAATACACAGCGTTTTATACGGACCAAGGAGCACACGGTCGCACTAGCAACTGAGTGTCAACACGGAAGTGAGACTTCAATCCATAAGGCGGTAACAAAGGCATTGAGGGGAGGCAAACGGGCCCGAGCTCAAGCCAACCAGCTGGATACTGCTACGACTAAGAGTACATAGGGATACGGCTCCCACGGTGCGGCCTGAACACCATTAAGGTATGTCCCTCGATGACAAAATTTCATCCCTAGATTTCCATGGGTATCCATGGGACAAACCCACCGGGGACTATGTAATCGGGTCAACCGAACTATGGTCCAACAGAATCCAACGAACCAAAGACAGGGCATCATGAAGAGCTCAAGTGTCAAGCGTCTACGTTCTTCAGCAACTTCTCAAGACCCTCTACTCAAGGTTCGCTTGCAGAAAAATACTTCCTATAAAGGATAGTACCCCACCCCTAGCAGGGGCAATAGATATAGTGCGGTCGAACACAAGGCGGACTTCAAGTCACCCATGTAAGGTCGCTTGAAAATTGCTTCAAATTACTTGTATCGATAGTTACGTGTAACATTAGCCTTTGTGCTACAAGTTATAAAAATTCATCACGAACATTATTTCAAGTACTGACGTATACATACACTTTATGCTTATCAGCGCTGACAGGTCAAAATTACTTTTTACACACGCTAAAGTGTTATCGATCGCAACTCGGGGGCTTGGATGGTAACACCACCCCGATCACTACACTACCACTCCTTCTTCTCCTAAGCGTTCGATTTGTGAGGATTTTTCTTTATATGCATCGGTTCCGAATTATTTCTTCGGTCTATAGTTGGATTGACCCGCTCATGTGCTTACCCCCTTATATTCTGCTTGTTTGGTAAAGGGGTAAAGGGAGAACCAGTGCGATTGTATTCCCAGGTGGCCTGGTTTGAAATACCTTAGTGGAGAAAGCCGAAAACTGATAGTCATAGTGAGTGGGAACTGGTCCACAATCCGACCTCATTTACAAAGTCGATAGAGGCTACTCTCCATCACGCGGATGGGTTTGCACTTATTCAAACCTCGCAGTAATTATTTCAATTTCTGGTTTTTCCGATTACCACAAAAGGCTGGGGGCTTGTCACTAGGCCCCGCATTCAAAGTTCCTAAGTCTAAAAGAAATAGATAAAGCCACATAGTCCGACTTCCTTGTCTACCTCATGCACTACCACCCTCCGGCACCGACACATCGGCTAAGGGTTACCGTGCGGATGATGAAACACCCCAAGTAGTCTCTACATGGGGGCTGAAGCCATCGACTGGTAACTTGCATATTAAAACGGCCAAAATAGGGATTAAAATAACACAAAGTGTACTCCACTTCGGGCATTGTCAGGACGCCGATCCTAAGCCATAGGAATCCAGCCTGTAACACATCGCATCCCTTTGCGGTCTCACGCACGGTTAACCCCACGGCTCCCACCTTACCTTAGCCGGGAACGTTTGCGCCTTTTGACTCACATATGCAATTGTGTCGCTAGCATTCCAATGTGAAAGAACTCGGGTCGACATGACTAGTCATAAACTCAAGTGGCTCAACTTTATGGAGATAGACATACATAACCAAGCAAAGCAGGTGTCGGTCATCAACGAGTGTAGACGAGTCATAGCAAGCTACAATGACTCCATTACACCGCGTGACATTTCCCCGTAGGGACAAACACAACAACTAAGAAGGATACATGTCGGTCAACCAATGTGTCCGGAGCAGTAGAGAACTACTCATAACCCACAAGTATAGGGGATCAATTGTAGCCTTTCTCGATAAGTAAGAGTGTCGAACCCAATGAGGAACTAAAGGTAGGACAAATATCCCTTCAAGTTCTATCGACCACCGATACAACTCTACGCACACTTTACGTTCGCTTTACCTAGAACAAGTATGAAACTAGAAGTACTTTGTAGCAGTGATATGATAGGTTTGCAAGAAAATGTAAATAAAAATTAGTGGCTGGTTAGATAAAGAAACAATTACGTTAGTTTAACGAGTGTGGAAAAGTGGTGGTAGGAGTTGCGGAATTGTCCCTAAGCAATTGACTACGTTACTAGACCGATAGCATGTTTTATGTGGGAGAGGCCACTACTAGCATGTCATCCCTTACTTGGAATTCTATGCACTTATGATTGGAACTATTAGCAAGCATCCGCAACTACTAACGTTCATTAAGGTAAAACCCAACCATAGCAATAAGATATATTGGTCCCCCTTCAATCCCGTATGCATCAATTTCTATGCTAGGCTGAAGCTTCTGTCACCCTTGCCCTCCAATACATAGTACTATCAACATACTGCTAACCCTATGGTGGGATCAACGCATACGCTCATATGACAGGAACCAAAGGACAACAACATAACCACAAGCAAATTAAACCAATCATAGCAATTCATCAACCACCGATAGGACAACGAAAATCTACTCAAACATCATAGGATGGCAACACATCATTGGATAATAATATGAAGCATAAAGAACCATGTTCAAGTAGAGGGTACAGCGGGTTGTGGAAGAGTGGACCGCTGAATATAGATGGGGGAAGGTGATGGAGGTGTTGGTGTAGATCGCCGTCACACGATGACGTCCCGGGCGGCGTTCCGGCGCCGCCGGGAGAGAGGGGGAGAGAAACGCCCTTCTTCTTCTTATTCCTTGAACTCCTCCCTAGATGGGAGAAGGGTTTCCCCTCTGGTCCATGGTCTCCATGGCGGCGGAGGGGCGAGAGCCCCTCCGAGATTGGATCTCTCTGTCTTTTTGTCTTTCTGTTTCTCCGCTCCCAAATTCTGCCTTTCACCGTTTCTTATATTCCCGGAGATTCATAACTCCGATTAGGATGAAATTTAAACACGATTTTCTTCCGGATATTGTCTTTCTTGTGGCGAAAGAAGGGTCCCAACCACCTTAGGGATTGGTCATAAACCTGCAAGGCGCGGCCCCACCCCCAGGCCGCGGCTAGGGGGCTTGTGACCCCCTCGGGCATCGTTTCGCGTTGATTCTTCTTCCCAAAAATCATAAATATTCCAAAAAAATTCCTGTAGGTTTTTTATTGCGTTTGGACTTCGTTTGGTGTGGATAATCTGCGAAACAAAAAACATGCAACAAACAGGAACTGGCACTGGTTATTGTATGAATATGTTAGTCCCAAAAATAGTATAAAAAGTTACCAAAAGTATATGAAAGTTGTAGAATATTGGCATGAAACAATCAAAAATTATAGATACGACGGAGACGTATCAACATCCCCAAGCTTAATTCCTGCTCGTCCTCGTATAAAAAAGATAATTTTTTATGTGGAATGATACCTAGCATAATCTTGATCAGATAATCCAATCATAGCATGAATACTAAAACAAGAGTGATCCGAAGCAATAGTCTATCATTTGACATAAAGACAATAATATTTCAAGCATACTAACAAAGCAATCATGTATTCTCAAAATATCATGGCCAAAGAAAGTTATCCCTACAAAAATCATATAGTCTGGCTATGCTCCATCTTCCCCACACAACATATTTAAATCATGCACAACCCCGGTTTTAGCCAAGCAATTGTTTCATACTTTAGTGTTCTCAAACTTTTTCAACTTTCATGCAATATATGTGCGTGAGACATGGACATAGCACTATAGGTGGAATATAATATGGTGGTTGTGGAGAAGACAAAAAGGAGGAGATAGTCTCACATCAACTAGGCGTATCAATAGGCTATGGAGATGCCCATCAATAGATATCAATGTGTGTAAGTAGGGATTGCCATGCAACAGATGCACAAGAGCTATAAGTGTATGAAAGCTCAAAAATAAACTAGTGGCTGTGCATCCAACTCGCTTGCTCGTGAAGACCTAGGGTAATTTGAGGAAGCCCATCATTGGAATATACAAGACAAGTTCTATAATGAAAATTTCCCACTAGTATATGAAAGTGACAACATAGGAGACTCTCTGTCATGAAGATCATGGTGCTACTTTGAAGCACAAGTGTGGTAAAGGATAGTAGCATTGTCCCTTCTCTCTTTTCTCTCATTTTTTTATTTTCTTATTATTTTTTCTCTTTTTTTTGGTGGGCTTCTTTGGCCTCTTTTATTTATTTGGGCTTCATTGGCCTGTTTTATTACTTCCTCACATGGGACAATGCTCTAATAATGATGATCATCACACTTTTATTTACTTACAACTCGATATTTAGAACAAAATATGACTATATGAATGCCTCCGGCGGTGTACTGGGATGTGCAATGATCTAGCATAGCAATGACATCAAAAAACGGACAAGCCATGAAAACATCATGCTAGCTATCTTACGATCATGCAAAGCAATATGACAATGATGGTCGTGTCATAATAAATGGAACGATGGAAGTTCGCATGGCAATATATCTCGGAATGGCTACGGAAATGCCATAATAGGTAGGTATGGTGGCTGTTTTGAGGAAGGGTATATGGTGGGTGTAATGCACCGGCGAAAGTTGCACGGTACTAGAGAGGCTAGCAATGGTGGAAGGGTGAGAGTGTGTATAATCCATGGACTCAACATTAGTCATTAAGAACTCACATACTTATTGCAAAAGTCTATTAGTCATCAAAACAAGGTACTACACGCATGCCCCTAAGGGAAGGGTTGGTAGGTGTTAAACATCGCGCGATCCTGACTTCCACACAAAGGATGACAATCAATAAATAAATCATGCTCCGACTTCGTCACATAACGGTTCACCATACGTGCATGCTACAAGAATCACAAACCTTAACACAAGTATTTCTACGAATACACAATTACTCACTAGCATGACTGTAATATCACTTCTTCAGGTCGCAAAACTATTGCAAGGAATCAAACATATCATATTCAGTGATCTACAAGTTTTATGTAGGATTTTATGACTAACCACGTGAATGACCAACTCCTGTTAACTCTCTAAATAGGTATAAGTGAAGCATAAGAGTTTGATTCTTTCTACAAAAGATATGCCCCGCTCTGACAAATATAAGTGAAGCAAAAGAGCATTCTACAAATGGCGTTTTTCTATGTGTAGGGAAACACGCAATCCAAACTTCAAATGATATAAGTGAAGCACATGAAGCATTCTATAAAGCCATACTCAAAAGATATAAGTGAAGTGCAGAGAGCATTCTATAAATCAACCAAGGGCTATATCATAGCAGCATGGCTCATAAAAGAAAAAGGAAAAATAAACACAAAAGACGCTCCAAGCATTTGCACATATCATGTGACGAATAAAAATATAGCTTCGAGTAAAATTACCGATAGATTGTAGACGAAAGAGGGGATGCCTTCCGGGGCATCCCCAAGCTTAAACGCTTGAGTCTTCCTTGAATATTACCTTGGGGTGACTCGGGCATCCCAAACATTAGGCTCTTTCCTCTCCTTATTCCTTCATCCATCGTGGTCTCATCGAAAACTTGAAAACTTCAATCACACAAAACTCAACAAAACCTTCGTGAGATCCGTTACTGTAATAAAGTAAATCACCACTTTAAATACTTTTGTGAACTCATTCCAAAATAATATTAGCATTTTATCTACTGTAATCCAACTTCACCATGGTTCATACCCCCCGATACTACCCATGGATTCATCAAAACAAGAGAACAATTCATAGAAAACAGAATCTGTCAAAAACAGAACAGTCTGTAGTAATATGAACTTATACCATACTTATGATACTCCAAAAATGCATAAGAAATTATGACAATTAGGGAAATTTTCATATAAATCAGCAGAAAAAAGAATCAACTCAAAAGCTCTTTCTGGATAGGAATTAAGAATAATTTCGTGGGCACAAAGTTTATGTCTTTTTCAGCATGATCAAACAACTATCACCCAAACTAATCATAAAGGCTTTTCTTGGCACATTTTTTATAATACAATGGAATTTTACAAGGGGATAATTATTTTTGCAAGAAACTTCCATGAAAAATTCTACATTGTTTCCATGAGCATGAACACAAGTGTTCAAGGTCGACCCTCATTTCCGCAATGCATCACCTTTCAATCGCTTCTCTTTTTGAAAAAGTTTTAAGTTCCCCTCTATATTTTTTTTGAACTAAATAAAAGCACTCAACAGAAATAAATGACTCTCTAAAACTTTCGGGTTGTCTCCGAGGCAGCGCTTTCTTTAAAGCCATTAAGCTAGGCATAAAGTGCTCAAGTAATGGATCTACCCGGATCCCAAGGTATATCAAAGCCAATTTTAATTAACAATGATTTGTAATTTAGTAGTGAGCACAAGGTAACATATATCATGCAATGACGAAATCTAACTCTCGCCCTATGCATTGGCATATCATAAAAGAACAATTCATGCACATCAAGTAAAGGCCAATACATAGCATACGCAGTTTCTTGCAATTTTATCATATTGGAAACATAGAGAGGTGGAGATGTAGTTCCTCTCTCATAATAATTGCAAGTAGGAGCAGAAAGCACATGCATATTATATTGATCAAAATCATCATGTGTAATAGTAGAAGGCAACCCATCTATGTAATCCCTAATAAGAGCAAACTTCTCTGATATAGTGTAGTTGGGAGAGTTCAAAAATATAATAGACTATCATAAGTGGGTGCGATAGCAACAATTTCATGTTTAACACAAGGAACTATAGCAAGTTCATCTTCATAAGCATAGTTCATATTGGCATCATGGCTACAAGCATAGCAAGCATCAAGTTCATCAAAAAGGGATATTTCAAACGAATCCAAGGGATCACAGCAATCAACATAGCATTCATCCTTCGGTAAGAATGAAGGGAAATTAAACAATGTATGAGTTGAAGAGTTACTCTCATTAGAAGGTGGGCACGGATAGCTAGTCCGCTCTTCCTCCTTTTGTTCTTCGCTCTCCTCGTCATCTTTTTCATCTAATGAGCTCACAGTTTCAGCATTTTCTTCTTCCATAGTTTCCTGCAAAATAGTAGTCTCTTCTTGGGCAGCGTAGAATTTCTCCATAAATCAATAAATATGGGCATTATATTCATAATTAGTATAACAATAACGAAGCATAACCAAATTTTCAAATCGGTAAGCAGCATCATCATTATCATCACACCCTTTAAATGGAGCTTCAATTTCATAAGCACCCATAAAAGCAACAAACTCTTCTATTTGTTCCACATCATAGTAATCATATATACCGTTAGCATAACAAGCCAAGGTTTCATTAGCACTGAATTTGCAAGAAAAGGGAAGGTGTTTAGCCTTCATCCTAGAGCAACAAGTAATATCATATCTCGAGCATAGCTCCCAAGGATACCATTTCAACATATGAATTTGATCCCATAATAGTTTCCCTTTTTGAGTCGAGCGATAATCCCTAAAGTATTCACGTTGATCCAACGTGTATCCCATTATATAATTGAATGGGGTTTTCTCAGGATTATTAAAGAAGTGCATAACATTTTCCACATAACGAGTATCGAGGGTTTTAGGAGGTTCCCCATCTTCATGAGTAGCAAGTACACCTAATGTTTTTGGTATTTCGTGTTCCATATCCATAACTAAAGATAGAGAACAACTTAGAACAGCAAATAAACCTACTTAGTGATAAAGCAAACAAGCACACACGAGAATATTCACCCCACGCTATCTCTCCCCGGCAACGGCGCCAGAAAAAGGTCTTGATAACCCACAAGTATAGCGGATCAATTGTAGCCTTTCTCGATAAGTAAGAGTGTCGAACCCAACGAGGAGCTAAAGGTAGAACAAATATTCCCTCAAGTTCTATCGACCACCGATATAACTCTACGAACACTTTACGTTCGCTTTACCTAGAACAAGTATGAAACTAGACATACTTTGTAGGAGTGCTATCTTAGGTTTGCAAGAAAACGTAAATAAAAACTAGGGGCTGGTTAGATAAAGAAACAATTACGTTAGTTTGACGAGTGTGGAGAAGTGGTGGTAGGAGTTGCGGAATTGTCCCTAAGCAATTGACTACGTTACTAGACCGATAGCAAGCTTTATGTGGGAGAGGCATCTGCTAGGATGTCATCCCTTACTTGGAATTCTATGCACTTATGATTGGAACTATTAGCAAGCATCAGCAACTACTAACGTTCATTAAAGTAAAACCCAACCATAGCAATAAGATATATTGGTCCCTCTTCAATCCCGTATGCATCAATTTCTATGCTAGGCTGAAGCTTCTGTCACCCTTGCCCTCCAATACATAGTCCTATCAACATACTACTAACCCTATGGTGTGAACCACGCGCGCGCTCATATGATGCGCACCAAAGGACAACAACATAACCACAAGAAAACTAAACCAATCATAGCAATTCATCAATCACCGATAGGACAACGAAAATCTACTTAGACATCGTAGGATGGCAACACATCATTGGATAATAATATGAAGCATAAAGCACCATGTTCAAGTAAATGGTACAGCGGGTTGCAGAAGAGTGGACCTTTGAATATAGATGGGGGAAGGTGATGGAGGTGTTGGTGAAGATGACGGAAGTGTTGGTGTAGATCACCGTCACACGATGATGTCCCGGGCGGCGTTCCAGCGTCGCCGGGAGAGAGGGGGAGAGAGCCCCCCTTTCTTATTGTTCTTCCTTGACCTCCTCCCTAGATGGGAGAAGGGTTTCCCCTCTAGTCCATGGTATCCATGGCGGCGGAGGGGCGAGATCCCCTCCGAGATTGGATCTCTCTCTGTGTGTCCTTCTGTTTCTGCGCTCCTAGATTCGGCCTTTCCCCGTTTCTTAAATTCCCGGAGATCCGTAACTACGATTGGGCTGAACTTTTAACACAATTTTCTTCCGGATATTATCTTTCTTGCATCGAAAGAAGGGCCCCATCCACCTTAGGGGTTGGTCACAAGCCTGCAAGCCGCGACCCCACCCCCAGGTCGCGGCTAGGGGGCTTGGGACCCCCTCGGGCATCGTTTCGCGTTGATTCTTCTTCCCAAAAATCATAAATATGCCAAAAAAAATCCCCGTAGGTTTTTTTATTGCGTTTGGACTTTGTTTGGTATGGATAATATGCGAAACAAAAAACATGCAACAAACAGGAACTGGCACTCGGCACTGGATCAATATGTTAGTCCAAAAAATAGTATAAAAAGTTGCCAAAAGTATATGAAAGTTGTAGAATATTGGCATGAAACAATAAAAAATTATAGATACGACGGAGACGTATCAACTACCAAGGCTCGGTGGAAACACAAAGGGGCATTTCTATGTGTAGAGAGCTACTAAGGGCATACGACTAGTTGTCGAATCCCATCCATATCGCAGTGCATCACACATATGCATGACATACTTGATATGCATAGATACAACAATCGCATCACAACATAACCGTACAACATCACAACATTTATTTAGAAGACTCGAAAGAGTCTTGCATAATATGTTCATACAGATAGGGGTCACATGACCCGACACTCAAGTCATACAAACAGGGTCATACAAACCAAGCGGAAGCATTAAAGTTGTGTGAGCACAGACAGTTGAAAGGAAAAAGGCATAAAGCTTGACTATCTACAGATCCCTTCTGAAAGGGGCCAGGTCGTAGCTGGGACACCAGCTACTCGTCATCATCGAGGTCTAGATAAAACCCATCTGTTGGCTCGTGGTTATCCTCTGCAACATTTATTAAACAAACATGAGTACAAAAGTACTCAGCAATACTTTAGAACAGATCTATGTACTCATGCACATGTATCAACAAAGGGAGTTGTGGGGTTTCATGCAGCAAGCCAGCTTTGACTCTTGGCTAGACTAAACTACAATTTTAAATAGTTTTAAACAACTTTGATAAGTCGTACACGAGTCCACTACCACCACAACAATACACTATCATGGATTCATTTCCGTCTCCCTACGGAAATGCCCTACATGATACTCACACTTATCTTGATACTTTGATGAGTAGCCATTAAAGTTATCTATGAACAACATATGTCTCCAAGTAGTCCATACGTGGCTATTCGAATAGATCATAACCCTGCAGGGGTGTACTTCTTCACACACGCTCTCGCCACTTATCGCCATGTGCATGTCATGCACCTCAGAAACCTTCAAGCGGAAGCCTAGCGAGGGAGTCGGCCACGACCCTTAACCATGCTAATACCTAGTCCAGGTTTATCGCCTATTTGAGAGTCAACCCGCACGGAAGTCCGGCCGAGGTTTCCACCATGGCGCCAAACGATGTCCGCAGGGTTCCCAAGCCCACCATCCGAGTGTCACTTGGTACACCGTGCCACTGCCTACCGCATCATAGCCCACCTCTAAGGTCAGCACTATGCACGGCCTCCAGCATGACTATAAACACCAGAAACTACTTGCAACTCCTGGACCGAGTACTAGGCGATTAATAAGTCGAGCGGGGTCATATTTCAGGTCCCAGCATGTGGTAGTAACTAGTCGTGGATTACATACACGGAACTCAGTTCCTAAGGAGAGTTCCAATGAAACAACCCGCCATGTACTCCTACATAGCCTTTCATCGGTACCTTTACCAAATCAGGTTCCGCACTAATTCTCTGTCACTAGAACACATTCATCCATTCCTGTTCATCACCCAGATGAAACAGACCTGACACAACTCTAGGCATAGAAAGCATAGCAGGATAAGACACGTCATGGCTCAAGCAACTACCAGGTATGCTAGGTTGCAAGGTTTGGCTATTTACTGTGACAATGACATGTCATGCAAAGGAATAGGTTCAGCTACCGAAGTAAATCATTTGAAATATTTTGTCCTAATGCAATAATTGGGAGCAGGAGCATGAACATGGGATTATATCGGGATGATCAAAAGGGTGCTTGCCTTGTTGTCAGCAGGGGTATTAAATCCGTCAGTCGGATATTCGGACGTATCCGGAAGGGCAGGGCCTATCGAAATAATAACAACAATCAATAACATTCATATGCAACAATATGATGCATGAATATGTCATGAAATGAAATGTAGCATGAGCTAGTGTGGCTACCAAACCCTTGGTTTGATGCTTATTTGAATTCAAGTTCAAATATTAGTTGAAATAAGATATTTGTCAAGTTCACTTAATTGATTTGACCTGATGCTATTTCATAACTTTGTTTGTCATGCATGAAAATAGCACCATTGTGCTCATGAATTTTTCTGATCATTTTACATATATAATTAGTCAAATTTGGAGTTATATTTCATTTTCTATGAATTTCCAAAGTTTTGCACTTACTCTGGAATTATTTAAAACAGAAATAGCATTATTGCGCTAGGCTCACGTCATCAAGGTCAACAAGGGTTGGTCAGGTCAAACCTACCTGACCAGTAGGGCCACTGGTCAGTGGCTCAGGGGCTAATCCCACGCTAACTAGAGGCTAAGTGGGGTTTGACCCACTCTGGGGCCCACTGCCAGTGGCTCTAGGGGGTGAATTAGGCTCTAATCAGCTGTCCACGTCGGCCCCCACCAGAGCCTCGCCGACAGCGACCAAACCCGCGGCGGATCCTCGCCGAACTTGCTCTAAAACATGCTGTGAGGCTCTGATTTGAGTGCCGAGAGCACGGGACGAAGCCCATGCTTGGCCTCATCTAACGGGGCTGCGAGAGGAGCTACGGTTGACCGGAGAGCACCGGCTATGAGCCATGGCGGCGGCCGGAGCTCGGGTTTGACAGCCACGGGGCTAGAGAGCAGGAAAGAGAGGGGTAGATGGGGGGAAACGCTCCGGAGCTCACTGCGATGTCGATGAGAGGCTCAGGCTGCTCTGGGAGGCGCTGGATCTGGTGAATAGACGACAACTTGCTGCCGGCCGAAGGTGGAAGGCGACGGTGATGAGGGTGATGCAGGGCTCGGGGGCTCGTTTCCTTTGGCATGGATGTCGTGCTCGTCAAGGAGGAGAGGATGGCGTGCTCGGGGAAGCTTAAGGTGGCCGGAGGCGACGGCTAGTTTGAGCTTGAGCTCAGCTCTAATGGCGGCCGACAAGAGGGGACACAGGAGAGCGAATGGGGACAGGGAGAGGGATGGAATGGCCTCAGGAGGCTTACCCTCCGCTGCCTGCGCGACGGAGTGGCCAGGAAGGCACTCAGGTGCGTGGCCATGCCGGAGGAAGCGGCGGCCACCTCTTTCTGCCGACTGGCGAGGGGAAGACGACAGGACAAGATGGGCTGGGCCAAGGTGAGCGTCAAGTAAGTCTTTTTCCATTTTCTTTCTTTTCTTATTTCTGTTAAATCATTTATGTCATTTGTTTGTTTTTATTTTGGCTCCAAACTACTTCTATAAATAGTGTATAAAACTCTCGGTGTTGTTTGGAATATTTCCAAGCCCATATAAAAGATTCAACATTTTATGATATTATGAAATACTTAAAACCACATATTTGGGTGATTTGAGTAGCTTTTAATATTTAAATAAAATACCAAATGTATTTTAAAAATTAGTTCCAATATTTATCAAAAATGGAGGGCTTTTATAAAGGCCATTTTGGGTTCATTGATTTATCACAAGTTTTGAATTGGTTGAATATGGAAGTTCTAGGATTTTTCTTTGATTTCTATTTTCACTTTCAAATGCAAGGATAAAACATGACCACAATCTTTCTAAACTTCAAATGGAAACTAGGGATGTGAGAACTCACCCCACTCAAAAGAATCTCGTCCCGAGATTAGGAAGTCGTCGGGAAGAGCGCAGGATACTCAAGTCGGAGACGGTCCTCTCTTTCCCATGTTGCCTCTTTTTCAGAACGATTTGACCATTGAACTTTAAGAAACTTGAGCTTTCGACGTCGAGTTGTACGCTCAGCTTGATCAAGAATACGAACAGGGTATTCTCATAATGGAAGGTTATCTTGGAGATCAAGCGTTTCGTGGTCCACTTCACGGATAGGATCCGAGAAGCAACGCCTGAGTTGCGAGACGTGGAAAACATCATGAACCTTGGAAAGATGCGGAGGAAGTTCCAATTGGTAGGTGATACGTCCATTTTGCATCATGTTTTCATGTTGATATTTATCGCTTCTTGGGCTGTAATTTCACTTCACAGTACAATTCTTATGCCTTTTCTCTCTTATTTTGCAAGGTTTACATGAAGAGGGAGAACGCCGGCAGCTGGAATTCTGGCCTGAAAGTGGAGCAAAGTTGAGATACCTATTCTGCACAACTCCAAACTCCGTAAAAATCAACAAGGATTTTTTTCCGGATTTATAAAAAATACTGGGCCGAAGAAGCGCCAGAGGGGCGCCAGCAGGTGGCCACAAGCCTGCTTGGCGCGGCCACCCCCTGGCCGCGCCAAGGGGGCTTGTGGGCAGCCTATTGTTCCACTGGCCCCCCTCTTCTGCTATATGAAGGGTTTCATCCAGGAAAAAATCAAGGCGGAGATTTTTAGTGGATTCGCCGCCGCCACGAGGCGGAACTTGAGCAGAACCAATCTAGAGCTCCGGCAGGACGATCCTGCCGGGGAAACTTCCGTCCCGGATGGGGAAATCGTCGCCATTGTCATCACCAACACTCCTCTCATCGGAGGGGACTCGTCACCATCAACATCTTCATCAGCACCATCTCATCTCCAAATCCTAGTTCATCACTTGTAACCAATCTCCGTCTCGCGACACCGATTGTTACTTATAAGGTTGCTAGTAGTGTTGATTACTCTTTGTAGTTGATGCTAGTTGGATTATCTGGTGGAAGAGTTTACGTTCAGATCCTTGATGCTACTCATTACCTCTTTGGTCATGAATATGATTATGCTTTGTGAGTAGTTACTTTTGTTCCTGAGGACATGGGATAAGTCATGCTAATAGTAGTCATATGAATTTGGTATTCGTTTGGTAATTTGATATGTTGTATGTTGTTTTTCCTCTAGTGGTGTTATGTGAACGTCGACTACATAACACTTCACCATTATTTGGGCCTAGAGGAAGGCATTGGGAAGTAGTAAGTAGATGATGGGTTGCTAGAGTGACAGAAGCTTAAACCCTAGTTTACGCGTTGCTTCGTAAGGGGCTGATTTGGATCCACTAGTTTAATGCTATGGTTAGACTTTGTCTTTAAATCTTCTTCCATAGTTCCGGATGCTTGCGAGTGGGGATAATCATAAGTGGGATGCTTGTCCAAGTAAGGGCAGTACCCAAGCGCCGGTCCACCCACATATCAAACTATCAAAGTAACGAACGCGAATCATATGAACATGATGAAAACTAGCATGACAGAAATTCCCGTGTGTCCTCGGGAGCGTTTTGCCTCCTATAAGACTTTGTCCAGGCTTGTCCCTTGCTACAAAAGAGATTGGGCCACTTTGCTGCACCATTACTTCTTTTGTTACTTGTTGCTTGCTACGAATCATCTCACCACACAATCACTTGTTACCGACAATTTCAGTGCGTGCAGATTTTACCTTGCTGAAAACCACTTGCCAGATCCTTCTGCTCCTCGTTGGGTTCGACACTCTTACTTATCGAAAGGACTAGATTGATCCCCTATACTTATGGGTCATCAAGACTCTTTTGTGGCGCCGTTGCCGGGGAGTGAAGCGCCTTTGGTAAGTGGAACTTGGTAAGGAAACATTCATATAGTGTGCTGAAATTTGTTGTCACTTGTCACTATGGATACTAATCCTTTGTGGGGTTTGTTCGGGGTATATTCACCTCGAATGGAAGCACAAATAATTGCTCCTCAACCTGCTGCACCTATTGAAAATATTTGCTTTGAATTTCCTTCGGGTATGCTTGAGAAACTGCTGGCTAATCCTTTTATAGGAGATGGAACATCACATCCAGACTTGCATCTAGTCTATGTAGATGAAGTTTGTGGTTTATTTAAGCTTGCAGGTTTGCCCGAGGATGAGGTCAAGAAGATGGTCTTTCCTTTATGTTTGAAGGATAAGGCGTTGACATGGTATAGGCTATGTGATGATACTGGATTATGGGACTACAATCGGTTGAAATTGGAATTTCATCAAAAGTTTTATCCTATGCATTTAGTACATTGTGATCGTAATTATATTTATAATTATTGGCCTCGTGATAGAGAAAGCATCGCTCAAGCTTGGGGGAGGCTTAAATCAATGCTATATTCATGCCCCAATCATGAGCTCTCAAGAGAAATTATCATTCAGAACTTCTATGCTCGGCTTTCTCATGATGATCGCACCATGCTTGACACTTCTTGTACCGGTTCTTTTATGAAGAGAGATATCGACTTCAAATGGAATTTATTGGAGAGAATTAAACGCATCTCTGAATATTGGGAGCTTGAAGAAGGTAAGGAGTCAGGTATGAATTTCACGTTTGATTGCGTTAAATCCTTTGTTGTGACAAATACTTTTTGTGATTTTAGCGCTAAGTATGGGCTTGACTCTGAGATAGTAGCTTCATTGTGTGAATCTTTTGCTGCTCATATTGATCTCCCCAAAGAGAAGTGGTTTAAATATCATCCTCCTTTAGAAGTCAATGTAGTTAAACCCACTCCAGTTGAAGAGAAAGTCATTGCCTATAATGATCCTGTGGTTCCCAGTGCTTACATTCAGAAACCACCTTTCCCAGTTAGGATAAAGGATCATTCTAAAGATTCAACTGTGATACATAGAGGCTATATTAGAACACCTACTCCCCCTGAGCAAATTAGAGTTGAACCTAGCATTGCTATTATCAAAGATCTTCTGTCCGACGATGTTGAGGGAAATAATATTCACTTCTGTGAAGATGCTGCTAGAATTGCTAAACCTCACGTTAGAGACAAACATAGGCCTGTTGTTGGGACGCCTATGGTTTCTGTGAAGATGCTGCTAGAATTGCTAAACCTCACGTTAGAGATCATTGTTATCATGGTTTATGTGACGTGGGGTCTAGTGTTAGTGCAATACCTGAATCCTTATACGATGAAATTAAAGACGAGATTGCACCTGTTGAGATAGAGCCTATTGATGTCACTATTCAGCTTGCCAATAGAGATACTATCTGCCTTGTGGGAATTGTTAAGGATGTTGAAGTCTTGTGTGGTAAAACAAAGTATCCTGCTGATTTCCTCGTTCTTGCTACCTCACAAGATAGCTTTTGTCCCATCATATTTGGCATACCCTTACTCAATAATGTCAATGCTCATATTGATTATGAGAAGCAAAATGTCACTGTTGGCTTTGAAGGTGTGTCACATGAGTTCAATTTCTCCAAGTTTGGTAGACAACCTCATGAAAAAAAGTTGCCCAGTAAGGATGAAACTATTTCCCTAGCTTCTATTGCCGTGCCTCCTACTGATCCCTTAGAGCAATACTTGGTTGAGCATGAAAATGATATGCATATGTATGGAAGGGATGAAATAGATAGAGTTGTCTTAGAACAATATCCTATCCTTAAGAATAATCTGCCTCTTGAACTGCTTGGGGATCCACCCCCACCAAAGGGTAATCCTGTGTTCGAGCTTGAACAGTTGCTTGATACTCTTAAGTATGCTTATCTTGATGAAAAGGAGATATATCCTGTTATTATTAGTTCTAGCCTCTCAGAGCATGAAGAGAAGAAGTTACTAAAAACTCTGATGAAGCACCATGCTGCTATTGGATATACTCTTAATGATCTTAAGGGCATTAGTCCCAGTCTATGCGAGCACAAGATTAAAACAGATCCTGACTTCAAACTAGTTGTTGATCATCAAATGAGATTACATCCTAAGATGAAAGAAGTAGTAAGAAAATAAATACTAAAGCTCCTGGAAGCGGGTATTATCTATCCTATTGCTCATAGTGATTGGGTGAGTCCGGTGCATTGCTTCCCTAAGAAGGGAGGCATTACCATTGTCCCTAATGATAAGGATGAATTGATCCCAGAGAGGATTATTACTCGCTATAGGATGGTGATCGATTTTAGGAAATTGAATAAGGCCACTAGGAAAGATCATTACCCTTTGCCTTTTATCGACCAAATGCTAGAAAAACTTTCTAGACACACACACTTTTGCTTTCTAGACGGTTATTCTGGTTTCTCCCAAATACCAGTTGAAAAACCTGATCAGGAGAAAACCACTTTCACCTGCCCTTTTGGTACCTTTGCTTAGACGTATGCCTTTTGGCTTATGTAATGCACCTGCCACCTTTCAAAGATGTATGATGGCTATATTCTCTGGCTTTTGTGAAAAGATATTCGATGTTTTCAGGGATGACTTTTTCGTTTACGAGTCTTCTTTTGATGATTGCCTCAGCAACCTTTATCCAGTCTTACAGAGATGTAAAGACACCAATCTTGTCTTGAATTGGGACAAGTGCCACTTCATGGTTAATGAAGGCATCGTCTTAGGACATAAAATTTCTGAAAGAGGTATTGAAGTTGATAAGGCTAAGGTTGATGCAATCGAGAAAATGCCATACCCCACATATATCAAAGGTATAAGAAGTTTCCTTGGTCATGCCGGTTTCTATAGAAGGTTCATTAAAGACTTCTCTAAGATTTCTAGGCCTCTTACCAATCTCTTGCAAAAGTATATTCCTTTTATTTTTGACGATGATTGTGAGCAAGCCTTCAAAATACTTAAGAAGGCCTTGATAACTGCACCTATTGTTCAACCACCTGATTGGAACTTACCTTTTGAAATCATGTGTGATGCTTGTGATTATATTGTTGGTGCTGTTCTAGGGAAAAGTTTGATAAGAAGTTGAATATTATTCACTACGCTAGTAAAACTCTAGACAGTGCCGAGAGGAACTATGCAACTACGGAGAAGGAATTTTTAGCAGCCGTGTTTGCATGTGAAAAGTTCAGGTCTTACATAGTTGACTCCAAAATCACTATTCACACTGATCATGCTGCTATTAAGTACCTCATGGAGAAGAAGGACGCTAAATCTAGACTTATCAGATGGGTTCTCTTGCTACAAGAATTTGATTTGCACTTTGTCGACAGGAAGGGTGCTGATAACCCAGTAGCAGATAATTTGTCTAGGTTGGAGAACGTTCTTGATGACCCACAACCTATTGATGATAGCTTTCCGAGTGAGCAATTGAATCTCATCAATGCTTCACGTAGTGCACCGTGGTATGCTCATTATGCAAACTATATCGTTGCCAAATATATACCACCTAGTTTCACGTACCAGGAAAAGAAGAAATTCTTATTTGACTTGAGACACTACTTTTGGAATGATCCTCACCTATATAAGGAAGGAGTCGATGGTGTTATTAGAGGTTGTGTACCTGAACATGAACATGGACAGATCCTACAGAAGTGTCACTCCGAGGCCTATGGAGGACACCATGTGGGAGATAGAACTACACACAAGGTATTGCAATCAGGTTTCTATTGGCCCACTCTCTTCAAGGATGCCCGTAAGTTAGTCTTGTCTTGTGACGAATGTCAAAGAATAGGTAATATTAGCAAACGTCAGGAAATGCCTATGAACTATTCACTTGTCATTCAACCATTTTGTGTTTGGGGCTTTGATTACATGGGACCTTTTCCAAAATCCAACGGGTATACTCATATCCTAGTTGCTCTTGATTACGTCAGTAAGTGGGTAGAAGCTATCCCCACTAGTAGTGCTGATGACAACACTTCTACCAGGATGCTTAAAGAGGTTATTTTCCCTAGATTGGGAGTCCCTAGATATCTAATGACCGACGGTGGTTCACACTTCATTCATGGTGCTTTCCGTAAAACACTTGCTAAGTACAATGTCAACCATAGAATTGCGTCTCCCTATCACCCTCAGTCTAGTGGTCAAGTAGAGCTAAGCAATAGAGAGATTAAACTAATTCTACAAAAGACTGTCAATAGGTCTAGAAAGAATTCGTCTAAGAAGCTCGATGATGCACTGTGGGCTTATAGAACTACCTATAAGAATCCCATGGGCATGTCTTCGTACAAAATGGTGTATGGTAAAGCATGTCATTTATCTCTTGAGCTAGAGCATAAAGCTTATTGGGCAATCAAAGAGCTAAACTTTGATTTCAAACTTGCCAATGACAAGAGGTTATTTGATATTAGCTCGCTTGATGAATGGAGAACTCAGGCATATGAGAATGCCAAGTTGTTCAAAGAAAAGGTTAAGAGGTGGCATGATAAGAGGATACAAAAGCGTGAGTTCAATGTAGGTGACTATGTCTTGCTATATAACTCTTGTTCAAGATTCTTTGCAGGCAAGCTTGTCTCTAAATGGGAAGGTCCCTATGTTGTTGAGGAAGTATATCGTTCCGGTGCTATCAAGATCAACAACACGGAAGGTAATTGTCCGAGAGTTGTAAATGGGCAGAGAATCAAGCATTATATCTCAGGTACTCCCATATATTGAAAGCAATATTATCAATACCATAACTCCGGAAGAATACCTAAGGGATATTTATCAGCCTGTTTGAGACTCCGAAAACGAAGAGGTCTGTGATTTGGTAAGAAAACAGAGTCCAAAACTTTTCCAATAGGAAATTTTCTCCGTTTTGTAATATTTGAAAAAACACAAAAACTGGAAGTAGTCCGGAAAGTGCGCGAGGAGGTGACAAGCCTGCTCGGCGCGGGCCCACCCCCTGGCCGCACCGGGAGGGCTTGTGGCCACCTCGTGCACCTCCCAGACTCCATTTGCGTGCAGGGTACTCCTTCTGGTCTGGAAAAAATCATTATATATACTCCTGTTTGGTCTGACCCCTGCATCACGCAGATTTCTTCTGTTTTTTGGTTCGAGCTTGTTTTCTGCGCAGATTTAGGGCAAGACGTCTTCTCAAGATTCATAGGGGGAGAGCTATGTAGAGGATTACCTTGCTGACCCCAAGATCTATGGAGGTTTGGATCCATATGGCTGGACGACTATTGAGGAAGAAGATTATGATCCGAAGGGGAAGGAACAAACAAGTTCCGATGAAGAGGAGGCTCCTCTACCTCAACCTATACACACGCATGTGGAGTTCAAGAAGTCGAGCCTCCCTGACTCAAGGAAGATGTCGAAGACTTAGTTTATCCCTTCTCGTTTCTTGCAGGAGAGTAAGCAGGAATTATGCCAAAGGGTGTTGAAGCTTGAAGAGGAAAATGATGATCTGAGGGAGCAGAATTTTATGCTCAAGTGGAAATTAAACAAGCTCAAGACCTCTGCAACAAATCCACCACCATCACCACCAAAGGAAGACAACTAAGCATTGGCATGGGCAATCCCCTTGGCTTGTGCCAAGCTTGGGGGAGTTGCCCCGGTATCGTATCACCATCACATCTTTTGCCTTTACCTTTGTTTTAGTTTTAGTTTTCAGTTTTCTCTTTCTCTAGTAGATTAAAAGTCTTAGTGTTTTAGTCTTGAGTTTTTCTTTGTGTCAACCCTGATGTATTCGAGCTCGCGAGCCATATAATAAAGAGTGTCTTAGTTGAAGGGCTTTGCCTCTTGACATGATCAAAAGAGTGAGAATAGAACAAAAGCATGAAAGGTCATGTAATGATCTTCTGCGAAGTGATGGCTTCACATATAAAAAGAATGAGGATTGAAAGTTGTTGAGGGTAGGAAACATAGATCTTGGTCATGGTTGCAATTAATAGGAAGTGACAAAGAAGTAGAGGTTCACATATAAATATATCATCTCTCACACCATCTATGCTTGTCAACACTCACTAAACTATTACATGCCTAGAAGTAAGTTGTCATCGGTGCAAGCAATAAAAATTGTGTTTGCTTGGCTCCGAACAATGTTATATGATTAGAGATCCCTTAGAATGTGATGATTGCTTCCACCTCACATTTAGCCAAACCTCCCGCACTAAGTAGAGATACTACTTGTGCATCCATAAACCATCAACCCAGTTTTTCCATGTGAGTCCACCATACCTACCTATGGATTGAATAAGATCCCTCAAGTAAGTTGTCATCGGTGCAAGCAATAAAAATTGCTCTCTAATGTGTATGATCTATTAGTGTGTGGAAAATAAGCTTTGTACGAACCTGTGATGAGGAAGACATAAAAGCGACATACTGCATAATAAAGTTCTTTATCACAGTAGGCAATATAAAGTGACGTTCTTCCGCACTAAGAGGACACACATCCAAACCTCAAAAGCGCATGACAACATATGCTTCCCTCTGCGAAGGGCCTATCTTGTACCTTTACTTTTTGCCCTTGAAAGAGTCATGGTGATCTTCACCAATTCCCTATCTCGCCTTTATCTTGGCTAGCGTCATATGCTTGGGAAAGATCTATATTCATATGTCAACTTGGACGTAAGTATTCATAAATTATTAATGTTGACATTGCCCTTGAGGTAGGCAGTTGGGAGGAAAAACTATAAGCTCCTATCTTTCTCTGTGTCCAGCAGAAACTTTGATCTCATGAGTACCACGTGAGTTGTAGCAATTGTAGAGAACGAAAGAATGATTGAGTATGTGGATTTGCTTTACAAGCTCTTATTTGACTCTTTCTGATGTTGTGATAAATTGCAATTGCTTCAATGACTAAAGGCTATCGGTTGTTACTTCTCGGTATGGTTCTTGATCCATGCTTTACTTTGTGATGGAATTATCACTTTAGCATGAGAGATTATATGTTGCTATTGCTGTTCTGATCATGATCCTGATGCATGCATGTCCGTATCTTGTTTTGTCGACACCTCTCTCCCTAAACATGTGGACATATTTATTGAGCTAGGCTTTCGCTTGAGCACAAGCGAGGTCTAAGCTTGGGGTAGTTGATACGTCCATTTTGCATCATGTTTTCATGTTGATATTTATCGCTTCTTGGGCTGTTATTTCACTTCACGGTACAATTCTTATGACTTTTCCCTCTTATTTTGCAAGGTTTACATGAAGAGGGAGAATGCCGGCAGCTGGAATTCTAGCCTGAAAGTGGAGCAAAGTTGAGATACCTATCCTGCGCAACTCCAAAAGCCGTAAAAATCAATGAGGATTTTTTCCGGATTTATAAAAAATACTGGGCCGAAGAAGCGCCATAGGGGCGCCAGCAGGTGGGCACAAGCCTGCTTGGCATGGCCACCCCCTGGCCGCGCCAAGGGGGCTTGTGGGCAGCCTGCTGGCACACTGGCCCCCTCTTCTGCTATATAAAGGGTTTAGTCCAGGAAAAAAAATCAAGGAGGAGCTTTTTCGGGGATTCACCACCGCCACGAGGCGGAACTTGAGCAGAACCAATCTAGAGCTCCGGTAGGACGATCCTGCTGGGGAAACTTCCCTCCCGGAGGGGGAAATCATCGCCATCGTCATCACCAACACTCCTCTCATCGGAGGGTACTCGTCACCATCAACATATTCATCAGCACCATCTCATCTCCAAACCCTAGTTCAACACTTGTAACCAATCTCCGTCTCGCGACTCCGATTGGTACTTGTAAGGTTGCTTGTAGTGTTGATTACTCTTTGTAGTTGATGCTAGTTGGATTATTTGGTGGAAGAGTTTATGTTCAGATCCTTGATGCTACTCATTACCTCTCTGGTCATGAATATGATTATGCTTTGTGAGTAGTTACTTTTGTTCCCGAGGACATGGGATAAGTCATTCTAATAGTAGTCATGTGAATTTGGTATTCGTTTGGTAATTTGATATGTTGTATGTTGTTTTTCCTCTAGTGGTGTTATGTGAGCATCGACTACATAACACTTTACCATTATTTGGGCCTAGAGGAAGGCATTGGGAAGTAGTAAGTAGATGATGGGTTGCTAGAGTGACAGAAGCTTAAACCCTAGTTTATGCGTTGCTTCGTAAGGGGCTGATTTGGATCCACTAGTTTAATGCTATGGTTAGACTTTGTCTTAATTCTTCTTTCATAGTTGTGGATGCTTGCGAGAGGGGTTAATCATAAGTGAGATGCTTGTCCAAGTAAGGGCAGTACCCAAGCGCCGGTCCACCCACATATCAAACTATCAAAGTAACGAACGCAAATCATATGAACATGCTGAAAACTAGCATGACAGAAATTCCCGTGTGTCCTTGGGAGAGTTTTTCCTCCTATAAGACTTTGTCCTGGTTGTCCCTTGCTACAAAAGGGATTGGGCCACTTTGCTGCACCATTGCTACTTTTGTTACTTGTTGCTTGCTATGAATCATCTCACCACACAATCACTTGTTACCGACAATTTCAGTATCTGCAGATTTTACCTTGCTGAAAACCACTTGTCAGATCCTTCTGCGCCTCATTGGGTTCGACAGTCTTACTTATCGAGAGGACTACGATTGATCCCCTATACTTGTGGGTCATCAGTAGGCAACTTCTCCTCGTTTGGCAAGAATGTGAAAAGGACCAACGTAACGAGGAGCCAATTTGCCTTTGATATCGAAGCGATGGGTACCCTTCAAAGGTGTAACTCGAAAGTAAGCCAATGAAAATAATTTATATATGAAAAAGTATCAGAAAAATTCAAGGATTCTGATTATGCTATTTTCATCTATGTTTGAAAAAGTTACAGAACCCTAAATTGTGAAATAAGGAATAATTCAATTCTTTTAATCACTTTATAAGTGGAATTTGCAAAAATATCCAAATTTCATTATAAATGCAATGATCACACACTGCCCTAGATGTAAATCAGTACCATAACATGACATTTCATGCATGTTAACAATAGGTTGATCTGAGCATCAGGTCGAATCAATTAAACCGGTATCCGGGAATACCCGTTTGAATTGCTATTGGAATGTGATTCAAATCAACTCTAAACCTAAAACAACTTGATTATAATAACTTATCACTTTGCATTCTCATGTCATGCTCATGCATCATTTTGATTGCATATGATTGTTATTGAATGTTGCCGTTCATTTCGGTAGGCTCCGCACCCCCGGATTCCACCGAATATCCGTCCGACGGATATCGTTCCTCCTCTGAGCAACAAGGCAAGCAACCTTTTGATCATCCCGATAACACCTATGTTCTTGCTCCTGCACCTATTTAATGCATTAGGATCAAATGCTTCAACTACTTTTGCCACGATAGTTCGACCCACTTCCTTTGCATGACTTAACCTTGTCACAGTAAATAGCCGAACCTTGCAACCTAGCATACCTGGTAGTTGCTTGAGCTATGATGTGCCTTATCCTGCTATGCATGCTATGCTTAGAGTTGTGTATGGTCTGTCATGTGGGAGATGAACAGAAATGTGGAATGTGTTCGGTGAGCAAAGGTCGTGTGTTGAACTTGATTTGGTAAAGGTACCTGTGAAAGGCTGTGTAGGAGTACATGGCGGGTTGTTTCATTGGACGGCATTTCCGTATGGAGACAGAATGATTCCACGATAGTGTATTGTTGTGGTGTTAGTGGACTCGTGTGCGAGAAATCTAGTTGTCAAAACTAATTTCAAAAGCAAGTTGTCTAGCCACGAGTCAAATGCTGGCTTCCCGCATGAAACCCCACAATACCTTCTTGATACCTTGCATGAGTAGTTAGCCATCCTAAAGTCTTGCTGAGTACCTTCGTACTCATGTTTGCTTAATCATGTTGCAGAGGTTGTTAATGACCCTAATGGAGGGTTCTTCGTAGACATCGACGACGACGAGTAGCTGGTGTCCCAGCTAGGATCTGGCCCTACGTCGGAGTATAGTCAGGCCATGTGCCTCCTAGTTGCTCTGTCTGTACCCAGACAACTTATAACTCTTCCGCTGGCTTGTATTGTGTGACTGATATTTTGGGTCGTGAGACCCTTAATGTGTAATAATATGTGTGTGGCTCTTCCGAGCCTCTTCAATAAAGCTTGTATGTTTATGCTTATGTTGTGATGCCATCAATGTATCTATACATATCGGTATGCCATGCGTACGTGTGTCTTACTTGATATGTATGGGTTTCGATTGCCTAGTCATGAACTTTAGTAGCACTCCTTACAAGGAAATGCCCCTTTGTGATCCAACGAGCCTTGGTAGTTCGCTACTGCTCCGGATGCATTGGTTGACCGGCATGTGTCCTTCTTAGCTGCTGTGTCTGTCCCCTTTGGGGAAATGTCACACGACGTAATGGAGTCCTTGTAGCTTGCTACGACTCGTCTACGTTCGTTGATGACCGACACCTCCTTTGTTGGGTCATGTATGCCTGTCCTTCTGCGGAACTGCCACTTTGGTTTATGACTAGACATGTCGATCCGGGTTCTTTGACATTGGAATGCCAGCGACACGATCGCATACGTGAGTCAAAAGACGCAAATGGTCCCGGCTAAGGTAAGGCTGCAGCCGTGGAATTAACCGTGTGTGAGACCACAAAGAGATGCGATGTGTTACAGGCTGGATTCCTATGGCTTAGGATCGGGGTCCCGACAGCGTTGGTATCAGAGCCTGACTGACTGTAGGATTACTAAGCCAAACTGGTCGAAGTTGAGTCTAGAATTTCTTTAATTATATATAAGGGAATTTTTTGTGGAAGCGAACGTAACACTCTTGTTCTCTTCTCAAGATATTCTATTCTGGTCATCCTCGTCTTTTCCGCGGGAATTAAGGACTAGGTTACTCATCTCCTCCTAGGCTCGGATTTTTGATCGGTAGATTATAGGACTGCGGGACGAGAGATTTTGGGTTTCTTTTATTTCTAGGAAGCAGGAAGTAAGTTTGATGATCAGAGAGTTGAACTTGATAGTTGAGTGGTGATGCTATTTCATTTTTGGGTTGTCTCAAAATTTGTTTTTGAGCATTTACAGCCGTTATGCAGCCCAATTTTGCATTCAGAGCTCTTATGCTTCTGCATTACTCTCTATTTACAGATGCCTGGTCGTCCTTCTCATCAGGTGGTACGTCTGACCAGGTGCATTGATGTACCGGGTCATACGGCCATGCTGGTCAGGATGATGTCGGTGTGCGGTTACCGCTGGTACCCCGAGTACACAGTGGAGGAACAGTACCGAGACTTCAACCAGAGCCAGTACATCTGCACTGTTAGGGTATTTCCAGACTACCCTGGAGCGGAGAAGCCAATCCATTGGTCCTATGGGTTGGGAGTCACTGTCGACATGGCAGTACAAGATGCTGCCTATTCAATGCTGACTATTATGAGAGCGAGACATGCACTGCTGCAGAATTCAGAGTTCTGCTATGTTCCGGCCTCTAAGTCTGGTGAAGAGGGATACCTGAGTGGAGTCTATTTTGATTCTTCTATGGAGGACCCACTTCTGCAGTCCACTGTTGAGATGCTAGAGAACAGAGACAGGGATGCTCGTGCTCTCCGCATGGAGCTATACGCTACCCGTGCCCGCCTGTGGACAGCTTTGACGCAGCTGGCACCGGTAGTCCAGACAGGGTATGGAGAGATGGACATGCTGAACCCTGTTAGGACCCATCTTCCGGCCCACGTTGACTGGCCAACTATAGGAGGAGTCACACCTCTTCGGGGACCCCTCTTACCACCAGTCAGGGGACCAAGGCCACATCCGTGTCCTTATGGATCCCAGGGATCTCAGGCTAGAGTGTTTCCTGATCCACAGGTTGAGCTTCCAGGTCATGGAGGTAATCTCTATGAGATGTTCTATGCGGATGCCTGAGCTGTGAGCGGAAGGATAGTATGGTAGTAGCCGTACGTTCACAGTCCTGTGTGACTTGTGGAGTATGGTAGTAATGTGAAACGAATTCCGGAGGCCTAAATAAATAATGTATAGGAAGCTTGTAAGCCTCTGATGAGTAGTTCCACCATTTCAGTAGTTTGCTCTTCGAGTAAGTTTGTACTGAACTATGTAAGGGTGTGTATGAACCATGGTGTATATATAGCAGTTGCTTGTTACCATGTTGTTCGGGTATTCATTTCCGCATTCCGTGTGTTCAGTACATTCTTAATCCATAGCTAGTAATGATATGATATTGGTCTAAGCTATGAGTTTGTTTGTCAGGATGGTGTTCACCAGGTTGAACCGTGCCCCAGCTCATGAGCATGGTGATGGTAGTCAAGCGTCGCAGGAAGACCTGCCTCACCCACCTTCTCTGGTAGAAGTGATGCTTGAGGCAGAAAGAAATAAAAGGGAGACCAACCGACTGCTAGAGCGTATTGAGCAGAATACGACTCGACAGCCTAGGAATGCTGCAGTATCCCTCAATGACTTTGTGAAGCTGAATCCTCCAAAGTTTCATCATTCCGTTGATCCCCTCGACGCTGATGACTGGCTATGCAGCATTTCACGCAAGACTCGCTCTGCGAATGTGTCTGAGGCCGAGAAGGTGACCTTTTCGACGTATTTCCTGGAGGGACCCGCCAATCTGTGGTGGGAGAATTTTGAAGCTATGCGTCCCGCTGAACCAGTGGCCACATGGGTAGATTTCAGTGCAGCTTTTCTTCTGCACCACATCCCAGAGGGTCTGATGGACAGAAAGAGAGAGGAGTTCTGTGTCTTCACTCAGGGCAAGTTGTCTGTGGATGCCTATAGCCGCGAGTTCGGTAACCTCACCCGCTACGCAACAGAGGAGGTGTCTACTGACGCCAAGAAGCAAGCAAGATTCCGTAAGGGTCTGAGCCCTGAGCTCCGTCGAGATCTGCGCCTCCATGAGTGTGCAAGCTTTCAAGCCCTGGTCAACAAAGCGATCAGTGCGGAGACTGGTCATACTGACTTCGAAGCCACAAGGAAGCACTCCCGTGACTTTGGCTCGTCATTTGGTTCCGCGTTTCCAAAACGCAGGCTGTGGGTTCCAAACAGTTCTCTGCCGCCAAGATACACTCCGAGGCCATCCTACGTGGCGCCTCAGACGAATCAGGCCAACCCTCCAGCAAAAGCTTATGGTGGTCCAGCTAGCAATGCTGCACCACGTGCCAACCAAGTGATATGCTACAAGTGTGGAGAACCAGGGCATTATTCCCGTGAGTGTCCTCAGAATGTGGGTGCCAAGCAACCCGGAAAGTCCGTCGGGCAGGCCAAGTCGGGCAAAGCGTTTTATGTGCAGCCAACTCCTGCACGTGGCCGTGTGAACTATGTGTCAGCAGAAGAAGCTGGAGAGGATCCCGACGTCATGTTGGGTACGCTTCTTGTTAATCATCACCCAACGTCCGTTCTCTTTGACACCGGGTCTTCTCATTCCTTCATTTCAGAAAGTTATGCACAGTTGCATAACATGTCATTTTGTGATATGCCAATCCCATTGGTTGTCCAAACCCCTGGTAGTAAATGGCAAACCTCTAGGATAACCTATGACAATGAAATTCTAGTAGACAGGCTAGTTTTTCTATCCTCATTGATAGCATTGAAATCTTCGGATATTAATATCATCTTGGGCATGGACTGGATGTCAGCTCACTATGCCAAGATTGATACTCACTCTAGAAATGTCCAGCTTACCCATCCCTCGGGTGACATAGTAAATGTCTCTACTCGAGTTGACATATGCCAGCTCTATTCCCTAAATGCCAACCCTCTTTCGGAACTTGAAGACATTCCGGTAGTCCGTGACTTCCCGGATGTTTTTCCACAGGAACTGCCAGGAATTCCACCTGACAGAGATGTAGAGTTTGTGATAGATCTTGTTCCGGGAACTGTCCCAATAGCCAGAAGACCTTATAAGATGGCACCCCTGGAGCTAGCCGAACTTAAGATTCAATTAGATGAGGCCTTGAGCAAAGGTTTCATTCGTCCTAGCTCTTCTCCTTGGGCTTGTCCCGTCCTCTTCGTCAAGAAGAAAGAGGGAACGGATCGGATGATTGTAGATTACCGACGAGTTAACCTGGTCACCATAAAGAACAAGTATCCGCTCCCCAGGATCAACGATCTGTACGATCAGCTCGCTGGATCCTCAGTCTTCTCCAAAATGGATTTGAGGTTGGGATACCATCAAATCAAGATTAAGAACGGGGACATTCCAAAAACGGCCTTTGTTACTCGTTATGGCCAATACGAGTACACCGTTATGTCCTTCGGCTTAACCAATGCCCCAGCCACCTTCTCTCGGCTGATGAATTCAATTTTTATGGAGTATTTGGATAAATTCGTCGTAGTATACCTCGATGATATTCTCATCTACTCCAAGAATGAACAAGAACATGCCGAGCATCTAAGGCTGGTATTGATGAAACTTCGAGAGCATCGCCTTTATGCCAAATTTTCAAAATGTGAATTCTGGTTACCAGAAGTGACCTATCTAGGCCACGTAATCTCTGGTAAAGGTATCGCTGTCAAGCCCGAGAGAGTTCAAGCTGTCCTTGATTGGACTCAACCTGAATCGGTTAAGCAAGTTAGGAATTTTCTTGGTCTAGCGAGCTATTGTGGCCGCTTCGTCGAGAATTTCTCCGAGGTTGCAAAGCGTCTGACTGAACTCCTCAAGAAGGATAAAAAGTTCGAGTGGACACCACAGTGTGAGCATAGTTTTCAGGAACTGAAAAGACGCCTGACTTCCGCACCTGTGTTGCTACCACCAGATTTCTCTAAGGACTTTGTTATCTATTGCGACGCCTCGCAACAAGGATTAGGTTGCATTCTCATGCAAGATCGTCATGTGATCGCATACGCATCTCGCCAGTTGCGTCCACATGAGGATAATTATCCCACACATGACCTTGAGCTTGCAGCTGTGGTCCATGCACTAAAAACCTGGCGACATTACCTTTTGGGTAATCGTTGCGAAATATTCACTGATCACCAAAGTCTGAAATATATCTTCACCCAGCCGGATTTGAATCTCAGGCAAAGACGGTGGGTTGAGTTGATCTCGGATTACGACTTAGGGATAACTTACACCCCGGGGAAGGCCAATGTTATGGCCGATGCACTAAGTCGTAAATCTTATTGTAACAATTTGATGCTACAACAAGGTCAACCACTTCTCCATGAGGACTTTCGGAAGTTGAATCTTCATATCGTTCCTCAAGGACTCCTTTCTACCCTGTTGGTGAAGCCTACTCTTAAGGATCAAATTGTAGCTGGCCAAAAGCGTGACAAGGGTATATCACGGATCAAGGAGAATATTTTTAGCGGAAACGCTAAAGAATTTTCCATGAATGATCAAGGTGTGGTGTTCTTTCAGAATCGTTTAGTGGTTCCTAAGAACCCACATCTAAGGCAGTTAATCCTTAAGGAGGCTCATGATTCCCCTCTCACCATTCATCCCGGTAGTACTAAGATGTATCAGGACCTACGCCAGAGGTTGTGGTGGACTAGGATGAAGAGAGAAATTGCTGAGTTCGTTGCTAACTGCGACGTTGGTCGTCGAGTTAAGGCAGAACATCAAAGGCCTGCTGGCACCCTTCAACCTTTTGCTATTCCTGAATGGAAATGGGATAAAGTTAGCATGGATTTCATTACCGGATTTCCCAAGACCAAGAAAGGAAAGAATGCTATCTTTGTGGTCATTGACCGTCTTTCCAAAGTGGCTCATTTTCTTCCTGTTCGTGAGAGTATAACAGCTAGCCAGCTAGCAGAGTTATATATCTCTCGAATAGTGTCCCTTCATGGTGTTCCCCTGGAAATTAACTCGGACCGTGGAAGTATCTTTACTTCTCGATTCTGGGAAAGTTTTCAGAATGCCATGGGGACTCACTTATCTTTTAGCACTGCTTTCCATCCCAGTCAAGTGGTCAAGTAGAAAGAGTGAATCAAATCCTAGAAGATATGCTCCGAGCTTGTGTTATTTCGTTCGGTATGAATTGGGAGAAGTGCCTTCCATTCGCCGAATTTGCTTATAACAATAGTTATCAATCAAGCTTGGGCAAAGCCCCTTTTGAAGTTCTCTATGGACGAAGATGTCGAACACCTCTCAATTGGTCAGAAACCGGAGAGAGGCAACTCTTTGGCCCGGACATGATCCAGGATGCAGAAGAGCAGGTTCGCATTATTCGTGAAAAGTTGAAAACAGCCCAGTCTCGTCAAAAGAGCCAATATGATCGTCATCATAAGGCTGTGACCTTTGAAGTTGATGAGAAGGCTTATCTTCGGGTTACACCTTTGAAGGGTACCCATCGTTTCGGTATCAAGGGCAAGTTGGCTCCTCGTTACATTGGACCTTTTCGCATTCTTGCCAAACGAGGAGAAGTTGCCTACTAGTTGGGACTTCCTCCGCATCCCATCCGTGAAGTGGACCATGAAACGCTTGATCTCCAAGATAACCTTTCTTACCGAGAATACCCCATGCGTATTCTTGATCAAGCTGAGCGTACCACTCGACCTCGAAACCTCAAGTTTCTTAAAGTTGAATGGTCAAATCATTCTAAAAAGGAGGCAACTTGGGAAAGAGCGGATCGTCTCCGACATGAATATCCTGCGTTGTTCCCGACGACTTCTAAATCTCGGGACGAGATTCTTTTGAGAGGGGGTGAGTTGTCACATCCCTAAACCTTAAGCTAGATAGCATTGTGCTCATGTCTTCTTTGCATTTGCATCTAAGAAGTTTCAACAAAAACAACAAAGTGGCAAAGGAAAAACTCAAAACCCTAGCCACCATTTCAATTAAAGGAAATTTCAAACTAGTTCAAAATCAATGAACCCAAAATGGCCTGAAGAAATGTTCAAACTTTCTGATAAATCATGAAAGTAAATGAGCATTGGAGAAAACTATTTCCTTGGCACTTCAAGCATTTTAAATAAATGCAAAAGCCACTGGTTTCAAATTTAAAAATTTGAAAACAGAAGCTATAATTTTCCAAAAATGTCGAAAGTCTTGGAAATTAGTGGGGACATTATAACAAATATTTCAGGAGGTTTAATATAGTTTTTACTTTTTGTTTTGGAGCTGAAATAATTAGCAAGGCAATAAATAGCAAAACAGAAAAACAAAAGCAGAAGAAAAAGGAAAAGACTTACCTGACGCCCACGCCAGGCCCAGCCCATCTTGCCGCTCGTCCCCTTCCCCGCGCCAGTAGGCAGCAGGAGGTGGCCGCCGCCTCCTCCGGCGAGGCCAGGCACCTGCGTGCCTGCCTGGCCGCCGGTTCGCGCTGGCGACGGAGGGGATAAGCTCCCAGAGCCTCCCCTATCCATTCCCCGCCTCGGTTCTTTCCCTCCGCCCGGATCCCCTCCTTCTCCCTGCTGCCGCCATTAGAGCCGAGCTCGAGCTCGAGCTGGCCGTGCCCCTGGCCATAGGATCTCCTCCGCGAGCACGCCATTAGCTCCGCTTCGTCGCCCTGGTCATCTCTGCAGAAGCCGAAGTCCCCTCGAGCCCTGCAACGCCCGCAACGACGTCGTCTTCTTCCTCCGGCCGCCGGACATCTCCCGTCGATTCGTCGCCCCCAGGCCTTCCCCGAGCCGTCTGAGCTCTTCTCTGCACTCCCTGTGAGCATGCGGTGGTTTTCCCTAAGCTTTTCCCGTCGATCCCCTCCTCTAGCCCTAGTTCCACCGGAGCCCGACGAGCATCGCCGCTGCCGCTCGTCGCCGGTAGCCCTCCGATGTCCAGCTCGTCCTCCCGTGAGCACCAGAAGCTCCAGGACGACGCGTAGATGCCGTAGCAGCTAAGATCTAAGCGTGGAACCCTCTGTTTCAAGCCCCCCGACGATGTTCGAGCTTCGGCCGCCGCTCCGGCTCGTCGCCGACGCCTCTTCCGGCGACCCTAGCCTCCCCAGTTGGTCCTGCCAGATCTGCCGCTTCGCGAGCTAGCTGTAGCTGCCATCCGCGTGCGATTTGGTGCTGTGCAGCGCCGTCTAGGTCGCCTTCGGCGAGCCCTCCGCCGCGGGTTTGATCGCCGGCGACCACCCTCCGGTGGCCGTCGACGTGGCCGGCCATTAGGGCCTAATCGCCCTCCCCTGAGTCGCTGCCAGAGGGACCCACCCCTGGTCAAACCCCAATTAGGGGCTGGTCAGCGCGGGATTAGTCCGAGAGAGGCTGACCAGTGGGGCCCCCATGTCAGGTTTGACCTGCACAGGTCGGCTGACCTGCTGACGTCAGCCTGATGCAATAAATGGATTTCCAGTATAGAAATAATTCAGGAAATTGCTAAAAATTGCAAAAATCATAGAAATTAATCTGTAACTCCAATGAAAATAATTTATATATGAAAAAGTATCAGAAAAATTCAAGGATTCTGATTATGCTATTTTCATCTATGTTTGAAAAAGTTAAAGAACCCTAAATTGTGAAATAAGGAATAATTCAATTCTTTTAATCGCTTTATAAATGGAATTTGCAAAAATATCCAAATTTCATTATAAATGCAATGATCACACACTGCCCTAGATGTAAATCAGTACCATAACATGACATTTCATGCATGTTAACAATAGGTTGATCTGAGCATCAGGTCGAATCAATTAAACCGGTATCCGGGAATACCCGTTTGAATTGCTATTGGAATGTGATTCAAATCAACTCTAAACCTAAAACAACTTGATTATAATAACTTATCACTTTGCATTCTCATGTCATGCTCATGCATCATTTTGATTGCATATGATTGTTATTGAATGTTGCCGTTCATTTCGGTAGGCTCCGCACCCCCGGATTCCACCGAACATCCGTCCGACGGATATCGTTCCTCCTCTGAGCAACAAGGCAAGCAACCTTTTGATCATCCCGATAACACCTATGTTCTTGCTCCTGCACCTATTTAATGCATTAGGATCAAATGCTTCAACTGCTTTGGCCACGATAGTTGGACCCACTTCCTTTGCATGATTTAACCTTGTCACAGTAAATAGCCGAACCTTGCAACCTAGCATACCTGGTAGTTGCTTGAGCTATGATGTGCCTTATCCTGCTATGCATGCTATGCTTAGAGTTGTGTATGGTCTGTCATCTGGGAGATGAACAAAAATGTGGAATGTGTTCGGTGAGCAAAGGTCGTGTGTTGAACTTGATTTGGTAAAGGTACCGGTGAAAGGCTGTGTAGGAGTACATGGCGGGTTGTTTCATTGGAACCGTCCTTAGGAACTGAGTTCCGTGTATGTAATCCAAGACTAGATACTACCACATGCTGGGCCCTTAAAGATGACCCCGCTCGGCCTATTAATCGCGTAGTACTCGGTCCAGGAGTTGCAAGTAGTTTCTGGTGTTTATAGTAATGCTGGAGGCCGTGCATGGTGCTGACCTGAGAGGTGGACCGTGATGCGGTAGGCAGTAGCACGGTGTACCAAGTGGCACCCGATGGTGGGCTTGGGAACCCTGCGCACATCGTTTGAGGCCGTGGCGGAAACCTCGGCCGGACTTCCGTACGGGTTACTCTCAGATAGGCGATAAACCTGGACTAGGTACTAGTGTGGTTAACGGTCGTGGCCGACTCCCTCGCTGAGCTTCCGCTTGAAGGTTGCCGAGGTGCATGACGTGCACATGGCGATAAGTGGCGGGAGCGTGTGTGACGAAGTACACCCCTGCAGGGTTATGATCTATTCGAATAGCCGCGTCCGCGGATATGGACTACTTGGAGACATATGTTGTTCATAGATAACTTCAATGGCTACTCATAAAATTGTCAAGATAAGCATGAGTGTCGTGGACGGCATTTCCATATGGAGATGGAATGATTCCACGATAGTGTATTGTTGTAGTGTTAGTGGACTCGTCTGCGAGAAATCTAGTTGTCAAAACTAATTTCAAAAGCAAGTTGTCTAGCCACGAGTAAAATGCTGGCTTCCCGCATGAAACCCCACAATACCTTCTTGATACCTTGCATGAGTAGTTAGCCATCCTAAAGTCTTGCTGAGTACCATCGTACTCATGTTTGCTTAATCATGTTGCAGAGGTTGTTAATGACCCTAATGGAGGGTTCTTCGTAGACATCGACGACGACGAGTAGCTGGTGTCCCAGCTACGATCTGGCCCTACGTCGGCTCTGTAGTATAGTCAGGCCATGTGCCTCCTAGTTGCTCTGTCTGTACCCAGACAGCTTATAACTCTTCCGCTGGCTTGTATTGTGTGACTGATATTTTGGGTCGTGAGACCCTTAATGTGTAATAATATGTGTGTGGCTCTTCCGAGCCTCTTCAATAAAGCTTGTATGTTTATGGTTATGTTGTGATGCCATCGATGTATCTATACATATCGGTATGCCATGCGTACGTGTGTCTTACCTGATATGTATGGGGTTCGATTACCTAGTCGTGAACTTTAGTAGAACTCCTTACAAGGAAATGCCCCTTTGTGATCCAACGAGCCTTGGTAGTTCGCTACTGCTCCGGACGCATTGGTTGACCGGCATGTGTCCTTCTTAGCTGATGTGTCTGTCCCCTTTGGGGAAATGTCACACGACGTAATGGAGTCCTTGTAGCTTGCTACGACTCGTCTACGTTCGTCGATGACCGACACCTGCTTTGTTGGGTCATGTATGCCTGTCCTTGTGCGGAACTGCCACTTTGGTTTATGACTAGACATGTCGATCCGGGTTCTTTGACATTGGAATGCCAGCGACACGATCGCATACGTGAGTCAAAAGACGCAAACGGTCCCGGCTAAGGTAAGGCTGCAGCCGTGGAGTTAACCGTGTGTGAGACCACAAAGAGATGCGATGTGTTACAGGCTGGATTCCTATGGCTTAGGATCGGGGTCCCGACAGCGTTGGTATCAGAGCCTGACTGACTGTAGGATTACTAAGCCAAACTGGTCGAAGTTGAGTCTAGAATTTCTTTAGTTATATATAAGGGAATTGTTTGTGGAAGGCTGGATTCCTATGGCTTAGGATCGGGGTCCCGACAAGGCGTTTTTTCAATTCCTGAAAACTATGCTCACACTGTGGTGTCCACTCGAACTTTTTATCTTTCTTGAGGAGTTCAGTTAGAGGCTTTGCAACCTTGGAGAATTTCTCGACAAAGCGGCGACAATAGCTCGCTAGACCAAGAAAATTCCTAACTTGCTTAACCGATTCAGGTTGAGTCCAATCAAGGACGGCTTGAACTCTCTCGGGATTGACAACAATACCCTTACGAGAGATTACATGGCCTAGATAGGTCACTTCTGGTAACCAAAATTCACATTTTGAAAACTTGGCATAAAGGCGATGCTCTTGAAGTTTCATCAATACCAGCCTTAGATGCTCGGCATGTTCTTGTTCATTCTTTGAGTAGATGAGAATATCATTGAGGTATACCACGAATAATTTATCCAAATACTCCATGAAGATTGAATTCATCAAGCGAGAGAAAGTGGCTGGGGCATTGGTTAAACCGAAGGACATGACAGTGTACTCGTATTGGCCATAACGAGTGACAAAAGCCGTTTTTTGAATGTCCCCGTTCTTGATCTGGATTTGATGGTAACCCAACCTCAAATTCATTTTTGAGAAGACTGAGGATCCAGCAAGCTGATCATACAGATCATTGATCCTGGGGAGCGGATACTTGTTCTTTATGGTGACCAGGTTAACTTGTCGATAATCTACAACCATCCGATCCGTTCCATCCTTCTTCTTGACGAAGAGGACGGGACAAGCCCAAGGAGAAGAGCTAGGTCGAATGAAACCTTTATTCAAGGCCTCATCTAGTTGTTTCTTATGTTCGGCTAGCTCTATGGGTGCCATCTTATAGGGTCTTCTGGCTATTGGGTCAATTCCTGGAACAAGATCTATCACAAATCTACATCCCTGTCAGGTGGCATTCCTGACAGTTCTTCTAGAAAAACATCCGGAATGTCACGGACTACGATAATGTCTTCAAGTTCTGGAAGAGTACTAGCATTGAGGGAATAAAGTTGGCATTTGGCAACTCGAGTTGATACATTAACCATCTCACCCGAGGGATGATTAAGCTGAACATTCCTAGAATGGGTATCAATCTTGGCGTCCATACCCAAGATGATATTGATATCTGAGGATTTAAGGGCTATCAAAGATGCTAGAAAAACTAGCCTGTCTACTAGGATTTCATTGTCATAACTTATCCTAGAAGTTTTCCATTTACTACCTGGGATTTGGACAACTAATGGGATTGGCATATCACAAAAGGACATGTTATGCAACTGTGCATAACTTTCGTAAATCAAGGAATGAGATGACCTAGTGTCAAAAAGAACAGGCGGTGGGTGTGTTGGAATTATGCCCTAGAGGCAATAATAAATATAGTTAATATTATAATTCCTGTATCAAGATAATCGTTTATTATCCATGCTATAATTGTATTGAATGAAGACTTTTTTACATGTGTGGATACATAGACAAAACACTATCCCTAGCAAGCCTTTAGTTGGCTAGCCAGTTGATCAAAGATAGTCAGGGTCTTCTGATTATGAACAAGGTGTTGTTGCTTGATAACTGGATCACGTCATTAGGAGAATCACATGATGGACTAGACCCAAACTAATAGACGTAGCATGTTGATCGTGTCATTTTGTTGCTACTGTTTTCTGCGTGTCAAGTATTTGTTCCTACGACCATGAGATCATATAACTCACTGACACCGGAGGAATGCTTTTTGTGTATCAAACGTCGCAACTTAACTGGGTGACTATAAAGATGCTCTACAGGTATCTGCGAATGTGTTCGTTGAGTTAGTACGGATCGAGACTGGGATTTGTCACTCCGTGTGACGGAGAGGTATCTCGTGGCCCACTCGGTAATACAACATCACACACAAGCCTTGCAAGCAAAGTGACTTAGTGCAAGTTGCGGGATCTTGTATTACGGAATGAGTAAAGAGACTTGCCGGTAAACGAGATTGAAATAGGTATGCGGATAGTGACGATCGAATCTCGGGAAAGTAACATACCGAAGGACAAAGGGAATGACATACGGGATTATATGAATCCTTGGCACTGAGGTTCAAACGATAAGATCTTCGTAGAATATGTGGGATCCAATATGGGCATCCAGGTCCCGCTATTGGATATTGACCAAGGAGTCACTCGGGTCATGTCTGCATAGTTCTCGAATCCGCAGGGTCTGCACACTTAAGGTTATACGTTGTTTTATGCGTATTTGATTTATATGGTTGGTTGCTGAATGTTGTTCGGAGTCCCGGATGAGATAACGGATGTCACAAGGGTTTCCGGAATGGTCCAGAAACGAAGATTGATATATAGGATGACCTCATTTGATTACCGGAAGGTTTTCGGAGTTACCGGGAATGTACCGGGAATGACGAAAGGGTTCCGGGTGTTCACCGGGGGGGGCAACCCACCTCGGGGAAGCCCATAGGCCTTGGGGGTGGCGCACCAGCCCTTGGTGGGCTGGTGGGACAGCCCAAGAAGGCCCTATGCGCCATAGGAAGAAAATCAAAGAGAAAAATAAAAAAAAAGGGGAGGTGGAAAAAAGGGGAAGGACTCCACCTTCCAAACCTAGTTGGATTCGGTTTGGAAGGGGAGGACTCCCCCCCATGGCTCGGCCGAACACGAGCCCCAAGGCAAGGCCCCCCTCTCCCACCTATATATACGGAGGTTTTAGGGCTGATTTGAGACAACTTTGCCACGGCAGCCCGACCACATACCTCCACGGTTTTACCTCTAGATCGCGTTTCTGCGGAGCTCGGGCGGAGCCCTGCTGAGATTAGATCACCACCAACCTCCGGAGCGCCGTCACGCCGCCGGAGAACTCATTTACCTCTCCGTCTCTCTTGCTGGATCAAGAAGGCCGAGATCATCGTCGAGCTGTACGTGTGCTGAACGCGGAGGTGCCGTCCGTTCGGCACTAGATCGTGGGACGGATCACGGAACGGTTCGCGGGGCGGATCGAGGGACGTGAGGACGTTCCACTACATCAACCGCGTTTCTTAACGCTTCTGCTGTGTGATCTACAAGGGTACGTAGATCGAATATCCCCTCTTGTAGATGGACATCACCATGATAGGTCTTCGTGCGCGTAGGAAATTTTTTGTTTCCCATGCGACGTTCCCCAACAGTGGTATCAGAGCTAGGTTCATGCGTAGATGTCTTCTTGAGTAGAACACAAAAGTTTTTATGGGCGGTGATGTGTGTTTTGCTTCCCTCCTTAGTCTTTTCTTGATTCCGCGGTATTGTTGGATTGAAGCGGCTTGGACCGACATTACTCGTACGCTTACGAGAGACTGGTTTCATCGCTACGAGTAACCCCCTTGCTCAAAGATGACTATCAAGTGTCGGTTTCTCCAACTTTAGTTGAATCGGATTTGACCGAGGAGGTCCTTGTATAAGGTTAAATAGCAATTCATATATCTCCGTTGTGGTGTTTGCGCAAGTAAGATGCGATCCTACTAGATACCCATGGTCACCACGTAAAACATGCAACAACAAAATTAGAGGACGTCTAACTTGTTTTTGCAGGGTATGCTTGTGATGTGATATGGCCAACGATATGATGTGATATATTGGATGTATGAGATGATCATGTTGTAATAGATAATATAGACTTGCATGTCGATGGTACGGCAACCGACAGGAGCCATAGGGTTGTCTTTAAACTAACGTTTGTGCTTGCAGATGCGTTTACTATTTTGCTAGGATGTAGCTTTAGTAGTAATAGCATGAGTAGCACGACAACCCCGATGGCGACACGTTGATGGAGATCATGCTGTGGCGCCGGTGACAAGAAGATCGTGCCGGTGCTTTGGTGATGGAGATCAAGGAGCACGTGATGATGGCCATATCATGTCACTTATGAATTGCATGTGATGTTAATCCTTTTATGCACCTTATTTTTCTTAGAACGACGGTAGCATTATGAGGTGATCTCTCACTAAAACTTCAAGACAAAATTGTGTTCTCCCTGACTGTGCACCGTTGCTACAGTTCGTCGTTTCGAGACACCACGTGATGATCGGGTGTGATAGACTCAACGTTCACATACAACGAGTGCAAAACAGTTGCACACACGGAACACTCGGGTTAAGCTTGACGAGCCTAGCATGTGCAGACATGGCCTCGGAACACATGAGACCGAAAGGTCGTTCATGAATCATATAGATGATATGATTAGCATAGGGATGCTTACCACTGAAAATATACTCAACTCACGTGATGATCGGACTTGAGCTAGTGTAAGTGGGTCATGAACAACTCAAATGACTACAGAGATGTACTTTTTGAGTGGGAGTTTAGCAAGTAATTTGATTAAGTTAAACTCTAATTATCTTGAACATAGTCTAAGTCCACTTTGATTATATTTGTGTTGTAGATCGTGGCTCACACGACAGTCACCCTGAATTTTAATACGTTCCTAGAGAAAGCTAAGTTGAAAGATGATGGAAGCAACTTTGTAGACTGGGCTCGTAATCTTAAGCTAATCTTACAAGATGGGAAGAAGGATTATGTCCTTAATGCTGCGCTAGGAGATGAACCACCCGCTACGGCTGACTAGGATGTTAAGAACGCTTGGTTAACTCGTAAGGAGGACTACTAAGTAGTTCAATGTGCAGTCTTGTATGGCTTATTACCGGGACTTCAACGTCGCTTTGAGCGTCATGGAGCATATGAGATGTTCCAGGAGTTGAAGTTTATCTTTCAGAAGAACGCCCGGATCGAGAGGTATGAGACCTCCGATAAATTCGATGTTTGCAAGATGGAGGAGAATTCGTCTCTCAATGAACATGTGCTCCAAATGTCTGGGTACTCAAACCGTCTAGCTGAGCTGGGGATTGAACTCCCGCAAGAGGCTATCACTGACAGAATCCTTCAATCACTGCCGCCAAGCTATAAGGGCTTTGTGGTGAACTACAACATGCAAGGGATGAACAAGTCACCCGGCGAGTCGTTTGCGATGCTGAAAGTCGCAGAGTCTGAACTCCGTAAAGAGCATCAAGTGTTGATGGTGAATAAGACCACTAGTTTCAAGAGAAACGACAAAGGCACGAAGGGTAATTCAAAGAAGAGCGGCAAGCCTGTTGCCAATCCGACAAAGAAACCCAAAGCTGGACCTAAGCCTGAAACAGAGTGCTACTATTGCAAGGGTATGGGTCACTGGAAGCGCAACTGCCCCAAGTATCTGGCTGATAAGAAGGCGGCCAAAGAAAAATCAGGTATATTTGATATACATGTTATTGATGTGTGCTTAACCGGCTCTCGTAGTAGTGCCTGGGTATTCGATACCGGTTCTGTTGCTCATATTTGCAACTCGAAACAGGAACTGCGGAATAGACGAAGGCTGGCGAAAGATGAAGTGACGATGCGCGTAGGAAATGGTTCCAAGGTTGATGCAATCGCCGTCGGCACAGTTTCACTTCAGTTACCATCAGGATTAGTTATGAACTTGAATAATTGTTATTTAGTGCCTGCGTTGAGCATGAACATTATATCTGGATCTTGTTTATTGCGAGACGGTTACTCTTTGAAGTCAGAGAATAATGGTTGTTCTATTTCTATGAGTAACATCTTTTATGGTCATGCACCCAATGTGAGAGGATTGTTCATATTGAATCTTGATAGTGATACACATATACATAACATCGAGACCAAAAGAGTTAGAGTTAACAATGATAGCGCCATATTTTTGTGGCACCGCCGCTTAGGTCATATTGGTGTAAAGCGCATGAAGAAACTCCATGCCGATGGACTTTTGGAGTCACTTGATTTTGATTCACTTGACACGTGCGAACCATGCCTCATGGGCAAGATGACTAAAACTCCGTTCTTCGGAACAATGGAGCGTGCCAGTGACTTGTTGGAAATCATACATACCGATGTGTGCGGTCCTATGAGCGTAGAGGCACGCTGCGGATATCGTTATTTTCTCACCTTCACTGACGATTTGAGTAGATATGGTTATGTCTACTTAATGAAGCACAAGTCTAAAACATTTGAAAAGTTCCAGCAATTTCAGAGTGAGTTGAAAATCATCGTAACAAGAAGATCAAGTTCCTACGGTCTGATCGTGGGGGTGAATATCTGAGTTTCGAGTTTGGTGCTCACTTAAGACAATGTGGAATTGTTTCACAGTTGACACCGCCTGGAACACCACAGCATAATGGTGTGTCCGAACGTCGTAATCGTACTTCATTAGAGATGGTGCGATCTATGATGTCTCTTACCGATTTGCCGTTATTGTTTTGGGGTTATGCATTAGACACAGCTGCATTCACTTTAAATAGGGCACCATCAAAATCCGTTGAGACAACACCATACGAACTGTGGTATGGCAAAAGGCCAAAGTTGTCGTTTCTTAAAGTTTGGGGATGTGATGCTTATGTCAAAAAGCTTCAGCCTGAAAAGCTGGAACCCAAAGCGGAAAAGTGCATCTTCATAGGTTACCCAAAAGAGACAGTTGGGTACACCCTCTATCTCAAATCCGAGGGCAAAGTGTTTGTTTCTCAAAATGGAGCTTTTCTCGAGAAGGACTTTCTCTCGAGAGAATTGAGTGGGAGGAAGATAGAACTTGATGAGGTTGTCGAACCTCTCATGCCTCTAGATGGTGGCGCAGGGCAAGGGGAAACCTCTGTTTTTGCGACGCCGGTTGAGGAGGAAGTTAATGATGATGATCATGAAACTCCGATTCATGTTCCTGTCGAACCACGCAGGTCGACGAGACCACGTGCTGCTCCAGAGTGGTACGGTAATCCCGTTTTGTCAATCATGTTGTTAGACAACGATGAACCTGCAAATTATGAAGAAGCAATGGTGGCCCAGATTCCAACAAATGGCTAGAGGCCATGAAGTCCGAGATAGGATCCATGTATGAGAACAAAGTGTTGACTTTGGAAGAACAACCTGAGGGCCGCAAGGCTATTCAGAACAAATGGATCTTTAAGAAGAAGACGGACGCTGACGGAAATGTGACTGTTTATAAAGCTCGACTTGTGGCAAAGGGTTTTTCACAAGTTCAAGGAGTTGACTACAATGAGACATTCTCACCCGTAGCGATGCTTAAGTCCGTCAGAATCATGTTAGCAATAGCTGCATTTTTCGATTATGAAATCTGGCAGATGGATGTCAAAACGGCGTTCCTTAACGGTTTCCTTAAGGAAGAGTTGTATATGATGCAAGCCGAAGGTTTTGTCGATCCTAAGAATGCTAACAAGGTGTGCAAGCTCCAGCGATCCATTTATGGACTGGTGCAAGCATCTCGAAGTTGGAACAAACGCTTTGATGAGGTGATCAAAGCATTTGGGTTTATACAAGTGGTTGGAGAATCTTGTATTTACAAGAAAGTGTGTGGGAACTCTGTGGCGTTTCTAATATTATATGTGGATGACATATTGCTGATTGAAAACAACGTAGCATTTTTGGAGAGCATAAAGGATTATTGAATAAAAGTTTCTCTATGAAGGACCTAGGAGAAGCTGCTTACATTCTAGGCATTAAGATCTACAGGGATAGATCAAAACGCCTGATAGGACTATCACAAAGCACATACCTTGAGAAAGTTTTGAAGAGGATCAAAATGGAACAGTCCAAGAAAGGGTTCTTGCCAGTTTTACAAGGTACGAGATTGAGTAAGACTCAATGCCCAGCAACTGAGAAGGATAGAGAGCATATGAGCACCGTCCCCTATGCTTCAGCCATAGGTTCTATCATGCATGCAATGATGTGCACTAGACCGGACGTTAGTCCGGCCATAAGTATGGCAGGCAGGTTCCAGAGTAATCCAGGAGTGGATCACTGGACGGCGGTCAAAAATATCCTGAAGTACCTGAAAAGGACTAAGGAGATGTTTCTCGTGTATGGAGGTGACGAAGAGCTCGCCGTAAAGGGTTACGTCGATGCAAGGTTTGACACAGATCCGGACGACTCTAAGTCGCAGACCGGATACATATTTATTCTTAATGGGGGTGCGGTAAGCTGGTGCAGTTCCAAGCAAAGCGTCGTAGCAGACTCTACATGTGAAGTGAAGTACATGGCTGCCTCGGAGGCAGCTAAGGAGGGTGTCTGGATGAAGCAGTTCATGACGGATCTTGGAGTGGTGCCAAGCGCACTGAATCCAATAACCTTGTTCTGTGACAACATGGGTGCCATTGCCTTAGCAAAGGAACCACGGTTTCACAAGAAGACCAGACACATCAAACGACGCTTCAACCTCATCCGCGACTACGTCGAAGGAGAGGACGTAAATATATGCAAAGTGCACACGGATCTGAATGTAGCAGACCCGCTGACTAAACCTCTTCCACGGGCAAAGCATGATCAACACCAGAACTGTATGGGTGTTAGATTTATTACAGTGTAATTCGCATGATGATGTGAGGACTAGATTATTGACTCTAGTGCAAGTGGCAGACTATTGGAATTATGCCCTAGAGGCAATAATAAATATAGTTATTATTATAATTCCTCTATCAAGATAATCATTTATTATGCATGCTATAATTGTATTGAATGAAGGCTTTTTTACATGTGTGGATACATAGACAAAACACTATCCCTAGCAAGCCTCTAGTTGGCTAGCCAGTTGATCAAAGATAGTCAGGGTCTTCTTATTATGAACAAGGTGTTGTTGCTTGATAACTGGATCACGTCATTAGGAGAATCACATGATGGACTAGACCCAAACTAATAGACGTAGCATGTTGATCGTGTCATTTTGTTGCTACTGTTTTCTGCGTGTCAAGTATTTGTTCCTACGACCATGAGATCATATAACTCACTGACACCGGAGGAATGCTTTGTGTGTATCAAACGTCGCAACTTAACTGGGTGCCTATAAAGATGCTCTACAGGTATCTCCGAAGGTGTTCGTTGAGTTAGTATGGATTGAGACTGGGATTTGTCACTCCGTGTGACGGAGAGGCATCTCGGGGCCCACTCGGTAATACAACATCACACACAAGCCTTGCAAGAAAAGTGACTTAGTGTAAGTTGCGGGATCTTGTATTACGGAACGAGTAAAGAGACTTTCCGTCAAACGAGATTGAAATAGGTATGCGGATACTGACGATCGAATCTCGGGCAAGTAACATACCGAAGGACAAAGGGAATGACATACGGGATTATATGAATCCTTGGCACTGAGGTTCAAACGATAAGATCTTCGTAGAATATGTGGGATCCAATATGGGCATCCAGGTCCCGCTATTGGATATTGACCGAGGAGTCACTCGGGTCATGTCTGCATAGTTCTCGAACCCGCAGGGTCTGCACACTTAAGGTTATACGTTGTTTTATGCGTATTTGAGTTATATGGTTGGTTACCGAATCTTCTCCGGTGTCCCGGATGAGATAACGGACGTCACGAGGGCTTCCGGAATGGTCCGGAAACGAAGATTGCCTCATTTGATTACCGGAAGGTTTTGGGAGTTACCGGGAATGTACCGGGAATGTCGAATGGGTTCCGAGTGTTCACCGGGGGGGGGGGAACCCACCCCGGGGAAGCCCATAGGCCTTGGGGGTGGCGCACCAGCCCTTGCTGGGCTGGTGGGGTAGCCCAAGAAGGCCCTATGCGCCATAGGAAGAAAATCAAAGAGAAAAAGAAAAAAAGGGGAAGGACTCCACCTTCCAAACCTAGTTGGATTCGGTTTGGAAGGGGAGGACTCCCCCCCTTGGCTCGGCCGAACCCCTTGGGGCTCCTTGAGCCCCAAGGCAAGGCCCCAGGGCTGATTTGAGACAACTTTGCCACGGCAGCCCGACCACATACCTCCACGGTTTTACCTCTAGATCGCGGTTCTGCGGAACTCGGGCGGAGCCCTGCTGAGATTAGATCACCACCAACCTCCGGAGCGCTGTCACGCTGCCGAAGAACTCATCTACCTCTCCGTCTCTCTTGCTGGATCAAGAAGGCTGAGATCATCGTCGAGCTGTACGTGTGCTGAATGCGGAGGTGCCGTCCGTTCGGCACTAGATTTTGGGATGGATCGCGGAACGGTTCGCGAGGCGGATCGACGGACGTGAGGACGTTCCACGACATCAACCGCATTTCTTAACGCTTCTGCTGTGCGATCTACAAGGGTACGTAGATCGAATATCCCCTCTCGTAGATGGACATCACCATGATAGGTCTTCGTGCGCGTAGGAAAATTTTTGTTTCCCGTGCGACATTCCCCAACAGGGTGATCATTGACAAGGAGCGTACCCAAAATGACGTCGGGATCCTCTGCAGCTTCTTCTGCTGAAATATAAATCACGCAAGCACGCGCATGAGTTGTCTTCACATAATATGCTTTGCCCGACTTGCCTTGCCCAACAGACTTCCCATGTTGCTTGGCACCTATATTCTGAGGACACTCTCGTGAATAGTGTCCTGGTCCTCCACACATGTAACAGGTCACCTGATTGGCACGTGGTGCAGCATTGCTAGCTGGACCACCATATGTCTCTGCTATGGTATTGGTTTGGTTTGCCTGAGGCGCCACATAGGATGCCCTCGGGGTATATCTTGGCGGCAGGGAGCTATTCAGAACCCACAACCGGCGCTTTGGAAACGCCAAACCGGATGAGGAGCCAAAGTCGCGAGAGTGCTTCTTCATGGCTTCATAGTCGGTATGACCAGTCTCGACACTGATCGCCTTGTTGACAAGAGCTTGGAAACTTGTACATTCATGAAGGCATAGGTCACGATGAAGTTCGGGGCTCAGACCCGTGCGGAATCTTGCTTGCTTCTTGGCGTCAGTTGACACCTCTTCAGTTACGTAGCAATCGAGATTGCCGAACTCGCAGCTATAAGCATCCACGGTCAACTTTCCCAAGGTGAAGTCACATAATCCCTCTCTCTTACGGTCCATCACACCCTCTGGAAAGTGGTGCAGATGGAAGGCTGCGCTGAAATCTGCCCATGTGGTTGCCTGTCCGGCAGGACGCATAGCTTTAAAATTCTCCCACCACAGATTGGCGGGTCCTTCCAGAAAGTACACAACGATGGTCACCTTGTCAGCCTCAGAAACATTGGCAGAGTGTATCTTGCGTGATATAATACACAACCAGTCATCAGAGTCGAGAGGATCGACGTAGTGATGGAACTTCGGGGTATTCGGCTTCACAAAGTCATTGAGGGACACTACGTCATTTCGTGGCTGACGAGCTGTAGGTTGCTCAATACGTTCTAGCAGATGGTTGGTCTCTCGCTTGTTTCTTTCTGCCTCGAGCATAACCTCGGCCCAAGAAGGCGGGTGGGGCAGTTCCTCCTGTGCTGCCTCACTACCTTCTCCCTGCTCATGGCTAGGGGCACGGTTCTGCCTGGTAAACACCATCCTGGCAAACAAACTCACAGCCTAGACTAGATGAACATCAATACTAATTATGGATTAAGAATGCATTGAACACATGGAATGCGGAAATGAACATCCGAACAACATGGTAACAAGCAACTGCTATATATACACCAAGGTTCATACACACCATTACATAGTTCAATACAACCTCAAACTGAAGAGCAAGCTATTGAAGGGTGATACTACTCATCAGAGGCTTTCCAATGTTCCTTTAGATTATTTATCTATGCCTCCGGAACTCATCTAACAACATAGTCATACTCCACAAGACACACAGGACTGTGGAAGTACAACTACTACAATACTACTCTTCCACTCACGGGTTCAAGCATCCGCATAAAACATCTCATAAAGGTTGCCTCCATGGCCTGGGAGCTGAACTTGCGGATCAGGAAATACTCTAGCCTGAGACCCGTGGGAACCATAAGGACACGGGTGTGTCCTTGGTGCCCTCACTGGTGGTAGTAGAGGTCCCCGAAGAGGGGTGACACCTCCAATAGCAGGCCAGTCAACATGAGCTGGAAGATGAGTCCTAACGGGGTTCAACATCTCCATATCCCCATAACCTGTCTGAACTACACGTGCCAGCTCTGTCAAGGCTGTCCTCAAATGGTCATGAGTAGCATAGAGCTCCATACGAAGGGCAGGAGCATCTCTGTCTCTATTCTCTAATATCTTAGTGGTAGTCTGCAGCAGCGGATCCTCCAAAGAGGAGTCAAAGTAGGCCCTACTGAGATATCCTTCTTCTCCTGGCTGAGAAGCGGGAACATAACAGAACTCTGAATTCTGCAGCAGTGCATGTATGGCTCTCATGATGGTCAACATTGAATAGGCGACATCTTGTACCGCCATGTCAACGGTAACCCCGAATCCATAAGACCAATGGATCGGCTCCTCAGCTCCAGGATAATCTGGGAATACCCTAACAATGCATAGGTAATGACTCTGGTTGAAATCCCGGTACTGCTCATCCACTGTATACTCTGGGTACCAGCGGTAACTGGCTACTGACCGTATACTCTGGGTACCAGCGGTAACTGGCTACTGACATCATCCTGACCAACATGGCCGTGTGACCCGGCACATCAATGCACCTAGTCAGACGGACCACCTGACGAGAAGGACGCCCACGTATCTGAAATAGAGAGTAATGCAAAAGGAATTAGAGCTCTGAAGATAAAATTGGGCAGCATAATGGTTGTAAATGCTCAAAAACAATTTTGAGACAACCCACAAAAGATAGGATAGCATAACCACTCAACTATCAAGTTCAATTCCATGGTCATCATATACTTATTTTCTTTTCCTTGGAACAAAGAAAACTCAGATGAACTATCGAACCGTTTTCCTACAATCTACCAATTAGTAACACGCGGGTCCTAAGACATAGATAAGTAACCTAGTTCTTAATCCCCGTCGAAAAGATGAGGATGACCATAATAGAATGACTTAAGAAGAGAAGCAAGAAACTGACGTTCCCTTCCACAAACAATTCCCTTAAATATAACTAAAGCATTTCCAGACTCAACTTCGACCAGTTTGGCTTGGTAATCCTACAGTCAGTCAGGCTCTGATTCCAACGGTGTCAGGACCCCGATCCTAAGCCATAGGAATCCAGCCTGTAACACATCGCATCCCGTTGCGGTCTCACGCACGGTTTACCCGACGGCTTCCACCTTACCTTAGCCGGGACCATTTGTGCCTTTTGTCTCACGTATGCAATTGTGTCCCTAGCATTCCAATGTCAAAGAACCCGGGTCGACATGACTAGTCGTAAACTCAAGTGGCTCAACTGTACAGAGATAGTCATACATAACCTAGCAAAGCAGGTGTCGGTCATCAGCGAGTGTAGACGAGTCCTAGCAAGCTACAAGGACTCCATTACACCGTGTGACATTTCCCCGTAGGGACACACACAACAACTAAGAAGGATACATGTCGGTCAACCAATGTGTCTGTAGCAGTAGCGAACTACCCAGGCTCGGTGGAAACACAAAGGGGCATTTCTTTGTATAGATAGCTACTAAGGGCATACGACTAGGTGTCGAATCCCATACATATCACAGTACATCACACGTACGCATGACATACTTTATATGCATAGATACAACAATGGCATCACAACATAACCATACAACATCACAAAATTTATTTAGCAGACTCGGAAGAGTCTTGCATAATATGTTCATACAGATAGGGGTCACACGACCCGACACTCAAGTCATACAAACAGAGTCATACAAACCAAGCGGAAGCATTAAAGTTGTCTAAGTACAGACAGTTCAAAGGAAAAAGGCATAATGCTTGACTATCTACAGATCCCTTCTAAAAGGGCCAGGTCGTAGCTGGTACACCAGCTACTCGTCATCATCGAGGTCTAGATAAAACCCACCTGTTGGCTCGTGGTTATCCTCTTCAACATTGATTAAACAAACATGAGTACAAAAGTACTCAATGAGACTTTAGAATAGATCTATCTACTCATGCACATGTATAAACAAAGGCTAGCTTTGACTCTTGGCTAGACTAAACTACAATTTTAAATAGTTTTAAACAACTATGCTAAGTCATACACGAGTCCACTACCACCACAACAATACACTATCATGGATTCCTTTCCGTCTCCCTACGGAAATGCCATACATGATACCCACACTTATCTTGATACTTTTATGAGTAGCCATTAAAGTTATCTATGAACAACATATGTCTCCAAGTAGTCCATATCCATGGACGCGCCTATTCAAATAGATCATAACCCTGCAGGGGTGTACTTCTTCACACACGCTCTCGCCACTTATGGCCATGTGCACGTCATGCACCTCGGCAACCTTCAAGCGGAAGCCTAGCGAGGGAGTCGGCCACGACCGTTAACCATGCTAATACCTAGTCCAGGTTTATCGCCTATTTGAGAGTGAACCCGCACGAAAGTCCGGACGTGGTTTCCGCCACGGCTTCAAACGATGTGCACATGGTTCCCAAGCCCACCATCCAGGTGCCACTTGGTACATCGTGCCACTGCCTCCAGCATCATAGCCCACCTCTAAGGTCAGCACTATGCACGGCCTCCAGCATGACTATAAACACCAGAAACTACTTGCAACTCCTGGACCGAGTACTAGGCAATTAATAAGTCGAGCGGGGTCATATTTCAGGGCACAACATGTGGTAGTAACTAGTCTTGGATTACATACACGGAACGCAGTTCCTAAGGACGGTTCCAATGAAACAACCCGCCTTGTATTCCTACATAGCCTTTCATCGGTACCTTTGCCAAATCAGGTTCCACACTTATTGTTTGTCACTAGAACACATTGATCCATTCCTTTTCATCACCCAGATGAAACAGACCTCACACAACTCTAGGCATAGCAAGCATAGCACGATAAGACACGTCATGGCTCAAGCAACTACCAGGTATGCTAGGTTGCAAGGTTTGGCTATTTACTGTGATAATGACAAGTCATGCAAAGGAATAGGTTCAACTACCGAAGTAAATCATTTGAAATATTTTGTCCTAATGCAATAAGTGGGAGTAGGAGCACAAACATGGGATTATATTGGGATGATCAAAAGGGTGCTTGGCTTGTTGTTCAGCAGGGGGATTAAATCCGTTAGTTGGATATTCAAACGTATCCGGAAGGGCAGGCCTACCGAAATAATAACAACAATCAATAACATTCAGATGCAACAATATGATGCATGAATATGGCACGAAATGAAATGTAGCATGAGCTAGTGTGGCTGCCAAACCTTTCGTTTGATGCTAATTTGAATTCAAGTTGAAATATTAGTTGAAATAAGATATTTATTAAGTTCTTTTAATTGATTTGACCTGATGTTGTTTCGTAACTTTGTTTGTCATGCATGAAAATAGCACCATTATGTTAATTGAATTACTCTGATCATTTTACATATATTATTTGTCAAATTTTGGAGTTATATTTAATTTTCTATGAATTTAAAAAGTTTTGCACTTAGTCTGGAATTATTTAAAACAGAAATTGCATTATTGCACCAGGGTGACGTCATCAGGGTCAACAGGGGCTGGTCAGGTCAAACCTAACTGACGAGTAGGGCCCACTGGTCAGTGGCTCAGGGGCTAATCCCGCGCTGACTAGAGGCTAAGTGGGGTTTGACTCACTATGGGGCCCACTGCCAGTGGCTCTAGGGGGTGGATTAGGCTCTAATGAGCTGTCCACGTCTGCCCCCACCGGAGCCTCGCTGAAGGCGACCAAACCCGCGGCGGATCCTCGCCGAAGTTGCTCTAAAACGTGTTGTGAGGCTCGAATTTGAGTGCCGAGAGCATGAGAGGAAGCCCAGACTAGGCCTGATCTAATAGGGGCAGCGAGAGGAGCTAGGGGTGGCCGGAGAGCACCGATGACGAGCCATGGCGGCGGCCGGAGCTCGGGTTCGATGGCCACGGGGCTACAGAGCAGGAAAGAGAGGGGTAGATGGGGGGAAACGCTCCGGAGCTCAGTGCAATGTCAATGAGAGGCTCAGGCTGCTCGGGGCAGCGCTGGATCTGTTGAATCGACGACGACTTGCTGGTGGCCGAAGGTGGAAGAAGACGGTGATGAGGGTGATGCAGGGCTCTGGGGCTCGTTTCCTTTGTCCTAGATGTCATGCTCGTCGAGGCGGAGATGATGGCGTGCTCCGGGAAGCTTGCGGTGGCCGGAGGCAACGGCTAGCTCGAGCTCGAGCTTGGCTCTAATGGCGGCCGAGAGGAGGGGCCGCATGAGAGCGAATGGGGAGAGGGAGAGGGATGGAATGGCCTCGGGAGGCTTGTCCCTCCGCGCCCAGCGTGACGGAGTGGCCAGGCAGGCACTCAGGTGCGTGGCCGCGCGAGAGGAAACGACAGCCACCTCCTGCTGCCGACTGGCGAGGGGAAGACGACGGGAGCAGATGGGCTGGGCCAAGGTGAGCATCACGTAAGTGTTTTTCCATTTTCGTTCTTTTCTGATTTCTGTTAAATCATTTCTGCCATTTGTTTGTTTTTATTTTGGCTCCAAACTATTTGTATAAATAGTGAATAAAACTCTGGGGGTGTTATTTGGAATATTTCGAAGCCCATATAAAAGATTCAACATTTTATGATATTGTGAAATATTTAAAACCACATATTTGGGTGATTTCAGTAGCTTTGAATATTTAAATAAAATACCAAACGTATTTTAAAAATAAGTTCTACCCCTGAAATATTGTTTCCAATATTTAACAAAAATGGTGGGCTTTTATGAAGGCCATTTGGGGTTCATTGATTTATCACAAGTTTTGAATTGGTTGAATATGGAAGTGCTAGGATTTTTCTTTGATTTCTATTTTCACTTTTAAATGCAAGGATAAAATATGAGCACAATCTTGCTAAGCTTCAAATGGAAACTAGAGATGTGACCGGCTTGCACCTTATCAGATAGATTGTTCTGACGTACACTAACAAATATTCATTCTAATATTACATCTTTTGAGCACTGGGACTCGATCTCCCGAGAACCTTCCGTAGCGGAGGAGAAACATAGCTCGGGGCGCCTATGCTCCTTTTGGCAGGCAGTGGATCAGTGGCCATCTTAAGGGGCATTACCTGAGGCAACTACACCATCGTACGTGCAAAGGCCATCCGAGCCCCTTCCATACAAGAAGAGCGCTACATGATTTCAATCTGGGGCGCAGCGTCGACCAGCTTATGCGCTAATGTGAAGTATCTCCTTGGAAAGCGCTCGGTAGGCCATCGCCGTACATAGAGATCCTTCATGGTCGGCTCCATTTGATAGCCTAGACCAGGGTTGGACTCGGGAGTTTCAAACTGAGCCCATAATAGCCATTGCTCGGCACCCCCATCATGGATTGCAAAATGCTTGGCCGCATCCGTTGCACTCTCAGGGAGGTTCGTGAAGGCGCCTACCGAACTCCATATTGGCGTAAGAAAGGCATACATGTTTCCACCAAAGGCACATTGCTATAATTACAACTTCTCGGTTTCCATAAGCTTGGCTTGGCGCACTTCTTCTTCATAGAACCTCTGCTCCACCCACTCTGATTGAAGCACGACGCACAGTTTGTTGTGATCATCCATGTGCTCTTGATCTTTCTGCTCCAAGGAATCACACTTCAAGTTCGCCTCTTGCAGCTCCTACTAGATCACCGTCACCCTGGCCTCATGTTTGTTGCTGACAAACTTTAGGGCATCCAGCTCGGCAGCCGCTTGTTAGGCCACGACCTTGTGAGAAGCGGCCTCTTGTTTGGCTTTTTTCACCTCATCCCTGACCTTCTCAAGCTCTTTGGTCGTGGGATGTTAACAAAGTTAGAATACAAAGAGTTAGCTGGCACGGCCAAGACGCTCCTTAAAATTGCTAAAGGACGTTATGAATTTGTTGACCCAGCTTACCATGCTTCTCGTTGAGCCGACCATTTATGCGGTCAGGCTCTTCATCATAAACTTTGAGTTTCCTGTTTAGCTCGGGTATTTCCAACACATTGGCGTTGGCAGCCGATGACGAGGCCTGCAAGGTAAAACCAGCATGTTAGTCCGGTTCTGAATTATTGGGGTGAACATTGCTTAGTCAAAATTCTCAAACGAACAATTTAAACAAGTCTTCGGGCTATTTTTCGTTTTTGCCACGAACAAGTGTTTTAGCCACGGGTGAGTTTTCTTTCCAACCTACCCATGGCCCAGGGGTTGTTATACCCATAAAGGCATATATATAACTTTGCATAATCAAACCTACAATATTACACGGCTTACGTTAAAGCCCATCAGCAAGCCATTGAAGGCTTCGTTTAGTCTGCTGTTGATAGACTGAATACTATTTCAGACCACACCCATAAGGGTGTGATGTTCTACGTCTATACAGGAGCCGGTCAAGGCATCTTCCATTACGGTCAGCCACCGATCCATAGCTTGTTCTGTTGTGGGCGGCACTTGGGGCGGCGCAGAAGATGCCGGAGCATCAGGTCCCCTGGAAGTCCTCTCATGCAATGCTTGGAGAGAATTTGGTTCTTTTCTCCACCTACGGAGAAGGCACCTACGCTTGAGTCTTAATGACCGAGGTAAGTACCTCGGTCGAAATCTCCTGGTCCTCGGCGACCGGGGTATTAAAACCAGCCAAAACCTGTCAGTCCTCGGAGGTTGGTGTATCTTCTTGGGTCGGGATTTCCCAATCCTTGGCGCCTTATGTATCCGCCTACAACATCACCGCCTCGGTAGTTTTTGGTGGGCCTTAATGGGACGTCACCTCAGCTAGATTGTCCGAGAACGGGGGAGGGGTGTTTTGGGACGCATTCCCTCTGTCGGCCAACTCGACGGGCAGCGAATCCCCTTCCAGCATTCAATATGTCGGAAGATCTCGGACGGGGTGGTGATAGGAAAAAGCTCAATTCTCATCGTTGATAAAAAAATTTATAACTCTATTAATTTGGGGAGTGGTCTCCGTACCTTCGGGTCGGGGGCTTGACCCTAAGTGTTCGGTGAGGAGCTGCCCATAGGCCCCAACCTCTTCATTGGAGTCCAGGTTGCGCCCAGAAGGGAGACCTTGCGCTTGCAATGTTTCTTCGGAGCCCGAGGAGGTAGTCCCTTCTCGACCCCCTCCGGTGCCTCCCTCTTCCTCGACTGAAGAGAACCTTTCTCTTCCTCCTTGTGTTCCTCCTCCTCCTCGTGGGTAGAGGAGGCATCGGTATCCTTAGATTTTGTATCTCGGGGACCCCTCAAATGGAGACCCCCGCGAGTCTCCTTCTTCTTATTGTCCAACGGCACATACGGCGAATCTACTAGCATCAGCTCCAAGAGAGGAGTCTGGGGTCCCTTCGGCAGGGGAGCTGGGCCTTCTATGTTCTTGGCCTGTTCCAGCCACTCATGTGAAAGAAAAAGGATAGTAAGAACTTCGATAAGAACAAAACTCCAAGTGCATATAAGAGCTCGGACATACCTCCTCCGGGTGATATTGCCGTCCTAGCCGGTATCTTATTCCTCGGCCGGCAAATCCTACTGTGGTTTGAGAAGTATCAGCCACAGATCTTCATGGTTGGTGTGGTAGAACTTGAGCACCGTGCAAGTTTCGTCGGCCTCGTGAGACCAAGTCGGGTTTACATGATGCTGGCAGGGAAGGACGTGGAGATGGAGCGTGACCTGGACCACATCGGCCAGCCGGATATTGGAGTCCACAATTTTCCTGATGTGTTTTTGCAACTCTTGCACATCCGAAAACGAGCCCCAGTCCAGGCCTTTCCTGACCCATGAGGCCAGCCGCACACCGGGACTACACGTGAACTCGGCTGGCACCTCCCAGTTTTCTTCTCGTTGTTTTGTGATATAGAATCACTCCTTCTGCCAGTTCTTGATGGTGCCGATCAGTGTGCCCTCCGGCCATGGCACACAACAGATCTTGCTTATCACTGCCCTGCCGCAGTCGGCATACTGGCTGCTGACCGATTTCGACTTGACATTGAAAACCTTGAGCCAAAGACCGAAATACAGATGAACCAGCAGGAAAGCCTCGCAGACAGTGATGAAGTTGGAGATGTGCACAACGGAATTTGGGAGAGGTCATGGAAATCTACCCCATATTAAAACATTAGGCCCCTCACGAAGGGGTGAAGCGGGAGGCCAAGTCCCCGGAGGAAGTGGGGGACAAATACCACACGCTCTAGGGGCCTTGGCGTAGGAACCACGAGGACCTTTTCCGGTACTTGGTGAGTGATGCCAGCTCCGATGTAGCTGCAGTGCTTCAGATCCTCTATATCTCCTTCAGAGACACATGAGACCTCCCATTTTCCCCGAGAGCCCGAGTCGGCCATTGCAGAGCTTGAGGCGGAGGGCGATTTGAACGGGTGAGAGATGGAATGGATCTGGGCGCTTGAGCTTGGAGGCAGAAGGATCAAGGGTTTGGAATGCCTGTGGTGAGCTTTGGATATTTCTTCCCCTTTTAAGGGAGGTCGCGAAACCAAGGGTTTCCGCTTACTACGCAACCAGCTCCTCCACTTCCCGGAAAAACTACACCGTTGGAACGTGTGTACGTTGCCTCAGGTCATTAATTCGAAATCCCCTTAAAGACAAGACACAATCTGTGTTCGTTATAGAACTTGCCCTGGGGAAAGTGGCCTCGAGTCTCGACTTGAGTTTTACTCATCATTTGTTATTGTGACTTTTTGTCAGAAGAGTTATGAGATGGGTTATTATTCACCTTTGGACCTTTAAAAGCCTCTGGACTTAATGACACCTGTTTTTGAGAAAACTACGTCATTGGAGCGACTAAACCGATACGTGTCAAATATAAAGGAAACTCGCGGTGCAAGACAATTTGTCTATGTGCTCGGCTGCCGAAGACTATACACATCGGTGTTGAAGGCCAGTTTGGAGGATACTAAGGGAGTTCCAGATTAAGGGCTGCTCGGGTAGTCGGGTTGTCCCTTATGGGCCGATCATATGGGTTACATCATTGAAGACCGAATTATCAAACAATTGCATAATCAAGATGGAAAGCTTAGAAGACTAGGCGTGCACTCCAAGGCAGGGGGACCAGTTCAACCCATATACCCCCGATCTATGTCGGTAACATGTAACCCTAGAGGCCCTGGTGTCTATATAAACTAGGAGATCTTATGCGTAGAGCCAGGTTATCTCATCTAGGGTTAGCTCATACGATATCGAGATAGATCAACACTGTAACCATCATTCCCCATCAACATAATGAAGCAGGATGTAGGGTTTTACATCTTTCGGAGGGCCCGAACATGGGTAAACATCGCCTCCCCGTGTCTCCTGCAATCCATCGATCTAAGCTCCATAGTTTGGGACCTGCTACCTAAGATCTACCGGTTTTGACGCCGACACCATGGAGTAGGTGGTTCATTTTGGCCTCGATATAATCATCCAAATCTCTCTCATACCTCTCGGGATCCTAAGATGGTAGACCTCTATTCAACTATGAATTGGTACCTGGTACCTTCTGTCGTCCATACAATTCTACCATGTGGATAGAAATGAGTTATAGAGTATAATTGCATGATCATATCATCATTCATGTTGTCATGCTTCTACCAACAAAATATTCAATGTCCATGGCTTTGAAAGTTTCTTGCACATGAGGGAAGTAGTCTTCATTCTGCTTGATGTACTCCCAATCTACATACGTCATGTCACTCACAGCTGGACACTTGTCCAATATGTCAGACTCATAAAAGTCTAGCTCCTCCTTTCTATGGAAGCAAGCATCAACTGTAGTCCTCTTCGTAGTAGCATATGGATCAGCTTCTCTCCACTTCATGAGCCCTTGATCCTTCCTTTACTTCATGTTCTCAGTAATGGGGTGTTCATCTTTATGTTTAGGCAGATGACATCTCATCTACCTCAATACAACAAGTTCCGCTTCCTCCGCAACATTGTCCCTTGATGCAGAACCCTTGTTCTTCTTAGCTACAGGTATGTATCTCGTAGTCGTCTTAAGCTTAGAGGTTACAAGATTTTTAGCCTTGGGAGCATATGACATGGCTTTGGTTCCACGCTTCTGTAGCATAACATCTCCCATCAATTTCTTCTTCTTGAAAGGAGGTGGGTTAGTTGTTTCCTCTTCATTTTCGTCCTCATCATCTGGATACTCACGTGTAGATGGTTGAACTACTTTGACATACCTGGTCATTTTCCTCTTTTTCCCTGGCTTATTGGCTAGAAATTTAGTGCTTCCAGCCCTGCTAGGCTAATATTAAGATTGAGAGAACCCTCTATTAGCTACAACTTTCTCTAGAACCTTCCTCACATTTGCCCTCTCATTTTTGCTTGTGAGAATTGCGTTTGCTCAGGATAAAATCAACATCTTCATCATCAGAGTTGATCCTCTTCCTTGCCCTAGTTGTTGCCTTGGGCAGGTCATGGGAGATGGGGTTCCTGGGTCCGACTCAATCCTCTCAGGACCAGTGTCTGAATTAACTTCCACACATTCCTCTCGTTATGCATTCTGGGTGTCCTCAGAACCTCACATACTGACAAGATAACCCTGTGAATAGATGTAGAGGTGTAGAAAAACATGAGCATGACAAAACATAAAAAAATTGCAAAAATCTGAACTCAAAATCTTAGTCTTAAGTTTCTGCTAAGTGAGTTTCGGATCCAACAAGTATAAGTTTTCGGAGTCTCCGAGACAAACTATCTCTTATACAAAGGCTTGATCACCCTTTTTGGTTTCACCACAAAGATAAAATAGTCTGACTAAGACAATTCTCACAAACCCTAGACTCTGAATTGGTGAAACTGATACATACAAACTTAGTGAATCCGAGACACATAGAGCAGAGAACTAAACCAAAATAATCTTATTCAACTAATCTAGTGAAATTTTTCTATGGATAGAAGCATCGCAATTTGTGGCAAGATGATGAACTGAACCTATTACACAAGAATTAGATTTGGGAGCACAAACATGGTTCAAAACCATACCCTAACATGGTGTTGATTCCGCTAGGGCAACCAGAGGAGGTGACATTGCGATCGACGGTGAAGGACTTCTGAGGAGAGGGTGCACGGTAGATGAAGGGCGATGTACGGGGACTCGAGCATGGTAGAAGAGGGTGCAGAAGGCCAAAGATTTGATGAAATTTTTTATCTCGGGTCTCCTGGATAATGTACCTTCATGCTGTAGGGGCACCGATTCTACAATTTCGGTGCCATCAAGTTTTTTAACTGCCACGGGCATGGAAACTCGGTGAGAACAAGATTAAAAAATTGGTTGTACTCAGGTTCAAAAACAAGATGAAACCTAGTGCTTCGGTGTATCGAGTTTGTGGAGTTCCTCACACCGAGTGGCATATGGGAGGTTTTGGAAATCAGATCTTGTCGAGACAGAACTCTGTTTCCTACTCACATGGAGGGTCCAAAAGTGTTTGCTCAAATTTTGTGATAAAGCATGAATAGAATTTAAGACGAGAAAGAATAGATAGCTTGAGAGGGGAACTTAGGCATTCTTTTATATCCAACTGGCAAAATAAAATGAAAAGCCAAATAACAACAATTGGATATCCTCTATTGAGAAAAAATATGCATACCAACATGCTCAAACAATTAGATATCAAATGTACCATGAAAAACGTGCACAACCACTCTATTATCTAGCAAGCACTTTGTTGGTGACAAATTCATCTATATATGAGTATATTGAATTAGGAGCCAAAGCAAGAATACATGATCAGAGGTCATACTCATCATTTACACGCAAGTGGGATTGTCACTTTTACATAAACTTTTCAATCTGTTCACGTCTTTAAGAGATGCTTTGAAGCTTGTCTTAGAGTAATTCTGAGGGATCGATAGAAGATGTCTAGAGGGGGGTGATTATACTACTTCACAAGATGAAAATTTCTAGCCTAACCCAATTTCTAGGAGGGCTGATATCTAGCAGTTGTAACAAGTCTAGAGGACCCTACACATGCTAGTCAACAAACATGGCAGCGAAAAAGTAAAGACTTTGCACATGAAAAGGAGTAGAGTTTAGGATATCAAACACAAGGGGTTGACACAATGATTTTTCGCATGGTTCCGAGAGGTGGCGCTATCGTACGTCCATGTTAGTGGAGACTTCAACCCACGGAGGGTAAGGGCTGTGAGAGTCCACGGAGGTCTCGACCCATGGAGGTCTCGACCCTTGCCCTTACAAACATCTTGGTTCAACTCCACAACACGAAGTAGGAGGCTCCCAAGCGACACCTAACCAATCTTGGAGGAACCACCCTCCAAAAGGTAATAGATGGGGTAGATCAATGAACTCCTTGCTCTTGTGCTTCTAAAGATAGGCTCCTCAACACAAATCTCTTTCTCATAGAATATGCATGGGTAGGAGAGGTTGATTTCGTGGAAAGCAGTTTGAGGAGGCTAGAGATAAAGTTTCAAATGATTGGATTGGAATATCTTGGTCTCAACACATGAGTAGGTGGTTCTCTCTCTGAAAATGGATCTAGAAATGAAGTGTGTGTTCTGAGTGCTTCTCCCACGAATGAGAGGTGGGTGAAGGGGTATATATAGGCAGCAGCCAAAATCCAACCATTACACACAAAAGTGCAAACTCGGTGACACCAAAGTGGACAACTCGATGGTACCGATTAGCTCAAAGGTGTGAACTTTTGAATCTCGGTGATATCGATATATAGAACTCGGTGACACCGAAAAGGTGACTTACGGTCAGATGGACAAACTCGGTGACAGCGATACTCAAACTCGGAAATTTTGATTTTGTGTATCTTGGCAACAGAATGTTGGTCACCCAAACTCGGTAGCACTGATGCAGTTTCGGTTGCACTGCTTTGGTGGGAATGGCTAGGGTTATGTCTATGGTTCAAAATAGGTGGGTCCGATGTGGAAATGTTGGCGCCACCGAATTTGTGTATATGAAACTTGACAAAGTGGATATGTGGAAAAAAATGACTCTGTGTTTTGGTGGCTAACTTTGAGCATTTGAGCAATCAGTTCATTTTACTACCTCGTCCCCCTTTTAGTAGTATTGTCTTCTCTATGGAATCAAATGTGATTTCTCACAAATATAAAATGAAGAGTCTTCTAGCTTGAAGCTTGAGCCAACATTATTCCTTTCTTTCATCGAGGGGCATCTCCACAAAAACCTTAAGCCATAGCTCTTCATGGACTAAACCTGAAATGTCTAGGTAAAAGTGTTAGTCCAAGAGGCAATGTATGTTGTCATGAATTATCAAAATCACCCGGGGAGCATATATGCTTCCAATCTCCCCCTTTTTGGTAATTGATGAAATCTTTGACACACATATGACTAGTACAAGCTCGCTCTAAATGTGTGCAATCCCTTAAGGAATAGTTGCTTTCGAATGCATGGGCACACACAAGGTAGAAGGACAGGACAAGACAAGGAATAGTTGAGGTAGCGCTTGATGAAGTAGAGCTAGTGGTGGACTTGGGAACCCACTTGACCATGGCTTGAGATTCTTCTTCAAATGAGTCAATCTCCTCTTGAAGCTTGTCCTTTCCCTTGAGCTTTTGGTCTTCTGGTGGAAGGTCATCTTGAGCATTTGTTCCCTTGGGGAGTGTAGATCATAATTATCCTTTTGAGGAAGAGACTTTGGTTTGGGGTATTGACCTTCTTCCCATTAAACTCCATTGCCATTGAAGTAGACAATGCCTTGTTCCTTCCGATGTCATCCTTGCTTCTGCACAATCTCCTCGAATTGCTTACTTTCGGTGGGACTCTTGAAGAAACCTATCTCTACAATTCGTTTCAATAAATCATTTTCTTGCTCAAGTGTAACTTGGCTAAGGGGATCAATAGTGCAATCAAAATATCTACTAGCAACAACAACATTTGATTTAGCATTAGTATTTTGTTACTAGATGAAGACACTTTCTTGCCTTTGCTACTAGTTTTCTTAGACTTGATTTGTGGAACAGAAGTAGACAAGAGTAATCTTTGGCTAGACAAGAATAACTCTTCTTTCAAAGATTATCATTGATCGCTTTAAGAAACTGATGATCTTACTCTAAGTTTAGCTTCTCGAAGCGTACCTTCTCATGAGTTTTTGCATGCTATCTATGGTCTTCTAGAGTAGATTCATGGGCTAACTTAAGAGTGTTTAATTCTTTAGTTAGACGCTCAGTCTCCTTCTTATCATCATCACACGACTTATCTTGACTAGCGTGATTATCATCAACTTCATTTTCATTGATATCACTAGTTTTATAAAAGAGCATCTCATCATCTACAAGCAACTCATGCTCATCACTATTAAAGTCAAAGTAATCGGGGTGTGATACCTTGGGGACTTTAGCCACGAAGCCGTTTCCAATCCCTTCATTCGGTGAATCACATATCTCATATGTATTGGATGATACGAGTGCTAGACCGGCAACACCTTCATCTGGACTATAGTCGGAGTTGGAGTGGTAGTTTCACTCGGATTTGTAGTCGGATTCGGAGCCGGATACCCATTCACCAACATGAACTTGATGTCTCTTATTGAGTGGATCTTGGTGTACTTGAACTTCTTATCCGATTTCTAGCTTCTCCAGGAGGGTCTTCATTCATAACAATCTTCTCTACTCCTTCTGTCTCTTCGGCGTGACTCATCTCTTGAGCTTCATCTTCTAGGTGACTCTTCTCTTATTTTGTGGGGGGTCATGCACTCATTGGAGTAGTGACCGGTCCTTCCAGAATTGTAGCAATTTCGGTCAGGACTAGATGAATGATACGTCTGCAATGTATCTCTATTTTTTGATTGTTCCATGTTGTTATATAATCATTCTTGGATGATTTATGATCATTTTTTAACAACTTTATATTTTCTTTGGGACTAACCTATTCACATAGTGCCTGGTGCTAGTTGCTATTTTTTGCTATTTTTTCCTTCCTAGAAAATCAATATTAGATGAAGTCCAAATGCCATGGAACTTTACACAGATTTTTTTGGACCACAAGGAAACTAGGCACCGGGGCGCGCCTAGGGTCCGTAGGATGGCCTGGTGGCTAGTGGGGGCCTCGGGCGCCTCCTCCACCGCTTGTGAGCTCTATAAGTACCCCAATATTCCACAAACCCTAGAGGAGTCGACGAAAAATCATTTCAGCCACCGCAAATTCTAGAAGCCACGAAATCCAATCAAGCACCCGTTTCGGAGAGGAACACGATCACAGAGGGGTTCATCATCCTCATTGGTGCTAATCCAATGATGTGTGAGTAGTTCATATCAGACCTACGGGTCTGTAGATGGTAGCCAGATGGCTTTCTCTCTCGTCTTGCTTCTCAATACAATGGTCTCTTGGATATCTATTTGATGTAACTCGTTCTATTGCGGTGTGTTTGTTGGGATCCGATGAATTGTGAGTTTACGATTAGATCTATGAAATCATATTCATGCTTGATTTTTTAGCCACGTATTTCTTCTTGGATATTTAGTTTTTCTGGCCAACTTAATCTTTTATCTTGCAATGGGCAGTGGTGCTTTGTGATAGGTTTGATATTGTGGTGCTCAATCTCAATGACAGAAACAGACATGACACGCATGTGTCATTTCTATCAAGGGTAAACCGATGGGTCCTATTCCTACATGAATAGATCTTGTCTACATCATGTCATCGTTCTTAAGTCATTATTTCGTTTCTCCATGAACTCAATACAGTAGATGCATGCTGGATAGCGGTCGATGTGTGTAGTGATGGAAGTAGATGTAGGCAGAATTTGGTCTACAAGCTAGGATTTTCTGTTTTTGCAGCATCTCTGAGATGTTCTTCTTCATATCTTAGACAAGGCTAACTAGAAATGCCATTTGCTTAGCTTGCGTTCTGAGCTACGGAACTGGTGGTGGCTCATTTCTAGTAGCCTCAGCTTCTCCTACCTTTGCTGTCATTGTAGGTGCAGCTGAGCTGGGATCATTGTCGTCCATCACCACTTCATTGTCTTCAAGTTTTGGCTGAAGAGTTAAATGGGGACAATCAGAGAGATATGCATTCTTTCCTCGCTTGGCATTGATAAGCATTTGGATGTATGGGGCATATCCACAAGATCTTTTTTGATAAGCAGCAGTCCTCCGGATAGTCTCTACTATCAAGTCCATCACTTGGAATCTAGTGTGAGAGTCCAAATGGTGCAGTAGATTGATAGAGTGTCCCCTAATCATCCTATCATCACCTGATTTAGGTATCAAGGTGTGTCTCAGAATGGTGTTAGTTGTGGGTATCCCTACTTTCAAGAAATACACTGAGCCCATATTGTGAGTTGCCAAAAACTTGTGAGGGCTTGTACATGTTTGCCATGGAGTTGTGGCTCATCTTCGGTTCAGAGTACACATCAACATCACTCTCTTTCTACTTAGGGACACCAATGATAGTGGTCCACTCACCAATCATTGACTCATACTTTTCACCATGAGTCATCCAAATAATAGAACCATCTCCATAGAAATGAACAGTTGAGTAAAATTGCATGATCAGTTCATCATTCCATGGGGTCATCTGTTTTCCAACAAAATCTTCAATGTCTACAAACTTGAAATTGTATTGCACATGGGAAAAGAAATTTTCATTGGATTGGATGTAAGCACAGTCAACGTATCTCATATAACTAACAGTTAGACTTTTGTCATACAAGACAGTCTCATAAAAGTCTTGTTGTTCGTTGGTGTGAAACCTTGGATCAACAGTAGTTCTTCTCCTTATGACATATGGATTTGGAGCTCTCCATTTCCTCAAACCTACATCTTACCTCTTGTTCATATCTTCGGCTACTGGAAGAGCAACATTGTGCACTGACAGATTTGGTCGGAGCTTTCTGAGAATTGGTGCTTTCTCTTCTTCTTCCTCTACAGCAAAGGCACTTGAAGAAGGGACTTTCTCCTTGGCAACTGTAGGATACCCTTTGTAGTCTTCCTGTGAGCTACAACCTTTTTATTCTTAGAAGGAGGCTTATGAGCAGATTTCCTGGGCATGGCATCAACCATGAGCTTCTTCTTCTTAGGAGGAGCTCGGATCTCATCTTCTCCAGTAGCATCTTCTGGTTCCTTATACATGGAAGTTTTTCTCCCAATAACATGAATTACCCTCTTCCCGGCTCTCTTTACAGCAGCCTTCTTAGCAGGTTTATCAGTGTAGACTATCGTACTTTGCTTTGCAAACTCAGGAGCTCTAAGATCAGCAGGTCTTGCAAACTCTTTCGTCGCAGTCTTCATAGGAACCTTTGAAGGAGCTGAAATTTCCTCTCGCACGAAATTTGAGTCCTCTTCATCTGAATTTAGCTTCTTTTTTGCCTGGTGGCTTCCTTGGGCAAGCCATGGGAGATGTAAGATCTAGGGTCAAAGTACGTCTTCTCTGGACTTGTGCCTGAGTCCATCTCAACATTGTTTTCTCTGAAATCATTCTCGCTATCCTCAAATCTTGACATCTTGGCACACTAGCAACAACTCAACAGCAAACCAGCAAACAACTATCCTGCAAAATAGGTATAGAAGAGCAGAAGGTTGAGCATCACAAAACACAAAAAGATATTTCAAATCTTGAATTCAGAAACTCAGTGTATGATCTTCTGCAAAATGTAAATCTGTAGCACCAGGTTGGTCATGTCGGAGTCACCAATAAAATCTACTCGAATAACAAAGACTTGGCAGACTTTTTTGGTGTCACCGAAAGAGCTGCTTGGTCTCACCGAGTGGCTTCTTAGGAACCTTCAAAATGAAATTGTTGGAAAAAAAATTACCAACTCGGTCTCACCGAGTTGCATGCTGCAAAAGATCAAATCCTAAATTCCATCGTTTTCTATGCTAAGAGAATCGTTGGTGGAGGAGGGGTTTGCACATGATGGATCCTTCATAGGCGGTGGTTCCTCGTTCATAACGATCTTCTCTACTCCTTCTGTCTCTTCGAGGTGACTCATCTCTTGAGCTTCGTATTCTAGGTGACTCGTCTCTTGAGCTTCGTCTTCTAGGTGACTCTTCTCTTCTTTTGTGGGGGTTTGTGCACTCATTGGAGTAGTGACCGGTCCTTCCAGAATTGTAGCAATTTCGGTCACGATTAGATGAATGATACATCCAATGTATCTATAAATTTTGATTGTTCAATGATGTAATATAATCATTTTTCGATGATTTATGATCATTTTATAGCAACTTTTATCATTTTTGGGACTATAATATACACATAGTGCCTAGTGGCAGTTACTATTTTTTGTTGTTTTTATCCTTCGTAGAAAATCAATATCACATGAAGTCCAAATGCCATGAAACTTTATAGAGATTTTTTTTGGACTAGAAGGAAGCTTGTGAGCCAAGGATGATCACCATAGGAGGCCCAGGAAGCCCACTAGGCACCAGGGTATGCCGAGGGCCCCTAGTGCGGCCTGGTGGCTAGTGGGGGCCTCGGGCACCTCCTCCACCGCCTGTGAGCTCTATAAGTACCCCAATATTCCAGAAACCTTAGAGGATTTTACGAAAAATCATTTCAGCCACCGCAAGTTCCAGAGGCCACGGAATCCAATCAATGGGCCGTTCAGCAGATGAACACGATCACGGAGGGGTTCATCATCCTCATTGGTGCTCCTCCAATGATACATGAGTAGTTCAATCTCAGTGAAAAAAACAGACATGACACGCTTGTCTCGTTGCTATCAAGGATAAAAAGATGAGGTCTATTCCTACATGAATAGATCTTGTCTACATCATGTCATCGTTCTTAAGGCATTACTCCGTTTCTCCATGAACTTAATAGAGCAGATGCATGCTGGATAGCGGTTGATGTGTGGAGTAATAGAAGTACATGCAGGCAGAAGTTGGTCTACTTGTCTTGGAAGTGATGCCTATATACATAATCATTGTCTTGGATATTGTCAAAATTATTCTGTGTTCTATCAATTACCCAACAATAATTTTTCTACCCACCGTTTGCTATTTTCTCGAGAGAAGCCACTAGTGAAAATATTTGCCTTTTTATGTGCCTTCTTTCCATTTGCCTTTTTTGCTTGCTTGCTTCCATTGCCTTCGTGTTAACAGCCCAAAACAGAAAATAAACAGGAAAGAAAAGACATATGGATCGTCATCCACGGGCTAATCTTTACAAAATATCTAATTATCTTGAACCAATTGCTAATGAGATGAGTGCTCTTGATTATTATTATGAAGTTTTGCTTGTAAATTGTGAATCTGAATATTGTGATGAAGTGTTAAAATAAGAAATTTCAAAGTGATTCATGATATGTCCTTGAATGTAAAGCATTATTGCAATGATGTTATTATAAATTCTGTTAATGTCAATCATGCTAATAACATGCAAAACTACAAGGTTGGGGATGGCAATTTTGTCAAGTACACTACTCAATGTATTGATCTTGATTGGCGTGGTGCTTTGTATTATCTTGAAAATTTATTAATCCTTGTGATGATTATGATAATAATGTTTGCAATAGTATTGAAAGTGGGTTGGAAGAGTGTCAACTTTAGGTAACAATGATCATACTATTGAGGAGAACTATCTAGCTTGGAAGATTATAAGATATTTGTGCATGTGGATCATGCAGAGAGTATTTTATGTGATGGTTTGAATTTGAATATGATCCTACTTGAAATTATTATGAGAGAGGAAAATATGGTTATAGAAATGTTTGCGTTACTAAATTATCTCTCTTCATGTTCAAATTAATATGGTTTCTTTCTTCTTCCATCCATATGCTAGATATTTCTTTTCATGATAATATGTTTTCTTATGAAATGCATATTCGTCGGAAGTATGTTAGACTTGAATGTGTTTGCCTTATGCTACATGATGCTCTCTTTGTTTTTCAACTACTATCTTACATGAGAGCATCAATAAAATGTCAATCCTATGTTAATGGCTATAAAGAAAGAGCTTGTTGGGAGGAAACCCAATGAATAAAATTTATTCTTCACTTTTTCTTTATGTTCTTGAGTGTTTGGAAAATTATGTTACCATTAAGATTGTGTTTTTATGTTTTATTTAGTTTTTGTGTCAAGTAAAGCCTTTGGGATCATGTGGGGTGTTAGCTGCTTTAATCCTCTAGAAAAATAGAAACTTTTGCGTCCAGTAGAAACAATTCTAAAAATCACAGAAGCGTCAAAAGTGTGTGAAGTTTTTACACTAGATTTATATAAAAATTCCCTACGTTGTCCTATTTTTACATAATGTTTGGAGTTAAATAAGTATTATTAAAATTCGAGTCTTTACACATTATTCGTTTTTTCACACATTCTATTTTCTTTGCGTTATTTACTTGTATTGATGATTCTATGGTTTTTTGATGATTCTATTTTCTTTGCGTTATTTACTTGTTTTGACACATTCTATAGGCCACGGTAAAGTTAAAATACAACATGCATAATACAAAAACAAAACTGTAATAAGTTTTCAACAGCAGCTAAAGTAAAGTTTGGTTTTCTTATACTAACGGATCTCATGAAAGTTTTGTTGAGTTTTATGTGATTGAAGTTTTCATCTTTTGGGTGAGATCATGATGGATTAAGGAATAATGCATGATAAAAGACTAAGCTTGGGGATGCCCCATTGCTCCCAAAGGTAATATCCAAAGAGTACCGAGCAACTAAGCTTGGGGATGCCCCGGAAGGTATCGCCTCTTTCTTCTAATAACCATCGGTAATTTTACCTGTAGCTATATTTTTCTTCGTCAAATATCATGAGTTTTGCTTGGAGCGCCTTCTATTATATGTGTCCTTTCTTGATTTGCTGGTTAGTTCTTTATAATAGACCTTGCTTGGCACACTACTGGAATTGGGAAATTTGCCATCTGCCATGCCTTTGTCGTCTGCTGACGCATGGCAAAGATCCTCTTTGCCGTCAGCTGGCACAAAGCAGACGGCAAAGAGGTTGCTGATGGCAAAGATTTTATTTGCCGTCAGCCACCTCTTTGTCGTCTGCTGACACATGGCAAAGGCCCCGGAGGAGGACGACAAAGAAAACCCAAACGGCAAAGGGGCGCCACCCTAACGGCCGAAGCCCGCCCCACCCCACCCACCCCTTTGCCGTCCGCCTCCCAGCTTCCGCAGACGGCAAAGGGGGTCTCCCCCTAACGACACCCAGCCCCCACCCCGGCTCCCCTAACGGCACGCTGCACCCCCGCTCCCCTCGATCTCCTACATCTCTGGCGCCCCTGTCCACTACAACGTCGCCGCCGCCGCCACCCCCTTCACTGCTCCGGCCCACCGCCGCCGCCCACGACCTGAGCTCCCCGCTCCCCTCCTCCCCGCGTCCCTCCTCCCTGCGGCCCTCCTCCCCGCGGCCCTCCTCCCCGCCGCCCACGACCGGAGCTCCCCGCTCCCCTCCTCCCCACAAAGGGGCCCCACCCCCACGGCCGGAGCTCGCCCTCCCCTCCTCCCCGCGCACGTCCTCCCCACGCCCCTCCTCCCCGCTGCCTAGGGCTGGAGCTCGCCCTCCCCTCCTCCCACTGCCCTCCTCCCACTTCAGGTAAGTTTTTTTTTCTTTATTTTCTGTTTTTTATTTTAAACTAGTAGATAGTATATAGTATAGACATATAGTGTGTAGAAGAAGATGAGACCATATAGTGTATACTAGCACCGAAAAGCGCGGTGCACGCCGCGCTCGTGTTAATGCCCATCTAAACTTTGAATGTTGTTCGTGTTAATTGTATAAAATAGAAAGCGGAAGAGATAAGCTGAGTGGCAGTGTCGTCGGGTTGATTGTAGCGATAGTTTTACTTTCTAATGGAGTGAAAAGTGCACCTCTTATCAGAGTTAGCCTCCAGATTGAAAGAAAGATGAATAATTTTATCAAGTGGGTGGGAATAATATCATATTAGACTGCTAGATACCAAGTGAATCACTTTTATCAATTATCCAACATATATTATCTCCCATTAAAGTGGCACTATCTTACAATCCCATCCATTTTTATCTTTGAAGGGCAAGATATATGAAACTGAGAACAAACTGAATATTTGTCAAATTACCTTGTGGCAGTTGGCACACATCCTAAAAGTAGCCTCCTGAACTTCAAACTGTAGGTGTGCATATCGTAGCATAACTTTGATCTCTCGCCGTACACAGCTGCTCACAGATACGAAATAGACAAATATAATTACAGAAGTTGAAATAAGTCAAGCAAATCACCAAAAAATGGAATACACACCACTCTAGCTTTTGTAAAAGTGTTCTGTTAAGTCTCTCCATTCCGGAATACAATAAATATAGTTGATGCACATAACAACATGGCTTAACGATCATCCATGGATAGTTATATACGAAACTAGTTAAATGTCTAGTAGAAATTAAAAGGCAGGGACGCTAGCTCCTACCACGACTCGTTGGTGAGAAATAGTAGCGTCGATGAGATTAGGGATCTCGCTAGTGGATCCAAGACAATCGAGTTGTAAGGTGGACACCGGTATACCTGCAGGAAAGTGTGGTAAATCGGTGAGGTGGATGCGTGCATTGCCGCAGGAGAGCAATGAAAGCCAGCGAAAGTAAAACAAGTTTTAAGTTCTAATTTGAAAACTTGCCAACAACATATATCAGCCTAATAATAATCAAATTTCGGGGTTTCCACTAAATGCCCTACAACCATTTTTCCAATTTAAAAGTCCTATATAATCCTGGAACCGGTGATCTAAGGTACAAAATGATCTGAACAACGCTTTGAATCTCTTCCCTTTCTTACTAGAAGGTTGGGTACAGGAGCCTGTGGCAGCACATCGCAACTCCTGCACAGATGCACCCTCTGAAATTTGGTCGAAAATTCTTACTCGATGTTTCTAACTTTCTACTGGTTGGAACTTGGAAGTATCAAATAATAAAGGTCTGATAATGTAGATAATATGAATACTTAGTTGGTGTTCCTTATGGTGAAACTGATACATAATGGATGAAATTTGGGCCTGAACTCTTTAACGGATGACTTTATTTTACTGCTACTTTGAGAGGTCAAGGAAGTTGTGTGCTTCATGTGGAGGTCAAGGAAGCGGGGGGTAGGGGCGGGGGGCCTTCGGAGGGAGGGTGGCGAAGGGGAAAGGAAGGGGAATGTCGACGGCATGGGCTGCGCAGCCGTCGGCGGCATCGGCGCTCGAGCAGTCGAGCACATGGAAGAAAGCCATGTATTTTTTATAGGAGATAATGCTTTGTTTTCCTTTGAGAAAGAGAACTCGAGGGATTGAAGACTTGAGTTTTCGAAGGCTCGGTAACCAAGCAAGTAAAAGTAAACACATGTCCCTCCACGTAATTCCTCCCGCTTTAGAAGTAAGAAAAAAGTCAGAAAATGAGAAAAATCAAATGCTAGCCGGTTTAGTATTGTTACTTATAGTATAGACATATAGTGTATATAGTATATAGTATAGAAGAAAATAAGAGAATAGTATAGACATATAGTATATAGACATATAGTATATAGACATATAGTATATATAGTATAGACACAGGGCCGGGCCGACAAAATTCAAGGCCCTGTGCAAACTCTAAAATGAACCTCGACTCCCGACGCCACTGACCCTCGACTCCCGACACCACTGACCCTCGACCCCCGACCCCCGACGCAACTGACCATCGACACCCGGCCCCCTACCCCCGACCCCCGACACCTCTTCGGCCTCTTGTTGACCAAAGAGACCCCAACCCCCGATGCTAGCGATCCTCGACCCCCGACAACACTAACCCCAGACCACCGACACAACTAACCCCTGACCGCCGACGGGGTCATAATTTTGTAAATTATGAGTTAGGTCACATATTTTGCGATTATGTTAATTAGAAAAACATCATATTTGTGTTGATCGGGTGAATTTCAATGTGCAGTTGTTCGACGACCTCCACGTGCGTTGGACGAGCTCCGCCTTTGCGTTTGTGCCCCCATAGGTAGCTAGGCAACATGAGCGATCGTGCTTGGATGTACACTGGTCACCCTAGTCAGAAAGACATGACCCATGAATGGTTAACAAAAACCAGGGGGTTTGTGAGAGCCCCATTTGCAAATGGCCAGCATAAAACATGGTGCCCCTGTCCCAACTGCGACAACTGGAAAAAGCAGACAGAGTTTGAAATGGGCAAACACCTGCAGAAGTGGGGTTTTACGCCTAATTATACGGTGTGGACATTTCATGGTGAGTCTGACCAACGTGCCAGAGCTGCGAATCTAAACAGGGGAGCGAGTCTTGAGAAATTGAAAATATTTGGGCTCAAGAGTCATGATTGGCACATGTTGTATATTGGTATTTATATACATATTGGTATTTATATACATTTTATTACTCATGTTGGTATTTATGTTGTATTAAAGGTACACGTGGCCGCGGGAGAGGTAGGGCTACACGGTCTCCGCCACCACCCCAAGCTGATTCACCTGAGCACAGGACTTCTAGGGTGAATTCGTCTGAGGTGGAGGCTATACGGTCTCCGGTTCATGAGCTTCAGGTCGATGAGCCTTCGACCCACGAGACTCCTGTCCCAGAGGCTTCCTTCCAGGCGACTCCGGAGCAAAGCAGGGATGAGGGTACGTCCCAAGAGATCTAGTGGGATACCTGACCTGAGGCAAGTGGCCATGCTGGTAGCGACGAGGAGCTGGGTGAGGGGGCTACCGTCTACCAGCGTAGTAGTTCGGGGCTCCCGCTCGTGCTAGCGACCCCCGAGCAGAGGTGGTCGATTAGGCCAAATGGGGAGAATTAAGTTACTTTACTCTTATTTAACCTTTTGCCTTTGCGTTTTCTCAAATATATAATGTTTTGGCTTTAATTTGTCATACTGTAGGGGTTGGATTGTTGCCAAGGGTGTCCGCAAGCCCAACAACGTCCTTGGTGTTCCTTGCCGTCAAAACTTCCCAGGGTTTGTTACGTTGCACGGTCGGGAGCGAGAGGTAGGAATGACCTGGGAGCACTACTTCGGTGCCCCAGCCCCGCCGGAGGTGGAGATCGATAGTGTTTTGTGTGACACGAGGGCAGACATGGTGATCCGAAAGTTCTGGGTAATTTCTCTTTCACACAATTATAAATCAACCATAGCTATTTATTGTACTAATCGGTGTTGTCTCATTTGCAAACCTACTACAGGTGTGAGGAGGGATACGAGGAGGACGCGGCAAAGAGGGGGAGGCAGACGGCAAAGGGGGGAATCTGCCCCCTCTGTCTCCCCTCTTTGCCGTCTGCCACCACATGGCAAAGGAGGGGAGGCAGATGGCAAAGGGGGGAATCTGCCCCCTCTCTCGCCCCTGTTTGTTGTCTGCCCCCACACGACAAAGGGGGGGAGGCAGACAGCAAAGGGGGGAATCTGCCCCCTCTCTCTCCCCTCTTTGTCGTCTGCCCCCACATGGCAAAGGAGGGGAGGCAGACGGCAAAGGGAGGAGGCCTGCCGTTAACACTTAATGGGGACGTTCCACCCCTTGCCGTCCCAGTTAATTTGCCGTCTGCCCCCTCATGGCAAAGATTCTTTGCCGTCCGCTTTGGGAAAGCAGACGGCCAAGAACCTCTTCACCGGATTTTTTTTACCGTCTACTTTGCCGTCTGCTGACCGACGACAAAGCCTTTGCCGTCCATGGTTGCACCCTTTGCCGTCCGCTTTGGCAGACGGCAAATTTCTAAATTTCTGTAGTGGCAATCCTATTTGAGAGAGCCAAATTATGTTATGATTTCTTAGAATCGCTCTTTATACTACACTTAATTTTTTTAGAGCCATGGAATTCTTAAGTGCTTCAATTATATATTTTTGAGCACGGTGGTGCTTTTATTTTGAAGAAATTTTCTCTCATGCTTCACTTAGGTTATTTTTGAGTTCTAGAAATTTTGAATAAACCCTCTCTTGCTTCACTTGTATTATTTTGATACTTGAAAATTTTAAAGAAACTTGTGCTCTTGTTCTACACTTATATTTGTTTGAGAGCTTGTTATTTGCAATGGAAATTTGCTCTAAATGAAATTAGTCCGAAAGTGATAAATATCCAGGGGAGATATAGTAAAAACTTTCATGAAGATCATTGGATATTAAACTTGATTCTTTGCAATATTTTTGCGAACTGAACATTGTGATATGTGAGTGTGTTGATCACTAATTATGCCATAGTACGAATATTGGTGTTAAAGTTTGTTGTTCCCTATGCATGCAAATGAAGACAATAATCATGCTATGAAATTGTATACCACTCCCTCCGTTTCAAAATATAAGACCTTTTAGGGATTTCATTAGAAGACTACATACGGAGCAAAATGAGTGAATCTATACTCTAAAATATGTTTATGTACATCTGTATGTAGTTAATAGTACAATCTCTAAAAGGTCTTATATTTAGGAACGGATGGAGTACTTGTGTTGAATTTTTTGGTTTTATTATGTTTAATGTTCACTTATGATGATTTTCGTTCCTTGGTTGGGCTCTTCTCAATCTATTTGCTAGCCTTCACTTGTACTAAGCGGGAATACTTCTTGTGCATCCAAATCCTAAACTCAAAGTTGTGCAAAATCCACCATACCTACCTATATGCAATAATTCAATGCCGTTCTAAGTAAATTTTCAAGTGCCCACTCTAATTTTCAAAATAAAGTTTTGTTTTGTGTGCCCGTACCGCTCATGAAGCGGCGAGGGGTGGCCGATATCTTCCGTGTTAAACAGGTTATTCTCAAGATGAGCGTTTATTCACTTGTCATCGCACGAGAGTATGGCGGTAATAGGGATACCGAGTCCAAAAATGCAAAGAAAAATAATTTTATGTTATCAAATAATGAATCCATTAGAAAGTGCTGCTATGGACGGTGCCCGTGGATAGAGCTAGCCGTGGAATGTGAAAGAATGGTGGAGAAAGGAATAAACTTTATTATCAGTTTGGGAACCGCTTATAATTTCTTTAGCATGGAGGATATTGGAAACTATTAGTCATTTTCGTTGACAGGAAAAGCATACCACCCAACATATTTTATCTCTAATTTTTTCACTTTGAGCTCTAGCACCTCCTACAAATCCCTACTTCCCTGTGCAAAGGGCCTATCTATCTTGTTTATGCAAATTTTTTTGAGTCTACATCTTCTCTAATAAAGCACGGACTAAGGAAAACCATTATCATACTTGAGCATTGGATGTAGTTAATATTTGGGTGTGTTGCATGAATGGATAAATGGTGAAGCATTATGGGCTAGGGATAACGTACTTTAGCATTGATATTTTGAAAGACTTCGTTGCTTGTTGATATGCTTGAGTATTGAAATTTACATGTCAAATTATAGTCTATTGTTTTGATTCATATACAAGTCCATATGTCCATGCAACAAATAAAAATAATATGATTAACATGTGAGGCAGCATTCCACATCAAAAATTCTGTTTTTATCATTTACCTACTCGAGGACGAGCAGGAATTAAGCTTGGCGATGCTGATACGTCTCCATGTATCTATAATCTTTTATTGTTCCATGGTGTTATATTGTCATTCATGGATGATTTATGATTATTTTATAGCAACTTTATATCATTTTTTTGGACTAACCTATTGACATAATGTCTAGTGCGAGTTGTTGTTTTTGCTATTTTTTTCCATTGCAGAAGAACAATATGAGATGATGTCCAAATGCCATGAAACTTCATGGAGATTTTTGGGCCAAAAGGAAACTTGGGAGCCAAGGATGATCACAAGAGGAGGCTGAGGTAGCCCACTAGGTACGATGGCGCGTCCAGGGCCTCTAGCACGGGCTGGTGGCTAGGTCGGGCCTTGGGCGCCTACTCCACCGCCTATGAGATCCTTAAATACCCCAATATTCCAGAAACCCTAGAGGAGTCAACGAAAAATCTTTCCCGCTGTCGCAAGTTCTAGAAGCCATGATATCGAATCTAGAGCCCATTCCGGAGAGGAACACGATCATGCAGGGATTCATCGTCTTCATTGGTGCTCCTCCGATGATGCGTGAGTATTTCATATAATACTTACGGGTCCGTAGGATGTAGCTAGATGGCTTTCTCTCTTGTTTTGTTTCTCAATACAATGGTCTCTTGAAGATCCATATGATGTAACTCATTCTTTTGTGGTGTGTTCGTTGGGATCCGATGAATTGTGAGTTTATGATCAGATCTATGAAATCATATTAATGCTTGATTATTATAGCCTCATATTTCTTCTCTGATATTTGGTTTCCATTTGTCCAACTTTATCTTTTATCTTGCAACGGAATAGGTGCTTTGCGATGGGTTCGATCTTGCAATGCTCAATCTTAGTGACAAAAATAGACATGACAGCATGTATCGTGTCTACAACATGTCATCGTTCTTAAGCCATTACTCCGTTTCTCCATGTACTCCTTACACTAGACGCATGTTGGATAGCGGTCGATGTGTGGAGAAATAGAAGTAGATGCAGACAGAAGTCAATCTACTTTTCTTGGTATTGATGCCTATATACATCATCATTGTCTTGGATATCGTCATTGTTATTCGTTGTTCTATGAATTTCCCAACAGTAATTTGTTTACCCATCGTTCGATATTTTCTTCAGAGAAGCCACTTGTGAAACCTACTCCCCGGGGCTACTTCACATCATCTATTTGCAATCTCTACTTTGCTATTCACATTTATCTTTCATTTGCTCTTCTATTTTCAGATCTATATTATCAAAAAACCCAAAAATACTTTGTTGCATTTCATTTTCTATCACTTTATTTGCATATATCAATCTATCTTTGACTTTACCCACGAGGTATTGATAACCCCTACACACGTTGGGTTGCGAGGATTTTTTATTTGTGTGCAGGTACCGCTTACATAGTCTTGCGGATCTTCCTACTGGTTGATAACCCGGTTTCATAACTGAGGGAAATACTTGTCGTTTACATCACTCTTAAGCTTGGAGGGAAACCAACGCAATCAACAGGGAGTCAATGAATGCTTCTCTTCATATCTTGAGTTGGAGCTTTTCTATTTGCCTCTACTCTTGTAGAACTTGTTGAATATCTTAACCATGAGGATTATCTCTCAATTGGTGACAAGGTTGTCATTTGAAGTAGTGGAAGTATCACTTGAATATTTGTATGCACCACTTTTATTGTTATGAAGATCTTCTTTGTCCTTGAGTGACATTTCATGAGCAAAGGGCCTTCCAATGACTTTCGTTGGCTTGCGATATTTGTACTTTGCCATCATTTGGAGCAATCTGCATACGGTGTCGTACTTTGCATCCAAGCCTTCTTCTTGATGATGAATTGGATGGTCATCCCTTCTCTTCCTAAGCCGGCAATCTCATTTGTGATGTGAACAAGCCTAGAGTACATTTCAATGACTCCACCATCCTTCATCTTCAACTTATCAAGTTGTCTTTGTAGCACATCCAACTTAGATTCTCTCACAGTTTGGTGCCTTCATGTAACAGCCCAAGACCGATGCTCCAGAAGATTCCCTTTTAGTCCATTGCTATCGTCTGATTTATTTGTTTGTTGCATCATCATCACATCATGCACATCATCTGCATTGCATCGACACTCCATTGCCGCCAGTTTCCAAAACTTGCATCCGTTATTAGTTGTTGGTTCTCTCTGTTTTTGTTGTTGATCGTTTTTAGACCAACCACACTTGCACGCGCTCGTAGCATCGACAAAATATTTGTTTTTAAAAGTGTGTATAAAATATTCTTGGATTAGGTTGAAACTTGGCGTGTGGTCTTATTTTAATATAGGTAGACGACCTGCCAAATTTGGTCGCTATCGGAGTCCGTTTTATACCACAATGGGCGACCGTTGCGGCACCATCATCGGTTTATCGACAGATCACTTTTCGGTGTTTAAAAACCTTGTGCCGGACCGCAAACCTCCCTCTCTTCTTATTCCACCACCACTCTACTCAGCCACTAAGCCCACCTAGCCCTAGGACGTAGTCGAGACAATCCAATTGTGATCCTACGGTCGAAATCGGTCCAAGAAACCTCTAACATATCCCCCAAATTAATCACTCCTATTTAATATATCACCCCCTGCCAAAAACAAAACCATAGCCACCTCTCCCTTGATTTCTGCGCTGCCCAACCCGAGCCTCCGCTTCAGCCTCCCTCCTCCGAAACCGGCCCCAGCCAGGCCCAGATCCGCCAGCCTAAGCTGGCCGAGGCCCAAGGTGAGCACCACCTGCTTGTCTGATGCCTCATGCATGATTTAGCTATCTATGCCTATCCCTATTTTGTCCTGGTAGAGAAATAGGCCCAATTCGTTTTTTCATTTAACGGATTGCGTAATTTCAGTAAAAAACAAGATTTTAAAACGTCTGTAACTCTGCAACCGTGCGTCAGACCGGGACGAGTTATATATGTAAAACGTGTAGAATTTCATGTAGATTAATATTTTCCAACTCTCATGCATATTTAAAACTGTTAACCTTGCTGTTTGCATCGGTTTGCATGCTGACGTGTTAAAAATGGTTTAGTTCGTAGTTAATTAATCGTAGCTCCGCTGGAGTTGAGCCATATATGTAAACCGACTAGAATGATGCATAGTTTCACGTGAACCACCTTGTTTTGCCTTTTAACAAACTTAACATATGTTTAGGACAAATCTGGACAGATTTCAAAGCTAATGCGCGGGGTCGTTTCGGAAATGCTATATGTCGTTTCCGGCCTCATTTAAATTGTCTAGATAGGTAGTTTATTTTTACTTCACCTCTTCCCATGTTTAACAACATTTAATATTGACGTGTACCTAAATGGGAGTGAACTAAGTAATTCAAATGTGGAGTTCCGTCAATATACAGCTCGTTGCATATTGATCTTCATTTAATGTGTAGTGTTTGATTGTCGTGAATTGCCATGCGATGCCTTGCATAATTGAAATGGACATGAATCATATTAGGTTGCATGTGTCGTGGTGAATATTGTGTGTTGATTCTTGTTTCCGGTTTGCTTCGTCTCGATAGAGTTCCACAGGCGTGTCGGGATGTGAGGACCATTCGAGTACATCGACTCGTCTGCTTCACGGAGTCGTTCTTCTTCCAAGCGGGATAACAGGCAAGATGAATATTTCCCTATACATCATTATTATCACTGCCATGCTAGATGTTTTGTTTCTATCATTATGTCTTGCTACCTACCACCTGTTAAATGTCAGCCTCTCAACATTGCCATGAAAACCTTCAGCCTTTCTACAACCTCGCAAACCACTCATTGGCTATGTTATCTCTTGCTTAACCATTGGATAGCGTTGCTACTTGTAGGTATAGTTACTTCCATGTGCTAACATGGGTTCCTTTTTATCACCATATTAATGATATTTAACTTAATGCACCTATATACTTTGTAAAAGGTGGAAGGCTTGGCCTTCTAGCCTGGTGTTTTGTTCCACCTTTGTCGCCTTAGTATCGGCTACCGGTGTTATGTTCCATAAATGAGCGCTCCTAACATGCTTGGGGTTGTTATGGGCACCCCCTTGACTTTCATTTTGGGATAAAGATCGTCTAGCAAGGCCCAACATTGGTACTATATTTGCCCAACATAATAATTCTGTTAATACTGAAAAACATAGGGAGTCATGAACCCGAGAGGTAATTCAACATAATAAATGGGGGACCGTGCTGATGGTGTTGGTCCCAAATAGATCCACTTCCGAGGCCACCTGGGGCAACTTGGGGGATGTCTATCCGTCCACCGTATGTAGTGCTCATCCGTCGTGTCGTGAGAACGAGATACGTGGATCCTATCAGGATCGTCAACACGCCGGGCGGCCTTGCTAGACTTGTTTTACTTTCCTCGAGCGTCTTGTGCGAGGGATTCCGAGGATACTTTGTGCTATCTCGAGGTTGAGGTTTTCCAATAGGAATCCGAGGAGATCACGGGTTTTCCCTCGTCAAGGTCATTCCGGCGCAGCGTGTGGTAGTTTGTGATGGACTAGTTGGCGCACCCGTGCAGAGTTAAATCTTTCGGAAAGACGTGACAACGGTTATGTGGCAAACTTGGAAAGTTTGTTTAACATCTGGTGCTAGATAACTTGAAGTAAACTTAACTAAAACATGCCAACTGAGTGGGTAACCGTGACTGTGTCTTTCGTGAGCTCCTTCTCCGGTCGAGGACACGGTGGGGTTATGTATGACCTAAGTAGGTGTCAGGACCATTCATTTGATCACCATTAGTTCACCTCCTATTATGTGTAGAGCATACCGCTCTTATCCTTGTACTCGTAAGTTAGCCACCTCAAATAAAAGCTTACTCGTTTGCTGCAGCCTCACCACTTAACCATACCACACCCATTAAGCTTTGTTGTCTTGATACCTTTGGAAATGAGATTGCTGAGTCCCCTGTGGCTCACAGATTACTTCAACACCAGTTGGAGGTACAGGTAAAGGGTTACTTTGACGTGACCGCGATGACTATTCTATTTGGAGTTTTTTCTTCTTCATCATCGATCTAGGACGGGCTCCATGGTGGCAGCCTGGGATAGCAAGGATGGGCGTCGTTCTTTTATCGTTTGTTTTCGTCCATAGTCGGACCATGCTCTGCTTCATGATGACTGATTATGTTGTTGTATTGATGTGACTCTGATGTAGCTTGTGGCGAGTGTAAGCCAACTACTTATACTCATATTTTCAGTACATGTACTTGTAATGATATCCATTCTTGCGAAACGACGAGATGCGTTTCTATCCCTGTCGAGGCCCTCGCGCCAAAATAAGGATAGGATCGCATCTTGGACATTACACTTCATGCATATCAACCGAAGTATTCCAAATTTCCTTTGCATTCTCAAGACGACTAATCTTGTTGAACTCTTCGGGGCATAGGTAGTTGAATAGAATGGTAGTATGTCTAGAAGGGGGTGATTAGACAACTTGACTAGATAAAGCTTAGCTTTTCGCAATTTTATTTCTGGGCAAGTGTTAGCAATTTTACCAAGTCAAGGGGACACTACACATGCAAGTCTAAAAGTATAGTAGCGGAAACTAAAGACATGCTCAAGTAAATAGAGGATAGGGATAGGAAGATCAAATGCAAACAACGACAAGAAGATTTTTGGCATGGTTTTGATAGGTGGCCCTATCATACGTCCATGTTGATGAAGACTTCAACTCACGAAGGGTAATGGCCCTGCGAGTCAACGGAGGGCCCAACCCACGAAGGGTCCACGAAGAAGCAACCTTGACTATTCCACCATGGCTTACATTCATGAAGGACTAGCCTCACTCGGGGTAGATCTTCATGATGTAGGCGATTTACTTGCCCTTTCAAACTTCTCGGTTCAACTCCACTACACGGAGTAGGAGGTTCCCAAGCAATACCTAACCAATCCAGGAGACATCACTCTCCAAACGGTAATAGATATGGTAGTATGATGAACTCCTTACTGTTGTGCTTCAAAAGTTAATCTCCTCAACACTCAATCACACTCTCATAGATTTGGCTAGGGTAGACGAGATTGACTGGGTGGAAAGCAACTTGGGCAGTGACTCCCCGCTGATTGTGTTGGTTTCCCTCCAAGCTTAAAGCATGATGTAGCATAGCGAAGAAAATTATTTCCCTTAGTTTTGGAACCAAGGTATCAATCTAGTAGGAAGATCCACAAGACGATGTAAGCGATACCTGCATACAACTAGCAAATCCGCGAAACCCAACGTCTAGAGGGATTGTCAATCCCTCGTGGGTAAAGTAAGGATAGACTGATTGATGCAAATAATAGTGAAGCAAATAAAACACAACAAGGTATTTTTGGGTTTTTCATAATATACATATGAAAATAAAATAGCAAATAAAATAGAAACATATATAGCAAAGTCGAGATTGTGAATAGATGATCTGAAGTAGATCCGGGGGCATAGGTTTCACTAGTGGATTCTCTCGAGAAATATCAAACAGTGGGTAGACAAGTTACTGTTGGGCAATTGATAGAAGAGCAAATAATTATGATGATATTCAACACAATGATCATATATATAGGCATCACATCCAAGACAAGTAGACTGACTTCTGCCTGCATCTACTTCTATTACTAAATAGATCGACCGTTGTCCAGGATGCATCTAGTGTATGGAGTTGATGGAGAAACGGAGCAATGCCTTAAGAATGATGGCATGATGTAGCCAAGATCTATTCATGTAGGAATAGACCCCATCATTTTATCATTGATAGCAACGAGACATGCGTGTCATGTATCTTTATGTCACTGAGATAGAGCACCGCAAGATCGAAGCCATCACAAAGCGCCTCTTCCCATTGCAAGATAAAAGATCAAGTTGGCCAGACAAAAAACAAATATCGGAGAAGAAATACGAGGCTATAATAATCAATCATGAATATGATCTCATAGATCTAATCATAAACTCATGATTCATCTTATCCCAACAAACACACCACAATAGAATTAGTTACATCGTATGGATCTCCAAATAGACCATTGTATTGAGAAACAAAATGAGAGAGAAAGCTATCTAGCTACTGCTTATGGACCCGTAGGTCTGATATGATCTACTCACGCATCATCGGAGGAGCACTAATGAGGACGATGAACCCCTCCATGATTGAGTTCCTCTCCAAAACGGGCTCTAGATTAGATTTTGTGGCTTCTTGAACTTGCGGCGGCTGTAACAATATTTCGTCGACACCCATAGGGTTTTTATAGAGCTTAGAGGCGGTGGAGAAGGCACCCGAGGGCGTCACTAGAAACCAAGCTGTGCTAGGGTCCCTAGGCGCGCCCTGGTGCCTAGTGGGCTGCTTGGGCCTCGTATGGTACTCACCCTTGGCTCCCAAGTTTCCTTCTGGTCCTGATTTTTTTTGTAAAGTTTCGTGGCATTTGGACTTCATCTAATATTTATTTTCTCCAAAATAAAAAAAAAGAAAAAACAACTGGCACTAGAAACTATGTTAATAGGTTAGTCCCAGAAAATGATATAAATTTGCTATAAAATGAGCATAAAACATCCAAGAATGATAATACAACAACATAGAACAATCAAAAATTATAGATACGCTGGAGACGTATCACCATCCCCAAGCTTAATTCTTGCTCGTCCCCGAGTACGTAAATGATAAGAACAATTTTTTTGTTGTGTAATGTTGCCTAACCCATAATGCTCCATCATTGTATGTACATATAGACTTGTATATGATTCAAAACAATAGTCTATAATTTGACATGAAAATTTCAATACTCAAGCATATCAACAAACAATGAATTCCTTCAAAATATCAATGCTAAAGAATGCTATCCCTAGCCCATAATGCTCCATCATTGATCCATTCATGCAACACACCCAAATATTAACTACATCCAATGCTAAAGTATGATAATGGTGTTCCTTAGTTCGTGCTTCATAAGAGAAGATGGATACTTGAAAATCAAAATTGCATAAAGTAAATAGATAGGCCCTTCACAGAGGGAAGGAGGGATTTGTAGAGGTAACAGAGCTCAAAGTGAAAATTTTGGAGATAAAATATTTTGGGTGGTATGTTTTTCCTGTCAAGGATAACGACTAAGAGTTTCCAATATCCTCCATGGTAAAAAAAATTATAGCCGGTTCCCAAACTGAAAATAAATTTTATTCCTTTTTCCACCATTCGGTCATATTCCATAGCTTGTCGTATCCACGGGTTCTGTCCATACCAACACGTTCCAAGGAATTTATTATTTGACAACATAAAATATTTTTTTGCATTTTGGGACTGGGAGTCCCTGTTACTGTCATATCTCGTGCAATTACAAGTGAATAAACACTTATCTCGAGAATAACCTATTTAACATGGAACATACCGGCCACCCCTCGCCGTTCGTGAGCGGTACATGCACACAAAATATAAAGTTATTTTGAACACAAGAGTTGGCACTTGCAAATTTACTTAGAACGACATCGAAATACCGCATAGAGGTAGGTATGGTAGACTCATTTGGCATAGCATTGGGCTTAGGATTTGGGTGCACAAGTAGTATTCCCGCTTAGTACTAGTGCAGGCTTGCAAATAGATTGAGTAGCTCCCGACCAAGGGATGAAAATCATTATAAGTGAACATTAAACATAACTAACACCAAATAATGCAGCACAAGTAGGATGTAATTTCCTATCATAACTATTAACTTCATGTGCATGAATAGGGAATCACAAACCTTAGCACCAATATTCTTACAAAAGCATAATTACTCATCAAAATAACTCACATATCACTATCTTCATATCGCAAAACTATTGCAAAGAATCAAGTTTAACATCCAGTGATCTTCATGAAAGTTTTTATTATATCCTTCCTGGATATTTATCACGTTGGGACTAATTTCATTTAAAGCAAACTGCCATTGCAAATAAAAAGCTCCCAAACGGATACAAGTGAAGAACGAGAGCACTTTTTTTCTTAAAATTTTCAACTCTCAAAATAATATTAGTGAAGCAAGTGAGGATTTCTCCAAAATGTCTACTAATTTCAAAATTATGTAAGTGAAGGATGAGAGCAAATTTCTTCGAAATAACAACACCTCCATTCTCAAGTGAAACACTTGAAGTGAAGCATAAAGCGCGATTCAAACAAATCATAGCATAATCTGGTTCTATCAAATCGGTGTGTCCAGCAAGGTTTATTGTGAAAAACTAACCATAAAATAAATAGGAGACATGAATGATACAAGACGCTCTAAGCAAAACTCATGGTATGTGACGAATAAAAATATAGCTCCCGATAAAATTACCGATGGTTGTTAAAAGAAAGAGGCGATGCCTTCCGGGGCATCCCTAAGCTTAGTTGCTTGGTGCTCCTTATATATTACCTTGGGGTGCCATGGGGAATCCCCAAGCTTAGTCTTTTACACTTCTAATTCCTTCATCCATCGTGCTCTCACTCAAAACGTGAAAACTTCAATCACACAAAGCTCAACAATATTTTCGTGCGATCCGTTAGTATAAGAAAATCAAACTTTACTTCATGTTCCGTTGAAAACATATTTCAATTTTATTTTCTCATTATACCTACGGTATTCTAACTTTACCATGGCTTATAACCCCCTATACATGTCACATCCCTGGATTCCCTGTTAGGGTTTAACAACTTGTGCTCACGTCTTCTTTCATTGCATTCAAGAAAGGAAAAGAAATCCAAAGGAAAGTAAAGAAAACCAAAGCAAAACCGTAGCAACCCCTCATTCAAAAGCATTTCAAAATTGATGTCAAATGAATGAACCCAAAATGGCCTTAAGAAAAGTTCACCTTTTCTGATAACTGTTTAAAATAAGTTATCAGGGGTGAAACCTATTTTTTTATTACTTTTGGCATTTTATTTAAAAACAGGAAGTCGCTAATTTTAACTTTATTTTTGGTTTAAAAAATATTCAAGTTTTCAAAAAATGCTGAAAACTTTATGAGTAGTTGGAAATATTGAAACTAACACCCCAGGATATTTCAAACTAATTTTGATTAACTTTTGGAGCCAAAACAAATAGCAACAAATGCCAGCAGATTAATACAGAAACAGAAAACAGAAAAAAAAGAAAACCTATTCTACGCCAACCTCGAGGCCCAGCCCACCAAGGGCAGGGTCGTCTTCTACCTCTGCCTACTGGTAGAGGAGAGACCGAGCGGCAGCCTCCTCCACCTCTTGCTTCGCCGTGTCACCCTCCGACGCCCCCAGGACAGCGCGACAACGGGAATGAAACCCCCACGCACTCCTTTATCCTCTAGCTCTCTCCGTCTCTCCTTCCCCCTTCGTTTTCTTCCTCTCCTCTTCCTGCCTCCATTGGAGGAGCTTGAGCTCGAGGGAACCGAGCTCTCTAGCCACAAGAAAACCTCCCCGAGCAGTCTGAGCCCCGCATCATCAACACAGTGAGCTCACGAGTGTTTCCCCTCTCTTTTCTCTCTCTCTCTCTCCTGCACTCTAGCACCGTGGCCATCGAAACCGAGCTCCGGCAGCCGCCACAGCTCGTCGTCGGTGCCCTCCGGCCACCCTCAGCCTCTCTTGCTGCCCTAGTTGGATGAGGCCGAGCCTGGGATTCATCCTAGTGCTTTCGGCACTCAAATCCAAGCTCCACGGCGAGTTTTGGACCAACTCCGGCGAGGAACCGCCACAAGTTTGGTCGCCGCCGGTCAGCCTCCAGCGGGGAATGATGTGGCCACCCTAATCCCGTGTTAATTAACGCTAATAACCACTGACAGTGGGCCCCAGGAGTGGGTCAAACCCACTTTGGGGCTGGTCAGCGCGGGATTAGCCCGTGTGATGCTGATCAGTGGCCCCCACATGTCAGGTTTGACCTGAGCAGAGCTGGCGCAATAATGGGATTTTCTGTTATAAAGAAATTCCAGAAAATGCTTAAAACTTCTGAAAATCATAGAAAATTATTTGTAAGTCCAATGAAAATAAATTATATATGAAAAATGCTCAGAGAAATCCAAAGAATCTGATTATGGCATTTTCATGCATGTTTGAATAAGTCAACATCACCAAATAGGTAAAATGGTGAATAGGACAAATTAAATAAATGGGTTGGATTTGGAATTTGATACCTATTTGAAGTCCACTTCAATTGTTATGACCAAACATTGATCAAGAACAATCAACACCTCAATAATACCATTTTCATGCATGAAAAACAAAGTTATGAAACAGCATCAGGTCAAATCAATTAAAAGAATGTGATAAATTATAATTCAAATGATATTTGAATTATGATTTCAAATCAAGGTCACCCCAAAGGGTTCTGCTAGTCATTTCAAACCATGCTACATTACATTTGATGCATCATTTTGTTGCATATGCTTGATATTGATTGATTGTTGTTATTCTGGTAGGCTCCGCCCCTCTAGATACGTCTGATTATCCGATTGACAGATATCACCCCTCTGCTGAGCAAAGAGGCAAGCAACCATTTTGATCATATCGATAAATCCCATGTTCTCGCTCCTGCTCTTATTTATTGCATTAGGTAAAAATGCTTGCAATACTTTTACCACGTTAGTTGAACCCACTTCCTTTGCATGACCTGCCCTTGTCATAGTAAATAGTTGAACCTTGCAACCTAGCATACCTGGTAGATGCTTGAGCCATGATGTGCCTTATCCTGCTATGCATGCTATGCTTAGAGTTGTGTATGGTCTGTCATCTGGATGATGAACAGAATTGTGAGAATGTGTTCAGTGAGTAAAGGTGGTGTGTGGAACCTGATTTGGTAAAGGTACCGGTGAAAGGCTATGTAGGAGTACATGGCGGGTTGTTTCATTGGAACCGTCCTTAGGAACTGAGTTCCGTGTATGTAATCCAAGACTAGATACTACCACACGTTGGGATACTTAATTGACCCTCTCGACTTATTAATCGCTTAGTACTCGGTCCAGGACTTGCAAGTAGTTTCTGGTGTTTATAGTCATGCTGGAGGCCGTGCGTAGCGCTGACCTTAGAGGTGGGCTATGATGCGGTAGGCAGTGGCACGGTGTACCAAGTGGCACCCAGATGGTGTGCTTGGGAACCCTGCGCACATCGTTTGGGGCCGTGGAGGAAACCTCGGCCAGACTTCCGTGCGGGTTACCCTCAGATAGTCGATAGACCTGGACTAAGTATTAGCGTGGTTAACGTTGGTGGTCGACTCCCTCGCTGGGCTTCCGCTTGAAGGTTGCCGAGGTGCATGACGTGCACATGGCAATAAGTGGCGAGAGCATGTGAAGAAGTACAGCACTGCAGGGTTATGATCTATTCGAATAGCCGAATCCGCGGATATGGACTACTTGGAAACATATGTTGTTCATAGATAACTGTAATGGCTACTCATAAAATTGTCAAGATAAGTGTGAGTGTCGTGGATGGCATTTCCGTAGTGAGACGGAATGATTCCTGGATGGAGTATTGTTGTGGTGTTATTGGACTCGTGTGCGAGAAATCAAAGTTGTCAAAACTATTTAAACATGCAAGTTGTCTAGCCAAGAGTCAAATGCTAGCCTTCTGCATGAAACTCCACAACTCCTTGATGATACATTGCATGAGTAGGTATATTACCCTAAAGTCTTGCTGAGTAGTTTTGTACTCACGTTTGCTTAATAAATTGTTGCAGAGGGTTATAATGACCCTAATGGAGGGTTCTTCCTAGACATCGACGACGACGAGTAGCTGGTATCCCAGCTACGATCTGGCCCTAGGTTGGGTCTGTAGATAGTTAGGCCATGTGCCTTTATCTTTCCATCTGTCTGTACTCAGACAGTTTTACTCTTCTGCTGGCTTGTAAGACTTGTGTGTATGAATTATGATGATGGGTCGTGAGACCCCCATTTGTGTAATATTATGTGTGAGGCTCTTCCGAGCCTTCTAAATAAAGTTTGTATGTTTATGATTATGTTGTGATGCCATCGATCTATCTATGCATATCGGTATGCCATGCATACGTGTGTTGTACTTGATATGCATGGGGTTCGAATATCTAGTCGTATGCCTTAGTAGCACTCGTTACTGGGAAATGCCCCTTTGTGATTCCACCGAGCCCTGGTAGTTCGCTACTGCTCCAAGCACATTGTTGACCGGCATGTGTCCTTCTTAGCTGTTGAATCTGTCCCTTTGGGAAATGTCACGCGTATGTAATGGAGTCCTTGTAGCTTGCTACGACTCGCTACATTCGTTGATGACCGACACCTGCTTTGCTGGGTCATGTATGCCTGTCCCTTTACCGAACTGCCACTTCATTTTATGATTAGACATGTTGATCCGGGTTCTTTGACATTGGATTGCTAGCAACACAATTGCATACGCGAGTCAAAAGGCGCAAACGGTCCGGGCTAAGGTAAGGCTGCAGCCGTGGGGATAACCGTGCGTGAGACCGCAAAGAGATGCGATTTGTTACAGGCTGGATTCCTATGGCTTAGGATCGGGGTCCCGACAGCGTTGGTATCAGAGACTGACTGACTGTAGGATTACTAAGCCAAACTGGTCGAAGTTGAGTCTAGAATTGCTTTAGTTATACATAAGAAAATTGTTTGTGGAAGGGACTCTTGCTTCTCTTCTCAAGTTATTCTATTCTGGTCATCCTCGTCTTTTCTGCGGGGATTGAGGACTAGGTTACCTTTCTTTCTCATAGGCTCGTGTTTCTGATCGGTATATTATAGGATAACGAGTCGGGAGTTACTTCGAGTTTCTATTATTTCGAGGAAAAGAAAGTAAGTTTTGATGACCATGGAATTGAACTTGATAGTTGAGTGGTTATGCTATCCTATCTTTGTGGGTTGTCTCAAAATTGTTTTTGAGCATTTACATCTGTTATGCTGCCCAATTTTGTCTTCAGAGCTCTAATGCTTTTGCATTACTCTCTATTTTCAGATGCCTGGCCGTTCTTCTCGTCAGGTGGTCCGTATGACTAGGTGCATTGATGTGTCGGGTCACACGGCCATGCTAGTCAGGATGATGTCCGTATCCGGTTACCGCTGGTACCCAGAGTACACAGTGGAGGAGAAGTACCTGGATTTTAATCTGGGTCAGTACCTGTGCACTGTTATGGTATTCCCAGATTACCCTAGACCTGAGGAGTCGGTTCATTGGTCTTATGTATTGGGGGTCACTGTTGACATGGCAGTACAAGATGCTGCCTATTCAATGCTGACCATCATGAGGGCTAGACATGCACTGCTGCAGAATTCAGAGTTCTGGTATGTTCTTGCCACTCAGCCAGGAGAAGAAGGATACCTCAGTGGGGCCTACTTTGATTCCTCTATGGAGGATCCGCTGCTGCAGTCTACTGCTGAGATGCTAGAGAATAGAGACAGGGATGCTCGTGCCCTTCGTATGGAGCTCTATGCTACAAGTGCCCGTCCGTGGACGGCTTTCACCCAGCTGGCACCTGTAGTCCAGACAGGGTATGGAGATATGGAGATGCCGAACCCTGTTAGGACTCATCTTCCGACTCATGTTGACTGGCCTTCTATAGGAGGAGTCACCCCTCTTCGAGGACCTCTACTACCACCAGTCGGGGGACCAAGGCCACACCCGTGTCCTTAGGGATCACAGGGGTCTCAGGCTGGAGTATTTCCTGATCCGCAGGTTGAGCTCCCAGGCCATGGAGGCAATCTTTATGAGATGTTACATGTGGATGCCTGAACCCGTGAGTGGAAGGATAGTATGGTAGTAGTTGTACTTCCACAGTCATGTGTGTCTTGTGGAGTATGCTTGTGTCTTGAGATGAATTCCGGAGGCATGGATAAATAATGTATAGGAAGCTTGGAAGCCTCTGATGAGTAGTTTCATGTTTTCAGTAGTTTGCTCTTCGGTTAAGGTTGTACTGAACTATGTAATGGTGTGTATCAACCATGGTGTATATATAGCAGTTGCTTGTTACCATGTTGTTCGGATGTTCATTTCCGCATTCCATGTGTACAGTGCATTCTTAATCCATAGTTACTGTTGATGTTGATATTGGTCTAAGCTGTGGGTTTGTTTGTCAGGATGGTGTTCACCAAGTTGAACCGTGCCCCTGCTCATGAGCAAGGAGAGGGTAGTCAAGCATCGCAGGAGGAACTGCCTCACCCGCCCTCTCTGGCGGAAGTTATGATTGAGGCAGAGAGAAACAAAAGGGAGACCTACCGTCTGTTAGAGCGTATTGAGCAAAATACGGCTCGTCGGCCTAGGAATGATGCAGTGTCCCTCAATGACTTTGTGAAGCTGAATCCTCCAACGTTCCATCACTCCGTCGATCCCCTCGACGCTAATGCCTGGTTGTGCAGTATATCGTGCAAGATTCGCTCTGCAAATGTTTCTGAGGCCGACAAGGTGAGCTTTGCGGCGTACTTTCTGGAAGGACCCACCAATCTGTGGTGGGAGAACTTTGAAGCTATGCGTCCTGCTGAACCAGCAGCCACATGGGCAGACTTTAGTGCAGCCTTCCGTCTGCATCATATTCCAGAGGGCCTGATGGACAAATAGAGAGAGGAATTATGTGCATTCACCCAGGGAAAACTGACCGTGGATGCCTATAGCCGCAAGTTCGGTAACCTCGCCCGCTATGCAACTAAGGAGGTGTCAACTGACGCCAAGAAGCAAGCAAGATTCCGTAAGGGTCTGAGCCCTGAACTTTGTCGTGATTTGCGCCTCCATGAATGTATAAGCTTTCAAGCTCTTGTCAACAAGGCGATCAGTGTCGAGACTGTACATACCGACTATGAAGCCAAAGAGAAGCACTCCCGTGACTCTGGCTCGTCATCTGGTTCCCGGTTTCTGAAACGCAGGCTGTGGGTTCCAAATAGTTCTTTGCTGCCAAGATACACTCCGAGGCTATCCTATGGGGCGCCTCAGATGAATCAGACAAACCCTCCAGCAAAAACATATGGTGGTCCAGCTAGCAATGCTGCACCACGTGCCAATCACATGATCTTTTACAAGTGCGGAGAACAAGGGCACTATTCTCGAGAGTGTCCTCAGAATATGGGTGCCAAGCAACCCGGAAAGTCCGTTGGGCAAGGCAAGTCGGGCAAAGCTTACTATGTGAAGCCAACTCCTGCACGTGGCCGTGTGAACTACGTTTCAGTAGAAGAAGCTGCAAAGGATCCCGACGTCATTTTGGGTACGCTCCTTGTTAATCATCACCCAGCGTCTGCTCTTTTTGACACTGGGTCATCTCATTCCTTCATTTCAGAAAGTTATGCACAGTTGCATAACATGTCTTTCTGTGATATGTCAATTCCATTGGTTGTCCAAACCCCTGGTAGTAAGTGCCAAACCTCCAGGATAACCTATGATAATGAAATTTTAGTAGACAGTCTAGTTTTTCTAACATCTTTGATAGCCCTGAAATCTTCGGATATCAATATCATCTTGGGTATGGACTGGATGTCAGCTCATTATGCCAAGATCGATACCCATTCTAGAAATGTTCAGCTTACCCATCCCTCGGGTGAGATAGTCAATGTCTCTACTCGAGTTGCCAAATGCCAACTCTATTCCCTCAATGCCAACCCTCTTCCGGAACTTGAAGACATTCCGGTAGTCCGTGACTTCCCGGATGTTTTTCGAGAGGAACTGCCAGGAATTCCACCTCACAGAGATGTAGAGTTTGTGATAGACCTTGTTCCGGGAACCGTTCCAATAGCCAGAAGACCTTATAAGACGGCACCCTTGCATCTAGCCGAACTTAAGAAGCAACTAGATGAGGCCTAGAATAAATGTTTCATTTGTGCTAGCTCTTCTCCTTGGGCTTGTCCCGTCCTCTTTGTCAAGAAGAAAGACGGAACGGATCGGATGGTTGTAGATTATCGACCAGTTAATGTGGTCACCATAAAGAAGAAGTATCCGATCCCCAGGATCAACGACCTGTATGATCAGCTCGCTGGATCCTCAGTCTTCTCAAAAATGGATTTGAGGTTGGGATACCATCAAATCAAGATCAAGAACGGGGACATTCCAAAAACGACTTTTGTCACTCGTTATGGCCAATACGAGTACACTGTCATGTCCTTCGGGTTAACCAATGCCCCAGCCACCTTCTCTCGCTTGAGGAATTCAATCTTCATGGAGTATTTGGATAAATTCGTCGTAGTATACCTCGATGATATTTTCATCTACTCGAAGAACGAACAAGAACATGCCGAGCATCTAAGGCTGGTATTGATGAAACTTTGAGAGCATCGCTTTTATGCCAAATTTTCAAAATGTGAATTTTGGTTACCAGAAGTGACCTATCTAGGTCGCGTAATCTCCGGTAAGGGTATTTCCGTCAATCCCGAGAGAGTTCAAGCTGTCCTTGATTGGTCTCAACCTGAATCGCTTAAGCAAGTAACGAGTTTTCTTGGTCTAGCAAGCTATTGTCGTCGCTTTGTCGAGAATTTCTGCAAGGTTGCAAAGCCTCTAACTAAACTCCTCAAGAAAGATAAAAAGTTCGAGTGGACACCACAGTGTGAGCATAGTTTTCAGGAACTGAAAAGACGCCTGACTTCCGCACCTGTGTTGCTACCACAAGATTTCTCTAAGGACTTTGTTATCTACTGCAACGCCTTGCGACAAGGATTAGGTTGCATTCTCATGCAGGATCGTCATGTGATTGCATACGCATCTCGACAGTTGCGTCCACATGAGGATAATTATCCCACACATGATCTTAAGCTTGCACCAGTAGTCCATGCACTTAAAACCTGGCGACATTACCTTCTTGGTAATCGTTGCGAAATATTCACTAATCACCAAAGTCTAAAATATATCTTCACCCAGACGGATTTGAATCTCTGGCAAAGACGGTGGGTTGAGTTGATCACGGATTACGACTTAGGGATAACTTACACTTTGGGTAAGGCCAACGTTATGGCTGATGCACTAAGTCGTAAGTCTTATTGTAACAACCTAATGCTACAACGAGGTCAACCACATCTCTATGAGGAATTTTGGAAGTTAAATCTTCACATTGTTCCTCAAGGATTCCTTTCTACCCTGGTGGCGAAGCCTACTCTTAGGGATCAAATCATAGTCGTGCAGGCATATGATAAGGGTATATCCCGGATCAAGGAGAATATTGCAAGTGGAAATGCTAGGGATTTCTCTATCAATGAGCAAGGTGTTGTGTTCTTTCAGAACCGTCTAGTGGTTCCTAATAGAAAACGTCTGCGGCAATTGATCCTTAAGGAGGCTCATGATTCTCCTCTCACCATTCATCCTGGTAGTACTAAGATGTATCAGGACCTATGCTAGAGGTTTCCGTGCACTAGAATGAAGAGAGAAATTGTTGAGTTCGTTGCTAACTATGACGTTTGTCGTCGAGTTAAGGCAGAACATCAAAGGCCTACTGGCACCCTTAAACCTTTAGCTATTCCCGAATCGAAATGGGATAAAGTCAGTATGGATTTCATCACCGGATTCCCCAAGACCAAGAAAGGAAATAATGATATCTTTGTGGTCATTGACCGTCTTTGCAAAGTAGCTCATTTTCTTCCAGTTCATGAGAGTATAACAACTAGTTAGCTAGCAGAGTTATATATCTCTCGAATAGTTTCTCTTCATGGTGTTCCTCTAGAGATTAACTCAGACCGTGGAAGTATCTTTACCTCTCGCTTCTGGGAGAGTTTTCAGAATGCCATGGGGACTCACCTATCTTTTAGCACTGCTTTCCATCCTCAATCAAGTGGTCAAGTAGAAAGAGTGAATCAAGTCCTAGAAGATATGCTCTGAGATTGTGTTATATAGTTCGGTATGAATTGGGAGAAGTGCCCTCCATTCGCCGAATTTGCCTATAACAATAGCTATCAATCAAGCTTGGGCAAAGCTCCTTTTGAAGTTCTCTATGGACGAAGATGTCGAACACCTCTTAATTGGTCAGAAACCGGAGAGAGGCAACTCTTTGGTACGGATATGATCCAGGATGCAGAAGAGAAAGTTCGCATTATTCGTGAAAAGTTGAAAACAGCTCAGTCTCATCAAAAGAGCCAATATGATCGTCATCATAAGGCTCTGACCTTTGAAGTTGACGAGAAGGCTTACCTTCGAGTTACACCTTTAAAGGGTACCCATCGATTCGGTATCAAGGGCAAGTTGGCTCCTCTTCGAACTCTTTTCGAATTCTTGCCAAACAAGGAGAAGTTGCCCACCAATTGGAACTTCCTACGCATCTTTCCAAGGTTCATGGTGTATTCCACGTCTCCCAACTCAGGCGTTGCTTTTCGGATCCTATCCGCAAAGTGGACCAGAAACGCTTGATCTCCAAGATAACCTTTCATACTGAGATTACCCTGTGCGTATTCTTGATCAAGCTAAGCGTACCACTCGACGTCGAAACCTCAAGTTTCTAAAAGTTCAATGGTCAAATCATTCTCAAAAGGAGGCAACATGGGAAAGAGAGGATCGTCTCCGACTTGAGTATCCCGCGCTATTCCCGACGACTTCCAAATCTCGGGACAAGATTCTTTTGAGTGGGGGTGAGTTGTCACATCCCTGGATTCCCAGTTAGAGTTTAACAACTTGTGCTCACGTCTTCTTTCATTGCATTCAAGAAAGGAAAAGAAATCCAAAGCAAAGTAAAGAAAACAAAAGCAAAACCCTAGCAACCCCTCATTCAAAAGCATTTCAAAATTGATGTCAAATCAATGAACCCAAAATGGCCTTAAGAAAAGTTCACCTTTTCTCGTAAATGTTTAAAATAATTTATCAGGGGTGAAACCTATTTTTTATTACTTTTGGCATTTTATTTAAAACCAGGAAGTCACTAATTTTAACTTTATTTCTGGTTTCAAAAATATTCAAGTTTTCAAAAATGCTGAAAACCTTATGAGTAGATGGAAATATTCCAACTAACACCCCAGGATATTTCAAACTAATTTTGATTTACTTTTGGAGCCAAAACAAATAGCAACAAATGCCAGCAGATTAAAACAGAAACAGAAAACAGAAAAAAAAGAAAACAAATTCTACGCCAACTTCCAGGCCCAGTCCACGAAGGGCAGGGTCATCTTGTACCTCTACCGACTAGCAGAGGAGAGACCGAGCGGCGGCCTCCTCCACCTCCTGCTTTGCCGTGTCACCCTCCGACGCCCCCAGGACAGCACGACAACGGGAACGAAACTCCCACGCACTCCCTTATCCTATCCCTCTCTCCATTTCTCCTCCCCCACTTCGGTTTCTTCCTCTCCTCTTCCTGCCGCCACTGGAGGAGCTTGAGCTCGAGGCAACCGAGCTCTCTAGCCACAGGAAAACCTCCTCGAGTAGTCTGAGCCCCGCATCATCACCATCATGAGCTCACGAGTGTTTCCCCTCTCTTTTCTCTCTCTCTCCCGCACTCTAGCACCGTGGCCACCGAAACCGAGCTCCGGCAGCCACCACAGCTCGTCGCCGGTGCCCTCCGGCCACCCTCAGCCTCTCTTGCTGCCCTAGTTGGATGAGGCCGAGCCTGGGATTCATCCCAGTGCTTTCGACACTCGAATCCGAGCACCACACCGAGTTTTGGACCAACTCCGGCGAGGAACCGCCGCGGGTTTGGTCGCCGCCAGTCAGCCTCCGGCGGGGAATGACGTGGCCACCCTAATCGCGTGTTAATTAACGCTAACAACCACTGACAGTGGGCCCCAGGAGTGGGTCAAACCCACTTAGGGGCTGGTCAGCGCGGGATTAGCCCGTGTGACGCTGACCAGTGGCCCCCACATGTCAGGTTTGACCGGACCAGGTCAGCTGACCTACTGACGCAGAGCTGACGCAATAATGGGATTTTCTATCATAAAGAAATTCCAGAAAATGCCTAAAACTTCTAAAAATCATAGAAAATAATCCGTAATTCCAATGAAAATAAATTATATATGAAAAATGATCAGAAAAATCCAAAGAATCTGATGAGGGCATTTTCATGCATGTTTGAATATGTCAACATCACCAAATAGGTAAAAAAGAGAATAGGACAAATTAAATAAATGGGTTGGAGTTGGAATTTGATACCTATTTGAAGTCCACTTCAATTGTTATGACCAAACATTGATCAAGAACAATCAGCACCTCAAATTACCATTTTCATGCATGAAAAACAAAGTTCTGAAACAGCATCAGGTCAAATCAATTAAAAGAATGTGATAAATTATAATTCAAATGATATTTGAATTATGATTTCAAATCAAGATCACTCCAAAGGGTTCTGGTAGTCATTTCAAACCATGCTACATTACATTTCATGCATCATTTTGTTGCATATGCTTGATATTGATTGATTTGTTGTTATTCCGGTAGGCTCCGCCCCTCCCGATACGTCTGATTATCTGACTGACGGATATCACCCCTCTGCTGAGCAACAAGGCAAGCAACCATTTTGATCATCCCGATAAATCCCATGTTCTCGCTCCTGCTCTTATTTATTGCATTAGGTAAAAATGCTTTCAATAATTTTACCACCTTAGTTGAACCCACTTCCTTTGCATGACCTGCCCTTGTCACAGTAAATAGCTGAACCTTAAAACCTAGCATACCTGGTAGATGCTTGAGCCATGATGTGCCTCATCCTGCTATGCATGCTATGTTTAGAGTTGTGTATGGTCTGTCATCTGGGTAATGAACAAAATTGTGAGAATGTGTTCAGTGAGTAAAGGTGGTGTGTTGAACCTGATTTGGTAAAGGTACCGGTGAAAGGCTATGTAGGAGTACATGGCGGGTTGTTTCATTGGAACCGTCCTTAGGAACTGAGTTCCGTGTATGTAATCCAAGACTAGATACTACCACACGTTGGGATACTTAATTGACCCTCTCGACTTATTAATCGCTAAGTACTCGGTCCAGGAGTTGCAAGTAGTTTCTGGTGTTTATAGTCATGCTGGAGGCCGTGCGTAGCGCTGACCTTAGAGGTGGGCTATGATGCGGTAGGCAGTGGCATGGTGTACCAAGTGGCACCCAGATGGTGGGCTTGGGAACCCTGCGCACATCGTTTGGGGCCGTGGCGGAAACCTCGTCTGGACTTCCGTGCAGGTTACCCTCAGATAGGCGATAGACCTGGACTAAGTATTAGCGTGGTTAACGGTCGTGGCCGACTCACTCGCTGGGCTTCCGCTTAAAGGTTGCCGAGGTGCATGACGTGCACATGGCGATAAGTGGCGAGAGCGTGTGTGAAGAAGTACACCCCTGCAGTGTTATGAGCTATTCAAATAGTCGCATCTGCGGATATGGACTACTTGGAAACATATGTTGTTCATAGATAACTATAATGGCTACTCATAAAATTGTCAAGATAAGTGTGAGTGTCGTGGATGCCATTTCCGTAGGGAGACGGAATGATTCCTCGATGGAGTATTGTTGTGGTATTAGTGGAGTCGTGTGCGAGAAATCAAAGTTGTCAAAACTATTTAAAAATGCAAGTTGTCTAGCCAAGCGTCAAATGCTGGCCTTCTGCATGAAACTCCACAACTCCTTGATGATACATTGCATGAGTAGATATATTACCCTAAAGTCTTGCTGAGTACTTTTGTACTCATGTTTGCTTAATAAATTGTTGTAGAGGTTGATAATGACACTAATGGAGGGTTCTTCCTAGATATCGACGACGACGAGTAGCTCGTATCCCAGCTACGATCTGGCCCTAGGTTGGGTCTGTAGATAGTCAGGACTTGTGCCTTTATCTTTCCATCTGTCTCTAGTCAAACAGTTTTACTCTTCCGCTAGCTTGTAAGACTTGTGTGTATGTATTATGATGAAGGGTCGTGATAGCCCCATCTGTTTAATATTATGTGTGAGGCTCTTTCGAGCCTTCTAAATAAAGTTTGTATGTTTATGGTTATGTTGTGATGCCATCGATGTATCTATGCATATCGGTATGCCATGCGTACGTGTGTTGTACTTTATATGCATGGGGTTCGAATACCTAGTCGTATGCCTTAGTAGCACTCCTTACTAGGAAATGCCCCTTTGTGATTCCATCGAGCCTTGGTAGTTCGCTACTGCTCCGGCCACATTGATTGACCGGCATGTGTCCTTCTTAGCTGTTGTGTGTGTCCCTTTGGGAAATGTCACGGGTATGTAATGGAGTCCTTGTAGCTTGCTATGACTCGTCTACATTTGTTGATGCCGACACCTGCTTTGATGGGTCTTGTATGCATGTCCCTGTATGGAACTGGCACTTCAGTTTATGACAAAACATGTTGATCCGGGTTCTTTCACATTGGATTGTTAGCGACACAATTGCATACGCGAGTCAAAAGGCGCAAACGGTCCCAGCTAAGGTAAGGCTGCGGCCTTGGGGATAACCGAGCGTGAGACCGCAAAGAGATGCGATGTGTTACAGGCTGGATTCCTATGTCTTAGGATCGGGGTCCTGACAATACAAATCATAGAATCATCAAAACATTCACATAACACAAAGAAAATAGAATCTGTCAAAAACGGAACAGTTTGTGAACACTCAAATATTAATCATGGTTATGTAACTCCAAAAGTTCTAAAAAAATAGGAAGACGTGGAGAATTTGTATATAAATATTGTGTAAAACATTCACACACTTTTGAGGTGTTTGTGAGTTTTAGGATTTTTTTTACACAAGGCAAAAGTTTCTGTTTTTTAACATGATTAAAGCAACTAACACCCCACATGATCCCAAAGGATTTACTTGTCACAAATACTAAATAAAACACAAAAAACACAATTATAATAGTAGAATTATTTCACAAACACTTAGGAACATAAAGCAAAAGTGAAAAATAAATTTTATTTGTTGGGTTGCCTCCCAACAAGCGTCATCGTTTTACGCCCCTAGCTTGGCATATAGCATAGATTTTATGTGTTGTCATCCTTAGTGATTGATACATAGTTTTCCGTCATGATTGATTCATATAGTAATTTATTGTTAGTTCTAGGGGAGTGTTCCATGCCTTTTCTTAGTGGAAACTGGAATTTAATATTCCCTTCGTTCATATCAATCATGGCCCCTATTGTACGCAAGAATGGTCTACCAAGAATTATTGGACAAGAGAGATTGCAGTCATTATCAAGAACAATAAAACATATGGGCACATAATTCCTATTTGCAAGAATAATAACATCATTAATTCTTCCCAAAAAAATTAATAGTAGGTGCAAACTGATAGAACATTCTTCGATATTGGTAACACCAAGCACATCACAAAGAGATTTCGGAATTGTGGTAACACTAGCACCCAAATCACATAAGGCATAGCACTCAAAATTATTAATCTTTATTTTAATGGTAGGTTCCCATTCATCATGTAATTTTCGAGGAATTGAAATATCTAGCTCTAGCTTTTCTTCCAAAGCATTTATTACCACATCCAAAATATGTTTAGTACAATCTTTATTTTGTTCATAGGCATTGAGTGAATTTATCATAGATTGCAACATAGAAATACACTCAATCAAAGTGTAACTATCAAAATTAAAGTTATTACAGTCCGAAATAGTGGGTGCATCACTAGCTAAAGTTTTGACCACTTCAATCCCACTTTTATCATTTTTTCAATAAGATTTTCACCCTCCAAATCATGGGAATGCCCTCTAGCTAAATTTAAATCTTCTTAAGTGTCCTCATCATTAATTTTGACGTTACTAAACTGGGAATCAATAGAAGAAACACCAATCCTTTTAAACTCTTCATCATTTTTATGAAAGCAATCAGGAAATGCTCTTTCTAGAAATTCTCTTTTAGATCTAGGCATAGTGGTTATTTTCTTACTTTCATCTATGGAAACATATAAAGCTTTAATTGGTTCATTAATATCAACCTTAGGAAAAAATTATTCTTGAGGTTTTCTACTTCATGTAAAATTCTATCAATGCATCTAGACATACCATCAATCTTATTCAACTTTTCTTCTATCTTAGTATTAAAAGATTTTTGCGCATTGATAAATTACTTAATATTACTCTCAAGATCAGAGGGTATCCTAGCATTATTATTATGAGAATTACCATTGTAATAACCATAATTATTTCAAGAACTTCCAGGATACGACCTATTATTAAAGTTGTGTCGCGAGACAAAATTCACATCTAGGGGATCATTATTTTTCTTAATCAAAGTAGACAAAGGCACATCATTAGGATCAGTAGGGGCATTCTTACTAGCAACCAATTTCATAAGAGCATCAACTTTATCACTCAAAGCATATGTTTCTCCAATAGAATTAACCTTTTTACTAGTAGGAGCTCTTCGTATGCCATTGTGAATCATGAGGCGTAATATTATCAAGAAATTTAGTAGCATCACCCAAATAAATTTCCATAAAAGTACCATCCGCGATGAAATCTAAAAGATTTCTAGAATAAAAATTCAATCCCGCATAAAAAAATTGTATGATTATCCACAAATTCAAACCATGAGTTGGGCAATTTCTTATAATCAATTTCATCCTTTCCCAAGATTGGGAAACATGGTCATTCTCAAGTTGTTTAAATTTTTTATTCTGATTTCTAAGAGAAATAATTTTCGCTCAAGGAAAATATTTTGAGATAAAAGCATCTCTGCACTTGTTCAGATTATCAATTCTATTTCGTGGCAAAGAAGACAACCAAATTTTAGCACGATCGCGCAAAGAGGAGGGAAATAATTTCAACTTGACAATATCATTGTCTGCATCTTTCTTCTTTTGCATATCACACAATTCTATGAATGTTCTTAGATGGGAATAGGCATCCTTATTAGGAGTACAGGAAAATTGCTCTTTCATAATAAGATGTAGCAAAGCGGCATTAATATCATAAGACTCTGCACTAGTGGCGGGAGGAGTGATCGAAGTGCTAATAAAATCATTGTTATTTGTACTGGAAAAATCACACAACTTAGTGTTTCTGGATTCATCGTGACTACACGATCAAGGATACAAGCAAACAAGAGATCCAGTAAGAAAATGACAAACGGAAAGAAGGAAAATGAAGAGGAATTTTTTTGGGAAGTGGGGGAGAGGAAAACGAGAGGCAAATGACAAATAATATAATTGCAAGGAGATAGGAGTTGTGTGTAGGAGTCTGATAGATCTTGACTTGATCTTCCCTGACAACGGCGCTAAACTTCTTGACTCCCCGTTGATTGTGTAGGTTTCCCTCCAAGCTTAAAGGGTCATGTAGCACAACGAAGGCAAGTATTTCCCTTAGTTATGAAACCAAGCTATCATTCTAGTAGGAAGATCCACAAGACTATGTAAGCGACACCTCCACACAAATCCCAAATCCTCACAACCCAACGCGTGGAGGGGTTGTCAATCCCTCGTAGGTAAAGTAAGGATAGATTGATAGATGCAAATAAGAGTGAGAGCAAATAAAATGCAGCAAGTTATTTTTGGGTTTTTTGATAATTTATATCTGAAAAATAGCAAATTAAATAGAAACACGAGTAGCAAAGTAGGGATTACAAATAGATCATGTGAAGTAGACCCAAGGGCCGTAGGTTTCACTAGAGGGCGAATGGTGGGTAGACAAATTACTATTGGGCAATTGATAGAAGAGAAAATAATTATGACGATATTCAAGACAATAATCATGTATATAGGCATCACGCCCAAGACAAGTAGACCGACTTCTGCCTGCATCTACTTCTATTACTCCACACATCGACCGCTATCTAGCATGCATCTAGTGTATTGAGTTCATGGAGAAATGGAGTAATGCCTTAAGAATGATGACATTAAGTAGACAATATATATTCATGTAGGAATAGACCCCACCATTTTATCCTTCATAGCAAAGATACATCCGTGTCATGTCTCTTTGTGTCACTGAGATTGAGCAGCGTAAGATCAAACCCATCACAAAGCACGTCTTCCCATTGCAAGATAAAAGATCAAGTTGGCGAGACAGAAACCAAATATTAGAGAAGAAATACGAGGCTATAATAATCAAGCATGAATATGATTTCATAGTTTTGGTCATAAGCTCACAATTCATCGGATCCCAATATACACACCACAAAAGAATGAGTTACATCATATGGATCTCCGAGAGACCAGTGTATTGAGAAACAAAACAAGAGAGAAAGCCATCTAGCTACTGCCTACGGACCCGTAGGTCTGATATGAACTAGTCATCCATCATCGGAGGAGCACCAATGAGGATTATGAACCCCTCCTTGACTGTGTTCCTCTCCAGAACGGGATCAAGATTGGTTTTCATGTCTTCTAAAACTTGCGGTGGCTCAAACGATTTTTCGCCAACTCCCCTATGATTTTCTGAATATTGGGGTATTTATAGAGATCAAAGGCGGCGGGGGAGGCGCCCGAGGGAACCACTAGACACCAGGTCGCGCCAGGGGCCCTGGGCCCACCCTAGTGCCTAGTGGGATTCCTCGGCCTTGTCTGGTTCTCATCCTTGGCTCCCAAGGTTCCTTCTGGTGCTAAAAAGTCTCTGTAAAGTTTCGTGGCATTTGGACTTCATCTGATATTGATTTAAAGTTGCTATAAAATGATCATAATAATGATAGAAAACATCCAAGAATGATAATATAATAGCATGGAACAATCAATAATCATAGATAGATTGGAGATGTATCAGGGAGGGTAGAAATCAAGATTCATATGGTAGGATTTGAATATCTTGATTTCAACACATGCGTAGGTGGGTCTCTGTTAGAAAAATGGCTGGGGCAAGTATTTGTTTGTTCTGAGTGCTTCCACTATGAATGGGAGTAGGTGGAGAGGTATATATAGGCATCTCAAAAAATCCAACCATTACAAGATTATCGCCCAACTCAGTGAAATCGAAGTAAAACTCAGTTACACCGACTAGTGCAAAATGTGGCAATTTTTGGCATTTCGGTGAGATAGATATATGAATCTCGGTGGGTCTGATTTTGGATGGCCTAGACAATTACTAGACTTAGTGGCAACAATTCTTAAAAATATGAATTTGTGACTCTTAGAAACAGGTAGACACTGAGTTGGTCACTGACCGTTGTTCAGACCGAAACCAAATTTGGTGTCACCGAGATGCTAGGGTTTGGCATAGCGTTTGTGTGAGGCAAAAATCGGTAGGGCCGAATGGAAATTGTTGGTGGTACCAAATTTTGGAGTTTTAGGATTTTGGGTAGAATATTTGTGGGGGAATTTCATGAGTATTTTTAGTGGCTAATCTCTAAGCATCTGAGCAACCAGATCATCATAGTCACCTCATGTCCTTTTAATATTACTATCTTTCCCGTGGACTCAAGTGTGATATCTCACAAAATATGAAATTTAGATTCTTCAAGCTTGTTGCCAATAGATGTTCCTTGCATATAGGGGTTCTCCGCACAATCTTTAACCAATGCATCATTGAAATTTTCCTGAAATATGCTACATACAATCATTAGTCCAATGACATATATGTGGTTATTAATTACCAAAACCACCGTAGGGAGAAGTTTTCCATGCACATACCTACTCCATACAGAGCTCCCCAATGACCAAACCAATTCATGGCGGACCATACGGTAGGATCAAGCCCATAAGGTTCATGAAGGAGAGATCTATAAGATGAGCACCACGGGCACATACTCCAACGATGCATATCTAAAGAGGAAGGAATAAAAGTACTTCACGATATACACTCCGGCACAAGATGGAATCATGCCTTTGCTTGGACCTTGGTCATCATGGCCTTCCGAGCTGGCTTCTATTGGCCAACCGCGGGCGTTGATGCCTCGGTTCTAGTATAGTGTTGCCCGAGCTGCTAAGTATTCACAAAACAAAGCCACATGCCCCCTATAGTACGCCGCACTATCCCCATCACCTGGACTTATAAGGCCGGGGGGGCTAGATATGGTAGACCCACTCAAGGGTGTATCAAGAAAAAATCAATACTTCCTTGTCATGGTTGGAAAATATAGCAATTGGATCGAAGAAAACATAGTCACCTCAGCCAACGCTACCCAATTAATTCGGTTCATCTCCGGGGGAGTACATCATCACAACATATCACACAGTTTGATTACACACAATAGTACATACTTCACGGCCAAATGAGTTAAAATTTGGTGCGCAAAAATGGGCATAAAGTCTATTACACGCTCATCTACCACCCTGTCAGGACCCCAATCCTATGTCGTACAGATCTAGCATGTAACACATCATATAGCTTTGCGGCCTCATGCATGGTACACAATGGCTGGCACCTTACCTTGGACAGAATGCTTGCGCCTTTTGGCTCACGTATATGATGATGTCGCTAGCATCCATATGTCAAAGAACACAGGTCAACATGACTAGTTATAGACCCAAGTGGCATAGCCATACAGGGACAGGCATACATAACCTATCAATGCAGGTGTCGGTCATCAGCGTGTGTAGACGAGTCGTAGCAAGCTACATGGACTCCATTACAGTCTTTGACATTTCCCTGTAGGGACAGACACATCAACAAAGAAGGATACATGCTAGTCAATCAATGTTTTCGGAGCAGTAGCAAGCTACCAAGGCTCAGCGGAAGCATAAAGAGGCATTTCCCCATAATGAAGTTCACTAAAGGCATACAAATAGGTGTCAAACCCCACACATACAATGCATTTCAAAACTTACACAGAATGTGCACAATATGTGTAGATATAACATGGAATGACAACACAACTCTATGACTCAAACATTTATTAAAGACTCACGAGAGTCAACATAGTGTGATACTACAAACAGGGACCACATGACTGAACACTCAAGTCATACAAGCATCAAGAGGAAGCATAACATGTTTGGGTACATACATCTAGTAAAAGTGGACGGAGGAGCCTCGAAATCTACAATGACCCTTCCAAAGGAGTGGTACTTATCTACATGTCTGGCATTCCCAAGCTATTACGGTCAACAACGAGCACATCGCGTAGAACCAATTGTGAGACTAATGTCTCCTCTTCAAAACATAATTAAGAAATCGTGAGTACAAAGGTACTCAACAAGACATTCATCAGAACTATCTACATATGCATCATTGTCAACAAAGGGGGTTATGGATTTTATTGTAGAAAGCCAGCTTTGGCTCTTGGCTAACCTATACTATGACTACACGTAGTATCTTTGAGGTGGGATAACACACACGAGTCCATATATTCACCAAATCAATACACCACTATAGATCCACTCCCGTCTCCCTATGAGAAGGCCATCGTAGCACTCAAATTTATCTTGCCTATTTTAGAGTATCCATTTAAAATTGTCTATGCACCACATAAGTTCTCCAAGTAGTCCATATCCAATGACACGGCTATTCAAATTGATTAATAACCCTGCAGGGGTGTACTTATTCACACATGTTTCCACCACTTAGCACCATATATACGTCATGTATCTGAGCTACCTTCAAGCAGAATCCCGACGAGGATGTAAACAAGGATTGTTCACCATGCAAGACCCTTGTCCACGTTTATCGCCTATTTGAGACAGAATCTGCAAGGAAGTGTGGCCGAAGTTACATCTACAGCCTCAAACAATGTGTGTAGGGTTCCACAAGCCCACCATTCGGGTGCCATTTGGTACACCGTGCCACTTTGTATCTACCACAAAAAATCCAACCCCATCGAGCAAAGCTAAACATGGCCGCCAACACTTCTCCTACAAACACCAAAAATTAGTTGTAACTCCTGGAGAGAGATCAGGAGATTAATAAGTCAAGCGGGGTCATATTTCACGGCCCAATGTGTGGTAGTACCTGTCTTGGATCACATACACACAACTCAATTCCTGAGGATGGTCCCAATGAGACAACCCTCCATGTACTCCTACATGGCCTCTCATCCCTACCTTTACCAAATCGGATTCACACACTTAACTCTCACACTGTACGACATGAACACAACCATTTCAATTCATCTCACAGATGTATCGGAGCGGACACAACTCTAAGCATAGCAGACACAGTAAGCAACCATGCATGAGTAAGCACAACAAGGCTCAAGGAGTTTCTACTCATGCTAAACGGTTTCAGCTATTTAGTGTGGCAAAGACAGGTCATGAAGTGCAATGAGTTAAACTACCGAGACATGTAATAGTGGAATCATTGTTATCCTAATGTAGTAAAAGAGAGTAGGAGTGAGAGAGTGGGTTTATATCAATATGCTCAAGGGGGGTTTGCTTGCGTGACAGTTCTGAAGATAGCACTTCTCTTCATCAACGTCTACTGAGAGGGAACAAACACCGGCAAACAGAAAATTGAACAATATATAATCAAGGAAATACAACTCTATGATGCATCAGCAGGACATGGCAATGTGCTCTTGATTGAGCTAGATCATCTATAAATAAGATTAAATGGAGTTGGTTTGAACCGAAGGTTCAAATTCAAACTCCATACATTGTTATTTAAATGTCATTTATATGCTTTGTCCTAAATAAAGGACATAAGTTATTCTAGTATGCATGAAAAGACCATAAATAGATTCATTGGATTTTTGTGACAATGTTTTGTATATTTTTTATTTTCATTTGAGTTATAGTTTATTTTCTATGATTTTTCAAAGTTTTCAACATTTTCTGGAATTATCAGAATTACCTAGAATTAAATTTATTCCAGAAAAGGTTTATTGCGTGAGCATTGCATCTGGGTGATGTCATCCGGTCAACTGAAATGGTCCAGGTGAAAGCTAACCAGTGGGACCAAGTGGTTAGTGACCCATCTAGTTAACTTGGTTAATTAGCATTATTTTAACACTAAACTAATTATGTCTGTTGCTCGGCCCACGTGTCATCGGCACAAGGCACTAACTAATCCTGATTAGCACCTAGACTACTAGCGCCAGTTCAGCCACGGGCGTTTAGCTGCCGACGACCTCAAATCACGATGGTGATTGTGTCGGGGTTTCCATACAGGTCATCATTCGATGCGCGGGACAACACGTTCGAACGAGGGGAGCAGGACGCGTCCATAGATGGTCTTGGTTTGGAGCGGGGGTCGGTGGGGTCGACGATGGTGACCGGGCTAGCGGCAGCCGGGGCACGGCCTCGAGCGGCTACGGGACTATGGGCAGACGGGAGCGGGATCCATGGCCCTACGTACCCTACGGAGCTCGAGGAGCTCGGTTTCGAGCTTGGGAACGCTGGTGGATGACCACAACGACTGCAGCGAAGAGATCAACGGTGGCAAGCTTCAGGCATGCCATGGAAGCTAGGGACGGCTCGAAATCAGACACGAGGGGTAAGGGGATAGGAAGAGCAGCTCACTCGGAACTTTATGAACGACTAGGCTCGCTCGGGAGGCCCTGGCGATGATGAATCGACGCCGGAGACCTTCGTTGCCCGATGACAAAGATGGTGATGATGGAGGGGTCGCAAGGCGTCTCGGCTTGCGGTGTTCAGCAGAGAGGAAGAGGGTGTCGCGACACTTCTTCTTGACCTGACAAAGAGGCATGGAGTGGTCGGAGGGCACGGCGGCACCGAACAACGGCGAGGCACTATGCTCGAGAGGTTGAGACAGAGGGCACCAGAGAAGGGGAAAGGCTCCTGGGAGAGAGGGGAATGACAGAGGGCGCTACGACGGTCCAGCGGCGCAAGGATCAGGGAGAGGGAAGCATCCACCATCAAGCAGGACTTGGCGGCCCTAGTGGCGTGTGCATCACTTCGCCTGTGCCAGTATGTAGAGGTTGAAGATGACCACGGCGCACCTGGTGGGCTGGGCCGACTTCTTTCCTGGGCCATGTAAGTTTTCTGTTTTCTTCTTCTTGTGTTTCATTTATTTATTTATTTTTCCACTGTTTTGAAAATTCCAAGACAAAATCAAAACAGTGCCAAACTTTCTGTTAATTTTTATGTAAGTATCTTGTACCTAGCCAAGTGCATATAAAGGATTTCAGTAGTAACTGGGCTCATACTCTTTTTATTAAGAATATAAGTTCAATTGAAATACAATATGATTTAAATCCAAATGCCCAAAATAAATATTTTAGTGATCCAAAAATATTGGTTAGGATTTTTCCTATTACAAATATTTGTACAAAACAACAAGAACATTTCCTTGGACTAATTTGAAGCAATTTTTATCTTACTTAATTTGATAACAAGATTTCCGAGGCTTGCTAAAACCCTCAATTCCATTTCAATTGACTTTTAAAAATGCATGCATCAAATGCAATGACAAACAAGTCTAGAACTATGGTTGTGACACACGCGCATTCAAATGGTTACGTGGAATGGGACAACATACTAATCCTTAGTGGTATTAAGCCAAGGCTAGTACGTTCCCTTAAAACAGCGGACTCCAACTGGGTCGAGGAACTTGATTCCGTCTTATGTGGATTGTGCACCACACCAAACAAATATAGTGAATACACACTGTTTTTATGGAGTACGACACCGATTTTGTACTCCCTTGCGACATCATACCTGCCGCACCTCGGTATGCATGTATGAAGAACGGGAGGCCAATCTCAATTGGCAGGACGCTTGGGATGCTCTTGAAGAGGAGTGTAACATCACTCGGTCAAGATATGCTATCTATCAGCAGCAAGCCCGATGCTTGCATAACAGGGAGGTCCGTTTAAAAGACATCATTGTTGGAGACCTAATCATGAGGCTACATCGAGAGAAGCATAATCATAAACTCTGCCCTAAGTGGGACGAGCCATTTATTATTAACCAAGTGTTGATCAGAGAAGCTTACCGAATTCGGGACCCAATGGATGGCCGTATAGATCCCAACCCTTGGAACGTTGTGCTGCTTTGATGCTTCTACGGTTGATCCCCCAAACAACGTTTATGTATATACCTTACCACTATTTATTTAATTTTTCTTTTGCACGTATTTTACATCTCGGAGCATCTTTTGAATGACTTCAACGGTTAACTTATCTTGTTCTTTTCAAAACATGCATGGTTCCACCTCTTATAAACTATTGTCTTTCAAGCCATAATATGCATCGATTCGATTTAAGAGTTGGCCCGGCTCCTGTGTTTGCCCCTTATGTTCCCGATAAATCATCTAAGGTGCAAAGGGGGCACTACCACAATTGTTTCTCATGAATCAGCCACTACAGTACATCATATGGACAAAGCTAAAAGGTAGCACTCTTAACATACAAATCGGTCATCCGTGACATAGGGTTAACTTGTAAGTGGTCTTTTCAAACCGCGACTAGCGGCTTACCCACGACTTCACCCATCTTCGGATACACGTGCTCAGCACAGTCACCCAAGGAAAGGAAATGTTTTAAGAATTATTTTCATCGGAAGATGTTACTTACATTAAATAGTAATATAACATAACACTCCACATCTATTTTGACTTTTGAGTCATATAGCCCGATTGCCTTGTCACCTGAAGATTCCGGTCTGATTACTTAGACCAGTAGTATGGGACACTCTTTGACCATTAGGCGGTGAGGCGGCAGCCGATGGCTGGCTGACAGCGTTCAGAAGCATGGTGGGAATATTGACATAATGTACTTTGATACATAAAGTCACACAAACTTATTACACGTGATCTAGCCCATCTATTAAGGTGTCTAGAGCGTTGTCCTTCTGAGAAAGGCAAGCAACATGCATAACAATCTTCTACACAAGACTTGTGGGTATCTCCTTGCCATTCGACCCTATACCTCCTACCTCGACTGGTTTAGTCGTGTCAAGGCACGTACACTGGGTATTCACCATGACCCAGGCCTCCATCACTCCCTCTCGACAAGCACACACCTTCCAAGCCTGGATCCAGCGCTAAGCTCTTTTTAGCTGTTCAGCTAGATTGACCATATCATCGGGCACCGGTACCATTTCGGGCCATAAAGCTTCAAAACGTCCTTCGTCGACCTTCGCACCCTCTCATGCACTACAGAAAGGTGAGCCGTCAGGTCTTCAAACACTAGACCTCAGGTGTCAGGGGTAGGGCGGACATAGAAGTTGCCAAAGGAGAAAAATGAGTATGCTCATCACCTTGGCTCAACCTCATCGAAGATTTTCTAAAACCAAGACTTACCAAAGATCATATCATCCATTCAATAATTCTTCAATTTTGTAGCAGCTAGCTGAGCTTTTAAGCTCTCAATCTCCTAGGATTTTCGAGCAATTTTAGCCCTAAGTGCATTAAAGCTACTCACCCCTTTGGTCACCACATGTTGGTTTGCTTGGCGTCGGGACTCCGTGTACATCAAATCCTCACGGGCTTCTTAAGGCCTCTCTCAAGATGACCTAGGGCTTCCACTGCTACATGGGATTATGTTGTGAGGACATCTTTTAGCATCCCAATGCCATTAATCATATGTGCCAAACAAGCACTTACCATGTGCATTCGTGGTAAACTTTTTCACCTGCTCCACCTCTGCCAAGGCGGCATCTAACTTGACCTTCATTTGGGTGAGCGCCTTGATGAGTTGACGAGCCTTGGCCCGAGCTTCCTGTTAAGGAAGGCTTGCGCCATTAGATATTCAATCCTTGCTTGGCTGCATTTCGCCCATATCAAGTCTTAGGGGATACTACCATACTTGGTAGTCTTGTTTTCCTTTAAGAGAAATAAAGAAATACACGAAGAACTTGAGGGAACATGAACTTGGGAGATATCTCACGAGTAAACCTTGTGACAAGACGTCGAGGAAATGATCGAAGGTATGTCGTGCCGCCTCGAGGTATGTGTACACCATACTAAAGGCATTGAACTCCTGATCCGAGAAGATAGAATTCCTTTGGGAAGCTTTTCATCATCGATAATTCATGGCACATTGGACATCAGGTTGCAGGACCTCTGGAGTAGGTCCACTAGTGGGCGTGTCTCCGCTTTCTTATGTGAGGAAATTGTTCACTAGACCCTCGTGCCAACGAGTATGAAAGAACGTGAGGCTTGCGTGCGAATGATCAAAGGGTTCAGAGCACGACACTATGCCTTTAACATATGCAGCAAGTGAGAAGTTACCTCAGCCTATGCATCTTGCACCTCACACGTGGAACTACCTTGAAGAACCATCCGTCCGCGAGGATGTTTTGTATGCTGGCCCTTTGGAAGACAAGTAAGGAGGCTAGGGTCTGGAGGGTGAGAAAATTACTTTCTATTGGACGAAGGGAGTGTTACCGATGAGATGAGCATCATACCAGGAAATCGGGGGCAATGGCTACCCTGGAGCCATAGGCTCTCCAAGAATAATTTCTACCCTTCATATATTAGAGCTGGGTCCTTATCCTCATTGAAAAGGGAATCCTTGGCTTGGAAGTGCGACTCCGGCTCGGGTGTTGGGCTTTTTATGGCCTCAACCTAGTGCCTTCATCTTTATTCAATGATAATGTATGGTCGGTTAAGAAGGATATTGAACATCTTGGATGGAGCAGGGAAGTAGGGAAAAATTACTCTGTCGACAAGGTCATAGTAGTAAAACCCGTCTCGAAATTTTACTTGGCGAATGTAACAACCAAGATACGATCCAATCCTTATTTTGGCTCGAGGGCCTCGACACGGATAGAAGCGCATCTGATTTTTTGCAAGAATGGATATCGTTAAAAGTACATGTCAATAAGAGGTGATTATATGGAATTGGCTTACACTCTCCACAAGCTAATCATGTTCATCTCAATACAAACATACTTTCAATGACCATTCAGAAGAGCAGTGACTGACCTTGTTTTTGCACCACTTTGCCACTGTTGTTTTCTTTTCAAAATTTGGAATAAACTAAAACTTCTAAAGTAACAGATATGAGTGTCTCGATTGTCATTGCTTGTATGTGTGCTTGTGAGTGGAACACCAAAAACATTTTTTACAAAATATTATCTCTACGAAAACCCTTTTTATTATTTTTCTAGCTTTAGACCCCTTCTTTGGGATTTGCATTACAAGTCCCTCATTTAAAGAGAGTGCTTTTACCCAAAGGTTTTATTCTAATTCTATTATTAAATTAACTCTTCAAAACCATAAATTAATTATTTTTAAACCAATTTTCTATTTTATGTATATTCCCCTTTCTAAGGCCAGAAATGGAAGATTATTTTTCTACCTTAGAAAAATATGATAAACTTTAGGAAGATTGTGAGGACATATATTTTCCATACTTTAAAGTTTCAACCCCTTGTCATGTTCAAAATATTGGACTAAACCCTTGAAGGCCATTTCTGTCTATTTTGACATTTCGAAATATTTCCAAATGAAATATTCTAGCATGTCCCTTCAAGGTGATCATACGAAGTTTCACCTCCATCCAAGGTGGGTTCGTTCAGCAAATAATCCAGAAACCCTTCCTAACCAGAACAAAGATGGATCAAATCCACATTGCCAAGTTTGTCCAATTGGTCTCAAACTTTGCAGGACTGCTCAATACCACAAATAAGAAGGGCATGCCAAGAATTGTATTTTTGGGAATTGATTTGACCACAATTGCTCACAAGATTGCACATATGCCAATTTGGGGGTATTTTCAAGTTTAGATTGTCAAACTTGTTCAATTGAGCTAAAATTTGGTAAAACCTCCTATTTATGTCCACCAACCAATCATGTTAACTCTCAAAGACATTGGAGGAGGTTAACTCCCCCAAACCAGCATCAAACACCATCTACCAGTTTAGAGAACTAGCAACTAGCACCCCCAACACTTTCTCCCTTCACTCCAAACTTGCATAAAAGGTTGCCTCTGCCTCCCCATAGCTGCAGCCGAAAGATCCAGCACCAATTCAATAAGAGGGAGCGAAAATCTCCAATTAACCCACTGAATCAATCCTGACAACATCTATTTATCACACCACCTTTTGAACAACTTGATTCCCCTCGGCACCAAGCTGTCAGAGGGCATCTACCACACCCCCAGACCCCCCAGACATGTCCAAACATGCCAGCATGCCATGGCATGCCAAAACTGCGCTCTGGAGTGCTATAGGGCACACCCGAGCAAAGGGAGGCTAGCCACGGCCAACTCCTACTCCCTCTGGTTGCCCCTCTTTAACCACATCGTAGATCGACTCGAGGGCAGCGTCACGCCCCTCTCTTCCCCCTCTCCTCTGCCCCAGGCTACGTGTGCCCGCGCACGCTCGTACCAGCCAGAAGAGCTCCACCACCGCGACGCGCCAAGATCCTGCCCCCACTCGTCATGAAGATCCCTCGTGGTCTGAAACCATGCCCGCAAAACCACGGGCTCGCTCCCGAGCTCTCTCTCTCCCCCTCTGGCCACTGCAGCAGCATCACCGCCACGACACCCTTCGGTGGATCATCACCCGCCTATGTAAAGGCCCCCCAGCTCTCCTGTGCACCTCTAGCACTGTCAGATTTCAGGCTCCGCAAAACCCTAAGTATTCGAACTCAGGGGTGCGCACGGAGGCCGTCAACAGATTTGATTTTCTAGGCTCGTCTCTCGATGGGTAAGGCTAAGAACTCACGCGACGGTGAGGGAGACCAGAAACACGACAGTATACGCAGGTTCGGGCCGCTGCGAAGCGTAAAACCCTACTCCTGCTTTTGGTGGATTCCCTCTCACAAAGGTGGTGGATGAACTAGTATAGTGCTCTCGAGCCTCCGGAGGCCAAGTGGCTAGGTGTCTTGTTCTACGTTCGAATCAAACCCTCTCTCAAGTATCCTACCCTCTCTATTTATAGCGGAGGCCCGGGTCATCTTCCCTCATAGCTTCGGTGGGAAGGGATCCCACATCGGCCAATTTCGAAGCGGAAGAGGGGAATATGCTCCCGTGCCCAAAGGTGCTATTCACCTCCAAACTAACTGTACGCGCCATCAGAGACGGGCCCGAGGATGACGTTTTCCCTACTGGCGGGTGGTGAATTCGCTGCACCAAAAGGGAAACCTTTGGAAGATGCCTTTGGACCCCCTATACGCTCCCGCCTCTTGTATACCAAAGAGGAAACTGCCCTGCTCTGCTATCTAATTCTCGCCTGTCCTTTCCTGGCATCACCCTTGACTCCTGAGGATGGGCCTTGCCTCGGAATGTCCGCCGCTCCGGAAGGGTCCTGCGGAGGCCTCCGGCTGGTCCTGACGCCGTTCCTCCTTAGGAGGCCTGGCCCTTCACGAGGGCCTTCTCGAGCCTGCCAATGCTTGGTCAATGGAGTGGGCCAGCCCTGGGCCTCAGACATGTGAGTCTGGGTACCCCCGTTCCCAGAATGCCGACATTAGCCCCTCGGCCCAAGGCGCTCGGGTTGGATTCCTGGCGAAGCCTCGAAGGTAGCCCGAAGCGTTGCGAGCCTAAATATGTGCGGGTCAGGCCTCACGTGCGCCACGCAGCCTGGTGGCAACACTCCAGTTGCTGAGGCACCCAGAGGCCCGCCTGGTTAAATTGATGTGACGGTTGGGTGCAGCACCGACCATCATTGTTTCTTAGGGGCGATGCCTGCACGCCCGACATGCGGGCGCGTCCCCTCGCGACTTGCGCGGGCCCGGGGACGTGAAGGGACGACAACCTTCTTTGGGCTGCCTATTTAACCCAGCGTGGGGGATAGCGCTTGCGTCACCCCATCTTCTTTGCCTTCCACCTTGAGCCCTTCGTTCCCTCAATATGGCGCCGATGAGGAGATTCTCTGCTACCGACAAGGGGAAAGCCCCTAACGAAGGTCCTACTACTCCACCTGTCAAGCGGGGGCGAGGACGCTCCTAAAAGTGTGCGACGGGGCTGGCAGTGGCCTTCGGCACGCGTGGTCGTGGTTCTGCCTGCGCGGGGATCTCCATCGGCGGCAATGGTGTGACGTCGGCTGGAGCGGGTGCCCATGGCGAACGGAGTGGGAGGTCTGTAATGGCCACCCGGCCGCCTCGCCCATGGCTCCACTTGGTCGATACGGCGATCGAGATCATGACGTGGGTGGAGAGGTCGGAAATCGCTTGGCTCGAGCTTCCGAACTTCTTTGCGAAGGCGCTATTGACCGGCGGGCCTCGGGGCCTCTGGTTGCAGGCCGACGGCTGCTGCTGCGGGGCATCCTGGGTGGAAGTTCAGGTCACCCCCGATGGTTATGTGTATCTGAACCGCAGGCGGCAGACATTCGCCCGCGTCCAAGGCCTGAAGGGGAGGTGCTACCTCCTCTTCAAGTACGACGGGGAGGCAAGGATCTTCGTCAAGATCTTCGGGGTGGAGGGCGATCGCCTGGGTTGCTTCCTGGAGGACGTCGATCTTTGGTGAGCATTGATCTCTGGGATCACTGAGCACATTCATTCGGCGATCTCGACTCGTAAGTCGGGGTCCCCACACTGGCGCGGAAGGCAATGGGGGCGACTGGGCAAGGCGACGAGGCGGTGATGTGCAACTGGTGGAGGGCCTTAGCGGAGGCGGAGCATGCGAGGTGGAGGCGGGGCGCGGAGGAGGTGGCGCGAGGGTGCGGCCATGGACATTGTGCGGGGTGGGGAAAACTGATGATTTTGGGCCCTTAGATCATCAGCTAAGGTTCCAGATCTGAAGTGCTGGCTAGGGTTGTGGGTTTGGATGGTTTAGATGGCTGGGGGTAGGTTTAGAATGGGGTGGTTGCAATTTTTGGCAAGGGGAAACCCTAGAGAGTGAGAGGGGTCACACCATGGGTGGTCATAATATAGGGAATGGACAATTGTCGGATGGATCTCGTCCATCCAATCGCATTCTAATGACCACGAACGGAATGATAGGCTAGGTGGTTCTAGTGGGTTGTGTAGATGGGCTACGTGGGCTGTGTAATGATGATGGGATGAGAGAAGAGAGAGGTTAGGCATCTTGACATAGGTTTTTAAACACTCAAAATGTCTGAAAATTTGACCGGCTATAGTGTCGCTATATATTTAACTGTCCGGGTATCAAAAGACCTGTGAATGCGACAAAATTTGGTAGGCGGTCTAACTACAATAAAACAAGACAACACCCAAACTTGCAACCCATTCCAAGAAAGTTCTATACACACTTTTGAAAACAAAATAATAATAGTGTCGCAGGTGTGTGCGTGTGTGGTTTGTCTCAAAACATTCAACGACGAAAAAGCAGAGAGAACCTGCAACTAACAATGGATGCAAGTTTTAAAAATGACAACAATGCATTGCCGATGCAATGCAGATGATTTCCATGATGCCATGATGAATGCTACAAACAAATAATTCGCACGACAACTATCGAGTAAAAAAGTAATCTTCTGGAGCGCCCGTTCCAGACTGTTACAACTCTCCTCCACTAACAAGAGATCTCGACCTGATATCTTAGAATGAAAGGGGCAAGGAAGAAGAAAGGAAGAGGTAAAATAAGTTGCTTCTTTAACAAATGAGTGAAACCAACGAATCTTGAAATTTGCAAAGAGCTGAAGAATGGCTTGAGGAACATGCAAGAATTCAAAAGAAATTCAGGCAGCACTTTTGTAGGAAACAGAGACAAAACTTGCTAAGATGGAAAGAACTTGAAAATAGAGACACATCACTCCGGTTAAATTGACAAGCAAGGGAATAACATGATCTTAGTAAAACAAGATAATGGATGAAAGAGAGCAACATCACAAAGCCTTAGGAACAAATGAATAGAAACAAGATCATTTGATGGAGAAGAAAAATGAAAACTTCTACCACAATTGGATTTGATAAGTAGCCTTACATGAAGAATTGCAATGAGTTGTTGGAAAATCAACGACGAGAAGAATAAGCTTATTGTGTGCTTATGGAAACAATCTCAAAATTATGAGGTGAAAACTAGCCACTAACAGAAATAGAGATTGTTTAGGAGCAACAAGAGATGAAAAATTCTTTCACCAATAGGATACATTGAGAACTTGGATCAACGATAATCACCCTAATAGCAAAAATCCTTAGGAAAAGCTTTAGGTGAAATCTAATCCAAGAAAGCTCCAAGGAAGACAAATGTGTTTAAATATATCATTCTTGAAAAATTATATTTGAGACTAGTCATGAATCAAGAATGCTATAACATCACCTCAAAGGATAATGAAGGAAGAATTGTACTTCGAAATGAAAGATAAAGAAAACTTTGTTGGGTAATGTTACATGGGAAACAAAAAAATTCCTACGCACACCAAGACTGATCTAGGAGATGCACATCTACGAGAGTAGATATTGAATTTAAATACCCTTGAAGATCGCTAAGAAGAAGCGTTCAAGAACGTGGTTGATGTTGTGGTACATCTTCACGATCCTAACACGGTCCGTCCCACAAACTCTCGACCAAGCACCGACCGGATGACACCTCCGCTTTCAACACACATACGGCTTGATAAAGCCTTCGCCTCCTTGATCAAGCGAGAGATGGTGAAGTAGCAGCCCGAGTCCTCCGGCAGCACGATGGCATGGTGAAGTGGTGGTGGTGACAGGTCAGGAGGGCTTCGACGCATGATGTTTAGAGGGGAAGAACTACGAGGGAGAGGAGGAGCAGCATCGCAGCACGTTTTTTGGTGCGGCTGCCCTCTCTCTCCCTCTTTATATATAGGGGAAGGGAGGAGGGGAAGGTGCCCTAGGGTTTCCCCTAGGGGCTGGCAGCCAAGGTGGCGAGGGCGGCCAGGGTGGGCGCACCCACCTAGGGGGCTTGCCATCCAACTTGGGTTGCCCCGCTTCCCTATGGGGTGAGGCCCTCCCTTGGCCAAAGTGGGTCGGGTGTGGGTGGCACCCATCTCCTTGTGGGCTAGTATTCCACATATCCTTGGACGATGAGGACCCACAACACTTGTCGGGGCCTCTCGAAACCCCTTTTGGTATTCCATGACTCCCTCGGTATGCCCTCCAACACTTATGTACTCCGATGACCTTCATCCTATATATCAATCTTCACCTCCGGACCATTCTGGAGTTCCTCGTCACGTCCGGGGTCTCATCCAGGACTTCAAACAACCTTCAGTCACCAACACAATGACTTGATTATGCTGATATCATCACCAAACGTGAAGTGTGTAGACCGTGCGGATTCAAGAACTATGCAGACATGACCGAGACAATCTTTGTACAATAACCAATAGCGGGACCTAGATGTCAATATTGGTTCCTACGTATTCTATGAAGATATATTTCGGTTGAACCTCCATGGGAAGGATTCAATCAATCTTGTATACAATTCCCATTGTCCATCAGTATGTTACTTGCTTGAGATTCGATCGTTGGTATCTCCATACCTAGATCAATCTCATTACTAGCATGACTCTTTACTCGTTACGTAATACAAGACCTCAGGACTAACTATCTATTCACATTGCTTGCATGATTATTGTGATGTATGATTGAAATCCCAGTCTTGATCCATGCCGACTCAACAGGTACCCTCGGAGGTACATGTAGAGCACCTTTATAGTCACCCAGTTACGTTGCGACGTATGATAGAAACAAGTTACTCCTCCGGTGTCAGTGAGTTGCATGACCTCATGGTCATACGTACAGATACTTGACATGCAGAAAAAAATTGCAATAAACTAACATGATCATATGCTACTTTCATAGTTTGGGTCTTGTACATCACATCATTCTCCTAATGATGTGATCTCGTTATCAAATGACAACTCATGTCTATGGCCAGGAAACCTTGACCATCTTTGATCAACGAGCTAATCCAATAGAGGCTCAGTAGGGACAGTGTGTTGTCTATGTATCCACACATGTATTTGAGTTTCCAATCAATACAATTCTAGCATGGATAATAAACGATATCATTAACAAGGAAATACAATAATAACCACTTTATTATTGCCTATAGGGCATGTTCCCAATAGTCTACCACTTGCAATAGAGTCAATAATCTAGGTCTCATCACTGTGTGATTTACATTGTAATGAATCTAACACCCATACAGTTCTGGTGTTGATCATGTTTCGCTCGTGGAAGAGTCTTAGTCAACGGGTCTGCAAGATTCAGATCCGTGTGCACTTTGCAAATATTTATGTACTCCTCCTTGATGTAATTGCGGCTGGAATTTAATCGTCGCTTTGTGTGTCTGGTCCTCTTGTGAAACCTTGGTTCCTTGGCTAGAGCAATGGGATGAGTGTTGCCACACAACGGAGTCATTGGATCGCGTGCACTAGGCACAACTCCAAGATCTGTCATGAACTCCTTCATCCAGACACCTTCTTTAGCCGCCTCCGAGGCAGCTATATAGTCCACTTCGCATGTAGAATCAGCTACCATGCTTTGCTTGGAACTGCACCAGCTTACCGCTCCCCCTTTGATAATAAATATGTATCTAGTTTGAGACTTAGAGCCATCTGGATCAGTGTCAAAGCTTGCATCGACGTAACCCTTTACGACGAGCTCTTGATCACCTTCATAGACGAGAAACATTTCCTTAGTCGTTTTTAGGTACTTCAGAATATTCTTGACCGTTGTCTAGTGTTCCATTCCTGGATGACTTTGAAACCATCCCGCCATACTAATGGCAAGGCTGACATCAGGTCTTGTGCACAGCATTGCATACATGACAGTGCCTATGGCTGAAGCATAGGGGACGACACTCATCTTTTCTCTATCTTCTGTAGTGACTCGACATTGAGTCTTACTCAACTTCACACCCTGCAATACAAGCAGGAACCCTTTCTTGGACCGATCCATTTTGAACTTCCTCAAAACATTGTCAACATATGTGCTCTGTGGAAGTCCTATTAAGCGTCTCGATATAGCTCTACAGATCTTGATGCCTAATATGAAAGCAGCTTCTCATATGTCCTTCATTGAAAAACCCTTATTCAAATATTCTTTTACGCGTCCCAAAAATTCTACATTCTTTCCAATCAGCAATATGTCAACCACATATAATATTAGAAATGCTATAGAGATCACACTCACTTTCTTGTAAATACAAGCTTCTCCATAAACTTGTATAAACCCAAACGCCTTGATCACATCCGTTGATTCCAACTCCGAGATGCTTGCACCAGTACATAGATGGATTGCTGGAGCTTGCGTACTTTGTCAACATTCTCTGGATTAACAAAACCTTTCGGTTGGATGATATACAACTCTTCCTTAAGGAAACCATTAAGGAACATTGTTTTGACATCCTTTTGCCAAATTTCATAATTTCAAAATGCAGCTATTGCTAACATGATTCTGATGGAGTTAAGCATCCCTACGGGTGAGAAAGTCTCATCCTAGTCAACTTCTGGAACTTCTGAAAAAACCTTTGCCACAAGTCGATCTTTAGGGACGATGACATTACCGTACGCATTCATTTTCTTCTTAAATATCCATTTATTCTGAATGGCCTTCGCCCTTCAGGTAATACTTCCAAAGTCCATACTTTGTTTTCATACATGGATCCTATCTCGGATTTCATGGCCTCTAACCATTTGTTGGAACCTGGGCCGACCATCGCTTCTACATAGCTCGTTGGTTCATTGTTGTCCAACAACATGACTATCAAGATAGGGTTACCATACCACTAAGGAGCAATGTGTGCCCTTGTCGACCTACAAGGTTGGATAACAACTTTATCCAAAGCTCCATGATCATCATCATTAGCTTCCTATCCAATTAATGTAGGCTCAATAGAAACATCTTTCTACGCTGTGCTACTCCCTAGTTAAAGTAAAAGTTCAACAACCTCATCAAGTTCTATCTTCCTCCCACTCAACTCTTTCGAGAGAAACTCTTTCTCAAAAAATGTTCCGTTCTTAGCGACAAACACTTTGCCTTCGGATCTGAGATAGAAGGTATATCCTACTGTCTCTTTTCGGTATCCTAGGAAGATGCATTTCTCTGCTTTGGGTTCTAGCTTTTGTGGCTGAAGCTTTTTGACATAAGGATCGCATCCCCAAACTTTAAGAAATGACAACTTTGGTTTCTTGCCAAACCATAGTTCATACATCGTCTCAATGGATTTAGATGGTGCCATATTTAAAGTGAATGCAACGGTCTCTAGTGCATAACCCCAAAATGATAATGGAAAATCGGTAAGAGACGTCATAGAACACACGATATCCAATAAAGTACGATTACGATGTACGGATACACCATTACGATGTGGTGTTCCAAGCGGTGTCAACTGTGAAACAATTCCACATTGTCTTAGGTGAGTTCTAAACTCATAACTCAGATATTCTCCTGCTCGATCACATTGTAAGAATTTAATTTTCTTGTTATGAGGATTCTCAACTTCACTCTGAAATTGCTTTAACTTTTCAGACATTTTAGACTTGTGTTTCTTTAATTAGATATACCCATATCTACTTAATTCATGAGTGAAAGTGAGAAAATAACGATATCCACCGCGCGCCTGGATGCTCATCGTACCACACACATCAATAAGTATGATTTCCAGCAAGTCACTTACCCACTCCATTATTCTAGAAAACGAAGTATTAGTCATCTTGCCCATGAGGCATGGTTCACATGTGTCAAGTTATTGAAAATCAAGTGACTCCAAAAGTCCATAGCATGGAGCTTCTTCATGCGTTTTACACAAATATGACCTAAACGATAGTGCCACAAGAAAGTGGTACTATCATTATTAACTTTACATCTTTTGGCATGAATGTTATGAACATGTGTGCTATCACTATCGAGATTAAATAAGAATAAACCCCTGAAAGTGGGTGCATTACCATAAAATATATTACTCATATAAATAGAACAACCATTATTCTATGATTTAAATTAGTAACCATATTGCAATAAAGAAGATCCAGATATAATGTTTATTCTCAACAAAGGCACTAAATAAAAATTATTCAGGTTCATCACTAATCCCGATGGTAATCGAAGAGCGATCGTGCTGACGACGACCGCATCAAACTTGGAACCATTTCCCACGCGCATCATCACTTCGTCCATCGCCAACCTTCATCTATTCCATAGTTCCTTCTTTGAGTTGTAAATGTGAGCAACCGAACTAGTATCAAATACCCAGGCACTACAACGCTAGTTGGTGAGGTACACACCAATAATATGTATATCACATATACCTTGTTTGGTGTCGGACGCCTTCTTGTCGGCTAGGTACTTGGGGCAGTTCTGCTTCTGTTGACAAGTCCCCTTGCAATGAATGCACTTTGTTTATGGCTTGGGTCCACCTTTCGGTTTCTTCATTGGAGGGGCAACTGCTTTGCCACTCTTTTTGTAGTTACCCTCCTTACGCTTGCTTCTCGATCTGAGCATTCTTTTCAAAATAAACTTCAACCCTTGGAACATCTCATAAGCTCCATGAAGTTCAAAACATATTTGAAGCCCCGGTTCTAAGCCATACAAGATTGCACTCTGAACTATTGAGTAATCATCAGAACACGTCTGCTAGACATTCATAACATCTCCAGTCGTCGGGAGGATAGGTGCATCACCAAGTGGTGCATCAAGGACAGAAGACTTTTGGGAAATCATGTGGAAAATCCGCAGATTACGGGCCCAGTCTACAAGTTACTTCCATCATCTTTCAACTTGAATTTCTATATGACGCATTAAAGTTCAGGGGCACTACTGCGCGAGCCATTGATCTTCAACAAAAATTTGCAAAGATTACCTAGACTATTGTTCAAGATAATAAGTTTAGTTAATCATATCACTAAAAACTCACACTCAAATTGACATCCCTCTAGTCATTCAAGTGATACATGATCCAAATCCACCAACCCAAGTCTAATCATTAAGTGAGATGAGGTGGTTTCAGTGGTGAACATCTTCATGTTGATCATATCTACTATATGACTCATGTTTGACCTTTTGGTCTCTTGTGCTCCATGGCCATGTATGTAGATTCTAGGCTTGTCAAGTTTAACCCGAGTGTTCCGCATGTGCAAAAGTGTCTTACACCCGTTGTATGTGAATGTAGAGTCTATCACACCTGATCATCACGTGGTGCTTCGAAACAACAAACTTTCGCAACGGTGCACACTCAGGGAGAACACAACTTTATCTTGAAATTTAGTGAGGGATCACCTTATAATGCTACCATCATCCTAAGAAAAACAACGTGCATGAAATAATTAACATCACATGCAAATCATAAGTGACATGATATGGCCATGATCTTGTGCTTTTGATCTCCATCTCCAAAGCACCGACATGATCTCCAACGTCACCGGCACAACATCATGATCTCTATCATAATGATCTTCATCATTGTGTTGCCATCAAGGTTATCGTGCCAACAATGCTTCTACTACTGTTGCTTTGTTTAGCGATAAAGTAAAGCATTACATAGCGCTGAATGATTGACACACAAGTAATACAATAATTAAAGACAACTCTATGGCTCCAACCGGTTGCCGTAGCATCGACATGCAAGTCGATATTAACTATTATAACATGATCATCACACACATCAAATACATATCATCATGTCTTTGGCCATATCATATCACAACATACCTTGCAAAAACAAGTTATACGTCCTCTAATTTGTTGTTCCATGTTTTCTGTGGATGCTATGGGTATCTAGCAAGAACGGTCCTTATCTACGCAAAACCACAACGGTAATATGCTAGATGCTATTTAACCTTCTACAAGGAGCGCCTTTGTCAAATCTGATTCAACTAAGGTGGGAGAGACAGACACCCGCTAGCCATCTTATGCAACAAAGTTACATGTTAGTCGATGGAACCGGTCTCATGTACGTGGACGAGTAAAGTTGGTCCGGGCCGCTTCATCCCACAATATCGCAGAATCAAGAAAATACTAAGGAGGGGACCAATGTGAATAACAACACCCACAATATCCTTTGTTTTCTACTCGTGATGTCATATACGCATACAGTTAGCTATGATGTCACTATTGGGGAATGTTGCATGGCAAACGAAAAATTTCCTACGCTAGCTCAGCAAGATCTATCTAGGAGATGCACATATACGTGAGGAGAGGCTGAATATATGTACCCTTCTAGATCGCTAAGCGGAAGTGTTCAAGAATGCGGTTGATGTAGTGGTGCGTCTTCGTGATCCGATCATGATCCGTCCCACGAACTCCCTATGAAGCACCGATCGTACGGCACCTACGCATTGAACAAACATACGGCTTGATGACGCCTTCACCTCCTTGATCCAATGAACGATGGTGAAGTAGCATCCCGAGTCCTCCAGCAACACGACGGCGTGGTGAGGTGGTGGTGTTGACAGCTCAGCAGGGCTTCATCGCGTGATGTTTAGAGGGGAAGAACTACATGGGAGAGGAGGAGGAGCGTCGAGCCCTCCCACTTAGGCGCCTTGCGCCCCAAGTTGGGCTGGTCGAGTTCCCTACGGGGTGAGGCCCTCCCTTGGCTGAAGTGGGCTGGGATGTGGGTGGCGCCTTGCCACTTGCGGGCCGGTGTGCCACCTCTCTTTGGCCCATGAGCCCCCCAACACTTGTGGGGGCCTCCTAAAACCCCTTTCAGCATTCCGTAACTCCCTTGGTATGCCCCAGAACACTTCTGGACTCCGATGGCCTTCATCCTATATATCAATCACTACAGGAATCAGCTTCTTTGCCGTCTGCCATCACAGACGGCAAAGACTAAATCCCGAACGGCAAAGACAAAACAACAGACGGGAAAGAATCTCACGGCCGGCAAAATTTCTGCGTCAGCCAACGACGGCATAGGACCTTCTTTGCCGTCTGTCCCCCCAAAGCGGACGGCAAATCTCTTTGCCGTCAGCTTTCCTTAGGAGCAGTCGGCAAAGTGCTCGAGACGGCAGCCGACAGGCGTTGCCTCCGTTAGGTGTTAACGGAGGCTTTACCGTCTGCCTCCCCCTTATTCTTTGCCGTCTACCTCACCCCTATTCTTTGCCGTCTGCCTCCTCCTCCCCCCTCCACTCTTTGTCGTCGGCCTCCTCCTCCCCCCTCCTTTGTGCCCTCTTCTTTGCCCTCTGCCCACCCTGGAAGCACACGACAAAGAGCCTATATAGACACCCCAGGATGCACAGCTGGGTGCCATGTGGCACCTTTGCCATCTGCCAGCTGATGGCACAGGTCTTTGCCATCAGCTGGCAGACGGCAAAGAGCCCATATAGTACCTGTCTTTTTTTTGTTTTATATTATTTCACAGCACATATATATATATATATATATATATATATATATATATATATATATATATTTGACATCACATTTATATAATTCACCACACATATATGATATATAGTTCACCACCCATATACTTGCCAACACATATATATAATTCACCACACATATATGATATACATATAAATCAATGTACATCCCCATATATCGAAAGAACCAACATACAAAGTATTGCACTGTTTATCCATGTATACATATACATATAGTTGGACATTGTTGATCAACTCAAATGAAAACTAGATGATATACATATAAAGTTCATCCATCGACATTGTTCAACTCCATGAATGCCAGCTTCCATGCATGTAGTATATCCAAGCTTCAAAAATGTGAATAAGAAAGTCAGAAGAAGAACAAAATATGATGTTTTTCAGCTAATTATGTCATTTTTAGCGGAAAACAAGCTAAGAATATAATATTCATGAGCTAACCAAGGTTCTTATGCCATTTTTAGCTTATTATGGCATTTTGGAGCTAAATGGGTTAATTAAAGCAAGAATAATATGAAAGAGGAGAAGAAAGAGGAGGAGGAGGAGAAGAAGAAGAAATCAAGAAGAAGGTGGAGAAGGACTAGAAGGTCCTTGGCCTTCTCCTCCTCCTCCTCCTCCTCCTCCTTCTCCTTTTTCTCTTCTTCTTCTTCTTCTTCTTCTTCTTCTTTCTTTTCATTTTGGCTATTTCTTCTCCTATTGTTGGTGCTATATTACCTAATTATGTCTTTTTGGAGCTAAATGGGTTAATTATCCCATTTTAGAGGAAAACAAGCTAAGTATATAATATTCATGAGCTAACCAAGGTTCTGATGCCATTTTGAGCTTATTATGGTATTTTGGAGCTAAATGGGCTAATTATGTCATTGTTGGGGAAATTAAAGCAAGGATAATATGAAAGAGGAGAAGAAAGAGGAGGAGGAGGAGAAGAAGAAGAAATCAAGAAGAAGGAGGAGAAGGAGGAGGAGGAGGACAAGGACTAGAAGGTCCTTGGCCTCCTCCTCGTCCTTCTCCTCCTTCTCCTTCTTCTCTTCTTCTTCTTCTTCTTCTTTCTTTTAATTTTTCTTATTTCTTCTCCTCTTCTTGGAGCAAAATTACCTAATTTTTTCATCTTGAAGCTAAATGGGCTAATTATCTCATTTTAGAGGAAAACAAGCTATGTATATAATATTCATCAGCTAACCAATGTTCTTATGCCATTTTGAGGTTATTATGGCATTTTGGAGCTAAATGGGCTAATTATGTCTTTTTGGGGAAATTAAAGCAATGATAATATGAAAGAGGAGAAGAAATATGAGGAGGAGGAGAAGAAGAGGAAATCAAGAAGAAGGAGGAGAAGGAGGAGAAGGAGGAGGAGGAGAAGGACTAGAAGGTCCTTGGCCTTCTCCTCCTTCTCCTCCTCCTCCTCCTCCTCCTCCTTCTCTTCTTCTTCTTCTTATTTCTTTTTATTTTTCCTTTCTCTTCTCCTCTTCTCCTCTTCTCCTCTTCTCCTCTTCTTGGAAATAAATTACCTAATTATGTCTTTTTGGAGCTAAATGGGCTAATTATCTCATTTTAGAGGAAAACAAGCTAAGTATATAATATTCGTGAGCTAACCAACGTTCTTATGCCATTTTGAAGTTATTATGCCATTTTGGAGCTAAATGGGCTAATTATGTATTTTTCGGGAAATTAAAGCATGGATAATATGAAATAGGAGAAGAAAGAGGAGGAGGAGGAGAATAAGAAGAAACCAAGAAGAAGGAGGAGAAGGAGGAGAAGGAGGAGGAGGAGAAGGACAAGAAGGTCCTTGGCCTTCTCCTCCTTCTCCTCCTCCTCCTCCTGCTCCTCCTCCTTCTCCTTCTTCTCTTCTTCTTCTTCTTCTTTCTTTTCATTTTTCCTATTTGTTCTCCTCTTCTTGGAGCTAAATTACCTAATTATGTGTTCTTGGAGCTAAATGGGCTAATTATCTCATTTTAGAGGAAAACAAGCTAACTATATAATATTCATCAGCTAACCAAGGTTCTTATGCCATTTTGAGGTTATTATGGCATTTTGGAGCTAAATGGGCTAATTATGTCTTTTTGGGGAAATTAAAGCAATGATAATATGAAAGAGGAGAATAAATATGAGGAGTATGAGAAGAAGAAGAAATCAAGAAGAAGGAGGAGAAGGATGAGAAGAGGAGGAGGATAAGGACTAGAAGGTCCTTGGCCTTCTCCTCCTTCTCCTCCTCCTCCTCCTCCTCCTCTTTCTCCTTCTTCTCTTCTTCTTCTTCTTCTTTCTTTTCATTTTTTCTATTTCTTCTCCTCTTCTCCTCTTCTCCTCTTCTTGGAGTGAAATTACCTAATTATGTCTTTTTGGAGCTAAATGGGCTAATTATCTCATTTTAGAGGAAAACAAGCTAAGTATATAATATTCATTAGCTAACCAAGGTTCTTATGCCATTTTGAGGTTATTATGGCATTTTGGAGCTAAATGGGCTAATTATTTATTGTTTGGGGAAATTAAAGCAAGGATAATATGAAAGAGCAGAAGAAATAGGAGGAGGAGGAGGAGAAGAAGAAATCAAGAAGAAGGAGGAGAAGGAGGAGAAGGAGGAGGAGGAGAAGGACTAGAAGGTCATTGGCCTTCTCCTCCTTCTCCTCCTCCTCCTCCTCCTCCTTCTTCTTCTCTTCTTCTTCTTCTTTCTCTTCATTTTTCCTATTTCTTCTCCTCTTCATGGAGCTAAAATACCTAATTATGTCTTTTTGGAGCTAAATGGGCTAATTATCTCATTTTAGAGGAAAACAAGCTAAGTATATAATATTCATGAGCTAACCAAGGTTCTTATGCCATTTTGAGGTTATTATGGAATTTTGGAGCTAAATGGGATAATTATCTCTTTTTGGGGAAATTAAAGCAAGGATAATATGAAAGATGAGAAGAAAGAGGAGGAGGAGGAGAAGAAGAAGAAATCAAGAAGAAGGAGGAGAAGGAGGAGGAGGAGGAGGAGGAGGACTTGAAGGTCCTTGGCCTTCTCCTCCTTCTCCTCCTCCACCTCCTCCTCCTTCTCCTTCTTGTCTTCACCATCTTCTTCTTTCTTTTCATTTTTCCTATTTCTTCTCCTATTCTCCTCGTCTTGGAGGTAAATTACCTAATTATGTCTTTTTGGAACTGAATGGGCTAATTATGTCATTTTAGAGGAAAACAAGCTAAGTATATATTATTCATGAGCTAACCAAGGTTCTTATGCCATTTTGAGGTTATTATTGCATTTTGGAGCTAAATGGGCTAATTATGCCTTTTTGGGGAAATTAAAGCAAGGATAATATGAAAGAGGAGAAGAAAGAGGAGGAGGAGGAGAAGAAGAATAAATCAAGAAGGAGGAGAAGGACTAGAAGGTCCTTGGCCTTCTCCTCCTCCTCCTCCTCCTCCTCCTTCTCCTTCTTCTCTTCTTCTTCTTCTTCTTCTTTCTTTTCATGTTTCCTATTTCTTCTCCTCTTCTCCTCTTCTCCTCTTCTTGGAGCTAAATTACCTAATTATGTCTTTTTGGACCTAAATGGATTAATTATCTCATTTTAGAGGAAAACAAGCTAAGTATATAATATTCATGAGCTAACCAAGGTTCTTATGCCATTTTGAGGTTATTATGGCATTTTGGAGCTAAATGGGCTTATTATGTCTTATTGGGTAAATTAAAGCAAGGATAATATGAAAGAGGAGAAGAGAAACTTACCGTAGTGGTCATCAAGGAGGAGAAACACCACGGTTGCTCGCGGCGGCTTCGTTTGGAGACGGTTGCCCTGGAGAAGGGTCATGCGATGCCGCTCGGGAGCTATTCTGCAGAAAAGATATTTTGCAATGTCTCAGTTAGAATGATGACACTCAATTATTAATACTAGTTTATAATGAAACTCACCGTGCCAATCGAAGCGAAGACGGGCATCGGCGGATGGACTTGACCGCTCTTCTCGCACAGACCCTGAAGAGTGGGTCGTATTAGTTAGTAATGAAACAGACATTACACACATGATTTGGCTAATGTGAAAAAAACATACCACAAAATGCTCGTTCAGGGCCCGTTGACCCGCCTCATTCCGGGCCCTCTCCTCCTGAATCAATCGTGCCGTGGTCTGGTCCCTCTCATCAAGAGCAGCCTGAAGAGCAGCATGGCTTGCCAATCTCTCTTTCTCAAGAGCAGCCTGGTTTGCCGCTCTATCTTTTTGAAGAGCAGCCTCAACCACCATTCCTCGTTACCACAGTAATGATCTATGGTGACACACATAATGAAATGGATGAAAGTGTTCTTAGTCCGTACAACTAACCTCGATGGCAAGTTCGACTGGCGGTGGACGACGCGTTATCTCAGGACAGCTGCTCGACTGGCGCGCCTTGATCTCTTGAAGAGTGAGTGGACAACGTATTATCCCATCTCCAATGGCTATCGAGCCATGGGGCCTCCCGCCACCAGATATCATCACCAGCTCTGGATCCAAAGATTCCTGGCTAGGGTTAAAGTCATCCCCTTTCATAGCCTTCCCCGCGTCCCTGTATGCCACGAGCTTATGGTGGGACGATATGTTGGTGAAGTTATTGGGATTATCCAGGTCAGACTCAGAGAATGCCTTTGCCTTCTTGTACGAGGCAGTATGGGCCATGCCATAAAGGTCGTACAAGTGTGGCATCTCCGTCTTATTGTGATGCGCCTAAAAGAGAGCAACAAAATATTGGCATCAAGAATGAATTGCATGAATCATGAAGCAAATCACATACCCAGTTTCGTCCAAACCAAAGTAAGTTGGAGCTGCCTTGATGGTGTGGCACACCAACCATTTGGCTACGCCGATCCATCGCATTCTCGTGGACGGCTCGCCAGCTGCCTATGCACCACACATCAACCAACGCCTCCCAACAATCCATCTTATCCGCACACCATCTCGGGGGCACCTGTAAGTTATTAGAAAGAATTTTCAGCGCTACGCCTATGAATGAAATCAAGAAAACTACGTAGAAGGACTTAAGAATAGGTAATTACCTTCATGTATTGCTCCTTCTTCAGAAACTTTCCACGACAATCCTTCTTCTACTTCTTAATACCACGCATGGCGTAGTAATCTCGAATAGCCTGCGGCCGAGCCTCGTGGCACAAGTTCTGTAGTAACCGCCTACACTCGGCCTCGAGAACCCTGGCCGCCTCCTCCTCATATCCATCCTCACACCTATAGAAGGTCTGCAATCAAACATGAAAACACCGATTAGTACAATAATTGGCTATATTGTTAATTTTAGATTCTGTAAAAGGATAATTTACCCAAAAGCTCTTGATCACCATCTCGGCCCTCGTGTGGCACAAGACACCATCTATAATCTCCTTCGGCGGGGCCTGCGCAGCCTGGTAGTGCTCCCAGGAAAATCCTAGTGTCGGAACCTGACCCTCACCAGGCAACATGACAAACTCCGGGAAATTTGTCCGGCAAAGCACACCAAGGACGGAGTTCGGCCTGCGGACTCCAAGAGGGTGTACCCATCCCCTGCAGTATGATAAGGTCAACGCATTAGATATTGGAACAAACTTGAAGGCAAAAGCTAAAAAAAGGGTAAATGTACTTACCTATCTCCTTCAGGTTTAATCACCGGCCTCTGCTCGCGGGTAGCCGGGGCGACCGGGACACGTGTACTACCACGCTTGTACACGGTGGCCCCGTACACCTGCACATCACCCTCACTATCCGTAAGCTCATCCCTGCCATCCCCGCCCCCTGAGCCACCCGGACCCTCGGTCCAATCCGGCAACTCCATCCGATCCAGCCAGGTCACCCATCCGGGCCTCTCCACGTCGGGTGAAGCCTCCGGAACCGTAGTCTCCTCCGGCTGCTCCTGGGCCGAATGCACCTCGACCCTAGGCTGCTCCTGGACCGGAGTCTCATGGGACGAATGCCCATCAAGAACAGGCTCCTGGAACGGAGTCCCCGTAGCCTCCTCCGCAAACAGGTCGACCATACTAGTCCTATGCTCGGGTGAATGAGCTGGTGGTGGTGGCGAGGACGGCTCAACAGTCCTCCTAGATCTTTCGTGGCCACCACCTCTCCCTGTACCCTTCCCCTTCTTCCCTACCCGACCAGCACCTCTCCCAGTGGGCAATGCCGCCGACGAAGAAGAACCCACGGGTGGTGTCGACAGACTGTCTGGCAAGGCTCTACGGAGAGATAGGGGTGGAAGGGATGTACCACCCCTCGTGCGGGGCGCCTGGGAAGAACCCGTCGAGCGATCTCGACCAGCGCCCACCATCTTTCCACACCTGGTGACCTGCCATGATAAAGATTAAAAGAAATTAGTACAACACAAAAAAATTGAATAACTGACATGAATAATAAAGATTAAAATATATATAATTGAAGTTGTGAATCTTACAAACTAATAATCATCATCAATAAATGCATCATCATCATCACTATCACGCATGTCTTCATGAATGACATGCTCGTCGGGTTCAACGGCGTGAAGTTGTGAAAGGCCTGCCTTTAATCATTGAAGCATTGACAGGTCATCCGCATTAGTAACCTCTACGAGTTCCAGGTCTTCTGGTTCCGGCTCTGGGCTGGAGTCGGATTCATTGTCGCCGTCTACTTCCATGTTCTTGGGTGAAGCACGGCGGTTCTTGAAACGTGTCTTGGAAAGACGTGTTTCTTGGAAGAATTCTCCATCATATGTGTCTGGGTTAATGTGAGGTTCGTAATCCTGTTCATTTGGGAGAGGTGGTCTGACATGCGGCGGCAATTCATAAACAATAGACGAACCTTCCATATTCTTATCCGTTTGGCATGCCCACGGTAGATAGAAAACTTGGGTCGCTTGTTGAGCCGTAATATAGACATCGGGAACATCTTAATGGGTGTTTGGATTGATTTCGACTAGTCCTATATGTTCATGAGTCCTTCTAGTATTTTTCGGCTGGAACCAATAACATTTGAAGACTACGACGTTCGGTGGGTTTTCACCATAGAATTGAAGTTCATAAATTGCTTCAACTCTTCCATAATACTCGATAACACCTTCGCCGATAGCAGAGACACCACAATTTGGGGATTTCTGGTCGGGCATAGATAGCTCTTTGCCAAAGGTACGAAAGAGATACTCGTTGATGTTGTATTTCTCAAATGAACGGACCTTATAGTCAAAACCATTAGCGACTTGTCTCAATTCGGCGTCCATAGACTCTGAATTAGCCTACAAGTTTAATATGAAACGGTTGTTGCATTAGCCGCAAGTTAGACCAACAATGAAATGGTCCATTATTGATAATTACCGTTTGTTTGAACCAAGAGATGAAACCGGGATAGCCGCCTCCTGTCTTTGACAGAAGCTCATACTTTTCGACGGAATCATTTTCGATCACCGCTCCATCCGAGAATTTGTTGACGCAATGGCTGTTGGAAATATCCGGGAATAAGAGCAGTTTAAATGAATTAGAAGTTACGGGAAAATGTGCCGAGAACTCACTCGATGTACGGCCGCACTTCTGTTAGGTTGTTGAAGATATACAACGAAATGTTCCGCCATTCTTCGACATCCAACGTTATTGGTTTTGAAGCACCGGCTGGTGTGAGCTTCCCTTTGAATAGGCTGAGGTTGGACCCACCTTTTTTAGGGTCTACATGATTGTGTTGAGGCTTCGGATTATGCAAATGATGTTTTTGGCTTTGTAATGTGCTGTCACAAAGTTTGCCACCGCCTTAGTAATGAATGCCTCAGCCATCGATGCTTCAATTCTACGCTTATTTTTACATTTAGCTCGAAGGGTCTTCTGCATCCTCTTAGTTGCATAGCACCAATGATCTTGCATGGGCCCACCCAATCTTGCCTCGGTCGGTAGATGTAAAATCAAATGCTGCATTGGATTAAAGAAGCCCGGTGGAAAGATCTTCTCTAACTTGCACAACAACTCCGGTGCAAACTCCTCCATGTCTTCTACCACGCCAGGCGACAATTCTTTCGCACAAAGAACACGGAACAAATAGCTTAGCTCCGCCAGTACTAGCCATTCATCCTCAGGAATAAAGCCACGTAACATCACCGGCATTACCCGCTCTAGCCATATGTGCCAATCATGACTCTTGAGACCAAAGATTTTTAATTTTTCAAGACTCGCTCCCCTCTTTAGATTCGCTGCATACCCATCGGGGAACATCAAGTGCATTTTGACCCACAAGATAATTTCCCTCATAGCTGGCCTTCCAAGATTGAACCAGGCCTTTGGCTTCGACCACTTCTGCTTTCCTTTGCCTTCTCGCATGTTTTGTAACGGTCTATGACATAGTGTGTCTTGATCGACTCTAGCCTTAATATTATCCTTTGTCTTCCCATCTATGTCGAACAATGTACCAAAAATAGCCTCTCCGATATTCTTTTCAGTGTGTATCATGTCGATATTGTGTGGAAGAAGGAGGTCTTTGAAGTAAGGCAGATCCCAGAAGCATGGCTTGTGAGTCCACGCGTGTTTTGAATTATACCCCTTGATATAACCTGGACGCTCTGGATCAGGCTCGAGGGCGGTTAACTGATCCAGGATCTGTTGGCCTGTGAATGCAGGTGGTGCCAAGTTTTTGACAACTTTACCTTTGGTAAAGTTCCTCTTGTCTTTTTTGAACTGATGGTGAGGATCCAGGAACTGTCTATGCAAGTCAAAGCAAGAATACTTCCGACCCTCCTGCAACCAATGAAACTGAAGAGCTGCCTTGCATTGGGGGAACGGGAACCTTCCATGCAAACACCATCCAGAGAATAGCGCATACGCTGGCAAGTCATGCATGGAGTACATGTACCACACATGCATTTTGAATTTTTCTTTTCTAGCGGCATCGTATGTCTTGACACCATTATCCCAAGCTTCTTCCAATTCATCCTTAAGCGATTGCAGGTACACATTCATATTCTTCCCGGGAGCTGGAATTATCAACGTCGGAAATATGATCTTTCTTTGCATAATCTGCCCGGGGGGGAGATTGAGTGGAATGACAAATACAGGCCAACAACTGTATTGGGTTGCCATCATGCCGAAGGGATTAAAACCATCCGTGGCGGCATAGACTCGAGGATTCCTTGGATATGCCGCTTTATCCTGATGCAATCCATCGAAATGTTTCCACGCTTCCCCATCTGATGTGTGTGCCATCATCTTATTCCCATCCGCATCTAGTTCGGTTCTTTTGCCCAATTTGTGCCATGTCATCTATCTGGCTGTCTCTTCGACCATGAAAAGACGTTAAAGTCTTGGTACGATTGGCATATACCGAAGAACACTAAGTGCGATTTTGGTCTGCCTCTTCTCACCCATACCGTTGTCTACCACAAGATACCTGCAAGACTCGCAATCGGGACAATAGTCCAAGTGTGCGTACTCCTTCCTAAATAAGACACATCCTTTCTCACATGCATCTATCTTCTCATAGGGCATCTTAAGTACACGAAGTATTTTGTCCGACTGGTACAGGTTTGCAGGCATGACATGGCCTTTGGGTAGGAAACGTCCAAATAGTGTCATCATTGCGTCGTAGCATTCTATTCCCAAGTTGAACTGAGCCTTCAGAGCCATTACTTGTGCAATTGCATCCAGCGGACAGAGCTCAGTGTGCTCATGGAGAGGACGTTTTGAAGACTCCAACATTTCATAAAAGGCCTTTGCAGATTCCTCCATCTCATCTTCTGAATCCCGAGCATCATTAAAGTCTTGCACCATGTCCTCGATCTCGGTACCATGCTCGTCCGTGTGACGATGGACCACCTCAGGTCTTGTGAGTCCGTATAGACTCACCATGAAATGTCCACACCGTATAATTAGGCTTAAAACCCCTCCTCTGCATGTGTTTAATCATTACAGCCTCTGTCGTCTTTTTATAGTTGTCGCATCCAGGACAGGGGCAATAGTTTCTTTCCTGGCCATTTGCGAATGCGGCTTTCACAAATTCCTTTGTTTTTACAAACCATTCTTTCGTCATCTCTTTCTGACTAGGGTGACCGGTATACATCCACGCACGATCACTCATCTTGCGTAGGTACTAAAGACAGAAGAAATATATTTATATATAATTTAGCATTTATATTCATCAGTTCGCCATTTTTATTACGTCCAAGCAACCTACACGCTAATAGGTAAAGATAGGTCCTAATCCCACCCGAGTATGTGTAGATTGGGTTCGTTTTCCCATGCTCTGCTCCGGATCCAACGCAAAATTTCGGCAGCACCTCCCCGCTGTTCTCCTGATACACGTCTCCGCAATAAACAGAGATGATGTGCATGCGGAGAACAATGGGGGAGGCACTGACGAAATTCCGCATCGGATCCAGAGCACAACATACGGGAAAACGAACCCAATCTACACATACTCGGGCTGCCATGGATAATGTTGGACAATTCGAAAGGATGGCGATTATAAATATGCAAAGACATCCATATTTATAGTTGTCGCCCTTTCGAACGGGAGGCGCATACTGGTCACGCATACTCATGATTGAAGAAACCTATATATAGATAGCAAGTTTCATCGGCACGAAGACCGGGACAGAGCAAATTAAGGGGGTAGGAGGAGAAGTCATTTGTGCTCACCAACAAACGTAGGGGCGGAGCTCATCTAATGCACGTGGAGGTCGTCGAACAACTGCAAATTGAAATTCACCCGATGAACACAAATATGATGTTTTATAAGATAATCAAAAAATATGTGACCTAACTCTTATTTTCTTTTTTCTTTTTTCAGCTTATTCTTCTTCTTCTTCTTCTTATTCTTATTTTCTTTTTTCTTTTTCCTCTTATTCTTCTTCTCCTTCTTCTTCTTCTTCTTCTTCTTCTTATTCTTATTTTCTTTTTTCTTTTTTCCTCTTATTCTTCTTCTCCTTCTTCTTCTTTTCTTCTTGTCTTCTTCTTCTTCTTCTTCTTCTTCTTCTTCTTCTTCTTCTTCTTATTCTTATTTTCTTATTTTCTTTTTTCCTCTTATTCTTCTTCTCCTTCTTCTTGTTTTCTTCTTCTCTTCTTCTTCTTCTTCTTCTTATTATTATAATAATAATTATTATTATTTTCTTTTTTCCTCTTATTCTTCTCTTCCTCTCCTATTTTTCTTCTTCTTCTTCTTCTTCTTTCTTCTCCTTCCCTTCTTTTTCCTTCTTCTTCTTTTTCCTTCTTCTTCTTATTTTTTTTCTTCTCCTTTCTCCTTCTTCTTCTTTTTCTTTATCCTTATTCTTCTCCTCCTTCTTCTTTCTTCTCCTTCCCTTCCTTTTCCTTCTTCTTCTTCTTCTTCTTCTCCTTCCCTTCCTTTTCCTTCTTCTTCTTCTTCTTCTTCTTCTTCTTCTTTCTTCTCCTTCCCTTCCTTTTCCTTCTTATTATTTTCATTCTTCTTCTTATTTTTTATTCTCCTTTCTCCTTGTTATTATTCTCCTTTCTCCTTCTTCTTCTTCTCCTTTCTCCTTATTGTTCTTCTCCTTTCTCCTTCTTCTTCTTCTCCTCTTCTCCTTTACTAAACAGGAAACTAACCTAACTAAACCTAAACTAAAACTGAACCTAAACTAAACTAATTTAACAACCTAACTAACTAGCCTAACTAACCTAATAAACTAAAAAACTAACCTAACTAATTTAACATAAATAAAAATAAGGAAAAACAAAAAAAATGGGGGGACTCACCGGCGGGGGCGGCTGGGGCGTCGGGGGTGGCGAGGAGGACGGGTGCGACGGGGCAGTGGGGCGTTGCCGGGGGCAGTGCGGCGGCGGGGGGGGGGGGCAGTGGTGGCAGCGGGGGGAAGTGGTGGCGGCGGTGGGGTGTTGTGCGGCAGCGGGGGGCAGTGGTGGCGGCGGTGGGGGGCAGTGGTGGCGGCGGTGGGGGGCAAGTGAGGGGGCGGCGCAGGGGGTGGCGCAGGGGGCGGCGTAGGGGGCGGCGCAAGGGTGGCCGGTCGCCGGTGGTGCAGGGGGGAGGCGCGCACGACGGTTGAGAGAGAGACGGAGTGGGAGTGGGGTAGTGGAGCGAGGGGCTAGGGGATAACGGCCGTCAGCTTTGTCGTCTGTCCCTAGACGGAAAAGGGCCAAATGGCGGATGGCAAAGGCCAGGCGGACGACAAAGAGCCCGTCCGTTGGACCTAGCCAGGCCCAAGGTCTAGTGGGACCCATCTGCCCTCTTTGTCGTCTGCCCTAGGTCTCTTTGTCGTCCGCACGCAGATGACAAAGCCCTGGCTGATGGCAAACATTCTTTTTACCATCAGTGAGCCCTTTACCGTCCGCTTTAGGTCAGCTGACGGCAAAGAGCTTCTTTGCCATCAGCCAGCAGACGGCAAAGAACTGGCTGATGGCAAATTACTAGATTCCAGTAGTGAATCTTCACCTTCAGACCATTCTGGAGTTCCTTGTCACGTCTGACATCTCATCCGAGACTCCTAACAACCTTCAGTAACCAACACAATGACTCTATTATGCTTATATCATCACCAAACGTTAAGTGTGTAGACCTTGCAGGGTCGATAAGTATGCAGACATGATCGAGACACTCTCTGGTCAATAAACAATAGTGGGACCTCGATGCCCATATTAGTTCCTAAAGATTTTACAAATATCTATATAGGTCGAACCTCGATGTCAAGGATTCAATCAATCCTATATACAATTACATTTGTCCATCGGTATGTTACTTTCTTGAGGTTCGATCGTCGGTATATCCATACCTAGTTCAATCTTGTTACTGGCAAGTCTTTTTACTTGTTATGTAATACAAGATCTCGTGACTAACTCTTTAGTCAGATTGCTTGCAAGCTTATTGTGATGTTGTATTACTGAGTGGGTCGTTAGATACCTCTCCGTGAGACGGAGTGACAAATCCTAGTATTGATCCATGCCAAATCAACAAACACACTTGAAGATACATGTAGATCACATTTATAGTCATCTGGTTATGTTGTGATGTTTGATACATACAAGGTACGCCTTTAGTGTCAGTGAGTTGCGTGATCTCATGGTCATAGGAACAAATACTTGACATGTAGAAAACAATAGCAGTAAACTCACACGATCACATGCTTCGTTCATAGTTTGGGTCTTGTCCAACAAATCATTATCCTAATGAGGTGATCCCGTTATCAAATGACAACTCATGTCTATGGCCAGGAAACCTTGACAATCTTTGATCAACGAGCTAGTCCAATAGGGGTCACTAGGGACAGTGTGTTTTCTATGTATCCACACTTGTATTTGAGTTTCCAATCAATACAATTCTATTATGGATAATAAACGATTATCATGAACAAGGAAATATAATAATAACCACTTTATTATTGACTCTAGGCCCTATTTCCAACACACATGAGGTTCTCCAACAAGAATCTTGAAGAACACGTTGGGAAAGAATTACATACTCAACAAACCACCATGAACAACCACTTCAAGAACAACGGAATGAAAGTATGACAGAAAGAGTTTAAGGTTGCAAAAGGAACAAGATTCAGGCCTTTCCATGATTTAGATGAAGCTTCGCGAAGAGGTATTTGAGAAAACATGGAACTCCAGAAAAAGAAAAGATGAAGCACTTGGGATAAATAATTTGATATCATGAACAACTCGAGAAGAATGATTGAAATCACCTTAATGATATAAGAATAAGAATTATGTTATGCTTATCCTTCATCAAGTCAAATTGATGACAAGCAACGGATTTGGCATATTACTTATTCTTTTTGAAAGATTGTAGATATATATTACACACTTGAAGAAGTCTTTAATGAGACACTGTTAAGAATTGAAATGAATGGGGATAGTACGAATCAATGGAGATACATGATAATGAAGAGATCATGATCCGTCTAGCAAAAAACCTAAATGAAGCACGGGAATAATGGAGATACGAATGAAGAGACAATAATTGAGAAGAATTTGTAAACGAAATTTGAAAGATGAGAACAGAGAAATCTTCTGAATCTTCAAGGACAAAAATGAACCAACATTTAAGAGAAACACTTCTTTGGTATTCAACACTAAGAATGCTGATAAGAAACAACACCATGAATTACTTAGATAGTTTGGAATAATGAATAAGGAAAAGGTTGAGCCAAATATGAAATTACTTCGAAGCGATCTAGGAAAAGGAATATGACTAACGAAAATCATTCTTACGTCACGCTTGAAAAGAATTAGAGATATCTAGAAAAGGGTAGAAGAGCTAGGTATGATTCTAGGAAAAGCCGGTGGGTTATGGTCCCACTGAAAGAAAACACCGTTGAAATAATTGCTAGAAAAAAGATATTGCATAGGTACATTGATTGAAGGGATTGAATGAAAAGATGAATCTTCTTAGATTTCTTCACCACTCCGGATGGAATAGAGAGAGGTAAAAACACAAGAGAGTCTTGAATGAGAATTTCCGACAAGGGAAAGCATTTACAAATGAAAAGATATGATGAGCATCAAAAGGTTGAATTGAATCCACCGGAGCTGAAAACAAGAATGAAGAAAGATGAACTCAACACTCATGAGAATCTTCACAATGAATCACCGGATATAATATGGAAGAAAAGAAAACAAAAACATCCCATGAAAAGAAAGGCACTTGGACGATAATTTTATCATTGAAGAAAAGGGCGTGAGGGATGGGTAAAACAAAGACAACTTGGGACAAATGAAACGAACTCAAAAAGAAATATGATGATTGATCTTGCAAATATTAGAAAATGATTGAATTAACTAGAAGAGAAGCACTCCGGTTGAAAGAATTTCATGACAACTCCGGTTGAGGATTAGCATTCCCATAGAAATAAGAGAACACCAATTAGAAAAGATGTGACTTCACCACTTGACATCGAAGCAACTTAATTACCATACTCCAAAAAAACAAAGTATGAGGCTTACAAAACAAAGCCAGAAACAAATGCATGACAAAGATTTTGTCCAATATTTTTTGTGGTAACGCTCGCACAGGATCGATCGTACATTGGATTGTCATATTGAAATGACGCTCGAATATGCTCCCTAGGCATAGCGAACTACAAGGATTGACGAAGCATATCTGACGACACATATCGATATTGTCCTCTCTAAGAAAGACCACGAACAAACAAACCACTAGATGTCGAACCCCAACCTTAAATCATGCATGTGTTGGAAGATAATCCAAGGTAACTATTTGAATTCCCACCTGAGAACTTCCAGATCTTTCTTTGGTTATGCTATGAGGTTTCATGTGCGGGAACCTACTCAATGTAATCATCAGCAAGACCTTCCCTCCCCTATAAATACATATCCGAAAAGTTCTGCAAATTCATCTAGCTCGGACCTTCAAAAAAACAACGATACTAGAACTGGTAGATCATCCGAGCTATCTCCACCGGTACTAGGGAAAAGTCACATCACTATTTGCCACCAAGCAACGTATAGAAGCGTTTAGATGTTCGCATCCTGAGATACTAAGGAAGATGAACGATAACGATTTGTCGAAACCCCCTTGGATTTCTACTCCTCGATAACAGGAGGCACCAAGTCACATTTCCGTCACATCGACATCATATAGATTCCAAAATACCCACATGATCCTAAAATGTTTTGAGCGAGAAGAGGGATAGAATTAAAATTCCTACGTCAAGATTCCTCACTAGAGCATAGTAGAGGAGTAAAAAAATTCCTACCCTCCGATACATAACTAGACTCGAAGTAGTTTTTTACTAGACTCGACTCGACCAAGTTTGATCAATCAAGGTGGCTCCTATGTCAGAACTGCTATGATACCAACTTGTAACACCCAAGATGCAATCATATCCTTATTTTGGAGCGGGGGCCTCGACAGGGGTAGAAGTGCATCTTATCGTTTTGTAAGAATGGTATTGAAGAGATGAGTATATGGTATTGAATTACACTCACCACAAGCTAATCGTAATCATATAAATACAAACATACATTCAATCACCATTCAGAAGAGCAGGCTCCAACTACGGATGAAATCAAACTACAAAAAAACCAATGCCCATCGTTTCTATCCAAGGTTACGGGTCTAGAACCCATCCTATGATCGATGAAGAAGGAGAAGAAACTCCAAACATAACAATCATCACGCTCAAGTCAAAGTATCACTTTACCTGTACCTGCAAACTGTTGTTCTAGTAATCTGTGAGCCACAGGGACTCACCAATCTCATTTAAAAAGGTATCATGTCTAGCAAAGCTTAATGGATGAGGTAGGGTTAAGTAGTGAGGCTGTAGCAAGCACTAAGCATTTATTTGAGTGGCTAACTTACGTGTACACAAATAAGAGGGGTTGAATTAAGCACAATGGACGTAAACTAATAATGATCAAGAAATGATCTTGAACACCTACTTAAGAGTAAAACATAACCCCATCGTGTCCTCTTTCGGATGCAAAACTAACGAGAAGAGACAGTCACGGTTACGTACATAGTTGGAATATTTTAATTATGTTTACTTCAAGTTTTCTATGGCTGGGTGTTAAAAAAGTTTCCATGTTGCCACATAACCATGGTCACGGCTTTTCGAAAGATATTAACCATGGAGGGCTGCTCCAACTAGTCCATCACAAACTACCACATGCTGCATGGAATAGACTCAACCACGCAAAACTCGTAGTCTCGTCGAAAATTCCAATGGTAATCCTCAACAACTCCAGCAAGACCGCCCGACGTGTCGACGATCTTAACAGGAGCCGCGTATCTCATTCCGAGGGCACAATCGGATGAGCACTACGTACGGTGGCCGGATAGAAATCCCTTGAGTTGCCCCAGGTGGCCACACGAGTGGCTATGTTTGGGACTAAAACCATCAGCACTGGCCGCCCTGTATTATAGTACCAATGTTGGGCCTAGCGAGAACAGTGTTATCCCAAAACAAAAATCAAGGGGGTCCACATAACAACCCCAAGCATGTTAGGAGTGCTCAAATATGGAACATAACAACGGTACACAAGATATGGCCATCACAAGGTATATAGATCATCTAAAACACAGCTACAGTCTAAAAGATATGGCCATCACAACATAATGTGCCATGAATGCAAAATGTATGCAAATGGCAGTCGCAAACATGTTAAATCATGGAAGCAAACAAGTTTTAGACCAATAGTAATTCCCTTAATATTCATGTATTCAATAAATCCATAACATTGTATATGTATTTAATAACTCCGTAAGCCACAAACAAGTTTTAGACCAACAGTAACTCTAAGCCGCAAACTATAATTCCCTGGTAATAGCTAAATTCGCGGGACAAAAAAATATCCAGTGGGCCGAATCTGGAGCATCTTAGACCAACACTGACAAGCGTCAAATAGAATAATGTTCTTAGGGCGCGGAATAACATGCATAGGAGGTGGCCCGATTGTTCACAATTGGCCAAAGGTCGGGTCAGTGGAGCTAGGTTGACTGGGACTTGTGCCTAGGCGAGCCCGTGGCTGGGCCTAGTGGCTCCAACCCACATTAGCACTCGCAATTGAGGCATGCGGTGTGTCATCCATGACCCCCAATGATCTGAGGCAGTTGTGATGGCCTGCTCTAGCAAGGGGGACAAACAGGGCAACATCGGAGGTGGCCGGGGACGGATGCCAGGAGGAGCCTGGGTTCCAGATACGATGGTGTCTTGCTATTGGCTGGCTTGCAAGGCAAAGGGGCGGCTGGGCGAGGCGATGCAGTGGCGATGTGTAATGCAGAGGGCATGAGCAACGACGGGTCATGCAAGGTGGAGGCGGCACAAGGAGGAGGCGATGCAGGGTTGCGGACACGGCGGTGGCTGCCTGTGATCGCCCAGAGGGTGTGGTAGCGGAGCCATAACTGCGAGGCTACTGCGGCATGGGGTGCTGGCTCTGTGGTAGTCGGACATTATCTAGCTGTCCATGGACATTGTCCGGGGTGGGCAAAACTGACGATTTGGGCCCTTAGATCAACATCTAAGGTTCCAGATCTAAGGGGCTGGCTTGGGTTGCGGGTTTGGAGGGATTAGATGGCTGGACGGTAGGATTAGAAGGGGGTGGCTGCAATTTTTAGCAAATGGAAACCCTAGATAGTGAGAGGGGTCTCTCCATGGGTGGTCTTTATATAGGGAATGGACAATGGTGGGATGTTTCTCGTCCGTCTAATCGCGATCCAATGACCATGAACGGAGGGGTGGGCCTCGTGGTTCTAGCGGGCTGTGTATATGGGCTAGGTGGGTTGTGTAACAAAGATGGGCTGCGAGAAGAGAGAGATTAGTCATCCCGACACAAGTTTTTAAACACTGAAAACGTGTGACAATTTGACCAGCTATAATGCCGCTATATATATAACGTTTCGGGTATCAAACATTCTCCGAATGTGAGGAAATTTTGGACGCAGTCTACCTACAATAAAACTAGACTGCATGCCAACTTTCAACCCTTTCCGAGAAAGTTTTAAACACACTTTTGAAAACAAAATAATAACGGTGCCGCGGGGGCATGCGCGTGTGGTTGGTCTGGAAACAATCATCGACAAAAATAGAGAGAACCCGCAACTAACAACTGATGCAAGTTTTAAAAATGATGGCAATGGAGTGTCCATGCAATGCGGATGATGCACATGATGCAATGATGAATGCGACAACCAAATAAGTGACACGACGACAATGGAGTAAAAAGGAATTTTCTGGAGTGTCTTTTCAGGGCTGTTACAGCGAAGTCCTCCACCACGCCCTGATAAATAATAGTTAACAACGAATCAAGTGCTTCTTGACCAAAGAATTCCTCCTGGATTAACCATGAGGCAATGTGAGTCACGCTGACTTTGCACAACAAACGAGGTGGTTTGCCGAAGTGGTTGCATTCTTTGGTTCATCATCGTGGCCATTACATCTATTATCGTAAGGTTGGTCCTTGACAATTGCTTCATCCAAGCTGCTAGTGCACTCACCTCCAGCTATAATGTCTCCTCGAGGGATCCATGGAAAACTAAAAAACTCTAGGCCAAACTGGGTCAAAGAGAGGGACATCATGTATATAGAACCATTAGATTAACCAGATGTTGGTCTCATCCCAAGGTTTGCCCGATCGGTACTGGGGCACCTCGATCTGATAGACCTCATCTGCGCCGAACTCATACAACTTGTATGTAAAAGAAAAGGGCATTACACATAAATACTTTCTCCATAACTCGAAGTGTGCCTCACATCCTAGTTGCATCTCGCAAAGGGCGACAAACCCTGCGATGTGTAACATCGAATTGGGGTTGAGGTAATGAAGCTGCAGCCTGTAGAGTTCTATCAGGCCCCGAAGGAAGGGGTGAGATGGAAACTCTAAACAACGCAACAGGAAAGAAACAAAGCATACCCTTTCACCCTCTTGATAAGAAGGGTGATTATTTGCGTGCACTTGTCCGCTCATGGATGTCACACCAGAGTGAGTCGCTGTCATATCTAAATCTGGCAAATATCCTTGCTTGGCCAGGGGCTCCAGTTGAAGGCATGATTTACCCCAACTGCCCTAGTAGCATCTAACAAGGCCGTGGGGGCGCCCCAAAGAGCGAGCTGTTGGGGAATGTTGCATGGGAAACAAAAAAATTCCTACGCGCACCCATGATCTATCTATAGAGATAAATAACTACGAGAGGGGAAGTGCATCTGCATACCCTTGTAGATTTCTATGTGGAACCGTTAAAAATGTGGTTGATGTAGTCGAACATCTTTGCGATCCAATCTCGAATTGTCTCGCAATCCAATCACGAACGTCCCGATCAAGTGCAAAAGGGACGACACCTCCGCGCTGAGCACAGGTATGGCTCGATGACGCCTTAAACTCCTTGATCCAGCAAGCAATGGTGAATTAGTAGCTTGAGTTCCCGGTAGTACGATGGCGGGGTGGCGATGGTGGTGGGGTTGTCCTCGTAGGGCTACGCCGAGCGCTACCGAAATTGCGAACAGAGGACAAAACAATCTAGGAAGAGAGAGGGGCGCCAAGGACATCCTGTGTACTCTTGGGCCGCCCCCTCCCCTCCATATATAGGTGGAGGGCCATGAGGAACAACCCCTCCAAGCCCTAGAGCATAATCAAGGGGGAGGAGGTGGAATCCTAGTCCTCCTCCTTCCCTTCCATACAAAGGTGGACTTTCCACCTTTCCCAACTGCCTGGGCCTTGAGGGACTTGTGCACCTAGCTCAATTAGGCAAGGGCGCCTGCCCTCAGCCCGTGGAAACCCTTGGGACATGGTGGAACCCTTGGTGGACTTCCGTACTTCTCCGGAAGTTTTTGGAAGCTTCTAGAAACTTCGTGTTACAATACAGGAAAAACTCAAAAAAATTCCCATAGCCAAAATATGACTTCCCATATAGAAATATCTACCTCCGAACCATGTCGGAGCTCCTCTTTATGTCCGTGATCTCATCCGGGACTCCAAACAACCTTTGGTCACCAACATATATAAGTCAACAATACTATATCATCATTGAATGTTAAGCGTGCGGACCCTGCAAGTTCGAGAACTATGTAGACATGACCAATAGACCTCCATGATCAGTAACCAATTGCGGGACCTAGATGCCCATATTGACTCCTACATATTCCACAAAGATCTTTATCGGTCCAACCACGACGTAAAGGATTCAATCAATCCCATATGCAGTTCCCTTTGTCTAGCGGTAAGTTACTTGCTCGAGATTTGATTGTCGATATCTCCATACCTTATTCAATCTCATTACCGGCAAGTCTCTTTACTCATTTTGTAATACAAGATCTCGTGACGAACTCCTTAGTCATAATGCTTTCAAGCTTCTTGTGTTGTTGTATTATCGAGGGGGGCCAGAGATACCTCTCTGTCATACGGAGTGACAAATCCCAGTCTCGATCCGTGCCAACCAAACATACACCCTCGGAGATACCTATAGAGTATATTCATAATCACCCAGTTATGTTGTGACGTTTCATACACACAAGAAATTCCTCCGGTGTCAGGGAGTTGCATGATCTCATGGTCATAGGAACAAATACATTGAAATGCAGAAAGCAATAGGAATGAACTGTCATATGATCAAATGCTATGCTTACGGTTTGGGTCTTTTCCATCACAACATTCTCCTAATGATGTGACCCATTATCAAATGAGAACTCATGTCTATTTCTAGGAAATCTCAACCATCTTCCATCAACGAGCTAGTCTAGTAGAGTCTTACTAGGGACACCTTTTTGTCTAGATATCCACACATGTATTTGAGTTTCCAATCAATACAATTATAGCATGGATAGTAAATGATTATCATGAACAAGGAAATATTATAATAGCCAATTTATTATTGCCTCTAGGGCATATTTCCAACAGTATCCTACACCGAGCACTACGTCTATTTCGTCAATGTAATCGGTCTCCGGGTCTTCAATGTCTTCCGGTCCAACACCGAGCACTACGTCTATTTCGTCAACTATCGTCTGAAACAACCACAGTAAGCCACAAAACAAGTAGAAAAAAAAGTGCTCTGAAAATAGGAATTTTATTTTTCTTGGACCTCTCTGGTCATAAGAAAAATACCTGAAGATTTCTCTAGGAGATTTGGATCATCAAAGGATTTTGAATTGAGGAAAGGAGGAATAAGTGATCCTTTAAGAAGTCTATAGGAAACATTCTGCTAAAAATGAGTGGAGGCACTTATTTAACAGAGAATGAATTTAGAAACATTTAGGAAGTGGTTTCACTGGATTTGGAGTTGATATGAATTTCCGATGGATTTTCTATTATGGAACAAATAGCAAAAGGGGGCTATTTATTTGATGCAAGAGAATTATAGGAGATAAAAATGTTGACTAAGGCTATAAAATTATATCAAGATTTTATAAGCCTCTGGAAATTGGAATCACTCCATTTGGAGTTGATTTGAGTGTTGCAAGAATTTACAAAGGTGGAATTTCAAATGCTCAGATTTGCATTTGAATAATAATACTACATAAAGTATCCTTTGAAAAATGTGCAATGCAAAGATCTGGATAGGCCTTGATTTTAGAAACATACAGAAACTTGAATCATTAGATTTGGAGTAAAAAATGATTTGGATATGGGTTTTGGAAGTGTCTGATAAAAGGAAAAAAGTAAAGCGGCTATGTCAGAGGGGAGACTATATGGCGCTTAGGGCACACAACATCTTTCGGCCGACCCAGCTTGGCCTGGCTCGTCGTGGTGCGGCTGATGCAGAAAGCGCCTTTGGGCTTTATGTCTCGTGTGCGCGGAGACGACCAGGAGCGCTCCTATCGCCACTCAGGGCTAGGCCCGGGCGCTGTGCCGCTTATAGGGGGGGCCCGCCGGTCAGGTTCTCCTTCTACCTCTCGCTCGCACACAGGAGAGGTTGAGGAGGCCGACCCACTGGAGTTGGCGCCCGCTCCGGCCACCTTCTGCGAAGCCCTGGCCACCGGTGCGGTCAAGAGCGTGCGCCGCATCTATCTTGGGGGCTAGCTCCACCGGGGGAGCATCGGGGGAGAGGGGCCCCGGTTGAGGTAGGAGGTATAGGACCTCGGTCGTGGCAGGGGCACTTCGGCCGCGGGGAGGAGGGAGGAAGGGGAGGGTGGGTATAGGACCTCGGTCGAGGCAGGGGTGCTAGATGGAGAACAGGGGGTCGGGGGAGCTCGAACGCGAGCGTGGCCGAGGGGGCTCTACAGGCCATGGGAAGAGGAGAGAGCTCAGGAGAAGGAGAGGGGAGGCTCAGGAGGTTCACGGGAGGATGTGAAATGGATTCGACGCTCTGGGGCTCGAGGGGAAAAGGAGAAACCAGGGCGGCACCAAAGACGACCTCGAATGATCTCGGGTGCGTGCTGGGCATGGTGGCCACGCATGCCATAGCCACCTTGGCCACTTCCTCGTGTCTGGGAAAGGTAGGACTGGTCAAAGGGAGTCCCCCAGTGCTCTGGGACATGCTGCAGCGGCCTAATACGAGCTACAGGAAGAAGACAAGGCGCATAACGCCCTTTTTGCATGCCATGGAGGTGGTTCCACCCCACTTCATGCCTAGGGCCACCGCTTGGCCACACCAAGGTTTCAAGCATGCAAGGCATGCGTGCCATGGAGCACTGGTGGAGTTTGGACCCCAAGCGATCATGTTAGACTAGGTTTTGACTGCAATTAGGTTTGCAGCAGCAAATTTATGGTTCGAAATGGGAGTGCTTACTGGGGGAATATAGGAATGAAACTATGTCTAGCAAGATTAGGTATGGAAGGTGTACAATACTACAAAGTTTCAAATCAATAGGAGGTGTGTAGCTAGCAGTTGCAGTTCAAGGTCAAATTTCTGCCAAAATCAAGTTTCGGATGGGTTGCTCATATTTCCCCCATGAGCATGCCATATTTTAGTTTGGAATTATGCATTATCATGCTAGGGGCTTTCTGGAAATAGGTCGGGCATTTGCTTGAGCAAAAGCATAACATAACAAGAGAGATAAAACAGTGTTGCCAAGGTAAAAATGAGAGGTACATGCATGGAGTCACTCTCCAATAAGTGACCATAGGCCATGGCAAGGTTATTGGCGGTCAAAGGGGACTAGAGAGAGTTGTAGTAAAAATATAAGATCAAGGGAAATAGTAGAAGGGGCCAAAGCAGCAGCTTTGGTAAATCGACAGAAGTTGTTTGATGGATGGTAGGGCTAACAGATGGATTCCAATTGCTATAAAACTTAATAGGAACACATAATAGGTGATAATAGGCTTGGACACCAAATTTGGGATTTGGTGGAGAAAGTCTCCAATGTATTCTTGAAAAACCCATGTAATGGGTAGAAATGGCTTTCTGCATATAAAACCATGCAACTCAATTCCAACAAATCGACAACTCTATTTGGTGGAATTATTTGAGCATTAGAGCATGCCCAAAAAGATTGGGTCAATTGGAGAAACTTTATAATGTAAATCTTCCCAAGGTTAGAAATCAACAAAGAAGGTTTTCAGAGGTTTGGGACAAGTTCTTCAATCGCCTTGATGCACCACTTGGTGTGGATGCATTACTGGAGTATCACAACATATCCACCAAATTTGAGCACAAGTAGAGGCAGGAAGGGTTTTGAAGTTTTTTGCCCAATATTTTCAACGTGACCATGTGTTGAATCTCCTATATATGGAATATATATGTCCATTGAGTTTCTCTAAATTTTCTCAAATATTATCAAAGCAATAAAAATAACTTTCCTTCATAAGGGAACATTTCTGGCCTCGGAGAAAGGTATTTAAGTAAAATAGTAAATAACTTTTCAAATAATTATATTGTGGTTTTGGAAAGTCATTTTGATAATGGGATTTAAATAAAATATTTGGTGCAAAATAACCTCCCTAATTTGAGGACTTGTAGTACAAATCCCAACTTAGGGGTTTTGAAAGCTTAAATCAAGGAAATGCTTTTTGGTCAAAATATGCATGGTAAAAATAGTTTCTGGTCCTATACACATGGCATGATCATTAGGCAAGAAATTTGGGTTAAGGAGGTGATTCTAGAGAGTAGAAGGAACATTGGGATTTAACCATAAGCAACCAAGCAAGCAAACAGCAATCGCATCAAGCATCACAATAAGTCATAAAAATATTAATTGGTCCTAATTTTTCAAATAAGTTAATTTAGTGAGGAGAGTCAAACAAAGGGTGTGACAGCGCGGGTCCATATTGCTCCATGTCGGGAAATCGACACCTATGGTAAACTCTAAGGGTGCCTTGATCATTCGGCGGAGGGAGAGAGGTGGTGCCAAGAGCTGAACTAGCGATCAGCACCACCAAGGTCGTTCACCCAGGTTCGGGCCGCCTGGCGCGTAAAACCCTACTCCTCCATTGTTTGTATTGGGTGCTTACTGTAGGGTTAATTGCTCATGCAATTTTGCTGGTGTTTAAAGAGTCTAACCCCAAAAGGTCCAACCCCTAGAAATGAGCTTTGGGCCTCCTTTTATAGGCAAAGGGGTCACCAAGAGTGTGCTCACGGGTTGCATAGTGAACACGGTTCACCGCTTATCTTTCTACTGTGGTGTCAGGGGCAGTAAATGCCTTGTCTAGCCCCTGACCTACATCAAGGTGGGTTCGACACGTGCCCAGGTGTGTTGACACCTGGGCTTTGTGCGGGCGCATGAGGGATGCGCTGGAGCGTTGGCGGTCGGTGGCACTGCGGCAGGAGGGACACCTGGCCAGCGAAGAGAGCCTGCCGGCCTGGCGTCCTTTCCTGTGGCCTAACTCATCTTCCCGGCAAGGATGGCTTGCCGGGTCCTTGGACATCTTCCCGACAAGGAGGGCTTGCCGGGGGCCTCGGAGTCTTCTCGGCAAGAAGGGCTTGTCGGGGCCTTGTGAGTGTTCCCGGCAAGGAGGGCTTGCCGGGGCCTTGTGAGTCTTCACACCTTAGGTGGGGTGTGGTCTTGGTGAGCCTGGGGTTTAACTTCCCACCGGCTCTCTTAGTGTACTGTTGCCGAGGGTGCTGTTGGTGCCCGTGCACAAGTCTGGGGCACATGAGACCCAAGTCTCTAGTGCACCGACAGGAGCCGTCGGGCATGGGCCAGGCACACATGCGAGGCGTCGTTGGGCCAGGCCCAAAGTGGTGTACGTGCTTTTGATTGGCAGCTTGGAGCCATTGCAAGTGGCCTTCCCCACGTCACGCATCGAACGCATGAAGTGGGGAGGCGTGCGCACAGTGGCCGAGGTTGCCAAGTGCGCGCAGAGCCATTTGTTGGGTATGCAAGGGTCAGCCCGCACATCCCCCCCCCCCCACATAAGAGGGGGAAACGCAAGCGCACGAGCCCATTGCCCCTAGTTCCCTTCAATCTCGAAGCCACCGCCGTCCCTCCCTTCAGCTAGAGTTTCCTCCCCTCCCCTCCTCCCACCTCTAAAGTTGCGCTCCAGGTAGCCGTATCCTTCGCTGTTGCTATGGCACCGAAGGGAACCAAAGCCAAGAAGGGGAAGGCTGTCACTACGGAGAAGGAGGTGGTGAGGATGCGGAAGGAGTTCGCCTCCCCAGGTCCTAAAGCGCTCACCCTGAAGCGGCGCTACCAGTTCATGTGGGCGGCCCGGACGACGGTGCATCCGGCCACCCGTGTGACCCCAGGAGAGGCTGGCGGTGGCTCAGACAAGTATCCTTTCTTTGTCGACTACTTTTATTGCGGGCTCTGTCCGCCCTTCTTTGAATTCTTCATCGCCATCATGCACACCTACGGCTTCCGTCTTCTGGACTTCACGCTGAACGCGGTGACATGCATGTCCATATCCGTGCATCTCTGCGAGAACTTCGTTGGGATTACCCCCAACACGGCCCTCTTCCGCCATTACTTCACTCCTCGCATCCAGGGAGGTGAGTCCCTTTCGGGATCCATTACATGGATCCTAAGGCCCGGATGTAAGCTGTTATAAATGGATGGGGCCCTTCGCGAGAAGTGGGAAGAATGGTGGGGGAAATGGTGCTGGATACGTGAGGAGGGGTATCTGCCCTTCTGCGATCCCAGGACCGCCAAGATTGATTCCCGCGACAAGCATTGGAGTGATCTCACCCCTGATGATAAGAAGTTGACCGTCGCCCAGCAGGATTCTGCGTCTGAGGGCCGTAGGGTTGATGATGGAGATGGTGGGTGCCGACTTTATCCGATGGTGGGCCAGAACAGGGGGAAGGCCAACCTCTGCCTTTCGTGAACACCGCGGATGTTATACGGTTGCAGACTGGCCTGAACAGTAATTTGAAGACGATGCAATATGCATACATTTTCCAGAAGTTGTTCAAATCCGACTTGAGGCCTCGTCTGTCGCATGGCGTCATACCCTTGTGCAACAATTCGGCCTTAAGTGCGCTCACGACAATGATGTCGGAGTTCAATGCTCATGGCATGGTCGTAACTTGGGTTGAGCCCAAGGAGGAGGATGTCTTGTCTTTCTTCGACAATTTGTCAGAGAAGCCCATGAAGGAAGAAACTAGCCTCATCCGCGACACCATTGATGAGGAAGTGGCGCACATCGCCAGCTGGGCCTAGGAACAAGCCCTTGCCGAGGCGGCCCTAAGCGTCGGCTTTTTTGACGCGGGAGCGCCCGAGGAAGGGGCGCTCGTGGAGGGAAGGCTTGTCGGGAGCGCAGCGGCTCAGCCGCCGGGGGAACTTCGGAGGAATGGGTGCCTGACGAAGGGGAGGAGGAGGAAGAGGAATAACCTCTAGTCTGCCGGAAGTCCAAACGAGTGCTTCTACACGCCAGCTCCGATCTCCCGGTCCGGCAAGCTCCGCCAGCCGCCCCCGTCAAGTGCTCCAGGGCGGCATCCGCTTCGGCGGATGCCAAAGGAGAGGCGGACTTTGATCTTTTGGCCTTCAGCTCGGGGGAGGAGGAAGAGTACGCGCCTGACCCTTTATCTCCTTCAAACCCCTTTCTTCATATCCTTGCTTATCTGGTGCTGGCTCTTCTCTGCAGGGACATGGAAACGTCGGCCAAGAGGATGGCGAAAAAGGCCAAGGTGTCGGCAAGCAACGGGCCCTCGGCAAGCGCTTTGGAGGTGCCGCATGCGGCTTCGACCACCCTGGTGCCTAGCCCCCGGCATAGCGCCCAACGTGAGTCGCCGAGGCGCGCTATGCCCGAAGACGATCCCACGGTAGCCGATGTTGCCGGAGAGGGGACATCTGCCCCTCACCAGCTCGACGGGGGTGAGTTTCTAGGAGAAGGACATCCGCGAGCTTCTTTTTTTGTTTTCTTGGATATTCATCTTGTTCTGATCATCGTCGTCCTTGTCTTGCATCTCAGATCTCTCCCATGTGGAGGAGATGGACGTCGACTTCGTCATTGAGGAGACCGCCAGGGACGCGGCTGCTGAAGCCGATAAGTTTGTTGCGAGCGAGTCCACCGAGGAGGTAAGGGAACGCACCACTTCGGAACCGACGAAGGAGTCGATCAAGGAACCTGGAGCACGTGCAGGCGATTCTCCTGCTACCAGGGATGAGGAGGTAGTACTAGATGAGGACCACCCTGATACGTCTCTGTCGTATCTATAATTTTTTATTGTTTGATGCCAATATTCTACAACTTTCATATACTTTTGGCAACTTTGTATACAATTTTTGGGACTAACATATTAATCCAGTGCCCAGTGCCAGTTCATGTTTGTTGCATGTTTTTTGTTTCGTAGATTATCCATACCAAACAAAGTCCAAACACAATAAAAACCTATGAGGATTTTTTTGGAATATTTATGTTTTTTGGGAAGTAGAATCAACGCGAAACGATGCCCGAGTGGGTCACAAGCCCCCTAGCCGCGGCCTGGGGGTGGGGCCGTACCTGGCAGGCTTATGACCAATCCCTAAGGCGGTGGGGGCCCTTCTTTCGCCGCAAGAAAGACAATATCCAGAAGAAAATCGTGTTAAAACTTCAGCCCAATCGGAGTTACGGCTCTCCGAGAATTTAAGAAACGGTGATAGGCAAAATATGCGAGCGCAGAAACACAAGGACACAAAGAGAGATATCCAATCTCGGAGGGGCTCTCGCCCCTCCGCCGCCATGGAGACCATGGACGAGAGGGTAAACCCTTCTCCCATCTAGGGAGGAGGTCAAGGAAGAAGAAGAAGAAGGGGGGCTCTCTCCCCCTCTCTCCCGGCGGCGCCGGAACGCCGCACGGGACATCATCGTGTGACGGCGATCTACACCAACACCTTTGTCACCTTCACCAACACCTCCATCACCTTCCCCCATCTATATTCAGGGGTCCACTCTCCCGCAACCTGCTGTACCCTCTACTTGAACATGGTGCTTTATGCTTCATATTATTATGCAGTGATGTGTTGCCATCCTATGATGTCTGAGTAGATTTTCGTTGTCCTATCGGTGATTGATGAATTGCTATGACGGGTTTAATTTGCTTGTGGTTATGTTGATGTCCTTTGGTGCCCATCATATGATCGCACGTGTGGATCACACCATAGGGTTAGTAGTATGTTGATTGGACTATGTATTGGAGGGCAAGGGTGACAGAAGCTTCAGCCTAGCATAGAAATTGATGCATATGGGATTGAAGGGGGACCAATATATCTTATTGCTATGGGTGGGTTTTACCTTAATGAACGTTAATAGTTGCGGATGCTTGCTAATAGTTCCAATCATAAGTGCGTAGAATTCCAAGTAAGGGATGACATGCTAGCAGTGGCCTCTCCCACATAAAACTTGTTATCGGTCTAGTAACGTAGTCAATTGCTTAGGGACAATTCCGCAACTCCTACCACCACTTCTCCACACTCGTTAAACTAACGTACTTGTTTCTAGCAGCCCCTGGTTTGTATTTACGTGTTATTTATTTTCTTGCAAACCTATCCTATCACTCCTACAAAGTACTTTTAGTTTCATACTTATTCTAGGTAAAGCGAACGTAAAGTGTGCGTAGAGTTGTATCGGTGGTCGATAGAACTTGAGCGAATATTTGTCCTACCTTTAGCTCCTCGTTGGGTTCGACACTCTTACTTATCGAGAAAGGCTACAATTGATCCCCTATACTTGTGGGTTATCAAGACCTTTTTCTGGCACCATTGCCGGGGAGCAATGGCATGGGGTGAATATTCTCGTGTGTGCTTGTTTGCTTTATCACTGAGTAGATTTATTTGCTGTTCTAGGTTGTTCTCTATCTCTAGTTATGGATATGGAACACGAAATACCAAAAAAAATAGGTGTACTTGCTATTCATGGAGATGGGGAACCACCTAAAACCCTCGATGCTCGTTATGTGGAAATATTATGCACTTCTTTAATAATCCTGAGAAAACCCCATTAAATTATATAATGGGATACACGTTGGATCAAAGTGAATACTTTGGGGATTATCGCTTCACTCAAAAAGGGAAACTATTATGGGATCAAATTCATATGCTGAAATGGTATGCTTGGGAGCTAAGCTCGAGATATGATATTACTTGTTGCTCTAGGATGAAGGCTCAGCACCTTCCCTTTTCCTGTAAATTTAATGCTAATGAAACCTTGGCTTCTTATGCTAATGGTATATATGATTACTATGATGTGGAACAAATAGAAGAGTTTGTTGCCTTTATGGGTGCTTATGAAATTGAAGCTCTATTTAAAGGGTGTGATGATAATGATGATGCTGCTTACCGATCTGAAAATTTGGTTATGCTTCGTTATTGTTATACTAACTATGAATATAATTTGCATATTTATCGATTTATGGAGAAATTCTACGCTGCCCAAGAAGAGAATAATATTTTACAGGAAACTATGGAAGAAGAAAATGCTGAAACTGTGAGCTCATTAGATGAAAAAGATGACGAGGAGAGCAAAGAACAAAAGGAGGAAGAGCGGACTAGCTACCCATGCCCACCTTCTAATGAGAGTAACTCTTCAACTCATACATTGTTTAATTTCCCTTCGTTCTTACCGAAGGATGAATGCTCTGTTGATTGCTATGATCCCTTGGATTCATTTGAAATATCCCTTTTTGATGAACTTGATGCTTGCTATGCTTGTGACCATGATGCCAATATGAATGATGCTTATGAAGATGAACTTGCTATAGTTCCTTATGTTAAACATGAAATTGTTGATATCGCACCCACTTATTATAGTCCGATTATCTTTTTGAACTCTCCCAACAACACTATATCGGAGAAGTTTGCTCTTATTAGGGATTACATAGATGGGTTGCCTTCTACTATCACAGATGATGATTTTGATGAATATAATATGCATGTTCTTGCTGCTCCTACTTGCAATTATTATGAGAGAGTAACTACATCTCCACCTCTCTATGTTTCCAATACGATAAAATTGCAAGAAACTACTTATGCTATGTATTGGCCTTTACTTGTTGTGCATGCATTGTTCTTTTATGACATGCCAATGCATAGGAAGAGAGTTAGACTTCGTCATTGCATCATATATGTTACCTTGTGCTCACTACTAAATTACAAATCATTGTCAATTAAAATTGGCTTTGATATACCTTGGGATCCGGGTGGATCCATTACTTGATCACTTTATGCCTAGCTTAATGGCTTTAAACAAAGCACTGCCTGGGAGACATCCCGGAAGTTTTAGAGAGTCATTTATTCCTGTTGAATGCTTTTATATAGTTTAAAAACAAAAAAAAATATAGAGGGGAACTTAAAACTTTTTCAAAAAGAGAAGCGATTGAAAGGTGGTGCATTGCGGAAGTGAGGGTCGACCTTGAACACTTGTGTTCATGCTCATGGGAACAATGTAGAATTTTTCATGGAAGTTTATCGCAAAAATAATTATCCCCTTGTACAATTTCATTGTATTATAAAAATAATGTGCCAAGTAAAGCCTTTATGATTAGTTTGGGTGATAGTTGTTTGATCATGTTGAAAAAGAGAAAAACTTTGTGCTCACGAAATTATTTTTAATTCCTATCCGGAAAGATATTATGAGTTGATTCTTTTTCCTGCTCATTTATATGCACATTGCCCTAATTTTCATAATTTTTCAGAATTTTTGGAATATCATAAGTATGGTAAATGTTCAGATTACTACAGACTGTTCTGTTTTTGATAGATTCTGTTTTCTTTGCATTGTTTTCTTATTTTGATGAATCTGTGGGTAGTATCGGGGGGTATGAACCATGGTGAAGTTGTATTACAGTAGATATAATGCTAATATGAATTTGGAATGAGTTCACAACAGTACTTAAAGTGGTTATTTACTTTATTATACTAACGGATCTCATGAAGGTTTTGTTTGTGTTTTGTGTGATTGAAGTTTTCAAGTTTTGGGTGAGACCACGATGGATGAAGGAATAAGGAGAGGCAAGAGCCTAAGCTTGGGGATGCCCAAGGAACCCCAAGGTAATATTCAAGGAAGACTCAAGCGTCTAAGCTTGGGGATGCCCCGCAAGGCATCCCCTCTTTCGTCTACAATCTATCAGTAATTTTACTCGAAGCTATATTTTTATTCGTCACATGATATGTGAAAATGGTTGGAGCGTATTTTGCGTTTTTTCCTTTTTCTTTTATGCACCATGCTGGTATGAGATAGTCCTTGGTTGATTTATATAATTCTCTTTGAACTTCACTTATATCTTTTGAGTATTGATTTATAGAATGCTTCATGTGCTTCACTTTTATCATTTGAAGTTTGGATTGCGTGTTTCCCTACACATAGAAAACCGCCATTTGTAGAATGTTGTTCTGCTTCACTTATATTTGTTAGAGCGGGGCATATCTTTTGTAGAAAGAATTAATCTCATGCTTCATTTATACCTATTTAGAGAGTTAACAGGAGTTGGTCCTTCACATGGTTAGTCATAAAATCCTACATAAAACTTGTAGATCACTGAATATGATATGTTTGATTCCTTGCAATAGTTTTGCGACATGAAGATGAGATATTAGAGTCATGCTAGTGAGTAATTGTGTATTCGTAGAAATACTTGTGTTAAGGTTTGTGATTCCCGTAGCATGCACGTATGGTGAACCATTATGTGACGAAGTCGGAGCATGATTTATTTATTGATTGTCATCCTTTGTGTGGAAGTCGGGATTGCGCGATGGTTAACTCCTACCAACCTTTCCCCTAGGAGCATGCGTGTAGTACCTTGATTCGATGACTAATAGACTTTTGCAATAAGTATGTGAGTTCTTTATGACTAATGTTGAGTCCATGGATTATACACACTCTCACCCTTCCACCATTGCTAGCCTCTCTAGTACCACACAACTTTCGCTAGTGCATTACACCCACCATATACCCTTTCTCAAAACAGCCACCATACCTACCTATTATGGCATTTCCATAGCCATTCCGAGATATATTGCCATGCAACTTCCATCGTTCCGTTTATTATGACACGCACCATCATTGTCATATTGCTTTGCATGATCGTAAGATAGCTAGCATGATTTTTTCATGGCTTGTCCGTTTTTTGATGTCATTGCTACGCTAGATCATTGCACATCCTGGTACACCGCCGAAGGCATTCATATAAAGTCATATTTTGTTCTAAATATCGAGTTGTAAGTAAATGTAAGTGTGATGATCATCATTATTAGGGCATTGTCGCATGTGAGGAAGAATTAAAAGAGGCCAATGAAGCCCAAATAAAAAAAAGAGGCCAAAGAAGCACACCAAAAAAATGAGAGAAAAGAGAGAAGGGACAATGCTACTATCCTTTACCACACTTGTGCTTCAAAGTAGCACCATGATCTTCATGATAGAGAGTCTCCTATGTTGTCACTTTCATATACCAGTGGGAAATTTTCATTATAGAACTTGGCTTGTATATTACAATGATGGGCATCCTCAATTGCCCTAGGTCTTCGTGAGCAAGCGAGTTGGATGCACACCCACTTCGTTTCTTTTTGAGCTTTCATAAACTTATAGCTCTTGTGCATCTCTTGCATGGCAATCCCTACTCACTCACATTGATATCTATTGATGGGCACCTCCATAGCCCGTTGATATGCCTAGTTGATGTGAGACTATCTCCTCCTTTTTGTCTTCTCCACAACCACCATATTCTGTTCCACCTATAGTGCTATGTCCATGGCTCACGCTCATGTATTGCGTGAAAGTTGAAAAAGTTTGAGAACACTAAATTATGAAACAATTGCTTGGCTAAAACCGGGGTTGTGCATGATTTAAATACGTTGTGTGGGGAGGATGGAGCATAGCCAAAGTATATGATTTTGTAGGGATAACTTTCTTTGGCCATGATATTTTGAGAAGACATGATTGCTATGTTAGTATGCTTGAAATATTATTGTCTTTATGTCAAATGATAGACTATTGCTTCGAGTCACTCATGTTTTAGTATTCATGCCATGATTAGATTATATGATCAAGATTATGGTAGGTAGCATTCCACATCAAAAATTATTTTTTTATCATTTACCTACTTGAGGACGAGCAGGAATTAAGCTTGGGGATGCTGATACGTCTCCCTCGTATCTATAATTTTTGATTGTTTCATGCCAATATTCTACAACTTTCATATACTTTTGGCAACTTTTTATACTATTTTTTGGGACTAACATATTGATCCAGTGTCGAGTGCCAGTTCCTGTTTGTTCCATGTTTTTTGTTTCGCAGATTATCCATACCAAACGAAGTCCAAACACAATAAAAAACCTACAAGGATTATTTTGGAATATTTATGATTTTTGGGAAGAAGAATCAACGTGAAACGATGCCCGAGGGGGTCACACGCGGTTGGGGGTGGGGCCGTGCCTGGGATGCTTGTGACCAATCCCTAAAGCGGTTAGGGCCCTTATTTGGCTGCAAGAAATACAATATCCAGAAGAAAATCGTGTTAAAATTTCAGCCCAATCGTAGTTACGGATCTCCGAGAATTTAAGAAACGGTGAAAGGCAAAATTTAGGAGCGCAGAAACAAAAGGACACAGAGAGAGACCCAATCTCAGAGGGGCTCTCGCCCCTCAGCCGCCATGGAGACCATGGACCAGAGGGAAAACCCTTCTCCCATCTAGGAAGGAGGTCAAGGAATAAGAAGAAGAAGGGGGGCTCTCTCCCCTCTCTCCCGGCGGCGGCGGAACGCCTCCTGGGACATCATCGTGTGACGGCGATCTACACCAACACCTCTATCATCTTCACCAACACTCCATCACCTTCCCCCATCTATATTTAGTGGTCTACTCTCCTGCAATCCGTTGTACCCTCTACATGAACATGGTGCTTTATGCTTCATATTCTTATCCAATGATGTGTTGCCATCGTATGATGTCTGAGTAGATTTTCATTGTCCTATCGGTGATTGGTGAATTGCTATGATTGGTTTAATTTTCTTGTGGTTATGTTGCTGTCCTTTGGTGCCCATCATATGAGCGTGCGCGTGGATCACACCATAGGGTTAGTAGTATGTTGATAGGACTATGTATTGGAGGGCAAGGGTGACAAAAACTTCAGCCTAGCATAGAAATTGATGCATATGGGATTGAAGGGGGACCAATATATCTTATTGCTATGGTGGGGTTTTACCTTAATGAACGTTAGTAGTTGGGGATGCTTGCTAATAGTTCCAATCATAAGTGCATAGAATTCCAAGTAAGGGATGACATGATAGCAGTGGCCTCTCCCACATAAAACTTGCTATCGGTCTAGTAACGTAGTCAATTGCTTAGGGACAATTCCGAAACTCCTACCACCACTTTTCCACGCTCGTTAAACTAACGTACTTGTTTCTAGAACCCCTAGTTTTTATTTACGTGTTCTTTCTTTTCTTGCAAACCTATCCTATCACTCCTACAAAGTACTTCTAGTTTCATACTTGTTCTAGGTAAAGCAAACATAAAGTGTGCGTAGAGTTGTATCGGTTGTCGACAGAACTTGAGGGAATATTTGTCCTACCTTTAGCTCCTCGTTGGGTTCGACACTCTTACTTACCGAGAAAGGCTACAATTGATCCCCTATACTTGTGGGTTATCACCCCCTCTTGCCGGCGAGGATGCTGGTGGCGACCAGCCTCGCGTGTCTGGGCCCCCGCCAGCCAGCGAAGACTTTGGTGTCGACCAACCTCATATGTCTGCGTCCCCGCCAGCCAGCGAGGTCGTTGGGGGCGACCAACCTCGCATGTATGGGCCCCCGCCAGCCAGGGAGTACATTCATGGCGACGAGCGTCGGTTCATCAACCCGCCAGGGGTGTGTCGCACCAGGATAGCTACGGAGGGGGAGAGCTTTGAAATTGAAATATTCGCCAGTGTCGGGCTCGAGATCGTGGATGGATCGGATTCCCACGGCGGGAAGCTCAGCGAAAAGCAGCTCTTCCAGTCCAAGAGGGACAATGTCAGCCAGCTCCAGGCCCTCGATCGGGCCAGAAGGAGATGTTATACTCCCGGGCGGTGATTGTCGAGGCAGCAGAGGAGGCCTTCGTGAAGCGCTTCGAGGGGACGCGCATCCACTTCGCCGAGGCTCGCAAGGAGGTGAAGGTCGATCGAGGAAAGCTAAGGGCCGAGCGGGACGAGCTCCTTTTGAAGTCGTTTGACATCTGGAAGGAGGAGGAAGAGGCCCGATGCTGCATTTCCGATGAAGACGCCCGCCTAAATGCGCTTTGGATCAACCTCGAGTCCCACGAGGAGTAAGTTGCCGATCGTGAGAAGGCGCTCAGTGATAAGCTCCACGCGAAGGACGAGGAAGTCGAGAGGCTTGTGGTGCAACGTACCCAAGAGCTGATGGATCAGCACAAGGACGCCCTCGCCGTCCAAGCTTAGGAGCACACCGGCAAGTTGCAGGAGGTTGCTCACAAGGCTGCCGACGCCGAGGCTGCAAGGGAGGAGCTTACCGGCAAGTTGTAGAAGCTAGAAGAGGACCTTGAAGGCCTCGTCAAGGAGATATCAACCCTCAGAGTTGAGAGAGAGAAAACTCTCTCCAACTTGACGGAGATCCCAGCTGCCGTTTCCAACAAGGATGACCAACTTCGCTCCGCCAACGCTTCCCTTGTCGTCTTACAGGATAAACAGGCTCCCCTGGAGCAGGCCCTTGAATAAAGCAAGGCTCACGAAGGGATCTTGGCTCGGAATCTCCTTGATGCGACGGATCTGCTGAACACCGCCTCCATCGCCCATGAGGATTACACGGGGGGTGTGGAGTTGTGGACCGAACGCCTCGTCAACGTCGTGGAGAGGATCGCCGTGCAACTGGCTTCTATGAATCTTTAGAGCTTTGGTTATTCTTCGGGCCCGGAGGTGTCTCCAAGCGCTAAGCTGACTCTGTTCTTCAAGACCGTGACAGACGCCTTAAAATAGATCCAAGCCGGCGAGGCGGCGCGCCTAGCGAATGAGTCCCAGAGGTTGTGCCGGGGTGCCCTTCTGAAGGTCCTCACCAAGTTGGCGTACAAGAATCCCGAGATCGACCTCACCCTGGGGCATTTGCCGAAAGAGGCGAACCTCAAGGAACTCGAGAACGGTCATGCCCATTGTTGACAAGGTGGACCAGATCAAGAGGGTGCAAGGTCCACCCCGGGATTAATTCTTCGTGTTCTTCCTGTAGCTGCAATTTTCAATAAAGAGTTGTTGTATCTTGTTCAACTATTAGTATTGTAATATATTCGATGTTCTTGACAAGCACTATCTCCCTCTTTTGCTCTTTTTGTATGGCTTGTCCTTGTGCTTCACTCAGGATTTGCTGGCTCAACTAGGCTTGTCGTAAGCGCTCCAAGGGGTGGCTCTTGCCGGAGTCGTCACTGCCGGCAAGACGCCCTGCCTCCCTTTGGGGTTTCCCATAAGTTGTCGAGCACGCTCTTTAAGCAGAAGGGGTATGCGGGGCGGGCCGCTTAAGTTATCGAGCGCGCTTTGAGATAATGCTTAGGAGGATCGCAACGGAGTTCCCTCGCGCACAGGTTTTACATACAAACGTGTTGATGACACGTAAAGGGGAGTGTTATATCTACTCGACAACTTACTTAAAGTTTTTGTAACTTATCTCTAGGCTGCGGTACTTCTTTCTACCTTGAGTAGATTGTCCTTCTCCTTTCCGCTGCCTTGGGCGTCCCCACTATCTTCCCCAAGCAAACTTGTGCGCGGGGTTGCATCTGTCTTTTAGGAAAAATAAATAAGAGAAAATAGGTGTTGGGACCTTGACAGTCCATTAGTTTAGGCATTTCACAAAATCTTAGATTATGCATGCACATGATCTAACATGGAAATCTAAATGATGATGCAGAACGCTATGCTTTATTCAACTACACACAGGGTCTTCGCCTAGCTTTGTACAAAGGATTACATGCAACTTCGGCAAGACTTGTACAAAAGGTGGCCGCCAGTAGACCTGGCAACCTCTCCCTACGGTTAGAACTTTCGGAGATTTTCAACAATCCAGGAATAGCTCACCGGTGTGCCATCTTCCATCTCCAGGCGGACAACGCCGGGACTGGTGACTCGTACTACCCGATTGGGCCTTCTCACTTCTGCGTCAACTTGTTTGAATTCTTGGCCGACTGAACATGCCGAAGAACACGGTCGCCTTGCTCAAGATTTATGGCTCGGACCTTGCGGCTATGATAGCGACGCAAGGCTTGCTGATAGCGAGTGGGTCGCACAGCCGCCTGAATCCGTGTCTCCTCGAGGAGCACTAAATCGTCCCGACGCAATTGCTCTTGCTCAAGCTCATCATAAGCGAGCACTCCAGGTGACCCATAAGTGAGTTCTGTGGGAAGAACTGCCTCCGCCCCGTAGATCAGGGAGAAGGGTGTCTGGTCGGTGGCTTGATTTGGCGTCGTTCTGATCGACCAAAGAACCGCCGACAGTTCATCAATCCAGTGCTTTCCATGCCTTCGCAGCTTGTCAAAAGTTCTTGCCTTGAGCCCCTGCAGTACTTCGGTATTTGCTCTTTTAGCTTGACCATTTCTCCTTGGATGGGCAACAGAAGCGAAGCATATTTTGTTGCCGAGGTCTTGGGCGTACTGCATGAAGGTGCGGCTCGTGAACTGAGTGCCATTGTCCGTGATGACTCAGTTTGGGACACGGAAACAACAAACAATTCTTTTGAAGAACTTGATGGCTGATTGGGCTGTCACCTATCTCACCGGTTCCACCTCTGCCACTTTATGAACATGTCAATTGCGACGTACAAGTACTCAAAGCCCCCCACAGCGCAGGGGTAAGGGCCAAGAATATCGAGCCCGCAGACCAAGAATGGCTAGGAGAGAGGGATCGTCTAGAGAGCTTGGGTTGGCTCATGAAGCTTCCTTCAATGGAACTGGCACGCTTCACACTTGGTTACTAGTGCAGTCGCATCCTGGAGGGCTGTGGGCCAGAAGAAGCCTTGCCGGAATGCCTTGCCGACAAGGGCTCTTGACCCTATGTGGGAGCCACATATGCCCCCATGTACCTCGGCCAACAGCTCCAGTCCTTCCTCTTGGGGGATGCATTTCAGTTTCACGCCGTTCAGTCGTCTTCTGTACTGGGTATCATCCATGAACTGGTACATGCTAGACTGACGGGCTCCTCTTTCTACTTCTTCCTGCCTGGCCGTTCAGTCGTCTTCTTTACAGGGTGTCATCCATGAACTGGTACATGCTAGACTGACGGGCTACTCTTTCTACTTCATCCTGCTCTTCAGGCAGGTCCCTAGTTTGGAGGTACCGGACTATGTGTTGCACCCATGCCGGACCTAAGGTTCGACGGCAAGGACTAAAGGCATATCCTCTGTGTGGGTGGCATAATTCCCGGCAGGCTCGGTATCTCCTTCATCAATTTCCTCTCCGGCAAGATCCTTGTCGGGGTTCCTTGGCAGGTCCGCTGGGAAGTACTTGCCGGAGCTTAGCTTCTTTCTCTTGTCCGACTTGGTCGATGGCGTTACAGAGTGTTGAGTCAGTCATAGCACAAACGATCATGGTTCCACAGGCAACTTAAGGGTTGCACTTTTCGACAGGTCGTCGGTGATGGTATGCTCGGCACGAGGGATGTGTTCCGTCTGCGGACCGTCGAAGAATTCTGCCAACTTTCTCACTTCCTCCATGTAAGCCTCCATCAGTGGACTCTGGTAGTCCTTGTTAACCTACCGAACTACTAGCTATGAGTTTCCTCTGACAAGGAGCTTCATGATCCCCAGATGTGCCACGATCCTGAGGATGACAAGTAGCCCTTCGTACTCGGTGGTGTTGTTGGTTGACTTCTCCCAGGGAAAGTACATTTGGATTACGTACTTGAGGTGTTCTCGAGTAGGTGCAACTAGTAGCACGCCGGCTCCAGCACCTTGAAGTGAGAACACTCCAACAAAATACATGATCCATTCTTGGTTGGACTCCTTGCCCGGGAGGGTTGATTCTGGTATTTCCTCGTCTGGCGTCGGGGTCGATTCGGCAATGAACTCCGCCAAGGCCCTGCTTTGGATGGTTGATATGATTTCAAACTTGAGGCCGAAGCTGGACAACTCCAACGCCCACTCCACGATCTTGCCAGTTGCATCAGGGTTCCTCAAAGCCCTTTGCAGCGGAAAGCGAGTGATGACGGTGATCTCTTGTGCTTGGAAGTAGTGGTGCAACTTTCTCGAGGCCATGAGGACGCCGAAATGAAATTTTTGCACCCCGGAGTTTCTCGATCTAGACCCCTACAAGAGGGAACTGACGAAATAGAGCGGCCACTGCACCATCTTCTTCTTCTGCACTATCCCGCCTGCTGGCGGGGGTTTCTCTTCATTACTCCCGGACTTTGTCGGGGGCCCTTGATTTCCGGTGTGCGCTTCCTCATCCGATGGCGTTGCTTCGTCGTCTTCCCTCTACGCCACCAGGGCAGCGCTAACCACCTGGTTGGTTGCCGCTAGGTACAGGAGCAGTGGCTCTTGTGGTTTAGGCGCTACCAGAATTGGCATAGAGGAAAGGTATCTCTTCAGGTTTTGTAGCGTTGCTTCCCCCTATGAGGTCCATTGCATTGATCCTGCCTTATTCAAGATATTGAAGAAGGGCAGTACACGTTCGGCAGACTTGGAAATGAACCTACTCAGGGTGGCTACACAGCCGGCTAGGCGTCGCACATCCTTGACACGCTTCGGTGCCTCGATTTGTTTGATGGCTTTGATCTTGTTGGGGTTAGCTTCGATCCGCGCTGGGACACGAAGAACCCGAGAAGCTTGCAGGATGACACACCGAAGACGCACTTTTCTGGGTTGAGCTTGAGGTTGATTTTGCGCAGGTTGGCAAATGTTTCTTCCAGATCTTCAACGAGTGTTGATTTGTCCTTGGTCTTGACCACTATGTCATCCATGTAGGCTTACATATTCCTGTGGAGTTGGGGCTCAGAACCAATTTGGATCACTCTTGCAAAGCTGGAACCGACATTCTTCAACCCGAAGGTTATTTGTACGAAGCAGTATGTACCACACGGGATGATGAAGGTGGTTTTCCATTCATCTTCCTCGGCCATATAAATTGGTGATACCCTGAGTAGGCGTCGAGGAAGGATAGCAGGTCGCAGCCAGCAGTAGAGTCGACAATCTGGTCGATGCGCGGCAAGGGAAAAGGGTCTTTTGGGCAAGCTTTGTTGACATCAATAAAGTCGATACAGAGCCGCCACTTCCCATTCGCCTTGCGCACTACAACCGGATTGGCCAACCATGTAGGATGGATGACTCCTCTAAACAGTCTCGCTGCTTCTAACTTCTTAATTTCCTCGGGAACGAACTTTTACCACTCCAGGGCTTGCTCCCTCACCTTATGTTTGACCGGCCGCGCATGAGGGCAGACAGCGAGGTGGTGCTCAATCACCTTCCTGAGAACACTGGGGATATCTGATGGTTGCCATGCAAAAACATAGAGATTCGCCCGTAGGAAGGCGATGAGCATGCTTTCCTATTTGCTGTCAAGGGCGGAACTTATGGTGAAAGCTCCACCTATGTTGTCCTCTCGGGCGGGTACCTTCTTGGTCTCTGGCGGGGCAGCCCTGGATTTCTTGTTCCAAGCAGCGGAGCTCTCTAGTGCATCCTTGGCGATAGTGAAGTACTCTCGTGATGCGTGCTTGCCGGGATCAGCGTGGGAAGCCCTCTTGCCGGGATTCTTCTCCCTGGGGGACTTGGTGGTGGCAGGTGGTGCCTTGGCGGCAGGTGCCGCCACTCCCTCCCGGTAGAGGTTGTTGGTGCACACGACTGCATCCTTCTTGTCGGCGTCAATGACGATGACGCCGACCGGTCCGGGCATCTTCAGGGTGTTGTAGGCGTAGTGGGAGGCTGCCATGAATTTGGCCAGTGCAGGGCGTCTGAGGATCCCGTTGTACGCGAATGGATTTTCAGCAACGTCGAAGATGACCTTCTCCGTCCGGTAGTTCTGGTCGCTGCTGAAGGTCACCGACAGCGTGATCTTCCCCTTCGGTTGAATCTTCCATGGGTTAATTCCGTGCAACGTGATACGTCAATTTTGCATCATGCTTTCATGTTGTTATTTACCGCTTCTTGGGCTGTTATTTCACTTCACGGTACAATACTTCTGCCTTTTCTCTCTTATTTTGCAAGGTTTACATGAAGAGGGAGAATGCCGGCAGCTGGAATTCTGGCCTGAAAAAGGAGCAAGTTTGAGATACCTATTCTGTGCAACTCCAAACGCCGTGAAAAACAACGATGATTTTTTTCGGGATTTATAAAAAATACTCGGCCGAAGAAGTGCCAGAGGGGCCCCAGAAGGTGGCCACAAGCCTGCTAGGGACGGCCACCCCCCTGGCCACGCCTAGGGGGCTTGTGGGCTCCCAGTTGGCCCTCTGGCTCCCCCTTTTTGCTACAAGAAGGGTTTCGCTTTGTAAAAAAATTAAGAGGAGGCTTTTCGGAGGATTCGCCGCCGCCACGAGGCGGAACTTGAGCAGAACCAATCTAGAGCTCCGGCATGACGATCCTGTCGGGAAACTTCCCTCCCGGAGGGTGAAATCGTCGCCATCGTCATCACCAACACTCCTCTCATCGGAGGGGACTCATCACCATCAACATCTTCATCAGCACCATCTCATCTCCAAACCCTAGTTCATCACTTGTAACCAATCTCCGTCTCGCGACTCCGATTGGTACTTGTAAGGTTGCTAGTAGTGTTAATACTCTCTGTAGTTGATGCTAGTTGGATTACTTGGTGGAAGATTTTTTGTTCAGATCCTTGATGCTACTCATTACCTCTCTGGTCATGAATATGATTATGCTTTGTGATTAGTTACTTTTGTTCCAAGGACATGGGATAAGTCATGCTAATAGTAGTCATTTGAATTTGGTATTCGTTCGGTAATTTGATGTGTTGTATGTTGTTTTTCCTCTAGTGGTGTTATGTGAACGTCGACTACATAACACTTCACCATTAGTTCGGCCTAGAGGAAGGCATTGGGAAGTAGTAAGTAGAGGATGGGTTGCTAGAGTGACAGAAGCTTAAACCGAAGTTTATGCGTTGCTTCATAAGGTGCTGATTTGGATCCACTAGTTTAATGCTATGGTTAGACTTTGTCTTAATTCTTCTTTCGTAGTTGCGGATGCTTGCGAGAGGGGTTAATCATAAGTGGGATTCTTGTCCAAGTAAGAACAATACCCAAGCACCAGTCCACCCACATATCAAACTATCAAAGTAACGAACGCGAATCATATGAACATGATGAAAACTAGCATGACAGACATTCCCATGTGTCCTCGGGAGCGTTTTTCCTCCTATAAGACTTTATCCAGGCTTTTCCCTTGCTACAAAAGGGATTGGGACACTTTGCTGCACCGTTGCTACTTTTGTTACTTGTTGCTTGCTACGAATCATCTCACCACACAACTACTTGTTACCGATAATTTCAGTGCTTGTAGATTTTACCTTGCTGAAAACCACTTGGCAGATCCTTCTGCTCCTCGTTGGGTTCGACACTCTTACGTATCAAAAGGACTACAATAGATCCCCTATACTTGTGGGTCATCAAGCTCTGTTCTGGCGCGGTTGTCGGGAAGTGAAGCGCCTTTCGTAAGTGGGAATTGGTAAGGAAACATTCATAGAGTGTGCTGAAATTTATTGTCGCTTGTCACTATGGAAACTAATCCTTTGAGGGGCTTGTTCGGGGTATCTTCACCTCGAACAGAAGCACAAAGAGTTGCTCCTCAACCTGCTGCACCTACTAAAAATATTTGCTTTGAATTTCCTTCGGGTATGCTTGAGAAACTGCTAGCTAATCCTTTTACAGGAGATGGAACATCACATCCAGACTTGCATCTAATATATGTAGATGAAGTTTGTGGTTTATTTAAGCTTGCAGGTTTGCCCGAGGATGAGGTCAAGAAAAAGGTCTTTCCTTTATCTTTGAAGGATAAGGCATTGACATGGTATAGGCTATGTGATGATACTGGATCATGGGACTACAATCGGTTGAAATTGGAATTTCATCAAAAGTTTTATCCTACACATTTAGTACATCGTGATCGGAATTATATTTATAAATTTTGGCCTCGTGACAGAGAAAGCATCGCTCATACTTGGGGGAAGCTTAAATCAATGTTACATTCATGCCTCGACCATGAGCTCTCGAGAGAAATTATCATTCAGAACTTCTATGCTGGGCTTTCTCATGATGATCGCACCATGCTTGACACTTCTTGTATCGGTTCTTTTATGAAGAGAGATATTGACTTCAAATGGAATTTATTGGAGAGAATTAAACGCAACTCTGAAGATTGGGAGCTTAGAGAAGGCAAGGAGTCAGGTATGAATTTCAAGTTTGATTGCGTTAAATCCTTTGTTGAAAGAAATACTTTTTGTGACTTTAGCGCTAAGTATGGACTTGACTCTGAGATAGTAGCTTCATTGTGTGAATCATTTGCTGCTCATATTGATCTCCCCAAAGAGAAGTGGTTTAAATATCATCCTACTTTAGAAGTCAATGTAGTTAAACCCAATCCAGTTGAAGAGAGAGTCATTGCATATAATGATCCTGTTGGTTCCTACTGCGTACATTGAGAAACCACCTTTCCCTATTAGGATAAAGGATCATTCTAAAGCTTCAACTGTGATACGTAGAGGCTACATTAGAACAACTACACCCCCTAAGGAAATTAGAGTTGAACCTAGCATTGCTATTATCAAAGATCTTCTGTCCGACGATGTTGAGGGACATAATATTCACTTCTGTGAAGATGCTGCTAGAATTGCTAAACCTCACGCTAGAGACAAACATAGGCCTGTTGTTGGCACGCCTATTGTTTCTGTTAAGATAGGAGATCATTGTTATCATGGATTATGTGACGTGGGTGCTAGTGTTAATGCAATACCTTAATCCTTATATGACGAAATCAAAGTCGAGATTGCACCTATTGAGATAGAACCGATTGAAATCACTATTCAGCTTGCCAATAGAGATACTCTCTGCCGTGTGGGAATAGTTAGGGATGTTGAAGTCTTGTCTGGTAAAATAAAGTATCCTGCTGATTTCCTTGTTCTTGCTACCGCACAAGATAGCTTTTGTCCCATCATATTTGGCAGACCCTTCCTCAATACCGTCAATGCTCATATTGACTGTGAGAAGCAAACTGTCGTTGTTGGCTTTGAAGGTGTGTCACATGAGTTCAATTTCTCCAAGTTTGGTAGACAACCTCATGAAAAAGAGTTGCCTAGTAAGGATGAAACTATTGCCTTAGCTTCTATTGTCGTGCCTCCTACTGATCCCTTAGAGCAATGCTTGCTTGAGCATGAAAGTGATATGCATATGGATGAAAGGGATGAAATAGATAGAGTTGTCTTAGAACAATATCCTATCCTTAAGAATAATCTGCATGTTGAACTGCTTGGGGATCCACCCCCACCAAAGGGTGATCCTGTGTTCAAGCTTAAACAGTTGCCTGATACTCTTAAGTATGCTTATATTGATGAAAAGATATATATCCTGTTATTATTAGTACTAGCCTCTAAGAGCATGAAGAAAAGAAGTTACTAAAAACTGTGAGGAAGCACCGTGTTGCTATTGGATATACTCTTGATGATCTCAAGGGCATTAGTCCCACCTATGCCAGCACAAGATTAAAACTGATCCTGATTCCAAACAGGTTATTGATCATCAAAGGAGATTAAATCCTAAGATGAAAAAGGTAGTAAGAAAAGAAATACTAAAGCTCCCGGAAGCAGGTTATATCTATCATGTTGCTCATAGTGATTGGGTGAGTCCGCTGCATTGCGTCCCTAAGAAGGGAGACACTACCGTTGTCCCTAATGATAAGGATGAATTGATCCCACAAAGGATTATTACTGGTTATAGGATGGTGATCGATTTTAGGAAATTGAATAAAGCCACTAGGGAAGATCATTACCCTTTTCCTTTTATCGACCAAATGCTAGAAAGACTGTCTAAACACACACACTTCTGCTTTCTAGATGGTTATTCTAGTTTCTCCCAAATACCTGTTGCACAATCTGATCAGGAGAAAACCACTTTCACCTGCCCTTTCGGTACCTTTGCTTATATACGTATGCCTTTTGGCTTATGTAATGCACCTGCCACCTTTCAAAGATGTATGATGGCTATATTCTCTGACTTTTGTGAAAAGATTGTTGAGGTTTTCATGGATGACTTCTCCGTTTACGGGTCTTCTTTTCACGATTGCCTCAGCAACCTTGATCGGGTCTTGCATAGATGTAAAGGCAGCAATCTTGTCTTGAATTCGGAGAAGTGCCACTTTATGGCTAATGAAGGCATCGTCTTAGGATATAAAATTTCTGAAACACGTATTGAAGTCGATAAGGCTAAGGTTGATGCAATCGAGAAAATGCCATACCCCACACATTTCAAAGGTATAAGAAGTTTCCTTGGTCATGCTGGTTTGGATAGAAGGTTCATTAAAGATTTCTCTAAGATTTCTAGGCCTCTTACCAATCTCTTACAAAAGGATATTCCTTTTGTTTTTTACGATGATTGTGAGGAAGCCTTCGAAATACTTAAGAAGGCTTTGATAACTGCACCTATTGTTCAACCACCTGATTGGAACTTACCTTTTGAAATCATGTGTGATGCTAGTGATTATATTGTTGGTGCTGTCCTAGGGCAAAGAGTTGATAAGAAGTTGAATGTTATTCACTATGCTAGTAAAACTTTAGGCAGTGCCCAATGAAACTATGCTACTACGGAAAAGGAATTTTTAGCAGTCGTGTTTGCCTGTGAAAAGTTCAGGTCTTATATAGTTGATTCAAAGTCACTATTCACACTGATCATGCTGCTATTAAGTACCTCATGGAGAAGAAAGACGCTAAACCTAGACTTATTATATGGGTTCTCTTGCTACAGGAATTTGATTTGCACATTGTCGACAGGAAGGGTGCTGATAACCCAGTAGCAGATAAATTGTCTAGGTTGGAGACCGTTCTTGATGACCCACAACCTATTGATGATAGCTTTCCCGATGAGCAACTGAATGTCATCAATGCTTCACGTAGTGCACCGTAGTTTGCTGATTATGCAAACTATATTGTTGCCAAATATATACCACCTAGTTTCACATACCAAAAAAAGAAGAAATTCTTCTTTGACTTGACACACTACTTTTGGGACGAGCCTCACCTATATAAGGAAGGAGTAGATGTTGTTATTAGACGTTGTGTACCTAAACATGAACAAGGACAGATCCTATAGCAGTGTCACTCCGAGGCCTATGGAGAACACCATGCGGGAGATAGAACTGCACACAAGGTATTGCAATCAGGTTTCTATTGGCCCACTCTCTTCACGGATGCCCGTAATTTTTCTTGTCCTATGACAAATGTCAAAGAATATGTAATATTAGCAAACGTCAGAAAATGCCTATGAACTATTCACTTGTCATTGAACCATTTGATGTCTGGGGCTTTGATTATATGGGACCTTTTCCAAAATCCAATGGGTATACTCATATCCTAGTTGTTGTTGATTACGTTACTAAGTGGGTAGAAGTTATCCCCACTAGTAGTGCTGATCACAACACCTCTATCAGGAAGCTTAAAGAAGTTATTTTCCCTAGATTTGGAGTCCCTAGATATCTAATGACCAAAGGTGTTTCACATTTCATTCATGGTGCTTTCCGTAAAACGCTTGCCAAGTACGATATCAACCATAGAATTGCATCTCCCTATCACCCTCAGTCCAGTGGTCAAGTAGAGATAAGCAATAGAGAGATTAAACTAATTATGCAAAAGACTGTCTACAGGTCTAGAAAGAATTGGTCTAAGAAGCTCGATGATGCACTGTGGGCTTATAGAACTGCCTATAAAAATCCCATGAGCATGTCTCCGTACGAAATGGTGTACGGTAAAGCATGTCATTTACCTCTTGAGCTAGAGCATAAAGCTTATTGGGCAATCAAAGAGCTGAACTTTGATTTCAAACTTGCTGGTGAGCAGAGGTTATTTGACATTAGCTCAAGTTGTTCAAAGAAAAGGTTAAGAGGTGGCATGATAAGAGGATAGAAAAGCGTGAGTTCAATGTAGGTGATTATGTCTTGCTATATAATTCTCGTTTAATATTCTTTGCAGGCAAGCTTCTCTCTAAATGGGAAAGTCCCTATATTGTTGAGGAAGTATATCGTTCCGGTGCTATCAAGATCAACAATACGGAAGGTAATTGTTCGAGAGTGGTAAATGGGCAGAGAATCAAGCATTATATCTGACGTACTCCCATAAATGTTGAAAGCAATATTATCAATACCATAACTCCGGAAGAATATCTAAGGGATATTCATCAGCCTGTATCAGACTCCGAAAACGAAGAGGTATGTGATTCGGTAAGAAAATAGACTCCAAAACTTTTCCAGTAGGAATTTATCTCTGTTTTGGAATATTTGAAAAAATAGAAAAATTGGAAGTAGTCCAGAAAGTGCGCGAGGAGGCGACAAGCCGGCCACGCGCGGGCCACCCCCTGGCTACGCTTGGGAGGCTTGTGGCCACCTCGTGTGCCTCCCAGACTCCGTTTTCATGCGGAGTAGTCCTTCTGGTCTGTAAAAAATCATTATATATTCTCCCGTAAGGTGTGACCCTCATATCATGCAGATTGCCTCTGTTTTCGTTTCGAGCCTGTTTCTGCCGCAGAATTAGGGCAAGATGTCTTCTCAAGATTCACAGGGGGAGAGCTATGTGGCAGATTACCTTGCTGACCCCAAGGTCTATGGGAACTTGGATCCTTATGGCTGGACCACTGATGAGGAAGAAGATTATGATCCCAAGCGGAAGTAACAAAGAAGTTCTAATGAAGAGGAGGCTCCTCTACCTCAACCTGGACACACGCATGTGGAGTTCAAGAAGTAGAGCCTCCCTGACTCAAGGAAGGAGCCTAAGACTTTGTTTATCCCTTCTCGTTTCTTGCAGGAGAGTAAGCAGGAATTATGCCAAAGGGTGTTGAAGCTTGAAGAGGAAAATGATTATTTGAGGGAGCGGAATTTAATGCTCAAGTGGAATTTAAACAAGCTCAAGACCTCTGCAACAACTCCACCACCATCACCTCCAAAGAAAGACAACTAAGCATGGGTATGGGCAATACCCTTGGCTTGTGCCAAGCTTGGGGAAGTTACACCGGTATCGTATCACCATCACATCTTTTGCCTTTACCTTTGTTTTAGTTTGTTCCTTTTCAGTTTTCTCTTTCTCTAGTAGAATAAAGCTCTTAGTGTTTTAGTCTTGAGTTTTTCTTTGTGTCACCCCCGATGTATTCGAGCTCGTGAGCCATATAATAAAGAGTGTCTTAGTTGAAGGGATTTGCCTCTTGCCATGATCAAAATGATTGAGAAAAGAACAAAAGCATGAAGGATCATGTAATGATCTTATGGGAAGTGATGGCTTCACATATGAAAATAATGATGATTGAAACTTGTTGAGGGTAGACAAACATAGACCTTGGTCATTGTTGCAATTAATAGGAAGTGATAAATAAGGAGAGGTTCACATATAAATATATCATCTTTAACACCATTTATGATTGTGAACACTCACTAAACTATTGCATGCTTAGAAGTAGATGTTGGACAAGGAATACAACATAATGAATTGTGTTTGCTTGGTTCCGAACAATGTGATATGATTAAAGATCCCTTAGCATGTGACGATTGCTTCCACCTCATATTAGCCAAAACTCCCGCACCAAGTACAGATACTACTTATGCATCCATAAACCTTCAACCTAGTTTTGCCATGAGAGTCCACCATACCTACCTATGGATTGAATAAGATCCCTCAAGTAAGTTCTCATCGGTGCAAGCAATAAAAATTACTCCCTAATATGTATGATCTATTAGTGTGTGGAAAATAAGCTTTGTACGAACCTGTGATGAGGAAGTCATAAAAGCGACAGACTGCATAATAAAGTTCTTTATCTTAGGAGGCAATATAAAGTGACGTTCCTCTGCACTAAGAGGACATGCATCCAAACCTCAAAAGCGCATGACAACCTCTGCTTCCCTCTACGAAGGGCCTATCTTGTACCTTTACCTTTTGCCCTTGAAAGAGTCATGGTGATCTTCACCAATTCCTTGTTTCCCCTTTATCTTGGCTAAAGTCATATGCTAGGGAAATATCTATATTCATATGTCAACTCGGAAGTAAGTATTCATGAATCATTGTTGTTGACATTACCCTTGAGGTAAGCAGTTGGGAGGCAAAACTATAAGCCCCTATCTTTCTCTGTGTCCAGCTGAAACTTTGATCTCATGAGTACCACGTGAGTTGTAGAAATTGTAGAGAACGAAAGGATGATTGAGTATGTGGATTTGCTTTGCAAGCTCTTATTTGACTCTTTCTGATGTTGTGATAAATAGCAATTGCTTCAATTACTACAGGCTATCGGTTGTTACTTCTCGGTAAGATTCTTGATACATACTTTACTTTGTGAAGGAATTGTCACTTTAGCATGAGAGATTATATGTTGGTATTGCTGTTCTAATCATGATCATGATGCCTGCATGTTCCTATCTTGTTTTGTCGGCACCTCTCTCCCTAAATATGTGGACATATTTATTGAGCTAGGCTTTCGCTTTAGGACAAGCAAGGTCTAAGCTTGGGGGAGTTGATACGTCCATTTTGCATCATGCTTTCATGTTGTTATTTATCGCTTCTTGCGCTGTTATTTCACTTCACGGTACAATACTTATGCCTTTACTCTCTTATTTTGCAAGGTTTACATGAAGAGGGATAATGCCGGCAGCTGGAATTCTGGCCTGAAAAAGGAGCAGGTTTGAGATACCTATTCTGCGCAACTCCAAACGCCGTGAAAATCAGTGATGATTTTTTCGGGATTTATAAAAAATACTGGGCCGAAGAAGTGCCAGAGGGGCGCCAGCAGGTGGCTACAGGCCTGCTAGGCGTGACCACCCCCCTGTCCACGCCTAGGTGGATTGTGGGATCCCAGCTAGCCCTCTGGCTCCCCCTTTTTGCTACAAGAAGGGTTTCGGTCTGGAAAAAATCAAGAGGAGGCTTTTTGGAGGATTCGCTGCTGCCATGAGGCGGAACTTGAGCAGAACCAATCTAGAGCTCCGGCAGGACGATCTTGCCGGGGAAACTTCGCTCCCAGAGGTGGAAATCGTCGCCATCGTCATCACCAACACTCCTCTCAACGGAGGGGACTGATCACCATCAACATCTTCATCAGCACCATCTCATCTCCAAACCCTAGTTCATCACTTGTAACCAATCTCCGTCTCGCGACTCCGATTGGTACTTGTAAGTTTGCAAGTAGTGTTAATTACTCTTTGTAGTTGATGCTAGTTGGATTACTTGGTGGAAGAGTTTATGTTCAGATCCTTGATGCTACTCATTACCTCTCTGGTCATGAATATGATTATGCTTTGTGAGTAGTTACTTTTGTTCCTGAGGACATGGGATAAGTCATGCTAATAGTAGTCATGTGAATTTGGTATTCGTTCGGTAATTTGATGTGTTGTATGTTGTTTTTCCTCTAGTGGTGTTATGTGAACATCGACTACATAACACTTCACCATTATTTGGGCCTAGAGGAAGGCATTGGGAAGTAGTAAGTAGATGATGGGTTGCTAGAGTGACAGAAGCTTAAACCCTAGTTTATGCGTTGCTTCGTAAGAGACTGATTTGGCTCCACTAGTTTAATTATGCTTTCGTAGTTGCGGATGCTTGCGAGAGGGGTTAATCGTAAGTGGGATGGTTGTCCAAGTAAGGGCAGTACCCAAGCATCGGTCCACCTACATATCAAACTATCAAAGTAACAAACGCGAATCATATGAACATGATGAAAACTAGCATGACAGAAATTCATGTGTGTCCTCGGGAGCGTTTTTCCTCCTATAAGACTTTGTCTAGGCTTGTCCCTTGCTACAAAAGGGATTGGGCCACTCTGTTGCACCGTTGCTACTTTTGTTACTTGTTGCTTACTACGAATCATCTCACCACACAACTACTTGTTACCGATAATTTCAGTGCTTGCAGATTTTACCTTGCTGAAAACCACTTGTCAGATCCTTCTGCTCCTCGTTTGGTTCGACAATCTTACTTATCGAAAGGACTATGATAGATCCCCTATACTAGTGGGTTATCAGAATGCTCCTGTTTCCTCGAGATCTTCGTCGGGAATCTACAACCTCCGGATCACGTCGGGGGAGATGAGATTTAGAACCGACCCGCCATCCACCAACATCTCCGTCACGTTGAGGTTGCGGATCACTGGGGAGACCAACAATGACAAGCATCCGACCGTCGTAACGGAGTCTGGATGATCCTCATAATCGAAGATGTTCGGTGTGTGTGAACACTTCAAGGGCCTATGAGTGCCGATAGAGGGATCCAATGCGCTCACCTCACGCGCCCACTTCTTCAGTTGGTAGTGGATAGAGTGAAGCGATGCACCTCCATCGAGCAACATCATGTATGTTTCCTTTTGAAACTCGTGATCGCTGAAGTCGTCGTATGGGCAGTCCTCATCCTCATCCTCCTCCTTTCTATCCCACACTGGTGCAGGTTTCACCCTCTTGTTCTTGAACTTGTCGGGTGGACCCCCTTGGCCGCCATTCTTCCTACCGGATCCTTCTCCACCGTCTCAGGCCTTTTCCTTGTCGCGTCTTTGGTACTCCGCCTTCTGCTTCTCGGCAAGTAGTTCAACTTGTCGACAATGTTGGAGGTCGTCACCCTTGATGCGGTGGATCTTGTAGTATTGGGCGTTGGAGCCCTCTGGCTTGTCGGTGGCCGCCAAGGCCTGGCAAGAGCCGCACCCGGCAGCGTCCTTGCTGGGGGCCTCGGCCTTCGCCTTCTTGGAGGTGTCGTCCTTGCCGGTTGTCTCGACGGCAAACACGGCTTTTCCCTTCCGTTTCTTGTTGCGTCGTTTCCCCTTCTTTGTGGGGATATCGGCGTCTTCGTCTTTAGAGTCGGCCTCTGCACCGGCGTCTTCGCCGGGAAGCCTTCTTCCTTCTTCTGCTCGTGCACACTTGTCCGCCAGGGCTTAAATCTCGGCGACATCGTTGACCTAGTTCATCGCAAGCTCCTCGCGCATGTTCCGGTTTCGCATGTTCTGATGGAACGCCTGATGACAGCGGCTGGGTGAACATCTGGGATGTTGTGTTGTATGCTGCTAAATCTCTAGATGACTTGCGCAGAGTCTCATCCTCCTTCTGGGCGATGACGTGCAAGTCACTCTCTTGGCCAGGGCCCGATGCCTTCCTGTGAAGGCGCCAACGAAGTCCTGACGCAACTCCTTCCAGGAGGAAATGGAGTTCTTGGGTAGGTGCATCAAGCACGACCTGACGTTGGGCTTGAGCACCAACAGGAAGTAGTTGGCCAGTATCTTGTCGTCTTGGCCCCTGGCAGCATGCATCACAATGGTGTAGATGCTTAGGAACTCGGACGGGTGGGTCTTGCCGTCGTACTTCTCCGTGATCTCTGAGTTGAAGGTACGGGAGCTGGGCCAATGGACCTGCCACAACTCACGGGTAAATGCTGGACAAGCCACCTCAGAAGGTAGGTCGCCAGGATAGCCCAATGCAGGTGTGTGTCCAGCGGATCTAGCACGTCTGTCTGATTGACAGCGCGTTTCTCATCATCGCTCGATGAGAGTACGCGCGTGCTCCTTGCGCCGCTCGTGAAGAACATCATGTTGATCTTGGCGGGTCTGTGGGTCGGAAGACCTGGTCGAATCGTCAGAGACAGCAACCTGTTGCCACCGCTGTGGGGGAGAGTGCACTGTGGCGGTGGGAGCTCCAGTCTTTTCGGTACGGTCGTGGGCGCGCTTGTTGGAGGGTCGTTTCGATGTCCCTGGCTGCTGGGGTCAGTCCCAATTGGCGAGGGCGACGAGACTCTGGAAGGTGGACCTCCACTCCTCGAGCCTATCCGCTGTTGGAGAGAAGTCCAAGAGCAGCTGAGCTCGCTTCAGGGCTTCTGCCTACGTGGGCGACGACGATATGTGCGAAGTCCGTGAGGGGCTCTTACTTCTAACTACGTTAAAAGGAGCACCCCCTTGGTCCCGCGGTGGTATGCCACCCTGGCCGGTCCCAGAGCGTGTGTGTCGGCCCTGCGAGTCCTGGAAACCAGGCCTCGGAGTCCTTTGTGGGGGTGGAAAATCGTCGTCGTTCCAACATGGTCCGTCGCGCGGGCCCTGGGAAGGTCGGGGTGGGTTTGTCCGCGTCATTGTCTTGGAGGATGTCCTCACATCCTTCGAAGTAGCTGCACTGCCCGTGGGCTGCGCAGCTACATCCTTCGACGCACCGGCGTGCGGATGGTCGTCACGGTCGCCGACGATACCACTTGCCCGGGTTTGCTCTCCAGAATGTTGCGTAAGTTAGGGACCACCGCCTCCTTGTCCTATGCCCGCACCCTCTCCCGCCCGCGTCGGGGTAGGAGCACTGATTGCGGGTGCGTCCGTCTCTGGATCACCCCTCTTATTGGGGTCCATGGCGGTGAAGAAAAGCTGGTGCGCTGATGGCTAGGTCGTATCAACGCGACCTCCTCCCCCTACCTGGCGCGCCAAATATGTCTGGAAATCGACACCTATGGAAAACTCTAAGGGTCCCTTGATCGTTCGGCGGAGGGAGAGAGGTGGCGCCAAGAGTGGAACTAGCGATCAGCACCAGCACCGTCGTTTACCCAGGTTCGGGCCGCTTGGCGCATAAAACCCTACTCCTACTTTGTTGTATTGGGTGCTTACTGTAGGGTTAATTGCTACAGTAATTTAGCTGGCGATTAAAGAGTCTAACCCCAAAAGGTCCAACCCCTAGAAATGAGCTTTGGGCCTCCTTTTATAGGCAAACGGGCCACCAACAGTGTTCTCACGGGTTGCATAGTGAACAGGGTTCACCGCTTATCTTTCTACTATGGTGTCAGGGGCAGTAAATGCCTTGTCTGGCCCCTGACCTGCATTAAGGTGGCTACGACCCGTGCCTAGGTGTGTTGACACATGGGCTTTGTGCTGGCGCATGAGGGATGCGCTGGAGCGGTGGCGGTCGGTGGCATTGTGGCAGGAGGGACACCTGGACGGCGAAGAGATCCTGCCGGCCTGACATCCTTGTTTGTGGCCTAACTCATCTTCTCGTCAAGGATGGCTTGCTAGGGCCTTGGACATCTTCCCGACAAGGAGAGAATGTCGGGGGCCTGGGAGTCTTCCCGGCAAGGAGGGCTCGCCGAGGGCATGTGACTCTTCCCGGCAAGGAGGGCTTGCCGGGGCCTTGTGAGTCTTCACACCTTTGGCGGGGTGTGGTCTTGGCGAGCCTGGCGTTTAACTTCCCATCGGCTCTCTTAGTGTACTGTTGCCGATCCTTCGGGGGGGTGTGGTCTTGGCGAGCCTGGTTCCTGTGCACAAGTCTTGGGCATAGGAGACCCTAGTCTCTAGTGCACCGACACTCCACGGGTACTTCTTCATCGGTGGCCCGCGGGAGGGGTACTTACGTTCCACCCCAATCTCTTTGTAGAGTGTTGGTAGACAGTCTGGGGACACTCGGGTGTGCTTGGTTGTCGGTGTCATTCCGCCCGAGGAGAGGAGGCCGGGAAGGGAACAAGACGAAGGGTACAGGACATGGTCATAGGAGAGGTGGGCGCACTGCTACATCATCCTCGCCGCCACCCCCAGCTCGTTCACCCGAGCACAGGACTACTAGGGTGGACCCGTTTTAGGTGGAGGTTAAGAGGACTCTATACCATGAGCCTCGGGTAGACGGGCCTTTGGCCCATGAGACTCCGGTTTCGGATGCTTTGGCACACGAGACTCTTGTACCAGGGGCTACATCGCAGGAGACTCCGGCCCCAGAGGCTTCGGCCGGTGAGAATCGGGATTCAGGGGCTATGTCCCAGGAGACGTATGAATGGGGTACTTGGTCGGATCCGACCGAGGGGTCGAGTGGCCATGCTGATGATGGAGGGTATGAGTCTACTGATAGTGAGGGCGAGGTGGTTGAGGGGGTCACCATGTACCAGCATTGTGGTACACGTCTCCCACACGTATCGGCGACCCACGACCAGAGGTCGGTTATTAGGACTCATGGGGAGTAGTAAATGCATTTACTATTTTTGTACCTTTTGCGTTCACATTTCTTCAAATATCTAATGTGTTGACCTTGCCATACTTCAGGGGTTGGGATCAACCCCGTGGAGTGCGCAAGCTGAACACCGTCCTTGGTGTACTTTGCCGGCAAAATTTCCCAGGGTTTTTCACATTGCCCGGTGACGGTTAACTTCCTCAACTAGGATTTAGCCGGGAGCACTAGACGGCTGCCAAGGCCCCACCAGAGGAGATGAACAATGGTATCTTGTGCCACACGAGGGCCGAGATGATGATCAAGAACTTTTTGTTAATTTCTACTTTACACAATCTAAAATTAATTAAATATAGCTAGTTATTGTACAAATTAGTGTTGTATCGTTTGATTGCACACCTTCAACAGGTCTGAGGAGGGATACGAGGAGGTTGTGGCCAAGGTTATCGATACCGAGTGCAAGCGCCTATCACAGAACTTATGCCACGAGGCTCGTCCGCACGCTGTTCTTGACTACTACGAATCGCATAGTATTAAGAAGGACAAGTCGTTGTGCCGCGAAAATTTTCTGAGGAAGTAGTACGTGAAGGTAATTACCTATTCTTAAGGCCTTGTACTTAGTTTCCTTGATTTGATTCATACGCTTAGTGCTCGAATTTCTCTTTACTAACTTATAGGTGCCCCCAAGATGGTTTGTGGATAAGATGGATTGTTGGGAGGTGTTGCTGGATGAGTGGTGCACAGGCGAATGGCGAGCCATCAACGACAATGCGGAGGACCGTCGTGCCCAAATGGTTGTTGTGCCACACCATCAAGGCAGTGCCTACTTATTTTACTTCGGGACGAACTCGGTATGTGGTTTGCTTCATGATTCATGCAATTCATTCTTCGTGCTTGGTTGAGCCCTTTATTAATACTTTGTTGCTCTCTTTTAGGCATATCACAATAACACGGAGGTCCCAGAGGAGTACGACCTCTATGCCATGGCCCATCCTGCCTCGTAGAAGGCATTCTCTGAGTCTGACCTCTATCATCCAGAGAAGTTCACCAACATTTCCTCCCATCACAATCTCATGATTTAGAAGGAGGTGGGGAAGGCGAGGAAAGGGGAGGACTTTAACCCGAGCCAACAACATTTGGATCCAGAGCTGGTGCTGATATCTGGTGGCGGGAGGCCAGATGGCTCGATAGCCATTGGAGAAGGGCTGATACATTGTCCTCTCACTCTCCTAGAGATTAAGGCGTGCCAAACAAGCTCATGTCCTGAGATAAGGCCTGATCCACGGCTAGTCGCTCTCGCCATCGAGGTTAGATATATGCACTTAGGAAGCATTCCTCTATTACATTGCGTGTGTTTCCATCGATGATTACAATGCTAACAAGGAGTGGTGTTGCAAGCTGGTCATCGAAGAGAGAGAGCGACAATCCAGGCTGCTCTTTAGGAGCTTCTGCATGAGGGGGACCGGGTGGCGGTGGAGACGGCTCGGACCACAGAGGAGAAGACGGTTCGGTTGTTGGAGGAGGAGAGAGCACGGAATAAGGTAGCCAACCGGGATGTGTACGAGCTCGTTGTGGCAAGTGTCTTTCCATATTAGCCAAATCATGCATGTGATATCCCTTTTAGTACTAACTAATATGACTGACTTGTCAAAACGAATGTGCAGTCTATGTACGAGAAGACCAGTCAGACCCCTCTGCCGATGCGAGTCATTTCTGCAGTTGGAATGGTGAGTTCCATTTGAATGGTCATTAGTTACTAGTATTAAAATTTTAGTGTCATCATACTAACGAGACATTGCAAATGATCTTTGGTGCAGAATAACTCCTCAATCACATCACAAACCCAAGGAAAGGTTCTAACACTTGGGTGCACTTGCTCTCCAATCCTGTTCAACCTCTCGACGTCACGGCGGCTCTACGATGACGCGAGCTAAGACAACATGCTGAAACAAATGGAAGTTACCTAGGTTCGGTCCACCTAGCGGTGTGAAACCCTACTTCTTCTTGTGGTGGGATTGCTTGAGGTGGCAGACAAGTACAAAGGTGGGTTCTTGCCCTAGACCGGGGCGAGGTTCGATCCCCTTTTATGGAGGTCGGGCCTCTCCTATATAGTGTCCTTGGTCCTCTTCCCCTGAAAACATTGGCGGGAAGGGTTGCCATAATGGCCATTTTCCAAAGGGGATATGACTATAGTCCGCCATGATAAAGGTGGTCTTCGCATGCAAAAGCTTCTCTTCATTATGCGCTGGTGGGCTTAGGGATAACCTTCGTCTAGCGGGGCCTCCAGCTTTAGTCTCCTTGCATCGAACGGGAAACCCTTGGGGGTCGCTTCGGGGTGCACGCCAAATACCCCACCTTTGAAAGCACAATTGCTCCCTAGGGTGGTTTTGATAATGGATCACAGCATATGCATCATTGGACTAATATGTTTTCCAAGTATATTTCAGAAACGTTCAAAAGATGCTATGGCTAAAGGCTTATGTGGAGATGCCCCTCGATGCAAGATAGGAATAAGATTGGATCAAGCTTCAATCTAGAAGACTCTTCATTTTATATTTGTTAGAAATCACTTCTGAGTCCATAGGAAAGCCAATACTATTAAAAGGGGTGAGGTAGTAAAATGAACTGATTGCTCAAGTGCTCAAAGTTAGCCACAACATTACTCAGTTATTTTTCCCACATAACCATTCTGCCCAATTCCACATACTCAAATTTGGTGTCACCAACTTTCATATTTTGGACCCACCGAGTTTGACCTCAGACAAAAACCCTAGCCATTCCCACCAAATCGGTGCAACCGAATCCATATCGGTGCTACCGAGTTCAGGGTGACCAACTTTCTGTTTCCTCGGTACAAAAAATCATAATTTCCGAGTTTGATTATCGGTGCCACTGAGTTTGGCCATCTTACCGTTAGCCACCTTTTCGGTGCCACCGATTTGTGTATATAGGTCCCACGAAGATTCAAAAGTTACTATCTTTGTGTGTACCGGTACCACCGAGTTTATGACTTCGGTGTCACCGAGTTTACCACTTTAGATGTAACGGTTGGATTTTGTGTGGTGCGTATATATACGCCTTCACCCACCTCTCACTCGTGGGAGAAACACTCATAACACACACTTCATTGCCAGATTCATTTTCTGGGAGAGAACCATCTACTGATGTGTTGAGACCAAGATATTCCAATCCAACCATTTGAAACTTGATCTGTAGCCTCCCCATAAAACTTTCCACCAAATAAATCTCTCCTACCCATGCCTATTATGTGAGAGAGTGATTTTGTGTTGAGGAGACTATCTTTAGAAGAACAAGAGCAAGGATTTCATTGATCTACCACATCTATTACCTTTTGGAGGGAGGTGCCTCCTAGATTGATTAGGTGTCGCTTCGGAGCCTCCTACTTCGTGTTGTGGAGTTGAACCAAGATATTTGTAAGGGCAAGGAGATTGCCTACTTCGTGAACCGTGAGTAAGGCTAGTCCTTCGTGGGCGGAACCCATGATGGAACGGACAAGGCTACTTCTTCGTGGACCCCTTGTGGATGGAGCCCTCCGTGGAGTCTCGCAGCCGTTACCCTCCGTAGGTTGAAGTCTCGACTAACATGGGCGTATGATAGCACCACCTATCGGAACCATGCCAAAAATGGCTGTGTCAACCTCTTGCATTTGATCTCCCTACCTTACTCCTTTACTTTACACTTGCATGTTTTACTTTCCGCTGCTACACTCTTAGAAATGCACTTGTAGGGTGTACTTGACTTGCGATAACTGCCAAAGCTTCCATGTTTGGCCATCTGACCATTAGCCACCTTTTCGGTAGCACCGAGTTGTGTATATCGGTCCCACCGAGATTCAAAAGTTACTACCTTTGAGTGAATTGATACTATCGTGTTTATGACTTCGGTGCCACCGAGCTTGCCACTTTAGGTGTAACGGTTGGATTTTGTGTGCTGCTATATCTACCCCCTCACCCACCTCTCACTCGTGGAGAAGCACTCAGAACACACACTTGATTGCCAGATTCATTTTCTGAGAGAGAACCACCTACTCGTGTGTTGAGACCAAGATATTCCAATCCAACCATTTGAAACTTGATCTCTAGCCTCACCAAATAGCTTTCCACCAAATCAATGTCTCCTACCCATGCCTATTCTGTGAGAGAGTGATTTTGTGTTGAGGAGACTATCTTTAGAAATAGAAGAGCAAGAGGTTCATTGATCTACCACATCTATTACCTTTTGGAGGGTGGTGCCTCCTTGATTGGTTAGGTGTTGCTTGGAAGCCTCCTACTTTGTGTTGTGGAGTTGAACCAAGATGTTTGTAAGGGAAAGGAGATCGCCTACTTCATGAAGATCTACGTGAGTAAGGCTAGTCCTTCGTGGGAGGAAGCCGTGGTGGAATAGACAAGGCCGCTTCATTCTGGACCCCTTGTGGGTGGAGCTCTCTGTGGACTCTCGCAGTCGTTACCCTCCGTGGGTTGAAGTCTCCACTAACATGGACGTACGATAGCACCACCTATTGGAACCATGCCAAAAATCGTCGTGTCAACCTCGTGCGTTTGATCTCCCTACCTTACTCCTTTACTTTACACTTGCATGTTTTACTTCCCACTACTACACACTTAGAACTGCATGTGTAGGGTGTACTTGACTTGCTATAGCTGCCAAAGTTGTCTCTCAACTAAAATTGGAAAAGGCAAAAAAATTATCTTGTCAAGTAGTCTAATCACCCCCCCATCTAGACATACTTTCGATCCTACAACCTTACTTAGCACGAAAGGGGGGATCCTCCCAGTCTGCGCCCGCTGGCACCGCTCCTGCGCCGCCTGCATACCCTGCCTTGTTCATGTGAAGGATCCGTGTCATGGGACCCTACCAAGGCATCCTCGGCGGGTCCACTCTGCGAGGGCCTTAGGGGAAAATACCTCGCGGTGGATGCCCTCCCGTGGCCCTTGGTGACGATCTTCAAGCGCTCGCCTCGCGGGGCAAAAGCCCTCGCGGGGGTTCTCCTTATCGGCCTAGCCGATGGGCTGAACCAGGCTTATCCCACCGCATCGCATCCGGGCTGCAGGCCGACGGGCCTCGGTACCCCCGGTCCCACGGGCCCGACACAACCTTCTCCAGGTGAAACCGCCCCAAGCAACCCTGGTGCTTCACATCTGCAATGACGACTACGGTAAGTTTTCTCAAGTGTTGTGCTTAACAAATGTATACTTAGCTTTGTACAAACTAGATAGCCGTTTTATGCCACATACTTAGCTAATTATCCTCCAAAATGACATAATTAGCTTATTTAGTTCATTTAAGACATAATTAGCTTAGTTAGGTCAAAAATGGCATAATAACCTTGGTTAGCTCATAAATGTCATATACTTAAATTATTTAACTCCAAAAATGACATAATAAGCTCAAAATTGCATAAAAAGAACAAGAAAGAATAGAAGAGAAAAGATAAGGAAAATAAAGAAAACAAGAGGAAAGAGAGGGAACGGAAAGAATATAAGAATAAGAATGAGGTTCTTCTTTCTTTCTTATTATTATTTTCCTTCTCTTTCTGCTTCTTCTTCTTCTTCTTCACCATCTTCTTTTTCTTCTTCTTCTTCTAGTCTTCTTATTCTTCTTCTTCTAGTTTTCTTCTTCTTCTTCTCACTTTATTATTCTCATTTTGCAGATTTAGTCACTTCATGGAAGCTGGCATTGATGGACTAGTACTATTTTCTTTTTGTTTCGATTTGTATGGATGAACAACGTGATGTTTGAAACTATGTTTATATATGGATAAAAAATGTGAAGCTAGCCTATTTGTTGTCTTGCTGACTATTTTCACGATGATGTTGGATACATGGCCTTGCTTCTTATATGATGTTTGAAACTATATATGATTTTTGAAATTATATATATCATAGACGTATTGTGAATATGCAAGGAAATAACTAAAAACAAACAAAAAAAGTGGCAATACATGCATTGTACCGTCTGCCAGCCGACGAAAAAGGCGTTTGCCGTCTGCCGGCTAATGGAAAAGGAGCCACGTGGCAGCTACATGTGCAACCTGGGACCAACAGGTCTGGCCCATATGATCACTTTGCTGTCAGCTAGAGTCGGGCATATGGGAAAGGCCTCTCAGGCAAACGGCAAAGTACCACTCAGGTATATGGTAAAGACCTCACAGGGAGACAACAAAGGACATGGCAGGCAGTTGGCTGGCAGAGCTAGGGTGACGTCAGCTGGCAGACGGCAGAGGCTGCCATCAGCTGGCGGATGGCAAAGGCTGTCGTTAGCCACATAACGGGGATGAAAGCTATCTGATGTCGTCTAGCCCGTTTGCCATCTCCTGGACTAGATAGACCGGCGACAAAGACATTTGCCGATCGGTTCCTCCCTGCAGACGGGAAAGAAGGTCTTTACCGTGACTTTTCAGTGCCAAAAAATTTGTCGTCAGCCAGTCGATGGCAAATATCTTTGCCGTCCATGGAATGGTCCTTTGCCATTCGCTATGGCGGACGGTAAAGAAGCAGATTCATGTAGTGTAAAACATAATGTGCAAAGACATTTTGACTATGTTCATGACAATGAGTTCAATTCATCATATTAATAAAAAACTCCCACTCAGATCAACATCCCTGAGGTTGTTCGAGTGTGACATGATCCAAATCCTCCAACCCAAGTACAATCATCACGTGAGATGAGGTGGTTTCAATTGTGAACATCTCCATGTTGATCATACCTACTATATGACTCATGTTCGACCTTCCGGTCTCGTGTGTTCCGAGGCTAGTCTGTACATGCTAGTCGCATCAAGTTTAACCCAAGTGTTTTGCATGTGCAAAACTGTACACACGTTGTATGCGAACGTAGAGTCTATGCACCCGATGATCACGTGGTGCCTCAAAACGACGAACCTTCGCAATGGTGCACACTTGGGGAGGAGACAATTTCATCTTGAAATTTTAGGGAATGGTCGCCTTATAATGCTACCGTCGCCCTAAGCAACATAAGATGCAAAAAGGGATTAACATCACGCGCAAATCATAAAAGTGACATGATAGGGCCATCATCATCTTGTGCTTTTGATCTCCATCTCAAAAGCACCGGCATGCTCTCCATCATCACCGGCATGACACCATGGTCTCCATCATCGTGTCGCCATTGGGGTTGTCGCACCAAGGATACTTCTACAACTATTGCTAACTCATAGCGATAAAGTAAAGCAAAAAGGCATAAATTAATTAAAGACAACCCTATGCTCCTGTCGGTTACCGTATTCAGCAACATGTAAGTCATGCTAATATGTACAAAACATGATCATCCCATATATCACATGTATCCCATCATGTCTTTAACCATATCATATTGCAACATACCCTGCTAAAACCAACACCTATGGGCAAACCAAAGATGTCGCGCCAAAGATGTATGCGGAAAACCAACACCTATGGGAAACTCAAGGAGTCCCTTGATCGTTTGGCGGGGAGAGGGGGGTATGGCGTCGAGAGCGGAACTAACGATCAACACCGGCAAGGTTCTTTTTACCCAGGTTCGGGTCGCTTGGCGCGTAAAACCCTACTCCTGCTTAGTTTGTAGTATGGGCTTACTGTAAGTTGATTTTACTACAGTAACTTAGATGGTGGTTAGGGAGTGTCTGATCCCCAAAAAGTCCAACCACCTACGAATGAGCTTTGGGCCTCCTTTTTATAGGCAAAGGGGTCACCAAGAGTGCGCTCAAGGGATGTACAATGAATAGTGTTCACCGCTTTACTTCTTCGGTGGTATCAGGGGCATTAAATGCCTCGTCTGGCCCCTGACCTGTCACAAGGTGGCTGCGACACGTACCCAGGAGAAACGACACCTGGGCCTTGTGGTGGCACACGAGGGATGTGTTGGAGCGGTCTGATTGTGGTAGAAACTTGTGGGGACACCTAGCGAGAAAACAGGGACTTGCTGGCCTGGAGCCTTCTTCGGGTGACTTGGCCACCTTCCCGGCAACGAAGGCTTGCTGGGGGCTTGGATACTTTCCCGGGAAGGAGGACTTGTCGGAGGCCTCAAGTCTTCCCGGCAAGGGGAGCTTGCCGGGGTCTTGCTGTTCTTTGGGTAGTCTTCCCCATAGAGCGTGCCTGCCACGGACTTGGGAGTCATCCCAGCAAGGAGGGCTTGCCGGGGCCTCGCGTCTGGATCCCTTGCATCCCACGCCCCACTTGGAGAGGACAAGGACGTATTCCTGGATTGCCTCCCTGCTGTCTTCCCAGTACACTGTTGCCGGGGACGTCGCAGATGCCCGTGCACATGTCCGAGGCACAAGGGACTCAGTCTCTAGTGCACCGACAGGAGCCCGGGGGCCTGGGCCACGCACGCGCGTGGGGCGTTGCTGGGCCAGGCCCTAAGTGGTGCACATGCTTCCCTGGTAGGGAACTCTGTAGTCTTGGAGCCGTTGCAAGCGGCCCTTCCCCATGTCGCGCATCAAACGCGCGAGTAGGAGAAGTGCGCGCATAGTAGCCTCCCCACCTTCTGACGCGTTACTGCCACGCGTGAAGCATGCACTGTAAAGGTTGGGCAAGTGGCATCCGTGGCCTTAATGGTCGCAGTCGTGGCAGGACCAGCCCCCGCATGCATTGGTGCAGTGGGGTGGTTCCCTGTTCGACCGTGATCATGGGTGACTGGGCGGATGGGGTGGCGGTTTAGGAATGAGGGGTGTTATCCCCCCGCACTTTTCCCTATAAATTAGGGAGTTTGCGAGGGGGTTTGCTCATCCATAAGCTCCTGGAACATCACCACCCCTAGCTTTGGATCTGTAGAATCTTTTCTAGCTTCAGGTGGCACTCGCCCCTAACCATGGCTAGGGGACGAGGGAAGCCACCATCGGCCGCCAAGGCGGCAAGTGGATCCCACTTGGATCATGCTACAACTTCAGGGGCTGCAGCCGCGGAGGCCGGCACGAGCGTCCGTGGTGGCGGAGGGGCGAGAAGCCGCGGTCACCGCGGGGGCCATGGCCGGGGGAGACAGAATGCTACTCCAGCATCTCCGTCTTCTCCTGGGCTTGGCGGGCACTTGGACGGGACGGTGCTGGAGTCTATCGTGGAGCTGCACGGCATCCCGTGGGGCCATTTGCATCTCCCTCGCCCTTTTGCTAGGGCGATGGAGGCCGCCAAGCCCCTTGTCTTGTGGTTGCGGGCGTACGGCTGCTCCTGCGGCGCTATGCAAGTGCACATGGAGTACCCCAAGCGCCACTCCATGTTGCTTCGGCGGGGCTGGAAAGCCTTCGCCCGCGCCTACAACCTCGAGGATGGGCATATCCTCCGCTTCAAGCTAGCGGAGGATAGTATGCTATCCATCAAGTTTTACAGGCCCTCAGGTGTGCGTCTCGGTTGCTGTAAAGAGAGCTCGAGTGGCGCCGAGTGTCCCTCCTCGATCGATAGTGAAGAGGAGGACAACGGCGGAAGTGGAGCTCTTGGAAGGTCAGGATTTCATGGGGTCGGTCGGAGTGCGACTCCTCGAGCTCCGACTGACTGTCGGCCCTGCCGTTGAGGCCCGCTCATGCCTTTCCCTGCCCGACGGGGTTATCTTGCTGGAGCTGGCGTCGGTGCCTCGTGTTCAAGGAGGAGGCACCTCCGCAAGCTCTAACTTCTCCAGCCCCCCTGCTTGAGCCACCTCACCGGGGTGGGGGATGGCTCTCAGGTCGTGGGAGGAGGCGCGCTCGCTGGCTCCAGATCCTTCGCCCCTTCCTGTGACCTACCCTCTGGTATCAAGCCAGAAAGGGTCGGGCAGTGCTTGTTGGGGCTGGTTCCGTTCTCGTCGGCATAGTGCTGGTCCCGGGGGGACTAGCCCGAACCGTGCCGCGAGCTACGCCTTTTTGTCTTCTTGAACTTTTGTCCAGCGAGTATGTCCCTCGCCAAAAGACAGTGTAATAGAATAGAGTAGCAAAACTCATTCATGTAATATACCTGAGTTTGTTTCAAACAAATGAATGAAATGTTGTTTCCTTTGCATCTGATTCTTCCCCTTGTATGATTTTCCTTTTGCGTCTTCCGGAAGCTTGCCAGCGTGACTGGTCCTGCTGCTGGTGCTTTTAGGAACGGATCCTTAGCAGTTCGCTTGAGGGGTCTTACCGGCAAGGTTCCTTTCCGCACTCAATGCAACCGTTAGATCGTCGAGCGCGGCTCGAGGCGAAATAAGGTGCTATGTAGCCACTTAGACTGTTCAACCGGTTCGAAATAGTGAGATGGCGCTCTGTGGCCATTCAGATCATTGAACTAGTTCGAAATAGAACTAAGGCGCACTGATCATGACAAGGTTCCATCTATGCGCAGGTTTATCACGCAAGGTTTGGGATCTTCCAGAAAAGGAACAACCTATCTACTCTGAAATCTCAATCTAAAATATTTATCACTTATCTGTCGTGCCGCGGAACTTCTCCCCGCGACGCTTGGTTATTTTGCTACGACTTCGGATCCCCGGCAATAGGAGACTATACTCTTCCGGCAACTTCCCCTCCGGGAAGGTATTTGCCGACACTTTCTCGAATGTCGTATAGAAGGAGGGGTTGCCGGAGTATAATTCCTTTTCTTGTCTTGCTTGGTCGTGCGGGCGGAGCCCCCGAGCGCACCTTTGGCGAAGATGTGACACTTCCGCAGGGGAAAGCGTTTGGCTGGAGTGCGCACCTAGGTTCCGGGGCCCATAGTCACATGCTCGGTGGTTATGCACCTCTCTATGGAGGTGTGTCGGTCGTAGTATGTGCCAGAGGCCTCGTTGGAGCCCCCAGGCACACCCTCAACAGCAGCGCATTGTCCCGGAGCGGTGCGTCAGCCTGGTGCCTTTGGGCTCGAAGTCTCCGCTCCCCCTTAGCCTGCGTTTCCGCAACAGGGCGCTCGCGCAGGCGTCGGGAGGCCTTTAGCGAAGTGGAGCGGCCACCGTTGCGCCCCGCTTCGAGGGACCGTAGTGGTGGGCTCAATCTTCCAAGATCTGACGCATAACTTTCTTGAATCCGCGAAGAAGCTCTTAACCATCGCCATCCCCCCCTACCTGGCGCGCCAAAGATGTCGGCGGAAAACCACCACCTATGGGAAACTCGAGGAGTCCCTTGATCGTTTGGCGGGGAGAGGCAGGTATGGCGTCGAGAGAAGAACTAACGATCAACACCGGCAAGGTTCTTTTTACCCAGGTTCGGGCCGCTTGGCGCGTAAAACCCTACTACTGCTTAGTTTGTATTATGGGCTTACTGTAGGTTGATTTTGCTACAATAACTTAGATTGTGGTTAGGGGGTATGTGATCCCCAAAAAGGTCCAACCCCCTACGAATGAGCTTTGAGCCTCCTTTTATAGGCAAAGGGGTCACCAACAGTGCGCTCAAGGGATGTGCAGTGAACAGTGTTCACCGCTTTACTTCTTCGGTGGTGTTAGGGGCAGTAAATGCCTCGTCTGGCCCCTGACCTGCCGCAAGGTGGCTGCGACACGTACCCATGCGAAACGACACCTGGGCCTTGTGCTGGCACACGAGGGGTGTGTTGGAGCGGTCGGATTGTGGTAGAAACTTGTGGGGACACCTGTAGAGCGAACAAGGACTTGTTGGCCTTGAGCCTTCTTCGGGTGACTTGGCCACCTTCCTCGCAAGGAAGGCTTCCCGGAGTATTCGATACTTTCCCAGCAAGGAGGGCTTGCTGGGGGCGTCGAGTCTTCCCGGCAAGGGGAGCTTGCCGGGGCCTTGCCGATCTTCGGGTCGTCTACCCATGGAGCGGGCCTGTCGGGGACTTGGGAGTCATCCCGGCAAGGAGGGCTTGTCGGGGCCTTGCGTCTGGAGCCCTTGCATCCCACGCCCCACTTGGAGAGGGGAAGGGCGTATTCCTGGATTGCCACCCTGCTGTCTTCTAGGTACAAAGTTGCCGGGGGCGTCGGAGATGCACGTGCACAAGTCTGGGGCACAAGGGACCCTAGTCTCTAGTGCACCAACATGTCCCGATCAAATGTCGAACGAACGGCACCTCCGTGTTAAGCACACGTACGACTCGATGAAGCCTTCACCTCCTTGATCCAGCAATCAATGGTAAAGTACTATCTTGCAGTTCTTGGCAGCATGATGGCATGGTGGCGGTGGTGCTGGAGCTGTCCTGGGAAGGCTACGGCGAGCGCCACTGAAACCGCAAATGGAGGAGAAAATGATCTAGGGAGAGAGGGGCGCCAAGGGCTTAGTGTGTGCTCTTGGGGCGCCCCTCCCATCTATATTGTTGGGGAACGTCGCATGGGAAACAAAAAATTACCTACGCTCAAAAATATCTATCTATGGAGATCAATAGCTATGAGAGGTGGAGTGCATCTACATACCCTTGTTGATCGCGAAGTGCAAGCCTTGAGAAACACGGTTGATGTAGTCGAACGGCTTTGCAATCCAATCACGACCTGTCCCACGATCCAATCATGAACGGCCTGGTCAAGTGCCGAATGGACGACACCTCCATGTTCAGCACACGTACAGTTCGATGACACTTTCACCACCTCTATCCAGCGAGCGTGGGAGAAGGTCGTCCCCTACGCCAAGCACTACTGAAACCGCGAACGGAGGAGAAAACGATCTATAGAGCGAGGGGGTGCCAAGGTCTTTGTGTGTTCCCTTGCCCCTCCCCTCTATATTAAGATGGAGGGGCGTGGGGAACAGCTCCTCCAAGCCCTAGGGTACAGTGAAGGTCGGAGGAGGTGGAATCCTTGTCCTCCTCCTTCCCTTCCATACAAAGGTGGACGTTCCACCTTTCCGAACATCATGGGCCTTGAGGGAGTCGTGTGCGTGGCCAAATAAGGCTAGGGTGTCTCCCTTCAGACCATGCAAAATCTTGGGACGTAGTGGAACCCTTGGTGGACTTCCGGACTCCGCCGGAAGTTTCCGAAACCTTCTAGAAGCTTCCTGGTACAATACCAAAAAAACCCAAAACTTTTCCAGTAGCGAAAATATGACTTCCCATATATAAATATTTACCTACAGACCATTCCATAGCTCCTCGTGACATCTGAGATCTCAGTCGGGACTCTGAACAACATTCGCTCACCAACTACATAATTGAACTATGTTTATATCGTCACTGAACATTAAGTGTGCAAACCCTGGCGGTTCGAGAACTATGCAGACATGACCGAGACACCTATACGGTCAATAACCAACAGCGGGACATGAATACCCATATTGATTCCCACACATTCTACTAAGATCTATATTGGTCGAACAAACAACGTCAAGGATTCAGTTAATTCCGTATGTAGTTCCCTTTGTCCATGAGTATATTACTTGCCCGAGATTTGGTCATCGGTATCTCCATACCTAGTTCAATCTCATTACCAGCAACTCTCTTTACTCATTCCGTAATACAAGATCCCGTGAGTAACTCCTTAGCCACATAGCTTGCAAGCTTAGTGATGTTGTATTACCGAGTGGGCCCCGAGATACCACTCCGTCATACGGAGTGACAAATCTTAGTCTTGATCCATGCCAACTCCACAGACACCCTCGGAGATACCTGTAGATCATCTTTATAGTCACCCAGTTACATTGTGACGTTTGGTACACACAACGCATTCCTACAGTGTCATTGAGTTGCATGATCTCACGGTCATAGGAACAGATACATTGGCATAGAAAAGCAATAACAGTAGACTCGATACGATCAAACGCTATGCTTTAGATTGGGTCTTGTCCATCACATCATTCTCTTAATGATATGATCTCGTTTTCAAATGAAAACTCATGTCTATGGTTAGGAAACCTTAACCATCTTTGATCAGCGAGCTAGTCTAGTAGAGGCTTTACTAGGGACTCTGTGTTGTCTACATATCCACACGTGTAACTAAGTTTCCAATCAATACAATTATAGCATGGATAATAAACGTTTATTTGGAACAAGGAAATATGATAATAACTAATTTATTATTGACTCAAGGGCATATTTCAAAAGTCTCCCACTTGCACTAGAGTCAATAATCTAGTTCACATCACCATGTGATTAACACCCAATAAGTTATGGGGTTTTATCATGTTGTGCTTGTGAGAGAGGTTTATTTAATGGCTCTGTAACATTCTGATCCGTGTGTACATTAAAAATCTCTATGTCATACTATAGATGCTGCTACCACGATCCACTTGGAACTATTCCAAATTACTGCTCCACTATATGAATCAGATTTACTACTCAGAGTCATCCGGATTGGTGTCAAAGCTTGCATCAACGTAACCCTTTACGATGAACTCTTTTATCACCTCCATAATCCAGAAACATTTCCTTACTCCTCTAGTTACTAAGGATAATTTTGACCACTATCGAGTGATCCACCCCTGGATCACTCTTGTACGCCTTGACACACTCATGACAAGGCACACACTAGGTGCGGTACACAACATGGCATACTATAGAGCCTACTTCTAAGGCACAGGGGACGACCTTCGTACTTTCTCTTTCTTTTTCCATGGTTGAGTTTTGAGTCTTACTCAAATTCACACCTTACAATACAGCCAAGAACTCCTTCTTTGAGTTGGTCCATTTTTAACTCCTTCAAAATCTTCTCAGGGTATGTATTTATAAAAAGTTTTATCAAGCATCTTGATCTATATCCATAGATCTTGATGCCTAATATTCAAGTAGCTTTATCCAGGTTTTCCTTTAAAAAATCCTTTTAAACAACCCTTTATGCTTTTAAGAAATTCTACATCATTTCTGATCAACACTATGTCAACCACATATACTTATCAGAAATTATGTAGTGCTCCCACTCACTTTCTTGTAAATACAAGTTTCTTCATAAACTTTGTATAAACCCAAAAGCTTTGATCACGTTATCAAAGCGTGTATTCCAACTCTAAGATGCTTGCACAAGTCCATAAATGGGTCGTTGGCGCTTGCATGCCTTTTAGCATCCTGAAGATCGAAAAAACCTTCTGGTTGTATCACATACAACCTCTCCTCAAGGAAACTGTTAAGGAAACAATGTTTTGACATCCATATGCGAGATTTTACAATTGAAAAATACATCAACTGCTAACATAATTCCAACGAACTTTAGCATCGCTATGGTCAAGAATGTATCATCGAAGTCAACTCCTTGAAATTGTTGGAAACCTCTTTGCGACAAGTCCACCTTTATAAATGGTGACATTTACCATCATCGTGCGTCTTCATCTTAAAGATACCTTTGTACTTAATATCCTTCCGACCATCAGTTAATTCTTCAAAAGTACACACTTTGTTTTCATACATGGATCTTATCTCGGATTTCATGGTCTCTAGCCATTTATTGTAATCCAGGCCCCCCATCGCTTCTCCGTGGCTCGTAGGTTCACTGTTGTCTAACAACATGACCTCCAAGATAGGATTATTGTACTACTCAGGAGTAGTAGGTGTCCTTGTCGACCTACGAGGTTTGGTAGTAACTTGATCTGAAGCTTCATGATCACTGTCATCAGCTTCCTCTTCAACTGGTGTAGGCGCCACATGAGTATCTTCCTCCACCCTACTACTCTCTGGTTGTAGTGGCGGTTCAATAATCTCATCAAGTTCAACCATCCTACCACTCAATTCTTTTGAAAGGAACTCTTTCTCTAAAAAGGATCCGCCCTTAGAAAAAAGACTTTGCCATTCGAATCTGAGATAGAAGGTATACCCATACGTTTCCTTCGGTTATCCTATGAAGACACACTTATTCGCTTTGGGTTCGAGCTTATCAGGTGGAAGCCTTTTGTCATAAGCGTCATAGCTCCAAACTTTAAGAAATGACAGCTTAGGTTTGTTGCGAAACCATAGTTCATACGGTGTCATCTCAACGCGGATTTAAATGGTGCCCTATTTAAAGTGAATGTTGTTGTCTCTAATGCATAAACCCCAAAACGATAGTGGCAAATCGATAAGAGACATCATAGCATGCACCATATCCAATAGAGCACGTCTACGACGTACGGACATACCATCACACTATGGTGTTCCAGGTGGCATGAGTTGTGAAACAATTTCCACATTGTCTTAAATGTATACCAAACTCATAACTCAGATATTCACCACCATGATCACTTCGTAAACATTTTATCCTCTTGTCATGATGATCTTCAGCTTCACTCTGAAATTTCCTGAACTTTCAACATTTCATACTTGTGATTCATCAAGTAAATATACCCGTATCTACTCAAATCATTTGTGAAGTAAAAAAATAATTATATCCACTATGTGCTTGAGCACTCATTGGACTTCATATATCAAAATGTATTATTTCCAATAAGTCAGTTGCCTGTTCCATCTCACTAGAAAACTAGGTCTTCAATCATCTTGCCCATGAGGCATGGTTCGCATGTCTCGAGCGATTCAAAATGGAGTGAGTCCAAAGATTCATCAGCATGGAGTTTCTTCATGCGTTTTTCGCTAATAGGCTTGGTTCGCATGTCTGAAGTGATTCAAAATTGAGTGAGTCCAGAGATCCATGAGCACGGGTTTTTTTCATGCATTTTTAAACCCATATGACCTAAGCGGCAGTGCCACATGTAAGTGGTACTATCATTAGTAACTTTACATCTTTTGGCATCAATACTATGAACATGTGTATCACTATGATCGAGATTCAATAAACCATTCATTTTGGGTGCATGATCACATTAGATATTATTCATGTAAACAGAATAACCCATTATTCTCTAACTTACATAAATAATCATCTTGTAATTAACAAAATCAATATAATGTTCATGCTCAATGCAAGCACAGGTAACATTTATTTACATTTACCACTAATCCAAAACGTAGATGGAGCGTGTGATGTTCATCACATCAACCTTGGAAAGACTTCAAACATACATGGACACCTTGTCCTTAGCTAGTCTCCATTTATCCCTTAACTCCTGTTTTGAGTTAATAATATTAGCAACTGAACCGGTATCAAATACCCAGGGGCTACAACGAGTACTAGTGAGGCATACGTTAATAACATGTATATCAAATATACTTTTGTTGACATTGCCAGCCTTCTTATCTGCCAAGTATCTCGGGCACATCCGCTTTCAGTGACCGTTCCCCTCAGAACAGGAGCACTGAGTCTCGGTTTTGGGTTCAACCTTGGGTTTGTTCATTGGAGCGACACCTAGCTTGCCATTCTCAAAGTTTCCCTTCTTGACCTTTCCCTTCTTCAAACTAGTGGTTTTACTAACCATGAACACTTGATGCTCCTTCTTGATTTCTACCTTCGTGGTGTAAACCATCGTGCATAGCTTAGGGATCATCATCTCCATCCTTGGCATGTTATAGTTCATCACGAAGCCCAGTCGCTTGGTGGCAGTGACTTGGAGAATTATGTCAATCACTATATTATCTAGAAGATCAACTCCCACTAGATTCAAGCGATTGTAGCACGCAGACAATCTGAGCAGATGCTCACCGATTGAACTATTCTCCTTCATCCCTCACACAAAGAATCTTGTCGAAGGTCTCCTACCTCTGACCACGGGCACGAGCCTGAAATCCCAATTTCATCTGATGGGACATCTCATATGCTCTATGATTTTCAAAACATCTTTGGACCCTCAATTTAAAGCCATAAATCATGATGCACGTAACTATCAAGTAGTCATCAAAAGCGTGTTTGTCATATGTTCACAACATCCACATATGGCGCTTGAGGGGTGGCACACCGAGCGGTGCACCAAGGACATAAGTCTTTTGTGGAGCAATGAGGACAACACTAAGTTTATGAACCCAGTCCACATAATTGCTACTATCATCTTTCAACTTAGTTATCTCTAGGGACGTATCAAAAATACACGGAAGCTACAACACGAGCTATTGTTCTACAACATACTTTGCAAAGACAAATTAGACTATGTTCATGATAATGAGTTTAATTAATCATATTACAAAAGAACTCACACTCAAATCAACATCCCTCCGGTTGTTCCAGGGTAACATGATCCAAATCCACGAACCCAAGTATGATCATCATGTGAGATGAGGTAGTTTCAATGGTGAACATATCCATGTTGATCATATCTACTATATGACTCATGTTCCACCTTTCGGTCTCCTGTGTTCCAAGGCCATGTCTATACATGCTAGGCTCATCAAGTTTAACCCAAGTGTTTTGCATGTGCAAAGCTGGTTTACACCCGTTGTATGCGAACATAGAATCTATCGCAACCGATCATCACGTGGTGCCTCGAAACGACAAACCTTCGAAACGGTGCACACGTGGGGAGAACACAATTTTATGTTGACATTTTATAGAGGGGTCATCTTATTATTTCTACCAGCGTTCTAAGTGAAATAAGATGCATAAAAGGATTAACATCACATGCATATCATATAAGTGACATGATATGACCATCATTATTTTGTGCTTTTGATCTCCATCTGCAAAGCACCGGCATGATCTCCATCATCACCGGCTCATCATTGGGGATATCGCACCAACTATGCTTCTAAACGATTGGTAACTCATAGCGAGAAAGTAAATCAAAAAGGCACAAGTAAATTAGAGACAACCCTATGGTTCCTGTCGGTTGTCGTACTCATCGACATGCAAGTCGTGATAATTCTATACAAAAGATGATCATCTCATACATTACATATATTACATCATGTCTTTGGCTATATCACATCACAGCATGCCCTCCAAAAACAAGTTAGACGTCCTCTACTTTCTTGTTGCAAGTTTTACGTGGATGCTATGGGCAACTAGCAAGAACCGTTCTTACCTACGCAAAGCCACAACAATGATATTCAAGTTGTTATTTAACCTTTCACGAGGACCGCCTCTGTCGAATCCGGTTCAACTAAAGTGGGAGAGACAGACACCCACAAGCTATGTTTATACAACAAGTTGCATGTTAGTCGATGGAACAGGTCTCTCTTATGTGGATGAGTAAGGGTGGTCCGGGACATATCATCCCACAATACTGCCCAATCAAAATAAGACTACGCAAGTAAGCAATCTAAACATCAACGCCCATGAACAGTTTGTGTTCTACTCGTGGATGTTATCTACGCATAGACCTAGCTCATGATGCCACTGTTGGGGAACGTCGCATGGGAAACAAGAAAAATCCTACGCTCACCAAGATCTATTTATGGAGATCAACAAGTACGAGAGGGGGAGTGGATCTACATACCCTTGTAGGTCTCTAAGCGGAAGCATTGAGAAACATGATTTATGTTGTTGAACGTCTTCATGATCCAATCATGATCCGTCCCACGATCCAATCACGAACGTCTCGGTCAAGTGCCGAACAGACGGAACCTCCGCGTTCAGCACACGTACAGCTTGACGATGCCTTCACCACCTCTATTCAGCGACCATGGGTGAAGTAGTAGCTCAGTTCTTCAAAAACAGTACGACATGGTGGTGGCAACAGTTGTGCTATCTCGGGAGGGCTATGCTGAGCGCTACGAAAACCGCGAAAGGAGGAGAAAAAGACCTAGGGAGAGAAAGGGGCACCAAGGGCTTCATGTGTGCTCTGGGGCACCCCTTCCCTATATATAGGTGGAGGGGCATGTGTAACAACCCCCCAAGACCTAGGACGCAGAGAAGGTGGGAGGAGGTGGAACCCTAGTCGTCCTCCTTCCCTTCCATACAAAGGTGGACTTTCCACCTTTCCTAACTTCATGGGCCTTGAGGGAGTTGTGCACCTGGGCCAATAAGGCTAGGGAGCCTCCCCTCAGCCCATGCAAACCCTTGGGACATGGTGGAACCCTTTGTGGACTCCCGGAGTGCTCCGAAAGTTTTCGGAACCTTCTAGGAGCTTCTTGGTACAATACCGGAAAAACCCAAAAAAAATCCATTAGCCAAAATATCACTTCCCATAAATAAATTACCTCCGGACCATTCTGGAGCTCCTTGTGACGTCCAGAATCTCATCCAGGACTTAGAACGGCATTGATCACCAACACAATAATTCAACTAAGTCTATATTATTACCGAACATTAAGTGTACAGACCCTACGGGTTTGAGAACTATACACACATGACCGAGACACCTCTATGGTCCATAACCAATAGCTGGACCTGGATTCCCATATTGGTTCCAACACATTCTACAAAGATCTATACCGGTCGAACCAATGATGTCAAGAATTCAGTTAATCCCGTATGCAGTTCCCTTTGTCCATTGGTATATTACTTGCCCGACATCCGATCGTCGGTTTCTCCATACCTAGTTCAATGTCGTTACTCACAAGTCCCTTTACTCGTTTTGTAATACAAGATCTCATAACTAACTCCTTAGCCACATTGCTTGCGAGCTTATTGTGATGTTGAATTACCGAGTGGGCCCCAAAATACCTCTCTATCATATAGAGTGACAAATCCCTGTCTTGGTCCACGCCAACTCCACAAACACCCTCAGAGATACTTGTAGAAAATATTTATAGTCACCGAGTTACATTGTAATGTTTGATACACATAAGGCAATCCTTCGGTGTTGGTGAGTTGCATGGTCTCATGGTAAGAGGAACAAATACATTGACAAGTAGAAAGCAATAGCAGTAAACTACTTACGATCAAACACTATGCTTAGGGTCTAGGTCTAGTCCATCACATCATTTTCTTTATGATATGATCCCCTTATCAAATGACAACTCATGTCTCTGGTTAGGAGACCTTAACCATATTTGATCAACGAGCTAGTCTAGTAGAGGCTTTACTAGGAACTCCGTGTTTTCTATGTATCTACATATGTATCTGAGTTTCCAATCAATACAAATATAGCATGGATAATAAACGATTATCATGAACTAAAAAATATGATAAAAACTAATTTATTATTTCCTCTAGGGAAAATTTACAATACATATATATATATAGGTGGAGGGGCATAGGAAATAGCCCCAACAAGCCCTAGGGTGCATCCAAGGGGGGAGGTTGAATCATAGTCGTCCTCATTTCCCTCCATAGAAAGGTTACTACTAGAAAAAAGCCTATAGCTAATATGGACACTAATGGTGCACCATGCATGTGGTGCGCCATTAGTGTCCATAACACTAATTGCGCACCATGTGTCTGGTGCGCCTTTACTATCTTTGACCTGGCCCCCACCCTTTCCTACACTTACAAGTGGCGCACCGTGGGAAGTGCGCCATTACTAGTTTTAAAAAAGTAATGGCGTACCACGTCCACGGTGCGCCACTACTAATATTTTTTCCGTTTTTTTAAACTACTAATGGCGCATTCTTCCCAGGTGCGCCATTAGTAATCCTGGTTACCAATGGCGCATTCTTATGTGGGTGCGCCATTGATAACCAGAAGTGAAAAAAACTCCCGCTCCCCTCCACTCGTGGCTCTCCCTCCCGATCCAAATCCAGAAACTCCCGCTCTCCTCCCTCCGGTCGCCCCTCCCACTGCACCTGTCGCCGCCGGCTGAACCCCCTGCTCCCCCTCGCCGTTGCGCCACCGTCCGCCCCGCATCGCGCCCTCCCCACTCCCTGCCTGTCCCCACCGCCGCCAGGAACTCCTGATGATGGGCGACCACAAGGGCGCCGCCGCCTCCCCCTCCGCCTCCGCCGCGCTCCCCTCCTTCGGCTGCGAGGTTTACCCCGAGGTTCGCCCCCTCCCTTCCCCCGCATTTTTGAACATAGATTGAACAGGGCTTCCTTAGCTTTCCATCAGCGAATTCAGTAATTCCCCTTCTATAGCCCATGTTAGGCTTGTTGTGGATGTACATCAATTTGCTTGCCACTAGCCCCTTTCTCAATATAAAATGAACTGTATTTTTTTACCTGTCAAGGTGAACACCATCAAGTGCACTACATGTATGTAACTGCAAACCCACAATCGAATTTTCTACTCTCACTTTATCTGTCCTTCAGAATGTGCATCCAGCACAGTTTAGCTTCATCATGTCTAGATGATTATTAGCGTAAAGCCTCTGTTCCTTCCACTTCGCAAAGGAATTAACTTTACAGTCATAACCAAAGTGCAGGGCATGTGATCCCATAGTTTAAGAGATGCTGGTGAGAGAAGCTCACGTGTCATGTGAAGGACCATTGACTGTTGTCCCTGGAAGCCTTGAACTGATGATTATATTTGGTGTGTTTTAGTGTTTTTGAACAATGATTGTATTTGGTGTGCCTTGAGATGAACCTTGCTATTTTGATGTTATTTGATGCTATTGGAAGTGACATTATTATATTTGAACTGCATCAGAATAGCTTCAAATAGCAAAAACACACCAAACATCAGTTTAAAACAGCATAACTAGAAGCTATTTGAAATGACATGATTATATTTGGTGTGCTTTAGTGTTTTTAAACTGCTGATTCTAGTTATGCTATTTGGTTGCCTTAAGATGAACCATGTGCCGATGTAGGTGAGTCGTTTCATCTTTGTTACTCATGTGCCGATGATATGAAACAAATACATTTTCTGGTTGATGTAGATAACTAAGTAGTTGTTGTTGTTAACTTGTGATGGTGTTGTTTAATCCTAACATTCCCCTCCTATGATATGATGTTTGCCAATTATTATCCGAACCAATTATTATCTAACAAAGATGAAAGTAGAATGCCGATGTTCTTTATTCTTGTTCATTCATGCTTTTCCTTTTTGATACTTCCCTTGCACCGAAAGAGTGCTCTTCATGTTTGGTAGCTTTGCTTGTTTTGCCGGAATGTTGAGTCATTTCCGTTCCGGCAAATTTCAGGCGCTCCATATGTCCACTTTTTAGAAAATGTCATGCCCAAATTTTCTCTGTTTTAGGAATTGTCGTCCGACGACGAATACGTTATGTGTGAATACTGCCAAGACAAGCGCGGCCTTTGCGACACGCCTTTCCTAGTTGATGATAGGCGCTTCAGCATCATGCTGGATGGGGACTTCCAAGTGGATAGACTAAGTCACAATGACAAGTCTTTTTTCGTAATTAAGCATGACTTCTTTTGCTTCAACTTATAATTTTTATTTTTTACTATGCTACTAGCGTATCCCCTGCCATGTAAGACATTATGTGTTGGATAAGATTGGTTTCAGTACTGAAGAAACTAGGGAGGTAAAGATAGTTCACTTGAGGACCGAGCATGGTTATACTTTTGCCGTAAAATTGTACAATGCAGACACCTACTCCTATTTTGAATGCAAAACTTGGGTAGCACTATGCAAGTCTTATGCATTTGAGCCTAATATGCTTATCACCTTTGATATTCGTCCGGAAGATGAAATTGAAGGTAATATCGACATCTGGGTCGATGTGCAGACGCCTCCAGTTCTACCATTATGTGAGTTTCTCAACCACATTTATTATGTAATTTATATTGTTTATTTAAAAATAGTTGACAACTTATTTCCATTGACAGCTTATTTTCATTCTTCAAAAAATGTACGGAAAATGGTAGACAAAACCTATTACTACAATGATGAAGCAGAATTAACTTGTTAGGAGATACATCATCTTATCCATTTTATCATTGATCTTGAGAAGTACAATACCAATCAGCAAACTTCCCCACATTATGGTCAATATGTGCCACTAGTGCACGTGGTGAACTACGGTAACATGCATGGAGATTGCATGGTAAGATTTTCTACTATTACGAAATCCACGCATGTTTTGCATAAATTCTTGTAAAACTAAACTACATTGCTAGCTACAAATCTAATACTATGTTTTTCAACAGAAGATCCCAGAAGATTGTGTGCTTCATCTGATGTTACCAAGAGGTAGCGTTCATGTTTTGATGATACGACCAGCGCGGCCAGGTCTGCCTAGGTATCTGATGTACACCTGTCCATACCGGATTTCTAAAACCGATGAAGTCATGACAATAAAAGATTGCAAAAAATGTATGGTATATCCTAAATAGCTACTTGGAAGCAACATTGTGCGTAAGCCAAGAATTGGAGACAAGATGATCTCAATTCTCCATAATGGAGAGTCAGGGCCTATCTTGTTTTTTGATATTCTACGTAAGCAGAGGAGTAGGTCCTAGGTTCAATGTGTTATTATGTGCTACAATGTGATGATGTGCTACAATGTGATGATGTGATGATGTGCTACAATGTATTAAAATAGTACTGGTGGTAATGACTATGATGATTATTAGCTATTTCCGAGATGATGTGATGATGTGCTACAATGTGTTGGAGTTGACGATGATGATGATGATGTGCTACAATGTATTTTGTAACCTGTGCACCATCTAAAAGTGCACAGGTTACAATGATGATGATGATGACAATGATGATGATATGCTACAATGTGTTAAAAAATCATAATATTAATAGTAGTGGCGCACCATCTACAAGTGCGCCATTAGTAAACCCACAGTAATGGCGCACTTCTAGGCCTACTAATGGCGCACCAGGTGGTGTGCTGCTGTTATGTATATTAACAGTAGCGCACCAGAGGTGCGCCATTACTATTTATTAGTAGTGGCGTGATAATAGTAGCGCACCTGTAGTGGGTCATTAATAGGCAGAATAGGTGCGCCACTAATAGCCTTTTTTCTAGTAGTGGTGGACTTTCCACCTTTCCCAACTACCTTTGACTTCAGGGACTTGTGCGCCTGCCCAATAAGGCGAGGGTGCCTCCCCTCAGCCCATGCAATCCCTTGGGACGTGGTGGAACTCTTAGAGGACTTCGGGACTTCTCCGGAAGTTTTTGGAACCTTCTAGAAGCTTTGCGGTACAATACTGGAAAAAATCGAGACTTTCCAGGTAGCCAAAATATGACTTCGCATATATAAATCTTTCCCTTTGAATCATTCTGGAGCTCCTCGTAATGTCCGGGATCTCATCCAGGACTCCAAAAATCTTCGGTCACCAACATATATAACTCAACAACACTATATCCTCATCGAACATTAAGCGTGCGGACCCTGCGGGTTCGAGAACTATGCAGACATGACCAACACACCTCTACAATCAATAACGAATAGTGGGACCTGGATGCCCATATTGACTCCTACATATTTGATGAAGATCTTTATTGGTCGAACCACGATGCCAAGGATTCAACCGATCCCGTATGTAGTTCCCTTTGTCCAACGATATGTTACTTGCCCGAGATTCGATCATCGTTATCTCCATATCTAGTTCAATCTCATTACCGGCAAGTCTCTTTACTCGTTCCATAATAAAAGATCCCATAACTAAATCCTTAGTCACATTGCTTGCTAGATTCTTGTGATGTTGTATTACCGAGTGGGCCCAGAGATACGTCTTCGTCATACTGAGTGATAAATCCCAATGTCGATCGATGCGAACCTAACAGACACCCTCGTAGATACCTATAGAGCATTTTTATAATCACCCAGTTACGTTGTGACCTTTGATGCACACAAGGCATTCCTCCGGTGTCGAGGAGTTGCATGATCTCATGGTCATAGGAATAGATACATTGACATGAAGAAAGCAATATCAATAAACTTACTCATACGATCAAATTCTATGCTTATGGTTTGGGTCTTCTCCATCACATCATTCTCCTAATGATGTGACCCTGTTGTCAAATGACAACTCATGTCTATGGCTAGGAAACCTTGACCATATTTGATCAACAAGATGGTGTAGTAGAGGCTTACTAGTGAAACTTTTTTCTCGATGTACCCAGACATGTATTTGAGTTTCCAATCAATACAATTATAGCATGGATAATAAACCATTATCATGAACAAGGAAATATGATAATAACCAATTTATTATAGACTCTAGGGCATATTTCCAACACCAGCATCACTCACCATGAAGAATTCTTCAGGATGGACTTGGCAGAAGGAGAGCGCTCGCGCAATTTTCTTGAAGAAGAGGGAGTCACAGGTGCGTGGTAAATTCGCGCGCCTCGCTTGACCATAAAATGGGAAAAGGGTCGACGCTTTGACGGTTTCAGTGTAAAGTGGTCCAATTCCCCATAGAAAGTTGTTAAAAAATGTCAGTAATTACATGCCACATGTGATGGGGTCGAGCCCAGCAGACAGAGTCACTAAACTAGCCAAATACTTACTGGAGCTGGGGACCGGAAGGTTCAAGGGAACTCGCCTATCGAGCCGAAGACTATGGGAGCCTAAGATGGAGAGCGTTGACCTCGGCATGGAAGAATAGTTTAGGGGCTACTAACGGTGTCCTGGAATAGGGGGCCCTAACCTTGTCAGCCAGGCTCCTTGGACTGGACCTATGGGTCCTCCCTCCTCTCAAGAAGGAATCCACAGGTTCTATGACATGGCGCTATCAAGATAGCATCTATCGAAGGCTTGATATTGTCGGCCCAGTGGGAACCAAGGTACCACGGCACGTCTGCCGATGGTCCTGAGGATGACACTTGGGCCGCCCCACGAAGGAGGTCTCTACCCCAACTACTTCAGAGGGAGCTGCCTCGCAAGGGGTAGGCCTCACGAGGCCCCTCGCCGCCAAGTCCAAGACATCCGAGGAAGACAAGTGCCAGACCGCATCATGAGGCCCCCTCGCGAGGGCCGCCTAATGAGCCCCCTCGCAAGGGTACATCACCAACCACAGGGCTCAGCGCACAGCACGTGGATGACGTCCCGCTATTAGGATAAGGATGGCTAGGTGTGGTCGAAGGTAGTTACATTTTGGTGATAAGGGAGCGGCGACATCTGCTTTCGCGAAAAAAGAAGTCCCAAAGAATTTCCCTTGTGGTGCAAGGAGACTAGGACGGATCGACACGCTAGGACGGAGTTCATCGCCGAGCACATCCGAGCGTCATGAAGACCACTTTTAGCACGCAGAGACCAACTTTTGTCGGGATTATCCTGAGCTCCTACCCCCACCCCTTTGATTTGCCGTCATGTGGCCACCCTTTCTCGCTCATGTTTTCGGGGTATGGGACCAAGTCACTAAAAGAGTGCATTGGCGGTCTCCATGTAAGGGGATGAAGCGATTTTGTCCCCCGCACCTCGTGTACCTCGAGCACAACTCTCCATTATAGAGAAATCCAACATAGGTAGGAGTAGGGTATTGCACCACAATGTAGCCCTAACCTGGGTATCTCATGTGTCCCCGTAGTCTCCAACAAGAAAGAGTGAGCTTTCCGATGATGTTGTTGTGCTTGTCGTCGTGTTCCACATATCCTAGCCAAGTCCCCCAGTGTTTGAACCCTAGTTCTTAGAGTAGTTTTGTACGGAGACCCAAAGCTCCAACATGTGGTGTGTTAGGTAGGGAAACTTGTCATCTTCACGACCTCGAGCTCGACGTCAACATCAAAATGGACGGTGTCGCTGCTCGCCGAGAATGTGACACGCGTCGAGCTGCGACCCGGGTCCATGCGGTTCCTGCCGCTTGCAGTGCCCTAGGGCGACGACCTCATGCCGCCACCAAGCCTGAGGTAGAGCATGCGTCTTCCTCCGTGTACCCGTTGGTGGACAAGCATGCGCATGGCTTCTCCACCGCCGCCTCTTCTCCTGCGAGCCATGGGCCTCCTGCTTCGCATGTAGTGTTGTTCATGGCGCAGGGGCTGCTGCGCTGTCGCCCCACTAGGTATGGCCGCGACGCTAACACAAGCGCACAACCGAGCTCGTCACCACCGCATGCGGTGGCGAGTCACCCATTTTTCCTCGACAGCTTCACCGCGATGCGCTGAGCATCCCGGACGCACTGCTTCTCCTCCTCCTCTAGGCCGCGGCGCAACAAGATGGGACCATGCTGCAAGCGCCTTGCGGATAACCCACAGTTCATCCACGTCGAGTGGTGTCGGGGGCCACCTCCGAGTCATCCATCATGTCCCCCGCGACACCGCCATGGTTAGGCGCAGTGGTCACATGGCTCCAACCAGGGGCATTGTGTACCACCCAAGATGCGATCCTATCCTTATTTTGGCGCGAGGGCATCGAAAGGTATAGAAGCACATCTCGTGGTTTCGCAAGAATGGATATCGTTACAAGTACTTGTACTGAAAATATGAGTATAAGGAGTTGGCTTACACTCGCCACAAGCTACATCAACATCACATCAATACAACAACATTATCAATCACTATGAAGAAGAGCAGGGTTCGTCTATGGATGAAAACAAACGATAGAAGAACGATGTCCATCCTTGCTATCCGAGGCTGCCGGCATGGAACCCATCCTAGATCGATGAAGACGAAGAAGAAGAAACTCGAAATAGAACAATCATCACGCTCACGTCAAAGTAACTCTTTACCTGTACCTCCAACTCTTGTTGTAGCAATCTGTGAGCCATAGGGACTCGGCAATCTCATTTCCAAAGGTATTAAGACTAGCAAAGCTTAATGGGTGAGGCAAGGTTAAGTGGTGATCCTGCAGCAAGCGACTAAGCATTTATTTGAGGTGGCTAACTTATAAGTACAAGAATAAAAGAGGGGGATGATCTACGCATAAACGGACGTGAACTACTGATGATCAAATGAATGATTCTGAACACCTACTTATGTCGGACATAACCCCACTGTGTCCTTTTCCGGATATAGTACTCATAATAAGAGACGGTCGCGGTTATGCACACAGTTGGCATATTTTAAGTAAGCTTACTTAAAGTTTTCTAGAATCGGATGTTAAAGAGAGTTCCCAAGTTTTCCACATAACCGCGGGCACGGCTTTCCGAAATATTGAACCCTGTAGGGGTGCTCCAACTAGTCCATCACAGACTACCACACGATGCGCCGGAATGACCTCGATTAGGGAAAACACATGATCTCCTCAAGTTCCTATTGGAAAACCTCAACCTCAAGATAGGCCAAAATATCCTCGGAATCCCACGCACGAGACGCTCGAGAAAGGTAAAACAAGTCCAGCAAGGCCGGCCGGCATGTCGACGATCCTGATAGGACACGAAGCATGAGCAATACGTATAGTGGCCGGATAGACATCCCCCGAGTTGCCTCGGATGGCCCTGCAAGTGGACCTTTTTGGGACCAACACCAGCAGCACTGGCCCCCTGTATTGTGTTGAATTACTCCTCGGGTTCCTGAGGCCTATGCTTTTAACGGTGTTCAATATTATTATGTTGGGAAAATATAGTACCAATGTTGGGCCTTGCCAGACCAGTTTTATCTCAAAATGGAAGTCAAGGGGGTCCTGTAACAACTCCAAGCATGTTAGGAACGCTCATTTATGGAACATAACACCGGTAACCGAAACTAAGGCGGCAAAGGTGGAACAAAACACCAGGCTAGAAGGCCAAGCCTTTCACCTTTTACCAAGTATATAGGTGCCTTAAATTCGACAGCACTTATATGATGATATAACAAGGAACCCATGTTGTAACATGGAAGCAACTGCACCTGCAACTAGCAATGCTACCAAAATGGTTAAGTAAGAAGTAACATAGCCAAACAGTGGTTTGTAGGTGGTTGAAAGGTCGGAGGTTTCATGGCAATGTTGAGAGCCTCACATTTAAGTGGTAGGCAGCAAGCCATAACGAAAGGAACGAGACAACTAACATGGCAATGGTAGTAATGGTATGTAGGGAAATGATCATCTTGCATGAGATCCCGCTTGGAACAAGAACGAATCCGTGAAGCAGACGAACCAATCTAGTCGAACGGACCCTCACATTCTGACACGATTGCGGAACTCCATCGAGATGAAGCAAACTGGAAACAAGAATCAACACACAATATTCACCATGACACATGCACGATATGATGCACAACACATATGATGCATGATCGGTTTAATTATGCAAGGCATCGCATGGCAATTCACAACAATCAAACACTACACATTAAGTGAAGCACAATATGCAAGGAGTTGCATATTGACGAAACTCACATACGAATTATTTACTTCACTCCCATTTAATTACACGGCAATATTAAATGTTGTCTAAACATGGCAAGAGGTGAAGAAGAAATAAACTACCTATCTAGGCATTTTAAATGAGGCCGAAAACATCATTTGGCATCTCTAAACTAACCCCATGTGTTGACTTTGAAATCTGTTGAAATCTGACCTAAACATATTTTATGTTTGTTAAACGGCAAAATAAAGTGGTTCACGTGAAATGACACGTCTTTCTAGTCGGTTTACGTATATAGCTCATCTCGAACGGAGCTACGGATAACTAGTTACGAATTAAACAGTTTTTGACACGTTATCACACAAAACGAAGAAAACAACAACATTAACAGTTTTAAATATGCATGAAAGATGGAGAACATTAATCTACATGAAATTCTACATGCTTTACATATGTAATTTATTTCTATCCGACGCGCGGTTTAAAATTTACGAGCATTTTTAAATCATGAATTTTTTTCAAAACCTGAAATTCCTCGGTTAATTGAAAAAAACGCAAAACGCGAAAAACACTAATGGGCCGAATCTGGAAGGTGGCCGAGGGCTAGAATCGGCCCAAGGAACTGAGTTTGTATGTGTGCAAAAAGAAAAGGAAAGCATGGCAACAGCGCTAACAGGCTGGGCTGGCTACTAGTGTGTGAACAAACAGGGTCTAGATATTAAGTGAACTGAGGCAAAAGTTGATCCTTTGGTTATGGAAAATATGTGTGAAAGAAATCATCGGTGGGGACTCCAACCCAAAATCTCCTACATGCCACATACCAATCCGACCAACTAGACTATAGTGATGCGTTTGACCAGAACTACATGTGTATGCTTTTGAACAAGGCCAAAGGACACGTCTTCTTCCTCACGAACACAGGGATCTGGACGGAAAAAATGGACCTTCGTGGAGCCAAGGCGAGTTGTAGTCGAGGGGAGGTCCATTCCTGACAACGAGGAGGTTTCGAGCGGCGCGGACGTGGAGATCCATGGCAGCAACTAGAGCTCCTAGAGAAGGGGGAAAGGCGAGGCTGTGACTGCGCAGCTCCGATGCAACAGTAGAGCCGTCCTCCGGCGGCCCCGCATCAGCGGTCGTGGGACCCGGGAGATGGACGAGCTCGGGGAGAGGCTCCTTGGCGCCATGGGAGATACGTGTGTGAGATATATATATATATATATATATATATATATATATATATATATATATATATATATATATATGGAAGAAGAACCATGGCAGCAGGAAGGAGAACAGAGTGGGGAATAAGAGTGGATTGCACAGGGGCACTGGCCTGGACCGGTGGTGCTCGGTGACCCAGGGGTGCGGCGACGAGGGTCCCCGGCGAGCTGGCTCGGATGCGGGGCGCTCGGGGCTGTCGGCGATTCGGGTCGGGGAGGGTCCGAATTTGGCCACGACGGGCCTCGGCAGCGGCTGGTGGGAGGAGGAGCAGGTGGCTGTGGCGGCTAACAGTTTGGGGCGCAGTTTTTGAGGTAGTGTCACGGTTTCGAGTCTAGGGTCTACTTAAACGAAAACGGGGTTAGAGTTTGCAATTTCCATCCGTATTCGGACCGTAGGATCGTGATCAGATGACTCCGGCGATGGCTAGGGGCTAGGCTAGGATAGTGGGCTATGTAGAGTGGTGGTGGGTTAAGAAGAGAGGGAGGTTTGCAGCCCAGCAACGAGATTTTTAAACACTAAAAAACGTTTGACGATAAACCGATGATTGTGCCGCTACGGTCAACCGATCGGGTATCAAACGGACCCCGATTACGACGAAATTTGGTAGGCGGTCTACCTATATTAAAATAAGACCTCATGCCAAGTTTCAACCCAATCCAAGAAAGTTTTAAACGCACGTTTAAAAACAAAATTTTATTGATACCGCGGGCGCGTGCGTGTGTGGTTTGTCTCAAAACGGTCAACGACAAAAACGGAGAGAACTCGCAACTACGAACGGATGGAAGTTTTGGAAAGTGACGACAACAGAGTGTTGATCCAATGGATATGATGCGCATGATGCGATGATGAATGCGAGAAACAATCTAATCACACGACAGCAACGGAATAAAGGGGAATATTCTGGAGTGTCGGTCTCGGGCTATTACAACTCACCTACACAGACAAGAGATTTCGCCCCGAGATCTAAGAATGAAAGGGTAAGAGGATGAGAAAGCAAGAGGTAAAGCTTCATTGCTTCTGGACAAACGAGTAAACCAATGAATCTTGAAGGTTGCAAGGAGATGAAGAATGACATGAGGAACAATTAAGAATTCACAAGAAATTTCGGCAGCACTTCGGTAGGAAATTGAGGACAAAAAATTGATAAGATGGAAAGATCTTGACAAGATTCACAACAAACCAACTAAATTGATAAGCAAGGAAAGAACATGAAAGAAGACACCACACTACGGTCAAATGAATAACAAAGGAAAGGACACGATCTTGACAAAAGTAGATAATGTATAAAAGAGAGCAACCTCTCAACAACTCTGAACAGGAGAATAGAAACTAGATCATTGAGAATAAGAGAATGGAGAAGAAAATGACAACTACTACCACAATTGAATTTGAGAAGAATCTACAAGAAGGATAGAACGGAGTTGTTGGAAAAACAATAACGAAAAGAACAAGCTTGTTGTGGACTTATGGAAACCATTGAAAATTATGAGGTGACAACCACCCACTAACAGAAACAAAGATTGATTGGGAGCAACAAGATATGCAAAACTTCTTTCACCAAGAGGATATATTGAGAACTTGGGTCAACGATAATCACCATTATAGCAAGAACCGTTAGGAAAAGCTTTAGGCGAAGTACAAAGCAAGCTAGCTTAATGGAAGAAAAGATGGGTTGAAAAGTGTCTCATGATCAAAAATTGGTGGGTTTAAATATCCCATTCTTGAAACAATTCTCTTCGAGAATTCCCATGAATCAAAATGCTATAACACCACCTCAAAGGATAAAGGAGGAAGAATTGCCTTTTGAAATGCAAGACAAAGAATACTTGAGCTACTCCAACAAGAATCTTGAAGAACACCTTGATAATGAAATACACACTCCCCGAACCACCATGACAAACCCTTGAAAGAACTTCGGAATGAAAGTATGATAGAAAAGAATTGAAGGTTAAAAATAATAAGATTATGGCCTTGTAATGATTTAGATGAAGCTTCACGAGTAGATACTTGAGAAAATTTGGAACTCCAGAAAAAGACAAGATGAAGCACTTGGGACAAGAATTTGATATCATGAGCCACTCCGGAAGAAGAATTTTAATCATTTGATGAAACAAGAATAAGAATTATGTCATGCGTATCCCTCATCAAGTTAAATTGATGACAAGCAACGGATTTAGCATACCACTTATTCTTCTTGAAAAAGATTGAAGAGAGATAAGAACACAAATTTGAAGAAGTCTTGGAAGAAACACCGATAAGAATTTGGAATGAAAGAGGATAACACAAATGAACTTGGCTATAAGGACAACGCGATTCGATTATGGCATGCTTGAACAAGCCACCGGTAAGAATGAATGGGAATACCATGACTGAATGAAGAATGAAAAGTTGAGCAAACGACAAAAATAAATTTCAAGGGATCTTGAAGAAGGAATATGGCTGATAGAAATCATACTTGCAGAACACATAAAAAGAATTAGGGATCTCTGTAAAACATTAGAAGAACCAGGAAAAATCGTGGCAAAGAACATGTGGGTTATGGGCCCACTCAAAATAAACAACCGTTGAAACAATTAATTAGACAAGAGAGATTGCACCGGTACAAATGAAAACTAGATCAGGTGAGACCCTCGAAATAATTGAAAGGATTTAAAACAAAAAACTCTGAGATATCTTGAACACTTCGGATAGAACAGAGATGGATGAATAGCAAGAGAGTCTTGAATGAGAATTTCCAACACATAAATCATTATAAGAAGAAAAGGTATGATGAACACCGAGAGCTTGAATTGAATCCATCGGAAAAGAAAACAAGGAACAAGAAATGATGAGCCTAACAATGAGCATCTTCACAATGAACCATCGAATACGACATGGAAGAGAAGATAGTAGAAGCAACACTGAAGAGAAAGGTACTAGGATAACAATTAAATCATTAAAGAAAAGCATGAGAGGGTGGGAAAAAGATAACTTGGGCCATATGAGAAGAACTCCGGAAATAAATGAGGGATTAATCTTGCAAATATTGGAGAGGATTTAATTAATTGAAGAGAAGCACTCCAGGTGAACAAGAATTGATAAGATAATTTGATTGAGAAAAAGAATTAGCACTCTCATACAAATACGAGAACACCTCTTGGAAAGATATGAATTCACCACTTGACATCGAAGCAACTCGAATTACCATACTAAAACAAAACAAAGGATGAGGTTTGCAAATTAGCGAGAACTAAGATATGACCGACATTTCGCTCGATATATTCGTGGATAGGATCGCACGGGCTTGATCATACATTGGATTGTCATATGGAAATGACGCTCGAGTATTTTTCTATGCGTAGCGAACTACAGGGCTTGTCGAAGCATACTAATGTCATATATCGAGATTGACCTCTATAAAAATGACCGTGAAAAAAGGAATCCACTAGATATCGAACCCCAACCTCACATCATGCATCTGTTGGAAGATTGTCCTATAGGTAACTACTTGAATTCCCACCTAAGAACTCCTGAAATTTTTGTGTCATGCAATCGTGTCTAGGGATACACGGAGTAAAATCCATCACTCAACTCCTAGCAATAACATTAACTTGTCCAGTGTATCACATCTGGCAACACACAACCAAAGATCTCAGAAATTCATCTAACTTAGATCCTCGAAAACACAACAATACTAAGCATGCCAATACATCCCGACACTCTATTGCAGTACTGGGGATGCCGGACTCCTCTCGCCACTACTAGTATTGAAGAAATTTTGAACATCCTCCATCCTGAGATACTAAGAAATTTGAATGATAATGATGTGCTCAAGAATCCCCTGGAACTCAACTCCCTGAAATAAAATCAACACATCAGGAGGCACCAAGACAGAACTCTATCACATCGACATCATATAGATTCCAAAAATATTCGTGTGATCCTAAAAAAAATTACCTGAGAAGAGGAATTAAATTAAAATTATTGCGTCAAGATTCCTCACCAGAGCATAGAAGAGGAGAAAAAAGAATCCTACTCTCTGATATATAACTAGACTCAAGCAGTTTTTCACTAGACTCGACTTGGCCAAGTTCGATCAATCAAGGTCGCTCCCTAGGTCGGTACTACTTTGATATCAACTTGTCCCGCCCAAGATGCGATCCTATCCTTATTTTGGTGCGAGGACCTCGAAAGGGATAGAGGCACACCTCATCGTTTCGCAAGAATGGATATCGTTACAAGTACATGTACTGAAAATATGAGTATAAGGAGTTGGCTTACACTCGCTACAAGCTACATCAACATCACATCAATACAACAACATTATCAATCATTATGAAGAAGAGCAGGGTCCGGTTACGGATGAAAACAAATGATAAAAGAACGACGTCCATCCTTGCTATCCCAAGTTGCCGGCCTGGAACCCATCCTAGATTGATGAAGAAGAAGAATAAGAAACTCCCAATAGAATAATCATCGCGCTCACGTCAAAGTAACTCTTTACATGTACATGCAACTGTTGTTGTACTAATCTGTGAGCCACTTGGACTTAGCAATCTCATTTCCAAAGGTATCAAGACTAGCAAAGCTTAATGGGTGAGGCAAGGTTAAATGGTGAGGCTGCAGCAAGCAACTAATCATTTATTTGAGGTGGCTAACTTACGAGTACAAGAATAAATGAGGGGATGATCTGCGCATAAACGGACGTGAACTACTGATGATCCAATGAATGATCGTGAACACCTACTTACGCCAGACATAACCCCACCGTATCCTTTTTCCGGATACAGAACTCACGAGAAGAGAAAGTCACGGTTACGCACACAGTTGGCACATTTTAATTAAGTTTACTTCAAGATTTCTAGAACCGGATGTTAAACAAAGTTTCCAAGTTTATTACATAACCGCGGGCATGGCCTTCCGAAAGATTTAACCCTGCAGGGGAGCTCCAACTAGTCCATCACAAACTACCACACGCTCGAATGTCCTCGATCAGGGAAAACCCGTCATCTCCTCGAGTTCCTATTGGAAAACATCAACCTCGAGATAGCCCAAAGTATCCTCACAATCCCACGGACGAGACGCTCGAGAAAGCTAAAACAAGTCCAGCAAGGCCGCCCGTCGTGCCGACGATCCTGATAGGAGCCACGTATCTCGTTCCGAGGACACGACGGATGAGCAATAGTTATGGTGGCCGGATAGACATCCCCCGAGTTGCCCCGGGTGGCCCCGGAAGTGGCACTGTTTGGGACCAACAACAGCAGCACTGCCCCCTGTATTATGTTGAATTACTCCTCGGGTTCATGACACCCTATGCCTTTAACGGTATTCATTATTATTATGTTGGGAAAATATAGTACCAATGTTGGGCCTTGCCAGACCAGTTTTATCCCAAAACAAAAGTCAAGGGGGTCCCCATAACAACCCCAAGCATGTTAGGAGCGCTCATTTATGGAACCTAACACTGGTAGACGAAACTAAGGCGACAAAGGTGGAATAAAAGACCAGGCTAGGAGGCCAAGCCTTTCACCTTTTACCAAGTATATGGGTGCATTAAATAAATAGCAATTATATGGTGATATAACAAGGAACCCATGTTGTCACATGTAAGCAACATCACCTGCAACTAACAATGCTACCAAAATGGTTAAGCAAGCAGTAACATAGCCAAACAGTGGTTTGCTAGGTGGTGGAAAGGTCAGAGATTTTCATGGCAATGTTGAAAGGCTGACATTTAAGTGGTAGGCAGCAAGACATAATGAAAGAAACGAGACAACTAGCATGGAAATGATAGCAATGATATCTAGGGAAATGGTCAGTTTGCCTTAGATCCCGTTTGGAAGAAGGAATAATCCGTGAAGCACACGAACCGAAGTAGTTGAACGGATCCTCACATTCCGACACGCCTGCGGAACTCCATCGAGATGAAGCAAACCAGAAACAAGAGTGAACACACGATATTCACCACGGCACATGCACGATATGATGCACAACACATATGATGCATGATAAGTTCAATTATGCAAAGCATGGCATGGAAATTCACAACAATCAAACACTACACATTAAGTGAAGCTCAATATGCAACGAGTTGCATATTGACGAAACTCCACATACGAATTATTTAGCTCACTCTCGTTTGGTTACACGTCAATATTAAATGCTCTCTAAACATGGGAAGAGGTGAAGCAGAAATAAACTACCAATCTAGGCATTTTAAATGAGGTCCAAAACATCATATAGCATCTCCGAATTGACCTCATGTGTTGACTTTGAATTCTATCTAGATAGTACATAAACATATTTTATGTTTGTTAAACAACAAAATAAAGTGGTTCGCGTGAAACTACACATCATTCTAGTCGGTTTACATATATAGCTCATCTTCAACGGAGCTATGGTTAACTAGCTACAGATTAAACCATTTTTAACAAGTTATCACGCAAATTGAAGCAAACATCAAGGTTAACAGTTTTCAATATGCATGATAGTTTGAAAATATTAATATACACGAAATTCTACACATTTTACATATCTAACTTATTTCGATCCAATGCACGGTATAAAAGTTACGAGCATTTTAAAATCATGCAATTTTTTTAAAACCCGAAATTCCTCGGTTAATTGAAAAAAACGCAAAACGCGAAAAAATGCTAATGAGACGAATCTGGAAGCTGGCCCAAAGCAGGAATCAGCCCAAGGAACTAAGTGTGTGTGTGTGTGCAAAAATAAAAAGAAAGCATGGCATAAATTGGAGCACTGGGTATCGAACCGAGGACCTCATGGATACAACGCTAACCAGCTGGGCTGGCTACTGGTGTGTGAACAAACAGGTTCTAGATATTAAGTGAAGGCAGGCAAAAGTTGATCCTTTGGTTTGGGAAAATATGTGTGAAAATAATGCATTAGTGGGGACTTGTACCCAAAATCTCCTGCATGCAACATACCAATCCGATCAGTTAGACTACAGTGATGCATTTGAGAAGAACTACATGAGTATGCTCTTGAACTAGGCCAAAGGACGTGTTTTCTTCCTTGCTAACACACGGATCTGGATGAAAAAACCGGACCTTCAAGGAGCCGAGGTGAGCTGCAGGCGAGGGGGCAAGGCCGGTTCCGGACACAACATGGCTGGGGAGGTCCATTCCTCATGATGAGGAGGCTTGGGGCGGCGTGAACGCGGAGATCCATGGCAGCAACGACAGCTCCTGACGATAGGGAGAGAGGCGAGGCCGTGACCAGCGCAGCTCCGGCACGACAGTGGAGCTATTCTCCGGCGGCCACGCATCAGCGGTCGTCGGACTCGGGAGGTGGCCGAGCTCGGGGAAAGGCTCCTTGGCGCCATGGGAGGTACCTGAGAGAGAGAGATATATAAGGTAGGGAAAAAGAACCATGGCAGCAGGAAGGAGAACAGTAGGAGGAATGAGAGTGGATTGCGCAGGGGCACTGGCCTGGACCGACGGTGCTCTAGCAACCCATGGGCGCGGCGACGAGGGGCTCCGGTGAGCTGGCTCGGATGCGGGGCGCTCGGGGCTACGAGCGTGGTTGCCGACGATTCAGGCCCTAGAGGGCCCGATCTGGGCCACTGCGGGCCTCGGTGGTAGCTCGTGGGAGGAGAAGCAGGTGGTTATGGAGGCTGAGGGTTTAGGGCATAGTTTTGAGGTAGGGTTAGGGGTTCGAGGCTAGGATCTATTTATAGGAAAACGGGGCTAGGGTTTGCAATTTTCGTCTGAATTCAGATCGTAGGATCGCGATGGGATAGGCGAGGATAGTGGGTTGTGTAGAGTGGTGGTGGGCTACGAAGAGAGGGAGGTTTGCGGCCCGGCAATGAGATTTTTAAACACCGATAAATGTCCGACGATAAACCGATGACGGTGCCGCTACGGTCGATCGTTCGGGTATCAAACAGACTCCGATTGTGACAAAATTTGGCAGGCGGATTACGTACATGAAAATAAGACCGCATGCCAAGTTTCAACTCAATATGAGAAAGTTTTAAACGCACTTCTAAAAACAAAATTTATCTATGCTGCAGGACCATGCGTGTGTGGTTCGTCTCAAAACGGTCAACGACAAAAACGGTGAGAACCGACAACTACGAACGGATGCAAGTTTTGAAAACTGACGGCAACGGAGTGCCGATGCAATGCAAATGATGCGCATGATGCGGTTATGAATGCAACAAACAATCTAATCACACGGCGGCAACAGAATAAAAGGGGAATCTTCTGGAGCGTCGGTCTCGGGCTATTACACATTGTCACTACTCGGGGCTTCCAAGAGCCTCATAGGGTCGTTTGCATCCTAGGAGGGAACTAGGCCCCTCTGTCCAGCCAACACCTCAAGCGCTTCTCGCGTGAGGCGAACGCTGTCCTCCGGTGTGCGGGTCCCTCGGCTGCCTCAAGTGGTACAAGTCCCCCGTTGCCTTCGACGCTAGCAACCACCCCACGTCTACTAGGGAGGCGAGTGTGTCCCTCTGCTATGCACTCCCAACATTAGCGTTGTGGCCTGTTCCAAGAAATTCATCGATCGTAGTGCGGGCCTCAATGTGCCCTTGATGGATACTTTCAAGACGCTCTAGGTGCCTATGGGTGCCTGGCGCCCACCAGGCCCTTATTAGGCATCACCCGTGGTTCCACTCTCCCCCTGCGGCAGGCGTGCCTTCACATCAACTTCGGCACCCATAAGACCTAACTTGCGCAATTAATCGTCTTTGATGTGGCTCACATTAGCCTGCCCTAAAACAACATCTTTGTCTACCCGGTGTTCTCCAAGTTCATGGCTCTGACCCAGCAAGCCTACCGCTTGATCGAGATGCCAGCATGCAGCAGCACCCTCACCATCCGTTGCAATGAGAAGGACACGACACTCACCCTCACGAGCGCCTACTTCTATACCTGGCGTCCAATTCCTACCCACTCTGATGGATGCCCCATGATTGGCGTTGGCGGATGCCCCATGCTCATCGCTGGCGGGATACTCCTACCCAATCTCGTTGAAGCCCACCCTCAGAGTTGGCACGTGCCCCATGCTCAAAGCTAGCGGCCTACTGCTACAAATTCTCATGGAATCCCAATGCTCGGCATTGATGGATGCCCCGTGCTCAGCGCTAGTGGCCTACTCATGCCCACCCTTGTAGAAGCCCCATGCTCGGCGTTGGCGGATGCCCCAGACTTAGCGCTAGCGGTCTACTACTGCCCACTTGGAAGCCCCGCGCTTGATGTTGGCGGATGCCACATGCTTAGTGTTGGCGGCCTTCTCCTACCCACTCTCGTGGAAGCCGTATGCTCAGAGTTGGTGGATGCCCCATGATCTGCGTTGGAGGATACTCCTACCCACTATCATGGAAGCCCCATGCTTAGTGATGGCGGACGCCCCATGCTCACCGTTGGCGGCCTACTTGCCTGAGGGACCCCGACCATCACATACTCAAGATGAGTATACCTCAGGAGGTGTGCATGCTCGTGATCTTTCGCGTGCCTATCATGCGAGCGGGGGCTAGGCATGGTGCATGTGCTCGAGTTAGTCCCACCAATGTTGCAAAATCCAAGTGACTGAGCTCTCAATCGCGGGCCTCCTACCGTGTACGTCACCTCACCAGGTCCTTGGTACTCTTGCCTCCTCATGCAACACCCACAAGAGAGCACACAGGGCATCCCGCTTCATTACTTGTGAAAATTTGGCGATTTCCCTAGTGCAGGATATCGAAGGCCTCATGAGCGCCTCCTCGGGAGGCCTCGCGGACGATGGCCCGCGGGCAAAAGGCTTCACAAGTGGTCGCGCCTCATGAGCCGCTCCCTGTGTGTCACACCCGGTGTTTTTCCTTACTTTGCTAAATTAACAAAACTCAAAAATTAGGAGCAATTAATTGTTTTTGAGTGTTTGTGATGCTTGACTTGATTGTTGTTTGCTTGCTTCTTGATTGTGCTTTAAGTCACAAAAATTCTTCTACTCTCTAGTCTCAGTTTCTTGCTCCAAACCTTTGCCCAATGACCATAACATGTGTATAGGACAAGGAACTAATTTTTACAAAATATAATTTCTACCAAAAATATTTCATTTAATTTAAGCTTTCAAAAACCCCTGAAATGAGGTTTCTACTACAAGTCCTCAAATTATGGAAGATGTTTTGCCCCAAATATTTTATCTAGATCCCATTATCAAAAAGACTTCCCCAAACCCCAAATAATTATTTTAAAAGTTATTTTTCTATTTTATTTAAATACCTTTTTCTGAGGCCAGAAATTATGGGGAAAAATTATTTTAAATGCTTTCAAAATATTTGAGAAAATTTAGGAAGCTCACTGGACATATATGTTCCATCTATAAGAGTATCAACACATGCTAATGTTTAAAATATTGGAAAAAAACCTTCGAAAACCCTTTCTAACTTTTCAAGTGTTTGAAGTACTTCTATACGAAATATTCTCAAATAATTGTCGGAAAATTCTAGTAAGCCACACATGATATATGTGATGATCTTGCCAAGTATCATCTCAATCCAAGTCGATATGACTCAAAAACATATTCCAGAACCCTCTTTGTCCAGATCCAAACTTGAGCAACTTTACATTGACAAGTGTCTACCATTGTTCTCAAACTTTTTGGACATGTTCTAATACCCTAATAATGCATCCATACCAAGTGGTTCATCAAGGAGAACTGATCCACTTGTGCAAATCCCCTCAAAACCACTTTTGATAATTTCTAGAATTGGGGATGTCGGTGTTCTGGGAATGGGGGTACCCAGACCTACCTGCCTGTGGCCTAGGGAGGGCCCGCCTCACCAGAACAAACCAGCGGACCCGGCACCGTGCATAGTAAGGCCCTCGTGAAGGGCCAAGCCTCACGAGGAGGAGCGGTGCCATGACCCGCAGGGGGGGCTTAGGACCCCTCCGGAGGGGCAGACATTCCATGGCAAGGCCGGGCCTCAGGAGTCAAGGGTAACGCCAGGAAAGGACGGGCAAGCATCAGATGGCAGGACAGGGCAGTCTCCCCTTTGGTGAAAAGGGGGTGGGAACATACACGGTTTCCAAAGGCATCTTCCAAAGGTTTCCCTTCTGGTGCAACAAAGCCGCAGCCGCCCGCCAGTAGGGCGATCGTCACCCACGGGCCCGTCTCTACAGCGCGGACAGGTACTTTCCAGGCGAAGACCACCTTTGGGCAGGGGAGCATCTTCCCCTGTTCCACTTCAAAATTGGTCACGGTGGGCTCCCTTCCCACCGAGGCGATAAGGGAAGAGGACCCGGGCCTCCACTATAAATAGAGAGGGTAGGATACTTGGCAAGGGGATCGGGTCATCGAAACCCTAGAACAGCACACCTAGCCACTTGGCCCCCGGAGGCCCAAGAGCACTGTACTAATTCATCCATCAACCTCCGTGAGACGCAATCCACCAAAAGCTGAGGTAGGGTTTTACTCTTCGCAGCGGGCCGAACCTGGGTAAACTACTGTGTTCTGCGTTCCCCTCACCATCGAGTGAGTCCTTCGTTGTTTCCATCGAGTACTAGGTTGAGTGAGACAGAGCAGGGGGATACCTTCGTACGCGCCCAAGTGTTCGAATACTTAGGGTTTTGCGGTGCCCAAAATCCAACATTTGGAGTGCCAGGTAGGGGCGTGTCGAGGTTTCCTCTAAGCTCGGCCTCCACCAAGCTCCACGGCTCCATTGGCTGATACTCGCCGGCTTCGCGCAAAACGCCGCGCCACCCACATCACCCAGACCGTGCCGTCGGTGCCGCCGGCGCGCACCGATCACCGTCACCGATGGTGAACGCCGCCACTGGCCCCGAAGTTCTAGAGCAGCAGGGCTCCTCCCACCTGGTGACCGAGCCGGTCGACGACCGCACCGCCACTCCATCGCTCACGAGGCCTTCGGAATCGGCATCATGTGCCCTTCCTGAGGTACCCCATGGCCGCGGCGCGCTTGTCATGGCCACGCAGCTGCTCCGTTACCGGCCTGCTCCTGACCGCCACGACGAATGGCTCCAGCGCATCGAGGAGCTCATCGCCGCCGCCGGTGACTTAGCGGCGCTTTCCTGCTCGCTCCGACCCAAGCCATCCCTGGCAAACAACGAGGAAAAAGACGCGCCACCACCACCCCCGTGGCGTGCCAAGGACCCATAGCCCACGCAGGAAGCGCGACCCCACGCCCGACCTCATGAACCCAGGGCGGGACCCGGAGATGAAGCAAGCTGCCAGATGATCCCCCGGCCCCGTGCCAATGCATATTGCGTCGTGAGCCCGCCCTGCTCCAAGCAGACCCCATAGATCAACAAGACCTGGCGGATCCAGCGCACATCGCACCCGATGGACCGGTGGGGTGCCTCGCCATTGCCCCCAAACTCTACCCTGCTGCGTGGCCCTGCAAGTTCAAGCCAGACCTACCCCCACGTTACGATGGCACCCAAGACATGGCTAAGTTCCTGCAACTCTACACGCTGAGCATCAGGGCAGCAGGAGGAGGCGACTAGATCATGGTGTGTTCGTTCCCAATGGCGCTCAAGGGCGGCGCGCTCTCGTGGCTCCTCAACCTCTCGAAGGCGTCCACTACATCCTGGGAGGGCGTGCGCGAGCGGTTCATCGCCAACTTCTAGGGCTCCCACGACCGCGCCCCCAATATGAACGACCTGCGGTGCGTCAAGCAGCATGAGGGAGAGACCCTCCACAAGTTCATACAACGCTTCACGGTTATGCGCCTCAAGATCTCCAAGGCGTCGGACGAAGCCATCATCTCGGCCTTCTCCGACAGAATCACCGACCTCAAGATGAAGGAAGAGCTCGCCATGAACGATGAAATGAGCTCTGCACTAGAGATGTTCAACTTGGCGAGCAAATGCGCCAAGGCTGAAGAAGGACGGTTGTCGCTCCTCGGGCCCCAGGTGGGGGACCCAGAAGAGAAGAAAGTCAAAGCCAAGGAGGTGAAGCACAAGGCCCCGGTTGTGCTCGCCGCCGAGCCTGAGGCAAAGCATGTCCATGGCACCAGCGGCCATGATACCTCTGAGTGTCAAGAACTCCGTTTGGTCTTTCCGGAGCACTTCAATAGGCACCCGAGACGGTACAGAAGCCCTGCGCATGGAGGAGGCCACAATGGGGGCCGTTGGGATGACCGTGAGCCGCATTAGGGGTGGCGTGAACAGCCTCAGGAGAACCCGTGGCGTGGCCAGCCTCAGGAGGACCGCTGGCGTGACAACCCTCAGGAGGGGCAGCAACGCGACCATCCTCGTGAGGCTCGCCCTCGGGAGGCCGGGCTACCCCCGTTGCCTCCGCCACCCAGGTGGAGGGATGAAGACAGGCATGACGACAGGGATGGGGGCTTACAGGAGGCAAGGGCAGTGGCTTCCATCCTGGGCGGCGCCCAGACCCCAGCCTCCAACTGCGCCTTCAAGCAGTTTACCCGGGAGCTGAATGTCGCCCTCCGGAGGCCTGAAGCGACGCGTCCCCTCAAATGGTCCCAGACCACCATTGCCTTCGACCCAAGCAACCAGCTCAGGTGCTCCTTCATGACCGGCAAGCTCCCAATGATGTGCACCCCAACCATCAGCAATGTCCTCATCACCAAGACCCTCATTGACAGTGGAGCGGGGCTCAACGTCCTCTCAGTCGAGACCTTCGAGAAACTCCAGCAAATGTATGAGCAGCTCATGCCGACCAAGCCCTTCTCAGGGGTAACAAAGGGATCCACCATACCCATTGGGCAAGTGCATCTGCCCGTCACCTTCAGCGAGCACTAGAACTACCACACTGAGATCATCGTCTTCGACGTCGCACACATCCACCTGCCATACAATGCCATCCTCGGGTACCCAACGCTCGTCAAGTTCATGGCAGTGGTCCACCATGGATACAATGTCCTCAAAATGCCAGGGAGCGGCGGTGTCATCACCATCCCTTGCCACGAGAATGATGTCGTCTGTACATTGGAGCTCGCCTACCGGGCGGCGGCAGCCAAGCGCTTCGACGATGAAGAAGATGAGATGCCCCGCGAGGACCCACACAAGAAGAAGAAGGAGCTCCTCCCATCGAATCGCCTCAGGGCTTTGGGCTCCGTGCCCAAGGACGTGGTCCTGTCCCCCATCACATAGGGATGTGCGCTCGGCGCCCCTCTTGGGTCCGAGTTGGGGGCTCCCACCGGGGAGGCCCCTAGTCTGATCTGTGAGGCGGAGGTGGCGTTCGAGCACATCCCGAGGGCATGCTCCAGAGCACGCCCGACCAGATCTCATGATTCCGTCATCAGAGCAATCCGAGAACATCGAGAGACCCATACCGTGTGACGCGGTGACTGCCCCACACCACCAGTCGCGGTTACCGTCGACGGCACGGCTGACCGACCCCGCATCTGCATCAATGCGTCTGCAACGAACCTAGCCGCGGCACACGGCCCCTTCCGTCCTATGCTAGTTGGCTACCAGTGGGAGTACCCGGGCGCCAATACCTTCATCCCCTTCGGGACGGGGAACGCGGCTACCACATACCAGAGGCTCCAGGAGTCCATGCTTGTACCCCGCCTGCTGGGACACCATGAAGAAGAGGAGGAGATGCTCGGGCCGGGCGGAGGACCCGAGCCTCGGGAGGCGGCGGACCCGTGAGGGCCGCGACCGCGGATACAAGAGAACAAGCGACGATGGAGCCTCCGGCACTTCAGCGACACGGTCGCCAAGTGACTTTTTGTTGGGCGCACCCAGGTAACTTTTTGGTTCACCCCATCTGAGGGCATCCTCGGGCCCATGCGGCCTCCCCGAGATCACGACGTTCCTCCGGCTGCTACTTTCGTTTATGCATCATTTGGTTGTTCAGTTTTCAACTGTTCAGAGTCCTAACGCTCTGCCTTGCTTATATTATCGGGCGGTCGGTCTCCCGCTTGGGGGCTCCGGTCGAAGTTTGTCCATGCAGATACGCAGCCTCGCACCCAAAGGAGAAGAAGTCAGCAGGGTCTGCCAATGACCTAAACAAAATCAGCTCAGTCTGCCAATGACTCTAGAAGTTCAGGCCCCAATGCCTTGGGGGTAAGGACACTCGCGAGGCCATAGCGTCCTCGCAACCTCGCATATAAACCCCCACCGTGACACTCTCACATAATAACGAGCCAAGGCTGTATACGCCCAGGTTCCCCCGAGTTCGCGGAGGGGTCCATCCCACGCCTAGTGGCAGCCCTATGCTCCACGCTGGGGAGAAGATCAGGCCCCAATGCCTCGGTGGTAGGGACACTCGCGAGGCCAAAGCATCCTCGTGACCTCGAAGATACACCCCCACCGTGACACTCTCACGTAATAACGAGCCGAGGCTGTATACGCCCACGGGCCCCTGAGGATGCAGAGGGGTCCAACCTACGCCTTGTAGAAGACCTATGCTCTGTGCCGGGTACAGATAGGGGCAACCAACATAGTCCGCCAATGACTACGCCCTCGGCCGGAACAAATGTAGTCCACCAATGACTACACCCTCAGCCGGCACCAATGCATTCCACGTATGACTATGCCCCCAGCTGGCACCACCACAACCCGCCAATGGCTACACCCTCGACCATCAAGGAGATCAGTGCAGTCCACCTGCAACTTCTCCCACACCCAGCGTGTGGGGCAAACAGCTGAAGGTATTGAGCCGCTCGCATGTCAAGGGGGACCCCTAAGGATCACGGCTCAGGGGCCTAACTGTGCCCGTAGCCCCTTCCCCCTTTGGGCCGTGCTTGGATGGTTCAACCGCGGGATGGTGCACGTGGGGCGGGCCCTGCAGACGCAGATCCCAGTGCGCTCAACAAATCACTTTGGGTCCAAAGTGAAGAACACTAGATTCACTCGTACGTCAAGGGGGACTCCTGAGCATCGCGACTCAGGAGCCTGCACTGCGCCCATAGGCCCTTTCCCTTTTGAGCCATCCTTTCCGGTCGGTTCAACCGCAGGGAGGTATGCGCGGGGGGGGGGGGGGGGCCTTCAAGACACAGAGTGATGAAAGAGTTCGAGAGTTTCATACCATCAGTTCCTTAGGAGGAGCATCAGAGTCGCTTGCACGTAAAGGGGGACCCCTGAGCATCGCGACTCGGGGGCCTAAATGCGCTCGTAGCCCCTCTCCCCTTTGGGCTGTCCTTCGTTTCCAGTCGGTTCAATCGCGGGGAGATACGCGCGGGGCGGGCCCTGCCAACGCGGACTGTTGAAGGTGTTCCAAGTTTCAAAATCTTCACCGCGTTCTCCTCATGAGGGAAGCTAACGCGTCAAGGGGGACTCCTAAGCATCGCGACTCAGGAGCCTAACTGCGCTCGTAGCCCCTTTCCCCTTTGGGCCGTCCTTGGTTTCCGGTCGGTTAAATCGTGGGAAGGTACGCGCTAGGCGGGCCCTGCCGACGTAGAGTAACAAATCAAACATGATAGGAACAAGGCGGGGAAAACATTCAAGCATTCAATTATTACTGGCCACGACCAAGTTTATAAAACACAAAAAAGTTTAACGCCTCCACGAGGCACGATGTGCAATGTAGGAAAATAACAGGGATATGGAATCAGAAGGAGCCGCCGCCGGTCACGCCCTCCGCACGGGGTTGGTCGTCGATGTCCGAAGCATCACCATCCCCATCATCGGCCCCGACGGTACCTGGAGACGAACGAGTCGCGACACGGGCGAACCTCCTCACCAGCGCCTCGGGATCCTTCATCGCCACCGTGACGTTGTACCAGGCCTCAGCAGGGACCAGCACGATCACGGAGCTCAGATCGAACCCGAGGTCGCGAAGATGAAGGTGAGTGAAGACACGAGTCACAGCCGCGAAGAAGAGGTCGCGGCACTAGCAGTCCAAGATATTATCCATCTGAGTGACGGCAACCTCCAGCGCCACGACGAGCCCCTTCGCGAGCACGGCGAATCCATCCTCTGGAGTGGCCAGAGGCGCATCGAACTCATCCCGGCAGAGGGAGTGGAGAGCCTTGCGAAGCCTGAGTTCGACATCGGGGAAGCAAGCCAGCTCAGTGGCCTTCCTCTTCTCGGCCACGGTGAGGGCTTTCTCCTGACCTCAAGGAGAGCCATCTTCGTGGTGACATCCTTCTCCCGCTCCTCCAAGCGCACCTTCTTGGCGCCCAGGCAGCTCGTCTCCCGGGACAGTTCTTCCTCACAGGCGGCGAACTTGGCCTCGCGGACCTTAATCTCCTCCTCCTCCTACGAGCGATGCAGCTCGACCAGCACGGTGTGTTCCCCCTGGAGGGCCTTTAGGCAGGCTTCCACCTCTTCGCAACACTCAATAGCCGCCCTGGCCTCCTTCAGCGCCTTCTCAGCTGGAGCGGGCGTCCTCGGCCTCTCCCTCGACTTCCTCACCTCGGTTGGGACATTGCCAGGGGCGGAGAAAGCCGCATCCACGACACCTTGGGTAGGCATCAAGGTCTTCTGGGCCAACTCGTGAAGAGCCTCAGGCGCTGGTGCAGGTGTTGCTGGCGATGGAGGAGCACCTCAAAGAACAAGGGTCCCCGAAGACTGCTCAGCAATTGCGGGCATCAACGCCTCAGGAGTTTGAGGACCCTCGCAGGCCTGCCCCCCGGGCAGCGGCATCCCCGCAGTTGCTTCCAAATGCTTTGGGGGATCGGGGGGCTCGACGACCAAGGCCGGTGAGGCCGCCTCACGAGACCCCTCCTCCTCCTCCCTACCCGTAGGCGGCGACACACTGACGAGAGTAGTCGGGGCATCGGGAGTCGCCTTCGGCTTGACGACCGTCTTCTTCTTCTTCGCCCCCGGCGATACGACATCCCTAAGAAAAAGGAGTAAATCAGCCATGCACGGACAATAGACGCACAAGGTGCACCCAAGCAGGTAACTTACTCTTAGACATCGCGCCATCTCTTCCTCCTCTCCACCCTGGCAACAGCAGAGGAAACGGGCCCCCACAGAAGGAGGCGAGCTCGACGCCTTGGATCTCCCGCTGGCAGAGGCGGGGTGCGTCGGGGACGGCTCGGCCCGGAGCTTCCAGGAAGTGTGCACTCATGCAGACTGTGTGGCATGCAGAGTCGGCACATGCCCTCTGGAGGCCTTAGCCAGCCGCGAGGGTGTCCCGCTGAAGGTATCACCAGTGGCGCCATCATCCTCGAGCTCGCGCAGAAGGACGGACTGCGACGGGAGAGGCATGCTTGCCACGCGGTCGTCGACGGTCTTCTCCAAGCCCCCTTCACCGAAGGTGTCATCGGATGACACCTCCACCGGACCAGAGCCTTCAGCCGGGAGTATCCCCCGCTTGTTGAAGGCAGGCATCACAGCAACCAGGTCGGCCCGGTCGTCACGACGGCACAACGGACCCAAGGCCTTGGGAAGGTCGTCGAGGTCGCCGCCGAGCAGAATCACTACGGCCCTGCTCAGCTCCTCTGTGGGGAGGTCCCGGGACCGAAGCTGGAGCTCGTCGTCGCCAGCCCGGAACTCCCACAGAGCCTGGAATGTGCCTGGAGAGGCGCCAAGTGCTGCACCAGGAACTCCTTCACTATCATTCCCCCGGTCATCCTCTTGGCGTTGATGTCGCGGGAAAAACACTCCAGCACGAGCATGACCCGAGGTTCGTAGAGCTTCGCCGAGCTGCACAAAGGTCTTCTCCAGCAATTCCTTCGGCTCTTCCACCCGAGGGTTGGCATCCTGGAGAAACATAATGACCCAGCGGTGCCTGAAATTCTCCACCTTCTTCCCGGCCTTGAAGAGCACGTTATCGCTCTGGGCCGCCACGAAGGAAACGCACGCCGACAAATGAGCCCCGTAGTCCAGGCGCAGGCTGAAGAAGTGGCGGGGGAGGGATACCGAAGGCTGCATGCCAAGAAAGGCCACATAGTAGAAGGAAAAGACGGACAAGAGCAAGATGGAGTTGGGCTGGAGATGAAGCAGTTGGATCCCATAGTGGTCCAAAACAGCGGTGAAGAACCGGGAGAAAGGTGGAACTAACTCGGCATAAATACTGTGAAGGAAGAAGGGGTATGTTGCCCCAGACGCGGGCCGCTCTTCTATGGTGCGAGGCCAGATGAGGGTTCGCCCGTGCTCGCTACACCCGGTCGCAGTCCATGGAAGCACGGGGACGAGATTCGTGTCCTTAGAGAGGGCACAGTACAGGAGCGGAGAAGTCGGGGCTAGACCATGCCCCTCTGGCTTCAGCTTGCCGGCGGGCGCCATTGTTGAACTAGCAAGGAACTATGCGGTACTAGATCTGGGAAGCACCGGTTGGAGTTGGTGACGTAAGAGGAAAGGTGATTACAGAAGGAGGAAATCAATAAGATATCGAAGCTATAAACAGGGAATCTAATAAGGGGGCAGAAATAGAAGACAAGGAGGACCCGACACCACACGCGTGTCATGCGCCGGCCTGGCCCACAAGCATTTGAGGGGCCATGGCGCCTCATACTGTCCCCCGAGGCTCTGCCCGGGAGCCATCCTGAGAACTCCGCGGGCCCGGGGGCTACTATCGGCATTCTAGGAATGGGGGTATCCAGACCTGCCTCTATGTGGCCTAGGGCAGGCCCGCCTCACCAAAACAAACCACTCGACCCAGCACCATGCATAGTAAGGCCCTCGTGAGGGCCCAAGCCTCACGACGAGGAGCAGTGCCAAGACCCGCAGGTAGCCCCCTCAGGACCCCTCCGGAGCGGCACACATTCTGAGGCAAGGTCGGGCCTCAAGAGTCAGGGGTGACGCCAAGAAAGGACGGGCAAGCAACACATGGCAGGACGGGGCAGTCTCCCCTTTGGTGAAAAGGTGGCGGGAGCGTACAGGGTTTCCAAAGGCATCTTCCAAAGGGTTCCCTTCTGGTGCAACAAAGCCGCAGCCGCCCGCCAGTAGGGCGATCATCACCCACGGGCCCGTTTCTGCAGCGCGGACAGGTACTTTCCACGCGAAGACCACCTTTGGGCAGGGGAGCATGTTCCCCTGTTCCCCTTCAAAACTGGTCACTGTGGGATCCCTTCCCGCCGAGGCGATAAGGGAAGAGGACCTGGGCCTCCACTATAAATAGAGAGGGTAGGATACTTGGCAAGGGTATCGGATCATCGAAACCCTAGAACAGCACACCTAGCCACTTGGCCCCCGGAGTCCCGAGAGCATTGTACTAGTTCATCCATCAACCTCCGTGAGAGGAAATCCACCAAAACCAGGAGTAGGGTTTTACGCTTTGCGACGGCCAGAACCTGGGTAAACTATTGTGTTCTGTGTTCCTTTCACCATCGAGTGAGTCCTTTGTTTCCAGCGAGTAGTGGGCTGGGCGAGACAGAGCATGGGAGACCTTCATACGCGCCCCAGTGTTCGAATCCTCAGGGTTTTGCGGAGCCCGAAATCCGACATTTGGCGCGCCAGGTAGGGGCGTGTCGAGGTTTCCTCCAAGATCAGCCTCCACGAAAGATTCCCAAGACATCTGTGGCCATGCCCTATGCGCCAATACCATGCCATGTCATGCAATGGTCGCGCTCTGGAGCGCGCTATAGTGCGCACCCGCACTATAGCCGCACCTGAATCCGGCACTCTGACAGCCTTGGGCGTCGTGGCCGTGTCCCTCGAGGTCACTTCAACATCTTCATCGCGACACCTTGTCGGCCCCCTCCTCCCTAGCCATCCTATCTCCCTTGTGAGGTATGTCGAGTGTCTCCCGTGCCTCCGTCCATGGGGCGCCTCAACATGGCTCCTTAAGACCGCACCCGAGCCCCTGTTGCCTCCCTTCACTCTTTCCCTTCCCTGTAGAACTTGTGGGCCACCCTCAGCTTCTCCCATGCCCAATAGTTCGCTCTCATGGCCAAAGCCATCCGCCTCGGCTACCGCTCGGGTCTGAGCTCCCCGAGCCCCCCTCTCCTATGATCCTTACCAAGGGAATGCCAGCTCCACGACCACGGTTGTTAGCCTCCGCCGCGGCCAAGGCCCCCTACGCCCCGATGCCTCCCAGCGGGAGCAAACCACCCAGGCTGGTGCGCCCCATTTCTCTATGCACGCTGGTGGTCGGAGCGCCACTGGAGGTGGCTGGTACTGCAGATGGGAGCACTAGCACCGCTTGGCTATGCCTTCCCTCGCTCCCTCTATGCCCGAGCAGGAGGTAAGGGAAGAACCTGACATGCGGGCCCTGTGTGTCGGTAGCTCAGCAAGGCCACGACTCTAACAGGTTGGCCTCGTCCGTTTTAAGTGGAAGCGGCTTGGCCCGAAGACGTATCCCAAGGGCGTAAGTGTATTCCATGAAATACGCCTTCGACGTTGCCTCTGCGCCACACAGCCGAGCCACTAGGCCGACCTAGTGGTTATCTAGGGCACAGGGAGCCTTTTAGCCATGGGTATAAGTCCATTTTCCTTTTTCTTTTTTTTAGTTAAGCAAATAGTTTTTAGAAAATTCATTCCATGTCCAAAATGGATAAATTAAATTCCTAAAAAATCCTAAAATCATGTATTATTCAAATATGGCATTGCACATTTTTCATGAGAACTTTTTTGTAGTGTTATTATTCAAATTTAAATTTCAACACTTCAAACCCCTCCTTGCAAAATTCCTAGAGAGATAAAATCAAATCCAAATGGATTGATTCAAATTCCGAGAGGATCCAAAAATCATTAACAATTTTTCTAGACCTAGTTAAAAAATATCATGCACTATTTGTGTTGCACCAAATAAATAGCCCCATTTCCATTTATTACATCCAATTAAAACCCTAGGGAATTCCTACCAACTCCAAATCCAGTGAAACCACTTTCAAAACCATAACCTATTAAATTAGTTCCTCCACTCATTTTCAAGGAAATATTTCCTGTTAACTTCTTGTATGTCCTCTAATCCCTCCATTCCCACTTTTTGGAAGTCCTCGTTGATCTATATCCCCTAAAACCCATTTGGTTATTTCTCTTATAGCAAGTGATGTCCTATAAATATAAAACTCATATTTAGAAGCACTTTTATATTCTCCTTGTTGTGTTAGTTATTGTGGTTATTTCTGATTGTAGTTGACGAAGTAGATGAGGTGCTCGAAGTTGGACTAGAAGCTCTACCTACCCCCTTACAAGAATCTCGTCCCCGAGATTCCTAGGCTAGGCATTGAAAAGAGACTGAAATTCAGGTCTGAGGTAGTCTTCACGTTCCCTTGTTGCTCCTTCTTTGATGTGATTGCTCCAGTCGGTCTTGAAGTTCTTGATTATACATCCTCGAGTACTTCTCTTGGCTTCATCGGAGGGTTAACGGGGTTCTTGCAACACAGTAAGCTTGACTAGAGGTCAAGGGCTTGGTAAACAAGGTTCGGGCAAGGGTCTAGCTTGCATGTGTACTCCAAATTTAGAATGCGTGGCAAAGTAGTGCGTTAGAGTAGGTAGAGCTAGATGTCTAGATGTCGTGTGTTAGAGTAGAAGGGTCAAGGTATTGGTATAGCTTCCCATCAATGGGGGGTGGGAGGAATCCTTGACTTCTTTAAGCACGTGATCTTCGGTCGTACGTCGACTTCAACATTGGGAGCATTGAAGTATGTCAACATAGTCTTCTTGTCAAGATCTTCTGCTTGAGTAGTTGCCCAAGTATATTCTTCATTTGTCTTTGTCGTCACGCATGCACGTTTCTGGTGTGTCTTCGAGGGTTCGATCTGCTTGCCTCTACGTAGCTACTTGTGAAAAAGACTGGGTTGGATCTTGTCCCTAACACTAATCTTAGAGACTCGGTGTTTAAAATGTATTCTACCATGTAGGAAGGTTTTGAGGGTCCTAGATGAGTTGGCTAGTGGCTACCCAAAACTATAGACCAGCCATACCATCCTAAGGTCTCAGGCTTGGAAAGTGGGGTGAACCACCTTTGACAGGGGTCTCACTATGATCCAGTTGGACTCCCGTCCTTAATTGGACCAAAAAGGTGATCTTTAATTCCTCTTGATGTCCAAAGGCTTCATTGTGCTTGAACGTCGATGCTTCTTACCATAGTTGGTGTAGTCGGTAGAGGAATGGTGGTTGACTTCTCTTGCTTCTTCTTGATTGTCGTGGTTTCCCAACCGTAGTGGCCCTTCATCTTGCTTTGTTAAGATTGTCTTATATTTCTTGGAGGGTGCTTCGAGGAGTCCATTTCTTCGAGGTAAAACCTTACTCTTGAGAAGAATAGCAATCGGTGCTTCTCGAGCTTATCCAAATAGGACTAACATGTATGTTCTCTTATTGGGAAAATAAGTATGTCATCCATGAGGATAACAACATATTTGTCCAAGAATCACATAAGCACATTGCTCATGGGATATTTAAGAGAAGTGAGCATTTGTTGTGGATGGTCACTTTTCAAGGGGGTGGTGGTGGTCGAGATGGCGTATTGGCCATAGTCTAGTAACTTAGAGCCAAGACCTATGGCTATAATCCTACCATATAATGGCTCGGTAATGTAAGTGAACGTCTATCACCTTATTCTTGAGCATGGTCTTTATATGCCAATAGTCCTACCTATTTCTCCAAACAGAATCATTCAATGCCATCAAAAGAATCATCTCATATAAGTCAACTCCAACATCTCTTATGCTATTCAACTCCAAAGTTTGAGAGAAGGACTAAGCCAATATCCATAAGTATATTGTACCCAACTCATACATGTATCCCTATGTAAAATATCCTTGGGAAGCATTCAAGCTACTAAGCTTGATTAAGATACTTCAAATCCAAGTGCTTAGCTCAGTTATCCAAGGGCTAAGGTGATGTATCCCTATACTCAGTAAACACTTAATATACCAATCCAAGATCTTTCTTCCTTCCTATGTATCCCATAAATCATTAAATGACACACTCCTATGTGGACCCCGACTTGTAGGTCAAGATCGCCAAATCTACGTGCTCAGTGATCCTAGAGAACAATGCTCACCGAACACACAGAAAATGAGTAACAAGAGTCTTACATCCATCCACACCATTTGGTACAAATAATGACCTTTACGATCAAGTCTTACATAGATATGTCCTTGAAGGCCAACACACCAAACTCAACTAATAGCAGAAATCTTGGTTGAAACCGTGAACCCATGCCATAAGCCTTAACCTACAGGCATTCTAACTGGGAAGTGTCCTAGCCCGCAGGAACGTCACCAAGGTACTCTTCACCATCTCATGTTCTCTCTCTTACGTGGTCAATGAAATAACTAGTGGCAAGCCGATGAGTACTTTGAATGTCCTCGCAAGCAAGCCATGTTGTGGAACAAGGAAATAATGAAACATGATATAACATTGGTTTGCTATTTTTGCGGAAAGCAGATTTTCACTAGTGCAATAACATGATCAAATTCTCGTGTGACATGCATCACACGGCATAGAGATAACCCAGTCAATAGGTTACAGATATCAATATCAACTAAGGGTTGAACATCACATGTCCACCCATCATGCCAAGTCACCTGACTTAGCTCGAGCATCCTCTTTCTCATATCACCATCTTTTTCTCATACTCTCCCCCACACACACACACTTCGCTTATGCGAAAACGACTTGACGTAGTTTAAGTAGCCCCACCCAACTGTCCTTGACCGTGGACACGACTATTCGAATAGTTTTACACTCTGCAGAGGTTGCGCGTTGTACCCACAAGACTCGGGGAACTTCCATGTCATCAACGACTTGTGGTATATAACATACCCGAGGTAAGAACCTAAACAATGCCTTTCACCTGGCAACACTAAATAAAGTGTCCACTCGTTTGGTACATAGCCCACATGATGTACATCATACGAGCCTCTCTCTAGATCGTATCATCCATGCAGAGGCCAACAGTGTGCCTGAAACCTGTAAAAATAGCAAAGTCGTCCTACTTGGCACGACCCCGTCTTGAGAGTGACCACGTCACTCCCGTCAGTAGTAATGCGGGCTCTTTGCTAGCATCGACCAAAGTAATCAACAAATCCTCGTCCCATAAGGGGTATCGTGGTCGGACATGTAAGGTTGGGATGGTCGACAAATCTTAAACCTAATCTCGTTTCCCTAACCACTCACACAAAACCTTTCTTGGTACACCACTTCTTTCTCAAGTGGTCATCCATCTCAACACCATCACCCTCGGCCATTAGTGGCACCCGACGGGGTTTTTGAAAAGCATTTCTAAAGATTCCCTTCATCGTCATCATGCATATTCCCATCCCTTCTTGCGTAGCAACTACTAGAAAGTAACTACATCCCACATGCACAACCCTCATAGGTGGTAGGGTCATGCCCAAATGTAGGTTTCAACAAGGTGTTCTTCGAGGACAACCCAACAAGGGGGGTCTCTGATCCAACAGGAATATATGCATAAGTAAGGTACAATATGACATGCAAGTAATAGTTTCTAAGGCATGGTCAAAGGGCTGCTTGCCTTCTTCAAATAGGCCTCTGGGGTCTTCGAGGTCTTCCGGTCCAACTCCGAGTACTCCATTTATTTTGCTAACTATCGTTGGAAACAACAAAGATAAGCCACACAACAAGCGGGAACACAAAATGCTCTATGAATAGAAGTTTATTTTTCTTGGACATCAATAGTCATAAGAAAATTCCTTAAAGCTTGTTCTAAGAGATTTGGATCACCGAAGTATTTGAATAGTGGAAAAGGAGGAATTGGTGATCCTGTAAGATGTCTACGAGAAACATTCTCATAAAAATGAGTGGATGCATCCATCTAACAGGGCACGATTTTAGAAGACTTTTGGAAGTGCTCTCATTGGATTTGGAGTTGGTATGGATTGTCTAACATGGAATAAATGGAAATAGGTGCTATTTATTTGGCCTAGCATAAACCATGCGAGAGAAAAATGTTGACCAAGGCCAGAAAAAACCTGCATGATTTTAGAGTTACCTAGAAATTGGAATCAATCCATTTGGATTTGATTTGAGCTCTCTAGGAATTTTGCAAGGTGGGGTTTGAAGAGATCGAATTCACTACAGGAAAATACTTTTGGAAAAGTATGCAAAGCACATGTTTGGATAGATAAGGTTTTTAGAAGTTCCCAAAATTTGAATCATCAAGTTTGGTGGCAAAATGAATTTAATATGGATTTTACAAGCTTCTGCAAAAATAGAAAATGGGAAAAGGTTTATACCCAATGGGCTACTCACCATACCGGGCGCTGTATAGAAGGGTGGAGTAGCTGGGCCGGCCAAGCAGTGCCGCTGCGCCAGGCAAGGTCCATGTTGAAGGTGTATTTCGAAGAGTGCGTCTTCGCTGGCCGGAGGCTACTTAGCCTGAGGGCGCCTCCACTTACCGGTTGGGCCCGGCCTTTGGGTCGCCGACACCTCGGGCCCGTCGGACTCGTTCTCCCTCGTCTACCCCCTTCTTCTACCTCCCGACGGGGCAGATGGGGGCGCTGGCTGCTGTAGCTCCGGCCACCCTGTCGTACCAGATGTCAAGCCGGAGGTGTGGGTGGATGCCCTCTGCCCTGCCATGCTTGGTGGTGGCCTCGGCATCCGCGGTAACGGCTGGGAGCCAGCAGCTCGTCGGGAGAGGAGGACGGCGATGTCGGTCCCTATTGGGGGGCATGGCGAGTCGTCAAGGATGATGTCATGGGTGTCCTGGGGGACTCCTTCTATCGACGGGGTGCTCCAAGAGCTCTTGGCTGAGGCGAGGGAGGGTGGGTTGGCTCGAGCTCGAGCGGAGCCGAGCAGCAGCAATGGCGGCCGCGGGGAGGGAGGAGGGTGCGGGAGCTACTATGCGGTGGTCCTAGACGTCCACACAGGGAGGAGGGGGCTAGAGAGAGAAAGAGTGGGCTCGGCAGCGAGGTAAAATGAAGTGGCGCTGAAAAAGAGCTCGGGTGGCCTTGGATGCGCCCTGGAGCGGGGAGCATGCGTGCCAGAGATGTTTTGGAGGCAAGCTGGCGTCATGGAGGGGTAAAGGGTGGAGGGAGGAATGCCCTTCTGGCCGGTCAAAGTTGTCTAGCATACAAGGCATGCGTGCAGAGAGCAATTTAGGAGTTTGGTCTTATATGGGACAATTTAGGTGGGGTTCAATCTCTGGTTAAGTTTGTCGCATCAAACTTTGGGCTAGCAAAAGGGGATTTTACTGGGGAGGACTTGGAATCAAACCATGTCTAATAGTCCTGGCTATACAAGGACTCCAAGTCTACCAAGTTTTAGATCAAGAAGAGGAGTGTAGCTAGCACTTGTAGTTCACGGCCACATTTCTGCCAAAGATGAAGTTTCACAAGGGCTGCTCATATTTTCCACATGAGCATGCCATATATTTTCTTGAATTAGTGCATTAGAATACTAGAGGTGCTCTAGAAGGATGTCGGGGCATTATCTTGAACACAATTATTGGGAGAGGGTAAAAGAGGGGCTACCATGCTAAAAAGGAGAGGTAAAGAGAGGGAGTCACCCCCAATAATTGTCTAGGGTAAAAAAGGGTCAAATAAGACCGCGGTAGAAATAAGACTGCGGAGCTCGAGGAGAATAGTAGAAAGGGCCAAAGAAACAAATTTCGCAAGTGAGCAAAAGGTGTTTGATGTGTGTTAGGGCGAGCAAATGGATTCCAATTACTATGAAACTTAACAGGGTCACATTATATGTCAAAAATGAGCTTGTACACCAAATTGGGGATTTGGTGGAGAAATTTTCCAATGTAGACTTGAAAACCCCTAGAAATGGGCAAAAATGGCTTTGTGCATATAAATGCATGCCAATTAATTCCCACTAATGCACCACTTGGTGTGGTGGCATTATTTGAATATTAGAGCATGTCCAAAAAGCTTGGGATCAATTGGAGAAACTTCACAATGTGAAGTTCGCCAATTCTAATAATTAGAACAAAAGCTTTTTAGGGGTTTTGGACAAGTTCATGTACTCTCCTTGATGCACCACTTGGTGTGGATGCATTATTGGAGTATGAGAACATGTCCACAAAATTTGAGCACATTTGGAGACACTTGGCAATGTAGATTTGCTCAAATTTGGATCTGGACAGATAGGGTTTTGGAATATTTATCTGAATCAAATCAACTTGGATTGAGATGAAACTTGGCAAGATCATCACATATATCATGTGTGAAATTCTATAATTTTACTAGGATTGATTGAGAGTATTTCCTATGGAAATATTCAGAAAGCTTGGACTAGACAGAAAGGGTTCCGAATGGTTTTGTCCAATATTTTGAACATGACCATGTGTTGAAATTCTTATATATGGAGTATACATGTCCACTGAGTTTCCCTAAAAAAATTCAAATATTTTCAAAGAAATAAAAATAATTTTGCTTCATAAAAGACCATTTCTAGCCTCAAAAAAGATATTTAATAAAATAGAAAAATAACTTTTAAATTAATCATCTTGTGATTTTGGGGAGTCTTTTGATAATGGAATTTAAATAAAACATTTGGTGCAAGGCACCATATCTAATTTGAGGACTTGTAGTACAAATCCCAACTAAGGGGTTTTTGAAAGCTTAAATTAAATAAAATGTTTTTGGTAAAAATAGTATTTTATAAAAACAAATCTAGTCCTATACACATGGTATGGTCATTGGGGCAAAGACTTTGGACATGTCTGTCAGTCTAAGAATTAGTAGGAACTTGGTGATTTAAATACAAGCAAACAAAAAAGCAAGCAACAATCACATGAAGCATTACAAGTACTCACAAAAAAAATTAACTCGTCCTAATTTTTGAGATAAGTTTTTTAGTCAGGAGAGCCAAAACACATGGTGTGACAACTACTCCTATAAATCTAATATCGATGCAGTGCTACATAATCTCCTAGAGTTCCCACAATCCACATACCATTGCAAGAACTATTATAGCAGTATGCCCAAAAACTCTATTATCGTGACCAAGTAAACCCCAAGGTCAAGCTTATCACCATCCTTAAATCAACTCTGACAACACAAATTTCCTTCTTTATCATCCACAATGAACATGGTATCATGATAAAGATCATTGGACTAAATCCAAATTACTCCGGACCATTCGGTCTCATTTATCACTGACACTCTATTAGGGTCACCTAGTTAAATCCAAATCTCATGCCCGACTATAATCTCCATGCATCTTTGAACCACTAATATTACTTGACAAGGTCAGCTTTCGTACCACCAAGAATTTCAGCTTGTGATCACAAGTTTCCTACTAAGTCCATCAAATGAGAAGTAAATCATGCTACTCTACCAACTTTGGTCCAGCAAGTTCACCTACCAACATAAAAGTCTTACTATCCACCAAGAGAGTTTAACTACATCCTCAGACACCTATTATAGTCACCTCAAATATGTTGCCTATTAATCACGTATTCTCAAATGACCCCTTTTATGGCATAAAGGTTATGGTGCTAGCTTAAGAATGAAAGATGTTTGTTCACATTGATCTCTAGTTCCATAAGGAACCTAGTGCTAAGCACGGGTTGTGGAAGCTCAACACGTGCTCCGGAAAACTCGTGTATTAAACACGATCAGAGATTTGAGTTGGGGTACTTGTGATGTCTAGGTTGGTCTAGGGAGGGGTTTCCATTCTTGAGGGAAAATCATAACTCTACCGAGTTGCGTCTGGTTGAGTACGTTGTAGTCAAATTCTTCAGTGCTAGTTATCTGTCGAGATGGATGCTTGGTGCATCTTGTCTTGCTGGTCTTGGGTTGACGAGATGGGGGAGAGGGAAGGCAGAATAGAAGGGACTGCCTAATGGGGGTGGTATAGTGCAAGTGCGATCAAACAAGTGCCGAAAAGCCAAACACAAACATCAACATGAGCTAGGTGATATAGTCGTGTACTTGTTGCCTAGGGAAAAAGTGTGAATTTCACCGAAACACAAACAGATAAAACAAGCAACACGCAACATGGTTCAATTTGAACCATCACATGCAGTCAACTTTGCATGGGCGATACACGACATATCTTACCCTAGCGGCTCTCGGACTCAATAGCCGTGCTAGCTTTGTGTCTTTGATAGGAGTCCGCTCGGTCTTTTGGGTCTTCTTCAGGTGCCGCTATGTCTCATGTTGTTGTTTGTCGAAATGATCCAGGTTGATCCTGAAGAATCTTTGGCAACTTCTCTTTCGCGAGTTGACGGCAAAAGTGGTTCCTCATGGCTGTCATTGACCGGGTCTTTTGTTGTCTTCATAATCATGTCCATATCTTCTTGCCTTTAAAGGCGTCAAGGGTTTCGAATAGAACATCCTTCATGCAATGATATGGACAAGGCATGATAGAGTTCTGACCTGTCGGTTATGTTGATGACAACATTGTGTGGGGACCCCGACTTGTAAGTCGTGATCACCGAATGCATGTGTTCAGTGATCCCAGATATCATTCTCACTGAACACGGAGAAGCTGAATAACAAGACTCTTACATCCATACATACCGTCTCATAAAAATAAGGACCATTAAGGCCAAGTCTTACGTAGGTAGGGCCTCTAAGGCCGACACACCAAATATAACTAGCAGCCAAATCTTGAATGAAAGCGTGAACCCATGCCATCTGCCTTACCCTACACGCATTCTGACTTGGAAGCGTCCTAGTTCACATGTTCGTTGTCGACGAACTCTTCTCCAAATTCCTTCTCTTCCATGCCTAGCCAATTAAATAACAAGTGGCAAGCCAATGAGTACTTTGAATGTACTCGCAAGCAACCCATGATGTGGGACAAGGTAATAATGAAGCTTGATACAAGACTAGTAGGAAATTTTGTGGAAAGCAGATTTTTCCCTGATGCAATAACATGACCGACTTATCGTGTGTCATGCATCATAACGTAAGTGATAACCATGTTAGCAGGTTACAGATATCAACATCAACTGAGGGTTGGGCAACTCATGTTCACCCATCATGCCAAGTCATCTGACTTAACCCAGGTACCATATTACTCACCTTTCTCACACACCACACTATTTGGTAAACATGGACGTAGCCCAAGAGCGTCCATCCAACTGTCCATGACCGTGGACATGGCTATCCGAATAGTTTCACTCTGCAGAGGTTGCACACTTTACCCACGAGACTCGGGAAACTTCCATGCCAAGAGACGACTCGAGGTGTTTCTCACACCCGAGGTAAGTACCCGAACATCACCTTTCGCATGATGATACTAGCAAAGAGAACACACTTTGGTGACAACTCCTCCTAACGTACATCACATGTATCATCCACGAGGGCATGCAGTGGTGTGTCTGGTGTTTGTGAAAACTATTCGAAATATGCCCTAGAGGCAATAATAAATTGGTTATTATTATATTTCCTTGTTCGTGATAATCGTTTATTATCCATGCTAGAATTGTATTGATTGGAAACTCAAATACATGTGTGGATACATAGACAACACATTGTCCCTAGTGAGCCTCTAGTTGACTAGCTCGTTGATGAAAGATGGTCAAGGTTTCCTGGCAATAGACAAGTGTTGTCACTTGATAACGAGATCACATCATTAGGAGATTATGTGATGGACAAGAGCCAAAGAATGAACGTAGTATATCATCGTGTCAGTTTATTGCTACACTTTTCTACATGTCAATGTATCTGTTCCTATGACCATGAGATCATACATCTTCCGGACACCGGAGGAATACCTTGTGTGTACCAAACATCGCTACGTAACTGGGTGACTATAAAGGTTCTCTATAGGTATCTCCGAAGGTGTCTGTTTTCTTGGCATGGATCAAGACTGGGATTTGTCACTCCGTGTGAGGGAGAGGTATCTCGGGGCCCACTCGGTAATGCAACATCAGAACAAGCCTTGCAAGCAATGTGACTAAGGAGTTAGTCATGGGATCCTGCATTACGGAATGAGTAAAGAGACTTGCTGGTAACGAGATTTAACTAGGTATAGAGATACCGATGATCGAATCTCTGGCAAGTAACATACCGAAGGACAAATGGAATGGCATACGGGATTAACTGAATCCTTGACATAGAGGTTCAACCGATAGAGATCTACGTAGAATATGTACGAGCCAATATGGTCATCTAGGTCCCTCTATTGTTTATTGGACGGAGAGTGTCTCAGGTCATGTCTACATAGTTCTCGAACCCGCGGGGTCTGCACACTAAAGGTTCGGTGATGTTTTAGTATTATTGAGTTATGTGTGTTTGGTAACCAAAAGTTGTTCGGAGTCCCATATGAGATCCCGGACGTCCTGAGGAGTTCCGGAATGGTCCAGAGATAAATATTTATATATAGGAAAGTTGCATTTGGCTTCCGGAAAGTTTTCGGGCATTGTCGGTAAAGTACCGGGAGTGACGAATGGGTTACGGGATTTTACCGGGAGAGGACACCCACCCGTGAGAGAACCTAATAGTCCTAAAGGTGGTGCACCAACCCTTAGTGGGCTGGTGCGGCCATCCCAATTAGGATATTTTGGTCAAGGAGCAAAAGAAGGGGAAAAGGGAAAAAGGGAAGGAGGAGACAAGATGGAATCCTACTAGGAGTAGGATTGGAGGTGGACTCCTCCACCTCCTCTCCACTTCGGCCTAACCCTTAGGGTTTTTTGTGGTGCCTCCTCCCCTACCTCCCTCCTATATATGCTGGAATTATGCCCTAGAGGCAATAATAAATATAGTTATTATTATAATTCCTGTATCAAGATAATCGTTTATTATCCATGCTATAATTGTATTGAATGAAGACTCATTTACATGTGTGGATACATGGACAAAACACCGACCCTAGCAAGCCTCTAGTTGGCTAGCCAGTTGATCAAAGATAGTCAGTGTCTTCTGATTATGAACAAAGTGTTGTTGCTTGATAACTGGATCACGTCATTAGGAGAATCACGTGATGGACTAGACCCAAACTAATAGACGTAGCATGTTGATCGTGTCATTTTGTTGCTACTGTTTTTGCGTGTCAAGTATTTATTCCTATGACCATGAGATCATATAACTCACTGACACCGGAGGAATGCTTTGTGTGTATCAAACGTCGCAACGTAACTGGGTGACTATAAAGATGCTCTACAGGTATCTCCGAAGGTGTTAGTTGAGTTAGTATGGATCAAGACTGGGATTTGTCACTCCGTATGACGGAGAGGTATCTCGGGGCCCACTCGGTAATACAACATCACACACAAGCCTTGCAAGCAATGTGACTTAGTGTAAGTTGCGGGATCTTGTATTACGGAACGAGTAAAGATACTTGCCAGTAAACGAGATTGAAATAGGTATGCGGATACTGACGATCGAATCTCGGGCAAGTAACATACCGAAGGACAAAGGGAATGACATACGGGATTATATGAATCCTTGGCAGTGAGGTTCAAACGATAAGATCTTCGTAGAATATGTAGGATCCAATATGGGCATCCAGGTCCCGCTATTGGATATTGACCGAGGAGTCTCTCGGGTCATGTCTACATAGTTCTCGAACCCGCAGGGTCTGCACACTTAAGGTCCGACATTGTTTTATGCGTATTTGAGTTATATGGTTGGTTACCGAATGTTGTTCGGAGTCCCGGATGAGATCACGGACGTCACGAGGGTTTCCGAAATAGTCCGGAAACGAAGATTGATATATAGGATGACCTCATTTGATTACCGGAAGGTTTTCGGAGTTACCGGGAATGTACCGGGAATGACGAATGGGTTCCGGGAGTTCACCGGGGGGGCAACCCACCCCGGGGAAGCCCATAGGCCTTGAGGTTGGCACACCAGCACTTAGTGGGCTGGTGGGACAGCCCAAAAGGGCCCTATGCGCCTAGGAAAGAAAATCAAAGAGAAAAGAAAAAAAAGAGGAGGTGGGAAGGGAAGGAAGGACTCCCACCCACCAAACCAAGTCCAACTCGGTTTGGGGGGGAGCCTTCCCCCTTCGACTCGGCCGAACCCCTTGGGGCTCCTTGAGCCCCAAGGCAAGGTCCCCTCCCTCCCACCTATATATACGGAGGTTTCAGGGCTGATTTGAGACGACTTTTCCACGGCAGCCCGACCACATACCTCCACGGTTTTTCCTCTGGATCGCGTTTCTGCGGAGCTCGGGCGGAGCCCTGCTGAGACAAGGTCATCACCAACCTCCGGAGCGCCGTCATGCTGCCAAAGAACTCTTCTACCTCTCCGTCTCTCTTGCTGGATCAAGAAGGCCGAGATCATCGTCGAGTTGTACGTGTGCTGAACACGGAGGTGCCGTCCGTTCGATACTAGATCGTCGGACTGATCGCGGGATTGTTCGCGGGGCAGATCGAGGGACGTGAGGACGTTCCACTACATCAACCGCGTTCACTAACGCTTCTGCTGTACGATCCACAAGGGTACGTAGATCACTCATCCCCTCTCGTAGATGGACATCACCATGATAGGTCTTCGTGCGCGTAGGAAATTTTTTGTTTCCCATGCGACGTTCCCCAACAGTGGCATCATGAGCTAGGTTCATGCGTAGATGTCTCCTCGAGTAGAACACAAAAGTTTTTGTGGGTGGTGATGTGCGTTTTGCTGCCCTCCTTAGTCTTTTCTTGATTCCGCGGTATTGTTGGATTGAAGCGGCTTGGACCGACATTACTCGTACGCTTACGAGAGACTCGTTTCATCGCTACGGGTAACCCCGTTGCTCAAAGATGACTGGCAAGTGTCGGTTTCTCCAACTTTAGTTGAATCGGATTTGACCGAGGAGGTCCTTGGATGAGGTTAAATAGAAACTCATATATCTCCGTTGTGGTGTTTGCGTAAGTAAGATGCGATCCTACTAGATACCCATGGTCACCACGTAAAACATGCAACAACAAAATTAGAGGACGTCTAACTTCTTTTTGCAGGGTATGCTTGTGATGTGATATGGCCAACGATGTGATGTGATATATTGGATGTATGAGATGATCATGTTGTAATAGAAAATATTGACTTGCGCGTCGATGGTACGGCAACCGGCAGGAGCCATAGGGTTGTCTTTATACTAACGTTTGTGCTTGCAGATGCGTTTACTATTTTGCTAGGATGTAGCTTTAGTAGTAATAGCATGAGTAGCACGACAACCCCGATGGCAACACGTTGATGGAGATCATGGTGTGGCTCCGGTGATAAGAAGATCGTGCCGGTGCTTTGGTGATGGAGATCAAGAACCATGTGATGATGGCCATATCATGTCACTTATGAATTGCATGTGATGTTAATCCTTTTATGCACCTTATTTTGCTTAGAACAACGGTAGCATTATGAGGTGATCTCTCACTAAAATTTCAAGACGAAATTGTGTTCTCCCCGACTGTGCACCGTTGCTACGGTTCGTCGTTTCGAGACACCACGTGATGATCGGGTGTGATAGACTCAACGTTCACATACAACGGGTGCAAGACAGCTGCGCACGCGGAACACTCGGGTTAAGCTTGACGAGCCTAGCATGTGTAGACATGGCCTCGGAACACATGAGACCGAAAGGTCGATCATGAATCATATAGATGATATGATTAGCATAGGGATGCTTCCCACCGAAACTATACTCAACTCACGTGATGATCGGACTTGAGCTAGTGTAAGTGGATCATGAACCACTCAAATGACTAGAGAGATGTACTTTTTGAGTGAGAGTTTAGAGAATAATTTGATTAAAGTTAAACTCTAATTATCTTGAACATAGTCTCAGTCCACTTTCAATATATTTGTGTTGTAGATCATGGCTCACGCTATAGTCATCCTGAATTTTAATATGTTCCTAGAGAAAGCTAAGTTGAAAGATGATGGAAGCAACTTTGTAGACTGGGCTCATAATCTTAAGCTAATCTTACAAGCTGGGAAGAAGGATTATGTCCTTAAGGTTGCGCTAGGAGATGAACCACCCGCTACGGCTGATCAGGATGTTAAGAACGCTTGGTTAGCACGTAAGGAGGACTACTCAATAGTTCAATGTGCAGTCTTGTATGGCTTAGAACCGGGACTTCAACGTCGCTTTGAGCGTCATGGAGCATTTGAGATGTTCCACGAGTTGAAGTTTATCTTTCAGAAGAACGCTCGGATCGAGAGGTATGAGACCTCCGATAAATTCTATGCTTGCAAGATGGAGGAAAACTCGTCTGTCAGTGAACATGTGCTCAAAATGTCTGGGTACTCAAACCGTCTAGCTGAGCTGGGGATTGAACTCCCGCAAGAGGCTATCACTGACAGAATCCTTCAATCACTGCCACCAAGCTATAAAGGCTTTGTGTTGAACTACAACATGCAAGGGATGAACAAGTCTCCCGGCGAGTTGTTTGCGATGCTGAAAGTCGCAGAGTCTGAACTCCGTAAAGAGCATCAAGTGTTTGATGGTGAATAAGACCACTAGTTTCAAGAGAAACGGCAAAGGCAAGAAGGGTAATTCAAAGAAGAGCGGCAAGCCTGTTGCCAATCCGACGAAGAAACCTAAAGCTGGACCTAAGCCTGAAACGGAGTGTTACTATTGCAAGGGTATGGGTCGCTGGAAGCGCAATTGCCCCAAGTATCTGGCAGATAAGAAGGCGGCCAAAGATAAATCAGGTATATTTGATATACATGTTATTGATTACTTAACCGGCTCTCGTAGTAGTGCCTGGGTATTCGATACTGGTTCTGTTGCTCATATTTGCAACTCAAAACAGGAACTGCGGAATAGACGAAGGCTGGCGAAAGATGAAGTGACGATGCATGTAGGAAATGGTTCCAAGGTTGATGCAATCGCCGTCGGCACAGTTTCACTTCAGTTACCATCAGGATTAGTGATGAACTTAAATCATTGTTATTTAGTGCCTGCGTTGAGCATGATCATTATATCTGGATCTTGTTTATTGCGACACGGTTACTCTTTTAAGTCAGAGAATAATGGTTGTTCTATTTCTATGAGTAACATCTTTTATGGTCATGCACCTAATGTGAGAGGATTGTTCATATTGAATCTTGATAGCGATACGCATATACATAACATTGAGACCAAAAGAGTTAGAGTTAACAATGATAGCGCCATATTTTTGTGGCACTGCCGCTTAGGTCATATTGGTGTAAAGCGCATGAAGAAACTCCATGTTGATGGACTTCTCGAGTCACTTGACTTTGATTCACTTGACACGTGCAAACCATGCCTCATGGGCAAGATGACTAAGACTCCGTTCTCTGGAACAATGGAGCATGCAAGTGACTTGTTGGAAATCATACATACCGATGTGTGTGGTCCGATGAGCGTGGAGGCACGCAGCGGATATCGTTATTTTCTCACCTTCACTGACGATTTGAGTAGATATGGTTATGTCTACTTGATGAAGCACAAGTCTGAAACATTTGAAAAGTTCAAGCAATTTCAGAGTGAAGTGGAAAATCATCGTAACAAGAAGATCAAGTTCCTACGGTCTGATCGTGGGGGTGAATATCTGAGTTTCGAGTTTGGTACTCACTTAAGACAATGTGGAATTGTTTCACAGTTAACACCGCCTGTAACACCACAGCGTAATGGTGTGTCCGAACGTCGTAATCGTACTCTATTAGAGATGGTGCGATCTATGATGTCTCTTACTGATTTGCCGTTATCGTTTTGGGGTTATGCATTAGAAACAGCTGCATTCACTTTAAATAGGGCACCATCAAAATCCGTTGAGACGACACCATACGAACTGTGGTATGGCAAAAGGCCAAAGTTGTCGTTTCTTAAAGTTTGGGGATGTGATGCTTATGTCAAAAAGCTTCAGCCTGAAAAGCTGGAACCCAAAGCGGAAAAGTGCGTCTTCATAGGTTACCCAAAAGAGACAGTTGGGTACACCTTCTATCTCAAATCCGAGGGCAAAGTGTTTTTTGCTAAAAACGGAGCTTTTCTCGAGAACTAGTTTCTCTCGAGAGAATTGAGTGGGAGGAAGATAGAACTTGACGAGGTTGTCGAACCTCTCATCCCTCTGGATGGTGGCGCAGGGCCAGGGGAAACCTTTGTCGTTGCGACGCCGGTTGAGGAGGAAGTTAATGATGATGATCATGAAACTCCAGTTCAAGTTTCTGTCGAACCACGCAGGTCGACGACACCACGTGTTGTTCCAGAGTGGTACGGTAATCCCGTCTTATCAATCATGTTGTTAGACAACAATGAACCTGCAAATTATGAAGAAGCAATGGTGGGCCCAGATTCCAACAAATGGCTAAAAGCCATGAAGTCCGAGATAGGATCCATGTATGAGAACAAAGTGTGGACTTTGGAGGTACTACCTGAGGGCCGCAAGGCTATTCAGAACAAATGGATCTTTAAGAGGAAGGCGGACGCTGACGGCAATGTAACCGTTTATAAAGCTCGACTTGTGGCAAAGGGTTTTTCACAAGTTCAAGGAGTTGACTACGATGAGACATTCTCACCCGTAGCGATGCTTAAGTCCGTCAGAATCATGTTAGCAATAGCTGCATTTTTCGATTATGAAATCTAGCAGATGGATGTCAAAACGACGTTCCTTTACGGTTTCCTTAAGGAAGAATTGTATATGATACAACCCGAAGGTTTTGTCGATCCTAAGAATGCTAACAAGGTGTGCAAGCTCCAGCGATCCATTTATGGACTAGTGCAAGCATCTCGGAGTTGGAACAAACGCTTTGATGAGGTGATCAAAGCATTTGGGTTTATACAAGTGGTTGGAGAATCTTGTATTTACAAGAAAGTGAGTGGGAGCTCTGTGGCGTTTCTGATATTATATGTGGATGATATATTGCTGATTGGAAACAACGTGGAGTTTTTAGAGAGCATAAAGGATTACTTGAATAAGAGTTTCTCTATGAAGGACCTAGGAGAAGTTGCTTACATTCTAGGCATTAAGATTTATAGGGATAGATCAAAACGCCTGATAGGACTTTCACAAAGCACATACCTTGATAAAGTTTTGAAGAGGTTCAAAATGGAACAGTCCAAGAAAGGGTTCTTGCCAGTTTTACAAGGTACGAGATTGAGTAAGACTCAGTGCCCAGCAACTGATGAAGATAGAGAGCATATGCGCTCCGTCCCCTATGCTTCAGCCATAGGTTCTATCATGTATGCAATGTTGTGTACTAGACAGGATGTTAGCCTGGCCATAAGTATGGCAGGTAGGTTCCAGAGTAATCCAAGAGTGGATCACTTGACAGCGGTCAAGAATATCCTGAAGTACCTGAAAAGGACTAAGGAGATGTTTCTCGTGTATGGAGGTGACGAAGAGCTCGCCGTAAAAGGTTACGTCGATGCAAGCTTTGACACAGATCCGGATGACTCTAAGTCGCAAACCGGATACGTATTTATTCTTAATGGGGGTGCGGTAAGCTGGTGCAGTTCCAGGCAAAGCGTTGTAGCAGATTCTACATGTGAAGCGGAGTACATGGCTGCCTCGGAGGCGGCTAAGGAGGGTGTCTGGATGAAGCAGTTCATGACGGATCTTGGAGTGGTGCCAAGCGCACTGAATCCAATAACCTTGTTTTGTGACAACACGGGTGCCATTGCCTTAGCAAAGGAACCACGGTTTCACAAGAAGACCAGACACATCAAACGACGCTTCGACCTCATCCGCGACTACGTCGAGGGAGAGGACGTAAATATATGCAAAGTGCACACGGATCTGAATGTAGAAGACCCGCTGACTAAACCTCTTCCACGGCCAAAGCATGATCAACACCAGAACTGTATGGGTGTTAGATTTATTACAATGTAATTCACATGATGATGTGAGGGCTAGATTATTGACTCTGCTGCAAGTGGGAGACTCTTGGAATTATGCCCTAGAGGCAGTAATAAATATAGTTATTATTATAATTCCTGTATCAAGATAATCGTTTATTATCCATGCTATAATTGTATTGAATGAAGACTCATTTACATGTGTGGATACATAGAAAAAACACCGTCCCTAGCAAGTCTCTAGTTGGCTAGCCAGTTGATCAAAGATAGTCACTGTCTTCTGATTATGAACAAAGTGTTGTTGCTTGATAACTGGATCACGTCATTAGGAGAATCACGTGATGGACTAGACCCAAACTAATAGGCGTAGCATGTTGATCGTGTCATTTTGTTGCTACTGTTTTCTGCGTGTCAAGTATTTATTCCTATGACCATGAGATCATATAACTCACTGACACCGGAGAAATGCTTTGTGTGTATAAAACCTCGCAACGTAACTGGGTGACTATAAAGATGCTCTACAGGTATCTCCGAAGGTGTTAGTTGAGTTAGTATGGATCAAGACTGGGATTTGTCACTCCGTATGACGGAGAGGTATCTCGGGGCCCACTCGGTAATACAACATCACACACAAGCCTTGCAAGCAATGTGACTTAGTGTAAGTTGCGGGATCTTGTATTACGGAACGAGTAAAGAGACTTGCCAGTAAACAAGATTGAAATAGGTATGCGGATACTGACGATCGAATCTCGGGCAAGTAACATACCGAAGGACAAAGGGAATGACATACGGGATTATATGAATCCTTGGCACTGAGGTTCAAACGATAAGATCTTCATAGAATATGTAGGATCCAATATGGGCATCCAGGTCCCGCTATTGGATATTGACCGAGGAGTCTCTCGGGTCATGTCTACATAGTTCTCGAACCCGTAGGGTCTGCACACTTAAGGTTCGACGTTGTTTTATGCGTATTTGAGTTATATGGTTGGTTACCGAATGTTGTTCGGAGTCCCGGATGAGATCACGGACATCACGAGGGTTTCCGGAGTGGTCCGGAAATGAATATTGATATATAGGATGACCTCATTTGATTACCGGAAGGTTTTCGGAGTTACCGGGAATGTACCGGGAATGACGAATGGGTTCCGAGAGTTCACCGGGGGGGCAACCCACCCCGGGGAAGCCCATAGGCCTTGAGGGTGGCACACCAGCCCTTAGTGGGCTGGTGGGACAGCCCAAAAGGGCCCTATGCGCCTAGGAAAGAAAATCAAAGAGAAAAGAGAAAAAAAGAGGAGGTGGGAAGGGAAGGAAGGACTCCCACCCACCAAACCAAGTCCAACTCGGTTTGGGGGGGGAGCCTTCCCCCTTGGACTCGGCCGAACCCCTTGGGGCTCCTTGAGCCCCAAGGCAAGGTCCCCTCCCTCCCACCTATATATATGGAGGTTTTAGGGCTGATTTGAGACGACTTTTCCACGGCAGCCCGACCACATACCTCCACGGTTTTTCCTATAGATCGCGTTTCTGCGGAGCTCGGGCGGAGCCCTGCTGAGACAAGGTCATCACCAACCTCTGGAGTGCCGTCACGTTGCCGGAGAACTCTTCTACCTCTCCGTCTCTCTTGCTGGATCAAGAAGGCCGAGATCATCGTCGAGCTGTACGTGTGCTGAACGCGGAGGTGCCGTCCGTTCGGTACTAGATCGTGGGACTGATTGCGGGATTGTTCGCGGGGCGGATCGAGTGACGTGAGGACGTTCCACTACATCAACCGCATTCACTAACGCTTCTGCTGTACGATCTACAAGGGTACGTAGATCACTCATCCCCTCTCGTAGATGGACATCACCATGATAGGTCTTCGTGCGCGTAGGAAATTTTTTGTTTCCCATGCGACGTTCCCCAACAATATATACTAGCGGATTTGAGCCCAGCCCTAACCCCAATAAGACATGGATGCCCTCTCTCTAGATCGTTTTCTCCTCTAAATTATTTTCGCAGAGCTTGGCGAAGCCCTGCTGGATTAATTCACCACCACCACGACCACACCGTTGTGCTGGAGAATTCATCTACCTCTTCGCCCCTCTTGTTGTATCAAGAAGGCGGTGATCGCCATCGAGCTATACGTGTGTTGAACGTGGAGGTGCCGTCCGTTCGGCACTAGATCGTGATGAGATCGTGGGACAGGCTACAATTTGGATCGCGATGATGTTCCACTACATCAACCGCATTATATACGCTTCCGCTTAGCAATCTACAAGGGTATGTACATTCACTCTCCTCTCTCGTAGATGTTCATCACCATGGATAGGTATTGCATGAGCATAGGAATTTTTTTCTTTCCCATGCAACGTTCCCCTATAGTGCATCATGAGCTAGGTCTATGCGTAGATGGCATCTCGAGTAGAACACAAAGGAGTTTGTGGGTGTTGATGTTCAATTTGTTGTCATCCTTAGTCTTTTCTTGATTCATCAGTATTGTTGGATTGAAGCGGCCTGGACCAACATTACTCGTACATTTAGAGAGACCGGTTTCATCGACTAACATGCAACATGATGCATAAAGATGACTGGCGTGTGTCTGTTTCTTCAACTTTAGTTGAATCAGATTTGACCGAGGTGGTCCTTGGAGAAGGTTAAATAGCAACTTGCATATCACCATTGTGATGTTGTGTAACTAAGATGCGATCATAGCAGCCACGTAAAACATGCAACAACAAATTAGAGGACGTCTAACTTGTTTTTGCAGGGTATGCATGTGATGTGATATGGCCAAAGACATGATCATGTTGTAATAGTTAAATATAGACTTGCGTGTTGATGCTACGACAACCGGCAGGAACCATAGGGTTTGTCTTTAATTATTTTGCGCTTGGAGATGATTTGCTTTATCGCTAGTAGTAGCTTTAGTAGTAACAACAGAGTTGGTGCGACAACCTCGATGGCAGCATGATGATGGAGATCAAGGTGTGGCGCCGGTGATGATGGAGATCATGTCGGTGCTTTGGTGATGGAGATCATGAAGTACAATTTCATGGCCATATCCTATCACTTATGATTTGCATGTGATGTTAATCCTTTTATGCACCTTGTTTTGCTTAGGACGAAGGTAGCATTATAAGGTGACCCTCACTAAAATTTCAAGATAAAATTGTGTTCTCCCCGACTGTGCACCGTTGCGACAGTTCGTGGTTTCGAGAGACTACGTGATGATAGGGTGTGATAGACTCTACGTTCACATACAACGGGTGCAAAACAATTGCGCACACGGAACACTCGGGTTAAACTTGACGAGCCAAGCATGTATAGACATGGCTTCAGAAAACAAGAGACTGAAAGGTCAAGCATGAGTCATATAGTGGATATGATCAACTTGGAGATGTTCACCATTGAAGCTAAACTCAACTCATGTGATGATCGAACTTGAGTTAGTGAATTTTGAGCATGCGACACTCGTATGACTAGAGGGATGTCAATTTGAGTGGAAGTTCTTGAGTAATATGATTAATTGAACTCATTATCATGAACATAGTCAAAAGTTATTTACAAATTATGTTCTACCTTGTGATGTAGCTCAACTGTTTTTGATATGTTCCAAGAGAAAAATTAGTTCAAAGATGATAGTAGCAATTATGCGGACTAGGTCCGTAAACTGAGGGTTGTCCTCATTGCTGCGCAGAAGGCTTATGTCCTTAATGCACCGCTTGGCGTGCTGAACCTCGAGCGTCGTCTGTGGATGTTGCGAACATCTGACATACATGTTTTTTATGACTACAAGATAGTTCAGTATATAATGCTTAACGGCTTAGAATTGAGGCGTCGAAGATGTTTTGAACGTCACGGAACATATAAGATGTTCCAAGAGCTGAAATTGGGATTTCAGGCTCGTGGCCATGTTAAGAGGTATGAGACCTCCGACAAAGTTCTTGGCCTGTGAAGTAAGGGAGAAAATCTTAATCGTTGAGTTTGTGCTCAGATTGTCTGAGTACTACAATCGCTTGAATCGGGTGGGAGTTGATCTTCGAGATAAGATAGTGATTGACATAGTTCTCCAATGTCACTACCACCAAGCTATTGAGCTTCATGATGAAATATAACATGACAGGGATACATACAATCCCAGAGATATTTGCGATGTTTGACACCGTGAAAGTAGAAATCAAATAGGAGCATCAATTGTCGATGGTTAGTGAAACCACTAGTTTCAAGAAGGGCAAGGGCAAGAAGGGATACTTCATGAATGGCACACCAGTTGCCGCTCTAGTGAAGAAACCCAAGGTTGAACCCCAACCCGAGACAAAGTGCTTCTAATATGAGGGGAACAGTCACTCAAGGAGCACAACCCTTGATTCTTGGTAGATGAGAAGGCTCACAAAGTCGTCGAAAGTACATTGGATATATATGATATTGATGTGTACCTTACTAATACTCCTAGTACCACCGGGGTATTAGATATCGGTTCGGGTGCTAAGTGTTAGTAGCTCGAATTAAAATCTATGGAACAAACGGAGACTAGCCAAAGGTGAGGTGACGATGTGTGTTGGAAGTGTTTCCAAAGTTGATGTGATCACCATCGCACGCTCCCTCTACTTTCGAGGTTAGTGTCGAACCTAAATGTTGTTTGGTGTTTGCGTTGAGCATCAACATGATTGCATTGTGCTTATTGCAATATGGTTATTCATTTAAAGAGAATAATGGTTATTCTGTTTACTTGAATAATACCTTCAATGGTCATGCACCTAATATGAATGGTTTATTGAATGTTGATCGTAGTATTACACATGTTCATAATATTTGATGCCAAAAGATAAAATGTAGTAATGATAGTACCACTTACTTGTGGCACTACCGCTTGAGTCGTATTGGTATAAAACGCATAAATAAGCTCACTATTGATGGATCTATGGACTCACTCGTTTTTGAAACATTTGAGACAAGAGAACCATGTCTATTGGTGTAAACGCATGAAGAAACTCAGATGGATCGTTTGGACTCACTTGATTTTGAATCACTTGAGACATGCAAATCATGCCACATGGGCAAGATGACTGAAGGCCTCGTTTTCCAATGGGATGGAACAAGAAAGTAACTTGTTGATGTGTGCAGTCCAATGAGTGCTGAGGCACGCAATGGATAATCATTATGTTCTTACCTCACAAATGATTTGAGTAGATACTGGTATATTTACTTGATGAAACGCAAGTCTGAATTATTGAAAGGTTCAAGTAATTTTAGAGTGAAGTTGAAGATTGTCGTGAAAAGACGATAAAATGTCTAAAATATGATCGTAGAGATGAATATCTGAGTTGCGAGTTTGGTACACATTTAAGACAATGTGGAAATTGTTTCACAACTAATGCCACCTGGAAAACCATGGTGTGATGGTGTGTCCGAACGTCATAGCCGCGCCCTATTGGATATGATGCATACTATGATGTCTCTTATTGAATTAGCACTATCGTTGTTGGGATAGGCATTAGAGACAACTGCATTCACTTTAAACAGGGCACCACGTAATTATGTTGAGATGACACCGTAGGAACTATGGTTTCGAGAAACCTAAGTTGTCATTTCTTAAAAGTTTGGGATTGTGACGCTTATGTGAAAAAGTTTCAACCTGATAAGCTCGAACCCAAAGCACATAAATCCATCTTGGAAGGATACCAAAAACAGTTGGGAATACCTCCTATCTCACATCTGAAAGCAAAGTATTTGTTTCAAGAAACGGGTCCTTTCTCAAGAAAAAGTTTATCCAGAAAGAATTGAGTGGGAGGATGTTGGAACTTGATGAGGTTATTGAACCGTGACTTCAACCAGTGTGTAGCGGGCCGCAGGAACTTGTTTCTATGGTGCCTACACCAATTGAAGTGGAAGCTGAAGATAGTGATCATGAAGCTTCGGATCAAGTTACTACAAACCTCGTAGGTCGACAAAGTGATGTACTGCTCCAGAGTGGTACGGTAACCTTGTCTTGGAGGTCATGTTGTTGGACAACAATGAACCTACGAGCTATGGAGAAGCTATGGTGGGCCCAGATTCCGACAAATGTTTGGAGGCCATGAAATTCGAGAGAGGATCCATGTATGAAAACAAAGTGTGGACTTTGGAAGAACTACTTTATGGTCATAAGACTGTTAAGTACATATGGATCTTTAAAAGAAAAAACAGATGATGATGGTGGAATGTCACCATTCAGAAAGCTCAACTTGCCGCAAAGATGTTTCTCACAAGTTCAAAAAGTTGACTATGATGAGACTTTCTCACTCGTAGCGATGCTAAAAGTTTGTTGGAATTATGTTAGTAGTTGCTGCATTATTAATGAAATCTTGCAGATAGGATGTCAAAACATTGTTTCCTCGATGGTTTCCTTCAGGAAAGGTTGTATGTGATACAACCAGAAGGTTTTGTCGATCCTAAGGATGCTAACAAGTATGGAAGCTCCAGCGATCCTTCTATGGACTGGAGCAAGCATCTGAGAGTTCGAATATATGCTTTGGTGACATGACCAAAGCTTTTGGATTTATACAAGGTTTATGAGAAACTTGTATTTCCAAAGAAGTGAGTGGGAGCACTATAGAATTTCTGATTAGTATATGTGATTGATACATACCAAACATATCTATAATTTTTGCTTGTTCCATGATCTTTTAGGTGACATTTTTATATGTTTTGCTACACTTTCATACCTTTTTACACAAATTTAAACTAACCTACTAACTCAGTGCACCCAGTGCCAGTTTGTGTCTGCTAATGTCTTTTTTGCAGGGACTTTTACCCAATTTACCGATTCCCAAAAATCCCGAGAAAAAATATATAAAAATCAGCATGACAGAAGCTTCCCGATCACCAAAGGTGGGCCAGAGGGGAGCCAGGGCCTGCCCAGGCGGCCTACCCCCTGGCCGCTCCCACAGGTCGCCATGGTGGGACCCACCTCCTCTGGTGCCCTCCCTTGGCTTCTATTTTTACCACCGTGGAGAAAATGCTGATTCCGAAACCCTTTTCTCCAGAAGCAATTCCGATCTCCACCGCCATTGCCAACAAGTTTTGGGAGACCAGAATTCCTGTGTCGGCACCCTGCCGGGACGGGGAAGTGCCGCTGGATTCATCTCCTTCGACGATGCTTCCTCCCTCCATGAAGCCGGAGTAGTTCCTCCTCGGGGCTGAGGTCTTCTACAGTAGCTATGTGGTTAATTCTCTCTCCCATGATGTGATCTTGATTGTGATCATAGCCTATGTTAATCTAGGGTGATCCCATGATGTTTTCCCTTCTTCTATGTATTGGATTGATGTACTCACTTGATCTTATCTAGTATAATCCCCGAGACCATGCTGACAGCGGTCTATTGGACATGGATTAGAAGAATGTTTTCATGAGTGATTTCCTCTTTTGTGAATTGATTGAAGATTGAGAGTCTCTTGGTTCTTTCTTTGACAATCCTTGAGATATGTTGTGGTGATTGTGGTACTCTATTTGGATGGCCGTGGTGGCATTGGGAAATCCATAGATGAGAACTACGAACTCTGAGGTGTGCTTTTATAGCCCTACATAATTCTCGTCCTCTCTTGATCACAAAGGAATGACCTCCGAGTACGTCACCATTGCATGTTTTAGTGGAAATATCATGTGATTGGACTATGTTAATATTGTTGGGAGTTGCCACTAGTGAAAGTATGAAGCCTAGGCCTTGTGTCTCACCATTGTTACACCGTTTATGCTAACTTTTGTAACTTGGTACCTTGCTTCCATTTTTATTTCAGATTTACAATACCTTGTTTTACCATCCATATCACTTGTCTTTTAACATCTCTTCGCCGAACTAGTGCACCTATACAACTAACAATTGTATTAGGTGTGTTGAGGACACAAGAGACTTCTTGTATCTTAATTGCAAGGTTGCTTGAGAGAGGCCATCTTCAACCTCTACTTCCTTGAGTTCGATAAATCTTAGGTCATCCACTTTAGGGAAATTGCTGCTGTCCTACAAACCTCTGGGCTTGGAGGCCCAACATAGTCTACAAGAATAGAAGCGTGCGTAGACATCAAGCTATTTCTGGCGCCATTGCCATTGAGGTGAGTGCTTGAAGGTATATCTTTAGATCTTGCAATTAAATCTTTTTGTTTCTTGTTTTTATTTTCACTAGTTGGGCTTATGGAAAACTGCACTCTTAGTTCGCTGCTTGGGGAAGGCCGCTTTACCACAGTCATGGTAGAGAAGTCTCCTCCACCTACTGAATGTATCCCATTCGAAATACCACTTGGGATAATTGAAATAATTAGGGATGATTGTTATGCAGGAGATGGAACAGTCAATCCTAGTTTTCATTTGTTGAAACTTATAGAACTTTTTGAGTTGTTTTAGATTTCAGTTTTGACAAGAGATGGAGTCATGAGGAAATTATTTGCCTTGTCACTGAAAGGAAAAGCATTGGAATGGTATAGGCTACTAGATGATTCTCACCTATGGGATTGGAAAGAGATCCAGTCTCTCTTGTACTCCAAGTTTTATCCTCTTCATGAAGTCCATAAGAATAGGAATTATGTTTATAATTTCTATCCTCGTGACGGAGAAGCATAGCTCAAGCTTGGGGGAGACTTAAAACTTTAATGTTAAAATGTCCTAACCATGGGCTCCCAAAGATATGATTATTACTAATTTCCATGCGAGGCTCTCTCAACGGGATAAAGACATGCTCGATGCTTCCTCTATGGGTTCGTTCACAAACGAAAGGATTGATGCTAAATGGGAACTCCTTGAAAGAATTCAATGCAATATTGAAGATTGGGAGATCCACAAAGGTAAAGAGTCAGGTATAAATAATGAGTATGATTGCATTAAGGCCTTTGTTGAAACTGCAAGTTTTAATATGTTTAGTGCTAAGTTTGGGCTTGATTCTCAACTCCTTGTTGATTTCCTCAAATCTTTTGCTTCACATCTTAATATGCCTAAGGAGAATTGGATCAAGCATCATGAACCTTTTAAAGAGATTTGCAAAGAAAATCAAATTGTTAATGATAATTGCAACATGCATGATCCAATTCCTCAAAATGAAGTGTTTTATATAAGCATGTTAATTTTGGTGGAGTGGATAGACCTTGTGAAAGGCCTATGATTGAAGAAGAGAAGTATTGTAAGAAACATAAGCATGAAATAACAATCACTTGGATTAGATATTTAAATGAAATTGCTAGAGAATTATGTGACCTTTATCCTTTTACTTGTGAACTTTGTGGTATAGAGGGTCACTTTAATTTTCAATGCATGTACTTTCAAAACATAACTGTTAACGAGTTGTGTGATAACATGATCACTTCTGATCTTTATGAAGAACTTATGTTATTTTTGATGTGTGAACAGTTATAAGAAAAAACTTCTTGGCTAGATGCAATGCCTTCGGAATAAACAACACTTTGCAAAAATAACATCTCTATTGTGTTGTTAATTGCCATGAAAATTATTACATAAGTAAGACTAGAAAGGAGGGAACTTTACCAAAGCATAGAAATGTCTCTTATGTTTCGACTAATAAAAAGGAGAGTTTATCCCAAGTTTCCCCTATTGTTTCTAATGATAAACCAGAATATTTGGAGAAGCTTCCTCTCCAACCACTCCCTCCTAAGGTGAAGAAGAAGAAAATGAAGAGGAGGAAGAGGAACAAGAAGGAAGAAGAATGGCTATCAACATGGCCTGAGCATATTTCTCGCATCAACTTTTATCTTAACAGACATAAATTTATGGAGGATGGTGAGCTTGGTTGTTATTATCTTGATGGTAAGTCCGTAGGCACTATTGAAGATGATTTTGATTATGATATGCATGTTACTTATTGTGATTGGGAAGATGATGATAATGCTACTTATGATCTTGAAAATCTTTTTGGTACCAACTATGGAAATGATGATATGGAAAGCTCTAAGCTTGGGGATGATAGGATTGTAAGTCCTTTACCCATTAGTGATATGATAATTGATAATTCTTTTGCTAGTAAGAATAAAGACAACATGTTTACAAATATAGTTGCTAGCAATAATAATGCTCTTCTCTACCATGATGATGTTATAATCCTATCTATAGTGATTGTAAAGATACCTATGACATAAGGAGAAATTATCCATATGAAACTTGCATAATCATGGAGGGAATTATTCCCTTGCTGAACACCATCTCCCCAATACACAATTAATCTATAGTGTTCAGGTTGTTTATGATAGTCCTACTCCCACTATTACTAATGAGAAAGATTATGCTTATGTGGAGAGTAAGAGTACCTTTTTGCATGTGGATCATGGTAACAATGCTTTATGTGATACTTATATTGTTGAGTTTATTCACGATCTCACTGAAAATTATTATGAGAAGGGAACATATGCTTATAGATATTCCAATAATATCAAGTTCCCTCTCTTTATGTTGAAGGTTTTGAATCTGCACTTGTTTTGCCTTCCTATGCTTATTTCTTTGTGCTTCAGTGAATTATTCTATAGCAATATTCCTATGCATAGGAAGAATGCTAGACTTAAATGTGTTTGGTATTTGCTTCTTGATGCTCTCTTTTCTTCTACAACTCTTATTCCTATGAGAGCATCATTAAAATCTTAAGCCTATCTTTATGACCATAAAGAAAGAGCTCTAGGGAGACAACCCTTGTTATCTTTACTTTGAGTTTTTACTTTCAGTTTTTAGTGGTCTTGATCTGTGTTACCACTGTTGCAACATCATTGTACCTTTATTTGAAGCTTTGTGCAAAGGTTTAGCCTCTGATTGACAGAAAGTTCAAAAGTTGTGACATGTTGTCCAGAAACAGATTATGTCTGCTTGACGGAACAATTCACCTAAAATCACCAGATCATCTTTTTTATCTGAATTTTTTTAACGTATGCTCTGTACAATTGGCTTTCTAGCATCTGTTCTGAGTTGTTTGATTTGAGTTGCAGAAGTACCCTGAAAAAATTATTTACTACCTGTTGGTTTGTTTTTCACAAATTCTGCCACGTTTTGCGTTTTCACCGTTTTGCAAATCTTAAGCTTTCTTTTTCTTTGCAAAACCTTTTTGGCAATCTTGATAAACAGTAGATATTCATGAAAATTATTATTTCCAGTGGAGAAAATATATTTTATTATGGGTACTAACCACTCTAATCAGCTTATGATGAGTTTCGTATGAAGGGAGTTTTCAAGTATGCAATGGAAGATGATGAAAGAAGATCCAGGAGTGTCAAGCGCTCAAGCTTGGGGATGCCCCCATATACCCCCAAGAAATATTCGAGGAGATTCAAGCATCTAAGCTTGTGGATGCCCCCATGCATCCCCTTCTCCATCAACAATCATCAGTTCGTCCTTCTCCATGCTATATTTTATCACTTCATATGGTATGTGCTATGCTTGGAGCGTCCCGCTCTTTACTTTTGAGTTTGTTTTAGTTTTTCTTGTTGTTAATAACAAGTTGGACCATACCCTTCTTTGTTTGGGAGATAAACACGCACCACTCCACTCTAGAACACAACATAGGTTTTCATGCTTATCTTTTTGTGTGTTCTTTATCTTTTCATAGCCGTTTCCATGCTTAGCTCTTAGTTTTCATGCTTTATCTTTTAAGAGCTTTTATTTAGATGCTTTTGAAACTCTCTTGAGTTATCATGTTTATCTTGTTTAGAGAGTTGGCTTGTTGCACTAAGTTGTGTGTCTTGCATGAGTAGGTAACTGAGGTTGCTATTTAAGTGTAGTAATAACTTGCAACAATTTTGAGGTATCGATTTGAGTAATGTTTGGACTTATGGTGTCAAGAGCTTGAGCCTATTAGTGATAAGTGTCGTATTTTTGAAATCTGTGTGTATTTAAAAAACAAAAAAAATAGTAGAGAACTCTAACTACTAGATGGATCACTAACCTCTAGAGGGGTTGGAATATATAGAGTATCCTTATGTTATCATGGGTCGAGGATGCGCAAGGATAACCAAACCCCCAAACACTCCTCCTTGGGGTACTTGTATCTTTGTGAATCTCCTGACTAGATAGAGAGTTACCGATAATAAGTGCATGAGTTCTTCGGACTAACGTGAGTATTCGATTGTTGGCACTTCCACCCTCCATATTTTGCTAGCCTCTTTGGTACCGTGCATTGCCCTTTCTCATCTTGAGAATTGGTGCAACCTTCGCCGGTGCATCCAAACCCTTGGCATGATACGCTTTGTCATCATAAGCCTCATTATATCCTTCCTGAAAACAGCCATCATACCTACCTATTAAGGCATTTCCATAGGCTTTCCGAGATACATTGCCATGCAACATACACCATCTCATGACTTGATTATCATGTCATATATGTTTTTGCCTGATCGAGGAGCCGCATGCTAGTTGGGCCTTGCCCTTATTATTGCTACATGACGCGCTAGTATCATTGCATATCCTGCTACACTCGCACATGCATACATTTGCATACATCATGATAGTTTGCATTTGTCTTTATGTGAGTACTTCTTATAAAGTGTGAAGATCTTCTTTTTATTCTTATACTACTTCTTTCTAATGTGGCTACCAAGCTCACACCATTTCCCTCGGGCATTAGTGCCACTAGATGGGGTTTTTTTGTAAAACCTATGAAATACTTTTCCTTTACCGTCACCCTGCATGTACAAAGTCTCCAGGGTCGTCAAAGTCCTCTGGTCCAAGTCCCGCGTCAGCAACACAATCTATCATTGCAATACCAACGGGCGAAATAAGCACTCAACCAAAAGCAGAGAAAATAATATACTCAGGAAACTGGCACACCATTTATCTGAAATACTAGGATGAGTATAGGTACTGTAAAAATTATTGGGTTTTATTTTTGGGCTATAAAAAGTTGCATAAACTATTTTAACAGTGTTAAAATGCCCTAAACAGGGTTTTAAAATAAAACATTGCATGTAACCTATCGAAAATTACACAAGTGGCACCCTAAAATACTACACAATATTGCAAGACTTTTGGTGGAGGAATATTTGAATTTGGACAAACATTTAATCCTAGGTGATTTTTGGAAGATTCTGGAAAAAGAATAAAAAGAGGGGCCATTGTTCCCCATGGGCCAGACCGACTAGGCTCAACCGGTCCAAAGGGAAACCAGTCAACGCCAGGCGGCCATGTCGAAGGCGTAAAGGCACTTTACACCTTCAGCCGACACCGCGCACGCGCGCCTGCACATTCAAACCCGACGGTGGGCACCAGCGGTCAGCTAAAGAGGGAGGAGGAAGGAGGATGACAGGCGGGCCCCTGATGGAGTCGTCTTCAACCTCTCGACAGGAGAGAGGGGGTGCTCACCGGCGGCTATATGTTGCATTGTTGGGCTCAGCGATGACAGGAATGATACTAACGTCATCCCGCCATTTGGTTGGTGGTGGAGGGAGGAGCTGAGGTGCAGCGAGTCGCCGGCGGCGAAGTCTCGTGGCGGAGGTGCTTCGGGAGGGTGGTCGCGAGGGCTGATTCGTGCAGAAAAAGGACGGGGAAATGGAGGGGAAGCATCACGAGGCTACCGCGGTTCCAATGGGGAAGAAAGGAGGGCCAGAGTGGCCTTGTACCCAGGGATTCCGGGAGTTCCGATGCGGTAGATCCGGAGCTCTGAAGCCTCTGACGAGGAGTGGGTGGGCTAGGGGCTCGATTAGGAGTAGCAGAAGGTCGAAGAGGGGGATAGGGAGCCCCGGAGTGGCGTTTTATAGTCGGGGCACTATCCACCGAGAGCTCATGCGTCGGTGAGACCGTGGCGACTGCCAGGCGGGAGAGGGGACTTGGGCACGCATCAATAGTCTTCGTGGACAAGGTCTAGGGTCGGGAAGAGAACGAGGAGGAGAGGGGGCTAGCTCTTGGCTTGCCGCGGTGGCCGGCACCTTTTGACCGAGTCGGGTGGCCGAGGGCACGCGTTGTAGGGGGGAGAGAAGGGTAGAGAGGAGGGTCCCGACACGGCGAAGGGCCTCAGTCATGGAGGGCATCTTGGGAGACAGCTAGAGGGGGGACGAGCTGGTCGGGACTAGTCGCATCCTTAGTGCAGGAGCGCACGGTAGCACATCCAGAGCATAGTTTTTGGCATGACATGGCATGATGGCGTGCTCTGGCGTGCTCCACCTTGTCCACTAGTATCTGGGAGTAGTGAAGAATCTCCTTGGACACCCTGGAGCGGAGGAGAGAGGTAGTGGTCAAAGGGAGACTGGAAGAAAGCCTCTGCGAGGGTGAATCAGAGGGGCAACAGGGGTCTTTACCCACCCCCTAACATTGAACTAGAGCTGGATCTTTTTACTGCAGATGAAGGGTAACATTGTGGGCTTGTGGTAAGAATTTGGAGTGTAGGAGAATGGTAGAAGGGGTGAAAGCTCATGTTTCATGTTGGTTTGAGCAATATAAACCTCACCACTTGCAGTGAGATTTAGCAGGATTATTTGATGTGTAAAATCAGTAGGATTCACCAAGTTTGAGATCATTTGAGCAAAGTTGACAATGTAAACATGGAAACCGTAGAAATGGACAAAATCAGATTTCTGTGGACCTAGGTGAACAAATCAACTCCCACAAATCCACAACTTGGTGTGGCATCCTTATTTGGTGGCTGGATCACTCATGTATACTTGGCAATGTAAAGTTGCTCAAATTTGGTTGTGGACAGAAAGGGTTTGGGATTATTGGGTGGATCAAATCAACTTGGATTGATATGAAGCTTTGCAAGTTCACCACATTTATGATGTGTGGTTTGCTATAATTTTCCTGGAATTGATTGAGAATATTCATATGAAAATATTACAAAAGCTTGAAATAGGCAGAAAGTGTTTTGATGGGCTTTGTCAATATTTTGAACATGACCATGTGTTGAAACTCTTATGTATGGAAAATATATGTCCACTGAGTTTCCCAAAATTTTCTCAAATATTTTTGTAGTGATAAACTAATTTTTCCTTATTGAATAGCATTTCCAGCTCCAAAAAAATGTGCTTAAATATTATAGGAAAATAACTTCAAATATAATTATTTTATGGTTTTGGGAAACCTTTTTGATAATAGGTTCCAAATAAAAACTTTGGGTAAGGCATCTCTCCTAAATTGTAGACTTGAAGTGGAATTCCCAAATCAGGGGTTTTGACAAACTTAAAATAAATTAATGCCTTTTTTTAGAATAATAATTTACAAAAATGGTTTTCTGGTTCTATTCACATGTCATGATCATTGGGAAAGGGCTTGGGGTCAAGGAGGTGGGTTTTAGAGACGAGAACAACTATGGTGATTCTAAACTCAATGAGTCACACAAGCAAGTTGCAACAAAATCAACCATCACAAACATGCAAATAGTTTTGTTGGCTCCAATTTTTATAAAAACAACATGTGGCAAAAGTGGTACAAACACATCGTGTGACACATCGACACCAAGAATGGGGATGAACATAATCGTTTTCCTCTTCACTGTGGTGAGGCAGGCCAAATGGTGGGGTTCTCTTCCACCGGAGGCTCAATGGCCATGAACCTCCTTTTATAGGATAAAGGGGTTACCATAGTGGCCAAAATGTTCTTTTTACTCACTGTACAGTGTGTACTGCAGTGACGGGACTTCTTGCCCGAGTAGGTAGTGGAAAATACCTAACTCTGACGGAGTAGGACTAGTGCATTAAATGCACCATGAGGTAGCGTGCGGATGGCGTATCTTGCCAAGGACTGCCTCTCTTTCTGTGTTACCCGCCCAGATGCCTCTCTATCATGCTTCCACGTTGCGGGACGGGTGCCATCGCGGCTGGGATGCGCCCACTGCCACGGCCATGTGCCCGTGCCAGCCTTGCCTGCCCGCCTGCCCGCTCGACATCTCGGCTGATGTAGACAATCAGCCGCCTGGTGAGGTGAAGCGGTGGCTTGGCGAGCTGAGATCTTGCTAGGCACCGTGAGCGGACGTTTGAGTTGGCCGGTGCGAGTATTGTCGTCCCGCCTCGGCCTTGGTCTTGGTTTGCCTCGGGGCTTGGAGTGAGCCCAACAAGGAGTGGCCACCTTAGGGTCCGCAGCTGACCATGCTTCAGTCGGGGGAACTAAGGACCCCATTCCTTAGTACACCAAAAGTAACCCCCGGGCCTGGGCCATACAAGCGCGCGTGGAGTGTTGTTGGGCTAGGCCCAAATCATTGCATGGGCCTGCGTGGCCGTGTTTCTCCGTAATGATGATATTGCTGATAGCTCCCACGACGTGCATTTACCAGGGTCATGGGACAGGTGGAACGAGGCAGTTTCCTCGAGGGGGCGTGCTTTGGAAAACGCAAAAACATCTGATGAATAAACCGATGACGGTGCCGCTGCGGTCGGCAATTCGGGTATTAAACAGGCTCCGATTGCAAAAAATTTGGTAGGTGACCTACGTACATTAAAAAAGACCGCACGCCGAGTTCAACCCAATACGAGAAAGTTTTGTACACACTTTAAAAAAAGATTTATATGATGTCGCGGGTGGGGGCGTGTGTGGTTGGTCTCAAAACGGTCAACAACAAAAACGGAGAGATACGACAACTACGAACGAATGCATGTTTTGAAAGTATGACGGCCATGGAGGCCCTATGCAAAGCCGATGATGAATGTGACATCCAAATAAATTATAGGGCAACAACGGAATAAAAGGGGAATCTTCTCGAGCGTCGGTTCCGGGCTGTTACAATAGATCCCCCGTAGTCGCGCTCGCTCCCGCAGCGAGCCACCATGCCCGTGTCACCGGGGAGTTCCAAGCCTCGCGCCACTTCGAGCCCGCCGCTCGCCAGTGGGAGCTCCACTGGAGCACTGCTGCCCATCGGTGAACGCCGAACCTCCTCGCCGGAGCCGCGCTGCCCCGCCACTATTCCACCAGCTCGCCGCGCGCGGCCTAGTCCTCGCGCCCTGTCGTCTTTTGCCCTACCGGTCGGCCACATTCGGTAACCCTAGCCCCAGATCCATCATTTCCCTTGTTGCCTCACCGTTTTGGTCGTCGGGACGTGTCCATTCGCCAGCCTTTGACCTCCAGCGCTGCCATGCCTTGTTCGCGCTCAGGATCAAGCAGTCCAGCGCGAGCCTCGCTCGAGATTGCCAGCACCCGTCCATGGGCCGCTCGGCGTCGTGGCCCAACGGCGTGGCTGCCCGCCTCGCGCCTCCTCTGCCCGCTGTGCAACAAGCCTGCGGCCTAGTTTCTCTAGTCGTGGCCCACCTCGCGTGAGCCCAGCTCTGCCGGCCCAGGGACACGTGTTGAGCAAACCGGGTCTAACCCCGCCCCCTGCATGTATATTATGTTGCGCTCACTGTTATTCGGCCCGCGTAGTCTTTTTCTCTCCGCGAGTTGTCTAATATCGAGGAATTGCATAATTACAGAAAAATGCATAATTTTAAATTGCTAATAAATAAATAACTGTGTATCGGATTAAAATGAGTTCAACATGTAAAATGTTCATAATTTTGTGTGGATTATTTATATTCCATTTTCATGCATATCAAAATGTTTAAATATGTTGTTTGCATTGTTTTGCATGATGCCATATTAAAATAAGTTAATCCATAGCAAAATAACCATGCATTGGATTTAAAAACTTTATACATGAAAACATCTTAGAATTTCAACCATGTTTAAAATGTTTAACTTGTTGTTTTCATTTAATTTGCCTAAATACCATATTAGAACGATTTATTTCATAACTCATTAACCGTAGCTCCGATTCAAATGATCCACATATGTAACCTGGCTAGAAAAAATGGGTAGATCAATAAGGTGGCATTTATTTTGCTGTTTAACTACTCTAAAATTGTGTTATAGGCGGAACAGTACCGAAATCTTAATTTTCATATGGGGATTTTCCGGAATTGATATTCGTTGTTCCGGTCTCATTTAAACTTGCCTAGAATTTCATGTAGTTCCATATTATCTTGTTCATCCATGTATTAACATGCTTGTGGCTTTTATTTGTATATATTTTGCATTCATGACATATTATATGTGTTGGTCATATCTTTTAAACCATAGCTCAATTTTAAATGATCTATATATGTAAGTCGACTAGAATGACATGTAGATTCACGAGATCCACTTTATTTTGCTGTTTAATAAATATAAAAACATGTTTACTTCAATCTGAACAAATTTCAAAATTAACAAATGGGTCGCTTCGGAAATCATATAAGTTGTTTCCGACCTCATTTAAAATGCCTAGATAGGTAGTTTATTTATGCTTCACCTCTTGCCATGTTTAACAACATTTAACATTGACGTGTACCTAAACGGAAGTGAACTAAGTAATCCAAGTGTGGAGTTTCGTCCTTCACTTAATGTTTAGTATTTGATTGTTGTGATTGCCATGCCTTGCAAAATTAAACTGGACAGATATGATATGTGTTTGTGCATCATGTCATGTGTATGTTGTGGTGTTTATCGTGTGTCGATTGTTTGTTTCCGGATTGTTTCTTCTCGATAGAGTTCTGAACCACTACTTAGTGTGAGGATTCGTTCGACTTCGTCGGTTCATCTACTTCACGAATTCTTTCTTCTTCCAAGCAGGATCTCACGCAAGATGATTCTTTCCCTAGATACCACTACTATCATTACTATGCTAGTTGTCTCGTTTCTATCGCTATGTCTTGGTGCCTACCACTTAAATGTCAGCCTCCCAACATTGCCATGAAAAGCCTCTAACCTTTCCATAACCCAGCAAACCCTTCGTTGGTTATGTTACTGCTTGCTTAGCCTTCTTATAGCATTGCTAGTTGTAGGTGCAGTTGTTTCCATGTGAAAATATGGGTTCCTTGATATATCACCATATTATTGCTATTGAATTTAATGCACGTATATACTTCGTAAAAGGTGGAAGGCTTGTCCTTCTATCTCAGTGTTTTGTTCCATCTTTGTCGCCCTAGTTACTTGTGTACCAGTGTTACGTTCCATAACTGAGCTCTCCTAACATGCTTGGGGTTGTTATGGGGACCCCCAAGATTTTTGTTTTGGGAATGAAACTCTTCTGGCAAGGCCCAACATTGGTACTACATTAGCCTAATAACTAATAAAAAGCATAGGGAACCGCGAGTGCCCGCAGATAATTAATCAACCCCTGGGCTAGTGCTCCTCATGAGTGTTGGTCCAAACTAGAGTCGTGTGCGGGGCCAACCTGGGTCAACTCGGGAAATTTCTATCACACCACTGTACATTGCGCTCATCCAGTTGTGCCCTAAGAAGGAGATACGTGGCTCCTATCAGGATCATCGGCACGTCGGCGGCCTTGCTGGATTTGTTTTACCTTTCTCGGACGTCTTGTGCGAGGGATTCCAAGGATACTTTGGTCTATCTCGAGGTTGAGGTTTTTCACGAGGAAGCTGAGGAGATCACGGGTTTTCCATGGTCAAGGTTTCTCACGCAACTTGTGTTAGTTTGTGATGGACTAGTTGGAGCACCAATACAGGGTTAAATCTTACTGAGAGCCGTGCCCGTAGTTATGCAGCAACTTGGAAACTTTGTTTAACACGCTTACATAGCAAACTTGAAGTAAACTTAATTAAAACTTGCCAACTGTGTGCGTAACTGTGACTGTCTCTTCTCGTGAACTCTGTATCCGAGAGAGGACATGGTGGGGTTATGTCTAACGTAGGTAGGTGTTCAGGATCACTTCAAGATCATTATTAGTTCACGTCCACTTATGCGTAGATCACCCCCTCTTATTTGTTGTACTCGTAAGTTAGCCACTCAAATAAATGCTTAGTTGCTCATTGCGGCTTCACCACTTAACCATACCTCATCCATTAAGCTTTGCTAGTCTTGGTACCTTTGGAGATGAGATTGATGAGTCTGTGTGGCTCACACATTACTACTACAACAGTTGCAGGTACAGGTACAGGTAAAGCAATACTTTGACGTGGGTGCGATGATTGTGTTATTTGGAGTTTCTTCTTATTTACAATCAATCTAGGATTGGTTTCAGACCGTTTACCTGGGATAGCAAGGATGGATGTTGTTTTAGCATTTGGTTTCGTCCATAATCGGACCCTGCTCTTCTACATGGTGTTTGCATGTATTGTTTTATTGATGTGTTCATGTTGTAGCTTGTGGCTAGTGCAAGCCAACTCCATGTACTCATCTCTTATGTACATGTACTTGTAGTGATATCTATTCTTGCGAAACAATGAGGTGCACTTCTATCCCTGTCGAGACCTTCGTGCCAAAATAAGGATCGATTCGCATCTTGGGCGTTACAGCTTGCCACTGCATATTTTATTGGCCAGTCATGAGAGAACATAACATGATGAAGACTACCTTCGTAACATACGTGGGAGCTAGGACGCTTCCCAACTAGAATGTATGTAGGGTTAAGGCTGGCATGGGTTCACGCTACCTATGAACATTTTCTGGTATAAATATATGAAGACTTGTCCATGAAGGCCATATTTGAGTAAATGAGTATGTAATGGATGTAAGACTCTTGTTATTCAATTTATGTGTGTTCAGTGAGCATTGTTCTCTGGGATCACTCTGCACGTACATACGGTGATCATGACTTATGAGTCGGGGTCCCCACAGACCTGGTATGAGAACCATCCTAACTGTATGAAGCCCTTAGTTAGCATGGACGTTAGTTAGGACAAATTATTCTTTTAGACCCTTCAAAATCACTTGCAAAATCTCTATATTTATCAACTCTTCTAAATCTTCAAAGGAAGCGATGGTTTTTGCCTTAGCACTTCCACCCTCACTCTCTTAACTTTGCTCGTGTGCTTTTTCAAAGAGGGAAAATGCTCGCAAGCACCCTTATGCCCCTGACCACTGGATTCCTTGAAATCCTCGGGGGTAACTTGAAAGGGAGCGACCTTGCCAAATGAGCTCCCATGTATTTGGAAGACAAGATTGGCAACGCTATGACAAGACGACGCCAACAGAAGCTACTTTCTTGAGGAATGAGGACATCGAGACTCATAGGATGGTGGCACCCTCGACACTGTCGGAGAGTGATGCAACCCTGGCCTATGATGATCAGGACATAACATATGTAAGATAATGATATGCATCGCTAATAGAGCGACCCTATCCTTACCGTTGTTGTGTCGACAACCACAGGTGGATGCGAACCTCACCATTTGGTCTGCCTCAACAAAGTGAGCAGGAAAACGGGTCACTTCATCCCCATCCCTTCACCCCCACCCCCCACCCCGCTCTCTTGGTGTCAATAGTGTCAGCAACATAACCGAGAGGTCAAAGCTCTATCATGCCTTGTCAATGTCATTGCATAAAGGATCATCAACTCAGAACTCTCAACGCCTTTAAAGACAAGAAGGCATTGACAGGATTACAAGGACAACATAAGACCGTGACAAGGATAGCCATGAGAAACCACCTTCGCCGCTAGCTTACGAGGTAGAAGTCTTCATAGATTCTTCAGGATCAACCCGCGTCGTTTAGACAATAAACAACAAGAGACATAGCGATGCCTAAAGAAGGCCCAGAAGGCTGAGCAGACTATTCTCCAAGACACGAAGCAAGCACGACTTGTAAGTCGAAGAACCCCTAGGGTAGGATAAGTCGTGTATCACCTATGCGAACTCGAGTGCGTGAAATGGTTCGAATGGAACCATGTCGTGTGTTGCTTGTTTTTGCTTGTTTGTGCTCGATATAAGTCGCACTTTTGGCATGGGCAATGAGTACACCGCCATATCACCTACCTCATCTTGATGTTGTGTTTCGCCTATTCGGCACTTGTTTGATTGCACCTGCACTATACCACCCCTTAGGCACTCCCCTATATGCTACTTTCGTTTCTCACCTCTGCAACAGCTGAAGACCTGCAAGACAAGATACACCAAGGACCCACCTCGACTAGCACTAAAGACTTTTACCACAATGTAATCCACCAGACATAACCCGTAGGATTATGCTTCTCCCTCCAGATTGGAAACCCCTCCCTAAACCAACATAGACCTCACAAGCTACCCCAGCTCAAAACTCTGATCGCGTGTTTTATACATGGATTTTTCACAGCATCGTTGAGCTTCAGTAACCCCTTATGAGCACTGGGTTCATTATGGAACTAGTGGTCATAGTGGACAAACATCCTTCATTCTTAAGCTAGCACCAGAACCTTGATGCCTTAGGGGAATTGGTTGAGGATATGTGACTAGGAGACAAATGATTTGATATGACTATAATAGGTGGCTTAAGGATATGGTTAATACTATTTGGTCTATTACGACATTTTCATAGTGATAGATAAACTTGGTGGATCAAGTTGATAGAGTGGAATAACTTACTCCTCCTTTGAGTAAACTACATTTAGTAAGACAAATGGGTATCCCACGTCAAAAATTCTTGGTGGTATGTTCACTTGATTCTGACAAGTAGTGGTCATGAATTGATGATGTTATATCAATGGCTTGAAGGCACGAGTAGGAATTCTCGTCGAACCTGAGATTTGGATTTAAGTAGGTAATCCTAATAAAGTGTCGATGATAAATGAGACCACGTGGTTCGGAGTAGTTTGGACTTAGTCCAATTGCCTTGATTATGATACCATGTTTCTCGGTGGATAATAAGTAGAAGTAATTGGAGTTGTCAGAATTGATTTAAGGATCTATATAGGCTTGACCTTGGAGTTTAATTGGTCACGATATTGGAAGTAGGTCGATATACTATTATAATAGTCCTTGAAATTATATGAGGACTATAGAAACTCGACGTGGTTATGTAGAACCCCATCGACATTGGATTTGTAGGAACAGTGGAACATGAAATGATGGATGGCATCAAAGGATCGCTTGATCAGATTCGTAGGAAGGAAACAAGATCTTGGATTGGTATATAACGTGTTTCCTTAATATAGGAATATGTCACCTTAGCCCTTGGATAACTTAGTTGAGCACTTGGATTTGTAGTGTCTTAAACAAGCTTAGCGGCTTGTATACTTTCGAGGATTTGTTTCATAGGGATTCATGAGAGTTGGCCTTAATATACTTATGAGATTTTTGCTTTAGTCCTTCTATCAAAACCTTGGAGTTGAATAGTATAAGTGATGTTGGAGTTGACTTATATGAAATGGTACTTTTGATGATATTCGATGATTCTGTTTTGAGAGATAGGTAGGACTATTGACATCTAATAATTATGCTCAAGGATAATATGATAGACGTTCACTCACATCACAAGCTCCTTGAAACCCCGAAGCTCTACTGAGCCATAATAAGGTTAGATTACGACCATAGGTCTAGGCTCTAAGTCATTGGACTATGACCAATACTCCACCCCGGCCACCACCAATCCCCCGGACAAGTGACCATCCAGAAAAATTCCCGCTCCTCTCACATATCCCATGAGAAATGTGCTTATGTGATGCTTGGAGAAATATATCATTGTCCTCATGGACGACGCACTTATTTACACAATAAGAGAGGAACACCTTAGTCCTATTTGGATAAGCCCCAGAAGCACCGACTGCCATTCTTCTCAAGGCTAAGGTTTTACCTCGAAGAAATGGACTCCTCGAAGCACCCTCCAAGCAACAGAAGACAATCTTACCCAAGTAAGGTGAAGAACCACTACAATTGGGAAACCACGACAGTGAAGAAGAAGCAAGAAGAGTTAACCACTCCTCTGTCGGCTACATCAGTGGACTATGTCAAGAAGCATCGATGTTCAACCACGATGAAACCTTTGGGCATAGAGAGAAATAAAGAGCCCTTTTGGTTAATCAAACACGTGATTCCTCACTGGATCATGGTGAAACCCCCGTCAAGGGTGGTTCACGCCAGTTGGCTAGCCTCAGCCCTTTGGGATTGGATGGTTGGTCTATACTTTTGAGTAGTCAGCTCATCTAGGACCCCTCAAAAACTCTCCTAGGAGATAGGACTTGTTTCAACACAAAGTATCTAGACTTAGTCTTAAGGGCGAAGCTCAACCCAAACTTTTCCACAAATGGCTACGAAGAGGCAAGAAGGCCAAACACTCGAAGACACTCCGTAGACGTGCATCCGAGACGACAGGACCGGCAGCCGAAGACGAATGAGGAACATAACTGTGCAACTTTCTCAAGCACAAGATCTCGACGAGAGGCCAATGTTGGCACACTTCAATACTCTCAAGGATGAAGACCACCTGCAACCATAGATCACCTGCTTTAAGGAAGTCAAGGATTTCCCCGTAAACGGGAAGCGACACCAAAACCTTGACCCTTGTAGTCCAACTCAAGATATCTACATGTCACTAACCAACGTGTGTAACCGGAGGACCACCACAAACAAATTACTTCGCCATGTATTCCGACTCTGGAGTATGCACGCCAGCCAGACCCTTGCCTGAACCTCCCTCACCATGCCCTTGAACTCTACTCAACCTTAGCATGTTGCAAGAACCCCGTTCACCCTCACACAAAGCCAAGAGAAGCACTCGAGGATGTATCATCAAGCACTTCAAGATCCACTAGAGCAATCCATCAAAGAAGGAGCAACATGGGGGTGTGAAGGCTACCTCAAACCTGAATTCTTGTATCTCTTCAATGCCTAACCTAGGAATCTCGGGGACGAGATTCTTGTAAGGGGGGTAGGTCTATCACACCCTATGTTTTGACTTACTTTGCTAAGTTAACATAGCTCTAAAATTAGGACCAATTAAAAATTTGAGTGCTTGTGATGCTTCACTTGATTGTTGTTTGCTTGCTTACTTGTTTGGGTTTTAAATCACATAATTTCTCCTTCCCTCAAGACTCATCTCCTTGCTCCAAATTTTTGTCCAATGGACTTGCCATGTGTATAGGACCCAACACTATTTTTTACAAAATATTATTTTTTACCAAAAAGCTTTTATTTGATTTAATCCTTCAAAAAACCTGAATTGAGGTTTGTATTACACGTCCTCAAATTGGGAGAAAGCTTTTGCCCCAAATATTTTATTTGGATACTATTATCAAAAAGACTTCACAAAACCACAAAATTGTTAATTTAAAAGTTATTTTCCTATTTTATTTAAATGCTTTTTTCTGAGGCTAGAAATGGTCTTTATAGGAGAAAATTATTTTTAAGCTTCCCAAATATTTGAAAAAATAGGAAACTCATCGGACATATATTTTCCATATATAAGGGTTTCAACACATCTTCACAATCAAAATATTGGACAAAACACTCCAAAACCCTTTCCGTCCATTTCAAGTATTTGAAATATTTCTATAAGAAATATTCCCAAATAATTCTAGTAAAATTCTTGCAAATCAACATGATATATGTGATGATCTTGCCAAGTTTCATCTCAATTCTAATTGTTTTTGCTCACAAAAATATTCCAAAACCCTCTTTGTCGAAAATCAAACTAGAGCAACTCTAAATTACCAGGTGTCTCCATTTGTGCTCAAATTTTGTGGACATGTTCTACTACTCTACTAATGCATACACATCAAGTTGTGCATCAAGGTGAACAAATACACTTCTCGAAATCCCGTGAAAACCGCTTCTTTTGATTTCTAGAATTGGGAAAAATTGCGTTGACAAGTTTCTATAATTGATCCCAAACCTTGTGGGCATGCTCTAATTCTCAAATAATGTTACCAGGCCAACTAGTGCATTAGGGGGAAATGATTTGCATGGATAGATCTAGGGAACACCATTTTTGCCCATTTCTAGGGTATATCAAGTTTACATTGGAAACTTTCATCATATAATCCCAAATTTTGTGATAAAGCTAATTTATATCTATCATTCACTCCTATTAAGTTTCATACCAAGAAGAGCAATTTAGCTACCTCAAACTTCAATCAAACACCTTCTGGTCCTTTCCAAAAGTTAATGTTTTCACTACTTCTGCTACTCTCCTTAAGCTTAAACTTTTACCATATATTCTTCTAGTCATGTTTTACCTCCACTAAGCTTTCCATGGCCACATTTCAGTTATTGTTGAGGTGAAACCTCACATTCCCTCTCTGGACAACAAGGTTCTACCTCTCTCCCCACTTCCCTTCTCAACCAAGGCACCCCCAGCAGCATCTAATGTTTTCCTCACTTTGTTTACTCGCCATAGCTTCCCAAGACACAAGTGGCCACAACCATCCTGCCAAAGGCATGGCCTCGCATGCAAAGATCGCACTCCTGAGCGTGCTACAGTACACACCCGCGGTGTAGCGGCTCCCATTCCGAGCCATCAGGTGATCTAGGGCAGTGGGATCATGTCCCCCGAGGTCGCCTCGACGTCCTCAACATGGCAGCATGTCGGGTCCCTCCTCCCTAGGCCTCCTCTGTCCCCTGTTAGGCACGCCCAAGCGTCGCCCGTGGACTCCATCCACGGTGCGCCTCCGCGGGGCTACTTAAGCCCACACCTAAGCATTCTGGTGCCTTCCTTCACTCTCCCTCTCCCCCATGGACCTCCTCGGCCAGCCATGGCTCGCCCCACACTCTCCTTCTCATCCTACGACCGGTGGTGCCCGCCGTGGCCATGCTCTAATTCGCGCATCCTCGAGCTCCTCCTCTCCCCCTAAACCCTCCAGTGCCCTCTCACCATCGTCACTAAGCCCTGCAACCCGTTGTTTCTCCTCACAAACACCCTGCACTCAATGGTAGTGGTGGCCGAAAGTCCCCTCTGCAACCAGCTAGACAACCATCACTACCTTCCTCATTGTTGGGAGAATGGCACCAAGATTGATGCCATGCATTGCCCCGAGTTCATCGTTGGTGGGAGGAGGAATACAAGCCTCACCACGGGCCCCTCCTGTCAGCGACACACCGGTTTGGCCAGCTAGTTAAGTGGAAGTGCCCCTGTGGCTCCCGCCTCCCCGCTGGTAAAGCGTATTCCACGAAATATGCCTCCATCATGGCCCCTCATGCACACAACCGAGCTGCTGGGCCGTCCCACTTAATATCTGGTGATCGGTGCGCCGATTTGGCCTTATGGTAATTTATTTTTCCTTCTTTTTTACAGAGGGGAAAACAAATGCATAGAAAATTCATATGAACTCCAAAATACGTGATTCAAATTTTAAAAAATTCCTAAAATCATGTGCTATCCAAATATGTGCATTTCACATTTTTCTAGAGAGCTTTTTTGTAGTGATCAAATTCAAACGTAAATTTGAATTAGTCAAACTCGACTAAAAATTCCCTATAGAGTACAAATCAACTCCAAATGGAGTGATTCAAATTTCCAGAGACTTTACAAATCATGCACTATTTTTCTAGCCATGGTTAACATTTTTCCCATGCTATATTTTGGTTAGGCCAAATAAATAGCTTTCTTTACCATTTATTACATATAAGAAAATCTCTAGAATATTCATTCCAACTCCAAATCCAATGAAACCACTTCCTAAATGTTTCTCATGTCATGCCCTATTTAATGGGTGCCTCCACTCATTTTTGGAAAATATTATCAGTAGACTTCTTATGAGGCTAGTAATGCCTCCGTTTCCACCTTCAAAAAACTCTCGTGATACAAATCCATTAGAGCAACTTTAGGTATTTTTCTTGTGACCACAGTCATCCTAGAAAAATAAAGTTTCTTTTTTTGAACACTTTTGGTTGTTGTCTTGTTGTGTGGCTTATTATGGTTGTTTCGAGTGATTGTTGACAAAGTAGACGAGGTGCTCGGAGTTGGACTAGAAGCTCGTGAAGACCTCGAAGACTTTGCTGAACGAGGCAAGCCGCCCTTTGACCATAACTAAGAAACCATTTTATGCATGTCATATGGCTCTTTACTTTCATGCATTTGAATCAGGTTGAATCGGAGACCACCTTGGTGGCTTGTCTTTGATAACTCCTTATTGGTACTTGCACTGAGCATGACCCTACCTTCCTATGAGGGTTGTGCGGGTGGTAAGTAGCTAGGATGCTATGTAGTTGCTACGCAAATGGGATGGGAATATGCATGGTGTTGGAAAATAAATAATTTCAAGGACTTCACAAATATCTCGTCGGGTGACACTAATGCCCGAGGGAAATGGTGTTGAGTTAGGTAACCACTTGAGAGATAAGTGGTGAACCAAGACAAGTGGTGTGGGTGTTTTGGAAAACGGGTTAGATTTAGGACTTGTTGAGCATCCCAACCTTACATGTGCGACCATGATACCCATTTATGGGACAGGGCTTTGTTGATTACCTTGGTCGATGCTAGCAGAGAGCCCGCATTACTAGTGGCGCGAGAGCCGAGTCACTCTCTCGATACGGGGTCGTGCCAGGTAGGGAGACCATGGCATGTTTTCACAAACACTCGGCACCCCGTTGTATCCCCTTAGGGATGGTACGATCTTGAGAGAGGCTCATTGGATGTACATCATGAGGATGTGGGCCAGCGAGTGGACTCTTTGTTTAGTGTCGCTTGTGTAAAGGCATTGTTCAGGTGCTTACTTTGGTTATGTAATATACCGCAAGCCGTGGATGAGATAGAAGTTCCCCGATTCTTGTGGGTACAGCATGGAACCTCTCAAGAGTGTAAAACTAGATGAATAGTCGTGTCCATGGTCATGGACACTTGGAGGTCCTGCTTAGACTAAGTCCATATGTTTTGACAAACTTGGTGTGTGTGTGAGAGAGAGAAAGATGATACTTGAGAAAAGTCAGATGATTTGACATGATGATTAAACATGAGATGTTCAACCCCTGCTTATATTGATATGTGTAACTTGTGCATACGGATATTTGCAACCTTTTGATGCATGCCTTTATAAGTTAATTGATCATGTCATTGCACTCAAAACGAGCTTTCTGCAACTTACCTGCTTACTGCTATATCATGCATTGTTATTGCCTTGTTCAAAACATGGGTTGCTTGCGAGTACATTCAAAGTACTCATTGGCTTGCCACTAGTTATTTTATTGGCCAGGCATGAGAGAACATAATATGACGAAGACTACCTTGGTAATGTACGTTCGATATAGGACGCTTCCTAGTCAGAATGCATGTAGGTTTAAGGAAGATGGCATGGGTTCATGCTACTGATGAAGATTTTCCACTTCAAATATATGAAGACTTGGCTATGAAGGCCATATTCGAGTAAAACGGTACATAATGGATGTAAGACTCTTCTTATTCAGTTTCTATGTGTAAACTAAGATCTCTGAGATCACTGTGCATGTACATTCGGTGATCATGACTTATGAGTCGGGGTCCCCACATAGACCTACCCCCCTTACAACAATCTGGTCCCTAAGATTCCTAGACTAGGCGTTGGAGAGATACAGAAATTCGGGTTTGAGGTAGTATTCTTGTTCCTGTGTTTCTTCCTCTTCGACATGGTTGCTCCATTGAATCTTGAAGTGCTTGGTGATACCACTTCGAGTGCTGCATTGGCTTCATCTGAGGGGCGACCGGGGTTCTTGCAATATGCTAGGCTTGACTAAAGGTCAAGGGCTTGGTGAACAAGGTTCGAGCAAGGGTCTGGCTTGCGTGGGTACTCCAACTCAGAATACATGGCACTGAAGTGTGTTTGTGTGCGGGTCCTAGGTTTACACACATTGGTTAGTGACATCTAGATGTCTTGTGTTAGAATATAAGGAACGCGGTTTTGGTGTAGTTTGTGGTGACGTGGACTCGTTGGTTTTCTTGGAGCTGATGATCTTCTGGTGCACGTGGTCTTCAATTGTTGGGTGTTGGTGTTTGTCAGCGTCGATTTCCTGTTGAGATCTCCTGCCTTCTTGTGCTACCCAGGTACGTTCTTCAGACTTTGTCCACTTGCCTTTGTCATCATGGACGGTCATTTCTAGCGTCTCTTCGAGTGCTTGGTCTTCTAGCCATTTTGTGGCCACTTAAAGAAAGGTTAGGGTTGAGTCTCATTCCTAAGACTAAGCTTAGAGACTCGGTGTTTAAAATGGGTTCAACCATCTAGGAAGGTTTTTGAGGGTGTCCTATAGATGAGCTGGCTACCCGAAAGTATGGACCAGTCATCCAATCCCCATGGTCAGAGGCTTGACAAGTGGGGTGAACCACCTTTGACAGGGGTTTCACCATGGTCCAATCAGCCTTCACGCCCCTGATCTAAAGACTTAGAGGCAATACATGTGGTCGTAACCTGGCCATATTATGGCTTGGTAAAGCTTCAAGGTTTTAAGGAGCTTAGGATGTGAGTGAACATCTATCATCTTATCCATAAGCGTAGTCCTTGGATGCCAATAGTTCTTCCTATTTCACCAAACAAAAATCATCCCATATCATTTAAAGTACCATTTCATTTAAGTCAACTCCAACATCACTCATGATATTCAAATCCAAGATTTTGAGATAAGGACTAAACCAAAATCTCATAAGTATACCATAGTCGACTCACATGTATCCCAATGTAAAAATCCTCGGGAATCATAAAGCCTGCTAAGCTTGATTACGACGCTACAAATCCCAGTGCTCAGTTAGATTATCCCATGTCTAAGGTACTGCATTTCCATGCTAAGAAAACACATAGTATACCAATCCAAGATCTTCTTTCTTTCCGACGAATCCAATAAAGTGGTCCTTCAATTCCATCAATCATTACAATGTTCGCTAATCCTACAAATCCAATGTCGATGGAGTTATTCATAGTTTCCTAGAGTTCCACAAATCATTGCAAGGACTAGTATCACAGTATATCCACCAACTCCCAATACCATGAGCAACTAAACTCCAAGGTCAATCTTATATAGATTATTAAATCATCCCTAACATCATCCAATTACTTCTACTTGTTATCCACCAAGAAACATGGTATCATGATCAATATCATTGGACTAAATCCAAATTACTCTGAACCATGTGGTCTCATTTATCATCGACACTCTATTAGTATTACCTAATCAAATCCAAATCTCTGGTCCGACGAGAATGCCTACTATTTATGCCAACCCAATGTTGTAACATCATCAATCCAAGAACACTACTTGTGAGAATCAAGTTATCATACCACCAAGAATTTTCAACATATGACCCTAAGTTGTCCTACTAAATCTACTCCACCTAAGGGAGAATCAAATTATGCTACCCTATCAACTTTCATCCACCAAGGGGGCTTTAGCTACGTCCTCACGACACCTATTATAGTTACATCAAATCATTGTCTACAAATCGTATAACCTTAGAACGGTCCTTCCTATGGCATTAGTGTTCTGGTGCTAGCTTGAGGATGGAAGATGTTTGTTTACTACAATCACTAGTTCCATAATGAACCCAGTGCTAGGGAAGGGGTTACTGAAGCTCAATAGGTGCTATGGCGAACCCATGTATTAAACACAAGATCACAAGTTTGAGCTAGGGTAGTTTGTGAGTTCTAGGTCAGTCTAGGGAGGGCTTTCCAATCTTGAGGGCGAAGCGTACTCTATCGGGTTGCGTCTGGTTGAGTACATTGTAGTCAAAGTCTTCAATGCTAGTTGTGTGTCGAGGTGGATCCTTGGTGCATCTTGTCTTGCTGGTCTTCAACCGATGAGATGGGGGAGAGGGAAATCAACATAGAGGGGACTGCCTATGGGGGTTGTATAGTGCAAGTGCAATCAAACAAGTGCCGAAAAAGCCAAACACAACATCAATATGAGGTAGGTGATGTAGTCGCATACTTGTTGTCGATGGCAAAAGTGTGACTTATATCAAAGCACAAACAAGAAAAAACAAGCAACACACAACGTGGTTCCATTCGAACCATCACATAGACTCGACTTCGCATAAGGGATACAGGACTCATCAATCCCTAGGGGTTACCAGACTCAATAGTCGTGCTTGCTTTGTGTCTTGGAGAGGAGTCTGCTCGGTCTTCTCAGTTTTCTTAAGGTGTTGCTACGTCTCTTCTCTTCGTTCATCGAAATGATCTGGTTGATCTTGAAGAATCATTGGCAACTTCTCTCTGGTAAGCTAACGGTGGAGGTGGTTCCTCATGGCTATCGTTGACAGGGTCTTCTGTTGTCTTGTAATCCCGTCATTGTCTTCTTGTCTTCCAAGGCGTTGAGAGCTCCGAGTGGACTATCCTTTATGCAATTGCATCAAGAAGGCATTATAGAGTTCTGATCTGTCGGTTATGTTGATGATAATATTGACACCAAGGAGAATGAAGCGAATTGTTTTCCTGCTCACTATGGTGAGGCGGACTAAATGGTGAGGTCCTAATCCACTGGTTGTTGCCTACCTAACAACGGTAAGGACAGGGTTGCTCTATTAGCAATGCATATCATGATCTTGCGTATCTTATGTCCTGATCATCATAGGCCAAGATTGCATCACTCTCGGATAGTGTCGAGGGTGCCCTTATATTCTGGGTCTCAATGTCCTCATTCTTCGAGACGGTAGCTTTAGTTATTGTCGTCTTGCTGTAGCGTTGCCAACCTTGTCTTCCAAATATGGCAGTGGTCGTTTGGCAAGGTCACTTCCTTTTAAGTTACCCACCGGGATTTAAAGGAATCTAGTGGTTAGGGGCATAAGGGTGATAGCGACCATTTGCAAGTTTTCAAAAATAAGAGAGGAGAGCCAAGAGATTAAGGGTGGAACTGCTAAGGCAAAATCCTTCATTTCCTTTGAAGACTTAGAAGGGGTGAGAAATATATCAGTTTTGTAAGTGGTTTCAAGGATCTAGAAAAATAGTTTGTCCTAACTAACGTCCATGCTAACTAAGGGCTTCCTATAGTCAGGATGGCTCTGATACCAACTGTGTGGGGACCCTGACTCATAAGTCGTGATCACTGAATGTACGTGCATAGTGATCCCAGATATCAATGCTCACTAAACACATAGAAACTGAACAACAAGAGTCTTACATCCATTACATATTTTTTTTTCTCAAATATAGCCTTGATGGCCAAGTCTTCTTATATTTGAAGCGGAAAATCTTCATGGATAGTGTGACCCATTCCATCTGCCTTAAGCCTACAGGCATTCTGACTCGGAAGCGTCCTAGCTTGCATGTACATCATCAAGGTACTCTTCATTATATCATGTGCCATCATGCCTCGCCAATAACCAGTGACAAGCCAATGAGTACTTTGAATGTACTCGCAAGCAACACATGTTTGGAACAAGGCAATGACAATGCATAATATATCACTAAGTAGCTAATTTGCTAAAAGCTAATTTTGAGTGCAATGACATGTTCAAATGAACTTTCAAGGCATGCATCAACAGGTTGCCGATATCCATACGAACAAGTTACATTTATCATCATAAGCAGGGGTTGAACATCTCATTTTCATTCATCACGTCAAGTCATCTCACTTAGCTCAAGTATCACCTTTCTCTCACACACACACACTAAATTTGTGAAAACATTTGGACATAGTCTAAATAGGACCTCCAACTGTCCATGACCATGGACATGACTAGTCTAATAGTTTTACACTCTACAGAGGTTGCATATTGTACCCACTCGAGTCAGGGAACTTCCATGTCGTCCACGAGTCGCAATATATTGCATACCCGAGGTAAGCATATGAACAATGCCTTTCCCCTGACGACACTAAACAAAGAGTCCACTCATTGGCCCACATCCTCATGATATACATCATACGAGACTCGCTAAAGATCGTGCCATCCTTGAGGATACACAATGGCGGGCTCTCTGCTAGCATCAACCAAGGTAATCAACAATGCCCCGTCCCATAAATGGGTATCATGGTCGCACATTTAAGGTTGGGACGGTCAGCAAATCTTAAATCTAATCTCTTCTCGAAAACACCCACACCACTTCTCTTGGTTCACCACTTGTCTGGCAAGTGGTTACCTAACTCAACACCATTTCCCTTGGGCATTAGTGGCACCCGACGGGATTTTCGAAAAGTATTTTAAATCATTTCTTTTCTAGCATCATGCTTATTTCCATCCCATTTGCGTATCAACTACATAGCGTCCTCACTACTTCCCACCCACACAATCCTCATAGGAAGGTAGGGTCATGCCCAGTCCAAGTATCAATGAGGAATTATCGGAGACAACCCACCAACGTGGTCACCGATTCAACATGATTCAAATGCGACAAAGTAAAGTGTCGTATGACATGCATAAAAATGATTTCAAGTCATGGTGAAGGGGCTGCTTACCTGGCTCAACAAAGTTTTCGATGTCTTCATGAGCTTCTAGTCCAACTCCCAGCACTTCGTCTACTCTGTCAACTACCGTCGGAAACAACCATAATAAGCAACAGAATCAATAAGAAAATAATAAAAGCATTCTAAAATAGGGGTTTTATTTTTATAGGACACCTCTAGCTATAAGAAAAATAACCAAAGAGGTTTTCCTGGATCTGGATCAACTAGAATTTCTGAAAGGTGGAAATGGAGGAAATTATGATCCTATAAGAAGTCTATATAAAACACTTTTGTAAAAAATAGTGAATGCACCTATTAAATAGGGCATGATTTTAGAAGTATCTCAGAATTGGTTTCACTTGATTTGAAGTTGGTATTAATTTCCTAGGGGTTTTCTAAGATGGAAATAATGAAAAAGCGATCTATTTATTTGGTGCAACAGAAATTATTCATGGAAATATGTTCACCATGGCTAGATGAATACGTGGTGACTTTATATACACCTAGGAATTGAAATCACTCCATTTGGAGTTGATTTGGACTCTCTAGGGATTTTGCAAGGTGGGGTTTGAATAATTCAAATTCAAATTTGAAGTTTAACACTATAGAAAAGGTTTCTAGAAAAATGCGCAATGCACATATTTGGATATGACATGATTTTATAAGCTCCTAGGATTTTGAATCAATGGATTTGGGGTTAATATGATTTTTATATGGATTTCTGAATCTATCAAAAAAAGAAAAAGGAAAAGTCTTTACCTAATGGCTAAAAGGCGGTCACGACGAGGGATCGGAACTTGGACGTCTCAGTTGCTCTGTCGGGCGGGGGAGCAATGACGTGGAATGCGTATTCCTTGGAATATGTCTTCTATCAAGGAAAGCGGCTCCAACAAAGCTCGTGTCCACTTAAAGCGATGAGACCCACCTATCAGCGACTCAACCCCGTTGGCTGACCGATAGGAGGGGCCTGCTTGTAGGTTCATCTCCTTATTCCTCTGACGCCTTTGGGCATGGCCAGTGGCGACACTCACTCCGCTCGCCCGCACTCCCTACCACCATTTCGGGAGGTGCGACCGTCCGCATGCTCAGGGAGACGAGCTGCATTCATCGAGGGGAGGCATGCCATCCACAGAGGGCTGCATCGGCGGGGGCTCGGACGGTCTCGGAGGTGGCCACCAGTGATGAAGAATATTGCGCTATAGGATAGGAAAGTGGGTATGGGGCTGAGGAAAGGCTAGTGGAGGTTGCTAGGGTCCTTTTTTGTGGGTAGGGGAGGAGGAGAGGCATTGGGGGATTCAATTTGAGAAGAGGCCGTCGTGGCAATTCCGCATGTGGGAGGATGGGGAGGGCATGGGAGGTTTCATGGCTCATCCGGGGGCAGATAGGAGGGAGTGTAGTGGCCTAGTAGCATCCGGGCGCTCGAGAAGGGGTAGAAATAGGAGGGCGACAAAGTGATGCTCGGGCGGCTAGTCGACTTCTCTGGTGGTCGCACGCGCACGCCTGGGCTCTGTTGGTGGCTTCCTGGTGTCAGGGATGGATAGAGAAGTCCAGGAGAAGATGCCTACGCAGCACGTGTGGCCGACATAGCTCAGGATAGGCGTGCATGTGTGCTCGGTTACTAGCTTGGCCATGGCAACCGAACGCGTGTGCGGTTGAGCTGTGGAGAGAGGGGAAGGAGGGGCCAACCATCGGGTGTGCTTCAGACACCAAATGGAAGACTCTAGCGAGCGGTAGGGGCACGAGGAGCACGGGGAGCTCGGGATGAGGGTAGCTACAACATGCCAGAGCACTGTAGTGCGCTCTAGAGCTAACTTTTGGCATGCCAGGACATACCATTTGCTTCCTCGGCATACCCAAGCGTGTCCATTTTCTTCTTGAAGGTTCTGGAGAGGCCCATGAGTGCCTAGGGACTAGTGAGGGTGACTGAAGCAAGGAATATAGAGAGGGAGATCTAAGAGGAAATGATGATGGGGCTGTCCAGTGGTGAAAATGTGGTTTTCACCCACCAATAATTGAGTTGTGGCCAAGACAAGTTTACTAGAGGTAAAACATGACTAGGAGAAGACCTGATAAAACATTGAGCTTAAGGACAATAGTGTAAGAGGTCTAAACAACAATTTTGGGAAAATAGCACACGGTGTTTGATGATGATTTGAGCTAGCTAAATTACTGTGATTGCCATCACACTTAATAGGAGTCAGTGGTAGGTATAAATAAGGTTGATCACCAAATTTGGGTTAGGTGATGAAAGTTTCCAATGTAAACTCTATAAACCCTAGAAATGGATAGAAATGGTTTTGCTTAGATCTAGTCATGCAATTCTATTCTCCCTAATGCACCACTTGGTGCGGTGACATTATTTGGGGTTTAAGGCATCCCAAAAAGTTTGGGGCCAATTGAGGAAACTTGACAATGCAAAATTTCTCAATTGTAGAAATCAGATGAAATGGGTTTGGGGGATTTATACAAGTTAACATGTTCTCCTTGATGCACCACTTGGTGCGTATGCATTATTAGAGCATTATAACACGTCCACAAAGTTTTAGAACAATTGGAGACACTTGGCAATGTAAAGTTACTGAAGTTTGGATCTGGGCAGAGAGGGTTTTGGAATATTCTGGTGAAACAACACAATTAGGATTGAGATGAAACTTGGCAAGATCATCACATATACCATGTGTGACATGCTAGAATTTTACTAGAATTATTTGAGAATATTTATTATAAAAATATTTAAAATACTTGAAATACACAACAAAGGTTTTGAAGGGTTTTGTCCAATATATTGAACATGACTATGTGTTCAAACTCTTATATATGGAATATATATGTGCAGTGAGTTTCTCTTAATTTTCTCAAATATTTTGCAAGCATAAAAATATTTTTCCCCTATAAAAGATCATTTTTGGGCTTAGAAAAAGTTATTTAAATAAAATAGGAAAATAACATTTAAAATAATTAATTTGTGGCTTTGAGAGGTCTTTTTGATAAGAGGATCCAAATAAAATATTTGGGGCAAAACATCTTTCCTAATTTGAGGACTTGTAGTACAAACCTCAATTGAGGGGGTTTTGAAAGCTTAAATTAAATAAATGCTTTTCGTAAAAGTAATATTTTATAAAATTAGTTTTAGGCCCTATACAAATGGCATGGCCACTGAGCAAATATTTGGACCAAGGAGATGAGTCTTGAGAGAAGGAGAATTTTTGTGATTTAAAACACAATCAAAAAAGCAAGCAAATAGCAATCAATTCAAGCACCACATCACACGGAAAAAGTTTTTGCTGACCCTATTTTTTAAGCTATGTCAACTTAGTTAGGAGAGGCAAAACACGGGGTTTGACATGCCGCAACGTCTCAAGGTGTTTAGCCAAGACAACCAAGTGCACAACAATCCCGACATGAGTCCTATGTGTCGCTTGTTGGTGCGTAGATTCATTGTGGGCTGGATCGAGTCCTTAGTTTCTAAGAGTATAGCAACGGAAAGTAAAGACTAGTCAAGTTCATTTAGCCTTTTCCCAATTTTAGTTGTGGGACATTTTTAGCAATTATGACTAGTCAAGTTCACCCTACACATGCATATATAAGAGTATAGCAACGGAAAGTAAAGACATGCAAATGTAACATAGAGGGTAGGGAATGAAGATCAAATGCAAAGATTGACACGACAATTTTTGGCATGGTTCTGATAGGTGATTCTATCATACGTCCATGTTAGTGGAGGCTTCAACCCACACAGGGTAACGGCTGCGAGAGTCCACGGAGGGATCCACCCACAAGGGGTCCACGAAGAAGTGGCCTTGACTATTCCACCATGGCTTACATCCACACGGTACTAGCCTCACTCACGATAGATCTTCACGAAGTAGGCGGTACCCTTGCCCTTACAAACTTATTGGTTCAACCCCACAACATGAAGTAGGAGTCTCCTAAGCGACGCCTAACCAATCTAGGAGGAACCACCCTCCAAAAGGTAATAGATGTGGTAGAACGATGAACTCCTTACTCTTGTGCTTCAAAAGATAGTATCCTCAACACTCAATCACCCTCTCACATATTTGGCATGGGTAGGAGAGATTGATTTTGTGTTAAGCAACTTGGGGAGGCTAGAGATCAAGTTTCAAATGATTGGATTGGAATCTCTTGATCTCAACACATGAGTAGGTGGATCTCTCTCAGAAAAATGGATCTGGCAAGTCTGTGTGTATGTTCTGAGTGCTTACTATGCGAATGATATGAGGTGGAGGGGTATATATAGGCATCCCCCAAAATCCAACCATTACAACATTATTGCCCAGCTCGGTGACACTGAAATGAATCTGAGTGTTACCACGTTGCATTAAATGTGGCAACTTTTGAATTCTTGGTTAGACAAATATATAAATCTCGGTGGTACTGATAATATGACCTGGGGAAGTATATAAATCTCGGTGAGAACGATTTCAAACACGGAAATTTTGATTCTTGAAATCTACTCAATAGAAAGTTAGTCACATGCTTGCAGTGGTACTGAGAGATTAGGGTTTGGCAAAGGATCTGTTAGTGTAAAAATCGGTAGGGCCGAGTGGGAAAAGTTGGTGGCACCGATTTTGATGTTTGGTCTTGGGATAGAGATATTTGTGGGAGAATGACTGAATATTTTTGTTGGCTATCTCTAATCACTTGAGCAACCAATTCATCGTAACACCTCACCCCCTTTTAGTAGTATTGGCTTTCCTATGGACTCAAAATGTGATTTCTCACAAATGTAAAATGTATATTCCTCTTGCTTGAAACTTGAGACAATCCTATTCCTTTCCTTGCATCAAGGGGTTTATCCTCAGAATCCTTTACTCAATGCATCTTTGTAATTTTGTGAAATATACTTGGATAAGATCATTAGTTCAATGATACATATGTTGTGTTTAATTACCAAACCCACCTTAGGGAGCAATTGTGCTTTCAATCTCCCCCTTTTGGTTAATTTATTACAACATATGGATCAAAGCTTCAACAGAAGATATAATCAATGATTAGCATCGTCTCTTTGACATGTATGTGAAAAACAGGAGCTCGCCCTAAAATTGTGCATTATTTTAATTTGCATTTGAATGCAAATGCACAATCGATTAGGATCATGGGTCACTCTTCCATGTCACATACATCTTGGTGGTGCGCATAAATGATATGAATGAATAGTAACGCACATAACACCAAACAAATAAGTGAATGATCATCATGTAGATAGCTCAAAGGTTTAACAAATTAGCATCAACAATCAAAGCTTATGATCAAACACAACGAAGTTTAAATCATCCAAAATACCAAATGTTTTGTAAAACAAAATGAGAGCAAATAAAATGCAAATCTATCTCTCTATATATATATCTCTCTCAACCCTAGTTGATCTATACACTTCTCCCCCTTTGGCAACAAGTTACCAAAAAGTTCAAAGGTCTATAACTAAGCATCACCCTGGGCTCGATCTCCTCCAGTGGCAGTCGATGGAGTGGACAGGAGAGCGTCGACGAAGGCTTCTGCGGATGTCCCTAGAGCCGGAGGTGTAGACACTGGAGGTGCAAGAGCTGGAGTTGAAGCTGAAGGTGCTGAAGCTTGAGATGATGAAGTTGGTCTTTCTTCCATCACTCGCACAACTGCTGACATGTTCTAGGTCATGAACTGAGTAGTCGTGGGAAGATGCGACTCTTCATCATCACTTTTGGAATGGGGAACCTACACATAATCAAATTCATGCTGGAGTTGCTGAATAGTAGTAGTCAACTCCATCACCTTAACAGCGAGGTCATAGAATTTTCTCTCGGCGACCCTCTCAAGGCTCTTCTGGTTCAACAAGATCTCTGAAATTTTATTCTCCATCCCTTGGATGGTGCTGATAAGAAAAGACATCCACTCCTCTCTAGTCATAAGATGTGGAGCCAGTGCTGGAGCATTCCTAGATGAATCTGCCTTTGCTACCTCATGCGTTTAAATTGAGTTGGGATGGTTGGGGTCCATCACAAGTACATTGTCCTCGAAATTCAGCTCAAGTGGCAGTGCGGAAGATCAAGTTGATATGCATGATTTCCAATCTTGGCATTGATGAGCATCTGAATGTAAGGTGCATACCCACAAGATCTCTTCCGATCTGCAGTAGTACTCCTGACAGTCTTTACTATCAAGTCTATCACTCTGAACCGGGTGTGGGTGTCTAAGTGGTGCGACATGTTAATGGAATAACCTGTGATCATCTTATCATCTCCTAATTGCATATGGATTTGTAGTCCTCCACTGCCTCAAACCTTGATGCCTTCTCTTCTTCATGTCCTGAGTGATAGGATGAGCGGCATTGTGCAATGGCAAGTGAGATCTTAATTTCATCAGCATAGGTGCATTTTCTTCCTCCTATGTAGCAAACTCTCTGGTTGCACAACCTTTGTTTTTCTTCGCTGCAGGTATATCCTTTGTAGTCCTCTTGGGAGCGACTGGCTTCTTAGGTGCAGAAGGCTTGGGTGCACACTTCTTTGGCATAACATCAGCCACGATCTTATTCTTCTTCTTAGCAGGAGGGGCATCAGCTAGAATCTCTTCCTCCTCTTCCTGAGCAGCTTCTGTTGGGTCTTCCTACATCGATGTTTTCCTTCCAACAACATGCATTACTCTCTTCCTCGCTCTTTTCTGACCTGGGTTCTTAGCAGGCTTGGAAGAAGGGGCTCCCAGTGTGAGCTTCAATCCTCTCTGAGTAGCCTCTGCAGCTCTCACATCGTCAGGCCTGGCATACTCCTTTGTCACAGTCTTTCTGACATTGGTCTTCTCCTTCTGCTTTTGGGGAAATATCTCCTCTGGAATAAAATCAACATCTTCCTCATCTGAATTAAGCTTCTTCCTAGACATGGTAGCTGCCTTGGGCAATCCATGGGAGCTAGGTGTACATGGGTCTGAAGTTGTCCTCTCTGTACTAGTGCCTGAATATATCTCACCACTCGGCTTGCTGAAGTTGTTCTGGCTATGCTCTTCTCCTGACAAACTAACAGACAACCAATCAAACAAGCAGGCCGTGTGAAAAGAATTAGAAGGGCTCGAATGGATTATCATAATAAAAATCAAAAGTTTTTGAAAATTTTGAACTGTGAAAAATTAGGTTTAACTTTCTGCAATAAAGAATATCGGTTCCACCGAGACAAAAATTTCGGATCCACCGAGACTGTCATTCTCTTTAATAGAAATTTGGCAACCCTTTTTGGTTTCACCGAAAAGAGAAACTCGGTTCCACCGAGAATGTTCTCAGTTGCCCTAAAACTAAAATCGGTAAGACATATTTTTCTGACTCCGTGACACCGAGATTCAGTTTTGTGGACTCCTAACTCTAAGTTCTTGTTTGTTCTCTAATCTACGAAAATATTATTCTAGATAGAGTCCTTGCAATTGAGGACATGTTTCATCAAATCCTATTTGCGCATGAATCGGAGATGGGAATGCAAAGAGGGATCGGATCCATACCCTAGCGCGGCAATGAATCCGCTATGGCGACGACGGCGGCATAGATTCTCGTCGATGACGACGACTCTGGTGGCGAGGGCGCACGGGAGAAATATGATGAAGTCCTCGGGACGAGGGCGCGACAGTGAAGAGGTGCGGGAGGCGAAGTTTGAAGAATTATTTCAAACGTTGGGTCCACGGACAATATATACCCCCTGGTTGTCGGTGACACTGATACGTCTCCAACATATCGATAATTTATGAAGTATCCATGCCATGTTTGCCTATGTTCACAATACTTTTATATGTTTTTGCTGCACTTTATATGATTTATTTAGAACTAACCCGGACTGATGTTGTTTTCAGCAGAACTATCATGGTGTTGTTTTTTGTGCAAAAATAAAAGTTCTCGTAATTGGACGAAACTTTTTGACATTTTTTTGGAGGAAAAGAGAAATATTGGAGTAAAGAACCACTAGAGGGGGGGCAGGTGCCCATTAGACACCAGGGCAAGCCAGCCCCCCTAGCGTGGGGTGGTGTCTAGTGGGACATTCATGGCCCATCTTGGTGTGATTCTAACGCCCAAAATCCATATAATATAGAAACCTCCAGAAATAACCCAAGATGAGAAGTTTCGCAACTACAGGCCTCTGTATCCATGAAAAACCAATCTGGAGATGTTCTAGTACCCTGCCGGACAGGGGAAATCATCTCTGGTGGCCATCTTCATCATCCCGGCGGCCACCATGATGTGGAGGGAGTAGTCCACCCTCAGGGCTGGGGGTTTGTACCAGTAGCTATATGTTTAATCTCTCTCTCTTTCTTGTGTTCCTGAGATGTCATGATCTTGATATATCACGGGCCTTGTTAATACAGTTGGATCATATGGTGTTTGTCCCATGCTATTGTTGTGATGAATTGAGTCTTTCACTTTACGATCTTGTTATATTGAATTGAACATTCAGGTTTGAGAGCACATGATGTATATCTTGCATGCGGATACCCGTAGTGACATTGGGGTATTTAAGTAATTCACTTGATATATGTTATGGCATCAACTCGCGTATTCCCCTGGTGACATTGGGGTAATCTAGGCAAATGGGTTGATTGCACGTTTTCATACTATGTTCTCCGATAAAAATCTTGGTGTGCTCCTTGAAGTTCTTTGTGTTGGATTGAGTATTATGTATCTGAATTTTTTATGGTGTTATTTTATTATGAACTCTTGATAGATCGATTGGAAGGATAACTTGTTATGTTAGTTGAACTCTTGGAAAGATTGATCGGAAAGAATAACTTTGAGGTGGTTTCGTACCCTACAAACAATTTCTTCTTATGTTCTTCGCTAGATAGGAACTTTGGAGTGATTCTTTATCACATGTTGAGGGATTGTTATATGATCTAACTATGTTAGCATTGTTTAGAGATTGCACTAGCAAAAGTACAGACTCTAGGCCTCATTTTCAAGCATTGCAATAATGTTTATGCCCACTTTTGTTACTTGCTACCTTGCTGTTTTTTTATTCTCCGATTACAAAAATCAATATCTACTATCATTACTAGACTTGTATCACCATATCTTTGCCGAACTAGTGCACCTAAACAAATTACCATTGTATTTGGTGTGTTGGGGACACAAGATACTTTTTATTATATGGTTGCAGGGTTGTTTAAGAGAGACCAACTTCATCCTACGCCTCCCATAGATTGATAAACCTTAGGTAATCCACTTGAGGGAAATTTTCTACTATCCTATAAAACTTTGTGCTTGGAGGACCAACACGAGTCTACAAGAACAAGTTGTGTAGTAGACATCAAGCTCTTTTCTTGTGCCGTTGCCGGGGAGGTGAGTGCTTGAAGGTATATCTTTAGATCCTAGAATTAAAATCTTTTAGTTTCTCATTTATCACTAGTTTGGTCTAAAAAATAAAATTACAAAAAAAATGGAATTGAGGTGGTCCATATTGTTCATCTCTATCATGTCTTTTTTGAAAATGATGGAAAGGAAAATTGTGCTCAATTGATAGAGGAAGAATGTATGAAAATGATTAACCTGAATTACTTGCATGATGACCATGATAGCAATGTTGTTAGTATGAATTCTCTAAATATCCATGATGCAAATGATATGCAAAGCCATAAGCTTGGGGATGATATGTTTGATGAAGATGATATTTTTAGTCCCCCAAGTTTTGATGAGCAAATTTATTATAATGAAAGCATGCCTCCTATTTATGATGACTATATTTATGAAAGTGGGTTTGGAATCCCACTATTTTGGAGGGTGTTGAATCTTTTCATAATGGTAAAAGTGGATTTGGAGAGATCATGACTTTATTTAGTGATGAGTCCACTAGTTTGGACGAGGTTCCAGTTCACTATGACAACAAAGTTACTATTTATGATGATTATTGTGATGACATGTATGCTACAAATAATAATTATAAACATGAAACCTTCCATGATTATTTGAATTTTCATTTGGATTATGCCAATGAAGTGTCTGGTGATAGTTATTTTATTGAGTTTGCTCCCATTACTATGAATGATAACAATTTTCCATGTGTGGGTAGTACAAAAAATTATATGCTTGTGCATCATGAAAAGAATGTTGTATGTGGTAGTTATATTTTTGAATTCATTCATTATGATACTAAAAATATTATGAGGGAGGAACATATGCTTGTAGGAATTGCAATAATATCAAGTTTCCTCCTGATGTGTTCAAAGTTTTGAAGTCATGCTTGTTTTGCCTTCCTATGCAAATTGATTCTTGCTCCCATAAATTGTCTGATTACACAATCCCTATGCATATGAAGTGGGTTATACTTAAATGCGCTTGCCATGTGATTCATGATGCTCTCTTGCATGTTTCAGTTACTACTTTTATGTGAGTATCATTGAAATCATGATGCCTAGCTAAAAGGCATTAAAGAAAAACGCTTGTTGGGAGACAATCAAATAATTATCCTTATTGTTTTGAGTGTTCACATGATTAAGATGTTGTATTAATCATGTTTATAACTTTTATTTCAATAAAGTGCCAAGTGAAGCCTTTGGGATAGTGTGGCTACTTGCTTGTTTGATTCTATGCAAAAACAAAAACTTTTACATCCAAGTGAGAATTTCTCTGATCTTACTGGACTGCCAAAAAATTCTGAAATTCTTACATAGTTTTCATATGCAAATTATTTGTGTTTTCCTAATTTAAAAAAAATTAGGGTAAGGGAAGTATGGTTTTAATGCAGATCTTCACAGACTATTGTGTTTTTGATAGATTATGTTTTGTGTGCATAGTTTGCTTGTTTTAGTATTTCCATAAATTATATTGAGTTATATTAATTATGGGAATGATAGAATATAGTAGATATTATGTGAGAACAATTATGATTCTTGTCTTCGCAGTACCTAAGTGAATGATCTATATTTATCATGCTAATCCATCTCACGAAGTTCCGTTAAGTTTTGTGTGATTGAAGTTCAAGTTTTGGTGATATGCCAATATGAGGAGAATAATGATCAGCAAGAACCTAAGATTGGGGATGACCAAGGCACCCCTAAGTTAATATCCAGGGAAGACTCAAGCGTCTAAGCTTGGGGATGCCCCGGAAGGCATCCCCTCTTTCATCTCCAACATTATCGGTATATATGACTTGGAGCTATATTTTTATTCATCACATAATATGTCTTTGCTTGGAGTGTCATTTTATTATGTTGTTATCTGTTAGATGTTATTTATAATCTTGTTTTTCAACAAAAACTTCCAAGAAATGCCTTTAGAATGCTTGAAATGCATGCATGATGTGTGTCGTACAAAAATACAAAAATTTGTTGTAGTCTTTGAATTATCATATTTTACAGGAACGTGAAAAGTTAAAATTTTAAATTGTACTGTCATACAAATTTTTTATCACTTCCTAAATTTTCATAATTTGTGGAGAAATAGAAGTACACTTTTTAAATAATTTTCTACACACTTTTCTCTTTCGACCGATTGTTGTCATAGTTTAATTATCTACTTATCCTAGAGTTTCCATAGCTTATATTGGTAGATATAAATTGTGGAAATGATTGTATACAATACCTAATGTTTTAAAATTATTATGCAATTTTTTTTGGCGGTACATGAAGTGTTTATTTACTTTTATGTGTACTAACCTATGTGAAGAGTTCTTTTCAAGTTTTGTGTGGATGAAGTTTTTGGGACTTAGGTGAAACCATGATATGAGAGAAGTTAAGGAGACACAAAATCTAGAGCTTGGGGATGCCTAAGGCACCCCAAGTAAATATTTTAAGAAGTCTCAAGAATCTAAGGTTGGGGATGCTACGCATCCCACCTCTCTTCATCAACAACTATCGGTTAGCCTATGTTGAGCCTAATTTTTTTGTCCGCATGATATGTGTTATTCTTGGAATACATTTTTGTTTAGTTTGCTGTTTTAATAAAATTATCAGATCTGAAAATCTTTATTGAGAGAGAGTTCTCACATAGCTACTTAATTGTTTGACCACTCATTGATATTCACTTATATCTTTTGACAGTAGCTTGATTGTTTGCTCCGGTGCTTCACTTATATCCTATGAGTAAATTGTTGGATGAATTGAATACCATGAAGTTAAAATTATATGTTCATGTCATTCCTAGTAGTAGCTTCACATTGGGTTTAGAAAATGAAATCTTTCGAAGCTTGACAATCATAATATTGGTCATACAAGAAATTAATGAATGATTGGTATACTGAAGAGAACTTTCACATATAAATATATTATCTTGCACATCAACTATGAGTGTGAATACCCATTAATTATTTTCAAATTTGAGCAGATTAGTTGAAGTTGGACAAGTAAGACAACGTAATGAGTTATGGTTGTGTATATTTGCATAGAAGTTATATTGTTATGGATCCACAAATCCTACTAAGGAGAGATACTACTTGTGCATCCACAAATCCTTAGACCCAGTTTCTTGCCATGAGTTTCCACCATACCTACCTATCAGTTGAATAAGATCCTTCAAGTAAGTTGTCATCGGTGCAAAAAGGCAATAAAAATTTCTTATAAATATGTTTGATCATTTAGTGTAAGTGAAAATTGGGCATTGTACGAACTTGTGATGGCAAAGTAATATAAGCGATGGACTGCATAATAAAGGTTGCTATCATAAGGGGCAATATAACGTGATGTTCATTTGCATTAAGGGATTGTGCATACAAAACCAAAAAGTGCATGATAACCTCGGCTTCCCTCTGCGAAGGGCCTATCTTTTACCTTTAAGTATTTACTTTTATGCAAAGAGTCAATAGTATGCATTCCCATTTCAACCTGAATTATTCTCTAGTTGACAAGAATCATGTGGTGGGGAAAGATCTAGGCACATATGGCCAGTCTAATATATTTGATCATGAATTATTATTGTTCACAATTATCTCTGTGATAAATGAGTTGGGAGGCGAAGAATTCAGACCCTATCTTTCTTTGTGTTTGATGGATGCCATTTGTTCTAAAAATATACTTTGAGTACTAGCAATCATAGAAGGCTATATGATGATTGAGTATGTGGATCTCTTACTTAGACTTTGTTGAGAATAAGTTGAATTGCAATTATTTGGTGACTAAGAACATAGGTTGTTAAGTTTCAAGAGAGTTCATTGTTTGAACCATAACATGTGAATTGGTTGCTACTGTACCATGATGTAACACCCAAGATGCGATCCTATCCTTATTTTGGCGCGAGGGCCTCGACAGGGATAGAAGCACATCTCGTCGTTTCCCAAGAATGGATATCGTTACAAGTACAGGTACTGAAAAGATGAGTATATGGAATTGGCTTACACTCGCCACAAGCTACATCAGACTCACGTCAGTACAATTCATACAGTCATCAAGTAGAAGAGCAGGGTCTGACTACGGACGAAAGAAAACGACAAAAGAACGACGTCCATCCTTGCTATCCCGGGCTGTCGGCCTAGAACCCATCCTAGATCGACGAAGAATAAGAAGAAACTCCAAATGAACAATCATCGCGCTCACGTCTTAATCACTTTACCTGTACCTGCAACTGGTGTTGTAGTAATCTGTGAGCCGCAGAGGACTCAGCAATCTCATTTCCAAAGGTATCAAGACTAGCAAAGCTTAATAGGTGAGGTATGGTTAAGTGGAGAGGCTGCAGCAAGCGACTAAGCATTTATCTGAGGTGGCTAACCTACGAGTACAAGAATAAGAGGGGGATGATCTATGCATTGCGAGCGTGAACTACTAATGAAAAAATGAATGACCTGGACACCTACTTACGTCAAACATAACCCCACCGTGTCCTGGATCGGAGAAGGAGCTCACGAAAGAGACATTCACGGTTACGAACTCAGTTGGCAAGTTCTAATTAAATTAACTTCAAGTTATATAGAACCAGATGTTCAACAAAGTTTCCATGTTGCCACATAACCGTGGGCACGGCTTTCCAAAAGATTTAACCCTGCAAGGGTGCGCCAACTAGTCCATCACAAACTACCACACACTGCGATGGAATGACCTCGATCAGGGAAACCCGTGATCTCCTCGAGTTCCTATTGGAAAACCTCAACCTTGAGATAACCCAAAGCATCCTCGGAATCCCTCGCACAAGACGCTCGAGAAAGGTAAAACAAGTCCAGCAAGGCCGCCCGGTGTGTCGACAATCCCGATAGGCGCCGTGTATCTCGTTCTCGGGACACGACGGATAAGCACTGCAGACGGTGGCCTGATAGACATCACTCGAGTTGCCCCGGGTTGGCCCCACAAACGGCTCTGTTTTGGACCAGCACCATCAGCACTGGCCCTCCCTGTATTATGTTGAATTACTCCTCGGGTAGCGCTAACTCCTTATGTTTTTCAGTATTAACAGAATTATTATGTTGGGCAAAGATAGTACCAATGTTGGGCCTTGCCAGACGAGTTTTATCCCAAAACGAGAATCTAGGGGGTCCCCATAACAACCCCAAGCATGTTAGGAGCGCTCATTTATGGAACATAACATCGGTAGCCGAAACTAAGGCGGCAAAGGTGGAACAAAACACCAGGCTAGAAAGGCCGAGTCTTCCATCTTTTACCAAGTACATAGGTGCATTATATTAAAATAGCATTAATAGGGTGATATAACAAGGGACCCATGTTATCACATGGAAGCACTACACCTGCAACTAGCAATGCTATCAAATGGTTAAGCAAGCGGTAACATAGCCAATCAGTGGTTTTCTAGGTTGTAGACAGGTTGAAGGTTTTCATGGCAATGTTGGAAGGCTGATATTTAATAGGTGGTAGGCAGCGAGACATAGCGATAGAAACGAAACAACTAGCATGGCAATGATAGTAATCATGTCTCGGGAAATGATCACCTTGCCTGAGATCCCGCTTGGAAGAAGAACGGCTTCGTGAAGCACACGAACCGACGTAGTCGAACTCATCCTCACATTCCGACATGCTTGTGAAACTCTATCGAGACGAAGCAAACCGGAAACAAAACACAATATTAAATATGCAAGGCATGGCATGGCAATTCACAAAAACAAAACACTACACGTTAAGTGAAGCTCAATATGCAATGAGTTGCATATTGTTGGAACTTCAAGTTTAATTATTTAGTTCACTCCCATTTATTTGCACGGTAATATTAAATGTCGTTAAACATGTCAAGGGGTGAAGTACAAATAATCTACCTATCTAGGTAGTTTAAATGAGGCCGCAAACAACATATAGCATATCTGAAGTGACCCCATGTGTTAAATTCTAATTCTGTCCAGATTTGTCCTAATCACCTGTTATGTTTGTTTAAAAGCAAAACAAAGTGCTTCACATAATTCTACTTGTCCTTCTGGTCCATTTACATATATGGCCCATCTCCAACGGAGATACGGTTAAAAAACTACAACCTAAACCGTTGCTATCACGTCATCACGCAAATCGATGCAAACAACACGTATAAGTTCTTTTTATCATGCATGAAAGTTGGAAATTATTATTCTACGCAAAATTCTAGCCAAGTTACATATTTAAATTTTCGCAATCCAACGCACGGATTTGTAACTACGGTCGTTTTACAAATATGCATTTTCTGAAAATGAATTAAATTTGAGGACCTAAAAAATACTAGACGGGCCGAAACGCATATGTTCAAAAATAGTGCATGGGCGCAGGATACTAAATGCTGCCCAGGGCGTCAAATAGGGCAGCACGGAATTGGCTCACCTTGGGCCGAACTGAGTCAGCTTGCTCGGTGGAGAGGTGGCTTGAGCCGGCGGCTTGGTGGGGAGGTCGGCCTGGGCCTAGGCTGAGGAGGAGGCGGCTGAGCCAGACCATTTGGCAGTTGGCGTGGTCAACGCGGCAGCGGGATCCCGACATGGATCCAGCTCGCGCTCGAGTCGGAGGCGATGGTCGGCGACCGATGCAACACCTCGCGTTCTGATGTGACGAGCGTGGTAGGGAGGCCCGATCCGGAACGGGGCCTCCTGGATCCACCCATTCCCTGCGCCGGTTAGGTTTGGTATCACGGGGCGGAGCGGGAGCGAGCTCCGGTGCGGCTGGCAGAGGCGAACGGGATCTGGAACACTGTCGATCCAGATCGCGGCGACGGCTGGCGATTCGGCGGCGGGCGCTGCGGCGGGGCATCGGGATCTCGCGGGGCTGTACCAGGGCGACAGGATCCGCAACGGCTCACTCGCGCGGCGACGGGCAGCAAGTAGGAAGCGGCAGCACGAGGGCACGTCGGGCAGCACGGGGGCTCGGGAGGAGCGTGGAGGCTCAGAAGCTCGAGCTCTTCGAGGCCGGCGGCACTGGTGATTCGGGCCTGAGAGGGCCCGATCCGGGTCTCGCGGGCTGGTGGCTGGAGGCACATAGTGGGAGGAGGCTGAGAGGAGCTGGTTGCGTGGCTAGGGCTAGGGTTCGACACGTGTTGCGCGCGGTGGACCTCTAGATCAGGGCAAGGCTGCCATGGGAGGAGACAGGAGGAGCTGCCAGATGGGCTTCGTGGGCCTAAGCCAGGCACGGGCGGCCCCGATGACTGAGGAGACGGGAGTTGCGGGAAGGGCTATGGCCAGGGTTGGTTTGCACGAGAAACGAGGAGAAGCTAATGTTTTTAGATTAGGAAGGGGGAGCTGCTTAAATAAGGTAGGAGCCCCGATTTCAGCCGTGCGATCCGAATCGAACGGTCTCGCACGCGGTGACGGTCTAGGTGGTTGTGAAGAGTGGCTAGGTGTGGATGAGAGGGGAAACGGGCAGCCGGCAACGTATTTTAAAACAATGAAAAATGTGTGACGATAAACCGAAGACGGTGCCGCTATGGTTGACCGTTCGCGTACCAGACGGACTCCGATTGTGATGAAAATTGGCAGGCGGCCTACCTATATTAAAATAAGACCGCACAACAAGTTTCAACCCAATCCGAGAATATTTTATACATACTTCTAAAATCAAGGTTTTGACGATGTCGCGGACGCGTGCGAGTGTGGTCGGGCTCAAAACGGTCAACGACGAACGCGGAGAGAACCGGCAACTAATAACAGATGCAGGTTTGAAAACTAACAGCAACGGAGTGCTGATGCAATGCATATGACGCGCATGACGCGAAGATGAATGCAACAGACAAACGAACACACGACGAGAACGGAATGAAAGGGGAATCTTTTGGAGCGTCGGTCTCGGGCTGTCACAACTCTCCTACACTACAAGAGGATCTCGACCCGAGATCCAAGGATGAAAGGGGAAGAGGAAGAGAACGATCTAAAGGTAAAACTTAGTTGCTTCTGACAAACGAGTGAAACAAACGATCCTTGAAGGTTGCAAGGAGATGACAAATGAATAAAGAAACAAGCAAGAATTCAATCAAAATTTTGGCAGCACTTCGGTAAGAAAAGGGGACAAAATTCGAAACAATGGAAAGATCTTGAGAAGATTCACAAAAAAAACTAACTAAATTGAACAAGGAAACAATATGATCTTGAAAAGACAAAACGATAGATTGAAGAGAGCAACATCACAAAGCCTCCATTACAAAGAATAGAAACTAGATCTTGGCAAGAAAAGAACGAAGAAGAAAATGAGAACTACTACCACAAAAATCATAAAGAACACCTTGAGAATGAAGAGATCTTGAGCCGCCTAACAGAAAACTTGAATGAGGCACCGGAATAATTGAGAGACGAACGAAGAGACAACAATTGAGAAGAATATGAGAACGAAAGCTGAAAGCTGGGAACGAAGAAATCTTCTGAAATGCTGGCCTTCGGAGGATCAAGAATGAAAACTACTCAGAAAAGCACCGGATAGCAAGAAAGGGATTCTCATGATTGGGAACAATTCAAGATGATGCTAAAAAGCTGAAAATGATGAGGAGAACACCACCAAGAATAACTGAGACACTCCGAAATAATGAAGAATGAAAGGTTGAGTCAAATATGAGAATTTATTCAAATTGATCTTGAAGAAGGAATATGACTGATGAAATTCATACTTACATCATAGTTGAAAAGAATTAGAGGACTCCGGAAAGATTACAAGAGACAGAAAATATCCTAGGAAAGAACCTATGGGTTATGGGCCCACTCAAAAGAAACACCATTGAAACAAATTGCTCAGAAAGAGAGATATTGCACCGGTACAAATAAAAGCTTGCAGAGGTGAGACCCTCGAAATAATTGAAAGGATTGAAAACAAGAACCTCTGAGACATCTTCAACACTCCGGCTAGAACAAAGATTGATGAATAACAAGAGAGGCTTGAATAAGAATTTCCAACATGGAAATCATTAGGGGAAGAAAAGGATAAGATGAACATCGAGAGCTTGAACTGAATCCACCGGGAACAAAAGAACAGAAAAGATAGCGGAAGCAACAACGAAAAGAAATCTCTTGCATGAAAACTAAATCACTGAAGAAAAGGGTGGGAGGGCAGGAAAAACAAAGACAACTTGGGACAGATGAGAAGAGCTCCGGAAAGAAATGAGAGATTGATCTTGCAAAATTGGACAGGATAGAATAACTTGAAGAGAAGCACACCGGTTGAAAAGAATTGACATAACAACTTGGGTTGACAAGAATTGATAAGACAGTTGATAGAGCAAAATAATTTTCATTCCCAAAAAAATATGAGAACACCTATTGGAAAATATATGAAATCACCATTTGACATCAAAGCAACTCAAATTACCATATTCCAACAAAAACAAGGATGAGGCTTATGAGACAAGCCAGAACAAATTCATAACACAGATTTCGTCCGATATTTTCATGGATGAGGCTTGCACGGGCTCTATCCTACAGTAGCTATCATGTCTACGGCAGTGCACACGACATACGAAGCGTCCCCGAGTCGTATCAAGCTACAAGGACTCTTTAAGACACAACGAGAACCGTTGTAAGACGACCGTGAACAAACGAATCCACTATATGTCGAACCCCAACCTCACATCATGCATTTGTTGGAAAATTGTCCTATAAGTGACTACTTGAATTCCCACCTAAGAACTCCCGAAATTTCTGGTCATGCAATCTGGTCCAGGGATACAAGGAGTAATATATCACTCAACTCCTATATTAACCCGTCTAGTCTATCACATCCATCAACACATAACCAGAATCTCGGGACTTGATCTATCTCACACCCTCATCATCACAATGATACTAAGTATGGCGATACATCCGGATCTATCTGCACCAGTACTGGGGAAGCCGGACTCCTCTCGCCACTACTAGTATTGAAGCAATTTCGAACATCCTTCGTCCTGAGATATTAAGAAATCTGAATCATAACGATGTGTTCAAGAATCCCTTGGAGCTCAACTCCCTGAAAGAAATCAAGTCAGACAGGAGGCACCAAGACATAACTCCGTCACATCGACATCATATAGTTTCCAAAAATATCCGCGTGATCCTAAAAAAATTGAGTGAGGAGCAGAGTAGAATTAAAATTATTACATCAAGATTCCTCACGAGAGCATAGAAGAGGAGAAAAAAGAATCCTACTCTCCGATATATAAGTAGACTCAAAGCATTTTTCACTAGACTCGACTCGACCAAGTTCGACCAATCAAGGGGCTCCTAGGTCGGTACTGATCCGATACGGACGAAAGCAAACAAAAAAATGTCGGGACCCCGATCCTTAGTCATAAGAACCCAGCCTGTAACACATCACATCACTTTGCGGCCTCACGCATGATAAAATCCACGGCAGCCACCTTACCTTGGTCGGGACCGTTTGCATATTTTGGCTCACGTATATGAATTTGTCGCTAGCATTCAAACGACAAAGAACCCGGGTCGACATGACTAGTTATAAACCCAAGTGGTATATCCATACAGGGACATGCATACATAACCCAGCAAAGCAGGTGTCAGTCATCAGCGTGTGTAGATGAGTCGTAGCAAGCTACAAGGACTCCATTACACCACGTGACATATCCCCGAAGGGACAGACACGATAGCTAAGAATGATACATGCCGGTCAATCAATGTGTCCAGAGCAGTAGCAAGCTACCAAAGCTCGGTGGAAGCACAAAGAGGCATTTCCCCGTAAAGAGTACTACTAAAGGCACATAACTAGGTGTCGAATCCCACACATATAATGTTTTTCATAACATACACACAATATGCATGATATGTGTAGATACAACATGGCATCACAACATAACTCTATGACTCAAGCTTTTATTAAAGACTCATAAGAGTCAACATAGTATGATATTACAAACAGGGGTCTCGTGACCCCACACTCAAGTCATACGAACATCAAGCGGAAGTAAAACATGTCTCGGTATAGACATCTATTAAAAATGGCTGGAGGAGCCTGAAAAGCTACAATGACCCTACCAAAGGAACCAGACCTCTGTCTGGGATTCCCAAGCTATTCCGGTCAATGTCGATGACATCGTGTAAAACCAATAATGAGACTAAAGTCTTCTCAGCAGAAACATAAATAAAGCAGCCGTGAGTACAAAGGTACTCAGCAAGACTTACATTAGAACTATGTACATATGCATCAGTATCAATGAAAGGATTGTGGGGTTTGATTGCAACAAGCCAGCTTTGACTCTTGGCTAACCTGTACTACGACTACAAGTTATTTCTTTGAGGTGGGATAGCGCACAGGAGTCCACATATTCACCAATCAATACACCACCATGGATCCACTCTCGTCTCCCTACGAGAAGGCCATCCATAGAACTCACACTTATCTTGAATGTTTTAGAGTATCCATTTAAATTGTCTATGTACCACATAATGTTTCCAAGTAGTCCATATCCGAGGACACGGCTATTCGAACAGATTAAATCACCCTGCAGGGGTATACTTCTTCACACACACTCTCACCACTTATCACCACATGCACATCATGCATCTCGGCAACCTTCAAGCGGAAGCACTGGCGTGGGTGTCGGCCACGACCGTTAACCACACAAGACCCTAGTCCAGGTTTATCGCCTATTTGAGACTGAACCCGCAAGGAAGTCCGGCCGAAGTTTCTTTAACGGCCCCAAACAATGTGCGTGGGGTTCCCAAGCCCACAATTCGGGTGCCACTTGGTACACCGTGCCACTGTCTATCTACTGATACGTCCATTTTGCATCATGCTTTCATGTTGATATTTATCACTTTATGGGCTCTTATTACACTTAACGGTACAATACTTATGCCTTTTCTCTCTTATTTTTCAAGGTTTAGATGAAGAGGGAGAATGCCGGCAGCTGGAATTCTGGCCTGAAAAAGGAGCAAGTTTGAGATACCTATTCTCGCAACTCCAAAAGCCGTGAAAATCAACGAGGATTTAGTTTGGAATTTATAAAAAATACTGGGCCAAAGAACTACCAGAGGGGAGCCAGCAGGAGCCACAAGCCTGCTAGGCGCGGCATACCCCCCCTGGCCGCGCCTAGGGGGCTTGTGGGCTCCCTGTTGGCCCTCTGGCTCCCCTCTTTTGCTATAAGGAGGGTTTTGTTCTAGAAAAACTCAAGAGGAGGCTTTCGGGAGGAATTGCCGCCGCCACGAGACGGAACTTGAGCAGAACCAATCTAGAGCTTCGGCAGGGTCGTCCTGCCGGGGAAACTTCCCTCCCGGAGGGGGAAATCGTTGCCACCGTCATCACCAACACTCCTCTCATCGGAGGGGACTCATCACCATCAACATCTTCATCATCACCATCTCATCTCCAAGTCCTAGTTCATCTCTTGTAACCAATCTCCATCTCGCGACTCCGATTGGTACCTGTAAGGTTGCTAGTAGTGTTAATTACTCTTTGTACTTGATGCTAGTTGGATTACTTGGTGGAATATTATATGTTCAAATCCTTGATGCTATTCATTACCTCTCTAGTTATGAATATTATTATGCTTTGTCAGTAGTTACTTTTGTTCCTGAGGACATGGGATAAGTCATGCTATAAGTAGTCATGTGAATTTGGTATTCGTTCGATATTTTGATGTGTTGTATGTTGTCTCTTCTCTAGTGGTGTTATGTGAACGTCGACTACATAACACTTCACCATTATTTGGGACTAGAGGAAGGCATTGGGAAGTAGTAAGTAGATGATGGGTTGCTAGAGTGCCAGAATCTTAAACCCTAGTTTATGCGTTGCTTCGTAAGGGGCTGATTTGGATCCACTAGTTTAATGCTATGGTTATACTTTGTCTTAATTCTTCTTTCGTAGTTGAGGATGCTTACGAGAGGGGTTGATCATAAGTGGTAGGTTTGTCCAAGTAATGGCAGCACCCAAGCACCGGTCCACCCACATATCAAACTATCAAAGTAGCGAATGCGAACCATATGAACATGATGAAAACTAGCTTGACAGAAATTCTCATGTGTCCTCGGGAGCGCTTTACCTCCTATAAGAGTTTGTCCAGGCTTGTCCCTTGCTACAAAATGGATTGGGCCACTTTTTTGCACCTTTTCTACTTGTTACTTGCTACTTGCTACAAATCATCTTGTCACACAACTATCTGTTACCGATAATTTCAGTGCTTCCAGAGAATACCTTGGTGAAAACCACTTATCAGATCCTTCTGCTCCTCGTTGGGTTCGACACTCTTACTTATCGAAAGGACTATGATAGATCCCCTATACTTGTGGGTCATCAAGACTCTTTTCTGGTGTCGTTGCCGGGGAGTGAAGCACCTTTGGTAAGTGGAATTTGGTAAGGAAATATTTATATAGTGTGCTGAAATTTATTGTCACTTGTCACTATGGAAACTAATCCTTTGAGGAGCTTGTTCGGGGTATCTTCACCTCGAACGGAAGCACAAAGAGTTGCTCCTCAACCTGCTGCACCTACTGAAAATATTTGCTATGAATTTCCTTCAGGTATGCTTAAGAAACTGCTGGCTAATCCTTTTACAGGAGATGGAACATCACATCCCGACTTGCATTTAATCTATGTAGATGAAGTTTGTGGTTTATTTAAGCTTGCAGGTTTGCCCGAGGATGAGGTCCAGAAGGAGGTCTTTCCCTTATCTTTGAGGGATAGATCATTGACATGGTATAGGCTATGTCATGATACTGGATCATGGAACTACAGCCGGTTGACAATGGAATTTCATCAAAAGTTTTATCCTATGCATCTAGTACATCGTGATAGGAATTATATTTATAATTTTTGGCCTCGTGACATAGAAAGCATCGCTAAATCTTGGGGGAGGCTTAAATCAATGTTATATTCATGCCCCAACCATGAGCTCTCGAGAGAAATTATCATTCAAAAGTTCTATGCTCGGCTTTCTCATGATGATCGCACCATGCTTGACACTTCTTGTACCGGCTCTTTTATGAAGAGAGATATTGACTTCAAATGGAATTTATTGGAAAGAATTAAACGCAACTCTGAAGATTGGGAGTTTGACGAAGGTAAGGAGTCAGGTATGAATTTCAAGTTTTATTGCGTTAAATCCTTTGTTGAAACAAATACTTTTTGTGATTTTAGCGCTAAATATGGACTTGACTCTGAGATAGTAGCTTCATTGTGTGAATCATTTTCTTCTCATATTGACCTCCCTAAAGAGGAGTGTTTTAAATATCATCCTCCCTTAGAAGTCAATGTAGTTAAACCCAATCCAGTTGAAGAGAAAGTCATTGCCTATAATGATCCTATTGTTCCCAGTGCTTACATTGAGAAACCACCTTTCCCTGTTAGGATAAAGGATCATTCTAAAGTTTCAACTGTGATACGCAGGGGATAGATTACAACACCTACACCCCTGAGCAAATTAGAGTTGAACCTGGCATTGCTATTATCAAAGATCTCCTATCCGACAATGTTGATGGCCATGATATTCACTTCTGTGAAGATGCTGCTAGAATTGCTAAACCTCATGCTAGAGACAAACATAGGCCTGTTGTTGGCACGCATGTTGTTTCTGTTAAGATAGGAGATCATTGTTATCATGGTTTATGTGACGTGTGTGCTAGTGTTAGTGCAATACCTCAATCCTTATATGATGAAATTAAAGACGAGATTGCACCTGTTGAGATGGAACCTATTGATGTCACTATTCAGCTTGCCAATAGAGATACTATCTGCCCTTTGGGAATTGCTAGGGATGTTGAAGTCTTGTATGGTAAAACAAAGTATCCTGCTGATTTTCTCGTTCTTGCTACCACATGATACATCTCAAACGTATCTATAATTTTGATGGTTCCATGATGTTATCTGGTCAACTTTGGATGTTTTGTATACCTTTTATATCTTTTTTGGGACTAACTTATTAATTCAGTGCCAAGTGCCAGTTCCTGTTTTTCTGTGTTTTTGACTCTTTCCAGATCTGATTTTGGAACGGATTCCAAACGAAATAAATTCCCCGAAATAAATTTTTCCAGAACGGAAGAAGATCGGAGGACTTGAAGGCCAAGGCACGGGGCCTAGAGGGAGCCCACAACCCCTGTTGCCGCGGCCAGGGGGGCCAAAGGCAACCAGGCTTGTGGCCTCCCTGGCGCTCCCCTGCCCTAGCTCTTTGGCCTATAAATTCCCTAAAATCGCAGAAAAAATCAGGGCATCCACGAAAACACTTTTCCTCCGTTGCAAGCTTCCGTTTCTGCGAGATCTCATCTGGAGACCCTTCCCGGTGCCCTCCCAGACGGGACTTTGGAGTTGGAGGGCTTCTACATCAACATCATCGCCTCTCCAATGACTCGTGAGTAGTCCACTTCAGACCTACGGGTCCGTAGTTAGTAGCTAGATGACTTCTTCTCTCTCTAGGATCTTCAATACAAAGTTCTCCATGATATTCTTGTAGATCTATCCGATGTAATCCTCTTTGGCGGTGTGTTTGTCGAGATTCGATGAATTGTGGATTTGTGATCAGATTATCTATGAATTATATTTGAGTCTTTGCTGATTTATTATATGCATGATTTGATATCCTTGTAAGTCTCTCCGAGTCGTGGGTTTTGTTTGGTCAACTTTATCTATGATTCTTGCAACGGGAGAAGTGCTTGGTTTTGGGTTCATACCGTGCGGTGACCTTTCCCAGTGAGAGAAGGGGCAGCAAGGCACGCATCATGTTGTTGCCATCAAGGGTAACAAGATGGGCTTTCATCATAGATTTGAGATTGTCCATGTACATCATGTCATCTTGATTAAGGCGTTACTCTGTTCCTTTGAACTTAATACACTAGATGCATGCTGGATAGCGGTCGACATGTGGAGTAATAGTAGTAGATGCAGAAAGTGTCGCTCTACTTGTTTTGGACGTGATGCCTATAGATATAATCATTGCCATAGATAATGTCACGTCTTTGTGCGGTTCTATCAATTGCTCGACAGTAATTTGTTCACCCACCGTCTACTTGCTTTCATGAGAGAAGCCACTAGTGAACACTACGACCCTGGGGTCTATTCACAACTATCGTCTCCACTTTCACTTTTACTTTGCTTTGTTTACTTTTTGCTTTCAGTTCGCACTTTGCAAACAATCTATAAGGGATTGACAACCCCTTCATAGCATTGGGTGCAAGCTCTTTGTGTTTGTGCAGGTACTTGTGACTTGACGCGATCCTCCCACTGGATCGATACCTTGGTTCTCAAACTGAGGGAAATACTTACCGCCGCTGTGCTACATCACCCTTTCCTCTTCAAGGGAACACCAACGCAAGGCTCCAAGGCCGCGGGGAATTCCTTTACATATTTGCCAAGGAAGTCCCTATAGGCGTAGCCCGTAGCAGCAGGATTCATGGCGCCGCTGCCAGGGAAGGTCTGTTGCTGTAGTAACAGAAGGATTTTTGGCGCCGTTGCCGGGGAGGAGAGATCAAGTCAAGATCTATCCAAGTAAGTGTCACAAACTCATCTCTTGCATTTACTTTGTTTGCCACTTGCCTCTCGTTTTCCTCTCCCCCACTTCACATTTTGCCTTTTTCGTTTGCCTTTTTTTTAGTTTGCCTTTTTCGTTCACCCTTTTCTCTTGCTTGCTTTCTGTTCGCTTGGGTGACATGTGCCTTCAATGTGCTTGCATCTTCGCTTGCTGAAAATCTAGTGATATGGATCCTCATCCACTTGCTAATCTCTTTAAGAGATCCAATTATGTTCATCCAATTGCTAGCGAGTTGAGTGCACTTGACTATCTTTATGGAGTTTTGCTTGAGATGCGTGGATCTGAAAATTGTGAGGAAGAAATTTATGAAGTGATTCACGACGGCTCCTTGGATGAAAAGCATGATTGCAATGGTTTCACTATAAATTCTATTAGTGACAATCATGCTAAAAATATGCAAAACTCTAAGCTTGGGGATGCTAGTTTTGCTTTGTCCAATACTTGTTGAAATGATCATGATTGCGGTAATGATTTTTCTTATGATCTTGAAAATTTGTTTAAGCCTCATGATGAATATGATGTTTGCAATAAGATTGAAAGTGGGTTTGGAGAAGTCATGACTTTCGTTGATGATAATCCCACTATTTTTGAAGAGCGTCAACTTTGCATGCATGTGGATCATGAAAAAAATATCATTTGTGATAGCTATATTGTTTAATTTGATTATGATCCCACATGCAATTGCTATGAGACACGAAAATATTGTGGTAGAAACTTTCATGTTACCAAATTACCTCTCGTTATGTTGAGATTGCTATTGTCTCTTTCTTCTTCCTTGCATTTGGTAACTATTGGTTGTATTGCCAATTTGTTTTCCTATAAAATTCCTATGCATAGGAAGTATGTTAGACTTATATATGTTTGTAACTTGTTTCATGATGCTCTCTTCGTGTCCGTTTGCTATCTTTTATGTGAGCGTCATTGAATTATCAATGCCTAGCTAAGGGCGTTAAACAATAGCGCTTGTTGGGAGGCAACCCAACGAATCTATCATTTTTCTTTCTGTTTTGTGTTTTCCACACTTTCATAATTCTGTTATGATTGTGTTTTTTGTGTTTCTTTTGCGTTTGTGCCAAGTGAAACCGTTATGATTAGTCTTGGGGATGATCGTTTGATCATGCTGGAAAAGACAGAAACTTTCTGCTCACGGAAAGAATTTTCATTTTTTTTCTGTGAGAGATTTTGAGTTGATTCTTTTTGCTGCTGATTGCTACGCAAATTCTTCAGTCTTCAGTAATTTTTCAGAATTGTTGAAGTACCAGAAGTATACGAAGTATACAGATTGCTACAGACTGGTCTGCTGTTAACAGATTCTGTTTTTGTTGAGTTGGTTGCTTATTTTGATGAAACTATGGATAGTATCGGGGGGTATTAGCCATGGAAGATTGAAAATACAGTAACCCAACATCAACATAAGTAGAATTTAAGTTTGCTACAGTACCTAAGGAAGTGGTGGTTTGCTTTCTTATACTAATGTTATCACGAGTTTCTGTTTAAGTTTCGTGTTGTGAAGTTTTCAAGTTTTGGGTGAAGCTCTTATGGACAAAGAGATAAAGAGTGGCAAGAGCTCCACCTTGGGGATGCCCAAGGCACCCCAAGTTTATTCAAGGATGTCGTAAAAGCCTAAGCTTGGGGATGCCCCGGGAAGGCATCCCCTCTTTCGTCTTCAATCCATCGGTAACGTTACTTGGGGCTATATTTTATTCACCACATGTTATGTGTTTTGCTTGGAGCGTCTTGTATTGTAGGAGTATTTTATTTTTTTTGTGTCACAATCTTCCTTGCTGCACACCTAGAAATAGATACATGCACTCACCGCGATTTTGTCGAGCTTCACTTATATCCTTTGGTTAGACAATTCGGCTACATGTGCTTCACTTATATCTTTTGAGCTAGTTGATTTTGCTCTATGTGTTTAACTTATATATTTTAGAGCACGGAAGCATGTGGCTTGGTAGTTGATCTATGCTATGATAGTAGTCTCAAAAGGGGTAGTTATCCAAAGGGATATGAAAACTTCCACCTTCATGTGCATTGAGTAGTTGGAGAAGTTTGATTCATCTCAATTAGTTTTGAGTTGTGGTTGTGGTAATATTGAAGTTATACTAGTAAGGTGTTGTGGATCAAGAAATACTTGTGTTGAAGTTAGTGATTCCCGTAGCATGCACGTATGGTGAACCGCTATGTGATAAAGTCTGAGCATGATTAGTCTATTGATTGTCATCCTTTGTGTGGCGGTCGGGATCGCGCGATGGTTTATACCTATCAACCCTTCCCCTAGGAGTATGCGTTGAATGCTTTGTTTCGATTACTACTAAAACTTTTGCAACAAGTATATGAGTTCTTCATGACTAATGTTGAGTCCATGGTTTAGATGCACTTTCACCTTCCACCATCACTATCTTCTTTAGTGCCGTGCAACTTTCGCCGGTGCACAAAACCCACCATATAGCGTCCCTCAAAACAGCCACCATACCTACCTACTATGGCTTTTTCAAAGCTATTCCGAGATATATTGCCATACAACTACCACCATGAAATGTGCCACCACTTCTACATTGCCATTGCATGATCATAAGATAGCTAGCATGATGTTTCCATTGATCTCTATGACATGCTAGATCATTGTCACGGTACACTACCGAAGGCATTCCATATAGAGTCATCATTGCTCTATGTTTTGAGTTGTAAGTGTGATGATTATCATTGATGGAGCATTGTCCGATGTGACGAAATAAAAGAGGCCAAAGATGCCCATCAAAATAAAATAAATATATATATATATATATAATAGGCCAAAGAGCCCACCAAAAAAATGAGAGAAAAAGAGAGAAGGGACAATGCTACTATCTCCTTTCCACACTTGTGCTTCATATTAAGCACCATGATCTTCATGATTGAGAGTCTCTCGTTTTGTCACCACCATATAGCTAGTGGGAAATTTTCATTATATAACTTGGCTTGTATATTCCAATGATAGGCTTCCTCAAAATTGCCTTAGGTCTTCGTGAGCAAGCAAGTTGGATGCACACCCACTAGTTTTCTTTAAGAACTTTCACATAATCTTAGCTCTAGTGCATCATTTGTATGGCAATCCCTACTCATTCACATTGATATCTATTGATGAGCATCTCCATAGCTCATTGATATGCCTAGTCAATGTGACCATCTTCTCCTTGTTTGTCTTGCAACCTCCACCACACTCCACACCACTTATAGTGCTAAAACCATGGCTCACGCTCATGTATTGCATGAGAGTTGAAAAAGTTTGAGAAAGGAAAGGTGTGAAAACAATTACTTGGCCAATATCGGGGTTGTGCATAATTTAAATTCGTTGTGCAAGGATGATAGAGCATAGCCAGACTATATGATTTTGTAGGGATAACTTTCTTTTGGCCTAGTTATTTTGAAAGTTCATGATTATCTTGCTAGTTTGCTTGAAGTATTATTGTATCCACATCAATAGCAAACTATTGTTTTGAATCTAATGGATCTGAACATTCACGTCACATAAGAGGAGTTACAAAGGACATCTATGCTAGGTAGCATGAAAGCTTCAAAAATTCATTCTTTATCACTTCCCTACTCGAGGACGAGCAGGAGTTAAGCTTGGGGATGCTTGATACGTCTCAAACGTATCTATAATTTTTGATGGTTTCATGTTGTTATCTTGTTAACTTTGGATGTTTTGTATACCTTTTATATCTTTTTTGGGACTAACTTATTAATTTAGTGCCAAGTGCCAGTTCCTGTTTTTTCTGTGTTTTGACTCTTTTAAGATCTAATTTTGGAAAGGAGTCCAAACAGAATAAAATCCCTGAAATAAATTTTTCCAGAATGGAAGAAGATCGGAGGACTTGAGGGCCAAGGCAGGGGGCCACAAGGAGCCCACAAGCCCTGTTGCCGCGGCCAGGGGGGCCTGCGGCAACCAGGCTTGTGGCCTCCCTGGCGCTCCCCTGCCCTAGCTCTTTGGCCTATAAATTCCCTAAAGTCGTAGAAAAAATCAGGACATCCATGAAAACACTTTTCTGCCGCTGCAAGCTTCCGTTTCTGCGAGATCTCATCTGGAGACCCTTCCCGGTGCCCTGCCGGAGGGGACTTTGGAGTTGGAGGGCTTCTACATCAACATCATCGCCTCTCCAATGACTCGTGAGTAGTCCACTTCAGACCTACGGGTCCGTAGTTAGTAGCTAGATGGCTTCTTCTCTCTCTTGGATCTTCAATACAAAGTTCACCATGATCTTCATGAAGATCTATCCGATGTAATCCTCTTTGGCGGTGTGTTTGTTGAGATCTGATGAATTGTGGATTTCTGATCGGATTATCTATGAATTATATTTGAGACTTTGCTGATTTCTTATATCCATGATTTGATATCCTTGTAAGTCTCTCCGAGTCTTGGGTTTTGTTTGGCCAACTAGATCTATGATTCTTGCAATGGGAGAAGTGCTTGGTTTTGGGTTCATACCGTGCGGTGACCTTTCCCAGTGACAGAAGGGGAAGCAAGGCACGCATCGTGTTATTGCCATCAAGGGTAACAAGATGGGCTTTCATCATAGATTTGAGATTGTCCATCTACATCATGTCATCTTTCTTAAGCGTTACTCTATTCCTTTGAACTTAATACACTAGACTCATGCTGGATAGCGGTCGACGTGTGGAGTAATAGTAGTAGATGCAGAAAGTATCGGTCTACTTGTTTTGGACATGATGCCTATAGATATAATCATTACCATAGATAACGTCACGACTTTGCGCGGTTCTATCAATTGCTCGACAATAATTCTTTCACCCACCATCTACTTGCTTTCATGAGAGAAGCCACTAGTGAACACTAGGGCCCCCGGGTCTATTCACAACTATCGTCTCCACTTTCACTTTTACTTTCCTTTATTTACTTTTTGCTTTCAGTTCTCACTTTGCAAACAATCTATAAGGGATTGACAACCCCTTCATAGCGTTGGGTGCAAGCTCTTTGTGTTTGTGCAGGTACTTGTGACTTGACGTGATCCTCCCACTAGATCGATACCTTGGTTCTCAAACTGAGGGAAATATTTACCGCCGCTGTGCTACATCACCCTTTCCTCTTCAAGGGAACGCCAACGCAAGGCTCCAAGACCGCGGGGAAATCCTTTGCATATTTGCCAAGGAAGTCCCTATAGGCGTAGCCCGTAGCAGCAGGATTCCTGGTGCCGTTGCCAGGGAAGGTCTGTTGTCGCAGTAGCCCCACACAAGATAGCTTTTGTCCCATCATATTTGGCAGACCCTTCCTCAATACCGTCAATGCTCATATTGACTGTGAGAAGCAAACTGTCACTGTTGGCTTTGAAGGTGTGTCACATGAGTTCAATTTCTCCAAGTTCGGTAGACAACCTCATGAAAAAGAGTTGCCTAGTAAGGATGAAATTATTTCCCTAGCTTCTATTGTCGTGCCTCCTACTGATCCTTTAGAGCAATACTTTCTTGAGCATGAAAATGATATGCATATGGATGAAAGAGATGAGATGGATAGAGTTATCTTTGAACAATATCCTATCCTTAAGAATAATTTGCGTGTTGAACTGGCTTGGAGAACCACCCCCACCAAAGGGTGATCCTGTGTTCGAGCTTAAACAGTTGCCTCATACTCTTAAGTATGCTTATCTCGATGAAAAATAGATATATCATGTTATTATTAGTGCTAGCCTCTCCGAGCATGAAGAAAAGAAGTTACTAAAAACTCTGAGGAAGCACCGTGGTGCTATTGGATATACTCTTGATGATCTTAAGGGCATTAGTCCCACTCTATGCCAGCACAAGATTAAAACCGATCCTGATTCCAAACCAGTTGTTGATCATCAACGGAGATTAAATCCTAAGATGAAAGAGGTAGTAAAAAAAGAAATACTAAAGCTCCTCGAAGCAGGTATTATCTATCCTGTTGCTCATAGTGATTGGGTGAGTCCGGTGCACTTCGTCCCTAAGAAGGGAGGTATTACCGTTGTCCCTAATGATAAAGATGAATTGATCCCACAGAGGATTATTACTGTCTATACGATGGTGATTGATTTTAGGAAATTGAATAAAGCCACTAGGAAAGATCATTACCCTTTGCCTTTTATCGACCAAATGCTAGAAAGACTGTCTAAACACACACAATTCTGCTTTCTAGATGGTTATTCTGGTTTCTCCCAAATACTTGTTGCACAATCTGATCAGCAGAAAACCACTTTCACCTGCCCTTTCGGTACCTTCGCTTACAGACGTATGCCTTTTGGCTTATGTAATGCACCTGCTACCTTTCAAAGATGTATGATGGCTATATTCTCTGACTTTTGTGAAAAGATTGTTGAGGTTTTAATGGATGACTTCTCCGTTTACGGGTCTTCTTTTGATGATTGCCTCAGCAACCTTGATCGAGTCTTGTAGAGATGTAAAGATACCAACCTTGTCTTGAATTGGGAGAAGTGCTAGTTTATGCTTAATGAAGGCATCATCTTAGGACATAAAATTTCTAAAAGAGGTATTGAAGTCGATAAGGCTAAGGTTGATGCTATCGAGAAAATGCCATGCCCCATAGATATCAAAGGTATAAGAAGTTTCCTTGGTCATTCTAGTTTCTATAGAAGGTTCATTAAAGACTTCTCTAAGATTTCTAGGCCTCTTACCAACCTCTTGCAAAAGGATATTCCTTTTGTTTTTGACGATGATTGTGAGGAAGCCTTCGAAATACTTTAGAAGGCGTTGATAAATGCGCCTATTGTTCAACCACCTGATTGGAACTTACCTTTTGAAATCATGTGTGATGTTAGTGATTATCTTGTTGGTGTTGTCCTAGGACAAAGAGTTGATAAGAAGTTGAATGTTATTCACTATGCTAGTAAAACTCTAGACAGTGCCCAAAGAAACTATGCTACTACGGAAAAGGAATTTTTAGCAGTCGTGTTTGCATGTGAAAAGTTCAGGTCTTACATTGTTAATTCCAAAGTCGCTATTCACACTGATCACGCTGCTATTAAGTACCTCATGGAAAGAAAGACGCTAAACCTAGACTTATCAGATGGGTTCTCTTGCTACAAGAATTTAATTTGCATGTTGTCGATAGGAAGGGTGCTGAGAACCCACTAGCAGATCACTTGTCTAGGTTGGAGAATGTTCTTGATGACCCACAACCTATTGATGATAGCTTTCCTGATGAGCAACTGAATGTCATCAATACGTCCCATAGTGCATCGTGGTATGCTGATTACGCAAATTACATCGTTGCCAAATATATACCACCTAGTTTCACATACCAGCAAAAGAAGAAATTCTTCTTTGATTTGAGACATTACTTTTGGGATGATGCTCACCTTTATAAGGAAGGAGTAGATGGTGTTATTAGACGTTGTGTACCTGAACATGAACAGGGACAGATCCTACAGAAGTGTCGCTCCGAGGCTTACGGAGGACATCATGAGGGAGATAGAACTGCACACAAGGTATTGCAATCAGGTTTCTATTGGCCCACTCTCTTCAAGGATGCCCGTAAGTTTGTCTTCTCTTGTGACGAATGTCAAAGAATAGGTAATATCAGTAAACGTCAGGAAATGCCTATGAATTATTCACTTGTCATTGAACCATTTGATGTTTGAGATTTTGATTATATGGGACCTTTTCCAAAATCCAACGGGTATACTCATATCCTAGTTGTTGTTGATTACGTTACTAAGTGGGTAGAAGCTATCCCAACTAGTAGTGTTGATCACAACACCTCTATCAGGATGCTTAAAGAAGTTATTTTCCCTAGATTTGGAGTCCCTAGATATCTAATGACTGATGGTGGTTCACATTTCATTCATGGTGCTTTCCGTAAAACACTTGCTAAGTACGATGTCAATCATAGAATTGCATCTCCCTATCATCCTCAGCCCAGTGGTCAAGTAGAGCTAAGAAATAGAGAGCTTAAACTAATTCTGCAAAAGACTGTCAAATTCTGCAAAAGACTGTCAATAGGTCTAGAAAGAATTGGTCTAAGAAGCTCGATGATGCACTGTGGGCTTATAGAACTGCTTATAAGAATCCCATGGGCATGTCTCCGTACAAAATGGTTTACGATAAAGCATGTCATTTACCTCTTGAACTAGAGCATAAGGCTTATTGGGCAATCAAAGAGCTCAACTTTGATTTCAAACTTGCTGGTGAGAAGAGGTTATTTGATATTAGCTCGCTTGATGAATGGAGAGCTCAGGCATATGAAAATGCCAAGTTGTTCAAAGAAAAGGTTAAGAGGTGGCATGATAAAAGGATACAAAAAGGTGAGTTCAATGTAGGTGATTATGTTTTGCTATATAATTCTCGTTTAAGATTTTTTGCAGGCAAGCTTCTCTCTAAATGGGAAGGTCCTTACATTGTTGAGGAAGTATATCGTTCTGGTGCCATCAAGATCACCAACACGGAAGGTAATTTTCCGAGAGTAGTAAATGGGCAAAGAATCAAGCATTATATCTCAGGTACTCCCATAAATGTTGAAAGCAATATTATCAATACCATAACTCCGGAGGAGTACATAAGGGATATTTATCAGCCTGTTTCAGACTCCAAAAACGAAGAGGTATGTGATTCGGGTAAGTAAACCGACTCCAAAGCTTTTCCAGAAGGAATTTTTCTCCGTTTTGGAATTTTTCGAAAAATAGAAAAACTTATAGTAGTCTGGAAAGCGCACGAGGAGGCGACAAGCCTGCGAGGCGCGGGCCACCCCCTCGCCGCGCCTGGGGGGCTTGTGACCACTTCGTGTGCCTCCCAGACTCTGTTTTATTGCGGATTACTCCTTCTGGTCGGGAAAAAATCATTATATATTCTCCTGAAAGGTCTGACCCTCGTATCACACAGTTTTCCTCTGTTTTCGTTTTAAGCATGTTTCTGCCGCATATTTAGGGCAAGATGTCGTCTGAGTAATCTGTGGGGGAGAACGATCTCCCCCAAGTCTATGAAGAAGTGAATGCTGATCTGAAAAGAATGGAGGTCATGGCGGCCAAGGAAAGGCTACCTAAAGAAACTAAGGGCAAACGTAAGGAGAAGAATCCGGCGTTGGACGAAGGGCGGTGCTGAACAAGGAAGAAACCGAGGAAGAGGATTTTCTTCAACCTTATCTCCACCTTTTACCTTCATCCTTGATCGAGCTCTTGAGGTTATGTGAAATAACTCGTGTTCGTAATACTTATCTCACTCGTGAAGTTGTTTTGCTGGAGAAACATATCACAGAGCTCCAAGGTATAAATCAAAGATTGATGGCCCTCTTGGAATCAAAAGACAAAACAACTCCACCACCATCACCTCCAAAGGAAGACAACTAAGCATGGGTATGGGAAATCCCCTTGGCTTGCGCCAAGCTTGGGGGAGTTGCCCCGGTATCGTATCACCATCACATCTTTTGACTTTACCTTTTCTTAGTTCCATCCTTTTTGGTTTTATCTTTCTCTAGTAGAATAAAGTTCTTAGTGTTTTAGGTTTGAGTTTTGCTTTGTGTCACCCCCGATGTATTCGAGTTCGTGAGCCATATAATAAAGAGTGTCTTAGTCAAGGGCCTTGCCTCATGCCATGATCGAAAGAATGATAAAAGAACAAAAGCATGAAAGATCATGTAATGATCTTATGGGAACTGATGACTTCACATATAAAAATAATGTTGATTGAAACTTGTTAAGGGTGGACAAACATACACCTTGGTCATTGTTGCAATTAATAGGAAGTGATAAAGAAGGGGAGGTTCACATATCAATATATCATCTTTGACACCATCTATGATTGTGAACACTCATTAAACTATTACATGCTTAGAAGTAGATGTTGGACAAGGAAGATAACATAATGAATTATGCTTTCTTGGTTCCGAGCAATGATTATATGACTAGAGATCCCTTAGCATGTGATGATTGCTTCCACCCCATATTAGCCAAAACTCCCGCACCAAGTAGAGATACTACTTGTGCATACATAAACCTTCAACCCAGTTTTGCCATGAGATTCCACCATACCTACCTATGGATTGAATAAGATCCCTCAAGTAAGTTGTCATCGGTGCAAGCAATAAAAATTGCTCCCTAATTATGTATGATCTATTAGTGTGTGGAAAATAAGCTTTGTACGAACCTATGATGAGGAAGACATAAAAGCGACAGACTGAATAATAAAGGTCTTTATCACAGGAGGTAATATAAAGTGACGTTCCTTCACACTAAGAGGACACACATCCAAACCTCAAAGGCGCATGACAACCTCTGCTTCCCTCTGCGAAGGGCCTATCTTGTACCTTTACTATTTGCCCTTGAAAGAGTCATGGTGATCTACACCAATTCCCTATTTCGCCTTTATCTTGGCTAACGTAATATGCTAGGGAAAGATCTATATTCATATGTCAACTTGGAAGTAAGTATTCATGAATTATTATTGTTGACATTACCCTTGAGGTAAATAATTGGGAGGCAAAACTATAAGCCCCTATCTTTCTCTGTGTCCGACTGAAACTTTGATCTCATGAGTACCACGTGAGTTGTAGCAATTGTAGAAGACAAAAGGATGATTGAGTATGTGGATTTGCTTTACAAGCTCTTACTTGACTCTTTCCGATGTTATGATAAATTGCACCCTACACCCTAGGCACCGCAAGTGGAGGCAGCACATGGGACTCACCCAGGAAAGAAGAATCAGAGGAAAAAGAAGAGGCTGACGGTGGCCCCTGGGCCCACCTGTCGGCGAGAGTGGGTGCCAAGCACCAGGTATGATTAGCAATGACGTATTGCAATTTTCCTTCCTCCAACATCTTCGTAGAACGCAGATGCACCAATAAGTGGCATCCTTGAGGTGACCACGCCGGACCGCGTGCTTAGAATATTGATATCGATGTGTTCAACAGCATAGCAGGAGCAGGCCCTTGTATTCACCTTAACAAATCTCGGGGACGAGATTTTCTTAAGGGGGTAAGGTATGTCACACCCTGTGTTTAGCTTTCCTGACTAATTAACTTATTTCGAAAATTAGGGCCAATTTAAAAAATTTGTGAATGCTTGTGATGCTTGAAGTAACTGTTGTTTGCTTGCTTGCTGGTATGCTTGTGTTGATTCTCAATAATTCTTGCTATTCTCCAGACTCACCTCCTTAGCCCAGAACGAGCAACTATTTTTACCAGATATTATTTTCACCAAAAAGCATTTCTTTGAATAATGCTTTCACACCACTAAGATGAGATTTGTACTACAAGTCCTCAAATTAGGGAATTTATTTTGCACCAATTATTTTATTTAAAACCCATTACCACAATGACTTCCCAAAACCACAATATTATTATTTTAAAGGTTATTTCACTATTTTATTTAAAAGTCTTCCTTTGATGCCGGAAATGGTCTCTTATGAAGGAAAGTTATTTTTATTGCTTTCCAAATATTTAAGAAAAATTAGGGATACTCAGTGGACATATTATTTGCATATATATGAGTTTCAACACATGGTCATCTTCAAAATATTGGGCAAACCCCTTCAAAACACTTCCTGCCTAATTCAAGCTTATGAAATATTTCTATAATAAATATTCTCAATAAATTCCAGTAAAATTCCGACATGTCACCTATGATATGTTTGATGATCTTTCCAAGTTTCATCTCAATCCAAGTTGATTTGACTCCCCTAATTATTCTAAATCCGTATCTGTACAGATCCAAATTTGAGCAACTCTACATTGTCAAGTATCTCCAATTGTGCTCAAATTTGGTAGACATGTTCTGATACTCCAATAATGCATCCACCCCAAGTGGTGGATCAAGGAGAATAGAAGAACTTGTACCAAGACCCTCAAAACTCTCTCTGTTGATTTTTGACTTTGGGAAACTTTACATTATAAAGTTCCTCCATTTGACCCCCAAACTTTTTGTGCATGCCTTAATGCTCAAATAATGCCCCCACACGAAATATTGGATTTATGGGGATTGATTTGAATGGTTTTCCAAATCTACATTAGAAACCTTCTCCACCAAATCCCAAATTTGGTGTCCAAGCTTATTTTTATCTATTATTTGATCATGTTAAGTTTCAAATCCATTGAAGTCCATCTGGTTGCTCTTCCACTCATCAAACACCTTGTGTGCATTCAGTTTATTGGCTACTTTGGCCCCTTCCAATTTAACCCTTGAGCTCAACTTTCTACCACAGCTTAATATAGTTACATTTTACGTCCACTAACATTTCCCTGGCCACTGTTCAATTATTGGAGAGAGGCTCCAAGTAGCTATTCCTCATTTTACCCTTGGAATCACCATCTTCACACCTCTTGCCCCACTTCTGCTTAAGCCAAACCCCCATCTCTTTCCGAAGGACCCCTAGCATCCCAAGGCATCATCTCAAACCAATAGATGGCATGCTCATGTCAGAAAAATGAGCAGCACATCTACAAGTTGATTTATGGCAGAAATGTAGCTTTATACAGCAAGTACTAGTTACACACCTCTGCCTGATCTCAAACTTGGCATTGTTGTAGTCCTTCCATGTATAGGACTGGTAGACAAGGTTTCACCTCAATTCCCTTCCTGTGAAAACCGTTTATGCCAGCGCCAAGTTTGTTGCTGCAAACATAAGCAGAGTCCAAACCCATTCAAACCAGCTTCACTAGCTACCAAATTCCTGAGTCTCTTTCCTGCATGTGTGCCCTACGTGTTGGACAAGTTTGAATGGTCCTAGTACCCTGTGGAAACGAGTGGCCATGGTAACTGCGCTGACAGCATGTAGTAATGGTGCTCTGCACCACTTCTTCGTCCTGCAGCTCGGATCCATCAAGGGCCGCGTGTCCCAGCGTGCCAGGGAACTTCCCTTGACCAGTCCAACCCATCATGACGCCTAGAAGCGGCCAAATATGCCCTGGCACGCGTGCTCTCGCCGTGCATTGAAGCTCCAAGAGCTCCCGAGCTCTCTCTTCCTCTCCGACTCTTATTCCCTCTTCTCCGCGCCCTCTCTGGCTCCCCCTAGATCCCCCTGTCTCCCTCGAATGCCCCTGTGCCCCCAATCCCGCTCCCATGCCCTTGTTTCCCGGCCATGGCCGAAGGAATTCCGGCGACCTCGGCTCGAATTCCGGCACGCTGGGCGTCCCATCCCCCTTTTCAACTGCTCCACGGGGTCCCCCTTGTCGTCTTGAACCTTCCCCCGGAGCTCCCCATCCTCCTTGGTGGCCACGGTGCCATGTCTCCGTCGCTGCAGGCCGCATCCGCCATGGCAGGAGCTGGCCGCGACCAGGTCCTCCTTGGGGCGCATGGAGCCTTCCCCTCAAGGTCGCCGCCTCCCCCTAGGGCTCCGGGAGGTCGGGCCTCGCCGGACGCACCGCATGACGCTAGCCCGAGCGGCGCCAGCGACCCTCTGCTCGTCTCGATTCGACAGAGGCGGGAGGTTGAAGAAGGCGAGCGGGCCCCACGCGTCAGCTGGCTGGTGTGGCTGCCAGGTGGGCTGCGCCACTTAAGTGGCAGCGCCTCCGCCTTTACCACGTCCCAGCAGTGAATGTGCACTCGGGCGAATACGCCTCCGGCGTGACCCCCGCGAGCTCCAGCCGGTCAGTTGGGCCGGCCCGAAGGCCTATCTAACGCCGTGGGCGCATGATATCCCTAGGCTGAGCTCCTTTTTCTCATTTTCCTATTTTGCATAACTTCAAAAATCCATATAAAAATCATTCTAACTCCAAAATTGTTTGATTCAACTCCTGCAGGTTCCTAAAATTCAGGGCTATCCAAATATGTGCCTTGCACATTTTTCCAAGCAACCTTTCTGTGGTGTTTTTATTTAAATCCAAATTTGAATGATTTAAACCTCACCTTGTGAAATTCCTAGAGGATCCAAATCAACTCCAAATGGAGTGATTTCAATTTCCAGAGCCTTTTAATATCATACCCTATTTTTGAAGCCTTGGTCAACATTTTTATCTGGCCTTATTCTGTTGCATTAAATAAATAGCTTCCTATTGCTATCTATCTAGCATTAGAAAATCCATAGGATATTCATTTCAACTCCAAATAAAGTGAGACAACTTCCTAAATATTTCTAAATTTTTCTCTCATAAATGAGTGCCTCCACTCATTTTTATCATAATATTTCTGTGGCTTCATAAACAATCCACTACACCTCCTTTCCTCCATTCAGAAATCCCTGATGATCCAAACCTCCTATGTCAAGCTTCAGGTATTTTTCTTATGGCCAGAGACGTCCAAGAAAAATATAACTTCCATTTTTATAGCACTTTTATTTCTTCTTGTTGTGTGGCTTATTATGTTTTCTTCCGACGATAGTTAACTGAGTAGAGGAATACTCGGAGTTGGATCGGAAGACCTCAAAGACCCCAAGAACTTATGAGAGCAAAGGCAAGCAGCCCTCTGACCATGACTGCGCATATGTTATATTGCATGCTAGTGTAGCAAATATTTCTGTTGCATATGATCATAAGTGCCGGTAAATCATTGAAGTGATGTTACCGATAGCTCCCCAGAGCACATGCATTGAGCTTGATCCTACCACCTATGAGGGTCATGCTAATATCATGTTGACAAGTAAAGTTAGATTAATATTAGCATGAGCATGTTGTTGGTATAAATCAATGGTTTATGACAACCCCACCGGGTGCCACTAATGCCCGACGGTGATGATGAGTTAGGTGGCCACTTTCGATGAAGTGGTGCACCGAGTATTTGTGTGAGTATGGTTTCGGAAATGGGAAAAGATTTATGATGTGTCGACCGTCCCAACCTTACATGTACAACCACGTTACCCCTTATGGGACGAGGATGTGTTGATTACTATGGTCGGTGCTAGCAAAGAGCCACATTACTAGTGGTGGGAGTGATGTGTGGTCACTCTCATGATGCGGTCGTGCCAGGTTGGGCGACTATGCCGTTTTTACGTGTTCCAAGCACACCATTGGTCACCGCATGGTTGATATTGTCCAGAGTCGGTGCCCGTAAGACGTACAACATATAGGTTGGGTACCAATCGAGTGGGCCTCTTTATCAAGTATCGTCAGGGGAAAGGCATTGATCGGGTACTTACCTCGGGTATGTTATATACTGCGAGTCGTCGATGACACGGAAGTTTCCCGGATCTCGTGGGTCCAGCGTACTACCTCTGCAGAGTGTAAAACTATTCGAATAGTCGTGTCCACGGTCAAGGATAGTTGGGTAATCCTGCTTAAACTACGTCCAGTCGTTTCCGAATAAACCAAGTGTGTGTTTGAATGTGGTAAATGGTGTTAATATGAAAGAGTTGATATGACCAAGTTTGGAGACTTGGCATATAGGGTGAACCCGGAGTGTTCAGCCCTCGAGAAATATATTGATATCTGTAACCTGTTCTTCGAAAATCAACATTTAGCTTATGTTGCATTCTCATGATCGTGTCTATTACAACAAGATTGTTCTCCACCAAAGATGCATATTATTGTTATCTTCCACTTGCATTGTTCATATCATGGACTGTTTGCGAGTACATTCAAAGTACTCATTGGCTTGCCACTGGTTATTTCATTGACCAGGTATGAGAGAACAGGATTTGGTGCAGAGTAACTCCGTGACGTTCTTGCGAGCTAGGACGCTTCCGAGTAAGAATGCCGGTAGGTTAAGGTTAATGGCATGGGTTCTCACTTTCGACCAATATTTCCGCTATTGGTCCAGTTTGGTGCGTTGGCCCTCAAAGCCCTATATATGTAAGACTTGACCGCAATGGTCATTCATTGTATCAAATGATATGTATGGGTGTAAGACTCTTAATATTCAGTACATGTGTGTTCAGTGAGCAATGATCTCTGGGATCACTGATACGTCTCCAACGTATCTATAATTTTTGATGGTTTCATGCTATTATCTTGTCAAACTTGGGATGTTTTGCATACCTTTTATTTATTTTCTGGGACTAACTTATTAACTCAGTGCCAAGTGCCAGTTCCTGTTTTTTCCATGTTTTTGACCCCTTTCAGAGGAGATTTTGAAACGGAGTCCAAACGAAAGAAAATCCCCGAAAAGATTTTCTCTGGAACGGAAGAAGATGGGAGAGCTTGGGGGCCAAGCCAGAAGATCCCCAGGGGCCCCACAAGCCCCCACCTCGCGGCCAGGGAGGGCCACGTCATGCAGGCTTGTGGGCCCCCTGGAGGTCCCCGGACCTAGATCTTGCGCCTAAAAATTCCCAAATATTCCCAAAAAATCAGGGGAGCATCGTAAACACTTTTCCGCCGCCGCAAGCTTCTATCTCCGCAAAATCCCATCTGGGGCACGTCCTTGTGCCCTGCCGGAGGGGGGATTCGGACATGGAAGGCTTCTCCATCAACACCATGACCTCTCCGATGATGCGTGAGTAGTTCACCATAGACCTACGGGTCCATAGCTAGTGACTAGATGGCTTCTTCTCTCTCTTGGATCTTCAATACAAAGTTCTCCATGATCTTCATGGAGATCTATCCGATGTAATCTTCTTTTGCGGTGTGTTTGTCAAGATTCGATGAATTGTGGATTTATGATCAGATTATCTATGAATCTTATTTGAGTTTCTTCTGATCTCTCTTATGCATGATTTCATATCCTTGTAATTCTCTTCGAGTTGTGGGTTTTGTTTGCCAACTAGATCTATGATTCTTGCAATGGGAGAAGTTCTTGGTTTTCGGTTCATACCGTGCGGTGACCTCACCCAGTGACAGAAGGGGTAGCGAGGTACGTATCGTGTTGTTGCCATCAAGGGTAAAAATATGGGGTTATCATCATTGGTTGAGATTATCCCTCTACATCATGTCATCTTGCTTAAAGCGTTACTCTCTTCAGCATGAACTCAATACACTAGATGCATGTTGGATAGTGGTCGACGTGTGGAGTAATGGTAGTAGATGCAGAAAGTATCGGTCTACTTGTCTCGGACGTGATGCCTATATGCTACATCATTGCCTTAGATATCGTCATGACTTTGCGCGGTTCTATCAATTGCTCGACAGTAATTTGTTCACCCACCGTGATATTTGCTATTTTGAGAGAAGCTTCTAGTGAACACTATGGCCCCCAGGGTCTACTCCACACCTTATTTTCAGCATTACACTTTTCACTTTGTTGCACTTTCCGCCTTTAGATCTCACTTTTGCAAACAATCTTGAAGGGATTGACAACCCCTTTGAAGCGTTGGGTGCAAGCTTCTTTGTGGTTGCGCAGGTACTTTGGACTTAACGAGGCCCTCCTTTTGGTTCGATACCTTGGTTCTCAAACTGAGGGAAATACTTACTGCTCCTGTGCTGCATCACCCTTCCCTCTTCAAGGGAAAAACCAACGCAAATCAGAGAAGTAACAAGAAGAATTCCTAAGCGGCAGGGAAGGACTTTTGTTGCCGCAGCAGAAGAATTTCTGGCGCCGTTTCTGGGGAGGAAGATAAAGTCAAGAACTCATCCAAGGAAGTGTCGCAAACTCATCTCTTGCATTTACTTTGTTTGCCAGTTGCCTCTCGTTTTCCTCTCCCCCACTTCACCAATTTGCCCTTTTTCGTTCGCCTTTTCATTCGCCTTTTCGTTCGCCCTTTTTCTCGCCCGCTTTTTGTTTGCTCGTGTGCTTGCCTGCTTGCTGAAGTCACCATGAACGAAAACACCAAGCTTTGTGACTTCTCGAATACTAATAATAATGATTTTATTAGTACTCCGATTGCTCCCGCCACTAGTGCAGAGTCATACGAAATCAATGCCGCTTTGCTGAATCTTGTTATGAAAGAGCAATTCTCTGGCCTTCCTAGTGAAGATGCCGCATCCCATCTCAATACCTTCATTGAGCCTTGCGATATGCAAAATAAAAATATGTGGATAATGATGTGATTAAATTGAAGCTTTTTTCCTTTCTTGTTGCGAGATCGCGCAAAAACTTGGTTTTCTTCTTTTCCCAAAAATAGTATCGATTCTTGGAATAAGTGCAAAGATGATTATATATCCAAGTATTTTCCGCTGGCTAAGATTATGTCTCTCCGTAATGATATCATGAATTTCATGCAACTTGATCATGAACGTGTTGCACAAGCTTGGGAGAGAATGAAATCAATGATCAGAAATTGTCCCACTCATGGCTTGAGTCTTTGGATGATTATTCAAATCTTTTACGCTGGCTTGAATTTCGCTTCTAGAAATATCTTGGACGCTGCCTCAGGTGGAACGTTCATGGAAATCACGTTACGAGAAGCCACAAAGCTCTTAGACAACATCATGACGAACTACTCTCATTGGCACACTGAAAGGTCACCTACTAGTAAGAAGGTACACGCTATAGAAGAAATTAACTCGTTGAGTGCTAAGATGGATGAGTTAATGAATTTGGTTGCTAGTAGAAGTGCTCCTTTGGATCCCAATGATTTGCCTTTGTTCTTCTTTGATTGAGAGTAGCAACGCTAGCTTGGACATAAATTTTGTTGGTAGGAATAATTTTGGCAACAACAATGCTTTTAGGGGAAACTATGTTCCTAGGCCTTTTCCTAGTAACTCCTCTAATAACTTTGGCAACTCCTACAACAATACCCATAGAAATTACAATAGATTACCCTCTGATCTAGAGAGTAATATCAAAGACTTCATCAATTCTCAAAAGATTTTCAATGCGTCCATAGAGGAAAAACTACTCAAAATTCACGATTTGGCTAAGAGCGTTGATAGGATTTCTTGTGATGTTGATGCTTTGAAAGTTAGCTATGCTCCTCCCAAAATCAACATGGATGAAACTTTGAAAGCTATGCGTGTTTCCATGATTGAGAGCCAAGAAAGTACCGCCCAAATTCGTGCTAGACATGACTGGCTTAAAAAGGGGTGTTCTCGTGATGAGAATCACGAAGATCTTAAAGTGCTTGGTGTGACTCCCATTGAATCTTTTTTTTCTTGTGTCAAACCTAATAATTATGGGGCTGGATATGAATCTACTTTTGTTGAAAAGTGCCCCAATGATTCGGAGTCCATCTATCTTGATGCTAAAAGCGTTAAAAGTGGAGTAGAAGATGTTGAAACTTTGAGTAGTAATGAAATTACTACCATGGATTTTAAGGAATTCAATTATGATAGTTGATCCTTGATTGAATGCATTTCTTCTATGCAATCCATGTTAAACTCTACGCACGCTTATAGCCAAACCAAAGCCTTTACCGATCATATCGTCGAAGCTATGATAAAAGCTCTTGAAGAGAAACTTGAATTGGAAGTCTCTATCCCTAGAACGCTTCATGATGAGTGGGAACCTACCATCAAAATAAAAATAAAAAACAATGAATGCAATGCCTTGTGCGATTTGGGTGCTAGTGTTTCTGCGATTCCAAAGTTTTATGTGATATTCTGGGTTTTAATGAGAATGAAGAGTGTTGTCTTAATTTGCATCTTGCTGATTCTACTATCAAGAAACCCATGGGAAGGATCAATGATGTTCTTATTATTGCAAATAGGAACTATGTACCTGTGGATTTCATTGTGCTTGACATTGATTGCAATCCTACATGCCCTTTTATTCTTAGTAGACCTTTCCTAAGGACTATCGGTGTTATCATCGATATGAAGGAAGGGAATATTAGATTTCAGTTTCCTTTAAGGAAGGGCATGGAACACTTTCCTAGAAATAAAATAAGATTGCCTTATGAATCCATGATGAGGGCTACTTATGGTTTGAGCACCAAAGACGATGATACATGATTCTATCGCTACTATGCCTAGCTAAGGGCGTTAAACAATAGCGCTTGTTGGAAGGCAACCCAATGAATTTATCTTTTTTCTTTCTGTTTTGTTGCGTCCACACTTTCACAATTCTGTTGTGATTGTGTTTTTTGTGTTTCTTTTTGTGTTTGAGCCAAGCAAAACCTTTATGAGTGGTCTTGGTAATGGTTGTTTGATCTTGCTGGAAAAAGAAACAAACTTTTCGCTCACGATATGATGTTTCATTTTTATTCAGAAAGAGCTTTTGAGTTGATTCTTTTTGCTGCTGATTGATATGCTTTTCCCCAGACCGTCGTAATTTTTCAGATTTGTCGAGGTACCAGAAGTATACGAAGTATGCAGATTGCTACAGACTGGTTTGTTTTTGACAGATTCTGTTTTTGTTGAGTTTGTTGCTTGTTTTGATGAAACTATGGTAAGTATCGGGGGGTACTATCCATGGAAAAGTGAGAATACAGTAGCTCATCATCAATATGTATGGAATTCAAGTTTGCTACAGTACCAAAAGAAGTGGTAGTTTGTTTTCTTGTACTAATGTTATCACAAGTTTCTGTTTAAGTTTTGTGTTGTGAAGTTTTCATGTTTTGGGTGACGTTCTCATGGACAAAGAGATAAGGAGTGGAAAGAGCTCAAGCTTGGGGATGCCCCGGGAAGGCATCCCCTCTTTCGTCTTCAATCCATCGGTAACATTACTTGGAGCTATATTTTATTCCCCACATGATATGTGTTTTGCTTGGAGCGTCTTGTATTATAGGAGTCTTTTCTTTTTGTTGTGTCACAATCATCCGTGTTGCACACCTTTTTGAGAGAGAGACATGCACTCATCGTGAATTTGCTAGAATGCTCATTGTGCTTCACTTTTATCTTTTGAGCTAGATACTTTTGCTCTTGTGCTTCACTTATATCCTTAGAGCATGACGGTGCGTGATTTGGTAGTTGGCTTATGCTATGAAAGAAGTCCCATGTTCTAGGTACCCAAAGAGGATGCAAAAACTTCCATCTTCATGTGCATTGAGTAGAAAGAGAAGTTTCGATTCCTCTCAATTAGTTTTGAGAGTCGGATTTGGTAATATTGAGAGTTATGTTAGTAGGGTGTTGTGAATCTAGAAATACTTGTGTTGAAGATAGTGATTCCCGTAGCATGCACGTATGGTGAACCGCTATGTTAGGAAGTCGGAGCATAATTGATCTATTTATTGTCATCCTTTGTGTTGAGATCGGGATCGCACGATGGTTTACACCTACCAACCCTTCCCCTCGGAGTATGCGTTTAGCACTTTTGTTTCGATTACTAATAAAAACTTTTGCAACAAGTATGTGAGTTCTTTATGACTAATGTTGAGTCCATGGTATATATGCACTATCACCTTCCACCATTGCTAGCCTCTCTAACGCCGCGCAATTATCGCCGGTGCACAAACCAACCAAATTCCTTCCTCAAAACAGCCACCATACCTACCTACTATGGCATTTTCGTAGCCATTCCGAGATATATTGCCATGCAACCGACACCGTTCCGTCTAATGACTTGTGTCGTCACTTTCATATTGCCGTTGCGTGATCATACTAGATCGTTGCACATCCCGGTACACTGCCGCAGGCATTTCCTATGGAGTCATCAACATTGTGATTTTTGAGCTTTGAGTAACTAAAAGTGTGATGATCATCATTATTAGAGCATTGTCCCATGGGAGGAATTAAAAAAAAGAGGCCAAAGAGCCCAAAAACAAAAAAAGAGAGAAAAGAAAAAAAGAGGCCTAAGAGCCCAAATGAAAAAAAGGAAATGAGAGAAAAAGAGAGAAGGGACAATGCTACTATCTATTTCCACACTTGTGCTTCATAATAGCACCATGTTCTTCATGATTGAGAGCTTCTTGCTTTGTCACTACCATATGCTAGTGGGAATCTTCGTTTTATAACTTGGCTTGTATATTCCAATGATGGGCTTCCTCAAAATCGCCCTAGGTCTTCGTGAGCAAGCAAGTTGGATGCACACCCACTAGTTTTCCCTTGAGCTTTCACATACTTATAGCTCTAGTGCGTCTCTTGTATGTCAATCCCTACTCATTCACATTGATATATATTAATGGGCATCCCCATAGCCTATTGATACACCGAGTCAATCTGACCATCTCCTCCTTTTTTGTCTCACAACCACCACCACACTCTATTCCACTTATAGTGCTATATCCATGGCTCGCGCTCATGTATTGCATGATAGTTATAAAAAGTTTGAGAAAGTAAGAGTCTTTGGATGATTATTCAAATCTTTTACGCTGGCTTGAATTTCGCTTCTAGAAATATCTTGGACGCTGCCTCAGGTGGAACGTTCATGGAAATCACGTTACGAGAAGCCACAAAGCTCTTAGACAACATCATGACGAACTACTCTCATTGGCACACTGAAAGGTCACCTACTAGTAAGAAGGTACACGCTATAGAAGAAATTAACTCGTTGAGTGCTAAGATGGATGAGTTAATGAATTTGGTTGCTAGTAGAAGTGCTCCTTTGGATCCCAATGATTTGCCTTTGTTCTTCTTTGATTGAGAGTAGCAACGCTAGCTTGGACATAAATTTTGTTGGTAGGAATAATTTTGGCAACAACAATGCTTTTAGGGGAAACTATGTTCCTAGGCCTTTTCCTAGTAACTCCTCTAATAACTTTGGCAACTCCTACAACAATACCCATAGAAATTACAATAGATTACCCTCTGATCTAGAGAGTATTATCAAAGACTTCATCAACTCTCAAAAGATTTTCAATGCGTCCATAGAGGAAAAACTACTCAAAATTCACGATTTGGCTAAGAGCGTTGATAGGATTTCTTGTGATGTTGATGCTTTGAAAGTTAGCTATGCTCCTCCCAAAATCAACATGGATGAAACTTTGAAAGCTATGCGTGTTTCCATGATTGAGAGCCAAGAAAGTACCGCCCAAATTCGTGCTAGACATGACTGGCTTAAAAAGGGGTGTTCTCGTGATGAGAATCACGAAGATCTTAAAGTGCTTGGTGTGACTCCCATTGAATCTTTTTTTTCTTGTGTCAAACCTAATAATTATGGGGCTGGATATGAATCTACTTTTGTTGAAAAGTGCCCCAATGATTCGGAGTCCATCTATCTTGATGCTAAAAGCGTTAAAAGTGGAGTAGAAGATGTTGAAACTTTGAGTAGTAATGAAATTACTACCATGGATTTTAAGGAATTCAATTATGATAGTTGATCCTTGATTGAATGCATTTCTTCTATGCAATCCATGTTAAACTCTACGCACGCTTATAGCCAAACCAAAGCCTTTACCGATCATATCGTCGAAGCTATGATAAAAGCTCTTGAAGAGAAACTTGAATTGGAAGTCTCTATCCCTAGAACGCTTCATGATGAGTGGGAACCTACCATCAAAATAAAAATAAAAAACAATGAATGCAATGCCTTGTGCGATTTGGGTGCTAGTGTTTCTGCGATTCCAAAGTTTTATGTGATATTCTGGGTTTTAATGAGAATGAAGAGTGTTGTCTTAATTTGCATCTTGCTGATTCTACTATCAAGAAACCCATGGGAAGGATCAATGATGTTCTTATTATTGCAAATAGGAACTATGTACCTGTGGATTTCATTGTGCTTGACATTGATTGCAATCCTACATGCCCTTTTATTCTTGGTAGACCTTTCCTAAGGACTATCGGTGTTATCATCGATATGAAGGAAGGGAATATTAGATTTCAGTTTCCTTTAAGGAAGGGCATGGAACACTTTCCTAGAAATAAAATAAGATTGCCTTATGAATCCAGGATGAGGGCTACTTATGGTTTGAGCACCAAAGACGATGATACATGATTCTATCGCTACTATGCCTAGCTAAGGGCGTTAAACAATAGCGCTTGTTGGAAGGCAACCCAATGAATTTATCTTTTTTCTTTCTGTTTTGTTGCGTCCACACTTTCACAATTCTGTTGTGATTGTGTTTTTTGTGTTTCTTTTTGTGTTTGAGCCAAGCAAAACCTTTATGAGTGGTCTTGGTAATGGTTGTTTGATCTTGCTGGAAAAAGAAACAAACTTTTCGCTCACGATATGATGTTTCATTTTTATTCAGAAAGAGCTTTTGAGTTGATTCTTTTTGCTGCTGATTGATATGCTTTTCCCCAGACCGTCGTAATTTTTCAGATTTGTCGAGGTACCAGAAGTATACGAAGTATGCAGATTGCTACAGACTGGTTTGTTTTTGACAGATTCTGTTTTTGTTGAGTTTGTTGCTTGTTTTGATGAAACTATGGTAAGTATCGGGGGGTACTATCCATGGAAAAGTGAGAATACAGTAGCTCATCATCAATATGTATGGAATTCAAGTTTGCTACAGTACAAAAAGAAGTGGTAGTTTGTTTTCTTGTACTAATGTTATCACAAGTTTCTGTTTAAGTTTTGTGTTGTGAAGTTTTCATGTTTTGGGTGACGTTCTCATGGACAAAGAGATAAGGAGTGGAAAGAGCTCAAGCTTGGGGATGCCCCGGGAAGGCATCCCCTCTTTCGTCTTCAATCCATCGGTAACATTACTTGGAGCTATATTTTATTCCCCACATGATATGTGTTTTGCTTGGAGCGTCTTGTATTATAGGAGTCTTTTCTTTTTGTTGTGTCACAATCATCCGTGTTGCACACCTTTTTGAGAGAGAGACATGCACTCATCGTGAATTTGCTAGAATGCTCATTGTGCTTCACTTTTATCTTTTGAGCTAGATACTTTTGCTCTTGTGCTTCACTTATATCCTTAGAGCATGACGGTGCGTGATTTGGTAGTTGGCTTATGCTATGAAAGAAGTCCCATGTTCTAGGTACCCAAAGAGGATGCAAAAACTTCCATCTTCATGTGCATTGAGTAGAAAGAGAAGTTTCGATTCCTCTCAATTAGTTTTGAGAGTCGGATTTGGTAATATTGAGAGTTATGTTAGTAGGGTGTTGTGAATCTAGAAATACTTGTGTTGAAGATAGTGATTCCCGTAGCATGCACGTATGGTGAACCGCTATGTTAGGAAGTCGGAGCATAATTGATCTATTTATTGTCATCCTTTGTGTTGAGATCGGGATCGCACGATGGTTTACACCTACCAACCCTTCCCCTCGGAGTATGCGTTTAGCACTTTTGTTTCGATTACTAATAAAAACTTTTGCAACAAGTATGTGAGTTCTTTATGACTAATGTTGAGTCCATGGTATATATGCACTATCACCTTCCACCATTGCTAGCCTCTCTAACGCCGCGCAATTATCGCCGGTGCACAAACCAACCAAATTCCTTCCTCAAAACAGCCACCATACCTACCTACTATGGCATTTTCGTAGCCATTCCGAGATATATTGCCATGCAACCGACACCGTTCCGTCTAATGACTTGTGTCGTCACTTTCATATTGCCGTTGCGTGATCATACTAGATCGTTGCACATCCCGGTACACTGCCGCATGCATTTCCTATGGAGTCATCAACATTGTGATTTTTGAGCTTTGAGTAACTAAAAGTGTGATGATCATCATTATTAGAGCATTGTCCCATGGGAGGAATTAAAAAAAAGAGGCCAAAGAGCCCAAAAACAAAAAAAGAGAGAAAAGAAAAAAAGAGGCCTAAGAGCCCAAATGAAAAAAAGGAAATGAGAGAAAAAGAGAGAAGGGACAATGCTACTATCTATTTCCACACTTGTGCTTCATAATAGCACCATGTTCTTCATGATTGAGAGCTTCTTGCTTTGTCACTACCATATGCTAGTGGGAATCTTCGTTTTATAACTTGGCTTGTATATTCCAATGATGGGCTTCCTCAAAATCGCCCTAGGTCTTCGTGAGCAAGCAAGTTGGATGCACACCCACTAGTTTTCCCTTGAGCTTTCACATACTTATAGCTCTAGTGCGTCTCTTGTATGTCAATCCCTACTCATTCACATTGATATATATTAATGGGCATCCCCATAGCCTATTGATACACCGAGTCAATCTGACCATCTCCTCCTTTTTTGTCTCACAACCACCACCACACTCTATTCCACTTATAGTGCTATATCCATGGCTCGCGCTCATGTATTGCATGATAGTTATAAAAAGTTTGAGAAAGTAAGAGTGCGAAAACAATTACTTGGCCAATTCCGGGGTTGTGCATGATTTACATTAGTTGTGTGAGGATGATGGAGCATAGCCAGATTATATGATTTTGTAGGGATAACTTTCTTTGGCCTTGTTATTTTGAAGGTTCATGATTACTTTGCTAGTTTGCTTGAAGTATTATTGTTTTCATGTCAATAGCAAGCTATTGTTTCGAATCGTACGGATCTGAATATTCATGCCACGCGAAAGAAGTTGCAAAGGACAACAATGCTAGGTAGCATTCCACATCAAAAATTCGTTCTTTATCACTTCCCTACTCGAGGGCGAGCAGGAGTTAAGCTTGGGGATGCTTGATACGTCTCCAACGTATCTATAATTTCTTATGGTTTCATGCTATTATATTGTCAAACTTGGGATGTTTTGCATGCCTTTAATTTATTTTCTGGGACTAACTTATTAACTCAGTGCCAAGTGCCAGTTCCTGTTTTTTCCATGTTTTGGACCCCTTTCAGAGGAGATTTTGAAACGGAGTCCAAACGGAAGAAAATCCCTGGAAAGATTTTTCTGGAACGGAAGAAGATCGGAGAGCTTGGGGGCCAAGCCAGAAGAGCCACAGGGGCCCCACAAGACCCCACCCCGCGGCCAGGGGGGCCGCACCATGCAGGCTTTTGGGCCCCCTGGAGGTCCCCTAACCTAGATCATGCGCCTATAAATTCCCAAATATTCCCAAAAAATCAGGGGAGCATCGTAATCACTTTTCCGCCGCAGCAAGCTTCTGTCTCCGTAAGATCCCATCTGGAGCACGTCCTGGTGCCCTGCCGGAGGGGGGATTCGGACACGGAAGGCTTCTCCATCAACACCATGACCTCTCTGATGATGCGTGAGTAGTTCACCATAGACCTACGGGTCCATAGCTAGTAACTAGACGGCTTCTTTTCTCTCTTGGATCTTCAATACAAAATTCTCCATGATCTTCATGGAGATCTATCCGATGTAATCTTCTTTTGCGGTGTGTTTGTCGAGATCCGATGAATTGTGCATTTATGATCAGATTATCTATGAATCTTATTTGAGTTTCTTCTGATCTATCTTATGCATGATTTCATATCGTTGTAATTCTCTTCGAATTGTGGGTTTTGTTTGGCCAACTAGATCTATGATTCTTGCAATGGGAGAAGTGCTTGGTTTTGGGTTCATACCGTGCGGTGACCTCACCCAGTGACAGAAGGGGTAGCGAGGCACGTATCGTGTTGTTGCCATCAAGGGTAAAAAGATGGGGTTTTCATCATTGGTTTGAGATTATCCCTCTACATCATGTCATCTTGCTTAAAGTGTTACTATGTTCATCATGAAGTCAATACACTAGATGCATGCTAGATAGCGGTCGATGTGTGGAGTAATAGTAGTAAATGCAGAAAGTATCGGTCTACTTGTCTCGGACGTGATGCCTATATGCTAGATCATTGCCTTAGATATCGTCGTGACTTTGCGCCGTTCTATCAATTGCTCGACAGTAGTTTGTTCACCCACCGTGATATTTGCTATTTTGAGAGAAGCCTCTAGTGAACACTATGGCCCGAGGGTCTACTCCACACCATATTTTCAGCCTTACACTTTTCACTTTGTTGCACTTTCTGCCTTCAGAACTCACTTTTGCAAACAATCTTGAAGGGATTGACAACCCCTTTGAAGCATTGGGTGCAAGCTTGTTTGTGTTTGCGCAGGTACTTTGGACTTGACGAAGCCCTCCTTTTGGCTCGATACCTTGGTTCTCAAACTGAGGGAAATACTTACTGCTCCTGTGCTGCATCACCCTTCCCTCTTCAAGGGAAAAACCAACGCAAATCAGAGAAGTAACAGGAAGAATTCCTAAGCGCCAGGGAAGGACTTTTGTTTCCACAGCAATCACTGAAACGTTGATTCGATGATCTCGACTCGTAAGTCGGGGTCCCCACATCTATCTATTAGGATGGCGAGTTACTATTCTGGAGACTTATAGGAAAGTTGTGGTATTCTTGGATCAGTGTCTCCATAGGAATACAATGTTATGTTGTGAGTTGTCTTGCAGGTTGCCTCATATTTCATGCCCATGCAGCCTTTATGTTGTCCGAGTTATCCAAGTTTTGAAAATAATGTTATGCTATTGCAAATGCTTTCAATCTGAGCTAATGTCTTTTGGGCCAAACAAAGAACACCAATTGTTTTGTTGAGGTATTCTATTACCTTGACGTATCTCCTGAAGGTGTTAGGAAACCATGTTGCCCGAGAAAACAACCCTATGGTCTAGTTGTGTTGTGTTCCCAGTGTGATAATTCTGGCCCTCATTATCGAAAGCATCCCGTGATGTTATATAGTAGTAGTTATTCTGCTTCTGGGTTCTTGGACCCAAGATTCATTCTGCTTATTTCCGTTGATAGTGTTTGCTTGTTCCTTTAGGATGATTAGTAACCTTGTTATAGTCTTCAAGGTTCGTGGTATATCATTCTTCCAATACCATGAACCATCATGGCAGAAATTCTTTGTGAACTAAATGATCACAACATGAGTGCTCGTGATGAGTTATCCATTCCATAGTTGTGACTCTGCCAATCCTTCCTTTCTGCAAGGGTTATCCAGAAGAATTATGTTGAAATCATTCAACATGCTAACATATGCATCTACAACTCACTAAAATCATGTGCTCTTGAGTTGCCCCTCTTCAATTGTATTTCGACATTTATCTATGAGTGGATAGTCAAGGGTAATTGGGCATTCGTGTTCATCGTTGCCTATTATCCTTGTGGTCTGTCAAGCCATTGTACTTCAGAATGACTGGGTGAAGCGGACTCTGGTACCTCATCATCTCTTGGATTGGGTCAAAGCAGTTGTATTCCCCAGATCAAAATGTCGATCCATCTTTTGTTCTATTCTACCTTGGAGTATTACCCTCTTTTGTCAAGAATGTTGTGAGAATTACACCATCTCTTACGAACTCTGTATGTAGTGATACTTCTCGCCATCATTATTCATTTATCGGTATCCGTGTGGTTGTCATCGGGATATCGACAAGTGAACCAAGATGTGTGAAATCAATACTTCTAGCAATCCTATTGATTGGAAGTTAATGGACAATAATTTCATTCTTAGCATCTTGGTTATTGAATCACCATTCAAAGTTTGATCGTGCTACCAAGTCCAACTTTCGTGGTGCACTTTTAGATCAATGAGTGAGGATGTCTATCACTCTTTGATAGACATCGTCTTGCCCTCAAAAGAAAGATTGTTCTCGAGCTCATTAACATAACATTGGTTCGTAATTTTCCGAATTTCTTCTCAGAAGTATTACCAAGTTATTCTTGACTATTATGTTGAATTCGTGTTCAAATTGGGTTTTCTATAAACCATCCCTTCTCGAAGAGTCTGTGTTGGATACCCATAATTAGTTTGTTAAGCTAAACAACAAGTTGGAGAGTTGGAAGATAAAAGCTTTGCTAAATTAGCTCATTCCGAAGGGATATCTTTGTGTGCGTATGTGTGAGTGTTGATGAAAGATTATATTCTCACTGGCTGATCCGCGTGATCAATTGTTGCATCTATTATCATGTCCAATTTTTTATTTGAGCATGGGCTATAGTCAAATCAAACTCAGAACCAAAGATCTTTGTAATGGTGTCTTACTCATGGATTTTCTTGAGGATACATCATTATACCATTATTCTGACCAATGACGTTATATTACTCACGTCGTTGTAGGATTCCATTTATATGGATATCTTGATGGACTACTGTTGAGCCCATCGGCAACATTTTCATTTGTTCCATGATTCATGTTGGGCATTCAGTTAGTGTTGGAAACTTTGGTAGGGATTATCTTCATGTCTTGTGCATGAAGCAGATCTGTGGTGTAAGAAGTGATTTTCTCTAAATTCATGAGCATTTGATGCAACTTTCCGCTATGAATACGAAAAATTTATTTTGCTTCCTGTGGAATCATCTCAAGTCAGTCATCCATGTGTGAAGTATGTTGTGGTTTGATAGCTTTGCAACCTGCACTCCATATGTATCTCCTACCACGCCAAGTCACCTGTTCACCTGTTAAAGGGAAATAAGTTAAGTGTTATTCCTCAAGGTACTAGACGGACTTGCACCCGGCTTCGCTATCCTCCAATAATGGTTTGCCCCCAGAACTCGGTGGTGTTTTGTTGTAAGACTTTCCATGTGGTCATCATTGCCTTGGACAGTATGTTCACGTGTATCTTTAAATCCAACTCATGTTTTGGAGTTAGATTCAGCAGTTCATTTTTCAATAATCTCGCAACATCACCTCATCGATTTGTGTTGCAGACTTTCCTTTTCAAGCATGTCGAGTCTGGAATATCCTACCGCCAACCAGATCTGAATCTCAGACATATATGATGGTTGGATCATCTCCCAAGAATTATAATGTTTGGTCTCCCTATAACCCGGTAAAGTGTTGTCATGGCTAACACACCTAGCTGGAAGACCTGGTATTATAATATCTTGTATCAGCAACATTATCCACCTCCCCATGAGGATTCTATATGACTGTTTCTCGAAGTTGTTCATCATGGACCCCCTTTGAGCCCCCAAAGTCCAACCTTTACTTGATGTTCTAGCTACCAAAAGTTACCTATAATTGGGTTATAATAGTAAATCAAGGATAACATTAGAAGTGGAGTGCTAAATGTCTCTCGGTCGATCATCGAGTTTTCATTACCTCGGCATAGCTAACGTGAAATCTGAGAAAGTGGTGTCTTCATTTGCATCTGCATCATCCATTGTTATTCATCATGTTAGTATGATGTGTTGCCAAGATCCATGGCATGGATGTTGGTAAAACCTTGATGAATATGAAATTGCTCAAGTTCTTGAGAGCATGCTCAGTCTCTGGGTTATGCCCTCATATCAATTGGAATGTGCCTTCCGCTGACCGAGTTGTTTTATAACCATAGTTCCATTTCAAACTGAGTATGCCATTCTTTCAAACTCCTTCAAATGGTCATTTGTGAATTGCCTTACCTTGGTATTAACAGTTTCAATGATCTCTGTATCAAAAGTAATTCTTTTTGCCACTTAAGGGAATAACTCTATGACTCACCTTCCTAAGGTGCCCCGTTATGCTGTCAAGGGCAATTTCATTCCTCGCTAGTTTGAAACCTTGTCACCATCTGTTCTAGCATGGAATTGTTGTCTCCCAAATTGAATCTTCGACATATGCCTCATTTCCTCATTCATGTCAAGTGTTGTGTGTCTTAGCTCAAGGGATGTTCGTACATCTCATTCTATGAGTTCATCATTAGGTGCCCGATCTTCGAGGAGATCAAATCTTGTAGAGGTTTTGTGTTCTTTTTGTTGATGTGTTGGATGAAGACCTCAAATGCAAAGATGTGAAGATCATCATGATGCAATGAATCAACATGTTCGCAAGCGACAATTGGATCATGAAGATTGTGTTAGTTGTGTCCCCTTTGTCCTCTTACCCTACGCCTGAATCTCGGGGCAAGATTCGTGTCTAGTGGGGGTGAGTTGTCGCAGCCCTAGTTTGTCTATGCTTGCTAATGCATTCATGCATGCATTTTAATTTATTTTGAAATGGGGAAGTATTAAACCTGAGAGGTAATCTTTGTGAAATAAGCAAGATAAAAATTTCTTCAAATAGATCCAAGAAAATGTCGTTGGTATTGTAATAAAATATTGGCATGAGTTAAAAATGCCACCCAATATTTTGGAATCACAAGAACATTTTATGTTGGGCATTTGAATTAATTTAACCACTAATTGCATTTGATATGTATTTTCTATACTCAAAATATATATCAAATAACACTTAGAGTTGTAATGTGGCTTCGGACAAGTCCATTTAGTCCACATATGAAATTTTCAGAATTTATTGAAATGGTTTTATACTTTTGTTTGAAACCAGAATAAATGTCAAAAATAGAAAAGACAAATAAATAGAAAGAAAAATATTACGTGTAGCTTACCTGGCCCATGAGGAATCCGGCCCAGCAAGCGTGTGCCAATCGTCCCCTTCCTCCCGCCAGGACGACGAGGCGTGGTAGCATGCGCACACCCGAGGATTCCACCTTGAGCCTACGTGCCTTCGTGCCATCCCCGAGTCATCCTCCTTGCCTAGGTGATGAGGATGAACTCGATGCCTTTCCCCTCCCGCTCTTTCTCTCTTCCTCCCCTCTGCTACCCCATCTCTTCCCAGAACTCGAGGATGCCGCCGGCATCGCTCGAGCCACCATGGCCATTGACCTTGAGGAGCCCCACCGTCGTGTCCTCTCGGCCTTTAATGCTCGTTCTCATCTCCACGCCAAAGGAATCACCAGCGGGCGACCGCCCCCGTCATGAGCATCGCCACCTCCCTTGCTGGCAACCATAGTTCGTCGCCGTCGATTCCGGAGCTCCGACACCTCCTCTGTCTATCCTTCGTCCCTGTTGGATTTGTGGTGAGCTCCTCTTCCCTTCTCCCCTATTCGCATGGCAGCCGCATCGTAGCTGCCACTCTTGCGAGCGTGAGCCCTAGTGGACGCCATGGCCGATGAGCCGCGCACTCTGGGCTCCTCTACTCAAGTTAGTGGCACCAGGATGCTCCGGGAGACTCGCTAGTGTCGACTAGCTGCTTTACTTGCTCACTAGCCAGCTTCAACGGTGCGCCCGAGCACCACCTTAACAGCGTCGTCGCGGTTGTACTCCCTGTCAGTGAACTAAGCCACCCGACGACCCCCTGACGCGTCCCCTGGATGCGGGCGAGCATGATCTCACCTCGAATGGCTGCAGCACATCGAATCCCAGCACGCAGTGCCGCTCCGGCGGGACTCTACCGTGTGGAGAGGTCACCGACGACAACCACGCCGGCCTGGGATGCTACCATGCGGGTCCAGCCGGTCAAGTGCTTAATTGGGGTTAGATACTCACTTAACGAATGAGTGACACTAACACTGGACCCCACATACTAACTAATCTACAATTTTAAAATAAACTCTATTAATTAGAGCCATAGACAATGACGTGTGGGTCCCGATCGTCAGGTTTGACCTGGATCGGGCATGTTGACCTGCTAACGGAGTGATGACGCAGAGGTGACGTAGTAATTTATTTTTGGATTTAATTAATTCTAGAAAATCTTTAAAACTCTGAAAAATCATAGAAATTCAACCGTAACTTGGATGAAAATAAATTATATATGAAACATTATCAAAAAAGTTCAAGGAATCTGTTTATGGCATTTACATGCATGTTAGAACAACCTATGTCCTCTGTTTAGGGCAACTCAATTGAATGACATTTAAATAATCACATATGGAGTTTGAATTGGAACCCTTGGTTCAAACGAATTTCATTTAATGTTGTTGCTCGATGCATTAGCTCAATCAACATCATATTGCCATGTCATGATCCTGCATCATAATCTTCCATTTCCGTGAAGTAAATATTGTTCTTCTTTTGTTTGCCGGTGTTGTTCCCTCTTGGTAGACAATTGTTCCCACGTTGTGATCATTTACACTAATGAAGACTCATGGTTATCTTCGGAACTGTCAGGCAAGCAAACCCCCTTTGAGCATTCTGATGCATTCCCACTCTCTCGCTCCTGCTCTCTTTTACTGCATTCAGACAACAATGATTAAACTGTTATATGTTATGGTAGTGGAACCCATTCCTTTGCATGACCTATTTTTGCCACAGTAAAGACTTGAATCCACTTAGCTTGAGTAGCAATTGCTTGAGCCTTGATGTGTCTACTCATACATGCTTGCGTATTGTGCCTCCTATGCATAGAGTAGTGTCGGGTGTGATCCATCTGGGAGATGAATTCGAATGGTTGTGACCATGTCCTACTGTGCGAAAGCTAAGTGTGTGAATCTGGTTTGGTAAAGGTAGCGATGGTAGGCCATGTAGAAGTACATGGTGGGTTCTCTCAGTGAAACCACTCTTAGGACCTGAGATCTTGTGTTTGTGTTCCAAGACAAGATACTATCGCACATTGAGCTCCGATAACTCGAGCTCTCTCGGCCTATTGACTTCCCTGTTCTCAGTCGAGGAGTGGTAGTAGTTTTAGACGTAGATAGGTGTGGCACGACCGGCAAAGTGGATGAACGGCCCAGTCGGGACCGTCTTTGGGCTCTTCTCACAACGTTTGAGGCCATATTGGAACCTAGGTCATAATTCCATTGTGGATTCCAAATCACATAGGCACCTACCGTGGATGTGAGTCATCGTAAGTTAACGACTGTGGTTGACTCCCTCGTTGGGCTTCTGCTTGAAGGTTGCCGAGGTGCATGACGTGCACATGGCAATAAGTGGCGGGAGCGTGTGGGAAGAAGTATACCCCCGCATGGTTGAATGATCTGTTTGAATAGCCTCGTTGTCGGGACCCCGATCCTAAGTCATAGGAATCCAACCTGTAACACATCGCATTACTTTGCGGTCTCACGCACGGTTAACCCCCACAGCTGCCACCTTACCTTAGCCGGGACCATTTGTGTATTTTAACTCACGTATGCAATTGTGCCGCTAGCATTCCAATGTCAAAGAACCCGGGTGACAATAACTAGTCATAAACCCAAGTGGCACAACTGTATAGAGACAGACATACATAACCCAACAAAGCAGGTGTGGGTCATCAGCGTGTGTAGACGAGTCGTAGCAAGCTACAAGGAATCCATTACACCGCGTGACATTTCCCCGTAGGGACAGACACAGCAGCTAAGAAGGATGCATGCCGGTCAACCAATGTGTCCGGAGCAGTAGCGAGCTACTAGGGCTCAGTGGAAGCACAGTGGGGCATTTCTCTCTGAAGAGAGCTACTAAAGGCACACGGCTAGGTGTCGAACCCCATACATATCACAACACATCACACATACGCATGACATACTCAATATGCATAGATACAACAATGGCATCACAATGTAACCATACAACATCACAACATTTATTTAGAAGACTCGGAAGAGCCTCGCATAATAAGTTTATACAGGTAGGAGTCACATGACCCGACACTCAAGTCATACAAACAAAGTCATATAAGCCATGCGGAAGCATTAAAGCTATCTCAGTACAGACAAATGAAAGGAAAAGGCATAAAGCCTGACTATCTACAGATCCCTTCTGAAAGGGGCCAGGTCGTAGCTGGGACACCACCTACTCGTCATCATCGATGTCTAGGTATAACCCACCTGATGGCTCGTGGGTGTCTTCTGCAACATTTATTAAGCAAACATGAGTACGAAGGTACTCAGCAAGACTTTAAATCAGATCTATCTACTCATTCACAAGTATCAACAAAGGGGGTTGTGGGGTTTCATGCAGCAAGCCAGCTTTGACTCTTGGCTATAGCCTATACTACAACTTTAATTAGTTTTGAACAAACTATGATAGGTCGTACACGAGTCCACTACCACCACAACAATACACCATCATGGATTCTTTCCCGTCTTCCTACGGAAATGATATACATGATACTCACACTTATCTTGATACTTTTATGAGTAGCATTAAAGTTATCTGTGAACAACATATGTTTCCAAGTGTTCCATATTCGTGAACGGGGCTATTCGAATAGATTATAACCCTGCAGGGGTGTACTTCTTCACACACACTCTCGCCACTTATCTCCATGTGCACTTTACACACCTCGGCAACCTTCAAGCGGAAGCCTAGCGATGGAGTCGGACACGACCGATAACCACGCTAATACCTAGTCCACGTTTATCGCCTATTTGAGACTGAAGCCGCACAAAAGTCCGGCCGAAGTTTCCGCTATGGCCTCAAACGATGTGCGTAGGGTTCCCAAGCCTACCATCCCGGTGCCACTTGGTACACCGTGCCACTGCCTACCGCGTCATATCCCACCTCTAAGGTCAGCACTGTGCACGGCCTCCAGCATATACTATAAACACCAGAAACTACTTGTAACTCCTTGACCGAGTACTAGGCGACTAATAAGCCGAGAGGGTCCATTGGTTTCGGGCCCAATGTATGGTAGCAACTAATCTTGGCTTACATACACGGAACTCAGTTCCTAAGAACGGTTCCAATGAAACAACCGGCCATGTACTCCTACATAGCCTTTCATCGGTACCTTTACCAAAACAGGTTCAACACTTAACCTTTTGTTAATGGAACACATTCAATCAATACTGTTCATCACCCAGATGGAACAAACGTGACACAACTCTAAGCATAGCAAGCATAGCAGGATAAAGCACATCATGGCTCAAGCAACTACCAAGTATGCTAGGTTGCAAGGTTAATATGGTTGATGAGCTAATGCATCCATGATGGTTTGGTTTTAAGCTGGTTTGAAACATAGTTTCAAATGCCACTTCAAAGAGTTATTTCCAAATACTCCTTTTAATTGATTTGGCCTAATGCTTAGCATAAATTGTTCTATCATGCATGAAAATAACACCATTTGATTCTTTGGATTTTTTTGATCAATTTTCATATATAAATTATTTTAATCTGAGTTAGAGATTAATTTCTATGAATTTTTGAAGTGTTGAACTAAATATGGATTTTTTTTAAACCAGAATTATAATTATTGCATCATCATGACATCAGCAGGTCAATAATGGCCGCTCGTGGTCAAACCTGACGAGTGGGACCCACTGGTCAGTGTCTCTTGTCAAATTCAATTAAGATTTAAGTTAATTAGTGAATTAACAGACTTGGACCCACAAGTAAGTGTCTGATTAGGGTTTCATAATTAATTTTTTTATTAATCTTAAACTTAATTATCCAGAGGCTCGCCCAACCTGTCATAGGCTCAGGGGGGTCGAACCCACCGGCGCCGAGGTTAAACTCGCCAGCGGCATGCCTCCGGTGGCTCGAGTGACGGCGGAGGGCGTTAGAATCCCTTCTGTGGCGACCAAATGGATGGCGGGGTGGCTCATTCGAACGGCCACTCGCCCGCGAGCACAATGGAGCAAACCCCAGGGGCTAGGGTTGTCAAAATCGACGACGGCGATGAGCTCGGCCGCTCCCGGAGCTCGGGCCTTGTCGGGATCATCGATCCAGGGCTCAAAAAACGCGGCGCTTGGAACGTAGAGCATCTACATGACAAGCTGGTGTTGATGCTGGCCTCGGATGGTCCAACCGATCACCGGAGCCTCACGGCGACGAGCTCCTGCGGCGGATCTCGTCGGGCTCCGGTGGAATCAAGGGCTACGGCTCGGGATCTAAGTGGAAAAGAAGGGGGAAAGGACCCTGAGCTCACAAGGAGTGCAGAGACGACGAGAGTGGGCTCGGGGACGGCTTGGAGATGGAGAACGATGACGGCGATCGACGGTGACCCGAGGAGGAAGAGGACAGCGATCTGGTGTCTCGGAGGCTCTCGGCGGCTTCTCTTTACTCGTACAGCAGCAGGACAGTGAGGCGGAATGATTCCCGATCATGGATGCGAGCTTGCGTGGCTGGAGCAGGCTATAGACGGCGAACTCGCCTCGGCATCAATGGCGACAGAGGGGGAGAACGAGAGGGGGCGATTGAGGAGGAGGAGAGGATGGGAACGGCTCCCTGGGGGTGCTTATCCCCTGCGCCAGCACGACGAGGTGGCCAGGCAGGCACGCAGCTGCGTGCTACCGCCAGAGGGAGCGGCGGCGAGCTCCTGCTTGCCGACTCGCAAGGAACAAGACGACACAAGAGGGAGAGATGGGCTGGACCGGCGACACATAGCGGTTTCCCATTTTTTTCTTTTTTCTTTCTGTTTTGCAATTCCAGCATTTGTTTTATTTATTTTTGGCTCTAAACTATTCCTAAAATATTTAAAATATTTGTGGGATTCTATTTGGAATATTTCCAAGCTCCACAAAATAACTCAACATTTTATAATGGCTAAACTAGTTATAGCTATTTATTTTGGCAATTTCCAGTGACTTTCATGGATTATTTTAAATGCCAAAAGTGTTTGGAAAATATTAATCATCCGTGAGATGTTGTTTCCAATATTTAACAGAAAAGATGAACATTTTTGAAGGCCATTTTGGGTCACTGAAAATTCACATCATTTTAATTGGTTTGATTAAGGTGAGGTGCTAGGGTTTATCCATCCCCATTTCATTTTTAACGCAAAATAAAACATGATGCACAATCTTGCTAAACACCAAGTTGTAATTCTTGGGATGTGATAACTCACCCCCACTCAAAAGAATCTCGTCCCAATATTTGGAAGTCGTCGGGAAGTGCCAGGGGTACTCAACTCGAAGACGGTCCTCCCTTTCCCATGTTGCTTCTTTTTCGGAATGATTTGACCATTGAACTTTTAGAAACTTGAGGTTTCGACGTCTAGTGGTATGCTCGGCTTGATCAAAAATATGAACAAGGTATTCTAGGTATGAAAGGTTATCCTGGAGATCGATCGTTTCGTGGTCCACTTCACGGATAGGATCCGAGAACCAACACCTGAGTTGCGAGACGTGAAAACATCATGAACCTTGGAAAGATGCGGAGGAAGTTCCAATTTCTAGGGAACTTCTCCTCGTTTGGCAAGAATGCAAAAAGGACCAATGTAACAAGGAGCCAATTTGCCTTTGATACCGAATCGATGGGTACCCTTTAGAGGTGTAACACGAAGGTTAGCCTTCTCGTCAACTTCAAAGGTCACAACCTTATGATGACGATCATACTGGCTCTTTTGACGAGATTGAGCTGTTTTCAACTTTTCACGAATAATGCGAACTTGCTCTTCTGCTTCCTGAATCATATCCGGACTAAAGAGTTGCCTCTCTCCAGTTTCTGACCAATTAAGAGGTGTTCGACATCTTCGTCCATAGAGAACTTCAAAAGGGGCTTTGCCCAAGCTTGATTGATAGCTATTGTTATAAGCAAATTCGGCGGATGGAAGACATTTCTCCCAATTCATACCAAAAGATATAACACAAGCCCGAAGCGTATCTTCCAGAATTTGATTTACTCGTTCTACTTGACCACTTGACTGAAGATGGAAAGAAGTGCTAAAGGAGAGGTGGGTCCCCATGGAATTTTGAAAACTTTCCCATAAACGAGAAGTAAAGATATTCCCACGATCTGAGTTAATTTCCAAAGGAACACCATGAAGAGACACTATTCGAGAATATATAACTCTGCTAGCTGGCTAGTTTTTATACTCTCACGAACTGGAAGAAAATGAGCTACTTTGGATAGATGATCAATGACCACAAAAATAGGATTATTCCCTTTCTTGGTTCTGGGAAATCCGGTGATGAAATCCATACCGTCTTTATCCCATTTCCACTCAGGAATAGCTAATGGTTGAAGGGTGCGAGCAGGCCTTTGATGTTCTTCTTTAACTCAATGGCAAACGTCGCAGTTGGCTATGAACTGAGCAATTTCTCTCTTCATCCTTGTCCACCAGAACCTCTAGCGTAGGTCCTGATACATTTTGGTACTACCAGGATGTATCGTGAGAGGAGATTCATCGGCCTCCTTAAGGATCAAGTGTCTCAAGTTTCATACCTTGGTAACCACAAGACGATCCCCAAAGAACACAACGCCTTGGTCATTAATTGTGAAACATCCTACACTCCCCTTCTTGATGTTCCTCCTGATATGGGAAACCCCTGGATGAACATTTTGAGCCTCAATTACCTGATCCCTAAGAGTAGGTTTTTCCACCAAGGTGGAAAGGAACCCTTGAGGAACAATGTGGAGGTTCAACTTCCAAAATTCCTCATAGAGACGTGGTTGACTTTCTTGTAACATCAAATTGTTACTATAAGACTTACGACTTAGTGCATCAGCCATGACATTGGCCTTCCCCGGGGTTTAAGTTATCCCTAAGTCGTAATCTGTGATCAACTCGACCCACCGTCTTTGCCTAAGATTCAAATCCGGCTAGGTGAAGATATATTTCAGACTTTCGTGATCAGTGTAGATTTCGCAACGATTACCCAGAAGGTAATGTCGCCGGGTATTTAGTGCATGGACCACGGCAGCAAGCTCAAGATCATGTGTGGGATAGTTATCCTCATGTGGACGCAACTGTTGAGATGCGTATGCAATCACATGACGATCCTGCATGAGAATGCAACCTAATCCTTTTCGCGAGGCGTCGCAATAGATAACAAAGTCCTTGGAGAAATCTGGTGGTACCAACAAAGGTGAGGAAGTCAGGCGTCTTTTGAGGTCCTGAAAACTATGCTCACACTGTGGTGTCCACTCGAACTTTTTTATCTTTCTTGAGGAGTTCAGTTAGAGGCTTTGCAACCTTGGAGAAGTTCTCGACAAAGCGGCGACAATAGCTCGCTAGACCAAGAAAACTCCTAACTTGCTTAACTGATTCAGGTTGAGTCCAATCAAGGATGGCTTGAACTCTCTCGGGATTGACAATAATACCTTTACCACAGATTTCGTGGCCTCGATGGGTCACTTGTGGCAACAAAAAATCACATTTAGAGAACTTCGCATAAAGACGATGCTCTGGAAGTTTCATCAATATCAGCCTTAGATGCTCAGCATGTTCATGTTCGTTCTTCGAGTAGATGAGAATATCGTCGAGGTATACCACAAAAAATTTGTCCAAGTACTCCATGAAGATCGAATTCATCAGGCGAGAGAAGGTGGCTGGGCATTGGTTAAATCAAAGGACATGACGGTGTACTCGTATTGGCCATAACGAGTGACAAGGGATGTTTCTGGAATGTCCCCGTTCTTGATTTTGATTTGATGGTATCCCAACCTCAAATCCATCTTGGAGAAGGTTGAGGATCCAGCGAGCTGATCATAGAGGTCGTTGATCCTTGGGAGCGGATACTTGTTCTTTATGGTGACCAGATTAAGTGGTCGATAATCTACAACCATCCGATCCGTTCCATCTTTTTTCTTGACGAAGAGGATGGGACAAGCCCAAGGAGAACAGCTAGGACGAAGGAAACCTTCATTCAAGGCCTCATCTAGTTGTTTCTTAAGTTCATCTAGCTCTAAGGGTGCCATCTTGTAGGGTCTTCTGGCTATTGGGACAGTTCATGGTATAAGATCTATCACAAACTCCAGATCCATGTCAGGTGGAATGCCTGGCAGTTCTTCTGGGAAAACATCCCGGAAGTCACGGACTACCAGAATGTCTTCTAGCTCTCGAAGAGGACTAGCATTGAGGGAATAGAGTTGGAATTTGGCAACTCGAGTTGAGACATTAACTATCTCACCCGATGGATGTGTAAGTTGAACATTCCTAGAATGGGTATCAATATTGGCATAATTAGCTGACATCCAGTCCATACCCAAGATGATATTGATATCTGAAGACTTAAGAGCTATCAATGATGCTAGGAAGACTAGCCTGTCCACAAGAATTTCATTGTCATAACTTATCCTAGAAGTCTGCCATTTACTACCAGGAGTTTGAAGCACAAATGGAATTGGCATATCACAAAAGGACATGTTATGCAACTGTGCATAACTTTCGGAAAAGAAGGAATGAGATGACTCGGTGTCAAAGAGAATAGACGTTGGGTGATGATTGACAAGAAGCGTACCCAGAATGACGTCGGGATCCTCTGTAGCTTCTTCTGCTGAAACATACTTCACGCGACCACGCGCAGGAGTTGGCCTCACATAAATTACTTTGCCCGGCTTGCCACGCCCAACGGACTTTCCAGGTTGCTTGGCAGCATTATTCTGAGGACACTCACATGAATAGAGATCTGATTCTCCACAGTTGTCACAAATCACTTGATTGGCACGTGGTGCAGCATTGGTAGCTGGACCACCACAGGTCTTGGCTGGAGGGTTGGTCTGATTTGCTTGAGGCGCCACATAGGATGGCCTCGGAGTGTATCTTGGCGGCAGAGAACTATTCGGGATCCACACCCGGCGTTTCTGAAACGCTGAACCAGATGAGGAGCCAGAATCACGAGAGTCCTTTTTCGTTGCTTCATAGTCGGTATGACCAGTCTCAGCACTAATCACCTTGTTGACAAGAGCTTGGAAACTTGTACATTCATGAAGGCGCAGATCACGAAGAAGTTCGGGGCTCAGTCCCTTGCGGAACCTTGCTTGCTTCTTGGCGTCACTTGACACCTCTTCAGTTGCATAGAGGGCGAGGTTTCCAAATTCGCGGATGTATGCATCTACAGTCAGCATCCCTTGAGTGAAAGCACAGAACTCCTCTCTCTTGCGATCCATTAACCCTTCTGGAATGTGATGCTGACAGAAAGTTGCGCTGAAATCAGCCCAGGTGGCTGCTGGTCCAGCTGGACGCATGGCTTCATAATTCTCCCACCACAGATTGACGGGGCCTTCCAGAAAGTAAGCAGTAAACATCACCTTATCAACGTCAGCAACGTTGGCAGAATGTATCTTGCGTGATATAATGCACAGCCAATCATCAGCGTTGAGGGGATCGACGGAATGATGAAACTTGGGTGGATTGAGCTTCCCAAAGTCATTGAGGGTCACTGTGTCATTTCGTGGCTGGCGAGCCGTATTTTGCTCAATACGCTCTAACAGACGGTTGGTTTTTCTCTTATTCCTTTCTGCCTCCAGCATAACCTCCACCAGTGAAGGCGGGTGGGGCAGGTTCTCCTTTGCTGCTTGACTAACCTCTCCCTTCTCATGGGCAGGAGTATGGTTGAGCCTGTTGAACACCATCCTAACAAACAACTCACAGCTTAGAGTAGATCAACATCAATACTAGCTAAGAACTAAGAAATGCACGGAACAATATGGATTGCAGAAATGAACATCCGAACAACATGGCAACAAGCAAACTGCTATATATACACCATGGTTCATACACACCATAACATAGTTCAGTACAAACTCAAACTGAAGAGCAAACTACTGAAAAGATGATACTACTCATCAGAGGCTTTCCAAGCTTCCTATACATTATTTATCTATGCCTCCGGAACTCATCTCACAACATAGTCATATTCCACAAGACACACAGGACTGTGGAAATATAACTGATACAATATTACTGTTCCACTCACGAACTCAAGCATCCGCATCGAACATCTCATACAGGTTTCCTCCGTGACCTGGGAGCTGAACCTATGGATCAGGAAACACCCTAGGCTGAGATCCCTGGAAACCATAAGGACACGAATGTGGCCTCGGTCCCCTGATTGGTGGCAACAAAGGTCCACGAAGAGGGGTGATAGCTCCGATAGCAGGCCAATCAACATAAGCTGGCAAATGAGTCCCAACTTGGTTTAACATCTCCATGTCTCCATAGCCTGTCTGGAAAATAGGTGCCAGCTGTCTCAAAGCTGTCCATGGACAGGCACGGGTGGCATAAAGCTCCATGCGAAGAGCAAGAGCATCTCGGTCCCTATTCTCTAACATCTGGGTGGTAACCTGCAGCAACGGGTCCTCTAAAGAAGAATCAAAGTAAACTCCACTAAGATAACCTTCTTCTCCTCACTGTGAAGCTGGAATATAACAGAACTCTGAATTCTGCAGCATTGCATGTCTTGCTCTCATGCTCGTCAACATTGAATAGGCGGCATCCTGGACCGTCATGTCAATGGTAACCCCCAATCCATAAGACCAATGGATTGGCTCCTCAGCTCCAGGGTAATATGGATATACCCTAACAGTACACATGTACTGGCTCTGGTTAAAATCTCGGTACTGCTCGTCCACTGTATACTTTGGGTAGCAGTGGTAACCGACTACTGACATCAAACTGACCAACATGGTCGTGGGACCCGGTACATCGATGCACCTAGTCAAACGGACAACCTGACGAGAAGGACGAGGAGGCACCTGAAATAGAGAATAATGCAAGGCATTAGAGCTCTGGGAATGAAATTGGGCAACATAACGGATGTAAATGCTCAAAAACAATTTTGAGACGTTGTTATGACCGGTACAACGTACCAACGAAGGAGGCCAAATGGGTAGGGTTAATTACGGGCTTAGCCCAAGTTATCTTACCTATCTTAGAGTCCAAGTTATATTAGAGTCCAAGTTAGAGTCCAAGTTATCTAGGGTTTAGTGGAGGCTGACCTCCTATATAAACACATGTACCCCTTCGATATTAAGCAGACGATAAACATTATATTCTGTTGTCGTATCCCTGAGGAGACGAGAGCCCCAAACCCTAGCCGCCTCTCTCTCTCTCTCATGCCGCGACGGCGCCCAACCGCCGGCGCCGGCGTCCCCAACCTCGCAGCCCGCACTTCCATCCCTACAACCTACGTCCGAGACCTGGTAGAACCCTAGCCTCTACCAATTTGGTATCAGGTAGCTTGGGTTTGATGAGTTTGTCGGACCTTCCCACCACCATCGCCGCCTCCACCACCGCCTTCCCCGCCACCCCGCAGCAGTCGCCGCCGCCGCACAACTTGCCGCCGCCGGCCACCTCAGGTCCGGCCGCCTCGGGTCCCGCGGCCGTGGTGGCCGAACCCGCCCCCGTCCTCTCCCCGGCGGAGATGTCCTCGGCGATCCGCGACCTCAACCTGGTGGTCTTGAACCTCCGGACTTTCCTCCAGGCTCCGTACGCAACCCCGCCACCACCGCCTCCGCCGGCAGCGCCCTTCGCGCCACCACCCCCGGCCACGGTCGAGCCCCAGGGCCTGCCGATCACCCAGGTCCGGTGGCCGCCGTCGCCGTCCCCGCTACCGACGTGGATTGACACGCCAACCTACACGACGGCGCCACTACAGCCGACGGTGTTGCAGCCACCCGCCCCCACCTTCGGGGGGTTCGGCAGGTACACTGATTCGTACGTCGGGAGCTCCGTGGTGCCGCAACACTCTCCTTCCGCCGCGCTGGGTCGTCACGAGGGTACCTACGCGGCCTCGCCACACGTGCAGCAGCCACCCCACTTCACCAAGCTCGAGTTCGCCACCTACGACGGCACCGTCGACCCCCTAAACTGGCTCAATCAGTGCAACCAATTTTTCAGGGGGCAGGGTACCATGGCGTCCGACCGCACATGGATCGCCTCCTACCACCTCCGTGGCGCCGCCCAGACTTGGTACTACGCCCACGAGCAGGACGAGGGCGGGATGCCTCCATGGCAGCGCTTTCGGGACCTGTATCTCCTCCAATTCGCCCCCCCCCCATACGTGGGAGTCGCTTGGCCGAGCTCGGTCGCCTTCCCTTCACCACCTCGGTGCAGGACTTCCCCGACCGCTTCCAGACGTTGGCCTGCCATGCACCTGACGTCACGGCTCACCAACGCGCCGAGCTCTTCGTCGGAGGCCTTCGCGACCACATCCGCATCGACGTCGAGATGCGCGACACCCAGGACCTGCAGACGGCCATGTATTACGCACGCGCGTACGAGCAGCGCGCCAACGCCCTGCAGCAGGCGTTCCTGGGCCGCGACACGCGTCCCCCGACCCGCCCCGCCCCGGCGGCCGCCACCCTGACACGCCCCGCCATGCCGGCCGCTACTGCGGCTGCCCCCGTGTCGGCACGCACCTTCCGGCGCTTGACGTCGGCCGAGCAGCTCGAGCGGCACCGCAAGGGCCTGTGCTTCAACTACGACGAGCCGTATGCGTCGGGTCATACGTGCGCCCGCCTGTTCTACTTGGAGACCGTCGATGACGCGGAGGTGGAGGCCCTCACCGCTGAGCTCGACGCCACCACACTCTCCGAGGCCGGCGTCACGACCTACGGGCCGGTCGACGAGACCGCCTTTGTCGTCTCCCTTCATGCCATGGCTGGGATCAAGACTGCAAAGACGACGCTGCTTCCGGTGACGATCAACGGGGACCGTCTCACCGCGCTCGTGGACACGGGTTCGACGCACAACTTCCTGTCATGGGACGCCATGTGCCGCCTCGCACTCCAACCGGCGGGCTCGGAGAAGTTCAGCATCACCGTCGCCAACGGGGACCGCCTTGCTTGCCAGGGGGTGGCGCGGCAGGTTCCCGTCCTCATCGGCGACGAGCCGTTCTCCATCAACTGCGTCGGCATCAACCTGGGCTCCTACGACTTCATCCTCGGCATCGACTTCCTGTCCACTCTCGGCCCCATCCTTTGGGACCTCGATGTGTTGTCCCTCATCTTCTGGCGCGAGGGCGGCCGTCGCGTTCAGTGGATAGGCATCGGGCATCCCCTCCTGGCCGACCTCCTGCAGCAGCACAACGACATCTTCGACGAGCCACAGGGCCTCCCTCCCTGCGGCCCTGTGACCACCGCATCCACCTTCTGCCGGACACGGCACCTGTAGCCGTGCGTCCGTACCGGTACCCTCAGCTGCAGAAAGACGAGATCGAGCGTCAGGTGGCGGTCATGCTCGCGCAGGGCATCATCTGGGTTTCGACATCGCCGTTCTCCGCCCCAGTGCTCCTTGTGCGCAAGCCCGACGGCACATGGCGCTTCTGCATCGACTACCGCGCCCTCAATGCCCTGACGTCCAAGGACAAGTTCCCCATCCCCGTCGTGGATGAGCTCTTGTACGAGCTACACGGAGCGCGATTCTTCACCAAGCTCGACCTTCGCTCGGGCTACCATCAGGTGCGCATGCACCCTGACGACATCGAGAAGACGGTGTTCCGCACTCGCCATGGCCACTTCGAGTTCCTGGTGATGCCGTTCGGCCTCTCCAACGCGCCGGCGACCTTCCAGGCCCTGATGAACGATGTGCTCAGCCCATACTTGCGCCACTTTGTGCTTGTTTTCTTTGATGACATTCTCATCTATAGTGCATCTTGGGCGGAGCACCTACAACACGTGGCCATCATCTTCAACAAGCTTCGAGCGCATCGTCTTCACCTCAAGTGCTCGAAGTGCTCGTTCGGCACAACCTCCATCGCGTACCTGGGGCACGTCATCTCAACGGACGAGGTAGCGATGGACGCGGACAAGGTCGCCGCCGTCGCCGCGTGGCCGATCCCGCGGTCACCGCGGGCGCTCCGCAGCTTCTTGGGCCTCACTGGCTACTACCGGAAGTACATCTGGGACTTCAGCCTCATCGCCGCGCCACTGACGCGTCTCCTTTGACGCGACGCCTTCTCCTGGGACGAGAAGGCGACTACGGCATTCAAGGCTATCCAGCGGGCGCTCACGACGGGACCCGTCCTCCAGATGCCGGACTTTGATATGTCGTTCATGGTGGACTGCGACGCCTCTGGCATCGGCTTCGGCGCCGTCCTCCACCACGGCAAGGTACCGCTCGCCTTCTTCAGCCGCCCCTTCGCCGCTCGCCATCACAAGCTCGCGGCCTCCGAGCGCGAGCTTATTAGGCTGGTTCAGGCGGTGCGCCACTCGCGGCCTTAGCTTTGGGGCCGGTCATTCCATGTGTGCACGGACCACTACAGCCTCAAGTTCTTGCTGAACTAGCGCCTCTCCACAGTTTCGCAACACCAGTGGATCAACAAGCTCTTTGGCTTCGACTTCACCGTTGAGTACAGCCCCGGCCATCTCAACACGGTCGCCAACGCCTTGTCCCGCCGCGACACTGAGGATGTCACGGACGACGTCGCCATGGCTGGCACTATCATGTGCATTCGCTCCGGGCCATCTTTGCCTTCATCGACGACATTCGTCGGGCAACTTCGACGGCCGTGGATGCCCAGGGCCTGCGCCAGCGCATTGACGCCGGCGAGCTGGACGCGCCCTGGCTCTTGGACGAGGGGCTGCTCCTACATGGCCGCAGCATCTTGGTGCCCGACCATGGCGACCTACGCCACCAGGTCCTGACCTTGGCGCAATCTGCAGGGCAAGAGGGCGTGCAGAAGACTCTCCATCGTCTCCGTGCTGATTTTTACATCCCCGGTGATGGCGCAATGGGCCGTGACTGGGTGCGGTCGTGCGTGACGTGCCAGCGGAACAAGACGGGGACACTACGACCCGTGGGTCTACTGCAGCCGCTGGACGTACCCTCCCAGGTGTGGGCGGATATTTCCATGGACTTCATCGAGGGCCTTCCCAAGGTGGGCGGCAAGTTCGTCATCCTCAAGGTGGTTGACCGCTTCCCCAAGTACGCGCACTTCATCGCCCTGGGTCATCCATATACAGCCGCCTCCGTGGCGCGGGCCTTCTTCGACGGCATCGTCCGCCTCCACGGTTTTCCGTCGTCCATCATCAGCGATCGTGATCCCGTGTTCACGGGACATGTCTGGTGAGATCTCTTTTGACTGGCGGGCGTGAAGCTCCGCATGAGCATGGCGTTCCACCCTCAGATAGACGGCCAATCCGAGGTGGTCAACAAGGTCATCGCCAAGTACCTGCGCTGTGTTACTGGTGATCATCCACGAGCTTGGGTGGACTGGTCGGCGTGGGCGGAGTACTGCAACAACACCTCCTATCACTTCACCCTGCGCACCATGCCTTTTGAGGTGGTATACGGGCGCCCACCTCCGGCGATGCTCCATTACGAGCCTGGGACGGCTCGGTCCGAGACGGTGGGCGACTTACTCCGCACCCGCGATGATATTCTGGCTGAGGCAGGCCAGCGTCTTCTCCAAGCACAGCAGCTAGCTCGGAAGTACTACGATGCTCATCATCGCGAGGCGGAGTTCGCGGTGGGCGATTTGGTGTGGCTGTGCCTCCTCCACAGGACCACGTAGTCTCTGGACCCGCGCTCCAAGCACAAATTAGGACCTCGCTACGCCGGTCCCTTTCGTGTGCTGGAGCGTGTCGACAGACTCGCATAACACATGGAGCTGCCAGCTGGTTCTCGCCTCCACGATGTCTTCCATGTCGACTTACTGAAGGCCTACCGCGGGGACCCTCCTGCAGCGACGCCGCCCCTTCCTCCTACTTTGGATGGCCGCCTCCTTCCAGCTTCCGCACAGGTGGTGAAGGTGCTGCAGGCGCAACAGCGTCGCAGCGTCGCAGCGTCTGGCATGTCTTGGTATAGTGGACCGGCCTGCCAGAGGAGGAAGCGACTTGGGAGAAGCTCGACGATTTCCGCCAGCAGTTTCCAGATGTTAACCTCAAGTACGAGCTGTTTGAGAAGGCGGGGAGAGATGTTATGACCGGTACAACGTATCAACGAAGGAGGCCCAATGGGCTGGGTTAATTATGGGCTTAGCCCAAGTTATCTTACCTATCTTAGAGTCCAAGTTATATTAGAGTCCAAGTTAGAGTCCAAGTTATCTAGGGTTTAGTGGAGGCTCTCCTCCTATATAAACACATGTACCCCTTCGATATTAAGCAGACAATAAACAGTATATTCTGTTGTCGTATCCCTCAGGAGACGAGAGCCCCAAACCCTAGCCGCCTCTCTCCCTCTCTCTCACGCCGCGATGGCGCCCAACCGCCGGTGCCGGCGTCCCCAACCTCGCAGCCCGCACTTCCACCCCTACAACCTACGTCCGAGACCTGGTAGAACCCTAGCCTCTACCAGACGTACTGCAAAAGATTGGCTAGCATAACCACTCTAATGTCAAGTTCAAATTCCATGGTCAACATTTTTTATAAGCCTACGATATAGTATCTCGTGAACCTATGAGATAGATAAGAAGCCTAGTTCTTAAACCCCGTAGATAAGATAAGATTAACCAGAATAGAATGACTTGAGAAGAGAAACGAGAGCCTTACTTTCCTTTCCGCAAACAACTCCCTTGTTTATAACTAAAGCATTTCTAGACTCAACTTCGACCAGTTTGGCTTGGTAATCCTATAGTCAGTTAGGCTCTGATACCAACGCTGTCGGGACCCCGATCTTAACTCATAGAAATCCAATGTGTACCACATTGCATTACTTTGCGGTATCACAAACGGTTAACCCTATGGATGCCACATTACCTTACCTGGGACCGTTTGCATCTTTTGACTCACGTATGCAATTGTGTCGCGAGAATTCCAATGTCAAAGAACCCAGGTTGACAATAACTAGTCATAAACCCAAGTGGCACAATTGTATAGAGACACGCATACGTAACCCAGCAAAGCAGGTGTCGGTCATCAGCGTGTGTACACGAGTCGTAGCAACCTACAAGGACTCCATTACACCGCATGAAATTTCCCCATAGAGACTGACAAAACAGCTAAGAAGGATACATGTCGGTCAACCAATGTGTGTGGAGCTGTAGAGAGCTACCAGGGCTCAGTGGAAGCACAGAGGGGCATTTCTCCATAAAGAGAGCTACTAAAGGCACACGACTAGGTGTTGAACCCCATACATATCACACCACATCACACGTATGCATGACATACTCAATATGCATAGATACAACAATGGCATCACAACGTAACCCTACAACATCACAATATTTATTTAGAAGACTGGGAAGAGCCTCGCATAATAAGTTTATACAGGTAGGGGTCACATGACCCGACACTCAAGTCATACAAACAAAGTCATACAAGCCATGCGGAAGCATTAAAGCTAGCTGAGTACACATAGACGATAGGAAAAGGCATAAAGCCTGACTGTCTACAGATCCCTTCTGAAAGGGGTTAGGTCGTAGATGGGACACCAGCTACTCGTCATCATCAACGTCTAGATAGAACCCACCCAATAGCTCGTGGGTGTCTTCTGAAACATTTATTAAGCAAACATGAGTACGAAGGTACTCACGAAGACCTTAAATCAGATCTATCTACTCATGCACAAGTATCAACAAAGGGGGTTGTGGGGTTTCATGCAGCAAGCCAGCTTTAACTCTTAGCTATAGCCTATACTACAACTTTAATTATTTTTTAACAAACTTTGATAGGTCGTACACGATTCCACTACCACCACAACAATACACCATCATGGATTCTTTCTCGTCTCCCTACGGAAATGCCATACATGATACTCACACTTATCTTGATACTTTTATGAGTAGCCATTAAAGTTATCTATGAACAACATATGTTTCCAAGTAGTCCATATTCAAGAACGTGGCTATTCGAATAGATTATAACCCTGCAGGGGTGTACTTCTTCACACACGCTCTCGCCACTTGTCACCATGTGCACTTTACGCACCTCGGCAACATTCAAGCGGAAGCCCAGCGAGGGAGTTGGCCACGATCGTTAAGCATGCTAATACCCAGTCCAGGTTTATCGACTATTTGAGACTGAACCCACACGGAAGTCCGGCCGAAGTTTCCGCTACAGCCTTAAACGATGTGCGCAGGGTTCCCAAGCCTACCATCCGGGAGCCACTTGGTACACCATGCCACTTCCTACCGCGTCATAGCCCACCTCTAAGGTCTGCACTATGCACGGCCTCCAGCATATACTATAAACACAAGAAACTACTTGCAACTCTTGGACCAAGTACTAGGCGATTAATAAGCCGAGAGGGTCCATTGGTTTCGAGCCCAATGTATGGTAGCATCTAATCTTGGATTACATACACGGAACTGAGTTCCTCAGAACGGTCCCAATGAAATAACCCGCCATGTACTCCTACATAGCCTTTCCTCGATACCTTTACCAAAATAGGTTCAACACTTAGCCTTTTGTTTATGGGACACATTCAATCAATATTGTTCATCACCCAGATGAAACAGACCTGACACAACTCTAAGCATAGCAAGCATAGCAGGATAAAGCACATCATGGCTCAAGCAACTACCAAGTATGCTAGGTTGCAAGGTTTATCTATTTACTGTGACAATGACAGGTCATGCGAAGGAATGGGTTCAACTACCGAAGTAAAAGCATTTGAAACATTTTGTCCTAATGTAATAAGTGAGAGAAGGAGCGAGAACATAGGATTTATCGGGATGATCGAAAATGGTGCTTGCCTTATGGATCAACGGAAGGATACACTCCCTCAGTCAGATACTCCCGAGTATCCTATGGAGCGAAGCCTACCGAAACAAACAATCACAATCAATACACAACAAGTGCAGCAATATGATGCATGATCATGTCGAGAGAATAATATGGTGGATGAGCTAATGCATCTATAATGGTTTGGTTTGAAGCTGGTTTGAAACGTAGTTTCAAATGCCACTTCAAATAGTTATTTCCATATACTCCTTTTAATTGATTTGACCTGATGCTTAGCATAACTTGTCCTATCATGCATGAAAATAACACCATTTGATTCTTTGGTTTTTTCTGATCAATTTTCATATATAAATTATTTTAATGTGAGTTACAGATTGATTTCTACGAATTTTTGAAGTTTTGAACTAAATCTGGAATTGTGTTAAAACCATAATTATAATTATTGCATCATCATTACATTAGCAGGTTAATATTGGCCGTTACTGGTCAAACCTGACCAATGGCACCCACTCGTCAGTGTCTCTGGTTAAAATCAATTAAGATTTAAGTTAATTAGTTAAATAACATACTTGGACCCACATGTCAGTGTCTGATTAGGGTTTAATAATTAATTGTTTTTATTAATCTTAAACTTAATTATCCAGAGGCTGGCCCCACCTGTCATAGGCTCAAGAGGGGTGGAACCCACCGGCGGCGTGCCTCCGATGGCTCGAGAGACGGCGGAGGGCGTCGGAATCCCTTCTCCGACGACCAAGTGGATGGCGGAGTGGCTTATTCAAACGGTCACTAGCCCGCGAGCACAATGGAGCAAGCCCCAGGGGCTCGGGTGGTCGGAATCGACGCCAGCGATGAGCTCGGTGGCTGCCGGTGCTCGGGCCTCGTCGGGGTCATCAATCCAGGGCTCAAAACGCACGGGGCTTTGCTCCTAGAGCATCTACACGACGAGCCGGTGCTGATGTTGGCCTCGGATGGACAAACCGATCACCGAAGCCTCACCGGCGACGAGCTCCCGCGGCGGATCTCATCGGGCTCCGATGGAATCAAGGGCTACGGCTCGGGATCGGAGTGGAAAAGAGGGGGGAAAGGACCCTGAGCTCACAAGGAGTGCAGAGACAACGAGAGTGGGCTCGGGGACTGCCTGGAGACGAAGAACGACTGCGGCGATCGACGGTGACCTGAGGAGGAAGACGATGGTGATCTGGTGTCTTGGAGGCTCTCGGTGGTTTCTCTAGGCTCGTACAGCAGCAGGACATCGAGGCAGGATGATTCCCAGTCTTGGATGCGAACTTGCGTGGCCGGAGCAGGCTGACAACGGCGAGCTCGCCTCGGCGGCAATGGCAGCAGAGGGGGGAGAGGGAGAGGGGCGAGTGAGGTGGAGGAGAGGATGGAAATGGCTCCCTGGGTGCTTATCCCCTGCGCCAGCATGGCGAGGTGGCCAGGCAGGCACGCAGCTACATGCTTCCACCGGAGGGAGCGGCGGCCAGTGAGATGTCTCAAACGTATCAATAATTTTTTATGGTTTCATGTTGTTATCTTGTCATCTTTGGATGTTTTTTGTACCTTTTATATTTTCTTGGGGACTAACTTATTAATTCAGTGCCAAGTGCCAGTTCTTGTTTATTCTGTGTTTTTGGCTCTTTTCAAATCTGATTTTGGAACGGAGTCCAAACGGAATAAAATCCCTGAAATATTTTTTCCCGAACAGAAGAAGATCAGGGGGCTTGTGGGCCAAGCCAGGAGAGCTACACGGAGCCCACAAGCCCTGTAGCCGCCACCAGGGGGTGGCGGCTAGCAGGCTTGTGGCCTCCCTGGCGCCCCCTGACCTAGCTCCTTCGCCTATATATTCCCTAAAATACTAAGAAAATCAGGGAATCCATCAAAACAATTTTCCGCCGCTACAAGCTTCCGTTTCCGCGAGATCTCATCTGCAGACCCTTCCCGATGCCCTGTCGAAGGGGACTTTGAAGTTGGAGGGCTTCTACATCAACATCATCGCCCCTCCAATGACTCGTGAGTAGTTCACTTCAGACCTACGGGTCCGTAGTTAGTAGCTAGATGGCTTCTTCTCTCTCTTGGATCTTCAATACAAAGTTCTCCACGATCTTCATGGAGATCTATCCGATGTAATCCTCTTTGGCGGTGTCTTTGTCGAGATCCGATGAATTGTGGATTTGTGATCAGATTATCTATGATATATATTTGAGTCTTTGTTGATTTCTTATATGCATGATTTGATATCCTTGTAAGTCTCTCTGAGTCTTGGGTTTTGTTTGGCCAACTAGATCTATGATTCTTGCAATGGGAGAAGTGCTTGGTTTTGGGTTCTTACCGTGTGGTGACCTTTCCCAGTGACAGTAGGGGCAGCAAGGCACACATCATGTAGTTGCCATCAAGGGTAACAAGGTGGGCTTTGTCGTAGATATGAAATTGTCCATCTACATCATGTCATCTTGCTTAAGCCGTTACTCTGTTCTTTTGTACTTAATACACTAGATGCATGCTGGATAGCGGTCGACGTGTGGAGTAATAGTAGTAGATGCAGAAAGTATCTGTCTACTTGTTTTGGACGTGATGCCTATAGATATAATCATTGCCATAGTTGACGTCACGACTTTGTGCGGTTTTATCAATTGCTCGACAGTAATTTGTTCACCCACTGTCTACTTGCTTTCAGGAGGGAAGCCACTAGTGAACACTATGGCCCCCGGGTCTGTTCACACCTATCATTTCCACTTTCGCTTTTACTTTGCTTTGTTACTTTGTTGCTTTCAGTTCTCACTTGGCGAACAATCTATAAGGGATTGACAACCCCTTCATAGCGTTGGGAGAAAGCTTTTTGTGTTTGTGCAGGCACTTGAGATACTCCTTCACTGGATCGACACCTTGGTTCTCAAACTGAGGGAAATACTTACCACCGTTGCGCTACATCACCCTTCCGCTTCGAGTGAACACCAACGCAAGGCTCCAAGGCCACGGGGGAGATCCTTTGCATATTTGGCTAGGAAGTCCCTTAAGGCGTAGCCGTAGCAGAAGGATTCCTCGTGTCGTTGCTGAACAGTTTCAAGACAAGAACAGTCTCCCGTCAGCACGTTTCTGGCGCCGTTGGAAGGTCTTATGTTGCAGTAGCAGCCAGCTCCTGCTTGTCGACTCGCAAGGAAGAATACGACGTAAGAGGGAGAGATGGGCTCGGCATGCGATAGATCGAGATTTCCCTTTTTTTTTCTTTTAACCTTCCTGTTTTGCAATTCCAGCATTTGTTTTATTTATTTTTGCAATTCCTGATGAAGATGTTGATGGTGATGAGTCCCCTCCGACTAGAGGACTGTTGATGATGACGATGGTGATGATTTCCCCCTCCGGGAGGGAAGTTTCGCCGGCACGATCGTCCTCCCGGAGTTCTAGATTGGTTCTGCTCAAGTTCCGCCTCGTGGCGGCGGCGAATCCACGAAAAAGCTCCTCCCTGATTTTTTCTGGACGAAACCCTTCATATAGCAGAAGAGGGGGGCCAGTGGGCCAGCAGGCTGCCCACAAGCCCCCTTGGCGCGACCTGGGGGGTGGTCGCGCCATGCAGGCTTGTGGCCACCTGCTGGCGCCCCTCTGGCGCTTCTTCGGCCCAGTATTTTTTAGAAATACGGAAAAAAATCCTCGTTGATTTTACGGCATTTGGAGTTGCGCAGAATAGGTATCTCAACTTTGCTCCTTTTTCAGGCCAGAATTCCAGCTGCCGGCATTCTCCCTCTTCATGTAAACCTTGCAAAATAAGAGAGAAAAGGCATAAGAATTGTACCGTGAAGTGAAATAACAGCTCAAGAAGCGACAAATATCAACATGAAAAGATGATGCAAAATGGACGTATCAGGGTATACTGGCTCTAAATTCACATGGTCTAACCAACAAGGTGATGATATGAATATAAGGGTTTGACTAGATTGAGCTATCACAAATGGCGAATTTCTTCGGAACTTGGATAATTGCTTCATTAGCACTACTTCTTCCGACCACCTTGTGATTTTGATAACAATAGAAAAAGGTAGTGATCAAACAAATACCATGCCCGTGCAACATTCCTTCAGATTTGAAGCGTCTTGGATGAGGGCGCCAGACTACACACATATGATTGAGGAGAATTGGAGAAAACTCAATTATACTGCTCCATCTTTATATAACACATGGTGTGCACTAATTAGTTTGGATAGTTCTATTCAGGCTTGGAGCAAGACATCATTTGGCTCTATCAAGAAAGAAATTATAACCCATGAGAAGCAGCTTGCTGTATTCAGAAGGAATAATTCGGCTTCAAGTAGGTGGGAAGAAGAGAAGCAAAATGAACACAAACTATGTGAATTGTTTGACACAGAATAAATAATGGCAGGGCAATGTTCAAGGGTTGATTGGTTGCGAGAAGGAGATTGCAACACATCATTTTTCCATGCATGGGCATCAACTAGAAGAAGAGCAGATAGAATAAATGTCCTGAAAAAGACCGACACTTCAAAATGTGAAGACCATGAAGGGATTAAAAATATGGTCTATGAGTTACATGTAAACCTTTTTTCTTCTGAACTGTGCAACTCATTAGATGAGCTACTCGAAGCAATTCCAGTAAAACTGAATGAATAAATCAATGAAGCTCTTTGTTTTGAATACACAAATGATGAAATCAAAGCTGCCCTTTTTTAGATGGGGCCTAGTAAGGCACCTAGACCTCATGGTTTTCCTGATGTGCTTTACCAAAACCACTAGGAGGTGTCAGAGGAAGATGTATGTGCTGTAGTGAAGGGTTTTCTCTTGGGATCAGGTATTCTAGAAGGCCGTGCGACTTGGTAATTATCTTAATCCCAAAAGCAAACTCTCGTGATGTGCTTTCTAATTTTTGGCAAATAAGCTTATGTTATGTTATTTAAAGTAACTTTCAAAGTTATAGCTAATCACCTCAAACACTTTTTACTGGAAATTAGTTCTGAACAACATACTGCTTTTGTCCCAGGGAGACTAATTACTGACAATGTCCTCATAGATTATGAGTGTCTCCATGCAATTAGAAAACAAAAGGTTAAACAACATGTCTTTGCACTCAAAATTGACACGACAAAGGCGTATGATAGGGTAGACTGGTATTACCTCAAGGACGTGTTATTGAATATGGGCTTTAATAACAAAGGATGGAGACAGTAATGATATGCGTGACCTCAGTGAAATATGCAGTCAAGGTCAATGGCAACTTAACTGAAACTTTTAAGCCTATTAGATGTATCAGGCAGGGAGATCCAATTATCCCATGCTTGTTTTTATTATGCGCTGAAGGCTTATCTTGTTTATTGCAAAAAAAGAAGCATTGTGGATATGAAAGGAATTCACAATGGACGAAGTGGCCCTCATATCTCCCATCTCTTATTTGTCGATGACAATATGTTCTTTCTTAAAGGAGATAACAAGAGCATATATACTCTAAAATCAGCTTTGCAAACGTATTGTGATGGTTCTGGGAAAAAATTAACCTCCAGAGATAATATATATTTTTTGGCACGCATTGTGATGAACGGATAAAGGAAAGGGTGAAACTGAAGATTGGAGTTGAACAAGAGATGTTACATGCTACTTATCTCGGTATGTCGACCTGGGTGGGATGCTCCCCGACTGTGTGCTTTAATTTTCTCATTGGTCAACTATGAAAAAGACTCAATGGGTGGAATGATAGGCCATTATCAAGAGCAGGGAAGCAATTTCTCGTACAATATGTCGCACACGCAATTCCAACATATGTAATAAGTTCCTTACAGCTTCCTGACAGTGTTTCTGAGAATATGAGAAGACCTATACCTAACTTTTGGTGGGGTGTAGAAGATTGGAGAAGGAATCTTCATTCCATATCATGGAAGTGCTTATCCGCATCAAAGTTCATAGGAAGCATGGAATTTTGAGAAATGGCAATATTCAAACAAGCCATGTTGGGGAAACAATGTTGGCGACTACTTACACGGCCTAATTCTTCATGTGCGAGGGTGTTAAGAGGTAGATCCTAACCTAATGGAAATTTTGGACTCCTAAATACCCAAGGCCATCCTCTTCGACATCTTATACATGGCACAGTTGTTGGGAATATTGCATGGGAAACAAAAAAATCCCTACACACACACAAGATCTATCCATGGAGATGCATAGCACGAGAGGGGGAGTGTATCTACATACCCTTGTAGATCACTAATCGGAAGCGTATGTAACGCGGTTGATGTATTCATACGTCTCCATGATCCAATCGTGATCCATCCTGATCTAGCATCAAACGCACGGCACCTCCTTGTTCAGCACATGTGCGGCTCGATGACATCTCCGCCTCCTCGATCCAGTGAGCGAGGGTGGAGTAGTAGATGAGTTCTGCAGCAACACGATGGCGTGGTGGTGCTATCTCGGCAGGGCTACTCCTATCGCTAGAAAAACCGTGAATGAAGGAGAAAACGGTCTAGGAAGAGAGAGCGGTGCCAAGGGCTTGGTGTGTACTCTTGAGGCGGCCCCTCCCCTCAATATATAGGTGGATGGGCATGGTGAACAGCCCCTCCAAGCCCTAGGGAACGGCCAAGGGTGAGTTATGACCCACAAGTATAGGGGATCAATCTTAGTCCTTCCGATAAGAAAGAGTGTCAAACCTAACGAGGAGTAGAAGGAAATGCCAAGCGGTTTTCAGCAAGGAATTCTCTACAATTGTTGTAAGTAACAGTGATAGATGGTTTTGTAGCAAGATAATCCGTAGCAGGTAACTAGTAAAAATAGTAGCAAATGTGCAGCGATGTATCCCAATCCTTTTTGTAGCAAAGGAAAGGCTTGAAAGTACTCTTATATTAAGCAAGCGCTCCCCATGACACATGGGAATTCCTGTCTAGTCATGTTCATAATGTTGAGTTGATTCGCATTTTCTACTTTGATAATTTGATATGTGGGTGGACCAGTGCTAAGGTGTTGTTATTACTTGAACAAGCAACCAACTTATGATTACCCTCTCTCGCAAGCATCCGCAACTACAAAGGAAGAATTAAGATAAATCTAACCGTAGCATTAAATGTATGGATCCAAATCAGCCCCTCGTGAAGCACCGCATACACTGGGGTTTAAGCTTTTGTCACTCTCGCAACCCATCATCTACTTGCTTTTCCAAGATGAATTCCCTTAGTCCCATAACATGGTGAAGTGTCATGTAGTCGACATTGACATGACACCACTAAGAGAAGTGACAACATACATATCATCAAAATATCAAACGAATACCAACTCTATATGATTACTTATAACAAGACTTCTCCCATGTCCATGGGAACAATAGTTACTACTCACACCTCATCAACATGTTCAAGATCAGAGTTGTAATAATAATAATTAAGGATCTAAACATAATACCTTCCACCAAGTAATCCGACAAGCATCAACTACAAGATGTAATCAACACAACTAGTAACCCACAGGTGCCAATCTGAGGTTTTGGGACAAAGATTGAATACAAGAGATAAACTAGGGTTGAAGATGAGATGGTATTAGTGAAGGTGTTGATGAAATTGCTCCTCCCATGAAGGAGGAAGCATTGGTAATGACGATGGCTTTGATTTCGCCCTCTCGGAGGGAAGTTTCCCCGACAGAATCTCTCTACCGTAGAGCAAAAGGGCCTCTGCCCAGGTTTCCTCCTCGAGATGGTGGCGCCTCATCCCGAAAGGTTTCTTATGATTTGTTTCTAGGTCAAAACACACCATAGGTGACGAGGGACATTAGAGGGCCAGCAGTGGGCCCACAAGCCATCAGGGCGCGGCTAGGGGGTGGTTGTGCCCTGTTGGCTTGTGGCCAGCATGTGGCCCCCTCTGGTATATTTTTCGCCCAATAATTCTTACATTTTCCAAAAAATTCTCTGTGAAGTTTTAGGTCATTTGGAGTCTGTTGATTCTCTTTTGCCTTTTTCTCGGTTTCCTGGTTCCGAATTCCCATTTCCAGATATTTCCCTATTTGTGATGTATCGTGCATATTAAGAGAGGAAGGGCATAAGAATTGTATGATAATAGGGAATGATGGACAAGAATAAAACAAATGTCAATAATAATTAATGATGTAAAATGTATGTATCAACTCCCCCAAGCTTATACCTCGCTTGTCCTCAAGCGAAAGCCGAGCTCGAGAATAATGACCACATGATTTGAGAGGGAGGAGTCGATAAAAATAAAATACTCACATGAGAGCATCATGAATGTTAGCATAACATCAAGTATTTTATGATATATCTTCTCATAAACAAGTAGCAATCCATTCACAACTATTGAGGTATGAAGCATAAACCTTATTGACAATCGACAAACTATGTTCTCAGTCTTTGGGACAATCATAATTCATCATATTTTGGCGTAGAGTCTATGTAAGAGCTTTCTTATTAGCAAGTTCATATACTCAACTATCATTTAATCTTCTATGATTGCTCACACTCAAGTCATATTTTTGGAGCTCATGTTTCCATAGGACACATAGGAATATAGGGGCTTAAGTGATTTGCCACCCAACTTGTTTACCTCAAGGATAATGTCAACAATAATAAATCATGATAATCTACATCCACTTCGATATAGAAGTCTGAATATTTCCTAAACACATGATGCTTGCCACTATAGAGTTAATAGGTAAGAATAGGACTGAACATTATTGACTCACACACAGGAATGGACTACTGAAGATAAAAGATAAGCCCTTCACAGAGAGAAGCAGAGGTTGTCATGTGGTTCTAAGTTTTTGGATGTGCAAACTCTTAATCCAAAGGAATATCACTTTATATTATCCCTTGTGAAAGCAAACTTTATTATGCAGTCCATCGCTTTTATTTCTTTGCCATCACAAGATCGTACAAAGCTAATTTTCCCTTACAATAAAAGATCATACATGTTTATGAGAAATTTTTATTCCTTGATGCATTGATGGAAACCTACTTGAAGGATCTTATTCAATCCATGGGTAGGTATGGTGGACTCTGATGGAAAGCAAATGGGTTTCATGATTATGGATGCACAAGTAGTATCTCTACTTAGTGCGGAATTTCTTTGGTCTAGAAAAAGATCTAAAGCAAGCACCACATGTTAAAGGATCCATGACCATATAATTTCTATGTGAATGTAAACTACCATAATCATTATGTTTCCTTCCATGTCCAACATCAACACTTGATCATTATATAATATTTGGTGGAGGCCCACAATCATGAAAGATGTCCAAGATAGTGTATTTATTTGTGAGTCTTCTCTCCTCTATCATAATCTTTCTTAGATAGCATCAATGACTAATACTATGTTTGGTTACTATCAACAACTTTTATCACTTATACCATTTTCTGTGTCAAGTCATTACTTCTCATGAGATAAGCATATGATCTTTATATTTCTTTTATTAACATGCTATGATGATGAGTGCATACAAGTAAAGCACACAAACTCAACTAATCTTTATTATATGACTCACACTCTCCGTACAAGGATAGATGGATCTCAAAGCAAAAATTGTAAGCAAAGCAGATCTGAAATTCTATTTTTCTAAATCACAAAACAACTAAGGATTCGTGATATCCCCAGATTATGCTAGAGTGATCATTGTAATTAAGCTAGAGTGACCCCCTTGATCAGTGCCTAATCATTTTGTTAAATAGTGCATGATCAATATGGATTTCATATCTCATTCGAAAGTACACTATTAAATACCCAAGGATTTTAATGTGATAAAATAAATACTAAAACGGCATATGAAAACTGTTGCTCACTTGTTGAAAATTTCAAAACAAATGTTGTTAAGGAAAACAACATCACCGTGATGTTGGTGTGGACCCCACCATCCAAAACAGAAGCTTAAAGCATTTCAAAATACTCCTGAATTGAAATAGAGAATTAAAAAAATTTCCAAAAATGCCCCAACTTGGTGTAGCCATCCAGAATATTACAAGGTATTTGTTGGACCTTGTTACACATTTTTGCTATAGAGAGTTAATGCGAAAAGAAAATAAAATAGAAACTGGAAAAGGGAAAAAGACCCCCACTCACCCCACTCGACCGACCCACTCCCCCTCCAACCGAACCAGCCCAACCGGCCCATCATACCCCCTGGGTATAAAAGGCCCTCCTCTCTCCCCCAAACCCTATATCTCACCAACCCCCCTCATTCCCCCCTAAGCCCTGAGGAGCACTAGGGGCTCGCGCCCCCCACGACCGGCCGCTGCCGACCACCTTCGGCCACCTACCTCGCCGAAATCAAGCTACCTCCTCCACGCCGAGCTGCCCCACCAACCGCCTCACCTTTCCCTAAGCCTCTACTTCCCCTACGCCGGGGGTGAGCCACCACGGGCCCTCCCTTACTCCCTCTCCTCCCCTTGATCCTGTCAGCGCCCTCTCCCACACCGTCGTTGTGCTCACCCCCTCCCCCCCGGCCGACCATGCGTGCCATTGTGCTGCTCGCTCACCCCGCTAGTGCCGCACTCCCCCGACTCACCCGACCGCCGCGTGCACCTCACACGCACCCCCCCCCCCCCCCGTGCGCATCGTCAGCCTCCCCGCCGGCCCTGCCCATGTGTCCGCCTCCGACGACGGCTGTGGCTCGGCTTACCTCGGCCCCGGGCACCCCGGCCACCTCCCTGTGACACGGGGATTAACCCTCCCCCCTTTTTGTTTAGTTGCTTTTGGGGTCAGAATTCCCCCCCCCCCGGTTAAATGGCATACGGGGCCCACCCCCCCCCCCACCAAATGACACGTGGGGACCCTCATAAAAGCGTGCAATATATATATATATAATTAGTTAAATGAATTAATTAAGTAATTAGTTAATTAATTTAATTTGGGTTAATTAGATTAATTAATTTAGTTAGATTCAATTTACTATGTGTTAATTTTGACATGTGGATGACATGTGGGACCAGCCCCATTAAACAACTAATTAAAAAACTTAGTTTAATTCTGTTAATTAATTAAATAGATAATTAAGGATTAGTTAGATTAGCTTATTACTCTGCTAATTAGTTAATTAAATAGACTATGGCAGGTGGATCCCACACCCATAATTAATTTGTTTTTATTAATTTTTAACCTAATTAATCATGTGTCAATGACATGTGGGACCCACTGGTTAATTTGACCAGTCAACTCGACTGTTGACTGCTGATGTCAGCATGACATCATGCTGATGTCATAAATAATTAATGAATTTAATTAAATCTGTTTGATTCCTAAATACTTAATAAAAAATTAAAAATTAATATAAAATAATCTATAATCGGGATGAAAATAAGTTGGACCTGAAAGTTGATCAGAAAAACGAGAGGAACCCGTATACGCTATCCGTTCATGTGTCATGCGTCTCTATTATAGCGAATGTGGAACTTTTCCAGCTATTTCGCATGTCCGGTTAGCCAGAGACCCGAGAAATATCATCGAATATTTTCTCGATCCGTCTATAACGTTTAATGTCACGTTAGTGCATGCCTAGTCCAGCATTTTTCCATGTCATGCTTAGTGTTGCATCTGTGTTTATATTTATTGTCCCCCCCATCTTCTTACCGGTAGACCCCGAGACTGACGCTGCTACCGGGTACGACTACCCACCTGACGACCAGCCCTTTGCCGCAGAGAAACAAGGCAGGCAAACCCCCTTGATCATTCCTTTATCACCTATTCTTTCTCCCTCGTGCTTGCATTAGAATTTTGCTACTGTTGTAGTTAGTGCCCATATCTCATGCAGAGCTTGTTTTTGATAAACTGCTACTTTATTCTACTGCACCTTATAACTGTTTAGTATAGGTGGAGCAGTCATCCCCTTTGCCCCCTTAGTCCAGTTGCCCCTGCTTTATCGCCAAGTCTCGATCATCTGATCGACGAGCCATGACCCGTTACAGCACTCACACCCCCTTAGTTGTATGATGTTGTCGATCTATTATCGAGTACCAACGGTGACACCTCGTTACGTACTCCGATGTTAGCATTGTAGTGTAGTTGACCGGCGGTGGTTCTCGGAGGGTGATTCCTCCTTCACCACATCCGATAACGACTCTGTCGTACAACCCCTCAAGCATGGTCCACCGAGGGTGATTCCTCCCTAACCACCTTGATGGTTACATTGTTTAGAATCCATCAAGGGTGATACCTCAAATCCCTCTGATGTTATAGCCACACGGTTACTTGAACTTGTTACTGGGAACATTGATGAATGATGTGTTGCGGGTGGATTCTTGCGTGGATGTGTCGATGAGTTAATTAAAATGCTAAGGATTTGGGTATTTGATCTGGGTTGCTCGGAGACCTTTTTGCTCTAACCGTCTACGTGGGAGGAGTTATGGGTTCCCGACGTTGTAGTATCATCCGGATCTCTTCACACGTCAACAATGGCGCAGCGCGCGCTCGAGTGGCCTGGATAAGCATCATTTCTTATAAGAGGTGCTAGGACTGACATCGGCCACCATTGCATCGTGCAGGAGTGCAAATGGTGATGGGCCCATGACCCCTGCGTGCTTAGGATTTAGACGGGGTGGAATCTCTTCAAAGGGATGGCCTCTTTGTTGAGCCTAGGTGGGGTTGCGATATGTTGCTGTTCCGAGGACGGGCATGACCCAGGAAAGTATGTCCAGCCAAAGTTTATCGAGCGTGATGGGAAACTCGGTGCACCCCTGCAGGGATAACATTAACTATTTGAATAGCCGTGTCCACGGTTACAGGATGATTTGGAGTTGTGCTCTGATCTTATACAACTACAACTATTACTTAACTGGAATGTTTGCTCCGGGATTGCTTCCTTGCACAGAGTCGAGGAAGAATCTCTGGTTGTGACTTGAACTAATATTGCTGCAACAATATGACTATTAATTGAGTTACTTGCTCTACTCTCATCTATTGCTGGAAGACCCCTGAAGATTCTAGTCTTCGATACGACTAATCCCCTCTCTCTATTCCCACATTGCTGCAGTTAGTCCACATATAACCCCCTTCCTTTGATACTGATGCATACTTGGCATAGTTCCGATGTCAGTCTTGCGAGTACTTTGGATGAGTACTCACCATTACTTTTCGCCCCCTTTTCCCCTTGATCCGTTGTTGTGACCAGATGATGGAGCCCAAGAGATGGTGTATCTCGTCGACGACGACTGCTACCCCGATGGTGCCTACTACTATGTGGAGGCCGCTGAAGACCAGGAGTAGTTTATGAGGTTCCCAGATAGGAGGCCTCGCCTCGTTCGATCGATGTATCTATTCTGCTAGCCTTCTCTAAGGCATTATCATGTTTCATGTATGTACTCAGATATTTGTTGCTTCCACTGACTCGTGTGTTTATCGATCTTCTGTATTCTATCCCTCGAGGCCCCTGGCTTGTAATATGAAGCTTGTATGTTTTATTTGTGTCTAGAGTTGTGTCGTGATATCTTCCCGTGAGTCCTTGAGCTTGGTCGTACGCATTTTGGTGTATGATTAGTGTACAAACAAATCGAGGGCGTCACGGGATCTAAATAAGATAGATGATAATGGTGGAAGTGATGGTGATACGATACCGCGGCACCTCCCCCAACTTGGAACAAGATAAGGGTGGTGCCCATACCCATGTACTGAGATGTCCTTCTTGGATGAAGAGGGTGCTGGTGCGGCACGTTGGTCTTTTGCCTTCCAAGGCTTTGGCTCACCACCATAGAAACAAAACCTTGTCTCCGGGACCCTGAAATCAGTAGAAATCCTCATTCTCTTAAACATCAATTCATACTCACAGTTTTGGCTTTGGAGGTCAAATATTTGAGTTTGGAGGTATTAAATCTTCTCTTAAACCTTGTAGAGGGCCTCTACCACATTCTTGGTGTCGAGGTTATTCTCCCGAATGAAATTCGTGATCATAGAGTTATTAGCACCCAAACCACGTTCAACCATCCCTGGCACTTGAAGATCTCCTGCCCCACCACCGCATGCCTGACCTTCTAGGTTCCCTCCTTCTTTGGTCCTTGGGCCTCATAGATTTGAAGCACACTGATACTTTCATTTTGCATCATGCTTTTATATCTGTATTTTTGCATTATGGGCTATTAGTACACATTGTGGTACAATACTTATGCCTTTTCTCTCTTATTTTACAAGGTTTACATGAAGAGGGAGAATGCCGGCAGTTGGAACTCTGGACCCGTAAAGGAGCAAATCTGAGAGACCTATTCTCAACAACTCCAAAAGTCCTGAAAACTTACGGAGAATTATTTTGTAAAATATAAAAAATATTGGGCAAAATATATACATCAGGGGACCCACCATGTGGTCACAAGCCAGGGGCGCGCCCTAACCCCCTAGGCGCACCATGCAGGCTTGTGGGCCCCCTGGCAGGCCTCCGGTGCCCATCTTCTCCTATATGGAGGGTTTTGACCTGAAAAAATCATATCGGAACTTTTGGGGAGAAGTGCCACCATCTCGAGGCGGAACTTCAGCAGAACCAATCTAGAACTTCGGCGGAGCTATTTTGCCGGGGAAACTTCCCTCCCGTAGGGAGAAATTGAAGCCATCGTCATCACCAACGATCCTCTCATTAGGAGGGGGTCAATCTCCATCAACATATTCATCAGCTCCATCTCCTCTCCAAATCCTAGTTCATCTCTTGTATCCGATCTTTGTCTCAAACCTCAGATTGGTACATGGGGTTGCTAGTAGTGTTGATTACTCCTTGTAGTTAATGCTAGTTGGTTTACTTGGTGGAAGATCATATGTTCAGATCCTTAATGATTATTAATACTCCTCTAATTATGAACATGAATATGCTTTGTGAGTAATTACGTTTTCTCCTGAGGACATGGGATAAGTCTTGCTATAAGTAATCATATGAATTTGGTATTCGTTCGATATTTTGATGAGATGTATGATGTCTCTCCTCTAGTGGTGTCATGTGAACGTCGACTACATGACACTTCACCATTATTTCGGCCTAGGTAAAGGCATTGGGAAGTAATAAGTAGATGATGGGTTGCTAGAGTGACAGAAGCTTAAACCCTAGTTTATGCATTGCTTCGTAGGGGGCTGATTTGGATCCATATGTTTCATGTTGTGGTTAGATTTATCTTAATTCTTCTTTCATAGTTGCGGATGCTTGCGAGAGATGTTAATCATAATTGGGAGGTTTGTCCAAGTAAGCGAAGCACCCAAGCACTGATCCACCCACATATCAAATTATCAAAGTAACGAACGTGAATCATATGAGCATCAAGAAAACTAGCTTGACAGAAATTCTCATGTGTCCTCGGGAGCACTTTGCTTTATATAAGAGTTTGTCCACGCTTGTCATTTGCTACAAAAAGGATTGGACCACCTTGATGCACCTTTGTTACATTTGTTAATTGCTACCCTTTACGAATTACCTTATCACAAAATATCTATTACCGATAATTTCAGTGCTTGCACAGAATACCTTACTGAAAACCGCTTGTCATTTCCTTTTGCTCCTCGTTCGGATCGACACTCTTACTTATCGAAAATACTATGATAGATCCCCTACACTTTTGGGTCAGCAAGACTCTTTTGTTGTGTTGTTGCCGGGAAGTGAAGCGCCTTTTGTGAGTGGAACTTGGTAAGGAAAAAATTATACGTTGTGCTGAAATTTACTGTCACTTGTCACTATGGAAAATAATCCTTTGAGGGGCTTGTTCGGGGTATCTTCACCACGACTAGAAGAACAAAGAGATGCTCCTCAACCTGCTGCGGCTACTGAAAATATTTATTATGAAATTCCTTTGGGTATGATAGAAAAACTGGTAGTTAATCCTTATGCAGGAGATGGACCACTACATCCTGATTTTCATCTAATATATGTGGATGAAGTTTCTGGATTATTTAAGCTTGCAGGTCTACCCGAGGATGATGTCAAGAAAAAGGTCTTTCCTTTATCTTTGAAGGAGAAGGCATTGACGTGGTATAGTCTATGTTATGATATTGGATCATGGAACTACAACCGATTAAAATTGGAATTTCATCAGAAGTTTTATCCTATGCATCTGGTTCATCGTGATCGGAATTATATTTATAATTTTTGGCCTCGTGAAGGACAAATAATCGCTCGAGCTTGGGGGAGGCTTAAGTCAATGTTATATTCATGCCCCAATCATGAGCTCTCAAGAGAAATTATTATTCATAATTTTTTTGTTTGGCTCTCTCGTAATGATCAATCCATGCTCGATACTTCTTTTACTGGTTCCTTTATGAAGAAAGATATTGGATTCAAATGGGACTTATTGGAAAGAATTAAATGCAACTCTGAAGATTGGGAACTCGACAAGCTAATGAGTCAGGTATAAGCCTTAAGTTTGATTGTGTTAAATCCTTTATACACACCGATGCTTTTCGTGATTTTAGCACTAAATATGGACTTGACTCTGAGGTAGTAGCTTCATTTTGTGAATATTTTGCTACTCATGTTGATCTCCCCAAGGAGAAGTTGTTTAAATATCATCCTCCCATTGAAGTTAAAGTAGTTGAACCTATTAAAGTTGAAGAAGAAACTATTATTTATAATGTAATCATGTTATTCCTACTGCTTATATTGAGAAACCACCCTTTCCTGTTAGAATAAAGGAACATGCTAAAGCTTCAATTGTGGTTCGTAAGAGTTTTACTAGAACACCTTTAACTCATGAACGAATTAAAGTTGAACCTAATATTGTTATGGTTAAAGATCTATTGGTTGATAATATTGATGAGCATGTCATTCATTTATGTGATGAAGCTGCTAGAATTGCTAGACCTTATACAAAAAGTAAACATAGACCTATTGTTGGCGTGCCTGTTGTCTCTGTTAAAATAGAAGATCATTGTTATCATGGCTTATGTGATGTGGGTGCTAGTGTGAGTGCAATTCGCTTTACCTTATACCAAGAAATTATGAATGATATTGCACCAGCGAATTAGAAGAAATTGATGTTACCATCAAGCTTGCTAATAGAGATACTATTGCACCAATTGGGATTATTAGAGAAGTTGAAGTCTTGTGTGGGAAAATGAAGTATCCTACTAATTTTCTTGTTCTTGGTTCCCCACAAGATGATTGTTGTCCCAATATATTAGGTAGACCCTTCTTGAATATTGTTAATGCTAAGATCGATTGTGAGAATGAAATGGTTACTGTAAGTTTTGGGGATGTGTCTCATGAGTTCAATTTCTCTAAATTTTGTAGACAACCCCATGACAAAGAATTGCCTAGTAAAGATGAAATTATTGGTCTCTCTTCTATCAATGTCCCTCCTAGTGATCCCTTAGAACAATATTTGCTAGACAATGAAAAAAATATGCATATGAAAGAAAGGAATGAAGTAGATAATATTTTCGCTGATCAACAGCCTATTTTGAAATACAACTTGCCTGTTGAAATACTTGGGGATCCTGCTCCACCCAAGGGTGATCCCGTGTTTGAGCTTAAACAATTACCTAATACTCTGAAGTAGGCTTATCTTGATGAAAAGGATATATATCATGTTATTATTAGTGCTAACCTTTCAGAGCATGAAGAAAAGAGATTTTTGAAAACTTTGAGGAAGCACCGTGCCGATATTGGATATACTCTTGATGATCTTAAGGGCATTAGTCCCACTCTATTTCAGCACAAAATCAATAAGGAGCCTGATGCTAAACCAGTTGTTGATAACCAACGACGGTTAAATTTTAAAATGAAGGAAGTGGTAAGAAATGAAATACTAAATATTCTGGAGGCACGTATAATTTATCCTATTGCTAATAGTAGATGTGTTAGTCCCGTTCGCTGTGTCCCTAAAAAGGGAGGTATTACCGTTGTTCCTAATGATAAAAATGAATTGATCCTGCAAAGAATTGTTACACGATATAGAATGGTAATTGATTTTAGGGAATTAAATAATGCTACTAGGAAAGATCATTACCCTCTACCTTTTCTTGATCAAATGCTAGAAAGACTAGCCAAAAATACACATTTTTGCTTTCTAGACGCTTATTCTGGTTTCTCTCAAATACGTGTGTCAAAAGAGGATCACGAGAAGACCAGTTTTACCTGCCCTTTCCGTACCTTTGCTTATAGATGTATGTCTTTTGGTTTATGCAATGCACCTACTACCTTTCAAAGATGTATGATGGCTATATTCTCGGAATTTTGTGAAAATATTGTTGAGGTTTTCATGGATGATTTTTCCGTTTACAGAACTTCTTTTGATGATAGCTTGAGAAACGTTGATCGAGTTTTGCAGAGATGTGAAGAAACTAATCTTGTCTTGAATTGGGAGAAGTGTCACTTTATGGTAAATGAAGGCATTGTCTTGGGACATAAAATCTCCAAAAGAGGTATTGAAGTTGATAAAACTAAAGTTGATGCTATTGAAAAAATGTTGTGTCCAACATATATCAAAGGTATAAGAAGTTTCCTTGGTCATCCTGGTTTCTATAGGAGGTTTATTAAAGACTTCTCTAAGATTTCTAAGCCTCTCACTAATCTTTTGCAAAAGGATGTTCCATTGGTTTTTTTATGATGATTGTGTAGAAGCGTTTGAAATTCTTAAGAGAGCCTTGATCACTCCACATGTTGTTCAACCACCTGATTGGAACCTACCCTTTGAAAATATGTGTGATTCCAGTGATTATGTTGTTGGTGTTGTTCTAGAGGAAGGAGTTGATAAGAAATTAAATGTCATCCAATAGGCTAGTAAAACTCAAGACAGTGCAAAAAAGAAACTACACTACCACTGAAAAGGAATTTTTAGCAGTTTTGTTTGCTTGTGATAAGTTGAGACCTCATATTGTTGATTCCAAAGTAACTGTTCACACTGATCAACTGCTATTAAATACCTTATGGAAAAGAAAGATGCTAAACCTAGACTTATTAGATGGTTTCTTCTGCTACAAGATTTGATCTGCATATTATTGATAGAAAGGGTGCTAATAACCCTATAGCAGATAACTTGTCTAGACTAGAGAATGTCCTTGATGACCCACTACCTATTGATGATAGCTTTCCTGATGAACAATTAGCTATCATAAATGCTTCGCGCAGTACTACCTGGTATGCTGATTATGCTAACTACATTGTTGCTAAATTTATACCGCCTAGTTTCACATACCAACAAAAGAAAAAGTTCTTCTATGATTTAAGACATTACTTTTGGGACGATCCACACCTTTATAAAAAAGGAGTAGATGGTGTTATAAGACATTGTGTACCTGAGCATGAACAGGGTTAGATCCTACACAAGTGTGACTCTGAGGCCTATGGGGGACACCACGGTGGAGATAGAACTGCACACAAGGTATTACAATCTGGTTTTTATTGGCCTACTCTCTTCAAGGATGCTCGTAAGTTTGTCTTATCTTGTGATGAATGTCAAAGAATTGGTAGTATTAGTAGACGTCAGGAAATGCCTACGAATTACTCTCTTGTTATTGAACCATTTGATGTTTGGGGTTTTGATTATATGGGACCTTTTCCAAATTCCAATGGGTATACTCATATTCTAGTTGTTGTTCATTATGTTACTAAGTGGGTAGAAGCTATTCCAACAAGTAGTGCTGATCATAACACTTCTATTAAAATGTTGAAAGAAGTTATTTTCCCTAGATATTTAATGGTTGATGGTGGTTCACACTTCATTCATGGTGCTTTCCGTAAATTTCTTGCTAGGTATGATGTTAATCATAGAATTGCATCTCCTTATCATCCTCAGTCTAGTGGTCAAGTTGAATTGAGCAATAGAGAAATTAAATTGATCTTGCAAAAGACCGTTAATAGATCTAGAAAGAATTGGTCTAAGAAACTTTACGATGCATTATGGGCTTATATAACCACTTACAAAAACCCTATGGGTATGTCTCCGTATAAAATAGTTTATGGTTTCACTTACCTTTAGAGCTAGAACATTAAGCTTATTGGGCAATTAAAGAGCTTAACTATGATTTCAAACTTGCTCGTGAGAAGATTTTATTTGACATTAGCTCGCTTGACGAATGGAGAACGCATGCCTATGAGAATGCTAAGTTGTTTAAAGAAAAAGTTAAGAGATGGAATGATAGAAGGATACAAAAGCGTGAATTCAATGTATGTGATCATGTCTTGCTATACAACTCTCGCTTAAGATTTTTTGCAGGAGAACTTCTCTCTAAATGGGAAGACCCTTACATTATCGAGGAAGTATATCGTTCCGGTGCCATCAAGAACAACAATGCCGAAGGCACAAATCCGAAGGTGGTAAATGGGCAAAGAATCAAACATTATATCTCAAATACTCCCATAAATGTTGAAACCAAAATTGTCAATACCATAACTCCGGAAGAGTACATTAGGGAGGCCTACAAGAATGTTTCAGACTCCGAAAAGTAATAGGTATGTGTTATGTAAGCAAACTGACTCCAAAACTTTTCCAATGACAATTTTTATCAGTTTCCGAATATTTAAAAAATTATCAAAATTCAAATCATCCTGAAAAGTGCACGAGGAGGCGACAAGCTAGGGGCGCGCCCTACCCCCTGGGCGCGCCCTGCAGGTTTGTGGCCACCCTGTGTACCCTCCAGACTCCGTTTTCTTGTGGAATAGTCCTTGGGGTCGGTAAAAACTCAATATATAATCTCCCGAAAGTTTTGACCTTCGAATCACGACAATATCTCATGTTTTCATTTTGAGTTGTTTCTGCAGCAGATTTAGATCAACATGACGTCTTCAAGCACTTTGAAGTACAAGTTCTTCGAGAGGGTCATCAACCCCTACCTTGCGGAGGTGCTGCAACACCCTCAAACCAATGAGATGCATGAGGGGGTGCTGCACATCCGTGATCTTGAGGGGCGAAAGAAGATTGGAAGCGTGGACACAATGCTCGAAGCAATGGAGCAACAAGTCTTCAAGTGCCAAGGGATGGTGGAACGAGGTCTCAATACCAATCAGATGATGATCGTGGAGTTTAACCATAAGCACAAGCTAGACGCCAAGGACATTTGGGATCACAGCTTCAAGCTTTACGAGAAAATCGAGCATCTCCAAGCCCAGATCTATGACCTGCAAAACCAAAACTGTGAGTATGAATACAAATTTAAGAGAATGAGTTTGGCTGCAGATTTGAGGGTCCCGGAGACTCGTTCATCTTTTTACAATGGTGAGCCCATGCCTTGGAAGACGAAGGACAAGCTTCCAACCTCACCAACAACTCCAACATCACCACCTCTGAAGAAGGACAACTAAACACATGGGTATAGGGCACTTCCCTTTGCTTGTGCCAAGCTTGGGGGAGTTGCCCCGGTATTGTATCACCATCACATCTTTTACTTTCTTAGTTTTTCTCTATTTAATCTTTTTGTTAATACATTGATCTAGTAGAATAAAGTTTTAGTGTGATCTAGTTTTGAGTTTTGTTTTATGTTCCCCCTAGGTAAGCAAGTTCGAGAGTTATATAATAAAGAGTAGTTTTGAGTTGAGGGCTTTGCTTGCTTGCTATGATATTGAGAAATAGAAATAGAAAGAAATATAGAATAAAAGCAAAAGAGTATATATAATGATCTTATGGGGAGTGATGACTTCACATATAAAAAGTATGCCGATTGAAATTTGTTGTGAGTTGACAAACAAAGTTATTGCTCATTGTTGCAATTAAAAGTAAGTAATAAAGAAAGAGAGGTTCACATATGAATATATTATCTTGGACATATTTTATGGTTGTGAGCACTCATTAAAATATTATATGTTAAGAAGTTGACGTTGGACAAGGAAGACAACATAATGAGTTATGTTTGCATATTTCCGAATATAAGTTATATGGTTATACATCTTTCAACATGTGTCGCTTGCTTCCACCCCATATCAGGCAAAAACTTTCGCATCAAGTAGAGATACTACTTATGCATCCAAACATCTTTAACCCAGTTTTGCCTTGAGATTCCACCATACCTACAAATGGATTGAGTAAGATCCTTCAAGTAAGTTGTCATCGGTGCCAGCAATAAAAATTGGTCTCTAAATATGTGTGATCTATTAGTGTGAGGAAAACAAACTTTATATGAACTTGTGATATGGAAGAAATAAAAGCGACATACTGCATAATAAATTTATTTATCATAAGGGGAAATATAAAGTCACGTTCTTTTGCATTAATGGATTGTGAATCCAACTATAAAAGTGCATGACAACCTCTGCTTCCCTCTGTGAAGGGCCTATCTATTACCTTTACTTTCTAGTACTTACCTTTATGTAAGAGTCGTGGTGATCTTCACCATTTCCTTTATTTCACCCTTATATTTCTGCAAGCTTCATGTGTTGGGAAATGATCTAGACAAATATATCCACTCGGATCTGGGTGCTCATGAGTTATTATTGTTGACATTACCCTTGAGGTAAATAGTTGGGAGGCAAAACTATAAGCCCCTATCTTTCCTTGTGTCCAATTGAAGCTTTGACCTCATAGGTACCGCGTGAGTGTTAGCAATTATGAAAGACCATAAGATGATTGAGTATGTGGATTTGCTTTACAATCTATTATATTGACTCTTTCGTACGTTGCAATAAATTGGAATTGCTTCAATGACTGGAATCATAGTTTGTTAGTTCTCAATAGAGTTCTTGATTCATATTTTACCTTTGAATGAACTTTTACTCTAGCATAAGATATTATATGTAAATATGTGTTTTTGTTCTAAAGATAACCATGATGCCTTCATGTCCGTATTTTATTTTACCGACACCTCTATCTCTAAACATGTGGGCATATTTATCGATCTCAGCTTTCGCTTGAGGAGAAGCGAGGTCTAAGCTTGGGGGAGTTGATACGTCCATTTTGCATCATGCTTTTATATCGATATTTATTGCATTATGGGCTGTTAATACACATTATGGTACAATACTTATGCCTTTTCTCTCTTTTTTTACAAGGTTTACATGAAGAGGGAGAATGACGACAGCTGGAATCCTCGAGCGGAAAAGGAGCAAATCTGAGAGACCTATTCTGCACAACTCCAAAAGTCATGAAAACTTACGGAGAATTATTTTGGAATAAATAAAAAATATTGGGTGAAAGAGATACATCAGGGGACCCGCCAGTTGGCCACAAGCTAGGGGGCGTGCCCTACCCCCTGGGAATGCCCTGCAGGCTTGTGCGCCACGGGGGGCCTGTGCTTCCCATCTTCTTATATACGAAGGGTTTTGACCTGGAAAAAATCATATCAGAACTTTGGCGCGAAGCGTCGCCATCTCAAGGCGGAACTTCGGCAGAACCAATCTAGAGCTCCATCATAGCTATTGTGCTGGGGAAACATCCCTCTCGGAGGGGGAAATCAAAGCCATCGTCATAACCAACGATCCTCTCATAGAGAGGGGGTCAATCTCCATCAACATATTCATCAGCCCTAGTTCATCTCTTGTATCTGATCTTTGTCTCCAAGCCCTAGTTCATCTCTTGTGTCTGATCTTTGTTTCAAACCTCAGATTGGTACGTGGGGGTTGCTAGTAGTGTTGATTACTCCTTGTAGTTGATGCTAGTTGTTTTACTTGGGGGAAGATCATATGTTCAGATCCTTAATGATTATTAATACTCCTCTGATTATGAACATGAATATTCTTTGTGAGTAATTACGTTTGTTCCTGAGGACATGGGATAAGTCTTGCTATAAGTAATCATGTGAATTTGGTATTCGTTTGATATTTTGATGAGATGCATGTTGTCTCTCCTCTAGTGGTGTCATGTGAACGTCGACTACATGACACTTCACCATTATTTGGGCCTAGGGGAAGGCATTGGGAAGGAATAAGTAGATGATGGGTTGGTAGAGTGACAGAAGCTTAAACCCTAGTTTATGTGTTGCTTCGTAAGGGGCTGATTTGGATCCATATTTTCATGCTATGGTTAGATTTATCTTAATTCTTCTTTCGTAGTTGCGGATGCTTACGAGAGAGGTTAATCATTAGTGGGAGGTTTGTCCAAGTAAGGTCAGCACCCAAGCACCGGTCCACCCACATATCAAATTATTAAAGTAACGAACGCGAATCATATGAGCATGATGAAAACTAGCTTGACAGAAATTCCCATGTGTCCTTGGGAGTGCTTTCCTTTATATAAGAGTTTTTCCAGGCTTGTCCTTTGCTACAAAAAGGATTGGGACACCTAGCTGCACCTTTGTTTCATTTGTTACTTGCTACCCGTTACAAATTACCTTATCACAAAACTATCTGTTACCAATAATTTTAGTGCTTGCACAGAATACCTTACTGAAAACCGCTTTTCATTTCCTTGTGCTCCTCGTTGGGTTCGACACTCTTACGTAACGGAAGGACTATGATAGATCCCCTATACTTGTGGGTCATCACACACCCTAGTGCACCGTAATGGCCTGAGGGTGTTTCATCACCTCCGGGAGGTATGGGTTGATGACCTTCTCGAAGAACTTGTCCTTGGAAGAACTTGGTGTTGTCATGGCGATCTAGATCTGACAGAAAAAAAGCCCAAAACAAGAATAGAGAAAAATCTAGTGATGCGGTGGTCAAAACAACTCAGAGTATATATAATGAATTTTTGCAAGTCGGAATACATGCTTGGGAAGAAAAGGAGTCCGGGAGTCAGGCGAGGGCCCCACAAGCCATGAGGGCGCGACCAAGGGTAGTAGTCGCGCCTTGTTGGCATGTTCCTCCATCGTGGGTCCCCCTGACTCCTTTTTATTTTTGGAATTTTTCTAAAATACAAAAAGCAACAGAAATTATATTTTTGGAATTTTTTGAGTCTGTTTTTTTACCATTTCATGTACCTAGTCCTTTTTCAGGTTTCTAGAGCGTTCCGGAAGGTCTCTCTTATGTGCTCCTCCGCTGTTATTACTTGAATAATGCTAGTTTCAACATTAATGGGCGTACATCAGATGTAATGCTTAATTCTTTGCCCATTTACCACTCTATGATTGTTGCCTTTGAAGTTATTAATATTTATAGCACTGGAGTGATAAACTCCTCGACAACATATGGGCCTTCCCATTTGGAGAGGAGGTTATCTGCAAAGAATCTGAAACGGGAATTGTACAAAATCACTAGATCTCCTACATTGAATTCTCGTTTTTGGATTATCTTATCATGCCATCTTTTAACTTTTTCTTTAAATAACTTGGCATTTTCATAGGTGTCCTCCATTCATGTAATGATTTAATATCAAATAAACTCTTTTCACCGGCAAGTTTAAAGTCATAGTTAAGTTCTTTAATTCCCCAATAAGCTTTATGTTCTAACTTAATAGGTAAATGACAAGCTTTTCCATAAACCATTTTATAAGGAGACACCCCCATAGGATTTTTATAAGCAGTTCTATAAGCCCATAAAACATCATCAAGTTTCTTAGACCAATTCTTTCTAGACCTGTTGATAGTCTTTTGCAAAGACTAATTTAATTTCGCAGTTGCCCAATTCAACTTGGCCATTAGAGTGATGATGATAAGTTGATGCAATTATATGGTTAACATCATATTTAGCTAGGAGTTTACGGAAAGCACCATGAATAAAATGTGAACCACCATCATTCATTAAATATCTAGGGACTCCAAACCTCGGAAAATGGTGTCTTTAAGCATTTTAATATAGGTGTTTTGATCAGCACTACTAGTTGGAATAGCTTCTACCCACTTAGTAACATAATCGACAACAATTAAAATATGCATATACCCATTAGAGGAAGGAAAAGGTCCTACAAAATCAAAGCCCGGACATCAAATGGTTCAATAGTAAGTGAATACTTCATAGGCATTTCTTGATGTTTTGTAATGTTACCAACTCTTTTGACATTCATCACATGAAAGGACATACTTATGAGCATCTTTGAAAAGAGTACGTCAATAGAAACCAGATTGTAATAACTTGTGTGCAGTCCTGTCACCAGCATAGTGTCCTCGGTAGGCCTTGAAATGAAACTTTCTTCAGATTTGTTCTAGTTCATGCGCAGGTATACAACATCTAATAACACCATCTACTCCTTATTTATAAAGTTGTGGGTCATTCCAAAAGTAATGTCGTAAATCATAGAAGAATTTTTTTTCTTGATAGGTGAAGCTAGCCAATATATATTTAGCAACAATGTAATTAGCATAATCCGCATACAAAGGAGTACTATGTGAAGTATTTATAACACCAAGTTGCTCATCCGGAAAATTATCATTAATGGGCAGTGGGTCATCAAGAACATTTTCCATCCTAGACAAGTTATCTGCTAGAGGGTTTTCAGCTCCCTTCCTATCAATGATATGCAAGTCAAATTTTTGAAGTAAAAGCACCCATCTGATAAGTCTAGGTTTAGCATCTTTCTTTCGATAAGATATTTTATAGCGGCATGATTAGTGTAAATAGTTACTATAGAATCAATGATGTAAAGTCTAAACTTATCACATGCAAACATAACTGCTATGAATTCTTTTTCAGTAGTAGCATGATTTATTTGGGCACTATCTAGGGTCTTACTCGCATAATGAATAACATTCAATTTCTTGTCTACTATTTTCCCTAAAAAAACACCAACAGCATAATCACTAGCATCACAATGATTTCAAATGGTAAGTTCCACTCAGGTGGTTGAACAATAGGTGCAAAAATTAAGGCTTCCTTAAGTATTTCAAAGGTTTCTAGACAATCATCATCAAAAGCAAAAGGAATATATTTTTGAATAAGATTGTTTAATGGACTAGGAATATTCAATGAAACGTGTATAAAAACCAACGTGATCGAGGAAACTTCTTATACCTTTCATATCTTTAGGGCATGGCATTTTCTCTATTGCATCAACTTTGGCCTTATCCACCTCAATACCTCGTTCTGAAATATTATGCCCAAGTACTATACCTTCATTCACCATAAACTGGGACTACTCCCAAATCAAGACAAGATTAGTTTCTTCACATCTCTACAAAACTCGATCAAGGCTCCTCAAGCTATCATCACAAGAAGTTCCGTAAACAGAAAAATCATCCATGAAAACCTCAACAATCTTTTCACAAAAGTCAGATAATACAACAGTCATACATCTTTGAAAGGTAGCAGGTGCATTGCATAGCCAAAAAGGCATATGCCTATAAGCATATGTTCCAAAAGGGCAAGTAAAAGTAGTTTTATCTTGGTCCTCTTTTGACACACGTATTTGAGAGAACCCAGAATATCCATTAAGAAAACAAAAGTGTGTGCGTTTGGATAATCTTTCTAACATTTGATCAATAAAAGGCAAGGGTTAATGGTCTTTTGTAGTAGCTTTATTCGATTTCCCAAAATAAATTACCATCCTATAACCAGTTACTATTATTTGTGGAATAAGTTCATTTTTATTATTAGGAACAATAGTTATGCCACCTTTCTTAGAAAGACAATGAACATGACTTACCCATCTACTATGAGCAATAGGATAATTTATACCTACCTCCAGAAGTCTTAGTATTTTAGTTCTTACCACCTCTTCCATCTTAGGATTGAGACGACGTTGAGATCAACGACAGGTTTAGCATTCGGTTCCATATTAACCTTGTGCTGACACAGAGTGGGGCTTATGACCTTAAGATCATCAAAAGTATATCCAATAGACACCATATGCTTCTTTGGAGTTTTGAGTAATCTCTTCTCTTCATGCTATGAAAGGTTAGCACTGATAATAATAGGATATATCGTCTTTTCATCAAGATAAGCATATTACAAAGTATCTGGCATTGTCTTAAGCTCAAACACGGGATCTCCCTTGGGTGGAGGAGGATCCCCTAAAATATCAACTAGTAGGTTGTGCTTAAGGATAGGTTGTTGATCAAAGAATATCTTATATATTTCATTCCTTTCATTCTGGTGCATATCATTTTAATGGTCTAGCAAATATTGTTCTAGTGGATCGGTTGGAGGTACTACAATAGAAGAAAGACCAATTATTTTATACGTATTAGGCAATTATTTATCATGTGTCTGTTTACTAAACTGGGGAAATTAAACTCATGAAACATATCACCAAAGTTCACTTTGACCTTGTGAGTAGCACAATTAATTTTAGCATTAACAGTATTCAAGAAAGGTCTACCAAATATGATGGGACAAAAGTTATCTTGTTCTGAACCAAGTAATAGGAAATCAGTGGGGTACTTGACTTTTCTACACATGACTTCAACATTTCTAACGATCCCAAGTGGTGAAATAGTATCACAGCTTGCAAGTTTAATAGTGACATCAATATCTTCAATCTTAGAGGGTGCTATATCATCCATAATTTCTTGATATAATGTACAAGGTATATCACTAACACTAGCACCAATATCACACAAGAAATTATAGCAATGGTCTCCAATTTTAACTGAAATGACATGTCTGCCTACAACTCGTTTGTTTTTATTGAGCTCATATCACTTGTTTCTAACAGGTTTTCCAATTCTAGTAGCTTCATCATAGTGGTAAATAACCTGCCCATCAATATTATCAACTAGGAGATCTTTAGCTATAGCAATATTAGGCTAAACATTTATTTGTTTAGAAGTTTTATATGTCCTAACATAGCATTTATTAACCATGGTTGTAGCCTTAGCATGTTCCCTAATCCTCACAGGAAAAGAAGGTTTCGCAATGTAAGTAGTAGGAACAATTGGATCAACATGGCTAACAACTATTTCTTCCTTCTTAATTTTAATAGGTTCCTCGGGGTTTTTTTAATGGGAGGATGATATTTAAACCACTTCTCTTTGGGAATATCAACATAGCTAGCAAAAGATTCCCACAAAGTATCTACTATCTCAGAGTCAAGACCATATTTATTGCTAAATTAGAAAGAAGCAGTTCCCATAAAAGATTTAACACAATCAAATTTAAGCTTTATACCTAACTCTTTACCTTCCTCAAGTTCCCAATATTCAGAGTTGCATTTAATATTTTCCAAAAAAATCTGTTTGAATTCAATAGTCTCCTTCATATAGGAACCAGCAGCACAAGAATCGAGTAATGTTTGATCGTCATGCGAAAGCCCGGCATAATTTTTCTATAATCAATTCTCTTGAGAGCTCATGATTGGGGAAAGTGTGCATCATAGATTTAAGTCTCCCCAAGCTTGAGTGATACTTTATCCTTCACGAGGCCAGAAATTATAAATAATATTCCGATCATGATGAATTATATGCATATGATAAAACTTTTGAGGAAATTCCTGCTTCAAGCGATTCCACTCCCATGGTCCAATATCATCCAATAGCATATACCACATTAATGCTTTTCCCTCCAAATATAAAGGGAAAATTGTATTCTTAACTTTGTCTCCGGTTAAACAGGAAAGCTTAAACAATCCACAAATATCATCGACATATATCAAATGGTAATCAGGATGAGTTGAACCGTTATAAGGATTAGCCAATAATGTATCTACCATACCCGAAGGAATCACATAATAAATATTTTCAGTAGGTTCAGTAGGTTGAGGAATAACTTCCTCAACTTCCCTTTGAGGCGAAGATGCCCCGAACAAGCCACTCAAAGGGTGACCGTTCATAGTAAAAAGCAACAGTAAATTTCAGCGTGTACCAAAAATGTTTCCTTACTAATTTCCACTTACCAAAGTGGATTCACTCCCCAGAAAAGGTGCCAGAAAATGGTCTTATTGACCCACAATCATAGGGTATAAATCATAGTCCTTTTGATAAGTAAGAGTGTTGAACCCAACGAGGAGCAGAAGGAAATGACAATCAGTTTTAGCAAGGAATTCTCTACAAGTTATGTAAGTAACACTGATAGATAGTTTTGTAGCAAGATAATTCATAGCAGGTGTCGGAGTTCTGGGAATGGGGGTACCCAGACCTGCCTGCCTACGGCCCAGGGCTGGCCCACTTCATCAAGAAAACTAACGGGCGTGGCATCACTGAAGGCAAGGCCCTCGTGAGGGGCCAAGCCTCACGAGGAGGAACGGCATCAAGACCCGCAGGGGACCTCCCCAGGATCCCTCCAGAGCGGTGGATATTCTGAGGCGAGGCCGAGCCTCAGGAGTCAAGGATGACGCAAGACAAGGACATGCGAGCAGTAGATAGCGGGGTGGCACAGTTTACCCTTTAGTGCAGAGGAGGCAAGACGTACCAAACATTCCCAAGGCATCTCCAAAAGATTTCCATTCTGGTGCAACAAGACCATGGCCGCCCGCCGGCAGGATGGACATCATCCCTGAACCCGCCCCTGCAGGGCTGGCAGACACTTTGTAGGCGAAGACCACTTTTGGACAGGGGAAGCATGTTCCCTTGTCCCCCTTCGTAATTGGCCGTTGTGAGATCCCTTCCCGCCGAAACGATAAGGGAAGAAGACCCGGGCCGCCACTACATATAGAGGATAGGTTGCTTCGTAGAGAGGGGCCCGATTCCTTTGTTCACCCACTAGCTCCGCACAAAGCCACCAAGCCTCCAGAGGCCCGCAAGAACACTGTACTAGTTCGTCCACCCACCTCCAAGAGAGGCAATCCACCAAAGCGGGAGTAGGGTATTACGCTTCTCAGCGGCCCGAACCTGGGTAAACTATTGTGTTCTGTGTCTTCCTCACCATCGAGTAAGTTCCTTGTGCTGTCCATCGAGTAGCGAGCTAGGAGAGGTTAGGCCATGAGAGATCTTCGAACACGCTCCTGAGTTCGAATCTTTAGGGTTTTGTGGAGCCCAAAATCTGACATTTGGCGCGCCAGGTAGGGGCCGTGTCGAGGTCTTCGCCGAGCTTCATCTTCCCTAAGCCCACTGCCACGATGACCGGCACCCAGCAAGCTTCTTCGAGCATCGTCGAGCTGGCCTCCAACCCTCATACCACAGCGGCCGCGACGTGTACCGGCGTTGTGGTACACGGCGGCTCGTACGAGATCGTCAACATCACCTCCACCGTTGAGACCACCTGCGCCACCCATGGGCTCGGTGGCTGGACGGCGCCACCGGCATCCCTCATGTGCCGCACCAACTTGGCGGACCTCGGCGTGCATGATGCATTGTAGATGGCGAGCGAGACGCTCCTCCAACGACCGATGCAAGGGGGCTTTGACGCCTGGGCAGACCACATCATGGAGTTGATCGCCATCGCCAGAAGGCCATCCGACCCCATTCTCCTTCAAGGCCGCATGCGCCAGTCGCCGGGGGCTCGCACCTCGTGCCGGTACCTCGGTCTGCAAGCGACGGAGCCCCTCCTGCGTGGGGCGGGGCCGAGAAAGACGCGTCGCATGCTGCCCTTCTCCTCCTCCAGATTCCGGCGGGCGGCCTCAAGGCGCAGCATGCCAGCAACCACTAGAGGCGCGACGAGAACAACGGGACGTTCAATGCACACACCGGCGCGCATCACCAAGACCAGGTCGGGCCCCGGCAACCCGGAGCGGCCAGGCTAGAGCGCTCCCTCACGTCCAGCCAACAGAGGGCGGCAAAGCGCCAGCGTGGGTGAGCTACGGCAACGGAGACCCGACAGGGCACCAAGGGGGGAGTATGCACCGAGCAACACCGGGACCAACCAACGGCGGCAACACGAACAAGCGACTTTGCGCGGAGGCCCATGGTAGGAAGATCTTTGAGCAACACGGCTGGGGGTATCCCCTTCCGACACTGAGGAGGACCGCCACCGTCGCGTTGCTGAACGGCTTTGGGGGTCGATCGAACGCCTACATGGAGCCCTACGTACCGGAGTATGGGATGTCGCCTAACCCTCCAGACGAAGAAGAGCCTCAAGCGCCCATCCCGAGCGCGACTCTCCTCAGGAGTAACAAGCTCCCTGGAGGCCTCCAGGGCCCACACACCATGGGACGAGACGCCAATCATCGCCCCCGCGGAGAAACTGCGAAGAACCGGACCCCAGGCCTCAAAAGGACAAGTCATATGACCCAACGAGACACAAGTGGTGCAGGCCACCTGCAGCAACCATGGAGCTGGAGCAGGCACCGAGGGTCGGGCCTCACGAGGCGCCCCTCATACGCGAAGAAGCTATGCGAGGTAATTTGTTGGGTTCACTACTCTAGAGAGTGCCTGCTGACCGCACGGACTTTAGGTGTTCGCGGCATGCCCCTTCCTATCATATCATTTACTCATGTTTCTATAACTCCTGCTGCATCCATTCAGCGACCTGACATCTTGCCTTGCTTGCATCTTCGGGCGACCTATCCCCCCTCTCCGCGCTCGGGGGCTCTGGCCGGTGCGCGTCGCCCCAACGCGGGGACTGGGGAGGCTCCGCGGCTCCCCGGGGCCACAATCAACAGGATGAAATGAGGGCCACTTGAGCGTCAAAGGGGGGCTCCTGAGCATCGCTCCTCAGGGGCCTTACCGGTCACAAGGCCACCTGCCGCGGGATATCGACCATGGACATTAGGTCGTTATCAGGGGTGGTAGGGCTTGACCCCGTAGCTGAGATCGTCCATTCGATCGCAAGCAACGGCGGTTGGGAAATGTGTGGGACCGGGTCCTGGCAATGCAGAGTCGCTTGAGCATCAAAAGGGGGCTCCTGAGCATCGCGCCTCAGGGGCCTTACCGGTCACAAGGCCACCTGCCGACCTTGATATCGTCCACGGACATTCGGTCGTTGTTAGGGGTGGCAGGGCTTGACACCGTAGCTACATCCGTTCATTCGGTCCCACGCAACGACGGTTGGCAAATGTGCGGGACTGGATCTTAGCGACGCAGAGCCGCTCAAACATTAAAGGGGGCTTCTGAGCATCGCGCCTCAGGAGCCTTACCAGTCATAAAGCCACTTGGCCACCCTGGTGCCGTCCCGGCACGTTCGGTCAGTATCACGGGAACCAGGGCCTTGCCCCGTGAGGCGCCTCACGGCGGTAGGGAAATGCGCGGGACTGGGACCTGCCGACGTAGAGCAATAGAAAAGACCTCAACCGGCCTCACGAGAAGGAGCGCGAAGGACCTGCATCGACCCGTCGCACCTCTGCATCGTCCTTTAATCCTTCCGGAACCTACTTCATCCCGTGACACTCTCACATAATAACGAGCCGAGGCTGTATACGCCTAGGGCCTCCGAGGACGCGGAAGGGGTCCACCCCACGCCTAATAGAAGACCTATGCTCCGTGCTGGGTACAGACGGAGGAAATCAACACAATCCACAAATGACTTCTGGAGTAAGGCGCCTATGCCTCGGTGGTAGGGACACTCGCGAGACCAAAGTGTCCTCGCGACCTCCGATATACACCCCCACCGTGACACTCTCACATAATAACGAGCCAGGGTTGTATATGCCCAGGGCCCCCTGAGGACGCGGAAGGAGTCCACCCCACGCCTAGTGGAAGACCTATGCTTTGCACTAGGTGCAGATGGAGGAAATCAACTTAGTCCACCAATAACTATGTCCGCAGCTGGCAAGGAAACCCACAAAGTCCACCAATGACTATGCCAGCCGAGGTGCCGAACGGGGCGGTTGCTTGCTTTTCTTGGATTTCGAACTATCTTCTGTCGGACTTCCATCTGTCAATTTTAAAAGTTGATGTTTGAAAAACAAAAAGGGGGTGAAATTTCTCTTGCGCTTTCTCGTATTCGCCGGTTTTGAAGCCTCTTTTTCTGTATGACATTCTCTGAAGAAGTAAAGCTCTGCACCACACCTAGGGGCCAAGGAGCGAAAGCAAGGACTTGTCATCCCACGGGCGAACATTTTCGGCGATCAACCCCCGCTTGGGGTCCGGATCGAAGCACAATATAATCACAAATAGTCTCAGGACGCCTCGGGGCGTCCTCAGGCGGTGACCAAAGGAACGGGAAGAGGAATCACTCAAGCGCCACACGGGGCTCCTCGGCATTGAGCCTCAGTGTGACATCCTCCACTTTTGCTACAGTAAATGTATTTAATTAAGCTACAATAATCCTATGCTAATGATGCCACATCACCGTGGTTAATTTTGTTAAACTCACGTCAGTTCAAACCACGTTCAATTCCGTTGCAAATTTAATTCTTCCAAAAAGTGGATTTAAAAGTTTTTCGAAACTAAAAATAAAAATGTTGGATGGATTGCAAATACTCCCTAAGATTTTATAATATTAGAGCGGGCAATTTTGAAAGTATTTTAGAGCCTCTGAATAACTAAAACAGAAACTATAAAAAAACTAAAAAAACTAAAAAAAGAAGGCCCGGGCCCAACTGGGCCAACCGGCCCAGCCGGCCAACCCCACAACCCACCTCCATCGAGGAACCCTAAGCGCTCACCCTCACTCCCCATTCTATCCCACGCCGCCGCCACACACCACCAGCCACGAGGGGAACCCCACGAGGGAATCGTCCCTGGTAACATCCCCTCAATCCCCCTCGCTCTCCCCTCATTTCCCCTCGTCACCCCCACACTCGTGCGAGCCCCTGCCTCCCCCTCGCTCCACCAGATCACCCCGAGCCCCTCCCAGCGCTCGCCTCGCCAGCCTCTCCCTCCCCTCGTCCCATCAGCCCCACAGGAGCCCTCCCCTCACTCTCCCTCCCTCTCGCTCGATCCAGGAGGGATCGAGCAGCGAGGCCGATTCCCATGTCGCCCCCAACTCCCTCTGCCACCGCGCCAAGGCCTCCCCCTCCACCGGTGCCACCCCTAGTGCCTCCCTCCGGCCACCACGACGTTGGCCGACCCGGCGCCGCCCCGCACTGCCCCGTTGGCCGCCTCTCCCTACCGTCGCTGCCCCGCATCACCACCACTGGCCCCTCCTTCGTCACGTCCCGGCCGCCTCCATCACCGGAATCGCATCACCACCACCGGATCCGGCCTCCCCACCACAACCACACGGCCTCCTCCGCCCCTCCCCGTGAACTCCGGCTACATCGGGCCTTCCCAACAACGCCGGTGAGCCCTCCCTCGGGCTCCTCCCACCCCTTCCTTCTTTCTCCCCTGTTGTTCGTTTAGATGCCCTGCACCACGGCCTCCGGCGACCTCCACCTCGCACCGGCGCCATTTTCCCTCCTGATAACCAGGAGGAGGAGGAGTTACTTCTTGCAAGTTGAAAGAGAGAGGATAGAACAAGAAAAGAAAATAATAAAAAAATAAAACTATATGTATTTATGTATAAGCCTGTATGTATGTATATATGTATATGTGTATAAATATGTATGTATGTATATGTGAGAAGGTACGTATAACAATGTGCATATGGGTGCACGTGTGTGTTTTTGTGTGCACAACAATGTGTGTGTGTGTGTTGTGTGCGTGGTGTGGCCTATGGGCCACTTACATGCGGGACCCCCTGTAAAATGTTTTAAAAAATATATAATATAAATACATAAATAAATAGTTGAAGTAATTAATTAATTAATTGGGTAATTATATTTTATTATGGGTAATTAGAATAATTAAGTAAATCTGTTAACTAGATAATTAAATTATCCTAATAGCGTATGGCAAGCAAGTCCCATCCCCTTTATTTAATCAGGTTAATATTTAGTTAACACTAATAATAAATGTGCCTATGACAATGGGGGCCCACTGGTCAAATTTGACCACACAACGCTTTGTTGACTGATGATGTCATGCTGACATCACCACAATGTAATATATAATTATCTAATATAATTAAATCTGTTAATTCCTAAGTATTTGATAAAACTTTGAAAATTAATATAAAATAATGCCTAACTCAGATGAAAATAATTTGAACATCAAAGTTGATCATCACAACGAGACGAACCCGATACACTATCCATTATTTTGTCACGCGTCCCTAGCATAGCAAACGTGGAACTTTTTCATCGGTTTTCATCTGACCAGTAGTAGCCAGAGACCCAGGAAATATCATCTTATATTTTTCTGATCCTTCTATGACGGATGTTACTGCGTTAGCTCATTCCTAGCGTGCATTTTGTCATGTCATGCTTAGTGTTGCATCTGTGCTTTGTATTTATTGTTTCTTCCCCCTCTTGTTACCGGTCGACCTCGAGACTGCCGCTGCTGTCGGGTACATCACCCCTCCCGACGACCAGACCTTTGCCGCCGAGCATCAAGGCAAGAAAACCCCCTTGATCATTCCTAAATCGCCCATTTCTTTCTCACTCATGCTTGCATTAGAATTTTGCTACTTTTGTAGTTAGCTCCTCTATCTGATGCATAGCCTGTTTTTGAAGAACTGCTACTTTCCAATACCGCAATTTAAACTGCTTTGTATAGGTGGCTCGGTCATCCACTCTGACCCCTTAGTCCAGTTGCCCCTGCTTTATCATCGAGTCTCGATCCCTGATCGACGAACCAAGAACCAACGCAACACTTACACCCCCCCTTAGTTGTATGACTTGTAGAGCTACTATCGGGTACCAAGGGTGACACCTCGCCAAGTACTCATGATGATATCTCTATGGTACAACTAGTCGGTCGTGGCTATCGAGGATGATTCCTCCGTCACCACTCCCGACGATGAATCTATCGTGCAACCCCTGAAGTGTGAGACCCTCGAGGGTGATTCCTCTAAGTCCACCTTGACAGTTACATTGTTCGGGATCCAATGAGTGTGATACCTCGGATCCCCCTGATGTTACAACCACATAGTTACTTGACCATGTTACTGGGAACAATGATGAATAAATGTTAGGAGAGTGGATTCCCGCGTGGATGCGTCGATGAGCTAATTAAAATGTTAATGGATTTGGGTATTTGATCTGGGTTGGTCGGAGACCTTTTCGCACTAACCGGCTACGCAGGAGAAGTTATGGGTACTCAGCGTCGTGGTATCAGCCAAAGCTGTTCCGACGTCAGTAATGGAGCGGCGCGTGCCCGAGTGGTCCCGAGATGCATCGCACTTGTATTAACGGGTGCTAGGACTGACATCCGTCGCCGTTGCATTGTGCAGGAGCGCAGAGGGAAAGTGGGCCCATGACCCCTTTGTGCTTAGGAATTGGACCGGCGGGCTGGCCTCTGTGTTGAGTTTAGGTGGGGCTGCGACGTGTCGATATTCCGAGGCCGGGCATGACCCAGAAAAGTGTGTCCAGCCAGAGTGTTATTGAGCGTGACGGGAAACTTGGTGCACCCCTGTAGGGATGAAAAATAACTATTCAGATAGTCATGTCCACGGTGACAGGATGACTTGGAGTTGTGCCCGATCTTATACAACTACAACTTGTACTTAACTGCAATGTTTGCTCTGGGATTGCTTCCTCGCACGGAGTCGAGGAAGGATCTCTGGGTGTGACCTCATATTAATATTGCTGCAACAATATGACTATTAATTGTGTTATCTATTCTACTCTCGTCTATTGCTGCAAGACCCCTGAAGATGCTAGTCTTTGATAGGACTAGGCGTTCTCTCTATTCTCACATTGCTGCAGTCAGTCCACATATAAACCCCTTTCTTTGATATTGTTGCATACTTAGCATAGTTCTGATGTCACTGTTGCGAGTACTTTGGATGAGTACTCACCGTTGCTTTGCTCCCCCTTTGTCCCCTTGATCCGTTGCTGCGACCAGATGATGGAGCCCAAGAGATGGAGTATCTCTCCAACGACGACTGCTACCCCGACGGTGCCTACTACTACGTGGAGGCCGCTGAAGATCAGGAGTAGTTAGGAGGCTCACAGGCAGGAGGCCTCACCTTGTTCGATTGTTGTATCTTTTGTGCTAGCCTTCTCTAAGGCACCCAATGTGTTATGTCTATACTCAGATATTTGTTGCTTCCGCTGACTCGGGTGTTTATTGAGCTTGTGTATTCCTCTGATTAGCGTACGATTAAATCGAGGGCGCCACAAGTTGGTATCGGAGCCGACTGCCCGTAGGTAGCCCTCTTTCCAACTCCTTCGCCGAAGTTGAGTCTAGTGTTTGTCAAACTTACTAACTTTCATGTTGTGGCTTACGGGCCCACATCTCAATTGGGTGGTATTAGTATCTTTTACTCCTTTCCTATACTATGGGTTCTACTCTCTCTTCTCTTTCGGGTTAAAGAATTTACTAACTCTAACATTAGGTTCTCATAATCACATCAATCCGGAGCGCTGGATTATCTACTCTTGTTCTCTTGATAATATGTTACACAAACTATCATTTGACATCCTTAAATCTTCCTTTTCAGATGCATCCCACAAGACAGCACGTGCGCCTGACACTGGCCACTGAGACGACTGGGTTCCCAGCCATTTTGGTCGACCTCTTGATCAGGCTGGGATATTGCTGGTACCTGCTACTACAACAAAAGACCTTCCAACGGCGCCAGAAATAGGAGTGTTGCTTGATACTCCTCAGCAACGGCACCAGGAATCCTTCAGCTGCGGCTACGCCTTAAGGGACTTCCTAGGCAAGTATGCAAAGGATTTCCCCCGTGTCCTTGGAGCCTTGCGTTGGTGTTCCCTCGAAGCGGAAAGGGTGATGTAGAGTAGTGGTGGTAAGTACTTCCCTCAGTTTGAGAACCAAGGTATCAATCCAGTGGAGGAGTATCTCAAGATCCTGCAAAAACACAAAAACTTGCTCCCAATGCAATGAAGGGGTTGTCAATCCCTTATAGATTGTTTGCCAACTGAGAACTGAAAGCAACAAAGTAACAAAGCAAAGTAAAAGCGGAGGTGTAAACGATGGATGTGAATAGACCCGGGGGTCGTAGTGTTTCCTAGTGGCTTCTCTCATGAAAGCAAGTAGACGGTGGGTGAACAAATTACTATCGAGCAATTGATAGAACCGCGCAAAGTCGTGACGATATCTATGCAATGATTATTTCTATAGGCATCACGTTCGAAACAAGTAGACCGATACTTTCTGCATCTACTACTATTACTCCACACGTCGAGCGCTATCCAGCATGCATCTAGTGTATTAAGTCCATAAGAGCAGAGTAACGCCTTAAGCAAGATGACATGATGTAGAGGGATAATCTCAAACCAATGATAAAAACCCCATCTTTTTACCCTTGATGGCAACTACTTGATGTGTGCCTTTCTGTCCCTACTGTCACTGGGAAAGGTCAGCACATGGTAGATACCAAAACCAAGCACTTCTCCCATTGCAAGAATCATAGATCTAGTTGGCCAAACAAAACCCAAGCCTCGGAGAGACATACAAGGACATACAAGGATATCAAACCATTGCATCTAGGATATCAATTATATATCATAGATAATCTGATCACAAATCCACAATTCATCGAATCTCGACAAACACACTGCCAAAGAAGATTACATCGGATAGATCTCCATGAAGATCATGGAGAACTTTGTATTGAAGATCCAAGAGAGAGAAGAAGCCATCTAGCTACTAACTACGGACCCGTAGGTCTGAAGTGAACTACTCATGATTCATTGGAGGGGCGATAATGATGATGAAGAAGCCCTCCAACTCCAAATTCCCCTCCGACAGGGCGCCGGGAAGGGTCTCCAGATGAGATCTCGCGGAAACGGAAGCTTGCGGCGGCGGAAAAGTATTTTCGAGGCTCCCCTGATTTTTTGCGGAATATTTGGGATTTTATAGGCCAAAGACCTCGGTCAGCGAGCGGCCAGGGAGGCCACAAGCCTGCCCACCGCCGCCTCCCCCCTGGTGGCGGAGTGGGGGCTTGTGGGCTCCTTGGAGCCCACCTGGCTTGGCCCAAAAACCCCCTGATCTTCTTCCTTTCGGGAAAAAATCATTTTGGGGTTTTTTCTTCCGTTTGGACTCCGTTCCAAAATCAGATCTGAAAAGAGTCAAAAACACGAAAAAAACAGGAACTGACACTTGGCACTGAATTAATAAGTTAGTCCCAAAAAAGATATAAAGGTACATAAAACAACCAAAGAAGACAAGATAACAGCGTGAAACCATCAAAAATTATAGATATGTTTGAGACGTATCAAGCATCCCCAAGCTTAACTCCTGCTCGTCCTCGAGTAGGGAAGTGATAAGAATGAATTTTTGATGCTTTCATGCTACCTAACATAGGTGTCCTATGTAATTTCTCTTATGTGACGTGAATGTTCAGATCCATTAGATTCAAAACAATTTTTTGCTATTGACGTGGAAGAAATAATAATTCAAGCAAACTAGCAAAGTAATCATGAACTTTCAAAATAACAAGGCCAAAAAAAGTTATCCCTACAAAAGCATATAGTCTGGATATGCTCTATCATCATTGCACAACGAATTTAAATCATGCACAACCCCGGTATTGGCCAAGTAATTGTTTCACACCTTTACTTTCTCAAACCTTTTCAACTCTCACGCAATACATGAGCACGAGCCATGGTTATAGCACTGTAGATGGTATGGAATGTAGTGGAGGTTGCAAGACAAAAAAGGAGAAGATAGTCACATTAACTAGGCATATCAATGAGTTGTGGAGATGCTCATCAATAGATATCAATGTGAATGAGTAGGGATTGCCATACAAATGATGCACTAGAACTATGAGTATGTGAAAGCTCTTAAAGAAAACTAGTGGGTATGCATACAACTTGCTTGCTCACGAAGACCTAAGGCAATTTTGAGGAAGCCTGTCATTGGAATATACAAGCCAAGTGATATAATGAAAAATTCCCACTAGCTATATGGTGGTGACAAAACGAGAGACTCTCAATCATGAAGATCATGGTGCTTAATATGCACAAGTGTGGAAAAACTGGTAGCATTGTCCCTTCTCTCTTTTTCTCTCATTTTTTTTATTTTGGTGGGCTCTTTGGCCTCTTTTTTTGGTGGGCTTCTTTGGCCTCTTTCATTTGCTCACATGGGACAATGCTCCATTAATGATGACAATCACACTTTCAACTCAAAACTTAGAGTAACGATGACTCAATATGGAATGCCTTCGGTAGTGTACCGTGGCAATGATCTAGCATGGCATAGACATCAATGGAAACATCATGCTAGCTATCTTACGATCGTGCACAGGAAAACTAGACGTGGTGGCACATGTCATGGTGGTAGTTGCATGGAAATATATCTCGGAATGACTTTGAAAAAGCCATAATAGGTAGGTATGATGGCTGTTTTGAGGGAGGCTAATGGTGGGTTTTGTGCACCGGCGAAAGTTGCACGGTACTAAGAAGATAGTGATGGTGGAAGGTGAAAGTGCATCTAAACCATGGACTCAACATTAGTCATGAAGAACTCATATACTTGTTGCAAAAGTTTTATTAGTAATCGAAACAAAGCATTCAACGCATACTCCTAGGGGGAGGGTTGGTAGGTATAAACCATTATGCGATCCCGACCGCCACGCAAAGGATGACAATCAATATACTAATCATGCTTAGTTTTCATCACATAGCGGTTCACCATACGTGCATGCTACGGGAATCACTAACTTCAACACAAGTATTTCTAGATTCACAACACCTTACTAGCATGACTTCAATATTACCATAACCACAACTCAAAACTAATTGAGATGAATCAAACTTCTTTAATTATTCAATGCACATGAAGGTGGAAGTTTTCGTATCCCTTTGGATAACTACCCCTTTTGATTCTACTTTCAAATCATAGATCAACTACCAAGACATGCACCGCTGCGCTCTAAACGATATTAGTGAATCACATAGAGCAAAAGTATCTAGCTCAAAAGATATAAGTGAAGCACATGTGAGCTGAATTGTCTACCAAAAGATATAAGTGAAGCTCGACAAAATCACGGTGTGTGCATGTCTCCCTCTCTAGGTGTGCAGCAAGCATGATTGTGACACAACAAAAATAAAAGACTCCTACGATACAAGACTCTCCAAGCAAAAACACATAACGTGTGGTGAATAAAAATATAGCCCCAAGTAAAGTTACCGATGGATTGAAGACGAGAGAGGGGATGCCTTCCCGGGGCATCCCCAAGCTTAGGCTTTAACGGCATGCTTGAATCTTTTGGGGTGCCTTGGGCATCCCCAAGCTTGATCTCTTGCCACTCTTTATCTCTTTGTCCATAAGAACTTCACCCAAAACTTGAAAACTTCACAACACGAAACTTAAACAGGAACTCGTGATAACATTAGTACAAGAAAGCAAACCACCAATTCCTTAGGTACTGTAGCAAATTTAAATTCTACTTCTGCTGATGTTGGGTTACTGTACTTTCTATCTTCCATGGCTAATACCCCCCCCCCCAATACTATCCATAGATTCATCAAAATAAGCAACCAACACAACAAAAACAGAATCTGTTAACAGCAAACCAGTCTGTAGCAATCTGTATATTTCGTATACCTATGGTACTTAAAAAATTCTCAATAATTACGACAATCTGAAGAATTTGCGTAGAAATCATAAGAAAAAAGAACCAACTCAAAAGATCTTACATAAAAACAATGAAAATTCTTTTCGTGAGCAGAAAGTTTCTGTCTTTTCCAGGATGACCAAACGATCATCCCCAAGACGAATCATAACGGTTTTGCTTGGCACAAACGCAAAAAGAAACACAAAAAACACAATAATAACAGAATTATTAAAGTGTGGAAAACACAAAACAGAAAGAAAAAGGATAGGTTCGTTGGGTTGCCTCCCAACAAGTGCTTTTGCTTAACGCCCTTAGCTAGGCAAAAGTGATGGAATCATGTATAGTCATCTTTGGTGCTCAAACCATAGGTAGCCCTCATCATAGATTCATAAGGCAATCTTATTTTCTTTCTAGGAAAGTCCTCCATGCCCTTCTTTAAAGGAAATTGAAATATAATATTCCCTTCCTTCATATCGATGATACCACCAATAGTCCTTAGGAAAGGTCTACCAAGAATAATGGGACATGAAGGATTGCAATCTATGTCAAGTACAATGAAATCCACGAGTACATAGTTCTTATTTGCAACAATACGAACATCAACGATCCTCCCCATGGGTTTCTTGACAGTAGAATCCGCAAGATGCAAATTAAGAGAACACTCTTCAATCTCATGAAAACCAAGAATATCACATAAAGACTTTGGAATCGTGGAAACACTAGCACCCAAATCACACAAAGCATTACACTCATAGTTTTTTATCTTGATTTTGATAGTAGGTTCCCACTCATCATGAAGTTTTCGAGTTATAGAGACTTCTAGTTCAAGCTTCTCTTCAAGAGATTTCATCATAGCATCTACGATATGCGCGGTAAAGGCTTTGCTTTGGCTATAAGCATGTGGAGAGTTTGCAGTGGATTGCATCAAAGAAATGCACTAAAATAAGGAGAAATTATCATAATTGAATTCCTTGAAATCCAAAGTGGGAATTTCATTACTACCCAAAATTTTGACTTCTTCTACTCCACTCTCCACACCTTTATCATCAAGATAGGTGGACTCCGAATCATTGGGGCGTTGTTCAACCAAAGTGGATTCATATCCAGCCCCTCCATAAGTAGGTTTGACACGCGAAAACAAAGATTCAAGAGGAGACACATCAAGCACTTTAAGATCGTAGTGATTTGCATCACTAGAACGCGCCTTTTAAACCATTCATGTCTAGCGCGAATTTGGGCGGTTCTTTCTTTGCTCTTATTCATGGAGATACGCATAGCTTTCAAAGTTTCATCCAAGTTGATCTTGGGAGGAGCACATCGAACTTTCAAAGCATCAATATCACAAGACATCTTATCAATGCTCTTGGCCAAATTGTCTATTTTGAGCGGGACAATTTCTTATCATAAGTTTCATCGTCTCCCAAGATTGTGCAACGTGTTTTATGATCAAGTTGCTTGAAATTCATGATATCGTTACGTAAGGAGATGATCTTAGCCGAAGGAAAATACTTGGATATGTAAGCATCTTTGCATCTATCCCAAGAATCCATACTATTTTTAGGCAAAGAAGAAAACCAAGTTTTTGCGCGATCTCGCAGCGAGAAAGGAAAAAGTCTCAACTTAATCACGTCATTATCCACATCTCTTTTCTTTTATATATCGCAAAGCTCAATGAAGGTATTGATATGGGATGCGGCATCTTCACTAGGAAGGCCAGAGAATTGCTCTTTCGTAACAAGATCCAGCTAAGCTGCGTTGATTTCATACGATTCCGCACTGGTGGCGGGAGCAATCGGAGTACTAATAAAATCATTATTATTAGTTCTCGAGAAGTCGCAAAGTTTGGTGTTTTCAGACATGATGTCTTCAACAAACAAACAAGCACACAAGCAAGAAAGAAACTGGCAAAGGAAAACGGCAAGGGCAAAAGAAAACGGCGAAGGAGAAAGGCGAATGAAAACGGCAAATGTGAATTGGGGGAGAGGAAAACGAGAGGCAACTGGCAACAAAAGTAAGTGCAAGATAAGAGTTTGTGAGACCTACTTGGATAGATCTTGATTTCTCCTCCCCGGCAATGGAGCCAGAAATACTTCTGCTACTGCAACAAAAGACCTTCCAACGACGCCAGAAATAGGAGTGTTCCTTGATACTCCTCAGCAACAGCACCAGGGACTTCCTAGGCAAGTGTGCAAAGGATTTCCGCCGTGACCTTGGAGCCTTGCGTTGGTGTTCCCTCGAAGTGGAAAGGGTGATGTAGCGTAGCGGTGGTAATTACTTCCCTCTGTTTGAGAACCAAGGTATCAATCCAGTGGAGGAGTATCTCAAGCTCCTTCACAAACACGAAAACTTGCTCCCAACGCTATGATGGGGTTGTCAATCCCTTATAGATTGTTTGCCAAGTGAGAACTGAAAGCAACAAAGTAACAAAGCAAAGTAAAAGCGGAGGTGTACACGATGGATGTGAATAGACCCGGGGGCCATAGTGTTTACTAGTGGCTTCTCTCATGAAAGCAAGTAGACGGTGGGTGAACAAATTACTGTCGAGCAATTGATAGAACCGCGCAAAGTTGTGACGATATCTATGCAATGATTATTTCTATAGGCATCACGTCCGAAATAAGTAGACCGATACTTTCATCATCTCCTACTATTACTCAACACGTCGACCGCTATCCAGCATGCATCTAGTGTATTAAGTCCATAAGAACAGTGTAACATCTTAAGCAAGATGACATGATGTAGAGGGATAATCTCAAACCAATGATATAAACCCGATCTTTTTACCCTTGATGGCACCTACTTGATGTGTGCCTTTCTGCACCTACTGTCACTAGGAAAGGTCACCACATGGTAGAACCCAAAACCAAGCACTTCTCCCATTGCAAGAATCATAGATCTAGTTGGCCAAACAAAACCCAAGACTCGGAGAGACTTACAAGGATGTCAAATCATGCATATAAGAAATCAGCAAAGACTCAATTATATATCATAGATAATCTGATCACAAATCCACAATTCATCGGATCTGGACAAACACACCGCCAAAGAAGATTACATCGGATAGATCTCCATGAAGATCATGGAGAACTTTGTATTGAAGATCCAAGAGAGAGAAGAAGCCATCTAGCTACTAACTACGGACCCGTAGGTGTGAAGTGAACTACTCATGAGTCATTGGAGGGGCGATGATGATGATGAAGAAGCCCTCCAACTCCAAAGTCCCCTCCGGCAGGGCGCCGAGAAGGGTCTCCAGATGAGATCTCGCGGAAACGGAAGCTTGCGGTCGCGGAAAAGTATTTTCGAGGCTCCCCTAATTTTTTCCGGAATATTTGGGAATTTATAGGCAAAAGACCTAGGTCAGGGGCGGCCATGGAGGCCACAAGTCTGCCCACCGCCGCCTCCCCCCTGGTGGCGGAGTGGGAGCTTGTGGGCTCCCTGGAGCCCACCTGGCTTGGCCCAAAAGCCCCCTGGTCTTCTTCCGTTCGGGGAAAAATCATTTCAAGGTTTTTCTTCCGTTGGGACTCCGTTCCGAAATCAGATCTGAAAAGAGTCAAAAACACGGAAAAAACAGGAACTGACACTTGGCACTGAATTAATAAGTTAGTCCCAAAAAAGATATAAAAGGTACATAAAACAACCAAAGAAGACAAGACAACAGCGTGAAACCATCAAAAATTATAGATACGTTTGAGACGTATCATTACCCCGAGTACACTATGTACGAGGACTTTCGCGAGTTCAACGAGTACCAGTACGAGGCTAAGGTTCGCATCTTTGATCAGATGGGCAACTCCACCCACGAGCGCCACACCTTCTGCGGTATTGGATTGTCGATCGAGGTGGCCATCCATGATGCAGCCTATATCGCTATCACCCGTCTTTGTGGAGCGTACCCTCACGTGGAGGGGTCTTCTTTCAGATACATCCTGTATGCTCCTATTGGGGATGAGACTCAGTCAGATCTCACTGCTTACACTCCTCGTGTTCGAGAGCGAACGACCGGTCGTACGTCGTTGTTTGTGCCCCCTACGTGATGTGTCGCTACGACGCACGGGTTCTGGTGCAGTACACTGAGGCACTGGATCGTGCTTTTCGAGCTATGACTGTGGAGCTGTACAGCATGCGTGCCCGTCTTTACGATGCGTTCACAGAGCTGCAGCAAACAGTCCACCCGAGGGTCCACCCGAGGGTCCACCCTACGCACATCTTCGAGCCGACCAGGACACAGCTGCCACGAGGACTTGAGTGGACTGATGTTGGGGGTAGTAACCCTGCACTTGGACCTCTGCTCCCCGATTGGATGTCTTACCCACACCAGAGTCACCATGAGACGCAGGGTCCTGTTCCTACCTTCTATCACCACTAGCTACCTGGTTTTGATTGTTTTCTCTGACGTTGATGTAGCCTTATCGCTATATCTTGTTGTGGTACTCTTCCACCGCGTGCCTCTGTGCCGCCTAGTGAGTCTAGGTTATCGTCTAATGCGTCAAGGTTATCGCCAAATTTGGAATTTGTAATCGATGGTCAGTAGTCGAACTTATGTATGGGTATGTATGGCAAACTCAACTATTATGAAATATCTATCACTTTTCCCTTTCATCATGCTTGATTACTTCATGAATGCGTAAAAGGCCTTTGCAATTACATTAAGCCAAACTACCCATGTTAAATATTTAGCAGGATGGTTAGACCAGCTGGCCGCCCGCGTGGCGCCGCCAACGATGCACCACCCCCACCTCTGAATATATGGCGGGGATGATCCAATAGTTTGAACTGAACTGTCAGTCTATGCAAGGTCTCATCGATCGGTTCCAAAGGCCGAACATGAACCAGCAGCATGGCGTGACACTGCAAGACTTCTGCCATCTCAACCCTGCAATCTACCGCAGATCAACTCAGCCTCTTGATGCTGATGGCTGGCTCCGTGACATTGCTTATGAGCTCGAGTCTGCCAATGTGCCCCTGGCGAGTTATGTCAACTTTGTCGCCTACCTCCTGAAGGGTCCCGCTGCTCAATGGTGGGACAGCCACCGGCGCTCTCAGCCCGTTGGAATTGTCATCACTTGGACGGAGTTCAAGGCTGCCTTCCGTTCTTGCTACATTCCTCAGGGAATCATGGATCGGAAGAAGCGTGAGTTCCGCAACCTTGTCCAGGCAACAAGACTGTGGATGCTTATCAGCGGGAAATTTTGGACTTATCTTGCAATGCTGAAGAAGACATTGCAACTGATGCACGCTGACAGGAGAAATTCCGTGAAGCCCTTCAGCCTGACATCAAGTTGGCCCTCCTCGTTCAGGACTATGCTGATTTCGCCACCCTCGTGAACAAAGCCATTCAAGTTGGGACTAGTCTGTAGGAATACAAGGATAGCAGCAAGCGCAACCATGACACGGGCTCATCTTCATAGAAGCGGAAGATCTGGACTCCCAACAACATGTACTATGCACCTGCTCCTGCTCCGAGGCAGTCCTATGCTGCACCTCGTCTGCCTCCTCCACCACCTAGGCAGTCGAGGCTTCTAGCTCCACCACCTCGAGTTCCTCCTTCCCGTCCTGAGGACGGGTTCTGCTTCAAGTGTGGCTGTCCAAGTCAAAGTGCTAGAGACTGCAGGCAGAATCCGAATCAGTTGGCACTTCCTTCAACTCGCAGTGGCAACAACCAGAACCGCAACAACAATGCCAAGCCTGCTTATGTTCGTGGGCAGGCCAACAACATTGAGATGAGTCAAGCTCAGGACCAGCCTACTACCGTGATGGGTACACTTCTAGTTAGCTCAGTACCTGCTTCTGTATTGTTTGATACAGAAGCATCACATTCCTTCATGTCAGAAAATTTTGCATTCATGCATGGCATTAAGTACGAAGAGATGAACATCCCGATAGTGGTAAACACCCCCGCAGGCCAATGTCGACCCTCCATGATCGGCCCCAATGTCCCCGTTGAAATTGAAGGATTGGAATTCCTTGCCGCTCCCATGTTACCGAGTTATTCCAACATTGATCTCATACTGGACATGGACTGGTTGAAAACTCATACGGCTTCAATCGTTTGTGCCACCAAGACCGTCCACCTCCTACACCCTTCAGATGAATTAATAAGCTACCGTGCTCATCTCGTCTGAGATGCTGAGGCATGGCTATATGGCTTGAATGCATTAAATGCATCGCCTCTTGAAGGGATCGAAAACATTCCAGTTGTCCGAGAATTCCAAGATGTTTTTCTAGAAGAACTTCCGGGGATTCCCCCTGCTCGAGATGTCGAGTTTGTCATTGACTTGGTACCCGGTACCACTCCTATCGCCAAGCATCCTTATAAAATGCCACCACATGAACTTCTTGAACTTAAGCAAGAAATTGACAACTCGCTTTGTCTGGCTTCCATTCGTCCGAGTTCCTCTGCTTGGGGAGCACCTTCTCTCTTTGTTAAGAACAAGGATGGGACAAATCGATTGGTTCAAGACTATCATCCTATCAACCAGGCCACTGTCAAAAACAAATATCTTCTTCCTCGGATAAATGATCTGTACGATCAACTTGTTGGTTCCTCAGTCTTCTCTAAGCTCGACTTGAGGTTGGAATACCACCAGGTCCTTGTTCTTAAAGAGGATATCCCAAAGATTGCCTTTGTTACTCGTTATGGATCATACGAGTACACCGTCATGTCCTTCGGCTTAACCAATGCACCGGCAACCTTCTCTCGATTGATGAACTATATATTCATGGACTACCTCGACAAATTCGTCATGGTATATCTGGATGATATTCTGGTATTTTCGAAGATAAAAGAAGAACATGTTGAACACCTTCGTCTTGTACTGGACAAGCTTCGGGAGCTTGTTCACTTCAAAATTCTAGGAAAGTTTTCAGAAGGCTATGGGGACTCATCTGTCCTTCAGCACCACATTTCACCTCAATCCCGGGGACAAGTTGAACGAGTCAACCAAATTATCGAGCACATGCTTCGAGCTTGTGTCATTTCTTTCGGTAAGAAATGGGAGGAATCTCTCTCGTATACTGAGTTCTCCTACAACAATAGCTATCAAGCTAGTCTGAAGATGGCCCCTTTCGAAGTATTGTATGGACGAAGGTGTCGAACTCCTCTGAATTGGTCAGAAACTGGGAAACATTCACTCTTCGGTCCGGATATTATCTAACATGTTGAAGATCAAGTCTACATTATTCATGAGAATCTGAAGGCTGCTCAGTTCCGTCAGAAGAGTCAGTATGACCGTCATCATCAAGATATGGTCTATCAACATGGCTCAAAGGCTTATCTTCGAGTCACACCAATGAGAGGTGCACACCATTTTGGATCAAGGGCAAGTTCGCTCCTCACTATATTGGTCCTTTCATTGTTCTCGAAAGGCGTGGAAAAGTGGCTTGTCAATTGGAACTGCCGATGAACCTTTCTCAGGTTCACGATATCTTCCATGTGTCTCAGCTGCGCCGCTGCTTCAAGGATCCTATTCGAGAAGTGGATCATGATATGGTTGAGCTGCAACAAGACCTCTCTTATAAATAGCATCCGGTCCGCATTCTCGATCAGGCTGAACATCAGACTCGTCGCAAAGTCACCAAGTTCCTTAAAGTGTAGTGGTCAAATCATTCTGAAGATGAAGCCACTTGGGAACGCCAGGATCATCTTCGTGATGAATACCCCGAGCTCTTTCCTTCTACCTCTAAATTCTCGGGACGAGAATTCTTATTAGTAGGGGAGAGTTGTGACATCCTCCAGTTTTGCTACATTAAATGTATGTAATTAAGCTACAGTAATCCTATGCTAATGATATCATGTCACCGTGGTTACTTTTGTTAAACTCACGTCAGTTCAAACCCCGTTGAATTCTGTTGCAAATTTAGTTCTTCCGAAAAGTGGATTTAAAAGTTTTGCGAAACTAAAAATAAAAATGTTGGATGGATTGCAAATATTCCCTAAGATTTTATAAAATTAGAGTGGGCATTTTTGAAAGTACTTCAGAGCTTCTAAATAAATAAAACAGAAACTATTAAAAAAACAAAAAACAAAAACAAAAAAAGAATAAGGCCCCGGCCCAACTGGGCCAACCAGCCCAGCCGGTCAACCCCAGAGCCCACCTCCACCAGGGGGTAGAAAACCCCCCCAGGAACCCTAAGCGCTCACCCCACTCCCCATTATCTCCCACGCCGCCGCCACACCCCACAAGCCACGAGGGGAACCCCACGAGGGAACCCTCTCTGGTTCCCTCCCCTCGATCCCCCTCCCTCTCCCCTGTTTTCCCCTCATCAACCCCCACCTCACGCGAGCCCCAGCCTCCCCCTCACTCCACCAGATCGCCCCAAGCCCCTCCCAGTGCTTGCCTCACCAGCCTCTCCCTCCCCTCGTCCCACCAGCCCCACAGGAGCCCCTCCCCTCGCTCTCCCTCCCTCCCGCTCGATACAGGAGGGATCGAGCAAGGAGGCCGATTCCCACATCGCCCCAACTCCCTCCGCCACCATGCCAGGGCCTCCCCCTTGATGACGAGAAGATTTATATATTTCTCGCACCTCGTTGGTTACCCCAAGTGGAAGGTTGAGATGTAGTCAGCTGCAAGTTTCCCTTACACAGAGACTATAAGGTTTATCGAACCAGGAGGACTCCTAGGACCAACAAGTAAGTGACTTTTGTCCTGGTCAGCAGAAGACGTGGACCTGCACAGACAAATAATTTTGCTCCCAGCGAGTATAGAGAGGTTGTCAATTTCTCCAGCCTTGTAGTTTGCAAAGGATCAAAACACAAGCGGGAAGGTAATAGTGATTGCAACGGGAAAGTAAATGAAAGCGGTAAATGATGGAGGTGTAAACAATGATGGTGATACGGACCGGAGTCACATGATGTTCACTAGTGTTGTCTCTCTTCTAAAAGACGATAAACAACTATGCTTGGGTAAACAAATCACAGTTGGGCAATTGACAGAATTATGAACGCACTGCAATGCTAATTATGTTACTTGATAGTTAGAGGTTCAATAGTAATGGGCAGTACGCCAAGACAAGTAGACCGTTTATTCATCAGCATCTACTTACTAATCATCCACCTTGAGATATCTATTCAAAACACCTCGCCGGTATTAAGTTGCGAGCCCCACCCAAAGTGTAAACTCAAAGCAATAGCAACTGCATTATCAGACTATGTGTAAGGTAAAGAATCCTTGCAACCGCGGTCACAAGCACCGTTGTTTTCTCCCTGGTGGCAACAGCACATCCCGGAGGTCAATACTCCCTCCTGCAGGGTGCGGGGAAGAGGTCTCCTGATGCTCCCTATCTCGGAAGCTTTGCGGCGGCGGAACGATAGAGAAATTCGTGATTTTGGAAGTTGTTTAAGGGTTTCCTCTGGGGACTCTAAATATAGGCCAAAGGAGGGAACCGGAGGAGGTGGGTCCCACCCAGGCAGCCTCTTAGAGCGGCCTAGGGCCTGGCCGCGTGCTACCTCTTTAGCTTGCATTGATTTTTCCCTTGAAGAGGAAAGGGTGATGCAGCAAAGTAGCGATAAGTATTTCCCTCAGTTTGAGAACCAAGGTATCAATCGAGTAGGAGTATCAAGATGAGGCACCAATGTACCTGCGCAAAAACAAACAAACTTGCACCCAACGCTATAGTGGTTGTCAGTCCCTTCACGATTACTTGCAAGGTGAGATCTGAAGGTGAAAAGTGCAACAAAGTATTTTTGGTATTTTCGTAGATCTGAATATATGATGTGAAGTAGACCCGGGGGCCATAGTGTTCACTAGAGGCTTCTCTCATGATAACAAGTATTACGGTGGGTGAACGAATTACTATCGAGCAATTCATAGAATCGCGCAAAGTCATGACGATATCTAAGGCAATGATCATACATATAGGCATCACGTCCGAGACAAGTAGACCAATACTGTCTGCAACTACTACTATTACTCCACACATCGACCACTATCCAGCATGCATCTAGTGTATTAAGTTCATAACAAATGGAGTAACGCCTTAAGCAAGATGACATGATGTCGAGGGATAAATTCATGCAATATGATATAAACCCCGTCTTTTTACCCTTGATGGCAACAACAAGATGCGTGCCTTGCTATCCTTTCTCTCACTGGGTGAGGACACCTCACGGTATGAACCCAAAACCAAGCACTTCTCCCATTGCAAGAATTATAGATCAAGTTGGCCAAACGAAACCCACAACTCATAGAGAATTACAAGGATACGAAATCATGCATATAAAAGACCAGAGGAGACTCAAATAATATTCATAGATAATTTGATCATAAATCCACAATTAATCTGATCTCGACAAACACACCGCAAAACAAAGTTACATCGGATAGATATCCATGAAGATCATGGAGAACTTTGTATTGTAGATCCACGAGAGAGAAGAAGCCATCTAGCTACTAGCTATGGACCTGAAGGTGTGTGGTGAACTACTCACGCATCATCAGAGAGGCAATGTTGTTGATGAAGAAGCCCTCCGTGTCTGAATCCCCCTCCGGCAGGGCACCAGAATGATCCCCAGATGGGATCTTGCGGAGATAGAAGCTTGCGGCGGCGGAAAAGTATTTTCGTGGCTCTCTTCTTTGGTTTCAGGATTTTAGAGAATTTATAGGCGAAAGAGGTAGGGCAAAGGAGCCACGTGGCGCCCACAAGCCTGCCAGGCATGGCCACCCCCCTAGGCTGCGGCTAGGGGGCTTGTGACCTTCCACAAGGTCTCCTGCCTTGGTTCTCAAGTCCCCTCCGTATCTTCTGTTATGGAAAAAATCATCCTGCAGGTTTTATTCCGTTGGGACTCCGTTTAATATTCTTTTCTGAAAAAGGTAAAAAAACACGAAAAAAATAGAAACTGGCATGAGGCACTGAGTTAATAGGTTAGTCCCAAAAAAGATATAAAATAGCATATTCATGCATATAAAACATCCAAAGTTGACAAGATAATAGCATGGAACCATCAAAAATTATAGATACGTTGGAGACGTATCACCGCGCCAGCAGGTCGCGTGGGAAGCCCAAGGCCCCCTCTGGCCCATCTTCGGTGATCCGGAAGCTTCTGTTTCGCTGATTTTTTATATATTTTTCCTTGAATTTTTCGGGCTTCGGAAAATTGGGTAAAAGCCCTTGCAAAATAGTCATCAGCAGACATAAATTGGCACTAGGTACACTGAGTTAGTAGGTTAGTCCAAATATGTGTAAAATGATATAAAAGTGTAGCAGAACACATAACAATGTCACCCAAAACATCATGGAACAAGCCGAAATTATAGATACGTTTGGGACGTATCACCCCTCCACTGGCGCCACCCCAGGTGCCTCCCTCCGGGCACCACGATGCCGGCCGACCCGGCGCCGCCCCGCGCTGCCCCGTTGGCCGCCTCTCCCCACCGACGCCACCTCACATCACCACCACCGGCCCCTCCTTCGTCCCGTACCGACTGCCTCCGTCACCGGAATCGCATCACCACCACCAGATCCGGCCTCCCCACCACGACCACGCCGCCTCCTCCGCCCCTCCCCAAAAACTCCGACTACATCGAGCGTTCCCATCAACGCTGGTGAGCCCTCCCTCGGGCTCCCCCCACCCGCGTCCTTCTTTCCCCCATGCGGGTCCGTTCCGACGCCCCGCGCCACGGCCTCCGGCGACCCCCACCTCACCACGGCGCCATTTTCCCTCCTGCTAACCAAGAGGAGGAGTTACCTCCTATAAGTTGAGAGAGAGAGGATAGAAAAAGAAAAATAAAATAAAATAAGAAAAATGTATGTATTTGTGTATAAGCATGTATGTATGTATATATGTATATGTATGTAAATATGTGTGTATGTATATGTGTGAAGATATGTATAACAATGTGCATATGGGTGCACGTGTGTGTTTTTGTGTACACGAGAGAGTGTGTGTCTGTTGTGTTTGTGGTGTGGCCGATGGCCACTTACACGTGGGACCCCATGTAAAATGTTTTAAAAATATATATAATATAAACAAATAAATAAATAAATAGTTAAATTAATTAATTAATTAATTAGGTAATTATATATGATTATGAGTAATTAGAATAATTAAGTAAATGTGTTAATTAGATAATTAAATTATCCTAACAGTGTATGGCAAGCGGGTCCCATCCCCTTTAATTAATCGGCTTAATATTTAGTTAACACTAATAATAAATGTGCATATGACAACGGGGGCCCACTAATCATATTTGGCGAGACAACGTTGTGTTGACTAATGATGTCATGCTGACATCACCAAGATGTCATATTTAACTATCTAATATAATTAAATCTGTTAATTCCTAAATATTTAATAAAACTTTAAAAATTAATATAAAAGAATCCGTAACTCGGATGAAAATAATTTAAACATGAAAGTTTATCAGCAGACGAGACGAACCCGGATCCACTATCCATCCGTGTGTCACGCGTCCCTAGCATAGCAAACGTGGAACTTTTCCATCGTTTTTCATCACACCGGTAGTAGCCACACATCCGGGAAATATCATCTGATATTTTCCCGATCCGTCTATGACAGATGTTACTGCGTTAGCTCATGCCTAGCGTGCATTTTGTCATGTCATGCTTAGTGTTGCATCTGTGCTTTGTATTTATTGTTTCTTCCCCCTCTTCTTATCGCTAGACCCCGAGACTGCCGCTGCTGTCGGGTACATCACCCCTCTCGACGACCAGCCCTTTGCAGCAGAGCAACAAGGCAAGCAAACCCCCCTTGATCATTCCTATATCGCACATTTCTTTCTCCCCTCATGCTTGCATTAGAATTTTGCTACTGTTGTAGTTAGCCCCTATATCTGATGCATAGCATGTTTTTGATGAACTGCTACTTTCCAATACCGCACTTTAAACTGCTTAGTATACGTGGCTCAATCATCCCCTATGACCCCTTAGTCCAGTTGCCCCCGCTTTATCATCGAGTCTCGATGCCTGATCAACGAACCAAGAACCGACGCAGCACTTACACCTGCCTTAGTTGTACGGAGCTGCAGAGCTACTATCAGGTACCGAGGGTGACAGCTCGTCAAGTACTCATGATGATATCTCTGTGGTACAGCTAGTCGGTCGTGGCTATCGAGGGTGATTCCTCCTTCACCACTCCCGACGACGACTCTGTCGTGTAACCCCTCAAGTGTGAGACCCTCGAGGGTGATTCCTCTAAGTCCACCTTAACGGTTACATCGTTCGGGATCCAACGAGGGTGATACCTCGGATATCCCTGATGTTACAACCACACAGTTACTTGACCAAGTTACTAGGACCATTCATGAATAAATGTTAGGTGGGTGAATTCCCGCATGGATGTGTCGATGAGCTAATTAAAATGTTAATGGATTTGGGTACTTGATCTGGGTTGGTCGGAGACCTTTTCGCACTAACCAGCTACGCGGGAGAAGTTATGGGTACTCGGTGTCGTGGTATCAGCCGAAGCTCTTCAGACGTCAGCAATGGAGCGGCGCCCGCCCAAGTGGTCCCGAGATGCATCGCGCTTGTATTAATGGGTGCTAGGACTGACATCGGCTGCCCTTGCATCGTGCAGGAGCGTAGAGGGCAAGTGTTCCCACGACCCCTTTGTGCTTAGTATTTAGACCGACGGGCTGGCCTCTGTGTTGAGCTTAGGTGGCGCTGCGACGTGTCGATATTTCGAGGCCGGGCATGACCCAGAAAAGTGTGTCCGGCCTGAGTGTTACCGAGCGTGACGGGAAACTTGGTGCACCCGTGCGGGGATGAAAATTAACTATTCGGATAGTCGTGTCCACGGTTACAGGACGACTTGGAGTTGTGCCGCGATCTTATACAACTACAACTGTTACTTAACTGGAATGTTTGCTCCGGGATTGATTCCTTTTAGGGAGTCAAGGAAGTATCTCTGGGCGTGACCTCATATTAATATTGCTGCAACAATATGACTATTAATTGTGTTATCTGTTCTACTCTAGTCTATTCCTGCAAGACCCCTGAAGATGCTAGTCTTCAATAGGACTAGGCCTTCTCTCTATTCTCGTATTGCTATAGTCAGTCCACATATAAAACCCTTTCTTTGATGTTGTTGCATACTTAGCATCGTTCTGATGCCAGTCTTGAGAGTACTTTGGATGAGTACTCACCGTTGCTTTGATCCCCCTTTTTCCCCTTGATCCGTTGCTGTGACCAGATGATGGAGCCCAAGAGATGGAGTATACCGCCGATGACGACTACTACCCCGATGGTGCCTACAACTACGTGGAGGCCGCTAAAGATCAGGAGTAGTTAGGAGGCTCCCAAACAGGAGGCCTCGCCTCGTTCGATCATTGTATCTTTTGTGCAAGCCTTCTCTAAGGAACCCTATGTGTAATGTTTGTACTCAGATATTTGTTGCTTCCGCTGACTCGTGTGTTTATCGAGCTTCTGTATTCTAGCCCTCGAGGCCCCTCGCTTGTAATATGAAGCTTGTATGTTTTATTTGTGTCTAGAGTTGTCTTGCGATATCTTCCCGTCATACCTTGAGTTTGATCGTACGCATTTGCGTGTATGTTAGCATACATTAAATCGAGGGTGTCACACTCAGGAGCCTCACCGCACACAGTGCAGGACCAGGGCCTGCAAACATAGAGTGTCGAAAGGGTCTCCACCCCATCCTGCATACAAAGCGGGAGCTACTCACGAGGAGCTACGGAAGGGACCAGTGAAAACCCGCAAGCTAAGTACCCCGCAGGCCCAGACAGGGGTCATTTGGTTTCACGCAAACTAACAATAAATTAAAAACACGCGTACTAACGGAGGGATGCGGGGCCTAAGGATTCAACTGCGGCGAGGAACGAGGCCGACGACCGAGCGTGCAGTGGCTCGAGCGGTGCCTCGGGAGGACGGGACCTCATGAGGGCCCTGACCGCCGTTACCCCCGACCTATGACTGGGGCAGCGACGGGCCCTGAACTTCGAATCCGAGCCACAACGAACACCAGCGAGCCTACCATAAACTCAAGAGTGAAAGGGAAAACGAGGGACGACCCAAGTCATAGCGCAAAAGCTTAACGCCTGACAGGGCAGAGTTCTTGATCCAACATCGCAGGAGCAGGTAAACAGAAGCTGGGGGTGCCTAGAGGGAGAGGCTACCGATGTCGCCTTTGGCGCCTGCAGGCTCGGGGTCTGAGACTTCCTCCTCGCTAGAGACGGGCACCCGGACGTACTGTTCCACCAGGGCGTCCATGTGCAGACGGACTTCGTCCCGGAAAAGGCAACGGGACTCAGCGGATGCTGACTCGATGACGTGTCGGAGGTCGAGCTGCGGGGCAAGTTGGAGAAGACGAGCGTCAGGGCAAGGCTCTTGCTTGTCCTCCTCCACCCGGGAGACGCCAGCCTCCTGCGTCTCCAACACCTTCTGGAAGAAGGCGAGGTAGCCCCCGTCGCTCCTCACGTTTGGCAACGCCGGGGCCTCCGCCACGAATCGGGGTGCCGGCGATGCCTGCGAACTGCTTGGCGCGCTGGAACACCATCGTCTGGGCGTGCGACGCCTCGTCCTTGGCGGCCAGGACGGCGTCGGTTGCCTCCTGGACCTGCTGTTGCAGCGATGCCAGCTCAGCCTTGGCCTCCGCTTCGCCCTCGCGGGCATCCTGGAGGGCGGCCTCGGCGCTCTCACGCTTGGGCCATAGCCCCTCCACCTCCTCCTGAAGCTCGTCGAGCTTAGGTTTCTTGGCAGAGGGCGCGCTAGAGAAGAGGAGAGATCAACCACCAAGCAACTCACGGGACAACCAGGAAAAGAGTGGCAGGCGAGGGACTTACTCGTCGGCCAGAGCCAGCAGTGACGGACGTGCGGAGGCCCCGAGGGCCCTCCGTCGCTGCTCCCGGAGGCGGACGGGGGTGCGGACGGAGCCGTACGCTTCCCTGTGCCAAGTTCGCCTCCAGGAGACACCATGGAAGACAGGGAAACGAAGAGGAGAGAATGTTTTCTCGATGGAGCGAAGGGAAGCAGAGAGGAAGCTCAAGATTGTAGTCCCCCCTTGATGGGGGTGGGGCAGATTTATAGGCGGATCACGGCCACCAACCTTCGTGGGAGCGCGAGCGTCACACGCCCCACGTGGGTCGTGAGGTGGGCCGACGGGAGCGTTGCCGCTCACCTCGCTTCACCTGTCCGCCGAGCGGTCACATCCGCGAGGGCCGTTGCATGTGGTAACTGATACGTCTCAAACATATCTATAATTTTTTATGGTTTCACGTTGTTATCTTGTCATCTTTGGATGTTTTATGTACCTTTTTTGGGACTAACTTATTAATTTAGTGCCAAGTGCCAGTTCCTGTTTTTTCTGTGTTTTTGACTCTTTTCAGATCTGATTTTGGAACGGAGTCCAAACAGAATAAAAACCCTGAAATGATTTTTTTTCCTGAACGAAAGAAGATCAGGGGGCCTCTGGGCCAAGCCAGGTGGGCTCCAGGGAGCCCACAAGCTGCCAGTCCGCCACCAGGGGGAGGCGGCGGTGTCAGGGCTTGTGGCTTCCCTGGCCGCCCCCTGACCTAGATCCTTAGCCTATATATTCCCAAAAATTCAGCAAAAAATCAGGAGAGCCTCGAAAATATTTTTCCACCGCCGCAAGCTTCCTTTTCCGCAAGATCTAATCTGAAGACCCTTCCCGGCGCCCTGCCGAAGAGAACTTTGGAGTTGGAGGGCTTCTTCATCATCATCATCGCCCCTCCAATGACTCGTGAGTAGTTCACTTCATACCTACAGGTCCATAGTTAGTAGCTAGATGGCTTCTTCTCTCTCTTGGATCTTCAATACAAAGTTCTCCATGATCTTCATGGAGATCTATCCGATGTAATCTTCTTTGGCGGTGTATTTGTCAAGATCCGATGAATTGTGGATTTGTGATCAGATTATCTATGATATATATTTGAGTCTTTGCTGATTTCTTATATGCATGATTTGATATCCTTGTAAGTCTCTCCGAGTCTTGGGTTTTGTTTGGCCAACAAGATCTATGATTCTTGCAATGGGAGAAGTGCTTGGTTTTGGGTTCTACCATGTGGTGACCTTTCCCAGTGACAGTAGGGGCAGCAAGGCACACATTAAGTAGTTGCCATCAAGGGTAACAAGATAGGCTCTGTCGTTGATATGAGAATGTCTGTCTACATCATGTCATCTTGCTTAAGGCGTTACTCTGTTCTTTTGGACTTAATACAATAGATGCATGCTGGACAGCGGTCGACGTGTGGAGTAATAGTAGTAGATGCAGAAAGTATCGGTCTACTTGTTTTGGACGTGATGCCTATAGATATAATCATTGCCATAGATATCGTCTCGACTTTGCGCAGTTCTATCAATTGCTCGATAGTAATTTGTTCACCCACCGTCTACTTGCTTTCATGAGAGAAGCCACTAGTAAACACTACGGCCCCCGGGTCTATTCACATCCATCGTTTACACCTCCCCTTTTACTTTGCTTTGTTACTTTGTTGCTTTCAGTTCTCAATTGGCAAACAATCTATAAGGGATTGACAACCCCTTCATAGCTTGGGAGCAAGCTTTTGTGTTTGTGCAGGATCTTGTGATACTCCACTGGTTTGATACCTTGGTTCTCCAACTGAGGAAAATACTTACCACCGCTGTGCTACATCGCCCGTTCCGCTTCGAGGGAACACCAACGCAAGGCTCCAAGGCCACGGGGGAAATCCTTTGCGTACTTGCCTAGGAAGTCCCTTAAGGCGTAGCCGCAGCAGAAGTATTTCTAGCGCGGGAGTATCAAGCAACACTCCTATTTCTGGCGCCATTGGAAGGTCTTTTGTTGCAGTAGCAGAAGTATTTATGGCGTCGTTGCCGGGGAAGCACAACTGACATCAGAAGTATTTCTGGCGCTGTTACCGGGGAGGAGAAATCAAGATCTATCCAAGTAGGTCTCACAAACTCAACTCCTGCATTTACTTTTTTGCCAGTTGCCTCTCATTTTCCTCTCCCCCACTTCACATTTGCCTTTTTATTTGCCTCTCTCCTTTGCCGTTTTCTTTTGCCCTTTGCCGTTTTCCTTTACTAGTTTTCTCGCTTGCTTTCTCTTCGCTTGTGTGTCGTGTGCCTTCAATATGCTTGCATCTTCGCTTGCTGAAAATCTAGTGATATGGATCCTCATCCACTAGCTAATCTCTTTAAGAGACCCACTTATGTGGAATGAGTTGCTAGTGAATTGAGTGCACTTGACTATCTTTATGGAGTTTTGCTTGAGATGCGTGAATCTGAAAATCGTGATGAAGAAATTTATGAAGTGATTCACAAGGACTCCTTGAATGAAAAGCATGACTGCAATGGTTTCACTATAAATCCTATTAGTGACAGTCATGCTAAAAATATGCAAAACCCTAAGCTTGGGAATGCTAGTTTTGCTATGTCCCCTACTTGTTGCAATAATCATGATTGGGGTGATGATCTTTCTTATGATCTTGAAAATTTGTTCAAACCTCATGATGAATATGATATTTGCAACAATACTGAAAGTGGTATTGGATAATTCATGACTTTATTTGATGATAATCCCACTATTTTTTATGAGCATCAACTTTGCATGCATGTGGATCATGAAAAGAATATCATATGGGATAGCTATATTGTTGAATTTGAATATGATCCCACATGTAATTGCTATAAGAGAGGAAAATATTTTGGTAGAAACTTTCATGTTACCAAATCACCTCTCGTGATGTTGGGATTGCTCTTGTCTCTTTGTTCTTCCTTGCATATGGCAGCTATTGGTTGTCTTGTCAATTTGTTTCCCTATAAAATGGCTATGCATAGGAAGTATGTTAGACTTAGATTCTATCGCTTTTATGCCTAGCGAACGGCGTTAAACAAAAGCGCTTGTTGGGAGGCAACTCAACGAATCTATCCTTTTTCTTTCTGTTTTGTGTTTTCCACACTTTCATAATTCTGTTATGATTGTGTTTTTTGTGTTTGTTTTTGCGTTTGTGCCAAGAAAAACCGTTATGATTAGTCTTGGGGATGATCGTTTGGTCATGCTGGAAAAGACAGAAACTTTCTGCTCACGAAAAGAATTTCCATTTTTTTCTGTAAGAACTTTTGAGTTGATTCTTTTTGCTGCTGATTTCTACGCAAATTCTTCAGATTGTCGTAGTTTTAAGAATTTATGAAGTACCAGAAGTATACAAAATATACAGATTGCTACAGACTGGTCTGTTGTTAACAGATTTTGTTTTTTCTTGTGTTGGTTGCTTATTTTGATGAAACTATGCATAGTATCGGGCGGTATTAGCCATGGAAGATTGAAAATACAGTAACCCAACATCAGCACAAGTAGAATTTAAGTTTGCTACAGTACCTAAGGAAGTGGTGGTTTGCTTTCTCATACTAATGTTATCACGAGTTTCTATTTAAGTTTCGTGTTGTGAAGTTTTCAAGTTTTGGGTGAAGTTCTTATGGACAAAGAGATAAAGAGTGGCAAGAGCTCAAGCTTGGGGATGCCCAAGGCACCCCAAGAGATTCAAGGATGCTGTAAAAGCCTAAGCTTGGGGATGCCCCGGGAAGGCATCCCCTCTCTCGTCTTCAATCCATCGGTAACGTTACTTGGGGCTATATTTTTATTCACAACATGTTATGTGTTTTTGCTTGGAGCGTCTTGTATCGTAGGATTCTTTTATTTTTGTTGTGCCACAATCATCCTTGCTGCACACCTAGAGATAGAGACATGCACACACCATGATTTTGTCGAGCTTCACTTATATCTTTTGGTAGACAATTTAGCTCACATGTGCTTCACTTATATCTTTTGAGCTAGATACTTTTGCTCTATGTGCTTCACTTATATCTTTTAGAGCGCAGCGGTGCGCGGCTTGGTAGTTGATCTATGCTTTGAAAGTACTCCCAAAAGGGGTAGTTATCCAAAGGGATACGAAAACTTCCACTTTCATGTGCATTGAATAGTTAGAGAAGTTTGATTCATCTCAATTAGTTTTGAGTTGTGGTTATGGTAATATTGAAGTCATGCTAGTAAAGTGTTGTGGATCTAGAAATACTTGTGTTGAAGTTAGTGATTCCTGTAGCATGCACGTATGGTGAACCGATGTGTGATGAAATCTGAGCATGATTAGTACATTGAGTGTCATCCTTTGCGTGGCGGTCGGGATCGCGCGATGGTTTATACCTACCAACCCTTCCCCTAGGAGTATGCGTTGAATGCTTTGTTTCGATTACTAATAAAACTTTTGCAACAAGTATATGAGTTGTTCATGACTAATGTTGAGTCCATGGTTTAGATGCACTTTCACCTTCCACCATCAATATCTTCCTAGTGTCGTGCAACTTTCGCCGGTGCACAAAACCCACCATTATTACCCTCCCTCAAAACAGCCACCATAACTACCTACTATGGCTTTTTCAAAGTCATTCCAAGGTATATTGCCATGCAACTACCACTATGACATGTGCCAGCACGTCTAGATTGCCATTGCATGATCGTAAGATAGCTAGCATGATGTTTCCATTGATGTCTATGCCATGCTAGATCTTTGCCACGGTACACTACCGAAGGCATTCCATATAGAGTCATAGTTGCTCTAAGTTTTGAGCTGAAAGTGTGATGAACATTATTAATGGAGCATTGTCCCATGTGAGGAAATAAAAGAGGCCAAAGAAGCCCACCCAAAAAAAAAAGAGGCCAAAGAGCCCACCACATAAAAAATGAGAGAAAAAGAGAGAAGGGACAATTGTACCACTTTTTCCACACTTGTGCATATTAAGCACCATGATCTTCATGATTGAGAGTCTCTAGTTTTGTCACCACCATATAGCTAGTGGGAAATTTTCATTATATAACTTGGCTTGTATATTCCAATGATAGGTTTCCTCAAAATTGCCTTAGGTCTTCATGAGCAAGCAAGTTGGATGCACACCGACTATTTTCTTTAAGAGCTTTCACATACTCGTAGCTCTAGTGCATCATTTGTATGGCAATCCCTACTCATTCACATTGATATCTATTGATGAGCATATCCACAACTCATTGATATGCCTAGTTAATGTGACTATCTTCTCCTTTTTTGTCTTGTAACCTCCACCACACTCCACACCATCTATAGTGCTATAACCATGGCTCACGCTCATGTATTGCATGAAAGTTGAAAAGGTTTGAGAAAGTAAAGGTGTGAAACAATTACTTGGCCAATACCGGGGTTGTGCATGATTTAAATTCATTGTGCAATGATGATAGAGCATAGCCAGACTATATGCTTTTGTAGGGATAACTTTCTTTTGGCCTTGTTATTTTGAAAGTTCATGATTACCTTGCTAGTTTGCTTGAATTATTATTGTTTCCACGTCAATAGCAAACTATTGTTTTGAATCTAATGGATCTGAACATTCACGTCACATAAGAGGAGTTACAAAAGACACCTATGCTAGGTAGCACGAAAGCATCAAAAATCATTCTTTATCACTTCCCTACTCGGGGACGAGCAGGAGTTAGGCTTGGGGATACTTGATACGTCTCAAACGTATCTATAATTTTGATGGTTTCACGCTGTTATCTTGTGATCTTTGGATGTTTTATGTACCTTTTATATTTTTTTGGGACTAACTTATTAATTCAGTGCCAAGTGTCAGTTCCTGTTTTTTCTGTGTTACTGACTCTTTTCATATCTGATTTTGGAACGGAGTCCAAACGGAATAAAAACCCCGAAATGATTTTTTCCCGAACGAAAGAAGATCAGGGGGCCTCTAGGCCAAGCCAGGTAAGCTCCAGGGAGCCCACAAGCTCCCACTCCGCCACCAGGGGGAGGCGGCCGTGTCAGGGCTTGTGGCCTCCCTGGCCGCCCCCTGACCTAGATCCTTGTCCTATATATTCCCAAAAATTCAGCAAAAAATCAGGAGAGCCTCGAAAATACTTTTCCGCCGCCGCAAGCTTCCTTTTCCGCAAGATCTAATCTGGAGACCCTTCCCGGCGCCCTGCCGAAGGGGACTTTGGAGTTGGAGGGCTTCTTCATCATCATCATCGCCCCTCCAATGACTCGTGAGTAGTTCACTTCAGACCTACGGGTCCATAGTTAGTAGCTAGATGGCTTCTTCTCTCTCTTGGATCTTCAATACAAAGTTCTCCATGATCTTCATGGAGATCTATCCGATGTAATCTTCTTTGGCGGTGTGTTTGTCAAGATCCGATGAATTGTGGATTTGTGATCAGATTATCTATGATATATATTTGAGTCTTTGCTGATTTCCTATATGCATGATTTGATATCCTTGTAAGTCTCTCCGAGTCTTGGGTTTTGTTTGGCCAACTAGATCTATGATTCTTGCAATGGGAGAAGTGCTTGGTTTTGGGTTCTACCATGTGGTGACCTTTCCCAGTGACAGTAGGGGCAGCAAGGCACACATTAAGTAGTTGCCATCAAGGGTAACAAGATGGGCTTTGTCGTTGATATGAGAATGTCTGTCTACATCATGTCATCTTGCTTAAGGCGTTACTCTGTTCTTTTGGACTTAATACCCTAGATGCATGCTGGATAGCGGTCGACGTGTGGAGGAATAGTAGTAGATGCAGAAAGTATCGGTCTACTTGTTTTGGACGTGATGCCTATAGATATAATCATTGCCATAGATATCATCACGACTTTGCGCAGTTCTATCAATTGCTCGACAGTAATTTGTTCACCCACCGTCTACTTGCTTTCATGAGAGAAGCCACTAGTAAACACTACGGCCCCCGGGTCTATTCACATCCATCGTTTACACCTCCGCTTTTACTTTGCTTTGTTACTTTGTTGCTTTCAGTTCTCAATTGGCAAACAATCTATAAGGGATTGACAACCCCTTCATAGCGTTGGGAGCAAGCTTTTGTGTTTGTGCAGGATCTTGTGATACTCCTCCACTGGTTTGATACCTTGGTTCTCCAACTGAGGGAAATACTTACCACCGCTGTGCTACATCACCCTTTCCGCTTCGAGGGAACACCAACACAAGGCTCCAAGGCCACGGGGGAAATCCCTTTGCATACTTGCCTAGGAAGTCCCTTAAGGCGTAGCTGCAGCAGAAGTATTTCTGGCGCGGGAGTATCAAGCAACACTCCTATTTTTGGCGCCATTGGAAGGTCTTTTGTTGCAGTAGCAGTCACGCCGCACTGACGCCATTCAATGAGAACAATGATGGCATGCCCGATTCTTGGAGATCGTGACATCGTGGCCTGGCGCACTCCGGACACCTCGAGGAGAGAGAGCGTCACCACACAACCGCTGGACACGTGTGCCGCCTGGCCCGTAGGCAATTAGGGCCCACGATGCTTCGGGCCGCCCTCAAGACTTCGCCAAGAAGCCAACCCAGGCGCTCCTTGGGCCCGGGGGCTACTGTCGATGTTCTGGGAATGGGGGTACCTAAACCTTCCTGCCTAAGGCCTAGGGCTGGCCCACTTCATCAAGCAAACTAACGGGCGCGACATCACTCAAGGCAAGGCCCTCGTGAGGGGCCAAGCCTCACAAGGAGGAACGGCAGCAAGACCCGCAGGGGACCTCCCCAGGACCCCTCTGGAGCGGCGGATATTCCGAGGCGAGGCCTAGCCTCAGGAGTCAAGGATGACACAAGAGAAGGACAGGCGAGCACCAGACAGTGGGGTGGCGCAGTTTCCCCTTTAGTGCAAAGGAGTCAAGGACGTACCAGAGGTTCCCAAGGCATCTCCAAAATATTTCCATTCTGGTGCAACAAGACCATGGACGCCCACCGGCAGGACGGACGTCGTCCCTGAACCCGCCCCTACACGGCTGGCAGCCACTTTGCAGGCGAAAACCACTTTTGGATAGGGGGAAGCATCCTCTGTCCCCCTTCGAATTGGCCGTTGTGGGATCCCTTCCAGCCGAAACGGTAAGGGAAGAGGACACGGGCCGCCACTACATATAGAGGATAGGTTGCTTCGTAGAGAGGGGCCCGATTCATTTGTTCACCCACTAGCTCCGCACAAAGCCACCAAGCCTCCAGAGGCTCTCAAGAACACTGTACTAGTTCGTCCACTCAACTTCAAGAGAGGCAATCCACCAAAGCAGTAGTAGGGTATTACACTTCTCAGCGGCCCGAACCTGGGTAAACTATCGTGTTCTGTGTCTTCCTCACCGTCGAGTGAGTTCCTTGTGTTGTCCATCGAGTAGCGAGCTAGGCGAGGTTAGGCCATGAGAGATCTCGTACACGCCCCCGAGTTCTAATCTTTAGGGTTTTGCGGAGCCCGAAATCCGATAGCTGGTAACTAGTAACAATAGTAGAAAATGTGCAGCAAGGTAGCACAATCCTTTTTGTAGCAAAGGATAGGCCTCAAAGTACTCTTATATTAAGCAAGTGCTCCTGAGTATACATGTGAATTCCTGTCTAGTCATGTTCATAATGTTGAGTTGATTCATTTTCTCTAATTTGATAATTTGATATGCGGGTGGACCGGTGCTAAGGTTCTATTATTACTTGAAAAAAACCAACTTATGATTACCCTCTCTCGCAAGCATCCACAACTATGAAAGAAGTATTAAGATAAATCTAACCATAGCATTAAATGTGTGGATCCTAAACAGCCCCTCATGAAGCAACGCATAAACTAGGGCTTAAGCTTCTGTCACTCTCGCAGCCCATCATCTACTTGTTACTCCACAATGACTTCAATCATGACCATAAAATGGTGAAGTGTCATGTAGTCACGTTCACATGACACCACTAAGTGAAGTGACAACATACATATCATCAAAATTTTGAACGAATACCAACTTTATATGATTACTTATAACAAGACTTCTCTCATATCCTGAGGAACAATACTTACTACTCACACCTCATCAACATGTTCAATATCAGAGGTGTAATAATAATAATTAAGGATATGAACATAATATCTTCCACCAAGCAATCCAACAAGCATTAACTACAAGATGTAATCAACGCAACTAGTAACCCACAGGTAACAATCTAAGGTTTGGAGAAAAATATTGAATACAAGAGATAAACTAGGGTTGGAGATGATATTGTGCAAGTGAAGATGTTGATGAAGATTGGTCCTCCCACGAAGGAGGAAGCATTGGCGATGACGATGGCTTCGGTTTCCTCTCCCAGAGGGAAGTTTCCCTCGCAAAATCTCTTTGCCGAAGAACAAAAGGGCATGTGCTCACATTTCCGCCTCGAGATGGCGGCGCTTCGTCCCGAAATGTTTCTTATGATTATTTTCTAGGCCAAAGCACACCATATATGTGAAGAGGGACACGAGAGGGCTAGCAGGGGGCCCACAAGCCATCCGGGCACGACCACAGGGGGTGGTCGGGCCCTGTTGGCTTGTGTCCAGCAGGTGGCCCCCTATGGTTTATTTTTGGCCCAATAATTCTTAAATATTCTAGAAAAAAATCATGAAGTTTCAAGTCATTTGGAGTCACATGATTTTTCTGCCTTTTTCTTGGTTTCCCGGTCGAGAATTCCAGTTTGCACATATTTCCCCTTTGTGATGTACCTTGCATATTGAGAGATAAAGGGCATAAGAATTGTATGATCATAGGGAATAATGTACAAGAATAACACAAATACTAATAATAATTCATGATGCAAAATGGACGTATCACGGAAGAGTTGGACTCCCAATCCAATTTCCTCCCTTTTCATACACACGTGGACTATCCACCTATCCCAAGCCAATGCAAACCCTTGGGACTTGGTGGAACCCTTGGTGGAATTCCGGACTCCTACGGAAGTTTTTGGAACTTCTAGAAGCTTCCTAGTATAATACTGCAAAAACCCAAAACTTTTTCTGTAGCCAAAATATGACTTCCCATATATAAATATTTGCCTCCAAACCATTCCGTAGCTCCTTGTGACACCCGGGATCTCATCCAGGACTCCAAACAACATACGGTCACCAACATACATAACCCAATAATACTATATCGTAACCTAACGTTAAGCGTGCTGAACCTATGGGTTCGAGAATCATGTGGACATGACAGAGGCACCTCTCCGGTAAATAACCAATAGCGAGCATGGATGCCCATATTGGTTCCCACATATTCCATGAAGATCTTTATCGGTTGAACCACGCTGCCAAAGATTCAATCAATCCCGTATGCAGTTCCGTTTGTCTAGCAGTATGTTACTTGCCCGAGATTCAATCGTCGGTATCTCCATACCTAGTTTAATATCTTTATCGGTAAGCCTCTTTACTCGTTCCGTAATACAAGATCCGATGACTAACTGCTTAGTCACATTGCTTGCAAGCTTCTCTTGATGTTGTATTATCGAGAGGACCCACAGATACCTCTCTGTCATATGGAGTGGCAAATTCCAGTCTCGATCCATACCAACTCAACAAACACCCTTGGAGATATGTGTAGAACATCTTTATGAACATCCATTTATGAAGTGACGTTTGATACACGCAAGGCATTCCTCTATTGTCAGGGAGTTGCATGATCTCATGGTCTTAGGAACACATACTTGATATGTAGAAATCAGTAGCAATAAAATTTGTGATACGATCAAATGCTATGCTTACGTTTGGGTCTTGTCCATCACATCATTATCCTAATGATGTGATCCCATTATCAAATGGAAACTCATGTCTATGGTTAGGAAACCTTAACCATCTTTGATAAATGAGCTAGTCTAGTAGATGCTCACTAGGGACACATTGTTGTCTATGTATCCACACATGTATCTGAGTTTCCAATCAATACAATTATTGCATGGATAATAAAAGATTATCATGAACAAGGAAATATGATAATAACCAATTTATTATTGCCTCTTGGGCATATTTCCAACAGTCTCCCACTTGCACTAGAGTCAATAATCTAGTTCGCATCGCTATGTGATTAACACCCAATGAGTTCTGGGGTTTGATCATGTTTTTCTTGTGAGAGAGGTTTTAGTCAACGGGTCTGCAACATTCAAATCCGTGTGTACTTTGCAAATATATATATCATATTGTATATGCTGCTACCACTCTCCACTTGGAGCTATTCCAAATGATTGCTCCACTATATGAATCCGGTTTGCTACTCAGAGTCATCCCGATTGGTGTCAAAGCTTGCATCAACGTAACACTTTACGATGAACTCTTTATCACGTCCATAATCGAGAAACGTTTTCTTAGTCCTCTAGTTAAAAAGGATAATTTTGACGGTTCTCAAGTGATCCACTCCTGGGTCATTCTTGTACCGCTTTCCACACTCATGGCAAGGCACACACGACGTGCGGTACACGGCATGTCATACTATAGAGCCTACGACTAAGGCATAGGGGACGACCTTTGTCCTTTCTTTTTCTTCTGCCATGGTCAAGCTTTGAGACTTACTCAAATTCACACCTTAAATGTAGGCAATAAATCCTTCTTTGACTGATCCATTTTGAACTCTTTCAAAATATGGTCAAGGTATGTACTCATTGAAAGTTTTAGCAAGTATCTTGATATATATATCTATAGATCTTGACGCCCAATATTTAAGTAGCTTTATCCAGGTTTGCCTTTGAAAAACTCCTTTTAAATAACCCTTTTATGCTTTCGAGAAATTCTACATCATTTCCATTCAAAAATATGGCATCCACATATACTTATCAGAAATTCTATAGTGCTCCCACTCACTTTCTTGTAAATACAAGTTTCTTCGTAAACTTTGTACAAACCCAAAAGCTTTGATCACCTCATCAAAGCGCATATTCCAACTCTGACATGCTTGCACCAGTCCATAAATGGATCGCTGGAGCTCGCATGCCTTTTAGCATCCTTAGGATCGACAAAACGTTCTGGTTGTATCACATACAACCTTTCCTCAAGGAAAGCACGAAGGAAAGGATATTTTGACACCCATCTGCCAGATTTCATAATTGAAAGATGCAGCAACTGCTAACATAATCCCACTAGACTTTAGCATCCCTACGGATGAGAAAGTCTCATTGCAGTCAACTCCTTGAAATTGTTGGAAACTTCTCTGCAACAAGTCGAGCTTTATAGCCAGTGACATTCCCATTCGCATATGTCCTTTTCTTATAGATCCATTTGTTATGAATAGCCTTATGACCATCATTTAATTATTCCAAAGTCCATACTTTATTTCATACATCGATCCTATCTCGAATTTCATGGCCTCTAGCCATTTGTTGGAATCTAGGCCCAGCATCGCTTCTCCATAGCTCGTAGGATCATTGTTGTCCAACAACATGACCTCCAGGACAAGATTAGCGTACCACTCAGGAGCAGTATGTGTCCTTGTCGACCTACGAGGTTTGGTATTGCCTTGATATGAAGCTTCATGATCATCATGATTAGCTTCCTATTCAATTGGTGTAGGCATCACAGAAACACCTTTCTGTGACGGTTCAGTAACCTCATCAATTCTAGCTTCCTCCCACTCAATTCTTTTGAAGGAAACTCTTTCTCTAGAAAGGATCCATTCTTGGTAACAAAGACTTTGCCTTCGGATCTGTGATAGAAGTTATACCCAATTGTTTCCTTAGGGTATCCTATGAAGACACACTTCTCTGCTTTGGGTTCAAGCTTATTAGGTTGAAGCCTTTTCACATAAGCATCACAGCCCCAAACTTTAAGAAACGACAACTTAGGTTTCTTGCCAAATCATAATTCATACGGTGTCGTTTGAATGGATTTATATGGTAACCTATTTAAAGTGCATGTGGTTGTCTCTAATGCATAACCCCAAAATTATAGTGGCTAATTCGTAAGAGACATCATAGTACGCACCATATCCAATAGAGCACGGCTATGACGTACACACACACCATTACACTATGGGTTTTCATGCGGCATCAGTGGTGAAACGATTTCCACATTGTATTAAAACCATAAAAAACTCATAACTTATATGTTTACCTCCACGATCACATCATAGAATTTTTATCTTCCTATCACAATGATATTCAACTTCACTCTCAAATTGCTTTAACTTTTCAAGATTTCAGACTTGGGTTTCATCAAGTATATATACCCGTATGTACTCAAATCATTTGTCAAGGTAAGATAATAATGATATCCACTGTGTTTTGCTACCTATTGAGCTTGTGTTGGTTTTTCCCTTGAAGAGGAAAGGGTGATGCAGCACAGTAGCAGTAAGTATTTACCTCAGTTTGAGAACCAAGGTATCAATGCAGTAGGAGAATCAAGCCAAGTGTCCAGAGTACCTGCGCAAACACAAACGAGCTTGCACCCAACGCTATAAAGGGGTTGTCAATCCCTTCAAGATTGATTGCAAAGTGAGATCTGAAGGCGGAAAGTGCAACAAAGTAAAAGTGTAAGGTTGAAAATATGATGTGAAGTAGACCTGGTGGCCATAGTGTTCACTAGAGGCTTCTCTCAAGATAGCAAATATTACGGTGCGTGAACAAATTACTGTCGAGCAATTGATAGAACCACGCAAAGTCATGACAGGCATCACGTCCGAGACAAGTAGACCGATACTTTCTGCATCTACTACTATTACTCCACACATCGACCGCTATCTAGCATGCATCTAGTGTATTGAGTTCATGACGAACAGAGTAACGTCTTGAGCAAGATGACATGATGTAGAGGGATAAACTCAAACCAATGATGTAAACCCCATCTTTTTACCCTTGATAGCAACAACACGATACGTGCCTCGCTACCCCTTCTGTCACTGGGGGAGGTCATCGCACGGTATGAACCCAAAACCAAGCACTTCACCCACTGCAAGAATCATAGATCAAGTTGGCCAAACAAAACCCACAACTCGAAGAGAATTACAAGGATATGAAATCATGCATATAAGAGATCAGAAGAAACTCAAATAAGATTTATAGATAATCTGATCATAAATCCACAATTCATCAGATCTCGACAAACACACCGCAAAAGAAGATTACATCGGATAGATCTCCATGAAGATCATGGATAACTTCTTATTGAAGATCCAAGAGAGAGAAGAAGCCATCTAGCTACTAGCTATGGACCCGAAGGTCTATGGTGAACTACTCATGCGTCATCGCAGAGGCAATGGTGTCGATGAAGAAGCCCTCCGTATCCGAATCCCCCTTCGGCAGGGCACCAGAACGTGCCCAGATGGGATCTTGCGGAGACAGAAGCTTGCGGCAGCGGAAAAGTATTTTCGTGGATCTCTCTCGTGGTTTTGGATTTTTCAGGGATTTATAGGCGGAAGAAGTAGGGCAGACGAGACACAGGGGGGCCACAAGCCTGCTATCTGCGTATCTTCCCTCGTGGCCTCTGCCTTGGTTCTCACGCCCCCTGCGTATCTTCTGTTCCGGAAAAAATCTTTTCGAAAGTTTTATTCCATTTGGACTCCGTTTAATATTCTCGTGTAAAAAGGGTCAAAAACACGAAAAAAACAGGAAGTGGCACTTGGCACTGAGTTAATAAGTTAGTCCCAAAAAAGATATAAAAGGCATACAAAACATCCAAAGTTTGACAAGATAATAGCATGGAACCATCAAAAATTATAGATACGTTGGAGACATATCAAGCATCCCCAAGCTTAACTCCTGCTCGTCCTCGAGTAGGGAAGTGATAAAGAATGAATTTTTGATGTGGAATGCTACCTAGCATATTGGTCCTTTGAAACTTCTTTCATGTGACATGAATGTACAGATCCGTAAGATTCAAAACAATAGTTTTCTATTGACATGAAAACAATAATACTTCAAGCAAACTAGCAAGGTAACCATGAACTTTCGAAATAACAAGGCCAAAGAAAGTTATCCCTACAAAATCATATAGTTTGGCTATGCTCCATCATCCCCACACAACTAATTTAAATCATGCACAACCCCGGTATTGGCCAAGTAATTGTTTTTGCACTCTTACTTTCTCAAAGCTTTTTCAACTCTCACGCAATAAGTGAGCGTGAGCCATGGATATAGCACTATAGGTGGAATGGAGTGTGGTGGAGGTTGTGATACAAAAAGGAGGAGATGGTCACATTGACTCGGCATATCAAAGTACTATGGAGATGCCCATTAATAGATATCAATGTGAAAGAGTAGGGATTACCATGCAATGGATGCACTTAGAGCTATAAGTATGTGAAAGCTCAAAAGGAGAACTAGTGGGTGTGCATCCAACTTGCTTGCTCACGAAGACCTAGGGCAATTTTGAGGAAGCCCATCATTGGAATATACAAGCCAAGTTATATAATGAAGATTCCCACTAGCATATGGTGGTGACAAAACAAGAGACTCTCTATCATGAAGAACATGGTGCTATTATGAAGCACAAGTGTGGAAAAGATAGTAGCATTGTCCCTTCTCTCTTTTTCTCACTTTTTTTGTTTGGGCTCTTTGGCCTCTTTCCATATCTCTCCTTTTTTGTGGGCAAATTTGGCCTCTTATTTTTTTATTTCCTCATATGGGACAATGCCCTAATAATGATGGTCATCACACTTTAATTTACTCAAAGCTCAATGCTAGAACAATGATGATTGTATAGGAAATGCCTCCGGTAGTGTACCAGGATGTGCAACGATCTAGCTGGGTGTATGACGTTGAAACATCTCGCTAGCTATCTTACGATCATGCAATGGCAATATGAGAGTGACGGCACAAGTCATGAGATGGAACGGTGGGAGTTGCATGGCAATATATCTTGGAATGGCTATGAGAATGCCATAGTAGGTAGGTATGGTGGCTGTTTTAAGGTAGGCATATGATGGGTTTGTGCACCGACGAAAGTTGCACGGCGCTAGAGAGGCTAGCAATGGGGGAAGGTGAAAGTGCATCTATACCATGGACTCACATTAGTCATGAAGAACTCACATACTTATTGCAAAAGTTTTTATTAGTAATCAAAACAAAGTGCTAGACACATACTCCTAGGGGAAGGGTTGGTAGGTGTTAACCATCACGCGATCCCGACCGCAACACAAAGGATGACAATCAATAGATCAATTATGCTCTGACTTCCTAACATAGCGGTTCACCATACGTGCATGTTACGGGAATCACTAATTTCAACACAAGTATTTCTTGATTCACAACACCCTACTAACATAACTCTTAATATCACCAAATCCATGTCTCAAAACTAATTGACAGGAATCAAACTTCTCTTTCTAATCAATGCACAAGAAGATGGAAGTTTCATTATATCCTCTTTGGGTGCCTACCACCTTTGGGACTAATTTCATAGCACAAGCCAACTACCAAGTTACTCAGAGAGATCAGTCTCAAAAAGATATAAGTCAAGATCGAGAGTTCTTATTTCTCCAAAATATGACACCGCCTTGCTCTAAAAGCTCTAAGTGAATCACAAGTGAGCTAAATTGCCTAACTCAAAAGATATAAGCGAAGCTCAAAGCTTAGGCTTTTTGGTGTCCTTGAATATAGCTCCAAAGAATGTTACCAATGGATTGAAGACGAAAGAGGGGATGCCTTCCCGGGGCATCCCCAAGCTTAGACTTTTTGGTGTCCTTGAATTTGGCTTGGGGTGCATTGGGCATCCCCAAGCTTGATCTCTTTACACTCTTTATCGCTTTGTCCATGACAACATCACCCAAAACTTGAAAACTTCACAACACAAAACTTAAACAAAAACTCGTGATGTCATTAGCACAAGAAAACAAACTACCACCTCTATAGGTACTGTAGAAAACTTGATTTCTATTTATATTGGTGTTAGATTACTGTATTCTCACTTTTCCATGGCTAGTACCCCCCCCCCCCCCCGATACTATCCATATTTCATCAAAACAAGCAACCAACACAACAGAAACAGAATCTGTCAAAAAAAGACCAGTCTGTAGAAATATGTATACTTCGTATACTTCTGGTATCTCAAAAATCCTGAAAACTTACGACAGTTTGGGAAAATGGCATATCAACGAGCAGCAAAAAGAATCAACTCAAAATCTCTTTCTGGACAAAAATGAAAAATAATTTCGTGAGCGAAAAGTTTCTGTCTTTTTCCAGCAGGATCAAACAACCATCACCAAACTAGTCATAAAGGTTTTACTTGGCTCAAACACAAAAAGAAACACAAAAGACACAATCATAACAGAATTATGATGGTGTGGACGCAAAAAAACAGAAAGCAAAAAAGCAAAGATAAATTCATTGGGTTGCCTCCCAACAAGCGCTATTGTTTAACTCCCTTAGCTAGGCATAAGGTGATAGAATCACGTATCGTCGTCTTTGGTGCTAAAACCATAAGTAGCCCTCATCATGGATTCATAAGGCAATCTTATTTTATTTCTAGGAAAATGCTCCATTCCCTTCTTTAAAGGAAATTGAAATCTAATATTCCCTTCCTTCATATCGATGATAGCACCAATAGTCCTTAGGAAAGGTCTACCAAGAATGATAGGACGTGTAGGATTGCAATCAATATCAAGCACAATGAAATCCACGGGTACATAGTTCCTATTTGCAATAATAAGAACATCATTGATCCTTCCCATGGGTTTCTTAACAGTAGAATCCGCAAGATGCAAATTAAGAGAGCACTCATTAATCTCATTAAAGCCTAGAACATCACGTAAAGACTTTGGAATCACGGAAACACTAGCACCCAAATCACACAAAGCATTGCATTCATAGTTTTTGATCTTGAATTTTATAGTAGGTTCCCACTCATCATTAAGCTTTCTAGGAATAGAAACTTCCAACTCAAGTTTCTCTTCAAGAGATTTTATCATAGCATCGACGATATGATCGGTAAAGGCCTTGTTTTGGCTATAAGCGTGTGGAGAGTATAGCATGGATTGCATCAAGGAAATGCATTCAATCAAATAGCAACTATCATATTTGAATTCCTTGAAATCCAAAGTACTAGTTTCATTACTACTCAAAGTTTTGATTGTTGGAATTATGCCCTAGAGGCAATGATAAATAAGTTATTATTATAATTCATGTATCAAGATAATCGTTTATTATCCATGCTATAATTGTATTGAATGAAGACTTAGATACATGTATGGATACATAGACAAAACACTGTCCCTAGCAAGCCTCTAGTTGGCTAGCCAGTCGATCAACGATAGTCAGGGTCTTCTGACTATGTACAAGGTGTTGTTTCTTGATAACTAGATCACATCATTAAGTGAATCATGTGATGGACTAGACCCAATCTAATAGACGTAGCATGTTGATCGTGTCATTTTGTTGCTATTGTTTTCTGCGTGTCAAGTATTTATTCCTATGACCATGAGGTCATATAACTCACTGACACCGGAGGAATGCTTTGTGTGTATCAAAGGTCGCAACGTAACTGGGTGACTATAAAGATGCTATACAGGTATCTCCGAAGGTGTCCGTTGAGGTAGTATGGATCAAGACTGGTATTTGTCACTCCGTGTGACGGAGAGGTATCTCGGGGCACACTCGGTAATACAACATCACACACAAGCCTTGCAAGCAATGTGACTTAGTGTAAGTCACAGGATCTTGTATTACGGAACGAGTAAAGAGACTTGCCGGTAAACGAGATTGAAATAGGTATGCGGATACTCAGGATCGAATCTCGGGCAAGTAACATACCGAAGGACAAAGGGAATTACATACGGGATTATATGAATCCTTGGCACTGAGGTTCAAACGATAAGATCTTCGTAGAATATGTAGGATCCAATATGGGCATCCATGTCCCACTATTGTATATTGACCGAGGAGTCCCTCGGGTCATGTCTACATAGTTCTCGAACCCGCAGGGTCTGCACACTTAAGGTTCGGCGTTGTTTTATGCGTATTTGAGTTATATGGTTGGTTACCGAATGTTGTTCGGAGGCCCGGATGAGATCACGTACGTCACGAGGGTTTCCGGAATGGTCCGGAGACGAAGATTGATATATAGGATGACCTCATTTGATTACCGGAAAGTTTTCGGCATTACCGGGAATGTACCGGGAGTGACGAATGGGTTCTGGATGTTCACCGGGGGGGCAGCCCACCCTGGGGAAGCCCATAGGCCTTAGGGGTGCCGCACCAGCCCTTAGTGGGCTGGTGGGCAAGACTAAGAAGGCCCCTACGCAGGAGATAAGAAAAATCAAAGAGAAAGCAAAAAAGGGGAAGTGGGAAGGAAGGGAAGGACTCCACCTTCCAATACTAGTTGGACTAAGATTGGAGGAGGATTCCTCCTCCCCCCCCCCTTCGGTCGACCCCCTTGGGGATCCTTGAGCCTCAAGGCAAGGCCCCTCCCCTCCCACCTATATATACGAAGGTATTAGGGCTGATTGGAGACAACTTTGCCACGGCAGCCCGACCACATACCTCCACGGTTTTTCCTCTGGATCGCGTTTCTGCGGAGCTCGGGCGGAGCCGTGCTGAGATTAGATCACCACCAACCTCCGGAGCACCGTCACGCCGCCGGAGAACTCATCTACCTCTCCGTCTCTCTTGCTGGATCAAGAAGGACAATATCATCGTCGAGCTGTACGTGTGCTGAACGCGGAGGTGTCGTCCGTTCGGCTCTAAATCGGAGCGGATCGTGGGACGGATCGTGTGACGGTTCGTGGGACGGTTCGCGGGGCAGATCGAGGGCCATGAGGACATTCCACTACATCAACCGTGTTTATTAACGCTTCTGCTGTGCGATCTACAAAGGTACGTAGATCGGAAATCCCCTCTCATAGATGGACATCACGATGATAGGTCTTCGTGTGCGTAGGAAAATTTTTGTTTCCCATGCGACGTTCCCCAACTGTGGCATCATGAGCTAGGTTCATGCGTAGATGTCATCTTGAGTAGAACACAAAAGTTTTTGTGGGCGGTGATGTGCAATTTGCTGCCCTCCTTAGTATTTTGTTGATTCCAGGGTATTGTTGGATCGAAGCGGCTCGGACCGACATTATTCGTACGCTTACGAGAGACTGGTTTCATCGCTACGAGTAACTCCGTTGCTCAAAGATGACTGGCGAGTGTCGGTTTCTCCAACTTTAGTTGAATCGGATTTGACCGAGGAGGTCCTTGGATGAGGTTAAATAGCAATTCATATATCTCCGTTGTGGTGTTTGCGTAAGTAAGATGCGATCCTACTAGATATACATGGTCACCACGTAAAACATGCAACAACAGTTAGAGGACGTCTAACTTGTTTTTGCAGGGTATGATTGTGATGTGATATGGCCGATGATGTGATGTGATATATTGGATGTATGAGATGATCATGTTGTAATAGTTAATATCGACTTGCACGTCGATGGTACGACAACCGGCAGGAGCCATAGGGTTGTCTTTAAACTAATGTTTGTGCCTGCAGATGTGTTTACTATATTGCTAGGATGTAGCTTTAGTAGTAATAGCATGAGTATCACGACAACCCCGATAGCGACACGTTGATGGAGATCATAGTGTGGCGCCGGTGACAAGAAGATCGTGTCGGTGCTCTGGTGATGGAGATCAAGAAGCACGTGATGATGGCCATATCATGTCACTTATGAATTGCATGTGATGTTAATCCTTTTATGCACCTTATTTTGCTTAGAACGACGGTAGCATTATGAGGTGATCTCTCACTAAAATTTCAAGACGAAATTGTGTTCTCCCCAACTGTGCACCGTTGCTACAGTTCGTCGTTTCGAGACACCACGTGATGATCGGGTGTGATAGACTCAACGTTCACATACAACGGGTGCAAAACAGTTGCACACGCGGAACACTCGGGTTAAGCTTGACGAGCCTAGCATGTGCAGACATGGCCTCGGAACACATGAGACCGAAAGGTCGATCATGAATCATATAGTTGATATGATTAGCATAGGGATGCTTACCACTGAAACTATCCTCAACTCACTTGATGATCGGACTTGAGCTAGTGGAATTGGATCATGAACCACTCAAATGACTAGAGAGATGTACTTTTTGAGTGGGAGTTTAGCAAACAATTTGATTAAGTTAAACTCTAATTATCTTGAACATAGTCTAAGCCCACTTTGAATATATTTGTGTTGTAGATCATGGCTCACGCGACAGTCACCCTGAATTTTAATACGTTCCTAGAGAAAGCTAAGTTGAAAGATGATGGAAGCAACTTTGTAGACTGGGCTCGTAATCCTAAGTTGCTCCTGCAAGCTGGGAAGAAGGATTATGTCCTTAATGCTGCGCTAGGAGATGAACCACCCGCTATGGCTGAACAAGATGTTAAGAATGCTTGGTTAACACGTAAGGAGGACAACTCAGTAGTTCAATATGCAGTCTACTATGGCTTAGAGCCGGGACTTCAACGTCGCTTTGAGCGTCATGGAGCATATGAGATGTTCCATGAGTTGAAGTTTATCTTTCAGAAGAACACCCGGATCGAGAGGTATGAGACCTCCGATAAATTCTATGATTGCAAGATGGAGGAGAATTCGTCTGTCAGTGAACATGTGCTCAAAGTGTCTCGGTACTCAAACCGTCTAGCTGAGCTGGGGATTGAACTCCCGCAAGAGGCTATCACTGACAGAATTCTTCAATCACTGCCGCCAAGCTATAAGGGATTTGTGTTGAACTACAACATGCAAGGCATGAACAAGTCACCCGGCGAGTTGTTCGCGATGCTAAAAGTCGCAGAGTCAGAACTCCGTAAAGAGCATCAAGTCTTGATGGTGAATAAGACCACTAGTTTCAAGAGAAACGGCAAAGGAAAGAAGGGTAGTTCGAAGAAGAGCGGCAAGCATGTTTCCAATCTGACGAAGAAACCCAAAGTTGGACCTAAGCCTGAAACGGAGTGCTATTATTGCAAGGGTATGGGTCACTGGAAGCGCAACTGCCCCAAGTATCTGGCTGATAAGAAGGCGGCCAAAGAAAAATCAGGTATATTTGATATACATGTTATTGATGTGTACTTAACCAGCTCTCGTAGTAGTGCGTGGGTATTCGATACCGGTTCTGTTGCTCATATTTGCAACTCGAAACAGGAACTGCGGAATAACCAAAGGCTAGCGAAGGATGAAGTGACGATGCGCGTGGGAAATGGTTCCAAGGTTGATGCAATCGCCGTCGGCACAGTTTCACTTCAGTTACCATCACGATTAGTTATGAACTTAAATAATTGTTATTTAGTGCCTGCGTTAAGCATGAACATTATATCTGGATCTTGTTTATTGCGAGACGGTTACTCGTTTAAGTCAGAGAATAATGGTTGTTCTATTTCTATGAGTAATATCATTTATGGTCATGCACCCAATGTGAGAGGATTGTTCATATTGAATCTTGATAGTGATAATACACATATACATAACATTGAGACCAAAAGAGTTAGAGTTAACAATGATAGCACCATCTTTTTATGGCACTGCCGCTTAGGTCATATTGGTGTAAAGCGCATGAAGAAACTCCATACCGATGGACTTTTGGAGTCACTTGACTTTGATTCACTTGACACGTGCGAACCATGCCTCATGGGCAAGATGACTAAAACTCCGTTCTCCGGAACAATGGAGCGTGCAAGTGATTTGTTGGAAATCATACATACCGATGTGTGTGGTCCGATGAGTGTGGAGGCATGCAGCAGATATCGTTATTTTCTCACCTTCACTGACGATTTGAGTAGATATGGTTATGTCTACTTGATGAAGCACAAGTCTGAAACATTTGAAAAGTTCAAGCAATTTCAGAGTGAAGTTGAAAATCATCGTAACAAGAAGATCAAGTTCCTACGGTCTGATCGTGGGGGTGAATATATGAGTTTCGAGTTTGGTGCTCACTTAAGACAATGTGGAATTGTTTCACAGTTGACACCGCCTGGAACACCACAGTGTAATGGTGTGTCCGAACGTCGTAATCGTACTTCATTAGAGATGGTGCGATCTATGATGTCTCTTACCGATTTGCCGTCATCATTTTGGGGTTATGCATTAGAAACAGCTGCATTCACTTTAAATAGGGCACCATCAAAATCCGTTGAGACGACACCATACGAAATGTGGTATGGGAAAAGACCAAAGTTGTCGTTTCTTAAAGTTTGGGGATGTGATGCTTATGTCAAAAAGCTTCAGCCTGAAAAGCTGGAATCCAAAGCGGAAAAGTGTGTCTTCATAGGTTACCCAAAAGAGACAGTTGGGTATACCTTCTATCTCAAATCCGAGGGCAAAGTGTTTGTTGCTAAGAACGGAGCTTTTCTTGAGAAGGAGTTTTTCTCGAGAGAATTGAGTGGGAGGAAGATAGAACTTGATGAGGTTGTCGAACCTCTCATCCCTATGGATGGTGGCGCAGGGCAAAGGGAAACCCCTGTCGTTGCGACGCCGGTTGAGGAGGAAGTTAATGATGATGATCATGAAACTCCGGATCAAGTTCATGTCGAACCTCGCAGGTCGATGAGACCGCGTACTACTCCAGAGTGGTACGGTAATCTCGTCTTATCAATTATGTTGTTGGAGAACAATGAGCCTGTGAATTATGAAGAAACAATGGTGAGCCCGGATTCCAACAAACGGCTGGAGGCCATGAAGTCCGAGATAGGATCCATGTATGAAAACAAAGTGTGGACTTTGGAAGTATTACCTGAAGGCCGCAAGGCTATTCAGAACAAATGGATCTTTAAGAAGAAGACGGACGCTGACGGTAAAGTGACCGTTTATAAATCTCGACTTGTGGCAAAGGGTTTTTCACAAGTTCAAGGGATTGACTACGATGAAACATTCTCACCCGTAGCGATGCTTAAGTCCGTCCGAATCTTGTTAGCAATAGCTGCATTTTTCGATTATGAAATCTGGCAGATGGATGTCAAAACGGCGTTCCTTAACGGTTTCCTTAAGGAAGAGTTGTATATGATGCAACCCGAAGGTTCTGTCGATCCTAAAAATGCTAACAAAGTGTGCAAGCTCCAGAGATCCATTTATGGACTGGTGCAAGAATCTCGGAGTTTGAATAAATGCTTTGATGAGGTGATCAAAGCATTTGGGTTTATACAAGTGGTTGGAGAATCTTGTATTTACAAGAAAGTGAGTGGGAGCTCTGTGGCGTTTCTAATATTATATGTGGATGACTTATTGCTGATTGGAAACAACATGGAGTTTTTGGAGAGCATAAAGGATTACTTGAATAAAAGTTTCTCTATGAAGAACCTAGGAGAAGCTTCTTACATTCTAGGCATAAAGATCTATAGGGATAGATCAAAACGTCTGATAGGACTTCCACAAAGCACATACCTTGATAAAGTTTTGAAGAGGTTCAAAATGGAACAGTCCAAGAAAGGGTTCTTGCCAGTTTTACAAGGTACGAGATTGAGTAAGACTCAGTGCCCAGCAACTAATAAAGATAGAGAGCATATGAGCACCGTCCCCTATGCTTCAGCCATAGGTTCTATCATGTATGCAATGTTGTGCACTAGACCGGACGTTAGCCTGGCCATAAGTATGGCAGGTAGGTTCCATAGAAATCCAGGAGTGGATCACTGGACGGCGGTCAAGAATATCCTGAAGTACCTGAAAAGGACTAAGGAGATGTTTCTCGTGTATGGAGGTGACAAAGAGCTCGCCGTAAAAGGGTACGTCGATGCAAGCTTTGACACATATCTGGACGACTCTAAGTCGCAGACCGGATACGTATTTATTCTTAATGGGGGTGCAGTAAGCTGGTGCAGTTCCAAGCAAAGCGTCGTAGCTGATTCTACATGTGAAGCGGAGTACATGGCTGCCTCGGAGGTGGCTAAGGAGGGTGTCTGGATGAAGCAGTTCATGACGGATCTTGGAGTGGTGCCGAGCGCACTGAATCCGATAACCCTGCTTTTGACAACACGGGTGCCATTGCCTTAGCAAAGGAACCACGGTTTCACAAGAAGACCAGACACAACAAATGACGCTTCAACCTCATCCGCGACTACGTCGAGGAGGAGGACGTGAATATATGCAAAGTGCACACAGATCTGATTGTGGCAGACCCGCTGACTAAACCTCTTCCACGGGCAAAGCATGATCAACACCAGAACTGTATGGGAGTTACATTTATTACAATGTAATTCGCATGGCGATGTGAGGACTAGATTATTGACTCTAGTGCAAGTGGGAGACTGTTGGAATTATGCCCTAGAGGAAATGCTAAATAAGTTATTATTATAATTCATGTATCAAGATAACCGTTTATTATCCATGCTATAATTGTATTGAATGAAGACTTAGATACATGTGTGGATACATAGACAAAACACTATCCCTAGCAAGCCTCTAGTTGGCTAGCCAGTTGATCAAGGATAGTCAGGGTCTTCTGACTATGTACAAGGTGTTGTTGCTTGATAACTGGATCACATCATTAGGTGAATCATGTGATGGACTAGACCCAAACTAATAGACATAGCATGTTGATCGTGTCATTTTGTTGCTACTGTTTTCTGCGTGTCAAGCATTTATTCCTATGGCCATGAGGTCATATAACTCACTGACACCGGAGGAATGCTTTGTGTGTATCAAACGTCGCAACGTAACTGGGTGACTATAAAGATGTTATACAGGTATCTCCGAAGGTGTCCGTTGAGTTAGTATGGATCAAGACTGGGATTTGTCACTCCGTGTGACGGAGAGGTATCTTGGGGCCCACTCGGTAATACAACATCACACACAAGCCTTGCAAGCAATGTGACCTAGTGTAAGTCACGGGATCTTGTATTACCGAACGAGTAAAGAGACTTGGTGGTAAACGAATGGGTTCCGAATGTTCGCCGGGGGGGCAGCCCACCCTGGGGAAGCCCATAGGCCTTAGGGGTGCCGCACCAGCCCTTAGTGGGCTGGTGGGCAAGGCCAAGAAGGCTCCTGCGCAGGAGATAAGAAAAATCAAAGAGAAAGAAAAAAGGGGAAGTGCGAAGGAAGGGAAAGACTCCACCTTCCAATCCTAGTTGGACTAGGATTGGAGGAGGATTCCTCCTCCCCCCCCCCCTTCGTCCGACCCCCTTGGGGCCCCTCCCCTCCCACCTATATATACAGAGGTATTAGGGCTGATTTTAGACAACTTTGCCACGGCAGCCCGACCACATACCGCCACGGTTTTCCCTCTTGATCGTGTTTCTGTGGAGCTCGGGCGGAGCCCTGCTGAGATTAAATCACCACCAACCTCCGGAGCGCCGTCACGCTTCCGGAGAACTCATCTACCTCTCCATCTCTCTTGCTGGATCAAGAAGGCCGAGATCATCGTCGAGTTGTACGTGTGCTGAACGCGGAGGTGTCGTCCGTTCGGCACTAGATCAGAGCGGATCGTGGGACGGATCGCGGGACGGTTCGTGGGACGGTTCGCGGGGCGGATTGAGGGACGTGAGGACGTTCCACTACATCAACCGCGTTTATTAACGCTTCTGTTGTGCGATCTACAAAGGTACATCGATCGGAAATCCCCTCTCGTAGATGGACATCACCAAAATTGATATCCTCTACTCCACTTTCAATGCTTTTAGCATCAAGATAGATAGACTCCGAATCATTGGGGCATTTTTCAACCAAGGTGGATTCATATCCAGCTCCATCATCATTAGGTTTGACACTAGAAAACAAGGATTCAATGGGAGTCACACCAAGCACTTTAAGATCTTCGTGATTCTCATCACGAGAACACGCCTTTTTAAGCCATTCATGTCTAGCACGAATTTGGGCGGTTCTTTCTTTACTCTCATTCATGGAAACACGCAGATCTTTCAAAGTTTCATCCACATTGATCTTGGGAGGAGCACATCTAACTTTCAAAGCATCAATATCAATAGACATTCTATCAATGCTCCTAGCCAAATCATCAATTTTGAGTAGTTTTCTTCTATGGACGCATTGAAAATCTTTTGCGAGTTGATAAACTCTTTGATATTACTCTCTAGATCAGAGGGTAATTTATTGTAATTTCGATGAGCATTGTTGTAGGAGTTGCCAAAGTTATTAGAGGGATTACTAGGAAAAGGCCTAGGAATATAGTTTCCTCTAAAAGCATTGTTGTTGCCAAAATTATTCCTACCAACAAAATTAACATCCAAGCTCTCATTGCTACTCTCAATCAAGGAAGACAAGGGCATATCATTTGGATCTAAAGGAGCACCTTTACTAGCAAACAATTTCATTAACTCAGCCATCTTAGCACTTAACGAGTTAATTTCTTCTATAGCGTGTACCTTTTTACTAGTAGGTGAACTTTCAGTGTGCCACTGAGAATAGTTTGTCATGATGTTGTCTAGGAGTTTTGTGGCTTCTCCTAATGTGATTTCCATGAACGTTCCATCGGAGGAGGAGTCCAAGATATTTCTAGAAGCAAAATTCAAACCAGCGTAGAAGATTTGTATAATCATCCAAAGACTTAAGCCATGAGCGGGACAATTTCTAATCATCAATTTCATTCTCTCCCAAGATTGTGCAACATGTTCATGATCAAGTTGCTTAAAATTCATGATATCATTACGGAGAGAGATAATCTTAGTCGGCGGAAAATACTTGGATATATAAGCATCTTTGCACTTGTTCCAAGAATCAATACTATTTTTGGGAAAAGATGAAAACCAAGTTTTTTCTCGATCTCGCAGCGAGAACGGAAATAGCTTCAATTTAATCACATGATTATCCACATCTTTCTTCTTTTGCATATTGCAAAGCTCAATGAAGGTATTAAGATGGGATGCGACATCTTCACTAGGAAGGCCGAAGAATTGCTCTTTCATATGATTCCGCACTAGTGGCGGGAGCAATCGGAGTACTAATAAAATCATTATTATTAGTATTCAAGAAGTCACAAAGGTTGGTGTTTTCAGTCATGGTGACTTTAGCAAGCAGACAAGCACACAAGCGAACAAAAAGCAAGCGAAGGAAAAGGGCGAACGAAAAAGGCAAATATTTTTGTAAATTTTTGTTTTTCAAAAGTGGGGGAGAGGAAAATAAGAGGCAAAAAAGTAAATGCAAGAGATGAGTTTGTGACACTTACTTCGATGAGCTTCACATAGAATAATCCCCGGTGCCATAGATTGACAGGTTAATGGGAGACTATTCTTGACTTCATCCTCCCCGGCAAAGGCGCCAGAAATTCTTCTAGCTACCTCTTGAGCTTGCGTTGGTTTTTCCCTTGAAGAGGAAAGGGTGATGCAGCATAGTAGCAGTAAGTATTTCCTTCAGTTTGAGAACCAAGGTATCAATCCAGTAGGAGAATCAAGCCAAGTGTCCAGAGTACCTGCGCAAACACAAACGAGCTTGCACCCAACGCTATAAAGGGGTTGTCAATCCCTTCAAGATTGATTGCAAAGTGAGATCTGAAGGCGGAAAGTGCAACAAAGTAAAAGTGTAAGGTTGAAAATATGATGTGAAGTAGACCTGGTGGCCATAGTGTTCACTAGAGGCTTCTCTCAAGATAGAAAATATTACGGTGCGTGAACAAATTACTATCGAGCAATTGATAGAACCACGCAAAGTTATGACAGGCATCACGTCCGAGACAAGTGGACCGATACTTTCTGCATCTACTACTATTACTCCACACATCGACCGCTATCTAGCATGCATCTAGTGTATTGAGTTCATGACGAACAGAGTAACACCTTAAGCAAGATGATATGATTTAGAGGGATAAACTCAAACCAATGATGTAAACCCCATCTTTTTATCCTTGATGGCAAAAACACGATACGTGCCTCGCTAACCCTTCTGTCACTGGGTGAGGTCACCGCACGGTATGAACCCAAAACTAAGCACTTCTCCCATTGCAAGAATCATAGATCAAGTTGGCCAAACAAAACCCACAACTTGAAGAGAATTACAAGGATATGAAATCATACATATAAGAGATCAGAAGAAACTCAAATAAGATTCATAGATAATCTGATCATAAATCCACAATTCATCGGATCTCGACAAACACACCGCAAAAGAAGATTACATCAGATACATCTCCATGAAGATCATGGAGAACTTTGTATTGAAGATCCAAGAGAGAGAAGAAGCCATCTAGCTACTAGCTATGGACCAGAAGGTCTATGGTGAACTACTCATGCATCATCGGAGAGGCAATGGTGTTGATGAAGAAGCCCTCCGTATCCGAATCCCCTCTCCAGCAGGGCACCATAAACGTGCCCAAGATGGTATCTTGCGGAGACAGAATCTTCGGCAGCAGAAAAGTATTTTCGTGGATCTGTCTCGTGGTTTTGGATTTTTTGGGGATTTATAGGCGGAAGAAGTAGGGTAGACGAGCGAGAGGGGGGGCACAAGCCTGTTAGGCGCGGCTCCCCTGGCCGCGCCTAGGGGGCTTGTGGCCTCCCCTGGTGGCCTCTACCTTGGTTCTCATGCCCCGTGCGTATCTTCTGTTCCGGAAAAAATCTTTTTGGAAGTTTTTTTCCGTTTGGACTCTGTTTAATATTCTCCTCTGAAAAGGGTCAAAAACACGAAAAAAACAGGAAATGGCACTTGGCACTGAGTTAATAAGTTAGTCCCAAAAAAGATATAAAAGGCATACAAAACATCCAATGTTTGACAAGATAATAGCATGGAACCATCAAAAATTATAGATACGTTGGAGACGTATCATGTTTCAACACTCATTGGAATGCATACATCAATATGTATTATTTCCAATAAGTCACTTGCACGCTTCATCTTACCAGAAAAAGGGGTCTTTAGTCATCTTTCCCATGAGGCATGGTTCGCATGTCTCAGAAGATTCATAATCGAGTGAGTCCAAAGATCCATCACCATGGATTTTCTTCATGCGTTTTATACCAATATGACCTAAGCGACAGTGCCACAAGTAAGTGGTACTATCATCACTCACTTTAGATCTTTTGGCATCAAAACTATGAACATGTGTATCACTACAATCGAGATTCAATAAACCATTCACATTGAGTGCATGATCATAAAAGATATTATTCATGTAAAAAGAATAACCATTATTCTCTGACATAAATGAATAATCATCTCGCAATAAACAAGATCAATATAATGTTCCTGCTCAACGCACACACAAAATAAAATTTATTTAGATTTAACACTAATCCTGAAGGTAGATGGAGCATGCGATGGTGATCACACGAACCTTCAAAACACTTCCAATACACATCGTCACATCGCCCTTAGCTAGTCTTCGTTTATTCTGCAACTCTTTTTTCGAGTTACTAATATTAGCAACTGAACTGGTACCAAATACTCAGGGGCTACCGTGAGCACTAGTAAGGTACACATCAATAACATGTATACCAAATATACTTTTGTTGACATTGCCAGCCTTCTTATTTACGAAGTATCTGGGGAAGTTCCGCTTAAATGATTGTTCCCTCTTACAACATAAGCACCTAGTCTCAGGTTTGGGTCCAACCTTGGGTTTCTTCACTAGAGCGACAACTGGCTTGCCATTCTCGAAGTTTCCCTTCTTTCCCTTGCCCTTCTTGAAACTAGTGCTTTTACTAACCATCAACACTTGACACTCCTTATTGATTTCTACCTTCGTGGTGTAAAACATCGCAAATAGTTCAGGATCATCTTCTCCATCCCTTGCATGTTATAGTTCGTCACTAAGATCTATTAGCTTGGTGGAGGTGACTTGAAGAACTCTATTAGTCACTATATTATATGGAAGATTAACTCCCACTTGATTCAAGCGATTGTAGCATCCAGACAATCTGAGCACATGCTCACCAATTGAGCTATTCTCTTTCATCTTGCAGACAAAGATATTCTCGGAGGTCTCATACCTCTCAACATGGCCATGTGCCTAAAATTCCAATCTGAGCTCTCGGAACATCTCATATGCTCCATGACATTCAAAACATCATTGGAGCCTCAATTCTAGGCCATATAGCATGAGACACTGAACTATCAAGTAGTCATCAAAACGTGCATGTCAGATGTTCACAACACCCACAAACGGCACTTGAGGGGGTGGCGCACCGAGCGGTGCATCAAAGACATAAGCCTTCTATGAAGCAATGAGGACAATCCTCAGATCACAGACCCAGTACGCATAATTGCTACCATCATCTTTCAACTTAGTTTTCTCTAGGAACGTATCAAAATACAGGGGAGCTATAGTGTCAGCTATGGACGTACAACATAATTTACAAAGACAACCTTAGAGTATGTTCATGATAATGAGTTCATTTAATCATATTACTAAATAACTCCCACTCAAATCAACATCCCTTAGGTTTTCTAGGTGTGACATGATCCAAATCCATCAACCCAAGTCCGATCATCATGTGAGATGAGGTGGTTTCAATGGTGAACATCTCCATGTTGATCATATCTACTATATGACTCATGTTCGACCTTCCGGTCTCCTCTGTTCCGAGGCCATGTATGTGCATGCCACACTCGTGAAGTTTAACCCAAGTATTCTGCATGTGCAAAACTGGCTAACACCCATTGTATGCGAACATAGAGTCTATCACACCCGATCATCACGAGGTGCTTCGAAACGACGAACTTTAGCAATAGTGCATACTTGGGGAGAACACAATTTTATCTTAAAATTTTAGTGAGGGATCATATTGTAATGCTACCATCGTCCTAAGCAAAATAAGATGCATAAAAATAGTTATCACATGCAAATCATACAAGTGACGTGGTATGGCCATCATCATCTTGTGCTTTTGATCTCCATCTCCAAAGCACCGGCATGATCTCCATCGTCACCGGCATGACACAATGATCTCCATCATCGTATTGTCATGTGGTTCTCACGCCAACTATAGCTTCTACAACTATTGCTAAATCATAGTGATAAAGTAAAGAAAATGGCACAAATAAATTAAAGACAGCCCTATGGCTCCTGCCGGTTGCCTTACTCATCGACATGCAAGTCATGATAACTATTACAAAACATGATCATCTCATACATCACATATATCAAATCACGTCTTTGGCCATATAACATCACAACATGCCCTGCAAAAAACAAGTTAGACCCCATCTACTTTGTCGTTGTACGTGGCTGCTATGGGCAACTAGCAAGAACCGTTCTTACCTATGCAAAGTCACACCGGTCATATTTAAGTTGCATTTTAACCTTCTACAAGGACCGCCTCTGTTGAATCCTTTTCAACTAAAGTGGAAGAGACAGACCCCCGCTAGCCACCTTTATGCAACCAAGTTATATGTCAGTCGGTAGAACCGATCTCTTGTATGTGGACAAGTAAGGTTGGTCCGGGCCGCTTCATCCCACAATACCTCCGAATAAAATAAGACTAAGGAAGTAAGAAATCTGAACATCAACGCCCATGAACACTTTGTGTTTGCTCATGCATATCGTATATGCATAGACCTAGCTTTGATACCACTGTTGGGGAACGTTGCATGGGAAGCAAAAAAATTCCTACTCACACGCAATATCTATCCATGGAGATGCATACCTGTGAGATGGGGAGTGTGTCTACATAACCTTGTAGATCACTAACCGAAGTGTATATAACGCGGTTGATATAGTCATACGTCTTCACGATCCAATCGCGATCCATCCCGATCTAGCGCCGACCGGATGACACCTCCGCATTCAGCACACATGCGGCTCAATGATGTTTCCGGCTCATCGATCTAGTGAGCAAGGACAGAGTAGTAGATGAGTTCTCCGGCAACATGAAGGCGTGGTGGCGGTGGAGCTTTTTGGGGAACGTTGCATGGGAAACAGAAAATTTCCTACGCACACGAAGACCTATCATGGTGATGATCATCTACGAGAGGTAGATCGGATTCACATACCCTTGTAGATTGCTAAGCGGAAGCGTTAACAAACGCGGTTGATGTAGTGGTACGTCTTCACGATCTGTCCCACGAACCGTCCCACGATCCGTCCCGATCAAGTGACGAACGGACGACACCTCCGTGTTCCGCACACGTACAGCTCGATGACGATCTCCGCCTTATTGATCCAGCAAGAGGGGCGGGGAGGTAGATGAGTTCTCCAGCACGGCAGCGTGGTGGTGTGATACGTCTCCAATGTATCTATAATTATTGATGGTTTCATGCTATTATCTTGTCAAACTTTGGATGTTTTGTATGCCTTTTATATTTTTTTGGAAAAACTTATTAACTCAGTGCCAAGTGCCAGTTCCTGTTTATTCTGTGTTTTTGACCCTTTTCAGAGGAGGATTTTAGACGGAATCCAAACGGAAGAAAACTTCGGAAAAGATTTTTTTCCGAAACAGAAGACGATCGGGAGACTTGAGAACCAAGGCAGAGGGTCACCAGGGATCCCACAAGCCCTCATTGCGCGGCCAGGGGGGCCTGCACCTCCCAGGCTTGTGTGCTCCCTGGGCCTCCTCTGCCCTAGGTCTTTCGCCTATATATTCCCTAAAATCCCAGAAAAAATCAGGAGATCCATGAAAATACTTTTCCGCCACCGCAAGCTTCTGTCTCCGCAACATCCCATCTGGGGCACGTTCTGGTGCCCTGCCGGAGGGGGGATTCGGATACGGCGGGCTTCTTCATCAACGCCATGACCTCTTCGATGATGCGTGAGTAGTTCACCATAGACCTACGGGTCCATAGCTAGTAGCTAGATGGCTTCTTCTCTCTCTTGGATCTTCAATACAAAGTTCTCCATGATCTTCATGGAGATCTATCCGATGTAATCTTCTTTTGCGGTGTGTTTTTCGAGATCCGATAAATTCTAGATTTATGATCAGATTATCTATGAATCTTATTTGAGTTTCTTCTGATCTCTTATATGCATGATTTCATATCCTGGTAATTCTCTTCGAATTGTGGGTTTTGTTTGGCCAACTTGATCTATGATTCTTGCAATGGGAGAAGTGCTTGGTTTTGGGTTCATACCGTGCGGTGACCTTACCCAGTGACAGAAGGGGTAGCGAGGCACGCATCGTGTTGTTGCCATCAAGGGTAAAAAGATGGGGGTTTCATCATTGGTTTGAGTTTATCCCTCTACATCATGTCATTTTGCTTAAGGCATTACTCTGTTCATCATGAACTCAATACACTAGATGCATGCTGGATAGCGGTCGATGTGTGGAGTCATAGTAGTAGACGCAGAAAGTATCAGTCTACTTGTCTCGGACGTGAAGTATCGGTCTACTTGTCTCGGACGTGATGCCTATATGCATGATCATTGCCTTAGATATCGTCATGACTTTGCGCGGTTCTATCAATTGCTCGACGGTTAATTGTTCACCCACCATAATATTTGCTATTTTGATAGAAGCCTCTAGTGAACACGATGGCCCCCAGGTCTACTTCACACCATATTTTTAGCCTTACACTTTTACTTCGTTGCACTTTGTGCCTTCAGTTCTCACTTTATAATCAATCTTGAAGGGATTGGCAACCCCTTTATAGCGTTGGGTGCAAGCTCTTTTGTGTTTGTGGAGGTACTCTAGACTTGACGCGATTCTCCTACTGGAGTGATACCTTTATTCTCAAACTGAGGGAAATACTTACTGCTCCTGTGCTACATCGCCCTTTCCTCTTCAACGGAAAAACCAACGCAAGCTCTAGAGACGATAGAAGATTTATGTCGCCGTAGCAGAAGAATTTCTCGCGCCGTTGCCGGGGAGGATCAAGTCAAGAACTCATCCAAGTAAGTGTCGCAAACTCATCTCTTGCATTTACTTTTTTTCCTCTCGTTTTCCTCTCCCCCACTTCTTAAAAACAAAAATTTACAAAAATATTTGCCCTTTTCTACGTTTTCCTTTTTCGTTCGCCCTTTTCTCTCGCTTGCTTTGTGTTCGTTTGTGTGGGATAGCCTATCTGTCCTCATGGCTAGATCCACCACTTCGAACGATACTCTCGAGAACGAAGTTCTCAATTTCAAACAAACTGAGGAAGAAAACTTAAAGGAAGCTTGGTATAGGATTTGCAATGCTCAGAGTAGATCTACTCATAAGCAATCCACTACCGTCCTGCTTCGCAGTTTTTATGTGGGTATTTCTCCTTGGAATAGGTATATTCTTGACACCATCATAGCCAGAAATTTCTTGGGTAGCCATACCGTTGATTCTTACGGAGCTGTAATAAATTTGGTAGGCTCACCCCCACTCATGATTAATGGAACTACCTTAAGTCTGGAACATGTGATGCATAGGTTGGATGTCATTGAAAATAAAGTTCCTACGATTGAACTTATTGAGAATTTGGATAAAAAGATCCACAATCAAATCACTTAGTACGGATCCAAGTGGGAATGGTTTTGAAAATTTTAAAGGAGAAGGAACCCACAGTTAACGAAAAATTAGGTCATGACTCCGCTAGGATTGGCAAACTAGAGGATGTTATAACCAACTTGGGTTCCGCTTTTGCCGCTGTGCAGAATACTCCAAATTTTGCACACAATAAAGTCACCAAGTCTGTTCTTGTTCCTAAAAGTAGTGATGAATCATCTAGTAATAAAGATGAAGACCTGAAGATGATGAGTGATCACGCTACTTATGGTTTGAGCAGCAAAGACGACGATACGTGATTCTATCGCTTTATGCCTAGCTAAGGGCGTTAAACAATAGCGCTTGTTGGGAGGAAACCCAATGAATTTATCTTTTTCTTTCTGTTTTGTTGCGTCCACACCATCATAATTCTGTTATGATAGTGTCTTTTGTGTTTCTTTTGTGTTTGAGCCAAGCAAAACCTTTATGACTAGTATTGGTGATGGTTGTTTGATCCGGCTGGAAAAAGACAGAAACTTTTCGCTCACGAGATTATTTTTCATTTTTATTCAGAAAAAGCTTTTGAGTTGATTCGTTTTGCTGCTGGTTGATATGCCTTTTGACCAGGCAGTCATAATTTTTCAGAATGTTTGAGGTACCAGAAGTATACGAAGTATACAGATTGCTACAGACTGGTCTGTTTTTGACAGATTCTGTTTTTGTTGAGTTGGTTGCTTGTTTTGATGAAACTATAGATAGTATCGGGGGTACTAGCCATGGAAAGGTGAGAATACAGTAATCTAACACCAATATAAATATAAATCAAGATTGGTACAGTACCTAAGGAGGTGGTAGTTAGTTTTCTTGTGCTAATGATATCATGAGTTTCTGTTTAAGTTTTGTGTTGTGAAGTTTTCAAGTTTTGGGTCATGTTCTCATGGACAAAGGGATAAAGAGTGGAAAGAGCTCAATCTTGGGGATTCCCAAGGCATCCCAAGCCAAATTCAAGGACACCAAAAAGCCTAAGCTTGGGGATGCCCCGGGAAGCCATCCCCTCTTTCGTCTTCAATCCATCGGTAACATTACTTGGAGCTATATTTTTATTCACCACATGATATGTGTTTTGCTTGGAGCGTCTTGTATCGTAGGAGTCTTTTCTTTTTGTTGTGTCACAATCATCCTTGTTGCACACCTTTTGAGAGAAAACGCACTCATCGTGATTTTTCTATAATGCTCATTGTGCTTCACTTATATCTTTTGAGCTAGACCATTTTGCTCTATGTGCTTCACTTAGATATTTTAGAGCACGGCGGTGCGTGATGTGGTAGTTGGTTTGTGCTATGAAAGTAGTCCCAAAGGTGATAGGTACCCAAAGAGGATACAAAAACCTCCATCTTCATGTGCATTGAGTAGAAAGAGAAGTTTTGATTCCTCTCAATTAGTTTTGAGACGTGGATTTGGTAATATTAAGAGTTATGTTAGTAGGGTGTTGTGAATCTAGAAATACTTGTGTTGAAGTTAGTGATTCCCGTAACATGCACGTAGGGTGAACCTCTATGCTAGGAAGTCGGAGCATAATTGATCTATTGATTGTCATCTTTTGTGTTGCGGTCGGGATCGCGCGATGGTTAACACCTACCAACCCTTCCCCTAGGAGTATGCGTTTAGCACTTTGTTTCGATTACTAATAAAAACTTTCGCAACAAGTATGTGAGTTCTTCATGACTAATGTGAGTCCATGGTATAGATGCAGTTTCATATTCCACCATTGCTAGCCTCTCTAGTACCACGCAATTTTCGTCGGTGCACAAACCCACCATATGCCTTCCTCAAAACAGCCACCATACCTACCTACTATGGCATTTTCATAGCCATTCCGAGATATATTGCCATGCAACTCCCATCGTTCCGTCTCATGACTTGTGCCGTCACTCTCATATTCCCATTGCATGATCGTAAGATAGCTAGCGAGATATTTCAACGTCATACGCCAAGCTAGATCGTTGCACATCCCGGTACACTACCGGAGGCATTTCCTATAGAGTCATCATCGTTCTGAGCTTTGAGCTGTGAATAAATAAAAGTGCGATGATCGTCATTATTAGAGCATTGTCCCATGTGAGAAAATAAAAAAAGAGGCTAAAGTTGCCCACAATAAAAAAAAGAGATATGGAAAGAGGCCAAAGAGCCCAAACAAAAAAAGGAGAGAAAAAGAGAGAAGGGACAATGCTACTATCTTTGTCCACACTTGTGCTTCATAATAGCACCATGTTCTTCGTGATTGAGAGCTTTTTGCTTTGTCACCACCATATGCTAGTGTGAATCTTTATTATATAACTTGGCTTGTATATTCCAATGATGGGCTTCCTCAAATTGCCCTAGGTCTTCATGAGCAAGCAAGTTGGATGCACACCCACTAGTTCTCCTTCTTGAGCTTTCACATACTTATAGCTCTAGTGCATCCTTTGTATGGCAATCCCTACTCATTCACATTGATATCTATTAATGGGCATCTCCATAGCCCTTTGATACGCCGAGTCAATGTGACCATCTCCTCCTTTTTGTCTCACAACCACCACCACACTCTATTCCACCATAGTGCTATATCCATGGCTCACGCTCATGTATTGCGTGAGAGTTGAAGAAAGTTTGAGAAAGTAAGTGTGCGAAAACAATTACTTGGCCAATACCGGGGTTGTGCATGATTTAAATTTGTTGTGTGGGGATGATGGAGCATAGCGAGACTATATGATTTTGTAGGGATAACTTTCTTTGGCCTTGTTATTTTGAAAATTCATGATTACCTTGCTAGTTTGCTTGAAGTATTATTGTTTTCACGTCAATAGCAAACTATTCTTTTGAATCTTACGGATCCGAACATTCATGTCACATGAAAGAAGTTACAAAGGACAACTATGCTAGGTAGAATTCCACATCAAAAATTCAGTCTTTATCACTTCCATTCTCGAGGACGAGCAGGAGTTAAGCTTGGGGATGCTTGATACGTCTCCAACGTATCTATAATTTTTGATGGTTTCATGCTATTATTTTGTCAAACTTTGGATGTTTTGTATGCATTTTATATCTTTCTTTGGACTAACTTATTAACTTAGCGCCAAGTGCCAGTTCCTGTTTTTTCCGTGTTTTTGACCCTTTTCATAGGAGGATTTTAAACGGAGTCCAGACGGAAGAAATCTTCTGAAAAGATTTTTTCCGAAACAGAATACGATCGGGAGACTTGATAACCAAGGCAGAGGGTCACCATGGACCCCACAAGCCCTCATGGCGCGGCCTGGTACGTCTCCGTCGTATCTACTTTTCCGAACTCTTCTGCCCTTGTGTTGGACTCTAATTTGCATGATTTGAATGGAACTAACCCGGACTAACGTTGTTTTCAGCAGAATTACCATGGTGTTGTTTTTGCGCAGAAATAAAAGTTCTCGGAATGACCTGAAAATTTACGGAGAATTATTCTGGAATTTATGAAAAATACTGGCGCAAGAATCAGCGGAGGGAGTGGCGGCGTGAGCCCACAAGCCCACCAGGCGCGGGCCCCCCTGGCCGCGCCTGGCAGGCTTGTGGGGCCCACAAAGGTCCACCGCCTCCCAATCCAGCTCTATATAGTCTGTTTCGTCCTTAAAAAATCAGGGAGAAGAGTTCATCGCGTTTTACGATACGGAGGCGCCGCCATCTCCTGTTCTTCCTCTGGAGGGCAGATCTGGAATCCGTTCTGGGCTCCGGAGAGGGGAGATCATCGCCATCGTCATCATCAACCTTCCTTCATCGCCAATTCCATGATGCTCTTCACCGTTCGTGAGTAATATCATCGTAGGCTTGCTGTACGGTGATGAGTTGGATGAGATCTATCATGTAATCGAGTTAGTTTTGACGGGGATTGATCCCTAGTATCCACTATGTTCTGAGGTTGATGTTGCTACTACTTTGCCATGCTTAATGCTTGTCACTAGGGCCCGAGTGCCATGATTTCAGATCTGAACCTATTATGTTGTTGCCAATATATGTGTGTTTTAGATCCTATCTTGCAAGTTGTAGTCACCTGATACGTCTCCAACGTATCTATAATTTTTTATGGTTTCATGCTATTATCTTGTCAAACTTTGGATGTTTTCCATGCCTTTTATATATTTTTTGGGACTAACTTATTACCTCAGTGCCAAGTGCCAGTTCCTATTTTTTCCATGTTTTTGACCCCTTTCAGAGGAGGATTTTGAACGGAGTCCAAACGGAATAAAACTGCCAAAAAGAATTTTTTTGGAACAGATAAAGATCGGGGAGCCGGAGAATCAGGGCAGGGGGCACCAGGGACCCCACAAGCCATCACGGCGCGGCTAGGGGGGGTCGCGGCCCCCTGGCTTGCGGGCTCCCTGAGGATCCTTTGCCCTAGGTTTTGCGCCTATATATTCTCTAAAATTCCATAAAAAACCAGGAGATCATCGAAAGTACTTTTCCGCCGCCGCAAGCTTCTATCTCCGCAAGATCCCATCTGGGGCACGTTCTGGTGCCCTGCCGGAGGGGGGATTCGGACATGGAGGGCTTCTTCATCAACACCATGACCTCTCCGATGATGCGTGAGTAGTTCACCATAGACCTACGGGTCCATAGCTAGTAACTAGATGGCTTCTTCTCTCTCTTGGATCTTCAATACAAAGTTCTCCATGATCTTCATGGAGATCTATCCAATGTAATCTTCTTTTTCGGTGTGTTTGTCGAGATCCAATGAATTGTGGATTTATGATCAGATTATCTATGAATCTTATTTGAGTTTCTTCTAATCACTCTTATGCATGATTTCATATCCTTGTAATTCTCTTCGAGTTGTGGGTTTTGTTTCGCCAACTAGATCTATGATTCTTGCAATGGGAGAAGTGCTTGGTTTTGGGTTCTTCCATGTGGTGACCTTTCCCAGTGACAGTAGGGGCAGCAAGGCACACATCAAGTAGTTGCCATCAAGAGTAAAAGGATGGGGTTTTCATCATTGGTTTGAGATTATCCCTCTACATCATGTCATCTTGCTTAAGGCGTTACTCTGTTCGTCATGAACTCAATACACTAGATGCATGCTGGATAGCAGTCGATGTGTGGAGTAATAGTAGTAGATGCAGAAAGTATCGGTCTACTTGTCTCGGACGTGATGCCTATATGTATGATCGTTTCCTTAGATATCGTCATGACTTTGCGCGGTTCTATCAATTGCTCTATAGTAATTTGTTCACCCACCGCGATACTTGCTATTTTGAGAGAAGCCTCTAGTGAACACTATGGCCCCCGGGTCTACTCCACACCATATTTTCAGCCTTACTCTTTTTCTTCGTTGCACTTTCTGGCTTCAGATCTCACTTTGCAAACAATCTTGAAGGGATTGACAGCCCCTTTAAAGCATTGGGTGCAAGCTCTTTTGTGTTTGTGTAGGTACTCTGGACTTGATGAGATTCTCCTACTGGATTGATACCTTGGTTCTCAAACTGAGGGAAATACATACTGCTCCTGTGCTGCATCACTCTTTCCTCTTCAAGGGAAAAAACCAACGCAAGCCCAGTCTCCGTCAACGTGTCAATTCTGGCGATGTTGTCTGTTGCCGTAGCATCACCTACTATGTGTTATGACCCGGCAACCCCGGAGTGACAATAGCCGGAACCACTCCCGGAGATGACCATAGTATGAGGAGTTCATGTATTTACCAATTGTTAATGTGTTGGTCCAGTTCTTTATTAAAAGGAGAACCTTAATATCCAGTACTTTCCATTAGGACCCCGCGACCACGGGAGGGATGGACAATAGATGTCATGCAAGTTCTTTTCCCTAAGCACGTATGACTACATACGGAATACATGCCTACGTTAGATTGATGAACGGGAGCTAGTTACTTATTTCTCCGTGTTATAACTGTTACATGATGAATCACATCTGGCATAATCATCCAACACCGATCCAATGCCTACGAGCTTTTTCCTACTGGTACTTGCTACGTTACTTTGCTGCTACTGCTGTCACTGCTGCTACTGTTACTCTGTTGCCACTACTGTTACTTTGTTGCTTCTGGTTAGTGTTGCTACTGTTGCTATCATACTAACTTTCTACTGATACTTTGCTGCAGACACTAAATCTTTCAGGTGTGGTTGAATTGACAACTCAACTGCTAATACTTGAGAATATTCGTTCGCTTCCCCTTGAGTCGAATCAATAAATTTGGATTGAATACTCTACCCTCGAAAACTGTTGCGATCCCCTATAGTTGTGGGTTATCAAGACCTTTTTCTGGCGCCATTGTCGGGGAAGCACAGCTATATTCTCTGAGTCACTTGGGATTTACGTCTACTGGTCACTATGAGGAATCCGAAAGATCCAAGAACTAAAGTCTTGCCCTCAACTACGAGGACAGGTAAAGAACTGACATCTAGCTCTGCACTTGATTCACCTTCAGTTATGAGTAAGTTTGTGACACCACCTCCTGCTAGAAATCTTGATATGTCGCCTGTGCTTGATGATGCTACTTCTGCTGCCCATGATGCTTATGATGATGCTATGCTTGATACTTCTTTGCCTGATGATGCTATGCTTGATACTGCTTTGCCTTATGATGCTATGCTTGATACTGCTTTGCCACTAGGTGCATTCCTTGATGCACAAATTGCTAGAGTTGCTGCTAGATGTGATGATACTTCTGAAACTGCTCATACTATTGAAGTAGAACCTGTTATGCCTGAGCGCTATGTTATGGAGGGAGAGATAGCTGAGGACTTTCTTGCGTGTAAGGATAGTTATGATGTTGAGAAATTACTGCTCAAGTGGAAAGAAAAATCTCTGAACACTAGGATGAAATACGACCTGAAGTTTGCTACTTCGGCTATCTTTGTGACCGATAAGGAGTATGAATTCTCTGTCGACCCTGAGTTAATCACTCTGGTCGAATCTGATCCTTTTCACAGTTATGAGTCTGAAATGGTTGTAGCCCATCTTACCAAACTTCACGATATAGCCACCCTCTTCACTAGTGAGGAAAAGATCCGCCACTACTATATCCTCAAGTTGTTTCCTTTCTCACTAAAGGATGATGCTAAGCCTTGGTTCACTTCTCTTGCTCCTGGTTGTCTGTGTAGCCCCCAGGATATGGTCTACTACTTCTCTGAAAAATATTTCCCTGCCCATAAGAAGCAAGTTGCCTTGCAGGAAATATACAACTTTGCTCAAGCTGAGGAAGAGAGTCTCCCACAAGCTTGGGGGAGACTCGTCCAGCTCCTGAATACTTTGCCTGATCACCCTCTTGAGAAGAATGAAATACTTGATATATTCTATAATGGACTTACCGATGCTTCCAAAGACCACCTAGATAGTTGTGTCGATTGTGTTTTTAGGGAACGAACTGTAGAACAAGCTAAGATCCTATTGAATAACATCCTGTGCAATGAGAATGCTTGGACTATTTACGAACCACCTCCTAAGCCAACTCCGAAGAAAAGAGGTATTCTATTCCTCAGTCCTGAAGATATGCAAGAAGCTAAGAAATCTATGCGAGAGAAAGGCATTAAATCTGAAGATGTCAAAAATATACCACCTATCGAAGAGATTCATCGTCTTGATAACCCGATACATGTAGTAGAAGTAAATTCTCTGCGTAGGTTTGATGAGAGTGATATTCCTTTTGATAAACCTGCTAGCTTATGCCTGTATGAATTTGATAACTTTGTTGCCAAACAACAGAGTTTCAATGATTATGTTAGCAGACAATTGGAACAAAATGCTCGTATGCTTAGTCATTTAAGTGCTTGTGTGGACAGAAATGTCAATGATCTTAAGCTTCTGAGTAAACATGCCTCTATGATTACTACTCAGGTAGAACAAGTACATAAGGCTCAAAATACTTGCTCAATGAGTTGAATGACAATTCTGTGAGAGTCGTTACTAGAGTCGGTAGAATGACCCAGGAACCTTTGTATCCTGAGGTTCATCCTAAGAGAATTGAACAAGATTCTCAAGGAGTTAGCACTGATGCACCTAGTTTTCCTAGAAAGAAGAAGAAAGATGATAGGAACCTGCACGCTAGCAACCCTGTTGCTGCTACCCCTGAGAGTCCAAACGATGTCTCTGCCTCTGATGCTGAGACACAATCTGGTGATGAACATGAGCCTAATGATAATATCAATAGTGATGTTCATGAAGATGCTCAACCTAGCAATGCAAAGGATGTGGAGATTGAACCTGTTGATCTTGATAACCCACAGCCTAGGAATAGAGCTGAGTTTGTCAGATTCAACCACACCTGAAAGATTAGTGTCTGCAAGCAAAGTATCCGTAGCAAAGTAGTATGATAGCAACGGTGTCAGAAACGATATGTTGACGACAGACTATTCCTAACTGTTGTATCAATGGCGCCAGTAGGTTGCACGTGAGCGAGTAACTATTCTTCCCCGACAACAGTGTCGGAAAAAAGATTTTGCAACAAATAACAGCGAAGTAGCAAGGAACAACAATAGCAGCAGCAATAGTAACAGCAGTAGCAACAGTAGTAGCAAAGTGGCCCAATCCCTTTTGTAGCAAGGGAGAAGCCTAGACAAAGTAACGTAGCAAGGACCAGTAGTAAAAGACTCGTAGGCAGTGGATCGGTGATGGATGAGTATTACAGATGTGATTCATCATGTAACAGATATAACACAGAGAGATAGGTAACTAGCTCTCGTTCGTCAATCTAATGTAGGCATGTATTCTGTATGTAGTCATACGTGCTTAGGGAAAAGAACTTGCATGACATCTATTGTCCATCCCTCCCGTGGCAGCGGGGTCCTAATGGAAACTACGGGATATTAAGGTTCTCCTTTTAATAAAGAACCGGACCAACGCATTAACACTTGGTGAATACATGAACTCCTCATACTATGGTCGTCTCCGGAAGTGGTTCCGGCTATTGTCACTCCGGGGTTGCTGGGTCATAACACATAGTACGTGACTACAACTTGCAAGATAGGATCTAAAATACACATATATTGGCAACAACATAATAGGTTCAGATCTGAAATCATGGCACTCGGGCCCTAGTGACAAGCATTAAGCATAGCCAAGTAGTAGCAACATCCATCAAGAACATAGTGGATACTAGGGATCAATCCCCGTCAAAACTAACTCGATTACATGATAGATCTCATCCAACTCGTCATCGTCATCGTCCAGCAAGCCTACGATGAGATTACTCACGAACGGTGAAGAGCTTCATGGAATTGTCGATGGAGGAAGGTTGATGATGACGATGGCGATGATTTCCCCTCTCTGGAGCCCCGAACGGACTCCAGATCTGCCCTCCAGATGAAGAACGGGAGGTGGCGGCGCCTCCGTATCGTAAAATGCGATGAAACCTTCTCTCTGATTTTTTTCTGGGCGAGACGGAAGATATAGAGCTGAGTTTGGGGGCGGTGGAGCAACATGGGCCCCACAAGCCCTCATGGCGCGGCTAGGGGGGTGGCCGCGACCTGTGGGCTTGTGGCCCACTGGTCCACCTCCTCCGGTGGATATTTGCGCAGGTATTTTTCTTTTATTCCAGAAAAAATCTCCATAAATTTTACGACATTCCGAGAACTTTTATATCTGCACAAAAACAACACCATGGCAATTCTGCAGAAAACAGCGTTACTCCGGGTTAGTTCCATTCAAATCATGCAAGTTAGAGTCCAAAACAAGGGCAAAAGAGTTCGGAAAAGTAGATACGGTTGAGATGTATTAACTCCCCCAAGCTTAAAGCCTTGCTTGTCCTCAAGCAACTCAGTTGACAAACTGACAGAGACAAAAGAAAAACTTTGACAAACTCTTTTGATCTTGTTGTTGCAACTATGTCTAGCTCATAACCAGAATTTCAGCAAGATCACAAGCAAACCACATAAGCAAATGACATCTAGGTCTCACAGTAAACTCATATCAATGGCATAATCAACTAGCGAGCAAATAATAATAAGTCTCAAACGTCAACACTTCAATCAAAACAATCATGAAGTAGTACGAATAGATGATATCTCGCTAGCTCTTTCTGAGACCACAAAACATAAATGCAGAGCACCTTCAAAGACCAAGGGCTGACTAAACATTGTAATTCAAGGCAATGAAGATCCAGTCACAGTCATACTCAACACAGTTAAAAGCAAAGCATAAAAATGACAGAGGTGCTCTCTAGTTGGTGCTTTTATAAGAGGAGGATGACTCAACAGGAACATAAATAGACAGGCCCTTCGCAGAGGGAAGCATTGATTTGCAGAGGTGCGAGAGCTCAAGCTTTGAAAACAGAGATAATAATTTTGGGTGGCATGCTTTCATTGTCAATGCAATGACTAAGAGTTCTCAACATCTTCCATGCTACACATGCTATAGGCGGTTCCCAAACAGAAAAGTAAAGTTTTGACTCCCCCACCACCAATCAATCACACTCCATAGCTAGCCGAATCCTCGGGTACCGTCCATACCAACATCAATCCTGGGGGAGTTTTATTTGCAATTATATTTTCGATTTGAGCACGAAACAGGGGATTCCAATTACCGACCCCTTTCTCGTGAATGATAGTGAATAAATACGTATCGAGGATAACACGCCTAGCATGGAAGATACCAATAGCCCCATGTCACCACATGAGCGGTTCGGGCATGCAAAACACATTATTTCTTGAAGATTTAGAGAGTGGCACATGCAAATTTAGTTGGAACGGCAGGTAGATACCGCACATAGGTAGGTATGGTGGACTCATAAGGCACAACTTTGGGTTTATGGAAGTGGATGCACAAGCAGTATTCCCACTTAGTACAAGTGAAGGCTAGCAAAAGACTAGGAAGCGACCAACTAGAGAGCAACAACAGTCATCCCTAGGTTGGTAAGGATCAGGCTCCCGAATCGCAAGACGGGGACCTCTCTTGCTTGAGGAACCACCATGAAAGTTTCTCCTGAACATCTTCCCTTTTCTGAAATTTTCAGTGACCCATAGGAAAAGTGAACAAGGCTCAACTAAACTAGTAGCAACTACTCCCACAAGTGCCTAGAGGCCATATTACGCATCAAAACTACTTGGGACCAGCTAGAATTAGCATGCAAAGCTCGAGAACATGGTCACCAAGGCAGAAAAATACGCGGAGTATAAGGCACTAGAGCAAAAACTAATTGGACCAATGGAGGAGTCACTTACCAAAGAGTAATTTCCCCAAAACAGTTCGGAGAACGGTGATTTGAGCAAAGAGATCAAAAATCCCAGCAAGAGGAGCAAGAACACTGGTTTGAGCTGCGAAACGATTTTTTCTGGAGGTAGGAGAAGGAGATAAGAGCAAGAAGTAGTGGAGGGGGTGCCTGTGGGCCCCACAAGCCTGGGGGGCGCGGCCAGGGGGTGCCCGTGCCCCTAGGGCTTGTGGCCCACTGGTGTGGACCCCACACAGACTCTTTGTCCCAGAATTTTTCAAAAATTCCAGAAAAATCATACTAGATTTTCAGGACGTTCGGAGAACTTTTATTTTTGGGGTACTTTTCTACCGGACGGTAAAACAAAAAACAGGGAAAACTAAACTAAATCTATCATTTTTCTTCTGGGCAACCTAAGGTGAAAGCTTGGAACAGAGGTTTGTGACTCCTCGATTCATCCATCTCATGGTCATCGAAAGAAAATCCGTCAATGAGGTTGATCAAGTCTCCTCGATAAACCTTTCCGAATCACAAAAGTGAACGGAGAATTTTCGAATAGTCACTAGGTCACCTCAATGGGGATGTGTATCTCCCCAACAAGCAAATCATACTTCATCTTGACACGAGGAATAGGGCATTCAAAGCTCCCAATAAGAATCGACGAAGTCTTTTCGATAGCATTGATGCAATGTACTCGATATTGTTTCTTCGGAGAGTGCACCGTATGCTCATTACCGTTACATGGAAAGTGACATTGCCTTTGTTTCAATCTATAACAGCCCCTGCAGTGTTTAAAAAGGGTCTTCCGAGGATGACCACCATGGCATCGTCCTCAGGAATATCCAAGATAACAAAGTATGTTAAGATAGTGACATTGGCAACCAGAACTGGCACATCCTCGTAAATGCCGATAGGGAAAGCAGTTGATTCGTCGGCCATTTGCAGAGAGATTTTAGTGGGTGTCAACTTATCCAATTCAAGTCTACGATAAAGAGAGAGAGGCATAACACTAACACCGGCTCCAAGGTCGCATAACGTAGTTCTAATGTAGTTGCCTTTAATGGAGCAAGGTATAGTGGGCACACCGGGATCACCTACTTTCTTAGGAGTTCCACCCTTGAAGGTATAATTAGCAAGCATGGTGGAAATCTCAACCTCAGGTATCCTCCTCTTATTAGTCACAATATCTTTCATGTACTTAGCATACGGAGACATCTTGAGCATATCCGTCAAACGCATTTGCAGAAAAACAGGTCTGATCATCTCAACGAATCGCTCAAAATCCGCATCATCCTTTTTCTTGGATGGTTTAGGAGGAAAGGGCATAGGTTTCTGAATCCATGGTTCCCTTTCTTTACCATGCTTCCTAGCAGTGAAGTCATTCTTATCGAATCTCTTATTCTTAGGCTGTGGGTTATCAAGATCAACAGGATCAATCTCCACATCCTTTTCATTGCTAGGTTGAGCATCATCATGAACATCACTATCGATATTATCATTACGCTCATGTTCATCACCATATTGTGTTTCAGCATCAGAGACAGAGGCATCGTTTGGACTCTCAGGTGTAGCAGCAACAGGGTTTCTAGCGTGCAAATTCCTATCATCTTTATTCTTCTTTCTAGGATGACTAGGTGCATCAGTGCTAACTCCTTGAGAATCTTGTTCAACTCTCTTCGGATGACCCTCGGGATACAAAGGTTCCTGGGTCAATATACCGCCTCTAGTGACGACTCTGACGGAATTGTCATTCAACTCATTGAGCAAGTCGTTTTGAGCTTTAAGTACTTATTCTACCTAAGTAGTAACCATAGAGGCATGTTTACTCAGAAGCTTAAGATCATTGACATTTCTGTCCACACAAGCACTTAAATGACTAAGCATACGAGCATTTTGTTCCAATTGTCTGCTAACATAATCATTGAAACTCTGTTGTTTGGCAACAAAGTTATCAAATTCATACAGGCATAAGCTAGCAGGTTTATCAAAAGGAATATCACTCTCATCAAACCTACGCAGAGAATTTACTTCCACTACCTGTATCGGGTTACCGTGACCATGGATCTCTTCGATAGGTGGTAGATTTTTGACATCTTCAGATTTAATGTCTTTCTCTCGCATAGACTTCTTAGCTTCTTGCATATCTTCAGGACTGAGGGATAGAATACCTCTTTTCTTCGGAGTTGGCTTAGGAGGTGGTTTGGGAATAATCCAAGCATTCTCATTGCACAAGATGTTATTCAATAGAATCTCAGCTTGTTCTACGGTTCGTTCCCTAAAAACACAACCGGTACAACTATCTAGGTGGTCTTTGGAAGCATCGGTAAGTCCATTATAGAAGATATCATGTATTTCATTCTTCTCAAGAGGGTGATCAGGCAAAGCATTCAGTACCTGGATGAGCCTCTCTTCCTCAGCTTGAGCAAAGTTGTATATTTCCTGCGTGAACATAGTGAACCAAGTCTTAGCATCATCCTTTAGCGAGAAAGGAAACAGCTTGAGGATATAGTAGTGGCGGATCTTTTCCTCACTAGTGAATAGGGTGGCTATATCGTGCAGTTTGGTAAGCTGGGCTACAACCGTTTCAGACTCATAACCATGAAAAGGATCAGATTCGACCAGAGTGATTAACTCAGGGTCGACAGAGAATTCATAATCCTTATCGGTCACAAAGATAGGCGAAGTAGCAAACTTGGGGTCGTATCTCATCCTAGCGTTCAGAGATTTTTCTTTCCACTTGCGCAGTAGTTTCTCAACAACATAGCTATCCTTACACGCAAGAAAATCCTCAGCTATCTCTCCCTCCATAACATAGCGTGTATCAGGCATAACAGGCAATTCAGGCATACTAGCAGGTTCTACTTCAATAGTATCAGCAGTTTCAGAAGTATCATCACGTCTAGCAGCAACTCTACCAATATGTGCATCAAGGAATGCACCTAGTGGCAAAGCAGTATCAGGCATAGCATCATCAGGCATAGTATCAAGCATAGCATAATTAGGCATAGTATCAAGCATAGCATCATGGGCAGCAGAAGTAGCATCATCAAGCACAAGCGACATATCAAGATTTCTAGCAAGAGGTGAAGTCGCAAACTTACTCAAAACTGAAGGTGAATCAAGTGCAGAGCTAGATGGCAGTTCCTTACCTCTCCTCGTAGTGGAAGGCAAGATTTTAGTTCTTGGATCTTTCGGATTCCTCATAGTGACCAGCAGATGTCAATCCCAAGTGACTCAGAGAATATAGTTGTGCTTCCCCGGCAATGGCGCCAGAAAATAGTCTTCATAACCCACAAGTATAGGGGATCGCAATAGTTTTCGAGGGTAGAGTATTCATCCCAAATTTGTTGGTTCGCACAAGGGGAAGCAAAAGAATATTCTCAAGTATTAGCAGCTGAGTTTGTCAGATTCAACCACACCTGAAAGATTAGTGTCTACAAGCAAAGTATTAGTAGCAAAGTAGTATGATAGCAACGGTGTGAGAAACGATCTGTTGACGGCAGACTATTCCTAACTGTTGTATCAATGGCGCTAGTAGGTTGCACATGAGCGAGTAACTATTCTTCCCTGAAAACAGTGTTGGAAAAGATCTTGCAACAAGTAACAGCGAAGTAGCAAGGAACAGCAATAGCAGCAGCAATAGTAACAATAGTAGCAACACTAGTAGCAAAGTGGCCCAATCCCTTTTGTAGCAAGGGACAAGCCTAGACAAAGTAACATAGCAAGGACCAGTAGTAAAAGACTCGTAGGCAGTGGATCAGTGATGGATGAGTATTACGGATGTGATTCATCATGTAACAGCTATAACACGGAGAGATAAGTAACTAAATCCCATTCATCAATCTAATGTAAGCATGTATTCCGTATGTAGTCATACGTGCTTAGGGAAAAGAACTTGCATGACATCTATTATCCATCCCTCCCGTGGCAGCAGGGTCCTAATGGAAACTACGGGATATTAAGGTTCTCCTTTTAATAAAGAACTGGACCAACGCATTAACACTTGGTGAATACATGAACTCCTCATACTATGGTCATCTCCGGGAGTGGTTCCGGCTATTGTCACTCCGGGGTTGCCGGGTCATAACACATAGTAGGTGAGTACAACTTGCAAGATAGGATCTAAAACACACATATATTAGCGACAACATAATAGGTTCAGATCTGAAATCATGGCACTCGGGCCCTAGTGACAAGCATTAAGCATAGCCAAGTAGTAGCAACATCAATCTAGAACATAATGGATACTAGGGATCATCCCCGTCAAAACTGACTCGATTACATGATAGATCTCATCCAACTCATCACCATCCAGCAAGCCTATGATGAGATTACTCACGAACAGTGAAGAGCATCATGGAATTGTCGACGGAGGAAGGTTGATGATGACGATGGCGACGATTTGCCCTCTCTGGAGCCCCGAACGGACTCCAGATCTGCCCTCCAGATGAAGAAGAGGAGGTGGCGGCGCCTCCCTATCGTAAAACGCGATGAAACCTTCTCTCTGATTTTTTTCTCGGCGAGACAGAAGATATAGAGCTGAGTTTGGGGGCGGTGGAGCCACGTGGGCCCCACAAGCCCTCATGGCGTGACCGGGGGGGAGGCCGTGGCCTGTGGGCTTGGGGCCCACTGGACCACCTCCTCCAGTGGATCTTTGCACAGGTATTTTTCTTTTATTCCAGAAAAATCTCCGTAAATTTTCAGAACATTCCGAGAACTTTTATTTCTGCACAAAAATAACATCATGGCAATTCTGCGAAAACAGCGTTAGTCCGGGTTAGTTCCATTCAAATCATGCAAGTTAGAGTCCAAAACAAGGGAAAAAGAGTTCGGAAAAGTAGATACGTTGGAGACGCATCAGATCCCGGAGTACCCACTATTCCTTGCTCCATTAAGGGCAACTACGTTAGAATTGCTTTATGCGACCTTGGAGCCGGTGTTAGTGTTATGCCTCTCTCTTTATCGTAGACTTGAGCTAGATAAGTTGACACCCACTGAAATCTCTCTACAAATGGCCGACAAATCAACTACTTTCCCTATCGGCATTTGCGAGGATGTGCCTATTGTGGTCGCCAACGTCACTATCTTAACAGACTTTGTTATTCTGGATATTCCCGAGGACGATGCCATGGCGGTCATCCTTGGAAGACCCTTTCTAAACACTGTAGGGGCTTTTGTAGATTGCAACAAAGGCAATGTCACTTTCCATGTCAACGATAATGAGCATACGGTGCACTTTCCGAAGAAACAATATCGAGTGCATTGCATCAATGCTATCGAAAAAACTTAATTGATTCTTATTGGGAGCTTTGATTGCCCTATACCTCCTGTCAAGATCAAGTATGATTTGCTTGTTGGGGAAATACACATCCCCATTGAGGTGACCTAGTGGCTATTCGAAAAATTTCTGTCTTCTTTTGCGATTCGAAAAGGTTTGTCGAAGAGACTTGATCAACCTCATTGACGGATTTCTTTCGATGACCATGAGATGGATGAATCGAGGAGTCACAAACCTCTGTTCCAAGCTTTCACCTTCAGTTGCTTAGAAGAAGATTGATAGGTTTAGTTTAGTTTTCCTTTTTTCTATTTTAGCGTCCGGTAGAAAAGTACACCGAAAATAAAAGTTCTCCGAACGTCCTGAAAATAAAGTATGATTTTTTCTGGAATTTTTGAAAAATACTGAGACGAAGAGCTAGTCTGGGGGCTGCACAAGTGGGCCACAAGCTCTTGAGGCACGGGCACTCCCCTGGCCGCGCCTACCTAGCTTTTGGGGCCCACGTGCACCCCCTCCACTCATTCTAGCTCTCATCTGCTTCTCCTACCTCCAGAAAAAATTGTTTCGCAGCTCAAACCCGTGTTCTTGCTCCTCTTACTGGGATTTTCGATCTCTTTGCTCAAAGCACCATTCTCCAAAGTGTTTTGGGGAAATTACTCCTTGGTAAGTGACTCCTCCATTGGTCCAATTAGTTTTTGCTCTAGTGCCTTATACTCCGCGTATTTTTGCTGCCTTGCTGACCATGTTCTTGAGCTTTGCATGCTAATTTTAGCTGGTCCCAAGTAGTTTTGGTGCGTAATATGGCCTCTAGGCACTTGTTGGAGTAGTTGCTACGAGTTTAGTTGAGCCTTGTTCACTTTTCCTTAGAATCAATAAAAATTTCAGAAATTTTCAGAGATAGAAAAGGGAAAAGATGAGGAGGTTCTTAAGAGGCTCCTCAAGCCGTGACCCCAAGGATGATGGAAGTGAGAAGAAGCCCAAGTATTTGGTCCCTCGAGTCGCAGAAGTTCGAGTGTGCGGGTGGCCAAGCGATGTGTTCTTATGCGCCGCCGGACTTTATGAGGACTTTTATTACTTGGTGGAGAACGCAGACCTTACCGCCTTCGTTGAAGATAAGTGCTCGCAATACCTCCTCCTCACTAATATCTTCGTACAAAGCTTTAACTTCTATCCGAGGAAGAATCCTCCTATGGTTGAGTTCATACTTTATGATATCCCCCAGCGCATGTCACTCTAGGATTTTTGCAATGTTTGCAAATTACCTTACGTTGGGGATATTCATGAACCTCGTCCACGGGACTTGGAAGCTTTCATCGATACAATTGTCGTAGGAGAGGAGAGAGGAGTGTCTTGCGCTAGAGCTGCTAGCATTCATTTTCCCGTGCTTCGGTACTTCTCATTATTTGTGGGAAATTTTTTGATTGGCCGTGGGAAAGCTGGGTCACTTAGTTCCCCAGATCTTGCGGTCTTGTGCGAAGCCCTTTATAATGATAAAATTTATAGCTTGGGCGCTATAGTAGCTCAACGGTTGAACACGAACCGTTCTAAAGGCATTGTCTATGGAGGTATCTATGCTACTCGTCTTACTAGACACTTTGACATACCTATTAGACTGGAAGAGGAAGAAGAGATTCTTCTTCCCGAGAGATATCTAGATTACGATAGCATGGTTCGCCATGACTTTCTTGATAGAGATATAAATAGAAGGATGATTTATAACCTGGTGTTTAGTGAGGTACTCATGAGACTATTACTTTGCCTACTCCTTCTTTGTTCAATCTTCATGCAGACAGGTACATTATTATGCCCTCGGACATCTACGCATATTGTGGCCTAGCCCAACCACAGGTGCCCCTGCCCGAGCCACCAGTCGAGTACCAGACGCCAGTTTATCAGTGAGAGCCAGAGGAGCTCACACAGCAGTGGCATCCTCAGTCCACTCCGGAGTATCCCGGAGCTGGTTATTTCCCTCCATGGGAGTAGACCAGCTTAGGCCAAAAGCCTAAGCTTGGGGGAGTACGTGTATCTCACCGACTTTACATTCTTGCTTATGCTTTCACTTTGTTCGTCGGTGTTCACACTTTGCTACTGTATCATCCATGCTAGTTTATTTTCTTTTTTCTTGTTTTATTTTCATGTGTCTGTCTAGTTTGAGAAAACCCAAAAAGATTTTCTTTTCTTATTTTGCTTGTTGGGAGCTTTCCTGTGTAAATAGTGTTCTTTTTCTTTGGGTCAAGGTAGAAGACCATGGTTACAATGTTTAGTGACTCTCGCATGCATATCTGTTTATCTGTTAAAGAGCCATATTACTTTGTCTCCTCCTTTGTGTTTGCCTGCAGATTCCAGCTTTAGTCCAATGCACGAGCACACTTATTATTGTTCACATCGTTCGGTCGTGCAAGTGAAAGGCAATAATGACGATATATGATGAAGTGACTGAGCCTGGAAAAGCTGGTATGAACTCGATCTATTTTGTTTTTGTAAATATGACTAGCTCATTGTTCCTGATTCAGCTTTGTTGTGAGAGAAACATGTTTGCAATGACAACTTAGAGATCATAGTTGCTGATGCCATGCTTACTTAGCTAGGGGCTTATAATGGTTTGTCTTGGATGCCCACATGAATGTTGAGATGATTGTGTTGTAGTATGATAGGATGGTATCCTCCTTTGAATGATTCAAGTGGCTTGACTTGGCGCATGTTCACGCATGTAGTTGAAACAAAATCAACATAGCCTCTATGATGTTCATGTTCATGGTGATTTGTGTCCTACTCATGCTTGCACTCAATGTTAGTTAATCTCATTGCATTTTGATGACTGTTGTCGCTCTCTAGTTGGTCGCTTCCCAGTATTTTGCTAGCCTTCACTTGTACTAAGCGGGAATACTGCTTGTGCATCCACTTCGATAAACCCAAAGTTGTTCCATATGAGTCCACCATACCTACCTATATGCGGTATCTACCTGCCGTTCCAAGTAAATTTGCATGTGCCACTCTCTAAACCTTCAAGAAATAATCTGTTTTGCACACCCGAACCGCTCATGTGGTGACAGGGGGCTATCAGTATCTTCCATGCTAGGCGTGTTATCCTTGATATGTGTTTATTCACTATCATTCACGAGAAAGGGGTCGGTAATTCGAATGCTCAGTTCCATGCTCAAATCGAAAAGATAATTGCAAACAAAACTCCCCCTGGATTGATGTTGGTATGGACGGCACCCGAGTATTCGGCTAGTCGTGGAGTGTGATTGATCGGTGGTGGGGGAGTCAAAACTTTACTTTTCTGTTTGGGAACCGCCTATAGCATGTGTAGCGTGGAAGATGGTGAGAACTCTTAGTCATTGCTTTGACAATGAAAGCATGCCACCCAAAATTATTATCTCTGTTTTCAAAGCTTGAGCTGTGGCACCTGTGCAAATCAATGCTTCCCTCTACGAAGGGCCTGTCTATTTATGTTCCTGTTGAGTCATCCACCTCTTATAAAAGCACAAATTAGAGAGCACCTCTATCATTTTTATGCTTTGCTTTTAACTGTGTTGAGTATGACTGTGCTGGGATCTTCTTTGCCATGAATTACAATGTTTAGTCAGCCCTTGGTCTTTGAAGGTGCTCTGCATTTATGTTTTGCGGTCTCAGAAAGAGCTAGCGAGATACCATCTGTTCATACTGCTTCATGATTGTTTTGATTGAAGTGTTGACGTTTGAGACTTATTATTATTTGCTCGCTAGTTGATTATGCCATTGATATGAGTTTGCCTTGAGACCTAGATGTCATTTGCTTATGTGGTTTGCTTGTGATCTTGCTGAAATTATGGTTATGAGTTAGACATAGTTGCAACAACAAGATCAAACAGAGTTCGTCAAAGTTTTTCTTTTGTCTCTTTCAGTTTGTCAACTGAATTGCTTGAGGACAAGCAAGGCTTTAAGCTTGGGGGATTTGATACGTCTCCGTCGTATCTACTTTTCCGAACTCTTTTGCCCTTGTTTTGGACTCTAATTTGCATGATTTGAATAGAACTAACCCGAACTAATGTTGTTTTCAGTAGAATTGCCATGGTGTTGTTTTTGCGCAGAAATAAAAGTTCTCGGAATGACCTGAAAATTTACGGAGAATTTTTCTAGGATTTATGAAAAATACTGGAGCAAGAATCAGCGGAGGGAGTGGAGCCGTGAGCCCACAAGCCCACCAGGCGCAGGCCCCCTGGCCGCGCGTGGCAGGCTTGTGGGGCCCGCAAAGCTCCACCGCCTCTCAATCCAGCTCTATATAGTCCGTTTCGTCCAGAAAAAAATCAGGGAGAAGAGTTCATCGCGCCGCCACCTCCTGTTCTTCCTCTGGAGGGCAGATCTGGAGTCCGTTCTGGGCTCCGGAGAGGGGAGATCGTCACCATCGTCATCATCAACCTTCCTTCATTGCCAATTCCATGATGCTCTTCACCGTTCGTGAGTAATCTCATCGTAGGCTTGCTGGACGGTGATGAGTTGGATGAGATCTATCATGTAATCGAGTTAGTTTTGACGGGGATTGATCCCTAGTATGCACTATGTTCTGAGATTGATGTTGCTACTACTTTGCCATGCTTAATGCTTGTCACTCGGGCCTGAGTGCCATGATATCAGATCTGAACCTATTATGTTGTTGCCAATATATGTGTGTTTTAGATCCTATCTTGCAAGTTTTAGTCACCTACTATGTGTTATGACCCAGCAACCCCGGAGTGACAATAGCCGGAACCACTCCCGGAGATGACCATAGTATGAGGAGTTCATGTATTCACCAAGTGTTAATGCGTTGGTCCGGCTCTTTATTAAAACGAGAACCTTAAGATCCTGTAGTTTCCATTAGGACCCCGCTGCTACGGGAGGGATGGACAATAGATGTCATGCAAGTTCTTTCCCTAAGCACGTATGACTACATACGGAATACATGCCTACATTAGATTGACGAACGAGAGCTAGTTACTTATCTCTCCGTGTTATAACTGTTACATGATGAATCACATCCGGCATAATCATCCATCACCGATCCAATGCCTACGAACTTTTTCCTGCTGGTCCTTGCTACGTTACTTTGCTACTACTGTTGTCACTGCTGCTACTGTTACTCTGTTGCTACTGCGTTACTTTGCTGCTATTGGTTACTGTTGCTACTTCTACTATCATACTACCTTGCTACTGATACTTTGCTGCAGGCACTAAATCTTTCAGGTGTGGTTGAATTGACAACTCAACTGCTAATACTTGAGAATATTCTTTCGCTTCCCCTTGAGTCGAACCAATAAATTTGGGTTGAATACTATACCCTCGAAAACTGTTGCGATCCCCTAAATTTGTGGGTTATCACGGCCAGGGGGCGCGACTCCCATGCTTGTGGGATTCCTGGGCCTCCTCTGCCCTAGGTCTTTCGCCTATATATTCCCTAAAATCCCAGAAAAAATCACGAGATCCATGAAAATACTTTTCCGCCGCGACAAGCTTCTGTCTCCGCAAGATCCCATCTGGGGCACGTTTTGGTGCCCTGCCGGAGGGGGGATTCGGATACGTAGGGCTTCTTCATCAACACCATGACCTCTCTGATGATGCGTGAGTAGTTCACCATGGACCTACGGGTCCATAGCTAGTAGCTAGATGGCTTCTTCTCTCTCTTGGATCTTCAATACAAAGTTCTCCATGATCTTCATGGAGATCTATCCGATGTAATCTTCTTTTGCGGTGTGTTTGTTGAGATCCGATGAATTGTGGATTTATGATTAGATTATCTATGAATCTTATTTGAGTTTCTTCTGATCTCTTATATGCATGATTTCATATCCTTGTAATTCTCTTCGAGTTGTGGGTTTTGTTTGGCCAACTTGATCTATGATTCTTGCAATGGGAGAAGTGCTTGGTTTTGGGTTCATACCGTGCGGTGACCTCACCCAGTGACAGAAGGGGTAGCGAGGCACGCATCGTGTTGTTGCCATCAAGGGTAAAAAGATGGGGTTTTCATCATTGGTTTGAGTTTATCCCTCTACATCTTGTCATCTTGCTTAAGGCGGTACTCTGTTCGTCATGAACTCAATACACTAGATGCATGCTGGATAGCGGTCGATGTGTGGAGTAATAATAGTAGATGCAGAAAGTATCGGTCTACTTGTATGGGACGTGATGCCTATATGTATGATCATTGCCTTTGATATCGTCATGACTTTGCACGGTTCTATCAATTGCTCGATAGTAATTTGTTCACCCACCATAATATTTGCTATTTTGAGAGAAGCCTCTAGTGAAAACTATGGCCCCCGGGTCTACTTCACACCATATTTTCAGCCTTACACTTTTACCTCATTGCACTTTCTGCCTTCAGTTCTCACTTTGCAATAAATCTTGAAGGGATTGACAACCCCTTTATAGCGTTGGGTGCAAGCTCTTTTGTGTTTGTGCAGGTACTCTGGACTTGACGCGATTCTCCTACTGGATTGATACCTTGGTTCTCAAACTGAGGGAAATACTTACTGCTCCTGTGCTGCATCGCCCTTTCCTCTTCAAGGGAAAAACTAACGCAAGCTCAAGAGAAGACAGAAGATTTCTATCGTCGTAGCATGGTGGTGTTGGTGGTGCTATTCCAGCACGGCTTCGCCTAAGCACCGCTGAAACTAGAGGAGAAACAGATCTAGAGATAGAGGGCAGCACGTGGTTGTTTCTGTTGTGTCTAAAACCCTCAATACCCTTAGTATATATAGGAGGAGAGGAGGGAGAGGTCTGCACCCTAGGGCAGCCTTCTCTTCCCTTGCACAAGGGAGAGAGGAGGAGTCCTACTCCAATCCTATTTGGAGTAGGATTCCTCCTTCCCACTTGGAAACTCTTTGCACCTTGTTTTTTCCTTCTCAAACCTTATAGGCCTTAGTGGGAACTTATTCCAGCCCACTAGGGGCTGGTTTATCTATTCACACAGCCCATGAGGCCCCTTGGGGCGTGACACCCCTCCCGATGGTCCCCAGCACCCCTCCCGGCACTCCCGGTACACTACCGATGAGCCCGAAACTTTTCCGGTGACCAAAACAGGACTTCCTATATATCAATCTTCGTTTTCGGACCATTCCGGAAACCCTCGTGACGTCCGGGATCTCATCCGGGACTCCGAACAACCTTCAGTCACCAACACATATAACTCAACTATACCGAAACGTCACCGAACCTTAAGTGTGTAGACCCTGCGGGTTCGAGAACTATGCAGACATGACCTGAGACACTCTCCGGTCAATAACCAACATCGGGACCTGGATGTCCATATTGGCTCCTACATATTCTACGAAGATCTCTATCGGTTTGAACCTCTATGTCAAGGATTCATATAACCCCGTATACTATTCCCTTTGTCCTTCGGTATGTTACTTGCCCGAGATTCGATTGTCAGTATCTCCATACCTAATTCAATCTTGTTACCGGCAAGTCTCTTTACTCATTCCGTAATACAAGATCTCGTAACTAACTCCTTAGTCACATTGCTTGCAAGGCTTGTTGTGATGTTGTATTACCGAGTGGGCCTCGAGATACCTCTTTGTCACACGGAGTGACAAATCCCAGTCTTGATCCATGCCAACCCAACAGACACCTATGGAGATACCTGTAGAGCACATTTATAGTCACCCAGTTACGTTGCAACATTTGATACTCACAAGGCATTCCTCCGGTGTCCGGGGGTTGCACGATCTCATGGTCATAGGAACACATACATTGACATGCAGAAAAACAGTAGCAATAAACTGACACGATCATATGCTACGTTTATAGTTTGGGTCTTGTCCATCACATCATTCTCCTAATTATGTGATCGTGTCATCAAGTCAGAACACTTGTCTATGGCTCGGAAACCTTGACCATCTTTGATCAACGAGCTAGTCAACTAGAGGCTCACTAGGGACAGTATGTTGTCTATGTATCCACACATGTATTTGAATTTCCAATCAATACAATTCTAGCATGGATAATAAACGATTATCATGAACAAGGAAATATAATAATAACCAATTTATTATTGCCTCTAGGGCATATTTCCAATAGTGCTATCCCGGCAGGGCTACGCCGAGCGCTACCGAAACCGCGAACAAAGGAGAAAACAATCTAGGGAGAGAGCGGCGCCAAGGGCTTGGTGTGTACACTTGAGGCGGCCCCTCCCCTCTATATATAGGTGGAGGGGCGTGTGGAAACCCCCCTCCAAGACCTAGGGTGCAACCAAGGGGGAGGAGTTGGACTCCAGTCCAATTTCCTCCCTTTCCATACACAGGTGGTCTTTCCACCTCTCCGAAGCCACATGGGCCTTGAGGGACTTATGCGCCCAGCCCAATAAGGTTAGGGTGCCTCCTATCATCCCATGAAAATCCTGGGGATGTGGTGGAACCCTTGGTGGACTTACACACTGAAAGGACGTGGATGTCGCCTAGAGGGGGGGGGTGAATAGGCGCTTTAAAATAGTTATGGTTAGGCTTGAACAAATGCGGAATAAAACTAACGTTTAATATGTCAAGCACAAAACCTAAAACAACTAGGCTCACTTATGTGCACCAACAACTTATGCTAAGCAAGATAAACAACCAAATGATAGCAAGATATATGACAAGAAACAATATGGCTATCACAAAGTAAAGTGCATAAGTAAAGGGTTCGGGTAAGAGATAACCGAGGCATGCGGAGACGATGATGTATCCCGAAGTTCACACCCTTGCGGATGCTAATATCCGTTGGAGCGGTGTGGAGGCACAATGCTCCCCAAGATGCCACTAAGGCCACCGTAATCTCCTCACGCCCTCGCACAATGCAAGATGCAGTGATTCCACTAAGGGACCCTTGAGGGCGGTCACCGAACCCGTACAAATGGCAAACCTTGGGGGCGGTCACCGGTACCCGTACAAATTGCTCGGGGCAATCTCCACAACCTAATTGGAGACCCCGACGCTTGCCTGGAGCTTTACACCACAATGATTGAGCTCCAAGACACCACCAAGCTTCTAGGACGCCAAAGCATCCACGAAGAACAATCTCTGGGGTACTAAGTACCAAAGGTAATAAGCTTCTCAAACTTCGCTTCCACGTATCACCGTGGAGAACTCAAATTGATGCAACTAATGCAATGACAAGAACACACGAAGTGGACAAGTACCTCACGCTCAAATCCCTCCACAACAACAAAAGCTATGGAGAAATATGAGAGGAAGAACAAGGAGCTCACAAAGAACTCCAAGATCAAGATCCAAGTGGTTCCCCTCACATAGAGGAGAAAGTGATTGGTGGAGATGTGGATCTAGATCTCCTCTCTCTTTTCCCTCAAGAACAAGCAAGAATCATTGGAGGGATTGAGAGTTAGCAAGCTCTAAGAAGGTCAACAATGGGGGAAGAACATGATCTCAACAGATAAGAAAAGGCCAAGGGGGAAGAAGACCCCCTTTATATAGTGGGGGAAGGAATCAAACCGTTACCCCCACTTATAGCCCGAGCCCAGCGGTACTACCGCTGGCTGCAGCGGTACTACCGCTGACCCTCCAGTGGTACTACCGCTGGCTACAGTGGTACTACCGCTGAGCCCATGGTAGCGCAAAGATACTACCGGGCCAACCACCGCCAAGAAAGTCTTCGCAAAAAGTCCGACGTAGTACAGCCGCAAGGATGACGGTACTAAAGTCCTGGAGCGGTACACCACTGGCCAGGGGCGGTACTACCGCTGGGATAGCGGTACTACCGCCATCTCTAGCGGTACTACCGCTAGGGCGAGCGGTACTACCGCTAGGTCCAGCGGTACTACCGCTCGCCACTGAAATAACCATAACTTTTGCATACGAGCTCCGAATCGAGCAAACCCAATCTTCTTGGATTCAGGACGACAAGAGCTATCCAAACAGATATGAAAATGCCAATGCTATAGAGATGTGAGACCTCTATGAATGAAGAACCGGCAAAAACTCCATCATCAAAAGCATCATAGTAGATGCATATGGTCTCCGTTTTCGATGAACTCGAGCTTGTCATGAAGATTACCATAAGCTCTAAAACTCACAAAGAGAAACACCAAATAAGAACCAAGAAGTATGATGCAAGGATGCAAATGGTTTGAGCTCTCAACAAACGATACAATCAAGCTACTCACTTGAGAGCCCCCTTGACAGTACAACAATCTATCCTAAAACAGAAAACATATCAAGGGCGAACCTATACCTTGCACCTCGACCTCTTGAGCTACATGATGATGATCTTGGCTTCCTCAAGATGGACCACCTCTCTTGATTGTGTTGGCTTGATGAAGACTAGTTGATTGCTCCCCCATACTCACTATGGCTGAGCCACTCTTCAGCATATCTTCACAAGTCCATTGCCACCACAATGGACGGCAAGCTTCAAGCATGATCTTTTCGTGATGATCCACTTGAACTTGCACAGGGCAATCTTGATGACGATCACCACTTGACGTCATCTTTCGTGGGTTGTATGAGATCTTACTTTTGACGCAAGCCCATGGAAACACACCTAACCCCCACATAGAACTCTCACAAAGACCATGGGTTAGTACACAAACACGTAATGGACAATGCTTACCATACCATGGGATCACTTGATCCCTCTCGGTACATCTTGTACGCTTTGTGTGTTGATCATCTTGATTTACTCTTTGTCTGAGATCTTGATCAACCTTGTGTCTCTATAACCATTCTTTGGATAATACCTTGAATACCACCTTGGTCATCATATAAACTCCTTGAACCCAACAGACGGACTTCAAGAAGTGCCTATGGACAAATCCTATAAATATAACTTAAGGCATCCATTAGTCCATAGGAATTGTCATCAATTACCAAAACCACATATGGAGATATATGCTCTAACACACACTCCTACGAAAGTTTTTGGAACCTTCTAGAAGCTTCCTAGTATAATACCAGAAAAACCCAAAACTTTTTCGGTAGCAAATATGACTTCCCATATATAAATCTTTACCTCAAAACCATTCCGGAGCTCCTCGTGACGTCCGGGATCTCATCTGGGATTTCGAACAACATTCAGTCACCAACATACATAACAAAATGGAGCAACTGCTAACATAATCCCAACAGACATTAGCATTGCTACGGGTGAGAAAGTCTCATCGTAGTCAACTCCTTGAACTTGTCAAAAAATTCTTTGCGACAAGTCTAACTTTATAGATGGTGAAATTACCATCCACATCTGTCTTTTTCTTAAAGATCCATTTGTTCTAAATAGCCTTACAACCATCAGGTAATTCTTCCCGAGTCTATACTTTGTTTTCATACATGGATCCTATCTCAGATTGCGTGGCCTCTGGCAATTTGCTGGGATCCGGGCCAACCATCGCTTCTCCATAGCTCGTAGGTTCACTATTGTCCAACAACATGACCTCCAAGACATAATTACCATGAACAAGGAAATATGATAATGACCAATTTATAGCATGGATAAATGATTATCATGAACAAGGAAATATGATAATATGGATAATAAATGATTATCATGAAAAAGGAAATATGATAATATGGATAATAAATGATTATCAATACAATTATAGCATGCATAATAAATGGTTATCATGAACAAGGAAATATAATAATAACCAATTTATTATTGCCTTTAGGGGATATTTCTAACAACAGTCTGATGTATTGGAAGAAACTACTACAAAGGGCCTAATGTGGAGGGTAGGAGATGTCAAACAAATCCACGTATGCGAAGATAGTTGGATCCCTGATGTGATTCCTTGAACCCCTCAACCAACAAATAATAATCAACTAGTGTGCCCCCTGATAACGAAGGGAGAACCACAATGGAATGAAGTGCTCATAAAAAGTAAATTCTCAGAGGGTATAGCAGCAAAAATCCTTAGCATTCAATTAAGCAGTGAAGGTTGTATGGACTTTGCCTTGTGGTCCATACAAAAGGGGCGCCTCTATAGTCAAATTAGCCTACAATCTAGTAAGAATACTGAATTTTTGGGGAGATCAAAGTGCAGATGGTAAAGGAGCTACATCATAACTGAAATCCTTGGAGAAAACCTGGAAGAAATTATGGGCAATCCAGTGTCCTAATAAAATGAAAGTAGTGTTATGGAGGTTGGCCCATGATTGTCTCCCTATAGGATACCAACTTCAAATCAGATCAATACCAACAAGGTATGATTATTACTTTTGCAATGGGGGAACTGTTGAATATTATTTTTTTGCATTATCATTAACTCATTACATTAAAGAAATCTGGAAAGAACATAAAAAATATTATGGAATTTGTCTAAATTTGAAGAGTCTTACCCATATCCGACAATGAATGTTAGAATGGATAACGAATGGTACAAATTTTCATGCTATGCTTATGGTTGTAGCTGTTTGGCACATTTGGGAGCTTAGGAATACCCGCCGTAATGGTGAGGCCTTAGTTCATCCTCTTAGTGTTGTGGGAAAGATCAAGATATACATGGAGTTTATCAATCTGCACTTTTTCAGTTCGACCATCTCAATCACATGTGAGACTCTGAAGTCAAATCAAAACTGGTCTCCACCATCGGAAGGGTCAATGTTTGCCAACACGGATGCAACGACATTCTCTTAGTCTAAACAAGCAGGCTTTGATGTGGTGATACATGATCACCAGTGGAGGGTGCATGCAGCAAGCAAGGGGTACTTTGATCGAATTCAAAACCCATAAATTGCAGAAGCCATGGCACTTCGTCAAGCTTTAATCCTTGTAGGAGACACAAATATGGAAATGATGATGGTGGCATCAGACTGTTTGTCACTAGTTAACAAGATCAACGATTCAAACTTGGACAGAACCCTTACACGAGCCATAGTCTATGGCATCAAGAAGTGGGCCACGAAATTTGCATATTGTACTTTTATCCATGTTAATCATGCTTGTAATGAGGCAGTTCATACTCTCACCAAATCAACAGAGTATGAGGTTAGATCATCTTGGTTTAATGAGGTTTCTCATGTAACCAACTATGAAGCACCGATACGGCAACACGGATATGGCGTTACGAGTACGACGATATGGGGTGATAATTTTTAGAAACAACAATACATCGATACAACAAATATATATAAATAATTATAAAATTACATGTAATAAAAAAACACAAGATGAGATCAAAATATTGTCCCATTCATCATGGTGAATTTGCCTATTCCCAGATGACATGTCATGTTTCCCTCTTTAATGTAGACAATAACAACAACATAAACAACAAATGGAAAATAATAGCAAACAAAGCAAGCAATAGGAACTTAGGAAGTAGCAGCAGAGCATTGAGGAAATTAACATGAATGGATAGACAACTAGAGAGCAGTAAAGTTCACTGAATCTATTTTACCTCGCTCTTGGTGGCGATTGGCGACAACGTCGGAGAAGATTTTGGTCAACCGAGACAGGAACATGGCAACTGTATCATTATATCAGCAACGTTTGGTACGCTGATACACAAGTTTCTTCCGTATCGGTGCTTCGTACTCATCACCATTTTTTTGAGCAGAGTACAATTGAAGTCGCTGATATACACGAGCATACACTCACCCCTATGAACACACGCACACACACCCTACCCCCATGAGCACATTCGAAAGACTAAGCCGGTACATCATCTTGAGGTTGACGAAATCGCCACACACGCCTTCGTAGTCGACGGGAACGTCTCCTCCCACTGAACACACATCGCCGGAAGACCTGGAATAAATCCAAGAAAATGCCAGCACCAGTGTCAAATCTGAGATTTGAACTCCGGTGGGCAAGGGATATCACAGTCCTCCTAATCATCCAACCACGGATTGATTTGCATCAGCATCATTTTCTGTAATGAACAAGTTCATGAATAAATGAAGGGCAGTACTGGGCGCCGACGCGCCGGCCCGAACACTCGCGCCGGTCACAGCGCAACCATCAGATTGGGGATCCTTTGACTGTCAGATCTTCTCTCTCGTCCTCAACCTCGAGCCACGAACGCGAGCGCCTCGCCGGCCATCCTCGTCCAACATGCAACGACGCTCCCCACCCCTCCCCTCTCCCCCTGCCCCCCGGCGGTCGAGGGGTCCTTCTCCGTCGCCCCTCTTGCCGGACGTCCTCGTCGCCGTCCTTGTAGAGCCAACAAAAGCGAGCACCTTGCCGGTCGTCCGTTGTAGCTTTTTTCATCAATGGTTGTATCATTTTATGTCAAACGATTTAGCATTCCGCCATGGCAATGACCGCTTGCAGCTTTTTATATGTCTGGTTGCAGCTTTTTCCATCAATGGTTGTAGCATTTTATGTCAACGATTATAGCATTCCGTCATGACAATGACCGCTTGCAGCTTTTTATATGCCCGGTTAAAGCTTTTTCATCTGGATTTGAAGCTTTTTCAAATAGCCGTTGCAGCAATTTTGAGTGATGTTTGCAACATTTGTATACACATGGTCCGACCATGACGACAGGCGACGAGAACGATGAGCGAAAGCTGGATCCGACGATGCGGACGGCCGCCAGGAACTGGCGATGCGGGTGACCGCGTCCATGCGCCCCACCACGCGCAAAAATCGTTCGGTCCGGATGAGAGGAGATCGCAGGATCGTCGTGCGCCCCGCGTGGAAAACGTTCCATGAAGGGCTGCCCATTACCTCAAGGAAAACAGAAAACGATGCCATTTGGAAAAACAAAACGAAAAATTCAACCGAAGCCGAGTTGTCTGGCGCTCTTGCCGATGCCGTCCACCGCCGCCGCAAGCGAGCCCTCCCCGTCGCCCCCCCACGCCGTGACCACCCCCGACGGGTGGCACCCTCGCACAACGGAGCGCCGCCTGCTCCATCTCCTGCATCACTCCTCCCGCGCCCGGCGACGCCCGCTCGAGCTCCTCGCCTTCGCCGTCCGCCATTGCCTGCATTCCTCCCCGCCCTCCCCACACCACCATTTCCTCGCCGCGCTCCTCCTCCTCTCCTCCCCTCCGCCTCCCGCTCTCTCTCTTCTCAGCCTCCTCCCTCCTGAACCTCCGCCTCCCCTCCCACTCCTCAACGCCGCCCTCAAGTCCCTCTGCGCCTCATCTCCACCCCTCGCGTTCCGCCTCCTGTCCTCCCTTCGCCGCCTTCATGCCCCTGATCGCCTGTCCTTTCTCCCGCTGCTCGGGCCAACCTCCTCGTTGCCGCTTCTCTCAGCCTTCCATGGCCTCCTCCTCCGCCTCGGCTTCCTCTCCCACCACGCCATCTCCCTCGCCCTCCTCAGGCCATATCGTCTGCCCCACGTACGAATCCTGTTTGACGAAATGCCTCAGCAGAGAAAGTGCACCATCGCCTACAACACACTCATCACCGCCTATGTGAAAGCCAAGGATATTTTCACTGCACGCCATCTGTTTGATGAAATGCAGCGGTTCAAGCGCTCCAGGAGAAGCATGGTTTCCTGGAATGCTATGATCTCAGGGTGTACGTGGTGTGGGAGGGATGACATGGCAGTACGGTATTTCCAAGACATGGTGAGGGAGGGCAAGGTGGCGCCAGATGATGGGACCCTTGCCGCGGTGCTGCCTGCTTGTGGGAGGATAGGGAATGCTGGTGCCGGGAGGTGGGCGCACGAGTATGCATGTAAGAAGGGTATCTTAGACATCTCAGTGCATGTTGCTAACGCGGTGGTGGATATGTATTGCAAGTGTGGCGTTGTGAACAGCGCTAGAGAGGTGTTCGAAGGGATGCAACAGCGGAGTGTGGTGAGCTGGAACACAATGATCTCTGGATTTTCGTTGAATGGGCAAGGGATTAAGGGGATTGAGCTGTTCCGGCAGATGGTGAGGTCTGGTGGGGAGCCTAATTCAGTGACTTTCCTGGGGGTGCTTGGTTGCTGTGCCCATGCTGGGGCAGTAGATACTGGGCAGCTGATCTTCCAGACTATGCAGTCAGAGCATGGGATAGAGGCGGGAATTGAACATTATGGGTGTATGGTAGATTTACTTGGAAGGTCCGGCCTTCTCGAAGAGGCACATGCGCTGATTCAAGGGATGCGAATGAGCCCTAATTCTGCAATATGGGGATCACTTTTAAGCGCCTGCCGTGCCCATGCTGGGCTTGGCATTGCCGAGGTGGCTCTCAAAGAGCTTATTAGTCTGGAACCTTGGAATTCAGGGAACTATATGCTGTTGGCCAATCTTTATGCGGAAACACAACGTTGGGACGAGGCAGGTGATGTGAGGAAACTGATGAGGAGGATGAGTGTGCAAAAGGCACCAGGGCAGAGCCTAATTGAAGAACCAAGTTCAAGCTGGCAAATACATGATCACATTGTGACTTAACTCTGGAAATACACCTACAACGGGGAGGGGGAAACTGCAAATAGGACATATAGTGGGAAGCTCTAATGCTCTATGCATTGCCAAATCTTATCAAGAGGTCACAGACTGGTATTGCAGGTAATCACTTCAATTGTCTTCTTGTTTCATATAGACTTATACCCAATATGAAATTCGTTTTTATGGTCAGTTCAAGAGCAATTTAGGCACTAGACACCTGATTTCATACGATACATTTGTGTTATTCATGTCCTGCTCTGAATCAAATGTCTTACTAAAAATTGGAGATCCTACAATATTGCTGACAAGAACTTAGAAATGTGAGTAAGGCTTCTGTCCTGGAGACTGGTTCGCCAAGTTATTCTATGTTTGAAATGGTATACATGTAGTTTGCAACTATCAGCGGTGATAATGATGGGTAGTACCAGTACATCTATTTTAATTTATATTCTGAACATTTTGTAGCAGAATCAAGTCCTTACTTTGGTAAGGTGAAATCATCCTCTTCATGGGCATATTCTGATTACTTTTACCAAATGTTAAATTAAGCCATGCATCAATTGGAAATTTGAATGAACCCGGTGTGTATTGCTTTCTTTTCGTTTATTTAAGTGTTACTGCTTTTCAAAGTGTCTAACTAGCCCATCTTTTGAAAGCAAACAGAAGCAGGATTTCAGAATTTGTTGCACTGAAATAAAGGTGCATTTTAAATGTTTCAAACAGATTTTGCATATATAATATAAGAGTGGATTTCTGCCGTACTGAAGCACCCAGAATTCAGTTTAATAAAAGAAAGAGACAATACTAAATGTCTAATATGTTGAACTTCATAATGTCATTTGTCCCACTGTATCAGTACTCCCTCTTGTTCCCACTGTATTTTTTCAATAGTTTGTCTGATTTTGGGCAAAGTAGAATCCCATGATCGTGCTCCTTGAGGCTTCGTTCGGTTGTTGAGGTTTCCTTCCACACTGGGAACCAACCCTGCAGGGATTGGGTGAGTCCCCTTATGTCACCCACCCCCCGCCAACACCCTCACCACATATCCTTTCGTCTTAAATTCTGTTCGGTTACTCCCTCCCATCAGGAACACTTTTGACAGAAAACTGTGGTGAAACTACAAGACGCTAGCTGAACACAGTAGCATTTAACTATACCGTCAGATCTAGCTCAACACAGTAGCAGTTAACAATACCATGAGATCACATAACAACTCATCACAACAATATATATAAACGTTGTTTCATCAAGCAAAAACACATGCTAAATTTAGGGTTCAGCAATCACACCAGATTCGACTGATCAACGAAAGAGTCGTGGCTGAATTATTTACTTGCACACTTCCTACCAACCGGAACAATGACACGACACCAAACGAGTCATGGCTCTTGCAATCGCTCACGGCTTTATCAGATTTTATGTCAGAGACGACCCCACGTTGTCAACTTAGAGCGCAACGCCTCAATGACTGTCCTATCGACGTCCAAAAGTAGTTTCTAGCCAAACATTTGTTGGCTTTTAAACCATAGATCAAAACACCCAGGAGCACAACGTATATGTACGTGCAAAGCTAACACGAACAAGCACACTAGCAGCTTGATCGATTAGCCCTTGTACACACGTACGTGCAACTAGCCAGAGACTTGCATATGAATACGCTTCAGCCGGCTAGCTTCGGTTGATTGGATCAATCACGCGACAACGGATCAACTCGTCTCTCTCAACAAGAACGTAAAAACGTGAAGGCACTGAATCGTTGATGGCCACAGGCTCGTGTCGAGCCTGTCGTAATACTTTGTATTGCTTTGCTATCTGATCTGGTGTTACAAGCACCACCCCTAGGGTGCCTTTTATATACACCCACAAGGGACTATGGAAATAGACTAGGACTAGGCATCCTAATACTACTAGGACTCGGTTTGACTTTTTTTCTAATCCTAGATTAACTCACATTCACCCCCTAATCATGATGTCCTTACTTTCGACCTGGGTCCCAAACATGATTGCTGCTTTTCATAACTGTTATCATCGGCATGGCCTTTGCCGTCCCTTGCAACATTTCATGGACCGTCTTTACTGTCGTCGACTCGTCCGTAGCTTGATGACAACACTCCTTTTTGGTCGTGTCTTCAATCTTCACCTCTTCTTTGGTGCTTTGTAGACTGTCCTTCGGATCATCTAGGGCACATCTTTTGAACCCGAGCGTGACCATACTTTGGTCTAACTTTGAATTCCAACCTCTTGGCGCTTGCATCAGCCCGTAAAGTGCCTTCTTGAGCTTGTCAACCTTCGCTTGTTCGTCTTTGTTCTCGTAGCTGAGGGGTTGTTCTGCGTACACTTCTTCTGTGAGATCACCGTTGAGGAAAGCGGATTTAACATCCATATGATGAACCTTCCAATCCTCTTGTGCTGTCAAAGCTAGGAGCACTCTCACCGTCTCGAGTCGAGCAACTGGTGCAAACACCTCATCATAGTCAACTCCTTGACGTTGTACGTAGCCCTTTGCAACGAGTCTTGCCTTGTACTTCACAATGGCACCCTTCGTGCCCTTCTTTAACTTGTAAACCCACTTCAAACCTATCGCCTTTTGGTTTGGAGGTCGGGTTACCAAAGTCCACGTGCCATTGCTCTCAATCGCCTTCATCTCCTCATCCATGGCGTGCGTCCAACTAGGACTTTTGCTCGCCTCTACGAAGTTTGCCGGCTCCTCAACTCCAAGCAGACATAGTCCGGAGTACTCGAGCGTAACTGGCTTTGTGTACTTGTAGACTTTCTTGAGCGTCTTGTAGCGACGAGGCCCCGAGGAGTCCGTTGTAGCTTGCGAAGGAGGTGACACAAATTGTGTCGATGTTGATGCACTTGAGGAAGACGGCTGAGTCCCGAGCGTGTCATCGGGATCTCCACCCGTATCGTGCGCTTCGTTGCTATGCGCTTTGTTGCTGATGTTGTCGTCGAGATCTCCACCCGTATCGTGCGCTTCGTTGTCGCTATCTCCTTGCGACCTATGCATGTCATCGTCGGTGTCGGCACCATGATTGTGGTCACCTCGGTTGGGCGTCTTACCAACCATCTGGACATCCTCCCCTGCATCATCATCAGTTGGAAATTCAACCGTGAATATGTTACTGTTTGGAGCATCATCGGTCGCGGCGCTCCAATTCCACGCTTGGTTTTCTTCAAACACGATGTCGCTGAAATCCATAGACGCTTGGTTTGTGGATCATAGAAGCGGTATGCCTTGGTGCCGGAACTCCTCTCGTATCCGATGAACACCATCTTGGTGCTACGATCGGCAAACTTTGAGAGGTGCGGCTCCACCGCCTTCACATGTGCCACGCACCCGAACGTCCGTAGACGAGACACATTCGGCTTACGTCCGTAAATTGCTTCATACGGAGTCTTGCCGATCACCGCCTTAGTTGGAGCCCGGTTGAGAAGATAGACTGCCGTCGAGACAGCTTCTCCCCAAAAAGTTCCCGGCAGGTTCTTGCTCTTGAGTAAACTCCTTGCCATGTCAACGACGGTACGATTGCGCCTTTCAACGACCCCGTTATGCTGTGGCGTATAAGGTGTCGTGAGGAACCTTTTTATGCCAATCTTCTCGCAGTAGTCGTTGAACTCGTTCGACGTAAACTCTCCGCCGCGATCTATCCATAGAGCGCGAACCTTCAACTTGTGTTCCATCTCCGTTGCAGCCTTTAGCTTCTTGAACGCTTCAAACGCCTCATCTTTAGATCGTAGGAGAACGACCCACATATATCTCGAGTAGTCATCTACCACAAGGAAGAAGTATTTCTTTCCTCCATGAGTTGCCGGGGTGATAGGGCCACATAGATCACCATGGAGCAGCTCGAGTGCATCACTTGCACGATAGGTTGACTGAGCAGGGAACGGCCCGCAGTGCTGTTTTCCAACCAAGCACCTGTCACATACTCGATCAACATGGTCGATAACTGACATCCCGGATACCATCTCCATCTTTGACATCTTCTTCAAGGCGTAGAAGTTAACATGTCCAAATCTAGCATGCCATAACCACGAATCATCATCACTCTTGGCGAGCCAACACTCCGGTTGAGATTGATCAAGGTTGAGGATATAGATCCTGTTTCGTGTGCGAGTAATACGAGCTAGCACGTTTCGGAGGTTGTCGAAGTTCGTCATCACTCCGTTCTCGATACCCACCTTGCATCCATTCTCGTCAAGCTTCCCAATAGAGATGATGTTGTTGCGAAGCCGTGGGATGTAGTACACTCCGGTGAGTATGCGATGTTCGCCTGTGAGACCCTCGAAGAGGACAGATCCTTGCCCACAAATCTCCACATTTGAACCATCACCAAACTTGACCGAGCCTTCAACATCATATTCCAGCTCGAGAAATTTCTCCTTGCATCCCGTCATGTGGTTACTGGCACCCGTGTCGAGATACCACGACACGTTGTGATCCCCGGATAACTTAGGTGTCACATTCTTCTCATGAAGTAGCACCTTCCGGCTTGGTTTCACAAGCACTGTTTCAGCGAGATCACAAACTTCGGCCATTAGAAGACCTGGACCTTCGTCTTCCTCCTTTGCCAAATTTGCCTTGATCTCTCGCTTGTTACGCTCTGGACAATCCTTTGCAAAGTGACCCATCTCGTTGCAGTTATAGCACTTGACCTCGGACATATCCAAGTTCCGTTGCTTCCGTCCTTTAGATCGGTCAGCCTTACCACGACCTTGTGGCTTGCCTTTACCTTTGCCTTTTCCCAAGAATGCGTCCAACAAGCACAGGAGGTCGCACTCCGCGGTGGAGTCCACGATCTGGTCAATGCGTGGCAGCGGGGACGTGTCCTGAGTGCAAGCCTTGTTAAGGTTCGTGAAGTCGATGCACATGCGCTCCTTCCCACACTTCTTCGGGACAACCACTGGGTTGGCCACCTATTCTGGGTAGCGCACCTCCCTTATGACCCCTGCTTCCTTCAACTTGCGCACCTCCTAAGCGATGAACGCCTGCTTCTCTGGGGCTTGCCTCCTTGCCTTCTGCTTCACCGGACGCACGTGTGGGCACACGATGAGGTGGTGCTTGATTACGTCCCTCGGAACCCCCACAAGATCGAAGGCGCTCCAAGCGAACGCGCCCTTGTTCTCCCTAAGGAAATCCACCAATGCGTTCTCTTGGTCTTGGGGGAGGTTCACGCCGATGGTGAAGGTGAGGGCCAGGCTTTCTTCGTCCACCGGCACTTGCTTCGTCTCCGCCCGGTCCTGGGACAACAACTGCTTCTTCTTCACGGACGCGATGTCGTGGACGTCTCCTGGGTCCTTCGCGGTGCGCGCCTCACCCTCAGAGTTGGCACGCGCTACGGCCGCGACCTTATGGGATAGCCCGAGCACCCGTGAGGCGTCCTTGATGTCCCCCACAACGGTAAGCACACCACCGCTCCCTGGCATCTTGACGACGTTGTAGCCCGGGTGCGTCGCCGCCATGAACTACGCGAGGGCGGGGTAGCCGAGTATTGCATTGTACGGAAGGTGGATGTGAGCGACGTCGAAGTCGATCTACTCGGTGCGGAAGTTGGAGCGGGTGCCGAACGTGACAGGGAGACGGATCCGTCCTACGGGAACGACGAATCCCGCCACTACCCCAGAAAAGGGCTTCGAGGGCGCGAGCTGCTCTCGGGGTAACCGCAACACGTCGAAGGCCTCCATTGAGATGATGTTGAGGCCCGCGCTGCCATCGATGAGGGTCTTGGAGACAGCCACACCGGAGATGGTCGGCGTGCACAACATGGGAAGCGCCTCGGCAGCCGTCGTGGCTTTAGGGTGGCCGTCGGGGCCGAAGGTGATGTTGACCTCTCGCCACACGCGGCGTTCTGGGGGCTCAGGCCTTAGGCGAGCCGTCCCCCCGCGCTGCAGGAAACGCTTGACGTGGCGGCCAGAGGGTGGTGCCTGCGGTCCGTCGAGAATACAAGCGACCGCAGGGGCGGCCCTGCTTTGTCGGACGCCGTCCACCGTGGCGGACCCATCCACCGCCGCGGACCGACGGTCGTCAATGGTTGTACTTGCCATGGCGTCACCGACTCGAGATTTGGTTCCTACTGCTGGCGTGGAGGCTCCGGCATGCACCCCTACCTCGCGTGCCAAATGTCGGATTTCGGGCTCCGCAAACCCCAAGGATTCGAACACAGGGGCGCGCGCGGAGGCCATCTAACAGATTCGAGTCACCAGACCCGACACTCGGTGAGCAAGGCTAAGGACCCAATCGATGGTGAGTAAGACAGGGGACGAGGCAGTTTACCCAAGTTCGGGCCGCTGGGAAGCTTAAAACCCTACTCCTGCTTGCCTCTCTGGAGGTTGGTGAGTCAACCAGTATAGTGTTCTCCGGCCTCCTGAGGTTGGGTGGCCTCAGCGGTGCGATGGTGAGTAAGATGATGGTTAGGGTTCCCATCCCTCTCTACGAAGCGACCTATCCTCTATATATAGTGGCGGCCACGGTCCTCTTCCTTTATCGTTTCAGCGGGAAGGGATCCAATAATGGACAATTTTGAAGGGGGACAGGGGAACGTGCTCCCCTGTTCAAAGGTGGTCTTCGCCTTCAAAGTGGCTGCTCGCACAGCAGGGCTGACGTCCGCCCTGCTGGTGGGCCGCGGTGGCTTGGTTACACGAAAGTGGAAACCTTTGGAAGATGCCTTCGGGTCCTGCGTACGTCTTGGCTCCCCTTTGCACCAAAGGGGGAGCTGCACTGCTCTGCCATCTATGGTTCGCCTGTCCGCCTCCTGCGTCACCCTTGACTCCTGAGGTTGGACCTTGCCTCGGAATGTCCACCCCTCCCGAGGGGTCCTGAGGAGGCCCCCGTGGTGAACGCTGCCACCGGCCCCGAAGTTCAAGAGCAACAAGGTTCCTCCCAGCCGGTGACCAAGCAGGCCGATGGCTGCACCGCCACTACGCACTCGTCAGGCCTTCGGGATCGGCATAGCGCGCCCGACTAGAGATGCCCCACAGCCGGCGTGCGCTTGCCATGGCCACCGAGCTGCTTCGCTATCGGCCTGCTCCTGACCGCCACGATGACTCGCTCCAATGCATCGAGGAGCTCATCACCGCCGTCGGTGACTCAGCGGCGCTCTCCTGCTCGCTCCGACCCCGGCTGTCCCTGGAAAACGACGAGGAGAAAGACGCGCCACCCCCACCCACGCGACGCGTTGCGGACCCCGTCCCCAGGCAAGAAGCGCGACGCCGTGCCCGGCCTCGTGAGCCCAGGGCGAGACCCGGAGTTGAAGCAAGCTGCCAGGTGGTCCCCCGACCCTGCGCCGATGTATGCGCGCCCTCGGCGCTACAAATTCCACGTCATGAGCATGCCCCGCTCGAAGTAGACCCCGTGGAGCAATAAGACCCGGCGGCTCCCGCGCGTACCATACCCGTTGGATCGGTGGGGTGCCTCGCTATCGCCCCCGAGCTCTACCCCGTTGCGTGGCCCTGCAAGTTCAAGCCCGACCTACCCCCGCGTTACAATGGCACCCAAGACCCGGCTGAGTTCCTACAACTCTACACGCTGAGCATCAGGGCGGCAGGAGGAGGCGTCAGAATCATGGCGTGTTGGTTCCCCATGGCGCTCAAGGGTGGCGCGTTCTCTTGGCTCCTCAACCTCTTGAAGGCGTCCATCACCTCCTGGGACGGCCTGCGTGAGCGCTTCATCGCCAACTTCCAGGGCACCCGCGACTGCGCCCCCACCATGAACGACCTGCGGCGCGTCAAGTATCAGGAGGGAGAGACCCTGCACAAGTTCATACATCGCTTCACGGTCATGCGCCTCAAGATCCCCAAGGCGTCGGACGAAGCCGTCATCTCGGCTTTCTCCGACGAAGTCACCGACCTCAAGATGAAGGAGGAGCTCGCCATGACGATGAAATGAGCACCAGACTGGAGATGTTCAACTTGGCAAGCAAATGCGCCAAGGCTGAAGAAGGACGACTGTCGCTCCTCGGGCCCCAGGCAGCGAACCCAGAAGAGAAGAAAGCCAAAGCCAAGGAGGTGAAGCACAAGGCCCCGGTGGTGCTCACCGCCGAGCCCGAGGCGAAGCATGTCCGAGGGGAAGAGCGCCTGTCCGGAGGGGGGCAACGTGCATCTTCCATGGCACCAGCGACCATGATACCTCCGAATGTCAAGAACTCCGTCTGGTCCGTGCCGAACACTTGAACATGCTCCCCGGACGGTTCGACAGAAGCCCCATGCACGGAGGAGGCCGCAATGAGGGCCGCTGGGATGACCGAGAGCCGCGCCAAGGGTGGCGTGAACAACCTCAGGAGCACCCCTGGCGTGTCCAGCCTCAGGAGGAACGTTGGCGTGATAACCCTCAGGAGGGGCAACGACGCGGTCAGCCTCGTGAGGCTCGCCCTCGGGAGACCGGGTTGTCCCCGTTGCCTCCGCCACCCAGGAGGAGGGATGAAGACAGATAGGACAACGAGGTTGGGGGGGGGGGGTTCCAGGAGGCCAGGGCGATGGCTTCCATCCTGGTCGACGCCCAGACCCCAGCCTCCAACTGCGTCTTCAAGAAGTTTACCCGGGAGGTGAATGCCGCCCTCCTGAGGCCAGAAGAAATGCGCCCCCTCAACTGGTCCCAGACCACCATCACCTTAGACCCAAGCGACCAGCTCAGGTGCTCGTTCATGAACGACAAACTCCCAATGATGTGCACCCCAACCATCAGCAACATCCTCATCACCAAGACCCTCATTGACAGTTGAGCAGGGCTCAACGTCCTCTCAGTCGAGATCTTCGAGAAACTCCAATTGCCATACGAACAACTCATGCCGACCAAACCCTTTTCAGGAGTAACAGAGGGGTCCACCTTGCCCATTGGGCACGTGCATTTGCCCGTCACCTTCGGCGAGCGCAAGAACTACCACACTGAGATCATCATCTTCGACATCACGCACATTCACCTACCATACAGCGAAATCCTCAAATACCCGACGCTCGCCAAGTTCATGGCAGTGATCCTCCATGGTTACAATGTCCTCAAGTTGCCAGGGAGCGACGACGTCATCACCATCCCCTGCGACGAGAAGGATGTCGTCTGTACACTGGAGCGCGCCTGCCGCGCGGCGGCGGCAGAATGCTTGGATGACGAAGAAGACGAGCTGCCTCGCGAGGAACCACGCAAGAAGAAGGAGCTCCTCCCCACGGAGCGCCTAGGGCTTCGGGCTCCATGCCGGGGGACGATGCCATGCCCCCCATCGCGTAGGAATGCGCGCTCGGCGCCCCCTTGGGTCTGGGCTGGGGGCTCCCATCGGGGAGGTCCCTGGTCTGGCAAGTGAGGCGGGGTCGGCGTTCGAGCACATCCCGAGGATGCGCTCCAGAGCACGTCCACCCAGCTCCCGTGAATCCGTCATGAGAGCAATCCGAGAACTTCGAGAGGTTCAGGCCATGTGACGCGGTGACTGCCCCGCACCATCAATCGCAGTCGCCGTCGTTGGCACGGTTGACCGACCCCGCATCTGCATCAACGTGCCCGCAACCAACATAGCCGCGGCATATGGCCCCTTCTGGCCTACGCTGGCTAGCTACCGGTGGGAGTACCCGGACGCCAATGCCTTCATGCCCTTCGGACTGGGAACGCGGCTGCCATCTACCAGAGGCTCCAGCGGGCCATGGTCGTATCCCGCCTGCTGGGGCGCCGCGAGGAAGAGGAGGAGGTGCTCGGGCCAAGCAAAGACCCCGAGCCTCGGGAGGCGGCGGACCCGTGAGGGTCGCGATCGTGGAGACATGAGATCAGGCGACGACGGTGCCGTCGGTACTTCAGCGACATGGCCGCCGGGTGACTTTATGTTTGCTGCTGCCAGATAACTTTTTGGATCACCCCGTCTAAGGACGCCCCCGGGGCCACACGGCCTCCTCGAGCTGAGGACACTCCTCCGGCTGCTACTTTCGTTTATGCATCGTTTGGTTGTTCAATTTCACCCGTTCAGAATCCTAACGTTCTGTCTTGCTTATATTGTCGGGCGGTCGGCCCCCCCGTTTGGGGGCTCTGGTCGAAGTTTGTCCATGCAGATACGTAGCCTCTCTGCCAAAGAAGAAGTCGGCAAGGTTTACCAATGACCCAAACAAAATCAACTCAGTCCACCAATGACTCGGGCGTAGGGACACTCGCGAGGCCATAGCGTCCTCGCAACCTCCCATATGCACCCCCACCGTGACACTCTCACGTAATAACGAGCTGAGGCAATATATGCCCAGGCCCCCCCCCCCCCCCCCCCCCCGAGGATGCGGAGGGGTCCATCCCACGCCTAGTGGAAGCCCTATGCTCCACGCTGGGGAGAAGCTCAGTGCACCAATGACTCGGGGGTAGGGACACTCGAGAGGCCAAAGCGTCCTCGCGAGCTCCCATATACACCCCCACCGTGACACTCTCACGTAATAACGAGCCGAGGCTGTATACGCCCAGGCCCCCCGAGGACGCAGAGGGGTCCACGCCAGGCCTAGTGGAAGACCTATGCTCCGCACTGGGTACAGATAGGGGCAATCAACATAGTAAGCCAATGACTATGCCCTCAGCTGGCACCAATGCAGTCCGCCAATGACTGTGCCCACAGCTGGCACCAACACAACCCGTCAGTGGTTGCACCCTCGGCCGGCAAGGAGATCAACACAGTCTACACTCGACTTCGCCCATGCCAAGTACGTGGGGCAAACAGCTGAAGGTACGGAGCCGCTCGCACGTCAAGGGGGACCCCTGAGCATCGCGACTCAGGGGCCTAACTGTGCTCGTAGCCCCTTCCCCCTTTGGGCCGTCCTTGGTCGGTTCAATCGCAGCAAGGTACGCGCGGGGCGGGCCCTGCTGACGCAGAGCCTAGTGTGCTCGACAAATCACTTTGGATCCCTTAGGAAGAACACTGGAGTCACTCGTACGTCAAGGGGGGGGGGGGGTCCCGAGCATCCCTTTCCATTTTGAGCCGCCCTTTCCGGTGGGTTCAACCGCGGGGAGGTACGCGCGGGGTGGGCCCTGCCGACGTAGAGTGCTGAAGGAGTTCGAGAGTCTCAAATTATTGGCTTCTTAGGAGGAACACTGGAGTCACTCATACGTCAAGGGGGACCCCATGAGCATCGCGACTCAGGGGCCTAACTGCGCTCGTAGCCCCTTCCGCCTTTGGTCCATCCTTGGTTTCTCGTCGGTTCAATCACGGGAAGGTACGCGCTGGGCGGGCCCTGTTGACGCGTAGTGCTGAAGATGTCCCAAGTTTCAAAATCTTTGCCGCGTTCTCCTCATGAGGGCAACTCGTGCGTCAAGGGGGCCTCCTGAGCATCGCGACTCAGGAGCCTAAATGCGCTCGTAGCCCCTTCCCCTTCTGGGCCGTCCTTGGTTTCCGGTCGGTTCAATCGTGGGAAGGTACGCGCAGGATGGGCTCTGGCGACGTAGAGTAACACAACAAACATGACATGAACAAGGCGAGGAAAACATTCAAGCATTCAATTAATACAAACCGTGACCAAGTTCATAAAAACGCAAATAAGTTTAACGCCTCCGCGAGGCACGATGTGCATTGCAGGAAAATAACAGGGAAAAGAAATCAGGAGGAGCCACCGCCGGTCGCCCCCTCCGCAGGGGGCTAGTCGTCGACGTCAGAGGCATCGTCTTCCCCATCATCGGCTCCAGCGGCACCTGGAGACGAAGGAGCTGCGACGCGGGCGAACCTCCTCATCAACGCCTCCACATGGCCTTCAACGCCTCCGCGGCGCGGTCGCGGGCCTCAGTGGGGACCGGCACGATCACATAGCTTAGATTGAACCCGGGGCCACGAAGATGAAGGTGGCCGAAGAAGCGAGTCGCAGCCGCAAAGAAGAGGTCGTGGCACTTGCTGTCCAAGATCTTGTCCACCTGCATGACGACAATCTCCAGCGCCACGACGAGCCCCTTTGCGAGCGCGGCAAAGCCGTCCTCCGGGGTGGCCAGAGGCTCGTCATACTCGTCCCGACGGAGGGAGCGGAGCGCCGTGCGAAGCCTGAGCTTGGTCTCGAGGGACATAAATTCATCCGCCTGCAGGCGGCGCTGCTCGGCCAGCTTGGCTTGTTCTCCTTGGAGATCGTTCAGGCGGGCTTCCACCTCTCCACAACGTTCGACAGCCGCCTTGGCTTCCTTCAGCGCCTTCTCACGCGCGGCGCGGGCGGCCTCAGCCTCCTTCTCGACCTTGCTCATCTCGGCAGCTACATCACCCAGGGCTGTGAAGGCCGCATTCAAGACACCTTGGGTGAACACCGAGCTCTTCTAGACCTCCTCCTGAAGAGTCTCCAGCGCAGGCGCGGGTGGTGCCGCCAGAGGGGCAGCGCCGTGAAGAACAGGGGCCCCCGAAGACTGCTCAACAATCACGGACATCGACACCTCGGGAGCCTGAGGGCCCTCGCAGGCCTGCCCCCCGGGCAACGATATCCACACGGTCGCTTCAGGATGCTTCGTGGGCTGGGGGGGGGGGGCTTGACGATCAAGGCCGGGGAGACCGCCCCACGAGCCTCCTCTTCCCCACATGTAGTCGGCGACGCACCGACAAGAGCAGGCGGGGCGTCGGGAGACGCCTTCGGCTTGACGATCGTCTTCTTCCTTTTCGCCCCCGGGGAACAACTTCCCTGGACGTCAAGTAAAAACGGAAAAATCAGCCAAGCACGGACAATAGACGCACAAGGCATGCCCAAGCAAGTAACTTACTCTTGGACATCGCGCCATCTCTTCCTCCTCTCCGCCCCAGCGACAATAGAGGTGACAGGGCCCCTCACGGAGGGAGGTGAGCTCGGCGCCTTGGATCTCCCGCAGGCAGAGGCGGGGTGCGTCGGGGACGGTTCAGCCCTGAGATTCCGGGTAGCAAGCACGCATGCAGACCGCATGGCACGCGAGGTCGACATGGGCCCCCTGGAGGCCCTGGCCTGGCGCGAGGGGGTCCCGGTGGAGGTATCACCAGTGGCGTCATCATCCTCGAGCTCGCGTAGAAGGATGGATTGCGACGGGAGAGGCACACTCGCTGCACGGTCGTCGACGGTCTTCTCTGAGTCTCCTTCACTGGAGGTATCTCCGGATGACACCTCCACCGAGCCCTCAGCCGGGAGGAGCCCCCGCTCGTTGAAGACAGGCATCGCAGCGACCAGGTCGGCCCGGTCGTCACGACGGTATAACGGACCCACGACCTTGGGAAGGTTGCCAGGGTCGCCGCCCAGCAAGATCGCCACGGCCCTACTCAGGTCCTCTGTGGGATCCTTGAGGCACATGAGGACCCAGCGGTGCCTGAAGTTGTCCACCTTCTCCCCGGCCTTCAAGAGCACGTTGCGGCTCTGGGCCGCCAGGAAGGAGACACACGCCGACAAATGAGCGCCATCGTGCAGACGCAAGCTAAAGAAGTGGCGGAGGAGGGCAACCGAAGGCTGCACTCCAACGAAAGCCTCGCAGTATAAAGCAAAGAGGGACAGAAGCAAGATGGAGTTGGGCTGGAGATGAAGGGCTTGGATCCCATAGTGGTCGAAGACAGCGGTGAAGAACCGGGAGAAAGGCGGCACCAACCCAGTGTAAATATTGTGAAGGAAGAAGGGGTATACCGCCCCGGACGCGGGCCGATCCTCTACGACGCCGGGCCAGATCACGGTTTGCCCGTGCTCGCTGGACTCGGCCGCGGTCCGTGGAAGCATGGGAATGAGATGCGCGTCCTTGGAGAGGATGCAGTCCAGGAGCGGAGAAGCCGGGGCCGGACCATGCCCATCTGGCTTCTGCTTGCCGGCGGGCGCCATTGCTGAACTGGCAAGGAACTATGCGGCGCTGGATCTGGGAGGCGCCGGTTGGAGTCGGAGACCAAAGAGGAAAGGCGACTATGGGACAAGGAAAGCAATAAGGCACTGAAGCTACACGCAGGGCACCTAATAATGGGGGCAGAGATAGAGGACAAGGAGGACGCGGCACCAGCCGCGTGACTCGCGTCGGCCTAGCCCACATGCATTTGAGGGCCCAGAGCGCCTCATGCTGCCCCCGGAGGCTCCGCCCCGAAGCCAACAAGAGCACTCCGCGGGCCCGGGGGCTATTGTCGGCGTTCTGGGAATGAGGGTACCCAGACCTGTCTGCCTGTGGCCCAGTGCAGGCCCACCTCGCTGGAAAAAACCAACGGGCCTGACACCGTTTAGGGTATGACCCTCGTGAGGGGCCAGGCCTCACGAGGAGGAGCAACGTCAAGACCCGCAAGGGGCCTCCTCAGGAACCCTCCGGAGAGGCGGATATTCTGAGACAAGGCCCGGCCTCACGAGTGAAGGGTGACGCCAGGAAAGGACAGGAGAGCAGTAGATGGCAGGACGGGGCAATTTCCCCTTTGGTGCAAAGGAGGCGGGAGCGTACCGGGGTTCCAGAGGCATCTTCCAAAGGTTTCCCTTCTGGAGCAACAAAGCCGCCGACGCCTGCCTGTAGGGCAAACGTCATCCCTGGGCCCGTCGATGCAGCGCCGGCAGTTACTTTGCACGCGAAAACCACCTTTGGGCTGGGGAGCATGTTCCCCTGTTCCCCTTGAAAATTGGCCACTGTGGGATCCCTTCCCGCCGAAGCTATGAGGGAAGAGGACCCGAGCCTCCGCTATAAATGGAGAGGGTAGGATACTTGAGAGAGGGGACAAACCGACCGAGGAGAGTTCATTCCAACCGTAGGGCAATACACCTAGCCACTTGGCCTCCGGAGGCTCGAGAGCACTGTACTAGTTCATCCACCAACCTCCGCGAGAGGCAATCCAGCAAAAGCAGGAGTAGGGTTTTACGCTTCGAAGCGGCCCGAACCTGGGTAAACTGTTGTGTTCTGTGTTCCGCTCACCATCGAGTGGGTTCTTCGTCGTTTCCATCGAGTAGCGGGCTAGGTAAGGTCGACCCGGGAGAAATCGCCGTACACGCCCCTGTGTTCAAATCCTTAGGGTTTTGCGGAGCCCGAAATCCGACATTTGGCGCGCCAGGTAGGGGGTGTGTGAAGGTCTTCTCCTAGCTCTCTCCTTGCCAGGCCGCTACATCGATGGTCGGCGACCAACCAGCTTCTCCAAGCCTCGTCGTGTTGGTTTCCGACTGCCACATCACAATGGCTGGAAACGCGCATGCCAGCGTCGCGGTACCAGGAGGCTCGTACCAGGTCATCAACATCGTCGCCACCGTGGAGGCCACCCGTGCCACCCAGGCGCATGGCGGCTGGGCAGCGGCCCACGCACCCTTAGTGCGCCGCATCAACCTGGGAGACCTCAGCGCACATGACACATTGCGGATGGCAAGAGAGATGCTCCGCCAACGACCGACAGCACGGGGCTACGACGCCTGGGCGGACCACATCATGGAGCTGATCGCCATCACCCATAAGACCATCTAACCCGGTGCGTCCTCAAGGCCACAGGCATCGGGCGCCGTGGGATCGCACCGCGTGCCGGTCCCCGGGCCCGCAAGCTTCGAGGCCCTGCCCTCTCCGGGCGGGACCGAGAGAGACGCGCTTCGCGCTGCCCTCCACCTTCTCCAGACCCCAGCGACCCGCCCCAAGGCGCACCATGTCGACAACCACCAGGGACGCGAGGAGAATGGCGGGACGAGCGACGCACACGCTGGCGCACATCACCAAGACCAAGTCGGCCCTCGACAACCCCGGGCGGCTAGACAGTAGCGCTCCCTCCGGCGTAGCCAGCAGAGGGCGGAGGCGATGGCACATACGAACTACGATGACGGAGACATGACAGGACACCAATGAGGGAGTCAACACCGGGCGGCACCGGGACCAGCCAACGGCGGCAACAGGAACAAGCGACTTCGCGCGGAGGCCTTTCATAGGAAGAACTTCGAGCAATACGGTCGGGAAGACCCCGCTCCGCCACCAAGGGGGACCGCCACCGTCGCACTGCCGACCGGCCACGGGGGATGGTCGAGCGCCTACATGGAACTGTACGTGCCGGAGTATGCGGCACTACCTGACCCTCCCGACGAGGAAGAGCTTCAGGCGTGCCCCCTGAGCGCCTATCCTCCACAGGAGTGAGGAACATTTGGGGCCCCTCCTTGAGCTGGGCCCAAGAGGCGCGGGCAGGGAGGCGCCCTCAAGCCGTGGGGTGCGGCGCCACCCGCCTTCCCCGCGGAAGAACTACATAAGGCCAAAGCTACGTGCCTCGGGAGGACAAGTCGAATGCCGTGACGAGATGCACGTGGCACGAATCACCCGCGACGACCACGATGCATGCGTGGGCGTCGGGGGCCAGGCTCACAAGGCGCTCCTCACGCACAAGCGAGCTATTCGAGGCAATTTTTTGGATGTACTGCCTTAAGAAGTGTCTGCTGACTGCAGGGACTTCAACTATTTGGGGCATACTTCTGCATGTCGTACCATTTGCGCAATCTTTTACAATTTCCATTGCATCCACTTGGCGATCTGACACACTGCCTTTCTTGCATATTTTGGCGACCCACCTCCCTCGCTCGGGGGCACCGGCCGCTACGCATCATCCCAACGCGAAGATTGGGGAAGCCTCACGGCTCCTCAGGATAACAATCGACAGGATAAAATCAGAGTCGCTCGAGCGTCAAGGGGGCTCCTGAGCATCGCATCTCAGGGGCCTTACCGGTCACAAGGCCACCTACCGCTCTTAATATCGTCCTCGGTGATCCGGTCGTTATCAGGGTGGCAGGGCCTGACCCCATAGCTGAGATCGTTCATTCGGTGGCAAGTAGCGGCGGTCGGGAAATGTGCGGGACCGGGTCCTGGCGAAACAAAGCTACTTGAACGTCAAAAGGGGGCTTCAGAGCATGGCGCTTCAGGGGCCTTACCGGTCGCAAGGCCACCTGCCGCCCTCGACAACGTCCTTGGTGATCCGGTCGTTATCGGGGGAGGCAGGGCCTGACCCCGTGGCTACATCCGTTCACTCGATCCCATGTAACAACAGTCGGGAAATGTGCGAGACTGGATCCTAGCGACGTAGCGGGCTAGGTAAGGTCGAGCCGAGAGAGATCGCTGTACACGCCCCTGTGTCCGAATCCTTAGGGTTTTGCGGATCCCGAAATCCGACAGCTTGATTCCTTCATCACTCAAAAATTCATTTAGGGTGTAGTTCTTGAGATCGGTGCCACTGTCACTTCTGATCATCAATATCTTTGCATTGTGTTGGCGTTGAGCTTCATTAGCAAAGTTGATGACGGTTTGTTGAGTCTCACTCTTTCTCTTGAAGAAGTATACCCACGTATATCTTGAGTAATCGTCCACTATCACCAAGCAATACTTAAATCCCCCAAGTCTATCATAGGATGGAGGACCGAAGAGATCCATGTGGAGGAGCTCCAAGATCCTTTTTTAGTAGATTGTAGTCGTGGGTCGGTGAGATGTCTCATGAATCTTTCCTTCAATACATGCACCGAAAGCACGATCTCTAGCAAAACCCACATTTGTTAGTCTGAGAACGTAATCCCATTTGAGGAGACTTTGCAAAGTGATCATATTGACATGGGCTAGCCGACGATGCCAAAGCCATCCCACATCAACTTTAGCCATTAGGCAAGTTCCGGTCCGTGTGGGTTGCTTTGAAAAGTTAACCACATAGAGACCGTTCTCGACATGCCCAACAAAGGCTAATTTAAGAGTCTTGCTCCACAAAAGGGCCACCGAGTCAATGCCAAAGAAAGTACTAAAGCCCATGAGTGCAAGTTGATGAATGGAAAGTAAATTGTATGCAAGGGTGTCAACAAGCATAACCTTTTCAATGGTAAGTTCCGGAGAAATTACCACCTTGCCGAGACCAAATACCTTTGAAATCGCGTCATCACCAAAGGTGACTTGGGTGGCAATGGATGAGTCTGGATGAACGTCCACCACCAAGTCCTTGCTTTTGGTCATATGATTTGCTGCTCCACTATCAAGCAACCAAGACACCCCACCGGAAGCAAACTCCTGCAAAAGCTCAATGCTTGGATTTAGGTACCCATTCTTTAATAGGTCCTCTTATATTAGTAACAAGGGTCTTAGGAACCCAAATAGACCATGCAATGTACTCATCATAAGAGCCAACAAACTTGGCAAAGACATTTCCATCATTCACACGGCACAACACATAGGAGGGGCTAAATTCGCCGTCTATGTTGGGTAGAGGGGTATTCCCTTCACTGCATTACCACCCTTAGCTTGGTTATTTTTCCTGCCATGAGTATTCTCCCTAGATTTAACAAAGGTTTCCATCAGCTAGGGAGGTTGCTTGGTCTTCTTCTTCTTATTCTTGGTCTTTTTGTTCTTCTTCTTAGACTTGGGCGCAAACCCAAGTCCTTCCTTTGCAACCACTTCCTTTTGAGTGCTTAGAAGATCAATAAGATTCTTTTCACCTTGGATGCATGTCACAAGGTCTTTCTCAAGCTGCTCTCTTAATTTGGAGTTCTCCTTCACAAGATGTGCATGCTCACAACAGGGGTTAGTAGCATGGACATTATCAATTACAACAAACGGAGAGCAGGTGGCTATTTCCTTAGTGAGTTTTACTTCGAGTTGAGCATGAGACTCTTTTAAAGAGACATGAACACTCTTCTAGGCTTTGTGAGCCTTGTCAAGTGTTGCAAGCTCTTTCTTGAGTCTAACATGATCAAGTCCAAGTGCATTCTTTTTGGATTGAAGCACACCAGTAAGAACAAGAGCATGATCAAGATCTTTCTTTAGCTTAGCAATGTCATTGTTAGATGACTCCTCAAGAATTAAACAAAGTCCTTGCTCCTTTTCGATAGCATTGGAAAGATCCGCAATCTCATCGGCATAATCACGACTATGACCTTGTAGGGCAGAGATGGTATCTTCATAAGATTGAATATTGTCATTGGCCTCATCGATTTGTTCCAAGAGAGCAACAACATGCTTCTTGGATTTACCCTTGAGATTTCTCATGAATTTAGCGAAGGAGTTTTCCTCCTCCTCTACCTCTTCCTTTTCATCTCCGCTATCAATGGTAGCAGAAATGGTAGCTTTGATGTTGGAAGTTTGAGCGTTAGATGTTACCTTTTTGGATGCCTTGGTCATCAGAGACTTGGTAATGCCGGTTCTCGCTTGGGGCCTTGAAGAGAGACACCTTGCTTCGAGAAGAAGATGGAATGGCCACCATGGCCATTCCCATTGTTTCACCACTTGTCTCATCGTCATCATCCTCATCGGTGGGGTACTCTTCTTGATCCACCAACCCCTTACGGGGCATCTTGTTTGGGAAAGACTTGGTCTTGTCTTTGCGAATGAGCTTGCCACCCTCGTCTTTCCTCTGCTCATAGGTACAATCTGCCACAAAGTGACTCACATTTCACAATTGTAGCAAGTTCTTACACGTTGCTTTCCCTTAAACCTGCTTGAGTTGTTCTTGGAGAAGTTGGGCCTTGAGTTTTTCTTGCCCCAAAACTGCCTTGATGCAAGAGCCATATGCTCATGGTAAGCATACTTGGTGTCTTCATGACAAGATTCTTCTTCGTCTTCCTCATCTTCCTCTAAAGCATCCTTGCCCTTCAAAGCAAGGTTGGGAGAGTCTTTTATTGACCGTTGAACTCAGGCTAGAGCATTGCCAGCGGTTTTGTTTAAAATGTTCATGGCTATAAACTCATCCAACACATCACTTGAGGACAAGGAATGAAAGCCTGGCATGATGGCCATGAGAAACTTGCGCTTAATCCATGTGTCATCCACATTTTTTGCTTCCATTATCCTGAAGATCCACAACAAGAGTTGTAACTCTTCGATATAGCTTACGAGGGCCCTCATCCTCGAACATAGCAAATTCATCGGCCTCATGGAGAACCGCTTCATAGTTGGACCGCTGAATGCTAGAGCTTTCCTTGTACATGGAGATGATGTGGTCCCAACAATCTTTGGCACGCGTGAAGGTATGCAAGTGAGGAAGGTCTTCAACAGGTACCACTGCTTGAAGAATGAAAAAGGCGGAGTGGTTGAGTTGATTGTCGGCCTCTTCTCTTGGCGTGAGATTTCTTGGATCATGTGGTTAGTATCCCTGCTCAATGATTCTCCAAAGTTGTGTTGATATGTGGTTCAAATAAGACTTGATACGAAAAACCCAGTTAGCAAAATCATTATTAACAAGCTTTGGTGGAGGACATAGATTAATAATATGCGGTGGGTGAACTGGTCCTCCATATACCATGGGAGGAGGAACATCGGTAAAGGCATTAGCCCCACTTGTTCCTTGAGGCGCTTTACCCTTTTCACTACTAGCATTTCCCTTTTCGGAATTGCTTCCTTAATCCAAAGAAGTGGGATTCGCCACCAACAATGGGTCGGTAGACGGCTTGTAAATATCAAGGAAATCCTTAAGCATGTTTTTGACTTCGATAGACATAGAGGATTTGAATGTGGACATGACCTCATTCAATTCCTCTCGAGTGACCGAATTTACAGCAGCTCCCTCGGGCACCTCATCAACCCGTTCCCCGTCGTCAGTCATACTCTTTGGGTGGTAATACCCTTAATAAAGAGACGAGGCTCTGATACCATTTGAAAGGATCGATATGGTTGACTAGAGGGGGCGGGGTGATTAGGCAACTAACAAATTTTAATCTCTTCTTTAAACAAATTAGGTTTAGCAACAAATAGGTTGTCTAGATATGCAACTAGGTGAGCAACCTATATGATGCTAGCAACAACAATAATAAGCAAAGAGTAAATACAAGTAAAGGTAAGAAATAACCAAAAGTGGAACTCATAAAGACGAGGATGTGTTCCCGATGTTCCTTCCATTTGAAGGGAAGTACGTCTCCGTTGGAGCGTGTGGAGGCACAATGCTCCCCAAGATGCCACTAAGGGCACCGAATTCTCCTCACGCCCTCACACAATGCGAGGTGCCGTGATTCCACTAAGTGGTGCCCTTGAAGGTGGCAACCAAACCTTTACCACAAGGTTGGGGCTCTTTCCACAACTTAATTGGAGGCTCCCAACAAGACCACTGAGCTTCACCACAATGGAATGTGGCTCCGAGGTGACCTCTTCCGTATAGGGTGCTCAAACACCCAAGAGTAACAAAATCCACACAATAAATTGGGGGGAATCAATTTTCCTTTGGTGGAAGTGTAGATCTAGACCCGGTTGTACCGGTCCGGCTACCAGGCCAAAACATCGGTAGGGAACTCTCAACCACTACCCTACAACCAGGCCAAAACAGAAAGTTGGCCCAGAGGTGTCACCAGCCATGGCCGCTGGGCGTGGCTAAGTCCCAAGCGGTACAACTGCTTGGAACACCGATAGTACTGGGTATAATTAATATAGCGGTACAATAGGATCACCACCGCTCAACTACCGCAGTGGAACAGAACCGTGACCGGTTGTGGACCATTGCAGGGCCGGTACAACCGCCTAGCAGCTGAGCGGTACAACCGGTCAGTTAGAAAAATAGGGGTTCCTCTCTCTTAGTGATGCGATGGAACACGATGGGTCAACAGTGTGTGAGAATAATTGATTCACCCATGGACTTCCAATGTGGATTCCCTCTTAATAGTACGGGATCCCTACGACCAAAGAGAATAAACATGTAGGGAACACATCTTCGATCTTTTCCGTTTGGAGGGAATACCTAACCATCTTGTGTCTTAACAAATGATACCTACATACTTGACACCCGGTTAGATAACATAGTGAGTTGTCATCATCACCAAAACACTTTAGTAGGAGAATGCCCTTACAGAGATCATATAATAGTAACACATAAGCATTGATATACCACAACACCATGAACATCATCAGTACCGACAAGAAAAACCTACCATGCTACCGAAATGACACCACTACCATCTGATCTACCACATCCTCACACAACATCATGATGCAATACTTATATACCCTACCATACTACCTGCAGATCTACTCTAATCCACCTCATGCTTAGAGATCTAAGCTACAACAAGTAGGGTGTGATCTAACCTACATCCATCGGAGGAGCGAGGAGGTGAAAAATCTCGGAGAGGATAAGGTAGAAGAATTGCCATCACTGACCACATCCAATAGGTCAAGATGGCACCGCTTACCTGCTCGTCGTTGAGGAATCTTCATAGAACTGAGAGCTTGAATGGGTGAAGGGGGATGGTCGCATATGTTTAGGTGATGAGTCGAAGGGGGTGTAGATTGGCGGAGGCATCGTCAAGATGTGGTGAAATTACTCCCGCTGATTTTTTGGGACGCGCGTGAGCTCGCACTGTCTCCCCTCTCACACGATCTTGATGTCATGGCATTCCTCCTTTCTACACAAGACGATCCTAGTTCCTTAGAAATTGTCGATTTGGGTGTCCCTTCAACGCCGTGTTGACCGGTGCTCTGAGGTTTGTGCAGGCCAAGCTGGCCAACCGGGCCAAATATTCCTCGTGAGATCTTGCATGGGGTGATGCGAGTAGTCAAACATGCCCTAATAATAAAATGTGAACACAAATAAATAAATTATTAACATGCTTAAAGATATTATTTATGTTTAACACCTTGCATGTCGTTACGGTTGATCAGAATTGATCATCGTGCGATTTGTAGTAGATAGTTGTTACCGAGAAGTGGATACTTGTTACCGAGACAACATTGGATTAATGTAGTAGATAGTTGTTCTTTGTTCATCCTAACTTGGCTCAAATAATCACATGGTCTCAACACCTTCCTTATAGGCGAGCCGAGCATCCAATGCATCTCCAGTTGTTCTTGGAACAGCAAAACAAGCAAAATGGTGCCTAAACTCATTGAGACCATCGAGTTAGAATACAAACAATACATAGGACAAACTCCACATACATATGTGCATATAGATAGGAATTTGAATTTCATGCACACTTTAGCCAATTTATGACAAGGTGGAGTTTCCCCTATATATTGGGTCATAGAAAGAGTGCAAGCAAAAGAAGCTGTATATAGTAGATATGCATGCTCAAGACTCTCAAGAATCAACTCAACACAAAGTTGATAAGTCATCAAAAGACAAGGTATCAAGTGATAATAAGATCACAAACAAAAAACTATCACTTGAAGGATATCAATTAAAAGATACCTCAAGGAATGAGATATCAATTGACACATGCCGAATAAAAGGAAACAAGATACCAATTGAAGGAAAACAAACACGAGGTATCTAATTTTCAAAAGAGAGCTAGGTTCCAACAAACCAAACCCTCGACAAATTTTCATGATGGCACAAAGCATCATAAAGAGCAAGACTTGCCTCCCATCAACACACACTTAATGGGGATCAAAAGATTTTATGATGGGTGAATAAAGAGAGTGTTCTAAACAAAATAGGATAGCTCCCCCCAAGGGACGCGCATTATATAGAATTTGCATTTAAATACAAAATGCACAAGATGGGATCATCACTTTCTCTATATCTATAAAAACACTAGACATGTTAAAATAGATCCACAAGAGGCAAGGAAGACAAACGAAACACAAAATCCAATGTAAAGACGATTAGCAATTCCTACCACATGACGGGAATACCAATTGTCAAGGACAAGAAGTATTTTGGAAATAATACTCATTGGTAGATCGCAAATATATCCAACATCATCTTTAGCCCTAAAATGCAAGCAAATGACACTTGTACAGCTAACATGCCACCTAGGAACAAGATAATTTATAATATCAACACTAAGTGGCAGTAACTCAAATGTACACATTTTCTAGACTTGTAATATGCACATAGCATATTACTTCCCCATAATGTGATAACCCAACAATATTAACAAGTGGAAAATTAAAACCAACAAGAGATAATTAATGTACCATATAGAATTTGAATTTCTCATGAGTAAGACATACCACATAGAAACTAGATAATCTTGAAATATCAATACTAAGTGGTATTCCCCATGTATACACATTTATAGGATTGTGAGGTGTGCAAAGCACATCACTCCCCCACAATGGGATAATCCATTAATCTCTCACAAGAGCCAACAAAGATACAAACAAGATGCAAAAAGACTCACTACAAGACTCACATGTACATGATGTGCAAACCAACATACACATACTTGATTACGCAAGATAAGCAAGTTGGAAGCACAACATATACAAACACATGCAAGGTACAAAACCACAACATGCAAAGGGACAAGTAACTAACAATGTAAACAATTTAAGTACAAGTTACCGTAAGGAGGCACATTGGATATGAGATAGAAAGTCGATAATCCAAATGACTTGGCTTGAGATAATATGAATGATGAAGACCCCTTAATTCTTCATTATGTATCCAAGTCTCCAATGTCCTCCACAAACACCTATTGATCAACTTTGAGATTGTTGGTCCCCAACCACGTTGGGTCCTAAGAGGTTAGTCACAATAGGCTTGGCAACCCAAATGGTACTTTTCTTGACACCACTTTGAGTACCAACAAACTTGGCAAACACATTGCCAACCTTATCCTTCCCAAGTGAATAGATATCATCAATAATGATTGGGTTGGATAAATTACCTCTCGTGCAAGAAGAAGCGAAGTGACCCTTCTCACGACATAAGTAGCAACATCTACCCTTTAATTTCTTCCCTATTGATTTCTCAACATGAGGAGTGTTGGCTTGCGTCTTCTTGGGAAGGGGCCTTTCTTCAACTTGTAGTTGAGTATGTGAGTGCACTTGTGGCCTCTTCCGTTGTTGCTTGTGACTTTGGGGCTTCTTCTTTAGTGGGCAAGATCTAACATGGTTCCCTTCAATTTTGCACTTGAAGCAAATAATCTTGGCCGAATTCTTGACTTGTTCTTGGCCCTTCTTCTTGAAGCTTTTGGACTTATTCTTCTTGTTGGAGTTGAATCCAAATCCATATTTGTCATTTGGGGATTTTTGCCCACACAAGACATTGTTGAGTGTGGACATTCCTTCATGACTCTTTTCCAAGTCTTTCTTCAAGGAATTGACTTGGGCCTTGAGATCTTTGATTTCCTCTACATGGTTAGTATCAACACAAGTATTAGAGGAAGTATAAGCTTCATTGTTAGAGCAACAAGGCAAGGAAAGTAATTCATCACAAGAGGTAGCAACATTATGAGTAGAAGAATTACGAGGACTAGCACATGGAAATATATCATTTTGACTAGAAGTAGTGCCATTGTCCACATGAGGCTCACTTGATGTTACCTTGGTAGTAATAGCCTCATGAGCTAATTTTAGTGCATTATGGGATGCTAGAAGATCATCATGAGAGCTTGTGAGCATTACATGACTTTCTTCCAATTTCCCATAATTGCTAGATAGCAACTCAAGTTGAGCCCTTAGCTCAACATTCTCCTTTAAAATGGATGCTTCACAAGAAGTAGAGTTAGTAGCACAAGCATCATCATTAGCAATAAGAGGAGAAGGCACCTTGGCAAGCTCTTTAGCATATGAAGCTTCAAGTTGAGCATGAGACTCGGTGAGTTCGATGAGCGAACTCTTAATAGCCCTTGAGCCATTTTCGAGGTGCTCATAGTCCTCAAGGAGTTTAGCATGTGCAACTCCAAGCTTATCATTTGTAGTTCTAAAATCATTAGCCACTTCGAGAGCTCTATCATGGGATCCCTTTAATCTAGATAATTCTAGAGCAAAGGTTTCCTCAAGAGATTCCCTGGTGGTTTGTTCATTTTCAAGAGCTTGAGATAGCTCTGCGATCTCATTAGCGTAATCACGCTCATTGTCTCAATGGTGGCCTCATGCTCCTCAAGATGAGCTTCCAACTCCTCAATGTATTTCTTGCCCTCAGTGGTAATATACATGATTTTCAAGAAGTTGGAACAAGCAAGTTTATTCTTATAAAGAGATTTAAAAATGATTTCATCCTTAATTTTTAAGGATGCAATATTATCACTGTCTTCATCATTATCGTCATCCCCATTATCATCAACATCATCATCATGAGATATATTGGGATTCAAAGTAGGAGATACCTTTGAAGCTGTAGCCATAAGGCAAAAGTGAGTCACAATAGATGATGATGTAGGATCCCTTGAAGCATCACTCAAGGCCACATCTTGTTCCATGGAGTGATGAATTTCCTCTACATTGTCAGCACAACAACTCGAGGAAATCTATACATTTTTATCACGGCAACAAGATATAGGAAGCATATCATCATGAGATTTAGTCAAGCAGTTTTTACATGATACGCAAGGACTATCAACACAAACATGTAAAACATTTAGAGTGCTCGAAGTGTTAATGCCTAAAGATGAATAATTGCAATAATATAGTGATGAAGGATCATCAACAATAAGCCCACTATCATCATTGGAATGATCTCCACTACTCACCATATCATTACCTTGTGGAAATCCATATGTAGGTGAAGTAGATGAAATTGAGAAGACCACACGACCGGAGGTGGAGGGAGAACAATTATTCCCACAAATCTTGGACATACCATATTTATCTTGAAGCTTTGTCCACAACTCATGAGCATCCCGGAATGGCATGAGTTGAAATATAACTACATTGCTCAAAGCATCAAAAAGCACATTAGAAGCTTGAGCATTGAGATAAGAGTTTTTCTCATCCTCAAAAGATAGATTTTGGGAATCCTTTGGAGGAGAAAAACCCATATCTACAATTCACTCTAAATTTGGGTCCATGACCCTAAAGTGATTAAGCATGCGAATTACCCAAACATCAAAATTTGTGCCATCGAAACTAAGACTGTTAGTGAATCCTAAACCCCTAGTCAACATCCTTACTCTCTAGGTGATTAAACATAATAAAGAGAGACCTAATTGGAGACCCTGACGCTTGCCCGGAGCTTTACACCACAATGATTGAGCTCCGAGACACCACCAAGCGTCTAGGACGCCAAAGCATCCACGAAGAACAATATCTAGGGTACTAAGTACCAAAGGTAATAAGCTTCTCAAACTTCACTTCCACGTATCACCGTGGAGAACTCAAACGATGCAACTAATGCAACGGTAAGGGCACACAGAGTGCCCAAGTCCTTCTCTCCCAAATCCCACCAAAGCAACTAATGCTAGGGAGGAAAATGAGAGGAAGAACGAAGAAGAACACGAAGAACTCCAAGAACTAGACCCAAGGGGTTCCCCTCACTTAGAGGAGAAAGTGATTGGTGGAAATGTGGATCTAGATCTCCTCTCTCTTTTCCCTCAAGAACTAGCAAGAATCATTGGAGGGATTGAGAGTTAGCAAGCTCGAAGAAGGTCAACAATGGGGGAAGAACACGAGCTAAAGAGATAAGGTTCAATGGGGAAGAAGACCCCCTTTTATAGGTGGGGAAAAATCCAACCGTTAAGCCTCACAGCCCGCACAGAGCGGTACTACCGCTCGATAGGTTCACCAACCATGGTGAGGCCAAGAAGTATGCAAAAAACAGTCCGACGGAGCGGTACTACCGCTGGATACTGAAACTGCCATAACTTTCGCATACGGACTCCGAATTCAACGAAACCAAGTGTGTTGGAAAGCTAACGACATGGGCTAACACAATCTTGATAGAAATACCAATAAGAATCAAGTGAGAAAAGTCCCATAAGAAAATGGTGAGAATCCTTCTTCGGATAAGACCGGTAAAAACTCCTAACATCGAAAACATCATAGAAGATGCATATGGACTCCGTTTTCGATGAACTCGAGCTTGTCATGAAGATGAACATAAGCTCTAAAACTCACAAAGAGAAACACCAAACAAGAACCAAGGTGTATGATGCAAGGATGCAAATGGTTTGAGCTCTCAACGAATGATATGATCAAGCTACTCACTTGAGAGCCCCCCCTAACAGTACGGCAATCTATCCTAAAATAGAAAACCTATCAAGGGAAAACCTATACCTTGCACCTCGTCCTATTGAGCTAGATGACGATGATCTTGGCTTCCTCAAGATGGACCACCTTTCTTGATTGCGTTGGCTTGATGAAGACTAGTTGATTGCTCCCCCATACACACTATGGTGAGCCGCTCTTCAGCATATCTTCACAAGTCCATTGCCACCACAATGGGCGGCAAGCATCAAGCATGATATATTTGTGCTGATCCACTTGAACTTGCACTCTGCAATCTTGATGACGATCACCACTTGACGTCATCCTTCATGGGTTGTATGACATCTTCCTTTTAACGCAAGCCCATGGAAGCACACCTAACCCCTACATAGAACTCTCACAAAGACCATGGGTTAGTACACAAACACGTAATGGATAATGCTTACCATACCATGGGATCACTTGATCCCTCTCGGTACATCTTGTACGCTTTGTGTGTTGATCATCTTGATTTACTCTTTGTCTGAGATCTTGAGCAACCTTGTGTCTCTATGACCATTCTTTGGATAATACCTTGAATACCATCTTGGTCATCATATAAACTCCTTGAACCCTACAGATGGACTTCAAGAAGTGCCTATGGACAAATCTTATAAATATAACTTAAGGCAACCATTAGTCCATAGAAATTGTCATCAATTACCAAAACCACATATGGAGATATATGCTCTAACATTAAAAAACCAAGGCAATATGAATTGCGGTAAAAATTCATCAGTAGATACTGATAATAAGATTAACTAAAATAAATAAAAAGTCCATACTGAATAAATCTATAGTAAGATATGTATATGTGTGCTATTTCAAGAACACGCGTTTATTAGGACCATTCATCTATATTCACTTTTTCCCGGAAAAATCTAGCTATCTAATTTCTTGTGATATTATACATGTAATTTGTGTGATTAAAACTATTATAGATACACCAGTAATTATATCCATGATCATTACATTTTGTTTAACAATTTCGTGAAATAAGCTTTTTTAGTCGTATGCTTGTTTCTCATGTCTTGGCTAGCATTTGTCATGTAAACCTTTAACTTTACGTTGGAAAGTCCTATATTTTATAATAAGCTAGCTTGGAGAATATAAAATATGGTAATATTGCAGATGCAAGATAGTTTAAGAAATTGATACACATAAACTAATGGTACATGCTGTCGTGATTGTGCAAAACTCCACCACATTTTGTTTTAGAGAATAACATGGATTTGTAATAGACGACTTTCACCGTAACTTTTTCATATCTATATAGTTGGTTCAACATCTAATATATGAATCTTAATAGTAATATATGCACATGATAAGTCTCGATATTTCATTTTTTGTAATAAGTTACAACTCCATCTAAAAGTTATCACCACATGATGGAGCACAAACATACTATATGTGTGCGGACATCCAAACACAAATTATTTTTCACTGACTTAAATCAGCATGATCAGCTGTCTCGTGAATATTGTATGGATTAGATATAGATTAGTAAAATATAATAAGACATATTCTTTGGGTGCAAAAAAGAAAATATGCTGACCCACCCTAATTGACGTCTCATCGGTATATGCGAGAAGAGAGTGTTCTTTTTTTCTTAGATTTTTCCATTAAACTACATTAGATGACATGGATTATTTATTTCTATCAATGATGAAATTCCTATAAGAAATAAGGCGATTGGAGATCCTAGTTTTTAGTCATTTTTTTTGCGGGAAACTATGAGCTTTATTTAACAACAATGGCACCAACACGACCAGCCATCACACTGGTCATGAGGAAACCTGGCGGGGAGTCCATCCAACAGTCGGTAACCCCAAGTGTGCTTGCATGTTTCGCACACAAGTGGGCCGGCAGGTTGGCACTTCTTATTACATGTTGAATATCAAAGGAAAGAAAGGATAAGGCTAGCTCATCAATTTCTAAAAGTAACGGCGCTACAATAGAGCGCGAAAAGCGTCGCTAGTGCCATAGCTGTACCATCTCCAAACAATCTGTTTCCATAACCACTACACATGGGCATAAAGTTACATATTAGATAATTGTGTGTTCGCATGAGATCATTCCCACAGATGAATTATCTTTGTAGTAGTATATTAGTATGGACGTTCTATTACTGAGCCGTACTTTGCTTCTTATTACTGGACATGTTTTTTTGGACGTAATTAGTTTTTTTAAACGGAGATTGTGTCATGGAGTATGTCATGAGTGTCACGGACTACTTTTCCTCCTGAGTTCGATGGTCCCACCGCATAGATGGTTCATATTTTGTTTTTTCTCCGAGTAACCTGAGATTTTCTAATGCTAATTACGTGCATGCAAGGCTCCGGTTTGCGTGCATATTGGGTCAGGTTGACTTTGAGCCGCAGGGTCAAGATAACTGTATTACATAGATCAATCTGTTACTAATATTGAAAAAAAACTTTATATGGCTAAATCTACATCGTAATAATTTGACCCCACCAAATAAACGGCTCTTATTTTCTAATTAACGTGAGAATTTCTAGAGAGTCCATAATTAGTATAAGTATTGATGAGCGTTATTCTTCAAATTATTATGTTCATAAATCCTCAAAGAAATTCTCTGCATATTCATTTTAGTACTTTAACCCCCCGACTGTTAAAAGAAGTGCATTAGCTTCAATGCCCCCTTTCTCATCTGGTGCTTGCAGGATGATGGATGCTTTACCACCCCTTCAGATATGGGTGGTGAAGAAATTGAACTAATCACTTCTGCAGGCCAGGCCTCCAGATGAAAATCATCATCTGAAGAATTTGCTCGGGACCTGAGGAAAATGCTTGATGAGACGCAAGCTATCATTGATGAAATGAAAAGTATTTCACACGTCCGCATAATTACTATTTATGATGAAATTCCTATCTGATGAAGTTGACATCATATTCTTCAAGTCTGAAGCATATGAGATGGTAAGCTGTACTAATTCATCTGCAGGATGACAAACCCAAGAACACTGAGTGGGTTCTTGATAGTGGTTGCACACATCACATGACTGGTGACAAAAGATTGCTGATGAATATGCCACTAACTCCATCACCCCTGAACCAAATCACTCATGCTGACAAAGGTAAAAGCAAGGTATTGAGACTTGGCAAGGTGGCTATTTCCAAGGACAGACACATGGACAAAGTGATGCTTGTTGAATCCCTTGGGTTTAACCTCATGTCAGTCTCAATGCTTTGTGATCTTGATATGATTGTTATCTTTCAAAGATATAGATGTGTTGTCATCATGGAATCTGACAGATCCAAAGTCTTCGAAGGTGTTAGAAGAGTTGATTTGTACATTGTTGATTTCTCTACAGGTCCTTAACCAGCCACTTGCTTACTAGCAAAAACCTCAAAAGGGTGGTTGTGGCATCAAAGACTTGGTCATGCAGGCATAAGAAATTTGCACACTCTTGCGAAGAAGAAGCATGTCATCGGCATCGAATCAGTCAAATTCCTCAAGGACCACCTCTGCGGTGCTTGTGAGTCTGGGAAAATGACCAGATCCAAGCACCCCTCGAAGACCATCATGACCACTACTCGTCCATTGGAATTGCTTCACATGGATCTATTTGGACCTACTCATTATGCCACTCTAACAAATGCAACATCTTTATATGGCTTTGTCATAGTTGATGATTATTCCAGATACACTTGGGTGCATATCATTTTGTATAAAACTGAAGTGCAGGAAGTCTTCAAACGATTTTCCTCAAGGGCCTCGACGAACTTCGGCGTCAAGATCAAACACATCAGGAGTGATAATGTTACAGAGTTTGAAAACACTGCTCTTGATAATTATCTTGATGAACTTGGTATTACTCATGAATTGTCTGGTCCTTATACTCCTCAACAGAATGGTGTCGTAGAAGGAAAGAACAAAACTCTGGTTGAGATGGCAAGAAACATGCTTGAAGAATATCAGACTCCTCGTCATTTCTGGCCCGAAGCAATCAATACTGCATGCCATATCATCAACAGGGTATATCTTCACAAATTCGTCAAGAAAACCTCATATGAACTCCTCACAGACAAGAAACCCAATGTAAATTATTTTCAAAGTCTTTGGTGCAAAATGCTGGATTACAGATCCTCACCATAGCTCAAAGTTTGCTCCTAAGGCACATGAGGGTTTTATGCTTGGTTATGGAAAGGACTCGCACACCTACAGAGTCTTCAAAACCTATCACAACAAGGTTGTTGAAACTGTAGATGTGCGGTTCGATGAAACTAATGGCTCGCAAAGTGAGCAATTGCCTCCTGATCCAGATAAGTTCTCTCCTGAGGAAGCAATAAAGCTCAAAGCTACTGAAGACATTGTTCCCACTGAGGAAATTGATGAAGAAATCATTCCCAGCACTGATGAAAGTCAAGAAGATGCTCCTGAGGAAATTGCTCCAGAACTAATTCCTCAGCCCAGACGAAATCCTCAACCAGCTCATTCGAGGATTGCAAATGAAGTAGAACTTGCCAAAATCCTCCATGACATCAACGCGCCAGGTCCTCTCACTCGCTCAAAAGCTTCACACTTAGTTAACTTTTGTGGGCATTATTCCTTTGTGTCTATCACAAAACCTTCAAAAGTTGCTGAGGCTTTCATGGAACCAGAGTGGATATAAGCCATGCAAGACGAACTTCTTCAATTCAAGCTGAATGACGTATGGGAGCTCGTCAAATGACCAGATCCTCGCAAGCACAATATCATCAACACCAAGTGGATTTTCTAAAAAAAGCAAGATGAGGATGGTCAAGTGGTGAGGAAAAAGGCACAACTTGTAGCCCAAGGCTACACACAGGTTGAAGGAATTGATTTCGATGAAACTTTTGCACCTGTTGCTAGACTTGAAGCTATTCGAATACTACTTGCTTATGCTAATCATCATAACATTACCTTATATCAAATGGATGTGAAAAGTGCATTCCTCAATGGTAATCTTGAGGAAGAAGTATATGTTGCTCAGACCCCAGGTTTTGAGGATCCAAAGAATCCAGACAAAGTATTCAGACTCAAAAAGACGCTCTATGGTCTCAAGCAAGCCCCTCGGGCGTGGTACGATACATTGAAGGAATTTCTCATGAAGAAAGGCTTCAAACCTGGTTCACTCGATCCAACTCTTTTCACTAAATCCTATGATAATGAACTATTTGTGTGCCAGATATATGTCGATGACATCATATTTGGCTGTACTGACAAACGATACAGTGATGAATTTGCTTACATGATGAGTGAAGAATATCAGATGTCCATGATGGGGGAGCTGAAATTCTTCTTAGGTCTTCAACTTCGTCAACAACGCAATGGGATCTTCATTTCACAGGAGAAATACCTTAAGGATATTATGAGGAAATTCGACATGCATGAATGCAAAGGTGCCAAGACTCCAATGCCTACCAACGGCCACCTCTGCACTAACGAAAATGGTAAAGAATTCGATCAGCAGGTATATCGCTCCATGATTGGCTCTTTACTGTATTTGTGTGCATCTAGGCCAGATATAATGCTTAGTGTTTGCATGTGTGCACATTTTCAAGAAAAACCGAAGGAATCACACCATAAGGCTCTGAAGCATATTCTTCGATACTTAGCTCACACACCAACACTAGGATTATGGTACCCCAAGGGCTCAAATCTTCATCTTGTGGGATATTCTGATTCCGACTATGCTGGTGACTATGTGGATCGCAAGTCAACTTCTGGCACATGTCATTTCCTCGGAAGATCACTAGTGTGCTGGTCCTCAAAGAAGCAGAACCGCGTTTCACTCTCCACTGCTGAAGCTGAGTACATTGCTGCTGGTTCATGCTATGCTCAATTGCTATGTGAAGCAAACCCTCAAGGACCACGGCATCAACATGAAGAATGTGCCTCTCTACTGCGAGAATGAGAGTGCAATCAAGATTGCATACAACCCAGTACATCACTCGAAGACTAAGCACATCCAGATTCGTCATCATTTTCTTCGGGACCATGTCCTCAAGGGCAATATCCTCATCGACCATGTGAAGACTGACGATAAACTAGCAGATATCTTCACTAAGCCCTTGGATGAGAAAAGGTAATGCAAGTTGCGGTGTGAGCTAAATATCTTAGAATCTTAAAATGTTTTGTAAAAACATGCACACATCCTAACACTTATGCAAAATTGATGACTTAGATGTGCATCACACGAAGAATCGATTTTCTTCAACCAATGAAGAATATCACTCTTAGTGTGAAGAAATTAACGAAGAAATTGATTCTGAGGGCCCTACGACAATTGTACGTGGCGTCTGAAATCACATTCTTATACGGTGGGTCACGCCACCACCCAACTTGAAACTCCGCAAGTTGAATTTCTTCAAAGCTGTTCTTCAAAATGGTTTTCTTCAAAGATGAAATTCATCAACATAATGCTTTGTCACAAAATCCTCAAGTTAATCAAAATCTTCAAAAACACTTGATGATTTTCATTTGCCTATATATATATAGACTGTGATTTCAAAGTCCTGAACAACATTCACTTATAGCTATTTCTTCAATTTGATATTTCATCTAAGTGAATGTGATCGGACCCTACTTCCCCTCTATGCTATACTCACCCAGTCTATTCAATTCTTCATATGCGTTCTACTTGAAACTTTGTTCAAAATCCTCACCGCGTCCTTGTCAGCTGATGATTTTGTAACAAAATCCTCAAATTCTCAAAAATGATTTTTATATTGTTACACAGTAACTCAACCCCACTTCCCACGATCAGATAAGCACGATCTCCACCGCTTTAAACGGTTGCCACACGTGTCCCGCGGAGACGAAAGGGCAGGGGTAGTTCGGTCCGAAAGAATCGGCCGGACAGTTTTCACCTGGGCTATAAATATGTCCTTACCCCCTTCGGTCAAAACTCTTTGTTCTATCTCTCAACCTCCTCTCTGCTACAACAAAGCCCTAGCGCCACTGCTAGAATTTTCGTTGTCGGCGAGGAAAAGCTTTACTGCCTCGACCTCTCCGTCGTCGAAATCACGCCGGAACCGGAACGTCTTCGTCCACTGCCGCTGTAGCTGTTCTCAGTTGCCAAGTTAGGGCGCAGTGGACGCGCACCGAAGAGCATCTACTGCTGCTTCTTCGTCTGTTCTTCGTGCGCGCTATATAGGGTAAATAAAACCCTATTTTTACACTCCCTTTCAATCTACTATTTTACCTTAGATTCGTGAAATCTGTTTTTTCCTCAAGTGTCTATTAGTATCTATTCCTCAAACACTGCTTATTCCTCAACTGTTGATGGATTTCAGTAAGCATCTAAAGTCCTCACGAGATTCCACAATTGTGCAAATTTTCGAATCTGTACAACTCTGGAACCCAAGATCAGACTGCCTAGACTAATTCCTCAACCCACTAGTCAGATTCCTCAACTTCAAATTTTTCAATTTCTTCAAATCCGAGAACGCATATGACCTCTCCACATTCCTCGCAACTATACTCTGTTCACACGTACAAAAATGTCAGCTGATGAATCTCTAGGTTCTCATCAACTTAACTGATTTGCAGCGTTTCTTGAAGAAAATCTGCAGGTGTCATCAGAATCCTCAAGAGTTCAATTTCCTCAGCAGAAGTCTCAGCTCAAGAAAATGGAAGATGAAAGGAAGCAAAAAGGGTGGCAAGAAGCTCGGACAGAACACTGCCATCGATATCCCTGATGATATATACTTGGAATACTGCACACCAGATGAGCAAGAAACAATGCCCAAGAGGAAAATAAGGCTTCAAAAGATAGAACACCGGCGGGCTAAGGAATGGAAAGAATACAGATTCGTCACTCCAAAGTACGCGAAGAAATTTTCTCTTAAGCCACCTAGCAAACGGCCTCCTCTCGAGGATTATTTGTATGCCCATCCTTCAAGCCTCAAGACGATTGATGACTATCCTAAGGAAAAGACAAAACACTTGTCAAAGCTTCAGAAGCAAGCAGAAGCCACGGTGAGGAAATTTAATGAAGAATCTGCTGCTGCTGCTACCGCAGCCACCTCCTCTGCCACTGAAACTTCTGGCATGGCCATTCCTCAAGTGAAGTCCGTGCCACAGAAATCTAAGGCTTCAAAGCCTCAAGAAAAATTGCTTCAGAAGGCTGCACCTGCATCTGCGCCAATACCCTCAGCAACACCAAAGCTTCAAAGCCTGAACCCAAGCAGATTGTGATGAAACTGCCTACTGTCTCCAGCTCCTCTGTTCCTTCTACAACGAGCTCGGAGACAAAGTCTTCACCAACTCCAATGAAGACTAAGGTGACTACTGGAAGAGGAACCATACCCAGCCGAGGTAAATTCATCAAAGTCCCTTCTACATTAGAAGGCAGTGATGAATATGATGATGAGACTCTACAGGCAATCATCAAAAACGAGCAGGAGAGGGTTGCACAAGCTTCAGGCAGCGCCATTCCTCTGGCCATGGACCCAAAAGTCCTTTTGGACTACATCAATGTATGGTATGATGACCCCAACACACCTATTGATGACTTAAAGCTTCCCCCAGGCATCAGCCACATGGTGGCCACTTTCATCAATGAGGCCAACTGGAAGGAGACGCAAGCCAAACAAGCAAAGGTTGCGAAGCTGAAAAAGGAGAAATTCCTCAAAGAAAATCTCCTCAGCCTGATGCCTGATGCTATTGTGTCAACCCACGCAAAATTGAAGACTTTCACATACAAGTACGCCAAGCTATCTGATCATCAAAGGCTCAAGAACAATTTCATCAAGTTTGCTACCAATTCAGTTGATGATTCCAACAAGAAGGCTGCCCTCCAGCAACAACATAGTAGCCTAATATAGAGGAAGAACAACCCACCCATGCTGAGGAAATGCCTCAAGAAAGCCGTGCTGATGCACCGGCTATTGAGGAAATAGTCAAGGAAATTCCAGCTGATGCATCTAAGCGAGCTCATGAATCTTCCCCAGCTGATGCATCTAAGCCAGCTCATGAATCTGCTCCAGCTGATGCGTCTAAACCAACTGATGAATCTGCACCAGCTGAGGAAACTGCCAGGACGGATACGACTCTGCCTCCTGAAGAGAAAATAGCTTCACCAAAATCTTCAAAGGTGAAGAAAATGACTCCGTCTGCATCAGACGTGAAGAAAACTAGGGCTGCAGAAAAGGAAGCTAAGAAAAGAAAAGCTTCCTCAAGAGAAGAATCAACTGAGGCCAAGCGCCTCAAATCTCTTGATGAAAATGCTTCGTTGGATCGTGTGCCTCTCAAGATTGCTCCATCCTATGAGATGATTCCCTTCGAAAGCGAAGACAAGGAGCATAGGACTGATGAGGAAATGAAGAATGCTGAGTCTGAGGAACACATTGATGAGAAAATTCAAATTGATGACAGTCCTCAGACATTCATTGCTCATGAAGAACCTGCTCGAGGATCAGCTGCACCAGCTGAAGAATTTGGCTCCTCCACCAAGCAAACTCCTCAAGCTGAGGAAAACCAAGGAGAAGATCCTCAGCCTGAAGAAAATCCAAATCCTGAGAAAAACCCTCAACCTAAGGCGCAGGATGAAGAGATTCCTCCTCCTGACAAAAACCCTCAACCAGAGGCTCAGGCCGAAGAAAATTCTCACCCGGAGCAAGATCCTCAACCTGAGGCACAGGTAGATGAAATTCCTCATCCTGAGGAACATGCTGAAGATAATGCCCGTGCGCCAAATACAGAGACTGCTCTTGTAGTTGTTGATGGGGTTATAGTCCCAGGGTAGGGTCATAGGTCTGCCCTATAGGTCCTACCCAAGGACTACCCTTCATAGAGGACAAGTCCCTTAGACAGTTCCGACTGAACTAAGGACGCCCCCATCATCCAGTCGGCGACGATCCACTCGGAGCATATCTAACGTACCATCTGGAATTCACTCTGTAACGTCGTAACCTCCCAGGAGGGCAACGATCATACGTTTTCATACACCATAAGTAGCATTTAGGGCTTACGTTACCAGTAACGCCAGCGTTTACTCGCCACTACTCCACCCCTGTCCACCGAACCATTATGAAGGGCAGCGCACTCTATATAAGCCGCCCTTCACCACTGGTACAGGGGTTGGCACTGGCTGTAATCTCTTGACACACTCGACACAAAGCTCCCAAGAGCACTGAGACGTAGGGCTTTTACCTCCACCGTAGAGGGGCCTGAACTCATACATCCTCGCCGTAGCTAAGGCTCTGCCCATATACTTTCATACCCCATATTTCTATTGTCAGACTTATACCCACGATAGTTGGCGCCCACCGTGGGGCAGGCGTCTAAGCGACTTCCGGCGATTTTGCGATTTCATATTTTCGTCATGTCATCCGGCGGAGATCTATGCATGGGCCATGAGATCCTCTTCGGTGCACTCTCCTTCATCGCCGATGATTCAGCATGGCTTCAGGATGCGCCCCTCGACATCGAGACGCTTCCAAGTCGCGGGGCTACGCACTTCCGTGCCAGTTCCTGCGGTGTTCTTCTTCTCCAGCCATCGACCCCGGTGTCGATCTTCGCCCCCGTCACGCGCCGCAACAAGCGACCCGGTCGTTCGCGGCTCCAGCGTTGGGTGCGACACGCCCTAGCGCGACAAAACATGTCCTCTCAAGTGGCGGTGCTCGAATCGGTTGTGGTCCCACAGTCATCCTAGTGCTTGGAGTCAGTTCCGATTGAACTACCTTCCGAGTATCAGGGTCACGGGCCTGCAGCCGAAGTACTCATGGCCGATTCCCACGAAAGTCCCTCCGGGACTGGTCGGAACAAGGGTGAGATCGGAGAATCATCCGACGCTCGTCGTCAGCACCCTCGTTCTTCCGGTCGACGCGCTCGCCAGAGCAACGTTGAGGTGTTCCGCACACCCATCCTCAACTTGGCTGCAGCCGCGAAGATCGCTAATTCTCTCCAGCCGACTGATTCGGAGGCTGGTAGAGGAATCGAGCAGATCCGTGCCTTGTTACATACGGCGCAACAACAAAATTCGGCGGTCTCCGAGTCGCACAACAAGATCCACAACAGTTCCGTTCAAGCGAACACACATCGGTCGGTTTTCAGCCCCAGCTCTCACCAGCGTCGAAGAGGGGGCAGCCTCTGGAATGATCGTTCCAGGGACCGGAGTCAGAATCCTCTTTCCATTCGGTCTCATCCCGAAGATCGTCGCCGTTCGCGTACTCCCCCGCGGAGTGGGCCTTACGGACCCCGGCATTACGATGATCAAAGGCTTGATGCAAGAGGGTATATCACTCAGAAGAAGGTTGATAGAAGCCGAGCCCACCGTGATGGTCACGATAGAGATCATCCGAGTGGAAGCATGACCGTTGTTTCTGGTCCCGAGTGTTTCAGTCGGGCCATTCGCTCGGCTGACATCCCTCCCAACTTCCGATTGGCGACGGGAATCAGCAAATTGACAAGAGAGTCCAAACCAGAAACTTGGTTAGACGACTACAGAGTGGCGGTCCAGATAGGTGGCGGAGATGACCATGTCGCCATGAAACATCTCCCACTGATGCTCGACGGTTCGGCTCGAGCTTGGCTAAACCAGTTAGCTCCATCAAGCATTTACAGTTGGGCAGATCTGTCCCGAGTCTTCATCAGGACCTTCGAGGGTACGTGCAAACGCCCTGCTGGTCTCACAGAGCTTCAACACTGTGTCCAGAAGCAAAACGAGCCCTTGCGCAATTTCATCCAGCGCTGGACAACCCTCTACCACACGGTGGAGAATGTTACACAACACCAAGCAGTCTGCGCCTTCAAGGCAGGCGTTCGGTACAGAGATCTATACCTGAAGTTTGGTTGGATAAGCGACATTTCCATGAGCAAGATGATGGAGATAGCCGTGCGCTATGCAAATGGCGAAGAGGAGGACCGCATACGTAGCGGCAAGCATAAGCCAGTCGCCGACGGAGATGGGAGCAGCAGTCGGAAGCAGAAACAGAAAGCCCAGTCCACTCCGCAAGCAGAGGCGGCAGTCGTTACAAACGCTAAGTTCAAACGCAAGGGGAAACTACAGTACACCCCCAAGAAGAAACAGTCAGGAAATTCCATCCTAGATCAACCGTGTCCAATCCACACAAAGACGGATGAAGAAGGCTATGTCATATTGCCGAAGCATACCACTCGGCAATGTTGCCTCCTGATCCAAGGATTCGGTGAAGGACAACCGAGTGAGAAAGACACCGAGCAAGATGATGAGGATAAGGAGGATCCGTTCCCTCAACTCCATGCAACGTTAATGATTTTTGCTGATGTAGAAAGCAAAAGTCGACTGAAGCTGGTCAACAGGGAGGTAAACATGGCAACCCCATCCACTCCCACGTTCCTCAAGTGGTCATAGACTGCAATCACTTTTGATCAGTCAGACCACCCAGCACACGTACCCACCCCAGGGAGGCAAGCTCTGGTCGTCAATCCGGTGGTGGAAGGAGTTAGGTTGCGCAAAATCCTCATGGACGGCGGCAGCGGCTTCAATATCATGTATGCCGATACTCTCAAGGGAATGGGCATTCCGATGTCCAGACTTAGCGAGAGCAATATACAATTCCATGGAGTCGTCCCACGCAAAGAGAAGTTAACATTTGAGGTGGTAGACTTCCAGAGTGCATACCATGCCATTCTGGGCCGTCCGACATACGTACGTTTCATGGCCCGTCCATGTTACGTATATTTGAAGCTGAAGATGCCTGGTCCCAAAGGCGTGATTACCGTCACAGGCAATCGGCAGCGGGCCGAAGAGTGTCTGCAGCAGGGGTCGAGAATTGCAGACCATCAGATAGCTGTGCTCGAGTTGGATGAGTACAAGAAGATTACCGACCCCGCCGACCTGATGTGTTCAAAGAAGCCAGCTTCCGAGTACGCATTCCAGTTGGCGGTAGACACGAAGAAAGTAAGCATCCACCCGACGGATGCCACCACCGCCCCAACAAACATCTCCACCACCCTTGATCCAAAATAGGAAGACGAGCTCATCCAATTCCTCCGTGAGAACTGGGACATTTTTGCATGGAAGCCTGCTGACATGCCAGCTGTACCCAGGGAGTTGGCTGAGCACCGACTACATGTGGATCCTGCCGCTCGGCCCGTCCGAGAACGCGTGCGTCGGTCCGCCGCGCACAAGAGGAAAGCAATCGGAGAGGAGGTGTCTAAACTTCTGGCAGCCAACTTCATTCGCGAGGTACACCACTCCGAGTAGCTCGCTAATGTTGTCATGGTGCCCAAGAAGGACAAGTCTCTCCGCATGTGCATCGATTTCAAGCACCTTAATAAGGTCTGTCTGAAAGACCACTTCCCGCTCCACCGCATTGATCAAATCGTTGATTCGACTGCGGGTTGCGAGCGCTTATCCTTCCTTGATGCCTATTCGGGCTATCATCGGATCCGTCTGTATGGTCCAGATGAATTAAAAACATCTTTCATCACCCCATTCCGGTGCTTCTGTTACATGACTATGCCATTCGGTTTGAAAAATTCAGGAGCAACTTTTATGCGAATGATCCAAAAATGCCTCCTAGACCAGATTGGTCGAAATGTGGAGGCATATATGGACGATATCGTAGTCAAGTCACGCAAAGGTTCTGACCTGCTGACTAACTTGGCAGAAACATTCGCCAACCTAAGTAGGTACGATATCAAGCTCAACCCAGCCAAGTGTTCATTTGGCGTTCCCAGCGGGAAGTTACTCGGTTTGTTTGTTACCGAACGAGGGATCGATGTCAACCCCGAAAAGATCGGGACCATTGTTCGAATGGAGCGGCCGGTAAGAGTACATGACGTACAAAAGCTCACAGGTTGCCTAGCGGCTTTGAGCAGGTTTATCGCTCGACTCGGCGAGAAGGCGTTACCTCTGTACCGACTCATGAAGAAGTGAGATACCTTCGAGTGGACAGACGAAGCCCAAATCACATTCGACGACCTCAAAGCCCTGCTTTCCACCCAGCCGGTTCTTACTGCCCTGCTCAGTAAAGAACCCCTTCTTCTGTACATCGCGGCTACAAATCAAGTCGTCAGCACCGTTCTGACAGTCGAACGCGAAGAAGAAGGCAAAGCGTACAAGGTTCAGCGGCCAGTATATTTTGTTTCCGAAATCCTGACTCCTTCCAAGCAGAGGTATCCCCATTATCAGAAGCTTATTTATGGGATCTACATGACTGCAAAGAAGGTGGCTCATTATTTCCAAGATCACTCGGTATCTATCATATCTGATGCTCCGTTGTCGGAAATTCTCCACAATCGGGACGCATCAGGCCGAGTGGCAAAGTGGGAAATGGAGATGCTATACTGCGACATCAAGTTCGAAGCCAAGAAAGCTATAAAGTCTCAAGCTCTTGCTGACTTCATAGCAGAATGGGTAGAACAACAGCAACCGACTCACATCTACTTGGCTCATTGGACCATGTTCTTCGATGGGTCCAAGATGTTGAATGGCTCCGGCGCCGGCGTAGTGCTCATATCCCCCAAAGGTGATAAACTCAAGTATGTGTTGCAGATCCATTTTGATTCTTCCAACAACGAAGCAGAGTACGAAGCTCTCCTTTACGGGTTGCGCATGGCCATCACACTCGGCGTCCGTTGCCTGATGGTCTATGTCGACTCAGATCTAGTGGTTAATCAAGTAATGAAGGAGTGGGATGTAAGGAACCCCACCATTATTGCATACTGCAACGCAATAAGAAAGCTCGAAAAGAAGTTCGAAGGTCTGGAACTTCACCATGTTCCTGGACTGAAAAACCAAGCAGCAGATGAATTGGCAAAACTTGGATCCACACGGAGACCTGTCCCGAGTGATGTCTGCCTCGAGCACCTACACCTCCCCTCGGTAAAGGAAGATCCTTTCACAGAGGAACCTGTGCAACCGAAGAGCTCAACAGATCGGACTGAAGTCGAGGTTCCCGCTGTGGTTGACCTGGTCATGGAGATTCTAGCTGTCATTCCCGAATGGACTGTGCCATTCATTGCGCACATCCTGAGGCAAGAGTTACCAGAAGACGAGGTCCAAGCTAGGCAGATCGTTCGTAGGTCGAAGTCCTTCACCGTTGTTGATGACCAGTTATTCAGAGAAAGTGTTTCAGGCGTCCTTCAACGGTGTATCTCTCCTGAGGAGGATCAGTTAATTTTGGAAGAAATTCACTCGGGAACCTGCGGCCATCATGCCTCCTCAAGGGCAATCGTCGCCAAAGCATTCAGAGCTGGTTTCTTCTGGTTGCGGGTGAATGAAATGGCAAAAGATATAGTCGACCATTGCGAAGGTTGTCAGTTCTATTCAAACAAGTCCCACAAGCCAACGTCCGCGCTGAAGACAATTCCCCTTTCTTGGCCATTCGTCGTGTGGGGATTAGATATAGTCGGACCATTCAGAACAAACCAAGGAGGATTCACCCATCTGCTGGTAGAAGTCGACAAATTTACCAAGTGGATTGAAGCCAAGCCAATCAAGAAGCTTGATGCCCTTACGACCATCAAATTTATCAGAGACATCATCGCCAGATACGGGGTTCTACACAGCTTAATCACCGACAATGGCACAAACTTTGACTCGGACAGGTTCAAAGGTTTTTGCGCAGGCCAAGGTATCCGAGTGGATTTTTCATCCCTTGCGCACCCCCTAACAAATGGACAAGCGGAGCGGGCGAATGGACTCATTCTTCAAGGGTTGAAGCCTCGACTCCTGCGGGAAGTTGGACATGCCGCTGGCGCATGGGTCACCGAGCTGCCTTCGGTGCTGTGGGGCCTCCGAACGACTCCGAATAGATCGACAGGACGATCCCGTTTTTCCTCGTTTATGGAGCAGAGGCAGTCCTTCCGAGTGACTTGCTTCACAACTCTCCACGAGTCGAACTCTTCTCCGAAGCCGAAGCAGAGCAAGCCAGGAAAGACGGAGTAGACCTTTTAGAAGAAGAGCGCGAGATGGCATTGATCCATTCAACAATTTATCAGCAAGATCTGCAGCGATTTCATGTGCGGCACGTCAGGAGCCGCACGTTCCAGCCAGGCGACCTGGTGCTCCGAGTGGATCAACAGAGACCACACAAGTTGGCTCCCGCCTAGGAAGGACCGTTCATCATTTCTAAGGTGCTGAACAACGGAGCGTATCGACTCTACAACCTCTACAGGGAGACGGACGAGCTGCGAGCATGGAATGGAGATCTACTGAAGCGCTTCTACACATAATCGCTGACAGAGACAATGTCAAGAACAAATGTCATCGAAGTAATACAAACCGGATTAATTTCTTGCCGATTCAAAATTCTTCCGCGTTTGCAGACTCCGGTCTAAAAAACTTGCTCCGAGTGTGCACCAAAAGTCACACTCGGGGACTTAGCTGCGACCCTGAGTCGCCTAAGTAAACAACTGGCTCCGAGTGTGCACCAAAAGTCACACTCGGGGACTTAGCTGTGACCCAGAGTCGCCTAAGTAAACAACTTGCTCCGAGTGTGCACCAAAAGTCACACTCGGGGACTTAGCTGCGACCCAGAGTCGCCTAAGTAAACAACTTGCTCCGAGTGTGCACCAAAAGTCACACTCGGGGACTTAGCTGCGACCCAGAGTCGCCTAAGTAAAGAACTTGCTCCAAGTGTGCACCAAAAGTCACACTCGGGGACTTAGCTGCGACCCAGAGTCGCCTAAGTAAACAACTTGCTCCGAGTGTGCACCAAAAGTCACACTCGGGGACTTAGCTGTGACCCAGAGTCGCCTAAGTAAACAACTTGCTCCGAGTGTGCACCAAAAGTCACACTCGGGGACTTAGCTGCGACCCAGAGTCGCCTAAGTAAACAACTCGCTCCAAGTGTGCACCAAAAGTCACACTCGGGGACTTAGCTGCGACCCAGAGTCGCCTAAGTAAACAACTCGCTCTGAGTGTGCACCAAAAGTCACACTCGGGGACTTAGCTGCGACCCAGAGTCGCCTAAGTAAACAACTTGCTCCGAGTGTGCACCAAAAGTCACACTCGGGGACTTAGCTGCGACCCAGAGTCGCCTAAGTAAACAACTCGCTCCGAGTGTGCACCAAAAGTCAAACTCGGAGACTTAGCTGCGACCCAGAGTCGCCTAAGTAAACAACTCGCTCCGAGTGTGCACCAAAAGTCACACTCGGGGACTTAGCTGCGACCCAGAGTCGCCTAAGTAAACAACTTGCTCCGAGTGTGCGCCAAAAGTCAGACCCGGGGACTGAGCTGCGACCCGGAGTCGCCTAAGTAAACAACTTGCTCCGAGTGTGCACCAAAAGTCACACTCGGAGACTTAGCTGCGACCCAGAGTCGCCTAAGTAAACAACTCGCTCCGAGTGTGTACCAAAAGTCACACTCGGGGAATTAGCTGCGAACCAGAGTTACCTAAGTAAAGAGCTTCCTCCGAGTGGGCACACAAGTTACACTCGGAGGCTTAGCTGAGTCGCCTAAACAAAAACCACGAGCCAAAATCGTGTCAAAAAAAACTCAGCGAAAGTTCGAATTCAAATTGAGTTCAACGATCAGTCGGCTCGGTGTGAATCAAGTTTATCTACACTGAGCCACGAATGTACCGGCCAATAGCAGTGGCCAAAGTTTAATACAAACTCCACTCGGCATACCGAGGTAAATGCGCGTTCAGCATAAGGTCGATCAAGCATCGCCAGGGCTGGCAGGCTCCACGAAGGTGTCGAGGTCGATTCCATCTGCAATCCGAGTGGACGTGTCGAGGAAGGTCTCCATGAAGTCTTCAAATCGAAGCTTCTTGGTGTTGGCGACCTGCAACGTCTTCAGCTTGTCTTCACGGGCTTCCTTACAATGCACTCGGACCAGAGACAACGCCACATCCGCGCCACACCGAGCGGCAGACTTCTTCCATGCCTGCACTCTGCTTGGAACATCCTCCAGTTGAGTCATCAACCCCTCTATCTCATTCCGAGAGTCATCTTCAGGCCACAACTCTTTGTCAATTCGGCCGACAACTTCTCTCAGGCGACCATCGAAAGGACCCACCTTGTTAAGGCGGGTATTCAGTCGGAACATGTCCCGGTTAGCTTCATCACTGAGTGGAACATTCCGTTGCCCAAGCGCCGGTTCAATTTCGGCGGTCTCGGCTTCAACGTCTCGACAGAAATCTGCAAAGAAAAGACAGGGAGAGAATAAGCGCAGAGTGAACTCCAAAGTCAAAGAGCACTCGGCAAGAAACTTAACACCAAGCAGTGCGACCATCTTCTTCGCCCAGTCGCCGACGTAATTCTCCTGCGCTTTGCACCGAGCGTTCATTGACTTCAGCTAGCCCACCCAATCAGATCTCTCCTTCTTCATATTTTCTAACTCGGCTAACAGTGCCTTGTTAGTCTCCCGAGATTCCTCCAAAGATTTTTCTCGTTCAGAGAGAGCCTTCTTCATGCCAGCCATATCATTCGCAGCTACCTCCAAGTCGGCAGCAAGTTGAGTCTTCTCAGCCATCAGAGCATTATAGGCCGATCCCACTTCACAAGTCTTCTATCAAAGAGACACCAAGGGAGGATCAGCCAGATTCAACAAGGAAAAAGTCTCGACAGATATGACAAAACAATCAAAACTCAAGATTCTTCAGACCCCTGCCGATGCAAGCAATCGACAGCAGTCTCGGGGACTACACCTAGTGGGTACACTGAGAGTGACCCCACTGGTATGAAGCTCGAACAGATCGATCCCGTTGAGCTCCATAGCAAACCAACAACACTATGAGACTACTATTACTCGACCCGAGTAACACTACTCTCGGAGACTACACGCAGTGGGTGCACTCGGCGTGCCCCCACTGGTACCATTCGGGCAGATCAACTCTGATCTGTAGAGATTATGGAAAATACATATAAAGACAACTGCCGGTGCAAACACTCGGCAGAAGTCTCGGGGACTACACCCACTGGGTTTACTCGGAGTGAACCCACTGGAAAATTAACCTACTGTATCCGAGTATCTCGCCAAAACCCCCAGTGGGCACCAAGAGGAATGTAAACACTTACTAGTGCACTTACTTGGATATCGTCCCGAAGCTCCAAGCTCTTCTTGTACGGGGACGCGATGGAGTCATATGCTCCCTTGGCTTCGCCCACCATCAGCTCCACTTGTACCATGGCGTCCTTGGCGGCTCCTACTTGATCTTCTGGGATGCGCCGGGCAGCATAGTGAACAGTCGAAGGACCCGGCGTGGCAGAAGGCGCCCTAGGTATCCCGAGCTCCCTGGGCATGCCGAGCTCCGCTCCAGTCGGTTCCGCCGTGAAGGCCACCGTCTCAGTCGGCGGCACAATCATGATGGGGTTGGCAGCAGGTTGGATAACCCCAGGGACAGGCGCCAAAGCTGGTTCCGACCTCCTTTGGTCGTCGTCGTCCAGATGGATCACCTCCGAAGGAAGCCCGACTGAACAAAATAAAAATACAGAAAAATATCAAGATCAAAGACAGCACTCGCGAAACGGTAATACAACTCTCAGAGTCGTGACAACGTACCTTGCTGGGACATGGTGGCGTTATCAGTGTCCATGGGATCGTCACCCTGACGCGGCAGAGAGGTGGCGGAGGTAGCTGCTCTGTTGAGTGAAATCCATTCGACGGGTAAACATGAATTCCCAAAAAGAAGAGTCCAATCGGATACTAAAGGAAGTTGGAAGAGCAAAGATACTTACGCTGAGGCGACCGGAACAACGATCCTCATCCGGGGCAAAGCTTTCTGAGGTTTAGACCCGCTGGGTTTAGCCACCTTGGACGGCTGATCCACGGGCTCGGCAGAAGAACCCCTGGTTCTCTTCACACTCCGAGCACTCGGGGCCACGGGAGGAGCCGGCGTAACAGTGAGGTCATGACGGTGCTTGGTTTGGTGTTCTGGTGGTGAGGGTGACGAGCTCTACTCTTCACTCTCCTCCTCCTCCTCTTCTGTTTCCTCCTCCGTCTCCCTGCTGTCAGAGACGTACTCAGCACTACCTGTGCTACCCTCCATGCTGCCTTCTTCTTCCTCGACCGGATCCCCACCTGAGACTGCAGAATGCCAGTTCGTCCACTCCTGCACAAAACACAGTCGGCAACGTCAGTCGGCGAGACAAGAAAAGCAATAAAACTAAGAAGGTTAAAAGCACTCGACAACATGTACTCACCTCATTCGGAGGAGGATTTTGGGCACGGAAGGCCTTCACCCGCCGAGCTCCCACGGGGTTATCACATGTGCCCGTGATGCTGCGAACCCACGCACCCACGGTCTCCTCGCTCACGTCTTCAGGATGGGACCGAGTGGTATACGAAGGCCTCGTGTAATGCCACATTGCGTGGTCTCGGGCCTGGATGCGTCGGCCTAGAAAGGTCTCCAACAGGTCCAGGCCGGTGGCTCCCTTCCGGACGACGGCTATCAACGCGTCGACCAAAGGCTGTATCTGGGTTTTTTCTCCCTTAGAGAGCGCTAGCTTCCTCGGAGGGCCCGGACGGTCTAAACTAAAGGGTGGTAACCCACTCGAAGCATTCGGGCAGGCAATGTCCTGGCAATAGAACCAGGACGATTGCCAGTTCCTAACCGACTCGGATAGCTGAAGGGAGGGATAACTACTTTTCGTTTTCTTCTGAAATCCTAAACCCCCGCAGAGCTGGAGGATGTGTGTCTTATCATCAGACTGGCTAAGCTTCTTAACTGTTTGAGATCTAGCAGAGAAAACATATTTGAAGAGCCCCAGTGGGGAGGACATCCTATGAAGCATTCGCCGAGGGTGATGAATGCGGAAAGATGAGCTATCACATTCGGCGGAAAGTGATGGAGCTGCGCCCCGAAGTAATTCATGATACCTCGGAAGAAAGGATGGGGAGGCAGGGAGAAACCTCTGGTCACGTGGCTGAGCAGCAGAACACGCTCCCCCTCCTTCGACGCCGGCTCCATCTCACCTTTCGGCAGCCTCCAAGACTTGTTGACGACTATGCCATGCTCCACCAGCTCCAGCACGTCGTTCTCCCTCACCGTGGAGGGGAGGAAGTCCCCCTTGATCCAGCCCGACGACAACGCCCGCTGCCGCCGCTGAGTGGAGGCTGCCCCCTTCTTCTTCTTCTTCGCCTCAAGCTTGCTGGTCTACCCCTTCGTCATGGGGAGGGCGGCGGATCCGCAGAGGAGGAGGGGAAGGAGGTGGCTAGAGGTGTGTAGGGAGTTGCGCGCGGGGGGGGGGGGGGGGGGGGGCGAGATCGATGGGAGGAAGAAGAGCAGCGCAATAGGAAGGACCGCCGGGAAGGCTTTAATAGGCCTCCGACCGAGTCACCTACAGGTGGGCCCAAGATCTTATCCTCCCAACCGGTTGCTGCAAGATTAGTGGAGAAGATCGCGACACGGTAATCAAGGAGGCGAAATCTACTCGATGGCGATGTCGTCATCCCCGCTGAGCGCATGGCAACCGAAATTTGAGAATCCCGGAAAATCTGGCGCTGTCAGTATGACCGGTCACGTCGAAAGATTCCATGGAAGCAATCGGTCCCTCACGGTTCGTTTCGCTTGCATATTCACTCGAATCACTAGCCGCAAAGATAAAATGGATCGAGGCAGACAACGCTAAGATCACCTCAATACCAGTCGGCTCCAAACTCCGGACATCACTTCATCGTTGCAACCCCACTCCATTCGGGGACTAATGATGGGGTTATAGTCCCGGGGTAGGGTCATAGGTCTGCCCTATAGGTCCTACCCAAGACTACCCTTCATAGAGGACAAGGCCCTTAGACAGTTCCGACTGAACTAAGGACGCCCCCATCATCCAGTCGGCGACGATCCACTCGGAGGATATCTAACGTACCGACTGGAATCCACTCTGTAACGTCGTAACCTCCCAGGAGGGCAACGGTCATACGTTTTCATACACCACAACTAGCATTTAAGGCTTACGTTACCAGTAACGCCAGCGTTTACTCGCCACTACTCCACCCCTGTCCACCGGACCATTATGAAGGGCAGCGCACTCTATATAAGCCGCCCTTCACCACTGGTACAGGGGTCGACACTTGCTGTAATCCCTTTATTCACTCGACACAAAGCTCACAAGAGCAATGAGACGTAGGGCTTTTACCTCCACCATAGAGGGGCCTGAACTCATACATCCTCGCCGTAGCTAAGGCTCTGCCCATATACTTTCGTACCCCGTACTTCTACTGTCAGACTTATACCCACGACAATTGTCAATCCGGAGACTGCAATGATTGTCTCTCCTCAAGGGAAGAAGCAAAACCTTCAGCCCATGCAGCGTCAGCCGTTCTCCAAGCGGCTAAAGTTTCAAAAGGAAGCGTTCTATGAAGAACGCATGTATTTAATCAGAGAAAATACTTATGACAAGCCTCGCATATGGCACATGAAGTTTTGGACCAGGACTCAGCTCAACTATTATGCATCTGTGCTTTGTGGAAGAAACAAAAAATTTCAGCACATGCATATTGCTCATGTTGAGCTTGAAGAAATTCCTTGCTTCGCCCCAGTCCTCAACGTCCTTCATGAAGCAGGACTGCTCCCCCTGTGCTTTGATATCTACGATTGGAACAGTGACATTGTTCTTCAATTCTATGCCACTCTACATATCTCAGGAGATCCAACAGATATCAACACTTGGGTGCTGGATTGGATGACGCAGCACACACACTTCAAGGCCCCTACGAATAAGCTGTTGCGAGAACTTCCTGTGTCAATTCCTTCAGAACAGGCCGTGAAGATGTATGATGAACGGGAGCTGCCCAATAAGCTCATGGAAGTCCTCATGAAGCCTTTGGCCAAGGACCAACCACCAAGAACAACTTTCTTGGTCCATGAACTGAAGTATGAACCCAGGACAGTTTACAGAATCCTCTGCAGTGTCCTTGCTCCAATCAAGGGCCATGATGATGAAGAAGATGTCGTAGGCATCATGAATAATATCCTCTTCAACATCATCCATGGCATCCCCATAAACCTTCATGATTTCTTCTTGAGGACTCTGGCTGACAATGCCATGTCACCGTTTGACTTGAAGATTTACGGTCCATGGATCATGAGATTCATGAGATGCATGTCAAGCATCAACTATCATGCTGATTTCAGTAATCACCTTGGATATATGCCTCTGACCAGAGTCAACAAGAAGACATTCGAGCCAGTTGAAGGAAAAGGCAAGTCTGTGATCGATGAAGGCAGTTGGACCCTTGATGGCCAGTTTCGTGGGCCAGATGCATATTCTTCATGGGATGATACTGAAACCCTGCCGCCAAGTCCCGTTGCTGCAAGGGTCATGAATACCAGAGAGCTAGTCCTAGTCTTCATCAAAAGGTAGATCGCAATCACAAGTGGGTCAAATGCCAGTTCGACGCCATTGTGAAAACCTTCAATGAGACTCAGAATGCAGTGAAGATTAATCATCACTATCTTCATGAGGTTTTTGATCGCACCTGGGCCACACTGGCTCATTTGAAGACTCGAGCTGAACTTGAAGAATTGGAGTTTACACAGGACTTCGGCTGGTCATGGCCACCAAAGAAGAAATTCCGGCCAATTCCAGTTCCAGACCTTGAGGACAGTTCTTTTTTTCATTCCGCACTGGAGAATCAGATGAAGACCAACAAGACACTCCATTGGTCCAAGGACGAAGCCTGCTCCCAAGAATCCTCACGCGTCTTCCTCAACTGCCAAGAAGTGAAAGTCTTCACTCGGCGTTATTCCTCAGTTTTGTCCCTTTTTGTCACCCGATGACAAAGGGGGAGAAATCCGAGAGTTAGTCTTCACGCGGGATATATTTTGGGGGCTTATGAAATTTATTAAGTTACAAACTCTTGGCTCTTCTGAAGTGTTTTATGTAATGAGTTGTAACTTAAGCCCGATGGTACTCTGACGCTTTTGAACGTTTTTCTTCACATGCTTATTCCTCAAAATATTAATGCACGCAGGCTGGAATTCATCAGATACCATTTGTCATCATGCATTCTCAATTTCTTCATACTATATGTCATATGTATGCATGATTTACAAGACTCAGGGGGAGATCTCCATGATATAAATCATCAATGTGCATTTGTTGTGAAAAGCATAATCCTCAAAGATATGCACATCTTCAGGGGGAGTCTCTCTGGATCTAGATTTCAAAAACCTCAAATGAGTATTTACAATTCATATTTTTATCCCCGTTGAAGACTTAACCTAATTGTCATCAACCACCAAAAAGGGGGAGATTGTAAGTGCATCTAGTGCCCCTTAGTGATTTTGGTGGTTTGAAGACTTATAGGTTAAGTATCTAATGTGTTCATGAGTGTACACATGATCTATAAGTCGTTGAGGAGTTTGAAATATTCGATGAATATCCACCCCTAAATATGTATATCTTCGGCTGAAGAAATTTGTCTGAAGCTGAAGAAATGAATTGCGAAGAAAATGCGATGAAATTGATATTCCTCATGAAGATATGAATTTCCTCATGATGCTCAACCCATACTGTTTAATTTAATTTTATTTTATTTTATTCACTCTTGAGTCATAGGAACACCATACTGTTAAAGGGGGTCAAAGTAACACGTCGATATGAATTTCCTCATGGTGCTCAACCCAAGCCTAACCCTACCAAAAGCCTCAAGTGAGGAATATGAGAGACATGAGGACTCTTACAGTTGAGGGTCCCGATCGTTACCGCAGGTCGCGCCACATCACTGATCTTATCCACACCAAAGGTCGTGTTATTTAAGGGCATTAATGTCAAATCATGTCGGGATGCTCCGAGGCTATAAATAGCCCCCCACAACCATTTGTTGGTTGGCTGCTCCGTTAGAAACTGACACTTGTCATAAGAGCAACTCAAATTCCTCAGAGTCTTCGAGAGTAATTCATCACTGAGGAAATACCCATAACACCAAACCACAAACCAAAACCAAGTGATTGAGCATCAGTGAAGAAGTTTTTCCTGTGTGGGACTGAAGCCTTTTACCTTTGAGGACTGTGCATCCTCCAGACGGTTAGGCGTCATGGTGTAGAGCAATCCAGCAGTCGATTGTGGATCCCCAGGTGACCAAGTTTGTGAGGGTTTGGAAGTCTGCCCTGAAGACTTACCACGAGTGTTGGGCGAGGACTGTGTGTTGTTAGCCCAAGGAGAATACGGCAGGGACTGTGTGTCTTTTGGTTTCAATACCAAGCCGCTCCAAACCATATGTACAACTGTCACAGCAGTTGGAACTGGGTCATCAACCACTGTCTTCACTGTGAAACGGGTCCTATTTCTTCAACTCTTTCAATTCCTCATATTGTATGTTCAAGATTTTCATTGTCACTGTTTGAAGAATTTACTGAAGACTTTCTCTGAAATTCCTCAACCCCAAATTCTTCACGCGAGTTATTATTCACCTGTTTTCTGTGTGCGTGCATACTGTGCAAACTACTGTAGTGAAACTTTGCACTCCTCATCCTTTGCTGTTTCCGCTGCAAGTTTTGTCATCAGTGAGGAATTTCCTCAAAAGGAATTTCCTCAGTGATGAATTTCTAAAAATCTCCTATTCACCCCCTCTAGTCGATATAACACACTTTCATGAAGCCGAATGACCGCATGCTCCACAACCGATAGATGCCCCATGGCTTCTTCAAATTTTGCGTGGCCAGTGTGAAAGAAGGCTTTGCAGATTTGCCTCTTTCGACACGAGTCGACAATGATGAGACCCCTAAATAGATTGCCACATGCAAGAGCTAGATCTTGCCTTGGCCGAAGACTCACCTTCGTGTCGAGGCGCCGGGTAGCACACCAACGACAACTCCTCAATAAGGTACGTACGCCACCCCACCTACCCAATTACCTCCACCTGTCGTGGTGGTTGATAGCGGTCGACACGGCAAGGGAGAGCGTCCATTATTGCCAGCTGACGTCGCCCCCATCGAAGACGCGAATGCTGATGATGTCATGGAGGAGGATGCTGATGACCCTAACCACTATATAAATACCGACTATGACGATGCTGGGGAATATGACTCACACTATGAGCATGGAGATGACTTGATGATGGATGAATTGCCGGAGCCGCAACGTCCTATGGCTGATTGCAAAAAGTCTCTCTTCATGCGATGCTCGCAGGAGACGCCTCTAGATGCCGTATCTACCCAGCAAGAACAACACGGGGGCCGTCCACTGGTAATTAGCTCGACGACGCTGAGGGTGGTGGTTAGGGAAGGTATGGTGGGCTCACTGCCGCCACCCGCCAAGAAGCAAAGGAGGAGAGCGGAGAAGAAAGGCTCTAAAGGCGCGAGAGCTATTTCAAGCAGTCAGCCGCCTCTGAAGCCCCGGGAGGTAGACATAATACCTATCGTAGGCAGGAATCATTTCTTTGTCGTCGGCCACCCGATCCTAACTCAGAAAGCGCTAGAAAACATATCGAACAATGATCTAAGGAGATTTCATGATGATGTGCCGGCCATAGAGAGAAGACTTCTCAGCACGGAAAAACGAGGATACCCGCTTTACGCGGCTCAGGTTATGGGTGTAATGTCATACGTTGACAGATGGCCCGCGAATAAGTTCATCCTGCGATTTAACTACATCTACGACATGTTCCACATGACCAAGCTAGATTTTCACTGCATCCGCCCGTATGCGCAATATCTCAACTACATCATCAGGCGCGAGAACATAGAATATATCTGCATCGCAGATCCGTACTATATGCACGAGAGCTTCTTGGTAGTCTGCAAAGAGCACCGTGACTATGCGAGCAAGTACATATCCGATTTCATGATCGCTAATAAGGACAAGGAAACGATTCTCCTGCCTTATCATCCCACGTAAGTCATCCATGGATATCCTTTTGTAAGTTTTGATCATTCCTTTGGAAACATTTATGCTAATTGGAGGTGTACCCATTTTGCATAGTGCGCACGGGGGGGGGGGGGGGCGTCCTCATATGTCTGTACCCACAATACTCCCATCCTCTGTACTTGGACTCATCGAAGAACATCAAGAAAAAATATTACACGCACATAAAGAGTGTTCTCGATATTGCCATTTTAACCTTCAACCTTATTGGTGGATATATCCAGGTCAAAAAGTATAGGAATCAAGCGTCGACTTCTGCTGCATCCAGCAACCGAACGTTAGTAAGGCTGATGGATTCTACCTCACACATCACATGATTGAGTATAGAAGGGATATATAACGCCTTCGCATGTCAGCTTCTTTCAGCGATGCCGAGATTTTCAGCTGGGCCACAAGCATAGGAAGGACACTGGATCATCGAATCCGAGTTGAGTTTTATCACATACAGTGTGAACTTGCCGAAGTGATCATGAAGGAGGTGGTCGAACAAACAGGGATGTTCTTCCATGGGCCAATGAGGTGAGAGAATGTCCGAGAATTCCTACAAGCTCAGCGTCTGCACCTGAATCGTTTCAACAAGCTCGGGTCATTCATCCCTGACTATGAAGATTGGGAGGCCAACATGGAGGAGTGATGGACGATGACAATGTGTGTTTATAATTAGTACTGCCAGCTTTCTATGAACTAGCTTATACATCACTCTAGTTAATTAGCTTGTATATGAGGAACTTCGTTTTTATGTTTACTATAGGTTGCTTGTATTTTGCTAACTATGCCTCTTTGTGTTTCTCAAGTACATTATGTTGCATATTTTCGTTCAATTCATCAACTTACGATGCAAGTACATTGATTGGAGATGGCGAAGGACTGCTAGGTCGTATTCATTGGGAGGGTTCCAGGAGTGTACGACCACTGGCCAGACGCTCAGGTCGAGGTGGACAGGTACCCGGGGGCTAGCCACAGAGGGTTCGACAGCAGAGCCGAAGCGGAAAATAGTTACTTGAGGTGGATGCTACGACAAGAGAGGGAGCAAAACCGGTGCCTCAATAAGTGCTACATAGGCGAACTCTTGCTCATGCTGATCGCTCTTCTCTTATACATCATGGTTTAGATAGGGATGATGAAACTTGTGGGTGTGCGATAACTTGTGTATCGCTATTTTCGAGAAGTGATGATATTTGTGTTGGATAATGATGATGGTTTGACGAAAGTATTGTATCTGTATGATATGATGAGAACAATGTATGTTTACTATGATATGATGAAACTACTGTATAGAGCATGCACAAATATGTAGAGGAGGAATAAAATCTGAAATCAGGAAACCTTAGCAGTAGCGCTGGTTGGGGTTTAGTAGCAGCGCTGGTTATCAGCAACGCTTTTTATAGAGAAGCGCTACAAATAGTTAGTAGTAGCGCTGGTTGGAAAAGCGCTACTGCTGACTACACTTACCAGTAGCGCTGGCTTGAAAAGCGCTACTGCTATAAACTTAGCTATAGCAAGTTAGCAGTAGCACTGCCACCAGCGCTACTGGTAGGGGTGAAGCTAGCGCTAATAGTAGGCTTTCTCCTACTAGTGATTGGTCATCGTCGTTGCAATTTTATCTAAGGGAGAGGCATAAGCTAACCCACTTTTCGTACTTCGAGCACATGGACTTATGATTGGAACTCTAGAAAGCATCTGCGACTACTAAAAATCATTAAGGTAACACCCAACCATAGCTTAAAGTATAAAGTCCCCTTTATCCCATATGCAACAACCCACTTATCCGAGTTTGTGTTTCTGTCACTCACGTAACCCTCACAATTAGAAAGTCATGAAAATATTGTAGAACCTTATGGCGGTAACCCCCCTCGTGTGCGTGGCACGGAAGGCACGATAGGATAGCACCATAATAAAAATGCAAGTCAAACCAATCACGATCTTCAATCAACCCATAAGACAAAATAAATCTAGTCAAACATCATAGGATGGTAACACATCATTGGATAATAGTATGAAGCATAAAGAATCATGTTTAAGTAGAGATTGTAGAGGGACAAGAAGGTTACACTACTTCATAGAGGGGGAGAGAGTTGGTGGTGACCACGACAAAGTTGTTGGTATAGATCGATGTCATGATGGTTCCCCTGGCGGTGATACAACTCCACCGGGAGAGAGGGGAAGAGGGCCCCTCCTTATTACTCTTCATTGGCCTTATCCCTAGATGGGAGAAGGGTTTCCCCTCTGGTCCTTGGGCGCCATGGCTCCGGATGGGAGGAACCCCTCCAAGATGGGGTCTCTCACTCTGTTTCTTGTCTGTTTCGAGATCCTGTTTTCTAACCCTTCACCATGTCTTAATATCTCAAGATCTATCACTCTGATTGGGCTGAAATTTCAACACGATTTTTCTCGGATATTAGCTTCCTTGCAACCAAAGGAGAGTCCTAAGCGACTTACGAGGTGGCCACAAGCTCATCCGGTGCGCCCTAGGGTAGTGGTGCATCGTGTGGGCTTGTGGACCCCTCAAGCATCGTCTTGTATTGATTCTTTTTCCAAAAATCACATATATTACCAAAAGAATTCCATACCATTTTATCGCATTTGGAATTTGTTTGATATGAATTTCCTGTAAATACAAAATCATGCAAAAAAAGAGAAACTGACACTGGGTACTAGATCAATACGTTAGCCCCAAAAATAATATAATTGTTGCCAAAAGTATATGAAAGTTGAAAAATAATATAAATTGTTGCCAAAAGAATATGAAAGTTGTGAAATATCGGCATGAACAATCAATAATATAGATATGACAGAGACGTATCAGCATCTCCAAGCTTAATTCTTGCTCGCCGTCAAGTAGGCAAATGGTAAAACAAGATACGTTTTGATGTGGAATGCTACCTATCTCAATCTTGATCAGATAATATAAACATGACATGACTATTAAGATAGAAATGATTCAAGGAAATAGTCTATCTTTTGATATAAAGACATCAATATTCAGGCATACTAACAAACAATCACTGTCGGATTTGGGGCTCAATATTCAGGCAAGATTCAAACTCAGGGGCGTGTACGAAGAGCTCTCACTGATCCGCCTCACCTAGCTTGCTACTCGCTTCGGATGGCAAGAAACTCACTCGATGGTGAGGGAAACACACAACTCAGCAGTTTACCCAGGTTTGGGCCGCTGTGAGGTGCAAAACCCTACTCCTGCTTTGGTGGATTGCCTCTCACGGAGGTTGGTGGATGAACTAGTACACTGCTTGGGCGCCTCCGATGGCTGGGTGACCTTGCGTGGTCCTAGTGGGTGAATGAATGGTTCGATGATCGGATCCCCTTCTACGAGGAAACCTATCCTCCATTTGTAGTGGTGGCCCGGGTCCTCTTCTTATCGTTTTAGCTGGAAGGGATCCCACATCGGCCCATTTTGAAGGGGAACACGGGAACATGCTCCCCCTGCCCAAAGGTGGTCTTCGCCTGCAAAGTGGCTACCCGCGCTGCAGGGCCGGGCCCGGGGATGACATCTGTCGTACTGGCGGGCGGCGATGGCCTTGTTGCTCCAAAAAGGAAACTTTGGAAGATGGATTGGTAGCCCCAGTACGTCCTTGCCCACTTTGCACTAAAGGGGAAACCGCACCGCCCTCCTGTCTGGTGCTCGCCTGTCCTTCCCTTGCGTCACCCTTGACTCCTGAGACCGAGCCTCACCTCAGAATATGTGCCGCTCGGGAGGGGTCCTGAGGAGGCCCCCTGCGGGTCTTGATGCTGTTCCTCCTCGTGAGGCTTAGCCCCTCACGAGGGCCTTTCCTTGAGTGGCGCCGAGCCCGTTGGTTTTTTAATGAAGTGTGCCGACCCTAGTCCACATGCAGGTAGGTCTGGGTATCACCATTCCCCGAACGCCGACAATCACTCCCTTCAAAATAATGGATGCTAAAAAACACTATTTCTATAAAATCATATGTCCTATCATGCTTAGTGCTCCTAGCATAAAGTACAAATCATGAGCACCCCGGTGCCAAACCAAGCACTTGACTTGTTCATACGTGCTTCAACATGTTTAACTTTAATCAATACATGAGCATGAGCCATGAACTTTCAACACGTTAGGTGGAATAGAATGATGGTAGGGATTCATAGGAGAATATAAAAATAAGTATGGTCTCACACCAACTAGGTGGATCATTAGGCTATGGAGATGGCTTTCACTCGATATCGGTGTGAGGAGTAGGATTGTCATGCAACGGATGCACTTGATCTATAGGTGTATGAAAGCTCCCTCTAAAACTAAGTGTGTGTGCATCGAACTTGCTTGGTTGTGAAGCCTCGGGTATTTCAGGAATCCCGTCATCGGAATATACAATCCAAGTTATATAATGTAAAAATTCCCACTAGTACATGAAAGTGAAAAATGATGAAGACTCTCAGCACAAAGAACATGGTGCTACTTTGAAGCACAAGTGTGACAAAATGATAGTGTCATGTCCCTTCTCTCTTTCTCTCTCCTTTTTTCTTCTTTTTTTCATGTTTTGCCTCTTTTTTTAATTCCGGAACATCATCCTCATTCTTTGGAGAAATCATTAGTCTCATCATCCTTTTCCCCACCCGGGAAATGCTCTAATAATGTTGATCATAACATTTCTATTTACTTACAACTCAATAAAACTAAAAAAATCCTATGACTACATAGAATGCATTTGGTAGTGTACCATATGTGCAATGATCTAGTGTAATGAAGATACCACAAAACGAACAAGCCATGAAAATGCCATGCTAGCGATCTTACAATTATGCAAAGAAATATGACAATGAACACAAGTCATGTATATGATGATGGTGGAAGTTGCATGTCAATATATCTCAAAATGGCTATGGAAATACAATGATAGGTTGGTATGGTGGATTTTTTTGAGGAATGTATAATAAGGCTTATGTGTGATAGCGCGTATATCAAAGGTTTTGGATGCAATGGCGAAGTAGGTGCCAAATCTCGAGGTGAGAACGGGCAATGCACTGTACAGAAGAGGCTAGCAAAATACGGTAAGGATGGAAGTTCTTACAATCCACGAAATCACATTAGTCACAAAGAACTCATATAATTATTGTGTCCTCTGTTAGCTCTCTCGAAGCAAAGCACAAACCGCATGCCCCTAGGGGGACGTTGGGGGAGTTAACCACCGCGCTCCGAGGCACGGGGATAGACTTACATGGAATCAATAGGTTCATGTCCCGTGATGACTTCCTTAGTTCCCTCTCATTCGTGCTCCATATGTAGCAGCCAAGCCTCGTCCTCAATGTTGTTGGAGGAGGACGATCACATAGATTTCACACCTTGCGAAATCTGTCGAAAAATAGCTCGAAACAAGAACAAAGGAGAAACTTGCGATGCAGTGTTCAAAATTAAGGGGGTATATATAATGATTTTTTCAAGGTCGAAATACTTGTCCAGGAAGAAAAAAAGAGTCCGGGAGGCACACGAGGTGCTGGCAAGCCATTAGGGTGCTCCAGGGGGTGGGGGGGGGGGGTGGCCGCGCCCTGCTCGCTTGGGAGTCCCTCGTGGGTCCCCCTTGGTGATTTTTATTTTTATATTTTTTCAAAAATACCAAAACCAACAGAAAATATTTTTATGGAATTTTTCGAGTCGGTTTACTTACGGTATCACATACCTACCCCCTTTTTAGGTTTCTGGAGTGTTACGGAACATCTCTCTTCTGTCTTCTTTCGGTGCCATCACTTGAGTAATACTAGTTTCAATATTAATGAGCGTACCTGAGATGTAATGTTTAATTCTTTGCCCATTTACCACTCTCGGGTTTGTGCATTCGTCATTAATGATCTTAATAGCACTAGAGTGATAAACCTATTCGACGATATAAGGTCCTTCTCATTTGGGGAGAATCTTACCTGAAAGTAATCTGAATCAAGAATTGTACAAAAGAACCAGGTCTCCTACATTGAATTCCCGTTTTTGGATTCTATTGTCATGACATCTTTTAACATTTTCTTTAGACAACTGGCCATGTCCATAAGCTTGTTGCCTCCATGCATCCAAGGAGCTAATATTAAATAACCTCTTTTCACCAGAAAGTTTGAAATCATAATCAAGTTCTTTAATTTCCCAATAAGCTTTATGTTCTATCTCAAGAGGTAAATGACACACTTTTCCATAGACCATTTTATATGGGGACATTCCCACATGATTTTTTTAAGGAGTTATATAAGCCCATAAAACAACATAAAGTTTCTTAGGCAAATTCTATTTAGATCTATTAGCAGTCTTTTGCAAGATCAATTTCATTTCTGAGTTACTCAACTCAACTTGACCGCTGGACTGAGGGTGATAAGGTGATGCAATTCTATGATTATCATCATATTTATCTAGAAGTATACGGAAAGCACCATGAATAAAATGTGACCACCATTAGTCGTTAAATATCTAGGGACACCAAACCTCGGGAAAATAACATCTTTAAGCATTTTAATAGAAGTGTTGTGATCGACACTACTAGTTGGAATAGCTTCTCCCAACTTAGTAATGTAATCAATAGCAACTAAAATATGAGTATACCCATTCGAGGAAGGAAAAGGTCCCATATAATCAAAACCCTAAACATCAAATGGTTCAATAGGAAGTGAGTAATTCATAGGCATTTCCTGACGTCTACCGATGTTACCAATTCTTCGATATTCATCACATGAAAGGACATACTTACGAGCATCTTTAAAAATAGTAGTGTAACGTCTAAGATGCGTCACTTTCCTTATTTGGGGGTGAGGCCTCAAAAGGGGAAAGAGTCGCACCTAAGCGTTTCACAAGAAGGATAAACATTGCAATACATAATAGATGGAAGAGTAATAAGATTTGGCTTATGCTCGCCACAAGCTAAGTTACAGATCCACACAGTCATTCATTAATCAAATAGAAAACAGGGTCCGACTATGAACAAGAGAAATGACAAAAGCTAATGTTATCTTGTCTTGTTAGGCCCACGATCACGTATAGCCTGCCACTGTCCTCGTCAAACTCCCACTTCAGCTGGTATTCTCGGAAGCATATGTATCTGGGGTACGTGTACATGTGGGTGGTTGTAGTAATCTGTGAGCCACAAGGACTCAGCAATCTCATGAACTTGGTATTGAATCTAACTAAGTCATTAGGTGAGGATGGGGTATGTGTTTGAGTTGTACCAACCTAAGCATTTAGGGTGCCTAACTTATGTTGAACAAGAATTAAATATATGGTGGTCTACGCATGACATTCGTTAACTAAGGATAATCACTAAGTGATCCTAAACACCTACTTACATTAGTCATAACACCACCATGTTCTCGATCAGAGAAAGAACTCTAAAGGAGACAATCATGGTTACGCATACAGTTGGTAGGTTTTAATTAAGTTAGTTCAAGTTATCTTGAACTGGATGTTAGCAAAGTTTCCATGTTTGCCACATAACCGTGGGCACGTCTTTCCGAAAGATTTAACCCTGTAGGGGTGCTCCAACTAATCCAACACCAATTACCACATGCCGCATAGAAATCCGCGATCACAAAACGTACGATCTCATCGTATTCCTTAGTGGAAAACCTCCTCTGAGAAGACCCAAAGTCTCACCGGAATCCCAATGCACAAGATATATCATTAAGGTAAGACAAGTCCAGCAAGACCACCCGACGTGGTGACGACCCTGATAAGAGCCGCGTATCTTAGTCTCAGGACACGCCGGATAAGCGAAGCGTACGGTGGCCTGCTAGAAATCTCCCGAGTTGCCCCGAGTTGGCCCCGCATGGTGCTCTAGTTTGGACCAACACTCACGAGGAGCACTTGCCCGGGTTGTTGACTAAGTCTCCTCAGGGTAGCTATTCCCTATGATTTTATTACTGAGTTATTAACAAATAAACACCAAAGTTGGATCTTTCCAGACAAGCCTTAACACTAAACGATTTACCAAGGGGGTCCCCATAACAACCTTGAACGTGTTAGGAGCGCTCAGTTATGGAATAAAACACCGATAGCCGAAACTAAGGCGGCAAAAGCGGAACAAATAACTCGGCAAAAGGCCAGGCCTTCTGCCTTTTACCAAGTATATAGGTGCATTAATTAAATAGCATTTAAAGAAGATGATAATCAAATTGCCCAAGTTATCACATGGACCAGCTTGCACCTGCAACTAGCAAAACTATCAAGTGTTTGAGCAAGCACTAACTTAGACAAACAATATTTGCTAGGAGGTGAAGGGTTAGAGGTTTCATGGAAATGTTTGGAGGCCTAATTATCAGGTGGTAGGAAGCAATGAATAACGACAGAAACGATTCAACTAGGCATAAGAAAGCTCGAAACGGTGTGAAGGTCACGATCATCTTGCGTGTGAGATCTTCAGACTGGAACTGCTCTTGATCTTCCTGAACGTACTCAACCGAACCCTCGAACTCGTTCTCAGCTCCTGATGCTTCGAAAAGAAATAAGCAGCAAATAAACACAAGCAAATGACAATTCTACAAGCAATATGATGCATGTGTGGCATGAAAGGAAGCATGGAATTTCTACACTAGTCATCTTTCATGCATTACTTGATTTATTACTATTCTGGACAGGACCCCAAGTTATCTTATTTAGACATGCATGAACATGGCAGGAATGAATGCAACACGCGAAGACAGTGGAAAAGCATATAAAGAACGTCCCGAACCGAGTTACGCAGATCTCAGAAACTACAAAACAAGTTACGAGGGCTACTGAGATATAATAGCAAAATACGAGTAGCTATGGGAGTCCACTTGGCATTCCAAGGTTGCCACTAGAACAAGAAACACATTCCAGGTGGAATAGATCTAAATAACACACAAATCGATCAAACATAGCACACACAAAGACCAAAACATTATAGCACACAATCTGTCCACATCCAGCATATTACCACTTTACTCAGAGTAATTAAATAGCTACAGCCCACCTTAAGGCATGAAATTTAAGAGAGCTGTTGATGAACACAAATGCTAGCAATCACTTGTTCGTCGCTTCGGCTAAAACCCCACACAAAACTTAATAGTAAAAGATCAACAGGGCATGAAAATAATAGCAGGATCTTAGTTTTTAGTGAAAATCATAGATTTTCACTTTCGCCCATTTTCAACAAAGTGGAAAATATGGCACAGAAATAAACTACGATGCAAAGTCCTATGAACAAACTAGAGGCATCAAGATGTAGATGGTGTTACACCTCAAAATTTTGGGCATGATTTTTAGTTATTTAAAATTTTCCTTGGTGATTTAAAATTTTTATCTTGGTTTCTCTGCTATTCTCAGACCCTTCCTTTATTTTATTTTATAAAATATTCTTTCTAATTAGGAGTTTCTGAGAGATATTATTGATTTGAGTGGTGCCTCAAATATTCTTCTTATTATTTCCAAATCAAATGAGGCATTTTTATAATATTTCTTCAAGGTTCATTTATTCAAAAAATTACCTCTAAATACTTTAAAGGCCTAATGTGAACTACAACCACCTCATAGCTTCTTTTAAAAGTTTCACAAAAACTTGATAATTACGTCATTTGTTTTTGCATCACTTTTATGCAATAACCTAGCTGAGTTTTTTGGAAAATTTATACTCATGATCTTCTTTTCTATTCTGATCCAAGTTGGTGTTTTGTACTACAACCCCTATGTTTAAGTTTTAAAAAATTCTACAAAAATTTATAGTAGTCAAGGGGTTCATATAAATGAGTTTTATGCAAAAGCATATATTGGTCTTTTGAAAATTTTGAGCACTACTTCTCATTTTCTGTTCTGGACCAGATTTGCAATTTGCACAACAACCCTATTATTTTCATTTCCAATGCCTTTGAATTTTTTTTGTGCTTATAGTAGATCCTTCAAAACCCTTAAGTACTAGATTTAAGCTCCATCTAATTTGTTTAAGACCCTGTTGTATGATCATTTCGTTTCTGTCCAGAAATGGACTTTTGCTAATGTTGCACTAGGAAGTTTTTGTGTTACCAATTCTAACTATGCCATCATTGGTTGCATCCAAGGAGACCTAGATGCCCATGGCATTCTGTCAAACACCTTGTGTCCCTGACCAGATTTGACAAGCCTTTTAGCTTATGTGGTGGAGTTAAACCCAAGACCTAACCATCATGTCCACTAACCCTTTTCCACCCCCATCCATGGATCTGGAGTTTTCTAGCTGCACCCAGAGTCCCTGACATGCTCTGGCATTATGTCGAACACATGGCGTGCATGCCAAGATCGCGCTCGAAAGCGCGCATTTTGCTGGCAGAGCACCCGAGCCGCCGCATCCCACCTAGCCCCTGCCCGCTCGCTCGAAGAGGCACCTCCCGACCCCTCCCCATCGCCAGATTCCATGACAACCTCCAGGAGCACCGCAGCCGTGCCAGCCTTTGAAGACAACAACAACTGCTCCTTCTGCCATGGCAGCGCCGTCCGAGCCACCCCGGAGTGCCGCCTGCCTTGGACCAGCCCCTTCGCATCGAACTCTTGCCTAACCAGCACTGCTGCCACCCTTAGCCGCCCCTGTGCCATCGTCAGAGCTGTCGCTGCCGTTCTTATACGAGGACCGCCGATGATGCACCGACAGTTCCGGCTATTTAAGGAGCCCCCGGAGCCACATAATAGCCATCAAGCATCCTAGGAGCCGTAGCAAGGTTCCCCTAGCTCCAATCGAGCCAGTAGGCCTCGTCTTCTCCTGCTCCGGTGGTTTCTACAGCTGTTGTGCCTCAGGTCCATTCGGCCAAGCCGAAGACCTCTAGCCCCACCTAAACCCACCATCGATCCATCCTAAACATGCTGGAGCTACCCCACCCCTCGGAACGCGCCTAGAGCTCCCCCTTGCTCGCACTTCATCAGACCCGGAGCTCCCTCCACCGTGGAGGAAGGGCTACTTGCTCTCGAGCTCCGTCACGTCCCCAAGTCCCAAAAATGGGTGCAGATCGTCCTCCTGAGTAGGTGCATAGCCAGAGCGTCGCCTCAGATGCACCGAATCGCCGGCAATAGCCACCAGAGTGAGCTCCCTGCTCACTGTCAGCGTGCACGGGAGGAAGAAGGAAGACCCGATAGATGGGTCCCATTTGTTGGTGAGTGGCTCAACTCCGTCGGCCGCACATTCGTGCAAGTGCACTCCCCCTCGGGAAGGCGTAGGCAGCCTGGTACGTGTCCCTTTGCGAAAGCGTCTTTTGAGCTGAAACATTTTCGTTTCTGTTTGTTTTTAAAACAAATTCTTGACCCAGCTTTGACTGGCCATATATTTTAAAATAAAACTCCAATTAAGTTGATTCTTTTTCTCACCTCTTTAAAATTATGTCTAGTTTATTTTAGTTTTTATTTGAAAATTTTCTAAGACAATTTTCTGTGCTATTTTTATATTGTGTGTTAATTAGAATATTTTTAAAAATAGGTCATGGAGAGAGGAGCAAAAACTTGCAAAAGTTTTAGAGTGAACACTACCTCTCTACACTTGGAAGGCAAGCATTCTGAACCTACATCTATCTTGGTTATGTGTGGGTTGTTTCATGAGAATAACTTTATGGTTATGCTAAACATGTGATGTTATTTTATGTGACAATCATGCTTATGACTTCATGATTTGAAAGTAAAGTTGTTACATTTGAGATGCATGGGACATCAGTCACACCTTCCTATCATACATGTCTACCGGATGGGATTCGGTAAGAGTCGGTGTCTTGTGGAGACACGACCGTGGGACTGATATCTCGTGGGACGAGAGTGGTCAGCAGGGCATGTTAGGGTATGACAGGTAGTGACTCCGTCTGCATTTGTTGGTGCCAATCATGCAGGTAGTACTTAAACATCCTAAGTTGACCGTAGATCGAGTCTTGTTAGTACGTCACCTTAACCCATTCGTGCTACCACGTTCTTCCCGAAAGGGGATACGGTTTAGTAGGTCGTAAACCTATTACTAGGTACACACAATGTAGAGGGGCCGTGATGAAGGTATCCACGGCCATGGACTAAATCCAGTCATCCGGTCAGGGGGCATGGGTGTTTCCGATATGGGACCGAGAGGGAAAGGCCTTTCCCTTGTAGGTGCGGTATAAAGTTGATCCCATGCTAGTTGAGGTCGGATCCTCCCCGTCTTATGACTTTTTGCATGGCAGCGTAGTCCTGTGAGTCAGGTCTTCGCGGTGGAAAAATTGGTGTGTGCTGGTTCTGAGTGTTTACTTCTGAAATACGATATGTGGGATTAGTCCGAGTGACTATTGAAACCCATGGGTTGTGGGTAAAGAGTACACCCTCTTCAGAGTTAAAACTAGTCGAGTAGCCGTGTCCTTGGTCAAGGACGACTGGTTGACTAGTAAAATGTCGGTCTGAGTGTCGGTCTTCGGAGGTAGTTAAATAACTCTGATACTAATTAGGAAATATGGTGGATGATTATAAACATTATTTTTTGTGGACTAACCCCTATGATTACGATTGTTGAATATCCCTGGGACGGTTCTACCTCCTGGATATTCTTTACTGATTATCATTTCATATAAGCCCTTTATGTTGTGTCGCTCATACGCCCGACTGTGGCATGTTTATTATTTCATATAAGCCATTTATGTGGTGTCGGTCATACCCCCGACTGTGGCATGTTTACTATTTCATATAAGTCCTTTATGTGGTGTCACCCAGACGCCCGACTGTGGCATGTTTAATATTTGATATAAGCCCTTTAGGTGGTGTCGCTCAAACGCCGGACTATGGCATGTTTTATATTACATCCGTTACTATTACTCTTATTGATTGCTTATTAAATTTCAGTATGATTATATGTTCATTACTAATACTTGAGAAGTACTTCTGGGTTGATGAAGTATTGTGGCATTATTATAAGTGTATAATTAACGCTGCCAATTTATGTTTGTTTCATGATGTTTGCGAGTACATTCAAAGTACTCACTGGCTTGTACCTAGCTATTGTCTATGCCAGATTGCGTGCTTGGAGAGGAGGAGCTTGGCGATAAACCCGGAACCTAGGCACCAAAGACAGCAACCGCATGAGATAGGAATTATCCACGTAAGCTGTTCCTGTGGGAAATGGAGTCCCATAGGCGCTGGAGACCCCCGAACCGCTTCCGCCATCAACTATTAGAAACCTTTTGATGTACTCTATGGACTACCACGGTCTTCTACTTCAAGTTTGTATTTTTGATTGGACATATGTATCAAGGATTCGTGCACCAGCTAACAGTATTCCTGGGGCTGGAATGCACAAGGGCCATTTTAAGGGACACTAAAATCCATGAAAATCTGGTCGTGACAGAGGGGTCCAACCACTATATTTCATGCCATTGGTGCAACCACCAAAGATCAACACACTCATGGAAACCATGCTCACAACAAGGGAAGATAATAATGGTTCCAACACTTAGAATTATTTCTAGCTACCCAACAACAATATTTTCACCCCTTGAAAAGAGCAAAGGATCCACTAATTCACAAGAGTCTCATGCTAGACAAAAATACCGGCCCTAGTAAACATAAAAATCTAGAACTTTAATGTTGGTACAATATTCATAGCATGCATAGAATTAATCCTACAAAAATGACAAAATAACACCTCATCACAGAATGACATTTTTGCCAACTTGCTAGAAAGTAAAATCTGATGACACCATTGGATTCCTTGGGGTTTTCTACCCCAAATCTACTGATCACACTCATATACTTGCATGTATAAAACTACTTCAAACAGAAAAGGAAAACCCAATACAAATCATAACTCACTTATATGTCACATCAAGACAGATTTGGCATATTCCATTTATGGGCTTATTCCACAAATGGAATTAGCAAATAGATAAACAAAACAAAGCATAATATAATTTAATAGGGGGTCCACTGGTCATAGACACCAGGGCCCCCACTGCATGACATGTGGGCCCTGTGGCCCACTGTCAGTGGCACACTACAACAAGTAGTAGTATGCAACCAAAAATTAAAAGGGGGAGTAGTGGGGGTCGAACCCACCACCTCTCAGTACATAATAGAACCAATCACCACTAGGCTATGCTCGGCTTGCTGCTCTAACACAGGGAGAAATCCACATGTGATGACTCTTCTAGCTAATACACAAGAGAAAATCGCAGAAGTAAAAAGGGGGGCGCAGGGTCTCAAACCCGAGACCTGGTAGTCTCTGCCCGGCGCTCAAACCAGTCGAGCTAGGGTGGTGGATCTGCCCATAGAGGGGATCCACCCCAGATGATATTGGAAAAGGGGCACCTTCCCTGTTGTTGGGTATATTATCCCGCCATGCGACTCACCCTAAGGGGCCGGGTCAAGATGATGACGGCTCACCGTTTCCTACTCAAGATGGGCCATGACATATCAAGCAGAAGGCATAAGGTGACATCCAAAGAGCCGGTGGTGGCCCAAGACATAAAGTCAACGACTTGCGGCCCATAAAGGAGAGAAGCTTTAGGAAGTTTCCTTGTGATAAAAGTAAGGAGAGTTAGAGATATGTCAGGTCATGAATAAAACGTGATCCAGACTCTTGTAACTCTAGAGCCTCGACCTGTATATAAAGGTGAGTCTCTAGGGCTGATAGATTTAAGTTAACATCAATTGATAGCTAGGTCAAGCGAATCTGCACCCTTGTAATCGATTTCCATAGAAATATACACATAGCTGGACGTAGGCCTTTACCTTAATCTGAGGGGTCGTGTCGGCATTCTAGGAATGGGGTACCCAGACCTGCCTGCGTGCGGCCCAGGGTTGGCCTACTTCATCGACCAAAACCAACAGGCCCGGCGCCCCTCAAGGTAAGACCCTACCGAGGGTCCAAGCCTCCGCAGCTTAAAGACCCGCACGGGGCCTCTTCAGGACCCCTCTGGAGCAATGGATATACCGAGGCAAGGCCCAGCCTCAGGAGCCAAGGATGACAAGGAGAACAGACATGCGAGCCTCGGATAGCAAGCAATGCAGTTTCGTCTTTCGTGCAAAGGAGGGAAGGACGTACGCGGGTCCCGAAGGCATCTCCCAAAGGTTTCCATTCTGGTGCAACAAGGCCATCGCCACCAGCCGGCAGGACAGACGTCACCCCTGGGCCCGTCCCTACTGGGCCGTCAACCACTTTTACAGGCGAAGACCACCTTTGAGCAGGGGAGCATGTTCCCTCGTTCCTCTCCAAAATTGGCCGCTATGGAATCCCTTTCCGCCAAACGATAAGGGAAGAGGACCGTAGCGGCCACTATATATAGAGGATAGATTGCTCCGTAGATGGTGGATCTATTCATTGACCCACTAGCATCACACACCACCACGCAGCGTCCGGAGGCGCACGCGCATTGTACTATTCCATCCACCAACATCCACGAGAGGAAATCCACCAAAGTAGGAGTAGGGTATTACGCTTCCCAGCGGCCCAAACCTGGCTAAACTACCGTGTTCTGTGTCTTCCTCATGATCGAATGAGTTCTTTGACTTGTCCATCGAGTAGCAAGTCAGGTGAACCGTAGCTGCGAAGTGGTCTCCGTGCGCACCCCTGGTTACGGATCTTTAGAGTTTTGTGGAGCCCGAAATCCGACATTTGGTGCGCCAGGTAGGCTGTGCGCATCGGAGCCTCCACGCCAACAGCAAGACCCAGATCTTGACTCGGCAACTCCATGGCAAGTGCGACCTTCATCAGCCGCCGGTCCTCGACGATGGGCGGTGCCCGGGTGAGCAGTGTCGCCACCGCTGTCGCCTGCATCCTCAGCGGTCATAGGCGCCATCTTCCAGCCGTCACGTCAAGCGTTTCCTGCAACGCGGGGGGCGACTCATCCAAGGCCCGAGCCCGCAGAACACCGCGTGTGGCCGGAGGTCAACATCACCTTCGGCCCCGACGATCACCCCAACTCCACAACGGCCGCCGGGACACTTCCCATGTTGTGCACACCGACCATATCCGGCGTGGCCGTCTCCAAGACCCTCATCGATGGCAGCGCGGGCCTCAATGTTATCTCAGTGGAGGCATTCGACACGCTGTGGTTACCCTGGGAGCGGCTTGCGCCCTCGAATCCCCTCTCCGGGGTGGTGGCAGGTTCTGTTGCCACGGTGGGAGGAATTCACCTCCCCTTCACCTTCGGCACCCGCTCCAACTTCCGTACCGAGCTGATCGACTTCAACATCGCCCACATCCACCTTTCGTAGAATGCAATACTCAGCTACCCCGCCCTCGCGCAGTTCATGGCGGCAGCTCACCCAGGCTACAACATCGTCAAGATGCCCGGGAGCGGCGGCATGCTCACCGTCGTGGGGGACATCAAAGACGCCTCACGGGTGCTTGAGCTCTGCCACAAGGCCGCGGCCGTGGCGCATATCAACCTAAGGGATGAGGCACATGCCGCGGAGGACCCAGGTCATGCCCACGAGATCGCACCGATGAAGAAGAAGAAGTTGTTCTCCTAGGACTAGGAGGAGAAGAAGCAAGTTCGTGTGAACGAAGGAAGCTCAGCTCCCACCTTCACCATCGGTGCAAACGTCCCTCAAGAACAGGAGATGGCATTGGTGGGTTTCCTCAGGGCGAACAAGGACGTGTTCGCATGGAGCACCTCCGACCTGGTGGGGTCCCCGAGGGACCTCATTGAGAACCACCTCTGGTGTGCCCAAACGCGCGCCCGTTGAAGTAGAAGGCAAGGATGCAAGCCCCGGAAAAGCAGGCATTCATCGCACAGGAGGTGCGCAAACTGAAGGAGGCAGGGGTCATTCGAGAGGTGCGCTACCCAGAATGGGTGGCCAAACCGGTGGTTGTCCCCAAGAAGTAGGGAAGGAGTGTATGTGCGTAGACTACACGAACCTCAACACTCCTTGCCCACAGGACCCGTTCCGGCTACCATGCATCGACCAGATCATGGACTCCATCGCGGAGTGCAACCCCCTATGCTTCGTGGATGCATTCTCGGGCTACCACCAGATCAAGATGGCGGTGGAGGACGTGGAGAAGAGAGCCTTCTTCTCTCCGTGTGGGGTATACTGCTACGAGTGCATGCCCTTCGGGCTGCGGAACACCGGGGCAACCTTCCAGCGGCCGATGCATATTGCCCTAGGACCACAGCCCGGGAGGAACACAGAGGCCTACATCGACCACGTAGTGGTCAAGTCAAGACCGACAGAAACCCTGGTGGAGGACTTGGAGGAGACCTTCGCCAGCCTTCGAGAGGTGAACCTGAAGCTCAACCCCGAGAAGTGCGTCTTCAGGGTCCCATCGGGCAAGCTGCTCGGTTTCCTGGTGTCACACCAGGGGATCGAGGCGAACCCAGTGAAGGTCAATGCCATAAACAAGATGAGCGCGCCCACAACCCTCAAGGAGATGCAGAAGTTGGCGGGGTGTGTTACCTCCTTGGGGTGTTTCATCTCCAAGCTCGGCGACCGGACCCTGCATTTCTTCAAGATCATAAAAATAAAGGGGCCCTTTGAGTGGACCCCGAAGGCCGACGTCGCCTTCGATGAACTCTAGCAATACCTCACGAGCTCGCCGATCATGGTAGCGCCTCGCCCTCGGGAACCCCTGCTTCTGTACCTTGCTGCCACCCTGCACTCCGCCAGTGCCGCATTGGTGGCAGTAAGGGAGGAGCGAACTAGCAAGGACGCAACTTCTGGGGGCCCCGACAGGCCCCCACCCGCAGAGTCCGTGGGGTCCAGACTACATGATCACGTCCTGAGATGCCTAGCCCACTTGAGGCCCCGGTCCTCCCTCTAGATGACGAGACACACCAACCTATTGAAGCCGCCGAGGAGCATGACGCCACGAGCGTTCGCACCCTCGTGGAGCACCCAGTGTACTTCGGTAGCACAGTACTGCGGGACGTGCTCTTGCGCTATCCCATGCAAGCTTCATCACTACTTTCAGGGACACCCGATCAAGGTCGTCTCCGCCTACCCCTTAGAGAAGATCCTGCACAACCAAACACGGCGGGAAGGGTCACCGAATGGAACATCGAGCTTCAGGCCTTCAACATCGAATTCAGCACGACCACGGTCATCAAGGGAGCGGCCTTGGCTGACTTTGACCGTGTGGAGGCACATGAGGGATGGACCACGGTCATCAAGGGAGCCAATCCCTTGCCCCCGGTGTGGAGGCACATGAGGGATGGACAATGCACTTCGAAGGAGCCTTCACGCGAAGAGGAGCACGGGTTGGTGTCCTGCTGACTTCCCCGATGGGAGACAAGCTTCGCTACTCCGTATAGGTCCGCTTCTAGCATGGGGAGAAGGTCTCCAACAACATAGCGGAGTACGAGGACCTCATCACCGGCCTCAAGGAGGCGGCGGCCTTGGGGGTCCGACACCTCACCGTGATGGGCGACTCCCAACTTCTCGTGAACTTCTCCAACAAAGAGTACACGCCCAAGGACGACACATGGAGGCATATCTGCAAAAGGTACGTAAGATTGAGAAACATTTTCAGGGCCTGGAGCTGCAGCACGTCCCGCGTGGCAAAAACAAGGAGGCATGCGACATCGCGAAAAGATCTTCGCGTCGCGAGGCTCAAGAGCCAAGCGTCTTCAAGGAACGACTCTTCAAGCCTCGCGCGACGCTGATACGTCCAAAACGTATCTATAATTTTCGATGGTTTAATGCTACTTTTATGCTTTCGATAATTGTTTTTATATTAATTTTATGATTTATTTGGACTAGACTACTAATAGATGCAAAAGTTCACAATGTTCTTGTTATACACTTTGATGTGTAGGAACTATCAAGAAATAGAAGAGGAAACCTTGTCGGAGTGGGACTCTGACTTTCCTGAAATCTGTCCCCCTACATATTTTAGATATTTTCTGTTTCCGCCTCGACAATAAAGTCAGATGGAAAAATAATAGATGCGAAAGTTGTGGGTAATTTTATGATGATAATTCTAGATATAAAATTCGTCCCATTTGGAGTTATGACTATCTTGGGAAGCCCGTTTTACTGGAGGACAAATATCTGATTACAGGATTACGGGAATCGGTGACGTGATTGAGTCCAACGCTTACCATATTAGATGGACTCGGCCAAGCCAGGACTTGGGGACCTCATTAGGGCTGAGAGGGGTTCCTAGGAAGGTTCTAGAGGTGCCCAAGATCCCTTGGATCCAAGGGGCATCCATCGGAGGGCCAAGGATGATAGTCCCGACTCATATAAGGAGAGGAAAAACTTGATTTCTGGCGGGCCACAAAGAGCTACGAGATTACCTCCTGTGAGGCAGCCTCCTTGGGGTGGAGAACCACCTCCATACCAGCACCATCTCCAAAGAAGAAGGGGGGCCAATGGCCACCGCCCCCAAGGGCCTAGGCCGCCGCCGTGGCCGCCGTCTCCTCTCCGAGCTGCACCTCTGCATCAACCTCTTGCTCACCATGGCCATGTGTGAGTAGTCTCCCTCGGGGCTGAGGTATTCTACATGTAGCTATGTGGTCATCTCTCTCCCATGATTTGATCCTGATTGTGATCATAGGCTATGTTAATGTAGGGTGATCCCATGATGTTTCCCCTTCTTCAATGTATTGCATTGATGTACTTACTTGATCTTATCTAGTATAATCCCCGAGACCATGGTGACAACGGTCTATTGGACGTGGATTAGAAGAATATTTTCATGAGTTATTTCCCTTTTTGTGAATTGATTGAAGATTGAGAGTCTCTTGGTGGTTGTCTTTGGCTATCCTTGAGATATGTTGTGGTGATTGTGCTACTCTCTTTGGATGGCCGCGGTGACATTGGGAAATCGATAGATGAGAACTACGAACTCTGAGGTGTGCTTTTGTAGCCCTACATAATTCTCGTCCTCTCTCAATCACAATGGAATGACCTCCAAGTACGTCTCCATTGCATGTTTTAGTGGAAATATGATGTGATTAGATTATGTTAATGTTGTTGGGAGTTGCCACTAGTGAAAGTATGAAGCCTAGGCCTTGTTTTCCACCATTGAACACCGTTTACTTTCCGTTTTGTTTCATGCTTGCTTTCTGCCATTTTTTTTTCAGGTTTATATTACCTTGTTTTACCATCCATATCACTTGCATTTTAACATCTCTTCGCCGAACTAGTGCACCTATACAACTGACAATTTTATTAGGTGTGTTGGGGACACAAGAGACTTCTTATATCTTAATTGCAGGGTTGATTCAGAGAGACCATCTTCAACCTCTACTTCCCAGAGTTCGATAAACCTTAGGTCATCCACTTGAGGGAAATTGCTGCTGTCCTACAAACCTCTGCGCTTGGAGGCCCAACATAGTCTACAAGAATAGAAGTATGCGTAGACATCAGACGCCGTCAACTGAAGACCTGACACCATACAAAAAGGAACGCCCCCTTCACCGCCCTCGGGTGCTATGGATTGTGGCCAGGCCTCGGGGGCTCGACTGCTCCGGGCCCTGGAGATTTAGGCTGATGATTGGATGCAGGAACTTGGGGGCGTACCTGCTCCATGACACATTGCCGGAGAAGGAGTAAGACACGGAGCGCGTAGGACGACAAGCCTCAACCTACTGCATACGAGATGACGCCCTGTACCGCACGCGCCCGAACGACGTCGCGCTGCGGTGCATTTCCATGGAGCAAGGGTGAGAACAACTGGACGACATCCACGGAGAGGACTACGGGCAACTCTCCTCTTCGTGCATGCTCGTAGGTTAGGCATTCAGGTCATGCTACTACTGGCCTACATCGTTGGACGACGCCACTGAGCTGGTTCGGTCTTGCAAGGCCTACCAGTTCCACGCCAAGCAGATTCACCAGCCCGCGCAGGGCCTCCAGACCATTCTGCTCTCCTGGCCCTTCGCGGTCTGGGGACAGGACATACTGGGGCCCTTCACATGAGCGGCGGGCGGCTTCCGCTACCTCTACGTCGCCATAAATTTTTTCACTAAGTGGACGGAGGTCGAGCCCGTGTGCACCATCCCCGCCGGGTCAACCGTCAAATTCATCAAGGGCCTCCTGAGCCGCTTCGGCGTCCCCAACCGCATCATCACTGACAACGGTTCGCAGTTCACCAGTCAACTCTTCAAGATTTACCGTGCTAACCTGGGAAAGCAGATATGCTATGCATCGGTGCCCACCCGCGGAGCAATGGCTAGGTAGAGCGCACCAACGCAGAGGTCCTCGGAGGCCTCAAGGGGAGGAGCTTCAAGAAGAAGGACTCTGCACCGACTCTGCGTCGTCCTTCAATTCTTCTGGAACCTACTTCATCCCATGACACTCTCACATAACAACGAGCCGAGGTTGTATACGCCCAGGGCCCCCTGAGGACGCGGAAGGGGTCCACCCCACGCCTAGTGGAAGATCTATGCTCCGCGCTGGGTACAGATGGAGGCAATCAACACAGTCCACCAATGACTCCCGAAGCTCAGACCCCAATGCCTCGGGGGTAGGGACACTCGCGAGGCCAAAGCGTCCTCGCGACCTCCCATATACACCCCCACTGTGACACTCTCACGTAATAATGAGCCGAGGCTGTATACGCCTAGGTCCCCCCGAGGACGCGGAAGGGGTCCACCCCACGGCTAGTGGATGCCCTATGCTCAGCACTGGGGGGAGACGGAGGCGGTGAATAGGTTAGGCACCTAACGAAGCTTTAATTTGCTTTTTCTGGCTTGGATTTGTTGATGTTTACAAAATGGAACTCGGGGCCTTTCCAAATGAAGTCTCTATGAAAACCTGTTTTCTTGGTCGTTCTTCAAACACGCTCTCTTCCTCTGAGTCGAGCATTCGCTTGTCCCCTCCTGCTCGTACCCCGCGAGCGGGGGTTGGGGGCACGGTGCCGACACCTCGCCAAGACCTTAGCGCCCGGACCCTCGTGTGGTACTCACAGATGAGTCGGAAGACTGATGCCATCTGATACTCACTCAAGAGTCCCATTCACGGCTCGACGCGCCATCTGGGAGACGGAACAAAATTTGGTCTTTTCTTACAACATATGTTTCTCTTGGGACAAATTGAGTGCCTAAGGGGGCTCCTCAGCATCACCCCTCAGGATCCTTACCAGTCACAAAGTGACTTGGTACCCTGGTGCCAGGGCCTTGCCTCGAGAGGAACGACCTTGGTAATGGGTCGCGCCTCACGACGACAGGGAAATGTGCGGGACTCGGACCTGCTGACGCAGAGCTTCCTCAATGCATACTATGGATCTATAGAAACCTGACCCTTCAAACACACTAAGTAGAATCCACGAGGGCCTCTTGGTCGTCTAAGGGGGCTTCTCAACATCATGCCTCACAAAGCCACTTGGCACCCGGGTGCTAGGGCCTTGCCCCGTGAGGGACGACCCTAACGGGTCGTGCCTCATGGTAGGGAAATGTGCGGGACTGGGACCTGTCGACGTAGAGCCGTTGGAATGTCTATGGGGGGCTCACCGGTCGCAAATCCACTTGGTCACCCTGGTGCCATCCAGGCACATTCGGTCGGTATCAGGGGGGTCAGGGTCTTGCCCCGTGCGAAGCGACCTTGGTAACGGGTCACACCTCGCGGAGGCAGGGAAAAGTGCGAGACTAGGGCCTACTGACATAGAGCATCGCCCACTTCACTCGCAACGAGGAGAAGCCGACCGAGAAACAAGCCCCTCGGGCTCCACAATCACGCCTCACAACCAAAGAGATCCATCGCAAGCACGCCAAGCTAAGTATCCAAACCGACCAGATGCAATAGTACTAACAAAAGGGGTGGTTGCCCAAATCCATTACATCCCCGAAGGGCCTATCCTTGTTTTCATGGACGCAGGATCAGGAGTAAGGAGGAGACAACTAGAGATGGAGGTCCCAAAGGGGGAGGGCTGCCGCCGCAGATGCCCGACACCTACGTGCCGGCACTCAGTCCGTGTCCTTCTCCTCCTTCACAGGCTCCACGGGAGCAGACGACTGGCGCCGCACTTCGGGGCTCCCTACCATGGCTCGGGCGCGGCGGCGAGGAGACTCGTCGTAGCTGATGTCGCTGCTGTCACTCGGGCTTCCTCCGGAGGGGATGTTGCTGCTGCTGGAGGCACGACGCCTGCCGCCAGAGACGAGCTCATCTACGGGACCGCCGCGGCCGACGTCCTCCGAGCCGCAACTCAGACACTCACCCTCATCCCGGAGATCTTGATGAAGAGCGTCGCCTGCCCGTCATACTTGAAGTGCAGGTAGTGCCTCCCCTTCAAGCCTCGAGCACGGGCGAATGCCTGCCACCCGTGATTCAGATACACGTAGCCATGGGGGGTGACTTCGACCTCCACCGAGGACGCCCCACCACAGCAGCTGTCGGTCTGCAACCAGAGGCCTGGGAGCCCGCCGGTTGGCAGCGCCGTCGCGAAGAAGTTGGGGAGCTGGAACCACGCGAGTTCCGGCCTCTCCACCCACATCACGAACTCCGTCGCTATGTAGGCTGAATGAAGCCGCGGCCGGGTGGCCACCGCCGACCTCCCACCTCGTCCACTGCACGTGCTCGCGCTCATCGGCGCCCTGACGGTGCCGCTGATGGTGATCCCAGGATGGGCGGAACCATGGCCACGCCCGCTGGAGGCCGCCATCGACACCGCCGCGTACTTCCGAGGGTGGCTGCTACCCCTCTTGGATGGCAGGGCGACGAAACCTTTCCCGGAGGCCTTCCCCTTCTCTGCAGCGAAGAACCTCCTCACTGGCGTCATGCTGAGAGGGTGGAGGGCTCGGGGCAGAAGATGAAGAAGACGAAGGCAATGTGGACCTTATAACCCACGCTAGGTTAAATATACAGCCGAGGGTAGACTGGCATCCCTCTGCGTTCTAGGGCCCATGTAGTTCATTAGGGAGCATGCCCACCTGGCATGCGAAGCGGAGGTGCCTCCAAGGAGCAATGATGGCTGACACAGCAGCCGAACGTCGCATCAGTTTGACCAGGCGCGTCTCTGAGCACCTCGGGAACTGGAAGCTTCCCCACATGGCTGCCGGATACGTGTGCCACCTAGACTGCAGGCAAATGGGGCCCACGACGCTTCATGCCACCCTCAAGGCTTCGCCGAGAAGCCACCCCAGGTGCACCTTGGGCCCGAGGGCTACTGTCGGTGTTTTGGGAATGGGGTACCTAGACCTGCCTACGTGCGGCCCAGGGCTGGCCCACTTCATCAACCAAAACAAATAGGCCCGGTGCCTCTCAAGGAAAGAGACTCGCTAGCGTCCAAGCCTCGCGAAGAGGAGTAGCTTAAAGACCCGGAGAGGCCCTCCTCCTTACCCCTCCGAAGCGGCGGAGATACTGAGGCAAGGCCCAGCCTCAGGAGCCAAGGATGACACGGAAAAGGGACAAGCGAGCAGCGGATTGCAAGATGGTGCAGTTTCCCCTTCATGCAAAGGAGGGAAGGGTGTACGCGGGTTCCGAAGGCATATCCCACAGGTTTCCATTCTGGTGCAACAACGCCATCGCCGCCCGCCGGCAGTACGGACGTTACCCCTCGGCCTGTCCCTCCTGGGCCGTCAACACTTTTGTAGGCGAAGACCACCTTTGAGCAGGGGAGCATGTTCCCCCATTCCCCTTAAAAATTTGGCCACTTTGGAATCCCTTCCCGCCAAACGATAAGGGAAGAGGACCGGGGCGGCCACTATATAGAGAGGATAGGTTGCTCCATAGACGGGGGATCCATTCATTCACTCACTAGTATCACACACCGCCACCCAGCCTCTGGAGGCGCACGACCATTGTACTATTCCATCCACTAACCTTGGTAAACTATCGTGTTCTGTGTCTTCCTCACCATCGAGTGAGTTCTTTGCCTTGTCCATCGAGTAGAGAGTCGGGTGAACCGAAGCTGTCAGGTGGTCTCTGTGCGCACCCCTGGTTACAAATCTTTAGGCTTTTGCGGCGGCCGAAATCCGACAGTCCGAACCTGGGTAAAATCGGCTCTTGCTCCCTGTTAACCCCTTTGAGTCACCACATGGTTGCGATGCCCCAATCTCGAAGTCCTCTCAGGAGGACACCTGCCGTGACAAAACCACGATAGTTGGCGCCCATCGTGGGGTATGCGCACAATGGAGTTCAGTTCTCAAAGGGAGCCCTTCAAGGGTTTGGGAGCTACGCAATCATCCTCATGACTAAAAGTCGCCGCGGAAGGTACTACATCGACAATTCAAGCTGGGGTCTCGAGGCCAGTTCAATCGATTCAGGATACCGGGTCCCCTTCGGCAAGATTCACGTCTTCATCGGCAAGACGAGAACGTCGGTTCCCGAGCCGAACATCTGCACCGACATCGTCAAGCCGGCTCGGCTCGCCCTACCCACCACATCTCGGATTGGACGACGTCATGTCTTCGTCGAGTTCACACATGGGGACAGCCTCCCGGATGAACCAGAAGCTGGTGGAGATACCCCTGTCAATTCTGATGGCGAGTCAACAATCGAAGATACTGATTCGATTTGCCCTCTCTACGAGGGAAGGTTGTGCGGTTTCCCTGAGGCGGCAATCTTTGAAGGGCCACAGGAACCGCCGCGCCAAGTCGCCATCTATATGGCGGGGGCCACAACAGCTCAGAACCAGCCAAATGCGGCAACCGCCAGTGGGGCTAGCGAATCTGGGAAGACGCCGGCCCAGGCCATGACAGAACTGACGATTGAGATCTCAAAACTTATGGTAGTAGCCGTGACGGCTGATAACCAAGAGGAAGTTAATGCAGAATTAGCCAAACTTCAAGAGGAGATGGCACATATACATCGCGAGATCAATGCTGAGAAGACCCGGATGGCGGATCAGAAGGCTGATATCGACGAAGAGGTAGAGCGCTTGAAGTTGGAGGCGTGGCGACTTGAGCGCTAATGAGTCGTGTCCGATGATGTTCATCAAAGGAGGCATCAGAGTCGTATCCCGGCCAACCTTAACCCTACTCGTCTGTTCAGCAGCCCGCATACACCTCGCGCGGACCATAACCCACCTCGCTAGAGAAATTCACAGTTCGAGATTGTCCAGTAGCCAATGCAATCCCCGGTGATCCCACAGACGGCGCAACACTTCCAAACACCTAAAGGTCACTTCTTGAACCTGGTGGATTACGTGTTGGCTGCGACCCACCACTTGGAGTCTCTCCCTATTCATCGGAACACCATGCTGGAGGTAGAGGCAAGGAACACCATCGAGATGTTAAAGACGGCGGTGGTTCAACAGGCTCAGTTTTCATACAGTCGTGAGCACCTGCACTCCACCCCAGAGGCAAGCCATACGAAGAGTCGCCTAGATGATCCCCCGACGGTTTCTAGTGACGGCCATCGACACTAACCTCAAATAAATCCACCCTATCCGCCGACATCAAATGCTCAGGCGCTTGTCAACGCTGCACGAGCCGCCCGACAGGCAGAAGCAGAGGCAGCGGCGACATTGGCGGGTCAGGGAGTTCCACCCTATGCCCAGCTGGCTCCTGGGTACAGTGGGCAAGGAGCAAGGAACGTAGGCATCCCCTGTTGTGACAGCCCGATGCCGACGTTCCAGCAGATTCCCCTTTATTTCCGTTTTTGTCATGTGGTTATTTTTATTTGTCGCATCATCATCGCATCATGCGCATCATCAGCATTGCATCGGCATCCCGTTGCTGCCAGTTTTCAAAACTTGCATCTAGGCGTTGTCCGTTCTGAGCCCGACCTCACACGTAGGCGCCCACGGCATCGTCAAAACCCTGTTTTAAAAGTGTGTTGAAAACTTTTTCTGATCAGGGTGAAACTTGGCATGCGGTCGTAATTAGTTATAGCTAGGCTGCCTGTCGAATTTCGTCGCGATCGGAGACCATCTGGTACCCGAACGATCGACCGTAGCGGCACGGTATTCGGTCTACCGTCGGACGGTTGTCGGCGTTTTAAAAATCGTTGTCGCGCCACCTGTTTTCCCTCTCGTCTCCGGTAAACCACTCTTCACAGCCACGTACCCGTTCCGGCATGCGGAATCGTTCGAATCCGACCGCACGGTTGGATCCGGAACGAAATTCCGACTAACCTAGCCCCCCATTTATCTATATATAGGCCTCCTCCTATTATTTAGACAGCCTACCACCCTCTGCCTCGTTTTTCGTGCCCCACCTACCCCAGCAGCCTCTCTCTCTCCCCTGTCTCCCACCTCCAGCCGCCGGGCCCGCCCGAGCCCGGGTCAGGCCCGTCAAAGCCCATCGGAGCCCGAGGCAAACCCTAGCTGAGCCTCCATGGCTCTCCTTGCCCAAACAGCGCCTCCCCATGGCTCTCCCTGGCCACGCCGCCGTGTCTCCCTGCCCGAGGCAGCAGGCCCTCGCCGGTCGCCGCCCCGCCGCCGGGTGTCGCCGGAGTTCTCCCCGCGCCGCCGGACCGCAGCAGCTTGCCGGAGGCCGCGCCGTCCTCTGCTCCAACCGCCTTGCTCTGCCTCCAACTGCCTGGTTCGACGGCCGCCGCTGGGGTAGGAGCCCCTCGCCGGCCGGATCCAACAACCCCCGCGGGTGATCCGCCTTCCCTCCTCGCGCCACCGGCCCCTGGTGCATCGGGACAACGCTGCACCCTGAGGAGCGCTCGCCTCTTCTTCTGCTCGCGAGCCGCGGCGTTGTCCCGCGTCGGTCTTCCCCGATCCGCCAGCCGCCAGCCTCCAGCTGGGCCTCGCGTCACCCCGGCCTAGTCCCGCTTCCCCGTTGCGGCCCAGCGACCAGGCCGAGGCCACCAACTCCCGTGTGGGCCGATTCCCTCCTCCCGCGGCCCAGATGACCAGGAGTTAGGCCCAGGTTGCTCTCCACCGACCCCTCGTCCACTGTCTCCAACTCGCCCAAGGTGAGGCTGAGTATCCCCCACCTGTGCACATTTCCATTATGTTGCGCATGCCCTTTCGGCCCAACAGTTTTTCTATTTTTTTAGTTTTCGAATTAGTGATTTCAGGAAATATAGTATTATTTAAACGACCGTATCTTTTACCCCGTTAGTCGGAACGAGGCATGTAGTATATGGTTTTGGTGTAGAATTTCGCGTAGAATCCGTTTTTGTAACTTGCATAATTGTTTGATGTCTTTTAGCGTGCCTCATGACTAGATACACGTGCTGTTCCAATAGGTTTCGTCTCGTTTTATTTTCTCGTGCGTGTCCGGGTTGCCCGAATGCCGTAGTAGAAATGTCAATGTTTTAGGAACCGCTTTTCCATTTATTTTAGAGTAGACATTGGTATTTTTGCATGTAGGGATTGCCGCTAGTTTATTTTTCCGTGAATAGGTTATTATCTCGCATTTACGTGTGGTAATATTTTTGTGTTGCAACCCCACATGTTTTATACGTTTTCGGGGTAGAAAAATCCATGGATTTTTCTGTGCAATTAGTTTTAGCTTTTGAGCAAGTTAGTTCGCGCGATGTTTGGCTATGTTGCCCTCTTGTTTGTTTCGTAGGGTTTATTCTATGCGTGCTATGATCAAGTTGTCAACTAGGGAGTTGTTCTTTGATGTTTAGTGTAACCTCTGGTATTTTTGGTTGCAATAGAATTGCATGTTTAGATGTGGTTTGTTTGCTCTCAAGTTGCTAGAAATAGTGATGTTTTAGAGATGCTGAAATATGTCTAAGATCTGTTATATTTTGTTGCTGTTTTGTTTTGCTTCTATCTTGTGATCTATAGCTCTTTTGAGATTGGTCCAATGGAGTTAGTTGTAGACTTGGTGTTCTCTAGCATCCCGTGAGTTTTCATTCCATTTGGAGTCCTGTAGATTATGGTTTTGCTGCTGTCAATATGCCTTCAGACCGGAAACTGCACTTTCATGAAGTGTAATTTTCACTAAGTCTGAAACTGTGTGTGAGGAGCCATTTTGTGACTTCTTTTCCTAGTGATCCATGCTTCCATGCTAGTTGTTATAAGTTGTTTGTGGTACTTCTTCTTGCCCTCTTTCGTGTCATGCCTTGGTTGAGTATAGTGGAGTTGAGTAGCTCGTAGTTGTGGGGTGTAGAAAGTGCTATGTGGCTGATTTTGGCAGATTGTAGTGATTTCTTGTTTTCCTTGTAGTTGTTGAACCGTAGCTCCGATTTGATCGTGTCCTATATGAAACTTGCTTAGAATCTCGTGTAGTTTCATTTTCTCTTGTTGGTTGTATGTTTTGAGGTGCTTGTGAACGTCGTTGCACACATTTAGCATTCATGCCATCATATCTTGCGGTGCTTGTATCTTTTGATCCGTAGCTCCGTTGGAGATGTTCTCCATGTATAAATTGCTTGTAACGACGCGTAGAATCACATGAACCTTATTGTTTTTCTGTTTAACAACCAATTAAATGTGTTAGTTCAGATCTGGACAGAATTGTAAATTAACGCATGAGGTCGTTTCGGAGATGCTATATGTAATTTCCGACCTCATTTAAAATGCCTAGATAGGTAGTTTAATTACGCTTCACCTCTTGCCATGTTTAACCACATTTAATATTGGCGTGTATCTAATCGGGATAGAACTAAATAAATAAACATGGAGTTTCGTCAATATGCAACTCGTTGCATATCGAACTTCACTTAATGTGTAGTGTTTGATTGTGTGATTTGTCATGCCATGACTTGCATGTATTCAGCTGCTCATGCATAATTTGTGTTGTCCATTGTGTGGTGAATTTCGTGTGTTGATTTGTGTTTCCGGTTTGCTTAGTCTCGATAGAGTTCCGCAAGCGTGTCGGATTGTGAGGACCCGTTCGACTACATCGGTTCGTTTGCTTCACGGAATCATTCTTCTTCCAAGCGGGATCTCAGGCAAGATGACCATTTCCCCAGATACCATTACTATCATTGCGATGCTAGTTTTATCGTTTCTATCGATTATGTCTCGTTGCCTACCACATGTTAAATATCAGCCTCTCAACTATGCCATGGAAACCTTCAACCTGTTCAACCTAGCAAACCACTGATCGGCTATGTTACTGCTTGCTTAACCCTGTGTTAGTGTTGCTAGTTGCAGGTGCAGTTGCTTCCATGCGATAACATGGGTTCCTTGTTATATCACCATATTAAATGTTATTTAATTTAATGCACCTATATACTTGGTAAAAGGTGGAAGGCTCGGCCTTTCTAGCCTGGTGTTTTGTTCCACCTTTGCCCCCTTAGTTTTGGATACCGGTGTTATGTTCCATATTTGAGCGCTCCTAACACAATCGGGGTTGTTATGGGGAACCCCTTGATAATTCGTCTTAGATTAAAGCTGGTCTAGCAAGGCCCAACTTTGGTACTACATTTTCTAAACACCTAATAAAATTGCATAGGGACTTTCCGGACCCCGAGGATAATTTAATCAACCTCCAGGCCAGTGGTCCTCATGAGTGTTGGTCCAAACTGGGAGACTACGGGGCCACCGCGGGGCAACCCGAGGGTTGGTTTCTCCTAGTGTGACCCATCCGTCGTGTCTTGAGAAAGAGATACGCGGCTCCTATCGGGATCGTCGACACGTCGGGCGGCCTTGCTGGATTACTTTTACCTTTGACGAGATATCTTGTGCATCGGGATTCCGGTGATTCTTTGGGTAATCTCAGAGTTGAGGTTTTCCACTAAGGAATCCGACGACATCGCGAGCTTCGTGATCGAGGATTTCTATGCGGCTTGTGGTAATTTGTGATGGACTAGTTGGAGCACCCCTGCAGGGTTAAATCTTTTCGGAAAGCCGTTCGAGCGGTTATGTGGCAACGTGGAAACTTTGTTTAACACTGGTTCTAGATAACTTGCAGTTAACTTAATTAAAATATGCCAACTGTGTGTGTAACCTTGACTGTCTCTTTCGTGAGTTCCTTCTCCGATCGAGGACACGGTGGGGTTATGTCTGCCGTAGGTAGGTGTTCAGGATCATTCATTTGATCATCACTAGTTCATGTCTGCTATGCGTAGATCTTCCCCCCTCTTATTTCTTGTACTCGTAAGTTTAGCCACCGAATATATGCTTAGCCGCTTCTGCAACCTCACCACTTAACCTTACCTCACCAATTAAGCTTTTCTAGTCTTGATACCTTTGGAAATGAGATTGCTGAGTCCCGTGTGGCTCACAGATTACTACAACACCAGTTGCAGGTACATGTAAAGGTTACTTGACGCGAGCGCGTTGATTGTTCATTTGGAGTTGCTTCTTCTTCTTCTTCATCATTGATCTAGGATGGGTTCTAGGCTGGCAACCTGGGATAGCAAGGATGGACGTCGTTCTTCTTTTGTCGTTTGTTTTCGTCCATCGTCGGACCCTGCTCTTCTTCATGATGATTATGTATTGTACTGTTCTGACTCTGATGTAGCTTGTGGCGAGTGTAAGCCAATTCTATTTATATATCTCTCCTTTTCAGTACATGTACTTGTAACGATATCCATTCTTGCGACACGACGAGATGCGCTTCTATCCCTGACGAGGCCCTCATGCCAAATTGAGGATAGGTTCGCATCTTGGGCATGACACCTGCGTATATTTTGCTCTGCGAAATGAGCACATGCCCAGAGACTTCAAGGGCCCTCGTAAGGTACCCAACTATACACCCGACATTGAACCAGGGGCATGGGTTGAGAGCTATGAGCTGGCTATGGACATGCTTGATGTTAGTGATGCAGTTTGCACCAAGTATTTCACCATGATGTTAGAAGGACCGACTCACACGTGGTTGAAAAATCTACCACCCAACTCCATCAACACTTGGACGGAACTCAAGGAGTGCTTCGTCAAAAACTTTTGAGGGACCTGCAAGCGTCCGATGACCATTGTAGATCTACAACATTGTTTTCAGCGGGCAGATGAATCGGCTCATCATTGGACGAGGCGGGTCGCGGAGATCATCCATTCTTCAGATGACATTACGGCGGCTCAGGCCTTGGTGATCTTGGAGAAGAACTGTCATGTTCAGCCCCTGGTTTTTAAGCTCGGTCTCCTTAAGCGAAAGGTGCAAGATATGGGCGAGTTGATGGATACCCTCACGAGGTATGCAGAGTGAGACAACACGAAGGATGTCGGCTCTGATGATGAGAAGGCCAATGAAGTTAAAAGGGGATATGGAGCTAAGGGTCACACTTCCAGACTCACGTGTGCAACAATAACCATGGAGGCCAAGGAAACAGGAGGCAGCAAGACGGCATGTCTTATTTTGTTGCAAACGCCAGTGCCGGGTCTAGAAACCAGCGCCAGAACTTTGGTCAGGATCGTGATTTTAGCGGGAGGAAGCCGCACAACTACGAAGGGCTTCTTAAGGGTCCTTTCCCTAAGCATAGTACCCCGGGTGCCCCATCTTCTCACCCTTGGGAAAACTGTTTTGTAATGCAGGAATTTCGTCTGCAAGCATCCAGATACCATCAAGGAGGTAACGAAGGCACCCATCTGGGTCAATTTGGCCCGGGAGAGTCACGAGGCGGCTCATTCTGTGATTTTCCTAACTTGTGCTCTCAAAGGCGAGGCGGCTCACATAACAATGGTGGACAATCGTCTGGCCAAGGCAATCATCAGTATATTGACCAGGGCAGTTTTCAGCAGCCAAACAACGAGGGCAGTATTTAGAGCAATCCTAAGCAGTTGAATGGTGGTCAATACCATATCTTCACCACTAGCACCTGTAAAAGGGTTAAGAAAATAAAGCAGAGGGCAATCAATATGGTGAGCCGGCGGTTCCCAGATACCTAAACTGGTCTGAACAACCTGTCACGTGGAGTAGAGCAAATCACCCGCCCCAGATCGATAACCCTCGTGACTTGGCGTTGGTGGTGGCGCCTCAGCATGGGTGATACACACTTTCTAAGGTCCTAATGGATGGAGGTAGCAGTATTAACATCCTGTACTATGACACCTTCCGACGATGAACTTTGCGGAGAAGGATTTGATGCCTTCAATAACGGTTTTTCATGGCATTGTTCCGGGCAAGTCGGCGTATCCTGTTGGGCGGATCAAGTTGAATGTGGCTTTTGGTGATGAATCCAATTACGGGAGTGAGTCGTTGATGTTTGAGGTGGTCAAAATTAAGAGTCCTTATCATGCTTTGCTTGGGCGGCCGGCTTATGCCCGCTTCATGTCCTGACCTTGTTATGTGTACCTTAAGCTTAAAATGCCGGGTCTCAAGAAGACCATCATGATGACCCACAAGTATAGGGGATCAATCGTAGTACTTTCAATAAGTAAGAGTGTCAAACCCAACGAGGAGCAGAAGGATCTGACAAGTAGTTTTCTGCAAGGTAAAATTTACAGGCACTGAAATTGTCGGTAACAAGTGATTGTGTGGTGAGATGATTCGTAGCAAGCAATAATTAACAAAAGTAGCAACGGTGCAGAAAAGTGGCCCAATCCCTTTTGTATCAAGGGACAAGCCTGGACAAAGTCTTATAGGAGGAAAAACGCTCCCGAGGACACACGGGAATTTCTGTCATGCTAGTTTCATAATGTTCATATGATTCGCGTTCGTTACTTTGATAGTTTGATATGTGGGTGGACCGGCGCTTGGGTACTACCCTTACTTGGACAAGCATCCCACTTATTATTAACCCCTCTCGCAAGCATCCGCAACTAGGAAATAAGAATTAAGACAAAATCTAACCATAGCATTAAACTAGTGGATCCAACTCAGCCCCTTACGAAGCAACCCATAAACTAGGGTTTAAGCTTCTGTCACTCTAGCAACCCATCATCTACTTACTACTTTCTAATGCCTTCCTCTAGGCCCAAATAATGGTGAAGTGTTAGGTAGTCAACGTTCACATAACACCACTAGAGGGAAAACAACACACAACATATCAAATTACCGAACGAATACCAGATTCACATGACGACTATTAGCATGACTTATCCCATGTCCTCAGGAACAAAAGTAACTACTCAAAAAGCATAATCAAATTCATGACCAGAGAGGTAATGAGTAGCATCAAGGATCTGAACATAAACTCTTCCACCAAGTAATCCAAGTAGCATCAACTACAAAGAGTAATCAACACTACTAGCAACCTTACAAGTACCAATCGGAGTCGCGAGACGGAGATTGGTTACAAGAGATGAAATAGGGTTTGGAGATGAGATGGTGCTGATGAAGATGTTGATGGTGATGAGTCCCCTCCGATGAGAGGAGTGTTCGTGATGACGATGGCGACGATTTCCCCCTACGGGAGGGAAGTTTCCCCGGCAGGATCGTCCTGCCGGAGCTCTAGATTGGTTCTGCTCAAGTTCCGCCTCATGGCAGCGGCGAAACCACGAAAAAGCTCCTCCTTGATTTTTTCCTGGACGAAAACCTTCATATAAGAAAAGAGGGGGGCAAGTGGGCCAGCAGGGTGCCGACAAGCCCCCATGGCGCGGCCTGGGGGGGGGGGGGGGGTGGCCGCGCCGTGCAGGCCAGAATTCCAGCTGCCAGCATTCTCCCTCTTCATGTAAACCTTGAAAAAACGAGATAAAAGGCATAAGAATTGTACCGTGAAGTGAAATAACAGCCCAAGAAGGGATAAATAAGAACATGAAAACATGATGCAAAATGGACGTATCAACTCCCCCAAGCTTAGACCTTGCTTGTCCTCAAGAGAAAGCGTAGCTCAATAAATATGTCCACATGTTTAGGGAGAGAGGTGTCGACAAAACAAGATACGCACATGCATGTATCATGATCATGATCAGAACAACAATACCAACATATAATCTCTCATGCTAACGTGATTATTCCTTCACAAAGTAAAGCATGGATCAAGAACCTTACTAAGAAGTAACAACCACTAGACTTTAGTCATTGAAGCAATTGCAATTTATCACAACATCAAAAAGAGTCAAATAAGAGCTTGTAAACAAATCCACATACTCAATCATTCTTTTGTTCTCTACAATTGCTACAACTCACGTGGTACTCATGAGATCAAAGTTTCAGATGGACAGAGAGAAAGATAGGGGCTTATAGTTTTGCCTCCGAACTGCTTACCTCAAGGGTAATGTCAACAATAATAATTCATGAATACTCACCTCCAAGTTGATATGTGAATCTAAATCTTTCCCAAGCATATGACGTTAGCCAAGATAAAGGCGAAATAAGGAATTCGTGAAGATCACTATGACTCTTTCAAGGGTAAAAAGTAAAGGTACAAGATAGGCCCTTCGCAGAGGGAAGTAGAGGTTGTCATGCGCTTTTGAGGTTTGGATGCGTGTCCTCTTAGTGCGGAGGAACGCCACTTTATATTGCCTCCTGTGATAAAGAACTTTATTATGCAGTCTGTCGCTTTTATGTCTTCCTCATCACAGGTTCGTACAAAGCGTATTTTCCACACACTAATAGATCATACATATTAGAGAGCAATTTTTATTTCTTGCACCGATGACAACTTACTTGAGGGATCTTATTCAATCCATAGGTAGGTATGGTGGACACTCAAGGCAAAACTGGGTTGAAGTTTATGGATGCACAAGTAGTATCTATACTTAGTGCGGGAGTTTTGGCAAATATGAGGTGGAAGCAATCGTCACATGCTAAGGGATCTCTAACCATATAACATTGTTTGGAGCCAAGCAAACACAATTCATTATGTTGTCTTCCTTGTCCAACATCTACTTCTAGGCATGCAATAGTTTAGTGAGTGTTCACAGTCATAGATGGTGTCAGAGATGATGTATTTATATGTGAACATCTCCTTCTTTATCACTTCCTATTAATTGCAACAATGACCAAGGTCTACGTTTCCCTACCCTCAGCAAGTTTGAATCCTCATTCTTTTTATATGTGAAGCCATCACTTCCCATAAGATCATTACATGATCTTTCATGCTTTTGTTCTATTCTCACTCTTTTGATCATGTCAAGACGCAAGGCCTTTCAACTAAGACACTCTTTATTATATGGCTCACGAGCTCGAATACATCGGGGGTGACACAAAGAAAAACTCAAGACTAAAACACTAAGACTTTTATTCTACTAGAGAAAGAGAAAACTGAAAAAGGAAAACTAAAACAAAGGTAAAGGCAAAAGATGTGATGGTGATATGATACCGGGGCAACTCCCCCAAGCTTGGAACAAGCCAAGGGGATTTCCATACCAATGCTCAGTTGTCTTCCTTTGGTGGCGATGGTGGAGTTGTAGCAGTCTTTGACTCCAAGAGGGCCATTAATCTTTGATTTATACCTTGGAGATCTGCGATATGTTTTCCAGCAAAACAACTTCACGAGTGAGACAAGTATTGCGAGCACGAGTTGTTTCACAAAACCTCAAGAGTTCAATCAAAGATGGAGACAATAGGTGGAGGTAGGGTTGGAGGAAATCCACTTCTTCAACTTCTTCCTTGTTGAGCACAGATTGCACTTCATCCCACGCCTGATTCCTCTCCTTAGTTTTGCCCTTGGTTTCTTTAGGTAGCCTATCCTTAGCCTCCATGACCTCCATCCTTTTCAGATCAGCATGAACTTCTCCATAGATTTGACGGAGGTTTTTCTCCCCCGTAGATTACTGGGACGACATCTTGGCCTAGATCTGCGGCACAAAACAGGCTTGAAACGAAAAATAGAGGAAATCTGTGTGATGCAGGGGTCAGACCAAACGGGAGTATATATAATGATTTTTTCAGACCAGAAGGAGTACCCTGCATGAAAACGGAGTCCAGGAGGCGCACGAGGTGGCCACAAGCCCTCACGGCACGGCCAGGGGGTGGGCCCGCGCCGTGCAGGCTTGTTTCCTCCTCGCGCACTTTTCGGACTACTTCCAATTTTTGTATTTTTTCAAAAATTCCAAAACGGAGAAAATTTCCTACTGGAAAAGTTTTGGACTCTGTTTTCTTACCGAATCAAATACCTCTTCATTTTCGGAGTCTGAAACAGGCTGATAAATATCCCTTAGGTATTCTTCCGGAGTTATGGTATTGATGATATTTCTTTCATCATTTATGGGAGTACCTGAGATATAATGCTTGATTCTCTGCCCATTTACCACTCTCGGACAATTACCTTCCGTGTTTTTGATCTTGATAGCACCAGAACGATATACTTCCTCAACAACATAGGGACCTTCCCATTTAGAGAGAAGCTTGCCTGCAAATAATATTAAACGAGAGTTATATAGCAAGACATAATCACCTACATTGAACTCACGCTTTTTATCCTCTTATCATGCGACCTCTTAACCTTCTCTTTGAACAACTTGGCATTCTCATATGCCTGAGTTCTCCACTCATCAAGCGAGCTAATGTCAAATAACCTCTTCTCACCGGCAAGTTTGAAATCAAAGTTGAGCTCTTTGATTTCCTAATAAGCTTTATGCTCTAGCTCAAGAGGTAAATGACATGCTTTACCATACACCATTTTGTACGGAGACATGCCCATGGGATTCTTATAGGCAGTTCTATAAGCCCACAATGCATCATCGAGCTTCTTAGACCAATTCTTTCTAGACCTGTTGACAGTCTTTTGCAAAATTAGTTTAATCTCTCTATTTCTTAGCTCTACTTGACCACTGGACTAAGGGTGATACGGAGACGCAATTCTATGGTTGACATCATACTTAGCGAGCGTTTTACGGAAATCACCATGAATGAAGTGTGAACCACCGTCGGTCATTAGATATCTAGGGACTCCAAATCTAGGGAAGATAACTTCTTTCAGCATCCTGATAGAGGTGTTGTGATCAGCACTACTAGTGGGGATAGCTTCTACCCACTTAGTGACGTAATCAACAACAACTAGGATATGAGTATACCCGTTGGATTTGGCAAAAGGTCCCACATAATCAAAGCCCCAAACATCAAATGGTTCAATGACAAGTGAAGAGTTCATAGGCAGTTCCAGACGTTTGCTAATATTACCTATTCTTTCACATTCGTCACAAGACAAGACAAGACAAACTTACGTGCATCCTTGAAGAGAGTTGGCCAATAGAAACCTGATTGCAATACCTTGTGTGCAGTTCTATCTCCCGCATGGTCTCCTCCGTAGGCCTCAGAGTGACACTTCTGTAGGATCTGTCCCTGTTCATGTTCAGGTACACAACGTATAATAACACCATCTACTCCATCCTTATAAAGGTGAGGATCATCCCAAAAGTAGTGTCTCAAGTCAAAGAAGAATTTCTTCTTTTGCTGATACGTGAAACTAGGTGGTATATATTTATCAACAATATAGTTTGCATAATTAGCATACCACGATGCACTACGTGAAGCATTGATGACATTCAGTTGCTCATCGGGAAAGCTATCATCAATAGGTTGTGGGTCATCAAGAACGTTCTCCAACCTAGACAAGTTATCTGCTACTGGGTTATCAGCACCCTTTCTGTCGACAACGTGCAAATCAAATTCTTGTAGCAAGAGAACCCATCTGATAAGTCTAGGTTTAGCATCCTTCTTCTCCATGAGGTACTTAATAGCCGCGTGATCAGTGTGAATAGTGACTTTGGAATCAACTATGTAAGACCTGAACTTTTCACATGCAAACACGACTGCTAAAAACTCCTTCACCGTAGTGCATAGTTTCTCTGGGCACTGTCTAGAGTTTTACTAGCTTAGTGAATGACATTCAACTTTTTATCAACTCTTTGCCCTGGAATGGCACCAACGGCATAATCGCTAGCATCACACATGATTTCAAAAGGTAAGTTCCAATCAGGTGGTTGAACAATAGGTGCAGTTATCAAAGCCCTCTTAAGTATTTCGAAGGCTTCCTCACAATCATCGTAAAAAAAGGAATATCCTTTTGCAAGAGATTGGTAAGAGGCCTAGAAATCTTAGAGAAGTCTTTAATGAACCTTCTATAGAAATTAGCATGACCAAGGAAACTTCTTATACCTTTGATATCTGTGGCGTATGGCATTTTCTCGATTGCATCAACTTTAGCCTTATCGACTTCAATACCTCTTTCAGAAATTTTATGTCCTAAGACGATGCCTTCATTAACCATAAAGTGGCACTTCTCCCAATTCAAGATAAGATTGGTGTCTTTACATCTCTGTAAGACTCGATCAAGGTTGCTGAGGCAATCATCAAAAGAAGACCCGTAAACGGAAAAGTCATCCATGAAAACCTCAAAAATCTTTTCACAATAGTGAAATAATATAGCCATCATACATCTTTGAAAGGTGGCAGGTGCATTACATAAGCCAAAAGGCATACGTCTATAAGCAAAGGTACCGAAAGGGCAGGTGAAAGTGGTTTTCTCCTAATCAGATTGTGCAACTGGTATTTGGGAGAAACGAGAATAACCGTCTAGAAAGCAGAAGTGTGTGTGTTTAGACAGTCTTTCTAGCATTTGGTCGATAATAGGCAAAGGGTAATGATCTTTCCTAGTGGCTTTATTCAGTTCCTAAAATCGATCACCATCCTATAGCTAGTAATAATCCTCTGTGGGATCAATTCATCCTTATCATTAGGGACAACGGTAATGCCTCCCTTCTTAGGGACGCAATGCACCGGACTCACCCAATCGCTATGAGCAACAGGATAGATAATACCCGCTTCCAGAAGCTTTAGGATTTCTTTTCTTACTACTTCTTTCATCTTAGGATTTAATCTCCTTTGATGATCAGCAACTGGTTTGAAGTCAGGATCAGTTTTAATCTTGTGCTGGCATAGAGTGGGACTAATGCCCTTAAGATCATCAAGAGTATATCCTATAGCAGCACGGTGCTTCCTCAGAGTTTTTAGTAACTTCTTTTCTTCATGCTCTGAGAGGCTAGCACTAATAATAACATGAGATATCTCTTTTTCATCCAGATAAGCATACTTAAGAGTATCTGGCAACTGTTTAAGCTTGAACACAAGATCACCCTTTGGTGGGGGTGGATCCCCAAGCAGTTCAACAGGCAAGTTATTCTTAAGGACATGATATTGTTCTAAGACAACTCTATCTATCTCATCCCTTCATCCATATGCATATCATTTTCATGCTCAAGCAAGTATTTCTCTAAGGGATCAGTAGGAGGCACGACAATAGAAGCTAAGGCAATAGTTTCATCCTTACTAGGCAACTCCTTTTCATGAGGTTGTCTACCAAACTTGGAGAAATTGAACTCATGTGACACACCTTCAAAGCCAACAGTGACAGTTTGCTTCTCACAATCAATATGAGCATTGAAGGTATTGAGAAAAGGTCTGCCAAATATGATGGGACAAAAGCTATTTTGTGCGGTAGCAAGAACGAGGAAATCAACAGGATACTTCGTTTTACCACACAAGACTTCAACATCCCTAACAATTCCCACACGACAGATAGTATCTCTATTAGCAAGCTGAATAGTGACATCAATAGGCTCTATCTCAATAGGTGCAATCTCATATTTGATTTCATCATATAAGGATTGAGGTATTGCACTAACACTAGCACCCACGTCACCGAAACCATGGTAAGAATGATCTCCTATCTTAACAAAAACCACAGGCATGCCAACAACAGGCCTATGTTTGTCTCTAGCGTGAGGTTTAGCAATTCTAGCAGCATCTTCACAGAAGTGAATATTATGTCCCTCAACATCGTCGGACAGAAGATCTTTGATAATAGCAATGCTAGGTTCAACTCTAATTTGCTCAAGGGGTGTAGGTGTTCTAATGTAGCCTCTACGTATCATAGTTGAAGCTTTGGAATGATCCTATATCCTAATAGGGAAAGGTGGTTTCTCAATGTAAGCACTGGGAACCACAGGATCATTATAGGCAATGACTTGGTCTTCAACTTGAGTGGGTTTAACTACATTGACTTCTAAAGGAGGATGATATTTAAACCACTTCTCTTTGGGGAGATCAATATGGGCAGCAAAGGATTCACATAGTGAAGCTACTATCTCAGCAAAAGATTTAACGCAATCAAACGTGAAATTCATAGCCGACTCCTCACATTCTACAAGCTTCCAATCTTCAGAGTTGCGTTTAATTCTCTCCAATAAATTCCATTTGAAGTCAATATCTCTCTTCATAAAAGAACCGGTACAAGAAGTGTCAAGCATGGTGCGATCATCATGAGAAAGCCGAGCATAGAAGTTTTGAATGATAATTTCTCTCGAGAGCTCATGATTGGGGCATGAATATAGCATTGATTTAAGCCTCTCCAAAGCTTGAGCGATGCTTTCTCTGTCACGAGGCCAAAAATTATAAATATAATTCTGATAATGATGTACTAAATGCATAGGATAAAACTTTTGATGAAATTCCAATTTCAATCGATTGTTGTCCCATGATCCAGTATCATCACATAGCCTATACCATGTCAACGCCTTATCCTTCAAAGATAAAGGAAAGACCTTCTTCTTCACCTCATCCTCGGGCAAACCTGCAAGCTTAAATAAACCACAAACTTCATCTACATAGATTAGATGCAAGTCTGGATGTGATGTTCCATCTCATGTAAAAGGATTAGCCAGCAGTTTCTCAAGCATACCCGAAGGAAATTCAAAGCAAATATTTTCAGTAGGTGCAGAAGGTTGAGGAGCAACTCTTTGTGCTTCCGTTCGAGGTGAAGATACCCCGAAGAAGCCCCTCAAAGGATTAGTATCCATAGTGACAAGTGACAATAAATTTCAGCACACTATATGAATGTTTCCTTACCAAGTTCCACTTACCAAAGGCGCTTCACTCCCCGGCAATGGCGCCAGAAAAGAGTCTTGATGACCCACAAGTATAGGGGATCAATCGTAGTCCTTTCAATAAGTAAGAGTGTCGAACCCAACGAGGAGCGGAAGGATCTGACAAGTGGTTTTCAGCAAGGTAAAATCTGTAGGCACTGAAATTGTCGGTAACAAGTGATTGTGTGGTGAGATGACTCGTAGCAAGCAACAAGTAACAAAACAAGCAATGGTGCAGCAAAGTGGCCCAAACCCTTTTGTAGCAAGGGACAAGCCTGGACAAAGTCTTATAGGAGGAAAAACGCTCCCGAGGACACACGGGAATTTCTGTCATGCTAGTTTCATCATGTTCATATGATTCACGTTCGTTACTTTGATAGTTTGATATGTGGGTGGACCAGCGCTTGGGTACTGCCCTTACTTGGAGAAGCATACCACTTATGATTAACCCTCTCGCAAGCATCCGCAACTACAAAATAAGAATTAAGACAAAGTCTAACCATAGCATTAAACTAGTGGATCCAAATCAGCCCCTTACGGAGCAACGCATAAACTAGGGTTTAAACTTCTGTCACTCTAGCAACCCATCATCTACTTACTACTTCCCAATGCCTTCCTACAGGGCCAAATAATGGTGAAGTGTTATGTAGTCAACGTTCACATAACACCACTAGAGGAAAAACAACATACAACATATCAAATTACTGAACGAATACCAAATTCACATGACTACTATTACCATGACTTATCCCATGTCCTCAGAAACAAAAGTAACTACTCACAAAGCATAATCATATTCATGACCAGAGAGGTAATGAGTAGCATCAAGCAACTGGACATAAACTCTTCCACCAAGTAATCCAACTAGCATCAACTACAAAGAATAATCAACACTACTAGCAACCTTACAAGTATCAATCGGAGTCGCGAGACGGAGATTGGTTACAAGAGATGAACTAGGGTTTGGAGATGAGATGGTGCTGATGAAGATGTTGATGGTGATGAGTCCCCTCAGATGAGAGGAGTGTTGGTGATGATGATGGTGACGATTTCCCCCTCGAGGAGGGAAGTTTCACCGGCACGATCGTCCTGCCTGAGCTCTAGATTGGTTCTGCTCAAGTTCCGCCTCGTGGCGGCGGCGAAACCCCGAAAAAGATCCTCGTTGATTTTTTCCTGGACGAAACCCTTCATATAGCAAAAGAGGGGGGCAAGTGGGCCAGTAGGGTGCCCACAAGCCCTCATGGAGCGGCCTTGTCGGGTGGCCGCACTGTGCAGGCTTGTGGCCAACCCCTGGCGCCCCTCTAGCGCTTCTTCGGCCCAGTATTTTTCATAAATCCGGAAAAAAATCCTCGTTGATTTTTACGGCGTTTGGAGTTGCGCAGAATAGGTATCTCAAACTTGCTCCAATTTCAGGCTAGAATTCCAGTTGCCGGCATTCTCCCTCTTCATGTAAACCTTGCAAAATAAGAGAGAAAAGGCATAAGAATTGTACCATGAAGTGAAATAACAGTCCAAGAAGCGATAAATAACAACATGAAAACATGATGCAAAAAGGACGTATCACATCATAGTCAATGGGGATCGAAAGATATCTCAGGAGTGCGAAGAAGGAGACGTCGCATATGCTGAGTCGGTGTGTGCTGCCGAAGAGTTGAAGTTCCACAAGGCCAATGTGACCCGACTGACATGAGCCTGCTCAAAAATCCAACGGTTGATTCTGATCCACCCCTAAAGTTCAAGCCGGCAGATGATACCAAACAAGTTAATTTCATCACTGGCGACTGTGCCAAGCAGTTTACTATTGGGGCCGACTTCGATCCCAAATAGGAAAGCGTGCTCATCAAATTCATCCATGAGAATCGGGACATCTTTGAAAGAAAACCTTGTGACATGCCAGGAGTACCGAGAGAATTTGATGAGCACCATCTCAATGTAGATCCCAAGATGAAGGCAGTCCGTCAGTACCTCCGTCATTTTAATGAGGAGAGGCATAAAGAAATTGGAGAAGAATTCGCCCAGATCTTGGCCACCGGTTTCATCGTCGAGGTTTTTCATCCCGAGTGGTTGGCTAACCCAGTGTTAGTTCTCAAAAAGAATGACACTTTTCGCATGTGCATGCACTATACAAACTTCAACAAAGCTTGTCCGAAGGATGCTTTTGCCCTTCCCCGTATCGATCAAATCATTGACTCTACGGCGGGATGTGAGCAGCTGTGCTTTATGGATGCGTACTCTGGTTATCACATGATCAATATGGCCAAGAGGACCAGGAGAAAATGGCCTTTATCACTCCTTTTGGTGCCTTTTTCTATGTCTCAATGCCTTTTGAATTCAAGAGAACGGGGGCCGACTTATCAACATTGCGTTCAGAATTGTTTGCACAGTCAGATTGGACATAATGTTCATGCTTATGTCGATGACATCATGGTGAAGTCACACAATAAGGAGACACTTCTATGGGATCTCAAGGAGACATTTGATAACCTCCGGGTGTATCAGATGAAGCTCAACCCGACCAAGTGTGTGTTTGGGGTTCCTGCGGGAAAGTTACTAGGATTCCTGGTTTCTGGGCGTGGCATTGAAGCTAACCCGGACAAGATCAAGGCGATAACTTCACTTGGGAAGTAGACTAACATTAATCAGGTCCAACGTATGGCAGGTTGTATTGCGGCATTGAGTCGTTTGATAAGTCGTTTGATAAGTTTGCCTTGGTGAGAAGGCCATCCCTCTTTATCAGTCGCTCCGAAAAATGGATCACTTCGTTTGGACCGATGCGGCTAATGAGGCTTTTGAGGCCCTTAAGAAGCAACTTGCTGAGCAGCCCGTGCTGGCAGCCCCGGCTAATAAAGAGCTAATGCTCTTGTACGTTGCTACTAACTCCAAAGCGGTGAGTGTAGCGGTGGTTGTTGAACGCAAGGAAGAAGACAAGGTATATCCTGTTCAGCGGCTAGTATATTTTGTGAGTGATGTATTGACCCTATCAAAACAATGATATGCACATTGGCAGAAGCTGGTCTTTGGGATTTGCATGGCAATCCGGAAGTTGAAGCACTATTTCCTAGAGCACCCAATCATTGTGGCCAGTTCTGTGCCAATTGCGGACATTATATAGAACCGAGAAGCCACTTGGAGGATTGCTAAATGGGCAATAGAGCTTGGTCCTCATCATGTCTGAAGCTCTGGTGGACTTTAACAACGATTGGACTAAGCTGCAGATTCTGGAAGATAGGCCTGATAACACATATTGGCCTATTCATTTTGATGGTTCTAGGCAGTTGGACAACTCAGGTGCTGGAGTGGTGTTATCCTCTCCACGAGGCGACAAGTTTTGCTATGTTTTGCGACTCATGTTTCCCTGTACCAACAATGCGGCTGAGTACGAGGCATTGCTCCATGGGCTTAGGTTAGCTAAGGAGATGAACCTTAGCCGGGTCAGGTGCTTATGCGACTCAGATTTGGTGGCTCAACCAGTATCTGGGACCTCGGATTCCAAAGACCCATTGATGGCGGCTTACAGGAATGCGGTAACTGAAGTGGCGGGTCATTTCCATGGTTACCAAGTTGATCACATTGATCGTCGACAGAACAAGGTGGCTGATGCTTTATCGCGACTTGGATCACAATGTAAGCCTATTCCTGCGAATGTGTTCTTGGATATCTTACATAACCCTTCTGTGAAGTTGCTTTCTGAAGAAGACATAGCAGTTCCTGACCGGAATCATAGTTGGTGGCGGCTCTCCGGGTGATTCCTGACTGAACAACACCGTACGTTGGTTATCTCACCCGACGCAAGTTTCCAACTGATGAAATTTTTGCTAGACAAATCGTGCAGCAGTACAAGTCCATGGTTATACATACAGGCGAGCTACACAAATGAACTACCTGTGGGGTTTTCCAGCACTGTGTTTCGCCGGAAGAAGGGCGAGATATTCTCAATGAGATACATGCGTGCGACTGTGGACGTCACGATCTTAGGTGTCAAAAGCTTTTCGCCATGGTTTCTACTGGTTGAGGGCTCATGCCGATGCAGAGGATATAGTGCGCCGATGTGATGGATGTCAGAAGTTTGGACGTCAAGTACATGTGCCGGCTCAGGAGTTGCGCATGATCCCAATTACATGGCCTTTCGTAGTTTGGGGGCTTGATTTGGTTGGCCTGTTTAAAATGTCTTCCGGCAAAAAGACCCATCTGTTGGTGGCGGTTGATAAATTTACCAAGTGGGTTGAAGTAGAGCCGGTCAGCAATTGTGTGACAGAGACGGTAGTCAAGTTACTCAAGAAGCTGATTTCCCGTTTTGGTTATCCCCACAGCATCATTACTGATAATGGTATGAATTTCTCTAAGGGGGCAATGAAGGAGTTTTGTCAACGAGAGCACATCCGGCTTGATGTATCCGTAGTGGCTCATCCAGAGTCGAATGGTCAAGCTAAGCGGGCCAACCAAGGAATCTTGCATGGAATCAAGCCCCGACTGATGGTTCCTTTGCCGCGCACTCTGTGTTGTTGGGCCGAAGAGCTTCCTTCCGTACATTGGAGCATCAGAACAACACCAAACAGATCCACTAGTTACACTCCTTTTTTCCTCGTCTATGAGGCTGAGGCGATTCTTCCAAGCGATATATGGCATGATTCTCCTAGAGTCGCCGCATACGTAGGAGCCGATAATGACCAAGCACATCAGGATTCTTTGGATACTCTCAAGGAGGAGCATGATTTAGCCGCAGCACGATCGGCTATCTACTAACAAGACATGCTTCGTTACCACAGTCGACGGATCAAGAGCCGGGTCTTCCAGGAGGGCGACTTAGTGCTTCGACTGATTCAAGATCACACTAGCATGCACAAGCTCTCGCCTCCATGGGAAGGACCTTTCGCCGTCCGCAAAAACCTTGGCAACGGCTCTTATTACTTGATTGATCTTCGCCGTGACAAGCCAACCTCGGAGGAGGGACAACCCGCCCGTTGAACATTGCTAATCTGCGGCCTTACTAGACTTAGAGCCGTTGGCTCCTTATCGATGTACATTGTTCAATATTTGTGTACTCTTTATATCACATCAATAAAGCCGGCGCCCATGAAATTTGGGGTCTCTGCCGTTTCAACCTATATGTTGAGCATGAGTCTTTATTGATTAAATTAGCCGCCCAAGAGGATGAGTCGCCGCCAAGGAGGCCATTCAAACATGGACACTATGAGTATCAAATAGAACAGTCCCCCTATTGTGATCGTTCAAACATAGATACTAGTAAGCGAAAGAGGACCAAGTGCCATGATGCATGATTCAAACATAGAATCCAATGTATGATCATGAACGTTAAAAACTGGCTTACTTGGGGGGCTACTAGTCCCCATGTTGTTTAGCAGTAATAGCATTGTCTTCTACTATCATATGCCTATTTTTCCTTGATCATAGGTCACTTGGGGGCTTCTAACTCATTGATTCCCGCCTTAATACCCTCTTGGCTAGCGAAAAATTAATGCATAACAATGGTTATACTTGACTGTATGTTTTGCGACTCGCCCATAAGTCCCGTGTACGCTTGGCGAGTCAATCCAATATTGGACCTTGAACTTCCAAAGTTAAAACATTAAGGTGCTTACAAGAGCCAGCATATGGAAAATAGACAAACCATGGGTTCACCAAACCTGCTTCACCGAAGCTTGACTTGAGCCTGATCCGCCACTCTAAAATCATAAAGGTTTTTGCAAAAATCTCTTAGGGTACGATTAGAGCCTTGCAAGCCCGTCTACCCGCTGTGTCTCACTGAGCTGGCTTATTTTGACCTTATATGGTGTTATATTTTCACGTACAGCTGTACTGACTCGTCCAACTTGGGTGATTCTGAAGGTCTTTCCTTTCAAGCAGGGGAAGACAACATACTTCCTAACCAGCGATAGCTCAAACAGGCGACTTATATTACAAGTTAACGCCAGGAAAGTTTTTGCATCCATACTCATGCAAATATATAGGAGTTTAAGTATACTCAAATGCAAATTATATGGCTCATGAAGTCCAATTTTTTTTTCCATATTAACCCGGTGGAAAGTTTCCTCCGGTTTCAGTGTTTTTCTTCAGGTTGAAGCTTCGAGGGTTGCCTCATCTAAGCTACCTCCGGGTCACCCTGTGCCGAATTTTCGGGGTCTTGGATCTAGAAGTTGTCCACATCCCAGGTGAAATTGATTAAAGCATGAAATTTAGCTTCCTCTCTCAAGATGGTTGACGGGTCAGCATCAAAGGCAAAAAGATGCTTACGGCACTGAGTAGTCAAATCCATTAGTGCAAAACTGGGAGGCGGCACACGTTTATGGTTATCATCATAGGCCGACTGATACTTGGACATATCAAGACTCTCGGCAAGCCGGCTTGCTGCAGGATGAGCATGCCTTACGCACTAGGCGTAGTCTTCTTGCGTAAATTCTGAGCCATCATCCTTATACTTAGTAAATCCTCCGGCTATATCATCTGGCTTGAGTTCTGGAGCATAGCCTAAAGACCGGCTCATAGCTGTGATCAGGCCTTTCCGTGCGGATGATTTCTTTATTTCCTCTATATGCCGGGGTATGGTTGAGAGCCGCCTCAACATGTCCCTGATGTATTTTACCGGGTCTTTGTCACCCCATACAGCCTTGATGGTGAGTAAGCTTCCAGCATAGAGTTGTTCTGTCAGTGTATATAGTGCTTTTAGCTTCAGCACATAGTCATCCTGAAGATTGGCGGATCGAGGGCCTGCAAGGAGCAAATGAAACATAAGTCGCGTGTTACCTTGTATCCTTTACAATGGTTACAATAGGCACCATCTCAAAGACTTACCAAAGACATCACTGGTCATCTTTGAGATGTGTCGCCGAAGACCAGTCAATTCTTCTGTGACTAGTTTCAGTTGACCCTCGGTGTTTTCGGCATGTTTCGACACGGCGTCTTTCTCAGCTTCAGCTGACTCTTTCTATAGTATGTGCTCAGCCTTAACTTTTTCAAGTTCTGCCAAAGAGACTCAAATTATTTCTTCAGCTGTAGCCCTGGCGTCTTGTTGACATCCCAAACATTTTTTCATACCACTCAAGGATGAGTCAGGTTGACTTATAGTTTCCTACATAATCAAGCAGGGTGGATTAGTTACCTTGGTACTGCGTGGTCGGATTTTCTCATTTGACATCAAGTCTCAAGAAGATTGCAAGAAATCCACTTGACACTTGGGGTCTAATGCACTAGCTTTTTCAAAGTTATTAAACAAGACCCGACTCATTTTCAAGAAGATGACCCGGCCCTTACGGGCTACAGGTTGAAGTTTTCAAGATTATTAAACCAGACCCGGCCCTTGGGGGCTACAGGTTGATGTTTTCAAGCTTATTAAACAAGACCCGACTCATCTTCAAGAAGATGACCTGACCCTTGGGGGCTATAGGTTCATGTTTTCAAGATTATTAAACAAGACCCGACTCATCTTCAAGAAGATGATCCGGCCCTTGGGCGCTACACAAGGATATATGGGGTAATTTATTACACAACACCATACCTCGTATCTTTTCTTCATCATATTTACTAGGCCAGCTTCGAGGTCCTGGCTCATGGAGAGGCGGTTTAGATATCCTGTGTGCAACTCTTCAAAGTTTAGTTCCTCAATATTGGGAAGCTCAAGTTTCGCTTTCCCTTTGTCTATTTCGGTTGATACATCATTGGCAGTATGCTTAGCCAACACATTAAGGACGGGCGTAGTGTGACCCGTCCGAGTAATAAGGACAATTTGTTCTTCAAGCATGGCATCTTTGGATGACTTCAGGGGGCTTGACGGGTTGAAATTTTCTTTCTGACTCGGCTCCATAGTCGTATCGTTAATTTTTGCTGGGTCGGGTTGAATGTCAGGGATATTATCCATATCATTACTCTGAGGAGGTTCAACATAAATTTAGGAGGTTCAGCGTTAACCTAGTAACCCTAAAAATGAAAGGTTAAGATATATATAATGACATGTGAAGTTTTGAAGCAAGCAATGATAAAGCAAGTAGTAATGTACCCTCGGAGATAAACAAGGGGAGGCAATTTTGAAGATGCTGAATCACCAGATGAAGGAGGAGACACCTATTAATGTGGAATAATCTTGTGAGCTTAAGCAAATTGAAAACAAGGTACATTTGATAAAGAAAGAGAAGGTACCTCAGTTCGGCGCTTATGCCCAGATATTTTCTCAGGCAGACCCGCCATAAGATCACCTGAGGAGCTGCGGGTGTGGCGTTTTGGAGTATATAAAGCCTTTTTTAAAAGGAATCTAGGATCCAAATGAGCATCTGGATGATCCATAGGAACTTTCCTACAAACCCGCCTTGGAGGTCTTTCCAAGGAAATATTTGAGTTAGAAGATATTGAAATTACCTCAACATCTTCAGCGTCACTTTCAACGTCACCCCCTCAGAATAAGTTGAGTGATTAGAATAGCATGTGGCACAATAAAGGGACAATCTAGACATTTACCTCAGATAGTTCTTCAATGTTTTGTGACTCGCCCCCAACGGATGACTCGCCTGCACCTGTTTTGGTTTTCTTCTTCTTCTTTGCGGCAATCTTGCCCCTTTTAACAAGGGACTTTACTAGTCTATGTTTCTAGAAGGGTGCATATTTCTACAACAGGGGAAGTGGGTTTTACAAAGAACAAAGGGAATACCAGATAAGGCGGGTGATGGTTGGATATATTTACCTCAGGAGCCGGATTCTAAATGCACAATGGTTTCAAACCAACTTTTGAACATACTTCTTTGGGCTCAACACATAATTTCTTCACAAGGCTATTAACTTCTTCGGAGTCAAGCATTACATTGTTGAAGCATTGAGTATTGTTCAAATCGCCATTATAATGGCACATCAGCCCATCACGTCGGCTTATGGTCCTAATGCGCCATTCCACCCAGCATCGGATCAAGTCAATCCCGGTTAAGCCATTGGTGTTTAAGGCTCTCAGTTTTTCCCAGACAAAGGTGTGTCTGGCTTGTTCTTACAGGTTCAATGCACCGGGGAGTTGGAAATCAATTGGAAGACGCTATTCTCTAAAGCCCGACAGGGGATTTTCCTAAATCGGTGCGGTATTCTTATAGTAAATCCAAGTTTTACCCCAGCTCTTGGGGTGACTGGGCAAGGTGACATCAGGGAAACCACAATCACGCCGCCTCTGGATGGTAACTTCGTCGAGTTCTAAGCTAGGGCCATCAGCCCATTCTATCTGGCGGTTTAAGTAGAAGAACTCCCTAAATAAGGGAATGGTAGGTTCTATTCCTAGGTACGCTTCACATAAGAGTTGAAACTGACATAAATTACTGACTGAATTGGGAAATAGATCCTGGGGGTGAAGGTTGTAAAAGTTGAGAGCGTCCCGAAAGAATTTTGAACCAGGAGGAGAGAAGCCTTGTTCTAAATGATCAACGAAAACCACAACCTCCCCTTCGGCTGGTTGAGGTCGCACTTCTCCAACGGCGGCTTTCCATCCAATTATCTCCCTAGGAGACAAGGTCCCTACTAACACGCATCGTTGCAAGGCGGCATAACCAATTTCTGAGGGTACCCAGTTGCATTTTGATGGTCTCTACATGACTGACAGATTTTGGAAGGAGCGAGTAGCATAAGTATGATTGGCGGGTTATTCTAGCAAGTAAAAATCGTTTGGAGAAATGAGTAGTTCAAGGAATAAACAATAAAGAAGTTCATAATACTTGAGTCGCCTTAATACAAGGCGACTCACGGAGATGGCGAGTTACAAAATTTCTAACACGCTTGTGTGAGAGCAACAATGGTTTACGAAGGAACTGTGATATCGGATTCCACTAAGCATCGGATAATCAATTTTCTACCAAAATATATTGAACGATGGATCTACCAATGGTACGAAAAAAGGAACTTAATAGCTCTAGATGACAGTAAAATATGAGGCGGCAACAACTAATGTTCATGAGGTTCTCGCAAAATGTCCATGAATTTATGCGAGATTCAGATCTATATTATTTCCGCAACCTATCATCGGGGAAAGTTTTCATCAAGGGGTCGAATACATCTGTGCTGGCAATGGCGGCAGGACGAACCCTAAGAACTCCGTTGAACTGTGGTGGGTAACCTAAGCAGATCTAGTGTGAGAAACAAAGCCTTACCTGATGACGTCGGCGGAGGTGGAAGGAGTTTGCGGATCGGAGCAGAAGATGCGCGACGGTGGAGCCCTCGTACTAGAGTTCTCGTCGATGGGAGGCGCAGCGGCGGCGCGTCGCAGACTCGAGCCTGACATAGAAGATAAAGAAGAGGAGCGGGGTAAAAATAAATGAGATGCCCCTGTCGATATTTAAAGGCCAGAGCGGACATCAAAACGACATGCGCGGGAATCTATGAGGCGCAGTAATTCTGGAGTTGATGGTGCCTCGATTACCGGGCCAAACAGATAAGCCAAAACAGCCGTTGCGGTTACGTCATGAAGATCCCTAAAATCTCGGGATAGCAGATGTCATCAACAAATGGAGTAGAAAACCATGGGGAGATCACAAGCCGACATTTCTTCCATTGGGAGACAAGTTTGGGTTATGTGTGAGCCGCCAAGAGTGCGAGAAAGGTTTATTTACATGAACAAGTTCAAGTCAATTTGGGGCCTAATGTTGGGGATATTATCCTGCCATTCGACTTGCCCTAAGGGGACGGGTCATGATGAAGGCGTCTCAAACATTTCCTGCTCAATATGGGCCATGACTTATCAAGCAGATGGCATAAGGTGAAGTCCAAAGAGCCGGTGGTGGCCCAAGACACAAAGACATAAAGTAGAGGAGTTTTGGGAAGTTTCCTTGCGATAAAAGTAAGGCGAGTTAGAGATATGTCAGGTCACGAATAACACGTGATCCAAACTCTTGTAACCCTAGAGCCTCGACCTGTATATAAAGGCGAGTCTCTAGGGCTAATAGATTTAAGTTAACATCAATCGAGAGCTAGATCAAGAGAATCCGCACCCTTGTAATCGATTTCCACAACAATATACACATAGAAGGATGTAGGCCATTACCTCAATCTGAGGGGCCGAACCTGGGTAAAATCGTCTCTTGTTCCCTGTTAACCGCTTGGAGTCTCCACATGGTTGTGATGCCCCCATGTCGAAGTCCTCTCAGGAGGATATCTGCCGTGACAAAACCACGACATCTGCTTAGAAGAGAGGCACCGCCGACGAGCCTCGCCAGTGCAACGTAGGCACACACACGGCGGTACGCGGGGTACAAGGGGAAGCTTCTAGCGCTATGGTACGCGGCCACGTGCATAGGGGATCTACCCTATTCCATGCAACATGCATGCATATACGCGGTTGCATGCGAGCGGCTAGGCTACGACTCTACCTCACTAGTGCAACGATGGCCGCGCGATGCGATGGCTACGGACGAAGAGGGGGAAAGCGGAGGAGGCGCACTCACCCAGGGTGTAGAAAATAGCGGCTCGCGCGATGGAGATGCACGGTCTGCGTGACGACGATCTGCTAGAGAAGGCTCGCCGGATATGAAGAAGCTCCGGTCGTCGTCCTTGGTGGCTGCTGTACGCGGTAATGGAACCACACGGACGCCCGTGTGCTCCTGGTGCGATGAGCTCATGCAGGGAGCCAGTTATGGCGTCGATGATCTGCTGCTGAACCTCCACGAAGAAAGGGAGGGGGAAGAGAAGAGGTAGTGGCGGCGCGATGAAGGAGTGGGAAACCCTAGAGGGGGCACGGATGCCCATGCCTTTATAGGCCAGGGCATCGCATCCCTCTTGGCCACTGTGGCTATGGCGGGGGCGGCCTCTGGCTCCTCTGTGAGGAGGAGGTGGAAAGTAGGGAGGATGGAGATGGCTGCGGGAGGATGATATGTGGGGCCTGGCTCTCCATACTTGAAAGGAGGGAGAGAGCACAACTGCGTGCTATAGCGTTGATGGTCTAGTGGGGCTAGGCCGGATCCTACAAAGGCTGGGCCTGGCATCTCTCTGTCTGCATTAAAATGTTTGGCTAAATAAAATTAACACAGGCTTTGATAAAATCACACGGGCTAAATGGGAAGGGTTTGAAGAAAACAAAAGTATAATTGGGCTTCTAAAATCTTGCACCAATTTATAAAAATAAATTGGGCATTTTAGAAGGGCAAAATAAATTCCTTTTATTAAAAGAGAGGTACTGTTTTTAATTAAAACCAAAAGGAAGAATGAAACCAAACCAGAGGGGGGTGCACTCCACAAATAGTAAGAAGATTTTTAGGATGGGAGGAACATTTTATTGGAAGCAAAATAGAAACATAAAAATCAGCCACTAATTAAATTGGAAGAAGGGTTTTAAAAAAAGGCTATGGTGCAACAAGTGGTTTTGAGAGGAATCTTGTTGCACCCAGATCACAACAACAATCACAAGCCACTTACACACATTGCACTCACACTTCCAAACGCCAAGGTCCAACACACAACAAGGATGAATGATGTTATGCATTATGCCAAGATGCAATAGATATGAAGTCAATATCAATTTTATTACACTCTCATAAAACATAAGAGGGTTGCCATACAAGGAAAGATATATAAAAGGGGGAAGGTATTGCATTGGGGCTATTACAAGTAGGCCAAAAATCCCAAACTGTAATACCCTATGTGTAGTTCTATCACGAGCGTGGCGTCGTTCGTAGGCTTCAGAATGATACTTCTATGGGATCTGTTTATGTTCATGCATAGGCACATAACGTCTAATAACACCATCTACTCCTTCTTTATAAATATGTGACTTGTCCCAAAAGTAATGTCTTAAATCATAGAAGGACTTTTTATTTTGTTGGCATGTCAAACTAGGTAGTATACATTTAGCAACAATGTAATTAGCATAATCTGCATACCAATGATTACTATGGGAAGCATCTATAATAGCTAATTTCTCATAAAGAAAATTATCATTAATAGGCAGTGGGTCATCAAGAACATTTTCCATTCTAGATAAATTATTTGCTGTTGGGTTTTCACCTCCCTTTCTATCAACAACATGCAAATCAAACTCTTGAAGTTAAAGCGCCCACCAAATCAGTCTAGGCTTAACATCTTTTTTCCCATAAGTTATTTAATAATAGGATGACCATTGTGAATAGTAACTTTGGAACCAACAATATAAGGTCTAAACTTATCACATGCACACACAACTGGTAAAAATTCTTTCTAAGTAGAAGCATAATTTCTCTGGGTCTTGTCCACAGTTTTAGTAGCATAATGGATAACATTCAATTCCTTGTCTATTCTTTGCCCTAGGACAACACCAATAACATAATCACTAGCATCACACACAGTGTCAAATGGTAAATTCCAATTAGGTGGTTGATAAAAAGGTGTGGAGATCAAGGCTTTCTTAAGTATTTCAAAGGCTTCTGCGCAACCATCATTGAAACAAATGGAATGTATTTTTAAATAATATTAGTTAATGGCTAGAATCTTTGAGAAATCATTAATGAAACGCCTATAGAAACCAGCATGACCAAGAAAGTTCTTACACCTTTAACATCTTTAGGACATGGCATTTTCTCTAGTGCATCAACTTTAGCTTTGTCTACCTTAATACCGTGTTCAGAAAATTTATGCCCGAGTATTATACCTTCATTCATCGTAAAGTGGCACTTCTCCCAATTCGATACAAAATTAGTTTCTTCACATCTCTACAAAACTCAATCAAGGTTGCTTAAGCAATCATCAAAGTAAGTCCCATGAATGGAAAAATCATCCATGAATACCTCAACAATCTTTTCACAAAAGTCGGACAATATAGCAGTCATACATATTTGCAAGGTAGCAGGTGCATTACATAAACCAAAAGGCATACCTCTATAAGCATAAGTTCCAAATGGGCATGTGAAAGTAGTTTTCTCTTGGTCTTCCTTTGACATAGGTATTTGATAAAAAATAGAATATCCATCAAGAAAGCAAAAGTGTGTGTGCTTAGATAATCTTTCTAACATTTGATCAATAAAAGGCAAGGCCTAATGACCTTTTCTATTAGCTTTGTTTAATTTGCTTAAATCAATTACCATCATATAAACAATAACAGTTCTCTATGGGATAAGTTCATCTTTATCATTAGGAACAACAGTTTTACCTCCTTCCTCAGGAACACAATGAACTTGGCATACCCATCTACTATCAGTAACAGGACAAATTATACCTGCCTCCAGAAGATTTAGTATTTCAGTTCTTAGCACATCCTTCATCTTAGGATTCAAGCGGCATTGATAATCGACGACATGTTTAGCATTCGGTTCCATATTAATCTTGTGCTGTGATAGAGCGGGACCAATGTCCTTAAGATCATAAAGAGTATATCCAATAGCAGCTCGATGCTTCCTTAGAGTTTTAAGTAATCTATTTTCTTCATGCTCTCAAAGGTTAGCACTAATAATAACAAGATATATCTTCTTTTCATCAAGATAAGCATATTTCAAAGTATCAAGTAATTTTTTTAGCTCAAACACGGGATCTCGCTTTTGTGGAGGAGGATCTCGTATAAGGTCAACACGCAAGTTGTGTTTAAGAATATGTGTTTCTCTAAATAAAACATCATCTATTTCATTTCCTTCATTCATATGCATATCATTCTCATGGTCCAACAAATATTGTTCTAACGGATTAGTAGGAGTCACATCAATAGAATCAAGACCAATAATTTCATATTTACTAGATAATTTTTTCTCACGTGGTTGTCTACCAAACTTAGAGAAATCAAATTCACGAGACACGTCACTAGATCTTACTTCAATCTTGTGTGTAATACAATTAATTTCCACATAAACCATATTCAAGAATGGTCTACCAAATATAATGGGACAAAAATTATCTCGTTGTGAACCAAGTACTTAGAAAACAGTAGGGTACTTAATTTTTCCACACAAGACTTCAACATCTCTAACAATCCTAACTAGTTAAATAGTGTCTCTATCTGCAAGTTTAATAGTGACAGCAATATCTTCAATCTTAGAGGGTGTTATGTAATTCATAATTTCTAGATATAAGGTAAAAATGATAGCACTAAACTAGCACCCATGTCACACAATCCATCATAAATCTTCGCGCATTATTTCTATAATACAATGGATTTTTACAATGAGGTATTTTTTTTAAAAGTTTGTGTAATCGAAAATCACAAAGTTTCCATGGGCATGAACAAAAGTTATAGGACGTCCCCACTTCACCGGTGCTCGTCTTTCTCTCTTTCGCTTTTGTTTTTGAAAATTGTTTCAGTTTCACACTTTATTTTTTGTTTTTAATATTTTAAAAGTACAAAACAGAATAAAATGACTCCAGAAATTCCAGGTTGTCTCCCTGCAGTGCTTTATATACAGCCAATTAGCTAGACATATAGTGCTCAAGTAATTGATCCACCTGGAACCCAAGGTATATCAAAGACAATTATAATTCACACCGATTTATAATTTAGTGGAGAACACAAAGTAATATATATCATGTAGCAAAAAATTCAGAGTCTTTCCTTGTGCATTGGCATGTCATAAAGGAATAATTCATTCACACAAAGTAAATGCCAATACATAGCATAAGTAATTTCATGCAATTTTATCATATTGAAAACATTTAGAGGTGAAGATTTGGTTCCTCTCTCATGATAATTGCAAATAGGAGAAGCAATTACATGCATATTATATCCGTCAAATTCATCATATCTAATGGTAAAACACAGCCCATCAATATAATCCTTAATAAGTGCAAACTTCTTTGATATAGTGTAGTTAGAAGTATTCAAAAGGATAGAAGGACTATCGTGTGTGTGGGTGCAATAGTAACAATTTCAGGCTTAACATAAGGAACTATATCAAGTTCATCTCCATAAGTATAATTCATATTGGCATCGTGGCCAAAAGCATAGCAAGCATTAAGTTCATCAAAAAGGGATATTTCAAATGAATCCTATGGATCATATCATTCATCATAGCATTCATCCGTCCACATGCGTGAACAAAAATTAAGCGATGAATGAGTTGATTAGTTACCCTCATTAGAAGGCATGCACACCTAGATAATCCGCTCTTTCTCCTTTTGTTCTTCGCTCTCATCGTCATATTTTTCGTCTAATGACCTCATAGTTTCAACAATTTCTTCCTCTGTAGGAGCCTATTTTTAACCCACGTGACTGATTTGACTTTTCTCAAATATTAGGACCAATTAAATTTTTTGTGAATGCTTATGATGCTTGAAGTGACTATTGCTTGCTTGCTTGCTTGTATGCATGTGTTTGATTCTCAATAATTCCTTTTACTCTCGAGACTCACCTCCTTAGCGCAAAAATCTTGCCTAATGATCATGCCATGTGTTTAGGACCAGAAACTATTTTTACCAAATATTATTTTCACCAAAAAGCATTTCTTTGAATTAAGCTTTCAAAACCCATGAGATGGGATTTATACTACAAGTCCTCAAATTAGGAAATATATTTTGCACCAATTATTTTATTTAAAACCCATTATCAAAATGGCTTCCCAAAACCACATTATTATTATTTTAAAACTTATTTTACTTTTTTATTTAAATGCCTTCTTGTGAGGACAGAAATGGTCTCTTGTGAAGGAAAATTATTTTTATTGATTTCAAAATATTTGAGAAAACTTAGGGAAACTCAGTGGACGCACATATATATATATACTTCATATATATGAATTTCAACACATGGTCATGTTCAAAATATTGGGCAAACCACTTCAAAACCTTTCCTGTCTATTTCAAGCTTTTGGAATATTTCTATAAGATAAATTCTCAATAAGTTCCATTAAAATTCTAGCATGTCACATATGATATGTTTGATGATCTTGCCAAGTTTCATCTCAATCCAACTTGATTTGACTCCCATAATTATTCCAAAACCCTATCTGTCCAGATCCAAATTTGAGCAACTCTACATTGTCAAGTGTCTCCAATTGTGCTCAAATTTGGTGGACATGTTATGATACTCCAATAATGCATCCACACCAAGTGGTGCATCACGGAGAATAGACGAACTTGTCCCAATTCCCTCAAAACCCTCTGTGTTAATTTTTGACTTTGGGAAACTTTACATTATAAAGTTTCTCCAATTGACCCCAAACTTTTTGGGCATGTTTTAATGCTCAAATAATGCCCCCACACCAAATATTTGATTTGTGGGAATTGATTTGAATAGCTTTGTAAGCAGAAGGCCATTTCTGCCAATTTCATGGGTTTTCCAAGTCTACATTGGAAACCTTCTTCACCAAATCCCAAATGTGGTGTCCAAGCTTATTTTCATATATTATTTGATCCTGTTAAGTTTCATATCAATTGAAGTCCATCTGGTTGCCCTGACACTCATCAAACACCTTATGTGCACTCACCTAAGTGGCTACTTTGGCCCCTTCCACTTTTACCCTTTATCTCAAATTTCTACCGCAGCTCTATATAGTTACATTTTACCTCAAGTAGCTTTGCCATGGCTTCTGGTCAATTATTGAAGAGAGACCCCATGTAGCTACTTCTCATTTTTACCCTTGGATCACAATTTTTTACCCTCTTGTCCCACTTCTGCTTAATACAAAGCAGCCATCTTCTTCCAGGGCATCTCTATAATGTCAAGGCATTATTTCAAACCAAGAGATGGCCTGCTCATGTAGGAAAAATGAGCAACACATCTACAAGTTGAATTGTGGCTGACATGTAGCTTTGTACGACAAGTACTAGCTACACTCCTTTGCTTGAGCTGAAACTTTGTAGTGGTGTAGTCCTTCCATACCAGATGCTGCTAGACATGATTTCACCCCAAGTTTCCCCCTATAAAAACCACCTTTGCCAGCCCCAAGTTTCCTGCCAGAATCTTAATCGCAGCCAAAACCAATTGAAATCAGCCCCATATGCTTCCAAACTCCTTACTCTCCTTCCTGCATGTGTGCCCTATGCGCTGGATATGTTTGACTGGTCATGAGTGCCCTATAGACATGAGTGGCCATGGTGACCGTGCTGCCAGCATGCAATAACGGTGCTCTACCCATTGTCCTCTTGCTGCAACTCGTTTCCGACCGTTGCAACGTGTCTCACAGCACCGGGGGATTCCATTTGACTGGTCCAGGTCCTTCCTGACGCCTAGAAGTAGCCAAACCTCCCCAGGGACCTGTGTCTTCTCCGTGCTCTCCGAGCTCCGAGAGCACCCGAGATTCCTTCGGCTGCCCCCTCCATTTTACCTCTCTCCCCGAGGCCCTGCTATCTCACCTCTTCTCCCCTCACTTCCCAGCAACCTTCCGAACCTCCCGAACCCAGCCCGAGGCTGCCTAAGCCTCTCCTCTCCTTTCATGGCCGCCATGGCCACGCTTCGGCCATGCGTGCGACTGGGCTCGCCAGCCCCCTCCTCTCCTCGTCCGGCTGCGTAGGAGTGCCCCGGAGCTCCCCGCAGACCCCCTATGCTCCCTCCTCTTCCTCCCGTCATCGGGGCGCCACCAGACAGAGCTGACCCCTACGGCCTCCGCCATGGCCAGGGCCCCCCTCGCCCCAGAAGCCCTCCTGCGGAGTTGGGCCTCCACGCGGGTGCGGATCTCCCCCCGACCTCGACGCTGGCCGCGACATCGCCACCTTTCGCCGCCGGAGCCACTGGGGCGAGGCTCGGCGTGGCGGCATCCCGCTCCCCTGCTCCTTCTCCTGTTCTAACAAGAGGAAGGAGACAGACTTGATGTTTGGGGCCCATCGGTCAGACACTCAACGGTCGGGCCCATGCCTTATGTGGTCGCGGCTTCCGTAGAATCCACCTCTGCGTGCCGAAAGCGTAAGCGAGGATATACGCCTTCGGCGTGGCCACCCTGCTAGCCAGCTCACGTGGCTGGGCCGGCCCATCTACCTATGGGCCGCCTGAGCGCATGATAGCCGTGAGGTTGAGCCCTTTTATTTATTTTTCCTTCTCGCAGAACTTCATAAGTCCATATTTAATTCATTCTAGCTCCAAAATCGATGATCCAGATTTCGGCAGGTCCCTAAAATCAAGACCTATCCAAAGATGTGCCTTGCACATTTTTCCAAGCATTTTTTTTCTGTTATGTTACTATTTACAGATTTGAATATATTTAGCCCCACCTTTCAAAAATCCTATATGGTTCAAATCAACTCCAAATGGAGTGATTCCAAATTCGAGAACCTTCTAATATCATATCCTATTTTATAAGCCTTGGTCAACATTTTTGTATGGCATATTTCTGTTGCAATAAATAAATAGCTCCCTTTTGCTATTTATCTAGTATTGGAAAATCCTTTGTATATTCATATCAACCCCAAATCCAGTGAAACACTTCCTAAATATTTGTAAAATTGTTCTCTATTAAATGAGTGCCTCCACTCATTTTTATCATTATATTTTCTGTAGACTTCTTTTAAGATCACCTATTCTTCCTTTCATCCATTCAAAATTACCTCATGATCCAAATCTCCTATAGAAAGCTTCAGGTATTTTTCTTATGACGAGAGAGGTCCAAAAAATTAAAACTTCTATTTATATAGATCTTTTGTTTCTTCTTGTTGTGTGGCTTACCGAGGCTGTTTCCGACGATAGTTGACGGAGTAGACAGAGTACTCTGAGTTGGACCGGAAGACCTCGAAGACCCCGAGAACTTATTTGAGAAAAGGAAAGCATCCCATTGACCATGTCTGAGCATACATTATATTGCATGCTAGTAGAGCAAATATTTCCGTTGCATATGATCATGAATAGTCTCTAAATCATCGATATGATGTTACCAATGGCTCCTCCGGAGCACTTCCATTTTGAGCATGATCCTACCACCTACGAGGATCACGCTAATACCATGTTGACAAGTAGAACTAAGCATAGTAGAAGCATGAGCATGATGATGGTAAATATCGAAGGTTTATGAAAACCCCGCCGGGTGCCACTAATGCCCGAGGGTGATGATGAGATAGGTGGCCACTTTTGGAGAAGTGGTGCACCGGGTATATTTTGGTGTGAGTGGTTTCGGAAATGGGAATAGATTTATGATGTGTCGACCATCCCAACCTTACATGTGCGACCATGTTACCCCTTTATGGGACGGGGCCTTGTTGATTACTCTGGTCGGTGCTAGCAAAGAGCCACATTACTAGTGGCGGGAGTGATGTGTGCTCAGTCTCGTGACGGGGTCATGCCATGTAGGACAACTATGCCATTTTTCCGTGTTCCGGGCACACCGTTGGTCCCCGCATGGATGATACTGTCTAGAGTCGGTGCTCGTAAGACGTACATCATGTGGGCTGGGTACCATTCGAGTGGATCTCTTTATCTAGTATCATGAGGGGAAAGGCATTGATCGGGTACTTACCTCGGCTATGTTATATACCGCGAGTTGTGGATGACACGGAAGTTTCCTGGATCTCGTGGGTAAAACGTACAACCTCTACATAGTGTGAAACTATTCGAATAGCCGTGTCCAGGGTCGAGGAAAGTTGGGTAATCCCGCTTAAACTACGTCTAGTCGTTTCCGCATAAACCAAGTGTGTGTGTCTGTGTTCAATGAATTATCTTAAAGAGTTGATATGACCAAGTTTCGTCAATTGGCATAGTGGGTGAACCCGAAGTGTTCAACCCATAACAGATATGTTGATATCTGTGACCTATTCTTGTAAATACCATCTAGCGTATGTTGCACATCCATCTCTGATCATGTTTATTTACAAACAAGTTGCTATCCACCAATACTTCATATCATACCAACTGCATTATCCAAATCATGGGTTGTTTGGGAGTACATTCAAAGTACTCATTGGCTTGGCACTGGTTATTTCATTGACCAGGTATGAGAGATCAGGAAATGCCTGTAGGTTAAGGCTGATGGCATGGGTTCACGCTTTCGACCAATATTTCCGCTATTGGTCAAGTTTAGTGTGTTCGCCCTCAAGGACCTATATATATATGACTTGACCGCATAGGTCACTTATTGTATCAAATGGTATGCATGGATGTAAGACTCTTGTTATTCAGTTTCTGTGTGTTCGGTGACCATTGATCTGTTCATTGGCAATCTCGACCCGTAAGTCGGGGTCCCCACACATAATTAGCATAAGAAGCTGAGGTTTCATTATCATTAAATTCACATGGAAGGGGAAGGTGTGGAGCATTCATCTTAGAGGAACAAGTATAATCATATCTTAAGAATAAATCCCAAGCATACCAACATAATATTTTAATTTGATGTCCTAAGTGTTTACCTTTTTGAGACAAATGATAATCCCTACTATGATCCTTGTGATCCAAAGTATCTCCCATTATTAAGTTGAATGGAGATTTATCAGGATTATCAAAGTAGTATTTAAATTTTCCGCATAACGAGCATCCAGAGTTTTAGGAGTTTCCCCATCTCCATGAGTAGAAAGTACAACTAACTTTTTTGGTGTTTCATGTTCCATATCCATGAGAAAAAATATAATTCTTTTGGAATGGAAAATAAAAATTACTTAGAGATAAAGCAAACAAGGGCACACGAGAATATTAACCATATGATATTGATCCCCGACAACGACGCGAGAAAAGGTTTTGATAACCCACAAGTATAGGGAATCATTTGTAGGTTTTTTGATAAATAAAAGTGTCCAACGCAATGAGAAGCTAAAAGGAGAATTTATATGCTCTTCCAGTTTTATCGACCATCGATACAACTCTATGCAATCCAAAGGTTGCTTTATCTAGAAAAAAAATAAAACTTCTTTTCCTTTGAAGAATAAAAGTAGAAGTACTTTGCAAGATAATAAATGTTAATTGTTTAGCAGAAAGGTTTTATAACACAAGAGAATTATTATTCCCTAGGCAACTAATAACTATATTGGTTGTCATCTTTGAAATTTTATATAAGGGAGCGGCATAAGCTAACACACTTTCCGTACTTGGATCACATAAACTTATGATTGGAACTCTAGCAAGCATCCGTAACTCTACTCTTCCGAGTATAAACTCCCCTTATCTCGTACACAAGAACCCAATTTTCCGAGTTTGCATTTCCGCCACTCATGTAACGCTGATAATAAGCAAGTCATGAACATATTGCACCACCCGACAACAGTAATCTCCCATGTGTGTGCAACACAGAAGGCATGATAGGATAATACCATAATAAAACATGCAACTCAAACCAATCACGATCATCAATCAATACATAGAACAAAACGAATCTACTCAAATATGATAGGATGGCAACAGATCATTGGATAATAATATGAAGCACAAAGCACCATGTTTTAGTAGAGATTATAGTGGGTGAAGGGTTACACTGTTTCATAGAGGGGGAAAGATTTGGTGGTGATGGCAAAAAAGTTGTTGGTGTAGATCGTGGTCATGATGGTTCCCCCGGCAGCGCTTCGATGCCGCCGGAAGAGGGGGAGAGATCCCTTATTCCTCTTCCCTGACCCTCTCCTTAGGTGGGAGAAGGGTTTACCCTATGGTCCTTGCTGCTTTTGTTCCGGGAGGAGAGGAACCCCTCCAAGATTAGATCTCTATCTCTATTTCTTCTTTATTTTGCAATCCTATTTTCTGGCACCTTTGAGGGAGTCTGGGACTAAGGGGTCCTCGGGCCGCCGATTTGTCTCTATAGGCCAGATGGGTGGGCCACTCTATGACTACTGCTGAAGGGCTGAACTATACCACAACGCCGTGTTTGGGAAGGAAACATCTGAAGCCTTGGCGTGTGCTCCAAGTTAAGATGATAGAACCGACATGTTTATTCCTTGATGGTAATTGACCACATGTAACCCTAGGTACCCCTGGTGTCTATATAAATTAGAGTGTTTTAGTTCATATAGGACATAACCACCATCTAGGGTTTAGTTCATATGATCTAGTGGTAGATCGACTCTATAATTTTCATACACACATCAATATAATCAAGCAGGACGTAGGGTTTTACCTCTTCGATAGGGATCGAACCTAGGTAAATATAGTCCCTATGTTTTCCCGTTCCCCATTGATCCAAGATTCACAACCCAGGACCCCTTACCCGAGATTCGCTGATTTTGACACCAACATTGGTGCTTTCATTGAGAGTGCCATTGTAAGGTTGCCAAAGGATCGATGGTCGCCTACTCATCATCAGTGACATCTGCAACAGGGATATTTTCGTCCATGGATAGATCTTCGTGTTCGGCATCATCGTGATGCACGCCGATCCGACCAGCCACCTTGGTTAGGTTGTAAACTTCACCCCTGATCGTGATATTAGGTTGGGAACCTAGAGTTCCTTGCTGACTCTCGGGGAGATCATATTCTAACGAAGCTCTTGACTCCCCTAGAAGAGATTACGAGTCCGGACGCCTTAACGATGGGAGTGGTGGACCACGCCAGTGAGGCAATCTCCACCATGGGTTTGGCCTTAGAGCCTGGAGAAATCCATGTGCCTGGATCATCTTAAACAGAAGACCACCCTGACAAGTCTTTAAATGCCTCTAGACCAACGGCAGTGCGGATCGAGCCCGCACACTCCCGGAGTATGGACTCCGCAGATATCTCTCCATTAAATGAGCTAATCCCTCATATCCAAGCCATGGGGTTAAACGACATCTAACCCTCGGTCTATGAACAGATCAGACTTAAACCCGACGAGAGGGAAATTTATGTCGCACCTATCACACACTTAGTCGCCACCATCAAGGATCCGACTGAGGGTTCGCCCTCTCAACCGGCCGAGCTGAGAACGGTTTACGTACAAATTCCTGATAACCAGGATCGTTCCTCTAGCTCGAAATCTGGACGTCCCCCCGAATCAAGTTTAGGATTGAACCCGAATTCGGTGCATGACGTGGATTACATACGATGGTGTCCAATTAACAATCTGGATCCCAAGCCCGGCAGGACGGACTCCACGATAGTGTAGGGCATGACCACCGAAGCCTCAGACTCACATCCTATTGGGACGCAAATTTTTTTCCACCCTCCCCAAGTCGAATACTCTCTAAGTAATTGAGGGAAGCCCGAAATACGTGACCTATTGCTTGTCAAACAACACACACGAGAAACGGTCCAACACTTCTGGGCTAGCTTCCTCCTCACCAAAGATAGGATGACCGATTGCAGCGGCCAAGAAATCATAGCAACCTTCCGGCATAACTGCCGCGACGAAGGAATCCTGAATGCCCTCGCACGTCGCAATGTACAAAAATTCACCGAGCTATCGGCCCTAGTATGCAAATACTACACCATGGAAAGCACATGGCAGTTTCAACAAATGCGCATAGAGTCAATCCATGTCGAGAAGCCCAGAGGAGCTTGGATGAAGCGCATACCCCCACAACGGTCGTCCGAACACAAGCCTACCAGAGAAAGAATAAACCCCTTGCAGGATCCAGAACTGTCCTTGACGAACTGTTCGACAACTGGCGCCCCATACACTCCGACCAGCAGACTCACAACCTTCGATCTTGCTTGGTCGTTAGGCAAGTAGCAGAAAGCGGAGAGGCCATCCTCGAGGTCCGAACCTGCAAAACACAAAGCTGTTGTAGAAAAGGTTCATGATGGGATGAATGACGCAATCAAAAAGGCTGTCACTGATGCGCTCATTGAGCTCAACCTCGGCAACAACATTGAGAGGTTGGACAAATAGATATCTACATTAACCGACAGGGTTACCGAATTGGAAACATATTTAACAACCAATGATGCCGACGTGTCTGGCAGCAACACCGGTTGACACATGTAAGAAGACACAATTTATGATGCCAATGAGAACATAGATCTAGTAGCTACATGACAAGCAAGATTGTGACGCCGTCATCGCTATAACACTCAAGGTGTGGGTAGTACGGGTAACCAATACCGTCATCAAGGTAATAATAATCATGCTTCCCATGATCCCTATACTAAGATTAAATTAACAATACCCTCCTTTTCGTGTCGTTATGAAGCTAAGGGTGACCTTGATTGGGAGATGACGGTAGAAGAGAAGATTGATGGCCACCTTGTTCCTGAGCAACATAGAGTTCGACTAGCTACTAGTGAGTTTAAGGACTTTGCTATTATTTGGTGGAATGGGCTAGCTGGACAAGCTGCTTTACCTGATACATGGGAACGACTTAAGGTAGCTATGCGTGATCGCTTTGTTCCACCTTCGTAGAATAGAGATTTGAGTAACAAACTGCAGCATTTATAACAAGGAGACAAATCTATACAAGATTACTATGCTGAGCCTCAAAAGGGTTTTACATGTTGTGGTATAGCGGAGGGGCTTGAGGATTCGATTTGTCGTTTTTATTAGGGTTTGAGGCGTGAGATTCAGGACATTGTTGATTATAAAGAATTTCATATTGTCAACCAGTTGTTCCAGTTTGCTATGCTTGCAGAGAAGGAATTATAGGGACATGAGCAGCGGAACAGGAGCAACATCCACACCTCCTAGACACCACGCACGACGGCTCCCTCGGGGCTGTCTAAGCCATCCTCTTTCCAGGTGCCCCTCACAGCAGGCCAGCAAGCTTCCGTCTCAGCCAGTCCTGTTACTACAACACCTAAACCACCTGCTACACATCCTACATATTCAGGTAAAAATTCGTTGCAGGTTCCCCCCAATAGTGCTTCGTCGGTCGCCTCGACGGGACATGCTTCCAACATTCAGTGCCACCGCTCCCAAGGACGTGGCCATATGTAGAAGGATTTCCCAAGTCAGCAGGCATATGTGGCAACCGAAGATGGAGGTTATATCAGTACCTCCGATGTGGAGGATCATGCTAATGATGATGATGCCGCTGCCGCCGCTGATGATGAGGGTCATATCCTTGGGGGCGCCAATACTTCAGGCTACATGAACATTATTGTTCAGCATGTGCTCAGCACACAAATTCAGCAACCTAAGAAGCTACAATGCCACAACTTGTTTCAAATTTTCTTCGTCATCAAGAACCGAGGAGCACCTGTTATCATTAATGGAGGAAGCTGCAACAATTTAGGTGAGTTATGATCTGGTCAAGAAGCTTGTTTGACCACACGACCAGATCCACATCCATACCATTCAGTGGTTAAATGACTTTGGAAAAGCTAAGGTAACACAAACATGCACATTTCCTTTTACAATTGGTGCCTATGCTAATTCTGTTGATTGCGATGTAGTACCTATGCAATGATGCTACACACCGTGGAAGAAGTAATAAATACACTTTTGTGCATAAACGGCTGAAAATTACTTTGGTACCTTTGACCCATGCTGAAATTGTACAAGCTGATAGAGAGAGAGCCGCTAGTTTGAGTGATGCTAAATCTGAAAATCAGCAAGGTGCTAATTCTGTTTTTCCACCTAAAAAGGATAAGTCTGCACCTATTTCTAAGCCCGAGGGAACTAAATTGAAGGGTGGTGTTATGCTTGCAACAAAATGTGACCTTGCTGAAATTTCGGATGATGATATTTGCTATGCCCTGATATGCAAGCGAGCTTTGTTTTCGCTTGATGATATTGCTAGTTCGTTGTCTCCTCTTGTCACTAACCTTTTGCAGGAGTTTGAGGACATTTTTTCCAGCCGAGATACCCCCAGGGCTGCCACCTATGAGCGGGATAGAGCATCAAATTGATTTGATTCCGGATGCAACTTTGCCAAATCGTGCTGCCTATCGAACCAACACTAAGGAGACCAAGGAAATTCAGCGAAAAGACCAAGAGCTTTTGGACTGCAGGTATGTACGTGGAAGCCTTAGTCTTGTGTTGTTCCTATACTTTTGGTTCCTAAGAAAGAGGGTACTTGGTGTTTGTGTATTGATTGTAGAGCCATCAATAATATTACTATTCGATATCGTTACCCTATTCCTAGGTTAAACGACATGCTTGATGAGTTGTGTGGTTCTGTAATTTTGACAAACATTGACTTGCGTAGTAGCTACCACCAAATTCGAATTAAACTTGGAGATGAATGGAAAATAACTTTCAAAAATAAATTTGGGTTGTATGAGTGGCTGGTAATGCCTTTTGGCTTGACAAATGCACCCAGCACTTTCATGCGCTTAATGAATGAGGTTTTAAGAGCATCTATTGGTAGAGTTGTGGTGGTTTACTTTGATGGTATCTTAATGTACAACAAGTCTTTGGATGAACATATGGACCATTTACGTGTTGTTTTTAATGCTTTAAGGGATGCACATTTGTTTGGTAATCTTGAGAAGTGCATTTTTTGCATGGATCGAGTGTCTTTTCTTGGTTACGTTTATAATCCACTGGGAATTTAGGTAGTTGAGACGAATATTGAAGCCATACAAAGCTAGCCACTACCCCAAGCTATCACACAGGTGAGGAGTTTTCTTGGTCTTGCAGGTTTCTACCACCGCTTTGTCAATGACTTTGGCACCATTGCTGCACTGCTGCATGAGTTGACGAAGTAGGGTGTGGCATTCCATTGGGGGAAGGCACAAGAGGAGTCCTTTAGCACTTTGAAGGACAATCTTATGCATGCGCCACTACTGCAACTTCTAAACTTTGGAAAGACTTTTGAGCTAGAAGGTGATGCTAGTGGAGTCGACATTGGTGGTGGTTTGATGCAATATGGTAACCCGTTGCATACTTTAGAGAGAAATTGCATGGTCCTGTTCTGAATTATTCCACATATGATAAGGAATTGTATGCACTTGTACGTTCTTTAGAAACATGGAGTCATTATTTGTGGCCTAAAGAATTTGTTATTCATTCTGATCGAGAATCGCATAAGTATCTTCGCTCTCAAAATAATTTGAATCGTAGGCATGCTAAGTGGGTTGAATTTATTGAATCTTTCCCTTATATCATCAAACAGAAGAAAGGGAAGGATAATGTGATTGTTGATGCTTTGTCTAGACGATATACTTTGTTGTCTCAACTTGATTGTCGGATTTTTGGACTTGAGCCAATAAAAGAACAATATGCACTTAATTCTGACTTTACAGATGTTTTGCTGCAATGTCGAGGGGGACATACATGGAATAAATTTGTCCTTAACGATGGTTTTTTCGTTTAGAGCTAACCGTCTATGCATTCCAATTGGTTCCGTTCGTCTGTTGTTGTTAGAGGAGGTTCATGGAGGAGGATTGATGGGTCATTTCAGTGCAAAGAAGAGGGAGGACATTTTGGCCACACATTTCTTTTGGCCAAAGATGAGGAGAGATGTTGACAGGTTCGTGGCTTGCTGCACCACATGTCAAAAAGCTAAACCTCGCTTGAATTCACGTGGTTTATACATGCCTCTTCCTGTTCCTTCTATACCTTGGGCAGATATTTCTATGGATTTTGTGTTAGTTGCCTAGGACTAAGAGGGGAAGGGATGGTATATTTTTTGTGGTGGATCATTTTTATTAGATGGCACACTTTATACAATGTCATAAGAGTGATGATGTTGTTTATATTGCTGACCTCTTTTCCTAAGAGATTGTTCGTTTGCATGGTATGCCTTCTACTATCGTTTCATATCGTGATGCAAAATTCTAGAGTCATTTTTGGCGCACCCTATGGAACAAGTTGGGTACAAAATTATTGTTTTCTACAACTTGTCACCCACAAACTGATGGGCAAACTGAGGTGGTGAATCGCACTTTCGGCACCATGTTGAGGGCTGTTTTGAAGAAAAAATTGAAGATGTGGGAAGAATGTTTGCCTCATGTGGAGTTTGCATACAACCGGGCAACCCATTCTACCACCAAGGTAAGTCCTTTTCAGGTAGTGTATGGTTTCAATTACCGTGATCCTATTGATATCTTGCCTTTACCTACAAGTGAGAGGGTTCACAATGATGCCAAAGAACGTGCTAATTTTATCTTGAAAATGCATGAGACAACATAGCACAATATTAAAAAAATGAAAGAAAAGTATAGAATTGCTCGTAGTAAAGGTAGACAAGAAGTTAAACTACAACCTGGTGATTTGGTTTGGTTGCACATGAGGAAGGATAGGTTTCCAGATTTAAGAAAGTCTAAGTTGATGCCTAGAGGTGATGGTCCTTTCAAAATACTTGCCAAGATAAATGATAACGCATATAAACTTGAGTTACCTCCTGAGTTTGAGGTTAGTCCCACCTTTAACATTTCTGATTTGAGGCCATATTTGGGAGAAGAGGATGAGTTTGAGTCGAGGACGACTCCAATTCAAGAGGGGGAGGATGATGAGGACATGACTCCTTCGGATACACACAAAACTCCACTAGATATACAAGGACCGATCACTAGAGCTCGAGCACGACAATTGAATTTAGAGGCGAGCTTGTTCCTAAGCACTTTTTATATGTTCCTAAGAATAGATTGCTACCTAATGATTATATTATGATTAGGAACCATGGAGAGCACCAGGAAATACTTGGAGAGGGGCTTGGAGGTGGAGAGGACCAGCAAGGGCGTCCAAGTCAAGGTGGAGGCCCCAACAAAGTTGACTTCGAGTCTGTTTCAGAATCAAGGAGCAGTCTGCACTAAAACGGTTGTGTAGGGTGCATATGGGACCGGTTTTGGACGTTCTGTATATGCACGTATGTCTCAGAAGATAAACTTTCTAGTAGAGCTGGTACCATGGTCAAATTCTTCTTGAATCAACGGGAATCATCGAAACAAAAGACGTCCATAATCTGTCTCGGTGCTGCCCCACCGTTTTTGGGCTTTGGACCATGTATCTTTTTGAGCCCAATTAGTGGCGTGACCGGAGGGTCCCTGGTTAACCCTAGACCATATTTACAGCTGCTAGTGGAAAGGTTAGTGTTGGGTTTTGCTTAGATTATTTTGTGAAGAACAGTTTCGTCGTTCGTCGGTTTCTGAGATCCCAATTCCGTGAGATTAATCAAACATGTGCAATTTGGATGCATTCTTTCTTGTTCTTGCTTGTGTTCTACGATTCGTAGGCAAGGATTAGCCTTCTTGGCGAGGTCGACCGTGAAACGCCGGTCGATAACTAGAGGAGATATGGTGCTGCGATTGTGGGGTTCAGAACGTGGTGTTCAGAAGCCAGATTGAGTTGTGTCAAGTTTCCACCAAATCCAGAGTTATCAGAACCTTTCGGAAGATCGGGACACCCTTGTTAATATTATTCGCTCTTTGCAAATCAAAGCCACATGCCCCCAACAGCTCTTCGGACGATACCGATCACCTGGGCTCTCGTCGTCTAGGGGTTGGACATGGTTGGACCACTTAAAAGGGGGACCAAGAAAAAGAAATACCTACTAGTCATGGTTGATAAATTCACTAAACATATTGAAGCAAAACCTATAACTTTAGCTAAGTCCAGACCAGTTATTGACTTCATATCTGGCATGTTCCACCATTACGGAGTTCCCCACAGTATAATAACACACTATGTATCCATCTTCATAGCCGAAGAGGTAAAGGACTGGTGCACTAACATGGGCATGAATCTTGATTACGCCTCTGTATATCACCCACAAACCAATGGACAAGTCAAACGGGCAACACTCTTATTACGAGAGGTATCAAACCTCAGCTGGTCCATTCTCTAAAAGAATCAGACATCCATTGGGTGGAGGGGCTTGACTCCGTATTATGGGGCCTGCGCATCACCCCGTACTGATCAACGGGATACACAACATTTTTTATGGTGTATAGGGCAGAAGAAGTCCTCCCTACAACTTAATCCATGATGCGCTTAGATTGCACATGTACGAAAAAAAGGAAGCCGAGCTACATTGACAAGATGAACTAGACACCCTCGAAGGAGAGCGCGATAGAGCCAGGGCATGCTCTACTTTTATCAACAACAAGCTCAGAGCTACCACAATAGGGAGATTCGAGCGAAGGCATACAATGTGGGAAATCTTGTTCTATGCTTCCCGGAGAAGTGGAGGAATAAACTCACGCGAAAATGGGAGGGTCCCTTCATAATTGATGAAGTACTTGCAGGAGGGGCATATCACGTCCGCAACCCACTGCACAATCGCCCTAAACCGAAACAATGGAACGTAGCTCGTCTTCGGCGCTTCTACGGCTAGGCCAGTGTCTTCACCTTAATTAGTTTTCTTTCCTCCCCTTTTATAGTTTTCCTTTCCTTTTTTACTTTCTTTGGATTTGTTAGCATTTGCTAGGGTATGTTTGGCTAAACTGAGCTATGTTGAAGTTTTCTTCGGTATACATCTTCAAATGTGCTACTCGGTCATACGTGGGGGCTTCTTAATGAAGCCGATCAATATACTTTTTGTGCATCTATTTCGTATTTCTCGTGTATGCACACTTCCAGTCTCATTTTTAAGCCACCATATGCATCATTTTCACCTCTACGGTTTGCTCGCTCCTATGTTTACCCTCTATGTTCCCTATTGTTCGGCTAGGGGGTAAAGGGAGCACCTCTACGGTTGTTGCGACTGGATCACCTAGGTACGTACCTCAGACGGGTGAAGCCGAAAGCTATCATTCTTAAGAAAACAATTGGTGAGCCACAAAGGAAGTGAAAATAATCGGTGATCAACACCAAAAACGGGGTTATTTTCCAGAAGTAACCATCACCCGCATACTGCGGGTATCCTGTTATAACGTCTACAGTTAACGTAGAAACCCGAGGAAAGGAACCCATAGAGGAACTATTTTCTTCGGAAGATGTTTCTTACGTTAAATAGTACTATAACATAACTCACCGAGCATGTTCTGTCTATTAGCCCCATATGGCCAGATTGTCTTGGTCTCCAAAGTGATTTCCTATTCCCTGAGGTGACATAATATGGAACACTCCTGGGCCACTAGCGGGGGAGGTAGAAGCCGATGGCCGGTTAAGACAGTGTTTACAGCACGGACGGAGTAATATTTTATGTAAAGTACATAGTTACATATAATCAAACAGCCAGTTGTTGGTCAAGATTATCTATTATATTATCCAGGTTGCAGTCTTCTTGCAGAGATACACACATCGGGCATCACTTGGTGATACACCAAGCGGAGTGGCACCTCTTGACAATCCGGTCGTAGCAGTCCAACTCGAGCCAAATGCGTTGGGTTGAGTTTGGTGAAGTGGGTCTTCACCATCGCTCATGCCTCATGTGCTCCTTCTAGACTAGACGATATCTTCCGTAGCTCAAAGCGACACCGAGCTCCTTTAAATCGATTAGCTAGCTCGTCCATGCCTTCTGGAGGCATCTCGGTCGACCATCATGCCTTGACCATGCTCTTCATTGCTTTCGCCCTCGCTCATGCACGATGGACATTTCCTTTAAAAGGTTCCGTCCAAATGAGTCGGTTTCTTCTTTGGGGCGCCAGATAGGAGAGCTAACACAATACATGGCATGTACCTTAGAGTGGCATAATATGCATATCTTACAAATATTGCAAGTTAAAATTTCGCTCACCAAAGATTCCACCTTTTAATCTCTAGTTCTCCTCGCAGGCTTGTGCCAGTTGAGTTTTTTACCTTTCAATTTCTTCGGATTGTTGCTGGTTTTCTGCTCCGAGCTTGTTCTTTTCATCAAGACTCCCGGACAGTACCCGGTGGCCAGCTTCATGCTGCAATTTGGCATATCTTTGAGATTCTCTCACCACATCCAGATCTTTCTACAACTGACCTATGGACTCGACTGCTACAAGGCAATCTTCCATTAAAAAGGTGCCCAAGCAATTCTGCATAATTAAAACCTTTTACTCACCGTATGCCTCCCTGAGGAATTTTTAACCCTCCTCTAGTTTGTCTTTCACAGCCACCAACTATGTTCGGTTCAACTCAAGGCCCTTGGATTTTTTGTTTTGTTCCCTCAAGGCCTATATCATGTCGCATCATTATTAAGACCCTTAATTCGGCCGTCCGAACCAAATTAAGGCTCGGGAGCTACTGGGCTAGAATTTGTGTTCGGTTGTCAAAACTAATCACACACCGGTAGGTTGGTCGACAAAAGGTTGGCGGCTCCCTCAATCCCTGCTCGGGCGGCTCCAAGATATGCGTCACCCGAATTGAGAGCATTAAACTTGTGTTCATAAAATGCAGGGTGACGCAATGACACCATCCGCCATCGGTGATTCATCACACGTTCGACTTTGGAATTGCTGATAGAGACTTCTTCGGGATCCTATGGAAGCTAGTCTGCGGTAGGGACGTCCGCATTGGTCGTGACCATTGCCGAAGATCTCTAGTTGGTATTACCACCCGACACCACTTCGACGTCCTGAAACGAAGGTGGATGTGTCTGTTTCCTGTGGGTATTTGCAAATATTATGAGTCTTCAATAAGAGATTATCACAATGCCCAAACTACGAGTTCAATATATTACCTCTTGGTCGCGGGCACGATCGAGGTGGTTCATGTGGCTTCCACACATTTGGGAGCCCTACCATCGTTTCGAGCGAATTTAGCTGGTCCCTCTCTTGTCAGTTTTCGGCGCATGGTTTAACAACCCTTGGGAGTAGAAGTCAGCATATGCAAAACGACGAGGGGGGCGCCCTTTTTGGGAGGAGGCCTTCTTGTTACTTGCACGAGAGGAACGAAGTATTTGAGGGCGATCGGCCAAAAGGGACACCTTAGAGTGGTCAAGGCTCTCCTGGTAAAATATTCCATCCTGAAATTCGATTAACATATCTCGATCGTCGTGGAATCCTGGGTCATCATCGTGGGAATATATCTCTAGCTTAGGAGTGGTGCAGTTGACTGCCGCTCGATCCAACACCTCCTGTCCTATTTCGAAAGTTCAAAGATCTGATCAGCAAGAACAAACATAACATATGGATTATGACAGTATAGATGGACTTACCCATTCGATGGTATTATGACTTGAGTAGCTGTCCCTCGTCCTCGGGCGGGCAAACTCTTCTTTTCTCCTTAAAGAGGTTGGTGAGTATGGTTTACATGGTTGCATGGTCCGTGGAACCATTCCGTTTGTAGTGGGTCACGTCGCTTATGCCATCATAGCGCCGTAAGGGATGCGTTCTTTGTTGGAGATGTTAGACGCATCGAGCAATATCAGAGGCCTTCACGTCAATGATGGTTAACTTACTATGAGCTAACAACCTCACCTTGGTGGCCAGACTCTTCACTTAGGTGCTCTCCTCTTTGGAAGGGCTGTTCGGACGCCAGTTAAACAATTTCTTTAAAGGAGCATTTGAGTATTTTGGTAGACCCCTCCGAGCTAGAATGAATAGAGGGACGTCCTCAATATAAAAGCATTCTGAGGTCCACTCTTCAAAATCCTTCTTTGGGGTCCCAATAGGATACCCCGTCCGAACTGTGCGCCACACTTCGGCTCCACCAACTTCAAAAATAGTCCCTCCTTGGATACGGTGGATGAGGCAGAATATTTTTGTCCATAATTAAAAATGGGCCAGCCCAAGAACATCTCATAAAGGCCAACATAGCCCAACCTATGTAGAATGGATCCAGGAGTAAGATGATGAAGCTAGATCCCGTAAACCTTTAGGAGACACCTTAGGAAGGGGTGAATGGGGAAGCCTAAGCCTCGTAAGAGGAAGGGGAAGAAGCATACCCTCTCTTCCTTGCATGGACTAGGGAAGTTCCCTACGAAGGCCTCAGCATTCACGGAAATTAATCCGGGGAGGGTGGATGCTAGATCTGAAGCACAAAGGTATCCTTGCACTTCAAGGACACAAAGTTGCTTATGGGAGACCGAACAACTTGCCCAGTCCCATGGGAGGGGGCCATGAGGGCGTGAGGAAGAGATGGGAACGCTTGCCATATCTCTAAGCTCCATGGGTTATTTCTATCGGTGGTTGGGAATATGATTTGTTGATCCTGGCACGCCCACCCTTTTAAATATGCATTTTCTTTGACCCGCGAGGGGCATTTCTGTAAAAGACTACCACACCGTCCACCTCCATTGACGCATAGGAATTGAGGGGTATCATTAATCTTGTGCAGGAAAGTAAATATTGTGGTCCCCACGACACTTCGAAGATCAGAACACGGCGGTGGACAAATTGACGCCAGCCAAACATAGATGGGAAGGAGAACTCGCCCAGCAAGCCGGGGACTTTGGGTGCGTGAAGATACTTGGGATCTAGACCCCTCATATGTCTCCAAGCATTTATACCACGTTTTGCTTGCTGTTTTACACTTGCTACCTTGTAGTTTCTATATTTTCAAATTAAGAAACCTGTATCTACTATCCATACTACACTTATATCACCATCCCTTCTCCGAACTAGTGCAACTATAAAATTAACTATTGTATTAGGTGTGTTGGGGAGACAATAGATTTCTTGTATTTGATTGCAGGATTTTTTGAGAGAAACCATCTTCATCCTACACCTCCCACATATTGATAAACCTTAGGCCATCCACTTGAGGGAAATTTGTTGCTGTCCTACAAAACTCTGCACTTGGCGGCCCAACAACGTCTATAAGAAAAAGCTTGTGTAGTAGAGAACAAGCTCTTTTATGGCACCGTTGCCGGGGAGGTGAGTGGTTGAAGGTATATCTTTAGATCTTCCAATAAAATCTTTAATTTCTTGTTTTCACTATTTTTTTATAAAGGAAAATTACAAAAAATGGAATTTATGTTGCCTTATTTTCTTCGTCTCTATAATGACTTTTGTGAAAATGATGGTTCAGAAAATTGTGTTCAATTGCTAGAGGAAGAATTTATAAAAATTCTTATTGTGAAATCCTTGAATGATGAGATGATAGCAATATTGCTGGTATGAATTATCTGAATATCCATGATGCTAATGATATGCAAAACCACAAGTTGGGGGATGCTATGTTTAATGAAGATGCTATTTTTAGTCCCCCAAGTTTTGATGAGCAAATTTATTATGATGAATTCATGCCTCCTATCTATGATGATTATTGTGATGACATTTATGCTATAAGGAATAAGGATAACCATGAAACTTGTCGTCATGATATTTATTTTCACATGGATTATATCAATCAAGTATCTCATCATAGTTATTTTGTTCAGTTTGCTCCCACTACTATGAATGATAAGAAATTTTCTTGCGTGGGTAGTAATAAAAATACTATGCTTGTGCGTCATGAAAGGAATGCTTTATGTGATAGTTATGTTGTTGAATTCCTTCATAATGCTATAGTAAATTATTACGAGGGAGGAACATATGCTTGTAGAAATTGCAATAATATCAAGTTTCCTCCCTATGTGTTCAAAGTTAAAATCATGCTTTTTTGCCTTCCTATGCAAGTTGATTATTGCTGCAATAAATTGTTTGCTTGCAAATACCTATGCATAGGAAATGGGTTAGACTTCAAAGTTCTTTTCATGTGAAAGCACATATGCTCCATTGGTGGTTTTGATAATTCATGAAACCATACATTGTCTCTTGGACTAACACTTTTACCTAGATATTTCAGGTTTAGTCCATGGAGAGCTTTGGCTAAAGGTTTATGTGGAGATGCCCCTTGATGCAAGAAAGAAATAATATTGGCTCAAGTTTCAAGATAGAATACTCTTCATTTTATATTTGTGAAAAATCACTTTTGAATCCATAGGAAAGCCAATACTATTAAAAGGGGTTGATGTAGTAAAATCAACTAATTGCTCAAAGTGCTCAAATTTACCCACCAAAATACCCAATCATTTTCCCACATATCCATTCTGTCAAATTCCATATACACTATTGGAATTCAGTTTTTTGCCGTCTGCTAAATCTTTGTCGTCCGCTAGCAGACGACAAAGAGTGTCTTTTCCGTCCGCTGCCACAAAACTGACGGCAAAATAGGCTGATGGCATAGAATATCTTTGCCATCGGTCACTTCTTTCCCGTCAGCGGCTGATGGTAAAGATTAGGACAACAAACGACAAAGCTTTGGACTTGGCCCATGATACGTCTCAAACGTATCTATAATTTTTGATGGTTTCATGCTGTTATCTTGTCTTCTTTGGTTGTTTTATGTACCTTATATATATTTTTTGGGACTAACTTATTAATTCAGTGCCAAGTGCCAGTTCCTGTTTTTTCCGTGTTTTTGACTCTTTTTAGATCTGATTTTGGAACGGAGTCCAAACGAAAGAAAAACCCCAAAATGATTTTTTCCCGAACGAAAGAAGACCAGGGGCCTTTTGGTCCAAGCCAGGTGGGCTCCAGGGATCCCAGAAGCCCCCACTCCGCCACCAGGGGGGAGGCGGTGGTGGGCAGGCTTGTGGCCTCCCTAGCCACCCCCTGACCTAGGTCTTTGGCCTATAAATTCCCAAATATTCCGCAAAAAATCAGGGGAGCCTCGAAAATACTTTTCCGCCGCCCCAAGCTTCCGTTACCGCGAGATCTCATCTGGAGACCCTTCCCGGCGCCCTGCCGGAGGGGACTTTGGACTTGGACGACTTCTTCATCATCGTCATCGCCCCTCCAATGACTCGTTAGTAGTTCACTTCAGACCTACGGGTCCATAGTTAGTAGCTAGATGGCTTCTTCTCTCTCTTTGATCTTCAATACAAAGTTCTCCATGAACTTCATGGAGATTTATCCGATGTAATCTTCTTTGGCGGTGTGTTTGTCGAGATCTGATGAATTGTGGATTTGTGATCAGATTATCTATGCTATATATTGGAGTCTTTGCTGATTTCTTATATGCATGATTTTATATCCTTGTAAGTCTCTCCGAGTCTAGGGTTTTGTTTGGTCAACTAGATCTATGATTCTTGCAACGGGAGAAGTGCTTGGTTTTGGGTTCTACCATGTGGTGACCTTTCCCAATGACAGTAGGGGCAGCAAGGCACACATCAAGTAGTTGCCATCAAGGGTAAAAATATGGAGTTTTTATCATTGGTTTCAGATTATCCCTCTACATCATGTCATCTTGCTTAAGGCATTACAATGTTCTTATGGACTTAATACACTAGATGCATGCTGGATAGCGGTCGACGTGTGGAGTAATAGTAGTAGATGCAGAAAGTATCAGTCTACTTGTTTCGGACGTGATGCCTATAGAAACAATTATTGCATAGATATCGTCACGACTTTGTGCGGTTCTATCAATTGCTCGATAGTAATTTGTTCACCCACCGTCTACTTGCTTTCATGAGAGAAGCCACTTGTAAACACTACGGCCCCAGGGTCTATTCACATCCATCGTTTACACCTCCGCTTTTACTTTGCTTTGTTACATTGTTGCTTTCAGTTCTCACTTGGCCAACAATCTATAAGGGATTGACAACCCCTTCATAGCGTTGGGAGCAAGTTTTTGTGTTTGTGCAGGAACTTGAGATACTCCTCCACTGGATTGATATCTTGGTTCTCAAACTGAGGGAAGTACTTACCACCGCTACGCTACATCACCCTTTCTGCTTCGAGGGAACACCAACGCAAGGCTCGAAGGCCACGGGGGAAATCCTTTGCATACTTGCCTAGGTAGTCCCTTAAGGAGTAGCCGTAGCAGAAGGATCAAGCGAAGTATTCTCCCATTGACGTGCCTATTTCTGGCGCCATTGGAAGGTCTTTTGTTGCAGTGGCAGAAGTATTTCTGGCGCCGTTGTCGGGGAGGAGAAATCAAGATCTATCCAAGTAGGTCTCACAAAATCTTCTCTTGCATTTACTTTTGTTGCCAGTTTCCTCTAGCTTTCCTCTCCCCCACTTCACATTTGCCGTTTTCATTTTCCTTTCTCCTTTGCCTTTTTCGTTCGCCCTTTTCTCTCGCTTGCTTTCTGTTCGCTTGTGTGCCATGTGCCTTCAATATGCTTGCATCTTCATTTGTTAATCTCTTTAAGAGACCCACTTATGTGGAACGAATTGCTAGTGAGTTGAGGGCACTTGACTATCTTTATGGAGTTTTACGTGAGATGCGTGAATCTGAAAATTGTGAGGAAGAAATTTATGAAGTGATTCACGAGGTCTCCTTGGATGAAAAGCATGATTGCAATGGTTTCACTATAAATTCTATTAGTGACAATCATGCTAAAATTATTCAAGACCCTAAGCTTGGGGATGCTAGTTTTTCTATGTCCCGTAGTTGTTGCAATAATCATGATTGGGTTGATGATCTTTCTTATGATCTTCAGAATTTGTTCAAACCTCATGATGAATATGATATTTGCAACAATACTGAAAGTGGGATTAGAGAAGTCATTACTTTATTTGATGATAATCCCACTACTTTGAAGAGCGTCAACTTTGCATGCATGTGGGTCATGAATAGAATATCCTATGGGATAGCTATATTGTTGAATTTGAATATGATCCCACATGTAATTGCTATGAGAGAGGAAAATATTTTGGTAGAAACCTTCATGTTACCAAATCACCTCTCGTGATGTTGAGATTGCTCTTGTCTTTTTCTTCTTCCTTGCATATGGCAGCTATTGGTTGTCTTGACAATTTGTTTTCCTATAAAATGCCTATGCATAGGAAGTATGTTAGACTTAGATGTGATTTTCACATGCTTTAGGATGCTCTCGTTGTGCTTCAATTCTTGTCTTTTGTGAGAGCATCATTGAATGCCTAGCTAAGGGCGTTAAACAAAAGCGCTTGTTGGGACGCAACCCAACGAATCTATCCTTTTTCTTTCTGTTTTGTGTTTTCCACACTTTCATAATTCTGTTATGATTGTGTTTTTTGTGGTTCTTTTAGCGTTTGTGCCAAGCAAAACCTTTATGATTAGTCTTGGGGATGATCGTTTGGTCATGCTGGAAAAGACAGAAACTTTCTGATCACGAAAAGAATTTTCATTTTCTTTCTGTAAGAGATTTTGAGTTTATTCTTTTTTCTGCTGATTTCTACGCAAATTCTTCAGTCTGTTGTAATATTTCAGAATTTTTGAAGTACCACAGGTATACGAAATATACAGATTGCTACAGACTGGTCTGCTGTTAACAAATTCTGTTTTTGTTGTGTTGGTTGCTTATTTTGATGAAACTATGGATAGTATCGGGGGTATTAGCCATGGAAGATCCGAAATACACTAACCCAACATCAGCACAAGTAGAATTTAAGTTTCTACAGTACCTAAGGAAGTGGTGGTTTGCTTTCTCATACTAATGTTATCACACGTTTCTGTTTAAGTTTTGTGTTGTGAAGTTTTGAAGTTTTGGGTGAATTTCTTATGGACAAAGAGATAAAGAGTGGCAAGAGCTCAAGCTTGGGTATTCCCAAGGAACGCCAAGAGAATCAAGGATGCCATAAAAGCCTAAGCTTGGGGATGCCCCGGGAAGGCATCCCCTCTCTCGTCTTCAATCCATCGGTAACGTTACTTGGGGCTATATTTTTATTCACCACATGTTATGTGTTTTTGCTTGGAGCGTCTTGTATCATAGGAGTCTTTTATTTTTTTTGTCACAATCATCCTTTCTGCACACCTAGAGAGAGCGACATGCACACACAGTGATTTTGTCGAGCTTCACTTATATCTTTTGGTAGACAATTCAGCTCACATGTGCTTCACTTATATCTTTTGAGCTAGATACTTTTGCTCTATGCGCTTCACTAATATCTTTTAGAGCGCAGCGGTGCGTGGCTTGGTAGTTGATTTATGCTTTGAAAGTAGTCCCAAAAGGGTTAGTTAGCCAAAGGGATACGAAAACTTCCACCTTCACGTGCATTGAATAGTTAGAGTAGTTTGATTCATATCAATTAGTTTTGAGTTGTGGTTATGGTAATATTGAAGTCATGCTAGTAAGGTGTTGTGGATATAGAAATACTTGTGTTGAAGTTAGTGATTCCCGTAGCATGCACGTATGGTGAACCGCTATGTGATGAAATCTGAGCATGATTAGTATATTGATTGTCATCCTTTGCGTGGCGGTCGGGATCGCGCGATGGTTTATACCTACCAACCCTTCCCCTAGGAGTATTCATTGAATGCTTTGTTTCGATTACTATTAAAACTTTTGCAACAAGTATATGAGTTCTTCATGACTAATGTTGAGTCCATGGTTTAGATGCACTTTCACCTTCCACCATCACCATTTTCTTAGTGTCGTGCAACTTTTGCCGGTGCACAAAACCCACCATTAGCCTCCCTCAAAACAGCCACCATACCTACCTACTATGGTTTTTTCAAAGTCATTCCGAGATATATTGCCATGCAACTACCACTATGACATGTGCCACCACGTCTACATTGCTATTGCATGATCGTAAGATAGCTAGCATGATGTTTCCATTGATGTCTATGCCATGCTAGATCATTGCCACGGTACACTACCGAAGGCATTCCATATAGAGTCATAGTTGCTCTAAGTTTTGAGTTGAAAGTGTGATGATCATCATTAATGAAGCATTGTCCCATCTGAGGAAATAAAAGAGGCCAAAGAAGCCCACAAAAAAAAAGAGGCCAAAGAGCCCACCAAATAAAAAAAAAATGAGAGAAAAAGAGAAAAGGGACAATGCTACCATTTTTTCCACACTTGTGCATATTAAGCACCGTGATCTTCATGATTGAGAGTCTCTCATTTTGCGACCACCATATAGCTAGTGGGAAATTTTCATTGTATAACTTGGCTTGTATATTCCAATGATAGGCTTCCGCAAAATTGCCTTAGGTCTTCGTGAGCAAGCAAGTTGGATGCACACCCACTAGTTTTCTTTAAGATCTTTCGCATACTCGTAGCTCTAGTGCATCATTTGTATGGCAATACCTACTCATTCACATTGATATCTATTGATGAGCATCTCAATAGCTCATTGATATGCCTAGTTAATGTGACTATCTTCTCCTTTTTTGTCTTGCAACCTCCACTACATTCCACACCATCAATAGTGCTATAACCATGGCTCACGCTCATGTATTGCGTGAGAGTTGAAATTGTTTGAGAAAGTAAAGGTGTGAAACAATTACTTGGCCAATACCGGGGTTGTGCATGATTTAAATTCGTTGTGCAATGATGATAGAGCATAGCCAGACTATATGCTTTTGTAGGGATAACTTTCTTTTGGCCTTGTTATTTTGAAAGTTCATGATTACCTTGCTAGTTTGCTTGAATTATTATTATTTCCACGTCAATAGCAAACTATTGTTTTGAATCTAATGGATCTGAACATTCACGTCACCTAAGAGGAATTACAAAGTACACCAATGCTAGGTAGCATGAAAGCATCAAAAATTCATTCTTATCACTTCCCTACTCGAGGACGAGCAGGAGTTAAGCTTGGGGATGCTTGATACGTCTCAAACGTATCTATAATTTTTTATGATTTCACGCTATTATCTTGTCTTCTTTGGTTGTTTTATGTACCTTTTATATCTTTTTGGGACTAACTTATTAATTCAGTGCCAAGTGCCAGTTCCTGTTTTTTCCGTGTTTTTGACTCTTTTCAGATCTGATTTTGGAACGGTGTCCAAACGGAAGACAAACCCCGAAATGATTTTTTCCCAAACGGAAGAAGACCAGGGGGCTTTTGGCACAAGCCAAGTGAGCTCCAGGGAGCCCACAAGCCCCCAATCCGCCACCAGCGGGGAGGCTGCGGTGGGCAGGCTTGTGGCCTCCCTGGCCGCCCCCTGACCTAGGTCTTTGGCCTATAAATTCGCAAATATTCCACAAAAATCAGGGGATCCTCGAAAATACTTTTCCGTTTCCGCGAGATCTCATCTGGAGACCCTTGTTCGCGCCCTGCCGGAGGGGACTTTGGAGTTGGAGGGCTTCGTCATCATCATCAGCGCCCCTCCAATGACTCGTGAGTAGTTCACTTCAGACCTACGGTTCCGTAGTTGGTAGCTAGATGGCTTCTTCTCTCTCTTGGATCTTCAATACAAAGTTCTCCATGATCTTCATGGAGATCTATCCGATGTAATCTTCTTTGGCGGTGTCTTTGTCGAGATCCGATGAATTGTGGATTTGTGATCAGATTATCTATGACATATATTTGAGTCTTTGTTGATTTCTTATATGCATGATTTGATATCCTTGTAAGTCTCTCCGAGTCATGGGTTTTGTTTGGTCAACTAGATCTATGATTCTTGCAATGGGAGAAGTCCTTGGTTTTGGGTTCTACCATGTGGTGACCTTTCCCAGTGACAGTAGGGGCAGGAAGGCACACAACAAGTAGTTGCCATCAAGGGTAAAAAGATGGGGTTTTTATCATTGGTTTGATATTATCCCTCTACATCATGTCATCTTCCTTAAGGCGTTACTCTATTCTTATGGACTTAATACACTAGATGCATGCTCGATCGCGGTCGACGTGTGGAGTAATAGAGGTAGATGCAGAAAGTATTGGTCTACTTGTTTCGGACGTGATGCCTATAGAAACAATCATTGCATAGATATCTTCATGATTTGCGCGGTTCCATCAATTGCTCGACAGTAATTTGTTCACACACCGTCTACTTGCTTGCATGAGAGAAGCCACTAGTAAACACTACGGCCCCCGGGTCTATTCATATCCATCTTTTACACCTCCGCCTTTACTTTGCTTTGTTACTTTGTTGCTTTTAGTTCTCACTTGGCAAACAATCTATAAGGGATTGACAACCCCTTCATAGCGTTGGGAGCAAGTTTTTGTGTTTGTGCAGGATCTTGAGATACTCCTGCACTGGATTGATCCCTTGGTTCTCAAACTGAGGGAAGTACTTACCACCGCTACGCTACATCACCCTTTCCGCTTCGAGGGAACACCAACGCAAGGCTCCAAGGCCACGGGGGAAATCCTTTGCATAGTTTCCTAGGAATTCCCTTAAGGTGTAGCCACAACAGAAGGATCAAGCCAAGTATTCTCCCGTTGACGTGCCTATTTTTGGCGCCATTGGAAGGTCTTTTGGTGCAGTAGCAGCCCACCTGACCGAGTGAATGTTAGGTCAAACTACAGTCCTTCTTTGCCGTCTACTAGCGGACGACAAAGAGTCCGGAGGCAGATGACAAAGAGTCTAGACCATTTGTCGTTCGTCAGCAGACGACAAAGCGTTAGTATTTTGTAACGGCCGTCCCGCCCCCACCCCGGCCTTGTCTCTTTCTCACTCTCTTCTTCTCTTCTTCTCTTCCACTCCCCCGATGCCCGCCGCCACCACCACCGACGCGCAGCCGCCCCCGCGCCCCCGGCGCTGCCCCGGTGCCCCACAGCTCCGGCGCCAACCCGATGCCCCACAGCCCTCCGGCGCCGCAGACCCATCGCCACCGGCGCCGCCCCATAGCCCCAACACACCCAGCGCCGCCCCGCCGCCCCAGCACCCCCGGCCCCGCCGCCCACGACGCCACAGGCGCCCGTGCCGGTGAACCCCCACACACTCACCCCTATATGTGGATCTATAAAGAAATTTTCATTCCAACATTCCGAAAATGACACTCAAAATGTTCATGGAACTGCTTGCAGTATATATGTTTTGTTGAGATTTGGTATTATGTATGTATATATATATAATATGTGGAGTCGTTTGGAGGCAAGGAATGGTGGTTGTGTGCTAGCACGTAGCCTTAGGATTAGGAAAATCTTAGCAAATATTCATTGTTCATACACACCACAAATGTAAGATAATGTGATTCAGTGAATGGTTTCTGTGAAGGATGGGATTTGCCAACGTTTTGCAGGAACATGACAGTTTCTTCAAATAAACACGGCAAAATTGCCATCTATGTTTGAAAACCTTGCTATAAAATTCATACTAACGTCTATTTCTATTGCGGTCCCAAACAAATCATATTTATGGGAGTGAATTACCATTACTCAGCTAGAAACATTTGAGATTACTCCCAATAGGCTAGATTATTCATTAAAAGCCAGTCATTTTGTAGTTTTGGTGCAATTTGCTCTTTGAAATTCTTAGTAGATATTTAGTTCACCAAACTAAATAAAATATCTTGAAATATATTGAAGTGAAAATATCATGTTCTCGAGAAAGTGGATTGAGTTCTAAAAAGCAAGTAATTTGAGGTGTCATGAGAAAAGCAGTTGGTGACAGCCAAATACAGAAGGGTAGCATTATGTATATATATTTAATGGAGGGGGGGTTGAGCTGCCTTAGAAGTGCAAATATGTATTCGGATGAGCTAAAAATGGAGGGGGGCTGAGCTGCCTTAGAAGTGCAAATATGTATTAGGATGAGCTAAAAAATGACTAGATTGGACTTTGAGACTAATAGTAAAAATTATTTTAGCAGTGCTGGAGGGAGGACGACTCAATCTCAAGGGAGCCCTCTAGTTGGGTTTATAAGGCGGGCACATGTTTTTATGACGTCAATTTTACTAGGGAAACAAATATTATATTTTACAAAAATATATTTTTAGATTCGTTGTCAAATGACGACTCTAACCATATAATTTGTGATGCATACTAGATAATTTTTATTAGTTAAGTCAATGTCCTAAAGCCTCATGCGTGACTTATAAACCCAAGAGAGATGCAACCTCCACTCTAGGTATAAATGTGCAACTAATAACATCCAATAGAGATGAGGAAAATAACAAAAATAATTTCACAGCATTGACATAAGATTTGGAGTTCAAACTGGATACATATGCTCCAGTAAAAAAAGTTATGATGTAATCATTGTGAATAGTTAATGGATACTAGTGATAGCAGATTTTAGTTTCTTGGCAGATTTCAGTGATGATGATTATTAGTTTGTAAGATTCACAACTTAAATTATATATGTACATATTATTATTCATGTCAGTTATTCAATTTTTTAATGTTGTACTAATTTCTCTTAATCTTTATCATGGCAAGTCAAAACGTGTTGAAAGATGGTGGGTGCGGGTCCAGATCGCTCGACGGGTTCTTCTTCGGCGGCCCGCACGAGGGGTGGTACTTCCATTCCACCCCTATCTCTCCTTGGAAGACAGTCTGACGACACCACCCGTGGGTGCTTCTTCGTCGGCGGCATTGTCCACTGGGAGGGTGTTGGTCGGGTAGGGAAGAAGGGGAAGGTTACATGGAGAGGTGGTGGCCGCGGAAGAGGTAGGCGGACTGTTGCCCCGTCCTCGCCACCACCATCAGCTCATTCACTCATCACAGGACTACTATGGTGGACCCGTTTGACGAGGAGGCTACGGGGACTCCTGTCCAGGAGCCTCGGGTGGACGGGCATTCGGCCCATGAGACTCCGGTCCAGGATCAGCCTCGGGTCAAGGTGCCTTTGGCCCACGAGACTCCGGTTCCTGAGGCAACATCCCAGGAGACTCCTGCCAAACATGCTTTGGGCGATGTGGAGAGGTCCGGATGGGGTGCCTGGCCGGATCGGACCAAGGTGCTGGATTGGATTGACATGCCGGATTGGATCGAGGTGCCGGATTGGACCGAGGGTCTGAGTAGCCATTCTGTTGAAGGCGGGGATGAGTTTACGGATAGTGAGGGCGACGTGCAGGTGGACGGGGCCACCATTTACAAGCGTGGTAGTAGACGTCAACTAGTCCTGGTGGCTACCCGCAAGCAGAGGCCGGTGATTAAACCTGAAGGGGATAGGTAAGTACATTTACTTTTTTTTAGCTTTTGCCTTCAAGTTTCTTCAAATATCTAATGCGTTGACCTTATCATACTGCAGGGGATGGGAACACCCTCATGGAGTCCGCAAGCCTAACAACGTCCTTGGTGTGCTTTGCCGGAAAAATTTTCCGGGGTTTGTCACGTTGCGTGGTGAGGGTCAGGTTCCTACAATAGGATTTTCCTGGGAGCACTACTAGGCTGCGGAGGCCCCGCCGGAGGAAATTATAGATGGTGTCTTGTGCCATACGAGGGCCGAGATGGTGATCAAGAGCTTGTGGGTAAATTATCCTTTTACACAATCTAAAGTTAACAATATAGCTAATTATTGTACTAGTCGGTGTTGTCTCGTTTGATTGCAGACCTTCTATATATGTGAGGAGGGACATGAGGAGGAGGCGGCCAAGGTTCTCGAGGCCGAGTGTAGGAGGTTATTACAGAACTTATGCCACAAGGCTTGACCGCAGGCTATTCGGGACTACTTTGCCACGCAAGGTATTAAGAACCAGAAGAAGGAGTGCCGCAGAAAGTATGTGAAGAAGGATCAGTACATGAAGGTAGTTACCTATTCTTAAGGCCTTCTACGTAGTTTTCTTGATTTGATTCATAGGCATAGAGCTCAAAATTCTTTCTAATAACTTATAGGTGCCCTCGAGATGGTGTGCAGATATGATGGATTCTTGGGAGGCGTTGGTGGATGAGTGGTGCACAGGGAACTGGCGAGCCGTCCATGACAATGAGAAGGATCGGCGTAGCCAAATGGTTGGTGTGCCACACCATCAAGGCAGCGCCAACTTACTTCAGTTCGGACGAAACTGGGTATGTGGTTTGCTTCATGATTCATGCAATTCATTCTTCATGCTAGCTTGAGCCCCTTACAAATACTTTGTTCCTCTCTTTTAGGCGCATCACAATAAGACGGAGATGCCACACTTGTACGACCTTTATGGCATGGCCCATAGTGCCTCCTACAAGAAGGCGAAGGCATTCTTTGTGTTTGACCTGGATGATCCAAATAACTTCACCAACATATCATCCCACCACAAGCTCATGACATACTGGGACACGGGGAAGGCTAGGAAAGGGGAGGAATTTAACCCAAGCCAGGAACCTTTGGATCCAGAGCTGGTGATGATATATGGTGGCGGGAGGCCCAATGGCTCGATAGCCATTGGAGATGGGATAATACGTTGTCCACTCACTCTCCCGGAGATCAAGGTGCACCAGTCGAGCTCCTGTCCAGAGATAATGCCTCGTCCACGGCCAGTCGATCTTTCCATCGAGGTTAGTTGTACGGACTCAGAGAACTTTCAACCATTTCATTATGTGTGTGATCATCGATCATTACTGCGGTAACGAGGAATGGTGTTGCAGGATGCTCTTCAGAAAGAGCGAGTGCCAGACCAGGCTGCTCTTGAGAGAGAGAGATTAGCAAGCCAGGCTGCTCTTCAGGAGAGAGACCAGACCACGGCACGAATGATTGAGGAGGAGAGGGCCCGGAATGAGGCGGGTCAACGGGCCTTGTACGATCTTTTTGTGGTAAGTTTTTTTCACATTAGCCAAATCATGTGTGTAATGTATGTTTCATTACGAACTAATACGACCGACTCTTCAGAGTCTGTGCGAGAAGAACGGTCAAGTCCCTCCGCCGATGCCCGTCTACTCTGTGATTGGCACGGTGAGTTTCATTTGAATGGTCAATATAAACTAGTATTAACAATTGAGTGTCATCATGCTAACTGAGACATCGCAAAATATCTTTTGTGCAGAATAACTCTCGAGCGGCGGTCTCCGAACTGAGACATCGCAAGTATAACAATCGAGTGTCATCATGCTAACTAAGACATCGCAAGACACTTCTCCAGGGCAACGGTTTCCGAACGAAGCCTGCGCGAGCAACCCTGGTGTTTCTCCTCCTTGATGACCACGATGGTAAGTCTCCTCTAGTTCATTTTTGACATAATAATATAATTTAGCTCCAAGAAGAGGAGAAGAGGAGAAGAAATAGGAAGGAGAGAAGAGAATAAGAAGGAGAAGGAGGAGAGGAGATGAAGGAGAAGGAGGAGGAGGATAAGAAGGAGAAGGAGGAGAAGGAGGAGAAGGTCCTTCTCCTCCTTCTCCTCCGTCTCCTCCTTCTCCTTCTTCTTGATTTCTTCTTCTTCTTCTCCTCCTCCACTAAAATGACATATTTAACCCAAGTTAGCTCCAAAATGACATATAGTTAGCTTGGCTTCCACCTAATGATATAATTAGCTTAGTTAGCTCCAAAATGACCTATTTAATAAAAAATGACCTATACATAGCTAAGTTCTCTCCTAAATGACATAATAAGGCTTAAGTAGATCTAAGATGACCTATTCCCCCTAACTTAGGTATTAAATGGCCTATAATTAGCTTAGCTAGCTCCAAAATGGCTTAATAAGCATAGTTTGCTCCGAAATGACCTATTTTACCCAAGTTAGCTCCGAAAGGACCTATAGTTAGCTAGGATTCTACCTAAATGACATAATCAGCTTAGTTAGCTCCAAAATGTTCTATTTAATAAAAATGACCTATACTTAGCTAAGTTCTCTCCTAAATGACATAATAAGGCCTAAGAGAAGAAGAGAAGCTCCAAAAAAAAAAAGAAGGAGAAGAAGAGAAAAAAGAACAAAATAAGAATAAGTAGAAGAAGAGGATAAAGAAAAATATAGATAGAAATAAGAGGAAGAAGAAGAAGTAGAAGAGGCGGAAGAAGAGGAGAAGAGGAGGAGGAGGAGGAGGAGAAGAATAAGAATAAGAAGAAGAGGAGAAGAGGAGAAGAAAGAGGAAAAATGAAAAGAAGGAAGAAGAAGAAGAGAAGAAGAAGGAGGAGGAGGAGGAGAAGGAGCCCTCCTTATTCTCCTTCTTCTCCTTCTTGTCCTTCTTCTCTCCTCCTTATTCTTCTCCCTCCTTCTTCTCATTCTTCTTCTCCTTCTTCTCCTTCTTCTTCTCCTCCTCCTTCTCCTTCTTCTTTTTCTTCTCCCTCTTCTCTTCTTGCTTCTTATCTTTCTTCTTCAATTTAGCTTATTTTCCCCAACAAAGACATACTTAGCTAATTATGCTCCAAAATGACATAATTAGCTATTTAGGGTAAAAACATCATAAGAACCTTGGTTAGCTCACAACTTAGCTAATTATCCTCCAAAATGATATAATTAGCTTAGTTAGCTCGAAAACGGCCTATTCAATAAAAATGAACTATACTTAGTTACTCCGAAATTACATAATAAGGCCTAAGAGAAGAAGAGAAGCTCCAAAAAAATAAGAAGGAGAAGAAGAGAAAAAAGAAAAAAGAAGAATAAGTAGAAGAAGAGGATAAAGAAAAATAGAGATAGAAATAAGAGGAACAAGAAGAAGTAGAAGAGGAGGAAGGAGAGGAGAGGAGGAGGAGGAGGAGGAGGAGGAGGAGGAGCAGAAGAAGAATAAGAGGAGAAGAGGAGAAGAAAGAGGAAAAACGAAAAGAAGGAATAAGAGAAGAAGAAGAAAAGAAGAAGGAGAAGGAGGAGGAGGAGAAGGAACCCTCCTTCTTCTCCTTCTTCTCCTTCTCCTTCTCCTTCTTCTCTGCTCCTACTTCTTCTCCCTCCTTCTTCTCCTTCTTCTTCTCCTTCTTCTATCCTCCTTCTTCTCCTTCTTCTCCTCCTCCTCCTCCTCCTTCTTTTTCTTCTCCTTCTTGTCTTCTTGCTTCTTCTCTTTCTTCTTCAATCTAGCTTATTTTTTCCAACAAAGACATACTTAGCTAATTATCCTCCCAAATGACATAATTAGCTTTGTTAGGGTAAACACATCATAAGAACCTTGGTTAGCTCACAACTTATTCAATTATCCTCCAAAATGACATAATTAGCTTAGTTAGCTCCAAAATGGACTATTTAATAAAAAATGACCTATACTTAGCTAAGTTCTCTCCTAAATGACATAATAAGGCCTAAGAGAAGAAGAGAAGGAGAAAAAAATAAGAACGAGAAGAAGAGAAAAAAGAAGAAAAGAAGAATAAGTAGAAGAAGAGGATAAAGAAAAATAGAAATACAAATAAGAGGAAGGAGAAGAAGAAGAACAGGAGGAAGAAGAGGAGAATAGGAGTACGAGGAGGAGGAGGAGAAAAAGAAGAAGAAGAAGAAGAAGAGGAGAAGAAAGAGGAAAAATGAAACGAAGGAAGAAGAATAAGAAGATAAGAAGAAGAGAAGAAGGAGGAGAAGAATAAGAAGAAGAAGAAGAAGAGGAGAAGAAAGAGGAAAAATGAAATGAAGGAAGAAGAATAAGAAGACAAGAAGAAGAGAAGAAGAAGGAGAAGGAGGAGGAGGAGAAGGACTCCTCCTTCTTCTCCTCCTTCTCCTTCTTCTCTGCTCCTTCTCCTTCTTCCTCCTTCTTTTCCTTCTTCTTCTCCTTCTTCTGTCCTCCTTCTTCTCCTTTTTCTTCTCCTCCTCCTTCTCCTTCTTCTTTTTCTTCTCCTTCTTCTCTTCTTGCTTCTTCTCTTTCTTCTTCAATTTATCTTATTTTACCCAACAAAGACATGCTTAGCTAATTATCCTCCAAAATGATATAATTAGCTTACTTAGGTAAAAACATCATAAGAACCTTGGTTAGCTAATTAAAATGACTAATTAAGATCCTAAAAGACATTATAAGCTCAAAATGGCATAAGAACCTTGGTTAGCTCATTAATATTATATACTTAGCTTGTTTTACTCTATAATGACATAATTGGCCCATTTAGCTCCAAAAAGACATAGTTAGCTAATTTAGGTCCAAGAAGAGGAGAAGAGGAGAAATGAAAAGGAAGAAGAAAAAGAAGAAGAGAAAAAAAAGAGAAGGAGGAGGAGAAGAAGGAGGAGGAGAAGAAGAAGAGAATAAGGAGAAGGAGGAGAAGAAGGAGAAGGAGCCCTCCTTCTCTTCTCTCCTCCTTCTTCTCCTCCTTCTTCTCCTTCTTCTTCTCCTATTCTCCTCCTCCTTCTCCTTCTGCTTCTCCTTCTCCTCCTCCTCCTCCTCCTTATTCTTGTTTTTCTTCTCTTTCTTCTCTTCTTGCTTCTTCTCTTTCTTCTTCAATTTAGCTTATTTGTCATATATATGTTGTTGTTCTTGTTCTTCTGACTTTCTTATTCCCATTTTGCAGATTGGATGTACTACATGCATGGAAGCTGGCATTGGAGTGCTTTAGTTCTAGTTTTTATTTGAGTTGATGAACAATGTGGAACTATATGTATATGTATATATGGATGAACAATATATGTGGAACTATATGTATATGTATATATGGATGAACAATATATGTGGAACTATATGTATATGTATATATGGATGAACAATATATGTGGAACTATATGTATGTATATATGAATGAAACTTTGTATGTGTTGGTTCTTTCGATATATGGGATGTACATTGATGAAAAAATGGCAGTGATGAACTTTATATGTATATCATATATGTGTTGTGACCTATATATCATATATGTGCTATGAATAATATATATATATGTTGTGAAATAGAAAAAATAAAAAAATGTGAAAATATTGGCTCTTTGTCGTCTGCCATCTGATGGTAAAGGCATTTTCCATCAAGAAGCAGATGGCAAAAAGGCCATGTGACACCCAGCTATGCAACCTAGGCAGCAGCAGCTGGCCATATGGGCTCTTTGCCGTCCGTTCCCTCGGGAGGCTGACGGCAAAGCGGTAGGAAGGCAGACGACAAAGAAGTTGATTCCTGCGCTAGCCCAACTCTGTGCCGGCCCATAGAAGCAGATGGCAAGGAGGGGGAGGGAAGAAAACGACAAAGAGGGGGACGAAATAAGACGACAAAGAGGAGGAGGGAAGTAGACGACAAAGCCTCCGTTAGCCCTAATAGAGGCATCACCCGTCGTCTGCCGTCTCAAATTCTTTGTCCACTGCTCAGTGCGTGACACTAATGGCAAAGAGCTTTGCCATCCGCTTAGGGTTGGCTGACGGCAAAGAAGCTACAATGTCGTCGTAAGCTAACGCAGAATCTTTGCCGACAGGTGTTCTCTTTGCCGTCTGCAGATTGATCAATGCCATCGGTGGAGGCCTCTTTGCCGTCTGTTATGGAAGACGACAAAGAAGCTGATTCCTGTAGTGATACTCAAATTCAGTGCCACGAACTTCCACATTTCGGATCCACCGAGTTTGACCTTACACAGAAGCCATAGCCTTTCCCACCAAATCGGGGCAACCGAATCCATATCGGTGCTACCGAGTTCAGTGTGACCAACATTTTGTTGCCGCGGTACACAAAATCGGAATTTCCGAGTTTGAGTATCGATGCCACTGAGTTTGGGCACATGACCGTTAGCCACCGTTTCGGTCCCACCGAGATTCAAAAGTTGTGCCTTTTGTGCTAATTGGTACCACCAAGTTTGTAACTTTGTTGTCACCGAGTTTGACACTTTAGGAGTAACGGTTGGACATTGTGTGCTCCCAATATATACCCCTTCACCCACGTATCACTCATGGGAGAAGCACTCAGAACAAACACTTCATTTCTAGATCAATTTTCTAAGAGAGAACCACCTAGTCATGTGTTGATACCAAGATATTCCAATCCAACCATTTGAAACTTGATCTCTAGCCTCCCCAAACAGCTTTCTACCAAATCAATCTCTCCTACCCATGCATATTCTATGAGAGAGTGATTTTGTGTTGAGGATACTATCTTTAGAAGCACAAGAGCAAGGAGTCCATTGATCTACCGCATCTATTACCTTCAGGAGGGTGGTGCCTCCTAGATTGGTTAGGTGTCGTTTGGGAGCCTCCTACTTCGTGTTGTGGAGTGGAACCAAGATGTTTGTAAGGGCAAGGAGATCGCTTACTTCGTTAAGATCTACCGTGAGTAAGGCTAGTCCTTCATGGGCGGAAGCCGTGGTGGAATAGACAAGGCCACTTCTTCATGGACCCCTTGTGGGTGGAGCCCTCCGTGGACTCTCGCGGCTGTGTTACCCTTCGTGGGTTGAACTCTCCACTAACACGGACGTATGATAGGGACACCTATCAGAACCATGCCAAAAATCGCTGCCATATATGTTGACTAGCATGTGTAGGATGCACTAGGCTTAATAGAACTGCTAAATTTCTGCCTTCCTTGAAATTAGGTTAGGCTAGGTATCTTATCTTGACAAGTAGTATATTCAACCCCTCTAGACACATCTTCTATCGGTCCAACAATTGGTATCAGAGCAAGGTCTCCAAAACCTTGGTTTAATCACCATTGGAGGAAAATGAGTGTGACTAGTTTCGGGATTTTTAGTTGTAGAGTGCCTATTCTTGATATGGAGTACTTTAGACAACGGAAAAAATCAAATCCTTGATATATTTGATGAGTTCCATTTGCGCAAGTATGTTGAATATCCTTATGCGCCTCCCATTGATCCCATAGCTTAGTAATCTTAACACTATCAATCTAATCATTAGAGGATTACCAAGAAATGTGGTTAATCAGTTCCAAAACTTTGAGTGCGCTCATACCTTGTGGAAGGACTTAGAGAAAAGATATCGAGATTATTCCTTGAAAAATCTTCATATCCTTGTCCACAAATGCATTTCTTTTGAAAAAATGAAGCCAACCGATCCTAATTTTGATAAATGCCTATTTGAGCTTCGTGACCTCATGCGTGCCAAAGGAGATGTCATTACTATTAACAATATCATTGTTGAAGCCAATCAAATTCATAAACATGAACATTTTCATAGTCAAAATTCTGATGAAACTCTTATTTCTTATGAGGGAACTTTATCCAATGATGATTTGTGGAGCATGGCTACTATGACGAAGATGAGGACTTTGAACTCGAGTATGAGAAGACCATGAGGAATCTTAGTCTTATGGCTAACCTTAGAGACTACATGGCCGGTGGAAAGGAGTGGGTTCTCGACACTGGATGCACCGATCACATGAGCGGAGATAAAGACATGTTCCATGAGATCATACCAATCTGTGGACCTCGAAGGTATGTGACTTTTGGAGATAACTCCAAGGGTAAGGTACTTGGTATTGTTAAGGTGGTTATATCTCCTGATAGTTCCATTGAAAATGTCATGCTTATTGAATCCGTTGGCTACAATCTTCTTTTCGTATAGAGACTAGCAGACTTTGGTTTCGATGTGCTATTTATGAAAGTTGACTACAGAGTGTTTCGTAGGGATAATCATGACATTATCTTTACTGGTTTTCCTAGAGGTGGTCTATATATTGTTGACTTCTCTAAGATATCCAAACCCCGTACATCTCTGATTGCAAAATCTTCTAAAGTTTGGTTATGTTATAGAAGGCTAGGACATGTTGGTATGCAAAATCTTGACAAACTTATCAAAGGTGATTATATTCTTGGTGTCAAAGATGTTATCTTTGACAAACATAGACTTTGTAGTGCTTGTCAAGCAGGAAAGCAAGTTGGTGGATGTCATCCCGTGAATAACATCATGATTACTAGAAGACCACTCGAGCTGCTTCACATGGATCTCTTTGGTCCCAATGCTTACAAGAGACTTTGTGGAAATTCATATGGTTTAGTCATTGTTGATGAGTTTTCCAAATTTATGTGGGTGTTCTTTCTTAATGATAAGTCGCAGGTACAAATGATCTTCAAGAACTTTGCTCGGAAAGCTTAAAATCAGTTTCAAGTGAGGATCAAGAAGGTTCGGAGCGATAATGGAACGGAGTTCAAGAACACTAATGTCGATACTTTTCTTGCTGAATAAGGTATCTCACATGAGTTCTCGGCGATGTACACACCTCAACAAAATGGAGTTGTTGAGCGGAAGAACCGGAGTCTCATAGATATGGCGAGAACGATGCTTGGCGAATACAACACTCCAAGACACTTTTGGGAAGAGGCCGTGGAAACTGCTTGCCATGCCATAAACCGACTCTACCTGCACAAGCTTCTTGGTAAAACGACATACGAGGTACTCATCGATAACAAACCCCAAGTTTGATACTTTCGGGTATTCCGCTCTAAGTACTATATTCTTGATAAGCATTGTCGATCTAAATTTGTACCTAAACCTTATGAAGGTTTCCTACTCGGTTACGGATCAAACTCTCACACTTACCTTGTCCACAACTTCACTCGTAAATTTGAAGAGACGGTAGATGTGAAGTTTGATGAGACTAACAGTTCGCAAGTCGAACAATTGCCAATTTATGTAGGATATAAGGAACCTTCAAAAGCTATCAAATACTTTTCCATTGGCTCAATTCAAGTGGAAGCTCCTACTTCGCGTCAAGGCAAACCATAAAACAACATGGAATCATCCAGAAGTGGTACACGACATGATGAAGAAGTGGAAGAACACCATCATGATGATCCACCTCAACATTGCTCACCAGCACCTCAAGGCGATGACAATGGCAATGACAACATGCAAGATGATGATGATGATGAAGAAGCTCCTCCATCCAATAATAATAAGCTGTCAAGAGTTAGACAAAGAGTGGACAGGGATCATCTGTTGAATCAAATCTACGATGACATAAAAACGGGGAGAATCGCTCTCTCTAAATCTCGATTAGTTATTTTTTGTGAGCATTATTCTTTCATCTCTAGCATTGAACCTTTGATGGTCGAAGAAGCCCTTCAAGATCCACATTGGGTGGATGCCATGCACGAAGAGCTACATAACTTCGAGAGGAACCGAGTATGGAGACTTGTTGAAAAGCCTAAAGGTGAGTAGAATATGATTGGTACAAGATGGGTGTTTCGAAATAAGCAAGATGAAGACGGACGAGTTGTACGCTACAAGGCATGTCTTGTACCCCAAGGATACACGCAAGTCGAAGGCATGTACTATGGTGAGACTTATGCTCCTGTTGCCAGACTTGAAGCCATTCACATTCTTCTAGCTTATGCCAATCACCATGATATAACTCTTTACCAAATGTATATCAAAATTGACTTTCTCAATTGAGAAATTGAGAGGGAAGTTTATGTTAAACCACCTCCTCAATTTTTGAACCCTAAGAAACCTCGTCATGTCTACAAACTTCGCAAAGGTTTATATGGTATTAAACAACCCATATTGCATGGTACAAATGCCTAACGAAGTTTCTCATTGAAAAGGGTTTTGATATTGGTAAAATTGAGGCAACATTATTCACCAAAAGAGTCAATGGAGAACTATATTTCCACCAAATATATGTGGACGATATTATCTTTGGTTCTACTAACCCACATTTTAGTGAAAAGTTTGGAAAGTTGATGTAAGAGAAGTATGAGATGTCCATGATGAGTGAACTTAAATGATTCCTTGGAGTGAAAATCAAGAAATTGAGAGAAGGTACATTTATCTCTCAAGCCAAGTACACCAAGGACTTAATCATAAAGTTCAACATGCAAGAATGCAAAGGTATGAGCACCCCCATGCCTACTAGTGGACATCTTGACCTCACTAAGGAGGACAAACCAGTTGATCAAAAGGTTTATCGATCAATGATTGGTTCATTGCTATATTTATGTTCCTCCCATCCTGACATCATGTTGAGCATTTGCATGTGTGCCCGATACCAAGTAGCACCAAAAGAGTGTCCTCTATTGGATGTGAAAAGGATAGTGAGATACCTTATACATACACCAAAACTTGGCATATGGTATCCCAAGGGGTCATCTTTTAATCTTCTTGGCTATTCTGAGTCGGACTATGCCGGAGACAAGGTTGACAGAAAATCCACCTCGGGTACATGTCAATTTCTTGGGAGATCTCTTGTCTTGGTCATCCAAGAAACAAAACTTGGTATCCTTATCTACCGCCGAAGCTGAATAACTTGCCACTTGATCATGTTGTTCCCAATTACTTTGTATGACACAAATGCTTAAGGATTATGGCATTCATGTTAGAAAAATTCCAATGTTATGTGACAATGAAAGTGTTATTAAGATTTCCTACAATCATGTGCAACATTCTAGAACAAAACACATCCATGTGCGACATGATTTCATTCATGATCATGTTAGTAAAGGATATATAGACCTGACGCATGTTCGTACTGACAAACATCTAGCTTTTATATTTACCAAACCACTTGATGGGAAAGTGTTTTGTCATTTCAGGAGTGAGTTGAACATCATTGATGCCTCAAACCTAAGTTAGACTCACTCGAATGCATGCAGGGGCATAAGCATAAATGCCCATTCCATGATGCTATATGACACTTTCTTATATCTTGGAAACTATGCTCCCTTGTATTGCATCTAACCTTTTGTAGTTACTTGGAAGAAATACACTCCACAGAATTGCAATCAAATCACATCAAAAGCAATCTTGTCATAGCCAAGTATCCACAATCTTTTCTTAGGAGATGGAGGAAGAAGACAACAAAATCATATCCTTGACAATTCTATGATATTGAATTTCACTCATGTCATTTGGATATATTATGTTCTTCCTTGCGTGACTAACCATTGTAGGTGAAAAGTAAACCAAAACAACAAGGATAGCTCCCAACTAAAGATGATCTTCATCAACTTTAAGCATCCACAACTAGTTCACCTACATGCCACGTCATCAACATCATTCGAAGGTATGTACTCATATCCTTGATAAAGATTTACATCAATTCACGAGGTGAAGAAACTCAAGTGATATGAAGACATTGATATACTTAATCGAACAAATGGTAACCCCATTTCACGCTTAAAGATGAGTATGACCTATCATCAAGCATCCTTGCTCGACTCCTCAAGTCAAATACTCTAATATAGGTGACCTAGTCACCGCCCACATCTATATGAAGATAGTTGTATGGTTCACATTTGACCTTTAATACTCGTTTGGAACCATTCAACTCTCATCTACATGTATTTATATATTTCAAAAAATAAAATAAAAAACTTCAAAAATTTGCTACCTAATGTTTCTCTTTTACTTTTGTTTGTCTTTCTCAATTGGTATCTTTCACAATTGGCATCTTGAAACAACTCTTTAGATTTTGAGTTAAGGAGTACATTATCATTGCAACTCAGTCTCACAGATCTGGGAAACTCGGTCCAACTGATTTCTCAGAGAGGCCTGAATCTCATTCTCGGTTCTACCAAACCACTTTGCCTCAGCGACTTCGATATTATAACCGCCTTAGTTGCTCTGATATTTTCTTCTGCTTTTTTTGCTTTAGGGGGAGAACGCTTATCAATTTTCCTAGGGGAGAAAACTTCTCTTGGGGGAGAAATATCTGAGTTATCCTATACAATATAAGAGGGAGAATCATCTAGGATCCCTATCATAGGGGGAGATAGTTCAAGGAACTCTTATCCATATCAAAGGGGGAGAACATTCAATTAACCCTACAAACTATCTAAGGGGGAGAAAATAGAAATTCAAGGAACCCGTATCAAAGAGAGAAGTATCCATGATCCCTTTTCTCTCAAGGAGCCCTAACCCTCTGACCTTTTTGGAAATTAATGCCAAAGGGGGAGAAATATTATCAAATCTTCCATTAAATGAACCTATTTATAGGGGAGAAATATCACGAGAAAACTTACACAAAAGTGGGAGAAATATCAATTGGGGAGATATCTATTGCTAAAGGAAAGTCTACCTAAAGGGAGATATATCAAACCTTACATATTAAGGGTGAGAGAGATAAAAAATGTTTTATTGCTTTGAACTTATCTTACCCTACCTACTCCCAATATCCAATGCTATGATTCAGGCGGAGAGGAAATTATCACATATTCATCCTTAGGGGAGAAAGTTCTTGTTTCTCTTGGAGAAATATCCTGTCATCCAATCTTATCTTCAATATTCTTCAATATATTGGTACTTTTGAAGCTCTTTGCATCTTTACAATAGAGTACTCTTGTGTTATCTAACATTTGTTTTCCCAAGTGCACTCCTATGTTAATAAGCTCAAGATCCTCAAGGTAAGTATATGCATCATATCCATGTTCATGATGACCTCTTGTTTCTTGCACATATTGTTTGCGAGAGGGAGTCTTGAACATGGAAGCCCTTCATTCACACATGTTTGATGCATATAGCCAGAATGTATATGACTTGTCTGGTCCTTCTAGCTTGTGTGTGTGTATGCATTCCAAGGCAACTATCCTTTAAATGGAATTGCACACATTTAGGGGGAGCCTGTACTAGTCATGTTTCCCTCAAAGCTGTCATATTTTTAATGCTTATTCTCATTTGAAGCTTTGGTTGTATCTTGTCATCAATTACGAAAAAGGGGGATATTAATTGAAAGCACATATGCTCCCTTGGTGGATTTGATAATTCATGACAACATACATTGTCTCTTGGACTAACACTTTTACCAAGATATTTCAGGTTTAGTCCATGGAGAGCTTTGGCTAAAGGTTTATGTGGAGATGCCCCTTGATGTAACAAAGGAATAATATTGGCTCAAGTTTCAAGCTAGAATACTATTCGTTTTATATTTGTGAGAAATCACGTTTTAGTCCATAGGAAAGCCAATACTATTAAAAGGGGGCGAGGTAGTAAAATGAACTGATTGCTCAAAGTGCTCAAAGTTAGGCACCAAAATACTCCATCATTTTCCCACATATCCATTCTGCCAAATTCCATATACTCAAAATCGGTGTCACCAACTTCCACATTTCGGACCCACCGGGTTTGACCTTAGACAGAAACCCTAGCCATTCCCACCAAATTGGTGCAACCGAATCCATATCGGTGCAACCGAGTACGGTGTGACCAACATTCTGTTGCCTGGGTACACAAAATCGGAATTTCTGAGTTTGAGTATCGGTGCCACCGAGTTTGTGCATTTGACCGTTAGCCACCATTTTGGTCCCACCGAGTTTTGTATATCGGTCTCACCGAGATTCAAAATCTCTGCTTTCTGTGCTAATCGGTACCACCGAGTTTGTAAATTCGGTGTCAATGAGTTTCCCACTTCAGGTGTAACAGTTGGATTTTGTGTGTTGCCTATATATACCCCTGCACCCACATCTCACTCGTGGGAGAAGCACTCAGAACACACAATTTATTGCCAGATCCATTTTCTGAGAGAACCACCTACTCATGTGTTGAGACCAAGATATTCCAATACAAGCATTTGAAACTTGATCTCTAGCCTCCCCAAACAGCTTTCCACCAAATCAATCTCTCCTACCCATGCATATTCTGCAACAGAGTGATTTTCTGTTGAGGAGACTATCTTTAGAAGCACAAGAGCAAGGAGTTAATTGATCTACCCCATCTATTACCTTTTGGAGGGTGGTGCCTCCTAGGTTAGTTAGGTGTCGCTTGGGAGCTTCCTACTTCGTGTTGTGGAGTGGAACCAACATGTTTGTAAGGGCAACGATATCGCTTACTTCATGAAGATCTACCATGAGTAAGGCTAGTCCCTCGTGGGTGGATGCCGTGGTGGAATAGACAAGGCCGCTTCTTCATGGACCCCTTGTGGGTGGAGACCTCCGTGGACTCCGTGGGTTGAAGTCACCACTAACATGGACGTATGATAGCGCCACCTATCGGAACCATGCCAAAAATCGTTGTGTGGGCCTTTTCGTTTGATCTCCTAATCTGTACTCCTTTACATGTGCAAAGTCTTTACTTTTCGGCTGCCATGTATGTTTACTAGCATGTGTAGGGTGCACTACACTTGTTAGAACTGCTGAATTTCTACCTTCCTTGAAATTGGGTTAGGCTAGGAATTTTATCTTGACAAGTAGTCTACTCACTCTCCCTCTAGACACATCTTCTATCGATGCCGCGTCATGCGATTCAGGATGCTCTCTTGCATGTCTCAGTTACTACTTTCTATACGAGCACCATTGAAATCATCATGCCTAGGTGAAAAAAATAATGAAAAAATTTTGTTGGGAGACAACCCAACAAATTTACCTTCTGTTTTTGTGTATTCACATGATTAATCTACTCTCGTAATCATGTTTTATAACTTTTATTTTAATAAAGTTCAAAGTAAAGCCTTTGGGATAGTGTGAATACTTGTTTGTTTGATTCTGTGTGAAAACAAAAACTTTTGTGTCCAGTATATGAATTATATGATTTTACCGGGGATTCAAAATAATCTGAAATGTTTCACACCATTACCATGCAAATCATGTGCATTGTCCTAATTTTTAAGATTTTTTATAGTCAAGGAAGTATGGTGTTCATTCATATCTTCACATACTGTTCTATTTTTGACATATTCTATTTTGCATGCATAATTTCTTACTTTAGTGTTTCCAAAGCTTATATTTATTGATATAAATTATGTGAATGATAGAATATAGTAGGTATTATGTTAGAAAAAATATGAATCTAGTATTGACAGTACCTAAGTGAATGATCTATATTTATCATCCTAACCCATCTCGTGAAGTGAATGATCTATATTTATCATACTAACACATCTCGCGAAGTTCCGTTAAGTTTTGTGTGAATGAAGTTTTCAAGTTTCCGGTGAGATACTTATGTGAGGATAAAAAGGAGAAGCAATAACCAAAGCTTGGGGATTCGCACGGCACCCCGAAGTTAATATCCAAGGAAGACTCAAGCGTTTAATCTTGGGGATGCCCGAGAAGGCATCCCCTCTTTCGTGTGCCACATTATCGATATATCTCACTTGGAGCTATATTTTTTTCATCACATGATATGTGTTTTGCTTGGAGCACCATTTAATTTTCCCTTCTCTATCAGATGTTACTTATAATCCTATTTTTCAATATAAGTTCCAGGAATGGCCTTTAGAATGCTTGAATTGCATGTCTGATGTATGTTGTACAAAAACAAAAAACTTTTGCTGTAGTATTTGAATTATTTAATTTTACTATACGTGGAAAGTTTTTGAAATTTTTACACAGTGCACCCATACAAATTATTAATCATGTCCTAAAGTTTTAGAATTTTTTGAGTTACATAGGTGCACTTTTTGAATTAATTTCTACACACTTTCCTGTTTAGACAGATTGTTGTCATAGTTTTGTTATCTACTTATCCAATAGTTTCCATAGATTATATTGGTAGATATAAATTTTAAAAATGATGGTATAAAGTTCCTAATGTTTAAAAATTATAATGAAACTTGTCTTGCCAGTATATAAAGAGTTGATTTATTCCTTATGTGCACTAACCTATCTCACGAGTTCTTATCAAGTTTTGTGTGGATGTAGTTTTTGAGATTTAGGTGAAACCAGGATATGAGAATATTAAAAGAGATAGAAACGCTCAAGATTGGGGATGCCCAAAACACCCGAAGTAAATGTTATAAGAATTTTCAAGCATCTAAGGTTGGGGATGCTATGCATCCCACCTCCCTCCATCAAACAAATACCGGTTAGCCTATGTCAAGCCCAAATTTGTCGACATGATATGTGATATTCTTGGAGTGCATTTTTTTATCTGTTGGTTGAAATAAAATATCAGATCTTAAAATCTTTATTCAGAGAGAGTCCTAACATAGCTACCTAATTATTGGATTACTCATTGATCTTCACTTATATCTTTTGAGAGTTGTTTGTTGTTTACTCTTGTGCTTCAATTATATCCTAAGAGTAAATTGTGAATGAATAAATATCATAAATTTAAAATCAATAATGTGCTATATGATTTGTAGTAGTTTCACATTTTGTTTAGAAAGTAAAAACTATTGAAGTTTGACAACTACAATATTGGTCATACAAGCAATTCATTAATGATTAGTATAAGAAAGAGAACATCCACATGCAAATATATTATCTTGGACATCTTTTATGATTGTGAATACCCATCAATTATTTGCAACCTTGATCAAATAGTTGAAGTTGGACAAGGAAGACAACGTAATGGTTATGTTTGGGTATATTTGCATAGAAGTTATATTGTTATGGATCCTCCAAGACGTGGTTCTTGTTTAGAACCTTTTACTAGCCAAACTTCGTACTAAGTAGCGATGCTACTTGTCCATCCAAATAATTGAGCCAATTTTATTCCATGAGAGTCCACCATAGCTACCTATATATGGTATTTCACTGCCATTCCAAGTAAATTTTTACGTGCCACCTCTAAATATTCAAGTAAACATCTGTTTTATGTGCTCATACCGCTCATGGAGCGACAAGGCGATAAATATCTTCCATGCTAAGTGAGTTATTCTCGAGATGAGTGTTTATTCACATGTGATTGCAAGAGAGAGGCTGGTAAAAAGGTGCCCAGTCCTGCATAATACAAAAATAAATAAACAACAACCCCCCCTAGAAAGTTGATTGTTTGGAGGTCACCCGTGGATACGGGTAGTCATGGAATGTGATTTAATGGTTGAGGGGGAGGAAAATTTCAATTCTGTGTGGGAACCTCCAATAATGTTCTTAGCATGGAAGATATTGAAAACTCTGTTGCGACATTGACAGGCAAGGCAAACCACCTAAAATTACATATTCATCTATGTTTTAATACAATGAGCTCTGGCACCTATGCAAATTCCTGATTCCATGTGCGAAGGGAAAATCTATTTACTTTCATGTTATTTACATTTCATGTTGAGTCAACTTCCTATACCAACCTCAGCCTATTAGTTCACAAGCACCATGTTGTGGGGAAAAATCCACACATTATATCTAATGAAATATAATTGATCATGATTCATTATTGTTAACAATTATCTTTATGATAAATATGTTGGGAGGCAAAACTTTAAGCCCCTATCTCTCTATGTTTTACATGGATGTTGTTTCTTCTAAAAATATGCCTTGAATATTAGCAATCATAGAAGACTATATGATAATTGAGTATGTGGAACTCTTACTTATTCTTGATGATGCATTGAAGTTGTTTGGCGACTAAGAACATGAGTTGTTAAGTTTCAAGGGAATACATTGTTTGCATCATGACATGTGTATTGATTGCTACTCAAGCATGATGAGTTTTATGAAAAAAGTTGCTGGTTATGAAGCTAGAAATGTGAATGAAATTATCATTTATCAAACTTATATACTATGCTAGCATTCACACTTCATAAGTTATTTCTTTTATCATTTACCTATTTGAGGAGGAGTAGGAATTAACCTTGGGGATTTTAATACATATCTAACTTATCGATAATTTATGAAGCATTCATGCCATATTTGCCTATGTTTACGATACTTCTATATGATTTTGAAGCACTTCATGTGATTTATTTAGAACTAACCCAGACTAATGTCGTTTTCAATAGAATTACCATGGTGTTGTTTTTTGTGCAGAAAATGAAAGTTCTTGGAATCACCAGAATTTTTTCATTTTCATTTCAAGGAAATAAGAAATATTGGAGCGAAGAACCACCGGAGGGGAGCCACCTATGGGCTACAAGACAAGAGGGCACACCCCCTAGGTCACGCCCCGATAGCTTGTGGGGCCCATGTGGTTCTGTTTAGCGTGATTCCAACGCTGAAAAATCCTATATATACCACGAACCCTAGAAATAAAGGGAGAACGTCCTCTCCACCATCGCAACTATTTGTATCAACAAAAAACTCTCTGGAGCCTTTCCAGTACCGTGTCAAAGAGGGGAAATCATCTCCGGAGGCCATCTTCATCATCCCGACAAAGACCATGACGAGGAGGGAATAGTTCACCCTCGGGGTTGAGGGTATGTACTAGTAGCTATCTGTTCAATCTCTCTCTCTCTCTAATGTTCTTGAGATGGCACGATCTTGATGTATCACATGCCTTGTTAATCTAGTTCGATCATATGATGTTATTCCCTTGCTACCTTCTTGTGATGAATTGAATATTTCTATTTAAGGTCTCGTTATGTTGGATTGAATATTTTGGTTTGAGAACACTTGATGTATGTATTGCATGTGAATACCCGTAGTGACATTGGGTTATTCAAGTTATTCACTTGATATATGTGATCGAATCAACCTGCAGATTCCAGTGACCTTGGGGATCTATGCATAGGGGTTGATTGCATGTTTTCATGCTATGTTCTCTGATAGAAATCTTGGCGTGCTCCTTAAAGTTCTTTGTGTTGGATTGAATATTATAGATCTGAAATTGTTTGATGTTTGTTGCATAATTTACGCTCGGATACTTGAGGAGATGTTGGATTATCGAGTTGACATTAGGGTTGATTGATATGTATCATGGTGTTATACTAGTACGGACTCTAGGGCTGTTTGTGACACATATAGGAATAGCTCAAAAGATTGATAAAAAATAATAACTTTCAGGTGATTCTACTGCCTAAACCAATTTCATCTTATTATTCTCCGCTAGATAGGAACTTTGTACTTATTCTTTGTTGCACGTTGAGGGATGATCACATGACTCTACTATGTTGGCATTGCTGAGATATTGCACTTGTGAAAGTATGAACCCTAGGCCTTACTACCAAGTATTTATACCACGTTTTGCTCGCTGTTTTCACTTGCAACCTTGCAGTTTTTATATTTTCAGATTAAAAACACGTATCTACTATCCATACTACACTTGTATAACCATCCCTTCACCAAACTAGTGCAACTATAATATTAACCATTGTATTAGGTGTGTTGGGGACATAAGAGTTTTCTTGTATTTGATTGCAGGGTTGTTTGAGAGACCATCTTCATCCTACACCTCCCACGAAATTTGTTGTTGTCCTACAAAACTCTGCACTTGCAGGCGCAATAACATCTACAAGAATAAAGTTGCATAGTAGACATCAACCCGACATTGGAGCCTACTTCGGGGGCTATCTAGGGAGTCTGGGACTAAGGGGTCCCCGGGCTGCCGACGAATCTCTATAGGCCGGACATGTAGGCCGCTTTGTAACTAACGTTGAAGGGCCAAATTGTAAGACGATGTCTTGTTTTGGAAGGAAACCTCCGAAACCTTGGTGTGTGCTCCAAGTTAAGATGATAGAACCGACATGTTTATTCCCTGATGGTAACTAACCATATGTAACCCTAGGTACCCCTGGTGTCGGTGCATGTGTGCACACGGTCACCTACAAGACCTTCAGGCCCCTTGTGGTTTGGCGGGGAGGTCATATCACACAAAGAGCAGAGACTAAGAAACAGAAGGGTGATGAGACTCAGGGGCTTTTACCCAGGTTCGGGCAGCTGTGAAGCGTAAAACCCTACTCCTGCTTTGGTGGACTGATTGGGAAAGATGAAGTTGCACGGAGTTATAACCCAGCAAGGGTTGCCAATGAAAGCTAGCACGCACATACACTTACACTCGGCTCTAATCCCACAGGGACCTAATCTACCAAGTGTCAAATCTCTAAGCGCTCAAATGCCTAAAGATTTGAATCCTTTTCTAGGTTGCCTTAGTCCTCATTTTATAGCTCAAGGGGCGTCCAAAGTGGCAGCAGACATGATCAGATAGCTAGCAGTGCTATCATACCTAACTCTGGTACTTAAGACAGAGCGCCATAAATGTAACCCAAGGTGGCAAGCGGGGGTGTGTTCTCGGCAGGCCTCTACCACCTATGAGTTGGCCATGGCTTGAGGTCTTGACACGCCTCTGGACGGGTGTCAGTATGTTGCAACCTGTCTTCCGGCGCGGCGCCATGTAGCTAGCGAGAGACACCTAGCCATCTGGGGCTCGACACCTCATTGACAAGTGACTCGTGTAGCGATGAGGTAGAGCTGTGGCAGGCTGGCTCACGCCTGCCGGGGAGGCGCCTTGCCGGGTCTTGGTGAGGATGATTGCTCCTTTTCCCCCGGAAGGTGCTAAGGGTTCATGGTGCATCTTGGGTTGTTTGTGTTGGTATTGAGATTGGGGATGCCCCCAATGCCCGTGCATAAGTCAGGGGCACTAGGTACCCCATTACTAGCGCACTAACAGGAGCCCGTGGGCCTAGCCCATACGCGCTTGCCTAGCCTTGTTGGGTGAGGCCCAAAGTTCGTGTGTAGGCGTGGAATTCGCAAAGGGGTAACCGCCATACCATTGTTCCGAGCCGTCCCACATCCCCACGCCTTTTTCGCCATGCGCGCCGCATGCATTGCGTGAATCTCGCGGCGGCTGCGCGTGACTTAAAGGCCGGGTCATGGAAGGAGCCGCATCGTCGTGGATTTGATTGATGGGGCAGTTACGTGTTCGCCAGTGATGGTGGGCAACAACATAGCTGCAGGTGGGCGGCGACCCTTGGAGCGTAGGAGAGTCAGCCCCTACGCCCTCCCTAAAAAGCAGGATGGGTGCAGCAGACGATTCTCATGCATCCTCCTCCTTTTCTCCAACCAAGGGTTGCCTGATTTGTTCTTGTCTCTTAGTCCTTCGAGGTGGCTTCATTTTCTGTCCATGGGGGAAGCATGGGCGTCCCCCATGTTTCGTGAGGGCAGCAAGAGTTTCCTGATCGGATAGTGCATCCGCTTCAGTCATAGTGCCGGGGGTTGACTAACAGTAGGGAGTGTGGCTCCATGTCTGCGGTGGCCCGACGGTGAAGGCAGCAACGGTTCTCTGGCTATCACATCAGGGTCTTGCGCGCATGGCACCCTGTTTGGCGTGCATGGGTGGGAGATTTTCTCCTACGAGTTCTTCGCCAAGGTAGGGTGGATTCCACGACTTTGTACACAAAGGACAACCATGCTCTGTGTGAAGGATCCGGGGAGCATGGCGTCCTCTTCGGCCGTGGCGGCGGATTCAACGCTGGTGGAGGCGTCCGCGCGGGTGATGGAGATGATGGAGGTCGTGATGGCGGCGACCTCTAGTGCTCTGGGGGCGGGGGAGGTGACTCCGACCTGTCGTTATAGCCGGCAGCACCATCATCAACTGCTGGCCCCGGCAGCGCCATCATCTACACCTACCCACTTCTCCCCTGCAGGCTTCGTATGCCCCTCCGGGCATAGGGGCTTCTTCGTCCTTGCGGGGAGGCGTATCGGGAAGGCGCCGAGTCCCAGTCGTGCGCGCTTCATCCGCCTTCCCTCAATCATCCAATCTCTAAAGAAAGGGGGATAAGGAAGGCGTTACGTGGCGCTCATCTATTTATGAAGCAGAAGGTTATAGGCCTTTGCTAAATTTTTACTGGTGGAACTGTAATCTATTTTATCTATTCTGTACTGAAGAAATGAAAAAAAAGATCGTCGTTCTTTTTTCCTTGAGTACTATCCCTGCGTCCTTCTATCTGTATTGTGTTGTATGTTTCCACCACATGGGGTTTAGTGCCTGGTTGGTGCAAGGCGCAAGTGTCGACGGGGGAGCGATCCCCTAACGACAAACGATCATCGTCCCCCAGCAAGGCCCCTCGTCGATATTGGTGCGCCCCCCTCCTTCGAGTCTAATGAGTCACAAGAGTTAAAAGGATGTCCTACCCCGACAAGGGTCCCTAACATGCATATAGTTCCATCACACACAGCTGAAAAAGGAGCGGCAAGGTTTCCTTGAAGGAAAGAACGGAACCACACTTGAGATAAGGTAGTGTAAACTTATCCCCTTGGGGGAAGCACCTTTGAAGGTGCGATGGTTCTTAAACATTGTCTTTGTGCTTTCTCCTGTTCACCTAGAGGCAAAACATACAGGGCAAAGGAGAGGCTCCGTTCTCTTGAGAAGAGGGGAGACCCGGTAACAAGGACCACAAGTCCATCAAGCACTCTTAATAACTAGTAAACTAGGGCATTAGTGACATCATAAGACAAGTACATGCGTAATGCATGATGCATATGCAGATGATGATATAATTTAATGCCTAGCTTTATTTATGCACACGGTCTGCGTCTGGCTTTGTACAAAGGGTTACATGCAACTTCGCTAGGGCTTGTACAAAAAGTGGTTGCCGGGGACTGGGCCCGGCAACCACACCTTACGGGTGGAACTTACGACGATGCTCAAAATTCCATGAGTTAAGCACCTTGATGCCATCTTCGGTCTCCAGACGGACTGTGCAAGGCCTGGTGCCTCGTACTGCCCGGTAAAGGCCTTCCCACTTTGGTGTCAACTTCTTGGAACCCTTGGCGGATTGACCGCACCGAAGGACAACGTCGCCTTCCTCAAAGCTCTGGGTGTTGAACCTGTGCAACACGCGTAGCTGCCTGGAGTTGACGTTCCTCGAGGAGCGTGGCATCGTCATGCCGCAGCTGCGGTTGCTCCACTTCATTGTAGGCAAGCACTCGAGGTGACCCGTAAATGATTTTCGTGGGGATAACTGCTTCTGCCCCATATACTAGGGAGAAAGGTGTTTGGCCGGTAGCTTGAGTTGGTGTCATTTTGAGAAACCAAAGAACCACCGCCAGCTCATGAATCCACCGCTTGCCGCATCTTTATAGTCTATGAAAGTTCTCGTTCTTAGCCCTCGTAGTACTTCAACATTCATCACTCGACTTGCCCATTGCTCCTTGGGTGTGCAACAGAGGCGAAGGAGACCTTGCTTCCATGGCTTTGGACGTACTGCATGAACGCTTGGCTCGTGAATTGGGTGTCCTTGTCAGTGATTACTCTGTTGGGTACTCCAAAGTGACACACCAATCCATTCATGAACTTGATAGCTGACTGAGCCGTCACCTTTCTCACTGGCTCTACCTCAGGCTATTTCCTGAATTTGTCAATTGCCACGTACAATAACTCAAAACCCAGGGCAACGCGGGGGAAGGGGCCTAGGATATCGAGCCCCAAAACAGAGAAGGGGAAGGATAGAGAGATCGTCTGGAGGGCTTGTGCTGGCTGATGGATGTTCTTGGCATGGAACTAGCAGGCTTCACACTTGGTGACCAGCTCAGTCGCATCTTGGAGGGTAGTGGGCCAATAGAAACCCTAGCGGAAAGCTTTCCCGGCAAGGGCCCTTGATACTATGTGTGACTCACACATGCATCCATGAATCTCCGCCAACAGCCTTAGTCTTTCTTCTCGGCAGATGCACCTCAATTACACACCATTGGGTATTCTTGTCTACAGAGTGTCGTCCACAAACTGGTACATACTGGACCGGAGGGCTATTCTTTGAGCCTCTTCTTGTTCTTCGGGATGTTCTACTCTCTAAAGTAATTGGACGATGTGTTGTGCCCAAGCCAAATCCTGTGGCTCGACGGCAAGGACTAAATCGTTCGTGGGAGCGCTTGCGTCTACTACAAGAACGTGGGGTTCTGTGGGAGGGAGTAGCTCACCAGGTGAACAGAACCGCCTCTGGTAGCTTCTCTACCAGGGGTTCATGGAAGCTCTGCTGAGAAATTCTTCCTGGAGTTCAGATTTCTTCTCTTATTGGTCATCGTTGAAGGGGACACGGAGGGTTGAGTGAGGTGAAGGATAAAGACCCATGGTTCCATAGGAAGCTTTTGCGGGGCACACTTCGACAAGTGATCGACAATATTGTTTTCCGCCTGTGGCACTTGTGCTACCTATAGCCCGTCAAAGTGTTCCTCCAAGTTCCTCACTTCCTCTATGCATGCCTCCATCAACAGGCTCTGATAATCCTTATTGACCTATTCACCAGAAGCTGGGAGTCCCCTTTGATGATCAACTTCTTGATCCACAACTCTACCGCGATTCTGAGTGCCGCGAGGAGCCCTTCATACTCAGTGGTGTTGTTGGTAGCTTCTTCCCGGGGAAAGTGCATTTTGACCAGTTACTTGAGGTGATCTTTAGTGGTGGCGATGAGGAGCACACCTGCGCCGGCACCTTGGAGTGAGAAGGCACCATCAAAGTACATGACCAATTCCTTATGTGTTTCCCTGTGGGGGAGAGTGGTTTCCTAGACTTCTTCGTATCACTTGGGCATCCATTCGGCAATGAACTCCACCAGTTCTCTACTTTGGATGGTGGAAGTGCTTTCGTACTTCGACCAAAGCTTGATAGCTCCAGCGTCCACTCGACTGTCCATCCTGTGGCTTTGGTGTTCCTCAAGATGCATTGTAGCAGGAAACGGGTGACAACCGGGATCTCATGGGCTTGGAAGTAGTGGTACACCTTCCTTGAGGCCATGATGAGGCCGAAGATAGCTTTTGCACTCGAGAGTACCTTGATCTATCCCCGTGTAAGAGAGAGCTGACAAACTACACTGGCCGCCGTACCACCTTCTTCTTTGCTAATTCCTTGGAGCCCTTATTGCTAGCCTGTGGGGTTTCTTGTGAGTATGTGCTGGGCATTTCCGTAGATATTTTCGCTTCATCCCCGGTAGCATCTGCCGCGGTGGATGCATCCTCATCTACTTCCTACTGCGCCACCAAGGCTGTGCTAACCACTTGATTCGTTGCCGCGAGGTGTAGCAACAAGGACTCTTGCCGTTTAGGAGCGACCAAGGTGGGAGCAGAAGAGAGGTATGTTTTCAGATCTTGCAGCGCCGCGTCTGCTTCCGGGGTATACTTTATCGGGCTGGCCTTCTTCAAGATCTTGAAGAACGGCAAGGCTCGTTCAGCGGATTTGGAGATGAATCTACTCAACGTGGAAACGCATTCGGTCAGGCGTCTCACGTCCTTGACTCTCTTGGGGGCTTGTATCTACTCGATGGCTTTGATCTTGTCGGGGTTCCCTTCAATACCTTACTAAGACACAAAGAACCCAAGTAGCTTCCTGGATGGGACACAAACACACACTTCTCAGGGTTGAGCTTCGGGTTGATCTTGCGCAGGTTCGCAAAGGTCTCTTCTAGGTCTTGCACAAGGGTAGATTCGTCCCTAATCTTGACCACTATGTCATTCATGTACGCTTCCACATTTCTGTGCAGGTTGGGTCCAAACCCAATTTGCACAGATTTCGCAAAGGTAGAACCAGCGCTCTCTGACCCGAAGGGCATTCGTACGAAACAGTACATCCAAACCCGAAGGGCATAGTGATATCCGGAATACGCATCCAGGAAAGAAAGTCGGTTGCCCCCGGAAGTGGCGTCAACTATCTAATCAATGCGCGACAAGGGAAATGGGTCCTTTATGCATGCTTTTTTTAAGTCTGTGAAATCAATACAAAGCTTCCATTTCCCATTCGCCTTGCGTACCACTACGGGGTTAGCTAACCACGTTGGATGCAGTACTCCTCAGACCAAACCAGCCGCTTCCAGCTTCTTGATTTCCTTGGCAATAAAATGTTGCCTCTCCAAGGCGTGCTTTCTAATCTTCTGCTTGACGGGTCTGGCATAAGGGCATACAGCAAGGTGGTGCTCAATTACCTCTCTGTGAAGACTCGGGATGTCGGAAGGTTGCCACGCATACACATCTACATTCGCCCGCAGAAAGGCAACTATTTTCCACTAATGGTGGCGCTGATGGTGAATGGGCGATTAGAGCCATCGTCCCTTGCCGAGACCTTCTTCGTCGCATGGTAGGAGACCTTGGACTTCCTGCCATCAGAACTCTCCGGAAGGTCATCAACGGGTGTGGCGCATTACGCGGAAGCGCTTCCCTGAGTTCTTGCCGGTGCTATCACTGTACTTCTTCTCCTTCTTCTGGCTTCTGGCAGGAGCAGATTCTCCTGTGGTTTTGGCTGCCACTGCGTCTCGACACCTTTGATCTACGCAAATGATGGTGTCCTTCTTGTCGAACGGGATGGAGATTACTCCCATGGAGCCAGGCATCTTCAGAACATTGTAAGCATAGTGGGATGCTGCCATGAATTTTGCCAAGGCCGGGCGCCCAAGGGTTCCATTATATGGCAGGGAGAGGTCGATCACATTGAAAGTGACCTTATCGGTCCGGTAGTTGAGCTCTCTACCAAATGTAACCGACAAGGTTATGTTTCCCTTTGGCTAGCCTCTACCGGGTTGATCCCTTGGAAAGAATCCGTCGGCTTGAACTCGCTTTCGGGGATATACAATCTCTTGAGCACATCGGGAGAAATCAGATTCATCCCTGCCCCGCCGTCAACTAACATCTTGCAAACCTTGAGGTTGCATATTGTCAGGGATACCAACAATGGCCAACACCCAACCACGGGAACGTGGTCAGGGTAATCCTATCCGTCAAAGATCATAGGCGTGCGGGACCATTCGAGTGGTCTTCAAGATCATACCGGTGGCTCCATGGCATTAATTTTTAGCACCAACTGTTTGAGCTCGTAGTAAGAGGAGTGCAAGGATGAAGCCCCGTCAACACAGATGGCATCGGTTGCCTTATGGAACTCCCTGTCGCTGGAATCCTATCCATCGTCTTCGCCTTCACTTGCATGGTCATCTTCTTTCCTCTCGCGGCCTCTAGTAGGCTTTCCCTTTTGCTGCGGGCCTTGCCGCGTCGGCCTGCTCTGCCGCCATGGCCCTTCTCGTATCCAGCTTTCTACTCCACAGCAAACTGCTCGACTTGGCAGCATTCATGGAGGTCGTGGCCCTTGGTGCAATGGATCTTGCAGTATGGCTCGTCAGACTTTCCGGCTTTCTACACTGCGGCGGCCTCCCTCAATCAGTGCACGAAGCAGCTCCCTTGCCGGGGCTCTTAGCTTCCGCATTCTTGCTGGCACTGAGACTGCCAGAGCCTTCGACGGCCAACACTGCATTGCGCTTGCGCTTCTTATTGTGCTTCCGATTCTTCTCCTTCGATCCAGCGGCATCGTCGTCCTCTTCGGAGTCGACTTCGATGCCCGCTTCCTCTCCGAGGAGTCGCCTTCCTTCTTCCGCGCGAGTACACTTGTCCGCCAATGCCTATAGATCATTGACGGTCTTCGGGAGCTTAACATTTATCTTGGTCCGGATTCTCGTATTGCGCACGTTCGATTGGAATGCAGCAATCATGGCTGCAGGGTGTATCACCGAAATGTTGCGGTTTACTCTACTGAATCTATGGATAAATTTTCGTAGGGTTTCACCCTCCTTCCGCGGGAGGACTTGCAAGTCGTTGGGTTGTCCTGGCTCCTGGTGGCCAACCATGAAGGAGCCAACAAACTCGTTGCACAGGTCAGACCATGGCGCAATGGAATTCTCTGACAAGTGCATCAGCAACGATCTCACATTCGGCTGGAGTGCCAAAGGGAATTAGTTGGCGAGCACCTTCTCATCTCTTCCTCTGTCGGCTTGGACGGCAATTGTGTAGATGCCGAAGAACTGCCGGGTTGAGCTTTGCATCATATTTTTCTGTCAACTCGGGTTTGAAAGCCCGGCTCGACGTCTAGCGGACCTGCCGTAGCTCGAGAGTGAAGGCGGGACACCCAACATCGTAAGGTAGGTTTTTACCAGCACTTTGTGTGGGATTGCCAGTGTTGCATTTGTCGGATTGACTGTGTGCTTCCCGGCGTCGTTCCATGGTGGTGCGTGCATCCTCCTTCTGCCAGTCTTCTAGGACACACCGCCGGTCGCGTGGGCCGGTCGAGGCCATAGATGCCTCATCGGGCCTGTCAGTGCGTGGAGCTTGTGGCGGCTGTCCTTGAGCTTGCTGTCAAGGAGGGGACGGCACCGTCGGCGTGGCCTCCCCAACACGACCGTCTGTTCGGGCCATCGTTGTCGTTCGTGGATGAAGGGATGACCGTTCCTACTGTGATTTGCCGGCTTTGGCGAAGCATATCAAATTTGGATGGTGGCTCTCCACTCGTCCATCTTGGCAGCCGCTGGTGGGAAGTTTAACAGTAGCTGAGCCCGGGACATTGCCTCCACGGCCGTGTCCGGCATGGGCAAAGAGGCAGACGGCGACGTGGCTCAACTTCTATTGGAACGAGGAGGAGCCTCATCGCGTCCTTGTCGCCGTGCGTCGGTCGTGGTGGTGGCCTGACGTGGGGGAGGCTAGGCGTGCGGATCCGTGGCTCCGCTCAGCACACCATCTTGCTAAGGATGAGGTGCGCGCCCAGCAGCCGCCCCATTTGTCGGCGCAGCTGGTGGACCACGGTTTCCCTCGGAATGGGCACTGCTGTTGTGAGAGTGTTCACTGATTCGACCGATACGTGAGTCTTGGGTTTCCCTTTCGCCCGCGTCACGACGGGCGAGCTCACTATGACTGCACGGGACATGATGGCGGCGCCTCTTCCACCGATCGTGTCGCCCTCGGTGCCCGCATCGCCTGATTCCGCCACGACACGAGCGGCGTCCGCACATGCATGCGTCTCGGCCTTTGAAGTATAAGGGTAAGGTTGTGCGCCGGTCTTCCTCTTGCGAGCCATCATAAGAGAAAAAGAAAGTCATCGTGAAGATCAACACGCTGCTCGTATCCTCAGGTTCACATGACCGAAGCCCTGTGCCTGGCGCACCAAAGATGGCAATGCAGGTGTGCACACAGTCACCTGTGGGACCTTTGGTCCCCTTGTGGTTTGGTGGGGAGGTCGTATCACACAAAGAGCAGAGAATACGAAACAACACGGTGATGAGACTCTGTTTTTTTACCAGGTTCGGGCTGCTGTGATGTGTAAAACCCTGCTCCTACTTTGGTGGATTGATTGGGGAATATGAAGTTGCACAGAGCTATACCTCAGCAAGGGTTGCCGGGGAGAGCTAGCACGCGCGTACACTTACACTCGGATCTAATCCCATGAGGACCTAATCTACCAAGTGTCCAATCTCTAAGCATTCAAATGCCCAAAGATCTGAATCCTTTGCTAGATTGCCTCGGGCCTCCTTTTATAGCTCAAGGGGCATCCATAGTGGCAACTAACATGATTAGACAGCTAACAGTGCAATCATACCTACCTATGTCACTTAATGCAGAGCGCCATAAATGCCAACCTAGGTGGCGAGCGAGGGTGCATTCCCGACAGGCTTGTGCCACCTATATGCCGGCCATGGCTTGAGGTCTTGACACGCCTCTGGACGGGTGTAAACAGGTTGCAACCTGTCTTCCAACATGGCAACACATAGCTAGCGAGAGCCACCTAGCCGTCTGGGGCTCGACACCTCATCGACAAGTAACACGTGTAGCGATGAGGTGGAGCTGTGGCAGGCTGGCTCACGCCTGTCGGGGAGACGTCTTGCTGGGTCTTGGTGAGTATGATTGCACCTTCGCTCCCGGCAGGTGCTAGGGGTTCATGGTGCGTCTTGGGTTGTTGGTGTTGGTCTTGAGATTGGGTATGCTCCCAATGCCCGTGCGTAAGTCAGGGGCACTAGGTACCCCATTATTAGCGCAACGACACCTGTTGTCTATATAAACTGGATGGTTTTAGTTCGTAAAGAATTGAGACACAATCTAGGGTTTAGTTCATGTAATCTCGTGGTAGACCGACTTTTTAATTGTCATACACATGTCAATATAATCAAGCACGAGTAAGGTTTTTCCTCTTCGAGAGGGCCCGAACGTGGGTACAAATTGTCGGTGTGTTTTCCTATTTCCCATAGATCCAAGATCCATAGCTCGGGACACCCTACCCGAGATCCACCGGTTTTTACACCGACACCCTCCCTGTTTCTTAAGTATTCGAAGACCAATAAATCTTATCGGGCTGAAATTTTAACAAGATTTATTCTTAGATATTAGCTTCCTTGAGGCTGAAGGAGAGTGTCAACTAACTTAACAGTTTTCCACAAACTCTCCTGGCATGCCCTAGGGTGGGTGGCACCTCGTGTGGGTTTTTGGGCCCCTCAAACACCATCTTGCGTTGATTATTTTCCCAAAAATCATATATATTCCAAAATAATCTTTTTAAAATTTTATCGTGTTTGGACTTCTTTGATATGGTTATTTGGTGAAATACAAAAACATGCAAACAACAAAAAATGGCAATGGGCAGTAGATCAATATTTTGGTCCCAAAAATAATATAATTTTTTGCCAAAAGTATATGAAAGTTGTGAAATATCGGCATGATAGAACAAAAAATTATAGATACGACAGAGACCTGTCAGTGATACACCCGATATGATGGGTTACAACAAACTAATTAGCTACCCAAGGCAACTGACAAAGTTAGAAATAACAAATAGTAAATTGGGGTTTAAGAGACGACAGAGAGTGATGGAGAAGAAGATATAATTTAAAGTTCATGCTCTCGCGGAGTGCTAACCTCATTTCGGGAGGTAAAGAACAATGGATGCTCCCATGACGATGAATGTCTCAGATGAGTCTTCAGGCACCTTTAGTCAACAAATGTAAAATTTCCCTCTCACTAGGATTAGTTCTTAGGACGAGCTCCGAACCATCTTAAACAAGCCGGGAGCATGACCACATAACTTGGAAGCTCCCGGGTGATACCAACCCGCCTAGGGTATCACACAAACCCAAGAGTAATAGATCATATACGAACTTCATTGTATTCAAGTTGGGTGTGGTGGAGTTGTGGATCTAGGTCAAGAAATCAACTTCTAGTTAGTTGAAGAAGGGGGAGTGAGAGCTTGGAGTTGGTTAGTAATGGTGTTGAAACATATGTCGACGACCTAGCCTCTAGGGGAAATCTATACCAACCCGTAATGATTGTTACACATAGTTTTTGTATTTTATTGAATCTTCCAATATTGTACACTATCTTGACTTTGAAGTCTCTAGGATCAGTCCAGAAATATGTGTCGGATTTTAATAGATGATTTTATGCGAGTTTCCAATTACATTTCGGATCAGGTTCATAGACCCGGTCTAAAAACGATGGCAACAAAGAATATATTGAAGGGCAAATTTTTTGTCCTTGTGAAGCATGGAATGGTGATCAACATGGATGTGATTTAGACTAGAATCCATCAAAGTCTTCTTTAACCCCTCTTAATAGTGCGGTGTTCCTACAAGACTCAAAAAGTATAATGATAATGAAGCTCTGAGTTAAATAGACATCGTCTCTTTTATCCATTGTATATGAGGGTGGATATAGAGATCCACTTAGTGAGAAGAAGTTCTTTTATATCCACTGTGTGGTGGTGATTCCATAGTGCAAGGCATATGAAGAGCTTGACCTCCAATGGTGCCTGACAATTCTAGAGATCTATGGCGCACAAATCGGGGTTTTTGCAAAGCAAGAATCTGATATAGGCCCAACATACCGAATATGTGGTAGCGGCCAACAACTTTCAGGATAAGGAGCCACACACATCTTGGTTCAGAACATATAAGAAAGAGCTCCACATGCTCAAGAACTCCATGGTCACTGATAGAGATAGAGTGCAAACATATCCTACACCAATGCATTGTCCCGAATGCGTCCGACACAAGACAGATGCGTTGCAGTGACCTCCCTTGGCACCATAGTGCCCTCTTCAAAAGAACCTAAGTTTAAGATTCTTGAAGCACTTGTAGAACCAAAGGGAGAGGTGTGAATTGAGAAGGACCAGTCAACACATGGGCATCAACAGAAAAGACGTCCAAGCTGAAGTTTGGTGGCGCATTTATCCAATAAGAGCTACTTGTCCACCTTCAAGAAATGTAAGTGAGAAAGAAGGAGAACAAGGTAAGAAATAAGGAACTTGACACATCTCCAATGTATTGATAATTTTTTATTGTTACATGCTATTATATTATCAATCTTGGATTGCTTTATACGCAACTATATGATATTTTATATCATTTGTGGGAACTAACCTATTAACCCACTTCAAGTGCGAGTTGGTGTTTTCTACGTGTTCTTCGTTTTTTAGGAAACCAGTACCAAACAGAGTTCGGACGCTATGAAACTTTTTGATGATTTTTTCTTGACAAAAATAGAATGTGGAAGCTTCATAGGGAGACCATACGACACACGAGGAGACGACAAGTAAACAGGGTGCGCGAGGGGGTAAGCACACCCTAATGGCTTGTGGGCTCCACGTGGCTCTCTATGACCTAATCCCACCTCCATAAATTCTCTAAAATCAAGAAACCAACAAAGAGCCACCCAAAATAATCTTTCCCTTGCCACAAGTCTTTGTTCTGACCCACGAAACCTTTTCTGGTGCCATACTGGAGGGCAATCGATTAGGAAGGCCATCTAAATCAACCTTGCTACCTCAAGGGAAATACTTATCTCTACTATGCCGCATCTCCCGTTCTCTTCGGGGGAAATCCCAACGCAGTTTACAAGTAGAATGAAGAACTTCTCGCACTGTTGCTGGGGAGACATCATCATATTCTTATCAGGTCCTTTGGTACAAATTATCATTCACTTGTTCTTCCTTTTATTTTATTTTATATTTTCTTGCTCAAAAATATCAAAAACACATTTTTCATCTTTGTTAATTTACTTGTTTGCTTTCTTTACTTGCTAGTTTACTCGTTCCTCTTGTTAGTTTGCATGCTTTGTCACTATATCTCAAGAAAAAACCAAACTCTGTGATTTCTCAAATACTAATACTAATGATTTTAGTGGTACTTCTATACCACTATCCAGTAGTGCGTATTTTATGATATTAAAGTTGCGTTGATAAATCTTGTTATGAAAGAACAATTTATTGGAAGTCCTAATAAGGATCCTACTTCACATCTTAATACCTTTGTAGACTTATGTGATATGCAACAGAAAAAGTATATGGATAATGATGTTTTTAAATTGGAATTATTTCCCTTCTCACTAAGAGGTAAATCTAAATCATAGTTTTCATCTTTACCTCGTAATAGTACTAGAACATGAGATAGATCTAAGGATGCTTTTATTGGTATGCATTTTCCTCCTCCTAAGATTACTTATCTCTAAAATCAAATCAAGAATTTTAAACAACTTGAGCACAAGCATGCGATATAATGAAATTCATGATTAGAAATTGTCCCACTCATGGCCTAAGTTTGTGGATGATAATACAAAAGTCTACGCAGGACTAAACTTTGTGTCAAGAAATCTTCTAGATTCTGCTGCAGGTGGTACATTCATGGAAGTTACATTGGGAGAAGCTACAAACTTTTGGATATATTCATGATAAATTTTTCTCAATGGCACACCAAACAAGCTTCAACTTGTAAGAAGGTAAACTCTGTCAAAGAAATAGCTACTTTGAGTGGTAATATGGATGCTTTCATGAATATGGTTGCTAAAAATGCTAATGTTGATCCCAATGATGTGCCACTATCTATTTCGCTTGAAAAAAATAATGATGCTATTGATATGAGTTTTATCTCTCGAAATAATTTTAACAATAATGCTTATAGACTGTATCCTAGTAATTCCTTTAATAATTATGGTAATTCCTATGAAAATTCTTCTTCAAATAATAATATCATACCCTACGATCTTGATAACACCATTACATAATTTATTAGTTATCAAAATATTTTCAACACTATGGTAAAGGAAAAACTAGATAAAGTTGCAGATATTGCTAGAAACATGGATATGATTTCTTTTTATGTGGATACTCTTAAAAGTAAAGTTTTTCCAGCTAAATATGATATTAATGAGTCAATAATATTCATTCAAATATCTATTAATGAAAGTAAGGAGAGGCCCGCTAGATTGAGAGCTAAGCGAGGATTCCTGGAAAAGGCTCTTCCACCCGATTTTTACTGTAACCATGATGTAGATATTAAAATGATTGGTGTTTCTCCTATTTAATATCTATTTACTGATCTGAAAATTGATGAAAAGGGGATTGGAGATGATTCAACTCTAGTTAGAAGGCATCCTGCGTGTCCGGAGAGTGATGGTCCTAGTGATAAAAATGGCAGAGAGGTTAAAACTTTAATTAGTGACATGCCCACCATTTTGGATTACAAGGATTTTAATTATGAAAGTTGTTCTTTAGTTGAATGTATTTCCTTGTTGCAATACATAGTTATCTCACCTAATGCTTATGAACAAAATAGGGCTTTTAGTAAACATATAGTACAAGTGATGGTAAAATTGCATGCACAGAAACTCAAACTAAAGGTTTCAATACTTAGAACATTGCATGATCAATGGGAACCTACTACTAAAATTAAGCTTAAATATTATGAATGTAGTGCTTTGTCTGACCTTGGTGCTAGCGTTTCTACTATTCCTAAATCTCTGTGTGATGTGCTAGGTCTCACCGGTATACATGAATGTTCCCTTAACTTGAATGTTGCGGATTCCACAATTAGAAATCTTTGGGTAAAATTAATGATGTGCTTATTCTTGCTAATAAAAATTATGTACCTGTACATTTCATTGTGCTTAATACTGAATGCAAACCCTCTTGTCCAATAATACTTGGGAGGCCTTTCTTACGAACTATAGATGCTATTATTGATATGAAAGAAGGATATATAAGATTCCAATTCCTACTAAATAAATGGATGGAACACTAGCTAGAAAGATAATTAAGTAAAATTACGAATCTATCATGAGGACCACCTATGGACTGAATGTCAAGGATAACCACACTTGATACAATGCATTATGCCTAGCTAGGGGCGTAAAACGATATGATTGTTAGGAGGCAACCCAATAGTCATCTTAAACAAATTGTTTTAATTTATATTTTGGTGGGTTCACATGTTTATTGCCACTGTAATGATTTTTTTATGTTTCAATTAGTGTTTGTACCAAGTAAATCCTTTGGAATGATTTGGATGATATTAGAATAGGTCCTATGCAAAACACAAACTTTTATGTCTAGTTGTCACACCCTGTTTTCACCTCACTTTCAGTGTAATTTCAAAATATGAGTTTATTAAAACTTTTCAAAAAACAATGCTGTGAGTACCATGATTCACATAGTATGCTTGTATGCTTGATTGATTCGAATCAAAAACCATATTTTTCATAACATAAATATTCCCAATTTTTTTTCTTATTTTTGACTATTTCAAAACCATGCTTTGGGTTGCACTACAAGTCCTTCGCAGCAAGGGAGTGATTTTACCCACAGATGGTGATATGGTTCTAAATCTATTTTTAACTCTCCAAAACCATAAAGTAATTAAATTTTAAATTATTTTCCTAATTTATTTACATGTCCATTTCTGAGGCCAGGAATGATATTCCTATATGGAAAATTTGGAGATACCCACAGGACATATATTTTCCATACATAAGATTTTCATCCCCTATTTATATTCAAAATATTTGAGCAAATCCCTGAAAACCTATTCTGTCTGTTTCGATCTTTTGGAATATTTCAAAAGGAAATATTTCTAATAAAATCCCAAAAAATTCCAGCAACCTTCCCAAGCTATATTTAGTCACCACACCAAGTTTCCCCTCATTCCTAGGTGATTCGGTTCACTAAATAATTCAAAACCCCTCTTTGTCCAGAACCAAGTTGAAGCATCTCTACATTGCCAAGTTTATCCAAATGGGTTGAAACTTTGCAGGAGTGTTCAACACCCCAAATGAGGGTTCTCTGCCAAAAATGGGATTTGCACGAGGTAATCTACCCACATTCCCTTTGGAAGGGGCAGATCTGCCATTTGGGGGGTGATTTGAAGTTTGCATTGCCAAACTTATCAAATGAAGCTCAAATTTGGTGGAGTATCTTATTTCTTCATCAAAGTTAATCTTGTTAACTCTCATCACCAGTCGTGAGGTGTTGCTATCCCAAACACATGTCGAATACCTTCTAACATATTAGCAAATCAGCCCCAACCCCACTCCACACCAAAGCTATTCCCTCGAAACCCTTTGACCAAGCTCCCAGAACTACTCCCCAACTGCAGGAGAGTGGCCCCTCTTTGAATCCATGCAGAAGGCCCCAAAATCCTCATTCTAAATCCAGAGCCAATGCTGGCATCTCCTCTTTCCTCTCATCCCATGGACAGTGGTGAGTCCCCTGACGCCCAAACATCTAGGCATCTTCAGTCCAAGAGCCAGGACATCCCAGACAAAGCCAAAGCGCCCTAGAGCGCGCCAGCATGGTGTGGCATGCCAAAACTGCACTCTGGGCATGCTCCTGGGCGCACCCGAAGCAAAGGTGGCCAACCCCAGCCGGTTCGAGCCTCCCCTGATGCCCATTCGAGTCCTCAATCGTCTCTTTGTATGAGGGCAGCCCCATGGCCCCTCCTCCCTTGCTCTTTTTCCTGGAGCGACGCGTGCCCATGCGCGCCAGATCCAACCAGAAGACCATGGCCATGTGTGTATGCTCCTCCTCGCTCTCTCTCCCTTTTAGTGGGTCTCGCAGGTCCTAAACCACGTCCGCATACCGTGGTTTCGACCCCAAGGACTCACTGCCCCTCCTGCGAGTAGTGGTGAGACTACTGGCGCCATCGGCTCGGTGCACAGTCGGGAGCCTATAAATAGGCCCTTCCCTAGCTCTAGCACCTCTATCCCACCTCTCCGGTGCCTAAACTCCATCATAGCCTCTCCGTTTGAGCACAACGAGCTCTGTGCTCGAGATCGACCGAGGCCCCCCCCGCTTCAAAGCTCTGTCGATCTCGGGCTACGGGACAGCTCCAGTGCTCCTTTCACCTCGTGTGTGATCCTAGCAACCTCAGGGAGCTTCCCCATCACCTCCCCTAGCTAATCCTCGCTCGTAGCACCTAGTTCATGAGCCTCCCGAAACAGCTCCGCCGTAGCCACCTCGTCGCCGGTGAACCAGAGCCTCCCCGTCGACCCCTCGACCACCACCAGGTAGGTGACTGCGAGCTGGTTCTATTTCTGCCTTCGGTTGGGCTCGGGGATGTCGGTAGCATCGCCAGCCTGCTTCCCCTCCTCTCTATCCCGAGGTGGAAGATGACCCCGACATGTGGGGCTCACCTGTCGGTGGCTCCTGTCTCTTCCCCTCTCTCCTCTATGCCACTGACCGCAGGGGCTCGCGTGTCAGGTTTGAACCTGGCCGCGCTCGCTTGGGCTGGCTGGCTGGCTGGCTGCCTAGCTGGGCCGGCCCAAGCCTCAGGCCGAGCCAGGCCTAAGCCCGAGCCACTTTCCTTTTTTTGTTTAATATGGTTTTAAAAGATTTTTATAAAAATAATTATTCAATATATTTTACTATTTTTCCACCATAATTGTTCTAAAAAGGATTAGTATTCAACAAAGCCTTTGTACAATTTTTAGACAACCTTTCTGTTTTATAATAATTAAAAAGGATATTTGCAATAGTTTTGCTTCTCTTAAAGTGATTTTAGAAATAATCCTTTCACTAAAAACAGAGACAAATATTTTTTAAATAACAATCTGGATTTATCTGAATTAAACAACATTTTTAATGTGACTTTGTGATCTGTTTTTGGGTGAGCTACTTATTACTTTTTATTTATTACGACGACAGAAACCACGTTTGACGAAGGAGTTGGACTTGAAGACCCCGAAGACCCTGGATACTTAGCTTATCAAGGCAAGCAGCCCTTTGACCATGTTTGAGCATATGTTATGTTGCATGCTAGTAAATCAAATACTCCCATTGCATATGGTCATAAATATTCGGTATATCATTGAGGTGATGTTACCGATGACTCTCTGAAGCACTTGCATTTTAAGCTTGATCGTACCACCTATGAGGATCACACTGATATCATGTTGACAAGTAGAGCTAAGCATAGTAAAAGCATGAGCATGATGATGGTAAATATCAAAGGTTTACGAAGACTTCGTCGGGTGCAACTAATGCCCGAGGGTGAAGACGAGTTAGGTGGCCGCTATTGGTGAAGTGGTGCACCTGGTATTTTGGTGCGAGTGGTTTCGGAAATGGGAATTGAGTTATGATGTGTCGACCGTCCCAACCTTACATGTGCGACCACGTTACCCCTTTATAGGACGGGGCTTTGTTGATTACTCTGGTCAATGCTAGCAAAGAGCCACATTACTAGTGGCGGGAGTGATGTATGGTCACTTTTGTGATGGGGTCGTGCCAGGTAGGACGACTATGCCATTTTTACGTGTTCCAGGCACATTGTTGGTCCTCGTATGGATGATATTTTCCAGATTTGGTGCTCGTAAGACGTACATCATGTGGGCTGGGTACCAATCGAGTGGGCCTCTTTGTCCAGTATCGTCTGGCGAAAGGCATTGATCAGGTACTTACCTCAGGTATTTTATATACCGCGGGTCGTGGATGACACGGAAGTTTCCCGGATCTCGTGGGTACAGCGTACAACCTCTGCAGAGTGTAAAACTATTCGAATAGCCATGTCCATAGTTAAGGACAGTTGGGTGGTGCTGCTTAAACTACGTCCAGTCGTTTCTGCATAAACCAAGTGTGTGTGTGTGTGTGTGTGTATAGTGGTGTTATCTGAGAGAGAGTTGATATGACCAAGTTCGGTTACTTAGCATATCGGGTGAACCCGGAGTGTTCAACCCTTGACAAATATATTGATATATGTAAATTGTTCTTCTAAATACCATCTAGCTTATGTTGCACATCAATCCATGTTCATGTTTATTCACTGTTAGGCCGCTATCCACCAATCTTCATAATACTTGTTATCCTACCAATTGCATTATTCATATCATGGGTTGTTTGCGAGTACATTCAACGTACTCATTGGCTTGCCACCAGTTATATTATTGACCAGACATAGAAGGACCGGAGTTTGGAGAAGAGTACATCATCGGAGACGGCCATGCGAACTCGGATGCTTCCTAGTCAGAATGCCTGTTGGTATAGGCTGATGGCATGGGCACCCGCTTAGCCCCGAGATTTCCGATGCTAGTTGTATTAGTGTGATTTGGCCTTATAGGCCCTACCTTGTGAACTAGACCTTATTGGTCATGTGCTGTAATATTTTGGTACGTTGGATCTAATTCTCTTATTATTCAACATCTGTGTGTTTAGTGAGCATTGATCTCTCGGATCACCTAGCACGTTCATTCGGCGATCTCAACACGTAAGTCGGGGTCCCACAAAGCTGGTATCAAAGCCATCTTGATTGTAGGAAACCTTAGGTAGCATGGATGATATCCGAGACGAGTAGTGTACTCAGCCCTTACGCATGAGATTTTTCTGCACCCTCCAAAAATTTCAAACCCTCTCCTACAACCTTGTAGATGGCCACTGTACCTGAGATGCTTCGGGATACAGGTTTTCCCCTACTTTTGGGAGATAGCCTCGAGAAGTGTCAAGTACGCCACACGCCCATTTTTATCTACCACGAGCACTGGGTCAAAACCGACACAAAGGAATATCACGTGGACGTGATAGTGAAGGCTAACGACTCCCCAACTAGTTAGTTCTTTGAAGGACCACAGATGGAGACTCTGATGTTGGCAGTGGGACAGCCGCACGAGAGGCGCTCATGCATCTCCGCGATATCCTTGTCGAGATGGCTAACGAGCCAGCTACTCGTCACCTGCCTTTTATTAAGGACGATGTTGACTGGAGTTGGATGCTTAACCCCTCTTCGGAGGACTGGACGCCACTCAAGTTTCAGACCTACATCAGCCTCTTCGCCGATACCTTGACTCACCTTCTGATCAAGGAGTTGATGAGGCTTCGCCAAGAGCTAGACGAAGTCAAGGACCTACTTCGCCTGGAAAAGATGAATACCCGCAAGGTCAAGAAGGAAGGAACACCCGAAGGGCAGTCAACCAATGCCTTCCGAGGAGGAATACCACCGCTCCAGGCCACTCCTATCCAGAGTCATTGTCTGACCGCGGAAGAGTACACTGAGGTCCTCACCGCTTCGCCGACTAAGAGATGGCGTGATGGACCACTTCCGTCTCCTACACCTCTGAAGGTGGAGGGTACCGATGCGGATGAAGACGAAGACCCTACAGAGCCTGCCTAGGAGTTCGAGCAGTCCGCCGCTTAGACGTGCAACTTAGGCAATTAGGAGTCTTCCCCAAGCGTAGTAGAGTCCGTGTATCGGTTCATGTGAACCATGAGTGTTGTGTGAACATGTATGATGCAAGCCGCATTTCTTCCTTAAGCAGCTTGTAAGCGACTACATCACTTGTTTTAATTCAATGCATTAGATTTTCCCCAAAAACTTTTGTTTAAAACTCTCACACTAGCACAGTACCAAACCCCCTTACTTAGAGCATCATCCCTTATGATTCTCGGCCAATTCGGCAAGTTGACCTGTCTACTCCCCTAACAGGATGGTGATTTCAACCTGCACCAGCACCCTCGGCAACCCCGGCTTTGCCTCCTCTGGCCAGCAGCATGGAACCGGTGGGAAAGCTCAAGCTGGAGATCACCACGGGCAGCAGCAAGGCGATATTCCTCCACCGCTGCTTCCTTCGGAGAGCCTGGCTGTGGCTCAGTTCCTCCAAGCACTCCGAGAGGAACGTCAAGCCAACAATGCTGCCATCCAATAGCTGGCCCAAGTCTTGGTGAACAATCCACCGCAGAACGGAAATGGCAACGGTCGCTCTACTCTGTCTGAGTTTATGCGGACTACGCGTCCTATATTCACGGAGACAATTGAACCATTCGATGCCGATGACTAGATCCGCACTATAGAAGCCCTCCTCACGCTGGTCAAGTGCACCAAAGATCGCGAGAAAGTCCTTTATGCTTCTCACTGTCTCAGAGGCACGACCAGAGCTTGGTGGGACGGGTTCCAGATCATGCGAGAAGGGCAAGCTATCACTTGGGCAATATTCAAGGAAGGATTCTGGGCCGCTCACATTCCTCTTGGAATGATGACCATTATGAGGAGGGAATTCCAAGCTTTAAGGCAAGCGCAAGCTGATGGGTAGTGGGGGACCCTGTCACCCGAAGCCACGTCCATGGCAGTCAGCGCCATCAAGACCCACTTATCAGCAAGAGCAGTACAAGGCACCAACGTTCCGCCAGAACTACCAGCCCGAGCAGCAAGTCAACACCAAGCTAGTAATCAACCCGCCGGATAACAGTGGAGTCAAGACGAACATTCTGGGACAAGTTACTAGTTTTCGATGTGGACAAGCTAGGCACTATTCTCGTCAGTACCCCAACAAGAAGCCCGATGCCCCGCGCCCCAATGCGCCAAAACAGCGATAAGGTCAAGGAGCGCCAGGAAGGAACCAAGCTTCCCGCAGTCAATAGTACCATAGCAGGGGACATATTAATCACATCTTTGCAGAAGAAGCACATGAAGACCCGGACTGCATTATTGATACGTTTCTTGTCAACTCCCCCCCAGCAACAGTATTGTTTGATTGTGGTGCTTCACATTCTTTTGTTAGTCAGAAGTTTGCGGAAAAATGTGGTTTGAAGCCTACCCTACTTAACGGGCAAATGGCAGTACATACCCCGGGAGCAGTGCTAAGGACCAACCTAGGATCTAGAGGATTCGGGATCAATATTAATGGGATAAGCTTCTCAGCAGATCTCATCATCATTAAGTCGCAAGGCTTAGAAGTGATCCTTGGGATGGATTGGTTGGCCAAGGACGAGAGCATCTTAGACTATGCCAATAGGACTATTACCATGACGAGCGACCAACGGGTCAAATTCAATTATGTCCCTAAGTCGACATCCACTCAAGTCCCACAGGTAAATTGCCTATCGGGAGAAGAGCTGGATCGAGTACCGATAGTTTATGAATACCCGAACGTCTTTCCTCATGAGCTGCCAGGGATGCCTCCTAACCGAGACATCATGTTCATCATTGATATCATGCCCGGGTCAAGGCCTATCTATAAGAAGCCTCATAAGATGGGGTCCGAAGATCTAGCAGAGCTGAAGAAGCATCTCGATGAGAAACTCAGGAAAGGGTTCATTCGTCCGAGTGCATCACCTTGGGGATCACATGTTCTATTTATCTCAAAGAAGGATGGGACTATCAGACTCTGCGTCGATTACCGTTCTCTCAATGAAGTCACGATCAAGAACAAGTACCCACTCCCAAAGATTGAAGACTTGTTTCACCAGTTAAATGGAACTAAGGTATTTTGCAGGATCGATCTCCGATCTGGATATTACCAACTGAAGATCCGACCTGAAGACATACCAAAGACTACATTCATGACCCAGTACGGTCTATACGAGTGCACTTTCATGTCGTTTGGGTTTACAAATGCCCCAGCATACTTCATGTATCTCTTGAAATAGGTCTCCATGGAATACTAGGATAAGTTTGTTGTCGTTTTCATCGATGACATATTAATCTTCACCAAGTCCTAAGAAGAGCATGAGCAACACTTGAGGTTAGTGTTGGAGAAGCTTCGAGAGAACCAACTTTATGCCAAATTTAGCAAATGCCAATTCTGGCTGCACAAAGTTCGATTTTTAGGTCATACCATGATGGCAAACGGATTGGCGGTCGATCCTTCCAAGATTACCACGGTAACTAATTGGGAGTCGCCAATCCTTGTGAAGGAAGTCAGGAGTTTCCTCGGACTCACGGGATATTACCGTAAGTTCGTAGAAGGATTCTCCCGCACCGCTCGACCAATGACTCAGCTCTTGAAAAAAGGCAAGAAGTTCAAATGGTCGCCGGAGTGTGAAGAAAGCTTCCAAGAGTTGAAGAAGAGATTGTCTACCGCCCCGGTATTGGCTACTCCAGATATCAACAAGGAGTTTGTGATATATTGTGATGCCTCCAGAACCGGGCTCGGTGGAGTCCTAATGTAAGACGACAGAGTTGTGGTATATCTGTCATGGCAATTGCGCCCGCTTGAGGAAAACTATGCCATGCATGATCTCGAGTTGGCACCAGTAGTACATGCCCTGAAGACATGGCGACATTGCCTTCTGGGAAGCGATGTGAAATATACACGACCACAAAAGTCTGAAGTATATCTTTACTCAAGGAGAATTGAATATGAGGCAGCGAAGATGGTTGGAGTTAATCAAGGACTACGACCTCAGCATTCAATACCACCCTGGTAAGGCTAATGTGGTGGCCGATGCCCTAAGTGGGAAGGCCAGCACCTTGAATATTATGCTCAAGGAAAGGCTACGCTCCTTGTATTAAGAGATGGAAAGCAATGGATTGGAGCTAGTTGAATCAGGATTACTAGCTAACCTCAAAGTCAAACCACCGCTAGCAGACAACGTCAAGGAAGCCCAGAAGGGGCATAAGAGCATCAAAGGCATCAAGAAGAAGATCTAGGAAGGCAAGGCCCCAGAATTCCTGGTGGATGAGCAAGAAGTAGTGTGGTTTGAGAAACGATTATGCGTACCCAACAAGGCAGAAATCAAGGACTTGATCCTGCAGGAAGCTCATGACACACCCTACTCTATTCACCCCGGTGGCACCAAGATGTATCAAGACCTTCGGGAAAGATTCTGGTGGCACGACATGAACAGGGAAATAGCATCTTACGTCGCCAAGTGCGACGTATGCCAACGAGTCAAGGCTGAACACCAACAACCTGCTGGACTACTACAACCTGTCCAAGTGCCTTAATGGAAGCGGGACAAAGTCGGCATGGACTTCATCATTGGTCTGCCCAGATCGAGCAAGGGGCACAATTCCATATGGGTCATTGTCGACCACCTAACTAAGGTGGCCCATTTCATTCCAGTCAACACCACTTATGATGGTAGCCAGTTGGCTACCATGTATATGCATCGTATAGTGAGTCTCCACGGAGTTCCCAAGGAGATTGTATCTGACCGAGGCACGCAGTTCACCTCAAGATTCTGGAAACAGGCGGAAAAATGGAAAGAGTGAATCAGATGCTCAAAGATATTCTCCGGGCATGTGTCTTGGCACATGGGACCAAATGGGAAGACTGTCTGCCGTTCGCTGAGTTCTCATACAACATCAACTATTAGTCCAGTCTCCAAATCGCCCCATTTGAAGTGCTATACGGTCGGAAGTGTCGCACCCTGCTCAACTGGTCCGAAACTGGAGAAGGATTGATTTTCGGTCCAGAAGTTATGCAAGAGGCAGAAGACAAGGTGCAACTTGTTCGGGAAAACTTAAAGGCGGCCGAGTCGCGATAAAAGAGCTATACAGATTCTCACCACACAGAATTGGAGTTCAACCTCGAAGACCAGGTGTACCTCTCTGTCACACCTCTCATGGGAACCAAGCATTTCCATGTCAAGGGGAAACTTGCTCCAAGGTTCATTGGATCTTTTAAGATCACGACAAGGCGTGGAGAAGTTGCTTACCAGCTGGTACTACCTCCGGAAACTTCGGGTGTGGACAACGTCTTCCACGTGTCACAACTTTGGAAGTGTCTGCCAGCGCCAGACCGTCCAGATCTTTATAAGGACATTGACCATCAGGCCATCGACCTCTAGTCAGACCTCACTTATCGTGAGAGGCCGATCCAAATTTTGGATAAAGGAGAGCGATGCACTAGAAGCCGCATCATCAAGTACTTCAAGGTTCACTGGAGCAACCACACCGAAGCACAAGACAGATGGGATCATGAAGACTATCTCCGATCCGAATTTCCGCACCTCTTTAGCACCTATCTTAGGAATCTCGGGGACGAGATTCTTGTAAGGGCGATAGGTCTGTCACACCCTATTTTCACCTCACTTTCTCTGTAATTTCAAAATCTGAGTTTACTAAAACTTTTCAAAAACCAATGCTGTGAGTGCCATGATTGACATTGTATGCTTGTATGCTTGATTGGGTAGAATCAAAAACCATATTTTTCATAACATAAATATTCCCAAAATTCTTTATCTTATTTTTGACTATTTCAAAACCTTGCTTCGGGTTGCACTACAAGTCCTTGGCCGCAACGGAGTGCCTTTACCCAAAGATGGTGATCTGGTTCAAAAACTATTTTTAACTGTCCAAAACCATAAAATAATTATTTTCCTCTTTTATTCACATGTACATTTCTGAGGCTAGGAATGATATTCCTCTATGGAAAATTACTATTCTGCCATAGAAAAATCTGCGAAAATTTGGAAATACTCAGAGGAACTTATTTTCCATACATAAGATTTTCAACACCTATTTATTTTAAAACTATTTGGGCAAATCCGTGAAAACCTATAATGACTGTTTTGATCTTTTGGAATATTCCCAAAAGAAATATTTCCAATAAAATCCCATAAAATTCCAGCAACTTTCCCAAGCTATATTTAGTGACCACACCAAGTTTCACCTCTTTCCAAGGTGATTTGGTTCACTAAATGAGCCAAAACCCCTCTTTGTCCAGAACCAAGTTGAAGCATCTCTACAATGCCATGTTTATCCAAATGGGTTAAAACTTTGCAGGAGCGTTCAACACCCCAAATAAGGAGTCTCTGCCAAAAATGGGATTTGCAAGAGGTAATCTACCCACATTCCCTTTGGAAGGGGCAGATCTGCCATTCGGGGGGTGATTTCAAGTTTGCATTGCCAAACTTATCCAATGAAGCTCAAATTTGGTGGAGTATCTTATTTCTTCATCAAAGTTAATCCTATTAACTCTCATCACTAGTTGTGAGGTTTTGCTATCCCAAACACCTGTCAAACACCTTCTGTCATATTAGCAAATCAGCCCCTACCCTATTCCACACCTAAGCTCTTCCCTCCAAACTCTTTGACCAAGCTGCCGGAACCACTCCCCAACTGCAGGAGAGTGGCCCCTCTTTGAGACCAAGCTGAAGGCCCCAAAATCCTCATCCTAAGTTCTAAGATAATGCTGGCATCTCTTCTTTCCTGTCATCCCATGGCCAGCAGTGATCCCTTGATATGTCTCAAACGTATCTATAATTTTTGATGGTTTCATGCTGTTATCTTGTCAACTTTGGATGTTTTATGTACCTTTTATATCTTTTTTGGGACTAACTTATTAATTCAGTGCCAAGTGTCAGTTCCTTTTTTTTCTGTGTTTTTGACTCTTTTCAGATCTGATTTTGGAACGGAGTCCAAACGAAATAAAATACCCAAAATAATTTTTTCCATAACAGAAGAAGATCACGGGACTTGAGGGGCAAGGCAGGAACGCCATAGGGGCCCACAAGCCCTGTAGCCGACACTAGGGGGGTGGCGGCTACCAGGCTTGTGGCCCCCCTGGCGCTCCCCTGCCCTAGCTCTTTCGCCTATAAATTCCCTAAAATCCCAGAAAAAATCAAGGCATCCACGAAAACACTTTTTCGCCGCCGCAAGCTTCCTTTTCCGCGAGATATCATCTGGAGACCCTTCCCGGTGCCCTGCCAGAGGGGACTTTGGAGTTGGAGGGCTTCTACATCAACATCATCGCCTCTCCATTGACTCGTGAGTAGTCCACTTGAGACCTACAGGTCCGTAGTTAGTAGCTAGATGGCTTCTTCTCTCTCTTGGATCTTCAATACAAAGTTCTCCATGATCTTCATGGAGATCTATCCGATGTAATCCTCTTTGGAGGTGTGTTTGTCGAGATCCGATGAATTATGGATTTGTGATCAGATTATCTATGAATTACATTTGAGTCTTTGCTGATTTCTAATATGCATGATTTGGTATCCTTGTAAGTCTCTCCGAGTCTTGGGTTTTGTTTGGCCAACTAGATCTATGATTCTTGCAATGGGAGAAGTGCTTGGTTTTGGGTTCATACCATGTGCTGACCTTTCCCAATGACAGAAGGGGCAGCAAGGCACGCAATGTGTTGTTGCCATCAAGGGTAACAAGATGGTCTTTTATCATAGATTTGAGACTTTCCATCTACATCATGTCATCTTGCTTAAGGCGTTACTCTGTTCTTATGAACTTAATACACTAGATGCATGATGGATAGCGGTCGACGTGTGGAGTAATAGTAGTAGATGTAGAAAGTATCGGTCTACTTGTTTTGGATGTGATGCCTATAGATACAATCATTGCCATAGATTACGTCGTGATTTTGTACGGTTCTATCAATTTCTCGACAGTAATTCGTTCACCCACCGTCTATTTGCTTTCATGAGAGAAGCCACTAGTGAACACTATGGCCCCTGGGTCTATTCACAACTATCGTCTCCACTTTCACTTTTACTTTGCTTTGTTTACTTTTGGCTTTCAGTTCTCACTCTGCAAACAATCTATAAGGGATTGACAACCCCTTCATAGCGTTGGGTGCAAGCTCTTTGTGTTTGCGCAAGTACTTGTGACTCGACGTGATCCTCCCACTGGATCGATACCTTGGTTCTCAAACTGAGGAAAATACTTACCGCCGCTGTGCTAGATCACCCTTTCCTCTTCAAGGGAACACCAACGCAAGGCTCCAAGGCTGCGGGGAAATCCTTTGCATATTTGTGTAGGAAGTCCCTATAAGAGTAGCCCGTGACAGAAGGATTCCTGGCGCCGTTGCCAGGGAAGGTCTGTTGTCGCAGTAGCAGAAGGATTTCCTGCGGTGTTGCTGGGGAGGAGGATCGCTTGCCGAGGAGATCAAGACAACAATAATCTCCCGTCAACACGCCTATTTCTGGTGCGGGGAAGGGAGATCAAGTCAACATCTATCCAAGTAGGTGTCACAAACTCATCTCTTGCATTTACCTTTTTTGCCCGTTGTCTCTCGTTTTCCTCTCCCCACTTCACATTTGCCATTTTCATTTGCCTTTCTCCTTTGCCGTTTTCTTTTGCCTTTTGCCATTTTCCTTTGCCAGTTTTCTTGCTTGCTTGTGCTCTTGTTGGTTTGTTGAAGTCATCATGGCTGAAAACACCAAACTTTCCGACTTATCGAGTACCAATAATAATGATTTTATTAGTACTCCGATTGCTCCCGCCACTAGTGCGGAATCGTATGAAATCAACGCTGCCTTGCTGAATCTTGTTATGAAAGAGCAATTCTCTGGCCTTCCTAGTGAAGATGCCGCATCCCATCTCAATACCTTTATTGAACTTTGCAATATGCAAAAGAAAAGAGATGTTGATAATGACGTGATTAAGTTGAAGCTTTTTCCTTTCTCGTTGCGAGATCGCGCAAAAACTTGGTTTTCTTCTTTGCCTAAAAATAGTATCAATTCTTGGGATGGGTGCAAAGATGCTTACATATCCAAGTATTTTCCGCCGGCTAAGATTATCTCTCTACATAACGATATCATGAATTTCAAGCAACTTGATCATGAACATGTTGCACAATCTTGGGAGAGGATGAAGTTAATGATTAGAAATTGTCCAGCTCATGGCTTGAGTTTGTGGATGATTATACAAATCTTTTACGCTGGTTTGAATTTTGCTTCTCGCAATATCTTGGACTCCGCCTCAGGTGGAACGTTCATGGAAATCACGTTAGGAGACACTACAAAACTCCTAGACAATATCATGACCAACTACTCTCAGTGGCACACTCAAAGGTCACCTGCTAGCAAAAAGGTACACGCTATAGAAGAAATTAACTTGCTTAGTGCTAAGATGGACGAGTTGATGAATTTGGTTGCTAGTAGAAATGCTCCTTTAGATCCTAATTACATGCCACTATCTTCCTTGATTGAGAGTAGCAACGCTAGTGTGGACGTTAATTTTGTTGGTAGGAACAATTTTTGCAACAACAATGCTTTTAGAGGAAACTATGCTCCTAGGCCTTTTCCTAGTAACTCCTCTAACAATTATTGCAATTCCTACAACAACACTTATGGAAATCCCAACAAATTACCCTCTGATTTAGAGAGTAATATCAAAGACTTCATCAACTGTCAAAATATTTTCAATGCGTCCATAGAGGAAAAACTACTCAAAATAGACGATTTGGCTAAGAGCGTTGATAGGATGTCTTGTGATATTGATGCTTTGAAAGTTAGATGTGCTCCTCCCAAGGTCAACTTGGATGAAACTTTAAAAGCTATGCGTGTCTCCATGAATGAGAGCAAAGAAAGAACCGCCCAAATTCACGCTAGGCATGAATGGTTTAAAAGGGTGCATTCTAGTGATGCAAATCACGAAGATCTTAAAGTGCTTGGTGTGACTCCTCTTGAATCTTTGTTTTCGCGTGTCAAACCTATTGATGAAGGGGCTGGATAGGAATCCACTTTGGTTGAAAAACGCCCCAATGATTCAGAGTCCACCTATCTTGATGATAAAGGTGTGGAGAGTGGAGTAGAAGAAATCAAAAATTGGGTGGTAATGAAACTCCCACTTTGGATTTCAAGGTATTCAATTATGATAGTTGCTCCTTGTTTGAATGCATTTATTTGATGCAATCCATTGCAAACTCTCCACATGCTTATAGCCAAAGCAAAGCCTTTACCGCGCATATCGTAGATTCTATGATGAAATCTCTTGAAGAGAAACTCGAATTAGAAGTCTCTATACCTAGAAAAGTTCATGATGAGTGGGAACCTACTATCAAAATCAAAATCAAAAACTATGAATGCAATGCTTTTTGTGATTTGGGTGCTAGTGTTTCCGCAATTCCAAAGTCTTTATGTGATATTCTTGTTTTTCATGAGATTGAAGAGTGTTCTCTTAATTTGCATCTTGCGGATTCTACTGTCAAGAAACCCATGGGAAGGATCGATGATGTTCTTATTGTTGCAAATAAGAACTATGTACCCGTGGATTTGATTGTACTTGACATAGATTGCAATCCTTCATGTCCCATTATTCTTGGTAGACCTTTCCTAAGGACTATTGGTGCTATCATCGATGTGAAGGAAGGGAATATTATATTTCCATTTCCTCTAAAGAAGGGCATGGGGCATTTTCCTAGAAAGAAAATAAGATTGCATTATGAATCTATGATGAGGGCTACTTATGGTTTGAGCACCAAAGATGACTATGCGTGATTCCATCACCTTTTGCCTAGCTAAGGGCGTTAAACAATAGCGCTTGTTGGGAGGGAACCCAACGAATCTATCCTTCTTATTTCTGTTTTGTGTTTTCCACACTTTCATAATTCTGTTATGATTTTGTTTTTTGTGTTTCTTTTTGCGTTTGTGCCAAGTAAAACCGTTATGATTAGTCTTGGGGATGATCGTTTGGTCATGCTGGAAAAGACAGAAACTTTCTGCTCACGCAAAGAATTTTCTTTTTTTTCGATAAGATATTTTGAGTTGATTCTTTTTGCTACTGATTTCTACGCAAATTCGTCAGACTGTCGTAATTTTTCAGAATTTTGGAAGTACCAGAAACATACGAAGTATACAGATTGCTACAGACTGATCTGCTGTTAACAAATTCTGTTTTTGTTGAGTTGGTTGCTTTTTTTGATGAAACTATGGATAGTATCGGGGGGTATCAGCCATGGAAGATTGAAAATACAGTAACACAACATCAACATAAGTAGAATTTAAGTTTTCTACAGTAGCTAAGGAAGTGGTGGTTTGCTCTCTGATACTAATGATATCACGAGTTTCTGTTTAAATTTCGTTTTGTGAAGTTTTCAAGTTTTGGGTGAAGTTCTTATGGACAAAGAGATAAAGAGTGGCAAGAGCTCAAGCTTGGGGATTCCCAAGGCACCCCAAGTTGATTCAAGGATGCCGTAAAAGCGTAAGCTTGGGGATGCCCCAGGAAGGTATCCCCTCTTTCGTCTTCAATCCATCGGTAACGTTACTTGGTGCTATATTTTTATTCACCACATGTTATGTGTTTTGCTTGGAGCGTCTTGTATCGTAGGAGTCTTTTATTTTTTATTGTGTCACAATATTCCTTGCTGCACACCTAGAGAGAGAGAGACATGCACTCACCGTAATATTGTCGAGTTTCACTTATATCCTTTGGTTAGACAATTCAGCTCACATGTGATTCACTTATAACTTTTGAGCTAGTTGATTTTTCTCTATGTGCTTCACTTATATCTTTTAGAGCACGGAATAGTGTGGCTTGGTAGTTGATCTATGCTTTGAAAGTAGTCTCAAAAGGGGTAGTTATCCAAAGGGATATGAAAACTTTCACCTTCATGTGCATTGAATAGTTAGAAAAGTTTGATTCCTCTCAATTAGTTTTGAGTTGTGGTTGTGGTAATATTTAAGTCATGTTAGTATGGTGTTGTGGATCTAGAAATACTTGGGTTGAAGTTAGTGATTCCCGTAGCATGCACGTATGGTGAACCGCTATGTGATGAAGCCTGAGCATGATTAGTCTATTGATTGTCATCCTTTGTGTGGCGGGATCGCGCGATGGTTTATACCTACCGACCGTTCCCCTAGGAGTATGCGTTGAATGCTTTGTTTCGATTACTACTAAATTTTTTGCAACAAGTATATGAGTTCTTCATGACTAATGTTGAGTCCATGGTTTATATGCACTTTCACCTTGCAGCATCTCTATCTTCTTTAGTGTCGTGCAACTTTCGCCGGTGCACAAAGCCCACCATTAGCCTCCCTCAAAACAGCCACCATACCTACCTACTATGGCTTTTTCAAAGCCATGCCAAGATATATTGCCATGCAACTACCACCATGACATGTGCCACCACTTCTACATTGCCATTGCATGATCGTAAGATAGCTAGCATGATGTTTCCATTAATGTCTATGCCAAGCTAGATCATTGCCACGGTACACTATCGAAGGCATTCCATATAGAGTCATCATTGCTCTATGTTTTGAGTTGTAAGTGTGATGATCATCATTGATGGAGCATTTTCCCATGTGAGGAAATAAAAGAGGCGAAAGATGCCCACCAAAATAAATAAATAAAACAAAAAAGAGGCCAAAGAGCCCTCCAAAAAAGAGAGAAAAAGAGAGAAGGGACAATGCTACTATCCTTCCACACTTGTGCCTATTAAGCACCATGACCTTCATGATTGAGAGTCTCTCGTTTTGTCACCACCATATAGCTAGTGGGAAATTTTAATTATATAACTTAGCTTGTATATTCCAATGATAGGCTTCCTCAAAATTGCCTTAGGTCTTCGTGAGCAAGCAAGATGGATGCACACCCACTAGTTTTCTTTGAGAGCTTTCACAGACTCTTAGCTCTAGTGCATCATTTGTTTGGCAATCCCTACTCATTCACATAGATACCTATTGATGAGTATCTCCATAGTTCATTGATATGCCTAGTTAATGTGACCATCTTCACCTTGTTTGTCTTGCAACTTCCACCACACTCCATTTCACTTATAGTGCTAAAACCATGGCTCACGCTCATGTATTGCGTGAGAGTTGAAAAATTTGGGAAAGTAAAGGTGTGAAAACAATTGCTTGGCCAATACCGGGGTTGTGCATGATTTAAATTCGTTGTGCAAGGATGATAGAGCATAGCCAGACTATATGATTTTGTAGGGATAACTTTCTTTTGGCCTCGTTATTTTGAAAGTTCATGATTACCTTGCTAGTTTGCTTGAATTATTATCGTCTCCACGTTAGTAGAAAACTATAGTTTTGAATCTAATAGATCTGAAAATTCACGTCACATAAGAGGAGTTACAAAGGACATCTATGCTATGTAGCATGAAAGCATCAAAAATTCATTCTTTATCACTTCCCTACTCGAGAACGAGCAGGAGTTAAGCTTGGGGATGCCTGATATGTCTCGAACGTATCTATAATGTTTGTTGGTTTCATGTTGTTATCTTGTCAACTTTGGATGTTTTATGTAACTTTTATATATTTTTTGGAACTAACTTATTAATTGAGTGTCAAGTGCCAGTTCCTATTTTTTGTGTGTTTTTGACTCTTTTCAGATCTGATTTTGGAAAGGAGTCCAAACAGAATAAAATCCCTGAAATAAATTTTTCCAGAACATAAGAAGATCGGGGGACTTGAGGGCCAAGGCAGAAGCGCCACATGGGGCCCACAAGCCCTGTAGCCGCCACCAGGGGGTGCGATGGCTACCAGGCTTGTGGCTCCCCTGGAGCTCCCATGCCATAGGTCTTTTGCCTATAAATTCCCTAATATCCCAGAAAAAATCAGGGCATCCACGGAAACACTTTTCTGTCACCGCAAGCTTCCGTTTCCGCGAGATCTCATGTCGAGACCCTTCCCGGTGCCCTGCTGGAGGGGACTTTGCAGTTGGAGGGCTTCTACATCAACATCATCGCCTCTCCAATGACTCGTGAGTAGTCCACTTTAGAACTTCGGGTCCATAGTTAGTAGCTAGATGGCTTCTTCTCTCTCTTGGATCTTCAATACAAGGTTCTCCATGATCTTCATGGAGATCTATCCAATGTAATCCTCTTTGGCGGTGTGTTTGTCGAGATCCGATGAATTGTGGATTTGTGATCAGATTATCTATGAATTATATTTGAGTCTTTGCTAATTTCTTATATGCATGATTTGATATCCTTGTAAGTCGCTCTGAGTCTTGGGTTTTGTTTGGCCAACTAGATCTATGATTCTTGCAATGGGAGAAGTGCTTGGTTTGGGGTTCATACCGTGTGGTGACCTTTCCCAGTGACAGAAGGGGCAGCAAGGCATGCATCGTGTTGTTGACATCAAGGGTAACAAGATGGGCCTTTATCATAGATATGAGGTTGTCCATCTACATCATATAATCTTGCTTAAGGCGTTACTCTGTTCTTATGAACTTAATACACTAGATGCATGCTAGATTGCGGTCGACGTGTGGAGTAATAGTAGTACATGCAGAAAGTATCGGTCTACTTGTTTTGGATGTGATGGCTATAGATATAATCATTGCCATAGATAACGTCACGACTTCGCGAGGTTCTATCAATTGCTCGACAGTAATTCGTTCACCCACCGTCTATTTCCTTTCACGAGAGAAGCCACTAGTGAACACTACGGCCCCCGGGTCTATTCACAACTATCGTCTCCAGTTTCACTTTTACTTTGCTTTGTTTAGTTTTTGCTTTCTGTTCTCACTTTGCAAACAATCTATAAGGGATTGACAACCCCTTCATAGCGTTGGGTGCAAGATCTTTGTTTTTGTGCATGTACTTGTGACTCGACGTGATCCTCCCACTGGATCGATACCTTGGTTCTCAAACTGAGGGTAATACTTACCGCTGCTGTGCTACATCACCCTTTCCTCTTCAAGGGAACACCAACGCAAGGCTCCAAGGCCGCAGGGAAATCCTTTGCGTATTTGCCAAGGAAGTCCCTATAGGCGTAGCCCGTGATAGAATGATTCCTGGCGCCGTTGCCAGGGAAGGTCTGTTGTTGCAGTAGCATCCCCTTGGCTCCCAAACGGCTAGGCATCTTCAGTCCAAGCCCCAGGACGCCCCAGACAAGGCCAAAGTGCCCATAGCGCGCCAGCATGCCGTGGCATGCCAAAACCGCGCTCTAGGCATGCTTCTGGGCGCACCCGAAGCAAAGTTGGCCAGCCCCGGCCGGTTCGAGCCTCCCCCTGATGCCCATTCGAGTCCCTAACCGTCTCTCTATACCAGGGCATCCCCAGGGGCCCTCCTCCCTCAATCTGTTGACTGGAGCGACGGGTGCCCACGCGCGCCAGATCCAACCAAAAGACCATGGCCACGCGTACATGCTCCTCCTCACTCTCTCTCCCTCTTAGTGGGTCTCGCAGGTCCTAAACCACGTCCGCATAGCGTGGTTTCGACCCCGAGGACTCACCGCCCCCCTGCGAGCAGCGGTGAAACCACCGGCACCACTAGCTCGGTGCATCGTCGGGAACCTATAAATAGGCCCTCACCCTCGCTCCAGCACCTCCATCCCAGCTCTCGAGTGCCTAAATTCCACCCCTAGCCTCTCCGTTTGAGCACAGCGAGCTCCTATGCTCGAGATCGATCGAGGCCCCGCCACTTCAGAGCTCCGTCGATCTCGGGCTACGGGCCAGCTCCAGTGCTCCTTTCACCTCCTCTGTGATCCTAGCAACCTCAGTGAGTTTCCGAATCACCTCCCCGAGCTAATCCACGCCCGTAGCACCTAGTTCACCAGCCTTCTGAAACAGCTGTGGTGTAGCCATGTTGTCGCCGCTGAACCAGGGCCTCCCCATCGACCCCTCGACCACGAGAAGGTTGGCGACGGTGATTTGGTTCCATTTCTGCCTTCGGTTAGGCTCGAGGACGTCGGTAGCGTCGCCAGCATGCTTCCCCTCCTCTGTGTCCCGAGATGGAAATCGACCCCGACAGGTGGGGCTCAACTGTCGGTGGCTCCTGTCTCTCCCCTCTCTCCTCTATGCTACTGACCGCAGGGGACCGCGCGTCAGGTCTGAACCTGGTCGCGCATGCGCTTGGGCTGGTTGGCTTGCTGGCTGGCTAGCTGGGCCGTCCCAAGCCTTAGGCCGAGCCAGGCGTGAGCCCCAGCCTCTTTTCTTTTTCTGTTTAATCTGGTTTTAAAATATTCTTATAAAAATAATTTTTCAATATATTTTTATTATTTTTCCACCATAATTCTTCTAAAAATGGCTAGTATTTAACACATCCTTTGTATAACTTTTAGACAATGTTTCTGTTTTACAATAATTAAAAAGGCTATTTGGAATAGTTTTGCTTCTCTTAAAGTGATTTTAAAAATAATCCTCTCACTAAAACCAGAGACAAATATTTTTAAAATAACAATATGGATTTATCATAAATAAACAACATTTTTAAAGTGAGATTGTGATCTATTTTTTAGTGAGCTACTTATTGCTTTTTATTTATTACGATGATAGAAACCACGTTTGACGAAGGAGTTGGACTTGAAGACCCCGAAGACCCCGGATGCTTAGTTGATCAAGGAAAGCGGACCTTTGACCATGTTTGAGCATATGTTGTATTGCATGCTAGTGAAGCAAATACTCCCGTTGCATATGATAATAAATATTCGGTAAATCATTGAAATGATGTTACAGATGGCTCCTCCGAAACACTTGCTTTTGAAGCTTGATCCTACCACATATGGACGTCACGCTGATGTCAAGTTGACGAATAGAGCTAAGAATAGTAGAAGCATAAGCATGATGATGGTAAATATCAAAGGTTTACGAAAACCCCGCCGGGTGCCACTAATGCGCGAGGGTGAAGATGAGTTAGGTGGCCACTTTTGGTGACGTGGTGCACCGGGTATTTTGGTGTGAGTGGTTTCAGAAATGGGAATAGATTTACGATGTGTTGGCCATCCCAACCGTACATGTGCGACCATGTTACCCCTTTATGGGACGGGGCTTTGTTGATTACTCTAGTCGATGCTAGAAAGAGCCACATTACTAGTGGCGGCAGTGATGTGTGGTCACTCTCATGCTGGGGTCGTGCGAGGTAGGACGACTATGCCGTTTTTACGTGTTCCAGGCACACCGTTGATCTCCACATGGATGATACTGTCTAGAGTTGGTGCTCGTAAGACATAAATCATGTGGGTTGGGTACCAATCGAGCGGATCTCTTTGTCTAGTATCTTCAGGTGAAATGCATTGATCGGGTACTTACCTCGGGTATATTATATACCGCGAGTCGAGGATGACACGAAAGTTTCCCGGATCTCGTGGGTACAACGTAAAACCTCTACAGAGTGTAAAACTATTCGAATAGCCGTGTCCACATTCAAGGACAGTTGGGTGGTGCTGCTTAAACTACGTCCACTCGTTTCCGCATAAACCAAGTGTGTGTGTTCATAATGGTGTTATCTGAGAAAGAGTTGATATGACCAAGTTCGGTGACTTGGCATATCGGGTGAACCCGGAGTGTTCAACCCTTGACAGATATATTGATATATGTAACTTGTTCTTCTAAATACCATCTAGCATATGTTGCACATCAATCCATGATCATGTTTATTCACTGTTAAGCCACTATCCACCAATACTGCATAATTCTTGTTATCCTAACAATTGCATTATTCATATCATGGGCTGTTTGCGAGTACATTCAAAGTACTCATTGGCTTGCCACTGGTTAGAATATTGACCAGACATGGAAGGACCGGAGTTTGTAGAAGAGTACGTCATTGGAGACGACCCTGCGAACTAGGACGCTTCCCAGTCAAAATGCCTGTTGATGTATGCTGATGGCATGGGCACCCGCTTAGCCCCGAGATTTCCGTTGTTAGTTATATTAGTGGGATTTGGCCTTATAGGCCCTACCTTCTGAACTTGACCTTATTGGTCATGTATTCCAATATTTCGGTACGTTGGATGTAAGACTCTTATTATTTAGCATCCGTGAGTTCGATGAGCATTGATCTCTCAGATCACTTAGCACGTTCATTCGGCGATCTCGACTCGTAAGTCGAGATCCCCACACTAGTGCAGAATTTCTCTGATTTTATCCAAACATCCTTTTCAGATGATTTTTAGGAAGAATATTTATACACAAATTTTCGAGGTTGTACTAATGTTTTAGAATTTTCTGAGTTATAGAACTACGGTTTTAGTACTGATAACTACAAATTGTTCTTTTTAGACATATTCTCTTTTTTGCTTGCATAGTTTGCTTGTTTCGATGATGTTATGGTTTATATCCAGGGGTATAAGTCATGGATAAGCTATAATACATTACCATGTGCAGTGATTAAATACGAATCAATTTATAACATTACCTAAAGTTTATGATTTGCCTATTATATTAACGAATTTCATGGGGTTTTTGTTGAGTTTTCTGTGGTGAAGTTTTATGTTTTGGTGAGAAAATTATGGATGAAGGAATAAGGAGAAGTAAGATCCTAAGCTCGATGATACTCAACGCACCCCATGGTAATATTCAAGGAATACCCAAGATTCGAATCTTGGGTATGCCTCGGAAGGATCCCCTCTTTCATCTCCATTCTACCGGTATGTCACTTGGAGCTATATTTTTATTCATCACATGGTATGTGTTTTGCTTGGAGTGTCATGTATTATAGGTTTATTTTCTTTTCTTTTGCAACAATAATTACTTTCTGGACACACATATGGAGAGAAACACATGTTCATCACAATTTGTTATGATACTCTATATGCTTCACTTATATGTTTTGAGCTATGCGGTTGCTCTAGTGCTTCACTTATATCTTTTAGAGCAGGGCGACATGCGGATTTTATAGAAATAATTACACTGTCATGATCCACTTACATATTTTTGAGAGTCTAAAAAATAGTAATGTAAATATACATGGTTTATAAGACTAGTCCAAAAATGATAGGTATCCAAGGGGGAGATAATAAAATCTTTCAAGTAGTTCACTGAAAGAGAACTGTGGTTAATTATCTTGATGTAGTAATATGAAAAGACACGAGTACATGATTATTTGTTAGTAGAAATAACTGTATTAAAGCATGTTATTAATTATTCATCTAAATATTTGCTATGGCACGAGTATTATGTGTGAGTATTTTTATGTCTGATTTAAATCCTATGTGGCGTTCGGGTCAAAGGCGCGCGATGGTTAACTCCTACTAGCCTTCTCCCTATGGGTATGCAGTAGTACTTTACTTCAAGAGAGATAATAGGATTTGGAATAAGTATATGAGTTCTTTATGACTAATATGAATCCTTGAACATGCACACTCTCACCTTTCCATAATTGCTAGCCTCTTCGGTACTCTGCATTGACCATTCTCACCTCGAGGATTGGTGCAACCTTTGCTGATGCATCCAAACCCTATAATATGATACACTATATCACACATAAGACATCCTATATCTTACTCAAAACAGCCACCATACCTACATATCCTGGCATTTCCATAGCCATTCTGAGATATATTACCATGCAACTTGCACCGTTCCGTCATATGACTTGTGTGTTCATCACCATATTGCTTTGCATGATCATGTGGCTAACATAGTGCTTGTGGCAAAGCCACCGTTCATCATTACCTACTTGTTATGCTAGATCATTGCACATCCTAGTACACTGCCAAAGGCATTCCTATAGAGTCATCTTGTATACACTAGTCCAACTGTTTGCTATAAAAACGGTTTTACCCCCTTTCCGCAACAAATGTTTAAACCGTAGCCTTGCATGTGTGGGTGACAGGGTAGGCTATCTCAGATGACATGGATAAATCATCGGTGATGCCTCCGCCCGGTTACACACCCATTGCAAATAAAGAGTGTGCGATTGGTTGGACCATCCCAAATAGACAAATTGAAGAAGTCGTGTGAGATGTGCTTCGCATCCCACATAGGGAATCCCAAAGATATGTCTCCATTCGTGTTTCACATAACACATAATTTTTTGCATCACATCATTGGTAACAGGGGTGGCCATCACACACGATAGTCATGATTCTGCTGATTCTTTTGTTCAATACATCACTGATGGTGCCTAGAAGAAACTGTTTGGCATTGGGCTGTCCATCACACACACTTGTTGTGTGAAAACATTTTTGATAGGGTGGCCTAACACACACAGTTGTCGATTGGAAGTCGTATGTGATTGTTCACTAATCCAACATCCTAAATTTCTAGAAACCGTGTTGTTTTGGTCAGGACATCGCCCACGGAGTTGTCTTAGAAACCTTCTCCAATAGGAACCACAATTATCATCCTATTTGCCCTATTATTTTAATCCATTTAGTCATCAAATTAACATATCATATCAAGCACACAAATATATTTCTTATTCATATTACGGCAACTGCAATTTCATAATTGAATTACATCAGGGTATAACATCATATAGGCATATACTACCTAGCTACCCAATTGCACAATAGGAAAAAGTTTCAAATGCAACATCTACAACCTTTGGAAATTAAGTATCCTCATAGATTGTAAATATGCAGACGAGTCTTGTCTAGAAAACTATGGAAGTGGAAGGCGAATATTGAGTGTTCAATGACATTAAAGGTTCTCGCAACTTTAGGCCAGTGCATGTGAGTGATTACCCGCACATCCTTCGTTCTCTTGAGGAAGACTTCTAGCTTATACCATGGGTGATTTATGAATACCTTCCTCGCCTCTTGACCATACAAGTGGTTTGAGACATAATCATCAATAACATGCCTTGAAAAGGACTGAAAACAAACCTATGCATCAATATCTTTTCTAAAATTCTAAAAGCCGCAAAGGGAAAGGATAAGGTGAAAGAGATGGTACCATCCTATAGTTGACTAATGTCCTCTTCATTGTGCAGACAAACATCTTGTTGAGTTTTGTAGCTTGTTTATTGATCTTAACAATCTTTTTGAGTTTCTTAATTTGACTAATATTCAAGAACATCTGATTCCCTACATGCAAAAGGGTCGAGCAGTGGGTCTAAACCTCTTACAACAGGACCTACATGTGCAAGAAAAATATATTGAAAACCTTAATATTAGAATGGTTCCTACAATTGCACAATAATGTGCAATTAGCCAAAGGGCCATGGATGTGGAAACCTCGATGGTAAACTTTAGTGTCTGCCATTGTTTCCCCTGCAACATATTTAAGATAGATATTGATTTGGTTATAAGTGATATTTGAAATATTATGAGTGAACTATGTTAATAAAAAATAAACACACTCTCGATCCAACAGGTTAATTTGAGCCACATGGAAAAGCTACTTATCTAAACTAAGCATGCTAAGAACTATAAAATATAGTAATTGTATATGTTTCACATGTATTTAGTACATCCAAATTTAATTTTTTTCTCACATGCATAACAATCAAAATTGTACCAACAACAATCGAACATCACATTGCATAATTAAACCAAAAAGTTAAATGATCACCACAACAAACGAACGAAACAGTTAACTAAGCACCACATTGCATAATAGAACATTTATTAGAAGGTCATATTGCAAGTAGCATAATATTGGCATTTCACTGGAATTTCTAAATGAAAGGCAGGAGCTGCACATGCAACATGTAAACAATACATGCTTAACCAACATAGCTAGTTGAACATAGGTTCTTAGTGACACAACTAAGAAAAACAAACTATAGCTCAACGTCGTAGATATCAATGACGATGGGCTCCTTCAAATTAGAAGAGGGCAAGGCCTCCACACCACGGGTGCACCCCTTTTAGTGGTGGGTGGCCTGATCCTAACCCAGCACCAAGATACCAGCTCTAGAGCTAAGGTAAGAATGGGCACGCTGAGAAAACACACCGCAGTGTTTGTTGAACGCACTAGTGGTGCCCTTGAAAAAAGACCTTGAGAGGTCATTTATAGAAGCAAACCCTGTGGAGGCGTCCACTCGCGAGGCATGTCAGGCGGCCTCGATAGCGAGCCGAGCAGCAGGAAGGAGTGTCGCCGGCGAGGAGGCGACGCTATGTAAGGGCATATTTCTACCTTGTCCAATCTCGTTGGTTTGTGCCGCAGCCTCGGGCTCTCGACACTGCTCGTGTCAGACTGGGTGGTTTCGGGCTAGTAGTTTTGAGCGGTAGTACCGAGCGATATCACCGCTTATTACTACCGCGCCAGTTCTGCCCATGTTTTCTTGGGCTGGACTCTCAGCGGTTTTGGAGCAGTTGTAGGAGGAGGTAATAAACCTCATGGGTGGTAGTACCGCTGCTAGTAGAAGTAGTATCGCTCCCACAGGAATATCTCCCCACTATCTCTCTCCCGATCTGCTATTGTGCAACCACAGCGGTAGTAACGCTCCCCATTAGCGTTACTACTTCTCATGGGTGGTAGTACCGCTCATGTGCAGGCTGTGGGAGTGGGTAGTGGTTGTAATTCTTCCCCCACTATAGAAAGGAGGTCTTCTTCCCCAAGAAGCTAACCTTTCCCAACGTTAAGCTCCATTGTTGCTCCAAGCTCCATTTTCGCACGATTTCTCTCCCTATCCAATAAAACTTGTTGATCTTCTAGGGTTTGCTTGAGAGGGCCTTGATCTACACTTCCACCAAGATAAATTTGATTCCCCCCACTAATACCTTGCGGATATTGTTCTCTTAGGTGTTTGAGAACCCTAGATGGTCGAGGTCACCTTGAACCAAAATTCCATTATGGTGAAGCTTAGTGATATTTTTGGGACCCTCCAATTAAGTTGTGGAGATTTCCCAGACATTGTATGTAAAGGTTTTGTCGCTGCCTTCAAGTGCACCACCAATGGAATAATGACATCCCACATTGTGTGAGGGCATGAGGAGAATACGATGGCCTTTGTGGCATCTTGGGGAGCATTGTGCCCCCACACCGCTCCAACTGGGACGCACATGTCAGGACAGGTTTCGAAATAAATAAATATATTGGAAATGAGCCAAGAATGTCACCAGTGTAGAAAATCATTCACACTGTTAGACCAACTTGATATAGAAAACCAGTAGTACTTAATATTAAACAGGGTAGAGCAGAGGCCGCTCAATAGTTTATGACAACACACCCATACTTAGCATAAGGGCGAATATATCACAGTGGTCATGGGGTAGCTCTACTGCTCGCAAGAAAGGAGAGGCATGTCACATCAAAGTGAAGTGACATAGCTTAAGTACTACTACCACTACTGAAATTCAGAAATTTGCCGTCTGCCAAGGCGGACGGCAAAGGGGGCAACCACGGACGGCAAAGGCTTTGCCGTCTACCCCCTCATGGCAAAGTAGACGGTAAAAAAAAATCCGGTGAAGAGGCTCTTTGCCGTCAGCTTTCACACCACGGACGGCGAAGAATCTTTGCCATGAGGGGACAGACGGCAAAATAGATGGGACGGCATATATTGCAATGTCCCCGTTAAGTGTTAATGCCAGGCCTCCTCTCTTTGCCGTCTGCCTTATCCCCTTTGCCATGTGGGGGCAGACGGCAAAGAGGGGAGAGAGGGGGGCAGATTCCCCCTTTGCCGTCTGCCTTCCCCCCTTTGCCATGTGGGGGCAGACGGCAAAGAGGGGAGAGAGAGGGGCAGATTCCCCCTTTGCCATGTGCCTTCCCCCCTTTGCCATGTGTTGGCGGACGACAAAGAGGGGAGAGAGAGGGGGCAGATTCCCCCTTTTCCATGTGCCTTCCCCCCTTTGCCATGTGGGGGCAGACGACAAAGAGGGGAGAGAGAGGGGGTAGATTACCCCTTTGCCTTGTGCCTTCCCCCCTTTGCCATGTGTTGGCACATGGCAAAGAGGGGATAGAGAGGGGGCAAATTCCCCCTTTGCCATGTGCCTTCCCCCCTTTGCCATGTGTTCGCACACGGCAAACAGGGGAGAGAGAGGGGGCAGATTCCCCCTTTGCCATGTGCCTTCCCCCTTTTGCCATGTGTTGGCACACGGCAAAGAGGGGAACCAGCCCCTTATTTATTTATTTTTTGTTATATCCAGCATTTTTAACAATAATCAGGATATGTATATATATATATATTTGACATAAATAAATTTCTTTCTGTACTCATAACCATATTAAAATAACTCTCATCCATAGTGCATACATATTATGCAAGTTACATCCGTACCAAACCATATATTACACCAGTTTCATCCACGTGCATACAAAGTTTCATATATTCATATACTACAATAGTTTCAATACAACCCATGGTACAAGAAATCATCTTCAAGCATTCCATCAACCAAGCTTCCCGTGAAGTGAAGGTAATCTGCAAAATGACAAATAAGAAAGTTAGAAAAATAATACTAGATGAAGTAGTGTATATATAGGTTATTTCGGAGAGAAATTAGCTAAGTATAGACGATTTAGGAGCTAACTAAGCTAATTATGTCATTTAGATGGAACCCTAGCTAACTATAGGAGAAGAGAAAGAGAAGAAGAAGTAAAAGAAGGAGGAGGAGGAGGAGGAGGAGGAGAAGGAGAAGGAAGAGGAGAAGAAGAAGTAAAAGGAGGAGGAGGAGGAGGAGAAGGAGAAGGAAGAGGAGAAGGAGAAGGAAGAGGAGAAGAAGAAGGATAGGGAGAAGAAGAAGGAGAAGGAGAAGGAGGAAGAAGGAGGAAGAATAAGGAGAAGGAGGAGCTCCATCTCCTTCTCCTCCTTCTTCTCCTTCTTCTTCTTCTCCTCCTCCCTCTCCTCCTTCTTCTTCTCATTTTTCCTCTTCCTTCCTTTCATTTTTCCTCTTTTTCTCTTCTTGTCCCCTTCTTCGGGCTAAATTGGCTAAGAATGCCTTTTTGGAGCCAATTATGTCATTTTGAGGATAATTAGCTAAGTATAGGTCATTTTTTTATTAAATAGGCCATTTTAGAGCTAACTAAGCTAATTATGTCATTTCGTAGGATAATTAGCCAATTTAGCCTTTCTTGGATGAGTCTAAGCTACATAGAAGAAGAGATAGAGAAGAAGAAGTAAAAGAAGGAGGAGGAGGAGGAGAAGAAGAAGGAAGAGGAGAAGAAGAAGAAAAGAAGAAGGAGAAGGAGAAGAAGAAGGAGAAGGAGAAGGAGGAAGAAGGAGGAAGAAGAAGGAGAAGGAGGAGCTCCTTCTCCTTCTCCTCCTTCTCCTTCTTCTTCTTCTCCTCCTCCCTCTCCTCCTTCTTCTTCTTCTCATTTTTCCTCTTCCTTCCTTTCATTTTTCCTCTTTTTCTCTTCTTGTCCCCTTCTTCGGGCTAAATTGGCTAAGAATGCCTTTTTGGAGCTAATTATGTCATTTCGAGGATAATTAGCTAAAAATAGGTCATTTTTTATTAAATAGGCCATTTTGGAGCTAACTAAGCTAATTATGTCATTTCGTAGGATAATTAGCCAATTTAGCCTTTCTTGGATGAGTCTAAGCTACGTAGAAGAAGAGATAGAGAAGAAGAAGTAAAAGAAGGAGGAGGAGGAGAAGAAGAAGGAAGAGGAGAAGAAGAAGAAAAGAAGAAGGATAAGGAGGAGAAGCAGGAGAAGGAGAAGGAGGAAGAAGGAGGAAGAAGAAGGAGAAGGAGGATCTCCTTCTCCTTCTCCTCCTTCTTCTCCTTCTTCTTCTCCTCCTCCCTCTCCTCCTTCTTCTTCTTCTCATTTTTCCTCTTCCTTCCTTTCATTTTTCCTCCTTTTCTCTTCTTGTCCCCTTCTTCGGGCTAAATTGGCTAAGAATGCCTTTTTGGAGCTAATTATGTCATTTCGAGGATAATTAGCTAAGTATAGGTCATTTTTTATGAAATAGGCCATTTGGAGCTAACTAAGCTAATTATGTCATTTCGTAGGATAATTAGCCAATTTAGCCTTTCTTGGATGAGTCTAAGCTACGTAGAAGAAGAGAAAGAGAAGAAGAAGTAAAAGAAGAAGGAGGAGGAGGAGGAGAAGAAGAAGGAAGAGGAGAAGAAGAAGAAAAGAAGAAGGAGAAGGAGGAGGAGAAGGAGAAGGAGAAGGAGGAAGAAGGAGGAAGAAGAAGGAGAAGGAGGAGCTCCTTCTCCTTCTCCTCCTTCTTCTCCTTCTTCTTCTCCCCCTCCCTCTCCTCCTTCTTCTTCTTCTCATTTTTCCTCTTCCTTCCTTTCATTTTTCCTCTTTCTCTCTTCTTGTCCCCTTCTTCGGGCTAAATTGGCTAAGAATGCCTTTTCGGAGCTAATTATGTTATTTCGAGGATAATTAGCTAAGTATAGGTCATTTTTTATTAAATAGGCCATTTTGGAGCTAACTAATCTAATTATGTCATTTCGTAGGATAATTAGCCAATTTAGCCTTTCTTGGATGAGTCTAAGCTACGTAGGAGAAAAGATAGAGAAGAAGAAGTAAAAGAAGGAGCAGGAGGAGAAGAAGAAGGAAGAGGAGAAGAAGAAGAAAAGAAGAAGGAGGAGGAGGAGAAGAAGGAGAAGGAGAAAGAGGAAGAAGGAGGAAGAAGAAGGAGAAGGAGGAGCTCCTTCTCCTTCTCCTCCTTCTTCTCCTTATTCTTCTCCTCCTCCCTCTCCTTCTTCTTCTTCTCATTTTTCCTCTTCCTTCCTTTCATTTTTCCTCTTTTTCTCTTCTTGTCCCCTTCTTCGGGCTAAATTGGCTAAGAATGCCTTTTTGGAGCAAATTATGTCATTTCGAGGATTATTAGCTAAGTATAGGTCATTTTTTATTAAATAGGCCATTTTGGATCTAACTAAGGTAATTATGTCATTTCGTAGGATAATTAGCCAATTTAGCCTTTCTTGGATGAGTCTAAGCTACGTAGAAGTAGAGATAGAGAAGAAGAAGTAAAAGAAGGAGGAGGAGGAGAAGAAGAAGGAAGAGGAGAAGAAGAAGAAAAGAAGAAGGAGATTGAGGAGAAGAAGGAGAAGGAGAAGGAGGAAGAAGGAGGAAGAAGAAGGAGAAGGAGGATCTCCTTCTCCTTCTCCTCCTTCTTCTCCTTCTTCTTCTCCTCCTCCCTCTCCTCCTTCTTCTTCTTCTCATTTTTCCTCTTCCTTCCTTTCATTTTTCCTCCTTTTCTCTTCTTGTCCCCTTCTTCGGGCTAAATTGGCTAAGAATGCCTTTTTGGAGCTAATTATGTCATTTCGAGGATAATTAGCTAAGTATAGGTCATTTTTTATGAAATAGGCCATTTGGAGCTAACTAAGCTAATTATGTCATTTCGTAGGATAATTAGCCAATTTAGCCTTTCTTGGATGAGTCTAAGCTACGTAGAAGAAGAGAAAGAGAAGAAGAAGTAAAAGAAGAAGGAGGAGGAGGAGGAGAAGAAGGAAGAGGAGAAGAAGAAGAAAAGAAGAAGGAGAAGGAGGAGGAGAAGGAGAAGGAGAAGGAGGAAGAAGGAGGAAGAAGAAGGAGAAGGAGGAGCTCCTTCTCCTTCTCCTCCTCCTTCTCCTTCTTCTTCTCCCCCTCCCTCTCCTCCTTCTTCTTCTTCTCATTTTTCCTCTTCCTTCCTTTCATTTTTCCTCTTTTTCTCTTCTTGTCCCCTTCTTCGGGCTAAATTGGCTAAGAATGCCTTTTCGGAGCTAATTATGTTATTTCGAGGATAATTAGCTAAGTATAGGTCATTTTTTATTAAATAGGCCATTTTGGAGCTAACTAATCTAATTATGTCATTTCGTAGGATAATTAGCCAATTTAGCCTTTCTTGGATGAGTCTAAGCTACGTAGGAGAAAAGATAGAGAAGAAGAAGTAAAAGAAGGAGCAGGAGGAGAAGAAGAAGGAAGAGGAGAAGAAGAAGAAAAGAAGAAGGAGGAGGAGGAGAAGAAGGAGAAGGAGAAAGAGGAAGAAGGAGGAAGAAGAAGGAGAAGGAGGAGCTCCTTCTCCTTCTCCTCCTTCTTCTCCTTATTCTTCTCCTCCTCCCTCTCCTTCTTCTTCTTCTCATTTTTCCTCTTCCTTCCTTTCATTTTTCCTCTTTTTCTCTTCTTGTCCCCTTCTTCGGGCTAAATTGGCTAAGAATGCCTTTTTGGAGCAAATTATGTCATTTCGAGGATTATTAGCTAAGTATAGGTCATTTTTTATTAAATAGGCCATTTTGGATCTAACTAAGGTAATTATGTCATTTCGTAGGATAATTAGCCAATTTAGCCTTTCTTGGATGAGTCTAAGCTACGTAGAAGTAGAGATAGAGAAGAAGAAGTAAAAGAAGGAGGAGGAGGAGAAGAAGAAGGAAGAGGAGAAGAAGAAGAAAAGAAGAAGGAGATTGAGGAGAAGAAGGAGAAGGAGAAGGAGGAAGAAGGAGGAAGAAGAAGGAGAAGGAGGATCTCCTTCTCCTTCTCCTCCTTCTTCTCCTTCTTCTTCTCCTCCTCCCTCTCCTCCTTCTTCTTCTTCTCATTTTTCCTCTTCCTTCCTTTCATTTTTCCTCCTTTTCTCTTCTTGTCCCCTTCTTCGGGCTAAATTGGCTAAGAATGCCTTTTTGGAGCTAATTATGTCATTTCGAGGATAATTAGCTAAGTATAGGTCATTTTTTATGAAATAGGCCATTTGGAGCTAACTAAGCTAATTATGTCATTTCGTAGGATAATTAGCCAATTTAGCCTTTCTTGGATGAGTCTAAGCTACGTAGAAGAAGAGAAAGAGAAGAAGAAGTAAAAGAAGAAGGAGGAGGAGGAGGAGAAGAAGGAAGAGGAGAAGAAGAAGAAAAGAAGAAGGAGAAGGAGGAGGAGAAGGAGAAGGAGAAGGAGGAAGAAGGAGGAAGAAGAAGGAGAAGGAGGAGCTCCTTCTCCTTCTCCTCCTTCTTCTCCTTCTTCTTCTCCCCCTCCCTCTCCTCCTTCTTCTTCTTCTCATTTTTCCTCTTCCTTCCTTTCATTTTTCCTCTTTTTCTCTTCTTGTCCCCTTCTTCGGGCTAAATTGGCTAAGAATGCCTTTTCGGAGCTAATTATGTTATTTCGAGGATAATTAGCTAAGTATAGGTCATTTTTTATTAAATAGGCCATTTTGGAGCTAACTAATCTAATTATGTCATTTCGTAGGATAATTAGCCAATTTAGCCTTTCTTGGATGAGTCTAAGCTACGTAGGAGAAAAGATAGAGAAGAAGAAGTAAAAGAAGGAGCAGGAGGAGAAGAAGAAGGAAGAGGAGAAGAAGAAGAAAAGAAGAAGGAGGAGGAGGAGAAGAAGGAGAAGGAGAAAGAGGAAGAAGGAGGAAGAAGAAGGAGAAGGAGGAGCTCCTTCTCCTTCTCCTCCTTCTTCTCCTTATTCTTCTCCTCCTCCCTCTCCTTCTTCTTCTTCTCATTTTTCCTCTTCCTTCCTTTCATTTTTCCTCTTTTTCTCTTCTTGTCCCCTTCTTCGGGCTAAATTGGCTAAGAATGCCTTTTTGGAGCAAATTATGTCATTTCGAGGATTATTAGCTAAGTATAGGTCATTTTTTATTAAATAGGCCATTTTGGATCTAACTAAGGTAATTATGTCATTTCGTAGGATAATTAGCCAATTTAGCCTTTCTTGGATGAGTCTAAGCTACGTAGAAGTAGAGATAGAGAAGAAGAAGTAAAAGAAGGAGGAGGAGGAGAAGAAGAAGGAAGAGGAGAAGAAGAAGAAAAGAAGAAGGAGATTGAGGAGAAGAAGGAGAAGGAGAAGGAGGAAGAAGGAGGAAGAAGAAGGAGAAGGAGGATCTCCTTCTCCTTCTCCTCCTTCTTCTCCTTCTTCTTCTCCTCCTCCTTCTCCTCCTTCTTCTTCTTCTCATTTTTCCTCTTCCTTCCTTTCATTTTTCCTCTTTTTCTCTTCTTGTCCCCTTCTTCGGGCTAAATTGGCTAAGGATGCCTTTTTGGAGCTAATTATGTCATTTCGAGGATAATTAGCTAAGTATAGGTCATTTTTTATTAAATAGGCCTTTTTCGAGCTAACTAAGCTAATTATGTCATTTCGTAGGATAATTAGCCAATTTAGCCTTTCTTGGATCAGTCTAAGCTACGTAGAAGAAGAGATAGAGAATAAGAAGTAAAAGAAGGAGGAGGAGGAGGAGAAGAAGAAGGAAGAGGAGAAGAAGAAGAAAATAAGAAGGAGAAGAAGAAGGAGAAGGAGATGGAGGAAGAAGGAGGAAGAAGAAGATGAAGGAGGAGCTCCTTCTCCTTCTCCTCCTTCTTGTCCTTCTTCTTCTCCTCCTCCCTCTCCTCCTTCTTCTTCTTCTCATTTTTCCTCTTCCTTCCTTTCATTTTTCCTCTTTTTCTCTTCTTGTCCCCTTCTTCGGGCTAAATTGGCTAAGAATGCCTTTTTGAAGCTAATTATGTCATTTCGAGGATAATTAGCTAAGTATAGGTCATTTTTTATTAAATAGGCCATTTTGGACATACTAAGCTAATTATGTCATTTCGATGATAATTAGCCAATTTAGCCTTTCTTGGATGAGTCTAAGCTACATAGAAGAAGAGATAGAGAAGAAGAAGTAATAGAAGGAGGAGGAGGAGGAGAAGAAGAAGGAAGAGGAGAAGAAGAAGAAAAGAAGAAGGAGAAGGAGAAGGACAAGGACAAGGAGAAGGCGGAAGAAGTAGGAAGAAGAAGGAGAAGGAGGAGCTCCTTCTCCTTCTCCTCCTTCTTCTCCTTCTTCTTCTCCTCCTCCCTCTCGTCCTTCTTCTTCTTCTCATTTTTCCTCTTCCTTCCTTTCATTTTTCCTCTTTTTCTCTTCTTGTCCCCTTCTTCGGGCTAAATTGGCTAAGAATGCCTTTTTGGAGCTAATTATGTCATTTCGAGGATAATTAGCTAAGTATAGGTCATTTTTTATTAAATAGGCCATTTTGGAGCTAACTAAGCTAATTATGTCATTTCGTAGGATAATTAGCCAATTTAGCCTTTCTTGGATGAGTCTAAGCTGCGTAGAAGAAGAGATAGAGAAGAAGAAGTAAAAGAAGGAGGAGGAGGAGAAGAAGAAGGAAGAGGAGAAGAAGAAGAAAATAAGAAGGATAAGGAGAAGAAGAAGGAGAAGGAGAAGAAGAAGGAGAAGGAGAAGGAGGAAGAAGTAGGAAGAAGAAGGCGAAGGAGGAGCTCCTTCTCCTTCTCCTCCTTCTTCTCCTTCTTCTTATCCTCCTCCCTCTCCTCCTTCTTCTTCTTCTCATTTTTCCTCTTCCTTCCTTTCATTTTTCCTCTTTTTCTCTTCTTGTCCCCTTCTTCGGGCTAAATTGGCTAAGAATGCCTTTTTGGAGCTAATTATGTCATTTCGAGGATAATTAGCTAAGTATAGGTCATTTTTTATTAAATAGGCCTTTTTGGAGCTAACTAAGCTAATTATGTCATTTCGTAGGATAATTAGCCAATTTAGCCTTTCTTGGATGAGTCTAAGCTACGTAGAAGAAGAGATAGAGAAGAAGAAGTAAAAGAAGGAGGAGGAGGAGGGGAAGAAGAACGAAGAGGAGAAGAAGAAGAAAAGAAGAAGGAGAAGGAGAAGAAGAAGGAGAAGGAGAAGGAGGAAGAAGTAGGAAGAAGAAGGAGAAGGAGGAGCTCCTTCTCCTTCTCCTCCTTCTTCTCCTTCTTCTGATCCTCCTCCCTCTCCTCCTTCTTCTTCTTCTCATTTTTCCTCTTCCTTCCTTTCATTTTTCCTCTTTTTCTCTTCTTGTCCCCTTCTTCGGGCTAAATTGGCTAAGAATGCCTTTTTGGAGCTAATTATGTCATTTCGAGGATAATTAGCTAAGTATAGGTCATTTTTTATTAAATAGGCCTTTTTGGAGCTAACTAAGCTAATTATGTCATTTCGTAGGATAATTAGCCAATTTAGCCTTTCTTGGATGAGTCTAAGCTACGTAGAAGAAGAGATAGAGAAGAAGAAGTAAAAGAAGGAGGAGGAGGAGGGGAAGAAGAACGAAGAGGAGAAGAAGAAGAAAAGAAGAAGGAGAAGGAGAAGAAGAAGGAGAAGGAGAAGGAGGAAGAAGTAGGAAGAAGAAGGAGAAGGAGGAGCTCCTTCTCCTTCTCCTCCTTCTTCTCCTTCTTCTGATCCTCCTCCCTCTCCTCCTTCTTCTTCTTCTCATTTTTCCTCTTCCTTCCTTTCATTTTTCCTCTTTTTCTCTTCTTGTCCCCTTCTTCGGGCTAAATTGGCTAAGAATGCCTTTTTGGAGCTAATTATGTCATTTCGAGGATAATTAGCTACGTATAGGTCATTTTTTATTAAATAGGCCTTTTTGGAGCTAACTAAGCTAATTATGTCATTTCGTAGGATAATTAGCCAATTTAGCCTTTCTTGGATGAGTCTAAGCTACGTAGAAGAAGAGATAGAGAAGAAGAAGTAAAAGAAGGAGGAGGAGGGGAAGAAGAAGGAAGAGGAGAAGAAGAAGAAAAGAAGAAGGAGAAGGAGAAGAAGAAGGAGAAGGAGAAGGAGGAAGAAGTAGGAAGAATAAGGAGAAGGAGGAGCTCCTTCTCCTTCTCCTCCTTCTTCTCCTTCTTCTTATCCTCCTCCCTCTCCTCCTTCTTCTTCTTCTCATTTTTCCTCTTCCTTCCTTTCATTTTTCCTCTTTTTCTCTTCTTGTCCCCTTCTTCGGGCTAAATTGGCTAAGAATGCCTTTTTGGAGCTAATTATGTCATTTCGAGGATAATTAGCTACGTATAGGTCATTTTTTATTAAATAGGCCATTTTGGAGCTAACTAAGCTAATTATGTCATTTCGTAGGATAATTAGCCAATTTAGCCTTTCTTGGATGAGTCTAAGCTATGTAGAAGAAGAGATAGAGAAGAAGATGTAAAAGAAGGAGGAGGAGGAGGAGAAGAAGAAGGAAGAGGAGAAGAAGAAGAAAATAAGAAGGAGAAGGAGAAGAAGAAGGAGAAGGAGAAGGAGGAAGAAGGAGGAACAAGAAGGAGAAGGAGGAGCTCCTTCATCTTCTCCTCCTTCTTCTCCTTCTTCTTCTCCTCCTCCCTATCCTCCTTCTTCTTCTTCTCATTTTTCCTCTTCCTTCCTTTCATTTTTCCTCTTTTTCTCTTCTTGTCCCCTTCTTCGGGCTAAATTGGCTAAGAATGCCTTTTTGGAGCTAATTATGTCATTTCGAGGATAATTAGCTAAGTATAGGTCATTTTTTATTAAATAGGCCATTTTGGAGCTAACTAAGCTAATTATGTCAATTCGTAGGATAATTAGCCAATTTAGCCTTTCTTGGATGAGTCTAAGCTATGTAGAAGAAGAGATAGAGAAGAAGAAGTAAAAGAAGGAGGAGGAGGAGGAGAAGAAGAAAGAAGAGGAGAAGAAGAAGAAAATAAGAAGGAGAAGGAGAAGAAGAAGGAGAAGGAGAAGGAGGAAGAAGGAGGAACAAGAAGGAGAAGGAGGAGCTCCTTCATCTTCTCCTCCTTCTTCTCCTTCTTCTTCTCCTCCTCCCTATCCTCCTTCTTCTTCTCCTCATTTTTCCTCTTCCTTCCTTTCATTTTTCCTCTTTTTCTCTTCTTGTCCCCTTCTTCGGGCTAAATTGGCTAAGAATGCCTTTTTGGAGCTAATTATGTCATTTCAAGGATAATTAGCTAAGTATAGGTCATTTTTTATTAAATAGGCCATTTTGGAGCTAACTAAGCTAATTATGTCATTTCTTAGGATAATTAGCCAATTTAGCCTTTCTTGGATGAGTCTAAGCTACGTAGAAGAAGGGATAGAGAAGAAGAAGTAAAAGAAGGAGGAGGAAGAGGAGAAGAAGAAGGAAGAGGAGAAGAAGAAGAAAAGAAGAAGGAGAAGGAGAAGAAGAAGGAGAAGGAGAAGGAGGAAGAAGGAGGAAGAAGAAGGAGAAGGAGGAAGAAGGAGGAAGAAGAAGGAGAAGGAAGAAGTAAAAGAAGGAGGAGGAGGAGGAGGAGGAGGAGAAGGAAGAGGGGAAGAAGAAGAAAAGAAGAAGGATAAGGAGAAGGAGGAAGAAGAAGGAATTATGTCATTAGATGGAAGTCTAGCTATTTTGGAGCTAACTAAGCTAATTATGTCATTAGATGGAAGTCTAGCTATTTTTGAGCTAACTAAGCTAATTATGTCATTAGATGGAAGTCTAGCTATTTTGGAGCTAACTAAGCTAATTATGTCATTAGATGGAAGCCTCGCTATTTTTGAGCTAACTAAGCTAATTATGTCATTAGATGGAAGTCTAGCTATTTTGGAGCTAACTAAGCTAATTATGTCATTAGATGGAAGTCTAGCTATTTTTTTTATTAAAACACTAGAAATAACATACCTAAGTTAGGGTGAAGCACGGTGGCTCTGGCTTGTTTCACCTGGAGAAGGCTGCCCTGGAGAAGGCTCGACCGTAGAAGGGTTGTGCGATGCGTTTCGGGACATATTCTGCACCAAACATCGTTTGCAATGTGTAGTTAGCATGAGGACACTCTTAAGATCACTCCACTGAAATGAAACTCACCGTCCCCGCCACGTTAATGACTAGCATCGACGGAGGGACTTGGCCGTTCTTCTCGCACATAGACTGTACATTTGGTTTCGACAAGTCAAACTTTTAATTTATTAATGAAACGGACATTCAAATGCAAGATTTGAAATAACATGTAGAAGAAACTTACCACGAAGAGCTCGTATATGGCCCTGGTAGACGCTTCATTCCGTGCCCTCTCCGCCTCCACCAATGCAGTTGTCCTCTCCTCCAGAGCCCTAATTTCCTTATCCTTCTCCGCCATAGCCGCCTGCATTGCCTCTCTCTCTTTCTGAATAGCAGCCTGCAACACAACTCATTGTTAGCAATGTAATCATATTGGTTCCAACGCACAACATAATGCAGAAAGATAGTTGAGTCCATTAAACTAACCTCGATGGCGAGCTCGACTGGCCGTGGACGACGTGTTATCTCCAGACAAGAGCTCGTTTGGCATGCCTTTATCTACCGGAGAGTGCTAGGACAACGTATAAGGCCGTCTCCAATGGCGATCGAGCCATGGGGCCTCCCGTTGCCAGCTATCATCACCAGCTCTGGATCAATAGGCCCGTCGCTCGGGTTAAAGTCCTCCCCTTTCCTCGCCTTCCCGTGATCTCTGTACTTCACGAGCTTGTCGTGGGAGGAGATGTTGGTGAAGTTTTATGGATGCTCGAGGTCAGACTCAGAGAATGCCTTGACCTTCTTGTACGAGGCAGTATGGGCCATCGCATACAGGTCGTACATCTTTGGCACCTCCGTCTTATTGTGACGCGCCTAAAAGAGAGAGAGCGGAAAATTGTATTGGTAAAGGGCTCAAGATAGCATTAAGAATGAATTGCATGAGGCATGAAGCAAACCACATACCCAGTTCTCATCAAATTGGATTAAGTTGACGCTCCCTTGATGGTGTGGCACGCCAACCATTTTTCCACGCCTCTCCTTGGCGTTGTTGTGGCTGGTCTCCCACGTTTCGGAGCACCACTGATCCACCAAGGCCTCCCAACAATCCATCTTATCCACACACCATCTCGGGGGCACCTAAGTTAATAAAGAGAAATTTGAGTGCGTAAGAACCAAATCAAGGAAACTAACTACAAAGCCTTAATAATATGTAATTACCTTCATGTAATGCTCCTTCTCCATCTTAGCATCACGGCACTTCGCCTTATCAATCCTAATACGCCGCGTGGCATAGTAGTCTCGAACAGCCTGCACCCGAGCCTCGTGCCGAATGTTTTGAAGTAGGCGGCGACATTCGGTTTCGATAACCTTTGCCGCGTCGTCCTCGTATCCCTCCTCACACCTGTAGAAGGTCTGCAAACGAGACAACACCGATTAGTACAATAAATAGCTATGGTTAATTTATAATTGTGTGAAAGAGAAATTACCCAGAACTTTCGGATCACCATGTCCGCCCTCGTGTCACACAAAACACCGTCGATCTCCACCTCCGGCGGGGCCGGGGCACCCAAGTAGTGCTCCCAGGTCATTCCTACCTCTCGCTCCCGACCGGGCAACGTAACAAACCCTTGGAAGTTTTGACGGCAAAGAACACCAAGGACGCTGTTGGGCTTGCGGACACCCTTGGCAACAATCCAACCCCTACAGTATGACAAATTAAAGCCAAAACATTAGATATTTGAGAAAACGCGAAGGCAAAAGGTTAAATAAAAGTAAATTAACTTACTTGTCCCTATTTGGCCTAATCGACCACCTCTGCTCGGGGGTCGCTGGCACGAGCGGGAGCCCCGAACTACCATGCTGGTAGACGGTATCCCCCTCACCCAGCTCCTCGTCGCTACCAGCATGGCCAGTTGGCTCAGGCCAGGTATCCCACTGGGTCTCTTGAGACGTACCCTCATCCCTGCTGTGCTCCGCAGTCATCTGGAAGGAAGCCTCTGGGACACGAGTATCGTGGGTCGAAGGCTCATCGACCTGAGGCTCGTCAACCCGAGGCTCGTGAACCGGAGACCATGTAGCCTCCACCTCAGACGAATCCATCCTAGAAGTCCTCGTGTGCTCAGGTGAATCAGCTTGGGGTGGTGGCGGAGACCGTGTAGCCCTACCTCTCCCGCGGCCACGTGTACCTTTAGTACAACATAAATACCAACATGAGTAATAAAATGTATATAAATACCAATATGCATACAACATGAGTACAACATAAATACCAACATGAATACAACGTGTACCTTTAGTGCCTCTCGGCTTCGCGGGTGGTCAACCTCCTCTCACGGGGTGTGCTCCTTGCATAGTAGAGAGCAACACTCTCCGAAGAGGCGAGGCAGGAATGGAAGTACCCATCCCATCACCCGTCGACGAAGAAGCAGCCGCGACTTGCTTTCGACCCTTTCCCACCATCTTTCAACAACTGTCATGACAAAGAGTAAATGAAATTAGTACAACATAAATACCAACATGACTATTAAAAATTGAATACCTAACATGAACTCAAAATTGATATATAGTAATATAACTGAATACCTCACATGAACTAATAACAATCGTCCTCGTCTATATATGCTTCGGGGTCAATAAATGCATCATGATCATCACTATCATCAATAAATGCATCATCATTATCACTATCTAGAAGAACATGTGGAAGGCCACGATTATGTAATCGGTCAAGAAGTGACAAGTCATCCGCAACAGTAACCTCTTCTTCTTCCAACTCTTCCTGTTCGGGCTCAGGGGTTAAGACGGATTCACTGTCGCTGTCTACTTCAATGTTCTGGGTGAAGTAGAGCGGTTCTTGAAACGTTTCTTCGAGATACGTGTTTATTGGAAGAATTCTCCTTCATATGTGTCGGGCATAGATAGCTCTTTGCCAAAGGTACGAAAGTGATACTCGTTGATGTTGTATTTGTCAAATGAACGGACCTTATAGTCAAAACCATTAGCGACTTGTCTCAACTCGGCGTCCATAGACTCTGCATCAGCCTACAAGTTTAATACGAAAGAATGGATGCATTAGCTGCAAATTAGACCAATAAATCAAATGGGCCCTTAATGGTAATTAATGACCCTTTGTTTGAACCAAGAGATGAAACCAGGATAGTCGCCTCCATGCTTTGCGAGAAGCTCATACTCTTCGACGAAATCCTTTTCGATGACCGCTCCATCCGAGCATTCGGCGACGTATCGACTATATCAAATATCCGGGAATAAGAGTAGTTCAAAGCAATTAGAAGTTGCGGAACAATAAATTACCGAGAACTTACTCGATGTACGGCCGCACTTCTGTTAGGTTGGTGAAGATATACAATGAAATGGTCCGCCATTCTTCGACATCCAACGATTTCCCTTTCGAAGCACCGGATGGTGCGAGCTTACCTTTGAATAGGCTGAGGTTGGATCAAACTTTTTCTCGATCGCCATCATTGTACCGAGGCTTCGGTTTATGCAAATGATGATTTTTGGCTTCATAGTGTGCTCTCACGAAGTTTGCCGCCTCCTCAGTAATGAATGCCTCGGCCATCGATGCTTCAATTCTACGTTTATTTTTACACTTAGCTCGAAGCGTCTTCTGCATCCTCTCAGTTGAGTAGCACCATCGATTTTGAACGGGCCCCCCCCCCCATTCTTGCCTCGGTCGCGAGATGCAAAATCAAATGTTGCATTTGATTAAAGAAGCCTGGTGGAAAGATCTTTTCTAATTTGCAGACCAACTCCGGCGCCAACTCTTCCATTTCATCTAGCACGCCAGGCGATAGTTCTTTCACACAAAGAGAACGGAAGAAATAGCTCACCTCTACCAGTACTAGCCATTCATCCTCAGGGATAAAGCCACGCAACATCACCGGCATTACCCGTTCAATCCATATGTGACAATCATGACTCTTGAGCCCAAATATTTTCAATTTCTCAAGACTCGTTCCCCTCTTTAGATTCGCAGCATACCCATTGGGGAACATCAACCGCATTTTCACCCACAATAGCATTTCCCTCATAGCTGGCTTTTCAAGATTGAACCATGCCTTTGGCTTCGCTATGCTTTGCTTTCCTTTCCGTTGTCGCAAGTTTTGCAACGGTCTATCACATAGAGCCTCCAGGTCGATTCTAGCCTTAGGATTATCTTTTGGCTTCCCCTCTATGCCGAACAATGTACCAAAAATGGCCTCCGCAATATTCTTTTCAGTGTGCATCACGTCAATGTTGTGTGGGCAAAGGAGGTCTTTGAAGTAAGGGAGATCCCATAAGCATGACTTGTGAGTCCTGGCGTGTTCCGTATTATACCATTTGAAGTATCCTGGACGCAAAGGATCGGGCTCGAGAGCGTTTAACTGATCAAGGGTCTGTTGGCCTGTCAACGCAGCTGGTGCAGTGTTTTTGACAACTCTACCTTTGATGAAATTCTTCTTGTCTTTTCTGAACTTATGGTCAGGATCCAGGAATTGTCTATGCATGTCGAAGCAAGAATACTTGCGACCAGCCTGCAGCCAACGGAACTGAAGAGCTGCCTTGCATGTGGTGCACGGGAATCTTCCATGCACACACCAGCCAACGAATAGCGGAAACGCCGGATAATCATGCGTCGAGTACATGTACCACACATGCATTTTGAAATTTGTTTTGGTAGCCACGTCCTAGGTCTTGATCCCATTATCCCAGGCTTCTTGCAACTCATCCTTAAGCGGCTGCATGTACACATTCATATTCTTCCCCGGATAGTTGGGCCCTGGAATTATCAACGTCAGGAAAATGTTCTTTCTTTTCATAATCTCTCCGGGTGGCAAATTTAGTGGAATGACAAATACAGGCCAACAAATGTATTGTGCTGCCGTCATACCATACACATTGAACCCATCCGTGCTGATGGCAACTCTAGGTTGCCTTGGATCTTCCGATTTATCCGTATGTAATGCATCGAAGTGCCTCCACGCAAAACCATCTGAACTGTGTACCAGCATCTTGTTCCCATCCGCATCTAGTTCGGTTCTTTTGCCCAATTTGTGCCATGTCATCTGTCTGGCCGTCTCTTCGACCATGAAAAGACGTTGAAGTCTTGGTACGATTGGCAGATATCGAAGAACACTAATGGGGATTTTGGTCTGATTCTTCTCACCCATGTCGTTGTCTACCACAATATACCTGGAAGAATTGCAAATGGGGCAATAGTTCAAGGCCGCATACTCAAGCCTAAATAAGGCACATCCATTCTCACAGGCATGTATCTTCTCATAGGGCATCTTAAGTACACGGAGAATTTTCTCTGACTAGTACAGGTTTGCAGGCAGTACATGGCCTTTGGGTAGAAAGCGTCCAAATATCGTCATCATCGCGTCGTAGCATTCCCTGCCTAGGTTGAATTGAGCCTTCAGAGCCATTACTTGCGCGATGGCATCCAGCTGAGAAAGCTCAGTCTGCTCGTGGAGAGGACGTTTTGAAGACTCCAGCATTTCATAGAAGGCCTTTGCAGATTCCTCCATCTCATTGTCCGAATCACGAGCATCATCAAAGTCTTGCACCATGTCTTCAATCCCGGTACCATGCTCGTCGGTGCGACGACGAATCACCTCAGCTCTGGCACGTTGGTCAGACTCACCATGAAAAGTCCACACCATATAATTAGGCGTAAAACCCCACTTCTGCAAGTGTTTAACCATTTCAAACTCTGTCTGCTTTTTCCAGTTGTCGCAGTTGGGACAGGGGCACCATGTTTTATGCTGGCCATTTGCAAATGCGGCTCTCACAAACCCCCTGGTTTTTGTTAACCATTCATGGGTCATGTCTTTCTGACTAGGGTGACCAGTGTACATCCAAGCACGATCACTCATGTTGCCTAGCTACCTATGGGGGCAAAAGAAATAAAGATATAATTCATCATCTATATTCATACGCTAATCAAGTTTGTCAGTTTTATTATGTCCATGCAACCTACACGCTAATAGGTAAAGATAGGTCCAAATCCCACCCGAGTATGTGTAGACTGGGTTCGTTTTCCCATGCTCTGCTCCAGATGCGACGTAGAATTTCGACAGCACCTCCCCGCTGTTCTCCTGATACACGTCTCGGCAATAAGCAGAGAGGATGTGTACCCGGAGAACAACAGGGGAGGCACTGACGAAATTCCGCATCGGATCCGGAGCACAGCATACGGGAAAACAAACCCAATCTACACATACTCGGGCTGTCAATGGATAATGTTGGACAATTCGAAAGGATGGCGGTTATAAATATGCAAAGAAATGCATATTTATAGATGTCGCCCTTTCGAATGGGAGACGCATACTGGTCACGCAGACTCATGATTGAAGAAACCTATAGCTTGCAAGTTTCATCGGCACGAAGATCGGGACAGAGCAAATTAAGGGGGTAGGAGGAGAAGTCATTTGTGCTCACCAACAAACGCAATGGCGGAGCTCGTCCAACGCACGTGGAGGTCGTCGAACAACTGCACATTGAAATTCACCCGATCAACACAAATATGATGTTTTTATAATTAACATAACTATATGACCTAACTCATAACTATGTGGGTCAGTGTCATCGGGGGTCGAAGGTCACTGGCGTCGGGGATTGGGGTCTTTTCGGTCAACAAGAGGCCGAAGAGGTGTCGGGGCTCGGGGGTTGGGGGTCAGTGGCGTCGGGGGTCGGGGTAGGGGGTCGGGGGTCGAGGGTGAGTGTTGTCGGGGGTCGGGGGTCGAGGGTGAGTGTTGATTTGGGTATCCCTAAAACAATTGAGATCCAAACGTGGTACAATAGGATTTATACAATAGTATGAAGTAATATTATCTGTACATGAGTATTTATATACATGTAAAAACAAGCATTTTCTGCAAGATCATATTGTAGAGGAAATAAATCTGAAAGCTCATTTGCAAGGAAGTTCGTGATCATATTATGAGTGCACAAGGCGGCAAGTTCATCTTGGTGTGTACAAAAACCACATCTTGGTCTGCCATCATACTATAGTCTATAAGTGTTTGATACAACATGATTCCTTTTTTCATAATTGGTTTACCACTTCTTAATTTCTAGGTTAGTTGTGTCATTAGTTGATTTCATTCCATTAGGACATCCATTTGAAGTATACGATTTAGATTAAAAATATTATTTCCCACAAAAAAAACTCTGTAGCAATTTTGGGAACTTGGTATGGCCTTTGTTTAACACAATGCATTAAGTAAAACTGACATTTATATGTTAATCATATTTCCACAGCAGACAAAAAGATATTTGTATTTGCATAATTTCTATAACAACATTGTGCCATTCTACATATTCGAAGGTGTCACCTCCTTTATTTTGTATCATTTATTCAAAGAGAATAGATATTAGCATGAGAATATTTTCTTTGTGTAGGTATGATGTGTCATGTGTCCAAGAATTACTACCAAATTTATGGTAAATAGCAGTACGAACTCATTTTTTTCATTTTCTCCTATACAGATGAATCCCACCGTTTTTGCTGGCAGGGGAGAGGAGTTCCTCTGGGGAGGTGGCTGCTCCGGCTAGGTGGCGAAGTCGCCGGCGGGATGGGGCGGCGGAGGAGGGTGCGGGCGACGAGGCTCCAAGGCGTCCGGGGCGAGGAGGAGCGTCAGGGGGGCTGCTCGTGCTCCTGACGGCGTGGCCGAATCGGAGGAGAGGTGCGGCCTGCAGGGGGGAGCCGATGGGGAGGGGAGCCGATGGGGAGGGGGGTGGCGAAGGTGGGGAGGGCGGGAAGGCGCCGGCCGGTGGGGGAGGGCGGGGAGGCGCCGGCCGGTGGGGGAGGAGGTGGCGACGGTGGGGAGGGCGGGGAGGGCGGGGAGGTGCCGGCCGGTGGGGAGGGCGGGGAGGCGCCGGCCGGTGGGGGAGGCGCCGGCCGGTGGGCGCAAGCTGGATGGGGGAGGGAGCGTGCGGGAGGAGGGCGACGAGGTGGTTTTTTTTTGAAACAACGAGGTGGGGTTGGAGCGTTACAGTGGGCAGCCGTTAGTGGGTTGATGTCTTTGCCATCCGCTGTGCTCCCAGGCAGACGACAAAGGAGCTCTTCGTGGACGGCCAAGAGCCGGCAGATGGCAAACGTAATGGCTACAACTGCGATTTTTCTTTGCCGTCTGCATGGGTCATCTTTGTCGTTAGCCATGTCTTTGCCATCAGCTTGGTCCATCTTTGCCGTCCGCTAGCTGACGGCAAAGAAGCGACTCATGGCAAAGCACTTCTTGGCCATCTGTGAGATCCTTGCCATCAATTTTTTGGTAGCTGACGGCAAAGAGCTTCTTTGCCATCAACCAGCAGACGGCAAAGACCCCGCAGATGGCAAATTCTCTGATTCCAGTAGTGCCAAGAGATTCAAGGATGTCGTAAAAGCCTAAGCTTGGGGATGCCCCGGGAAGGCATCCCCTCTCTCGTCTTCAATCCATCGGTAACGTTACTTCGGGCTATATTTTTATTCACCACATGTTATGTGTTTTTGCTTGGAGAGTCTTGTATCGTAGGAGTATTTTATTTTTTTTGTTGTGTCACAATCATCCTTGCTGCACACCTAGAGAGAGAGACATGCACTCACCGTGATTTTGTCGAGCTTCACTTATATCCTTTGGTAGACAATTCAGCTCACATGTGCTTCACTTATATCTTTTGAGCTAGATACTTTTTCTCTATGTGCTTCACTTATATCTTTTAGAGCACAGTGGTGCGTGGCTTGGTAGTTGATCTATGCTTTTAAAGTAGTCTCAAAAGGGGTAGTTATCCAAAGGGATACGAAAACTTCCACCTTCATATGCATTGAATAGTTAGGAGAAGTTTGATTCATCTCAATTAGTTTTGAGTTGTCGTTTTAGTAATATTGAAGTCATGCTAGTAAGATGTTGTGGATCTAGAAATACTTGTGTTGAAGTTAGTGATTCCCGTAGCATGGACGTATGGTGAACCGCTATGTGATGAAGTCTGAGCATGATTAGTCTTTTGATTGTCATCCTTTGCGTGGCGGTCGGGATCGCGCGATGGTTTATACCTACCAACCCTTCCCCTAGGAGTATGCGTTGAATGCTTTGTTTTGATTACTAATAAAGCTTTTGCAACAAGTATATGAGTTCTTCTTGACTAATGTTGAGTCCATGGTTTATATGCACTTTCACCTTCCACCATCACTATCTTCTTAGTGCCGTGCAACTTTCGCCGGTGCACAAAACCCACCATTAGCCTCCCTCAAAACAGCTACCATACCTACTACTATGGCTTTTTCAAAGTCATTCCGAGATATATTGCCATGCAACTACTACCATGACATGTGCCACCACGTCTACATTTCCATTGCATGATCGTAAGATAGCTAGCATGATGTTTCCATTTATGTCTATGCCATGCTAGATCGTTGTCATGGTACACTACCGAAGGCATTCCATATAGAGTCATCGTTGCTCTAAGTTTTGAGTTGAAAGTGTGATGATCATTATTGATGGAGCATTGTCCCATGTGAGGAAATAAAAGAGGCCAAAGAAGCCCACCAAAATAAAAAATAAAAAAAAGAGGCCAAAGATCCCACCAAATAAAAAAATGAGAGAAAAAGAGAGAAGGGACAATGCTACCACTTTTTCCACACTTGTGCATATTAAGCACCATGATCTTCATGATTGAGAGTCTCTCGATTTGTCACCACCATATAGCTAGTGGGAAATTTGCATTATATAACTTGGCTTGTATATTCCAATGATAGGCTTCCTCAAAATTGCCTTAGGTCTTCGTGAGCAAGCAAGTTGGATGCACACCCACTAGTTTTCTTTAAGAGCTTTCATTTACTCGTAGCTCTAGTGCATCACTTTTAAATTTTGGGAACTTGGTATGGCCTTTGTTTAACACAACGCATTAAGTAAAACTGACATTTATATGTTAATCATATTTCCACAGGAGACAAAAAGATATTTGTATTTGCATAATTTCTATAACAACATTGTGCCATTCTACATATTCGAAGGTGTCACCTCCTTTATTTTGTATCATTTATTCAAAGAGAATAGATATTAGCATGAGAATATTTTCTTTGTGTAGGTATGATGTGTCATGTGTCCAAGAATTACTACCAAATTGATGGTAAATAGCAGTACGAACTCATTTTTTTCATTTTCTCCTATACAGAATAATCTCACCGTTTTTGCTGGCAGGGGAGAGGAGTTCCTCCGGGGAGGTGGCTGCTCCGGCTAGGCGGCGGAGGAGGGTGCGGGCGATGCAGGGGGGTGGTGACAAGGCTCCAGGGCAGGTGAGTAAGGGGGGCTGCTCGTGCTCCTGACGGCGTGGCCGGATCGGAGGATAGGTGCGGCCTCCAGGGGGGAGCCGATGGGGAGGGGACCCGATGGGGAGGGGGGTGGCGACGGTGGGGAGGGCGTGGAGGCGCCGGCCGGTGGGGGAGGGCGGGGAGGCGCCGGCCGGTGGGGGAGGGCGGGGAGGCGTCGGCCGGTGGGGGAGGAGGTGGCGACGGTGGGGAGGGCGGGGAGGTGCCGGCCGGTGGGGAGGGTGAGGAGGCGCCGGCCGGTGGGGAGGGCGGGGAGGCGACGGCCGGTGGGCGCAAGCTGGATGGGGGAGGGAGCGTGCGGGAGGAGGGCGACGAGGTGGGTTTTTTTTTTGAAACAACGAGGTGGGGTTGGAGCGTTAGTGGGCAGCCGTTAATGGGGTTGATTTCTTTGCCGTCCGATGTGCTCCAAGGCAGACGGCAAAGGAGGTTTTGGCTGACGGCAAAGACACGGCGGATGGCAAACGTAATGGCTACAACTGCGATTTTTCTTTGCCGTCTGCATGGGTCATCTTTGCCGTCAGCCGTTTCTTTGCCATCAGCTTGGTCCATCTTTGTCGTCCGCTAGCGGACGGCAAAGAAGCGACTCATGGCAAAGCACTTCTTTGCCACCTATCAGATCTTTGCCATCTATTTTTTGGTAGCTGACGGCAAAGAGCTTCTTTGCCATCAGCCAGCAGACGGCAAAGACCCGGCAGATGGAAAATTCTTTGATTCCAGTAGTGTACATGCCAAGCATCACAGTGAGGCTTGATTATTCATTCATGATGGAGGAAGTGGTGAAATTATACAACGACAGACTCCAAGATCGCAAGGCTGAGTGGGACTCCTCTAGGCAACAGACTCTCTATAGTACTCTTTGTCCATGAGGTCTCCTTCATCCATATCTGGCCACATCAAAAAGCGAGTGAGTACTTTGAAAGCACTCGCAAGACAGTTTCCACAAAAGATAAGATGAATGCAAAAACTTCATATGCAGGGTTAATTATTACAATTATCATGGCAGAAAAATTAATAGCAGTTAAGTTAGAGTAGATAAGTCGGGTGGTAATCTTCCCAAAATATCCAGGAAAAAAATGCATCGATCGAGTGTCTAAAGCGACGCTCGAAAGGTTAACAAGTAAAAATTAAACAACAACCATCGGGCGTGTAAGCGACACTGCATACATCGTATAATAGTAAATTAACAAGCCATATTCGGGGATTTATGCGACACCACACAAATGCCATGAAAGTAAATGGTCACCTTAGTCGGGCGTCTTAGAAACACCACAGAAAGGGCATAAAAGTAAATGTTCGCCTCACTCGCACGTCTTAGCGACACCACACAAAGGGCATAAAAGTAAATGCTCGTCTCAGTCGGGCGTCTTAGCGACACGAGAGAAAGGGCATAAAAGTAAACGAATATCCGGGTGGTACACCAACCTTCAAGATATTTGATCCACCCAAGTTTCCTCACGTTAGTTCCATAGTCATATGCCAACATTTAGCACCTTCATAAACAAACTTGTTCTCCAGAGACCAACACTTAGACCAATGCTTGAACTTTCAACCAGTCATCCTTAACCGTGGACATGGCTACTCGAATAGTTTTGAATCTCTAGAGGGTCTAGTATTAACCCACAGCCAACGGGTTTCCATAGTCACTAAGACTAATCCCATGTATGGTATTCTAGAAGTAAACACTCGGAACCAGCACACACCCATTATTACCCAGCGAGGCCAGGTATCACCCGGATCATGCTTCCAGGGGAAAAAACTATAATATGGGGAGGCCAACATCCTCGATTAACATGGGATCAATTTTATACCGCGCGCTACAAGGGGTACCCCCCTCTTGGTCCCAGATCAGTAACACCCATGCACAGTGACCGGATGGCTGGCTTCATTCCAAGTCCATGGAACATTCATCCCTCCTCCTCTACTTGGTGTGTACCCGATAATGGGTTTACGACGTATTACGCCATATTCCATTCTAGAAAGACCTATGGTAGTACGAAAGGTAAGGTGATGACTAACAAGATGCAATCTATGCCGACATTGGAGTTCTTAAATTTATCTATATGGTATCATGCAACTGGCATGATCAGGCCACAACCTATCACGTCCGATGTGACTAGGTTGTCCACCACATCTCATCATCACCTTGGTGATCAACTTTGTCAAGCAAGAAATCATATCATATAAAATATTTTTTAAAATTTCAGTTCATCATATGCAAGTGTTCTTATGAAGCAATTCATTAATAGTCCTATCAGGATACATCACATCAATTGATTAAACGACTTGCATGGGTCGACGAAGCCAGGATCATGCTTGGTGAAGTTGACTGCAGCGTCTCCCCCTTCGGTTCTATCATAATACCACAATCCAAAATATTGTATCGAAGTATTTTTGAATAAATATAAAAAATAAACAAAAAAAGATTTTTTGTGAAAAAAGAATCAACTCAAAAGCCCGTGTAATTTAAAAGTTATGAAAGTACTCCAACAAGCTGACCAAAAAGGAACAAAATGCTCTGCTGGAATTGCGCGAGCTAGAGGGGAAAGCGCACTATGGGGAAATACGCCACCAGAAAAGGGTTCACATAAAATTAGATCCCTGACACTAGGCCACCACTTTTAGGTTTGAAATCACCTCGCCAATGGCAAAGGCTCGTGGTGTCGCAGGCGGCATCCTGCTGCAAGCTAGAGGGGGAAGAGGATACAGATGCAGCCACTAGGTGATTCCGCAGCTGATGGAGGTGGAGGCAGTCGCCGGTGAGCACGACGTCGACGACAGCTCCAACTCCGGCGGGCCTCGCTTTGCGTGCAGATGGATCTTGTCGGAGAAGCCTGCAAACGTTGAATTGGTGCGCGTGTTAGATGGGCAGGTGCTTGAGGAACATGATGGCTAAGTTTCGGCTGCAGGGATGTGTTCACCTGCGTTACTTTAACCAGAACCCTAAGCTAATTGGGGCGGCCAGAGGCGGGGAAGATGACCTTCCAGAAGCCCTTCGAGTGGCTTAGGCGAGGCTCTGGTGAGGTGGAGGAAGGGTGATGGCTTCAGCAGGGTTTGGCGGGTTCTATTTATAGGCGGGCAAGAGGGGTATTGCAATGGGTTTGATTCTGGTGCTAATTACGGCGAGCGAGAGGTTCGGTATGTGCTTACTAGGGTTAGGGAAGCTAAAGAAGTCTGTGGGGGGGGGTCAATTTCACTCTTGGCTCCGAGAAATTACGCGCGGAGGCTGGCTCTCGACGGAGCGGCTCGTGACGGGATCGTCGGCTGCAAAGAGCATGTTCTGCACTGTCCAGAGCGTGGTGACAAGCAGCGGCGGGCTCTAGCGGCCGCACGAGTCGTTCCTGGCGCTGCTGCTAGAGCTGGCGGATCACAGACTATTTGGATGCCAAAGCATGCACGGGGCTAGCAGGTGGAGCAGCTCCAATATGGGTAGTAGCAGTAACTTTATTGAACTCCTCACGCGTAGGCAGGTGGCGGATAACTGCCTAGGCTGACGGTTCAGAAGAAGTGGAGGAGGAAGGGCATGACCGGGGTGGCGCGGGAAACAGAAGCTCGGTCTTGTTAGGAGGAAGTGCGTGAGCAGCCTCCATACAAGTAGCCACCAAATCATCCACTAAGCCATTGAAGGCTGACTCCAGGTTCCTGAGGTACTGCACAAGCATCCCAATGACCTCATCATCCTCTCCTCTGGGGCAGGAAAAAGTGTAGTCACTAGTGTACGGAACGTGGCATGCTAGCTATTGATGTGGACGAGTCTTCATCACTTGAAGGGTGTTGTGGAGATGGCCAATCGCCTCCCTCGCAGCCATCTGCATAGCCTGCCTCTCCGTAGGCATGGCTCTCCCGATAAAGCGAAGGCGGCGAGTCTAGACGCGACCACTGGTGAAGTGCATCGAGGCCTGATGCATAGTCAGAACATTTCTGATCTTGTGGCGATAGAACATGTGCTCTGTGCAAGTGGTTTGTCCAATCGCGATCCTGGCAATGACGGAGAGGAGTCGCGAAAATCTCGCCGGCTCGCTGGCAAAAACTTGTGACGGACAACCGTTGCCAGCCATCTACACAGTAGGATTTTTTTTCCAAATAGTCATAACATAAATATATGCTGACTAACGTAAAAATCTCTTCAGTCTCGAGAACACTCAATTGAAATTAAAATTTGTTAATCTGGTTTGCGATCGCACCTAGTGGTTTCCTACATTCAGCCCGTCTTTGATACCAAGGTAATCGGGACTGCTTTCCATAGAAATAAATTTATTGGAAATCAGTCAACAATGTCATGAGTGTAGAAAATCATTCACACTGATAGACCAACTTGATATAGAAAACCAGTAGTTCTTAATATTAAACAGGGTAGAGCGGAGGCCGCTCAATAGTTTATTACAACACACCCATACTTAGCATAAGAGAGAATATATCATAGTGCTCATGGGGTAGCTCTACTGCTCGCATACAAAGGGTAGCTCCGGTGGAGCACAGGCTAGCTCCAGCGGGCAACGCTTCGGGTGCAGATGTAACTTGTCGGAGAAGGCTGCAAACGTTGAATTGGTGCATGTGTTAGATGGGCGGGTGCTCGAGGAGAAGGCTATCTAAGTTTGGGCCGTGGGGATGCGTTCACCGGCGTGAATTTAAAAAGAACCCAAAGGTAATTGGGGCGGACAGAGGCGGGGAAGATGACCTTCCAGAAGCCCTTCAAATGTCTTAGGTTAGGCTCTTGTAAGGTGGAGGAACGGTGATGGTTTCAGCATGGTTTGGGGGGCTCTATTTATAGGTGGGCGAGAGGGGTATGATACGTCTCCAACCTATCTATAATTTTTTATGGTTTCATGCTATTATCTTGTCAAACTTTTGATGTTTTGCATGCCTTTTATCTATTTTTTGGGACTAACTTATTAACTCAGTGCCAAGAGCCAGTTCCTATTTTTTCCATGTTTTTGACCCCTTTCAGATAAGGATTTTGAACGGAATCCAAACGGAATGAAACTGCCAAAAAGATTTTTTTCGGAACGCAAAAAGATCGGAAAGCCGGAGAATCAGGGGAGGGGGCCACCAGGGACCCCACAAGCCCTCATGGCGCGGCCAAGGGGGCCCACGCCGCCCTGGCTTGTGGGCTCCCTGAGGGTCCTTTGCCCTAGGTTTTGCGCCTATATATTCCCGAAAATCCCATAAAAATCAGGAGATCATCGAGAGTACTTTTCCGCAGCCGCAAGCTTCTGTCTCCGAAAGATCCCATCTGGGGCACGTTCTGGTGCCCTGCCAGAGGTGAGATTCGGATACGGAGGGCTTGTTCATCAACACAATGACCTCTCCGATGATGCGTGAGTAGTTAACCATAGACCTACGAGTCCATAGCTAGTAACTAGATAGCTTCTTCTCTCTCTTGGATCTTCAATACAAAGTTCTTCATGATCTTCATGGAGATCTATGCGATGTAATATTCTTTTGCGGTGTGTTTGTCGAGATCCAATGAATTGTGGATTTATGATCAGATTATCTATGAATCTTATTTGAGTTTCTTCTAATCTCTCTGATGCATGATTTCATATCCTTGTAATTCTCTTCGAGATGTGGGTTTTGTTTGGCCAACTAGATCTATGATTCTTGCAACGGGAGAAGTGCTTGGTTTTGGGTTCATATCGTTCGGTGACCTCACGCAGTGACAGAAGGGGTAGCGATGCACGCATCATGTTGTTGCCATCAAAGGTAAAAAGATGGGGTTTTCATCATTGGTTTGAGATTATCCCTCTTCATCATGTCATCTTGCTTAAGGTGTTACTCTGTTCGTCATGAACTCAATACACTAGATGCCTGCTGGATAGCGGTTGATGTGTGGATTAATTGTAGTAGATGCAGAAAGTATCGGTCTACTTGTCTCGGACGTGATGCATATATGTATGATCATTGCCTTAGATATAGTCATCATGTTGTGCGGTTCTATCAATTGCTCGATAGTAATTTGTTCACCCACTTTGATATTTGCTATTTTGGGAGAAGCCTCTAGTGAACACTATGGCCCCGGGGTCTACTCCACACCATATTTTCATCCTTACACTCTTTTACTTCGTTGCACTTTCCGCCTTCAGATCTCACTTTGCAAACAATCTTGAAGGGATTGACAACCCCTTTATAGCGTTGGGTGCAAGCTCTTGTGTGTTTGCGCAGGTACTCTGGACTTGACGAGATTCTCCTACTGGATTGATACCTTGGTTCTCAAACTGAGGGAAATACTTACTGCTCCTGTGCTGCATCACCCTCTCCTCTTCAAGGGAAAAACCAATGCAAGCAAGTCTCCGTCAACGTGTCAATTTCTGGCGCTGTTGTTTGAGAAGTAGCAGAAGGATTTCTGGCGCCGTTGCCAGGGAGGATCAAGTTAAGAACTCATCCAAGTAAGTGTTGAAAACTCATCTCTTGCATGTACTTTTTTACTAGTTGCCTCTCGTTTTCCTCTCCCCCACTTCACCAATTTGCCCTCTTTTTCGTTCGCCTTATTCATTTGCCTTATTCGTTTGCCTTTCCTTCGCATGTGTGCTATGTGCCTTCAAGATGCTTGCATCTTCGCTTGCTGAAAATCTAGTGATGTGGATCCTCACCCACTTGCTAATCTCTTTAAGAGATCCACTTATGTGGAACCAATTGCTAGTGAGTTGAGTGCACTTGACTTTCTCTATGGAGTTTTGCTTGAGATGCGTGAATCTGAAAGTTATGATGAAGAAATTTATGAAATGATTCACGAGGGCTCCTTGAATGAAAAGCATGATTGCAATGATTTCATTATAAACTCTATTAATGATAATCATGCTAAAAATATGCAAAACCTAAGCATGGGGATGCTAGTTTTGCTATGTCCACTACTTGTTGCAATGATATTTGCAATAACATTGAAAGTGGGTTTGGAAAAGTCATGACTTTAGTTGATGATAATCCCACTATTTTTGAAGAGCGTAAACTTTCCATGCATGTCGATCATGAAAAGAATATCCTTTGTGATAGCTATGTTGTTGAATTTGATTATGATCCCACATGTAATTGCTATAAGAGAGGAAAATATTGTGGTAGAAACTTTCATGTTACCAAATTAATTCTCGTTATGTGGTGATTGCTATTGTCTCTTTCTTCTTCCTTGCATATGGAAACTATTGGTTGTCTTGACAATCTATTTTCCTATAAAATGCCTATGCATAGGAAGTATGTTAGACTTAGATGTGATTTTCACATGCTTTATGATTCTATCGTTGTGCTTCAATTCTTGTCTTTTGTGTGAGCATCATTGATTTGTCAATGCCTAGCTAAGGGCGTTAAACAATAGAGCTTGTTGGGAGGCAACCCAATGAATTTATCTTTTTATTTCTGTTTTGTTGCGTCGACACCATCATAATTCTGTTATGATAGTGTCTTTTGTGTTTCTTTTTGTGTTTGATCCAAGAAAAATCTTTATGACTAGTCTTGGTAATGGTTGTATGATCCTGCTGGAAAAAGAGAGAAACTTTTCGCTCACGAGATGATTTTTCATTTTTTGCAGCGAGAGCTTTTGAGTTGATTCTTTTTGCTGCTGGTTGATATGCCTTTTTCCCAGGGAGTCGTAAGTTTTCAGATATTTTGAGGTACCAGAAGTATACGACGTATACAGATTGCTACAGACTGGTCTGTTTTTGATAGATTCTGTTTTTGTTGAGTTGGTTGCTTGATTTGATGAAACTATGGTTAGTATCGGGGGGTACTAGCCATGGAAAAGTGAGAATACTGTAGCCCAACTCCAATATAGATAGAATTCAAGTTTTCTATAGTACCAAAAGAAGTGGTAGTTTGTTTTCTTGTGCTAATGATTATCGCAAGTTTCTGTTTAAGTTTTGTGTTGTGAAGTTTTCAAGTTTTGGGTGATGTTCTCATGGACGATGAGCTAAAGAGTGGAAAGAACTCAAGCTTGGGAATGCCCCAGGCATCCCAAGCCAAATTCAAGGACACCAAAAAGCCTAAGCCTGGGGATGCCCCGGGAAGGCATCCCCTCTTTTGTCTTCAATCCATCGGTAATATTACTTGGAGCTATATTTTTATTCACCACATGACATGTGTTTTGCTTGGAGCGTCTTGTATCGTAGGAGTCTTTTATTTTTGTTGTGTCACAATCATCCTTGGTGCACACCTTTTTGAGAGAGACAGACATTCACTCATCGTGATTTTGCTAGAATGCTCATAGTGCTTCACTTATATCTTTTGAGCTAGATAATTTTACTCTATGCCCTTCACTTATATCTTTTAGAGAACGGCGCTGCGTGATTGGTAGTTGTCTTATGCTATGAAAGTAGTCCCAAAGCTAATATGTACCCAAAGAAGATACAAAACCTCTATCTTCATGTGCATTGAGTAGAAAGAGAAGTCTTGGTTCCTCTCAATTAGTTTTGAGACGTGGATTCGGTAATATTAAGAGCTATGTTAGTAGGGTGTTCTGAATCTAGAAATACTTGTGTTGAAGTTACTGATTCCTGTAGCATGCATGGTGAACCGCTATGTTAGGAAGTCGGAGCATAATTGATCTATTGATTGTCATCCTTTGTGTTGAGGTCGGGATCGCGCGATGATTAACACCTACCAACTCTTCCCCTAGGACTATGTGTTTAGCACTTTGTTTCGATTACTAATAAAAACTTCCGCAACAAGTATGTGAGTTCTTCATGACTAATGTGAGTCCATGGTATAGATGCACTTTCACCTTCCACCATTGCTAGCCTCTCTAGTGCTGCGCAACTTTCACCGGTGCACAAACCCACCATATGCCTTCCTCAAAGCAGCCACCATACCTACCTACTATGGTATTTTCATAGCCATTCCGAGATATATTGCCATGCAACTCCCACCATTCTGTCTCATGACTTGTTCCGTCACTCTCATATTGTCATTGAATGATCGTAAGATAGCTAGCGAGATGTTTGAGCGTCATACGCCAAGCTAGATCGTTGCACATCCCGGTACACTACCGGAGGCATTTCCTATACAGTCATTTCTAAGCTTTGAGTTGTGAGTAAATAAAAGTGTGATGATCATCATTATTAGAGCATTGTCCCATGTGAGGAAATAAAAAAACAGGCCAAAGAGCCCAAATAAAAAAAAACCGAAAAAGAGGCCTAAGAGCCAAATAAAAAAAAGAGGCCTAAGAGCCCAATAAAAAAAGAATAGAGAAAAAGAGAGAAGGGGCAATGCTACTATCTTTTTCCACACTTGTGCTTCATAATAGCACCATGTTCTTCATGATTAAGAGCTTCTTGCTTTGTCACTACCATATGCTAGTGGGGATCTTCATTATATAACTTGGCTTGTATATTCCAATGATGGGCTTCCTCAAAATTGCCCTTGGTCTTCGTGAGCAAGCAAGTTGTATGCACACCCACTAGTTTTCCTTTTGAGCTTTCACATACTTATAGCTCTAGTGCATCCTTTGTATGGCAATCCCTACTCATTCACATTGATATCTATTAATGGGCATCTCCTGCTTTTTGTCTCACAACCACCACCACACACTATTCCACCTATATTGCTATATCCATGGCTCACGCTCATGTATTGCGTGATAGTTATAAAAGGTTTGAGAAAGTAAGAGTGCGAAAACAATTACTTGGCCAATACCGGGGTTGTGCATGATTTACATTAGTTGTGTGAGGATGATGGAGCATAGCCAGACTATATGATTTTGTAGGGATAACTTTCCTTGGCCTTGTTATTTTGAAATTTCATGATTACCTTGCTAGTTTGCTTGAAGTATTGTTGTTTTCATGTCAATAGCAAACTATTGCTTTGAATCTTACGGATCTGAATATTCATATCATGTGAAATAAGTTGCAAAGGAAAACTATGCAAGGTAGCATTCCACATCAAAAATTCAGTCTTTATCACTTCCCTACTCGAGGGCGAGCAGGAGTTAAGCTTGGGGATGCTTGATACGTCTCCAACGTATCTATAATTTTTGATGGTTTCAAGCTATTATCTTGTCAAACTTTGGATGTTTTGCATGCCTTTTATATATTTTTTGGGACTAACTTATTAACTTAGTGCCAAGAGCCAGTTCTTGTTTTTTTCCATGCTTTTGACCCCTTTCAGAGGAGGATTTTGAACGGAGTCCAAACAGAATGAAACTACCAAAAAGATTTTTTTCTGGCACAGAAAAAGATCGGGAAGCCGGAGAATCAGGGCAGGAGGCCACCAGGGACCCCACAAGCCCTCATGGCGAAGTCTGGGGGGGCCGCACCCCCTGGCTTGCGGGCTCCCTCAGGCTCCTTTTCCCTAGGTTTTGCACCTATATATTCCCTAAAATCCCATAAAAATCAGGAGATTATCGAAAGTACTTTTCCGCCGCCGCAAGCTTCTGTCTCCGCAAGATCCCATCTGGGGCATGTTTTGGTGCCCTGCCAGAGGGGGGATTCGGATACGGAGGGCTTCTTCATCAACACCATGACCTCTCCGATGACGCGTGAGTAGTTCACCATAGACCTACGGGTCCATAGCTAGTAACTAGATGGCTTCTTCTCTCTCTTGGATCTTCAATACAAAGTTCTCCATGATCTTCATGGAGATCCATCCAATGTAATCTTCTTTTGCGGTGTGTTTGTCGAGATCCGATGAATTGTTGATTTATGATCAGATTATCTATGAATCTTATTTCAGTTTCTTCTGGTCTCTCTTATGCATGATTTCATATCCTTGTAATTCTCTTCGAGTTGTGGGTTTTGTTTGGCCAACTAGATCTATGATTCTTGCAATGGGAGATGTGCTTGGTTTTGGGTTCATACCGTGCGGTGACCCCACCGAGTGACATAAGGGGTAGCGAGGCGCGCATCATGTTGTTGCCATCAAGGGTAAAAAGATGGGGTTTTCATCATTGGTTTGAGATTATCCCTCTACATCATGTCATCTTGCTTAAGGCGTTACTCTGTTCGTCATGAACTCAATACACCAGATGCATGCTAGATAGCGGTCGATGTGTGGAGTAATAGTAGTAGATGCAGAAAGTATCGGTCTACTTGTCTCGGACATGATGCCTATATGTATGATCCTTGCCTTAGATATTGTCATGACTTTGCGCGGTTCTATCAATTGCTTGCCAGTAATTTGTTCAACCACCGTGATATTAGCTATTTTGAGAGAAGCCTCTAGTGAACACTATGGCTCCCGGGTCTACTCCACACCATATTTTCAGCCTTACACTCTTTTACTTCGTTGCACTTTCCGCCTTCAGATCTCACTTTGCAACCAATCTTGAAGGGATTGACAACCCCTTTATAGCGTTGGGTGCAAGCTCTTTTGTGTTTGCACAGGTACTCTAGACTTGACGAGATTCTCCTACTAGATTGATACCTTGGTTCTCAAACTGACGGAAATACTTACTGCTCCTGTGTTGCATCACCCTTTCCTCTTCAAGGGAAAAACCAACGCAAGCAAGTCTCCGTCAACGTGTCAATTTCTGGCGCTGTTGTTTGAGAAGTAGCAGGGTACCGCAACGGGGTTGATTCCGGTGCCGATTACGGTGATCTAGAGGTTCGTCATGTGCTTACTAGGGTTAGGGTAGCTAAAGCAATCTATGGGGGGTTCGATTTCACTCCTGGCTCCAAGCAATTACGCACGGACGAAGGCTCTCAATTGAGCAGCTCGTCATGTGTTCATCTACTGTAGAGAGCATGCTATGGGCTGTCCAGAGTGTGGCGACGAGCAGCGGCATGCACGGGAGTGGGGGACGGCCACGTGGGGCTCTCACGCTGCTATGGCGGTGCCGGGTGGCGTGGCTTTACAGCGACGGGTTGTAGCGGCCGCAGCAGTCATCGCTGGCGCCGCTGCCAGAGCTGGCGGAGCACAGGCCAGATCACCCCCGACACTCACAACCGGCCAAAGGACCATGTGGCATGGTGGATAAGGGAGAGGCATAGTGCGCACGTCGCCAGGGTCGGCACTGGTGATATTGGCGCCGCCGTTCGTCGTCCCTGGATCGGTGCCCACCACGTGCTCGATGAAATGAAATCGGCACAAGGAAAAAGACTTTGGGGCTGAAATAATTTTGGGAGGTCTCTCATTGAGTATAGAAGCTGCGTGCAAATTTTTAGTATTTTTGAAAATGGTTGAGGTGGGTTTTTAGAAAAATAGCAAATCTGGTCCAAACTTTGCTCAAATAGAATTTGAAAATTTGAAACTGTAAACTAGTTTTTTTGGGGCAATGGGTTGAGGGTACTTAGGGCTACAATGGATAGGAAGCTTTGGGTAAAATCCGAAGGAATCTATAAGTTCCTTTGTAAATCTATGGGTATCAAAATTGATTACAGAAGTTGATTTTGGTCATTCAAAAATAGGAAAGATAGTTAAACTACCCCAAAACTTTGAGAATCTATTTTTAAAGGATGCCCTGATGCTAGAGGGAAATCATGGGAAAGAAATTAGTGGGAGAGGAAGAGGGAAAAGTTTTAGGGCAATACTTAGTTAGCCAAATATTTGACACAAACTTCTAATGAATTTTTAAAAGAAGAAGAGAGGGATTCTCAAGTGAAAATCTTGGTCATGAAGGGAGATTAAGTAAAGCTCTTTCCAAACTAGAATTGTTGCCCAGGAAAACTCAAAGGATTTTTTCTGAAGGTGATATTTTCAAGAAGATTGCAAAAGTTGTTTTTATCGAAATGTTGAAAATTTTATTTGAAAATAAATAAGATCAGAAAATCCCATATTTAAAATTTGAGGGTGTTACAATACTTCCCCTCAAAGGGAAGGAACTTCGATAACACATCCTCGTCTTCATTGGTTCCACTTGTGGTTACTTCTTACCTTTACTTCTTATTTATTACTTGCTTGTCATTGTTGTTGCTAGCATCATATAGGTTGCTCATCCAATTGCATATCTAGACAACCTATTTGTTGCTAAAACCAATTTGTTAAAGAAGAGCTAAAAATTGGTACTTGCCTATTCACCCCCATCTAGTTAACCATATTGATTCTTTCAATTGGTATGAGAGCTATGTCTCTTTATTAAGGGTTTCACCACCAAAAGGATATGGTTAATGACGAGGATCAGGTTATGGACTTACCTGACGTAGTGTGTGTGAACAGATTCTCCTGAGAGGATTTAAATGCAGAAATTGCCATAATTAAATCTTCTATATCAGCCGAGGTCAAATCCATGTTTAAAGATTTCCTTGATGGTCTCAAACTATCTACCAATTCGTTGCAAGTAGGTAGTCCCACTACCTCAGATTCGTATGGCAGCTCCACTAAGGAGAAGGATAGTAGTGATAACAATAAGTTGCCTCAAGAAAACAGCAGGACGGATAACTTTGCCTTGAAGCTCCTGCCATGGTCTATGGAGGACCGGTTCACCCATCGCATATTATTTACCTTGATGCTCCTCCTAAACTTGTTAAGAATGATTTTGCAAATTGGGCTTTTCATATCAAGTATCATTTGGATCATGGTCAACAAAATTTTGGAGCATCGTTGAGCAAGGGTACTACCCACATGATGGAAGCAACTTCACTTCAAGAGAAGAGGCTGACAATCAACTCAATCACTCCACCTTGATCATTCTCCAGTATGCAGTCCCCATTCATGGTCTTACTCACCTGCGTCCTTTCACTCGTGTTAAGGATTGTTGGGAACATATTGTTTCCATGTATAAGGGAATCTTGAGTATTCAAGGGCCCAACTTTGAGGTGGTTCTTGATGAGGCCGATGAATTTTTTATGCTTGATGATGAGGACCCCCGTGAGCTTTACCGAAGAGTGACAATCCTTGCTGTTGCCCTTCAGGATCATGGAAGCAAGGATACATATGACAATTGTATCAAGCGTAATTTTCTAGAGGCCATCATGCCATTCAACAAGTCCATGCCCTGTGTTATCCATCAAAGACCGAACTTTCACTCCTTGAACTCAGTCGATGTGTTGAATCAATTCATTGACGTGAACAAATTTAACAAGACCGCTAACTACACTCTAGCTCGTGTCCAATGATGAAGAAAAGCCTCACCCAACCTAGCTTTGAAGTCCAAGGCTATTTCGGAGGAAGAAGAAGAAGAAGAACAGGGTTGCCTCAAATACACCAAATATGCTTACCACGAGCACATGTCTCTTGCATCAAGGCAATATTGGGGCAACAATAGAAACTCAAGGCCCAACTTCTCCAAGAACACGTCAAGTCGGTCAAAGGGCAAGCAGCGTGTGAGGACTTGCTATAATTGTGGCAGTGTGAGTTACTTTGTGGTGGATTGTCCTTATGAGAAGAGGGAATGCTATGGTCGGAAGCTCATTCACAAAGACAAAGCCAAGTCCTTACCCAACAAGAACAACTTCTCCAGGAAGATGTCTCAAAAGGTGTTGGTGCCTCAAGAAGAGTACTTCTCTGGTGATGATGATGATGATGATGACGATGATGCAAGTGGTGAAGTAATGGTAATGGCAACGGTGTATATTGCATCATCCTTTCCAAGAAAGGTGTCTCGCTTCGACTTCTCCAACGAGAACCACAATGCCACGTGCCTTATGGCCATGGCATCCAACGAGGTAACGTCCAACATTAAAACTACCATGTCCACTAGCCCTTCTTCTACGGATAAGCGATATGAAAACTAGGAGGTAAGAGTTGAGGAAAATTCCTTTGATAAATTCATGAGAAATATCAAGGGTGAGACCAAGAAGCACTTTGTTGCTCTCTTTGAACAACTAGGTGAGGCTAGTGATCTCATTGAGTCTCTGAAGAGATCATCTCTCATTTAGAGGGACCTAGTCGTGATGATGCCGATGAGATAGAGGATCTTTCCATTGCTCTTGAGGAAGAGCGAGGTCTTCATTTGACTCCTGAGGAGTCACACAATGATGACCTTACTAATTTTAAAAAAACATTATGATCATGCTCTTATTCTCTCTCGGGTGCTCCTATCCAAAAAGGTTGCACTTGGGGTTGACCATGATAGACACAATGAATAGTTTGTCACACTTGACAAGGCTCACAAGCCTTGGAAGAGTGCCCATGCTTCTCTCAAAGTGTATCATGTTCAATTCCAAGTAAAACTTACTAAGCAAATAGCCACGTGTTCACCTTTCGTGCTCATTGATAGTGCCAATGCTACTAACCCTTGTTGTGATCATGTGCATCTTGTGGAGGAGAATGCCAAGTTGAAAGGCCTCGTGACGTGTATCCAAGATGAAAAGAACCTTAATGCCTTTTGAGAAATCTAAAGTAAGTGGTGGCAAAGGAAGGAATTGGGTTTGCACCCAAGTCCAAAAAGAACAAGAAGGTCCAGACCAAGCAATCACACCGGCTTAAGGACACCTTTGTCAAAGCCGTGGAGGGTACTCATGAGAAGAAGAAGGACAATGTGGCGGTGGTAATGCCAAGAAGGGGAAAAACCTCATCTAACAATGCCAACGACTTTAACCCCTCTTATGTTTTATCTCGTGCTAGTGCTGGAAACGTTTTTGCCAAATTTGTTGGTTCTTCTTATGAGTACATTGATTGTTCTATTTGGGTTCCTAAGACCCTTGTTACTAACATGAATGGACCCACTAAAGAATGGGTACCTAAATCCAAGCATTGATCTTATGTAGGAGTTTGTTTCCGGAGGAGTGTCATGTTTGCTTGATAGTGGAGGAACAAATCATATGACCGGAAGCAAAGAATTGGTGGCGGACGTTCACACTAATCCATCCTTGGCCACTCAAGTATCCTTTGGTGACGATGCGATTTCAAAGGTATTGGGTCTTGGCAAGGTGGTAATCTCTCTGGAATTGTCCATTGAGAATTCCATTCTTGTTTAGGCTCTTGCATACAATTTACTTTCCATTCATCAACTTTCACTCATGGGACTTTGTACCTTCTTTAATGTTGACACCGTGGCCCTTTTGTGGATCAAGAATCTTAAAGTATCCTTTGTCGGGCATGTCTAGAACGGTCTCTATGTGGTTAACTTTTTGGAGTGAACCCCTAAGACCATGGCTTGCTGAATGGCTAAAGTTGTTTTGGGATGGCATTGACATCACCAACTAGCCAATGTCAATGTGAGATCTTTGCAAAGTCTCCTCAAATGGGATCATGTTTTTGGACTAACAAATGTGAGTTTGCCAAAGATCATGATTGCACTGCTTGTACCAAAGGAAAGCTACATGACACAACCCACCGTCCCACGACTACCATCTACTGGATGAGGACCTTGGAGCTCCTTCACATGGATATCTTTGGTCCTCCATCTGTTGATAGTCTTGGGGGTAGAAAGTACTGCTTGGTGATTTTGGATGATTAATCAGGATTTATTTAGGTATACTTATTCAAGAGCAAGACTGAGACCCAACAAACTGTCATCGACTTTGCCAGTGAAACTAAACGCCAATATGAGGCAAAGATATTGATGATTAAATGTGACAATGGCACCAAGTTCATGAACTACACCTTGGACGAGTTTCATAGTGATGAGGGGATCAAGCACCAATACACTTCACCATATACCCCACAACAAAATGGTGTCATGGAAAGGAAGAACCAGACGTTGATGGAGACGTCAAGAACCATGATGGCAGAATTCAAATCTTCGTTCAACTTTTGGGCCGAAGCCATCAACACCACATGTCATGCCTCTAATCGGATCTAGCTCCACAAAGGCTTGAACAAGACTGCCTATGAAACTCTTACCACTAACAAGCCTAACATAAAGTACTTCCAGGTGTTCAGTTGTAAGTGTTTCATTCTCAAGAAAAGTGCTCGTTTGTCTAAATTTGAACCTAGAGCTCAAGAGGGCATATTTGTTGGTTATGATACAAACTCTGATGCTTACCATGTCCTCAAAAAGTGTAATGGACTCATTGAGGAGACGTATAACGTGGAGTTTCATGAAAGGGAAAATTGAATTTATACCCTTAGTTGTGTCTCGCTTGGCAATTTTTTCCTTAGTTTTCGAAAACCCTCGGTTTTGCCCAAGCCCATTTGCTCCTCTTTTAGTTTTGCCCTTCCATCACATTTCCATCGAGTCAGTGTCGTTTGTCCATGTGTTGACTGTCTATGCACTTTTCAGTAGACCATTTTTCCTGCTTCCTCACTCTCTCAGTAGACACTTCCGCAGCTCGCCGGAGCCAATAGAATGAGCGTCAGAACTTGCCGGAGCCGATGGAATTGGCAGTGGCACTCACCAAATTGTCCTTGCACGTGTGTCCCAATAATGGACGCTTGGCCACAACCACTACGACATGGAAGGACGCTCGAGGAAGGCGTGTGTCGTCGTCCTCCACCATCTCTCCCCACCTTGTGTCCTCGGTCGCCGCCTACATTGGCCATCGACGAGATCTATGGCTCCACCACTTACTGACCCACTCGACTCCATAGAGGCATTCTGGATCAGGTCGAGTGGGAGGCGTCGTATTGAATAGGTCACGCAGCGGCGCAGCTCGTCATTGGATCCACCTAGACATCCGCAATGACTGGATCAAGATATGGACCTCCATGGGCGGCAGCGTGGTAGCTTTGGTGTTGCTCCCTGCTCCCCATGGGGAAGAGAAAAGGGGCGGGTGAGAGAGACATAGACAATTGAAATAGAAAGGGAGAGGGAAGGAGGGGAGCATGGAGCGTGGACAGGGCAGTGCTTGCACACAACCCTGATGGATGATCGCAGAGACGAGAGGTATCTTGGGCGCGGAGATGAGGGGGGTCGGGGACGATTTCCTCCTATAGGTGCTCCAGCCCAAGCCTGATGGGATCTAGGGCTTGACCACCAATAGGACCTCTATTTTCCTCCCTTCTATGGCCATGGAGAAGATCTATGTCTCCAGCGCCAGTGAGATTTGACAGAGGGGGGAGGGGATCTATTCTAGCATTTGACCAACGAGAGAAAAAAGAAGGGAGCAAGGGGAGTGATGGGTCCCACTTGGCAGTGTCTACCTATAGAGTGAAGAAGTAGGGGTAAAATAGTCCAAAAAAAGTCCACAAATAGTCAACAAATGGTCACACAACACTAATTGGATAGAATCTTGACGAAAGGGAAAGACGGTAAGAAGAACAAAGTAGCTTGGGCAGGAACGATCGTTTTTTGAAACTAGGGGCAAACCTGCCGAGCGGAACTCAACTAAGGGCACATAATTAATTATCACTTGATGAAAATAATGGCTCGCAAGTGGAGAAAAGTGGTCTTTGTGATGTAGGTGATGAAATTCCTCCCCAATCCATAAGAAGAATGAGTGTGGGACACTTTCTACCCGTTGTGGAACCCTTTGTGGCCGAAGGAGAAGGAAAATGTTCCATGCAAGTAGAACCATCATTGATGCAAGACTCACATGCTTCTGAAGAACTAATTGAAGGCCCTCCAACAAGTGAACAAGATCAAAGGCAAGATCAAGCTCATGATGATGGTATTACACCAAGTGAGGCCCAAGATCAAGTTCACATCCTCGAGAAAGCTTAATATGAAGAGAAAACTCAAGATCAAGAGCAAGCTCAAGATCAAGATCAACGGCAAGTTCACAATGGAAGCTTGAAAAAAGAGGCAACCTCTCGTTGTCAATTAACAAACTTTTGTGCACATCATCATTGTTTTTCTTGCATTTAATCCCTAAAGGTACAAGAAGCGCTTGGGGACATGGAGTGGCTTGAAGCCATGCATGATGAACTCAACAACTTCGAGCACAACAAAGTGTGGTGGTTGGTACCAAGACCAAAGGAGAACCACATTTCATTGGAACCAAATGGATCTTTAAGAACAAGCAAGATGCGAACGGTGTCATCATCCACAACAAGGCTAGGTTGGTAGCACAAGGCTACTCCCAAGTTGATAGTATCAACTACGGTGAAACCTTTGCTCCCGTTGCCTGCCTTGAATCTATTCACGTGTTGCTTGCATATGCATCTCATGATAATTTCAAATAATAACAAATGGATGTGAAGAGTGCATTTATTAATGGTCCTCTTAAGAAGTTGGTATATGTCAAGCAACCCTCAAGGTTCGAGGATCCCATGTTCCCCAATCATGTATGCATGCTCGATAAGGCACTCGATGGCCTTAAACAAGCCCCACATGCATGGTATGAGCACCATACCGAGATGTTCCAACATCATGAGTTTGAAAGTGGGAAAATTGATCCCACTCTTTTCACGAAGAAGGTTAAAGGGAATTTGTTCATATGCCAGCTATATGTTGATCATATTATCTTTGGTTCTCCTAACAAAGCTCTTAGTGAAGACTTTGCTACACTAATGATGAAAGATTTTGAGATGTCTATGATGGGAGAGTTGAACTTCTTCCTTGAATTCGAATCAAGAAATGAAGTCAAGGAACCTTCACCACACAATAAAGAGACACTCATTAAATGGTCAAGAGGTTAAAGATGGATGAATCTAAATCTGCCAAGGCAAAGAATCCCATGCCACTCAAATGCCAACTTGACATTGATCCCAGTGGTAAAGCCGTAGATCAAAAGGTATATCACTCCACGATTGTCCCTTCACTTTACCTTGGAGCATCTAGACTCGATATTGTGTTGAGTGTGGGAAATTGTGTATGATTTCAATACTCACCTAAGGATACTCACTTTGTGGCGGTCAAGCAAATCTTTTGATATTTAGATCATACCCTAAAATTTGGCTTATGGTACCCCAAAGGAGCTTCATTTTATTTCATAGGACATACAGACTCGGTTTGGGCGGGATACTCTATGGAGAGGAAGTCAACTTCCGGAGGTTTACAATTCCTTGGTTGCTCTTTGGTAAGTTCGTCTTCCAAGAAAAAAAATTGTGTTTCTCTCTCGTCCACCAAGGGAGAGTATGTAGCCGCCTCAAGTTGATGTGCTCATTTACTTTGGATGAGGCAGACTTTAAAGGATTATGGTGTCACTTGTGACAAAGTGCCTCTTTATTGTGACAATGAAAGTGCAATTGAGATCTCCAACAACCAGGTTCAACATTGTTAGATGAAGCACATTGAGATTCGTGATCACTTAATCCGGGATCATATCAAGCGTGTGGATATTGATCTTATTCACCTCAACAATAATGAACAACTCTCACATATTTTTATGAAGCCACTGGATGAAGTAAGATTTCCCGATTTAATGCATGAGCTAAATATCATTAATTCGAGTGTTCTGGATTGAAGTATTGCACACATCACCACTCTCATCATACTATATTGTTTAGATGTCTGCATGGATTTAGGGGAAGTATTTTTTCCACAATGATCTCTCCCTCTCCTTATTATGCATAAATCGATCAAGTATTTCCCATTAGTCATTTTTTATGACAATTGTGCTTCAAAGACGAGTTTTGGTCATGGGCCCAGGGTTAAAATTTTCGTGGTGCCGTAGCAATTAAATCAAACATGGGTGGCTTTGGCCACAGCCCCCTCCTAGTGAGGCATTTTATTTTTAGAGCTTAATTGTGAGTTGTGTCATCCCAAGTTGGGTTTTCTTTGGTTTGAATCTTCAAAAATTGGTGTGTCCACTTTTCTTTGGCTGGTTTTTGAGGCTATTACCCATTTCCTCAAAAGAAAAACATAACTTATGAATAAGGCACCTCTTGGAGTCTCTTTGTTGTCATTGTGAGCGGTACTACCTGGGGCTAGGGCTGTACTACCTCTCATTAGAGGTACTACCGCTCACTACCACTTGTGCGGAACCACCATAGGGTTATGGGGCGGTCAGGGACAGTTTTCACTCTCCATACACATTCACCCCCTTTCTCCTCGTGTGTTTCTCAATCTAGGTGACCAAAGAGCTCTAGAGTCCACCGCCGGATCTCCGTTTTTGGTTGTTCTTCTGCAATTCCGACCGGTGGAATTGATCCCACCTCTTTCTCTTATAGTGGATGTCGGTATTGCCCCCGTGTCACAACCCTGATCCCTATTAGGTTTAGTAAGACGTGCTCATGTTTTCTTTCAATGCATCCAAGGAAATGAAATGAAAAAAAAACAAAAGCAAAGCCAGAAAACCAAAGCAAAACCCTAGCAACCCCTCATTCAAAAGCATTTCAAAATTGATGTCAAATCAATGAACCCGAAATGGCCTTAAGAAAAGTTCACCTTTTTTGATAAATGTTGAAAACAAAATATCAGAGATGAAACTTATTTCAAACTATCTTTGGCATTTTAAAATTAAGTTAAAAGCTACTGAAATCAATTATAATTTTGATTTCAAATAATTTAAAGTTTCCAAAAATGTTGAAAACATTATGAGTGGTTGGAAATATTCCAACTAACACTCTAGTATTTTTTTCCAAACTATTTTAGGAATAGTTTGGAGCCAAAAATAAAACAAAAGAAATAACAGAAAGAATAAAGAAAAAACAGAAAAGAAAAAAAATGAAAACCCTTACCTGTCGCTCACCTGGCCGAGGCCCAGCTGCTCCCCGTCGTCTTCCTTGCCAGCGAGCAGTAGGAGGTGGCCGCCGCTCGTTCTTGTGCGGCCACGCACCTGTGCGTCTGCCTGGCCGCGGCGTCGCGCTGGCGCAATGGGGATAAGCTCCCCGAAGGCCTCTTCGAGCTCATCCCCTCCCCATTCGCTCTGTTCTCTCTCCCCCTCTCGGCCGCCATGACCGCAAGCTGAAGCTTGAGCTCGCCGTCGTTCCTGTCCCTCTCCTTCTCACCTGAGTCGTGCAACAGCTTCGCCGTGACTTCCTGAAGCTCTCCAGCTAGTCGCTTGATGCCAAGAACCCCTGAGATACCGTGAAGCCATCCTCTTCTTCCTCGGGTCACCGTAGTTCGCCGCGGTCGTTCTCCCTTCTCAGGCCATCCCCGCGCCCACTCTCGACGCCTCTGCACTGCCCGTGAGCTCAGGGTCCTTTCCCCTAAGTTTTCCCCCTCGATTTCTTCCTCTAGGCCTCGATTCCACCGGAGCCCGACGAGATCCGTCGCGGGACCTCGTCGCCGGTAGCCCTCTGGTGATCGGCTAGTCCATCTGAGGCCACCAATGGCCCATAGTGCATCGTGTAGGTTCTCTAGGAGCTAAGCCCCGCTCGTTTTGCCTTCGGTTTCGTCGATCCCGACATAGCCCGAGCTTCGGACACCACCAAGCTCGTCTCCGGCGTCATCTCTGACCATCTTAGCTTCGGTTCTTTGAATAAATGGAACCGCGGTTGTGCGCTGGTTCATCTGGTGCCCTCCGCCATGCATTTGGTTGTCGGAGATGCATTCCCGAGGCCCTCCGCCGTTCTGGTGGTCGCCGGAGGCTCACCCCCGGCGAGATCGATCTCGTCGCCGGTGGATCTGACCCCCTTGAGCCTATGACAGGTGGGGCCAGCCCCTGGCTAATTAAGTTTAGTAAAAATAAAAATAACTTATTTAATTAACTTAAACAGACACTGACAAGTGGGACCTCATCTGTTAATTAACTAATTAAGTTAAAACTAAATTAAAACTGACCAGAGACACTGACTAGTGGGTCCCACTGGTCAGGTTTGACTTTCAACGCAGTTGGACCTGTTGATGTCATGCGGATGAAATAAAAGCTTTTCTGTTTACAAATAATTCCAGAATAAGTTCAAAACTTTGGAAAATCGTTGAAAATTTAATATAACTCCAAATTTGACAAATAATATTTCTAAATGGATCAGAAAAATTCAAGGAATCCAATGGTGCTATTTTCATGCATGAAACACAAAGTTATGAAACAACATCAGGTAAAATCAATTAAAAGAATGTGATAAATTATAATTCAAATGATATTTTAATTATGATTTCAAATTAAGATCACCCAAAAGGTTCTGTTGGTCATCTTAAACCATGCTACATTGCATTTTATGCATCATTTTGTTGCATATGTTTGATATTGATTGATTGTTATTATTCCGGTAGGCTCCGCCCCTCCCGATACGTCTGATTATCCGACTGACGGATATCACCCCTTTGCTGAGCAACAAGGCAAGCAACCATTTTGATCATCTCGATAAATCCCATGTTCTCGCTCCTGCTCATATTTATTGCATTAGGTCAAAATGCTTTCACTGCTTTTATCACGTTAGTTGAACCCACTTCCTTTGCATGACCTGTCCTTGTCATAGTAAATAGCTGAACTTTGCAAACTAGCATACCTGGTAGATGCTTGAGCCATGATGTGCCTTATCCTGCTATGCATGCTATGCTAAGAGTTGTGTATGGTCTGTCATCTGGGCGATGAACAGAATTGTGAGAATTTGTTCAGTAAGTAAAGGTGGTGTGTTGAACCTGATTTGGTAAAGGTACCGGTGAAAGGCTATGTAGGAGTACATAGCGGGTTGTTTCATTGGAACCGTCCTTAGGAACTGAGTTCCATGTATGTAATCCAAGACGAGATACTACCACATGCTGGGCCGTGAAATATGACCCCGCTTGACTTATTAATCGCTTAGTACTCGGTCCAGGAGTTGCAAGTAGTTTCTGGTGTTTATAGTCATGCTGGAGGCCGTGCTTAGCGCTGACCTTAGAGGTGGGCTATGATGGGGTAGGCAGTGGCACGGTGTACCAAGTGGCACCCTAATGGAGGGCTTGGGAACCCCGCGCACATCGTTTGGGACCGTGGCGGAAACCTCGGCCGGACATCCGTGCGGGTTACCCTCAGATAGGCGATAGATCTAGACTAAGTATTAGCCTGGTTAACGGTCGTGGCCGACTCCCTCGCTGGCCTTCCACTTGAATGTTGCCGATGTGCATGACGTGCACATGGCGATAAGTGGCGAGCGCGTGTGCGAAGAAGTACACCCCTGCAGGGTTATGATCTATTCGAATAGCTGCGTCCGCGGATATGGACTACTTGGAAACACATGTTGTTCATAGATAACTATAATGGCTACGCATAAAATTGTCAAGATAAGGGTGAGTGTTGTGGACGGCATTTCCGTAGGGAGACGGAATGATTCCACGATAGAGTATTGTTGTGGTGTTAGTGGACTCGTGTGCGAGAAACATAGTTGTCAAAACTATTTAAAAATGCAAGTTGTCTAGCCAAGAGTCCAATGCTGGCTTTCCGCATGAAACCACACAACTCCTTGTTGATACATTGCATGAGTAGATAGTTTATCCTAAAGTCTTGCTGAGTACTTTTGTACTCATGTTTGCTTAATAAATTGTTGCAGAGGTTGTGAATGACCCTAATGGAGGGTTCTATCTAGACATCGACGATGAGGAGTAGCTGGTATCCCAGCTACGGTCTGGCCCTAGGATGGGTCTGTAGATAGTCAGGCCATGTGCCTTTATCTTTCCATCTGTCTATACTCAGACAGTTTTAAAACTTCCGCTGGCTTGTAAGAATTGTGTGTATGACTTATGAGGATGGGTCGCGAGACCCCTACCTTGTAATATTATGTGTGCGGCTCTTCCAAGCCTTCTAAATAAAGGTTGTATGTTTATGGTTATGTTGTGATGCCATCGATGTATCTATACATATCGGTATGCCATGAGTACGTGTGTTGTACTTGATATGTATGGGGTTCGAATACCTAGTCATATGCCTTAGTAGCACTCCTTACGGGGAAATGCCCCTTTGTGATTCCATCGAGCCATGGTACTTCGCTACTGCTCCGGACACATTGGTTAGCCGGCATGTGTCCTTCTTAGCTGTTGTATCTGTCCCTTTGGGAAATGTCACACGTATGTAATGGAGTCCTTGTAGCTTGCTACGATTTGTCTACATTCGTTGATGACCGACACCTGCTTTGCTGGGTCATGTATGCATGTTCCTGTACGAAACTGCCGCTTTAGCTTATGACTAGACATGTCGATCCGGGTTCATTGACATTGGATTGCTAGCGACACAATTGCATACGCAAGTCAAAAGGCGCAAACGGTCTCGGCTAAGGTAAGGCTGCAGCCGTGGGGATAACCGTGCGTGAGACCACAAAGAGATGCGATGTGTTACAGGCTGGATTCCTATGGCTTAGGATCGGGGTCCCGACAGCGTTGGTATCAGAGCCTGACTGGCTGTAGGGTTACTAAGCCAAACTGGTCGAAGTTGAGTCTATAATTGCTTTAGTTATACATAAGGGAATTGTTTGTGGAAGGGAACGTAAGATTCTTGCTTCTCTTCTCTAATTATTCTATTCTGGTCATCCTCGTCTTTTCTGCGGGGATTAAGGACTAGGTTACTTATCTTCCTGTTAGGCTCGTGTTTCCGATCGGTAGATTATAAGGACAACGAGTCGAGCGTTACTTCGGTCTTCTTTTATTCCAAGGAAAAGAAAGTAGGTTTTGATGACCATGGAATTGAACTTGGTAGTTGAGTGGTTACGCTATTCTATTTTATGGGTTGTCTCAAAATTGTTTTTGAGCATTTACAGCCGTTATGCTGCCCAATTTTGTGTTCAGAGCTCTAATGCTTTTGCATTACTCTCTATTTTCAGATGCCTGGCCGTCCTTCTCGTCAGGTGGTCCGTCTGACTAGGTGCATTGATGTGCCGGGTCATACGGCCATGCTAGTAAGGATGATGTCAGTATCCGGTTACCGCTGGTACCCAAAGTACACAGTGGAGGAGCAGTACCGGGATTTTAATCAAAGTCAGTACCTCTGCACTGTTAGGGTATTCCCAGATTACCCTGGAGCTCAGGAGCCGATCCATTGGTCTTATGGATAGGGGGTCACTCTTGACATGGCGGTACAAGATGCTGCCTATTCAATGTTGACCATCATGAGGGCTAGACATGCACTGCTGCAGAATTCAGAGTTCTGTTGTGTTCCTGCCTCTCAGCTAGGTGAAGAAGGCTACCTCAGTGGGGTCTACTTTGATTCCTCTCTAGAGGATCCGTTGCTGCAGTCCACCGCTGAGATGCTATAGAATAGAGACAGGGATGCTCATGCCCTTCGTATGGAGCTCTATGCTACACGTGCCCGTCTGTGGACGGCTTTGACACACCTAGCACCTGTAGTCCAGACAGGGTATGGAGATGTGGAAATGTTGAACCCTGTTAGGACCCATCTTCCGGCTCATGTTGACTGGCCTGCTATAGGAGGAGTCACCCCTCTTCGGGGACCTCTAGTACCACCAGTCAGAGGACCAAGGCCACACCCGTGCCCTTACGGATCCCGGGGGTCTCAGGCTTGAGTGTTTCCTGATCCGTAGGTTGAGCTTCCAGGCCATGGAGGCAATCTTTATGAGATGTTCTATGCGGATGCCTGAACCGTGAGTGGAAGGATAGTATCGTAGTAGTTATACTTCCACAGTCCTATGTGTCTTGTGGAGTATGCTTGTGTCGTGAGATGAATTCCGCAGGCATAGATAAATAATGTATATGAAGCTTGGAAAGCCTCTGATGAGTAGTTTCATGTTTTCAGTAGTTTGCTCTTTGGTTAAGGTTGTACTAAATGATGTAATGGTGTGTATGAACCATGTTGTATATATAGCAGTTGCTTGTTACCATGTTGTTTGGATGTTCATTTCCGCATTCCATGTGTTCAGTGCATTCTTAATACATAGTTAGTGTTGATGTTGATATTGGTCTAAGCTGTGAGTTTGTTTGTCACGACGGTGTTCACCAGGTTGAACCGTGCCCCTGCTCATGAGCAAGGAGAGGGTAGTCAAGCATCGCAGGAGGAACTGCCTCACCCGCCCTCTCTGGCGGAAGTTATGCTTGAGGCAGAGAGAAACAAAAGCGAGACCAACCGTCTGTTAGAGCGTATTGAGCAAAATATGGCTCGTCAGCCTAGGAATGATGCAGCGTGCCTCAATGACTTTGTGAAGCTGAATCCTCCAAAGTTCCATCACTCCGTCGATCCCCTCGACGCTGATGATTGGTTGGGAAGTATATCGCGCAAGATTCGTTCTGCAAATGTTTCCGAGGCCGACAAGGTGACCTTTGCGGCGTACTTTATGGAAGGACCCGCCAATCTGTGGTGGGAGAACTTTGAGGCTATGCGTCCTGCTCAACCAGCAGCCACATGGGCAGACTATAGTGCAGCCTTCCGTCTGCACCATATTCTAGAGGGCCTGAGGGACAGAAAGAGAGAGGAGTTCTATTTATTCACCCAGGGAAAATTGACCGTGGATGCCTATAGCCGCGAGGTCGGTAACCTCGCCCGCTATGCAATAGAGGAGGTGTCTACTGACGCCAAGAAGCAAGCAAGATTCCATAAGGGTCTGAGCCCTGAACTTCGTCGTGATTTGCGCCTCCACGAATGTACAAGCTTTCAAGCTCTTGTCAACAAGGCAATCACTGTGGAGACTGGTCATACCGACTATGAAGCCACAATGAAACACTCCCGTGACTCTGGCTCGTCATCTGGTTCCGCGTTTCCGAAATGCAGGCTGTGGGTTCCAAATAGTTCTCTGCCGCCAAGATACACTCCGAGGACATCCTATGGGGCGCCTCAGACGAATCAGACCAACCCTCCAGCAAAAACCTATGGTGGCCCAGCTAGCAATGCTGCACCACGTGCCAATCAGGTGATCTGTTACAAGTGTGGAGAACCAAGTCATTATTCCTGAGACTGTCCTCCGAATATGGGTGCCAAGCAACCCAAAAAGTCCGTTGGGCAAGGCAAGTCGGGCAAAGCTTACTATGTGAAGCCAACTCCTGCACGTGGCCGTGTGAACTATGTTTCAGTAGAAGAAGCTGCAGAGGATCCCGACATCATTTTGGGTACGCTCCTTGTTAATCATCACCCAGCGTTTGTTCTTTTTGACACTGGGTCATCTCATTCCTTCATTTCAGAAAGTTATGCACAGTTGCATAACATTTCTTTCTGTGATATGCCAATCCCATTGGTTGTCCAAACCCCTGGTAGTAAGTGGCAAACCTCCGAGATAACCTATGACAATGAAATTCTAGTAGACAGGCTAGTTTTTCTAGCATCCTTGAAAGCCCTGAAATCTTTTGATATCAATATCATCTTGGGTATGGACTGGATGTCAGCTCACTATGCCAATATTGATACTCATTCTAGAAATGTTCAGCTTACCCATCCCTCGGGTGAGATAGTCAATGTCTCTACTCGAGTTTCCAAATGCCGACTCTATTCCCTCAATGCCAACCCTCTTCCGGAACTTGAAGACATTCCGGTAGTCCGTGACTTCCCGGATGTTTTTCTAGAGGAACTGCCAGGAATTCCACCTGACACAGATGTAGAGTTTGTGATAGACCTTGTTCCGAGAACCGTTCCAATAGCCACAAGACCTTATAAGATGGCACCCCTGGAGCTAGCCGAACTTAAGAAGAAATTAGATGAGGCCTTGAATAAAGGTTTAATTCGTCCTAGCTCTTCTCTTTGGGCTTGTCCCATCCTCTTCGTTAAGAAGAAAGACGGAACGGATCCGATGGTTGTAGATTATCGACCAGTTAATCTGGTAACCATAAAGAACAAGTATCCGCTCCCCAGGATCAACGATCTGTATGATCAGCTCGCTGGATCCTCAGTCTTCTCAAAAATGGATTTGAGGTTGGGATACCATCAAATCAGGATCAAGAATGGGGACATTCCAAAAACGGCTTTTGTCACTCGTTATGGCCAATACGAGTACACCATCATATCCTTCGATTTAACCAATGCCCCAGCCACCTTCTCTCGCTTGATGAATTCAATCTTCATGGAGTATTTGGATAAATTCATCGTAGTATACCTCGATGATATTCTCATCTACTCGAAGAACGAACAAGAACATGCGGAGCATCTAAGGCTGGTATTGATGAACCTTCGAGAGCATCGCCTTTATGCCAAGTTTTCAAAATGTGAATTTTGGTTACCAGAAGTGACCTATCTAGGTCACGTAATCTCCTGTAAGGGTATTTCTGTCAATCCCGAGAGAGTTCAAGCCGTCCTTGATTGGACTCAACCTGAATCAGTTAAGCAAGTTAGGAGTTTTCTTGGTCTAGCGAGCTAGTGCCGTCGCTTTGTCAAGAATTTCTCCAAGGTTGCAAAGCCTCTAACTGAACTCCTCAAGAAAGATAAAAAGTTCGAGTGGACACCACAGTGTGAGCATAGTTTCCAGGAACTGAAAAGACGCCCGACTTCCGCACCTGTGTTGCTACCACCAGATTTCTCTAAGGACTTTGTTATCTACTGCGATGCCTCGCGACAAGGATTAGGTTGCATTCTCATGCAGGATCGTCATGTGATTGCATGCGCATCTCGACAGTTGCATCCACATGAGTACAATTATCCCACACATGATCTTGAGCTTGCAGCTGTAGTCCATGCACTTAAAACCTCGCGACATTACCTTCTTGGTAATCGTTGCAAAATATTCACTGATCACCAAAGTCTGAAATATATCTTCACCCAGCCGGATTTGAATCTCAGGCAAAGACGGTGGGTTGAGTTGATCACGGATTACGACTTAGGGATAACTTACAGGCTGGGGAAGGCCAATGTTATGGCTGATGCACTAAGTCGTAAGTCTTATTGTAACAATCTGATGCTATAACGAGGTCAACCATGTCTCTATGAGGAATTTCGGAAGTTAAATCTTCATATTGTTCCTCAAGGATTCCTTTCTACCATGGTGGCGAAGCCTACTCTTAAGTATCAGATTATAGCTGGCCAAAAGGATGATAAGGGTATATCCCGGATCAAGGAGAATATTATTAGCGAAAATGCTAAGGAATTCTCCATGAATGATCAAGATGTTGTGTTGTGCCAGAATCATCTAGTGGTTCCTAAGAATCCACATCTAAGGCATTTAATCCTTAAGGAGGCTCATGATTCTCCTCTCACCATTCATCCTGGTAGTACTAAGATGTATCAGGACCTACGCCAGAGGTTTCGGTGGACTAGGATGAAGAGAGAAATTGCTGAGTTCGTTGCCAACTGCGACGTTTGTCGTCGAGTTAAGGCAGAACATCAAAGGCCTGCTGGCACCCTTCAACCTTTAGCTATTCCTGAAAGGAAATGGGGTAAAGTCGGTATGGATTTCATCACCGGATTTCCCAAGACCAAGAAAGGAAATAATGCTATCTTTGTGGTCATTGACCGTCTTTCCAAAGTAGCTCATTTTCTTCCAGTTCGTGAGAGTATAATAGCTTGCCAGCTAGCAGAGTTATACATCTCTCGAATAGTGTCTCTTCATGGTGTTCCTCTGGAGATTAACTCAGACCGTGGAAGTATCTTTACTTCTCGCTTCTGTGAGAGTTTTCAGAATGTCATAGGGACTCACTTATCTTTTAGCACTGCTTTCCATCCTCAATCAAGTGGTCAAGTAGAAAGAGTGAATCAAGTCCTAGAAGATATGCTCCGAGCTTGTGTTATATCGTTCTGTATGAATTGAGAGAAGTGTCTTCCATTTGCCGAGTTTGCTTATAACAATAGTTACCAATGAAGCTTGGGCAAAGCTCCTTTTGAAGTTCTCTATGGACGGAGATGTCGAACACCTCTTAATTGGTCACAAACCGGAGAGAGGCAATTCTTTGGTCCGGATATGATCCAGGATGCAGAAGAGCAAGTCCGCATTATTCATGAAAAGTTGAAAACAGCCCAGTCTCGTCAAAAGAGCCAATATGACCGTCATCATAAGGGTGTGACCTTTGAAGTTGACGAGAAGGCTTACCTTCGGGTTACACCTTTGAAGGGTACCCATCAATTCGGTATCAAGGGAAAGTTGGCTCCTCGTTACATTGGTCCTTTTCGCATTCTTGCCAAACGAGGAGAAGTTGCCTACCAGTTGGAACTTCCTCCGCATCTTTCCAAGGTTCATGATGTATTCCACGTATTGCAACTCAGGCGTTGCTTTTCGGATCCTATCCGTGAAGTGGACCACGGAACGCTTGATCTCCAAGATAACCTTTCATACCGAGAATATACTGTGCGTATTCTTGATCAAGCTGAGCGCACCACTCGACGTTGAAACCTCAAGTTTCTTAAAGTTCAATGGTCAAATCATTCCGAAAAGGAGCCAACATGGGAAAGAGAGGATCGTCTTCGACTTGATTATCCCACGCTATACCCGACGACCTCAAAATCTCGGGACGAGATTCTTTTGAGTGGGGTGAGTTGTCACATCCCTGAACCCTATTAGGTTTAGTAAGATGTGCTCATGTTTTCTTTCAATGCATCCAAGGAAATGAAACGAAAAAAAAGCAAAGCAAGAAAACCAAAGCAAAACCCTAGCAACCCATCATTCAAAAGCATTTCAAAATTGATGTCAAATCAATGAACCCAAAATGGCCTTAAGAAAAGTTCACCTTTTCTGATAAATGTTGAAAACAAAATATGACAGATGAAACTTATTTCAAACTATCTTTGGCATTTTAAAATTAAGTTAAAAGCTACTGAAATCAATTATAATTTTGATTTCAAATAATTTAAAGTTTCCAAAAATGTTGAAAACTTTATGAGTGGTTGGAAATATTCCAACTAACAATCTAGTATTTTTCCAAACTATTTTAGGAATAGTTTGGAGCCAAAAATAAAACAAAACAAATAAAAGAAAGAATAAACAGAAAACAGAAAAGAAGAAAAATGGAAAACCCTTACCTCTCACTCACCTGGCCCAGGCCCAGCTGCTCCCCGTCGTCTTCCTTGCCAGCGAGCAGCAGGAGGTGGCCGCTGCTCGTTCCGGCGCGGCCATGCACCTGTGCGTCTGCCTGGCCGCCGCGTCGCGCTTGCGCAACGGGGATAAGCTCCCCGAATGCCTCCTCGAGCTCATCCCCTCCCCATTCGCTCTATTCTCTCTCCCCCTCTCGGCTGCCATGACCGCAAGCTCAAGCTTGAGCTCGCCGTTGCTCCTGTCCCTCTCCCTCTCACCTGAGCCGCGCAACAGCTTTGCCGTGACCCCCTGAAGTTCTCCAGCTAGTCGATCGATGCCAAGAAACCATGAGATGCCGTGAAGCCATCGTCTTCTTCCTCGGGTCATCGGAGTTCGCCGCCGTTGTTGTCCCTACTCAGGCCATCCTCGCGCCCACTCCCGACACCTCTCCACTCCCCGTGAGCTCAGGGTCCTTTCCCCTAAGTTTTCCCCCTCGATTTCTTCCTCTAGGCCTCGATTCCACCGGAGCCCAACGAGATCCGCCGCGGGACGTCGTCACCGGTAGCTCTTCGGTGATCGGCTGGTCCATCTGAGGTCCCCAATGGCTTCAGTGTGTCGAATAGGTGCTCTAGGAGCTAAGCTCTGCTCGTTTTTCCTTTAGTTTCGTCGATCCCGACATACCCTGAGCTTCGGCCGCCGCCAAGCTAGTCGCCGGCGTCATCTTCGGCCATCTTAGCTTCGGGTCTTTGCAATAATGGAACCGCGGCTGTGCACTGGTTCGTTTGGTGCCCTCCGCCGTGCATTTGGTCGTCGGAGATGCATTCCCGAGCCCCTCCGCCGTTCTGGTTGTCGTTGGAGGCTCACCGCCGGCGAGCCTATGACAGGTGGGGCCAGCCCCTGGCTAATTAAGTTTAGTAAAAATAAAAATAACTTATTTAATTAACTTAATCAGACACTGGCAAGTGGGTCCTCCTCTATTAATTAACTAATTAAGTTAAAACTAAATTAAAAGTGATCAGAGACACTGACCAGTGGGTCCCACTGGTCAGATTTGACTTTCAACAGCCAGTTGGACCTGCTGATGTCATTCTGACGCAATAAAATCTTTTGTGTTTAAAAATAATTCCAGAATAAGTTCAAAACTTTGGCAAATCATAGAAAATTGAATATAGCTCCAAATTTGACAAATAATATATGTAAACGGATCAGAAAAATTCAAGGAATCCAATGGTGCTATTTTCATGCATGAAAAACAAAGTTATGAAACAGCATCAGGGCAAATCAATTAAAAGAATGTGATAAATTATAATTCAAATGACATTTGAATTATGATTTCAAACCAAGATCACCCAAAAGGTTATGTTGGTCATCTTAAACCATGATACATTGCATTTCATGCATAATTTTGTTGCATATATTTGATATTGATTGATTTTTATTATTCCGGTAGGCTCCGCCCCTCCGGATACGTCTGATTATCCGATTGACGGATATCACCTCTGTGCTGAGCAACAACGCAAGTAACCATTTTGATCATCCCAATAAATCCCATGTTCTCGCTCCTGCTTGTATTTATTGCATTAGGTCAAAATGCTTTCACTGCTTTTATCACGTTAGTTGAACCCACTTCCTTTGTATGACCTGTCCTTGTCATAGTAAATAGCTGAACTTTGCAACCTAGCATACCTGGTAGATGCTTGAGCCATGATGTGCCTTATCCTGCTATGCATGCTATGCTTAGAGTTGTGTATGGTCTGTCATCTGGGTGATGAACAGAATTGTGGGAATGTGTTCAGTAAGTAAAGGTGGTGTGTTGAACCTGATTTGGTAAAGGTACCGGTGAAAGGCTATGTAGGAGTACATGGCGGGTTGTTTCATTGGATCTTTCCTTAGGAACTGAGTTCCGTGAATGTAATCCAAGACGAGATTCTACCACATGTTGGGCCCTGAAATATGATCCCGCTCGACTTATTAATCGCTTAGTACTTGGTCCAGGAGTTGCAAGTAGTTTCTGGTGTTTATAATCATGCTGGAGGCCGTGCGTAGCGCTGACCTTAGAGGTGGGCTATGATGCGGTAGGCAGTGGCACGGTGTACCAAGTGGCACCCGGATGGTGGGCTTGGGAACCCTGCGCACCTCGTTTGGGGCCGTGGCGGAAACCTTGGCCGGACTTTCGTGCGGGTTACCCTCAGATAGGCGATAGACCTGGACTAAGTATTAGCATGGTTAATTGTCGTGGCCGACTCTCTCGCTGGGCTTCCGCTTGAAGGTTGCCGAGGTGCATGACGTGCACATGGCGATAAGTGGTGAGAGCGTGTGTGAATAAGTACACCCCTGCAGGGTTATGATTTATTCGAATCGCCGCGTCCGCGGATATGGACTACTTGGGAACATATGTTGTTCATAGATAACTATAATGGCTACCCATAAAATTGTCAAGATAAGGGTGAGTGTCATAGACGGCATTTCCGTAGTGAGACGGAATGATTCCATGATAGAGTATTGTTGTGGTGTTAGTGGACTCGTGTGCCAGAAACATAGTTGTCAAAACTATTTAAAAATGCAAGTTGTCTAGACAAGAGTCAAATGCTGGCATTCCGCATGAAACCCCAGAACTCCTTGTTGATACACTGCATGAGTACATAGTTTATCCTAAAGTCTTGCTGAGTACTTTTGTATTCAGGTTTGCTTAATAAATTGTTGCAGAGGTTGTGAATGACCCTAATGGAGGGTTTTATCAAGACATCGACAACGACGAGTAGCTGGTATCCCTGCTACGATCTGGCCCTAGGATGGGTCTGTAGATAGTCAGGCCATGTCCCTTTATCTTTCCATCTGTCTGTACTCAGACAGTTTTAAAACTTCCGCTGGCTTGTAAGAATTGTGTGTATGACTTATGTTGATGGGTTGTGAGACCCCTACCTTTTAATATTATGTGTGCGGCTCTTCCGAGCATTCTAAATAAAGGTTGTAAGTTTATGGTTATGTTGTGATGCCATCGATGTATCTATACATATCGGTATGCCATGCGTGCGTGTGTTGTACTTGATATGTATGGGGTTCGAATACCTAGTCGTATGACTTAGTAGCACTCCTTACGGGGAAATGCTCCTTTGTGATTCGATCGAGCCATGGTAGTTCGCTACTGCTCCAGACACATTGATTGACCGGCATGTGTCCTTCTTAGCTGCTGTGTCTGTCCCTTTGGGAAATGTCACACGTATGTAATGGAGTCCTTGTAGCTTGCTACGACTTGTCTACATTCGTTGATGACCGACACCTGCTTTGCTGGGTCATGTATGCATGTTCCTGTACGGAACTACCGCTTTAGCTTATGACTAGACATGTCGATCCGGGTTTTTTGACATTGGATTGCTAGCAACACAATTGCATACGCGAGTCAAAAGGAGCAAACGGTCCCGGCTAAGGTAAGGCTGCAACCGTGGGGATAACCGTGCGTGAGACCGCAAAGAGATGAGATGTGTTACAGGCTAGATTCCTATGGCTTAGGATCGGGGTCCCGACACCCCGTTCTTCTCTCATTTGGTTCTTTTCCTTAAGATATATGTTTAGGGAAATATGAGATGCATCCTTTGATTTTTCGTCAAATCACGATATGAGTAGGATGTGGAAGGCGGCTAGGGAGTAGATTTGATGTTCTAGTGAAGAATATTTGCACTTGGGATCCCCTATAGTACCTGATCTATATATTTTATAGACATGCACTACTTGCATTAAGTGGATATGAAAAAAATATAGATGTAAGAAGTGGTATGTGAGCACTAATTATGGGGCACAAGATAAGTATATCCCAAACTAATACATAAGGACGATTAAAGGTGGAATATGTCTCACACCATATGACACGGTCCCACAAGAGTCTCACACATATAACACAAGCAAATCAAATGATAGTAGAGTTCACGAGCGAATAAAACTCAAGCAACGAAAAACAAACTCGTGACTTGCAAATCCAAATCCCTAAACTCTCTCCCCCTTTGGCATCAAGACAACAAAAGGGTAAAGAGAACAAAGAAGACTCGGAATGCCAGCAACTCTGGTGACTATCGTCAATACTCTCTAGACTCTGAGCTGTGATGAACTGAGCCACGAGGTGTAGCATCGGAAGAGCCAGAGAACTCCACATCATAATCCCGAGGGTAGTGTTGAGCGATCCAGGTTTTCTCATCAGTGAGTCGGTCTTCAAAACCACTCTGAATCTCCATGTCAAATTGCCTACCTATAGTGTTGTGATGGATGATAACTCTCTTTATCGTGGGATTTGTACTGACCATGTGCCTGCATACAGAACAACTTCTTCATCTTTTCCTTGAGCTTCATAGCCCAAGATAGTTCAGTAGGAGGTGACACAACACTGGGATCAACATCACCATCGGCCACATAGTACTCATCATCCTCTTCATCTTCATCCTCTTCATCCTCTGGAAGTTACCTCAGGAGAAGTGTGAGTGGCCCACTTGTCCTTCTTCCTCAGTTGTACAACCTTATTTGGGACCAACTCACCACACTAAAACAGAACTCTATGTAATGTCTTTGCCGAGGTGTCCTCAATCAACTGCATCATGTAAGCCCCATAGATAGGACATTTATGCTCCAAAACAGCAGAAAGGAGCTCAGATCATATCACATGCGATACATCCATCAACCTCCACATTTATCTTGTACCTATGAGACTCACAGTATAGCAACATATCCACCAAATATGAATGTACGTGACCCAGATTCCCAACATGGGAAAGAGTGTGTGCCAAAAGATGCGGTGCATAATATCCATAAATGGTTACAGCACAAAGGTACACTTTCCAGCGGTAGAGCAGATCTTCTCATTACTCAAGGGATAGAGATGGCTCTTATGAGTTGAAGTAGTCTCCCTGTGTGGGCGAAATCAAAGTGGGTTATGGATTCCCTGATCATTAGACCCTAACAGACACAAAAACTCCTTCCAAGGAGCAGACAACAGCTTCCCATTAGTCATCCAGGTCAAGGTCATGTCCTCATAGGTCCACAGATGGACTGTTGCAAAGAACACAACAACTATTTGTGGATCAAAATCCTTGTTGAATAGAATCATGTTGATAATACCCAACTTTACACACAGGCTAAGAGCTCTCTTGAAGTAGTGGGCATTCTTCTAGAGATATTCAACGTCAATGGATTTGATATTAGGAACATACAAATTTTCCTTCCGCTTCCAAATAACAATATAGATCGACAATTTCTTCCTGGCCCAGAATTTGATAGTAGTGACTTATTTGGCCCGGCTGCATGCTGCTTGCCCCTTAACTTGGGAGGTTGCTGACTGGAACTATCTTCTTCAGAGGAGCGGTACTGCTTCAAGCTCCCACGACTGGGGCTCACCCTACGGTCCCGAGGATCACAACTGCCACCACCTGAGATCCAAAACACAAGGCAAAGGAAAAAAACGAGTGTAAACAGAAAAGTACGTGAAAATTTAAGGTGGAAGTGGAAATATAAGCCAAAAGAAACCAAAAATATAGAGAAAATTTGAGGTGGAAGTGGAAAGCATGTGCAAATGCCATTCCAAGTATTAGTACCACAGAGCAGAGCGGTAGTACCGCTCACAGCAAAGGCCACATGGGCGGGGAAGTGTTAATCCTAGTGTGTGCACTTTGCATTCCTAAAAGCATACTCAAAATAGTGCACACATCTATGAGAGGCCGTCTATATTTTGTAGATTTTGGGGTTTGCTTTCTATAATTTTATATCATCTGTGCAAATCACGTGTTGTCATAAATCCAGCAAAAAGGGGGAGATTGTAAGGGCATATTTCTACCCTAGTGATTTTGGAGATTGATGACAATGCATTTGCACACTAATCTTGTACACTGAATATTTAAGGTGTTTCATCATATGGAACAAGATGATTCATACCCCTCGCTGTATTACAGTGAAGACGGTTATATTTCTTACTTTCACTATCAATGGACTTGAGTCGTAGGAAAAATCATACTATTAAGAGGGGGTCCGCATCGAAATGTTTTGGGTGGAATCATCATGTACACATTTTTTTCGCACCCATGTTTCTTTCCCTCTTCGATGGAGCCCCAACCTTTCCTTTGTTACAGCCTAAAGAGACCCAAACGGTAGTAGTGCTCCCAGGAGCGGTACTACCTCTTCTCCATGGTAGTACCGCCCTGGTCAGCAGTATTACTGCTCTTGGGCGGAAGTGCCCCTAGCCAGTGCTACTGGCTTGTGCCGCTTCCTCGGTGTCTCGACACTTTTCGTGTCCGACTAGGCGGTTTCTGGCCGGTAGTTGTGAGCGGTAGTATTTCTTATTACTACCACGCCACTTCCGCCCATGTTTTCTTGGGCTCGACTCTCAGCGGATCTGGAGTGGTTGTAGAAGGCAGTCCTACCCGAGGGAGTCCGGACTAAGTGGTCCTCGTGACGCTTACTTATATCCAAGTTCCAGACTCCTGGACTGTTCTATCATCATTAAGTGATATTGAATTCAAGATGGACTCTTCCAAACACATGGCATGTAATCCAAGGCCATGTAATGATCAACATATTCCTTCCCTGATGTAATAACCCTAACGCCCGTGGTATATATATATAAACCAGCGGGCCATAGTTTGTAGGCCAGATTAAGCTCATTACTATTAGGGTTTAGACCACAACATCTAATCATGAGGTAGATCAACTTTGTACTCTGTGAAACCCCATCAACATAACAAGAGCATTACGTAGGGTTTTACGTCCATCAAGAGGGCCCTAACCTGGGTAAAACATCGTCACCCTTGTCCCTTGTTACCATCAATCCAAGATCCACGGTTTGGACCCCCTACTCGTGATCTGTCGGTTTTGACATCGACATTGGTGATTTCATTGAGAGATCCACTGAAGGATCGTGAGAAGGATCAATGGCTCTCTCAGTCACCATCGAAGACATTAACACTGAGTACTGACCCGCACATTAAAGAGGTTCATCACGAGGTCGACGGGTTCGCCCTGGGCCAGGGTTCAAGTTCGGTGATTAAGATTACGTTGTCAACGCCCTACACGATCTAATCCCCACCAGGACATGGGCTTTGGTGAAGATCCTGGAAACCCGAATAATTAACTTCGAGTCCTATCCCCGAAATTGAGTAAGGGATAGTGCACACCTTAGGTTAGGCCTTGACCCTGGATCTAACATTTGTGTTTGGAGTACTAGGGGTAACCTCGCCCGAACACACTTCCTGTGCTGAAGCACCGGAGGTCAACTTGGCCAGAATTCTGAGGACTAGTCTGGCCAATCTCCCGTTGTTAAACGGGACACCGATCCGAACCCAAACCAGAGATAGTTCAGACGGCTCGGACATGATCTATGATCTTTTCGGATCTGAGTCCAAGTGCAGGGAACTTTATTCCCACCCACCACTGAGTTGATAGACACTATCAAAGATCTAACCGATATATTGAACTTCTCCTTAGAGGAAGCATAAGATATTGACACAGCTGCCAAATCACCTATTCCTCCCACAACTGGATGATTGACTCCCACTTCCACGTACAACGTACATGGTGGACACCCCTAATGATGATTGCGTCATAGGGAAGAGCGTTGCTGACACACCGGCCAAAAATAGTGGCGACGAACCCGCCAAGCGCAGTCACCACCGCTAAAATCCTAAAGCTCGTAAGGGCAATGAAAATAACGCTGGAACCGGAGATAACCCCTCCTCTAGTGATACATAAAATCCTGTCAAACCCACGGACCCGAAAAAGAATCCCGATGATCTATCGGAGCACATGGATCCTGACAAGTCACACGATCTCGACGATTCTGAAGCCAACAACTACCTCCCTCCAGCCGAGGAGAAGAATATCTTGGGAGACAAATATTTCATCGTCCCCAAAGACCCATTGGATAAAGAAGTATTCAAACGGTAGCTCATATCCACTACTTAGAGCCTTAGCTAAAAAAGAGGCAAATTAAAGCCGGATAGGACTTCATCAATGAAAGATAGACAAAAAGTCCTAGCCGTCGAAAAGGAGTATGGCCAGGAATGACAGGGACAAAGTAAAAGCTACACACACCACCGGTTGCTAGTAGAGTTTGAAGACGAGGCCTTGGATCCCGCACCGCCCAGATTTGCACAAGAGGACCAACGAGGACGTCCCCTCAAGGACGGGATAGGACAACTCGAGAGCCCAGAGACCACCCGCACAGCCACATAGAAGGAGACGAGAGTAGGCTTAGCCCGGAGACCCATTTGACCCACGACACAATATTAATGCTCGAAGAAGACATATAAGATCTAATTGGGGATCCAGAGGTTACACTCCCGCTAGACAGGTGTATTCATCAGAACAATGGAGTTCGGGATCAACATGGGGGCATGATTTCAGCCGACCTCCATCATGATACGGCTTGGATAAGGGGAGCTGCTCAGCCAATGTGCTTCACAGATGAGGTGAGGGAGTATCAATTCCCCAAAGGGTTTAAACCAGTAAATATAGAGCAATACTATGGGACAATAGACCTGGCCGTATGGATTGAGGATTTCCTTCTTCACATTCAGATGGCTCGCAGATACGACCTTCATGCCATTAGGTACCCACCATTAAAGCTCAAAGGGCCAGCAACACATTGGTTGAACAGCCTCCTCGAAAACTCCATTGGAAGTTGGGAAGAGCTCGAAGATGCTTTCCAAGACAACTTTCAAAGCACTTATGTCCAACCGCCTAGGTCCGATGACTTGAGCCACATCATCCAACAGGCTGATGAATCATCTCGGCAATTTTCGAATCAATTCCCCACTAAGAAAAATCAAATTGTGGATTGTTCGGACGCCGAGGCATTAGCTTCTCTCCTAATCAATATTGGAGATGAATGGTTAGCCCTTATCTCGCTCATGACCTGCTTTTGCACAGGTGAGGAAACTTGGCTACCCCATCAGAACAAGTCCTCCTGCAAACCCCAACACTTCTACAATTCAGGTTGGAAATGGGAAGCCACAGCATAACAAGAACAAGTTTTGACACAGCGGCGGGAAAATCGATGACATGGAAGTTAATGCCGGATTCAGCAACTCCCGGGATGGACTAAGGAACAAACCTTCTAAAGGAAATCAGGATAGATCGACCACACTGGACAAAATACTTGACAGGGCCTGCAAGATCCAGGGCAGCAAAAACAAGCCCGTTTCTCATACCAACCATAATTATTGGGTAATCAAGCAGGTGAGTAAAAGTATAGCCGAATACCAGGGAAAGAGCCCCCACAGCAAGGACAACGAGGAACCCTGTCGGTCTAACAACGATGGCCAAAAGAAAACTCCCCCACAGGTGAAAACCGTGAACATGATATATGTCACACACATACCAAAAAAGGAGAGGAAACGGGCACTTCAGGACGTATACGCTATAGATCCAGTAGCCCTAAAGTACAACCCATGGTCGGTATTTCTGATCACTTACGACCGCACCGATCACCCAATCAGTATTCGGCATGGGGGTTCAGCGGCCTTGGTGGTCGACCCCATCGTTGCAGGGTATCATCTCACTCGAGGCCTCATGGACGGGGCAGCAACCTCAATCCAATTTATGCAGACACAATAAGAAAAATGGGTAGTGATCTATCTAAAGTCAAACCCGGCTACACCACCTTTAGAAGAATAATTTCTGGCATCGAGGCCCTCTGTGCGGGAACCATAACTGTGGAAGTAGTGTTCTGTTTGCCTGACAACTTACGCAACAAAGACTTGATCTTAGACATTGTTCCCTTCCACAGCGAGTACCATGCACTAGTCGACCATATAGTGTTTCCTCGTTTTAGTGATGTTACTCATTATGCATACCTAAACTTGAAGATGCCAGGACCTAAGGGTGTCATTTCCGTCAATGGTAACACTGAGCGATCCCTTCGAACAAAGGAACACACTACACCTCTCGCAGCCGAAGTACAGGCTAGAGACAAAACTCTAAAGTCACAGCCGACCGTCAAGGATCACAAACGAGCTTGCGCTACACCGCAGTTCCCATCCACCTCACATGATCAAAATAAATAGGGATACGCTCCTCACAGCAGCACCTCGCCTCCAGCAAAATATTACCTCGAAGGTAGAAGCGCTTAAAATACGAGGGGCAGCTGTGGGGAATGGTTACATGAGACTTTGTGTTCGGCTAAACCATACTATTGTCATGAACATCCTGAGACACATGCAAGTACCGTAAAGGACCAACTTTGAGTCAAGCTACTAACACCTCCATGGCTTCTCACGACCACAATTGTTCAAGGACCAATTGTTGACTTCCCCCCATTTCATAGAGTACTGCCCGAAGATTGAAGGTGCATACGTGAAGAAGGGTATCACAAGGGACATCAAGCGAGCCATAAAAAACCATGTTTAAGCCTTTAGCCTATAAACTTTTTCTTTTCCTATCTATAAACAACTGTTTGATGAATTCGGATTGTACGGATACGAGTTAATCAGAAAAAAGGAGCATCCTTTATGGTTAATTAGCTATGTTACATCTTTATTCTTCCTCCTTCTTTTATGAACCGTTTCACAAAGACCAAGACAAGCCTGTTTAATACACAGGTTAGATGCTACTAGTTAAATTGACGGGGGGCTTGGTCGTCATGACCGCCTTTAGAATCATTTCGATACTATTTGGCATTACATGTGTGCAGAGTATTAGAATTTCATTATATGCATTGTTTCCGAATTAAGTCATGGGTCAATAGTTGGGATGCCCTAGTCCCATGCTTAGCCATTTATGTTCTGCTCAAAAGGGTAAAGGGAGAACAGCTGCGATTGTACTTCCAACTGGTCTGGTTAAGTACCTCAAGGGATAAAGTCAAAATCTGACTGTCATAATAAGAGAGAACTGGCTGCGATCCGAGGAAAAATATTAAATTAAGAGCCGCTGGTGGTTCATCGCGTTATGTGAATGGTTTGAAGTCATACAAACCTGGTGATAAGGGGTTTTTACACTGTAGTTTAGCCTGACATCACAATTTGCAAGGTTGCTCTAATTGGCCCCCATAGTCAAGCTTCTAGGGTTAAGTGAAAGACTTAATGCCACATAGTACGATTGCCTTGTTTTGTCCTACGCTACTACTCTAGGGCACCAAGACGTTGGCTAAGGGTAACAATGCGGAAGTCGAAAACACCCGTGATAGAATCTGTCAGGGGGCTGAAGCTGACGACTGGAAACTTTCAGGTTTAAAGCAACCACACAGGAGTTAAAATTTGGAAAAAGATAAGACATGGTATACCCAACAAAAGTAAATGGCATTATATCATACGAAATCCACACACATTTACAGGATAAGGTTTTGATTCAAAAGTTACATCTTTGGAGCACTGTGCTTCTATAGCCCGAGCACCTTGCATTACAGTGGAGAAGTAATGCATCATGGTTCTTGCAAAGGCCATCTGAGCTACATCGATGCACACAGAGTGCTTCATGATGTCAATCTCGGGTGCAACAACAATCAACTTCTGCACCAAATCAAAATAGTTGTTCGGTAGCGGCTGTGTTAGCCAAAGCTTATTGCAGAAATCCTCCATTTTGCCGTCTTTACCATCCTTTGGAGCTCCGCCAGTTGTGTCAGCTGATAGGAGACAAGAAGGGGCTGCACGGGGGTTTAGAGTTGCGCCCAGAGCAACCCTTGCTCGTCTCCACCCTCTTGGGATGCATAATGCTTCGAAGCACCAGCCGCACTCTTTGAGAGATCTGCAAATGCCCCTAGAGAATGCCTCACTCGAGTGCGCAATGCATACCTTTTCCCGCCGAAAATACACTGCAGTAAATATTTCTTATGCTGTGCAATTTGCTTGATTTAATGGATCTCCTTCAGATGATTGTGTGCCCCCTTCCGTGCATCTTGGAGTGCGGCAGTTGCCGAGGACAGTGATACGTCTCCGTCGTATCTACTTTTCTAAACACTTTTGCCCTTGTTTTGGACTCTAACTTGCATGATTGGAATGGAACTAACCCGGACTAACGTTGTTTTCAGCAGAATTGCCATGGTGTTGTTTTTGTGCAGAAATAAAAGTTCTCAGAATGTCTTGAAAATTTACGGAGAATTTTTCTGGAATTAATGAAAAATACCTATGCAAAGATCCATCGAGGGGGTGTGCCAGTGGGCCACAAGGCCCTGGGCCGCGGCCACCCCCCTAGGCTGCGCCGTGAGGGCTTCTGGGGCCCACGTGGCACCACCGCCCCCAAACTCAGCTCTATTTATTCCGTCTTGCCCGGAAAAAATTCAGCGGGAAGGTTTCATCGCGTTTTACGATACGGAGGCGCCGCCACCTCCTGTTCTTCATCTGGAGGGCACATCTGGAGACCGTTCTGGGCTCTAGAGAGGGGAAATCGTCATCATCAACCTTCCTTCATTGACAATTCCATGATGCTCTTCATCGTTCGTGAGTAATCTCATCGTAGGCTTGCTGGACGGTGATGAGTTGGATGAGATCTATCATGTAATTGAGTTAGTTTTGACGGGGATTGTTCCCTAGTATCCACTATGTTCTAGATGGATGTTGCTACTACTTAGATATGCTTAATGCTTGTCACTAGGGCTCAAGTTCCATGATTTCATATCTGAACCTATTATGTTGTCACCAATATATGTGTGTGTTAGATCCTATCTTGTAAGTTGTAGTCACCTACTATGTGTTATGACCCAGCAACCCCGGAGTGACAATAGCTGGAACCACTCCCGGAGATGACCATAGTATGAGGAGTTCATGTATTCACCACGTGTTAATGCGTTGGTCCGGTTCTTTATTAAAAGGAGAACCTTAATATCCCGTAGTTTCCATTAGGACCCCGCTGCCACGGGAGGGATGGACAATAGATGTCATGCAAGTTCTTTTGCCTAAGCACGTATGACAACATACGGAATACATGTCTACATTAGATTGACGAACATGAGCTAGTTACATAACTCTCCGTGTTATAGCTGTTACATGATGAATCACATCTGGCACACTCATCCATCACTGATCCACTGCCTACGAGTCTTTTACTACTTGTCCTTGCTATGTTACTTTGTCGAGGTTTGTCCCTTGCTACAAAAGGGATTGGGCCACTTTGTTGTTGCTGTTGTTACACTGTTGCTACTACTGTTACTCTGCTGCTACTGTTGTTCCTTGCTACTTCGCTATTACTTGTTGCAAGTCCTTTTTCGTCTCCGTTGGCGGGGATGAATAGTTCTCCGTCCACGTGCAACTTACTGGCGCCATTGATACAACAGTTAGGAATAGTCTGCCGTCAACATATCTGTTTCTGGCACCATTGCTATCATACTACTTTGCTACTGATACTTTGCTTGCAGACACTAATCTTTTAGGTGTGGTTGAATCTGACAATCTCAGCTGCTAATACTCGAGAATATTCTTTCATTTCCCCTTGTGAGCGAATCAACAAATTTGGGTTGAATACTCTACCTTCGAAAACTGTTGCGATCCCCTACACTTGTGGGTTATCAAGACCTTTTTCTGGCACCGTTGCCGGGGAAGCACAGTTATATTCTATGAGTCACTTGGGATTTACGTCTGCTGATCACTATGAGGAATCCGATAGATCCAAGAACTAAATTCTTTCCCTCAACTATGAGGACAGGTAAGGAACTGCCATCTAGCTCTCCACTTGATTCACCTTCAGTTATGAGTAAGTTTGCGACATCACCTCCTGCTAGAAATCTTGATATGTCGCATGTGCCTAATGATGCTATGCTTGATACTATGCCTGATGATGCTATGCTTGATACTATGCCTGATGATGCTATGCTTGATACTTCTTTGCCACTAGGTGCATTCCTTGATGCACAAATTGCTAGAGTTGCTGCTAGACGTGATGATACTTCTGAAACTGCTGATACTATTGAAGTAGAACCTGCCACTATGCCTGAATTGCCTGTTATGCCTGAACGCTATGTTATGGAGGGAGAGATAGCTGAGGACTTTCTTGCGTGTAAGGATAGCTATGATGTTGAGAAATTACTGCGCAAGTGGAAAGAAATATCTTTGAACGCTAGGATGAAATACGACCCGAAGTTTGCCACTTCTCCTATCTTTGTGACCGATAAGGATTATGAATTCTCTGTCGACCCTGAGTTAATCATTCTGGTCGAATCTGATCCATTTCATGCTTATGAGTCTGAAACGGTTGTAGCCCATCTTACCAAACTGCACGATATAGCCACCCTATTCACTAGTGAGGAAAAGATCCGCCACTACTATATCCTCAAGTTGTTTCCTTTCTCGCTAAAGGATGATGCTAAGACTTGGTTCACTTCTCTTGCTCCTGGTTGTGTGCGTAGCCCCCAGGATATGATCTACTACTTCTCTGAGAAGTATTTCCCTGCCCATAAGAAGCAAGCTGCCTTGCAGGAAATACACAAGTTTGCTCAAGCTGAAGAAGAGAGTCTCCCACAAGATTGGGGGAGGCTCATCCAGCTACTGAATGCTTTGGCTAATCACCCTCTTGAGAAGAATGAAATACTTGATATCTTCTATAATGGACTTACCGATGCTTCCAAAGACCACCTAGATAATTGTGCTGGTTGCGTTTTTAGGGAACGAACTGTAGAACAAGCTCAGATTCTACTGAATAACATCTTGTGCAATGAGAATGCTTGGACTATTCCCGAACCACCTCCTAAGCCAACTCCAAAGAAAAGAGGTATACTGTTCCTCAGTCCTGAAGATATGCAAGAAGCTAAGAAATCTATGCGAGAGAAAGGCATTAAATCTGAAGATGTCAAAAATCTACCACCTATCGAAGAGATCCATGGTCTTGATAACCCGATACTGGTAGTAGAAGTAAATTATCTGCGTAGGTCTGATGAGAGTGATATTCCTTTTGATAAACCTGCTAGCCTATGCCTGGATAAATTTGATAACTTTGTTGCCAAACAACAAAGTTTCAATGATTATGTTAGCAGACAATTGGAACAGAATGCTCATATGCTTAGTCATTTAAGTGCTTGTGTGGACAGAAATTTCAATGATCTTAAGCTTCTGAGTAAACATGCCTCTATGGTTACCACTCAAGTAGAACAAGTACTTAAAGCTCAAAATGACTTGCTAAATGGGTTGAATGACAATTCTGTTAGAGTCGTTACTAGAGGCGGTAGAATGACCGAGGAACCTCTGTATCCTGAGGGTCATCCTATGAGGATTGAACAAGATTCTCAAGGAGTTAGCACCGATGCACCTAGTGATCCTAGAAAGAAGAAGAAAGACGATAGGAACCTACACGCTAGCAACCCAGATGCTGCAACACGTGAGAGTCCAAACGATGCCTGTGTCTCTGTTGCTGAAACACAATCTGGTGATGAACAAGAGCCTAATGATGATATCAATAGTGATGTTCATGTTGATGTTCAACCTAGCAATGATAAGGATGTGGAGATTGAACCTTTTGATCTTGATAACCCACAGCCTGAGAATAAGAGATACGATAAGAATGACTTCACTGCTAGGAAGCATGGTAAAGAAAGGGAACCATGGGTTCAGAAACCCATGCCTTTTCCTCCCAAACCATCCAAGAAAAAGGATGATGAGGATTTTGAGTGATTCGTTGAAATGATTAGACGTGTCTTTCTGCAAATGCGTTTGACAGATATGCTCAAGATGTCTCCGTATGCTAAGTACATGAAAGATATTGTGACTAATAAGAGGAAGATACCTGAGGTTGAGATTTCCACCATGGTGGCTAACTATACTTTCAAGGGTGGAACTCCTAAGAAACTAGGTGATCCTAGTGTGCCCACTATACCTTGCTCCATTAAAGGTAACTACGTGAGAACTGCTTTATGCGACCTTGGAGCCGGTATTAGTGTTATGCCTCTCTCTCCTTATCGTAGACTTGAACTGGATAAGTTGACACCCACTGAAATCTCTCTGCAAATGGCCGATAAATCAACTGGTTTCCATATCGGCATTTGTGAGGACGTGCCTGTTGTGGTTGCCAATGTCACTATCTAGACAGACTATGTTATCTCGGATATTCCCGAGGACGATGCCATGGTCGTCATCCTCGAAAGACCCTTTTTAAACACTGCAGGGGCTGTTATAGATTACAACAAAGGCAATGTCACTTTCCATGTCAACGGTAATGAGCATACGATGCACTTTCCGAAGAAACATTATCGAGTACATTGCATCGAAGCTATCAAAAAGACTTCATCGATTCTTATTGGGAGCTTTGAATGCCCTATACCTCGTGTCAAGATGAAGTATCATTTGCTTGTTGGGGAAATACACATCCCCATTGAGGTGACCTAGTGACTATTCGAGAATTATCCGTTCTCTTTTTGCGATTCAAAAAAGTTTGTCAAAGAGACTTGATAAACCTCACTTACGGATTTCTTTCGATGACCATGAGATGGATGAATCGAGGAGTCACGAACCTCTATTCCAAGCTTTGACCTTCGGTTGCTTAGAAGAAAAATGATAGATTTAGATTAGTTTTCCCTGTTTTCTGTCTTAGTGTCCGGTAGAAAAGTACCCCGAAAATAGAAGTTCTCCGAACGTCCTCAAAATCAAGTATGATTTTTTCTGGAATTTTTGAAAAATTCTGAGACAAAGAGCTTGTTTGGGGGCCACACCAGTGGGCCACAAGCCCTAGGGGCGCGGGCACCCCCATGGCCATGCCACCCAGGCTTGTGGGGCCCACAGGCACCCCCTCCACTCATTCTTGCTCTCATCTGGTTCTCCTACCTCCGGAAAAAATTGTTTCGCAGCTCAAACCCGTGTTCTTGCTCCTTTTGCTGGGATTTTCGATCTCTTTGCTCAAATCACCATTCTACGAACTGTTTTGGGGAAATTACTCCTTGGTAAGTGATTCCTCCATTGGTCCAATTAGTTTTTGCTCTAGTTCCTTATACTCCGCGTACTTTTGTTGCCTTGGTGACCATGTTCTTGAGCTTTTGCATGCTGATTTTAGATGGTCCCAAGTAGTTTTGATGCGTAATATGGCCTCTAGGCACTTGTGGGAGTAGTGGCTACGAGTTTAGTTGAGCCTTGTTCTCTTTTCCTTAGAATCACTAAAAATTTCAGAAATTTTCAGAGATAAAAAAGGGAAAAGATGAGGAGGTTCTTAAGAGGCTCGTCATGCCGTGACCCCAAGGATGATGGGAGTGAGAAGAAGCCCAAGTATTTGGTTCCTCGAGTCGCAGAAGTTCCAGCTTGCGAGTGGCCAAGCGACGTGTTCTTACGCGCCGCTGGAATTTATGAGGACTTTCATCACTTAGTGGAAAACGCAGGCCTTACCTCCTTCGTTGAAGATAAGTGTCCGCAATACCTCCTCCTCACTAATATCTTCGTACAAAGCTTTAACTTCTATCCGAGGAAGAATCCTCCTATGGTTGAGTTCAAACTCTATGATATCCCCCAGCGCATGTCACTCCAAGATTTTTGCAATGTTTGCAACTTACCATACGTTGGGGATATTCATGAACCTCGTCCACGGGACTTGGAAGCTTTCATCGATACAATTGATGTAGGAGAGGAGAGAGGAGTGTCTTGCGCTAGAGCTGCTAGCATACATTTTCCCGTGCTTCGGTACTTCTCACTTTTTGTGGGAAAATGTTTGATTGTCCGTGGGAAGGCCGTGTCACTTAGTTCCCCAGATCTTGCGGTCTTGCGCGAAGCCCTTTATAATGATAAAACTTATAGCTTGGGCACTATAGTAGCTCAAGGTTGAACATGAACTGTTCCAAGGGCATTGTCTATGGAGGTATCTATGCTACTCATCTTGCTAGACACTTTGAGATACCTATTAGACTGGAGGAGGAAGAAGAGATTCTTCTTCCCAAGAGATATCTAGATTATGATAGCATGGTTCGGCATGACTTTCTTGATAGAGATATAAGTAGAAGGATAATTTATAACCTGGTACTTAGTCAGGGTACTCGTGAGGGTATTACTTTGCCTGCTCCTTCTTTGTTCAATCTTCATGCAGGCACGTACATTATTATGCCGTCAGACATCTACGCATATTGGGGCTTAGCCCAACCACAGGTGCCCGTGCCCGAGCAACCACTCGAGTACTAGACGCCAGTTTACCAGTGGGACCAGAGGAGCTCACACAACAGTGGCATCCTCAGTCCACACCGGAGTACCCCAGAGCTGGTTATTTTCCTCCTTGGGAGTAGACCAACTTAGGCCAAAAGCCTAAGCTTTGGGGAGTACGTGTTCTCACCGACTTTACATTCTTGCTTATGCTTTCACTTTGTTAGCCGGTGTTCACACTTTGCCACTCTATCATCCATGCTAGTTTATTTTCCTTTTCTTGTTTTCTTTTTGTGTGTCTGTCTAGTTTGAGAAAACCCAAAAATATTTTCTTGTTCTTCTTTTGCTTGTTGGGAGCTTTTTCTTTTTCTTTGGGTCAAGGTAGAAGATATTGGTTACAATGTTTAGTGGCTCTCGCATGCATACCTGTTTAGTTGTCAAAGAGCCATATTACTTTGTCTTCTCCTTTGTGTTTGCCTGCAGATTCCAGCTTTAGTCCAATGCACGATCACGCTTATTATTGTTAACATCGTTCAGTCGTGCAAGTGAAAGGCAATAATGTCGATATATGATCAAGTGACTGAGCCTGGAAAAGCTGGTATTAACTCGATCTATTTTTTTTTAAATAGGACTAGCACATCATGCCTGATTTAGCTTTGTTGTGAGAGAAACATGTTTGCAATGACAACTTAGATATCGTAGTTGCTTATGCCATGCTTACTTAGCTAGGAGCTTATAATGGTTTGTCTTGGATGCCCACATGAATGTTGAGATAAACTGTGTTGTAGTATGATAGGATGGTATCCTCCTTTGAATGATTCAAGTGGCTTGACTTGGCGCATGTTCACGCATGTAGTTGAAACAAAATCAACATAGCCTCTATGATGTTCATGTTCATGGTGATTTATGTCCTGATGATGCTTGCACTCAATGTTAGTTAATCTCAATGCATTTTGATGACTGTCGTCGCTCTCTAGTTGGTTGCTTCCCAGTCTTTTGCTAGCCTTCACTTGTACTAAGAGGGAATACTGCTCGTGCATCCACTTCCATAAACCCAAAGTTGTTCCATATGAGACCACCATACCTACCTATGTTCGGTATCTATCTGCCGTTCCAAGTAAATTTGCATGTGCCACCCTCTAAATCTTCAAGAAATAATCTGTTTTGCATGCCCGAACCGCTCATGTGGTGACAGGGGGCTATTGATATCTTCCATGCTAGGCGTGTTATGCTCGATATGTGTTTATTCACTATCATTCACGAGAAAGGGGCCGGTAATTGGAATTCCCAGTTCCATGCTCAAATCGAAAAGATAATTGCAAACAAAACTCCCCAGGATTGATGTAGGTATGGACGGTACCCGAGGATTCGGCTAGCCGTGGAGTGTGATTGATTGGTGGCGGGGGAGTCAAAACTTTACTTTTCTGTTTCGGAACCGCCTATAGCATGTGTAGCATGGAAGATGTTGAGAACTCTTAGTCATTGCGTTGACAATGAAAGCATGCCACCCAAAATTATTATCTCTGTTTTCAAAGCTAGAGCTCTGGCACCTCTGCAAATCAATGCTTCCCTCTGCGAAGGGCCTGTCTATTTATGTTCCTGATGAGTCATCCTCCTCTTATAAAAGCACCAATTAGAGAGCACCTCTGTCATTTTTATGCTTTGCTTTTAACTGTGTTGAGTATGACTGTGACTGGATCTTCTCTGCCATGAATTACAATGTTTAGTCGGCCCTTGGTCTTTGAAGGTGCTCTGCATTTGTGTTTTGCTGTCTCAGAAAGAGCTAGCGAGATACCACATGTTCGTACTGCTACATGTTGTTTTGATTGAAGTGTTGATATTTGAGGCTTATTATTATTTGCTCGCTAGCTGATTATGCCATTGATATGAGTTTACGTGAGACCTAGATGTCATTTGCTTATGTGGTTTGCTTGTGATCTTGCTGAAATTCTAGTTATGAGTTACACATAGTTGCAACAACAAGATCAAACAGAGTTCGCCAAAGTTTTTCTTTTGTCTCTTTCAGTTTGTCAACTGAATTGCTTGAGGACAAGCAAGGCTTTAATCTTGGGGGATTTGATACGTCTCCATCGTATCTACTTCTCCAAAATCTTTTCCCCTTGTTTTGGACTCTAACTTGCATGATTTGAATGGAACTAAGCCGGACTAACGCTGTTTTTAGCAGAATTGCCGTGGTGTTGTTTTTGTGCAGAAATAAAAGTTCTCGGAATGTCCTAAAAATTTACGGAGAATTTTTATGGAATTAATGAAAAATACCCGTGCAAAGATCCACCGGAGGGGGGTGCGAGTGGACCACAAGCCCCTGGGCCGCGGCCACCCCCCTAGGCTGCGTCGTGAGGGCTTGTGGGGCCCACGTGGCACCACCGCCCCCAAACTCAGATCTATTTATTCCATCTCGCCCGGAAAAAAATCAGAGAGAAGGTTTCATTGCGTTTTACGATACGGAGGCGCCACCACCTCCGGTTCTTCATCTGGAGGGCACATCTGGAGTCCGTTCCGGGCTCCGGAGAGGGGAAATCATCGCCATCGTCATCATTAACCTTCCTCCATCAATAATTCCATGATGCTCTTCACTGTTCGTGAGTAATCTCATCGTAGGCTTGTTGGACGGTCATGAGTTGGATGAGATCTATCATGTAATCGAGTTAGTTTTGACGGGGATTGATCCCTAGTATCCACTATGTTCTAGATTGATGTTGCTACTACTTGGCTATGCTTAATGCTTGTCACTAGTGCCCGAGTGTCATGATTTCAGATCTGAACCTATTATGTTGTCGCCAATATATGTGTGTTTTACATCCTATCTTGCAAGTTGTAGTCACCTACTATGTGTTATGACCCGGCAACCCCGGAGTGACAATAGCCGGAACCACTCCCGGAGATGACCATAGTATGAGGAGTTCATGTATTCACCACGTGTTAGTGCGTTGGTCCGGTTCTTTATTAAAAGGAGAACCTTAATATCCCGTAGTTTCCATTAGGACCCCGCTGCCACGGGAGGGATGGACAATCGATGTCATGCAAGTTCTTTTCCCTAAGCACGTATGACTACATACGGAATACATGCCTACATTAGATTGACGAATGGGAGCTAGTTACATATCTCTCCGTGTTATAGCTGTTCCATGATGAATCACATCCGACACACTCATCCATCACCGATCCACTGCCTACGAGTCTTTTACTACTAGTCCTTGCTACGTTACTTTGTCCAGGCCTTTCCCTTGCTACAAAAAGGATTGGGCCACTTTGCTGCTGCTATTGTTACTGTGTTGCTACTGCTGTTACTCTGCCGCTAGTACTGTTCCTTGCTACTTTGTTGTTACTTGTTGCAAGTCCTTTTTCATCTCCGTTGGCGGGGAAGAATAGTTCCCCGTCCACGTGCAACTTACTGGCGCCATTGATACAACAGTTAGGAATAGTCTGCCGTCAACAGATCTGTTTCTGGCACCATTGCTATCATACTACTTTGCTACTCATCCTTTGCTTGCACACACTAATCTTTCAGATGTGGTTGAATCGGACAAACTCAACTGCTAATACTCGAGAATATTCTTTCGTTTCCCCTGGTGAGCGAATCAACAAATTTGGGTCGAATACTCTACCCTCGAAAACTGTTGCGATCCACTACACTTGTGGGTCATCAGACAGCTCAGAAGATTTTTCTTTATGTTTCTACTAAAAGGACCTCATTTAGTGACGACGTCCTTCACCTCTCACTGCACCTCGATGACCCTAGCCTCATGTGTGTCGCTGGCAAACTTTACTGTCAACGGGTCAGATGCAGCTTGTTGTGCCACCGCTCTTTGTTCGGCAACTTCCTGCTTCGCCTTGCATAGTTTGGCTTTGAGCCTCTCGACATCATCATCAGCAGCAATGATGGTCATGCAAAAATTTTGCTCTTAAGGGAAAAAATATTAAACACCCCACTTTGTATGTGAAAACTAAGTGTTCAATGCTTACCTTGTGCGTCATCAAACCTCTTATTGAGGCGGTCGAGCTCTTCCTCAGAAATCTTCAGTTTTTGATTTTTTTTGAGGCCTCTAAATAGGTATTTTTAGACTCACAAAGTTCTCTGATTTTTTTGAAATCCTCCATTAGGTTTTTTATCATCCTACCAGAGTCGTGGGGCCTACGAGAAGCTTCTTTTAGGGATGTTCTCTGAACTAGTTTCACCGCTGCATGAGTTTTTTCAAAACTCACACAGAGTTCGAGGGCTAATAAGCATAGGATTGCTTATAAACACTATAAGAAACACAACTACTTTGTGAGAAAAAAAAGAGTGTGTGGATTACCTTGAAGCCTTCCAATAGGCCGTTGAAAGCCTCCTTCACATCGATGTCAATGGTGTGAATACTTTCAATACCGTGCTCAGATGACTGTGGTGCTCTTCATGGTTGGAAGAGTTATTCAGACACTCCTCCATCATTACTGGCCACCCAGTTAGAAGTTGTTCGATTGTGGACAACTGCGGGTGTGACATAGTAATTTCCCTTTGCGGAGAAACTGCTACTGATGGCTCCAAAGGCTGAGGGGGCTCCGGAATTGTCTTCGGAGAGGATCCCAAGAGTCTGGCATCTCCTTATTTTCTTGCCAACAGGGATTCATTCTCTTGGTGCTTTGCGGCCAGGGTATCAGCCTCGGCCATGATTTCATCATTCCATCCCTGATTTCCAGCTCTGAAGGATTCTCCTGAGATGCTACCTCCCCAACCTCCTTGAGGGCTGAGGGAGGTGTGTTGTGTGAGATAGTCCTGCTTTCAACCAGATTGGCTCGCAAAGAGTCCCCCTCCGAGATTTGATCAGTGGGGAAGTCACGCGAAGGGCAACAACACAGAAGAAGGGCCTAACCGTTAAAACTATATCATCTCAAAATTATGACAGGTTCGGATTTTTGATAATTACCTTCACGCTTGGGGTTTCACCCTGAGGGTCCTCGAGGGACCAATGTGTAATCTCCGGATCCCTTGTTGGAGTTTCGATCATCTTGAAATAGGGTCGTAGGGGCCGTGTGTTGCTTCTTCGGAGCAGATCTCCCTTGACGTCTTCGGACGCCGCTCTATTCCTAGTGTGGTAGGATCCACTCTCCTCCTCCTCATCTTCTTCCTCCTCTCCCTCGAGATTAGGGAGAACCAATGTGTCCTCGGACCTAGTGTCCGGTGGCCCCTTTGATTGAAAACCCTCCCAGGCCTTTTTCTTCCCCTTCTTCTTCTCGTCCTTCTCCTTCAGAGTCGTGTACAACCTTTCGACCAGCATGGCTGCCAATAAAGGCGTCATGGGGTCCTCAAGTAAGGGTGGTGGGCAGCTGATCTACTTGGACTTTTTTAGCTAGACATGCAAGAACGTGGGAAGGAAGAAGTAATTAAGCATCTTATTAATAGTAAAGGATGAAATGTAAATGTTGAAACCCAACCGCCCCGGTGGGATTAAGGACAAAAATGCCAATGTCCTCCTCCTCGGCTGGCCAAGTCTTTTGTGGCTTGAACATCATCTTCCACAATTTTTCGTGGGTAATGCGAAAAAAGTTCTGCACAGTGGTTGGATCATCCAGACTGTAAGCCCACATGAGGCTGGCCTGAGGTTGGCAGGGGAGAAGGTGGCAATGTAGTATTACCTGGACCACGTTGGTGAGCTCGATTTTCTACTCCATTATAGCGGACATTTTCTTTGTGAGCGCCTTCACCTCCACGGCTTACGCCAGTCTAGGGCCTTCTCCATCCAGGACATAAGTCGGGTGGGAGGACCATATCTAAATGATGGAGGAGCTGCCCCTTTTGTATTGCATGGCTCGGTGATATAGAACCACTCTTTCTGCCATGCCTTGATGGTATCTATGAATGTGCCCTTCGGCCATCGGACCCGAGTAAGTTTACTAATCAAGGCTTCCCTCTAGTCAGCATGTTCACCATTGACGACTTTGGGCTTGACAATGAGAACTTTGAGACATAGGACAAAGTGGAGGTTGACCTGCAACAATGCTTCACAAAATGTGACGAAGGTTGAGATGTGCGTGATGGAATTTGGGGGAAGATCATGGAAGTCTAGCCCATCGTAGAACATAATACACTGAACAATGGGATGGAGGGAAAAACATAAACCCCGGAGGAAATGAGGAATGAATACTACCCTCTCCCCATAATTTGCGTGGGGATAACTTGGTCCTTCTCAAGAGCGCGGTGTGCTATGTCCTCCAGCATAGAGCCGAAGCTCTTCAGCTCGTCGATGTCCTTCTCGGTGAAGTAGGATCCCTCCCACTTGCCTTTTCAGCCCTAGATGGATATGTCCGGACTTGGATAAGGGTATGAGGAAGTGGAGAGAAGGAGAGAACTTGAGCATTGGAGTTTTGGAGGCTGGGGATGGCAACAATGGTGCGAGACCTGGAATGCGTGCGGAGGCTAGGGTGAGGGTTTTACCTTTTATTAACCACTGAAATACCAAGAGCCCCACTATTGCGTCGTGAACTTTGTCATTTCCTAATAAAATTGTGCGGTTATCCATGCATGGGATGACCCAAATCATAAACCATATCCCTGGAAAACAGGAACACGATCTCCGTATTCGAACGTGTCGTGGATATAACCACAAGGTGCAACCCGCCAAATGTGGCGAGGTCAAGTCACGAGGAGAAAATTAATAGATGGCCCAGAGGACTTAGTTGACAACAAACCAAGCCGCCCATCACCCGAAGACGGCAGTTTAAAGATATACAAGGCACAAGATTCTAGAAGCCTTCCTAACCTAGGAAGAAAGACAAGATAGATTTGTAGTAGGACACGGGTACTTGGCCGACATGGACTCCATTGTAGGCTTGGGGCTTCTACCTATATATAAAGGAGAACCCTCAAGCCAGAAGGATCAAATAAGAAACCCCACTAAACCATGACACCACATCCCCACCAACAAGGTTGGCTGGGAATATAGGTTCCCCCCACAAATAGTCAGTCAAAAACACTATTTCCGACCGATACTGTTTGTTGGGGAAATTCCAGATGGGAAAAGCCTTTCCCGACTAACATATCTTTCCCGTCCGACTTCTTGTTGGCAATGAGGCATCTTTCATGACCAATATTCTGTTGGTCTTCCCGAGACCTTTCCCGACATACAATCTATTAGGGCCACCATGGGACTTTCCCGACCGACTATTGGACAAGGAATTCTTTCCCGGCCAACAATTTATTGTAGCTAGCATGGGCTTTCCCGACCGACCATCTCACATCATATTCTTTCCCAGCCAAAATTCTGTTGGGCCTAGCATTAGCCTTCCTGGCCACGATTTTTTTGCCGACAAACATCCGTTAGCCCTCCCATAGGTGGACGTCAAATTACCAACAAAATGTACATCAAGTTACAAAATTCATAGAATTCATAACATTAACATGCATCTCATCCAAAAAAATTGAACTAGATGCAAACAATAACAACACACATTCAGTAATTTTCACATATAAATACATCATCTGTTAGGAACTAATGACCATCTAAGTTCCCTATGGACTAATGTAACAAATAAAATAGAGGAAACGTTATTGTTCATTGTATAAGAGCAAAAATTCCTTGCTTTGTTTTCTATCATATGTCTTGGAGGAACATCATCTGCCTTGGCTCCTTGTAGTGGGAAACAACATACCCATCCTCACAGCCATCCACCCAGATCAGTGTGTCTTTCTTGCACATGACGTCAAAGCCTTCATTCCACATCTCATTGCACAAAATACTCCAGTTTGAACATCTGCAAGTCAAAATCCTCAGTTAATATTTTTGCAAGATAACTGCAGAATATGATATTTTGTCTAAGTTGACTTCCATATCATTTCATACCAAAGAAAATAAAGAGAATTCATTATCAGTGATGGGAAAATGGGTACCTTTAGCTACCCTCTTTAGTGTTTCATGTAATTTCTTTTGCTATATCCTAAGACTAAGAAATCAGATGACTAAGAATAGATAGAGAAGAAACCATTTTTAAATGAAAGGATATGTTTCTTCGGGTCATGGGGGTTAACTCGTTTGAGGCCATTCCTACATAAATTAAAGTAGTAAGAAATCAGATAATTAAGAAAAGGTAGCAGCGAAAGCATTTTCTAAGCAACGAATTTATCCATTGGGGCAGGTAGAGCCTTCAATATTTCCAAATGAGTGACCTGCCTAAAGCCCTTTGTTGTAGTAAAGCCACTTTCCATCACAAACAACAATTCAAAATCTACTATAATCATTACTTCATGCACAAACCCAAGCTTCAAATTCTGGTAAAAATCATGGGATGATTAGTAATGTGAACTATGAAACAGGAAAAATGGTTTCGTAATCAGAGTATGGAAAATTACTTTCACAGACCATCATAAGACACAACAAAAAATAGCCTGGCAAAATCAATTTGCCTAGAAACTAATGCAATAACAACAACAACAACAACAGTAACAACAACAAAGCCTTTAGTCCCAAACAAGTTGGAGTAGGATATAAATTTTTAGGAAATGCAACCGAAGAAATAAATATACAAGACTCACCTCTTGAATGCAATGGAAGTGACATGTTTCCCATCTAAAGTCATAGAGATCCCCTATTCTCCAACACAAAGAATTGCTATAGCAAGATATCCTTGTTTGAAGGGATGATATTATTTAGGTTTTGTAGTCTTTTTGATTGTAGGTTGTGTGCCTCAAATTTTTTAATGTAACTTTGAAGACAAGATCTGTTTGTGACCTTTTCCCACAATTCTACTACATATTTCTAAATCATTCACTGCAAAACAACAGAAAACAAAAGTTTATATCAAGTCTTCTAACAAAAGAAAAAAACATGTGTAACCAGTTCATAAAAGTACATTTTAGAAAACTACAAATCAATAATGAAGCTTAATTAACGGTTGCACGTAAACAACTTTGCTGCTTCAAAGGCTTCTCAAATTCCATGAAGCTAATCAGCAGAGTATTTTTAAGATATTATTAAACTTAAGACCAAGTTCAAATCTGCACATTGCACACAAAAAGGGAGGGGGAGAGGCCAAGTAAGAGAGTGAGATCTTACAGATGTTGTTGCGCCATGGATGACTAGATCCTAGTCACTAAAATATTAGCTAGAGGAGATGAGTATCAAACAACTACTCCCTTCATTCCAAAATATAAGTCTTTTAAAATATTTCAATAAAGGACTACATACGGAGCAAGATCAGTGAATATACACTCTCAAATATGTCTATGTAAATTCGTACATAGTTTCTTATTGGAATATCTAAAAAGACTTATATTTTGACGTGGATGAAGTAATCTCACTAGTGGAGAAAGGGGTATTAGAACCGGTTGGTAAGGGCCTTTGGACCCGGATACACATCCGGTGCTACGTATCCGGGACTAAAGGCCCCCCACTTTAGCACCGGTCTCTTACAAACCGGTGCTAAAGGCCTCCACGTGGGCGCCGAAAAGTGCGCGTAGGCGGAGGACCTTTAGGACCGGTTGGTAACACCAACCGGTCCTAATGCCATTTTTTTTTCTTTTTTTTTCCTTTTCTTTTCAGGGTTTCCGATTCCGTATTTCGGTGTTTCCGTGTTCCGTATTTTCAGGGTTTTCGTTTACGTGTTTCCGGTTCCGTATTTCCGTTTATGTCTTTCCGATTCCGTGTTTCCGATTCCGTGTGTCCGTGTTCCGTTTTTTACGAACACGTAATCGGAAACACGTATCCGGAAACACCGATTCCGTGTTTGCGGTTAAGTGTTTCTCCGATTCCGTGTTTGCGGTTAAATGTTGATGCACCAAATAAAAGTACATATATACATGTAACACGAAGTACTGGACCGATTATCATTACATAATTTGAAGTTCGTTTCCTATATATAGCTCTATACTTGCATAGAGAAGGGAGCTGGCTATTGGTTCATAGGATGGAAAAATTCTCCGCCTTCATCTATGACTTGCGTGAGGAGAAATCCTGCCAATTCCTCTGCAACTGCCTTGCAACGTTGGATTGGTCTTAGCATCGCCCGCTTTCGTTGCAGCTTTAAAAGAAGTAGATGAAAACAATTAAGTTATGAACAAAACTAACATAATTGATGGCAACATAAATAAAGTTATGAAGATCCGGTTACGTACCTCTAGATTTCTGGAAGTACGGGATTTCTCATTGATAATCCTGTGAATGTACTCGCAAACGTAGTATCCACAATAATCAGTGCCCTGTGGTTGTTGCGGGACGCCCTATATACGAGAACATAATTCAGTCAAATTAATAATAATCAAGAGAATGATAATGGTATTGAAACCAGGGTACGTAGTACTACTTACTTTGTTAATCTGAAAGTGGAGCTTGTCTGCCCATGTACCGGGTTCTTCCTTGATGAACATTTGCCAAACCCTGGCCGACAAAGAAAAATGAATACAAGAGTTAATTATTACTTACTTGATATCCGGAAATGAACGAAAAAGAGGCCGATGAACGAAAGAGGCCGATATATATATACCTTTGAAGCATCTGACGCGCGCTCTTCCATTTGTCAGCGTCCCAGGTTAACGGGTCCCAGACTTCAACCACTCCTTGATCGATTCTAATGATGAACAATATGAAGTGGGACTTGCGCACGTGTACACACGCAGTCATGTACATATGCAAGTACCAACCATGTAAATTCCATAGTTGGGTTGTTAGAGCACTAGGATTTTCGACCAGAGGCTGCTCGGGCTTATATTTATATACCACCTCAGCAATAGCGTAACCTACGTCGCCCATGCGTGGACCGGACACTGAAGCCTGGTCAGATAACACCTTGAGCGGGGCAATTCACTGTGCTTCTTGTTGTCCGAGCTGGGGAACTTGTTTCCCGCATTTCGTCTGCTCCGCCTGCTTCATCTGTGCGGTGTGCATCTTTTCAATGAACCGTTCATGGTCTGAAAGGGGCGGCGATGGCGGCGGTTCAGGATAATATAAGTTGTCGATGGTGCGCTCAACTTTCCACTTTGGTACGTTCTTCAGAGTTTCCTTCCAGATGTCTGGAGGGGGCTTCAGGGGAAACCGTGCGAACCATGCTTTGTTTTTGGCTTTCACGGCCTCGTCTAGTTCCTCCGGAGTCATCAGGCCTGGTAAATTCGGGGGAGTCTTGGCTTTATTGGGTTTCCTTTCTCTCTTCTTGGGAGGACTCCCGTTTCTTCTGAACTGCAGCTTCCGCTTTGCCGTACCCGTAGTGCGCGCATCCGTCGGCTCACTGGAGTGCACGGGCGATGGACACTCGGCCTCGGGCTCCCTATCTTCGTTGTGGGGTGGACTTGGAGGTGCGTTGGGGGGTGGACTTGGAGGTGCGTTGGGGGGTGGACTTGGAGGTCGTGCATTCTCTGTACAAAAGTGAAAAAACTATTAAAAATAGGCTTACATGTGGTGCAACATTCAGTAATTGTTGGAGGTGGTGCATAATTCTACCTGGAGGAGTCGGTGGCCTTGGCACCGCGTTAGGAAACACGATGTGTTTCTTCTTCCACAAGATGATACCAAGCTCCATTTCTCCCAGTGTCTTCTCACCTTCACCTCCAGGAATATCAAGCTCAATTGACTGGCATCCCGGCGTAATTGTTGATAACCCGACACGAGCATGGGATGCTGGAATCTGACCACCATGGTAGGTTGCTCCAGGTTGATTCGGTAAAGCATAGCCTGACGCCACCATGAAGGATATGTTCCCCATTGGCATATGTATCTCACAGTTTGTCTTCTCCGTGACATCATCCACAGGGTAGTGAGGCGCCGACGGTTCGACTGCAGGACCGTCTTCTAGCTGCAGCTGCGTGGAACCCACGCTGCTTCTATGCTGAGATGGGACGGCTTTTGCTACAGGATCGTCTTCTAATTGCTGCCTATCAGCGTCAGGTGCAGGATCTTCTTCCTCCTCTTCAGTGTCAGGTACAGGGTGTCCCCCTTTCTTCAAGAGAAACGACACCTTTTCTTCTAATGTCGCTATCCGTTCCAGCGCCTTCCTCTTGCTTCTACCACGGCTTCTGTAAGTGCCAAGGTCCGTCGGAAACCCTTGGTTCCACGGGGTAGTGGCTCCAAAGCCTCGTGTTCGTCCCCACTTTTCGGGGTTCCCGAGTGCCTTCGTCAACTCGCCGTTCTCTCTATCGGGAACAAAAGTTCCTTTTTGAACAGCTTCTATTGCCTTCTCTAGATCTGATACGACTTGTCTTATTTTTTCCGACCATGGTCCCTCCGCAACAATCATCCCAGTCTCAGCGTCCAACGTTGCCCCATGCGCGAACAACCAGAACTTGGACCTATCGGGCCAGTCATGTGTCTGTGGAATGATATTTCTTTTCAGAAGTGCATCTTCATAGCGTCGCCACCTAGGCAGGGCAGTCATGTAGCCACCTGACCCCAAAATATGGTGATATTTCTTCTTCTTTGCATTCTCCGTATTTGTCGCTGATCGGGATGTAAAGACACCCGATTTCTTGTACGCCTTAAAATCAGGCCAAGCGTCTCTTATCTTCACTAGGTGCCCAGTGAAAACTGGATCTTCGTCCTTATATTTCTTCCACAAGTCTTTCTTCCACCTCTCGAATTGTGTGGCCATCTTCTTCAAAGCCCACTCCTCGACTTTCTTCTTCTTATCTTCCGCTACGCTGAAATTTAGCCAGACCGTGTCGCAAAGCACTCTTTTCAATCTGTCATCGACATAAGTAGCTCCAACGTTGGCGCCGGTCTTCGGCTTATTCCATTCTATTAAGTTGATCGGGACCAGGTCTCTTACAACAACTCCGCACTGATTTACAAATTTGCGATAAGTTTCTGGGGGTTCCAGTGGTTTGCCATCAGCAGCAACTTTATCGATCGAGTACCTTGCAGTATCGTTCAACCTTGCGGCCGGGCCTCGTTTCGACTTTGTCTCAGTACTTGCGCTAGGTGTTCCGGAGGGCACCTAAACGGGAAAATAATGATTCGTTAGTAAGTGCAATACAAATTAATTGTTGCGTCAACAGTGACTTGAGATATACATTGGCAGAGTTTGTTCCGGAGGGCACTTCTTCATCTACTACATCTTCTATATTCTCAGCTCTGTCACCGGAGTCGTTCAAAAATTGATTGCTAAACGCATGCCCACCGTCATCATCATGATATATGGCCGTTGCATCTTCAAAAATCATCTGGCACATGTATCTTTCCTTCTCCGCCTCACCCATTTCCGCGAGCTGATCGGCGTGCTGATCATGTGGTTCTTGGGGATCCATAGCTCAACACCTGCTAGTAACAAGAATTTAACTTAGCAAAATTATTTACGGACAAGTTTTACGGAACCAGAAAGTTTACGGAAAAGTTTTACGGAATCGTCGGAGTCGTAATCATCGCAAAGTTTTACGGAATCGTCGGAAAGTTTTACGGAATCGTCGGAATCGTCGGAAACTTTCCCCGCAGTTATGGAATTAATCGTCGGAATCGTAGGAAAGTTTTACAGAATTGTAATCGTCGGAAAGTTTTACGGAATCGTCGGAATCGTCGGAAACTTTCCCCGTAGTTATGGAATCGTCGGAATCGTAGGAAAGTTTTACGGAATTGTAATCGTCGGAAAGTTTTACGAAATCGTCGGAATCGTCGGTTTAGGGTTTTACGGAATCGTCGGTTCAGGGTAAACTATGAATCGTCGGAATCGTCGGTTTAGGGTTTTACGGAATCGTCGGAATCGTCGGTTTAGGGTAAACTATGAATCGTCGGAATCGTCGGTTTAGGGTTTTACGGAATCGTCGGAATCGTCGGTTTAGGGTAAACTATGAATCGTCGGAATCGTCGGAATCGTCGGTTTAGGGTTTTACGGAATCGTCGGTTTAGGGTAAACTATGAATCGTCAGAATCGTCGGAATCGTCGGTTTAGGGTTTTACGGAATCGTCGGAATATGTTGAAGGCGGCTTCACGTAACTTTTTTTATAGGATGTCCTTAGGTGAATATACGAAAATATGGATATATGAAAATATGGACGATATACCTTTGACGACGGCGTGGCGAAGAGGCGGCGAGGAGGCGACGTTGCGGCGAGGAGGCGGCGCGAGGATCGGCGAGGAGGTGGCGCGAGGAGGCCGCGCGCGAGGAGGCGGCGAGGATCGCTAGGAGGCGGCGGCCGGCGCGGCGAGTAGGCGACGGCGCGGCGAGGAGGCGGCGAGGATCGTCGGCCGGCGAGGCGGCGCGAGGAGGCCGCGGCGCGAGGAGGCGGCGGCGGCGCGCGAGGAGGCGGCGGCGCGGGCGAGGAGGCGGCGGCGGCGCGAGGAGGCGGCGGCGCGGCGAGGAGGCGACGGCGCGGCGAGGCGGCGACGGCGCGGCGAGGCGGCGAGGAGAGATCGAGGCGGCGAGGAGGCGAGAGAAGAAGAGAAGGCACGCGCGGGAAGGCGAGAAGTTGGCGACCCCGGAGAGGTATAGGGCCTTTAGCACCGGTCTTTGTTAGCAACCGGTGCTAAAGACCCTTTAGCACCGGTTGCTAACAAAGACCGGTTCTAAAGGGTCCAAATTCGGGCGCGAACAGAACCCACCTTTAGGACCGGTTGTTGTTACAGACCGGTCCTAAAGGTCACCTTTAGGACCGGTTGTTGTTGCAGACCGGTCCTAAAGGTTTTTTTCCTTTTTCTTTTTTCCTTTTTTTCTGTTTCCTGTTTTCTTTTTTTTTGTTTCCTTTTTCTTTTTCCTGTTTCTTCTTTTATTTTTCTTTTTTCTTTTTTCTGTTTCCTGTTTTCTTTTTATTTTTGTTTCCTTTTTCTTTTTCCTGTTTCTTTTTTTATTTTTCTTTTTTCCTTTTTCTGTTTTCTGTTTTCTTTTTCTTTTTGTTTCCTTTTTCTTTTTTCTGTTTCTTCTTTTATTTTATTTTTTTGTTTTCCTTTTCTATTTTTTTACATTATTTTACAAATTGTCAAAATGTCATTTTTACACTTAAAAAATAAAAAATGATATTTATCAGCATGATCAAATTTAGTGGAAACTGGTCAAATTTAGTGGAAACTGGTTTAATACATTATTACACATCACCAACAACACCCCCTATCTATTTTTCTTCTTGCCTTTATTCTGATTGCGCCGTAAGCATGGACTATCTTCATCATTTAACGGGATGCTTGGATCATCTTTGACTTTGAAGGGAGGAATTTCATCAAATTTATTGTAATCTTCTGACATGTCTGTCTTGTCCTCGACTCCCACGATGTTTCTTTTCCCTGAAAGAACTATGTGGCGCCTTGGCTCATCGTCTGATGTATTCGCTTCCTTATTTTTTCTTTTTCTCGGTCTGCTAGACATGTCCTTCACATAGAAAACCTGAGCCACATCATTGGCTAGGATGAATTGATCATTGCCGTACCCAAGAATCTTCTGATCCACTGTTGTCATTCCGTACTTCGGGTCTACCTTCACGCCTGACAGGTTGAACCATTTGCACCAGAGCAAAGGGACCTTAAAGGAAGGTCCGTAGTCAAGTTCCCATATCTGCTCTATGTAACCATAGTCTGTGACTCTTTGCCCATTGTCGTCTTTTGCATCAAACCGGACGCCACTGTTTTGGTTGGTGCTCTTTTTATCTTGGTCTGCTGTGTAAAATGTGTTACCATTTATCTCGTACCCTTTAAAGGTCAATACAGTCGAAGATGGTTGCTTGGCCAACAAGTATAGCTCATCTTCAACAATGTTGTCATTAATGAGACGTCTTTGCAACCAACCGCCGAAAGTCTTCGCGTGTTCTTTAGCAATGAAATCTTCAGGTTGCTCCGGGTATTCCGAGCGTAAAATATCCTTGTGTTCCTGGATATATGGAGCCGCCAAGCTGGAATTAACTAGAACTGTGTAGTGTGCTTGAGTGAAAGATTGCTCGTCCATACATGTTGTTGATTTCTTTCCTAGCGTGCCTTTTCCACGCAGTCTCCCCTCATGGCGCGACTGAGGAACACCGATCGGGTTCAGGTCAGGAATAAAGTCAACACAAAACTCAATGACCTCCTCTGTTCCATAGCCCTTGACCATGCTTCCTTCTGGCCTAGCACGGTTTTTAACATAATTCTTCAAGACTCCCATGAACCTCTCAAAGGGGAACATATTGTGTAAGAATACAGGACCGAGAACGGAAATCTCTTGGACTAGGTGAACTATGAGGTGCGTCATAATATTGAAGAAGGTTGGTGGGAACACCAACTCGAAGCTGACAAGACATTGGACCACGTCCTTCTGTAAACTTGGTAGAGTTGCTGGATCGATTGCCTTCTGAGAAATTGCGTTGAGGAATGCACATAGCTTCACAATGGGTACTCGCACGTTTTCTGGCAGAAGCCCCCTCAATGCAATCGGAAGTAACTGGGTCATGATCACGTGGCAGTCATGAGACTTTAGGTTTTGGAACTTTTTCTCTTCCAGGTTTAGTATTCCTTTTATGTTCGACGAGTAGCCAGACGGGACCTTGATACTGCTCAGGACTTGGAAAAAGATCTCCTTCTCTTCCTTGGTAAGAGCGTAGCTGGCAGGACCTTTGAAATTCTCTCGATTCATCAGGTCGTCTCGTTCGTGCATACGTTTGTGGTGCAGCCGTGCTTTTGGTGTATCTCTCGACTTCTTCCCATGCACGCCCAATAAGTTTAGCAGGTTCACGCAAATATTTTTCGTCACGTGCATCACGTCGATCGCAGAGCGAACCCCTAGGAATTTCCAATAGGGTAGTTCCCAGAATATAGATTTCTTCTTCCACATGGCTACGTGGTTGTCGGCGTCATTCGGAACAGATTGTGCGCCAGGACCCTTACCAAAGATTACTTTTATATCTTTGACCATGTCATATATATCAGTACCTTTAGGGAGGGTTGGCTTGCTCCGTGTATCTGCCTCGCCTTTGAAATGCTTTCCTTTCTTTCTTACGGGATGCCTGTCTGGAAGAAATCGACGATGCCCCGGGTACACATTCTTGCCTATATGTATACTTTCAGTCTCGCCTAAACAGTGTGTGCATGCGCTGTATCCCTTGTTTGACTGTCCTGAGATGTTACTAAGAGCGGGCCAATCATTGATGGTTACAAACAGCAACCCTTGTAGGTCAAATTCCTCCTGTTTGTACTCGTCCCACACACGTACACCTTCGTCAGCCCATAACTCTAAAAGTTCATCAACCAGTGGCCTCAGGTACACATCAATGTTGTTGCTGGGTTGCGACGGGCCTGGGATAAGCACTGGCATCATAATGAACTTACGCTTCATGCATAACCAAGGAGGAAGGTTATAGATACATAGAGTCACGGGCCAGGTGCTATGACTGCTACTCTGCTCCCCAAACGGATTCAGGCCATCTGTACTTAGACCAAACCTTAAGTTTCTTGGGTCACGTGCAAAGTCCTCGTACTTATCGTCGATGTTTCTCCACTGCGACCCATCAGCGGGTTGTCTCAGCATATCGTCTTCCATACGGTCTTCTTTGTGACATCGCAGCAACTTGGCATGCTCTTTGTTTCGGAACAAACGTTTCAACCGTTGTATTATAGGAGCATGCCACATCACCTTGGCAGGAACCCTCTTCCTGGGGCGGTCGTCGCCCTCAACATCACCAGGGTCATCTCGCCTGATCTTATACCGAAATGCACCGCATACCGAGCAGGCATTTAAATTCTCGTGCTGACCGCGGTAGAGGATGCGGTCATTGATGCATGCATGTATCTTATGCACTTCCAATCCTAGAGGGCAGACAACCTTCTTTGCTTCGTACGTACTGCAGGGCAGCACGTTATCTCTTGGAAGCATCTTCTTCATTATTTTCAGCAGCTTTTCAAATCCCTTGTCAGATATTCCATTCTCTGCCTTTCATTGCAGCAATTCCAGGGTGGTGCCCAGCTTTTTATGGCCATCTTCGCAATTTGGGTACAACAATTTTTTGTGATCTTCTAACATGCACTCCAACTTCAACCTCTCGTTTTCACTTCCGCAGTTTATCTGTTCTTCACGAATGACCTGACGAAGATCATCATCAGACTCATGAACAATGTCCTCAAGTTCAGGCTCGTCTTCCCCCATTTCAGTATCACCGTGTTCACCGAACATAGGATAGTTATCATTATCCTCTTCTTCTTCATTGTCTTCCATTACAACCCCTCTTTCTCCGTGCTTGGTCCAACAAAAATAACTGGGCATGAAGCCTTCTTGCAACAGGTGGGTGTGTATGGTTCTTGAGTTAGGGAAATTCCTCTTATTCTGGCATTTTTTACATGGACAAAAAATAAATCCATTCTGCCTGTTTTTCTCAGCCACATTGAGAAAACTATGCATGCCATTAAGGAATTCGGGACGACGTCGATCACTGTACATCCATTGCCGGTTCATCTGCATTATATAAATTTATCAAAAACCATTATGCTAAATCATCATGACTAAATTAATTAATTAATACAAAAAGTTGATCACACGTTAAAACCAAAGTAGCGTAGTGACCATACATATATAGTTCTCATAAAAACACACACTGAAACCAACCATAAAAACTCTCTCTAATTAATGCATTTAAAAACAACAACAAATGCGATCAAAATCGCAACAAAGGTAACAATTGACCCGACGGCATAATGATACCAAGCCTCTTTACTAATTGCATATTTTCTAATCTTTCTAATCTTCAGACGCATTGCGTCCATCTCGCTCTTGTGACCATCGACGACACCGGCAAGAACCTTTTCCAAGGTCATCTTCTCTCTTTCAGTTTTTTCCAACCTATCTTCAGTTTTTTTCAATCTTTCTTTCAGGGCAACATTTTCTTGTTCAACTAAGTGTAACTTCTCACCAATAGGGTCGATTGGCATTTCCGGTTCCACTACCTCCTAGATAAAAATATCTATGTCAAGTTGGTCGGCGTAATTAATTGTCATATAATCAGGAAATGAAAATATGTAGTTATAAAAGATAATATACCACATCCGAATCATAGACTGGACGAGGGCCAACGGGGACGGATATCAAAACCATGACGCTATACATATAAAAAAAATCTTACACAATAAGAAAATTATATACAAGTAAATATGTAAATCATACAAATCAAAATTTGTTTTGGTAAATAAAAATAATAGGCTTACCAAGGTTGTGTCGGTGACGGGGCGATCGACGGCGGTGAGGAAGGGGACAAGGCGCGCGACACTAAAAAAACCACAAATCATAATTTAATTTGAGCTCAAATTGCATATGTATACATAACAAATGATGAACTCTCTCTAGCTTAGGCATTTCATCAAACAACTAGCTAGCACAACAAAAATGAAATGAGCAAGCAAACGAGCAAAACTTGCAATGCCGGAAGAGGGAATGTTGATGCTAACCGTAGGACCGATGGGTGCCAACAATCTTGACAAATGGTGGAGAAAAATGGGGATGGATTAGAGCTCCCAAGAGGAAGAAGAGAGCAAAAATGGAGTTGAGCTCGAGCTAGAAAAAATGGGTGGAATATAGGGTGCTCAGGGAGGAAGGAGAGGAGGGCTTTAGGACCGGTTTGTGTCAAAAACCGGTTCTCAAGGGTCTGACAGCGGGGCCCTGCAGTTGCTGCAAAAATGAGAAAACCTTTAGAACAGGTTTGTGATACAAACCGGTTCTAAAGGGTCTGTCCACTGGGCCCCCCTCCCTGCAGCAAACGGTCCAAAAACCTTTAGGACCGGTTTGTGTTACAAACCGGTCCTAAAGGCCTTCCGGCCATTTGCTGCAGGGAGGGGGCCCAGCGGACAGACCCTTTAGAACCGGTTTATATCCAATCCGGGTCAAATGTTGTTGGCTCAATGCCCTGTTTTCTACTAGTGTCTTTACTAGGACGCTACCCGAAGTACGACACTATATAGCTCTGTACATTGACTAGTAACAATCAATGTTGGTTTATCTCTTCTTTTATGTGTGTCTATCTTAGTGCCACTTGTTACATGGGGATGTATATAGTTCATAGCTTACATGGGTTCAATAGAATTGTAAAACTAATTCACGAAAATAAATTTTAGAATACTCTAACCAATAATGATGCAAGTCAACATAAATGAACATTACAGCTTCAACCACAGGGCTAGAAACAAAGGTAGGTGAGAGTTGTCACAATAGGATGTCTCTGGCACGGTAGATGTCAGCCAACCATAAACCAACAAGTAACCATTCACAACAATGAACTACGACAATCTTTCATATCCAACACCTTTGGTACCTTCTTCGCTTCAGGTTCTATCTTCTCCTCCACAGCTTCTCGAACGTCTCTCTAGGGACAAGATCTAGAACATCATTGCCATAAATGTTAGCAATAAACAAAGTACATAAAAATCTATGAATATGTCGGTGAAGGGTGAAGACCTAGCTCAGTGTATGGATTGTACATACTGGTGATTAAATTTTGTCCAGTGTGCAAAACAAAGCAATACTAGATTCTTCTACAACAAGACATAAATCCAAGAGTTTGCCTATTTTCTATTAGCGCAATGTCGTGTCGTATTAGGTCTATGTTCACAATAATTTCAGGTGTCTAGATGGTTTGGATTTTTTTTGCTAGGTTTCCATAATTTGACCTGATTATATAGTGACGTTTGTGTGACTACCAACAAACATTAAAAACCAACAATATAGATTCTACTAGGAGAGAGCTAGTGCCCAGAAAAATGATCACTTTTATTTACTTTTGCCAACTTCGGTCCCAAGGATGAACTTGGCTTTTGCTTTTTGGCACCATGTTTCTTTATTAGTAAATTATCAGGCCATCCCGATGGAAACAACAGAGACATGAAACCACCAATGGTACAAGAACTACTTTGCTTTCCTTTGTATTTAGATATTTGAAATATCCTGGAAGCAGGGCATAAATAAGAAGCTCTTCAGGTCAAAGTGTTACATCCAGACCACCCATCACTAGCATCATATAGTTATTTAAATTAATACACATGAAAGAACCACATGATTGTGGTCACATAATCATAAATGAAAGCTTAAGCTTGAAATAAGTAATTACAAGCATGTACAACCTGACTTTTGCATATAACAATTTTCTAGACGGCTTAGAAAGTTACAAAGTAGTGTTTTATTATTTGTACTAACAATCGGGGATCTTAGGGAGGTATTGTGCATCCTAGAAGATTGTTAGGTTGACATTTTACGTGATGAAGCAGTGATAATTGACCTGCATGGATGAAGCCATTAACAAACCAATAAATTTGAACTAATTAACCAAGAAAATCATATATTTATATACCTTACATGACACCAAATTGTATTTTTAAATTTTCACTAGGGAGAGAGCTTCCTCCACCTGAATATATTACTCAAACTGGGCTAAAATCACACATAGTTAAAAGAGAAGGGAGAGACATCTCATGAAGAAAACAGTAGATAGAGAGGGCACTAAGCCACGAGGCCGAATGATGGCGTCGTGCAGCCGTCAGCCACTCTTGCCACAACACCAGATCTTCGCGGTAGTAGCAGCATTCACGACTCAAGGACGACAACTGGCGCAGGAAGCCAACCGCATTCCCATGTTTCCACACATGCCAGCAACACATCAGCGCGAACTCCTCCCCAGAGTGGATGATCGGACTTACCTCACTGACCAAGGCAGCAATGTCGTCAACAGAGAGGCCGACAACATCATCGTTCACATTGCGCCAGAAGCTCATTGCAAACGAACAACCGAACATCAAATGATGCACAGTTTCCAAGGAGGCAAGGCAAATCGGGTAGCTAACATCCTCCTGAGTGACGATGCTTTTCCGCACCAGCACGCCACGGGTGTGGACACCAAATTGTACACACTCGGGAAACAATTTTTAGAGCTAATGGATCCACATAAGCACAATACAAAATCACAGCAGATAAGCATTGCATATCCATGGTGCGTGGCGTACAGTCAAGCATACGGGTAGCAAGTCATGGGGCAACTATTTTCTACATAAATCACATAGTACACGTAGAAACAATTTCCAAATCCACACATAAGATAACCATGCCCATGTGAAATGAAAGTTACAGACTTATACTGCCAAATCTCTTCGACCACTCCATCAAGCAGGTCAATTCCCACTATAAAAAAATTAAAGCAGGTCTATTTCTGAATATAAAGTCGTTTTCTCACAGGAGTCAATACCTAACATCACAGGTAGCCAAAGCCATGATTTTCGAGGGACTATAACCAACCCACTATCCTAATCAGATCTGGCAGGAGGCATCTCGAAGCATACCTTCTTAGACGGAGACGTCTACGCGCGATGGCTGAGCTTGGGCGCGGAAGAAAATGGCAATCGTCGGTATGGTGTGGAGGGCGACGGCAGGACCACCAGTGCATATAGGGCAGTGTGGCAAGAGACGGGGAAGAGTGGTATAAGCGGGATAAGAGGAGAGAGAATCTAGCAACGGAGGGTGCAAGAGTGCGCAGCGGCGCCGAGAGCACCCGACGTCGGGGGCTGCTTGAGCGCGTGGCGGTGGAGAGAGTAGCTGAAGGCGGGGTATGCTCAAGCGCATGACGACAGAAAGAGCATATGGCAGTGGAGGGCAGGTGAGCATGGAGGAGAGAGAGCTCAAGCACGGTGGTGTCCATGTGGAGTGGGGTTGGTGGTGCATGAACTGGAGTGAACGAGGGAGATCGAGAGGGGCTTGTATCCTCGCCGGCTAGAGAGCACACAATCGGCCATAGAGACCAACATCAGTGGCGGAAAGATATCGAGCATGGCGACCGCGGATGTCGAAATTGGGCGGGGCATTGAGGGATTTGGGGCAATTTTCCGTGGGATTGGCAAATTTTGGAGCCTAATTTTTCTGTTCCAGTCTACACAGCTGGTTGGCTCAATTAGCCACCAACATTAGTCGGCATTAATCCCTGACCCGTAGTCAGATGAAACTCCACATATTCCCGACCGACGATGGGACATTAAATATATGAGCATTCCCGACCGATGCTCAGTTTCCACACATATGCATTACAAACCAACTGTCTCATATAACTTTTCCCAACCGACAGTCCAATGGTATAAGTGACTTTTACCAACAGTCATTGGTAGGGAAATTTGGTGCGTGGGGTAGTCCCCTCGAGACATAGGTTAGCGATTCCGCACCCTTGTAATCGAGATTCCCATCAATACAAACACAAAGAAGAGCATAGGTTTTTTTACCTCTATCGGAGGGGCCAAACCTGGTTAAATCCGCCTCTCGTTGCCAAATCAACCACTTCGAATTGCCACACCGCGAAAATGGCCTCACCACTAAGTTCGTTCACGAGGACATCTACCGTCAGAAAACCACGACAGTTGGTGCCCACCGTGGGGCTATCGCAAGGTGGAGTTGACTTTTCAGAGGGAGCTCTTCCAGGATTCGAGAATTACGTGGCGGGTCAGATGTCGAAAAGTCATCGTGGAAAATCTACGTCATCGATTCTAACTCGGGTCCTGATGCCGACTCAATCAAGTATGGGTATCGGGTTCCCTTCGGCAATATTCACATCTTCATCGATAAGATCAACGAAACAGCAGTCGAGCCGGTCAACAGCTCTGACTTCGTCGAGCCGGCTTGCCACAGCTGTATAAGGATTGACCGAAGCCATGTCACAGGAAAAGACGTCAAAATCAGCTTATCGCCATGATGACAGGGACACTAAGGGGCCAAAGTGACAACAAGCGGAAGCGTTTGGACTATGGGTTGGAACTTTCAGATACTACCAACGCCTACCCCAAAACCCATTGACGGAACGGTCGCCCTATGGACCGACGAAGGGACAAGACATCCGATTTTGAGGCCACTAAGCACGACACTAAGGATAATCCAACCAATCATGCATGGGAGGATTGCTATATCATGCAGGGATTCCGGAGGAAGACTCTTGAGAGACACGCCAAGACGCATTGGAGTCAAGATTCCCCTGGTGAGTCACATGGAGACTTTGAATAGTTAAGTGGTTGTCAGTACATGTCTTCGCCACCAACACTTGCAGGCGAGATTCAAATGTTAAAAGGAGAGACATTAGCATGGCCGAGCCGACAGTTCTAGAGTACCTCCGTTGGTCTGAGCAGCAAATTACTTGGAATCGTCACGATCACCCACCTCTGGTTGATAATCCTGGGGAGTTGGCATTAGTGGTAGCACCTCAAGTCACCGGTAATAACCTAGCATGAACATCTTATATTACGACACCATTCGGTGGATGAATTTTCCTGACAGTTGTTTGGAAACTTTGACCACCGTTTTTCATGGTGTCGTTTGTGGAAAGTCGGCATATCCGATTGGGCAAATCAATCTTGTTGTAGTCTTTGGGGATGAACACAGTTACACGATCGAGCATTGAATGTTGAAGTCTCGGAAATACGAAGCCCTTATCACGCCCTCTTCAGAAGACTGGCTTATGCATGCTTCATGGCCCATCCCTGTTATGTTTTCCTCAAACTCAAGATGCCAAGTACCAATGGTTCCATCTTGTTGTAGGGAGATAGGATAATGGTTGAGGAGTGCGAAGAGGGGGATGCAGGCTATGCAGAGTCAGCTCGCGCTACCGAGATTTTAAGTTTCATAAAGCTAATATTGACACTGCTATTAGGAGGCCTCTCAAGAAGCCAACTATAGAGTCCGAAGAGCCTCTCTAGTTTAAGCCCACCAAAGATACTAAAAAGGTTGACTTTCTCCCAAGCGACTCGTCCAAGCAGTTCACCATTGGGACCGGCTTAAATCTTAAATAGGAAAGCGCGCTCGTCGAGTTCATCCATGAGAATCGGGACATCTTTGCATGGAAACCTTCTAACATGCTGGGAGTACAGGGAGAATTCGCTGAGCACCATCTTAATGTGGATCCAGAGATTAAACCAGTGCGCCAATACCTTCACCGTTTTAAGGAAGAGAGACACAAGGCCATTGGAGAAGAAGTAGCACGGCTCCTATCTGTTGGGTTCATCATTGAAGTATTTCATCTTGAATGCTTAGCTGACCCTGTGCTTGTTCTAAAGAAAAATGTCACCTGGCGCATGTGTGTTGACTACATGGACCTCAACAAATCTTGCCCTAAGAATCCTTTCGCCCTTCCACGCTTCGTTCAGATCATTGATTCTATGGCGGATTGCGAGCGATTGTAATTTTTAGATGCATATTCAGCCTATCATCACATCAATATGGCCAAGGAGGATCATAACCCCTTTTTTGGTGCCTTCTGCTATGCTTCTATGCCATTTGGACTAAAAAGCGCACAGGCTACTTACCAAAGATGTGTACAGAATTGCCTTCACCCACAAATTGGACACAATGTTCACGCTTATGTTGATGACATTGTGGTGAATTCTAAAACGAAAGAAACACTTATGGATGATCTTAAAGATGCGTTTCACAACTGTGACATCCTCAACTTTTGCTACAGTGTTGATTGTAATTAAGCTACAGTGATCACACGCTAATGATGCCACGTCACCGTGATTCCCTATCATTTATCTCGCCTTAGTTCAGAACAATTCGAATTCAAATTTTAAAAAATAAAATCAAACGGGGAAAATTATCGAATGCGAAAATAAAGTTGTCGGGTGAGTTATAAAAATCCCCTAATGATTTATAAAAGTTAAATCGGGCATTTTTATAATTTGTTATAAACCCTATATATTTAAAAGAGAATCTATAAAACAAAATAATAAATAATAAAATAAAATAAATAGTAAAAGAATGTGAAAAAAAAGATTTAATAAAAAAAATAAAAATAAAAAACCTGCCAACTAGGCCAAGTGGCCCAGCTAGCCATCTCCCTTTCAGCCCCCCACCAGGGCAACCCTAGCCCAAACCCCCCTCGCCTCCACTTCTCTCATGTCCCCGCCGCCACAATCGAACGAGGGGAACCTCCCCTCGTCAGCCCCAAACTCCCTCCCGTCGCAACCTCCTGCTCCTCCCTCGATCTCCCTCACCCTCCCTCGCTAGCAGCCTCCAACGAGGCCTGCCTGCTCCATTCACTACCCCATGGCCTCCCTCACCCCCGTCATACCCATCGGTTGGAGCACCTCCCTCTCCCTGCGCTCAACCACCGCGCCAGAACACCCCTCATCTCGATCTCTCCTCCCGTCGCCCTGTCCCTCCCGGGCGCCAGCCCCCCACCCTCCAGATCCAGCGCCGCCGCCCCGCTCGCCTAACCCATCCCCCACCTTGCCTCTGCTAGCCTCGGGGCGCCCCTCCCGGTGGCCTCCCTCTGCTCGCCCAGGCCGACCCAGTCACCCCCACGGCTCGCCCCTCCCCTCAACCAGCGCCGCCCCGCCTCCCGTCGGCGATCCCCACCGCCGGCCGTAGCTCCCTCCCTCCGGCGACCTTGCCTCACCCTCGTCGGCCGAGCCCCTCTGGCGGCCGCCTCGCCTCCTCTGGGCCGGATCCGGACGGTCCCGGCCACCCACGTCACCGGAGCTCCACCGTCGGCCACCACCACCACCGGGAGCTCCTCCTCGCCGTCTCCTCCGCCCCTCCCCGAGAACTCCGGCTTCATCGGGCCTTCCCATCAACGTCGGTGAGCTCTGGCCCCCGGCCACCCTCTCCTCTCCCTCTCCCGGCTCCATTCCCGCGGTCGCCACCGCGTTCCGGTGTCGTTGTGCTCGTGTAGGTGTAGTTGGAGGTTGCTCCTTCTTCTCTGTTGAGAGAGATGTTCTGTGTAACAGAGAGGGTTAGGAGTTAGCAGAGAGATGTTTGAGAGAAACAGAAAAATAGAATGATGTATTTGTGTATGTAGGTATGTATTAGATGTCGTATGTATTTTGTATGTATGAGATGCATGTATGTACGTATACATGTATGAAGGTATAGGGAGAAATACATTATGTTTAATATGTGTGTGTGTAAATACATGTGTGTAAATAAAAATTTAAAATTTAAAATATGTTTTTAATAAATAAAAAAATAAAAATAAAATATTATTTAATTAATTAGTTAATTAATTAAAATAGTTAATTAGAATAATTAGAGTATGCCACGTGGGTCCCCCACTACATTAATCTGCTTAATTAATATTTAAAACTTAATTAATAAATTGTGTCTATGACACGTGGGACCCATTGGTCAGTTGACCAGTCAACTGCTGATGTCAGCATGACATCATGCTGATGTCATAATTGCATTTAATCAATTTAATTAGATCTGTTTTTAATTCCTAAATGTTGAATAAAACTTTAAAAATTAATATAAAATAAATCGTAAGTCAGATCAAAATATTTTCAACATGAAAGTTGATGAGAAGATCGAGACGATCCCGGATACACGGTCCATTTGTCTATCACGCGACCCTAGCATAGCAAACTTGAAACTTTTCCATCATTTTCCGTCCGACCGGTAGTAGCCCGAGACCCAAAAAATATCGTCAGATATTCTTCCGACCCGTCTATGACGGATGTTACTGCGTTAGCTCATGCCTAACCTGCATCTGGCCATGTCATGCATTGTGTTGCACCGTTGCTATTATTTATTGTTTCTTCCCCCTCTTCTTACCGGTAGACCCCAAGACTGACGCTTCTGCCGTCCAACCTTTTGCCGCAGAGCAGGAAGGCAAGCAAACCCGCCTTGATCGTCCCTATATTGCCTATGTCTTTCTCCCTCATGCTTGCATTAGTATTTTGCTACTCTTGTAGTTAGCTCCTATATCTGATGCATAGCCTGTTTTTGATGAAATGCTACTTTCAGTATTGCACCTTTAAATATGCTTAGTATAGGTGGAGCAGTCATCTTCTCTGACCCCGTAGTCCAGTTGCCCCACTTTGCTTTCAAATCTCGATCCCTGATCGACGAGCCAGAACCGACACATCACATACACCCCCCCTTAGTTGTACGACCCTAAGAGATACTATCGGGTATCGAGGGTGACACCTCGCAAAGTACTCCTGATGATATCTCTGTAGTATATCTAGTCGGTCGTGGTTATCGAGGGTGATTGCTCTTTCCCCATTCCCGACGATGCCTCTGTCGTGCAACACCTCAAGTGTGGGACCCCCGAGGGTGATTCCTCTAAGCCCACCTTGACGGATACATCGTTCGGAATCCAACAAGGGTGATACCTCGGATTCCCCCCGATGTTACGACCACACAGTTGCCTGACCATGTTACTGGGATCATTGGTGATTAGTTGTTAGACGGGTGGATTCCCGCGAGATTGTGTTGATGGCCTAATTAAAATGATAATGGATTTGGGTATTCGATCTAGGTTGATCGAAAGTCCTTATTACGCACTAGCCGTCTGCGTGGGAAGAATTATGGGTACTTGTCAAATCCCTAACCCTTAAGGAAGTTAGTCTTGTGCTCATGTCTTCTTTGCATTTGCATCTAAGAAGTTTCAACAAAAACAACAAAGTGTCAAAGGAAAAACTCAAAACCCTAGCCACTATTTCAATTAAAGAAAATCTCAAACTAGTTCAAATCAATGAACCCAAAATGGCCTCAAGAAATGTTGAAACTTTCTGATAAATCATGAAAGTAAATGAGCATTGGAGAAAACTATTTTCTTGACACCTTAAGCATTTTTAAATTATTACAAAAGCCACTCGTTTCAAACTTTAAATTTGAAATCAGAATCTATAATTTTCCAAAAATGTTGAAAACTTTGGAAATGGTTGAGAACGTTATAACAATATTTCAGGAGGTCTAAAATAGCTTTTACTTTTTGTTTTGGAGCTGAAATAATTAGCAAAACAATAGTTAGCAAAACAGAAAAACAAAAACAGAAAAAAAATTGGGAAATCCTTACCTGTCGCCTAAGCCTGGCCCGGCCCATCCCTGGCTCGTCCCCTCCCTCGTGCCAGTAGGCAGCAGGAGGTGGCCGCCGCCTCCTCCGGCGCGGCCACGCACCTGCGCGCCTGCCTAGCCGCCGTCTCGCGCTGGCAAGGCCGGGGATAAGCCCCCTGAGGCCTCCCCTATCCATTCCCCGCATCGGCTCTCTCCCTCCTCCCGGATCTCTTTCTCCTCCTTGCTGCCGCCATTGGAGCCGAGCTCGAGCTCGAGTAGCAGCACCTCTAGCCATAGGTTCCCCTCCCAGAGCACGCTGTTAGCTCCGCCTCGTCGCCCTGGTCATCACTGCAGAAGCCGAAGCCACCGCGAACCCTGCAACGCCCGCGACGCCATCATCTTCCACCTCCGGGCGCCGGACCTCTCCCGTCGATTCGTCGACCCCAGGCCTTCCCCGAGCCGTCTAAGCTCTGCACTCCCCGTGAGCATGCGGTCGTTTCCCCTAAGTTTTTCCCGTCGATCCCCTACTCCAGCTCTAGTTTCACAGGAGCCCGACGAGGACCGCCACTGCCGCTCGTCGCCGGTAGCCCTCCGATGATCAGCTCGTCCTTCCGAGGGCACCAGCAGCTTCAGGTCGACGCGTAGATGCTGTAGCAGCTAAGAACCGAGCGTAGTTTCCTCTAGATCAAAGACTCCGATGACGCCCGAGCCTTGGCCGCCGCCAAGCTAGTCGCCGGCGTCATCTCCGGCCAGATCAGCCACGGCTAAGTGTAGAAAAGGAGCTGCGAGAGACGTGTCGTTCCTCTGGTGCTCTCCACGCAGCATTTGGCCCCCTGTGCGCCGTTTCCGAGCCCCTCCGCCGTGTTGGTGGTCGCCGGAGGCTCCCCGCCGGTGAGGAGAACCTCGCCGCCGGTGGATCTTGGCTCGCCTGAGCCACTGACTGGTGGGGCCAGCCCCTGGCAAGTTTAAAACTAATAAAAATAAATCAAATAAGTTAATCAGTCACTGACATGTGGGTCCAGCAAGGTTAATCAGATAATTAAGTTTAATCTTAATCTAGATTTGACCAGAGAGACTGACCAGTGGGTCCCACTCGTCAGGTTTGCCTTTCAACGGCCAGATGGACCTGCTGATGTCATGCTGATGCAATAAAAGTATTTCCAGTATAGAAATAATTCCAGGAAATTGCTAAAACATGTAAAATTCATAGAAATTAATCTGTAACTCCAATGAAAATAATTTATATATGAAAAAGTATCAGAAAAATTCAAGGATTCTGAATATGCTATTTTCAACTATGTTTGAAAAAGTTACAGAACCCTAAATTGTGGAATAAGGAATAATTCAATTCTTATAATCACTTTTTAAATGGAAATTGCGAAAATATTCAAATTCCATTATATATATACAGTGTTCACCACTGTCCTAATCACAAATCAGTACCATAACATGACATTTCATGCATGTTAACATTAGGTTGATATGAGCATCAGGTCGAATCAATTAAACCGGTATCCGAGAATACCCGTTTGAATTGCTATTCGAATGTGATTCAAATCAACTCTAAACCTAATACATGTTGAAAATAATAACTTATCACCTTGCATTCTCATGCCATGCTCATGCATCATTTTGAGTGCATATGATTGTTATTGAATGTTGTCATTCATTTCGGTAGGCTCCGCACCCCCGGATTCCACCGAATATCCGTCTGACGGATATCGTTCCTCCTCTGAGCTACAAGGCAAGCAACCCTTTTGATCATCCCGATAATTTCCATGCTCTTGCTCCTGCACTTATTTATTGCATTAGGATCAAATGCTTCAACTGCTTTTTCCACGATAGTTGAACCCACCTCCTTTGCATGACCTAACCTTGTCACAGTAAATAGCCGAACCTTGCAACCTAGCATACCTGGTAGTTGCTTGAGCTATGATGTGCCTTATCCTGCTATGCATGCTATGCTTAGAGTTGTGTATGGTCTGTCATCTGGGAGATGAACAGAATTGTGAGAATGTGTTCGGTAAACAAAGGTTGTGTGTGTTGAACTTGATTTGGTAAAGGTACCGGTGAAAGGCTGTGTAGGAGTACATGGCGGGTTGTTTCATTGGAACCGTCCTTAGGAACTGAGTTCCGTGTATGTATTCCAAGACTAGATACTACCACATGCTGGGCCCTGAAATATGGCCCCGCTCGGCCTATTAATCGCGTAGTACTTCGGTCCAGGAGTTGCAAGTAGTTTCTGGTGTTTATAGTAATGCTGGAGGTCGTGCATGGTGCTGACCTGAGAGGTGGGCCGTGATGCGGTAGGCAGTGGAACGGTGTACCAAGTGGCACCCGGATGGTGGGCTTGGGAAACCTGCGCACATCGTCTGAGGCCGTGGCGGAAACCTCGGCCGTACTTCCGTAAGGGTTACTCTCAGATAGGCGATAAACCTGGACTAGGTACTAGTGTGGTTAACGGTTGTGGCCGACTCCCTCGCTGGGCTTCCGCTTGAAGGTTGCCGAGGTGCATGACGTGCACATGGCGATAAGTGGCGAGAGCGTGTGTGACGAAGTACACCCCTGCAGGGTTATGATCTATTCGAATAGCCGCGTCCGCGGATATGGACTACTTGGAGACATATGTTGTTCATAGATAACTTCAACGGCTACTCATAAAATTGCCAAGATAAGCGTGAGTGTCGTGGACGACATTTCCGTACGGCGACGGAATGATTCCACGATAGTGTATTGTTGTGGTGTTAGTGGACTCTGTGCGAGAAATCAAGTTGTCAAAATTATTTAAAAATGTAAGTGTCTAGCCACGAGTCATATGCTGGCTTCCCGCATGAAACCCCACATTACCTTTTGATACCTTGCATGAGTAGTTAGTCATCCTGAAGTCTTGCTGAGTACCTTCGTACTCATGTTTGCTTAATAAATGTTGCAGAGGTTGCTAATGACCCAAATGGAGGGTTCTTCGTAGACATCGACGACGACGAGTAGCTGGTGTCCCAGCTACGATCTGGCCCTACGTCGGCTCTGTAGTATAGTCAGGCCATGTGCCTACTAATTGCCCTGTCTGTACCCGGACATTTTATAACTCTTCCGCTGGCTTGTAATTGTATGACTGCTATTACAGGTCGTGAGACCCTTAATGTGTAATATTATGTGTGTGGCTCTTCCGAGCCTCTTAAATAAAGGTTGTATGTTTATGGTTATGTTGTGATGCCATCGATGTATCTATACATATCGGTATGCCATGCGTACGTGTGTCGTACTTGATATGTATGGGGTTCGATTACCTAGTCGTGAACCTTAGTAGCATTCCTTACAAGGAAATGCCCCATTGTGATCCAACGAGCCTTGGTAGTTCGCTACTGCTCCGGACACATTGGTTGACCGGCATGTGTCCTTCTTAGCTGCTGTGTCTGTCCCCTTTGGGGAAATGTCACGCGATGTAATGGAGTCCTTGTAGCTTGCTATGACTCGTCTACATTCGCCGATGACCGACACCTGCTTTGTTGGGTCATGTATGCCTGTCCTTGTGCGGTACTGCCACTTTGGTTTAAGACTAGACATGTCGATCCGGGTTCTTTGACATTGGATTGCTAGCGACACTATCGCATACGTGAGTCAAAAGACGCAAACGGTCCCGGCTAAGGTAAGGCTGCAGCCGTGGAGTTAACCGCGCGTGAGACCACAAAGGGATGCGATGTGTTACAGGCTGGATTCCTATGGCTTAGGATCGGGGTCCCGACAGTACTCGACGTCGCGGTATCAGCCGAAGCTTTTCAGATGTCAGCAATGGAGCGGCCTGCGTCTGAGTGGTCCTGAGATGCATTGCGCTTGTGATTAAGGGATGCTAGGACTGACCTCGGCCGCCCACGCACCATGCAGGAGCACGGAGGGGAAGTGGGCCCATGAACCCTCTGTGCTTAGGAGTTAGACCGGCGGGCTGGCCTCTTTGTTGAGTCTTAGGTGGGGCTGCGACGTGTCGATATTCCGAGGTCGGGCAGGACCCAGAAATGTGTGTCCGGCCAGAGTGTTATCGAGCGCGTCGGGGAATAAGTTGTGCACCCCTGCAGGGAAGAACTTATCTATTCGAATAGTCATGTCCACGGTTACAGGACGACTTGGAGTTGTGCCCTGATATTATACAACTACAATTGTTACTTAACTGGTTTTAGTTGCCCCGGGATTGCTTCCTCATATTAATATTGCTGCAACAGTATGACTATTATTTGTGTTACACCTGTTCTAATCTCATCTATTACTGCAAGACCCTTGAAGATGCTAGTCTTCGATAGGACTAGGCCTTCTCTCTATTCTTGCATTGCTGCAGTCAGTCCACATATAACCACCCCCTTTCTGATACTGATGCATACTTAGAATAGTTCTGATGTAATACGTGCGAGTACGTTGGATGAGTACTCGCCGTTGCTTTGCTCCCCCTTTGTCCCCTTGATCCGTTGCTGCGACCAGATGATGGAGCCCAGGAGATGGAGGTCCCCGCCAATGATGACTGCTACCCCGACGGTGCCTACTACTACGTGGAGGCCGCTGAAGACCAGGAGTAGTTAGGAGGTTCCCAGGCAGGAAGCCTTGCCTCGTTCAATCTTTTGTGCTAGCCTTCTCTAAGGCACCCCATGTTTTATGTCTGTACTCAGATATTGTTGCTTCAGCTAACTCGTGTGTTTATTGAGCTTTCGTATTCTAGCCCTCGAGGCCCCTGGCTTGTAATATGAAGCTGATATTGTTTTATTTGTGTTTAGAGTTATGTTGTGATATCTTCCCGTGAGTCCTTCAGTTTGATCGTACGCATTTGCGTGTATGATTAGCGTACGATCAAATCGAGGGCGTCACCAGTTGGTATCAGAGCCGACTGCCTGTAGGTAGCCCCCTTTCCAACTCCTTGGCCGAAGTTGAGTCTAGTGTTTGAAAAACTTTACTAACACTGATGATGTGGCTCATGGGCCCACATCTCAATTGGGTGGTATTAGTATCTTTTACTCCTTTCCTATACTCTGGGCTCTACTCTCTCTTCTCTTTCAGGTTAAAGATTTTACTAAATCTAACATTAGGTTCTCGTAAATATTTCCTCCCGGAGAGCCCCGTATTCCAAACGATGGCTTGATCCGTCAGAAGACCCCGATGATACTCTCCGATGTTCTCTCAAGATTTGGTACTCATCGCTTCTGCGATTTCCCTTCCTCCGTCAACCCCTATGGACGATTTCATATAAATGTCGTCCATACTTTCTTTTCCAATTGCTCTTGTTTTACGAGATGCAACAAATTATCTTATCGGGGATTCGTCCATCATTAGTTGTCATGGGTTTCGAAAGTCCGTCGAATTACTCATCGATCTTTCGGAATTCCCACTAGCCTATTGCTCTTGACTTTTCTGACCTGCTTGTCTTATGGTTAAATCCATATGTTTAACAACATTCATTAAAATCCTTTGTGATTTTCCTGTGATATTATTGATTCTACCTTTGTATGAATGCACACAATTATGTGTTCATACTCATAAATTATTTTCCGGCTCAGATGTCCTTCCAGACAAAGTTGGTCCTCAAAAAATCAACTTTGGTTGATTTTCCATCTATGTCCTTTCAACTTGCTTATATTTGATCGGAGCATCTGGTTATGATACACCAACCTGAAAATCCTAATTCCTTTGGTAGTTAAGTATCAATATTTTCAGATGTTCTATAACCCGTTGCATTGCATCCTATCTCCCTCTGGTTGAGTACCAATACTCACATGAGGTCCTTTGTGATTGCCAGACCCATTGATGGGTTATTAACCGACGACATCCCTTTACATTCAAAAAAAAATATTGAGATATTGTTCCGTTGATACATAATGTCATTAGTAAACTGTATCTTCTCCTTCTAATGAGTTGTATCTTATGCCCTTGTCAGCCATGCTCTTTAAGCATGTGTTAATTACTCTTGAAGTTGCCGTATATGTTCTTAAGATGCCCCGATGGGTTGAACCTATGCCTTCCTAAATCAATATGACCCGAAGAGTTTTCATGAGTCTTCCTCTTCTGACGCTTTGTCGAATATCCTTTTAAGGCTACAACCTGATCAAAGGCGGGGAGTAAATGGCAGGTGATGGATTGATGAAGTGGGAGTCGACCTTGAACTTTGTGTTCATACCCATGGAAACAACGTTGAACCTGTCATAGAAACTTCTCGTATCGAGAATCATTCATTCTGTGGTTTAAATCTGGTATCTGTGATCTTATCATTTGCAATCGTGGTTCCGATCATGTTGTCCTACCTTGATTTCATTCTTAGACGAGTTAAAGTACTTGTCTTCTTCAGATCAATACATCGGCCCAAGCCTTAATGTTGACCTAGCTTCAAGTATTATCCCTCGTATCCCAAGAATATCACGGAGCTATATAACTTCTTGTGAGCTCCTCATCAAATATGATATTTTCATTAATTCCAGTTTCCTCGTGTTTGGGTTGTTGGACACGCGAGTACATCGATAGCTGAATCGAGCATGCATTGCGATTCAAAAACTTTTAGTAATCTTCCTTGTTTACGATTTTGTACTCGATCATGTCATTTCAAGATGTTAAGCTACATCATCATCGTCATGTTGGAGCTCGACCTTGCTATCTATACCCTCATCCCTCAAACACAATTCTAATTGTGCGTTAAGATTGCATCGAGCTTTCCACATCATGTTGGTTGTTTTGAAAGGCAATCTCAATTCTAAGCTAGCAATCTTATTTGTGATTTCGACAACCTCTTGCTTGATCATTCCCTTTCTTGATGTCGTCGCTGATCGATTACATCTTCGTGAAGCTTCTCGACAAATGTGTCGTGATCACCATGACCATTCTGAACTCTTGGGGGTATCAATTGAATGCATGTTGATAAATACCATCCCTTTTCCCTCGATGAATTGTATTATCATCAACAAACCTTATTGTATTCCCTCCAACACAAACTTTATCATGTTTTGTGTTGTCCTTAGAGTTCCTTGCTAATTCAGCTTATGTTAACTTCTACCTTGGAGTATTACTATCTGGTATGTCAAGAATGTCGTGAAACTTGCACACGTCTTAAGAAGTCTTGACATAGTAATACTTCTCGCCATCACCATCTATTCTTGGTCCCGTGTTGTTTCAAACCAGAATACCAACAAGTGAACTCTTGATTGTGATCCCAATACTTCTGGCAACCCTACTGCCTTGAGGTTAACAACTGATTGTTTCATTCTTAGTGAGTTGGGTGTTGACTCAGCATTTTTGACATTGGTTGTGCTACTCCGTCCGTATTTCCGAGTGCACCCTTCGACCAATGTTTTATTGTTGTTGTTCCCTCGAGTGTACGACATTATACCATTTGTTTCGACAAATGCTATCTTCTTCATGTTATGATTTTGGAAATTCATCCCTGTCAAAATCTTGAGGGGTTGTTGCTGAGTCCATCAGCCACACGCTCAACTTCTCCATATCCCACGATGAAGCTCTTGATAGCATTATCCTTGTGCCTAGCTCATGAAGAACATGTTTGATAGAAGGAGTGCATTTTCCAAAGTTCACGTGCATTCTTTCCGCCGTGAATATGTGAAAGTTTTGTTTCGCTTCCTCTCAGGAAATACCAAACAATTCACGCATGTGCGAAGTGTTATATGTTTTGAAGATTTCCTATTTGCACTCCATATAATTTCTCTTAGAACCCCAAGCCACTGACTGATTTGATCAAGGGAAAAGAAGTTCCTTCCTAAGAGCTAATCGACGCTTATGCAAGGACCTGGATATCCTCGGTGATGGTTCCCAAACCAGAACTTGGTTGCATTATGTTGTAAGCATTCCACGTGGACACAAATGTCTTGACATTGTGTTCATGTGTCTTACAATCCAACTTGTCATCCAAGGATTGCTTGTGTAGTTCATATCGTGAGAATCCTATAGACTCTTTGGCGTCTGCCGGCGGATGGCAAAGAGTATAGACTCTTTGGCGTCTGCCTCCGGACTCTTTGTCGTCCGCTAGCAGACGGCAAAGGTCCCACTCCTGTTTGACCTAGCCACCCCGCGGTCAGGTGGGCCTGTCTACATCTTTGCCGTCTGCCTCTGGACTATTTGCCGTCCGCTAGCAGATGGCAAAGAGCTGACAAATGGAAAAAAGACTGTATGCCATCAGCCTGTGCTTTGCCGTCTGTTTTGCTGAAGCTGACGGCAAAGAGAATCTTTGCATCAGCTAGCAGACGGCAAAGACTAGGTTGATGGCAAAATACTGATTTCCAGTAGTGCTACATCATTATCTTTTCTTCTCAGGTATCTTGAGCCTAAGTTATCCTGACACGAATCAGATCTGAATCTCGGGAAGATATGATGGTTGGAATATATTCCAATAAATTATAACTTTTTTCTTATGTAATCTGGCATGGTGATGTCTTGTCTGGCACACCGGGCCGAAGGACCTATTGTTATAAAATTCTTCCATACGAAAGATTCGCCATCTTCCATGTAGAAATTATATGACCTATTTCATAAGTTGTTCGTCATGAATCCTCCTTTTATACCCATAAGTCCGACCTTTATCTCATGACCATGTTGATGCTACCTTGAAGCACGGATGTGGTAATTCAAATTTCAACAGGAACATTGGAAGCGCAATGCTAAATTGTTCCTGATCAAATATCCAGACCGCATGGTATGGGTAAACATCATGATTCTTCTTGCCTATTTGTCTAAATGGTTATGTACTTGATAACCTATCATGTATACCATACCCTATGTATTCCTCGGGAATGGTATACTTTAATACTTGTGTGTGTGAACACATTCTCATTCCCATTGGTCTGTTTGACCTTTCTTGTGGCATAACTTATCTAAGCAGTGTTAATTCCCTGTTTAGGTATACACCTTGGTTTACAACACTGTCAGTAAGACCGTGTTACTATTGTGGATAACATTCCGGTAGTGGCCGGTGGAGGAGAACCTTGCCTATTGGTCCGCCTCGTTTCAACGAGCAGGAAAATGGTTCTATTCGTTCCCCGCCCTTGGTATCGACGTTGTTGCCAACATAACTGACAGGTTAACCCCTGACATGTCTTGCTACCAAGACCGTATAATACGTCACCCCTGTGCCTACTCCCGGCCCACATGGTGGACCCATAACCCAAAGTTCTGCAGGATTGAAACCTGACTCTCCTGTACATATTTACTTCCAAGGTACCATTTACACTTGGCTTCTTATGAAATTCCCGAGCCACTGTCCAATGGAACGATCACTGTTCGGTCCGGATATTTATCCAACAGGCCGAAGATCAAGTCCACTTTATTTATGATAATCTGAAGGATACTCAGTCTCATCAGAAGAGTCAGTATGACCATCATCATCATGATATGGTCTATCAACCTGGCGAAAAGACATATCTTCATATCACATCAGTGAGAGGTGGACACCATTTTGGGATCAAGGGCAAGTTAGCTCCTTGCTATATTCGTCCTTTCACTATTCTCAAAAGGCGTGGAAGAGTGGCTTACACTAGTGGAAAACGGGCCTTTGGCCTGGACCCTTTAGTCCCGGCCTCCATCTGGGCCGGGACTAAAGGCCCGGCCACGTCGCCCCAAAATCGCAATGCCGCCCACGAGGCTTTGGTCCCGGCCCGTAAGGAGCCTTTAGTCCCGGTTTGTGTCTCAAACCGGGACTAAAGGGCTACGCGGTGTGCAGCCCGCATGTGCGCCACCTTTAGTCCCAGTTTGTGTCTCAAACCGGGACTAAAGTCCTCTGCCTATATATATTGGCCACAGCCCCCCTCTCCCCTCTTCCTTGCATTTTTCTTGGATGGAAGAGTGTGGGTGTGTGCTAGCTCTCCATTTTTCTTGGATGCACTAGAGGTGTTTGTTGAAATGTGTGTTAGAGCGATGTCGCTTCAGTTCACCGAACACAACTACGATATGAGATGCCCGAGCCACGCTTAAACCTCTTCCTCTTTATTTCTAATTATTCTAAAAGGTTAGCAACTATATTTCCTCGCTTAGACCGTGCGGTACTAATTTTTAGGATCGTGATTGTATTTGATATACTGTCGTATAACGCAGATGAGCCATCCATGGATGTACGGTGATCGATGCACAGCCGCTTACAGAGAAGGTGTGCATTCTTTTTGAGATGGAGCCGATGCGAACAAGCATGGTGGTGGCTATATGTTTTGTCTATGTATTGGATGTCGGAATGAGAAGGATTACACTTCCTCAAGAGTCATTCAGAGCCACCTGCTTCGGTCCGGTTTTATGTCGGGCTATAATGCTTGGACCAAGCACGGAGAAAGAGGGGTTATGATGGAAGACGACGATGAAGAAGAAGAGAACGATGATGACAACTACCGATCTATGTTCCCTGAGTATGCTGATACCGCAATGGAAAATAATGAAGAAGAAGATCAGGATGAAGAACGGGAACCAGAAGAGCCTGCTGATGATCTTGGCCGGGTCGTTTATGATGCACGGCGAGGTTGCGACAAAGAAAAGGAGAGGTTGCAGTTCGAGCAGATGTTACAGGACCACAACAAATTGTTGTACCCAACTTGTGAAGATGGCCAGAAGAAGCTGGGTAGCACACTGGAATTGCTGAAGTGGAAGGTAGAGACCGGTGTGACTGACTCGTCAGTTGAAAAGTTGTTGGTACTGATGAAGAAGATGCTTCCAAGAAAGAACAAATTGCCCGCCAGCACGTACGAAGCAAAGAAGCTTGTCTGCCCTCTAGGATTAGACGTGCAGAAGATACATGCATGCCCTAATGACTGCATCCTCTACCGCGTGAGAAGTACGAGAATATGGATAAATGCCCGGTATGCACAGCATTGCGGTATAAGATCAGAAAAGATGACCCTGGTGATATTGAGGGCGAGCCACCCAGGAAGAGGGTTCCTCCCAAGGTGATGTGGTATGCTCCTATGATACCACGGTTGAAACGTCTGTTCAGAAATAAAGATCATGCGAAGTTGTTGTGATGGCAAATGGAAGATCGTATGAAAGACGATAAGTTGAGGCACCCTGCTAATGGTCAGCAGTGGAGAAAAATCGAGAGAGAGTTCCCGAGATTTGAAGGTGACGCAAGGAACTTATGGTTTGGTCTGAGTACAGATGGCATGAATCCATTTTGGGGAGCAGAGTTGCAGTCACAGCACCTGGCCCGTTACTCTATGTATCTACAACCTTTCTCCTTGGTTGTGCTTGAAGCGGAAGTTCATTATTATGCCAGTGCTTATCCAAGGTCCAAAGCAACCCAGCAACGATATTGATGTGTACCTAAGGCCATTAGTTGATGAACTTTTACGGCTGTGGGCTGAACCATGTTTACGTGTGTGGGACGAGCACGAACAAGACGAATTTGACCTTCGAGCGTTGCTTTCCGTAACCATCAATGATTGGCCTGCTCTTAGTAACATTTCAGGACAGTCAAACAAGGGATACAATGCATGCACGCACTGTTTGGATCAGACAGAAAGTATACATCTAGACAAATGTAGGAAGAATGTGTCCCCGTACAATCGTCGTTTTCTTCCGCCCAAGCATCCCTTAAAGGAAAAAGGCAAGCATTTCAATGGCAAGGCAGAACCCCGGGGGAAGCATGTCATCCGTACTGGTGCTGAAGTATTTGATATGGTCAAAGATTTAAAAGTAATCTTTGAAAAGGGTCCTAGCAGCCAACCTGCTCCTAATGGCCCTGATAAGCGCGTACCCATGTGGAAGAAGAAATCTATATTTTGGGAGCTACCCTACTGGGAAGTCCATGAGGTCCGCTCGGCAATCGACATGATGCACCTGACAAAAAATCTCTGCGTGAATGTTCTAGGCTTCCTGGGCTTGTATGGGAAGTCAAAAGATACACCGGAAGCACGGGAGGACCAGGAACGTCATAAAGGAATAGCTGGCATGCATCCAGGGCAGTTTCAAGGGTGTGCCAGCTACGCTCTTACTAAGGAAGAGAAGGAAATCTTCTTTGAAGTCCTTTTCAGTATCAAGGTCCCGACTGGCTTCTTGTCAAATATAAAGGGAATCGTAAGTATGAAAGACAAAAAATTCCAAAACCTAAAGTCTCATGACTGCCACGTGCTTATGACGCAATTGCTTCCGGTTGCATTGAGGGGAATTCTACCGAAAAATGTTTGCCTGGCAATTGTGAAGGTATGTGCATTCCTCAATGCAATTTCTCAAAATGTAATCGATCGAGAAAGTCTATCAGGGTTACAGATTGATGTGGTCCAATGTCTGGTCAGCTTTGAGTTGTTTTTCCCGCCATCCTTCTTCAATATAATGACACACCTCCTAGTTCACCTAGTCGAAGAGATTAGAATTCTCGGTCCTGTGTTTCTACACAATATGTTCCCGTTCGAGAGGTTCATGGGAGTCTTAAAGAAATATATTCGTAACCGTGCTAGGCCAGAAGGAAGCATCTCCAAGGCCTATGGAACAGAGGAGGTCATTGAGTTTTGTGTGGACTTTCTTCCCGACCTTAAGCCGATTGGTGTTCCTGAATCTCGGTATGAGGGTAGGCTGACAGGAAAAGGCACACTAGGAAGGAAAGCAAAAGTATGTATGGACGGGCATTCTTTCTCTCAAGCACACTACACGGTTCTACACAATTCCACCGTGGTGGCTCCGTATATCGTGAGACACAAGAATATTCTACACTCCGAAAACCCGGGGAAGGCTAACTCTTGGATTAAAGGGGAACACGAGAAGACTTTCGGCAGTTCGTTGCACACACATCTCATGAATGACGACACCGTTGGAGATCAGCTATACTGTTTGGCCAGGCCACCATCTTCGACAATATGTACTTTCCAAGGGTATGAGATAAATGGGAATACATTTTACACGATTGCCCAAGATAAAAAAGAGCACCAACCAAAATAGTGGTGTCCGCTTTGATGCAACAGACGAGAATGGGCACTGTTTGGAAACATATTATGGGTACATAGAGGAGATATGGGAACTTGACTATGGACCTACTTTTAAGATCCCTTTGTTTTGGTGCAAATGGGTGAAGCTGACAGGAGGCGGGGTAGTTGTAGACCAAAAGTACGGCATGACAACAGTGGATCTCAACAATCTTGCGTACATGGACGAACCATTTGTCCTAGCCAATGATGTCGCTCAGGTTTTCTATGTGAAGGACATGTCTACAGAAACGAGAAAAAGAAATCAGCAGAAGAAGATATCGTCCGATGAGCCAAAACGCCACACAGTTCTTTCAGGGAAAAGAAACATCGTGGGAGTAGATGACAAGACAGACATGTCAGTAGATTATAATAAGTTTCATGAAATTCCGCCCTTCAAAGTGAAAACTGACCCAAGCATCCTACTGAATGATGAAGATTCTCCATGGCTACGACTCAGAAGAAAACATAAATAATAGATAGGAATATTGGTGCAATAATGTAATAATGTATTAAACCTTTTTATGTAATGCATGTATGGAATATACTAAACCTTTTAGTTTTGAATTATTTATTCAATTTCAAACACTTTTCATTATCATAGTTTTGTCAAATTCTCAAATATGCAAAAAGAATTTTAATAAACATTGTTTTTAATTGAAAATAACAAAATAGTTAATAGTTTGGATAGTCAAAATAATTAATTTTGAAAATAGAAAATAGTTTGGAATTATTTATTCAATTTCAAACACTTTTCATTTTCATAGTTTTGTCAAATTCTCAAATATGCAAACAAATAACTATTTATATTCTCAAATATGCAAAAACAAATAAAATAAGAAAACAGAAAATAGGCCTTTAGTCCCGGCCCATACCACAGACCGGGACTAAAGGACCGAAGCAACCCTGCGACGACACTGATGTGTACCTAAGGCCATTAGTTGATGAACTTTTGAAGTTGTGGGCCCACCAGGTGTACGTGTGTGGGATGAGCACAAAGAACAGGAATTTGACCTATGAGCATTGTTGTTCGTAACCATCAATGATTGGCCTGCTCTTAGTAAAATTTTAGGACAATCAAACAAGGGATACAATGCATGCACGCACTGTTTAGATAAGACTAAAGGTACATATTTGGGAAAATCTAAGAAGGTTGTCTACTAATGTATTAAACTTTATGTGATGTATTAAACTTTATGTGATGTGTACTATGAACTGCATCCAGTTTTTGCCATAACCCTCTCAACTTTTTAGCACATGCTATGTGTGTAAAATGATGATTCCATGCCAGGTTTCAACATTTTCAGAGTTCATTCATAGTGCTTTAAAATTTCAGGGTCAACTAGCTAAGCAAAAATAAGTAAATGCACGAAAAATACCAAATTAAGTAAGAAATTATTGAAAATTTGTGATGTGCCTTTGAGTGGTGCATTTTGAACACACAAAAAGTATGGAGTTTAAATAAGTTCAAAAAAATGAAATCCCTTTGTAAGAGATGAGTTCTCGTTCGAAACCCTGATACTTCGAGAGAGATTGTCCGTTTTGTACATGAAGTGCATCCAGTTTTTGTCGTAGCCCTCCCAAGTTTTTAACAAATGCTATGTGGGTGAAATCATGATAGCATGCTAATTTTCAACATTTTCAGAGTTCATTTGTAGTGCTTTTCAATTTTAGGGTCAACTAGCCCAAAAAAACAAAAGTAAATGCACGAAAAATACCAAATTAAGTCAGAAATTGTTGAAAATTTGTTATGTGCCTTTGAATGGTGCATTTTAACCACACACAAAGTATAGAGTTCAAATAAGTGCACAAATGAAATCCCTTTGTAATAGATGAGTTCTCGTTCGAAACCCTCATACTTCGAGAGAGATTGTCTGTTTTGTACACGAAGTGCATCCAGTTTTTGTCGTAACCCTCTCCACTTTTTATCTCATGCTATGTGGGTGAAATGATGATACCATGCCAACTTTCAACATTTTCAGAGTTCATTTGTAGTGCTTTTCAATTTTAGGGTCAACTAGCTCAAAAAAAATAAGTAAATGCACGAAAAATACCAAATGAAGTCAGAAATTGTTGAAATTTTGTGATGTGCCTTTGAATGGTGCATTTTGAACACTTAAAAAGTATGGAGTTCAAATAAGTTCAAAAAAATGAAATCCCTTTGTAGCATATGAGTTCTCGTTCGAAACGCTGATACATCAAGAGAGATTGTCCGTTTTGTACACGAAGTGTATCCAGTTTCTGCCGGAACCCTCTCAACTTCTTAGCACATGCTATGTGCATGAAATGATGATACCATGCCAACTTTCAACATAGAGTTCATTTGTAGTGCTTTTCAATTTCAGGGTCAACTAGCTCAAAAAAAAGTAAATGCACGAAAAATACCAAATGAAGTCAGAAATTGTTGAAATTTTGTGATGTGCGTTTGAATGGTGCATTTTGAACACACAAAAAGTATGGAGTTCAAATAAGTTCATAAAAATGAAATCCCTTTGTAACAGATGAGTTCTTGTTCGAAACCATGATACTTCAAGAGATATTATCCGTTTTGTACACGAAGTGTATCCAATTTTTGCCGTAACCCTCTCAACCTTTTAACACATGATATGTGGGTGAAATGATGATACCATGCTAACTTTCAACATTTTCAGAGTTCATTTGTAGTGTTTTTCGATTTCAGGGTCAACTAGCTCAAAAAAATAAGTAAATGCATGAAAAATATCAAATGAAGTCAGAAATTTCATAAAGTTTTGTTGTTAAAATATTTAATAGAAAACAAAAAAAGAGTCAACTAAAAAGAATCAACTAAAACATTAATTAAAATGAATGAATTAAGAATAATTTACTAAAATTTTCAAGTGCTTATTTGTTAGAAATAATCAAGTAAAACATTAACTAAAAAGAAACAAAAAAAGATCAATTCAATAGGAAACTAAAATAGAAGAGAAAAAAATATTGAATAGCAAAGAATTAAAATATAAACTAGGACTAAAAATTATTAAAGTAAAAGAACAAATGCCGTCTATTGGGCCATCACGACCTGCATAGGACTAGAAACCCTACCCGACAGGTGGGCTAGGTTGAAGGCCCGCGGGCCCAATAGGCCCAACAGGCAGCGAGATGAGAGTTAGGCCCACAGGCCTTCAATAGAGAGAAGCTCAATTGAGCAAGGCGCGACAGTGCTTATAAAGCACTGCCAGCGCCCCTCGCTAGGAGAGGTGGGACTAAAGGTTGCGTTGCATCACCCCGGAGCCAGCCCAAGTCTTTAGTCCTAGTTCGGGGCTCGAACCGGGACTAAAGACCACCTTTAGTCCCGGGTGGAGCCACGACCCGGGATTAAAGCCCATCGTTTCCCGCCTCCTCGCCTGCCGAAAAGGGGTCTTTAGCCCCGGATCGTGGCTAGACACGGGACTAAAGGGTGTCTTTAGTCCCGGTTCGAGCCCCGACCCGGGACTAAAGCTCCACCTATATAAGCGGGAGTTGGAAATTTCCAACCCAAATCGCCATTTCAATATTTCTTCCTCCTCTCGCTCGCTTGTAGCACCGGACAAACTGCTCGACGCCGCCAGGCTGCGCGCCATCGCCGTCGCCCTTCCGTCCTCCTTGTCGCCGCCCTTCCGTCCTCATCGTTGTCGCCGTCCTCCTCGCTGGCGTCGTCGCCCTGCCGTCCTCCTTGCTGTCGCCGTTGGCGTCGCCCTGCCGTTCTCCTCGTAGTCGCACCCTGCCGTCCTCCTCGCCATCGTCGTCGCCTTGCCATCCTCCTCGCCGTCGTCGTCGCCTTACCTTCCTCCTCGATCCAACACCCCCTGCCACCGGTGAGCCTCTCTCCTCTCCTCTCTTGATCGATCGTCGACATGCATGCATGCTTATGTAATTTTGTACGTATATAGATGCTTAATTAGTGTTTTTTAGATTATTGCTTAATTTTGCTATTGTATATGCTTAAGTGTTATTTATAGAATATTTGGTGAATTTAGGGTTAGGTAGGTTAGTGTTAAATAGGTTATTTGTGTTATTTTTGTGTTATTTAAATTTGTGTTATTTTGGTTAGGTAGTTAGTGTTAATTAATAGGTTATTGTTAGTTTAGGGTTATGTAAATTTCAGTAAGTTAGTTTAGGGCCTTTTAGTTTAGGTCACAGTTAGTGTTTAAGCATATACAAATCTACAATCTACAAAAATCACTTAAGCATATAAGTTAGTGTTAATTAGGTTAGTGTTAGCTAGTTTAGGGCTATGTAAATTTAAATAAGTTAGTTTAGGGTCGGTCCATGGCTTCATCATTACCTGGTAGTAACAGACGCATGGCGCTATCAAGCTCTCGAAAGTTTTTTTGGAACGGAGTTCCTGATAGAATAATTCTTTTTTGGTACAAAGTTCAACAAAGTCCTTCCAAATAGCGATATTCGGATGGCTCTTTTTGAACTGCGTACCAATAAGCTAATTATCCTATTCGGGATTCCGTTAGAAAACAACTTTATAAAGCTTCATAGCATCATGCTCCTATTTTTTTTAAAAACAATACAACTGCAGATGCTTACATACATGAATTTTTACACACACTTAACTTTTGTCAATATATAGTTGAACTAGTTGATTTAATAAAACTACTTTATTTTACTATATATACAATTAGTTTATTTTTAGCAAGAAAATTAATAGAACTAGTTTATTTTTTTAGTTCATTTTACGATGCCTATCCCGCATCCTCGTCGTCGACTCGGCGGAGGACACCTGCTTGATCAGAGGGGCCATGTCCGGGACTGGGCTCCGCCCGGCTGGTATTGGGAGGTGCTACCTTCCGGGGGGCGTAGGTTGGTGAGGAGCCAACCCGTTGTTGACCCGATCCTTGTTGGGTGGCGGTCGCGTGGGCGAGTTACGGTGCCGAGGCTTCCGGACACCGCGGAGGTGGTAGGTCACCGTGTCAGCGAGGAGGATGAGCACGTCCGTCGCTACATGGTTGCGTTGGAGGGCAGGTTCGACCATACCTGGCATGTTCTTCAGGGATCTCACTGGAGCTATGATCCTGTGATGGTTCCTTCTCTTTGGGTATCCACCGCCCGCGACGATACCCGTCGGGCGCTACGGTTCTAGCTGTATTAGTGATGCTATATGTATGATAGTATTCGAGGAGTATTAGTGATAATATTCGACGATGTACGGACACAAGAGATGATGTAGTTTTGCTTATAATTGAATGCATGCTAATTTGAATACTACTTTATTTTACGATTTAGTTTTGCTTATTGAATGCTCAAATTGGAAAAGTACTCCTACTTTGAATACTAAAATTAGAGAGCACTATGCAGAAATCTAGGAGTCCCGGGTGGAGCCACGACCCGGGACTAAAGTTGTTTTGGAACGGAGTTCCTGATAGAATAATTCTTTTTTGGTACAAAGTTCAACAAAGTCCTTCCAAATAGCGATATTTGGATGGCTCTTTTCGAACTGCGTACCAAAAAGCTAATTATCCTATTCGGGATTCCGTTACAAAACAACTTTATAAAGCTTCATAGCATCATGCTCATATTACTACTAGGTAATGATGAAGTCATGGCTTTCTTGAATCCTTTGACACTAGACAATGTGACATATAGAAGGGTAGATGAGATCAGGAAAAATAGGATCATTTTCTACACATCTAGAATGTCACCATTTTGTTAAATCCTTAATGGTTAGGAGAATCCGTTAGACATATTTTAGAGTTTAGGTTGTAGCCAAGACCCGGGACTAAAGGTCCTCCTATATAAAACGACACTTCGAAGTTTCCAACCCCTCTTATATAGTTTTTTAGTTTATTAGTTAATCAAATGTCCGTTTTTTGCAGAACTATGGATCCACATATCACGAACCTCGAAGAGGAAGAACTTCTCGAAGATATAATCAAAGACGGCCCCGACGTTGAACGAGCTGAATCTCCGTCGTCATATCTAAACCCCTCCGGATATGGAATGGAGGTCGACCAACACGAAGATGAAGCCGATGGGGCAGGAGATAGCTCCAATGACGGAGAAGGTGGTAGCTCCACTGATGGAGAAGCCGGTGGAGAAGCCGGTGGAGAAATAATAAAGTTCGGCGAGGTATACATATGAAGTTCGACAATCACTTGTAATATGTGAAAAATATTGGAGATAGCTCTATATTGTATACATATACATTCATTTGACGAATGTTTCTCCCTCTTAGGCCTCCACATCGAGCAAAGCTACGAAACGAGGCCCGACTAAAAAGTTGGATGCACGGATGCATTACACCTTTGATGTGATATTGCCTACGGGCGAACCCAAGCTTCCTAAGAATGTTGCTGACACATTCAAGAAGCTATGCAGAGTTCTCGTTAGGGATCACGTCCCGATCAGCGTTCAGGAGTGGAACAAGCGCAAAGGGGCAGTCGATAGTGACTATGTCGCCGAAAGGTACAAAGATAATCTTTCGAATGATGTCATGTCACATTTCAACCTGCCAGAATGTGAGAATGAAGACACCGCAAAAAAACTGAGGACCAAAGTCAAGCAGTGGTCTCTAAAGAAGATGGCCGAATTGTTCTGTAGCTGGAAGAAGAAGCTATGGAAAAACTATCGGAAGACAAAGAAAGTGCCAGTATTCGAGGGGTATCTAGCCAAGCAGGCGAATCATTGGAAGGCATTTCAAGAGTACAAGGAGTCAGAAGATGCCAAGGCATTATCAGAAAAGAACAAGAAAAATGCCGACAAGAAGAAATATCACCACACGCTCGGGCGAGGTGGCTATGAGACTGCCATCCCAAAGTGGGATAAGAAAGAGCAAGATCTGCTAGCTAAAGTCATCATACCTGAACCCATCCGTGATGAGTGGGAATTGAGAGCAAGAAATTGGTTCCTTGCGCATGGTGGTTCGTACGACGAAGAAACAGGGGAACTCATCTGCAGTGACGGTCTTAGGATACCCAGGGAGAATTGGAAAAGATAGTGAAAGAAATTAAGGAGGGAAAAAGATAGTTCACTACAGATAGAGAGAAAGATTTGCTCACACTGGTCCTCGGCAATGACGAACATGGAGGACGAACGCGAGGCTTCGGTCCTTCTTACCCGTGGTGGCTTGGGTTTGCCAGAGACCAAGACACTTACAGAAGCCGAGAGAGAGCAAAGAAGCGGCAGCAGGATGAGGAGAATGACAAGTTCAACCAGTTGCTTGCCAGGCTTAACGAGCAATAGAAGCAGATTGATGAGCTTAGAGGAGTAGCGCGCTAGGAAGATCCTGCACTCGATATTACCGGCGCCCCATCTAAGCGGAAAAGCAGCGTTGCTGAATCTGAGGCCCCGCCCGACGATGCACGAAGAATGAAACAGGGCGGTCCCGGCTACCCCGTGGATGGAATCAAGGAGTCAACATCATGTGAACTCCATCAGAAATTCAAGAACATATCCATGAAGGTGGCCGTCGGACAAGCTTTACCTTCTGGCCCTGATGCACGCTGGCATGGCCGTGAGATTCCAGCTGGCTTTGCTAAAGTCGGGGTGGATGAAATCATGGCGGGGTTTCATGATATGGAGCTCGACATAGCTGGACCCGAATTTGAGAGGACACTCGGAGAAGTACTGGGTGGAGTCATCCTATGGGACAAGAACTACATCAAGCTTCCAGGCTCGGCCCCAAGGACAAAACCGCCTCCGAGTCGTCGCAGGTCACCTACATCTCCATCACCTCCAAGCCCTCCACATGACGACGACCAGCACAACACGAGTCCATCTCGATCACCGCCACCGGACTTGGGTCGTACGTCTCCGCCGCCGCCCGCTAAGGATACTAAGCGGAAGCGTGCCAGCAAGAACGCTCCGTCGATGAGTTCTAAGCGACGGAGCTCCCCAAAGCGCAAACCGTCGCCCCTCCCAAAGGTAACTCATGCTAATCTTCCTATCAGACCTTATGATCGTACCGACGAGGAAAACGCCAGGATAGCAAAGGAACATTATGATGCGCACATGAAAAAGAACGAACCCGAGCCCCGCACGGAATATACCGAGAAGCAAATAGCATCGGGCGCGCGGCCTCAACGAGTTCCTCGGATGTAAGCTTTCGCATCTACTGGAGGTACTCGATGTGCACCTCGGTGATGACAGATCCCTCCCACGAGCCGAAGGGAAGTGGAACCATCTCGCCGGCCGACGCCGGTGAGCTAAAGGAAAGAAGGCGAGAGAGATGCTCCCCAACGGATTGACCACGGGGAAGTGCTGCGGGCACGGGGAGGAAGGAAGGAGGCGGAGATCAACGGCGCGAGAGCTCGGGTAATGCGGGAGTAAGGGGAGGCAATGGCGAAATCGGCCTCCCCCTTCCCCTTTTGAAGCCCCGGGGAGACGGGGGGACGTGGGATGGGTTGCACCCACGACCCCCCACTTACCCACGACCCCCGCACATTAAACCGCGCGGGAAACCCCAACCGACGGCCCAGGGCTGCAGTAAATCCGCGCGTGGGCCAAGGCACACCAGGCTGGGCCTGTAGCACCGTCACATCGCCCGGGTAGTGGCGGGCCTGCCATCTGCCGTAGGCCTACAGGTGGCGCACCCCAGCCAGCGCCAGAACCAAGGCGTCAGAGTCAGCGACGCTGAGGTGGCCAGCTTGGTTGCGGCCGTCTATGGCCCTGGCCGGTTGCCGCCCCAGACGAGTAGAAGACACCTCACCGCTTGCCGGCCCCAGCCGGCCGGCCGGCCTCGACAACTCCTTCGAAGGTAGGGGTAAAACCGCTGCCCCCCTCGTCCGGAGGCGTCTGGACCCCAACGGTTCCGGGGGCTACTGATGAGGATATTACCCCTAGGTATGCCCAGAGCGGAGATTAGCCGTCTCCAAGATATTTGGGGGCCGTGTGCCCCCCTAGGACGGCCGGTGATAGCCAGCCCCATTGGGGAACACATGCATGGACGGCTGGCGATAGCCAGCCCACTTGACCAACGCACACCCGGCCGGCTGGCGGTAGCCGGGCCCCCTTAGCCAACTCATGGCTGGCCGACAGGCGGGAGTCGGCCCGCCGGCTGGCGCCCGCCAACGGGCCGGCCGGCTCCCGTCCCATCCGAACGTACCTCCATACAAAAACAAGACAAGACGAATGATGTAGAGGCTATCCTGGCAACAGTACGCATCGACATACTCGGTGTGGACACGGCGTGATGATGAAAGGGTCAGCGAGGCTACAGGGCCCCTGTCACTGCTGACGCTGATCGGGCAAGATGGCCCTGTAGCCACGTTCCCTCTTTGCCAGTGCCATGATGACTATTGTACCCACCTAGCTACACTCAAAAGCCTCACCCCAACCCTCCTCGAGGGGCACGGACAGACAGACACAGAAACACACGCAGAACAGTACTGAGGTAGCGAGTGCGGCAACCAGAGCTCCGTGTCCCTCCTCACGAACAGCTCAAGGAGCACCATTTGTACTATGATTCTCATATAGTCTCACAGGAAGGACTAGGGGTTTTACCTCACCGGAGGGCCCTGAACCTGGGTAGATTATCGTCATGTGTGTTACGCAACACCCGTTCCCAGACGCTGTCGGCGCCCATCGGCCACAAACCACTTGTTAAACCACCCATTGGCATCTGTCCTGGAAATACCACAACATCATTCATATAGACCGCCGGCTCAACGAAGCAGTGGATGCTTTATCACTGCTTGGGTCTCAGTAAAAGATAGTTCCTCCCAATGTTTTTCTAGATGTTCTTCACAATCCTTGAGTAAAATTACTGTCTGAAGAGGACTTAGCAATTTCAGATCCAGAGTCACAGCTGGTGGCGGCTCTACATGCGACCCCAGAATGGACGGTGCCATACATGACCTATCTCACTAGAGGAGAACTCCCATCGGAGGAGGTTGATGCTCGCCAAATAGTGTGTCAGTCGAAATCTATGACTATCATTAAAAGCGAGCTACATCGGCGGAGCAGTACTGGTGTATTCCAGAGATGTGTCTCTCCTGAAGAGGGGCAAGAAATTTTAAGTGAAATCCACGCTGGTGATTGTGGGCATTACGCCGGCTCAAGATCATTGGTAGCAAAGGATTTTCGACATGGGTGTTATTGGTTGACGGCTCATCCAGATGCGGAAGATCTTGTGCATAGATGTGGTGGTTGTCAGAAATTTTCACGACACGCCCATGTGCCGCATAAGAATTGCGCATGATTACAATCACATGGCTATTCGCAGTATGGGGGCTTGATATGGTTGGACCATTCAAAATGTCACCAGATAAAAAAAACACCTCCTAGTGGCGGTTGATAAGTTCACCAAGCGGGTTGAGGCAGAACCTGCCAGTAATTGCGATGCGGAAACAATAGTGATTTATTTAAAACGAATCTATCATTTTGGCTATCCCCATAGTATTATTGCACACAATGGTACTAATTTATCAAAGGGGCCTATGGAATAGTTTTGCGAGAAGAAACACATCCGACTTGATTTAGCGGTTATGGCACACTCGAAATCTAACGAGCATGATGAAAGGCCAAATCAAGAAATTGCGAGGCATTAAACCCCGGGTTGTCGTCCCGTTGACACGAACTCCAGGATGTTGTGTGGAGGAGCTTCCTTCAGTTCTTTGGAGCATTAATACTACTCCAAACAGATGCACTAGGTATACGCCTTTCTTCCTGGTCTACGGTGCTGAGGCTGGACTCCCAAGCAACGTTCGACACGACTCTCCTAAAGTCACCGCTTATGTTGAGGCCGACAATGAGGAGGTAAGGCAAGACTCTTTGTATTATTTGGAGGAGAAATGAGACTTGGAGGAAGATAGGTCAGCAATATACCAACAAGACCTGTGTCGCTACCATAACCGTAGGGTTAAAAGCCGAACCTTTCAAGAAGGACACTTCATGCATAAACTTTCGCCACCCTGGGAAGGACCATTTATTGTCAGCAAAAATCTCCACAATGGTTCGTATTACCTGGTTGATTTACAACCCGGTAAGAACATCACTGAAGCAGAAACAACTCGCCCTTGGAACATTGCTCATCTATAACCTTATTATACATAGAGCTACCGACTCATTATTTCTTGTAACACCTCTATGATATTTTCAATTTAATAAATCTCATCTCCTCGCGAAAAATTAAGTGTGAGCCTTTGTTATTTACATTACATGGGGGATTACAAGACACTATCATCGTGATCCATAAGAATTAAGCCGACTTATCTAGGGACCACTCGTCTCTAGGTTGTTTAGTAATAATAGCATTGTCTTCTGCAATCCTATGCCAGACCTTTCTATTGATCAAAGGTCACTTGGGGTCTTCTAACTCATCGAGTTTAGATTTCTTACCCTCTTGATCGTCAAAAACGCCACAAAACGGTTAAATCTGCCGGTATGCTTTGCCGACTCCGAAGAACGTGACTCCATGTACTCTTGACTAATCCATCCATTATGGACCCTGAATTACCAAGGGTAAAACATGGGTATGTCATGTGAGAGCCGACATATTGAAAGCAAGGATGAAACATATGTTAGTATGCCCGCTTCATTGAAGCAAGACTGGAACTTCGAGAGCTAGTCTATTTAACTACGTGTGGCTGACACGGATTTTATGTGTGTCATCACTTAAGATTGATAGTCATAAATTGAATCTCACTTCAATGGGTAATAGGTATAAAAGACGAGTGATGATGGCTCAATTTAAAGGAAAATAGATTTAGAACATACAAAAGTTATCTGTTTCGTCTATTCGCTAAGACCCATAAAATCGAGTAAAATGTGTTACAAGGCACTCGAGGCCAATTGATGGAAACTCAAAGTTTTTACAAAATCAAGACTAAGCTTTGTTTTGGTCCTTGGCTTGATATGCCTTTGACTTATCTTCAGCTTGAAGCGCCGGCTCTACTATTTGAAGGTCATCCAGATTCCATTTACAATGAGCCAAGGCTTCAAACATGGCTTCCTCATTAAAAATTGGTGATGGATCGACGTCAGGAGCAAAGTTTTCCTTGTGACGCTGTGGAGTCAAACCAACTGATTTAAATTGAGGTGGATGAATCTTAGCATTGTTTTAGTGATAGGAAGGATGACAACTCTTCAAAGACATTCCACTTACAAGCTGGCTGGCCAATTATTGGGCTGCTAAGATGCTCTAGCGATAGTCATCTTCTTCAAAAGGTGAGCCATCAATGCTCAGTTCTCAGAATCTTTCAACATTTCCGTCGGGTCAAGTTTAGGTGAGTAAGCCAAAGCACGACTTAAAGAATAAGTGGCTCTACCCTGGGCAGCTGATCTTTTTAGCTCTCTCGTCTATTTTGGAATCATAGAAAGGAAGGCCAAGACATCTTTTATAAGAGTGACCGTCTCATTATTCCCACCAACAACCTTTATGGTGCGCAAGATCCCTCTATACAGTTGTTCAGTCAGAACGTACACTACTTTGAGATTCACCAAGCAGTTGCCCTAAAGGTTGCATGTACGACGACCTAGAAAAGAACAAAAACACATAAGGCGCCATAATATTTATTATTGGCACGCAAAAAGTGGAAAAGCTCCCCAAACACTCACAAAGATAACATGAGTCATCTGGTCGAAGTGCTTCTTAAGATTGGACAACTCTGCAGAGACTATTTTCAAATTGTTTGCAGCATTAGTGGAGCGTTTTATCAAGGTGGCTTTTTCATTCTCAAAGGATTCCCTTTCTGCCATGAAGCAATCCTTATTTTCTCGATTTCCTCCAAAGATAGACGAAGTTTTTCTTGAATCTCCGGTCGGGCGAGTTGTCCCAGGTCAAGAGCTTTGGTGAAATCTGGGATTTTTTAATTTAGCAAATTTTAGGTTTTCGCACAAAAAAGGATGAGATGAATTATGATGACAAGTCCCAAGCAGACTTCACGCTATATGCTTGGCACTTGGGGGCTAATGCATATCAATTTTTAGTTTACATAATGAATAAAAGACCAGACTCATCTCAAGGACATGAGCTGGCCCTTCGGGGCTAGACGTTGAGCTCAAAATTTCAAATAAATATATAAAGACACGACTCATCTCAAGGATATGAGCTGGCCCATGGGAGATACAAGAAAATATGTGCATATGAGGTGCATATCTTACCTCAGAATTCATATTTATCATACTCACAAGGCCAGCTTCCATTCGACGGCATGAAGAAAGACGCTACAAGAGAATATGTCCATATGAGGTGCATATCTTAGCTCACAATTCATCTTTATCATACTCAAAAGGCGACCTTCCATTTGACGGCTTGAAGAAAGACGCTCAAGATAACCAGCGTATAATTCTTCAACACCAAGAGGATGAGATTGAAGTTTTGCTATCCTTTTATGAGATGGGGTGGTTCCTTCTTTCATGGGTTGCTTTGCCAAAATATTAGCAGGGCCCAGGACCAGCATAGACTCACCTAAGGATAGCTACTTTTGCGGCAGTATCACAAGGGATATCTTGGGAAGGAGGATTAAAGATTGTCGGGTCATGTTAAACACCCAGAGAGGAAGCAAGCTATTTATCAACCTCAAGCCGAGGTAAATCAGCAGGAACCTCCTAGCAATTTTCACCTTGCCCGGTGCCTGCGGAAGCCGCCGTATCTAAATCCTCTGGCTCAAGAGTAACAAAAGAGTTGCCAACTTACCGTGTCTTGTACCTGGCTCTATAAAACAAGAAGACGTAGTAAACTTTAAACAAAAAACTATATAACCTGGAATATATCACCAAAAGTAAGGGAACTTACCCTTGGTTAACAATGAAAGGCGACAACTTCACGAAAGAAGAGTTGCCAGACGAAGGAAGCGAATCCTGGTAATCCGAATCAGCAGGATTGAGCGGTTATTTAAAAGGACCATCTTGTGGATGAGAAATAGTTGGACTATGTGGCGGTGGTACCTTCTCTTGGAGTTGTCGAGAAACGGAGTCTTAAGATATATTAAACAAGGGAGACTTATTTTGAGATGCTAAGATGGTGACACGCACTTCACTTCTCTTATTAATAGAGGTGACCTTTGTTTAACTAGTTGGGACTTTTCTTTTCTTTTTCCAAAACGAAGAAGAAGCCTACAAAATTTTAGAAAAATAAAAAAGGTGCTTAAAAATTTAAAGGAAGTATTGTGAAGGTGCTCAGATGATGAGTTAGGAGCATTACTGGAGGACCTGGGTTGAGAGCATTAAAAGGATCCAAGCCAACTGTTGTGCTATACCATTGAGGGTCATTCTCATGACCAGAGTACTTGCACATAAGAGAACTTGGGCGACTCAATGGAAGGATCATCCAAGATGCCCAGCAATGGGTCACATCTACTCCAGTAATACCCTAATCTTTGGGAGCCGCCATTTTTTCAAGACAAAGGCGAACTTGACACGCTCCTCTTGAGAAATTTGTCCAGGAAGTTTAAAATCCACTGGAAGGCCAGTTGGTTTGTAAACCGGCATGGGATTTTCTCTCTCTGGAGTAGTATTTTTACAATAAAACCAAGTTTTGCTCCACCCTTTAGGATGGCCTGGAAAAGCAACAGAAGGGAAGACACCATTTATACGTCTTTGAATTGAGATTCCACCCAATTCCTGGCTAAGCCCGTTTGTGCACTCAGTTTGGCGGTTCAAATAGAAACATTCCAGCAAAAGTGGAAAAGTGGGTTCCATTTGCAAATATACCTCACACAAGACTTGGAATTGGAAAATATTTGATATGGACTTAGGTGCCAAGTCCTGTGGATGAAGGTGGAAAGCATAAAGTACATCTCGGATGAATTTTGACTCGGGAGGAGAGAAGCCCTTGAAAAGATGATCCACGAAAACCACAAACTCTCCTTCATTAGGATTTGGCCTTGTTTCCCCCTCAGGAGCTCGCCATCCAAGTAGTTCTTTAGTAGATAGTAAAACTTGATCTACATATTCCTGAAACAGATCTTCCGAAACTTGCGAAGTCACCCAATTACAGGTAGAAGTCTTCGACATAATGACCTGTTTGGACACCAGTAGCAAAGTTACAAACAATTGTCCATGTTATGACCAAGATCGCAAATCAGAAAGGGAGGAAGCGCTATTAAGTTAAGCCAGAAATATACAAAAAAGGAAAATTATTCAGGTCGCGGGCTAAAGGTAAGGCCGGCAACCTTGAAGGCGCCTCACCAGTGGCGAAAGGTTTTTCTTTTAGAAAAACTCTATGGAATATAAGGCAAACAGGTTCCACCAAATTTTGCGACAACCACAAATCTATAAAAGATTTGGAGAAGGAAAATTATTAAACCTAGAGGCATGACAGGGTAGTTGATCTATATCACGAAGGCTTTTGGGAGAAACTGAAACAAAGTGCGAGGAAGAAGAAGTTATTCATATCTATTATCCTATTGCGGTGGAAATAAAGGGCTCAAAGCATGTAAAATTTGAGTGTTGATGGACTAATAGAGGGATTCCTCAAGGTATCCGATGAACCCTAGGGATAATTTATATGATGAACTTACGAAAGAAAGGAGTAACATACCTCTTCAATCAACGAAGATGTTCAAGCGGACCGAGTGAAACCAGGAAGCAGCAAGTTCTCGTAACATTGGCGGACGACTATCGAAAGCAAGACGACATCAATGGTTCGACTGGGTGCTCGGGTTAGAGGAAGAAGATGTGATGAGAAAATAAAAGTGCAAAAGAAAGGTTCCCACCCATTTTATAATAACTCAAGGGAGAACTGCAAGGCTCGGGAATAGAGGAATCATAGAAAAAACATTGACGGGACAACGCCTCGATGTCTGGAACAAGGATGAATGGAGGACTAGTTATGATGACGATGAGATGGCATTAACTCTGATGAGTAATGTCTAGAAATTAAGAGCTGAAAACTAAAAGTTGGTAGTCAAAAAGATTGCTACGAAGGTAAAAAATTAGTCGGCTCATTATATCTTGGCCAAAAAAGCTTGACACGAACAAAGTTCAAGTCAACCCAGGGCCTAATGTTGGGGAAATAATCCCAAGGTGCAACCCGCCCGATGGGACCAGATCAAGTCATGAGGAAATCATGGAAAGATGTGCCTGAGGACTTAGTAGACAAGACACCAAGCGGCCCATCACCCGAAGATGGCGGCTTAAAGATTTACAAGTCACAAGATGCCAAAAGCTTTCCTTACCTAGGAAGAAAGACAAGATAGATTTGTAGTAGGAAACAGATACTTGTTTGACCTGGACTCCATTGTAGGCTTGGGCCTTCTACCTATATATAAAGGAGAACCCTCAAGCCAGAAGGATCAAGTACGAAACCCTCGATAGCTAGGTTAGCGATTTCTCACCCTTGTAATCGAGATTCACATCAATACAAACACAAAGCAGGACGTATTCTTTTACCTCCATCGAAGGGGTTGGACCTAGGTAAATACGCCTCCCGTTTCCCACTCAACCCCTTCGAGTCACCACACCGCTACATTGGCCTGACCACTAAGTCCGTTCACAAGGACATCTGTTGTGACAATACCACGATCGAACGTGTTAGTAAAGACGGTCTTGAATCGCGCTTTCCTAGTAGGTCATAGGCCTTGACCATCCGTGACTATTCGTTAGAAGCGGTATGAGGCAAAAAACATTATTCATGGTCGAACAGTCGGCATGGAAATTAAAACTCATTGATATATATATGTATGTGTGTGTGTGTGTGTGTTTCGAAGAGGCAACGTCATCGACAACCAAACTATTGTCGGCTAAATGTAAGAAGAGGATAACTCGCCTCGCAAGCCAAGGCTTTGGGTACTTAAAGGAGATGGAGGTCAAGACTACGGCATTGGAGGCCAGTTTGGGGGCTACTAAGGGAGTCCGGGACTAAGGGGTCCTCGGGTCGCTTACTCATTTCCCTGGGCTAGAATCCTGGGTCATTCTATCATCATTAAGTGATATTGAATTCAAGATGGACTCTTCCAAAGACTTGGCGTGTAATCCAAGGCCACGTAGTGATTAGCATATCCCTTCTCTGATTTAACCGACATTGTGCAACCCTAACATCCATCTTATCTATATAAACCAGAGGGCCATAGTTCATAGGCGGCATTAAACTCATTACTATTAGGGTTTAGACCACAACATCTGATCTCGAGGTAGATCAACTCTGTACTCTCTGCAACCCCATCCATATAACAAGAGCAGGGCGTACGTTTTTACCTCCATCAAGAGGATGCGAACCTAGGTACAACATCGTCTCCCTTGTCCCTTGTTACCCATCGATCCAAGATCCACAATTCAGACCCCCTACTTGAGATGTGTCGGTTTTGACACCGACACTAGCTCTTATGGGCGGTAGTACCGCTCTTGGCAGAGGTAGTACCACTCTGATGGGTCAACCTCCTCACTACGTGCCTCCTAATCTGCTACTCTACAACCATAGAGGTAATATCGCTCACCATGAGCGGTACCACCGATAATAGGCTGTAATACGCTCCCTTAGTGGTAGTTTTGCTAATGTGAAGACTGTGAGATTGGGTATTGGTTGGAATTGTTCCCCCACTATATAAAGGAGGTCTTCTTCCCCAAGAACTCACCTTTCCCAACTCTAAGCTCCATTGTTTGTCCAAGCTCCATTTCTGCCCCAACCCTCTCCCTAGCCAACAAAACTTGTTGATCTCCTATGGTTTGCTTGAGAGGGCCTTGATCTACACTTCACCAAGAGAAATTTGATTCCCCCACTAACCCCTTGATGATGTTGTTATTGTTGGGTGTTTGAGCACCCTAGATGGTTGAGGTCACGTCGAAGACAAATTCCACTATGGATAAGCTTCATGGTATTGTTGGGATCCTCCAATTAAATTGTGGAGATTTCCCCAACCTTGTTTGTAAAGGTTCGGTCACACCTTCAAGTGCACCACTAGTGGAATCACGTCATCTCGCATTATGAGAGATCGTGAGGAGAATATGGTGGCCTTAGTGGCTTCTTGGGGAGCATTGTGCCTCCACACTACAACAATAGAGACGTATTTCCCCTCAAAGGGAAGGAACTTCGGTAACACATCCTCGTCTTCATCAGTTCCACTTGTGGCCACTTCTTACTTTTACTTCGTTTGTATTACTTGCTTGTTATTGTTGTTTCCAGCATCATATAGGTTGATCATCTAGTTGCATATCTAGACAACCTATTTGTTGCTAAACCCAATTTGTTAAAGAAGAGCTAAAAATTGGTAGTTACCTATGCACCATATCCATCCTTTCATACCGCAATAAAGCAGTGAAGGTTTGAACTAGGATAGGAATAAGGAAAAGGGGAAATGTGCCTTTTGACTGCTACGGGGGGCTGAAGGAGGTAGATAATTCTGCGGTAGCCCAAAAATTTTGTTCGGTGCAGAAAAAAATATCGCGAGGAGTTTCATCGGACACACTCCCTTATTCAAAATTGTGTGCAATATCTAAACATTTCAAACGAAACATGTACTTTACCCCGTGTGTGACGAGCTTGAACGTGCAAATTATCCAGAACAATTTGCGTTATCTAGAAATCACAAATGAAGCATGTGTTGTACCCCGTGCATGATGAGCTTGAACATGCAATTTTTTGTCTCCAAGCTTCCGAAGTAAGATTAGATACTACATTGCACACGTTTCGTGCAACAAATTGTGTGTGTTGAATGTGAATTTCATCTTCACCTTGAAGAAGTAATGGGGATATGGTGGCAAATTTTATTCCAGATTTCCCTGGTTACAATGGTCATCCAGATGGTCGCATAAATTTACATCAATTGCTAATTTGGTCCAATGAAAGAAATGGTCGCATAAATTAACTACACTAAAGAGCCTACACCACAACCCGTACTTACTTGATCGAGAAATTAAATAGAGCTGGTTGAACTTAACGTTACTCTAACAAAATAACATTGCTCTAAACAAAGGCTAATTTTTTGCCTGACGCTCCTTGATCTCCGCTGCATCCACCAGGGGAATGGGCTCCATGGCATCCATCGCCACATACTCCGCAAGCATCTCATAGCCCCGTCCGCTATATCTTTGGAATAGGCCGCCACGAGCCGGGTGTGGGAAGCCGCAGTCCGGGTGTTGACGGTCTCCATCTTGTCTAGGGAGGCTGCCGACGAATGGATGGCTTCCCAAGCACTCTCGGCCATTGCCAACTCTTCGGACGTGGTTGCCGACTGGTGTCGAAGAAGGCCACTGCAATTTGTGTGGTGACCAATACGAGCTGGGCGTGGGCGGCCTCGGCATATGCGTGGGTAGCCGCCGATGAACAGACAACTATTGTAGCATTCTCGCCATTTGCTATCTCGGTCGCGGATGTTGGTGCACCCATCTTAGATGCAGAAGATGCCCTTTCGGCGGCTCCAGCCATCCTGTCGTAGATTACAGACATGCTCAGGGATGTTGTGAGCGCATTCATGCATTTTGCATCCGCGCTCGAGCCGGAGTGGGTCGCCAAAGTTGCCTTCATGACGCGGATCCATGTCCCCATCTTTCACCGACGATGTTTGGCCACTAAAGTGGTCTTGGGGGGCAAGTGTGACTATGTGGTCGATGTGCCTGCGTTGGACTATAGCCAACGAAGGTTCTGGTGTAAGCCATATATAAGAGGATTGACCTAAGATATTTTATACCACATCACACACATTTCATGATCAAGAACTGTTTGTGATGTACTTGATTTTCATATTGTTTTGAAACTAAAAATGAGGTTACGATGAAAATTGAAGGTGTTTGGATTGCAATAATATTTATCTTCATTGAACATGCAACTATAGGAGTGTTTGTTAAATATGGAGTTATTCGGGGTTCTTTAGGCCTTTTTAAACATTTAAAGAATTTTAGACATTTCTTGTGCATAGTTCGGATATGTACTATATAGTTAAGCACATGCTAGAGCCACGTGGATGTGTTGAAAATCATATATGTGTCACTTGATACATGTTTTGGTCCAATGAAAGAAATGGAAAAGAACTTCAAACCTCTCGGTGGTTTGGATCAATCATAGGCATTGAGAACCCGTGTGTTTCAAATACTAGTAAATCCACATATCATCACAAATTAATGAAACTTTGCACAAACCTCTTATAAACTAAAGATTCTTACAAGAAGGCATGTGGTTCCAATAGGGAACGTTCACATTTTATGTGTGAAATAGCATCTGATGTCTCTACTCGCACTGAATTTATTTCTAGAGTGAACATAGAGCAACATGATTCTCGTGCTAAACTATGGAAGTTTTCACAGTTCATTTGGCTTTTTCATACATTAATCGAGTTTTCTAGGCATTTAATGTGCATAATGAAAATTTGAACTACAATCACAAGGTCTAGCGCATGAAAATAGGTTCAAGAATCATATACTTTTCCCGGGATGCATATTCAGGTCCCACACGGGAAATGGGAATGAATTACAAACATTTTAGAGTCTTGGCTCGGCTGCAAACATTGGAAACTTGGTTTTCAAATTCATGCAAATCTAAACCTCATCAGAAATTCACAAAACTTGGGCATGGTGTCATCACCTTACCCTATTGTGTGTTCTGGTAAAAACAATGCCCAATTTGAGACAAGTTTTGGCACAAGCCTCTTACAAACTGGAGATTCTCATAAGAAGACATGTGGCTTCAAGAGGGAACGTTCACCTTTTACGTGTGAAACAACATCCGGTGTCTCTTCTCGCCTTGAATTTATTTCTAGAGGCACCATAGAAAAACATGACTGTTGCGCTAAACAATGGAATTTCCTGGGTTTGTTTGGTCTTTTTAATACTCCCTCTGTCCCTAAATAAGTGACACAAATTTAGTACTAAATTAGTACAAATTTTGTACCAGAGCAGCGACACTAATTTTGTGACAGAGGGAGTACATTAATTGAGTTTTCTAGGCATTTAATGTGCATAATTAAAATTTCAACTACGATCACAAGGTCCAAGGCAAGAAAATAGGTTGAAAATCATATACATTTCCCATGATGCATACTTATGTCCCACACGGGAAATGGGAATATATTTCGAACATTTGAGTGTCTTGGCTCGGCTGCAAACATTGGAAACTTGGTTTTCAAATTCATGCAAATCGAAACCTCATCAAAAATTCATGAAACTTGGGCATCATGTCATCAACTTGCCCTGTTGTATGTTGTGGTAAAAAAATATCCACTTTTGGAAAAGTTTTGGCACAAACCTCTTAGAAACCGGAGATTCTCACAAGAAGACATGTGATTTCGAGAGGGAACGTTCACCTTTTACGTGTGAAACAACATCCGGTGCCTCTTCTCGCCTTGAATTTATTTCTAGAGGCACCATAGAAAAACATGACTGTTGCGCTAAACAATGGAATTTCCTGGGTTTGTTTGGTCTTTTTAATACTCCCTCTGTCACTAAATAAGTGACACAAATTTAGTACTAAATTAGTACAAATTTCGTACCAGAGCAGCGACACTAATTTTGTGACAGAGGGAGTATATTAATTGAGTTTTCTAGGCATTTAATGTGCATAATTAAAATTTCAACTACAATCACAAGGTCCAAGGCAAGAAAATAGGTTGAAAATCATATACATTTCCCATGATGCATACTTATGTCCCACACGGGAAATGGGAATATATTTCGAACATTTGAGTGTCTTGGCTCGGCTGCAAACATTGGAAACTTGGTTTTCAAATTCATGCAAATCGAAACCTCATCAAAAATTCATGAAACTTGGGCATCATGTCATCAACTTGCCCTGTTGTATGTTGTGGTAAAAAATGTCCACTTTGGGAAAAGTTTTGGCACAAACCTCTTAGAAACCGGAGATTCTCACAAGAAGACATGTGATTTCGAGAGGGAACGTTCACCTTTTATGTTTGAAACAACATCCGGTGTCTCTTCTTGCCTTGAATTTATTTCTAGATTCACAATAGAGCAACGTGATTGTTGTGCCAAACTATTGAATTTTCTAGGCTTTGTTTGGTTTTTTAATAAATAAATTGAGTTTTGTAGGCATGTAATGTGCATAATTAGAATTTGAACTACAATCACAAGGTCCATCGCATGAAAATAGATTAGCATCTGTCCTTTTGGGTAAATTGTCATTTGTCAAATTGGAAACATTGGCATTGCTAATCTAGTAAAATTTACATTTAAAATCATTGTAACACTCACCCACAAAAAACATCATTGTAACACTGACATTTGTCAAATTACACTGGAACAAAATCACTATTATGGTGCAATTTTGCAACTGAAATTCAATATGCATAGATTTCACTCATATATTAAACAATGATCTTTGTACAAAACAGTTCAACTCGACAGCGGAACAAAATAAACTTTTCATTAATTGTTTCCAACCACGTACTAAAATAGCTATTTCAACAATATATACTAGCTAATTTAAAGTACATGGTATGGTTCAACTCGCCCTTAGGGTTTATGATGAAAGTGCCCATGCATTGGGGGTTTGTGGGATATCGACGAGCCATGTGAGAAGCTTGCGCGTGAACCTGCACGGTTGTGCTGGAATGGGAAGTCCAAAAGAAACACATGCATGCTCCCGAGGCTTGCATTGGAATCCTTGGGCAACGACGCGGTGACAAGACGAGACAGAGGAGCGAGAAATGACAAGTATATAAATGGTTAATAATAAAAAAGCATTTGTGTTTTATTACATAGCAAACAACCATTCTGTACGCACCATCACGAACTACTCTATGCATGAGGCGGCGGGTTGAGGCGGACGCGGCGTTCTCTGCTTGCCTCCATGCACGCGCGCTCTAGCGGTGTCCCTCCATGTTTGAGGTGCCATAAGCATGCGGTTGCGTCGCGCCTGGCGACACCGTGCAGTTATATGTGCACCACCATCCATTTAAGCGCTGCAAAAACTGCCATGCGTATGTGTCGAAATTTCAAGCCATCTGGCATCCACCCATTTATTTCCTTGACCATTTACCTTCTTCTCTTAGACCTTTCAAGAAGGACACACACGACAACAAATAATAGAGAGAGGATGCACATATCTTTATCGCTTCAACCTTCCCTTGCGGACCCAATGGCAGCTGCTGGCGACAAGTGACAGTTCACCATTATTCTTGATGTGGACGCCCACATCCGGAGACAGACCTCTCGCTGGTGTAGTCCAATGACCCGTCCGTTGTGGAGAACACCATCAACACGTTGGAGAAGCTGCTTGCTCAGGATGAAAAATACAAAGTGGTGGGCTTCAACCTCGAGTACAACGGCGGTCGTGTCGGGCATGATCCGATGATTGCTGTCGCCCAGTTGTGCATGCGCCATCACGTGATTGTCTACCACTAGTGTCTGGACATAAGGCCTTGCGAGCGTTCCGCCAGGTTTCTCAACAGCCCTGACTATAGGTTCTCAATGACGGACTCCACAAACAATCTCAAGGTGCTCAAGACTTTGGGCTTGTCCTGCTAGAAGTTTTTGAACATCCAAGTTGAGTACAGGGTCTAGGCAGCGAGAAGAAGAAGCAACAAGTACTCTGGTTGACCTCGTCGCGTCCATCATCAACCCCTACTACAGATACATGAAGGCTGAGTGCGACAAGGACAAGTCTGTCTAGCACAAGGCCGGGGTGAACGAACTGGGTCAAGAACACATCAGATGCGTGGCCAAAAATGTGTACACAAGCTACAAGATGTACAGGAGGATCATTGACATGAGGAAGTGCCTTCTTCCTGCAAATGGCGAGTGGTAGCCACAAGCATAGAAGTGGCATCAATCATTGTCAGAAGCAATATGATTTGGTGATCGTCTACTTCTTGTAAATTTATATTAAGGAATGTACATGTGTTGTGCAGTCACTTATGTAATCGGATATGAAATTTGGTTATGCAACAATAATGTTGGTGTTTTGTAGACAGAGCATAGATATTTTGCAAACAGAGAAAATCACATCTCATACAATTGTTTGGCAGAAACCTTCTGCCCACAACACGCGCAACTTGTCCGGATGAACCGTTTGGGTTATCATTGGTCTTCCCACATAGACTAACCTATGAAACCAGTTGGTGATGAATTCATCAATTCCTAACAATTGTATGCCCGCAAGTGTTTCCCCACAACACACACATGTTATTAGGACCAATTGTCTGTGTTATTTCTGGTGTTCGCACAAGTTTCTGGTTACTCACCTTTTTTATGTATATTGCACACATCTTGTTACGTCGAATCGCTTGTGCTCTCAAATATCATCGCACATAGTTTCTCATAGTGAACTGTGTGCCCTCTATTTCACACACCTCGATCTCTGTAAACGATTGTGCTATTTTAGCTAATCGCAAATAGTATGTATGGAAAAACTGTATGGCACAAATCACACACGCAATTCTTTTCTGAATTGTATTTCATGGGTCCACTGTCGCACACATTTCATGTTATTGGCGGCGGAGCTTCAACTATACCATTTGTTATTCCTACATCGCACATAGTTTCATCGAAGGGTCTTTGATTGTAGTGTCGCATTAGTAGCATCTTGCAGTAGTGATGGCAGTTTTTCATATCAAGTTGTAAGTAAATAATAATGTGATGATCATCATTATGAGGGCACTATCTCAGTGAGGAAAGTTTGATGAAGACTATTATCCCCCCCAACAAGTCGGATGAGACTCCTGGCATAAAAAGGGAAAAATAAAACAATTGAAAACGATAGAAAAGAGACAAGGGACATTCTACTATCTTTTTCCACACTTGTAGTTAGAGGCAGCACCATGTTCTTCGTATAGAGTCTCCTGGGTTCTCATTTTCATATGTTAGTGGGAGTTTTCGTTAGAGAACTTGACTGGTATATTCTGATGATGGGCTTCCTCAAATCCCCACGGTCTTCATGAGAGAGTTGGATGCATGCCACTTAGCTTCCATTGAGCTTTCATAGACTTATAGCTCTAGTGCATCCGCTTCATGGCAAAACCTACTACTCACAATGATATCGATTGATGGGCATCTCCATAGCATGTTGGTTTGCCTAGTTGATGTGAGACTTTCTTTCCACTTTGACTCGTTTTGATCTCTACCACCATATTCTATTCCACCCATATGCCATATCCATGGTTCACGCCGGTGTATTGAGGGAGGTTCAAAATGCTGAAGCATGTTAGGAGTATGATCCAATTGCCTGACTTGACACCGAGGTGCTCATGATTTATACTTATGCGGTGATGACGGAGTCATGCCATGCTAATATGATAAAGTGAGTAGGGAATAACATTTATTAAGGATCTTATAATTTGAATATGAATGATTATGATTCTTATGTTTATGAATATTATTATGTTGATATCAATTAGTTCATCGTTTCTCAAGATCATACCTAAAATAGATTACATGTTGGGTAACATGTTGCATCAAAAATTCATTTTTTATCATTTACGTACTCGATGACGAGCATAAATTATGCTTGGGGATGTTCATACAACTCCAACGTATTCATGATTTTTTATTGTTCCATGCTATTATTTTATTAATCTTGGATGCTTTATATGGAAATATATGCTATTTTATATCATTTTTGGGAACTAACCTATTAATCTAGTGACAAGTGCTAGTTGTTAATTTTTGTGCGTTTTTGGCTTTTGAGGGAACCTGTGGGGACCCCGACTTACAAGTCGAGATCGCCGAATGAACGTGCTCTGTGATCCCAGAGATCAATGCTCACCGAACACACAGATACTGAATATTAAGAGTCTTACATCCAAGTACCGATTTATTACATCACCTGACCGAATGGCCAAGTTCACAAGGTAGGGCCTATAAGGCCAAATCACACTGATACAATTAGTAGCAGAAACTTAGGGCTAAGCGGGTGCCCATGCCATCAGCCTACACCAACAGGCATTCTGACTGGGAAGCGTCCTAGTTCGCAGGGCCGTCTCCGAAGATGTACTCTTCTCCAAACTTCAGTCCTTCCATGTCTGGTCAATAATATAACCAGTGGCAAGCCAATCAGTACTTTTGAATATACTCGCAAACATCCCATGATATGAACAATGTAGTTGATAGGATAACAAGTAATATGCATCTTTGGTGGATAACACTTTCGTTGAAAATAAACATGATCATGGATGTTCAACATAAGCTACATTTAGATTTGAAGAACATGTTATAGATATCAACATATCTGTCAAGGGCTGAACACTCCAAGTTCACCCTATATACCAAGTCACCAAACTTGGTCATAACAACTCTTACTCAGATAACACCTTTAAACACACACACACACACACACACACTTGGTTTATGCAAAAACGACTGGACGTAGTTTAAGCAGGATTACCCCAACTGTGCTTGATCATGGACACGGCTATTCGAATAGTTTTACACTCTGCAGAGGTAGTACGCTGGACCCACGAGATCCAGGAAACTTCCATGTCATCCACGACTCGCGGTATATAACATACCCGAGGTAAGTACCTGATCAATGCCTTTCCCCTGACGATACTACACAAAGAGGTCCACTCGATTGGTACCCAGCCCACATGTTGTACGTCTTACGAGCACCGACTCTGGACAGTATCAACTATGCGGGGACCAACGGTGTGCCTGGAACACGTAAAAACAGCATAGTCGCCCTAACTGGCATGACCCCATCACAAGAGTGACCACACATCACTCCCGCCACTAGTAATGTGGCTCTTTGCTAGCACCGACCAGAGTAATCAACAAAGCCCCATCCCATAAAGGGGTAACCTGGTCGTACATGTAAGGTTGGGACGGTCGACACATCATAAATCTATTACCATTTCTGAAACCGTACACACACAAAATACCCGGTGCACCACTTCACCAAAAGTGGCCACCTAACTCATCATCACCATCCAGCATTAGTGGCACCCGACGGGGTTTTCATAAACCTTTGATTTATACCAACCTCATGCTCATGCTACTATGCTAATCTCTACTTGTCAGCATGATATAAGCATGACCCTCATAGATGGTAGGATCATGCTCAAAATGCAAGTGCTCCGGAGGAGCCATCGATAACATCGCTTAAATGATTTAGCGATGCTTATGATCACATGAAACGGAAATATTTTCTCTACTAACATGCAATATAACAAATGCTCAAACATGGTCAAAGGCTGCTTGCCTTGGTCAGCTAAGTATCCGGGGTCTTAGAGGTCTTCAAGTCCAACTCCTTCGTCACACGGGTTTTCTATCATCAATTGAAATAAAAGTAATAAGTAGCTCACTCCAAAACAGTTCACAAGTCACATTAAAAATGTTGTTTAATTTTGACAAACCCATATTTTTATTTTAAAAATATTTGTCTCTCGTTTTGGTGAAAGAATATTTTCAAAATCAATTTAATAGAAGAAAACTATTCCGAGTTAACTCTTTTTATTATTGTAAAACAGAATAGTTGTTGCAAAAATTCAACCAAGGGTTCTGTTAAATCTTACACATTTTTAGAAAAGTAACAGTGGAAGAATCATAAATTTTCACTAGATAAATGTTTTTACAAAAATCATTTAAAACCAGGTTTTAAATAAAAATAAAAAGGGTTACAGCCCCGGCCTGGCTTGGCCTGGAACTGGGCCGGTCAAGTGGCCAGCCAAACAGTCTGCCCACGCGCGCGCGCCGTCAGGTTTGAACCTCACGCGCGGGCCGCTGTCGTCAGTGGCTACGGGCAGCGAGGGAGAGAGAGATGTGCCACCGATAGGTGGGGCACACCTGTGGGGGTCGTATCCTACCTCTGGCTACAGAGGACTAGGAGCATGCCGACATGGCTACAGACGTCCTCAGGCCCTAACGACGACAAGAATGGGTCGGCTCGTCGTTGCCTACCTGCTCATGCTCTGGTTGACTGGCTACGAGGTTGCCGCGGTGGAGGTGTTTCGGGTGAAGGTGGAGGTGGCAGCTACGGGCAGGGATGCACTCGGGGAAGAGAGGGGAAAGCTTCCTGGGGTCACGGGGAATGCTTTGGGGGGGCAGAGGGACGCGAGAGCCGACGTGTAGCTGGAGATCGACCAGAGCTCCGAGGCAGAGGGGCCTCGGTCGATCTCGAGCACCGGGGCGCTGCTCGATCAATGGGGTAGCTAGGGAGGTCATTGAGATCTCGGTGAGGTGGAGTGAGGGGTTTTTGAGTGAGGGGAGGGGCTATATATAGGCCCGCGACAGTGAGCCAACTCGGGAGCGCCGGTGAGCCACCGTGGCTTGCATGGAGTGCAGAGAGAGGTTGGGATCGAAACCACGGTCTCAGGAGGTGGTTTTGGACCTCTAGGACTCACTTTGAGAGAGAGGTAGAGAGGAGAGGCGCGCTATCATGGCCGCGCTCCTATGGTGCTTCTGGTGGCTGTGGGCACGTGTCGCGCTGGCTATTAGCACGTGAAAGAAGGGGCCCTGAGGGCTTCCTGATGCAGAGAGGCTGTCAGGGGAGAGGAGAGACACCGCGTGGAGGCTGGAACTGGCCGAGGGAGTCGCGCCGACCTCGGCTGCTCTCTGTAGCACGCCCAGAGCGCAGCTTTGGCATGCCACGGCATGCTGGCGCACTCTAGGGTGCCTTGGACGTGTCTAGCGTTTCCTGGGCACTAGCTTGGATATGCCTAGCCGATGGAGTCTCGTGGGAGCCTCAGCTGGTCAAAGGAAGACATGGAAAATTGAAGATTTTGGTTTATCTACTTTGAACCAGAGAGGGGCCACTTGGCTGGAGTTAGGCGCTGATGTGAGCCATATAATCTATGAGTTTGGGAGAAATGGATTGGGTTTAGCTCGGGTTCGGAGGGGTTTTACCCAACTATCCGAAGGTGGTCGACAGTGGTTTGGGGTGGTTGCACCCCACCACTGGCTATGCAACTTAACAGGATTGGGCTTGGTGCTAAAACATGGGGCTACACCAAGTTTGAGCTCCGTTGGACAAGTTTAGCTTTGTAAACTTGAAAACGTCCCTAAATGACCAGATTTGTTCCTTCTAGAGGGAGTGTGGGCAAAACAAGTCCCACAAATCCCTTTTTTGGCATGGAATCCTCATTTGTGGAATTAGGCACTCGTGCAAAGTTTCGGCTCCATTGGATAAACTTTTCTATGTAGAGCTGCTCCAACTTCATACTGGACAGAAGGGGTTTTGCAATTATTTGGTGAATTTAGCCACCTTTGATCAAGGTGAAACTTTATATGGGCACCAAATATGGCTTAGGGAGACCACTAGAATTTTCTAGAAATTTACTAAGACTGGAAATATTTCAAAAGGTCAAAACAGACAGAATAGGTTTTTTGGGTTTTACTCAAATATTTATAATATAAATAGGGGTTGAAAATCTTATTTATGGAAAATATATGTCCTTGTGAGTATCTCCAAATTTTCTCAGATTTTTCTAAGGCAGAAAAGTATTTTTCCTTATAGGAATATCATTTCTGGCCTCAAAAATGAACATGCAAATAAGATAGGAAAATAATTCATGAAATAATTATTTTATGGTTTTGGTGAATTAAAATGGTGTTAGAACCAAATCACCAACTTTTGGTAAGAGCACTTCTTGCCATCAAGGACTTGTAGTGCAACCCAAAGCAGGGTTTTGCATTAACCACAAATAAGAACAATGGTTTTGAAAATAATTAGGTTAAGAGAAATATGGTTTTTCATATCACACAATCAAGCATAGAAGCATACAATGACAATCATGGCACCCACAACATTAGTTTTGCAGAAGTTTTAATAAACTCTGATTTTTGAATTACAAAAGAAGTGATAGTGAAAACAGGGTGTGACAGACCTATCCCCCTTACAAGAATCTTGTCACCGAGATTCCTAAGCTAGGTTCTAAAAAGGTATGGAAACTAAAATCGGAGATAGTCTTCACGCTCCCATGTTGCTTCTGCTTTGGTGTGGTTGCTACACTGAACCTTGAAATACTTGATGGTGTGGCTTCTAGTGCAACGCTCGGCTTCATCCAGGATGCGGATCGGACTCTCACGATAAGTGAGATCCGGCTGAAGGTCGATGGCCTGATGGTCAATGTCCTTATAAATATCTGGATGGTTTGGTGCTTGGAGACACTTCCGAAGTTGTGACACATGGAAGACGTTGTGCACACCCGAAAGTTCCGGAGGTAATTCCAACTGGTAAGCAACTTCTCCATGCCTTTTCGTGATCTTAAAAGGTCCAATGAACCTTGGAGCAAGTTGACCCTTGACGTTGAAACGCTTGGTTCCCTTGAGAGGTGTGACACAGAGGTACACCTGGTCTTCAAGGTTGAACACCAATTCTCTGTGGTGAGAATCCGCATAGCTCTTCTGTCACGACTTGGCTGCCTTCAAATTTTCTCGGACAAGCTGCACCTTATCTTCTGCCTCCTGCAAAATTTCCAGCCTGAAAATCAACCCATCGCCGATTTCGGACCAGTTGAGCGGGGTGCAGCACTTCCGTCCGTACAGTACTTCAAATGGGGCCATCTGGAGACTGGACTGGTAGTTGTTGTTGTAATAGAACTCAGCGAACGACAGACAGTCTTCCCATTTGTCACCATGTGCCAAGACACAAGTGCGGAGCATACCCTCGAGTATTTAGTTTACTCTCTCCGTCTATCCACCCGTCTGCAGGTGGAAAACGGTGCTGAAAGAGAGCTTGGTTCCGAGGGCTTCTTGAAACTTCTTCCAGAATCTTGAGGTGAACTGCATGCCTCGGTCAGATACAATCTCCTTGGGGACTCTGTGAAGGCTCACAGTATGCTCAATGTAGAGGCTAGCGAGGTTGTGGCCCCCATAGGTGGTACTGACCGGGATGAAGTGAGACACTTTGGTCAGATGGTCGACAACGACCCATATAGAGTCATGGCCTCTGCTGGACCTGGGTAAGCCGGTGACGAAGTCCATGCCTACTTTGTCCACTTCCATTCAGGCACTTGGAGAGGTTATAGTAGTCCAGCAGGTCGCTGATGCTCAGCCTTGACTCGCTGGCACATGTCGCACTTGTCAACATAAGATGCTAGTTCCCTCTTCGCACCAGAATCTTTCTCGGAGATCTTGATACATCTTGGTACCACCAGGGTGAATAGAGTATGGTGTGTCATGTGCTTCCTGCAGGATCAAGCCCACTTTCTCGGAGATCTTGATACATCTTGGTACCACCAGGGTGAATTGAGTTCCTCCTTGTTGGGTACGCATAAACGTTTCCCAAACCACACTACTCCTTGTTCATCCACCAAGAATTCTGGGGTCTTGCCTTCCTGAATCTTCTTCTTGATGCCTTCAATGCCCTTGTGCACCTTCTCGGCCTCCTTGATATCGTCAGCGAGCATTGGTTTGACTTCAAGGTTAGCCAGGAATCCTGCTACAACTAGCTCCAACCCGAAGCTTTCCATTTCTTCATACAAGGCGGGTAGCCTTTCCTTGAGCATAACATTCAAGGTGCTGGTCTTCTGGCTTAAGGCATCGGCAACCACATTCGCCTTACCGGGGTGGTATTGAATGTTGAGGTCGTAATATTTGATTAACTCTAAACATAGTTGCTGCCTCATATTCAATTCCATCTGAGTAAAGATATACTTCTGACTTTTGTGGTCAGTGTATATTTCACATCCCTTCCCCACAAGGTAAGGTCGCCATGTGTTTAGGGCATGCACTACTGCTGCCAACTCGAGATCATGGGTGGCATAATTCTCCTCATGCGGGCACAGTTGCCGTGACAGATACGGCATGACCCTGCCGTCTTGGATTAGGACTCCACAGAGCCTGGTTCTGGAGGCGTCGTAATATATCACAAACTCCTTGCCGATATCTGGAGTAGCCAATACCGGGGCGGTAGTCAATCTCTTATTCAACTCCTGGAAGCTTGCTTCACATTCCAGCGTCCATTCGAACTACTTGCCTTTCTTGAAGAGCTGAGTCAGGGGTCGAGCGATGCGGGAGAATCCCTCTATGAACTTGCGGTAATATCCCGTGAGTCAGAGGAAATTCCTGACTTCCTTCACGTCGATTGCCGACTCCCAGTTGGTTACCATAGTAATCTTGGAAGGATCGACTGCCAATCCACTTGTCTTCATGGTATGACCCAAGAGTCCAACTTCGTTCAGCCAGAATTGGCATTTGCTAAAGTTGGCATAAAGTTGGTGCTCTCGAAGTTTCTCCAACACTAACCTCAAGTGTTTCTCATGCTCTTCTTCGGACTTGGAGAAGATTAATATGTCATCGATAAATATGACGACGAACTTATCCAGGTATTCCATGAAGACCTTGTTCATGAGGTACATGAAGTAAGCTCGGGCATTTGTCAACCCGAAAGACATGACAGTGCACTCGTACAGACCGTACTGTGTCACAAGCGCAGTCTTGGGTATGTCTTCAAGTCAGATCTTTAATTGGTAATATCCAGATCGGAGATCGATCTTGGAAAATACCTTGGCTCCATTTAGCTAGTCAAACAAGTCTTCAATCTTGGGAAGTGGGTACTTGTTCTTGATCGTGACTTCATTGAGAGAACGGTAATCGACGGAGAGTCTGATAGTCCCATCCTCCTTATACACAAACAGAACAGGTCATCCCCAAGGTGGTGCACTGGGACGAATGAATCCCTTCCTGAGTTGGTCATCCAGTTGCTTCTTCAGCTCTGCTAGCTCTTCAGATCCCATCCTATAAGGCTTTAGGTAGGTCTCGATCTGGGCATGAGCTCAATGATGAACTCGATGTCTCGGTCGGGAGGCATCCCTGGTAGCTCATCAAGAAAGATGTCTGGGTACTCACAGACTATCGGCACTCGGTCCAGCTCTTCTCCCGACAGGCTATTAACCTGCAGTACTCGAGTGGATACTGGCTCAAAGACATACTTGGCTTTGACCCCTTGGTCACTTGTCATGGTAATAGCCCTCTTAGCACAGTCCAAGATGCTCTGGTGTTTGGCCAACCAGTCCATACCAAGAATTACTTCTAAGCCTTGCGACTTAATGACGATGAGATCTAATAAAATCTTATCCCATTGATAACAATCCCAACACCTCTACACCCTAGGTTGGTCCTTAACACTGCTCCTGGGGTATGTACTTCCATTTTCCCATTAAGTAGGGTAGGCTTCAAACCACATTTTTCTCCAAACTTCTGAGTAACAAAAGAATGCGAACCACCACAATCAAACAATATTGTTGTTGGGGTGGAGTTGACGAGGAACATACCCAGAATGCAATCCGGGTCTTCTTGTGCCTCTTCTGTTGAGATGTGATTAATACGTCCCGTTCTATGACACTACTGATGGCGGGGAGCTTGGTTCCTACCTGGTGCTCCTTGGCCTTGATTTGGCGCATTGGGACGCGGTGCGTCGGGCTTCTTGTTGGGACACTGCCTGGAATAGTGCCCAATCTATCCACATCCAAAATGGGTAACTTGTCCTGGAAGGTTGGTCCTCACTCCACTGTTGTTCGGTGGGTTGAATGCTGGCTTGGTGTTGACTTGCTGCTGAGGCTGGTAGTTCTGGTGAAATTTTGGAGCCTTATACTGCTGCTGATAATTGGTCCTTGTTGGAGCTGACTGCCATGGGCATGGCTTCGGATTATTGGGTCCTCCACTACCCATCAATTTCCGCTTATGGTGTCGTCCATTGCACGATGCTTATCTTCCAACATAAGGGCCTTATTAACTAGATCGTAGAAGGTCGGACATTCACAAACAAGCAGATGATACTGGAGGGACTTTTGTAGTCCTTCCATAAAGCGTTCCACTTGTGCGGCCTCAGTGTTGACGTCCTTTGGTGCATATCTTGACAGAAGGTTAACCTTCTGCAAATACTCCTTGACGGTTCCACTACCTTGCCTTAAAGCTCGGAATTCCCACTTCTTAATGGTCATCATTCTAGGAGGAATGTGAGCAGCGCGGAATCCTTCCTTGAACATTGCCCAAGTGATGACTTGCCCTGCTCGCATGATCTGGAACCCATCCCACCAAGATCTGGCCGTGCCTCTGAGACAGTGAGAAGCATAAAGGACTTTCTCGTGATCATCAGTGCACTTGACCAGCGTGAGGAGGTCTTCGATAGTATGGATCCAGTCATCCAATGGTTCAATCGTGTCCGTGAACATGGGTGGCGTAGTCCGCATAAACTTAGATAGAGTAGAGTGACCGTTGCCATTCCCGTTCTATGGCTGGTTGTTCACCAAGACTTGAGCCAGCTGCTGGATAGCGGCATTACTGTTCCTCTCAGAGAGCTTGAAGGAATTAATCCATAGTCATTTTTTAGAGGAGGCGATGGCGGTGGAATATCGCCTTGCTGCTGCCCGTGGTAATCTCCAACTTGAGCGTCCCCTCCGGTTCTCTACTGCTGGCCTGAAGAGGCAGAGCCGGGGTTGCCAAAGGTGCTGGTGGGAGTTGAAATCACCATCCTATTAGGGGAGTAGACAGGTCAGTATGCCGAATTGGCCACAATCATAAGGGATCATGTTCTATTAAGGGGGTCTGGTGTTGTGCCAGTGTGAGATTTTTAAACCAAATATTTTTGGGAAAAGCTAATGCGTTAGATTTAAAACAAGTGAAGTAGTCGCTTACAAGATGCCTAAGGCAGAAACACGGCTTGCATCATACATGCTCACAGAACACTCATGGTTCACATGAACCGATACATGAACTCACTACGCTTGGGGAGTCTTCTAATTGCCTAAGCCGTAATCCTAAGAGGCGGATTGCTCATTCTCGTAGGAAGGTTCTGCAGGGTCTTCGTCTTCATGTTCATCGGTGCTTTCCTCCTTCACAGGTGTAGGAGAAGGAAGTGGTCCATCACGACGTCTCTTAGTTGGCGAAGCTGTGTGGAGCTCAGTGTACTCTTCCGCGGTCAGGCGGCCACTCTGAATAGGAGTGTCCTGTAGCGGTGCTACTCCTCCTCGGAAGGAAATGGTTGGTCGCCCTCCGGGTGCTCCTTTCTTCTTGACCTTGCTGGTCTTCATCTTCTCCACACGAAGTAGGTCCTTGACTTAGTGCAGTTCTTGGTGTCGGTGAATACTCACAACATATGCCATGGGTAGGCTAAAGAAGGTAGGAACCAAAGTGGCAACAGAGGGCGCTGGGAGTGAGGTTTGTACAAGCATGGAACACACGATGTACCCAGGTTCAGGGCTCTCCGTAGAGATAATACCCCTAGTCCTGTCGAAGTGTATGATATGTATGGATGGGATTACAAGGTTGCTCCTAGAGCTGTATTGAGGAGGAGGGAGAAGGAGCTGCTGGCTCGTCTCGGCCTCTCCTGTGTGGTTGGTGTGTGTGTGTGTGTGTGATCAATTGACCGACCCTATGCATGGAGGGGGGCCGGGGGGTTTTATAGACGAACCCACTGGCCTACAATATGGATAAAGGGTACAAGAGTGGGACCCTGCTGGCAGCCTTGCCGGTTGGCCAGGGGGGCCAAGAGGGTCTTGTCTTGTCGCTTAAGGGGCCCGCTAGCTGCAAGGTCCCGTCTGGTTGTGTGGCCCGCCGGCTAGCCAATGAGGCTCTCGTGTAAGGTTGACGTAATACACGTATGGTAGGCTCGGCGTCATCCAGCGAGATTCGTCATGGGCAGACTGTACGGTTGCCTCCACTGTTCCCACGCCGAGTGCAATAATGGAGTGGGAGTTTGACGGCCGACACTGTGCTGGGTGATGGATCAGAGTCGGGGGAGGTTAGCGGCGTGGCCGACGACGCTGGTACCCGCCGTGCACTCCGATCCAGAAACATTGTTGATGCGTAGCCACCTTTAATCGTAGGGTCTCGTCATGACCTACGATCTGATGTGACTTGATATCCTCGGCCGACTAGGCTGCTTGGCTGGACGGCCTCGGCACGGCGGCCTCGTCCCTAGCCGGCTGCCTTGGCTTAGGCGGCCAGGGAGAGGTAGCCGTCTTGCTTCTAGCCGGCGGGGGCTGCCTGGCCGGCCGAAGAGTTGGCCGTCTCGCCCCCTAGCCGGTAGGTGTAGCCTATCCGGCCAGAGGACTTGGGCCTTGTAGAATGGTTCTTGTTCATCCTTTCGGCCCGGAGATAAAGGAGCAGGCTCGCTAAGCCTACCCTAGGGTTATCCCCCCGACACTAGTCCCCGAAGCTGTAGAGACCTGCCTCCTGCTTGCGGGTGGTTTCACCGACTTGATTTTTTGTCATTGTATCCCTGCCGCCACCTACGGCAGGGGTCGCCGGCTGGCTTCGAAGCGACGCCTCGGCTTTGTCGTAGGCTGCGCAAATCGCGCCACGGCAAGGTCCGTCCTGACGTGATGATGGTTTTTACTGGTAACGGGACCGGGCCTGGGCCCTGGGTCCCGCCCCGACTGCTGCGCGGAGGATCCTCTGCGGATTTACTCCGCGGCGGTTGGGTTTCGGGAAGCGCTACCGCCCGTAATACACGGGATTAGTGGGGTTCCGCGCGTGCCGGATCCCCTCCCCACGATCCTTCGTGGGGTTTAAATTGGATGCGGGGGTAACGAGGAGGCCATTCGCCCCTTTCTCGCCCCGCATCGACGCCCTCTTCCTCCCTAACCCCAGAGAGAAAGAGTTCGTCCGCCTTCGTCTTCTTCTTCTCCGTCGTCGTCGTGCCGCCAGTCTTCCCTAGCACCCACCGCCCGCAGCCATGGCGAGAGGTTCTTCCTCGAAGAAGACCTCGTCTCACATAGCTTGGCTCGGTACTGAGATCTGTGAGGACCACATCGAGGAGCTCCACCACCGCCAGAAGCTGCCCCCGGCCTCTCTGGTGTCGGTGCAGATCCCCAGCGCCGATACAACCCCAACACTATAAGATGGAGAGATCATCGTGTTCGACGAGCACTTCTACACGGGCTTCTGGCTCCCGGCGAGCACCTTCTTCTCCACGGTGTCCCGGAGCTGGTATCGCTGTTTGCCAGTAGCCGATACAAGGTGGAGCAGATGGCCCGCGTGGTGTGCAGCGATCTAGAGCGTTTGGAGGAGGGCACCATGGTAAGTGTCTTGTCTTTGTCTTCAATTTTTTCTTCTTCTTCTTGAATCATCGGCCGGGCCGAATCTCTTTGAGCTTCATCTCTTGCTTTGCTTTTTTAGTGGGGGCGCGCTAGCGGACCCACTGGGTGTAGCCCCCGAGAATCGGGCTGGTTATCATTTAACGAGGCCGAATCTTACTTTTGCTTCTCTATTGCTTGTAGGATCTTTATGATGCCTAGGTGCAAGCCTACAACACGCTGCGGGCTCAGAATGAGGCGGTTGATGGCCAGATCGCCGAACTTGAGGCCCGAGTGGGCGAGGCTGCCATGGAGCGGGACGCCCTGCGCGAGGCGACGAAGGGCTCCAGCAGCAGCTCACTCTTCTCCAGGCAGAGAAGAAGGAGCTCGAGGCGGCCTGCCAGGCCGAGCAAGGGCAGTTGCGCGCCTCCCTGCAGGAGAAGGACGCCTCCTATGCTGCCGACGTGGAGCGTCTTGAGACGGTTCATCTCAATGAGATGAAGCTCAAGGACGCTACCTTGAAGGAGAAGGGCGAAGCCCTGATCCAGAAGCGGGCACAGCTGGCCAAGGCCCTAGACACGGCGGCGGCCCTCCAGGAAGAAGTCACCCGCATCACCCAAGTGAGCAAGGTGCGGGAGCTTGAGGCCCTGGAGGGCGCTCACGAGACTGATAGCCACTTCGACCGTGAGTCTTCTTTGTTTTGTCTTGAATTTTCTTCTTTTCCGCCTCCTCTTCCTATTCTTCTTCGGGCCCCTTCCCCTGTCTCAGGTCTCTTCCCTAAGACACGGGACGTAGCCGACACGGTCGTCGAGGTGAGCCGCGAGGAGTGTCGCGCGGCCGGGTAGGAGGTAGACGTTTCGTCCGGCCGGAGCGTGGAGGAGATCGGCGTGGGACTAAGAGCCCGCCTGCATGCCCTGGGCGAGTCCATGGCTCGGGTCCAGGTTGCAGGCTCGTCGATGGTGAAGGCTCTATGTCCTGATGGTGTGGAGCCGGCGTCGATGAGCCGGCTCTCCCGCTGGCCTGCGGCTGGCGAAGACCACCTTGATGTCTGGCGCGCTTCGGCCGCGCGTGCTGGAGCCTACATGGCCCTGTGCTTGGCCAAGTCCTGGTACCGAAACCTGGACTTGGGGCAGGCTCGTCGCTCAGCGCGACGGCTCGGAGGGGGAGCTGTAGGCCGTGGAGGAGGAGCTGTGCGTGAGGGCCAACGACATCGCCTCGTACGCCGCCTGGCACGAGCTGAACTTGGAGCGGGGTCAAGGCGGAAATGTGGTCCCTCACGATCTGCATGACCTTCAGCCCTATGACGCCGATGACAACTCCGACGTGGAGGCCCATGTAGTGGAAAACGCTGCCTCCAGCGGCAAGGCGTATGCCGACTCCGACGCGGACGGAGCCGAAAGCCCTCGCGTAGGAGACGGCTCCACCACCCTGGGAGCAGCCGGCGATGGTGGAGCCACCACTTTACGAGCAGCAGCCGGGGTGACAGACGAGGCCGCCGCCCCTTAGCCGATCCTGTTTTTCAATTCGTTGTCTGCAATTATTTTGTCAGTCCAACAGTTCCACCCACTTGGGGGTGTAATGAACTTCGGCCGTGGGCCAATGCTTTTGAATGTATGGATTCAACATTATATTCATAATGCCATGTGTGCTGTTTTATATATTCGTCTTTGGATTCCTGCTTGACTTCTTTTTCTCCAACCCCTCTACGCCCTAAGTTTCCACCCCGCCAGCCGGACAGCCGGGAGCCGGTCTGTGACTGGGTCGAGGTTTCTGACTTGGAGAATATAGGACTTAGATTTTTCGAAGCCATCAAGACTTAAAGATGCAGACATAAACCAGCAGAGGCCGGGTAGAATGAGATCGTAAAAAGATCAAGCCAACCCGAGCCGGCAACCTTTTTGTAGTCAAACTTTACATGTATCCAGCCTTACCTGGCGTCGCCTCGCTAGCCGGATAGCCGGGAGCCGGTCTGTAGCTGTTACGAGGTGACAAGGGATCGTTCCGGCGTAAACTATGTGTTTTTCTACAACAGAAGGAAGTCGTTCGGGCGGCTAGCGAGCCCCCGAGCTTATTAGAGCTGGCAAGGTACTCATAGAGTAAGCACTCTAAGTATGAATCTAAAAAGAAGCATATGAGCATGCTCTTTTCATTTCATTCATTAGAAATCCCCAAAGAGGGAGAAAGATACATATGTGCATGCTCTTTCGATGTTTGATACGTGCCTTCTAGCAATCGAATGGGCGAAGCAACGCCGCGTTCCATGGACACTCCGTCTCCTGGCCGGAGTCGTCCCTCTTACACTTCCTTGGCTTCTGGGCATCGATCAAGTAGTATGCGTTGTTGTGCAATGCCCTACTGACGATGAAGGGTCCCTCCCATGGGGATGAGAGCTTGTGTTGGCCGGCTGTGCGCTGGATTCTTCTGAGCACCAAGTCTCCCTCTCTGAAGAGAGGGGCTTGATCTTCTTGTTGTGGTAGCATCTCAGCTTCTGTTGGTAGATGGTCGTCCGGCTCAGGGCTAGGTCCGTTGCTTCCTCGAGGAGATCAACACTGTCTTCTCTTGCCTCCTTCGCCTCCGTTTCTGAGTACAGCGTGACCCGAGGCGAGTCGAACTCGATATCCGTAGGGATGATGGCCTCAGACCCGTATACCAAAAAGAACGGAGTGAACCCGGTTGACCGGTTAGGCGTGGTGCGGAGACTCCACAGTACAGCCGGCAACTCTTTGATCTAGCAGCTAGCTGACCTGACAAGTGGCGCCACCAGTCTTGGCTTGATGCCTTCCAGGATTAGGCCGTTGGCCCTCTTGAGCTGGCCATTGGTCTAGGGATGTGCCACTGACGCCATGTCAAGCCGGATGCCTACCTTGGAGTAGTAGAGCATCAAAGCACGCTTGGCGAAGTTAGTGTCGTTGTCGGGGATGATGTTGTGGGGGACGCCGTATCGGACAGAGATGTCCGTGATGAACTTGACAGCCGTGGGGCCATCAAGCTTCTTTATAGGCCTAGCCTCGATCCACTTGGTAGACTTCTCGACGGCCACCCATAGGTGAGTCAGGCCACCACGAGCCGTCTTGAAATGTCCCACCATGTCCAACCCCCAGATGGAAAAAGGCCATGACAAGGGGATGGTTTTGAGGGCTTAAGGCAGCATGTGGCTCTGCGTGCCAAAGAATTGGCAGCCTTCGCATTTGTTGACCATATCCACGGCCTCCTCGAGGGTCGTGGGCTAGTAGAATCCGTGGCGGAATGCCTTGGCCGCCAGGGTTCTAGAGGCGGCATGATGCCCGCACTCCCCCTGGTGAATGTCTCTGAGGATCTCCTGTCCCTTTTCTGATTCGACGCAGCGCTGGAACACGCCAGTCATGCTACGCCGAACCAGCTCGCGATCGATGATGGCGTAGTCATAGCCGGCGAAGTGGTTGTAGCCGGTGCCGCAATTGGAGTCGGCAGAGCCAGCGCAGCCGGCACAGGAGCTGTAGCCGATGTAGCTGGTGGAGCCGACGACGCTTGCACCGAAGAATCAGCCGACACGAAAATTGATGCCGACTCTGGAGACGGCCTGGTAGACGGCTTGTGCAGCTGCTCGAGGGAGACACCGGCTGGGATAGCCTGTCTAATGGAGACAATCTTGGTCAATGTATCGGCCGCCTCGTTGTCCGCTCTGGGAACATGGTGGAACTCGGAACCCTCGAAGGGGTCGCTGAGCTATTGTATGAGGAAGCGGTAGTTTGCCATGTTGGCGTCCCTGGCGTCCCATTCGCCAGAAACTTGCTGCACCATGAGGTCTGAGTCGCCGAAGCAGATGAGCCGCCGGATGCCAATCTCCTTGGCGAGCCGGAGGCCGTGAGCGAGTGCTTCGTACTCTGCGACGTTGTTGTAGGCAGCGAAGTGAATCTCAAGAGCATACTTGAGTTGGTCTCCTTTCGGAGACGTCAAGACGATGTCGGCTCCCAGACAACTCCGCATCTTCGAGCCGCCGAAGTGCATCTGCCAATGCGTGGAGTCTGGAGGTGGTGGCTCAAACTGGGTTTTAGCCTAGTCGACCAGGAAGTCGGCCACCACCTGAGATTTGATGGCGGTGCGAGGCTCGTAGCGGATATCGTGGTCCATCATGGCAATGGACCACTTGGCGATCCTGCCAGTTGAATCACGGTTGCCCATGATTTCTGAAAGTGGAGCAGTTCTCAGCACGGTGATGGCATGCTCTTGGAAGTATTCCTTCAACTTCTTTGCAGCAAGGTAAACACCATAACACATATTTTGGTAGTGGGGATAGTTTCGCTTCGAGGCAGACAATACCTCGCTGAGGTAGTAGATAGGGCGTTGCACTAATAGTACCTTGCCCTCCTACTTGCGTTCAACTACCAGCACTACACTAACCACGCGAGTGGTCGTTGTAATGTATATGAGTATGGGTTCCCTTTCAACCGGCGCTGCCAGGATTGGTAGGCTCCAGATGACCCACTTGAGGTGGCGGAAGGCTTCGTCCGCCTGGTCGTTCCACTCGAATTTCTTCATCTTCTTCATGAGCTGGTAGAGTGGAAGGGCCTTCTCGCCGAGCCGGCTGACGAACCGGCTAAGGGACGCCAGGCAGCTGGCGAACTTTTGGACGTCTAGGATTCGAGCCGGCTTCACCATCCGTTCGATAGTGCCGATCTTCTCGGGGTTCGTCTCGATGCCACGAGCGGACACGAAGAACCCCAAGAGCTTGCCGCCTGGAACCCCAAAGACGCACTTCTCTGGGTTGAGCCGAATCTTGTACTCGCGCAGGTTGGCGAACGTCTCCTGCAGGTCGTCGAGGAGGCTCAAGTGCTGCTTGGTCTTGACGAGATGTCATCAACAAAGACGTGGATGTTTCTGCCGATCTGTGGCAGTAGGCACTGCTGCATGTAGCGTTGGAATGTCGCACCAGCATTCTTTAGACCGAACGTCATGGTGGTACAACAGTAGGCCCCGAATGGAATGATGACGGAGGTCTTCACGCGATCAGCTGGATCAAGCTTGATTTGATGGTAACCTGAATAAGCATCCAGAAATGACAGCATTTCGCAATCTGCAGTGGAGTTGATCACTTGATCTATCCTAGGCAACGCGAAAGGGTCTTTCAGACATGCCTTATTCAGGCTTGTGTAGTCGATACACATTCGCCATGTATTGTTCTTCTGTAGCACGAGGACTGGATTAGCTAACCAGTCCAGGTGTAAAACCTCCATGTTGAAGTTAGCTGCAAGGAGCCGGGTAATCTCTTCTCCAATCGTGCGCCGCTTCCCCTCGGCGATGCGGTGCAAAGGTTGTTTTACCGGCTTTGCATCCGGTGGCACGTGAAGTTTGTGCTCGGCGTACTTCCTCAGAACACCCGGCATGTCTTTCGGGGACCATGCAAAGATGTTCGGATTCTCACGGAGGAAGTCGACGAGCTCGCCTTCCTATTTGGGGCTGAGGCCAGCCCCGACGGTGACACTACTATAGCAACAGACAACAGCGCCAGAAATTGACACGTTGACGGAGACTGGGCTTGTGTTGGTTTTTCCCTTGAAGAGGAAAGGGTGATGCAGCACAGGAGGAGTAAGTATTTCCCTCAGTTTGAGAACCAAGGTATCGATCGAGAAGGAGGGTCTCGTCAAGTCCAGATTACCTGCGCAAACACAAACGAGCTTGCACCCAATGCTTCAAAGGGGTTGTCAATCCCTTCAAGATTGTTTGCAAACGTGAGATCTGAAGGCGGAAAGTGCAACGAAGTAAAAAGTGTAAGGCTGAAAATATGGCGTGGAGTAGATCCGGGGGCCATAGTGTTCACTAGAGGCTTCTCTCAAAATAGCAAATATCATACTGGGTAAACAAATTACTGTCGAGAAATTGATAGAACCGCGCAAAGTCATGACGATATCTAAGGCAATGATCATACATATAGGCATCACGTCCGAGACAAGTAGACCGATACTTTCTGCATCTACTACTATGTCGGGACCCCGATCCTAAGCCATAGGAATCCAGCCTGTAACACATCGCATCCCTTTGTGGTCTCACGCATGGTTAACTCCACGGCTGCAGCCTTACCTTAGCCGGGACCGTTTGCGTCTGTTGACTCATGTATGCAATAGTGTCGCTAGCATTCCAATGTCAAAGAACCCGGATCAACATGTCTAGTCATAAACCAAAGTGGCAGTGCCGCACAAGGACAAGCATACATGACCCAACAAAGCAGGTGTCGGTCACCAGCGAGTGTAGACGAATCGTAGCAAGCTACAAGGACTCCATTACATCACGTGACATTTCCCCAAAGAGGACAGACACAGCAGCTAAGAAGGACACATGACGGTCAACCAATGTGTCCGGAGCAGTAGCGAGCTACCAAGGCTCGTTGGATCACAAAGGGGCATTTCCTTGTAAGGAATGCTACTAAAGTTCACGACTAGGTAATCGAACCCCATACATATCAAGTACGACACACGTATGCATGGCATACCAATATGTATAGATACATCGATGGCATCACAACATAACCATAAACATACAAGCTTTATTTAAGAGGCTCGGAAGAGCCACACACATAATATTACACATTAAGGGTCTCACGACCCATAATAGCAGTCATTCAGTTACATGCCAGTGGAAGAGTTTAAACTGTCTGAGTACAGACAGGGCAACTAGAAGGCACGTGGCCTGACTATACTACAGATCCAATGTAGGGCCAGATCGTAGCTGGGACAACAGCTACTCGTCGTTGTTGATGTCTATGAAGAACCCTCCATTAGGGTCATTAGCAACCTCTGCAACATTTATTAAGCAAACATGAGTACGAAGGTACTCAGCAAGACTTTAGGATATCTAACTACTCATGCAAGGTATCAAAAGGGTATTGTGGGATTTCATGCGGAAAGCCAGCATCTGACTCGTGGCTAAAAAACTTGGATTTTTAAATAATTTTGACAACTTGATTTCTCGCACACGAGTCCACTAACACCACAACAATACACTATAGTGGAATCATTCCGTCTCCATACGGAATTGCCGTCCACGACACTCACGCTTATCTTGACAATTCTATGAGTAGCCATTGAAGTTATCTATGAACAACATATGTTTCCAAGTAGTCCATATCCGCGGACGCGGCTATTCGAATAGATCATAACCATGCAGGGGTGTACTTCGTCACACACGCTCTCGCCACTTATCGCCATGTGCACGTCATGCACCTCGGCAACCTTCAAGCGGAAGCCCAGCGAGGGAGTCGGCCACGACCGTTAACCACACTAGTACCTAGTCCAGGTTTATGGTCTATCTGAGAGTAACCCGTACGGAAGTCCGGCCGAGGTTTCCGCCACGGCCTCAAACGATGTGCGCAGGGTTCCCAAGCCCACCATCCGGTGCCACTGGGTATACCGTGCCACTGCCTACCGCATCACGGCCCACCTCTCAGGTCAGCACCATGCACGGCCTCCAGCATTACTATAAACATCAGAAACTACTTGCAACTCCTGGACAGAGTACTAAGCGATTAATAGGCCGAGCGGGGTCATATTTCAGGGCCGAGCATGTGGTAGTATCTAGTCTTGGATTACATACACGGAACTCAGTTCCTATGGACGGTTCCAATGAAACAACCCACCATGTACTCCTACACAGCCTTTCACCGGTACCTTTACCAAATCATATTCAACACACAACCTTTGCTTACCGAACGCATTCTCACAATTCTGTTCATCTCCCAGATGACAGACCATACACAACTCTAAGCATAGCATGCATAGCAGGATAAGGCACATCATGGTTGAAGCAACTACCAGGTATGCTAGGTTGCAAGGTTCGGCTATTTACTGTGACAAGGTTAGGTCATGCAAAGGAAGTGGGTTCAACTAACGTGGCAAAAGCATTTGAAGCATTTGATCCTAATGCAATAAATAAGTGCAGGAGCAAGAACATGGGATTTATCAAGATGATCAAAATGGTTGCTTGCCTTGTTGCTCAGAGGAGGGACAATATCCGTCAGACGGATATTCGATGGAATCCGGGGGTGCGGAGCCTACCGAAATGAATGGCAACAATCAATAACAATCATATGCAAACAAGATGATGCATGAGCATGGCATGAGAATGCAAGGTGATAAACTATTATAACCAACATGTATTAGGTTTGAAGTTGATTTGAATCACATTCAAATATCAATTCAAATGAGGTATTCTCGGATACCGATTTAATTGATTCGACCTGATGCTCAGATCAACTTGAAGTTAGCATGCATGAGATGTCATGTTAAGGTACTGGTTTGTTATTAGAACAATGTTTGATCATGTCAAACAAAAAGAAATTTAAATACTTTTCATATTCCATTTATAAAGTAATTATAAGAATTGACTTATTCATTAATCTACATGTTTGGGTTCTGTAACTTTTTCAAACATGATTGAAAGTAGCATATTCAGATTCCTTGAATTTTTGTGATACTTTTTCATATATAAATTATTTTCATTGGAGTTACAGATTAATATCTATGAATTTTTGAAGTTTTAAACATTTCTGGAATTATTCTTCTACTGAAAAATCTCTTTATTGCGTCAGCCTGACATCAGCAGGTCAGCCGACCTGTTCAGGTCAAACCTGACAGGGGGGACCCCCTGGTCAGCCTCTGTGGGGTTAATCCCGCGCTGACCAGCCCCTTAACTAAGTTGACTTGGCCTTGGGCCCACTTTCAGCGAGAGTTTAAGCCTCTAAGCTACTGGATTAACTTGGCCACGTCGGCCCCCACCGGAGTATGGCCGGCGGCGACCACGGGCGCGGCGGAGGGCTCGCCGGAGAGAGCCAGACAGCGCTACGGCCGTCGATTTTGGGCGCAGAAGAGAGCTACAGGTAGCTGGTGAAACGCTGCATCTATCTGGGGTGAAGCTGGAGCCGGTGGTCACCGGAATCCTTGCCAGCGATGAGGCCAGCGGCGGCTGCGGCTCGGGCGTCGACGAAAGTGCCGATGCAGGGGGCTAGCGAGCTGGGAGAGAGGCCCTACGCCATCTACAGAGCTCGAGGAGCTCATTCCTGAGCTCGGCCTCGCGAGCCGAGTACCACAACGACGGCAATGACATGGCCGACGACAAGGTCCTTCGGGCTCCGGCAGCTAACGTGGTTAGAGGAGGGGGAAGGCCTCGGGAAGAGGGGGAACAGGAAGAGGAGCCCACGGCGGATCTTACGAGGCTGCCGGCAGGGTCGGGGAGGACCGGGAGACGACAGATCGACGACAACCTGAGCTTCGGGGAGAGAGAGATCCGAGAGGGAAAGGCGATCGAGAGGACTAGGGGAGAGGATAGAGCCGCAGGGAGGAGGATACGAAGACGCGGGCGTCGTGCTGGCGCTCCTGGAGGCCTCCAGCAGCGAGCAGGCACGCAGGAGGTGGCCGGCTCGGCCGCCGTGCTCATCTTCTCCCCTGCCTTCTGGCAGGAGGAGGAAGATGACCGGGGAGCCCCTGGTGGGCTGGGCCGGCGACAAATAGAGGTAAGTCATTTCTTTCTCTTATTTCTTTTCAATTTTGTTTCTGTTTTGCTAACTATTGTAAAAACTATTTATTTCAGCTCCAAAATGGTTTGTAAAAACTATTTTAAACACACCTGAATATTTGTCGGAATATTTCCAACCATTTCCAAAGTTTTCAACATTTTTGAAAATTTAAAGTTTCTGATTTCAAATTAAAAACTTGAAACTAGTAGCTTTTGCATTTATTTAAAATGCTTAAGGTGTTAAGAAAATGGTTTTCTTCATTGCTCATTTACTTTCATGATTTATCAGAAAGTTTGAACTTTTCTTGAGGCCATTTTGGGTTCATTGATTTTAACTAGTTTTGAGATTTCCTTTATTTGAAGAAGTGGCTAGGGTTTGAGTTTTTCCTTCATGTCTTTCTTTGCTCTTGTTGACAATTTCTTAGATGCAATGCAAAGAAGACATGAGCACAAGACTAACTTCCTTAAGGGGTCAGGGATGTGACATACTATTACTCCACACATCGACCGCTATCCAGCATGCATCTAGTGTATTGAGTTCATGACGAACAGAGTAACGCCTTAAGCAAGATGACATGATGTAGAGGGATAATCTCAAACCAATGATGAAAACCCCATCTTTTTACCCTTGATGTCAACAACACGATGCGTGCCTCGCTACCCCTTATGTCAGTGGGTGAGGTCACCGCACGGTATGAACCCAAAACCAAGCACTTCTCCCATTGCAAGAATCATAGATCTAGTTGGCCAAACAAAACCCACAACTCGAAGAGAATTACAAGGATATGAAATCATGCATAAGAGAGATAAGAAGAAACTCAAATAAGATTCATAGATAATGTGATCATAAATCCACAATTCATCGGATATCGACAAACACACCGCAAAAGAAGATTACATCGGATAGATCTCCATGAAGATCATGGAGAACTTTGTATTGAAGATCCAAGAGAGAGAAGAAGCCATCTAGTTACTAGCTATGGACCCGTAGGTCTATGGTAAACTACTCACGCATCATCGGAGAGGTCATGGTGTTGATGAAGAAGACATCCGTGTCCGAATCCCCCCTCTGGGAGGGCACCAGAACATGCCCAGATGGGTTCTTGCAGAGACAGAGGCCTGCGGTGGCGGAAAAGTACTTTCGATGATCTCCTGATTTTTTTGGGACTTTTAGGGAATATATAGGCGCAACCCCTAGGGCAGGGGGCGCCCAGGGGGTCCCACAAGCCTGTGGGCTGCGGCCTCCCCCCTGGCCGCGGGGTGAGGGCTTGTGGGGCCCCTAGGGCCCCCCCTGCCTTGGCTCTCAAGCTTCACCATCTTCTTCCGTTACGGAAAAAATCTTTTCGGGGATTTTCTTCCGTTTGGACTATGTTTCAAAATCTCCTCTGAAAGGGCTCAAAATCATGGAATTAACACAAACTGGCACTTGGCACTGAGTTAATAACTTAGTCCCAAAAAATATATAAAAGGCATGCAAAACATCCAAAGTTTGACAGGATAATAGCATGAAACCATCAAAAATTAAAGATACGTTGGAGACGTATCACGCACCTGCTTGGTTTCTTTAGCTGGCTTGAAGGACCCTTCGCCGGCCGACTGCGACGGAGATCAGGGATCGCCGGCTGTTCGGTAGCGTGAGCCACGATCCGGTTGATCTTTTGTCTTCTCCTCAGAAATCACCATGGCGTCAGCCAGGCGGCTGCTGTCATGTGCACACTCGAGCGATTTCTTGTAGTCGCCAGCAATGGTGATGATGCCCTTTGGACCCGGAATCTTCATCTTCAGGTAGGCGTAGTGGGGGATAGCCATGAACTTGGACAGAGCAGGTCTGCCCAGCAGCGCATGATACCGGCTGCTGAGGTCCACTACCTCGAAACCTATTGGACTCGTGGCGGAAGTGAGCCTTGTCGCCGAAGAGAACGAGCAGCTGGATTTTGCCGAGAGGCGAGCAGGACTACCCCGGCACGATGCCGTGGAAAACAGTGTTGGTCAGCTGGACGTCCTTCTCCTTGAGCCCAAGCTTGCGGAGAGTGTCGAGGTATAGGATGTTGATACTTTTGCCACCGTCGACCAGCACCCGAGAGAACCGGCAAGTGAGCCTCTTGGAGGCGAAGGTAGGGTCGAGGACGAGCGCGTATGAGCCCGGGTTGGGTATCACTGCAGGATGGTCGACCCGACTCCATGTGTTTGGCTTTTCAGACCAATGCATGTATTGGGGAACTGGGGGGCGTGGCATTCACCTCACGTTGTGGCTGGCGCAGGCTATGCTTGTCGTTGCCTTCACCGGTGAAGACGACGAATGCTCCATCTTGATGGGGGTAGTCGTCATGGAGGCAGCGGTGGAGCTGGAGCAGGACCAGGAGCTGGGGCATGAGGTGCAGCCTATGCACCTGGGGCAGCCGGCAAGCCCTCCTCTTGCGACAGTCGTCGTGCAAAGCTGCACTGTCGAAGGGTATGGGTAGATGGCTGTGCCCGAGAGTGTATTTTGCTGGGGGCGTCATGCAGCTGCTCGAAAGTCTGCTTGGGCAACCAGTTGCTCCTGTTGGGCCGCTCCGGTTGAGAAGTCGACGCCTCACCCTCCATGCTGGCTACCAACTTGTTGTTGGAGCGTGAATCGAGCTGATCCGCCTTGCGCTTGTTGTTGTTCTGGCCGCCTCGATTGTCTCCAGCCGGCTTGGGAGTAGCCGGCATGGGGACAACCTTGTCCAAGGCGGTCACCTTGACTCGCATCACGGAGTCGGCCGTGGCGTACTTGTCCGCCTTGGCCATGTGCACCGCCAAAGTGGTGGGCTCGGAGCACATGAGCTTGTGCTTGAGGAGAGTACCGTCTCGGCAACCGTCGATGAAGTACTAGATGGCCTGTACCTCATGCACTCCCTCACAGGAGTTGCGAAGCTCCGTCCAGTGAGTGACGTAGTCGCGAAGGGGTTCGTCGGGCCTTTGGACGCACATGGCCAGCTCGCGAGGCTGGCCAAGGCGCTTGTAGGTGCCAGTGAAGTTGCAGACGAACGCCTCCTCAAAGTCCACCCATGAGTTGACGTTGCTAGCTGGAAGGTTGTTAAGCCAAGTCCGAGCCGAGCCGGCCAAGATGAGTGGCACGTAGCGGACTGCTACGCGTTTGTTGCCCCTGGCAATGCCAACGGCGATGGTGTAGTCGATCAGCCAGTCCTCTATCTTGGTGGTGCCGTTGTACTTGGGAGTATCCCGAGGCAAGGTGAAGCCTCGGGGAAACGGCTCCCCTCGGATCTAGGGGCCGAAGCAGGCCGGACCGATGGGGTCATCTTCCTCCAGGAGGGCTGACTAGGCCAGGGCATTGAGACGCCTTAGGGCATCCTGATCGCCCTGGGGAACGCGACCGCCGATCCGAGCCGCGATCGAAAGGGCACCTTGCGAACCGGTGGCATGGGTCCTCCCGGGACGAGGAACCTCATACACCGAGTCGCTCTCGTCGCCTCCACAACACCGGCTTGAAGTATGCTCGCTCTGACGCTGGGAGCACCTGTCTTGGCTTCTCTCGCCCTTCCGGCCGGAAGTGTGGTGCGAGGAAGATTCCTCCGCATGCTGATGACCGCTAGGGTTGCGACGCGCTCCGCGTTGGGTCCCGGAGACTCTGATTGGGCTTGACCGGGGTCAAGCCGTGTCTCCTGCTCGTTGGCAGCGTCAAGGAGATCCTTGACCCACTTCTCCTGGAAGGCGCGCTCCTCGCCCTCCAAGCTTGGAATTTCTTCCATGGCCGCCTGTGTCGCCCGCAAGTTGGCTGCAGCAGTCTCGTAGACGGGCTGTTTGCTGCCTAGAATCTCGGCAATGAACCGGCCGCGGACGTGGACCGAACCAAGCCGGCTAGGGGCCTCGGAAACCGGAGTGACGCCGTTTGCGGAGTTATACTCACGCTGCGTGGCCTCCATCTGGCGTTTTCGCTGAAGCGATGGCGATGCCCTCCTCCAAGATCTGCCTGCGAGCCTCCCCCAGCGAGGCTCGTGCGTCGTTAGGGTTTGTGGAGGCGGCGATGGGTGTCGTCAGGACGGTAAGCGCTACCTGAAGAGTGTCAGCGGTAACAGCAGCAGGATCAACAGCGTCTGCTGACGCTTTGCACTGAGCTGTGCTGGTGCCGGCACCGATGACCATCACCTCCACGATGTTGGAGACGGTGGCGACATGGTATGGGGTGAAGAACCCCACAGACAGCGGAGGGCCGTCGAAGACAAGTACGTTGCTGGGGTACACGTCGTGCGTAGGCGTCTCCGCGATAGAGAGCCTACTGAAGCTGGCGCACAGCGCCTCGACATCAAAGTCCTCACCGAAGTAGCGAGGACCGTCGTTGAGGCGCAGATCACTAAATAGAATGTTGAGGTTCTCCATAGCTACGACGATGAAGCTAGGGGGCGCCTCATCATCGGACTCCTCGTCCGAATCCGGATGGCGGATCGGGACGTCGATCATCATTGGTGTTGCCTCATCGAAGGCGGGCTCCACGGGCATGCAGATCGGTCCGGACGCGATGCATCCGGTGGTGTAGGTGTGGGGCCCTGCCAAGCGCGTAAAGCCAGCCGATATCGCGATCGGCCCCACGGTGGGCCCCAAATGTTGGTGAATACTCACAACATATGCCGTGGGTGGGCAAAAGAAGGTAGGAACCGAAGTGGCAATGGATGGCGCTCGGGGCAAGGTTGGTACAAGCATGGAACACACGATGTACCCAGGTTCAGGGCTCTCCGTTGAGATAATACCCCTAGTCCTGCCGGAGTGTATGATATGTATGGATGGGATTACAAGGTTGCTCCTCGAGCTGTATTGAGGAGGAGGGAGAAGGAGCAGCCGGCTCGTCTCTACCTCTCCTGTGTGGTTGGTGTGTGTGTGTGTGTGTGATTAGTTGACCGACCCTATGCATGGAGGGGGCGGGGGGTTTTATAGACGAACCCACCGGCCTACAATATGGATAAAGGGTACCAGAGTGGGAACCGGCTGGCAGCCTCGCCGGCTGGCCAGGGGGCCCACGAGGGTCTTGTCTTGACGCTTGACGGGCCCGCCGACTGTGAGGTCCCGTCTGGGTGTGGGGCCCGCCGTCTAGCCAATAAGGCTCTCGCGTAAGGTTGAGGCAGGACACGTATGGTACGCTCGGTGTCGTCCAGCGAGATTCGTCATGGGTAGACGGTACGGCCGCCTCCACTGCTCCCACACCGAGTGTAGTAATGGAGTGGGAGTTTGACGGCCGACACTGTGCTGGGTGATGGATCAGAGCTGGGGGAGGTCAGAGGCATGGCCGCTGATGCTGGTACCCGCCGGCACTCCGATCCCAGTACCTTTGCTGACGCGTAGCCACCCTTAATTGTAAGGTCTCGTCATGACCTACGATCTGATGTGAGTTGAGATCCCTGGCCGGCTAGCCTGCTTGGCTAGCTGGCCTGGGCACGGTCGCCTCGTCCCTAGCCGGCTGGCTTGATTTAGGCGGCCAGAGAGAGGTAGCCGTCTTGCTTCTAGCCGGTAGGCGCTGCCTGGTTGGCCAGAGAGTTGTCCGTCTCGCCCCCTAGCCGGTAGGTGTAGCCTAGCCAGCCAGAGGACTTGGGCCTTGTAGAATGGTTCTTGGTCATCCTTTGGGGCCTGAGATAGAGGAGCAGGCTCGCTGATCCTACCGCGGGGTTATCCCCCCAACAGTTGGTGAATCTTTGTTGACTCCTTGATCAAAAGGTGAGTCAAAGTGTGTGAGTAGAGGCTGAAATAGGTCTGAAACCTTAGTGGTGTCCCGTCCTCTGAAGATGGGTTGAGTGTCCAACTCCCGTCAATCACATCCTTAATGAAAGGTAGGTGACGAGTAGCACGCTCATTAGCCATCTCAGGAAGAATGTCACGGAGACGCACGAGCTCCTCTCGTGCGGCTGTCTCCACTGCCAACATTAGATCCTCCATTTGTGGTCCTTCAAAGAATCAACTAGTTGGGGAGTCGTTAGCCTTCACTATCACGTCCACATGATATTCCTTGGTGTCGGTGTTGACCCAGTGCTCGTGGTAGAGGAAGATGTGCGTGCGACGTACTTGACACTTCTTGAGGCTATCTCCCAAAAGTAGGGGAAAGCCCGTCTCGAGAAGCATCTCAGGTACGGCGACCATGTAAAAATATGTAGGAGAGAGGTTAGAAAGTTTTGGTGGGTGCATAAAATCTCAGGGGTAAAGGCTAGGTGCACTATTTGTCTCAGCTATCGTCCATGCTACCTAAGGCTTCCTATAGTCAGGGCTCTGATACCAGCTCTATGGGGACCCCGACTTATGAGTCGAGATCGCCGAATCAACGTGCTCAGTGATCCCAGAGATCAATGCTCACGAACACACGGATAGTGAATATTAAGAGTCTTACATCCAAGTATCGATTTATTACATCACCTAACCGAATGGCCAAGTTCACAAGGTAGGGACTATAAGGACAAATCACACTGATACAACTAGTAGCGGAAACTTAGGGATAAGCGGGTGCCCATCCCATCATCCTACACCAATAGACATTCTGACTGGGAAGCGTCCTAGTTCGGAGGGACGTCTCCAAAGACGTACTCTTCTCCAAACTCCGGTCCATCCATGTCTGGTCAATAATATAACCAGTGGGAAGCCAATGAGTACTTTTGAATGTACTCGCAAACAGCCCATGATATGAACAATGTAGTTGATAGGACAACAAGTAATATGCATCTTTGGTGGATAACACTTTGGTTGTAAATAAACATGATCATGGATGTGCAACATAAGCTACATGTTGATTTGAAGAACAGGTTATATATATCAACATATCTGTCAAGGGCTGAACACTCCAAGTTCAACCTATATACCAAGTCACCAAACTTGGTCATAACAACTCTTACTCGGATAACACCTTTAAACACACACACACTTGGTTTATGCGGAAACCACTGGACGTAGTTTAAGAAGGATTACCCAACTGTCCTTGACCGTGGACATGACTATTCAAATAGTTTTACACTCTGCAGAGGTAGTACGCTGGACCCATGAGATCCGAGAAACTTCCGTGTCATCCACGACTCGTGGTATATAACATACCTGAGTTAAGTACCCGATCAATGCCTCTCCCTTGATGATACTAGACAAAGAGGTCCACTCGATTGGTACCCAGCCCACATGTTGTACGTCTTACGAGCACCGACTCTGGACAGTATCAACCATGCGGGGACCAACGATGTGCGTGGAACACGTAAAAACGGCATAGTTGCCCTACCTGGCACGACCCCATCACGAGAGTGACCACACATTACTCCCGCCACTAGTAATGTGGCTCTTTGCTAGCACCGACCAGAGTAATCAACAAAGCCCCATCCCATAATGGGGTAACGTGGTCGTACATGTAAGGTTGGGACAATCGACACATCAAAAATCTATTCCCATTTCCGAAACCATACACACACAAAATACCCGGTGCACCACTTCACCAAAAGTGGCCACCTAACTTATCATCACCCTTGGGCATTAGTGGCACCCGACGGGGTTTTCATAAACCTCATTTTCATGTTACTATGCTTATCTGTACTTTTCAACATGATATAAGCGTGACCCTCATAGGTGGTAGGATCATGCTCAAAATGCAAGTGCTCCGGAGGAGCCATCGATAACATCACTTCAATGATTTACCGATGCTTATGATCACATGCAACAAAAATATTTTCTCTACTAACATGCAACATAACAAATGCTCAAACATGGTCAAAGGGTTGCTTGCCTTGGTCAGCTAAGTATCCGGGGTCTTTGAGGTCTTCAAGTCCAACTCCTTCGTCACACGGATTTTCTATCCTCAATTTAAATAAGAGCAATAAGTAACTCACTCCAAAACAGTTCACAAGTCACTTTAAAAATATTGTTTAATTCTGATAAATCCACATTGTTATTTTAAAAATATTTTTCTCTGGTTTTGGTGAAAGAATATTTTTAAAGTAATTTTAACAGAAGCAAAACAATTCCAAATTAACTCTTTTTATTATTATAAAACAGAATAGTTGTTGCAAAAATTCATCCAAGGGTTCTGTTAAATACTACACATTTTTCGAAAAATAACAGTGGAAGAATCATAATTTTTCACTGATAAATCTTTTTACAGAAATCATTTAAAACTAGGTTTTAAATAAAAAGAAAAAGGGCTACAATCCAGCCCTGGCTTGGCGTGGGACTGGCCCGGCCCAGTGGCCAGCCAAACAGCCTGCCCACTCGCGCGCGCCATCAGGTTTGAATCTGACGCGTGGTCCCCTGCGGTAAGTGGCTACGGGCAGCGAGGGAGAGAGAGATGGGCTACCAACAGGTGTGGCACACCTATCAGGGTCGTCTCCTACCTCTGGCTGGAGAGGAGGAGGGGCACGCCGGCGTGGCTACCGACGTCCTCAGGCCCTAACGACGACATGAATGGGTCTGGCTCGTCGTCGCTTAACCGCTGATGGTCGAGTCAACGACGGAGGGGCTCTGGTTCACCGCCGACGAGGTTGCCGCGGTGGAATGGTTTCGGGTGAAGGTCGAGGTGGCAGCTACGGGCACGAATTCGCTCGGGGAAGAGAGGGGAAAGCATCCTGGGTCATGGGCAGTGCTTTGGGGGGCAGAGGGGCGCAAGAACCGACGTGTAGCCGGAGATCGACCGGAGCTCCGAGGTGGAAGGGCCTCGGTCGATCTCGAGCACCGGGGCTCTTCTCGCTCAATGGGGTAGCTAGGGAGGTGATTGAGGTCTCGGTGAGGTGGAGTGAGGGGTTCTGGAGCGAGGGTTGGTGCTATATATAGGCCTGCGACGGTGAGCCGACTCGGGAGAGCCGGTGATCCACCATGGCGTGCATGGGGGTGCAGAGAGAGGCTGGGGTCGAAACCACAGTCTCGGAATGTGGTTTTGGACCTCCAGGACTCACTGCGAGAGAGAGGGAGAGAGGAGAGACGCGCTATCATGTCCACGCTCCTCTGGCGCTTCTGGTGCGCGTGGGCACGCTTCGCACTGGCTCTTAGCACGGGAAAGGAGGGCCCCTGAGGACTGACTGATGCAGAGAGGTTGTCGGGGCATAGAGGAGACACCGCGGGGAGGCTCGAACTGGCTGAGGGAGTCGCCCCACCTCGGTTGCTCTCTTTAGCGCACCCAGAGCGTAGCTTTGGCATGCCACGGCATGCTGGCCCGCTCTTGGGTGCCTTGGACGTGTCTAGCGTGTCATGTGCACTGGCTTGGAGATGCCTAGCCGTTGGTGTTTCGTGGGAGCCTCGGCTGGTCAAAGGAAGACAGGGAAAGAGGTGCTGTCAGCCTTGGGCTGAATCTCAAATTGAAGATTTTGGTTTATCTACTTTGAACCAGAGAGGGGCCACTTGACTCGAGTTAGGCACTGATGTCAGCCGTCTAATCTATGATATTAGGAGAAAGGGACTGGGTTTAGCTGGGGTTAGGAGGGGTTTTACCCAACTGTCGAAGGTGCTCGACAGTGGTTTGGGGTGGTTGCACCCCACCACTCGCTATGCAACATAAGAGGATTGGGTTTGGTGCTAAAACATGGGGCTACACCAAGTTTGAGCTCCATTGGACATGTTTAGCTTTTTAACTTGAAAGCATCCCTAAATGACCAGATCTGTTCCTTCCAAAGGGAGCGTGGGCAAATCAAGTCCCACAAATCCCTTTTTTGGCATGGAGTCCTCGTTTGAGGTATTAGGCACTCCTCAAAGTTTCAGCTCCATTGGATAAACTTTTCTATGTAGAGCTGCTCTAACTTCATACTCGAGAGAAGAGGTTTTGCAATTATTTGGTGACCTTAACCACCTTTGATCAAGGTGAAACTTTATATGGGCACCAAATATGGCTTAGGGAGACCACTGGAATTTTCTAGGAATTTATTGAGAATATTTCCTTTGGAAATATTTCAAAAGGTCAATACAGACAAAATAGGTTTTTAGGGTTTTACTCAAATATTTATAATAGAAATAGGGGTTGAAAATATTCTGTATGCAAAATATATGTCCTTTTGAGTATCTCCCAATTGTCTTAGATTTTTCTAAGGCAGAAAAGTATTTTTCCTTATAGGAATATCATTTCTGGCCTCAGAAATGGACATGCAAATAAAACAGGAAAATAATTCATAAAATGATTATTTATGGTTTTGGTGAACTAAAATGGTGTTAGAACCAAATCACCAACTTTGGGTAAGAGCACTTCTTGCCATCAAGGACTTGTAGTGCAACCAAAAGTAGAGTTTTGCATTAACCAGAAATAAGAAAAAGGGTTTTGAAAATAATTAGGTTAGGGGAAATATGGTTTTTGATATCACACAATCAAGCATACAAGCATACAATAACAATCATGGCACTCACAACATTAGTTTTGAAAAAGTTTTAATAAACTGAAAAATTTCAATTACAAAAGAAGTGATAGTGAAAACAGGATGTGACAGAACCAGTACCAAATGGAGTCGAAACGGTAAAAAACTTTTTGATGATTTTTTGGACCAAAAGGGGATATGGAAGCTTTGGAGGAAAACCAAACAACACACGAGGAGCCGAGAAGGTAACAGGGCATGCCTAGGGGGTAGGCACGCCCTGTTTCCTTGTGGGCCCTAGGTGGCTCCATCTCACCAAAGTCCACCTCCATAGATTCTATAAAATTGTGAAACCAACCAAGAGCCACTCGGAACACTTCTTCCAGCGTTGAAAGTCTCTATTCTGATAGGAGGCCATCTGGAGACCTTTTTTAGTGCCATCTATGTCAACCTAGTTTCCTAATGTGTCAATAGTCCACGACACACCTATGGGTCCATAGGTAGTACCTAGATGGCTTGTTCTCTCTCTTTGATCTTCAATAGAAAGTTCACCGTGATACCCACGGTGATCTATCCGATGTAATCTTATTTTGCAATGTGTTTGTTGGGATCCGATGAATTGTGGGTTTATGATCAGATTATTCATTAATATATATTGAGAATTCTCTGAATTCTTTTATGCATGAATATTATACCTTCGTATTTCTCTCCTATCTATCGGTGTCGTTGGGACAACTAGATTGATTTATCTTCAGTGGGGGTGGTTTGTTGTGATTGGTTCAATCTTCTGTTGCTCAATCCCGGTGACAGAAAGGGACATCACACATATTGTACTGCTGCCATTAAGGATAAAACGACGGGGTCTGGACATATTGCTTCTCTTACTTTGTCTACATCTTCCTCCAAGCATTACCATGTTTTATACTTAATACTCTATTTGTTTATGGGTGTGATGCCTATATACAAGATCATTGTCGTGAATAACATGTAATAACTATATGCTATTCTTTCAATTACCCAACAGTAATTTGTTTACCCACTGTATGATATGTTCATGAGAGAAGCATGTAGCAAAAACGATGCCCCCTGGTCTACTTAAACATAATAATAAAAACTCGGAAAATCCTTTGCTGCAACTTAGTTACTGTTATTTAATTTTAATTATTTTTTACCTATCTATCATTATTTAATCCTTGCAAGTAACGAATTCAAGGGGCTTGACAACCCCCTTACCGCGTTGGGTGCAAGTGTTTGATTTTGTGTGTGTAGGTGCTGCTAAAGAAGGTTTGCGTGATTGCTTTGTTGGTCCGATAACCTTGGTTCTGACTGAGGGAAATGCCTATCTCTACTATGTTGCATCTCCCCTCCTCTTCGAGGAAAATCCCATCATAGTTTACAAGTACCAGAACTCACGAATGGGACAACCCATAACAAGGGTGACCTGGGAGAGGTTGGTGTTTTAGCACGAGGCCGGTGATAGTGAGCTCTTGGCAATGTTAGAGTGGATGTAGAATGCTAACCCAGAAGTGTCTAGGAGAGAAAGCATCGTATTTGCCACGGAGACCTCTGGGCGCAACAAGTTCATGATGGTGTTCGCAAAGATCAAGAGGCGACGTCACGTGCCCTATCGACTAAAGTGGGGAATGATGCCTACCACTTTTATAGCTTTGAACAATGCATTCGAGACATCCATTACTAAAATGAATAGTGTGGGGGATAGAGGGCTGCCCTAATGTGGGCTCGACTGTTCCAAATTCTCTTGTTGGTGTTGTCTTTCACCGGGACACGGGAGCTAGCGGAAGCGATGCACAAGCCAGCCAATGAGGTCCTAAACCATTATGCCGCAGAATACTAAGGAAAAAGGGGCACCCAACAATAAAACACCTTCATGATGTCGATCTTGAGCAAGATCCCTAGGAAGGTTTTCACAGTGTAGCACACAGATGGACAATTAGGCAAGCTGAAAATTGTCTTGGATTGAGTGGTCACCAACAAAAGTACTTTGATTCTATTCCATAAGCGCCGAAAGGGAGGATGTAACGCCTAAGATGCGATCTTATCCTTATTTTGGCACGAGGGCCTCACTGGGGATAGAAGCGCATCTCGTCGTTTCGCAAGAATTGATACCGTTAGAAGTACATGTAAAGAAGAGATGAGTATATGGAGTTGCCTTACACTCACGACAAGATACAACAAGATCATCTCAAATACAACAATGCATTCAGTCACCAAGTAGAATAGTAGGGTCCGACTACAGATGAAATCTAACAAATAAACTGACGTCCATCATTGCTATCCCAAGCTACCGGCCTTTAACCCATCCTAGATCAATCACGATGAAGAAGAAGAACTCCAAATCAAAGAAGCAACACACTCACATCACATCATTTCTTTACTTGTACCTACCACTGTAGTTGTAGTAATCTGTGAGCCACAGGGTCACAACAATCACATTTCCAGAAGTATAAAGACTAGCAAAGCTTAATGGGTGAGGTATGGTTAAGTGGTGAGGATGCGGCGAACAACTAAGCATTTATCTGAATGGCTAACTTACGAGTACAAGAATAAGAGGGGGTGATCTATGCATAAACAGTCGTAAACTAATAATTTTCAAGAAGTGATCTTAAACCCTTACTTACAAGTCAAGCATAACCCCACCATGTCCTCTCACAGATTGAGAACTCGCGAGTAGAGACCGTCACGGTTACGCACACAGTTGGCATACTTTAATTTGAGTTTACTTCATGTTTGCTATGACCAGGTGTTAAACAAAGTTTCCAAGATGCCACGTAAATGTGGGCATGGCTCTCGGCAAGAATTAACCCGACAGGGGTGCTACAACTCATCCATCACAAACTAGCCACATGCTGTGTTGAAAACCACAACCACATAAAACCCGTAGTATCCTCGGAATCCCGGTGGATAACATCAACCTAGAGATTGCCCAAAGTATCCTGGGGATCACGTGCACAATACGTTTGATAAAGGTAAAATAAATCCAGTAAGGCCTCCCAACATGCCGACAATCCCCATAGGAACCACGGATCTCGTTCTCAGGACACAACCAGATGGGAAAGCCTACAAGTAAAACGAAACCATGAGTTTCCTTGCGATGGCCCCGCAGTCTTTCAGTTTGGGACCAACACCATCAGCACTGCCCCCTGTAATATGTTGAATTGATCCACGGGTAGCGCTGATTCCATATGCATTCCTAACGGTGTTCAGTAATATCATGTTGAGCAAATATAGTACCAATTTAGGGCCTTGATGGAAGAGTTTTATCCCAAAATAAAAATAAAGGGGGTGCCAACAACAATACCAAGAATTCTAGGAGCGCTCAGTATGGAACATAACACCGGTACACAAGTAACTAGGGCGGCAAAGTTGGAACAAAATGCCGAGCCAAAAGGCCAAGCCTTTCACCTTTTACCAAATGAATAGCCACATTAAGTTAAATAGAAATAATATTGTGATATATTAAGGAATCCATGTTGTCACATGGGAAGCAACCTGCACCTGCAACTAGCAACACTAGAATAAGGCTCAGCAAGCGGTAACTGTAACAACCCAGAACTGAGGGTCCAGAAGATTCCCCTTTTATTTCGTTCTCGTCGTGTCATTTGTTTGGTTGTTGCATTCATCATCGCATCGTGTGCATCATCCGCATTGCATCGAAACTTCGTTGTCGTCAGTTCTCAAAACTTGCACCCGTTACTAGTTGTCGGTTCTCTTTGTTTAGTCATTGACGTATCGAGACCAACCACACACGCACGCGCCAGGGACATTGTTAAATTATTGTTTTTAAAAGTGAGCGAAAATTATTCTCTTATTGGGTTAAAAGTTGGTGTGTGGTCTTAATATAGTGTAGCTAGACCGAGTGTCAAATTTCGTCGCAATCAGAGTCCGTTTGATACCCGATTGGTCGACCATAGCGACATCGTCATCGATTTATTCGGCAAACGATTTTTCGTCTTATAAACTTTGTCACGGGCCGGAAAACGGTCTCTCATACCCACCTTATCCCATCTACATAGCCCACCGAGCTACCCCTCCACTTTCGAATAAATCGGACGGACTAAATCTGCAAAACCTAGCACCCTTCCATATTTAACAACCTCGTGCCTAATTTGGACGACCCATCCTCCCACCTTAGAATCCATGCGAATCCTAGCCACCCGCCACCGCGGCAGCGGCCAGCTCCTCCCCCCAGCGCGCGGGCCCCCAGGCCCAAATCCGGCCCGCCCCGGGCCCGGGTCGAACCACCCTCCCCGCTGCCGCCTGCGAGTTTCCGGCCAGACCTGCCGCCCGCGCGAGCCCACCCGTCCCCGTTGCTCACCTCCTGCGTTCCTCGGACCGCCCCCTCGCCGGAGCTCCTCACGAGTTGTGCTGCCGCTCACTGGTGAATGCCGCTGTCGAAGCAGCCGCTCTCGCCGACCCTGCAAGCTGGCGCCCTATCATAAGCTATCGCGTCCCCGCTCCTCACCATGGCTGCCCTCACCAAGAGAAGTTGTCACCCACATCCGCGGGATCCGCAGCCACCCAGCCCTATCATGGTGCCCTCCGCCACCACGCCAGTAGGCCGCCGCCTAGACATTGTCAACCGCCTCTGCATCGACCAGGAGGTCTAGGAAGAGCTGTCACTCGCTCCCGTCGACCTGTTGGCTAGGCCGAGCACCGGTTGCGAGTTGGCCCAACACCGGTCGGGAGTCCACCCACATCCAGCCTTGCGCCAAGCCAGCTACTGCCTTGCCTATGCCTCCCCAAGCTGGCTATGTGGGCCTTGGCCATCGGCCACTCCCAGTTGGCCCATGGCCAATGATAAGCCCCCACAATTCCTTGCCCAGAGCATTGTATAACTATGATGCACCCTCGTTTCATCCCATGTAGTGTTTTTCTTTAGTTGCGATTTTTCCATTTTACTAGAACATTTAATAAATTATAGAAACATGCATGTTTTAAAATAGCAATAAGTAAATAATCATGCATCACATTACAATAATTTATATATGTAAAATGTCCTTAATTCCGCGTAGATTCATAATATCCCACATTCATGCATGTTAAAAATATTTAAACATGATGTTTGCATTATTTTGCGTGATGCCATATTAAAATGATTTAATTCTTAGGAAATTAACCATGCATCGGATTAAAACATGTCATATATGAAAAATGCTTAGACTTTTGTGTAGCTTCACAATATCCAACTCTCACATGTGTTTAAATTTTTTAACTTGTTGTTCAATTTAATTCGCATATATGTCGTGCTAAAACAGTTTATGTAATAACCAATTAACCGTAGCTCCGATTAAAATGATCCGCATAGATATCTTGACCAGAAAAATGTGTAGAACAACATGGTAGCATCTATTTTGCTGTTTAACCAACTCTAAAGTTGTGTACAGGAACAACAGTACTGAATCTAAATTTGCATGTGGAGACTTTCTGGAATTGTTATTCGTTGTTCCGGCCTCCATTAAACTTGTCTAGATTTTTATGTAGTTTCATAATATCTTGTTGCATAGAATGTTAACATTCTTGTGGTTGTCATTTGCATACGTTTTGCATCCATGTCATGTCATCTTGTGTTGATCATATGTTTTGAACCGTAGCTCCGTTTTAGATGATCTATCTATGTAAATCGACTAGAATGACATGTAGAATCACATGGTCCACTTTATTTTGCTGTTTAATAAATAAAAAATATGTTTAGTCCAGATCTGGAGCAATTTCGAAATTAACATGTGGGGTCATTTCGGAAATGCTATATGTTATTTCCGACCTCATTTAAAATGCCTAGATAGTGTAGTTTATATATGCTTCACCTCTTGCCATGTTTATAAACATTTAATCTTGTGAGGTAAATAAACGAGAGTGAACTAAGTAAGTAAAATGTGGGGTTTCATCAATATGCGACGAGTTGCATATTGAGCTTCACTTAATGTGTAGTGGTTGATTGTTGTGAATTGCCTTGCCATACCATGCATAATTAAATAGACATGCATCATGTTTTGAATATCTGTGGTGTTATCTTGTGTTGATTTTTATTCTGGATTACTTCTTCTTGATAGAGTTCCGCAAGCGCGTCGAGTGTGAGAATTCATTCGGCTATGTTGGTTCGTGTGCTTCACGGATTCATTCTTCTTCCAAGGGGATCACATGCAAGATGTTCATTTCCCTAATACCACTACTAGCATTGCCAAGCTAGTTGTCTCGTTTCTTTCGCTATGTCTCTCTTCCTACCACTTAAATGTCAGCCTCCCAACATTGCCATGAAAAGCCTCTAACCTTTCCACAACCCAGCAAACCACTGCTTGTCTATGTTACCGCTTGCTCAACCTTCTTGTAGCATTACTAGTTGTAGGTGCAGTTTCTTCCATGTGACAACATGGATTCTTTTCAATATCACCATATTAATGTTAATTAATTTAATGCACCTATATACTTGGTAAAGGGTGGAAGGTTGGGTCCTCTAGCTCGATGTTCTGTTTCACCTTTGCCGCCCTAGTTACTTGTGCACCGGAGTTATGTTCCATATTGAGCGTCCTAACATGCTTGGGGTTGTTATGGGGACCCCCATGATTTTCCTTTTGGGATAAAACTCTTCCCACAAGGCACAACATTGGTACTACATTTGCCTAATAGCTCATAAAGTTGCATAGCGACAAGTCGACCCCCGTGGATAATTAACCAACCCCCGGGCTAGTGCTCCTCATGAGTGTTGCTCCAACCTGTCAATCGTCGGTGGCTACCAGGGGCAACTCTGTAATTGGCCTACCAGAAGTTTGGACAATATGTCCTGTCCTGAGAACAAGATACGCGGCTCCTATCGGGATCACCGACTCACCAGGCGGCCTTGTTGGATTTGTTTACCTTTCTCGAACGTCTTGTGCGAGAGATTCCGAGGATACTTTGGGCTATCTCGTGGTTGAGGTTTTCCACCAGGAATCCGAGGAGATCACGAGTTTTTAGTGGTCGAGGTTTCCAATGCAGCTTGTCGTGGACTAGTTGGAGCACCCCTGCAGGGTTAAATCTTTTGGAAACCTATGCTCGCGGTTATGTGGCAACTTGGAAATTTTGTTTAACACTCGGTCATAGCCAACTTGAAGTAAACTTAACTAAAATATGCTAACTGCGTGCATTACCGTGACTGTCTCTTCTTGTGAATTTCTAATCCGAAAGAGGGCATGGTGGGTTTATGTTCGACGTAAGTACGTGTTCAGGATCACTTCAAGGTCATTATTTTCACATATGTTATGCATAGACCAACCCTCTTATTCTTGTACTCGTAACATAGCACTCAAATAAATGCTTCGTTGCTTGCTACAGCCTCACCACTTAACCATACCTCGCCCATTAAGCTTTCTACTATTGATACCTTTGGAAATGAGACTGCTGAGTCGCTGTGGCTCACAGATTAATACAACAATAGTTGCAGGTACAGCTAAAGCGATACTTTGGCGTGAGCACTATGGTTGCTTTATTTGGAGTTTCTTATTATTATTTTTATTCTTCAATCTAGGATGGTTTTGAGGCCGGCATCCTAGGATAGAAAGGATGTATGTCGTTCTTTTATCATTTGTCTTTGTCCGTAGTCGGACCCTCCTCTTCTGTATGGTGATTGAATATATTATTGTATTGTGTTGTTCATGTTGTAGCTTGTGGCGAGTATAAGCTAGTTCCAGATACTCATCTCTTCTGTACATGTACTTCTAACAATAGCCATTCTTGCATAATGATGAGATGCGATGCTATCCATGTCGAGGCCCTCGTGCCAAAATAAGGATATGATCGCATCTTGGGCGTTACAAGTTAGTATCAGAGCAGTACCGACCTAGGAGCCCCCTTGATTGATCGAACTTGGCCGAGTCGAATCTAGTGAAAAGCTCCTTTGAGTCTTGTTATATATCGGAGAGTAGGATTCTTTTTACTCCTCTTATATGCTCTAGTGAGGAATCTTGAAGTAGCAATTTTTATTCTATCCATGTTCTCGTTAAAAAAATAGGTTCACACGGATATTTTGGAATCTATATGATGACGATGTGACGGAGTTCTGATTTGATGCCTTATATCTAACTTGATTTCTCTCGAGGAGTTGAGCTCCAGGGGATTCTTGTCACACTCGCTATCATTCAGTTTCCTTAGTATCTCAAGACGAAGGATGTTTAAAATTGTTTCAATAATCTTTGTGGCGAGAGGAGTTTGGCGTCACCTAGTTTTGGGGAGAGCATCCAGATGTACTGCCATAATTGGTATCATTGTGATTACGAGGGTCTAAGGTAGATGAGTTTTCGAGATCTTTGGTTATGTGTTGACGGATGCGATACACTAGACGGGTAGTTTTATTGCTAGGAGTTGAGTGATGGATTTTACTCCTTGTATCCGTGGATTCGATTGCATAACCAAATTTTTTTGGAAGTTCTTAGGTGGGAATTCAAGTAGTTACCTAGGATTATCTTCCAACAGATGTATGATGTTAGGTTGGGGTTCGACATCTAGTGGTTTCATTTGTTCACGGTCTTTTTTACAAAGCATAGTCTCGATATAGTTCATCACATATGCTCTGTCAAGCCTTGCAGCTCGCTATGACTAGGGAGCATATTCGAGCATCATTTCTATTGAAAATCCAATCTACGATCAAGCTCACGTGAATCTTACCATGAAAATATCGAACGAAATATCTGTCATGAATGTGTTCCACGCTTGTTTCGTAAGCCATATCATTTGTTTTGTTGGAGTATGGTAATTCGAGTTGCTTCATTGTCAAGTGGTGATCTGATATCTTTCCAAAGCGGTGTTCTCATATTTCTATGGGAGTGCTAATTAATTCTTTTGTTCATTCAAGTTGTCTTATCAATTCTCTTTTAACCAGAGTCATCATGTCAACTATTTTCCAACCGGTGTGGTTTTTTTCAATATAATTCAATCCTATCCAATATTTGCAAGATTGTTCCTCTTATCTTTCTGGGGTTTGTATCATCTACCCCAAGTTGTCTTTGTTTTCCCCACCCTCCTGAACATTTGTCTTCAACTATTAGATTATCATCCAAGTTCCTTTGTTTTCAATTATGTTGCCTCTATATTTTCTTCCATATTGTTTCTAGTGAATCATTGTGAATATGCTCAAGTATAAGTTCATCATTCTTCATTCCTGTTTCCTTCTCCGTAGGATTCAATTCAAGCCTTCGGTGTTCATTATATCAATGGCATTCGTTCAATGCTTCCCATGTTGGAATTCTTGTTCACGCGTGTCTAGTTTATTCGTCTCTCTCTATTCTATCCGGAGTGCTCAAGATATCTCAAAAGACTTTCTTCTTCATTCAAATCCTTTCAAATATTTCAATGTTCTCACCTAATCAAGCTTTCATGTGTACCGGTGCAATATCTCCTTCTAAGCAATTGATTGAACGATGTTCTCTTTGAGTGGGCCCACAACCCACAGGTTCTCCACGATCTTACGTGGCTCTTCTAATATTTTCCGCAGGTCTCAAGCTCCTTTCATATATGACGTGAGAATGATTTTCATCAGTCATATTCCTTCTCCTATATCAATTCGAATTATTTTCATCATTGGCTCAACTTTCCTTATTCATTATTCCGGAGTGTCTCAATAATCCTTCGTGTTGTTCCCCGTCATCATTCTCTGTTTGGAAGACCGAAGAAGGGTTCCTCTTAAATCTTGGTCCATTATCTTGAAGATTGTTGGTTTCATCTTCATGATATCCTCTCAATTGTTTTCAGTCATGGGATATCCCTTCTATATCTATCTCCTGTATTTCAGCGTTGTTTTCATTTCGTGATCCTCAAAAGGACTTCATTTTAGAAGATTTCTTCATTCTTAGATTTTAGCTTTCGTTCTCAAGTTCTTCTCGAATGTTGTATCTTCATTTGTATCTCAATTATTCTGGTGCCTTGTTGAAGTTTTCTGTTAGGAGGCCCAAGATGTCTTCGTTCCCGTGTATATCCATTCATTCTTGTTATCCCCATGTCACATATGTAGTCTTCACTTGCACTGTGCTAGCATGTGTGTTGCGTCACGTTTAAATTTTTGCTAAATTGAAGTGGGGACTAACAAAACCCTAGCACTTCGTTGATTAAAACAATTTCAAATAGTGATAATTTTCAATGAATCCAAAATGGACTTCAAAAATATTCACCATATCACATAAATTTTGGCAACAACATATCACAGGTGAATTATAATTTTAAAACATCTTGGGAATTTTAAATAAACTAGAGAAGTTTGTGAAAATGTCAAAATAAATGACTTTAGATATTTTAGTTACCTCAAAAATGTGAAACTTTCTGTTGACTTTTGAAATATTCAAATTATACTCGATATTTAATTTCAGGGTTTGTGGTTAAAGTTTTGTTCCCAAACAAAAATAAAACAAATATTAGAAAATAGAAAATAGAAAGTAAAGCAAAAGAAATAAAAAAGGGAATCTCATGTGGGCTTACCTGAAAGTGGTGCCTCGGCCAACCACTCAGCCTGTCGTCTTCCTCCTGCCAGTAGGGAGGGGAGGAGCTGGCCACCGCATGCTATGCCGCCGCCACGCACATCTGTGCCTGCTCGTCGCGCTGGCGAGCTGGATAAGCACCCCGCTACCGTCTGGATCATTACACCTCGCCATTCTCCCCTTTTCTTCTCTCCGCTCCCCTCTGCCACCATGGTCGCCGCTCCCAAAGGCCATCGCCGTCGCTTGGCTAGCCCAGTCGCTCTCTCTCGCCCCCGAGAAGCTCAAAAGCTCCTCCTTGATGACCCACGAGTGTAGAGGATCTATCATAGTCCTTTCGATAAGTAAGAGTGTCGAACCCAACGAGGAGCAGAAGGAACTGATGAGTGGTTTTCAACAAGATATTCTCTGCACGCACTGAAATTATCGATAATAGATAGTTTTGTGAAAAGATAATTCGTAGCGAGTAGCAAGTAACAATAGTAAAAAAGGTGCAGCAAGATGGCCCAATCCCTTTTGTTGCAAGGGACAAGCCTGGACAAACTCTTATATGAGGTGAAGCGGTCCCGAGGACACATGGGAATTTCTGTCAAGCTAGTTTTCATCATGTTCAAATGATTCGCGTTCGCTACTTTGATAGTTTGATATGTGGGTGGACCGGTGCTTGGGTGCTGCCCTTACTTGGACAAACATCCCACTTATGATTAACCCCTCTCGCAAGCATCCACAACTATGAAAGAAGAATTAAGACAAAGTCTAACCATAGCATTGAACTAGTGGATCCAAATCAGCCCCTTACGAAGCAACGCATAAACTAGGGTTTAAGCTTTTGTCACCCTACCAACCCATCATCTACTTATTACTTCCCAATGCCTTCCTCTCTGCCCAAATAATGGTGAAGTGTTATGTAATCGACGTTCACATAACACCACAAGAGGAAAGACAACATACAACGCATCAAAATATCGAACGAATACTAAATTCACATGAGTACTTATAGCTAGACTTATCCCATGTCCTCAGGAAGAAAAGTGACTACTCACAAAGCATAATTATGTTCATGACCAGAGAGGTATTGAATAGCATTAAGGATCTGAACATATGATCTTCCATCGAGTAATCCAACTAGCATTAACTACAAAGACTCATTAACACTACTAGCAACCTTACAAGTCGAATCGGAGTCGCGAGACAGAGAATGCTTACAAGAGATGAACTAGGGTTTGGAGATGAGATGGTGCTGATGAAGATGTTGATGGAGATGAGTCCCCTCCGATGATAGGAGTGTTGGTGATGACGATGGCGACGATTTCCCCCTCTGGGAGGGAAGTTTCCCCGGCAGGACGGCCCTGTCGGGGGGTCTACATTGGTTCTGCTCAAGTTTCGCCTCGTGGCGGCGGCGTCTCCTCCCTAAAGCCTCCTCCTGATTTTTTATGGGACAAAACCCTCATTATAGAAAAATATGGGAGCCGGAGGGGAACCAGGGGGCCCACAAGCCACCTAGGCGCGGCTAGGGGTGTAGGCCGCGCCTGCCAGGCTTGTGGCCTCCTGGTGGCTCCCCTCCGGTACTTCTTCCGCCCAATATTTTTTATAAAATCCAAAATAATTCCTCTTTGATTTTCACGGCTTTTGGAGTTGCGCAGAATAGGTATCTCAAACTTGCTCCTTTTTCAGACCAGAATTCCAGCTGTCGGCATTCTCCATCTTCATGTAAACCTTATAAAATAAGAGAGAAAAGGCATAAGTATTGTATTGTAAAGTGTAATAACTGCCCATAAAGCGATAAATATCAACATAAAAGCATGATGCAAAATGGACGTATCAAGTCCAACAAGCTTAGACCTCGCTTGTCCTCAAGCGGAAGCCGAGATCATTAAATATGCCCACATGTTTACAGATAGAGGTGTCGATAAAACAAAATACGGACATGCAGACATCATGATCATATTTAGAACAGCAATATCGTCATATAATCTCTTATGCTAAAGTGACAATTCCTTCACAAAGTAAAGTATGGATCAAGAACCTTATTGAGAATTAGCAACCAATAGGCTTTAATCATTGAAGCAATTGCAATTTATCATAACATCGGAAAGAGTCAAATAAGAGCTTGTAAAGCAAATCCACATACTCAATCATACTTTCATCTTCTACAATTGCTAAAAATCACGTGGTGCTCATGAGATCAAAGTTTCAGTTGGACACAAAGAAAGATAGGGGCTTATAGTTTCGCCTCCCAACTACTTACCTCAAGGGTAATGTCAACAATAATAATTCATGAGTACTTACTTCCAAGTTGACATATGAATATAGATCTTTCCCTAGCACATGACGTTAGCCAAGATAATGGCGAAATAAGGAATTGGTGTCGATCACCACAACTCTTTTAAGGATAAAAAGTAAACGTACAAGATAGGCCCTTTGCAGAGGGAAGAAGAGGTTGTCATGCGCTTTTGAGGTTTGTATGTGTGTTCTCTTAGTGTGGAGGAACGTCACTTTATATTGCCTTCCGTGATACTGAACTTTATTATGCAGTATGTCTCTTTTATGTCTTCCTCATCACAGTTTGTACAAAGCTTATTTTCCGCACACTAATAGATCATACATATTTAGGGAGCAATTTTTATTGCTTGCACCGATGACAACTTACTTGAGGGATCTTATTCAATCCATAGGTAGGTATGGTGGACTCTGATGGAAAAACTAGGTTGAAGGTTTATGGATGCACAAGTAGTATCTCTACTTAGTGCGAAAGTTTTGGCTGATAAGAGGTGGAAGCAAGCGTCGCATGCTAAGGGATCTCTAGTCATATAACATTGTTCGGAACCAAGCAAACATAATTCATTATGTTGTCTTCCTTGTCCAACATCTACTTCTAAGCATGTAATAGTTTAATGAGTGTTCCCAATCATAAATGGTGCCCAAGATGATATAATTATGTGTGAACCTCTCTTTCTTTATTACTTCCTATTAATTGCAACAATGACCAAGGTCTACGTTTGTCCACCCACAACAAGTTTCAATCAACATTCTTTTTATTTGTGAAGTCATCACTTCCCATAAGATCATTACATGATCTTTCATGATTTTGTTCTTTTACTAATGTTTTCGTTAGATCATGGCATGAAGCAAGGTCCTCAGACGAATCAGACCAACCCTCCAGCAAAAACCTATGGTGGTCCAGTTAACAATGCAGCACCACGTGCCAATCAGGTGATGTGTTACAAGTGTGGAGAACCAGGGCACTATTCACGTGAGTGTCCTCAGAATGTGGGTGCCAAGCAACCCGGAAAGTCCGTCGGGCAAGGCAAGTCGGGCAAAGCTTACTATGTGAAGCCAACTCCTGCACGTGGTCGTGTGAACTATGTTTCAGCAGAAGAAGCTGCACAGGATCCCGACGTCATACTGGGTACGCTCCTTGTTAATTATCACCCAGCGTCTGTTCTTTTTGACACTGGGTCTTCTCGTTCCTTCATTTCAGAAAGTTATGCACAGTTACATAACATGTCTCTCTGTGATATGCCAATCCCATTGGTTGTCCAAACCCCTGGTACTAAGTGGCAAACCTCTCGGATAACCTATGACAATGAAATTCTAGTAGACATGCTAGTTTTTCTAGCATCATTGATAGCCCTGAATTCTTCAGATATTAATTTCATCTTGGGTATGGATTGGATGTCAGCGCACTATGCCAAGATTGATACTCATTCCAGAAATGTTCAGCTTACCCATCCCTCGGGTGAGATAGTCAATGTCTCTACTCAAGTTTCCAAATGCCAACTCTATTCCCTCAATGCCAACCCTCTTCTAGAACTAGAAGACATTCCGGTAGTCCGTAACTTCCCGGATGTTTTTCCAGAGGAACTGCTAGGAATTCCACCTGACATAGATGTAGAGTTTGTGATAGATCTTGTTCCGGGAACTGTTCCAATAGCCAGAAGACCATATAAGATGGCACCCCTGGAGCTAGCCGAACTTAAGAAGCAACTAGATGAGGCCTTGAATAAAGGTTTCGTTCGTCCTAGATCTTCTCCTTGGGCTTGTCCCGTCCTCTTTGTCAAGAAGAAAGAAGGAACGGATCGGATGGTTGTAGATTACCGACCAGTTAATCTGGTCACCATAAAGAACAAGTATCTGCTCCCCAGGATCAACGACCTGTATGATCAGCTCGCTGGATCCTCAGTCTTCTCTAAAATGGATTTGAGGTTGGGATACCATCAAATCAAGATCAAGAACGGGGACATTCCAAAAACGGCTTTTGTCACTCGTTATGGCCAATACGAGTACACCGTCATGTCCTTCGGTTTAACCACTGCCCCAGCCACCTTCTCTCGCTTGATGAATTCAATCTTCATGGAGTATTTGGATAAATTCATCATGGTATACCTCGATGATATTCTCATCTACTCGAAGAACGAACAAGAACATGCCGAGCATCTAAGGCTGGTATTGATGAAACTTCGAGAGCATCGCCTTTATGCCAAGTTTTCAAAATGTGAATTTTGGTTACCAGAAGTGACCTATCTAGGTCATGTAATCTCTGGTAACGGTATTGCTGTCAATCCCGAGAGTGTTCAAGCTGTCCTTGATTGGACTCAACCTGAATCGGTTAAGCAAGGTAGGAGTTTTCTTGGTCTAGCGAGCTATTGCCACCGCTTTGTCGAGAATTTCTCCAAGGTTGCAAAGCCTCTAACTGAACTCCTTAAGAAAGATAAAAAGTTCAAGTTGACACCACAGTGTGAGCATAGTTTTCAAGAACTAAAAAGATGCCTCACTTCCGCACCTGTGTTGCTACCACTAGATTTTTCTAAGGACTTTGTTATCTATTGCGACGCCTCGCGACAAGGATTAGGTTGCATCCTCATGCAAGATCGTCATGTGATTGCATACGCATCTCGTCAGTTGCGCCCACATGAGGATAATTATCCCACACATGATCTTGAGCTTGCAGCTGTAGTCCATGCACTTAAAACCTAGCGACATTACCTTCTTGGTAATCTTTGTGAAATTTTCACTAATCACCAAAGTCTGAAATATATCTTCACCCAGCTGGATTTTAATCTCGGGCAAAGACGGTGGGTTGAGTTGATCACGGATTACGACATAGGGATAACTTACACCCCGGGGAAGGCCAATGTTATGGCTGATGCACTAAGTCGTAAGTCTTATTGTAACAATTTGATGCTACAACGAGGTCAACCACATCTCTATGAGGAATTTTGGAAGTTAAATCTCCATATTGTTCCTGAAGGATTCCTTTCTACCCTGGTGGCGAAGCCTACTCTCAAGGATCAAATTATAGCTGGCCAGAAGCGTGATAAGGGTATATCACGGATCAAGGAGAATATTATTAGCGGAAACGCTAATGAATTCTCCATGAATGATCAAGGTGTTGTGTTCTTCCAGAATCGTCTAGTGGTTCCTAAGAATCCACATCTAAGGCAGTTAATCCTTAAGGAAGCTCATGCTTCTCCTCTCACCATTCATCCTGGTAGTACTAAGATGTATCAGGACCTATGCCAGAGGTTTTGGTGGACTAGGATGAAGAGAGAAATTGCTGAGTTCGTTGCTAACTGCGACGTTTGTCGTCGAGTTAAGGCAGAATATCAAAGGCCTGCTGGCACCCTTCAACCTTTAGCTATTCCTGAATGGAAATGGGATAAAGTCAGTATGGATTTCATTACCGGATTTCCCAAGACCAAGAAAGGAAATAATGCTATCTTTGTGGTCATTGACCGTCTCTCCAAAGTAGCTCATTTTCTTCCAGTTCGTGAGAGTATAACAACTAGCCAGCTAGCAGAATTATATATCTCTCGAATAGTGTCTCTTCATGGTGTTCCCCTGGAGATTAACTCATACCGTGGGAGTATCTTTACTTCTCGCTTCTAGGAAAGTTTTCAGAATGCTATGGGGACTCACTTATCTTTTAGCACTGCTTTCCATCCTCAATCAAGTGGTCAAGTAGAAAGAGTGAATCAAGTCCTAGAAGATATGCTCTGAGCTTGTGTTATATCGTTCAGTATGAATTGGGAGAAGTGCCTTCCATTCGTCGAATTTGCTTATAACAATAGTTATCAATCAAGCTTGGGCAAAGCCCCTTTTGAAGTTCTCTATGGACGAAGATGTCGAACACCTCTTAATTGGTCAGAAACCGGAGAGAGGCAACTCCTTGGCCCGGATATGATCCAGGATGCAGAAGAGCAGGTTCGCCTTATTCGTGAAAAGTTGAAAACAGCCCAGTCTCGTCAAAAGAGCCAATATGATCGTCATAAGGCTGTGACCTTTGAAGTTGACGAGAAGGCTTACCTCCGGGTTACACCTTTGAAGGGTACCCATCGATTCGGTATCAAGGGCAAGTTGGCTCCTCGTTACATTGGTCCTTTTCGCATTCTTGCCAAACGAGGAGAAGTTGCCTACCAGTTGGAACTTCCTCGGCATCTTTCCAAGGTTCATGATGTCTTCCACGTCTCGCAACTCAGGCGTTGCTTTTCGGACCCTATCCGTGAAGTGGACCATGAAACGCTTGATCTCCAAGATAACCTTTCATACTGAGAATACCCTGTGCGTATTCTTGATCAAGCTGAGTGTACCACTCGACGTCGAAACCTCAAGTTTCTTAAATTTCAATGGTCAAATCATTCTAAAAAGGAGGCAACATGGGAAAGAGAGGATCGTCTCCGACTTGAGTATCCCGTGTTATTCCTGACGACTTCTAAATCTCGGGACGAGATTCTTTTGAGTGGGGTGAGTTGTCACATCCCTGGAACCCTAACTAAAGTTTAGCATTGTGCTCATATCTTCTTTGCATTGCATCCAAGAAAATTGCAACAAGATCAAAGCAAGTGGTGAAGCAAAACCCAAAAACCCTAGCCACTTCTCAATTTAAAGGAAATTCAAAAACTTGTCAAAATCAATGAACCCAAAATGCCTCAAGAAAAGTTCAACTTTTCTGATAATACATGAAAAAAAATAATGAGGGAAGAAAACCATTTTTAAAACAGATTTGGAATTTTTTTAAATGCAAAAAGCCACTCAATTCAAGTTTAAATTTTAATTCAAAAACTTTTAAGTTTTCAAAAATGTTGAAAACTTCAGGAATGGTTGGAAATATTCCAACTAATATTCTGGTGTGTTCAAAATATTTTTATAAATTATTTTGGAGCAAAATAAATAGCAAATCAAATTAGTTAGCGAACCAGAAAATAAAACAGAAAAAATAGGAAAAGATTACATGTCGCTCACCTGGCCCAGCCCAGCTTCCCCTCTGTCGTCTTCCTCCCCGCCAGTGGGCAGCAGGAGGTGGCCGCCGCGTACTCCGGCGCGGCCACGCACCTGTGTGCCTGCCTGGCCGCCGCTTCGCGCTGGCATGCGAGGGGATAACCCTCCCGAGGCATGCCCGAGCACATCCTCTCCCCAATCTTCCCCCTGCTACCTCTCCTCTCGGCCGCCATTGGAGCCCGAGCAGAGCTCGAGCTCGCCGTCGTTCTAGCCTACCTCATTCCGTCCTAAGCCGCGCAATAGCTCCGCCACATCCTCCTGAAGCTCTCCAGCTACGAGCCCGACGCCAGGAAGCCGTGAGTCGACCAGGAGCCACCGTCTTCTTCCTCGGGTCACCGACGCTCGTCGCCGGCGTTCTCCCCCTACAGGCCACCCCCAAGCAAACTAGCGCTACCCCTGCACTCCCCGTGAGCTTGCGCAGCTTTCCCCTCACTTTTCCCCATCGATCCCTTCCTCTAGCTCTGTTTTCACCGGAGCCCGACGAGATCCGCCGCGGGAGCTCGTCGCCGGTAGCTCTCCGGTGAACGGCTCGTCCTTCTGAGGCCACCAGTAGCTTCAAGCCGTCGAGTAGATGCCGTAGGTGCTCAGTCCCGTGCTTTTCCCCTTCGGATTCGACTAGCCCGACGATGCCCGAGCTTCGGCCACCGCCAAGCTCGTCGCTGGTGCCTTCTCCGGCCAGATCATCCTCGCTTGAGTGCAGAAATGGACCTGCGCGAGTCGTGGTGTTCTTCGGGTGCACTCAGTGCGGAGTTTCGCTGCCTGTGCGACGTTTCCGAGCCCCTCCGACGTCTCGATGGTCGCCGGAGGCTCACCGCCGGCGAGAACCACCTCGCCGCCGGTGGATCTCAGCTGGCCTGAGCCACTGACACGTGGGGCCAGCCTCTGGATGATTAGAGTTAATAAAAATAAAATTAATTAAACTAATCAGACACTGACAGGTGGGTCCTACCCTGTTAATTAACTAATTAACTTAAATCTAATTTAAAATCTAGCCTAAGTCACTGACTAGTGGGTCCCACTGGTCAGGTTTGACTTTCAACGGCCAGATTGGACCTGCTGATGTCATGCTAATGCAGTAAAGAGTTTTCTGATTTAAAAGAATTCCAGAAAATGCCCAAAACTTCTAAATATCGTAGAAAATAATCTGTAACTCCAATGGAAATAATTTATATATGAAAAAGTATCAGAAAAATACAAGGAATCAGATTTTCACATTTTCAAACATGTTTGAAAATGTTAACATCACCAATCAGATTAAATAATGATTAGGATAACCATATTAAGTAATATATATTTGGAATTAGAAATCCATTTGAATTCCATTTCAAATGCCATGACCAAACAATGCTCAATCACAACCAGCAACTTAACATATCATTCCCATGCATGTTAAAACAAGATGACGTGAGCATCAGGTCGAATCAATTAAAAGGGTATCTAAAAATACCTTGTTTGAAGTGATATTTGAATCTTGATTCGAATCAACTTCAAACTTAATAAATGATAGCTACATTAGCCTATCACCTTTCATCTTCATGCCATGCTCATGCATCATCTTGTTGCATATGATTGATATTGATTGATGTCATTTCTATCGGTAGGATCCGCTCCTCCGGATTCCACCGAATATCCGACTGACGGATATTGTCCCTCTGCTGAGCAACAAGGCAAGCAACCATTTTGATCATCCCGATAAATCCCATGTTCCTGCTCCTGCACTTACTTATTGAATTAGGATCAAATGCTCCAAATGCTTTTGCCACGTTAGTTGAACCCACTTCCTTTGCATGACGTGTCTTTGTCACAGTAAATAGCTGAACCTCGCAACCTAGCATACCTCGTAGATGCTTGAGCCATGATGTGCCTTATCCTGCTATGCATGTTATGCTTAGAGTTGTGTATGGTCTATCATCTGGGTGATGAACAGAATTGTAAGAATGTGTTCAGTAAGTAAAGGTTGTGTGTTGAACCTGATTTGGTAAAGGTACCGGTGAAAGGCTATGTAGGAGTACATGGCGGGTTGTTTCATTGGAATCGTCCTTAGGAACTGAGTTCCGTGTATGTAATCCAAGACGAGATACTACCACCATGCTGGGCCCTGAAATATGACCCCGCTCGACTTATTAATCGCCTAGTACTCGGTCCAGGAGTTGCAAGTAGTTTCTGATGTGTATAGTCATGCTGGAGGCCGTGTGTAGCGCTGACCTTAGAGGTGGGCTATGATGCGGTAGGCAGTGGCATGGTGTACCAAGTGGCACCCGGATGGTGGGCTTGGGAACCCTGCGCACATCGTTTGGGGCCGTGGCGGAAACCTCGACCGGACATCCGTGCGGGTTACCCTCACATAGGCGATAGACCTGGACTAAGTATTAGCGTGGTTAACGATCGTGGCTGACTCCCTCGCTAGGCTTCCGCTTGAAGGTTGCCGAGGTGCATGACGTGCACATGGCGATAAGTGGCGAGAGCGTGTGTGAAGAAGTACACCCCTGCAGGGTTATGATCTATTTGAATAGCCGCGTCCGCGGATACATATGTTGTTCATAGATAACTTTAATGGCTACTCATAAAAATGTCAAGATAACCGTGAGTGTTGTGGATGGCATTTCCGTATGGAGACGGGATGATTCCACGATGGAGTATTGTTGTGGTGTTAGTGGACTCGTGTGCGAGAAATCAAAGTGGTCAAAATTATTTTAAAAATGCAAGTTGTCTAGCCACGAGTCAAATGCTGGCTTTCCGCATGAAACCCCACAAATCCTTATTGATATATTGCATGAGTAGATAGTTATCCTAAACTCTTGCTGAGTACCTCTGTACTCACATTTGCTTAATAATTTGTTACAGAGGTTGTTAATGACCCTAATGGAGTGTTCTACCTAGACATCGACGACGACGAGTAGCTGGTATCCCAGCTACGATCTGGCCATAGGGTGGGTCTGTAGATAGTCAGGCCATGTGCCTTTATCTTTCCATCTGTCTGTACTCAGACAGCTTTACTCTTCCGCTGCTTTGTAAGAATTGTGTGTATAACTTGTGATGATGGGTCGTGAGACCCCTACTTTGTAATATTATGTGTGTGGCTCTTCTGAGCCTTCTAAATAAAGTTTTAATGTTTATGGTTATGTTGTGATGCCATCGATGTATCTATACATATCGGTATGCCATGCGTACGTGTGTTGTACTTGATATGTATGGGGTTCGACTACCTAGCCGTAGGCTTTAGTAGCATTCCTTACAGGGAAATGCCCCTTTGTGATCCAACGAGCCATGGTAGTTCGCTACTGCTCCGGACACATTGGTTGACCGGCATGTGTCCTTCTTAGCTGTTGTGTCTGTCCCCGTTCGGGAAATATCACGCGATGTAATGGAGTCCTTGTAGCTTGCTACGACTCGTCTACATTCGCTAGTGACCGACACCTGCTTTGCTGGGTCATGTATGCCTGTCCCTGTGCGGAACTGCCGCTTTGGTTTATGACTAGACATGTCGATCCGGGTTCTTTGTCATTGGATTGCTAGCGACACAATTGCATACGCGAGTCAAAAGGCGCAAACGGTCCCAGCTAGGGTAAGGCTGCAGCCGTGGGGATAACCGTGCGTGAGACCGCAAAGAGATGCGATGTGTTACAGGCTGGATTCCTATAGCTTAGGATCGGGGTCCCGACAAAAGAATTGAGAATTCGACACAAATCTCTACATATATGGACAAGAAAGAAAAGAACAAGATATTGATAAAAGGAGATGATAATCGAAGAGAGAAACATCACAATGCCTCCGGAACCAAAGAATAGAAACTAGATGATTTTACGGAGAAGAAATGACAACTTCTACCACAATTGGATTTGAAAAGCATCCTTACAAGAAGAATTAAACAGAGTTGTTGGAAAATCGACAACGAAATTAACAAACTTGTTGTGGGCTTATGGAAACCATCTCAAAATTATGAGGTGACAACCAGCCACTAACAAAAATAGTTGATTACTTGGGAGCAACAAGATATGCAAAACTTCTTTCATCAATAGGATACATTGAGTACTTGGATAATGGTAATCACCATAATAGCACAATCCTTAGGAAATGATTTAGGAGAAACCAAATCCAAAATAGCTTCAATGAAGCAAATGGATTTAATTATATCATTCTTGAAAATTATCTTCGGGACTCTGCATGAAGCAAGAATGCTATAACACCATCTCAACATATAATGGAGAAAGAATTGCTCTCTGAATGCAAGAAAATGAATATTTGAGATCCTCCAAAAAAATATTGAAGAACACTTTGAGAAAGAATTACATCCTTAACAATACACCATGAAGGACCTCCATGTAAAATAGGATGATCAAAAGAATTGAGGGAATAAAGGAAAAAGATTATGACCTTGCAAAGATTTAGATGAAGCTTCACGAAGAGATACTTAAGAAAACTTGGAACTCCGTAAACCAAAACATAAGAAAACATGAAACCAAGAGTTTGATATCACGAACCACTCCGGAAGAAGGATTGAAATCATATTTACGAAACAAGAAATAAGTTATGCGATGATTATCCTTCATCAAATTAATTTGATGACTAGCAACGGATTTAGCATACTACTTATTCTTTTTGATAAGTCTGAACAAAGACGAAACAAGATTGAAGATGTCTTAAACGAAACATGAGTAAGAATTCAAATGAATGAGGATAATACGAATGAATGGAGATATATGAGAACGAAGAGACCATGATCCGCCTAATATAAAACTTCAACAAGGCACCGGAATAATTGAGAGCAGAACGAAGAAGCGATAATTGAAAAGAATTTGAGAACGAAAGCTAAAGGATGAGAACAAATAAATCTTCTGAAATGATGGGCTTCTGAGAATCGGGAAATGAAAACAACTCTGAAATGCATGGATAGATTTGGAAGGAATTTCTCATGATAAAAAACAATTCGATAAAGGCATGAAGCTAAAACCATGAATCTTCAAGGAAATCAGTCAGTATTTAAGAGAAACACTCCTTTGGTCTTCAAGCTGAGAATGTTAACGAGAAAAATCACCATGAATTACTAAGAAACTCTAGAACAATTACTAAGGAAAGGTTGAGCTAACGATGAAAATTAATTCAAAGCAATCTTCGAAACAGAATATTACTGATGGAATTCATTCTTACGTCACATTTCAAAACAAATATAGATCTACGGAAAGAAAGAGCTAGGTAATATCCATTGCACTTGTACAAATGAAAATTTGATGAGGTGAAACCATCAAAATAATTGGAAGGATTTGAATGAAGACACGAGTCTTCTAAGATATCTTCAGCACTCCAAATAGAAAATATATTTGAGTAAACGAGAGAGGCTTGATTAAGAATTTCCAACACGATAAAATCATAGAACGAATGAAAGGGATATGATTAAAACTGAAAGCTTCAAATGAATCCACTGGAGAAGAACACGGACATACAGAACTGATGAACTTAGCACTAAATCATCTTTGCAATGAATCATTGGATACAATACGGAAGAAAAGACATCGAAAGCAACAACGAAAGAAAGGCACTTGGATGGAAATTTAATAGTTGAAGCAAAAAGGGCAGGAAGGTGGGGAAAAACAAAGGCAACTTGGGACAGATGGAAAAAACTCCAAAAATAAATATGAGGATGGGTCTTGCAAATATTGGAGAATATTGAATTAACTTGAAGAGAAGCACACCTATTGAAAATAATTTCATGACAACTCCAGTTGGTCCAACAAATTAGCATTGCCCACTACTGGAATTTATAATTTTGCCATCTCCCAAGGCTGACGGCAAAGGGGGAACAACGGACGGCAAAGGCTTTGCCGTCAGTCAGCAAACGGCAAAGTAGACGGCAAAAAAATCCGGTGAAGAGGTTCTTTTCCGTATGCTTTTTCAAAGCGGACGGCAAAGAATCTTTGCCATGAGGGGGCAGACGGCAAATTAAATGGGACGGCAGATACACCAATGGTCCCGTTAAGTGTTAACGGCAGGCCTCCTCTCTTTGCCGTCTGCCCTCCCCCCTTTGCCATGAGGGGGCTGACGGCAAAGGGGGGAACCAAGCCCTCTCTCTCCCCTCTTTGCCGTCTGCCATCCCCCCTTTGCCATGTGGGGGCAGACGGCAAAGGGGGGAACCAAGCCCCTCTCTCTCCCCTCTTTGTCGTCTGCCGTCCCCCCTTTGCCATGTGGGGGCATACGGCAAAGGGGGGAATCCCCTTTGCCATCTGCCATCCCCCTTTGCCATGTGGGGGCAGACGGCAAAGGTGAGAACCAAGCCTCACTCCCTCCCCTCTTTGCCGTCTTCCATCCCCCCCTTTTTTTGAGTGTAAGACAGTAGGATAAAATCCTACTTCGTATCTATATAATGCCAATAGTTACACATGTACATGATGGGAGGGGTGGAGTGGGGTGAGAGGGGGGTGAGGTGGGCAGGGTGGGGTTACATATTATGGGGTGTCAACTAGGGTTGCAACAATGTTATCTATGGTTTGCACCTTGCTAGCAGGCACACGGTGTCTAAGATTGGAGAAGTCCAATACAAATCTACGTCGCCAGGCCCCCAGAGAGGGAGTTATTTTCTCAAAGCACTTGTTATTTCTTTCCTTCCATAGACTCCAGGCCGCCACTAGGAAAATCTCCAAGAACATGTTCCTGGGGTGTTCTGTCCTCTGATGTTGTAGTATCTCCAGCCTATGTCATCGATCTGACCATTTGATGTTTAGCATATCCCAACAACGTTGGCTAAAGCTGCATTCGAAAAAGAGATGATCAAGGGTTTCCTCCACGTGCCGATCACATAGCATGCAGTCAAGAGTAGACCCGATGTTGTAATGTCTTCGTTTGAGCATATTCCTCATGTTGAGCATGTCCATCAGCAAGAACCATCCGAACACCTTGATCTTTGGGACACATTTTGTTTTCCATAGCCACCTAAATGCTGCATGCACCGTAGCTTCTCTGAAATAGAACCGTCGATATGCTGCCGTTGCAAAGGTGTCAGATCCCCAGGTACATACCCAGTCATCTCCTCTAGGGTTTAGCCGCACATCTCTAATTTCCTCTTGCATCACCTTGAGTTCTTCATGCGCTTGTTCCGACAGCGGTAGTAAGAAGGCTTCATGTAGCGAGCTTGTCCCCAAGAAGGTCTTAACCGAAGCATCTTCAGTTCTAGCGAAGGAGAAGGCCCGGGGAAACTTTTCTGCATATACGGAATTGTTCCAGTCATCTTTCCAAAAGAGCCTTGAGAGGCCATCGTTAACCCTCACTCGCGTTATCCCTCGGAACACCGGCATAAGTTTAGTCAGTTCTCGCCACCAGAAGGAGCCACATCGATGTCGCGCGTGGGGTATTGCTTCGCTATAGGGTGTATTCCAGATCAATGCTACCCATGGGATCTCTTTTCGGTTGTAGAATTTTTGAAGCATTTCCAGGAGCATGGCATCATTCTGCAGCTTGAGATTCAGGACACCTAGGCCACCATTTTCTTTGGGTCGGCAAACTGCGTCCCACGCTACTAGGGCATTACTTTTAAACCCATCCTCGGTCTTTTTCCTCCATAGACAGCTCCTCCGGATTTTATCGAATTGTTCCACGATCGTCGGGGGAATTCTAAGGGTCCCCATTGAGTACACAAGCAGCGACGTGATGAGTGAGTTCATCAACACGAATCTGCCCGCATGCGACATCAGCAACATGGCAGCTGTGATTTTCCTCTCCGCTTTACAGACAAGCGGCGTCATGTCCAGGACAGTAGGTTTAGATGTGCCCATCAGGAGCCCTAGGTATGTGAATGGCATTGTTTCTTGTGCACATCGAGAGATCGAGATGATGTTGTCGCAGTTGTCTTGCATAACATTGATAGGAACTAGGGTTGATTTCTGATAGTTAATCCTGAGCCCTATCGTCGTGGCGAAATCGTCCAGTATTAGTTTCATTCACGCAGCTTGGACAGTACACACCTGCATGATGATGATGGTGTCATCGGCATATTGAATCACTGGAAAGGCATCATCACCTCTAGGATCAATAGGGTGAGATAATAAGCCAAGATTCAACTGTTTGTTAATCTCCGTTTGAGGAGATCAGCCGCCAGCACAAATAGAAATGGTGAGAGAGGGTCTCCCTGTCTTACTCCACATCTGCAGGGGAACTATTTACCAGGGACGCCATTCAGTAATACCGATGATTTCCCTAACGAGAAGATGCATTGGATCCATTGGATCCACTTCGAATTAAACCCCATATGTTGCATGATGGTGATCATGGCCGAGTGTTCAACCGTATCAAACGCTTTAGCGAAACCCAACTTAAGAAGGACCACCTCCTTTCGAGAGCTTTGACATTGGTGGATATACTCGAAAGCCCACGCCAAGCAGTCATGAATAGATTTACCACAGAGGAACACGTACTGGTTTCGATGCACAATCTGTAGAATGATTTTCTGGAGTCGTTGTGCCAGTATCTTGGTGATCATCTTGAGGCAGCAGTTAAGCAAGGTAATGGGACGATAGTCGTTTTCTGTCTCAGGGGAAGCCGTTTTCGGGACGAGCGTGATGTGTCCATAGTTGAGAGATTCTAGGTTGAGATTACCTTGGTGGAATTCATCACAGAGATCATAGAAGTCTTTCTTGATGATGTGCCAGCAGGTTTTAAGGAAGGCGTCGTTAAAACCGTCCGGCCCTGGATATTTGTTAGCTGGCATCTCTTTAATTACAGCGTCTATTGCTTCGTTTGCAAAGGGGACTGTGAGAGCTTCAAAGTCTACACCTTGTCGCCGAAGTTGCGTTAAATCAAATCGTATATTCGTAGATCTTGTTGTGCCCATCCTTGTTCTGTAGGTGTCAAACAGGAGGGTCTCCTTGTTGGCATGAGTCTCAACCACGACCCCTTCATTAGTTTTGGGCGTGGCCACATAGTTGCACCGATAGCGTTCAGTTGCCACCATTTGAAAAAAATTGGTATTTTCTTCTCCAAACTTGATCCATCTGATCGTGCATCGCTTGCGCCAGTAGTCTTTCTGGTATTGTAGCAACCTGAGAAGGTGATTTTTGAGGATGCGCCGGAAGTTTCTTTCTGGCATGGTTAGAGTTCTTCTGTCTTCGATGGCATCTATCTCCAGTAATGCCTTGTTGGTGTTGATGGTCGCTACCTTTAGGAGGGAGATACTGCTGCTCCATATTTTTAGTGCAAAGTGTGCTGCCTTAAGTTTCTGACAGATTATCGCCGCTGCATTGTTATACCTACCATGTTTGATGGGTTTATTCCATGCTTGTGAAACCGTATCCATAAACCCTGGGTGAGCAATCCAGTAGGTTTCAAAGCGGAAGATTTTGTTGCGTGGAATATTAGTTTAGATTTCTACCGAACAGGGAATATGATCTGATACAGGTCGCGCCAAGGGACGTACCAAAGTGTTAGGAAAGGAGGTGGTCCAATTTAGAGAGGTAAAGAACCAGTCGAGCTGTTCGAGTAGGGGGTTTTGCCGCATATTCGACCATGTATATGCTCGGCCTTTGATTGGGATCTCTGTTAACGTCTGCTCGCTGATGAATTCGTTAAATGTAAACATGTCTTGAATGTCACCTCCGGGTAGATTGCGGTTTGTTGGGGCTCTAATGTAGTAGAAATCCCCTAGGATCAGCCAGTCCTCGGTCGCCACAGTATCAAGATCAAAGAGCCAAGTGGTGAAACGAACTCGTTGTTCCCCTTGGCAGGGGCCATATATGTTCAAGAGCTTCCAGGTATGCGTTGATTGCTTTGATGAGAACTGGACCCCGAGAGAGAAATCCTCTTCTACAAACGTATCTCCTATGAACATAGAGCTGTTCCAAATCGTGACTAGCCCACTAGAGGCCCCTCTGGAGGGAATATATGCAAATTTTTCAAATCATTTGGGACACAAGGTACGTAAGGTATTTTCATCAAACCAGGGCATTTTTGTTTCTTGTAAACAAATGATAGAGGAGCTGCTGTCACGAATAGCATTCGATAGAGCTAGATGTTTTTTGGGTGAATTAAGACCACGAATGTTCCAACATAAGACATTCCAACTATTCAAAAGCACCATAAAGACTAAAGAAGTGGTAGGTCAGGCACAAGTTCAAGCTTGGCCATCTTCAGGGCCTGGATCTTCGCGAAGGAGCTCCTTAGCTGCAAGCTCTGCTTCAGGTATGGCACAAAGCTATGTCCCAATGGCTTGCATGGTGTTGATAGCAGTAGGTGGGGGTACCTCAAGTGTTAGGGCACAGTCATCTTCATGTAGTGCAATATTAGGAATCATCCTGGGCTTAACTTTTGACTTAGTGATCTTACCCTATGCCATGGATGGAATCTTGAAACCATCATATTTGTTTGAACGCAGGTTGCGGCGAAGGTTAGCAGTGTCCACTTGTAGCTTCATTTTGCCTTTGTTCCTCAGAGGGATCTTGCTGACTTGTGGCTCCAGATCCATGTTCCACTCTACTTCCAATGGATCTGTTTGCTCTAGAGTTGGAGACAGTGGCTGCTCAGGGGATAATGCTTATATCACAACAGCAAATGATGAGCTGATCATGGGGAGAGTAGAACAGGTGTTGCTAAAGATTATACCATCATTTCCCAGAGCAACTGCAAATTCTACATTCAGACATTCATGCTTGAAACCAAAACCATTATTCCAAGGACCTCTAGAAGCTAGGAGAGGTTTTATGGCTCTAAAAATGAAGTCATTCAGCTGATGTCTTGGAGTTGGATCAGTTATCAACAGGGTGAGCACTGATTCTCCATGTTCAGATAAACCAAAACGGATTCCTTCATTGTGAACTTCAAGAGAGATTCTCAAAAGGCCCTCAGAATGTTGCTACTGGAGTGTTTGAGAGTGCATCACTAGTGGAGGCAGGGATCCAGCAGAGATAGTGGTGCTAGCAGAACTGTTGGACTAAGAGATAGCATCATTCCAAGCCTAAGAAGCACTATCTGAAATGTTATCCTCAGGAACCAAACCATCTTGCACTTGGAGTCCCTGAGCAGCAAGCCAAGCTTGAAAATTGTAGAGGTAGGGAGGTAACTGTGGTGCCTGTGGTGGTGAAGCTGGCCACACTCCCCATCCATTGTTCTGATCCTGTTGCTGTGGGGCTACATTAGCAGGAGGAGCCTCATGAGGTTGAGCTGCATTTTGAACTAGCCAGTTATGCACTTGTTGTTGGTACAGTTTCTCAGCAGTTAGTTCAAGGCCAAACTGAGGGTGTGGGTTGCCATCAGGAGGAGGTGGTTCCTCCCCCGTAGGGAGAACTTCAGGTAACAAACCATTCCAGTCATTGCTACGCAAGATAGTAACTTGAACAATCCAGCAGTCTCTAGCGCCACCTCGTTGCCAAACTACAAAGCTCTTTGGAATTAAATGCATATTGAGGACTCTCACTTTGAGCAGAAAAAATCTCCTATCCTGTCTGGGGTTATACCAGGAAACAAGAGCACCAAAACCACCTAGAGATTTCTGTATATAGTACTATGTTTGATAGTCATAGGGAAACCCAAAGTACATAATCCAGAGTTCAGGCCCAAAGGTAATGCTACGACGATTCAGAGCTTCGTTGTGAGGTACAAAAGTGATGAGTAGATCCTGGTCCTCAAGCTCTAGAGGAGAAGCAATGGCGGTATCTCTCATGAAAGCATCCGCAAATCCAAATATCCCAATGCACAATGGATGATCAGAAGATTCAGTGGTGAATAGGTGAGCTTCGTGAAGCAACACTTCAATCTGAGCTCGGATGGCTTCACGGCGATGAAGAGGAACATAGTGACTTGCCTCCGCAATCGCCAGGAAGTCATGGTTGAGAGGTGAAAACGGCCCAACCACCATGCCACTCCACACGATTCTATCATTCGGACTAGGTTCCACGGCGAATCCGGGCGGGAGGAACGGTACTGGGTTCAGGGGATAGTTAGCCATGGCAATGGAGGTGGTGGTGGTTGGCAGCCGAGGAGACGGTGATGAGAAAGAAGATAGAGGAGGGTGTGGCAGCCGTAGTCTTGGAGGGGACAGGAGGGTGATGAGCTCTGTGGGGGAAGGCGCAGAATTCGAAGCGTGAGGGGTGGAACTGGAAACTTCAGGTATCCAAATCCATTTAGAGTATTTTTCTCGCTTAAAACAGGAATGAATCTTGTGCCCATATGCCCCACACCAGTCGCACCTGGTATCGCGGCGACGTTTGCCTGGAGAGGGAACCGAGCGGGAAACAACAACTTGGGATTGATTGCAATCTCTGGTGCTAATTGCCCGAGCAGTAGTCGTGTCGGCCGACAGACTATGCTTAATAATCGTAGGGCAAGCAATCATCTTGGGATTAGGAGCTGAGCAGTTAATGCAAATCATGTGTGAGAAACAGTCCCGTTTATGATGGCCCCATTGAAGGCATCTTGCGGATAAAAACGGCCAATTAATGGTTATTCCGAGATTTCCTCGGCCGAGTATTGGGCTTGCGCTAAATCTGCCTTGTGACGAGCCTCTAAAACCGGCGGCCACTCCGAAGACTGTGGCGCGTATTTAAACGCTGATGTAAGGAAACACTGCGGTGGAGTAGGATATGGAACATTAAGCCGAAATCGGAAACTGCACAAATGAAGGAAATAGGAAATAGAGGCAGATCCCGCGTCCGCCAAATCCGCTAGGGCGACATAACTTTCCATTAAACACATATGCGGGCTTTCCTCCGTGGATGGCGTTGTTGTATTCAAACTTGCGTGTGCCATGTTATGTGGATTGTGGGCACGCGTTACTGCATGTGAGGATGATGCTTCACTCCCATGACGATTGTAAAAGTTGCTAAGATCAAGCTTAACCAAATTTGAGGAGTGGAGCAAACCCGATGTAGTATCATTGATAATCTCTTTGCCAAGAAAACTAAAATCAGTTTTGATCGCCATAGACCTCCTAGAAGAGATGTTAACCAATTCCTCATCTACATGCCAATGATAATCATGATGTATAGCCTGAAGAGGTGGAAATGGCAAACAAAATTTGGCCAAACTCTATCTTTGAGCCCATAGATGAAGTGACCCACTTTGTTGTCGGCAACACTAAACCGAAAGGTTCTTGCTGATATTTTTCGTACAGAGAAACCCGAGCTTAAACCACCCAAACAACATTGGAGAGCAATGCCCACTGAATCTTCATTCAAGGGGAAAGAGGCCAAGGAGAAGGAAACAACCAAGTAGAAAACTTTGCCTGACCCGGGAGAAGAAAAATGCACCATTGTGCCAAACTTGAGCCTCACCTGTTTGGCCAGGGTAACCCTAGTGAGAAATCCCAATGTATGAGCCCTTCCATCTTGATTAACAAGAGAAATCTTCATGCCATGTGGGGGCAGACGGCAAAGGGTGGAACCAGCCCCTTTTTACTTTATTTCTTATTATATCCAGCATTTTTCACAATAATCAGGATATATATATATATATATACATATATATATTTGACAAAAATAAATTTGTTTCCTTACTCATAACCATATTAAAATAACTTTCATCCATAGTACATACATATTATGCAAGTTCCATCCGTACCAAACCATATATTACACCAGTTTCATCCACATGCATACAAACTTTCATATATATCCATATACTACAATAGTTTCAATACAAGCTTCCGTGAAGCCATGGTACAAGAAATCATCTTCAAGAATTCCATCAATATAATCCAAGCTTCCGGTGAAGTGAATGTAATCTGCAAAATGACAAATAAGAAAGTTAGAAGAATAATACTAGATGAAGAAGTATATAGGTTATTTCGGAGAGAAATTAGCTAAGTATAGGCCATTTAATAGCTAAGTTAGGTGGAATAGGTCATCCTGGAGCTACATAGCCTTATTATGTCATTTAGGAGATAACTTAGCTAAGTATAGGTCATTCTAGAGCTAACTTGGATAAAATATGTCATTTTGTAGCCAACTATGATTATTAATCCATTTTGACCTTATTATGTATTTTGGAGCTAAATTAGTCATTTTAATGAGCTAACCAAGGTTCTTATGATGTTTTTACCTACCTATGCTAATTATGTCATTTTGGAGGATAATTAGCTAAGTATGTCTTTGTTGGGGAAAATAACCTACGTAGAAGAAGAAAGAGAAGAAGCAAGAAGCAGAAGGGAAGAAAACTAAGAAGAAGGAGGAGGAGAAGGAGGAGGAGAAGGAGAAGGAAGAGGAGAAGAAGAAGAAAAGAAGAAGGACAAGTAGAAGGAGAAGAAGGAGGGCAAGAAGGAGAAGGAGCTTCTCTCCTCCTTCTCCTTCTCCTTCTTCTTCCTCCTTCTCCTTCTTCTTCTCTTCTTCTTCTTCTTCCTTCCTTTCATTTTTCCTCTTTCTTCTCCTCTTGTCCCCTTCTTCGGGCTAAATTAGCTAAGAATGCCTTTTTGGAGCTAATTATGTCATTCCGAGGATAATTAGCTAAGTATAGGTCATGTTTTATTAAATAGACCATTTTGGAGCTAAATAAGATAATTATGTCATTTACGTGGAAGCCTAGCTAACTATAGGACCTCCCACTAATAAACTAACCTACAGAATCTAGCACTAAGTAACTAAAAAAGAATCTAGCTACCACTAATTAACAAAACAGAATGTGCCACTAAACTACCTACTAAATCTACTAATTAACGGAATCTACCACTAGTCAACACTCGGTCACATTCTGGCAACTGATGAAAGAGGAGTTGGCGTGATGGTGGCTAGTCCACCGGTTAATTTGACCTCCCAGAAGGCTCTCTCATCTTGGTTGCTTGAATGGTCGCTGTCGTTGCTGACCATGAGAAGGAGCTCATGCTAAAGGCTAGTTATGGGCTATGGCTCACCAGAAACAACACAAGGGAGGGGCGGAAGTTGCAGCAGCCACATGAAATAATAGATTCTCTGAAGGTGCAACTGTCAGATTGGAAAGCAGCGAACGAGCAAGGGTGTCACAGCCGGAGGCAAAAACCATCCAGAAATGGGAGCCTCCTGTCAATGGATGGGTAAAAATAAACTCCGATGGCGCGGTCTCGAAGAAAGGAACAAACGGTGGTGGTGGGGCAGTATTCCGGGATCATAATGCAATGTTCTTGTCCGTAGTTAGCCATTTCTTCCCAGGCATTGCTGATCGCGAAGCGGTAGAAGCATTGGCGTGCAGAAGGGCACTATAGGTGGTTGTTGGTCCTAACATCCAACGAGCACATTTGGAACTCGATAGCAGGGCACTGGTGGTGAAGATTAATCATCCAGATAGGAACTTGTCTGTTGTCGGGCCTTGGGTACAAGATATCAAGATAATGCTTAATTCTTTCGATGAGTTCAAGGTCAGTTGGATTTGTCGTTCGGGTAATATGGTTGCGCATAAGCTAGCTAGGGTAAGTGTAGGGGAGCTTCGTAGTGAAACTTGTCTGCTGTCGGACCTTGGGTACAAAATATCTACTAATTAACTAACTAAATATAACAACTAACTAAACTACCAACTAACGAAACAGAATGTACTAACTAACTAAACTACCACTAAATCTACTAGTTAACTAACCTACAAACTAACAACTAACACGAACAAGATCCAAAATTTGAATGGGCATTACCACTAACAACTAACCTAATTAACGATAGGTACTTAACAACTAACCTAATTAACAAATTATACGAAAAAGGAAAAAAAAAGTAGGGACTCAGGGAGGGGGGCGGCTGGGCGATGAGGACGGCGCAGGGAGGACAACTGTAGAGGAGGAGGGGGCGCGTGGAGGAGGCGGTGCGCTGGTTGGAAGGGGTAGTGGTGGAGGAGGGGCGTCGCGATGGTGAAGGAGGGGTCGTGGGGAGGAGGAGGGCGCGGTGGTGGATGAGGGGGGGCGCGGCGCGGCCTCCTTGCGCCGGAGCAGCGGGACATCGGCGCGGAGCACCTGGTGCCAGACGGCGGGATTCGAGGAGCGGGGTTGAGGCGGAAACCTAGGGGTGGCCGGCGGAGCTCATCGGCAGGCGGCGCGGGGCGCAGATGCACTAGTGGGCTATGTGGGAATCGGCGGTTGGAGGGGGCGGGCGTTAGTTTGGTTGGTGGGCCGCCCCTTTGCCGTCTGCCGTGCTCCTAGGCAGACGGCAAAGGAGTCCCAGGCAGACGGCAAAGGGGCGGGGTGGGGGAGGCAGCGGGTGGGGCCAGCGGTTAAAGTGGTTGGTGGGCCACTGTCCCCTTTGCCGTCCGTCGTGCTCCCAAGCAGACGACAAAGGAGCCCGAGGCAGACGACAAAGGGGCGGGGTGGTGTGGGTGGGGTTTCGGCCGTTTGGGGGGGGGCTTTGCCGTCTACCCACCCTTTGTCGTCCGCATAGGGCTTCTTTGCCGTCCGACAGCGGACGGCAAAGAGATGACTGACGGCAAATTAAACCTTTGCCATCAGCCACCTCTTTGTCGTCAGCACTGTGACAGCTGACGGCAAAGAGTACCTTCGCCATGCATCAGCAGACGGCAAAATTCTGAATTCCAGTAGTGCCCATAAAAATATGGGAACACCACTTAGGAAAGATATGAAATCACCACTAGACATTAAAAAAATTGAATTATCTTACTCCAATAAAACAAAGGATGAGGCTTACAAAACAAGCCATAAACAAATACATAACACATTATGAATTTGTTGGAAGGATAATCCTAGATAACTACTTGAATTCCCACCTAAAAACTCCCAAAATCTTTCTGGTTATGCAATATGGTCCAACAGATACACGAAGTAATTACTGAATAAATCACTCAACTCCTAGCAATAATACTAATCATCGAATGTATCACATCCGTCAACACATAACCAAAGATCTCGGAAATTCAACTATATCAGACCCTCGTAATCCAGACAGTACTAATTATGGCACTACATCTCTAGGATCTCCACAGTACTGGGTGACGCTAAACTCCTTTCGCCACAAAGAGTACTGAAGCAATTTTGAACATCCGCGTCGTGAGATTCCAAGGAAACTGAATGATATCGATGTGTCGAGAACCCCTTGGAGCTCGACTCCTCGGAAACATGAGGCATCATGTACAGAATATCGTCACATGGACATCATAGAGATTCCAAAATACCCGAGTGATCCTAAATTTATTTTAGTGTAGAACTAAAATCCTTACGTCAGGATTCCTCACCAGAGCATAGAAGAGGAGTAAAAATAATCCTACTCACCCATATATAACTAGACTAAAAATAGTTTTTCACCGGACTCGATCGGCCAAGTTTGACCAATCAAGGGGGCTCCTAGGTCGGTACTACTCTAATACCAACTTGTAACTCCCAAGATGCGATCCTATCCTTATTTTGGCAGGAGGGCCACAACAGTGATAGAAGCGCATCACGTTCTTTCACAATAATAGATATTGTTACAAGTACATGTAAAGAAGAGATGAGTACATCGAGGTTTCTTACACTCGCCACAAGCCACAACAAGATCATCTCAAATACAACAATCCATTCAATCACCAAGTAGAAGAGTAGGGTCCGACTACGGATGAACTCAAACAAATAAAATGCCATCCATCCTTGCTATCCCAGGCTGCCGGCCTGGAACTAATCCTATATCGACGATGATGAAGAAGAAGAACTCCAAATTAAACAAACAACACGCTCACGTCAAATCATTGCTATATTTTTACCTCCAACTGTTGTTGTACTAATCTCTAATCTATGAGCCACAAGGACTCAACAATCTAATTTCCAAAGGTATCAAGACTAGCAAAGCTTAATGGGTGACGTATGGTTAAGTGGCGAGGCTTCAGCAAGAAGCTAAGCGTTTATTTGAGTGGAAAACTTACAAGTACAATAATAATAGGGGGGTGATCTATGCATAAACGGTCGTGAGCTAGTAATGATCAAGAAGTGATTCTGAACCCTACTTATGAGTCAAGCATAACCCCATCGTGTCCTCTCACGGATTGAGAACAAGAGAGTAGACACATTCACGGTTACTACAGAGTTGGCATATTTTAATTTAAGGTTACTTCAAGTTTGCTATGACCAGGTGTTTAACAAAGTTTCCAAGTTGCCACATAACCGCGTGCATAGCTCACAAAAAGATTTAACCGTGCAGGGGTGCTCCAACACATCCATCACAAACTCGCCACAAGCTGCGTGGCAAACCTCAACCACGGAAAACCCATAGTCTCTTCGAAATCCCGGTGGAAAACCTCATCCTCGAGATAGCCCAAAGTATCCTCGTAATCCCGTGCACAAGACGTTCAAGAAAGGTAAAAAAAATCCAACAAGGCTACCTAACGTGCCGACAATCGCAATAGGAGCCGTATAACTCTTTCTTAGGACACAACCGGATGGGAAAGCCTATGAGTAAAACCAAACAATGAGTTCTACTGTGGTGGCCCTGTAGTCTGCCCGTTTGGGACCAACACCATCAGCAATGGCACCCTGCATTATGTTGAATTAATTAACGGGCAGCGCTAGCTCGCTATGCATTACTAACGGTGTTCAGTATTATTTTGTTGAGCAAATACAGTACCACTGTTGGGCTTTGCCGGAAGAAGTTTATCCCAAAACAAAAATCAAGGGGTCTCCATAACAACCCCAAGCATGTTGGGAGCGCTCAATATGGAACATAACACCGGTACACAAGTAACTAGGGCGGAAAAGGCGGAACAAAACACAAAGCCAAAAAGACCAAGCCTTCCACCTTTTACTAAGTGTATAGGTGCACTAAGTTAAATAGCAATAATATTGTGATATATGAAGGAATCCATGTTGTCACTTGCGAAGCAACTTGCACCTGCAACTAGCAACGCTATAAGAAGGGTTGAGCAAGAGGTAACGTAGCGAGACAAATGTTGCTGGAACGTGGAGGATTTAGAGGCTTTTCATGGCAATGTTGGGAGGCTTGACATTGAAGTGGTACGTAACAAAACATCACGATAGAAATGAGACAACTAGCATAGCAATGATAGTAGTGGTATCCAAGGAAATGATCATCTTACCCGAGATCCCGCTTAGGACAAGAATGAATCCGTGAAATAGACGAACGAGCTTAGTCGAACGAATCATCACACTCCAAAGCGGTTACGAAACTCTATTGAGAAGAAATAACCTAGAAACAACCACTGAACACACAATTAACACCACAATGTATACATGACATGATGTGAAACAAATATGATGCATGTTGATACGTCTCCATCGTATCTACTTTTCCTAACTCTTTTGCCCTTGTTTTGGACTCTAATTTGCATGATTTGAATGGAACTAACCCGGACTGGCGCTGTTTTCAGCAGAATTGCTATGGTGTTGTTTTTGTGCAGAAATAAAAGTTCTCGAAATGACCTCGAAACTTACGAGGATTGTTTGTGCAATAGATAAAAAATACTGGCGCAAGAATTACCCGAAGACACGGAGCCAGGGGCCCACGAGCCTAGGAGGCGCCCCCCCTAGGGCGCGCCTGGCAGGCTCGTGAGGCCCACGTGGCTTCGCAGCCTCCAACTCCACATCTATATATTATCTCTCGCCCAGAAAAAATCAAGAGAGAAGAATTCATCGCGTTTCACGATACGGAGCTGCCGCCACCACATGTTCTTCCTCGGGAGGGCAGATCTGGAGTCTGTTCTGGGCTCCGGAGAGGGACAATCGACGTCGTCGTCATCATCAACCATCCTCCATCGCCATTTCCATGATGCTCTCCATCGTTCGTGAGTAATCTCATTGTAGGCTTGCTGGACGGTGATGGATTGGATGAGATCTATCATGTAATCGAGTTAGTTTTGATGGGGTTTGATCCCTAGTATCCACTATGTTCTAAGATTGATGTTACTACTACTTTGCTATGCTTAATGCTTGTCACTAGGGCCCGAGTGCCATGATTTCAGATCTGAACCTATTATGTTTTCATAAATATATGTGTGTTCTTGATCCTATCTTGCAAGTTGTAGTCACTTACTATGTGTTATGACCCGGCAACCCCGAAGTGTCAATAGCCGGAACCACTCCCGGAGATGACCATAGTATGAGGAGTTCATGTATTCTCTATGTGCTAATGCTCTGTCCCGGTTGTCTATTAAAAGGAGACCTTAATATCCCGTAGTTTCCATTAGGACCCCACTGCCACGAGAGGGATGGACAAAAGATGTCATGCAAGTTCTTTTCCATAAGCACGTATGACTAAATATGGAATATATGCCTACATTACATTGACGAACTGGAGCTAGTTACATATCACTCTATGTTATAACTATTACATGATGAATGTTATCCGACATAATTATCCATCACCGATCCAATGCCTATGAGCTTTTCCTATACTGGTCCTTGCAAAGTTACTTTACCGCTACTGCTGTCACACTTGCTATACAAATTACTACTACTACTGTTACCGCCGCTACCGTTACTATCATACTACTTTGCTACTAAAACTTTGCTGCAGATACTAAGTCTTTCACGTCTGGTTGAATTGTCAACTAATACTCGAGAGTATTCTTTGGCTCCCCTTGTGTCAAATCAATAAATTTGGGTTGAATACTCTACCCTCGAAAACTGTTGCGATCCCCTATACTTGTGGGTTATCAAGACATTTTTCTGGCGCCGTTGCCGGGCAGCATAGCTCTATTCTCTGAGTCACTTGGGATTTATATCTGTTGATCACTATGAGGAATCCAAGAGATCCAAAAAGTAAAGTCTTGCCCTCAACTACGAGGACAGGTAAGGAACTGCCATCTAGCTCTACACTTGATTCACCTTCAGTTATGAGTAAATTTGCGACACCAACACCTACTAGTAATCCTTATATGTCGCCTGCGCTTGATGATGCTACTTCTGCTATCCATGATGCTTATGATGATGCTTTGCTTGATAATGATATGCCACTGGGTGAATTTCTTGATGCACAAATTGCTAGAGTTACTGTTGAATCTGATGATACTTCTGAAACTGATGAAATTATTGAAATGGAACCTGCTGTTTCACATGTTAGACCTAGCTCTCCTGGATATGAATTGCCTGATATAGCTAAGGGTTATGTTATGGAGGGAGAGGTAGCTGAATACTTTCTTGCTTGTAAGGATATCTATGATCTTTAGAATTTATTACGCAAGTGGAAAGAAAAATATCTGAATGCTAGAATGAAATATGATCCTAAGTTTGCTACTTTACCCATCTTTGTTACTGATAAGGATTATGAATTCTCTGTCGATCCTGAGTTAATCACTTTGGTTGAATCTGATCCTTTTCATGGTTATGAATCTGAAACGGTTGTAGAACATCTTACTGAACCGAATGATATAGCCACCCTATTCACTAATGAGGAAAAAATTCGCTATTACTATATCCTTAAGTTGTTTCCTTTCTCACTAAAGGGTGATGCTAAAACTTGGTTTACTTCTGTTGCTCCTGGTTGTGTGCGTAGTCCCCAAGATATGACATACTACTTCTCTGAGAAATATTTTCCTGCCCATAAGAAACAAGCTGCCTTGCAGGATATATATAACTTTGTGCAGATTGAAGAAGAGAGTCTCCCACAAGCTTGGGGGAGGCTTGTCTAGTTACTTAATGCTTTCCCCGATCACCCTCTTAAGAAAAATGAAATACTTGGTATCTTTTATAATGGACTAACAGATGCTTCTAGGGACCTCCTAGATAGTTGTGTTGGTTGTGTTTTCAGGGAACGAACTGTGGAACAAGCTGAAATTCTATTGAATAATATCTTGAGCAATGATAATGCTTGGGCTATTCCCGAACCACCTCCGAAGTCAACTCCGAAGAAAAGAGGTATTATATTCCTCAGTCCTGAAGATATGCAAGAAGCCAACAAATCTATGCAAGAGATAGGATTAAATCTGAAGATGTTAAGAATCTTCCACCTATTGAAGAAATACATGGTCTTGATAACCCGACACAGGTAGTAGTGGTAAATTCTCTTTGTAGATTCAATGAGAGTGATATTCCTTATGGTAAACCTGCTAGCTTATTCTTAGATGAATTTGATAACTTTGTTGCCAAACAACAAAGTTTTAATGATTATGTTAGTAGACAACTGCAACAAAATGCTCGTATGATTAGTCATATAAGTGCTTGTGTGGATAGAAATGTTAATGATCTTAAGCTTATTGGTAAACATGCTTCTATGGTCACGACTCAAGTAGAACAAGTACTTAAGGCTCAAAATGACTTGCTTAATGAATTGAATGACAATTCTATTAGAGTTGTTACTAGAGGTGGTAGAATGACTCAAGAACCTTTGTATCCTGAGGGCCATCCTAAGAGAATTGAAAAAGATTCTCAAGGAGTTATTACTGATGCACCTAGTCATCCTGGTAATAGGAAGAAAAAGAAAGATGATAGGGACCTACATGCTAGTAAACCTGTTGCTGTTACACGTGAGAATCCAAGTGATGTCTCTATTTCTGATGCCGAAATACAATCTGGTGATGAACATGAGCCTAGTGATAATATTGATAATGATGTTCATGTTGATGCTCATCCTAGTAATGATAACGATGTGGAGATTGAACCTGTTGTTGATCTTGATAACCCACAACCTAAGAACAAGAGATATGATAGGAATGATTTTATTGCTAGGAAGCATGGTAAAGAAAGAGAACCATGGGTTCTGAAACCCATGCCCTTTCCTCCCAAACCATCCAAGAAAAAGGATGATGAGGGTATTGAGCGCTTTGTTGAAATGATTAGACCCGTCTTTTTGCAAATGTGTTTGACTGATATGCTTAAAATGTCACCTTATGCTAAGTACATGAAAGATATCGTACCTAATAAAAGGAAGATACCTGATGTTGAGATTTCCACCATGCTTGCTAATTACACTTTTAAGGGTGGGACTCCTAAGAAACTAGGTGATCCCAGAGTGCCCACTATACCTTGCTCCATTAAAGGAAATTATGTTAGAACTGCTTTATGTGATCTTGGAGCCGGTGTTAGTCGTATGCCTCTCTCTTTATATCATCGAATTGAATTGGATAAGTTGACACCTACTAAAATATCTTTGTAAATGGCCGAAAATCAACTGCTTTACCTATCGACATTTGTGAGGATGTGCCTGTTGTGGTTGCGAACGTTACTATCTTAACAGACTTTGTTATTCTTGATATTCCCGAGGATGATGCCATGGAGGTCATCCTTGGAAGACCCTTTTTAAACACTCCAGGGGCTGTTATTGATTGCACCAAAGGCAATGTCACTTTCCATGTTAATGGTAATGAGCATACAGTGCACTTTCCGAAGAAACAATATCGAGTTCATTGCATTAATGCTATTGAAAAATCTTCATCAATTATTATTGGAAGCTTTGAATGCCCTATTCCTACTGTCAAGATTACATATGATATGCTTATTGGGGATATGCACATCCCCGTTGAGGTAACCTAGTGATTATACGAAAAATCTCTGGTTTTATGTGATTCGAAAAATAGTTTGTCAAGGAGACTTCATCAACCTCATTGACGAATTTCTTTTGATGACCATGAGATGGATGAATCTAGAAGTGACAACCTTCTGTTCCCAACTTTTACTTTCTGTTGCTTAGAAGAAAATAATAAATTTAACTTTATTTTCACGTTTTCTGCTTTTTTCGTCCAATAGAAAAGTGACTTGAAAATAAAAGTTCTCCAAATGCCCTGAAATTCAAGTATGATTTTTCTGGAATATTTAAAAATTTCTGAGATAGGTAACTAGTCAGGGGGATGCACCAGTGGGCCACGAGCCCAGGAGGCGCGCCTGGCAGGCTCGTGGGTCCCACGTGGCCCCCCTCCACTTATTCCAGCACCCATCTCCTTCGTCTACCTCTAGAAAAAATCATTCCACAGCTCAAACCCGTGTTCTTGCTCATTTTGCTGCATTTTTCGATCTCCTTGTGCAAACCCCATTCACCAAACTATTTTGGGGAATTGTTCCTTGTTATGTGACTCCTCCATTGATCCAATTAGTTTTTGTTCTAGTTCTTTATTCATTGCATATTATTGCTGCCCTGGTGACCCTGTTCTTGAGCTTTGCATGTTAATTTTAGTTGGTCCCAAGTAGTTTTGATGCATGATATGGCCTCTAGGCACTTGTAGGAGTACTTGCTATGAGTTTTGTTCAGCCTTATGCACTTTTATTTTGAGTCATTAAAAATTTCAGAAATTTTGAAAGAAAGAAAAAGGAAAAGATGAGGAGGTTTCTAAGAGGCTCTTCGAGCTGTGACCCCAAGGAAGATGAAAATGAGAAGAAGAAACCCAAGTATCCGGTCCCCCGAGTTGCAGAAGTTCAAACATGCGAGTGGCCAAGCGATGTGTTCTTACACGCCGCCGGTCTTTATGAGGATTTTTATTACTTGGTGGAGAACGCAGGCCTTACCGCATTTGTCAATGATAAGTGTCCACAATACCTCCTCCTCACTAATACTTTTGTGCAAAACTTTAATTTTTATCCGAGGAAGAGCCCTCCTATAGTTGAGTCCAAGTTATATGATATCCCCCAGCGCATGTCACTTCAGGATTTCTGCAATGTTTGCAATTTACCTTACATTGGGGATATTCATCAACCTCGTCCACGGGACTTGGAGGCTTTCTTTGATACTATTGCTGTAGGAGAGGAGAGAGGAGTGTCTGGCGCTAGAGTTGCTAGTGTACATTTTCCCGTGCTTCGGTATCTCTCATTATTCATGGGAAAATGTTTGATAGGCCGTGGGAAAGATGGGGCTCTTACCTCCCCAGATCTTGCGGTTTTGTGCGAAGCTCTTTATAATGATAAAACTTATAGCTTGGGCGCTATAGTGGCTCAACGGTTGAACACGAACCGTACCAAAGCCGATGTTTTATGGAGGTATCTATGCTACTCGTCTTGCTAAACATTTTGAGATACCTATTAGACTATACGAGGAAGAAGAGATGCTTCTTCCTGAGAGATATTTAGATATAGATAGCATGGTTCGCCATAATTTTCTTGATAAATATAATGATAAGAGGACGATTTATAACGTGGTATTTAGCCACGGTACTCGTGAGACTATTAATTTGCCTGCTACTTCTTTGTTCAACCTTCATCTAGGCGGGTACATTATTATACCCTCGGACATCTACGCATATTGGGGCATAGCGCCACCACAGGGACCCATGCCCGAGCCACCTGTCGAGTACCAGACGCCAGTTTATCATAGGGAGCTAGAGGAGCTCACTCAGCAGTGGCACCCTCAGTACACTCCGGAGTAAGCCGGAGACGGTTACTTCCCTCCTTGGGAGTAGACCAACTTAGGCCAAGAGCCTAAGCTTGGGGGATTACGTGTTTCTCACCGACTTTATATTCATGCTCACACATTCACTTTGATAGTCGGTGTTCAAACTTTTCCATTGTATCATCCATGCTAGTTTATTTCTTTTGCTTGCATTCGTCTCGTGTGTTTGTTTAAAAATGAGAAACACAAAAAAAATTAGTTGTAAGTTTACTTTCCAGCATGCTTAGTGGTAATTAAAAAGAAAACCCAAAAACATTTCTTGTTTTTTCTTTTTCTTGTTGGGAGCTTTCCCGTGTAAATAGTTTTCTTTTTCTTTGGGTCGAGGTAGAAGACCATGATTAAAATGATTAGTGGCTCTCATATGCATTATTGTTTATCTATCAGAGAGCCCGTATTACTTTGTCTTCTCCTATGAGTTTGCTTGCAGATTGCAGCTTAGTTCAATGCACGAACGCTCTTATTATTATTCACATCATTCGGCCGTGCAAGTGAAAGGCAATAATGACGATATATGATGAAGTGACTAAGCCTGGAAAAGCTGGTATGAAATCGACCTATTTTTTTTTGCAAATATGACTAGCTCATCGTTCCTAATTCAGCATTGTTATGAGAGAAACATGTTTGCAATGACAACTTAGAGATCATAGTTTCTGATGCCATGCTTAATTGGCTAGGAGCTTATAATGGTTTGTCTTGGATGCCAACATGAATTTCAAGATGATTATGATGTAGTATGATATGATGGTATCCTCCTTTGAATGATTCAAGTGGCTTAACTTGGCACATGTTCACGCATGTAGTTGGAATAAAATCAACATAGCCTCTACGATATTCATGTTTATGGTGATCTATATCCTACTCATGCTTGCATTCAACATTGGTTAATTTCAATGCATATTGATGACTGTTGTCACTCTCTAGTCGGTCGCTTCCTAATCTTTTGCTAGCCTTCACTTGTACTAAGCGAGAATACTGCTTGTGCATCCACTTCCATAAACCCAAAGTTGTTCCATATGAGTCCACCATACCTACCTATATGCGGTATCTACCTGCCGTTCCAAGTAAATTTGCATGTGCCACTCTCTAAATCTTCAAATAATAATCTGTTTTGTATGCCCGAACCGCTCATGTGGTGACAAGGGGCGGTCAGTATCTTCCATTCTAGGTGTGTTATCCTCGATACGTGTTTATTCACTATCACTCACGAGAAAGGGGCCGGTAATCGGAATGCCCAATTCCATGCTCAAATCAAATCGAAAATATAATTGCAAACAAAACTCCCCCTGGATTGTTGTTGGTATGGACGGCACCCGAGGATTTGGCTAGTCGTGGAGTGTGATTGATCGGTGGTGGGGGAGTCAAAACTTTACTGTTCTGTTTGGGAAGAACCTATAATATGTGTAGCATGGAAGATGGTGAAAACTCTTGGTCATCGCGTTGACAATGAAAGCATGCCACCCAAAATTATTTATCTCTGTTTTAAAAGCTTGAGCTCTGGCACCTCTGCAAATCAATGCTTCCCTCTCCGAAGGGCCTATCTATTTACATTACTGTTAAGTCATCGTCTTCTTATAAAAGGCACCAATTAGAGAGCACCTCCATCATTTTTATGCTTTGGTATTAATTGATATTGAGTATGGCTGTGACTGGATCTTCTTTGCCATGAATTACAATGTTCAGTCAGCCCTTGGTCTTTGAAGGTGTTTTGCATTTATGTTTTGCGGTCTTAGAAAGGGCTAGCGAGATACCATCTATTCATATTGTATCATGATTGTTTTGATTAAAGTGTTGACGTTTGAATCTTATTATTATTGCTTGCTAGTTCATTATGCCATTGATATGAGTACACCTTGAGACCTAAATGTTATTGCTTATGTGGTTAGATTATGATCTTCCTGAAAATCCGAATATGAGTTAGACATAATTACAACAACAAGATCAAATAGAGTTTGTAAAAGTTTTTCTTTTATCTCTTTCAGTTTTTCAACTGAATTGCTCGAGGACAAGCAAGGCTTTAAGCTTGGGGGAGTTGGTACGTATCCATCGTATCTCCTTTTCCAAACTCTTTTGCCTTGTTTTGGACTCTAATTTGCTTGATTTGAATGTAACTAACCCGTACTGACGCTGTTTTCAGCAGAATTGCCATGGTGTTGTTTTTGTGCAGAAATAAAAGTTCTCGGAATGACCTGGAAACTTACGAGGATTTTTTGTGGAATATATAAAAAATACTAGTGCAAGAATTACCTGAAGACACGGAGCCAGGGGCCCACGAGTTCCGGAGGCGCCCCCCTAGGGCGCGCCTAGCAGGCTCGTGAGGCCCACGTGGCTCCGCAGCCTACAACTCCACCTCCATATATTCTCTCTCGCCCAGAAAAAATCAAGAGAGAAGAATTCATCGCGTTTCACGATACGGAGCTGCCACCACCACGTGTTCTTCCTCGGGAGGGCAGATCTGGAGTCCATTCTGGGCTCCGGAGAGGGGAAATCGACGCCGTCATCATCATCAACCATCCTCAATCGCCAATTCCATGATGTTCTCCCTCGTTCATGAGTAATCTCATCGTAGGCTTGCTGGACGGTGATGGGTTGGATGAGATCTATCATGTAATCGAGTTAGTTTTGATGGGGTTTGATCCCTAGTATCCACTATGTTCTAAGATTGATGTTGCTACTACTTTGCTATGCTTAATGCTTGTTACTAGGGCCCGAGTGCCATGATTTCAGATCTGAACCTATTATGTTTTCATCAATATATGTGTGTTCTTGATCCTATCTTGCAAGTTGTCGTCACCTACTATGTGTTATGACCCGGCAACCCCGGAGTGACAATAGCCAGAACCACTCCTGGAGATGACCATAGAATGAGGAGTTTATGTATTCACTATGTGCTAATGTTGTGTTCCGGTTCTGTATTAAAAGGACACCTTAATATCCCTTAGTTTCCATTAGGACCCCGCTGCCATGGGAGGGATGGACAAAAGATGTCATGCAAGCTCTTTTCCATAAGCACGTATGACTAAATACGGAATATATGCCTACATTACATTGAAGAACTGGAGTTAGTTACATATCACCCTATGTTATAATCATTACATGATGAATGTCATCCGACATAATTATCCATCACCGATCCAATGCCTATGATCTTTTCCTATACTGGTCCTTGCTAAGTTACTTTACCGCTACTGCTGTCACACTTGTTATACAAATTACTACTGCTACTGTTAGCGCCGCTACCATTACTATCATACTACTTTGCTACTAAAACTTGACTGCAGATACTAATTCTTTCAGGTGTGGTTGAATTGACAACTCAACTGCTAATACTCGAGAGTATTCTTTGGCTCCCCTTGTGTCGAATCAATAAATTTGGGTTGAATACTCTACCCTCGAAAACTGTTGCGATCCCCTATACTTGTGGGTTATCACATGTCCATTAATCATGCAAGGCATGACAAGCACAACAATAAATACTACACATTAAGTGAAGTTCAATATGCAACGAGTTGCATATTGACGAAACTCCACATTGAATTACTTAGTTCAGTCCCATTTAAGTACACGACAATATTAAATGTTATTAAACATGGCAAAAGGTGAAGCATAAATAAACTATCCATCTAGGCATTTTAAATGAGGCCTATCCTTCATCAAGTTAAATTGATGACAAGCAATGGATTTGGCATACTACCTGTTCTTCTAGATAAGATTGAAGAGAGACAAAACAAGATTGAAGATGTATTCAATGAAACACCGGTACGAATTGAAAGAAATGAGGACACTACAAATGAATGGAGAAATATGAGAACAAAGATACCATGATCCGTCTAATAGAAAAATTCAATGACGCGCCGGAATAATTGAGAGATGAACGAAGAAACAACAGTGAGAAGAATTTGAGAACGAAAGCTAAAGGCTGAGAATGAAAAATATTATGAAATGATGGACTTCGGAGGATCGAGAAATGAAAACAACTTTGAAATGCACCGGCTATATATGGAAGGAATTTCTCAAGATCAAAAATAATTCGAGAAGGGCAGGAAGCTGAAACTATGAATCTTCAAGGAAATGAGCAAGGATTTAAGAGAAACACTCCTTCGTTCTTCAAGCTGAGAATGATGACGAGACACAACACCATGAATTACCGAGACACACCGGAACAATGATGAAGGAAAGGTTGAGCCAACGATGAAAATTAATTCGAAGAGATCTAGGAAACGGAATATGGCTAATGGAATTCATTCTTACGTAATATTTCAAAATAATTAGAGATCTCCAGAAAGAAAGAGCCAGGTAAGATCCTTGGAAAATCTATGGGTTATTGGCTCACTCAAACAAAACCACCGTTGAAACGATTGCTTAAAAAAGAGAGATTCCACCGGTACAAATGAAAATTTAATGAGGTGAGACCCTCGAAATCATTTGGAAGGATTTGAATGAAGACATGAGTCTTCTAAGATATCTTCAGCACTCCGGATAGAAAATAGATTTGAATAAATGAGAGAGGCTTGAATAAGAATTTCCAACACGAGAAAAACATAGAACGAATGAAAGGGATATGATTAACACTGAAAGCTTGAATTAAATCCATCGGAGATGATCACGGGGATGAAGGGATGAAAGATATAATATGGAAGAAAAGACATCAAAAGCAAAAATTAATGAAAGGCACTTGGATGACAATTTAATAGTTCAAGCAAAAAAGGGTGGGAGGTCGTGGGAAACAAATACAACTTGCGATAGATGAATCAAACTCCAGAAAGAAATATAAGGATGGATCTGTGGCACTCCATCTCAAAGGAAACCGTAACACCCCGTATTCCAGCCCAAGGACAAGTCTTCTGGAATATGGAACCGTTGGCACAGAACAAATCAGCTCTTTATTACTACGGAAAATATTACAAGGATACATGGATTACATCGCCTTGGCGATAATACACCTGCCTACGGTAAATCCTGCGCTAGCAGCGGAACAATGACTGATGTGATGAACTCCACTCCGCAGGGACTCTAGCTGGAACGCGCATCCTAGCTTGCAACTCGGAACCCTCAGCAAGCAAACAATCAAGGCATGACCTGCAAACTGGCATGACAAGCCACGTGAGTACTTCGAATGTACTCGCAAGCTCACAACAAACATCAGTATTAAGGAAAGACAACATCATAGTAATCAAAATTAGGAAAAGATCTATCATTACTAAAGGAGTAGCAGAGAACTAACTATACCAGGCTACTCTCACCGTACTCGGGTGATACCAACTCATGTGATCTTACCAAGATCCTTTTGCCGGAAACAGTTCTCTCTCAAAGGAGGGGATGTTTACGGAAAGGGAAACATGGTCATTTCCACTGTGTGATCACATGGCTGAAATGATACCATCTTGTCGAGCTCGACGAGACGAAGATGTCGGCTTTGGAATCACTGGAATCGGAGTCCCGAGAAAAAAGATATGGTGGTTTTTCTGTGAGGGGCCTTTTTGCAATTATTTTATTTGCATACGGGTCCTAACTAGTTATTCCACCGATAAAGGAAAAGAGCACTATGCTCTTGGGCTTCTTTGGGCCAAAAGCGGCCGCTGATGCCGTGCACTGCTACTACTGCCACTGGGTCGGCCCACTTGTACCCCCCCATCGCTAAAAACAGAGGGAGGGCGCTGAGCCGCTGCATGGTCGGGCCCGCCCACAAGGCCTTCGTCTTCCTCCCGCGTCTACCTGGCAGAGAAGAGGGATGGCTCCCGACTACGATTGCTTGAGCTACGGGCCGTCTCCGGCGGCGCTCGGCCTAGGGATGGGTTCCCCGCGAAGAGGCGCATCCATTGGTGTAGGATACGGATGCCGAGAAGCTCGGACTTGAGCGGAGCATGGGCGGCAGCGGACGGCGACAATGGCTAGATTGAACCCGAGGGCATGGGCCTTCCTAGAGCAAACTGGAGGTGGGGGTCTCGTCGTGGTGGTGGTGAGGGTCTTCGGTGGTGGTTAGGTGGAGAGGGGAGAGACCACGGAGCTCGAATTTGAGCCGAGTGTCGTGGCGGTCATGGCAGCTGCGAGCAGTGACGGGAGGCCGGGGAGGTAGCTGGGAGAGAGAGGGGTTACTGTCGGTGTTGGGTTTTCTCGGGGAGGGCTCCGTACGGGCTATTTATATCCGTCCATGGGGAGGCGATGAGGATGGCCACCGCGACAACCTTAGCCGAACACTGGAGCTAAGGGGGTGGCGTGGTTTGCCGGTAGCGGCGTCGAGCAGCTTGGAGGAGGGGAGGGGACAGCTCAGGCAAGCTCTGGAAGGCTCGGGAGAGCTTGAGAGAATAAAACGACATGGATGCTACTGGAGAAACAGGACGGAGCTTGTCACGGCACGATAAGGCAGAATCCGGAGGGGCAGATGGCTCCAGGAGGAATGGGACGACGAGGCGGAGCTGCTAGACATGACTAGAGCTCGAGGGAGAGTGGGAAATCGACAAACCCAAGGGCTCCATTGCACAGAGCATGGTTATTGCATGCCACAAGCGTGGTACCCACGTGCACTGGCACTGAGAGGACAAGAGAGGCTCAGACACTATGTCTAGAAGATAGACCATCCAAAGAGATGTCCAACTGAGCTGATAGATCGCCAAAAGGAGCTAAGGGTTCATGGGAGGCTTCACTGGATGTTTCCTTCAACAGACTTCACCTGATCACTGTGGTCAACAGAGAAGGGATAAGAGCAAAGCACCATGTCTGGGAGGTTTAGGGTAGGAAGGACTATGATCCTGTGAAATTTAAGGAGCACATGACCAATATTTGATAGGGTTGCTTTGGAATTAGCTAATCTGGTCTAGAATAGAGATTTTGATGTGGCACTTACATACTGGCTTGGATGGACCTGAAACTTGGAGGAGATGAATATTTTAGGGTTATGAAGATTTTGTATAAATTTCATGCCATCTTGATAAGCCAAAGTGGAACTTCCTTCACACGGCATCCCACTGCACAGAAACTTGGGAGAATTACTCGGAATAATTGGCTAAATAAAATGAGCTCAAAATTGATTTAGCAAGGTTTTATAGATAGGAGAATGTCCTCGTAAAATTTCAGAATTTTTGGAGCAACATAAAATATAGTTGCTTCACAATCCAAAATAATGACCAGGGACAAAGATTTGAAGCTATGGTCACATGGTTGAAGGAGCGATGCTCCAATTTGGTGGAGAGGCATAATTTGAGCATATTGAGATTATGGCATAGTTTCAACTCATTTGAACATTCCTAGCTAGCACTTGCTACAGAAAGCTTCCTCTGGATCAGAAACTTTGGAAATTTGCCAAGAAATATTCACTAGCTAAATTGAGTTGAATTTTGGCATGAGGCAATTGTATGGATAGGAAAGTGTGCCCACAAATTTTGAGAGCAATCAAGCAAATAAAAAGAGTACTTGCTTCACAACTTGACAGATAGGGCGGAATCAGAAAAGGAATATTTTTGAACATGGCAAAGAAATATTTTGTCATATCTAAGGAAGATATGACCCAAGAGATTTATGAGAATTATTTGTAAATTTTTGGAATGATAGAAATGGGGGTTGCTTCACAACTCAAGGCAACAGAGGTTATTCCTTTAAAAGAAAAAGGAATATTCCCATGGAAAAGAATACTGGGATAGGCTCAATATGGAAATGGCTAGGTCTTGGGGTGATTTGAAGGTTGACAAGCCACTAAGAAAAAGAAATCAAGGGTAATCCCTTTAGGTTTCAAAACTATCAAGCCACAGAAAAGCAAAACCATACCAAAATCGAGGGAAAAAGAAATGGGAAAAATCCAGGGTGTTACAAACCTGCCCCCTTAAAGAAATCTCTTCCTCGAGATTTGATTGCTCAAGGTACAACATAAATATCCTTAGCTGAGGAAACCGTTTCCAACTCGGGTTTCCTTCTTACCTTAGAATGATACTTCCGGTCAATCTTAGCTGACTAACTGTCTGGCTTCAGGGTGGTTTGTTCCAGTGGATCCTCATATGTTACTCTAACTTTTATCTGTTTATATATGCTGACTTGACTATCGGAGGTTCTAGTAGAGAGATCTTGTTCACGACAAACTATCCTTTGACTGATTCCCATATGTGCGAACACATGATTCGAGGTTGTTGTCCCACATTCTCGTTGTCCAATCTGTCGACACCTTTAAATGAATAGTTAGCCGTGTAATCCTTTGACACTATTGTTGTCATCTGCTGAGTAGTCTTCATAGATATGAGTATCTTCTTTTAACGATGCTGAGCATATCTGGTTGGGCTGAGTGGGTTGGCTTGATATATGGTCCTTGCAAATGGAATAGACCTCATGGGTGTGTTCCCACGGTGATTGGTATCGAACCAGACTGTTTCGAGCATATGCAAAATGTTGATCTTGTAACCATTATCATACCTGTATGGGCAATCTTGCTTCTTTATTATTATTCTCTTTGCCTGGATCCTTAGTTGAAAGATCTTGGTCTCATGTATTCTTTATTCCTTTAGATGACCATGGGTGTTGCCAGGTACCATATTCCGGCAAGCATATTACTTAACAAGTTGTAGCTGCAAGGTGACGATCGTCTGAACCCTTGGATAAAACTGGAAAATAAACTAGGAGCCACCAAAACGGTCTTTACAACTCAGATCTGGGACATTACTGGAGTAACTCAACCCCGACTCACGACGGCTGAAAAGCAGCTCAGAGCATGAGACGGTGTTGATAAGAAGAAAGTAGCAGTTCCCTAAGACGGCCGAGAAACAACTCAGACTATAGGGTCACTACTACAAAAAGAAATTCAACAATTGTCCGAGACGCCAAAAAAACAGCTCAGAACACGGGCCAGTTGCTGACAAGAGAAATATAAGTCGGCATCCACCCCAGCAGGCTTGTGTCTTGACTGACCACTTTTCTTTCTAACCAACTGTTGCAAATTTAATCCTTGAGATGCATGGTCATATGCTGCCAACTATTGGTGGAATAACTTGTACCAGCGAGAATGCGATGCCTTTCCAACAAAGGTTTACTTATCTTGTGTTCTAAGTCATCCAGAGTATCGTGTCTAGGAAGACTGGGTAGCTTGTGCTCGAGGTTTCGATCGGGATGGCTTCTTGAAGAAGATTGGGTACCATATCTCAAGAGCTTTCCTTTCTTGAAGACTTGCTGGGTAAGACTCGGTACCTTATGCTAGAAGCTTGTTGTGATGTCTTACTGGCGAAGCATGGGTGTCTTGAACAAAGATCTGCGTGTCATATTGAGGAAGTCACCTGAATCTTGTGCCATAAGCTTTTCGGGTAGCTTGCAGGGAAAGACTGGGTTGCTTACACCTGAAGCGTTCTTTTTGCCATATGCAAGCTTAGTGCATGTATACGTCCTTAACATTCTTGCTGTTGGTTACTTGCGGTATGCGACAGAGTATTCGGCTATCCTTTTTGTTGAACACAAAGTTCATAGCTCCTTCTGACTTTCTTCCGTAGTGTAGCAGATTTCAAATTGTGCTCATAACAGACTCAACCACGTATATGAATTATACCTTTGGCTTGAACGGTACGCATCTCTTCCTTTTTGTTGATTCCATGATTGCTGCTGAAAAAGTTGCACGGATGTATACTTGATGCTGATAATTTATCTGGTCAGGATACCATTTGTATTCGGTCTCGATATTCCTGATATAATGCAGTCTGCTCAAAATTCCGTCTTGCTGAACTGAGCTTTCAAATGACTGTCTCTGCACCCATTCTTTGAGTCCAATGTCGGTGACCAACTTCCATAAGGGGAAAATAAGGTAACACCAAGGGCCCAAAGAAAGAAGCGAACGACAAACACACAAAGCAGCAAAATTACATACCGGTAATAGCACACATTCTAGCGCTATTCACAACAATGATATGCATTCCTATTTAAGCACAAGAATCTTGCATGAACTCCGGTACTACGGTCTAACATGTTGTGGCGATGTGCACAAAGGTGAATCAATGTGTGGAAGGGGGGTTGGTGTATACAAAGCTACATTAAGCAGGGGCTTACACCAGCTCCGTCTGGACGGAAATGGTGGCAAGGACGAAATTGGTGATCGTGGGTCGGAACACACGGGTCTCGACCACGTCATCATTCAGCGTACGGAAGAGAACCGTACTCGTCCAGAGAATGGATGGCAGGGCGGAATAGCGCTGGAAAGAAGGATTGCGGGCATTGCCCTTTTCTGATAAGCAAGATCACTAAGGGTTGCCAATGCGACTAGAGGGATGGGCAAGATCCGGGATAGAAGCATGTCTATCACCGAAACAATAGTGCGGCTGAAGAGAATGCATTGGTGTGGTACCAATGCCTCAATGTGACGAGGGATCGACATTACCAGGCACCTTGGCATCACTCCGCTGAAGCGAAGGTGACACCACACCAAGGAAGAAGAAAGCAGGCTGGAGAGTGCATGTGGTGAATCGACACCGATGCCACCTACACTCACCAGATCCATCGTTAGTAATAAAATCACTAGTCTATATGGATGCTATGCACAATCAAATGCAACAACCAAGTGTAGCACACCAACTGGATCCTATACTACCGGTTACTAACACTCGCGCCGTCTAGGGCGTCCTACAGCCAAACCTGGCTCTGGTACCAACTCTTGTGGCACCCCGGCTCACAGGAAACCGGAACACCCGGTATTCCAGCCCATGGACAAGTCTTCTGGAATACGGAACCGTTGGCACGGAACAAATCAGATCTTTATTACTATGGAAAAGATTACAAGGATACATGGATTACATCGCCTTGGCGATACTACACCTGCCTACGGTAAATCCTACTCTAGAAGCGGAACAACGACTGATGTGATGAACTCCACTCCGCAGGGACTCTGGCTGGAAAGCGCATCCTAGCTCGCAACTCAGAATCCTCGGCAAGCAAACAATCAAGGCATGACCTGCAAACTGGCATGACAAGCCAGGTGAGTACTTTGAATGTACTCGCAAGCTCACAACAAACATCAGCATTAAGGCAAGACAACATCATAGCAATCAAGATTAGGAAAAGATCTGTTATTACTAAAGGAGTAGCAGAGAACTAACTATACCAGGCTACTCTCACCGTACTCGGGTGATACCAACTCATGTCATCATACCAAGATCCTTTAGCGAGTATCCTCAAGACGGATACCAAGACTTATCATCAGCACGATGCCCAACTGTTATCATACTCAGACGAGTTCTTCCATCATTACTATCATAGTTACGGTTGACCATCTACTGACGTATGGTCGGGCAGTCCAATACCATGGACTCGGCTATTCGAATAGATTTGACACTCTGCAGAGGTTGCACACTTTACCCACACTATGGAGCACTGACCTCGTCATCCCATTGAGGTGGACCAGTGTTGCTCCAACGAAACTTGTCTGACTCGTGACTCTTTCATCGTACCACCGGCAATCATCCTCCCTCGGAGTCCTGCCCTGGGTGGACCTGTGTCCTCATGACACCTGCCACCATCGTGGCCAAACAAAACTGTCCCAAACGGGGACGGGTACCCCAAACAACTCAACTGGCTCACAGGGTTATCACCGCCTACCGGGCCAAGGTAGCACGCGTGCATAACCCTCCCTCTTTGGAGGTACCGGTGATAGATCACGCGATCAGCTCAAGTCACGGCCGTCCCATATTGGCAATATGTGGTTGTATTGATGAGCCCGGACACGTGACTCTAATCAACCAACTAGGTATCTTAACCCGAGTAATATGTCTGTTATAGCTGACACTCCGACGTCATAGTAATCTGGTAAATAATAAGCTCAAGCCACTACTGTTGATTCATATTCACAAAGTAAGCATAGACAGTAATCTCAACCTCATGTTATTGACTAGTGTGTAAGACACTAACGATCCCGTACTCATCTTAGGAATAATTTATTCAACAGTGCATACTCACATTCTAGACTATAAACAGATATATTTATTATTAAAATAGTTAATTAGACTATGATATTGCAATGCAATGAAGCAAATGAAAGTTGTGGCTTGCCTGGCATGAGGGAACCACCGGGAAGAAGGGCGAGAAGCTCGCGGAAAGAATTGCCGGAAACAGTTCTCTCTCGGGGGAGGGGCTGTTTACGACAAGGGCAACATGGTCATTTCTACTGTGTGATCACATGGTGGAAATGATACCATCTTGTCGGGCTCAACGAGACGAAAATGTGGGCTTTGGAATCACTAGAACCGGAGTCCCGAGCAAAAAGATATGTTGTTTTTTCTACCAGGGGCCTTTCTGCAATTATTTTATTTGCATACGGGTCCTAACCAATTATTCCACCGATAAAGAAAAAGAGCACTATTCTCTTGGGCTGCTCTGGGCCGAAAGCGGCCGCTGATGCCATGCACTACTACTGTTGCCACTCCGTCGGCCCACGTGTACCCCCATCGCTAAAAACGGAGGGAGGGCACTGATCCGCTGATTGGTCAGGCCCGCCCACACGGTCTTCTTCTTCCTCCCGCGTCTGCCTGGCAGAGAAGAGGGATGGCTCCCGACGGCGATTGCCAGAGCTACAGGCCGTCTCCGGCAGCGCTCGGCCTAGGGATGGGTTCCCCGCGAAGAGGCGCATCCATTGGCGTAGGATCGGGGTGCCGAGAAGCTCGGACTTGAGCAGAGCATGGCCGGCGGCGGACGGCTGGACTGCCTAGATTGAACCCGAGGCCATGGGCCTTCCCGAAGTGAACTGGAGGTGGGGGTCTCGTGGTGGTGATGGTGAGAGTCTTCAGTGGTGGTTAGGTGGAGAGGGGAGAGACCACAGAGCTCGAATTTGAGCCGAGCGCCGTGGCGGTCATGGCGGCTGCGATCGGTGATGGGAGGCCGGGGAGGTAGCTGGGAGAGAGAGGGGTTACTGCCGGTGTTGGGTGTGCTCGGGGAGGGCTCCGGACGGGCTATTTATAGCCGGCCATGGGGAGGCGATGAGGACGGCCACCGCGACAACCTTAGCTGAACACTGGAGCTATGGGGGTGGCGGGGCTGGCCGGTAGTGGCGTCGAGCAGCTTCGAGGAGGGGAGGGGACGGCTCAGGCAAGCTCAGGAAGGCTCGGGAGAGCTTGATAGAAGAAAACGACATGGAGCTACCGGAGAAACAGGACGGAGCTCGTTGCGGCGTGGCAAGGCAGAATCCGGAGGGGGAGATGGCTCCAGGAGGAATGGGACGACGAGGCGGAGCTGCTAGACATGACTAGAGCTCGAGGGAGAGGGGGAAATCGACAAAACCAAGGGCTCCATTGCACGGAGCACGGTTATTGCATGCCACAGGCGTGGTCACCACGTGCACTGGCACTGAGAGGACAAGAGAGGCTGGCACACTATGTGTAGCAGATAGACCATCAAAGAGATGTCCAACTGAGCTGATAGATCACCAAAAGGAGCTAAGGGTTGATGGGAGGCTTCACTGGAAGTTTCCTCCAGCAGACTTGACCTGATCACTGTGGTCAACAGAGAAGGGATAAGAGCAAAGCACTATGTTTGGGAGGTTTAGGGTAGGAAGGACTATGATCCTGTCAAATTTGAGGAGCACAGGACCAATATTTGATAGGGTTGCTTTGGAACTAGCTAATCTTGTCTATAATAGAGATTTTGATGTGGCACTCACATACTGGCTTGGATGGAGCTGAAACTTGGAGGAGATGAATATTTTAGGGTTATGAAGATGTTGTATAAATTTCATGCCATCTTGATAAGACAAAGTGGCACTTCCTTCACACAGCATCCCACTCGACAGAAACTTGGGAGAATTACTGGGAATAATTCGCTAAATACAATGAGCTCAAAATTGGTTTAGCAAGGTTTTATAGATAGTAGAATGTCCTGGTAAAGTTTCATAATTTATGGAGCAACATAAAATATAGTTGCTTCACAATCCAAAATAATGACCGGAGACAAAGATTTGAAGCTATGGTCACATGGTTGAAGGAGTGATGCTCCAATTTGGTGGAGAGGCATAATTTGAGCATATTGAGATGATGGCAAAGTTTCAACTCATTTGAACACTCCTAGCTAGCACTTGCTACACAAAGCTTCCTCTGGATCAGAAACTTTGGAAATTTGCCAAGAAATATTCACTAGCTAAATTGAGTTGAATTTTGGCATGAGGCAATTATATGGATAGAAGAGTGCCCACAAATTTTGAGAGCAATCAAGCAAATAAAAAAGAGTACTTGCTTCACAACTTGACAGATAGGGACAAATCAGAAAAGGAATATTTGAGGAATATTTTTGAACATGGCAAAGAAAGATTTTGTCATATCTGAGGAAGATATGACCCAAGAGATTTATGAGAATTATTTGGCAATTTTTGGAATGATAGAAATGGGGGTTGCTTCACAACTCAAGGCAATAGAGGTTATTTCTTCAAAAGAAAAAAGGAATATTCCCATGGAAAAGAATATTGGGATAGGCTCAAGATGGAAATGGCTAGGTCTTGGGGTGATTTGAAGGTTGGCAAGCCACTAAGAAATATAAATTAAGGGTAATCCATTTAGGTTTCAAAACTATCAAGCCATAGAAAAGCAAAACCAGACCAAAATCGAGGGGAAAAGAAATGGGAAAAATCCAGGGTGTTAGAGGATCTTGCAAATATTGGAGAAGGTTAAATTAACTTGAAGAGAAGCCCACCGGTTGAAAACAATTTCATGACAATTCCGGTTGGTCCAACGATTTAGCATTGCCATAAAAATATGGGAACACCGCTTAGGAAAGATATGAAATCACCACGTGACACCGAAGCAACTCGAATTACCTTACTCCAACAAAAGAAAGGATGAGGCTTACAAACCAAGCCATAAACCAATACATAACACATTATGAATTTGTTGGAAGGATAATCTTAGGTAACTACTTGAATTCCCACATGAGAACTCCCGAAATCTTTCTGTTTATGCAATATGGTTCAACGGATACACGGAGTAATTACTGAATAATTCACTGAACACCTAGCAATAATACTACCCTTTCAGTATATCACATCCGTCAACACATAACCATAGATCTCGAAAATTCATCTACCTCAGACCCTCGTAATCACAATGATACTGATTATGGCAGTACATGTGGATGGTCTCCCCAATACTGGGTGACGCCAAACGCCTCTCGCCACAAAGAGTATTGAAGCAATTTTGAACATCCGCGTCATGATATACCAAGTAAACTCAACGATAGCAATCTATCCAGAACCCCTTGGAGCTCTACTCCTCGGAAACAGGAGGCACCAAGTACAGAATACCGTCACATTGACATCATAGAGATTCCAAAATACACACATGATCCTATATTTTTTTAAGAAGAGGGGTAGAATTAAAATCCTTACATCATGATTCCTCACCACATCATAGAAGAGGAGTAAAAAGAATCCTACTGACCCATATATAACTAGACTCAAAATAAGTTTTCACTAGACTTCACTCAGACAAATTGGATCAATCAAGGGGTCTCCTAGATCGGTACTACTATAATACCAACTTGTAACGCCCAAGATGTGATTCTATCCTTATTTTGGCACAAGGGCCTCGATAGTCATAGAAGCACATCTCATCGTTTCGAAAGTACATGTAAATAAGAGATTAGTATATGGAGTTGGCTTACACTCACCACAAGCTACATCAGATCATCTCAAATACAACAATACCTTTAATCAGCAATAGAAGAGCAGGGTCCGACTATAGATGAAATCAAACGAATAAAACAACGTCCATCTTTGCTATCCCAGACTGCCAGCCTGGAACCCATCCTAGATCGATGATGATGAAGAAGAAGAAATCTAAATAAAACAAGCTACACGCTCACGTCAAAGCATCGCATTAGTTGTACCTGCAACTGTTGTAGTAGTAATCTATGAGCCACAAGGACTTAGCAATCTCATTTCCAAAGGTATCAACACTAGCAAAGCTTAATGGGTGATGTATGGTTAAGTGGTGATGGTGCAGCAAGCAACTGAGCATTTATTTGAGTGGCTAACTTACGAGTACAAGAATAAGAGGGGGTGCTCTACGCATAAACGATCGTGACCCAAACGATCATTATTTGAGTGGCTAATAAGGATCAAGAAGTGATCCTGAACCCATACTTACAATTCAAGCATAACCCCACCTTGTCCTCTCTCGGATGGAGAACTCACGAGTAGAGACGGTCAAGGTTACACGTACAGTTGGCATATTAAATTTAAGTTTACTTCAAGTTTGGCATGACCCGGTGTTCAAAAAACTTTCCAAGTTGCCACATAACCACGGGCACGGCTCTCAGGAAAACCTCAATCACGGAAAACCTGTAGTCTCCTCAGAATCCTGATGGAAAACCCCAACCTCGAGATAGCCCAAAGTATCCTCAGAATCCTATGCACACGACGTTTGAGAAAGGTAACACAAATCCAGCAAGTCCTCCCGACGTGTCGACAAACCCGATAGGAGTCGCGTATGTCGTTCTCAGGACACAACCGGATGGGAAAACCTACGAGTAAAACCAAACCACGAGTTTCCATGTGGTAGCCCCGCAGTCTGCCCGTTTAGGACCAACACCATCATCACCGCCCCCTGTATTATGTTTAATTAATCCACGGATAGCGCAAACTCCCTATGTGTTACTAACGATGTTAAGTATTATTGTATTGATCAAATATACTACCATTGTCGGGCCCTGCCAGAAGAGTTTTATCCCAGAACGAAAATCAAGGGGTCCCCATAAAACCCCCAAGCATCTTAGGAGCGCTCAATATGGAACATAACACGGTACAGAAGTAACTAGGGCGGTAAAGGTGGAATAAACATCAAGCCAAAATGGCCAAGCCTTCCACCTTTTACTAAGTGTATCGGTCCAACAAGTGAAATAGCAATAATATTCTGATATGTCAAGGAATCCATGTTGTCACCTAAGAAGCAACTTGCACCTACAACTAGCAGCGCTATAAGAAGGGTTGAGTAAGCAGTAACATAGCCAAACAAACGTTTCCTGGGTTGTGGAGGAGTTACAGGCTTTTCATGGCAATGTTGGGAGGCTTGACATTCAAGTGGTAGGTAACGAGATATAACGATAGAAGCGAGACAACTAGCATATCAATGATAGTAGTGGTATCTAGGGAAATGATCATCTTGCTTAAGATCACGCTTGTAACAAGAACGAATCCGTGAAGTAGATGATCGGGCGTAATCGAATGAATCCTCACACTCCGAAGCGGTTATGGAACTCTATCGAGAAGAAATAATACGAAAACAACCAATCAACACATGATAAACACCACAACATATGCGTGACATGATGTGCACACAAATATGATGCATGTCCATTAAATATGCAAGGCATGACAAGCACGACAATAAATACTACATGTAAAGTGAAGTTCAATATACAACGAGTTGCATATTGATGAAACTCCACATTTGAATTACTTAGTTTACTCCCTTTAGGTACACGACAATATTAAATGTTGATAAACATCCCAAGAGGTGAAGCATACATAAACTATCCATCTACACATTTTAAACAGGCCGAAAACAACATATATTTTTCCGAAACAACCCCATATGTTAATTTTGAAATGGTCCAGATCTGAATTAAACATATTATGTATTTATCAAACAGGAAAATAAAATGCACCATGTTATTCTTTCTAATAAAGTTACATATGTGGATCATTTTAATCGGGTTTACCGTTATTTAATTGTGATGAAAACCGTTTTAGCATGACATTATGCAAATTAAATGAAACATCAAGTCAAACATTTTTATCATGTTTGAAAAATATAAATTGTTAATTTACACAAAATTTTGCACATTTTAGGTATATAAAACATTTTCATTCGCGGTTGTTTAATTATGAGCAATCCAACTTTAAGATTTTTTCTAGAATTATGAAATCCCTCAAAAACGCTAAATTCGCTGGACAAAGAAAAAACATGCCAAGTCTGGATTTGGTCCAATAGCACAGGTGAGCGCTGGATAGTTGAATAACTCTCATGCGCGAGAGTTTGCGGGTGCTCACCATGGGCAGAGACCAGGGGATGAGGAGCTGGGCCTTGAGGGGGGTCCTGGCGTTGGGACATGAAGCGGCTCGCTCGGTCTGTAGTCGTGGCCCATCCGGGCGAGATCGAAGGGGATGAGGAGCTGGGCCTTGAGGGGGCTCCTGGCGTTGGGACATGAAGCGGCTCGCTCGGTCTGTAGTCGTGGCCCATCCGGGCGAGATCGAAGTACTCGTCCTGCCCTACATCTGCAACTGTCGATGCAGGAGGACACCAGCGATGCAGGGCTGCGATTGGCGGGGCTTGAGCGGCTTGTGCTGGGCTCCGACGATGACGGAGCTCTAGGAAGAAGACGGCGGTGGCGGGGCAGAGCTCGGGCCTTGGCGTCCGAGGCGGCTTTGGGTGATGCGGGGCCTCCTGGAGAAGAAGACGTGAGGGGGCGAGGGGGTCGGAGTTGGGCGAGCACCCGGGAGGCGCGGCTGCAGGACTCTGGCGGCTTGCAGGGGACGAGTAAAGGACGATGTGCGAGGCAAGTCGACGGTCGTCTACGTGGCTTGACGCGGGACCTCGGGGTCTCCATGTCCATGGTAGCGTATTGAGGAGCGGTCCGGGACAGGGTCAATACTCCTGGAGGGTTGTGCTCTGCTAGAACCTGAGAAGGGATAGGAGGGGGGCGCTGTGGGATCCAGGTGGCGTGTGGTCGCGATCTGGTCGTGAGGCACCCGTTCGTGGTGACGGTCGAGCAGCTAGCAATGACTCCTATCCCCCTAGTTTGCTCCTTGGTGCGGGCATGGCAGGGTTTGGGACTCGTTGATGCTTGCTAGAGGAGGCCCCGCAGGTGTAGTTTTGGACTAGTTGCAAGCAGGTCAGTGCACTGTGCACAGAGGCTAGGTATGAGAAAAAAGAGGAAATAGACAGCCCGGTAACATGTTTCTAATTATGAAAACTGTCTGCTATTTGACCGGCTATAGTGTTACTATAGATTTAATGGTTGTGGTATCAAACAACCTCCAAATGCGTCAAAATTTGGCAGGCGGTCTACCTACATTAAAACAAGAATGCACGCCAACTTTCAACCCATTCCGAGAAAGTTTTATACATAGTTTTAGAAACAAATTTAGATGATGCCGCGGGCGTGTGCGTGTGTGGTTGCTCTCAAAACGGTCAACGAGAAAAACTAAGAGAACCGACTGTTGGGGAACATTGCACGTGAAACAAAAAATTTCCTACGCACACGAAGACCTATCATGGTGATGTCCATCTATGAGAGGAGATTTGGATCTATGTACCCGTGTAGATCGCACAACAGGAAGCGTTTAAGAAACACGGTTGATGTAATGGAACGTCTTCACGTCCCTCGATCAGTCCCATGAACCGTCTCATGAACCGTCCTGCGATCCGTCCCGCGATCCGTCACACGAGCCGTCTTGCGATCCATCTCACGATCCGTTATGATCTAGTGCCGAACGGACGACACCTCCGCGTTCAGCCCACGTACAGCTCGATGACGATCTCCACCTTCTTGATCCAGCAAGAGGGGGCGAAAAGGTAGAAGAGTTCTCCGGCAGCGTGACGACGCGCCGGTGGTGGTGATGATCTACTCCGGCAAGGCTTCGTCTAAGCTTCGCAGAAATACGATCTAGAGGAAAAACTGTGTTGTATAGGGTCAAGCAGCACGTGGAGGAGTCCTACTCCAATCCTACTTGGAGTAGGATTCCACCTTCCCACTTGGAAACTCTTTCCACCTTGTGTTTTTTCCTTCTCAAACCTTATGGGCCTTAGTGGCAACTTATTCCAGCCCACTAGGGGCTGGTTTATCTCTTCCCATAGCCCATGAGACCCCTTGGGGCGTGACACCCCTCCCGATGGTCCCCGACACCCCTCCCGGCACTCCCGGTACACTATCGATGAGCCCGAATCTTTTCCGGTGACCAAAACAGGACTTCATATATATCAATCTTTACGTCGGACCATTCCAGAGCTCCTCGTGACCTCCTGGATCTCATCTGGGACTCCGAACAACTTTCGGTTACCAACACCTATAACTCAACTATACCGAAACGTCACCGAACCTTAAGTGTGCAGACCCTGCGTGTTCGAGAACTATGTAGACATGACCCGAGACACTCCTCGGGCAATATCCAATAGCGGTACCTGGATGCCCATATTGGATCCTATATATTATCTGCAGATCTTATCGGTTGAACCTCAGTGTCAAGGATTCATATAATCCCGTATGTCATTTCCTTTGTCCTTCGGTATGTTACTTGCCCGAGATTTGATCATCGGTATCCGCATACCTATTTCAATCTCGTTACTGGCAAGTCTCTTTACTCATTCCGTAATACAAGATCCTGTGACTTAGACTTAGTCACATTGCTTGCAAGGCTTGTGTGTGATGTTGTATTATCGAGTGGGCCCCGAGATACCTCTCCATCACACGGAGTGACAAATCCCAGTCTTGATCCATACTAACTCAACGGACACCTTCAGAGATACCTGTAGAGCACCTTTATAGTCACCCAGTTACGTTGCGACATTTGATGCACACAAGGTATTCCTCCGGTGCCAGTGAGTTATATGATCTCATGGTCATAGGAACAAATACTTGACACGCAGAAAACTATAGCAATAAAACGACACGATCAATATGCTACATTCATAGTTTGGGTCTTGTCCATCACATGATTCTCCTAATGATGTCATCCCGTTATCAAGTGACAACACTTGCCTATGGCCAGGAAACCTTGACCATCTTTGATTAACGAACTAGTCAACTAGAGGCTCACTAGGGACAGTGTGTTGTCTATGTATCCACACATGTATTTGAGTTTCCAATCAATACAATTCTAGCATGGATAATAAACGATTATTATGAACAAGGAAATATAATAATAACTAATTTATTATTTCCTCTAGGGCATATTTCCAAGAGTCTCCCACTTGCACTAGAGTCAATAATCTAGTTCACATCACCATGTGATTTCAATGAATCCAACACCCATATAGTTTTGGGGTCTGATCATGTCTTGCTCGTGAGAGAGGTTTTAGTCAACGGTTCTGAAACTTTCAGATCCGTGTGTGCTTTACAAATCTTTATGTCATCTTATAGATGCTGCTACTACGTGCTATTCGGAAATACTTCAAATATCTACTCTACTATACGATTCCGTTTTACTACTCATAGTTATTCGGATCAGTGTCAAAGCTTGCATTGACGTAACCATTTACGACTAACTCTTCAACCACCTCCAAAATCGAGAAAAATTCCATAGTCCATTAGTTACTAAGGATAACTTTGACCGTTGTTGAGTGATTCAATCCTGGATCACTCTCTGTACCTCTTAATAGACTTGTGGCAATGCACACATCACGTGCGGTACACAGCATGTCATATTGTAGAGTCTACGGCTAAGGCATAGGTGTAATGCCCCAAGTGTATCATTGCCATATTTGAAACCTTGCGATGTTTGGATCCTTGATGTCATGCATATGGAGTTGTCATTTCATGTGACTTTATCTTATTTTCCCTTTGCATCATGCCATCCATAGCATTCTTCCATCCTTGTGTGTTGTTGTGTTGATCCTTATATATGGTGTGATGAGTGCATGTGGTGTGTGAAGTGGTGTGCAAAGCTTAGGTTTCAACTTGGCTTGTTCTTCCAAAACTAGGTTTGGAAAAAACCCTTCTTCTTTAATGCTTTGAGCTCATGTTTTACTTGCTCCTTTCCTGATTTAAAATGTTGGCCTTTTAGTGCTTCTTTTCGTGAGTGTGGAGATGTGAAAGAGGGGTTTGGAAAACTTTATTTCTTTGTGTTAAAAACTTCAAAACAGATTTGATAAATCTGTTTGGTGATTATTTTAGTTGCTCAATAAATCCCCTTTTCATTTTTATTATATGTGGCATAATTCACTTATATCAGGGGACATTTTTGTTTTATTTTTTTGTCAACCGATTTTGCCTTGTGCATTTTATTGTCTCTGTGTTGTTTTAAATAGAAAATACCAGAGAGTTCTTTTCTGTTATCTGGCGCCAACCGAGTGGGACTCCTCCCCTTGCCGGCCCAGCTTCTTATTTCCCTCGCGCGCAGCAGCCCAACTCCCGCGTCTGTCGTCCTCCTCCTTTCCAGCGAGGCACCGACCCCACGCGTCAGCCTCTCTCTCTCTTTCTCCTTTCCACCGATGCTCCTCCTCGACGCACATGGGTGATGGCAGCGCGTCCCTCTCCTAATCCTCCTCCTATAAAGCCCCTCGACGTCTGGGCCTCTAGGGTTCCTCCTAGCCGCCGCCACCTCCTTTCCATCTTCTTCCTCCCTCTCCTTAGCGTCGTCAGGAGGTGGCCCAAGCTCCTCCTCCGCCAGGGCCGACCCCTGTTGAGGTTGCGGCCGTCGATGACGTCCCTCTTCTTCCTCTCCAATCAATCCAAGAGCACGCAGAGTACCAGGGGAGTCCGTTCCCGCAGCTAGAAGAAGCCGATCGCCTCTACTTCCTCGACGTCGACGACGACCCCTTCTTCCTCCTCTGCTCCGACGACTGCTTATACAACGTCTTCTTCCTCGTCAACCCCTTCTTCCTCTCCGTCAAGCGCGTCCTCCTCGGCGAGTGGGTGAGCAGCCGATCTCCTCCCGTTCTCCTATCAGTAAGATCTCTCCTAGGGCCGTAGATGTGCGTCGTGGTTCCTCTCTGTCGCCAGCGCCGCCGTGTACGTGGATAGGTCGCCGTAGTGGCCCTCTCATGGATCCTAGGTGTGAAATGGATCCGCCGCGAGTCCCTCGTCCTCCCTGCAACTAGCTGCTCCTCGATTTAGACCGTAGCTTCGCCGGCAGCCGTCCCCAGTTCCGGCCACCGTCGACCTGTATCAGGTCCAGAGGGGGATGCCCAAAAGTGCAAAGCCCCCTCTCTGTTAAGTACCGCACGTCTAGTAGAGTGGTAGGAGGTGTTTTGGCGCAACAGTAGGTCGTGGGTTCGATCCCACTAGCGCCCCCTTTTTAATTGTTGTGTTTTCGTTCAGTAGCTCGACAGGAAACATACCCTGTTTCCTTCCCCCTCTCTGTCGAGCCCAAGGTCAGTGGTGTAATGGTTCTGGTGTGTGCTGTGCATCACTAGGTCTGGGTTCGATCCCAAGCCACCCCCTCTTTTATGTTTCATTTTCTCTTTTGCTGTTTTGTTTGCTGTTTTGCTTGTTGTAAGCTTGGCTTGCCTTGGGAAGCAAGCTAGTGCTCCTATTAGCTATAGGTTGTGTATGTGAGTGCATTTATATGTATGTGGGTATGAGTTTGTGTGAGAGCTCTTGTAGGTGTATGTGTGTGTGAGGGCACATGCACTAGCTTGTGCATGTGTGTATGTGTGTGTGGGTTACCTCCCCCACACATACTTGTGCAAGTTGCACAACCTCATGGGCCTTGTGAGTATGTTGTGTATGTGTGTGTGTGTAATGTGGTTTCATGTGGCGCATGTGTAGGTGTGTGCATGAGCACAAGTGTTGCATGCATGTGTGTGTGTGTGGTGGTGTGCTTAGGAACAAGTGCATGAGGCTACCCCTCATGTTCACCATTGGAGTTGTGAGTGTGAGCATGTGCAAGTGTAGGTGATGAGTTAGTGATCATCACATGTGATGATGCACTATTTGGCTTATGTTGATTTCATGTAGTTTTTCGAGCTAGCTTTGTGCGTATTAGTTCCATGCAAGTACCCATGTATTATATATGGATTTGGGGTAGAATCATCCCAGGAATCCACTGGTGTAATCCAATTTCACTTTGGAGCAACTTCATAAACTGTCATTTTTCTGTCTGATGCTTTGTTTAGAGCTGGCTGTCATGTGGTGTGTTGAGCCTATGAGGATGATTCCTTGGTGTGGCAATAGTGGGTGAACCCCTCTACAGCATGGTAGTTTTGTTTTATGCTTAGGGGTTTGTATGTGCAAGTTGTGCCCTGCCAAAGTTGACATGTGGCTGAAATTGTCAGCTTGGTGAAAATCTGTGATTTTCACTAAGTCTGAGAAACTGCTCTTATTTTCTTCCCTTGTTGTTGTGGTTGCAAAAGCTCATGTCTTCGGAATCAGCCCTTGCAATCAACTAGAGGGTTGGAGATTTTGTGTTTGTCTAGCTCTGTGTTAAATTTCATGCACTTTCACTTCCTGTAGATATCATTTTGGAGGCTGTCAAAATGCTTCAGAGCATAAGCACCTGGTGATAATCTGAGATTTTCACAAAGTCCCTGAAATCTGATACTTTTGTCCAAGTTGGCACCTGTAGATCTTCCTGTGTGTGACTCCTTTGTATTATCTTCTTGCTCAGGCTTGTAGAGGCTTTGAATAGCTTTTGCCGCATATCTTGTTTGGCACATTTGGGTGGTTGTAGGTACTTTGCATGTTGCTCACAAACTGCTATAATGCTATTTAGGACAGATTGCATGTTTTAGTTGTTCTGAAGCTTGTGTTAGTATTGTTGGTGGTGTGGTGAGTTTCTTTGCACCACCCCACCTATATTTGTTTGTTTGATCATGTGGAAACTTGGGAATACCAGAAGAGTGCCATTGGAGTGTGTTTGTAGTGGAATTGATCCGTAGGACTCCATATCTTGTTTCATAGTTTTCGGTTGATCGTAGCTCCGTTCTCAACGTTCTTTATATGCTTTTCCATCGTTTTCTCGTGATGCACCTATTCATTCCATCTTCATGCATGTCAAGATAGCTTAGTCTGAAGTTCTGTCCAGAAGTTTATCTTCTCTTCTCATGCATATGCAAGTGACTAGAATAGAGATGCATGCTTCATTCTCATCTCATGCATCATGTTGTGTTGGTGTTCATTGGCTGTTATTTTTATCTTGGGTAGCACCGGGATCGGAGAGCGAGTACGTGGATTCTGGAGAGTACGTGCAGGATGAACAAGAGCAGTTCCAAGCTAAAGACATCATAGGCAAGATGACCTTGATACCGTATATAGCTTTTTTATGCTTAGATTCACGTGTTCTTCGATATATGCTCGCTGCCTACCACTTGATAATTGCCTCCTGATATTTCCATGAAACCCAAACACCTTCCCCTCCTAGCTAATGTTGTTTGGCTAAGTATGCTTGCTCAGCTTCTAATGATAGTCTTGCTAGTTGCAGGTGCGAGCTGTCTCATGTGATAACATGAGTATTTTGATATCATTATGTTTAAACTGCTATTTAATTAATGCACCTATATACTTGGTTGATGACGGAAGGCCTAGCCTTTTGCCAGGTGATTTGTTCCGTTATTGCCGCCTTAGTTTCCGCTACCGGTGTTTGATTCCATACTGATCGCTCCTAACACGTTTGTGGTTGTTATGGGGACCCCCTTGATAAATCTTGTAGTGTTAAGACTTGTCCGGTAGGAACCAACATTGGTTTTAATTTGCTAATCACCTAATAATAATTTGCATAGGGAATATCTACCCCGAGGAATTAATCAACAACCCGGGCTAGTGCTCCTCATGAGTGTTGGTCCCACCTGAGCGATGTACGGGGCCCCCCTGGTCACCCAGTGGTTTAGCCATCCCGACGTCTAGCTCATCCGCCGTGTCGTGAGGCTGAGATACCCGACGGTTATCGGGGTTGTCGACACGATGGGAGGTCCTGCTAGCCTTGTCTTACCTTAGCGATATATCTTGCGTATAGGAATCCCGGTGAAACTTTGGTTTTCCCCAGAGTTGAGGTGTTCCTCTAAGGAATCCGACGAGAACATGAGATTCGTGATAGAGGATTACTTTGTGGCCCGTGACCGTTTGTATTGGACTACTTGGAGCACCCTTGCAGGGTTTAATTTTTCGGAAAGCCGTGCCCGCGGTTATGTGTCAACATGGATTATTTGTTAACATCCGGTTATGGATAACTTGAACTAACTCTAATAAAACTGCCAAATGTGTGCGTAACCGTGATTGTCTCTTTCAAAGACCTCTCTTCAATTGGGAACACGGTGGGGTCATGTTTGACGTAAGTAGGTGTTCAAGATCACTTAGTGATCACCTAGTCTTCGAGCGCTCGCGTAGACCAGCACATCTATAACTTTGATCTTCGTAAGTTAGACACCATAAATGCTTAGGATGCTGCAACCTAAACACTGAACCTTCCTCACCTAATAACTTGACTAGTTTCGGTACCAAGGTCATCGATTGCTGAGTCCCCGTGGCTCACAGATTACTTCAACACCCCAACAGGTACAAGTACGCCTGACGCAGGTGATCCATATGGCACACAACTGGCGTGGTAGTACGATGAGGAGAACGACCGCCATTACGTGAACTATCCAGAAGACTGAGGCGTGGTCATGATCGTGGGCGAGCATGCGGGATAGCATAGTCTTTTCCTTGTGTTATGTAGTCCGTAGCAGAACTACCTTGTCTGATTAAATGTGTGGATGTAACTCTGATATTATCTATGTGAGATGGCAAATGAATGCCCTATTTTTCAGTCTTAAATTATGTATGTGCTATGTTTATCTCGCTTGCGAAATGCTTAGATGCGCTTCTTTCCCTTTTGGGGCATCGCCCCCTAAATAGGAAAGGACCGCATCTTAGTCGTTACAAGTTGGTAGTGAGAGCCTTACGACCATAGGAGCATTTGTGTGATCGTACTTGGCCGAGTCGAGTCTAGTAAAAATGTTTTGAGTCTTAGTTATATCTGATAGTAGGTTTATTTTTCTCCTCTTCCATGCTCTGGTGAGGTTTTCGACTTAGGAAATCTTAATTCTACTCCTCTTCTCGCTCAATTTTTTTTAGGATCACGCGGGTAGTTTGAAATCTATATGATATCGATGTGACAGAGTTCTGTCTTGGTGCCTCCTATCTGCCTTGATTTCTTCCGGGGAGTTGAGCTCGAGGGGATTCTCGTGCACATCGCCATTATTCAGATTTTTAAGTATCTCAGACCGAAGGATGTTCGTAATTGCTTCAATACTAGTAGTGGTGAGATAACCCCGATGTCCCCAGTATTGGTGCAGATTGTTCGGGAGTACTGCCATACTTTGTATCATTGTGATCATGAGGGTCTGTAGTAGATGAAGGTCCGAGATTTTGGTTATGTGTTAACGGATGTGATACATTGGACGGGTTAGTATAGGAGTTGTGTGAAATATTACTCCTTGTATCCGTGTACCAGATTGCATGACCAGATATTTCGGGAATTCATAGGTGGGATATCAAGTAGTGACTTATAGGACAATCTTCCTACAGATGCATTATGTGAGGTTGGGATTCGACATTCAGTGGGTTTGTTTGTTCACGGTCGTCTTATAGCGGTTCTCGTTGTGTCTTAAAGAGTCCTTGTAGCTTGCTACGACTCGGGGATGCTTCATAAGTCATGTGCACTACCTTGCATAGGATGGCTACTGTAAATTCGAGCCCGTGCGATCTTATCCACGAAGATATCGAATGAAATCTCGATCATACATTTGTTCCGAGCAGTTCTAGCTCATACTTGTTTGCAAGTGGTCTTAATCAGAATTTTGTCGACAGTCACTTTGAGGAAGCATTCTTACAATTTTGTTCGAGTGCAATTGCTATATTCCTGTTCAGATATTCCTGCCTTTTTGATTCAGCTTTACCTTCAATATTATTCTGTGTGCTAATGTGTTGTCCGTCTTCAGGATGGCTCCACCAACTCGTCAGAATCCAGGTCGTGAGGGTGCTGAGATGCCGCAACCACCCCCTCCGCCACCTCCTCCCGTAGAGGCTTGGCAAGCGGTGATGGCTGCTACAAATACAAACACTCAGATGCTGATCCAGCTGTTGCAAGAGAGGACTAATCAGCAACAAGGCAACTTCAACCATGGTGGTAATCAGTTTGCTACTCTGAGTCAATTCCTAGCAAATAAGCCGAGGACCTTCACGTCGTGTGATCAGCCGTTTGACGCTGAGGATTGAATTCGGGACATGAACAAACACTTTGAGTGCAACAATGTCAGTCCATAGGATTTCGTCAAGTTTGCAACATTCTAGCTGAAGGGGCAAGCATTGATCTGGTGGCAGCAGTTGAAGGATTCTAGGGGTGCGAGAGTGATCACTTGGGATGAGTTCTGCAGAGACTTCATGTCCCACTATATCTCATCGAGCTTTGTGGAGGAGATCCGTGAGAAGTTTAAGCGCTTGAAGCAAGGTGGTAACTCCGTGTACAAGTACAACCTCGAGTTCCACGAGCTGGCCCGATATGCCTTGCAGGACATTCCAGATCAGAAGAGCAAGATCTATCAATTCAGAGGTTGTCTGAAAGAGGATTTGCAGCTAGCCCTCGCTTTGCACGATCCTGAGGAGTTCGATAAGTTCTACAACTTGGCTCTCAGGGATCAGGCAGCTTTGCTCAGGGTGGAGAATTCGAAGAAGCGTTTCAGAGATTCCAGCTCGTCTTCCTCAACTCAGGTGGTTCAGAAGCAACAAAAATATTGGGTGTTCGTCCTCCTCCTCGGCACATGCATCAGTTCAAGCAATCAGGTGGTCGTGGTTCTTCCCACCCACCCAACCCAGCTTTCAAGCACACGTTTCAGCAGCAGAAGCAAGGGATTCCTCAGACACAGTACCGTCAGCCGGCAGATGTTACTTGTCATAAGTGTGGGAAGAAGGGTCACTATGCCAACAAGTGCACTTCTCAGCTGCGTCTTCCGCCTCCTCCTCCAGGCAAACCTCCAAGCAATGCTATAGTGAAGTTCAACTCCAGGTCTGCCAGAGTCAATATGGTGAATGCAGCTGAAGCAGGAAACTCGTCAGACGTGATTATGGGTAATCTCCTCGTTAATGATATTCCTGCTAAGGTTTTGTTTGATTCTGGTGCTTCGCATTCGTTCCTCTCCATTCCATTTGCATCCAAGCATAATTTTCATGTTGAAGAGCTTCCTAGACCATTATCGGTAGTTTCTCCGGGCAAGTTCATGCATGCTAGTACTCGAGCCCCAGATGTCTCTGTCAAGATGGGTAATTATGCTTTTCTGGCGTCTCCTATTGTTCTTGGCAAGTCTGACATTGATTTGATCCTTGGTATGGACTGGTTAGCCATGAACAAGGCATCTATTGATTGTGAAGCTAAAGAAGTGAAGCTAACTCATTCTTCGGAGGACGTGATTATCTTCGCAGCGCGTGATGACACGGTCCGTCTGTTTTCTTTGAATGAGGAGTGTGAGATCTCTCCAATTTCTCAAGTCCCAGTGGTCTGCGAATATGAAGATGTGTTTCCAGAAGAACTGCCAGGAATACCTTCGCACCGAGAAGTTGAGTTCATAATTGAGCTTGAACCGGGTACTGAGCCTGTGTGCAAACGACTGTACAAATTGGGTCCAGAAGAGCTGAAGGAGCTAAAGAGACAACTCGATGAGCAGGAGCTTCTGGGTCTGATCAGACCAAGCTCATCTCCATGGGGATGTGGAGTTCTTTTTGTCAAGAAGAAGGATGGCACGGACCGATTGTGTGTCGATTACCGTCCATTGAACAAGAAGACAATCAGAAACAAGTATCCACTTCCTAACATCAATGAATTGTTCGAGCAATTGAAAGGGGCTAAGGTCTTCTCCAAGCTCGATCTCAGGATGGACTATCATCAGATTCGCATTCGCGAAGAGGATATTCCAAAGACTGCTTTCAGGACAAGCTTTGGCTCGTATGAGTATACAGTGATGTCTTTTGGTCTGGCAAATGCTCCACCGACCTTCTGTCGAATGATGAATTATATATTCTCCCCATTCAAGAATGAATTCGTCTTGCTATATCTTGATGATATTTTGGTCTTTTCGGAAACTGAGGAAGAGCATGAAGAACATCTCAGGCTGGTGCTTGATAAGCTGAGAGAGCATAAGTTCTATGCTAAGTTTTCCAAATGTGAGTTCTCGTTGAAAGAAGTGGTCTACCTTGGGCACATCATCTCTGCTGAGGGCATCAAAGTCGATCCGTCGAAGGTGGAGCCCATTGTTGAGTGGGAGCCTCCGCAAAATGTGAAGCAGCTTCGAAGCTTTCTTGGGCTTGCAAGCTATTGCAGAAGATTCGTTGAGAACTTCTCTAAGATTGCTAAGCCGCTCTCAAGTCTACTTCAGAAGGGTGTGAAGTATGTCTGGTCTCCAAAGTGTCAGTTGGATTTCGACACACTCAAAGAGAAGCTCACCTCTACTCCAGTCTTGGTTCCTCCTGATGACTCCAAACCTTACCAAGTGTTCTGCGACGCCTCTCTTCAAGGTCTTGGTGCTGTGTTGATGCAAGACAAGAAAGTGGTAGCTTATACCTCGAGGTAGTTGAAGCCAAGTGAGAAAAATTACCCCACTCATGATCTTGAGTTGGCGGCAGTGTTACATGCTCTGATGACTTGGAGACACCTCTTGTTGGAATGAAAGGTTGAAGTGTTCACCGATCACAAGAGTCTCAAGTACATCTTCACCCAGCCTAACCTCAATCTTCGACAAACTCGTTGGGTGGAAATGCTCCAAGATTTTAGTCTGAGCGTTGAGTACACTCCAGGCAAAGCTAATGTCGTGGCAGATGCTTTGAGAAGGAAGGCTTACCGCAACAATATTATTCTGAAGCCTCTCCAGCCTGACCTTTGTGAATCTTTCAGAAAGCTCAACCTTCAGTTAGTACCTCAGGGATTTCTTGCAAATCTTCAGATCTGTCCTACCTTGGAAGACCAGGTCCGAGCAGCGCAACTTCTTGATGCAATGGTGAAGAAAGTTAAGATTGGCTTGGCAAATGGAGTTCCCAAATATAAGTGCTTCAGTGTTGATGCCAGAGACACATTATTCTTTGAGGATCATCTTGTCGTTCCGAAAGGTGATTTCAGAAAGGTCATCATGGAAGAAGCTCATGACTCTCTGCTCTCAATACATCCAGGAAGTTCCAAGATGTATCAGGACTTGAAACAGACCTTCTGGTGGACTCGCATGAAGCGTGAGATTGCTTAGTTCATAAATGAATGTGATGTATGTGGAAGGGTGAAAGCAAAGCATCAACGTACAACAGGTCTTTTGCATCCATTACCCATTCCCGAGTGGAAGTTCGACCATATTGAGATGGATTTCCTCACCGGGTTTCCAAAGTCCAAGAAAGGTAACGATGCCATTTTTGTCGTCATCAACAAGTTGAGCAAAGTGGCTCATTTCCTTCCACTTAAGGAATCCATCTCGACAGCTCAGCTTGCAGAGCTGTACACTTCGAGGATAGTATCTTTGCACGACATGCCTATGCCGATTTCCTCGGATCACGGAAGTATCTTCACTTGCAAGTTCCAGGACACTTTTCAGTCTGCGACGGGTACGAAGATATGATTCAACACAACTTTTCCTCCTCGGACTAGTGGGCAAGTGGAGAGAGTCAATCAGGTCCTTGAGGATATGCTGAGAGCCTGTGTATTTTCTTTTGGCATGAAGTGGGAAGACTGCCTACCTTTTGCTGAGTTCTCGTATAACAACAGTTATCAAGCTAGTTTAGGTAAAGCTCCGTTTGAGATTCTCTTTGGTAGGAAGTGCCGTACCCCGCTCAACTGGCCCGAGACTGACGAGCGTCAGATTCTTGGGAATGACTTGATCGAAGAAGCAGAAGAGATGTGTCGGGTCATTCGGGATAATCTCAAAGCAGGGCAGTCTCGTCAGAAGAGCTACTATGATAGCAAGCATCGTGACATGTCTTATGAGCTCGATGACTTCGTCTATCTCAAAGTGTCTCCTATGAAGGGAACTCAATGTTTTGGCATCAAAGGCAAGCTTGCTCCTCGTTTCGTTGGTCCTTTCAGAGTTGTTGGCAAGAGAGGCGACCTTGCTTATCAACTTGAGATCCCTTCAAATTTCGCAAATGTGCATGACGTGTTCCATGCCTCTCAGCTCCGGAGATGCTTCAAGACTCCCGAGCGCATAATTGATCTTCAAGATATCGACCTTCAACCTGACCTACCCTATCGTGAGCATCCAGTTGCAGTTCTCGAGATGACAGAGCGCAAGATCCACAACAAGTCAATCAAGTTTCTCAAGGTGAAGTGGTCACATCATTCCGATAAAGAGGCCACCTGGGAACGCAAGGATCACCTCCGTTCCGAATCCCAGAGTTCTTTCAGTCCTAGATCTCAGGACGAGATCTTCTTGTAGTGTGGTAGAGTTTGTAATGCCCCAAGTGTATCATTGCCATATTTGGAACCTTGCCATGTTTGGTTCCTTGATGTCATGCATATGGAGTTATCATTTCATGTGACTTTATCTTGTTTTCCCTTTGCATCATGCCATCCATAGCATTCTTCCATCCTTGTGTGTTGTTGTGTTGATCCTTATATATGGTGTGATGAGTGCATGTGGTGTGTGAAGTGGTGTGCAAAGCTTAGGTTTCAACTTGGCTTGTTCTTCCAAAACTAGGTTTCAACAAAACCCTTCTTCTTTAATTCTTTGAGCTCATGTTTTACTTGCTCTTTTCCTGATTTAAAATGTTGGCATTTTAGTGCTTATTTTTGTGAGTGTGGAGATGTGAAAGAGGGGTTTGGAAAACTTTATTTCATTGTGTTAAAAACTTCAAAACGGATTTGATAAATCTGTTTGGTGATTATTTTAGTTGCTCAATAAATCCCCTTTTCATTTTTATTATATGTGGCATAATTCACTTATATCAGGGGACATTTTTGTTTTATTTTTTTGTCAACCGATTTTGCCTTGTGCATTTTATTGTCTCCGTGTTGTTTTAAATAGAAAATACCAGAGAGTTCTTTTCTGTTATCTGGCGCCAGCCGAGTGGGCCTCCTCCCCTCGCCGGCCTAGCTTCTTCTTTCCCTCGCGCAGCAGCCCAACTCCCGCATTCGTTGTCCTCCTCCTTTCCAGCGAGGCACCGGCCCCATGCTTCAGCCTCTCTCTCTCTTTCTCCTTTCCACCAAAGCTCCTCCTCGACGCACATGGGTGCCGGCAGCGCGTCCCTCTCCTCCTCCTCCTCCTATAAAGCCACTCGACGTCTGGGACTCTAGGGTTCCTCCTAGCCGCCGCCACCTCCTTTCCATCTTCTTCCTCCCTCTCCCTCGCATCGTCAGGAGGGGCCTGGGCTCCTCCTCCGCCAGGGCCGACACCTGTTGAGGTCACCGCTGTCGATGCCGTCTCTCTTCTTCCTCTCCAATCGATCCAGGCGCACGCAGAGTACTAGGGGAGTCCGTTCTGGCAGCTAGAAGAAGCCGATTGGAGAGGAAGAAGAGAGACGGCCGCTGTCGATGCCGTCTCTCTGCTTCCTCGACGTCCTCCTCTTCTTCGACGACTGCTTCCGCAATGTCTTCTTCCTCGTCGACCCCTTCTTCCTCTCCGTCAATCGTGTCCTCCTCGGCGAGTGGGTGAGCAGCCGATCTCCTCCCGTTCCCTTGTCAGTAAGATCTCGCCTAGGGCCGTAGATGTGCACCGTGGTTCCTCTCTGTCGCCGGCGCCGCCGTGTACATGGATAGGTCGCCACAGTGGCCCTCTCATGGATCTTAGGTGTGAAATGGATCCGCCGCGAGTCCCTCTTCCTCCCCACAAATAGCCGCTCCTCGATTTAGACCGTAGCTTCGCCGACAGCCGTCCCCTGTTCCGGCCACCATCGACCTGTATCAGGTCCAGAGGGGGATGCTCAAAATAGCAAAGCCCCCTCCCTGTTAAGTACAACACGTCTAGCAGAGTGGTAGGAGGTGTTTTGGCGCAGAAGTAGGTCGTGGGTTCGATCCCAGTGGTGCCCCCCTTTTTAATTGTTGTGTTTTGGTTCAGTAGCTCGACAGGAAACATACCGTGTCTCCTTCCCCTCTTTGTCGAGCCCAAGGTCAGTGGTGCAGTGGTTGTAGGTGTGTGATGTGCATCAGTAGGTCTGGGTTCTATCCCAAGCCACCCCCTCTTTTATTTTTCATTTTCTATTTAGTTGTTTTGTTTACTGTTTTGCTTGTTGTAAGCTTGGCTTGCCTTGGGCAGCAAGCTAGTGCTCCTATTAGCTATAGTTTGTGTATGTGAGTGCATTTATATGTATGTGTGTATGAGTTTGTGTGAGAGCTCTTGTAGGTGTATGCGTGTGTGAGGGCACATGCACTAGCTTGTGCATGTGTGTATGTGTGTGTGGGTTACCTCCCCCCACATACTTGTGCAAGTTGCACAACCTCACGGGCCTTGTGAGTATGTTGTGTATGTGTGTGTGTAATGTGGTTTCATGTGGTGCATGTCTAGGTGTGTGCATGAGAACAAGTGTTGCATGCATGTGTGTGTGTGTGTGGTGGTGTGCTTAGGCACAAGTGCATGAGGGCTACCCCTCATGTTCACCATTGGAGTTGTGAGTGTGAGCATGTGCAAGTGTAGGTGATGAGTTAGTGATCATCACATGTGATAATGCACTATTTGGCTTATGTTGATTTCATGTAGTCTTTCGAGCTAGCTTTGTGCCTATTAGTTCCATGCAAGTACCCATGTATTATATATGGTTTTGGGGTAGAATAATCCCAGAAATCCACTGGTGGAATCAGATTTCACTTTGGAGCAACTTCATAAACTGTCATTTTTCTGTCTGATGCTATGTTTAGAGCTTTGTGTCATGTGGCGTGTTGAGCCTATGAGGATGATTACATGGTGTGGCAATAGTGGGTGAACCCCTCTACATCATGGTAGTTTTGTTTTATGCTCAGGGGTTTGTATGTGCAAGTTGTGCCCTGTCAAAGTTGACATGTGGCTGAAATTGTCAGCTTGGTGAAAATCTGTGATTTTCACTAAGTCTGAGAAACTGATGTTATTTTCTTCCCTTGTTGTTGTGGTTGCAAAAGCTTATCTAGAGGGTTGGAGATTTTGTGTTTGTCTAGCTCTCTGTTAAATTTCATGCACTTTCACCTCCTATAGATATCATTTTGGAGGCTGTCAAAATGCTTCAGAGCATAAGCAGCTGGTGAAAATCTGAGATATTCACAAAGTCCCTGAAATCTGTTATTTTTGTCCAAGTTAGCACCTGTAGATCTTCCTGTGTGTGACTACTTTGTATTATCTTCTTGCTCAGGCTTGTAGAGATTTTGAATAGCTTTTGCCACATATCTTGTTTGGCACATTTCGGTGGTTGTAGGTACTTTGCATGTTGCTCACAAACTGCTATGATGCTGTTTAGGACAGATTGCATGTTTTAGTTGTTTTGAAGCTTGTGTTAGTATTGTCGGTGGTGTGGTGAGTTTCTTTGCACCACCCAACCTATATTTGTTTGTTTGATCATGTGGCAACCTGGGAATACTAGAAGAGTTCCATTGGAGTGTGTTTGTGGTGGAATTGATCTGTAGGACTCCATATCTTCTTTCGTAGTTTCCGGTTGATCCGTAGCTCCGTTCTCAACATTCTTTATATGCTTTTGCATCGTTTTCTCATGATGCATCTGTTCATGCCATCTTAATGCATGTCAAGATAGCTTAGTGTGAAGTTCTGTCCAGAATTTTATCTTCTCTTCTCATGCATATGCAAGTGACTAGAATAGAGATGCATGCTTCATTCTCATCTCATGCATCATGTTGTGTTGGTGTTCATTGGATGTTATTTTTATCTTGGGTAGCACCGGGATCGGAGACCGAGTACGTGGATTATGGAGAGTACGTGCATGACGAACAAGAGTAGTTCCAATCTTAAGACATCATAAGCAAGATGACCGTGACCTTGATACCGTATCTAGCTTTGTTATGCTTAGATTCACGTTTTCTTCAATATATGCTCGCTGCCAACCACTTGATAATTGCCTCCTGATATTGCCATGAAACCCAAACACCTTCCCCTCCTAGCTAATGTTGTTTGGCTAAGTAGGTTTGCTCAGGTTCTATTGATAGTCTTGCTAGTTACAGGTGCCAGCTGTCTCATGTGATAACATGAGTATTTTGATATCATTATGTTTAAACTGCTATTTAATTAATGCACCTATATACTTGGTAGATGACGGAAGGCCTAGCCTTTTTCCGGGTGATTTGTTCCGTTATTGCTGCCTTAGTTTCGGCTACCGGTGTTTGATTCCATACTGATCGCTCCTAACAAGTTCGGGGTTGTTATGGGGACCCCCTTGATAAATCGTGTAGTGTTAAGACTTGTCCGGCAGGACCTAACATTGGTTTTAATTTTCTAAGCACCTAATAATAATTTGCATAGGGAATAGCTACCCCGAGGAATTAATCAACAACCCGGGCCGGTGCTCCTCATGAGTGTTGGTCCCACCTGAGCGATGTCCGGGGCCCCCTGGTCACCCAGTGGTTTAGCCATCCCGACGTCTAGCTCATCCGTCGTGTACTGAGACTTAGATACGTGGCTCTTATCGGGGTCATCGACACGACGGGAGGTCCTGCTATTCTTGTCTTATCTTAGCGATATATCTTGCGTATAGGAATCCCGGTGAAACTTTGGTTCTCCCCAGAGTTGAGGTGTTCCTCTAAGGAATCCGACGAGATCACAAGATTCATGATAGAGGATTATTTTGCGGCCTGTGAGAGTTTATGATGGACTAGTTGGAGCACCCCTGCAGGGTTTAATCTTTCGGAAAGCCGTGCCCGCGGTTATGTGGCAACATGGATTATTTGTTAACATCCAGTTATAGATAACTTGAACTAACTCTAATAAAACTGCCAACTGTGTGTGTAACCGTGACTGTCTCTTTCGAAGACCTCTCTTCGATCGGGAACACGGTGGGGTTATGTTTAAGTAGGTGTTCAGGATCACTTTGTGATCACCTAGTCTTCGAGCGCTCGCGTAGACCACCACATCTATAACTTTGATCTTCGTAAGTTAGACACCATAAATGCTTAGGATGCTGCAACCTAAACACCGAACCTTCCTCACGTAATAACTTGACTAGTTTCGGTACCAAGGTCATCGATTGCTGAGTCCCCGTGGCTCACAGATTACATCAACACCCCAACAGGTACAGGTACGCCCGACGCAGGTGATCCAGATGGCACGCAGCTGGCGTGGCAGTACGATGAACTATCCAGAAGACTGAGGCGTGGTCGTGATCGTGGGCGAGCATGCGGGATAGCATAGTCTTTTCCTTGTGTTATGTAGTCCATAGCGGAACTACCTTGTCTGAATAAATGTGTGGATGTAACTCTGATATTATGTATGTGAGATGGCAAATGAATGCCCTACTTGTCAATCTTAAATTATGTATGTGCTATGTTTATCTCGCTTGCGAAATGCTTAGATGCGCTTCTTTCCCTTTTGGGGCATCGCCCCCTAAATAGGGAAGGACCACATCTTAGTCGTTACAATAGGGGAAGACCTTCGTCCTTTCTCTTTCTTCTGTCGTGGTCTGGCTTTCGAGGCTTACTCATATTCACACCTTACAACACAGCCAAGAACTCCTTGTTTGCTGATCTATTTAGAACTCCTTCAAAAACTTGTCAAGGCATGCATTTCATTTGAAAGTTCTGCTTTAGCATTTTGATCTATCTCCATAGATCATGATGCTCAATGTTCAAGTAGCTCTATCCAGGTCTTTCCTTTGAAAAAACCCCTTTGAAAAAACCTTTATGCTTTACATAAATTCTACATTACTTCCGATCAACAATATGTCAACCACATATACTTTATCAGAAATACTATAGTGCTCCCACTCACTTCTTTGGAAATACAAGTTTCTCATAAACCTTGTACAAACCCAAAAGCTTTGATCATCTCATCAAAGCGCATATTCCAACTCCAAGATGCTTGCACCAGTCCATGAAAGGATCGCTGGACCTTGCATACTTGTTAGTATCCTTAGGATTGACAAAACCTTCTGGTTGTATCACATACAATATTTCCTCAAGGAAATCGTTGAGGAAACAATGTTTTGATTTCGTTTGTGCAATATTTCATAAATAATGTAGCAACTACTAACATAATTCCAACAGACTTTTAGCATCGCTACGAGTGAGGAAGTCTCATCATAGTCAACTCTTTGATCTTGTCAGAAACATCTTTGCGACAAGTCGAGCTTTCCCCAATGGTGAACAGTCACCATCATCGTCTGTCTTACTTTTAAAGATCCATCTTTAGTCAACAGTCTAATGACCATCAAGTAGTTCTTCCAAAATCTACATGGATCCTCTCTCGGATTTGATGGCTTCCAGCCATTTGTTGGAATCCTGGCCCACCATCGCTTCCCCATAGCTCGTAGGTTCATTGTTGTTCAACAACATGACCTCCAAGACAGGGTTACCGTACCACTCTGTAGTAGTACGCGACCTTGTCGACCTACGAGGTTTGTAGTAACTTGATCCGAAGGTCAATGATCACCATCATCAGCTTCCACTTCAATTGGTGTAGGCGCCACAGAAACATCTTCCTGCACCCTGCTACACACTGGTTGAAGTGACGGTTCACTAACCTCATCAAGTTCCACCACCCTCCCACTCAATTCTTTTGAGAGAAACCTTTCCTAGAGAAAGGACCTGTTTCTAGAAACAAATACTTTGCTGATGTATCCAACTGTTTTGGATATCCTATGAAGATGCATTTATCCGCTTTGGGTTCGAGCTTATCAGACTGAAACTTTTTCACATAAGCGTCGCAGCCCAAACTTTTAAGAAACGACAGCTCAGGTTTCTCCAAACCATAGTCTATACTGTGTCATCTCAAAGGAAATACGCGGTGCCCTATTTAAAGTGAATGCGGTTGTCTCTAATGCATAACCCATAAACGATAGTGGTAATTCGATAAGAGACATCATAATATGTACCATATCAAAATAGGGCATAGCTATGACGTTCGGACACACCATCACACTATGGTGTTCTAGGTGGCATGAATTGCAAAACAATTTCCACATTGTCTTAACTGCGTACCAAAACTCGTAACTCAGATATTCATCTCTATGATCATATCGTAGATAGTTTATCCTCTTGTCACGACGATCTTCACTCTGAAATAGCTTTGAACTTTTCAATATTTCAGACTTGTGATTCATCAAATAAATACTCCTCATTTACTCAAATCGTTAGTGAAGTAAGAACACAACGACATCCACCGCGTGCCTCAGCACTCGTTGGATTGCACACATCAAAAATATATTACTCCCAACAAGTTACTCTCTTGTTTCATGTGGCATGATTTGCATGTCTCATGTGATTCAAAATCAAGTGGTTTGCATGTCTCAAACATTTCAAAAATGAGTGAGTACAAAGATCCATCAGCATGGAGCTTCTTCATGCATTTTATACCAACATGACTCAAGTAGCAGTGCAACAACTAAGTGGTACTATCATTATTACTTTGTATCTTTTGGCATCAATATTATGAACATGTGTAACACTACGATCGAGATTCAATAAACCATTGAGGGTAATTATTCAAGCAAACATAATAACTTTTATTCTCTTTAAATGAACAATCGTATTGCAATAAACACAATCCAATCATGTTCATGCTCAACACAAACACAAAATGATAATTATTTAGGTTTTACCACCAATCCCGATGACAGAGGGAGCGTGTGATGTTTGATCACATCAACCTTGGAAACACTTCCAACACTTATCGTCACCTCGCCTTTAGCTAGTCTCGTTTATACTATAGCTATTATTTCGAGTTACTAATCACTTAGCAACCGAACCGGTATCCAATACCCTCGTGCTACTGCGAGTACTAGTAAAGTACACATCAATATCATGTATATCAAATATACTTTTGCCGACTTTGCTAGCCTTCTTATCTACCAAGTATCTAGGG